>NW_027362762.1:269757718-274757718 GCF_046119375.1 Phyllobates terribilis | reverse complement strand
ATCCCGGGTGTTAAGCAAGCTACACCACCTGTAGTTTGGACACTTAATTTTTTCAAAGGAAATGGTTCGGGACCTCGGGATGCTCAGTGAAGAGCTTCAGGAGGCACCCCAAGGCATAGGGGCTGGGACTGGCAGTAGGATGCCTTGTGGTGGACAGCCGAGCTCGATCCTTATAAAAGCTTTTTAACTGCAGCAGCTTTAGTGAACGCTACTGGAGCTGGAATTATGCGGCTGCTGGCATGAGACTTGCCCTCCAATAGATCCTTGTAAATGGATTTAAAGTGTATTCATTCAAATTAGAGAGACAATTTAAATTAAAAAGCTTAGAGCTGCCTCCACCACAGGGGGGCTCGCTCGACCCACCAGCGGACAGTCTCCAGTATTGGGAGAGGGGGGCTTGCCGTCAGGGTTCACCGCGGCTCTGGCACAAACCTGGCGACACGGAGGTGGCACGGGCAGGAGCGGACTGGCCGGGTCGGCTTCTCACTTTTTGGATTTTAGAAGGGCATGACATGCCTATATCTGTGTCTCCCCCTCCTTTTACTCCTCCACCTCTTTTCTTTTCGCATGACTATATGTACTTGTCACTTTTCCATTTGTTAGTTGTGCCTTCTGAGCAGTTTGTCAGCTTTTGGACACCTTTGAAGGTGTTTTCTATGTGTTTCTATGTGTTTTTGTTTGCCTGCCATTGGTTTTAATGGTGTTCGAAGGTGTTCGACGAACAGTTCGACGAACAGTTCGGCGAACACACGGGTGTTCGACGAACCGAACCGAAGTCGAACACTACGGGGGTGGCTCAACACTAACCAGCATGCAGAGTCATGTAAGACTCTAAAAGCAAAAAAAAAAAAAATTCGTAATTGTCTTTTTTGGTAGATAGTCTTTACTTACCCTCCTTCCAACATATGTCGGTTATTTTCTGGTATTTGGTTTGTTATCATGACTGGATTTTTTTCAGGGCCTCTGGATACTAATAGGTGGCTGGATGAGCCTAGGGAGGCTTTTTCGAGGGCAGAGTGTGGGGACACTGTCGTATCTGAACCTAATATAAAGAATAATTTTTCAGGAATCTGATAGATATCAATCTTATGGATTGCTGGAGCTAGTCCACAGTAAAAAAAGCAGCCATAGAGTGTCCTTCACACAGATTTTTCTTAGCCAGGGCTGCTTCTCGGCAAGGTTGGACAGGCCTCCAGAGAACCACAGACTCGTCCAAAGGGCCCTGGCTTCTTCTTCAGGAGAGTTTATAGCACAAACCTTGCAGCTGAGATGATGCTCTTGAGAGGAGGAGAAGGTGGTCCCTCAGAATTAAATCCTCTGGTGGGCCCAATGTTCTTCAGTCTTACACTGCTTCTCGGTGCCAGTTGTATTTCACCTCAGCCATATTCTTTAGCTCAATGAAAGGACTGGCATAGAGGGAAACCGTATATTCTCCGGCTGTCATTTCTCTTAGGAAAGTCCTCTAATGTAGCTTGTTCCATAAGCAATGACTGCCCGTCCAACATCAGCTCACACTTATCAGTGGTGCTTTGACACACAAAGATCTTTCTTTCCGCCTTGAATTTCATGACTACAGAGTTGGACAATGGCCAGATCTGCAATGTGTTTTGAGAAGTACCTTGCTTAAGCAAATCCACTGTTTAGGCCACTCAAGATCATCATTAAGCAAGACTCATACAGCTTTCTCACAGACTGAAAGAGGGGTATCAAGACTTCCAAGACAGCCAAGACTTCCCTTTCCTCACCAAGAGAACAGCTGTCCATGTTTTCCTCCTCATCCTCCTCCTCCTCTTTATCACCCAATCCATATTGAGAGGAGATGAGGTTGGGCTGTATAGTTCCTTGCTCCGCCTTCAATGCCTCCTCTTTAATTGTGAGCAGCGAGCGCTTCAGTAGACAGAGAAGTGGTATGGTAATGCTAATTATGGCATCATCGCCGCTCAACATCTTGATTGAGTCCTCAAAGTTTTGGAGGACAGCACAGATGTCAGACATCCATGCCCACTCTACAGCTCTCTTGTGCGAAGGCTGACCTGAATTCTGACAGGCGTGTTGAAGCTGGTACTCAACAACTGCCCTCTGATGCTCAGAAATCCTCCCCAACATCTGCAATGTCGAATTCCAATGTGTGATGACATCGTACAACAATCGGTGAGCTGGAAGCTCAAACACTGCTAAATCACTGCTAGGGTGGTGGAAGCTGTAGCTGACTTTCTGAAATGGGCACAGATGAGTTGTATTTTCACAAGCAGCTCTGGCAGATCTGGGTAGGTTTTAAGAAATAGCTGAACCACTAAGTTGAGCACATTTAATGATCTCTCATTACTAATGTGTACCCTTGTATGGAGAACAATATCAGCACTAAAGAAATAAAAGATGAAATACAGCCTGCTTTATATACCACAGTACTAAGAAAACCAAATTTGATTATATCTTGCTTACCTCTTTGACAACAATATCTGCACCAAAGAATTAATTTCACTAGAGTAGAACTAGTATAATGGTGACCAACAACTCTTCCACTACAGCCAACCCAGCAGATGGAGATCCAAACGGGAGTGTTCACATTTCAAAAAATTAGGGTCTGATACAACTATTTCCATTGCAAATTAATTGGAGATAGTGGAGTTCAATCTCTTAGCTTTGTCATGTGTAGGAGGAAACAATATTTTACGTGACCCCAACTACGGGACCGAGGGCTGGTTGCATTGCTGAGAGAGGGCGGAGTACAGTGAACTGCACAAACTGCTGGACCGTGAGTGAGGTGCTGGCGGAGATGTTACGGCGGATTGAGAAACATGTGGTGTCATTAAAACAAATACAGCAGTCATGTCCTTTTCCATTACAGCTGACGGACTCTCACTCAGTCTTACTGGAATTAGTAAAAAAACAGAGGTTCTGTAGGGAAACCTGCGTGACAATACTTGGCACGGTAACAGAGAAGGAGGAAGAAGCAGCAGATGCGATTAATGGGGCAGTGAGATTGCCAGTGTAAAACATGTTGATTGTGCATGTGAAGGTTCATGCATGTAGTAGTCAAATTATTGCACTTTTTCCCTCTACTGTGTTTTTTCTTGCAATGTTTGCAGATAAATTGAGTTGGCTCATCCTTCGCAGTCTCAAAAAAGGCCCAGGCTAGGAAATCCTTGCGATCCCTGTGAGCTTCAGACCTGCAACTGCTGCTGGCCGCAACCACAGTTTTGGCTAACGATGTAGTTGCATCACTACGTGTGTGTGCCGTAGGTTACAACGTAACCTCCTCATCTTCCTCCTCCTCCACCTCCTCATATGAGCTACTCAGCTGCATGACTCTGGGTACACACCAAGTGGGATCCACAACCTCAACATCATTCAATGTGTTATCCCATTTCTCGCCCTGATAGGTACCCTCCTCCTCTTCTTGCCCTGACTGCACAGTACAGTCCGCTTGATCCTCAGGTAGTTGAGTCTCTACAGGATCACTTCCCCCAACACAGGGGTTAATGTCTGCGAGCGAAGGTGAGGAAGCTGCTCAGACACAATTTTTTTCCCCTGTAGGGAGAACAATATTTGCCAAAAAGAATGTTAAGCTCTGATGTAGCCTGCTTTTTATACCAATTTTGAGTTTATCATGTCTATGTACGGTACCCTTGTGTGGAGAACAATATCTGCACCAAAGAATTAAAAGATGAAATATAGTCAGTTTTATATTTCATTTTAGAAAGAAAAACAATTTCTACTTTGTCTTGTCTACTCCTGTGAGAGTAATATCTGCACCAAAGAATTAATTTCAATAGACTATAAATATTATAATGAGGACCAACACATATTCCACTACAGCCATACCAGTAAATGGAGACTCAATCAGGAGTAGAGATGAGCGGTGTTCGACTAGAACTGTTCGCCAATCTCAAATTCGAGCTGTTTTGGGCGGTGTTCAAGTCGTTCGACGAACGCGAACGATTTGCAAAAAATTCGGCTGTTCAAGGTTATGTTCGATAACTGTTCGTGCACCAAAAGCGTAACTGGATTTTTTCACATCATGCAGGGATTGTCTGCCACTCACTGTAATGCCACAGCCATGGTGGTTGTGGCATTACAGTGGTTGCCAAAATTGATGGGAACAGTGCTCACAGTGAAACATGAAAAGCCGGCAATTCAGCAGCGGCATACACCGGTACCCGACAAATTAGAACAGAAAGAATATAGCATCACACATAGATTAGATAGATAGAAACATGTCAGTCACATATATAAGAAGTACAGTGACAGTGTTGGTTACTGTACTTGTCATTTAGTGTTAAAGGATTTATTAAAAAAAACAATAGTGTTTTCATGAACCGTCTCTTTAAAAAAGCCGTCCAGCAATTCAGCATCGGTACCCGACAATTTAGAACAAAAAGAATAGAGCATCACACATAGATTAGATAGATGGAAACATGTCAGTCACATATATAATAGGTACAGTGATAGTATTGATTACTGTTCTTGTCATTTAGTGTTAAAATAAAGGATTTATTGAAAAAAAATTGGTGTGGGGTTCCCCATAATTTTAGTCTCTAGCAGAGGTTAAGCAGACAGCTGGGGCAGATGTTTGAAGCCTGGGAAGGGGGTAATACCCACGGAGCTTCCCAGGCTACTAATATCAGCCCCCAGCTGAATACCTAGCCTTTACTAGCTATTAAAATGGGGGACCCCCCAAAAAATGACGTGGGGTCCCCCCTATTTTAATAGCTAGGAAATGCTAGGCAGACATCTGGGGGCTTATAATAATAGCCCAGGAAGGGTGCCATGAATATTGGCCCCCTCCCAGCACAGAAACACCAGCCATCAGCCGCCCCAGAAATGGCGCATCCATGGGATGCGCCAATTCTGGCACTTAGCCGCGCTCTTCCCACTGCCCGGTAGCCGAGGCAGTGGGATAATAGGGCTGGGGTTGATGTCAGCTTATAATGCCAGCTGACATCAAGCCCAGGTTAGTAATGGAGAGGCGTCTATAAGACACCCCCATTACTAACCCCATAGTCAAAGTTAAAAAAAAAACAAACACCCAGAATAAAGTCCATTAATTGAAATAAACACACAATTCTTTAATGTTGTAAATTAACCCATACTTACCGTCATGCCCATTCCAGTTGAAGCCAACGATCTCCTGCAATAAAAGTAAAATAATAAACCAACATCATCCTTACCTTTCCATGGTTCCCAGGATGGCTCCAGCTCTGCTAGAATCACATGATAGGCTGGATCGCAGCAGAAAGCTGCCATCCAGCTTGCCATGCCGCTGACACTGAGAAGTGCAGGCATGCTTGCACTCCTCAGAGTCTCGCTGTGACGGCATCCAGATGAGCCGAGTTAATGTCCAATGAACTCAGCTAACCTCATGCACGTCACTGAGCGCATGGGAGAATTCTCCTGCGCATGCGGTGAGCGTGAGAGAATTCTCCTACACTCACTGCAAGCGCAGGAGAATTTTCCCACACTGTCAGTGACGTGCATGAGGAGAGCTGAGTTCATGAGACATGAACTCGGCTCATCTGGATGCCGTCACAGCGAGACACTGAGGAGCGCAAGCATGCCTGCGCTTCTCAGTGTTTGCGGCATGGCAAGCTGGATGGCAGATTTCTGCTGCGATTTAGCCTGTCATGTCAATGTAGCAGAGGTGAAGCTGTCCTGGGAACCATGGAAAGGTAAGGATGAGGTTGGTTTATTATTTTACTTTTATTGCAGAAGACATTGGCTTCAGCTGGAATGGGCATGATGGTAAGTATGGTTTAATTTAGAGCATTAAAGAATTGTGTGTTTATTTCAATGAAAGGACTTTATTCTGGGTGTTGGTTTTTTTTTAAATACTTTACTAGAAATTCATGGCGGTCATGTCAAATATTGGCGTGACCCCATGAATTACGGGCTAAGGGCCAGCTGATAATACGAAGCTGGCCCTCACTCCTATATTACCCAGTGAGCCACCACGCCAGGGCCCTGGATGGGTTCAGCGCCCGAAGATGGCGCTTCTCTTAATGCGCCATTCTCTGGGGTGACTGCGTACTGCAATTTGCAGCGGGGGGGGGCAGAAAGCTGGGGCCTCCCTGCGCTGCGGATTCCAGCCTCCAGCTGCTTAGTTGTACCTGGCTGGACACAAAAATAGGGCGAAGCCCCACGTATTTTTTTTTAAATTATTTCATGAAATTCATGAAATAATTAAAAAAAAAAGGGCTTCCCTATATTTTTGTGTCCGGCCAGGTACAAATTGGCAGCTGGTGGTTGGGGGCAGCCCGTTCCTGGATGCTGTACTTGGCTGGCATACAAAAATATGGCGAAGCCCACGTCAAAATTTTTGGGAAAAATTTATTAAAAAATAATAAAAAATAATAATAATTTAGGGACTGCATCTTTATTAACCCCTCAAGTGGAGGGGTTAATAAAGATGCATTCCTAAATGTGTTTTTTTTTTAAATTTTTTAATGAATTTTTCACCAAAAATTTGACGTGGCCTTCGCCATATTTTTGTGTCCAATCAGGTACAGCAGGCAGGAATGGGCTGCCCCCAACCCCCAGATGCCTATTTGTACCTGGCTGGAAAAAAAAATACAGGGAAGCCCTTTTTTTAATTATTTCATGAATTTCATGAAATAATTTAAAAAAAATTGACGTAGGGCTTTGCCCTGTTTTTGTGTCCAGCCAGGTACAGCACGCAGGAACAGTCTGCCCCCAACCCCCAGATGCCTATTTGTACCTGTTGGAAACAAAAATACAGGGAAGCCCTTTTTTAAATTATTTCATGAATTTCATGAAATAATAAAAAAAAAATTGACGTGGGGCTTCGCCCTGTTTTTGTGTCCAGCCAGGTACAGCAGGCAGGAACGGGCTGCCCCCAACCCCCATATGCCTATTTGTACCTGGCTGGAAACAAAAATAGAGGGAAGCCCCTTTTTTATTTATTTCATAAATTTCATTAAATAATTTAAAAAAAATTGACGTGGGGCTTCGCCCTGTTTTTGTGTCCAGCCAGGTACAGCAGGCAGGAATGGGCTGCCCCCAACCCCCAGATGCCTATTTGTATCTGGCTTGAAACAAAAATACAGGGAAGCCCTTTTTTAATTATTTCATGAATTTCATGAAATAATTTTAAAAAAATTGACGTGGGGCTTCGCCCTGTTTTTGTGTCCAACCAGGTACAGCAGGCAGGAACGGGCTGCCCCCAACCCCCAGGTGCCTATTTGTACCTGTTGGAAAGAAAAATACAGGGAAGCCCTTTTTTAATTATTTCATGAATTTCATGAAATAATTAAAAAAAAATTGACGTGGGGCTTCGCCCTATTTTTGTGTCCAGCCAGGTACAACTAAGCAGCTGGATGCTGGAATCCACAGCGCAGGGAGGCCCAAGCTCTCTGCCCCCCCCCCCCCCCCGCTGAAAATTGCAATCCGCAGCCACCCCAGAAAATGGGGCGTTCATAGAAGTGCCATCTTCTGGCGCTGTACCCAACTCATCCAGGGCCCTGGTGTGGTGGCTCTCTGGGTAATAAAGGGGTTAGGGGCAGCTTGGTATTATCAGCTGGCCCTAAGCCCGAAATTCATGGGGTCATGCCAATATTAGACATGACCACCATGAATTTCTAGTGTAGTATTTTAAAAAAACACAACACCCAGAATAAAGTACTTTAATGGAAATAAACACACAATTCTTTAATGTTCTAAATTAAACCATACCTACCATCACGCCCATTCCAGCTGAAGCCAATGTCTTCTGCAGTAAAAGTAAAATAACAAACCAACCTCATCCTTACCTTTCCATGGTTCCCAGGACAGCTTCACCTCTGCTACATTGACATGACAGGCTGGATCGCAGCAGAAAGCTTCCATCCAGCTTGCAATGCCACAGACACTGAAAAGCGCAGGCATGCTTGCGTTCCTCAGTGTCTCGCTGTGACGGCATCCAGATGAGCCGAGTTCATGTCCAATGAACTCAGCTCACCTCATGCACGTCACTGACAGCGTGGGGAAATTCTCCTGCGCTTCCAGTGAGCGCAGGAGAATTCTCTCACGCTCACCGCATGAGCAGGAGAATTCTCCCACGCTGTCAGTGACGTGCATGAGGTTAGCTGAGCTCATTGGACATGAACTCGGCTCATCTGGATGCCGTCACAGCGAGACACTGAGGAGCGCAAGCATGCCTGCGCTTCTCAGTGTCTGCGGCATGGCAAGCTGGATGGCAGCTTTCTGCTGCGATCCAGCCTGTCATGTGAATGTAGCAGAGCTCGATCCCTCCTGGGAACCATGGAAAGGTAAGGATGAGGTTTGTTTATTATTTTACTTTTATTGCAGGAGATCATATGCTTCAGCTGGATTGGGGGTGACGGTAAGTATGGTTTAATTTAGAACATTAAAGAATTGTGTGTTTATTTCAATTAAAGGACTTTATTCTGGGTGTTGTGTTTTTTTTAAATACTTTACTAGAAATTCATGGTGGTCATGTCAGATATTGGCGTGACCCCATGAATTACGGGCTTAGGGCAAGCTGATAATACCAAGCTGGCCCTAATCCCTTTATTACCCAGTGAGCCACCACACCAGGGCCCTGGATGTGTTGGGTTCAGCGCCAGAAGATGGCGCTTCTCTTAATGCGCCATTCTCTGGGATGGCTGCGTACAGAAATTTGCAGCGTGGGGGGCAGAAAGCTTTGGCCTCCCTGCGCTGCAGATTCCGGCCTCCAACTGCTTAGTTGTACCTGGCTGAACACAAAAATAGGGCGAAGCCCCACGTATTTTTTTTTTAATTATTTCATGAAATAATTTAAAAAAAAAGGGCTTCCCTATATTTTTGTGTCCGGCCAGGTACAAATTGGCAGCTGGTGGATTGGGGCAGCCCGTTCCTGGATGCTGTACTTGGCTGGCATACAAAAATATGGCGAAGCCCACGTCAAAATTTTTGGGAAAAATTAATTAAAAAATAATAAAAAAAAATAATAATTTAGGGACTGCATCTTTATTAACCCCTCAAGTGGAGGGGTTAATAAAGATGCATTCCTAAATGTGTTTTTTTTTTAAATTTTTTAATGAATTTTTCACCAAAAATTTGACGTGGCCTTCGCCATATTTTTGTGTCCAATCAGGTACAGCAGGCAGGAATGAACTGCCCCCAACCCCCTGATGCCTATTTGTACCTGGCTGGAAACAAAAATACAGGGAAGCCTTTTTTTTTATTATTTCATGAATCCGCAGTGCAGGGAGTCCCAAGCTCTCTGCCCCCACCCGCTGCAAAATGCAATCTGCAGCCACCCCAGAAAATGGGGCAATCATAGAAGCGCCATCTTCTGGCGCTGTACCCAACTCATCCAGGGCCCTGGTGCGGTTGCTCACTGGGTAATAATGGGGTTAGGGCCAGCTTGGTATTATCAGCTGGCCCTAAGCCTGAAATTCATGGGGTCATGCCAATAATAGACATGACCACCTTGAATTTCTAGCATAGTATTTAAAAAAAACACAACACCCAGAATAAAGTCCTTTAATTGAAATAAACACACAATTCTTTAATGTTCTAAATTAAACCATACTTACCATCACACCCATTCCAGCTGAAGCCAATGTCTTCAGCAGTAAAAGTAAAATAATAAACCAACCTCATCCTTACTTTTCCATAGTTTCCAGGACAGCTTCACCTCTGCTACATTGACATGACAGGCTGGATCGCAGCAGAAAGCTGCCATCCAGCTTGCCATGCCACAGAAACTGAAAAGCGCAGGCATGCTTGCGCTCCTCAGTGTCTCACTGTGACGGCATCCAGATGAGCCGAGTTCATGTCCAATGAACTCAGCTCACCTCATGCACGTCACTGACAGCGTGGGAAAATTCTCCTGTGCTTGCATTGAGCGCAGGAGAATTCTCTCACGCTGTCTGTGACGTGCATGAGGTGAGCTGAGTTAATTGGACATGAACTTGACTCGTCTGGATGCCGTCACAGCGAGACACTGAGGAGCGCAAGCATGCCTGCGCTTCTCAGTGTCAGCGGCATGGCAAGCAGGATGGCAGCTTTCTGCTGCGATCCAGCCTGCCATGTGAATGTAGTAGAGCTGGAGCTGTCCTGGGAACCATGGAAATGTATGGATGAGGTTGGTTTACTATTTTACTTTTATTGCAGGAGATCATAGGCTTCAGCTGTAATGGGGGTGACGGTAAGTATGGTTTAATTTAGAACATTAAAGAATTGTGTGTTTATTTCAATTAAAGGACTTTATTCTGGGTGTTTGTGTTTTTTTTACTTTGACTATGGGGTTAGTAATGGGGGTGTCTTATAGACGCCTCTCCATTACTAACCTGGGCTTGATGTCAGCAGGCATTATAAGCTGACATCAACCCCAGCCCTATTACCCCACTGCCACCACTATAGGGCAGCCGTAAGAGCGAGGCTAAGTGCCAGAATTGGTGTTTCTAGCCTGGGAGGGAGTCAATATTCATGGCACCCTTCCTGGGCTATTAATATCAGACCCCAGCTGTCTGCCTAGCCTTTGCTAGCTATTAAAATATGGGGGACCCAATGTCATTTTTTTGGGGGGTCCCCCATTTTAATAGCTAGTAAAGGCTAGGTATTCAGCTGGGGGCTGATATTAGTAGCCTGGGAAGCTCCGTGGGTTTTACCCCCTTCCAAGGCTTCAAACATCTGCCCCAGCCGTCTGCTTAACCTCCGCTAGAGACGAAAATTACGGGGATCCCCACGCCAATTTTTTTTCAATAAATCCTTTATTTTAACACTAAATGACAAATACAATAACATACTCTATCGCTGTACTTATTATATATGTGACGGACATGTTTCTATCTATCTAATCTATGTGTGATTCTCTATTCTTTCTGTTCTAAATTGTCGGGTACCGATGCTGAATTGCAGACGGCATTGTTAAAGAGAGTGTCTTCTGAGTAGTTTGTCAGCTTTTGGACACCTTTGTAGGTTTTTTCTATATGTTTTTGTTTGCCTGCCATTGGTTTTCACCGTGTTCTACGGTGTTCGACAGTGTTCTAAGGTGTTAGATGAACAGTTCCACGAATATCCCGGTGTTTGATGAACCGAACCGAACACTACGGGATTTGCTCAACACTAATCAGGAGCGTTCACATTTCCCTAAATTTGGCCCTAACACCACCAAAGTGGCATCAATTTCACCAGAATAGAAATAGTTTAATGGAGACTGAAACCTCTTCCACTACAGCCCATCCAATAGATGGAGACCCAATCAGTATTCTCCACATTTCCAAAAATTAGTAGCAGACACCACCAAATTGGTATGAATTTCATTACAATAGAAATTGTAGAATTAGGAATGACACCTCTTCCACTACAGCCAATCCAGTAGATGGAGACTTAATTAGGAGTGTTCACATTTCCGTAAATTAGAGCCCAACACCACAAAAGTGGCATCAACTTTAACAGAGTAGAAGTAGTTTAATGGAGAACAAAACCTCTTCCACTACAGCCAACCCAATAGATGGAGACCCAATCAGGATTCTCCACATTTCCAAAAACTAGGGGCAGACACTACCAAAGTGGCATCAATTTCAGTACAGTAGAAATTGTAGAATTAGGAATGACACCTCTTCCTCTACAGCCAGCCCAATAGATGGAGACCCAATCAGGATTCTCCACATTTCCAAAAATTAGTAGCAGACAGGAGTGTTCACATTTACGTAAATTAGAGCCCAACACCACAAAAGTGGCAACAACTTTAACATAGTAGAAGTAGTTTAGTGGAGACAAAAACCTCTTCCACTTCAGCCAACCCAGTAAATGGAAACTCTATCAGGAGTGTTCACATTTCCCTACATTAGGGCCTAACACCACCAAAGTGGCATCAATTTCAGTACAGTAGAAATTGTAGAATTAGGAACGACAACTATTCTACCACAGCCAACTCAGTAGATGGAGACTCAATCAGGAGTGTTCACATTTTAATAAATTAGGGTCTAAAACCACCAAAGAGGCATCAAGTTCACAAGAGTAGAAGTAGTTTAATGGAGACCAAAACCTCTTCCACTACTGCCAACCCAGTAGATGGAGACCCAATCCGGATTCTCCACATTTCCAAAAATTAGTGCAGACACCAGCAAGGTGGCATCAATTTCAGTACAGTAGAAATTGTAGAATTAGGAATGACAACTCTTCTACTACAGCCAACCCAGTAGATGGAGAGTCAATCAGGAGTGTTCACATTTTAAATAAATTGAGCCTAAAATCACCAAAGTGGCATCAAGTTCACCAGAGTATAAGTAGTTTAATGGAGACCAAAACCTCTTCTACTACTGCCAACCCAGTAGATGGCGACCCAATCCGGATTCTCCACATTACCAAAAATTAGTGGCAGACAGCACCAATGTGGCATCAAATTCAGTACAGTAGAAACAGTAGAATTAGGAACGACACCTTTTCCATTACAGCCAACCCAGTAGATGGCGACCCAATCAGGATTCTCCACATTTCCAAAAATTAGTGTCAGACACCAGCAAAGTGGCATAAATTTCAGGACAATAGAAATTGTAGAATCAGGAATGACACCTCTTCCACTACAGCCAATCCAGTAGATGGAGACTTAATAAGGAGTGTTCACATTTCCCTAAATTAGAGCATAACACAACAAAAGTGGCATCAACTTTAACAGAGTAGAAGTAGTTTAATGGAGACCAAAACCTCTTCCACTACAGCCAACCCAGTAAATGGAGACTCAATCAGCAGTGTTCACATTTCCCTACATTAGGGCCTAACACCACCAAAGTGGCATCAATTTCACCAGAATAGAAATAGTATAATGGAAACAGAAACCTCTTTCACTACAGCCAACCCAATAGATGGAGACCCAATCAGGATTCTCCACAATTCCAAAAATTAGTGGCAGACACTTACCAAAATGGAATCAATTTTAGTACAGTAGAAATTGTAGAATTATGAACGACACCTCTTCCACAACAGCAAACCCAGTAGATGAAGACTTAAAAAGGATTATTCACATTTCGCAAAGTTAGGGCCTGACTTCACCAAAGTGACATCAATTTCACCAGAGTAGAAGTAGTTTAATGGAGACCAAAACCTCTTCCACTACAGCCAATCCAATAGACGGAGACCCAAACAGGATTCTCCACATTTTAAATTAGTAGCAAACACCACATAATTAGCATCAATTTCATTACAATAGAAATTGTAGAATTAGGAATGACACCTCTTCCACTACAAGCAATTCAGTTGATGGAAACTTAATCCCAAGTGTTCACATTTCTTTATATTAGAGCCTAACACCATAAAAGTGGCATCAACTTTAACAGAGTAGAAGTAGTTTAATGGAGACCAAAACCTCTTCTACTACTGCCAACCCAGTAGATGGCGACTCAATCCTGATTCTCCACATTTCCAAAAAATAGTGGCAGACAGCACCAATGTGGCATCAATTTCAGTACAGTAGAAACAGTAGAAATAGGAACGACAACTCTTCCATTACAGCCAACCCAGTAGATGGAGACCCAATCAGGATTCTCCACATTTCCGTAAATTAGTGTCAGACACCAGCAAAGTGGCATCAATTTCAGGACAATAAAAATTGTAGAATTAGGATTGACACCTCTTCCACTACAGCCAATCCAGTAGATGGAGACTTAATCAGGAGTGTTCACATTTCCATAAATTAGAGCCTAACACCTCAAAAGTGGCATCAACTTTAACAGAGTAGAAGTAGTTTAATTGAGACCAAAACCTCTTCCACGGCAGCCAACCCAGTAAATGGAGACTCAATCAGGAGTGTTCACAATTCCCTACATTAGGGCCTAACACCACCAAAGTGGCATCAATTTCACCAGAATAGAAATAGTTTAATGGAAACAGACACCTCTTCCACTACAGCCAACCCAATAGATGGAGACCCAATCAGGATTCTCTACATTTCCAAAAATTAGTAGCAGACACTACCAAATTGGCATCAATTTCAGTATAGTAGAAATTGTAGAATTAAGAACAACAAATTTTCTACTACAGCAAACCCAGAAGATGGAGACTCAATCAGAAGTGTTCACATTTTAATAAGTTAGGGCTTAAACCACCAAAGTGACATCAATTTCACCAGAGTAGAAGTAGTTTAATGGAGACCAAAACCTCTTCCACTACGACAACTCTACCACAACAGCCAACCCAGTAGATGGAGACCCATTCCAGTAGAAACAGTAGAATTAGGAACGACATCTCTTCCACTACAGTCAACCCAGCAGATGGAGACTCAATCAGGAGTTCACCATCCTGTCCATTGACAAGCCAGAGGTTGGAAGTATAGAGCTGAGATGCACTCTGTGTGCCTTACTGCTGTCTTGGGAAAAACTTATCTTAAGATTGTTTAAAAGCGTGTTTGAATGCTACAGTATTCACTGGTCTCTTTCCATGGTGGAAAGCATCTGGCAATATTTAATCTTATAACGTGGATGTAACAGAGTGGCAACCCAGTATTCAGCACTATTTCGAAACATAATTATATGGAGATTATGTTGCAGATAGGCCAGCAAGAAGGCAATCATATGTCCGGCTCTTCCGTAAGATTCAAGCCCATGCTGTGTTGGTAGCTGGGTAAATCTGATGCTTGTTTCCTCCGTCACCTCCCGCCAAACACAAACAGAGAGGGGATGATTATCCTCTTCATCTTCTGACTGCTGCTCGCCCATCACTTCTTCCATTTGTTCCTCGCCTCTTCCACCTTCACCTTCTGGTATCACCAATCCCCCTCGATCACAGTGAATTACCCTCCCTTGGCACCCTGAGATGTCCCCAAGTGTATGACGTTAGTAACAGAAGAAAGTATTTTTTTACTGTGGATGAGGCCTGTATAACATAGGAGATACGCTATGAACAATTTCAAACTGATAAGTCCCCTACTGTATCACATTACTAACAGAAGAAAGTATTTTTTTAGTGTGGATGAGGCCTGTATAACATAGGAGAAATGCTACGAACAATTTCAAACTGAGATATCCCCTACTGTTTCACATTAATAACAGAAGAAAGTATTTTTCAGTGTGGATGAGACCTGTATAACATAAGAAATATTCTCCAAGCTACAGTATTTCAAACTGAGATGTCCCCTGCTGTATAACGTTAGGAACAGAAGAAAGTATTTTTTTTTACTCTGGATGAGGCCTGTATAACATACGAGATATTCTCCAAACTATTTCAAACTGAGATATCCACTGCAGTATAAAGTTAGGAATCGAAGAAGTATTTTTTTTTTTAGTGTGTATGAGGCCTGTATAACATACGAGATATTCTGCAAACTCAGATCTAGCCTGCAGTATCACGTTAATCACTGCAAAAAATAGATTTTTTTTTTACTCTGCATACGCTCTGCTTACAGCTGAATTTCACCGCCACTAAAGGACTAGATGGCTCATAGCAGAGTGTAACATGTTTGCGACAGAAAAAAATATTTTTTGGACTCTGGCTAGCAACAGAAAAAAATCTATTTTTTTACTCTGAAAACACCTGAAGCTCAACACCACTAAAGTAGTAGGTGGCTTTTAGCAGAGTGTATCATGATTGCGACAGATAAAAAAAAAAAATTGCAGTCTGGCTAGCAACAGAAAAAATATATTTTTTTAATCTGAAAACAGCTGAAATTCAATGTCACTAAAGTAGTTTGTGGCTTAAGGCAGACTCTAATACATTTGTCATAGAAAAAAAGTATTTGTGGACTCTGGCTTGCAACAGAAAAAATCTATTTTTTTACTCTGAAAACAGCTCTAGTTCAACACCACTTAAGTAGTAGGTGTCTTTCAGCAGAGTGTATCATGATTACGACAGAAAAAAACTATTTTTTTGTAGTGTGGCTATCAACTGAAAAAATGTTTTTTTTAGTTTTTTGTGCTGTGCACTCAGAAGCTCTGCTGAGTCTGCATACAGCTGAATTTCAACCCCACAAAATCAAAAGGTGGGCTATAAGGGCTTGTTTGCTTGCTTTCTGTATCATAATATCAAGTGAAAAAAGTAGATTGATGGGATACTGGTGCATAGAGCACAATACAAGCAGTGCACAACACAGTTCTATGCCATGGGTTGTGCTGTTTTTGTCTGAATCTGAGTAATTGCACAAGAAAAAAAAAATGTGCTGCAAGGTCGATTTCACAGGCAACACAGCAGACTACTTATCTAAACTATCTGACTTGCAAACAACCGCCTATCTATTTAGCTAATATCTCTCATTAAACAGGAGCACACTCAGCATCAGCGTCTTTCAGCAGTGACATGCATAAAATAGCGCTGAGGGAACATGGCCGCTCTTTATATAGAGAGGACATGTGATTTCAGCAGCCAATGGCAGAAGCCCTTGTGTCTGGACTGTGTGGATGCTTCCGGCGCTCTGATTGGCTACACAAGCACTTGCTAGCCAAACTGTTAAAAACACTGCAGTTGCCCCGCAATCTTTTTCCCACACTTATTCTCTGAACGTTATTGATTTTCCCAAATTCTCCGATCACGAATCCGAATGTGCCATATTTGCGTCAAATTTAACTTTTGAGATCGGATTTAAAACATATTCGCTCATCACTAAACACTATGTCAATTTAGAGCATAGTGAAAAAGACATAGTTACTTACCGGTAACGGGATTTCTCAGTACCCATGACGGCACCACGTAGAGAGGGTATCTGCCCTTCAAGGACAGAAAACCTACAGATAAAAGGGCAGTACCTCTCTCCCGCATCAGTTGTTTACAGAGCATGAGAGGACCACCAGGTTAGTAACACAAAATGTAACATTTTAAGAACTTATCAGAAACACCATGTGGCTACAAACAGGCAACTAATAAGTGTGTGCACCCACACGTAAAGGGAGGGAAAGTACGGGTGCCGTCATGGGTTCTGAGAAATCCCATTACCAGTAAGTAACTACATCTTTCTCGGTCCCCCATGTTTGCACCACAGAAAGAATTACAGAGAAATGACTCATTAGGGGCGGCCATAGCTTCCAGAACCCTTCTCCCGAAAGTAAGGTCTGAAGAAAAGGTTAAGTCTAGTCGGTAGTGATATAAGAAGGTAGAGGGGGAAGACCAGGTTGCCGCTCTACATATCTGCTCTATTGTGGCACTGGCCTTCTCCACCCTGGAGGCTGCCACCGCTCTTGTTGAGTGGGCCTTCAGTTTCTCTGGGGCAGCTTCCCTGCATGAGGAATACGATAGTGTGATGGCTTCCCTTATCCATCTGGCCAACAAGCCCTGTTGATGTCTAGGGCATGCAAGTCTCTCTCTTTCTTGTTCCTAGGATTGGGGCAGAAAGATGGGAGGGTGATTTCCTGAGACCTGTGGAATCTTGACGCCACTTTTGGCAGGTAGGCAGGGTCAGTTCTCAGAGTAACCCTATCATTCAAGATTTGTGTGAAGGGAGGGCCTGCAGATAGGGCTTGAATATCATTAACCCTACGTGCGGATGTGAGAGCTACTAAAAGCGCTGTCTTGAGGGATAGGATTTTTTGGGACACTCCTGACAGAGGTTCAAAAGGGGCCTTTGTTAAAGCTGAAAGGACCAAGTTTAAATCCCAAGGGGCAGTATTTTGAGAGGGGATGGGTCGGGATCTGGATGATGCTTTAATGAACCTAGATACCCCTCTATCCCTGGCCAGATCGAAGTTGGAAAGGGCTCCCAGGGCCGCAACTTGAACTTTTAAGGTACTTGTGGCCAAGCCCTGTTCCAAACCCCTCTGTAAGAATTCTAGGATAGCTGTTAATGGAACCTCTCCTCCTAGCCTGGAACCTGAGACTGAAAGGAACTTCCTCTAAGTTTTCTCGTAAAGTTTGGTGGTCACGGGTTTCCTACTTTTATGTAACGTGGTGATGAGATTTGGGGAAAAACATTTGTCCTTCAGAAGAGCCCTCTCAAATTCCAGGCTGTCAAGTGTAATTTTGATGCCTGAGGAAGAAGTACCGGACCCTGTGCAAAAAGGTCCGGAAGATACGGAAGAACCCATGGGTCGGAGATTGACATCATCCCCAGCCAAGAAAACCACACCCTTCTTGGCCAGAAGGGGGCTATCAAGATTACTCTCGCTTTCCCTTCCCTGACTTTCCTCAGAACAGCTGGAATCAGGACGGTCGGAGGAAATGCGTAAGCTAGCGGGTGACTCCATGGGATCATAAAGGCATTTAATGTTTTGGAGTTTTTTGGGGCCTAGAGAGCAGAATGGGTGCGTTTTCTTGTTCCAACTGTTGGCGAACAGGTCTATGGAAGGACGTCCCCACATATGTACAATCTGATGCAAAACTGACTGATTTAATTCTCATTCGCCCTGCTTTAGCTGTGTCCGACTCAGTAAGTCTGCCGTGCGATTCTCTATCCCTTTTAGGTGTAGGGCTGATAGGGATTGTAAGTTTTCCTCGGCTAAATGAAAGGCAACCTCTGTCACCTGCATCAGAAGATGGGACCGGGTAGTCCTCTGGTGGTTCAGGTATGTTACTACTACTCGGTTGTCCGAGAACACCCTCACGTGGTTGCCTTGTAGTGTGTGTATTAATTCCCGGAGTGCCGACTCTACTGCTAGAAGCTCCTTCATGTTTGAGGAAACTGGCTTCAGATGTTCTGTCCAGACCCCGTGAACTACAAGATTGTTGAGGTGAGCCCCCAGCCCCCGGGCCTTGCGTCTTTGGTCAGGATTTGAGGTGTAGGGATTGTCAATGGAATACCCTGGGTTAGACTGTCTATCTTCCCCCACCACTCTAGGGAAAGTGTGGTTTCTTCAGATAGCGTTAGCTACCCTTCTAAATGACCTTTTAAGGATTTTTCTGCCTTTAGGTTTTCCCACTGCAGGGCCCTGGTGTGTATTTGGGCCCACTGGACTGCCGGGAAACATGCCGTCAGGGAGCCTAGAAGGGACATGGTTTTTCGTAGGGACATATAGTACAGACCAAAAGTTTGGACACACCTTCTCATTTAAAGATTTTTCTGTATTTTCATGACTATGAAAATTGTACATTCACACTGAAGGCATCAAAACTATGAATTAACAAATGTGGAATTATATACTTAACAAAAAAGTGTGAAACAACTGACAATATGTCTTATATTCTAGGTTCTTCAAAGTAGCCACCTTTTGCTTTGATGACTGCTTTGCACATTCTTGGCATTCTCTTGATGAGCATCAAGAGATAGTCACCGGAAATGGTTTTCACTTCACAGGTGTGCCCTGTCAGGTTTAATAAGTGGGATTTCTTGCCTTAGAAATGCAGTTGGGAACATCAGTTGTGTTGTGCAGAAGTCTGGTGGATACACAGCTGATAGTCCTACTGAATAGACTGTTAGAATTTGTATTATGGCAAGAAAAAAGCAGCTAAGTAAAGAAAAACGAGTGGTCATCATTACTTTAAGAAATGAAGGTCAGTCTGTCCGAAAAATTGGGCAAACTTTGAAAGTGTCCCCAAGTGCAGTTGCAAAAACCATCAAGCGCTACAAAGAAACTGGCTCACATGAGGACCGCCCCAAGAAAGGAAGACCAAGAGTCACCTCGGCTTCTAAGGATAAGTTTATCTGAGTCAACAGCCTCAGAAATCGCAGATTAACAGCAGCTCAGATTAGAGACCAGGTCGACGCCACACAGAGTTCTAGCAGCAGACACATCTCTTCAACAACTGTTAAGAGGAGAGTTTGTGCAGCAGGCCTTCATGGTAAAATAGCTGCTAGGAAACCACTGCTAAGGACATGCAACAAGCAGAAGAGACTTATTTGGTCTAAAGAACACAAGAAATGGACATTAGACCAGTGGAAATCTATGCTTGGGTCTGATGAGTCCAAATTTGAGATCTTTGCTTCCTACCACCGTGTCTTTGTGCGACGCAGAAAAGGTGAACGGATGGACTCTACATGCCTAATTCCCACCGTGAAGCATGGAGGAGGGGGTGTTATGGTGTGGGGGTGCTTTGCTGGTGACACTGTTGGGGATTTATTCAAAATTGAAGGCATACTGAACCAGCATGGCTACCACAGCATCTTGCAGCGGCATGCTATTCCATCCGGTTTGCCTTTTGTTGGACCATCATTTATTTTTCAACAGGACAATGACCCCAAACACACCTCCAGACTGTGTAAGGGCTATTTGACCAAGAAGTAGAGTGATGGGGTGCTACGCCAGATGACCTGGCCTCCACAGTCACTAGACCTGAACCCAATCGAGATGGTTTGGGGTGAGCTGGATGGCAGGGTGAAGGCAAAAGGGCCAACAAGTACTAAGCATCTCTGGGAACTCCTTCAAGATTATTGGAAGACCATTTCCGGTGACTACCTCTTGAAGCTCATCAAGAGAATGCCAAGAGTGTGCCAAGCAGTCATCAAAGCAAAAGGTGGCTACTTTGAAGAACCTAGAATATAAGACATATTTTCAGTTGTTTCACACTTTTTTATTAAGTATATAATTCCACATTTGTTAATTCATAGTTTTGATACCTTCAGTGTGAATGTACAATTTTCATAGTCATGAAAAAACAGAAAAATCTTTAACCCCTTAAGCCCCGGAACATTTTCTGTTTTTGCTCTCCTTGTCCCCAGAGCCATAGCGTTTTTATTTTTTGGTCAATATGGACATGTGAGGGCTTATTTTTTGCGAGACGAGTTGTACTTTTCAACGCCATTACTAATTTTACCATATCCTGTACGGGAAAACGGGAAAAAAATTCCAAGTTGGGTATATGGCAAAAAAAGTGCAATACCACAGTTGTTTTTTTTTTTTTTTTTTTTTTTACCACGTTCACTGAATGCTAAAACTGACCTGCCGTTCTTATTCTACAGCTCATTACAAGTTCATAGACACCAAACATGTATAGGTTCTTTTATATTTAGGTGTTGAAAAAAAATTCCAAAATTTGGTAAAAAATAAAATAAAAAAATAGCGCCATTTTCTAAGACCCGTAGCGTCTCCATTTTTCGTGATCTGGGGCTGGTTGATGGCTTATTTTTTGCGCACCCAGCTGACATTTTTATTGATAACATTTGGGGTAGATCCGATGTTTTGATCGCCCGTTATTGCATTTTATTGCAATTTTGCGGCGACCAAAAAACGTAATTCTGGCGTTTAGAATTTTTTTCTCGCTACGCCGTTTACCGATCGGATTAATTATTTTTTTATCTTGATAGATAGGGCGATTCTGAACGCGGCGATACCAAATATGTGTATGTTGGTTTTTTTTATTATTATTTTATTTTGAATGGGGCAAAAGGGGGGTGATTTAAACTTTTATATTTTTTTATTTTTTTTTTTATATTTCTAAAAACTTTTTTTTTTTTACTTTTTGCATGCTTCTATAGTCTCCATAGGAGACTAGAAGCAGCAACTATCCGATGGACTCTGCTACATACAGGGGACGAGCAGGTCCCCTGCATGCAGCAGAAATGGTCCTGTGCTATGAGCGCCGACCACTAGGTGGCGCTCATAGCGACAAGATCATGACAACCACAGGCATCTGCTGCAGACCCTGGGTTGTCATGCCCACCCATCGGCGACCCGCGATCACGTGACGGGGTCGCCGGTGGGCGGGGCTTATGACGCGCTACCCGGAAGCGCGCGTTAAATGCTGCTGTCAGAGATTGACAGCGGCATTTAACATGTTAACAGCTGCTGGTGGATCGCGATTCCACCCGCGGCTGTTGCGGGCACATGTCAGCTGTAAGAATCAGCTGACATGTGCTCCGTTCAGTAAGGGCTCAGCGCAGCAGCCCTGACTGAACGGGCGTACTAATATGCGTACTAATACGTCCCGGTAATTAAGGGGTTAAATGAGAAGGTGTGTCCAAACTTTTGGTATGTATTGTATTACTTCAACCTTATCAAGCCGTGGCAAGACAAAGATGTGGTGGAAGCTCCATGATTGCTCTTTAAACCAGAAGGTGAGGATGGAGGGGTCGCAATAGCGGAGACGCTAACAAATGAGCAAAAACAGCAATGTCAGGAGTTGCTGCAGAAGAACAGGGACGTGTCCTCAGAATTGCCGGGCTGCACAAGAGTCATAGAACACGAGGTTCTGACGGAACCACTTGTGTGGGTGAATTTGAAGCCCTATTGGATACCTGAGGCTCGACGAGAGTTGATCTCTAAAGAGGTGGCTCGTATGCACAAGCTCGGTGTCATTGAAGAGTCCAAGAGCGGTTGGTGAAGCCCGATTTTCCTGGTCCCAAAAACCAATGGCGAGTGGAGATTCTGCAATGACCATCAGAAATTCAGTGAAGTCTCCAAATTCGACGCGTATCCGATGCCGCGTGTCGATGAGCTGATTGAGAGACTTGGGCCAGCAAGGTACATAATCACCTTGGATTTAACGAAGGGATACTGTCAGATCCCCGTGGCACAGGGAGCCAAGGAAAAGACTGCATTTTCTACGCCAGACGGATGCTCCCAATATGTCTGGATGCCGTTCGGACTGCAGGGGGCCCCTGCAACCTTCCAGAGAGCTATGAATCAGATCCTTACACCCCATAATCAATATGCCGCAGCATACCTGGACGATATTGTTATCTTCAGCCCGGACTGGGAGAGTCATCAGAAAAAGGTCCAGGCGGTGTTTGATGCTCTAAGGAAGGTGGGGTTTTTAATAAACCTGAAGAAATGTGCCATGGGGAAAGAAGAAGCCAAATACCTGGGTTATATAGTAGGGAGAGGTGAGATAAAACCCCAAATCAGTAAAGTGAAGGCAATCCAAATCTGGCTGAATTTGCTGTCAAAGAACCAGGTTGGAGCCTTCCTGGGGATCGTGGGATACTACAGGAGGTACATCCCAAACTTCGCCATGATGGCCGCACCCCTGACTGACCTCCTTAAGGGGACGAAATCGGCTATAGCCAAGTGGACTGCAGAGACGGAGTTGGCCTTTCAAGAGATGAAGGTGGTGCTGTGTAATAAACCGGTCCTTGTGGCCCTCGACTTTTAGAAAGAGTTTATACTGCAAACAGACACCTCGGATGTCGGTTAGGGAGCAGTCCTTTCCCAGGTGATACATGGGGAGTAGCACCCTGTTCTCTACCTGAGTATGAAGCTGTCCTCATGTGAGAGAAATTATGCAGTCTTGGAAAGGAGTGCTTGGCCATAAAGTGGGCAGTGGACACATTACGGTACTATCTGATAGGATGTAAGTTTAGATTGGTATCTGACCATACCCCACTCAGATGGCTGAGGGAAACAAAGTAAAAATGCTAGGGTCATCCGCTGGTTTTTAGCCCTACAGGATTATAACTTCCATGTAGAACATAGCACAGAGAGGCTACATGGTAATGCTGATGCCCTGTCGAGAATCCCCTATCTGGCAGTAGAAGGTGCCAAGCCCCACAGCTTTAGGCAGATGGGGAGGTTTGTAAGGTGGCTAATGGTTGCATAGTCGATAAAAGGTATGTATCATAGAGATGGCTGGTCTCTGTGATTTAACCTGAAGCATTTCACTAGTGCACACATGAATTAAGAGGTCTAATTGGTTCACCTGGGAGACGGGTTACGGGTTGCTAGGAGAGAATGGGCGGGTCAAGCAACCCACATACTTCACCTCCGGGTGTGGTTACCAGCCTATATAATGGAGGCTGTTGTTTGGCACATTGTCTGTGTGTCTGGAGGGAGAAGGCATCCTGTGTGTGTGTGTTTCCAGACTGGGCCGTGTACTGGATGTTACACAAGCCTGAGTGACCACAGTCCTGACTAAGCAGAGACTTTTGCTAAAAGGACTGTTTAATTTGCTTTTTGCCTGCACTAAAGACTGTTTGTATGCATTTTACTTTCTGGCCGGTTTATGAAGCCAATAAACCGTACAGGACATTTAAAGGAACGTGCCTCCTCTCTGCCTCACATCGCACCTGAGTTAGTACAATCCCTACAATATATATACACACATATATATGTGGAAAACAGGGGGTCAGTGGGTGTTCTTGTCTACTGGCCTAGCCATCTTTAAAAAGACGGCATGGGAAGGGACTCATCCCACTTAATGCCCATACTCATTCTCCACGGGCAAAACACTACTACCACTCACCAGTAAGACTTTATTGGGTCACCAACAGTCAACATCATATAGTGCCATCACAGCAAGGATACTAGTGAAGTGACAGAGTCTCACCTTTCCACCTGCTCATCAGGCATTAAAACATTCATGACTTTGGAGCCTTAACAGCCAACTACCCCAGCCAGCAGCATCCTGCTTTGGTGAGCAGCCACTGAAAGAATGTAGCAGCAAGCTTAGGAAGCTGACCGAGCATAGCAAGGTATTTGGTTAGGTTATTGATTGTCCCAACCTGTGGTCTCCAAACAAACTTGTGGGCTTAGTGTTTGGAAGTGGAGCAGATCTGTAATTCACTAGCTAGAACCAAGGTCCTTAGGCTGAAGTCCTGTAGATTCACAAAGGATGACAGGAACAATTAGTTCCCATTTCAGGGCATTTTCCCACAAGATTGGGGAAAGGTTGTTCCCTCATTGTTCTATTATTCAATTAGACTGCATAATTGTCCTCCAAGTGGTAGAGATTATTTATAAGCGAACACGCTCGCCACTGCTCGGTACTCATCCAAGCATCACTGTGCTCGACGTGCTCGGCGCTCTGCGAGTATTTCCAGGTTGCTCGGGCGGGAACTTGGGTCCCCTCCCTGCATGTTTGGTACTCTTTAGAGTGGGATTGCCTGCCACGCCCTGTATTGCCGTAGCCATGTTGGTTGTGGGCATTACAGTGATTGGCTGGCCGCACATCTTCATCAGGTGTATATAAGACTGGGCGGCGTCATGCTCGTCACAGTCTACTCTGGAAACAGGCAGAGTAGCGAGAGCTGCTGCTGCGTCAGGGAGAGATTTGCTTGTTCATAGTTAATATAGGTATTGCACAACATATATCTATATTCATCTGAACCAACAGTCCTTCTGAGGACTAATTCAGTTGCATATCAGTGCTAGGTAAGCAGTGTATGTGGCAGGCTGCAGTGTATAATACAGCACAAGAGGGTCAATTGAACATCCTGTCTGCTGCTGCTGAAATAATTACAGATATTTCTAGACAGCCCCAGATATCAGGGGCCAGGGCAAATTTTTAATCCTGGTTATTTGCTTAAAAACAATCCAGAGTACACCATTTTTCTGCTCACTTCAGAATAAAGCCATATCTGTTCCATATTAGAGCAAAAAAAATCCAGAAATTTGAACTGAACTTGAAAAACATTGGCTTCCTTTTCCATTCTGTTGCAGTTTGTCTGTGAAGCTATTTACGCTAGGTCTCCATGTAGAATAATATTAGTAAATTACTGGCCTACAATATAAAGCCGTGGTTCTCTGTCAGACATATCAACGAAAAAACTTCTAAAATCATACATTTCTTCCATTTTCATTCCGTTGCAGTGTGTCGGTAAAGCTATTCACAGTATGTTTCTGTGTAGAATAATATTAGTAAATTACAGGCCTACAATTTAAAGCCGTGGGTCTCTGTCAGACATATCAGCGAAAAGACTTCTAAAATCATACATTTCTTCTATTTTCATTCCGTTGCAGTGTGTCGGTGAAGCTATTCACAATATGTCTCTGTGTAGAATAATATTAGTAAATTACAGGCCTACAATTTAAAGCCGTCGTTCTCTGTCAGACATATCAACGAACAGACTTCTAAAATCATACATTTCTTCTATTTTCATTCCGTTGCAGTGTGTCGGTGAAGCTATTCACAATATGTCTCTGTGTAGAATAATATTAGTAAATTACAGGCCTACAATTTAAAGCCGTGGTTCTCTGTCAGACATATCACTGAAAAGACTTCTAAAATTATACATTTCTTCAATTTTCATTCCGTTGCAGTGTGTCGGTGAAGCTATTCACACTAGGTCTTAATGTATAATAATATTAGTAAATTACAGGCCTACAATTTAAAGCCCTGGTTCTCTGTCAGACGTATCATTGAAAAGACTTCATAAATAATACATTTCTTCCATTTTTATTCTGTTGCAGTGTGTCAGTGAAGCTATTCACACTAGGTCTCCATGTAGAATAATATTAGTAAATTACAGGTTTACAATTTAAAGTCGTGGTTCTCTGTCAGACACATCAACAAAAAGACTTCTAAAATCATACATTTCTTCCATTTTAATTCCGTTGCACTAGATCTCTGTGTAGAATAATATTAGTTAATTACTAGGCCTACAATTTAAAGCTGTGGTACTCTGTCAGACATATCACCGAAAAGATTTAAAAAATCATACATTTCTTCCATATTCATTCTGTTGCAGTGTGTCGGTGAAGTTATTCACAGTAGGTCTCTATGTAGAATAATATTAGTAAATTACAGGCCTACAATTTAAAGCCGTGGTTCTCTGTCAGACATATCACCTTAAAGACTGTTCAAAAATCATACATTTCTATGATTTTCATTCCATTGCAGTGTGTCGGTGAAGCTATTCACACTAGATTTCCGTGTAGAATAATATTAGTAAATTACAGGCCTACTATTAAAAAATCGTGGTTCTCTTTCAGACATATCACATATAACTGTGTTCCAAAATCAGCCATTTTTCATGAACGTGGAAAATATTGTCCTCCATTTAAAATGGGCAAAGTGCGTGACAAGGGATGGGGAAGTGGACGTGATGGTGATGGCGCATGCAGAGGCCAAGGAAGTGGTCGTGGGCAAGCTGAAATTGTGCCACAACAAACACCAACAACTTGTCGCTCGACCTTCCTTTCCCAATTACTAGGGGACCGCAGAGCACCACTATTGATTACAGAGCAGTGTTGAAAGGTAACTGGTTGGATAGCAGATAATGCTTCCAGTCACTTGCCACCACCACCTCCACCCTGTCTTCCACCCGGTCAAGTCTCAGTAGCCATGAGTCTGGACCGCAAATTCATCACCCTAATCCTCCTTCCTCCTCCATGCCAAGTGCCTGGAGACATCTGATCCCACACTTGGAGACTCAGAAGAGCTGTTCACTTTTCCATTTGTAGATTCGGGCCTCTCACCCAGCCAGCTTCAAGCGAGTCAAGAGGAGAACGTGAGTAGCGATGCCCAAATATTGGAGCAGCCACGTTCACATGAAGGCGACGGTGGTAAAGTGCAATTAATGTTTCAAGAGGTGGATGATGATGATGAGACAAATTACCAGAAAGTCAGAAGGAGGACAATGGTGCAAAAGTGGAAGACAAGGTCGTGGATGATATAGTAACTGATCCAACCTGGCAGGGGGACACTCAGAGCAAGGACAGAAGCACACAGGAGGAGGGAGTGTGTTGGCCGCAGACACAAGGCTGGAAAGCGCTCCTCGTAACGCCAACGCGACGGAAGATCTTCTTGAGTCTGGTCATTTTTAAAAGATTCTGCAGATAACCCCAAAAAAGTCCATTTGAACCACCTGCCAGGCCAGCATCAGCAGGGGTAGCAAAACTAGCAGCCAGACGACCACCAGCATGATCAGACACATGGCAGCAAAGCACCCGACAAAGTTGGCCAAACCCCAGGGTCCAGGAACAGTGTCTGCGGGTGACACCACTGCTTGTTACGCTGTTGTGCATGCATGCCAATCCCCTTTCCATGGCGCATTCCAACATGCCTCCCGCCCTGCACCTGTCGTTGCACACTCTCAAGTAGCACCATCAGTAAGCACATCCACATCCTTGTCTCAGTGCTGCATTCAGTTGTCCCTACCTCAGTCCTTGGAATGCAAGAGTAAATACGCAGTTAACGCCCCACAGGCCACAGTACTAAATTCACACATTTCGCGAATTCTTGTGCTCGAAATACTGCCTTTTAGGCTCGTGGAGATGGAAGCTATCTGCAACCTGATGGCTGCTGTTGTTTCTCAATACTCGGTCCTCAGCTGCCACTATTTCTCAAGGTATGCCGTCTCCGCATTACACGAGCACGTGTCCCAAAATATTAGCCGTGCCCTCAACAATGCAGTTACTGGGAAATTCCACCTAACCACTGACACATGGACAAGTGCTTGTGGGCAGGGATGGTACATCTCTTTGACTGCACACTGGGATAATATAGTGGAAGCCGGGATCCAGTCGGACCTTGGGACGGAACACATCCTCCCGACGCTGAGGATTGGGTGCCCTGGGTCAATCAGAGTTGCCGCCACATTCTACAGATCCTGCACCTCTTCCTCCTCCTCCTACTCTTCAGCATCAATCTCCGATATGACCATATCAGTTTCAAGCTGGAAGCACTGCAGTACTGCCTCGGCCAAGCGGCAATAGTCTGTGCTGAAGCTCATATGCTTAGGTGACAAATCGCACAACACTGAAGAGTTGTTGACAGCTTTAAAAGAGCAGGCAGATCTGTGGCTGTCACCGCTGACCTTACAGCGAGGCATGGTCATATGTGACAATGGCCAGAATCTGGTGGCGGCTATGAGATGAGGCAAGCTCACACAAGTACCATGCCTGGCCCATGTGCTTAACCTCGTGGTTCAGCGATTTCTGAAACCTACCCGGATCTGTCAGATTTGCTTGTCAAAGTACGCAGCCTGTCTGCCCATTTAAGAAAGTCAGCTACAGCTTCCGCCTCCCTTGCCGTGCTTCATGAGCGTTTGCTGCTTCCAGCTCACTCACTAATCTGCGATGTCACCATGCGTTGGAACTCTACATTGCAGATTTGGGAAGGATTTGTGAGCAGTAGAGGGCAGTTGTTAACTACCATCCTCCAAAACTTTGAGGACTCCACCAAGATGGTTAGCAGTGATGATGCCATAATTAGCGTCACCACCCCGCTTCTCTGTCTTCTGAAATGCTCTCTGCTCACAATCAAAGAGGATGCATTGCAGGCGGCGCACGATAAGATGGAAAAGGGAACCATACAGGGTGATTACACACAGCCCAGCCTCATCTCTTCCCAATAAGGATTGGGTGACAATGAGGAAGAGGAGGTGGAGGAAGAACAGGAGCTAGTCTCCTGTGCTATAGATGGTACTACCTGCACAACTGTCATACCGTCTGTTCAGCGTGGATAACCTGAGGAGAGGGAGGAGGAGGAAGAGGAGGAGGATGAGGAGGAGAGCATGGTCATTCATCCTCTTGGTGAGGACACGGAAGTCTTGCCTCTTTGCAGTCTGACACACATGGCTGAGTTTATGCTACCTGTTTTTCCCGTGACCCTCGCGTTGTCCAAATTTTGGGTAACAGTCATTACTGGTTAATGACGCTTGTAGACCCATGCTACTGGGAGAACTTTCTGTCTCTTATTCCCACGCAGGACAGGCCTAATAAAATGATGCAGTAAGAAAAGGCACTTGTTGCGGAATTATTTAAAAAGATTCCCATCTGAAAACGCTGGCGGCCGACGTCACAGTTCGTTGGACAATCAAGGAGTACAGGCGAGAGAGCCACAAATGCAATCCAGCAGAGGCAGGGGAACACTGTCAAAGTTCTGGGACAGTTCTCTCAAACCCTCCCATCGCACAGACCAAGTGGCGCGGGGTACTCTCACTAGGAGTGCAAAGTTTCAGATGATGGTGAGGGAGTACCTTGCCGACCATACTAACATCCTCTGTGATTCCTCTGTGCCTTATAATTATTGGGTTTCCAAGTTGGACATATGGCATGAACTGTCTCTCTACACCTTGGAGGTCCTGGCCTGCCCTGACGCTAGCGTTTTGCCACAGCAGGTTTTTAGTGCTTCTGGTGGAATTACAACCGATAGGAGCATCCGCTGTCAACTGAAAATGCTGACAGGCTGACTCTTATAAAAAAGAAAAAGGCTGGATTGGGCCAGAATTCTCAACACAACCGAATGATAACAGCGTAACATAAACTCAAATACAGTGTATTTTTTTGGGAGGTCTAACTCTATTCCCATGCACCTCTGTCTTCACACCCAGACATAGGGTATTTGCTTCCTGATTTTGGCTATTTGCTCTTGTCCACCTCCTTCTCTGCATCCTCATCCTTCACCACTATATCACCACCATATGTACCATATCAACGTATCTACGTCTCTTGCAAGGGGCATTAGAGTTCCTCCAAATTTTTGGCAGCCGTTGCATCAGTGCATAGGAAAACAGTATGGGAAACCCACTTCCTAATAATGGAAACTTTGTTTTCAGGATGCCCTCCAACCTCTATGTCTCTTGCAAGGGGCATTGGAGTTCCTTCAAATTTTTGGCAGCATTCACTGCATACCATTTAACTGTATAGCAGACACTCTCCTTTCTAATGGGAACATGTCATTACTGTGGCCCAGCTCTATGTACCTTTAAAATATTAGTGGGGTTTTTCCCAAATTTTGGCAGCCCTTGCAGTCACAGCATGTGCATTACCACTATAGGAAACCTGCTCCTTTATAAAGGGAACATTATTTTTACTGACCTGAGACACTCCTCTATGTCTCTTCAAAGGGGTAATAGGTTGTGTCCAAATTTTTGGCAGCCCTTGCATTCACTGTATACCCAATTACAGTATTGGAGACCCACTCGTTAATAATGGGAGCAACAAAGCATAGCTGGATGATGGCTCTCTTACAATAGCGAGGGCCAACCGCTGGCCCTTTAACAATAGTAAGGGCCCCCAGATGACCCTATAAAAATAGGCTAAATGAAACAAGGTTTGTCTGATGATGTGTCACACACCACATGGCCAGATAAGGTTGTAAAATGTTAAAATAACATTTCCCGGTGAATGCTTTTGTCTTAAAAAATAACGTAAAAAAATAAAATAAAAACACATTAGAATCTTTGCTTAGTATAAAAAACAGACTCGCCAATGTAACCTCAATGTAATCACATTGTTCAGCTCCTGCGCATCCTCCTCCCGTTCGGTCTCCATCTCCGAAATGACCACTTCAGTCACAAGCTGAAAGCACTGCAGCACTGCCTTCGCCAAGCGGCCACAGGCTGTGCTGAAGATAACATGCTTAATGTTTAGTTGACTAACTGCCCACCGCTGCAGAGTTGTTGAAAGCTGTAACACAGCAGCCAGATGTGTGGCTCTCTCCGCTGAACATACAGCCAGGCATGGTCGTGTGTGACAATAGGCAGAACCTGGCTGGAGTAGATACGGTTTCCCAAGTCCTTTTACCGAGCTAAAGAATATGACTGTGGTGAAATACAACTCTCACCGACAAGCTGTGGACAGGCTCCATACCGTTCCTGGCCACATTCACTTGTCCACATGTTTGTGGTTAGGCGGTCCTTCCCAGTAAGTGCACTGGGGAGGGCACGGGAAATGTTAAGGGACCCTTGCTTGTGGAAGGCGGAGACGATATCAGGAGAAATAGTGGTGGCTGGAGACCGAGTATGGGCACCCAGCCGCCGCCATGAGGTTGTGAAAAGCTTCCGCCTCCATGAGCCTGAAAAGCAACATATCAAGTGCAAGCAGCTGCCCATAAATCTGGCAGTTTACTATTGCGGCCTGTGGGTGGGTGGCTGGCTGCATACTTGCGCTTGCATTCCAAGTAACAGAAAACTAACCAAATGGTGGCCTCTATCATCATCATGGTCTCCCCTCGGCACTATGAACTCTCCTGAAGGAGATGCCAGGGCCCACCGAATAAGTCTCCAGTACTCAGGTGGGCCCGTTCAACCATGCCGAGAAGCAGCCCTGGCTAAGAAAAGTGTGTGGGAAGGTTCCTGGATACTCTATTGCTGCTTGTTATGGATCCGGCTGGTGGAACCTCTGTGCTGGGCTACATGTTGAGACCAGAGGGGCGTAATTAAGTGCCTACCCGGACCGACCCGGGCCACACGGATGCTTAGTCGACTCCGTGAACCAAGGAGGGGCCAGAAAGGTGAACCAGGTGCCACTCTGGGACCGACCTTGTGTGAGAACAGGCAACTCCCATGGGACTGATGGCCGAAGCCGACAGGCACAGCAGATGAGCATGGCTGGTAGACAGGCAGGTGATGCAGGTAGACAAGCAGCGGGCACGGCTGATAGACAGGAAGGCGGGCACGGCTGATAGACAGGCTAGTGGGCACTGGAACCTGAGGGCTGGAGAGAGTGTTAGCACACAAACAACAACTTTGCACAGGCACCTCCATTATGGAAGAGGTGCCTTAAGTAGGGGCAGTCCTCCGGCCATTGGCCAGGGACTTTTTAGGACGGCGCGCACGTCCCCTCTTAGGGGAAGGGAGCGCGCATGAGGGTGCCCTAATAGAGACCGGGGATCTACACGCGGTGTGCGCACTCCGGACAGTTGCTGCCTTAAGGCCAAGGGGAGAAGTGGGAAATGCCGAACTGGAGCTACGGTAGTGAGTAGATCAGCGTCTCTGTCGGGAAGGAGGCAGAGACGCTGACGCTACACTGCTTTTTTAATGTGGATTGGACGTGCTTAAGCATGTTATTTCTCAAACCGCATTGCAGATCAGGCCATTGCCCAACTCTATAGTCATGAAATTAAAGGCGCGAAGAAAGATGTTTGTGTGTCGAAGCATCACCGACAGGAGCGAGCTGATGTTGGAAGGGCTGCTATTGCTTATGCAACAAGCTGCATTAGAGGACTTCCTGGGAGAAGTGACAGCTGGAGTAGATATGGTTTCCCAAGTCCTTTAACCGAACTAAAGGATATGGCTGTGGTGAAATACAACTCTCACTGACAAGCTGTGGACTGGCTCTGTACCATCCCTGGCCACATTCACTTGTCCACGTGTTTGTGGTTAGGCGGTCCTTCCCAGTAGGGCATGGGTAATGTTCTGGGACCCGCGCTTGGGGAAGGTGGAGACGATACCGGCGGGAGAGATTATGGTGGCTTGGTACCTAGTATGGACATCCGGCCGCCGCCATGAGGTTGTGGACAGCTTCCGCCTCTATGAGCCTAAAAGGCCACATTTCAAGTGCAAGCAGCTGTCAAAAATTTGGCAGCATAGTATTGCAGCCTGTGGGTGGGTGGCTGGCTGCATACTTGTGCTTGCATTCCAAGGAATGGGGTAGGGTCAACTGAATGCTGCACTGGGACAAGGACGAGGATAGTGATTGTTGCAAGTCTGCAAGAACAGGTGCATGGCGAGAGGCATCTTTGCATGCGCAAAGGATCACTTATGATGGGCACACTTTTAGGCAGTGACCTGGGAGTCAGAGATGGTTCCAGGGGTCTTCCCCATGCTGTTCACATGTCTTTTCAGCAGTGTATGCATGTGTCTGATGATGTGTCACACACCACATGGCCAGATAAGGTTGTAAAATGTTAAAATGACATTTCCCAGTGAATGCATTTGTCTTGGTTGAAAGCAATGCAAAAGTGAAAAAATGCATCAAAAACGTTATGTGTTAACATAGTCCAAGGAGTGGAGGAGCATTTTTGTTTATTCATTTTGCCTTATATACAAGTCATTACACTGGAAAGGATTTTCCTTAACATTTTTCCCAGGAAAATCCATTTTGGATTCATTTTTGCATGTTTTATTGTGAGTCCGTAAACATTGTTGACAGCAGTGACCTGGGCATCTGAAATGCTTCCAGGGGTCTTCCCCATGCTGATCCTATGTCATTAGAGCACTGTTCCTATCGATTTGGGCAATTTTTAGGCCCTCTGCATACCAGCCAGTGGGAGCCGCCGGAAAAATGCTTGAGTTTCCTGTAGACTTACATTGGGCTCGTTACTCGGTCCGAGCACTCATGCATTCCAATTTGCCCTGCTCGAACAATGTGTACCGGAGCATTTTAGTGCTCACTCATCACTAGTGGAGACTAGCACACTGCAGGGGGCTGATACAATCAGCAATCCATAGGCATTCCACAAATTAGCATACAAAAAGGAATCAGACAGTCTCACATGAAACAATGGCTCATGTCCTTTGACTTACTGAACAAAGGAATAGTATATCTGGCATAATTAAGAATGATTCACCTAGCACAATAGGCCAGAGTTATCACAGTATATGTACAGTATATATACATAATACACATACACAGACAAGTAAAAGGGTAACAATGTTTTGAACTTTTAACTTTCATGCTCCATATCTCACCATCCACTACTGCTTCGAATGTCAGACTACCATAATTTTATAGACAATCATCTTGGTTATCTCATACATAAATTTGACTTGCACCTATTCAGCATATAATTAGTTATAAAGATTCTTGTCAAGACTCTGCATAGTTACTGTTTTGCTCCTGGTGGTGGAAAAATCTTTTTCTTCCTGTATACTACAAAATATAACCTGTTCTCACATTCCTTAATAGCTCAGTGCGTTATTAGGTTGATTCCAAAGTGAAAGGTTACTGATTCTAATCAAGGAGCAACCATGAAGAAGATTTCCCAAGAAAAGAGAAATAGCATCATCCAGCAGTCTCTCGGCCAAGAAAATTGCCAAACTGCATCATGTAAGTGCCATGACAGTTGGAAGAAAATGAAATTAAGGCTTATCATCCTTTCAAATGCCAAGAAGTGGATGTCCAGGCAAAATATTGGAGTCAAAAATTCGGCTCATCACAAGGTCTATCAGTTCTGGCGTGACAAACATGCAGTGGAAGTAGGTTGTATGCTTTTTAATAGCGAGATCACAGACGTCCATGCAAGCACCGTGCGATGCACGTTACACAAGTCTGGAAGGGTGGCTCAAATAAAAGTGAAGAATATCGTCATAAGAAGCATTGGCTCGAGTGTGCAAAAAAGTACGAATAGTGGATAGTAAAAGATTGGAAACGGGTGATTTGGAGCGATGAGACGAAAGTCAATAGACTAGACTCTGATGGGTGGAAATGGGTCTGGCAGGAAAAATGGACTAAAGGATGGAGAAATTGAAGGAATTTTCACGTTTGGTGGAGAAAGCCTGATGATATGGGTTGTTTCACAGCCAAAGGCATTGAATACTTGACCAGGATCAATGGTGGTCTCAATGCTGAGCTATATGTGAGTATCTAATAAGACAATTTACTTTGTACACTTGAGTACTATGGGTATGAAAAGGACGACATAGTGTTTCAGCAGGACAAAGACCCAAAGCATACGTCAAGATTGGCGAATAAATGGTTCAATGACAATGATAGACGTGCTGGATTGGCTCCCACAGTCCCTAAACCTCAATCCATTTGAACACTTTTGGGTAGAGTTGAAAAAAAGCTGTTTGCATACGCAAGTGAGTCGACTAATGTGCATCAACTTTGGGAATGTGTAGAAGAAACCTCTGATCAGATTTCAGTTGAGACATGCTTTGAAAGCAAAAGGTGGATTTACAAAATTCTTACAAAATAATAAAAATTTAGATTTTTAGGAGCAAAACAGTAATAATTCAGCGACATGACAAAAATCTGCATAACTAATCATATTCTAAATAGTTGCAAGTAAAATTTATGTATGAGATAGCGAAGATAATTGTTTATAAAATGATGGTCGTTTCATGTTTGAAGCAGTAGTTCAAAACATTGTTATCCGATTGCTCCTCAGTGTATACACACTCCTAGGCACTGCAATTGTAACACTAAGAAAAGAAAAAATCTAACAACAACATGCGCCCAGGTGGTCTTTGGAGAAATCTCTCGCTATAGTTGAATCCAAGACAAAAGCGGGACTCATCACACCATGATAGCCATTTAGAGTGGTGGTATGAGGTCAATGGAACACCTTTAGTGGGATTTCTGGTTCATAGCCCAATGTTGTGTAAACACCTTTTTATAGCTTGTGTACACAATGTTTTATGCCATGGCCTTTGCATGTGACTTACAGTTTAACTTTCAAAGCATAATGTATTGCTTTACGCCATTTTTGAAAACAGACTAGAGTATGTGAGCAATGCCATGAAGAGGTCTTCATGAGGGAATGTCTCACTGGTCCTTATTCAAGGATTTTGGTGTGGGGTGATATAATGTACGGCAGCCAGACCACTATAGTCTTCATTTCAGGTGCATTGACAACATGGCATTACTTTGATTTGGCTGTGGAACCAGTGATTCTGATATTTCTCCAAAGTGTCCATGGAGCCATTTTTCCACACGATGCCAGGCTGCATGTTGCTCATGAAATTGTGAGCAGCCTTGCATAGCCTAAACGTACTGCCATAGCCTTTTCTGTTTCCAAACTTGCTTCCCATTTAGCACATCTGGGAGGACATTAATCAGAAATTGTAAACATAGCTGCCATTAGCAGATATTGATAATTTGTGTGTCCAAGTACATTCAGCAGAAATTGAAATCTTTGTAAATTTCTGTTTCCATTTTTTCATAATTTTCATATAATTATTATGTCTCTTAATTCTCAAACTTTCAAAATCACACAAATTTTCCTTCTGGAGTTGCAATTTCAATGTTAACTAAATAAGAAATGATTGGCTAGTTTAACAAAGTGCTGCATACCATTCACATATGTACTGAAGTCAATGCACATGTCATTTTTGCACCACCAACAAATTGGTAAATTAATTCCCCAGTGCTTTACAGAAATTATTGGCACTGTCCCCATTGGTGCTCACAATCTAAGTTCCCTATCGGTATGTCTTTGGAGGGTGGGAGGAAACAGGAGAACCCAGAGGAAACCCACACAAACAAGGAGAGCACATACAAAATCAAGATTCATTTCTAATCGAGAATCATTTCCTGATATGTTACAATACGTTAGAGACAAAATAGCACTTGTTCATAAGAAGACAGCTTGCAAGGTCAGAGTACACTTTATTATAACATAAATGCTAAACAAGAGGTCACATAAGGCATTGTAACTACTCACATCTTTGAAGAATACAAGATAAAATAAAAGCCTTGTCAAATTTTAGAAACTTTATTTTCTAAATGCTTACATTTCAAGCATAACTATTACATCGCATTTATACACCATTACTGTCAAAAATTCTATCATTACACACTTTTCCAAGATTTCAGCATTGAATTTCATCTTTGACTCTTTTGTTTCCTTTTTTTCACACTCTGTATCAAGATTATAATTCATTTTCTTTTTCTGCACAAATTCTAACTCCTCAGGTCTAGCCTGAATTCTACTTTTAGAATCCTGGTTCACTCACCTCACAAAACATTCATCTTTGTCACTCCTTGTAATATTGAGTTATTTCAAGAGGTCTCTTTAATCTGATACCTATGAATGAAGGATGGTATTCATTTTTTTACTTAAAATTTCCTGGTTATAAAAATAGGTGTGATAAATGTATCTATTTGTTATGGATCCGGATGGTGGAACCACTGTGCCGTGGTACAAGGAAGGACCAGAGGGGCATAACTAAGAGCCTACCTGGACTGACCTTGGTTATGCGGCGGCTTAGTCGACTCCGTGAGCCAAGGAGGAACCGGCAAGATGGACCAGGTGCCACTCTGGGACCGACCTTGAGATAGCAAGCAACCCCCACGGGATTGGCAGCAGAAGCGGACAGGCATGGCCGATGGTATGGCAGATGAGCACGGCTGGTTGGCAGGCAGGTGGTGCAGGAAGATGGACAGGCTCAGCTGATAGACAGGCAGGTGGGCACGGCTGATAGACAGGCAGGCGGGCAAGCACTGGGAGCTGAGGGCTGGAGAGAGTGTTAGAAAAACAAACTACAACATTGCACAGGCACCTCCATTTTGGAGGAGGTGCCTTATATAGCAGATGTCCTCCGGCCATTGGCCGGCGATATTTTTGGATAGCGCGCGGCCCCGTTAAGAAACAGGGAGCGTGCGCACTCATGCCCTAAGAACAGTGCCCAGGGATCTGCGCGCACAGCGTACACACCGGGCAGACACAACGTGTTCATCCTAAAATATTCCATATCTCATAGCACTTTAGAACTACTTTATTCACCATATTGGTGTAAGAGATTTCACAACATATTAGTGGAAACAGAGGCTTTCTTTGAAGTATCACAAAGACAGTAAGTTTTTATTAATATATTGCAAGTTCTAGACAATACTAACAATAAAAGGATTTCTAGAATGTTCATACCTACAGGGAACAAGAAAGTATATTAATGTTTAAACTAGAGATGAGAAGATCTTTAATACATTTGTGTTAATCACATAATTAAAAGGCCTGTATTTGCCTGGAAAATATGTGTAGAACACTGTGATTTCCCCTTGGAGTCAATTGAAAATGTTCTCAGCACTATAAGGCAAACACAGCTTTTTTAATGTCTAAATGCCTTTCACTTATATGGCGAAGATAAAACAGAGGGCAACCAGAGTTTTCCAAAAGGGTATTTCACAACACACTGCAGTACCAGGCTTTTTAGTCTACCTAAATTGTAGAAAGTGTCTAAAAATTATTCATTTTGGGAGGACAAATGCATGCATTGCTGTTGTTTATAAACTGGTGAAGCAAAAGGAAGAAGTCGTGACATTTTCTCACAGTTGGGTGCCACAAATATCCCTATTGGCGGGAAAAAAGAGCTTTTCACTTTTCTAAATGAAGAAGCTATAGCTTTTTTATATGGCATGCAAAAATGATCCCTTTACTAGGGAGACAAAACAGTTGTACTTAACTGATTTGAATGTGGTCTCACAACCAGAAATTTTAAAATATTATTTCATTTTTGTTGTCAGCAACCAGTTTGCTACACAAAAAAAATGTGACTTTTTATTAGGGTTTTTACCAATCCTTTCAAAAATTTTCCACTTATTCCTGGAGACAAAACAATGGCCCTGTTTTGAACAAGAGAGATTTTGGGTCCTAGCATTAGTAGTACAGTTAAGCACTATGAAACATAGTGGACAGCCAGGAGTTGTGTGACTGCCGTGGCTGTGCAGTGGTACAGCAGGAGCCACATGGTAGAGGTAAGACGTGGCAGGCAAGGAGATGTTTGGCAGTATAGGGCCAGCAGTCCTATCAGTAGCAGTACCAGAGTAGAGGTGACATAATGGACAGTAAGTAGATGCCAACATGGTGTGGTCCATCGGCACTTATGGCAGAAGAATGGTGTAGATGACAATCAATAGACAAGAAGGCAAAGAGATGGTATGGCCGATATAACCATTGACTTTAGACGTTAGTGTATGAAAGTCTGCACTGATCCTTTCCTCATTCATTTTGACAAATATTAGGTTTTCCACATTTGTGCATGCTAACCTGGTCCACTTTGGTATAAAAAAATTCATTGGCCACACTGAATACACTCTCTGACATGACACTGGAGGCTTGACACAACAGAACTCCCATTGCAAATTGGGCCACATTCTGGGTCACTGATCTAGCTTGTTGACCCAGAAAAACATGAGATCAGGGCTTAGCATTTCTGACTGAAAAAGAAGACAGTCTAGGTATGACTGAACCTGGCTCTGTTTGCTGAAGTGAGCTAGGTTGTTCCAATGGAAGAAACAAGCTCAGGTCCATCATTACAAATATACTGTACATCATGCTGCTGCTTCTTAGGCTACCATTGGCACAGGTGGGGCAACATTGTGTCTGTGTGGATTGCAAAGGGCTAATCAGTCATACAGTCGACAAGCTTTTGCTTGTCAAAAGCTTTGCAAAATGGGTAGCAGAGATTATCCTGGTAGTAAGCCAATTTGGACTCAATTTCTTAAGCTGGAAAAAAAATTCTCATTATGCTTTTATAGCCAGAGTCTAAAAGTGTGGCTATCCAATATTCATCTCTTTACTTCATGTTAACAGTATCTGTGTCCACCCACATGCACAATTCCAAGTTTCAGGTCAAGGGGAGCCAGCCAGAGGCTACAACTATTCCGCTGTGTGGCTTTTTTTCGCCCAGGCTCTTAAGCTGCAAATCTGCTTGACAGTGCTTTGTCTTGCATAAGTGAAAAGAATGAGAGTGTTGTGTGGAATCAATAATGTACCCTGGGCTTGTTGTGAATGAAGCGGTGTGTGTTGATCAGGATCTGGAATATATGTTGGAGACAGATAATAATCTTTATTTTTATATAGCTCCAACATATTCCGCAGCGCAGATAACCATTGTCTGTCAATCGAAACAGTCATTGCTTCCTGTCACATTTCCCAGATGTGGTGATGCATCTCTGCTGCTGAAAACATTCACCCAGTGAGATTTGAAACTTATTTATTGTCCCTGGTCAAAGTTGCTGGTCCAGGTACTGTATCTATAGTGCAGTGCACTTTGGAGCTCAAAGGCAACTCCTTGTTGTACTGGGGTCTTGGGTTCAGATCCTACCAAAGACCACATCGGCAAGGATTTTGTATGTCCTCCCCGTGTTTGCGTGGGTTTTCTCCGGGTACTCTGGTTTCTTCCCACTCTCCAAAGACATACTTTGGAATTTATATTGTGAGCCCCAATGGGACAGTGATGATAATGTCTGTAAAGCGCTGTAGAATTAATTGTGCTATATAAGTGCATAAAATAAATAAACAAAATAAACTCAAGAGAGCATCCTATATTCTACTGCAAACAGAGAGAGGGTACTCCTGTCTGCGATAAATAATGGCAGCTTGGTATTTTCCAGTGAGGCAGAGCGCACAACATAATTTCTCAAAAGCCATCAGAATCAACAAGCTGTGAAGGCTGCAACTGCACCACTAGCTATTTGACAAGAAGTTTAGTTGGCAAACCAAAGGATGATTGGAAGCATACAATTGTTTCCTCTCCAATCTCCGGAGGCCATCTTCCTGAAGTCATAGGCTAAACTGAGATTTCCTTAAGGAAAATGGTTGCCAGGAAAGCAATGCACTCCACTCTGCTCATCGCCACAGCATCGCCACACTTCTGCCACCGCTGGCTTCCTGAGAAAGGGACCCTGCCTCCTGTGATCCCGCTCCACCACCACCGCAACCGCCCGGTAAGCTACATTCGGACTATAAGATACATCCTCCCAAATTTGGGGGAAAAAAAGTGCATCTTATAGTCCAAAAAATATGGTACTCTATTACACATTCTTCTTCAATTCCATTTATGTGCTTGCAAGAGTTTGTAGAGGAGACCAAATGTGACTTGCATTTGGTACTACTGCCAGAACAGTTGCTATCAGCACTACCGGTGGTGTAGAGCTGCTGCTTGTGGCAACCACATTCCTTATCCATGATATTAGTTTTTTTTACTACCGCTCTGCCACATCCATCGCTTATGCAATGTTTGAGTTTATAATTTAGTTTTGCTTGTGAACCTTGTTAACAAAATTAACCTATGTTTGGTTTTATGTTTTCACATCCTTGCCTAAAAAAGCTTACCTCTAAATTAAAAAAGGTTGCTACATAACTACAGACACGGAAAGTGATTTTTGATAATAGTCAATAGTATTGTTGTGGTACCTACAATTGTTAACTGCGAATAGTCAAACAGTTGCAAATCCTTAACCCCTAATTTTAGGTTTTATTTTGTTTTATTTAACCATTTCATGACCTTTGACAAATAGGTATGTCATGGTGATTAGAGATGAGCGGTGTTCGACTAGAACTGTTCGCCAATCTCAAATTCGAGCTGTTTTGGGCGGTGTTCGAGTTGTTCGACGAACCCGAACGATTTGCAAAAAATTCGGCTGTTCGAGGTTATGTTTAGTGTTGAGCCACCCCCGTAGTATTCGAGTTCGGTTCGGTTCGTCGAACACCCGTGTGTTCGCCGAACTGTTCGTCGAACTGTTCGTCGAACACCTTCGAACACCGTTAAAACCAATGGCAGGCAAACAAAAAGACATAGAAACACATAGAAAACACCTTCAAAGGTGTCCAAAAGCTGACAAACTGCTCAGAAGACATAACTAACACATGGAAAAGTGACAAGTACATATAGTCATGCGAAAATAAAAGAGGTGGAGGAGTAAAAGGAGGGGGAGACACAGATATAGGCATGTCATGCCCTTCTAAAATCCAAAAAGTGAGAAGCCGACACGGCCAGTCCGCTCCTGCCCGTGCCACCTCCGTGTCGCCGGGTTTGTGCCAGAGCCGCGGTGAACCCTGACGGCCAGCCCCCCTCTCCCAATACTGGTGCCTGTCCGCTGGTGGGTCGAGCGAGCCCCCCTGTGGTGGAGGCAGCTCTAAGCTTTTTAATTTAAATTGTCTCTCTAATTTGAATGAATACACTTTAAATCCATTTACAAGGATCTATTGGAGGGCAAGTCTCATGCCAGCAGCCGCGGTAATTCCAGCTCCAGTAGCGTCCACTAAAGCTGCTGCAGTTAAAAAGCTTTTATAAGGATCGAGCTCGGCTATCCACCGCAAGGCATCCTACTGCCAGTCCCAGCCCCTATGCCTTGGGGTGCCTCCTGATGCTCTTCACTAAGTATCCCATGGTCCCGAAGCATTTCCTTTGAAAAAATTAAGTGTCTAAACTACAGGTGGTGCAGCTTGCTTAACAGCCGGGATAATCCGCTCACTAGCAGACACTGCTACTAGGCACAAAGTATTTCCTGGGCTAGATGCAGTTAAAAATTTGTAATTAGATACTCTCGTTGGATGCTGAGAAAGCATTCCATAGAGTCTCCTGGCACGCCATATATGATTCTCTTAAAAAGCTTGGGGTAGGGGTCTAGGGGACCCTTTTATAGCCAAGACCACGGCCCTGTATCGCAATACGTCACCTAGGCTGAAGATAAATGGAACTGTAGCACCCTGAGGGCTCGGTTGCTACAGAGGTATTGCACCTCACCCAGAGGTGTGATATCTCACTCTCAGGTAAGGATGGAGTGTGGATCAGGACCCGACACCTGCATGCATTACACCACATTGCCGTGGGGCAGGGCGACCAATATGCCCCTGAGATGGGCACGACAGTCCCTGTCCCTGGCTGGAGTGGGGGGAGGGAACACTGAGGAAGGGGAACCCTGTAGTGCAGGAGCAGGGAGGAAGCAGTTCCTGGGTGCATTGAGAAGGGAGTATAAAAGGTGGGCACCATCTTAGTTCAGTGCAGAGAAGTCTGAGCAGAAGTGGCAGGGAGCAGGGCCTCTGCATGAGCTCTGCTCCGGAGGCGGGCCTAGTAACAGAGGCCCAGGCCTGGAAGAGGGAGAAGGAAGGAAGAGGAGCGGAGAAGGCTCCAGGAATGAGGAATGAAGGGATCCCAGGGGTGCGGACGGGCGAGTCGCCACTGCACCCCCGAATCCACCTGCGTGGAGGGGTCAGGCCAAAGGGGGAGACCGGTCCCCAAACTAGTGGAGGCAGGAAACGACCCTCAGCTAGAAACCGGAGGCTCTGACATTTTATGTGGCGCAGCCCCTCGCTACACCCGCTAGGAAGGCACCACATAGGGTCAGGGAAACTGGCGCCAAGTTTACCAAGAGGAGGCCCGAGGCAGCCGGACAGAAGTGTTGGTAAGAAAGGCCAGACAAAGGACACACAAAGGGGGTCCTGTGAAGTGCTCCAAAGTTATCTGGGAGTTGTCTGAGCCCCTCACCTGGTGAGCACAGTACGATGTGGGCAGCCGTTACCTGCAGACGTGGTCTGGATAATAAGAACTGTGAGTAAAGGCCCTGAACTGCATCACTGACTCCGTGTCGTTACTGCTGCTGCCCTGCACCATCACCCCCATCCTCCGCATACACTGCCCTGAGGCTATACTCCTCCCGTGGGGAGTTATGCTACGCTCTGCTGCACCCACAACACCAGCCTCAGTGGTCTGCCCTGTAGCGGCGGTTCACTCTGACCGCAATCCACGGGTGGCGTAGTCGGACAATTAAACATGAAAACCACATAAATAGTTCCGCCACTGGATTGACCGCCTTGAGCCACGGAACTGGGTCGCTGCCACGAAGACTACAACCACCAACATCCACCAAAAAGGGTCCGGCTCCGGGTGTCCCAATGCCCAGGGGGTGCGTCAGAACATTTTCATCACCTTTCACAATCACCAATGGGACAAGGCAGTGATGTCCTCTGTCCCCTCTCTTATACATCCTAGTGACGGAGCACCTGCTCTCATCAATTCGCCATAACCCCAATATTAGGTGGATTGAGGTGGGAGGCACCGAGTACAAGTGCTCTCTATTTGCTGATGATGTCCTAGTATATATCACTCAATCACATATATCCATCCATGCTGTTATGGCTGAAATAGATCACTTTGTTACATGGTAAAATTTTAAAATCAATGCAGCGAAGTCTGAGGCCCTCGATGTCTCCCTCCCCAAATCCATATAGGATTCCATCCAGTCCAATTTTCCCTTTGCCTGGCCCTCACAGGGTATCAAATACTTAGGAATTCCTATTCATAGAGACCTCTCCCATCTATGTTATCTTAATTTTGGGCCCTTTATTGAACAACTCCATACAGACCACGGTTGGCAAGTTAGAACTGTAAGATTCACTACGTGAACCACTGGTGTTTTGTGGAAAAGCACATGTATACTGCGTTCCAAATTATTATACAAAAAGTGTTTAGGAGTGATAAGGGAAGAATTTGTTTGTTTGTCAGTTAAACTCATTGATGGTGATGTGTGTCAGGGCTCTTTATATCACTGTAAGCAATTGCAGACACCTGTGCTAATTAGTTTGGCAGGTGTGTCCAATGAAAGGCAAGACTACTTAAGAAGGCTCTCTCACATTATTAAGCAGCCTACACTTTCTACCAAAATGGGAAAGAAAAAGGATGTGTCGGCTGCTGAGAAGCAACAAATTGTGGAGTGTTTAGGTCAAGGCATGACTACAATCAACATTGTGCGATGATCAGGATGAAGTGTCTTGGCAATCAAGAAGTATGTAGCTGATTCACAGTACACACGTGTGCGTGCTGATAAGGGCAAATTGAGGACTCTTTCCTACAGGCAATTACGTCAGGTTGAAAGAGCAGCGGCAATAAAGCCTTGTCATAGCAGCAGACAAGTTTTTGAAGCTGCTTGTGCCTTCAACGTCCCCCGAACAACAAGATGCAGGGTCCTTCAGAGGTTTGCAGCTGTGCATGCGCCATCCTGTCGACCTCCTCTATCCACTTCACACAAGCAGAAACGGCTCCAGTGGGCCAAACATTACATGAAGACTGATTTCAAAACTGTTTTGTTCACGGATGAGTGCCATGCAGTGCTCGATGGTCCAGATGGATGGAGTGGAGGATGGCTGGTTGATGGACACCCCACGCAAACACGGCTACAGCGCCAACAAGGAGGAGGTGGAGTAATGTTTTGGGCTGGAATCATGGGGAGAGAGATTGTCGGCCCCTTTAGAATCCCTGAAGGCGCTAAAGATGAACTCCATAATGTATGTGGATTTTCTCAAACAGCACTTCCTGCCATGGTTCAAGAAGAAGAACCGTGTATTTCACAGCAAGATCATTTTTCTGCATGATAATGCACCATCTCATGCTGCACATAAAACATCTGCATCTCTGGCTGATATGGGCATAAAAGGGGACAAACTTATGGTGTGACCCCCATGCTCCCCTGACCTCTACCCCATTCAGAACCTTTGGAGCATCATTAAAAGGAGTGTCTATGATGGCGGGAGGCAGTTCACATCTAAGCAACAGCTCTGGGAGGGTATTCTGTCCTCATGCAAAACAATTGAAGCAGAAACCATCCAAAACCTGACAAATTCAATGGACGAGAGAGTTCAGAAGCTCCTTTCGAACAAGGGGTCCTATGTGAAAATGTAACATCACCTAGAATAAAGTTTTGAGTTGAAAACTGTTTGATTTCAGTTTCTAACAACCTGCTAATGCTTATAATTTCAAAAATGACCATTTTTTTGGTCTTTATTAAAATGAAAAGGTTGATGGAAAAGTTTGGGGGATCTAAGAGTGTGGCAACCCAGTAGTCATGATTACTTCGAATTCTGACAATATGAGGGTCATGCTGCAGGTAGTGCAGCAAGAAGGCACGTATGTGCCTTGCGCATCTCGGAGCCCCAAAATTATTTTCCGGGCTAGATGCAGCTAAAAATTATTTTTAATTTTAAATCTGGTGAAGCTTTAGTATAGATGGCCTAATAGGATCAGTGCAGCACACTGCTACAAAGCCCAAATTATTTTCCAGTCAAGATACAGATAAACATGATTAGTAATTTGAAAGCTTAAAACGGTTGGTAGGGTGATTTTAACCAATCATCAAGCTTTTACTCTCCCCAGGATGACACAGGGGTAGAAAAGTCGTTTCGGATCCATGATTTGTTCATCTTTATGAACGTGAGTCTGTCTACATTATCAGTGGAGAGCCGCGTGCACTTATCTGTCAGCACACCACCAGCAGCGCTGAACACACGTTCAGACAGAACGCTGGCTGCGGGGCATGACAAGATCTCCAAGGCGTAAGTGGCTAGCTCCGGCCATTTATAAAGATTGGAAGCCCAAAAAGAGCAAGGGTCCAGTGACACAGTCGTGGCTTCAATGTTTACTTGGAGATACTCCTGTACCATCGTCTCTAGGCGTTGACTATGTGTCAGACTTCTTGTCTCCTGTGGCCTTGCAAAGGATGGGCTAAAAAAGTGGTGAAATGATTCCGCAAAATTGATGTTACCAGCAGATACTGTGGTTCTGTTACGGTTTGAGTGCTGAACACTTGACGGTCCCACGGTTGGCAAGTTGGAACTGTGAGATTCACTACGTGCACCACTGGTATTTTGTGGAAAAGCACATGTAAGATTCTGCAACAGTCTCTGCTGATACTCCTGCATGCGTGCATCCCTTTCTATGGCAGGAATAATTTCTGCAAATTTACTTTTGTACCGGGGATCTAACAGTGTGGCAACCCAGTAGTCAGGATTATTTCTAATTCTCACAATTCGAGGGTCATGTTGCAGGTAGTGCAGCAAGAAGGCACTCATGTGTGTTGCGCATCCAGGAGCACCAAGTCCCTGTTGTGTTGGTGGCGAGGTAACAATCATGCTTCCTTCCTCTGTCCTCTCCCCCCAACCTCGCACAACAGAAATGTGATCAAGGTCTCCCTCATCTGATGAGTCTTCCATCAGTTCGTCCTCCACTTCTTCCTGGGCTCCTGCACCTTCCTCACTAGTTTGGCTGCTACCATGCGCCCTGGTAAAACCATCTCCCCCACCCTCACATGCCTGCCGCCTTGGTGCTGCCGACCGTCTGGACCTTGCAGATGTTAGCCCTTCCGCATACAACTCCTCCTCCTCTACTTCCTCCACCTCCTCTTGTGCCACCACCTGACTCCGAATTCTGTTTAACATGTGCTCCAGCATGTAAATCACCGGAATAGTCATGCTGATAATGGCATCGTCAGCACTAAACATCTTCGTCCCCATTTCAAAACTGTGCAGAAGGGTGCATAGGTCCCTGATCTGAGACCACTCCTCCAGCGTGATTTGCCCCACCTCTGAATCTCGTTGGCCCAGGCTATACGTCAGAACGTATTGCACCAGGGCTTGTCGGTGCTGCCACAGTCGCTGCAACATGTGCAGAGTTGAATTCCACCGGGTAGGCACATCGCATTTTAGCCGGTGAAGTGGCAGGCCCAACGACTTCTGTAGAGATGTAAGTCGCTGAGCTGCGGGATGCGAACGGCGGAAGTGAGCACACAGCGACCGTGCCCTCTGCAGAAGGCCATCTAGTCTGGGATAGTGGGCTAAAAATTGCTGGACAACCAGGTTCAACACGTGAGCCATACAAGGCACGTGTGTGACATTGCCCCGGCGAAGGGCCGCACCCAGGTTTGCAGCATTGTCGCACACGGCCTTCCCTGGTTTCAGGTCCAGTGGAGACAACCATTCATGAAATTGGTTCTCCAGAGCTGACCACAACTCCTCAGCTGTGTGACTCACATTTCCCAGACATTTCAATGTAAAAACCGCCTGATGACGTTGAGCCCTACTGCCAGCATAGTAAGGAGGTGTGCAGGATCCCTTCTGCGCAGTTAGAAAGCTTGTGGCATGACCAGACAGGCTTTGGGTGCAGGTGGAAACCGAGAGGAGGTTGAGGAGGCAGAAGCAGTGGAGGAACTTTGACATAAAGAGGATTGACGCACAACTCGTGGGGATGGCAAGACTTGAACAGCAGCCCCTTGTCCTGCTGTCACCATAGTTACCCAGTGCCCAGTCAGCGACATGTAACGCCCCTGTCCATGCCTACTCGTCCAAGTGTCTGTGGTGAAATGCACCCTGTCACACACAGAGTTTCTCAAAGAAGCGGTGATGTTGTGTGCGACATGCTGGTGGAGCACAGGCACACCTTTCTTTGAGAAGTAGTGCCGACTGGGCATCTGGTACTGGGGCACTGCGACGGACATAAGGTCTCGAAAATCCTCTGTGTCCACCAGGCGGAAAGGCAGCATTTCTGTAGCCAAGAGCTTGCAGATGGTGAAATTCAACCTCTTAGCTTTCTCATGGCTAGGAGGAAATGCTCTTTTACTTGTCCACATCTGAGGGACCGAGGGCTGGCTATTGTGCTTAGACGGGGTTGATAAGGGTGTCCCCGGCAAACTGCCGGTCTGTGAGGAAGATGCAGGCGGACATGTTAGGTTGCCTTGATCCAAAGGTGGTGCTATCGATGTCGGACAGCGCTCAACACCAGCTGGTGTTACCACCTCCAAAGAAAATGATGACCTGCCAATCACGCTGGCTGTTGCGGGTAAAGAGGTGGCAGGTCTGCGCCCCAAAACAGGTGTGACTGCTGTGCCCCCAGTCACAGAGGATGAAGAGGCCGCGGATGCACAAGATATGGCAGACGGTGATTGGCCCGGCCGGCTAGGCCGCATTGTAGCACACTGAGCTTCCCACTGCAACTTATGCTTCATGTCCATGTGCCGGTTCATGCATGAAGTACTCAAACTATGTATTTTTTGGCCTCTACTTAGCTTTTGCTGACAAATGTTACAGATAACACGAGTTGGGTCATCTTTAGCGATCTGAAAAAATGCCCAGGCTATGCAAGGCTTAGCACCCATGCGACCTGAAGAGCCACCACGACTTGTGGTGAGAGGCAGAGTTGTGTTTGAGGATGCAGTTGTTGACGTGCTTCCAGTACTACGTCTCTGTCCAGGAAGGCGCAACCTGACCTCGTCGTCACTAGCATCTTCCTCCACCTCCTCTGCTGACCTCATCTCTTGGCTGACTGTGGGTTGACAGTAAGTGGGATCTCCGACCTCATCATCATCACCCTGTGCGTTATCACACCCGTCGTCCTCAGAGCCAACCTGTTCCTGCCCTGACAAAAAACTAAAGTTGTCGCTCCAATCAGGTATTTGAGTCTTATCATCGTCTTCCTCATTGTCTCCACCAACAGGAGATACAGTTTGGGAATGAGGGTCTACATTATGGTCAGAACCTTCTGCGTCTGGTCCTGGATCCGACTCATAAAGATTCTGGGCATCAGTGCAGATCATTTCCTCGTCTGGATTCACAGAAGCGCTGGAGTCGACCTCTGATTCCCAGGCTATAGTATGAGTAAACAGCTCTGCAGACTCAACCATCTGTTCTACCTCATACTCAGACGGGCAGCTGGAGATTTGGGAGCTGTGAGGAAGCAAGTGCGATTTGGGTGACAACTTTGAGGACTGGAGTATTTGTGATGTTGAAGTTGATGTGGAGGAGAGCCCACTTAAAGGAGCACTTGATATCCGTTGAAGCACCTGCTGTTTTTGTGCCTCATCTGGAATTTGTAGCGATTGGCGTGGCCGTAAGAAAGGGATCTTATCACATTGTCCGCTAAAAGAAGTAGACATTTTAGTTTGGCTGGAAGATGGTCTTTCTTCTGCAGATGTTACTGTTGCTTTAACACCTACCCCACGGACACAACCTTTTTTCCCCTTAACAACACGCGTATTCCCCTTTCCACCAGCAGCAGGCCTTTTTCCACTCATTTTGGTGGTTAACTAATTCACAACTCTGGAGTTGTTTGCACAAAAAAACAATGGATGGTAACCGAGCAGAGCTGAGTGGCCAAACTGTGGTATTAGGCCAAAACTATTGGCTGGGTTAGATGCAGAAAAAAATTATTTTGAATTTGCAACCTGATGGAGGTCAGTATAGATGGACTAATACAAATAGTCCCACACACTGCTAGAAGCCCAAATATTTTTTCAGAGGTACTGTAGATGCAGATAAAAATTATTTTTAATTTGCAACCTGATGGAGGTCAGTATAGATGGACTAATAGACCAAGTCCCACACACTGCTAGAAGCCCAAATATTTTTTCAGAGCTAGATGCAGAAAAAAATTATTTTTAATTTGCAACCTGATGGAGGTCAGTATAGATGGACTAATAGACCAAGTCCCACACACCGCTAGAAGCCCATCTATTTTTTCAGAGCTAGATGCAGAAAAAAATTATATTCAATTTGCAACCTGCTGGAGGTCAGTATAGAAGGACTAATAGAACAAGTCCCACACACTGCTAGAAGCCCAAATATTTTTTCAGAGCTAAATGAAGAAAAAAATTATTTTTAATTTGCAACCTGATGGAGGCCAGTATAGATGGACTAATAGACCAAGTCCCACACACCGCTAGAAGCCCAAATATTTTTTCAGAGCTAGATGCAGAAAAAAATTATTTTTAATTTGCAACCTGATGGAGGTCAGTATAGATGGACTAATAGACCAAGTCCCACACACCGCTAGAAGCCCAAATATTTTTTCAGAGCTAGATGCAGAAAAAAATTATTTTTAATTTGCAACCTGATGGAGGTCAGTATAGATGGACTAATAGACCAAGTCCCACACACTGCTAGAAGCCCAAATATTTTTTCAGAGCTAGATGCAGAAAAAAATTATTTTTAATTTGCAACCTGATGGAGGTCAGTGTAGATGGACTAATAGACCAAGTCCCACACACCGCTAGAAGCCCAAATATTTTTTCAGAGCTAGATGTAGAAAAAAATTATTTTTAATTTGCAACCTGATGGAGGTCAGTATAGATGGACTAATAGACCAAGTCCCACACACTGCTAGAAGCCCAAATATTTTTTCAGAGCTAGATGCAGAAAAAAATTATATTCAGTTTGCAACCTGATGGAGGTCAGTATAGATGGACTAATAGAATGATGCTATGCCCAAAAGATTTTACTTCACTAGGTGCAGTAAAAAAATTGGTATTCTATACACAGGTGTTATATCTTGCAACACAGATAGGCTACTCCACTGACTAACACACTCTGCAATAGGCCAAAAAGGATTAGCTTTGCTAGATTCAGCCAAATGCTGTGAAAAAAACTTGCACAGCACTGGCACAGACCTGCCTGGCAAAAACTGATAGGAACTCATGTAACCTAGTCCTGAAAAGGACTCCAATTACAATTAGTCTTTACTCCCACAACCTATCTATTTAAGAGCACAGACCTCCCTGATAAAAGTCGTAGGAAATGCTGTAACCTAGTCCTTAAAAGGACTGCAATCACAACTATTCCCTACTCCCAAGCTATCTGTATATTTGTGCGAAAATTGGCTTGAAATTAACAAGGTATAGCGCACACAGCAACAGTGCCGTCTAACATGCAGCTGCAGCAGTGAGAAAATGGTGGCGACGGGGAAAATGGCTTGGTCTTATAGGGCAAGGACATGTGACATACACTGCCAATGACACATGCCCTTGCTTGTGTGAAAAAAAGCACTTCGCTCCGTGTGTGCGCTGCTGATAGGCTGACAGATTGCACCTCCCCACTGCAAATGCGGGAAAGAGAAAAAAAAATGGAGATCTTCATTGTTCCTGCAGAGATCCATCCCCTGCCCCTCCCCCTCCCCCCACCCCGCTGTACACTCAAACTGCGTATTAACATTAATTTTCATCATTACTGAGAAAAAATCCAGTTATGATTTTGGTGCACGAACAGTTATCGAACATAACCTCGAACAGCCGAATTTTTCTCAAATTGTTCGTGTTCGCCGAACGGCTCGAACACCGCCCAAAACATCTTGAATTTGAGATTGGCGAACAGTTCGAGTAGAACAACGCTCATCTCTAGTTATGTTCGATAACTGTTCGTGCACCAAAAGCGTGTCCTGCATATCTGGCGCTATTTAGAGCACCAATCATGCAGGGATTGTCTGCCACTCACTGTAATGCCACAGCCATGGTGGTTGTGGCATTACAGTGATTGCCCAAATCGATGGGAACAGTGCTCACAGTGAAACATGAAAAGCCGGCAATTCAGCAGCGGCATACACCGGTACCCGACAATTTAGAACAGAAAGAATAGAGCTTCACACATAGATTAGATAGATAGAAACATGTCAGCCACATATATACGAAGTACAGTGAAAGTGCTGCTTACTGTACTTGTCATTTAGCGTAAAGGATTTATCAAAAAAAAATAATAGTGTTTTCATGCACCGTCTCTTTAAAAAAGCCGGCCGGCAATTCAGCATCTGTACCCGACAATTTAGAATAGAAGGAATAGAGAATCACACATAGATTAGATAGATAGAAACATGTCAGTCAAATATATATGAAGTACAGTGACAGTGTTGCTTACTGTACTTGTCATTTAGTGTAAAGGATTTATTAAAAAAAATAATAGTGTTTTCATGCACCGTCTCTTTAAGAAAGCCGGCCGGCAATTCAGCATCTGTACCCGACAATTTATAACAGACAGAATAGAGCTTCACACATAGATTAGATAGATAGAAACATGTCAGTCACATATATATGAAGTACAGTGATAGTGTTGGTTACTGTACTTGTCATTTAGTATTAAAATAAAGGATTTATTATTAAAAAAATTGGCGTGGGGTTCCCCTTAATTTTAGGCTCTAGCGGAGGTTAAGCAGACGGCTGGGGCAGATGTTTGAAGCCTGGGAAGGGGGTAATACCCACGGAGCTTCCCAGGCTACTAATATCAGCCCCCAGCTGAATACATAGCCTTTACTAGCTATTAAAATGGGGGACCCCCCCCAAAAAAATGACGTGGGGTCCCCCCTAATTTAATAGCTAGCAAAGGCTAGGCAGACAGCTGGGGGCTGATATTAATAGCCCAGGAAGGGTGCCATGAATATTGGCCCCCTCCCAGGCTAGAAACACCAGCCGTCAGCCGCCCCAGAAATGGCGCATTCATAGGATGCGCTAATTCTGGCACTTAGCCTCGCTCTTCCACGCTGCCCTGGTGCGGTGGCAGTGGGGTAATAGGGCTGGGGTTGATGTCAGCTTATAATGCCAGCTGACATCAAGCCCAGGTTAGTAATGGAGAGGCGTCTATAAGACACCCCCATTACTAACCCCATAGTCAAAGTTAAAAACACACAAACACCCAGAATAAAGTCCTTTAATTGAAATAAAGACACAATTCTTTATTGTTCTAAATTAAACCATACTTACCGTCTCGCCCATTCCAGCTGAAGCCAACGATCTCCTGCAATAAAAGAAAAATAATAAACCAACATCATCCTTACCTTTCCATGGTTCCCACGACAGCTTCAGCTCTGCTACATCGAGATGACAGGCTGGACCGCAGCAGAACGCTGCCATCCAGCCTGTCATCCCGCAGACACTGAGAAGAGCAGGCTTGCTTGCGCTCCACATTGTCTCTCTGTGACGGCATAAAGATGAGCCGAGGTCATGTCCAATGAACTCGGCTCACCTCATGCACGTCACTTACAGCGTGGGAGAATTCTCACGCTGAAGCGCTGAGTGCAGGAGAATTTTCCCACGCTGTCAGTGAGGTGCATGAGGTGAGCTGAGTTCATTGGACATGAGCTCACCTCATGCACGTCACTGACAGCGTGGGAGAATTCTCCTGCACTCAGCACTTCAGCGTGAGAATTTTCCCACGCTGTCAGTGACGTGCATGAGGTGAGCCGAGTTCATTGGACATGACCTCGGCTCATCTTTATGCCGTCACAGCGAGACACTGAGGAGCACAAGCATGCCTGCTCTTCTCAGTGTCTGCGGCATGACAGGCTGGATGGCGGTGTTCTGCTGCGGTCCAGCCTGTCATCTCGATGTAGCAGAGCTGAAGCTGTCGTGGGAACCATGGAAAGGTAAGGATGAGGTTGGTTTATTATTTTTCTTTTATTGCAGGAGATCGTTGGCTTCAGCTGGAATGGGTGTGATGGTAAGTATGGTTTAATTTAGAACAATAAAGAATTGTGTGTTTATTTCAATTAAAGGACTTTATTCTGGGTGTTGTGTTTTTTTTAAATACTTTACTAGAAATTCATGGCGGTCATGTCTAATACTGGCGTGACCCCATGAATTTTGGGCTTGGGGCCAGCTGATAATACCAAGCTGGCCCTAACCCCTTTATTACCCAGTGAGCCACCGCACCAGGGCCCTGGATGAGTTGGGTACAGCGCCAGAAGATGGCGCTTCTATGAACGCGCCATTTTCCGGGGTGGCTGCGGACTGCAATTTGCAGCGGGGGGGGCCCAGAAAGCTTGGGCCTCCCTGCGCTGCAGATTCCAGCCCCCAGCTGCCTAGTTGTACCTGGCTGGACACAAAAATAGGGCGAAGCCCCACGTATTTTTTTTTTAATTATTTCATGAAATTCATGAAATAATTAAGAAAAAAAGGCATTCCCTATATTGTTGTGTCCGGCCAGGTACAAATAGTCAGCTGGTGGTTGGGGGCAGCCCGTTCCTGCCTGCTGTACCTGGCTGGACACAAATATAGTGCGAAGCCCCACTTCAATTTTTTTTAATTATTTCATGAAATTCATGAAATAATTAAGAAAAAAAGGCCTTCCCTATATTGTTGTGTCCGGCCAGGTACAAATAGTCAGCTGGTGGTTGGGGGCAGCCCGTACCTGCCTGCTGTACCTGGCTGGACACAAATATAGTGCGAAGCCCAACTTCAATTTTTTTTAATTATTTCAGGAAATTCATGAAATAATTAAAAAAAAATTGACGTGGGGCTTCGCACTATATTTGTGTCCAGTCAGGTGCAGCAGGCAGGAACGGGCTGCCCCCAACCACCAGCTGCCTATTTGTACCTGGCCGGACACAACAATATAGGGAAGCCCTTTTTTTCTTAATTATTTCATGAAATAATTTAAAGAAAATTGACGTGGGGCTTCGCCCTGTTTTTGTGTCCAGCCAGGTACAACTAGGCAGTTGGGGGCTGGAATCCGCAGCGCAGGGAGGCCCAAGCTTTCTGGGCCACCCCCGCTGCAAATTGCAGTCCGCAGCCACCCCGGAAAATGGCGCGTTCATAGAAGCGCCATCTTCTGGCGCTGTACCCAACTCATCCAGGGCCCTGATGCGGTGGCTCACTGGGTAATAAAGGGGTTAGGGCCAGCTTGGCATTATCAGCTGGCCCTAAGCCCAAAATTCATGGGGTCACGCCAATATTAGACATGACCACCATGAATTTCTAGTAAAGTATTTAAAAAAAACACAACACCCAGAAAAAAGTCCTTTAATTGAAATAAACACACAATTCTTTATTGTTCTAAATTAAACCATACTTACCGTCACGCCCATTCCAGCTGAAGCCAACGATCTCCTGAAATAAAAGAAAAATAATAAAGCAACATCATCCTTACCTTTCCATGGTTCCCATGACAGCTTCAGCTCTGCTACATCGAGATGACAGGCTGGACCGCAGCAGAACGCTGCCATCCAGCCTGTCATCCCGCAGACACTGAGAAGCGCAGGCTTGCTTGCGCTCCACAGTGTCTCTCTGTGAGGGCATCCAGATGAGCCGAGTTAATGTCCAATGAACTCGGCTCACCTCATGCACGTCACTGACAGCGTGGGAAAATTCTCCTGCACTCAGCGCTTCAGCGTGGGAGAATTCTCACACTGAAGCGCTGAGTGCAGGAGAATTCTCCCACGCTGTCAGTGACGTGCAGGAGGTGAGCTGAGTTCATTGGACATGAGCTCACCTTATGCACGTCACTGACAGCGTGGGAAAATTCTCCTGCACTCAGCGCTTCAGCGTGGGAGAATTCTCACACTGAAGCGCTGAGTGCAGGAGAATTCTCCCACGCTGTCAGTGACGTGCAGGAGGTGAGCTGAGTTCATTGGACATGAGCTCACCTTATGCACGTCACTGACAGGGTGGGAGAATTCTCCTGCACTCAGCGCTTCAGCGTGAGAATTTTCCCACGCTGTCAGTGACGTGCATGAGGTGCGCCGAGTTCATTGGACATGAACTCGTCTCATCTTTATGCCGTCACAGCCAGACACTGCAGAGCGCAAGCATGCCTGCGCTTCTCAGTGTCTGCGGGATGACAGGCTGGATGGCAGCTTTCTGCTGCGGTCCAGCCTGTTATCTCGATGTAGCAGAGCTGAAGCTGTCGTGGGAACCATGGAAAGGTAAGGATGATGTTGCTTTATTATTTTTCTTTTATTTCAGGAGATCGTTGGCTTCAGCTGGAATGGGCGTGATGGTAAGTATGGTTTAATTTAGAACAATAAAGGATTGTGTCTTTATTTCAATTAAAGGACTTTATTCTGGGTGTTTGTGTTTTCTTTTAACTTTGACTATGGGGTTAGTAATGGGGGTGTCTTATAGACGCCTCTCCATTACTAACCTGGGCTTGATGTCAGCTGGCATTATAAGCTGACATCAACCCCAGCCCTATTACCCCCTGCCACCGCTACAGGGCAGCGTGGAAGAGCGAGGCTAAGTGCCAGAATTGGCGCATCCTATGAATGCGCCATTTCTGGGGCGGCTGACGGCTGGTGTTTCTAGCCTGGGAGGGGGCCAATATTCATGGCTCCCTTCCTGGGCTATTAATATCAGCCCCCAGCTGTCTGCCTAGCCTTTGCTAGCTATTAAATTAGGGGGGACCCCACGTCATTTTTTGGGGGGGTCCCCATTTTAATAGCTAGTAAAGGCTATGTATTCAGCTGGGGGCTCATATTAGTAGCCTGTGAAGCTCCGTGGGTATTACCCCCTTCCCAGGCTTCAAACATCTGCCCCAGCTGTCTGCTTAACCTCCGCTAGAGACTAAAATTAAGGGGAACCCCACGCCAATTTTTTTTAATAATAAATCCTTTATTTTAATACTAAATGACAAGTACAGTAACCAACACTATCACTGTACTTCATATATATGTGACTGACATGTTTCTATCTATCTAATCTATGTGTGAAGCTCTATTCTGTCTGTTCTAAATTGTCGGGTACAGATGCTGAATTGCCGGCCGGCTTTTTTAAAGAGACGGTGCATGAAAACACTATTATTTTTTTTAATAAATCCTTTACACTAAATGACAAGTACAGTAAGCAACATTGTCACTGTACTTCATATATATGTGACTGACATGTTTCTATCTATCTAATCTATGTGTGAATCTCTATTCTGTCTGTTATAAATTGTCGGGTACAGATGCTGAATTGCCGGACGGCTTTTTTAAAGAGACAGTGCATGAAAACACTATTATATTTTTTAATAAATCCTTTACACTAAATGACAAGTACAGTAAGCAACACTGTCACTGTACTTCATATATATGTGACTGACATGTTTCTATCTATCTAATCTATGTGTGAGGCTCTATTCCTTCTTGTCTAAATTGTCGGGTACCGGTGTATGCCGCTGCTGAATTGCCGGCCGGCTTTTTTAAAGAGAGCGTCTTCTGAGCAGTTTGTCAGCTTTTGGACACCTTTGAAGGTGTTTTCCATGTGTTTCTATGTGTTTTTGTTTGCCTGCCATTGGTTTTAACGGTGTTCGACGGTGTTCTAAGGTGTTCGACGAACAGTTCGACGAACAGTTCCTCGAACATCCCGGTGTTCGACGAACCGAACCGAACCCGAACACTACGGGGGTGGCTCAACACTAATGGTGATCATGCAGGCACTGAAACAGTGCCCACAGCGATCGCAGCCAGGAAGTGTGCCTGCAACTCCCGCTGGCTGTTTAATCTCTAAATGCCGCGATCAAGTTCGGGACTACCTCCAGGTCTGCTATTCAGGAATATGGTCTAAAAGGTGCCATATTGCATCTTAAGTCTATTAGACTCTGCACTTTTGGCCTTACATTCTACAGGATGGTGGGGAAGGAGACAGTAGGTTGTAGAGTTGCATTAGCTCTGCTGGTGTTGAGGTGGCTGTGAGGCAATGGCAGGCTGTAGGCTTGTGGGTTTTCAGGTCCTGTCTGAAGGATCCGAATGTGGTGGCTAATTGGACATGTTGAGGCACAGAATTCCAGAGGATGGGGGATCTTTGGTAGAAGTCTTGGAGGCGATTGAGTAAGGAACAATTAAGTGTGGAGGTGAGAAGGAGGTCTTGGGAGGACCGGAAATTACGTAAGGGAATATATCGGGAGATTAATTCAGAGATGTGAGGAGAAGAAAGGTTATGGATTGGCTTTGTACGTCAGTGTTAGAAGTTTGAACTGGATATGCTGGGCAATTTGGAGCCAGTGTAGGGATCTTATAGATTGCAATCTTATAGATTGCTGGAGCCAGTCCACAATAAAAAAGCAGCCATAGAATGTCCAGGAACCTTCACAGAGACTTTTCTTAGTCAGGGATGCTTCTCGGCAGGGTTGGGCGGGCCCACCAGAGAACCAAAGACACCTCCGGTGGGCCCTGGCATCTCCTTCAGGAGAGTTCATAATTCAAACTTTGCAGTTGCTATGCGGCTCTTGAGCGGGGGAGAAAAGTGGTCCTTCAGAATCAAATCCTCTGGTGGGCCCAATGTTCTTCAGTCTTACACTGCTTCTCGGTGAGAGTTGTATTTTACCACAGTCATATTCTTTAGCTCAGTGAAAGGACTGGCATAGAGGGAAATCGTATCTACTCCGGCTGTCATTTCTCCAAGGAAAGACCTCTAATGCAATTTGTTGCATAAGCGATGACAGCCCATCCAACATCAGTTCATTCTTCTTTGTGGTGATTCGACACACAAAGATCTTTCTTTGCGCCTTGAATTTAATGACTACAGAGCTGGGCAATGGCCTGATCTGAAATGCGTTTTGAGAAATAACTTGCATAAGCAAAGCCATGGCTTAGGCCTCTCAAGGTCATCATTAACTGAAACTCATACAGCTTTTCCACAGACTGAAGAAGGGGTATCAAGACTTCCAAGACAGCCAAGACTTCCCTTTCCGCACCAAGAGGACGACTGTCCATGTTCTCCTCCTCCTTCTCCTCATTATCACCCAATCCACATTGAGATGAGTCTGGGCTGTGTATTATCTCTCTGTATAGTTCCTTACTCCACCTGCAATGCCTCATCTTTAACTGTGTAAAGAGAGGAGAGAACAAGGCGCAATGGGTGACTCAGTATTGCAATTGTTAGAGGGGTGTGGGGATGGCTACTAACCTTATGAAGTTGTGCACCTCTGCACAACCCCAGTGTAAAGCTCCACAAGCTCCGCTCTGTTGGTGGCTGTCATCTATTTCCAGCGGCGTTCACAGATCCTGATCTCTCGGTGGTGGATCACATGGTCAGGTTAGTAGCATGTAATGCCGAGATAGATGCCCAGCTTCACCAACACCCACGGCAGCATTCCGGAGGGGTTAGGGCAGCACAGCTTGGAAATCCAGGGTAGTAATTCTAATTAAATTCCTCCCACAGGTGAAAGAACAATAAATTAAAGGCAGCTCTACCGCACCCCAACAGTGGGAAAAGGACAATCAGTGTATATGAATAGCGGTAGCAGAGCGCCAATAACAGGGCAAAAATATTATAAGGACTGATTTATTAAAACACACAACGCGTTTCGGTGGACACAGCCACCTTCAACGCGTTGTGTGTATTAATAAATCAGTCCTTTTATTATTTTTGCCCTGTTATTGGCGCTCTGGTACCGCTATTCATATTCACTGATCATCTTTAACTGTGAGCACTGAGTGTTTCAGTAGACTGAGAAGCGGAATGGTGATGATAATTATTGTCATCGCCACTCACCATCTTGATATAGTCCTCAAAGTTTTGGAAGACGGCACAGATGTCAGACATTCATGCTCACTCAACAGCTCTGACCTGAATTCCGATGGGTGTGTTGAAGCTGCTGCTCAACAACTGCCCTCTGCTGCTCACAAATCCTTCCCAACAGCTGCAACATTGATTTCCAACGTGTGGTGACATCGCACCACAGTCGGCGAGCTGGAAGTTGCAAATACTGCTGAAGCACTAGGGTGGCGGAAGCTGTAGTTGACTTTCTGAAATGGGCACACACTCGTTGTACTTTCACAAGCAGCTCTGGCAGATCTGGGTAGATTTTGAAAAACCGCTGAACCACTAAGTTGAACACATTTAGTGCTTTCTCATTACTAATGTGTACCCCTTTATGGATAACAATATCAGCAAGAAAGAATTAAAAGATGAAATATAGCCTGCTTTATATATGACTGTACTAAGAAAACCAATTTAGATTATATCTTGTGTACCCAGTGACAAAAATATCTGCACCAAAGAATTAATTTCACTAGAGAAAAACTAGTATAATGGGGACTGACAACTCTTCCACTACAGCCTACACAGCAGATGGAAACCCAATCAGGATTCTCCACATTTCCAAAAATTAGTGGCAGACACCAGCGGAGTGGCATCAATTTCACTAGAGTAGAAATTGTAGATTTAGGAACGACACCTCTACCACTACAGCCAACCCAGCAGATGGAGAAGAAATCAGGATTCTCCACATTTTAAAAAATTAGTGGCCGACACCACCAAAGTGGCATCAATTTCAGTAGATTATAAATAGTTTAATGGGGACAGACACCTCTTTTACTACAGCCATCCCAGTAGATGGAGGCCCAATCAGGATTCTCCACATTTGCAAAAATTAGTGGCAGACACGAGGAAAGTGGCATCAATTTCAGCACAGTAGAAAGTGTAAAATTAAGAATGACACCTCTTCCACTACAGCCAACCCAATAAATGGATACCCAATCAGGATTCTCCACATTTCAAAAAATTAGAGCCTAAAACTATCAAAGTGGCATCAATTTCACCAGAGTAGAAGTAGTTTAATGGAGACCAAAACCTCTTCCTCTACAGCCAACTAAACAGATGGAGACTAAATCAGGAGGGTTCATATTTTAAAAAATTAGGGCCTAAAATGAACAAAGTGGCATCAATTTCACTACATTATAAGTAGTATAAAGGGGACCGACACCTCTTTCACTACATCCAACCCAGCAGATGGAGACACAACTAGGACTGTTCACATTTAAAAAAATTAGGGCCTAAGACCACCATTTTCGTGGCCAACAGATTGTAGATGATGGAGTTCAACCTCTTAGCTTTGTCATGTGTAGGAAGAAACAATCTTTTAAGTGACCACAACTGTGGGACAGAGGGCTGGCTGCAGTGGTGAGAGAGGGCAGAGTACGGTGAACTGGACAAACTGCTGGAGCGTGAGTGAGGAGCAGGGGAAGATGTCACTGTGGATTGAGAAACATGTGGTGTTCTCGGTGAAACAAACACAGCAGGCATGTCCGCTTCCATTACAGTTGACATGCTCTTACTCAGCCTAACTGGAGCAGGTATACAACTGGGGGTACTGTGGTAGGAGACCTGCGTGACAAAGCTTGGCATGGTAATAGAGGAGGAGGAGGAAGAAGCAGCTGATGCGTTTGATGGGGTGGCTGATGGTTGTTTATTGAAAACCAATTTTGAGCTTATCATATTTGTGTACCCCTGTGTGGAGATCAATAGCTGCACCAAAAAAATAATTTTACTTCAGTATAACTATTATAATGGAGACCAAAACCTCTTCCACTACAGCCAGCCAAGCAAATGGAGACCGACCGAGGAGTGTTCACATTAAAAAAAATTAGGGCCTGATACCTCCGGAGTGGCATCAATTTCATAAGATTAGAAGTAGTATAATGGGGACAGACACCTGTTCCACTACAGCCAACCCAGTAGATGGAGACCCAATCATCATTCTCCACATTTGCAAAAATTAGGGGCAGACACCAGCGAAGTGACATCAATTTCACTACAGTAGAAATAGTAGAATTAGAAAAGACACCTATTCCACTAGAGCCAACCCAGCAGATGGAGACTCAATCAGGAGTGCACCATCCTCTTCTGTCATTCACCACGTGTCAGACTTGTACTCTGTTGTGCTGGTGCACAAGCTGGTCTAAAAAATGTGTGAAAGGACTCATAGAAATTGCTTTTGCCACTTACACTACTGCTGCTGCTAATATTTTATCGATGATGAATTGACGTGCCGGAGGTTGGAAGTGAAGAGCTGTGATGCACTCTGTGTGCCTCACTGCTGTCTTATGGAAAACATATCTCAAGGTTGTGCAAAAGCATTTTTTGATACTCCAGTATTCACGGGTACCTTTCCGGGGTGGGAAGCATCTGGCAAAATTTACTCTCATAACAGTGTGGCAACCTAGTAGTTAGCACTATTTCAAATCATAACTATGCGGGGATCATGTTTCAGTGCAGCAAGAAGGCAATCATATGTTGGGCTCTTCCATACGGTTCAAGCCCATGCTATTTTGGTGGCTGGGTAATTCTGATGCTTGTTTCCTCCGTCCCCTCCCGCCAAATATAAACAGAGAGGGGATGATTATCCTCTTCATGTTCTGACTGTTGCTCGCCCATCACCTCTTCCTCTTCCATTTGTTCCTCGCCTCTTACACCTTCACTAACAGTTTTTCTGGCATCACCAACCACCCTCGATTGCAGAGAACCATCTTCCATTGGCACCCTGAGTGCCTAGCGTATGACCTTAGTAACAGGAGAAAGTTTTTTTTAGTGTGGATGAGGCCTGTATAACATAGGAGATGTCCCCTACTATATAGTGTTGAGCCACCCCCGTAGTGTTCGGGTTCGGTTCGTCGAACACCGGGATGTTCGAGGAACTGTTCGTCGAACACCATAGAACACCGTCGAACACCGTTAAAACCAATGGCAGGCAAACAAAAACACATAGAAACACATAGAAAACACCTTCAAAGGAGTCCAAAAGCTGACAAACAGCTCAGAAGACGCTCTCTTTAAAAAAGCCGGCCGGCAATTCAGCAGCGGCATACACCGGTGCCCGACAATTTAGACAAGAAGGAATAAAGCATCACACATAGATTAGATAGATAGAAACATGTCAGTCACTTGTCATTTAGTGTAAAGGATTTATTAAAAAAATATTAGTGTTTTCATGCACCGTCTCTTTAAAAAAGCCGTCCGGCAATTCAGCATCGGTACCCGACAATATAGAACAGAAAGAATAGAGCTTCACACATAGATTAGATAGATAGAAACATGTCAGTCACATATATATGAAGTACGGTGACAGTGTTGCTTACTGTACTTGTCATTTAGTGTTAAAATAAAGGATTTCTTAAAAAAAAAAATTGGCGTGGGGGTCCCCGTAGTTTTAGTCTCTAGCGGAGGTTAAGCAGACGGCTGGGGCAGATGTTTGAAGCCTGGGAAGGGGGCCAATATTCATGGCACCCTTTCTGGGCTATTAATATCAGCACCCAGCTGTCTGCCTAGCCTTTGCTAGCTATTAAAATAGGGGGGACCCCACGTCATTTTTTTGGGGGGATCCCCCATTTTTATAGCTAGTAAAGGCTAGGTATTCAGCTGGGGGCTGATATTAGTAGCCTGGGAAGCTCCTTGGGTATTACCCCCTTCCCAGGCTTCAAACATCTGCCCCAGCCGTCTGCTTAACCTCCGCCAGAGCCAAAAATTATATGGGACCCCAGGCCAATTTTTTTTTAAATAAATCCTTTACACTAAATGACAAGTACAGTAATCAACATATACTTCATATATGTGACTGACATGTTTCTCTCTATCTAATCTATATGTGATTCTCTATTCTTTCTATTCTAAATTGTCGGGTACCGCTGCTGAATTGCCGGCCCGCTTTTTAAAGAGACGGTGCATGAAAACACTATTATTTTTTTTTATAAATCCTTTACACTAAATGACAAGTACAGTAAGCAACACTATCACTGTACTTATTATATATGTGACTGACATGTTTCTATCTATCTAATCTATGTGTGAAGCTCTATTCTTTCTGTTATAAATTGTCGGGTACCGGTGTATGCCGCTGCTGAATTGCCGGCTTTTCATGTTTCACTGTGAGCACTGTTCCCATCGATTTGGGCAATCACTGTAATGCCACAACCACCATGGCTGTGGCATTACAGTGAGTGGCAGACAATCCCTGCATGATTGGTGCTCTAAATAGCGCCAGACATGCAGGACATGCTTTTGGTGCACGAACAGTTATCGAACATAACCTCGAACAGCCGAATTTTTTGCAAATCGTTCGCGTTCGTCGAGCAACTCGAACACCGCCCAAAACAGCTCGAATTTGAGATTGGCGAACAGTTCTAGTCGAACACCGCTCACCTCTACTAGAGATGAGCGTTGTTCTACTCGAACTGTTCGCCAATCTCAAATTCGAGCTATTTTGGGCGGTGTTCGAGCCGGTCGGCGAACACGAACAATTTGAGAAAAATTCGGCTGTTCGAGGTTATGTTCGATAACTGTTCGTGCACCAAAATCATAACTGGATTTTTTCTCAGTAATGATGAAAATTAATGTTAATACGCAGTTTGAGTGTACAGCGGGGCGGGGGGAGGGGCAGGGGATGGATCTCTGCAGGAACAATGAAGATCTCCATTTTTCTTTCTCTTTCCCGCATTTGCAGTGGGGAGGTGCAATCTGTCAGCCTATCAGCAGCGCACACACGGAGCGAAGTGCTTTTTTTCACACAAGCAAGGGCATGTGTGATTGGCAGTGTATGTCACATGTCCTTGCCCTATAAGACCAAGCCATTTTCCCCGTCGCCACCATTTTCTCACTGCTGCAGCTGCGTGTTAGACGGCACCGCTGTTGCTGTGTGCGCTATACCTTGTTAATTTCAAGCCAATTTTCGCACAAATATACAGATAGCTTGGGAGTAGGGAATAGTTGTGATTGCAGTCCTTTTAAGGACTAGGTTACAGCATTTCCTACGACTTTTATCAGGCAGGTCTGTGCTCTTAAATAGATAGATTGTGGGAGTAAAGACTAATTGTAATTGGAGTCCTTTTCAGGACTAGGTTACATCAGTTCCTATCAGTTTTTGCCATTCAGGTCTGTGCCAGTGCTGTGCAAGTTTTTTTCACAGCATTTGGCTGAATCTAGCAAAGCTAATCCTTTTTGGCCTATTGCAGAGTGTGTTAGTCAGTGGAGTAGCCTATCTGTGTTGCAAGATATACCACCTGTGTATAGAATACCAATTTTTTTACTGCACCTAGTAAAGTAAAATCTTTTGGGCATAGCATCATTCTATTTGTCCATCTATACTGACCTCCATCAGGTTGCAAACTGAATATAATTTTTTTCTGCATCTAGCTCTGAAAAAATATTTGGGCTTCTAGCAGTGTGTGGGACTTGGTCTATTAGTCCATCTATACTGACCTCCATCAGGTTGCAAATTAAAAATAATTTTTTTCTGCATCTAGCTCTGAAAAAATATTTGGGCTTCTAGCAGTGTGTGGGACTTGGTCTATTAGTCCATCTATACTGACCTCCATCAGGTTGCAAATTAAAAATAATTTTTTTCTTCATTTATCTCTGAAAAAATATTTGGGCTTCTAGCAGCGTGTGGGACTTGTTCTATTAGTCCATCTATACTGACCTCCATCAGGTTGCAAATTAAAAATAATTTTTTTCTGCATCTAGCTCTGAAAAAATATTTGGGCTTCTAGCAGTGTGTGGGACTTGGTCTATTAGTCCATCTATACTGACCTCCATCAGGTTGCAAATTAAAAATAATTTTTTTCTGCATCTAGCTCTGAAAAAATATTTGGGCTACTAGCAGTGTGTGGGACTTGGTCTATTAGTCCATCTATACTGACCTCCATCAGGTTGCAAATTGAATAAAAAAAATTTCTGCATCTAGCTCTGAAAAAATATTTGGGCTTCTAGCGGTGTGTGGGACTTGGTCTATTAGTCCATCTATACTGACCTCCATCAGGTTGCAAATTAAAAATAATTTTTTTCTGCATCTAGCTCTGAAAAAATATTTGGGCTTCTAGCAGTGTGTGGGACTTGGTCTATTAGTCCATATATACTGACCTCCATCAGGTTGCAAATTAAAAATAATTTTTTTCTGCATCTAGCTCTGAAAAAATATTTGGGCTTCTAGCAGTGTGTGGGACTTGGTCTATTAGTCCATCTATACTGACCTCCATCAGGTTGCAAATTAAAAATAATTTTTTTCTTCATTTATCTCTGAAAAAATATTTGGGCTTCTAGCAGCGTGTGGGACTTGTTCTATTAGTCCATCTATACTGACCTCCAGCAGGTTGCAAATTGAATATAATTTTTTTCTGCATCTAGCTCTGAAAAAATATTTGGGCTTCTAGCGGTGTGTGGGACTTGGTCTATTAGTCCATCTTTACTGACCTCCATCAGGTTGCAAATTAAAAATAATTTTTTTCTGCATCTAGCTCTGAAAAAATATTTGGGCTTCTAGCGGTGTGTGGGACTTGGTCTATTAGTCCATCTATACTGACCTCCATCAGGTTGCAAATTAAAAATAATTTTTTTCTGCATCTAGCTCTGAAAAAATATTTGGGCTTCTAGCAGTGTGTGGGACTTGGTCTATTAGTCCATCTATACTGACCTCCATCAGGTTGCAAATTAAAAATAATTTTTTTCTGCATCTAGCTCTGAAAAAATATTTGGGCTTCTAGCAGTGTGTGGGACTTGATCTATTAGTCCATCTATACTGACCTCCATCAGGTTGCAAATTAAAAATAATTTTTTTCTTCATTTAGCTCTGAAAAAATATTTGGGCTTCTAGCAGTGTGTGGGACTTGTTCTATTAGTCCTTCTATACTGACCTCCAGCAGGTTGCAAATTGAATATAATTTTTTTCTGCATCTAGCTCTGAAAAAATATTTGGGCTTCTAGCGGTGTGTGGGACTTGGTCTATTAGTCCATCTATACTGACCTCCATCAGGTTGCAAATTGAATAAAAAAAATTTCTGCATCTAGCTCTGAAAAAATATTTGGGCTTCTAGCGGTGTGTGGGACTTGGTCTATTAGTCCATCTATACTGACCTCCATCAGGTTGCACATTAAAAATAATTTTTTTCTGCATCTAGCTCTGAAAAAATATTTGGGCTTCTAGCGGTGTGTGGGACTTGGTCTATTAGTCCATCTATACTGACCTCCATCAGGTTGCAAATTAAAAATAATTTTTTTCTGCATCTAGCTCTGAAAAAATATTTGGGCTTCTAGCAGTGTGTGGGACTTGGTCTATTAGTCCATCTATACTGACCTCCATCAGGTTGCAAATTGAATAAAAAAATTTTCTGCATCTAGCTCTGAAAAAATATTTGGGCTTCTAGCGGTGTGTGGGACTTGGTCTATTAGTCCATCTATACTGACCTCCATCAGGTTGCAAATTAAAAATATTTTTTTTCTGCATCTAACCCAGCCAATAGTTTTGGCCTAATACCACAGTTTGGCCACTCAGCTCTGCTCGGTTACCATCCATTGTTTTTTTGTGCAAACAACTCCAGAGTTGTGAATTAGTTAACCACCAAAATGAGTGGAAAAAGGCCTGCTGCTGGTGGAAAGGGGAATAGGCATGTTGGGAAGGGGAAAAAAGGTTGTGTCCGTGGGGTAGGTGCAGAAGAAAGACCATCTTCCAGCCAAACTAAAATGTCTACTTCTTTTAGCGGACAATGTGATAAGATCCCTTTCTTACGGCCACGCCAATCGCTACAAATTCCAGATGAGGCACAAAAACAGCAGGTGCTTCAACGGATATCAAGTGCTCCTTTAAGTGGGCTCTCCTCCATATCAACTTCAACATCACAAATACTCCAGTCCTCAAAGGTGTCACCCAAATCGCACTTGCTTCCTCACAGCTCCCAAATCTCCAGCTGCCCGTCTGAGTATGAGGTAGAACAGATGGTTGAGTCTGCAGAGCTGTTTACTCATACTATAGCCTGGGAATCAGAGGTCGACTCCAGCGCTTCTGTGAATCCAGACGAGGAAATGATCTGCACTGATGCCCAGAATCTTTATGAGTCGGATCCAGGACCAGACGCAGAAGGTTCTGACCATAATGTAGACCCTCATTCCCAAACTGTAACTCCTGTTGGTGGAGACAATGAGGAAGACGATGATAAGACTCAAATACCTGATTGGAGCGACAACTTTAGTTTTTTGTCAGGGCAGGAACAGGTTGGCTCTGAGGACGACGGGTGTGATAACGCACAGGGTGATGATGATGAGGTCGGAGATCCCACTTACTGTCAACCCACAGTCAGCCAAGAGATGAGGTCAGCAGAGGAGGTGGAGGAAGATGCTAGTGACGACGAGGTCAGGTTGCGCCTTCCTGGACAGAGACGTAGTACTGGAAGCACGTCAACAACTGCATCCTCAAACACAACTCTGCCTCTCACCACAAGTCGTGGTGGCTCTTCAGGTCGCATGGGTGCTAAGCCTTGCATAGCCTGGGCATTTTTTCAGATCGATAAAGATGACCCAACTCGTGTTATCTGTAACATTTGTCAGCAAAAGCTAAGTAGAGGCCAAAAAATACATAGTTTGAGTACTTCATGCATGAACCGGCACATGGACATGAAGCATAAGTTGCAGTGGGAAGCTCAGTGTGCTACAATGCGGTCTAGCCGGCCGGGCCAACCACCGTCTGCCATATCTTGTGCATCCGCGGCCTCTTCATCCTCTGTGACTGGGGGGACAGCAGTCACACCTGTTTTGGGGCGCAGACCTGCCACCTCTTTACCCGCAACAGCCAGCGTGATTGGCAGGTCATCATTTTCTTTGGAGGTGGTAACACCAGCTGGTCTTGAGCGCTGTCCGACATCGATAGCACCACCTTTGGATCAAGGCAACCTAACATGTCCGCCTGCATCTTCCTCACAGACCGGCAGTTTGCCGGGGACACCCTTATCAACCCCGTCTAAGCACAATAGCCAGCCCTCGGTCCCTCAGATGTGGACAAGTAAAAGACCATTTCCTCCTAGCCATGAGAAAGCTAAGAGGTTGAATTTCACCATCTGCAAGCTCTTCGCTACAGAAATGCTGCCTTTCCGCCTGGTGGACACAGATGATTTTCGAGACCTTATGTCCGTCGCAGTGCCCCAGTAACAGATGCCCAGTCGGCACTACTTCTCAAAGAAAGGTGTGCCTGCGCTCCACCAGCATGTCGCACACAACATCACCGCTTCTTTGAGAAACTCTGTGTGTGACAGGGTGCATTTCACCACAGACACTTGGACGAGTAGGCATGGACAGGGGCGTTACATGTCGCTGACTGGGCACTGGGTAACTATGGTGACAGCAGGACAAGGGGCTGCTGTCCAAGTCTTGCCGTCCCCACGAGTTGTGCGTCAATCCTCTTTATGTCATTTTTCTTCCACTGCTTCTGCCTCCTCAACCTCCTCTCGGTCTTCCACCTGCACCCAAAGGCTGTCTGGTCATGCCACAAGCTTTCTAACTGCGCAGAAGGGATCCTGCACACCTCCTTACTATGCTGGCAGTAGGGCTCAACGTCATCAGGCGGTTTTTACATTGAAATGTCTGGGAAATGTGAGTCACACAGCTGAGGAGTTGTGGTCAGCTCTGGAGAACCAATTTCATGAATGGTTGTCTCCACTGGACCTGAAACCAGGGAAGGCCGTGTGCGACAATGCTGCAAACCTGGGTGCGGCCCTTCGCCGGGACAATGTCACACACGTGCCTTGTATGGCTCACGTGTTGAACCTGGTTGTCCAGCAATTTTTAGCCCACTATCCCAGACTAGATGGCCTTCTGCAGAGGGCACGGTCGCTGTGTGCTCACTTCCGCCGTTCGCATCCCGCAGCTCAGCGACTTACATCTCTACAGAAGTCGTTGGGCCTGCCACTTCACCGGTTAAAATGCGATGTGCCTACCCGGTGGAATTCAACTCTGCACATGTTGCAGCGACTGTGGCAGCACCGACAAGCCCTGGTGCAATACGTTCTGACGTATAGCCTGGGCCAACGAGATTCAGAGGTGGGGCAAATCACGCTGGAGGAGTGGTCTCAGATCAGGGACCTATGCACCCTTCTGCACAGTTTTGAAATGGCGACGAAGATGTTTAGTGCTGACGATGCCATTATCAGCATGACTATTCCGGTGATTTACATGCTGGAGCACATGTTAAACAGAATTCGGAGTCAGGTGGTGGCACAAGAGGAGGTGGAGGAAGTAGAGGAGGAGGAGTTGTATGCGGAAGGGCTAACATCTGCAAGGTCCAGACGGTCGGCAGCACCAAGGCGGCAGGCATGTGAGGGTGGGGGAGATGATTTTACCAGGGCGCATGGTAGCAGCCAAACTAGTGAGGAAGGTGCAGGAGCCCAGGACGAAGTGGAGGACGAACTGATGGAAGACTCATCAGATGAGGGAGACCTTGATCACATTTCTGTTGTGCGAGGTTGGGGGGAGAGGACAGAGGAAGGAAGCATGATTGCTACCTCGCCACCAACACAACAGGGACTTGGTGCTCCTGGATGCGCAACACACATGAGTGCCTTCTTGCTGCACTACCTGCAACATGACCCTCGAATTGTGAGAATTAGAAATAATCCTGACTACTGGGTTGCCACACTGTTAGATCCCCGGTACAAAAGTAAATTTGCAGAAATTATTCCTGCCATAGAAAGGGATGCACGCATGCAGGAGTATCAGCAGAGACTGTTGCAGAATCTTACATGTGCTTTTCCACAAAATACCAGTGGTGCACGTAGTGAATCTCACAGTTCCAACTTGCCAACCGTGGGACCGTCAAGTGTTCAGCACTCAAACCGTAACAGAACCACAGTATCTGCTGGTAACATCAATTTTGCGGAATCATTTCACCACTTTTTTAGCCCATCCTTTGCAAGGCCACAGGAGACAAGAAGTCTGACACATAGTCAACGCCTAGAGACGATGGTACAGGAGTATCTCCAAGTAAACATTGAAGCCACGACTGTGTCACTGGACCCTTGCTCTTTTTGGGCTTCCAATCTGGATAAATGGCCGGAGCTAGCCACTTACGCCTTGGAGATCTTGTCATGCCCCGCAGCCAGCGTTCTGTCTGAACGTGTGTTCAGCGCTGCTGGTGGTGTGCTGACAGATAAGCGCACGCGGCTCTCCACTGATAATGTAGAAAGACTCACGTTCATAAAGATGAACAAATCATGGATCCGAAACGACTTTTCTACCCCTGTGTCATCCTGGGGAGAGTAAAAGCTTGATGATTGGTTAAAATCACCCTACCAACCGTTTTAAGCTTTCAAATTACTAATCATGTTTATCTGTATCTTGACTGGAAAATAATTTGGGCTTTGTAGCAGTGTGCAGCACTGATCCTATTAGGCCATCTATAATAAGCTTCACCAGATTTAAAATTAAAAATAATTTTTAGCTGCATCTAGCCCGGAAAATAATTTTGGGGCTCCGAGATGCGCAAGACACATAAGTGCCTTCTTGCTGCACTACCTGCAGCATGACCCTCATATTGTCAGAATTCGAAGTAATCATGACTACTGGGTTGCCACACTCTTAGATCCCCCAAACTTTTCGATCAACCTTTTCATTTTAATAAAGACCAAAAAAATGGTCATTTTTGAAATTATAAGCATTAGCAGGTTGTTAGAAACTGAAATCAAACAGTTTTCAACTCAAAACTTTATTCTAGGTGATGTTACATTTTCACATAGGACCCCTTGTTCGAAAGGAGCTTCTGAACTCTCTCGTCCATTGAATTTGTCAGGTTTTGGATGGTTTCTGCTTCAATTGTTTTGCATGAGGACAGAATACCCTCCCAGAGCTGTTGCTTAGATGTGAACTGCCTCCCGCCATCATAGACACTCCTTTTAATGATGCTCCAAAGGTTCTGAATGGGGTAGAGGTCAGGGGAGCATGGGGGTCACACCATAAGTTTGTCCCCTTTTATGCCCATATCAGCCAGAGATGCAGATGTTTTATGTGCAGCATGAGATGGTGCATTATCATGCATAAAAATGATCTTGCTGTGAAATACACGGTTCTTCTTCTTGAACCATGGCAGGAAGTGCTGTTTGAGAAAATCCACATACATTATGGAGTTCATCTTTAGCGCCTTCAGGGATCCTAAAGGGGCCGACAATCTCTCTCCCCATGATTCCAGCCCAAAACTTTACTCCACCTCCTCCTTGTTGGTGCTGTAGCCGTGTTTGCGTGGGGTGTCCATCAACCAGCCATCCTCCACTCCATTCATCTGGACCATCGAGCGCTGCACGGCACTCATCCGTGAACAAAACAGTTTTGAAATCAGTCTTCATGTAATGTTTGGCCCACTGGAGCCGTTTCTGCTTGTGTGAAGTGGATAGAGGAGGTCGACAGGATGGCATATGCACAGCTGCAAACCTCTGAAGGACCCTGCATCTTGTTGTTCGGGGGACGTTGGAGGCACAAGCAGCTTCAAAAACTTGTCTGCTGCTATGACAAGGCTTTTTTGCCGCTGCTGTTTCAACCTGACGTAATTGCCTGTAGGAAAGAGTCCTCAATTTGCCCTTATCAGCACGCACACGTGTGTACTGTTTATCAGCTACATACTTCTTGATTGCCAAGACACTTCATCCTGATCATCGCACAATGTTGATTGTAGTCATGCCTTGACCTAAACACTCCACAATTTGTTGCTTCTCAGCAGCCGACACATCCTTTTTCTTTCCCATTTTGGCAGAAAATGTAGGCTGCTTAATAATGTGAGAGAGCCTTCTTAAGTAGTCTTGCCTTTCATTGGACACACCTGCCAAACTAATTAGCACAGGTGTCTGCAATTGCTTACAGTGATATAAAGAGCCCTGACACACATCACCATCAATGAGTTTAACTGACAAACAAACAAATTCTTCCCTTATCACTCCTAAACACTTTTTGCATAATAATTTGGAACGCGGTGTACATGTGCTTTTCCACAAAACACCAGTGGTTCACGTAGTGAATCTTACAGTTCTAACTTGCCAACCGTGGTCTGTATGGAATTGTTCAATAAAGGGCCCAAAATTAAGATAACATAGATGGGAGAGGTCTCTATGAATAGGAATTCCTAAGTATTTGATACCCTGTGAGGGCCAGGCAAAGGGAAAGTTGGACTGGATGGAATCCTATATGGATTTAGGGAGGGAGACATCGAGGGTCTCAGACTTCGCTGCATTGATTTTAAAATTTTACCATGTAACAAAGTGATCTATTTCAGCCATAACAGCAGGGATGGATATATGTGATTGAGTGATATATACTAGGACATCATCAGCAAATAGAGAGCACTTGTACTCGGTGCCTCCCACCTCAATCCACCTAATATTGGGGTTATGGCGAATTGATGAGAGCAGGTGCTCCGTCACTAGGATGTATAAGAGAGGGGACAGAGGACATCCCTGCCTTGTCCCATTGGTGATTGTGAAAGGTGATGAAAATGTTCTGACGCACCCCCTGGGCCTTGGGACACCCGGAGCCGGACCCTTTTTGGTGGATGCTGGTGGTTGTAGTCTTCGTGGCGGCGATCCGGTTCCGTGGCTCAGGGCGGTCAAACCAGTGGCGGAACTATTTATGTGGTTTTGATGTTTAAATGTCCGACTACGCCACCCGTGGATTGCGGTCAGAGTGAACCGCCGCTACAGGGCAGACCGCTAAGGCTGGTGTTGTGGGTGCAGCAGAGCGTAGCATAACTCCCCACGGGAGGAGTATAGCCTCAGGGCAGTGTATGCGGAGGATGGGGGTGATGGTGCAGGGCAGCAGCAGTAACGACACGGAGTCAGTGATGCAGTTCAGGGCCTTTACTCACAGTTCTTATTATCCAGACCACGTCTGCAGGTAACGGCTGCCCACGTCGTACTGTGCTCACCAGGTGAGGGGCTCAGACAACTCCCAGATAACTTTGGAGCGCTTCACAGGACCCCCTTTGTGTGTCCTTTGTCTGGCCTTTCTTACCAACACTTCTGTCCGGCTGCCTCGGGCCTCCTCTTGGTAAACTTGGCGCCAGTTTCCCTGACCCTATGTGGTGCCTTCCTAGCGGGTGGAGCAAGGGGCTGCGCCACATAAAATGTCAGAGCCTCCGGTTTCTAGCTGAGGGTCGTTTCCTGCCTCCACTAGTTCGGGGACCGGTCTCCCCCTTTGGCCTGACCCCTCCACGCAGGTGGATTCGGGCGTGCGGTGGCGACTCGCCCGTCCGCACCCCTGGGATCCCTTCATTCCTCGTTCCTGGAGCCTTCTCCGCTCCTCTTCCTTCCTTCTCCCTCTTGCAGGCCTGGGCCTCTGTTACTAGGCCCGCCTCCGGAGCAGAGCTCATGCAGAGCCCCTGCTCCCTGCCACTTCTGCTCAGACTTCTCTGCACTGAACTAAGATGGTGCCCACCTTTTATACTCCCTTCTCAATGCACCCAGGAACTGCTTCCTCCCTGCTCCTGCACTGCAGGGTTCCCCTTCCTCAGTGTTCCCTCCCCCCACTCCAGCCAGGGACAGGGACTGTCGTGCCCATCTCAGGGGCATATTGGTCACCCTGCCCCACGGCAATGTGGTGTAATGCATGCAGGTGTCGGGTCCTGATCCACACTCCATCCTTATCTGAGAGTGAGATATCACACCTCTGGGTGAGGTGCAATACGTCTGTAGCAACCGAGCCCTCGGTGCTACAGTTCCATTTATCTTCAGCCTAGGTGACGTATTGTGATACAGGGCCGTGATTTTGGCTATAAAAGGGTCCCCTAGACCCCTACCCCAAGCTTTTTAAGAGAATCATATATGGCGTGCCAGGAGACTCTATGGAATGCTTTCTCAGCATCCAACGAGAGTATCTACTTACAAATTTTTAACTGCATCTAGCCCAGGAAATACTTTGTGCCTAGTAGCAGTGTCTGCTAGTCAGCGGATTATCCCGGCTGTTAAGCAAGCTACACCACCTGTAGTTTGGACACTTAATTTTTTCAAAGGAAATGCTTCGGGACCACGGGATACTTAGTGAAGAGCATCAGAAGGCACCCCAAGGCATAGGGGCTGGGACTGGCACTAGGATGCCTTGCGGTGGACAGCCGAGCTCGATCCTTATAAAAGCTTTTTAACTGCAGCAGCTTTAGTGGACGCTACTGGAGCTGGAATTACGCGGCTGCTGGCATGAGACTTGCCCTCCAATAGATCCTTGTAAATGGATTTAAAGTGTATTCATTCAAATTAGAGGGACAATTTAAATTAAAAAGCTTAGAGCTGCCTCCACCACAGGGGGGCTCTCTCGACCCACCAGCGGACAGGCACCAGTATTGGGAGAGGGGGGCTGGCCGTCAGGGTTCACCGCGGCTCTGGCACAAACCCGGCGACACGGAGGTGGCACGGGCAGGAGCGGACTGGCCGTCTCGGCTTCTCACTTTTTGGATTTTAGAAGGGCATGACATGCCTATATCTGTGTCTCCCCCTCCTTTTACTCCTCCACCTCTTTTCTTTTCGCATGACTATATGTACTTGTCACTTTTCCATGTGTTAGTTGTGTCTTCTGAGCAGTTTGTCAGCTTTTGGACACCTTTGAAGGTGTTTTCTATGTGTTTCTATGTGTTTTTGTTTTCCTGCCATTGGTTTTAACGGTGTTCGAAGGTGTTCGACGAACAGTTCGACGAACAGTTCGGCGAACACACGGGTGTTCGACGAACCGAACCGAACTCGAACACTACGGGGGTGGCTCAACACTAATCTCTACTACTATATCACATAATTAAAAGAATAAAGTATTTTTTAGTTTGGTGAGGCCTGTATAACATATGAGATATTCTCCAAAATATTTTAAACTGAGATGTCCCGTGCTGTAAAACGTTAGGAATCAAAAGTATTTTTTTACTGTGGATGAGGCCTGAAATAAATGGAATAGATGCTCCGAGATATTTGAAACTAAGATCTAGCCTTCTGCATCACTTTAGTCACAGCAAAAAATAGATTTTTTTTTACTCTGCATAAGCTCTACATACAGCTGAATTTCACCACCAATAAAGGACTATGTGGCTTATAGCAGAGTGTAACATGTTTGTGACAGAAAAAAATATTTTGTGGACTTAGGTTAGCAACAGAAAAAAAACTATTTTTTTACTCTGACAACAGCTGAAGTTCAACGCCACTAAAATAGTAGTTAGCTTATAGCAGAGTGTATCACATTTGCAACATAAAAAAATCTTTTATATACTCTGCCTAGCAAAAGAAAAAAAAAATATTTTTTACTATGCATACAGCTTAATTTCACCCACTGAAAAATTAAAAGTGGGCTGCTATAGATTGCACTATCACATTAGCAAATGAAAAAAAGTTTTTTGTGCTCTGCAGATGTGGCACCCCAGGTCTGGTCGCCACAGTGACAGCAATGTCATGTCTGAGAGCAGGTAGGAGGTTCCCTGGTTGGGGACAATTAGCATGCAGCACCTCCTGCTTCAGTCCAGGGAGGGGAGAAACCTGCCCTTTATAAACAGGATCTGGGGCGGGGTTAGACAGTGAAGTGCCAGACAAGTTCCAGTAAGGTTGCAGATAGGGACAGGTCAGCAGCAGGCTGAGGAGTCCCTGTAGGCAGAGGAGGAACATGAGGCTAGGAGGGGAAATAGCAGAGTTCGTCTTGACCAGAGACTTACTAAGCCGGACACTGGAGTCCGAGGCTGTGACGGTTATAAGCCCAGCAGCAGAAAACCACCATGCAGTGGACTTCAAGTCCTTTGGCCCAAGGAAGCCCGGAGGCTCAGCCACACGAGAGGGACCACTACTGCCCTGGAGGGGTGAGAAGCACGGAAGGCCGGAGTCGCCAGTCATACAGGTGAGAACAACACGGTACACTCAGAGACGTGGGCTACCACTACACTACAGCGGGATAGCCAAGAAAGAGTGAAGTCAGCATGGTAGGCCTACAAACTCCCCCTGACCAGCAGGATTCCCCAGTTGCTCTCAGACTGACCAGGCCTCCATTGTTAACCTGTATTCCTGATGGGTCCTTTAATATGACCAACAGTAAAGACCCTGACTTGCATGACAGACTCCGTGTCATTACTGCTGCTCCCGCGCACAATAACCCCCAACATCAACACTTGCTGCCCTGAGGCTATACTCCTCCTGTGGGGAGTTATGCTATTTCCTGATGCACTCACAACACCAGCCTCAGCGGTCTGCCCTGCAGCGGCGGTTCACTCTGACCGCAATCCACGGGTGGCGTAGTCGGACATTTAATATCACAAAACCACACAAATAGACTGCCATTTGAGTTGACCACCCTTAGCCACGGGACCGGGTCCCCGCCACACGAGGAGTACAACCCCCAGCATCCGCAACGGGTCAGGTTCCGGGTATCCCCACACACGCGCGGCCCAGGGGGCGCGTCACAGAGTCTGCATACAGTTGAATTTCAACCCCACAAAATCAAAAGGTGGTCTGCAAGGGCTTGCTTGCTTTATCACATCGTCAAGTGAAAAAATAGATTGAAGGGATACTCGTGCATACAGCACAATACAAGCAGTGCACAACACAGTTCTATGCCATGGGCCCTGCTGTTTCTGTCTGAATCTCAGTAATAGCACAAGAAAAAAATAAATTTGCTGCAAGGTTGATTTCACAGCTACACAGCAAAGGACATATCTACACTATCTAACTTCCAAACAAGCGCCCATCTATCTAGCTAATTTCTCTCATTAAAAACGATCACAAACAGCAGCGTCTATCATGAGTGACATGCATAAAATGGCGCTGAGGGAATATGGCCACTCTTTATATAGAGAGGACACGTGATCTCAGCAGCCAATAGCAGAAGCCCTTGTGTCTGGACAGTGTGGATGCTTCCTGCGCTCTGATTGGCTAGCCGCTCTTTCCTAACTTAACGTTACAGGAAAAAAATAAAATACAAGTGCGCCGCTGCTCTGACCTGTTCTGAGCTCTCACCAGGCCCTCCACTCAGCTAACACATCCCCTCGCTCATCATACACAAGCACTATGCTAGCCGAACTGTTAAAAATGGTGTAGTTGCCCCGCAATCACATTCTCGCTCTTATTCGCTGAACGTTGCAGATTTTCCCGAATTTAAGTAAAAATGCTTCCCTTTCCGATCACGAATCCGAATATGCCACATTCATGCCAAATTTAACTTTTGAGATCTGATTTCGAACATGTTCACTCATCACTAGTTTGGAACAGAAGAAAGTATTTTTTTAGCGTGGATGAGACCTGTATATTCTCCAAACTATTTCAAACTGAGATGACCCCTGCTGTATAACATTAGGAACAGAGGAAAGTATTTTTTTACTGTGGATGAGGCCTGTATAACATAAAATATATGCTCCAAGATATTCCAAACTCAGATGTAGCCCGCTGCATCATGTTAGTCATAGCAAAAACAGATTTTTTTACTCTGCATAAGCTCTGCATACAGCGGAATTTCACCACTACAAAAGTACTAGGTGGCTTATGGCAGACTCTATCACGTTTGTCACAGAAAAAAATATTTTTTGTAATCTGGCTAGCAACAGAAAAAATATATCTTTTTACTCTGAAAACAGCTTAATTCCAATGCCACTAAAGGACTAGGTGGCTTATAGGAGACAGTATCATGTTTGTGACAGAAAAAAAATATTTTTTGTAGTCTAGCTATCAACAGAAAAAAATATTTTTTTACTCTGAAAACAGCTTAATTTCACTGCCACTAAAAGACTAGCTGGCTTAAAGCAGACAGTATCATGTTTGAGACAGAAAAAATATTTTTTGTAGTCTGGCTATCAACAGAAAAAAAGACTCTGAAAACAGCTAAAGTTCAACACCACTAAAGTACTAGGTGTAGTGTTGAGCGAGCATGATCGACACTGCTCGGTACTTGACCGAGCATCTCACTACTCGGAATGTTCGCCAAGCAACGAGCATTTCCGGGTTACTCGGGCGGGAGCTCGGGTCTCCGCCCTGCATGTTTGGTGCTCTTTACAGAGCCAATGAAAATGCAGGGATTGCCAGCCAGTCACTGTAATGCCGCAGCCATGTTGGTTGTGGGCATTACAGTGATTGGCTGGCCGCACAGCGACACCTCGAGTATTTAAAACCGGGCGCCGCCATCTTGGACACTGTCGCTTCGGATACCATAACGTAGGGAGAGTGCTGCTGAGCTAGGTAGAGATTTATACTGCGAAATAGGTAGTGTAGGGTCTCTAAAGCCTGGAAAATCAAACAAACAGTCCTTCTGAGGACTAATTTCCATCCCAGATATCAGGAAGGCAGGCAGGCTGTATAGGAGATGCAGTGGTTATACCAACAAACACTGCATTACAGTCCTGTATGTTGCTGATCAAATTGCTAAACTTAGCCCCAGGTCTCAGGGGCCAGGAAAAATCGTTTTTTTTTTCATCTAAATCCTCTTTTTTTTTTTTTCCTCAGTCAGACTGTACAAATACCCGTCTTATTAACCTTTTGGTATTCCCCCCCCAAAAAAAAAAAAATTGAGTGTGTCTGTGAGTGTTCAGACACAAATATATCTGTTTTATAGAGTCTGGTTTCAGACAGATAACTAGAACTGCGGTTTTGCAGTTCCGCAGTTCAAATCTCCGTATTATCCAATTTTTTGCCTTTTTTCCATAAAAAAAAAAAGTTGAGTGTCTCGCTGACTGTTCAGACACAAATATATCTGTTTAAAAGATACTGGTGTATGCCAGAGAAATAGAACTGTGGTTTTCCTCTTCCACGTTTCAAATCTGGGTGTAATCCACCTTTTTGCCTTTTTTACATAAAAAAAACAGTTTGAGTGTCTCGCTGACTGTTCAGACACAAATATATATGTTTAAAAGATTCTGGTGTATGCCAGAGAACTAGAACTGTGGTTTTCCTCTTTCACGGTTCAAATCTGGGTGTAATCAACATTTTTGCATACAAAAAACAGTTTGAGTGTCTTGCTGACTGTTCAGACACAAATATATCTGTTTAAAAGATTCTGGTGTAGGCCAGAGAAATAGAACTGTGGTTTTCCTCTTCCACAGTTCAAATCTGGGTGTAATCCACCTTTTTGCCTTTTTTACATAAAAAAAACAGTTTGAGTGTCTTGCTGACTGTTCAGACACAAATATATCTGTTTAAAAGATTCTAGTGTAGGCCAGAGAAATAGAACTGTGGTTTTCCTCTTCCACAGTTCAAATCTGGATGTAATCCACCTTTTTGCATTTTTTACTTTAAAAAAAAAACAGTTTGAGTGTCTCGCTGACTGTTCAGACACAAATATATCTGTTTAAAAGATTCTGGTGTAGGCCAGAGAACAAGAACTGTGGTTTTCCTCTTCCATGGTTCAAATCTGGGTGTAATCCACCTTTTTGCATAAAAAAACAGTTTGAGTGTCTCGCTGACTGTTCAGACACAAATAAATCTGTTTAAAATATTCTGGTGTAGGCCAGAGAACTAGAACTGTGGATTTCCTTTTCCACGGTTCAAATCTGGATGTAATCCACCTTTTTGCCTTTTTTACATAAAAAAAACAGTTTGAGTGTCTTGCTGACTGTGCAGACACAAATATATCTGTTTAAAAGATTCTGGTGTAGGCCAGAGAACTAGAACTGTGGTTTTCCTCTTCCATGGTTCAAATCTGGGTGTAATCCACCTTTTTGCCTTTTTTACATAAAAAAAACAGTTTGAGTGTCTTGCTGACTGTGCAGACACAAATATATCTGTTTAAAAGATTCTTGTGTAGGCCAGAGAACTAGAACTGTGGTTTTCCTCTTCCACGGTTCAAATCTGGGTGTAATCCACCTTTTAGCCTTTTTTACATAAAAAAAACAGTTTGAGTGTCTCGCTGACTGTTCAGTAGTGTTGAGCCACCCCCGTAGTGTTCGAGTTCGGTTCGGTTCGTCGAACACCCGTGTGTTCGCCGAACTGTTCGTCGAACTGTTCGTCGAACACCTTCGAACACCGTTAAAACCAATGGCAGGCAAACAAAAACACATAGAAACACATAGAAAACACCTTCAAAGGTGTCCAAAAGCTGACAAACTGCTCAGAAGACACAACTAACACATGGAAAAGTGACAAGTACATATAGTCATGCGAAAAGAAAAGAGGTGTAGGAGTAAAAGGAGGGGGAGACACAGATATAGGCATGTCATGCCCTTCTAAAATCCAAAAAGTGAGAAGCCGAGACGGCCAGTCCGCTCCTGCCCGTGCCACCTCCGTGTCGCCGGGTTTGTGCCAGAGCCGCGGTGAACCCTGACGGCCAGCCCCCCTCTCCCAATACTGGTGCCTGTCCGCTGGTGGGTCGAGAGAGCCCCCCTGTGGTGGAGGCAGCTCTAAGCTTTTTAATTTAAATTGTCCCTCTAATTTGAATGAATACACTTTAAATCCATTTACAAGGATCTATTGGAGGGCAAGTCTCATGCCAGCAGCCGCGTAATTCCAGCTCCAGTAGCGTCCACTAAAGCTGCTGCAGTTAAAAAGCTTTTATAAGGATCGAGCTCGGCTGTCCACCGCAAGGCATCCTAGTGCCAGTCCCAGCCCCTATGCCTTGGGGTGCCTCCTGATGCTCTTCACTAAGTATCCCGTGGTCCCGAAGCATTTCCTTTGAAAAAATTAAGTGTCCAAACTACAGGTGGTGTAGCTTGCTTAACAGCCGGGATAATCCGCTGACTAGCAGACACTGCTACTAGGCACAAAGTATTTCCTGGGCTAGATGCAGTTAAAAATTTGTAAGTAGATACTCTCGTTGGATGCTGAGAAAGCATTCCATAGAGTCTCCTGGCACGCCATATATGATTCTCTTAAAAAGCTTGGGGTAGGGGTCTAGGGGACCCTTTTATAGCCAAAATCACGGCCCTGTATCACAATACGTCACCTAGGCTGAAGATAAATGGAACTGTAGCACCGAGGGCTCGGTTGCTACAGACGTATTGCACCTCACCCAGAGGTGTGATATCTCACTCTCAGATAAGGATGGAGTGTGGATCAGGACCCGACACCTGCATGCATTACACCACATTGCCGTGGGGCAGGGCGACCAATATGCCCCTGAGATGGGCACGACAGTCCCTGTCCCTGGCTGGAGTGGGGGGAGGGAACACTGAGGAAGGGGAACCCTGCAGTGCAGGAGCAGGGAGGAAGCAGTTCCTGGGTGCATTGAGAAGGGAGTATAAAAGGTGGGCACCATCTTAGTTCAGTGCAGAGAAGTCTGAGCAGAAGTTGCAGGGAGCAGGGGCTCTGCATGAGCTCTGCTCCGGAGGCGGGCCTAGTAACAGAGGCCCAGGCCTGCAAGAGGGAGAAGGAAGGAAGAGGAGCGGAGAAGGCTCCAGGAACGAGGAATGAAGGGATCCCAGGGGTGCGGACGGGCGAGTCGCCACCGCACGCCCGAATCCACCTGCGTGGAGGGGTCAGGCCAAAGGGGGAGACCGGTCCCCGAACTAGTGGAGGCAGGAAACGACCCTCAGCTAGAAACCGGAGGCTCTGACATTTTATGTGGCGCAGCCCCTTGCTCCACCCGCTAGGAAGGCACCACATAGGGTCAGGGAAACTGGCGCCAAGTTTACCAAGAGGAGGCCCGAGGCAGCCGGACAGAAGTGTTGGTAAGAAAGGCCAGACAAAGGACACACAAAGGGGGTCCTGTGAAGCGCTCCAAAGTTATCTGGGAGTTGTCTGAGCCCCTCACCTGGTGAGCACAGTACGACGTGGGCAGCCGTTACCTGCAGACGTGGTCTGGATAATAAGAACTGTGAGTAAAGGCCCTGAACTGCATCACTGACTCCGTGTCGTTACTGCTGCTGCCCTGCACCATCACCCCCATCCTCCGCATACACTGCCCTGAGGCTATACTCCTCCCGTGGGGAGTTATGCTACGCTCTGCTGCACCCACAACACCAGCCTTAGCGGTCTGCCCTGTAGCGGCGGTTCACTCTGACCGCAATCCACGGGTGGCGTAGTCGGACATTTAAACATCAAAACCACATAAATAGTTCCGCCACTGGTTTGACCGCCCTGAGCCACGGAACCGGATCGCCGCCACGAAGACTACAACCACCAGCATCCACCAAAAAGGGTCCGGCTCCGGGTGTCCCAAGGCCCAGGGGGTGCGTCAGAACATTTTCATCACCTTTCACAATCACCAATGGGACAAGGCAGGGATGTCCTCTGTCCCCTCTCTTATACATCCTAGTGACGGAGCACCTGCTCTCATCAATTCGCCATAACCCCAATATTAGGTGGATTGAGGTGGGAGGCACCGAGTACAAGTGCTCTCTATTTGCTGATGATGTCCTAGTATATATCACTCAATCACATATATCCATCCCTGCTGTTATGGCTGAAATAGATCACTTTGTTACATGGTAAAATTTTAAAATCAATGCAGCGAAGTCTGAGGCCCTCGATGTCTCCCTCCCTAAATCCATATAGGATTCCATCCAGTCCAACTTTCCCTTTGCCTGGCCCTCACAGGGTATCAAATACTTAGGAATTCCTATTCATAGAGACCTCTCCCATCTATGTTATCTTAATTTTGGGCCCTTTATTGAACAATTCCATACAGACCACGGTTGGCAAGTTAGAACTGTAAGATTCACTACGTGAACCACTGGTGTTTTGTGGAAAAGCACATGTACACCGCGTTCCAAATTATTATGCAAAAAGTGTTTAGGAGTGATAAGGGAAGAATTTGTTTGTTTGTCAGTTAAACTCATTGATGGTGATGTGTGTCAGGGCTCTTTATATCACTGTAAGCAATTGCAGACCCCTGTGCTAATTAGTTTGGCAGGTGTGTCCAATGAAAGGCAAGACTACTTAAGAAGGCTCTCTCACATTATTAAGCAGCCTACATTTTCTGCCAAAATGGGAAAGAAAAAGGATGTGTCGGCTGCTGAGAAGCAACAAATTGTGGAGTGTTTAGGTCAAGGCATGACTACAATCAACATTGTGCGATGATCAGGATGAAGTGTCTTGGCAATCAAGAAGTATGTAGCTGATTCACAGTACACACGTGTGCGTGCTGATAAGGGCAAATTGAGGACTCTTTCCTACAGGCAATTACGTCAGGTTGAAAGAGCAGCGGCAAAAAAGCCTTGTCATAGCAGCAGACAAGTTTTTGAAGCTGCTTGTGCCTCCAACGTCCCCCGAACAACAAGATGCAGGGTCATTCAGAGGTTTGCAGCTGTGCATACGCCATCCTGTCGACCTCCTCTATCCACTTCACACAAGCAGAAACGGCTCCAGTGGGCCAAACATTACATGAAGACTGATTTCAAAACTGTTTTGTTCACGGATGAGTGCCGTGCAGCGCTCGATGGTCCAGATGAATGGAGTGGAGGATGGCTGGTTGATGGACACCCCACGCAAACACGGCTACAGCGCCAACAAGGAGGAGGTGGAGTAATGTTTTGGGCTGGAATCATGGGGAGAGAGATTGTCGGCCCCTTTAGGATCCCTGAAGGCGCTAAAGATGAACTCCATAATGTATGTGGATTTTCTCAAACAGCACTTCCTGCCATGGTTCAAGAAGAAGAACCGTGTATTTCACAGCAAGATCATTTTTCTGCATGATAATGCACCATCTCATGCTGCACATAAAACATCTGCATCTCTGGCTGATATGGGCATAAAAGGGGACAAACTTATGGTGTGACCCCCATGCTCCCCTGACCTCTACCCCATTCAGAACCTTTGGAGCATCATTAAAAGGAGTGTTTATGATGGCGGGAGGCAGTTCACATCTAAGCAACAGCTCTGGGAGGGTATTCTGTCCTCATGCAAAACAATTGAAGCAGAAACCATCCAAAACCTGACAAATTCAATGGACGAGAGAGTTCAGAAGCTCCTTTCGAACAAGGGGTCCTATGTGAAAATGTAACATCACCTAGAATAAAGTTTTGAGTTGAAAACTGTTTGATTTCAGTTTCTAACAACCTGCTAATGCTTATAATTTCAAAAATGACCATTTTTTTGGTCTTTATTAAAATGAAAAGGTTGATCGAAAAGTTTGGGGGATCTAAGAGTGTGGCAACCCAGTAGTTATGATTACTTCGAATTCTGACAATATGAGGGTCATGCTGCAGGTAGTGCAGCAAGAAGGCACTTATGTGTCTTGCGCATCTCGGAGCCCCAAAATTATTTTCCGGGCTAGATGCAGCTAAAAATTATTTTTAATTTTAAATCTGGTGAAGCTTATTATAGATGGCCTAATAGGATCAGTGCTGCACACTGCTACAAAGCCCAAATTATTTTCCAGTCAAGATACAGATAAACATGATTAGTAATTTGAAAGCTTAAAACGGTTGGTAGGGTGATTTTAACCAATCATCAAGCTTTTACTCTCCCCAGGATGACACAGGGGTAGAAAAGTCGTTTCGGATCCATGATTTGTTCATCTTTATGAACGTGAGTCTGTCTACATTATCAGTGGAGAGCCGCGTGCGCTTATCTGTCAGCACACCACCAGCAGCGCTGAACACACGTTCAGACAGAACGCTGGCTGCGGGGCATGACAAGATCTCCAAGGCGTAAGTGGCTAGCTCCGGCCATTTATCCAGATTGGAAGCCCAAAAAGAGCAAGGGTCCATTGACACAGTCGTGGCTTCAATGTTTACTTGGAGATACTCCTGTACCATCGTCTCTAGGCGTTGACTATGTGTCAGACTTCTTGTCTCCTGTGGCCTTGCAAAGGATGGGCTAAAAAAGTGGTGAAATGATTCCGCAAAATTGATGTTACCAGCAGATACTGTGGTTCTGTTACGGTTTGAGTGCTGAACACTTGACGGTCCCACGGTTGGCAAGTTGGAACTGTGAGATTCACTACGTGCACCACTGGTATTTTGTGGAAAAGCACATGTAAGATTCTGCAACAGTCTCTGCTGATACTCCTGCATGCGTGCATCCCTTTCTATGGCAGGAATAATTTCTGCAAATTTACTTTTGTACCGGGGATCTAACAGTGTGGCAACCCAGTAGTCAGGATTATTTCTAATTCTCACAATTCGAGGGTCATGTTGCAGGTAGTGCAGCAAGAAGGCACTCATGTGTGTTGCGCATCCAGGAGCACCAAGTCCCTGTTGTGTTGGTGGCGAGGTAACAATCATGCTTCCTTCCTCTGTCCTCTCCCCCCAACCTCGCACAACATAAATGTGATCAAGGTCTCCCTCATCTGATGAGTCTTCCATCAGTTCGTCCTCCACTTCTTCGTGGGCTCCTGCACCTTCCTCACCAGTTTGGCTGCTACCATGCGCCCTGGTAAAACCATCTCCCCCACCCTCACATGCCTGCCGCCTTGGTGCTGCCGACCGTCTGGACCTTGCAGATGTTAGCCCTTCCGCATACAACTCCTCCTCCTCTACTTCCTCCACCTCCTCTTGTGCCACCACCTGACTCCGAATTCTGTTTAACATGTGCTCCAGCATGTAAATCACCGGAATAGTCATGCTGATAATGGCATCGTCAGCACTAAACATCTTCGTCGCCATTTCAAAACTGTGCAGAAGGGTGCACAGGTCCCTGATCTGAGACCACTCCTCCAGCGTGATTTGCCCCACCTCTGAATCTCGTTGGCCCAGGCTATACGTCAGAACGTATTGCACCAGGGCTTGTCGGTGCTGCCACAGTCGCTGCAACATGTGCAGAGTTGAATTCCACCGGGTAGGCACATCGCATTTTAGCCGGTGAAGTGGCAGGCCCAACGACTTCTGTAGAGATGTAAGTCGCTGAGCTGCGGGATGCGAACGGCGGAATTGAGCACACAGCGACCGTGCCCTCTGCAGAAGGCCATCTAGTCTGGGATAGTGGGCTAAAAATTGCTGGACAACCAGGTTCAACACGTGAGCCATACAAGGCACGTGTGTGACATTGCCCCGGCGAAGGGCCGCACCCAGGTTTGCAGCATTGTCGCACACGGCCTTCCCTGGTTTCAGGTCCAGTGGAGACAACCATTCATGAAATTGGTTCTCCAGAGCTGACCACAACTCCTCAGCTGTGTGACTCACATTTCCCAGACATTTCAATGTAAAAACCGCCTGATGACGTTGAGCCCTACTGCCAGCATAGTAAGGAGGTGTGCAGGATCCCTTCTGCGCAGTTAGAAAGCTTGTGGCATGACCAGACAGGCTTTGGGTGCAGGTGGAAGACCGAGAGGAGGTTGAGGAGGCAGAAGCAGTGGAGGAAAAATGACATAAAGAGGATTGACGCACAACTCGTGGGGACGGCAAGACTTGGACAGCAGCCCCTTGTCCTGCTGTCACCATAGTTACCCAGTGCCCAGTCAGCGACATGTAACGCCCCTGTCCATGCCTACTCGTCCAAGTGTCTGTGGTGAAATGCACCCTGTCACACACAGAGTTTCTCAAAGAAGCGGTGATGTTGTGTGCGACATGCTGGTGGAGCGCAGGCACACCTTTCTTTGAGAAGTAGTGCCGACTGGGCATCTGGTACTGGGGCACTGCGACGGACATAAGGTCTCGAAAATCCTCTGTGTCCACCAGGCGGAAAGGCAGCATTTCTGTAGCCAAGAGCTTGCAGATGGTGAAATTCAACCTCTTAGCTTTCTCATGGCTAGGAGGAAATGGTCTTTTACTTGTCCACATCTGAGGGACCGAGGGCTGGCTATTGTGCTTAGACCGGGTTGATAAGGGTGTCCCCGGCAAACTGCCGGTCTGTGAGGAAGATGCAGGCGGACATGTTAGGTTGCCTTGATCCAAAGGTGGTGCTATCGATGTCGGACAGCGCTCAAGACCAGCTGGTGTTACCACCTCCAAAGAAAATGATGACCTGCCAATCACGCTGGCTGTTGCGGGTAAAGAGGTGGCAGGTCTGCGCCCCAAAACAGGTGTGACTGCTGTCCCCCCAGTCACAGAGGATGAAGAGGCCGCGGATGCACAAGATATGGCAGACGGTGGTTGGCCCGGCCGGCTAGACCGCATTGTAGCACACTGAGCTTCCCACTGCAACTTGTGCTTCATGTCCATGTGCCGGTTCATGCATGAAGTACTCAAACTATGTATTTTTTGGCCTCTACTTAGCTTTTGCTGACAAATGTTACAGATAACACGAGTTGGGTCATCTTTATCGATCTGAAAAAATGCCCAGGCTATGCAAGGCTTAGCACCCATGCGACCTGAAGAGCCACCACGACTTGTGGTGAGAGGCAGAGTTGTGTTTGAGGATGCAGTTGTTGACGTGCTTCCAGTACTACGTCTCTGTCCAGGAAGGCGCAACCTGACCTCGTCGTCACTAGCATCTTCCTCCACCTCCTCTGCTGACCTCATCTCTTGGCTGACTGTGGGTTGACAGTAAGTGGGATCTCCGACCTCATCATCATCACCCTGTGCGTTATCACACCCGTCGTCCTCAGAGCCAACCTGTTCCTGCCCTGACAAAAAACTAAAGTTGTCGCTCCAATCAGGTATTTGAGTCTTATCATCGTCTTCCTCATTGTCTCCACCAACAGGAGTTACAGTTTGGGAATGAGGGTCTACATTATGGTCAGAACCTTCTGCGTCTGGTCCTGGATCCGACTCATAAAGATTCTGGGCATCAGTGCAGATCATTTCCTCGTCTGGATTCACAGAAGCGCTGGAGTCGACCTCTGATTCCCAGGCTATAGTATGAGTAAACAGCTCTGCAGACTCAACCATCTGTTCTACCTCATACTCAGACGGGCAGCTGGAGATTTGGGAGCTGTGAGGAAGCAAGTGCGATTTGGGTGACACCTTTGAGGACTGGAGTATTTGTGATGTTGAAGTTGATGTGGAGGAGAGCCCACTTAAAGGAGCACTTGATATCCGTTGAAGCACCTGCTGTTTTTGTGCCTCATCTGGAATTTGTAGCGATTGGCGTGGCCGTAAGAAAGGGATCTTATCACATTGTCCGCTAAAAGAAGTAGACATTTTAGTTTGGCTGGAAGATGGTCTTTCTTCTGCACCTACCCCACGGACACAACCTTTTTTCCCCTTCCCAACACGCCTATTCCCCTTTCCACCAGCAGCAGGCCTTTTTCCACTCATTTTGGTGGTTAACTAATTCACAACTCTGGAGTTGTTTGCACAAAAAACAATGGATGGTAACCGAGCAGAGCTGAGTGGCCAAACTGTGGTATTAGGCCAAAACTATTGGCTGGGTTAGATGCAGAAAAAAATTATTTTTAATTTGCAACCTGATGGAGGTCAGTATAGATGGACTAATAGACCAAGTCCCACACACTGCTAGAAGCCCAAATATTTTTTCAGAGCTAGATGCAGAAAAAAATTATTTTTAATTTGCAACCTGATGGAGGTCAGTATAGATGGACTAATAGACCAAGTCCCACACACCGCTAGAAGCCCAAATATTTTTTCAGAGCTAGATGCAGAAAAAAATTATTTTTAATTTGCAACCTGATGGAGGTCAGTATAAATGGACTAATAGACCAAGTCCCACACACCGCTAGAAGCCCAAATATTTTTTCAGAGCTAGATGCAGAAAAAAATTATATTCAATTTGCAACCTGCTGGAGGTCAGTATAGAAGGACTAATAGAACAAGTCCCACACACTGCTAGAAGCCCAAATATTTTTTCAGAGCTAAATGAAGAAAAAAAATATTTTTAATTTGCAACCTGATGGAGGTCAGTATAGATGGACTAATAGACCAAGTCCCACACACTGCTAGAAGCCCAAATATTTTTTCAGAGCTAGATGCAGAAAAAAATTATTTTTAATTTGCAACCTGATGGAGGTCAGTATAGATGGACTAATAGACCAAGTCCCACACACTGCTAGAAGCCCAAATATTTTTTCAGAGCTAGATGCAGAAAAAAATTATATTCAGTTTGCAACCTGATGGAGGTCAGTATAGATGGACTAATAGAATGATGCTATGCCCAAAAGATTTTACTTCACTAGGTGCAGTAAAAAAATTGGTATTCTATACACAGGTGGTATATCTTGCAACACAGATAGGCTACTCCACTGACTAACACACTCTGCAATAGGCCAAAAAGGATTAGCTTTGCTAGATTCAGCCAAATGCTGTGAAAAAAACTTGCACAGCACTGGCACAGACCTGCCTGGCAAAAACTGATAGGAACTGATGTAACCTAGTCCTGAAAAGGACTCCAATTACAATTAGTCTTTACTCCCACAATCTATCTATTTAAGAGCACAGACCTGCCTGATAAAAGTCGTAGGACATGCTGTAACCTAGTCCTTAAAAGGACTGCAATCACAACTATTTCCTACTCCCAAGCTATCTGTATATTTGTGCGAAAATTGGCTTGAAATTAACAAGGTATAGCGCACACAGCAACAGCGGTGCCGTCTAACACGCAGCTGCAGCAGTGAGAAAATGGTGGCGACGGGGAAAATGGCTTGGTCTTATAGGGCAAGGACATGTGACATACACTGCCAATCACACATGCCCTTGCTTGTGTGAAAAAAAGCACTTCGCTCCGTGTGTGCGCTGCTGATAGGCTGACAGATTGCACCTCCCCACTGCAAATGCGGGAAAGAGAAAAAAAAATGGAGATCTTCATTGTTCCTGCAGAGATCCATCCCCTGCCCCTCCCCCCGCCCCGCTGTACACTCAAACTGCGTATTAACATTAATTTTCATCATTCCTGAGAAAAAATCCAGTTATGATTTTGGTGCACGAACAGTTATCGAACATAACCTCGAACAGCCGAATTTTTCTCAAATTGTTCGTGTTCGCCGACCGGCTCGAACACCGCCCAAAACAGCTCGAATTTGAGATTGGCGAACAGTTCGAGTAGAACAACGCTCATCTCTACTGTTCAGACACAAAAATATCTGTTTAAAAGATTCTGGTGTAGGCTGGAGAAATAGAAATGTGGTTTTCCTCTTCACGGTTCAAATCTGGGTGTAATCCACATTTTTGCATAAAAAAAAACAGTTTGAGTGTCTCGCTGACTGTTCAGACACAAATATATCTGCTTAAAAGATTCTGGTGTAGGCCAGAGAACTAGAACTGTGGATCTCCTCTTCCACAGTTCAAATCTTCTTTTTATTACCCTTTTGCCATTGATAGTGTGAGTGTAAGCTATTTTACTTCATTTACAAAGGGCAAGGCTCGTGGCAAGGGACATGGAACTGGACATTCTGGTGATGGTGCATACAGAGGATGGGGCCGTAGCCAAGGTGAAAATGTGCCACAACCAACAGCCACATCTTCTCGCTCCCAGTTCTTGACCGAATTACTATGGAAGCACACAACAACACCAGTATTGTGAACTGATCAGTGTGAACAGGTTATTAATTAGATAGCAGATAATACTTCCAGTCACCTGGGCACCACCACCTCCGGTCTGTCTTCCACATGGTCAAGTCTTAGTAGACGTGAGTCTCGACCGTATACTCCTCCTCACCCTGATGCTCTTTCCTCCCACCATGCCGAGTGTCGTCAGACTGCAAATGATCCCACAGGTGGACACTCTGAAAAGCTGTTCACTGGTCCATTTCCATATTTGGGCCCCTCGCCTGCTCCGATTGAAGTGGTGGAAGAGGAGATCCCATGTAGTGATGGCCAAATATTTGAACAGCCAGGGCCACAGGAGGCCGACACCGGAAATTTGTCACAAGAGGTGGATGATGACGAGACGCAATTGCCACAAAGTGAGGAGGAGGACCGTGGTGTGGAAGTGGAAGAGGGAGAGATGGTGGATGATCTAGTAACTGACTTAACGTGGCAGGAGGACACGCAGAGCGAGGCCAGCAGTACACCAGGGGAGGGAGGCAGGCTACCACAAAGAAGCAGTGTGGTGGCCGCAGACAGAAGGAGGGCAACCGTTCCCCGTAACACCAACATGAAGAACGTTGCCAGTACAACCGGTAGGTCTTCCAGAGTCTGGAATTTTTTTAAAGACTCTGCTGATAACCCCAAAAAGGCCATTTGTACCACATTCCAGGCCAGCATCAGCAAGGGTGACAAAACTACCAGCCTGACCACCACCAGCATGATCAGGCACATGTCAGCAAAGCACCCGACTTTGTGGGGCGAACCCCAGGGTCCACGACCAGTGTCAGCGGGTGTCACCACTGCTTCTTCCACTGTTGTGCATATAAGAGAACCCCCTGTTGTGCGTGCAAGGCAATCCCCTGTCCATACTGCATGCAAAGATGCCCCCTCCTCTAGTCTTCACTTGTTATGGCAGTTTCTCAAGAAACTGCATCAACGTCCACGTCCACGTCCCACCGCAGCGTTCAATTGTCCTTATCCCTGACCTTTGAATGAAAGCCCAAATTCGCAGCCAACGCCTCACAGGCCACAGTCCTAAATTTGCACATTTCATGACTGCTTGCGTTGGAAATGCTGCCTTTTAGGCTGGTGGAGACGGAATCCTTCTGCAACCTTATGGCGGTGGCCATCCCTCGGTACTCGGTCCCCAGCCGACACTATTTTGCCTGGTGTGCCATCCCCACACTACACAAGCACGTGTCCCAAAACATCTGCCGTCCACTCAACAACGCAGTTACTGGGAGAGTCCAACTGACAACGTACACCTTGGGATGGAAGACATCCTCCCCACACCGATGATTGCGGGCCCTATGTCAGTCAGAGTTGCCCCCACAGTGTACAGCTCCTGCGCATCCTCCTCCTCCTACTCATGTTCAGCCTCCATCTCAGATATCACCACATCAGTTACAAGCTGGAAGCACTGCAGTACTGCCTCAGCCAAGCAGCAACAGGCTGTGATGAAACTCTTAAGCTTAGGTGATAAACCTCACACTGCTTGTGAGTTGTGGACAGCTGTGAAAGAGCAGGCAGATCTGTGTCTGAGACCGCTGAACCTACATCCAGGCATGGTCATGTGTGACAATGGCCGTAAACTGGTGGCGGCTCTGAGGCGAGGCGAGATCACACACGTACCATGCCTGGCTCATGTGCTTAACCTCGTGATTCAGCGGTTTCTTAAATCGTACCCCAAGTTTCCAGATCTGCTCGTCAAAGTACACCGCCTGTCAGCTCATTTTCGGAAGTCGGCTACAGCTTCCGCCACTCTTGCTGTGTTGCAGCAGCGTTTGCAGCTTCCGGCAAGCTGGTGTGTGATGTCCCCACGCATTAGATCTCTACCCTCCACATGCTGCAAAGTATTTGTGAGCAGAAGAGAGCAGTTGTGGAGTAGCAGCTGCAACAAGGCCGTCGATATTCAGGTCAGACTCCACACATAAGACCTCAGGAGTGGACCTGGATGTCTGACATATGTACCATCCTGACAAACTTTAAGGGGTCCACCAAGATGGTGAGTGGCGATGATGCCATCATTAGCGTCAGCATCCCACTTGTCTGTCTTTTGCAACGGTATCTGCAGAGAATTAAAGAGGAGGCATTGCAGCCAGAGTATGATGAGATGGATCAAGATGCCGTACAGGGCGATTACACACAGCCCTGCCTCATCTCATCCGAATGTGCATTGGGGGACAATGAGGGAGAGGAGGAGGAGGAGGAGGAGGAGGAAGAACAGGAGCTGATATAATGCATTGTAGACGGTAGTACCTGTACAACTGTCATACCGTCGGTTCAGCGTGGGTGGCCTGAGGACAGGCGGGAGGAGGAGGAGGAGAGCATGGTCTTGGTGAGGACACGGAAGTCTTGCCCGTTACCAGTCTAGCACGCATGGCTGACTTTATGTTACACTGCCTTAACCGTGACCCTCGCTTTGTAAAAATGTTGGGTGACAGTCATTACTGGTTGGTGACACTTGTAGACCCCCGCTACAAGGAGAACTTTCACTCTCTTATTCCTGAGGTGGAGAGGTCTACAAAAATGGGGCAGTACCAGAAGGCCCTTGCTGCAGAACTGCAAGTTCCTCCATCCTAATTTTTGGCAGCTTTTGCTTGGAAGGCATAAGCAAAGACTATTGGAGACCCACTCCCCAATAATTGGAATAATGTTTTTAATATGCTGTAATGCATGGATCTTGTAAGGGGCATTGCAAGTTCCTCCATCCTAATTTTTGGAAGCTTTTGCTTGGAAGGCATAGGCAAAGACTATGGGAGACCCACTCCCCAATAATGGGAATAATGTTTTTAATATGCTGTACTGCATGGATCTTGTAAGGGGCATTAAAATCGTCTTGTTAAGCTACTGTGACCTACACGTCTCTTCCAAGGGTCATTGATATTGTCTTTTTATTCCTCTTTCAAATCCACGTCTTTTCAAAGTGGCATTAAAACCGTCTTGTTAAACCACTCTGAACTCCACGTCTCTTCCAAGGGGCATTAAAACCGTCTTGTTAATCTACTGTGACCTCCATGTCTCTTCCAAGGGGCATTAAAACCGTCTTGTTAAACTACTCTGAACTCCACTTCTCTTCCAAGGGGCATTAAAACCGTCTTGTTAATCTACTGTGACCTCCATGTCTCTTCCAAGGGGCATTAAAGCCGTCTTGTTAAACCACTCTGAACTCCACTTCTCTTCCAAGGGGCATTAAAACCGTCTTGTTAAGCTACTGTGACCTCCACGTCTTTTCCAAGGGGCATTAAAACCGTGTTGTTAAACCACTCTGAACTCCACAGCTCTTCCAAGGGGCATTGAAATGTTGTTTTAATTAACTCTAACCTCCACGACTCTTCCAATGGGCATTGCATTTCCTCCTAATTTTAGTCAGCCTTTGCTTTTCAATGAATAGGCGAACACTAAGGGAGACCCACTCCCCCATAAAGGGTAGAATGTTTTCACTACACTGTAATCCACGTCTGTTTCAAGGGGCATTGCAGTTCCTCATAATTTTTGGAAAGTCTTTCATTCACTGCTTAGGCCAACAGTGTACAGGAGACCCAGTTGCTATAAATGGAAAAAGCAGTTTAGTTAAGGCCCTCTGACCTCCATGTCACTTCCAAGGGGCATTGGAGAGCCTCGAAATTTTTGGTAAGCATTGCACTCACTGTGTTCCCTATAACTGTGTAGCCGAACCGCACCTTTCGGTACAGAAACATATCCTACAAGACATGTGTGGTTGACTCGCCTGATATTGATGTGAATGGTCCCTGTTCCTCCTGCTCTTTCTCTTTTGCCACCACTTCATCCATCATTCATCACTTGAAGCTTTGTTTTAACTGGAGTCATAGAGCTGGGATAGTAGCAGGAAAACATCCAGCAATCCTCGGAGGAGGTAGGATATGCACCAAAACGCTGACCACCTCAGGCCTAGCCGCTACTACATACATGCACTTGCATTCCAGGGAACAGAAAACTAAGTAGATGGATGGCCTCATGATCATGAATAATTTTCTTGTTGTGAAGGAGGCCGACCACTGCTGCTGTCTACCTTCTGACCTTTGTGTTGAAGCCTGATTGACCCAGGACCCGCAATCCTCTATGTCTGGAGGACATGTTGCATCCCAGTGTCCAACTGTGTCCTGGCTTCCACAATATTAACCCAGTGTGAAGGCGTCAGTGAGATGGACCATCCCTGGCCACATTCACTTGTTCACGTGTTTGTGGTTAGGCTGTCCTTCCCACTAAATGCACTGGGGAGGGCACAGGTAATGTTTTGGTATGCGCGCTTGTGTATAAGGCGCACCGGGACAAATTGTGGCGGCTGGGGACCGAGTATGGACACCCGGCCGCCCCCTGGTGGCTGGCGACCGAGTGTGGACACCCGGCCGCCGGGTGGCTGGGGACTGAGTATGGATACTGCAAGCTAGCAGTATGGTATTGCAGCCTGGGGGTGGGTGGGTGGCAGGCTGCACACTTACGCTTGCATTCCAAGAAAACAAAGCAGATGCTAACTTCTGTCATCATCATCATGCTCCTCACCTTGGCACTCTCAACTCCCCTGATGGAGAAGCCAGGACCCACCGGAGGAGTCTGGTTTTCTGGTGAGCTCGTCCAATGCTGCCCTAAAGCAGGCCAGGCTAAGAAAAGTGTGGGGAAGGTTCCCAGAACAAATAGTGGCGGCTGGGAACTGAGTATGAAGACCTCGCCACTGACACAGCCATGAGGTAGTGGCCAGCTTCGGCCTCCTCCAAACTAAAAGGCCCCATTTCAAGTGCAAGCTAGCAGTATAGTATTGCAGCCTGCGGGTGGGTGGGTGGTTGGCTGCATATTTGCGCTTGCATTGCAAGGAATGGGGGAGGTACAACTGAACACTGCCCTGGGACAAGGACTTGCACAGGGATAGTTGCAAGTCTACATATTCTGATGCGGCAAGGATCACTTCTGATGGGCACACTTTTAGGCAGTGATCTGGGTGTCAGGGATGCTTCCAGGGGTCTTCCCCATGCTGTCCCCATGTCTTTTAAGAACTGTATGCATGTGTCACACAGTACATGGCCAGATAAGGTTGTAAAATGTTAAAATGACATTTCCCGGTGAATGCATTTGTCACGGTTGATAGCAATACAAAAGTTCAAAAATGCATAAAAAATGCTACTTGTGAACATAGCCCAAGGTGTGGAGGAGTATTTTTGTTTTTGGCTATTTATTTTACCTGTACACAAGTCTTTACAGTGGAAAGTATGTTCCTTAACATATTTCACAGGAAAACAGTTTCAGTTTCATTTTTGAACATTTTATTGTGAGCCTGTATAAGTGGTTTAATACCTATGACCACGTTGTTGACAGCAGTGACCTGGGGGTCAGAAATGCTTCCTGGGGCAATCCCCATGCTGTCCCCATGTCATTTGAGCACTGTCACTATCGTTTTGGGCACTTTTTAGGCTTTCTACAGACTGCCGGGGGTGCTGCCACAAAAATTCTCGGGTCTCCCATAGACTAACATTGGTCTCGTTGCTTGGGTCGAGCACCCGAGTATCACGGTGAGCTCTGCCCGAGCTTCGAGCACCCGAGCATTTTAGTGCTTGCTCAACACTAACTAGGTGGCTTATAGCAGAGTGTATCACGTTTGAGATAGAAAAAAAAAATTTTGGACCAATTTTGGACCCTGACTATCAAAAGAAAAAAAATTTTTTTTTACTCTAAAACAGCTTAATTTCAATGCAACTAAAGGACTAGGTGGCTTATAGCAGACTGTATCATGTTTGTGATAGAAAAAAAACATTTTTTGTAGTCTGGCTAGTGTGAGGTAGTGAGGGGAATTATATGCGAGGGATCGTATGTATCCTCCAGAATGCGCATAGAAGCATATTGAGCCCGCTGGAGTGCATTGCAATCACAGACATAGCTGTGGTTGAAGTGCAGTATAAAGGTAAGTTTGGACTCGGTCAAGCTATTTGACCAAGGCAGATGTAGTAAAACCAGGCATGGGCTTTTATTCTTGGAGTGGACTACAGGATGGCAGTGGAGCAGTCCACTCCCTCCAGCCCATGTCGTGCACGTGGCTCATGTCCACAGTTTCCATTTAAAAATCGCCAACAAATGTTTGGGTGTGTCAGTTTTGTTTTTGCAAGCTGCATAGTAGGAGGCTCTGCAATACTGGCCTGTGTGACCTGAACACAGAGCCCAAGAACACAAAACTCTGATGTCCCTCAGAGTGTTACGGTGGTGCAGTCACCTTGAGCAATGGGTCTGGAAACGGACTGTACTTTGACGGCCCGGCTGCAATCTGGAAGATGCCAATTACCGTTACTTTGTGAGTTTCTTGAGAATAAAGACATTTGATTTGAACTTTTCCTGGGTCACTGCCTCATTACCGTACAGTGTGAACACCTCCTCACTACAATATGGTAGAGAATGCGGACAGTGTGAACTAAGGCATACCCCAATGCCAGCTGCATGTCTGTCATTAGGCCTGCCACATTGCAGCCTAGGCCCGCTGACAAGATGGAGGAAATCCTCAGACCATTGGTCCTCACACAGCAACAGCAACAACAGATGGATAACCTGTTGCTGCAGCAGATTGCGGCGCTGCGTGAGGCACCCCCTTCACCGACCCCAGAACGTCGTTAGGCCTGGTAGAAGGTCCGTTCCGCTTTGAGGAAGCTAGGTTCGGAAGATGACTTGGAAGCCTTCCTCACTGTCTACGAGTGCACCGCGGAGCGTGAGAACCTGCCAGCCGACCAGAGGGCTGAAGCGGTGGCTCCGTTTTTTATGTGCGAAGCATAGAAGGCCTACTTTGACATTAGTCGGGAGGATGCACAGGACTATTGGGAAGCTGAAAGGTGAGATCCTTGCCTGACTGGGGGTTAATACCTATGTGAGAGCCCAACGGGTGTTTTCATGGACCTTTGTGGAGGCACGACCTGTCAAGTCTCAGGCATATGACTTGCTGCAGCTGTTTAAAAGGTGGCTCCAGCCTGATACCTTGACACTGGTCCAGACGGTAGAGAGGGTGGTAGTCGACCGGCTAGTGAGAACACCGCCAGCTGTTATACAGAGTTGGGTGGGGCAAGAGGGCACTCTAGACCAAGTGGTTAGCCTGATCAAGTGGTACACTGCCACTCAGGACTTCATACGGTACTCTGCCCCATTGTGGCTGTCACGCTGGACCCTGAAAGCCCAGGAGCTGGGGAAAGGGTCACATCCCTCTGCTGCGGACAGTCAGCACCAAGTCCATACTGAGGGGGTACTCCAGAGTGAGAATAGCAGGAGATCAGTTTACCTAAAACGGCCCCAAAGTCTAACGGTGCATCCACTATCAGGTGCTGGAAATGCCAAGGGCCAGGACATGTGGCTGCTGACTGATCTTTGACGGTGGAACCTATGAACTGTGGGTTTACGAGCAGAGTCTCGATGCATGCTTAGACAGTCTGCACCGCAAATGAAGACGCTGCATGCAGCGAACTCAAATTGTGCCAGGTACTTGTCAATGGGTAACAGACAGAGGCTCTCTTGGACTCAAGGAAGCTAGTGAGTCTGGTCCATGGGTCATTGGTTACCGGGGACCACCGCAGTGGATGGAAAGTTGGGGCTGTTTGCATACATTGGGTACCTCCAAGAATACCCGACCACGGAGGTTACTTTTTCCACTCACCTTCCACTGTGGGGAGGTGAAACATGTGGTAGGAGTGGTGAAGACCTTGCCTTATGGAACTCTTTTGGGATGAGACTTGCTCCTGTTCTGGTCCCTGTGGGAGAATAAAATTAACCCTCCCAGTGTAAATGTCATTCTGAGAGCAGACCCTGAAGATCCTGAGTCAGTGTAGGGGTTGCCAACCTAGGGATAGAGTGTAACCCCGATAGGTTTCCCCTAGAGGTATTGGCAGGAGGGGTAGAAGAGACCCCATCGATCCCAGAGCTGGAAGTGTCCCGGGGAGCATTTTGGACAGCTCAGCTGCAGGATCTTACCCTGACCTGGACCTGGGAAAGGGTAATAGAGGTAAATGGGGTGGCTCAGCAACCGAGTGCAGAAACTGTCTTTCCACGCATGGTGGTCAACCAAGAGTTACTCTATCGGGTTGACAAAATCCATTATGAGGTCGTGGAACAACTATTGGTGCCTCAGTCGTACCGTCAGGAAGTGCTTGAGATGGCCCATACACACCAGCTGGGTGGGAACCCAGGGGTTTAAAAAAACACAAGAGCGCATCTTTCAGAGGTTCTTTTGGCCTGGGATTTATGCTGAGGTACAAAGGTTATGTGAGTCTTACCCGGGATGTCATCTGATCACACCCACCGCACAATCCGTAGCCCATTGGTACCTCTACTGGTTATAGAGGTACCTATTGAATGGATTGCGATGAATTTGCTGGGAGCTCGTGGCCACCAACACATACTGGTGGTCATAGATTATGCCACCGATTACCTGGAGGCAATACCACTTCGCAAAGCTTGTTGCCCGCAAGCTTTTTGCGATGTTCAGTCACCTTGGGCTGCCTAAGGAGATCCTTACAGATAATTGGACTCCTTTTATGTACAAGGTGACAAGGGAGCTATGTGAGCTGCTCCAGATAAAACATTTGCGCACCATGGTGTACCACCCACAGACCGATAGATTAGTGGAAAGATTTAACAAGACACTTAAATCTATGTTAACAAAGGTGGTCTCCAAGGACGGGAGGGATTGGGACATGTTACTGCCCTACTTGATGTTTGCTGTTTGCGAGGTGCCACAGACATACACAGGCTTCTAACCCTTTGAGCTTTTGTACGGCAGGCATCATAGAGTGTTGCTGGACACAGCCAAGGAGACGTGGGAACAGGAGCCGGCTCCGCATAAGAGTGTAATTGAGTACATGGCAAGCATGCATGATCAGATCACGGTGGTCCTGCCTGTAGTAAAAGAACATCTAATACATGCCCAGGCAGTGCAAAGTCGCACATATAATAAAAGAGACACGGTCAGGTCCTTTAAAGAAGGGGATCGGGTGTTAGTATTAGTGCCCACAGCAGAGAGCAAACTCATGACCAAGTGGCAAGGACCATATGAAGTCTGGGAAAAGGTGGGGGAAGTGAATTTTAGATTGTTTCAGCCTGATAAGAGAAAACCGGAACAACTGTATCATGTGAACCTGCTAAAAGCCTGGAAGGATCGGGAATGTTTGAATAAGGATGTGACTCCGATCAAACCGTTGGGGAACCCTCTGTCGATGGCCTGGTGTGAGTTTAAGACAAGTGATGCTCTCACGTTGTCTGAAAATACTGCCATTTCTGGCCTCAATTAAAAATTCCCTTTAGTGTGTCAGTGAAGCAATTCACAGCAGTTTGCTGGTCAAACTACTTACCTACAGGCCAGGTATTTAAAACTCTGTTTTCTCCATCACACGGATCACATATAAGTTCGAAACTCAGTCATTTGTAGTGAGCGTGGAAGATACTGTCCTCCATTTAAGATGGGCAAGGCAAGTGGCAAGGGACGGGGAACTAGAAGTGATGCTAATGTTGCATGCAGAGGCTGAGGACATGGCTGTGGGCAAGCCGAAATTGTGCCACATCAAACACCCACATCTTATCACCTGACCTTCCTGTACCAATTTCTAGGGGACCGCAGCACACCACTATTGAACCCAGAGCAGTGTCAAAAGGTTGTTGGTTGGATAGCGGATAATGCTTGCATCACTTAGCCACCACCACCAACACCCTGTCTTCCACACAGTCAAGTCTCAGTAGCCGTGAGTCTGGACCGCATATTCCTCACCCTGATCCTCCTTCCTCCCACCATGCCGAATACCCAGAGACAATTGATCCCACACTTGGACACTCTGAAGAGCAGTTCACTTTTCCATTTATAAATTCGGGCCTCTCGCCCGGTCCACTTGAAGCGGGGCAAGAGTAGATTGCGTGTAGCGATGCCCAATTATTTGAGCAGCTACGGTCACACAAAGGTGACGGTGGGAAAGTGTCACAAGAGGTGGATGATGATGAGACACAATTGCCAAAAAGTCAGGAGGAGGACCAGGGTGCAGAAGTGGAAGACGAGGTGGTGGATGATATAGTAACTGATCCAACCTGGCAAGAGGACACGCAGAGCGAGGAAAGCAGCACACACGGAAAGGGAGGCAGAGCACCCCAACAGGCAGGAAGAAGCAGTGTGATGGCCACAGACAGAAGGCAAGCAACCGTTCCCCGTAACACTAACACGAAGGAAGTTGCCAGTACAACTGTTAGGTCTTCCCAATTCTGGTTGTTTTTTAAAGACTCTGCCGATAACCCCAAAAAGGCCATTTGCACCACCTGCTAGGCAAGCATCAGCAGGGTGGCAAAACGACCAGCCTGACCACCACCAGAATGATGTGTCAGGTGCATGGCAGCAAAGCACCTGACTTTGTGGGCCGAACCCAGGGTCCAGGAACAGTGTCTGCAGGTGGCACCATTGCTTCTTCTGCTGTTGTGCATGCCAGCTGTTACACGTCAGGGTGGTGGAACCTCTGTGCTGCGGTGCAAGGAGGGACCAGAGGGGCGTAACTAGGTATCAACTCGGACCGACCAAGGCCGTACGGAGGCTCAATCGACTCCGTGACCAGGCAAGGACCGAGCAAAGGGACCAGGTACTACTCTGGGGACCTACCTTGTATGAGAGCAGGTGACTCCCACGGGTCAGAAGGCAGAGACTGACCAGTGCAGCAGATGAGCATGGGTGATCCGGGCAGACTGACTGGCAGGCATTGCAGGTATTAGGCAGGAGCCTACGGGTAGGCTGTCAGGCAGGCACGGCTGGTGACGGGCAGGGGCCTCTAGGTAGGCTGTCAGGTGGTCATGGCGAGTGATGGGAAGGAGACTCTAGGTAGGCTGTCAGGTGGTAACGGCAAGTGACGGGCAGGAGCCTCTAGGTAGGCTGTCAGGTGTACACGACAGGAGCAGGCAGGATCCTCCAGGTAATAGGAAAGTTCTCCAGGTAGGCAAGCTAGCCTAGCCCATAGACAGACTGGCGGGTTTGACCGAAGGCTGACCGTCGGGCTGTAGAGGGTCCTTGGCAGGCGGAGACAGGTAGCAGGTGACGGCTCTGGATAAGCGGACTGGCCAAGCCCATAGACAGACTAGCAGACTGGGCTGTAAGCAGACTGTCGGGCTGGACTGGTAATCAGGCTGGCAGTCTAAACTGATAGTCAGATGGACTGGACTGGTAGTCAGACAGGCAGCAGGACATGTGGGCTGAAGCAGAGTTTAGCATACAGAGCAACGACTTTACATGGGCACCTCCATATTGGAGGAGGTGCCTTTTATAGGGGAAGCCCTCCGGCCATTGGCCGGGGAGTTTTTAGGACGGCGCTCGGCCCCTTTAAGAGGGAGGGAGCGCGGGTGCGCCCTAAGCACAGAGACGGGGAAGGTGCGCACAACAGCAGCAGCTGTAGGGAGGCCAGAAGACGCCGAAGCAGGACTGCGGCGGCAAGGAGAACGGCGTCTCTTCCGAGCCGGAGGCAGAGACACCGATGCTACACAAGCCAATCCCCTGTACATGAAGATGCCTCCTGCCCTGCACCTGTTGATGTGTAGCAGCATCAGGAAGCATGTCCATGTCCTTTTCCCAGCACAGCGCTAAGTTGTCCATACCCCAGTCCTTGGAACGCAAGCGCAAATATGCAGCCAATGCCCCACAGGCCACACTACTAAATTCTCACATTTCACGACTGCTTGCGCTCGAAATGTTGCCTTTTAGGCTCGTGGAGACGGCAGCATTCCGCAACCTGATGGCAGCGGCCGTCCCTCGGTACTCAGTCCCCAGCCGCCATTATTTCTCCCGGTGTGCCGTCCCCGCGTTACACAAGCACGTGTCCCAAAACATTTGCCGTGCCCTCAACAACGCAGTTACCGGGAAAGTCCACCTATCCACGGAAACGTGGACAAGTGCTTGTGGGCAGGCACGGTACATCTCGCTGATGGCACACTGGGTTAACATAGTGGAAGCCAGGACCCTGTCGGACCTTGGGACGGAACACGTCCTCCCGACACCAAGGATTGCGGGCCCTAGGTCAATTAGGGTTGCCCCCATGGTCTACAGATTCTGCACCTCAACCTCCTCAACCTCCTACTCCTTTTTAGCCTCCATCTCGGAAATAACCACTTCAGTCACAAGCTGGAAGCACTGCAGCACTGCCTCGGCCAAGCGGCAACAGGCTGTGCAGAAGCTAATATGCTTAGGTGAAAAACCGCACAATGCTGAAGAGTTGTGGACAGCTATGAAAGAGCAGGCAGATCTGTGGCACCCATTGCTGAACAATGGCCGGAACCTGGTGGCGGCTCTGAGGCGAGGCAAGCTCACACACGTACCATGCCTGGCCCATGTGCTTAAACTCGTGGTTCAGCGGTTTCTCAAATCCTACCCGGTGCTGCTGGAACTGCTTGTTAAAGTACGCTGCCTGTGTGCCCATTTTAGAAAGTCAGCTACAGCTTAAGCCGCCCTTGCAGTGTTTCAGCAGCATTTGCAGCTTCCGGCTCACAGACTGGTGTGTAATGTGCACACGCGTTGGAACTCTTCACTGCAGATGTTGGGAAGGATTTTTGAGAAGAAGAGGGCAATTGTTGAGTACCAGCATCAACAAGGCCATCGGTATTCAGTTGAGACTCCACACATAAGACCTCAGGAGTGGACATGGATGTTAGACATGTGTACCATCCTCCAAAACTTTGAGGACTCCACCAAGATGGTGAGCGGTGATGATGTCATAATTAGCATCACCATCCCACTTCTCTGTCTTCTGAAACGCTCTCTGCTCACAATCAAAGAGGATGCATTGCAGGCGAAGCACGATGAGATGGAGCAAGGAACCATACAGGGTGATTACACACAGCCCAGCCTCATCTCATCCCAATGTGGATTGGGTGACTATGAGGAAGAGGAGGAGGAAGGACAGGAGCAAGTTTCATGCACTACAGACGGTACTACCTGCACAGCTGTCCTACCGTCTGTTCAGCGTGGATGGCCAGAGGACAGAGAGTAGGAGGAGAGCATGGTCAGTCATCCTCTTGGTGAGGACAAGGAAGTCTTGACTGTTAGTAGTCTGGCACGCATGGCTGAGTTTATGTTATGCTGCATTTCCAATGACCCTCTTGTTCTCAAAATTTTGGGTGACAGTCATTACTGGTTGGTGACAACTCTAGACATATGCTACAAGGAGAACTTTATATCTCTTAATCCTGAGGCATACATGTCTACAAAAATGGGCCAGTACCAGAAGGCCCTTTTTGTGGAACAATTAAAAAAATTCTCATCTGAAAATGCTGGTTGCAAAGGGCACACTTCCTTGGACAACCAAGGAGTACAGGTGAGAGAGACACAACTTGAGTCCAGCAGAGACAGGGGAACACTGTCAAAGTTCTGGGAGAGTTTTCTCATACCCTACCATCGCACAGGCCCTGAGGCTTGGGGTACTCTTACAAGGAGTGCAAAGTTTGTGAAGATGCTGAAGGAGTACCTTGGCGACCATACCAACATCATCCTTGATTCCACTGTGCCTTAGAATTATTGGGTATCCAAGCTGGATACGTAGAATGAACTGGCTTTCTATGCCTTGGAGGTCCTGGCCTTCCCTGCCGCCAGCGTTTTATCAGAGTGGGTTTTTAGTGCCGCTGGTGGAATTATAACTGATAAGCGCATCCGCCTATCAACTGAAAATGCTGACAGGCTGAGTCTTAGAAAAATGAACAAGGGCTGGATTGGGCCAGACTTCTCAACACCACCGAATGATAGCAGCATAACATATACTCAAATTCAGTGTCTTTTCTTGAGAGGTGTATTCTCATGCACCTTTTCACACCCACACATGGGTATACGCCTCCTGATTTTGTCTATTTGCTCTTGTCCTCCTCCTTTTCCTCATCCTCCACCACCATATCACCAGGGTGACCATGGTCCGTGATGCAACACCCACATCATTTTTTTAAAGGGTGTTTATGATGCCCGTAAAAATTTTTTTTTATACAGTATGTTCATGTATACCCCCCAGGGGTAAATGTTTGTCAGCCCATACACTTAGTGCATGGGCATTACAAGTATAGGAGGCCCGCTCCTTTCTAATGGGAACATTTTTTAAGAGGCCCTCCTCTATGTCTCTTCCAAGGGGCATTGAAGTGCCTCCAAATTTTTGGCAGCCCTTGCATTCACTACATAGGCCAACACTATGGGAGACTCTCTCCTTTCTAATGGGAATTTGTTGCCACTATGGCTCTGCTCTATGTGTCTTTACCCTATAACTGTATAGCAGACCCTATCCTTTCTAATGGGAACATGTCGTACCTTGTTACTGTGGCCCTTCTCTATGTGTCTTTAAATTCTTAGTAGTGTTTTTACTAAAATTGGTCAGCCGTTGGACTCACTGCATACCCTAAAACTGTATAGCAGACCCTCTCCTTTCTAATGGGAATATGTCATACCTTGTTACTGTGGCCCTGCTCCATGTGTCTTTAAATTCTTAGTGGGGTTTTTCCTAAAATTGATCAGCCATTGGACTCACTGCATACTCTATAACTGTATAAGAGACCCTCTCCTTTCTAATGGGAACTTGCACACACTTTAGAAGATGGGATTCAGAAGTCAAATGGAATGATCCTGCTCTGAAATTTCTATATCTTGCTGGTCTGAGTGAAAGGGTTAAGGATTTGCTAATTGCATTCCCCACACCTGAAAATTTGCAGGATGCTATGCAATTAGCTGTTCGTGTGTTTAGGAGGCTGAGTTTTAGGCATTTAGTCCCCAGAAAATCTGCTCAGATGGCGGAGAACCAATGGAAGTTGGGGGGTAGTCGCTCCCCTCTCAGGAAAGAGACCAGAGGTTCGCCGAAGGATTGTTTCTTTATTGTGGTAAAGCTGACCATTTGATTAAGTATTTTGAGCTTTGTTTAAGTAAAGAAAAAAATGTCAAGTACGCCCATATAGCTTGTTTACGCTCTGCAGGATTATTTCTGTCAGGAAGTACTACTTTGCAGGAAAATTTGATTGAATTTCAGGTTTTTGTGGATTGTGGTTCAACACTTAATGTGTTTGATAAAGGGTTTTTGGAAAAACTTAAATTGAAATCCAAACCTTTGTCATCACCTATTTCTGTGATTACAATTGATAACTCTCCCTTGAAATGCATTACTCACAAGGTTGCTGCATTTCCTCTCACTTTCAATGGACTTCACCAAGAAATTTTGGACTTGGTTGTATTAGAAAATTTACCCTCTCCGGTCATTCTAGCATTGCCTTGGTTAAAACTGCACAATCCTTTACTGGCCTGGTCTACTAATATGATAAAATCTTGGAGTCCGAAGTGCTATTATAAATGTTGTAATGGTCTTATTGCTGCTGTGTAAAAAGGGGAATTACCTGTACCTATATAAGATTTTTGGAGGGCTTTTTCGGAGGAGGAGTCGCAAGTTTTACCTCTTCATAGGGATTATGATTGCACCATTGAGTTTGTTCCGGGAGCTACTCTTCCCAAGAGTCGCTTGTTTCATTTGACTATCCCTGAAAGAAAGGCCTTGGAGGAGTACATACAGACTAGCCTGGCTGCTGGTCACATTAGACCTTCTAAGTCGCTTGTGGCAGTTGGATTTTTCTTTTATTAAGAAAAAGGACGGGGGTTTACGTCCATGTCTGGTTATCATGAAATTAATAAGATTACCGTGCGCAATTCTTACCCATGGCCGTTAAATCCTGACTTGTTTAACCAGTTAGTGGGGGCCAAGTGGTTCTCTAAGATTGATCTCCGGAGGCATACAATTTGTTACGAGTGAAGGAGGGTGATGAATGGAAAACTGCTTTTAACACTCCGGTAGGTCATTTTGAGAATCTGGTGATGCCTTTTGGTCTTACCAAGGCACCTGCATTTTTTCAGAACTTTATTAATGACATCCTAAGACCGTTGATTGGTAAGAATGTGGTTGTGTATTTAGATTACATTTTGATTTATTCGCCAGATCTGGAGTCCCATTGGCAGAGTGTACATGAAGTTTTGCAGTTATTGAGTGATAATTCACTTTTTGCTAAGCTGGAGAAATGTGAGTTCGCTGTGCAGAAAATTAGTTTTTTGGGCTACATTGTCTCCAGCGAGGGCTTTGAGATGGACCCGGTGAAGGTTCAGGCTGTGCAGGAATGGCCTAGGCTTATTGGTTTGAAATCTATACAGAGATTTTTGGGTTTTGCCAATTATTACAGGAAATTCATTAAGAATTTTTCTGTAATTGTTAAACCTCTAACCGATCTCACCAGGAAAGGTGCGAATATGGTCCAGTGGACTACTGAGGCCATTGAAGTGTTTAAGTATCTCAAAGAGAGGTTCAGTTCTGCCCCTATCCTTATGCAGCCTGATGAGACCAAGCCTTTTTTGGTCGAGGTCGATGCTTCATCGGTAGGGGTTGGAGCAGTTTTGTCTCAGGAGAACAGGGATGGAGAACATCCTTGTGCCATCTTTTCAAAAAAATTTTAGGAAACCGAACTGAATTATGATTAGTGTCGAGCCACCCCCGTAGTGTTCGAGTTCGGTTCGTCGAACACCCGTATGTTCGTCGAACTGTTCGTCGAACACCTTCGAACTCCGTTAAAACCAATGGCAGGCAAACAAAAACACATAGAAACAAATAGAAAACACCTTCAAAGGTGTCCAAAAGCTGACAAACTGCTCGGAAGACACAACTAACACATGGAAAAGTGACAAGTATATATAGTCATGCGAAAAGAAAAGAGGTGGAGGAGTAAAAGGAGGGGGAGACCCAGATATAGGCATGTCATGCCCTTCTAAAACCAAAAAAGTGCGAAGCCGACACGGCCAGTCCGGTCCTGCCCGTTCAACCTCCGTGTCGCCGGGTTTGTGCCAGAGCCACAGTGGACCCTGACGGCCAGCCCCTCTCTCTCAATACTGGTGCCTGTCCGCTGGTGGGTCAAGCGAGCCCCCTGTGGTGGAGGCAGGTCTAATCTTTTTAATTTAAATTGTCTCTCTAATTTGAATGAATACACTTTAAATCCTTTTACAAGGATCTATTGGAGGGCAAGTCTCATGCCATCAGCCGCGTAATTCCAGCTCCAGTAGCGTCCACTAAAGCTGCTGCAGTTAAAAAGCTTTTATAAGGATCGAGCTCAGCGGTCCACCGCAAGGCGTCCTACCCCCAGTCCCAGCCCCTATGCCATGGGGTGTCTCCCCAATGCTCTTCACTGAGTGTCCCGGGGGCCCGGACCATTTCCTTTGAAAAAATTAAGTGTCCAAACTACAGGTGGTGTAGCTTGCTTAACAGCTGGGATAATCCACTGATTAGCAGACACTGCTACTAGGCACAAAGTATTTCCTGGGCTAGATGCAGTTAAAAATTTGTAATTAGATACTCTCGTTGCATGCTGATAAAGCACTCCATGGAGTCTCCTGGCACGCCATATATTATTCCCTTAAAAAGCTTGGGGTAGGGGTCTAGGGGACCCTTTTATAGGCAAAATCACGGCCCTGTATCGCAATACGTCACCTAGGCTGAAGATAAATGGAACATTTTCATCACCTTTCATAATCACCAATGGGACAAGGCAGGGATGTCCTCTGTCCCCTTTCTTATACATCCTAGTAACGGAGCACCTGCTCTCATCAATTCACCATAACCCCAATATTAGGTGGATTGAGGTGGGAGGCACCGAGTACAAGTGCTCTGCATTTGCTGCTGATGTCCTAGTATATATCACTCAATCACATATATCCATCCATGCTGTTATGGCTGAAATAGATCACTTTGTTACATAGTCAAATTTTAAAATCAATGCAGCGAAGTCTGAGGCCCTCGATGTCTCCCTCCCCAAATCCATACAGTATTCCATCCAGTACAACTTTCCCTTTGCCTGGCCCTCACAGGGTATCAAATACTTAGGAATTCCTATTCATAGAGACCTCTCCCGTTCCCGTTTATGTTATCTTAATTTTGGGCCATTTATTGAACAACTTCATACAGACCACGGTTGGCAACTTAGAACTGTAAGATTCACTCCGTGAACCACTGGTGTTTTGTGGAAAAGCACATGAACACTGTGTTCCAAATTATTATGCAAAAAGTGTTTAGGAGTGATAATGGAAAAATTTGTTTGTTTGTCAGTTAAACTCATTGATGGTGATGTGTGTCAGGGCTCTTTATATCACTGTAAGCAATTGCAGACACCTGTGCTAATTAGTTTGGCAGGTGTGTCCAATGAAAGGCAAGACTACTTAAGAAGGCTGTCCCACATTATTAAGCAGCCTACATTTTCTGCCAAAATGGGAAAGAAAAAGGATGTGTCGGCTGCTGAGAAGCAACAAATTGTGGAGTGTTTAGGTCAAGGCATGACTACAATCAACATTGCCATGACACTTCATCCTGATCATCGCACAATAAAGAAGTATGTAGCTGATTCACAGTACACACGTGTGTGTGCTGATAAGGGAAAATTGAGGACTCTTTCCTCCAGGCAATTACATCAGGTTAAAAGAGCAGCGGCAAAAAAGCCTTGTCATAGCAGCAGACAAGTTTTTGAAGCTGCTGGTGCCTCCAAGGTCCTCCGAACAACAAGATGCAGAGTCCTTCAGAGGTTTGCAGCTGTGCGTAAGCCATCCTGTCGACCTCCTCTATCCACTGCACACAAGCAGAAACGGCTCCAGTGGGCCCAACAATACATGAAGACTGACTTCAAAACTGTTTTGTTCACCGATGAGTGCAGTGCAATGCTCGATGGTCCAGATGGATGGAGTGGAGGATGGCTGGTTGATGGACACCCCACGCAAACACGGCTACAGCGCCGACAAGGAGGAGGTGGAGTAATGTTTTGGGCTGGAATCATGGGGAGAGAGATTGTCGGCCCCTTTAGGATCCCTGAAGGGGTAAAGATGAACTCCATAATGTATGTGGAGTTTCTCAAACAGCACTTCCTGCCATGGTTCAAGAAGAAGAACCGTGTATTCCACAGCAAGATCATTTTCAAGCATGATAATGCACCGTCTCATGCTGCACATAACACATCTGCATCTCTTGCTGATATGGGCATAAAAGGGGACAAACTTATGGTGTGATCCCCATGCTCCCCTGACCTCAACCCCATTCAGAACCTCTGGAGCATCATCAAAAGGAGTGTCTATGAAGGCGGGAGGCAGTTCACATCTAAGCAACAGCTCTGGGAGGGTATTCTGTCCTCATGCAAAACAATTGAAGCAGAAACCATCCAAAACCTGACAAATTCAATGGACGAGAGAGTTCAGAAGCTCCTTTCGAACAAGGGGTCCTATGTGCAAATGTAACATCACCTAGAATGAAGTTTTGAGTTGAAAACTGTTTGATTTCAGTTTCTAATAGCCTGCTAATGCTTATAATTTCAAAAATTACCATTGTTTTGTTCTTTATTAAAATGAAAAGGTTGATCGAAGAGTGTGGGGTATCTAACAGTGTGGCAACCCAGTAGTCAGGATTACTTCGAATTCTGACAATCTGAGGGTCATGTTGCTGGTAGTGCAGCAAGAAGGCACTCATGTGTCTTGCGCATCTAGGAGACCCAAAATTATTTTCCGGGCTAGATGCAGCTAAAATTTATTATTAATTTGAAAGCTGGTGGAGCTTAGTAGAGATGGCCTAATAGAATCAGTACTGCAAACTGCTACAAAGCCCAAATTATTTTCCAGCCAAGATACAGATAAACATGATTAGTAATTTTAAAGCTTAAAACGGTTGGTGAGGTGATTTTAACAAATCATCAAGCTTTTACTCTCCCCAGGATGACACGGGGGTAGAAAAGTCATTTCAGATCCATGATTTATTCATCTTTATGAATGTGAGTCTGTCTACATTATCAGTGGAGAGCCGCGTGCGCTTATCGGTCAGCACACCACCAGCAGCGCTGAACACACGTTCAGACAGTACGCTGGCTGCAGGGCATGACAAGATCTCCAAGGCGTAAGTGGCGAGCTCCGGCCATTTATCCAGATTGGAAGCCCTAAAAGAGCAAGGGTCCAGTGACACAGTCATGGCTTCAATGATTACTTGGAGATACTCCTGTACCATCGTCTCTAGGCGTCGACTATGTGTCAGACTTCTTTTCTCCTGTGGCCTTGCAAAGGATGGGCTAGAAAAGTGGTGAAATGATTCCGCAAAATTTATGTTACCAGCAGATACTGTGTTTCTGTTACGGTTTGAGTGCTGAACACTCGACGGTCCCACGGTTGGCAAGTTGGAACTGTGAGATTCACCACGTGCACCACTGGTGTTTTGTGGAAAAGCACATGTAAGATTCTGCAACAGTTTCTGCTGATACTCCTGCATGCGTGCATCCCTTTCTATGGCAGGAATAATTTCTGCAAATTTACTTTTGTACCGGGGATCTAACAGTGTGGCAACCCAGTAGTCAGGATTATTTCTAATTCTCACAATTCGAGGGTCATGTTGCAGGTAGTGCAGCAAGAAGGCACTCATGTGTCTTGCGCATCCAGGAGCACCAAGTCCCTGTTATGTTGGTGGCGAGGTAACAATCATACTTTCTTCCTTTGTCCTCTTCCCCCAACCTAGCACAACAGAAATGTGATCAAGGTCTCCCTCATCTGATGAGTCTTCCATCTGTTCGTCCTCCACTTCTTCCTGGGCTCCTGCACCTTCCTCACTAGTTTGGCTGCTACCATGCGCCCTGGTAAAACCATCTCCCCCACCCTCACATGCCTGCCGCCTTGGTGCTGCCGACCGTCTGGACTTTGTAGATGTTAGCCCTTCCGCATACAACTCCTCCTCCACTACTTCCTTCACCTCCTCTTGTGCCACCACCTGACTCCGAATTCTGTTTAACATGTGCTCCAGCATGTAAATCACCGGAATAGTCATGCTGATAATGGCATCGTCAGCACTAAACATCTTCGTCGCCATTTCAAAACTGTGCAGAAGGGTGCATAGGTTCCTGATCTGAGACCACTCCTCCAGCGTGATTTGCTCCACCTCTGGTTCTCTTTGGCCCAGGCTATACATCAGAACGTATTGCACCAGGGCTTGTCGGTGCTGCCACAGTCGCTGCAACATGTGCAGAGTTGAATTCCACCGGGTAGGCACATCGCATTTTAGCTGGTGAAGTGGCAGGCCCAACGACTTCTGTAGAGATGTAAGTCGCTGAGCTGTGGGATGCGAATGGCGGAAGTGAGCACACAGTGACCGTGCCCTCTGCAGAAGGCCAGCTAGTCTGGGATAGTGGTCTAAAAATTGCTGGACAACCAGGTTCAACACGTGAGCCATACAAGGCACGTGTGTGACATTGCCCCGGTGTAGGGCCGCACCCAGGTTTGCAGCATTGTCGCACGCGGCCTTCCCTGGTTTCAGGTCCAGTGGAGACAACCATTCATGAAACTGGTTCTCCAGAGCTGACCACAACTCCTCAGCTGTGTGACTCACATTTCCCAGACATTTCAAAGTAAAAACTGCCTGATGACATTGAGCCCTGCTGCCAGCATAGTAAGGAGGTGTGCAGGATCACTTCTGCGCAGTTAGAAAGCTTGTGGCATGACCAGACAGGCTTTGGGTGCAGGTGGAGGACCGAGAGGAGGTTGAGGAGGCAGAAGCAGTGGAGGAACTTTGAGATAAAGAGTATTGACACACAACTCATGGGGACAGCAAGACTTGGACAGCAGCCCCTTGTCCTGCTGTCACCATAGTTACCCAGTGCCCAGTCAGCGACATGTAACGCCCCTGTCCATGCCTACTCGTCCAAGTGTCTGTGGTGAAATGCACCCTGTCACACACAGAGTTTCTCAAAGAAGCGGTGATGTTGTGTGCGACATGCTGGTGGAGAGCAGGCACACCTTTCTTTGAGAAGTAGTGCCGACTGGGCTTCTGGAACTGGGGCACTGCGACGGACATAAGGTCTCGAAAATCCTCTGTGTCCACAAGGCGGAAAGGCAGCATTTCTGTAGCCAAGAGCTTGCAGATGGTGAAATTCAACCTCTTAGCTTTCTTATGGCTAGGAGGAAATTGTCTTTTACTTGTCCACATCTGAGGGACCGAGGGCTGGCTGTTGTGCTTAGACGGGGTTGAGAAGGGTGTGCCCGGCAAACTGTCGGTCTGTGTGGAAGATGCAGGCGGACATGTTAGGTTGCCTTGATCCAAAGGTGGTGCTATCGATGTCGGACAGCGCTGAACACCAGCTGGTGTTTCCACCTCCAAAGAAAATGATGACCTGCCAATCACACTGGCTGTTGCGGGTAAAGAGGTGGCAGGTCTGCGTCCCAAAACACGTGTGACCACTGTCCCCCCAGTGACAGAGGATGAAGAGGCCGCGGATGCACAAGATGTGGCAGACCTTGGTTGGCCCGGCCGGCTAGGCAGCATTGTAGCACAGTGAGCTTCCCACTGCAACTTATGTTTCATGTCCATGTGCCGGTTCATGCATGAAGTACTCAAACTATGTAATTTTTGGCCTCTACTTGGTTTTTGCTGACAGATATTACAGATAACACGAGTTGGGTCATCTTTTTAGATCAGAAAATATGCCCAGACTAAGCAAGGCTTAGCACCCATGCGACCTGAAGAGCCACCACGACTTGTGGTCAGAGGCAGAGTTGTGTTTGAGGATGCAGTTGTTGACGTGCTTCCAGTACTACGTCTCTGTCCAGGAAGGCGCAACCTGACCTCGTTGTCACTATCACCCTCCTCCACCTCCTCTGCTGACCTCATCTCTTGGCTGTCTGTGGGTTGAAAGTAAGTGGGATCTCCAACCTCATCATCATCACCCTGTGTGTTATCACACCCCTCGTCCTCAGAGCCAACCTGTTCCTGCCCTGACAAAAAACTAAACTTGTCGCTCCAATCAGGTATTTGAGTCTCATCATCGTCTTCCTCATTGTCTCCACCAACAGGAGTTACAGTTTGGGAACGAGGGTCTACATTATGGTCAGAACCTTCTGCGTCTGGTGCTGGATCCAACTCATAAAGATTCTGGGCATCAGTGCAGATCATTTCCTCATCTGGATTCAAAGAAGCTCTGGAGCCGACCTCTGATTCCCAGGCTATAGTGTGAGTAAACAGCTCTGCAGACTCAACCATCTGTTCTACCCCATACTCAGACGGGCAGCTGAAGACTTGGGAGCTGTGAGGAAGCAAGTGCGATTATGGTGACACCTCTGAGGACTGGAGTATTTGTGATGTTGAAGTTGAGGTGGAGGAGATCCCACTTAAAGAGCACTTGATATCCGTTGAAGCAACTGCTGTTTTTGTGCCTCATCTGGAATTTGTAGCGATTGGCGTGGCCGTAAGAGAGGGATCTTATCACATTATCCGCTAAAAGAAGTAGACATCTTAGTTTGGCTGGAAGATGGTCTTTCTTCTGCAGATGTTACTGTTGCTTTAACACCTACCCCACAGACACAACCTTTTTTTCCCTTCCCAACACGCCTATTCCCCTTTCCACCAGTGGCAGGCCTTTTTCCACTCATTTTGATGGTTAACTAATTCACAACTCTGGAGTTGTTTGCATAAAATCAATGGATGGGAACCGAGCAGAGCTGAGTGGCCAAACTGTGGTATTAGGCCAAAAGTATTGGCTGGGTTAGATGCAGATAAAAATTATATTGAATTTGCAACCTGATGGAGGTCAGTATAGATGGACTAATAGAACAAGTCCCACACACTGCTACAAGCCAAAATATTTTTTCAGAGCTAGATGCAGAAAAAAATGATATGGAATTTGCAACCTGGTGGAGGTTAGTAAAGATGGACTAATAGAACAAGTCCCACACACTGCTACAAGCCTAAATATTTTTTCAGAGCTAGATGCAGAAAAAAATTAAATATTGAATTTGCAACCTGATGGAGGTCAGTATAGATGGACTAATGGAACAAGTCCCACACACTGCTACAAGCTGAAATATTTTTTCAGAGCTAGATGCAGAAAAAAATTATATTGAATTTGCAACCTGATGGAGGTCAGTATAGATGGACTAATAGAACAATTCCCACACATTGCTAGAAGCCGAAATATTTTTTCAGAGCTAGATTCAGAAAAAAATGATATTGAATTTGCAACCTGGTGGAGGTTAGTATAGATGGACTAATAGAACAAGTCCCACACACTGCTACTAGCTGAAATATTTTTTCAGAGCTAGATGCAGAAAAAAATTATATTGAATTTTCAACCTGATGGAGGTCAGTATAGATGGACTAATAGAACAAGTCCCACACACTGCTACAAGCTGAAATATTTTTTCAGAGCTAGATACAGAAAAAAAATATATTGAATTTGCAACCTGATGGAGGTCAGTATAGATGGACTAAAAGAACAAGTCCCACACACTGCTAGAAGCTGAAATATTTTTTCAGAGCTAGATGCAGAAGAAAATTATATGGAATTTGCAACCTGATGGAAGTCAGTATAGATGGACTAATAGAACAAGTCCCACTCACTGCTAGAAGCCAAAATATTTTTTCAGAACTAGATGCAAAAAAAAATTATATTGAATTTGCAGCCTGATGGAGGTCAGTATAGATGGACTAATAGAACAAGTCCCACACACTGCTGCAAGCTGAAATATTTTTTCAGAGCTAGATGCAGAAAAAAATTATATTGATTTTGCAGCATAATGCAGGTCAGTATAGATGGACTAATAGAACAAGTCCCACACACTGCTAGAAGCTGAAATATTTTTTCAGAGATAGATGCAGAAAAAAATTATATTGAATTTGCAACCTGATGGAGGTTAGTATAGATGGACTAATAGAACAAGTCCCACACACTGCTAGAAGCCAAAATATTTTTTCAGAGCTAGATGCAAAAAAAAATTATATTGAATTTGCAACCTGGTGGAGGTTAGTATAGATGGACTAATAGAACAAGTCCCACACACTGATACAAGCCGAAATATTTTTTCAGAGCTAGATGCTGAAAAAAATTATATTGAATTTGCAACCTGATGGAGGTCAGTATAGATGGACTAATAGAACAAGTCCCACACACTGCTACAAGCCAAAATATTTTTTCAGAGCTAGATGCAGAAAAAAATGATATGGAATTTGCAACCTGGTGGAGGTTAGTAAAGATGGACTAATAGAACAAGTCCCACACACTGCTGCAAGCCAAAATATTTTTTCAGAGCTAGATGCTGAAAAAAATTATATTGAATTTGCAACCTGATGGAGGTCAGTATAGATGGACTAATAGAACATGTCCCACACAATGTTAGAAGCTGAACTATTTTTTCAGAGATAGATGCAGAAAAAAATTATATTGAATTTGCAACCTGATGGAGGTTAGTATAGATGGACTAAAAGAACATGTCCCACACACTGCTAGAAGCCTAAATATTTTTTCAGAGCTAGATGCAGAAAAAAATTATATTGAATTTGCAACCTGATGGAGGTCAGTATAGATGGACTAATAGAACAATTCCCACACACTGCTAGAAGCCGAAATATTTTTTCAGAGCTAGATGCAGAAAAAAATGATATTGAATTTGCAACCTGGTGGTGGTTATTATAGATGGACTAATAGAACAAGTCCCACACACTGCTACTAGCCGAATTATTTTTTCAGAGCTAGATGCAGAAAAAAATTATATTGAATTTTCAACCTGATGGAGGTCAGTATAGATGGACTAATAGAACAAATCCCACACACTGCTACAAGCTGAAATATTTTTTCAGAGCTAGATGCAGAAAAAAATTATATTGAATTTGCAACCTGATGGAGGTCAGTATAGATTGACTAATAGAACAAGTCCCACACACTGCTAGAAGCTGAAACATTTTTTCAGAGATAGATGCAGAAAAAAAATATATTGAATTTGCAACCTGATGGAGGTCAGTATAGATGGACTAATAGAACAAATCCCACGCACTGATAGAAGCCTAAATATTTTTTCAGAGCTAGATGCAGAAAAAAATTATATTGAATTTAAAACCTGATGGAGGTCAGTATAGATGGACTAATAGAACAAGTCCCACACACTGCTAGAAGCTGAAATATTTTTTCAGAGTTTGATGCAGAAAATATTTATATTGAATTTGCAACCTGATGGAGGTTAGTATAGATGGACTAATAGAACAAGTCCCACACACTGCTAGAAACCTAAATATTTTTTCAGAGCTAGATGCAGAAAAAAATTATATTGAATTTGCAACCTGATGGAGGTCAGTATAGATGGACTAATAGAACAAGTCCCACACACTGCTAGAAGCCAAAATATTTTTTCAGAGCTAGATGCAGAATAAAATTATATTGAATTTGCAACCTGATGGAGGTTAGTATAGATGGACTAATAGAACAAGTCCCACACACTGCTAGAAGCCTAAATATTTTTTCAGAGCTCGATGCAGGAAAAAATTATATTGAAAAGGTTTTACTTCACTAGGTGCAGTAAAAAAATTTGTATTCTATACCCAGGTGGTGTAGCTTGCAAAACAGATATGCTACTCCACTGACTAACACACTCTGCAATATTCCAAAAAGGATTTGCTTTGCTAAATTTAGCCAAATGCTGTGAAAAAAACTTGCACAGCACTGGCACAGACCTGCCTGGCAAAAGTGATAGGAACTGATGTAACCTAGCCCTCAAAAGGACTGCAATTACAATTTGTCTTTACTCCCAACCTATCTATTTAAGAGCACAGACCTGCCTGATAAAAGTCGTAGGAAATGATGTAACCTAGTCCTTAAATGGACTGCAATCACAACTCTTCCCTACTCCCAAGCTATCTGTAGATTTGTGCGAAAATTGGCTTGAAATTAACAAAGTATAGCGCACACAGCAACAGCGGTGCCGTCTAACACGCAGCTGCGGCAGTGAGAAAATGGTGGCGATGGGGGAAAATGGCTGGGTCTTATAGGGCAAGGACATGTGACATACACTGCCAATGACACATGCCCTTGCTTGTGTGAAAAAAAGAAGTTCGCTCCGTGTGTGCCCTGCTGATAGGCTGACAGATTGCACCTCCCCACTGAAAATGCGGGAAAGAGAAAAAAAAATGGAGATCTTCATTATTTCTGCAGAGATCCATCCCCTGCCCCTCCCCCCACCCCACTGTACACTCAAACTGCGTATTAACATTAATTTTCAGCATTACTGAGAAAAAATCCAGTTATGATTTTGGTGCACGAACAGTTATCGAATATAACCTCGAACAGCCGAATTTTTTTCAAATCGTTCGTGTTCGCCGAATGGCTCGAACACTGCCCAAAACAGCTCGAATTTGAGTTTGGCGAACAGTTCGAGTCGAACACCGCTCATCTCTAATTATGATGTTGGAAATCGGGAGTTGATGACTATTAAACTCGCATTTGAACATTGGCGTCATTTTTTGGAAGGCGCTAGATTTCCTATTCAGGTTTTCACAGATCAAAAAAATTTGATCTATATGGATGCTGCCAAGCGCTTGAATGCCGGTCAAGCTAGGTTGGTACTTTTTTTATCTCGGTTTCATTTTTCTGTTACCTATATCCCTGGTATTAAGAATGTTAAAGCCGATGCTTTATCTCTCAGATTCTCTCCTACGGTCAGTGCCGAGAAGAAGGAGAGCATTTTACAGAAAGGAGTTGTGGTGGAAGACGGCGAATATGAAATTTCTCGTATCTTGAATTCTAGATGGCATAGAGGGAGATTACAGTATCTCGTCTCCTGAAAGGGTTTCAGTCAAGAAGATTACTCCTGGGTAAGGGCGAATGATGCCTCTGCTCCTAGGCTTGTTAGAGCTTTCCACAAGAGGTTTCCAGATAGGCCTGGGCCTGGAGGATCCAGGGGATCCTCATAAAAGAGGGGGTACTGTTAGTACCCTCCTGTTTGTTTTTTCCATCTTGTGTTTTGCGGTCAAGTGAACATCTGCCTTTATATTCCAGCTCCGCCTTTTTGGCTGTGCAGGACTTCAGTGTTGTTTGACTATTTTGCTGGCCAGGTGCCTCAGTGCTTGCTTGGTCCTTCTGGGACCACTAGTACCTTTTTGTCAGTTTATCTTTTTGTCTTCTGCAACAACTTCTCTGTTTAGGAGGTGTCCCATTTTTGTACCACTCCTTAGTTGTTTTAGGGACCCCTCCCTTATGCTATAGGTCTTCCATCAGACTATCAGAGGACTAAGGTGAGTCTGTTCGCTTGGAACAGTCAGCCCGCTACAGCGTAGGGATTCAGCTTAGTCTTGATGTAGGGATAGCTTTCCCCTCTCTTTCCTTAGTACTTGTTGCAGATCATAACAGTACCTTGTTACTGTGGCCCTGCTCTATGTGTCTTTAAATTCATAGTGGGGTTTTTCCTAAAATTGGTCATCCATTGGACCCACTGCATACCCTATAACTGTATAGCAATCCCTCTCCTTTCTAGTGTGAACATGTCGTACCTTGTAACTGCTGCTCTGCTCCATGTGTATTTAAATTCTTAGTGGGGTTTTTTCTAAAATTGGTCAGCCATTGGACTCACTGTATTCCCTATAACTGTATAGCAGACCCTCTCCTTTCTAATGGGAACATGTCGTACCATGTTACTGTGGCCCTTCTCCATGTGTCTTTAAATTCTTAGTGAGGTTTTCCCTAAAATTGGCCATCCGTTGGACTCACTGCATACCCTATAACAGTATAGCAGACTCTCTCCTTTCTAATGGGAGCATGTCGTACTTGTTACTGTGGCCCTGCTCCGTGTGTCTTTAAATTCATAGTGGGGTTTTTCCTAAAATTGGTCAGCCGTTGAACTCACTGCATACCCTATAACAGTATAGCAGACTCTCTCCTTTATAATGGGAGCATGTCGTACTTGTTACTGTGGCCCTGCTCCGTGTGTCTTTAAATTCTTAGTGGGGTTTTTCCTAAAATTGGTCAGCTGTTGAACTCACTGCATACCCTATAACTGTATAGCAGACCATCTCCTTTTTAATGGGAACATGTCGTATCTTGTTACTGTGGCTCAGCTCCATGTGTCTTTAAATTCTTAGTGGGGTTTTTCCTAAAATTGGGCTGCCTTTGGACTCACTGCATACCCTATAACTGTATAGCAGATCCTCTCCTTTCTAATGGAACATGTGGAACCTTGTCACTGTGGCCCTGCTCCATGTGTCTTTCAATTCTTAGTGGGGTTTTTCCTAAAATTGGTCAGCCGTTGGACTCACTGCATACCCTATAACTGTATAGCCGACCCTCTCCTTTCTAATGGGAACATGTCGAACCTTGTTGCTGTGGCCCTGCTCCATGTGTCTTTAAATTCTTAGCGGGGTTTTCCTAAAATTGGTCAGCCGTTAAACTCACTGCATACCCCATAACTGTATAGCAGATCCTCTCCTTTCTAATGGGAACATGATGTACCTTGTTACTGTGGCCCTGCTCCATGTGTCTTTAAATTCTTAGTGGGGTTTTTCCTAAAATTGGTCAGCTGTTGGATTCACTGCACACCCTATAACTGTATAGCAGACCCTCTTCTTTCTTATGGGAACATGTCGTACCTTGTTACTGTGGCCCTGCTCTATGTGTCTTTAAATTGTTAGTGGGGTTTTTCCCAAATTTTGGCAGCTCTTGCAGTCACAGCATGGACATTAACAGAATAGGAGACCCGCTCATTTATAATGGGAACATATTTTTTACTGAGACCCTCTTCTATGTCTCTTCAAAGGGATATTGGGTTGCGTCCAAATTTTTGGCATCCCTTGCAGTCACTAGATACGCAATAACAGTATAGGAGACCCACTTATTACTAATGGAAACAACAAAGCATAGCTGGCTGATGGCTCTCTAATAGTGAAGAGCGAGCATGCTCGCCACTGCTCGGTACTCGCCCGAGCATCTCAGTACTCGAGATGCTCGTAGCTGGCCGAGTACTTTCGAGATGCTCAGGCGGGAGCTTGGGTCCCCGTCCTGTATGTTTGGCGCTATTTAGAGCACCAATCATGCAGGGATTGTCTGCCACTCACTGTAATGTCACAGCAATGGTGGTTGTGGCACTACAGTGATTGCCCAAATCGATGGGAACAGTGCTCACAGTGAAGCATAAAAAGCCGGCAATTCATCAGAGCCATACACCGGTATCCGACAATTTAGCACAGAAGGAATGGAGCATCACACATAGATTAGATAGATAGAAACATGTCAGTCACATATATAATAAGTATAGTGACAGTTTTGGTTACTGTACTTGTTATTTAGCATTAAAATAAAGGATTTATAAAAAAAATAATAGCGTTTTCATGCACCCGTCTCTTTTAAAAAGCCGGCCGGCATTTCATCAGCGCCATACATCGGTACCCGACAAATTAGAAAAGAAAGAATAGAGCATCACACATAGATTAGATAGATAGAAACATGTCAGTCACATATATAATAAGTACAGTGACAGTGTTGGTTACTGTACTTGTTATTTAGTGTTAAAATAAAGGATTTATTAAAAAAAAAATTGGCGTGGGGTTCCCCGTAAATTTAGTTTTAGTTTTTTTTTTTAATAAATCCTTTATTTTAACACTAAATGACAAGTACAGTAACCAACACTGTCACTGTACTTATAATATATGTGACTGACTTATTTCTATCTATCTAATCTATGTGTGATGCTCTATTCTTTCTGTTCTAATTTGTCGGGTACCGATGTATGCCGCTGATGAATTGCCGGCCGGCTTTTTTAAAGAGACAAAAACACTATTAATTATTTTTTTAATAAATCCTTTATTTTAACACTAAATGACAAGTTCAGTAACCAACACTGTCACTGTACTTATTATATATGTGACTGACATGATTCTATCTCTCTAATCTATGTGTGATGCCCTATTCGTTCTGTTGTAAATTGTCGGGTACCGGTGTATGCCGCTGATGTATTGCCGGCCGGCTTTTTTAAAGAGACGGGTGCATGAAAATCGGAGGACACTTGTGTGTTCCTGCTATGTTTTTCATGTTCCCTCCTATACACCCTGCCTGCTTGTCTGCCTATATATTTTGCCTGCCTGACGTTTAATTGAGCAATGTTCCCATCGAATTGGGCACTTTTTGACCTTCTGCAGACCGCCGGTGGGGACCGCCATAAAAATGCTCGAGTTTCCCATAGACTTACATTGGGCTCGTTGCTTGAGTCGAGCACCCGAGTATTAAAATGTGCTCGACCCGAGCTTTCGAGCACCCGAGCATTTTAGTGCTCGCTCATCACTACTCTCCAACAATAGCTCATTTTGTTAAAATGACATTTCCCGGTGAATGCATTTGTCTTAAAAAATAACGTAAAAAAAAAAACTACTTTCTTTAGTATAAAAAACAGCGTCACCAATTTAACCTCAATGCAATCACATTGTTCAGCTCCTGCACATCCTCCTCCATCTTGGAAATGACCACATCAGTCACAAGCTGACAGCACTGCAGCACTGCAGCACTGCCTTCGCCAAGCGGCAACAGTCTGTGCTGAAGATAACATGCTTAATGCTTAATTGACAAACCGCCCAGCGCTGCAGAGTTGTTGAAAGCTGTAACACAGCAGCCTAATCTGTTGCTCTCACTGCTGAAGATACAGCCAGGCATGGTCGTGTGTGACAATGGGCGGAAGAATATGGCTGTGGTGAAATACAACTCCCACTGAGAGGCTATATCAGATTGAAAAACATTGTGCCCACAGGAGGATTTCATTCTGAGGGCTAACCTTTCTCACCCACTCAACAGTCCAATAGCAGCTGCAAAGATAGTGCTATCATGAACTCTCCTGAGGTAGAAGCCTAGGCACTCCAGAGGAATCTCTGGTAGGACCGTCCAACCCTGACGAGAAGCAGTCCTGGCTAAGAAAAGTGTGTGGGTAGGTTCCCGGACACTTTATTGCTGCTTTTTTTACTGAGGAGGAAACACACGCAAACACGGGGAGAACATACAAAGTCCTTGCAGATGTTGTCCTTGCTGGGATTTGAACCCAGGATCCCAGCGCTGCAAGGCTTCAGTGCTAATGACTGATCCAATGTGCTGCCGTTCACCCTCTAATATCTAACAGGCTAAAGAAACTTGCACCTACTGCCACGCTATCTTCAGCTCCTTTGTGAGAAAATGTATTTGGGCAGTCACTCAGTCTACCAAATAAAATTCCTGAGAAGAAAATTGGGGATGGCTTCGCTACTGGTACTGGGGGCAGTGCTAATACCATGGCGTCGTACCATAGTTTGCTAGAAATATTCCAGGCTGGTAGGAGGCATGCAAATTCCCACAGAAAAGTACCAGCAGTAATTTTCAGGCCACATTTCAAGTGCAAGCAACTTTAGAGGACTTCCTGGGAGAAATGACACACAAGGTAGATACGGTTTCCCTCTATGCCAGTCCTTTCACTGAGCTAAATACAACTCTAAGCAAAAAAAAGTTGTGGACTGGCTCCGTACCATCACTGGCCACATTCACCTGTCCACGTGTTTGTGGTTAGGCGGTCCTTCCTAGTAAGTGCGCTGGGGAGGGCACGGGTAATGTTTTGGGACCCGCGCTTGTGGAAGGCGGAGGCGATACCTGTGAAATATAGTGATGGCTGGTGATCGAGTATCGACACGCGGTCGCCGCCAGCATGAGGTTGTGAAAAGCTTCTGCCTCCACGAGCTTAAAAGGCCATAATTCAAGTGCAAAGAGCTGCCCAGCAATCAGGCCGTTTAGTGTTGTGGCCTGTGGGTGGGTGGGTGGCTGGTTGCATACTTGCACTTGCATTCCAAGTAATAGAAAACAAAGCAGATGGTGGCCTCTATCATCATCATGTCCTCATCTCTGCACTATGAACTCTCCTGAAGGAGAAGCCAGGGCCTGCCAGAGGAGTCTCCGCTTCTCAGGTGGGCCCGTCCAACTCTGCCGAAAAGAAGCCCTGGCTAAGAAAAGTGTGGGGGAAGGTTCCCGGACACTCTATGGCTGCTTTTTTAATGTGGACCGGCCATGCTTATGCATGTTATTTCTCAAAACGCATTAAAGATCAGGCCATTGTCCAACTCTGTATTCAAGAAATTAAATGAGCAAAGAAAGATGTGTGTGTGTCAAAGCACCACCGACAAGTGTGAGTTGAAGTTGGACGGGCAGTCATTGCTTCTGAAACAAGCTCAATTACATGACTTCCTTGGAGAAATGACACGCAGGGTACATAAGGTTTCCCTCTATGCTAGTCCTTTCACCGAGCTAAATACACCTCCTAGCAAAAAAAAGTTGTGGACTGGCTCTGTACCGTCCCTGGCCACATTCACCTGTCCACGTGTTTGTGGTTAGGCAGTCCTTCCCAGTAAGTGCACTGGGGAGGGCATGGGTAATGTTGTGGGTCTCGTGCTTGTGGAAGGCGGAGGCGATACCGGGAATTATAGTAGCGGCTGGGGACAAGTATGGACACCCGGCCGCCGCCGGCATGAGGTTGTGAAAATCGTCTGCCTCCACGAGCTTAAAAGGCCATAATTCAAGTGCAAAGCGCTGCCCAGAAATCTGGCAGTTTAGTGTTGCGACCTGTGGGTGGGTGGCAGGCTGCATACATGCACTTGCATTCCAAGTAACAGAAAACTAAGCAGATGGTGGCCTCTATCATCATCATGTCCTCACCTCAGCACTATGAACTCTCCTGAAGGAGAAGCCAGGGCCAGCCGAAGGAGTCTCCGCTTCTCTGGTGGGCCCGTCCAACCCTGCCGAAAAGCAGCCCTGTCTATGAAAAGTGTGGGGGAAGGTTCCCGGACACTCTATGGCTGCTTTTTTAATGTGGATCGGCCATGCTTATGCATGTTATTTCTCAAAATGCATTAAAGATCAGGCCATTGTCCAACTCTGTATTCAAAAAATTAAATGCGCAAAGAAAGATGTGTGTGTGTGAAAGCACCACAGACAAGTGCGAGTTGATGTTGGATGGGAGAAATGACACGCAGGGTAGATACGGTTTCCCTCTATGCCAGTCCTTTCACTGAGCTAAATACAACTCTTAGCAAAAAAAAGTTGTGGACTGACTCTGTACCTTCCCTGGCCACAATAACCTGTCCACGTGTTAGTGGTTAGGCGGTCCTTCCCAGTAAGTGCACTGGGGAGGGCACGGGTAATGTTGTGGGACCCTTGCTTGTGGAAGGCGGAGGTGATACCAGGAAATATAGTAGCGGCTGGGGACCGAGTATGGTCACTCATCCGCCGCCGACATGAGGTTATGAAAATCTTCCGCCTCCACGAGCTTAAAAGGCCACATTTCATTTGCAAGAAGCTATAAAAAATTTGGCAGTATAGTTTTGCAGACTGTTGGTGGGTAGCTGCCTGCATACTTGTGCTGGCATTCCAAGGAATGGGGTAGGGACAACTGAACGCTGCAGTGGGAAAAGGACGTGGACGGTGATTGTTGCAAGTCTGCAATGACAGGTGCATGGCGGGAGGCAGAGATATCAGGCAGGCTGGGTGTATAGGCAAGCAGTGTATCTAGCAGACTGCAGGGCATATAGCACAAGAGGCTCCATTCCAATTCTGCCTTCTGCTGCTGTTAGATATTTATATACAAAGGCCCAGGTCTCAGGGGCCAGGAATACTTTTCTTTGGACCTTAATCCTCATTATTTGCATTAAAAGCAATCCAGGAAACACTATTTTATTTTTTCTGCGCCATTTCCTTGTTGGCACTGCAGAATACAGCCAGGTCCTTTCTATATTAGAGCGCTAGAAATCCAGCTATTTAAAACTGTGTTTTCTCCGTCAAACGGATCACATAAATGTTGTCAGAAAATACTGCCATTTCTGGCCTCCATTAAAAAATTCCTTCAGTGTTTCAGTGAAGCAATTCACACCAGTTTGCTGTTCAAACTACTTACCTACAGGCCAGGTTTTTAAAACTGTGTTTTCTCCGTCATACGGATCACATATTCGTTGTCAGAAAATACTGCCATTACTGGCCTCCATTAAAAAATTCCTTTAGTGTGTCATTGAAGCAATTCACCGCAGTTTGCTGTACAAACTACTAACCTACATGCCAGGTATTTAAAACTCTGTTTTCTCCATCACACGGATCACATAAACATTGTCAGAAAATACTGCCATTTCTGGCCTCCATTAAAAATTTGTTTCAGTGTGTCAGTGAAGCAATTGACACCAGTTTGCTGTTCAAAATAGTTACCCACAGGTCAGGTATTTAAAACTGTGGTTTGTCTGTCACACGGATAACATATAAGTTCGCTCCAAATTCAGTCATTTGTTGTGAGCGTGGAAAATATTGTCCTACATTTAAAATGGGCAAGGCAAGTAGCAAGGGACGGGGACATGATGGTGATGATGGTGCATGCAGTGGCCGAGGCCGTGGGCAAGCTGAAATTGTGGCACAACAAACACCCACATCTTTTCGCTCAACCTTCCTGTTCAAATTAATAGGGGACCGCAGCACACCACTATTGAACACAGAGCAGTGTGAATAGGTTATTGGTTGGATAGAAGATAATGCTTCCAGTCACTTAGCCACCACCACCACCTTGTCTTCCACTCGGTCAAGTCTCCGTTGCTGTGAGTCTGGACCGCATATTTCTCACCCTGAACCTCCTTCCTCCCACCATGCCGAGTTCCCAGAGACAACTGATCCCACACTTGGACACTCCGAAATGCTGTTCACTTTCCCATTTATAGATTCGGGCCTCTCGCCCGATCCACTTGAAGTGGGGCAAAAGGAGATCGCATGTAGGAATGCCCAAATATTTGAGCAGCCACGGTCACACGAAGGCGACGGTGGGAAAGTGTCACAAGAGGTGGACAATGATGAGACACAATTGCCAGAAAGTCAGGAGGAGGACCAGAGTGTGGAAGTGGAAGACGAGGTAGTGGATGATATAGTAACTGACCAAACCTGGCAGGAGGACATGCAGAGTGAGGACAGCAGTACACAGGGGGAGGGAGGAAGAGCACCCCATCAGGCCGGAAGAAGCAGTGTGGTGGCCGCAGAAAGAAGGCAAGCAACCGTTACCCGTAACACCATCACGAAGGAAGTAGCCAGTACAACTGTTTAGTCTTCCCGAATCTGGTTGTTTTAAAGGACTCTGCCGATAACCCCAAAAAGGTCATTTGCACCAACTGCCAGGCCAGCATCAGCAGGAGTGGCAAAACGACCTTCCTGACCACCACCAGCATGATCAGGCACATGGCAGCAAAGCACCCGACTTCGTGGGCTGAACCCCAGGGTCCAGGAACAATGCCTATGGGTGGCACCTGTTCTGGATCCGGGAGGTGGGAGCTCTGTGCTTTGGTGCAAGGAGGGACCAGAGGGGCATGAATAAGTGCCTACTCGGCATTTCCAAGGTCACACGACGGCTAAGTCAACTCCGTGAACCAGGGATGGACTGGGCAGGTGGACCAGGACCTTGAGTGAGAGCAGGTGACTCCCATGGGACAGATGGCAGGAACTGACCGGTACAAAGGATGAACATGGCAGGAAGGCAGATGGGGATTCCGGGTAGGTAAGCAGGCTGGTTCAGCAGATAGCCAGATGAGTGCTCCAGGTAGGCAAGCAGGCGGGCACAGCAGGTAACTGGCAGGTGCTCCGGGAAGGCTGGCGGGCATGACAGGTAACTGGCAGGTGCTCCAGGTAGGCAGGCTGGCGGGCACGGCAGGTTACAGGCAGGTGCTCCAGGTAGGCATGTTATTGGGCACGACAGGTAACAGGCAGGTGCTCCAGGTAGGCAGGCTGGTGAGCACGGCAGGTTAGCGAGCAGGACTGTTAGACTGGTGGGCTGAACTGTTAGACAGACTGGCGGGCAGTACTGACAGGCTGCAGGACCTGAGGGCTGAAGCAAGAGTTAACACATGGAACAACAACCTTACACAGGCAGCTCCATTTTGGAGGAGGTGCCTTATATAGGAGAAATCCTCCGGCGATTGGCCGGGGACTCTATAGGACAGCACGCGTGGCCCATTTAAGAGGTAGAGAGTGCGTGCGCCCTAAGCACAGTACCCAGGAAGCTGCGCGCGGTCGTACCACAGCAGCAGGGGAGCAGTAAGATGCCATACCTGGACCGTGGCGGTGAGGGGAACGGCGTCTCTGCCCGGCGGGAGGCAGAGACGCCGATGCTACATTACCTTCCCCTTTACGCCCCCTCTTCTTAAAGCCCGTGAGAATTTTTTTAAGAAAATGAGGGGCATGAATGTTCTCCCTGGGTTCCCAAGACCTCTCTTCAGGGCCAAACCCCTTCCAATCCACAAGAAAGAAGGTCTTTCATCTTACCCTCTTGGCGGCCAAAATATTTTCTACCTCAAAGACATCCTCAGTGGAGACTGGAGCAGGAGCGGTACCTGGATTGTCAGAAAAAGAATTAAGGACAACAGGTTTGAGGAGGGATACATGAAAGGAGTTGGGAACCTGTAAGGTGACCAGGAGTTTCAGCTTGTAAGCCACATGATTGATTTGGTTCAGAACCTCTAACGGACCCATCTTATAGGAAGGTATCTTGAGATGAACATATTTGAAGGAAAGCCAGACCTTGTCTCCCAGACAGAATATAGGCGGATCCAGACGTCTCTTATCAGCATGTTTCTTTATCCGCTCGGAGGACTGAAGATGTGCAGATCTATTGTCTTTCCAAATAGCTGAAAATTCGCTGACAAGAGAATCCGTGGCAGGATTCTCCACAGAAGAGGAGACGGGAAACGGAATCCTGGGGTTTTGACCGTAGACCACAAAGAACAAGGATTTAGAAGAAGACTCACTCTCATGATTGTTATAGGAGAACTCGGCCCATGGCAGGCCCATGGCCGGAGCTCAACCCAATCGTTATGGTGAGCGTTGACAAAGTGCCGAAGAAAGCTGGTAAGGATCTGGTTGATACGTTCCACTTGACCATTGGATTGATGATGATGATAAGCAGAGGAGAAATCCAAGGAGACATCCAGCAGCTTGCACATAGCTCTCCAGAAGCGCGAAGTGAACTGGTCCCCGCGATTAGACACAATGTGGAGGGGTAAGCCGTGAAGACCAAAGATGTGATGGATGAAGTCCTTAGTCAGCACAGATGCAGACGAAAGACCAGGCAGAGGGATGAAGTGGGCCATTTTAGAAAAGCGGTCAGCGACCACCCAAATGACAGTACAACTGGCAGAAACAGGGAGATCCGTGATGAAGTCCATTGCAGTGTGTTGCCACGGAGTGGAAGGCACGGGAAGAGGAAGGAGACGGCCAGATGGAAGGTGCCTGGGAACCTTGTTACGGGCACAAGAGGAACAAGCCGCGAAAAAGTCCGCAACATCCTTGCAGAGGGAAGGCCACCAGTAATGTTGGGCGATGAGCAGAAAGGTCTTCCACTGGCCAGCATGACCGGCTAGTTTGGATTAATGTCCCCAGAGAAGAACCTTCTTTCAATCCGGAACTGCTACAAAGGTCTTACCGGTGGAAGATGAGACAGGTCAAACAGAGCCACAGTCATTACTTTGGAGGGGTCAATGATATGTAGAAGCTCCTCCTCCTGGTTGGAAGACAGGAATGAGCAGGATAGAGCATCAGCATTAATGTTCTTGTCCACCGGGCGGTAATGCAGAGTGAAGCAGAATCGGGCAAAGAATAGAGACCACCTGGCCTGACGCGGATTTAGTCTTTGGGCGTTCTGTAAATAAGCGAGGTTTTTATGGTCAGTGTAGATGACCACCGGGTGCAGAGCCCCCTCAAGCAAGTAGCGCCACTCCTCCAGTGCTAATTTGATGGCCAGCAGCTCACGATCTCCTATGGAGTAGTTGCGCTCGGACGAGGAGAAGAGCTTGGAGAAGAAGCCACATATTACCATTCTCCTGGACGAGGATTTTTGAGTGAGCTCTGCTCCGGCTCCAGAGGAGGATGCATTGACCTCGAGAAAGTACTGCTTGCTGCAATCCGGACAGTGTAGCACAGGAGAGGAGAAGGCTTGCTTAAGGGAGACGAAGGCCACATCCGCTTCGGAAGTCCATTCCCTGGGATTTTCTCCTTTACGGGTGAGCGCGGAAATGGGAGCAGTCTGGGAGGAGAAATTAAGAGGTGGTAATAGTTTGCAAAGCCCAGGAATCACTGAATCGCCTTCAACCCCTCCGGTCGGGGCCATTTTAAGATGGCAGACACCTTCTCGGGATCAATCCACAGACCAGTCTCGGAGATAATATAGCCCAGGAACAGTAGGGAGGTCTGCTCAAAGAGGCATTTCTCGAATTTAGCGTATTGGCAATTCTGCCAGAGCCTTAGCAGAACCTGACGAACATTCCTCCTGTGTGAGGGCAGATCCGGAGAGAAGACCAAGATATCGTCCAGGTGCACCACTCGAAAAAATACAGAAGGTCACGGAAGATGTCGTTGACCAGCTCCTGGAAGACAGTTGGAGCATTACAGAGACCAAAGGGCATCACGTGGTATTCGTAGTGACCATCCCGGGTGTTGAATGCCATCTTCCACTCATCTCCCTGGTCGATCTGGACCAAATTGTATGCCCCACAAAGATCGAGCTTGGTGAAGATCTTTGCGCCTTTAAGGTGGTCGAACAGCTTCGAGATGAGAGGCAGGGGGTACAAATTTTTGATGATAATCTGGTTAAGGCCCCTGTAATCGATACAGGAACGTAGAGAGCAGTCTTTCTTCATGACAAAGAAGAATCCTGCTCCAGGCGGAGAGGTGGTTTCTGGATAAATCCCCTAGCAAGATTCTCTTCTATGTACTCAGACATGGCCCGGGTCTTAGCCAGCGACAGGGGGTAGATACGCCCGCGGGGAGGAGAAGCACCAAGTACCAGGTCGATGGGGTAATCATACGGCCTATGAGGTGGTAGTGTCTTTGCTTCCATTTTGTCGAAGACATCCGCATAGGACCAGTAGGGTGCCGGCAGACCAGGTAGATTATCCGGAGTAGACGGGGGTCGAGCTGGACGAACCGGAACCAGACAGGACTCTTGGCATTTCTGACCCCAAAGGAGCACTTCACCAGATCTTCAATTCAGGACGGGCTCATGTCTTTGTAACCAGGGTAGACAAAGCAAGAGGGAGTGAGAGAGACCGGACAGCACATGAAAGGAGATCCAAGTGCAGCATTCCCACCTGAAGGGTTACAGGTTCTGTGACGAGCAAGAAGGTCTCTGGAAGAAGCCTCCCATCTACGGAGGCAATCACCAACGCTTCAGCTAGACGTACGGTAGGAATCTGATACTGCTCCACAAAAGCCTGTTGAATGAGATTCCTAGCGGCTCCGGAATCTAGATGGGCAGTCTCGAAGAAGCGGGTCTCATCATTGGAAATAGAAACAGACAGAGTCAAGGACAGAGAGGATTTACTCTTGCCTAGGATGACCTGTCCGAGAGGTCCTAGACACTGGAGATTCTGGAACTCACCGAGCAGGAACGAATCACATGCTCTTTACTGCCACAGTAGAAGCAACTCCCCTCGGCTCAGAGCGTCTCCAGGCAAGACTTGACCATCTTGGTTTGGTCAATTTGCATAGGCTCAGGCGAACATGCCTGAGGAATTGCTGGTTGCGAGGCTGGCTTTTGGAAAAGAGGAGCGAGACACGGAAATCTTCGCTCCTGGCTAGTCTCCTTAGCACATTCCAGAAAATGGATGTCAGTCCGGGTAGCTAATGACACCAGGTCATCCAGGGTGGAAAGGATGTCACGACCAGCTAGCTCATCCTTGTTCCATCCGGAAAGACCCTCCCAAAAGGTGGACACCAGGGCTTCATTGTTCCAGGCAAGCTCAGATGCGAAGGTTCGGAAATGTATGGCATACTGGCCCATGGTGAGACTCCCTTGGCGGAGATGGAGAAGTGAGGAGGCAGTAGAAGATTTTCATCGAAGACCTTCCGGAAGGCAGCGAGGAAAGCCTGAAAGTCGGACACATGGGGATCCCCTCTTTCCCCCAGAGGGTTTAGCCAAGCCAATGCCTCCCTGGTGAGGTGAGACATTATGAACGCCACCTTGGCCTGGTCGGAGGTGAACTGGTGTGTCAGGAGTTTAAAGTGCAGCGTGCACTGATTTAAGAAGCCCCGACATAAGATGGGGTCACCATCAAAATGTGGAGGTGCAGAGATCCGGGGTCCAGAGCTGGGTGCCACAGCACCACTGGGTTGAGGTGCTGCCAAAGCAGGCTGGTTCGGAAGATAGCCAGATGGGTGCTCCGGGTAGGCAAGCAGGCGGGCACAGCAGGTAACTGGCAGGTGCTCTGGGAAGTCTGGCTGGCGGGTACGACAGGTAACAGGCAGGTGCTCCAGGTAGGCAGGTTGGTGGGCACGACAGGTAACAGGCAGGTGCTCCAGGTAGGCAGGCTGGCGGGCACGGCAGGTTACAGGTGGGCTGAACTGACGGGCAGCGGGACCTGAGGGCTGAAGCAAGTGTTAGCATACGGAACAACAACCTTTCACAGGCACCTCCATTTTGGAGGAGGTGTCTTATAAAGGAGAAGTCCTCCAGCCATTAGCCTGGGACTCTATAGGACGGAGGGCGCGACCATTTTAAGAGGGAGGGAGCGCGCGTGCGCGCGCCCTAAGCACAGTGTCCGGCAAGCTGCACACGGTGTGCACCACAGCACCAGGCAAGCAGGAAGATGCAGGACCTGGACCGCAGCGGTGAGGGGAACGGCGTCTCTGCCCGGCAGGAGTCAGAGACACCGATGCTACAGCACCATTTCTTCTTCCACTGTTGTGCATGCAAGTCAATCCTCTGTCCATGGTGCATGCGAAGATGCCTCCTGCCCTGCACCTGTCGTTGCACTCTCAAGTAGGAGCATCAGGAAGCATGTCCACGTCCTTGTCCCAGCGCAGTGTTCAGTTGTCCATACCCTAGTCCATGGAATGCAAGCGAAAATAAGCAGCCAACACCCCACAGGCCACAGTACTAAATTCCCACATTTCATGACTGCTTTGCTCGAAATGTTGCTTTTTAGGTTCATGGAGACGGAAGCATTGCGCAACCTGATGGCGGTGGCCGTCCCTCGGTACTCGGACCCCAGCCGCCACTTTTTCTCCTGGTGTGCCGTCCCCGCATTACACAAGCATGTGTCCAAAAACATTAGCCATGCCCTCAACAATGCAGTTACCGGGAAAGTCCACCTAACCACGGACACGTGGACAAGTGTTTGTGGGCAGGGATGGTACATCTCACTGACGGCACACTGGGTTAACATAGTATAAGCCGGGACCCAGTCAGACCTTGGGATGGAACACGTCCTCCCGAAGCTGAGTATTGCAGGCCTTAGGTAAATCAAGGTTGCCCCCACAGTCTACAGCTCCTGCACCTCATCCTTCTCAGCCTCCTCCTCCTCTTCAGCCTCCATCTCCGAAATGACCACATCAGTCACAAGCTGGAAGCACTGCAGCACTGCCTTGGCCAAGTGGCAACAGGCTGTGCTGAAGCTAATATGCTTAGTTGACAAACCGCACAATGCTGAAGAGTTGTTGACAGCTCTGAAAGAGCAGGCAGATCTGTGGCTCACACCGCTGAACCTACAGCCCGGCATGTTCGTGTGTGACAATGGTCGGAACCTGGTGACGACTCTGAGGCGAGGAGAGCTCACACACGCACCATGCCTGGCCCACGTGCATAACCTCGTGGTTCAGCATTTTCACAAATCCTTCCTGGAGCTGCCGCATCTGCTTGTTAAAGTATGCCGCCTGTGTGCTCATTTTAGAAAGTCACCTACAGCTTCCATCTCCCTTGCCATTTTTCAGCAGCGTTTGCAGCTTCCGGCCCACAGACTGGTATGTGATGTACCCACGCGTTGGAACTCTACACTGCAGATGTTGGGAAGGACTTGTGAGCAGAAGAGGGCAGTTGTTGAGCACCAGAATCAACAATGCAGTCAGTATTCCTTTCAGACTCCACACATAAGACCTCAGGAGAGGAAATGGATGTCAGACATATGTACCATCCTCCAAAACTTTGAGGACTCCACCAAGATAGTGAGCGGCGATGACGAATAATTAGCATCACCATCCCACTTCTCTGTCTTCTGAAACGCTCTCTGCTCACAATCAAAGAGGATGCATTAGAGGCGGAGCACGATGAGATGGAGCAAGGAACCATACAGGGTGATTGCACACAGCCCAGCCTCATCTTATTCAAACGTGGATTGGGTGACAATGAGGAAGAAGAGGCGTAGGAAGAACAGGAGCAAGTTTCATGCGCTATAGACGGTACTACCTGCTCCACTATCATACCATCTGTTCAGCGTGGATGGCCAGAGAACAGAGTGGAGCTGGAGGAGGAGGAGGAGGGCATGGTTAGTCATCCTCTTGGTGAGGACACAAAAGTCTTGCCTGTTAGCTGTCTGGCACGCATGGCTGAGTTTATGTTATGCTGTCTTTCCCATGACCCTCGCGTTCTCAAAATTTTGGGTGACAGTCATTACTTGTTGGTGACACTTCTAGAGCCACTCTACAAGGAGAACTTTATATCTCTTATTCCTGAGGCGTACAGGTCTACAAAAATGGGGCTGTACCAGAAGGCCCTTGTTCCCATCTGAAAACGCTGGCGGCAGAGGGCACACTTCATTGGACAACCAAGGAGTACAGGCGAGAGTGACTCAACTCCAATCCAGCAGAGGCAGGGGAACACTGTCAAAGTTCTGGGAGGGTTTTCTGAGACCCTCCCATCGCAGAGGCCCTGAGGTGTGGTGTACTCTCACAAGAAGTGTAAAGTTTGGGAAGATGCTGAGAGAGTACCTTGCTGACCGTACCTACGTCCTTCGTGATTCCTCTGTGCCATTTAATTATTGGGTATCCAAGCTGGATATGTGGAATGAACTGTCTCTCTACGCCTTGGAGGTCCTAGACTGCCCTGCTGCTAGCGTTTTATCAGAGCGGGTTTTTAGTGCAGCTTGTGGAATTATAACTGATAAAGTGCATCCGCCGGTCAAATGAAAATGCTGAAAGGCTGACTCTTATAAAAATGAACAAGGGCTGGATTGGGCCAGACTTCTCAACACCACCGAATGATAGCAGCGTAACATAAACTCAAATCCAGTGTCTTTTTTTGGGAGGTGTATTCCTATGCACCTCTTCACACCCACACATGGGTATGCGCTTCCTGATTTTGGCTATTTCTCTTGTCCTCCTCCTTCTCCTCATCCTCCACCACCATATCACCAGGGTGACAGTGGTCCGTAATTTTTTGTTGGGTGTTTATGATGCCGGTTAAAAAAAAATTATCCAGCATGTTCATGTATACCCCCCAGGGGTAAATATTTGTCAGCCCATACACTTAGTGCATGGGCATTACAAGTATAGGAGACCCGCTCCTTTCTAATAGGAACATTTTTTTATGAGGCTCTCTAAGTCTCTTCCAAGGGGAATGGACTGCCTCCCAATTTTTGGCAGCCCTTGCATTCAATGCATAAGCCAACACTATGGGAGACCCTCTCCTTTCTAATGAGAATTTGTCATTACTGTGGCCCTGCTCTATGTGTTTTTAAATTCGTAGTGGGGTTTTTCTTAAATTTGGTCAGCCGTCAGACTCACTGCATACCCTATAACTTTATAGCAGACCCTATAGTTTTTAATGGAAACATGTCGTACTTGTTACTGTGGCCCTGCTCTTTGTGTCTTTATATTCTTAGTGGGGGTTTTCCTAAATTTGGTTAGCCATTGGACTCACTGCATACCCTGTAACTGTACAGCAGACTCTCTCCTTTCTAATGGGAATTTGTCGTTACTGTGGCCCTGCTCTATGTGTCTTTAAATTCTTAGTGGGTTTTTTCCTAAAATAGGTCAGCCGTTGTACTCACTGCATACCCTATAACTGTATAGAAGACCCTCTCCTTTCTAATGGGAACATGTTGTTCTTGCTACTGTGGCCCTGCTCTTTGTGTCTTTAAATTCTTAGTGTTTTTTTTTCTAAATTTGGTCAGCCATTGGACTCACTGCATACCCTATAACTGTATTGCAGACTCTCTCATTTATAATGGGAATTTGTCCTTACTGTGGCCCTGCTCTATGTGTCTTTAAATTCTTAGTGTGTTTTTTCCTAAAATTGGTCAGCTGTTGGACTCACTGCATACCCTATAACTGTACAGCAGACTCTCCCCTTTCTAATTGGAATTTGTCGTTACTATTGCCCTGCTCTACGTGTCTTTAAATTCTTTGTGGGGTTTTTCCTAAATTTGCTCTGCCGTTGGACTCACTGCATACCATATAACTGTATAGCACACCCTCTCCTTTCTAATGGGAACAATGCGAACTTGTTAATGTGGCCCTGGTCAATGTGTCTTTAAATTCTTAGTGGGGTTTTTCCCAAATTTTGGCAGCCCTTGCAGTCACAGCATTGGCATTACCACTTCCCACTCCCTTATAATGGGAACATATTTTTACTGAGACCATCCTCTATGTATCTTCAAAGGGGTATTGGGTTGCGTCCAAATTTTTGGCAGCCCTTGCAGTCACTGCATACGCAATAACAGTATAGGAGACCCACTTGTTAATAATAAATAAAGCATAGCCGGCTGATGGCTGTCTAACAATAGCGAGGGCCGACTGCTGGCGTTTTAAGAATAGTCTGATGGCCCTATGAAAATAGGCTTTATGACTTTCAGAGTACCTCCATCACAAATAAAACAGGATGTATCTGATGATGTGTCACACACCACATTGCCAGATAATGTTGTAAAATGTTAAAATGACATTTCCCGGTGAATGCATTTGTCTTAAAAAAATAACATAAAAGAAAAAACAAAGCAATAGGATCTTTCTTTAGTATAAAAAACAGCGTCATCAATTTAACCTCAATGTAATCACATTGTTCAGCTCCTGCACCTCCTCCTCCATCTCCAAAATGACCACATCAGTCACAAGCTGACAGCACTGCAGCACTGCCTTGGCCAAGCGGCAACAGGCTGTGCTGAAGATAACATGCTTAATGCTTAGATGACAAACCAAACCGCCCATCGCTGCAGAGTTGTTGAATGCTGTAACACAGCAGCCTGATCTGTGGCTCTCGCCGCTGAACATACAGCGAGGCATGGTCGTGTGTGTGTGACAGTGGGCGGAACCTGGTAATGGAGAAATGACAGCCGGAGTAGATACGGTTTCACTCTATGCCAGTCCCTTCAGCGAGCTAAAGAATATGGCTGTGGTGAAATACAACTCCCACTGAGAAGCTGTTTCAGATTGAAAAACATTGTGCCCACCAGAGGATTTGATTCTGAGGGCTCACCTTTCACCCCGCTCATGAACCCCATAGCTGCTGCAAATTTAGTGCTATCATGAACTCTCCTGAGGAGGAAACCAGGGCACACCAGAGGCTTCTCTGGTGGGACCAACCAACCCTGCCGAGGCACAGTCCTTGCTAAGAAAAGGGTGGGGGAAGGTTCCTGGACACTCTATGGCTATTTTTTTAATGTGGATCGGACATGCTTATGCATGTTATTTCTCAAACCACATTGCAGATCAGACCATTGCCAAACTCTGTAGTCATGAAATTAAATGCGCAAAGAAAGATGTTTGTGTGTCAAAGCACCACCGACAAGTGCGAGTTGATGTTGGACGGGCTGCCATTGCTTCTGCAACAAGCTGCATTAGAGGACTTCCTGGGAGAAATGACACCCAGAGTAGATACGGTTTCCCGCTATGCCAGTTCTTTCACCGAGCTAAACTCAGCAAAAAAAGCTGTGGACTGGCTCCTTAGCATCCCTGGCCATATTTACCTGTCCACGTGTATGTGGTTAGGCGGTCCTTCCCAGTAAGTGCACTGGGGAGGGCACGGGTAATGTTGTGGGACCCATGCTAGTGGAAGATGCAGACGATACTGGGAAAAATAGTGGTGGCTGGGGAACGAATATGGATACCCGGTTACCGCCGCCATAAGATTGTGGACAGCTTCCGCCTCCAGGAGCCTAAAATGCCACATTTTAAGTGCAAGCAGATGTAAAAAAAATTGGCAGTATAGTTTTGCAGCCTGTTTGGCTTTCTGTATACTTGCGCTTGCATTCCAAAGAATGGGGTAGGAACAACTGTACGCTGCACTGGGACAAGGACGTGGACGGTGATTGTTGCAAGTCTGCAATGACAGGTGCATTGCGGGAGGCATCTTCGCATGTGCCAAGGATCACTTCTGATGGGCACACTTTTAGGCAGTGACCTGGAAGTCAGAAATGCTTCCAGAGGTCTTCCCAATGCTGTTCCCATGTCTTTTCAGTACTGTATGCATGTCACATGCACATGGTCATATAAGGTTGTAAAATGTTAAAATTACATTTCCTAGTGAATGCATTTGTCTTGGTTAGAAGCAATGCAAAAGTGCAAAAACGCATCAAAAACGCTGCGTGTGAACATAGCCCATGGTGTGGAGGAGCATTTTCGGTTTTGGTTATTTATTTTGCTTTATATACAACCCCTGGCAAAAATTATGGAATCACCGGGCTTGGAGGATGTTCATTGAGCTGTTTAATGTTGTTGAAAAAAAGCATATCACAGACATGGCACAAAACTAAAGTCATTTCAAATGGCAACTTTAGGGCTTTAAGAAACACTAAAAGAAATCCAGATTAAAAATGTGGTACTCAGTAAGGGTAATTTTTTTTCATACCAAGCAGAGGGAAAAAAATATGGAATCACTCAATTCTGAGGAAAAAATGATGGAATCATGAAAAACAAACACACAAAAGAACACGCCAATACATCACTAGTATTTTGTTGCACCACCTCTGGCTTTAATAACAGCTTCCAGTCTCTGAGGCATGGACTTAATGAGTGAGAAACAGTACTCATCAATATGGCTCCAACTTTCTCTGATTGCTGTTGCCAGATCAGCTTTGCAGGTTGGAGCCTAGTCTTGGACCATTTTCTTCAACTTCCACCAAAGATTTTCAATTGAATTGAGATCCAGACTATTTGCAGGCCATTACATTAACCTTATGTGTCTTCTTTCAAGGAATGTTTTCACAGTTTTTGCTCAATGGCAGGATGCATTATCATCTTGAAAAATGATGTCATCATCCCTAAACATCCTTTCAATTGATGGGATAAGAAAACTGTCCAAAATATCAATGTAAACTTGGGCATTTATTGAAGATGTAATGACAGCCATCTCCTCAGTGCCTTTACCTGACATACTGCCCCATATCATCAATGACTGTGGAAATTTGCATGATCTGTTCAGGCAGTCATCTTTATAAATCTCATTGGAACGACACCAAACAAAAGTTCCAGCATCATCACCTTTCCCAATGCAGATTCGCGATTCATCACTGAATATGACTTTCATCCAGTCATCCACAGTCCACGATTGCTTTTCCTTAGCCCATTGTAACCTTGTTTTTTTCTGTTTAGATGTTAATGATGGCTTATGTTTAGCTTTTCTGTATGTAAATCTCATTTCCATTAGGCGGTTTCTTACAGTTCGGTCACAGACATTGACTCCAGTTTTCTCCCATTCGTTCCTCATTTGTTTTGTTGTGCATTTCCTGTTTTGGAGACATATTTCTTTAAGTTTCCGGTCTTGACGCTTTGATGTCTTCCTTTGTCCACCAGTATGTTTGCCTTTAACAACATTCCCATGTTGTTTGTATGTGGTCCAGATTTTAGACACAGCAGACCGTGAACAATCAACATCTTTTGCAACATTGCATGGTGATTTACCTTCTTTTAAGGGTTTGTTTCAATTGACATCTCCCATGTTGGAGCCATGATACATGTCAGTCCACTTGGTGCAACAGCTCTCCAAAGTGTGATCACTCCTTTTTAGATGCAGACTAACGAGCAGATCTAATTTGATGCAGGTGTTAGTTTTGGAAATGAAAATTTACTGGGTGATTTCATAATTTTTTCCTCAGAATTGAGTGATTCCATAATTTTTTCTCTCTGCTTGGTCTGAAAAAAATTACCCTTACTGAGTACCACATTTTTAATCTTGATTTCTTTTAGTGTTTCTTAATGCCCTAAAGTTGCCATTTGAAACAACTTTAGTTTTGTGCCATGTCTGTGATCTTCTTTATTTCAACATTAAACAACTCAATGAACATCCTCCGAGCCCAGTGACTCCATAATTTTTACTAGGGGTTGTACAAGTCATTACCATGAAAAGGATGTTGCTTAACATATTTCACAGGAAAATCCATTTTGGTTTTGTTTTTGTATGTTTTAGGCTGCGTGCCCACTATGCGTTTTTCAAGCGTTTTTTTGCTGAGCAATTTAAGCAGCGAAAATGCTTAAAAAACGCTTGGTAATACGTGCCCCATGGTCCCCAATGATAATCCGCATGTGCTGTGCACATGCTGTGGATATTTCCACTGCGGATTATCATTGCGGAAAAATACGCAGCATGTCCATTAATTTTGCGGACACGCAGCGTAATCGCCGCCATTGACTTGCATTGGACCACGTGACATCCGCATCACTGCATCTGCACAAGCGGATATCACACGGTTCAATGTGCGGATGGTACCCAGGTCTGGAGGAGAGGAGACTCTCCTCCAGACCTGGATCCATAGAAACTGTAAAAAAAAGAATTTAAAATAAAAAATAAAGATTATACTTACCTTCCGATGTCCTCCCGGTGTTTTCTCCCCTCTGTCCGGTCTGCTGTATGGGTTGCTGTGTTGTGAAGGACCTGCCATGACGTCATTGAGTCATGTGACCTGTCACATGACTCAATGACATCACAGCAGGTCCTTCACACCAACTCAACCCATACATCGAAAGGTGAGTATAATCTTTTTTTTATTATTTTTTACCATTCTTATTCTTTTTCTTTTTAACTAACTTGGTCACACTACTATAAATCTATGGATTTATATAGTGTAAACAAGTTGTCAAGCACTTTTCCAAGTGATGCTAAAATCGCTTGAAAAGCGCTTGATAACCCACATGCAGAAATGCATGCAAAAACGCTTGACAAACGCTTCTACCTGGTGGGAAAAAAGCATGTAAAAACCGCATGCATTTTTCCTGCCAAGGAGAAGCAGAAAAAATATGCAGCATTTCTGCATCGTGGGCACATAGTCTTATTGTGAGTCCATAAATGTGGCGTAATACTCTGACAACGTTGTTGATAGCAGTGACCTGTGAGTCAGAAATGCTTCCAGGAGTCTTCTCCATGCTGTTCCTATGTCATTTGAGCACTGTTCCCGTCGATTTGGGCAATTTTTAGGCCCTCTGCAGACCGCAGGGGGGAGCTGCCTGAAAAATATTTGAGTTTCCCATAGACTTACATTGGGCTGGTTGCTCAGGTTGAGCACCCGAGTATTCCAATTTGCTCGACCCGAGCAATGAGTACCCGAGCATTTTAGTGCTCGCTCATCACTAGTGTCCACCCATTGCCTTGTTGAATGTAAGCTTGCGAGCACAGACTTCACACCTAATGTAACTGTTTAAACTGAATTTATTGTATGTACATGTCTCCACTTAATTGTAAAGTGCTGTGGAATATGTTGGCACTATATAAATAAAAATTATTATTTTTATTACTGTTGGATAAAATATGTGTCACGCAAGGGTCTTGCCACAGACACTTACACATGAACGGTGCCATGTGGGCCAAGCTGCAAAAAGGCTAATGTTCTGTGTCCCCAACAGTAGAAACAGTACCGATCCTCCCCTCACGCTGACTCACCTCCTCCTCCTCCTCCACCTCCTCCTCTCCAGCCCATCCAGGCTGGACAGACATGAAGCTTGGGTTGGGTGTCCTCTTTGTAGCATTACGAGTCCACTCGGTAGCACAGAAAAACTAGTCCCTCCTCATCTTCCTCCTCGTCACCCAATGTTGCCTCAGAATATTGGCTAGGCTGGGTAGTATCACCTATTGGGAAATCTGGCTCCATACCAACATGTTGGGCACTCAATGCTTCCTCTTTTAGATTATGCAGTGATTGTTACAAGAGACACAGCAGCGGGATGGTTACGCTGATAATAGCCTGATCACCTCTCACAAGGTTGGTGCAGTACTCAAAGTTCTCAAGAACCTCACAAATGTCAGAGATCCACGCCCACTTAACAGTTGTTATGTGTGGTGGCTGACTCTCAGTCTGACCGGCATGCTGAAGCTAGTATTCAGCTACTGTCCTCTGCTGTTCACTAGTCCTTGTCAACATATCATAGGTGAAGTTCCACTGCGTGGGCAGGTCACAAATGAGTCGGTGACTTGGCAAATTCAGGAACTTTTGCAGAGCTGTAAAAGCAGCAAAAGCAGTAGAAGAATGGTGGAAATGGGCTCTAATATTGCGCACCTTCTCAAGTAGGTACGGCAAGTCACGGAAAGTTTTCAGAAATTTCTAAACAACTAGCCGCCACCAGGTTACGCCCATTATTGCAGACGACCAGACCGGCTCTTTTGCAGTGTGTGCTTTCTGACATAAACAGATCAGCTTCAGCAGAGCATATTGTCACTTTGCCGATGAGCTGCTGCAGAGGTCCCGGCTTGGCAGTGATGGGGAGGGTAATTCTGCAGAGGATGAGGAGCAGGAGAAGGGGAGAGAGGAAGAGGAATATGAATATGAAGAGTTGGAAACCCTGACAGAAGTTGGGCCCGCTATTCTTAGCGTGGGTGGGATGTTCCAGTTTGCGTTTTTGTCCCACCATCCACCAGGTTTCCCCAATGTGCCATGACAGAAATGTATCATCCCTGTACACAACAATTTGTCCAGGTGTCTGTTGTTAGGTGGACCTTCTGGGTTACGGCGCTGGTGAGAGCACGGTTCAGATTAACATTAACATGTGCTTGTGTAACGCAGGGACGGCAAACAGGGCAAAATAGTGGTGGCTGGGAACACTGTATCGTGGGTCAGCCACAGCTAAGAGATCACAGAAGACTGTGTTCCCACAAGCCTAAACGTCAATATCTCCACAGCTAGCAATTTGGCAATATGCGAGTTTAGTATTTGTGCCTGTGGGTGCGTGGCTGAGTATTTAGGCATTCTTTCCAAGCACTCAGGCACAAACAATTGGACGCTTTGCTGGCACAAGGAAGTGGATGTGGTTGATGTTTGTTGTGTGTGAGCAACTGCAGCTTGTGGGCAGGAGGTATCAGAGTCTGCTTCTTGAACAGCAGATTCTGAAGAACATAGCCCAGGCGACATAGGATAAGTCTCCTCCGAACCCAGAAGCACTACAGATACTGGCTGGTGATGAGCTCATGCAGCCTTTATCTATCCCTTATCCCCTCAAGATGGCTGGACCATCATTGTAAATAAGCCCCTGTCCTTTGTGTCATTCCCACCTCTTTGTAGATCGTAAGCTCTTACGAGCAGGGTCGTCATTATTTTTGCTTTAATTATTGTGTTATCTTTAGCTATATTACTTATGACTGTTGAATATGAACATCTACATTGTAAAGCGCTGCGGAATAGGTTGCCGCAATATAAATAAAGAGTATTATTATTATTATTATTATTATTATTATTGGTTTGACCCACCGACGCAGATTTGGCACCCTGGTGTTCCACCCACCTACTGGGGTACATGGCTGCAATGTGGTTTCTCAAACTGGTAGTGCTCAAGTTGCCTTTGCCCTGGCCTCTGCTCAACTTGGTATGGCAGATGCTACAGACAACAATGTTTTCCTCTGAAGGACTTTCAGAAAAAAAAATTCCACAAAACAGCTGAACGCCCCCTAGCCCTGACTTGGCACACAGCAGGGGTGCTCTTGGGAACAGTTGACCCAGTTCTCACTCTGGGCAAACCACAACCCCTTGGTGCCTGAGTTGGTGCTACATATCCATCTTCCTCTGTGTTGCTGTCATGGCTATGCATGCCAATGGTCTAGGTCAGATCAGTGGAGTAATCATTGACCACCTCGTCTTCTATCTCATCCTTCTTCCCAGTTGACATTGTAGGCTGACCTCCACCTCTGGAGATAGTAAATTATGTTCCTCCAAGTGGCTTTGTTCTGGTGTAGGTCCTCAAATACTTGAGCATCAATGTATGCCACCTCCTCTTGTCCCTTTTCAATGCTGCATAGTGATAGGCCAGAGCCAACCAAAGGATACGTACCAAACAGAACCTCGGAGTGGCCAAGCTTGTGGTAACATGTCTCCTGTGACTGATAATGGCGGGAGGAAGGAGAACTAGCTTCAGGATTGGAAGGGCCAGCCTTCTGTGTTTCCACAGTAGACTGTGTGGTCGTTGAAGATTTGTTGCTGCTTGACAAAATGCATAGAGGCCTTGTTTGCTATCCAAGACAGAATCTGCTCTCACTCTTCTGGCTTCCACTCACGTTTATGTTCCAGAATGGGATGCATCAAGCTTCTTCTGACCTGACAGACTGAGTGCCTTCTCGCGCACCACTGACAAAACCACGTCCATATCACTTAACAACAGGCTTTTTTGGCATTTTGGGTTTTATTGACAGATTTTCAGATGTTGATGGCACAAGCCAAGTTAGCTGTTACAGGCACAGCCAAAATAGTGAGTCAACCATGACACAGCCCATTGGGCTAATTTTTACAAATCCTATGCACATTGTGCAGTGGACAAACCAGGACAGTATTCCTACTCCAGCCTAACTACTATTTGTGATTGGAGGCCCTTGGGATGGTGGCTTCCTTCATCAACCATGACTCAGCCCATAGGGCTAATTTTCACAAACCCTATGCACATTGTGCAGTGGACAAATCTGAAATGTACAGTAGTCCTATAAAACTAATATGTCATTGGAGGCCCTTGTCACAGGTTGTGCCACATTGTGACTAAGATAGTGGATACATATTCAATAGAAATTTACACTGACTGTTGATGACCGACTGATGATTCTCTGAAAACTTGAATTGAGGACCACAACTACTACAGTACTCCATCGTAGATACTGTTTGTCAAGGGAGGCCATTGCCATGAAATCTTCCTGCACTTATGACACAGCCCTCAGCCCCAGGAGTAATTTTTGGAATTACGATGCACATTCTGCACTGGGCCAAGTAGTACAGCATCAAGAAGTCTTCTCTTGCTATATAATTTGGGGAATATTGACAATCAAAATCTCTAAGCCATTTGGTGAAGCTTCTCCAACCCATCCTGGAGGGGGGGGGGGGCACCATATATCCTTTGTCCATTGACTTGCACAAGTGATATATTTGAAATCGTGATCCAGTTGACTAGTGCAGCTTTATTTTTCCGGTTCACAGAGTTCAGCCATACCTGAGGATTGTAGGCCGCACTCACTGCTACCTTCTAGTACTCCATGTCTCTTGGCCATTGTCTCTGTAGTCTCTTCCCTTAAATGAGTTAAATAACAGTGAGGGTCCTACGATATGAATAAGTGAGGGCACTCTAAAATGTACACAAGAGGCACCTCCAAAATTTCTACATGAGGGCACTTCAAAATGTATGTTCCCGCGCCACTCAAGGGCTCTCACAAAACTCAGCTTTCCTGCCTACTGCAGGCCCTCTGAACATTTGAATTTAGGGCTGCAGTATCACGTGGTGGTGGAGGAGGAGGGTCAAGCTCAACACTACAATGGGCACATTGTAAACTGCTATGAAATATGTATTCCACTATCTCAGTGTCAAGGATGGAGGGACCGGCCAAATGTTTAATTAACAGCTGTCCCTCCAAAACGCATGTTACAGAGCCACCTGAGGCCTCTCAGGTCAAAGATCAACATACCTTCTGGTGCGTTCTAGCTGTGCTTGTAAAGTGCTGGGAAATGGCAAACTCAAAATGATGTATGATAGAGGGACCTACAAAATGTTTAAGTCAGGGCCCTCCCAATTGTAAAAGTCAATTGTAAAAAAGCCACAACAGTATGTGTGAACATAGGCTATAAGGGATCTTTTTTTTGGTTTCTCTGGTTTATTTAACCCTATATACAAGTGATTATGCAGGAAAAACTGTTTCTTAACCTTTTTGGCCTGTTAACCCTTTTACAGCCTTGGGCATAATAGTACGCTCCAGGCTGTCACCCCCTGTTCAGCGCGGGCTCCGGTGGTGAGCCCACACTGAACCGGGCACATGTCAGCTGATTATTACAGCTGACATGTGCCCGCAACAGCCGGGAGTGGAATCGGGATCCACCCGCGGCAGTTAACATGTTAAATGCCACTGTCAATCTCTGACAGCGGCATTTAACATTGCCACGCCGGAAGCGCGTCCCTTACCCCACCTATTGGTGACCCCGTCACGTGATCGCGGTTCACCGACGTATCGGCATGACAACCCTGGGTTTGCAGCAGACCCCAGTGGTTGTCATTAAAAGATCGCTATGAGCGCCACCTAGTGGTCGGCGCTCATACCACAGGAGCATTTCTGCTACATCTATGTAGCAGAGGCGATCAGACAAGTGCTACTTCTATTCTCCAATGGAGACTATAGAAGCATGCAAAAAGTGTAAAAAAATGTTTTTAAAAATATTAAAAAAATTAAAAAAATATAAAAGTTTAAAACACCCCCCTTTTGCCCCATTCAAAATAAAATAATAATTAAAAAAAAAACACATAAACATATTTGGTATTGCCACGTTCAGAATCGCCCGATCTATCAACATAAAAAAAAGAATTAATCTGTTCGGTAAACGGCGTAACGAGAAAAAAATTCTAAACACCAGAATAAGTTTTTTTGGTCGCCGCAACATTGCAATAAAGTGCAATAACGGGCGATCAAAACATCGGATCTACCCCAAAATGGTATCAATAAAAGCTTCAGCTCGGCTTGGAAAAAATGGAGACACTGCGGGTCTTGGAAAATGGTGCCATTTTTTTTTTTTTTAGCAAACTTTGGAAATTTTTTTCACCACTTAAAAAAAAAGAACCTATACATGTTTGGCATCTACAAACTCGTAATGACCTGGAGAATAAGAATGGCAGGTCAGTTTAGCATTCAGTGAACGTGGTAAAAAAAAAAAAAAAAAAAAAACATCTGTGGTATTGCACTTTTTTGGCAATTTCACTGCACTTGGAATTTTTTTCCCATTTTCACATACACAATATGGTAAAACCAGTAATGTTGTTCAAAAGTACAACTTGTCCTGCAAAAAATAAGCCCTCTAACCGCCATATTGACGAAAAAATAAAAACGCTACGGCTCTGGGAACAAGGGGAGCAAAAAACAAAAATGCAAAAATAGAAAATCCCAGGGTCCTTAAGAGGTCAAATGCTATTCAGGTAAGGTTTGGTAGTTGTTCTTGTGTGTCTGTAAAAGTGGCGTAATACTGCGAAAAATGTATTCCCAGAAACCATATGTGAGTCAGAAATGCATGCAGGCACATTCTCCAGGCTCTTCCCATTCTGTTTCATCACTTTCCCATCCATTTCAGCCTTTTCCCCAGACCCCCAGACCCCTTTGTAGGGTCTAGCAGAAAATTACTGTATTTTCCATTGAATAAATTGTACTTGCTATTCGAAACGAATACGCGATTATTACAAATTACTCGCTACGAATATAGCCATTACGAATGTTACTCGCTCATCACTAATGGTTACATTTGAGCATCTACACTGGGTGTGGTGTTATTAGTGGTTACTGTATCTAAGGTTGAGTCTGCTGGATTTGGGTCTCTCTATTTGGTTGTATCTTGTCTTGAGACATTTCTGTATATTTTTGTCTATTTTAATCTTTTGTTTAATAAAATTTATATATCTAATAAACTAATGGGTCATATATGCCTTCTTAGTGCTCTATAAGTTATATGTTCTATGTTATTGAAGAGATCTCACTGATAAATTGTGAGGACTACTATCATGGTTACGTTGATGGACATAGTGTTAGAGCCTCATCAGAAGTACGCGTATCATCATCTTTAGTACCGACTGGCATACCCACCTGTCCCAGGTACAAGCGGTGCTGGATTCACTCAGAATCACGGGATTAACTGCAAACCAAAAAAAATGTGCGGTAGGACTCAAGGAAGCCAAGTACTTAGTGTACGTGATTGGCCACAGGGTTATCAAACCTCAAATAAACAAGATTGAGGCCATTCAAAACTGGCCTAGGCGTTTGAGTACAAAATATGTGACAGCGTTCCTCAGCATCATTGGGTACTACCGCCTGTTTATACCTAATCTTGCTGGGAGATCGGCACCCCTAACCGATCTGTTAAAGGGTAAGAAGTTGGTTATGGTTCGGTGGAACCCTCAAGCGGAGGAAGAGTTTCAGTCCATGAAGTCAGCGTTGTCTGGACTGCGGGTCCTCATCAGCTCCAACTTCAAAAAAACTTTGTCGTACAAACGGATGCCTCAGAGGTAGGCCTAGGTGCGGTACTGTCACAAGAGGTGAACGGAGATGAACTTCCAGTCACCTACTTCAGCAGGAAACTTACCCAGGCAGAGAAAAATTATAGTGTAGTGGAGTAGGAGTGCTTGCCTATTAAGAGGACCCTGGAGTCCCTATGCTATTATTTGCTCGAGCGACAGTTTCGCTTGGTGACGGACCATTCGTGCCTCGTGAGAAATGCAAACTAGAGGAATGCTCGGGTCACCAGATGGTTCCTGTCCCTACAAAATTTTAGTTTTGCGGTGGATCATCAAGCTGGTAAGTCGCAGGGAAATGCGGATGCCCTGTCACAGGCACCCTGTATGGTGACAAGTGTTCAACCCCACAAGTTTGAACAGAGTGGGGAGATATGTGAGGCAGTAAGGGGAATTATATGCGAGGGATGGTATGTATCCCCCAGAATGCACAGAGAAGCATATTCAACCTGCTGGAGTGCATTGCAGTCACAGACATAGCTGTGGTTAAAGTGCAGAAAAAATAAGTTTGGACCTTGTCAAGCTATTTGAACAAGGCAGATGTAGTAAAACCCGACATGGGCTTTTATTCTTGGAGTGAACTTCAGGATGGCAGTGGGGCAGTTCACTTCCTCCAGCCCAGGTCTTGCATGTGGCTCCTGTCCACAGTTTTCATTTAAAAACCTCCAGCAAAAGTTTGATTGTGCCAGTTTTGTGGTTGCAAGCTGCTGAGCTGGAGGCTCTGCAATACTGGCTTGTGTGACCTGAACACAGAGCCTAAGAAGGCAAAACTCTGATGCACCTCAGAGTGCTATGGCCGTGCAGTTTCCCACAGCAACGGATCTAGAAACAGACTGTAATTTGACGGCCTGGCTGCGATCCGGATGATGCCAATTACCGTTACTTTGTGAGTTTCTGGAGAATAAAGACATTTGATTTGAACTTTTCCTGGGTCACTGCCTCATTACCGCACAGTATGAACACAGCCGCACTACAATATAGTGGAGAATGCGAGCAGTGTGAACAGAGGCATACCGCAATGCCAGCTTCATGTCTGTCATTAGACCTGCCACACTGCAGCCCAGGCCCACTGACAAGATGGAGGAAGTCCTGAGACAGTTGGTCCTCACACAGAAACAGCAACAACAGACGAATAACCACACACTACAATAGCAACAGAAAAAATATATTTTTTTACTCTCAAAGTAGCTGAAGTTCATTGCCACTAAAGTAGTAGGTGGCTTATAGCAGAGTGTTTCACGTTTGTGACAGAAAAAAATATTTTTGTAGTCTGGCTAGCAACAGAAAAAATATATTTTTTTGCTGTGCATGCAGTTGAATTTCACCCCCAAAAAATTACAAAGTGGGCTACTATAGCTTGTGCTATCACATTAGCAAATGAAAAAAAAAAGATTTTTGTGCTCTGCACTCAGGAGCTCTGCATACTGAATTTCAACCCCACAAAATGAACAGGTGGGCTACTAGGGCTTGCTTGTTTGTTTTATTACATTAACAAGTCGAAAAATGGATTGAAGGGAAACTCATCCATAGAGCACAGTACAAGCAGTGCACAACACAGTTTTTTGACATGAGCCCTGCTGTTTTTGTCTGAACCTCAGTAATAGCACAAGAAAAAAAAATCAGCTGTAAGGTCGATTTCACAGGCCCACAGGAGACTAGTTATCTAAAGTATCTGTCTTCCAAGCAACCGCCTAACTATCTAGCTAATATCTCTCATTACACAGGAGCAGGGTGCAGGAGCAGTGTCTGTGACCACTGACATGCATAAAATGGCACTCAGGGAATATGGATATTCTTTATATAGAGAGTACATGTGATTTCAGCAGCCAATAGCAGAAGCCCTTGTGTCTGGACAGTGTGATTGCTTCCTGCGCTCTGATCGGCTAGCCGCGATTTGCACTCTTAAAGTTACAGGAAAATAAAAATAAAAAAAAATTACAAGCACGCCACTCTTCTGAGCTCTTCTGAGCTCTCTCCAGCCCCTTACTCATCTACCAAGTCCCCCCTCTCATCATAAACAAGCAGTATGCTAGCCGAACTGTTAAAAACACTGTAGTTGCACCGCAATAATTTTCCTGCCATTGTTTGCCGAATGTTAATGATTTTTGCAGATTTTAAAAAATATGCTCTTGTTTCCAATCATGAATCCGAATGTGCCATATTCATGTTGAATTTAACTTTTGAGATCTGAATTCGAACATATTTGCTCATCACTATACATCAGCACTGAAATAGGACAACACTATTGCATTATGTAATTTTCTATCTCTATGCTGTGTGCCCTGAGTGTTCCTATGCCTATGCAGTACAGGCATACAATGGCATTTTTTGGCTGACCCCTATGTTTTATACTGCCTCTGATAGCCCCCCTGATGGGCTGTGATACGCATTGTGATTGAATTGCTGCAGGGCATTATGCGGAAGCCAGCGCTGCCACATCAGACGCCATTAGCCCACTGACTGAATGTGCAGCATGTGTCGCAAGTTTTTTTTTATTGTAAACTGAAAATCTTATTGCAGATTGTTCAAATTTGAATTTGTTACAGCATTCTGCTATTTTGAGTAGGAATCGATCAGTATAGCACATTTAAAATTGGAATTCTTCAACCACTCTTCCTTATATTAGTGTTTAAACCTGTCAGATTGTAAGGGAAGCAACAATAAAGTTTTTTTTCCCTCCTAACTGTTTGGAGAGTACATCATTCAATGAATTAGAGTTGTCCATCTAAAAGTAAGTTTGATTGGAATATGGAGAATGGAAATCTGGACCTAAAAGAAAGCAGGGAGTTAAAATTTGTAATCCAAAACGGTGACGTCGCCAGTCATCAGTCTAGCTCTCATGTTGTACTCCATGAGACCCGGCCTCTGTCAACTGAGTTGACATCAGTAAGGTTACCTCAGTTCACAGTGGCCGGTCCTCACTAGGGCAGCTCGAGAGCCGAACTGAGGACATCACCAGTCATCAGTCCGGCTCTCGCGTTGCCCTCATGAGACCTGGCCAATGTGAACTGAGGTAACCTTACTGGCGTCACCTCAGTTCACAGCGGCCGGGTCTAGTGGAGTACAGAGTGAGACTCGGCAGTGGCTGCAGCTCCAGTATATGGAGCTTTGTTATCTGATCGCATCTCCATACACTGGATGAAGAAGATTGGGATCGTCATGGGACCTCCAGTTGGATTATGCCGAACCCTGTGGATTATTTTTTTTTTTAATAAATGGGTGAAATTGGAAAATTATTAGGGAGGTTTTTTCAAGTACAATTTTTTTTCTGTGTGTTTTATTAAATAAAGAATTTTCTTTCTGCATATTTTTACTTCTCTTTTTATTAGCAACTGGGGCATCTGATTGATGCCTCTATATTACTAACCCATGGACTAGATGTCAGCTGTCATTATACAGCTCACATCAATCCCACAATCTCATTACCCCAATTGTCAATGCACAAGGGCAATCGGGAAGAGCTAAAACTAAGCTCCAGAATTGGTGAATTTAACGATTGCACCATTTGTGGGGCAGCTGAGTGCTGGTTTTATTAGTCTGGGAAGGGGCAAATATCCATTGCCCTTCCCAGCCTATTAATATCAGCACCCAGTTGTCTTCTTTGCCTCAGCTGGTTATTAATAATAGGGGGACCCCATGTAATTTTTTATGGTCCCCCCATTTTTAACAATCATTTTTAATAACCAGCAAAGGTAAAGCAGACAGTTGGAGGATGATATTGAAAGGCTGGGAAGGTCCATGGATATTGGCCCCTTCTCAGCATAATAAAACCAGTTCACAGCTGTCTACTTTCCCTTGGCAGGTTATTAAAAATAGCGGGGCCCTCGTCATTTTTTCATTTATTTATTAAGTACAGTTAAATACACACGCAGGGCATTGCTCCACTCCTTCACTTGGACATTATCCTCCTGGGTTCAAGATTATTTTTTACTCTATGTTATTTTAAGTAATTTTCCTGTCCATATTTGTTTGCAGGGCAATTGTCCTTTATGGGGTTCGGTATCATGTTGGGGTACACAAACCAAACTTTGGACTTCTGCCCAACCCAAACTTTCATGGGTCTGCTCATCCCTAGCTGTTACTAAGTTTTATCAATACAAAATCTTGAAAGCCATATATTCAATTATCATTATCACATTGCCAGGGTTAGGCATATGTTACTTTAAAGGGAACTTGTAATGTGAAAAAAACGCTATTAACCTGCATATGGGGTTAATCTGTAGGTTAATAGTGTTCAGAACCTGCCCGGCACCAGCACTTAGAGCCTTGCTGTCTGGAGGAAATTAACTTTATTCCCCCTCTGGCAGCATTCGGTTTTATATAGAGAGCAGCGGCTGTAACCATGCTTCCTGCATTAACTAACAGCAGGCTCATCATTAGGGCCAATTGTCAGTCAGTGCTGGGGATGTGGTTACAGACGCTACTCTCTATTCAAAAGCGATGACTGAAACAACACGGGCACCACTCCGATGACTGAATGCCAAATGCTGCCAAGAGGAATAAAGTTAATTTCCTCTTGGCAGCGGGGCACTGAATGCGGTCACCGGGCATGTTCAGAACGCTATTAACCTGCAGATTAACCCCATATCTGCAGGTTAATAGCTTTATTTCATGTGACAGATTTCCTTTAAATCGCACAACAGAAATGCCCAGCAAATGGACATGCTTGCAACATTGTACCTAGCAATCCTGTATGTCGCACTTTGCCATTGAATACTAACTTTGCTGTTTGCATTTTACTTTTAAGGCCACGGCCCCACTATCATATTTGGTCAGTATTCGATCAGTATTTTTTCTCAGGAGTGGGATCCAAAGCCAGGGGGAGGAACAATCAGAGAAAAGGTAAAATATAAACAAGTGCACCAGTTCGGCATTTATCAACCACTCCTTGTTTTGCTCGCACTATTGAGAAAAAATACTAATTGAATACTGGCCAAATACTGATAGTGGGGCCGTGGCCTTAGGTGCAGTTATGTTCTGATAATGCAGCGAGGTAAGGTTTATATATCTCCACACGTTTGGTTTATGGTTTAAACTCCTGCTAACAGGTTCACCCTTAAGCATTTTACATCAGTTTTTGTAAACCAAAACTAGAAGTAAAACATAAAACGCTATTATATTTTTCTATATTTTTCTTCTGCATTTTGGACTCACTTCTTGTTTTAGATGTTAAAAATGGATAAAATGTACACATCACATAGTATTGATTCCTAACTAAACTGAATACATTTTGTAGGACAAGGATGCAGAGAGAGGTGAGTCTTGTTCTGCAGATAATGCTCAGTGTGTGAAAAACAATGATTGAGGTCACCTTGTACTGGCAAATGGGTTAACACAATTTGATCAAAATTTAAAGTACAGTAAATGTAGTGGTTATGCAATTTAAATAATTACATTTAAATGGCAGAGATTTCATGTTTAAATAGAATGTGTCCTCCAAACAAATTTTTTCAGCAATTGAAAAAATGTAAAATATTATATTTTTTATTAGATTTTTTAATATTAAAGGGGTATTCCCATCTCTAAGATCCTGTCATGATATGTAGCAGGAGTAATAATAATAATATTAGCAAATACCTCATATTCAAAATGTAGTATAGATCTTCTGATAAACTATGCCACTTACTCTATGTGCAGGGCGTTGCAGTAGCTTAGGTATCCATAGTTATTACCACTCATATAGTGACAGTTAGTTGGTTGTTAGTGATCATATTCATGGATATCTAATCTACTGTAATGCCCTGCACAAGGGGTAAGCGACATAGCGAATCAGAAGAACTATACTACATTTCTAACTGGAGGTATTTACTAATATTATTATTACACCTGCTGCATATTGGAATAAAATCTTGGAGATGGGAATAGCTCTTTATAATTTTTTTTAAATGGGGTAAAATATGAAAAATAATTTAAACAGTTTTCATATTTTTCTCTTTTAAGCAGTAGAAGGAGCCGCTGCTGAAATCTATCATGAAAACCTAGTTTAGGCCTGTTTCACACTTACTGATATCTCCCGTACTGGAAAAAACAATACCGGAGATATTCATGTCCGTGTGTCCATCTGTACCTGTGTGGCATACATGTGGCAACTGTGTACAGCATCAGAATCACATGTACCGGTGCCTGGGAATCAGCGGTACAGTTAGCGCAGTTTCCAAGCCCCAGGTGCTGGAAGCATCTCTCATCATTGTCCCCTGCTTGCACGGTGATCATCACGGGCAAAGGACAATTTTGAGAGTAGTATTCAGCTCCTGCTATCTCCAACAAGCGTAAATTTAAGAATAAAATGAAAGACACATTATAGTCAACTTTACACCTAATTCTCTGAAGCCATTGTCCCCTTTGGAAGTGCATTGAGGTGAAGGGTACATTGCTGGAAAAGAAAAAAAAAAAAAAAAAAAACTCTTTAAATGTCTTAGTTTGCGAGTGTGAACGAGGTGCGTGTGTCCGGAGCGTAAGTGCGAACGAAAGTAAGTGTGTGACTTGTTTTTCAGTGAAGAGGTATTTGGGAATCCTGCAGAAAATACCTGTGTGAATTGCGGTGAGTGCTGCATTGTGACCTGCTGAGTGCTTTTCTACCTGTTTAGATTTATTGGGCTTTTTAAAACCTATTTTCTCACTACAGTTTTAGTTTCTTAGTTTACTACCTGTGTATTTAAGGGTTAACTACATTGCACTAAAATACTGAGGTGTAGATTTACTCACAAGGGGTTAATTAAGGGGAAGGGGTCATAATTAAGGGTTTATAAGGGGCAGCTGGTTGGACATCAAGTCCTTTGGAAGTGCATTGAGGTGAAGGGTACATTGCTGGAAAAGAAAAAAAAAAAAAAACTCTTTAAATCTCTTAGTTTGCGAGTGTGAACGAGCTGCGTGTGTCCGGAGCGTAAGTGTGAATGAAAGTAAGTGTGTGACTTGTTTTTCAGTGACTTGGATTCAGGGAGTTTGGAAGGGAGGACTTAGGACTGAATTGCTGACTGTATTTCATTCTTTCTTTACTTTACTTTTTACTTAATTAATCCACCTGACCTACTTATCTGATTACCCCGTCCATGCTTGATACTTAACTGATCCCCCGCCGATATCTAATTGATACACTTGCACATCCCTAATTGATCCCCGTCCATACACCTATATATAAATAATTGTGTTTTGTACTTGTATATATATACTGACTGTATCCCCATATTTAGAATGACGTCCATTTTGGCCGGAGCCGTGCAGTGTACATCTTGCGCAATGTATGCATTCCGTGAGCAACCGCTCGAGGATCCATACTGCTGCGAGAGATGTGAGCATATCGTGCACTTGGAAGCCCAAATTCTGGATCTAAGTGCTCAGATAGCGGTACTGAGGAGCATCGACAACATGGAACGGAGTTTGCTGCTCACCGAGCAGACACTCAATGGGTCAATACTGGGGGTGGAGCATAGAGGGGAAGTGCAGGCTGAACAGGCAGGGAGCTGGATAACAGTTAGGAGGGATAGAGGGAAGAAGTATAGGAAGGCTGGTTCAGAACCAGCATTATTGGAGCACGACAGATCCTCTGACCGCCGGGGGAGTGTATGCTCCAGTAATGAGGGGGAGGGGGGAAGTGTAGGGCAGGCAAGACAGGTTCTAGTAGTGGGTGACTCTATTATTAGGGGGACAGACAGGGCAATCTGTCACAAAGACCGGGATCGCCGAACGGTGTGCTGCCTCCCTGGCGCTCGAGTCCGGCACATCGCGGATCGGGTTGACAGGTTACTGGGTGGGGCTGGCGAAGACCCAGCGGTCATGGTCCTCATCGGCACCAATGACAAAGTGAGTGGTAGATGGAGGGTCCTTAAAAATGATTTCAGGGACCTAGGTAGGAAGCTTAGGGCAAGGACCTCCTAGGTAGTTTTCTCAGAAATACTACCAATCCCGCGAGCCACACAGGAGCGCCAACGGGAAGTTAGGGAGGTGAATAAGTGGCTAAAGAGTTGGTGCAAGGCAGAAGGGTTTGGGTTCATGGAGAACTGGGCCGACTTCGCGGTCGGCTACAGGCTCTACCGTAGGGACGGGCTGCACCTCAATGGGGAGGGTGCAGCGGTGCTTTGGAAGAAGATGGCTAATAGGTTGGAGGAGTTTTTAAACTAGAGACGGGGGGGGAAACCAAGGAAATAGGTGGGATGTGAGGCAAGCAAGGGGGAAGGGGAGAAGTGAATATAATGAGGGTGGAGAGGGGGGTGGGGATAGTACAGTTAGATCGTTAGAGAAGAATAGGATGCTAAATAACTCCAAAGTTTTATTTTGCATGCTGACCAACGCAAGAAGCCTGACCAATAAGGCGGATGAGCTGCAGGCGCTTATATCGGAGGAGAGGTATGACATCGTAGGTATAACAGAGACTTGGCTAGACGATAGCTACGACTGGGCGGTAAATTTATTAGATTATAGTTTATTTAGAAGGGACCGGAAACAGGGGAAAGGCGGAGGAGTCTGCTTATATGTAAAGTCATGTCTAAAACCCAGACTAAGGGAAGATATAGGAGAGGGAGAAGAGGGGGTCGAGTCCATGTGGGTAGAGATAGAGGGAACTAAAAATAATAATAAAATATTACTGGGGGTCTGCTATAAACCACCAAATATAACAGAGGAGAATGAGAATCTGCTATTAGGACAAATAGACAAAGTAGCAAAACATAATGAAGTGATTGTAATGGGGGATTTCAACTACCCGGATATTGACTGGGAAACAGAAACCTGTAGATCTCAGAAAGGAAAAAGGTTCTTGACAAATATTAAGGATAATTATCTCTCCCAACTAGTGCAGGAACCAACGAGAGGGAAGGCCGTGTTGGACTTAATATTGACTAATAGGCCTGATAGAATAACTGAGGTACAGATAGGGGGGCACCTAGGTAATAGCGACCATAATATTATCGACTTCAAAATGCCCTTCAGTAGGGTTATCAATAAGGGAACAACAAAAACATTAAACTTTAGGAGGGCGAAGTTTGATCAGCTGAAAGAAAGCCTTCAACTTATTGACTGGGACAAAGTTCTTAATCAAAGGAATACGAATAGTAAATGGGAAACCTTCAAAAGAATTCTGAATACTCAGTGCGAGAGGTATATACCGTATGGGAATAAAAGGGCCAGAAATAAGAGGAAACCAATATGGTTGAACAAGAACGTAAAAGGGGCGTTAAATAGCAAAAAAGAGGCATTCAAGAGATTAAAACAGGAAAACAGTAAGGAGGCACTAATGTGTTACAAGGAAAAAACGAGAACCTGTAAAAAAACAAATAAAAATAGCGAAGGAGGAAACAGAGAGATGTATTGCTAGGGAAAGTAGATCAAATCCCAAACTGTTCTTTACGTATATAAATAGTAAAAGGATTAAATCGGATAATATTGGACCGATAAAAAGTGAGGAAGGCAAAATCATAGAGAAAGATGAGGATAAAGCTAATCTATTAAATAATTTTTTTTCGACAACTTTCACAAAGGAAATCGAACTAACAGGAGAAATGAGAAGTGACAAACTTAATCCTCCACTAAGTATGACAAATCTAACCCAAGCTGGGGTACAGAAACGCCTCAGTAACATTAAAATAAACAAATCACCAGTACCTGATGGCATACACCCACGGGTACTAAGGGAACTAAGTAATGTGATAGACAGACCGTTATATCTTATATTTAAGGACTCTGTTGAGACTGGGTCTGTGCCACTTGATTGGCGACAGGCGAATGTAGTGCCAATATTCAAAAAGGGAGCAAAAAGTGACGCCGGAAACTATCGGCCGGTGAGTCTGACGTCCGTTGTGGGCAAAATTTTTGAAAGCTTCATTAAAGAGGCAATTACGGAGCATCTTGATGCTAATAATCTTTTAATCCCGAACCAACATGGATTCATGAGGAATCGCTCCTGCCAAACAAACCTGATTGACTTCTACGATTAGGTTAGCTCTCGAGTAGATCAGGGGGAACCAGTGGATGTTGTGTATCTCGACTTCTCAAAAGCGTTCGATAGCGTGCCACATAATAGGTTGGTATATAAAATGAGAATGATGGGGCTGGGGGAAAATGTCTGCAAGTGGGTAGCTAACTGGCTAAAGGATAGAAGGCAGAGGGTGGTTATAAAAGGAATATACTCAGATTGGGTAAGCGTCACTAGTGGGGTACCACAGGGGTCTGTACTAGGCCCAATGTTATTTAATATCTTTATTAACAACATAGTCAACGGGATAAATAGTAAAATATCAATATTTGCAGATGACACAAAGTTATGTAAAACAATTAATACAAAAGAGGACAGTGCAGACCTACAGAGGGATTTGGATAAGCTGGGTAGGTGGAGCATTAAATGGCAAATGAGGTTTAACGAGGAGAAATGTAAGGTCATACATATGGGAAGGAAAAATGGAAGTCACCAGTACTCACTGAATGGGAAATCATTGGGGAATTCAGAGATGGAGAAGGACTTGGGCATCTTGATTGATAGCAAACTAAATTGGAGTGCCCAAAGTCAGGCCGCTGCTGTAAGGGCAAACAGGGTAATGGGATGTATCAGAAGAGGTATAGCTGCAAAGGATGAGAGCATTGTTCTTCCACTGTACAAAGCACTGGTCAGACCACACTTGGAATACTGTGCTCAGTTATGGGCCCCAATATATAGAAAGGATATAAATGAGCTTGAAAAGGTACAAAGGAGGGCAACAAAATTAATAAAGGGAATGGAGGGACTGCAATACCCAGAGAGGTTGACAAAACTAGGACTATTCAGCCTGGAAAAGAGAAGGTTGAGGGGGGACATAATAAATGTGTACAAATATGTTAGGGGACAGTATAGAGATCTTGGCCGGGATTTGTTCAAAAGGAGGGATATTACGGTAACAAGAGGGCACTCACTAAGACTGGAAGAGAAAAGGTTTCAGCACCAGCATAGGAAGGGGTTCTTTACGGTAAGAGCAGTGAGAATATGGAATTCACTGAGTGAGGAGACGGTAATGTCGGATTCACTACACCAGTTCAAGCGGGGACTGGATGCATTTCTAGATACCAGGCAGATTTCAGCATATACTTAAAAATAAAATAAAATAGTAGGTTGATACAGGGATTTATTCTGACTGCTGGTTTCAGAGTCGAGAGGGAATTTTTCCTCAGGTGAAGATTGGCCAAATCATTTGGGGTTTTTGCCCTCCTCTGGATCAATTTTAGCAATTACAGAACTAACAGGTCGAACTTGATGGACGCAAGTCTTTATTCGGCTTTACAAACTATGTTACTATGTTACTATGTTACTATAAACATACCAAAAATAAAAAAGAACAATATCCCTCATCTGTCCGAAGTAATAATAATAATCAAGTGTCCAATGCTGTAATCCATGTAATCCATCTGACCGAAATTTCTGCATCAGGGTATGGGGTGGCTTGAGGAAATCACATATGCTGAGGACCAGAGGAGAATGACTCGATGCACCGAGCGGGCCCCTGAACTGTGCTGAGCTCACTGAGTGACAGGACATCACTCACTGAGCTCAACGCAGTTCAGAATGCAGAAATGTCGGTCAGATGGATTACTGTGTGGGACAGTGGATTATTGCATCTTCGGACAGGTGAGGGATATTGTTCTTTTTATTTTTGGTTTGTTTACATGAGACAATAGCTTCAGGGAATTAGGAGTAAAGGTGAGTGTAATCTGTTTTTTTTTATTCTTAATTTTACATTTGTTGGAGATAGCTGGAGCTGAATAATACTCTCAACATTGTCCATTGCTCATGCTGATCACAGCACAAGCAGGGGACAATGATGTGAGACTCCTTTAGCACCCGGCAATTGGGAACAGTGCTAACTGTACCGCTGATTTCCAGGCACCGGTATTTGTCACACTGATGACAAGCGGATGCCATCTGTTTGTCATCAGGGTGCACATATGAGGGACGTTTTGCAGCCCATGCAGAGTGCAAAAAACTGACATGTCAGCGTGTTTTACCCAAGGACACATGGACCTTGCAAACACAATGACATGTGCGCAGACCCATTTATTTGAATGGGTCTATGTGTGCATGTGTCTCCAGTATGCGTGAAAACTGTCACCACATGTACTGGAGACAGTGATGTGTTAAAGAGGCCATAGTGCTAGCTTGCATTACCACTGCAGCAAAAGTGGTCAGGATATGTTCACATGTCTGATGTCACTCTTTCCAACCCCTCTGGGCATTTGCATAAGTATAAAGGAGGATGAAGTTTAGGATTACAGTGCAGAGACATTTTGTTAGTAACTGAGTAGTGGAAAATGCCACAGAGAATGACTGGAAGCACTGATTCAGTTAGTTGGTGCTGCTCGCCGTATCACATGCTGGGATTATATACGTGGACTGTATCACACGCAGGGATTAGATCCGGAGACTTATGAAGCACTAGGATTAGATGTGTGGACTGTATCACACACTGGTATTAGATATGTGTAATGTATTACATCATGGGAATTGTAACGCGGACTGTATAATACAATGAGATTAAATACGTGGACTGTGTCACACAGAATGGGATTAAATACAGAGCTCCACATAGTGTGTCACACATGAAAGGGTTTCATATAGGCCTCTGTGGAGTGTATTACATGATAGTTTTGGGTACAGTGCTCAGCAAAGTGTTTCACACAGGATGGAGTTAGATACAAGGAGTGTATCACACAGGATGCAACTAAATACATGGAGCATAACACAGGGTGAGATTAGATACAGATCTCAATAGAGAGCAACATACATGATGAGATAAAATGCATGGCTCAGCGGATCATATCACACATAATGGGATTAGATGCACAGCTCATTGGACCACGTCACGCATGATAAGATTAAATGCACAGTACAGTGCACCATGTCACACAAGATAGGATCAGATGCATGGCTCAGCAGACAAGTCACAGGGTAGAATTAGATGCACTCAGTGGATCATATGTCACATTATAAGATTAGATGTATGGCTCAGCAGTCCGTGTCACACATAATGGGATTAGATGCAAGACTCAGCAGTCCATGTCACACATAATGGGATTAGATGCAAGACTCAGCAGTCCGTGTCACGCGTAATGGTATTAGATGCAAGATTCAACAGACCGTGTCACACATAATGGGATAAGATGCAATATTCAACAGTCAGTGTCACACATGATGAGAATGGATGCACGGTTTAGTAGACCATATTACACATGATGGGATTAGATGCATGGCTCTGCTCATTCAGTGAAATGCTTTATTGAGATGTTTGTAATGCAGGGACGTCTGAATTAGGCTTTACTGATGACTTCTGATGCGCTTTTCAGATGCAGCAGTAAATCCTCATTCAGGTGTCGCTGCACACACAGATATCTTAAAGAGGCCTGAGCAGAGCTGATTCAGTGTTCAGAGCACAGCAGCATTATGCTTACACTGCTGTGCTCCAAACACTGGTGACAGTGGTGGTGAGAGTGGGACTGTTCTTCAGAGCATAGGTATGGACTTCAATAAAATGGCACCCAACTCCTCCCACAGCTATAGACTGGGCAGCCCAGGGGAGACCGCGATCTCTTATGCATAGGGGCTGTCATATTTCTGATGTGTGTCATACTCAGTAACTTATCCATCAGCAAATAAAAATGACAGCCCCTAGTGGATGCAGAAAAAAAAATACATGTTAAAATAGTATATACTATTTTGTATTAAAAATAATTGAATACATAATCAATAATTATTAATATAAAAATTAAAATCGCAACACATTCCCTTTAAGGTAAATATGCCAATCTTCTGGTTTACTTTGCAATAAAGAACTGTCTTTAATTAAATTGTATATATTTTATACACTTCACAATTTGCTCTACATGGGTAGTGGCTTTATAGAAAATGGGCAGGAATTAGTAAAGTTGATACAATTTTCTGGCAAAAAATAAACCTACTAATAAGTGGTGAAAAGGAAGATTGCACAGACTAATAAGGGGTGTAAAGCTAGACTGGACAGCCTAAAAATGCATACAATTTATAAAACAGACTAATACAATTTTAAAACTACATAGTCCAGGTTTGGCCACGGCCCCACTCTCAGTATTTGGTGAGTATTCGGTCACTATTTTTCTCAGGAGTGGGAGACAAAGTGCAGTTTGAATTTTTCCATGAACTCATTGATTTCCAAGGACGAGTGTGAGCTGAATGTCGGCTCAAATTCAGGTTAGTTGTATAGCCCTGTAGTATAGCATTGGGCCGAGTGCAATCTAATATTTTGTCATTTTGTCATCTATCGCTTGCAAATAGATGCTACTGAGCACGCGCTGCGGCCATTTTGTTGAAGCAAAAAAAAAAAAATTGGCTCCAGCAAAATGCCCACGGCGCATGTTCAGCAGCATCTGTTGGCAGATGATAGATGGTACTGCGCATGCGTGGGCGCTGGCAAAATTTTGCTCGAGTTAAAAAAATGTTTAAAAGACAACAATATGAACTGCGCAAGAGAATTATTTAAAATAGGGGGAAGATAACTGATGGTTCAGTGACCTGTCATTTACGCCACAATGCTGAATATGAGAACAGAGCATCAAAGAAAGCCCCGCCTACAGCCCCGCCCCAAAGCACGAGAATCTAATTATCTCCAAATTGCAAATAAAGATTAAAGAACAACCACAAGACTGATTTCATCAACCCAGGTATCATTTTAATCGGCATAACGGCGTCAACCTGACACTGCCTGTAGTTTACTTAGCACAATTCTGCTGACAGGTTCCTTTTAACAAATTAATAAACCTACCCCAATATTGGCAGATGTCTTAGCTCCCACAATGTGCTGCTGCATCCTTGTGTTTATTTTAACTCATATATTTCTCTTTTTAAGGACTCACTATGTCTATTAAAAACTGGAAGGTGGACAAATTGTTAGCACTATTATTATGTCGAGCTAAGGATAAAATCAGATTAAGTGCAAGGAGTTTATTAGTTGTACTGATTCCTGTATATGATCCCTTCCTCACTCCCAAAAAAACAATTGTTTGTTGAGAATGATTTACTAAGCTACATATTCGAGAATTATGGCTTAATTTGTACCAAAAATAGCAGTTGTATGTACGTTGCACCCTATTTATTATGTATCTTAGACATATTTTTCAACACACTTGCTAAAAGACATGGATGTGTGGTTGATGAAAATGGCTTTGGCCAAAATTGTGATGAAGAAGATAAAACATAATGGAGGTGACCAAACAATCCAGGAAGCTCAAATGCTTTTAATGGATGACGCATTTTAGGGACATTCTGTCCCCTTCATCAGGTACATTTCTACTAATTTATCAAACAGCTTCTGTTCCTTTTATGAATTTGATGCATTGTAAGCCTATCTATTTCAAATAAAGTTTGTAGCGTCTAAAAATTAGACAGGTTTATTAAATCAGTCCCATTGCCTATTAAATTAGTGTTTATGTGCTAAAGATAGAGCTATTAAATGATAAGCCTCCCTGAGGTCCAGAATTGATGTTTGATGACAATCTCTATACAATATAATGTAGACTACGTTAGAACAAATTGAAAATACATTTAATGGCATATGCAGAGACAAGCTTAAATGAAGTCAAATGTTGACCATGGCAGTCAAGAAAAAATTGTAGAGATGAAGCTCCTTTCCCAGTACTAAGCACTAGCAATATGACTTTTGCAATACCAAGAACTAAGTGTATATGTGTTTCTTCTTTTGCTAAATCATGTAGAAAGAAAACAACAAAGTCTAAAAATAAATCTACAGTAAACATAGATTAGCATGGTAATGTAAATCCTAGCTGTTCTCAATTTATGTTAAATTGCACATGGTTGTCTCCCACATACCTTCAACTGAGTTAAATTGCAGGCTGAAAAACTTCTGCTGAGTCAGCCACATAATTACCATCCCCTGCTCTGTGCACAGGCTTTTTCATCAGTAATTGTTAGTTACGCAACTTTCCATCTAAAATCCCTTTCATTCTTTGTGTTAAGCAGACTATTTAATTTTGTGTTTAAATGATACTTGGCTAAATGTCCTCTATGAATAACAGAGGGCATTATAGTGATGAATATGTAACTATCCAACAAAAAAGTTACTTTTATATATTCCTTTCATGAAGTAAATGTTTTGATTCCTACTGTGTTTTCTTTCAGCAGCTGCAAAATGTTACAGGTCAAAAATTATGTATAGTAGATGGAAATAGTAGTTACATTCCTTAACTACTGGGAACAGCCGTCCATAATCTGCCTCCTCTGTATAACTCCAAACTCTAAAATCTCCAGATATCTTCCAACAAGTAATCTCCAATCCTCCCGAGACTTAATTCTCTCCTCCACACTTGCCTCCAAAACATCTCCTGAGTATCCCCCATCTCCTGGAATTCTGTGCCCCAACATGTCCAATTTTTCACCACATCCAGGACTTTCAGGCGGAATTTGAAAATGAATCTCTTCAAGAAGGCTTACAGTAATTTTTATGTAACAATAAAAGTAAAGATATTTGGTATCAACGCATGAGCTACAAAACTGTCACAATCTTTAAATCCTAATACAGTGAATATCGGTAACCAAAATATAGGAAATGCTTGCCAAAAATGCTCATCATTTTGCCAAACAAAAGCTGGAATATCATGTAATCAAAAAGTTTTATGTAAATAAAATTGACATCACTGAAAACATGATCTCATCTAGTATAAAAGATGACTCTACTTAGCTCTGGCAGCGGAAAAATACAAAGTTTATAGCACTCAGAATAAGGCAGTGCATAAACAATGTTTTCTTCTACAAAATCATACTGTCCCAAAGAATAAAATAGTAGCCGACCACACATTTGTGTGCTAAAATAAAGGGAAGTAAATTATAGAGGGATTTTTGCATTTATGGTAGCACAAATGCTCTGAAAAACTGATGTGGCTCTGCTTAAAATAAAAAAAAAGGTCCAGTTAAATCAGCATTCCTAAATCAAAATTCACAGTTCATCTCTCAGACTTCCCTCTTCTCCAGTCTAATGCAGCAATGCAGCACTTCCCAACATGGTGCCCTTAAATATATCTCCCATTCTGTGCCCTCGAGTAAATAATTGCCCCACACTGTGCTTCATGCACAAAGCGTCCCTCTGGCTACCCCTCTCTATGATGTCCTCTGTATACTGCCCCTCTCCAAAAAAAATTCCTTACACTGCCCCTCTCCAAAATATCCAAAATATTCCACCCACATTGCCCCAAAATTCACGCACAAAACTGCCCCTCTCCTTAATTTCTCCCCACAGTGCTCCTCTTCAGAATACCCTCCACTCTGCCCCCTTCCATAATGTCCAAAATGTCTCCCCTACTGCCCCTTGCTATACTGTGCCCCTTCACAATTTTTCAATCATTGGCCCATAATGTACCCTCACAATAACACCAATCTCCCCACCCCTCCTATAACAGTTAGGATATTTAATCTTTGGCTTATCTACTGAGCGCTTACTGTTTCCTACTGCATCCTCGCCACCTCTGCGGCTCTGGCAACAACATCATTGTGATGAGTTCAGCAGCGTGATTACCTCATCACACTGCTGCACATTGGGACAGAGGCTGAAGAGTGCTGCATTGCCCTTGTCCCAGCGTCAAAGTACTCAAATATATTGACATCTTCAGTACATTTTGATAAAGGAAGATGAGAATAGACATCTTCCGGCTTTCCTTGGGCCTCAAAATATCCTTTGGCAGGCCAAATGCCCAGCAGTCATGTATGGTGCAGGCCTGGGCTAAAGCAACATTTTAGTGGAAATTTTTTATTTTATGGCTTCTTTTTGTTAATAAACTGTGGTGCAAAAATGCTCAACACATAACTAGTTGAAGTGTATAAGGGGAGTGGTTACCAAAATGGGTTCACTTTTTAATATGTTGTTTGAGAGAAAAAAAAGTAAATGCCTCTGGGAAAATAGAATGGTTACTAATCAAATGATTTGAATGCCACATGGAAGCTGGCTGCTGTCCGAATGAAACTCTGCAACATAAATGGCAAACATGATGCCAGAAAATACATATAATATAAAGGCAAAGAAAATATAAAAAGCCCATGAAAATGGATCTAAAGTCTTGATATCATAAATATTGAACAATAAAATTATGAATCAATTCACTTCAAAATGAATATACATCTATAATATAACCGGAGATGCGTCCCTCTGTCTGAAGCCTCAATAGACCACGCAAGCGCAACGCGCTTGCGCAGTCTGGAGACCACAGAGGAACACATCCCTATCCTAAACGAGGATGTGAATTGTGGCGCTGGAGATTGCGGTATGCGTAAGCACTGAACGCATACAGCAATCTCCGGCACCATAACAACTTACCTATCTGGGAGGCCAGTTTCCGCGTCGTCTCTTCAGGCAGAAGGCCAGGATCCGCCGTCGGAGTCAGTGCATGCGCATAGCGCACTTCCGACGCCGTTTTATTGAAGACACATTGCAAGTGTGTCTTCAATAGACACATTGAAGACACACTTGCAGAGTGTCTTCAACAAAATAGCGCTGGAAAGCGCAGACTGCGCAGGCGCTGATGCGGCGTCACAGTCCTCCCCCGCTCTCTCCTGAGATCACTAATTATTTAAATATGTAACATACCCCCATACTTCGCCGCCATTTTAAAGACACAAGATTTCTACATCACACAGTGCCTCCTGTCTCTATCTTAAAAAAAAACATTTTGTACTATATATAGATATATATATTACACATATATCTACAGTGGTGGCCAAAAGTATTGGCACCCCTGCAATTCTGTCAGATAATACTCAGTTTCTTCCTGAAAATGATTGCAATCACAAATTCTTTGGTATTATTATCTTCATTTAATTTGTCTTCAATGAAAAAACACAAAAAGAATTGTCCTAAAGCCAAATTGGATATAATTCCACACCAAACCTAAAAAAGGGGGTGGACAAAAGTATTGGCACTGTTTGAAAAATCATGTGATGCTTTTCTAATTCGTGTAATTAACAGCACCTGTAACTTACCTGTGGCACCTAAAAGGTGTTGGCAATAACTAAATCACACTTGCAGCCAGTTAACATGGATTAAAGTTGACTCAACCTCTGTCCTGTGTCCTTGTGTGTACCACATTGAGCATGGAGAAAAGAAAGAAGACCAAAGAACTGTCTGAGGACTTGAGAAACCAAATTGTGAGGAAGCATGAGCAATCTCAAGGCTACAAGTCCATCTCCAAAGACCTGAATGTTCCTGTGTCTTCCGTGCACAGTGTCATCAAGAAGTTTAAAGCTCATGGCACTGTGGCTAACCTCCCTAGATGTGGACGGAAAAGAAAAATTGATGAGAGATTTCAACGCAAGATTGTGCGGATGGTGGATAAAGAACCTTGACTAACATCCAAACAAGTTCAATCTGCCCTGCAGTCCGAGGGTACAACAGTGTCAACCCGTACTATCCGTCGGCGTCTGAATGAAAAGGGACTGTATGGTAGGATACCCAGGAAGACCCCACTTCTTACCCCGAGACATAAAAAAGCCAGGCTGGAGTTTGCCAAAACTTACCTGAGAAAGCCTAAAATGTTTTGGAAGAATGTTCTCTGGTCAGATGAGACAAAAGTAGAGCTTTTTGGGAAAAAGCATCAACATAGAGTGTACCGGAAAAAAAAAGAGGCATTCAAAGAAAAGATCACGGTCCCTACAGTCAAACATGGTGGAGGTTCCCTGATGTTTAGGGCTTGCTTTGCTGCCTCTGGCACTGGACTGCTTGACCGTGTGCATGGCATTATAAAGTCTGAAGACTACCAACAAATTTTGCGGCATAATGTACGGCCCAGTGTGAGAAAGCAGGGTCTCCCTCAGAGGTCATGGGTCTTCCAGCAGGACAATGACGCAAAACACACTTCCAAAAGCACTATAAAATGGTTTGAGAGAAAGCACTGGAGACTTCTAAGGTGGCTAGCAATGAGTCAAGACCTGAATCCCATAGAACACCTGGGGAGAGATCTCAAAATGACAGTTTGGAGAAGGCACCCTTCAAATATCAGGGACCTGGAACAGTTTGCCAAAGAAGAATGGTCTACAATTCCAGCAGAGCATTGTAAGAAACTCATTGATGGTTACCGGAAGCGGTTGTTCACAGTTATTTTGGCTAAAGGTTGTGCAACCAAGTATTAGGCTGAGGGTGCTAATACTTTTGTTTGGCCCATTTTTGTAGTTTTGTATGAAATGATCAATGAATTGATTTTTGCTTTATTCTCTTATGTGTTTTTTCCTTGCAAGCAAATTAAATGAAGATAATAATACCAAAGAATTTGTGATTGCAATCATTTTTAGGAAGAAACTGAGTATTATCTGACAGAATTGCAGGGATGCCAATACTTTTGGCCACCATTGTATATATATATATATATATATATATATATATATATATATATATATATCTATAGATGATGCTATATACATATATAATAGATATATGTAATATATATGCAATACAGACCAAAAGTTTGGACATACATTCTCATTAAAAGATTTTTCTGTATTTTCATGACTTTGAAAATTGTACATTCACACTGAAGGCATCAAAACTAGTGTTGAGCCACCCCCGTAGTGTTCGAATTCGGTTAGTCGAACACCCGTATGTTCGCCGAACTGTTCGTCGAACACCGTCGAACACCGTTAAAACCAATGGCAGGCAAACAAAAACACAAAGAAACACATAGAAAACACTTCAAAGGTGTCCAAAAGCTGACAAACTGCTCAGAAGACACAACTAACACATGGAAAAGTGACAAGTACATATAGTCATGCGAAAAGAAAAGAGGTGGAGGAGTAAAAGGAGGGGGAGACACAGATATAGGCATGTCATGCCCTTTTAAAATCAAGAAAGGCTGGAGTAAAAATCAAAAATCAGCCTACCAACACCCAGACGTCGTGACAAGAAAATTAAAAAAAGAAATATCTTTAGGTAGAATGGCGGTTCCATTCAGAACACTTTCCTTACAAGACGTAGTGGTATCCCCGTTGTGAGTTGTGCCAAAAACAGAACCCAATACATTCGGACTAATCCACCATTTGTCATATCCAAGGGGCAATTCTGTAAACGACAACATCGACGCGGAACCAAGTATAGTAGTATATACTGTACATCCTTTGACAAAGCAATCAGGCGGATCAAGAAGTTGGGAAGGGTCACCCTAATGGTCAAAACAGACATTGATGCGGTGTTCCGGTTACTGACTGCCTGTGCCTCTGAATAGTGTCCACCTATTGGGCTGCTTCTGGGATGGAGCATACTATATAGATCGCTGTTTGCCCATTGGGTGCTACAGATCCTGCTCACTATTTGAGGTGTTTAGTTGCTTACTCGATTGGATTGTAATGGACGTTTCTAAGGGGGCACATATTATCCATTACCTCGACAACTTCTTATGCCTGAGCCCAAAAGATTCGCCACAGTGTGAATACACGCGGTAGTCCACCTGTGAGAAGGAGAGAGCTGGAGGGAGAGCGGACACCACAGAGCCGAGGGGTTAGATGGAGAAAGGAAGAAGGAAAGAGGGCGAGGGAGGTAAGGGAGTACAGTAGAAGGCCGACCTGAGCTCCCCCACGTTCCTGCTGGGCGGGGAACAGCCCTGGGAAGAAAAGCCGCTTGCACATCCCTTTGAGGTTACGGGCGCGAGCGGGCAGAGGGACTACGCTGGAGTGCGAAGCCGACACGACCAGTCCATTCCTGCCCGTGCGACCTCTGTGTCGCGGGGTTTGTGCCAGAGCCACGGTGGACCCTGTCGGCCAGCCCTCCTCTCCCAATACCGGTGCCTGTCGAGCCCCCCCCGCTGTGGGGGTAAGTAACATGGGCAGAAGAATGACCATCTTCCAGGCAAACTAAGATGTCTACTTCTTTTCGTGGACAATGTGATACAATCCCTTTCTTATGGACACGCCCATCGCTACAAATTCCAGATGAGGCACAAAAACAGCAGGTGCTTCAAAGGATATCAAGTGCTCCTTCAAGTGGGCTCTCCTCCACCTCAACTTCAACATCACAAATACTCCAGTCCTCAGAGGTGTCACCCCAATCGCACTTGCTTCCTCACATCTCCCAGGTCTCCAGCTGCCCGTCTGAGTATGGGGTAACACATATGGTTGAGTCTGCACAGCTGTTTACTCATACTATAGCCTGGGAAATGGAGGTCTGCTCCAGAGCTTCTGTTAATCCAGACGAGGAAATGATCTGCACTGATGCCCAGAATCTTTATGAGTCGGATCCAGGACTAGATGAAGAAGGTTCTGAGCATAATGTAGACCCTCGTTCCCAAACTGTAGCTCCTATTGGTGGAGACAATGGTGAAGACGATGATGAGACTCAAATACCTGATTGGAGTGACAACTTTACTTTTCGGTCAGGGCAGGAAGAGGTTCGCTCTGAGGACGACGGGTGTGAGAACACACAGGGTGATGATGACGAGGTTGGAGATCCCAATTACAGTCAACCAACAGTCAGCCAGTCGATGAGGTCAGCAGAGGAGGTGGAGGAGGATGTGACTAGCCCAGGGGATGGGGATGACTCGGTACACGGGCCTTTGCCTTGCCTTTGGGATGTTGCGGTTGTCGGCTCCCGGGCCCGTACCCTGGGGTCACTCTTTAAAAGGGTGGATAATTGTTAATTTTATAAGAGTTTGTGACGCCACCTGTGGTATCTGGTGAGAAGCACCAGTGCTGCAGCAGTCTACTGAGGCCGGTGATAAGGCAGCTCGATGGTATAGCTCCCCATAGGTGGAGCTAGGCCTCAGAAAAGCATATGCAGGGGGAATGCAGGACAGGCGAGACCCAGCTGGGTCAGAGCAAGAACGAGAACGGACACGGTAGTCACTTCAGTACCTTTTACTGGTGGAAATTTAGGCACATCCCGGAGCACTGTAGGGTGAAGGGTGCATATCAGGATCCTCCCCAATGAGCGGGTGTAGGGCCTCCTGTTTCTTGCCTCTGCGTAGTAAGTTTCTGACCTGCCTGGAGCTAGGCCTAACTTTGTCTCTCTCCTACGCTGGCTGACCTTGTGGTAGGGCCTTGTCTTGGAGCTCACGCTCCCAGTATGCGGGGCCTAAGCGTCTGCTGGCTCTGTTACGTATCAGCACCTTAGTGATCCTGGGACTTGTAGTTCTCCAGGGATTCCGGTTATGCCTTACTGGGTCATAGAGATCCCGGTAAGCTCGGATCCAGTGTCCGGTAAATGCTTCGGGGTGAGCTGGTTAAGCTCCTCTGCCCCCTATGTACTAACTCTCCACTCGCCTTCGGCCTACTCGGGCCCTCACTAGGCTATACACACTAACGGCAGCTTGCCGCGCTTCACCAATCTTATGGCGCCGGCTCACCTTAAGCTCTAACTGGGCTCCCTGAATCTAGCTAACAGGAGCCTCGTGCTCCACTGCTGAACTATTAACTGAGTTCTCTAGACTAGACTGAGCTCCACTGCAGACTGACCTCTCTTAGGCTTCTCTACTGCAGGAACTCTTCAGAGGAACTGAACTGCCTTGCTCCACCTTCCCTATTTTTATCCCTAACGGGCTCCCTCTGCTGGTCTGAGGTGGAAGGTGGAGATGTGTGAATGTTTATGGGGGCCTCTTGTGGAGGATTCCATCAATGCACTCTTCTAGGATCTGTGATTCCAAGCACAGCTGGGCGTCACAGATGCTATTGAAGACGAGGTTAGGTTGCCCCTTCCTGGACAGAGACGGAGTACTGGAAGCACGTCAACAACTGCATCCTCAACCACAACTCTGCCTCTGACCACAAGTCGTGGTGGTTCTTCAGGTTGCATGGGCTCTAAGCCTTGCATAGCCAGGGCTATTTTTCAGATCGATAAGGATGACCCAACTCGTGTTATCTGTAATATTTGTCACCAAAAGATAAGTAGAGGCCAAAAAATCCATAGTTTGAGTACTTCATGCATGAACCCTCACATGGATATGAAGCATAAATTGCAGTGGGAAGCTCACTGTGCTACAATGCGGCCTAGCGGGCCGGGCCAACCACCGTCTGCCCCATCTTGTGCATCCACGGCCTCTTCATCCTCTGTGAATGGGGGGACAGCAGTCACACATGTTTTTGGACGCAGACCTGCCACCTCTTTACCCGCAACAGCCAGTGTGATTGGCAGGTCATCATTTCATTTGGAAGTGGAAACACCAGCTGGTGTTGAGCGCTCTCCGACATCGAGAGCACCACCTTTGGATCAAGGCAACCTAACTTTTCCACCTGCATCTTCCTCACAGACCGGCAAGTTTGCGGGGGACACCCTACTCAATCCCGTCTAAGCACGACAGCCAGACCTCGGTCCCTCAGATGTGAACAAGTAAAAGACCATTTCCTCCTAGCCATGAGAAAGCTAAGAGGTTGAATTTCACCATCTGCAAGCTGTTGGCTACAGAAATGCTGCCTTTCCGCCTGGTGGACACAGAGGATTTTCGAGACCTTATGTCCGTCGCAGTGCCCCAGTACCAGAAGCCCAGTCGGTACTACTTCTCAAAGAAAGGTGTGCCTGCGCTCCACCAGCATGTCGCACACAACATCACCGCTTCTTTGAGAAACTCTGTGTGTGACAGGGTGCATTTCACAACAGACACTTGGGCGAGTTGGCATGGACAGGGGTGTTACATGTCGCTGACTGGGCACTGGGTAACTATGGTGACAGCAGGACAAGGGGCTGCTGTCCAAGTCTTGCCGTCCCCCCCGAGTTGTACGTCAATCCTCTTTATCTAGAAGTTCCTCCACTGCTTCTGCCTCCTCAACCTCCTCTTAGTCCTCCACCTGCACCCAAAGCCTGTCTGGTAATGCCACCCGCTTTCTAACTGCGCAGAAAGAATCCTGCACACCTCCTTACTATGCTAGCAGCAGGGCTCAACGGCATCAGGCGGTGTTTACTTTGAAATGTCTGGGAAATGTGAGTCACACAGCTGAGAAGTTGTGGTCATCTCTGGAGACCCAGTTTCATGAATGGTTGTCTCCAATGGACCTGCAACCAGGGAAGGCCGTGTGCAACAATGCTGCACACCTGGGCGCGGCCCTTCGGCGGGGCAATGTCACACACGTGCCTTGTATGGCTCACGTGTTGAACCTGGTTGTCCAGCAATTTTTAGCCACTATCCAGGACTAGATGGCATTGTGCAGAGGGCACAGTCACTGTGTGCTCACTTCCGCCGTTCGCATCCCGCAGCTCAACGACTTACATCTCTACAGAAGTCGTTGGGCCTGCCAGTTCACCGGCTGAAAAGCGATGTGCAGACACGGTGGAATTCAACTCTGCACATGTTGCAGCGACTGTGGCAGCACCGACAAGCCCTGGTGCAATACGTCCTGACGTATAGACTGGGCCAACGAGATCCAGAGGTGAGGCAAATCACGCTGCAGGAGTGATCTCAGATCAGGGACCTATGAAGTTGACGCGCCCCGTGGGCCGTGGGGTACCCGGAGCCGGGCCGGTAGACGCTGGGGGTTGTAGTCACTGTGGTGGCGACCCGGTCAGTGACCAAGGGCGGTCAATCCAAGGATAATTTGTATATATGGGTTTTATAATGTCCGACTACGCCACCTGTGGAGTGCGGCCAAAGGGGCCGCCGCTGTGGAACAGTCCTCTGAAGCTGGTGGTTTTGCAGCAATGGTATTATTACTCCCCACAGGAAGAGTGTAGCTTCAGGGCAGTGTGGGTGGATGATGGTGGTTGTAGTGCAGGGAATCAGTAATGAACACAGTGTCCGTGTGAAGCAGTCTCAAGATCTTTACTCACAGTTGTTGCAGTCCAGATTACAGGTACCAGAGCAATCTCCCCCGTCGTGCTGTGCGTACTCAGTGAGGGGCTCAGTCCTCCCCCAGATAGCTCTGGAGTACTTAGCTGGACCCCCTTCTGTGTGTCCTTTCTCTGGCCTTCTCCCTGCACCTCACACCCAGTGACACTACTATCCGGTATCCTCGGGCCTTGGCGGGCGACGTGTGTTCCGTCCCCTGGGTCCTATGTGGCTACCTTCTTAGTGAGACTGGTGTGGACTTTGGTCTGCAGTACATGAAATTCTGCAGCCTCTGGTTTCTAGTTGAGCCTTGCTGTTTCTCCGCTAGTTGAGGGACCGGTTCCCCTTATCTGGCCTGACCCCTCTACCTCCTGGTAGCAGCGGGCGCATGGGTGGCCTTCTGCACGGCCCTTACCCCTAGGGTCCCTTCGGTTCCTGGAGCCTTCCTGCTCCCACTCCTCTCTTCTCTCCTTCTGCCCTGGGCCTCCCAGGCTAGGCCCGCCTCCGGAGCAGAGCTCATGCAGAGCCTCTGCTCCTGTCACTTCTCCTCTGACTGGCTTGCTCTTTCTAAGATGGCTTCCTATTTATACTCTCACCATCATGTGCTCCCCTAAGCTGCTTTCTCCACCCACACCCACTACATAGGACCCTCCCACCAGCTAGGGACCTGGGACTGTGCTCTCTCTTAGGAGCAATCTCGCCCTACCCCCACTACGGGTATGTGTTGGATGCAGGTGTTAGGGTCCCGAGCCATACTCCTTCCTTACATGAGGGTGAGATACCACACCTCTGGGTGAGATGCAGTGCCTCTGTGGTGACTGAACTCTGAGGGGCACCACACACCCTTCTGCACAGTTTTGAAACGGCGATGAAGATGTTTAGTGCTGACGACGATGCCATTATCAGCATGACTAGTCTGGTGATTTACATGCTGGAGCACACGTTAAACAGAATTCAGAGTCAGGTGGTGGGACAAGAGGAGGTGGAGGAAGTAGAGGAGGAGTCATATGCGGAAGGGATAACATCTCCAAGGTCCAGACCGTTGGCAGCACCAAGGCGGCAGGCATGGGAGGGTGGGGGAGAGGGATTAACCAGGGCGCATGGTAGCAGCCAAACTGTTTAGGAAGGTGCAGGAGCCGAGGTAGAAGTGGAGGACGAACTGGCGAAGGGCATGTAAGACTCATCTGATGAGGGAGACCTTGATCACATTTCTGATGTGTGAGGTTGGGGGGAGAGGGTAGAGGAAGGAAGCATGATTCTTACCTCGCTACCAACACAACGAGAACTTGGTCCTCCTGGATGCACAAGACACATGAGTGCCTTTTTGCTGCACTACCTGCAACATGATCCTCGGATTGTCAGAATTCGAAGTAATCCCGACTACTGGGTTGCCACACTCTTAGATCCCCGGTACAAAAGTAAATTTGACGAAATTATTCCTGCCATAGAAAGGGATTCACGCATGCAGGAGTATCAGCAGAGGCTGTTGCAGAATCTTACATGTGCTTTTCCACAAAACTCCAGTGGTGCACGTAGTGAATCTGACAGTTCTAACTTGCAAACTGTGGGACTGTCGAGTCTTCATCACTCAAACCGTAACAGTAACACAGTATCTGCTGGTAACAGCAATTTTGTGGAATCGTTTCACCACTTTTTTAGACCATCCTTTGCAAGGCCACAGGAGACAAAAAGTCTGACACATAGTCAACGCCTAGAGAGGATGGTACAGGAGTATCTACAAGTGAACATCGAAGCTATGACTGTGTCACTGGACCCTTGCTCATTTTGGGCTTCCAATCTGGAAAAATAGCCGGAGCTCGCCACTCACGCCTTGGAGATCTTGTCATGCCCTGCAGCCAGCGTTCTCTCTGAACGTGTGTTCAGCGCTGCTGGTGGTGTGCTGACAGATAAGCGCACGCGGCTGTCCACTGAGAATGTAGACAGACTCACGTTAATAAAGATGAGCAAATCATGGATCCGCAAGGACTTTTCTACACCTGTGTCATCGTGGGGAGACTAAAAGCTTGAGGATTTGGTAAAATCACCTCACCAACCGTTTTAAGCAACTCTGGGGCAATTGATGCCACTTAAGTGGTGTCTGTGCCACAATTTTTGGAAAAAATGGAGACTCTTTTTGGAGTCCCCTTGCTGTGTTTTATGTGACGTCGGCATCGTCAATTCCAGGTGGGTTGGGTCGCCCCCCCCCCCTTTTAACTGTAAGAAACTACATACACTATTGCTTGGGGTAACACAGATGGTTGAGTCTGAAGAGCTGTTTACTCAGAGGTCAGCTCCAAAGCTTCAGTGTCTGCTAGTCAGCGTAGAATTTTTAACTGCATCAAGCCTAGGCAATACCTTGGGCGTAGTAGCCCAGCTGCGAAGCAAGCTGCACCGCCTGTATATCTAATAAGAATTTTTAAATGCATCTAGCCTAGGCAGACTGTGGGGACCCCCAACCAAACCCAGACGCTCAGACCCCATACCGCCCCCCTTTCCTTGACAATACAATAATGTAACTCTTACAACTGGATGAGTGAGGATCGGTCACAGCTTTAATAACTCTTTATACTCATTCCATAAGAAAGGCATTTTATTTCTAAAATAATTCAGCTTGTTGCAGCATGCCCTGTGACTCCACACCGGCAAGTTGGCCAACAAGTGTAACTCTCCAACATGTCCTTTCTATTTCCAGGCCACGGAGGATCCTGCATACTCGTATGCAGGACTCTGACCCCCATCCATCACTCTTAACGCTTGTTCCACTCCGTCCTGGAGTCCTGACAGGAATATGTCCAGTCCAATATCCATTAAGTGAACACCGTCGGGCCGTATGAGGCCTGCTTTATCTCCTTCCAGTTGTCGGTGTTGTATCACTACACTGCCTCTGTCTCTTCTAAATTCTGCCATCCGAATATTTATTACCCGCCTTCTCCGTTCGATGGCCGTGATGTCTCGCGCACCTTGCCATACCGCTATCGGCACAATCTCTGACCATGCTATAGTTAGCTTTGTGAAAAATTCTCTGAAGCGCTCAGTGTCTAGTTTCATTATTGCCATTAGTTATGCGCTCTTGTGATGACCGAGGTCGTTTCCCCCGGCCTGTATAACTAAGATGACCGGAACTCTTGCCTCTCTCCCTACCTTGATTACCTCCATTAGTACCTGTGGCCATAGCAGGCCTCTAATACCTCTCCAGTTGAAATATGTGTTATGAAACTCTAATTTCCTCCCGCCTGGGCGTACATTCGCCTTTTTTTCTGCCCAATATATATACGAGAGGCCTATCACCCACACTGTTGGCTTAGCGTCACCTGTAGTGTTGAGCATTCCGATACTGAAATATCGGGTATCGGCCGATATTCGCGGTATCGGAATTCCGATACTTAATTCCGATACTTTTACAATATCGTATACCGGAATGGGAAGTTCCCATAATGCAATGAGCCAGTTTCATTTTATTCAGCCAATGAGGATCCTAAGAAGTGTGGGCCCATCCTGTTAGGCATGTAGGCATGTTAACTAATGGCATGGCTGTGATTGGCTGCTGAAATGATGTCATGATGCACTGTAAAAGCCGCGCAGCCATTTTGAGCTCACTCTGCTGTGAATTCAGTTAGGGATAGGACGCTGTTGTTCTGAGGGACAGTTTTAGCTACCTATTTGCTCTATTCTGCTTTACCCAAGCTACTTTATAAATCGCTGTACCTTGCAGCGCTAGTGCACAGTTCTCTGTGCTGTTCACCGCTGTCTGCAAGGTCTCTGGGTGTGAGTGCAGCTCACGCTGTAGTGTGTGCTTCAGCCACATCTGGTTGTAGTGCGTTCAGTGTGCGTCACTGCCTCATACATTGTCCTTTTTTGCTAATTGAACATTTTTCCTGATTTCTCCTACTAGTGTGGTGGTTCCATCCGTATTCAGCTAAATTGGTTCCAAACACACTATATAGGAGTAGATAGAGAATTTTTTTTGTCTTGCAGCGCTAGTGCACAGTGCTCTGCATCTGCACTGTTCATGCCTGTCTGCAAGGTCTCTGTGTGTGAGTGCAGCTCATGCTGTAGTGTGTGCTTCAGCCACGTCTGGTTGTAGTGCGCTCAGCGTGCTTCACTGCCTCATACATTGTCCAGTCTTGCTAATTGATCATTTTTCCTGATTTCTCCAATTAGTGTGGTGGTTCCATCCATATTCAGCTACATTGGTTCAAAACACACTATATAGGAGTATATAGAGGAGCCTTTCTGCAGCATTGTGCCCTGCAGCCCCAGCCAGATTAGTATTAGCCTATTTTTTCTTGCCTCATCTATTGCATTGTAGGTTACCTTCCTACATTGTAATAGCTACAAATAGTTTGTGATACTATCGGTATTACATCTTTGGGCACATCCAGTGTCTTTTTGTGACAAAAAAAACTAAATAAAGTTCACCAAACACTCCACTTTACAGTTGTGGAGGCCACATTAGCTCATATTAAAGTCTAGTCCACACTTTATAAAATTAGTGTTTCTTATACCTGTTAGCAGCTGTTCAGCAATAAGCACACTAAGCCCTTAGTACTTTTCTGCCTATCTTTATCAGTCGATCAAGATGAAGAAGGCAGGGAGTAAGGCATGTGGTCATGGTCGTGGGCGTCGAGTTTCTGCAGGGAGAGGACGTGAGGATTCTGTGCCTGCAGGGAGAGGACGTGGGGATTCTGTGCCTGCAGCGGGTACCAGTGACTCAGCATCCCACAGTTTTACAAGGGAACAGTCCTTTATGCACAGCTTTGTGGGAGCTAGCCGTACCCCACTGCTGCGGGAGGACCAAATTGAAGCCGTTGTCGGATGGATGGCAGCTAACGCATCAATTTCAATTTGTTCCAGATCCTCTCAGGTCCTGAGCACTGAAGAGCACCCATCTGTCTCTTCACCACCTGCCAAATTGCCCAGGCGGTCAGAGAGCCCTGGACAGGAGCCATCTCTACTTCTGTTCTCTGAATCTCTTGGCTTGGAAAGAGGGGGCCAGCCAAGCAGAATTCGAGAATTTGAAGAAGAGGTAGTATGCAGTATTCAACCGTTTTGTCTCTCTGAATCTGAAGAGGCGGGTGGGCCAATGCCTATGGTCAGCAGCACACCTCAGTACGCCTCTGATGATGAGACTCAGGTGCCACTTTCTGGTGCGTACTGTGCTGTCAAGACTACCTAGGAGAAGCAGTTGTTTGAAGAGGGTGGTGTAGATGATGAGGTCCTTGACCCATCATGGCGTGAGGGACAGGAAGGTGGTGGGAGCAGCTCTGAGGAAGAGATTCCCCGAAAGGCTCAATAAGGAGAGAGAGGGAGGGGGCAGGCTTGGTTGCCTGTAGCCTCCACATTGGCACCCATTAGGAGCATGGCTCTTCCAAAATCCAAAGCGGGTGCTCCCAAGACTTGCAGTGCCTGGTCCTTTTTTGACACAGTTGCAGATGACATTTGCTTTGTGAAATGCAAGCTGTGTAATCAGAAGGTGAAAAGAGGGAAAAGTGTCAGCAACCTCAATACCACAAATATGTGGAAACATGTGTGGACCAAGCACGTGGTGGAGTTGCAAAAACACACTGAAGACCTAGGCCAAGCTACAGCGCCACCTACCACCTCTTCAGCTCGTGTTGTAGCCTCTTCCTCCAGCTCACACACAGCTGGCTCGGCTTCCTCACAGGATCGCCATGGAAGAATCTCTGGCACTGTTGTACAGAGACACAGTGTAATTCCACCCCCAGCACCACTTTCCCTGTCATCCTCATTCTCCCAGGCAAGTCTACAGCCATCGTTAGCACAGGCTTGGGAGAAAAGGCGCCCATACTCGGCAAACCACCCCCGAGCACAGGCTCTGAATGCTGGCATTGCTAAACTACTGGCTCTTGAAATGCTATCATTCAGGCTGGTGGAGACTGATACCTTCCGTAACTTTATGGCATTGGCAGTCCCACAATACAACGTGCCCAGCCGCTTTTATTTCAGCAGGCAAGCTGTCCCTGCCCTGCAACAGCATGTGGAGGGAAAAATTAACATGCACTACAAAACGCCGTCAGTAGCAAGGTCCACCTGACCACCGATGCGTGGACCAGTAAGCATGCACAGGGACGATACCTTTCCCTCACTGCCCATTGGGTAAATGTTGTGGAGCCGGGTACAGATCTTGAGAGTGGCGCTGTACGTGTTTTGCCAGCTCCAAGGATTGCAGGAATCCAGTCTGTACACATTGACTCCTCCTCATACTCCAGTTCCTCTGAATCAGCGCTGCAGGAGCCGTCGCAGTCTACCTCCACATCGACCCGTGTACGGTTACCTGTCATGATGACCGATATGAGCACAGCCGTGGCCAAATGTCAACAGGCCATATTAAAATTAATTTCTTTGGTGAATCGAAGCCACACAGCGCAGGAACTCTGGAATGCCATCAAGCAGCAGAGCGACGTGTGGTTTGTGCCAGTGAATCTCCAGCCAGGCATGGTAGTGTGTGACAATGGCCAAAATCTGGTGGCAGCTCTGGGCCTAGGCAACCTCACTCACTTCCCATGTCTGGCACATGTGCTCAACTTGGTCGTGCAGAGTTTTTTGAGGGACTATCCGGATCTTGATTCACTGCTTCACAAGGTCCGCATAGAGTGCGCTCACTTGCGGCGTTCCAGCAACACAAGATCGCACATTGCAGCTCTGCAGCGCCAATTATGTCTTACGGAACATCGCATCATATGTGACCTACCCACCAGGTGGAATTCAACGTTACATATGTTGGAGAGGTTGTGTGAGCAGCAGGCAGCAGTAATGGAGTACCAGCTGCAGCAGGCGCAAACAAGTCGCAGTACGCGCCGTTCACACTTCACCACCACTGAGTGGGCCTCTATGAAGGATATTTGCCACGTTTTGCGTGCCTTCGATTATTCCACGCGGGTGGCGAGTGCAGATGATGCACTAGTCAGCATGACTATCCCCCTTATCTGCCTGCTTGAAAAAACACTGCAAGCACTAAGGGACGAGGTTTTGGAAGAGGTGGAGGATGAGGAGTCACAAATGCCATCTGCTTCTCTACAGTCTGCGCAACGTGGTTCCTCACAAAGGCCTAGGCAGGGGACACTTTGTGAGGAGGATGAGGAGGAGTCAATGGAGGAGGAAGGCATCTGTCCAGAGGAGGGAGAAACACAATGCTCTAGTAGTCAGTATCTAGAGCGAGGGTGGGGTGATGCAGAGCAGGAAGAGATCATGCCTCAAGCAGGGGACAGCGTTTCTTGGCCAGTTGGCAGTCTACAGCACATGGTTGATTTCATGCTGCAGTGCCTGAGAAATGACCGCCGCATCGCCCACATTCTCAACACGGCTGATTATTGGGTGTCCACCCTCCTAGATCCTCGCTACCGGGACAACTTACAAAGCCTCATAACATGGTTGAACAGGGAGATAAAAATGCGGGAGTACCAAGACGCACTGGTGCATTCCATCATGTTCTCCATTCCAACCGAGAGCAGTGCTGCTAGTGCTTTACAAAGCTGCTCAGTGAATCGAGGCAGTGGAGGAAGCTCTGCACAAAGAGGGAGCAGAAGCAGCGCCTCAGCACAAGGCAAGACCAGTATGGCCCAAATGTGGCAAAGTTTTGTGTCCCCGCCGCCACAAATGTCTACACCATCACAGACGGCTCCAGTCAGCAGGAGGCAACGTTTCCGTCAGATGGTGACAGACTACATGTCTTGCCCTCTCAGTGTACTCCCAGACGGCTCTTCTCCCTTCAAGTTTTGGGTCTGTAAGCTGGATACATTACCAGAGCTTAGCCAGTATGCATTGGAGGTGCTAGCTTGCCCTGCTGCTAGTGTATTATCGGAACGCGTCTTTAGTGCCGCAGGTGGTCTACTAACAGACCGTCGCATTCGACTATCCTCCGATAACGTTGACCGGCTTACTTTTCTCAAAATGAACAAGGCCTGGATCTCGCATGAATTTGCCAGTCCTCTTTCAGAATAAATAATTGGTTGGCAACAGTATCCAGGTCTCCTGGTGTGTTCATGTTTCTACCACCTGAACTGTAATCCCTGAGCTCCAACACCGCCAGTTGCTGCTCAGAAGTGCCGTCTGCACAGTCAACGCTTGCTTCATTGTTATTAGGGTTCAGTAACGTCAGCTGATCCCCAGCTGTGTGTCCGGCAAATTCTCCTGCTCTGTCCACATCCACTGTACTACTGATTTAAAACTTGCTCCAAATACACCTCTAGCTCCTTTGTTTTTATTATTTACCCTGGGCTCCAATACCGCTAGTTGCTGCTCAGAAGTGCCGTCTGCACAGTCAACGCTTGCTCCAGTATTATTAGGGTTCAGTAATGTCAGCTGATTCCCAGTAGTGTGTCCGGCAAATTCTCCTGCTTTGTCCACATCCACTGTACTACAGATTTAAAACTTGCTCGAATTAGACCTCTGGCTCCTCTGTTTAAAGTATTTACCCTGGGCTCCAATACCGCTAGTTGCTGCTCAGAAGTGCCGTCTGCACAGTCAACGCTTGCTCCAGTGTTATTGGGGTTCAGTAACGTCAGCTGATCCCCAGCTGTGTGTCTGGCAAATTCTCCTGCTCTGTCCACATTCACTGTACTACTGATTTAAAACTTGCTCCAATTACACCTCTGGCTCCTCTGTTTTTAGTATTTACCCTGGGCTCCAATACCGCTAGTTGCTGCTCAGAAGTGCCGTCTGCACAGTCAATGCTTGCTCCAGTGTTATTGTGGTTCAGTAACGTCAGCTGATCCCCAGCTGTGTGTCCGGCATATTCTCCTGCTCTGTCCACATTCACACTACTATAGATTTTAAAGTTTCTCCAATTACGCCTCTGGCTCCACTCTGTATTTAGTATTTACCCTGGGTTCCAGCACCGCCAGCTGTTTCCCAGAAGTGTCTTTGGCACGGGTACTCCCTCCTGCCCAGCCTGGTTCCAGCACGCCAGCTGTTTCCGGGTAGTGTCAACGTCACTTTGCCTCCAATGCGTTGTCCTGTCGTGTTGCGGTCGGGTTAGCCGACTCTATGGTGCCTGCAGTTTAGGTGACTCCTATGTGGGCTGCGGAATCTGGCAATGAAGGCTGGCTCCATAGTGCCAATAAGACAAGCACCCCCTGTTGGACTGTGGGTCTCGGTAACTGCGGCCGGCTCGTGGCCTTGAAACTTTTTTTACATGGGTACCTTCTGCTACCTCTCCGGGTTCCAGTACCGTCAGCTGGCTCTCGGCAGTGCCTTTGGCTTAGGTGCCTCCTTCTCGGTATCCAAGTTCCACCAACGTCTGCTGGTCCTTGGTAGTGCTTTCTGGCACAGGTACCTCCTGCTTAGTAACCGAGTTCCAGTACCGTCAGCTGGTCCTCGGTAGTTCCATTGGCTCTTGTACCTTCTGCTACCCATCCGGGATTCAGTACTGTCAGCTGGTTCTCGGCAGTAACTTTGGCACGGGTACTCCCTCCTGCCCAGCCTGGTTCCAGCAAGCCAGCTGTTTCAGGGTAGTGTCAATGTCACTTTGCCTCCAATGCATTGTCCTGTCGTGTTTCGGTCGGGTTAGCTGACTCTATGGTGCCTGCTGTTTAGGTGACTCCTATGTGGGCTGCGGGATCTGGCAATGAAGGCTGGTTCCATAGTGCCAATAAGACAAGCACCCCCTGTAGGACTGTGCGTCTCGGTAACTGCGGCCGGCTCGCAGCCTTGCAACTTTTTCTTACATGGGTACCTTCTGCTACCCATCCGGGTTCCAGTACCATCAGCTGGTTCTCGGCAGTGCCTTTGGCTTAGGTGACTCCTTCTCGGTATCCAAGTTCCACCAACGTCTGCTGGTCCTTGGCAGTGCTTTCTGGCACAGGTACCTCCTGCTAAGTAACCGAGTTCCAGTACCGTCAGCTAGTCCTCGGTAGTTCCATTGGCTCTTGTACCTTCTGCTACCCATCCGGGTTCCAGTACCGTCAGCTGGTTCTCGGCAGTGTTTTTGGCATGGGAACTCCCTCCTGCCCAGCCTGGTTCCAGCACGCCAGCTGTTTCCGGGTAGTGTCAACGTCACTTTGCCTCCAATGCGTTGTCCTGTCGTGTTGCGGTCGGGTTAGCCGACTCTATGGTGCCTGCAGTTTAGGTGACTCCTATGTGGGCTGCGGGATCTGGCAATGAAGGTTGGCTCCATAGTGCCAATAAGACAAGCACCCCCTGTTGGACTGTGGGTCTCGGTAACTGCGGCTGGCTCGCGGCCTTGAAACTTTTTTTTACATGGGTACCTTCTGCTACCTCTCCGGGTTCCAGTACCGTCAGCTGGTTCTCGGCAGTGCCTTTGGCTTAGGTGCCTCCTTCTCGGTATCCAAGTTCCACCAACGTCTGCTGGTCCTTGGTAGTGCTTTCTGGCACATGTACCTCCTGCTTAGTAACCGAGTTCCAATACCATCAGCTCGTCCTCGGTAGTTCCATTGGCTCTTGTACCTTCTGCTACCCATCCGGGTTCCAGTAACGTCAGCTGGTTCTCGGCAGTGCCTTTGGCTTAGGTGCGTCCTTCTCGGTATCCAAGTTCCACCAACGTCTGCTTGTCCTTGGTAGTGCTTTCTGGCACAGGTAACTCCTGCTTAGTAACTGAGTTCCAGTACCGTCAGCTGGTTCTCGGTAGTTCCATTGGCTCTTGTATCTTCTGCTACATATCCGGGTTCCAGTACCGTCAGCTGGTCATCGGTAGTTCCATTTGCTCTTGTTCCTTCTGCTACCCATCTGGGTTCCAGTACCATCAGCTGGTGCTCGGTAGTTCCATTTGCTCTTGTACCTTCTGCTACCCATCCGGGTTCCAGTACCGTCAGCTGGTTCTCGCCAGTGCCTTTGGCTTATGTGCATCCTTCTAGGTATCCAAGTTCCACCAACGTCTGCTGGTCCTTGGTAGTGCTTTCTGGCACAGGTACCTCCTGCTTAGTAACCGATTTCCAGTACCGTCAGCTGGTCCTCGGTTTTTCCATTGGCTTTAGTACCTTCTGCTACCCATCCGGGTTCCAGTACCGTCATCTGGTTCTGAGCAGTGTCTTTGGCACGCGTACTCCCTCCTGCCCAGCCTGGTTCCAGCACGCCAGCTGTTTCCGGGTAGTGTCAACGTCACTTTGCCTCTAATGCGTTGTCCTGTCGTGTTGCGGTCTGGTTAGCCGACTCTATGGTGCCTGCAGTTTAGGTGACTCGTATGTGGGCTGCGGGATCTGTCAATGAAGGCTGGTTCCATAGTGCCAATAAGACAAGCACCCCCTGTAGGACTGTGGGTTTCGGCAACTGCGGCTGGCTCGCGGCCTTGCAACTTTTTTTTACATGGGTACCTTCTGCTACCCATCCGGGTTCCAGTACTGTCAGCTGGTTCTCGGCAGTGCCTTTGGCTTAGGTGCCTCCTTCTCGGTATCCAAGTTCCACCAACGTCTGCTGGTCCTTGGTAGTGCTTTCTGGCACTGGTACCTCCTGCTTTGTAACCGAGTTCCAGTACTGTCAGCTGGTCCTCGTTAGTTCCATTGGCTCTTGTACCTTCTGCTACCCATCCGGGTTCCAGTACCATCAGCTGGTCCTTGGTAGTTCCATTTGCTCTTGTACCTTCTGCTACCCATCCGGGTTCCAGTACCATCAGCTGGTCCTTGGTAGTTCCGTTTGCTCTTGTACCTTATGCTACCCATCCGGGTTCCAGTACCCTCAGCTGGTTCTCGGCAGTGCCTTTGGCTTAGGTGCATCCTTCTCGGTATCCAAGTTCCACCAACGTCTGCTGGTCCTTGGTAGTGCTTTCTCGCACAGGTGCCTCCTGCTTAGTAACAGAGTTCCAGTACCGTCAGCTGGTCCTGGGTAGTTCCATTGGCTCTTGTACCTTCTGCTTCCCATCCGGGATTCAGTACCGTCAGCTGATTCTCCGCAGTGTCTTTTGCACGGGTTCTCCCTCCTGCCCAGCCTGGTTCCAGCAAGCCAGCTGTTTCCGGGTAGTGTCAATGTCACTTTGTCTCCAATGCGTTGTCCTGTCGTGTTTCGGTCGGGTTAGCCGACTCTATGGTGCCTGCAGTTTAGGTGACTCCTATGTGGGCTGCGGGATCTGGCAATGAAGGCTGGTTCCATAGTGCCAATAAGACAAGCACCCCCTGTAGGACTGTGGGTTTCGGTATCTGCGGCCGGCTCGCGGCCTTGCAACTTTTTTTTACATGGGTACCTTGTGCTACCCATCCGGGTTCCTGTACCGTCAGCTGGTTCCCGGCAGTGCCTTTGGCTTAGGTGCCTCATTCTCGGTATCCAAGTACCACCAACGTCTGCTGGTCCTTGGTAGTGCTTTCTGGCACATGTACCTCCTGCTTAGTAACCGAGTTCCAGTGCCATCTGCTCGTCCTCGGTAGTTCCATTGGCTCTTGTACCTTCTGCTACCCATCCGGGTTCCAGTACCGTCAGCTGGTTCTCGGCAGTGCCTTTGGCTTAGGTGCGTCCTTCTCGGTATCCAAGTTCCACCAACGTCTGCTTGTCCTTGGTAGTGCTTTCTGGCACAGGTAACTCCTGCTTAGTAACTGAGTTCCAGTACCGTCAGCTCGTTCTCGGTAGTTCCATTGGCTCTTGTACCTTCTGCTACCCATCCGGGTTCCAGTACCGTCAGCTGGTCATCGGTAGTTCCATTTGCTCTTGTTCCTTCTGCTACCCATCTGGGTTCCAGTACCATCTGCTGGTGCTCGGTAGTTCCATTTGCTCTTGTACCTTCTGCTACCCATCCGGGTTCCAGTACCGTCAGCTGGTTCTCGGCAGTGCCTTTGGCTTATGTGCATCTTTCTAGGTATCCAAGTTCCACCAACGTCTGCTGGTCCTTGGTAGTGCTTTCTGGCACAGGTACCTCCTGCTTAGTAACCGATTTCCAGTACCGTCAGCTGGTCCTCGGTTTTTCCATTGGCTTTAGTACCTTCTGCTACCCATCCGGGTTCCAGTACCGTCATCTGGTTCTGAGCAGTGTCTTTGGCACGCGTACTCCCTCCTGCCCAGCCTGGTTCCAGCACGCCAGCTGTTTCCGGGTAGTGTCAACGTCACTTTGCCTCCAATGCGTTGTCCTGTCGTGTTGCGGTCTGGTTAGCCGACTCTATGGTGCCTGCAGTTTAGGTGCCTCGTATGCGGGCTGCGGGATCTGTCAATGAAGGCTGGTTCCATAGTGCCAATAAGACAAGCACCCCCTGTAGGTCTGTGGGTTTCGGCAACTGCGGCCGGCTCGCGGCCTTGCAACTTTTTTTTACATGGGTACCTTCTGCTACCCATCCGGGTTCCAGTACTGTCAGCTGGTTCTCGGCAGTGCCTTTGGCTTAGGTGCCTCCTTCTCGGTATCCAAGTTCCACCAACGTCTGCTGGTCCTTGGTAGTGCTTTCTGGCACTGGTACCTCCTGCTTTGTAACCGAGTTCCAGTACTGTCAGCTGGTCCTCGTTAGTTCCATTGGCTCTTGTACCTTCTGCTACCCATCCGGGTTCCAGTACCATCAGCTGGTCCTTGGTAGTTCCATTTGCTCTTGTACCTTCTGCTACCCATCCGGGTTCCAGTACCATCAGCTGGTCCTCGGTAGTTCCGTTTGATCTTGTACCTTATGCTACCCATCCGGGTTCCAGTACCCTCAGCTGGTTCTCGGCAGTGCCTTTGGCTTAGGTGCATCTTTCTCGGTATCCAAGTTCCACCAACGTCTGCTGGTCCTTGGTAGTGCTTTCTCGCACAGGTACCTCCTGCTTAGTAACAGAGTTCCAGTACCGTCAGCTGGTCCTCGGTAGTTCCATTGGCTCTTGTACCTTCTGCTTCCCATCCGGGATTCAGTACCGTCAGCTGATTCTCGGCAGTGTCTTTGGCACGGGTTCTCCCTCCTGCCCAGCCTGGTTCCAGCAAGCCAGCTGTTTCCGGGTAGTGTCAATGTCACTTTGCCTCCAGTGCGTTGTCCTGTTGTGTTTCGGTCGGGTTAGCCGACTCTATGGTGCCTGCAGTTTAGGTGACTCCTATGTGGGCTGCGGGATCTGGCAATGAAGGCTGGTTCCATAGTGCCAATAAGACAAGCACCCCCTGTAGGACTGTGGGTTTCGGTATCTGCGGCCGGCTCGCGGCCTTGCAACTTTTTTTTACATGGGTACCTTCTGCTACCCATCCGGGTTCCTGTACCGTCAGCTGGTTCCCGGCAGTGCCTTTGGCTTAGGTGCCTCATTCTCGGTATCCAAGTACCACCAACGTCGGCTGGTCCTTGGTAGTTCTTTCTGGCACATGTACCTCCTGCTTAGTAACCGAGTTCCAGTACCATCTGCTCGTCCTCGGTAGTTCCATTGGCTCTTGTACCTTCTGCTACCCATCCGGGTTCCAGTACCGTCAGCTGGTTCTCGGCAGTGCCTTTGGCTTAGGTGCGTCCTTCTCGGTATCCAAGTTCCACCAACGTCTGCTGGTCCTTGGTAGTGCTTTCTGGCACAGGTAACTCCTGCTTAGTAACTGAGTTCCAGTACCGTCATCTTGTTCTCCGTAGTTCCATTGGCTCTTGTACCTTCTGCTACCCATCCGGGTTCCAGTACCGTCAGCTGGTCATCGGTAGTTCCATTTGCTCTTGTTCCTTCTGCTACCCATCCGGGTTCCAGTACCATCAGCTGGTGCTCGGTAGTTCCATTTTCTCTTGTACCTTCTGCTACCCATCCGGGTTCCTGTACCGTCAGCTGGTTCTCGGCAGTGCCTTTGGCTTAGGTGCATCCTTCTCGGTATCCAAGTTCCACCAACTTCTGCTGGTCCTTGGTAGTGCTTTCTGGCACAGGTACCTACTGCTTAGTAACCGATTTCCAGTACCGTCAGCTGGTCCTTGGTTTTTCCATTGGCTCTAGTATCTTCTGCTACCCAGCCTGGTTCCAGCACGCCATCTGTTTCCGGGTAGTGTCAACGTCACTTTGCCTCCAATGCGTTGTCCTGTCGTGTTGCGGTCGGGTTAGCCGACTCTATGGTGCCTGCAGTTTAGGTGACTCTTATGTGGGCAGCGGGATCTGGCAATGAAAGCTGGTTCCATAGTGCCAATAAGACAAGCACCCCCTGTTGGACTGTGAGTTTCGGTAACTGCGGCCGGCTCGCGGCCTTGCAACTTTTTTTAACATGGGTACCTTCTGCTACCCATCCGGGTTCCAGCACCGTCAGATTGTTCTCGGCAGTGCCTTTGGCTTAGATGCCTCCTTCTCGGTATCCAAGTTCCACCAATGTCTGCTGGTCCTTGGTAGTGCTTTCTGGTACAGGTACCTCCTGCTTAGTAACCGAGTTCCAGTACTGTCAGCTGGTCCTCGTTAGTTCCATTGGCTCTTGTACCTTCTGCTACCCATCCGGGTTCCAGTACCGTCAGCTGGTCCTCGGTCGTTCCATTTGCTCTTGTACCTTCTGCTACCCATCCGGGTTCCTGTACCGTCAGCTGGTTCTCGGCAGTGCCTTTGGCTTAGGTGCATCCTTCTCGGTATCCAAGTTCCACCAAATTCTGCTGGTCCTTGGTAGTGCTTTCTGGCACAGGTACCTCCTGCTTAGTAACCGATTTCCAGTACCGTCAGCTGGTCCTTGGTTTTTCCATTGGCTCTAGTATCTTCTGCTACCCAGCCTGGTTCCAGCACACCATCTGTTTCCGGGTAGTGTCAACGTCACTTTGCCTCCAATGCGTTGTCCTGTCGTGTTGCGGTCGGGTTAGCCGACTCTATGGTGCCTGCAGTTTAGGTGACTCGTATGTGGGCAGCGGGATCTGGCAATGAAAGCTGGTTCCATAGTGCCAATAAGACAAGCACCCCCTGTTGGACTGTGGGTTTTGGTAACTGCGGCCGGCTCGCGGCCTTGCAACTTTTTTTAACATGGGTACCTTCTGCTACCCATCCGGGTTCCAGCACCGTCAGATTGTTCTCGGCAGTGCCTTTGGCTTAGATGCCTCCTTCTCGGTATCCAAGTTCCACCAATGTCTGCTGGTCCTTGGTAGTGCTTTCTGGCACAGGTACCTCCTGCTTAGTAACCGAGTTCCAGTACTGTCAGCTGGTCCTCGTTAGTTCCATTGGCTCTTGTACCTTCTGCTACCCATCCGGGTTCCAGTACCGTCAGCTGGTCCTCGGTCGTTCCATTTGCTCTTGTACCTTCTGCTATCCATCCGGGTTCCAGTACCGTCAGCTGGTTCTCGGCAGTGCCTTTGGCTTAGGTGCCTCCTTCTTGGTATCCAAGTCCCACCAACGTCTGCTGGTCCTTGGTAGTGCTTTCTGGCACAGGTACCTCCTGCTTAGTAACCGAGTTCCAGTACCGTCAGCTGGTCCTCGGTAGTTCTATTGGCTCTTGTACCATCTGCAACCCATCTAGGTTTCAGTACCATCAGCTGGTTCTCGGCAGTACCTCAGCCTTCTTGTACCTTCTGCTACATTTCCAAGTTCAAGCTTCTTGAAATGGTTCTTGGTAATCACTCTGGATCTCCCTGACGAGGACCCTGAAGACGAGGACCCTGAAGACCACCCCAAAGAAGACGAGGACCCCGAAGACGAGGACCCTGAAGACGAGGACCCTGAAGACCAACTCGAAGAAGACGAGGACCCCGAAGATGACGACCCAGAAGACGAGGACCCTGAAGACCACCCCGAAGAAGACGAGCACCCCGAAGACAAGGACCCTGAAGACCACCTCGATGAAGACAAGGACCTCGAAGACAAGGACCCTGAAGACCACCCCGAAGAAGACGAGGACCCTGAAGACGATAACCCTGAAGACGACTACCCTGAAGACCACTCTGAAGAAAACGATTACCCCGAAGACGACAAACCTGAAGACGACGACCCTGAAGACCACCCCGAAGAAGAAGAGGACCCTGAAGACGACAACCCTGCAGACGACGACCCTGAAGACCACTCCAAAGAAGACGAGGACCCCGAAGATGACGACCCTGAACACGAGGACCCTGAAGACCACCCCGAAGAAGACGAGGACCCGGAAGACGACGACCCTGAAGACGACAACCCTGAAGACCACCCCGAAGAAGACCAAGAAGATGACCCTGAGGAAGTTGACCAAGAGGACAAAGAACAAGTAGACAACCACCAAGACACAGAAGAACAAGAGACAGGAAACCAAGAAGCAGAAGTACAAGAAGCTGCAGAACAAAAAGCGGAAGAACATTAAGCATAAGACTAAAAATCAGAGCAAAAGATATTATCTAAATTATAAGCAGAAGAAGACTAAGCAGTGTAGGGGGTGAGTCCGTTCCTCCTCGGGGTGCCCCTGGAAAAGACCTCCTGCTGCAGGCCAAATTGAACGCGGACAAATCCTGTTGTAAATCTTTTGTGACGGGCAGAACGAATGGTGTAATGTTCAAACTTTTATAGATAACAACTACAGGAATGCCTGTCACAAATAAGAATATAATGAAGAAGAAGAATATGAAGAAGATGAAGAAGTAGAATATGAAGAAGAATAAAAGTTGAATAAGAAGAATATGAAGAATGTAATAAAAAAGAATAATACAAAGAAGGTGAAGAAGAAGATGAAGAAGGTGAAGAAGTTGATGAAAAAGATGCTGATGCTGAGGATGATGAAGGAGAAAGTGTGGGAGAAGTAAAAAAGAAGGTGAAGAGCATGGAAGTAGTGAAACATAAATATCTGACAAAATATAAAAAAACTTAACATAATCAATATTTCCGTAGCTCAGAACGTCATAAAAAAAAATTAATTCCTGCTATTCCATTTGATTGGGCTAAACCTCTATGTCTTTATTGTTTCCCCCACCTCCCCCAATACATTCTACATAATTCTTAGTTGTTTTCCTTCATGTAGAATTAACCTACAAGGAAAGAAAGAGTTTATTTTTATTCTGATATTTGTGTCCCATTGACTTGGATTGGGTTCCGGTATCGGAATTGGCGATATCAGATACTTTTTGGGTATCGGTCCGATCCAATCCGGTCCGATATTTCCCGATATCGGAAGGTATCGCTCAACACTAGTCACCTGTAAAAGAAACAAACCACGTTAGGATAACAAGTCCTGTCTTATGTATCTCGCCAAACACGTGGATCGCCATCTCCCTATCCTCTGAACTTCAGTTTCTGACAGTCCTGCTCTTGCTCCTTCCATGGCCGCGCCTATGCGGAATGAGTGTGTCCCGTAATCTTTGGGGTGGTTCCCTGCCGATGTTATGCATTTATTAAATATAGCTTGGAACTGGTATCTTGATAATGGCGTTCCATCAATGTGTGATAGGAAGAAATTACTTTGTGATCTGATGGTTATATATGTTTTTACTATTGTTACCCGACTCAGTGTACCGTTTGTGGGTTGTAGAAGTACCCAAGTGCCCCTGCCCGCTGGAACCGTTTTCGATTGGCGTATGGGTAGGCTTATTCCATTATTGGGTATGACTACGTCCTGGTGTAATAGGCCTCCACTGGTGGTAATTTTGGATTGAGGGACTAATTCGCTTATGCATAGCGCCCCGAAGAAGGCGATCGCAAATGCAGTAGACAGTAGTGTTGCTTCAAATTGTGAGTGTCATGTTAATGGTGTTAGGGATATGATGTGAGAAATCAGTTTTTTTGACACGGGACGGGACTTCTACACTCCTGACTTGGCTGACCCCTTTTCCACCCTTTTATGGATTGTCTGATGATGAATCTCTTTGTCACATCTCCCTAATTCAGTAGTTGGAAGTGAAATGCTACTCCGGTCAGACACCACTGCGCTGACGCCGCTGATATGCCCCTCATCATTAGCTGGTGGAGAAATTCTATGGTGACTTGTAATCTGGCTTGTTCACATTGGTCAACCCGTCTGCCTGCTACTAGTCGTGTCCACTCTTCCCATGCCTTACCGTGTGCTTGACACGTCGACGGGGCAACTGACGCTCTGATTAATGGCATCGACTATTCGCCACTAGATCCCATAGGGAGGGTGGGCAACTGTTGCCCGATGGGTGGGCGTTGGGGAGGAGCTCTGTGAAAATCTGTCAATTGAATTGTGATAAAGCGTTAGCAGCAGCTTTAGACCCCTCAGCATCGTGGCTAGCGCGGACCCATACATCGTGTTTTAGGCACAGGAATGCTAGCCGGCATAGTAGGCCTAGCACGTGGAGAGACGATGATGCCATTTTATTAATGCAGTGCGCTAGGCTGGTGTTTTTTGTTATGAAGCGTATATTTTTGTTAGCCAGGCGCGCGCCCCATATTTCTATTGCTACCACTATTGGGAAGAAAAATTATTTTCCGTGCTAGATGCAGCTAAAAATTATTATTAATTTCAAAGCTGGTAGAGCTTGGTATAGATGGACTAATACAATGAGAACCACACACTGCTACTATGCCCAAAATTATTTTCCAGGCAAGATGCAGCTAAAAATTATTAGTAATTTGAAAGCTGGTGGAGCTTATTATAGATGGCCTAATACAATGAGTACCACACACTGCTAATATGCCCAAAATTATTTTACAGGCAAGATGCAGCTAAAAATTTTTATTAATTTCAAAACTGGTGGAGCTTGGTATAGATGGCCTAATACAATGAGTACCACACATTGCTACTATGCCCAAAATTATTTTCCAGGCAAGATGCAGCTAAAAATTATTAGTAATTTGAAAGCTGGTGGAGCTTAGTATAGATGGCCTAATAGAATGAGAACCACACACTGCTAATATGCCCAAAATTATTTTACAGGCAAGATGCAGCTAAAAATTATTATTAATTTCAAAGCTGGTGGAGCTTGGTATAGATGGCCTAATACAATGAGTACCACACACTATTACTATGCCCAAAATTATTTTACAGGCAAGATGCAGCTAATTATTATTAGTAATTTGAAAGCTCATGGAGCTTGGTATAGATGGCCTAATACAATGAGTACCTCACACTGCTAATATGCCCAAAATTATTTTACAGGCAAGATGCAGCTGAAAATTATTATTAGTAATTTGAAAGCTGGTGGAGCTTGGCATAGATGGCCTAATACAATGAGTACCACACACTGCTAATATGCCAAAAATTGTTTTACAGGCAAGATTCAGCTAAAAATTATTATTAATTTCAAAGCTGGTGGAGCTTGGTATAGATGGCCTAATACAATGAGTACCACACACTGCTAATATGCCCAAAATTATTTTACAGGCAAGATGCAGCTAAAAATTATTATTAATTTCAAAGCTGGTGGAGCTTGGTATAGATGGCCTAATACAATGAGTACCACACACTGCTAATATGCCCAAAATTATTTTACAGGCAAGATGCAGCAAAAAATTATTAATAATTTCAAAGCTGGTGGAGCTTGGTATAGATGGCCTAATACAATGAGTACCACACACTGCTACAAGCCCAAATATTTTTTCAGAGCTAGATGCAGATAAAAATTATTTTGAATTGGCAACCTGGTGGAGGTTAGTATAGATGGACTAATAGAATGATGCTATGCCCAAAAGATTTTACTTCACTAGTTGCAGTAAAAAAAATTGTATTCTATACACAGGTGGTGTAGCTTACAACACAGATAGGCTACTCCAATGACTAACACACACTGCAAGAGGCCAAAAAGGATTTGCTTTGCTAGATTTAGCCAAATGTTGTGAAAAAAACTTGCACAGCACTGGCACAGACCTGCCTGGCAAAAAGTGATAGGAACAGATGTAACCTAGCCCTCAAAGGGACTGCAATTTCAATTAGTCTTTACTCCCAACCTATCCATATAAGAGCACAGACCTGCCTGATAAAAGTCGTAGGAAATGATGTAACCTAGTCCTCAAAAAGACTGCAATCACAACTATTCCCTACTCCCAAGCTATCTGTAGATTTGTGCAAAAATTGGCTTGAAATTAACACTCAAAGTACAGCGCACACAGTAACAGCGGTGCCGTCTAACACGCAGCTGCAGCAGTGAGAAAATGGTGGCTACTTGGAAGATGGCTGGGTCTTATAGGGCAAGGACATGTGACATACACTGCCAATGACACATGCCCTTGCTTGTGTGAAAAAAAGTAGTTCACGCTGCTGATAGGCTGACAGATTGCAACTCTCCACTGTAAATGCGGGAAAGAGAAAAAAAAATGGAGATCTTCATTATTTATGCAGAGATCCATCCCCTGCTCCTCCCCCGCCCCACTGTACACTCAAACTGCGTATTAACATTAATTTTCAGCATTACTGAGAAAAAATCCAGTTATGATTTTGGTGCGCAAACAGTTATCGAATATAACCTCGAACAGCCAAATTTTTTACAAATTGTTCGTGTTCGCCGAACGGCTCGAACACCGCCCAAAACAGCTCGAATTTGAGATTGGCGAACAGTTCGAGTCGAACACCGCTCATATCTAAACAAAACTGTGAATTAACACATGTGGAATTATATACTTAACAAAAAAGTGTGAAACTGCTGAAAATATGTCTTATATTCTAGGTTCTTCAAAGTCGCCACCTTTTGCTTTGATCACTGCTTTGCACACTCTTGGCATTCTCTTGATGAGCTTCAATAGGTAGTCACCGGAGATGGTTTTCACTTCACAGGTGTGCCCTGTCAGGTTTAATAAGTGGGATTTCTTGCCTTATAAATGGGGTTGGGACCATCAGTTGTGTTGTGAAGAAGTCTGGTGGATACACAGCTGATAGTCCTACTGAATAGACTGTTAGAATTTGTATTATGGCAAGAAAAAAGCAGCTAAGTAAAGAAAAATGAGTGGCCATCATTACTTTAACAAATGAAGGTCAGTCAGTCCAAAAAATTGGGAAAACTTTGAAAGTGTCCCCAAGTGCAGTTGCAAAAACCATCAAGCGCTACAAAGAAACTGGCTCACGTGAGGACCACCCCAGGAAAGGAAGACCAAGAGTAACCTCTGCTTCTGAGGATAAGTTTATCTGAGTCATCAGCCTCAGAAATCACAGGTTAACAGCAGCTCAGATTAGAGACCAGGTCAATGCCACACAGAGTTCTAGCAGCAGACACATCTCTTCAACAACTGTTAAGAGGAGACTTTGTGCAGCAGGCCTTCATGCTAAAATAGCTGATAGGAAACCACTGCTAAGGACAGGCAACAAGCATAAGAGACTTGTTTGGGCTAAAGAACACAAGGAATGGACATTAGACCAGTGGAAATCTGTGCTTTGGTCTCATGAGCCCAAATTTGAGATCTTTGGTTCCAACTACTGTGTCTTTGTGCAACGCAGAAAAGGTGAACAGATGGACTCTACATGCCTGGTTCCCACCGTGAAGCATGGAGGAGGAGGGGTGATGGTGAGGGGGTGCTTTGCTGATGACACTGTTGGGCATTTATTCAAAATTGAAGGCATACTGAACCAGCATGGCTACCACAGCATCTTGCAGCGGCATGCTATTCCATCCGGTTTGCGTTTAGTTGGACCATCATTTATTTTTCAAAAGGACAATGACCCCAAACACACCTCCAGGCTGTGTAAGGGCTATTTGACCAAGAAGGAGAGTGATGGGGTGCTACACCAGATGACCTGGCCTCCACAGTCACCAGACCTGAACCCAATCAAGATGGTTTGGGGTGAGCTGGACATCAGAGTGAAATCAAAAGGGCCAACAAGTGCTAAGCATCTCTGGGAACTCCTTCAAGATTGTTTGAAGACCATTTCCGGTGACTAACTCTTGAAGCTCATCAAGAGAATGCCAAGAGTGTGCAAAGCAGTCATCAAAGCAAAAGCTGGCTGCTTTGAAGAACTTAGAATATAAGACATATTTTCAGTTGTTTCACACTTTTTTGTTAAGTATATAATTCCACATGTGTTAATTCATAGTTTTGTTGCCTTCAGTGCAAATGTTCAATTTTCATAGTCATGAAAATACAGAAAAATCTTTAAATGAAAAGGTGGGTCCAAACCTTTGGTCTGTACTGTATCTATAGAACATATACACATATATCTACTATATATAGAATAGTCAGCAGAGTACTGCAACACAGTCAGCGGAGTAATCCAGCAGCAAAAAACGTCAGCGGAGTAATCCAGTAACAAAATATATCAGCGGAGCAATCCAGCAACAAAATACACCAGCGGAGCAATCCAGCAACAAAATACGTCAGCGCAGCAATCCACTATCAAAATATGCCAGAGGAGCAATCCAGCAACAAAATACATCAGCAGAGCAATCCAGCAATAAAATACGTCAGCGGAGTAATCCAGGATGAGGAGTGCCATGCATACCAGGATAGGGGTGAGAGGGCCATGCATACCAGGATTGGGTATGAGGGAGCCATGCATACCAGGATGAGGGATGAGGGGCACCATGCATGCCAGAATTGGGATGAGGGTGCCATGCATACCAGGATTGGGGGTGAGGGGTGCCATGCATACCAGGTTTGGGGGTGAAGGGTGCCATGCATACCAGGATAGGGATGAGGGGTGCCATGCATATCAGGATATGAAGGGGGCAGGACATAACTGGATGGGGGAACAGGATTGGGGAGCACAAATACCAGGATGGGGGCACAGGATGGAAGCAGCACATAACAGGATGCGGGCAGCACTTAACAGGATAGGGGCAGCACATAATAGAAGCACATACCAGCATGGGAGACCATATACCAATAAAAATGCTCACCACCTGGTAGTAGAATTGGTTCAATGGCTAGTAACAAATATTTTGTCAAGACATTATTAGTGTAATATAGTCTCTTTTCATAGATTCAGACCATTAGTGATATTGATATTGAATTTAAAAATCCATCATAATCCCTTATCACAAAGCTTTTTTATCTATCACTTTCCTTATTAGACTTCAATACATGTTCAATTGTATAAGTAGTAATTGTTGTTAAATTTCCATTATGAACATGAAAAAATATTTTGATTCATTAGACATGTTTCTGGTGGAGGGTTGACAGATTTCATTTAGATGTTAACTTGTACTAACTTTAAAGAAATGTTATCATAAGGAAAATAAAAATTCCTATTGTTTAAATCAGATTTTATTTTAACTGTATTATTTAAATATATGTTGCATGTTATTTTGTACAACATATCATAATTTGTATATAAAAAAATAGAAATCTTGCAATTCTCATACTACTCAATGGGGCTTTTTTAGATACCAACTTTCTGTTTCAGGAAAAAACACCTGTACATAGCTCATTGGTCAGACCCTGGCCCTATCTTTTGTCCTGAAGTAATTAATGAGCCTGTGCAAAGCCTTTTGTAAATTGTGGGTTCTTTGTTTTCAGCTGTTTATGTAAGTGTTACTTGTCATTCCACTTCTGTCTTTGATGGTAAGAATCCTTGCTGAAAACTCTTCATGAAAGGAAAGAAAGTTAAAGTGTTAAAAAGTTGGCAAAGAAAATTGTAGTATTGGATGCTTTTGAATTTTATTTTTTTGAAAAAATATTTGCCTTTTGTGCAAAGCTCTGCACAAAGGTCCCATACTCTGCTGGGTTCAACCAAATGAATTCACATCTGTTGATTCCCAAAAAGTGCTAATTTGTTCTATACATAATATGTACTCTATGAAATAGAGTGTTAGTGTCCTTCAGCAAGCATATATGAATTTACCAAAACACATAACAGCCACAATGTTTCAGGGAATGTCAATTACTACATCACCAAGGTGTAGTTGATGAGGCCATTCAGTGTTTTGTCCTGTTGCTGTTAGGGACAGGGGAGATGTCCATTGAGAAGGATGTGGATGGGGTGCATAAGTGTCTCTGGGAGAGGAGGTGCCACCATTAAATACCTTGACCACTTGTGCTAATGCATCACTACTGTTAAAATCATTGACTCAATGGATGATGAAAAACATGTAAAGTCCCAGGCCACAATTGCTGCTGTTGAGAGTGGAGTACACATTGCAGCACAATCTCAACACCAATACATGAACAGAATGTCATCACAGGTCCTTAAGCAGTTTAAACCTCAGAAGAGAAATACTGGGAGGGTGCCCCGAGAACTTGTCCAGTTTGCTCCCCTTTCATTTAATGACAGCCTTGCATACTAGCCTATCTCCACTTTAGTTACGCCCGACTCCTGCAGTTAAATGACTTTGGTGACATCATGGTCAAATGACCATGATGTCACCAAAGGTCCATTAGCAATTTTAACCTCGGAATAGAAATATCTGGGGCCCCTAAGAAAGAGAAGGGCTAGGGCAATTGATCAGTTTGCCCACCGCCCCAAAGACCATTCCTGTCAGTACCTGGGGCTTATTTTTGGAGTAGGGCTTCTATTTTAAACATATATGCAGGAAAGACGAAGTCCTTTAGTGGAAAGACATAAGTAATACTTCATATTTGTTGATTCTTGTAAAAGATAAAAATATATCAAGATGGTTAAACACAAAAAATACAGTGGCTTGCAACATTATTTTCCCCCTTTGACATTTTTCAGTTTTTTTAAGTGTTTGTATCAGTTCACGTAAAGAACATGCCTACAACTGTGAACATTTGTTTTTCTTTTTATTGTGAAGCAAACAACAAATAGGACAAAAAAATGAAAACTTCAGTGTGCATAACTGTGCAACTCATAAAAGTCAGTACTTTGCAGAACCTCTTTTTCAGGCAATTATAGCTGCAAGTCATTTTGGGTAAACTTCTATGAGCGTTCCACATCTTGCCACTAGAATTTTTGCCCATTCCTAAAGGCAAAACTGCTACTGCTCCTTCAAGTTTGATGGTTTCCTCTGGTGAACAGCAATTTTCAAGTCTAACCACAAATTCTAATTTGGATTAAGGTCTGGGATTTGACTGAGCTACTAAAAAAAAAATAAACAAGTTTCCCCTTAAACCACATTAGTGTTGCTTTAGCAGTATGCTTCGGATCATTGTCTTTTTGCATGGTGAATTTCCATCCCAGTCTCAAATCACTAACAGACAAACAGATTTTGCTCAAGAATATTCAGATATTTTGCACCATCGATCTTCCCTCCGATTTGGACCATTTTCCCTGCCCCTGCTACACAAGCTTTAGGCTGTGTGCACACGATGCGTTTTTAATGCGTTTCCGCAGCGATTTTGCAGCTGCGGAAATGCATTAAAAACACATTAAAAACGCATGGTAGAAGGCCTGCCATGTTCCCCAATGATAATCCGCATGTGCTGTGCACATGCTGCGGAAATTTCCGCTGCGGACTATCATTGCGGAAAAAAACGCAGCACTACCAATTATTTTGCGGAAGTGCTGCGTCTTCGCCGCCATTGACTTGCATTAGACCGCATGGATTACGCATCACTGTATATGTAGATGCGTAATCCAAGCGTTCTAATGTGCGGATGGTAACCGGGTGTAGAGGAGAGGAGAGTCTCCTCCACACCCAGGTACCGTTAAAAAATCTGTAAAAAAAGAATAAAATAAAAAATAAATGTATACTTACCTTCTGTCGGCCCGCGCACCGCTGCTGCTTGGTTCCCGACACTTTGCAGTGAGTTGAAGGACCTGCGCTGATGTCAGAGTCATGTGACGGGTCACGTGACGCTGATGTCGGCAGGTCTTTCAATTCACTGTTGCCGGCAAGGGAGAACGGAGTGAGCGGGACATCGGGGCCATCAGAGGGTAAGTATACATTTATTTTTTTATTTTTACCACTCTCTCGGGTCACACTATATAAATCCATGCAGTTTGCATGGATTTATATAGTGTGACCAAGTTGTCACAAGCACTATCCAAGTGATGCTAATCACTTGGAAAGCGCTTGTCTATCCGTATGCGGAAATGTCAGTGGGTAACCGCTCCATTTCTGCCTGTCCCTGGCAGGAAAACGCATGTACAATCCGCATGCGTTTTTTCTGCCATGGAGATGCGGAAACGCTCAGGAAAAAATCCTGAGCATTTCTGCATCGTGGGCACATTGCCTAAGGGTACCTTTAGACAGGCACATATTAGCTTACATCATGACACAGTAATCAAAAAATGGCTTTACAATATGCAATCTAAAGAACAGAGTTGAATCTTTTGAGAAGAAAAGCATAGCTTATATGCTACATACCTATAAAGATGTGTATTCAAAGCTCAGTGTCCTCTCACAGAATTGAAAGAGAAATGACTGGATGAGTACTTGCTCACTGATAAGAACAGTGAAACCTCCACCCTTTTGAATAATGAAATGAAGTACACAAGAAAACAAATAAAATTTGCAGACAGAAATAATTAGTGACCTATTGAACAGTATAAAATGTTATTGGGTCATATTGACCCAAACAGTACAAGTGTAACAATCAGCGTGTAGCAAAAAGTAAGCAAACAAAATAAAAAAAAACACTCATAGCAAGAACACCTCAAATGAGGAAAAGTCAATTAATCACAAGTTTCAGATCAGCATAATAAATAAGCTGCAGGGTCTCAAATTAAATTTTTGTTCATATGGACCCAAACAGAACAGCAGGGTTAATCATGTTATGCTCAGAAACTGAATCGCCATTACTAAATATATGCTTGTCTAGGTCACATGTTCATTTAGTGACCAATCCTAGTAACCGATAAAAAAAAGTGCATACAAAATAGAAAAGAAGTGAAAATAAAAACTCTAAGGCATAAATCCATGAAGCAGTTCATGTACAGTGGGGAAAAAAAGTATTTAGTCAGCCACCAATTGTGCAAGTTCTCCCACTTAAAAAGATGAGAGAGGCCTGTAATTTACATCTTAGGTAGACCTCAACTATGAGAGACAAAATGAGAAAACAAATCCTAAAAATCACATTGTTTGATGTGGAAAGAATTTTTTTTTTTCAAATTTTGGTGGAAAATAAGTATTTGGTCACCTACAAAAGTTCATCTCAATACTTAGTTATATATACTTTGTTGGCAGTGACAAAGGTCAAACGTTTTCTACAAGTCTTCACAAGGTTGGCACACACTGTTGCTGGTATGTTGGCCCATTTCTCCATGCAGATCTGTTCTAGAGCAGTGATGTTTTTTGGCTGATGCTGGGCAACATGGACTTTCAACTCCTTCCAAAGGTTTTCTATAGGGTTTAGATCTGGAGACTGGCTAGGCCACTCCCGGACCTTGAAATGCTTCTTACGAAGCCACTCCTTCGTTGCCCTGGCGGTGTGCTTGGGATCAATGCTGAAAGACCCAGCCATGTTTCATCTTCAATGCCCTTGCTGATGGAAGGAGGTTTGCACTCAAAATCTCACTATACATGGCCCCATTCATTCTTTCATGTACACAGATCAGTCGTCCTGGTCCCTTGGCAGAAAAACAGCCCCAAAGCATGATGTTGCCACCCCCTTGCCTCACAGTAGGTATAGTGTTCTTTGGATACAACTCAGCATTCTTTCTCCTCTAAACACGACAAGTTGTGTTTCTACCAAACAGTTCTACTTTGGTGTCATCTGACCATATTCAGTACATACTGTAGATAATTAGCATGCACTCAGTTAGAGAGGTGCTGAAGGAACAGTCCTGTGATGCCTGGATCATGCAGAGGATTAAATACATCGCACACTCATTGGATAATTTTGCAGTAGTATTTATTTAACAGGCATAAAATACTAGATCAAACCATAGGTGAGTAAGCGACAATTTGTGAAGGCGACAATAGACGTTTCGGCCACAACATAGGCCTTATTCATTGAGTCGCTACTGGAAAGAGAGACAACAGTGTCAGAATACAACCATAAAACAGTAAAAAATAAACATAAATACATACCTCCAGGGGGGCAGCTAGTGAATCATAGAACGGACTAGGGAGGATGGGGAATAAGGAAAAGGAGGTGGGGGGGGAATAGGAGGGATGGGGGTGAGTGAAGGGAGAAGGGGAAGGGGGAGGCGGAGAGAGGGATCAGGTGGGGTGTATTTACATATATATTTAGTACACTTGGTATATAGTCATATAGGCATTAGTGATGAGCGAGCACTAAATTGCTCGGGTACTCGTTGCTCAGGTTGAGCAAATTGGAATACTCGGGTGCTCGACCCGAGCAACAAGCCCAATGTAAGTCTATGGAAAACTTGAGCATTTTTCAGGCGGCTTCCCCCGGCGGTCTGCAGAGGGCCTAAAAATTGCCTAAATCGATGGGAACAGTGCTTAAATAACATGGTAACAGCATGGGGAGGACCCATGGAAGCATTTCTGACAACCAGGTCACTGCTGTCAACAAAGTTGTCAGAGTATTACACCACTTTTATGGACTCACAATAAAACATACAAAAACAAAACCAAAAGGATTTTCCTTGGAAATATATTAAGGAACATCCTTTCCAGGGTAATGACTTGTATATAAAGCAAATTAAATAACCAAAACCAAAAATACTCCTCCACACCTTGGCAATGTACACACATAGCGTTTTTGAGGCGTTTTTTCACTTTTGCATTGCTTTCAACCATGACAAATGCATTCAATGGGAAATGTCATTTTAACATTTTACAACCTTATCTGGCCATATGGTGTCATAAGTGATCCTTGGCGCACGTGAAGATGCCTCCCGCCATGCACCTGTCGTTGCAGACATGCAACAATCACTGTCCACGTCCTTGTCCCACTGCAGCTTTCAGTTGTCCTTACCCCATTCCTTGGAATGCAAGCGCAAGTATGCAGCCAGCCTCCCATCCACCCACAGGCTGCAATACTATACTGCCAATTTTTTGACAGCTGCTTGCACTTGAAATGTGGCCATTTAGGCTCGCGGAGGCGGAAGCTTTTCATAACCTCATGACGGTGGCGGCCGGGTGTCCATACTCGGTCCCCAGCGCCACTATTTCTCCCGGTGTCGTCTCCGCCTCCCACAAGCACGGGTCCCACAACATTACCAGTGCCTTCTCCAGTGTACTTACTGGGAAAGACCGCCTAACCACAAACATGTGGACAAGTGAATGTGGCCAGGGACGGTACGGAGCCAGTCCACAGCTTTTTTTGCTGAGTTGTATTTCACCACAGCCATATTCTTTAGCTTGGTGAAAGGACTTGGGACACCATATCTACCCAGCTGTCATTTCTCCCAGGAAGTCCTCTAAAGCTGCTTTCAATTTAAATGTGGCCTTTTAGGCTCATGGAAGCAAAAGCTTTTCACAACCTCATGCCGGCGGTGGCCGAGTATCCATACTCGGTCCCCAGCCGTCATTATTTTTCCCGGTATCGTCTCCTCCTTCCACAAGCACGGGTCCCACAACAATACCCGTGCCCCCCCCAGTGCACTTACTGGGAAGGACCGCCTACCCACAAACACGTGGACAAGTGAATGTGGCCAGGGACATTGCAGAGCCAGTCCACAGCTTTTTTTGATGAGAGTTGTATTTAGCTCGGTGAAAGGACTTGCATAGACGGAAACCGTATCCACTATGGGTGTCATTTCTCCATCACCAGGTTCCGCCCATTGTCACACACGACCATGCCTGTCTGTATGTTCAGCGGTGAGAGACACAGATCAGGCTGCTGTGTTACAGCTGTCAACAACTCTGCAGCGCTGGGTGGTTTGTCAATTAAGCATTAAGAATGTAATCTTCAGCACAGCCTGTTGCCGCTTGACCAAGGCAATGCTGCAGTGCTGTCAGCTTGTGACTGATGTGGTCATTTCGGAGATGGAGGAGGATGTGCAGGAGCTGAACAATGTGATTACATTGAGGTTAAATTGGTGACACTGTTTTTTATACTAAAGAAAGATTCTATTGTTTTGTTTTCTTTACGTTATTTTTTAAGACAAATGCATTCACAGGGAAATGTCTTTTTAACATATTACAACATTATCTGGCAATGTGGTGTGTGACACATCATCAGACAAATCCTGTTTAATTTATGATGAAGGGACTCTGAAAGTCATAAAGCCTATTTTTATAGGGCCCTTTCTATTCTTAAAAGGCCAGCAGTTGGCCCTCGCTATTGTTAGAGAGCCATCAGCCGGCTATGCTTTGTTGTTCCCATTATTACCAAGTGGGTCTCCTATACTGTTATTGCATATGCAGTGACTTCAAGGGCTGCCAAAAATTTGGATGCAAACCAATACCCCTTTGAAGAGACATAGAGGAGGGTCTCAGTAAATGTTCCCATTATAAAGCAGCGGGTTTTCTATAGTGGTAAAGCCCATGTTCTGACTGCAAGGGCTGCCAAAATTTGGGAAAAATCCCACTAACAATTTAAACACACAGAGAGCAGGGCCACAGTAACAACAAATTCCCATTAGAAAGGAGAGAGTCTGCTATACAGTTATAGGGTATGCAGTGAGACCAACGGCCGACCAATTTTAGGAATAACCTCACTAAGAATTTAAAGACACATAGAGCAGGGCCACAGTAATGACAAATTCCCACATGAAAGGAGAGAGTCTGCTATACAGTTATAGGGTTTGCAGTGAGTCCAAAGGCTGACCAATTTTAGGAAAAACCCAATAAGAATTTAAAGACACACAGAGCAGAGCCGCAGTAACAAGTAAGACATGTTCCCATTAGAAAGGAGAGGGTCTGAATACAGTTATAGGGTATGCAGTGAGTCCAACCACTGAACAATTTTATGAAAAGCCCCACTAAGAATTTAAAGACACATAGAGGAGGGCCACAGTAACGACAAATTCCCATTAGAAAGGAGAAAGTCTCTCATAGTGTTGGCTTATGTAGTGATTGCAAGGGCGGCCAAAAATTTGGAGACACTTCAATGCCCCTTGGAGGAGGGCCTCATAAACAAATGTTCCCATTATAAAGGAGCGAGCCTCCTATACTTTAATGCCCATGCACTAAGTGCATGGACTGACAAACATTTACCCCTGGGGACATACATGAATATACTGCATAATTTTATTTTTACAGGCATCATAAACACCCTCTAAAAAAATTAGGTGGTTGTTGCATCACGGACCACGGTCAGCCTGGTGATATGGTGGTGGAGGATGAGGATATGGAGGAGGACAAGAGCAAATAGCCAAAATAAGGAAGCGTAAACCCATGTGTGGGTGTGAAAGCGTACACATCCCAAGAAAAGACACTGGATTTGAGTTTATGTTACGCTATCATTTGGTGGTGTTGAGAAGTCTGGCCCAATGCAGCCCTTGTTCATTTTTATAAGATTCAGCCTGTCAGCATTTTCAGTTGACAGGCGGATGTGCTTATCAGTTATAATTCCACCAGCGGCACTAAAAACCCGCTCTGATAAAACGCTGGCGGCAGGGCAGGCCAGGACCTCTAAGGCATAGAGAGCCAGTTCATTCCACATATCCAGCTTGGATACCCAATAATTATAAGGCACAGAGGAATCACGGAGGATGTTGGAACGGTCGGCAAGGTACTCCCTCAGCATCTTCCAAAACTTTGCACTCCTTGTGAGAGTACCCCGCGCCTCAGGGCCTGTGCGATGGGAGAGAATGAGAAAACTCTCCCAGAACTTTGACAGTGTTCCCCTGTCTCTGCTGGATTGGAGTTGTGTCTCTTTCGCCTGTACTCCTTGTTTGTCCAACGAAGTGTGCCCTTTGCCGCAAGCGTTTTCAGGTGGGAATTTTTTTAATAGTTCCGCAACAAGGGCCTTCTGATACAGCCCCATTTTTGTAGACCTGTCCGCCTCAGGAATAAGAGATATAAAGTTCTCCTTGTAGCGTGGGTCTAGAAGTGTCACCAACCAGTAATGAATGTCACCCAAAATTTTGAGAACGCGAGGGTCATGGGAAAGGTAGGATAACATAAACTCAGCCATGCATGCCAGACTGCTAACAGGCAAGACTTCCATGTGCTCACCAAGAGGATGACTGACCATGCTCTCCTCCGCCTCCTCCTCCTCTCTGTCCTCTGGCCATCCATGCTGAACAGACGGTATGACAACTGTGCATGTAGTACCGTCTATAGTGCATGAAGCTATCTCCTGTCCTTCCTCCTCCTCCTACTCTTCCTCATTGTCAACCAATCCACGTTGGGATGAGATGAGGCTGGGATGTGTGTAATCACCCTGTATGGTTCCTTGCTCGATCTCATCGTGCTCCGCCTGCAATTCATCCTCTTTGATTGTGAGCAGAGAGAATTTCAGAAGACAGAGAAGCAGGAAGGTGAAAATAATTATGTCGTCATCACCGCTTGGTGGAGTCCTCAAAGTTTTGGAGGATGGTACATATGTCTGACATCCATGTCCACTCCTGAGGTCTTATGTGTGGAGTCTGAACTGAATACCGATGGCCTTATTGATGCTGGTACTCAACAACGGCCCTCCTCTGCTCACAAATCCTTCGCAACATCTGCAGTGTAGAGTTCCAACGCGTGGGGACATCACACACCAGTCAGTGAGCCAGAAACTGCAAACGCTGTTGAAAAATGACAAGGGCGGCGGAGGCTGTAGCTGACTTTCTAAAATGGGAACACAGGCGGCATACTTTAACAAGCAGATCTGGCAGCTCCGGGAAGGAATTGAGAAACCGCTGAACCACGAGGTTAAGCACATGGACCAGGCATGGTACGTGGGTGAGCTCGCCTCGCCTCAGAGCCGCCACCAGGTTCCAGCCATTGTCACACACGACCATGCCTGGCTGTTGGTTCAGAGGTGTGAGCCACTGATATGCCTGCTCTTTAAGAGCTGTCCACAACTCTTCAGCATTGTGGGGTTTGTCACCTAAGCATATTAGCTTCAGCACAGCCTGTTGCCGCTTGGCCGAGGCAGTGCTGCAGTGCTTCCCGCTTGTGACTGATACGGTCATTTCAGAGATGGAGGCTGAAGAGGAGAAGGAGGCTGAGGAGAATGAGGTGCAGGAGCTGTAGACCGTGGGGGCAACCCTGATTTACCTAGGTTCCGCAATCCTTGGCTTCGGGAGGACGTGTTCCGTCCCAAGGTCTGACTGGGTCCCGACTTCCACTGTGTTAAGATGAGTGAGATGTACCGTCCCTGCCCACAAGCACTTGTCCACGTGTCCGTGGTTAGGTGGATTATCCCGTTAAATACGTTGTTGAGGGCACGGCTAATGTTTTGGGACACGTGCTTGTGTAATGAGGGGAAGTAACACCAGGAGAAATAGTGGCGGCTGGGGATCGAGTACCGAGGGACACCCGCCACCATCAGGTTGTGGAATGCTTCCATCTCCACAAGCCTAAAAGGCAGCATTTTGAGCGCAAGCAGTCGTGAAATGTGAGAATTTAGTAGTGTGGCCTTTGGGGCGTTGGCTGCATATTTGCGCTTGCATTCCATGGACTGGGGTATGGACAACTGAACTCTGTGCTGCGACAAGGACATGGGCATGCTTCCTGATGCTGTTACTTCAGAGCGCGCAACGACAGGTGCAGGGCAGGAGGCATCTACGCATGCACCATGTACAGGGGATTGGCTTGCATGCACAACAGCGGAAGAAGCAATGGTGCCACCTGCAGACTCTGTTCCTGGACCCTGGGGTTCGGCCCACAGTCGGGTACTTTGCTGCCATGTGCCTGATCATGCTGGTGGTGGTCAGGCTGGTCATTTTGCCACCCCTGCTGATGCTGGCATGGCAGATGGTGCAAATGGCCTTTTTGGGGTTATCTGCAGAGTCTTTAAAAAACAACCAGACTCGGGAATACCTAACAGTTGTACTGGCAACTTCCTTTGTGTTGGTGTTACGGGGAACGGTTGCCTGCCTTCTGTCTGCATCCACCACACTGCTTCTCCCTACCTGTTGGGGTGCTTTGCCTCCCTCCCCTGTGTGCTGCTGTCCTCGCTCTGCATGTCCTCCTGCCAGGTTGGGTCAGTTACTATATCATCCACCACCTCATCTTCCACTTCCGCACCCTGGTCCTCCTCCTGACCTTCTGGCAATTGTGTCTCATCACCGTCCACCTCTTGTGACACTTTCTCACCGACGCCTTCGTGTGACCGTGGCTGCTCAAATATTTGGGCATTGCTACACGCGATCTCCTCTTGCCCCGCTTCAAGTGGACAGGAAGAGAGGCCCGAATCTATAAATGGAAAAGTGAACAGCTCTTCAGAGTGTCCAGGTGTGGGATCAGTTGTCTCTGGGCACTCGGCATGGTGGGAGGAAGGAGGATCAGTATGAGGAATATGCGGTCCAGACTCATGACTACTGAGACTTGACTATGTGGAAGACTATCCAACCAACATTCTTTTGACACTGCTCTGGGTTCTATAGTGGTGTGCTGCAGTCCCCTAGAAATTGAGACAGGAATGACAGGCGAGAAGATGTGGGTGTTTGTTGTGGCACAAATTCTGCTTGCCCACGGCCTTGTCCTTGGCCTCTGCATGAACCATTACCTTCACATCCAGTACCCGTCCCTTGTCACGTGCCTTGCCCATTTTAAAGGGAGAACAGTATCTTCCACGCTCACTACAAATGACTGAGTTTGGAGCGAACTTACATGTTATCTGTGTGATGGAGAAAACAGAGTTTTAAATACCTGGCCTGGTAAGTAGTTTGAACAGCAAACTGGTGTGAATTGCTTCAATGACACACTAAAGGAAATTTTTAATGAAGGCCAGAAATGACAGTATATTCTGACAATGTATATGTGATCCATTTGACGGAGAAAACACAGTTTTGAATAGCTGGATTTCTAGCTCTGTAATATGGAAAGGACCTGGCTGTATTCTACAGTGCCAACAAGCAAATGGCGCAGAAAAACGGTGTTCTCTGGATTGCTTTTTAAGCAAATAATGAGGAATAAGATCCAAAAAAAAGTATTCCTGGCCCCTGAGACCTGGGCCTTTGTATAGAAATATTTAACAGCAGCAGAAGGCAGAATTGGAATGGAGCCTCTTGTGCTATATGCACTGCAGTCGGCTATTTACCCTGCCTGCCTGCCTATATACACTGCCTGCCTGATATCTCTGCAGATGGATTAGTAAGTCCTCAGAAGGACTGTTTGTTAAGATGGATATGTGTAATGTATGTTTTTTCTCCCTACACTACCTAATACACAAGCAAATCTCTCCCTGACTCAGCAGCACCTCTCCCTACACTGTCTAATTCCGGACTGACTGTGATGAAAATGGCGGCGGCAGGTCTGATATAGACCCAATGATGCTATGCGGCCAGCCAATCACTGTAATGCCACAACCAACATGGCTACGGCATTACAGTGAGTGGCAGGCAATCCCTGCATGTTGATTGGCGCTCTAAAGAGCGCCAAACATGCAGGGTGGGGACCCGAGCTCCCGCTGAACAACCCCGCAAATATTCGGCAAGTGCCGAGCATCTCGATTAGTGCATGCTCGCTCATCACTAATAGGTATATAGGCAAGAGTATTATTGCAACTACAGTTCGATCTTACTTTTGATGAAGTGTGCATATAAGCCAGATATTTTGGGTAGGGGCCACAGTGTGGCAGGAGGCAACATGAAGGGCTGTAATAATAGGAGGCATGTCAGTCACAGTCACAGTAGTATATTTTGGGGTAAAAAAGTGGGGGGAAAAGCCATACAGGTACCTTTGCTATGGTTCCATGGGTTAGTTAGCCTGTGGAGATCTAAAGTACATAGGACAGAGGTTAGGAGAGTGACAGGGGTATAGAGTCCATAATCAAATTTCAGTATAAGTCTCCACCAATTGAGGTACCTGTGTTCTGAGCACCTTCAGGCGCTGGTGTGCTGGGGTCTGTAGTCCCTGTGGGGATGTGGAGCGGCATTTCAACGCCTTGCTGCTGGGTGGTGTGGCTGCATAGTGCCTGAAGGGGTATTTAAGCACTGGCGCCGAGCGCCAGAGCGGAAGTGCGTCATTGGAGGGGCGTGGCCACAGCCGAGACACATCGGGGGAGCGGTCTGCGGCTGTCAGCGCCGTAAACTGAGGTCTGCATCCCGCGCATGAGCAGAGGCGCATAGTGTCTATACTCAATGCAATGGTTGCTAAAGCAATGGGATAAACAATGTAAGAAGTGGAATAGCGCTATTAATAGCATACAAGGAGCCAGGGGATGTGGATAGAGTAGTCCCCATAGATAATAGGCTGCAGAGGAAGTTATGAGTACAGTACAGACCAAAAGTTTAGACACACCTTCTCATTTAAAGATTTTACTGTATTTTCATGACTATGAAAATTGTACATTCACACTGAAGGCATCAAAACTATGAGTTAACACATGTGGAATTATATACTTTACAAAAAAGTGTGAAACAACTGAAAATATGTCTTATATTGTAGGTTCTTCAAAGTAGCCACCTTTTGCTTTGATGACTGCTTTGCTCACTCTTGGCATTCTTTTGAGTTTCAAGAGGTAGTCTCAGTCCTACAGAAATAGTGAAATTTGATTATGGACTCTATACCCCTGTCACTCTCCTAACCGCTGTACTATGTACTTTAGATCTCCACAGACTGACTAACCCATGGAACCATAGCAAACGTACCAGTATGCCTCCCACCCCCTTTTTTACCCCTTAACTTACTCCTGTGACTGTGACTCTGACATGCCTCCTATTATTACAGCCCCTCCTGTTGCCTCCTGCCACGCTGTGGCCCCTACCCAAAATATCTGGCTTATATGCACACTTCACCAAAAGTAAGATCGAACTGTACTTGCAATAATACTCTTGCCTGTATGCATATATGTCTATATATCCAGTGTACTATATCTATATGTAAATACACCCCACCTGATCCTTCTCTCTGCCTCCCGCTTCCCCTTCTCTCTTCACCCACCCCCATCCCTCCTATCCCCCCCCACCTCCTTTCCTCATCCCTCATCCTCCCTAGTCCTTTCTATAATTCAATAGCTGCCCCCCTGGAGCTATGTATTTATGTTTATTTTTTACTGTTTTATGGTTGTATTCTGACACTGTTGTCTCTCTTTCCAGTAGTGACTCAATGAATAAGGCCTATGTTGTGGCCGAAACGTCTACTGTTGCCTTCACAAACTGTCGCTTACACACCTATGGTTTGATCTAGTATTTTATGCCTGTTAAATAAATACCACTGCAAAATTATCCTATGAATGTGCGATGAATTTAATCCTCATCTGACCATATGACATTCTCCTAATACTCTTCTGGATCATCCAAATGATGGAAATTATAGGCCGGTAAGCTTAACCTCTACTGTGGGTAAAATCCTGGAGGGTTTCCTAAGAGATGCTATACTAGAGTATCTGAAAAAGAATAACGTCATGACCCAATATCAACATGGGTTAACGAGAGATCGTTCCTGTCAAACTAATCTGATTAGCTTTTATGAGGAGGCAAGTTCCTGACTGGACCAAGGAAATGAAGTGGATGTTGTGTATATGGACTTTTCAAAAGCTTTTGATATGGTTCCACACAAAAGGTTGATACATAAAATGAAAACAATGGGTATAGGGGAAAATATATGTATGTGGGTTAAGAACTGGCTCAGTGATAGGAAGCAAAGGGTGGTTATTAATGGAACACACTCAGACTCGGTCTCAGTTAACAGTGGGGTACCACAGGGGTCAGTATTGGGCCCGCTTCTTTTTAACATATTTATTAATGACCTTGTAGGGGGCATACATAGTAGTATTTCAATATTTGGAGATGACACTAAACTCTGCAAGGTAATCTATACAGAGGAGGACAATTTTATATTACAGGAAGATCTATGTAAACTAGAAGCTTGGGCTGATAAGTTGAAAATGAGCTTTAATGGGGATAAATGTAAGGTAATGCACTTGGGCAGAGTAAATAAAATGTATAATTAATGCTTAATTGTAAAACACTGGGCAAAACTGTAACTGAAAAAGACCAGGGTGAATTGGTGGATGACAAGCTCACGTTTGGTGGCACGTGTCAGGCAGCTGCTGCAAAGGCAAATAAAATAATGGGTTGCATTAAAAGAGACATAGATGCTCATGAGGAGATCCTAATTTTACCTCTATTCAAGTCACTAGTGCGAACACACTTAGAATACTGTGTACAGTTCTGGTCTCCGGTGTATAAGAAAGACATAGCTGAACTAGAGAGGGTGCAGAGAGGAGCGACCAAGGTTATTAGAGGACTGGGGGGTCTGCAATACCAAGACAGGTTATTACACTTGAGGTTATTTACTTTGGAAAAACGAAAAAACTTTGGAAAAACGAGGTCTTAGGGGTGATCTTATTACTATGTACAAATATATGAGGGGACAGAACAAAGACCTTTCTACTGATCTTTTTACTCTGAGGCCAGAGACGGGGACAAGGGGGCATCGTCTACATCTGGAGGAAAGAAGGTTTAATCATAATCACAGATGCAAATTCTTTATTGTAAGAGCAGTGAGACTATGGAACTCTTTGCCTCATGAGGTTGTAATGAGTAATTCACTACTAAAATTTAAAAAGGTCATGGATGCCTTTCTTGAAAAGTATATTACAGGTTATATATACTAGATTCCTTGATAGGGCGTTGATCCAGGGAACTAGTCTGATTGTCGTTTGGAGTTTTTTTTCCCCAATGTGGAGCTTAGTGTTTGCCACATGTTTTTTTTGCCTTCCTCTGGATCATCATGTTAGGCTATGGGTTGAACTAGATGGACTTAGTCTTCCTTCAAGCTTAAAAACTAAGTTACTATGTTACTATGTTAAATGCTCTCTAGCAAACTTCAGACAGGCTTGGACATGTAATGGCTTAAGCAGGGGGACATGTCTGGCACTGCAGGATCTGAGTCCCTGGTGGCGTAGTGTGTTACTGATGGTAGCCTCTGTAATGTTTGTCACAGCTCTCTGCAGGTCATTCACTAGGTCCCCCCGTGTGGTTCTGGGATTTTTTCTCACTGTTCTTGAGATCATTTTGACTCCATGGGGTGAGATCATGTGTGGAGCCCCAGATCAAGGGAGATTATCAGTGGTCTTGTATGTCTTCCTTTTTCTAATTATTGCTCCAACAGTTGATTTCTTCACACCAAGCTGCTTGCCTATTGCAGATTCAGTTTTCCCAGCCTGGTGCAGGGCTCCAATTTTGCTTCTGGTGTCCTTCAACAGCTCTTTGGTCTTCACCATAGTGGAGTTTGGAGTGTGACTGTTTGAGCTTGCGGACATGTGTCTTTTATACTGATAACAAGGTCAAACAGGTGTCAGTACTACAGGTAATGAGTGGTAGACAGAGGAGCATCTTAAAGAAGAAATTACAGGTCTATGAGAGCCAGAAATCTTGTTTGTTTGTAACTGACCAAATACTTATTTTCCACCAAAATTTGAAAAAAAAATTTTCCAAATCAGACAATGTGATTTTCAGGATTTGTTTTCTCATTTTGTCTCTCATAGCCAAGGTCTACTTATGATGTCAATTACAGGCCTCTCTCATTTTTTTAAGTGGGAGAGCTTGCACAAATGGTGGCTGACTAAATACTTTTTTACCCACTGTATATTATGGAATGAGATCATGTCTTATGTTTAGACCCAATGGAATCCGCATTTGTATTTTAAAAATCCAATACGACTCCCTATTTAGGATTTTTCTTCTAAAATCACCCCTTCTGGTTGGGTTATGAACTTTCTCTATACCCATAATCTTACTTGTAGAAGCATCCCCATTATGAACATGAGAGAAATGTTTAGAAGCCGCAGATTTATTTAGTGCTACTTAATTTCCCAAATTGGAGATATGTTTCCTAATACATTCTTTCAAGGGTCCGATAGTACAGCCCACATATTGGACAATATTTCTATTACAATGCGTGTGACCGCACCTATAGAAACCTTTCAAAGAGAGTCATGGTTGATTTTTACATTCATAGGAAAGAGACTCGACAATAGAATGTAACCCAGTGTGGTTGCTTCTTCAGCTATGAATCTGACCTCATTCTTACTCATGATGTCACAAAGCTTCCCATCCTGATTTTACACTAGTAAGTATTTTTAATAATTGCATTAATATGTTTATGAGTTTTTTATGAGTTAATAACTCTGGAATGCTTCAACGGATCCAACTGATTCTGAAAATGTTTTCTGTGACATACTGCACTTCATGATAGTGGTATAATTTATTCAGTATGACTTGCGTTTAATTGTGAAAGAAATTGAAATTTGGCGATAATTTTGAAAATTTTACAATTTTCAAACTTTACATTTTTATGCCCTTCAATCAGAGAGTTATGTCACACAAAATAGTTAATAAATAACATTTCTCACATGTCTTCTTTACATCAGCACAATTTTGGAAAATAATTTTTTTGTAAGGAAGTTAAAAGGGTTAATAGTTGACCTGTGATTTCTCATTTTTCCAACAGAATTTACAAAACCATTTTTTTAGGGACCACATCACATTTGAAATGACTTTGAGGTGTCTATATGACAGAAAATACCCAAAAGTGACACCATTTTAAAAACAACACCCCTCAAGGTGCTCAAAACCATATTCAAGAACTTTATTATCCCTTCAGGTGCTTCTCAGGAATTTTTGGAACGTGGAAGGAAAAAATAAACATTTAACTTTTTTTCACAAAAATTTTACTTTGGACCCAAATTTTTTTTTTGCAAAGGTAACAAGAAAAATTTGTTGTGCAATTTCTCCTGAGCATGCTGATACCCTATATGTTGAAGAAAACCACTGTTTAGGCATATGACAGGGCTTGGAAGGGAAGGTGCGCCATGCCATGTTGTATTTGGAGAGTACCTGATATGCCTAAACAGTGGAAACCTCTCTCAAGTGACACTATTTTGGAAACTAGATGCCTCAGGGAACTTATCTAGTGTGTGGTGAGCACCTTGAACCCCCAGGTGCTTCACAAAAGTTTATAACATAGAGCTGTGAAAATGAAAAAAATCAGATTTTTCTCAAAAAAAGGTATTTAGACCCAAATTTTGCATTTTCTCAAGGGTAACAGAAGAAAATGCACAAAATTGGTTGTTAAATTTCTCATGAATATGCTGATACCAGATATTTGAAGGAAAACTACTGTTTGGGCTTACAGCACGGCATGGAAATGTTTTGAATGCAAAATTTGCAGGAATTATAAGCAGATGCCATGTCGCATTTGGAGAGGCCCTGATGTGCTTAAACAATAGAAACCCCCACAAATAAAAATTTTTTGCAAACTAGACCCCTCAGGGAACTCATATAGCTGTGTGGTGAGCACCTTAAACCCCCAAATGCTTCACAGAAGTTTATAACGTAAAGCCGTGAAAATAAAAAAAATCCAATTTTTCACACAAAAAAGTTCTTTTAGCCTAGATTTTTTAATTTTCAAAGGGGTAAAAAGAAAAAATGGACCCCAAATTTCTTGTGCAATTTATTATGAGCATGCAGATACCCCATATGTTGGAGGAAACTATTGTTTGGGCACACAGCAGGGCTCCGAAAGGAAGAGATATTGTTTTCTAACGCAGACTTTTATGGAATGGTCGGTGGTGTCACATTGTGTTTGGAGAGCCCCTGATGTGCCTAAACAGTGGAAAACCCCCAAAAGTGACCACATTTTGGAAACTAGACCCATCAAAGAATTTATTTAGATGTGTGGGGAGAACCTTGAACCCACAAGTGATTCACAAAAATTTTACAACCTGTACAGTGGGGAAACAAAGTATTTAGTCAGCCACCAATTGTGCAAGTTCTCCCACTTAAAAAGATGAGAGGCCTGTAATTGACATCATAGTTAGACCTCAACTATGAGAGACAAAATGAGAAAACAAATCCTGAAAATCACATTGTCTGATTTGGAAAGAATTTTTTTTTCAAATTTTGGTGGACCTGAATGGGGACTTGATCTGAACATCATTGAAAATATGTGGATAGACCTGAAAATAGCAGCACATGCCAGATGCCTCAGGAATTCAACAGAACTGGAAGAATTTCTCAAGGAAGAATGGATGAAAATCCCTCAAACAAGAATTGAAAGACTCTTGTCTGGCTACAAAAAGTGTTTACAAGCTGCGATACTTTCAAAAAATGGTGCTACTAGATTACAAGCAAACTGGTTGCCCAAACTTTTGCATCCACCCACTTTCCTATTTTGTAATTTTTAAAATGTAAAGGATCAATATATATATACTGTATATATGGTTACCTTGCCGTAGTTGATGGGTTCACATGAATTGGCCAATTTTTGTGCTAAAACCTTCATTGTTTATAAGTACTTGTTGCTAAGCAAAACAGTTTAGATAGAATATTTTCATTATTTTCACTGTTAAGACATATCTTGGCCATATGGAGTGTTGCTGCATTCTTTTGATATATCTTATAGTTACAGCAGCTGGCACCAGTTCACACAAGGAGGTGCTGGTCAGGTTTCTCTGGTTTATATACATATATATATATATATATATATATATATATATATATATATTTATATATATATATATATATATTATATTTATTTATTTTTTTGCCTAAAATACAAATGAAATGTGTCATCTTTAACTTTAGGCCTTTAAGAGATCATTTCATCTTAACTGTTCACAATAACAGTAATTTTGACCAGAGACGCTCAAACATTTACATGCCACTGTAATTGCAATATTCTCATCAGGATTCTCTTTTAAAGTAATATTCAAAAAATTAATTTGATGTTGATCAAAAAATAGGTAAATTTTAGAGAGAAGGAATTGGAGTACATATAATTGATGAAATCCATGAGATTCTCCTCTGTACCCTTCCAAAACACAATTACTCACAAGGTAATCAGTTTGTTACTGAGTCTACTGAAGTTCTATTCAGTTTAAAATACAGAAGATATCCTGAATGGGTTTTGAGTAGAGCAGCTAATATAGTGGCAGGTATAAAAAGGAAAAAAAAAAAGTAATACTTCAAAGACAAGCGTCTGAATAAAAAATGAAAAAAAATGCATTACTTTTTCAAAACAGTATTGTCTGCAGTATAAACATATTATAGCACTTATTTAAAAATACCAATGCTATATCAAAATGGGAGGCTTTGTAACATAATGAGTAATAATGAGGTCAGATTTATGGCTAAGGAAGCACCCACACTGTTTCTTATTTTATCACCAAGTCTCTTTTCTACAAGCAAAGATCGTAAAACTCAAACATGGCCCTCTTTGAAAGGTTCCTATAGGTGCGTTTATAAGCAATTGTCTTTCTTGTAATAATGGTCAAAAAAAATTTTCTCACATAAAATGGGGCAAAGTTTTCCTATAAATAATTTCATAAATTGCAATACCACTGGTGTTATATATTTAAAAGAATGTACTACATGGGGCATTTAATAGCTCTAAATGCATCTGCAGCTTCCAAACATTTCTCTCGTGTTCATAAAGGGGATATTTTTACATTCACGTTTATGGGTATAGAGAAAGTTCATAAACCAACCAGAAGGGTTGATTTTGGAAGAAAAATCCAAAATAGAGTCGTGTTGGGATTTTAAATTAGAAATGAGGATTTCATCGTGTCTCAACATAAGACATGATCTTATTCTACAATATACATGAACTGCCTCATGGATTTATGCCTTAGAGTTTTTATTTTCACTTCTTTTCTACTTTCTATGCACCTTTTTTATAGGTTACTAGGATTGGTCACTATTGATGAGCGAGCATACTCGCAAGTACTCGGTACTCGCCGAGATGCTTGGGTGGATGCTCTGGTCCCCTCCCTGCATGTTTGGCGCTCTTTACAGTGCCAATCAACATGCAGGGATTGCCTGCCACTCACTGTAACGCCGCAGCCATGTTGGTTGTTGCATTACAGTGATTGGCTGGCCACACATATCAGACCAGGCGCCGCTGTGCTCGTCAGTCTACTCCGCAATCAGGCAGTGTAGGGAGAGGTGCTGCTGAGCTAGGGAGAGATTTGGTTGTGTATTAGGTAGTGTAGGGAGAAAACAATTACATTACACATATCCATCTCAACAAACAATCCTTCTGAGGACTAATCCATCTGCAGAGATATAAGGCAGGCAGTGTTTATAGGCAAGCAGGCAGGATATATAGCAGACTGCAGTGCATATAGCACAAGAGGCTCCATTCCATTTCTGTCTGCTGTTGCTGTTAGATATTTCTAGAAATAGGCCCATGTCTCAGGGGCCAGGAATAATTTTTTGGGGATCTTAATCCTCATTATTTGCTTAAAAAGCAATCCAGAGAACACAGTTTTTCTGCGCCATTTGCTTGTTGGCACCGCAGAATACAGCCAGGTCCTTTCCATATTACAGTGCTAAAAATCCAGCTATTTAAAACTGTGGTTTGTCCATCACACGATTCACATATAATTGCGCTGAAAATACTGCCATTTTTGGCCTCCATTCAAATTTTTTTTCAGTGTGTCAGCAAAGATTTTGATACCGATTTGCTGTTCAAAATGGTTACCTACAGGCCAAGTATTTAAAACTTTGGTTTGTCAGTCACACGGACCACACATACATTTTCTGAAAATTCTGCCATTTCTGGCCTCCATTCTAATTTTATTTCAGTGTGTCAGCAAAGATTTTGACACCGATTTGCTGTTCAAAATAGTTACCTACAGGCCAGGTATTTAAAACTTTGGTTTCTCCGTCACACAGATTACAAATAATTTCCCTCCAAATTCAGCCATTTATAGTGAGCATGGAAGATATTGTCCTCCATTTAAAATGGGTAAGGCGCTTGGCAAGGGATGGGGAACTGGACATTATGGTGATGGTGCATGCAAAGGCCGAGGTCGTCGGAAAACTGAAATTGTGCCACAACAGCTCACCACTATTGAACCCAGAGCGGTATCTAAAGGTTGTTGGTTGGAAAACGGATAATGCTTCCATTCATTTTAACACCAACACCACCACCACCCTGTCTTCCACACGATCAAGTCTCAGTAGCCGTGAGTGTGGACTGCACATTCCTCACCCTGAATTTCCTTCCTCCCACCATGCCGAGTGCCCGGAGACAACTTATCCCACACTTGGACTCTCCAAGCTGTTCACTTTTCCATTTACAGATTCGGGCCTCTCCCCCGATCCACTTGAAGCGAGGCAAGAGGAGATTGCATGTAGCGATGCCCAAATATTTGAGTAGCCACGGTCACACGAAGGTGATGGTGGGAAAGTGTCACAAGAGGTGGACGATGATGAGACACAATTGCCAGAAAGTCAGGAGGAGGACCAGGGTGCAGAAGTGGAAGACGAGGTGGTGGATGATATAGTAACTAGAGATGAGCGTTGTTCTACTCGAACTGTTCGCCAATCTCAAATTCGAGCTGTTTTGGGCGGTGTTCGAGCCGTTCGGCGAACACGAACAATTTGAGAAAAATTCGGCTGTTCGAGGTTGTGTTCGATAACTATTCGTGCACCAAAATCATAACTGGATTTTTTCTCAGTAATGATGAAAATTAATGTTAATACGCAGTTTGAGTGTACAGTGGGGTGGGGGGAGGGGCAGGGGATGGATCTCTGCAGGAACAATGAAGATCTCCATTTTTTTTTCTCTTTCATTTGCAGTGGGGAGGTGCAATCTGTCAGCCTATCAGCAGCGCACACACGGAGCGAAGTGCTTTTTTTCACACAAGCAAGGGCATGTGTCATTGGCAGTGTATGTCACATGTCCTTGCCCTATAAGACCAAGCCATTTTCCCCGTCGCCACCATTTTCTCACTGCTGCAGCTGTGTGTTAGACGGCACCGCTGTTGCTGTGTGCGCTATACCTTGTTAATTTCAAGCCAATTTTCGCACAAATATACAGATAGCTTGGGAGTAGGGAATAGTTGTGATTGCAGTCCTTTTAAGGACTAGGTTACAGCATTTCCTACGACTTTTATCAGGGAGGTCTGTGCTCTTAAATAGATAGGTTGTGGGAGTAAAGACTAATTGTAATTGGAGTCCTTTTCAGGACTAGGTTACATGAGTTCCTATCAGTTTTTGCCAGGCAGGTCTGTGCCAGTGCTGTGCAAGTTTTTTTCACAGCATTTGGCTGAATCTAGCAAAGCTAATCCTTTTTGGCCTATTGCAGAGTGTGTTAGTCAGTGGAGTAGCCTATTTGTGTTGCAAGATATAACACCTGTGTATAGAATACCAATTTTTTTACTGCACCTAGTGAAGTAAAATCTTTTGGGCATAGCATCATTCTATTAGTCCATCTATACTGACCTCCATCAGGTTGCAAACTGAATATAATTTTTTTCTGCATCTAGCTCTGAAAAAATATTTGGGCTTCTAGCAGTGTGTGGGACTTGGTCTATTAGTCCATCTATACTGACCTCCATCAGGTTGCAAATTAAAAATAATTTTTTTCTTCATTTAGCTCTGAAAAAATATTTGGGCTTCTAGCAGTGTGTGGGACTTGTTCTATTAGTCCTTCTATACTGACCTCCAGCAGGTTGCAAATTGAATATAATTTTTTTCTGCATCTAGCTCTGAAAAAATAGTTGGGCTTCTAGCGGTGTGTGGGACTTGGTCTATTAGTCCATCTATACTGACCTCCATCAGGTTGCAAATTAAAAATAATTTTTTTCTGCATCTAGCTCTGAAAAAATATTTGGGCTTCTAGCAGTGTGTGGGACTTGTTCTATTAGTCCTTCTATACTGACCTCCAGCAGGTTGCAAATTGAATATAATTTTTTTCTGCATCTAGCTCTGAAAAAATAGTTGGGCTTCTAGCGGTGTGTGGGACTTGGTCTATTAGTCCATCTATACTGACCTCCATCAGGTTGCAAATTAAAAATAATTTTTTTCTGCATCTAGCTCTGAAAAAATATTTGGGCTTCTAGCAGTGTGTGGGACTTGGTCTATTAGTCCATCTATACTGACCTCCATCAGGTTGCAAATTAAAAATAATTTTTATCTGCATCTACAGTACCTCTGAAAAAATATTTGGGCTTCTAGCAGTGTGTGGGACTATTTGTATTAGTCCATCTATACTGACCTCCATCAGGTTGCAAATTCAAAATAATTTTTTTCTGCATCTAACCCAGCCAATAGTTTTGGCCTAATACCACAGTTTGGCCACTCAGCTCTGCTCGGTTACCATCCATTGTTTTTTTGTGCAAACAACTCCAGAGTTGTGAATTAGTTAACCACCAAAATGAGTGGAAAAAGGCATGCTGCTGGTGGAAAGGGGAATAGGCGTGTTGGGAAGGGGAAAAAAGGTTGTGTCCGTGGGGTAGGTGTTAAAGCAACAGTAACATCTGCAGAAGAAAGACCATCTTCCAGCCAAACTAAAATGTCTACTTCTTTTAGCGGACAATGTGATAAGATCCCTTTCTTACGGCCACGCCAATCGCTACAAATTCCAGATGAGGCACAAAAACAGCAGGTGCTTCAACGGATATCAAGTGCTCCTTTAAGTGGGCTCTCCTCCACATCAACTTCAACATCACAAATACTCCAGTCCTCAAAGGTGTCACCCAAATCGCACTTGCTTCCTCACAGCTCCCAAATCTCCAGCTGCCCGTCTGAGTATGAGGTAGAACAGATGGTTGAGTCTGCAGAGCTGTTTACTCATACTATAGCCTGGGAATCAGAGGTCGACTCCAGCGCTTCTGTGAATCCAGACGAGGAAATGATCTGCACTGATGCCCAGAATCTTTATGAGTCGGATCCAGGACCAGACGCAGAAGGTTCTGACCATAATGTAGACCCTCATTCCCAAACTGTAACTCCTGTTGGTGGAGACAATGAGGAAGACGATGATAAGACTCAAATACCTGATTGGAGCGACAACTTTAGTTTTTTGTCAGGGCAGGAACAGGTTGGCTCTGAGGACGACGGGTGTGATAACGCACAGGGTGATGATGATGAGGTCGGAGATCCCACTTACTGTCAACCCACAGTCAGCCAAGAGATGAGGTCAGCAGAGGAGGTGGAGGAAGATGCTAGTGACGACGAGGTCAGGTTGCGCCTTCCTGGACAGAGACGTAGTACTGGAAGCACGTCAACAACTGCATCCTCAAACACAACTCTGCCTCTCACCACAAGTCGTGGTGGCTCTTCAGGTCGCATGGGTGCTAAGCCTTGCATAGCCTGGGCATTTTTTCAGATCGATAAAGATGACCCAACTCGTGTTATCTGTAACATTTGTCAGCAAAAGCTAAGTAGAGGCCAAAAAATACATAGTTTGAGTACTTCATGCATGAACCGGCACATGGACATGAAGCATAAGTTGCAGTGGGAAGCTCAGTGTGCTACAATGCGGCCTAGCCGGCCGGGCCAATCACCGTCTGCCATATCTTGTGCATCCGCGGCCTCTTCATCCTCTGTGACTGGGGGGACAGCAGTCACACCTGTTTTGGGGCGCAGACCTGCCACCTCTTTACCCGCAACAGCCAGCGTGATTGGCAGGTCATCATTTTCTTTGGAGGTGGTAACACCAGCTGGTGTTGAGCGCTGTCCGACATCGATAGCACCACCTTTGGATCAAGGCAACCTAACATGTCCGCCTGCATCTTCCTCACAGACCGGCAGTTTGCCGGGGACACCCTTATCAACCCCGTCTAAGCACAATAGCCAGCCCTCGGTCCCTCAGATGTGGACAAGTAAAAGACCATTTCCTCCTAGCCATGAGAAAGCTAAGAGGTTGAATTTCACCATCTGCAAGCTCTTGGCTACAGAAATGCTGCCTTTCCGCCTGGTGGACACAGAGGATTTTCGAGACCTTATGTCCGTCGCAGTGCCCCAGTACCAGATGCCCAGTCGGCACTACTTCTCAAAGAAAGGTGTGCCTGCGCTCCACCAGCATGTCGCACACAACATCACCGCTTCTTTGAGAAACTCTGTGTGTGACAGGGTGCATTTCACCACAGACACTTGGACGAGTAGGCATGGACAGGGGCGTTACATGTCGCTGACTGGGCACTGGGTAACTATGGTGACAGCAGGACAAGGGTCTGCTGTCCAAGTCTTGCCGTCCCCACGAGTTGTGCGTCAATCCTCTTTATGTCAAAGTTCCTCCACTGCTTCTGCCTCCTCAACCTCCTCTCGGTCTTCCACCTGCACCCAAAGCCTGTCTGGTCATGCCACAAGCTTTCTAACTGCGCAGAAGGGATCCTGCACACCTCCTTACTATGCTGGCAGTAGGGCTCAACGTCATCAGGCGGTTTTTACATTGAAATGTCTGGGAAATGTGAGTCACACAGCTGAGGAGTTGTGGTCAGCTCTGGAGAACCAATTTCATGAATGGTTGTCTCCACTGGACCTGAAACCAGGGAAGGCCGTGTGCGACAATGCTGCAAACCTGGGTGCGGCCCTTCGCCGGGGCAATGTCACACACGTGCCTTGTATGGCTCACGTGTTGAACCTGGTTGTCCAGCAATTTTTAGCCCACTATCCCAGACTAGATGGCCTTCTGCAGAGGGCACGGTCGCTGTGTGCTCACTTCCGCCGTTCGCATCCTGCAGCTCAGCGACTTACATCTCTACAGAAGTCGTTGGGCCTGCCACTTCACCGGCTAAAATGCGATGTGCCTATCCGGTGGAATTCAACTCTGCACATGTTGCAGCGACTGTGGCAGCACCGACAAGCCCTGGTGCAATATGTTCTGACGTATAGCCTGGGCCAACGAGATTCAGAGGTGGGGCTAATCACGCTGGAGGAGTGGTCTCAGATCAGGGACCTATGCACCCTTCTGCACAGTTTTGAAATGGCGACGAAGATGTTTAGTGCTGACGATGCCATTATCAGCATGACTATTCCGGTGATTTACATGCTGGAGCACATGTTAAACAGAATTCGGAGTCAGGTGGTGGCACAAGAGGAGGTGGAGGAAGTAGAGGAGGAGGAGTTGTATGCGGAAGGGCTAACATCTGCAAGGTCCAGACGGTCGGCAGCACCAAGGCGGCAGGCATGTGAGGGTGGGGGAGATGGTTTTACCAGGGCGCATGGTAGCAGCCAAACTAGTGAGGAAGGTGCAGGAGCCCAGGAAGAAGTGGAGGACGAACTGATGGAAGACTCATCAGATGAGGGAGACCTTGATCACATTTCTGTTGTGCGAGGTTGGGGGGAGAGGACAGAGGAAGGAAGCATGATTGTTACCTCGCCACCAACACAACAGGGACTTGGTGCTCCTGGATGCGCAACACACATGAGTGCCTTCTTGCTGCACTACCTGCAACATGACCCTCGAATTGTGAGAATTAGAAATAATCCTGACTACTGGGTTGCCACATTGTTAGATCCCCGGTACAAAAGTAAATTTGCAGAAATTATTCCTGCCATAGAAAGGGATGCACGCATGCAGGAGTATCAGCAGAGACTGTTGCAGAATCTTACATGTGCTTTTCCACAAAATACCAGTGGTGCACGTAGTGAATCTCACAGTTCCAACTTGCCAACCGTGGGACCGTCAAGTGTTCAGCACTCAAACCGTAACAGAACCACAGTATCTGCTGGTAACATCAATTTTGCGGAATCATTTCACCACTTTTTTAGCCCATCCTTTGCAAGGCCACAGGAGACAAGAAGTCTGACACATAGTCAACGCCTAGAGACGATGGTACAGGAGTATCTCCAAGTAAACATTGAAGCCACGACTGTGTCACTGGACCCTTGCTCTTTTTGGGCTTCCAATCTGGATAAATGGCCGGAGCTAGCCACTTACGCCTTGGAGATCTTGTCATGCCCCGCAGCCAGCGTTCTGTCTGAACGTGTGTTCAGCGCTGCTGGTGGTGTGCTGACAGATAAGCGCACGCGGCTCTCCACTGATAATGTAGACAGACTCACGTTCATAAAGATGAACAAATCATGGATCCGAAATGACTTTTCTACCCCTGTGTCATCCTGGGGAGAGTAAAAGCTTGATGATTGGTTAAAATCACCCTACCAACCGTTTTAAGCTTTCAAATTACTAATCATGTTTATCTGTATCTTGACTGGAAAATAATTTGGGCTTTGTAGCAGTGTGCAGCACTGATCCTATTAGGCCATCTATACTAAAGCTTCACCAGATTTAAAATTAAAAATAATTTTTAGCTGCATCTAGCCCGGAAAATAATTTTGGGGCTCCGAGATGCGCAAGGCACATAAGTGCCTTCTTGCTGCACTACCTGCAGCATGACCCTCATATTGTCAGAATTCGAAGTAATCATGACTACTAGGTTGCCACACTCTTAGATCCCCCAAACTTTTCGATTAACCTTTTCATTTTAATAAAGACCAAAAAAATGGTCATTTTTGAAATTATAAGCATTAGCAGGTTGTTAGAAACTGAAATCAAACAGTTTTCAACTCAAAACTTTATTCTAGGTGATGTTACATTTTCACATAGGACCCCTTGTTCGAAAGGAGCTTCTGAACTCTCTCGTCCATTGAATTTGTCAGGTTTTGGATGGTTTCTGCTTCAATTGTTTTGCATGAGGACAGAATACCCTCCCAGAGCTGTTGCTTAGATGTGAACTGCCTCCCGCCATCATAGACACTCCTTTTAATGATGCTCCAAAGGTTCTGAATGGGGTAGAGGTCAGGGGAGCATGGGGGTCACACCATAAGTTTGTCCCCTTTTATGCCCATATCAGCCAGAGATGCAGATGTTTTATGTGCAGCATGAGATGGTGCATTATCATGCAGAAAAATGATCTTGCTGTGAAATACACGGTTCTTCTTCTTGAACCATGGCAGGAAGTGCTGTTTGAGAAAATCCACATACATTATGGAGTTCATCTTTAGCGCCTTCAGGGATCCTAAAGGGGCCGACAATCTCTCTCCCCATGATTCCAGCCCAAAACATTACTCCACCTCCTCCTTGTTGGCGCTGTAGCTGTGTTTGCGTGGGGTGTCCATCAACCAGCCATCCTCCACTCCATCCATCTGGACCATCGAGCGCTGCACGGCACTCATCCGTGAACAAAACAGTTTTGAAATCAGTCTTCATGTAATGTTTGGCCCACTGGAGCCGTTTCTGCTTGTGTGAAGTGGATAGAGGAGGTCGACAGGATGGCGCATGCACAGCTGCAAACCTCTGAAGGACCCTGCATCTTGTTGTTCGGGGAACGTTGGAGGCACAAGCAGCTTCAAAAACTTGTCTGCTGCTATGACAAGGCTTTTTTGCCGCTGCTCTTTCAACCTGACGTAATTGCCTGTAGGAAAGAGTCCTCAATTTGCCCTTATCAGCACGCACACGTGTGTACTGTGAATCAGCTACATACTTCTTGATTGCCAAGACACTTCATCCTGATCATCGCACAATGTTGATTGTAGTCATGCCTTGACCTAAACACTCCACAATTTGTTGCTTCTCAGCAGCCGACACATCCTTTTTCTTTCCCATTTTGGCAGAAAATGTAGGCTGCTTAATAATGTGAGAGAGCCTTCTTAAGTAGTCTTGCCTTTCATTGGACACACCTGCCAAACTAATTAGCACAGGTGTCTGCAATTGCTTACAGTGATATAAAGAGCCCTGACACACATCACCATCAATGAGTTTAACTGACAAACAAACAAATTCTTCCCTTATCACTCCTAAACACTTTTTGTATAATAATTTGGAACGCAGTGTACATGTGCTTTTCCACAAAACACCAGTGGTTCACGTAGTGAATCTTACAGTTCTAACTTGCCAACCGTGGTCTGTATGGAGTTGTTCAATAAAGGGCCCAAAATTAAGATAACATAGATGGGAGAGGTCTCTATGAATAGGAATTCCTAAGTATTTGATACCCTGTGAGGGCCAGGCAAAGGGAAAGTTGGACTGGATGGAATCCTATATGGATTTGGGGAGGGAGACATCGAGGGCCTCAGACTTCGCTGCATTGATTTTAAAATTTTACCATGTAACAAAGTGATCTATTTCAGCCATAACAGCATGGATGGATATATGTGATTGAGTGATATATATACTAGGACATCATCAGCAAATAGAGAGCACTTGTACTCGGTGCCTCCCACCTCAATCCACCTAATATTGGGGTTATGGCGAATTGATGAGAGCAGGTGCTCCGTCACTAGGATGTATAAGAGAGGGGACAGAGGACATCACTGCCTTGTCCCATTGGTGATTGTGAAAGGTGATGAAAATGTTCTGACGCACCCCCTGGGCCTTGGGACACCCGGAGCCGGACCCTTTCTGGTGGATGCTGGTGGTTGTAGTCTTTGTGGCGGCGACCCAGTTCCGTGGCTCAGGGCGGTCAAACCAGTGGCGGAACTATTTATGTGGTTTTCATGTTTAAATGTCCGACTACGCCACCCGTGGATTGCGGTCAGAGTGAACCGCCGCTACAGGGCAGACCACTGAGGCTGGTGTTGTGGGTGCAGCAGAGCGTAGCATAACTCCCCACGGGAGGAGTATAGCCTCAGGGCAGTGTATGCGGAGGATGGGGGTGATGGTGCAGGGCAGCAGCAGTAACGACACGGAGTCAGTGATGCAGTTCAGGGCCTTTACTCACAGTCCTTATTATCCAGACCACGTCTTCAGGTAACGGCTGCCCACGTCGTACTGTGCTCACCAGGTGAGGGGCTCAGACAACTCCCAGATAACTTTGGAGCACTTCACAGGACCCCCTTTGTGTGTCCTTTGTCTGGCCTTTCTTACCAACACTTCTGTCCGGCTGCCTCGGGCCTCCTCTTGGTAAACTTGGCGCCAGTTTCCCTGACCCTATGTGGTGCCTTCCTAGCGGGTGTAGCGAGGGGCTGCGCCACATAAAATGTCAGAGCCTCCGGTTTCTAGCTGAGGGTCGTTTCCTGCCTCCACTAGTTCGGGGACCGGTCTCCCCCTTTGGCCTGACCCCTCCACGCAGGTGGATTCGGGCGTGCGGTGGCGACTCGCCCGTCCGCACCCCTGGGATCCCTTCATTCCTCGTTCCTGGAGCCTTCTCCGCTCCTCTTCCTTCCTTCTCCCTCTTCCAGGCCTGGGCCTCTGTTACTAGGCCCGCCTCCGGAGCAGAGCTCATGCAGAGCCCCTGCTCCCTGCCACTTCTGCTCAGACTTCTCTGCACTGAACTAAGATGGTGCCCACCTTTTATACTCCCTTCTCAATGCACCCAGGAACTGCTTCCTCCCTGCTCCTGCACTACAGGGTTCCCCTTCCTCAGTGTTCCCTCCCCCCACTCCAGCCAGGGACAGGGACTGTCGTGCCCATCTCAGGGGCATATTGGTCGCCCTGCCCCACGGCAATGTGGTGTAATGCATGCAGGTGTCGGGTCCTGATCCACACTCCATCCTTACCTGAGAGTGAGATATCACACCTCTGGGTGAGGTGCAATACGTCTGTAGCAACCGAGCCCTCAGGGTGCTACAGTTCCATTTATCTTTAGCCTAGGTGACGTATTGCGATACAGGGCCGTGATTTTGGCTATAAAAGGGTCCCCTAGACCCCTACCCCAAGCTTTTTAAGAGAATCATATATGGCGTGCCAGGAGACTCTATGGAATGCTTTCTCAGCATCCAACGAGAGTATCTAATTACAAATTTTTAACTGCATCTAGCCCAGGAAATACTTTGTGCCTAGTAGCAGTGTCTGCTAGTGAGCGGATTATCCCGGCTGTTAAGCAAGCTGCACCACCTGTAGTTTAGACACTTAATTTTTTCAAAGGAAATGCTTCGGGACCATGGGATACTTAGTGAAGAGCATCAGGAGGCACCCCAAGGCATAGGGGCTGGGACTGGCAGTAGGATGCCTTGCGGTGGACAGCCGAGCTCGATCCTTATAAAAGCTTTTTAACTGCAGCAGCTTTAGTGGACGCTACTGGAGCTGGAATTACCGCGGCTGCTGGCATGAGACTTGCCCTCCAATAGATCCTTTTAAATGGATTTAAAGTGTATTCATTCAAATTAGAGAGACAATTTAAATTAAAAAGCTTAGAGCTGCCTCCACCACAGGGGGGCTCGCTCGACCCACCAGCGGACAGGCACCAGTATTGGGAGAGGGGGGCTGGCCGTCAGGGTTCACCGCGGCTCTGGCACAAACCCGGCGACACGGAGGTGGCACGGGCAGGAGCGGACTGGCCGTGTCGGCTTCTCACTTTTTGTATTTTAGAAGGGCATGACATGCCTATATCTGTGTCTTCCCCTCCTTTTACTCCTCCACCTCTTTTATTTTCGCATGACTATATGTACTTGTCACTTTTCCATGTGTTAGTTATGTCTTCTGAGCAGTTTGTCAGCTTTTGGACACCTTTGAAGGTGTTTTCTATGTGTTTCTATGTGTTTTTGTTTGCCTGCCATTGGTTTTAACGGTGTTCGAAGGTGTTCGACGAACAGTTCGACGAACAGTTCGGCGAACACACGGGTGTTCGACGAACCGAACCGAACTCGAACACTACGGGGGTGGCTCAACACTAATAGTAACTGACCCAACCTGGCAGGAGGACATGCATAGCGAGGACAGCAGCACACAAGGGGAGGGAGGCAGAGCACTCCAACAGGCAGGAAGAAGCAGTGTGGTGGCTGCAGACAGAAGGTAGGCAACCGTTCCCCATTACACCAACATGAAGGAAGTTGCCAGTACAGCTGATGGGTCTTCCCAAGTCTGGTTGTTCTTGAAAGACTCTGCCGATAACCCCAAAAAGGCAATTTGCACCACCTGCCAGGCCAGCTTCAGCTGGGGTGGCAAAATTAGCAGCCTGACCACCACCAGCATAATCAAGCACATGGCAGCAAAGCACTTGACTTTGTGGGCCGAACCCCAGGGTCCAAGAAAAGTGTCTGCGAGTGACACAAATACTTCATCCGCTGTTGGGCATACAAGCCAATCCTCTGTCCATGGTGCATGCGAAGATGCCTCCTGCCCTGCACCTGTTGTTGCACACTCTCAAGTAGCAGTATCAGGAAGCACGTCCACGTACTTCACCCAGCGAAGTGTTCAGTTGTCCATACCTCAGTCCTTGGAACGCAAGCGCAAATATGCAGCCAATGCCCCACAGGCCACACTACTAAATTCCCACATTTCACGACGGCTTGCACTTGAAATGTTGCCTTTTAGGCTTGTGGAGATGGAAGCGTTCCACAACCTGATGGTGGTGGCCGTCCTTCAGTACTCAGTCCCCAGCTGCCACTATTTCTCCCAGTATGCCGTCCCCGCATTACACCAGCACGTGTCCCAAAACATTAGCCATGCTCTCAACAATGCAGTTACCGGGAAAGTCCACCTAACTACGGACACGTGGTCAAGTGCTTGTGTGCAGGGATAGTACATCTCATTGACGGAACACTGGGTTAATATAGTGGAAGCTGAGACCCAGTCGGACCTTAGGACAGAACACGTCCTCCCGAAACCAAAGATTGCGGGCCCTAGGTCAATCAGGGTTGCCCCCACAGTCTACAGCTCCTGCACCTCATCCGCCTCAGCCTCCTCCTCCTCTTCAGCCTACATCTCCAAAAGGACCACATCAGTCACAATCTGGAAGCACTGCAGCACTGCCTCAGCCAAGCGGCAACAGGCTGTGCTGAAGCTAATATGCTTAGGTGACAAACCGCACAATGCTGAAGAGTAGTGGACAGCATGCAGATCTGTGGCTCACACTGCAGAATCTACAGCCAGGCATGGTCATGTGTGAGAATGGCCGCAACCTGGTTGCAGCTCTGAGGCGAGGCGAGCTCAGACACGTTCCATGCCTTGCCCATGTGCTTAACCTTTTGGTTCAGAGGTTTCTCAAATCCTACCCGGTGCCGCCAGATTTGCTTGTTAAAGTACGCCGCCTGTGTGCCCATTTTAGTAAGTCTCCTACAGCTACCGCCGCCCTTGCCGTGTTTCAACAGCGTTTGCAGCTTCTGGCTCACAGACTGGTGTGTGATGGCCACATGTGTTGGAACTCTACACTGCAGATGTTGGGAATGAGTTGTAAGCAGAAGAGGGAAGTTTTTGAGTACCAGCATCAACAAGGCCATCGGTATTCAGTTCAGACTCCACACATATGACCTCAGGAGTGGACATGGATGTCAGACATATGTACCATCCTCCCAAACTCTGAGGTCTCCACCAAGATGGTTAGCGGCAATGACGCCATAATAAGCATCACCATCCCGCTTCTCTATCTTCTGAAATGCTCTCTGCTCACAATCAAAGAGGATGCATTGCAGGTGGAGCACGATGAGATGGAGCAAGGAACCATAGAGGGTGATTACACACATCCCAGCCTTATCTCATCCCAACGTGGATTGGGTGACAATGAGAAAGAGGAGGAGGAAGAACAGGAGCTAGTTTCATGTGCTATAGACGCTACTACCTCCACAACTGTCACACTGTCTGTTCAGCGTGGATGGCCTGAGGAAAGAGAGGAGGAGGAGGAGAGCATGGTCAGTCATCCTCTTGGTGAGGACACGGAATTCTTGCTTGTTAGCAGTCTGGCACGCATGGCTGAGTTTATGTTACGCTGCCTTTCCTATGACCCTCGTGTTCTCAAACTTTTGGGTGATTACTGATTGGTGACACTTCCAGAGCCACTCTACAAGGAGAACTTCATATCTCTTATTTCTGAGGTGGACAGGTCTACAAAAATGTGGCAGTACCAGAAGGCCCTTGTTGCGGAACTATTAAAAAAACTTCCCATCTGAAAATGCTGGTGGCAGAGGTCACAGTTTGTTCAACAACCAGGGAGTACAGGTGAGTGAGACACAACTTTAATTCAACAGAGGCAGCGGAACACTGTCAAAGTTCTGAGAGAATTTTTTCAGCCCCTCCCATCGCACAGGCCCTGAGGCGCGGGGTACTCTCACAAGGAATGCAAAGTTTGGGAAGATGCTGAGGGAGTACCTTGCCGACCGTACCAACGTCCTCTGTGATTCCTCTGTGCCTTATAATTATTGGATATCCAAGCTGGATACGTGGAATGAACTGGTTCTCTACGCCTTTGAGGTCCTGACCTGCCCTGCCGCCAGCGTTTTATCAGAGCGGGTTTTTAGTGCCGCTGGTGGAATTATAACTGATAAGCGTATTCGCCTCTCAACTGAAAATGCTGACAGGCTGACTCTTATAAAAATGAACAAGGGCTGGATTGGGCCAGACTTCTCAACACCACCAAATGATAGCAATGTAATATAAACTAAAATCCAGTGTCTTTTTTTGGGAGGTATATTCCCATGCACCTCTTCACACTCATACATGGGTATATAATTCCTGATTTTGCCTATTTACTCTTGTCCTCCTCCTTGTCCATATCCACACCCTCCACCACCATATCACCGAAGTGACCATGGTCCGTGATGCAACACAAACATAATTTTTTTAAAGGGTGTTTATGATGCCCGTAAAAAAAATTTTTTATGCAGTACGCTCATGTATACCCCCCAGGGGTAAATGTTTGTCAGCCCATACACTTAGTGCATGGGCATTACAAGTATAGTTGACACGCTCCTTTCTAATGGGAACATTTTTTATGAGGCCCTCCTCCACATCTCATCCAAGGGGCATTGGAGTGCCTCCCAATTTTTGGCAGCCCTTGAATTCACTGCATAGGCCAACACTATGGGAGACCCACTTCCTAATAATGGGAACATTTTTTCATGAGGCCCTCTACATCTCTTCCAAGGGGCATTGGAGTGCCTCCAAACTTTGGCAGCCCTTGCATTCACTGCATAGGCAAACACAATATGAGACCCACTTCCTAATAATGGGAACATTGCTTTCAGGAGGCCCTCTGACCTCCACATCTATTCCAAGGGGCATTGGAATGCCTCCAAATTTTTGCAACCCTTGCATTCACTGCATAGGCAAACACAATGGGAGACCCACTTCCTAATAATGGGAACATTGTTTTCTGGAGGCTTTCCCTAATTCTCTTCAAAGGGGTATTGGGGAGTGTCCAAATTTTGGGCAGCCCTGCCTCTCACTGCATACGAAATAACAGTATAGGAGACTCACTCTTTAGTATTTGTAACATTAAAACATAGCCGGCTGATGGCTCTCTAAGAATAGTTTAGGCTGCCTGATGGCCCTATAAAAATAGGCTTTGTGACTTACAGAGTCACTCCTACATAAATGAAACAGGATGTGTCTGATGATATCTCACACACCACAAGGCCAGATAAGGTTGTAAAATGTTAAAATTACATTTCCTGGTGAATCCATTTGTCACGTTTGAAAGCAATGCAAAAGTGCAAAAACGCATCAAAAACTCTAAGTGTGACCATAGCCCAAGCTGTGGAGGAGTATTTTTGTTTTTGGCTATTTATTTTGCTGTATATACAAGTCATTACCCTGGAAAGGATGTTCCTTAACATATTTCCCAGTAAAATCCATTTTGGTTTTGTTTTTTGCATGTGTTATTGTGAGTCCGTAAAAGTGGCGTAACACTTCTGACAACGTTGTTGAGTCAGAAATGCTTCCAGGGGTCTTCCCCATGCTGTTCCCTTGTCATATGAGCACTATTCCCATTGGTTTGGGCAATTATTAGGCCCTCTGCAGACCGCCGGGGGGAGCAGCATGAAAAATGCTTGAGTTTCCCATAGACTTACATTGGGCTCGTTGTTTGGGTCGAGCACCCGAGTATTCCAATGTGCTCGACCCGAGCATCGAGCACCCGAGCATTTTAGTGCTTGCCCATCACTATTGGTCACTAAATGAACATGTGACCTAGACAAACATATATTTAGTAATGGCGATTCAGTGCCTCATTATACCATGATTAAGGCTTAATGCCAAAACATGTTTTTTTTACTATTAACTTTGGTCTGCCATCTTGATATATTTTTATCTTTTACAAGTTTAACTAAATGTGAAGCTATACTTACATCTGTAAGATTTTGTCTTTCCTGCATATTGTCTTTCGCAATGACCAGGATGTCTCTGTGCAGTGGTAGTGTTCCAAGTCTAGATGAATTAGATGAGCTGACTCTCCCTTTTCCCCTTCCACAGTATGATATTTCAAGCATGCTCCAAAAATCCTGTAAAATCATGCTAGAGCTTATTTTCTGAGTAGGTCTTATTTTTGAGTAAATATGGTATCAGGCAAGGAATGAGGAATAAAGGCAAAATTAAAACATGTATTCTCTGCAATCTACTACTTAACTGCTTCCTGAACTGCAGTGAATTCTGTATGGGGAGAGATGATCATCAGAGCAACCTTTGCTACGAACGTTCATTCGCAATCATTGGCCAGTGTACAGTTGCCCTAGTGTCGTAGGGTAAATAATAAATTCATTATTTTATATTGTTTGCATATTTTATGTGTACACAAAATTAGCATTTGTATATTGCATATCCCTTTGTTTACATAGCGAATGTGCTGCTAGAAATAAAGGAAGCAAATAATCATTTGAGCGAAAAAAAGGCATGATAACTAAGACATATTAGATTGCCAAATTAGGACTATTCACTTAGTTGTATTGCTCATCATTAGTAAGAATCCTGCTCAGTGGTAACAATTGGTAGACTATAAATGAGTATAATTAGGGACATTTTTTATTTATTTAATTAATATTTCTTTAAAAAAATCCATTAAGTTTATTAAGCAGAGGAGAAGGCAGATGAAGTAAAATTCCAACTGATGAAGGCAACCTTTAAATGTGAATAACCTTTGTATCAAAGTCTTTTGATTAGTTCTGGTTTCCTGTTATTTTAAAGCAGTTGATTTACTAAGGATCTATAATTCAGCCTCTGAAAAATATGTATTTTTTTTTGTTTCCTGTTATGAAAAGATTTGAATTTGCCTTTTTTTCTCATACTCATTTTCAAGTGCTCTTGCAATCAGTGTACTCATTGTATAAAGATTTAACCCAAAGCATACAGCATGACACTTCTCACTGCAGGATTTAATATATGCTATCAGTGTTAAACTATATTATTTTATTAACGATTTACTAATTAATGGTAATTGGGTCATTGGATTTTGAGTGTCGAATATATTTAATGTTTGTATGAGTGATTTGGCATGCTTACTTCTCTGTTGGTACTGTTTTTATACCTGCAGAAATGTTAGCATTTCCTAATAATTAGCTCAATAGTGTAATATGACAATATATTTCCTGGGGAGTTTCCTAGCTTAAAATATTTGGAGAAAAGAGTGCCAATGAAAAATAATCAATCCAGTAGACATTTTGATGAACCTTTCTGTAAAGGCATAGAAACTCATCATTTTTTGGGGCCTTTTTTCACTGGTCTAGTTACACTGACGAGCAAAAGGGTTACAATGTTTTGAACTTTTGATTTTCAGGCTCCATATCTCACCATACACTACTGCTTTGAATGTCAGACAACCATCATTCTATAGAGAATCATTTTGGCTAGCTCAGAAATAGATTTGACTTACATTTTTTGTTACTGTTTTGCTTCTTAAGATTAAAATTTTAAATTTTATTATTTTGTTAGCATTTTCTAAATTCACCTTTGGCTCTCAAAACAGCCTGAATCCTTCTGGGCGTACTCTCGATTAGATTCAAACATATTTCGACCAAAATCAGAACTTCTACACTTTCCCAAAGTTGATGCATACTGGTTGACTCACTTGGGTATGTATACAGTTTTTCTTCAACTCTGCCAAAAAGTGATCAATTAGGTTGAGGTCTGGAGACAGTGGGGGCAAATTCAGCACCTCTACTTCATTGTCATTAAACTATTTCTTCATCAATCTCGATGTATGCTTTGGGCTGTTGTCCTGCTTGAACACTATGCCATCCTTTTCATGCCCATAGTACTTGAGTGTATGAAGTAACTCGTCTTGTCCGATACTCACATGTACTTCAGCCTTGAGACCACCATCAATCCTGGTCAAGTATGTATATGGCTGTGAAACAGCCCCATATCAACTGGCTTCCTCCACCGAACTTAACAGTTTCTTAAATTTCTTGATCCATTTGTCCCTTTTTCTCTTGATTCTTCCAGGCTCATTTGCACCCATCAGAGCCTAGTCTATTGACTTTAGTCTCATCACTCCAAATCACCTGTTTCCAATCTTCTACTATCAACTTTTAATACAATTTTGAAAAGTCAAGCCGCCTCTTCTTATAAGTCGAGGTTTCTTCACCTTTTTTCTTGCCACCATTCCAGACTTGTGTAAAATTATTCGCACAGTGCTTAGATGGATGTCTATGATCTCACTATTATGAAGCATACATGCCACTTCCACTTCAATGTTCCTCATGCCAAAACTGATAGACCTTGTGATGAGCCAACATGTTGACTCCGATATTTTGCCTTGGTGTCCACCTCTTTGCTTTTGAATTGATGGACAGACTTTATTTTGTAATCTTACAACTGTCATGGCACTCACAGTATGCAGTTTGGCATTTTTTTTAGCAGAGAGACGGCTATCGATGATAGGAATTTGGAATTTGTCAGGAGTATATTGTTAACTCAATATCTTAAAGTAGGAGTGTATAGTTCAATTTGAACCAGTTAATGGGAGATGCTGTTAGCTTTAATCCCAGGTACTTGAAATATTGTAGCAGGAAGATCTAAAGTCTTTCCAAAGTTTTGAATAGTTAATGTTCAGGGCCCTAGATTTACTATCAATATTCTGAATGTTAGTCAATTGCTCAAAATCTTCGAAGTGCAATTGCTCCTATAGTATATGCTGTGCCTCTCAAATGATTCGCTTTAACAGTGGTTCTTGTCTCAATCTTTGTATTAGCCCATTCCCGCCCAATTGTTTTTCTGATTTTTCAAAACACATGACCTGCCAAGAAGCTGAAAGATTACAATGTATGCTATCTGCTTGCTAAAGTCAGTACTTATTAGTAGTGTTGAGCGAATTTATTCGGCATTTCAAATTCGTATTCGTGTTCGGGGTTCCGGCTTGTTCACGCCAAAAAATCGGCTCCGCCCACCAACATCCCTGATTTGCCACGCTGTCACACAGATGTTAACAAATTCACTCAACACTACTTATTAGAACAAATGCAACAAAAAATTGTTAAATGTCTTCCAACATTGCAATGGAAAAGTAAGATCATAATGTCAGATAAGATGAGACACTGAATTAGAAATTGTTGAAGTTTCTGTGATGAGAATGAAGAAAAGAGGGAACATGGGGTAGTCCTGTCTTATTCTTCTTCAGATAAAGAAAAGTCAGTGGAGAGAGCCATTGATTTTCCCTTTGGTTCTTTGAGATTTGTAATGGGTCAGAACCTTGTAGATAAAAAGGGAGGAATCAAAAGTGCAAAAGTGTGAGAGACATAAAGATTCAATCAACGCAAGCAGCACTGGTAGAAAGGAAGTACAATGGAAAGAAGGTTATTAGCACCATAAGCATACTGGAATGAAAGATTCAGGAGATATTAAGTTGTCCCTACAGTAAATGTTCATCATAAAGCCAGTCTGTTTGTGATTTATCAAGGAAGGTAAGAATTGTTTCATTTCATCTGCTAACATTTTGGCAAAACTTTTAGAGTTCAGAAATTATTTTTCCCTGATACATATACATAGATAGTACCGTACATTTAAAAAAAAGCATTCTGATTGCCTACATTTTGGAACTTAAGATCTTCTTGCATACTGTTTTATTACTGCAGCACTGCAGTGTACATGATCCAACATAAAAAATAAAGCAATGCATGTTGCGTTGGTAAAACAAGCTAAAAGAACAAAATACATTTGTAAAATGAGCAGAGTACATCATATGACACATTTGCCTGTGGGACATCACTTTTCTAAAAACTGTCAAACCATTCAAAAGTTTAAAGTGATGTTTCCGAGAGGACATTTCAAAGACATTTTTGAAAAGAGAAATAAGTGCAGAAAATTATAGGTTCATGTGACTCTAAATGTTGTATTCTAAAAAAGTATTATCTATATAATATATTATTATTGTTTTTGCTGTTAGTATATTTTTCCATTTTCTTCTCTTTGTTTTAATCTTATACATTCTTATAAAATTATACATTGTTTAAAAGAAATTGTTATAGTTTAATTCAAAACATTGTTTATTTTAGTTTAGTATTCTACAAGTTATAAGCTCATCCTTTTATTTGATGACATGGATTTAGTCAATAAAGGCATGCTGTCAATTCAATGTCCTTATTTTTCTTTCAATTAAAGGAAATCTGTCACTAAATTTTTGATACCTTATCTGAGAGCAGCAAGGTGTAGACACAGAGACCAATAATCCCACCAATGAAATGCATTATAAGGCTGCTTGCTACACTTTTGTTAAAATCATTGTTTTAGCTACTACAGATCTATCAGTTCCCTGAATGCTGAGCTCTGTATAACCCTACCCACACCATAGATTGACAACTGTATGTGTACACTGGGCATAGGTAGAAAACTGTCAAAAAGTGGTGGGGGTGGGGTTTGACAAATCGCATGAATGTTGAGGACTACATAGAAAGTTTACCAGTCCACTAATGAACATCTCCTGCTGATAAAGCAGTGATTTTATCAAAACTACAGCAATCAGTAGAGTAATTACATGTTGATGGAATCTTGGTCTATGCCTATACATCATGCTGCTCTCAAATGAGATGGAAAAACCTGGTGACAAATTCACTTTAAAGTTTCCATTCACAATTTTATAGTCTTATATAAAAGCATAAGATTCATTATTCTTAACTGTGCTTTCTAAATAAAGATTGTAACCATTACACATCCCTGTTCTAGTAAGTCTCCAAAATTCTACATTCCAAATTTGCCATGAATTCAATGTCTGCTTTGTAATTCATTACAATAAATTCCATTTGTTCATTTTATATTTGTATTAAAGCAAAGAGAATCACAACATGATAATCTGTTGATTTCAACTGTAACTACATATGTTTTTAGTGGAAAACTTGCTAGTGTATGATTCTTACTTGTCAAAGCATAAAATGTTAAAAGTTAGCAATAATATCTACAGTAGAGTCAGAAAATTTCATATATGGAGGTTTCATAATTTATATTGTGAGCCCCAATGGGAACAGTGCCTATAATGTCTGTAAATTGTCTGAATTGTAAAGCGCTGTGGAAAAATGTTAGCGCTATATAAAAATATTAGTGTAGTGTGTAATAATTAGAGATGAGTGAATCAATTTATCAAATGCGTTGAAATTTTCAAAATTTGCTGAACACAGCTAAATCAAATAATATGCAATTTACTTTTGCCAATAAAAATTCTGCCAATATTTTACATTTTGCCGAAGGCTGTATAAGGCAAAAAAGGCTCACATGATATGGCCTTGCGGGTATCACTTCACGTTGTAGCATAGAAAATCAGAAGCAGCTATAATAGCTTGTATAAAACAGACGCAAGGAGTGCAACAGATATTTTGTAAATCTGTATAGTGAGAAAATGTCTCAGCTCAAAGAGAGACATTTTGTTTCACTGTGATCTGTACAATCCACTTATTCAATGAAATTCGAGATGGAATCCAACACTACAGTCCTGCAGCTACTGTAGCCGTGCTTCATTGATTTCTGATAACCCAGGTATTATAATCCATTAAAATAAGTTGAGATTCATAAAATTATTTAAAATCTGGAGTTTCAGGAATTTATACTTAAAGTCAATCCTCCATGGATCAATCTGCTGACCTCTAGTAGTAATGTATTCTGTTTAAAGGGAATTTTTAAGCAGGACTTCACCACCCTCCCACCAAAAAGCTCAAAAAAATATTTATATGTGTATGTAGCTCATTCAAAGACAAGTCTAGCAATACCTTTACATAACTAGTCCATTTCTGCATTACTGAGAAATCAGTGTTTGAATTGATATAAATCTGTTTTGTTTGACATCACACAGCATAGAGGCTGCTTGTATAGCAAGACGAGTTGGCACTGGGCAGAAAATAGAACTGGAGTGACAGAGGCATCAGATCTACAGCATCATTTGCATATCAATTAATATGCTGATTTCTCAGTAATCTCTAGATAAAGATATTTCTGGATTTTCTATGAAAGAGCTACATGCACATATAAATAGTTTGGGGTGTGATGACAGATTCCCTTTAAATAAACTTTTCTGAGAATGCAGTTTTTTTCATATAGTTTGATTCTAAACTATATTTCTAGACTAAAGTGGTGTAATACTAGTACTATTTATACTGATTTTAGTATACAGAAGAAGCATGTGAACAATGCATTTAGAATGGCTTGTTAACAAGTAGTAAAATGGTACAAAATATATTCCAATTCTATATCAACACAATACTTTGAAACAGATTTAAAACTAGGTTTTTATGTTTGTTGCTAGGAAACCAATGGCACAGGGGAATCTCTAATATCTAAGTATGCTCAAGAAACAAACTAAGTACCAACACAAAGTGGCTAATATGTGCTTGCTATAACTGCAGAAATAAGAAATGCAAATGCTGCAAATTTTATGAGAAATCTTTTTGTAAATAAATATACGATTGTGCAATACATCAACTGCTGACTTCTGTTCTTCTTGTTGAAGTATTTTGGGCATAGAGGTATAAGCATTCTCTTTTATTTTTGTTTGCATTATTTTTGGGTACATATAATGTTTTGAAAAATGTTTTTATTCTTAGGGGGAAATGGAATAAACAGCAATTCTGCTATAGTGCTTTTGTATATGCAGGTCTTTATTGCACTGTAAAAGACCCAATAAACTTATTGAATTAATCTGTTTTGTCTGTCAGATTCTGACAGCCAAAAGAGGATACCACAAACAGACTTAGCTTAAAGTGTAACCATCATTTTAATTTTTATTTCATCAACGAATAGTACACAAAAAAATAAGCCACATTGTAATATAAAGACCTATAATTAGAACAAATAATGAAAGGTCCTCCTAAGATAACCTAAAAACATCTCCTTTTAATCATGTAGGATATAAAGTGGTGCGAAAAAGTGTTTGCCCCTTCCTGATTTATTATTCTTTTGCATGTTAGTCACACTTAAATGTTTCAGACAATGCTGCAATCCAAAGAAATTCAGTAACAAATGAGAAGAAAAATAACTGATATTTATCTGTCTGGAAAAGGTTATAAAGAGATTTCTAAAGCTTTGGGACTCCAGCGAACCACAATGAGAGCCATGATTCACAAATGGTGAAAACAGGGATCACTTGCCACAGTTAAGGTCAGTGTTCATGACTCCACCATAAAAAAGAGACTGGGCAAGAATGGCATGCATGGCAGAATTCCTAGACGAAAACAACTGTTTAGAAAAAAGAACATAAAGGCTCAACTCAGTTTTGCCAGAAAACATATTTATCGCCAAGACTTTTGGGAGAATTCTCTGGACTAACGAGAAAAAAAGTTGAACTTTTTGAAAGGTGTACGTCTGGCATAGAAGTAACACAGCATTTCAGAAAAGGAACATCATACCAACAGTAAAATATGGTGTTGGTAGTGTGATGGTATGGGGCTGTTTTGCTGATTCAGGACCTGGAAGACTTGCTGTGGTAAATGGAACCATGAATTCTGCTGTCCACCAAAAAATCCTGAAGGAGTATGTCTGGCCATATATTCATTCGTGTCAATCTGAAGCGCACTTTGGTTATGCAGCAGGACAATGATCCAAAGCACACCAAAAAGTCCTCCTCTGAATGGCTTAAGAAAAAAATGAATACTTTGGAGTGGCCTAGTTAATGTCCTGACCTTAAGATAATTGAGATGCTATGCGTTGACCTTAAAAAGGTGGTTCATGCTTGGAAATCATCCAATGTAGCTGAATTATAACAATTTTGCAAAGAAGAGAGGGCTAAAATTTCTCCAGAGCATTGTAAAGACTCATTGCAAGTTATCGCAAACACTCGCAGTTGCTTCTGCTAAGGGTGGCCCAACCAGTCATTAGGCTAGGAGGCAATCACTTTTTCACGCAGGCTGAAACATTTTAAGTGTGACAAATAGTGGTGGGCAAGCACTAAAATGCTCGGGTGCTCGATGCTTGGGTCAAGCACATTGGAATACTCAGGTGCTCGACCCGAGCAACGAGCCCAAGGTAAGTCTATGGGAAACTCGAGCATTTTTCAGGCGGCTCCCTACGGCGGTCTGCAGAGGGCCTAAAAATTGCCCAAATCGATGGGAACAGTGCTCAAATGACATGGGAACAGCATGGGGAAGATACCTGGAAGCATTTCTGACTCCCAGGTCACTTCTGTCAACAACGTTGTCAGAGGTATTATGCCCACTTTTACAGACTCACAATAAAACATACAAAAACTAAACTAAAATGGATTTTCCTAGGAAATATGTTAAGGAACATCATTTCCAGGGTAATGACTTGTATATAAAGCAAAATAAATAACCAAAAACAAAAATACTCCTCCAAACCTTGCTATGTTCACACATAGCATTTTTGATGCGTTTTTGCACTTTTGCATTGCTGTCAACCGTGACAAATGCATTCACCAGGAAATGTCTTTTTAACATTTTTCCACCTTATCTGGCCCTGTGGTGTGTGAGATATCATCAGACACATCGTGTTTCATTTATGAAGGAGGGACTCTGAAAGTCACAAAGCCTATTTTTATAGGGCCAGCAGTCGGCACTCATTATTCTTAGAGAGCCATCCGCCGGCTAGGTTTTATTGTTCCCATTACTAAAGAGTGCGCCTCCTATACTGTTATTGCGTATGCAGTGAGTGGCAGGGCCCAAAATTTGGACGCACCCCAATACCCCTTTGTAGAGACTTATAGGAGGGCCTCCTGAAAACAATGTTCCCATTTTAAGGAAGAAGGACTCCAATTGTGTTTGCCTATGCAGTGAATGCAAGGCTTGCCAAAAATTTGGAGGCATTCCAATGCACTTTGGAAGAGACGTGGAGGTCAGAGGGCCTCCTGAAAACAATGTTCCCATTATTAGAAAGTTTGTCTCCCATTGTGTTTGCCTATGCAGTGAATGCAAAGGTTGCCAAAAATTTGGAGGCACTCCAATGCCCCTTGGAAGAGACATAGAGGAGTGCCTCCTGAAAAAAATTGTTCCCATTATAAGGAAGTGGGTCTAACATTGTGTTTCCCTATGCAGCGAATGCAAGGGCTGCCAAAAATTGGGAGGCACACAATGCCCCTTGGAAGAGACGTGGAGGAGGGCCTTATAAAAAATGTTTCCATTATAATGGAGAGGGTCTCCTATACTTGTACTGCCCATGCACTAAGTGTATGGGCTGACAAACATTTACCCCTGGGGGGTATACATGAACATACTGTGTAAAAAAATCTTTTTTACGCGCATCATAAACACCCTTTAAAAAAATTATGTGGGTGTTGCATCATGAACCACGGTCACCCTGGAGAAGGAGGAGGATAAGAGCAAATAGCCAAAATCAGGAAGCGTATACCCATGTGTGGGTGTGAAGAGGTGCATGGGAAAACTCCTCCCTAAAAAAGACAATGGATTTGAGTTTATGTTACGCTGCTATCATTCGGTGGTGTTGAGAAGTCTGGCCCAATCCAGCCCTTGTTCATTTTTATAAGAGTTAGCCTCTCAGCATTTTCAGTTGACAGGCAGATGCGCTTATCAGTTATAATTCCAGTGGCACTAAAATCCTGCTCTTATAAAACGCTGGCAGCAGGGCGGGCCAGGACCTCCAAGACATAGAGAGCCAGTTTATTCCATGTATCCAGCTTGGATAACCTATAATTATAAGGCACAGAGGAATCACGGAGGAAGTTGGTACGGTCGGCAAGGTACTCTCTCAGCATCTTCCCAAACTTTGCACTCCTTGTGAGAGTACCCTGCACCTCAGGGCCTGTGTGATGGGAGGGGATGAAAAAATTCTCCCAGAACTTTGACAGTGTTCCCCTGCCTCTGCAGGATTGAAGTTGTGTCTCTCTTGCCTGTACTCCTTGGTTGTCCAGCAAACTGTGACTTCTGCCATCAGCATTTTCAGATGGGATTTTTTTTAATAATTCCGCAGCAAGGGCCTTCTGGTACTGTCCCATTTTTGTAGACCTTTCCGCCTCAGGAATAAGAGATATAAAGTTCTCCTTTTAGCGTGGGTCTCAAAGTTTCACCAACCAATAATGACTGTTACCCAAAATTTTGAGAACGCGAGGGTCATAGGAAAGGCAGCGTAACATAAACTCAGCCATGCATGCCAGACTGCTAACAGGCAAGGCTTACATTTCCTCACCAAGAGGATGACTGACTATGCTCTTCTCCTCCTCCTCCCTGTCCTCAGGCCTTCCATGCTGAACAGATGGTATGACAGATGTGCAGGTAGTACCGTCTATAGCGCATGAAACTAGCTCCTGTTCTTCCTCCTCCTCCTCCTCTTCATCATTGTCACCTAATCCACGTTGGGATGAGATGAGGCTGGGCTGTGTGAAATCACCCTGTATGGTTCCTTGCTCCATCTCATTGTGCTCTGCCTCCAATGCATCCTCTTTGATTGTGAGCAGAGAGCATTTCAGAAGACAGAGAAGTGGGATGGTGATGCTAATTATGGCGTCATCGCCGCTCACTATCTTGGTGGGTCCTCAAAGTTTTGGAGGATGGTACATATGTCTGACATCTATGTCCATCCAGGTCTTATGTGTAGTGTCTGAACTGAATACCGACGGCCTTGTTTATGCTGGTACTCAACAACGGCCCTCCTCTGCTCACAAATCCTTCCCAACATCTGCAGTCCAGAGTTCAAATGCATGGGGACATCACACACCAGTCAGTGAGCTGGAAGCAGCAAACACTACTGAAACATGACAAGGGCAGCGGAAACTGTAGGTGACTTTCTAAAATGGGCACACAGATGGCATACTTTAACAAGTAGATCCAGCAGCTCCGGGGAGGTTTTGAAAAACCTCAGAACCACGAGGTTAAGCAAATGGGCCAGGCATGATAAGTGTGTGAGCTCGCCTCGCCTCAGAGCCGCCACCAGGTTCCGTCAATTTTCACACACGACCATGCCAGGCTGTAGGTTCAGCGATGTGAGCCACAGATCTGACTGCTCTTTCAAAGCTGTCCACAACTCTTCAGCATTGTGCGGTTTGTCACCTAAGCATATTAGCTTCAGCACAGCCTGTTGCCGCTTGGCCAAGGCAGTGCTGCAGTGCTTCCAGCTTGTGACTGATGTGGTCATTTCGGAGATGGAGGCTGAAGAGGAGAAGGAGTCTGAGGAGGATGAGGTGCAGGAGCTGTAGACTGTGGAGGCAACCCTGATTGACCTAGGGCCCGCAATCCTTGGTGTCGGGAGGACATGTTCCGTCCCAAGGTCCGACTGCTTCCTGGTTTCCACTATGTTAACCCAGTGTGCCAACAGCGAGATGTACCATCCCTGCCCGCAAGCACTTGTCCACGTGTCCATGGTTAGGTGGACTTTCCCGGTAACTGCGTTGTTGAGAACACGGCTAATGTTTTGGGACACGTGCTTGTGTAATGCGGGGACGGCACACTGGGAGAAATAGTGGCCGCTGGGGACCGAGGGACGGCCGCCGCCATCAGGTAGCAGAATGCCTCTGTCTCCACGAGCCTAAAAGGCAACATTTCAAGCGCAAGCAGTCGTGAAATGTGGGAATTTAGTACTGTGGCCTGAGGGGCATTGGCTGCATATTTGCGCTTGCGTTCCAAGGACTGGGGTATGGACAACTGAACGCTGCACTGGGACAAGGACGTGGAAGTGCTTCCTGATGCTGCTACTTGAGAGTGTTCAATGACAGGTGAAGGGCAGGAGGCATCTTCGCATGCACCATGGACAGGGGGTTGGCTTGGATGCATAACAGCGGAAGAAGTAGTGGTGCCACCCGTAGACCTGGCTGTATCCTGCAGAGTCAACAAGCAAATGGCACAGATCAATGGTGTTCTCTTGATTGCTTTTTAAGCAAATAATGAGGATTAAGATCCACACGAAAATTATTCCTGGCCCCTGAGACCCGGGTCTATTTCTAGAAATATCTAACAGCAGAAGACAAAACTGGAATGGAGCCTCTTGTGCTATGTGCACTGCAGTCTGCTATTTACCCTGCCTGCCTTTATACACTGCCTGCCTGATATCTCTGCAGATGGATTAGTCCTCAGAAGGACTGTTTGTTGAGATGGATATGTGTCTCTAATATAGTTTGGTACACTAACACTAACTAGAAACAAGGAATTATCTTCCTAGCTCAGCAGCACCTCTCCCTACACTGTCTTTCTGATTCCGGAGTGACTGTGACAAGCATGGTGGCGCGTGCCAGTTCTGATATAGACCTGATGATGCTGTGCGGCCAGCCAATCACTGTAATGCCACAACCAACATGGCTACGGCTCTACAGTGAATGGCAGGCAATCCCTGCATGTTCATTGGCTCTGTAAAGAGCGCCAAACATGCGGGGAGGAGACCTGAGCTCCCGCCGAGCAACCCCGGAAATACTTGGCGAGCGCCGAGCTTCTCAGACATTGAGATGCTCTGTCGAGCATCGAGCAGTAGCGAGCATGCTCGCTCATCACTAGTGACAAATATGCAAAAGAATAAGAAATCAGGAAGGCGGCAAATACTTTTTCACACCCCTGTATATTGTCTTATATGTATTTAATTAAGCTTATTGAATTTTATATATGGATGTTTTGATTTTAGTTTTTGTGTAGGTCACATTGTAATATATTTTATAACAAAGAGAAAAATGGAGCCTTCAATAGCTTAGAACGATTATTCAAATTTTATTGCATATAAAGATTAAAATCAGTAACAAAATATATGTTATGATATTCCCCCATGATGAAGCGGTCATTTATACAAGCGAAACGTGCGTAGTGGACGTGGGGAATCTTCTCACCAGGCTGAGGGTCCCATTGGCGTCCATCTCCAACTGCTAGTTATGATCATGAGTCCAATTATTTAATATGTATTCTCCCTTGAGCCTATTGACAACTACCAAGATTTACTAGGTACTATACTTTCCCTTTGGCTCAGGGTTTAACTTATGGACTCATTAGATACTATCAGTATGTACTATGTATAGGAATGCCCTTGTGGCATGATACCAAATTGTAATTGGCGCCACTGGCTACTCACAGCTTGAGGTCTGTGTTGAGCACATCTTTGTGCATAAATGTTATATGGGTGTTTTTTGTTACTGATTTTAATCTTTATATGCAATAAAGCTTGAATAATTGTTCTAAGCTATTGAAGGCTCCATTTTTCTCTTTGTTATAAATTATGGCATGTATTTTTGGGGGACAAAAGGGGCACTGTTCCCACTTTTGAACCTCTAATCATGATGTTTGTGATCCAAATGGGTTGTTGTATAACACATTGTAATTAGAGATGAGCGTTGTTCTACTCGAACTGTTCGCCAATCTCAAATTCGAGCTGTTTTGGGCGGTGTTCGAGCCGGTCGGCGAACACGAACAATTTGAGAAAAATTCGGCTGTTCGAGGTTATGTTCGATAACTGTTCGTGCACCAAAATCATAACTGGATTTTTTCTCAGTAATGATGAAAATTAATGTTAATACGCAGTTTGAGTGTACAGCGGGGCGGGGGGAGGGGCAGGGGATGGATCTCTGCAGGAACAATGAAGATCTCCATTTTTTTTTCTCTTTCCCGCATTTGCAGTGGGGAGGTGCAATCTGTCAGCCTATCAGCAGCGCACACACGGAGCGAAGTGCTTTTTTTCACACAAGCCCTATAAGACCAAGCCATTTTCCCCGTCGCCACCATTTTCTCACTGCTGCAGCTGCGTGTTAGACGGCACCGCTGTTGCTGTGTGCGCTATACCTTGTTAATTTCAAGCCAATTTTCGCACAAATATACAGATAGCTTGGGAGTAGGGAATAGTTGTGATTGCAGTCCTTTTAAGGACTAGGTCACAGCATTTCCTACGACTTTTATCAGGCAGGTCTGTGCTCTTAAATAGATAGATTGTGGGAGTAAAGACTAATTGTAATTGGAGTCCTTTTCAGGACTAGGTTACATGAGTTCCTATCAGTTTTTGCCAGGCAGGTCTGTGCCAGTGCTGTGCAAGTTTTTTTCACAGCATTTGGCTGAATCTAGCAAAGCTAATCCTTTTTGGCCTATTGCAGAGTGTGTTAGTCAGTGGAGTAGCCTATCTGTGTTGCAAGATATACCACCTGTGTATAGAATACCAATTTTTTTACTGCACCTAGTGAAGTAAAATCTTTTGGGCATAGCATCATTCTATTAGTCCATCTATACTGACCTCCATCAGGTTGCAAACTGAATATAATTTTTTTCTGCATCTAGCTCTGAAAAAATATTTGGGCTTCTAGCGGTGTGTGGGACTTGGTCTATTAGTCCATCTATACTGACCTCCATCAGGTTGCAAATTAAAAATAATTTTTTTCTGCATCTAGCTCTGAAAAAATATTTGGGCTTCTAGCAGTGTGTGGGACTTGGTCTATTAGTCCATCTATACTGACCTCCATCAGGTTGCAAATTAAAAATAATTTTTTTCTTCATTTATCTCTGAAAAAATATTTGGGCTTCTAGCAGCGTGTGGGACTTGTTCTATTAGTCCATCTATACTGACCTCCATCAGGTTGCAAATTAAAAATAATTTTTTTCTGCATCTAGCTCTGAAAAAATATTTGGGCTTCTAGCAGTGTGTGGGACTTGGTCTATTAGTCCATCTATACTGACCTCCATCAGGTTGCAAATTAAAAATAATTTTTTTCTGCATCTAGCTCTGAAAAAATATTTGGGCTTCTAGCAGTGTGTGGGACTTGGTCTATTAGTCCATCTATACTGACCTCCATCAGGTTGCAAATTAAAAATAATTTTTTTCTTCATTTAGCTCTGAAAAAATATTTGGGCTTCTAGCAGTGTGTGGGACTTGTTCTATTAGTCCTTCTATACTGACGTCCAGCAGGTTGCAAATTGAATATAATTTTTTTCTGCATCTAGCTCTGAAAAAATATTTGGGCTTCTAGCGGTGTGTGGGACTTGGTCTATTAGTCCATCTATACTGACCTCCATCAGGTTGCAAATTAAAAATAATTTTTTTCTGCATCTAGCTCTGAAAAAATATTTGGGCTTCTAGCGGTGTGTGGGACTTGGTCTATTAGTCCATCTATACTGACCTCCATCAGGTTGCAAATTAAAAATAATTTTTTTCTGCATCTAGCTCTGAAAAAATATTTGGGCTTCTAGCAGTGTGTGGGACTTGGTCTATTAGTCCATCTATACTGACCTCCATCAGGTTGCAAATTAAAAATAATTTTTTTCTTCATTTATCTCTGAAAAAATATTTGGGCTTCTAGCAGCGTGTGGGACTTGTTCTATTTGTCCATCTATACTGACCTCCATCAGGTTGCAAATTAAAAATAATTTTTTTCTGCATCTAGCTCTGAAAAAATATTTGGGCTTCTAGCAGTGTGTGGGACTTGGTCTATTAGTCCATCTATACTGACCTCCATCAGGTTGCAAATTAAAAATAATTTTTTTCTGCATCTAGCTCTGAAAAAATATTTGGGCGTCTAGCAGTGTGTGGGACTTGGTCTATTAGTCCATCTATACTGACCTCCATCAGGTTGCAAATTAAAAATAATTTTTTTCTTCATTTATCTCTGAAAAAATATTTGGGCTTCTAGCAGCGTGTGGGACTTGTTCTATTAGTCCATCTATACTGACCTCCATCAGGTTGCAAATTAAAAATAATTTTTTTCTGCATCTAGCTCTGAAAAAATATTTGGGCTTCTAGCAGTGTGTGGGACTTGGTCTATTAGTCCATCTATACTGACCTCCATCAGGTTGCAAATTAAAAATAATTTTTTTCTGCATCTAGCTCTGAAAAAATATTTGGGCTTCTAGCAGTGTGTGGGACTTGGTCTATTAGTCCATCTATACTGACCTCCATCAGGTTGCAAATTAAAAATAATTTTTTTCTGCATCTAGCTCTGAAAAAATATTTGGGCTTCTAGCAGTGTGTGGGACTTGGTCTATTAGTCCATCTATACTGACCTCCATCAGGTTGCAAATTGAATAAAAAAATTTTCTGCATCTAGCTCTGAAAAAATATTTGGGCTTCTAGCGGTGTGTGGGACTTGGTCTATTAGTCCATCTATACTGACCTCCATCAGGTTGCAAATTAAAAATAATTTTTTTCTGCATCTAACCCAGCCAATAGTTTTGGCCTAATACCACAGTTTGGCCACTCAGCTCTGCTCGGTTACCATCCATTGTTTTTTTGTGCAAACAACTCCAGAGTTGTGAATTAGTTAACCACCAAAATGAGTGGAAAAAGGCATGCTGCTGGTGGAAAGGGGAATAGGCGTGTTGGGAAGGGGAAAAAAGGTTGTGTCCGTGGGGTAGGTGCAGAAGAAAGACCATCTTCCAGCCAAACTAAAATGTCTACTTCTTTTAGCGGACAATGTGATAAGATCCCTTTCTTACGGCCACGCCAATCGCTACAAATTCCAGATGAGGCACAAAAACAGCAGGTGCTTCAACGGATATCAAGTGCTCCTTTAAGTGGGCTCTCCTCCACATCAACTTCAACATCACAAATACTCCAGTCCTCAAAGGTGTCACCCAAATCGCACTTGCTTCCTCACAGCTCCCAAATCTCCAGCTGCCCGTCTGAGTATGAGGTAGAACAGATGGTTGAGTCTGCAGAGCTGTTTACTCATACTATAGCCTGGGAATCAGAGGTCGACTCCAGCGCTTCTGTGAATCCAGACGAGGAAATGATCTGCACTGATGCCCAGAATCTTTATGAGTCGGATCCAGGACCAGACGCAGAAGGTTCTGACCATAATGTAGACCCTCATTCCCAAACTGTAACTCCTGTTGGTGGAGACAATGAGGAAGACGATGATAAGACTCAAATACCTGATTGGAGCGACAACTTTAGTTTTTTGTCAGGGCAGGAACAGGTTGGCTCTGAGGACGACGGGTGTGATAACGCACAGGGTGATGATGATGAGGTCGGAGATCCCACTTACTGTCAACCCACAGTCAGCCAAGAGATGAGGTCAGCAGAGGAGGTGGAGGAAGATGCTAGTGACGACGAGGTCAGGTTGCGCCTTCCTGGACAGAGACGTAGTACTGGAAGCACGTCAACAACTGCATCCTCAAACACAACTCTGCCTCTCACCACAAGTCGTGGTGGCTCTTCAGGTCGCATGGGTGCTAAGCCTTGCATAGCCTGGGCATTTTTTCAGATCGATAAAGATGACCCAACTTGTGTTATCTGTAACATTTGTCAGCAAAAGCTAAGTAGAGGCCAAAAAATACATAGTTTGAGTACTTCATGCATGAACCGGCACATGGACATGAAGCATAAGTTGCAGTGGGAAGCTCAGTGTGCTACAATGCGGTCTAGCCGGCCGGGCCAACCACCGTCTGCCATATCTTGTGCATCCGCGGCCTCTTCATCCTCTGTGACTGGGGGGACAGCAGTCACACCTGTTTTGGGGCGCAGACCTGCCACCTCTTTACCCGCAACAGCCAGCGTGATTGGCAGGTCATCATTTTCTTTGGAGGTGGTAACACCAGCTGGTCTTGAGCGCTGTCTGACATCGATAGCACCACCTTTGGATCAAGGCAACCTAACATGTCCGCCTGCATCTTCCTCACAGACCGGCAGTTTGCCGGGGACACCCTTAACAACCCCATCTAAGCACAATAGCCAGCCCTCGGTCCCTCAGATGTTGACAAGTAAAAGACCATTTCCTCCTAGCCATGAGAAAGCTAAGAGGTTGAATTTCACTATCTGCAAGCTCTTGGCTACAGAAATGCTGCCTTTCCGCCTGGTGGACACAGAGGATTTTCGAGACCTTATGTCCGTCGCAGTGCCCCAGTACCAGATGCCCAGTCGGCACTACTTCTCAAAGAAAGGTGTGCCTGCGCTCCACCAGCATGTCGCACACAACATCACCGCTTCTTTGAGAAACTCTGTGTGTGACAGGGTGCATTTCACCACAGACACTTGGACGAGTAGGCATGGACAGGGGCGTTACATGTCGCTGACTGGGCACTGGGTAACTATGGTGACAGCAGGACAAGGGGCTGCTGTCCAAGTCTTGCCGTCCCCACGAGTTGTGCGTCAATCCTCTTTATGTCAAAGTTCCTCCACTGCTTCTGCCTCCACAACCTCCTCTCGGTCTTCCACCTGCACCCAAAGCCTGTCTGGTCATGCCACAAGCTTTCTAACTGCGCAGAAGGGATCCTGCACACCTCCTTACTATGCTGGCAGTAGGGCTCAACGTCATCAGGCGGTTTTTACATTGAAATGTCTGGGAAATGTGAGTCACACAGCTGAGGAGTTGTGGTCAGCTCTGGAGAACCAATTTCATGAATGGTTGTCTCCACTGGACCTGAAACCAGGGAAGGCCGTGTGCGACAATGCTGCAAACCTGGGTGCGGCCCTTCGCCGGGGCAATGTCACACACGTGCCTTGTATGGCTCACGTGTTGAACCTGGTTGTCCAGCAATTTTTAGCCCACTATCCCAGACTAGATGGCCTTCTGCAGAGGGCACGGTCGCTGTGTGCTCACTTCCGCCGTTCGCATCCCGCAGCTCAGCGACTTACATCTCTACAGAAGTCGTTGGGCCTGCCACTTCACCGGCTAAAATGCGATGTGCCTACCCGGTGGAATTCAACTCTGCACATGTTGCAGCGACTGTGGCAGCACCGACAAGCCCTGGTGCAATACGTTCTGACGTATAGCCTGGGCCAACGAGATTCAGAGGTGGGGCAAATCACGCTGGAGGAGTGGTCTCAGATCAGGGACCTATGCACCCTTCTGCACAGTTTTGAAATGGCGACGAAGATGTTTAGTGCTGACGATGCCATTATCAGCATGACTATTCCGGTGATTTACATGCTGGAGCACATGTTAAACAGAATTCGGAGTCAGGTGGTGGCACAAGAGGAGGTGGAGGAAGTAGAGGAGGAGGAGTTGTATGCGGAAGGGCTAACATCTGCAAGGTCCAGACGGTCGGCAGCACCAAGGCGGCAGGCATGTGAGGGTGGGGGAGATGATTTTACCAGGGCGCATGGTAGCAGCCAAACTAGTGAGGAAGGTGCAGGAGCCCAGGAAGAAGTGGAGGACGAACTGATGGAAGACTCATCAGATGAGGGAGACCTTGATCACATTTCTGTTGTGCGAGGTTGGGGGGAGAGGACAGAGGAAGGAAGCATGATTGTTACCTCGCCACCAACACAACAGGGACTTGGTGCTCCTGGATGCGCAACACACATGAGTGCCTTCTTGCTGCACTACCTGCAACATGACCCTCGAATTGTGAGAATTAGAAATAATCCTGACTACTGGGTTGCCACACTGTTAGATCCCCGGTACAAAAGTAAATTTGCAGAAATTATTCCTGCCATAGAAAGGGATGCACGCGTGCAGGAGTATCAGCAGAGACTGTTGCAGAATCTTACATGTGCTTTTCCACAAAATACCAGTGGTGCACATAGTGAATCTCACAGTTCCAACTTGCCAACCGTGGGACCGTCAAGTGTTCAGCACTCAAACCGTAACAGAACCACAGTATCTGCTGGTAACATCAATTTTGCGGAATCATTTCACCACTTTTTTAGCCCATCCTTTGCAAGGCCACAGGAGACAAGAAGTCTGACACATAGTCAACGCCTAGAGACGATGGTACAGGAGTATCTCCAAGTAAACATTGAAGCCACGACTGTGTCACTGGACCCTTGCTCTTTTTGGGCTTCCAATCTGGATAAATGGCCGGAGCTAGCCACTTACGCCTTGGAGATCTTGTCATGCCCCGCAGCCAGCGTTCTGTCTGAACGTGTGTTCAGCGCTGCTGGTGGTGTGCTGACAGATAAGCGCACGCGGCTCTCCACTGATAATGTAGACAGACTCACGTTCATAAAGATGAACAAATCATGGATCCGAAACGACTTTTCTACCCCTGTGTCATCCTGGGGAGAGTAAAAGCTTGATGATTGGTTAAAATCACCCTACCAACCGTTTTAAGCTTTCAAATTACTAATCATGTTTATCTGTATCTTGACTGGAAAATAATTTGGGCTTTGTAGCAGTGTGCAGCACTGATCCTATTAGGCCATCTATAATAAGCTTCACCAGATTTAAAATTAAAAATTATTTTTAGCTGCATCTAGCCCGGAAAATAATTTTGGGGCTCCGAGATGCGCAAGACACATAAGTGCCTTCTTGCTGCACTACCTGCAGCATGACCCTCATATTGTCAGAATTCGAAGTAATCATGACTACTGGGTTGCCACACTCTTAGATCCCCCAAACTTTTTGATCAACCTTTTCATTTTAATAAAGACCAAAAAAATGGTCATTTTTGAAATTATAAGCATTAGCAGGTTGTTAGAAACTGAAATCAAACAGTTTTCAACTCAAAACTTTATTCTAGGTGATGTTACATTTTCACATAGGACCCCTTGTTCGAAAGGAGCTTCTGAACTCTCTCGTCCATTGAATTTGTCAGGTTTTGGATGGTTTCTGCTTCAATTGTTTTGCATGAGGACAGAATACCCTCCCAGAGCTGTTGCTTAGATGTGAACTGCCTCCTGCCATCATAGACACTCCTTTTAATGATGCTCCAAAGGTTCTGAATGGGGTAGAGGTCAGGGGAGCATGGGGGTCACACCATAAGTTTGTCCCCTTTTATGCCCATATCAGCCAGAGATGCAGATGTTTTATGTGCAGCATGAGATGGTGCATTATCATGCAGAAAAATGATCTTGCTGTGAAATACACGGTTCTTCTTCTTGAACCATGGCAGGAAGTGCTGTTTGAGAAAATCCACATACATTATGGAGTTCATCTTTAGCGCCTTCAGGGATCCAAAAGGGGCCGACAATCTCTCTCCCCATGATTCCAGCCCAAAACATTACTCCATCTCCTCCTTGTTGGCGCTGTAGCCGTGTTTGCGTGGGGTGTCCATCAACCAGCCATCCTCCACTCCATTCATCTGGACCATCGAGCGCTGCACGGCACTCATCCGTGAACAAAACAGTTTTGAAATCAGTCTTCATGTAATGTTTGGCCCACTGGAGCCGTTTCTGCTTGTGTGAAGTGGATAGAGGAGGTCGACAGGATGGCGTATGCACAGCTGCAAACCTCTGAAGGACCCTGCATCTTGTTGTTCGGGGGACGTTGGAGGCACAAGCAGCTTCAAAAACTTGTCTGCTGCTATGACAAGGCTTTTTTGCCACTGCTCTTTCAACCTGACGTAATTGCCTGTAGGAAAGAGTCCTCAATTTGCCCTTATCAGCACGCACACGTGTGTACTGTGAATCAGCTACATACTTCTTGATTGCCAAGACACTTCATCCTGATCATCGCACAATGTTGATTGTAGTCATGCCTTGACCTAAACACTCCACAATTTGTTGCTTCTCAGCAGCCGACACATCCTTTTTCTTTCCCATTTTGGCAGAAAATGTAGGCTGCTTAATAATGTGAGAGAGCCTTCTTAAGTAGTCTTGCCTTTCATTGGACACACCTGCCAAACTAATTAGCACAGGTGTCTGCAATTGCTTACAGTGATATAAAGAGCCCTGACACACATCACCATCAATGAGTTTAACTGACAAACAAACAAATTCTTCCCTTATCACTCCTAAACACTTTTTGCATAATAATTTGGAACGCGGTGTACATGTGCTTTTCCACAAAACACCAGTGGTTCACGTAGTGAATCTTACAGTTCTAACTTGCCAACCGTGGTCTGTATGGAATTGTTCAATAAAGGGCCCAAAATTAAGATAACATAGATGGGAGAGGTCTCTATGAATAGGAATTCCTAAGTATTTGATACCCTGTGAGGGCCAGGCAAAGGGAAAGTTGGACTGGATGGAATCCTATATGGATTTAGGGAGGGAGACATCGAGGGCCTCAGACTTCGCTGCATTGATTTTAAAATTTTACCATGTAACAAAGTGATCTATTTCAGCCATAACAGCAGGGATGGATATATGTGATTGAGTGATATATACTAGGACATCATCAGCAAATAGAGAGCACTTGTACTCGGTGCCTCCCACCTCAATCCACCTAATATTGGGGTTATGGCGAATTGATGAGAGCAGGTGCTCCGTCACTAGGATGTATAAGAGAGGGGACAGAGGACATCCCTGCCTTGTCCCATTGGTGATTGTGAAAGGTGATGAAAATGTTCTGACGCACCCCCTGGGCCTTGGGACACCCGGAGCCGGACCCTTTTTGGTGGATGCTGGTGGTTGTAGTCTTCGTGGCGGCGATCCGGTTCCGTGGCTCAGGGCGGTCAAACCAGTGGCGGAACTATTTATGTGGTTTTGATGTTTAAATGTCCGACTACGCCACCCGTGGATTGCGGTCAGAGTAAACCGCCGCTACAGGGCAGACCGCTAAGGCTGGTGTTGTGGGTGCAGCAGAGCGTAGCATAACTCCCCATGGGAGGAGTATAGCCTCAGGGCAGTGTATGCGGAGGATGGGGGTGATGGTGCAGGGCAGCAGCAGTAACGACACGGAGTCAGTGATGCAGTTCAGGGCCTTTACTCACAGTTCTTATTATCCAGACCACGTCTGCAGGTAACGGCTGCCCACGTCGTACTGTGCTCACCAGGTGAGGGGCTCAGACAACTCCCAGATAACTTTGGAGCGCTTCACAGGACCCCCTTTGTGTGTCCTTTGTCTGGCCTTTCTTACCAACACTTCTGTCCGGCTGCCTCGGGCCTCCTCTTGGTAAACTTGGCGCCAGTTTCCCTGACCCTATGTGGTGCCTTCCTAGCGGGTGGAGCAAGGGGCTGCGCCACATAAAATGTCAGAGCCTCCGGTTTCTTGCTGAGGGTCGTTTCCTGCCTCCACTAGTTCGGGGACCGGTCTCCCCCTTTGGCCTGACCCCTCCACGCAGGTGGATTCGGGCGTGCGGTGGCGACTCGCCCGTCCGCACCCCTGGGATCCCTTCATTCCTCGTTCCTGGAGCCTTTTCCGCTCCTCTTCCTTCCTTCTCCCTCTTGCAGGCCTGGGCCTCTGTTACTAGGCCCGCCTCCGGAGCAGAGCTCATGCAGAGCCCCTGCTCCCTGCCACTTCTGCTCAGACTTCTCTGCACTGAAATAAGATGGTGCCCACCTTTTATACTCCCTTCTCAATGCACCCAGGAACTGCTTCCTCCCTGCTCCTGCACTGCAGGGTTCCCCTTCCTCAGTGTTCCCTCCCCCCACTCCAGCCAGGGACAGGGACTGTCGTGCCCATCTCAGGGGCATATTGGTCGCCCTGCCCCACGGCAATGTGGTGTAATGCATGCAGGTGTCGGGTCCTGATCCACACTCCATCCTTATCTGAGAGTGAGATATCACACCTCTGGGTGAGGTGCAATACGTCTGTAGCAACCGAGCCCTCGGTGCTACAGTTCCATTTATCTTCAGCCTAGGTGACGTATTGTGATACAGGGCCGTGATTTTGGCTATAAAAGGGTCCCCTAGACCCCTACCCCAAGCTTTTTAAGAGAATCATATATGGCGTGCCAGGAGACTCTATGGAATGCTTTCTCAGCATCCAACGAGAGTATCTACTTACAAATTTTTAACTGCATCTAGCCCAGGAAATACTTTGTGCCTAGTAGCAGTGTCTGCTAGTCAGCGGATTATCCCGGCTGTTAAGCAAGCTACACCACCTGTAGTTTGGACACTTAATTTTTTCAAAGGAAATGCATCGGGACCACGGGATACTTATTGAAGAGCATCAGGAGGCACCCCAAGGCATAGGGGCTGGGACTGGCACTAGGATGCCTTGCGGTGGACAGCCGAGCTCGATCCTTATAAAAGCTTTTTAACTGCAGCAGCTTTAGTGGACGCTACTGGAGCTGGAATTACGCGGCTGCTGGCATGAGACTTGCCCTCCAATAGATCCTTGTAAATGGATTTAAAGTGTATTCATTCAAATTAGAGGGACAATTTAAATTAAAAAGCTTAGAGCTGCCTCCACCACAGGGGGGCTCTCTCGACCCACCAGCGGACAGGCACCAGTATTGGGAGAGGGGGGCTGGCCGTCAGGGTTCACCGCGGCTCTGGCACAAACCCGGCGACACGGAGGTGGCACGGGCAGGAGCGGACTGGCCGTCTCGGCTTCTCACTTTTTGGATTTTAGAAGGGCATGACATGCCTATATCTGTGTCTCCCCCTCCTTTTACTCCTCCACCTCTTTTCTTTTCGCATGACTATATGTACTTGTCACTTTTCCATGTGTTAGTTGTGTCTTCTGAGCAGTTTGTCAGCTTTTGGACACCTTTGAAGGTGTTTTCTATGTGTTTCTATGTGTTTTTGTTTGCCTGCCATTGGTTTTAATGGTGTTCGAAGGTGTTCGACGAACAGTTCGACGAACTGTTCGGCGAACACACGGGTGTTCGACGAACCGAACCGAACTCGAACACTACGGGGGTGGCTCAACACTAATTGTAATATAGTTTATCAGAGAAATCTGCTTCTCTTTCTATCTAGACTGATCTTTCTCTTTCAATTTATATGTATAATCTGGATTCAATGAACAGAGATTTTTCCATTACTGAGATAGGAGGTAACAATGTTCATAAAATTTTATGGAGAGGGGGAGAACTAGTGGATGACACAGAGATTCTGCTGCAAGTTCTCCTGACTCAATAGTTATCGTTCTCAAAAGAACTTGAGAATCAGCAGATATCTTTTATCTTCCTATGTGTGAATACAGATTTTATCCCTGAATTGAGAACTTTGATAATGAATGATCAGTTTAAGCGAAGAAAGAAATAGATTAGATATAATTTATTGATATTTATGTTTCAATATGTAGCTTTAAATATAAGATGTAAATCCCATGGCTCAAATGGTTATTTTTATCATTTTTAGCGGGTAAAATTGCACTTTACTTGTTATTAAAGATCCTCTCAATTCTCAAGAACAAAGGGACTTTTAATATCATATCTTACTGCCTAAATTATTGCCCATCTGTACCGTCTATGAGCGCTGAACATTCAATGAGCACAGTGCTTATAAGCTCTTTGCTATAGAGCTTTCAAATTCACCAGATCACTAGATCTGACCAGCATCAGTCCCATTGTGCTGCTGCGTTGTTGTAGAGTCAAATATGCCTTTGCTTATAGCATTAAAAAGAACAGGGTTTTGGCCTCCAGAGCAACCATGTTGCTAATCCAAGCAGTAAATCTGGAGGCGGTGCACTCCTGAAGAAAAAACATGAGACAGCTCCTTAAAACAGAAAACATTTTTGAAACACCCAACTATTGAGGAAATTGCAAATGCTAAGAAAAAATACAAATATAGGAGACATTTGTCAAAATGTGATGCAGTTATTAAAGTAAGTTAATAAATAATTAATATAGTTTTTGCTTTTTTTTTATAGGTCCGCTAAAAAAATGTCACCAAATATTTTGCTATGTTATTATGCAGATATCTAGGGTTTAATCTAGAAGAATTCTCTAAGATATTTCTGAAGCTGGTGGGGATCCTAACATGAAGGAATTTTCAAGAAAAACAACACAATAAATGTTACATTTTAAATGGAGAGACATTGATGCAAGTTATACAAAAGGATTATTTTCTGTTTTTTTACACTGTATTATAGTCTACAGTAATTGCAATCGCTCACCCAGAGATTCTCTAATACTGTGATGATGAGACATTTATGGTTGAATGGAAACAAGCTCATGTTAATCATTACTAACCCTGATGCAGATTGTTCGGAAACATTCTAAAGTGAAGAAGTTTTGATTGATCTTGAAAAGCTAAAATATAAAGCTTATAGGAACAAATTTAAATTTGATGCATAATGGATTTCAAACTGGCATACAAAAATGCGCCAGAAAGTTCAAGTTTTGTTGCTTGACTAAATGAAATGTATATAAATGTTAAGATACAGAAAAAAAAGGCTACGGATTCTGGTGTAAATGGCCTAGTCGGCTAGTGAAGATAGAAATTCCTTAATAGAAAGCAAAGTTGCTCATCAACTGCAAATCCTCTACATGTAAGACAAGTTGGAGTTTCAAAATTAAAAAAAATATCCATTGAGCAAAAAAAAACACAAAAAACAGGATGGATATCCAGGATGAAAGCATATAGTAATATGTAAAAAAGTATGACATAGTACCAATAAATGTAACGGGCAAGGAACATAACTTGACAAAGAGTTCCCCCGCAAATAAATTGAAGTAGAAGGGTCATGTGCTCCCAATTAATATACACATAAACAGAAATGGAGTAAATCCTGCTCACCAGTAAGGTACATATAGCAAAGTTACTTAATTGATACAGACTTAAAAACATATAAAAAAATATATATACAGGGTGGGCCATTTATATGGATACACCTAAATTAAATGGGAATGGTTGGTGATATCAACTTCCTGTTTGTGGCACATTAGTATATGGGAGGGGGAAAACTTTTTCAGATGGCTGGTGACCATGGCGGCCATTTTGAAGTCAGCCATTTTGGATCCAACTTTATTTTTTTCAATGGGAAGAGGGTCATGTGACACATGAATCTTATTGAGAATTTCATATGAAAAACAATGGTGTGCTTGGTTTTAACGCAACTTTATTCTTTCATTAGTTTTTTACAAGTTTATGACCACTTATAAAATGTTTTCAAAGTGCTGCCCATTGTGCTGGATTGTCAATGCAACCCTCTTCTCCCACTCTTGACACACTGATAGCAACACCGCAGAAGAAATGCTAGCATGGGCTTCCAGTATCTGTTGTTTTAGATGCTGCACATCTTGGAGAAGCTAGTTAGGAGAGCATGGTGCATTCTCATAATATAAGACCAATGAGTTGATGAGAAGAATAACCAGGCTTCCTGCACAGGGCAAAACAGTGACTTTGCTTATACTGTTAGCCACTTAACTAGCCATTACTAGGAACTTGATTACCACATTAATCCCACAATAATAGGTTGGGTTATAGAATGAAATAGTAGCATCTATAGCTAGCTGTTCTTGTGAAAAAAATTCTATATCTATTTTTTAAAGACCAACTAAATCTCAAATTTTTGGCATCATGGAAAGTTTGGCTTAAAAACCCAAAGAATAGGGCAATACTGTAATAGTGCTGCTTAGTTTGACAAATGCAGCTTTGTCTAAAGACAATACTGTAGTTCTTGTGTTGATTTGTTTAGTTGTGTATATCTTATAGCTTTAGATTAGTATTGCTTTCTTCTTTGTTTTGTATTTTCCATCTTAGTCATATAATCTAGGGTATGGAGTGCAATAGCCACTACTTACTTTGTATTGTTTGGAGACATATTGCTCTTACAATAAATAATTTGTATACTCATTAATGTGACTAATTGACCTGTTTGTTATGAATTTTACTTCTGAAAAACTAATAAAAACTGAATAAACATGATAAATGAAATAAAAGGACACTGAATAATTTTTTACTTTTCACTGCCTTCAAATGTGCAATGTCATGCATACAAAAAAAATAGTACTGCAGTAATCTCCATATATTACAGGAATGTGTGATGCATAAAAAACAGTATGTTTGTGGGTGCACAGCAAGGAAGTGCAAGTAATTCTAAAGATAAATTTACAGCAGCCGTATAATGTAACACTGTAAATGTATTTGTTGTTACATTTTTATACTATTTTCTAATTTTCTACTTTACTATATATAAAAAATCTTGCGTTTTTCACACTGGCCATTGGATCTAATATTAGACTCTCATTTCATGATGGGGATTAGCAGCAGTAGACTGATTCAAACCCTAATGAATTTAACTGAAGTGCTTATCATGCACTATTCAGGGCAAAAGTCATTGTGAAGAGAGGAGGAGAAGGTGAGCTGTGAAAAAAGCCTATGGTGAATAGTGGATCCTGAGTTATCTACCGTAAATTAAGGTGTTAACTGTAATTGTAATATTGCCTGTGATAATATACATGCTAAAGTCATCTTTACAGAGCAAGAAATATGAGATTAATATTAGGCCTTATGACCATTTTGGAAATTACAAACTTTCTGATTTCTTTATATTTATTGATATGGAAATTGAATAAAATATTACAAAATGTATAAAACATATATTTAATGTATAAATCCTGATTTAAATAGAAGGTAATTTTCAGATGACACATTCCATTTAAACTATTCATTGAGTACTGTAGTTTATGTTTTTTTTCTGTACCTGAACTATTATACTTTATTGATCAGAACCACTATCTTCCTCTTTGTTAAGAAAATAAAAAATGATATATTTCATAAATATACACAATAAAAACTGAAAGAATTACTGTGTTATCGCTTCTGTGCTTTGAATCATATTAACAAACTGCTTTCTGAATGATTAACAAAAGAAAGATACAAACTATATTAAGCAAATCAGATATGGCAGAGATATTGACAAAATAAACTTATTAAAAATGACACAAAATTGATTTTGCAGAATCATAAAGGTTAGATGCGAAAAATGCCCAATCTTGTAGATAATATTGCATAAGTCATTTAGAAAGACGAAACAAAAAACAAGGATGTCAATGTATTCCATGTTTAACTTGATATTTGCGCAGGTTTTTAAGACCATTCTGTAAAAAAATTATACCAGTATGTCCAATAAACTATCCTAGAATTAGCCACAATATATTGAAAACATTTGCAGGTTATGAAATCAATTTTATCTGTAACCCAAAATAGCTGTTTAGATAATAGCTTTGAGCTAATCTTTTAAAATTCGGATTGGCCAGCTCTGCAGAATTTTTCAGCAAATTTTACTCCTTGTTAATCGATTGGTCGAGAATTGAAAGTCCTCGAAGAGTAATCAATTTGCCTGAAAAGATTTGTATGAGACTCTGAGGTCTACTAGACTGTGTCCAAACCCTTTTGAGCTCTTTAATGAAAACACAGCCATGATAATGTCAAAGTGAGCATCCCCATCTTATAAAGTATAAGTATAACAAACCTCCTATTTACCGAATTTTTCGGACTATAAGACGCACCGGACTCAATGACGCACCTAGGTTTTAAAGGAGGAAAATAGAAAAAAAAATGTAAGCAAAAAATGTGGTCATGATGCACTATCATGGGGGAGCGGGTCTGCTGCTGACAATGTTATTGGGGTAATGTCCCCAATTCTGTTAATATCCTCCATCCTGGTATGTATGGCCCCTCCCTCCTCGTATAAGTGGCCCCAATCCCATCCTGCTATGCATGGTACCCCTTGATCTCCCATCCTGGTATGCATGGCACCCCTTTATCCCCCATCCTGTTATGCATTGCACCCATTTATCACGCATCCAGGTATGCATGGCACCCCTTTATACCCCATCTTGGTATTCTTGACACCCCTTTGTACCCCATTCTGATATGCATGGCACCCCTTTATCCCCCATCCTGATATGCATGGCACCCCTTGAGCCCCGATCCTGGTATGCATGGCACACTCTGATCCCCCATCCTGGTATGCATGACACCCCTTGAGCCCCCATCCTGGTATGTATGGCACCCTTTGAGCCTCCATCCTGTTATGCATGGCACCCCTTGAGCCCCCATCCTGGTATGCATGGCACCCCTTGAGCCCCCTTCCTGGTATGCATGGCACGCTCTGAGCCCCCATCCTGGTATGCATGGCACCCTCTGAGCCCCCATCTTGGTATGCATGGCACCCCTTGAGCCCCCATCCTGGTTTGCATGGCACACCTTGAGCCCACATTCTGGTATGCTTGGCACCCTCTGAGCCCCAATCCTGGTATGCATGACACCCTCTGAGCCCCCATCCTGGTATGCATGACACCCCTTGAGCCCCCATCCTGGTATGCATGGCACCCCTTGAGCCCCCATCTTGGTATGCATGGCACCCTCTGAGCCCCCATCCTGGTATGCATTGCACCCCTTGAGCCCCCATATTGGTATGCATGGCACCCCTTGAGCCCCCACCCTGGTATGCATGGCACCCTCTGAGCCCCCATCCTGGTATGCATGGCACCCCTTGAGCCCCCATCCTCATATGCATAGTACCCCTTTATACCCCATCTTGACATTCATGACACCCCTTGATTCCCCATCCTGGTATGCATGGAACCCCTTTTTCCTCCATCCTGGTATGCATGGCACCCCTTGAGCCCCCATCCGGGTATGCATGGCACCCCTTGAGCCCCATCCTGGTATGCATGGCCCCCCTTGATCCCCCATCTTGGTATGCATGGCAACCTCTGAACCCCAATCCTGGTATGCATGGCACCCCTTATGCCCTCATCCTGGTATGCATGGCACCCCTTGAGCCCCCATCCTGGTATGCATGACACCCCTTGAGCCCCCATCCTGGAATGCAGGGCACCCTCTGAGCCCCCATCACGCTGCCTACAAAAAAATAAACACTCATACTCACTTCCTCTCTCCTCCAGCGCTGTCCCGCTCTGCTGCCGACACTGTCACTGTGTGAGCCGCGCATGGCAGGGCACGCATGGTGTCCCTGCCATGCGCCCTCACACAGTGTGAGATGCTGTTCTGGAATAGTCACTGCTCCCCACGCCGGGACTCTGTGCGTGGGGAGCAGTGACCATTCAGTCTGTTCAATAGCCGACACACTGTACCGCAGTGCGGCTCCTGCTGCCGCTCTGTGGTCTGTGTGCCCGCTATTAAAGAACAAGGATATTCACTACAACCCATGGGAGTGCGTTGTAGGGAATATTCATGAGCTTTAATTGCGGGCACACAAACCGCAGAGCGGCAGCAGGAGCCACACTGCGGCTTCAGTGTGCCGGCTATTAAGAGAAATGAATATTCATTGCTCTCCACGTCCATGGGCATGGGGAGCAGGGAATATTCATTTTCTTTAGTAGCGGGCACAGCGTAGGCTGCAGCAGGCTGCTGCCTCCTGTGCCCCACTGCCCCTCCCGCACACCCACCACTACGCACAGCCATGTATATAGTATTCAGACAATAAGACGCACCCCCCACTTTCCTACTAAAATTTGGAGGAAAAAAGTACATCTTATATTCCAAAAAATACGATAATAGAAAACTACACTGATAGCATTATAAGCATTTTAAAACCTTTCTTTTGACCAGGTACAGTAGGTCGTTCTGTCCTTGCCAATAGGTCAAAGAAAACAATGAAAATTTCTTGTGAAAGAACGTACTGGTGACATTCACTTGCTTCGGCCTGTGATAAAGGAAAACCTAGCTGTACCATTCATTTTTTAAAATAACGGGAACAAGAAAGGGGCGATGATGGCAATTATTCAATATGGAGTCACAGTTTGCCCTTTTAAGTTTGTATGTAGTGATGAGCGAACGTGCTCGCCACTGCTCGGTACTCGCTGGAGCATCGCGGTGCTTGACAAGCTCGGCATTCGAAGAGTATTTTCGGGTTGCTCGGGTGGGAACTCAGATCCCCTCCCTGCATGTTTGGTGCTCTGTAGAGAGCCAATGAACATGCAGGGATTGCCTGCCACGCACTGTAATGCCATGGACATGTTGGTTGTGGCATTACAGTGATTGGCTGCATCATTAGGTCTATATAAGACCTGGCGCCGCTATGCTCGTTACACTCTATGCCGGAATCAGGCAGAGTAGGGAGAGGTGCTGCTGAGTCAGGGAGAGATTTGCTTGCTTATAGCTAGTATAGGTATTCCACAACATACATATATATCCATCTGAACTAACAGTCCCTCTGAGGACAAATCCAACTGCATATATTCAGTGGTGATAGCAGGAGTTAGGCAGGGAGGCAAGGTATGTGGCAGACTGAAGTGCATATAGTGCAATAGCGTCCATTGAACGTCCTGTCTGCTGCTGTAATAATTACAGATATTTGTGGACATTGCCCCAGATATCAGGGGCCAGGGCAAATTTTTTTTTATCTTAATGCTGGTTATATGCTTAAAAAGCGATCCAGAGTACACCATTTTTCTGCTACATTTGTTTGTTTGCACTGCAGAATAAAGCCAGATCTGTTCTATATTTCAGCGCAAAAAATCCAGAAATTTGAATTGAACCTGGAAAATATTGGCCTCCTTTTCCATTTTGTTTCAGTGTGTCAGTCAAGCTATTCACACTAGGTGTCTGTGAAAAATAGTACTGGTAAATTACAGGCCTGCTATTTAAAACCTTGGTTCTCTGTCAGACATATCACCTATAACAGTGTTAAAAAATCAGCCATTTCTTCCATTCTCATTTTGTTGCAGTGTGCCAGTGAAGCTATTCACACTAGGTCTCTGTGTAGAATAATATTAGTAAATTACAGGCCTGCTATTTAAGCCGTGGTTCTCTGTCAGTCATATCACCTCTAACAGTGTTCCAAAATAAGCCATTTCTGCCCTCCATTACGTTGCAGTGTGTTGGTCAAGCTATTCACTCTAGGTCTCTGTGTAGAATAATATTAATAAATTTCAGGCCTGCTATTTAAAATCGTGGTTCTCTATCAGTCATGTCACCTATAACAGTGTTCCAAAATCAGCCATTTCTTCCATTTTCATTTCGCTGCAGTGTGTTGGTCAAGCTATTCACACTAGGTCTCTGTGTAGAATAATATTAGTAAATTACAGGCCTGCTATTTAAAACCATGGTTCTCTGTCAGACATATCACCTATAACAGTGTTCCAAAATCAGCCTTTCTTCTATTTTCATTTTGTTGCAGTGTGTCAGTCAAGCTATTCACACTAGGTCTCTCTGTATAATAATATTAGTAAATTACAGGCATGCTATTTAAAACCGTGGTTCTCTGTCAGACATATCACATATAACTGCGTTCCAAAATCAGCCATTTCTCATGAACATGGAAAATATTGTCCGTCATTTAAAATGGGCAAGGTGCGTGGCAAGGGATGGGGAAGTGGACGTGATGGTGATGGTGCATGCAGAGGCCAAGGCCATGGATGTGGCCGTGGGTAATCTGAAATTGTGCCACAACAAACACCCAGATCTTGTCACTCGACCTTACTGTCCCAAATGCTAGGGGACTACAGTACACCACTATTGAACCAAGAGCAGTGTCAAAAGGTTGTTAGTTGGATAGCAGATAATGCTTCCATTGACTTTGCCACCACCACCACCCTGTCTTCCACAAGGTCAAGTCTCAGTAGCCGTGAGTCTGGACCGCATAATCCTCACCCTGATCCTCCATCTTTCCACCATGTCGAGTGCCCGGAGACAACTGATCCCACACTTGGATACTCAGAAGAGCTGTTCACTTTTCCATTTGTAGATTCGGGCCTCTCACCCAGCCAGCTTCAAGTGAGTCAAGAGGAGAACGCGGTAGTGGAAGACGAGGTGGTGGATGATACAGTAACTGACATAACCTGGCAGGGGGACATAGAGAGTGAGGACAGCAACGCACAGGGTGAGGGAGGCGTAGCACCACAATAGGCAGGAACAAGCAGTGTTGTGGCCGCAGACACAAGGCGGGAAAGTGTTCCTCAAAACGCCAACATGACAGAAGTTGCCAGTACAACTGTTAGGTCTTTCCTAGTCTGATTGTTTTTTAAAGACTCTGAAGATAATCCCAAAAAGGCAATTTGCACCACCTGCCAGGCCAGCATCATCAGGGGTAGCAAAACTAGCAGCCTGACCACCACCAGCATGATCAGGCACATGACAGCAAAGCACCCAACTAAGTGGGCCAAACCTCAGGGTCCAGAAACAGTGTCTGCGGGTGTCACCACTGCTTTTTCCACTGTTGTGCGTGCATGCCAATCCCCTATCCATGGCACATGCCAAGATGCCTCCTCCCATGCACATGTCATTGCACACTCTCAACTAGCATGATCAGGAAGCACGTGCACTTCCTTGTCCCAGCGCAGCATTCAGTTGTCCCTACCCCAGTCCTTGGAATGCAAGCACAAATACGCAGCCAACGACCTGCACACCACACTACTAAATTCACACATTTTGCTAATGCTTTGCTCGAAATGTTGCCTTTTAGGCTCGTGGCGATGGATGGAAGCCGTCCCTCAGTACTCGATCCTCAGCCGCCACTATCTCTCCCGGTGTGCCGTCCCCTCATTACACGAGCATGTGTCCCACAACATTAGCCGTGCCCTCAACAATGCAGTTTCTGGGCAAGTCCACCTAACCATGGACACGAGGACAAGTGTTTGTGAGCAAGGACAGAAAATCTTTCTGACGGCAGAATGGGTTAATATAGTGGAAGCCGGGACCCAGTCGGACCTTGGGATGGAACAAGTCTTCCCGACGCCGAGAATTGCAGGCCCTGGGTCAATCAGAGTTGCCGCCACATTCTACAGCTCCTGAACTCCTCCCCCTCTTCAGCCTCAATCTCCAAAATGACCAGATGAATTCACAGGCTGGAAACACTGCATCACTACCTCGGCAACAGGCTGTGCTTAAGCTAATATGCTCAAGTGACAAACCGCACAACGCTGAAGAATTGTGGACAGCTCTAAAAGGGCAGGCAGATCTGTGGCTGACACCGCTGAACCTACAGCCATGAATGGTCGTGTGTGACATTGGCCGGAACCTGGTAGCTGCTCTGAGGCAAGGCGAGCTCACACACGTACCATGCCTGGCCCATGTGCCTGAACTCATGGTTCAGCGGTTTCTCAAAATCTACCGACGGATCTGCTTGTCAAAGTACGCCACCTGTGTGCCCATTTTAAAAAGTCATCTACAGCTTCCACCACCTTTGCCGTGCTTAAGCAGCGTTTGCAGCTTCCAGCTCACTGACTGATCTGCGATGTCCCCACGAGTTGGAACTCTACATTGCAGATGTTGGGAAGGATTTGTGAGCAGTAGAGGGCAGTTATTGACTACCAGCATCAACACAGCTGTCTGCATACAGGTCAGCCTCCACACATAAGACTTCTGGAGTCGGCATGGATGTCAGACATCTGTGCCATCCTACAAAACTTTGAGGACTCCACCAAGATGGTGAGCGGAGATGATGCCATAATTAGCATCACTATCCCGCTACTCTGTCTTCTGAAATGCTCGCAGCTCACTATTAAAGAGGAGGCATTGCAGGCGGAGCATGATGAGATGGAGCAAGGAACCACACAGGGTGATTCCATACAGCCCAGCCTCATCTTATCCCAACGTGGATTGGGTGACAATGAGGAGGAGGAAGAACAGGAGCTAGTTTCCTGCACTAGAGAGAGTACCTCACAACTGTCATATCGTTTGATCAGTGTGGATGGCCTGAGGAGAGGGAGGAGGAGGAGGAGGAGGAGAGCCTGGTCAGTCATCCTCTTGGTGAGGACACGTAAGTCTTGCCTGTTAGCAGTCTAGTGTTAGAACCTTGCTCTTAGGTTTTTTTTCCTTTGCTGGTCACATGACCTTGTTGGCCTATTTAATCCTGCTCCGCCCTTCTGGCTTTGCTGGACTTCATTGTATATCTACTTTCTAGCTAGCCTTTGCTCTGTGTCTTGCTCTGTTAGTTTGCTTGGTCTACTGACCTCTATGTTCTATATATTTTGTTTGTTCGTCTGTCTGCTACTATTTCTGTTAGGAGGTGTCCCATTTTCCTCCCAGTCCTTAGTACTTGTAGGGATTCCTTCCCCACATCTATAGGTCTCCGTACAGACTAGCTTAGGACTTTAGCAGGTCTGATCGCAGGATCAGGTTCCCTGTTACATCGTAGGGATTAAGCTGAGTTCTATCGTAGGGACAGATCTCCTCTCTTTCCTTAGCTCTGGTAGCAGAACATAACAGTAAGTCCAGCCAGCAAATTCTCTAAGGAAAGATTTTTCTGTTCCATCATGGTGTCGGTTCAGGATTTGGCTCATCGCCTGCAGGGACTCTCTCTGGAGGTGGCCGAGCTCCGTCAGCACGTGAGTAACTGTCCTGGAGCACATTTCTTGGAGCCTAAGGTATGTTTGCCGGATTTATTTTTTGGTGAACACCGAGAATTTTTTTCATTTAAAAATGCTTGCTTATTGTATTTTCGTTTGAGACCTAAGTCCTCTGGGGATGAATCCCAGCGCGTAGGGTTCATAATGTCACTTTTGCGCAAAGAGCCTCAGGAGTGGGCCTTTTCTTTGCAACCTAGTGATACATGCTTCAGATCAGTGGATAGTTTTTTTTCTGCTTTGGGACTATTATATGATGATCCTGACCGTGTCGCATCAGCTGAGACTGAGTTGAGACGTTTAAAACAGGGATCAGGTAATGTGGAAAAATATTGTACTCATTTCCGTCGTTGGTCTACTCAAACAGGGTGGAACGATTCTGCTCTGAAAAGTCTATTTCTTGCTGGGCTCAGTGAAAGGGTTAAAGACCTGCTAATTGCTTATCCTACACCTGAAGATTTGCAACAGGCTATGCAATTAGCTATACGGGTGGATAGAAGACTGCGTGCAAGGGTTAATGAGAGCAAATCCTCTGCTATGTCAGTTTCTGGTTATGAGAATGTGTGTACTAACAGTGGTGAACCGATGGAGATTGGATCGGTGGCACCTCGCTCTCAAGAAAAAGACCGTCGATTTTCTGAAGGCTTGTGTTTCTATTGCGGAAAATCTGGTCACTTGATTAAAGGCTGTGAGCTTCGTATGAAGAAAGAAAAAAAAATGGTCAGTCACGCCCGTATTGCCTGTTTAAATTCCAAGGGTATATTTTTAGCTGCTTCCACGATTGCTCAGAAAAAATTAATGGAATTTCGGGTGTTTGTTGATTGCGGGTCTACTCTGAATGTAATTGATGGGGGATTCGTGGAAAGACTCAATTTAAAACCTGAACCTTTATCATCCCCCATTGCTGTGGTTTCTGTGGATGGTTCCCCTTTGAAGAATATTACTCTCAAGGTCTGTGAATTTCCTCTCACTATTAATGGTGTTCACCATGAGAAATTGGATTTGGTAGTGTTGAATAACTTGCCTTCTCCAGTAATATTGGGATTGCCCTGATTAAAATTTCACAATCCTGTACTGGATTGGTCTACCAGTGAAATTAAATCCTGGAGCCATAAATGTTATGACAAGTGTTGTAACGGGCGTATTGCAGCTTTGGATAGGGGAGAATTGCCTGTTCCTATTCAGGATTTTTGGAGAGTTTTTTCTGAGAAGGAATCGCAGGTTTTGCCTCCCCATAGAGACTATGATTGTTCTATTGAATTTGTCCCTGGAGCGACTCTTCCTAAAAGTCGTTTATTTAACCTTACTATTCCTGAGAGGAAGGATTTGGAGGAATACATACAGACAAGTTTGGCCGCCGGTCACATTAGGCCCTCTAAGTCTCCTGTGGCGGTTGGATTTTTTTTTGTAAAAAAAAAAGGACGGCGGTTTACGTCCTTGTCTGGATTTTCGTGAGATTAACAAAATTACTGTACGCAATCCTTACCCACTGCCATTGATTCCTGATCTGTTTAACCAGTTAATGGGGGCCAAGTGGTTCTCTAAAATTGACCTTAAGGGGGCATACAATCTGTTGCGCATGAAAGATGGTGACGAATGGAAGACTGCTTTTAACACTCCTGTGGGTCATTTTGAGAATCTGGTTATGCCTTTTGGTCTTACTAATGCTCCTGCATTTTTTCAGAATCTGATTAATGACATCCTTAGACCTTTGATCGGCAAAAATGTGGTTGTGTATTTGGATGACATTTTGATTTATTCGCCGGATCTGGAGTCTCATTGGCGGAGCGTGCGTGAGGTATTACAGTTATTAATGGACAATTCGCTTTTTGCTAAGCTGGAGAAATGTGAGTTCGCTGTACAGAGAATTAGTTTTTTGGGCTACATTATCTCCAGCAAAGGTTTTGAGATGGATCCGGTTAAGGTTCAGGCTGTGCAGGAATGGCCTAGGCCTATTGGTTTGAAATCGATACAGAGGTTTTTGGGTTTCGCCAATTACTACAGAAAATTCATAAAAAATTTTTCTAGTATTGTCAAACCTCTGACTGATCTCACCAGGAAAGGTGCTGATGCGGTTCAGTGGTCTTCTGAGGCCATTGAAGCTTTTGTGTATCTCAAGGAGAGGTTCACCTCTGCTCCCATCCTTATGCAGCCTGATGTTACTAGGCCGTTTTTGGTTGAGGTTGATGCTTCCTCTGTGGGGGTTGGCGCAGTATTGTCTCAGGATAACGGGGATGGATTACATCCCTGTGCCTTTTTTTCAAAAAAATTTTCGGAGACTGAACTGAATTACGATATTGGTAATCGGGAATTATTGGCTATTAAACTCGCATTTGAACACTGGCGCCACTTCTTGGAAGGTGCGGAATTTCCCGTTCAGGTTCTTACGGATCATAAAAATCTGATATATCTTGATGCTGCCAAGCGCCTGAATGCCCGTCAGGCTAGGTGGGCACTGTTTTTCTCGCGGTTTAATTTCTCCGTTACTTACATCCCTGGTACTAAGAATGTTAAGGCGGATGCCTTGTCTCGCAGTTTTTCTCCCATAGTCGGTGCTGAGAAAGAGGAGAACATTTTACAAGAAGGTGTTGTGATAGCTGCTTTGGACTCCGTTTTGGAAAATGAGATTCTTAAAGCACAGGAGAATGCCCCTTCTAACACTCCTCATGGGAGGTTGTTTGTGCCTGGGACCTTTAGGAGAGATTTGTTTGTTGAGTGTCACGAATCTCGGTGGGCAGGTCATCCCGGAATCTCTGAGACCAAGAGACTGGTGGGTCGCAGTTTTTGGTGACCTGGATGGCAGAAGGAAGTCATTAAGTGGGTGCGTCAATGTACTATATGTGCTAGATCTAAGTCCTCACATACTCCTGCTGCGGGGTTGCTTTGTCCTTTGGAGGTTCCCAGTGCTCCTTGGACACATTTGGCTATGGACTTTATAACTGACCTTCCCCCCTCTGAGGGTTTTACTGTCATCTGGGTGGTCGTGGACCGTTTTAGCAAGATGTGTCACTTGGTTCCTTTCGTCAAACTGCCCTGCGCTAAAACTCTCGCTAAGGCCTTTGTCAAGGAAATTGTCAGACTTCATGGCGTTCCTACTGACATTGTTTCTGATAGGGGTCCTCAGTTCGTGGCTCGTTTTTAGCGTGCCTTTTGTGATAGGTTGGGAGTTCATTTGTCGTTCTCGTCCGGATATCATCCTGAATCTAATGGCCAGACAGAAAGGAAAAACCAGGATGTTGAGCAGTTCTTGCGTTGTTTTGTGGCAGACAATCATGAGGGGTGGTCTGAGTTTCTGCCACTTGCTGAATTTGCTCTGAACAATCATACATCTTCTTCTGCTGGTTGTTCGCCTTTTTTTTGTTGTTCTGGGAGACATCCGTCGTTTGGGTCATTCTCCAAGTTGGGATCTGCCGTGCCTGAGGAGGAGAATTTTTCCGGTGATTTGGAGAGAGTTTGGACGGATGTGCGTGGTAATCTTCAGGAGGCCAACAGAAAATCTAAAGACTACTTTGATAGGAAACGACAGGAGGTTTTGTTCGCTGTTGGTGACATGGTTTGGTTGTCCTCTAGGAATCTGCGGTTGACGATTCCTTCAAAGAAGTTGGGTCCCAAGTTTGTAGGGCCCTTTAAGGTGCTTCAGGTTGTCAACCAATCTGCTGTTAGGTTGGAGGTTCCTACCTCCTGGAGAATTAATCCGGTATTTCATGTCTCTCTGTTGAAAAAAGCTGTTGTATCGGATTGTGACGCCTCTGCCTCTGTTCCTCCGGTGGTGGAGGACGGGGAATATGAAATTTCTCGCATCCTTAACTCTAGACGGTATAGAGGTAGTTTGCAGTATCTTGTGGCCTGGAAAGGTTTCGGTCCCGAGGATAACTCTTGGGTGAGGTCGGATGATGTTTCCGCGTCCAGACTTATCAGAGCGTTTCACAGGAGATTTCCTGATAAGCCTGGTCCTAGGGGATCCGGAGGATCCTCTTAGAAGGGGGGGTACTGTTAGAACCTTGCTCTTAGGTTTTTTTTCCTTTGCTGGTCACATGACCTTGTTGGCCTATTTAATCCTGCTCCACCCTTCTGGCTTTGCTGGACTTCATTGTATATCTACTTTCTAGCTTGCCTTTGCTCTGTGTCTTGCTCTGTTAGTTTGCTTGGTCTACTGACCTCTATGTTCTATATATTTTGTTTGTTTGTCTGTCTGCTACTATTTCTGTTAGGAGGTATCCCATTTTCCTCCCAGTCCTTAGTACTTGTAGGGATTCCTTCCCCACATCTATAGGTCTCCGTACAGACTAGCTTAGGACTTTAGCAGGTCTGATCGCAGGATCAGGTTCCCTGTTACATCGTAGGGATTAAGCTGAGTTCTATCGTAGGGACAGATCTCCTCTCTTTCCTTAGCTCTGGTAGCAGAACATAACATCTAGCACATATGGCTGAGTTAACGAAACTCTGCCTTTCCCATGACCCTCGCATTATCCAAATTTTGGGTGACAGTCATTACTGGTTGGTGACACTTCGAGACATACACTACAAGGAGAACTTTCTCTCTCTTATTCCCGTGGCAGACAGGTCTGCTAAAATGGGGCAGTACCAGAAGGCCCTTTTTGCGGAATTATTAAAAAAATTCCCATCTGAAAACGCAGGTGGCAGAGGTTACAGTTCGTTGGACAACCAAGGAGTACTGGTGAGAGAGACACAAATCCAATCCAGCAGAGGCTGGGGAACATTGTCAAAGTTCTGGGACAGTTTTCTCAGACCCTACCCTCGCACGTGCACTGAAGCACGAGGTAGTCTCACAAGGAGGGAAAAGTTTGGGAAGATGCTGAAGGAGTACCTTGGCGACCGTGCCAATGTCTTCCGTGATTCCTCTGTGCCTTATAATTAATGGGTATCCAAGCAGGACAAGTGGCATAAACTGGCTCTCTACGCTTGGGAGGTCCTGGCCTGCCCTGCCACTAGTGTTTTGTAGGAGCGAGTTTTTAGTGCCTCCAGGGGAATTATAACTGATAGACACATCTTCATGTCAACTGAAAATGCTGACAGGCTGACTCTTATAAAAGTGAACAAGGGCTGGATTGGGCCAGACTTCTCAGCACCACCGAATGTTAGCAGCGTAACATAAACTCAAATCCAGTGTCTTTTTTTGGGAGGTGTATTCCCATGCACCTCTTCACACCAAGACATGGGTTTACGCTTCCTGATTTTGTCTATTTGCTCTTGTTCTCCTCCTTCTCCTCATATTCATCCTACAACACCATATCTACCATATCACCATATCTACGTCTCTTGCGTAGATATGGTAGCAAATTTTTGTCAACCCTTGCATTCACTGCATAGGCAATAACAGTATGGGAGACCCACTTCCTAATAATGGGAACATTTTTTTCATGAGACCCTCCTCTACGTCTCTTGCAAGGGGCATTGTAGTGCCTCCAAATTTTTGGCAGCTCTTTCATTCACTGCATAGGCAATAACAGTATGGGAGACCCACTTCCTAATAATGGGAAAAAAAAATCATAAGTCCGTCCTCTAAGTCTCTTTTCCAAGGGGCATTGGAGTGCGTCCAAATTTTTGTCAGCCCTTGCATTCACTGCATAGGCAATAACAGTATGGGAGACCCACTTCCTAATAATGGGAACAATTTTTTCATGAGGCCCCTCTCTGCGTCTCTTGCAAAGGGCACTGAAGTGCCTCCAAATTTTTTGCTGCCCTTGCATTCAATGCATAGGCAATAACAGTATGGGAGACCGACTTCCAAATAATGGGAACATTTTTTTCATGAGGCACTCCTCTACATCTCTTGCAAAGCGCACTGAAGTGCCTCCAAATTTTTGGCTGCCCTTGCATTCACTACATTCAGTCACTGTATATGCAAGAACAGTATGACATTGTCACAGGTGTGTCAGAGGTGACAGACTGTCGCCCTGCAGTTGATTGCAGGAGATTTCTACATTTGACTTTACAGATTTCTTCTTAGAGGCTGGCTGTCTCTAGGGCCCAGCGGCTACCTCCCCCTGGCTAATTAGCTCCCTGGCCTGGGTCTATAAATACCTTGTGTGTCTGAGAGGGAGATGCTGGCGATATTCATTAGTACTTGTGAGGCTTTACCAAGAGCAGTACTTCATCCTCTCTGGAGCTTGAGGCCGTGTGCGCACTTGTCTGGAGTCTCCTAAAGCTAAGCAATCCCCCCTGTTTGTCTACCCTTGTTGTCTATAGAGTTTTTGTGGAGATCGACTAGTGCTCCCTTCCTTAGCCTTAGCCATACGCCAGGGAAAGTCAGAATGATGCACACGCATGGCGATTGGTGAAGAGCCAATATAGGGATGGTGGTTGAGACATGGTGACCCTAGACCACACTAGGAGGTCTCCACCCCCCCCCATTACCCTAGTGTCTGGGCTCCCTTTCCCTCTTCCCTCTCTGTTGCACTAAGTCTTTGCAACACCCTGAATCACATTATCACCGGCTGAGCACGTTTTGAAAAGGTAGAAAAAAACAAAGCAAAAAAAAATTTTTTTTTCTTTGTGTGTATTTGGGCATGGACCTTATTTTCTCCCTTTCTCCCATGGTATGGGTTCTGTTGCAGAGCTCGCAGAGCAGTTCTGCCATCTGTCTCTGGAAGTGAATGATCTCTGCTGTGAGGTTCAGCAGCAGCGATTACAGGTCACTAATGTGGGGATCTCTGCAGGTAAGTCTGTCCGGCCTGAACCCAAGGTTGCCCCCCCCGGACAGATTTTCAGGAGGTAGGGACAAGTTTTTTGTAATTAAGGAGGCATGCGTATTGTATTTCAAACATCGTCCTTATGCCTCCGGTAATGAGGAGAAACGGGTTGGTATTGTGATCTCTCTATTGCAGGGAGATCCTCAGTCATAGACATTTTCCTTACCGCAGGACTTGGTTTGTCTCCAGTCTGTGTAGGGATTTTTCGGGGCTCTGGCCCTCATCTATGATAACCTTGCCTGAGTCACCTTGGCTGAGTCTAGGCTACGTCGCCTTCAGCAGGGAGATCGGTCAGTGGAAACGTGCAGTTCAAATGAAATGACTCAGCCCTTAGAAGTCAATTTTGTGAGGGGCTTACTGAAAATTTGAAAGATGCCTTGGCAGTATGTGAAACACCTCAGTCCTTGGAGGCTGCTATGTTGTTGGCCATATGTCTTGATAGATGCCTTTGGGATAAACGGGTGAGACCACCTTCTCCGGGGCTTTCTTGCCAGGGTTGTGTACCTCTGCAGGGAGAGCGGTCTGGGGTTGAGCCAATACTGGGGGAGGTGGAGGAATTCATGCAGTTATGGGGTGTCTCTACATCGTACATCTCCTCAGAGATTTGCGAGAAAAAAGGCGTCGTTTTTTTTGTGGGAAAAAGGGACATTTTGTTGGGACCTGTCCTTCAATTCCTCAACAAAAAGACACTCAATTAACTCTTAGTAATCTGGAGTTAAATAAGAAAGGGGTGCATTTCTTGCCAAACTGCAGTTCCCGCTTTGTCCTGACTGCAGAGGTGGTGCTAGAGAGCAAAACCGAGAAAATTTCAGTGTTTGTGGATAGTGGAGCCAGAGTCAGCATGGTTGATGCTGAGTTTGTGAAAACTCATAGTCTTGTTTGCTTTGCTTTAGCTGAACCTATTTCCATCTTTGCTATTGACTCGGTGCCACTTGCACAGAAAGCATTTACTCAGATTGTACGTAATGTAAAACTGAAGGTGGGGTTGTTATGATCTGCAACAAGTGCTAAGGAAAGAAATTGGAAAGCTATCACTACAGTAAGACTAAGCTGAATCCCTATGATGTAGCCGGCTGCCTGTTCCTAGTGAACAGACCCACCTTAGTCCTCGGCTAGTCTGAACGAAGACCTATAGCATAAAGGAAGGGGTCCCTAAAAGAACTAAGGACTGGAAGAAAAATGGGACACCTCCTGAACAAAGAAGGTTGTTGCAGAACACAAAAAGATAAACAGACAAAAAGGTACTAGAGTTCCCAGAGGGACCAAGCAAACTGACAGAGATAGGAACAGATGCACCTGGCTAGCAAAACAGTCAAACAACACTGAAGTCCAGCATAGCCAAAAGGGCAGAGCTAGAATATATAGGCAGATGGTCACGTGACCGCAAAACACAAGATGGAAAAAACAAACAGGAGGGTTCTAACAGTACCCCCTCTTTGATGAGGATCCTCCGGATCCTCCAGGCCCATGCCGGTCCAGAAACCTCTTGTGGAAAGCTCTAACAAGCCTAGGAGCAGAGACATCATCCACCCTTACCCAGGAGTTATCTTTGGGACCGAAACCCTTCTAGGAGATGAGATACTGTACTCTCCCTATGAGCCATCTAGAATTCAATATCCGAGAAATTTCCTTTTTGCCATCTTCCACCACAGTAGGAACTGTGACAGTGGCATCCCTATCTGATACATAAGCCTTTTTCAACAAGGAAACATGAAACACAGAATTAATCTTCCAGGAAGTAGGGACATCCAACCTAACCGCAGACGGGTTAACAACCTGAAGCGCTTTAAATGTACCCACAAACTTAGGACACAGTCTTTTAGAGGGAATCCTCAACCGCAAGTTCCTTGAGGACAACAAAACCATGTCACCCACAGTAAACAAAACCTCCTAACTTGTCCTGTCAAAATAATTCTTGGACTTCTTGAAGGTTGCTACATACATTAGTCCAAGCGCTCTCCAAATCACCGGAAAAAATCTCCTACTCCGGCACAGCAGACCCCAATTTGGAGAACGAACCAAAAGACGGATGTCTCCCAGTACAACAAAAAAAAGGAGAACACCCAGCTGAGAATGATGTATGATTGTTAAGAGCAAATTCTGCGAGAGGCAGAAACTCAGACCACACCTTTTGTTTGTCCGCCACAAAACATCGCAAAAACTGTTCCACATCCTGTTTTTTTCTTTCAGTCTATCCATTAGATTCAGGATGATACCCAGACTAAAATGACAAATGGACTCCCAACCTGTCACAAAAAGCTCGCCAAAAGCGAGCCACAAACTGAGGTCCTCTATCAGAAACAATATCCGTGGGAACGCCATGAAGCTTGACAATCTCCTTAACAAACGCCTTAGCGAGTGTCTTGGCGCATGGCAACTTAATGAATGGAACCAAATGACACATCTTACTAAAATGGCCCACGACCACCCAGATGACAGTAGAACCCTCGGACACAGGCAGATCAGTAATAAAATCCATTGTGAGATGCATCCAAGGTGCACTAGGAACCTCCATAGGGCAAAGTAACCCCGCAGCAGGAGTATGTGAAGCCTTTGACCTAGCACACACAGTACTTTGACGTACCCACTTGATGACTTACTTCTGCCATCCAGGCCACCAAAAACAGCGAGTGATAAGTCTCTTAGTCTCAGAAATTCCTGGATGAACTGCAAACCGAGACTCATGACACTCCCAAACAAATCTCTCCTAAAGGTTCTATGCACGAACAACCTCCCATGGGGAATGTTCGATGGAGCATAATCTTGAGTTTCAGAATCCCATTCTCCAAAACGAAGTCCAATGCCGCCACCACAACTCTTTTCTGTAAAATGCTCTCCTCCTCCTTGGCACCAACCGTAGGAGAGAAGCTGCGAGATAAAGCATTGGCTTTAACATTCTTAGTACCAGGGATATAGGTAACAGAAAAATGAAACCGAGAAAAAAAAAGTGCCCACCTAGCTTGACAGGCATTCAAGCGCTTGGCAGCATCCAGATAGGTCAAATTCTTATTATCTGTGAAAACCTGAATAGGAAATCTAGCGCCTTCCAAAAAAAAATGCCAATGTTCAAATGTGAGTTTAATAGCTAGCAGCTCCTGATTTCCAACATCATAATTCAGTTCAGTTTCCGAAATATTTTTCGAAAAGAAGGCACAAGGATGTACTCCATCCCTGTTCTCCTGAGACAAAACTGCTCCGACCCCCACCAATGAAGCATCGACCTCAACCAAAAAAGGCTTGGTCTCATCAGGCTGCATAAGGATAGGGGCAGAACTGAACCTCTCTTTGAGATACTCAAAACGCTTCAATGGCCTTAGTAGTACACTGGACCGTATTTGCACCTTTTCTGGTGAGATCGTTTAGAGGCTTAACAATTACAGAAAAATTCTTAATGAATTTCCTGTAATAATTGGAAAAACCCCTAAATCTCTGTATAGATTTCAAACCAATAGGCCTAGGCCATTCCTTCACAGCCTGAACCTTCACCGGGTCCATCTCAAAGCCCTCGCTGGAGACAATGTAGCCCATAAAATTAATTTTTTGCACAGCGAATTCACATTTCTACAGCTTATCAAAGAGTGAATTATCACTCAATAACTGCAAAGCTTCACGTACACTCTGCCAATGGGACTCCAGATCTGGCGAATAAATCAAAATGTCATCTAAATACAGTACACAACCACATTGTTACCAATCAAAGGTCTCAGGATGTCATTAATAAGGTTCTGAAAAAATGCAGGTGCATTGGTAAGACCAAAAGGCATCACAGGATTCTCAAAATGACCTACCGGAGTGTTAAAAGCAGTTTTACATTCATCACCCTCCTTCACTCGTAACAAATTGTATGCCCCTCGGAGATCTATCTTAGAGAATCACTTGGCCCCCACTAACTGGTTAAACAAGTCAGGAATTAACGGCAATGGGTAGGAATTGTGTACGGTAATCTTATTAATTTCATGAAAATCCAGACTTGGATGTTAACCCCTGTCCTTTTTTTTTTAACAAAGAAATATCCAACTGCCACAGGCGACTTAGAAGGTCTAATGTGACCTGCAGCCTGGCTAGTCTGTATGTACTCCTCCAAGGCCTTTCTTATAGGATTAGTCAGATTAAACAAGCGACTCTTGGGAAGAGAAGCTCCCGGAACAAACTCAATGGCGCAATCATAATCCCTATGAGGAGGTAAAACTTGCCACTCCTCCTCTGAAAAAACCCTCCAAAAATCTTGAATAGGTAAAGGTAATTACCCTTTTTCCACAGCAGCAATGCAACCATTACAACATTTATCATAGCACTTCGGACTCCAAGATTTTATCATAATAGTAGACCAGTCCAGCAAAGGATTGTGCAATTTTAACCAAGGCAATCCTAGAACGACCGGAGAGGGTAAATTATTTAATACAACCAAGTCCAAAATTTCTTGGTGAAGTCCATTGATAGTGAGGGGAAATGCAGCAACCTTGTGAGTAATACATTTCAAGGGAGTGTTATCAATAGCAATCACAGAAATAGGTAATGGCAAAGGTTTGGATTTCAATTTAAGTTTTTCCAAAACCCCTTTATCAATCACATTAAGTGTTGAACCACAATCCACAAATACCTGAAATTCAATCAAATTTTGCTGCAAAGTAGTACTCCCTGAAAGAAATACTCCTGCAGAGCGCAGACAAGCTATATGGGCGTACCTGACCTTTTTTTTTCTTTACTTAAACAAAGCTCACAATACTTAATCAAATGGTCAGCTTTACCACAATAAAGACACAATCCCTTGGTGAACCTCCGGTCTCTTTCCTGAGAGCGGAGTGATATCGCCCCAACCTCCATCGGTTCTCCGCCGTCAGATCAGATTTTCTGGGGACTAGGACCTGGCATTACAGGAGTCTTTACCTCATTTTGCCTAGATCTCAGCCTCCTATCCACATGAACAGCTAATTGCATGGCATCCTGCAGAGTCTCAGGTGCAGGGAATGCAATTAGCAAATCCTTAACCCTTTCACTCAGACCAGCAAGAAATAGACATTTCAGAGAAGGATCATTCCATTTGACTTCTGAAGCCCATCTTCTAAAGTGTGTGCAATACTTTTCAGCATCCCCTGACCCCTGATTCAAACGCCTGAGTTCTGCCTCAGCAGATGAGATTCAATCAGGATCATCATATAATAGACCCATAGCAGAAAAAATTCTTCTACCGACTTTAAGCATGGATCATTGGGTTGGAGAAAAAAGGCCCACCCTTGTGGTTCATTGCACAAAAGTGACGTAATAAAACCAATGTGCTGTGATTCATTCCCAGAGGACCTTGGTTTCAATCGTAAATATAACAAACAAGCATTTTTAAAGGAAAAAAATATTGCTGTTTACCATAAAAAAACATCAGGCAGTCCTACCTTGGGTTCCACAAAATGCGCTCCAGAACAGCTACTCACGTGTTGCTGAAGCTCGACCACCTCCAGAGACAATCCCTGCAAGCGTTGAGCCAAATCCTGGATGGAAGCCATACTGATCCTCAAATTTCTTTCCTTTTAGTTTTTTTTTTTGGGCTGGACTTACTGTTATGATCTGCAACAAGTACTAAGGAAAGAAAGGGGAAAGCTATCCCTACATTAAGACTAAGCTGAATCCCTACGATGTAGCAGGCTGCCTGTTCCTAGCGAACAGACCCACCTTAGTCCTCGGCTAGTCTGAACGAAGACCTATAGCATAAAGGAAGGGGTCCCTAAAAGAACTAAGGACTGGAAGAAAAATGGGACACCTCCTGAACAGAGAAGGTTGATGCAGAACACAAAAAGATAAACAGACAAAAAGGTACAAGAGGTCCCAGAAGGACCAAGTAAACTGAGAGAGATAGGCACAGAAGCACCTGGCTAGCAAAACATTCAAACAACACTAAAGTCCAGCACAGCCAAAAGGGTGGAGCTTGAATATATAGGCTGATGGTCACGTGACCGCAAAACACAAGATGGAAAAAACAAACAGGAGGGTTCTAACAGGGGTCAGTTCATTGTGAAATAATTCCTTGCTATTTTCTGGACAATCTTCTCACATCAATAGTCTTGGGTATCCCTTGGCTTGTTAAACATAATCCGTTGCTGAATTGGCAAGCAGGGGAGATTATTGAATGGGAGATTACTACCATGAGAACTGTTTAGATATTCCCTTGCTACTGTCTCTACGGAAATATTACCTAGTTTTCTGTCTCGTTTTGGGGACATTTTTTCTGAGAGGAGGTGTCTGGATTTGCCTCCTCATCGTGTTATGACTGTCCTATTAACCAGACCGTATAATCTTTCTGACACTGAGAGACAAGCCATGAAGGATTTCATTGTGGTAAGTCTGGAGAAGGGACATATCAGACCCTCATCTTCGCCCATGGCGGCAGGGTTCTTCTTTGTGAAGAAAAAAGATAGCGGTATATGTCCCTGTTTAGATTTCCGGGAATTAAATTAAATTACCATCCGTGAACCATGCCCTCATCCTCTGATTCCTGATTTGTTCATCCAGGTTGTCGGAGCTAAGGTATTCTCCAAGTTGGATTTAAGGGGAGCGTACAACTTGGTTAGGATCAGAGAAGGGGATGAATGGAAAACAGCATTCAATACCCTGGAAGGACATTTTGAGAGTCTGGTTATGCATTTTGGTTTGACCAATGTACCTGCGGTAAGCCAGCATTTCATAAATGATATTTTCCATCATTTGGTGGGGAGGTTTGTGGTGGTCTATCTGGATGATATTTTGGTTTATTCACCTGATTTTAAGACTCATCAGGGGCATGTTAAGCAGATGCTCCAGATATTAAAGGATAACAAACTTTATGCCAAAATAGCAAAATGTGTTTTCGCTGTTCAGTGTGTGCAGTTTTTGGGGTACTTGTTGTCATCTTTGGGTTTTCGAATAGATCCGGATAACATCCGTGCAGTCCTTGACTCAGAATGTCCTGATAACCTGAAGACTCTAAAAGATTTTTTGGGCTTTACAAATTTTTGGATATATAACAAAAGGGGAAAGGAAATTCAGCCTACCATATATATGCCATGAGGGTCCACTGGTTCACGGAATTCCTTGGTAGCAAATCCAGGGATAAGAAGTAAGTAATTGATGAAAAAAAGCTCCAGCACCTTCTCCATATCCATCGCAAGAAATATAAGGTTAAAACGTCCATTTTATTGATTCCATTAAAAAAACACCACGTGTAAGGCAAACCATAGGCGTTTCAAACCAAACAAGGGTTCTTCATCATAGGTTACATTGCTGTAGTTAAAAGACATGTATATATATACATACATATGGACTAAAGGCAAAAAAGAAAGAAAATAGAGTGGAGACCAAAAAAGAACAGGAAGTTTATTAGTGAAAGAACAAACACCTGAGACTAATTGCTTAATAATAGGCATAGATTGTACATATGTGCATAGCATACTAGCAAAAAAAAAAAAAAAATTATCAAAAAATGTACATTAAATCATTTTGAAAATTAAGACCAGTGGGAATGCGACTGTTGAGTTTCAGAATCAATGATGCTTCTCTGGCTAAGAGAAGCTTGCCTCTATCTCCTCCACATATTTGTCTTTGCACCATACCTATACTTATAATCCTAAGTGAGGAAAGGTCACCGCAGTGAAATTCAGCAAAATGTTTATAGAGTCCTGACATGGAGCGTTTCACAGCGTGAAAATTCGGACAAGCCCCAGCAACATGCTCTGCGATGTGTCTTTTGAGCATGCGGCTAGTACATCCCACATAAAAATTTTTGCAAGATGTGCAAAGTGCTTGATAAATGACATATGTACTAAAGCAATTAATGAAGTGCTTGATATTATATATTTTACCTGCATTATCAGTAAATGTCTGAGTCCTGAGCATAAATTTGCAGATGTTACACTTAGTGCCTCAACATTTATAGGATCCATTAATATGAAGCCATGTGTCTGACACTGCGTTTTTAGTGAACAAAAATCTTGGAGATAACAGATTACCTATATTGGGGGTCTTTTTTGCAACAAAATTAATGCGTTCCTTGAGGATGATCTGAAGTACCTTGTCCTGATGTAATACACAGGCATATTTCCGAATTAGATCTGTAATTGCCTGATAGTCTGTAGAGAAAGTAACTTGTTGTCTATTTCTCTTACAAACCGTGTTATTCTCCATTAAAGATGTTTGTGTTTTATGAAAAGCTATATTACGGGCTCTATAAATATGTGTATTTGAGTTGCCTCTTTGTTTGAACCGGCGCTTCAATATGTCACATTCATGAATATAGCTCTCATCCGTGGGGCATAGACGTCTGGCTGTAATGAGTTCACCTAGTGTAAGTTTTTAATAGTATATGCTGGAAGACAGCTGTTTGCCATCAATGTCACATTGCCACCTCATCATCAGGGGTACGCCAGATCATGATGACATCATCAATGTTTCTGGCGTACCACCTGATGTAAGGCAAAAAATGATTGTCAAGAGTGTGAATATGAAATAATTCCCACCAAGCTACATATAGGTTAGCTAATGATGGGGAAAAAGAGGCACCCATGGAGCAACCACAAATGTGCATAAAAAATCTCCATTAAAGTAAAAAAAATAGTTTTCAAGTAAAAATTGTATCACATTTAGTATGAACTCATTCAATTCTTTTGTATAAAGATTGGTATATAATGACACAATATCTGTGGTAACCCATCTATCATTTTGTTCCCACTCAGGATTTCAAAGCAGAAAATAGATGTTTACTGTCCCTAATATATCCCGTAGTGGCCAAAACTATGGGCTGTAATAGCTGATCGATCCATGCTGCAGTTCTCTCTGTAAGTGAACCAATTGCTGAATTTCACTGCGGTGACCTTCCCTCACTTAGGATTATTGGTATAGATAAGGTGCAAAGACAAATACATGGAGGAGATAGAGGAAAGTTTCTCTTAAGGCCCCGTCACACATAACGAGATCGCTAGCGAGATTGTTGATACGTCACGAGTTTTGTAACGCAATAGCGATTCCGCTAGCGATCTCTTTACGTCTGACAGGTAGCAACGATCAGGCCCCTGCTGTGAGATCGCTGATCGTTACAAAGCTTCCTGGACCATTCCTGGGTCGTTGCGCTCCCACTGGGCAGTGTGCATCACTGTATGTGACACCTAACCAACAAACTCGTTAGCGATTCAGAACTGAGACACGTAGGCGTGCATAAATTGGACTTTTCCGCGCCCCTCGTGCCCATTTGGTGGTCGCTACAGCGTTCTCATTTCCGGCCGTGCATAAAGAAGGCAACAGAATAGTGATTCCATCCTTTGTTTCTGACCTCGTGCTGGATTGCAGATCCTAGCAGAACTCTCCGGGCTCTTGATATATGTTCATTGGATTAGTCCTGATTTTGCGGATCGTTGTAGCGTTGTCCGTCTGTTACTCCACTTTGAAGAAATCAGGCATCTTTAGCGAGGTAGGTATTGTTTGGGGTCTCAAATGAGTTTCCATTTTTAATTCATTTATAGGACATCTACCAATTATCTGTTAGCATTGCTCTTCAGGGAGGGAGGTCTTGGCTTCTATCTGTATGTATATGCTTTTGCATAGGCAGATATTTTAGGGGTCTCGTGCACACACACCCACACAGCACGTTTTCTGACACGCTGTCCTGGCCCACCGCTTCAGAGTTTTTCTGTCACGCTCACTAACCGAATGGAACACGGTTTTCCATGATATTTTGCATGTACAGTTTAAATAGTTGCGTTAATTGTTTTGTTGAAAGTGTTCTCATCTTTTCATTTTGAGTTTGCAGTTTGCACATCATGAACGACGGGCAGTGCGCTATTGTGGTTGCTGCATTGCTGGTTGGGGAAGCTCGGCGTATAGATGAGGCAAGGGAGCTACAGAGGCGTTCCAAACGAAAGCGTCGCATGTGGACCAGAGAGTGGCTGCAGAAGAGGTCTGAATTGTCCCACATACAACTTGTAAGAGAGCTTCATGAGAAGAATCCTCATGATTTCCGCAACTATCTGAGGATGTCAGAGGAATCATTTAAAATGTTACTGGAAAGAGTTACGCCACGTATTCAACGGAAGGAAACAGCGATGCGTGCTGCCATTCCGACAGATGAAAGATTGGCAGTCACGCTGAGATTCCTGGCCAATGGACGCTAACTCCAAGACTTGCATTTTTCTGCAGCCATTTCAAGGCCCATGCTCAGCGTTCTAATTCCGGAGACATGTAATGCGATTGTTACGGGTCCGGGTGGTGGAATCTCTGTGCCGAGGTGCAAGGAGGGACCCAGAGGGGCGTGACTAAGTATCCACCCGAACCGACCCTGGTCGTACGGCAGCTAACGACACCGTGACAAGGGAGGATCCGGGCTGAGGGACCAGGTGTTACTCTGGGGACGACCTTGTAAGAGAGCAGGTGGCTCCCACGGGTCAGATGGCTGGGACTAACCGGTATGGCGGATGAACACGGCAAGCAGGCGGAAGTCTCTGGTAGCAGACAGGTGGTCACAGTTCGAGAAAGCAGGGAAAGTAGCAGTCTTTAGGTTTACCAGGAAGGTGGTCACAGCAAGTGACGGCAGGGTCTCCAAGCAGGCTGGCAGGTAACGGGCAGATAACAGGCTGGCAGGCAGGACGAGAAGTGAGACTAGCAGCGGGACCTGAGGGCTGAAGCACAGATCAGACACAGTGCAAACAACTTTGCTCGGGCACCTCCATTTTGGAGGAGGTGCCTTACATATGGGAGGTCCTCCGGCAATTGGCCGGGGACTCCTTAGGACGGCGCGCGCGGTCCCTTTAAGAGAGGGGGAGCGCGCGTGCGCGCCCTAAGCACACAGCCGGGGAAGGAGCGCGTGCCAGAAGCAGCGGGGAGAGAAGCGCTAGAGGATGCCGCGCCAGGAGCGGGGAGGTGAGAGGGACGGTGTCTCTGCCTAGCAAGGGGCAGAGACGCCGATGCTACAGTACCCCCCCTTTAGGCCCCCTCTTTTTTAGGCCAGAAAGAAATTTTTCAAGGAGAAGTGGGGGTTGATGTTCTCCCTGGGTTCCCAAGTTCTCTCCTCAGGACTAAACCCATTCCAATCTACCAGAAAAAAGGTCTTTCCTCTTACCCTCTTGGTGGCTAGAATACTCTCTACCTCAAAGACGTCTTCAGCAGAAACCGGAGCAGGGGGAGTACCTGGATTGTTGGAAAAAGAGTTAAAGACAACGGGTTTGAGGAGAGATACGTGGAAGGAGTTGGGAATCCGTAAGGTGGCCGGGAGTTTTAATTTGTAGGCCACTGGATTAATTTGCCTGAGGATTTCCAAAGGGCCGATGAAGCGAGGACCTAACTTGTAGGAGGGTATCTTGAGCCGTACATGTTTGGAGGAGAGCCAAACCTTGTCTCCCGGACGGAATTGAGGCAGATCCAGACGTCTCTTATCAGCATATCTCTTCATCCGCTCGGAGGACTGAAGAAGTGCGGACCTAGTACTCTCCCAAATGGTAGAAAACTCGCTGACAAGAGACTGCGCGGCAGGGTTGTCCACAGAGGCGGAGACGGGAAACGGAATCCGGGGGTGCTTGCCATAGACAATAAAGAAAGGGGACTTGGAAGAGGATTCGCTCTTGTGGCTATTATAAGAGAATTCGGCCCAAGGAAGGAGGTCCACCCAATCAGAATGGTGGGCATTAACAAAGTGCCGGAGATAGCAGGTAAGGATCTGATTGATCCGCTCCACTTGACCATTGGACTGAGGGTGGTAAGCAGAGGAGAAATCCAGGGTGACGTCCAGCATTTTACATGTGGCTCTCCAGAAGCGTGAGGTGAACTGAACCCCTCGATCTGACATGATGTGGAGGGGTAGGCCATGGAGACGGAAGATGTGGCGGATAAAGTCCTTAGCCAGCTCAGGTGCAGACGGGAGACCAGGCAGGGGAATGAAGTGGGCCATTTTAGAAAAGCGGTCCGCGACCACCCAAATGACAGTACACCCGGCAAAAACAGGGAGATCGGTAATGAAGTCCATAGCGATGTGTTGCCACGGGGCAACAGGTATGGGAAGCGGCAGGAGATGACCAGCTGGTAAGTGTCTGGGAACTTTGTTGCGGCCACAAGATGAACAGGCAGAGATGAAGTCTACCACATCCTTACGCAGGGTAGACCACCAGTAATGCCGGGAAATGAGTAGGAAGGTCTTCTTTTGGCCGGCATTGCCAGCTAGTTTAGAAGATTGACCCCAGCGAAGAACCTTCTCACAGTCTGGAGCCGCTTCGAATGTCTTGCCGGGTGGAAGACGAGTCAAATCCAAGGGGGCCATATTCATCACCTTGGAGGGGTCGGTAATGTGCATAGGCTCCTCCTCTTGGTCGGAGGACAGGAAGGATCGGGACAAGGCATCAGCTTTGACATTCTTGTCCGCCGGGTGGAAATGAAGGATGAAATCGAAGCGGGCAAAAATCAAAGACCACCGGGCCTGACGTGGATTAAGTCTCTGTGCATTTTGGAGATATGCCAGGTTTTTGTGATTCGTGTAGATGATCACCGGGCATAGAGCCCCTTCAAGCAGATAGCGCCACTCTTCCAGTGCCAATTTGACGGCCAGCAGTTCTCGGTCTTCTATGGAATAATTGCGCTCAGAGGAGGAGAAGATTTTGGAGAAAAAGCCGCAGGTTACCATTCTCCCGGATGAAGACTTTTGGGTGAGCACCGCTCCGGCTCCAGAGGAGGAAGCATCAACCTCCAGGTAGAACTGTTTGTTGCAGTCCGGATGGTGCAGCACAGGGGCAGAGGAGAAGGCTTGCTTCAGGGAAAGGAAGGCCTCCTTGGGATTTGCTCCCTTACGGGTGAGCGCAGATATGGGAGCAGTCTGTCCTATTCCTGATCTCAGGGTCTGGACTGCATGAATCTGTGCAGCAATAAATTTATCACTACACATGAGCCGTGTATGAGGTGGTTGCAGTCGGAATCGGTGTCATGGAAATTGAGGAGTCGGAGGTTTGGCTTACTGACTTAACAGCCCTGCCTACTGTACCCCACCTCAACTCCCAGGGCAAAGTATGGTGACCCCAACACAGTATAATCCACCAACTGTGACCCCCACACAGCCTTCCATGCAGTATAGTGGGCCTACATACAGTATAATGGCCCCCACACCTCTCCACACTCCACAGAGTATAATGCAGACCCCATGGTCCTCCACACAGTATAATGCACTTGTCATGGTCCTCCACACAGTATAATGCACTCGCTATGGTCCTCCACACAGTATAATTTGCTTGACATGGTCTTCCACATAGTATAATGCACCCACTATGGTCCTCCACACAGTATAATGCACTCCCCATGGTCCTCCACACAGTATAATGCAGCCCCCCATAGGGTAAAAGGCAGCCCCAGTTCTCCAGTATTATCAGTACTTACTGATTTACAAAAAAATAAATAAATACATACTTACCGCTCCTCGTTCCCCACTGCTTCAGTCTCTGCAACGCGTCTCTCTCATCACGACAGCAGCTGCCAGCTCCACTGTCTGACACAGCGTGGTGCATCGTTGCAGCGTTGCCGCTGTTTGATTAACCGCCGCCCACCGGCACTGTACTCAGGAATGGCTGCGCGTTGTGTGCTGTGCGGCTGTGTCTTGTAGTAATGACGCAGCAGGGGTGACACAAGCACAATTAAAGGTGCAGTGTCGTCCCTGCCGTCATTACTACAAGACTCAGCCGCACAGCGCGCGGCCATTTCTGAACACAGTGGCGGTGAGCGGCGGCAGCAATCAAACAGCGGAGCATGGGGTACAGAAGGGGAGCGACTGCTAATGGGTCCGCTGTCTCATGGGCCACCTATGGCCACAGGCCCCAAAGCAGTTGCGTGGTCTGCCGCCAATGGCGGTACGCCACTGGTGTACTCATATGTATACAGATACATCCATATACACATACAGTGCCTACAAGTAGTATTCAACCCCCTGCAGATTTAGCTGGTTGACACATGCGGAATTAACTTGGCATTGCGACATTTGTACTGTAGATCAGCCTGGAAGTGGGAAATGCACTGCAGCAAATTTTTTTTTTTTTTTTTTAAAAACGTTAAAAGTTAATTCAAAGTGTCATTTATTATTCAACCCCTCAAACCACAAGAATTCTGTTTGGTCCCCCTAAAGTATTAAGAAGTAGTTCAGGCACCAAGAATAATGAGCTTCACTTGTGTGGATTAAAGATCTCTTTTGCCAGCCTTTTCTGACTATTTAAGACCCTCCCCAAACTTGTGAACAGCACTCAGACATGGTCAACATGGGAAAGACAAAGGAGCATTCCAAGGCCATCAGAGACAAGATCGTGGAGGGTCACAAGGCTGGCAAGGGGTACAAAACCCTTTCCAAGGAGTTGGGCCTACCTGTCTCCACTGTTGGGAGCATCATCCGTAAGTGGAAGGCTTATGGAACTACTGTTAGCCTTCCACGGCCTGGACAGCCTTTGAAAGTGTCCTCCCGTGCCGAGGCCAGGCTTGTCCGAAGAGTCAAGGCTAACCCAAGGACAACAAGGAAGGAGCTCCGGGAAGATCTCATGGCAGTGGGGACATTGGTTTCAGTCAATACCATAAGTAACGTACTCCACTGCAATGGTCTCCGTTCCAGACGAGCCCGTAAGGTACCTTTACTTTCAAAGCGTCATGTCAAGGCTCGTCTACAGTTTGCTCATGATCACTTGGAGGACTCTGAGACAGACTGGTTCAAGGTTCTATGGTCTGATGAGACCAAGATCGAGATCTTTGGTGCCAACCACACACGTGACGTTTGGAGACTGGATGGCACTGCATACGACCCCAAGAATACCATCCCTACAGTCAAGCATGGTGGTGGCAGCATCATGCTGTGGGGCTGTTTCTCAGCTAAGGGGCCTGGCCATCTGGTCCGCATCCATGGGAAGATGGATAGCACGGCCTACCTGGAGATTTTGGCCAAGAACCTCCGCTCCTCCATCCAGGATCTTAAGATGGGTCGTAATTTCATCTTCCAACAAGACAACGACCCAAAGCACACAGCCAAGAAAACCAAGGCCTGGTTCAAGAGGGAAAAAGTGAAGGTGTTGGAGTGGCCTAGTCAGTCTCCTGACCTTAACAGAATTGAAAACTTGTGGAAGGAGCTCAAGAATAAAGTCCACATGAGACACCCAAAGAACCTAGATAACTTGGAGAAGATCTGCATGGAGGAGTGGGCCAAGATAACTCCACAGACCTGTGCCGGCCTGATCAGGTCTTATAAAAGACGATTATTAGCTGTAATTGCAAACAAGGGTTATTCCACAAAATATTTAACATAGGGGTTGTATAATAATTGACCCACACTTTTATGTTTAAAATTTAATAAAATTGAACTGAGCAACATAACTTTTTGGTTTGTAAGATTTATGCTTCTGTTCATAAAACCTACTCTCGTTTGCAGTTTGAAGGCTCTAACTTATTTGCATCTTATCAAACCAGCTGAATCTGCAGGGGGTTGAATACTACTTGTAGGCACTGTACATATTCAGATACATAAAAATCTACACCCATATCCACACTTATATACAGATAACTACATATACACATACATAGTCACAGACACACAAGTATGCATACCTATCTAAAAATATAGATATATATCCATACCTAAAACCAATAAGACACCAGTGTTCCCGTGTGACTGGAGACGCTGTATTAATAATTAGTGTTGAGCCACCCCCGTAGTGTTCGAGTTCGGTTCGTCGAACACCCGTGTGTTCGCCGAACTGTTCTTCGAACTGTTCGTCGAACACCTTCGAACACCGTTAAAACCAATGGCAGGCAAACAAAAACACATAGAAACACATAGAAAACACCTTCAAAGGTGTCCAAAAGCTGACAAACTGCTCAGAAGACACAACTAACACATGGAAAAGTGACAAGTACATATAGTCATGCGAAAAGAAAAGAGGTGGAGGAGTTAAAGGAGGGGGAGACACAGATATAGGCATGTCATGCCCTTCTAAAATCCAGAAAGTGAGAAGCCGACACGTTCAGTCCGCTCCTGCCCGTGCCACCTCCGTGTCACCGGGTTTGTGCCAGAGCCGCGGTGAACCCTGACGGCCAGCCCCCCTCTCCCAATACTGGTGCCTGTCCGCTGGTGGGTCGAGCGAGCCCCCCTGTGGTGGAGGCAGCTCTAAGCTTTTTAATTTAAATTGTCTCTTTAATTTGAATGAATACACTTTAAATCCATTTATAAGGATCTATTGGAGGGCAAGTCTCATGCCAGCAGCCGCGTAATTCCAGCTCCAGTAGCGTCCACTAAAGCTGCTGCAGTTAAAAAGCTTTTATAAGGATTGAGCTCGGCTGTCCACCGCAAGGCATCCTACTGCCAGTCCCAGCCCCTATGCCTTGGGGTGCCTCCTGATGCTCTTCACTGAGTATCCCGTGGTCCCGAAGCATTTCCTTTGAAAAAATTAAGTGTCCAAACTACAGGTGGTGTAGCTTGCTTAACAGCCGGGATAATCCGCTGACTAGCAGACACTGCTACTAGGCACAAAGTATTTCCTGGGCTAGATGCAGTTAAAAGTTTGTAATTAGATACTCTCGTTGGATGCTGAGAAAGCATTCCATAGAGTCTCCTGGCACGCCATATATGATTCTCTTAAAAAGCTTGGGGTAGGGGTCCAGGGGACCCTTTTATAGCCAAAATCACGGCCCTGTATCACAATACGTCACCTAGGCTGAAGATAAATGGAACTGTAGCACCCTGAGGGCTCGGTTGCTACAGAGGTATTGCACCTCACCCAGAGGTGTGATATCTCACTCTCAGGTAAGGATGGAGTGTGGATCAGGACCCGACACCTGCATGCATTACACCACATTGCCGTGGGGCAGGGCGACCAATATGCCTCTGAGATGGGCACGACAGTCCCTGTCCCTGGCTGGAGTGGGGGGAGGGAACACTGAGGAAGGGGAACCCTGTAGTGCAGGAGCAGGGAGGAAGCAGTTCCTGGGTGCATTGAGAAGGGAGTATAAAAGGTGGGTACCATCTTAGTTCAGTGCAGAGAAGTCTGAGCAGAAGTGGCAGGGAGCAGGGGCTCTGCATGAGCTCTGCTCCGGAGGCGGGCCTAGTAACAGAGGCCCAGGCCTGGAAGAGGGAGAAGGAAGGAAGAGGAGCGGAGAAGGCTCCAGGAACGAGGAATGAAGGGATCCCAGGGGTGCGGACGGGTGAGTCGCCACCGCACGCCCGAATCCACCTGCGTGGAGGGGTCAGGCCAAAGGGGGAGACCGGTCCCCGAATCTAGTGGAGGCAGGAAACGACCCTCAGCTAGAAACCGGAGGCTGTGACATTTTATGTGGCGCAACCCCTCGCTACACCCGCTAGGAAGGCACCACATAGGGTCAGGGAAACAGGCGCCAAGTTTACCAAGAGGAGGCCCGAGGCAGCCGGACAGAAGGGTTGGTAAGAAAGGCCAGACAAAGGACACACAAAGGGGGTCCTGTGAAGCGCTCCAAAGTTATCTGGGAGTTGTCTGAGCACCTCACCTGGTGAGCACAGTACGACGTGGGCAGCTGTTACCTGCAGACGTGGTCTGGATAATAAGAACTGTGAGTAAAGGCCCTGGACTGCATCACTGACTCCGTGTCGTTACTGCTGCTGCCCTGCACCATCACCTCCATCCTCCGCATACACTGCCCTGAGGCTATACTCCTCCCGTGGGGAGTTATGCTACGCTCTGCTGCACCCACAACACCAGCCTCAGCGGTCTGCCCTGCAGCGGCAGTTCACTCTGACCGCAATCCACGGGTGGCGTAGTCGGACATTTAAACATCAAAACCACATAAATAGTTCCGCCACTGGTTTGACCACCCTGAGCCACGGAACCGGGTCGCCGCCACGAAGACTACAACCACCAGCATCCACCAAAAAGGGTCCAGCTCCGGGTGTCCCAAGGCCCAGGGGGTGCATCAGAACATTTTCATCACCTTTCACAATCACCAATGGGACAAGGCAGGGATGTCCTCTGTCCCCTCTCTTATACATCCTAGTGACGGAGCACCTGCTCTCATCAATTCGCCATAACCCCAATATTAGGTGGATTGAGGTGGGAGGCACCGAGTACAAGTGCTCTCTATTTGCTGATGATGTCCTAGTATATATCACTCAATCACATATATCCATCCATGCTGTTATGGCTGAAATAGATCACTTTGTTACATGGTCAAATTTTAAAATCAATGCAGCGAAGTCTGAGGCCCTCGATGTCTCCCTCCCCAAATCCATATAGGATTCCATCCAGTCCAACTTTCCCTTTGCCTGGCCCTCACAGGGTATCAAATACTTAGGAATTCCTATTCATAGAGACCTCTCCCATCTATGTTATCTTAATTTTGGGCCCTTTATTGAACAACTCCATACAGACCACGGTTGGCAAGTTAGAACTGTAAGATTCACTACGTGAACCACTGGTGTTTTGTGGAAAAGCACATGTACACTGTGTTCCAAATTATTATGCAAAAAGTGTTTAGGAGTGATAAGGGAAGAATTTGTTTGTTTGTCAGTTAAACTCATTGATGGTGATGTGTGTCAGGGCTCTTTATATCACTGTAAGCAGTTGCTAATTAGTTTGGCAAGTGTGTACAATGAAAGGCAAGACTACTTAAGAAGGCTGTCTCACATTATTAAGCAGCCTACATTTTCTGCCAAAATGGGAAAGAAAAAGGATGTGCCGGCTGCTGAGAAGCAACAAATTGTTGAGTGTTTAGGTCAAGGCATGACTACAATCAACATTGTGCGATGATCAGGATGAAGTGTCTTGGCAATCAAGAAGTATGTAGCTGATTCACAGTACACACGTGTGCGTGCTGATAAGGGCAAATTGAGGACTCTTTCCTACAGGCAATTACGTCAGGTTAAAAGAGCAGCGGCAAAAAAGCCTTGTCATAGCAGCAGACAAGTTTTTGAAGCTGCTGGTGCCTCCAACGTCCCCCGAACAACAAGATGCAGGGTCCTTCAGAGGTTTGCAGCTGTGCATACGCCATCCTGTCGACCTCCTCTATCCACTTCACACAAGCAGAAACGGCTCCAGTGGGCCAAACATTACATGAAGACTGATTTCAAAACTGTTTTGTTCACGGATGAGTGCCGTGCAGCGCTCGATGGTCCAGATGGATGGAGTGGAGGATGACTGGTTGATGGACACCCCACGCAAACACGGCTACAGCGCCAACAAGGAGGAGGTGGAGTAATGTTTTGGGCTGGAATCATGGGGAGAGAGATTGTCGGCCCCTTTAGGATCCCTGAAGGCGCTAAAGATGAACTCCATAATGTATGTGGATTTTCTCAAACAGCACTTCCTGCCATGGTTCAAGAAGAAGAACCGTGTATTTCACAGCAAGATCATTTTTTTGCATGATAATGCACCATCTCATGCTCCACATAAAACATCTGCATCTCTGGCTGATATGGGCATAAAAGGGGACAAACTTATGGTGTGACCCCCATGCTCCCCTGACCTCTACCCCATTCAGAACCTCTGGAGCATCATCAAAAGGAGTGTCTATGATGGCGGGAGGCAGTTCACATCTAAGCAACAGCTCTGGGAGGGTATTCTGTCCTCATGCAAAACAATTGAAGCAGAAACCATCCAAAACCAGACAAATTCAATGGACGAGAGAGTTCAGAAGCTCCTTTCGAACAAGGGGTCCTATGTAAAAATGTAATATCACCTAGAATAAAGTTTTGAGTTGAAAACTGTTTGATTTCAGTTTCTAATGACCTGCTAATGCATATAATTTCAAAAATGACCATTTTTTTGGTCTTTATTATAATGAAAAGGTTGATCGAAAAGTTTGGGGGATCTAAGAGTGTGGCAACCCAGTAGTCATGATTACTTCGAATTCTGACAATATGAGGGTCATGTTGCAGGTAGTGCAGCAAGAAGGCACTTATGTGTCTTGCGCATCTCGGAGCCCCAAAATTATTTTCCGGGCTAGATGCAGCTAAAAATTATTATTAATTTTAAATCTGGTGGAGCTTAGTATAGATGGCCTAATAGGATCAGTGCTGCACACTACTACAAAGCCCAAATTATTTTCCAGTCAAGATACAGATAATCATGATTAGTAATTTTAAATCTGGTGGAGCTTATTATAGATGGCCTAATAGAATCAGTGCTGCACACTGCTACAAAGCCCAAATTATTTTCCAGCCAAGATACAGATAAACATGATTAGTAATTTGAAAGCGTAAAATGGTTGGTAGGGTGATTTTAACCAATCATCAAGCTTTTACTCTCCCCAGGATGACACAGGGGTAGAAAAGTCGTTTCGGATCCATGATTTGTTCATCTTTATGAACGTGAGTCTGTCTACATTATCAGTGGAGAGCCGCGTGCGCTTATCTGTCAGCACACCACCAGCAGCGCTGAACACACGTTCAGACAGAACGCTGGCTGCGGGGCATGACAAGATCTCCAAGGCATAAGTGGCTAGCTCCGGCCATTTATCCAGATTGGAAGCCCAAAAAGAGCAAGGGTCCAGTGACACAGTCATGGCTTCAATGTTTACTTGGAGATACTCCTGTACCATCGTCTCTAAGCGTCGACTATGTGTCAGACTTCTTGTCTCCTGTGGCCTTGCAAAGGATGGGCTAAAAAAGTGGTGAAATGATTCCGTAAAATTGATGTTACCAGCAGATACTGTGGTTCTGTTACGGTTTGAGTGCTGAACACTTGACGGTCCCACGGTTGGCAAGTTGGAATTGTGAGATTCACTACGTGCACCACTGGTGTTTTGTGGAAAAGCACATGTAAGATTCTGCAACAGTCTCTGCTGATACTCCTGCATGCGTGCACCCCTTTCTATGGCAGGAATAATTTCTGCAAATTTACTTTTGTACCGGGGATCTAACAGTGTGGCAACCCAGTAGTCAGGATTATTTCTAATTCTCACAATTCGAGGGTCATGTTGCAGGTAGTGCAGCAAGAAGGCAATCATGTGTGTTGCGCATCCAGGAGCACCAAGTCCCTGTTGTGTTGGTGGCGAGGTAACAATCATGCTTCCTTCCTCTGTCCTCTCCCCCCAACCTCGCACAACAGAAATGGGATCAAGGTCTCCCTCATCTGATGAGTCTTCCATCAGTTCGTCCTCCACTTCTTCCTGGGCTCCTGAACCTTCCTCACTAGTTTGGCTGCTACCATGCGCCCTGGTAAAACCATCTCCCCCACCCTCACATGCCTGCCGCCTTGGTGCTGCCGACCGTCTGGACCTTGCAGATGTTAGCCCTTCCGCATACAACTCCTCCTCCTCTGCTTCCTCCACCTCCTCTTGTGCCACCACCTGACTCCGAATTCTGTTTAACATGTGCTCCAGCATGTAAATCACCGGAATAGTCATGCTGATAATGGCATCGTCAGCACTAAACATCTTCGTCGCCATTTCAAAACTGTGCAGAAGGGTGCATAGGTCCCTGATCTGAGACCACTCCTCCAGCGTAATTTGCCCCACCTCTGGATCTCGTTGGCTCAGGCTATACGTCAGAACGTATTGCACCAGGCACGTGTGTGACATTGCCCCGGCGAAGGGCCGCACCCAGGTTTGCAGCATTGTCGCACACGGCCTTCCCTGGTTTCAGGTCCAGTGGAGACAACCATTCATGAAATTGGTTCTCCAGAGCTGACCACAACTCCTCAGCTGTGTGACTCACATTTCCCAGACATTTCAAAGTAAAAACCGCCTGATGATGTTGAGCCCTACTGCCAGCATAGTAAGGAGGTGTGCAGGATCCCTTCTGCGCAGTTAGAAAGCTTGTGGCATGACCAGACAGGCTTTGGGTGCAGGTGGAAGACCGAGAGGAGGTTGAGGAGGCAGAAGCAGTGCAGGAACTTTGACATAAAGATGATTGACGCACAACTCGTGGGGACGGCAAGACTTGGACAGCAGACCCTTGTCCTGCTGTCACCATAGTTACCCAGTGCCCAGTCAGCGACATGTAACGCCCCTGTCCATGCCTACTCGTCCAAGTGTCTGTGGTGAAATGCACCCTGTCACACACAGAGTTTCTCAAAGAAGCGGTGATGTTGTGTGCGACATGCTGGTGGAGTGCAGGCACACCTTTCTTTGAGAAGTAGTGCCGACTGGGCATCTGGTACTGGGGCACTGCGACGGACATAAGGTCTCGAAAATCCTCTGTGTCCACCAGGCGGAAAGGCAGCATTTCTGTAGCCAAGAGCTTGCAGATGGTGAAATTCAACCTCTTAGCTTTCTCATGGCTAGGAGGAAATGGTCTTTTACTTGTCCACATCTGAGGGACCGAGGGCTGGCTATTGTGCTTAGACGGGGTTGATAAGGGTGTCCCCGGCAAACTGCCGGTCTGTGAGGAATATGCAGGCGGACATGTTAGGTTGCCTTGATCCAAAGGTGGTGCTATCGATGTCGGACAGCGCTCAACACCAGCTGGTGTTACCACCTCCAAAGAAAATGATGACCTGCCAATCACGCTGGCTGTTGCGGGTAAAGAGGTGGCAGGTCTGCGCCCCAAAACAGGTGTGACTGCTGTCCCCCCAGTCACAGAGGATGAAGAGGCCGCGAATGCACAAGATATGGCAGACGGTGGTTGGCCCGGCCCGCTAGGCCGCATTGTAGCACACTGAGCTTCCCACTGCAACTTATGCTTCATGTCCATGTGCCGGTTCATGCATGAAGTACTCAAACTATGTATTTTTTGGCCTCTACTTAGCTTTTGCTGACAAATGTTACAGATAACACAAGTTGGGTCATCTTTATCGATCTGAAAAAATGCCCAGGCTATGCAAGGCTTAGCACCCATGCGACCTCAAGAGCCACCACGACTTGTGGTGAGAGGCAGAGTTGTGTTTGAGGATGCAGTTGTTGACGTGCTTCCAGTACTACGTCTCTGTCCAGGAATGCGCAACCTGACCTCGTCGTCACTATCATCTTCCTCCACCTCCTCTGCTGACCTAATCTCTTGGCTGACTGTGGGTTGACTGTAAGTGGGATCTCCAACCTCATCATCATCACCCTGTGCGTTATCACACCCGTCGTCCTCAGAGCCAACCTGTTCCTGCCCTGACGAAAAACTAAAGTTGTCGCTCCAATCAGGTATTTGAGTCTCATCATCGTCTTCCTCATTGTCTCCACCAACAGGAGTTACAGTTTGGGAATGAGGGTCTACCTTATGGTCAGAACCTTCTGCGTCTGGTCCTGGATCCGACTCATAAAGATTCTGGGCATCAGTGCAGATCATTTCCTCGTCTGGATTCACAGAAGCGCTGGAGTCGACCTCTGACTCCCAGGCTATAGTATGAGTAAACAGCTCTGCAGACTCAACCATCTGTTCTACCTCATACTCAGACGGGCAGCTGGAGATTTGGGAGCTGTGAGGAAGCAAGTGCGATTGGGGTGACACCTTTGAGGACTGGAGTATTTGTGATGTTGAAGTTGATGTGGAGGAGAGCCCACTTAAAGGAGCACTTGATATCCGTTGAAGCACCTGCTGTTTTTGTGCCTCATCTGGAATTTGTAGCGATTGGCGTGGCCGTAAGAAAGGGAGCTTATCACATTGTCCGCTAAAAGAAGTAGCCATTTTAGTTTGGCTGGAAGATGGTCTTTCTTCTGCTGATGTTACTGTTGCTTTAACACCTACCCCACGGACACAACCTTTTTTCACCTTCCCAACATGCCTATTCCCCTTTCCACCAGCAGCAGGCCTTTTTCCACTCATTTTGGTGGTTAACTAATTCACAACTCTGGAGTTGTTTGCACAAAAAAACAATGGATGGGAACCGAGCAGAGCTGAGTGGCCAAACTGTGGTATTAGGCCAAAACTATTGGCTGGGTTAGATGCAGAAAAAAATTATATTCAATTTGCAACCTGATGGAGGTCAGTATAGATGGACTAATAGAACAAGTCCCACACACAGCTAGAAGCCCAAATATTTTTTCAGAGGTAGATGCAGAAAAAAATTGTATTCAGTTTGCAACCCGATGGAGGTCAGTATAGATGGACTAATAGAACAAGTCCTACACACAGCTAGAAGCCCAAATATTTTTTCAGAGCTAGATGCAGAAAAAAATTATATTCAGTTTGCAACCTGATGGAGGTCAGTATAGATGGACTAATAGAACAAGTCCCACACACAGCTAGAAGGCCAAATATTTTTTCAGAGCTAGATGCAGATAAAAATTATATTTAATTTGCAACCTGATGGAGGTCAGTATAGATGGAATAATAGAGAAAGTCCCACACACTGCCAGAAGGCCAAATATTTTTTCAGAGCTAGATGCAGAAAAAAATTATATTCAGTTTGGAACCTGATGGAGGTCTGTATAGATGGATTAATAGAACAAGTCCCACACACAGCTAGAAGCCCAAATATTTTTTCAGAGGTAGATGCAGAAAAAAATTATATTCAGTTTGCAACCTGATGGAGGTCTGTATAGATGGATTAATAGAACAAGTCCCACACACAGCTAGAAGCCCAAATATTTTTTCAGAGGTAGATGCAGAAAAAAATTATATTCAGTTTGCAACCTGATGGAGGTCTGTATAGATGGATTAATAGAACAAGTCCCACAGACAGCTAGAAGCCCAATATTTTTTCAGAGGTAGATGCAGAAAAAAAATATATTCAGTTTGCAACCTGATGGAGGTCAGTATAGATGGACTAATAGAGAAAGTCCCACACACTGCTAGAAGGCCAAATATTTTTTCAGAGCTAGATGCAGACAAAAAATAATTTTTAATTTGCAACCTGATGGAGGTCAGTATAGATGGACGAATAGAGAAAGTCCCACACACTGCTAGAAGGCCAAATATTTTTTCAGAGCAAGATGCAGACAAAAAATAATTTTTAATTTGCAACCTGATGGAGGTCAGTATAGATGGACTAATAGAGAAAGTCCCACACACTGCTAGAAGGCCAAATATTTTTTCCGATCTAGATGCAGATATAAATTATTTTTAATTTGCAACCTGATGGAGGTCAGTAAAGATGGACTAATAGAGAAAGTCTCACACACTGCTAGAAGGCCAAATATTTTTTCAGAGCTAGATGCAGAAAAAAATTATATTCAGTTTGCAACCTGATGGACTTCAGTATAGATGGACTAATAGAACAAGTCCCACACACAGCTAGAAGGCCAAATATTTTTTCAGAGGTAGATGCAGATAAAAATTATTTTTAATTTGCAACCTGATGGAGGTCAGTATAGATGGACTAATAGAGAAAGTCCCACACACTGCTAGAAGGCCAAATATTTTTTCAGAGCTAGATGCAGACAAAAAATTATTTTGAATTTGCAACCTGATGGAGGTCAGTATAGATGGACTAATAGAGAAAGTCTCACACACTGCTAGAAGGCCAAATGTTTTTTCAGAGCTAGATGCAGACAAAAAATTATTTTTAATTTGCAACCTGATGGAGGTCAGTATAGATGGACTAATAGAGGAAGTCCCACACACTGCTAGAAGGCCAAATATTTTTTTTTCAGAGCTAGATGCAGATATAAATTATTTTTAATTTGCAACCTGATGGAGGTCAGTATAGATGGACTAATAGAGAAAGTCCCACACACTGCTAGAAGGCCAAATATTTTTTCAGAGCTAGATGCAGAAAAAAATTATATTCAGTTTGCAACCTGATGGACGTCAGTATAGATGGACTAATAGAACAAGTCCCACACACAGCTAGAAGGCCAAATATTTTTTCAGAGGTAGATGCAGATAAAAATTATTTTTAATTTGCAGCCTGATGGAGTTCAGTATAGATGGACTAATAGAGAAAGTCCCACACACTGCTAGAAGGCCAAATATTTTTTCAGAGCTAGATGCAGACAAAAAATTATTTTGAATTTGCAACCTGATGGAGGTCAGTATAGATGGACTAATAGAGAAAGTCCCACACACTGCTAGAAGGCCAAATATTTTTTCAGAGCTAGATGCAGACAAAAAATTATTTTTAATTTGCAACCTGATGGAGGTCAGTATAGATGGACTAATAGAGAAAGTCCCACACACTGCTAGAAGGCCAAATATTTTTTCATAGCTAGATGCCAATTATTTTTAATTTGCAACCTGATGGAGGTCAGTATAGATGGACTAATAGAGAAAGTCCCACACACTGCTAGAAGGCCAAATATTTTTTCAGAGCTAGATGCAGAAAAAAATTATATTCAGTTTGCAACCTGATGGAGTTCAGTATAGATGGACTAATAGAACAAGTCCCACACACAGCTAGAAGCCCAAATATTTTTTCAGAGGTAGATGCAGATAAAAATTATTTTTAATTTGCAACCTGATGGAGGTCAGTATAGATGGACTAATAGAGAAAGTCCCACACACTGCTAGAAGGCCAAATATTTTTTCAGAGCTAGATGCAGACAAAAAATTATTTTGAATTTGCAACCTGATGGAGGTCAGTATAGATGGACTAATAGAACAAGTCCCACACACTGCTAGAAGCCCAAATATTTTTTCAGAGCTAGATGCAGAAAAAAATTATATTCAATGTGCAACCTGATGGAGGTCAGTATAGATGGACTAATAGAATGATGCTATGCCCAAAAGATTTTACTTCACTAGGTGCAGTAAAAAAATTGGTATTCTATACACAGGTGGTATATCTTGCAACACAGATAGGCTACTCCAATGACTAACACACTCTGCAATAGGCCAAAAAGGATTAGCTTTGCTAGATTCAGCCAAATGCTGTGAAAAAAACTTGCACAGCACTGGCACAGACCTGCCTGGCAAAAACTGATAGGAACTGATGTAACCTAGTCCTGAAAAGGACTGCAATTACAATTAGTCTTTACTCCCACAATCTATCTATTTAAGAGCACAGACCTGCCTGATAAAAATCGTAGGAAATGCTGTAACCTAGTCCTTAAAAGGACTGCAATCACAACTATTCCCTACTCCCAAGCTATCTGTAGATTTGTGCGAAAATTGGCTTGAAATTAACAAGGTATAGCGCACACAGCAACAGCGGTGCCGTCTAACACGCAGCTGCAGCAGTGAGAAAATGGTGGCGACGGGGAAAATGGCTTGGTCTTATAGGGCAAGGACATGTGACATACACTGCCAATGACACATGCCCTTGCTTGTGTGAAAAAAAGCACTTCGCTCCGTGTGTGCGCTGCTGATAGGCTGACAGATTGCACCTCCCCACTGTAAATGCGGGAAAGAGAAAAAAAAATGGAGATCTTCATTATTCCTGCAAAGATCCATCCCCTGCCCCTCCCCCCACCCCGCTGTACACTCAAACTGCGTATTAACATTAATTTTCATCATTACTGAGAAAAAATCCAGTTATGATTTTGGTGCACGAACAGTTATCGAACATAACCTCGAACAGCCGAATTTTTCTCAAATCGTTCGTGTTCGCCGAACGGCTCGAACACCGCCCAAAACAGCTCGAATTTGAGATTGGCGAACAGTTAGAGTCGAACAACGCTCATCTCTATTAATAATGCGTCATCTGTAGAATGCAGCATCGTCTCCAGTCTGACAGAGATACGTATAATTCAGGTCGCAGCTTACGAGCGCAGTAGCGTCCTCTAATAAACCGCGCGGGCATTATGGGCGACGTTAATGCGTCGTGGGCGTGGTTTACGGCGTTGATGCATCGTGGACGTGTTTTACGACGTATTTGCGGCCTAGCTTGTTAGGAGAGGCGGCAATATGGCGGCCAGGAGGCGTGCATCTCCATGGGGGGATGCAGAGGTGCGCTACCTCATAGCACAGCTGGATGCCAAAGATTATGATTGTCATGAGCACTCACAACATCCAGTGCTCCGTAAGCAGGCGGTGCTGCGGAGTATAAGACAGGGCCTGGACCAAAGATTTTGGGTGCTGCGCTCCGCTACCAGATCCGGAAGAAGCTGGCGGATCTGAGGTACAGATCCAGTGAATGCATTACCAGCATCGGGTCACAGACCCTGCCCCATCGTGGTGAGTGGTTTTAAAATAGGTTAGCACAGTATATGGCAGCACATTAGTTACAACTGCAATTACAGTGCAGTACCTCAGGTATGTAATGCTATTTGTTCTCCAGCACCTGCAGACCCGGAGCCCCAGCAGGAGTCAGCTACAGGCTCTCCAGCATCACTCCATGATATGGGTGTAGCTTCATCTTACGGTAATGCTTTCATATAAAATACGGTCCATACAACTTGGAAAGTATAGGGCTGTCATGTACTATGAAGTGTTGTGTCTTTCCCTAGCCGGTGATGCCAGAGGATCCGGGTGGTCCATAAGCTCTTCATCACCAGAGAAAACCGAAAACCGTAAGTATTAAATAACAAACATGTACCTGATAGGCTGTGTGCCCACGATGCGTTTTTAATGCGTTTCTGCAGCATTTTTGCAGCTGTGGCAATGCATTAAAAACGCATGGGTAGAAGGGCAGCAATGTTCCCCAATGATAATCCGCATGTGCTGTGCACATGCTGCGGAAATTTCCGCTGGGGATTATCATTGCGGAAAAAAACCAAGCACTACCAATTATTTTGCGGAAGCGCTTATTTTTGCGCCGCCATTGACTTGCATTAGAACGCGCCAATTCCACAAGACTGCCTCTGTACTTGTGCAATTGGCGCGTTCTAATGTGCGGATGGTACCCGGGTGTGGTGCATCGTGGGCACATAGCCTTAATTAGATGAATGTACAGAATTATTCGTCTTAAGTTTAACAATTACCTCCGTAGAAATCCCTACATTAGACGATCTCCTGGCGTCACAGCGGAGACTAAGCGAAGCAGTCCAACAGCACGGAGTGATGCTGGCAAGATTTGTGGCGGCCCAACAGCGTCGCGGCAGCCAATAACTTTTTTTTTTGTTGTTGTTAATATTTTTGGGTTGGTTGTTGTTATATTTATTTTATTTTTATTAAAAAACGTTAAAGTTTATATCCACTGCTGTGTACACTTTGTTACAAACAAATAAGATGTTTCATCACTCACACCCATTATATGCATGCATCTGTATAGATCAGGGGTCTCAAACACGCGGCCCGCGGGCTGCATGCGGCCCCTTCGGCTGCTTCATGCGGCCCGCAGGCACAGACCCCGCAACTATCGCGGCTCTTTCCAGCAGCCGCCGACATCAGCGCTGTAGTGCAGAGTATTGTTGTGCGGAGACCGGCTCTCTGCACAGCCACACCAGGGCCAGCCGCCGGCCTATCAGAGGCCAGCAGCTGACCTCTGCGTTCTAGCGCAGCGGCTTATGATGTCACTGCCATGCGCAGACGTCAGCTGCTGGCCTCTGATAGGCCGACGGCTGACACTGGTATTGCTGTGCAGAGAGCCTGTCTCTGTGCGGCAATACACTGCACTACAGCGCTGATGTCCACAGCTGCTGGAGAGAGCCGCGATCATTACAGGGTCTGTGCCTGCGAGCCTCAGGTGCAGAGGACGCCGAGGGAATGGAGGACAGGTGAGAATTTTTTTTTTTCCCTCTGTGATGTGAAAAACAGCACAGGGGACCTGTGCTCAGTATGGGGGGGGGGGGCACTGTGCTCAGTATTGGGGGACGGAGACCCTGAGTGCTGTATGGGGGGGTATGGGGACCCTGAGTGCTGTTTGGTGGGACGGGGACCTTGAGCACAGTATGGGTGGTACGGGGACCCTGTGCACAGTATGGCCAGAGAAGCGTCATGGATTCTGAAACTCAACTCTGGCATTCTCACAGGTCTTAATTTTCGCCATGATTTAATGTACATTTTAAAAAAAAAAAAATTTTTGCTAGTATGCTATGCACATATGTTCAATCTATGCCTATTATTAAGCAAATAGTCTCAGGTGGTTGTTCTTTCACTGATGAACTTCCTGTTCTTTGTTGGTCTCCACCCTATTTTCTTTCTTTTTTGTCTTTAGTCCATATGTATTTACATGTCTTTTAATTACAGCAATGTAACCTATGATTAAGAACCCTTGTTTGGTTCAAAACGCATAAGGTTTGCCTGTTTTTTTGATGGAATCAATAAAATGGACGTTTTAACTTTAAATTTCTTGTGATGGATATGGAGAAGGTACTGGAGTTTTTTTTCATCAAATTCATTACAAATTTTTACCAGAAATTCATCCAAAATTACTCAGTTATAGTGAAACCCCTTACTGACATGACTAAGAAGGGGTCTGATTTTTCCAAATGGTCGGATGCTTCCCTCCAGGTTTTTTGTTCTTTAAAGAATCATTTTGCCACCTCACCTATACTCTGTCAACCTGATGTTTATCAACCATTTATTGTAGAGGCATTGAATGTCTGTTGATGCAGTGTTGTCTCAGGGTTCGTGCCCTGGTAAATAGCATCCATGCGCCTTCTTTTCTAAAAAATTGTCTTCGGCTGAGAGAAGTAATGACGTGGGTATTAGGCAAATTTTGGAGATCAAATTGGTGTTCGAGGAATGGTGAAATTGGTTAGAGGGGGCTATCCATCCAAGTACTGTTATTACTGACCATAAGGACCTGTCATATTTCCAGTCAGCTAAACGTCTTAACCCTAGACAAGCCAGATGATTCCTGTTTTTTACTAAGTTCAACTTTGATGTCACTTTTCGTCTAGGGGTCAAAAATGTCAGTGCTGATGCTTTGTCCTGGAGCTTCCCTGGTTTTGGAAACTAGTGTTGAGCGAGAACTAAAATGCTCGGGTGCTCGAAGCTCGGGCTGAGCTCACCGTGGTACTCGGGTGCTCGACCCGAGCAACGAGCCCAATGTTAGTCTATGGGAGACCCGAGCATTTTTGCGGCGACACCCCCGGCAGTCTGTAGAAAGCCTAAAAGTGCCCGAAACTATAGTGACAGTGCTCAAATGACATGGGGACAGCATGGGGAATGCCCCAGGAAGTATTTCTGACCCTCAGGTCACTGCTGTCAACAACGTGTTCAGAGGTATTAAGCCACTTTTATGGGCTCACAATAAAACATTCAAAAATGAAACTGAAACTGCTTTCCTGTGAAATATGTTAAGGAACATCCTTTCCAGGGTAAAGACTTGTGTATAAGGTAAAATAAATAACCAAAAACAAAAATACTCCTCCACACCTTGGGCTATGTTCACAAGTAGCATTTTTTATGCGTTTTTGCACTTTTGTATTGCTTTCAACCGTGACAAATGCATTCACCGGGAAATGTCATTTTAACATTTGACAACCTTATCTGGCCATGTGCTGTGTGACACATGCATACAGTGCTGAAAAGACATGAGATCAGCATGGGGAAGACCCCTGGAAGCATCTCTGACACCCAGGTCACTGCCTAAAAGTGTGCCCATCAGAAGTGATCCTTGCCGCGTCAGAAGATGCAGACTTGCAACTATCCCCGTGCAAGTCCTTGTCCCAGGGCAGTGTTCAATTGTACCTCCCCCATTCCTTGCAATGCAAGCACAAATATGCAGCCAACTACCCGCCCACCCACAGGCTGCAATACTATACTGCTAGCTTGCACTTGAAATGGGGCATTTAAGTTTGGAGGAGGCCGAAGCTGGCCACTGCCTAATGGCTGCGTCGGCGGCGAGGTCTCCATACTAAGTCCCCAGCCGCCACAATTTGTTCCGGGAACCTTCCCCACACTTTTCTTAGCCTGGCCTGCTTAAGGGCAGCATTGGACGAGCCCACCAGACAAGCAGAGACTCCTCAGGTGGGCCCTGGCATCAGGGGAGTTGAGAGTGCCAAAGTGAGGAGCATGATGATGATGATAGAAGTTAGCATCTGCTTTGTTTTCTTGTAATGCAAACATAAGTGTGCAGCCTGCCACCCACCCACCCCCAGGCTGCAATACCATACTGCTAGCTTGCACTTGAAATGTGGCCTTTTAGCTTGCAGGAGGCCAAAGCTGGCCACTACCTCATGGCTGCTTCGGCAGCGAGGTCTCCATACTCAGTCACCAGCCGCCACTATTTGTCCCGGTAGCCTTCCCAACACTTTTCTTAGCCTGGCCTGCTTTAAGGTAGCATAGGATGAGCCCCCCAGAGAACCAGACTTCTCCGGTGGGCCGTGGCTTCTCCATCAGTGGAGTTGAGAGTGCCAAGGTGAGGAGCATGATGATGATGATAGATGTTAGCATCTACTTTGTTTTCTTGGAATCTAAGCGTAAGTATGCAGCCTGCCACCCACCCACCCCCGGGCTGAAATACCATACTGCTAGCTGGCTGGCACTTGAAATGAGACCTTTTAGGCTTGTGGAGGCAGACTTCCGCCACCATGTCATGGCTGCATCGGCGGCCTGGTATCCATACTCAGTCCCCATCCGCCCGGTGGCCGGATGTCCACACTCGGTCCCCAGCCACCAGGGGGCGGCCGGGTGTCCATATTCGGACCCCAGCTGCCCCTATTTGTCCCAGTGCGCCTTTTACACAAGCGCGCATACCAAAACATTACCTGTGCCCTCCCCAGTGCATTTAGTGGGAAGGACAGCCTATTCCACTGTAGTGTGTGCACGCCAACCCCCTGTTCGTGGTACATGCGAAGATGCCTCCCGCCCTGCACCTGTAGTTGCAGACTTGCAACTATCCCCATTCAAGTGCTTGTCCAGGGCAGTGTTCATTTGTACCTCCCCCATTACTTGCAATGCAAGCGCAAGTATGCAGCCTGCCACCCCCCCCCAGGCTGCAATACCATACTGCTTGCTTGCACTTGAAATTGGGCCTTTTAGGCATGTGGAGGTGGAATATGGCCACCACGTCATGGCTGCGTCGGTGACCTGGTATCCATACTTTATCCCCAGCCGCCCAGCGACCAGGTGTCCATAATCGGTTCCCAGCGACCCCGCGGCAGGATGTCCACACACGGTCCCCTGCTGCCTGGGGGTGGCCTGGTGTCCATAAACGGTCCCCAGCTGCCCCTATTTGTCCCGGTGCACCTTTTACACAAGCGCGCATACCAAAACATTACCTGTGCCCTCCCCAGTGCATTTAGTGTAAGGACAGCCTAACCACAAACACGTGGACAAGTGAATGTGGCCAGGGATGGTCCATCTCACTGACGCCTTCACACTGGGTTAATATTTTGGAAGCCGGGACATAGTTGGACACTGGGATGCAACACGTCCTCCAGACATAGAGGATTGCGGGTCCTGGGTCAATCAGGCTTCAAAACAAAGTTCAGAAGGTAGACAGCAGCAGTGGCCGGCCTCCTTCACGAGTAAATTATTCATGATCATGAGGCCATCCATCTCCTTAGCTTTCTGTTCCTTGGAATGCAAGCACATGTATGTAGTAGCGGCTAAGCGTGAGGTGGTCAGTGTTTTAGTGCATATCCTACTTCCTCCGAGGATTGCTGGATGTTTTCCTGCTACTTTCCCAGTTCTATGACAAAGCTTCAGGTGATGAATCATGGATGAGGTGGTGGCAAAGGAGAAAGAGCAGGAGGAACAGGGACCATTCACATCAATATCAGGCCAGTCAACCACACATGTCTTGTAGGATATGTTTCTGCACCAAAAGGAGCGGTTCGGCTACACAGTTATAGGGCATACAGTGAGTGCAATGCCTACCAAAAATTTTGAGGTACTCCAATGCACCTTGGAAGTGACATGGAGGTCAGAGGGCCTTAACTAAACTATTTTTTTCATTTATAGCAACTGGGTCTCCTGTACACTGTTGGCCTAAGCAGTGAAAGGAAGGCTTTCTAAAAATTATGAGGAACTGCAATGCCCCTTGAAACAGAAGTGGATTACAGCGTACTAAAAACCTTCTACCAATTTTTGGGGAGTGGGTCTCCCTTAGTGTTCGCCTATGCATTGAAAAGCAAAAGCTGACTAAAATTAGGAGGAAATGCAAGCCCGTTGGAAGAGTCATGGAGGTTAGAGGTAATTAAAAACAACATTTCAATGCCCCTTGGAAGAGCTGTGGAGTTCAAACTGGTTTAACAAGACGGTTTTAATGCCCCTCGGAAGAGACGAGGAGTTCAGAGTGTTTTAACAAGACGGTTTTAATGACCCTTGGAAGAGAGGTGGAGGTCCCAGTAGAATAAAAAGACAATATCAATGCCCCATGGAAAAAGTGGTGGAGGTCCCAGTGGAATAAAAAGACAATATCAATGCCCCTTGGAAGAGTGGTGGAGGTTACAGTGGAATAAAAAGACAATATCAATGCCCCTTGGAAAAGTGGTGGAGGTCGCAGTGGAATTAAAATACAAAATCAATGCCCCTCGGAATAGTGGTGGAGGTCACAGTGGAATAAAAAGACAATATCAATGCCCCTTAGAAAAGTGGTGGAGGTCCCAGTGGAATAAAAAGACAATATCAATGACCCTTGGAAGAGACGTGGAAGTCACAGTATCTTAACAAGACGAATTTAATGCCCCTTGGAAGAGACGTGGAGTTCAGAGTGGTTTAACATGATGGTTTTAATGCACCTTGGAAGAGACGTGGAGTTCAGAGTGGTTTAACAAGATGGTTTTAAAGTTCCTTGGAAGTGACGTGGAGGTCACAGTAGCTTAACAAGATGGTTTTGATGCCCCTTGATAGAGACGTGGAGTTCAAAGTGGAGTAAAAAGACAATATCAATGCCCCTTGAAAGAGTGGTGGAGGTTGCAGTGGAATAAAAAGACAATATCAATGCCCCTTGGAAGAGTGGTGGAGGTCGCAGTGTAATAAAAATACAATATCAATGCCCCTTGGTAGAGTGGTGGAGGTCGCAGTGGAATAAAAATACAATATCAATGCCCCTTGGAAGAGTGGTGGAGGTCCCAGTGGAATAAAAAGACAATATCAATGACCCTTGGAAGAGTGGTGGGCGTCCCAGTGGAATAAAAAGACAATATCAATTACCCTTGGAAGAGTGGTGGAGGTCACAGTAGCTTAACAAGACGATTTTAATGCCCCTTGGAAGAGACGTGAAATTCAGAGTGGTTTAACAAGACTGTTTTAATGCCCCTTGGAAGAGAAGTGGAGTTCACAGTGGAATAAAAGACAATATCAATGCCCCTTGAAAGAGACGTGGAGGTCCCAGTGGAATAAAAAGACAATATCAATGACCCTTGGAAGAGACGTGGAGGTCACAGTAGCTTAACAAGACGATTTTAATGCCCCTTACAAGAGCCATGCAGTACAGCATAATAAAAACATTATTCCCATTATTAGGGAGTGGGTCTCCCACAGTCTCTGCCTATGCCTTCCAAGCAAAACCTGCCAAAAATTAGGACGGAGGAACTTGCAATGCCCCTTACAAGAGCAATGCAGTACAGCATATTGAAAACATTTTTCCCATTATAGGGGAATCGGTCTCCCATAGTCTTTGCCTATGCCTTCCAAGCAAAAGCCGCCAAAAATTAGAACGGAGGAACTTGCAATGCCCTTTACAAGAGCCATGCAGTACAGCATATTAAAAACATGATTCCTATTATTGGGGAGTGGGTCTCACATAGTCTTTGCCAATGCCTTCCAAACAAAAGCTGCCAAAAATTAGGATGGATGAAAGTGCAATTCTGGCAACGCGGACCACGATCACCCTGGTGGTATAGTGGTGGTGGAGGCTGAGGATAAGGAGAAGAGCAAAAAACAGCCGAAATGAGGAAGCGTATAGCCATGTGTGGGTGTGAAGCGGTGCATGGGAATACACCTTCGAAAATAACACAGTGGATTGGACTTTATGTTACTTTGCTGTCATTTGGTGGTGATGAGAAGTCTGGCCCAATCCAGCCCTTGTTCATTTTGATAAAGGTCAGCTTGTCAGCATTGTCAGTTGACAGGCGAGTGCGCTTATCAGTTATAATTCCCCCAGTGGCACTACAAACACGCTCCGATAACACGCTAGCGGCAGGGCAGGCCAGGACCTCGAAGGCATACAGAGCGAGTTCATTACTAGTGTCCAGCTTGGATACCCAATAATTAAAAGGCACAGAGAAATCATCGAGGACGCTGGTACGGTCGGCAAGGTACTCCCTCACCATCTTTTGAAACTTTCCACTCCTTGTGAGAGTTTCCCGTGCCTCAGTGCCTGTAAGCAGGGCGGGTCTCAGAAAACTGTCCCAGAATGTTGACAGTGTTCCCCTTCCTCTTCTGAACTGGAGTTGCGTCTCTCTCGCCAGTATGCCTTGGTTGGTCAACGAACAGTGACCTCTGCCGCTAGCGTGTTCAGATGGGAATTTTTTTAACAGTTCTGCAGCAAGGGCCTTCTGGTACTGCCCCATTTTTGTAGACCTCTCCACCTCAGGAATAAGAGAGTGCAAGTTCTCCTTGTAGCGGGGGTCTAAAAGTGTCACCAACCAGTAATGACTGTCACCCAACATTTTGACAATGCGAGGGTCATGGTTAAGGCAGACTACCATAAAGTCAGCCATGCGTACCAGACTGGTAATGGGCAAGACTTCCGTGTCCTCACCAAAATGATGACTGACCATGCTCTCCTCCTCCTCCTCCCCCCTGTCCTCAGGCCACCCACGCTGAACCGACGGTATGACAGTTGTACAGGTACTAACGTCTACAGCGCATGATACAAGCTCCTGTTCTTCCTCCTACTCCTCCTCCTTCTCCTCTCCCTCACTGTCCCCCAATGCAGGTTGGGATGAGATGAGGCTGGGCTGTGTGTAATCGCCCGCTACAGCTTCTTGATCCATCTCATCATACTCTGGCTGCAATGCCTCCTCTTTAATTCTCTGCAGAGAGCGTTGCAAAAGACAGACAAGTGGGATGCTGGCGCTAATGATGGCGTGAACGCCACTCACCATCGTGGTGGACTCCTCAAAGTTTGTCAGGATGGTACATATGTCAGACATCCAGGTCCACTCCTGAGGTCTTATGTATGGAGTCTGACCAGAATATCGACGGCCTTGTTGCAGCTGGTACTTCACAACTATTCCCTTCTGCTCACAAATCCTTTGCAACATGTGGAGGGTAGAGTTCCAACGCGTGGGGACATCACACACCAGTCGGTATGCCGGAAGCTGAAAACGCTGCTGCAACACAGCAAGGGCGGCGGAAGCTATAGCTGACTTCCGAAAATGAACCACGAGGTTAAGCACATGAGCCAGGCATGGTACGTGTGTGATCTCGACTCGCCTCAGAGCCGCCACCAGGTTACGGCCATTGTCACACACGACCATGACTGGATGTAGGTTCAGCGGTCTCCGCCACAGATCTGCCTGCTCTTTCACAGCTGTCCACACCTCAAAAGCAGTGTGAGGTTTATCACCTAAGCTTATGAGTTTCAGTACAGCCTGCTGCCGCTTGGCTGAGGCGGTACTGCAGTGCTTCCAGCTTGTAACTGATGTGGTGATATCTGAGATGGAGGCTGAACATGAGGAGGAGGGGGGGATGATGCGCCAGAGCTGTTCACTGTGGGGGCAACTCTGACTGACATAGGGCCCGCAATCCTCGGTGTGGGGAGGATGTGTTCCGTCCCAAGGTCCGACTAGGTCCCGTCTGCCACTATGTTTACCCAGTGTGCCGTCAGGGAGATGTACCGTCCCTAGCCACAAGCACTTGTCCACGTGTCTGTTGTCAGGTGGACTCTCCCAGTAACTGCGTTGTTGAGGGCACGGCAGATATTTTGGGACACAAGCTTGTGTAGTGCGGGAATTGCACACCGGGCAAAATAGTGTTGACTGGGGACCGAGTACCGAGGTATGGCCACCGCCATAAGGTTGTGGAAGGATTCCATCTCCACCAGCCTAAAAGGCAGCATTTCCAATGCAAGCAGTCGTGAAATGAGCGAATTTAGGACTGTGGCCTGTGGGGCACTGGCTGCGAATTTGCACTTTTGTTCAAAGGTCAGGGATATGGTCAATTGATCGCTGCGGTGGGGCGTGGACGTGGATGTTGATGCTGTTTCTTGAGAAACTGCCATAACAAGTGAAGACTGAGAGGAGGAGGCATCTTTGTATGCAGTATGGACAGGGGATTGCCTTGCACGCACAACAGGGGGTTCTCTTACACGCACAACAGCGGAAGAAGCAGTGGTGACACCAGCTGACACTGGTTGTGGACCCTGGGGTTCACCACACAAAGTCGGGTGCTTTGCTGACATGTGCCCGATTATGCTGGTGGTGGTCAGGCTGGTAGTTTTGTCACCCCTGCTGATGCTGGCCTGGCAGGTGGTACAAATGGCCTCTTTGGGGTTATCAGCAGAGTCTTTAAAACAATTCCATACTCTGGAAGACCTACCGGTTGTACTGGCAACGTCCCTCATGTTGGTGTTACGGGGAACTGTTGCCCGCTTTCTGTCTGCGGCCACCACACTGCTTCTTCCTGCCTGTTGGGGTACTCTGCCTCCCTCCCCCTGTGTGCTGCTGGCCTCGCTCTGCGTGTCCTCCTGCCACGTTGGGTCAGTTACAAGATTATCCACCACCTCCTCCTCTTCCACTTCCGCACCACGGTCCTCCTCCTCACTTCGTGGCAATTGTGTCTCGTCATCGTCCACCTCTTGTGACAAATTGCCAGCGTCGCCTTCCTGTGGCTGTGGCTGTTCAAATATTTGGCCTTTACTACATGGGATCTCCTCTTCTACCACTTCAAGCGGAGCAGGCAAGAGGTCCAAATATGGAAATGGGCTAGTGAACAGTTCTTCAGAGTGTCCAACTGTGAGATCAGTTGCTGTCTGACGACACTCGGCATGGTGGGTGGAAGGAGCATCAGGGAGAGGAGAAGCATGCGGTCGAGACTCACGGCTACTAAGACTTGACCATGTGGAAGACAGACCAGAGGTGGTGGTGCCCAGGTGACTGGAAGTATTATCTGCTATCCAATTAATAACCTGTTAACACTGATCAGTTCACAATAGTGGTGTTGTTGTGTGCTTCCCTAGTAATTCGGTCAAGAACTGGGAGCAAGAAGATGTGGCTGTTGGTTGTGGCACATTTTCACCTTGGCCAAGGCCCCGTCCTCTGCACACACAATCACCAGAACGTCCAGTGCCACGTCCCTTGCCACGCGCCGTGCCAATTGTAAATGAAGTAAAATACATAACACTCGCACTATCGATGACAAAAGGGTAAGGAAATGGAGATTAGAACCGTGGAAGAATAAAACCACAGTTCTAGTTCTCTGGCCTACACCAGAATCTTTTAAACAGATATATTTGTGTCTGAACAGTCAGTGAGACACTTAAACTGCTTTTTTTATGTAAAAAAGGCAAAAGGTGGATTACATCCAGATTTGAACCGTGGAAGAGGAATACCACAGTTCTATTTCTCTGGCCTACACCAGAATCTTTTAAACAGATATATTTGTGTCTGAACAGTAAGCGAGACAATGAACTGTTTTTTTTTATGTAAAAAAGGCAAAAACGTGGATTACACCCAGATTTGAACCGGGGAAGGTGAAAATCACAGTTCTAGTTCTCTGGCCTACACCAGAATCTTTTAAACAGATATATTTGTGTCTGAACAGTCAGCGAGACACTCAAACTGTTTTTTTTGTATGGAAAAAAAGCAAAAAGGTGGATAACACCAACGTTTGAACCGTGGAAGAGGAAAACCACAGTTCTTTTTTGCTGGCCTACACCAGAATCTTTTAAACATATATATTTGTGTCTGAACAGTCAGCGAGACACTCAAATTGTTTTTTTCTATGTAAAAAAGACAAAAAGGTGGATTACACCCAGATTTGAACTGTGGAAGAGGAAAACCACAGTTCTAGTTCTCTGGCCTACACCAGAATCTTTTAAACAGATATATTTGTGTCTGAACAGTCAGCGAGACACTCAAACTGTTTTTTTTTTATGGAGAAAAGGCAAAAAGGTGGAAAACACCCAGATTTGAACCGTGGAAGAGGAAAACCACAGTTCTATTTCTCTGGCCTACACCAGAATCTTTTAAACAGATATATTTGTGTCTGAACAATCAGCGAGACACTCAAACAGTTTTTTTTTAAGGAAAAAAGGCAAAAAGGTGGATAACACCCAGATTTGAACCGTGGAAGAGGAAAACCACAGTTCTAATTTCCTGGCATATACCAGACTTTTTTAAATAGATATATTTGTGTCTGAACAGTCACCGAGACACTCAAACTGTTTTTTTTTATGGAAAAAGGCAAAAAGGTGGATAACACCCAGAATTGAACCGTGAAAGAGGAAAACCGCAGTTTTAATTTCCTGCCATATACCAGACTTTTTTAAATAGATATATTTGTGTCTGAACAATCAGCGAGACACTCAAATTTTTTTTTTTATGGAAAAAAGGCAAAAAAAGTGGATAATACAGAGATTTGAACTGCAAAACCACAGTCCTAGTTATCTGGCCGAAACCAGAATCTTTTAAACAGATATATTTGTGTCTGAACACTCGCAGACACACTCAATTTTTTTTTTGGGGGGGTGGGGGATACCAAAACGTTAATAAGATGGGTATTTGTACAGTCTGACTGAGGGGAAAAAAAAAAGTGGATTTAGATGAAAAAAAAAGGATTTTTTCTGGCCCCTGAGACCTGGGGCTAAGTCTAGCAATTTGAGCAGCAGCAGCACACAGGACTGTAATGCAGTGTTTTTTGGTTTAACCACTGCGTCTCATATACAGCCTGCCTGCCTGCCTGATATTTGGGATGGATATTAGTCCTCAGAAGGACTGATTGTTTGATTTTGCAGGCTTTACAGACCCTGTAGGTAAAAAAAAGGAGAAAAGCTCCAGCCACAGATAAATCCCAAAAATAGTTGTCTTTATTGAGTTAAGATACAGATATCAAAGCCATGTCCATAAAAGCAACGTGTTTCGAACACAAATGGTGTGTTCTTTTTCCAAGCTACATACAAATGACAAAGACCCAGTATATATACATAGATAGACCAAGAAAAACGCAGCAATCGGATCACATGACACAAAAAAAAAAAAACACCACTTGAGTAAGTAAATAAGAAAACGTACAATTATTTAAAAATAATGAAAAAGAAGTTCTCGTCGCATATTGAGTCCATCTGGGTGGCAAGTATTGAGAAAATACATCCAGAAAGCTTCTCGGTTTAAAAGGTGTCTTCTGTTGTCGCCACCTCTTGGGTTCAAAATTAAAGATTCAATTCCATATGCCCGAAAAGAGGAAGTATTCCTGTTGTGAACTTGTATAAAATGCCTAGAAGCATGAGATATATTGCGATTAGTGACATTGATAATATCTCTGGTGTGTTCTGCAATGCGTTTTTTTAGTTTGCGCACTGTAGATCCAACATATAATTTATTACAACTTATGTATTCTATTATATATACAAGATGATCACTATTACAATTAATAAATTGTTTTATATCATGTTGCTGAGTTTTATCTGTATTAAAAAATTCCTTTGTGGTTTTTGCATAGCGGCACATGCCGCAACAATTCTGACCACACCGAAAAAAAACCTTGCAATTTAGCCATGTATGACGCTGTTTTTTGGGGTCTGAAAACTAGGAGATAATATATTACCTAAGGTTTGAGCCCGTTTAGCCACTACTCTGCATCCTGTTTTTAATATGTTGGCTAATGTACTGTCATCATATAAAATGGGTAGATGTTTCAAAATGATTTGTTTAATCTGAAAAAATTGGGGACTGAATTTCAAAGAGATGGTTAATTTATTATTTTGATGGTTAATAATACCAGAATTGGATGCAATTTTCCTGTTTGATGTTTGAATGAGATTATCCCTAGATTTATTGTGGACAATACTCTCTGCTCTTTTGAGTGTCCAAGCTGGATAACCCCTTTTAATTAATCTTTTTTTGCATGTATCAAATTCATTTTGAAGTTCAGCAATTTCTTTTTATACGAGTAAATTCACCTACTGGAATAGCCTTAATGGTAGAAAGAGGATGTCCACTAGCACCAGGGATTGGAAAGAGAATACAATTCTCTATATTCCCAAAAAGACATCACCAAATTAGCGATTGAAGGGGAATACTTAGCCCCCATGGAAACCCCTCTCGCCTGGAGAAAAAATTGTTGCTCATACATGAAAAAATTATGGGTCAATAAAAACTCTGTGACATTTAGCAAGTATTCAGATAATTCAGAAGTATAATTGCTGTACTTCTTCAAATGAAAATCCAGTGCTTGTAGTGCAATATGTTAGGGTATGCTAGTATATAATGCAACTGCATCGCAGCTTAACCAGCTAAATTCTTCTTTCCAATGTAACTTTGCTAATTGACCCAAAACATCCTTAGAGTCCTTCAAAGATCCAGCAGACCTCTGTACTAAAGGCTGTAACAATGTATCAAGCCAGTCACCCAGGTGTTCAGAGACAGATTGAATACTGGAGACAATGGGTCTCATAGGGGGAGGTATAATACCTTTGTGAATCTTTGGTAACCAATAAAGACAGGGTAACATCGGGTGATCCACCAGCATAAAATCCCTCTGTTTTTCTGAAATAACTCCAAGATTAAATCCTTCTGAAATGATGTAATGTGTAGCAATTTTGTATGATTCTAGGGGATTTGAAGAAAGCTTTGTATAGATTGTTGTGTCAGACAGCATTAATGACTAGAGATGAGCGGTGTTCGACTCGAACTGTTCGCCAATCTCAAATTCGAGCTGTTTTGGGCGGTGTTCGAGCCGTTCGGCGAACACGAACAATTTGAAAAAAATTTGGCCGTTCGAGGTTATGTTCGATAACTGTCCGTGCACCAAAATCATAACTGGATTTTTTCTCAGTAATGCTGAAAATTAATGTTAATACGCAGTTTGAGTGTACAGCGGGGCGGGGGGAGGGGCAGGGGATGGATCTCTGCAGAAATAATGAAGATCTCCATTTTTTTTTCTCTTTACCGCATTTACAGTGGGGAAGTGCATTCTATCAGCCTATCAGTAGCGCACACACGGAGCAAACTGCTTTTTTTCACACAAGCAAGGGCATGTGTCATTGGCAGTGTATGTCACATGTCCTTGCCCTATAAGACCCAGCCATTTTCCCCGTCGCCACCATTTTCTCACTGCTGCAGCTGTGTGTTAGACGGCACTGCTGTTGTTGTGTGCGCTATACTTTGTTAATTTCAAGCCAATTTTTGCACAAATCTACAGATAGCTTGGGAGTGGGGAATAGTTGTGATTGCAGTCCTTTTAAGGACTAGGTTACATAATTTCCTACGACTTTTATCAGGCAGGTCTGTGCTCTTAAAAAGATAGGTTGGGAGTAAAGACTAATTGTAATTGCAGTCCTTTTCAGGGCTAGGTTACATCAGTTCCTATCACTTTTTGCAAGGCAGGTCTGTGCCAGTGCTGTGCAAGTTTTTTTCACAGCATTTGGCTAAATCTAGCAAAGCTAATCCTTTTTGTCCTCTTGCAGTGTGTGTTAGTCAGTGGAGAAGCCTATCTGTGTTGCAAGCTACACCACCTGTGTATAGAATACAATTTTTTTTACTGCACCTAGTGAAGTAAAACCATTTGGGCATAGCATCATTCTATTAGTCCATCTATACTAACCTCCATCAGGTTGCAAATTCAATATAATTTTTTTCTGCATCTAGCTCTGAAAAACTATTTTGGCTTCTAGCAGTGTGTGGGACTTGTTCTATTAGTCATTCTACACTAACCTCCATCAGGTTGCAAATTCAATATAATTTTTTTCTGCATCTAGCTCTGAAAAAATATTTCAGCTTCCTGCAGTGTGTGGGACTAGTTCTATTATTCCATCTATACTAACCTCCATCAGGTTGCAATTTCAATATAATTTTTTTCTGCATCTAGCTCTGAAATTTTTTTTCGGCTTCTAGCAGTGTGTGGGACTTGTTCTATTAGTCCATCTATACTTACCTCCAGCAGGTTGCAAATTCAATATAATTTTTTTCTGCATCTAGCTCTGAAAAACTATTTCGGCTTCTAGCAGTGTGTGGGACTTGTTCTATTAGTCCATCTATACTAACCTCCATCAGGTTGCAATTTCAATATAATTTTTTTCTGCATCTAGCTCTGAAAAACTATTTCGGCTTCTAGCAGTGTGTGGGACTTGTTCTATTAGTCCATCTATACTAACCTCCAGCAGGTTGCAAATTCAAAATAATTTTTATCTGCATCTAACCCAGCCAAAACTTTTGGGCTAATACCACAGTTTGGACACTCAGCTCTGCTCGGTTCCCATCCATTGTTTTTTGTGCAAACAACTCCAGAGTTGTGAATTAGTTAACCACCAAAATGAGTGGATAAAGGCCTGCTGCTGGTGGAAAGGGGAATAGGCGTGTTGGGAAGGGAAAAAAAGGTTGTGTCCGTGGGGTAGGTGTTAAAGCAACAGTAACATCTGGAGAAGAAAGACCATCTTCCAGCCAAATTAAGATGTCTTCCTCTTTTAGCGGACAATGTGTTAAGATCCCTTTCTTACAGCGACTCCAATCGCTACAAATTCCAGATGAGGCACAAAAACAGCAGGTGCTTCAACAGATATCAAGTGCCCCTTTAAGTGGGCTCTCCTCCACCTCAACTTCAACATCACAAATACTCCAGTCCTCAGAGGTGTCACCCCAATCGCACTTGCTTCCTCACAGCTCCCAAGTCTCCAGCTGCCCGTCTGAGTATGGGGTAGAACAGATGGTTGAGTCTGCAGAGCTGTTTACTCATACTATAGCCTAGGAATCAGAGGTCGGCTCCAGAGCTTCTGGGAATCCAGATGAGGAAATGATCTGCACTGATGCCCAGAATCTTTATGAGTCGGATCCAGGACCTGACACAGAAAGTTCTGACCATAATGTAGACCCTCATTCCCAAACTGTAACTCCTGTTGGTGGAGACAATGAGGAAGACGATGATGAGACTCAAATACCTGATTGGAGTGACAACTTTAGTTTTTTGTCAGGGCAGGAAGAGGTTGGCTCTGAGGACAACGGGTGTGATAACACACAGGGTGATGATGACGAGGTTGGAGATCCCACTTACTGTCAACCCACAGTCAGCCAAGAGATGAGGTCAGCAGAGGAGGTGGAGGAGGATGCTAGTGACGACGAGGTCAGATTGCACCTTCCTGGACAGAGACGTAGTACTGGAAGCACGTCAACAACTGCATCCTCAAACACAACTCTGCCTCTGACCACAAGTCGTGGTGGTTCTTCAGGTCGCATGGGTGCTAAGCCTTGCATAGCCTGGGCATTTTTGCAGATCGATAAAGAAGACCCAACTCATGTTATCTGTAACATTTGTCAGCAAAAGCTAAGTAGAGGCCATAAAATACATAGTTTGAGTACTTCATGCATGAACCGGCACATGGATATGAAGCATAAGTTGCAGTGGAAGCTCACTGTGCTACAATGCAGCCTAGCCGGATGGGCCAACCACCGTCTACCACATCTTGTGAATCCGCGGCCTCTTCACTCCTTTGTGACTGGGGGGACAGCAGTCACACCTGTTTTGGGACGCAGACCTGCCACCTCTTTACCCGCAACAGTCAGCGTGATTTCTTTGGAGGTCATCAATTTCTTTGGAGGTGGAAACACCAGCTGGTGCTCAGCGCTGTCCGACATCGATAGCACGACCTTTGGATCAAGGCAACCTAACATGTCCGCCTGCATCTTCCTCACAGACCAGCAGTTTGCCGGGGACACCCTTCTCAACCCCATCCAAGCACAACAGCCAGCCCTCGGTCCCTCAGATGTGGACAAGTAAAAGACCATTTCCTCCTAGCCATGAGAAAGCTAAGAGGTTGAATTTCACCATCTGCAAGCTCTTGGCTACAGAAATGCTTCCTTTCCGCCTGGTGGACACAGAGGATTTTCGAGACCTTATGTCCGTCGCAGTGCCCCAGTACCAGATGCCCAGTTGGCACTACTTCTCAAAGAAAGGTGTGCCTGCGCTCCACCAGCATGTCGCACACAACATCACGGCTTCTTTGAGAAACTCTGTGTGTGACAGGGTGCATTTCAACTCCGACACTTTGACGAGTAGGCATGGACAGGGGCGTTACATGTCGCTGACTGGGCACTGGGTAACTATGGTGACAGCAGGACAAGGGTCTGCTGTCCAAGTCTTGCCGTCCACACGATTTGTGCGTCAATCCTCTTTATATCGAAGTTCCTCCACTGCTTCTGCCTCCTCAACCTCCTCTCGATCCTCCACCTGCACCCAAAGCCTGTCTGGTCATGCCACAAGCTTTCTAACTGCGCAGAATGGATCCTGCACACCTCCTTACTATGCTGACAGCAGGGCTCAATGTCATCAGGCAGTTTTTACTTTGAAATGTCTGGGAAATGTGAGTCACACAGCTGAGGAGTTGTGATCAGCTCTGGAGAACCATTTTCATGAAAGGTTGTCTCCACTGGACCTGAAACCAGGGAAGGCCGTGTGCGACAATGCTGCAAATCTGGGTGCGGCCCTTCGCTGGGGCAATGTCACACACGTGTCTTGTATGGCTCACGTGTTGAACCTGGATGTCCAGCAGTTTTTAGCCCACTATCCCGGACTAGATGGCCTTCTGCAGAGGGCACGGTCGCTGTGTGCTCACTTCCGCCGTTTGCATCCCGCAGCTCAGCGACTTACATCTCTACAGAAGTCGTTGGGCCTGCCACTTCACCGGCTCAAATGCGATGTGCCTACCCGGTAGAATTCAACTCTGCACATGTTGCAGTGGCTGTGGCAGCACCGACAACCCTTGGTGCAATACGTTGTGACATATAGCCTGGGCCAACGAGATCCAGAGGTGGGGAAAATCACACTGGAGGAGTGGTCTCAGATCAGGGACCTATGCACCCTTTTGCACAGTTTTGAAATGGCAACGAAGATGTTTAGTGCTGACGATGCCATTATCAGCATGACTATTCTAGTGATTTATATGCTGGAGCACATGTTAAACAGAATTCGGAGTCAGGTGGTGGCAAAAGAGGAGGTGGAGGAAGTAGAGGAGGAGGAGTTGTATGCGGAAGGGCTAACATCTGCAAGGTCCAGACGGTTGGCAGCACCAAGGCGGCAGGCATGTGAGTGCAGGGGAGATGGTTTTACCAGGGCGCATGGTAGCAGCCAAACTAGTGAGGAAGGTGCAGGAGCCCAGGGAGAAGTGGAGGACGAACTGATGGAAGACTCATCAGATGAGGGAGACCTTGATCACATTTCTGTTGTGCGAGGTTGGGGGGAAAGGGCAGAGGAAGGAAGCATGATTGTTACCTCGCCACCAACACAACAGGGACTTGGTGCTCCTGGATGCGCAAGACACATGAGTGCCTTCTTGCTGCACTACCTGCAACATGATCCTCGAATTGTGAGAATTAGAAATAATCCTGACTACTGGGTTGCCACACTGTTAGATCCCCGGTACAAAAGTAAATTTGCAGAAATTATTCCTGCCATAGAAAGAGATGCACGCATGCAGGAGTATAAGAAGAGACTGTTGCAGAATCTTACATGTGCTTTTCCCCAAAACACTAGTGGTGCACGTAGTGAATCTCACAGTTCCAACTTGCCAACCGTGGGACCGTCGCGTGTTCAGCTCTCAAAATTTAACAGAAACACAGTATCTACTGGTAACATCAATTTTGCTTAATCATTTCACCACTTTTTAAGCCCATCCTTTGCAAGGCCACAAGAGACAAGTACAGGAGTATCTCCAAGTAAACATTGAAGCCATGTCTGTGTCACTGGACCCTTGCTCTTTTTGGGCTTCCAATCTGGATAAATGGCCGGAGCTCGCCACTTACGCCTTGGAGATCTTGTCATGCCCCGCAGCCAGTGTTCTGTCTGAACGTGTGTTCAGCGCTGCTGGTGGTGTGCTGACAGATAAGCGCCCGCGGCTCTCCACTTATAATGTAGACAGACTCACGTTCATAAAGATGAATAAATCATGTATCCGAAATGACTTTTCTACCCCTGTGTCATCCTGGGGAGAGTAAAAGCTTGATGATTTGTTAAAATCACCTCACCAACCATTTTAAGCTTTAAAATTACTAATCATGTTTATCTGTATCGTGGCTGGAAAATAATTTGGGCCTTGTAGCAGTGTGCAGTACTGATTCTATTAGGCCATCTATACTAAGCTCCACCAGATTTAAAATTTCTAATCATGTTTATCTGTATCTTGGCTGGAAAATAATTTGGTCCTTGTAGCGGTGTGCAGTACTGATTCTATTAGGCCATCTATACTAAACACCACCAGATTTAAAATTACTAATCATGTTTATCTGTATCTTGGCTGGAATATAATTTGGGCTTTGTAGCAGTTTGCAGTACTGATTCTATTAGGTCATCTATACTAAGCTCCACCAGCTTTCAAATTAATAATAATTTTTAGCTGCATCTAGCCCGGAAAATAATTTTGGGGCTCCTAGATGCGCAAGACACATGAGTGCCTTCTTGCTGCACTACCTGCAACATGACCCTCAGATTGTCAGAATTCGAAATAATCCTGAATACTGGGTTGACACACTCTTAGATCCCCCACACTCTTCGATCAACCTTTTCATTTTAATAAAGAACAAAAAAATGGTCATTTTTGAAATTATAAGCATTAGCAGGTTATTAGAAACTGAAATCAAACAGATTTCAACTCAAAACTTTATTCTAGGAGATGTTACTTTTGCACATAGGACCCCTTGTTCGAAAGAAGCATCTGAACTCTCTCGTCCATTGAATTTGTCAGGTTTTGGATGGTTTCTGGTTCAATTGTTTTGCCTGAGGACAGAATACCCTCCCAGAGCTGTTGCTTAGATGTGAACTGCCTCCCGCCATCATAGACACTCCTTTTGATGATGCTCCAGGGGTTCTGAATGGGGTTGAGGTCAGGGGAGCATGGGGGTCACACCATAAGTTTGTCCATTTTTATGCCCATATCAGCCAGAGATGCAGATGTGTTATGTGCAGCATGAGACGGTGCATTATCATGCATGAAAATAATCTTGCTGCGGAATACACGGTTCTTCTTCTTGAACCATGGCAGGAAGTGCTGTTTGAGAAACTCCACATACATTATGAAGTTCATCTTTACCACTTCAGGGATCCTAAAGGGGCCAAAAATCTCTCTCCCCATGATTCCAGCCCAAAACATTACTCCACCTCCTCATTGTTGGCGCCATAGCCGTGTTTGCGTGGGGTGTCCATCAACCAGCCATCCTCCACTCCATCCATCTGGACCATCGAGCGTTGCACGGCACTCATCGGTGAACAAAACAGTTTTGAAGTCAGTCTTCATGTATTGTTTTTCCCACTGGAGCCATTTCTGCTTGTGTGAAGTGAATAGAGGAAGTCAACAGAATGGCTTACGCACAGCTGCAAACCTCTGAAGGACTCAGCATCTTGTTGTTCGGGGGATGTTGGAGGCACCAGCAGCTTCAAAAACTTGTCTGCTGCTATGACAAGGCTTTTTTGCCGCTGCTCTTTTAACCTGACGTAATTGCCCATAGGAAAGAGTCCTCAATTTTCCCTTATCAGCACGCACACGTGTGTACTGTGAATCAACTACATACTTCTTGATTGTGCGATGATCAGGATGAAGTGTCTTGGCAATGTTGATTGTAGTCATGCCTTGACCTAAACACTCCACAATTTGTTGCTTCTCAGCAGCAGACACATCCTTTTTCTTTCCCATTTTGGCAGAAAATGTAGGCTGCTTAATAATGTGGGACAGCCTTCTTAAGTAGTCTTGCCTTTCATTGGACACACCTGCCAAACTAATTAGCACAGGTGTCTGCAATTGCTTACAGTGATATAAAGAGCCCTGACACACATCACCATCAATGAGTTTAACTGACAAACAAACAAATTCTTCCCTTTTCACTCCTAAACACTTTTTGCATAATAATTTGGAACACAGTGTACATGTGCTTTTCCACAAAACACCAGTGGTTCACGTAGTGAATCTTACAGTTCTAACTTGCCAACCATGGTCTGTATGGAGTTGCTCAATAAAGGGCCCAAAATTAAGATAACTTAGACGGGAGAGGTCTCTATGAATAGTAATTCCTAAGTATTTGATACCCTGTGAGGGCCAGGCAAAGGGAAAGTTTGACTGGATGGAATCCGGTATGGATTTGGGGAGGGAGACATCGAGGGCCTCAGACTTCGCTGCATTGATTTTAAAATTTGACCATGTAACAAAGTGATCTATTTCAACCATAACAGCAGGGATGGATATATGTGATTGAGTGATATATAATAGGACATCATGAGCAAATGCAAAGCACTTGTACTCGGTGCCTCCCACCTCAATCCACCTAATATTGGGGTTATGGCGAATTGATGAGAGCAGGTGCTCCATCACTAGGATGTATAAAAGAGGGGACAGAGGACATCCCTGCCTTGTCCCATTGGTGATTATGACAGGTGATGAAAATGTTCCATTTATCTTCAGCCTAGGTGACTTATTGCGATACAGGGCCGTGATTTTGCCTATAAAATGGTCCCCTAGACCCCTACCCCAAGCTTTTAAAGGGAATAATATATGGCATGCCAGGAGACTCTATGGAGTGCTTTCTCAGCATCCAACGAGAGTATCTAAATACAAATTTTTAACTGCATCTAGCCCAGGAAATACTTTTTGCCTAGCAGCAGTGTCTGCTAGTCAGCGGATTATCCCAGCTGTTCATCAAGCTACACCACCTGTAGTTTGGACACTTAATTTTTTCCAAGGAAATGGTTCGGGCCCCCGGGACACTCAGTGAAGAGCATCGGGGAGGCACCCCAAGGCATAGGGGCTGGGACTGGCAGTAGGACTCCTTGCGGTGGACCGCCGAGCTCTATCCTTATAAAAGCTTTTTAACTGCAGCAGCTTTAGTGGATGCTACTGGAGCTGGAATTACACGGCTGCTGGCATGAGACTTGCCCTCCAATAGATCCTTGTAAAAGGATTTAAAGTGTATTCATTCAAATTAGAGAGACAATTTAAATTAAAAAGCTTAGACCTGCCTCCACTGCAAGGGGGCTCGCTCGACCCACCAGTGGACAGGCACCAGTATTGGGAGAGGGGGGCTGGCCGTCAGGGTCCACCGCAGCTCTGGCACAAACCCGGCGACACGGAGGTCGCACGGGCAGGAACGGACTGGCAGTGTCGGCTTCGCACTTTTTTGGTTTTAGAAGGGCATGACATGGCAATATCTGTGTCTCCCCCTCCTTTTACTCCTCCACCTCTTTCTTTTCGCATGACTATATGTACTTGTCACTTTTCCATGTGTTAGTTGTGTCTTCTGAGCAGTTTGTCAGCTTTTGGACTCCTTTGAAGGTGTTTTCTATGTGTTTCTATGTGTTTTTGTTTGCCTGCCATTGGTTTTAACGGTGTTCGACGAGCAGTTCGACGAACAGTTCGGCAAACATACGGGTGTTCGACGAACCTAACCGAACTCGAACATTACGGGGGTGGCTCAACACTATTAATGACATTTGATTATCATACATTATTTGGCCATAACAACCACCCGACCACCTTTATCCGACATTTTTATTATGATTTCATTATTATGCATAAGCTCATAAAGAGCTCTATTCTGACTGTTATTAAAGTTATTTGTGATTAATCTCACTTCAGTGCATGAGTGCAAAGCCTTCAGTTCACGCTGGATTACTTCCTGAAATTTATCCATGGAATCAGTTCTAGATTGAACGGGATAAAAATATGGGTTACGAGTTCTGAAGCAAAGTGATGAATTTATAGAGTTCTGTTGGGAGGCAAAATTATCTTGCAGATCTTCCATATTCATTATAACCTGTTGCTCCTGGAAATTAAAGTTGCGATCTTCATTTTCTTTTGGATCCGGAATATTGGTAGTTGGTTCTTCCTGATCTTCATTAAAAAAATGTCTTTTAACAGTTACATTTCTGACAAACTTGTTGATGTCCATAAGGGTGTCAAATAAATCAAACTTTTTATCTGGTACAAAGTTCAGACCATTTGCTAGAACCTGTAACTGTTGTGATGTTAAAGTCTGTTGTGATAGATTCAATACATTGGAAGTATCAGATGCCTTCACATTTATTTCTTGTGATGAGAAAAAAATTTTTGAATGTTTGGTGTGCTTTCTTCCACCACGTTTGGTATGTTTCTTCTGCGTTTTTTTGTGTTTTGAAAGTAAGAAAAATCCGATTGGACATGGCTAGAATCTGTATTATTAGTATTAGTGTCGGATGTATCCAAATCTGATGAACTGAAATTAGAGATCAATCACAAATAACTTTAATAACAGTCAGAATAGAGCTCTTTATGAGCTTATGCATAATAATGAAATCATAATAAAAATGTCGGATAAAGGTGGTCGGGTGGTTGTTATGGACAAAATAATGTATGATAATCAAATGTCATTAATGCTGTCTGACACAGCAATCTATACAAAGCTTTCTTCAAATCCCCTAGAATCATACAAAATTGCTACACATGACACCATTTTAGAAGGATTTAATCTTGGAGTTATTTCAGAAAAACAGAGGGATTTTATGCTGGTGGATCACCCGATGTTACCCTGTCTTTATGGGTTACCAAAGATTCACAAAGGAATTATACCTCCCCCTATGAGACCCATTGTCTCCAGTATTCAATCTGTCTCTGAACACCTGGGTGACTGGCTTGATACATTGTTACAGCCTTTAGTACAGAGGTCTGCTGGATTTTTGAAGGATTCTAAGGATGATTTGGATCAATTAGCAAAATTACATTGGAACGAATAATTTAGCTGGTTAAGCTGCGATGCAGTTGCATTATATACTAGCATACCCTATCATATTGCACTACAAGCACTGGATTTTCATTTGAAGAAGTACAGCAATTATACTTCTGAATTATCTGAATACTTGCTAAATGTCACAGAGTTTTTAATGACCCATAATTTTTTCATGTATGAGCAACAATTTTTTCTCCAGGCGAGAGGGGTTTCCATGGGGGCTATGTATTCCCCTTCAATCGCTAATTTGGTGATGTCTTTTAGGGAATATTGAGAATTGTATTCTCTTTCCAATCCCTGGTCCCATTGTATTTTCTGGTATGGCAGATACATAGATGACCTGATTTTTGTCTGGTGTGGCGGTGTATCTGCCATACTAGAGTTTGTAACACATCTTAAAACGAATGTATTTAATTTGTCTGTCACATAATATTCTCATCCCACGTGTATTTCTTTTTTAGATCTTAATTTGAAAAGCATTGAAGGTAAAATTGTTACATCCACTTTTGTGAAACCCATGGCAGGTAACAGTATCTTGCATGCTGCTAGTGGACATCCTCTTTCTACCATTAAGACTATTCCAGTAGGTGAATTTACTCGTATAAAAAGAAATTGCAGTGATGTTGCTGAACTTCAAAATGAATTTGATACATGCAAAAAAAGATTAATTAAAAGGGGTTATCCAGCTTGGACACTCAATAGAGCAGAGAGTATTGTCCACAATAAATCTAGGGATAATCTCATTCAAACATCAAACAGGAAAATTGCATCCAATTCTGGTATTATTAACCATCAAAATAATAAATAAACCATCTCTCTGAAATTCAGTCCCCAATTTTTTCAGATTAAACAAATCATTTTGAAACATCTACCCATTTTATATGATGACAGTACATTAGCCAACATATTAAAAGCAGGATGCAGTGTAGTGGCTAAATGGGCTCAAACCTTAGGTAATATATTATCTCCTGGTTTTCAGACCCCAAAAAAACAGCGTCATACATGGCTAAATTGCAAGGGTTTTTTTAGGTGTGGTCAGAATCGTTGTGGCATGTGCCGCTATGCAAAAACCACAAAGGAATTTTTTAATACAGATAAAACTCAGCAGCATGATATAAAACAATTTATTAATTGTAATAGTGATCATCTGGTATATATAATAGAATGCATAAGTTGTAATAAATTATATGTTGGATCTACAGTGCGCAAACTAAAAAAACGCATTGCAGAACACACCAGAGATATTATCAATGTCACTAATCGCAATATATCTCATGCTTCTAGGCATTTTATACAAGTTCACAACAGGAATACTTCCTCTTTTCGGGCATATGGAATTGTATCTTTAATTTTGAACCCAAGAGGTGGTGACAACAGAAGACACCTTTTAAACCAAGAAACTTCCTGGATGTATTTTCTCAATACTTGCCACCCAGATGGACTCAATATGCGATGAGAACTTCTTTTTCATTATTTTTAAATAATTGTACGTTTTCTTATTTACTTATTCAAGTGGTGTTTTTTTTGTGTCATGTGATCCGATTGCTGTGTTTTTATTCGTCTATCTATGTATATGTACTGGGTCTTTGTCATTTGCATGTAGCTTGGAAAAAGAACACACCATTTGTGTTCAAAACGCGTTGCTTTTATGGACATGGCTTTGATATCTGTATCTTAACTCAATAAAGACAACTATTTTTTAGGATTTATCTGTGGCTTGAGCTTTTCTCCTTTTTTTTTTTTTTCTCCTACATGGACTCCGAAGTGGTTCCTCGTGCTCCGTGCCTCAGAGCGCCTATACTCAGGTGAGCTGGTGAACCTTTTCTATTTTACAGACCCTACACTACCTATTTTGCAGTATAAATCTCTCCCTAGCTCAGCAGCACTCTCCCTACACTGGATGATCCGGAGCGACTGTGTCCGGAGCGCCCGGTTTTAAATACTCGAGGTGACGCTGTGCAGCCAGCCAATCACTGTAATGCCCACAACCAACATGGCTGCAGCATTACAGTGACTGTCTGGCAATCCCTGCATGTTAATTGGCTCTATAAGAGCGCCAAACTTGCAGGGCAGACACCAGAGCTCCCGCCCGAGTAACCCAAAAATGCTCGATGCTCGCCAAACATCCCGAGTAGTGAGAACCTCGGGCGAGTACTGAGCAGTGTCGAGCATGCTCACTCCACACTTGTGGTAACCATGAGAACCCTGCCCCGATATTACAGAAAGGAGTAGTCATTTCGGCACTGTATCCTGAACTGGAGGATGAGGTGTTGGAGACTTAGGGAGACGCCCCTGCCTCCTGCCCTTCAGGAAGGTTATTTTTACCATCTAATCTGCGCGGCAAAGTAAATAAGGAACATCATAACTAGTGTTGAGCCACCCCCGTAGTGTTCGGGTTCGGTTCGTCGAACACCGGGATGTTCGTGGAACTGTTCGTCGAACACCTTAGAACACCGTCGAACACCATCGAACACCGTTAAAACCAATGGCAGGCAAACAAAAACACATAGAAATAAATGGAAAACATATAGAAAACACCTTCAAAGTTGTCCAAAAGCTTACAAACTGCTCAGAAGACACTCTCTTTAAAAAAGCCGGTGGCAATTCATCAGCAGCATACACCGGTACCCGACAGTTTAGAACAGAAAGAATAGAGCATCACACATAGATTAGATAGATAGAAATATGTCTGTCACATATATAAGAAATACAGTGACAGTGTTGCTTACTGTACTTGTCATTTAGTGTTAAAGGATTTATTAAAAAAAATAATAGTGTTTTCATGCACCGTCTCTTTAATAAAAGCTGGCCGGCAATTCAGCATCGGTACCCGACAATTTAGAATAGAAAGAATAGAGCATCACACATAGATTAGATACATAGAAACATGTCAGTCACATATATAAGAAGTACAGTGATAGTGTTGATTACTGTACTTGTCATTTAGTGTTAAAATAAAGGATTTATTTAAAAAAAAATTGGCGTGGGGTTCCCCGTAATTTTAGTCTCTTGCGGCGGTTAAGCAGACTGCTGGGGCAGATGTTTGAAGCCTGGGAAGGGGGTAATACCCACGGAGCTTCCCAGGCTACTAATATCAGCCCCCAGCTGAATACCTAGCCTTTACTAGCTATTAAAATGGGGGACCCCAAAAATAATAACGTGGGGTCCCCCCAATTTAATAGCTAGCAAAGGCTAGGCAGACAGCTGCGGGCTGATATTAATAGCCCAGGAAGTGTGCCATGAATATTGGCCCCCTCCCAGGCTAGAAACACCAGCCGTCAGCCACCCCAGAAATGTTGCATCCACAGGATGCGCCAATTCTGGCACTTAGCCTCTCTCTACTCACTGCCCTGAAGCGGTGGCAGTGGGGTAATGGGGCTGGGGTTGATGTCAGCTTTTAATGCCAGCTGACATCAAGCCCAGGTTAGTAATGGAGAGGCATCTATAAGACACCCCCATTACTAACTCCATAGTCAAAGTTAAAAAAAACACAAACACCCAGAATAAAGTCCTTTAATTGAAATAAACACACAATTCTTTATTGTTCTAAATTAAACCATACTTACCATCACGCCCATTCCAGCTGAAGCAAATGTCTTCTGCAATAAAAGTAAAATAATAAATCAACATCATCCTTACCTTTCCATGGTTCCCACGATGGCTCCAGCTCTGCTACATTCACATTACAGGCTGGATCGCAGCCGAAAGATGCCATCAAGCTTGCCATGCCGCAGACATGCTTGTGCTCCTCAGTGTCTGGCTGTGACGGCATAAAGATGAGCTGAGGTCATCTTTATGAACTCGGCTCACCTCATGCACGTCACTGACAGCTTGGGAAAATTATCCTGCTCTTGCAGTGAGCGTGAGAGAATTCTAATGCTGAAGCGCTGAGCGCAGGAGAACTTTCCCACGCTGTGAGTGACGGGCATGAGGTGAGCTCAAGTCCAATGAACACAGCTCACCTCATGCACGTCACTGACAGCGTGGGAGAATTCTCCTGCGCTCAGCGCTTCAGCAGGAGAATTCTACCACACTGGGATGGCATTGAGATGACAGGCTGGATCGCAGCTGAACGCTGCCATCCAGCTTGTCATCCTTCAGAGACACTGCAGAGTGCAAGCATGCCTGCGCTCTGCAGTGTCTATGAAGGATGGCATGCTGGATGGCAGTGCTCAGCGGCGATCAAGCCTGTCATCTCAATGCCATCCCAGCGTGGGAGAATTCTCCTGCTGAAGCACTGAATGCAGGAGAATTCTCCCATGCTGTCAGTGACGTGCATAAGGTGAGCTGAGTTCATTGGACATGACCTCGGCTATTCTGGATGCCGTCACAGCCCGACACTGCAGAGCGCAAGCATGCCTGCGCTTCTCTGTGTCTGCGGCATGTCAAGCTGGATGGCAGCTTTCGGCTGCGGTCCAGCCTGTCATGTCAATGTAGCAGAGCTGGAGCCATCGTGGGAACCATGGAAAGGTAAGGATGATGTTGGTTTATTATTTGACTTTTATTGCAGAAGACATTGGCTTCAGCTGGAATGTGCGTGATGGTAAGTATGGTTTGATTTAGAACATTAAAAAAATTCTGTGTTTATTTCAATTAAAGGACTTTATTCTGGGTGTTGTGTTTTTTTAAATACTTTACTAGAAATTCATGGCGGTCATGTCTAATATTGGCGTGACCCCATGAATTTCGGGCTTAGGGCCAGCAGATAATGCCAAGCTGGCCCTAACCCCTTTATTACCCATTGAGCCACTGCACCAGGGCCCTGGATGAGTTGGGTACAGCGCCAGAAGATGGCGCTTCTATGAATGCGCCATTTTCTGGGGTGGCTGTGGACTGCAATTTGCAACGGGTGGGGCCTAGAAAGCTTGGGCCTCCCTGCGCTGCGGATTCCAGCCCCCAGCTGCCTAGATGTACCTGGCTGGACCCAAAAATACGACGAAGCCTCACGTATTTTTTTTTTTAATTATTTCATGAAATTCATGAAATAATTTAAAAAAAAAGGGCTTCCCTATATTGTTGTGTCCGACCAGGTACAAATAGGCAGCTGGTGGTTGGGGGCAGCCCGTTCCTGCCTGCTGTACCTGGCTGGACACAAAAATATGGCGAAGGCCACGTCAAATTTTTGGTGAAAAATGCAATAAAAATTAAAAAAAAAACACATTTAGGAACTGCATCTTTATTAACCCCTCCACGTGAGGGGTTAATGAAGATGCAGTCCCTAAATTATTATTTTTTTAAATTATTTTTTAATTAATTTTTCCCAAAAATTTTGACGTGGGATTCGCCATATTTTTGTATGCCAGCCAGGTACAGCATCCAGGAACGGGCTGCCCCCAACCACCAGATGCCTATTTGTACCTGGCCGGACACAATATAGGTAACCCTTTTTTTTTTATTATTTCATGAATTTCATGATATATTAAAAAAAAAAATACATGGGGCTTCGCCCTATTTTTGTGTCCAGCCAGGTACAGCTGGCAGGAACGCGCTGCCCCCAACCACCAGCTGCCTATTTGAACCTGGCCGGACACAACAATATAGGGAAGCCCTTTTTTTTTTAATTATTTCATGAATTTCATGATATAATAAAAAAAAAAAAATACAAGGGGCTTCGCCCTATTTTTGTGTCCAGCCAGGTACAGCAGGCAGGAACGGGCTGCCCCCAACCACCAGCTGCCTATTTGAACCTGGCCGGACACAACAATATAGGGAAGCCCTTTTTTTTTTTAATTATTTCATGAATTTCATGAAATAATTAAAAAAAAAAATACGTGGGGCTTCGCCCTATTTTTGTGTCCAGCCAGGTACAGCTAGGCAGCTGGGGCCTGGAATCCTCAGCGCAGGGAGGCCCAATCTTTCTGGGCCCCCCTCCCGCTGCAAATTGCAGACCGCAGCCACCCCAGAAAATGGCGCGTTCATAGAAGCGTTATCTTCTGGTGCTGTACCCAACTCATCCAGGGCCCTGGTGCGGTGGCTCACTGGGTAATAAAGGGGTTGGGGCCAGCTTGGCATTATCAGCTGGCCCTAAGCCCGAAATTCATGGGGTCACACCAATATAACATGACCGGCAGTAATTTCTAGTAAAGTATTTAAAAACCCACAAACACCCAGAATAAAGTCCTTTAATTGAAATAAACACACAATTTTTTAATGTTCTAAATTAAACCATACTTACCATCATGACATTCCAGCTGAAGCCAATGTCTTCTGTAATAAAAGTAAAATAATAAAGCAACCTCATCCTTACCTTTCCATGGTTCCCAGGACGGCTCCAGCTCTGCTACATTGACATGACAGGCTGGATTGCAGCCAAAAGCTGCCATCCGGCTTGCCATGCCGCAGACACTGAGAAGCGCAGGCATGCTTGCGCTCAGCCGTGTCCGGCTGTGACTGCATGTAGATGAGCCGCGATCATGTCCAATGAACTCAGCTCACCTCATGCACGTCACTGACAGCGTGGGAGAATTCTCCTGCGCTTACAGTGAGCGTGAGAGAATCCTCCTGCTGAAGCGCTGAGCGCAGGAGAATTTTCCCACGCTGTCAGTGATGTGCATGAGGTGAGCTCACGTCCAATGCTGATATTAGTAGCCTGGGAAGCTCCGTGGGCATTACCCCTTCCCAGGCTTCAAACATCTGCCCCAGCCGTCTGCTTAAACTCCGCTAGAGTCTAAAATTATGGGGAACCACATGCCAATTTTTTTTTTAATAAATCCTTCATTTTAACACTAAATGACAAGTACAGTAATCAACACTGTCACTGTACTTTTTATATATGTGACTGACATGTTTCTATCTATCTAATCTATGTGTGATGCTCTATTCTTTCTATTATAAATTGTCGGGTACCAATGCTGAATTGCCGGCACCCTTTTTTAAAGAGACAGGTGCATGAAAACACTATTATTTTTTTTTAATAAATCCTTAAACACTAAATGACAAGTACAGTAACCAACACTGTCACTGTACTTATTATATATGTGACTGACATGTTTCTATCTATCTAATCTTTGTGTGATGCTCTATTCTTCCTGTTCTAAATTGTCGGGTACCGGTGTATGCCTCTGATGAATTGCCGGCTTTTCATGTTTCACTGTGAGCACTGTTCCCATCGATTTGGGCAACCACTGTAATGCCACAACCACCATGGCTGTGGCATTACAGTGAGTGGCAGGCAATCCCTGCATGATTGGTGCTCTAAATAGCGCCAGAAATGCAGGACATGCTTTTGGTGCACGAACAGTTATCGAACATAACCTCGAACCGCCAAATTTTTTGCAAATCGTTTGCGTTCGTCGAACGACTCGATGACCGCCCAAAACAGCTCGAATTTGAGATGGGCGAACAGTTCTAGTCGAACACCGCTCATCTCTAATCATAACTCTGTCCTTGTTGGGCATCCAGATGGTAAGGCAATCGTGTACCTCCTCTCTCGTTGTTTTTGGTGGCCGGGGTTGCATCGGGATGTAATTGAACATGTAGCTACTTGTAGCATTTGCGCGCTTTCTAAGGTCTCGCATACCCATCCATCAGGTATTCTTCTTTCGTTACCTATCTCTAGCAGGCCATGGACACACTTGTCCAAGGATTTTATTACTGACCTACCGGTTTCTGCAGGCAAAAACGTGGTTTTGGTGGTAGTAGATAGGTTCAGTAAAATGGTTCATTTTGTCGCATTGCCTGCACTTCCAAATGCCAAGACACTTGCTCAGGTGTTCATAAATGAGATCGTGAAGTTTCAAGTGGTTCCCTCCGATGTGGTGTCAGATCGAGGGACCCAGTTTGTTTCCATGTTCTGGAAGGCATTCTGTTCTCGACAGGGGTGCAGCTGCCCTTTTCCTCTGCCTTCCATCGAATGGACAGACCAAGCGTGTCAGTCAGAATTTGGAGATCTACCTCAGGTGTTTCCGAAAATCAGGAGGATTGGGCATCCTACCTACCACTGGCAGAATTTGTCACTAATAATCATCGTCAAGAATCCACCGGCAGGACACCGTTCTTCGGTGCATACGATTATCACCCACAGTTTTGTACCTTTAGTGGGGGAGGAGCTTCAGGAGTTCCTGAGAAGGAACGGTTTGCTACGTCGCTCTCCTCGGTATGGCAGGGTGTGCTGAGCAATTTAAAGATCATGTGATACAGGTAAAAATGTATGGTTGACAGAAAACGCTTGCAAGATCCGGACCTGAATGTGAATGACTTTGTGTGGTTGTCAACCAGGTATATAAGATTGAAAGTTCCTTCTTGGAACCTGGGACCTAGATTTATTGGTCCCTATAAAATAACCGCTGTCATTAACCCAGCAGTGTTTCGTCTTGAATTTCATCAGGCCCTTAAAGTCCACAACTTGTTCCATAGGTCCTTACTTAAAAAATATGTGGAACCTTTTGAGCCCTTGCCTCTACCACCGCCCCCTGTAATGGTTGATGGTAATCTGGAGTTCCAGATTTCGAGGATTGTAGATTCTCGTCTCCAACGTCGTTCTCTACAATACTTGATGCACTGGAAAGGCTACGGTCCAGAGGAGAGGATGTGGATTTCAGGATCAGAGGTGAACTCTCTCAGATTTGTTCGCTCATTTCATATCTCTTCTCCTGAGAAACTCAGTCCTGAGTGTCCAAAGGCCACTCATAGAGGGGGCGGTACTGTCACGGGTGTGTCAGAGGTGACAGACAGCCACCCTGCAGTTGGTTGCAGGAGATCTCTACATTTGGCATTAAAGACATCTTCTTAGAGGCTGGCTGTCTTTAGGACCCTGCTGCTAGCTCCCTCTGGCTAATTAACTCCCTAGCCTGGTGTGTCTGAGAGGGAGGTGCCAGTGATATTCATAACTGCTTGTGAGGCTTTAGCAAGAGCAGTACTTCGTCCTCTCTGGAGCTTGAGGCCGTGTGTGCATTTCTTTGGAGGTATCTAAAGATAAGCAATCCCCCCTGTTTGTCTACCCTTGTTGTCTATAGAGGTTAGTGGAGATCAACTAGTGCATGCAGCGATTGGTGAAGAGCCAATACAGGGATGGTAGTTGAGATAGGGTGACACTAGACCTCACTAGAAGGTCTCCACTCCCTCCTCTCCCTAGTGTCTGGGCTCCCTTTACCTCTTCCCTCTGTGTTGCATTAAGTCTTTCCCCCACCCTGCGTGACAGACAGACCTGCACCTTTCTAATGGGAACATGCTGTTACTGAGGCCCACCACTATGTGTCTTTAAATTGGTATGGGGTTTTTCCCAAATTTATGCAGCCATTGTACTCACTGCATACACAATAACTGTATAGCAGAACAGCTCCTTTCTAATGGGAACATGTTGTTACAGAGGCCCACCTCTATGTGTCTTCAAATTGGTATAGGGGTATTTCCCAAATTTTTGGTATCCGTTGTACTCACTGCATCTGCAATAACTGTGTAGCAGAACAGCTCCTTTCTAATGGGAACATGTCGTTACTGAGGCCCACCTCTATGTGTCTTTAAATTGATATTTAGAGTGGAGCCACCCCCGTAGTGTTCGGGTTCGGTTTGGTTCATCAAACACCGTCGAACACCGTTAAAACCAATGGCAGGCAAACAAAAACACATAGAATCACATAGAAAACACCTTCAAAGGTGTCCAAAAGCTGACAAAAACTGCTCAGAAGACACAACTAACACATGAAAAAGTGACAAGTACATATAGTCATGCAAAAAGAAAAGAGGTGGAGAAGTAAAAGGAGGAGGAGACACAGATATAGGCATGTCATGCCCTTCTAAAATCAAGAAAGGCTGGAGTAAAAATCAAAAATCAGCCTACCAACACCCAAATCTCGTGAATAGAAAATTAAAAAAATAAATATCTTTAGGTAGAATGGCGGTTACATTCACAACACTTTCCTTACAAGACGTAGTGGTATCCCCGTTGGGAGTCGTGTCAAAAACGGAACCCAATACATTCGGACTAATCCACCATTTGTCATATCCAAGGGGCAGATCAGAAAATGACAACATCGACGAGGAACCAAGTACAGTAGTATATATTGTAACTCCTTTGACAAGGCAGTCAGGTTGGTCAAGAAGTTGGGAAGGAGCACCCTAATGGCCCAAACAGACATTGAGGGGGCGTTCCGGTTACTTACTACCTGTGCCTCCGAATAGTGTCCGCCTATTGGGCTGCTTCTGGGAAGGAACATACTATATAGATCGCTGTTTGCCCATGGGGTGCTCCATATCCTGCTCACTATTTGAGGCATTTAGTTGCTTCCTCGAATGGGTCGTCATGGACATTTCTAATGGGGCACATATTATCCATTACCTCAACTACTTCTTATGCCTGGGCCCAAAAGATTCGCCACAGTGTGAATACACGCGATTGTCCACCTGTGAGAAGGAGAGAGCTGGAGGGAGAGCGGACACCACAGAGGGGTTATAGGGAGAACGAAAGAAGGAAAGAGGGCGAGGGTGGTAAGGGAGTACAGTGGAAGGCCGACCTGAGCTCCCCCACGTTCCTGCTGGGCGGGGTAACAGCCCTGGGAAGAAAAGCCACTTGCGCATCCCTTTGAGGTTACGGGGCAAGCGGGCAGAGGGACTACGCTGGAGTACGAAGCCGACACGGCCAGGCCGTTCCTGCCCGTGTGACCTCCGTGTTGCCGGGTTTGTGCCAGAGGCTCAGTGGACCCTGACGGCCAGCCACCTTCTCCCAATACTGGCGCCTGTCCGCTGGTGGGTCAAGATCCCCCGCGGTGGAGGCAGGTCTAAGCTCTGTAATTTAAATTGGCTCTGTAATTTGAATGAGTACACTTTAAATCCTTTTACAAGGATCTATTGGAGGGCAAGTCTGATGCCAGCAGCCGTGGTAATTCCAGCTCCAGTAGTGTCCACTAAAGCTGCTGCAGTTAAAAAGCTTTAATAAGGATCGAGCTTGGCGGTCCGCCGCAAAGCGTGCTACCGCCAGTCCCAGCCCCTTTGCCTTGGGGCGCCTCCACAATGCTCTTGACTGAGTGTCCCGGGGGCTCGAAGCGTTTCCATTGAAAAAATTAAGTGTACAAAACACAGGTGGTATAGCTTGCTTAACAGCTGGGCTACTCCACTGACTAGCAGACACTGCTACTAGACCCAAAGTATTTCCTGGGCTAGATGCAGTTAAAAATTTGTAATTAGATCTACAGGCGGTGTAGCTTGCAAAACAACTGGGCTAATCCGCTGACTAGCAGACACTGCTGCTAGGCCCAAAGTATTGCCTATGGTAGATGCAGTTAAAAATTTGTAATCAGATCTACAGGTGGTGTAGCTTACTTAACAGCTGGGCTACTCCGCTGACTAGCAGACACTGCTACTAGGCCCAAAAATATTTCCTGGGTTAGATGAAGTAAAAAATTAGAATAAGATACACAGGCGGTGTAGCTTCCTTCACAGGTGGGCTACTCCGCTGACTACCACACACTGCTACTAAGCCCAAAAAGATTTCCTGGGTTAGATGCAGTAAAAAATTAGAATTAGTTACACAGGCGGTGTAGCTCCCTTCACAGGTAGGCTACTCTGCTGACTACGAGACACTGCTACTATGCCCAAAAGTATTTACTGGGTTAGATGCAGTAAAAAATTGTTATTAGATACACAGCTGGTGTTGCTTGCTTCAGATGGGCTACTCCACTGACTATCAGACATTGCTAGAGGCCCAAAAGGATTGGCTGGCTTAGATGCAGTAAAAAAATGGTATTAGATACCAAGGTGGTATAGCTTGCAACACAGATAGGCTACTCCAATGACTAACAAACACTGCTACAGGCCCAAAAGGATTGGCTGAGCTACATTTCGCCAAATGCTGTGAAAAACACTTGCACAGCACTGGCACAGACTTGCCTGGCAAAAAGTGCTATGAACTGCTATTACCTAGCCCTCCAAAGGGCTGCAATTAGAACTAGTCCCTACTCCCTAAACCTATCTCTCTATGTAACTGGAAATTCTCTCGCAATTCACACAGCTATACTGTATAACGCCCACAGCAGTAGAGGTACCATCTAACACTCAGCTTCAGCAGTGAGAAAATGGTGGTGACGGGGAAAATGGCTGGGTCTTATACGGCAAGGAAATGTGACATACACAGCCAATGACACATGCCCTTGCTTGTGTGAAAAAAAAGCACTTCGCTGCGTGTGTGCGCTGCTGATAGGCTGACAGACTGCACCGCCTCACTGAAAATGCGGGAAAGAAAAAAAAATGGATATCGGCATTATTTCTGCAGAGATCCATCCCCTGCCCCCCCCACCCACTCTACACTGAAACTGTCTATTAACATTGATTAACAGTAGTGATGAGAGAGGACTAAAATGCTCGGGTGCTCGAAGCTCGGGTCGCGCACATTGGAATACTCGGGTGCTCGACCCGAGCAACGAGCCGAATGTAAGTCTATGGGATACTCGAGCATTTTTCTGGCAATCTCCCCGGCGGTCTTCAGAAGGTCAAAAATTGCCCAAATCGATGGGAACACTGCTCAATTAAATGTCAGGCAGGCAGAATATATAGGCAGACAGGCAGGCAGGGTATATAGGAGGGTGCATGAAAAACATAGCAGAGCACTTGGAACACACTAGTGCCCTCAAATTTTCGTGCACCCTTCTCTTTAAAAAAGCTGGCCGGCAAATTCAGCAGCGGCATATACCGGTACTCGACAATTTATAGCAGAAAGAATAGAGCAGCACACAGAGATTAGATAGATAAAAGCATGTCAGTCACAGATATAATAAGAACAGTGACAGTGTTGGTTACTGTACTTGTCATTTAGTGTCAAAATAAAGGATTTATTAAAAAAAAAAAATTGACGTGGGGTTCCCCGTAATTTTAGTCTCTAGCGGAGGTTTAGCAGACGGCTGGGGCAGATATTTGAAGCCTGGGAAGGGGGTAATACCCACGGAGCTTTCCAGGCTACTAATATAAGCCCCCAGCTGAACACCTAGCCTTTACTAGCTATTAAAATGGGGGACCCCGAAAAAAAATGACATGGGGTCCCCCCTATTTTAATAGCTAGCAAAGGCTAGGCAGACGGCTGGGGGATTATATTAATAGCCCAGGAAGGGTGCCATGAATATTGGCCCCCTCCCAGGCAAGAAACACCAGCCGTCAGCCGCCCCAGAAATGGCACATCACCAGTTACGCTTATGGTGCACGAACAGTTATTGAACATAACCTCGAACAGCCGAATTTTTTGCAAATCGTTCGAGTTCATCAAACGATTAGAACACCGCCCAAAAATGCTCGAATTTGAGATTGGCGAACAGTTCGAGTTGAACACTGCTTATCTCTATTGGTATTGGGGTTTTTCCCAAATTTAGGCAGCTATTGCACTCATTGCATACGCAATAACTGTACAACAGAAACGCTCCTTTCTAATGGGAACATGTCGTTAATGAGGCCCACCTCTATGTGTCTTCAATTGGTAATGGGGTTTTTCCTAAATTTATTCTGCCATTGTACTCACTGCATGTGCAATAACTGTATAGAAGAACCGCTCCTTTCTAATGGGCACATGTTGTTACTGAGGCCCACCTCTTTGTGTCTTCAAATTGGTATTGGGGTATTTCACAAATTTAGGCAAGCCTTGCAGTCACTGCATGGGTATTACCATTATAGGAGACCCACTCCTTTCTTATGTGAACATTTTTATTAATGAGAACCTCCTCCATGTCTCTTCAAAGGGGTATTTGGATGCGTCCAAATTGTTGCCAGCCCTTGCAGTCATTGCATACACAATAATAGTATAGGAGACCCACTTTTTAATAATGGGAACAACAAAGCATAGCAGGCTGATGGCTCTCTAACAATAGTGAGGCCCTATAAAAATAGTCTTTGTCACTTACAGAGTCACTCCCTCATAAATGAAACAGGATGTGTCTGATCATGTCACACATACCACATGGCCAGATAAGGTAGCAAAATGTTAAAATGACATTTACTGGTAAATGTATTTTTCACCTTTGAAAGCAATGGAAAATTGCAAAAATGCATTAAAATCGCTACGTGTGAACATAGCCCAAGATGTGGAGGAGCATTTTTGTTTTTGGTTATTTATTTTGCCTTATATACAAATCATTACCCTGGAAAGGATGTTCTTTAACATGTGAGTCCATAAAAGTGGCGTAATACTCTGACAACATTGTTCACATCAGTAACCTGGGATTCAGAGAGTCTTCCCCATGCTGTTCCCATGTCATTTTAGCACTGTCCCCATCGATTTTGGAAATTTTTAGGCCCTCTGCAGACCTCCGGGGGGCGCCGGAAAAATGCTTGAGTTTCCCATAGACTTACATTGGGCTTGTTGCTCAGATCGAGCACTCGAGCATTCCAAATTGCTCAACTCGAACAATGAGTATCCGAGTATTTTAGTGCTCGCTCATCACTATGGAATCTTAAATAGGAGCTGTATTTTAAACAAACTTTGTTTAAATAAAAAGTATAGAAGAGAATTCTACACATATGATCTTCCAGATATACTCGAGTATTAGCTGACTTTTTCAGCACATTATTTAGGCTGAAAAAGCCCCCCTCGGCTTATACTTGGGTATATACTCGAGTATATACATAGTCCGGTGGTGGATAGTGGGAGGAGAGGTTGCGGCGGAGGAGCGGGCCACATGCAGTAGCCGGCTGCTGCAGCTGCCACGTGTGCCTGCTGCTAAAGGAAATTGAATATTCACCCCTCTCCATGCCCATGGGAGTGGAGAGGAGAGAATAGTAATTTCTTTAATAGCGTGTGCACAGCATCAGCAGTGCCGCAGCGGCTTAGTGATCCTCTGTTCCCGGCTACTAAAGAGAATGCATATTTGCCATGGGCGTGGAGAAGGGTGAATATGCATTCTCTTTAGTAGCGGGCACACAGGGCGCTGCTGACACTGTGCACATGCCATTAAAGAACAGGGATATTCACTCTTCTCCACGCTCATAGTCCCGGAGTGGAGGGGAGTGGATATCCCCGCAGCTCACCTCGGCATCAGAGGGCACGTGGCAGTGACGTCATGCGCTGTTCAGATGCAGAGGCGAGCATATCAGGATTGGGGATGAGGGGGCCATGCATATCAGGATTGGGGGATGAATGGGCCATGCATATCAGGATTGGGGATGAGGGGGCCATGCATATCAGGATTGGGGATGAGGGGAACATGCATATCTGGATTGGGGATGAGGGGACCATGCATATCAGCATTGGGGATGAGGGGGCCATGCATATCAGGATTGGGGATGAGGGGAGCCATGCATATCAGGATTAGGGATGAGGGGGCAATGCATACCAGGATTGGGGATGAGGGATGCCATGCATACCAGGATTGGGAATGATAAGGTCATGCATACCAGGATAGGGCTGAAGGGGCCATGCATACCAGGATTGGGGAAGAGGGAGCCATGCATATCAGGATTGAGTATGAGGGGGCCATGCATACCAGGATTGGGGATGAGGAGGCCATGCATATCAGGATTGGGGATGAGGGGGCCATGCATATCAGGATTGGGGGATGAAGGGGCCATGCATATCAGGATTGGGGATGAGGGGGGCATGCATATCAGGATTGGGAATGATGAGGTCATGCATACCAGGATTGGGTTGAGGGGGCCATGCATACGATGACTGTGGATGAGGTGGCCATGCATAGCAGGATTGGGAATGATGAGGTCATGCATACCAGGATTGAGGATGAGGGGGACATGCATACCAGGATTGGGGATGAGGGGTTCCATGCATACCAGGATTGGGGATGATGGGCCCATGCATAACAGGATTGGGGTTGAGGGGGCCATACATACCAGGATTGGTGATGAGGAGGCCATGCATACCAGGATTGGTGATGAGTGGGTAATACTTACCAGGATGGGGAAATTTACCAGTAGCTGCTGTATTTCCCACCCTAGGCTTATACTTGAGTCAATAAGTTTTCCCATTTTTTTGTGGTAAAGTTAGGTGCCTCGGCTTATATTCAGGTCGACTTATACTCGAGTATATAGGGTATATATTCTCCATCGTCCATTTCTTTTTAATTTGTCATCCATTCTGAAAAATAACAGCTCTTTTTCATCTTGCTGGACAGCCAGCACAGTGAGGTGTTAGGCTACACAGCTTATTCTAGAGTGAATGAGGGAGGAGGAGAATGAAAAAACAGGAAGAGAGAGACACAGAAAGATCGTGCTTAGCTTTCTAAAAAGTCTTATACCTCACTCTAGATCCAGATTCAGGAAGAGGGAGACACAGAAAAATTGTGTTTAGCTTTCTAAAAAGTCTTATACCTCACTCTAGATTCAGATTCCCATCTACACTGCTGTTTAATTTCCTCCAGGCTTCTTCCGCTTCTCTCTCTCTGCTAACTTGTGGCCATGGTGAAGTGTAGGCAGAGGTGGGTGACTGACTAGGTCGCTACATCACATCAAACTAGGGGAAACAAGTTGATAAAAGAAATACCCCTTTTTTTAAAAAAAAAACTGTGTTTACTAACTTATTTGCTTACAGCAGGTTATTTATTTTAGTTATTTTGTTTCTGTTTTGGGTTTCATTCTAATGGTCAGCGTATGTTGTCTCTTATGATACTGGCGACACACGACTGGAACCAAATAGCCAGAGAAGCACAAGCAGGAAACAGCTGGCAGTGGTAGAAGTCCTGGCAAGTAGCAGTGGGAGTTGTAGCATTAAACCGAAGAGGAGTGAAAACAGTTTGGGTGAGATAGAACAAGGAGCTGTAGACTGAACTAGAATAAACAGCTATACACAATGCTCGAGCACTGAACAAATGTTCCCTTTGGTTTTAAGTAGGCCCAAGCAGGAAACTATGCGGCTTTCACAGGTTCAGAATCTGTCTGTTTAGTAAAGGGCGACCGCAGAGCTCAACAGCAGCCTCCAGTGGCAAGGAGTTAAATGCAGCACAATTATCAAAGTGAACAATCGCAGCCACAAGTGGTCAATCCGCAGGAGGACAAAAGGAATCCTGACATTAACAGATCTTTTTATTAGGCTTCATTCACATGTCCAAGTTGCACATATAGGTTTTATCCATTTTCTTCACTAGTAGCACTCATCATACCCATTATAATCTTTGGTGGTAGTCACATGTCTGTGTTTATTCATGGACCATGTGTCAGGGCAAAGCTCTTGTCCGTTGTTTTACAGTATCATGTCATGTCACACAGATGACGTTGCGCCTGCTCTGACAAATCAAATGTTGCATTAGGGACACTGGAAGGTATGTGATTTGTGGGCCTCCCATCTAGCCACCAGGTATCACTGACCTGAACAGTGGACTGGAGTACCGTGAATTGTTCACTTCATCTCCAGTTGGAACATATGGATTTATTTTTTGTTCACTCATATATTAGCCATAACTTTTTCATTATTATGTAAGCTGCGTTGTACGACCTCTTGCTTTTTGTGTCAGTAAGGCCGTCTTCACATGTAGTGCAGTTTTTTTTTGTTTTCTGCAGATGTCTGGATCAAACTACGCAATAACAATCTTCCCAGACTATTGCATTTTTTTATGAGCTTTCCCCTTCATATTATGTTTTTGGTGCAGATTTGAAACACTGTTTTTTATGTGTATTTTTACAGCACAGAAACAGTATGATACTGCACTTAAAATAGCAACTGTATTTTTTTACATACAATTTTTAAGGCTCCTCATAGAAGCCTATAGAGAAAATTAAGCACCAAAATCGCACAGTGGCTGGAGTTTTTTGAATAAACCTTGCTCTTTAAAGGGTTTTTCTCCAAATAATCAAGTTATCCTAGATCCATAAGATTGGGGTATAACTTGCTGATCACTGGGGATTTGGTGACTGGGCCCCCCAGAGAGTCTGAGAACAGGACTCTGCAGTCTCATCCTGAATGGAGCAGAGTTGTGCCTGCTTGGGCTCTGCTCTATTTATCATCTATAGAGCTACTGAGCACAGCGCTCATCTATTTCCTTCAGTTTCATAGACAATGAATAAAGTAGATAGCAGATGATACAGATACCAGACATATCATTTAATATAATATATACATGGTTGGGCTCTGCTTGCTGTCATGTACGAAATAGAGTGTCAGCCACATCTTGCAGAGTTCTATTCACTGACATAGCTGATACTCAAGTTGTCACTTGACTGCAAGTATGCCAGCATTGGAACAGCAGAAGCAATTCCTAACAGATATATATATATATATATATATATATATATCCAACTCAGCCCAAATAAAACATTTGCTATGAGGCCCTGTGATTTCTATGTATGCCCCTGCTTGCAGGGCGGCAATAATGAGGGCAACCTGGCCTGTTGCTCGTATCCCAAAGCTCTGGGGGTCCCATTGCCAGATTGCCCTCATCATAAACGGAGTGACGAGCAGGGAGGGGGGGCCCAGATATATTTCTTGCACAGGGGCCCCAAGCTGTCAGTGTCCGTCCCTGTATTATACAGACTGTTAATTGCTGATTTGTGAAGTTTATTATTTTTTAAAATAGTGCATTAAAATGACATGTTTGTATTTGTTATTCATTAATATTTTTAGTAATTTTATAGGAAGAAAATAAAATCTGACTTTCATTATCCCTTTAGAATACCAGAGTTATAAATGCATTGGCAAATATAGATGTATCTCTATGTACCAGTGCAATCTAGCTGTGATTTCACAGCCTACAATACACATTCAAATGAAATGTTCTTGTACTTGTCAGTGCAAGCTGTGGCTCATAGCTTTTGCTACTGCCTACAATGTTAAAGGCTCTGGGTTTGAAACCTGTGAAACCTGTTGTGACCAGATGACAGAAAAGAAGAAAACTATTTATTTAATTCAGTATGTGCAAAGCAGAGAGATGCTGAACCCACCCTTCAAAGATGAAGAGCTATGGTTTGATAAAGATGTACAAAGAGAAAACAGTCCATCGAGTGAGTAAAAAGCGTGACACAAACCTGCAACTTCTGAGACTTCTCAGACAGTCTTGCTGAATCTGGGACTGTTTGGATCACTGAGCACTATGGAAAAATGAACAGTAGTAAGTACGGATGCCTGGTGTCTCCTGGCATGCCTTCCATTCTCCAGAGGAGTTTCAGATTGCTCATCAAAGAAGAGTACATGAATATATTTAAAAAAAAAGTTAGAATAGGCCCTTTCACTCTTTCAGAATGTGTCTTTTTTTGGTATGATTATGGAGAGTAGATACCTGAAGTACCGAACTTTATAAGACATTGTATGAAAAAATTGTATTAGAACTTACTTCAGGACTGATGTCATAATATGTTGGAATGACAGCACCAATTTTAGCATCTTTCTCTACTATATATGTACCTGCATTATAGTTTATGTTAGTGTTTAGTTTAGAGAAATATATGTTGCATTTATTTATGAAGACATCTTAAATTTTTCCAACATTTTTTAAAAAAATATGAAATGTTCAAACTTCTTAGGAGTACATCTATGACTGCATCATTTTTGGACACCTATTAGTGTGCAGAATTATTGTGTAATTAAAGGAAAAAAATGTACATTTTTTCATCTCAGTTGTTTATTTTCATCTGTTAAATTGAGAATGACAGCCAAATAACTTAAAATGTCCAAAGTACATTTCTGACACTTAAAAAAATATATGAGTTACCAATATAGCCACCTTTCTATTCAATAGCAGCCATAAGCCTTCCATTCCTGGAGTCTGTCAGTTTAATAATCTGTTGACAATCAACTTTTTGGGCAGCACCAACCACAGACTCCCAGACAGTGTAGTGAGAGGTGCACCATTTTATTTGATTAAAATTAACTTTCGTTTGTGAGAAAACCTCTTTAAATATTCTGTCTAGAGATAGCCGAACAGTTTGACGACCATATCCGAACCCCATAGGATTCAATGGTAGGCAAAACCAAATGCATACACAACACCTTCAAAGGGGCCCAAAAGCTGCTAGAACAGCTCAAATTAGGGGCAGACACCCGGAAAAGTGGCATCAATTGATCCACAGTACAAATTTTATAATGGCACTGCAGCAGTCAGCTCTGGGCCATGCATGAGGTATCAGGGTCTGGGCCAGCATTTACAGCTTTTAATTTAACTTCAAATTAAGATGAGGTGGGTGAGGGATCAGTGTAGGCCTGCTGTGCTGGCAGCCCTGATATCACATGCAACCGCTCAAGCTGATTTTCTGCTCTGCCACACTCAGGTGACAAAAATATCAGCTTTGTAGACTACTATTGCTAGAAAAATTTAAGAATATCAACACAGGTAGTTGACTGAAAGTAAGTGCAGGCCTGCCGATCTGGGAGCCCTACTCCTACATACAACTCACATAAAGGAGACCCAATCAGGAATTTCCACATTTCCAAAAATTAGGGGTAGAAACCACCAAAGTGGCATCAATTTCATCAGAGTAGAACTAGTATAATGACACTCCTTCCACTACAGCCAACCCAGCAGATGGAGACTAGAGATGAGCGTTGTTCTACTCGAACTGTTCGCCAATCTCAAATTCGAGCTGTTTTGGGCGGTGTTCGAGCCGTTCGGCGAACACGAACAATTTGAGAAAAATTCGGCTGTTCGAGGTTATGTTCGATAACTGTTCGTGCACCAAAATCATAACTGGATTTTTTCTCAGTAATGATGAAAATTAATGTTAATACGTAGTTTGAGTGTACAGCGGGGTGGGGGGAGGGGCAGGGGATGGATCTCTGCAGGAACAATGAAGATCTCCATTTTTTTTTCTCTTTCCCGCATTTGCAGTGGGGAGGTGCAATCTGTCAGCCTATCAGCAGCGCACACACGGAGCGAAGTGCTTTTTTTCACACAAGCAAGGGCATGTGTCATTGGCAGTGTATGTCACATGTCCTTGCCCTATAAGACCAAGCCATTTTCCCCGTCGCCACCATTTTCTCACTGCTGCAGCTGCATGTTAGACGGCACCGCTGTTGCTGTGTGCGCTATACCTTGTTAATTTCAAGCCAATTTTCGCACAAATATACAGATAGCTTGGGAGTAGGGAATAGTTGTGATTGCAGTCCTTTTAAGGACTAGGTTACAGCATTTCCTACGACTTTTATCAGGCAGGTCTGTGCTCTTAAATAGATAGGTTGTGGGAGTAAAGACTAATTGTAATTGGAGTCCTTTTCAGGACTAGGTTACATCAGTTCCTATCAGTTTTTGCCAGGCAGGTCTGTGCCAGTGCTGTGCAAGTTTTTTTCACAGCATTTGGCTGAATCTAGCAAAGCTAATCCTTTTTGGCCTATTGCAGAGTGTGTTAGTCAGTGGAGTAGCCTATCTGTGTTGCAAGATATACCACCTGTGTATAGAATACCAATTTCTTTACTGCACCTAGTGAAGTAAAATCTTTTGGGCATAGCATCATTCTATTAGTCCATCTATACTGACCTCCATCAGGTTGCAAACTGAATCTAATTTTTTTCTGCATCTAGCTCTGAAAAAATATTTGGCCTTCTAGCAGTGTGTGGGACTTGTTCTATTAGTCCACCTATACTGACCTCCATCAGGTTGCAAACTGAATATATTTTTTTCTGCATCTACCTCTGAAAAAATATTGGGCTTCTAGCTGTGTGTGGGACTTGTTGTATTAGTCCATCTATACTGACCTCCATCAGGTTGCAAACTGAATATATTTTTTTCTGCATCTACCTCTGAAAAAATATTGGGCTTCTAGCTGTGTGTGGGTCTTGTTCTATTAATCCATCTATACAGACCTCCATCAGGTTGCAAACTGAATATAATTTTTTTCTGCATCTAGCTCTGAAAAAATATTTGGCCTTCTAGTAGTGTGTGGGACTTTCTCTGTTAGTCCATCTATACTGACCTCTATCAGGTTGCAAACTGAATATATTTTTTTCTGCATCTACCTCTGAAAAAATATTGGGCTTCTAGCTGTGTGTGTGTCTTGTTCTATTAATCCATCTATACTGACCTCCATCAGGTTGCAAACTGAATATAATTTTTTTCTGCATCTAGAACTGAAAAAATATTTGGCCTTCTAGTAGTGTGTGGGACTTTCTCTATTAGTCCATCTATACTGACCTCCATCAGGTTGCAAATTAAAAATAATTTTTATCTGCATCTACAGTACCTCTGAAAAAATATTTGGGCTTCTAGCTGTGTGTGGGACTTGTTGTATTAGTCCATCTATACTGACCTACATCAGGTTGCAAACTGAATATAATTTTTTTCTGCATCTAGCTCTGAAAAAATATTTGGCTTTCTAGTAGTGTGTGGGACTTTCTCTGTTAGTCCATCTATACTGACCTCCATCAGGTTGCAAACTGAATATATTTTTTTCTGCATCTACCTCTGAAAAAATATTGGGCTTCTAGCTGTGTGTGGGACTTGTTGTATTAGTCCATCTATACTGACCTCCATCAGGTTGCAAACTGAATATATTTTTTTCTGCATCTACCTCTGAAAAAATATTGGGCTTCTAGCTGTGTGTGGGTCTTGTTCTATTAATCCATCTATACAGACCTCCATCAGGTTGCAAACTGAATATAATTTTTTTCTGCATCTAGCTCTGAAAAAATATTTGGCCTTCTAGCAGTGTGTGGGACTTGTTCTATTAGTCCACCTATACTGACCTCCATCAGGTTGCAAATTCAAAATAATTTTTTGTATGCATCTAGCTCTGAAAAAATATTTGGCCTTCTAGCAGTGTGTGGGACTTTCTCTGTTAGTCCATCTATACTGACCTCCATCAGGTTGCAAACTGAATCTAATTTTTTTCTGCATCTAGCTCTGAAAAAATATTTGGCCTTCTAGCAGTGTGTCGGACTTTCTCTATTAGTCCATCTATACTGACCTCCATCAGGTTGCAAATTAAAAATAATTTTTATCTGCATCTACAGTACCTCTGAAAAAATATTTGGGCTTCTAGCTGTGTGTGGGACTTGTTGTATTAGTCCATCTATACTGACCTCCATCAGGTTGCAAACTGAATATATTTTTTTCTGCATCTACCTCTGAAAAAATATTGGGCTTCTAGCTGTGTGTGGGTCTTGTTCTATTAATCCATCTATACAGACCTCCATCAGGTTGCAAACTGAATATAATTTTTTCTGCATCTACCTCTGAAAAAATATTGGGCTTCTAGCTGTGTGTGGGACTTGTTGTATTAGTCGATCTATACTGACCTCCATCAGGTTGCAAACTAAATATATTTTTTTCTGCATCTACCTCTGAAAAAATATTGGGCTTCTAGCTGTGTGTGGGACTTGTTCTATTAATCCATCTATACAGACCTCCATCAGGTTGCAAACTGAATATATTTTTTTCTGCATCTACCTCTGAAAAAATATTGGGCTTCTAGCTGTGTGTGGGACTTGTTGTATTAGTCCATCTATACTGACCTCCATCAGGTTGCAAACTGAAAATATTTTTTTCTGCATCTACCTCTGAAAAAATATTGGGCTTCTAGATGTGTGTGGGACTTGTTGTATTAGTCCATCTATACTGACCTCTATCAGGTTGCAAATTGAATATAATTTTTTTCTGCATCTAACCCAGCCAATAGTTTTGGCCTAATACCACAGTTTGGCCACTCAGCTCTGCTCGGTTACCATCCATTGTTTTTTTGTGCAAACAACTCCAGAGTTGTGAATTAGTTAACCACCAAAATGAGTGGAAAAAGGCCTGCTGCTGGTGGAAAGGGGAATAGGCGTGTTGGGAAGGGGAAAAAAGGTTGTGTCCGTGGGGTAGGTGTTAAAGCAACAGTAACATCTGCAGAAGAAAGACCATCTTCCAGCCAAACTAAAATGTCTACTTCTTTTAGCGGACAATGTGATAAGATCCCTTTCTTACGGCCACGCCAATCGCTACAAATTCCAGATGAGGCACAAAAACAGCAGGTGCTTCAACGGATATCAAGTGCTCCTTTAAGTGGGCTCTCCTCCACATCAACTTCAACATCACAAATACTCCAGTCCTCAAAGGTGTCACCCAAATCGCACTTGCTTCCTCACAGCTCCCAAATCTCCAGCTGCCCGTCTGAGTATGAGGTAGAACAGATGGTTGAGTCTGCAGAGCTGTTTACTCATACTATAGCCTGGGAATCAGAGGTCGACTCCAGCGCTTCTGTGAATCCAGACGAGGAAATGATCTGCACTGATGCCCAGAATCTTTATGAGTCGGATCCAGGACCAGACGCAGAAGGTTCTGACCATAATGTAGACCCTCATTCCCAAACTGTAACTCCTGTTGGTGGAGACAATGAGGAAGACGATGATAAGACTCAAATACCTGATTGGAGCGACAACTTTAGTTTTTTGTCAGGGCAGGAACAGGTTGGCTCTGAGGACGACGGGTGTGATAACACACAGGGTGATGATGATGAGGTTGGAGATCCCACTTACTGTCAACCCACAGTCAGCCAAGAGATGAGGTCAGCAGAGGAGGTGGAGGAAGATGCTAGTGACGACGGGGTCAGGTTGCGCCTTCCTGGACAGAGACGTAGTACTGGAAGCACGTCAACAACTGCATCCTCAAACACAACTCTGCCTCTCACCACAAGTCGTGGTGGCTCTTCAGGTCGCATGGGTGCTAAGCCTTGCATAGCCTGGGCATTTTTTCAGATCGATAAAGATGACCCAACTCGTGTTATCTGTAACATTTGTCAGCAAAAGCTAAGTAGAGGCCAAAAAATACATAGTTTGAGTACTTCATGCATGAACCGGCACATGGACATGAAGCATAAGTTGCAGTGGGAAGCTCAGTGTGCTACAATGCGGCCTAGCCGGCCGGGCCAACCACCGTCTGCCATATCTTGTGCATCCGCGGCCTCTTCATCCTCTGTGACTGCGGGGACAGCAGTCACACCTGTTTTGGGGCGCAGACCTGCCACCTCTTTACCCGCAACAGCCAGCGTGATTGGCAGGTCATCATTTTCTTTGGAGGTGGTAACACCAGCTGGTGTTGAGCGCTGTCCGACATCGATAGCACCACCTTTGGATCAAGGCAACCTAACATGTCCGCCTGCATCTTCCTCACAGACCGGCAGTTTGCCGGGGACACCCTTATCAACCCCGTCTAAGCACAATAGCCAGCCCTCAGTCCCTCAGATGTGGACAAGTAAAAGACCATTTCCTCCTAGCCATGAGAAAGCTAAGAGGTTGAATTTCACCATCTGCAAGCTCTTGGCTACAGAAATGCTGCCTTTCCGCCTGGTGGACACAGAGGATTTTCGAGACCTTATGTCCGTCGCAGTGCCCCAGTACCAGATGCCCAGTCGGCACTACTTCTCAAAGAAAGGTGTGCCTGCGCTCCACCAGCATGTCGCACACAACATCACCGCTTCTTAGAGAAACTCTGTGTGTGACAGGGTGCATTTCACCACAGACACTTGGACGAGTAGGCATGGACAGGGGCGTTACATGTCGCTGACTGGGCACTGGGTAACTATGGTGACAGCAGGACAAGGGGCTGCTGTCCAAGTCTTGCCGTCCCCACGAGTTGTGCGTCAATCCTCTTTATGTCAAAGTTCCTCCACTGCTTCTGCCTCCTCAACCTCCTCTCGGTCTTCCACCTGCATCCAAAGCCTGTCTGGTCATGCCACAAGCTTTCTAACTGCGCAGAAGGGATTCTGCACACCTCCTTACTATGCTGGCAGTAGGGCTCAACGTCATCAGGCGGTTTTTACTTTGAAATGTCTGGGAAATGTGAGTCACACAGCTGAGGAGTTGTGGTCAGCTCTGGAGAACCAATTTCATGAATGGCTGTCTCCACTGGACCTGAAACCAGGGAAGGCCGTGTGCGACAATGCTGCAAACCTGGGTGCGGCCCTTCGCCGGGGCAATGTCACACACGTGCCTTGTATGGCTCACGTGTTGAACCTGGTTGTCCAGCAATTTTTAGCCCACTATCCCAGACTAGATGGCCTTCTGCAGAGGGCACGGTCGCTGTGTGCTCACTTCCGCCGTTCGCATCCCGCAGCTCAGCGACTTACATCTCTACAGAAGTCGTTGGGCCTGCCACTTCATCCGCTAAAATGCGATGTGCCTACCCGGTGGAATTCAACTCTGCACATGTTGCAGCGACTGTGGCAGCACCGACAAGCCCTGGTGCAATACGTTCTGACGTATAGCCTGGGCCAACGAGATCCAGAGGTGGGGCAAATCACGCTGGAGGAGTGGTCTCAGATCAGGGACCTATGCACCCTTCTGCACAGTTTTAAAATGGCGACGAAGATGTTTAGTGCTGACGATGCCATTATCAGCATGACTATTCCGGTGATTTACATGCTGGAGCACATGTTAAACAGAATTCGGAGTCAGGTGGTGGCACAAGAGGAGGTGGAGGAAGTAGAGGAGGAGGAGTTGTATGCGGAAGGGCTAACATCTGCAAGGTCCAGACGGTCGGCAGCACCAAGGCGGCAGGCATGTGAGGGTGGGGGAGATGGTTTTACCAGGGCGCATGGTAGCAGCCAAACTAGTGAGGAAGGTGCAGGAGCCCAGGAAGAAGTGGAGGACGAACTGATGGAAGACTCATCAGATGAGGGAGACCTTGATCACATTTCTGTTGTGCGAGGTTGGGGGGAGAGGACAGAGGAAGGAAGCATGATTGTTACCTCGCCACCAACACAACAGGGACTTGGTGCTCCTGGATGCGCAACACACATGAGTGCCTTCTTGCTGCACTACCTGCAACATGACCCTCGAATTGTGAGAATTAGAAATAATCCTGACTACTGGGTTGCCACACTGTTAGATCCCCGGTACAAAAGTAAATTTGCCGAAATTATTCCTGCCATAGAAAGGGATGCACGCATGCAGGAGTATCAGCAGAGACTGTTGCAGAATCTTACATGTGCTTTTCCACAAAACACCAGTGGTGCACGTAATGAATGTCACAGTTCCAACTTGCCAACCGTGGGACCGTCAAGTGTTCAGCACTCAAACCGTAACAGTACCACAGTATCTGCTGGTAACATCAATTTTGCGGAATCATTTCACCACTTTTTTAGCCCATCCTTTGCAAGGCCACAGGAGACAAGAAGTCTGACACATAGTCAACGCCTAGAGACGATGGTACAGGTGTATCTCCAAGTAAACATTGAAGCCACGACTGTGTCACTGGACCCTTGCTCTGTTTGGGCTTCCAATCTGGATAAATGGCCGGAGCTAGCCACTTATGCCTTGGAGATCTTGTCATGCCCCGCAGCCAGCGTTCTGTCTGAACGTGTGTTCAGCGCTGCTGGTGGTGTGCTGACAGATAAGCGCACGCGGCTCTCCACTGATAATGTAGACAGACTCACGTTCATAAAGATGAACAAATCATGGATCCGAAACGACTTTTCTACCCTTGTGTCATCCTGGGGAGAGTAAAAGCTTGATGATTGGTTAAAATCACCCTACCAACTGTTTTAAGCTTTCAAATTACTAATCATGTTTATCTGTATCTTGACTGGAAAATAATTTGGGCTTTGTAGCAGTGTGCAGCACTGATCCTATTAGGCCATCTATAATAAGCTCCACCAGATTTAAAATTAAAAATAATTTTTAGCTGCATCTAGCCCGGAAAATAATTTTGGGGCTCCGAGATGCGCAAGACACATAAGTGCCTTCTTGCTGCACTACCTGCAGCATGACCCTCATATTGTCAGAATTCGAAGTAATCATGACTACTAGGTTGCCACACTCTTAGATCCCCCAAACTTTTCGATCAACCTTTTCATTTTAATAAAGACCAAAAAAATGGTCATTTTTGAAATTATAAGCATTAGCAGGTTGTTAGAAACTGAAATCAAACAGTTTTCAACTCAAAACTTTATTCTAGGTGATGTTACATTTTCACATAGGACCCCTTGTTCGAAAGGAGCTTCTGAACTCTCTCGTCCATTGAATTTGTCAGGTTTTGGATGGTTTCTGCTTCAATTGTTTTGCATGAGGACAGAATACCCTCCCAGAGCTGTTGCTTAGATGTGAACTCCCTCCTGCCATCATAGACACTCCTTTTAATGATGCTCCAAAGGTTCTGAATGGGGTAGAGGTCAGGGGAGCATGGGGGTCACACCATAAGTTTGTCCCCTTTTATGCCCATATCAGCCAGAGATGCAGATGTTTTATGTGCAGCATGAGATGGTGCATTATCATGCAGAAAAATGATCTTGCTGTGAAATACACGGTTCTTCTTCTTGAACCATGGCAGGAAGTGCTGTTTGAGAAAATCCACATACATTATGGAGTTCATCTTTAGCGCCTTCAGGGATCCTAAAGGGGCCGACAATCTCTCTCCCCATGATTCCAGCCCAAAACATTACTCCACCTCCTCCTTGTTGGCGCTGTAGCCGTGTTTGCGTGGGGTGTCCATCAACCAGCCATCCTCCACTCCATCCATCTGGACCATCGAGCGCTGCACGGCACTCATCCGTGAACAAAACAGTTTTGAAATCAGTCTTCATGTAATGTTTGGCCCACTGGAGCCGTTTCTGCTTGTGTGAAGTGGATAGAGGAGGTCGACAGGATGGCGTATGCACAGCTGCAAACCTCTGAAGGACCCTGCATCTTGTTGCTCGGGGGACGTTGGAGGCACAAGCAGCTTCAAAAACTTGTCTGCTGCTATGACAAGGCTTTTTTGCCGCTGCTCTTTCAACCTGACGTAATTGCCTGTAGGAAAGAGTCCTCAATTTGCCCTTATCAGCACGCACACGTGTGTACTGTGAATCAGCTACATACTTCTTGATTGCCAAGACACTTCATCCTGATCATCGCACAATGTTGATTGTAGTCATGCCTTGACCTAAACACTCCACAATTTGTTGCTTCTCAGCAGCCGACACATCCTTTTTCTTTCCCATTTTGGCAGAAAATGTAGGCTGCTTAATAATGTGAGAGAGCCTTCTTAAGTAGTCTTGCCTTTCATTGGACACACCTGCCAAACTAATTAGCACAGGTGTCTGCAATTGCTTACAGTGATATAAAGAGCCCTGACACACATCACCATCAATGAGTTTAACTGACAAACAAACAAATTCTTCCCTTATCACTCCTAAACACTTTTTGCATAATAATTTGGAACGCAGTGTACATGTGCTTTTCCACAAAACACCAGTGGTTCACGTAGTGAATCTTACAGTTCTAACTTGCCAACCGTGGTCTGTATGGAACTGTTCAATAAAGGGCCCAAAATTAGGATAACATAGATGGGAGAGGTCTCTATGAATAGGAATTCCTAAGTATTTGATACCCTGTGAGGGCCAGGCAAAGGGAAAGTTGGACTGGATGGAATCCTATATGGATTTGGGGAGGGAGACATCGAGGGCCTCAGACTTCGCTGCATTGATTTTAAAATTTTACCATGTAACAAAGTGATCTATTTCAGCCATAACAGCAGGGATGGATATATGTGATTGAGTGATATATACTAGGACATCATCAGCAAATAGAGAGCACTTGTACTCGGTGCCTCCCACCTCAATCCACCTAATATTGGGGTTATGGCGAATTGATGAGAGCAGGTGCTCCATCACTAGGATGTATAAGAGAGGGGACAGAGGACATCCCTGCCTTGTCCCATTGGTGATTGTGAAAGGTGATGAAAATGTTCTGACGCACCCCCTGGGCCTTGGGACACCCGGAGCCGGACCCTTTTTGGTGGATGCTGGTGGTTGTAGTCTTCGTGGCGGCGACCCGGTTCCATGGCTCAGGGCGGTCAAACCAGTGGCGGAACTATTTATGTGGTTTTGATGTTTAAATGTCCGTCTACGCCACCCGTGGATTGTGGTCAGACTGAACCGCCGCTACAGGGCAAACCGCTGAGGCTGGTGTTGTGGGTGCAGCAAAGCGTAGCATAACTCCCCACGGGAGGAGTATAGCCTCAGGGCAGTGTATGCGGAGGATGGGGGTGATGGTGCAGGGCAGCAGCAGTAACGACACGGAGTCAGTGATGCAGTCCAGGGCCTTTACTCACAGTTCTTATTATCCAGACCACGTCTGCAGGTAACGGCTGCCCACGTCGTACTGTGCTCACCAGGTGAGGGGCTCAGACAACTCCCAGATAACTTTGGAGCACTTCACAGGACCCCCTTTGTGTGTCCTTTGTCTGGCCTTTCTTATCAACACTTCTGTCCGGCTGCCTCGGGCCTCCTCTTGGTAAACTTGGCGCCAGTTTCCCTGACCCTATGTGGTGCCTTCCTAGCGGGTATAGCGAGGGGCTGCGCCACATAAAATGTCAGAGCCTCCGGTTTCTAGCTGAGGGTCGTTTCCTGCCTCCACTAGTTCGGGGACCGGTCTCCCCCTTTGGCCTGACCCCTCCACGCAGGTGGATTCGGGCGTGCGGTGGCGACTCGCCCGTCCGCACCCCTGGGATCCCTTCATTCCTCGTTCCTGGAGCCTTCTCCGCTCCTCTTCTTTCCTTCTCCCTTTTCCAGGCCTGGGCCTCTGTTACTAGGCCCGCCTCCAGAGCAGAGCTCATGCAGAGCCCCTGCTCCCTGCCACTTCTGCTCAGACTTCTCTGCACTGAACTAAGATGATGCCCACCTTTTATACTCCCTTCTCAATGCACCCAGGAACTGCTTCCTCCCTGCTCCTGCACTACAGGGTTCCCCTTCCTCAGTGTTCACTCCCCCCACTCCAGCCAGGGACAGGGACTGTCGTGCCCATCTCAGGGGCATATTGGTCGCCCTGCCCCACGGCAATGTGGTGTAATGCATGCAGGTGTCGGGTCCTGATCCACACTCCATCCTTACCTGAGAGTGAGATATCACACCTCTGGGTGAGGTGCAATACGTCTGTAGCAACCGAACCCTCAGGGTGCTACAGTTCCATTTATCTTCAGCCTAGGTGACGTATTGCGATACAGGGCCGTGATTTTGGCTATAAAAGGGTACCCTAGACCCCTACCCCAAGCTTTTTAAGAGAATCATATATGGCGTGCCAGGAGACTCTATGGAATGCTTTCTCAGCATCCAACGAGAGTATCTAATTACAAATTTTTAACTGCATCTAGCCCAGGAAATACTTTGTGCCTAGTAGCAGTGTCTGCTAGTCAGCGGATTATCCCGGCTGTTAAGCAAGCTACACCACCTGTAGTTTAGACACTTAATTTTTTCAAAGGAAATGCTTCGGGACCATGGGATACTTAGTGAAGAGCATCAGGAGGCACCCCAAGGCATAGGGGCTGGGACTGGCAGTAGGATGCCTTGCGGTGGACAGCTGAGCTCGATCCTTATAAAAGCTTTTTAACTGCAGCAGCTTTAGTGGACGCTACTGGAGCTGGAATTACCGCGGCTGCTGGCATGAGACTTGCCCTCCAATAGATCCTTGTAAATGGATTTAAAGTGTATTCATTCAAATTAGAGAGACAATTTAAATTAAAAAGCTTAGAGCTGCCTCCACCACAGGGGGGCTCGCTCGACCCACCAGCGGACAGGCACCAGTATTGGGAGAGGGGGGCTGGCCGTCAGGGTTCACCGCGGCTCTGGCACAAACCCGGCGACACGGAGGTGGCACGGGCAGGAGCGGACTGGCCGTGTCGGCTTCTCACTTTTTGGATTTTAGAAGGGCATGACATGCCTATATCTGTGTCTCCCCCTCCTTTTACTCCTCCACCTCTTTTATTTTCGCATGACTATATGTACTTGTCACTTTTCCATGTGTTAGTTATGTCTTCTGAGCAGTTTGTCAGCTTTTGGACACCTTTGAAGGTGTTTTCTATGTGTTTCTATGTGTTTTTGTTTGCCTGCCATTGGTTTTAACGGTGTTCGAAGGTGTTCGACGAACAGTTCGACGAACAGTTCGGCGAACACATGGGTGTTCGACGAACCGAACCGAACTCGAACACTACGGGGGTGGCTCAACACTAATGGAGACTCAATCAGGATTCGCCATATTCCCAAAAATTAGGGACAGACACCACCAAAGTGGCATCAGGAGTGGCATTAACTAATGAAGTGCGAACGTGTTCTGTTAACCCTTTTGGCGAGCATGCGCAGGTGCTCGCAGAGTATTTGCGGTGTGCTCGAATGTTATGTTTGAGTCAGTCCATGTGCATGATTTGCGACTGTTTGACAGCTTTAATACATGCGAGGAATGCCTGTTTGTTAGACATTCCTCACTTGTATTAAAGCTGTCAAACAGTCGCAAATCATGCACATGGAGTGACTCAAACATAACATTTGAGCTTGCCGAAGATACTTGGAAAACTTCCAAGCATGCTCGTAAATTAAATCTCGAGTAACAAGCATGCTCGCTCATCACTAGTCTCCACATTTCCAAAAATTAGTGTTAACATCAAAAGCAGAATCAACAGCAGGCACAGAAGCCATGACAAAGATATTACAGACTGGAATAACGCGAGATCAATTCAGCACACTAAAAACAACAACATCATCTAGTCTGCAAAGTCTGTGATTGGGGTGCAAAAATTCTTGGAGATTCATGACTTGTTCATCTTTATGAAAGTTAGGCGGTCAACACCTTCAGGGGACAGCCGGATGTGCTTATTCATCCGGACATCTCCAGCAGTGCTGAAGACCCGTTCTGAGAGAACCCTGGCTGCCGGACATGGTAAAACCTCCAAGGCGTGATAGGCGAGCTCAGGACACTTTTCCATTTTTGAAGACAAAAATGTAAAAGGGTCCAAACCCTCCCTGATGGTATTGATATTGAGCTTGAGATACTCCTGCACCATTCTTTCCAGTCGATCTCCACATGTCAGACTTGTACTCTTTTGTTCTGATGCACGAGCTGGTCTAAAAAATGTGAGAAAGGACTCATAGAAATTGTTTCTGCCACTTACGCTGCTGCTAATCTTTTTCCATTGACAAATTGACGTTCCTGGGGTTGAAAGTCAAGATCTGTGATGCACACTGTGTGCCTCACTGATGTCTTGGGGAAAACCTTTCTTAAGCTTGTCTAAAAGCGCGTTTCGATACTCCAGCATACGCGGGTACCTCTCCAGGGTGGGAAGCATCTGGCAAAATTTACTCTTGTAACGTGAATCTAACAGAGTGGCAACCCAGCAGTCAGCACTATTTGGAATCATAACTATATGAGGATCATGTTGTTATCCCTTCCGCATCCTACTCTGCTTCCGCCTCTTCTTCTGAGACCACCACTTCCTCCTGCCAGCTTTTTAAAGTCTGCTCCAGCATGTAGATGACTGGAATAGTGATGCTGATGATGATGTCGACAGTGATAGCCATTTCAAAATTGTGCAGAAGGGTGCAGAGGTTCTTAATCTATATCTACTCCACAAACTTGATTTGCACCATGTCTGTACTGCATTGTCCCAGGCTATACGACATGAGAAACTGCATCAGGGCTCATTGCTGCTGCCACAGTCTTTGCAGCAAGTGCAGAGTGGAATTCCACTGTGTCGGCACATTGTATATTAATCGGTTAACTGTAGGCTGAAAGACCCCTGTAGTGATGCAAGTTGATGACTCACGTGGTGCGATTGGCGTAAGTAAGCACACAGCAACTGTGCTTTCTGCAGCAGTGCATCCAGGCCGGGATAGTAATGGAAAAACTACTGTACAAAAATCAGACGTTTGCCAAAGGCAATAATAGAGCAACTAGGGTATATTAAGAGACAGAATAGAGAAAAAAAACAGAATAAGATATAACTTTTAATAGATACTTTAAAAAGACCAACCAATGGTCACATGGTGAACAAAAAACATAAAAATGTTCGTGCAAAAAAAGTGTATTGATCAAGAGTATATTAAGATCATGTCAGTAAGGCTGGCCCTAGGTAACCCTATAACAACTGGGACCCTGCCTAACAGCCAACGTTTATCACCCTAGCTAGACTATTTGGTGTCCCAGCTCCACGACGGCTGTCCCAAACTTGCCTAATTAGGCTCTTGCACCAAACATACATTAACATAGAAATATTTTCTTTATCCTATGCAGTAGTACCACCCAAATCAAACAAATAAATTGTCTATATGCATATAAATAGTACTGCATATATTCCAAATGCTGCATATACTCTGGTCTCTGTCAAAAGATATATATAAAGAGATAGTCGGTAATCTCAAAAAAGAGAAAAGCACACTCCAGAGTAATATAAGAGAAAAAATGAACTTATCTTATCTGAAGTAGGTAGTAGAATTCTTGCAGATAAAAGCCGGATAGTTCAATTCAGACAGAGTCCTATAGGTTGTACAAGTGCAGATAAAAGATGGATACTTCAATTCAGATAGAGTCCTATTGGTTGTACCAGTGCATAGGAAAAGGTCCCAAAAATACAGTCATGGATGATGCCAGCAGCTATCCCAACACGTTTCACCCTCTACTCATTCAGGGTTCATCAGGGGACAGATTAGAAGATACACCATAACAGGAGCATCGGCAATAGCAATGTATACACCATGAACCACTATGTGATCATTGGTTGGTCTTTTTAAAGTATCTATTAAAAGTTATATCTTATTCTGTTTTTTTTTTCTGTTCGGCCCCCAAAAACTACTGTACAACCAGGTTGTGGACATGAGCTGTGCAAAACACGTGTGTGAGATTTCCCTAGCGTAGGGCCGCCACCAGGTTTGCACCGTTATTGCATTTGTCCTTCCCTGGCTCCATGTCCAGTGGAGACAGCTATTGCTCAAATGCAGCCTGGATAACTGTCCACAACTCTTGACCTGTGTGACTGTGATCTCCAAGACATATTAATTTTAAGACTGCCTCTTTTGTTGTTAGCCCTGGCTCTGCAGCACAGAGGTGATGGGGATTTGTTCTGCACTGTTGGAATGCATTTCTCATTAAGGTAGAGGTTGGGGGTGCAGGTGGAGGCCCTAGAGGAGGTAGGGGAGGCAGAAGCAGCGGCGTAAGTGTTAGATACAGTGGTTTGTCCTGCAATCTTTGGGGATTCCAAAACTTGTGGAGCAGCTCCTTCCCCACCTGCCCCACAGCCACCAGAGTCACCCAGTACTCAGTCAGCGAGATTTAATGCCCCTGGTCATGTTTACTCGTCCTGGTGTTTGTTGTGAAATGCACCCTGGCAGACATAGATTTTTTTCATGGAATGGGTGATGTTATCTGCAACATGCTGGTGTTGTGTAGGCAAAGCTTTCTTAAAGAAGTAATGGCTAATAGGCAACTGGTACTGTGGGACTGCGACGGCCATCAGCTTTCGGAAACTGTCTATATCCACCAGGGAGAAAGGTAGCATTTCGGTGGCCAACAGATTGGAGATGATGGAGTTCAACCTCTTAGCAATGTTATGTGTAGGAGGAAACAATTTTTTACATGACTACAACTGCAGGACTGAGGGCTGGCTGATATGCTGAGAGAGGGCAGAGTAGGTTGAACACAAAAAACTGCTGGACAGTGAGTGAGATGCAGGCAGAGATGTTACAGTGGATTGAGAAAGATGTGGTGTGCTCAGTGAAGCAAAAACAGCAGGCATGTCCACTTCTGTTACAGCTGACGGTCTCTCACTCAGCATACCTGGAGCGGGTAAACAATTGGAGGTTCTGGGGCCGAAGACCTGTGTGACAACACTTGGCACGGTAATGGAAGAGGAATAAGAAGCAGATGCGGTTGATGGGGCAGCTGATGGTTGATGGGGCCCACTGATCTGCATTTTATCGCAGTGAGATTGCCCGACTAATACATGTTGATCATGCATGTGAAGGTTCATGCATATAGTAGTCAAAATATCGCAATTTTTCCCGCTATTGAGTTCTTTTTTGCAAAGTTAGCACATGGCGAGAGTTGGCTCATCCTTTGCGGTCTGAAGGCCACGGCTAGGCAACACTTGCCGCTCATCGTGCTCATCGTGATTGCATCACTCTGTGTCTGTGCGGTAGGCTGCAAAGAATCCTCATCATCCTCCTCCACCTCCTCAGATGAGCTACTCAGCTACATGCATCTGGGTTCATACCAAGTGGGATCTACAATCTTATCATCATCCTCTCTGTTCTCTCATTCTTCACCCTAAAAGTCACCCTCCTCTTCTTCCTGCCCTGGCAGCACTGTACACTCTGCGTGTGCCTCAGGTATCTGAGTCTCATCAGGATCAACTCCCCCATAAGGGTTAACGTCTAGTGACGAGGGTCAGGATTCTGCTTGGACCCTACTATGTCCTGCCTCGGATCCAACATAAAATTTGGGGCATTGGTGCAGATGCTTTCCTCCTCTTGAGTCTGTGAATCTTTGGAGCAGACCTCTGGTTCTCAGGGAATAGAATGTGTAAACAGCTCTGCAGACTCACCCATCTGTGGTTCCCTACAGTCAGTTAGGTGGTTGGAGAGTTGTGATGTAGGGAGAAACAAAAGTCATTGGGGTGGCTCCTCTGAGGACTGTACAGTGTGTGATGTTGAGGTGGAGGAAAAGGAGGAGAGGCAACTTGATGCAGCACTTGCCACCTACTGGAGCAAATGCTCTTTCTGGCCCTCATCCACAAGGTGTACCGCTGTGCAGCTGCCAAAAAGAGGGAGTGGAGTAGCCTGTTCAGTAAAATAAGTTGTCAATTGTATTTGGAAAGGGCGAGCCAGTGTTTATTCAGTAGAGCTTCCAGTAACATTACTACCTACCCCACGTACACTTTGAACACCAAACCTATTCCCCCTTCCTCCATGTCCTAGCTTTTTCCCACTTCTGTTGCATGTACCCTTCCCCTTTTTTAAACCAGCTTTTTCACAACCCTAGGCCAGTATTGTCTGTCACCTGTCACTAAATTACGAATAAGCATTTATTTGCTGAGATAGTGTGGCTGGACCACAGAATTATCACAAATGATTTAGATACTGAGTTGTGGACTGGTGTCTGGATCACACAATTAGTACAAAGGCTTTAGATGCTTGCTGAAATGTGGACTGGTGTCTGGATCACACAATTAACACAAAGGATTTAGATGCTGAAATGTAGACTAGTGTATGGACCATACAATTTGCAAAAATGAATTAGATTGCTAAATGTGGACTAGTGTCTTAACCACACAATTAGCACAAAGTATTTAGATGCTGAAATGTGGACTGGTGTCTGGACCACACAATTAGCACAAAGGATTTAGATGCTGAAATGTGGACTGGTGTCTGGCTCACATAATTAGCACAAAGGATTTAGATGCTGAAATGTGGATTGGTGGTGGGACAACATAATTAGCACACAGGAATTATATGCAATTTGACTCAGGATAATATCTATCTGAACTAGCTGACAATAAATCACCTAGATACCTAGCTAACTATTTAACTACTTGCAGAAGCAGAAGCCTCACTACTATGTTACACTGACAAAATGGTGCCAAAGCCACTCTTTATATGGAGAGGGACATGTGACTTCTGCAGCCAATGACTCAAGCTCTTGTGTCTGTATTTTGTTGTTGTTTTCTCTTCAATGATTGGCTGCCAGAATCTTCACACATTAAGTTAATAAAAAAATAGAATAAGAGTCCGCCACTCCTCTGACCTTTCCCTACCCCTTCCCCTCATCAAACACATCCCCACCGCTCATCATATAGCACCACTATCCTAGCCAAAGTCCTAACAAATGAATGAGTGGAAACTCAATCATTTACTGAACTTTTGCAGAATTTTGCAGATTTTGAGGAAAATGCTGGGGAATTCGAACACGAATCCATATGTGCAATGTTAGTACCGACTTTGAAATTGGTGAAAGTTTTCTGAATAAGTTTGCTCATCTCTACTTTTTTCTCAACATGATGCTCCTCTTGGCTATTTTTAACAAAACCTTTGATGGTTCTCTGATTGCACCCAAGTATCAATTTCAAGAGTGCTGCATCCCTTTGAAAAACTATGAGCAATTTTTGACCTTTCAGGGTAGGTTAAATGTCTTTTTTGGTCCATTTTGACTGAGGAAAACAAACTACCTAATAATTCTGCACACTTGATAAAGGATGTTGATTAGTGATGAGTGAGCATGTTCGCCACAATTTGGTACTCGCCCGAGCATCTCAGTGCTCGAGATGCTTAGTGCTCGGAGAGTAATTTTGAAATGCTCGGGGGGGAGCTCAAGTCCCCGGCCCGCATGTTTGTCACTATTTAGACAGCAAATTAACATGCGGGGATTGCCTGTCTGTCACTGTAATGCTGCAACCATGTTGGTTGAGGCATTACCTGTCTGTCACTGTAATGCTGCAACCATGTTGTGTTGGTTGAGGCATAACAATGATTGACTGGCCACATAGCATCATTGGGTCTATATAAGACTAGAGATGAGCGAATGTTTTGATGTTTGGGTTCGCCGAATGAACCTGAACATCGAAAAAATGTTTGTGCTCTGGCACCCGATCATGAACCCGAACATGGCTCTGGACATCCCTGGTTTTCTGGTTTCCCATGCTGTCATCAGCATGGAAATCAGGGGCTTTGACCGGCGGTAAGATCATTACCGTGGGTCACAGTGCTGTGGGATCATGCTGTCAGCTGTCAGCATGATCCCTGCAGCTGTGACAGTGACCTTCGGTAAAAAGCTCACTGCAGGTGATAGGCTCCGGCTGATGGGACTACTAGCCCCAACATCCGGCGCCTGCTGTCACAGTACACAAGCTGCACAACTGCCGCTGATGGGAGAAGGAATCTCTCATCAGCTGCACTTGCGCAGCGAAAGTAAAAAAAAAAAGGTAAATAAATAAAAAATGATTTAAATAGAAATAATAAACACATCATAATCATCTACCACGTACCTACACCTTGAACCGAATGTTCTCGTCCCCTGTAAAAAAATAAAAATAAAAAAAACATATACTCACCATACAGCTAATCCCTGAAGCCATGGTCACCTGCAATAAAGGTAAAATAATAAACCAACCTCATCCTCACCTGTCCGCCAAAGTACATATACTGAGTGTCCCACGATGATCTCAGTGATAGAACGGCCACATCGGGAGATGTGACTGTCCTATCAGACAGCCGGAGATACAGTTAGGTCCATATATATTTTGACAGAGACAACGTTTTTCGAATTTAAGTTCTAGACATTACCACAATGAATTTAAAACAAAACAATTCAGATGCAGTTGAAGTTCAGACTTTCAGCTTTCATTTGAGGGTATCCACATTAAAATTGGATGAAGGGTTTAGGAGTTTCAGCTCGTTAACATGTGCCACACTGTTTTTAAAGGGACCAAAAGTAATTGGACAATTGACTCCAAGGCTATTTCATGGACAGGTGTGGGCAATCCCTTGATTATGTCATTCTCAATTAAGCAGATAGAAGGCCTGGAGTTGATTTGAGGTGTGGTGCTTGCATTTGGAAGGTTTTGCTGTGAAGTAAACATGCGGTCAAAGGAGCTCTCCATGCAGGTGAAACAAGCCATCCTTAAGCTGTAAAAACAGAAAAAACCCATCCGAGAAATTGCTACAATATTAGGAGTGGCAAAATCTACAGTTTGGTACATCCTGTGAAAGAAAGAAAGCACCGGTGAACTCATCAATGCAAAAAGACATGGGCGCCCACGGAAGACAAGAGTGGTGGATGATCGCAGAATGATCTCCATGGTGAACAGAAACCCCTTCACAACAGCCAACCAAGTGAACAACACTCTCCAGGAGGTAGGAGTATCAATAACCAAATCTACCATATAGAGAAAACTGCATGAAAGTAAATACAAAGGTTTCACTGCACGATGCAAGCCACTCATAAGCATCAAGAATAAAAAGGCTAGACTGGACTTTGCTAAAAAGAACATCTAAAAAAGCCAGCACAGTTCTGGAAGAACATTCTTTGGACAGATGAAACCAAGATCAACCTCTACCAGAATGATGGAAAGAGAAAAGTATGGCAAAGGCATGGTACAGCTCATGATCCAAAGCATGCCACATCATCTGTAAAACACGGCGGAGGCAGTGTGATGGCTTGGGCATGCATGGCTGCCAGTGGCACTGGGTCACCAGTCTTTATTGATGATGTGACCCAGGACAAAAGCAGCCGAATGAATTCTGATGTATTCAGATTCATACTGTGTGCTCAGATCCAGCCAAATGCAGCCTAACTGATTGGTCGTCATTTCATTCTACAGATGGACAATGACCCAAAACATAAAGCCAAAGCAACCCAGGAGTTTATTAAAGCAAAGAAGTGGAATATTCTTGAATGGCCAAGTCAGTCACCTGATCTCAACCCAATTGAGCATGCATTTCACTTGTTAAAGACTAAACTTCAAACAGAAAGGCCCACAAACAAACAGCAACTGAAAACCACCACAGTGAAGGCCTGGCAGAGCATCAAAATGGAGGAAGCACAGTGTCTGGTGATATCCATGAGTTCAAGACTTCAGGCAGTCATTGCCAACAAAGGGTTTTCAACCAAGTACTAGAAATGAACATTTTATTTACAATTATTTAATCTGTCCAATTACTTTTGGTCCCTTTAAAAACAGGGTGGCACATGTTAAGGAGCTGAAACTCCTAAACCCTTCATCCAATTTTAATGTGGATACCCTCAAATGAAATCTGAAACTGCATCTGAATTGTTTTGTTTAAAATTCATTGTGGTAATGTCAAGAACCAAAATTAGAAAAATATTGTCTCTGTCCAAATATATATGGACCTAACTGTACACTGACAGGCGCGTGCTCGCTTCCGCAGTGAATTGGGAGAAACTGCCAGCACTGAGGTGACTCGCGTTCAAACAGCTGATGATCAGCTGAGCATTCCAGTGATCTCACTTACGGCATTAGTGCTGTGTGGGAATTTTCCCAAGCAGCACTAATGTTGTAAGTGAGATCACTGGAGCTCTCAGCTGATCATCAGCTGATTTAACTCAAGTGACCTCTTCCATGCAGCGCTATACTTTGACAGAAGTGATTCGATTTCTGTCAGTGTATATGGTGCTGTCTTCTACAGCAGTGACATCAATGATTACTGATGTGACTGCTGTAGTAGTGACCCGAATCGCCGTAGGACACTGGGATTACATCATGATGGCGAACAGGTGAGGGATATGGTTGTTTTTTTTTTTTTGGTTTGTTACAGGAGGCGAGGGATTTGGGGGACTGGGCATTAGGTGAGTATATGGTGTTTTTTATTTTCAAAGAAATTATTAAAACCGTGTGGAATTTTATTTAAATAAAAGACTTTATTCTGGCCGTGTCTTTATTGAAAAAATGTCAGATCCCTTTATTATGAGTTTAGTAACGGGGGTGTCTTTTAGACGCCTCTCCTTTACTAACCTGGGCTTCATGTCAGCCACAAATACAAGGCTGATGTGAACCCCCGTCTATTACCTCACTCACAACCGCTACACAACAGTGGGAAGAGTGAGGCTAAGTGCTAGATTTGACGTATCTTATGGATGTGACATTTCTGGGTCCACTGAAGGCTGATGTTATCAATCGCAAGGGGCCTGGATCCATGGCTAGAGATGGGCATACCCAAACAGTAAAGTTTGGGGTGCATACCGAACACCTCCTGTTTGGTCACGGTCCCCGAACATGGACTTCCTCCGATAGCCCGTGTTACTGTTCGGGTTCCGGTTTGGGTTCGGGTGTTTCCCATGCTGTAACCTCCATGACAGCGGAGGAAACACATGCTCTGATCGGCGGTAATAGCAGTACCGCGGTCAGAGCACTGTGGCATCATGCTGACAAGTGTCAGCATGATGCCACAGCTATGAGAGTGACCCACGGTAAAATGCTTACCACGGGTCATAGACGCTGGCTGATGTTACTACTACCACCATCAGTCAGTGCCTGCTGCCATAGGAAACAGCAAGCTCAGGCACTGCTGGATGGGAGCGCTAGTGCTCTGCTGAAAATAAAAAAAAATGTTAAAATTATTAAAAAAATTAAAATAAAAATAAAACACATAATGCTCACCTACACCTTGTCCCCAATGTTTGTCGCCTCTGCAAAAAATAAAAAATAAAAAACATCATATACTCACCTTACAGCTAATCACCGAAGCCCATGATCACCTATAATAAAAGTAAAATAATAAAGCAACCTCATCCGCACCTATCTGCCCCAGTCCAAATAGTGAGGGTCCCACAAAGATCCTATGAACAGAAACATTGTATTGTATGAACAGAAACAGTGTTTTGCCGCTCACATTTTTCCCACGTTTGCAATGAGTTGAACTCAATTCAACTCTTTGGCAAGCGCGGGAAAATACTCACTGCGCATGCGCTGACCTCATTGGCCGGCAATACATTGAGCATCAGTGTATTGCCGGTTATTAACAGAGCAGTCACATTGTGCAATGTGGCTGTTCTGTTCATGGGATCATCATGGGACCCCCGTTATTTGGACTGTGTCGGAAAGGTAAGGATGAGGTTGGTTTATTGTTGTCATGCACTTTATATTTATATAAATTCTTTTTATGAGTCTTTTGAGATTAATTGATATGTAGACATATGTAGACATATGATATATGTCTGTATCACTATGTGACATTGCTTGAAAAAGTCCCTCACTAAGGGACAAAACGTTGCCACCTCTGACATGATGGGTCATTAATAGCACATTGAAGCTGTAGCTTTGGAGTGCTGCCTCTATTTTTTGGAATCTAGATAGATAGATAGATAGATATATCTATAGATAATATATAGATAGAAAATAGATAGATAGATAAAAGATCGATAGTTAGAGAGATACTGTAGATAGATGGATAGATAAATAGATTTATAGATAAATAATAGTTAGATTTATTATATAGATTTATTGATAGATAGATAGATAATAGATATAGGGATAGATAATAGAAATATGAATATAAAGATATTTTGATAGATAATAGATATATGGATAGATAGATAAATAGATAAATAGATACAATGGGTACGGAAAGTATTCCGACCCCTTTACATTTTTCACTCTTTGTTTCATTGCAGCCATTTGGTAAATTCTAAAAAGTTCATTTTTTTATCATTAAAGTACACTCTTTACCCCATCTTGACTGAAAAATACTGAAATGTAGAAATTGTTGGAAATGTATTAAAAAAGAAAAACTGAAATATCACATGGTCATAAGTGATCAGACCCTTTGCTTAGACAATCATATTTAAGTCACATGCTGTCCATTTCCTTGTGATCCTCCTTGAGATGGGTCTACTCCTTCATTGGAGTCCAGATGTGTTTAATTAAACTGTTAGGACTTGATTTGTAAAGGCATACACCTGTCTATATAGCATGTCAGACCAAATGAGAATCATGATCTCAATGGAACTGCCCAAGGAGCTCAGAGACAGAATTGTGGCAAGACACAGATCTGGCCAAGGTTACAAAAGAATTTCAGCATTACTCAAGGTTCCTAGGAGCACAGTGGCCTCCATAATCCTTAAATGGAAGAAATTTGGGATCAACAGAAGTCTTCCTAGACCTGGCCATCCAGCCAAACTGAGCAATCGTGGGAGAAGAGCCTTGGTGAGAGAGGTAAAGTAGAACCTCAAGATCACTGTGGCTGAGCTCCAGAGATGCAGTAGGGAGATGGGAGAAAGTTCCACAAAGTCAACTATCACTGCAGCCCTACACCAGTCAGGCCTTTATGGCAGAGTGGCCCGACGAAAAGCCTCTCCGCAGTGCAAGAGTTATGAAAGCCCGAATAGAGTTTGCTCAAAAACACATGAAGGACTCCGAGACTATGAGAAATAAGATTCTCTGGTCTGATGAGATGAAGATAGAACTTTTTGGTGATAATTCTAAGCGGTATGTGTGGAGAAAACCAGGCACTACTCATCATCTGCCGAATACAATCCCAACAGTGAAACATAGTGGTGGCAGCATCATGCTATGGGGGTGTTTTTCAGCTGCAGGGGCAGGACGACTGGTTGCAATTGAGGGAAACATGAATGCGACCAAGTACAGAGATATCTTGGATGAAAACCTCTTCCAGAATGCTCTGGATCTCAGTCTTGGCTGAAGGTTCACCTTCCAACAAGACAATAACCTTAAGCACACAGATAAAATAGCAAAGGTGTGGCTTCAGAACAAATCTGTGACCATTCTTGACTGGCCCTACCAGAGCCCTCACCAAAATCCAATTGAGCATCTCTAGAGAGACCTGAAAATGGCTGTCCACCAACGTTCACCATCCAACCTGACAGAACTGGAAAGGATCTGCAAGGAAGAATTGCAGAGGATCCCCAAATCCAAGTGTGAAAAACTTGTGGCATCATTCCAAAGAAGACTCATGGCTATACTGGCTCAAATGGGTGCTTCTACTCAATACTGAGCAAAGGGTCTGACTACTTATGACTAGGGTTGAGCGAGTATGTTCTGTGCGAGTATGTTCGGGCCGAGCTTCGAGTATTTACAGCTGCTCGGTGATATGGTTGAATCGCTCCCGTGTGCATGATTTGCAACTGTTTGACAGCTTTATTACATGTGAGGAATGTGTAAGAAATAGACATTCCTCACATGTAATAAAACTGTCAAAGGCTGCGTTCACACATTGCGTATTTTCGCGCGCTTTTTTGCGCGCACTTTTTCAAAATACGCAATGTGCCTTGTGTCTGCCAGCAAAGTGAATGGGAAATTCACTTTGCCATTCAGACACTGTGGGATTTTACATGTCAATTCTTTACACAGCTGCGTCCTGCGCTTTCTCACTATTGTGCCCATTATAAGCACTGGAATTACGCAGCCGTGTTCACACACTGCGTAATTCCAGCGCTTTTTTACGGAGGCGCAGGACAAACTAAGGATACTCACCTATCCAATGGATGGGAGAGGCGTCCGGTCCGCTGTTAGCTAACCGGCTTGTAACCGGCCGGTCAGCTGATTTACAAGCCGGTCAGCTGACAGTCAGCTGATCGCTTCACGGCTGATGCTGGAAACCGCGGGACCGGACCGGACGCCGCTCCCATCCATTGGATAGGTGAGTATCCATAGTTTTTTTCTTTTAATAACTTAGCAGTGTATGTACTGCAGCCAGTAGCTGTCTGTACATACACTACTAGGGGGACACTCACACACACACGACACATAGACACAGACAGTACACACACGACACACAGACACATATATTACATTACATTACATACATACACATACATTACATTACATACAGGAGTCCATGCTCGTCACACTTCATTTCTCCTGCACCTCCGTAAAAAAACTCAGTGTGTGAATGGAGGTGCTTTTTTACCTGCGTAAAAAAACGCAGGTAAAAAATGCAGGAAAATACGCGCGCGTAAAAAAACGCAGGGAAATACTGAATGTGTGAACGCAGCCAAACAGTCGCAAATCATGCACACGGGAGCGATTCAATCATATCACCGAGCACCTGTAAATACTCGGAGCTCAGCCCAAGCATACTCGGCGAAGGGGTTAATAGAACATACTCGCTCAACACTACTTATGACCATATGATATTTCAGTTTTTCTTTTTTTTAAAAATTGCGAACATTTCTGGGTTTTTTTTCAGTCAAATAGGGTGCAGAGTGTACTTTAATGAGAAAAAAAAAATGAACTTTTTAGAATTTACCAAATGTCTGCAATGAAACAAAGAGTGAAAAATTTAAAGGAGTCTGAATACTTTCTGTACTCACTGTATGTGAAATAAAAACACCCACACCCAGAATAAAATATTTTATTTGAAATAACCACACAGACTCCTTTAATATTCTAAATTAAACCCTACTTACCATTACACCCATTCCCTCTGAATCTCTTGTCACCTGCGATAAAAATAAAATAATAAACCAACCTCATCCTCACCTTTCCGACGTGAAGAACATCCATGTGTCCCACAATGGGTCCAGCTCTGCTACATCTAGATGACAGGCAGCATAGTACTTGAACGTGACCATCCAGCCTGCCATCCTGCAGAGACACTGAGGAGTGCATACTTGCGTTCCTCAGTGACTTGCGGAACGTCAATAAGTTGAGCAGTGTTCATGTCACATATTCTACTCCATTTAAAGTCTACCAGTTGTGTGTTTAAACCTATTCACACTTGGTTTCTGACCCATACCATATCTATTGGGCCACAGCCTAAAACCGTGGTCATCAAACGTGATCCTATATTGCTGCGGTGATAATCCTGACATTTTTTGGATTGTGACAAATATTCTACTCCATTTAAAGTATGCCAGTTGTGTATTTAAACCAATTCACACTTGGTCACTGACCAATACCATAACTATTAGGCTACGTGGAACACGTGCTGGTTGACAATGATGTCACTGACCTGGCAATATGACATGCATAGAAAGGACAGCGGCACATAGGGAGAGGGAGGCGTAGCACCACAACAGGCAGGAACAAGAAATGGAGTTGCAACAGATAAAAGGCAGGCGACTCTTCCCCAAAACACCTACACGAGGGAAGTTTCCAGTCCCACTGTAAGGTCTTCCAGAGTCTGGCTCTTTTTTAAAGACTGTCCAGTTAACAAAAAAGACAATTTGCAACATCTGCAATGCCAGCATCAGCAAGGGAAGCAAAACTACCCGCCTGACCACCCCCAGCATACTTAGGCACATGACACCACTGCCTGTTCTGCTGTTGTGAATGCACTCCAATCCCTTGTCCATGGAGCAGTTGAAGATACCAACCACCCTTAACCTGTCATTGCACACTTGCAACCACCACCATCAGCAACCACATCCACGTACTTGTCTGTCCCAACGCAGGGTTGAGTTGTCCCTATCCCAGTCTATTGAACACAATCGCAAATACACAACCAAGCACCCCACTGCACAATACTTAACTGCCACATTTCTAGACTGCTTGCACTTGAAATGTTGCCTTTTGGGCTCGTGGAGACGGAATCTTTCCACAACCTCATGGCAGCAGCCATGCCTTGGTACTTGGTCCCCAGGAGCAACTATTTCTCCTGGTCTGCCGTCCCCGCCTTAAAAAATCACATGTCCCAGAATATTAGCTGTGCCCTCACCAACACAGTTACTGGGAAGGTCCACCTAACCACAGACATGTGGACAAGTGCTTGTGGCCAGGGATGGAACACTCACTGATGGCACACTGGATTAATATTGTGGAAGCCGGGACTCAGTTGGACCCTGGGATGAAACATGTCCTCTCGACGCTCAGGATTGCGGGCCCTGGGTCAATCAGGGTTGCCCCCACATTCTACAGTTCCTGCACCTCTTCCTCTTCTGCATCCATCTCTGAAATGATCGTATCAGTCGGAAGCTGGAAGCCCTGCAGCACTGCCTTGGCCAAGTGGCAAAAGGCTGTTATGAAGCTAATATGCTTAGGCGACAAACCACACACCACTGCAGAGTTGTTGGAAGCTGTAACAGCAGGCAGATCTGTGTCTGTCACCTCTGAACCTACTGCCAGGCATGGTTGTGTGTGACAATGGCCAGAACCTGGTGGCGGCTCTGAGGCTTGGCAATTTCACACATTTACCATGCCCGGTTCATGTGCTCAACCTAGTGGTTCAGCAGTTTCCCAAATCATACCTGGATCTGCCTGAGTTTCTTGTCAAAGTACGTTGCATGTGTGCCCATTTCAGAAAGTCACCTACAGCTTTTGTTGCCCTCGCCGTGCTTCAGCAGTGTTTGCAGCTTCCAGCTCACCGACTGGTGTGCGATGCCACCACGCATTGGAACTCAATGTTGCAGATGTTGGAAAAGATTTGTGAGCAGCAGAGGGTAGTTGTTGAGTACTAGCTTCAACACGCCCATCAGTATTCAGGTCAGCCTCCACACTTAAGAGCTGGTGAGTGGGCATGGATGTCTGACATCTGTGCTGTCCTCCAAAACTTTGAGGACTCCACCAAGATGGTGAGCAGCGATGATACCATAATTAGCATTACCATCCCGCTTCTCTGTCTTTTGAAATGCTTGCTGCTCACAATTAAAGAGGAGAGCACGATGAGATGGAGCAAGGAACTATACAGGGTTATGCTACACAGCCCAGCCTCATCTCATCTCAATGTGGTTTGGATGATATTTAGGAGGGGGCCTAAATATAAATATGTTGTAGAGTATGTTCCTGTATACCCCCAGGGATAAATGTTTTTCAGCTCATGCACTTGGTGTGCGTCCAAATTTATTGCAGCCCTTGCAGTCACTGCATACGCAATAACAGTATAGGAGACCCCCTCTATAATGGGAACATTACTGACACCTTGGTGTCTAGTGGTTTAGCTCTCCATCCACTGGTGTACAGTGGTTTAGTTCTCCAACTCTAGGTATTTAGTAGTTTAGTTCTCCAACCTCTGTTGTCTATTAGTTTACTTCTCCATGTTCTGGTGTGTAGTGATTTAGTTCTCCAACCCTAGGTGTTTTGAAGTTTAGTTCTCCAACCTCTGTTGTCTAGTAGATTAGTTCTCCATCTTCTGGTGTGTAGTGTTTTAGTTCTCCTTCACCAAGCGCCCTGAAAGCCTTGGGGGTTCCAAGAGTTTTGGAGCAGGCCCTTCCCCACCTGTCCCCACAGCCACCCGAGTAACCCAGTGGCCAGTCAGTGAGATGTAACGCTCCTGGCCATGCTTGCTCGTCCATATGCCAGTGGTGAAATGGTCCCTGGCAGTCATAGATTTATTCTTACCCATCCCTTGTAGATTGTGAGCCCTTGTAAGCAGGGTCCTCTCTCCTCCTGTAACAGTCGGTGGCTCTTTTTTGTTCAAAATTATTGTACTTGTTGTATGCTATGTATACCTCGTTTCACATGTAAAACGCCATGGAATAAATGGCGCTATAATAGTAAATAATAATTATAGTTATATATTTTTGTAGTGTGGGTCAATTGATGCCACTTTTCCTGGTGTCTGCCCATAATTTGAGCTGTTTTAGCAGTTTTTGGGGCCCTTTGAAGGTGTTGTGTATGAGTTTGGTTTTGACTCCCATTGAATGCAATGGGATTCGGAACTGTTCGTTAAACTGTTCGGAGAAGAACAGGAAGTTTGTTGATCTGAAACTAATCGAACCTTTAAAGGTTCGTTCATCTCTATTCCTCTCCCTTTTCTGAATCCGGCTTGTTCCTCTGGCAACTCTTTGTCAAAATAAGGCTGTGGCTGCCATTATAGGATCTTCAATAGTATTTTTCTGGCATGAAGTATGCGTGCAATAGTCCGATAGTTTCCACAGTCGGTAGCATCTCCCTTCTTCCAAATAGAAATTAACTTGTCCAGTCAATGGGCCATTTATCAGATGTCCATATCTGTCGACATAGGTGTGTGATGACATTAATTACTGTTCAGAAGATTTTATTAGCTCTATTGGAATATTGTCACATTCAGGTGCTTTGTTTTTGGACAGAAGCTTTATTGCAGAAATGACTTCGTCTTTCAAGGTGCTCAGTTTGCTTTCATTTCCAGTCTCAGTTTCTTCCTGTATCACTTACATAGTCTATTTTTCATTAGTGTCCTTGCTGTTTTTATTCAAAGCTAGATAGTGCATTCAGTTGTTATATTAAAAGCCAACTGAAGAATCTTTTGCACTCATAAAAGACCTTGATGATTCATGAATACATTTGTACAGCAATACACAAATGTCACTAGAACATCATGCAAAATACAAGAACAAATATTACGATGTTTAGTTCTTTTGTGAAAAGTAAAAAGGCTCAATTAGACAATCGCTTTTTGACATTGCAATCAGCATACGTCAATACAGCCAAAAAAAAATAAGCAAAATCAGCATTACAACACAAAAATTTGACAAAAGACTTAATAGCTTATTACATTATACTGTAATTTTAGTATAAAAAAGCCAGAGAATACAGTCTCATATTATGTTTCACACAAGAGGTCCATACACATATCAAAATTAATGGTACTCCCAATATCGATTAGACACAAGGTTTTACACAGTGTACAGTAGTCACCAAGTAAAAAATGGAAGTAACAAAAGAGGTATATTAAAATAAATATTTTATTTTGAACATAAAAACACTATAAAAAAGGAAAAGGTACCAATATAAGGGAAGACAAAGCCTTTTTGGTGTTCAAGGGGCTTAGGGACGAATATAGAAATATTATTACATGTGGGATGTACATTCAGCCACCATAAATTTCATGCTGAGATATTAATTCATATATCGAAATTGAGCACAATTAACAGCAGATAATACAGATACAGTGAAAATGTTTTAGTGTATCAAGAGCACATAAATAATTCAACCCCACATTTCATCATAGTAACTATACCATCTTCAAGTATAATAGCTCACAACATACGATTGACAGCATATAATATTATCAGTCAAAAATGCATCCTATGCTGAATTGTTGTCCAATATATCAGAGTTGAACACAGCTAGCAGTATATAAGGTGATGCAAAGAATGATCAAGGCGCCTTTAGTGCGTACAAAGCACATGAAGAGTCCAGCACAACATTTGATCATAAACAATTTTATCTGTTAAAGATGACTTTATCTGGTGTAGACCCCCTGACAAAGATGTTGATTGACAACCAGCGATATCAGCTGTGACCCTTTGGTTATAGCAATATTAGGTCAAAATAAAATGTAAAACCCTGAATAAACTTATATTCACCTGTAACGTGTAACCAGCACCACCGTGGGCTCCTGCTTCCTGCCCCGACGTGCATGTTTCGCCTAGCTTCTTCGGGAGGCATGTCAAAGTAGGGGGCATGTGCGTTTAAATGGCACAAGGGACATGCTTTGTTTTTCCCATTATTAAAGAGTGAGTCTCCTATACTATTATTGCAAATACAGTTACTTCAAGGGTTGCCAAAAATTTGAACGCACCCTAATACACCTTTGAAGAGACATAGAGGAGAGTCTCAGTAAAAAAAATGTTCCCATTATAAAGGAGTGGGTCTCCTATAGTGGAAATGCCCATGCTGTGACTTCAAGGGCTGCCAAAATTTGGGAAAAAAAACACTAACAATTTAAAGACACACAGAGCTGGGCCACAGTAACGACTTGCTCCCATTAGAAAGGAGAGGGTCAGTTATCCAGTTATAGGGTATGCATGAGTCCAACAGCTGCCAAAATTTAGGAAAAACCTCACTAACAATTTAAATACACATAGAGCTGGGCCACATTAAAGACACGTTCCCATTAGAAAGGAGAGGGATTGCTATACAGTTATAGGTTATGCAGTGAGTCCAACGGCTGTCAAAATTTAGGAAAAACCTCACTTACAATTTAAAGACACATGGAGCTGGGCTACACCAATGAGTATGACATATTCCCATTAAAAAGGAGTGGGACTCCAACACTGTTGGCCTATAGAGTGAATGCAATGGCTGCCAAAAATGTGGAGGAACTCCAGTGTCCCTTGCAAGAGACAAATTTGTAGGAACTCCAATGACACTTGCTAGAGACGTAGAGGTCGGAGGCCTCTTGAAAACAATGTTCCCATTATTAGGAAGTGGGCCTTCATACTGTTTGCCTATACAGTGAATGCAATGGCAACCAAAAATTTGGAGAAAATCCAATGCCCTTTGCAAGAGACATAAATGTCGGAGTGCCTCCTGAAAACAATGTTTGCATTATTAGGAAGTGGGTTTCCCATACTGTTTGCCTATGCGGTGAATGCAATGGCTGCCAAAAATTTGGAGGAACTCCAATGTCCATTGCAAGAGACGTAGATATGGTGATAAGGTAAAAATGGTGGTGATATGGAGGAGGATGTGGAGGATGATGATGAGGAGAAGGAGGAGGACAAGAGCACATAGGCAAAATCAGGATTTATATACACATGTCTGGATGTGAAGACAGAGGTGCAGGGGAATAGAATTAGACCTTTCAAAAAAAAAACTGTTTTTGAGTCTATGTTATGCTGCTATCATTTGGTGGTGTTGAGAAGTCTGGCTCAATCCAGCCCTTGTTCATTTTTATAAAAGTCAGCCTGTCAGCATTTTCAGTTGACAGTCGGATGCACCTATCCATTATAATTCCACCGGTTGCACTAAAAACCCACTCTGACAAAACGCTAGCTGTGCAGCAGGGAAGGCCAGGACCTCCAAGGCGTAGAGAGCCAGTTCATGCCACGTGTCCAGCTTGGATACTCAATAATTATAAGGCACAGAGGAATCATGGAAGATGTTGGTATGTTTGGCAAGGTACTCCCTCACCATCTTTCGAAACCTTTCCCTCCTTGTGAAAGTACCCCCTGCCTCAGGGTTTGTGCGATGGGAGGGTATGAGAAAATTTTCCCAGAACATTGACAGTGATCCCCTGCCTCTGCTGGATTGAATGTGTGTCTTTCTCACCTGTACTCCTTGGAACTGTGACCACTGCCGCCAGCTTTTTCAGATGGGAATTTTTTTAATAATTCCACAAGGGCCTTCTTGTACTACCCCATTTTATTAGGCCTATCCTGCTTGGGAATAAGAGATGGAAAGTTCTCCTTGTTACATTGATCTAGAAGTGTCACCAACCAGTAATGACTGTCACCCAAAATTTTGACAACGTGAGAGTCATGAGAAAGGCAGTGTTACATAAACTCAGCCATGTGTGCCAGACTGCAAAGAGCCAAGACTTCCATGTCCTCACCAAGAGAACGACTGACCATGCTTTCCTCCACATCCTCCTCCTCTTCCTCCTTCTCCCTGTCCTCAAGCCATCCACGCTGAACAGACGGTATGACAGTTGTGCAGGTAGTACCATCTATAGCGCAGGAAACTAGCTCCTGTTATTCCTCCTCCTCCTCCTCTTCCTCATTGTAACCCAATCCACGTTGGAATGAGATGATGCTGGGCTGTGTGGAATCACCCTGTATGGTTCCTTGCTCCATCTTATCATGCTCCGCCTGCAATCCATCCTCTTTAATTGTGAGCAGAGAGCCTTTCAGAAGACATAGAAGCTGGATGGTGACGCTAATTATGGCGTTATCACAGCTCACCATCTTGGTGGGGTCCTCAAAGTTTTGGAAGATGGTACATATGTCTGACATCCATGTCCACTCCTGAGGTTTTATATGTGGAATCTGACCTGAATACCGAAGGCCTTGTTGATGCTGGTTGTCAACAACTGTCCTCTTCTGCTCACAAATCCTTCTCAACAACTGCAATGTAGAGTTCCAACACGTGGGGACATCGCAGGTCAGTCGATGAGCTGGAAGCTGCAAATGCTGCTGAAGCATGGCAAGGGCGGCGGATGCTGTAGCTGACTTTCTAAAATAGGCACACAGGTGGCGTAATTTGACAAGCAGATCTGGCATATCTGGGTAGGTTTTGAGAAACCGCTGAACCACGAGGTGAAGCACATGGGCCAGGCATGGTAAGTGTGTGAGCTCACCTTGCCTTAGAGTCGCCACCAGGTTCCGGTCATTGTCACACACAACCATGCTCGGCTGTAGGGTCAAAGGTGTCAGCCATAGATCTGCCTGCTCTTTCAGAGCTGTCCACAACTCTTCAGCATTGTGCGGTTTGTCACCTAAGCATATTAGCTTCAGCACAGCCTGTTACTGCTTGGCCGAGGCAGTGCTGCAGTGCTTCCAGCTTGCAACTAATGTGGAGGCTGAAGAGGAGAAGGAGGAGGTGCAGATGCTGTAGAATGTGGGGGAAACCCTGATTTACCCAGGGCCCACAATCCTCGGCGTTGGGAGGACGTATTCTGTCAAAATATCCGACTGGGTGCCGGCTTCCACTATATTAACCCAGTGTGCAGTGAGCGAGATGTACCATCTCTGCCCACCAGCACTTGTCCATGTGTCGGCGGTTAGGTGGACTTTCCCAGTAACATTTTTGAGGGCACGGCTAATGTTGTGGGGCACATGCTCGTGTACTGTGGGGACGGTACACCGGAAGAAATAAGGGTGGCTGGGAACCGAGTAATGAGGGAAAGCCACCGCCATCAGGTTGCGTAAAGCTTCCATCTTCATGAGCCTGAAAGGCAACATTTCGAGGTCAAACATTCACGAAATGTGTGAATTTAGTAGTGTGGCCTGTGGGGCGTTGACTGCGCATTTGCGCTTGCGTTCCATGGACAGGGGTAGGGACAACTGAACGCTGCGCTGGGACAAGGACATGGACATGCTTGCTGATGGTGCTACTTGAGAGTTTGCAATGACATGTGCAGGGCGGGAGGCATCTTGGCATGTGCCATGGACACGAGATTGGCGTGCATGCACAACAGCGGAAGAAGCAGTGGTATCACCCTCAGACACTATTTTTGGACCCTGGGGTTCGGCCCACATAGTCGGGTGCTTTGCTGCCCTATGCCTGATCATGCTGGTGGTGGACAAGCTGCTAATTTTGCTACACCTGGAAGGTGGTGAAAATTGTCTTTTTGGGGTTATCTGCAGAGTATTTAAAAAAGAACCAGACTTGGGAAGACCTTACAGTTGGCCTGGCTACTTCCGTCATGTTGTCGTTACGAGGAACGCTTTCCCGCCTTGTGTCTGTGGCCACCAAACTGCTTCTTCCTGCCTGTTGGCGTGCTCTGCCTCCCTCCCCCTGTGTGCTGCTGTCCTTGCTCTGTATGTTCTTCTGCCAGATTGTGTCAGTTACTATATCATTCACCACCCTGTCTTCCACTTTCACACACAGTTCTGGCAATTGTGTCTCATCATCATCATCCACCTCTTGCGAATGTAATTTCACTTTCCCACCATTGCCTTCGTGTGACCGTGGCTGCTCCAATATTTGGGAATCGCGACACACGTTCTCCTTTTGACTCGCTTCAGGCGAGAGGCCCAAATCTACAAATGGAAAGGTGAACAGCTCTTCTGAGTGTCCGAGTGTGGGATAAGTTGTCTCCGGGCACTCAGCATGGTACGAGGAAGGAGGATCAGGGTGAGGAATATGCGGTCCAGACTCACGGCTACTGAGACTTGACCATGTTGAAGTCAGGGTGGTGATGGTGGCAAAGTGGCTGTAAACCTTATCTGCTATGCAATCAACAACCTTTTGACACTGCTCTGGGTTTAATAGTGTTGTACTGTGGTCCCCTAGTAATTGGGAAAGGTAGGTCAAGTGACAAGATGTGGAAATTTGTTGTGGCACAATTTCAGCTTGCCCACAGCCACGTCCTTGGCCTCTGCATGCACCATCACAATCACGTCCTCTTCACCGTCCCTTGCCACGCACCTTGCCCTATTTAAATCGAGGACAATATTTTCCACGTTTACAAGAAATGGCTGATTTTGGAATGCAGTTATATTTGATATGTCTGTCAGAGAACCATGGTTTTAAATAGCAGGGCGGTAATTTACTAATATTATTCTACACAGAGACCTAGTGTGAATCGTTTGATTGACACACTGCAACAAAATGAAAATGGAAGAAATGGCTGATTTTGGAACACTTATAGGTGATATGTCTGACAGAGAACCACGGTTTTAAATAGCAGGCCTGTAATTTACTAATATTATTCTACATAGAGACCTAGTGTGAATAGCTTGACAGACACACTAAAACGAAATGAAAATGGAAGAAATGGCTGATTTAGGAACACTGTTATAGGTGATATGTCTGGCATATAACCAAGGTTTTAAATAATAAGCCTGTAATTTACTAATATTATTCTACACAGAGACCTAGTGTGAATAGCTTGACAGACACACTGCAATGAAATAAAAATGGTAGAAATGGCTGATTTTGGAACACTGTTATAGGTGATATGTCTGACAGAGAACCACAAACAGGACGGTCAATAGACCCTCTTGCACTATATGCACTGCAGTCTGCCACATACCCTGCCTCCCTGCCTAACTACTGCTATCACCACTGAATTTTTGCAGATGGTTTAGTCCTCAGAAGGAATGTTAGTTTAGATGGATATATATATATATATATATATATATATATATATGTATATACTGTATATATATATAAATATATATGTTGCGAAATGCCTATATTAACTATAAACAAGCAAATCTCTACCTGACTTAGCGGCACTTCTCGATGAGCATAGCAGCGCCAGATCTTATATAGACCTGATGACGCTGTGTGGTTAGTCAATCACTTTAATTCCACAACCAACATGGCTACTGCATTACAGTGCATGGCAGGCAATCCCTGCATGTTCACTGGCTCTCAAAAGTTCCCATCCGAGCAACTCAGAAATACTTGCTGAGCTCCTAATTTGTCAAGCACCGTGATGCTTGGGCAAGTACCGAGCAGTGGCGAGCATGTTCGCTCATTACTAATCAGAAGTTGAAAGCTAGCAATCAATTTGAAAAAAAAACTTATATAGAAATTGATGACAACAACACATCTCAATAATGTTGGGAGAGGGCCAAATCTAGTATTGTGTACAGGGTCAGACTGACCCAGCAGGAAACCGGAGAATCCTCCTATGGACCTAGACTTCTCAGTGGGCCCCCTAGCAGGATGCAGAGGCGGCCTTCTGGTAACAGCGGTTTCAACTGAATGTGAATTCAGTTAAAATGTTTTTACGTCCAGAAAGCCACTGGCTCCCTGCACCGCAATATTTTAAAAAATCTTGTCAGCGTGCCCATCGTGAGTGCTGTATGACATCACTGCCATGTGCCACCCCGACCACACTGTATATAAATCATTAAGAGGACGCTGTTTGCCTCAGGACAGGTAAGAAGAATCTATTTTTTATTTCTGTGTTAAAAATAAAGTGCAGCAGGATGGCAGACATAGGGGACCAGGAGAGGGAACATAGGGGACCATGATGGGGGACATTATTAAATAAAGAAGCCCATAATGTGGGATATTATAAAAATAAAGGAGCCCAGGATGTGGACATTATTAAATAAAGGGGCCCAGGATAGGGACATTAATAAAAAAAGATGCCAGGATGGGTCACATTGTTAAATCCTTCACAAATGATGATGTATATTTACGTATCCCTTCCTTTGATGCGGCCTCTGGCGCTAAGCCTACATCTTTCGCTGCCCTTTGATGATACATTTAATCAGCAATAAAGTGTTTCTAACAGGCGCAGATGGATCCATGATCCACCCACGGCTGTTATCTAGTTAAGTGCCGCTGTCAATCACTGTCAGCAACATTTAACACGCACCGGCCGGAAGCGCGTCAGAAGTCCCGCTCATCGGCACTCCTTTCACTTGATCATGGGGTATCGATCGTTGTCTTAACCGATAAGGTTCTTCAGAAGACCCCAGTGCCTGTCATCTCGATCCACCTGTGAACGCCAGCCCATGGACGGCCTTCATAGGAGATCATGATTTTTGCTTCAGTGCTCAAACTTTGCACTGATGAGGGGCAGTACCCCAAAACACAGTGTCTGAAAATTGAGTTTCTGGTCTTGGCTTTTTATCCTAAGTCATGTGATAAGGCTCATTAAAAGATCACTATTGACTTCTAGGATTGCTACTTCCTGTAGGTGGCACTAGAGTTCTAGTCCTCTTCCACTCTGAAGAGGCAATTTGCATATTTCCCAGAGAAGCATTGCAGCTTTAAAAGTCTCCTTACCTGTCGTGCTTAACATGTCACTCTCTGCAAGGAGAAATATTACCCCTAGAAACATATTAAGTGATACATAGAAAGATGTGATGGAGAGTGACATCTATATGCTCGTGACAAATGAAATAATATAATAACATACACTGCTCAAAAAAATAAAGGAAACACTTAAACAACAAAATATAACTCCAAGTAACTCAAACTTCTGTGAAACCAAACTGTCCACTTAGGAAGCAGCACTGATTGACAATCAATTTCCCATGCTGTTGTGCAAATGGAATAGACAATAGATGGAAATTATTGGAAATTATAAAGACACCTTCAATAAAGGAGTGGTTCTGCAGGTGGGTAACACAGACCACTTCTCAGTACCAATGCTTTCTGGCTGATGTTTCGGTCACTTTTGAATGTTGGTTGTGCTTTCACACTCGTGATAGCATGAGACTGACTCTACAACCCACAGAAGTTGCGCATGTAGTGCAGCTAATCCAGGATGACACATCAATGTGAGCTGTGGCAAGAAGGTTTGCTGTGTCTGTCAGCGTAGTGTACAGAGGCTGGAGGTGCTACCAGGAGACAGGCCAGTACACAAGGAGACGTGGAGAGGGCCGTAGGAGGGCAACAACCCAGCAGCAGGACCGCTACCTCCACCTTTGTGCATGGAGGAACAGGAGGAGCACTGCCAGAGCCCTGCAAAAAGACCTCCAGCAGGGCACAAATGTGCATGTGTCAGCACAAATGGTTAGAAACCGACTCCATGAGGGTGGTATGAGGGCCCGGCGTCCACATATGGGGGTTGTGCTCACAGCCCAACACCGTGTAGGACGCTTGGCATTTGTCACAGACCACAAGGATTGGCAAAGTCGCCACTGGTGCCCTATGCTCTTCGCAGATGAAAGCAGGCTCACACTGAGCACATGTGACAGACATGGCAGAGTCTAGAGATGCTGTGGATAGCGATCTGCTGCCTGCAACATCCTTCACCATGACCGGTTTGGCAGTGGGTCAGTAATGGTGTAGGGTGGCATTTCTTTGGAGGGCCACACATCCCTCCATGTGCTCGCCAGAGATAGCCTGACTGCCATTAGGTACCGAGATGAGATCTGCAGACCCCTTGTGAGACCATATGCGGGTGCAGTTGGCCCTGGGTTCCTCCTAATGCAGGACAATGCCAGACCTCATGTGGCTGGAGTGTGTCAGCAATTCCTGCAAGATGAAGGCATTGAAGCTATGAACTGGCCCGCCCATTCCCCAGACCTGAATTCGATTGAGCACATCTGGGACATCATGGCTCGCTCCATCCACCAACGTCATGTTGCACCACAGACTGTCCAGGAGTTGGCGGATGCTTTAGTCCAGATCTGGGAGGAGATCCCACAGGAGACCATCCGCAACCTCATCAGGAGCATGCCCAGGCATTGTAGGGAGGTCATACAGGCACGGGGAAGCCACACACAATATTGAGCCTCATTTTGACTTGTTTTAAGGACATTATATCAAAGTTGGATCAGCCTTTAGTGTGTTTTTCCACTTTATTTTTCGGAGTGACTCCAAATCCAGGCCTCCGTTTGTTAATAAATTTGATTTCCATTGATGATTTTTGTGTGATTTTGTTGTTAGCACATTCAACTTTGTACAGAACAAAGTATTCAATGAGAATATTTCCCTTTATTTTTTTGAGCAGTGTAGTATGGTACACATAGAATACTGCATAATATATCCAAAATAGATTAAAGCATACATATAAACAAGGCAACATGAATACTTGTACGGCATCATTCTCAATGTCTTCCATTGTTTTTATAAGTAAGTCTCCAGGATGATGCTGAAGATAGTATTCACCTCCTGATATGCCAAGACAGTGCAACCATGCAGACATCAATCAATAAGGCAAAATAAATAACCAAAAACAAAAATGCTCCTCCACATCTTGAGCTATGAGGACCAAATAAGAAAAAAACGCGATCAAAGAGACCCAAGAATTAATTAGTAGATATAAAAATTAACTTTTATTAAATATAATAGGATAAAAGATATCAGACAAAAGTGGTGCAAAGCACATACAATGTAAAAAATCCATCATAGTGGAGGACTAACTAGGTTCATAATGTGAGAGTATGGCGCTGTGGCCCATAAATTTATCACCAATGTCTCACATGGTCACAGGTAAAGTCTCAAGAGAAGCTGTTTTGTAAATGTCAGAATAGTTAGGGCTATCATAAATGGCCAATTATATATTAATCATGTATTGCCTAATAGATATACCACCAGCTTCAACCAACCAGACAAATGATTAGAGATAAGATATGTAAAATATATATACCTGAACTCAGAATAAGACCATATGAGGACTCACATATGAACCACGCGTCCACCCCAACGCGCGTTTCGGCGCTGCCTTCTTTCATGCCCCCTGAAGAAGGCAGCGCCGAAACGCGCGTTGGGGTGGACGCGTGGTTCATATGTGAGTCCTCATATGGTCTTATTCTGAGTTCAGGTATATATATTTTACATATCTTATCTCTAATCATTTGTCTGGTTGGTTGAAGCTGGTGGTATATCTATTAGGCAATACATGATTAATATATAATTGGCCATTTATGATAGCCCTAACTATTCTGACATTTACAAAACAGCTTCTCTTGAGACTTTACCTGTGACCATGTGAGACATTGGTGATAAATTTATGGGCCACAGCGCCATACTCTCACATTATGAACCTAGTTAGTCCTCCACTATGATGGATTTTTTACATTGTATGTGCTTTGCACCACTTTTGTCTGATATCTTTTATCCTATTATATTTAATAAAAGTTAATTTTTATATCTACTAATTAATTCTTGGGTCTCTTTGATCGCGTTTTTTTCTTATTTGATCTCCATGTTGGGAGATTTTCCCTTTTCATTATCCATAGGTGTGAATCTTTCTACTCTTGTACTTTTGTGATTATGCACCGGTTGGAAACTGTATGTATATCTTGGGCTATGAGCACACGTAGATGCAATTTTGAATTGCTTTCAATGGTGAAAAATACATTCAAAAGTAAATGTAATTTTATCATTTTACTACCTTATCTGGCCCTGTGTTGTGTGAGACATGATCAGACACATCCTGTTTCATTTATGAAGGAGGGACTCTGAAAGTCACAATGCCTATTTTTACAAGGCCATCAGGCAGCACTTACTATTGTTAAGGGGCCAGTAGTCGACCCTTACTAATGTTAGAGGGACATGAGCCAGCTATGCTTTGTTGTTCCTATTATTAAAGAGTGGGTCTCCTTTACTGTTATTGCTTATTCAGTAACTGCAAGGGCTGCCAAAAATTAGAACGCACCACAATACCCCTTTGAAGAGACATTCAGGAGGGCCTCAGTAAAAAAATATTTCCATTATAAGGGAGTGGATCTCCTATATTGTTATTGCATATGCAGTGACTGGCAGGGCAGCAAAAATTTGGACGCACTCAAATATCCATTTGAAAAGACATAGAGGAGGGCCTCAGTAAAAAAAATGTTTCCATTATTAAAGATTGGGCTCCAATATTTTTATTACATATGTAATGAGTGGCAGGGCTGCCAAAATTTTGGACGCACTCCAATGCCCCTTTGAAGAGACGTAGAGGAGGTCATCATTAAAAAAAATTTCCCATTATTAAGGAATGGGTCTCCTATAGTGGTAACGCCCATGCCCTAAGTGCATGGGATGAAAAACATGCTCAACCTGGGGTATACATGAACATACTGTATAACATATAGAATGTTAGAGGTAGGCCTCTAAAAAAAATATCTACGGGCATCATAAACATTCTTAAAAAAATGGTGTGGGTGTTGCATGATGGTCAACCTGTTGATATGGTGGTGGAGGATGAGGAGAAGGAGAAGGAGGAGGGTGACATAAAATAGACTAAATCAGGAAGTGCATACCCATGTCTGGGTGTGAAGAGGTGCATGGGATTAGACCCCTCCAAAAAAAAACGCTGGATTTGACTTTATGTTCCGCTGCTATCATCCGGTGATGTCTGGCCCAATCCAGCCCTTGTTCATTTTGATAAGAGTCAGCCTGTCAGCATTTTCAGTTGACAAACGGATGTGCCTATCAGTTATAATACCCTCAGCAGTGCTAAAAACCCACTCTAACAAAACATTTGCGGCAGGGTAGGCCAGGACCTCCAAGGCATAGCGAGAGTCAGTTCATACCATGTGTCCAGTTTAGATACCCAATGGTTATAAGGCACAGAGGAATCACAGAGGAGGTTGGTACGGTCGGTAAGGTACTCCTTCAGCATCTTCTAAAACTTTTCACTCCTTATCAGAGTAGCCTGTGCATCAGGGGCTGGGCGCTGGGAAGGTCTGAGAAAACTGTCCCAGACCTTTGACAGTGTTCCCCTGCCTCTGCTGCATCATATTTGTGTATCTCTCGCTTGTACTCCTTGGTTGTCCAACAAACTATGACCTCTGCCGCCAACATTTTCAGATGGGAATTTTTTTAATAATTCCTCAACAAGGTCCTTCTGGTATTGCAACAATTTATTAGACCTTTCCGCCACGGGAAGGAGAGATAGAAAGTTCTCCTTGTAGTGTGGGTCTAGAAGTGTGACCAACCAGTAATTACTGTTGCCCAAAATGCATTTAACGTGAAGGTCACGGGAAATGCAGTGGAAAATAAAGTCAGCCATGTGTGCCAGACTGCCAACAACCAAGAATTCCCTGTCCTGACCAAGAGGACGACTGTCCATGCTCTCCTCCTTCTCCTCATCCTCCTGGTTCTCCACCTCATTCTCCCTCTCCTCAGGCCATCCACGCTAAACAACCAGTATGACTGTTGTGTGGGTAGTACCATGTGTATGGCAGGAAAACAGCTCCTGTTACTCCTCCTCCTCTTCCCCCTTCTCCTCATTATCACCCAATCTGCGTTGAGATGATATGAGGCTGGGCTGTGTGGCATCACCCTGTATAGTTCCTTGATTTATCTCATCATGATCGCCTGCAATGCCTCTTCTTAATTGAGAGCAGCGAGCGTTTCAGGAGACAGAGAAGCGGGACGGTAACGCTGATTATGGTGTCATTGCCACTCACCATCTTGGTGGAGTCCTCAAAGTTTTGGAGGACAGCACAGATGTAAGACATCTATCCCCACTTATCAGCTCTTATGTGCGGAGGCTGACCTGAATACTGTCGGGCATGTTTAAGCTTGTACTCAACAACTGCCCTCTTCTGTTCAAAAATCCTTCCCAACATCTGCAATATGGAGCTCCAACACGTTGTGGCATCGCACCGCACACCAGTCTGTGAGCTGGAAGATGCAAACACTGCTGAAGTACAGTGAGAGTGGCGGAAACTGTAGGTGACTTTTGGAAATGAGCACACACGTGGTATTCTTTGACAAGCAGCTCAGGCTGATCCGAGTAGGTTTTGAGAAACCCCTGAGCGCATGGGTCAGACATGGTACATGTGCGGGCTTGCCTAGCTTCAGAGTCGCCATCAGGTTTTGGCCATTGTCACACACGACCATGCCTGGCTGTAGCTTCAGTGGTGACAGCCACAGATCTTCCTGCTTTATTACAGCTGTCAACAACTCTGCAGTGGTGTGAAGTTTGTGCCCTAAGCATATTAGCTCCAGTACAGCCCATTGCCACTTGGCCGAGGCAGTGCTGCAATGCTTCTAGCTTCCGACTGATGTGGTCATTTCAGAGATGGAGGCTGAAGAGAAGGGGGTGGTGCAGGAGTTGTAGAATGTGGGGGCAACCCTGATTAACCCAGGGTCCAGGAGGACGTGTTCCATCCCAGGGTCCGACTGGGCCCCGGCTTCCTCTATATTAACCCATTGTGCCATCAGCGAGATGTACCGTCCCTGTCCACAAGCATTTCTCCTCATGTCTGTGGTTAGGTGCAAAGTCCCAGTAATTGCGTTGTTGAGGGCACGAGTAATATTCTGGGACACATGCTTGTGTATGGCACACGGGGAGAAATAGTGGGGACCAAGTACTGGGGACCAAGTACCGAGGGACTGCCGCTGCCATGAGCATGCGGAAAGATTATGTCTCCATGAGCCTAAAATGCAACATTCCAAGTGCAAGCATTTAAGAAATGTGGCAGTTTAATGCTGTGGACTAAGGGTGGTTGGCTGCGTATGTGTGTCGAGGGACTGGGGTAGGGACAACTGAACGCTCGGACTGGGGTAGGGACAACTGAACGCTGTGCTGGGACAAGGATGTGGATGTGGTTGCTGATGGTGGTGGTTTCAAGTGTGCAATGATAGGTGCAGGGTGGGAGGCATCTTCGTCTGCGCCATGGACTGGGGATCGGCGTGCACGCACAACAGCGGAACAAATAGTGTTTCTGGACCCTGGCATTTGGTCCAACTAGTCAGGTGCTATGCTGTCATGTGCTTGAACATGCTGGTGGTTGTCAGGCTGGTAGTTTTGCTGCCCCTGCTGATGCTGGCATTGCAGATGTTGCAAATGGCCTTTTTGGGGTTATCTGGACAGTCTGTAAAAAAAGATACAGACTCTGAAAGTGTTAAGAGATGGACTGGCAACTTACCTCGTGTTGGTGTTCTGGGTAACAGTTGCCCATCTTGTGTCTTTGGCCAACGCAATGCTTGTTCCTGCCTGTTGTGGTGCTGTGCATCCCATGCCCTCTGTGCTGCTCTCCTTGCTACGCATGTCACCGTGCCAGGTTTGGTCAGTGACTTCATCGTCCACCATCTTGTCTTTCACGTATGCACCCTGGGCCTCCTCTTGACTTGCTGGCAATTGTGTCTCTTCATCATCATCCACTTCTTGCGACAGTAATTGCACTTTCCCACCATCACCTTCTTGTGACTGTGGCTGGCAAATATTTGGCATGCATCGCAACATGCAATCTCCTCTTGCCCCACTTGAAGCGGGTCTGGTGAGAGGCCCGAATCTATAAATGGAAAAGTGAACGGCTCTTCGGAGTTTCCAAGTGTGGGATCAGTTGTCTCTGGACACTCGGCATGGTGGGAGGTAGGAGGATCAGGGTGAGGAATATGTGGTCAAGACTCCAGCTACTGAGACTTGACCAAGTGTTTGACAGAGTGGTGGTGGTGGCAAACAGACTGGAAGCATTACCTGCTATCCAACCTACAACCTTTTTACACTGCTCTGTGTTCAATAGTGTTGTTCGCGGCCCCCTACAAAGTGGTACAGGAAGGTAGGGCGACATAATGTGGGTGCTTTTTGTGCTCCCTCTGCAGGCACAATTTCAGCTTTCCCACGGCCCCAGCCTTGCCACGTGCCTTGCCCATTTTAAATGGAGTATAATATTTGACAAGCTCACAAAAAATGTCACAATTATTATCACAGTAATATCAGATCACGTCTGATGACCACGGTTTTAGGCAGTGATCTATTAGTGTGATATTGGTCGGTGACCAAGTGTGAATAGGTTGAACAACACACAACTGCCAGATTTTAAATGGTTTGTAATACTTGGCATGCTCACAAAAATTTCACAATTATTACCGCAGTAATATCGGATCACGTCTGATGACCACGGTTTTAGGCAGTGGCCTTGTAGTATGGTATTGGTCAGTGACTAAGTGTGAATAGGTTGAACAACACACAACTGGCAGACTTTAAAAGGAGTGTAATATTTGGCAGGCTCCAAAAAATGTCATGATTATTACCACTGTTATATCAGATTACGTCTGGTGATGGAAAAGTTGCTCTGCTTCCACATTACAGAAAAGCCAGTAAAATCAACCAAACCTGGCTGCATTCTGCTAACAAGATAATGGAGCAGTTAAAATGGTGTATTATATTGTTTTTTAAGCAAATAATCAGGATTAAGAGCAAAAAGAATATTAGGCCTGATATCTAGGGCTATGGATATCTGTAACAGCAGCAGACAGAATGTGCAATGAACCATATTCTGCTCTATACACTCTCTATACAAACTCTGCCTGTCTAACTCCTGCTATCACCAGTATTAATATATGCAGCTGGATTAGCCTCTAGAAGGACTTTTAGTTCAAATAAGTATATATTGCTGTGGAATACCTATTACCTAACTAAATAAACCACCAATTCTCACCCTAACTCAGCAGCACCTCTCTCTACTCTGCCTGTCTGAAGGGTAGACTGATGAGCATATGGTCACCAGGTCGGATATAGACCCGATGATGCTTTGCGGCCAGCCAATCACTGTAATGCCACAACCAACATAGCTGCAGCATTTCAGTAAGTGGCAGGAAATCCCCGCATGTTTATTTGCTGTCTAAACAGTGTCAAACATGCGGGGCAGGGACTCGAGCTCCAGTCCGAGCATCCCGGAAGTACTCCCTGAGCACCGAGCATCTCGTACAATGAGATGCTCGGATGAGTACCGAGACATGGTGAGCAAGCTCGCTCATCACTAGTTGTCATCTATACTTTAGAACTTGGTTTGGGTAAAATTTTGCTGGTTTGAAATGAAAACAAAAATTGGCTTGCTACAGGTGTACAAATTTGGTTGCTCAAAAATTGACTATTGTCACTCTATAACTTGGTTTGTGTGAAATTTTGCTGGTTTGAAATAAAAACTAAAATTGGCTTGCTACAGGTAAAGAAATTTAATTGTTCAAAAATTGACTGTTGTCATGTATAATCTATAACTTGGTTTGTGTAAACTTTCGTTGGCTTGAAATAAAAAACAAAAATTAGCTTGCTACAGGTATAGAAATTTGGTTATTCAGAAATTGACTATTGTCACATATACTCTAGATCTTGGTTTGTGTGAAATTTCGTTGGTTTGAAATACAAAAAAAAATTGGCTTGCTACAGGTATCGAAATGTAATTATTCAAAAATTGTTTATTGTCACATATACTCTATGGCTTGGTTTGTGTAAACTTTCATTGGTATGAAATAAAAAATAAAAGCTATTGGGTCTCAATGCTGGATACCTGGCATGAGCTGTCCCTGTATGACTTTGAGGTGTTGGGCTGCATGGGTTTGTAGTGCCACTGGGGGGGGTCATAGCAGACAGGCTCACTCTGATAACAATCAACAAAGCCTGGATTAGACCTGACTTTTCCACATTACAAGGAGCCAGCAGCACAAAAATGTTTTTAATGTTCAATATTTGAATGAAGTCGGCCAGTTGTTGTATATTGATGACTGGTTGACCTTAGTTATAATTTGTTCCTGGTTTTGCACAGTGTGTAGATGTATTACGACTACACTTTTTAAAATTTTTTTATGAGGCACTTCAGTTGGTGCCTTCATGGGTTTATGGATGACCCTGCTTTGAATTATTGGCAGGCTTTCCACTGTGTCCATAGCTTTTATGAGTGTAGGAGTACCACAACAAATGCTTTGTTCCCAATATTTGAATGAGGCACTACAGTTTGTGCATTCATGGGTGTGTGGATGACCCTGCTATTAGTTTTTGACAAGATTTGCACTTAGTACATAGCTTTTATGAGTCTAGGAGTACCACTACATTACAATTTGAACAATATGTGCATGAGACCCTCCTTTATGTTTAGTTCAGGTTGTATTTGAGTCGCTCTGAGTCCCCAATTTTTGGAACTTCTTGCTTCCTTCATAAATGAAACTGAAATTTCCAATATTTTAATAAAAAAATCAATTTTGGTTTATTTAAATTTATTTTGTCATTATACGGGAAAAAATGTTTTTTTAACATTTTTTTATCTGTAAACTCCAATTTCTTTTTGATTGTGAATGTTTTATTATTAGTCCTTAAAGTGCAGTAAAAGTGTGACACCATTGTTCTCAGCAGCAATCTGGGAGTCAGAGATGCTTTCAGGGTTCTTCCCCATGCTGGTCTCCTTCCATTCAGCACTTTTCCCATCCATTTCAACATTTTCACTGACCTCCAGATCTCCTTGCATAATCTGCTGGAAAAATGCAAGGATTTCCCTTTGACTCCCATTATACTCGTTACTCGAAACAAGCATCCGAGCGTAAGAAATTGTTTCTTTCATGTGAACTAGCACCTGTAGTTAAGCATTTCATTAAAAAGCTTAGTCTGTCAAATTCTGATGTAACCTTAACTACTCTTCTGACCATATGATCTCTGGCTGGGCATCTTCTGGCATCCTCTGGTGTCACATAAGATTCTACCTCACTTTCGGGCTCTGTAAGCTGACTTGTGTGGGTGAGCATAGCTTAGTGGGTGGGCATGGCTTGGGCTGCACTCAGCAAAGATCATTCTTTTTCAGTGAATTCTGCCAGATTTCCATGCAGTCCTAGCTCTCCCATACATTTGTATGTATACAGCAGGTGTATACACATGTACACACACTGCTGGATACCCTGAGTAATGTATATACACCCTGGTGTTGTCCCTTTATAATGTGAATATATTCAGATCTCTTACTAATAAAAACAGTGAATACATCACGCCCTTAATCAAAGAAATCAAGATGCAATGTTGAGATACTGCTCGCTGCTGGAGATAATGATGGTTCTGTGCAACATCATGATAGTTTAACAATGACCAGCATAAAACATGCAAATAATCTCTGTGCTCTTAGTATAATGAATAACTGCTTAAAAGGCAATGCCATGCCCCAAATACAACAGCTTAACAGGCAAAGACAACGGCTTAAAGACAATGCCATGCACCAAAGACTGGATCAGTCTACTTGCTATAACTACGCAACAACCCACAGGGGAAAACAATTCAAGATAATTCAACAAAACAAGAGTTAGAACTGACACTTGTTTTTGACTAAATTTTGCTTTCTGAATCCAAAAGTGACCCTAGTTTTCCTTTATCACAACAATATTTTAAGCTACAGGATACCCTTTGTCTCCAAAAGCAAACAAAATGTACATACAATGGAAAATAATGGAAAAAATAACCTTCTTGTCATGTTTATCTAAAACTATTTTGTTCATACAAAGGTTATATTGTTACTGTAAGTCAAATTCTGTACAAGTAGTAAAGTTAGGTAGCCATTAAGGTAAAATTTATTCTTTTAGCTTTTCTTGTAATGTTCAATCTGTGGACAATATTACCCGATGCTCCAATAATAGTCAGCCATCATATGTACATCCCACCTACCTTGATACCGTCCCTCCATGAATTTCAGATCTTTCATTCACCTTGCTCATCATTGACTGCACAGGGAAATTAGCAAGATGGTTATGCAGAAAATGCACGTTGATGCTCATATTACAACCAAGGATTTTGTAGCTCTCCAAGAGTTAATGGACAATTTTGGTGTTATTCTTTGCTCGTGTATTTCTAAGAAAGTCCTTGACAAGGTCTTTGAATGATAACTAGTGATGGGTGAGCATTAAAATGCTCGGGTGCTCGATGCTCAGGTTGAGCAAATTGAAATGCACGGGTGCTCGACCCGAGCAACGAGCCCAATGTAAGTTGAGAATTTTTCAGGCGGCTCCCCCGGCGGTCTGCAAAGGGCCTAAAAATTGCCCAAATCGATGGGAACAGTGCTCAAATGACATGGGAACAGCATGGGGAAGACCCCTGGAAGCATTTCTGACTCCCAGGTCACTGTTGTGAACAACGTTGTCAGAGGTATTATGCCACATTTATGGACTCACAATAAAACATAGAAAAACAAAACCAAAATGGATTTTCCTGGGAAATATGTTAAGGAACATCCTTTCCATGGTAATGACTTGTATATAAGGCAAAATAAATAATCAAAAACAAAAATACTCCTCCACACCTTGGGCTATGTTCACGCGTAGCGATTTGATGTGTTTTTGCACTTTTGCATTGCTTTTAACCATGACAAATGCATTCACCGGGAAATGTCATTTTAACATTTTACAACCTTATCTGGCCATGTAGTGTGTGAGACTTGATCAGACACATCCTGTTTCATTTATGAAAGAGGGACTCTGAAAGTCACAAAGCCTATTTTTATAGAGCCATCAGGCGGCCTTTACTATTCTTAAAGCGTCAGCAGTCGACCCTCGCTATTGTTAGAGAGCCATCAGCCGGCTATGCTTTGTTGTTCCCATTAATAAAGAGTGGGTCTCCTATACTGTTATTGCGCATTCAGTGAGTGGCAGGTCAGCCCAAAATTTGGACGTACCCCAATACCCCTTTGAAAATTTGGACGCACCCCAATACCACTTTGAGGAGACTTAGAGGAGGGCCACCTGAAAACAATGTTCCCATTATTAGGAAGTGGGTCTCCCATTGTGTTTCCCTATTCAGTGAATGCAAAGGTTGCCAAAAATTTGGAGGCACTTCAATGCCCCTTGGAAGAGTCGTGGAGGTCAGAGGGACTCCTGAAAACAATGTTCCCATTATTAGGATGTGGGTCCCATTGTGTTTGCCTATGTAGTGAATGCAAGGGTTGCCAAAAATTTTGAGGCACTCCAAAGCCCCTTGGAAGAGACATAGAGGGTCTCATAAAAAAAGTTCCCATCATTAGGAAGTGGGTTTCCCATAGTGTTGGCCAATGCAGTGAATGCAAGGACTGCCAAAAATTTGGAGACACTCCAATGCCCCTTGGAAGAAACATAGAGGGCCTCATGAAAAAATGTTCCCATTATTAGGAAGTGGGTCTCCCATAGTGTTGGCCTATGCAGTGAATGCAAGGGCTGTCAAAAATTGGGAGGCACCCCAATGCCCCTTGGAAATGACGTGGAGGAGGACCTCATAAAAAAATGCTCCCATTAGAAAGGAGCAGTTCTCCTATACTTGTAGTGTCCATTAGTGTTGAGCCACCCCCGTAGTGTTCGAGTTCGGTTCGGTTCGTCGAACACCCGTGTGTTCGCCGAACTGTTCGTCGAACTGTTCGTCGAACACCTTCGAACACCGTTAAAAACAATGGCAGGCAAACAAAAACACATAGAAACACATAGAAAACACCTTCAAAGGTGTCCAAAAGCTGACAAACTGCTCAGAAGACATAACTAACACATGGAAAAGTGACAAGTACATATAGTCATGCGAAAATAAAAGAGGTGGAGGAGTAAAAGGAGGGGGAGACACAGATATAGGCATGTCATGCCCTTCTAAAATCCAAAAAGTGAGAAGCCGACACGGCCAGTCCGCTCCTGCCCGTGCCACCTCCGTGTCGCCGGGTTTGTGCCAGAGCCGCGGTGAACCCTGACGGCCAGCCCCCCTCTCCCAATACTGGTGCCTGTCCGCTGGTGGGTCGAGCGAACCCCCCTGTGGTGGAGGCAGCTCTAAGCTTTTTAATTTAAATTGTCTCTCTAATTTGAATGAATACACTTTAAATCCATTTACAAGGATCTATTGGAGGGCAAGTCTCATGCCAGCAGCCGCGTAATTCCAGCTCCAGTAGCGTCCACTAAAGCTGCTGCAGTTAAAAAGCTTTTATAAGGATCGAGCTCGGCTGTCCACCGCAAGGCATCCTACTGCCAGTCCCAGCCCCTATGCCTTGGGGTGCCTCCTGTTGCTCTTCACTAAGTATCCCATGGTCCCGAATCATTTCCTTTGAAAAAATTAAGTTTCTAAACTACAGGTGGTGTAGCTTGCTTAACAGCCGGGATAATCCGCTGACTAGCAGACACTGCTACTAGGCACAAAGTATTTCCTGGGCTAGATGCAGATAAAAATTTGTAATTAGATACTCTCATTGGATGCTGAGAAAGCATTCCATAGAGTCTCCTGGCACGCCATATATGATTCTCTTAAAAAGCTTGGGGTAGGGGTCTAGGGGACCCTTTTATAGCCAAAATCACGGCCCTGTATCGCAATACGTCACCTAGGCTGAAGATAAATGGAACTGTAGCACCCTGAGGGCTCGGTTGCTACAGACGTATTGCACCTCACCCAGAGGTGTGATATCTCACTCTCAGGTAAGGATGTAGTGTGGATCAGGACCCGACACCTGCATGCATTACAACACATTGCCGTGGGGCAGGGCGACCAATATGCCCCTGAGATGGGCACGACAGTCCCTGTCCCTGGCTGGAGTGGGGGGAGGGAACACTGAGGAAGGGGAACCCTGTAGTGCAGGAGCAGGGAGGAAGCAGTTCCTGGGTGCATTGAGAAGGGAGTATAAAAGGTGGGCACCATCTTAGTTCAGTGCAGAGAAGTCTGAGCAGAAGTGGCAGGGAGCAGGGGCTCTGCATGAGCTCTGCTCCGGAGGCGGGCCTAGTAACAGAGGCCCAGGCCTGGAAGAGGGAGAAGGAAGGAAGAGGAGCGGAGAAGGCTCCAGGAACGAGGAATGAAGGGATCCCAGGGGTGCGGACGGGCGAGTCGCCACCGCACGCCCGAATCCACCTGCGTGGAGGGGTCAGGCCAAAGGGGGAGACCAGTCCCCGAACTAGTGGAGGCAGGAAACGACCCTCAGCTAGAAACCGGAGGCTCTGACATTTAATGTGGCGCAGCCCCTCGCTACACCCGCTAGAAAGGCACCACATAGGGTCAGGGAAACTGGCGCCAAGTTTACCAAGAGGAGGCCCGAGGCAGCCGGACAGAAGTGTTGGTAAGAAAGGCCAGACAAGGGACACACAAAGGGGGTCCTGTGAAGTGCTCCAAAGTTATCTGGGAGTTGTCTGAGCCCCTCACCTGGTGAGCACAGTACGACGTGGGCAGCCGTTACCTGCAGACGTGGTCTGGATAATAAGAACTGTGAGTAAAGGCCCTGGACTGCATCACTGACTCCGTGTCGTTACTGCTGCTGCCCTGCACCATCACCCCCATCCTCCGCATACACTGCCCTGAGGCTATACTCCTCCCGTGGGGAGTTATGCTACGCTCTGCTGCACCCACAACACCAGCCTCAGCGGTCTGCCCTGGAGCGGCGGTTCACTCTGACCGCAATCCACGGGTGGCGTAGTCGGACATTTAAACATCAAAACCACATAAATAGTTCCGCCACTGGTTTGACCGCCCTGATCCACGGAACCGTGTTGCCGCCACGGAGACTACAACCACCAGCATCCACCAAAAAGGGTCCGGCTCCGGGTGTCCCAAGGCCCAGGGGGCGCGTCAGAACATTTTCATCACCTTTCACAATCACCAATGGGACAAGGCAGGGATGCTCTCTGTCCCCTCTCTTATACATCCTAGTGACGGAGCACCTGCTCTCATCAATTCGCCATAACCCCAATATTAGGTGGATTGAGGTGGGAGGCACCGAGTACAAGTGCTCTCTATTTGCTGATGATGTCCTAGTATATATCACTCAATCACATATATCCATCCCTGCTGTTATGGCTGAAATAGATCACTTTGTTACATGGTCAAATTTTAAAATCAATGCAGCGAAGTCTGAGGCCCTCGATGTCTCCCTCCCCAAATCCATATAGGATTCCATCCAGTCCAACTTTCCCTTTGCCTGTCCCTCACAGGGTATCAAATACTTAGGAATTCCTATTCATAGAGACCTCTCCCATCTATGTTATCTTAATTTTGGGCCCTTTATTGAACAACTCCATACAGACCACGGTTGGCAAGTTAGAACTGTAAGATTCACTACGTGAACCGCTGGTGTTTTGTGGAAAAGCACATGTACACTGCGTTCCAAATTATTATGCAAAAAGTGTTTAGGAGTGATAAGGGAAGAATTTGTTTGTTTGTCAGTTAAACTCATTGATGGTGATGTGTGTCAGGGCTCTTTATATCACTGTAAGCAATTGCAGACACCTGTGCTAATTAGTTTGGCAGGTGTGTCCAATGAAAGGCAAGACTACTTAAGAAGGCTCTCTCACATTATTAAGCAGCCTACATTTTCTGCCAAAATGGGAAAGAAAAAGGATGTGTCGGCTGCTGAGAAGCAACAAATTGTGGAGTGTTTAGGTCAAGGCATGACTACAATCAACATTGTGCGATGATCAGGATGAAGTGTCTTGGCAATCAAGAAGTATGTAGCTGATTCACAGTACACACGTGTGCGTGCTGATAAGGGCAAATTGAGGACTCTTTCCTACAGGCAATTACGTCAGGTTGAAAGAGCAGCGGCCAAAAAGCCTTGTCATAGCAGCAGACAAGTTTTTGAAGCTGCTTGTGCCTCCAACGTCCCCCGAACAACAAGATGCAGGGTCCTTCAGAGGTTTGCAGCTGTGCATACGCCATCCTGTCGACCTCCTCTATCCACTTCACACAAGCAGAAACGGCTCCAGTGGGCTAAACATTACATGAAGACTGATTTCAAAACAGTTTTGTTCACGGATGAGTGCCGTGCAGCGCTCGATGGTCCAGATGGATGGAGTGGAGGATGGCTGGTTGATGGACACCCCACGCAAACACGGCTACAGCACCAACAAGGAGGAGGTGGAGTAATGTTTTGGGCTGGAATCATGGGGAGAGAGATTGTCGGCCCCTTTAGGATCCCTGAAGGCGCTAAAGATGAACTCCATAATGTATGTGGATTTTCGCAAACAGCACTTCCTGCCATGGTTCAAGAAGAAGAACCGTGTATTTCACAGCAAGATCATTTTTCTGCATGATAATGCACCATCTCATGCTGCACATAAAATATCTGCATCTCTGGCTGATATGGGCATAAAAGGGGACAAACTTATGGTGTGACCCCCATGCTCCCCTGACCTCTACCCCATTCAGAACCTTTGGAGCATCATTAAAAGGAGTGTCTATGATGGCGGGAGGCAGTTCACATCTAAGCAACAGCTCTGGGAGGGTATTCTGTCCTCATGCAAAACAATTGAAGCAGAAACCATCCAAAACCTGACAAATTCAATGGACGAGAGAGTTCAGAAGCTCCTTTCGAACAAGGGGTCCTATGTGAAAATGTAACATCACCTAGAATAAAGTTTTGAGTTGAAAACTGTTTGATTTCAGTTTCTAACAACCTGCTAATGCTTATAATTTCAAAAATGACCATTTTTTTGGTCTTTATTAAAATGAAAAGGTTGATCGAAAAGTTTGGGGGATCTAAGAGTGTGGCAACCCAGTAGTCATGATTACTTCGAATTCTGACAATATGAGGGTCATGCTGCAGGTAGTGCAGCAAGAAGGCACTTATGTGTCTTGCGCATCTCGGAGCCCCAAAATTATTTTCCGGGCTAGATGCAGCTAAAAATTATTTTTAATTTTAAATCTGGTGAAGCTTTAGTATAGATGGCCTAATAGGATCAGTGCTGCACACTGCTACAAAGCCCAAATTATTTTCCAGTCAAGATACAGATAAACATGATTAGTAATTTGAAAGCTTAAAACGGTTGGTAGGGTGATTTTAACCAATCATCAAGCTTTTACTCTCCCCAGGATGACACAGGGGTAGAAAAGTCGTTTCGGATCCATGATTTGTTCATCTTTATGAACGTGAGTCTGTCTACATTATCAGTGGAGAGCCGCGTGCGCTTATCTGTCAGCACACCACCAGCAGCGCTGAACACACGTTCAGACAGAACGCTGGCTGCGGGGCATGACAAGATCTCCAAGGCGTAAGTGGATAGCTCCGGCCATTTATCCAGATTGGAAGCCCAAAAAGAGCAAGGGTCCAGTGACACAGTCGTGGCTTCAATGTTTACTTGGAGATACTCCTGTACCATCGTCTCTAGGCGTTGACTATATGTCAGACTTCTTGTCTCCTGTGGCCTTGCAAAGGATGGGCTAAAAAAGTGGTGAAATGATTCTGCAAAATTGATGTTACCAGCAGATACTGTGGTTCTGTTATGGTTTGAGTGCTGAACACTTGACGGTCCCACGGTTGGCAAGTTGGAACTGTGAGATTCACTACGTGCACCACTGGTATTTTGTGGAAAAGCACATGTAAGATTCTGCAACAGTCTCTGCTGATACTCCTGCATGCGTGCATCCCTTTCTATGGCAGGAATAATTTCTGAAAATTTACTTTTGTACCGGGGATCTAACAGTGTGGCAACCCAGTAGTCAGGATTATTTCTAATTCTCACAATTCGAGGGTCATGTTGCAGGTAGTGCAGCAAGAAGGCACTCATGTGTGTTGCGCATCCAGGAGCACCAAGTCCCTGTTGTGTTGGTGGCGAGGTAACAATCATGCTTCCTTCCTCTGTCCTCTCCCCCCAACCTCGCACAACAGAAATGTGATCAAGGTCTCCCTCATCTGATGAGTCTTCCATCAGTTCGTCCTCCACTTCTTCCTGGGCTCCTGCACCTTCCTCACTAGTTTGGCTGCTACCATGCGCCCTAGTAAAACCATCTCCCCCACCCTCACATGCCTGCCACCTTGGTGCTGCCGACCGTCTGGACCTTGCAGATGTTAGCCCTTCCGCATACAACTCCTCCTCCTCTACTTCCTCCACCTCCTCTTGTGCCACCACCTGACTCCGAATTCTGTTTAACATGTGCTCCAGCATGTAAATCACCGGAATAGTCATGCTGATAATGGCATCGTCAGCACTAAACATCTTCGTCGCCATTTCAAAACTGTGCAGAAGGGTGCATAAGTCCCTGATCTGAGACCACTCCTCCAGCGTGATTTGCCCCACCTCTGAATCTCGTTGGCTCAAGCTATACGTCAGAACGTATTGCACCAGGGCTTGTCGGTGCTGCCACAGTCGCTGCAACATGTGCAGAGTTGAATTCCACCGGGTAGGCACATCGCATTTTAGCCGGTGAAGTGGCAGGCCCAACGACTTCTGTAGAGATGTAAGTCGCTGAGCTGCGGGATGCGAACGGCGGAAGTGAGCACACAGCGACCGTGCCCTCTGCAGAAGGCCATCTAGTCTGGGATAGTGGGCTAAAAATTGCTGGACAACCAGGTTCAACACGTGAGCCATACAAGGCACGTGTGTGACATTGCCCCGGCGAAGGGCCGCACCCAGGTTTGCAGCATTGTCGCACACGGCCTTCCATGGTTTCAGGTCCAGTGGAGACAACCATTCATGAAATTTTTTCTCCAGAGCTGACCACAACTCCTCAGCTGTGTGACTCACATTTCCCAGACATTTCAATGTAAAAACCGCCTGATGACGTTGAGCCCTACTGCCAGCATAGTAAGGAGGTGTGCAGGATCCCTTCTGCGCAGTTAGAAAGCTTGTGGCATGACCAGACAGGCTTTGGGTGCAGGTGGAAGACCGAGAGGAGGTTGAGGAGGCAGAAGCAGTGGAGGAACTTTGACATAAAGAGGATTGACGTACAACTCGTGGGGACGGCAAGACTTGGACAGCAGCCCCTTGTCCTCCTGTCACCATAGTTACCCAGTGCCCAGTCAGCGACATGTAACGCCCCTGTCCATGCCTACTCGTCCAAGTGTCTGTGGTGAAATGCACCCTGTCACACACAGTTTCTCAAAGAAGCGGTGATGTTGTGTGCGACATGCTGGTGGAGCGCAGGCACACCTTTCTTTGAGAAGTAGTGCCGACTGGGCATCTGGTACTGGGGCACGGCGACGGACATAAGGTCTCGAAAATCCTCTGTGTCCACCAGGCGGAAAGGCAGCATTTCTGTAGCCAAGAGCTTGCAGATGGTGAAATTCAACCTCTTAGCTTTCTCATGGCTAGGAGGAAATGGTCTTTTACTTGTCCACATCAGAGGGACCGAGGGCTGGCTATTGTGCTTAGACGGGGTTGATAAGGGTGTCTCCGGCAAACTGCCGGTCTGTGAGGAAGATGCAGGCGGACATGTTAGGTTGCCTTGATCCAAAGGTGGTGCTATCGATGTCGGACAGCGCTCAACACCAGCTGGTGTTCCCACCTCCAAAGAAAATGATGACCTGCCAATCACGCTGACTGTTGCGGGTAAAGAGGTGGCAGGTCTGTGCCCCAAAACAGGTGTGACTGCTGTCCCCCCAGTCACAGAGGATGAAGAGGCCGCGGATGCACAAGATATGGCAGACGGTGGTTGGCCCGGCCGGTTAGGCCGCATTGTAGCACACTGAGCTTCCCACTGCAACTTATGCTTCATGTCCATGTGCCGGTTCATGCATGAAGTACTCAAACTATGTATTTTTTGGCCTCTACTTAGCTTTTGCTGACAAATGTTACAGATAACACGAGTAGAGATGAGCGTTGTTCTACTCGAACTGTTCGCCAATCTCAAATTCGAGCTGTTTTGGGCGGTGTTCGAGCCGGTCGGCGAACACGAACAATTTGAGAAAAATTCGGCTGTTCGAGGTTATGTTCGATAACTGTTCGTGCACCAAAATCATAACTGGATTTTTTCTCAGTAATGATGAAAATTAATGTTAATACGCAGTTTGAGTGTACAGCGGGGCGGGGGGAGGGGCAGGGGATGGATCTCTGCAGGAACAATGAAGATCTCCATTTTTTTTTCTCTTTCCCGCATTTGCAGTGGGGAGGTGCAATCTGTCAGCCTATCAGCAGCGCACACACGGAGCGAAGTGCTTTTTTTCACACAAGCAAGGGCATGTGTGATTGGCAGTGTATGTCACATGTCCTTGCCCTATAAGACCAAGCCATTTTCCCCGTCGCCACCATTTTCTCACTGCTGCAGCTGCGTGTTAGACGGCACCGCTGTTGCTGTGTGCGCTATACCTTGTTAATTTCAAGCCAATTTTCGCACAAATATACAGATAGCTTGGGAGTAGGGAATAGTTGTGATTGCAGTCCTTTTAAGGACTAGGTTACAGCATTTCCTACGACTTTTATCAGGCAGGTCTGTGCTCTTAAATAGATAGATTGTGGGAGTAAAGACTAATTGTAATTGGAGTCCTTTTCAGGACTAGGTTACATCAGTTCCTATCAGTTTTTGCCAGGCAGGTCTGTGCCAGTGCTGTGCAAGTTTTTTTCACAGCATTTGGCTGAATCTAGCAAAGCTAATCCTTTTTGGCCTATTGCAGAGTGTGTTAGTCAGTGGAGTAGCCTATCTGTGTTGCAAGATATACCACCTGTGTATAGAATACCAATTTTTTTACTGCACCTAGTGAAGTAAAATCTTTTGGGCATAGCATCATTCTATTAGTCCATCTATACTGACCTCCATCAGGTTGCAAACTGAATATAATTTTTTTCTGCATCTAGCTCTGAAAAAATATTTGGGCTTCTAGCAGTGTGTGGGACTTGGTCTATTAGTCCATCTATACTGACCTCCATCAGGTTGCAAATTAAAAATAATTTTTTTCTGCATCTAGCTCTGAAAAAATATTTGGGCTTCTAGCGGTGTGTGGGACTTGGTCTATTAGTCCATCTATACTGACCTCCATCAGGTTGCAAATTAAAAATAATTTTTTTCTGCATCTAGCTCTGAAAAAATATTTGGGCTTCTAGCGGTGTGTGGGACTTGGTCTATTAGTCCATCTATACTGACCTCCATCAGGTTGCAAATTAAAAATAATTTTTTTCTGCATCTAGCTCTGAAAAAATATTTGGGCTTCTAGCAGTGTGTGGGACTTGGTCTATTAGTCCATCTATACTGACCTCCATCAGGTTGCAAATTAAAAATAATTTTTTTCTTCATTTAGCTCTGAAAAAATATTTGGGCTTCTAGCAGTGTGTGGGACTTGTTCTATTCGTCCTTCTATACTGACGTCCAGCAGGTTGCAAATTGAATATAATTTTTTTCTGCATCTAGCTCTGAAAAAATATTTGGGCTTCTAGCGGTGTGTGGGACTTGGTCTATTAGTCCATCTATACTGACCTCCATCAGGTTGCAAATTAAAAATAATTTTTTTCTGCATCTAGCTCTGAAAAAATATTTGGGCTTCTAGCAGTGTGTGGGACTTGGTCTATTAGTCCATCTATACTGACCTCCATCAGGTTGCAAATTAAAAATAATTTTTTTCTGCATCTAGCTCTGAAAAAATATTTGGGCTTCTAGCAGTGTGTGGGACTTGGTCTATTAGTCCATCTATACTGACCTCCATCAGGTTGCAAATTAAAAATAATTTTTTTCTTCATTTAGCTCTGAAAAAATATTTGGGCTTCTAGCAGTGTGTGGGACTTGTTCTATTCGTCCTTCTATACTGACCTCCAGCAGGTTGCAAATTGAATATAATTTTTTTCTGCATCTAGCTCTGAAAAAATATTTGGGCTTCTAGCGGTGTGTGGGACTTGGTCTATTAGTCCATCTATACTGACCTCCATCAGGTTGCAAATTAAAAATAATTTTTTTCTGCATCTAGCTCTGAAAAAATATTTGGGCTTCTAGCGGTGTGTGGGACTTGGTCTATTAGTCCATCTATACTGACCTCCATCAGGTTGCAAATTAAAAATAATTTTTTTCTGCATCTAGCTCTGAAAAAATATTTGGGCTTCTAGCAGTGTGTGGGACTTGGTCTATTAGTCCATCTATACTGACCTCCATCAGGTTGCAAATTGAATAAAAAAAATTTCTGCATCTAGCTCTGAAAAAATATTTGGGCTTCTAGCGGTGTGTGGGACTTGGTCTATTAGTCCATCTATACTGACCTCCATCAGGTTGCAAATTAAAAATAATTTTTTTCTGCATCTAACCCAGCCAATAGTTTTGGCCTAATACCACAGTTTGGCCACTCAGCTCTGCTCGGTTACCATCCATTGTTTTTTTGTGCAAACAACTCCAGAGTTGTGAATTAGTTAACCACCAAAATGAGTGGAAAAAGGCCTGCTGCTGGTGGAAAGGGGAATAGGCGTGTTGGGAAGGGGAAAAAAGGTTGTGTCCGTGGGGTAGGTGCAGAAGAAAGACCATCTTCCAGCCAAACTAAAATGTCTACTTCTTTTAGCGGACAATGTGATAAGATCCCTTTCTTACGGCCACGCCAATCGCTACAAATTCCAGATGAGGCACAAAAACAGCAGGTGCTTCAACGGATATCAAGTGCTCCTTTAAGTGGGCTCTCCTCCACATCAACTTCAACATCACAAATACTCCAGTCCTCAAAGGTGTCACCCAAATCGCACTTGCTTCCTCACAGCTCCCAAATCTCCAGCTGCCCGTCTGAGTATGAGGTAGAACAGATGGTTGAGTCTGCAGAGCTGTTTACTCATACTATAGCCTGGGAATCAGAGGTCGACTCCAGCGCTTCTGTGAATCCAGACGAGGAAATGATCTGCACTGATGCCCAGAATCTTTATGAGTCGGATACAGGACCAGACGCAGAAGGTTCTGACCATAATGTAGACCCTCATTCCCAAACTGTAACTCCTGTTGGTGGAGACAATGAGGAAGACGATGATAAGACTCAAATACCTGATTGGAGCGACAACTTTAGTTTTTTGTCAGGGCAGGAACAGGTTGGCTCTGAGGACGACGGGTGTGATAACGCACAGGGTGATGATAATGAGGTCGGAGATCCCACTTACTGTCAACCCACAGTCAGCCAAGAGATGAGGTCAGCAGAGGAGGTGGAGGAAGATGCTAGTGACGACGAGGTCAGGTTGCGCCATCCTGGACAGAGACGTAGTACTGGAAGCACGTCAACAACTGCATCCTCAAACACAACTCTGCCTCTCACCACAAGTCGTGGTGGCTCTTCAGGTCGCATGGATGCTAAGCCTTGCATAGCCTGGGCATTTTTTCAGATCGATAAAGATGACCCAACTCGTGTTATCTGTAACATTTGTCAGCAAAAGCTAAGTAGAGGCCAAAAAATACATAGTTTGAGTACTTCATGCATGAACCGGCACATGGACATGAAGCATAAGTTGCAGTGGGAAGCTCAGTGTGCTACAATGCGGTCTAGCCGGCCGGGCCAACCACCGTCTGCCATATCTTGTGCATCCGCGGCCTCTTCATCCTCTGTGACTGGGGGGACAGCAGTCACACCTGTTTTGGGGCGCAGACCTGCCACCTCTTTACCCGCAACAGCCAGCGTGATTGGCAGGTCATCATTTTCTTTGGAGGTGGTAACACCAGCTGGTCTTGAGCGCTGTCCGACATCGATAGCACCACCTTTGGATCAAGGCAACCTAACATGTCCGCCTGCATCTTCCTCACAGACCGGCAGTTTGCCGGGGACACCCTTATCAACCCCGTCTAAGCACAATAGCCAGCCCTCGGTCCCTCAGATGTGGACAAGTAAAAGACCATTTCCTCCTAGCCATGAGAAAGCTAAGAGGTTGAATTTCACCATCTGCAAGCTCTTGGCTACAGAAATGCTGCCTTTCCGCCTGGTGGACACAGAGGATTTTCGAGACCTTATGTCCGTCGCAGTGCCCCAGTACCAGATGCCCAGTCGGCACTACTTCTCAAAGAAAGGTGTGCCTGCGCTCCACCAGCATGTCGCACACAACATCACCGCTTCTTTGAGAAACTCTGTGTGTGACAGGGTGCATTTCACCACAGACACTTGGACGAGTAGGCATGGACAGGGGCGTTACATGTCGCTGACTGGGCACTGGGTAACTATGGTGACAGCAGGACAAGGGGCTGCTGTCCAAGTCTTGCCGTCCCCACGAGTTGTGCGTCAATCCTCTTTATGTCATTTTTCCTCCACTGCTTCTGCCTCCTCAACCTCCTCTCGGTCTTCCACCTGCACCCAAAGCCTGTCTGGTCATGCCACAAGCTTTCTAACTGCGCAGAAGGGATCCTGCACACCTCCTTACTATGCTGGCAGTAGGGCTCAACGTCATCAGGCGGTTTTTACATTGAAATGTCTGGGAAATGTGAGTCACACAGCTGAGGAGTTGTGGTCAGCTCTGGAGAACCAATTTCATGAATGGTTGTCTCCACTGGACCTGAAACCAGGGAAGGCCGTGTGCGACAATGCTGCAAACCTGGGTGCGGCCCTTCGCCGGGGCAATGTCACACACGTGCCTTGTATGGCTCACGTGTTGAACCTGGTTGTCCAGCAATTTTTAGCCCACTATCCCAGACTAGATGGCCTTCTGCAGAGGGCACGGTCGCTGTGTGCTCACTTCCGCCGTTCGCATCCCGCAGCTCAGCGACTTACATCTCTACAGAAGTCGTTGGGCCTGCCACTTCACCGGCTAAAATGCGATGTGCCTACCTGGTGGAATTCAACTCTGCACATGTTGCAGCGACTGTGGCAGCACCGACAAGCCCTGGTGCAATACGTTCTGACGTATAGCCTGGGCCAACGAGATTCAGAGGTGGGGCAAATCACGCTGGAGGAGTGGTCTCAGATCAGGGACCTATGCACCCTTCTGCACAGTTTTGAAATGGCGATGAAGATGTTTAGTGCTGACGATGCCATTATCAGCATGACTATTCCGGTGATTTACATGCTGGAGCACATGTTAAACAGAATTCGGAGTCAGGTGGTGGCACAAGAGGAGGTGGAGGAAGTAGAGGAGGAGGAGTTGTATGCGGAAGGGCTAACATCTGCAAGGTCCAGACGGTCGGCAGCACCAGGGCGGCAGGCATGTGAGGGTGGGGGAGATGATTTTACCAGGGCGCATGGTAGCAGCCAAACTAGTGAGGAAGGTGCAGGAGCCCAGGAAGAAGTGGAGGACGAACTGATGGAAGACTCATCAGATGAGGGAGACCTTGATCACATTTCTGTTGTGCGAGGTTGGGGGGAGAGGACAGAGGAAGGAAGCATGATTGTTACCTCGCCACCAACACAACAGGGACTTGGTGCTCCTGGATGCGCAACACACATGAGTGCCTTCTTGCTGCACTACCTGCAACATGACCCTCGAATTGTGAGAATTAGAAATAATCCTGACTACTGGGTTGCCACACTGTTAGATCCCCGGTACAAAAGTAAATTTGCAGAAATTATTCCTGCCATAGAAAGGGATGCACGTATGCAGGAGTATCAGCAGAGACTGTTGCAGAATCTTACATGTGCTTTTCCACAAAATACCAGTGGTGCACGTAGTGAATCTCACAGTTCCAACTTGCCAACCGTGGGACCGTCAAGTGTTCAGCACTCAAACCGTAACAGAACCACAGTATCTGCTGGTAACATCAATTTTGCGGAATCATTTCACCACTTTTTTAGCCCATCCTTTGCAAGGCCACAGGAGACAAGAAGTCTGACACATAGTCAACGCCTAGAGACGATGGTACAGGAGTATCTCCAAGTAAACATTGAAGCCACGACTGTGTCACTGGACCCTTGCTCTTTTTGGGCTTCCAATCTGGATAAATGGCCGGAGCTAGCCACTTACGCCTTGGAGATCTTGTCATGCCCCGCAGCCAGCGTTCTGTCTGAACGTGTGTTCAGCGCTGCTGGTGGTGTGCTGACAGATAAGCGCACGCGGCTCTCCACTGATAATGTAGACAGACTCACGTTCATAAAGATGAACAAATCATGGATCCGAAACGACTTTTCTACCCCTGTGTCATCCTGGGGAGAGTAAAAGCTTGATGATTGGTTAAAATCACCCTACCAACCGTTTTAAGCTTTCAAATTACTAATCATGTTTATCTGTATCTTGACTGGAAAATAATTTGGGCTTTGTAGCAGTGTGCAGCACTGATCCTATTAGGCCATCTATAATAAGCTTCACCAGATTTAAAATTAAAAATAATTTTTAGCTGCATCTAGCCCGGAAAATAATTTTGGGGCTCCAAGATGCGCAAGACACATAAGTGCCTTCTTGCTGCACTACCTGCAGCATGACCCTCATATTGTCAGAATTTGAAGTAATCGTGACTACTGGGTTGCCACACTCTTAGATCCCCCAAACTTTTCGATCAACCTTTTCATTTTAATAAAGACCAAAAAAATGGTCATTTTTGAAATTATAAGCATTAGCAGGTTGTTAGAAACTGAAATCAAACAGTTTTCAACTCAAAACTTTATTCTAGGTGATGTTACATTTTCACATAGGACCCCTTGTTCGAAAGGAGCTTCTGAACTCTCTCGTCCATTGAATTTGTCAGGTTTTGGATGGTTTCTGCTTCAATTGTTTTGCATGAGGACAGAATACCCTCCCAGAGCTGTTGCTTAGATGTGAACTGCCTCCCGCCATCATAGACACTCCTTTTAATGATGCTCCAAAGGTTCTGAATGGGGTAGAGGTCAGGGGAGCATGGGGGTCACACCATAAGTTTGTCCCCTTTTATGCCCATATCAGCCAGAGATGCAGATGTTTTATGTGCAGCATGAGATGGTGCATTATCATGCAGAAAAATGATCTTGCTGTGAAATACACGGTTCTTCTTCTTGAACCATGGCAGGAAGTGCTGTTTGAGAAAATCCACATACATTATGGAGTTCATCTTTAGCGCCTTCAGGGATCCTAAAGGGGCCGACAATCTCTCTCCCCATGATTCCAGCCCAAAACATTACTCCACCTCCTCCTTGTTGGCGCTGTAGCCGTGTTTGCGTGGGGTGTCCATCAACCAGCCATCCTCCACTCCATTCATCTGGACCATCGAGCGCTGCACGGCACTCATCCGTGAACAAAACAGTTTTGAAATCAGTCTTCATGTAATGTTTGGCCCACTGGAGCCGTTTCTGCTTGTGTGAAGTGGATAGAGGAGGTCGACAGGATGGCGTATGCACAGCTGCAAACCTCTGAAGGACCCTGCATCTTGTTGTTCGGGGGACGTTGGAGGCACAAGCAGCTTCAAAAACTTGTCTGCTGCTATGACAAGGCTTTTTTGCCGCTGCTCTTTCAACCTGACGTAATTGCCTGTAGGAAAGAGTCCTCAATTTGCCCTTATCAGCACGCACACGTGTGTACTGTGAATCAGCTACATACTTCTTGATTGCCAAGACACTTCATCCTGATCATCGCACAATGTTGATTGTAGTCATGCCTTGACCTAAACACTCCACAATTTGTTGCTTCTCAGCAGCCGACACATCCTTTTTCTTTCCCATTTTGGCAGAAAATGTAGGCTGCTTAATAATGTGAGAGAGCCTTCTTAAGTAGTCTTGCCTTTCATTGGACACACCTGCCAAACTAATTAGCACAGGTGTCTGCAATTGCTTACAGTGATATAAAGAGCCCTGACACACATCACCATCAATGAGTTTAACTGACAAACAAACAAATTCTTCCCTTATCACTCCTAAACACTTTTTGCATAATAATTTGGAACGCGGTGTACATGTGCTTTTCCACAAAACACCAGTGGTTCACGTAGTGAATCTTACAGTTCTAACTTGCCAACCGTGGTCTGTATGGAATTGTTCAATAAAGGGCCCAAAATTAAGATAACATAGATGGGAGAGGTCTCTATGAATAGGAATTCCTAAGTATTTGATACCCTGTGAGGGCCAGGCAAAGGGAAAGTTGGACTGGATGGAATCCTATATGGATTTAGGGAGGGAGACATCGAGGGCCTCAGACTTCGCTGCATTGATTTTAAAATTTTACCATGTAACAAAGTGATCTATTTCAGCCATAACAGCAGGGATGGATATATGTGATTGAGTGATATATACTAGGACATCATCAGCAAATAGAGAGCACTTGTACTCGGTGCCTCCCACCTCAATCCACCTAATATTGGGGTTATGGCGAATTGATGAGAGCAGGTGCTCCGTCACTAGGATGTATAAGAGAGGGGACAGAGGACATCCCTGCCTTGTCCCATTGGTGATTGTGAAAGGTGATGAAAATGTTCTGACGCACCCCCTGGGCCTTGGGACACCCGGAGCCGGACCCTTTTTGGTGGATGCTGGTGGTTGTAGTCTTCGTGGCGGCGATCCGGTTCCGTGGCTCAGGGCGGTCAAACCAGTGGCGGAACTATTTATGTGGTTTTGATGTTTAAATGTCCGACTACGCCACCCGTGGATTGCGGTCAGAGTGAACCGCCGCTACAGGGCAGACCGCTAAGGCTGGTGTTGTGGGTGCAGCAGAGCGTAGCATAACTCCCCACGGGAGGAGTATAGCCTCAGGGCAGTGTATGCGGAGGATGGGGGTGATGGTGCAGGGCAGCAGCAGTAACGACACAGAGTCAGTGATGCAGTTCAGGGCCTTTACTCACAGTTCTTATTATCCAGACCACGTCTGCAGGTAACGGCTGCCCACGTCGTACTGTGCTCACCAGGTGAGGGGCTCAGACAACTCCCAGATAACTTTGGAGCGCTTCACAGGACCCCCTTTGTGTGTCCTTTGTCTGGCCTTTCTTACCAACACTTCTGTCCGGCTGCCTCGGGCCTCCTCTTGGTAAACTTGGCGCCAGTTTCCCTGACCCTATGTGGTGCCTTCCTAGCGGGTGGAGCAAGGGGCTGTGCCACATAAAATGTCAGAGCCTCCGGTTTCTAGCTGAGGGTCGTTTCCTGCCTCCACTAGTTCGGGGACCGGTCTCCCCCTTTGGCCTGACCCCTCCACGCAGGTGGATTCGGGCGTGCGGTGGCGACTCTCCCGTCCGCACCCCTGGGATCCCTTCATTCCTCGTTCCTGGAGCCTTCTCCGCTCCTCTTCCTTCCTTCTCCCTCTTGCAGGCCTGGGCCTCTGTTAATAGGCCCGCCTCCGGAGCAGAGCTCATGCAGAGCCCCTGCTCCCTGCCACTTCTGCTCAGACTTCTCTGCACTGAACTAAGATGGTGCCCACCTTTTATACTCCCTTCTCAATGCACCCAGGAACTGCTTCCTCCCTGCTCCTGCACTGCAGGGTTCCCCTTCCTCAGTGTTCCCTCCCCCCACTCCAGCCAGGGACAGGGACTGTCGTGCCCATCTCAGGGGCATATTGGTCGCCCTGCCCCACGGCAATGTGGTGTAATGCATGCAGGTGTCGGGTCCTGATCCACACTCCATCCTTATCTGAGAGTGAGATATCACACCTCTGGGTGAGGTGAAATACGTCTGTAGCAACTGAGCCCTCGGTGCTACAGTTCCATTTATCTTCAGCCTAGGTGACGTATTGTGATACAGGGCCGTGATTTTGGCTATAAAAGGGTCACCTAGACCCCTACCCCAAGCTTTTTAAGAGAATCATATATGGCGTGCCAGGAGACTTTATGGAATGCTTTCTCAGCATCCAACGAGAGTATCTACTTACAAATTTTTAACTGCATCTAGCCCAGGAAATACTTTGTGCCTAGTAGCAGTGTCTGCTAGTCAGCGGATTATCCCGGCTGTTAAGCAAGCTACACCACCTGTAGTTTGGACACTTAATTTTTTCAAAGGAAATGCTTCGGGACCATGGGATACTTAGTGAAGAGCATCAGGAGGCACCCCAAGGCATAGGGGCTGGGACTGGCACTAGGATGCCTTGCGGTGGACAGCCGAGCTCGATCCTTATAAAAGCTTTTTAACTGCAGCAGCTTTAGTGGACGCTACTGGAGCTGGAATTACGCGGCTGCTGGCATGAGACTTGCCCTCCAATAGATCCTTGTAAATGGATTTAAAGTGTATTCATTCAAATTAGAGGGACAATTTAAATTAAAAAGCTTAGAGCTGCCTCCACCACAGGGGGGCTCTCTCGACCCACCAGCGGACAGGCACCAGTATTGGGAGAGGGGGGCTGGCCGTCAGGGTTCACCGCGGCTCTGGCACAAACCCGGCGACACGGAGGTGGCACGGGCAGAGGCGGACTGGCCGTCTCGGCTTCTCACTTTTTGGATTTTAGAAGGGCATGACATGCCTATATCTGTGTCTCCCCCTCCTTTTACTCCTCCACCTCTTTTCTTTTCGCATGACTATATGTACTTGTCTCTTTTCCATGTGTTAGTTGTGTCTTCTGAGCAGTTTGTCAGCTTTTGGACACCTTTGAAGGTGTTTTCTATGTGTTTCTATGTGTTTTTGTTTGCCTGCCATTGGTTTTAACGGTGTTCGAAGGTGTTCGACGAACAGTTCGACGAACAGTTCGGCGAACACACGGGTGTTCGACGAACCGAACCGAACTCGAACACTACGGGGGTGGCTCAACACTAAACACGAGTTGGGTCATCTTTATCGATCTGAAAAAATGCCCAGGCTATGCAAGGCTTAGCACCCATGCGACCTGAAGAGCCACCACGACTTGTGGTGAGAGGCAGAGTTGTGTTTGAGGATGCAGTTGTTGACGTGCTTCCAGTACTACGTCTCTGTCCAGGAAGGCGCAACCTGACCTCGTCGTCACTAGCATCTTCCTCCACCTCCTCTGCTGACCTCATCTCTTGGCTGACTGTGGGTTGACAGTAAGTGGGATCTCCAACCTCATCATCATCACCCTGTGTGTTATCACACCCGTCGTCCTCAGAGCCAACCTGTTCCTGCCCTGACAAAAAACTAAAGTTGTCGCTCCAATCAGGTATTTGAGTCTTATCATCGTCTTCCTCATTGTCTCCACCAACAGGAGTTACAGTTTGGGAATGAGGGTCTACATTATGGTCAGAACCTTCTGCGTCTGGTCCTGGATCCGACTCATAAAGATTCTGGGCATCAGTGCAGATCATTTCCTCGTCTGGATTCACAGAAGCGCTGGAGTCGACCTCTGATTCCCAGGCTATAGTATGAGTAAACAGCTCTGCAGACTCAACCATCTGTTCTACCTCATACTCAGTGTGATTTGGGTGACACCTTTGAGGACTGGAGTATTTGTGATGTTGAAGTTGATGTAGAGGAGAGCCCACTTAAAGGAGCACTTGATATCCGTTGAAGCACCTGCTGTTTTTGTGCCTCATCTGGAATTTGTAGCGATTGGCGTGGCCGTAAGAAAGGGATCTTATCACATTGTCCGCTAAAAGAAGTAGACATTTTAGTTTGGCTGGAAGATGGTCTTTCTTCTGCAGATGTTACTGTTGCTTTAACACCTACCCCACGGACACAACCTTTTTTCCCCTTCCCAACACGCCTATTCCCCTTTCCACCAGCAGCAGGCCTTTTTCCACTCATTTTGGTGGTTAACTAATTCACAACTCTGGAGTTGTTTGCACAAAAAAACAATGGATGGTAAACGAGCAGAGCTGAGTGGCCAAACTGTGGTATTAGGCCAAAACTATTGGCTGGGTTAGATGCAGAAAAAAATTATATTCAATTTGCAACCTGATGGAGGTCAGTATAGATGGACTAATACAACAAGTCCCACACACAGCTAGAAGCCCAATATTTTTTCAGAGGTAGATGCAGAAAAAAATATATTCAGTTTGCAACCTGATGGAGGTCAGTATAGATGGATTAATAGAACAAGACCCACACACAGCTAGAAGCCCAATATTTTTTCAGAGCTAGATGCAAAAAAAAATTATATTCAGTTTGCAACCTGATGGAGGTCAGTATAGATGGATTAATAGAACAAGACCCACACACAGCTAAAAGCCCAATATTTTTTCAGAGCTAGATGCAGAAAAAAATTATATTCAGTTTGCAACCTGGTGGAGGTCAGTATAGATTGACTAATACAACAAGTCCCACACACAGCTAGAAGCCCAATATTTTTTCAGATGTAGATGCAGAAAAAAATATATTCAGTTTGCAACCTGATGGAGGTCAGTATAGGTGGACTAATAGAACAAGTCCCACACACTGCTAGAAGGCCAAATATTTTTTCAGAGCTAGATGCAGAAAAAAATTATATTCAGTTTGCAACCTGATGGAGGTCAGTATAGATGGATTAATAGAACAAGACCCACACACAGCTAGAAGCCCAATATTTTTTCAGAGCTAGATGCAGAAAAAAATTATATTCAGTTTGCAACCTGATGGAGGTCAGTATAGATGGATTAATAGAACAAGACCCACACACAGCTAGAAGCCCAATATTTTTTCAGAGCTAGATGCAGAAAAAAAATATATTCAGTTTGCAACCTGATGGAGGTCAGTATAGATGGATTAATAGAACAAGACCCACACACAGCTAGAAGCCCAATATTTTTTCAGAGCTAGATGCAGAAAAAAATTATATTCAGTTTGCAACCTGATGGACGTCAGTATAGATGGATTAATAGAACAAGACCCACACACAGCTAGAAGCCCAATATTATTTCAGAGCTAGATGCAGAAAAAAATTATATTCAGTTTGCAACCTGATGGAGGTCAGTATAGATGGATTAATAGAACAAGACCCACACACAGCTAGAAGCCCAATATTTTTTCAGAGCTAGATGCAGAAAAAAATTGTATTCAGTTTGCAACCTGATGGAGGTCAGTATAGATGGACTAATACAACAAGTCCCACACACAGCTAGAAGCCCAATATTTTTTCAGAGGTAGATGCAGAAAAAAATATATTCAGTTTGCAACCTGATGGAGGTCAGTATAGGTGGACTAATAGAACAAGTCCCACACACTGCTAGAAGGCCAAATATTTTTTCAGAGCTAGATGCAGAAAAAAATTATATTCAGTTTGCAACCTGATGGAGGTCAGTATAGATGGATTTATAGAACAAGACCCACACACAGCTAGAAGCCCAATATTTTTTCAGAGCTAGATGCAGAAAAAAATTATATTCAGTTTGCAACCTGATGGAGGTGGGTATAGATGGATTAATAGAACAAGACCCACACACAGCTAGAAGCCCAATATTTTTTCAGAGCTAGATGCAGAAAAAAATTATATTCAGTTTGCAACCTGATGGAGGTCAGTATAGATGGATTAATAGAACAAGACCCACACACAGCTAGAAGCCCAATATTTTTTCAGAGCTAGATGCAGAAAAAAATTATATTCAGTTTGCAACCTGATGGAGGTCAGTATAGATGGATTAATAGAACAAGACCCACACACAGCTAGAAGCCCAATATTTTTTCAGAGCTAGATGCAGAAAAAAATTATATTCAGTTTGCAACCTGATGGAGGTCAGTATAGATGGATTAATAGAACAAGACCCACACACAGCTAGAAGCCCAATATTTTTTCAGAGCTAGATGCAGAAAAAAATTATATTCAGTTTGCAACCTGATGGAGGTCAGTATAGATTGACTAATACAACAAGTCCCACACACAGCTAGAAGCCCAATATTTTTTCAGATGTAGATGCAGAAAAAAATATATTCAGTTTGCAACCTGATGGAGGTCAGTATAGGTGGACTAATAGAACAAGTCCCACACACTGCTAGAAGGCCAAATATTTTTTCAGAGCTAGATGCAGAAAAAAATTATATTCAGTTTGCAACCTGATGGAGGTCAGTATAGATGGATTAATAGAACAAGACCCACACACAGCTAGAAGCCCAATATTTTTTCAGAGCTAGATGCAGAAAAAAATTATATTCAGTTTGCAACCTGATGGAGGTCAGTATAGATGGATTAATAGAACAAGACCCACACACAGCTAGAAGCCCAATATTTTTTCAGAGCTAGATGCAGAAAAAAATTATATTCAGTTTGCAACCTGATGGAGGTCAGTATAGATGGATTAATAGAACAAGACCCACACACAGCTAGAAGCCCAATATTTTTTCAGAGCTAGATGCAGAAAAAAATTATATTCAGTTTGCAACCTGATGGAGGTCAGTATAGATGGATTAATAGAACAAGACCCACACACAGCTAGAAGCCCAATATTTTTTCAGAGCTAGATGCAGAAAAAAATTATATTCAATTTGCAACCTGATGGAGGTCAGTATAGATGGATTAATAGAACAAGACCCACACACAGCTAGAAGCCCAATATTTTTTCAGAGCTAGATGCAGAAAAAAATTATATTCAGTTTGCAACCTGATGGAGGTCAGTATAGATGGACTAATACAACAAGTCCCACACACAGCTGGAAGCCCAATATTTTTTCAGAGGTAGATGCAGAAAAAAATATATTCAGTTTGCAACCTGATGGAGGTCAGTATAGGTGGACTAATAGAACAAGTCCCACACACTGCTAGAAGGCCAAATATTTTTTCAGAGCTAGATGCAGAAAAAAATTATATTCAGTTTGCAACCTGATGGAGGTCAGTATAGATGGATTAATAGAACAAGACCCACACACAGCTAGAAGCCCAATATTTTTTCAGAGCTAGATGCAGAAAAAAATTATATTCAGTTTGCAACCTGATGGAGGTCAGTATAGATGGAATAATAGAACAAGACCCACACACAGCTAGAAGCCCAATATTTTTTCAGAGCTAGATGCAGAAAAAAATTAGATTCAGTTTGCAACCTGATGGAGGTCAGTATAGATGGACTAATAGAATGATGCTATGCCCAAAAGATTTTACTTCACTAGGTGCAGTAAAAAAATTGGTATTCTATACACAGGTGGTATATCTTGCAACACAGATAGGCTACTCCACTGACTAACACACTCTGCAATAGGCCAAAAAGGATTAGCTTTGCTAGATTCAGCCAAATGCTGTGAAAAAAACTTGCACAGCACTGGCACAGACCTGCCTGGCAAAAACTGATAGGAACTGATGTAACCTAGTCCTGAAAAGGACTCCAATTACAATTAGTCTTTACTCCCACAACCTATCTATTTAAGAGCACAGACCTGCCTGATAAAAGTCGTAGGAAATGCTGTAACCTAGTCCTTAAAAGGACTGCAATCACAACTATTCCCTACTCCCAAGCTATCTGTATATATGTGCGAAAATTGGCTTGAAATTAACAAGGTATAGCGCACACAGCAACAGCGGTGCCGTCTAACACGCAGCTGCAGCAGTGAGAAAATGGTGGCGACGGGGAAAATGGCTTGGTCTTATAGGGCAAGGACATGTGACATACACTGCCAATGACACATGCCCTTGCTTGTGTGAAAAAAAGCACTTCGCTCCGTGTGTGCGCTGCTGATAGGCTGACAGATTGCACCTCCCCACTGTAAATGCGGGAAAGAGAAAAAAAAATGGAGATCTTCATTGTTCCTGCAGAGATACATCCCCTGCCCCTCCCCCCACCCCGCTGTACACTCAAACTGCGTATTAACATTAATTTTCATCATTACTGAGAAAAAATCCAGTTATGATTTTGGTGCATGAACAGTTATCGAACATAACCTCGAACAGCCGAATTTTTCTCAAATTGTTCGTGTTCGCCGAACGGCTCGAACACCGCCCAAAACAACTCGAATTTGAGATTGGCGAACAGTTCGAGTAGAACAACGCTCATCTCTAGTGTCCATGCACTAAATGTATGGGCTGACAAATATTTACGATTGAGGGGTATACATGAGCATACTGTATAAAAAATTTTTTTTACGGGCATCATAAATACCCTTTAAAAAATGAAGAGGGTGTTGCATCACTGACCACAGTCACAATGGTGATATGGTTGTGGAGGATGAGGATGAGGAGAAGGAGGAGGACAAGAGCAAATAGTCAAAATCAGGAATTGTATACCCATGTGTGGGTGTGAATAGGTGCATGGGAATACACCTCCCAAGAAAAGACACTGGATTTGAGTTTATGTTAAACTGCTATTATTTGGTGGTGTTGAGATGTCTGGCCCAATCCAGCCCTTGTTTATTTTTATAAGAGTCAGCCTGTCAGGATTTTCAGTTGACAAGCAAATGCGCTTATCAGTTATAATTCAACCAGCAGCACTAAAAACTGCTCTGATAAAATGCTAGTGGCAGGTCAGCCCAGGACCTCCAAGGCCTAGAGAGACAGTTCATTCCACATGTCCAGCTTGGATACCCAATAATTATAAGGCACAGAGGAATCACGGAGGACGTTGGTACGGTCGGCAAGGTACTCCCTCAGCATCTTCCTAAACTTTGCACTCCTTATGAGAGTACCTCATGACTCAGGGCCTGTGTGATGGGAGGGGCTGGGAAAACTCTCCCAGAACTTTGACAGTGTTCCCCTGCCTCTGCTAGTTTGAAGTTGTGTCTCTCTCGCCTGTACTCCTTGGTTGTCCAACGAACTGTGAACTCTGCCGCCAGAGTTTTCAGTTGGGAATTTTTTCAAAAGTTCCGCAACTAGGGCTTTCTGTTACTGCCCCATTTTTGTAGACCTGTCGGCCTCAGGAATGAAACATATAAAGTTCTCCTGGTAGCACGGGTCTAGAAGTGTCACCAACCAGTAATGACTATCACCCAAATTTTTGAGAACGCGAGGGTCACGGGAAAGGCAGCGCAACATATACTCAGCCATGCATGCCAGATTGTTAACAGGCAAGACTACCGTGTCCTCACCAAGAGGATGACTGACCATGCTCTCCTCCTCTTCCTCCTCCACCTCCAGCTCCTCCCTGTCCTCCGGCCATCCATGCTGAACAGACGGTATGACAGTTGTGCAGGTAGTACTGTCTATAGCATATGAAACTAGCTCCTGTTCTTCTTCCTCCTCCTCCTACTGCTCTTCCTTATTGTCACCCAATCCATTTTGGGATGAGATTAGGCTGGGCTGTGTGTAATCACAATGTATGGTTCCTTGCTTCATCTCATTGTGCTCCGCCTGCAGTGCATCCTCTTTGATTGTGAGCAGAGAGCATTTCAGAAGACAGAGAAGTGGTATGGTGACGCTAATTATGGCGTCATTGCCGCTCACCATCTTGGTGAAGTTCTCAAAGTTTTGGAGGATGGTACATATGTCTGACATCCATGTCCACTCCTGAGGTCTTATGTGTGGAGCTTGAACTGAATACCAGCGTCCATTTTGATGCTGGTAGTCAACAACTGCCCTCTTCTGCTCACAAATCCTTCCAAACATCTGCAGTTTAGAGTTCCAATGCGTGGGAACATCACACTCCAGTCGGTGAGCCGGAAGCTGCAAACATTGCTGAAGCATGGCAAGGGCGGCCAAAGCTGTAGCTGACTTTCTAAAATGGTCACACAGGCAGCGTACTTTGACAAGCAGATCCGGCAGCTCCGGGTAGGTTTTGAGAAACCGCTGAACCACAAGGTGAAGCACATGGGCCAGGCATGGTACATGTGTAAGCTCGCCTCTTCTCAGAGCCGCCACCAGGTTCCGGCCATTGTCACATATGACCATGCCTGGCTGTAGGTTCAGCGGTGTCAGCCACAGATCTGCCTGCTCTTTCAGAGTTGTCCAGAACTCTTTAGAATTGTGCAGTTTGTCAACCAAGCATATTAGCTTCAGCACAGCCTGTTGCTGCTTGGCTTAGGCAGTGCTGCAGTGCTTCCAGCTTGTGACTGATGTGATCATTTTGGAGATGGAAGCTGAGAAGGAGGAGGCTGTGGAGGATGAGGTGCAGGAGCTGTAGACTGTGGGGCAACTCTGATTGACCTAGGGCCCGCAATCCTCGGCGTCGGAAGGATGCGTTCCATCCCAAGGTCCGACTGGGTCCCGGCTTCCACTATGTTAACCCAGTGTGCTAACAGTGAGATGTACCATCCCTGCCCACAAGTATTTGTCCACTTGTCCGTGGTTAGGTGGATACTCCCAGTAACTGCTTTGTTGAGGGCACTGCTAATGTTGAGGGACACGTGCTTGTGTAATGCGTGGATGGCACACCGGGAGAAAGAGTGGTGGCTGAGGACTGAGTACCAAAGGATGGCCGCCACCATCAGGTTGTGGAAAGCTTCCGTCTCCATGAGCCTAAAAGGCAACATTTTGAGCACAAGCAGTCGCGAAATGTGGGAATTCAGAAATTTGGCCTGTGGGGCATTGGCTGCAAATTTGCGCTTGCGTTCAAAGGACTGTGGTATGGACAATTGAACGCTGCGCTGGGACAAGGACGTGCTTCCTGATGGTGCTAGTTGAGAGTGTGCAAAGACACGTGCAGGGCAGAAGACATCTTTGCATGCACTATAAACAGTGAATTGGCTTGTATGCACAACAGCAGAAGAAGCAGTGGTGTCACCCTCAGAAACTGTTCCTTGACCCTGGGGTTCGGCCATCAAAGTCGGGTGCTTTGTTGCAATGTGCCTGATCATGCTGGTGGTGGCTAGGCTGGTAGTTTTACTACCCCTGCTGATGTTGGCCTGCCAGGTGGTGCAAATGGTCTTTTTGGGGTTATCGACAGAGTCTTTAAAAAGCAACCAGACTCGGGAACACCTAACATTTGTACTGGCAACTTTCATCATTTTGTTGTTACAGGGAGCGGTTGCCCCTGTTCTTTCTGCAGCCACCACACTGCATCTTCCTGCCTGTTGGCATGCTCTGCCTCCCTCCCCCTGTGTGCTGCTGTCCTCGCTCTACATGTCCTCCTGCAAGGTTGGGTCAGTTACTATATCATCCACCACCTCGTCTTCCACTTCCGCACCCTGGTCCTCCTCCTGACTTTCTGGCAATTGTGTCTCATCATCGTCCACCTCTTGTGACACTTTCTCACCGTCGCCTTCGTATGACCGTTCCTACTCAAATATTTGGGCATCGCTACATGCTATCTCCTCTTGCCCCACTTCAAGTGGGCCAGGCAAGAGTACCAAATCTATAAATGGAAAAGTGAACTGCTCTTCTGAGTGTCCGAGTGTGGGATCAGTTGTCTCTGGGCACTCGGTATTGTGGGAGGAAGGAGAATCAGGGTGAGGAATATGCAGTCCAAGCTCACGGCTACTTAGACTTGACCGTGTGGAAGACAAGGTGGTGGTGGTGGCTAAGTGACTGGAAGCATTATCTGCTATCCAACCAATAACCTTATCACTCTGCTTTGTGTTCAATAGTGGTTGTAAAATTATAAAATTCTGTGACGCAACTGGGGGTTGATGATGCTCACAACACATCTACATAAATTCCTTGAGGGATCTAATTTGCGAAATGTCATCGCTAGTGGTGGGTTTCCACTTTTTAGAAGCATCAAGGGCTCTCCAAATGTGACATGTCATTCCCTATCAAATCCAGCCCATTTTAGGTTCAAAAAGTAAAACGGTGCTCCTTCCTTTCTGACCCTGCCCTATTCCCAAAAAGTAGTTTTCTACCAAATATGGGGTTTCAGCATACTCAGGATAAATTATACAACACATTTTGTGGTCCATTTTCTCCTGTTGTTGTTGTGAAAATAAAAAATTTAGGGCTAAAACATCATTTTATTTAAAAAATATGATTTTCTATTTTCATGTCTCAACGTTATAAAATTCTGTGAAGCACCTGGGAGTTGAAGATGCTCACCACACATCTAGATAAATTCCTTGATGGGTCTATTTTCCAAAATGGGGTCACTTGTGGGGGGTTTCCACTTTTTAGGCACATCAGTGGCTCTTCAAACTCAACATGGTATTCCCGATCGATTGCAGCCAAGTTTGCATTAAAAAAGTCAAACCATGCTTCTTCCCTTCCGAGCCCTGCCTTGCATCAAAACAGTAGTGCAACACTTGTGCAATTTTTCCTGTTACCCTCATGAAAATTAAAAAATTGTTGCTAAATTAACATTTTTGTGAAAAAAAGTAATATGTTAATTTTTTCTTTCACATTGCTTTAATTCCTGTGAACCACCTGATGGGTTAATATTTTTCTTCAATGTGGTTTTGAGCCCTTTGAGTTGTGCAGTTTTTAGAATGGTGTCACTTTTTGGTATTTTCTGTCACATAGGCCCCTCAAAGTCACTTCAAATGTCATGAGGTCCCTAAATAAAATGGTTTTATAACTTTTTTGGAAAAATTAGAAATTGCTGATAAATTTTAACCCTTCCAACTCACTGACAAAGAAAATTATGTTTCAAAAAGTATGCAGATGTAAAGTAGATATGTTATAAATGTTATTTATTATCTGTTTCGTGTGACATACCTCTCTGGTTTAAGGGCATAAGAATTAAATCTTTGAAAATTGTGCAATTTTTGCCAAATATCCGATTTTTTTTTACAAATAAACACAAGTCATATAAAACAATTGTTACCACTATCATGAAGTACAATATGACATGGAAAAATAATCTCAAAACAACTGGAATCCATTGAAGCGTTCTAGAGTTATTACCTCATAAAATGACACTGGTCAGAATTGAAATATTTGGCTTGTTCACGAAGGTGAAAACAAGCTTGGGGGCAACAACTTTTAATAATACTCTATTTATGCCTTTACAGTATATTTCATTTGTTTTTCTCCTAGCATTACTATGACATCACTATTACTATAGAAATTACGGCACTGATAGAAAATCTGTGGTCTTTATGTAAAAAAGCCAACATTGTGTGTGAAGGACTGGAAAACTTACTCATTTCACCAGCTTAATTAGCCCCCTTCCCTGACTATATATTGGCTGAAACAGAGAAGTGAACTGGTTTAGCTATTCAAATTAGTTAACCAGCCCCCTTTTTCAAATCATACTGGTGACATGCTGACAAAGGAGGCTGGAATTGAAGCTGGTAAGTCTTGTGGTGCTGCTCATATCTTGAAATAGTGTAACTTTATTTGTTCAGACACATTAGTAACTTATATACATTTATACTTTAATATACATCTACAATTATTTCAACCCCCTTAAGCACCAAAACGACTTTAAACCTTTAATGGTTTACAATACTCGTGTAGAAAACACTCAAGAGAAAAATAATAGGAGAACATGTACATTAGTTACATATATTTTATGCTAAATGAAATTAGTTAACCAACATTCTTCATAGTCAGAAAGTAAAGCATGGTTCCAAGAGCACTTTACATTGCTTAAGAAATCTCTACGTAAATTTCTACTTATGTTTAAATAGGTTAAATAACTTTATAAAATTACAAGTAATTATTTATTAATAGCATAATTAGAAAATAGAACACACGTTTGTGTGTTAAGAAAAGTTTTAGTCATTAATCAGGCATCCCTGTTAGTCATTCCTAATGCTGATATTTTTTCTGCTTTTTAAAATGCATTAAAAACTATAAACTTTAAGGGGGTATTCCAATCTCCAAGATTCTATTCCAATATGTAGTAGGTGTAACAGTAATATCATTAGCAAATGCTTCCAATTAGAAATGTAGTATAGTTCATCTGATTTGCTATGTCACTTCCCCTATATGAAGGGCATTGCAGTAGCTTAGGTATCCATGACTACAGCCACTTAGAGCTAACTAGCTATTTAACTAACTTACTTTCAATATATAAGTGGTCCTAACCATGGATATCTAAGATACTGCAATGCTCTACATTGGGAAAGAAACATAGCAAATCAGGAGAACTATATTACATTTCTAATTTGAGATATTTGCAAATATTATTATTATTATTATTATTATTATTACACCTACTACATATTGGAATAGGATCTTGGAGATGGGAATTCCCTTTTAAATGTTTATAACCAATTAAGTGAGTGTTACGCTCACCTCTGGATCTTCTGGCGTGAGCATGGTTAGTGGCCCCACTGGGCCACGAACCGAGTAGAGCCTAGAGGGGATTTACTAGGGGTCTTGCCAGATCTGACCCTGGCTCATATGGCGGCTTGGTCGACTCCGTGAACCAAGAAGGGACGAGGGAGGTGGCTCAGGTGCTACTCCAGGGCAGACCCCGGTCACACAGCTGTTGATCCCCACCGGGGAATGCAGGAACAGGCAGGTACTGGCGGACACGGCTGATATACATGCAGGCAGGCTGGATAGGGCCCAGTACAGACTGGGATACTGGGGCAGAGCCACAGGTGCAGACGGGAAGCAGAGCAGAGCAAAGCCGAGCCACAGGTGCAGACGGGAAGTAGAGCAGAGCAGAGCCGAGGCGCAGGTGCGGACGGGAACGAAGCAGAGCAGAGCCGAGCTGCAGGTGCGGATAAGAAGCGAAGCAGAGCAGAGCCACAAGTGAGGACGGGAAGCAGAGCAGAGCCGCAGGAGTGGCCAGGTGGGAATGCTGCAGGAGTGGCCAGGCGGGAATGCCGCAGGAGCGGCCAGGCGGGAATGCCGCAGGAGCGGCCATACAGGACAGGGCTCTGTTCACATGTAACAGTCAGGGTCGGGAAAACGCAGATGGATAGCTAGAACACAGGAGGTAAATCCAGGGGCAGGGAAACGGGACAAGCAGAGCCAGATACACACAAGGTACTTGCTATGAAGTAGCGAGTGGACACAGAACTCACAAACAGAAGTACAGAGACAACAAGGTGGAGTTAGGTACTGGTTCAGACACTGCAGGTAAGGAAGAATGTACTGGATTAGACGCAGGAGGTAGAGGGAAGGATCTAAAATAAGCAAATGAGAGAAAGACTAAGACATAGTACAGACAGGAACATACACAGGAACAGGATACAAGTACAGGCCAGGGACTCAGCCTCCAGGGTGGCAGAAATAGAGAAGAAGTCATAGGTACAGTTAACAAGCCTGGGTATATAGCCCCCAGGTTGGCAGAAAAAGATAGCTACACAGGACCTGGAAACTCAGCAATTGCACATAGCACACTGAGAGACAGTGTTGCTCGGGCACCTCCCACTGGGTGGAGGTGCATTATGTATCCAGTGACTCACAGCAATAGGCTGGGGACACATTAGGAATACGCTCACTTCTCCTTTAAGAATCAGGAAGTACCAGCGCCGCCACCCTAGGCCAGCAGACAAGAGACATGCACACAGCAAGTACAGGAGCATAATGTATAGCATGGACTGGTAGGTAAGCTGGCGGTCTTGCATGATAGGAGATGGTAAGCCATGCCAGCACGCCGCCAGGGATGTTACAATGAGTAGGGAATTTCTCACTTTTGTGCTTTCATTTTTACCTGATCGTGATTCAAGAGCCATAACTATTTTATATTAATATAGCCATATGATTAATATTACTTATTATTATAGTGCCATTTATTACATGGCACTTTATATGTGAAAAAGGGGGTACACATGGCAAATACAGTTACAATAATCTTGAACAAAATGAGTCAGTGACTAATACAGGAGAAGAGAGGACCTTGCCCGCGAGGGCTCACAATCTACAAGGGATGGGTGAGATTACAGTAAGTGAGGGAGGAGCGGTGGTTTCTGCAGGTTGTACGCTTGTCGGAAGAGGTGGGTCTTCAGGTTCCTTTTGAAGGTTTCCACTGTAGGCGAGAGTCTGATATGATGGGGCACAGAGTTCCAGAGTAGGGGGGATGCACGGGAGAAATCTTGTATTTGATTGTAGGAAGAGGAGAAAAGAGGGGAGTAGAGAAGGTGATCTTGTGAGGATCGGAGGTTGACGCTGGGAGCTCGGCTTAAGTAATAGGTGAACTATGCATAGCTGATGCCTGCATTGGCCTGGGCTATTGAACCCTCTAAATGCCGCAATCAATAGCAATTGCAGCATTTAGAAGGTTAAGAGATGGAGGTGGCTCTCTCTCTCACTCCATCGGCACATCCGAGATCTGATCACAGGAGCTGGACGGTTGCCATGACAGCAGGAAGTCAAATAATGACCTCCATATGTGTCAGCTGTGGTAGTCTGTTAGACCATGCCAAGATCAGTGTCTAAATAGTGTTTTATCAGTGTAACACTGACAGGTCTAATGTAGAGCAGTGATCAGACTAATAAAAGTTAAAAGAGTAAAAAATACAAAACGTTTAAAAAAAATAGTAAAAATATTTTTAAAAAATCACAAAATAAAAAACAAAAAAAATATCTTATGTCAATAAATGCCCATATTTATGCAATAGCAAAAATAGACAAAAAAAGTAAACATATTTGGTTTTGCCATGTCCAGAATGATCTGATCTGAAAAACTGTTATATTAATTAAACCCTTCAGTGAACAGTGAACACTGTAAAAAAATAAATAAAAACGTGGCAAAAAAACTTTGATTTTTCATCATATGGTTGAAAATAAAAAGGAATAAAACGCGATCAAAAAGTTGAATGTAAATAAAAATAATATCCATGAAAATGTCATCTAGTCCCGCAAAAAACACTAATGGCAAATGGCATAAGAAAAAAATGCCTAAAAGACAATTCTTGGAAGTCTGTTTTTTTGTTAATTTTACCTTCCAAAAATCAGAATACAAATCAATCATAAATGTTATGTGCTTGAAAATGATACCAAGAAAAACTTCCACTCATCCTGCAAAAAATAAGCCTTTACATGACTCTTTATAGCTGTCAAAATCTGGTGATGCAAAAACTTTTTTTTTGTAACAAAAAATGTTTTTCAGTGTGTGATAATAGCAAAACTTAAAAAAAACATTTGAAATCTGGTATTGCTGTAATCGCATTGACCTGAAGAATAAAGCCGTCTTTTCCTTTACAGTATACCGCACAAGGAATGGCATAAAAAATAAAAACAATTATGGAATTGCTGTTGACTTTAGACAATACCTTGCCTTTGATCCGGCAGTGTCTGTCATTTCCAGGGTGCATAAAAGCACGGTCAACCACAGTTCTGTGCACCTATGAAAAGAAGGACACAGCTGAACAGAGGACAGACAAAGTCCAAAGTATCTCTACTGCTTCATTAAAGTAAATGGATCCCTTGGGGGTTTTGTATGAATCATGCCTTTTGGAAATTTACATGGAAATTCCAATGTAAGTGCTCAGTGAACAGGGTAAATATGGCCCAAAATGTTATGTAAAATATTCTCAGTAAAATCTTCAACTCAATCCACAAAAAAGTCCCCACTCAGGTCCAAGTTTTTTAAACAGAAGTATAAGGGTTTCCATGTTACTGGTGGCACAAGGGCTCTGGAAAAGCGACACAGCTTCTTGACCCCACAAAGATATCACAAGGCTTCCCTCTCTTCTGAACCCCACAGTGTGTCTAAACCACAGTAAGCGATCACATGTTTGTAGCAAGAAGAACTCACTTTATTTAAGGAGTGCATGTCTCCTGCAGCATGAGCTGGTCACAATGTATGGGTACTACATTGTACTTTGCACTACAATGGCAGATATGCAATTTTCACTCAGCAACATCCATTTCTGCTTGTATCTGAAGAACGACAATGAAGTCCAAATTGTCTCTACACTGGTAGATGAATTCCGAGAGGGGTGTAATTTCCAAAATGAAGCTACTTTAGGGTGGATTCTGCTCTGCTGGCACTTAGGGGCTCTGTATATGGAGTTTGCAAATTATTCTAGGAAAATCTGTGCTCCAAGAGTTAAATAGCGCTCCTTTCCTCCCAAATCTCACCATGTAGCTAAACAGTAGTATACAACCACATATGGAGTATTGCCAAGTTCAGCAGAAATTGTGTGACAAATGTTGAAGCCATGTTTACCCATTTTTCCGTGTAAAAATGTAAAATCTGTGGCTAAAACAAAACTTTTGTGGCAAAAATTTAATTTTTTTTCTTTATCACCCCATGGTATAAAGTCCTGTGGCAAACCTGTGGTGTCAAAATGATCATTTCACACTTAAACCATGTTCAAACATTCAGTGTTAGGTCAGTATTTTACATCAATATTTGTAAACCGAAATCAGGAGTGGAACAATCAGAACAGTGTAATACAAGCTTGAGCAACACTTCTGCTGGATTTTGCATACAAATACTGATGTATAATACTGACCAAATACTGAACGCGTGAACATGGCCTTAGATGAACTTTTTGAGGGTTGCATATTTTGGAAAATGGGTCCATTTATGGCAATTCTGCTTTTCTGGCACCTCAGGGCTCTGCCAATGTGACAAGGCATGCGTAAACCATTCCAGCAAATTCTGCAGTATTGAATGGTAATACCTTTCCTTCTGAGCTTTACATTGTGCCTCAAAAGTAATTTCAGATTACACGTACGTAGAATATAAGTGTAACGGGTCTGGGAGGCGGAACCTCTGAGCAACTATACAAGGGTGCGGTCCTTGTAAGGAAGCGGGTGGCGCCCAGGGAAGATGGGCAGGTAGTCACAGCAAGTGACCGGGGCAGTCTCTGGGTAAACGGGCAGGAGGTCACGGCAAGTGACCGGGACAGTCTCTGGGTAACGGGCAGGTGGTCACGGCAAGTGACCGGGACAGTCTCTGGGTAAACGGGCAGGAGGTCACGGCAAGACCAGGACAGTCTCTGGATAACGGGCAGGTGGTCACGGCAAGTGACCGGGGCAGTCTCTGGGTAAAGGGCAGGTACGACCTGTGACGGCTGAGCCTCCAGGTAGGCTAGCAGGCGAGTAGCAGATGTGTGCTCCCAGGTGAGCAGGCGAGAGTCTCTGGACAGGCAGGTGGTCACAGCACGTGACGGCGGAGCCTCCAGGTAGGCTAGCAGGCGAGTAGCAGATGTGTGCTCCCAGGTGAGCAGGCGAGAGTCTCTGGACAGGCAGGTGGTCACAGCACGTGAAGGCGGGGCCTCCAGATAGGCTAGCAGGCGAGTAGCAGATGTGTGCTCCCAGGTGAGCAGGCGAGAGTCTCTGGACAGGCAGGTGGTCACAGCACGTGACGGCGGAGCCTCCAGGAAGGCTAGTAGATGAGCGCTCCCAGGTGAGCGGGCAAGAGTCTCTGGACTGGCAGGTGGTCACAGCACGTGACAACGGAGCCTCCAGGTAGGCTAACAGGCAGGTAGCAGATGAGCGCTCCCAGGTGAGCGGGCAAGCTGGTCCATAGACAGACTGACTGGTGTCGGAAGGCTGACCGTCGGACTTCAGGCTAGCAAGCAGGTAAGCGGATAACAGGCAGGAATCAGACAGCAAACTGGCAGGAAACTGGCAGGTAACTGGAAACGGGACCTGAGGGCTGAAGCAGAATAGTGAACAGTGCAACAACATTGCTTGGGCACCTCCATTTTGGAGGAGGTGCCTTATATATGGAGGGATCCTCCGGCCATTGGCCGGGGACTCCTTAGGGCGGCGCGCGCGGCCCCTTTAAGAGAGGGGAGCGCGCGCGCTCGTCCTAAGCACAGTGGCCGGGGGAGAGCGCGCGCTGCAAGCAGAGCGGGAGGAAGCCGCCGGGCACGAAGCAGAGAGGTGAGGGGAACAGCGTCCCTGCCTAGCAGGAGGCAGGGACGCCGACGCTACAGTACCCCCCCCTTTAGGCCCACCCTTTTTTAGGCCAGACAGAAATTTACCAAGGATGAGAGGGGCATGGATGTTCTCCCGGGGCTCCCATGTTCTCTCCTCAGGACCAAACCCCTTCCAATCCACTAGAAAAAAGGTCTTTCCTCTTACCCTTTTGGTGGCCAGAATGTTCTCTACCTCAAACTCGTCTTCAGCAGAAACCGGAGCAGGGGGCGTACCTGTAGACTTGGAAAAGGAGTTAAGTACCACGGGTTTGAGAAGAGATACATGGAAGGAGTTAGGGATCCGTAAGTTGGCCGGGAGTTTCAATTTATAGGCCACCGGGTTGATCTGTTTGATAACCTCCAGTGGGCCGATGAACCGAGGCCCAACTTATAGGAAGGAATCTTGAGCCGGACATATTTGGATGAGAGCCAGACTTTATCTCCGGGACGAAATTGTGGGGGATCCAGGCGTTTTTTGTCGGCGTGTCTCTTCATCCGCTCGGACGACTGAAGGAGTGAGGATCGGGTACTCTCCCAAATGGAGGAAAATTTGCTAATGAGAGATTCCGCAGCCGGGTTGTCCACAGACGTGGAGACAGGAAAAGGGATCCGAGGATGCTGACCGAAGACTACAAAAAACGGGGATTTAGAGGAAGATTCGCTCTCGTGGTTGTTGTAAGAGAACTCTGCCCATGGTAGGAGATCCACCCAGTCAGAATGGTGGGCATTAACGAAGTGCCGGAGGTAACTGGTCGGATTCTGATTGATCCGCTCCACTTGACCATTGGACTGTGGATGGTAAGCGGAGGAGAAGTCCAGGGTGACGTCGAGCAGTTTACATGTGGCTCTCCAGAAGCGTGAGGTGAACTGAACCCCACGATCCGACACGATGTGGAGAGGCAGACCATGGAGATGGAAGATGTGGCGGATAAAGTCTTTAGTTAGCTCGGGTGCAGATGGGAGGCCTGGCAGGGGAATGAAATGAGCCATTTTGGAAAAGCGGTCAGCGACCACCCAAATGACCGTACAACCGGCAGAGACGGGGAGATCTGTTATGAAGTCCATAGCTATATGCTGCCACGGGGCAGCACGTACTGGCAGAGGGAGAAGGCGGCCGGCAGGCAGGTGTCTCGGAACTTTGTTGCGGGCGCAGGACACACAGGCAGAAACAAAGTCTATTACGTCCTTGTGCAGGGTAGGCCACCAGTAGTGCCGGGTAATAAGCTGGAGGGTCTTTTTCTGACTGGCGTGCCCAGCTAGCTTAGACGAGTGACCCCAGTGTAGAATCTTCTCCAGATCGGACACCGTTACGAACGTCTTACCGGGAGGGAGACGATTTCGACTCACGGGGGCTACCTGCATTACTCTGGCGGGATCGATGATGTGTTTAGGCTCCTCCTCAAGATCAGACACCAGAAAGGATAGGGACAGGGCGTCAGTTTTGATGTTTTTGTCAGCCGGGCGAAAATGAAGAATGAAATCAAAGCGGGCAAAAAACAAGGACCACCGGGCTTGGCGCGGGTTAAGTCTCTGGGTGCTCTGGAGATATGCTAACTTCTTGTGGTCAGTGTAAATTATTACCGGGTGAAGAGCCCCCTCGAGCAGGTAATGCCACTCCTCCAGTGCCATCTTAATGGCCAACAATTCTCGGTCTCCTATAGAATAGTTGCGCTCAGAAGAGGAGAAAAGTTTGGAGAAAAAGCCGCAGGTTACCTTTATTCCGGAAGATGACTTTTGGGTAAGTACCGCCCCAGCTCCGGAGGAGGAGGCGTCAACTTCTAGAAAGAATTGTTTGTTGCCGTCCGGACGATGCAGCACCGAGGCGGAGGAGAAGGCCTGTTTTAAGGAAAGAAAGGCCTCCTCTGCTTCGGGCGGACATTCTCTGGGGTTCGTACCTTTACGGGTGAGCGCAGAGATAGGGGCGGTCCGGGAAGAGAAGTGCGGTATGAACAGGCGGTAATAGTTGGCGAAGCCCAGGAACCGCTGAATAGCCTTCAACCCCTCTGGTCGGGGCCACTTCTGGATGGCAGACAGTTTCTCAGGATCCATTTGTAGACCTGTCTGAGAGATTATGTAGCCCAGAAATGGAAGAGAGGTCTGCTCAAAGATGCACTTCTCATATTTAGCGTAGAGGTGGTTCTGCCTGAGCCTGAGCAGGACCTGACGAACGTCCCTCCGGTGAGTAGGAAGATCAGGAGAGAAGACCAAGATGTCGTCCAGGTACACCACCACGCAGGAGTAGAGAAGATCACGGAAGATGTCATTGACCAACTCTTGAAAGACGGCAGGAGCGCTACAGAGACCGAAGGGCATCACAAGGTACTCATAGTGGCCGTCCCGGGTGTTGAATGCCGTCTTCCACTCATCCCCCTGACGGATACGGACCAGGTTATACGCCCCACGGAGATCCAGTTTGGTGAAGATTCTAGCCCCCCTCAGACGGTCAAATAATTCAGGAATGAGCAGAAGGGGGTATTTATTCTTCACAGTAATCTGGTTTAGGCCTCTATAGTCTATACATGGACGGAGTGAGCCATCCTTCTTTTTGACAAAGAAGAAGCCTGCTCCCGCCGAGGATGTAGATTTCCGGATAAATCCCCGGGCCAGGTTCTCCTCAATATATTCAGACATGGACCGGGTCTCTGCAGCGGACAAAGGGTAGATTCGTCCACGGGGAGGAGTAGAGCCGGGCATCAGGTCGATTGGGCAGTCGTATGGTCTATGAGGAGGTAAAGTCTCTGCCTCTTTTTTATTGAAGACATCCGCATAAGACCAATAGGGAACCGGAAGACCGGGCAGATTGGCTGGGGTAGGAGAAGGACGGGCAGGACGAACGGGAACTAGACAAGTCTTATGGCAGTCCTGTCCCCAGCGAAGGACTTCTCCGGTCTGCCAGTCAAGCACGGGTGCATGTTTCTGGAGCCAAGGCAGGCCAAGCAATAGTGCGTGAGAGAGTCCAGGCAGAACATGAAAGGAGATGCTCTCAGAATGCAGCATTCCCACCTGTAGAGTCAGAGATTCGGTGATGAGTTGGATGGGATGTGGTAAGAGGCCCCCATCCACGGCGGCGACAGATAAAGGTACGGCCAGAGGTTTGGTGGGAATGCGGTATTTTTCTACCAGGGATCGAGAGATGAGATTTCCAGCAGCTCCTGAGTCAAGTTGAGCCAGTTCAAAATAGCGGTTCTCTCCGCAGAAGATAGAGACAGACAGCATCAGGGATGGAGAGGGTTTACTTTTGTCTAGGGCGACCTCTCAGAGCGATCCTAGACACAGGCGTTTCCCGACCTCTCTGGGCAGGAACGGATCCGGTGCTCCTTACTGCCACAGTAGAAACAGCTCCCCTCGGCACGGCGTAAGTCTTGACGGGTCTTGACCATCTTGGTCTGGTCGACCTGCATAGGCTCAGGTGAGTGTGCCTGGGGAGTAACAGAGGGAGTGACGGGTCTCTGGAAGGTAGGGGCTAGACGTGGAAACCTCCTCTCGCGGGTGACCTCCTTGGCGCTCTCCTGGAACCGGATGTCAATCCGGGTGGCAAGTGTAATTAAGTCGTCGAGAGTGGTAGGAATGTCCCGACCGGCGAGTTCATCTTTAATACGGCCGGACAGACCCTCCCAGAAGACGGACACCAGGGCGTCGTTATCCCAGGCCAGCTTCGAAGCAAGGGTACGGAACCGTATGGCATATTGGCCCACGGTGAGACTCCCTTGGCGGAGGCGTAGCAGAGATGAGGCAGATGAGGTCTTCCATCCGGGTTCGTCGAAAACCTTCCGGAAAGCCGTGAGAAAGGCTGGCAGGTCGGACACCAGGGGATCTCCTCTCTCCCATAGAGGATTTAGCCAAGCCAGTGCCTCCCCCGTGAGATGGGACATGATGAAGGCTACCTTGGCCCGGTCGGAATTAAACTGGTGGGACAGGAGTTCAAAGTGCAGGGTGCACTGGTTTATGAAGCCCCGAGCTTGAGCAGAGTCGCCTCCGAAGCGAGGAGGTGCAGAAAGCCGGGTTCCGGAGCAGGATACCATGGTATTGGCGGACAGCGGAGCAGCCGGGCTGCGAGTCATGACACTAGCGGTGGTTGTTGGCGGAGCAGACAAAGTGTCCAGGCGAGAATTGACATTCCGCAGGTGACCCAGGATGGACTCCTGTTGGGACCTCTGTCGGGACAGTTCATGACAAATGTCCGAGAGCGAGGGAGCTTGGGTGCCACTGGGTTCCATGGCCCGAGCAAACTGTAACGGGTCTGGGAGGCGGAACCTCTGAGCAACTATACAAGGGGGCAGTCCTTGTAAGGAAGTGGGTGGCGCCCAGGGAAGATGGGCAGGTAGTCACAGCAAGTGACCGGGGCAGTCTCTGGGTAAACGGGCAGGAGGTCACGGCAAGTGACCGGGACAGTCTCTGGGTAACGGGCAGGTGGTCATGGCAAGTGACCGGGACAGTCTCTGGGTAAACGGGCAGGAGGTCACGGCAAGACCGGGACAGTCTCTGGATAACGGGCAGGTGGTCACGGCAAGTGACCGGGGCAGTCTCGGGGTAAAGGGCAGGTACGACCTGTGACGGCTGAGCCTCCAGGTAGGCTAGCAGGCGAGTAGCAGATGTGTGCTCCCAGGTGAGCAGGCGAGAGTCTCTGGACAGGCAGGTGGTCACAGCACGTGACGGCGGAGCCTCCAGGTAGGCTAGCAGGCGAGTAGCAGATGTGTGCTCCCAGGTGAGCAGGCGAGAGTCTCTGGACAGGCAGGTGGTCACAGCACGTGACGGCGGGGCCTCCAGGTAGGCTAGCAGGCGAGTAGCAGATGTGTGCTCCCAGGTGAGCAGGCGAGAGTCTCTGGCCAGGCAGGTGGTCAGAGCACGTGACGGCGGAGCCTCCAGGTAGGCTAGTAGATGAGCGCTCCCAGGTGAGCTGGCAAGAGTCTCTGGACTGGCAGGTGGTCACAGCACGTGACGACGGAGCCTCCAGGTAGACTAACAGGCAGGTAGCAGATGAGCGCTCCCAGGTGAGCGGGCAAGCTGGTCCATAGACAGACAGACTGGTGTCGGAAGGCAGACCGTCAGACCTCAGGCTAGCAAGCAGGTAAGCGGATAACAGGCAGGAATCAGACAGCAAACTGGCAGGAAACTGGCAGGTAACTGGAAACGGGACCTGAGGGCTGAAGCAGAGTAGTGAACAGTGCAACAACATTGCTCGGGCACCTCCATTTTGGAGGAGGTGCCTTATATATGGAGGGATCCTCCGGCCTTTGGCCGGGGACTCCTTAGGGCGGCGCGCGCGGCCCCTTTAAGAGAGGGGAGCGCGCACGCGCCCTAAGCACAGTGACCGGGGGAGAGCGTGCGCTGCAAGCAGAGCGGGAGGAAGCCACCGGGCACGAAGCAGAGAGTTGAGGAGAACAGCGTCCCTGCCTAGCAGGAGGCAGGGACGCCGACGCTACAATAAGCACACGCAGATGAAATTGCACATCAAACTAGCCCTTATAAAAATTGAAAAATTGGGCTAAAACAAAATTCTAGTAAAAAAAAATGTAATTATTTTTTCTTCACTGACCAAAAGTATAAAATTCTGGTACACGGCTGTAGTGTCCATATTTTCACTGCACCCCTAGATTAATTCATTGAAGAGTGTACTTTGAAAAATGGGGTCACTTATGGAATGGTCTGTTTTTTTGACATGTCAGGAGCTCTGCCAATGTGACAAAGGCATCACCATACGATTCCAACAAAATCTGGACTCCAATATGGCTCTCCTTTCCTTACACACTTTTACTGTTCACCTCAATGATGTCACTGCGAGCGCTGTGGGAAAGTTCTCTCGCCGCTCGTGGCTACGTCATTGAGGTGAATGAAGTTCGTTGGTTATGAATCCCACTCACCTAACTGATGGCACCGTGAGGCACTGAGCTGTGCTAGCATGCACAGTTTCCTGTCTCTACTGCCTGACAGGCTGAATGCTAGCATCATGCCAGCATTCAGCCTGTCAAGCAGATAATGCAGAGCTGGACATGCTGCGGGACACAAATGGATTATTATCTTCCCATCGGAAAGATGAGGAATATGGTTGTATATTTTTTTAACTCATTTACAGGAGACAAGGGCATCTGGAGGATTTTCATCACATTGTGGACAGGTGATTATTATGCTGCTTTATTATTTTAATTTTGTTACAGGAAACATGGGCTTTAATGGAATGGGTTTACTTGTGAGTATGTGTTTTTTCATTTTTAAATAAAGGAATCTGTGTCATTACTTAAAATAAAGTACTTTATTCTGTCAGTGTATAGAGTGCTGCCAGGTGATCCGAACGCCGTGGAACACTTGCGATTACAGCAGATAGGAGAGCATAATGTGTTTTTTATTTTAATATCTATTTGTTTTAACTTTTTATTTTTACACCGTGAGGACAGGAGCCGGCTGATGAGACTTCTTCTCCCATCATCGGCATCTGCGCTCACAGTCAACAGTGAGAGCAGGCACTGGCTGATGGGAGAAGTGGTCTCATCAGCCGGCGCCTGTGACCTGTGGTAAGCTTTTTACCACAGGTCACAGTCACAGCTGTAGGGAGGATCATGCTGACATCTGATAGTGTAATCCCATAGTGCTCTGACTGGTGGTGACTATGTTACCAGTGATCAAAGACCTTGTTTTCCTCACTGTCACACAGATGAGCAGTTTTTAAAAAGGCATCACTTTTGGGCAATTTTTACATATAGGCCCCTAAAAGTCACTTCAAATGTGAAGTGATCTCTAATAAAATAAGTTTTGTTAATTTTGTTGGAAAAATTAGCAATTTCTGCTAAAATGTTACCTTTCTTTACTTCTAAAAAAAAATGCTTCAAAAATGATGCTGATGTAAAGAAGACATTTTAATATGTTTTGGTAGTATGACTATCTGTTTTAAGGGGCATAAAAATTCAAAATTCAAAAATCCTAATTTTTAAAAATTTTCAACAAAGTACCACTTTTTTCATAAATAACCAACACCCCTGGTGAGCCAGCATGTGGCTCCCACTATTTTTAAAGGGCCAACAGGCATCTTGTGAACAGATCAGACCAAGATAGAGATTTTTGTTAAAGCACATCATTCAATTGTTTACTGTAAATGGAGTGAGGCTTACACATAAAATAACACAGTACTTACAGTCAAATCGCTCATCATTAATCAGGACTTGTAAGGCAAGTAGCGGTATTTGACTTTTCAAGCTCGATTTTGGCTGAAATAAATTGTGAATTCTATGTCGCATCTGAACAGCTCTGATATGCCAAAACATCAGAAATCCTTTGTGAGTAATGCCATTTTAAAAAGTATATCCTGCAAGGAATTCATTTACACACATTGACAAAATTATTTATATCCTTCTGTTAACATAAGAAAACCCAACAATGGTCACTTAAATAATTTAAAACTAACAAAACTAAGTTTCAATTTAAGATTACTAAATATCAACTAATGAAAATAAGACATTGCTTTTGAATTGCAGTTCAACAGAAAAAAAAAACAAATGAAAATGGTCTTGACAAAATTGATAGTACCATTAGAAAAGATTGAAAATATTTTGACCATATAATATGTTAATCTAAGGCGTGTCTTATATAGAGCAAGATATTAAAATTTGAGAGTCCTCAGTGGTTGATACGATTTAGTGGCTAACCGAAAAGATGGTAACAAATAGCAAGCTTTCAAGACTATTCGGGTCTCTTCATCAGGCATAGTATAAGATAAAATCTGAAAAATCACATATTTATACACAACAGGACATAGAATAGTCCAGTAAATAAGACAAGTGACGTGTAGCAGACCTATCAATATGGGAAAGGAAGAAAACAGTTATGGCAGTAAATATTGGAGAAGTTCATAGATAAGGAGTGTGAAAGTTTTATTGTACTCTGATTGAGGTCTGGTTCTTGGTTGTGGTCCCCCCACATTTCTGAAGAGCACATTCCTTAAATGTTTTCATCAGTTACATTCCTTATCTATGAACTGCTCTAATATTTACTACCATGACTGTTTTCTTCCTTTCCCATATTGATAAGTCTGCTACATGACACTTATCTTATTTAATGCATATTCTATGTCCTGTTTTGTATAAATATGTGACTCTTCAGATATTGTCTTATACTATGCCTGATGAAGAGACCTGAGCAGTCTCGAAAGCTTGCTATTTGTTACCATCTTTGCAGTTAGCCATTTAAAGATATCAACCACTGAGGATTCTCAAATTTTAACATTTTTTTATCTACTGGCTAACACGGTACAAATATATATTTTTCCTGTAAATAGCTTCACTGGTGTCTACAAACTTTTAATCAGTCAGTTTGCATATTTAAAGGATGAAAAATAGTCACTGTGCTGTTTGGTTTCATGGTTTACCACACTGTGCATGGACTTAAAAACAGAGAATTTTTATCAGGAGATTAGACAGAAAATTAAAGACAAACATGTTAAAGGTAAATGCTATAAGACCATTTCCAAATTGATCTTCCTGTTATTACAGTTGCACATATTATTCAGAAGCTTAAGGACTATGGAAAGATAGCCAATCTAACCGCACATGGCCACAAGAGGAAAGTTGATGACAAATTGATGGCACCCCTAATCCTAATCCTGGTATGCATGGCACCCCTCATCCCTATCCTGGTATGTATGGCATCCCTCATCCCTATCATGGTAAGCATGACATCCCTCATCCTTATCCTGGTATACATGGCCCCCTCATCTTTATCCTGGTATGCATGGCACCCTCATCCTTATCCTGGTATACAGTTATACAAAAAAGTTTGGGCACCCCTATTAAACTTAAGCTTAATGTTTTATAAAAATTGGTGTTTTTGCAACAGATATTTCAGTTTGATATACGTAATAACTGTTGGACACAGTAATGTTTCTGCCTTGAAATGAGGTTTATTGTACTAACAGAAAATGTGCAATCTGCATTCAAACAAAATTTCACAGGTGCATAAGTATGGGCACCTCACCAGAAAAGTGACATTATTATTTAGTAGATCCTCCTTTTGCAAAAATAACAGCCTCTAGTCGCTTCCTGTAGCTTTTAATGAGTTCCTGGATCCTGGATGAAGGTATTTTTGACCATTCCTCTTTACAAAACAATTCCAGTTCAGTTAAGTTTGATGGTCGTCGAGCATGGACCGCCCTCTTCAAATGATCCCACAGATGTTCAATGATATTCAGGTCTGGGGACTGGGATGGCCATTCCAGAACATTGTAATTGTTCCTCTGCATGAACGCCTGAGTAGATTTGGAGCGGTGTTTTAGATCATTGTCTTGCTGAAAGATCCATCCCCTGCGTAACTTCAACTTTGTCACTGATTCTTGAACATTATTGTCAAGAATCTGCTGATACTGAGTGGAATTCATGCGTCCCTCAACTTTAACAAGATTCCCGGTGCCAGCATTGGCCACTTAGCCCCAAAGCATGATGGAACCTCAACCAAATTTTACTGTGGGTAGTAAGTGTTTTTCTTGGAATGCTGTGTTTTTTTGCCGCCATGCATAACGCCTTTTTGTATGACCAAACAACTCAATCTTGGTTTCATCAGTCCACAGGACCTTCTTCCAAAATGAAATTGACTTCTCCAAATGTGCTTTTGCATACCTCAGCCGACTCTGTTTGTGGCGTGCTTGCAGAAACGGGTTCTTTCGCATCAATCTCCCATACAGCTTCTCCTTGTGTAAAGTGCGTTATATAGTTGACCGATGCACAGTGACACCATCTGCAGCAAGTTGATGCTGCAGCTCTCTGGAGGTGGTCTGAGGATTGTCCTTGACTGATCTCACCATTCTTCTTCTCTGCCTTTCTGATGTTTTTCTTGGCCTGCCACTTCTGGCCTTAAATGGAAGAACAGTCCCTGTGTTCTTCCATTTCCTTACTATGTTCCTCACAGTGGAAACTGACAGGTTAAATCTCTGAGACAGCTTTTTGTATCCTTCCCCTGAACAACTATGTTGAATAATCTTTGTTTTCAGATCATTTGACAGTTGTTTTGAGGAGCCCATGATGCCACTCTTCAGAGGAGATTCAAACAGGAGAACAACTTGCAAGTGGCCACTTTAAGTAGCTTTTCTCATGATTGCATACACCTGGCTCTGAAGTTCAAAGCTCAATGAGGTTACAAAACCAAAAAAAGGGCTTTAGTAAGTCAGTAAAAAGTAGGTAGGAGTAATTAAAACAAGAAAATGATAAGGGTGCCCATACTTATGCACCTGTCAAATTTTGATTGAACGCAGATTGCACATTTTCTGTTAGTACAATAAACCTCATTTCAAGGTAGAAACATTACTGTGTCCAACAGCTATTACATATATCAAACTGAAATAGCTGTTGCAAAAACACCAATTTTTATAAAACATTAAGCTTAAGATTAATAGGGGTGCCCAAACTTTTTCATATAACTGTACATGGCCCCCTCATCCTTATCCTGGTATGTATGATCCCTCTCATTCTTATCCTGGTGTGCATGGCATCCCTCATCTTTATCCTGGTATGCATGGTCCCCTCATCCTTATCTTGGTATTTATGCCCCATCATCCTTATCCTGATATGCATGGTCCCCCTAACCCCATCATGCTGCACATGAAAAATAAACAGTCCTACTCATCTTTCTTCTTTCTCCTCCAGGACTGCGTCCTGTCTGCCCACACTGATCTCTCCATGTGCCATGTGCGTGGAGAGGGGTGAATATTCATGCCCTTTACAGTTGACACACGAGATCACCCGGCAGAAGCAGGAGTTATTAAGGAGCATGAATATTCAGTGCTCCCCACGCCCATGGGTGTGGGGAGCAGTGAATATTAATTTTCTTTAGCAGCGGGGACAGTGACAGCAGCAGCAGGCGGCTACTGCCTCCTGTGCCCTGCCCCTCACTACCCACACAGTATATATATATATATATATATATATATATATATATATATACCCCCCAACATTTGGATTATAAAAAGCACCCCCCCCATTTTCCTCCAAAATTCTGGAGGAAAAAAGTGCGTCTTACAGTCCGAAAAATACGGTATATCATTTTATTTAATGTAATACTATGTTTTCTCAACAAAACTACTTTCTGAAAAACAAAAATATGTTGTGTCACCATATTCTGGGAGACAACCTTTTTTTCTGTTTAATGGAATGGAGCTATATTGGGGATTATTTTTTGAAGAATAAGTTGTAGTTTTTATTGGTACCATTTTGGGGGAATATGTGACATTTTGATCATTTTTATTCCATGTTTTTTGAGACAATGTGCCATAAAAATGGGAGTCTGTCATTGTTATTTTTGTTATTTTTGAATGGTGTTCAATGGCTGGAAGAAATAGCATTGTCATTTTAGAGTTTATATTGTTACAGACATGATGATATCAAATACAGTGGCAAAAATAAGTATTTGATACACTGCCAATTTTGAAAGTTTTCCCACCTACAAAGAATGTTGAGGTCTGCATTTTTTATTGTAGGTACACTTCAACTGTGAACAAAAAGAATTTAAAAAATCCAGAAAATCACATTGTATGATTTTTACAAAATTAGTTTTCATTTTATTGCATAAAATAAGTATTTGACGTAATAGAAAAACAGAACTTAATATTTGGTACAAAATCCTTTATTTGCAATTACAGAGGTCAAACGTTTTCTGTATTTCTTGACCAAGTTTGCACACAATGAAGCAGGGAGTTTGGCTTACTCCCCCATACAGATCTTCTCCAGAATGTTCAGGTTTTGGGGCTGTCACTGGACAACATTGAATTTCAGCTCCCTCTAAAAAATTTCTATTGGGTTAAGGTCTGGAGACTGGCTAGGCCACTCCAGGACCTTGAAATGCTTCTTACGGAGCCACTCCTTAGTTGCCCTGGCTGTGTATTTTGGGTCATTGTCATGCTAAAAAATCCAGCCATAACCCATTTTTAATGCTCTTACTTAGGGAAGGCGGATGTTGGCCAAAATCTCGTGAGACATGACCCCATCCATCCTCCCTTCAATACGGTGATGTTGTCCTGTCCACTTAACAGAAAAGGACCCCCAAAGAATGATGTTTCTCCTACCATGATTCATGGTTGGGATGGTATTCTTGGGGTTGTGCTCATACTTCTTCCTCCAAACACGATGAGTGAAGTTGATGCCAAAATGTTCTATTTTGGTTTAATATGACCTTCTCCCATGCCTCCTCTGGATCATCCAGATGGTCATTGGTGAACTTCAAATAGGCCTGGGTATGTGCTATCGTGAGCTGGAAGACTTTCCATGCCCTGCAAGATTTTAATCCATGGCAGCGTAGTGTGTTACTAACTGTAATGTTTGAAACTGTGGTTCCTGCTCTCTTCAGGTCATTGACCAGGTCCTCCTGTGTAGTCCTGGACTGATTCTTGACTTTTCTCAGAATCATCCTTACTCCAGCGAGATCTTGCATCTTCCATTTTCTAATAATTGCGCCAACAGTTGTTACCTTTTCAACAAGCTGCTTGTCTATTGTCCGGAAGCCCATCCGAGTATTATGTAGGCCTACAATTTTGTCCCTGGTGTCCTTACACAGCTCTTTGGTCTTAGTCATGGTGGAGAGGTTTGAGTGGGATTGATTGAGTGTGTGGACAGGTGTCTTTTATACAGGTGACGAGCTCAAACAGGTGCAATTAATACAGGTAATGAGTGCAGAGTAGGGGGCTTCTAAAAGAAAACTAACAATTCTATGAGAGCAAGAATTCTTGCTGGTTCTAGGTGATCAAATACTTATTTCAAGCACTAAAATTCAATTTAATTTTTAACCCCTTAAGCCCCGAGGGTGGTTTGCACGTTAATGACCAGGCCAATTTTTAAAATTCTGACCACTGTCACTTTATGAGGTAATTACTCTGGAACGCTTCAACGGATCCCCCTGATTCTGAGAATGTTTTTTCATGACATATTGTACTTCATGATTGTGGTAAAATTTCTTCGATATCACTTGCGTTTATTTGTGAAAAAAACGGAAATGTGGCGAAAATTTAGCAATTTTCAAAATTTTAATTTTTATTCCCTTAAATCAGAGAGATATGTCACACAAAAGAGTTAATAAATAACATTTACCACATGTCTACTTTACATCAGCACAATTTTGGAACCAAAATTTTTTTTTGTTAGGGAGCTATAAGGGTTAAAAGTTGACCAGCGATTTCTTATTTTTTGTAACAAAATTTACAAAACCATTTTTTAGGGACCACATCATATTACAAACATAAGTCCCATTATTGGGGAGTGGGTGTCCCATGGTATTTGCTTATGCTTTCCCAGCAAAAGCTGCCAAAAATTAGGACGGAGCAACTTGCAATGCCCCTTACAAGAGCCATGCAGTACAGCATATTACAAACATAAGTCCCATTATTGGGGAGTGGGTGTCCCATGGTATTTGCTTATGCTTTCCCAGCAAAAGCTGCCAAAAATTAGGATGGAGCAACTTGCAATGCCCCTTACAAGAGCCATGCAGTACAGCATATTACAAACATAAGTCCCATTATTGGAGAGTGGGTGTCCCATAGTATTTGCTTATGCCTTCCCAGCAAAAGCTGCCAAAAATTAGGACGCAGCAACTTGTAATGCCCCTTACAAGAGCCATGCAGTACAGCATATTACAAACATAAGTCCCATTATTGGGGAGTGGGTGTCCCATAGTATTTGCTTATGCTTTCCCAGCAAAAGCTGCGAAAAATTAGGATGGAGCAACTTGCAATGCCCCTTACAAGAGCCATGCAGTACAGCATTTTACAAACATAAGTCCCATTATTGGGGAGTGGGTGTCCCATAGTATTTGCTTATGCTTTCCCAGCAAAAGCTGCCAAAAAATAGGAAGGAGCAACTTGCAATGCCCCTTACAAGAGCCATGCAGTACAGCATATTACAAACATAAGTCCCATTATTGGGGAGTGAGTGTCCCATAGTATTTGCTTAAGCTTTCCCAGCTAAAGCTGCCAAAAATTAGGATGGAGCAACTTGCAATGCCCCTTACAAGAGCCATGCAGTACAGCATATTACAAACATAAGTCCCATTATTGGGGAGTGGGTGTCCCATAGTATTTGCTTATGCTTTCCCAGCAAAAGCTGCGAAAAATTAGGACGGAGCAACTTGCAATGCCCCTAACAAGAGCCATGCAGTACAGCATATTACAAACATAAGTCCCATTATTGGGGAGTGGGTGTCCCATAGTATTTGCTTATGCTTTCCCAGCAAAAGCTGCCAAAAATTATTAAGGAGCAACTTGCAATGCCCCTTACAAGAGCCATGCAGTACAGCATATTACAAACATAAGTCCCATTATTGGGGAGTGAGTGTCCCGTAGTATTTGCTTAAGCTTTCCCAGCTAAAGCTGCCAAAAATTAGGATGGAGCAACTTGCAATGCCCCTTACAAGATCAATGCAGTACAGCATATTACAAACATAAGTCCCATTATTTGGGAGTGGGTGTCCCATAGTATTTGCTTAAGCTTTCCCAGCAAAAGCTGCCAAAAATTAGGACGGAGCAACTGGCAATGCCCCTTACAAGAGCCATGCAGTACAGCATATTACAAAAATATGTCCCATTATTGGGGAGTGGGTGTCCCATACTATTTGCTTATGCTTTCCCAGCAAAAGCTGCGAAAAATTAGGACGGAGCAACTTGCAATGCCCCTTACAAGAGCCATGCAGCACAGCATATTACAAACATAAGTCCCATTATTTGGGAGTGGGTGTCCCATAGTATTTGCTTATGCTTTCCCAGCAAAAGCTGCGAAAAATTAGGACGGAACAACTTGCAATGCCCCTTACAAGAGCCATGCAGTACAGCATATTACAAACATAAGTCCCATTATTGGGGAGTGGGTGTCCCATAGTATTTGCTTATGCTTTCCCAGCAAAAGCTGCCAAAAATTAGGAAGGAGCAACTTGCAATGCCCCTTACAAGAGCCATGCAGTACAGCATATTACAAACATAAGTCACATTATTTGGGAGTGGGTGTCCCATAGTATTTGCTTATGCTTTCCCAGCAAAAGCTGCCAAAAATTAGGATGCAGCAACTTGTAATGCCCCTTACAAGAGCCATGCAGTACAGCATATTACAAACATAAGTCCCATTATTGGGGAGTGGGTGTCCCATAGTATTTGCTTATGCTTTCCCAGCAAAAGCTGCCAAAAATTAGGAAGGAGCAACTTGCAATGCCCCTTACAAGAGCCATGCAGTACAGCATATTACAAACATAAGTCACATTATTTGGGAGTGGGTGTCCCATAGTATTTGCTTATGCTTTCCCAGCAAAAGCTGCGAAAAATTAGGACGGAACAACTTGCAATGCCCCTTACAAGAGCCATGCAGTACAGCATATTACAAACATAAGTCCCATTATTGGGGAGTGGGTGTCCCATAGTATTTGCTTATGCTTTCCCAGCAAAAGCTGCCAAAAATTAGGAAGGAGCAACTTGCAATGCCCCTTACAAGAGCCATGCAGTACAGCATATTACAAACATAAGTCACATTATTTGGGAGTGGGTGTCCCATAGTATTTGCTTATGCTTTCCCAGCAAAAGCTGCCAAAAATTAGGATGCAGCAACTTGTAATGCCCCTTACAAGAGCCATGCAGTACAGCATATTACAAACATAAGTCCCATTATTGGGGAGTGGGTGTCCCATAGTATTTGCTTATGCTTTCCCAGCAAAAGCTGCGAAAAATTAGGACGGAGCAACTTGCAATGCCCCTTACAAGAGCCATGCAGTACAGCATATTACAAACATAAGTCCCATTATTGGGGAGTGGGTGTCCCATAGTATTTGCTTATGCTTTCCCAGCAAAAGCTGCCAAAAATTAGGAAGGAGCAACTTGCAATGCCCCTTACAAGAGCCATGCAGTACAGCATATTACAAACATAGGTCCCATTATTGGGGAGTGAGTGTCCAATAGTATTTGCTTAAGCTTTCCCAGCTAAAGCTGCCAAAAATTACAATGGAGCAACTTGCAATGCCCCTTACAAGTGCAATGCAGTACAGCATATTACAAACATAAGTCCCATTATTTGGGAGTGGGTGTCCCATAGTATTTGCTTATGCTTTCCCAGCAAAAGCTGCCAAAAATTAGGACGGAGCAACTTGCAATGCCCCTTACAAGAGCCATGCAGTACAGCATATTACAAACATAAGTCCCATTATTGGGGAGTGGGTGTCCCATACTATTTGCTTATGCTTTCCCAGCAAAAGCTGCCAAAAATTAGGATGGAGCAACTTGCAATTAGTGTTGAGCCACCCCCGTAGTGTTCGAGTTCGGTTCGGTTCGTCGAACACCCGTGTGTTCGCCGAACTGTTCGTCGAACTGTTCGTCGAACACCTTCGAACACCGTTAAAACCAATGGCAGGCAAACAAAAACACATAGAAACACATAGAAAACACCTTCAAAGGTGTCCAAAAGCTGACAAACTGCTCAGAAGACACAACTAACACATGTAAAAGTGACAAGTACATATAGTCATGTGAAAAGAAAAGAGGTGGAGGAGTAAAAGGAGGGGGAGACACAGATATAGGCATGTCATGCCCTTCTAAAATCCAAAAAGTGAGAAGCCGACACGTTCAGTCCGCTCCTGCCCGTGCCACCTCCGTGTCGCCGGGTTTGTGCCAGAGCCGCGGTGAACCCTGACGGCCAGCCCCCCTCTCCCAATACTGGTGCCTGTCCGCTGGTGGGTCGAGCGAGCCCCCCTGTGGTGGAGGCAGCTCTAAGCTTTTTAATTTAAATTGTCTCTCTAATTTGAATGAATACACTTTAAATCCATTTACAAGGATCTATTGGAGGGCAAGTCTCATGCCAGCAGCCGCGTAATTCCAGCTCCAGTAGCGTCCACTAAAGCTGCTGCAGTTAAAAAGCTTTTATAAGGATCGAGCTCGGCTGTCCACCGCAAGGCATCCTACTGCCAGTCCCAGCCCCTATGCCTTGGGGTGCCTCCTGATGCTCTTCACTGAGTATCCCGTGGTCCCGAAGCATTTCCTTTGAAAAAATTAAGTGTCCAAACTACAGGTGGTGTAGCTTGCTTAACAGCCGGGATAATCCGCTTACTAGCAGACACTTCTACTAGGCACAAAGTATTTCCTGGGCTAGATGCAGTTAAAAATTTGTAATTAGATACTCTCGTTGGATGCTGAGAAAGCATTCCATAGAGTCTCCTGGCACGCCATATATGATTCTCTTAAAAAGCTTGGGGTAGGGGTCTAGGGGACCCTTTTATAGCCAAAATCACGGCCCTGTATCACAATACGTCACCTAGGCTGATGATAAATGGAACTGTAGCACCCTCAGGGCTCGGTTGCTACAGAGGTATTGCACCTCACCCAGAGGTGTGATATCTCACTCTCAGGTAAGGATGGAGTGTGGATCAGGACCCGACACCTGCATGCATTACACCACATTGCCGTGGGGCAGGGCGACCAATATGCCTCTGAGATGGGCACGACAGTCCCTGTCCCTGGCTGGAGTGGGGGGAGGGAACACTGAGGAAGGGGAACCCTGTAGTGCAGGAGCAGGGAGGAAGCAGTTCCTGGGTGCATTGAGAAGGGAGTATAAAAGGTGGGCACCATCTTAGTTCAGTGCAGAGAAGTCTGAGCAGAAGTGGCAGGGAGCAGGGGCTCTGCATGAGCTCTGCTCCGGAGGCAGGCCTAGTAACAAAGGCCCAGGCCTGGAAGAGGGAGAAGGAAGGAAGAGCAGCGGAGAAGGCTCCAGGAACGAGGAATGAAGGGATCCCAGGGGTGCGGACGGGCGAGTCGCCACCGCACGCCCAAATCCACCTGCGTGGAGGGGTCAGGCTAAAGGGGGAGACCGGTCCCCGAAACTAGTGGAGGCAGGAAACGACCCTCAGCTAGAAACCGGAGGCTGTGACATTTTATGTGGCTCAGCCCCTCGCTACACCCGCTAGGAAGGCACCACATAGGGTCAGGGAAACTGGCGCCAAGTTTACCAAGAGGAGGCCCGAGGCAGCCGGACTTAAGGGTTGGTAAGAAAGGCCAGACAAAGGACACACAAAGGGGGTCCTGTGAAGTGCTCCAAAGTTATCTGTGAGTTGTCTGAGCCACTCACCTGGTGAGCACAGTACGACGTGGGCAGCCGTTACCTGCAGACGTGGTCTGGATAATAAGAACTGTGAGTAAAGGCCCTGGACTGCATCACTGACTCCGTGTCATTACTGCTGCTGCCCTGCACCATCACCCCCATCCTCCGCATACACTGCCCTGAGGCTATACTCCTCCCGTGGGGAGTTATGCTACGCTCTGCTGCACCCAAAACACCAGCCTCAGCGGTCTGCCCTGCAGCGGCGGTTCACTCTGACCGCAATCCACGGGTGGCGTAGTCGGACATTTAAACATCAAAACCACATAAATAGTTCCGACACTGGTTTGACCACCCTGAGCCACGGAACCGGGTTGCCGCCACGAAGACTACAACCACCAGCATCCACCAAAAAGGGTCCGGCTCCGGGTGTCCCAAGGCCCAGGGGGTGCATCAGAACATTTTCATCACCTTTCACAATCACCAATGGGACAAGGCAGGGATGTCCTCTGTCCCCTCTCTTATACATCCTAGTGATGGAGCACCTGCTCTCATCAATTCGCCATAACCCCAATATTAGGTGGATTGAGGTGGGAGGCACCGAGTACAAGTGCTCTCTATTTGCTGATGATGTCCTAGTATATATCACTCAATCACATATATCCATCCATGCTGTTATGGCTGAAATAGATCACTTTGTTACATGGTCAAATTTTAAAATCAATGCAGCGAAGTCTGAGGCCCTCGATGTCTCCCTCCCCAAATCCATATAGGATTCCATCCAGTCCAACTTTCCCTTTGCCTGGCCCTCACAGGGTATCAAATACTTAGGAATTCCTATTCATAGAGAACTCTCCCATCTATGTTATCTTAATTTTGGGCCCTTTATTGAACAACTCCATACAGACCACGGTTGGCAAATTAGAACTGTAAGATTCACTACGTGAACCACTGGTGTTTTGTGGAAAAGCACATGTACACTGTGTTCCAAATTATTATGCAAAAAGTGTTTAGGAGTGATAAGGGAAGAATTTGTTTGTTTGTCAGTTAAACTCATTGATGGTGATGTGTGTCAGGGCTCTTTATATCACTGTAAGCAATTGCAGACACCTGTGCTAATTAGTTTGGCAGGTGTGTCCAATGAAAGGCAAGACTTCTTAAGAAGGCTGTCTCACATTATTAAGCAGCCTACATTTTCTGCCAAAATTGGAAAGAAAAAGGATGTGTCGGCTGCTGAGAAGCAACAAATTGTGGAGTGTTTAGGTCAAGGCATGACTACAATCAACATTGTGCGATGATCAGGATGAAGTGTCTTGGCAATCAAGAAGTATGTAGCTGATTCACAGTACACACGTGTGCGTGCTGATAAGGGCAAATTGAGGACTCTTTCCTACAGGCAATTACGTCAGGTTAAAAGAGCAGCGGCAAAAAAGCCTTGTCATAGCAGCAGACAAGGTTTTGAAGCTACTGGTGCCTCCAACGTCCCCCGAACAACAAGATGCAGGGTCCTTCAGAGGTTTGCAGCTGTGCATACGCCATCCTGTCGACCTCCTCTATCCACTTCACACAAGCAGAAACGGCTCCAGTGGGCTAAACATTACATGAAGACTGATTTCAAAACTGTTTTGTTCACGGATGAGTGCCGTGCAGCGCTCGATGGTCCAGATGGATGGAGTGGAGGATGGCTGGTTGATGGACACCCCACGCAAACACGGCTACAGCACCAACAAGGAGGAGGTGGAGTAATGTTTTGGGCTGGAATCATGGGGAGAGAGATTGTCGGCCCCTTTAGGATCCCTGAAGGCGCTAAAGATGTACTCTATAATGTATGTAGATTTTCTCAAACAGCACTTCCTGCCATGGTTCAAGAAGAAGAACCATGTATTTCACAGCAAGATCATTTTTTTGCATGATAATGCACCATCTCATGCTGCACATAAAACATCTGCATCTCTGGCTGATATGGGCATAAAAGGGGACAAACTTATGGTGTGACCCCCATGCTCCCCTGACCTCTACCCCATTCAGAACCTCTGGAGCATCATCAAAAGGAGAGTCTATGATGGCGGGAGGCAGTTCACATCTAAGCAACAGCTCTGGGAGGGTATTCTGTCCTCATGCAAAACAATTGAAGCAGAAACCAACCAAAACCTGACAAATTCAATGGACGAGAGAGTTCAGAAGCTCCTTTCGAACAAGGGGTCCTATGTGAAAATGTAACATCACCTAGAATAAAGTTTTGCCCATATCAGCCAGAGATGCAGATGTTTTATGTGCAGCATGAGATGGTGCATTATCATGCAAAAAAATGATCTTGCTGTGAAATACATGGTTCTTCTTCTTGAACCATGGCAGGAAGTGCTGTTTGAGAAAATCTACATACATTATAGAGTACATCTTTAGCGCCTTCAGGGATCCTAAAGGGGCCGACAATCTCTCTCCCCATGATTCCAGCCCAAAACATTACTCCACCTCCTCCTTGTTGGTGCTGTAGCCGTGTTTGCGTGGGGTGTCCATCAACCAGCCATCCTCCACTCCATCCATCTGGACCATCGAGCGCTGCACGGCACTCATCCGTGAACAAAACAGTTTTGAAATCAGTCTTCATGTAATGTTTAGCCCACTGTGAGATTCACTACGTGCACCACTGGTGTTTTGTGGAAAAGCACATGTAAGATTCTGCAACAGTCTCTGCTGATACTCCTGCATGCGTGCATCCCTTTCTATGGCAGGAATAATTTCGGCAAATTTACTTTTGTACCGAGGATCTAACAGTGTGGCAACCCAGTAGTCAGGATTATTTCTAATTCTCACAATTCGAGGGTCATGTTGCAGGTAGTGCAGCAAGAAGGCACTCATGTGTGTTGCGCATCCAGAAGCACCAAGTCCCTGTTGTGTTGGTGACGAGGTAACAATCATGCTTTCTTCCTCTGTCCTCTCCCCCCAACCTCGCACAACAGAAATGTGATCAAGGTCTCCCTCATCTGATGAGTCTTCCATCAGTTCGTCCTCCACTTCTTCCTGGGCTCCTGCACCTTCCTCACTAGTTTGGCTGCTACCATGCGCCCTGGTAAAACCATCTCCCCCACCCTCACATGCCTGCCGCCTTGGTGCTGCCGAACGTCTGGACCTTGCAGATGTTAGCCCTTCCGCATACAACTCCTCCTCCTCTACTTCCTCCACCTCCTCTTGTGCCACCACCTGACTCCGAATTCTGTTTAACATGTGCTCCAGCATGTAAATCACCGGAATAGTCATGCTGATAATGGCATCGTCAGCACTAAACATCTTCGTCGCCATTTTAAATCTGTGCAGAAGGGTGCATAGGTCCCTGATCTGAGACCACTCCTCCAGCGTGATTTGCCCCACCTCTGGATCTCGTTGGCCCAGGCTATACGTCAGAACGTATTGCACCAGGGCTTGTTGGTGCTGCCACAGTCGCTGCAACATGTGCAGCGTTGAATTCCACCGGGTAGGCACATCGCATTTTAGCCGGTGAAGTGGCAGGCCCAACGACTTCTGTAGAGATGTAAGTCGCTGAGCTGCGGGATGCGAACGGCGGAAGTGAGCACACAGCGACCGTGCCCTCTGCAGAAGGCCATCTAGTCTGGGATAGTGGGCTAAAAATTGCTGGACAACCAGGTTCAACACGTGAGCCATACAAGGCACGTGTGTGACATTGCCCCGGCGAAGGGCCGCACCCAGGTTTGCAGCATTGTCACACACGGCCTTCCCTGGTTTCAGGTCCAGTGGAGACAACCATTCATGAAATTGGTTCTCCAGAGCTGACCACAACTCCTCAGCTGTGTGACTCACATTTCCCAGACATTTCAAAGTAAAAACCGCCTGATGACGTTGAGCCCTACTGCCAGCATAGTAAGGAGGTGTGCAGGATCTCTTCTGCGCAGTTAGAAAGCTTGTGGCATGACCAGACAGGCTTTGGGTGCAGGTGGAAGACCGAGAGGAGGTTGAGGAGGCAGAAGCAGTGGAGGAACTTTGACATAAAGAGGATTGACGCACAACTCGTGGGGACGGCAAGACTTGGACAGCAGCCCCTTGTCCTGCTGTCACCATAGTTACCCAGTGCCCAGTCAGCGACATGTAACGCCCCTGTCCATGCCTACTCGTCCAAGTGTCTGTGGTGAAATGCACCCTGTCACACACAGAGTTTCTCAAAGAAGCGGTGATGTTGTGTGCGACATGCTGGTGGAGCGCAGGCACACCTTTCTTTGAGAAGTAGTGCCGACTGGGCATCTGGTACTGGGGCACTGCGACGGACATAAGGTCTCGAAAATCCTCTGTGTCCACCAGGCGGAAAGGCAGCATTTCTGTAGCCAAGAGCTTGCAGATGGTGAAATTCAACCTCTTAGCTTTCTCATGGCTAGGAGGAAATGGTCTTTTACTTGTCCACATCTGAGGGACCAAGGGCTGGCTATTGTGCTTAGACGGGGTTGATAAGGGTGTCCCCGGCAAACTGCCGGTCTGTGAGGAAGATGCAGGCGGACATGTTAGGTTGCCTTGATCCAAAGGTGGTGCTATCGATGTCGGACAGCGCTCAACACCAGCTGGTGTTACCACCTCCAAAGAAAATGATGACCTGCCAATCACGCTGGCTGTTGCGGGTAAGGAGGTGGCAGGTCTGCGCCCCAAAACAGGTGTGACTGCTGTCCCCCCAGTCACAGAGGATGAAGAGGCCACGGATGCACAAGATGTGGCAGACGGTGGTTGGCCCGGCCGGCTAGGCCGCATTGTAGCACACTGAGCTTCCCCCTGCAACTTATGCTTCATGTCCATGTGCCGGTTCATGCATGAAGTACTCAAACTATCTATTTTTTGGCCTCTACTTAGCTTTTGCTGACAAATGTTACAGATAACACGAGTTGGGTCATCTTTATCGATCTGAAAAAATGCCCAGGCTATGCAAGGCTTAGGACCCATGCGACCTGAAGAGCCACCACGACTTGTGGTGAGAGGCAGAGTTGTGTTTGAGGATGCAGTTGTTGACGTGCTTCCAGTACTACGTCTCTGTCCAGGAAGGCGCAACCTGACCTCGTCGTCACTAGCATCTTCCTCCACCTCCTCTGCTGACCTCATCTCTTGGCTGACTGTGGGTTGACAGTAAGTGGGATCTCCAACCTCATCATCATCACCCTGTGTGTTATCACACCCGTCGTCCTCAGAGCCAACCTGTTCCTGCCCTGACAAAAAACTAAAGTTGTCGCTCCAATCAGGTATTTGAGTCTCATCATCGTCTTCCTCATTGTCTCCACCAACAGGAGTTACAGTTTGGGAATGAGGGTCTACATTATGGTCAGAACCTTCTGCGTCTGGTCCTGGATCCGACTCATAAAGATTCTGGGCATCAGTGCAGATCATTTCCTCGTCTGGATTCACAGAAGCGCTGGAGTCGACCTCTGATTCCCAGGCTATAGTATGAGTAAACAGCTCTGCAGACTCAACCATCTGTTCTACCTCATACTCAGACGGGCAGCTGGAGATTTGGGAGCTGTGAGGAAGCAAGTGCGATTGGGGTGACACATTTGAGGACTGGAGTATTTGTGATGTTGAAATTGATGTGGAGGAGAGCCCACTTAAAGGAGCACTTGATATCCGTTGAATCACCTGCTGTTTTTGTGCCTCATCTGGAATTTGTAGCGATTGGCGTGGCCGTAAGAAAGGGATCTTATCACATTGTCCGCTAAAAGAAGTAGACATTTTAGTTTGGCTGGAAGATGGTCTTACTTCTGCAGATGTTACTGTTGCTTTAACACCTACCCCACGGACACAACCTTTTTTCCCCTTCCCAACACTACTATTCCCTTTTCCACCAGCAGCAGGCCTTTTTCCACTCATTTTGGTGGTTAACTAATTCACAACTCTGGAGTTGTTTGCACAAAAAAACAATGGATGGTAACCGAGCAGAGCTGAGTGGCCAAACTGTGGTATTAGGCCAAAACTATTGGCTGGGTTAGATGCAGAAAAAAATTATATTCGATTTGCAACCTGATGGAGGTCAGTAAAGATGGACTAATAGAACAAGTCCCACACACAGCTAGAAGCCCAAATATTTTTTCAGAGGTAGATGCAGAAAAAAAATATATTCAGTTTGCAACCTGATGGAGGTCAGTATAGATGGACTAATAGAGAAATTCCACACACTGCTAGGAGGCCAAATATTTTTTCAGAGCTAGATGCAGACAAAAAATTATTTTGAATTTGCAACCTGATCGAGGTCAGTATAGGTGGACTAATAGAACAAGTCCCACACACTGCTAGAAGGCCAAATATTTTTTCAGAGCTAGATGCAGAAAAAAATTATATTCAGCTTGCAACCTGATGGAGGTCAGTATAGATGGACTAATAGAACAAGTCCCACACACAGCTAGAGGCCCAAATATTTTTTCAGAGGTAGATGCAGAAAAAAATTATATTCAGTTTGCAACCTGATGGAGGTCTGTATAGATGGATTAATAGAACAAGCCCACACACAGCTAGAAGCCCAATATTTTTTCAGAGGTAGATGCAGAAAAAAAATTATTTTTAATTTGCAACCTGATGGAGGTCAGTATAGATGGACTAATAGAGAAAGTCCCACACACTGCTAGAATACCAAATATTTTTTCAGAGCTAGATGCAGAAAAAAATTATATTCAGTTTGCAACCTTATGGAGGTCAGTATAGATGGACTAATAGAACAAGTCCCACACACAGCTAGAAGCCCAAATATTTTTTCAGAGGTAGATGCAGATAAAAATTATTTTTAATTTGCAACCTGATGGAGGTCAGTATAGATGGACTAATAGAGAAAGTCCCACACACTGCTAGAAGGCCAAATATTTTTTCAGAGCTAGATGCAGATAAAAATTATTTTTAAGTTGCAACCTGATGGAGGTCAGTATAGATGGACTAATAGAGAAAGTCCCACACACTGCTAGAAGGCCAAATATTTTTTCAGAGCTAGATGCAGAAAAAAATTATATTCAGTTTGCAACCTGATGGAGGTCAGTATAGATGGACTAATAGAACAAGTCCCACACACAGCTAGAAGCCCAAATATTTTTTCAGAGGTAGATGCAGATAAAAATTATTTTTAATTTGCAACCTGATGGAGGTCAGTATAGATGGACTAATAGATAAAGTCCCACACACTGCTAGAAGGCCAAATATTTTTTCAGAGCTAGATGCAGAAAAAAATTATATTCAGTTTGCAACCTGATGGAGGTCAGTATAGATGGACTAATAGAACAAGTCCCACACACAGCTAGAAGCCCAAATATTTTTTCAGAGGTAGATGCAGATAAAAAAAAATTTTTAATTTGCAACCTGATGGAGGTCAGTATAGATGGACTAATAGAGAAAGTCCCACACACTGCTAGAAGGCCAAATATTTTTTCAGAGCTAGATGCAGATAAAAATTATTTTTAATTTGCAACCTGATGGAGGTCAGTATAGATGGACTAATAGAGAAAGTCCCACACACTACTAAAAGGCCAAAAATTTTTTCAGAGCTAGATGCAGAAAAAAATTATATTCAGTTTGTAACCTGATGGAGGTCAATATAGATGGACTAATAGAACAAGTCCCACACACAGCTAGAAGCCCAAATATTTTTTCAGAGGTAGATGCAGATAAAAATTATTTTTAATTTGCAACCTGATGGAGGTCAGTATAGATGGACTAATAGAGAAAGTCCCACACACTGCTAGAAGGCCAAATATTTTTTCAGAGCTAGATGCAGATAAAAATTATTTTTAAGTTGCAACCTGATGGAGGTCAGTATAGATGGACTAATAGAGAAAGTCCCACACACTGCTAGAAGGCCAAATATTTTTTCAGAGCTAGATGCAGATAAAAATTATTTTTAATTTGCAACCTGATGGAGGTCAATATAGATGGACTAATAGAGAAAGTCCCACACACTGCTAGAAGGCCAAATATTTTTTCAGAGCTAGATGCAGAAAAAAATTATATTCAGTTTGCAACCTGATGGAGGTCTGTATAGATGGATTAATAGAACAAGTCCCACACACAGCTAGAAGCCCAATATTTTTTCAGAGGTAGATGCAGAAAAAAAATATATTCAGTTTGAAACCTGATGGAGGTCAGTATAGATGGACTAATAGAGAAAGTCCCACACACTGCTAGAAGGCCAAATATTTTTTCAGAGCTAGATGTAGATAAAAATTATTTTTAATTTGCAACCTGATGGAGGTCAGTATAGATGGACTAAAAGAGAAAGTCCCACACACTGCTAGAAGGCCAAATATTTTTTCAGAGCTAGATGCAGAAAAAAATTATATTCAGTTTGCAACCTGATGGAGGTCAGTATAGATGGACTAATAGAACAAGTCCCACACACTGCTAGAAGCCCAAATATTTTTTCAGAGCTAGATGCAGAAAAAAATTATATTCAATTTGCAACCTGATGGAGGTAAGTATAGATGGACTAATAGAATGATGCTATGCCCAAAAGGTTTTACTTCACTAGGTGCAGTAAAAAAATTGGTATTCTATACACAGGTGGTATATCTTGCAACACAGATAGGCTACTCCACTGACTAACACACTCTGCAATAGGCCAAAAAGGATTAGCTTTGCTAGATTCAGCCAAATGCTGTGAAAAAAACTTGCACAGCACTGGCACAGACCTGCCTGGCAAAAACTGATAGGAACTGATGTAACCTAGTCCTGAAAAGGACTGCAATTACAATTAGTCTTTACTCCCACAATCTGTCTATTTAAGAGCACAGACCTGCCTGATAAAAGTAGTAGGAAATGCTGTAACCTAGTCCTTTAAAGGACTGCAATCACAACTATTCCCTACTCCCAAGCTATCTGTAGATTTGTGCGAAAATTGGTTTGAAATTAACAAGGTATAGCGCACACAGCAACAGCGGTGCCGTCTAACACGCAGCTGCAGCAGTGAGAAAATGGTGGCGATGGGGAAAATGGCTTGGTCTTATAGGGCAAGGACATGTGACATACACTGCCAATGACACATGCCCTTGCTTGTGTGAAAAACAGCAGATCGCTCCGTGTGTGCGCTGCTAATAGGCTGACAGACTGCACCTCCCCACTGCAAATGCGGGAAAGAGAAAAAAAAATGGAGATCTTCATTATTCCTGCAGAGATCCATCCCCTGCCCCTCCCCCCACCCCGCTGTACACTCAAACTGCGTATTAACATTAATTTTCATCATTACTGAGAAAAAATCCAGTTATGATTTTGGTGCACGAACAGTTATCGAACATAACCTCGAACAGCCGAATTTTTCTCAAATCGTTCGTGTTCGCCGAACGGCTCGAACACCGCCCAAAACAACTCGAATTTGAGATTAGTTGTGATTGCAGTCCTTTTAAGGACTAGGTTTGAGAATAGTTGTGATTGCAGTCCTTTTAAGGACTAGGTTACAGCATTTCCTACGACTTTTATCAGGCAGGTCTGTGATCTTAAATAGATAGGTTGTGGGAGTAAAGACTAATTGTAATTGGAGTCCTTTTCAGGACTAGGTTACATCAGTTCCTATCAGTTTTTGCCAGGCAGGTCTGTGCCAGTGCTGTGCAAGTTTTTTTCACAGCATTTGGCTGAATCTAGCAAAGCTAATACTTTTTGGCCTATTGCAGAGTGTGTTAGTCAGTGGAGTAGCCTATCTGTGTTGCAAGATATACCACCTGTGTATAGAATACCAATTTTTTTACTGCACCTAGTGAAGTAAAATCTTTTGGGCATAGCATCATTCTATTAGTCCATCTATACTGACCTCCATCAGGTTGCAAACTGAATCTAATTTTTTTCTGCACCTAGCTCTGAAAAAATATTGGGCTTCTAGCTGTGTGTGGGTCTTGTTCTAATAATCCATCTATACTGACCTCCATCAGGTTGCAAACTGAATATAATTTTTTTCTGCATCCAGCTCTGAAAAAATATTGGGCTTCTAGCTGTGTGTGGGTCTTGTTCTATTAATCCATCTATACTGACCTCCATCAGGTTGCAAACTGAATATAATTTTTTTCTGCATCTAGCTCTGAAAAAACATTTGCCCTTCTAGTAGTGTGTCGGACTTTCTCTATTAGTCCATCTATACTGACCTCCATCAGGTTGCAAATTAAAAATAATTTTTATCTGCATCTACAGTACCTCTGAAAAAATATTTGGGCTTCTAGCTGTGTGTGGGACTTGTTGTATTAGTCCATCTATACTGACCTCCATCAGGTTGCAAACTGAATATATTTTTTTCTGCATCTACCTGTGAAAAAATATTTGGCCTTCTAGTAGTGTGTCAGACTTTCTCTATTAGTCCATCTATACTGACCTCCATCAGGTTGCAAACTGAATATATTTTTTTCTGCATCTACCTCTGAAAAAATATTGGGCTTCTAGATGTGTGTGGGACTTGTTGTATTAGTCCATCTATACTGACCTCCATCAGGTTGCAAACTGAATATATTTTTTTCTGCATCTACCTCTGAAAAAATATTGGGCTTCTAGCTGTGTGTGGGACTTGTTGTATTAGTCCATCTATACTGACCTCCATCAGGTTGCAAACTGAATATATTTTTTTCTGCATCTACCTCTGAAAAAATATTTGGCCTTCTAGTAGTGTGTCGGACTTTCTCTATTAGTCCATCTATACTGACCTCCATCAGGTTGCAAATTAAAAATAATTTTTATCTGCATCTACAGTACCTCTGAAAAAATATTTGGGCTTCTAGCTGTGTGTGGGACTTGTTGTATTAGTCCATCTATACTGACCTCCATCAGGTTGCAAACTGAATATATTTTTTTCTGCATCTACCTCTGAAAAAATATTGGGCTTCTAGCTGTGTGTGGGACTTGTTGTATTAGTAAATCTATACTGACCTCCATCAGGTTGCAAACTGAATATATTTTTTTCTGCATCTACCTCTGAAAAAATATTGGGCTTCTAGCTGTGTGTGGGTCTTGTTCTATTAATCCATCTATACAGACCTCCATCAGGTTGCAAACTGAATATAATTTTTTTCTGCATCTAGCTCTGAAAAAATATTTGGCCTTCTAGTAGTGTGTGGGACTTTCTCTGTTAGTCCATCTATACTGACCTCCATCAGGTTGCAAACTGAATATATTTTTTTCTGCATCTACCTCTGAAAAAATATTGGGCTTCTAGCTGTGTGTGGGACTTGTTGTATTAGTCCATCTATACTGACCTCCATCAGGTTGCAAATTGAATATAATTTTTTTCTGCATCTAACCCAGCCAATAGTTTTGGCCTAATACCCCAGTTTGGCCACTCAGCTCTGCTCGGTTACCATCCATTGTTTTTTTGTGCAAACAACTCCAGAGTTGTGAATTAGTTAACCACCAAAATGAGTGGAAAAAGGCCTGCTGCTGGTGGAAAGGGGAATAGGCGTGTTGGGAAGGGGAAAAAAGGTTTTGTCCGTGGGGTAGGTGTTAAAGTAACAGTAACATCTGCAGAAGAAAGACCATCTTCCAGCCAAACTAAAATGTCTACTTCTTTTAGCGGACAATGTGATAAGATCCCTTTCTTACGGCCACGCCAATCGCTACAAATTCCAGATGAGGCACAAAAACAGCAGGTGCTTCAACGGATATCAAGTGCTCCTTTAAGTGGGCTCTCCTCCACATCAACTTCAACATCACAAATACTCCAGTCCTCAAAGGTGTCACCCAAATCGCACTTGCTTCCTCACAGCTCCCAAATCTCCAGCTGCCCGTCTGAGTATGAGGTAGAACAGATGGTTGAGTCTGCAGAGCTGTTTACTCATACTATAGCCTGGGAATCAGAGGTCGACTCCAGCGCTTCTGTGAATCCAGACGAGGAAATGATCTGCACTGATGCCCAGAATCTTTATGAGTCGGATCCAGGACCAGACGCAGAAGGTTCTGACCATAATGTAGACCCTCATTCCCAAACTGTAACTCCTGTTGGTGGAGACAATGAGGAAGACGATGATAAGACTCAAATACCTGATTGGAGCGACAACTTTAGTTTTTTGTCAGGGCAGGAACAGGTTGGCTCTGAGGACGACGGGTGTGATAACACACAGGGTGATGATGATGAGGTTGGAGATCCCACTTACTGTCAACCCACAGTCAGCCAAGAGATGAGGTCAGCAGAGGAGGTGGAGGAAGATGCTAGTGACGACGAGGTCAGGTTGCGCCTTCCTGGACAGAGACGTAGTACTGGAAGCACGTTAACAACTGCATCCTCAAACACAACTCTGCCTCTCACCACAAGTCGTGGTGGCTCTTCAGGTCGCATGGGTGCTAAGCCTTGCATAGCCTGGGCATTTTTTCAGATCGATAAAGATGACACAACTCGTGTTATCTGTAACATTTGTCAGCAAAAGCTAAGTAGAGGCCAAAAAATACATAGTTTGAGTACTTCATGCATGAACCGGCACATGGACATGAAGCATAAGTTGCAGTGGGAAGCTCAGTGTGCTACAATGCGGCCTAGCCGGCCGGGCCAACCACCGTCTGCCATATCTTGTGCATCCGCGGCCTCTTCATCCTCTGTGACTGGGGGGACAGCAGTCACACCTGTTTTGGGGCGCAGACCTGCCACCTCTTTACCCGCAACAGCCAGCGTGATTGGCAGGTCATCATTTTCTTTGGAGGTGGTAACACCAGCTGTTGTTGAGCGCTGTCCGACATCGATAGCACCACCTTTGGATCAAGGCAACCTAACATGTCCGCCTGCATCTTCCTCACAGACTGGCAGTTTGCCGGGGACACCCTTATCAACCCCGTCTAAGCACAATAGCCAGCCCTCGGTCCCTCAGATGTGGACAAGTAAAAGACCATTTCCTCCTAGCCATGAGAAAGCTAAGAGGTTGAATTTCACCATCTGCAAGCTCTTGGCTACAGAAATGCTGCCTTTCCGCCTGGTAGACACAGAGGATTTTCGAGACCTTATGTCCGTCGCAGTGCCCCAGTACCAGATGCCCAGTCGGCACTACTTCTCAAAGAAAGGTGTGCCTGCGCTCCACCAGCATGTCGCACACAACATCACCGCTTCTTTGAGAAACTCTGTGTGTGACAGGGTGCATTTCACCACAGACACTTGGACGAGTAGGCATGGACAGGGGCGTTACATGTCGCTGACTGGGCACTGGGTAACTATGGTGACAGCAGGACAAGGGGCTGCTGTCCAAGTCTTGCCGTCCCCACGAGTTGTGCGTCAATCCTCTTTATGTCAAAGTTCCTCCACTGCTTCTGCCTCCTCAACCTCCTCTTGGTCTTCCACCTGCACCCAAAGCCTGTCTGGTCATGCCACAAGCTTTCTAACTGCGCAGAAGGGATCCTGCACACCTCCTTACTATGCTGGCAGTAGGGCTCAACGTCATCAGGCGGTTTTTACTTTGAAATGTCTGGGAAATGTGAGTCACACAGCTGAGGAGTTGTGGTCAGCTCTGGAGAACCAATTTCATGAATGGCTGTCTCCACTGGACCTGAAACCAGGGAAGGCAGTGTGCGACAATGCTGCAAACCTGGGTGCGGCCCTTCGCCGGGGCAATGTCACACACGTGCCTTGTATGGCTCACGTGTTGAACCTGGTTGTCCAGCAATTTTTAGCCCACTATCCCAGACTAGATGGCCTTCTGCAGAGGGCACGGTCGCTGTGTGCTCACTTCCGCCGTTCGCATCCCGCAGCTCAGCGACTTACATCTCTACAGAAGTCGTTGGGCCTGCCACTTCACCGGCTAAAATGCGATGTGCCTACCCGGTGGAATTCAACTCTGCACATGTTGCAGCGACTGTGGCAGCACCGACAAGCCCTGGTGCAATACATTCTGACGTATAGCCTGGGCCAACGAGATCCAGAGGTGGGGCAAATCACGCTGGAGGAGTGGTCTCAGATCAGGGACCTATGCACCCTTCTGCACAGTTTTGAAATGGCGACGAAGATGTTTAGTGCTGATGATGCCATTATCAGCATGACTATTCCGCTGATTTACATGCTGGAGCACATGTTAAACAGAATTCGGAGTCAGGTGGTGGCACAAGAGGAGGTGGAGGAAGTAGAGGAGGAGGAGTTGTATGCGAAAGGGCTAACATCTGCAAGGTCCAGACGGTCGGCAGCACCAAGGCGGCAGGCATGTGAGGGTGGGGGTGATGGTTTTACCAGGGCGCATGGTAGCAGCCAAACTAGTGAGGAAGGTGTAGGAGCCCAGGAAGAAGTGGAGGACGAACTGATGGAAGACTCATCAGATGAGGGAGACCTTGATCACATTTCTGTTGTGCGAGGTTGGGGGGAGAGGACAGAGGAAGGAAGCATGATTGTTACCTCGCCACCAACACAACAGGGACTTGGTGCTCCTGGATGCGCAACACACATGAGTGCCTTCTTGCTGCACTACCTGCAACATGACCCTCGAATTGTGAGAATTAGAAATAATCCTGACTACTGGGTTGCCACACTGTTAGATCCCCGGTACAAAAGTAAATTTGCAGAAATTATTCCTGCCATAGAAAGGGATGCACGCATGCAGGAGTATCAGCAGAGACTGTTGCAGAATCTTACATGTGCTTTTCCACAAAACACCAGTGGTGCACGTAGTGAATCTCACAGTTTCAACTTGCCAACCGTGGGACCGTCAAGTGTTCAGCACTCAAACCGTAACAGAACCACAGTATCTGCTGGTAACATCAATTTTGCGGAATCATTTCACCACTTTTTTAGCCCATCCTTTGCAAGGCCACAGGAGACAAGAAGTCTGACACATAGTCAACGCCTAGAGACGATGGTACAGGAGTATCTCCAAGTAAACATAGAAGCCACGACTGTGTCACTGGACTCTTGTTCTTTTTGGGCTTCCAATCTGGATTAATGGCCGGAGCTAGCCACTTACGCCTTGGAGATCTTGTCATGCCCCGCAGCCAGCGTTCTGTCTGAACGAGTGTTCAGCGCTGCTGGTGGTGTGCTGACAGATAAGCGCACGCGGCTCTCCACTGATAATGTAGACAGGCTCACGTTCATAAAGATGAACAAATCATGGATCCGAAACGACTTTTCTACCCCTGTGTCATCCTGGGGAGAGTAAAAGCTTGATGATTGGTTAAAATCACCCTACCAACCGTTTTAAGCTTTCAAATTACTAATCATGTTTATCTGTATCTTGACTGGAAAATAATTTGGGCTTTGTAGCAGTGTGCAGCACTGATCCTATTAGGCCATCTATAATAAGCTCCACCAGATTTAAAATTAAAAATAATTTTTAGCTGCATCTAGCCCGGAAAATAATTTTGGGGCTCCGAGATGCGCAAGACACATAAGTGCCTTCTTGCTGCACTACCTGCAGCATGACCCTCATATTGTCAGAATTCGAAGTAATCATGACTACTGGGTTGCCACACTCTTAGATCCCCCAAACTTTTCGATCAACCTTTTCATTTTAATAAAGACCAAAAAAATGGTCATTTTTGAAATTATAAGCATTAGCAGGTTGTTAGAAACTGAAATGAAACAGTTTTCAACTCAAAACTTTATTCTAGGTGATGTTACATTTTCACATAGGACCCCTTGTTCGAAAGGAGCTTCTGAACTCTCTCGTCCATTGAATTTGTCAGGTTTTGGATGGTTTCTGCTTCAATTGTTTTGCATGAGGATAGAATACCCTCCCAGAGCTGTTGCTTAGATGTGAACTGCCTCCCGCCATCAAAGACACTCGTTTTAATGATGCTCCAAAGGTTCTGAATGGGGTAGAGGTCAGGGGAGCATGGGGGTCACACCATAAGTTTGTCCCCTTTTATGCCCATATCAGCCAGAGATGCAGATGTTTTATGTGCAGCATGAGATGGTGCATTATCATGCAGAAAAATGATCTTGCTGTGAAATACACGGTTCTTCTTCTTGAACCATGGCAGGAAGTGCTGTTTGAGAAAATCCACATACATTATGGAGTTCATCTTTAGCGCCTTCAGGGATCCTAAAGGGGCCGACAATCTCTCTCCCCATGATTCCAGCCCAAAACATTACTCCACCTCCTCCTTGTTGGCGCTGTAGCCGTGTTTGCGTGGGGTGTCCATCAACCAGCCATCCTCCACTCCATCCATCTGGACCATCGAGCGCTGCACGGCACTCATCCGTGAACAAAACAGTTTTGAAATCAGTCTTCATGTAATGTTTGGCCCACTGGAGCCGTTTCTGCTTGTGTGAAGTGGATAGAGGAGGTCGACAGGATGGCGTATGCACAGCTGCAAACCTCTGAAGGACCCTGCATCTTGTTGTTCGGGGGACGTTGGAGGCACAAGCAGCTTCAAAAACTTGTCTGCTGCTATGACAAGGCTTTTTTGCCGCTGCTCTTTCAACCTGACGTAATTGCCTGTAGGAAAGAGTCCTCAATTTGCCCTTATCAGCACGCACACGTGTGTACTGTGAATCAGCTACATACTTCTTGATTGCCAAGACACTTCATCCTGATCATCGCACAATGTTGATTGTAGTCATGCCTTGACCTAAACACTCCACAATTTGTTGCTTCTCAGCAGCCGACACATCCTTTTTCTTTCCCATTTTGGCAGAAAATGTAGGCTGCTTAATAATGTGAGAGAGCCTTCTTAAGTAGTCTTGCCTTTCATTGGACACACCTGCCAAACTAATTAGCACAGGTGTCTGCAATTGCTTACAGTGATATAAAGAGCCCTGACACACATCACCATCAATGAGTTTAACTGACAAACAAACAAATTCTTCCCTTATCACTCCTAAACACTTTTTGCATAATAATTTGGAACGCAGTGTACATGTGCTTTTCCACAAAACACCAGTGGTTCACGTAGTGAATCTTACAGTTCTAACTTGCCAACCGTGGTCTGTATGGAATTGTTCAATAAAGGGCCCAAAATTAAGATAACATAGATGGGAGAGGTCTCTATGAATAGGAATTCCTAAGTATTTGATACCCTGTGAGGGCCAGGCAAAGGGAAAGTTGGACTGGATGGAATCCTATATGGATTTGGGGAGGGAGACATCGAGGGCCTCAGACTTCGCTGCATTGATTTTAAAATTTTACCATGTAACAAAGTGATCTATTTCAGCCATAACAGCAGGGATGGATATATATGATTGAGTGATATATACTAGGACATCATCAGCAAATAGAGAGCACTTGTACTCGGTGCCTCCCACCTCAATCCACCTAATATTGGGGTTATGGCGAATTGATGAGAGCAGCTGCTCCGTCACTAGGATGTATAAGAGAGGGGACAGAGGACATCCCTGCCTTGTCCCATTGGTGATTGTGAAAGGTGATGAAAATGTTCTGACGCACCCCCTGGGCCTTGGGACACCCGGAGCCGGACCCTTTTTGGTGGATGCTGGTGGTTGTAGTCTTCGTGGCGGCGACCCGGTTCCGTGGCTCAGGGCGGTCAAACCAGTGGCGGAACTATTTATGTGGTTTTGATGTTTAAATGTCCGACTACGCAACCCGTGGATTGCGGTCAGAGTGAACCGCCGCTACAGGGCAGACCGCTGAGGCTGGTGTTGTGGGTGCAGCAGAGCGTAGCATAACTCCCCACGGGAGGAGTATAGCCTCAGGGCAGTGTATGCGGAGGATGGGGGTGATGGTGCAGGGCAGCAGCAGTAACGACACGGAGTCAGTGATGCAGTCCAGGGCCTTTACTCACAGTTCTTATTATCCAGACCACGTCTGCAGGTAACGGCTGCCCACGTCGTACTGTGCTCACCAGGTGAGGGGCTCAGACAACTCCCAGATAACTTTGGAGCACTTCACAGGACCCCCTTTTTTGTGTCCTTTTTCTGGCCTTTCTTACCAACACTTCTGTCCGGCTGCCTAGGGCCTCCTCTTGGTAAACTTGGCGCCAGTTTCCCTGACCCTATGTGGTGCCTTCCTAGCGGGTGTAGCGAGGGGCTGCGCCACATAAAATGTCAGAGCCTCCGGTTTCTAGCTGAGGGTCGTTTCCTGCCTCCACTAGTTCGGGGACCGGTCTCCCCCTTTGGCCTGACCCCTCCACGCAGGTGGATTCGGGCGTGCGGTGGCGACTCGCCCATCCACACCCCTGGGATCCCTTCATTCCTCGTTCCTGGAGCCTTCTCCGCTCCTCTTCCTTCCTTCTCCCTCTTCCAGGCCTGGGCCTCTGTTACTAGGCCCGCCTCCGGAGCAGAGCTCATGCAGAGCCCCTGCTCCCTGCCACTTCTGCTCAGACTTCTCTGCACTGAACTAAGATGGTGCCCAGCTTTTATACTCCCTTCTCAATGCACCCAGGAACTGCTTCCTCCCTGCTCCTGCACTACAGGGTTCCCCTTCCTCAGTGTTCCCTCCCCCCACTCCAGCCAGGGACAGGGACTGTCGTGCCCATCTCAGGGGCATATTGGTCACCCTGCCCCACGGCAATGTGGTGTAATGCATGCAGGTGTCGGGTCCTGATCCACACTCCATCCTTACCTGAGAGTGAGATATCACACCTCTGGGTGAGGTGCAATACGTCTGTAGCAACCGAGCCCTCAGGGTGCTACAGTTCCATTTATCTTCAGCCTAGGTGACGTATTGCGATACAGGGCCGTGATTTTGGCTATAAAAGGGTCCCCTAGACCCCTACCCCAAGCTTTTTAAGAGAATCATATATGGCGTGCCAGGAGACTCTATGGAATGCTTTCTCAGCATCCAACGAGAGTATCTAATTACAAATTTTTAACTGCATCTAGCCCAGGAAATACTTTGTGCCTAGTAGCAGTGTCTGCTAGTCAGCGGATTATCCCGGCTGTTAAGCAAGCTACACCACCTGTAGTTTAGACACTTAATTTTTTCAAAGGAAATGCTTCGGGACCATGGGATACTTAGTGAAGAGCATCAGGAGGCACCCCAAGGCATAGGGGCTGGGACTGGCAGTAGGATGCCTTGTGGTGGACAGCCGAGCTCGATCCTTATAAAAGCTTTTTAACTGCAGCAGCTTTAGTGGACGCTACTGGAGCTGGAATTACCGCGGCTCCTGGCATGAGACTTGCCCTCCAATAGATCCTTGTAAATGGATTTAAAGTGTATTCATTCAAATTAGAGAGACAATTTAAATTAAAAAGCTTAGAGCTGCCTCCACCACAGGGGGGCTCGCTCGACAAACTAGCGGACAGGCACCAGTATTGGGAGAGGGGGGCTGGCTGTCAGGGTTCACCGCGGCTCTGGCACAAACCCGGCGACACGGAGGTGGCACGGGCAGGAGCGGACTGGCCGTGTCGGCTTCTCACTTTTTGGATTTTAGAAGGGCATGACATGCCTATATCTGTGTCTCCCCCTCCTTTTACTCCTCCACCTCTTTTCTTTTCGCATGACTATATGTACTTGTCACTTTTCCATGTGTTAGTTATGTCTTCTGAGCAGTTTGTCAGCTTTTGGACACCTTTGAAGGTGTTTTCTATGTGTTTCTATGTGTTTTTGTTTGCCTGCCATTGGTTTTAACGGTGTTCGAAGGTGTTCGACGAACAGTTCGACGAACAGTTCGGCGAACACACGGGTGTTCGACGAACCGAACCGAACTCGAACACTACGGGGGTGGCTCAACACTAATAAGGAGAAGAATATTAAACAGCTGAAACGAGGAAGCGTATACCCATGTGTGGGTGTGAAGCGGTGCATGTGAATACACCTCCCGAAATAACACAGTGGATTTGACTTTATGTTACTCTGCTGTCATTTGGAGGTGATGAGAAGTCTGGCCCAATCCAGCCCTTGTTCATTTTGATAAGGGTCAGCTTGTCAGCATTGTCAGTTGACAGGCGAGTGCGCTTATCAGTTATAATTCCCCCAGCGGCACTAAAAACACGCTCCAATAACACGCTAGCGGCAGGGCAGGCCAGGACCTCCAAGGCGTACAGTGCGAGTTCATTCCAAGTGTCCAGCTTGGATACCCAATAATTAAAAGCACAGAGAAATCACAGAGGACGCTGGTACGATCGGCAATGTACTCCCTCACCATCTTTTGAAACTTTCCACTCCTTGTGAGAGTACCCCGCGCCTCAGGGCCTGTAAGCTGGGCGGGTGTCAGAAAACTGTCCCAGAACGTTGACAGTGTTCCCCTGCCTCTGCTGGATTGGAGTTGCATCTCTCTCGCCTGTACGCCTTGGTTGGGCATCGAACTGTGACCTCTGCCGCTAGCGTGTTCAGATGGGAATTTTTTTAAGAGTTCTGCAGCAAGGGCCTTCTGGTATTGCCCCATTTTTGTAGACCTCTCCACCTCAGGAATAAGAGAGTGAAAGTTCTCCTTGTAGCGGGGGTCTACAAGTGTCACCAACCAGTAATGACTGTCACCCAACATTTTGACAACGCGAGGGTCACGGTTAAGGCAGCGTAACATAAAGTCAGCCATGCGTGCCAGACTGGTAACGGGCAAGATTTCCGTGTCCTCACCAAGATGACGACTGACCATGCTCTCCTCCTCCTCCTCTTCCTCCTCCCCCCTGTCCTCAGGCCACCCACGCTGAACCAACGGTATGACAGTTGTACAGGTACTACCGTCTTCAATGCATGATAGCAGCTCCTGTTCTTCCTCCTCCTCCTCCTCCTCTCCTTCATTGTCCCCCAATGCACTTTGGGATGAGATGAAGCTGGGCTGTGTGTAATCGCCCGCTACGGCTTCTTGATCCATCTAATCATACTCTGGCTGCAATGCCTCCTCTTTAATTCTCTGCAGAGAGCGTTGCAAAAGACAGACAAGTGGGATGCTGACACTAATGATGGCGTCATCGCCACTCACCATCTTGTTGGCCTCCTCAAAGTTTGTCAGGATGGTACAAATGTCAGACATCCAGGTCCACTCCTGAGGTCTTATGTGTGGAGTCTGACCTGAATATCGACGGCCTTGTTGCAGCTGGTACTCCACAACTGCTCTCTTCTGCTCACAAATCCTTTGCAACATGTGGAGGGTAGAGTTCCAACGTGTGGGGACATCACACACCAGTCGGTGTGCCGGAAGCTGCAAACGCTGCTGCAACACAGCAAGGGCGGCGGTAGCTGTAGCCGACTTGCGAAAATGAGCTGACAGGCGGCGTACTTTCACGAGCAGATCTGGCAACTCGGGGTACGATTTAAGAAACCGCTGAACCACGAGGTTAAGCACATGACCCAGGCATGGTACGTGTGTGATCTCACCTCGCCTCAGAGCCGCCACCAGGTTATGGCCATTGTCACACACGACCATGCTGGGATGTAGGTTCAGCGGTCTCAGACACAGATCTGCCTGCTCTTTCACAGCTGTCCACAACTCACAAGCAGTGTGAGGTTTATCACCTAAGCTTATGAGTTTCAGCACAGCCTGTTGCCACTTGGCGGAGGCAGTACTGCAATGCTTCCAGCTTGTAACTGATGTGGTGATATCTGAGATGGAGGCTGAACATGAGGAGGAGGAGGAGGAGGAGGATGCGCAGGAGCTGTACACTGTGGGGGCAACTCTGACTGACATAGGGCCCGCAATCCTTGGTGTGGGGAGGATGTGTTCCGTCCCAAGGTCCGACTGAGTCCCGGCTTCCAATATGCTTACCCAGTGTGCCGTCAGAGAGATGTACCATCCCTGGCCACAAGCACTTGTCCACGTGTCCGTTGTCAGGTGGACTCTCCCAGTAACTGCGTTGTTGAGGGCACGGCAGATGCTTTGGGTCACGTGCTTGTGTAGTGCGGGGATGGCACACCGGGCAAAATAGTGTCGGCTAGGGACCGAGTACCGAGGGACGGCCACCACCATATGATTGCGGAAGGATTCCGTCTCCACCAGCCTAAAAGGCAGCATTTCCAATGCAAGCAGTCGTGAAATGTGCGAATTTAGGACTGTGGCCTGTGGGGCGTTAGCTGCGAATTTCCGCTTTCGTTCAAAGGTCTGGGATATGGACAATTGAACGCTGCGGTGGGACGTGGACATTGATGCTGTTTCTTTAGAAACTGCCATAACAAGTGAAGACTGAGAGGAGGGTGCATCTTTACATGCAGTATGGACAGGGGATTGCCTTGCACACACAACATGGGGTTCTATTGCACGCACAACAGTGGAAGAAGCAGTGGTGACACCCGCTGACACTGGTAGTGGACCCTGGGTTTCGCCCCACAAAGTCGGGTGCTTTGCTGCCATGTGCCTGATCATGCTGGTGGTGGTCAGGCTGGTAGTTTTGTCACCCCTGCTGATTCTGGCATGGCAGGTGGAACATATGGCCTTTTTGGGGTTATCAGCAGAGTCTTTAAAAAAATTCCAGACTCTGGAAGACCTACCACTTGTACTGTCAACGTCCCTCGTGTTGGTGTTACGGGGAACGGTTGCCTGCCTTCTGTCTGCGGCCACCACACTGCTTCTTCCTGCCTGTTGGGAAACTCTGCCTCCCTCCCCCTGTGTGCTGCTGGCCTCACTCTGCATGTCCTCCTTCCACGTTGGGTCAGTTACTAGTTCATCCACCACCTCCTCCTCTTCCACTTGCGCACCATGATCCTCCTCCTCACTTCCAGGCAATTGTGTCTCATCATCGTCCACCTCTTGTGACAGATTGCCAACGTCGACTTCCTGTGGCCGTGGCTGTTCAAATATTTGGGCATCGCAACATGGGATCTCCTGTTCCACCACTTCAATCGTATCAGGCGAGGGGCATAAATATGGAAATGGACCAGTGAACAGCTCTTCAGAGTGTCCAAGTGTGGGATCATTTGCTGTCTGATGACACTCGGCATGGTGGGAGGAAGGAGCATCAGGGTGAGGAGGAGTATGCGGTCGAGACTCACGGCTACTAAGAGTTGACCGTGTGGAAGACAGACCGGAGGTCCTGGTGCCCAGGTAACTGGAAGTATTATCTGCTATCCAATTAAAAACCTGTTCACACTGATCAGTTCTCAATACTGGTGTTGTTCTGTGCTTCCCTAGTAATTCTGTCAAGAAGTGGGAGCGAGAAGATGTGGCTGTTGGTTGTGGCACATTTTCACCTTGGCCACGGCCCCGTCCTTTGCACGAACCATCACCAGAACGTCCACTTTCACGTCCCTTGCCACGCGCCTTGCCCATTGTAAAGGAAGTAAAATAGCTTACACTTGCACTATCAATGGAAAAAGGGTAATAAAGAGTAGATTAGAACCGTGGAAGAGGAAAACCACAGTTATTGTTTACTGGGGTATACCACACTTTTTTAAATAGAGATATTTGCGGCTGAACAGTGAGCGACACACTCAAACTGCTTTTTTTTTAGATACCAAAGGCCCAAAACTGGATAGTACAGCGATTTGACCCGTGGAACTGCGAAACCACACTGGGATGTCGGGCCTACACAAGACTATTTTCAACAGATATATTTTTGCGTCACAACAGTCAGGAGACCCTACTGTTTTTCTTTATGGAAAAAACTACCCAAAGCTGAATAATAGAGATTTTTTACCGTGGGATGGCAAAACCACAGTTATTGTTTACTGGGGTATACCACACTTTTTTAAATAAAGATATTTGCGGCTGAACAGTGAGCGACACACTCAAACTGCTTTTTTTTTAGATACCAAAGGCCCAAAACTGGATAGTACAGCGATTTGACCCGTGGAACTGCGAAACCACACTGGGATGTCGGGCCTACACAAGACTATTTTCAACAGATATATTTTTGTGTCACAACAGTCAGGAGACACTACTGTTTTTCTTTACGGAAAAAAATACCAAAAGCTGAATAATAGATATTTTTTACCGTGGGATGGCAAAACCACAGTTATTGTTTACTGGGGTACACCACACTGTTTTAAATAGAGATATTTGCGGCTGAACAGTGAGCGACACACTCAAACTGTTTTTTTTTTAGATACCAAATGCCCAAAACTGGATAGTACAGCGATTTGACCCATGGAACTGCGAAACCACACTGGGATGTCGGGCCTGCACAAGACTATTTTCAACAGATATATTTTTGTGTCACAACAGTCAGGAGACCCTACTGTTTTTCTTTATGGAAAAAACTACCAAAAGCTGAATAATAGAGATTTTTTACCGTGGGATGGCAAAACCACAGTTATTGTTTACTGGGGTATACCACACTTTTTTAAATAAAGATATTTGCGGCTGAACAGTGAGCGACACACTCAAACTGCTTTTTTTTTAGATACCAAAGGCCCAAAACTGGATAGTACAGCGATTTGACCCGTGGAACTGCGAAACCACACTGGGATGTCGGGCCTACACAAGACTATTTTCAACAGATATATTTTTGCGTCACAACAGTCAGGAGACACTGCTGTTTTTCTTTACGGAAAAAACGACCAAAAGCTGAATAATAGAGATTTTTTACCGTGGTATGGCAAAACCACAGATATTGTTTACTGGGGTATACCACACTTTTATAAATAGAGATATTTGCGGCTAAATATTGAGCGACACACTCAAACTGCTTTTTTTTTAGATACCAATGGCCCAAAACTGGATAGTACAGCGATTTGACCCGTGGAACTGCGAAACCACACTGGGATGTCGGGCCTACACAAGACTATTTTCAACAGATATATTTTTGTGTCACAACAGTCAGGAGACACTACTGTTTTTCTTTACGGAAAAATGTACCAAAAGCTGAATAATAGAGATTTTTTACCGTGGGATGGCAAAACCACAGTTATTGTTTACTGGGGTATACCACACTTTTTTAAATAGAGATATTTGCGGCTGAACAGTGAGCGACACACTCAAACTGTTTTTTTTTAGATACAAATGGCCTAAAATGGATAATGCAGAGGTTTGAACCGTGGAAGTGCAAATCAACACTTCTGTTTCTCTAGACTACACCAGACTCTTTTCAACAGTTATATTTGTGTCTGAAAAATCAGAGACACGCTTTTTTTTGGGGGGGGCGGGGGGGGGGAAACACCAAAAGTTTAATAAGACGGGTATTTGTACAGTGTGAAGGAGGAAAAAAAGGAGGATTTAGATGAAAAAAAAGGATTTTTCCTGGCCCCCGACTAGTGTTGAGCCACCCCCGTAGTGTTCGGGTTCGGCTCGGTTCGTCGAACACCGGGATGTTCGAGGAACTGTTCGTCGAACTGTTCGTCGAACACCTTAGAACACCGTCGAACACCGTTAAAACCAATGGCAGGCAAACAAAAACACATAGAAACACATAGAAAACACCTTCAAAGGTGTCCAAAAGCTGACAAACTGCTCAGAAGACGCTTTCTTTAAAAAAGCCGGCCGGCAATTCAGCAGCGGCATACACCGGTACCCGACAATTTAGACAAGAAGGAATAGAGCCTCACACATAGATTAGATAGATAGAAACATGTCAGTCACATATATATGAAGTACAGTGACAGTGTTGCTTACTGTACTTGTCATTTAGTGTAAAGGATTTATTAAAAAATATAATAGTGTTTTCATGCACTGTCTCTTTAAAAAAGCCGGCCGGCAATTCAGCATCTGTACCCGACAATTTATAACAGACAGAATAGAGCTTCACACATAGATTAGATAGATAGAAACATGTCAGTCACATATATATGAAGTACAGTGACAATGTTGCTTACTGTACTTGTCATTTAGTGTAAAGGATTTATTAAAAAAAATAATAGTGTTTTCATGCACCGTCTCTTTAAAAAAGCCGGCCGGCAATTCAGCATCTGTACCCGACAATTTATAACAGACAGAATAGAGCTTCACACATAGATTAGATAGATAGAAACATGTCAGTCACATATATATGAAGTACAGTGACAATGTTGCTTACTGTACTTGTCATTTAGTGTAAAGGATTTATTAAAAAAAATAATAGTGTTTTCATGCACCGTCTCTTTAAAAAAGCCGGCCGGCAATTCAGCATCTGTACCCGACAATTTATAACAGACAGAATAGAGCTTCACACATAGATTAGATAGATAGAAACATGTCAGTCACATATATATGAAGTACAGTGATAGTGTTGGTTACTGTACTTGTCATTTAGTATTAAAATGAAGGATTTATTATTAAAAAAAATTGGCGTGGGGTTCCCCTTAATTTTAGTCTCTAGCGGAGGTTAAGCAGACAGCTGGGGCAGATGTTTGAAGCCTGGGAAGGGGGTAATACCCACGGAGCTTCCCAGGCTACTAATATGAGCCCCCAGCTGAATACATAGCCTTTACTAGCTATTAAAATGGGGGACCCCCCCAAAAAAATGACGTGGGGTCCCCCCTAATTTAATAGCTAGCAAAGGCTAGGCAGACAGCTGGGGGCTGATATTAATAGCCCAGGTAGGGAGCCATGAATATTGGCCCCCTCCCAGGCTAGAAACACCAGCCGTCAGCCGCCCCAGAAATGGCGCATTCATAGGATGCGCCAATTCTGGCACTTAGCCTCGCTCTTCCACGCTGCCCTGTAGCGGTGGCAGGGGGTAATAGGGCTGGGGTTGATGTCAGCTTATAATGCCAGCTGACATCAAGCCCAGGTTAGTAATGGAGAGCCGTCTATAAGACACCCCCATTACTAACCCCATAGTCAAAGTTAAAAGAAAACACAAACACCCAGAAAAAAGTCCTTTAATTGAAATAAAGACACAATCCTTTATTGTTCTAAATTAAACCATACTTACCATCACGCCCATTCCAGCTGAAGCCAACGATCTCCTGCAATAAAAGAAAAATAATAATGCAACATCATCCTTACCTTTCCATGGTTCCCACGACAGCTTCAGCTCTGCTACATCGAGATGACAGGCTGGACCGCAGCAGAACGCTGCCATCCAGCCTGTCATCCCGCAGACACTGAGAAGCGCAGGCATGCTTGCGCTCTGCAGTGTCTGGCTGTGACGGCATAAAGATGAGACGAGTTCATGTCCAATGAACTCGGCGCACCTCATGCACGTCACTGACAGCGTGGGAAAATTCTCACGCTGAAGCGCTGAGTGCAGGAGAATTCTCCCACGCTGTCAGTGACATGCATAAGGTGAGCTCATGTCCAATGAACTCAGCTCACCTCCTGCACGTCACTGACAGCGTGGGAGAATTCTCCTGCACTCAGCGCTTCAGCGTGAGAATTCTCCCATGCTGAAGCGCTGAGTGCAGGAGAATTTTCCCACGCTGTCAGTGACGTGCATAAGGTGAGCTCATGTCCAATGAACTCAGCTCACCTCCTTCACGTCACTGACAGCGTGGGAGAATTCTCCTGCACTCAGCGCTTCAGTGTGAGAATTCTCCCACGCTGAAGCGCTGAGTGCAGGAGAATTTTCCCACGCTGTCAGTGACGTGCATGAGGTGAGCCGAGTTCATTGGACATTAACTCGGCTCATCTGGATGCCCTCACAGAGAGACACTGTGGAGCGCAAGCAAGCCTGCGCTTCTCAGTGTCTGCGGGATGACAGGCTGGATGGCAGCGTTCTGCTGCGATCCAGCCTGTCATCTCGATGTAGCAGAGCTGAAACTGTCATGGGAAACATGGAAAGGTAAGGATGATGTTGCTTTATTATTTTATTTTTATTTCAGGAGATCGTTGGCTTCAGCTGGAATGGGCGTGATGGTAAGTATGGTTTAATTTAGAACAATAAAGAATTGTGTGTTTATTTCAATTAAAGGACTTTTTTCTGTGTGTTGTGTTTTTTTTAAATACTTTACTAGAAATTCACGGTGGTCATGTCTAATATTGGCGTGACCCCATGAATTTTGGGCTTAGGGCCAGCTGATAATGCCAAGCTGGCCCTAACCCCTTTATTACCCAGTGAGCCACCGCATCAGGGCCCTGGATGAGTTGGGTACAGCGCCAGAAGATGGCGCTTCTATGAACGCGCCATTTTCCGGGGTGGCTGCGGACTGCAATTTGCAGCGGGGGTGGCCCAGAAAGCTTGGGCCTCCCTGCGCTGCGGATTCCAGCCCCCAGCTGCATAGTTGTACCTGGCTGGACACAAAAACAGGGCGAAGCCCCACGTCAATTTTCTTTAAATTATTTCATGAAATAATTAAGAAAAAAAGGGCTTCCCTATATTGTTGTGTCCGGCCAGGTACAAATAGCCAGCTGGTGGTTGGGGGCAGCCCGTCCCTGCCTGCTGCACCTGACTGGACACAAATATAGTGCGAAGCCCCACGTCAATTTTTTTTTAATTATTTCATGAATTTCCTGAAATAATTAAAAAAAATTGAAGTGGGGCTTCGCACTATATTTGTGTCCAGCCAGGTACAGCAGGCAGGAACGGGCTGCCCCCAACCACCAGCTGACTATTTGTACCTGGCCGGACACAACAATATAGGGAAGGCCTTTTTTTCTTAATTATTTCATGAATTTCATGAAATAATTAAAAAAAAAATACGTGGGGCTTCGCCCTATTTTTGTGTCCAGCCAGGTACAACTAGGCAGCTGGGGGCTGGAATCTGCAGCGCAGGGAGGCCCAAGCTTTCTGGGCCCCCCCCGCTGCAAATTGCTGTCCGCAGCCACCCCGGAAAATGGCGCGTTCATAGAAGCGCCATCTTCTGGCGCTGTACCCAACTCATCCAGGGCCCTGGTGCGGTGGCTCACTGGGTAATAAAGGGGTTAGGGCCAGCTTGGTATTATCAGCTGGCCCCAAGCCCAAAATTCATGGGGTCACGCCAGTATTAGACATGACCGCCATGAATTTCTAGTAAAGTATTTAAAAAAAACAAAACACCCAGAATAAAGTCCTTTAATTGAAATAAACACACAATTCTTTATTGTTCTAAATTAAACTATACTTAGAAATCACGCCCATTCTAGCTGAAGCCAACGATCTCCTGCAATAAAAGAAAAATAATAAACCAACCTCATCCTTACCTTTCCATGGTTCCCACGACAGCTTCAGCTCTGCTACATCGAGATGACAGGCTGGACCGCAGCAGAACGCCGCCATCCAGCCTGTCATCCCGCAGACACTGAGAAGAGCAGGCTTGCTTGCGCTCCACATTGTCTCTCTGTGACGGCATAAAGATGAGCCGAGGTCATGTCCAATGAACTCGGCTCACCTCATGCACGTCACTGACAGCGTGGGAAAATTCTCCTGCACTCAGAGCTTCAGCGTGAGAATTCTCCCACGCTGTAAGTGACGTGCATGAGGTGAGACGAGTTCATTGGACATGACCTCGGCTCATCTTTATGCCGTCACAGAGAGACAATGTGGAGCGCAAGCAAGCCTGCTCTTCTCAGTGTCTGCGGGATGACAGGCTGGATGGCAGCGTTCTGCTGCGGTCCAGCCTGTCATCTCGATGTAGCAGAGCTGAAGCTGTCGTGGGAACCATGGAAAGGTAAGGATGAGGTTGCTTTATTATTTTATTTTTATTACAGGAGATCGTTGGCTTCAGCTGGAATGGGCGTGACGGTAAGTATGGTTTAATTTAGAACAATAAAGAATTGTGTCTTTATTTCAATTAAAGGACTTTATTCTGGGTGTTTGTGTTTTTTTTAACTTTGACTATGGGGTTAGTAATGGGGGTGTCTTATAGACGCCTCTCCATTACTAACCTGGGCTTGATGTCAGCTGGCATTATAAGCTGACATCAACCCCAGCCCTATTACCCCCTGCCACCGCACCAGGGCAGCGTGGAAGAGCGAGGCTAAGTGCCAGAATTGGCGCATCCTATGAATGCGCCATTTCTGGGGCGGCTGACGGCTGGTGTTTCTAGCCTGGGAGGGGGCCAATATTCATGGCTCCCTTCCTGGGCTATTAATATCAGCCCCCAGCTGTCTGCCTAGCCTTTGCTAGCTATTAAATTAGGGGGGACCCCACGTCATTTTTTGGGGGGGTCCCCCATTTTAATAGCTAGTAAAGGCTATGTATTCAGCTGGGGGCTGATATTAGTAGCCTGGGAAGCTCCGTGGGTATTACCCCCTTCCCAGTCTTCAAACATCTCCCCAGCTGTCTGCTTATCCTCCGCTAGAGCCTAAAATTAAGGGGAACCCCACGCCAATTTTTTTAATAATAAATCCTTTTTTTTAATACTAAATGACAAGTACAGTAACCAACACTATCACTGTAGTTCATATATATGTGACTGACATGTTTCTATCTATCTAATCTATGTGTGAAGCTCTATTCTGTCTGTTATAAATTGTCGGGTACAGATGCTGAATTGCCAGCCGGCTTTCTTAGAGAGACGGTGCATGAAAACACTATTATTTTTTTTAATAAATCCTTTACACTAAATGACAAGTACAGTAAGCAACACTGTCACTGTACTTCATATATATGTGACTGACATGTTTCTATCTATCTAATCTATGTGTGATTCTCTATTCCTTCTATTCTAAATTGTTGGGTACAGATGCTGAATTGCCGGCCGGCTTTTTTAAAGAGACGATGCATGAAAACACTATTATTTCTTTTGATAAATCCTTTACACTAAATGACAAGTACAGTAATCAACACTGTCACTGTACTTCATATATATGTGACTGACATGTTTCTATCTATCTAATCTATGTGTGATTCTCTATTCCTTCTATTCTAAATTGTCGGGTACCGCTGCTGAATTGCCGGCCGGCTTTTTTAAAGAGACGGTGCATGAAAACACTATTATTTTTTTTGATAAATCCTTTACGCTAAATGACAAGTACAGTAAGCAGCACTTTCACTGTACTTCGTATATATGTGGCTGACATGTTTATATCTATCTAATCTATGTGTGAAGCTCTATTCTTTCGGTTCTAAATTGTCGGGTACCGGTGTATGCCGCTGCTGAATTGCCGGCTTTTCGTGTTTCACTGTGAGCACAGTTCCCATCGATTTGGGCAATCACTGTAATGCCACAACCACCATGGCTGTGGCATTACAGTGAGTGGCAGACAATCCCTGCATGATTGGTGCTCTAAATAGCACCAGACATGCAGGACACGCTTTTGGTGCACGAACAGTTATCGAACATAACCTCGAACAGCCGAATTTTTTGCAAATCGTTCGGGTTCGTTGAACAACTCGAACACCGCCCAAAACAGCTCGAATTTGAGATTGGCGAACAGTTCTAGTCGAACACCGCTCATCTCTACCCCCGACACCTGGTGCTAAGTTAAGCAATTTCAGCAACAGGAGCACACAGGACTGTAATGCAGCATTTGCTGGTATAACCACTTTGTCTCCTATACAGCCTGCCTGCCTGGTATCTGGGATGGATTGTAGTCCTGAAATGGACTGTTTGTTTGTTCTGGCAGTCTTTACAGACCCTACACTAACTATTTCGCAGTTTATATCTCTCCCTAAATCAGCAGCGCTGTCCCTACACTGTTTAATCCGGAGCGACTGTGTCCAAGATGGCGGCGCCCCGTTTTAAATACTCGAGGTGACGCTGTGCAGCCAGCCAATCACTGTAATGCCCACAACCAACATGGCTGCAGCATTACAGTGACTGGCTGGCAATCCCTGCATGTTCATTGGCTCTGTAAAGAGCGCCAAACATGCAGGGCGGAGACCCGAGCTCCCGCCCGAGTAACCCGGAAATGCTCGGTGCTCGCCGAACATCCCGAGTAGCGTGATGCTTGGGCGAGTACCGAGCAGTGTCAAGCATGTTCGCTCAACACTAATGAAGAACTTAAAGAGTAACCAAAATTTTAATTTTACTTCATAAAGCTTTTCCTAACTTCAAAGTGAGACCTAAATTGTGCTCCATCTATCAGAATCATGATATAAACTAGGAGTTGGCAGGTTCTCTGCACCTACAATCATTTTCCGCATGTGAGAGAATCGGATCACAGTAAAATGACACTCAACTCATGCTCACAGCAGAGTTTGAGCTGAGGGTCATTTACATATAGCATTTAATTCTCTCACATGAGAGAATCATCAGATGTCAGATGCTAGTGTGAGCAACCCTTAGGGCTCGTATTTTCTATGCGAGTGCCGCCCGCAACAAAACAGACCGAACTACGACTTATAAATCTGTGTGTGAACAAAATTGCTATGTTCACTAATTTCTTCTGTAAATCTGATGTTACTCGCAAATTCCAGTCTATAGGTGTGCAAAAATAATCAGGCGCCATTTGGAGCCACCATATAGCATTTGATTTTTACTGATACATTGCAATTCTGTAACATAGGAAACATTAAATGGTCCTGAAAATTATGAATAGCTGCTGCTGTGAAAAAAACAGATTGCATGCAAATTGAACACAAATGACAAGTGAGAAAAAAATTGTCCACATTTTTTTAAAGAATCTCTGACAATTTTTTTACATGGTCATATGAACCTGGTCTTAAAATGAGCTCTAAGTTTCTGATGTATCCGTGATCCAGGCTGTAATATGGCTGTTAGTAGCAAAGATGCATCTTCTATGTCCTTGGAACTAGTGTTTCATGGAAATATTGTTTAATTTTTAAACATAAAATCTGTGAATATGTAAAATATTGTTCCTCATAAGGTGTTACAGAAGTAAGTTAATGTTTTCCAAAGAATACTTAGAACAAAATAACATCAATTACAAAAATGCAAATTACAATTACAAGATAACTATCAATGTATAGGTTTTTTTGTTAATTGCTGAATTAATCTGAATACTTCTTGGGAATATTTTTTTCCTTAATTGAGAAGATTAGCTCATGACTTACCTTTTTTGGTATAAACAAGTGGGCAGCTATTATCAAAGTGTGTGAATAATTGCAAAGTTTTTTGTGCAATATAGAGTGGTGAAAAAATGGTTTGGGTTTGTCATTTTTAAATCACTTTCATACCGCTATGGCAAAATGGGAAGAGCTGGGGAGAAGTTGGGGTGAGGCTGGGATGGGCATCAAATTTAGTTTCTTCTCCAAAAATGTTACTCCAGACTGACTGTCACATATGTCACTGATAGGATGCCCTGAATTTAACACCTCTTAATGAATTTGACACAAAATAATGCTGCTCGTATTAAATGTCAGTCTTAATGAATTAGGGACAAAATTTTAACCTTGCTCCCTCTGTTCATCCACATTATATCTCTATTTCTGGGCTGAAATCAATGAATATGTGTTTTTAAAAGATATTACAGCATTAAAATGTAAATACTGAATGTACCATGAGGCATACAAGTGTACTTTACACTAAACTATATGTCTGTGTACAATATAATCATATAAGTATCCTAGGCAGAAATTTAAAAATTAACCTGATATTCTAATTCGCTAAGACTTATAAAGTTATCCAACACTTTTATTGTCTATGCATCTCTCGTGGGCTCCAACTTTAGGACACTGGATTATTTATGACTAGATCTTGTAGTAAACAGTTTATTGTTGTAACTACTTTTGGATTACTTATTAAACATAAACATGTTCAATGAGTGAACGGTCAACGATTTTTCACTTGATTAATGTTTATCAAGTTTAACGCTGACCTAAAAATCATTGTTCGCTAGCAGAGATGAGTGATTTTTTAGGAATTTCAATTTGTTAGCTTTGTCAAATTTTTCTTAAAAATTGGAATCACAGTGAACAAATAGGCTGCAATTTACAAATACTGTATAGCCTACAATAGCCCTGAAACATGTTTGCAACACTATGTAATCTTGTAGGACTGTATTGTACATTTTCAAGCTCTACTGCACGATCACAGTCTCAGTAACGTAAAAAAGTGACCTCAACTTATATGGCTGTGGGTAAACCAATGATAACCATTCTGTACTGCTGTTTTATCACACATTCTAAATGTAGTGTTTATTCAGTGTGTTATATCTTTCTCTCCCTATCTTTGTTACTTGGCTGTGATCTTTGTTGTCCTCTTATTATCCAGATTCACTGCAAAATAGCTCTTGCACTCCTGGCCTCTGATATTATGCAGGCACTATGGTAATTCCCCTTGATTTAAAATGTCATACAAAGTGATGTGATACCTGAAAGGGATTATGGGGAAGCCAGCATAGCCACTCATAAGAGCATGTGAACCTTCTCTGGTTCATGCAATGTATCTTTATAGAATCAGTTGCAGTTTTAATTTTAAATGAAACCATTCATTAAGCATTCATCATTTTGGAAAATGAAAAAATAATCCAATTTTGGTGACATTGTGGAAAAAAAAAAAAAAACGCTATTCTTCAATATATTTTTTTTTTATTTTTTTTATAGGGTTCATTGTACTGTTTAAATTACTTGGAAACATAATTTTTCAGGTAAGTATGATAACAGTGTTGCCAAGTTTGTATATATTTTTTTTATTTAGGTGATGAAAAAAAATGTGCACATTCTTAAAAAATAAATTTTGCTTGTGTAAACATTTTCCAAGTCCTGTAAAATTAAACATTTTCCATCAATATAACTATCTAAGGACTTGTCTTTTGTTTTGAGATTTGATATTTTTCTATACTATTTTGGGATTCATATGACTTTTTTATTGCTTTTATTTGTAATTTTTGAGGTGTTTCAAGTGACTAAAAAGTCACAATTTTGGCCTTTTTAATTTTTTTTCTCTTCAACACTTATCAATATGGATAATTAATTTTAGATTTTGATAGATCGGGCATTTACAGACACAATGAGACCATTCATGTTTATTTTTTGCATTTTTTATTTTTGTGCTCTCCTGTTCCAGTCAGGAATCACTTGTGATTCATGGCTATCTCAACAATTCAACACTAGTGATCTTATATTTACTACCTATGTTATGGTTTTGGGATATTGGGAACCTGATTTCATAAAATTTAATACACTTGTCAAGTTGAGGTAAGACTAACTGGAATTTTATATAATGAGAAGAAAAACATATAACATACAATGTATATACATATATTTATATATATGTATATATATAGATATTAGTGATGAGTGATCACTAAAATGCTCGGGTACTCTTTGCTCGGGTCTAGCAAATTGGAATGCTCGAGGCCTAAAAATTGCCCAAATTGATGGGAGCAGTGCTCAAATGACATGGGAATAGCATGGGGAAGACCACTTGAAGCATTCCTGACTCCCAGGTAACTTCTGTCAATAATGTTGCCAGAGCTCTTACGCCACTTTTACGGACTCAAGATAAAACATACAAAAGCGAAACCAAAATGAATTTTCCTGGGAAATATGTTAAGGAACATCCTTTCCAGGGTAATGACTTGTATATAGGGCAAAATATAGTCCAATGGCTGCCAAAATTTAGGAAAAACCCCACTAACAATTTAAACACACATAAAGCTGGGCCACAGTAACAACATGTTCCTATGAGAAATGAGATTGTCTGCTCTCCAGTTTTAGGGTATGCATTGAGTCCAACGGCTGCCAAAATTTAGGAAAAATGCCACTAACAATTTAAACACACATAAAGCTGGGCTACTGTAATGACATGTACCCATTAGAAAGGAGAGGGTCTGCTATACAGTTATAAGGTATGCAGTGAGTCCAACGGCTGCCAAAATTTAGGAAAAACCCCTCTAACAATTTAAAGACATATAGAGCTGGGCCACACTAATGACATGTTCCCATTAGAAAGGATCAGGTCTGCTCTCCAGTTATAGGGTATGCAGAGAGTCCAACAGCTGCCTAAATTTAAGAAAAACCCCACTAACAATTTAAGCACATATAAAGCTAGGCCACAGTAATGACATGTTCCCATTAGAAAGGAGAGTGTAATGATATATAGTTATAAGGTATGCAGTGAGTCCAACGGCTGCCAAAATTTAGGAAAAATCCCACTAACAATTTAAACACACATAAAGCTGGGCTACTGTAATGACATGTACCCATTAGAAAGGAGAGGGTCTGCTATACAGTTATAAGGTATGCAGTGCGTCCAACGGCTGCCAAAATTTAGGAAAAACCCCTCTAACAATTTAAAGACATATAGAGCTGGGCCACACTAATGACATGTTCCCATTAGAAAGGATCAGGTCAGCTCTCCAGTTATAGGGTATGCAGAGAGTCCAACAGCTGCCTAAATTTAAGAAAAACCCCACTAACAATTTAAGCACATATAAAGCTAGGCCACAGTAATGACATGTTCCCATTAGAAAGGAGAGTGTAATGATATATAGTTATAAGATATGCAGTGAGTCCAACGGCTGCCAAAATTTAGGAAAAACCCCACCAACAATTTAAACACACATAGAGCTGGGCCACAATACTGCCATGTTCCCATTAGAAAGGAGAGGGTCAGCTATACAGTTATAAGGTATGCAGTGCGTCCAACGGCTGCCAAAATTTAGGAAAAACCCCACTAACAATTTAAACACACATAGAGCTGCGCTACAGTAACGACATGTTTCCATTAAAAGGAAAGGGTCTGCTATCCAGTTAAAGGGTATGCTGTGAGTCCAACGACTTCCAAAATTTAGGAAAAACACCACTAACAATTTAAAGACATATAGAGCTGGGCCACACTAATGACATGTTCCCATTACAAAGGATCAGGTCTGCTCTCCAGTTATAGGGTATGCAGTGAGTCCAACAGCTGCCTAAATTTAAGAAAAACCCCACTAACAATTTAAGCATATATAAAGCTAGGCCACAGTAATGACATGTTCCCAATAGAAAGGAGAGTGTAATGATATATAGTTATAAGGTATGCAGTGACTCCAATGGCTGCCAAAATTTAGCAAAACCCTCATCAACAATTTAAACCAACATAGAGCTGCGCTACAGTAGCGACATGTACCCATTAAAAGGAAAGGGTCTGCTATCCAGTTAAAGGGTATGCTGTGAGTCCAACGGCTTCCAAAATTTAAGAAAAACACCACTAACAATTAAACACACATAGAGCTGTGCCACAGTAACGACATGTTCCCATTAAAAGGAGAGGGTCTGCTATCCAGTTAAAGGGATTGCTGTGAGTCCAACGGCTGCCAAAATTTAGGAAAAACCCCACTAACAATTTGCAGGGTCACAGTAACAACATGTTTCCTTTAGAAACGTGAGGGTCTGCTGCTATACTGTTGTAGGGTATGCAGTGAGTCCAACAGCTGACAAAATTTAGGAAAAAAAAACACTTATAATTTAAACACACAGAGAACTGGACCACAGTAATGACATGTTTCCATTAGATAGGACAGGGTCTGCTATCAAGTTATATGGTATGCAGTGAGTCCAATGGCCGTCAAAATTTAGGAAAAACCCTACTAACAATTTAAAGACACATAGTAATGAGTAACATACAGTAATGAGTACGACTTGTTCCCATTAAAAGGAGTGGGCCGCTGAAAACGATGTTCCCATTATTAGGAAGTGGATCTCCCATACTGTTTTCCTATGCAGTGAATGCAACAGCTGCCAAAAATTTAGAGGAATTCCAATGTCCCTTGCAAGAGACGTAGAGGTCAGAGGGCTTCCTGAAAACAATGTTCTCATTATTAGATATTGGGTCTCCCATACTGTTTGCCTATGCAGTGAAGCAATGGCTGAAAAAATTTGGAGGAACTCCAATGTCCCTTTCAAGAGACGTAGAGGTCAGAAGGCTTCCTGAAAACAATATTCACATTATTAGTTAGTGGGTTCTCCTTTACTGTTTGCTTATGCAGACAATGCAACGGCTGCCAAAAATTTGGAGGAACTCCAATGTATCTTGCAAGAGACGCAGATATGTTGATATGGAGGAGGATGTGGAGGATGAGGAGAAGGTGTAGGACAAGAGCAAATAAACAAAATTTGGAAGCGTATACCCATGTCTGGGTGTGAAAACACAGATACATGGGAATAGAGTTAGACCTCCCAAAAAAAGATACTGTATTTGAGTTTATGTTATGCTGCTATCATTTGGTGGTGTTGAGAAGTCTGGCCCAATCCAGCCCTTGTTCACTTTTATAAGAGTCAGCCTGTGAGCATTTTCAGTTGACAGGCTGGTGAGCATATTGGTTATAATTCCACCGACGGCACTAAAAACCTGCTCTCACAAAACGCTAGCGGCAGGGCAGGCCAGGACCTCCAAGGCGTGGCAGGCCAGGACCTCCAAGGCGTAGCGAGCCAGTTCATGCCACATGTTCAGATTGGATACTCAATAATTATAAGGCACAGAGGAATCACGGAAGACGTTGGTGCAGTCGGCAAGGTACTCTCTCACCATCTTCGGAAACATTTCATTCCTTGTGAGAGTACTCCGCGCCTCAGGACATTTGCAATGTGAGGGTCTAAAAAAACTGTCCCAGACCTTTGACAGTGTTCCCCTGCCTCTGCTGGATTGCATTTGTGTCCATTTTGCCTGTACTCCATGGTTGTCCAATGAACTGTGACTTCTGCCTCCAGCCTCTTCTGCTCACAAATCCTTCCCTACAGCTGAAATGTAGAGTTCCAATGTTCCAATGCATGGGAACATCGCAGATCAGTTGATGAGCGAGAAGCTGCAAATGTTGATGAAGCACGGCAAGGTAGGCGAAAGCTTTAGCTGTCCTTCTAAAATGGGCACACAAACGGCATATTATGACAAGTAGATTCTTCAGATCCGGGAAGGTTTTGAGAAACTGTTGAACCTCGAGGTAAAGCACATGGGCCAGGCATGGTATATGTGTGAGCTTACTTTGCCTCAGAGCAGCCACCAGGTTCCAGCCATTGTCACACACGACCATGCCTGGCGGTAGGGTCAGCGGTGTCAGGCAAAAATGTGCCTGCTCTTTCAGAGCTGTCCACAACTCTTCAGCATTGTGTGTTTTTTTGCTTCAGCACAGCCTGTTGCCGCTTGGCCGAGGCAGTGCTGTGGTGCTTCCAGCTTGTGACTGATGTGCTCATTTCAGAGATAGAGGCTGTAGAGGAGGAGGATGAGGTGCAGGAGCTGTAGAATGGGGGGCAACCCTGATGAACCTAGGAATGGAACACGTCCTGCCGACGCCGAGGATTGCGGGCCCTGGGTCAGACTGGGTCCAGGCTTCCACTATATTAACCCAGTGTGCCATTAGCGAGATGTGCTTACCTGCCTACATTACTTGTCCACGTGTCCATGGTTAGGTGGACTTTCCCAGTTACTGTGTTGTTCAAGGCACGGCTAATGTTGTGGGAAATGTACTCTTGTAATGCGGGGACGGCAAACCCGGAGAAATAGTGGCGGCTGGGGACCGAGTACGAAGGGACGGCCCCCGCCATCATGTTGCGAAAAGCTTCTGTCTCCACGAGGCTATAAGGCAACATTTCGCAAGCATTTGCAAAATTTGTGAATTTAGTAATGTGGCCTGAGGGGCGTTGACTGCGTACTTGCGCTTGCGTTCCAAGGACTGGGATATGGACAACTGAATGCTGCGCTGGGACAAGCTCGTAGATGTGCTTGCTGATGGTGCTAGTTGAAAGTGTACAATGACATGTGCAGGGCGTGAGGCATCTTGGCATGGGCCATGGACAGGGGATTGGCGTGAACTCACAACAGCGGAAGAAGCAGTGGTGTCACCCGCAGACACTGTTTCTTGGCCCTGGGTTTCGGCCCACTTAGTTGGATGTTTTGCTGCCATGAGTCAGATCAGGCTGGTGGTGGTCAGGCTGCTAGTTTTGCTACGCCTGCCGATGCTGGCTTGGCAGGTGGTGCAAATGGTCTTTTTGGGGTTATCTGCAGAGTCTTTAAAAAACTACCAGACTCGGTAAGACCTAACAGTTGTACTGGCAACTTCCGTCATGTTGGCATTAGAAGGGACGCTTTCCCACCTTGCGTCTGCGGCCACCACACTTCTTCTTCCTTCCTGTTGTGGAGCTACGCCTCCATGCTGCTGTGTGCTGCTGTCCTTGCTCTTTATGCCCCCTTGCCAGCTTGGGTCAGTTACTATATCATCCACCACCTCATCTTCCACTTCCACACCATGATCCTCCTCCTGACTTTCTGGCAATTTTGTCGCATCATCATCATCCACCTCTTGTGACAGTGACTGCATTTTACCACTGTTGCCTTCGTGTGACCATGGCTGTTCCAATATTTGAGCATAGCTACACGAGTTCTCCTTTTGAGTCGCTTGAAGCTGGCCATGCCAGATACCCGAATCTAAAAATGGATAAGTGAACAGCTCTTCTGATTGTCCAAGTGTGGGATCAGTTGTCTCTGGGCACTCGGCATGGTGGGAGGAAGGAGGATCAGGGTGAGAAATATGTGGTCCAGACTCACTGCTACTGAGACTTGACTGTGTGGAAGACGATGGTGGTAGTGGCAAAGTGACTGGAAGCATTATCTACTATCCAACCAACAACCTTTTGACGCTATTCTGGGTTCAATAGTGGTGTACTGCTGTCCCCTAGCAATAGGGACAGGAAGTTCCAGCGACATGATGTGGGTGTTTGTTGTAGCACAATTTCAGCTTGCCCACGGCCACGTTCTCAGCTTCTGCATGCACTATCACCATTACTTCCACTTCCTCGTTCCTTGACACGAACCTTGTCCTTTTTAAATGGAGGACAATATTTTCCATGTTCACGAGAAATTACAGATTTTTTAACACAGTTATATGTGATATTTCTGACAGAGATCCACTGTTTTAAATAGCAGGCCTTTAATTAATTAATATTATTCTACACAGAGACCTAGTGTGAATAACTTGACCGACACACTGCAATGAAATGAAAATGGAAGAAATGGCTGATTTTGGAACACTGTTATAGGTGATATGTCTGACAGAGAACCACGGTTTTTAATAGCAGCCCTGTAATTTCCTAATACTATTCATCACAGACACCTAGTGTGAATAGCTTGAGCGACACACTGCAACAGAATGGAAAAGGAGGCAAATATTTTCCACAGTCAGTTCAAATTTCTGGATTGTTAGTGCTGAAATATGGAACAGATCTGATTGTATTCTGCAGTGCTAATAAGCAAATGGAGCAGAAAAATTGTGTACTCTGGATTGCTTTTTAAGCAAATAACCAGTACTAACATAAAGAAAACATTTGCCCTGGCCCCTGATATCTGGGGCTATGTCTACAAATATCTGTAACTATTACAGTAGCAGCAGACAGGACATTCAATGGACCCTCTTGCGCTATATGCACTGCAGTCTGCCACATATACTGCCTGCCACACACTGATTATATGTAGCTGGACAAGTCCTCAGAAGGACTGTTAGTTTAGATGGATATATATATACAGTGCTAAAAAAAAAAGGGAACACTCAAATAACACTTCCTATATCTGAATGAATGGAGTATTCTCATTGAATACTTTGTTCTGTACAAAGTTGAATGTGCTGACAACAAAATCACACAAAAATCATCAATGGAAATAAAATTTATTAACCAATGGAGGCCTGGATTTGGAGTCACTCCCAAAATTAAAGTGGAAAAACACACTACAGGCTGATCCAACATTGATATAATGTCCTTAAAACAAGTCAAAATAAGGCTCAGTATTGTGTGATTTTTTGAGCAGTGTATATACAGTGGTGTATATACACTGCTCAAAAAAATAAAAAGAACACTTAAACAGAATATAAATCCAAGTAAATCAAACTTCCGTGAAATCAAACTGTCCACTTAGGAAGCAACACTGATTGACAATCAATTTCACATGATATTGTGCAAATGGAATAGACAATAGATGGAAATTATTGGCAATTATCAAGACACCCTCAATAAAGGAGTGGTTCTGCAGGTGGGGACCACAGACCACATCTCAGTACCAATGCTTTCTGGCTGATGTTTTGGTCATTTTTGAATGTTCGTTGTGCTTTCACACTCGTGGTAGCATGAGACAGACTCTGCAACCCACAGAAGTTGCTCAAGTAGTGCAGGTAATCCAGGATTGCACATCAATGCGAGCTGTGGCAAGTAGGTTTGCTGTGTCTGTCAGCGTAGTGTCCAGAGGCTGGAGGCGCTACCAGGAGACAGGCCAGAACACCAGGAGACGTGGAGGGGGCCATAAAAGGACAACAACCCAGCTGCAGGACCGCTACCTCTGCCTTTGTTCAAGGAGGAACAGGAGGAACACTGCCACAGCCCTGCAAAATGACCTCCAGCAGGCCACAAATGTGCATGTGTCTGCACAAACGGTTAGAAACCGACTCCATGAGAGTGGTATGAGAGCCCGAGTCTGGAGATGCCGTGGAGATCGATCTTCTGCTTGCAACATTCTTCACCATGTCCGGTTTGGCAGTGGGTCAGTAATGGTGTGGGGTGGCATTTCTTTTGAGGGCCGCACAGCCCTCCATGTGCTCGCCAGAGGTAGCCTGACTGCCATTAGGTACCGAGATGAGATCCTCAGACCCCTTGTGAGACCATATGCTGGTGCGGTTGGCCCTGGGTTCCTCCTAATGCAGGACAATGCCAGACCTCATGTGGCTGGAGTGTGTCAGCAGTTCCTGCAAGATGAAGGCATTGAAGATATGGACTGGCCAGCCCATTCCCCAGACCTGAATCCAATTGCGCACATCTGGGACATCATGTCTCGCTCCATCCACCAACGTCATGTTGCACCACAGACAGTCCAGGAGTTGGCGGATTCTTTAGTCCCGGTCTGGGAGGAGATCCAACAAGAGACTATCCGCAACCTCTTTAGGAGCATGCCCAGGCGTTGTAGGGAGGTCATACAGGCACGTGGAGGCCACACACAATACTGAGCCTCACTTTGACTTGTTTTAAGGACATTACATTAAAGTTGGATCAGCCTGTAGCGTGTTTTTCCACTTTAATTTTGGGGATGATTCCAAATCCCAGCCTCCATTGGTTAATAAATTTAATTTCCATAGATGATTTTTCTGTAATTTTGTTGTCAGCACATTCAACCTTGTGTAGAACAAAGTATTCAATGAGAATATTTAATTCATTCATATCTAGGATGTGTTATTTTTGTGTTTCCTTTATTTTTTTGAGCAGTGTTTGTATATATATATATATATATATATATATATTTATATGTATATGAATGTGTGTATATATATGTATTAGTGATGAGTGAACGTGCTCGCCATGCTCTGGACACTGTGCTGACACAGCTACCCTTCTTGCCACAGCTCGCACTGATGTGCCATCCTGGATGAACTGCACTACCTGAGCAACTTCTGTGGGTTGTACTGTACACACCGCCTCATGCTACTGTACCTCTAGGGGCGAGAGCAATGGCAAAATGAAAAAGTGACCAAAACAGCCAAAAAGTATGGGAACAGAGAAATGGTCTGTGGTCACCACCTGCAGAACCACACGTTTATAGGGGGTATCTTGCTAATTGCCAATCATTTCTACCAGTTGTCCGTTCCATTTGCACAACAGCAGGAGAAATTGATTGACAATCAGTGGTGCTTCATAATTGGACAGGTACATTTCACAGAAGTGTTATTGACTTGGAGTTACATTGTGTTTAAGTGTTCCCTTTATCTTTTTAGCAATGTATATATATATATATATATATATATATATATATATATATATATATATATATATATATATATATAGAAAACATACAGCAGCCCTATATAAGTGCACAAAAGCCAACATAGCTGATAAACCATGTATGTACACATACGGTCAGCATGAGCTCCACTACAAGAACAACATAAAACCAAGGAGAAAAAATGGAGTGATTTTATCAAAAGGTAAATCTTTTTTGATACATAATTTTCAAAGAGTATATGTATATATTTCCAAATTCATGGCATTTAAAAGATAGAGAACAGAAGGGATCAGGGGATAACAGCACTAAAGCACTCGTGACCTCCACCACACATTCATACCATATGTATGATTTGTAAAGTGGGGGCTCCTAAGGTAAGAGACTAACATCAAATTGGGTAAAGGAAACAGGGAGTATTACTTGTGACATCATAGTGGGACAATAAACCAACCATGTATTACCCCCAGTCAACAAATAGAAAAAGACCTTACCAGAGTATGGGGGACTGGATTAAAGTGCTATGTGCAAGAACCCATGAGAGGGACCACCTCAACGCGCGTTTCGCCTCCAAACTTATGTTATCCGCTGATCCCTTCTGTTCTCTATCTTTTAAATGCCATGAATTTGGAAATATATATATATACTCTTTGAAAATTATGTATCAATAAAGATTTACCTTTTGATAAAATCACTCAATTTTTTCTCCTTGGTTTTAATTCATATATATATATATATATAAATATATATATATATATATATATATATATATATATACAGTACAGACCAAAAGTTTCAACACACCTTCTTATTTAAAGATTTTTCTGTATTTTCATGACTACGAAAATTGTACATTCACACTGTAGGCATCAAAACTATGAATTAACACATGTGGAATTATATACTTAACAAAACAGCGTGAAACAACTGAAAATATGTCTTATATTCTAAGTCCTTCAAAGTAGCCACCTTTTGCTTTGATGACTGCTTTGCACACTTTTGGCATTCTCTTGATGAGCTTCAAGAGGTAGTCACCGGAAATGGTCTTCCAACAATCTTGAAGGAGTTCCGAGAGATGCTTATTAGCACTTGTTGGCCCTTTTGCCTTCACTCTGCGGTCCAGCTCACCCCAAACCATCTCGATTGGGTTCAGGTCTGGTGACTGTGAGGCCAAGTCATCTGGCGTAGACTCCATCACTCTCCCTCTTCATCAAATAGCCCTTACACAGCCTGGAGGTGTGTTTGGGATCATTGTCCTACTGAAAAATAAATAATGGTCCAACTAAACGCAAACCGGATGGAATAGCATGCCGCTGCAAGATGCTGTGGTAGCCATGCTGGTTCAGTATGCCTTCAATTTTGAATAAATCCCCAACAGTGTCACCAGCAAAGCCCCCCCCCACACCATCACACCTCCTAGTCCATGCTTCACGGTGGGAACCAGGCATGTAGTGTCCATCCGTTCACCTTTTCTGCGTCGCACAAAGACATGGTGGTTGGAATCAAATATCTCAAATTTGTACTCATCAGACCAAAGCACAGATTTCCACTGGTCTAATGTCCATTCCTTGTGTTCTTTAGCCCAAACAAGTGTCTTCTGCTTGTTGCCTGTCCTTAGCAGTGGTTTCCTAGCAGCTATTTTACCATGAAGGCCTGCTGCACAAAGTCTCCTCTTAACAGTTGATGAAGAGATGTGTCTGCTGCTAGAACTCTTTGTGGCATTTACCTGGTTTCTGATCTGAGCTGCTGTTAACCTGTGATATCTGAGGCTGGTGACTCGGAGAAACTTATCCTCAGAAGCAGAGGTGACTCTTGGTCTTCCTTTCCTGTGGCGGTCCTCATGTGAGCCAGTTTCTTTTTAGCGCTTTGTAACATCCCTGGCGGTGTGCTTGCATAGTGCACCACCTCCCACTATGCAAGACCGCAATCTTACCTGTCTGTCCAGTCTGCTATTCCTGCTCCAGTTCATGTTGTTTATATGTCCCTTGACTGACTGCTTAGGGCGGCGGCCCGGTTACTTCCTGATTCTTATAGCTGCTGTGGGCGCACCCCTAATGCGTCTCCAGCCTATTGCTGTGAGTCACTGGATATTTAAACCCCCTCCACCCAGTAGGAGGTGCCTGAGCAACATCTTCACTCAGTTAGTCTTTGCTACTGAATTGACAGGTCCTGTTCTGTCCTGTTTCTAGCCTGTTTCCGCCACTCTGGGGGCTGCATTCCCAGACCTGTTACCTGTGACTTCTAGTCCGTGTCTGCCATCTTGGGGCTGTATACCCAGGCTCGTTCTTGTATCTCCTTGCAGTAGCAGTTGCTGTCTGAACAGTACCTTAGCCTGTTACCTGTTTTGTCCCTATGTCCGCACCCTCCCTTTTCCTGCATTGTCTGAACCTGCACCTAGCTCCAACTCGTTGTCTCTGTACTTCTGTTTGTGAGTTTTGCGTCCACTCGCTACTTCATTGTAAGTACCTTGTGTGTATCTGGTTCTGTTTGTTTCTTTTCCCTTCCTCCGTATCTACCTTCTGTGTTCTAGCCATTTTTCTGTATTTTCTTATCTGTTCCATGTGAACAGAGCTCTGTCCTTTCTGCTTGCACTTTCAGTCCTCTTCTGCTCTATCTTGTCCACCGCGCTTGCGGTTCTGCTCCGCTCTGTCTGTTCACCGCGCTTGCGGTTCTGCTCCACTCTGTTTGTTCACCGCGATTGCGGTTTTGCTCCGCTCTGCTTGTTCTCCGCACCTGCGGTTTTGCTCTGCTCAGCTTGTCTACCGCGTCTGCGGGTTTTGCTCTGCTCAGCTTGTTTACCGCATCTGCGGGTTTTGCTCTGCTCAAGCTTGTCTACCGCATCTGCGGGTTTTGCTCTGCTTAGCTTGTCTACCGCATCTGCGGGTTTTGCTCTGCTCAGCTTGTCACCGCTTCGGCGGTTTCTCTCTGTTCTGCCTTGTTCACCGCACCTGTAGTTTAGTTCTGCTCTGCTTGCTCACCGCTCCGGTGGTTCCCCTCTGCCCTGCCTAGCCCACCGCTCCAGCGGTTCCTCTCTGCTCTGCCTGTCTACCTCTACTGCGGCTCTGTTCCTGTCTTCCAGTCTGTACTGGACTCTATCCAGCTTGCACTCCAACCTGTTAGTATCCACCTGTCTGCCTACCAGCTGTGGCTGCCAATACACACCTGTCTGTATGCCAGCCTAACCTGCCTGTTCCTGCCTTCCCCGGTGGGGTCAACAGCTGTGACCGGGGTCTGACCTGGAGTCGCACCTGGTTCCTCTGCTCGGTTTCTCCTTGGTTCACGGAGTCGTTAGCCGCCATGCGACCTTGGTCGGATCGGGTTGATTCTTAGTTACTCCCCTCCAGGCACTCCTCGGTTCAAGGCACAGTGGGATCACTAATCACGCTCACGCCAGTCAGTCCGGGCACGAGCGCAACACGCTTGATGGTTTTTGCAACTGCACTTGGGGACACTTTCAAAGTTTTCCCAATTTTTCACACTGACTGACCTTCATTTCTTAAAGTAATGATGGTCACTCATTTTTCTTCACTTAACTGCTTTTTTCTTGCCATAATACAAATTCTAACAGTCTATTCAGTAGGACTATCAGCTGTGTATCCACCAGACTTTTGCACAACACAACTGATGGTCCCAACCCCATTTATAAGGCAAGAAATCCCACTTATTAAACCTGGCAGGGCACACCTGTGAAGTGAAAACCATTTCCTGTGACTACCTCTTGAAGCTCATCAAGAGAATGCCAAGAGTGTACAAAGCAGTCATCAAAGCAAAAGGTGCCTACTTTGAAGAACCTAGAATATAAGACATATTTTCAGTTGTTTCACACTTTTTTGTTAAGTATATAATTCCACATGTGTTAATTCATAGTTTTGATGCCTTCAGTGTGAATGTACAATTTTCATAGTCATGAAAATACAGAAAAATCATTAAATGAGAAGGTGTGTCCAAACTTTTGATCTGTACTGTATATATAAATATATATATATGACTTGCAAATCTTAAAGGGGTTGTCCAGTCTCAGGAAAAAAACACACTGACATGATTACCTTGTATTCCTTGTGTGGGTGGGCCATCCAATGACTTAATGTATACAATCTGCATACTTGTGGTCACAGGCATATTAGACTTACCCGGCATTTCTCAATAAAAGAGAATTGAAGGAAGCAGAGTAAGACTAGTGGTCAGGTTACCTTGTGTATGCAATACATGCAGTCATGTGACAGCCCAGCTATATGGGCAATACAGGGGAATCATGACAGTGTGTCCATACAGTCTGTAGGCACAAAGAGTTACTGCAGATTTTTTTTCTGAGCTTGGACAATCCCTTTAAGTGACCTATTCAATTAATTGACTTCAAATGGAGAATTATACTTTCCAAGATAACATTGTGATTATCTACACTAAATAATAAGATATAATCTGAATCTCTAAATAAGTTCAGTTGTATGTATGGATCATTCAAATTTTAAATGTAGCCCATCAATATTTCAGTTCTCATGACACCTCAATGTTTGGGAAAAGTTATTGGTTTGTTATTAAGTGTAATTTTGAGAATTTAAATAATTTTCTATTTATTATATTGTGGGGAGATGGATGCAATTGGAAATAGCATACATGTAAAAAGAAAATTGGACTGCATGTCTTAAAATACTGGAATCACTTTCATTGACACACGTGCTTTGAATTTGGATTTTGGTTTTAGTTGCATAATTAGAAATCAGGGGCTTAATATAGATTATCCTTGCTTCCAATGTGTGAAAAAAAATATAACTATTAAAGGAAACCTGACAGGTGATACTGTATATGTTGCCCGATCCATGGGCAGCATGTATAAGACATTGGCTGTATGATTTCAGCCATGTATGATTGACTGTGCTTTTTTCACAGAAAAACACACTTTAAAAGCTGATCAGTGACCAAGTCGCATTGAGTGATTACACAAAAAGGCTGGTCCATGGTTGCTTTTTCCTGCCTGCTCCCCTTAAATGATTGGATGCTCCTTGCGTACATACGGAGAAATCTGTACATCATTGGCAGCAGGTGGGGAAAAGCCACCGGAGACCTGACCCTTAAACTGGTCACTGTGCTGCTTCGTCCCTGGTCAACTCTTAAAATACATTTCTCTTTTAAATTCAGCAGATTTCCAGAGCTAAACATATAGTACATGGCTGAAACCATGCAGCCAAAGTCTTATCTGGCTGCAGATGCAGGGCAGGATCACTGGGTTATTGCTGATTCATTGACAGGATAGTTACCAATGTATATAGCAGCCCACTGATCCTGCTCTGCATCTTATCCCTAGCTGAGCAGATCTAGTATTAGTGATAGGGCACAGACTGCTGCTCACATTGCCTTGATGCAAGGCATCATGTGAGAGTGATGTAAGCAAAGCAAAGAAGCCTGAGAATTCTTCTCCCTGAAGACGACTTCAGCTGAAGTTGGCTCATTTGATTGAGAGGCTCAAACCAAGAAAAGGAGTTTTTCTCCCGCTTGGTATATGCCTTAGTAATAATTTTATTTTCAAATGATTAAAGTTATTGCCTCTGTTTTTAAATTAAATAACAAAAAATTTAGTGATAGGTTCTCTTTAAGTAGCACACCAAAATCGCATTAAGCCTTTAATTCTATCCCTGTGCTGTGTGCTTTGTGCTCCTATCTCTACTCGGTACAAACATGAAATGGCGTTCCTTTGCTGTCCCTTATCTTTTATACTGACAATGATAGCCCCACTGATTGGTTGGACTAGACCATGTTAACTGATTGCTGCAGAGCAGCGTCGGAAAGCCTTTGTGGGCACGCCTGACGCCATTAACACACTCAGAGTCCTCGCACATCGAACTGCAAAGTGTTTGAATTTGCATGGAACCATGAAGGTCAGGAAACTCAACTCAATTTTGATCCTCTGGGAACTAAGTCACTCAGTCTATTGTACACCTATAACATATGGTCATGCAAAATCCATTAAAAATAAAATTATTAAATGCTCAGTCCTATGTTACACACTAGTAGTTTTAGAATAAAATATGTAGGGCTTCATGGAAACTTGCCAGAGTTTAATTCAATAGAGGCTGACTCATAAAGACCTGCATTGTGTACTCCGATCTTGAAGCAGAGCCCCCTGGAGTAAGATCCATCAAGTTCATTAAAGTGCCAGACAGAGAAATGGACTGAAATACATTATAATTTAATTTTTGTGTCTTAAATAGAGATGAGCGGTGTTCGACTAGAACTGTTCGCCAATCTCAAATTCGAGCTGTTTTGGGCGGTGTTCGAGTTGTTCGACGAACCCGAACGATTTGCAAAAAATTCGGCTGTTCGAGGTTATGTTCGATAACTGTTCGTGCACCAAAAGCGTGTCCTGCATGTCTGGCGCTATTTAGAGCACCAATCATGCAGGGATTGTCTGCCACTCACTGTAATGCCACAGCCATGGTGGTTGTGGCATTACAGTGATTGCCCAAATCGATGGGAACAGTGCCAACAGTGAAACATGAAAAGCCGGCAATTCAGCAGCGGCATACACCGGTACCCGACAATTTAGAACCGAAAGAATAGAGCTTCACACATAGATTAGATAGATATAAACATGTCAGCCACATATATACGAAGTACAGTGAAAGTGCTGCTTACTGTACTTGTCATTTAGCGTAAAGGATTTATCAAAAAAAATAATAGTGTTTTCATGCACTGTCTCTTTAAAAAAGCCGACCGGCAATTCAGCAGCGACATTCACCGGTACCCGACAATTTAGAACAGACAGAATAGAGCTTCACACATAGATTAGATAGATAGAAACATGTCAGTCACATATATATGAAGTACAGTGACAGTGTTGGTTACTGTACTTGTCATTTAGTATTAAAATAAAGGATTTATTATTAAAAAAATTGGCGTGGGGTTCCCCTTAATTTTAGGCTCTAGCGGAGGTTAAGCAGACGGCTGGGGCAGATGTTTGAAGCCTGGGAAGGGGGTAATACCCACGGAGCTTCCCAGGCTACTAATATCAGCCCCCAGCTGAATACCTAGCCTTTACTAGCTATTAAAATGGAGGACCCCCCCCCAAAAAATGACGTGGGGTCCCCCCTAATTTAATAGCTAGCAAAGGCTAGGCAGACAGCTGGGGGCTGATATTAATAGCCCAGGAAGGGAGCCATGAATATTGGCCCCCTCCCAGGCTAGAAACATCAGCCGTCAGCCGCCCCAGAAATGGCGCATTCATAGGATGCGCCAATTCTGGCACTTAGCCTCGCTCTTCCACGCTGCCCTGGTGCGGTGGCAGGGGGTAATAGGGTTGGGGTTGATGTCAGCTTATAATGCCAGCTGACATCAAGCCCAGGTTAGTAATGGAGAGGCGTCTATAAGACACCCCCATTACTAACCCCATAGTCAAAGTTAAAAAAAACACAAACACCCAGAATAAAGTCCTTTAATTGAAATAAAGACACAATCCTTTATTGTTCTAAATTAAACCATACTTACCGTCACGCCCATTCCAGATGAAGCCAACGATCTCCTGCAATAAAAGAAAAATAATAAAGCAACCTCATCCTTACCTTTCCATGGTTCCCACGACAGCTTCAGCTCTGCTACATCGAGATGACAGGCTGGACCGCAGCAGAACGCTGCCATCCAGCCTGTCATCCCGCAGACACTGAGAAGCGTAGGCTTGCTTGCGCTGCTCAGCGTCTCTCTGTGACGACATCCAGATGAGCCGAGTTCATGTCCAATGAACTCGGCTCACCTCATGCACGTCACTGACAGCGTGGGAAAATTCTCACGCTGAAGCGCTGAGTGCAGGAGAATTCTCCCACGCTGTCAGTGACGTGCATAAGGTGAGCTCATGTCCAATGAACTCAGCTCACCTCCTGCATGTCACTGACAGCGTGGGAGAATTCTCCTGCACTCAGCGCTTCAGCGTGAGAATTCTCCCACGCTGAAGCGCAGAGTGCAGGAGAATTTTCCCACGCTGTCAGTGACGTGCATAAGGTGAGCTCATGTCCAATGAACTCAGCTCACCTCCTGCACGTCACTGACAGCGTGGGAGAATTCTCCTGCACTCAGCGCTTCAGTGTGAGAATTCTCCCACGCTGAAGCGCTGAGTGCAGGAGAATTTTCCCACGCTGTCAGTGACGTGCATGAGGTGAGCCGAGTTCATTGGACATTAACTCGGCTCATCTGGATGCCCTCACAGAGAGACGCTGTGGAGCGCAAGCAAGCCTGCGCTTCTCAGTGTCTGCGGGATGACAGGCTGGATGGCGGCGTTCTGCTGCGGTCCAGCCTGTCATCTCGATGTAGCAGAGCTGAAACTGTCATGGGAACCATGGAAAGGTAAGGATGATGTTGCTTTATTATTTTTCTTTTATTTCAGGAGATCGTTGGCTTCAGCTGGAATGGGCGTGATGGTAAGTATGGTTTAATTTAGAACAATAAAGAATTGTGTGTTTATTTCAATTAAAGGACTTTTTTCTGGGTGTTGTGTTTTTTTTAAATACTTTAGTAGAAATTCATGGTGGTCATGTCTAATATTGGCGTGACCCCATGAATTTCGGGCTTAGGGCCAGCTGATAATGCCAAGCTGGCCCTAACCCCTTTATTACCCAGTGAGCCACCGCATCAGGGCCCTGGATGAGTTGGGTACAGCGCCAGAAGATGGCGCTTCTATGAACGCGCCATTTTCCGGGGTGGCTGCGGACTGAAATTTGCAGCGGGGGTGGCCCAGAAAGCTTGGGCCTCCCTGCGCTGCGGATTCCAGCCCCCAGCTGCCTAGTTGTACCTGGCTGGACACAAAAACAGGGCGAAGCCCCACGTCAATTTTCTTTAAATTATTTCATGAAATAATTAAGAAAAAATGGGCTTCCCTATATTGTTGTGTCCGGCCAGGTACAAATAGGCAGCTGGTGGTTGGGGGCAGCCCGTTCCTGCCTGCTGCACCTGACTGGACACAAATATAGTGCGAAGCCCCACGTCAATTTTTTTTTAATTATTTCATGAATTTCCTGAAATAATTTAAAAAAATTGAAGTGGGGCTTCGCACTATATTTGTGTCCAGCCAGGTACAGCAGGCAGGAACGGGCTGCCCCCAACCACCAGCTGCCTATTTGTACCTGGCCGGACACAACAATATAGGGAAGCCCTTTTTTTCTTAATTATTTCATGAATTTCATGAAATAATTAAAAAAAATTGAAGTGGGGCTTCGCACTATATTTGTGTCCAGCCAGGTACAGCAGGCAGGAACGGGCTGCCCCCAACCACCAGCTGCCTATTTGTACCTGGCCGGACACAACAATATAGGGAAGGCCTTTTTTTCTTAATTATTTCATGAATTTCATGAAATAATTAAAAAAAAAATACGTGGGGCTTCGCCCTATTTTTGTGTCCAGCCAGGTACAACTAGGCAGCTGGGGGCTGGAATCCGCTGCGCAGGGAGGCCCAAGCTTTCTGGGCCCCCCCCCCCCGCTGCAAATTGCAGTCCGCAGCCACCCCGGAAAATGGCGCGTTCATAGAAGCGCCATCTTCTGGCGCTGTACCCAACTCATCCAGGGCCCTGGTGCGGTGGCTCACTGGGTAATAAAGGGGTTAGGGCCAGCTTGGTATTATCAGCTGGCCCCAAGCCCAAAATTCATGGGGTCACGCCAGTATTAGACATGACCGCCATGAATTTCTAGTAAAGTATTTAAAAAAAACACAACACCCAGAATAAAGTCCTTTAATTGAAATAAAGACACAATTCTTTATTGTTCTAAATTAAACCATACTTACCATCACACCCATTCCAGCTGAAGCCAACGATCTCCTGCAATAAAAGAAAAATAATAAACCAACCTCATCCTTACCTTTCCATGGTTCCCACGACAGCTTCAGCTCTGCTACATCGAGATGACAGGCTGGACTGCAGCAGAACGCTGCCATCCAGCCTGTCATCCCGCAGACACTGAGAAGCGCAGGCATGCTTGCGCTCCTCACTGTTTCGCTGTGACGGCATCCAGATGAGCCGAGGTCATGTCCAATGAACTCGGCTCACCTCATGCACGTCACTGACAGCGTGGGAAAATTCTCACGCTGAAGTGCTGAGTGCAGGAGAATTCTCCCACGCTGTCAGTGATGTGCATGAGGTGAGCTCATGTCCAATGAACTCAGCTCACCTCCTGCACGTCACTGACAGCGTGGGAAAATTCTCCTGCACTCAGCGCTTCAGCGTGAGAATTTTCCCACGCTGTCAGTGACGTGCATGAGGTGAGCCGAGTTCATTGGACATGAACTCGACTCATCTGGATGTCGTCACAGAGAGACGCTGAGCAGCGCAAGCAAGCCTGCGCTTCTCAGTGTCTGCGGGATGACAGGCTGGATGGCAGCGTTCTGCTGCGGTCCAGCCTGTCATCTCGATGTAGCAGAGCTGAAGCTGTCGTGGGAACCATGGAAAGGTAAGGATGAGGTTGCTTTATTATTTTTCTTTTATTGCAGGAGATCGTTGGCTTCAGCTGGAATGGGCGTGACGGTAAGTATGGTTTAATTTAGAACAATAAAGGATTGTGTCTTTATTTCAATTAAAGGACTTTATTCTGGGTGTTTGTGTTTTTTTTAACTTTGACTATGGGGTTAGTAATGGGGGTGTCTTATAGACGCCTCTCCATTACTAACCTGGGCTTGATGTCAGCTGGCATTATAAGCTGACATCAACCCCAACCCTATTACCCCCTGCCACCGCACCAGGGCAGCGTGGAAGAGCGAGGCTAAGTGCCAGAATTGGCGCATCCTATGAATGCGCCATTTCTGGGGCGGCTGACGGCTGGTGTTTCTAGCCTGGGAGGGGGCCAATATTCATGGCTCCCTTCCTGGGCTATTAATATCAGCCCCCAGCTGTCTGCCTAGCCTTTGCTAGCTATTAAATTAGGGGGGACCCCACGTCATTTTTTTGGGGGGGTCCCCCATTTTAATAGCTAGTAAAGGCTATGTATTCAGCTGGGGGCTGATATTAGTAGCCTGGGAAGCTCCGTGGGTATTACCCCCTTCCGAGGCTTCAAACATCTGCCCCAGCCGTCTGCTTAACCTCCGCTAGAGCCTAAAATTATGGGGGAACCCACGCCAATTTTTATTTTAATAAATCCTTTATTTTAACACTAAATGACAAGTACAGTAACCAACACTGTCACTGTACTTATTATAAATGTGACTGACATCTTTCTATCTATCTAATCTATGTGTGATGCTCTATCTTTCTGTTCTAAATTGTCGGGTACCGCTGCTGAATTGCCGGCCGGCTTTTTTAAAGAGACAGTGCATGAAAACACTATTATTTTTTTAAATAAATCCTTTACACTAAATGACAAGTACAGTAAGCAACACTGTCACTGTACTTATTATATATGTGACTGACATGTTTCTATCTATCTAATCTATGTGTGAAGCTCTATTCTTTCTGTTCTAAATTGTCGGGTACAGATGCTGAATTGCCGGCCGGCTTTTTTAAAGAGACGGTGCATGAAAACACTAATATTTTTTTTAATAAATCCTTTACACTAAATGACAAGTGCAGTAACCAACACTGTCACTGTGCTTCTTATATGTGTGACTGACATGTTTCTATCTATCTAATCTATGTGTGATGCTCTATTCCTTCTTGTCTAAATTGTCGGGTACCGGTGTATGCCGCTGCTGAATTTGCCGGCCGGCTTTTTTAAAGAGAGTGTCTTCTGAGCAGTTTGTCAGCTTTTGGACACCTTTGCAGGTGTTTTCTATGTGTTTCTATGTGTTTTTGTTTGCCTGCCATTGGTTTTAACGGTGTTCGACGGTGTTCTAAGGTGTTCGACGAACAGTTCGACGAACAGTTCCTCGAACATCCCGGTGTTCGACGAACCGAACCGAACCCGAACACTACGGGGGTGGCTCAACACTAGTCTTAAATTAAAATTAAGTTGTAGAGCCGTGCCAGGTTACAATTTTATGACAAGCTTCTTGACTATGCAGGCTTAAAAACACCAAAAGTCTCACAAGTTTTGCACAGCTAATAAAATTGCAACATTTGCAACAGTTTTAAGCTAGTTTTCTATTACAAATTATAATATATAGGGACTGCTATGTGACTCACCCGCAGAGCCGTGGGGTACTCGGCAGCCGGGCCTATAGATGTCGGTGGGGGATATCACGGTGGCTGGCCCGGTCCGTAGCCCAGGGCGGTCAACAAAAAGGGGCTTTAGGTTCATATGGGATTTTGGAATAGTTTGTGACGCCACCTGTGGAATGCGGCAAAAGGGTGCCACCGCTGCGGAGCAGTCCTCTGAAGCTGATGTTACTGCAGCAGGGATGCTATGGCTCTCCACAGGAAGAGCTAGCTCTAGGGCAGTGTAGGGGTTGTTGGTTGCACTGGGTGTTATAAGGCAGGGGGAAAGATGACACAGGTGAAATAATGGACGGAGGCAGGACGGTGCAGTCATCCGAGTCTTTACTCACAGTTATTAAGTTCCTCAGGTTGCACTGTCAAGCTTACAGCCTCCCACGTCACGCTGCGTTCACCAGAACGAGGGTTCAGCTCTTCCTCAAGTAGTTTGGGAGCACCTGACGGAACCCCACTTTCTTGTGTTCCTCTCTCAAGACCGTCTTCACGCTGGGTCTTCTCCCTCCTTCCCTGTGCTTCCCCACTCTCAGTCCCGCTCGGGTGCTCTGAAGTCCCTCCAACTCTCACTGGAGTTCCCGGACCTTATTGACCCTCACAGAGATTAGAATGAGGCTTTGGCAACTGGACTATATAAACCAGAAGCCTCCGGTTTTTCCAGCCGAGACTTGGAGTAACACGACTGGTCCAGGGGCCGGTCCCCTTCTTGCGGCCTACGATCCCTCTGTCTTCTGACAGATTCGGGGCTTATGGGTGCTTTCAGGCACTCATTGTACCCCCTGAGATCCCCTTAACAGAACGGAGCTTACTCTTCTGCTCCCCTCCTGGGCCTCTAGAACTGGGCCCTACTTGTGGAACAGAGCTCCTAAACAGACTCTGCTCCCTGACTGACTGTTCTCTCTCACTCCTCTCACTTATCTCCCTGCCACCCTAAAATGGCTCCCATTATATACCTCCTTCAATGGTGCTCCCCTAAACTGCTTCCTCCACCCACACCCACTACTGGTTCCCCCTACCTTTGGGTTCCCCCCACTCCAGCCAGGGACAGGGCTCAGCACTGCGCATACATCTTGCCCCTCCAGCCGGCCTGGAGTAGTGTAGTGTTGGATGTAGGTGTTGGGGTTCCGGGCAGCACTCCCTCCTTACCTGAGAGAAGGAGACACCACACCTCTGGGTGAGATGCAGTACCTCTGTGGCGACTGAACCCTCAGGGGCACCACATATGTATAAATGTCAACAATAAAAAAAGGAACAATGTGTTTATTGCTATAAAAACTCCATATATATGAATTACTATACCTACAAATGTGTCTAGCCCAGTAGATCAATTAGAACAATTACAGTTAAACCTCAGCAAATGACAGACAGTTAGAAGATACTGACAGATTCTTCTTGCAGTAGCTTATCTCACATGGATTAGGCTAGCAGAAATTTCACAGACATTCAATAGCTTTCTTTTCCGTGACATATACCATCTAGAAATAGTTAGGGGCACCCCCTTACATGCTGAAATTGTATCACTTGTCTTTGTCGACATTTAACCAAAGTCAGATTTTACACTAAATAATTTTACAATCAAGTTTTTACTAATGATTCTTAGGTGGAGTAGGCATTTTCCTCTTCTAGATACTGCAAGTAAATTGGTTGCTGATAACAAAACCTGTGAATAATTAATTAGACTTGCTGGCTAAAAACCTCTTATGACTAATGAGCAGTTATTCCACCTAGCATACAGATAATCATTCTAGCGCTATAATTTATATATCATCTATAAATATTAACAATATTCTTGTTAAAGCCTTTTATTCAGTGAAACAATCCTCTACCTTTCAATTATGTCACACAATGATATTGAAATATAGCTGTTATTAGCATGTTTATGGTGTTTATATATTCTGCTATCTCTACAAATTGTTTATGCATATTTAACACTTTTATAGTTGGAAATGTAAATTATATTTTTTCTAGGCAACCTAAAAAAATTCAACTAACATCGCAAGTGCTACATACAACTTAGTTACAAAACTACTTTTCAGTTTGCATTCCATATTTGTATGTACTAGTTCGTATTTGTTGAATTATGATGTTTTTATAAATTAATACTTATTTGAATTTTAAATCACATTCTAAATAGTCATTTATGATTGAGACTAGAGTACATAAAATGCACCTGTGCACTCAGCTCAAATTTCATTTAAACCGAATGAATGTGCGAAATTCATTATGGTAATTCTGCAAAATTTACATGAAAGATTTTTTTCTTCTAAATTTAAATTTTTTGGGGGGGATTTTTATAATTAACAGCATGTTCCAACTTACATTAGCTTTGATGATATTACATTAATAGTCATTTTTTGCATAAAAGATTATCTTTCATTTCCTCTCAATAATGTTATTAAAAAGCTACATAAAAATCAAAATTATATATGCACAAAATTATGCAGTATCGTGGCAAATAACATGTAATTATAGACCAACTGTCCATTACTTAAACTATTCCACTGTATATTTTCAGTAACTGCTGATGTATTGAAATTTAAAGGTATAGTTATTCAACAAACATAAATGTTTGTATCGGCTTAATTAAAGTAAATCATCCATAGAGGTCAATTTCAAATTTTGATTTCAAGGTTTACACTCTTCCCCTAAGATGTCATAAGAGTAATGTGTCATTTACTGAAATGGTGTGACATCTCATTTGCCGATCACATAATTTCTTGTTAGCTATACCACCCCAGACAGAACATGGAATATTAAGGATACATAATATTTTGGATTAATTAGATTTCCATCCAATTTATAGTATTAAAATGTGATCCAGATGACATTCTTGGCTCTTTTCCATTCCAATAGTCATTTCACACATGACATTCTGCTTCTGTTTGTAGGGCTAGATCAGAAAATGGGATGTAATGCTTTTGCATGAAGTGCATTATGTTTGTGTGCTGTGACTGAAAAAAAGAGCAGATCTTGCAGCCATATTTAAAACAGACTTCTTTAGGTGTATTACAGCTAGAGATGAGCGTTGTTCGACTCGAACTGTTCGCCAATCTCAAATTCGAGCTGTTTTGGGCGGTGTTCGAGCCGTTCGGCGAACACGAACGATTTGAGAAAAATTCGGCTGTTCGAGGTTATGTTCGATAACTGTTCGTGCACCAAAATCATAACTGGATTTTTTCTCAGTAATGATGAAAATTAATGTTAATACGCAGTTTGAGTGTACAGCGGGGTGGGGGGAGGGGTAGGGGATGGATCTCTGCAGGAATAATGAAGATCTCCATTTTTTTTTCTCTTTCCCGCATTTACAGTGGGGAGGTGCTATCTGTCAGCCTATCAGCAGCGCACACACGGAGCGAAGTGCTTTTTTTCACACAAGCCAGGGCATGTGTCATTGGCAGTGTATGTCACATGTCCTTGCCCTATAAGACCAAGCCATTTTCCCCGTCGCCACCATTTTCTCACTGCTGCAGCTGCGTGTTAAATGGCACCGCTGTTGCTGTGTGTGCCATACCTTGTTAATTTCAAGCCAATTTTCGCAAAAATCTACAGATAGCTTGGGAGTAGGGAATAGTTGTGATTGCAGTCCTTTTAAGGACTAGGTTACAGCATTTCCTACGACTTTTATCAGGCAGGTCTGTGCTCTTAAATAGATAGATTGTGGGAGTAAAGACTAATTGTAATTGCAGTCCTTTTCAGGACTAGGTTACATCAGTTCCTATCAGTTTTTGCCAGGCAGGTCTGTGCCAGTGCTGTGCAAGTTTTTTTCACAGCATTTGGCTGAATCTAGCAAAGCTAATCCTTTTTGGCCTATTGCAGAGTGTGTTAGTCAGTGGAGTAGCCTATCTGTGTTGCAAGATATACCACCTGTGTATAGAATACCAATTTTTTTACTGCACCTAGTGAAGTAAAATCTTTTGGGCATAGCATCATTCTATTAGTCCATCTATACTGACCTCCATCAGGTTGCAAATTGAATATAATTTTTTGTCTGCATCTAGCTCTGAAAAAATATTTGGCCTTCTAGCAGTGTGTGGGACTTTCTCTATTAGTCCATCTATACTGACCTCCATCAGGTTGCAAATTAAAAATAATTTTTTTCTGCATCTACCTCTGAAAAAATATTTGGGCTTCTAGCTTTGTGTGGGACTTGTTCTATTAGTCCATCTATACTGACCTCCATCAGGTTGCAAACTGAATATAATTTTTTTCTGCATCTAGCTCTGAAAAAATATTTGGCCTTCTAGCAGTGTATGGGACTTTCTCTATTAGTCCATCTATACTGACCTCCATCAGGTTGCAAATTAAAAATAATTTTTATCTGCATCTAGCTCTGAAAAAATATTTGGCCTTCTAGCAGTGTGTGGGACTTTCTCTATTAGTCCATCTATACTGACCTCCATGAGGTTGCAAATTAAAAATAATTTTTTGTCTGCATCTAGCTCTGAAAAAATATTTGGCCTTCTAGCAGTGTGTGGGACTTTCTCTATTAGTCCATCTATACTGACCTCCATCAGGCTGCAAATTAAAAATAATTTTTATCTGCATCTACCTCTGAAAAAATATCTGGCCTTCTAGCTGTGTGTGGGACTTTTCTATTAGTCCATCTATACTGACCTCCATCAGCTTGCAAACTGAATATAATTTTTTTCTGCATCAAGCTCTGAAAAAATATTTGGTCTTCTAGCAGTGTGTGGGACTTTCTCTATTAGTCCATCTATACTGACCTCCATCAGGTTGCAAATTAAAAATAATTTATATCTGCATCTAGCTCTGAAAAAATATTTGGGCTTCTAGCAGTGTGTGGGACTTTGTCTATTAGTCCATCTATACTGACCTCCATCAGATTGCAAATTAAAAATAATTTTTTGTCTGCATCTAGCTCTGAAAAAATATTTGGCCTTCTAGCAATGTGTGGGACTTTCTCTATTAGTCCATCTATACTGACCTCCATCAGGTTGCAAACTGAATATATTTTTTTTCTGCATCTACCTCTGAAAAAATATTGGGCTTCTAGCAGTGTGTGGGACTTGTTCTATTAATCCATCTATACAGACCTCCATCAGGTTGCAAACTGAATATAATTTTTTTCTGCATCTACCTCTGAAAAAATATTTGGGCTTCTAGCTGTGTGTGGGACTTGTTCTATTAGTCCATCTATACTGACCTCCATCAGGTTGCAAACTGAATATAATTTTTTTCTGCTTCTAGCTCTGAAAAAATATTTGGCCTTCTAGCAGTGTGTGGGACTTTCTCTATTAGTCCATCTATACTGACCTCCATCAGGTTGCAAATTAAAAATAATTTTTATCTGCATCTAGCTCTGAAAAAATATTTGGCCTTCTAGCAGTGTGTGGGACTTTCTCTATTAGTCCATCTATACTGACCTCCATCAGGTTGCAAACTGAATAAATTTCTTTTCTGCATCTACCTCTGAAAAAATATTGGGCTTCTAGCTGTGTGTGGGACTTGTTCTATTAATCCATCTATACAGACCTCCATCAGGTTGCAAACTGAATATAATTTTTTTCTGCATCTACCTCTGAAAAAATATTTGGGCTTCTAGCTGTGTGTGGGACTTGTTCTATTAATCCATCTATACAGACCTCCATCAGGTTGCAAACTGAATATAATTTTTTTCTGCATCTACCTCTGAAAAAATATTTGGGCTTCTAGCTGTGTGTGCGACTTGTTCTTTTTGTCCATCTATACTGACCTCCATCAGGTTGCAAACAGAATATAATTTTTTTCTGCATCTAGCTCTGAAAAAATATTTGGCCTTCTAGCAGTGTGTGGGACTTTCTCTATTAGTCCATCTATACTGACCTCCATCAGGTTGCAAATTAAAAATAATTTTTATCTGCATCTAGCTCTGAAAAAATATTTGGCCTTCTAGCAGTGTGTGGGACTTTCTCTATTAGTCCATCTATACTGACCTCCATCAGGTTGCAAACTGAATATATTTCTTTTCTGCATCTACCTCTGAAAAAATATTGGGCTTCTAGCTGTGTGTGGGACTTGTTCTATTAATCCATCTATACAGACCTCCATCAGGTTGCAAACTGAATATAATTTTTTTCTGCATCTACCTCTGAAAAAATATTTGGGCTTCTAGCTGTGTGTGCGACTTGTTCTTTTAGTCCATCTATACTGACCTCCATCAGGTTGCAAACAGAATATAATTTTTTTCTGCATCTAGCTCTGAAAAAATATTTGGCCTTCTAGCAGTGTGTGGGACTTTCTCTATTAGTCCATCTATACTGACCTCCATCAGGTTGCAAACTGAATATATTTTTTTTCTGCATCTACCTCTGAAAAAATATTTGGGCTTCTAGCTGTGTGTAGGACTTGTTCTATTAGTCCATCTATACTGACCTCCATCAGGTTGCAAACTGAATAAAAAAATTTTCTGCATCTACCTCTGAAAAAATATTTGGGCTTCTAGCTGTGTGTTGGACTTGTTCTATTAGTCCATCTATACTGACCTCCATTAGGTTGCAAATTAAATATAATTTTTTTCTGCATCTAACCCAGCCAATAGTTTTGGCCTAATACCACAGTTTGGCCACTCAGCTCTGGTCGGTTCCCATCCATTGTTTTTTTGTGCAAACAACTCCAGAGTTGTGAATTAGTTAACGACCAAAATGAGTGGAAAAAGGCCTGCTGCTGGTGGAAAGGGGAATAGGCGTGTTGGGAAGGGGAAAAAAGGTTGTGTCTGTTGGGTAGGTGTTAAAGCAACAGTAACATCTGCAGAAGAAAGACCATCTTCCAGCCAAACTAAAATGTCTACTTCTTTTAGCGGACAATGTGATAAGATCCCTTTCTTACGGCCACGCCAATCGCTACAAATTCCAGATGAGGCACAAAAACAGCATGTGCTTCAACGGATATCAAGTGCTATTTTAAGTGGGCTCTCCTCCACATCAACTTCAACATCACAAATACTCCAGTCCTCAAAGGTGTCACCCCAATCGCACTTGCTTCCTCACAGCTCCCAAATCTCCAGCTGCCCGTCTGAGTATGAGGTAGAACAGATGGTTGAGTCTGCAGAGCTGTTTACTCATACTATAGCCTGGGAATCAGAGGTCGACTCCAGCGCTTCTGTGAATCCAGACGAGGAAATGATCTGCACTGATGCCCAGAATCTTTATGAGTCGGATCCAGGACCAGACGCAGAAGGTTCTGACCATAATGTAGACCCTCATTCCCAAACTGTAACTCCTGTTGGTGGAGACAATGAGGAAGATGATGATGAGACTCAAATACCTGATTGGAGCGTCAACTTTAGTTTTTTGTCAGGGCAGGAACACGTTGGCTCTGAGGACGACAGGTGTGATAATGCACAGGGTGATGATGATGAGGTTGGAGATCCCACTTACTGTCAACCCACAGTCAGCCAAGAGATGAGGTCAGCAGAGGAGGTGGAGGAAGATGCTAGTGACGACGAGGTCAGGTTGCGCCTTCCTGGACAGAGACGTAGTACTGGAAGCACGTCAACAACTGCATCCTCAAACACAACTCTGCCTCTCACCACAAGTCGTGGTGGCTCTTCAGGTCGCATGGGTGCTAAGCCTTGCATAGCCTGGGCATTTTTTCAGATCGATAAAGATGACCCAACTCGTGTTATCTGTAACATTTGTCAGCAAAAGCTAAGTAGAGGCCAAAAAATACATAGTTTGAGTACTTCATGCATGAACCGGCACATGGACATGAAGCATAAGTTGCAGTGGGAAGCTCAGTGTGCTACAATGCGGCCTAGCCGGCCGGGCCAACCACCGTCTGCCATATCTTGTGCATCCGCGGCCTCTTCATCCTCTGTGACTGGGGGGACAGCAGTCACACCTGTTTTGGGGCGCAGACCTGCCACCTCTTTACCCGCAACAGCCAGCGTGATTGGCAGGTCATCATTTTCTTTGGAGGTGGTAACACCAGCTGGTGTTGAGCACTGTCCGACATCGATAGCACCACCTTTGGATCAAGGCAACCTAACATGTCCGCCTGCATCTTCCTCACAGACTGGCAGTTTGCCAGGGACACCCTTATCAACCCCGTCTAAGCACAATAGCCAGCCCTCGGTCCCTCAGATGTGGACAAGTAAAAGACCATTTCCTCCTAGCCATGAGAAAGCTAAGAGGTTGAATTTCACCATCTGCAAGCTCTTGGCTGCAGAAATGCTGCCTTTCCGCCTGGTGGACACAGAGGATTTTCGAGACCTTATGTCCATCGCAGTGCCCCAGTACCAGATGCCCAGTCGGCACTACTTCTCAAAGAAAGGTGTGCCTGCTCTCCACCAGCATGTCGCACACAACATCACCGCTTCTTTGAAAAACTCTGTGTGTGACAGGGTGCATTTCACCACAGACACTTGGACGAGTAGGCATGGACAGGGGCGTTACATGTCGCTGACTGGGCACTGGGTAACTATGGTGACAGCAGTACAAGGGGCTGCTGTCCAAGTCTTGCCGTCCCCACGAGTTGTGCGTCAATCCTCTTTATGTCAAAGTTCCTCCACTGCTTCTGCCTCCTCAACCTCCTCTTGGTCTTCCACCTGCACCCAAAGCTTGTCTGGTCATGCCACAAGCTTTCTAACTGCGCAGAAGGGATCCTGCACACCTCCTTACTATGCTGGCAGTAGGGCTCAACGTCATCAGGCGGTTTTTACTTTGAAATGTCTAGAAAATGTGAGTCATACAGCTGAGAAGTTGTGGTCAGCTCTGGAGAACCAATTTCATGAATGGTTGTCTCCACTGGACCTGAAACCAGGGAAGGCCGTGTGCGACAATGCTGCAAACCTGGGTGCGGCCCTTCGCCGGGGCAATGTCACACACGTGCCTTGTATGGCTCACGTGTTGAACCTGGTTGTCCAGCAATTTTTAGCCCACTATCCCAGACTAGATGGCCTTCTGCAGAGGGCACGGTCGCTGTGTGCTCACTTCCGCCGTTCGCATCCCGCAGCTCAGCGACTTACATCTCTACAGAAGTCGTTGGGCCTGCCACTTCACCGGCTAAAATGCGATGTGCCTACCCGGTGGAATTCAACTCTTCACATGTTGCAGCGACTGTGGCAGCACCGACAAGCCCTGGTGCAATACGTTCTGACGTATAGCCTGGGCCAACGAGATCCAGAGGTGGGGCAAATCACGCTGGAGGAGTGGTCTCAGATCAGGGACCTATGCACCCTTCTGCACAGTTTTGAAATGGCGACGAAGATGTTTAGTGCTGACGATGCCATTATCAGCATGACTATTCCGGTGATTTACATGCTGGAGCACATGTTAAACAGAATTCAAGTCAGGTGGTGGCACAAGAGGAGGTGGAGGAAGTAGAGGAGGAGGAGTTGTATGCGGAAGGGCTAACATCTGCAAGGTCCAGACGGTCGGCAGCACCAAGGCGGCAGGCATGTGAGGGTGGGGGAGATGGTTTTACCAGGGCGCATGGTAGCAGCCAAACTAGTGAGGAAGGTGCAGGAGCCCAGGAAGAAGTGGAGGACGAACTGATGGAAGACTCATCAGATGAGGGAGACCTTGATCACATTTCTGTTGTGCGAGGTTGGGGGGAGAGGACAGAGGAAGGAAGCATGATTGTTACCTCGCCACCAACACAACAGGGACTTGGTTCTCCTGGATGCACAACACACATGAGTGCCTTCTTGCTGCACTACCTGCAACATGACCCTCGAATTGTGAGAATTAGAAATAATCCTGACTACTGGGTTGCCACACTGTTAGATCCCCGGTACAAAAGTAAGTTTGCAGAAATTATTCCTGCCATAGAAAGGGATGCACGCATGCAGGAGTATCAGCAGAGACTGTTGCAGAATCTTACATGTGCTTTTCCACAAAACACCAGTGGTGCACGTAGTGAATCTCACAGTTCCAACTTGCCAACCGTGGGACCGTCAAGTGTTCAGCACTCAAACCGTAACAGAACCACAGTATCTGCTGGTAACATCAATTTTGCGGAATCATTTCACCACTTTTTTAGCCCATCCTTTGCAAGGCCACAGGAGACAAGAAGTCTGACACATAGTCAACGCGTAGAGACGATGGTACAGGAGTATCTCCAAGTAAACATTGAAGCCATGACTGTGTCACTGGACCCTTGCTCTTTTTGGGCTTCCAATCTGGATAAATGGCCGGAGCTAGCCACTTATGCCTTGGAGATCTTGTCATGCCCCGCAGCCAGCGTTCTGTCTGAACGTGTGTTCAGCGCTGCTGGTGGTGTGCTGACAGTTAAGCGCACGCGGCTCTCCACTGATAATGTAGACAGACTCACGTTCAAAAAGATGAACAAATCATGGATCCGAAACGACTTTTCTACCCCTGTGTCATCCTGGGGAGAGTAAAAGCTTGATGATTGGTTAAAATCACCCTACCAACCATTTTAAGCTTTCAAATTACTAATTATGTTTATCTGTATCTTGGCTGGAAAATAGTTTGGGCTTTGTAGCAGTGTGCAGCACTGATTCTATTAGGCCATGGATAATAATCTCCACCAGATTTAAAATTACTAATCATGTTTATCTGTATCTTGACTGGAAAATAATTTGGGCTTTGTAGCAGTGTGCAGCACTGATCCTATTAGGCCATCTATACTAAGCTCCACCAGATTTAAAATTAATAATAATTTTTAGCTGCATCTAGCCCGGAAAACAATTTTGGGGCTCCGAGATGCGCAAGACACATAAGTGCCTTCTTGCTGCACTACCTGCAACATGACCCTCATATTGTAAGAATTCGAAGTAATCATGACTACTGGGTTGCCACACTCTTAGATCCCCCAAACTTTTCGATCAACCTTTTCATTTTAATAAAGACCAAAAACATGGTCATTTTTGAAATTATAAGCATTAGCAGGTTATTAGAAACTGAAATCAAACAGTTTTCAACTCAAAACTTCATTCTAGGTGATGTTACATTTTCACATAGGACCCCTTGTTCGAAAGGAGCTTCTGAACTCTCTCGTCCATTGAATTTGTCAGGTTTTGGATGGTTTCTGCTTCAATTGTTTTGCATGAGGACAGAATACCCTCCCAGAGCTGTTGCTTAGATGTGAACTGCCTCCCGCCATCATAGACACTCTTTTTGATGATGCTCCAGAGGTTCTGAATGGGGTAGAGGTCAGGGGAGCATGGGATCACACCATAAGTTTGTCCCCTTTTATGCCCATATCAGCCAGAGATGTAGATGTTTTATGTGCAGCATGAGATGGTGCATTATCATGCAAAAAAATGATCTTGCTGTGAAATACACGGTTCTTCTTCTTGAACCATGGCAGGAAGTGCTGTTTGAGAAAATCCACATACATTATGGAGTTCATCTTTAGCGCCTTCAGGGATCCTAAAGGGGCCGACAATCTCTCTCCCCATGATTCCAGCCCAAAACATTACTCCACCTCCTCCTTGTTGGCGCTGTTGCCGTGTTTGCGTTTGGTGTCCATCAACCAGCCAACCTCCAATCCATCCATCTGGACCATCGAGCGCTGCACGGCACTCATCCGTGAACAAAACAGTTTTGAAATCAGTCTTCATGTAATGTTTGGCCCACTGGAGCCATTTCTGCTTGTGTGAAGTGGATAGAGGAGGTCGACAGGATGGCGTATGCACAGCTGCAAACCTCTGAAGGACCCTGCATCTTGTTGTTTGGGGGACGTTGGAGGCACCAGCAGCTTCAAAAACTTGTCTGCTGCTATGACAAGGCTTTTTTGCCGCTGCTCTTTTAACCTGACGTAATTGCCTGTAGGAAAGAGTCCTCAATTTGCCCTTATCAGCACGCACACGTGTGTACTGTGAATCAGCTACATACTTCTTGATTGCCAAGACACTTCATCCTGATCATCGCACAATGTTGATTGTAGTCATGCCTTGACCTAAGCACTCCACAATTTGTTGCTTCTCAGCAGCCGACACATCCTTTTTCTTTCCCATTTTGGCAGAAAATGTAGGCTGCTTAATAATGTGAGACAGCCTTCTTAAGTAGTCTTGCCTTTCATTGGACACACCTGCCAAACTAATTAGCACAGGTGTCTGCAATTGCTTACAGTGATATAAAGAGCCCTGACACACATCACCATCAATGAGTTTAACTGACAAACAAACAAATTCTTCCCTTATCACTCCTAAACACTTTTTGCATAATAATTTGGAACACAGTGTACACGTGCTTTTCCACAAAACACCAGTGGTTCACGTAGTGAATCTTACAGTTCTAACTTGCCAACCGTGGTCTGTATGGAGTTGTTCAATAAAGGGCCCAAAATTAAGATAACATAGATGGGAGAGGTCTCTATGAATAGGAATTCCTAAGTATTTGATACCCTGTGAGGGCCAGGCAAAGGGAAAGTTGGACTGGATGGAATCCTATATAGATTTGGGGAGGAAGACATCGAGGGCCTCAGACTTCGCTGCATTGATTTTAAAATTTGACCATGTAACAAAGTGATCTATTTCAGCCATAACAGCATGGATGGATATATGTGATTGAGTGATATATACTAGGACATCATCAGCAAATGGAGAGCACTTGTACTCGGTGCCTCCCACCTCAATCCACCTAATATTGGGGTTATGGCGAATTGATGAGAGCAGGTGCTCCGTCACTACGATGTATAAGAGAGGGGACAGAGGACATCCCTGCCTTGTCCCATTGGTGATTGTGAAAGGTGATGAAAATGTTCTGATGCACCCCCTGTGCCTTGGGACACCCGGAGCCGGACCCTTTTTGGTGGATGCTGGTGGTTGTAGTCTTCGTGGCGGCGACCCGGTTCCGTGGCTCAGGGTGGTCAAACCAGTGGCGGAACTATTTATGTGGTTTTGATGTTTAAATGTCCGACGACGCCACCCGTGGATTGCAGTCAGAGTGAACCGCCTCTGCAGGGCAGACCGCTGAGGCTGGTGTTGTGGGTGCAGCAGAGCGTAGCATAACTCCCCACGGGAGGAGTATAGCCTCAGGGCAGTGTATGCGGAGGATGGGGGTGATGGTGCAGGGCAGCAGCAGTAACGACACAGAGTCAGTGATGCAGTCCAGGGCCTTTACTCACAGTTCTTATTATCCAGACCACGTCTGCAGGTAACGGCTGCCCACGTCGTACTGTGCTCACCATGTGAGGGGCTCAGACAACTCCCAGATAACTTTGGAGCGCTTCACAGGACCCCCTTTGTGTGTCCTTTGTCTGGCCTTTCTTACCAACCCTTCTGTCCGGCTGCCTCGGGCCTCCTCTTGGTAAACTTGGTGCCAGTTTCCCTGACCCTATGTGGTGCCTTCCTAGCGGGTGTAGCGAGGGGCTGCGCCACATAAAATGTCACAGCCTCCGGTTTCTAGCTGAGGGTCGTTTCCTGCCTCCACTAGTTTCGTGGACCGGTCTCCCCCTTTGGCCTGACCCCTCCACGCAGGTGGATTCGGGCGTGCGGTGGCGACTCGCCCGTCCGCACCCCTTGGATCCCTTCATTCCTCGTTCCTGGAGCCTTCTCCACTCCTCTTCCTTCCTTCTCCCTCTTCCAGGCCTGGGCCTCTGTTACTAGGCCCGCCTCCGGAGCAGAGCTCATGCAGAGCCCCTGCTCCCTGCCACTTCTGCTCAGACTTCTCTGCACTGAACTAAGATGGTGCCCACCTTTTATACTCCCTTGTCAATGCACCCAGGAACTGCTTCCTCCCTGCTCCTGCACTACAGGGTTCCCCTTCCTCAGTGTTCCCTCCCCCCACTCCAGCCAGGGACAGGGACTGTCGTGACCATCTCAGAGTCATATTGGTCGCCCTGCCCCACGGCAATGTGGTGTAATGCATGCAGGTGTCGGGTCGTGATCCACACTCCATCCTTACCTGAGAGTGAGATATCACACCTCTGGGTGAGGTGCAATACCTCTGTAGCAACCGAGCCCTCAGGGTGCTACAGTTCCAATTATCTTCAGCCTAGGTGACGTATTGTGATACAAGGCCGTGATTTTGGCTATAAAAGGGTCCCCTAGACCCCTACCCCAAGCTTTTTAAGAGAATCATATATGGCGTGCCAGGAGACTCTATGGAATGCTTTCTCAGCATCCAACGAGATTATCTAATTACAAATTTTTAACTGCATCTAGCCCAGGAAATACTTTGTGCCTAGTAGCAGTGTCTGCTAGTCAGCGGATTATCCCGGCTGTTAAGCAAGCAACACCACCTGTAGTTTGGACACTTAATTTTTTCAAAGGAAATGCTTCGGGACCACGGGATACTCAGTGAAGAGCATCAGGAGGCTCCCCAAGGCATAGGGGCTGGGACTGGCAGTAGGATGCCTTGTTTTGGACAGCCGAGCTCGATCCTTATAAAAGCTTTTTAACTGCAGCAGCTTTAGTGGACGCTACTGGAGCTGGAATTACGCGGCTGCTGGTATGAGACTTGCCCTCCAATAGATCCTTGTAAATGGATTTAAAGTGTATTCATTCAAATTAGAGAGACAATTTAAATTAAAAAGCTTAGAGCTGCCTCCACCACAGGGGGGCTCGCTCGACCCACCAGCGGACAGGCACCAGTATTGGGAGAGGGGGGCTGGCCGTCAGGGTTCACCGCGGCTCTGGCACAAACCCGGCGACACGGAGGTGGCACGGGCAGGAGCGGACTGAACGTGTCGGCTTCTCACTTTTTGGATTTTAGAAGGGCATGACATGCCTATATCTGTGTCTCCCCCTCCTTTTACTCCTCCACCTCTTTTCTTTTCGCATGACTATATGTACTTGTCACTTTTCCATGTGTTAGTTGTGTCTTCTGAGCAGTTTGTCAGCTTTTGGACACCTTTGAAGGTGTTTTCTATGTGTTTCTATGTGTTTTTGTTTGCCTGCCATTGGTTTTAACGGTGTTCGAAGGTGTTCGACGAACAGTTCGACGAACAGTTCGGCGAACACACGGGTGTTCGACGAACCGAACCGAACTCGAACACTACGGGGGTGGCTCAACACTAATTACAGCACTTAAGTAATGCCCATACAAGCATTTATAATTCATTTTTATAGCTGTCAATAGAAATGAGAATATCAATTCAGGGAGAATTTCCCACCATTTCTCACACTGCTGAAACTTCAGAGAGCAGGCAAACATCATTTTACATTGCTGTGCCAGATTCCCCATAATGCCCTGCAGCTATGACATCTTACAGATCATACCTTGTACAGTGGTGGGTCATCACTTATCATAGGTTTCAAGTGGAGCACAGTTTATATGGCTGAGTAATTTTCCATCTCTAGAGTCACTCAGTAAGTATCTCTCTTTTGTATAGTGTAAGCTCTTATGATCAGTAATGTTCTTCTCTCCTGCTGAGTGTAAGCTTTTTTTGGCCTGCTGGGTCCTCTCTCTCACACCTGTAAAGTGTAAGCTCTTATGAACAGCAATGTTCTCTCTCTGCAGTAGAGTCTAAGCTTTTACTGCCAGCGGAATGTTCTTTCTATCGCCTGTAAAGTGTAAGCAGTTATGGTTAGAGAGGTCTTCTTTCTCTCTTTCTCTCCTGTAAATTGAAAGCTCTTATGATCCTTTGTGTCCTCTCTCTACAGTAGAGCCTAAGCTTTTACAGCTAGCGGAATCTTCTTTCTCTCGCTTGTAAAATGTAAGCTCGTATGATCAGCCATGTCCTCTCTCTGCAGTAGAGTCTAAGTTTTAATGATTAGCAGAATAATCTCTTTCTTGCCCATGAAGTGCAAGCTCTTATAGTTGGCAAGTTTTTCTCTCTCTGCTCCACCACATATATTTTACAAACAATTTCAAGCTTTTCAGTATTGAAAATCACTCAACTTTATTCATTGCCAATTACATTTTAGGGGATAATTAGGAGACTTCGGCGAATTTCCATTTCAAAAGTTTCACTCATCTCTAGCTGTCAGCTGAAAATCTATTTCGTGAATGGTAGAGATCGGGCAAAATGTAAATTTGCCAGATGGCATTGATTTTTTTTTTGCAAAATTCAATCTGCAACAAAGTTATTCTCCTTGAATTGGATGTTCCTTATTATGCTTGTTACGGGTCCGGGTGGTGGAACCTCTGTGCTTCGGTGCAAGGAGGGACCAGAGGGGCATGAATAAGTGCCTGCTTGGCCTGACCCAGGTCACACGGTGTCTTAGTCGACTTCATGAACCAGGGAGGGACCGGGCAGATGAACCAGGTGCCACCCTGGGACCGACCTTGTGTGAGAGCAGGTGACTCCCATGGGTCAGAAGACAGGAACTGACCGGTACAGCAGATAAGCACGACAGGAAAGCAGACGGGTGGTCCGGGTTGATCAGCAGGCAGGTGCCGCAGATAGTCAGACAGGTGCACCGGGTAGGCAAGCAGACAGGCATGGCGGATAATCAGACATGTGCTCCAGGTAGGCAAGCTGTCGAGCATGACAGGTAACTGGCAGGTTCTCCAGGTAGACAGGCTGGTGGGCATGACAGGTAACTGGCAGGTTCTCCACGTAGGCAGGCTGGCGGGCACAGCAGGTAACTGGCAGGTGCTCCAAATAGGCAGGCTGGTGGACAAAACTGTTAGACAGACTGACTGGCTGAACTGTAGACAGACAGGCAGGCTGGACTGCTAGACGACTGGCAGGCTGGACTGACAGGCAGCGGGACCTGAGGGCTGAAGCAAGTGTTAGCACATTGAACAATAACCTTGCACAGGCACCTCCATTTTGGAGGAGGTGCCTTATATAGGAGAAGTCCTCCGGCCATTGGCCTGGGACTCTTTAGGACGGTGAGCGTGGCCCCTTTAAGATGGAGGGAGCGCGCGCACGAGCGCCCTAAGCACAGTGCCCGGGAAGCTGCGCGCGGTGAGTGCCACAGCAGCAGGGTAGCAGGAAGACGGCGGACCAGGACCGCGGCAGTGAGGGGAACGGTGTCTCTGCCTAGCAGGAGGCAGAGATGCCGATGCTACAGTACCCCCCCCCCCCTTTACACCCCCTCTTCTTTAGGCCTGTGAGAAATTTTTTTAAGAAGATGAGGGACATGAATTTTCTCCCTGGGTTCCCAAGACCACTCCTCCGGGACAAACCCCTTCCAATCCACAAGAAAGAAAGTCTTTCCTCTTACCCTCTTGGTGGCCAAAATGTTTTCTTCCGCAAAGACGTCTTCAGCGGAGACTAGAGCTGGAGTGGTACCTGGACCGTCAGAGAAAGAATTAAGGACAACTGGTTTGAGGAGGGATACATGAAAGGAGTTGGGAATCCATAAGGTGACCGGGAGTTTCAGCTTGTAAGCCATGGGATTGATTTTGGTTCAGAACCTCGATGAACCGCAGACACAACTTATAAGAAGGTATCTTCTGACGGACATATTTGGAGCAAAGCCAGACCTTGTCTCCCGGATGGAATTGAGGTGGATCCAGACGTCTGTTATCAGTATGTCTCTTCATCCACTCGGAGGACTGAAGAAGAGCAGATCTAGTGTCTTCCCAAATAGCCGAAAATTCGCTGACAAGAGATTCCGCGGCAGAATTGTCCACTGAAGGGGAAACGAGAAACGGAATCTGGGGGAGTCAACCGTAGACCACAAAAAATGGGGATTGAGAAGAAGACTCGCTCTCATGGTTGTTGTAGGAGAACTCGGCGCAGGGCAGGAGCTCAACCCAATCGTTATGGAGAGCGTTGACAAAGTGCCGAAGAAGGCTGGTAAGGATCTGATTGATACGTTCCACTTGACCATTGGACTCAGGATGATAAGCAGAAGAGAAATCCAAAGAGACATCCAGCAGTTTGCACTTAGCTCTCCAGAAGCGCAAAGTGAACTGAACCCCGTGATCAGACACAATGTGGAGGGGCAGTCCGTGAAGACGGAAGATGTGATGGATGAAGTCCTTAGCCGGCACAGATGCAGATGGAAGACCAGGCAGAGGGATGAAGAGGGCCATTTGAGAAAAGCGGTCAGCGACCAACCAAATGACAGTACAACCCGCAGAAACAGGGAGATCCATGATGAAGTCCATTGCAATGTGTTGCCACAGAACGGAATACACGGGAAGAGGAAGGAGACAGCCGGAAGGAAGGTGCCTGGGAACCTTGTTACGGGCACAAGAGGAACAAGCCGCAACAAAATCTGCAAAAACAGCATTGCACAGGGAAGGCCACCAGTAATGTCAGGCGACGAGCAGAAAGATCTTCCTCTGGCCAGCATGATGGCTAGTTTGGATGAATGGCCCCAGAGTAGAACCTTCTTTCGATCCGGAACCACTACAAAGGTGTTACTGAGTGGAAGATGAGACAGGTCAAACGGAGCAACAGTCATTACTTTGGAGGAGTCAATGATATGTAGAGGCACCTCCTCTTGGTCAGTAGACAGGAAGGAGCGGGACAGAGCGTCAGCCATAATGTTCTTGTCTGCCGGGCGGTAACGCAAAGTGAAGCAGGATCGGGCAAACAATAGAGACCACCTGGCCTGACGTGGATTTAGTCTTTGGGCGTTCTGCAAATAAGCAAGGTTTTTGTGGTTAGTGTATATGACCACCGGGTGCAGAGCCCCCTCCAGCAAGTAGCGCCACTCCTCCAGCACTAATTTGATGGCTAGCAGAACACAATCTTGTATGGAGTAGTTTCGCTCGGACGAGGAAAAGAACTTGGAGAAGAAACCGCAGGTTACCATTCTCCTGGATGAGGATTTCTGGGTGAGCACCACTCCAGCTTCAGAGAAGGATGCATCAACCTCCAAGAAGAACTACTTGTTGCAATCTGGATGTTGTAGCACAGGAGCAGAGGAGAAGAGTTGTTTTAGGGAGACAAAGGCCTTCTCCGCCTCGGAAGTACATTCCCGGCGATTTGCTCCATTACGGGTGAGCACGGAGATGGGAGCTGTCCGGGAGGAGAAATGAGGAATGAAGAGGCGGTAATAGTTTGCAAAGCCCAGGAATCGCTGAATCGCCTTCAACCCCTCCAGTCGGGGCAATTTTAAGATGGCAGACACCTTCTTGGGATCCATCCGCAGACCAGTCCAGGTACACCACCACACAATAATACAGGAGATCATGGAAGATGTCATTAACCAGCTCCTGGACGATGGATGGAACATTACAGAGACCAGAGGGCACCACGCGGTATTCGTAGTGACTGTCCCGGGTGCTAAATGCCATCTTTCACTCGTCTCCTTGGCGGATCCGAATCAAGTTGTACGCCTCATGAAGATCGAACTTGGTGAAGATCTTCGCGCCTTTAAGGCGGTCAAACATCTCCGAGATGAGAGGCAATCGATACAGGGATGTAGAGAGCAGTCTTTCTTCTTGATGAAGAAGAATCCTACTCCAGCCGGAGAGGTGGATTTCTGGATAAATCCCCTAGCAAGATTCTCTTCTATGTACTCAGACATGGCCCGGGTCTCAGCCAGCGACAGGGGGTAGATTCACCCGCGGGGAGGAGAAGCACCAGGTACCAGGTCGATTGGGCAATCATACGGCCTATGAGGTGGTATTGTCTCCGCTTCCTTCTTGTCAAAGACGTCCGCATAGGACCAGTAGGGTGCCGGCAGACCAGGTAGATTAGCCGCAGTAGACGGGGGTCGAGCTCGACGAACCGGAAACAGACAGGACTCATGGCATTCCTGACCCCAAAGGAGCACTTCACAAGATCTCCAATTCAGGACAAGCTCATGCCTTTGTAACCAGGGTAGATCAAGCAAGAGGGGGTGAGAGAGACCGGACAGCACATGAAAGGAGATCTTCTCCGAGTGCAGCATTCCCACCTTAAGGGTTACAGGCTCTGTGACGAGCAAGATGGTCTCCGGAATAAGCCTCCCATCCACGGAGGCAACCGCCAATGGTTCAGCCAGACATACGGTAGGAATCTGATACCGCTCCACAACAGCCTGTTGAATGAGATTCCCAGCGGCTCCGGAATCCAGATGGGCTGTCTTGAAGAAGCGGGTCTCACCACTGGAAATAGAAACAGACAGAGTCAACGATGGAGAGGATTTACTCTTGCCAAGGACGACCTCTCCGAGCGGTCCAAGACACTGGAGTTTCCCGGCCTCATCGGGCAGGAACGGATCTGATGTTCTATAGTGTCACTGTAGAAGCAACTCCCCTAGGCTTGGCGCATCTCCAGGCGAGACTTGACCAGCTTGGTTTGGTCAATTTGCATAGTCTCAGGCGAACATGCCCGGGGAATTGCTGTTTGTGAGGCTGACCTTTGGAATGCAGGAGCGAGACATGGAAATCTTCTCTCCCGGGTAGTCTCCTTAGCACGTTCCAGAAAATGGATGTCAATCCGGGTAGCTAATGACACCAGGTCATCCAGGGTGGATGGGATGTCACAACCGGCTAGCTCATCCTTGAACCGTCCGGAAAGACGCTCCCAAAAGGTGGACACCACAGCCTCGTTGTTCCAGGCAAGTTCAGATGCGAGGGTTCGGAAATGTATGGCATACTGGCCCACAGTGAGACTCCCTTGGCGGAGACCGAGAAGTGAGGAGGCAGTAGAAGATTTCGTCCAGGCTCATCGAAGACCGTCTGGAAGGCAGCGAGGAAAGCCAGAAGATCGGACACCAGGGGATCCCCTCTTTCCCAAAGAGGGTTTAGCCATGAGAATGCCAGCCCGGTGAGGTGAGACATGATGAATGCCACCTTGGCCCGGTCGGAGGTGAACTGATGTGCCAGGAGTTCAAAGTGCAGCATGCACTGATTTATGAAGCCCTGACATAAGACGGGGTCACTACCAAAACGTGGAGGTGCAGGGTGCTGGGGTCCAAAGCCGGGTGCCACAGCGCCACTGTGTTAAGCTGCCGCCGGAGCGGGTGCAGCTCGGCTAGAGACAGACACAGACGAGGTGGACAGCGGGTCCAGGCGGGAGTTGACAGTCCACAGATAGGACAGGATAGTTTCCTGTTGGGATCTCTGATGAGAGACCTCCTGGTACAGGTCAGAGAGCAAAGGAGCCTGGGGGCCACCGGGTTCCATGGCCTATGCAAACTGTTACGGGTCTGGGTGATAGAACCTCTGTGCTTCAGTGCAAGGAGGGACCAGAGGGGCGTGACTAAGTGCCCATTTGGCCTGACCCAAGTCACACGGCGGCTTAGTCTACTCCGCGAACAAGGGAGGGACTGGACAGGTGAACCAGGTGCAACTCTGGGACCGACCTTGTGTGAGAGCAGGTGATTCTCACGGGTCAGATGACACAAACTGACCAGTACAGCGGATAAGCATGGCAGGAAGGTAGACGGGTGGTCCGAGTAGATCAGCAGGCAGGAGCAGCAGATAGTCAGACAGGTGCTCCGGTAGGAAAGCAGGCAGGCATGGTGGATAGCTGACAGGTGCTCCGGGTAGGCAAGCTGGCGGGCATGACAGGTTACTTGGCAGGTGCTCTGGGTAGGCAATCTGGCAGGCACTTCAGGTAACTGGTAGGTGCTGCAGGTAGACAGGCTGGTGGGCATGGCAGGTAACTGGCAGGTGCTCCAGGTAGGCAGGCTGGTGGGCATGGCAGGTAACTGGCAGGTGCTCCAGGTAGGCAGGCTAGAGGGCAGAACTGTTAAACAGACTGGCGGGCTGAACTGTAGACAGACTGGCGGGCTGGACTGAAAGGCAGCGGGACCTGAGGGCTGAAGCAAGTGTTAGAAACACGGAACAACAACCTTGCACAGGCACCTCCATTTTGGAGGAGGTGCCTTTTATAGGAGAAGTCCTCCGGCCATTGGCTGGGGACTCTTTAGGACGGCGCGCGCAGCCCCTTTAAGAGGGAGGGAGCGCACGCCCTAAGCACAGTTCCCAGGAAGCTGCGCGTGGTGCTGGACCAGGACCGCGGCTGTGAGGGGAACGGTGTCTCTGCCCAGCAGAACATAATAAACATGAAATGTGAAAAATTTAAAAAAATTCTTATATTCACCTTACCTTTCACCTCTCCCAACCCTCTGCTCCTCTCTGCCCATGTCTGGTACTCATGGCACCTTTTTATCACTGCCACAAGCACTGCATCATCACAGGTAGCATTCCCAGTATAGCATGAAGAGGCAGAAAATGGTTTTGCATCTAAATACATAAGGTAACAGAGAACATTGCGACAGTAAACAGTTGTGTATATGTCCAGAACCAGAATTTCAGAACTCATGGCTACAGTAAAAAGATGTATCAATGACTGTGGGGAGCAGAAGGACCATAGAAGTGACATGTAAGTTAAATGTAAGTATTTATTTTTAACCTTTTGTGATTCAACAAAATGTCTGACAGCTATTTTGCTGAAACTGTGTGGGAACAAAGTACAAAAATTCTCCAATCTCTATCTAATAGTAGAGATAATTAGATTTATTTGAGTGTAATTAAATTTTATACGAATACGCAAAGAAATCTGCATTTTTCAGAATACATATTTTGTAAATTTATTTCACGTGGCCACCATTTTGCAGAACTGTAAACTTCTGTCAAAAAAAAGAGAGCTTATTCTCACTTCAGCACTCACCTTACCAGTGCCTCTGCTGCTTGTTGTTTTCTGCTTGCTGTCTTCTCCTTGGGGCCACTTCTTCTTTGACCCTTTGCATCTCACGTGCCTGTTCACTCTGGGCCAGGATGTTTGGCCATGAACAGACCTCAGTGGTCACTGTTTGTCACATATCATTACTCCTATACATTTATTATGTCATATTCCTCTTTATTTTGGGCACAATTAATGTTTTTATTTATTTTTTTGCACATCCCTCTTCCTCAGAATCCAAAAGAGGTACAGCTTAATGGAAGATAGGTGGAGATTAATGAGCAGTGTGGTGGGGCTTAGCAATTCTGTATGGACCTGCTAATGCAAACCGTGATATGTATGTGTCTGACGTGCAAGAGAAAGTAGGTACACCATGACTGTAGGCCAATTTAAATTGGCAACCACAGCAGTAAAATAACCACAAATTGGCTACTTGCAAGACAATTGGATTTCATTTATTGGCCTGCTAAATCCCTTCCCGACATGGTGATTTTATGTTTTTGCACTTTGGTTTTTCCCTCCCCTTCTTCTAAGAGTCATATCTTTTTTATTTTTCCAATAATATAGCGGCTAGTGAAGAGCGAGCACTAAAATGCTCGGGTACTCGTTGCTCGAGTAGAGCAAATTGGAATGCTCGCATGGTCAGTCCGAGTAACGAGCCCATTGTAAGTCTTTGGGAAACTCGAGCATTTTTCCGACGCCCCCCACTTCCCTCGGCTATCTGCAGAGGGCCTAAAAATTGCCAAAATCGATGGGAATAGTGCTCAAATGACATGGGAACAGCATCCACATCTGACTCCCAGGTCACTGCTGTCGACAACGTTGTCAGAGGTATTACGCCACTTTTACGGACTCACAATAAAACATACAAAACAAAACCAAAATGGATTTTCCTGGGAAAAATGTTAAGGAACATCCTTTCAAGGGTAATGACTTGTATATAAGGCAAAATAAATAACTAAAAACAAAAATGCTCCTCCACAGCTTGGGCTATGTTCACACGTAGCATTTTTGATGCTTTTATGCACTTTTGCATTGCTTTCAACGGTGAAAAATACATTCACCAGGAAATGTAATTTTAACAATTTACTACCTTATCAGGCCATGTTGTGTGTGAGACATCATCAGACACATCCTGTTTCATTTATGAAAGAGGAATGCTGAAAGTCACAGACACTATTTTTATATGGCCATCAGGCGGCCATTACTATTCTTAATGGGCCAGCAGGCGGCTATGCTTTGTTGTTCCCATTATTAAAGAGTGGGTCTCCTATACTGTTATTACGTATGCAGTGACTGCAAGGGCTGGCAAAAATTTGGACGCACGCCAATACCCCTTTGAATAGACTTAGAGGAAGGTCTCGGTTAAAAAAAATGTTCCCATTATAAAGGAGTGGTTCTCCTATAGTGGTAATGCCCATGCAGTGACAGCAAGGGCTGTCAAAATTTGGGAAAAACCTCAATACCAATTTAAAGACACATAGAGCTGGGCCACAGTAACGACATGTTCCCATTAGAAAGGAGTGGGTCTCCCATACTGTTTTCCTATGCATTGAATGCAACAGCTGCCCAAAATTTGGAGGAACTCCAATGTCCCTTGCAAGAGACGTAGAGGTCGGAGGGCCTCCTGAAAATAATGTTTCCATTTTTAGGAAGTGGGTCTCCCATACTGTTTGCCTATGCAATGAATGCAATGGCTGCCTGAAATTTGGAGGAACTCCAATGTCCATTGCAAGAGATGTAGAGGTAGGAGGGTCTCTTGAAAACATTGTTCCCATTTTTATGAAGTGGGTCTCTCATACTGTTTTCCTATGCAATGAATGGAACGGCTGCCAAAAATTTGGAGGAACTCCAATGCCCCTGCAAGAGAATTAGATATGGTGATATGGTAGATATTGTGGTCATATGGTGGTGGAGGATGAGGATGAGGAGAAGTAGGAGGACAAGAGCAAATAGACAAAATCAGGAAGCTTATACCCATTTCTGGGTATGAAGACAGAGGTGCATGGGAATAGAGCTAGACCTCCCAAAAAAAAGACATTGTATTTGTGTTTATGCTATGCTGCTGTCATCTGGTCATTTTGAGAAGTCTGGCCCAATCCAGCCCTTGTTAATTTTTGTAAGAGTCAGCCTGTCAGCATTTTCTGTTGTCAGGAGGATATGCCTCTCGGTTATAATTCCACCAGTGGCACTAAAAACCCACTCTAACAAAATGCTAGAGGCAGGGAAGGCCAGGACCTCCAAGGCATAGAGAGCCAGTTCATGCCACGTGACTAGCTTGGATGCCCAATAATTTTAAGGCACAGAAGAATCACGGTGTTAGAACCCTCCTGTTTGTTTTTGTTTCTATCTTGTGTTTTGTGGTCACGTGACCATCTTCCTATATATTCCAGCTCCGCCCTTCTGGCTTTGATGGACTTCAGTGTTGTTTTTACTGTCTCTCTAGCCAGGTGCTTTTGTGCCTATCTATCTCTAGTTTGCTTGGTCTTTTGGGACCTCAAGTACTTTTGCCAGTTTATCTTTTGCTCTGCAACAACTTCTGTTAGGAGGTGTCCCATTTTTGTCCCAGTCCTTAGTTCTTTTAGGGACCCCTCCCTTTCTCTATAGGTCTCAGACTAGCTGAGGACGAAGGCGGGTCTGTTCATAAGGAACAGGTTGCCCGCTACAACGTAGGGACTCAGCTTAGTCTTACTGTAGGGACAGCTCTCCCCATCTTTCCCTAGTTTATGTTGCAGATCATAACAATAAGTCCAGCTTGAACAAAAACTTTAAGGAAAGAAATCCGGAGATCAGTATGGTTTCTGTTCAAGATTCTGCTCAACGCCTGCAGGGATTGTCTCTGGAGGTGTCCGAGCTCTGGCAACACGTGAATAGCTGTTCTGGAGCGCATTTTGTCGAACCCAAGGTAGGACTCCCTGATATTTTTTATGGTAAACAACAAGATTTTTTTTCCTTTAAAAATGCTTGTTTATTATATTTTCATTTGAGACCAAGGTCCGCTGGGAATGAATCACAGCGCATTGGGTTTATCATGTCACTTTTGCACAAGGAACCACAGGGGTGGGCCTTTTATCTCCAACCTAATGATCCGTGTTTTAGGTCAGTGGAGGATTTTTTTTCTGCTATGGGGCTACTGCATGATGATCCTGATCGAGTATCATCTGCTGAGACAGAACTGAGGCGTTTGAATCAGGGGTCAGGTGATGTTGAAAAGTATTGTACACACTTCAAAAGGTGGTCCTCAGAAGTGAAATGGAATGATTCGGCGTTAAAATGTTTTTTTCTTGCTGGTCTAAGTGAAAGGGTTAAGGATCTGCTGATTGCATTTCCTGCACCTGAGACCTTGCAGGAAGCCATGCAATTAGCTATACATGTGGACAGGAGACTGCGTGCCAGGGTTAATGATGAAAAAATTCCTGCAATGGTAGCTCCTAGTCCCCAGAGGGTCTGCTCGGACGGCGGTGAACCGATGGAGGTTGGGGCGATGTCACTCCGCTCTCAGGAAAGAGACCGCAGGTTTTCCAAGGGATTGTGGTTTTATTGTGGTAAATCTGACCATTTGATTAAGAACTGTGAGCTTCGTTTAAGTAAAGAAAAAAAAATGGTCAGTTACGCCCGTATTGCTTGTTTGAGCTCTAAGGGAGAATTTCTTTCAGGGAGTACCTCATTGCAGGAAGATTTGATTGAATTTCAGGTATTTGTGGATTGTGGTTCAACACTTTATGTGATTGATAAGGGGTTTTTGGAAAAACTTAAATTGGAATCCAAACTTTTGTCAACACCTATTTCTGTGATTGCAATTGATAACACTCCTTTGAAATGTATTACTCACAAGGTTGCTGCATTTCTCCTCACTATCAATGGCATTCACCAAGAAAATTTGGATTTGGTGGTATTAAATAATTTACCCTCTCCAGTCATTTTAGGTTTGCCTTGGTTAAAACTGCACAATCCTTTACTGGACTGGTCTACTAATGAGATTAAGTCTTGGAGTCCTAAGTGCTATGATAAATGTTGTAATGGTCGCATTGCGGCTATGGAAAAAGGGGAATTACCTGTACCTATTCAGGATTTTTGGATGTGTTTTTCAGAGGAGGAGTCGCAAGTTTTACCTCCTCATAGGGACTTTGATTGCACGATTGAGTTTGTTCCTGGAGCCACTCTTCGCAAAAGTCGCTTATTTAATCTGACTATCCCTGAAAGAAAGGCCTTGGAGGAATAAATACAGACGAGCATGGCTGCTGGTCACATTAGACCTTCCAAGTCGCCTGTGGCCGTTGGATTTTTCTTTCTTAAAAAAAAGGACGGCTGTTTACGTCCATGTCTGGACTTTCGAGAAATTAATAAGATTACCGTACGCAATTCCTACCCATTGCCGTTAATTCCTGACTTGTTTAACCAGTTAGTGGGGGCCAAGTGGTTCTCTAAAATTGATCTCCGTGGGGCATACAATTTGTTACGAGTGAAGGAGGGTGATGAATGGAAAGCTGCTTTTAACACTCCGGTAGGTCATTTTGAGAATCTGGTGATGCCTTTTTTTCTTACCAATGCACCCGCGTTTTTTCAGAACCTTATTAATGACATCCTGAGACCTTTGATTGGTAAGAATGTGGTTGTGTATTTGGATGACATTCTGATTGATTCATCAGATCTGGAGTCCCATTGGCAGAGCGTACGTGAGGTATTGCAGTTATTGAGTGATAATTCACTTTTTGCTAAGTTGGAAAAATGTGAGTTTGCTGTGCAGAGAATTACTTTTTTGGGCTACATTATCTCCAGCAAGGGCTTTGTGATGGACCCTGTGAAGGTTCAGGTTGTGCAGGAATGGCCTAGGCCTATTGGTTTGAAATCGATACAGAGATTTTGGGGTTTCGCCAATTATTACAGGAAATTCATTAAGAATTTTTCTATAATCATTAAGCCGCTGACCGATCTCACCAAGAAAGGTGCAAATACTGTCCAGTGGACTACTGAGGCCATTGAAGCTTTTGAGTTTCTCAAGGAGAGGTTCAGTTCTGCCCCTATCCTTATGTAGCCTGATGAGACCAAGCCTTTTTTGGTCACGGTTGATGCTTCTTCGGTGGGGGTAGGTGCAGTTTTGTCTCAGGAGAACAAGGATGGAGTACATCCCTGTGCTTTTTTTTCTAAAACATTTTCAGAAACCAAACTTAATTACGATGTTGGTAATCGGGAATTGCTGGCTATTAAACTCGCGTTTGAACATTGGCGTCATTTCTTGGAAGATTAATCCTGTGTTTCTTGTTTACTTGTTGAAAAAGGATGATGTATTGGATAGGGAGGCCACAGTCACAGTTCCTCCGGTGGTGGAAGACGGCGAATATGAAATTTCTCGTATCCTGAATTCCAGAGGGCATAGAGGGAGATTGCAGTATCTCGTCACTTGGAATGGTTTCGGTCCCAAGGATATCTCCTGGGTGAAGGCGGATGATGTCTCTGCCCCTTGACTTGTCAGAGCTTTCCACAGGAGGTTTCCAGATAGGCCTGGGCCTGGAGGATCCAGAAGATCCTCATAAAAGAGGGGGTACTGTTAGAACCCTCCTGTTTGTTTTTGTTTCTATCTTGTGTTTTGTGGTCACGTGACCATCTTCCTATATATTCCAGCTTCGCCCTTCTGGCTTTGATGGACTTCAGTGTTGTTTTCACTGTCTCTCTAGCCAGGTGCTTTTGTGCCTATCTATCTCTAGTTTGCTTGGTCCTCTGGGACCTCTAGTACTTTTGTCAGTTTATCTTTTGCTCTGCAACAAATTCTGTTAGGAGGTGTCCCATTTTTGTCCCAGTCCTTAGTTCTTTTAGGGACCCCTCACTTTCTCTATAGGTCTCCATTCAGACTAGCTGAGGGCGAAGGCGGGTCTGTTCACAAGGAACAGGTTGCACGCTACAGCGTAGGGACTCAGTTTAGTTTTACTGTAGGGACAGCTCTCCCCATCTTTCCCTAGTTTATGTTGCAGATCATAACACACGGAGGACTTTGGTACGGTCGGCAACATACTCCCTCAGCATTTTCTGAAACTTTTCCCTCCTTGGGAGAGTACACCACGCCTCAGGACCTGTGCGATGTGAGTGTCTGAGAAAACTGTCCCAGAACTTTGACAGTGTTCTCTGCCTCTGCTGAATTGCATTTATGTCTCTCTCGCCTTTACTCCTTGGTTGTCCAATGAACTGTGACCTCTGCAGCCAGCGTTTTAAGATGGGAATTTTTTTTATAATTTCGCAACAAGGACCTTCTGGTACTGCCCCATTTTCGTAGACCTGTCCCTCTCGGGAATAAGAGATAGAAAGTTCTCCTTGTAGCGTGGGTCTAGAAGTGTCACTCCTCAATAATGACTTTCATCCAAAATTTGGAGAACGCTAGGGTCATGGGAAAGGCAGTGCAAAATAAACTCAGCCATGCGTGCCAGACTGCAAAGAGTCAAGACTTCCGTGTTCTCACCAAGAGGACGACTGACCATGTTCTCCTCCTCATCCTCCTACTCTTCCTCCTCGTTCCTGTCGTCAGGCCATCCACGCTGAACAGACGGTATGACAGTTGTGCAGCTAGTACCGTCTATAGCGCAGGAAACTAGCTCCTGTTACTCCTTCTCTTCCTCATTGTCACCCAATCCACGTTTGGATGAGGCTGGGCTGTGTGAAATCATACTAAATGGTTCCTTGTTCCATCTCATCATGCTCCGTCTGCAATGAATCCTCTCTAATTGTGAGCAGAGAGTGTTTCAGAAGACAGACAAGCGGGATGGTGACACTAATTATGGCATCATCGTCGCTCACCATTTGGGTGGACTCCTCAAAGTTTTGGGTATGGTACAGATGTCTGACGTCCATGTCCACTCCTGAGGTCTTATGTGTGGAGTCTGACCTGAATACCACCGGCCGTGTTGATGCTGGTAGTCAACAACTGCCCTCTTCTGCTCACAAATCCTTTCCAACATCTGCAATATAGAGTTCCAACGCATGGAAATATCGCACACCAGTTGGTGAGCTGGAATCCGCAAACACTGCTGAAGCACAGCAAGGGCGGCAGAAGCTGTAGCTGACTTAATAAAATGGGCACACATGCAGCGTACTTTGACAAGCAGATGCAACAGATCTGAGTAGGTTTTGAGAAACCGCTGAACAATGAGGTTAAGCACATGGGCCAGGCATGGTACGTGTGTGAGCTCGTCTCGCTTCAGAGCCACCACCAGGTTCTGGCCATTGTCACACATGACCATGCCTGGCTGTAGGTTCAGCAGTGTAAGCCACAGATCTGTCTGCTCTTTCAGAGCTGTCCACAACTCTTCTCGGTGTGCGGTTTGTCTAAGCATATTAGCTTCAGCACAGCCTGTTGATGATTGGCCGAGGCAGTGCTTCAGTGCTTCCAGCTTCTGACTGATGTGCTCATTTTGAAGATGGAGGCTGAAGAGGAGGAGGTGCAAGAGCTGTAGATTGTGGGGGCAACAATGATTGACCCAGGGCCCGCAATCTTCGGTGCCAGGAGGACATGTTTTGTTCGAAGGTCCTACTGGGTCCTGGCTTCCACTATATTAACCGAGAGTGCTGTCAGCAAGATGTACCATCCCAGCCCACAAGCACTTGTCCATATGTCCGTGGTTAGTTGGACTTCCCCAGTAACTGTGTTGTTGAGGGCATGGCTAATGTTGTGGGACACATGATCGTTTAATGCAGGGATGGCACACCGGGAGAAATAGTGGTGGCTGGGGACTGAGTACCGAGTGACAGTTGCTCTGTGTTCAATAGTGGTGTGCTGCTTTCCCCTAGCAATTGGGACAGGAAGTTCGGGTGACAAGGTGTGGGTGTTTGTTGTGCCACAATTTCAGCTTGCCCAAGGCTTCGGCCTCGGCATCTGCATGCGCCATCACCATCACGTCCACTTCACCATCACTAACCACTTACCTTGCCCATTTTAAATGGAGAACAATATTTTCTACGTTCACTAGAAAAGGTTGATATTGGACACAGTTATATGTGATATGTCTGACAGAGATCCACGGTTTTAAATAGCAGGCCTGTAATTTACTAATATTATTCTTCACAGACACTTAGTGTGAATAGCTTGACCGACACACTGCAATGAAATGGAAGGCAGAAATGGCTGATTTTGGAACACTGTTGTATGTGATATGTTTGACAGAGAACCACGGTTTTAAATACCAGGCCGGTAATTTATTAATATTATTCTTCACAGAGACCTAGTGTGAATAGCTTGACCGACACACTGCAACGGAATGGAAGGCAGAAATGGCTGATTTTGGAACACTGTCATATGTGATACACTGCATGTCTGACAGAGAACCACAGTTTTAAATAGCAGGCCTGTAATTTACTAATATTATGCTTCACAAAGACCTAGTGTGAATAGCTTGACCGACACACTGCAACATAATGGAAAAGGAGGCCAATATTTTCCAGGTTCAGTTCAAATTTCTGGATTTTTATTGCTCAAATATGGAACAGATCAGGCTGTATTCTGCAGTGCTAACAAGTAAATGGAGCAGAAAAATGGTGTACTCTTGATTGCTTTTTAAGCAAATAACCAAAACTAAGATAAAAAGAAAAAATTGCCCTGGCCCCTGATACCTGGGGCTATGTCTACAAATATCTGTAAGAACAGCAGCAACAGGAACGTGCTATGGACCCTCTTACACTATATGCACTGCAGTCAGCCCCATACACTGCCTAACTCCTGCTATCACCTTCACCACTGAAAATATGCACCTGGATTAGTCCTCAGAAGGACTGTTAGTTCAGATGGATATACAGATATACAGTATGTTTTGGAATACCTTTAACTCTAAACAAGCAAATCTCTCCCTGACTCAGCAGCATCTCTCCCTACTCTGCCTGATCCGGGATAGACTGTGACGAGCATAGCGGCATCAGATCTTATATAGACCTGATGTCGCTGTGCAGCCAGCCAATCACTGTAATGCCCACAACCAACATGGTTACAGCATTACATTGCGTGGCAAGCAATCCCTGAATGTTCATTGGCTCTCTAAAGAGCGCTAAGCATGTATGATGGGGACCCGAGTTCCCGCCCCAGCAACCCGGAAATACTCGCCGAGTTTGTCGAGCACCGTAATGCTCAGGCGAGTACCGAGCAGTGGCGATCATGTTTGCTCATCACTAATAGTGGTATGACAGCTGGCTTTTTCATTCAACAAGTTGTACTTTACAATGACACCATTCATTTTATCATGTGATGTACTGGAATGCAGAAAAAAAATTCCAAGTGTGGCAAAATTGTAAAAAAATAAGTTTTTGGGGGGTTTTGTTATTTTTTTCTTGGATCTTGGGGGAATTTTAATTCTTCTTATTGTGGTTTTGCTTTTAGTTTAGTATACGGACTCGCAAGTATGAGGAACCTTGACCCGGATTGCGAGCTTGGCCAAAATATTGACCAATGCCTCATATATTTTATATATGGATTTTCGCACTTTTTTATTCCAGTGTGCAGCCCGTCCCATCAGAGATGGCATTGTAAACTAGTGTGTTTGTTCTAATGGGGTGCACTCAGATTGTACTGGGCAGCCTGCCTAATCTAATAGTAGGGGCGTAACTAATAGGCTGTAAGCCAGATACTGTCCACTACACAGGTGTGAACAGCACCTTTTACAAGCCTTTGTGTGCAATTCTAATGCTAAGCAATCATCCCTTCCATGAAATTATAGGTTGTGAGTGATTGTCTCATCAGTATTTTGCACCTGTGTTGCCGCCATCTTTATTATATGTGTTTGCTGCATCCTGGTAGTGCATTAGTTCTGAAGACCTGGGCAGGTAAACACTGCTGCTAATATGCAAATACTTTTCTATAACCACACAATTTTGTGCATCACATTATGTCAGTGTCCATAGATTCAATCTTAAAATATACAGCTAAATATTAAGGCATATGTGCATTTAGTGTAATCAAGAAAACTAAAAAAAAGAAGTGTTCGATGTAAAACAGAAATTGGAAGCAAAGAATGGTGTGCTCTAGGCAATGTAAGTGATATTCCCTAATGAACTATGCAAATTCTGGAAAATGAGGCAATTGTTAGTAATATCAGAACAATCATGGAGACTTGTTATATATGCAGAAAATTATTTTATTATAAGAATAACATTGTAAAGTAATTATGAAGTATCTAGGCATGACATCCCTTAGATGAAGACACATTAAGAGTCTCCTTTTTTTTTGTTCATTTTTATTTTTATTTTATGTTAAACTAATGGAGCTTCATTTTCAATGTTCAGAGGAACCTAACAAGATCTTAGCTGTGCCATTCCAGTCAGTATACCAGGCTTGACTTCTTTAGCAATGAAGGACATCACTCCTCATTCACATGAAGATGGATTGGCACATGGAGAGTTAGGACATACAGTGGGGAAAATAAGTATTTGACATACTGACGATTTTGCAAGTTTTCCCACCTAAAAAAATGGAGAAGTCTGTAATTTTTATCGTAGGTATACTACAACTGTGAGAGACAGAATCTAAAAAAAAATCCAGAAAATCACATTGTATTATTTTTTCATAATTGAATTGCATTTTATTGCATGTAATAAGTATTTGATCACGTACCAACTAGCAAGAATTCTGTCTTTCACAGACCTGTTAGTTTTTCTTTAGTAACCCCTCCTCTCATTATGTGCATTAATTAGTGATGAGTGACTGTATTCGTTACTATTCGCATGAATAGTACAGTATTTGGGTTATTCATTACTCGTATTTGTGTACTTGCCTCGCTATATTCGGATGTCCCGCCCCGCAGTTTTGGCGCCTTCTTTGCAGCCACTAAACATGCTGGGCTTTTTAACCAATCACAGTAATGCCGCAGACATCTTGGTTGTGGCATTGCTGTGATTGGCTGTCCACCCAGCATCATACAGTCTATGTAATCCCTGCAGGGGCCATTTTGTACACATTGCGTCTGAAGCCTGCGTTCTATAAGCATAGGGAGAGATCGCTGAGCTTCTAGGGAGAGTGTTTAGGCCTCTTGATAAAACAAAAGTCCTTTTAAGGGCTACCTGCAGTGTATACTAGTTCTGTGTTTAAAGGAGCCGCTCAGAAGCTCCATAATACCACCAAAAAATAGCTCTTTTCAGAGCTGAAGGCGCATAACAAAGTCAGAGTACAGGGAGGTAGATATTGTTTATTAGGTAGGTAGTGTATTAGGTAGTGTTCTTCCAGTGTCCTTCTTAAAACAGCTCTTGTCAAAGGCAAAGCAATATTTTTCCAGTACACACAGAAGTAGCATATTGTGCTGCTTTTTTTTTTTAGCACCGGTCTATTTTCCCTGCTGTTTTAGGGGCCAGAGCCTGGCTTCTGCTGTCCACATTAGTCCACTTAAAAAGGCGTTAGGTGCCCTGCACAAAGCAGTAATCCAAACATTTCCTACTGCCTGCTACAAAGCACATACCAGCCCATTTTAACCACTTTTTTGGGGTATCAGCCTACCTTCTGTCCATATTAGTCCACGTAAAAAAGCGTTTGTGCCCTACACAAAGTAGTAGTCCAAACATTTCCTACTGCCTGCTACAAAAAAACGCACCAGCCCATTTTAACCACTATTTTGGGGTGTCAGCCTGCCATCTGTCCATATTAGTTCATTTTTAAATTCATTGAGTACCCAGCACAAAGCAGTAGTCCAAACATTTCCTTCTGTCTGCTACAAAGCTACAAAGCACACACCAGCACATTTTAACCACTATTTTGGGGTGTCAGCCTGCCATCTGTCCACATTAGTCCACTTTTAAAATCATTGAGTGCCCTGCACAAAGTAGTAGTCCAAACATTTCCTACTGCCTGCTACAAAGCATGCACCAACCCATTTTAACTACTATTTTGGGGTGTTAGCCTGCCTTCTGTCCATATTAGTCCACTTAAATGATCATTGAGTGCCCTGCACAAGCAGTAGTCCAAACATTTACTACTGCCTGCTTCAAAGCACGGACCAGCCCATTTTAACCACTATTTTAACTGTGACAGCTAGCTTGGCTTGTGCCATCAACATCTGAAAATCTGTCAACAAAACCCAAAACGCCAAAAAAGCCTGTTGTTAAGGGTTGAAGAAGCTTGATGCATCCACTATGTTCCTGGAAAAATTTCCCAGTCTAGAACGTAAATGTATGTGGAAGTCAGAAGAGTGATAGTATATTTTGTCTTTGATAGCAGACAAAGCCTCTATGCATTTGTCAAGCAGCAACAAATCCTCATTGACCACACAGTCTACTCTGGATACACTGAAGGCTGGCCCATCCAATCCTGAAGCTGGTTCTCCTTCCTCCCGTCATTACCAGTCACAGGAGACATATGACCCCAAGTTTGGCTACTCTGAGGATCTGTTTGGAACGTATTCTTTGATTGGCTCTGGCCTATCACCATGCAGCATTGAAGAGGGACAAGAGGAGGCAATGTGCATTGATGCTCAAGTATTTGAGGACCTACGGCCAGAAGAAAGCCACTTGGCGGATCGTCATTTACTGTCTCCAGAGGTGGAGGCTGATGATGACGAGACACAATTGCCATCAGGTCAGCCTACAATGTAAACAGGGAGGGGGGATGAGATGGAAGATGAGGTGGTCGATGATGAGTCCACTGATCCGACCTGGACCATTGGCATGCATAGCCAAGACAGCAACACAGAGGAAGATGGATATGTAGCACCAACAGAGGAACCAAGGGGTCATGGTTTGCCCATAGTGAGAACTGGGTCAACTGTTTCCAAGAGAACCCCCGCTGTGTGCCAAGTCAGGGTAAGGGGGCATTCAGCTGCAGTGTGGAATTTTTTTTTCTGAACATGCTTCAGAGAAAAACATTGTAGTCTGTAGCATCTGCCATACCAAGTTGAGCAGAGGCCAGGGCAAAGGCAACCTAAGCACCACCAATATGCGAAACCACATGGCAGCCAAGCACCACAGTAGGTGGGCGGAACACCAGGGTACCAAATCTGCATCTGCAGGTCAAACCAATGCAATGTCGCCTGGGCTATGTCCTTCAGAATCTGCTGTTCAGGAAACAGGCGCTCATACTTTCTGCCCACAAGTTACGGTTGCTCACACAAAACAAACATCAACCACATCCACTTCCTTGTCCCAGCAAAGCATCCGATTTTCCGTGCCTGAGAGCTTGGAAAGAAAGCGTAAATACCCAATAACCCACCCACAGGCAGAAACACTAAACTCGCAGATTGCCAAATTTCTAGCTCTGGAGATGTTGCTGTTTAGGCTTGTGGGAACACAGTCTGTCCGTGATCTCTTGGCTGTGGCTGCCCCATGATACAATGTTCCCAGCCGCCACTATTTTGCCTGGTGTGCCGTCCCTGCGTTATACAAGCACGTGTTAAACAATTTGAACCGTGCTGTCACCAAAGCCATAACCAGGAAGATCCACCTAACAACAGACACCTGGACAAGTTGTTGTTCACGTCACACTGGGTGAACCTGGTGGAGGGTGGGATAAAGGCGCAAACGGGAACATCACATATCCTACCCTGGCCAAGAATATTGGGCCCAACTTTTGTCAAGGTTTCCGAGTCTTCTTATTTCTCTTCTTCTCTCCCCTCCTCCTGCTCCTCATCCTCTGCTGATTTACCCTCCCCATCACTGCCAAGCTGGGACCTGTGCTGCAGCGCTTCTGCAAAGTGGCAACATGCTCTGCTGAAGCTGATCTTTTTTAGGTCAGAAAGCACATACTGCAGCAGAGCTGTGACAAGCTTTAAAACAATAGACCGATCAGTGGCTCTCTCCGCTGCACCTCCAACCCGGTCTGGTCATCTGCGATAATGGGTGTAACCTGGTGGCGGCTTTAAAGGTCGGCAAGCTGGTACGCGTGACATGCATGGCTCATGTGCTGAACCTAGCTGTTCAGAAATTTCTGAAAACTTATCGTGATTTGCTGTACCTACTTGAGAAGGTGCGCTGTATTATCACCCATTTCTGCTATTCCTCTACCACTTTTGCTGCTCTTACTGAGATGAAAAAGTGCTTAAATATGCCAAGTTGCCGACTCATTTGCGACCTACCCACACGGTGGAACTCCACTTATCATATGTTGGTGAGTTTTAGTGAACAGCAGAGGGCAGTAGTTGAATACAAGCTTCAGCATACCAGTCAGACTGAGAGTCAGCCACCGCACATAACTGTCGAGTGGGTGTGGATCGCTGACATCTGTGAGGTTCTTGAGAACTTTGAGTACTGCAACAACCTTGTGAGCATTAATCAGGCTATTATCAGAGTAATAATCCCGCTGCTGTGTGTCTTGAAACAATCACTGCATAATCTAAAAGAGGAAGCTTTGAGTGCCCAGCATGTTGGTAAGGAGGCAGATTTCCCAATGGGTGTTACTACCCAGCCCAGCCAATATTCTGAGGCAACAATGGGTGATGCGGAGGAAGATGAGGAGGATGACGAGGGAGAGAACTTGTTTTTCTGTACTACCGAGGGGACTCGTAATGCTACAGAGGGGACACCCAACCCAAGCTTCATGTCTGTCCAGGCTGGATGTGCTAGAGAGGAGGACGAGGAGGTGGAGGAGAAGGAGGCGAGTCAGCGTGAGGAGAGGATGGGTACTTTTTCTACTGTTGGGAACACAGAACATTTGCCTTTTTGCAGCTTGGCCCACATGGCACAGTTCATGTGTATGTGTCTGTGGCAAGACCCTCGCATGATACACATTTTATCCAGCAACCTCTACTGGTTGGCCACCTTTCTCGATCCACGGTACAAGGAGAAATTTCATTCTCTCCTTTTGGAGTCACCAAAGAGTTTTACAATGGAATTGTTCAAGAGGGCCATTGTAGATCAGTTGCTGAAAACATCACCTTCAGACAGTGCTGGTGGCAGAGGTACCGGCTCTTTTCAACACCAGGGGATAATGGGAAGAGACACTAACACCAGCTCCAACAGAGGTAGGGGTAAAATGTGCACAAATTGGGCAATTTTCAATAAAGCAGCACAACAACAAGGGCTATCTGTGACTGTAACAATGCCAAGGAGAGATAAGTTGCAGAACATGATCAAAGGGTACTTAAGTGACCATACGTGCATCCTTCCTGACGCTCCAGTTCCCTTTAATTATTGGGTGTTTAAACTGAACACTTGGCCAGACCTCTCCTTATATGCCTTGGAGGTGCTGACCTGCCTGGCTGCTAGTGTGGTGTCTGAGCGTGTCACTGATAGGCGCACACGTGTCTCCATGGAAAATGCAGACAGACTTACTCTGATTAAATTCAACAAGGACTGAATATCTCCACAGTTTGTAATCCCTCCAGATGACAGCAAGCCAACCTAAATTCACCAAAAATGCAGATTCATGCTACTGCTGTTAACGTCACCTCCTACCCATAAAAACCTGTTTCCTTCCTTCGTCAACCATGACTCAGCCCATAGGGCTAATTTTTTCCAACCCTATGCACATTGTGCAGTGGACAAACCAGGACAGTATTCCTACTCCAGCCTAACTACTATTTATGATTGGAGGCCATTGGGATGGTGGCTTCCTGGGTCAACCATGACTCAGCCCATAGAGCTAATTTTTACAAACCCTATGCACATTGAGCAGTGGACAAATCTGCAATGTACAGTGGTCCTACCAAACTAATATTTGTCATTGGAGGTTGTGCCACATTGTGACTGAGATAGGGGATACATATTCAATAGAAATGTACTGTCAGTCACCCTATTTGGCAAAAAAACATGCCTGGCTTGTGCCAAATTGTGACTGAGAAAGGGGATACATATTCAATAGAAATTTACACTGACTGTTGATGAACGACTGATGGCCCTCTGAAAACTTGAATTGAGGGCCACAACTACTACAGTACTCCATCGTAGATAATGTTTGACAAGGGAGGCCATTGTCATGGAATCTCCCTGCACCTATGACACAGCTCCCAGGTGTAATTTTTGGAAATATGATGCACATTCTGCACTGGACCAAGTAGTACAGTATCAGAAGTCTTCTCTTCGTATATAATCTGGGGAATATTGATAATCAAAATCTCTGAGCCATTTTGAGAAGCTTCTCCAAACCCATCCTGGAGGGAGGCACCATATATCCTTTGTCCTTTGACTTGCACAAGTGATATATTTGAGCTCGTCATCCAGTTGACTAGTGCAGCTTTATTTTTCTGGTTCTCAGAGATCAGCCATACCTGAGGATCGCAGGTCGCACTCACTGCTACCTTCTAGTTCTCCATGTCTCTTGGCCTTTATCTCTGTAATCTCTGCCCTTAAATGAGTTAAATAAAAGAGTGAGGGCCCTACAATATGAATAAGTGAGGGCACTCTCAAATGTATAGTACACAAGAGAGACCTCCAAAATCTCCAGAGGAGGGCACTTCAAAATGTATGTTACTGGGCCACACAAGGGCTCTCAGAAAACTCACCTTTCCTGCCTACTGCAGGGCCTCTGAACATTTGAATTTAGGGGCCCAGTATCACATGGTGGTGGTGGAGGAGGAGGAGGAGGAGGGTCAAGCCCAACTCTACAATCGGCACAATGTAAACTGCTATTGAATGTGTATTCCACTATCTGAGTGTCAATGATGTAGGGACCGTCCAAATGTCTAAGTAACAGCTGTCCCTCCAAAATGCATGTTATAGAGCCACCTGAGGCCTCTCTGGTCAAAAATCAACATACCTACTAGTACGTTCTAGCTGTGCTTGTAAAGTGCTGGGGAATAGTGAACTAAAAATGATGTATGACAGAGGGACCTACAAAATGTATAATTCAGGGTCCTCCCAATTGTAAAAGGCAAAAAAAAGCCACAACAACATGTGTGAACATAGGCTAAAAGGGATATTTTTTTTGGTTTCACTGGTTTATTCAGCCTTATATACAAGTGATTGTGCAGGAAAAACAGTTTCTTAACCTTTTTGACCTGTTAAATGCAATTTAGGTTAGGTTTGGTAGTTGCTCTTGTGTGTCTGTAAAAGTGGCATAATACTGTAACAAATTTATTCCCAGAAACCATATGTGAGTCAGAAATGCATGCAGGAACATTCTCCAGGCTCTTCCCATTCTTTTTCATCTCTTTCCCATCCATTTCAGCATTTTCCTCAGACCCCCAGACTCCTTTGTAGGGTCCAGCAGAAAATTACTCTTATTTTCTATTGACTTACAATGTACTCGCTATTCGGAACAAATACACGTTTATTACAAAGTACTCGTTACGAATATAGCGATTACGAATATTACGGTATTTGCTTATCACTGGTATTAATAGCATCTGTTTGAACATGTTACCTGTTTAAAAGACTCCTGTCCAGACACTCAATCAACCACACTCCAACCTCTCCACCTCTCCACCATGGCCAAGACCAATGAGCTGTCTAAGAACAACAGGGACAAAATTGTAGACCTACACAAGGCTGGGATGTGCTACAGGACAATAGGCACGCAGGTTGGTGAGAAGGCAACAACTGTTGGCAAAATTATTGGGAAATTGAAGAAACACTAGATGACTGTTAATCTTCCTTAGTCTGGGGCTCCATGCCAGATCTCCCCTCATGGAGCAAAGATTAGTGATAAGCGAACGTGCTTGCCACTACTCGATACTTGCCCGAGCATCACGGTGCTCCACAAGCTTGGTAGTTATTTCTGGGTTGCTAGGGCGGGAGCTCGGGTCCCCAGCCCTGCATGTTTGGCGCTCTTTAGAGAGCCAATGAAAATGCCGGGATTTCCAGCCATGCACTCTAATGCCATAGCCATGTTGGCTAAGGGCATTACAGTGATTGGCTGGCCACATAGGCTATATTTAAGACCCGGTGACGCTAGGCTCCTAATAGTCAAAACCGGAAACAGGCAGAGTAGGAAGAGCTGCTGCTGAGTCAGGGAGAGATTTGTTGTTTATAGTTACTAAAAGTATTCCACAGCATATCTATATATCCATCTGAACTAACAGTCGTTCTGAGGACTAATCCAGCTGCATATATTCATTGGTGATAGCAGGAGTTAGGCAGGTAGGCATGGTTTGTGGCAGACTGCAGTGCATACAGCACAAGAGGGTCCATTGCACGTTCTGTCTGCTGCTGCTGTTATTACAGATATTTGTATACATAGCCATAGATATCAGGGGCCAGGGCTAATTTTTGTTTTTCTTAATCATCGCTATTTGCTTAACCCCTTATTGACCGCAGCATTTTCTGTTTTTGCATTTTCATTTTTTGCTCCCATTCTTTCCAGAGCCAGACCTTTTTTTCTTTGCTCAATTTGGCCATGTGAGGGCTTATTTTTTGTGGGATGAGTTGTACTTTTAAACGACATCACTGGTTTTACCATATTGTGTACTGAAAAACGGGAAAAAAATTCCAAGTGCGGTGAAATTGGAAAAAAAAAAAGAATTTCACTTTTTTTTTTTTTTAACCACGTTAACTAAATGCTTAAACTGACCTGCTAGTATTATTCTCCAGGTCATTATGAGTTTGTAGACACAAAACATGTATAGGTTCTTTTTTAAGTGGTGAAAAAAAATTCCAAAGTTTGCTATAAAAAGAAAAAATGGTGCCATATTCCGAGACCCGTAGCGCCTCCATTTTTTGGGATGTGGAGCCAGTTGAGGGCTTATTTTTTGCGCGCCGGACTGACATTTTTATGTATACTATTTTGATGTAGATCCGATGTTTTGATGGCCCGTTATTGCATTTTATTACAATGTTGTGGCAACCAAAAAAACGTAATTCTGGCAGTTGGAATTTTTTTCTCATTACGCCATTTACCGATCGGATTAATTATTTTATTATGTTGATAGATCGGGCGATTCTGAATGCGGCGATACCAAATATGTGTGTGTGGGGTATATTTTTTATTATTTTATTTTGAATGGGGCAAAAAAGGGTGATTTAAACTTTTATATTTTTTTAAAATTTTTAGTATATTTAAAAACATATTTTGTACACTTTTTGCATGCTTCAATAGTCTCCATAGGAGACAAAAAGCAGCAGCTGTCCGATCTCCTCTGCTACATAGAGGCGATGAGCAGATCGCTTCTATGTAGTAAAAATGCTCACTTGCTATGAGCGCCGACCACTTGGTGGCGCACATAGCATACGAGACATGACAACCATAGGGGTCTGCTGCAGAACACAGGTTGTCATGCCCACACATCGGTGACCTGCAATCACTTGACGGGGTCACAGATGGGCAGGGTTAAGGCTGCACTTCCAGCACAGAGATTGACAGCGGCATTTAACTGGTTAACAGCCACGGGTGGATCGCGATTCCACTCGCGGCTATTGCAGGCACGCACATGTCAGCTGTAAGAATAAGCTGACATGTGCCCGGTTCTGTGCGGGCTCACCGCCGGAGCCCCCGCGGAACTGGTCTTTCCGACGTGGTTCATACTATTACTGACCACGTCGGAAACGGGTTTAAAAAGCAAGGCAGGCATGGTTTGTGGCAGACAGTGTATACAATACAAGAGGGTCCATTGCACATTCTGACTGATCCTGTTATTACAGATATTTGTAGACATAGCCCCAGATATCAGGGGCAAAAGCAATTTTTTTTTATCTTACTTCTGGTTATTTGCTTTAAAAGCAAGGCAGGCAGGGTTTGTGGCAGACAGTGTATACAGCACAAGAGGGTCCATTGCACGTTCTGAGTGATCCTGCTATTACACATTTTTGCAGACATAGCCCCAGATATCAGGGGTCAGGGCTAATTTTTTTGTTATCTTAATCCTGATTATTTACTTAAAAAGCAATCCAGAGTACACAATTTTTCTGCTCAAATTGCTTGTTAGCACTGCAGAATACAGCCGATCTTTTCCATATTACAGCGATAAAAATCGAGAAAATTGTAGTGAACGTGAAAAAAAAATTGGTCTCCATTTACAGTTTGTTGCAGTGTGTCAGTGAAACTATTAACACAAGGTCGCTGTGAAGCATAGTATTAGTAAACAACAGGCCCGCTATTTAAAATCGCGGATGTCCGTCAGACGTATCACATATAACTGCGGTCCAAAATCAGCCATTTCTGGCCTCTATTTACATTTTGTTGCAATGTGTCAGTGAAGCTTTTCACACGAGGTTGCTTTGAAGAATAGTATTAGTAAACTACAGGCCTGCTATTTAAAATCCTGGTTGTCTGTCAGACGTATCACATATCACTGCGGTTCAAATCCAGCCATTTGTAGTGAGCGTGGAAAATACTATCCTCCATTTAAAATGGGCAAGTGACAGGGAAGAGGATGTAATGGTGCATGCAGAGGCAGAGGTCATGGGCAAGCATTCAGTTGTCCATACCCCAGTCCTTAGAATACAAGCACAAATATGCAGCCAACACCTCACAGGCCACACTACTAAATTCACAGATTTCGCGAATGCTTGACATTGAAATGTTGCCTTTTAGGCTCGTGGAGACGGAAACTTTCTATACCCTGATGGTGGCGGCCTTCCCTTGGTACTCAGTCCCCAGCCGCCACTATTTCTACAGGTGTCTCATCCCCGCATTACACGAGCATGTGTCCCACAACATTAGCCATGCCCTAAGCAACACAGGTACTGGGAAAGTCCACCTAACCATGGACATGTGGACAAGTGCTTGTGGGTAGGGATGGTACATCTCGCTGACGGCACACTGGGAATTATAACCGATAGTCGCATCTGCCTGTCAACTGAAAATGCTGACAGGCTGAATCTTATAGAAATGAACAAGGGCTGGATTGGGCCAGACTTCTCAACACCACCGAATGATAGCAGAGTAACAAACAATAATCCAGTGTCTTTTTTTTGTGAGGTCTAACTCTATTCCCATGCACCTCTGTCTTCACACCCAGACATGGGTATATGCTTCCTGATTTTGTCTATTTGCTCTTGTCCTCCTCCTTCTCCTCATCCTCATCTTCCAACACCATATCACCACCATATTTACTATATCGCCATATCTAGGACTCTTGCATAATAATGGGAACATTTTTTTTCAGCAGGTCCTCCTCTATGTCTCTTGCAAGGGTTATTGGACTGCCTCCAAATTTTTGGCAGGCGTTGCATTCACAGCATTGGAAAACAGTATGAGAGACTCACTTCCTAATAATGGGAAGATTTTTTTCAACAGGCCCTCCTCTACATCTCTTTCAAGGAGCATTTGAATGGCTCCAAATGTTTGGCAGCAATTGCATTCACTGCATACCCTATAACTGTATAGCAGACCCACTCCTTTCTAATGGGAACATGTTGTTATTGTGGCTGAGCTCTATGTGTCTTTAAATTGTTTATTGAAGCTTTTCTTAAATTTAGACAGCTGTTGGATTCACTGCATACCCTATATTTGTATAGAAGACTGGTTCCTTTCTAATGGGAACATGTCATTACTATGGCCCAGCTCTATTTGTCTTTAAATTGTTATTGGGGTTTTTCCTATATTTTTGCAGCCATTGGACTCACTGCATACCCTATAACTGTATAGCAGACCCGCTCTTTTCTAATGGGAACATGTCGGTACTGTGGCCCAGCTCTGTGTGTCTTTAAATTGTTATTGGGGTTATTCCTAAATTTTGACAGAGGTTGGACTCACTGCATACCGTATAACTGTATAACAGACCCGCTCTATTCTAATGGGAACATGTTGTTACTGTGGCCGAGCTCTATGTGTCTTTAAATTGTTTATTGAAGCTTTTCTTAACTTTGGACAGCTGTTGGATTCACTGCATTTTTGTATTTTTGTATAGAAGACTGGTTCCTTTCTAATGGGAACATGTCGTTACTGTGGCCCAGGTCTATTTGTCTAATAATTGTTATTGGGGTTTTTCCTAAATTTTTGCAGCCGTTGGACTCACTGCATACCCTATAACTGTATAGCAGACCTGCTTTTTTCTAATGGGAACATGTTGTTACTGTGGTTCAGATTTATGTGCCTTTAAATTCTTATTGGGGTTATTGCCAAATTTTGGCAGATGTTGGACTCACTGCATACCTTATAACTGTATAGCAGACCAGCTCCTTTCTAATGGGAACAGGTCGTTACTGTGGCCCAGCTCTATGTGTCTTTTTTAATTGTTATTGGGCTTTTTCCTAAATTATGACAGCCTCTGTGCTCACTGAATACTCTATAACTGTTTAGCAGACCCACTCCTTTGTAATGGGAACACGTCTTTATTATGTCCCACCTTTATGTGTCTTTAAATTGTTATTGGAGTTTTTCCTAAATTTTGGTAGCCGCTATACTCACTGCATATCATACAACTTGTAAAGTAGACCTGCTCCTTTCTAATGGGAACATGTCATTAGTGTGGCCCAGCTCTATGTGCTTTTAAATTATTATTGGGGTTTTTCCTAAATTTTGGCATCACCTGTACTCACTGCATATCCTATAACTGTATTGCAGATCCGCTCCTTTATAATGTGAACATGTCGTTACTGTGGCCCAGCTCTATGTGTCTTTAAATTGGTATTGGAGTTTTTCCAAAATTTTGGCAGCCGCAATACTCACTGCATACCATATAACTGTAAAGCAGACCCGATCCTTTTTAATGGGAATATGTCGTTACTGTGGCACACCTCTATGTGTCTTTAAATTGTTATTGCAATTTTTCCTCAATTTTGGCAGCCGTTGGATTCTCTGCATAGCCTATAACTGTATATCAGACCCTCTCCTTTCTAATGGGAACATGTCTGTACTGTGGCCCAGCTCTATTTTTCTTTAAAGTGGTATTGGGGTTTTTCCTAAATTTTGGCAGTCCTTGGACTCACTGCATACTCTATAACTGTGTAGCAAACCAGCTCCTTTCGCATGGGAACATGTTGTTACTGTGGTTCAGCTCAATGTGTCTTTAAATTCTTATTGGGGTTTTTGCCAAATGTTTGCAGATGTTGGACTCACTGCATACTCTGTAACTATATAGCATACCCGCTTCTTTCTAATGGGAACATGTAGTTACTGTGGCCCACCTCTGTGTCTTTAAATTGTTATTGGGTTTTCCCAAAATTTTGGCAGCCGCTGTGCCCACTGCATACCCTATAAATGTATAGCAGACCCTCTCCTTTCTAATGCGAACATATAGTTACTGTGGCCCAGCTCTATGTGTCTTTAAATTGTTATTGGGGTTAATGCAGGAGCATTTATGCATACTTTATCGAAGTGCCATTGTTTATCAAAGTGCCACGGCATTTAGATATGGCAGTTCTAATATTCATCTTTCTTTTCTTCTTACAGGTATATACTGTATATCTAACTCTTCTGCTACGTGTTATCCCTTCTGAAATTTGCAATGTACATCCATGTTATTTGCAATGCTCTGCAGCTAATCCCTGGTTTATATATCTCACTCCTCTGCTACGTGTTATCCCTTCTGAAATCTGCATTGTACTTCCATGTTATTTGCAATGCTCTGCAGCTGTTCACTAGTACATATACCTCATTCAGCTACGTTGTTTAATTGATGATAATTTAAGGTCATCACACTTACTTTAACAGTTTATGATCCATGTTGAGTTGCCAGTTTGTTTTCTTTTTGCTGTTTTATTGTCTCCTGTTGCCTTAAGCTAGTTGATTGATTGCTGACAAGTTAAATCTGTTTAGATCTAAGCAGATAGGTCCCTATATATTGAGACATAGTCAAGGGGCAGCATTTATGCATACTTTACATACTTTTTTGAAATGCCATAGTTTATCAAAGTGCCACGGCAGTTAGATATGGCAGTTGGACAGGGCAAGAGACAGGTAAGACATGCAAAGCGATTAAACAAACTTGCTTCCTGGTCATCTGTTATGCAAACAGTATTCACCATTTGTATTTGTGCCATTTACATTCTGGCTGCTACAATCATCAACATTCACCGTTCTCCCACAAATTCTGCAAGCTTCATCCATATTAACCCCTCTCTCCTCTCTTCTCCTATGTACTGCTGTCATGCTCTCTTCACAATGTTATACCACACTGATCCATTCATTCCCAGCATACAACACAGAAAATGCTCTCACAAATCACTAAACCATCTGCTCACTCTCTGTATCTTCCTTCTCTTAGTCACAGCTTATATTTCTCCTAATCTAGGACCCTCCAGTAATAATAAAATTTACCCTTTCCCTGTTACATTCAGAAACCCTGCTAATCACAATAATATTCCCTGCATATCTTCTGTCTCATTCAACTGTGTCATTTGGAATGCGTGCTCAGCATGTAATAAACTCTCCTACATCCATGACTTTTTCCTCTCCAATTCCCTCAACCTTCTGGCTCTCACCGAAACCTGGATCCAGCCGACGGACACCACCGCCGCTGTAGCTCTCTCATATGGTGGCCTACACTTCTCTCATACCCCGAGACCTGACAAAAGATCAGGTGGAGGTGTTGGTCTGCTGTTTCAACAAAATGTACTTTTCAGGTTATCCCCCCAGTACCCTCCCATATCCTCTCTTCTTTTGAAGCCCACACAGTCAGACTCTACCGGCCCTTCTCCCTGCGAGTGGCAGTTGTCTATCGCCCTCCAGGTCCCTCCTGTCAGTTCCTGGATCATATTCCTCGCCAACAGCTACACCGATGGCATTTTCCTGTGCCAGTCATTGCATTGGTTGCCCATCCAATATAAAGTTCAATTTAAACTTATCACGCTTACCCACAATGCGTTCCATGCTTCAGTGCCCCCCTACACCTCTCCCTTGTCTGTCTACCACCCTACACGTGTCCTCCATTCTGCCAATAACTTAAAACTAAAATCCTCCATAATCCGAACTTCCCACTTCCATCTCCAAGATTTCTTGCGTGCTGCGCCAATTCTTTGGAATGCACTTCCAAGGACATTTCAAATAATTCCCCATACCCACAGTTTCATGCCGACCCTAAAAACCCATTTCTTTAGACTGGCATGTTGCCTCAACACACTATCTGTCTGTCCCAGTTTTGGCCCATATTAAAATCTTCTTCAATTACAGATTCATACCATGCATGCACTTCATAGCCTCAGTCAGGACTGTATACATACTGTATTATTATATATCCTATTTAGTATATCAAGGCTGCATTATACAATATATGTACATTTTACCTTTTGGGTCTCCCCCATTTCCTCATAGGCAGTAAGCTTGCAAGCAGGGCACTCACTCCTCTCGATATTGGATATGCTTATTCTGTATTGTCTGCATAAGTCCCCCCTAAAATGGACAAGTGCTGTGGAATATGTTGGCACTATAAAAATAAAAATTATTATTATTAACTAAATTTTGGCAGCCGCTGTACTCACTGCATACCCTAAAACGGTATAACAGACCAGCTCCTTTCTAATGGGTGTAACATCCCTGGTGGCGTGCTGGCATGGATTACCACCTCCCACCATGCAAGACCGCCATCTTACCTATCAGTCCTGGCTGCACACTTTGCTCCAGTATCTGCTGTGCGCATGTCTCTTGTCTGATTGCTTAGGGCGATGGCGCGGTTACTGTCTGATTCTTATAGTTACTGTGTGCGCACTCCTAATGCGTCCCCAGACTATTGTTGTGAGTCACTGGATACTTAAACCCCCTCCACCCAGTAGGAGGTGCCTGAGCAACACTTTCTTTCAGTGTGTTCTGTGCAACTGAGTTGCCAGGTCCTGTCCTGTATTTTGTCTGTTTCCGCCACCCTAGGGGCTGAGTACCCAGGCCTGTTACCTGTTTCTGTGACTTCTAGTCTGTTCCGCCACCCTGGGGGCTGTTTACCCAGACCTGTTACCTGTATCTTGTGCCTGGTTCAGCTCCCGTCTGAACAGTGTCCTAGCCCGTTACTTGTTTGTCTCTATGTTCGTATCTTCCCTTTTCCTGCAGTGTCTGAACTAGAGATGAGCGGTGTTCGACTAGAACTGTTCGCCAATCTCAAATTCGAGCTGTTTTGGGCGGTGTTCAAGTCGTTCGACAAACGCAAACTATTTGCAAAAAATTCGGCTGTTCGAGGTTATGTTCGATAACTGTTCCTGCACAAAAAACTTTACTGGATTTTTTCACATCATGCAGGGATTGTCTGCCACTCACTGTAATGTCACAGCCATGGTGGTTGTAGCATTACAGTGGTTGCCCAAATCGATGGGAACAGTGCTCACAGTGAAACATGAAAAGCCGGCAATTCAGCAGCTGCATACACCGGTACCCGACAATTTAGAACAGAAAGAATAGAGCATCACACATAGATTAGATAGATAGAAACATGTCAGTCACATATATAATAAGTATAGTGACAGTGTTGGTTACTGCACTTGTCATTTAGTGTTAAAGGATTTCTTAAAAAAAAAAATTGGCGTGGGGTTCCCCGTACTTTTAGTCTCTAGCGGAGGTTAAGCAGACGTCTGGGGCAGATGTTTGAAACCTGGGAAGGGGGTAATACCCACAAAGCTTCCCAGGCTACTAATATCAGCCCCCAGCTGAATACCTAGCCTTTATTAGCTATTAAAATGGGGGACCCACAAAAAAATGACGTGGGGTCCCTCCCTATTTTAATAGCTAGCAAAGGCTGGGGGCTGATATTAATAGCCCAGGAAGGGTGCCATGAATATTGGCCCCCTCCCAGGCTAGAAACACCAGCCGTCAGCCGCCCCAGCAATGGCGCATCCAGAGGATGCGCCAATTCTGGCACTTAGCCTCGCTCTTCCCACTGCCCTGTACCAGTTGCAGTGGGGTAATAGGGCTGGGGTTGATGTCATCTGACATCAAGCCCAGGTTAGTAATGGAGAGGCGTCTATAAGACAACCCCATTACTAACCCCATAGTCAAAGTTAAAAAAAATCACAAACACCCAGAATAAAGTCCTTTAATTGAAATAAACACACAATTCTTTGTTGTTCTAAATTAAACCATACTTACCATCACGCCCATTCCAGCTGAAGCCAAAGTCTTCGGCAATAAAAGTAAAATAATAAACCAATCTCATCCTTACCTTTCCATGGTTCCCAGGACGGCTCCAGCTCTGCTACATTCACATGACAGGCTGGATCACAGCCGAACGCTGCCATCCAGCTTGCCATGCCGCACAGACAAAAATTATCCTGCGCATATGGATGCGCCATTTCTTGGGCGGTTGACGGCTGGTGTTTCTAGCTTGGGAGGGGGCCAATATTCATGGCACACTTCCTGGGCTATAAATATCAGCCCCCAGCTGTCTGCCTAGCCTTTGCTAGCTATTAAAATAGGGGGGAACCCACTTCATTTTTTGGGGGGGTCCCCCATTTTAATAGCTAGTAAAGGCTAAGTATTCAGCTGGGAGCTGATATTATTAGCCTGAGAATCTCCGTGGGTATTCTCCCCTTCCCAGGCTTCAAACATCTGCCCCAGCCATGTGCTTAACCGCTGCTAGAGTCTAAAATTACAGGGAACCCAACGCCAATTTTTTTTAAATAAATCCTTTATTTTAACACTAAATGACAAGTACAGAAATCAACACTATCACTGTACTTATTATATATGTGACTGACATATTTATATCTATCTAATCTATGTGTGATGCTCTATTCTTTCTGTTCTAAATTGTCGGGTACCGATGCTGAATTGCCGGCCGGCTTTTTTAAAGAGAGTGTCTTCTAAGCAGTTTGGCAGCTTTTGGACACCTTTTGGAGGTGTTTTCTATGTGTTTTTAGATTCCTGCCACTGGTTTTAACAGTGTTCAACGGTGTTCGACAGTGTTCTAAGGTTTTCGACGAACAGTTCCACGAACATCCCGGTGTTCGACGAACCAAACTGTACCGAACACTACGGGGGTGGCTTAAAAATAGTCGGAACCTGCACTTTACTCCAATTCGTTGTCTCTGTACTTCTGTTTGTGAATTTAGTGTTCAGTAGCTACTTCATTGTAAGTACCTCGTGTGTATCTGGCTCTGCTTGTCTACCGCACCTGCGGTTTTGCTCTGCTCTGCTTGTCTACCGCACCTGCGGGTTTTGCTCTGCTCTGCTTGTCTACCAGACCTGCAGGTTTTGCTTTGCTCTGCTCTGCTAGTCTACCGCACCTGCGGGTTTTGCTCTGCTCTGCTAGTCTACCGCACTTGCGGGTTTTGCTCTGCTCTGTTTGTCTACTGCACTTGCGGGTTTTGCTCTGCTCTGCTTGTCTACCGCACTTGCGGGTTTTGCTCTGCTTTGCTTGTCAATTTCGCCTGCAGGTTTTGCTCTGCTCTGCTTGTCTACCGCACCTGCGGGTTTTGCTCTGCTCTGCTTGTCTACCGCATTTGCGGGTTTTGCTCTGCTTTGCTTGTCGACCCCACCTTCGTGTTTTGCTCTGCTTTGCTTGTCTACCGAACCTGCGGGATTTGCTCTGCTCTGCTTGTCTAAACCATCTGCGGGTCTTGCTCTGCTCTGCTTGTCTACAGCACTTGCGGGTTTTGCTCTGCTTTGCTTTTCTGCTGCACCTTTGTGTTTTGCTCTGCTCCTCTTGTCTACCGCACCTGTGGGTTTTGCTCTGCTCTGCTTGTCTACCACACCTGCGGGTTTTGCTCTGCTTTTCTTGTCTACTGTAACTGTGGGTTTTGCTCTGCTTGTCTACCGCATCTGCAGGTTTTGCTCTGCTCTGCTTGTCTACCACATCTGCGGGTTTTGCTCTGCTCTGCTTGTCTACTGCATCTGCGGGTTTTGCTCTGCTCTGCTTGTCTACCGCACCTGCGGGTTTTGCTCTGCTCTGCTTGTCTACCGCACCTGCGGGTTTTGCTCTGCTCTGCTTGTCTACCGCACCTGCGGGTTTTGCTCTGCTCTGCTTGTCTACCGCACCTGCGGGTTTTGCTCTGCTCTGCTTGTCTACCGCACCTGTGGGTTTTGCTCTGCTCTGCTTGTCTACCGCACCTGCGGGTTTTGCTCTCCTCTGCTTGTCTACCGCACCTGCAGGATTTTGCTCTGCTCTGCTCGTTAACCGCACCTGCTGGTTTTGCTCTGCTCTGCTTGTCTGCTGCACCTGCAGCTCTGTTCCTGTGTCCCAGTCTGTACTGGTCCCTATCCTGCCTGCGTCCCTACCTGCCAGTACCCACCTGTCTGCATACCAGCCGTGCCTGCTAGTACACACCTGTCTGCATACCAGCCATGCCTACCAGTACCCATCTGTCTGTATACCAGCCATGCCTGCCAGTACCCACCTGTCAGTATGCATGCCTAACTTGCCTGTTCCTGCATTCCCCGGTGTGGGTCTACAGCTGTGACCGGGGTCTGACCTGGAGAAGCACCTGGTCCCTCTGCTCAGCTCCTCCCTGGTTCACAGAGGTGACTGAGCCACCGTGCGACCTTGGTCGGACCGAGTTGATACTTAGTCACGCCCCTCCAGGCACTCCTCGGTTCATGGTCCAGTAGGATCACTAACCATGCTCAAGCCAGTCAGTCCGGGTGTGTGTGCAACAATGGGAACATGTCGTTACTGTGGCTCAGCTCTTTGCGCCTTTAAATTGTTATTGGTGTTTTTCATAATTTTTGGCAGCCACTGTACTCACTGCATACGCTATAACTGTATACCAGACCAACTCCTTTCTAATGGGAACATGTCGTTACTGTGGCTCAGCTCTTTCTGCCTTTAAATTGTTAATTGTGTTTTTCATAATTTTTGGCAGCCGCTGAACTCACTGCATACCCTATAAATGTATAGCAGACTCACTCCTTTCAAATGGAAACAAGTCGGTACTGTAGCCCACCTTCATGTGTCTTTAAATTGTTACTGGGGTATTTCCTAAATTTTGGCAGCCACAGAACTCATTGCATACCCTATAACTGAAAAGCAGACCTACTCCTTTCTAATGGGAATATGTCTTTACTGTAGCACACCTCTATCTGCCTTTAAATTGTTATTGGGTTTTTTTCCTATATTTTCACAGCCATTGGATTCCCTGCATACCCTATAACTTTAAAACATACCCGCTCCTTTCTAATGGGAACATGTCATTATTGTGGCCCACATCTACAGTACAGACCAAAAGTTTGGACACACCTCATTTAAAGATTTTTCTGTATTTTCATAACTATGAAAATTGTACATTCACACTGAAGGCATCAAAACTGTGAATTAACACATGTGGAATTATATACTTAACAAAAAAGTGTGAAACAACTGAAAATATGTCTTATATTCTAGGTTCTTCAAAGTAGCCACCTTTTGCTTTGATGACTGCTTTGCACACTCTTGGCATTCTCCTAATGGGCTTCAAGAGGTAGTCACCGGAAATGTTCTTCCAACAATCTTGAAGGAGTTCCCGGAGATGCTTAGAAGTTGATGCCCCTTTTGCCTTCACTCTGCGGTCCAGCTCACCCCAAACCATCTCGATTGGGTACAGGTCAGGTGACTGTGGAGGCCAGGTCATCTGGCGTAGCACCCAATCACTCTCCTTCTTGGTCAAATAGCCCTTACACAGCCTGGAGGTGTGTTTGGGGTCATTGTGCTGTTGAAAAATAAATGATGGTCCAACTAAACGCAAACCAAATGGAATAGCATGCCGCTGCAAGATGCTGTGGCAGCCATGCTGGTTCAGTATGCCTTCAATTTTGAATAAATCCCCAACAGTGTAACCAGCAAAGCACCCCCACACCATCACACCTCCTCCTCCATGCTTCACGGTGGGAACCAGGCATGTAGAGTCCATCCGTTCACCTTTTCCGCGTCACACAAAGACACGGTGGTTGGAATCAAAGATCTCAAATTTGAACTCATAAGACCAAAGCACAGATGTCCACTTGTCTAATGTCCATTCCTTGTGTTCTATAGCCCAAACAAGTGTTTTCTGCTTGTTGCCTGTCCTTAGCAATAGTTTCCTAGCAGCTATTTTACCATGAAGGCCTGCTGCACAAAGTCTCCTCTTAACAGTTGTTGTAGAGATGTGTCTGCTGCTAGAACTCTGTGTGGCATTGACCTGGTCTCTAATCTGAGCTGCTGTTAACCTGAGATTTCTGAGGCTGGTGCCTCGGATAAACTTATCCTCAGAAGCAGAGGTGACTCTTGGTTTTCCTTTCCTGGGGCGGTCCTCATGTGAGCCAGTTTCTTTGTAGCGCTTGATGGTTTTTGCAACTGCACTTGGGGACACTTTCAAAGTTTTCCCAATTTTTCGGACTGACAGAAGTTCATTTCTAAAAGTAATGATGGCCACTCGTTTTTCTTTACTTAGCTGTAGAGATGAGCGTTGTTCTACTCGAACTGTTCGCCAATCTCAAATTCGAGCTGTTTTGGGCGGTGTTCGAGCCGTTCGGCGAACACGAACAATTTGAGAAAAATTCGGCTGTTCGAGGTTATGTTCGATAACTGTTCGTGCACCAAAATCATAACTGGATTTTTTCTCAGTAATGATGAAAATTAATGTTAATACGCAGTTTGAGTGTACAGCGGGGTGGGGGGAGGGGCAGGGGATGGATCTCTGCAGGAACAATGAAGATCTCCATTTTTTTTTCTCTTTCCCACATTTGCAGTGGGGAGGTGCAATCTGTCAGCCTATCAGCAGCGCACACACGGAGCGAAGTGCTTTTTTTCACACAAGCAAGGGCATGTGTCATTGGCAGTGTATGTCACATGTCCTTGCCCTATAAGACCAAGCCATTTTCCCCGTCGCCACCATTTTCTCACTGCTGCAGCTGCGTGTTAGACGGCACCGCTGTTCCTGTGTGCGCTATACCTTGTTAATTTCAAGCCAATTTTCGCACAAATCTTCAGATAGCTTGGGAGTAGGGAATAGTTGTGATTGCAGTCCTTTTAAGGACTAGGTTACAGCATTTCCTACGACTTTTATCAGGCAGGTCTGTGCTCTTAAATAGATAGATTGTGGGAGTAAAGACTAATTGTAATTGGAGTCCTTTTCAGGACTAGGTTACATCAGTTCCTATCAGTTTTTGCCAGGCAGGTCTGTGCCAGTGCTGTGCAAGTTTTTTTCACAGCATTTGGCTGAATCTAGCAAAGCTAATCCTTTTTGGCCTATTGCAGAGTGTGTTAGTCAGTGGAGTAGATTATCTGTGTTGCAAGATATACCACCTGTGTATAGAATACCAATTTTTTTACTGCACCTAGTGAAGTAAAATCTTTTGGGCATAGCATCATTCTATTAGTCCATCTATACTGTCCTCCATCAGGTTGCAAATTGAATATAATTTTTTTCAGCATCTAGCTCTGAAAAAATATTTGGCTTCTAGCTGTGTGTGGGACTTGTTCTATTAATCCATCTATACAGACCTCCATCAGGTTGCAAACTGAATATATTTTTTTCTGCATCTACCTCTGAAAAAATATTGGGCTTCTAGCTGTGTGTGGGACTTATTCTATTAATCCATCTATACAGACCTCCATCAGGTTGCAAACTGAATATATTTTTTTCTGCATCTACCTCTGAAAAAATATTGGGCTTCTAGCTGTGTGTGGGACTTGTTCTATTAATCCATCTATACAGACCTCCATCAGGTTGCAAACTGAATATATTTTTTTCTGCATCTACCTCTGAAAAAATATTGGGCTTCTAGCTGTGTGTGGGACTTGTTCTATTAATCCATCTATACAGACCTCCATCAGGTTGCAAATTGAATATAATTTTTTTCTGCATCTAACCCAGCCAATAGTTTTGGCCTAATACCACAGTTTGGCCACTCAGCTCTGCTCGGTTCCCATCCATTGTTTTTTTGTGCAAACAACTCCAGAGTTGTGAATTAGTTAACCACCAAAATGAGTGGAAAAAGGCCTGCTGCTGGTGGAAAGGGGAATAGGCGTGTTGGGAAGGGGGAAAAAGGTTGTGTCCGTGGGGTAGGTGTTAAAGCAACAGTAACATCTGCAGAAGAAAGACCATCTTCCAGCCAAACTAAAATGTCTACTTCTTTTAGCGGACAATGTGATAAGATCCCTTTCTTACGGCCACGCCAATCGCTACAAATTCCAGATGAGGCACAAAAACAGCAGGTGCTTCAATGGATATCAAGTGCTCCTTTAAGTGGGCTCTCCTCCACATCAACTTCAACATCACAAATACTCCAGTCCTCAAAGGTGTCACCCCAATCGCACTTGCTTCCTCACAGCTCCCAAATCTCCAGCTGCCCGTCTGAGTATGAGGTAGAACAGATGGTTGAGTCTGCAGAGCTGTTTACGCATACTATAGCCTGGGAATCAGAAGTCGACTCCAGCGCTTCTGTGAATCCAGACGAGGAAATGATCTGCACTGATGCCCAGAATCTTTATGAGTCGGATCCAGGACCAGATGCAGAAGGTTCTGACCATAATGTAGACCCTCATTCCCAAACTGTAACTCCTGTTGGTGGAGACAATGAGGAAGACGATGATAAGACTCAAATACCTGATTGGAGCGACAACTTTAGTTTTTTGTCAGGGCAGGAACAGGTTGGCTCTGAGGACGACGGGTTTGATAACGCACAGGGTGATGATGATGAGGTTGGAGATCCCACTTACTGTCAACTCACAGTCAGCCAAAAGATGAGGTCAGCAGAGGAGGAGGAGGAAGATGCTAGTGACGACGAGGTCAGGTTGCGCCTTCCTGGACAGAGACGTAGTACTGGAAGCACGTCAACAACTGCATCCTCAAACACAACTCTGCCTCTCACCACAAGTCGTGGTGGCTCTTCAGGTCGCATGGGTGCTAAGCCTTGCATAGCCTGGGCATTTTTTCAGATCGATAAAGATGATCCAACTCGTGTTATCTGTAACATTTGTCAGCAAAAGCTAAGTAGAGGCCAAAAAATACATAGTTTGAGTACTTCATGCATGAACCGGCACATGGACATGAAGCATAAGTTGCAGTGGGAAGCTCAGTGTGCTACAATGCGGTCTAGCCGGCCGGGCCAACCACCGTCTGCCATATCTTGTGCATCCGCGGCCTCTTCATCCTCTGTGACTGGGGGGACAGCAGTCACACCTGTTTTGGGGCGCAGACCTGCCACCTCTTTACCTGCAACAGCCAGCGTGATTGGCAGGTCATCATTTTCTTTGGAGGTGGTAACACCAGCTGGTGTTGAGCGCTGTCCGACATCGATAGCACCACCTTTGGATCAAGGCAACCTAACATGTCCGCCTGCATCTTCCTCACAGACCGGCAGTTTGCCGGGGACACCCTTATCAACCCCGTCTAAGCACAATAGCCAGCCCTCGGTCCCTCAGATGTGGACAAGTAAAAGACCATTTCCTCCTAGCCATGAGAAAGCTAAGAGGTTGAATTTCACCATCTGCAAGCTCTTGCCTACAGAAATGCTGCCTTTCCGCCTGGTGGACACAGAGGATTTTCGAGACCATATGTCTGTCGCAGTGCCCCAGTACCAGATGCCCAGTCGGCACTACTTCTCAAAGAAAGGTGTGCCTGCGCTCCACCAGCATGTCGCACACAACATCACCGCTTCTTTGAGAAACTCTGTGTGTGACAGGGTGCATTTCACCACAGACACTTGGACGAGTAGGCATGGACAGGGGCGTTACATGTCGCTGACTGGGCACTGGGTAACTATGGTGACAGCAGGACAAGGGGCTGCTGTCCAAGTCTTGCCGTCCCCACGAGTTGTGCGTCAATCCTCTTTATGTCAAAGTTCCTCCACTGCTTCTGCCTCCTCAACCTCCTCTCGGTCTTCCACCTGCACCCAAAGCCTGTCTGGTCATGCCACAAGCTTTCTAACTGCGCAGAAGGGATCCTGCACACCTCCTTACTATGCTGGCAGTAGGGCTCAACGTCATCAGGCAGTTTTTACATTGAAATGTCTGGGAAATGTGAGTCACACAGCTGAGGAGTTGTGGTCAGCTCCGGAGAACCAATTTCATGAATGGTTGTCTCCACTGGACCTGAAACCAGGGAAGGCCGTGTGCGACAATGCTGCAAACCTGGGTGCGGCCCTTCGCTGGGGCAATGTCACACACGTGCCTTGTATGGCTCACGTGTTGAACCTGGTTGTCCAGCAATTTTTAGCCCACTATCCCAGACTAGATGGCCTTCTGCAGAGGGCACGGTCGCTGTGTGCTCACTTCCGCCGTTCGCATCCCGCAGCTCAGCGACTTACATCTCTACAGAAGTCGTTGGGCCTGCCACTTCACCGGCTAAAATGCGATGTGCCTACCCGGTGGAATTCAACTCTGCACATGTTGCAGCGACTGTGGCAGCACCGACAAGCCCTGGTGCAATACATTCTGATGTATAGCCTGGGCCAACGAGATTCAGAGGTGGGGCAAATCACGCTGGAGGAGTGGTCTCAGATCAGGGACCTATGCACCCTTCTGCACAGTTTTGAAATGGCGACGAAGATGTTTAGTGCTGACGATGCCATTATCAGCATGACTATTCCGGTGATTTACATGCTGGAGCACATGTTAAACAGAATTCGGAGTCAGGTGGTGGCACAAGAGGAGGTGGAGGAAGTAGAGGAGGAGGAGTTGTATGCGGAAGGGCTAACATCTGCAAGGTCCAGACGGTCGGCAGCACCAAGGCGGCAGGCATCTGAGGGTGGGGGAGATGGTTTTACCAGGGCGCATGGTAGCAGCCAAACTATTGAGGAAGGTGCAGGAGCCCAGGAAGAAGTGGAGGACGAACTGATGGAAGACTCATCAGATGAGGGAGACCTTGATCACATTTCTGTTGTGCGAGGTTGGGGGGAGAGGACAGAGGAAGGAAGCATGATTGTTACCTCGCCACCAACACAACAGGGACTTGGTGCTCCTGGATGCGCAACACACATGAGTGCCTTCTTGCTGCACTACCTGCAACATGACCCTCGAATTGTGAGAATTAGAAATAATCCTGACTACTGGGTAGCCACACTGTTAGATCCCCGGTACAAAAGTAAATTTGCAGAAATTATTCCTGCCATAGAAAGGGATGCACGCATGCAGGAGTATCAGCAGAGACTGTTGCAGAATCTTACATGTGCTTTTCCACAAAATACCAGTGGTGCACGTAGTGAATCTCACAGTTCCAACTTGCCAACCGTGGGACCGTCAAGTGTTCAGCACTCAAACCGTAACAGAACCACAGTATCTGCTGGTAACATCAATTTTGCGGAATCATTTCACCACTTTTTTATCCCATCCTTTGCAAGGCCACAGGAGACAAGAAGTCTGACACATAGTCAACGCCTAGAGACGATGGTACAGGAGTATCTCCAAGTAAACATTGAAGCCACGACTGTGTCACTGGACCCTTGCTCTTTTTGGGCTTCCAATCTGGATAAATGGCCGGAGCTAGCCACTTACGCCTTGGAGATCTTGTCATGCCCCGCAGCCAGCGTTCTGTCTGAACGTGTGTTCAGCGCTGCTGGTGGTGTGCTGACAGATAAGCGCACGCGGCTCTCCACTGATAATGTAGACAGACTCACGTTCATAAAGATGAACAAATCATGGATCCGAAATGACTTTTCTACCCCTGTGTCATCCTGGGGAGAGTAAAAGCTTGATGATTGGTTAAAATCACCCTACCAACCATTTTAAGCTTTCAAATTACTAATCATGTTTATCTGTATCTTGGCTGGAAAATAATTTGGGCTTTGTAGCAGTGTGCAGCACTGATTCTATTAGGCCATCTATAATAAGCTCCACCAGATTTAAAATTACTAATCATGTTTATCTGTATCTTGACTGGAAAATAATTTGGGCTTTGTAGCAGTGTGCAGCACTGATCCTATTAGGCCATCTATACTAAAGCTTCACCAGATTTAAAATTAATAATAATTTTTAGCTGCATCTAGCCCGGAAAATAATTTTGTGGCTCCGAGATGCGCAAGACACATAAGTGCCTTCTTGCTGCACTACCTGCAGCATGACCCTCATATTGTCAGAATTCGAAGTAATCATGACTACTGGGTTGCCACACTCTTAGATCCCCCAAACTTTTCGATCAACCTTTTCATTTTAATAAAGACCAAAAAAATGGTCATTTTTGAAATTATAAGCATTAGCAGGTTGTTAGAAACTGAAATCAAACAGTTTTCAACTCAAAACTTTATTCTAAGTGATGTTACATTTTCACATAGGACCCCTTGTTCGAAAGGAGCTTCTGAACTCTCTCGTCCATTGAATTTGTCAGGTTTTGGATGGTTTCTGCTTCAATTGTTTTGCATGAGGACAGAATACCCTCCCAGAGCTGTTGCTTAGATGTGAACTGCCTCCCGCCATCATAGACACTCCTTTTAATGATGCTCCAAAGGTTCTGAATGGGGTACAGGTCAGGGGAGCATGGGGGTCACACCATAAGTTTGTCCCCTTTTATGCCCATATCAGCCAGAGATGCAGATGTTTTATGTGCAGCATGAGATGGTGCATTATCATGCAGAAAAATGATCTTGCTGTGAAATACACGGTTCTTCTTCTTGAACCATGGCAGGAAGTGCTGTTTGAGAAAATCCACATACATTATGGAGTTCATCTTTAGCGCCTTCAGGGATCCTAAAGGGGCCGACAATCTCTCTCCCCATGATTCCAGCCCAAAACATTACTCCACCTCCTCCTTGTTGGCGCTGTAGTCGTGTTTGCGTGGGGTGTCCATCAATCAGCCATCCTCCACTCCATCCATCTGGACCATCGAGCGCTGCACGGCACTCATCCGTGAACAAAACAGTTTTGAAATCAGTCTTCATGTAATGTTTGGCCCACTGGAGCCATTTCTGCTTGTGTGAAGTGGATAGAGGAGGTCGACAGGATGGCGTATGCACAGCTGCAAACCTCTGAAGGACCCTGCATCTTGTTGTTCGGGGGACGTTGGAGGCACAAGCAGCTTCAAAAACTTGTCTGCTGCTATGACAAGGCTTTTTTGCCGCTGCTCTTTCAACCTGACGTAATTGCCTGTAGGAAAGAGTCCTCAATTTGCCCTTATCAGCACGCACACGTGTGTACTGTGAATCAGCTACATACTTCTTGATAGCCAAGACACTTCATCCTGATCATCGCACAATGTTGATTGTAGTCATGCCTTGACCTAAACGCTCCACAATTTGTTGCTTCTCAGCAGCCGACACATCCTTTTTCTTTCCCATTTTGGCAGAAAATGTAGGCTGCTTAATAATGTGAGACAACCTTCTTAAGTAGTCTTGCCTTTCATTGGACACACCTGCCAAACTAATTAGCACAGGTGTCTGTAATTGCTTACAGTGATATAAAGAGCCCTGACACACATCACCATCAATGAGTTTAACTGACAAACAAACAAATTCTTCCCTTATCACTCCTAAACACTTTTTGTATAATAATTTGGAACGCAGTGTACATGTGCTTTTCCACAAAACACCAGTGGTTCACGTAGTGAATCTTACAGTTCTAACTTGCCAACCGTGGTCTGTATGGAGTTGTTCAATAAAGGGCCCAAAATTAAGATAACATAGATGGGAGAGGTCTCTATGAATAGGAATTCCTAAGTTTTTGATACCCTGTGAGGGCCAGGCAAAGGGAAAGTTGGACTGGATGGAATCCTATATGGATTTGGGGAGGGAGACATCAAGGGCCTCAGACTTCGCTGCATTGATTTTAAAATTTGACCATGTAACAAAGTGATCTATTTCAGCCATAACAGCATGGATGGATATATGTGATTGAGTGATATATACTAGGACATCATCAGCAAATAGAGAGCACTTGTACTCGGTGCCTCCCACCTCAATCCACCTAATATTGGGGTTATGGCGAATTGATGAGAGCAGGTGCTCCGTCACTAGGATGTATAAGAGAGGGGACAGAGGACATCCCTGCCTTGTCCCATTGGTGATTGTGAAAGGTGATGAAAATGTTCTGATGCACCCCCTGGTCCTTGGGACACCCGGAGCCGGACCCTTTTTGGTGGATGCTGGTGGTTGTAGTCTTCGTGGCGGCGACCCGGTTCCGTGGCTCAGGGTGGACAAACCAGTGGCGGAACTATTTATGTGGTTTTGATGTTTAAATGTCCGACTACGCCACCCGTGGATTGCGGTCAGAGTGAACCGCCGCTGCAGGGCAGACCACTGAGGCTGGTGTTGTGGGTGCAGCAGATCGTAGCATAACTCCCCACGGGAGGAGTATAGCCTCAGGGCAGTGTATGCGGAGGATGGGGGTGATGGTGCAGGGCAGCAGCAGTAACGACACGGAGTCAGTGATGCAGTCCAGGGCCATTACTCACAGTTCTTATTATCCAGACCACGTCTGCAGGTAACGGCTGCCCACGTCGTACTGTGCTCACCAGGTGAGGGGCTCAGACAACTCCCAGATAACTTTGGAGCGCTTCACAGGACCCCCTTTGTGTGTCCTTTGTCTGGCCTTTCTTACCAACCCTTCTGTCCGGCTGCCTCGGGCCTCCTCTTGGTAAACTTGGCGCCAGTTTCCCTGACCCTATGTGGTGCCTTCCTAGCGGGTGTAGCGAGGGGCTGCGCCACATAAAATGTCACAGCCTCCGGTTTCTAGCTCAGGGTCGTTTCCTGCCTCCACTAGTTTCGGGGACCTGTCTCCCCCTTTGGCCTGACCCCTCCACGCAGGTGGATTTGGGCGTGCGGTGGCGACTCGCCCGTCCGCACCACTGGGATCCCTTCATTCCTCGTTCCTGGAGCCTTCTCCGCTCCTCTTCCTTCCTTCTCCCTCTTCCAGGCCTGGGCCTCTGTTACTAGGCCCGCCTCCGGAGCAGAGCTCATGCAGAGCCCCTGTTCCCTGCCACTTCTGCTCAGACTTCTCTGCACTGAACTAAGATGGTGCCCACCTTTTATACTCCCTTCTCAATGCACCCAGGAACTGCTTCCTCCCTGCTCCTGCACTTCTGGGTTCCCCTTCCTCAGTGTTCCCTCCCCCCACTCCAGCCAGGGACAGTGACTGTCGTGCCCATCTCAGAGGCATATTGGTCGCCCTGCCCCACGGCAATGTGGTGTAATGCATGCAGGTGTCGGGTCCTGATCCACACTCCATCCTTACCTGAGAGTGAGATATCACACCTCTGGGTGAGGTGCAATACCTCTGTAGCAACCGAGCCCTCAGGGTGCTACAGTTCCATTTATCTTCAGCCTAGATGACGTATTGTGATACAGGGCCGTGATTTTGGCTATAAAAGGGTCCCCTAGACCCCTACCCCAAGCTTTTTAAGAGAATCATATATGGCGTGCCAGGAGACTCTATGGAATGCTTTCTCAGCATCCAATGAGAGTATCTAATTACAAATTTTTAACTGCATCTAGCCCAGGAAATACTTTGTGCCTAGTAGCAGTGTCTGCTAGTCAGCGGATTATCCCGGCTGTTAAGCAAGCTACACCACCTGTAGTTTAGACACTTAATTTTTTCAAAGGAAATGCTTCGGGACCATGGGATACTCAGTGAAGAGCATCAGGAGGCACCCCATGGCATAGGGGCTGGGACTGGCAGTAGGATGCCTTGCGGTGGACAGCCGAGCTCGATCCTTATAAAAGCTTTTTAACTGCAGCAGCTTAGTGGACGCTACTGGAGCTGGAATTACGCGGCTGCTGGCATGAGACTTGCCCTCCAATAGATCCTTGTAAATGGATTTAAAGTGTATTCATTCAAATTAGAGAGACAATTTAAATTAAAAAGCTTAGAGCTGCCTCCACCACAGTGGGGCTCGCTCGACCCACCAGCGGACAGGCACCAGTATTGGGAGAGGGGGACTGGCCATCAGGGTTCACCGCGGCTCTGGCACAAACCCGGCGACACGGAGGTGGCACGGGCAGGAGCGGACTGGCCGTGTCGGCTTCTCACTTTTTAGATTTTAGAAGGGCATGACATGCCTATATCTGTGTCTCCCCCTCCTTTTACTCCTCCACCTCTTTTATTTTCGCATGACTATATGTACTTGTCACTTTTCCATGTGTTAGTTATGTCTTCTGAGCAGTTTGTCAGCTTTTGGACACCTTTGAAGGTGTTTTCTATGTGTTTCTATGTGTTTTTGTTTGCCTGCCATTGGTTTTAACGGTGTTCGAAGGTGTTCGACGAACAGTTCGACGAACAGTTCGGCGAACACACGAGTGTTCGACGAACCGAACCGAACTCGAACACTACGGGGGTGGCTCAACACTACTTAGCTGATTTTTTCTTGCCATAATACAAATTCTAACAGTCTATTCAGTAGCACTTTCAGATGTGTATTCACCTTGTTTCTGCACAACACAACTGATGGTCCCAACCCCATTTATAAGGAAAGATATCCCACTTATTAAACCTGATAGGGCACACCTGTGAAGTGAAAACCATTTCCGGTGACTACCTCTTGAAGCTCATCAAGAGAATGCCAAGAGTGTGCAAAGCAGTCATCAAAGCAAATGGTGGCTACTTTGAAGAACCTAGAATATAAGACATATTTTCAGTTGTTTCACACTTTTATGTTAAGTATATAATTCCACATGTGTTAATTTATAGTTTTGATGCCTTCAGTGTGAATGTACAATTTTCATAGTCATGAAAATACAGAGAAATCTTTAAATGAGAAGGTGTGTCAAAACTTTTGGTCTGAACTGTATGTGTCATTAAATTGTTATTGTGGTTTTTCCGAAATGTTGGGAGCATACCCTATAACTGTATAGCAGACCAGCTCCTTTCTAATGGGAACATGTCATTACTGTGGCTCAGCTCTTTGCACCTTTAAATTGTTATTGGTGTTTTTCATAATTTTTGGCAGCTGCTGTACTCACTGCATACCCTATAACTGTATAGCAGACCAGCTCCTTTCTAATGGGAACATGTATTTACTGTGGCTCTGCTCTTTGCACCTTTAAATTGTTATTGAGGTTTTTCCCAAATTTTGGCAGCTGCTGTACTCGCTGCATACCCTAAAAATGTATAGCAGACCAGCTCCATTCTTATGGGAACATTTCGTTACTGTGTCCCACCTCTATGTGCCTTTAAATTGTCATTGGTGTTTTTCCTAATTTTTGGCAGTCACTGTACTCTCTGCATACCCTATAACTTTATAGCAGACTCGCTCCTTTCTAATGGGAACATGTCGTTACTGTGGCCCAGGTCTATCTGCCTTTAAATTGGTATTGGGGTTTTTCCTAAATATTGGCGCCACCTGTACTCAATGTATACCCTATAACTGTATAGCAGACCCATTCCTTTCTAATGTTAACATGTCATTTCTGTGGTCCAGCTTCATGTGCCTTTAAATTGATATTGGGGTTTTTCCCAAATTTCGGCAGCCGTTGAACTCACTGCATACCATTTAAAAGTATATCAGAATCACTCCTTTCTAATGGGAACATGTCTGTACTGTGGGCCAGCTCTATTTGTCTTTGGGATTTGGATTTTTCCTAAATTTTGGCAGCCATTGAACTCATTGCATTCCCTGTAATTATAAAGCAGACCTGCTCCTTTCTATTGGGAATATGTCATTACTCTGGCCTTCCTCTATGTGTCTTTAAAGTGTTATTAGGGTTTTTCCTAAATTTTTTCAGCTGCTGTACTCATTGCACACCCTATAACTATATAGCAGACCCACTCTTTTCTAATAGGAACATGGCGTTACTGTGGCCCAGCTCTGTTTGCCTTTAAATTGTTATTGGGGTTTTCCATAAATTTTGGCAGCCGCTGTACTCACTGCATACCCTAAAACATTAAAGCAGACCCGATCCTTTCTAATGGGAATATGTCATTACTGTAGACCACCTCTATGTGATTTTAAATTGTTTTGGGGGTTTTTCCCAAATTTTGGTAGAGGCTGTACTCACTGCATACCCTATAAATGTAAAGCAGACCTGCTCCTTTCTAATGGGAACCTGTCATTACTGTGGCCCAGCTCTACGTGTCTTTAAATTGGTAATGGGTTTTTTGCCAAACTTTGGCAGACGTTAGACTCACTGCATACCCTATAACTGTATAGCAGACGCGATTCTTTCTAATGTGAACATGTCGTTACTGTGGCCCACCTCTATGTCTTTAAATTGTTATTGGGTTTTTCCTAAATTTTGGCAGCCGTGGGAATCAGTGTCCGCTATAACCGTATAGTAAACCAACGCCTGTCTAATAGGAACATGTCGTTACTGTGGGCCACCTCTGTGTCTTTAAATTGGTATTGGGGTTTTTCCCAAATTTTGGCAGCCATTGGACTCACTGCATACCCTATAACTGTATAGAAGACCCGCTCTCTTCTAATGGGGAAATGTTGTTACTGTGGCCCAACTATATGTGCCTTTAATTGTTAATGGGGATTTTCCTAAATTTTGGCAACCATTGGATTCTCTGCATACCTTAAAACTGTATAGCAGAACCTTTTATTTCTAATGGGAACATGTCTTTACTGTGGCCAAGCTCTATGTGTCTTTAAACTGTTATTGGGGTTTTTCCTAAATTTTGGCAGCCGCTGTACTCACTGCACACTATATAACTGCAAGGCAGACCTGCTCCTTTCTAATGGGAATCTGTCATTGCTGTGGCCCACCTCTTTCTGCCTTTAAATTGGTATTGGGGTTTTTCCTAAATTTTGGCACCACCTGTACTCACTGCATACCCTATAACTGCATAGCAGACCCGCTCCTTTCTAATGGGAACATGTCGTTACTGTGGTCCACCTCTATGTGTCTTTAGATTGTTATTGTTTGTTTGTTTTAAATTTTGGCAGCCGCTGTACTCACTGCATACCTTATAACTGTATATAAGACCCACTCCTTTCTAATGGGAACATGTCTGTACTGTGGCCCAGCTCTATTTATCTTTAAATTGGTATTGGGGTTTTTCCCCAAATTTTGGCACCACCTGTACTCACTGCATACCCTATAACTGTATATAAGACCCACTTCTTTCTAATGGGAACATGTCTGTATTGTGGCCCAGCTCTATTTATCTTTAAAGTGGTATTTGTGTTTTTCCTAAATTTTGGCAGCCATTGGACTCACTGCATACCCTATAACTGTATTGCAGACATACTCATTTCTCATGGGAGCATATCGTTACTTTGGTTCAGCTCTATGTGTCTTTAAATTGTTATTGGGGCTTTTACCAAATTTTGGCAGCTGTTGGACTCACTGCATACCCTATAAATGTATAGCAGACCCACTCCTTTCTATTGGGAATATGTCATTACTCTGACCCACCTCTATGTGTCTTTAAAGTTTTATTGGGGTTTTTCCCAAATTTTTTCAACCCCTGTACTCACTGCATACCCTATAACTATATAGCAGACCCGCTCCTTTCTAATGGGAATATGCCATTACTGTGGCCCACCTCTGTGTCTTTAAATTATTATTAGGATTTTTCCTGAATGTTGGCAGCCGTTGGACTCACTGTGTATGCTATAACTGTATAGCAGACACACACCTCTCTAATGGGAACATGTTGTTACTGTGAAACAGCTTTTTGTGCATTTAAATTGTTATAGGGGTTGTTACGCTCGCGCCCAGACTGACGTGAGCGTGGTTAGTGGTCCCACTGGGCCACAAACCGAGGCATGCCTGGAGGGGCGTGACTAGGGGCCTCGCCAGATACCACCACGAACACACGGTGTCTTAATCGACTCCGTGGTCCGAGCAGGGACATGGGATGTGGCCCAGGTGCTACTCCAGGTCAGAACCCGGTTACAGCTGTTGACCCATACCGGGTAATGCAGGAACGGGCAGGCACGGCTGGTATACAGACAGGTAGGTACTGGCAGGCACAGCTGGTATGCAGACAGGTGGGTACTGGCAGCCACGGCTGATATGCAGACAGGTGGGTACTGGCAGGCACGGCTGGTATGCAGACAGGCAGATACTGGCAGGTAGGAACTCAGGCTGGACAGGGACCAGTACAGACTGGGATACAGGAACAGAGCTGCAGGTGCGGTGGGCAAGAAGAGCAGAACCGCAGATGCGGAGGACAAGCAGAGCAGAGCGAAACCGCAGATGCGGAGGACAAGCAGAGCAGAGTGAAACCGCAGGTCTGGAGGACAAGCAGAGCAGAGGGAAACCGCAGGTGCGGAGGACAAGCAGAGCAGAAGGTGCAGGCAGACAGGACAGGGCTCTGTTCACATGGAACAGACTGGAAAACACAGGAAGATAGCTAGAACACAGGAGGTTGAAATGGAGCCTGGGAAACAGGACAAGCATAACCAGATACACACAAGGTACTTGCAATGAAGTAACGAGTGGACACAAACCTCACAAACAGAAGTACAGAGACAACGAGTTGGAGCTAGGTGCAGGTTCAGACACTGCAGGAAAAGGAAAGGATCGGACATAGAGACAAACAGGTAACGGGCTAAGACTGTTAGAACCTTGCTCTTAGGTTTTTTTTCCTTTGCTGGTCACATGACCTTGTTGGCCTATTTAATCCTGCTCCGCCCTTCTGGCTTTGCTGGACTTCATTGTATAACTACTTTCTAGCTAGCCTGTGCTCTGTATCTAACTCAGTTAGTTTGCTTGGTCTACGGACCTCAGTGTTCTATATATTTTGTTTGTTTGTCTGTCTGCTACTATTTCTGTTAGGATGTGTCCCATTTTCCTCCCAGTCCTTAGTACTTGTAGGGATTCCTTCCCCACATCTATAGGTCTCCGTACAGACTAGCTTAGGACTTTAGCAGGTCTGATCGCAGGATCAGGTCCCCTATTACATCGTAGGGATAAAGCTGAGTTCTATCGTAGGGACAGATCTCCTCTCTTTCCTTAGCTCTGGTAGCAGAACATAACAGTAAGTCCAGCCTGCAAATTCTCTAAGGAAAGATTTTTCTGTTCCATCATGATGTCGGTTCAGGATTTGGCTCATCGCCTGCAGGGACTCTCTCTGGAGGTGGCCGAGCTCCGTCAGCACGTGAGTAACTGTCCTGGAGCACATTTCTTGGAGCCTAAGGTATGTTTGCCGGATTTATATTTTGGTGAACACCGAGAATTTTTTTCATTTAAAAATGCTTGCTTATTGTATTTTCGTTTGAGACCCAAGTCCTCTGGGGATGAATCCCAGCGCATAGGGTTCATAATGTCACTTTTGCGCAAAGAGCCTCAGGAGTGGGCCTTTTCTTTGCAACCTAGTGATACATGCTTCAGATCAGTGGATAGTTTTTTTTCTGCTTTGGGGCTATTATATGATGATCCTGACCGTGTCGCATCAGCTGAGACTGAGTTGAGACGTTTGAAACAGAGAATTAGTTTTTTGGGTTACATTATCTCCAGCGAAGGTTTTGAGATGGACCCGGTTAAAGTTCAAGCTGTACAGGAATGGCCTAGGCCTATTGGTTTGAAATCGATACAGAGGTTTTTAGGTTTCGCCAATTATTACAGAAAATTCATAAAAAATTTTTCTAGTATTGTCAAACCTCTGACCGATCTCACCAGGAAAGGTGCTGATGCGGTTCAGTGGTCTTCTGAGGCCATTGAAGCTTTTGTGTATCTCAAGAAGAGGTTCACCTCTGCTCCCATCCTTATGCAGCCTGATGTGACTAAGCCGTTTTTGGTTGAGGTTGATGCTTCCTCTGTGGGGGTTGGCGCAGTATTGTCTCAGGATAACGGGGATGGATTACATCCCTGTGCCTTTTTTTCAAAAAAATTTTCGGAGACTGAACTGAATTACGATATTGGTAATCGGGAATTATTGGCTATTAAACTCACATTTGAACACTGGCGCCACTTCTTGGAAGGTGCGGAATTTCCCGTTCAGGTTCTTACGGATCATAAAAATCTGATTTATCTTGATGCTGCCAAGCGCCTGAATGCCCGTCAGGCTAGGTGGGCACTGTTTTTCTCGCGGTTTAATTTCTCCGTTACTTACATCCCTGGTACTAAGAATGTTAAGGCGGATGCCTTGTCTCGCAGTTTTTCTCCCATAGTCGGTGCTGAGAAAGAGGAGAACATTTTACAAGAAGGTGTTGTGATAGCTGCTTTGGACTCCGTTTTGGAAGATGAGATTCTTAAAGCACAGGAGAATGCCCCATCTAACACTCCTCATGGGAGGTTGTTTGTGCCTGGGACCTTTAGGAGAGATTTGTTTGTTGAGTGTCACGAATCTCGGTTGGCAGGTCATCCCGGAATCTCTGAGACCAAGAGACTGGTGGGTCGCAGTTTTTGGTGGCCTGGATGGCAGAAGGAAGTCATTAAGTGGGTGCGTCAATGTACTATATGTGCTAGATCTAAGTCCTCACATACTCCTGCTGCGGGGTTGCTTTGTCCTTTGGAGGTTCCCAGTGCTCCTTGGACACATTTGGCTATGGACTTTATAACTGACCTTCCCCCCTCTGAGGGTTTTACTGTCATCTGGGTGGTCGTGGACCGTTTTAGCAAGATGTGTCACTTGGTTCCCTTCGTCAAACTGCCCTGCGCTAAAGCTCTCGCCAAGGCCTTTGTCAAGGAAATTGTCAGACTTCATGGCGTTCCTACTGACATTGCTTCTGATAGGGGTCCTCAGTTCGTGGCTCGTTTTTGGCGTGCCTTTTGTGACAGGTTGGGAGTTCATTTGTCGTTCTCGTCCGGATATCATCCTGAATCTAATGGCCAGACAGAAAGGAAAAACCAGGATGTTGAGCAGTTCTTGCGTTGTTTTGTGGCAGACAATCAAGAGGGGTGGTCTGAGTTTCTGCCACTTGCTGAATTTGCTCTGAACAATCATACATCTTCTTCTGCTGGTTGTTCGCCTTTTTTTTGTTGTTCTGGGAGACATCCGTCGTTTGGGTCGCTCTCCAAGTTGGGATCTGCCGTGCCTGAGGAGGAGAATTTTTCCGGTGATTTGGAGAGAGTTTGGACGGATGTGCGTGGTAATCTTCAGGAGGCCAACAGAAAATCTAAGGACTACTTTGATAGGAAACGACAGGAGGTTTTGTTCGCTGTTGGTGACATGGTTTGGTTGTCCTCTAGGAATCTGCGGTTGAGGATTCCTTCTAAGAAATTGGGTCCCAAGTTTGTAGGGCCCTTTAAGGTGCTTCAGGTTGTCAACCAATCTGCTGTTAGGTTGGAGGTTCCTACCTCCTGGAGAATTAATCCGGTATTTCATGTCTCTCTGTTGAAAAAAGCTGTTGTATCGGATTGTGACGCCTCTGCCTCTGTTCCTCCGGTGGTGGAGGACGGGGAATATGAAATTTCTCGCATCCTTAACTCTAGACTGTATAGAGGTAGTTTGCAGTATCTTGTGGCCTGGAAAGGTTTCGGACCCGAGGATAACTCTTGGGTGAGGTCGGATGATGTTTCCGCGTCCAGACTTATCAGAGCGTTTCACAGGAGATTTCCTGATAAGCCTGGTCCTAGGGGATCCGGAGGATCCTCTTAGAAGGAGGGGTACTGTTAGAACCTTGCTCTTAGGTTTTTTTTCCTTTGCTGGTCACATGACCTTGTTGGCCTATTTAATCCTGCTCCGCCCTTCTGGCTTTGCTGGACTTCATTGTATAACTACTTTCTAGCTAGCCTGTGCTCTGTATCTAACTCAGTTAGTTTGCTTGGTCTACGGACCTCAGTGTTCTATATATTTTGTTTGTTTGCCTGTCTGCTACTATTTCTGTTAGGAGGTGTCCCATTTTCCTCCCAGTCCTTAGTACTTGTAGGGATTCCTTCCCCACATATATAGGTCTCCGTACAGACTAGCTTAGGACTTTAGCAGGTCTGATCGCAGGATCAGGTCCCCTGTTACATCGTAGGGATAAAGCTGAGTTCTATCGTAGGGACAGATCTATTCTCTTTCCTTAGCTCTGGTAGCAGAACATAACAAAGACACTGTTCAGACATGAAGTAACCAGGAACAAGATACAGTAACAAGCCTGGGTACACAGCCACCAGGCTGGCAGAAACAGACTACAAGTCACAGATACAGGTATCTGGCCTGGGTACTCAGCTCCCAGGGTGGCGGAAACAGACAAGATACTGGACAGGACCTGGCAACTCAGTTGCACAGAACACACTGAAAGAAAGTGTTGCTCAGGCACTTCCTAATGGGTGGAGGGGGTTTAAGTATCCAGTGACTCACAGCAATAGGCCGTGGACGCATTAGGACTGAGCACTCTGTAACTTTAAGAAACAGGAAGCAACAGGGATGCCGCCCTAAGCAATCAGAGAAGAGACATGCACACAGCAAGTAATGGAGCTAAGTGTGTAGCCTGGACTGATAGGTAAGATGGCGGTCTTGCATGGTGGGAGGTGGTAAGCCATGCCAGCACGCTGCCAGGGATGTTACAGGGCTTTTCCCTAAATTTGGCACCACCTGTACTCACTGCATACCCTAAAACTGTATAGCTGACCCACTCCTTTTTAATGAGAACATGTCATTACTGTGGCCCAGCTCTTTGTGTCTTTAAATTGGTATTGGCTTTTATCCCAAATTTTGGCAGTCGTTAGACTCACTGCATATCCTATAACTGTTTAAAAGACCAGCTCCTTTCTAATGGGAAATTGTCGAATATGTGGCCCACCTCTATGTGTCTTTAAATTGTTATTGGGATTTTTCCTAAATTTTGACAGCCGCTCTACTCACTGCATAACCTATAACGGTATAGCTGACCTGCTCCTTTCTAATGGGAACATGTCGTTACTGTGGACCAGCTCTATGTGCCTTTAAATTGTTATTAGGGTTATTCCTAAATTTTGTCACCACCTGTACTCACTGAAAGCCCTATAACTGTATATCAGAACCCCTCCTTTCTAATGGGAACATGTCTGTACTGTGGCTCAGCTCTATTTGTCTCTATGTGTTATTTGGGTTTTTCCCAAGTTTTGGCAGCTGCTATACTCATTACATACCCTATTACTGTATAGCAGATCTGCGCCTTTCTAAAGGAAACATGTCATTACTGTGGGTCACCTCTGTGTCTTTAAATTGGTATTGGAGTTTTTCCTATATTTTGGCAGCCATTGGACTCACTGCATACTATATAACAGTATAGCAGACACACTCCTTTCTAATGGGAAAATGTAGTTACTGTAGTTCAGCTCTAGGTGTCTTTAAATTCTTATTGGAGTTTTTGCCAAATTTTGGCAGCCGTTGGACTCGCTGCATATCCTATAACTGTAGAGCAGATCCTCTCCTTTCTAATAGGAACATGTCTTTACTGTGTCCCACTTCTATGCGTCTTTAAATTGTTATTGGGGTTTTTTGGTAGCCGCAGAATTTACTGCATACGCTATAACTGTATCGAAGACCCATTTCTTTCTAATGCGAACATGTCGTTACTGTGGACCAGCTCTATGTGTCTTTAAATTGTTGTTGGGGTTATTCTTAAATTTTGGCACCACCTGTACTCACTGCATGTCCTATAACTGTATATCAGAACCCCTCCTTTCTAATGGGAATATGTCTGTACTGTGGCTCAGCTCTATTTGTCTCTATGTGTTATTGGGGTTTTTCCCAAGTTTTTGCATCCGCTATACACATTACATACCCTATTACTGTATAACAGACCTGCGCCTTTCTAATGGGAACATGTTGTTAATGTGGCCCACCTCTATGTGTCTTTAAAATGTTTTTGGGTATTTTCCTAAATTTTGGCAGCCGTTGGACTCACTGCATACCTTATAACTGTAAAGCAGACCATCTCCTTTCTAATGGGAACATGTCGTTACTGTAGCCCAGCTTTATGTGTTTAAATTGTTAGTGGGGTTTTTCCTAAATTTTGGCAGTTGTGGGATTCACTGCATAGCCTATAACTGTATAGCAGACCCTCTCCTTTCTAATGGGAACATGTCGTTACTGTGGCCCAGCTTTATGCGTTTCTAAATTGTTATTGGGGTTTTTCCCAAATTTTGGCAACCCTTGCAGTCACAGCATGGGCACTACCACTATAGTAGACACGCACACAGTTTTAAATTACTTGTCAGTAAGTAACTGTTTTGAACAGCAAACCTGTGTCAAAAACTTTGCTGACACACTGAAAACAAAATTTAATGGAGGCCAGAAATGGCAGTATTTTCTGAAAATGAATATGTGATCCGTGTGACGGAGAAAACACAGTTTTAAATATCTGGCCTGTAGGTAACTATTTTGAACCGCAAGCTGGTGTCGATTGCTTCGCTGACACACTGGAAAATATCTTTAATGAAGGCCAGAAATGGCATTAATTTCTGAAAACGTATATGTGATCAGTGTGACAGACTAACCACAGTTTTAAATACCTGGCCTGTAGGTAACTATTTTGAACGGCAAACTGTTGTCAATTGCTTCACCTACACTCTGAAAAATGTTTTCATGGAGGCTAGAAATGGCAGTATTTTCTGAAAACGTATATGTGATCCTTGTGACCGACAAACCATGGTTTTAAATACCTGGCCTGTAGGTAACTATTCTGAACAGCAAACTGGTGTCAATTGGTTAACTGGCACACTGAAAAAAAGATTTAATGGAGGCCAGAAATAGCAGTATTTTCTGAAAACGTATATGTGATCCGTGTGACTGATAAAAAACAGTTTCAAATAGCGGGCCTGTAGGTAACTATTTCAAACAGCAAACTGGTGTCAATTGCTTGATTGACACACTGAAATAAAAATGTAATGGAGGCCAGAAATGGCAGGATTTTCTTAAAACATATATGTGATCCGTCTGAAGGAGAAAATACAGCTTTAAATAGCTGGCCTGTAGGTAACTCTTTTGAACAGCAAACTGGTGTCAATTGCTGCACTGACACACTGAAAACTGAGTAAATAGAGGCCAGAAGTGGCAGTATTTTCTTAAAACGTATATGTGATCCGTGTGACGGACAAACCACAGTTTTAAATAGCTAGCCTGTAGGTAACTCTTTTGAACAGTAAATTGGTGTCAATTGCTTGACTGACACACTGAAAATTTTTTTTAATGGAGGACGGAAATGGCAGTATTTTCTGAAAACGTATATATGATCTGTGTGGAGTAGGAAACACAGCTTTAAAGAGCTGGCCTGTAGGTAACTATTTTGAACAGCAAACTGGTGTGAATTGCTTGTTTGACACACTGAAAAAAAAAAATTAATGGAGGCAAGAAATGGCAGTATTTTCTTAAAACGTATATGTGATCTGTGTGAAGGAGAAAACACAGCTTTAAATAGCTAACCTGTAGGTAACTATTTTGAACAGAAAACTGGTGTCAATTGCTTCACTGACACACTGAGAACTGTGTTAATGGAGGCCAGAAATGGCAGTATTTTCTGAAAACATATATGTGATCCTTGTGACAGAGGAAACACTGCTGTAAATAGCTGGCCTGTAGGTAACTATTTTGAACAGCAAACTGGTGTCAATTGCTAAATTGACACACTGAAAAATGTTTTAATGGTGGCCAGAAATAGCAGTATTTTCTGAAAACGTATATGTGATTCGTGTGACGAGCAAACCACCGTTTTAAATACCTAGCCTGTAGGTAACTATTTTGAACAGAAAACTGGTGTCAATTGCTTCACTGACACACTGAAATTTTTTTTAATGGAGGCCAGAAATGGCTGTATTTTCTGAAAACGTATATGTGTTTTGTGTGGTGGAGGAAGCAAAGTTTTAAATAGCTAGCCTGTAGGTAACTATTTTGAACAGCAAACTGGAGTCAATTGCTTCACTGACACACTGAAATTCTTTTTAATGGAGCCCAGAAGTGGCAGTATTTTCTGAAAACGTATATATGATTCGTGTGATGGACAAACCACAGTTTTTAATTACTGGACTGTAAGTAACTATTTTAAACAGCAAACTGGTGTAAATAGCTTCACTGACACAATGAAAAAAAGAATGAATGGAGGCCAGAAGTTGCAGTATTTTCTGAAAACGTATTTGTGATGCGTGTGATGGACAAACCACAGTTTTAAATACCTGGCCTGTAAGTAACTATTTTGAACAGCAAACTGGTGTCAATTGCTTTACTGACACACTGAAAAAAGATGTAATGGAGGCCAGAAATGGCAGTATTTTCTGAAAACGTATATGTGATCCATGTGATGGAGAGATCACAGTTTCAAATAGCTGGCCTGTAGGTAACTTTTTCGAATCGCAAACTGGTGTCAATTGCTTTACTGACACACTGAAAATTTTTTTCAATGGAGCCCAAAAATGGCGGTATTTTATGAAAACAAATTTGTGATATGTGTGACGGAGAAAACACAGTATTAAATAGGTGGCCTGTAGCTAACTATTTTGAACAGTAAATTGGTGTCAATTGCTTGATTGACACACTGAAAAAAAAATATAAAGGAGGTCGGAAATGGCAGTATTTTCTGAAAACGTATATGTGATCAGTGGGATGGAGGAAACACAGCTTTAAATAGCGGGCATGTAGGTAACTCTTTTGAACAGCAAACTGGTGTCAATTGCTTCACTGACACACTGACAATAAAATTAATGGAGGCCAGAAATGGCAGTATTTTCTGAAAACGTATATGTGATCCGTGTGACGGATAAAACACAGCTTTAAATAGCTGGCCTGTAGGTAACTATTTTGAACAGCAAAAAGGTGTCGATTGCTTCACTGATACACTGGAATTTTTTTTTAATAAATAAGAGAAATGGCAGTATTTTCTGAAAACATATATATGATCCGTGTGACGGACAAACCACAGTTTTAAATTACTTGACTGTAGGTAACTATTTTTAACTGCAAACTGGTGTAAATTGCTTTACTGACACATTGAAAAAAAGGTTTAATGGAGGCCAGAAATTGCAGTATTTTCTGAAAATGTATTTGTGATCCGTGTGATGGAGAGATCACCGTTTCAAATAGCTTGCCTGTAGGTTACTATTTCGAACAGCAAACTGGTGTCAATTGCTTCACTGAAACACTGAAAAATGTTTTAATGGAGGCCATAAATGGCAGTATTTTCTGAAAACATATTTGTGATCTGTGTGACGGAGAAAACACTGTTTTAAACAGGTGGCCTGTAGTTAACTAATTTGAACAATAAATGGGTGTCAATCGCTTGATTGACACACTGAAAAAAAGATTTAATGGAGGTCGGAAATGGCAGTATTTTCTGAAAACGTACATATGATCCCTGTGGTGGCGGAAGCACAGCTTTAAATAGCTGGAGTGTAGGTTACTGTTTTGAACAGCAAACTGGAGTGAATTTCTTTACTGACACACTGAATAAAAAATTAATGAAGGCCAGAAATGGCAGTATTTTCTGAAAACCTTTATGTGATCCGTGTGACGGAGGAAACACAGCTTTAAATGGCTGGCCTGTAGGTTACTATTTCAAAAAGCAAACTAGTGTCAATTGCTTGATTGACACACTGAAAAAAAAATTTAATGGAGGTCGGAAATGGCAGTATTTTCTTAAAACGTATATGTGATCAGTGTGAAGGAGAAAACACAGTAGAGTTGAGCCACCCCGGTAGCGTTCGGGTACGGTTCGGTTCGTCGAACACCATTAAAACCAATGGCAGGCAAACAAAAACACATAGAAGCACATAGAAAACACCTTCAAAGTTGTCCAAAAGCTGACAAACTGCTCAGAAGACACAACTAACACATGGAAAAGTGACAAGTACATATAGTCATGTGAAAAGAAAAGAGGTGGAGGAGTAAAAGGAGGGGGAGACACAGATATAGGCATATCATGCCCTTCTAAAATCAAGAAAGGCTGGAGTAAAAATCTAAAATCAGCCTACCAACACCCAGACGTCGTGACAAGAAAATTAAAAAAAGAAATATCATTAGGTAGAATGGCGGTTCCATTCAGAACACTTTCCTTACAAGACGTAGTGGTATCCCCGCTGTGAGTTGTGCCAAAAACGGAACCCAATACTTTCGGACTAATCCACCATTTGTCATATCCAAGGGGCAGGTCAGTAAATGACAACATCGACGCGGAACCAAGTACGGTAGTATATACTGTACATCCTTTGACAAGGCAATCAGGTGGATCAAGAATTTGGGAAGGGTCACCCTAATGGCCCAAACAGGCATTGATGCGGCGTTCCGGTTACTTACTACCTGTGCCTCCGAATAGTGTCCACCTATTGGGCTGCTTCTGGGAAGGAGCATACTATATAGATCGCTGTTTGCCCATGGGGTGGTCCAGATCTTGCTCACTATTTGAGGCGTTTAGTTGCTTCCTCGAATGGGTTGTAATGGACGTTTCTAAGGGGGCACATATTATCCATTACCTCGACAACTTCTTATGCCTGGGCCCAAAAGATTCGCCACAGTGTGAATAAACGCAGTAGTCCACCTGTGAGAAGGAGAGAGCTGGAGGGAGAGCGGACACCGCTAGATGGAGAATGTAAGAAGGAAAAAGGGTGAGGGAGGTAAGGGAGTACAGTGGAAGGCCGACCTGAGCTCCCCCACGTTCCTGCTGGGCAGGGAACAGCCCTGGCAAGAAAAGTCGCTTGCGCATCCCTTTGAGGTTACAGGCGCGAGCGGGCAGAGGGACTAGGCTGGAGTGCGAAGCCGACACGACCAGTCCGTTCCTGCCCGTGCGACCTCCGTGTCACTGGGTTTGTGCCAGAGCCGTGGTGGACCCTGACGGCCAGCCCCCCTCTCCCAATACTGGTGCCTGTCCGCTGGTGGGTCAAGCCCCACAGCAGTGGAAGCAGGTCTAAGCTCTGTAATTTAAATTGGCTCTGTAATTTGAATGAGTACACTTTAAATCCTTTTACAAGGATTTATTGGAGGGCAAGTCTGATGCCAGCAGCCACGGTAATTCCAGCTTCAGTAGCATCCACTAAAGCTGCTGCAGTTAAAAAGCTTTTATAAGGATCGAGCTTGTCGGTCCACCGCAAGGCGTGCTACTGCCAGTCCCAGCCCCTTTGCCTTGGGGCGCTTCCCCGATGCTTTTCACTGAGTGTCCCGGGGGCCCGAAGCATTTTCTTTGAAAAAATTAAGTGTCCAAACCACAGGTGGTGTAGCTTGCTTAACAGCTGGGATACTCCGCTGACTAGCAACACTGCTACTAGGCCCAAAGTATTGCCTGGGCTAGATGCAGTTAAAAATTTGTAATTAGATCTACAGGTGGTGGCTACTTTGCTGACTAGCAGACACTGAAGCTTTGGAGCAGACCTCTGATTCCCAGGCTATAGTATGAGTAAACAGCTCTTCAGACTCAACCATCTGTGTTACCCCAAGCCATAGTGTATGTAGTTTCTTACGGTTAAAAGAGGGGGAGAGACCTGACCCACTGGAAATTGACGATGCCAACGTCATGTAAAACACAGCAAGGGGACTCCAAAAAGAGTCTCCATTTTTTCCAAAAATTGTGGCACAGACACCACTTAAGTGGCATCAATTGTCCCAGAGTTGCTTAAAATGGTTGGTGAGGTGATTTTCCAATATCCTCAAGCTTTTAGTCTCCCCAGGATGACACAGATGGGGCAGATGGTGGTTGGCCCGGCCCGCTAGGCCGCATTGTAGCACAGTGAGCTTTGCACTGCAACTTCTGCTTCATATCCATGTGACGGTTCAAGCATAAATTACTCAAACTATTGTTTTTTTGGCCTCTACTTAGCTTTTGGTGACAAATGTTACAGATAACATGAGTTAGGTCTTCCTTAGCGATCTCAAAAAATGCCCAGGCTATGCAAGGCTTAGAGCCCATGTGACCTAAAGAGCCACCACGACTTGTGGTCAGAGGCAGAGTCGTGGTTGAGGATGCAGTTGTTGACGTGCTTCCAGTACTCCATCTCTGTCCAGGAAGGTGCAACCTAACCTCGTCGTCAATAGCATCCTCCGCCACCTGCTCTGCTGATCTCATCGACTGGCTGACTGTGGTTTGACAGTAAGTGGGATCTCCAACCTCGTCATCATCACCCTGTGTGATCTCACACCCGTCGTCCTCTGAACCAACCTCTTCCTGCCCTGACCGAAAAGTCAAGTTGTCGCTCCAATCAGGTATTTGAGTCTCATCATCGTCTTCATCATTGCGTCCACCAACAGTTACAGTTTGGGAACGAGGGTCTACATTATGCTCAGAACCTTCTGCGTCTGGTCCTGGATCCGACTCATAAAGATTCTGGGCATCCAGTGCAGATCATTTCCTCTCCTGGATTAACAGAAGCTCGGGAGCAGACCTCCATTTCCCAGGCTATAGTATGAGTAAACAGCTCTGCAGACTTAACCATCTGTGTTGCCCCATACTCAGACGGGCAGCTGGAGACTTGGGAGCAGTGAGGAAGCAAGTGCGATTGGGTTGACATCTCTGAGGACTGGAGTATTTGTGATGTTGAAGTTGAGGTGGAGGAGAGCCCACTTGAAGGAGCACTTGATATCCGTTGAAGCAATTGCTGTTTTTGTGCCTCATCTGGAATTTGTAGCGATGGGCGTGTCCGTAAGAAAGGGATCGTATCACATTGTCCACGAAAAGAAGTAGACATCTTAGTTTGGCTGGAAGATGGTCTTTCTTCTGCAGATGTTACTGTTGCTTTAACACCTACCCCACAGACACAAACTTTTTATTCCCTTTCAAACATGCCTATTCCCCTTTCCACCAGCAGCAGGCCTTTTGCTACTCATTTTGGTGGTTAACTAATTGACAAATCTGTAGTTGTTTGTACAAAAAACAATGGATGGAAACTGAGCAGAGCTGAGTTGCCAAACTGTGGTACTAGCCCAAAAGGATTGGCTGGGTTAGATGCAGTAAAACAATTTTATTAGATACACAGGTGGAGTAGCTTGGTACAGATGGGCTACTACAATGAGTAACAGACACTGCTACAGGCCCAAAAGTATTTACTGGGCTAGAAGCAGTAAAAAATTGTTATTAAAAACAAAGGTGGTGTAGCTTGGTACAGATGGGCTACTACAATAAGTTGCAGACACTGCTACAGGCCCAAAAGTGTTTACTGGGCTAGATGCAGTAAACAATTTTTATTAAATACAAAGGTGGTGTAGCTTGGTACAGATGGGCTACTCCAATGAGTAACAGACACTGCTACAGGCCCAAAATATTTACTGGGCTAGATGCAGTAAAAAATTGATATTTAATACAAAGGTGGTGCAGCTTGGTACAGATGTGCTACTACAATGAGTAACAGACACTGCTACAGGCCCAAAAGTATTTACTGGGCTAGATGCAGTAAAAAATTGGTATTAGATACACAGGTGGTGTAGCTTGCAACACAGATAGGCTACTCCACTGACTAACACAGACTGCTAGAGGCCAAAAAGGAATGGCTTAGCTAGATTTAGCCAAATGCTGTGAAAAACCCTTGCACAGCACTGGCACAGACCTGCCTGGCAAAAAAGTGCTAGGAACTACTGTAACCTAGCCCTCAAAAGGGCTGCAATTACAACTAGATCCTACTCCCTAAACCTATCAGTCTATTTAACAGCAAATTCGCTTGCAATTCACACAGTTACAAAGTATAGCGCCCACAGCAGCAGCGGTGCCGTCTAACACTCAGCTGCAGCAGTGAGAAAATGGTGGCGATGGGGAAAATGGCTGGGTCTTATAGGGCAAGGGCATGTGACATACACAGCCAATGACACATGCCCTTGTTTGTGTGAAAAAAAAGCACTTCGCTGCGTGTGTGCGCTGCTGATAGGCTGACAGACTGCACCTCCCCACTGTAATTGCGGGAAAGAAAAAAAAATGGAGATCGGCATTATTTCTGCACAGATCCATCCCCTGCCCCTCCCCCCGCCCACTCTACACTGAAACTGTCTATTAACATTGATTAACAGTATTACTGTGAAAAAATCCAGTTACGATTTTGGTGCAAGAACAGTTATCGAACATGACCTCGAACAGCCGGATTTTTTGCAAATCGTTCGGGTTCGTCAAATGGCTCGAACACCGCCCAAAACAGCTCAAGTTTGAGATTGGCAAACAGTTTGAGTCGAACACCGCTCATGTCTAAAACAAAGTTTTAAATAGCTGGCCTGTAGGTAACTATTTTGAACAGAAAACTGGTGTCAATTGCTTCACTGAAACACTGAAAAAAAGATTTAATGAAGATCAGAAATGTCAGTATTTTCTGAAAACGTATATGTGATACGTGTGATGGTGGAAACAATGTTTTAAGTAGCTAGCCTGTAGGTAACTCTTTTGAACAGCAAACTGTTGTCAATTGCTTCACTGACACACTGAAATTTTTTTTTAATGGAGGCCAGAAATGGTAGTATAAACTTAAAACGTTTTTGTGATTCATGTGACAGCCAAACCACAGTTTTAAATAGCTGGCCTGTAGGTATTTATTTTCAACAACAGAATGGTGTCAATTGCTGCACTAAAACACTGAAAACTGTGTTAATGGAGGCCAGAAATGGCAGTATTTTCTGAAAAAGTATATATGATCCATGTGACGGACAAACCACAGTTTTAAATTAATGGACTGTAGGTATATATTTTGAACAGCAAACTGGTGTAAATTGTTTCACTGACACACTGAAAAAAAGAATTATTGTAGGCCAGAAATGGCAGTATTTTCTGAAAAAGAATATGTGATCCGTGTGACGGACAAAACACAGTTTTAAATGGCTGGCCTGTAGGTATCTATTTTGAACAGCAACCTAATGTCAATTGGTTCGCTGACACAGTGAAAAATGTTTTAATGGAAGCCAGAAATGGCAGTATTCTCTGTAAACGTATATGTGATCCGTGTGATGGAGAAATCACAGTTTCAAATAGCTTGCCTGTAGGTAACTATTTTGAACAGCAAACTGGTGTCAATTGCTTGATTGACACACTGAAATAAATTTTCTTAATTGAGGCCAGAAATGGCAGTATTTTCTGCAAATATATATGTGATCTGTGTGACGGAGATCCACAGTTTTAAATAGCTGGCCTGTAGGTAACTATTTTGAACAACATATTGGTGTCAATTGCTTGATTGACACACTAAAACAAAAAATGAATGGAGGCCGGAAATGGCAGTATTTTCTGAAAACACATATGTGATCCGTGTGATGGAGGAAACACAGCTTTAAATATCTGGCATGTAGGTAACTATATTGAACAGCAAACTGGTGTTAATAGCTACACTGACACACTGAAAAAAAAAATAATGGAGGCCAGAAATGACAGTATTTTCTGAAAACGTATATGTGATGTGGGACCTAGAAAACACAGTTTTAAATAGATAGCCTGTAGGTAACTATTTTGAACAGCAAACTGGTGTAAATTGCTTCACTGACACACTGAAAAAAAGATTTAATGGAGGCCAGAAATGGCAGGATTTTCTGAAAACGTATATGTGATGGACAAGACTCGGTTTCAAATAACTGGCCTGTAGGTAACTGTTTTTAAAAGCACACTGGTGTCAATTGCTTCACTGAAACAATGAAAATTTTCTTAATTGAGGCCAGAAATGGCAGTATTTTCTGCCAATATATATGTGATATGTGTGACGGAGATCCACAGTTTTAAATAGCTGGCCTGTAGGTTACTATTTTGAACAGCATATTGGTGTCAATTGCTTGATTGACACACTAAAACAAAAAATTAATGGAGGCCGGAAATGGCAATATTTTCTGAAAACATGTATGTGATCGGTGTGATGGAGGAAACAGTCTTAATTAGCTGGCCTGTAGGAAACAATTTTGAACAGCAAACTGGTGTCAATTGCTTCACTGACACACTGAAAAATGTTTTAATGGAGGCCAGAAATGGCAGTATTTTCTGTAAATGTATATGTGATCCGTGTGATGGAGAAATCACAGTTTCAAATAGCTGGCCTATAGGTAACTATTTTGAACAGCAAACTGGTGTCAATTGCTACACTGACTCCCTGAAAAAAAAAATAATGAGGTCAGAAATGCAGTTTTTCCAATAAACGTATGTGATCTGTGTGACGGACAAACCACAGTTTTAAATACATGGCCTAAAGGTAACTTTTTTGAACAGCAAACTGGTGTCAATTGCTTTACAAACACACTGAAAAAAAGATTTAATGAAGGCCAGAAATTGCAGTATTTTCTGAAAACGTATATGTGATCCATGTGACGGAGAAAACACACTTTTAAATAGCTGGCCACAAGGTAACTCTTTTGAACAGCAAAATGGTGTCAATTGCTTCACTGACACACTGAAAAAAAGATTTAATGAAGGCCAGAAATCGCAACAATTTCTGAAAATGTATATATGATCAGTATGACAGACAAACCACAGTTTTAAATAACAGGACTGTAGGTAACTATTTTGAACAGCAAACTAGTGTAAATTGCTTCACTGACACACTGAAAAAAAGTTTTAATGGAGGCCAGAAATGGCAGGATTTTCTGGAAACGTATGTCAGGACTGCAAATATTTTTAATTACATTTTGGCCCTTTTTGCCCTCTTTCAAGATGGTATCTTTTGTCTCATGTGCCCCTTGTCTTCCTGCTTTATAACACCACCCCAGGCTCTAATCAGTGCTAGAGTATTCTGCCTGTGATCTGCTCCAGGTGGTTTCCCAGTTTCCTGCTCTGCCCTGCAGACTTGTTTGGATCTTCTGTTACCTGCTCTCAGAGACTCTGCTGCCTTCAGTTTTTACCAGTATTCCTCCTTCTTCTGGGTGCTCCTGCTGTTACCTCTGAGCCTCAGTCTTCACCTGCATTCTGCTAACAAGTAAGCTGGTTTCTGCTCTGACTCACCTGCTTTAGATAGCTGCGGAGCACGGGACTGTGCTGCACTATCAGGGACTTCCTACCCAGGCCTCCCTGGATTATCTAAATATTGTATGGACTTCCTTGCATGGACTTGATAAGGACTTCCTTGTTTTCTAGCATCCTCTAGTGTGAATTGTGCTTTACAGATTGCTTTGCTGATTACATTTAGAGCACGAGACTGTGCTGCATTATTTGGGACTTCCTACCAAGGCCTCCCTGGATTATATAATATAAATTATTTAGACTTGATAAAGACTTCCATGTTTACTAGCATCCTCTAGTGTGAACAGTGATTTACAAACTGCTCTGCTAATTGCATTTTCCCTTGAGTGTTTATGGACTTTGTGTTTTCGTCTGCACTTGTTTAAAACACCGTGTGTTTATAATATACACTTTGACACCTATGAGTTGTGTTCTGTTGTATCTTTGTTCCACGCAAAAAGACTCCTGTGGTATCCATTATACTTATTACAACGCATATATGATCAGTATGACAGACAAACCACAGTTTTAAATAACAGGACTGTAGGTAACTATTTTGAACAGCAAACTGGTGTAAATTGCTTCACTGTCACACTGAAAATTTTTTTAATGGAGGCCAGAAAGGGCAGTATTTTCTGAAAACATATATGTGATCCGTGTGATGGACAAGACTCGGTTTCAAATATCTGGCCTGTAGGTAACAATTTTGAACAGCAAACTGGTGTCAATTGCTTCACTGACACACTGAAAAAAAGATTTAATGGAGGCCAGAAATGGCAGTATTTACTGAAAACGTATATGTGATCCGTGTGACGGAGGAAACACAGCTGTAAAAAGCTGGCCTTTAGGTAACTATTTTGAACAGTAAACTGGTGTCAATTGCTTCACTGATACACTGAAAAATGTTTTAATGGAGGCCAGAAATGGCAGTATTTTCTGAAAACATATATGTGATCCGTGTGACGGTCTAACCACAGTTTTAAATAGCTGGCCTGTAGGTAACTATTTTGAACTGCAATCTTTTGTCATTTGCTTTACTGACTAACTGAAAAATAAAAATAATGGATGCCAAAAATGGCAGTATTTTCTGAAAACGTATATGTGATCCGTGTGATGGAGGACATAAAGTTTTAAATAGCTGGCCTGTAGGTAACTGTTCTAAAAAAAGAGACTGGTGTCAATTGCTTCACTTACAAACTGAAAAAATTTTTAATGAAGGGCAGTATTTTTTGAAAACTTATATGTGATCCGTGTTACGGAGAAAACACAGTTATAAATATCTGACCTGTAGGTATCTATATTGAACAGCAAACTGGTGTAAATTTCTTCACTGACACACTGAAAAAAAGATTTAATGGAGGCCAAAAATGGCAGGATTTACTGAAAACGTGTATGTGATCCATGTGACAGAGGAAACACAGTTTTAAATAACTGGCCTGTAAGTAACTGTTTTGAACAGCAAACTGGTTTCAAGTGCTTAACTGACACACTGAAAAAATAATTAATGGAGGCCAGAAATGGCAGTATTTACTGAAAACGTATATGTGATCCGTGTGATGGACAAACCACAGTTTTAAATAGCTGGCCTCTAGGTAACTATTTTGAACAGAAAACTGGTGTCAATTGCTTCACTGACTCACTGAAAAATGTTTTAATGGAGGCCAGAAATGGCAGTATTTTCTGAAAACGTATATGTGATCCGTGTGATGGACAAACCACCGTTTTAAATAGCTAGCCTGTAGGTAACTATTTTGAACAGCAAGCTGGTGTCAATTGCTTCACTGGCACACTGAAATTTTTTTTAATGGAGGCCAGAAATGGCAGTATTTTCAGCGCAATTGTATAGGATCCATGTGGCGGACAAACCACAGTGTTAAATAGCTGGATTTTTAGCGCTGTAATATGGAAAGGACCTGGCTGTATTCTGCAGTGCCAATAAGCAAATAGAGAAGAACAACAGTTTTTTATGGATTCCTTTTTAAGCAAATAATGAGGATTAAGATCCAAAAAAAATTATTCCTGGCCCCTGAGACCTGTGACTTTTTCTAGAAATGTCTAACAGCAGCAGACAAAACTGGAATGGAGCCTCTGGTGCTATGTGCACAGCAGTCTGCTATATACCCTACAAAAGGGTCCACTGAATGTTCTGTCTGCTGATGCTGGAATAATTTACAGATATTTGTAGACATAGCCCCAGATATCAGGGGCCAGGGCAATTTTTTTTTTTTATCTTAATCTTGCTTTTTTTGCTTAAAAAGCAATCCAGAGTACACCATTTTTCTGCTCCATTTGCTTGTTAGCATTGCAGAACACAGCCAGATCTGTTCCATATTTCAGTGATAAAAATCCAGAAATTTGAACTGAACATGGAAAATATTGGCCTTCTTTTCCATTCTGTTGCAGTGTCGGTCAAGCTATTCACACTAGTTTTCTATGTAGAATATTGTTAGAAAATTACAGGCCTGCTATTTAAAACCGTGGTTCTCTGTCAGACATATCACCTATAACTGAGTTGCAAAATCAGCCACTTCTTCCATTTTCATTATGTTGCAGTGTGTCGGTCAAGCTATCCACACTGGGTCTCTGTGTAGAATAATATTAGTAAATTATAGGCCTGCTATTTAAAACCGTGGTTCTCTGTCAGATGTATCACATATATAGTGCATTGTGAAAGTTTTTGGCCCCCTTGAATTTTCCTAGCTTTTGCCACATTTTTGGCTTCAAACAAAAAGATTAGTGTTGAGCGAGCATGCTCAACACTGATCAATACTCGCCCGAGATTCACGCTACTCGGGATGTTCGGCGAGCACCGAGCATTTCCGGGTTACCTGGGCGGGAGCTCGGGTCTCCGCCCTGCATGTTTGGCGCTCTTTACAGAGCCAATGAACATGCAGGGATTGCCAGCCAGTCACTGTAATGCCACAGCCATGATGTTTGTGGGCATTACAGTGATTTGCTGGCCGCACAGCATCACTTCGAGTATTTAAAATGGGGCGCCGCCATCTTGTACACAGTTGCTCCGGATTAGAGAGTGTAAGGACAGCGCTGCTGAGCTAGGGAGAGATTTTTCCTGCGAAATAGTTAGTGTGGGGTCTGTAAAGGCTGCCAGAACAAACAAGCAGTCCTTCTCAGGACTAATATCCTTCCCAGATATCAGGCAGGCTGTATAGGAGACACAGTGGTTATACCAGCAAACGCTGCATTACAGTCCTGTGTGCTCCTGTTTCTGAAATTGCTGGACTTAGCTCCAGGTCTCGGGGACCAGTAAAAATCCTTTTTTTTCATCTAAATCCTCTTTTTTTTTTTTCCTCCTTCACACTGTACAAATACCTGTCTTATTAACCTATTGGTGCCCCCCCTCCCCCCACCCCCCAAAAAAAAGTGTGTCTGATTTTTCAGACAAAATATATCTGTTGAAAAGAGTCTGGTATAGGCTACTGAAGCAGAAGTGTGGTTTTGCAGTTCCACGGGTCAAATCTCTGTATTTTCCAGTTTTGGGCCTTTTGTATCTAAAAAAGAACAGTTTGAGTGTGTCGCTCACTGTTCACCCGCAAGTATATGCATTTAAAAAAGTCTGGTATACACCAGTAAATTATAACTGTGGGTTTGCAGTTCCTCGGTAGAAAATCTCTATCCTCTTTTTCACTTTTTTTTGCCTTAAAAAAAAAAAACAGTAGTGTCTCCTGATTATCCAGACACAAAAATATATCTGTTGAAAATAGTCTGTTGTAGGCCCGACAAATCCCAGTGTGGTTTTGAAGTTCTACGGGTCAAATCTCTGTAGTATCCAGTTTTGGGCCATTTGTTTGTAAAAAAAAAACAGTTTGAGTGTGTCGCTCACTGTTCAGCCGCAAATATACATATTTTAAATTTTATGGTATACCCCAGTAAACAATAACTGTGGTTTTGCCATTCCACGGTAAAAAATCTCTAATATTCAGGTTTTGGTATTTTTTCCGTAAGGAAAAACAGTAATAGTTTATCCCTGATTGTTCTGATTGTTTAAAAGAGTCGGGTGTAGGCAAGAAAAATAGAACTGTGGTTTTCCTTTTCCAGGGTTCTAATCTACTTTTTATTACCCTTTTTCCATTGATAGTGCGAGTATAAGCTATTTTACTTCCTTTATAATGGGCAAGGCGCGTAGCAAGGGACGTGGAAGTGGACGTTCTGGTGATGGTGCGTGCAGAGGACGGGACCATGGCCAAGGTGAAATTGTGCCACAACCAACAGCCACATCTTCTCGCTCCCACTTCTTGACCGAATTACTAGGGAAGCACAGAACAACACCAGTATTGCGAACTGATCAGTGTGAACAGGTTATTAATTGGATAGCAGATAATACTTCCAGTTACCTGAGCGCCACCACCTCCGGTCTGTCTTCCACACGGTCAAATGTTAGTAGCCATGAGTCTCAACCGCATGCTCCTCCTCACGCTGATACTCCTTCCTCCCACCATGCCGAGTGTCGTCAGACAGCAACTGATCCCATACTTGGACACTCTAAAGAGCTGTTCACTGGTCCATTTCCATATTTGTGCCCCTCGTCTGCTCCAGCTTGAAGTGGTGGAAGAGGAGATCACATGTAGCTATGCCCGAATATTTGAACAGCCACGGCCACAGGAAGTCGACACTGACAATTTGTCCCAAGAGGTGGACGATGACGAGACACAATTGCCAGGAAGTGAGGAGGAGGATCGTGGTGCGCAAGTTGAAGAGGAGGAGGTGGTGGATGATCTAGTAACTGACCCAATGTGGCAGGAGGACATGCAGAGTAAGGCCAGCAGCACACGGGGGGGGAGGCAGAGTACTTCAACAAGCAGGAAGAAGCAGTGTGGTGGCCGCAGACAGAAGGCGGGCAACCGTTCCCCGTAACACCAACACGAGAGACGTTGCCAGTACAAGAGGTATGTCTTCCAGAGTCTGGAATTTTATTAATGACTCTGCTGATAACCCCAAAAAGGCCATTTGTACCACCGGCCATGCCAGCATCAGCATGGGTGACAAAACTACCAGCCTGACCCCCACCAGCATGATCAGGCACATGGCAGCAAAGCACCAGACTTTGTGTGGCGAACCCCAGGGTCCTCGACCAGTGTCAGCGGGTGTCACCACTGCTTCTTCCGCTGTTGTGTGTGCAATAGAACCCCCTATTGTGTGTGGAAGACAATCCCCTGTCCATACTGCATGTAAAGATGCCCCCTCCTGTAACGGGTCTGGGAGGCGGAACCTCTGAGCTACTATACAAGGGGGCAGTCCTTGTAAGGGAGCGGGTGGTGACCAGGGAAGACGGGCAGGAGGTCACAGCAGGTGACCGGGACAGTCTCTGAGTGAACGGGCTGGAGGTCACGGCAAGTGACCGGGACAGTCTCTGAGTGAACGGGCTGGAGGTCACGGCAAGTGACCGGGGCAGTCTCTGGATGAACGGGCTGATGGTCACGGCAAGTGACCGGGGCAGTCTCTGAGTGAACGGGCAGATGGTCACGGCAAGTGACCGGGGCAGTCTCTAGGTAAAGGGTTGGTACGACCTGTGGCGGCTGATGATAGACGTGAGCTTCCAGGTGAGCAGGCGAGAGTCTCTGGATGAACGGGTGGTCACAGCATGTGACGGCGGAGCCTCCAGGAAGACCAACAGACAGGCGGCAGATGAGCGCTCCCAGGTGAGCGGGCAGAAGTCTCTGGACAGGCGGGTGGTCACAGCACGTGACGGCAGAGTCTCCAGGTAGGCTAGCAGACAGGCAGCAGATGAGCGCTCCCAGGTGAGCGAGCAGGAGTCACTGGACAGGCAGGTGGTCACAGCACGTGACGGCGGAGCCTCCAGGTAGACTAGCAGGCAGGTAGCAGGTGTGTGCTCCCAGGTGAGCGGGCAAGCTGGTCCATAGACAGACTGACAGGAGTTGGAAGGCAGACCGTCGGACCTCGGGCAAGCAGGCAGGTGGCTGATGTGCGCTCCCAGGTGAGCGGGCAGACTGGTCCTTAGACAGACTGACAGGAGTAGTAAGGCAGACCGTCGGACCTCAGACTAGCAGGCAGGTAGCAGATAATCAGGCAGGAATCTGGCTGGTAACTGGCAGGTAACTGGCAGGAACTGGCAACGGGACCTGAGGGCTGAAGCAGAGTAGTGAACAGTGCAACAACATTGCTCGGGCACCTCCATTTTGGAGGAGGTGCCTTATATATGGTGAAGTCCTCCGGCCATTGGCCGGGGACTCCTTAGGACGGCGCGCGCGGCCCCTTTAAGAGGGAGGGAGAGCGCGCGCGCGCGCCCTAAGCACAGTGGACGGGAAGGAGCGCGCGCTGCCAGCAGAGTGGGAGGAGGACACCGGGCACGGAGCAGGGAGGTGAGGGGAACAGCGTCCCTGCCTAGCAGAGGGCAGGGATGCCGGCGCTACACCTCCTCTCAGTCTTCACTTGTTATGGCAGTTTCAAAGGAAATAGCATCAACGTCCACGTCCACTTCCCACTGCAGCGTTCAATTGTCCATATCCCAGACCTTTGAACGAAAGCGGAAATTCGCAGCTAACGCCCCACAGGCCACAGTCCTAAATTCGCACATTTCACAACTGCTTGCGTTGGAAATGCTGCCTTTTAGGCTGGTCGAGACGGAATCCTTCCGCAACCTTATGGTGGTGGCTGTCCCTTAGTACTCTGTCCCCATCCGACACTATTTTGCCCGGTGTGCCATCCCCGCTCTACACAAGCACTTGTCCCAAAACATCTGCCGTGCCCTCAACAACGCAGTTACTGGGATAGTCCACCTGACAACGGACACGTGGACAAGTGCTTGTGGCCAGGGATGGTACATCTCCCTGACGGCACACTGGGTAAACATAGTGGAAGCCGGGACCCAGTCGGACCTTGGGACGGAACACATCCTCCCCACACTGAGGATTGCGGGCTCTATGTCAGTCAGAGTTGCCCCCACAGTGTACAGCTCCTGTGCATCATCCTCCTCCTCCTCCTCCTCATGTTCAGCCTCCATCTCAGATATCACCACATCAGTTACAAGCTGGAAGCACTGCATTACTGCCTCCGCCAAGCGGCAACAGTCTGTGCTGAAACTCATAAGCTTAGGTGATAAACCTCACACTGCTTGTGAGTTGTGGACAGCTGTGAAAGAGGAGGCAGATCTGTGGCTGAGGCCGCTGAACCTACATCCAGCCATGGTCGTGTGAGAAAATGGCCGTAACCTGATGGCGGCTCTGAGGCGAGGCGAGATCACACACGTACCATGCCTGGCTCATGTGCTTAACCTCATGGCTCAGCGGTTTCTTAAATCGAACCCCGAGTTGCCAGATCTGCTCGTGAAAGTACGCCACCTGTCAGCTCATTTTCGCAAGACGGCTACAGCTTCCGCCGCCCTTGCTGTGTTGCAGCAGCGTTTGCAGCTTCCGGCACACCGACTGCTGTGTGATGTCCTCACACGTTGGAATTCTACCCTCCACATGTTGCTAAGGATTTGTGAGCAGAAAAGAGCAGTTGTGGAGTACCAGCTTCAACAAGGCCATCAATATTCAGGTCGGACTCCATACATAAGACCTCAGGAGTGGACCTGGATGTCTGACATATGTACCATCCTGACAAACTTTGAGGAGGCCACCAAGATGGTGAGTGGCAATGATGCCATAATTAGTGTCAGCATCCCACTTGTCTGTCTTTTGCAACGCTCTCTGCAGAGAATTAAAGAGGAGGCATTGCAGCCAGAGTATGATGAGATGGATCAAGAGGATGTAGCGTGTGATTACACACAGCCCAGCCTCATCTCATCCCAATGTGCATTGGGGGACAATGTTGGAGAGGAGGAGGAGGAAGAACAGGAGCTGGTATCATGCTCTGCAGACGGTAGTACCTCTACAACTGTCATACCGTCGGTTCAGCGTGGGTGGCGTGAGGACAGGGGGGAGGAGGAGGAGGAGGAGGAGAGCATGGTCAGTCGTCATCTTGGTGAGGACATGGAAATCTTGCCCGTTACTAGTCTGGCACGCGTGGCTGACTTTGTTACGCTGCCTTAACCGTGACCCTCTCATTGTCAAAATTTTGGGTGACAGTCATTACTAGTTGGTGACACTTGTAGACCCCCGCTACAAGGAGAACTTTCACTCGCTTATTCCTGAGGTGGAGAGGTCTACAAAAATGGGGCAGTACCAGAAGGCCCTTGCTGCAGAACTGTTAAAAAAATTCCCATCTGAACACGCTAGCGGCAGAGGTCACAGTTCGTTGTTGCCCAACCAAGGCGTACATGCGAGAGAGACGCAACTCCAATCCAGCAGAGGCAGGGGAACACTGCTAACATTCTGGGACAGTTTTCTCAGACCCTCCCTTCGGACAGACCCTGAGGCGCGGGGTACTCTCTCAAGGAGTGGAAAGTTTCAAAAGATGGTGAGGGAGTACCTTGCCGACCGTACCAGCATCCTCCGTGATTCCTCTTGCCTTTTAATTATTGGGTTTCCAAGCTGGACACTTGGAATGAACTCGCTCTGTACGCCTTGGAGGTCCTGGCCTGCCCTGCCGCTAGCGTGTTATTGGAGCATGTTTTTAGTGACGCTGGGGGACTTATAACTGATAAGCCCACTCACCTGTCAACTGACAATGCTGACAAGCTGACCCTTATCAAAATGAACAAGGGTTGGATTGGGCCAGACTTCTCATCACCACTAGAGATGAGCGTTGTTCTACTCGAACTGTTCGCCAATCTCAAATTCGAGCTGTTTTGGGCGGTGTTCGAGCCGTTCGGCGAACACGAACAATTTGAGAAAAATTCGGCTGTTCGAGGTTATGTTCGATAACTGTTCGTGCACCAAAATCATAACTGGATTTTTCTCAGTAATGATGAAAATTAATGTTAATACGCAGTTTGAGTGTACAGCGGGGTGGGGGGAGGGGCAGGGGATTTATCTCTGCAGGAACAATGAAGATCTCCAATTTTTTTTCTCTTTCCCGCATTTGCAGTGGGGAGGTGCAATCTGTCAGCCTATCAGCAGCGCACACACGGAGCGAAGTGCTTTTTTTCACACAAGCAAGGGCATGTGTCATTGGCAGTGTATGTCACATGGCCTTGCCTTATAAGACCAAGCCATTTTCCCCGTCGCCACCATTTTCTCACTGCTGCAGCTGCGTGTTAGATGGCACCGCTGTTGCTGTGTGCGCTATACCTTGTTAATTTCAAGCCAATTTTCGCACAAATATACAGATAGCTTGGGAGTAGGGAATAGTTGTGATTGCAGTCCTTTTAAGGACTAGGTTACAGCATTTCCTACGACTTTTATCAGGGAGGTCTGTGCTCTTAAATAGATAGGTTGTGGGAGTAAAGACTAATTGTAATTGGAGTCCTTTTCAGGACTAGGTTACATGAGTTCCTATCAGTTTTTGCAAGGCAGGTCTGTGCCAGTGCTGTGCAAGTTTTTTTCACAGCATTTGGCTGAATCTAGCAAAGCTAATCCTTTTTGGCCTATTGCAGAGTGTGTTAGTCAGTGGAGTAGCCTATCTGTGTTGCAAGATATAACACCTGTGTATAGAATACCAATTTTTTTACTGCACCTAGTGAAGTAAAATCTTTTGGGCATAGCATCATTCTATTAGTCCATCTATACTGACCTCCATCAGGTTGCAAACTGAATATAATTTTTTTCTGCATCTAGCTCTGAAAAAATATTTGGGCTTCTAGCAGTGTGTTGGACTTGGTCTATTAGTCCATCTATACTGACCTCCATCAGGTTGCAAAGTAAAAATAATTTTTTTCTTCATTTAGCTCTGAAAAAATATTTGGGCTTCTAGCAGTGTGTGGGACTTGTTCTATTAGTCCTTCTATACTGACCTCCAGCAGGTTGCAAATTGAATATAATTTTTTTTCTGCATCTAGCTCTGAAAAAATAGTTGGGCTTCTAGCGGTGTGTGGGACTTGGTCTATTAGTCCATCTATACTGACCTCCATCAGGTTGCAAACTGAATATAATTTTTTTCTGCATCTAGATCTGAAAAAATATTTGGGCTTCTAGCAGTGTGTGGGACTTGGTCTATTAGTCCATCTATACTGACCTCCATCAGGTTGCAAATTAAAAATAATTTTTTTCTTCATTTAGCTCTGAAAAAATATTTGGGCTTCTAGCAGTGTGTGGGACTTGTTCTATTAGTCCTTCTATACTGACCTCTAGCAGGTTGCAAATTGAATATAATTTTTTTCTGCATCTAGCTCTGAAAAAATAGTTGGGCTTCTAGCGGTGTGTGGGACTTGGTCTATTAGTCCATCTATACTGACCTCCATCAGGTTGCAAATTAAAAATAATTTTTTTCTGCATCTAGCTCTGAAAAAATATTTGGGCTTCTAGCAGTGTGTGGGACTTGGTCTATTAGTCCATCTATACTGACCTCCATCAGGTTGCAAATTAAAAATAATTTTTTTCTGCATCTAGCTCTGAAAAAATATTTGGGCTTCTAGCAGTGTGTGGGATTTGGTCTATTAGTCCATCTATACTGACCTCCATCAGGTTGCAAATTAAAAATAATTTTTTTCTTCATTTAGCTCTGAAAAAATATTTGGGCTTCTAGCAGTGTGTGGGACTTGTTCTATTAGTCCTTCTATACTGACCTCCAGCAGGTTGCAAATTGAATATAATTTTTTTCTGCATCTAGCTCTGAAAAAATAGTTGGGCTTCTAGCGGTGTGTGGGACTTGGTCTATTAGTCCATCTATACTGACCTCCATCAGGTTGCAAATTAAAAATAATTTTTTTCTGCATCTAGCTCTGAAAAAATATTTGGGCTTCTAGCAGTTTGTGGGACTTGGTCTATTAGTCCATCTATACTGACCTCCATCAGGTTGCAAATTAAAAATAATTTTTTTCTGCATCTAGCTCTGAAAAAATATTTGGGCTTCTAGCGGTGTGTGGGACTTGGTCTATTAGTCCATCTATACTGACCTCCATCAGGTTGCAAATTAAAAATAATTTTTTTCTGCATCTAGCTCTGAAAAAATATTTGGGCTTCTAGCAGTGTGTGGGACTTGGTCTATTAGTCCATCTATACTGACCTCCATCAGGTTGCAAATTAAAAATAATTTTTTTCTTCATTTAGCTCTGAAAAAATATTTGGGCTTCTAGCAGTGTGTGGGACTTGTTCTATTAGTCCATCTATACTGACCTCCAGCAGGTTGCAAATTGAATATAATTTTTTTCTGCATCTAGCTCTGAAAAAATAGTTGGGCTTCTAGCGGTGTGTGGGACTTGGTCTATTAGTCCATCTATACTGACCTCCATCAGGTTGCAAACTGAATATAATTTTTTTCTGCATCTAGCTCTGAAAAAATATTTGGGCTTCTAGTAGTGTGTCGGACTTTCTCTATTAGTCCATCTATACTGACCTCCATCAGGTTGCAAATTAAAACTAATTTTTATCTGCATCTACAGTACCTCTGAAAAAATATTTGGGCTTCTAGCTGTGTGTGGGACTATTTGTATTAGTCCATCTATACTGACCTCCATCAGGTTGCAAATTCAAAATAATTTTTTTCTGCATCTAACCCAGCCAATAGTTTTGGCCTAATACCACAGTTTGGCCACTCAGCTCTGCTCGGTTACCATCCATTGTTTTTTTGTGCAAACAACTCCAGAGTTGTGAATTAGTTAACCACCAAAATGAGTGGAAAAAGGCCTGCTGCTGGTGGAAAGGGGAATAGGCGTGTTGGGAAGGGGAAAAAAGGTTGTGTCCGTGGGGTAGGTGTTAAAGCAACAGTAACATCTGCAGAAGAAAGACCATCTTCCAGCCAAACTAAAATGTCTACTTCTTTTAGCGGACAATGTGATAAGATCCCTTTCTTACGGCCACGCCAATCGCTACAAATTCCAGATGAGGCACAAAAACAGCAGGTGCTTCAACGGATATCAAGTGCTCCTTTAAGTGGGCTCTCCTCCACATCAACTTCAACATCACAAATACTCCAGTCCTCAAAGGTGTCACCCAAATCGCACTTGCTTCCTTACAGCTCCCAAATCTCCAGCTGCCCGTCTGAGTATGAGGTAGAACAGATGGTTGAGTCTGCAGAGCTGTTTACTCATACTATAGCCTGGGAATCAGAGGTCGACTCCAGCGCTACTGTGAATCCAGACGAGGAAATGATCTGCACTGATGCCCAGAATCTTTATGAGTCGGATCCAGGACCAGACGCAGAAGGTTCTGACCATAATGTAGACCCTCATTCCCAAACTGTAACTCCTGTTGGTGGAGACAATGAGGAAGACGATGATAAGACTCAAATACCTGATTGGAGCGACAACTTTAGTTTTTTGTCAGGGCAGGAACATGTTGGCTCTGAGGACGACGGGTGTGATAACGCACAGGGTGATGATGATGAGGTCGGAGATCCCACTTACTGTCAACCCACAGTCAGCCAAGAGATGAGGTCAGCAGAGGAGGTGGAGGAAGATGCTAGTGACGACGAGGTCAGGTTGCGCCTTCCTGGACAGAGACGTAGTACTGGAAGCACGTCAACAACTGCATCCTCAAACACAACTCTGCCTCTCACCACAAGTCGTGGTGGCTCTTCAGGTCGCATGGGTGCTAAGCCTTGCATAGCCTGGGCATTTTTTCAGATCGATAAAGATGACCCAACTCGTGTTATCTGTAACATTTGTCAGCAAAAGCTAAGTAGAGGCCAAAAAATACATAGTTTGAGTACTTCATGCATGAACCGGCACATGGACATGAAGCATAAGTTGCAGTGGGAAGCTCAGTGTGCTACAATGCGGCCTAGCCGGCCGGGCCAATCACCGTCTGCCATATCTTGTGCATCCGCGGCCTCTTCATCCTCTGTGACAGGGGGGACAGCAGTCACACCTGTTTTGCGGCGCAGACCTGCCACCTCTTTACCCGCAACAGCCAGCGTGATTGGCAGGTCATCATTTTCTTTGGAGGTGGTAACACCAGCTGGTGTTGAGCGCTGTCCGACATCGATAGCACCACCTTTGGATCAAGGCAACCTAACATGTCCGCCTGCATCTTCCTCACAGACCGGCAGTTTGCCGGGGACACCCTTATCAACCCCGTCTAAGCACAATAGCCAGCCCTCGGTCCCTCAGATGTGGACAAGTAAAAGACCATTTCCTCCTAGCCATGAGAAAGCTAAGAGGTTGAATTTCACCATCTGCAAGCTCTTGGCTACAGAAATGCTGCCTTTCCGCCTGGTGGACACAGAGGATTTTCGAGACCTTATGTCCGTCGCAGTGCCCCAGTACCAGATGCCCAGTCGGCACTACTTCTCAAAGAAAGGTGTGCCTGCGCTCCACCAGCATGTCGCACACAACATCACCGCTTCTTTGAGAAACTCTGTGTGTGACAGGGTGCATTTCACCACAGACACTTGGACGAGTAGGCATGGACAGGGGCGTTACATGTCGCTGACTGGGCACTGGGTAACTATGGTGACAGCAGGACAAGGGGCTGCTGTCCAAGTCTTGACATCCCCACGAGTTGTGCGTCAATCCTCTTTATCTCAAAGTTCCTCCACTGCTTCTGCCTCCTCAACCTCCTCTCGGTCTTCCACCTGCACCCAAAGCCTGTCTGGTCATGCCACAAGCTTTCTAACTGCGCAGAAGGGATCCTGCACACCTCCTTACTATGCTGGCAGTAGGGCTCAACGTCATCAGGCGGTTTTTACATTGAAATGTCTGGGAAATGTGAGTCACACAGCTGAGGAGTTGTGGTCAGCTCTGGAGAACCAATTTCATGAATGGTTGTCTCCACTGGACCTGAAACCAGGGAAGGCCGTGTGCGACAATGCTGCAAACCTGGGTGGGGCCCTTCGCCGGGGCAATGTCACACACGTGCCTTGTATGGCTCACGTGTTGAACCTGGTTGTCCAGCAATTTTTAGCCCACTATCCCAGACTAGATGGCCTTCTGCAGAGGGCACGGTCGCTGTGTGCTCACTTCCGCCGTTCGCATCCCGCAGCTCAGCGACTTACATCTCTACAGAAGTCGTTGGGCCTGCCACTTCACCGGCTAAAATGCGATGTGCCTACCCGGTGGAATTCAACTCTGCACATGTTGCAGCGACTGTGGCAGCACCGACAAGCCCTGGTGCAATACGTTCTGACGTATAGCCTGGGCCAACGAGATTCAGAGGTGGGGCAAATCACGCTGGAGGAGTGGTCTCAGATCAGGGACCTATGCACCCTTCTGCACAGTTTTGAAATGGCGACGAAGATGTTTAGTGCTGACGATGCCATTATCAGCATGACTATTCCGGTGATTTACATGCTGGAGCACATGTTAAACAGAATTCGGAGTCAGGTGGTGGCACAAGAGGAGGTGGAGGAAGTAGAGGAGGAGGAGTTGTATGCGGAAGGGCTAACATCTGCAAGGTCCAGACGGTCGGCAGCACCAAGGCGGCAGGCATGTGAGGGTGGGGGAGATGGTTTTACCAGGGCGCATGGTAGCAGCCAAACTAGTGAGGAAGGTGCAGGAGCCCAGGAAGAAGTGGAGGACGAACTGATGGAAGACTCATCAGATGAGGGAGACCTTGATCACATTTCTGTTGTGTGAGGTTGGGGGGAGAGGACAGAGGAAGGAAGCATGATTGTTACCTCGCCACCAACACAACAGGGACTTGGTGCTCCTGGATGCGCAACACACGAGTGCCTTCTTGCTGCACTACCTGCAACATGACCCTCGAATTGTGAGAATTAGAAATAATCCTGACTACTGGGTTGCCACACTGTTAGATCCCCGGTACAAAAGTAAATTTGCAGAAATTATTCCTGCCATAGAAAGGGATGCACGCATGCAGGAGTATCAGCAGAGACTGTTGCAGAATCTTACATGTGCTTTTCCACAAAATACCAGTGGTGCACGTAGTGAATCTCACAGTTCCAACTTGCCAACCGTGGGACCGTCAAGTGTTCAGCACTCAAACCGTAACAGAACCACAGTATCTGCTGGTAACATCAATTTTGCGGAATCATTTCACCACTTTTTTAGCCCATCCTCTGCAAGGCCACAGGAGACAAGAAGTCTGACACATAGTCAACGCCTAGAGACGATGGTACAGGAGTATCTCCAAGTAAACATTGAAGCCACGACTGTGTCACTGGACCCTTGCTCTTTTTGGGCTTCCAATCTGGATAAATGGCCGGAGCTACCACTTACGCCTTGGAGATCTTGTCATGCCCCGCAGCCAGCGTTCTGTCTGAACGTGTGTTCAGCGCTGCTGGTGGTGTGCTGACAGATAAGCGCACGCGGCTCTCCACTGATAATGTAGACAGACTCACGTTCATAAAGATGAACAAATCATGGATCCGAAACGACTTTTCTACCCCTGTGTCATCCTGGGGAGAGTAAAAGCTTGATGATTGGTTAAAATCACCCTACCAACCGTTTTAAGCTTTCAAATTACTAATCATGTTTATCTGTATCTTGACTGGAAAATAATTTGGGCTTTGTAGCAGTGTGCAGCACTGATCCTATTAGGCCATCTATACTAAAGCTTCACCAGATTTAAAATTAAAAATAATTTTTAGCTGCATCTAGCCCGGAAAATAATTTTGGGGCTCCGAGATGCGCAAGGCACATAAGTGCCTTCTTGCTGCACTACCTGCAGCATGACCCTCATATTGTCAGAATTCGAAGTAATCATGACTACTGGGTTGCCACACTCTTAGATCCCCCAAACTTTTCGATCAACCTTTTCATTTTAATAAAGACCAAAAAAATGGTCATTTTTGAAATTATAAGCATTAGCAGGTTGTTAGAAACTGAAATCAAACAGTTTTCAACTCAAAACTTTATTCTAGGTGATGTTACATTTTCACATAGGACCCCTTGTTTGAAAGGAGCTTCTGAACTCTCTCGTCCATTGAATTTGTCAGGTTTTGGATGGTTTCTGCTTCAATTGTTTTGCATGAGGACAGAATACCCTCCCAGAGCTGTTGCTTAGATGTGAACTGCCTCCCGCCATCATAGACACTCCTTTTAATGATGCTCCAAAGGTTCTGAATGGGGTAGAGGTCAGGGGAGCATGGGGGTCACACCATAAGTTTGTCCCCTTTTATGCCCATATCAGCCAGAGATGCAGATGTTTTATGTGCAGCATGAGATGGTGCATTATCATGCAGAAAAATGATCTTGCTGTGAAATACACGGTTCTTCTTCTTGAACCATGGCAGGAAGTGCTGTTTGAGAAAATCCACATACATTATGGAGTTCATCTTTAGCGCCTTCAGGGATCCTAAAGGGGCCGACAATCTCTCTCCCCATGATTCCAGCCCAAAACATTACTCCACTTCCTCCTTGTTGGCGCTGTAGCCGTGTTTGCGTGGGGTGTCCATCAACCAGCCATCCTCCACTCCATCCATCTGGACCATCGAGCGCTGCACGGCACTCATCCGTGAACAAAACAGTTTTGAAATCAGTCTTCATGTAATGTTTGGCCCACTGGAGCCGTTTCTGCTTGTGTGAAGTGGATAGAGGAGGTCGACAGGATGGCGCATGCACAGCTGCAAACCTCTGAAGGACCCTGCATCTTGTTGTTCGGGGGACGTTGGAGGCACAAGCAGCTTCAAAAACTTGTCTGCTGCTATGACAAGGCTTTTTTGCCGCTGCTCTTTCAACCTGACGAAATTGCCTGTAGGAAAGAGTCCTCAATTTGCCCTTATCAGCACGCACACGTGTGTACTGTGAATCAGCTACATACTTCTTGATTGCCAAGACACTTCATCCTGATCATCGCACAATGTTGATTGTAGTCATGCCTTGACCTAAACACTCCACAATTTGTTGCTTCTCAGCAGCCGACACATCCTTTTTCTTTCCCATTTTGGCAGAAAATGTAGGCTGCTTAATAATGTGAGAGAGCCTTCTTAAGTAGTCTTGCCTTTCATTGGACACACCTGCCAAACTAATTAGCACAGGTGTCTGCAATTGCTTACAGTGATATAAAGAGCCCTGACACACATCACCATCAATGAGTTTAACTGACAAACAAACAAATTCTTCCCTTATCACTCCTAAACACTTTTTGTATAATAATTTGGAACGCAGTGTACATGTGCTTTTCCACAAAACACCAGTGGTTCACGTAGTGAATCTTACAGTTCTAACTTGCCAACCATGGTCTGTATGGAGTTGTTCAATAAAGGGCCCAAAATTAAGATAACATAGATGGGAGAGGTCTCTATGAATAGGAATTCCTAAGTATTTGATACCCTGTGAGGGCCAGGCAAAGGGAAAGTTGGACTGGATGGAATCCTATATGGATTTGGGGAGGGAGACATCGAGGGCCTCAGACTTCGCTGCATTGATTTTAAAATTTTACCATGTAACAAAGTGATCTATTTCAGCCATAACAGCATGGATGGATATATGTGATTGAGTGATATATACTAGGACATCATCAGCAAATAGAGAGCACTTGTACTCGGTGCCTCCCACCTCAATCCACCTAATATTGGGGTTATGGCGAATTGATGAGAGCAGGTGCTCCGTCACTAGGATGTATAAGAGAGGGGACAGAGGACATCACTGCCTTGTCCCATTGGTGATTGTGAAAGGTGATGAAAATGTTCTGACGCACCCCCTGGGCCTTGGGACACCCGGAGCCGGACCCTTTTTGGTGGATGCTGGTGGTTGTAGTCTTCGTGGCGGCGACCCAGTTCCGTGGCTCAGGGCGGTCAAACCAGTGGCGGAACTATTTATGTGGTTTTCATGTTTAAATGTCCGAATACGCCACCCGTGGATTGCGGTCAGAGTGAACCGCCGCTACAGGGCAGACCACTGAGGCTGGTGTTGTGGGTGCAGCAGAGCGTAGCATAACTCCCCACGGGAGGAGTATAGCCTCAGGGCAGTGTATGCGGAGGATGGGGGTGATGGTGCAGGGCAGCAGCAGTAACGACACGGAGTCAGTGATGCAGTTCAGGGCCTTTACTCACAGTTCTTATTATCCAGACCACGTCTGCAGGTAACGGCTGCCCACGTCGTACTGTGCTCACCAGGTGAGGGGCTCAGACAACTCCCAGATAACTTTGGAGCACTTCACAGGACCCCCTTTGTGTGTCCTTTGTCTGGCCTTTCTTACCAACACTTCTGTCCGGCTGCCTCGGGCCTCCTCTTGGTAAACTTGGCGCCAGTTTCCCTGACCCTATGTGGTGCCTTCCTAGCGGGTGTAGCGAGGGGCTGCGCCACATAAAATGTCAGAGCCTCCGGTTTCTAGCTGAGGGTCGTTTCCTGCCTCCACTAGTTCGGGGACCGGTCTCCCCCTTTGGCCTGACCCCTCCACGCAGGTGGATTCGGGCGTGCGGTGGCGACTCGCCCGTCCGCACCCCTGGGATCCCTTCATTCCTCGTTCCTGGAGCTTTCTCCGCTCCTCTTCCTTCCTTCTCCCTCTTCCAGGCCTGGGCCTCTGTTACTAGGCCCGCCTCCGGAGCAGAGCTCATGCAGAGCCCCTGCTCCCTGCCACTTCTGCTCAGACTTCTCTGCACTGAACTAAGATGGTGCCCACCTTTTATACTCCCTTCTCAATGCACCCAGGAACTGCTTCCTCCCTGCTCCTGCACTACAGGGTTCCCCTTCCTCAGTGTTCCCTCCCCCCACTCCAGCCAGGGACAGGGACTGTCGTGCCCATCTCAGGGGCATATTGGTCGCCCTGCCCCACGGCAATGTGGTGTAATGCATGCAGGTGTCGGGTCCTGATCCACACTCCATCCTTACCTGAGAGTGAGATATCACACCTCTGGGTGAGGTGCAATACGTCTGTAGCAACCGAGCCCTCAGGGTGCTACAGTTCCATTTATCTTCAGCCTAGGTGACGTATTGCGATACAGGGCCGTGATTTTGGCTATAAAAGGGTCCCCTAGACCCCTACCCCAAGCTTTTTAAGAGAATCATATATGGCGTGCCAGGAGACTCTATGGAATGCTTTCTCAGCATCCAACGAGAGTATCTAATTACAAATTTTTAACTGCATCTAGCCCAGGAAATACTTTGTGCCTAGTAGCAGTGTCTGCTAGTGAGCGGATTATCCCGGCTGTTAAGCAAGCTGCACCACCTGTAGTTTAGACACTTAATTTTTTCAAAGGAAATGCTTCGGGACCATGGGATACTTAGTGAAGAGCATCAGGAGGCACCCCAAGGCATAGGGGCTGGGACTGGCAGTAGGATGCATTGCGGTGGACAGCCGAGCTCGATCCTTATAAAAGCTTTTTAACTGCAGCAGCTTTAGTGGACGCTACTGGAGCTGGAATTACCGCGGCTGCTGGCATGAGACTTGCCCTCCAATAGATCCTTGTAAATTGATTTAAAGTGTATTCATTCAAATTAGAGAGACAATTTAAATTAAAAAGCTTAGAGCTGCCTCCACCACAGGGGGGCTCGCTCGACCCACCAGCGGACAGGCACCAGTATTGGGAGAGGGGGGCTGGCCGTCAGCGTTCACCGCGGCTCTGGCACAAACCCGGCGACACGGAGGTGGCACGGGCAGGAGCGGACTGGCCGTGTCGGCTTCTCACTTTTTGGATTCTAGAAGGGCATGACATGCCTATATCTGTGTCTCCCCCTCCTTTTACTCCTCCACCTCTTTTATTTTCGCATGACTATATGTACTTGTCACTTTTCCATGTGTTAGTTATGTCTTCTGAGCAGTTTGTCAGCTTTTGGACACCTTTGAAGGTGTTTTCTATGTGTTTCTATGTGTTTTTGTTTGCCTGCCATTGGTTTTAACGGTGTTCGAAGGTGTTCGACGAACAGTTCGACGAACAGTTCGGCGAACACACGGGTGTGGCTCAACACTAATCACCACCAAATGACAGCAGAGTAACATAAAGTCAAATCCACTGTGTTATTTCGGGAGGTGTGTTCACATGCACCGCTTCACACCCACACATGGGTATACGCTTCCTCATTTCGGCTGTTTTATGTTCTTCTCCTTATCCTCAGCCTCCACCTCCACTATACCACCAGGGTGACCGTGGTCCGTGTTGCCATTATTGAAAGTTCCTCCATCCTGAGTTTTGTCAGCTTTTGCTTGGAAGGCGTAAGCAAAGACTGTGGGAGACCCACTCCCCAATAATGGGAATAATATTTTTAAGATGCTGTACTGTATGGCTCTTCCAAGGGTCATTAACAGCATCTTGTTATACCACTCTGACCTCCATGTCTCTTGTAAGTGGCATTATAAGCGTCTTGTTATACCACTCTGACCTCCATGTCTCTTCTGAGGGGCATTAAAAGTGTCTTGATAAGCTACTGGGACGTCCACGACTTTTCGAACGGGCATTGCATTTCCTCATAATTTTTGGAATATTTTGCTTGGAAGGCATAAGCAAATACTATGGGAGACCCACTCCCAAATAATGGGACTTATGTTTGTAATATGCTGTACTGCATGGCTCTTGTAAGGGTCATTGCAAGTTGCTCCGTCCTAATTTTTGGAAGCTTTTGCTTGGAAGGCATAAGCCAATACTATGTGAGACCCACTCCCCAATAATGGGAATAATGTTTTTAAGATGCTGTACTGTATGGCTCTTGTAAGGGGCATTAAAACCATCATGTTAAGCTACTGTGACCTCCACGTCTCTTCCAAGGGGCATTAAAACCGTCTTGTTAAGCTACTGTGACCACCACAGCTCTTCCAAGGGGCATTGAAATGTTGTTTTTAATTACCTTATCTCTAATCTACACGACTTTTCCACCGGGCATTGCATTTCCTCCTAATTTTTGTCAGCATTTGCTTTTCAATGCAAAGGTGAAAACTAAAGGAGACACACTCCCTAATAATGGGTAGAAGGTTTTTAGTACGCTGTAATACACGTCTGTTTCAAGGGGCATTGCAGTTCCTCATAATTTTTGGAAAGCCTTCCATTCACTGCTTAGGCCAACAATGCACAGGAGACCCAGTTGCTATAAAAGGGAAAAAAAGGTTTAGTTAAGGCTCTCTGACCTCCATGTCATTTTCAATGGGCATTGAAGGGCCTCAAAATTTTTGGTAGGCATTGCACTCACTGTATAACTGTAACCGAACCGCTCCTTTTGTTACAGAAACATATCCTACAAGACATATGTCGTTGACTGGCCTGATATTGATGTGAATGGTCCCTGTTCCTCCTGCTCTTTCTCCTTTGCCACTACCTCATCCATCATTTATCACCTGAAGCTTTGTTTTAACGGGAGTCATAGAACTTGGATAGTAGCAGGAAAACATCCAGCAATCCTCGGAGGAGGTAAGATATGCGCCAAAACGCTGACAACCTCAGGCCTAGCCGCTGCTACATACATGCGCTTGAATTCCTTGAAAACAAAGCAGATGCTAACTTCTATCATCCTCATCATTCTCCTCACCTTGGCATTCTCAACTCCCCTGATGGTGAAGCCAGGGCCCACCGGAGGAGTCAGGTTCTCAGGTGGGCTCGTCCAATGCTGCCCTAAAGCTGGCCAGTCTAAGAAAAGTGTGTGGGGATGTTCCGCCGAGAAATTGGGGCGGCTGGGGACCGTTTATGGACACCTGGCCGCCCCCAGGCGGCTGGGGAACGAGCGTGGACACCCGTCCGCCGGGCGGCTGATGACTGAGTATGGATAAAAGGGCCGCTGACGCAGCCATGACATGGTCTGTCTCCACATGCCTAAAAGGCCTAATTTCAAGTGCAAGCAAGCTAGCAGTATGGTATTGCAGCCTGTGGGTGGGTGGGTGGCAGGTTGCACACTTACGCTTGCATTCCAACAAAACAAAGCAGATGCTAACTTTCATCATCATCATGCTCCTCACCTTGACACTCTCAATTCCCCTGATGGAGAAGCCAGGGCCCACCGGAGGAGTCTGATTCTCTGGTGGGCTCGTCCAATGCTGGGCTAAGAAAAGTTTGTGGGGATGTTCCGCGGAGAAATCGAGGTGGCAGTGGACAGTGTGTGGACACCTGGCTGCCCCCAGGCGGCTGGGGACCGAGCGTGGACAGCCGGCCGCCGGGCGGCTGGGGACTGAGTATGGATACCTCGCTGCCAAAGCAGCCATGAGGCAGTGGCAAGCTTCGGCCTCATCAAAACTAAAAGGCCCTATTTCAAGTGCAAGCTAGCAGTATGGTTTTGCAGCCTGGGGGTGGGTGGGTGGTTGGCTCCATATTTGCGCTTGCATTGCAAGGAATGGGGGTGGTACAATTGAACACTGCCCTGGGACAAGGACTTGCACGGAGATAGTTGCAAGTCTGCATCTTCTGATGCAGCAAGGATCACTTCTGATGGGCACACTTTTAGGCAGTGACCTGGGAGTCATAGATGCTTCCAAGGGTATTCCCCATGCTGTCCCCATGTCTTTTCAGCACTGTATGCATGTGTCACACAGCACATGGCCAGATAAGGTTGTAAAATGTTAAAATGACATTTCCCAGTGAATGCATTTGTCACAGTGGAAAGCAATACAAAGTGCAAAAACGCATAAAAATGCTACTTGTGAACATAGCCCAAGGTGTGGAGGAGTATTTTTGTTTTTGGTTATTTATTTTACCTTATACACAAGTCTTTACCCTGGAAAAGAAATTCCTTAACATATTTCACAGGAAAAAAGTTTCACTTTCGTTTTTGAACATTTTATTATGAGCCTGTAAAAGTGGCTTAATACCTCTGAACACGTTGTTGACAACAGTGACCTTGGGGTCATAAATGCATCCTGGGGCGATCCTCATGCTGTCCCCATGTCATTTGAGCACTGTCACTATCGTTTAGGTCACTTGTTAGGCTTTTAAAAGACTTCCGGGGGTGCCACCTCAAAATTGCTCGGGTCTCCCATAGACTAACATTGGGCTCGTTGCTCGGGTCGAGCACCCGAGTATCACGGCGAGCTCGGGCCGAGCTTCGAGCACCCCAGCATTTTAGTGCTCGCTCAACACTAATAAAGAATTAAAATTCTAATTTTTTGGGTTAGAATCAACAACAAGTGGGACACAATTGTGAAGTGGAACAAAATTTATTGGATAGTTTTAAACTTTTTTAACCAATTAATATTGCACGCCCCACTTTTCATTTTTTATTTGGCCCCTTTACTTTCAGTGCAGCAAACTCACTCCAGAAGTTCAATGAGGATCTCTGCGTCTCAAAATCAGTCATTTCTAGTGAACATGGAAAATATTGTCCTTTATTTAAAACGGGAAAGGTGCGTGGCGAGGAATGGGGAAGTGGATATGATGGGGATGATGCATGAAGAGGCCGAGAACGAGAATGTGGCCATTGGCAAGCTGAAATTGTGCCACAAAAAACACCCACATCTTGTTGCTCTACATTTCTGTCCCAATTTCTAGGGGACCGCAGTACACCACTATTGAACCCAGAGCACTGCCAAAAGGTTGTTGGTTGGACAGCAGATAATGCTTCCAGTCAATTTGTCACCACCACCACCCTGTCTTCCACACGGTCAAGTGTCAGTAGCCGTGAGTCTGGACCGCAAATTCCTCACCTTGATCCTCCTTCCTCCCACCATGCCGAGTGCTCAGAGACAACTGATCAGACACATGGACACTCAGAAGTGCTTTTCACTTTTGCAACTGATCCCATACATGGACACTCAGAAGTGCTCTTCACTTTTACTTTTGTATATTCGAGCCTCTCGCCTGGCCAGCTTCAAGCGAGTCAAGAGGAGAAGGCATGTAGCTATGCCCAAATATTGGAGCAGCCATGATCACAGAAAGGCAATGGTGGTAAAGTGCAACTACTGTTGCAAGAGGTGGATGATGATGATGAGACACAATTGCCAAAAAGTTAGGAGGAGGACCAGGGTGCGGAAGTGGAAGACGAAGTGGTGGATGATCTAGTAACTGACCTAACCTGGCAGGGGGACATACAGAGCGAAGACAGCAGCACACAGGGAGAAGGAGGCATAGCACTACAAAAGGCAGGAAGAAGCAGTGTTGTGGCCGCAGACAAAAGGCGGGAAAGCCTTCCTTGTAACGCCAACACGACGGAAGTTGCCAGTACAAATGTTATGTCTTCCCGAGTCTAGTTATCTTTTAAACACTCACACTCCACATGTCCAGATAAGGTTGTAAAATGTTAAAATGACATTTCCCGGTGAATGCATTTGACACGGAATTTGCCAGTACAACTGTTAGGTCTTCCTGAGTCTGATTGTTTTTAAAAGAGGATTGCGGGCCCTGGGTCAATCAGGGTTGCCCCTACATTCTACAGCTCCTGCACCTCCTCCTCCTCTTCAGCTTCCATCTTCAAAATGACCACATCAGTCACAAGCTGGAAGCACTGCAGCACTGCCTCGGCCAAGCGGCAACAGGCTGTGCTGAAGTTAATATGCTTAGGTGACAAACCGTACAATGCTGAAGAGCTGTGGACAGCTCAGAAAGAGCAGGCAGATCTGTGCCTGACACCAATGACCCTAAGCCAGGCATGGTCGTGTGTGAAAATGGCCGGAACCTGGTAGCAGCTCTGAGGTGAGGCAAGCTCACACACATACCATGCCTGGCCCATGTGCTTAATCTCGTGGTTCAGCGGTTTCTATAAACCTACCTGCATCTGACGGATCTGCTTGTCAAAGTACGAAACCTGTGTGCCCACTTTAGAAAGTCACAGTTCGTTGGACAACCATGGAGTACAGGCGAGAGAGACACAAATGCATTCCAGCAGAGGCAGGGGAACACTGTTAAAGTTCTGGGACAGTTTTCTCAGACGCTCCCATGGCACAGGCCCTGAGATGCTGGGTACTCTCACAAGGAGGGAAAAGTTTCGGAAAATGTTGAGAGAATAGCTTACTGACCGTACCAAGGTCCTCTGTGATTCCTCTGAGCCTTAGCATTATTGAGGATCCAATCAGGACACGTGGAATGAACTGGCTCTTTACGCCTTGAAGGCCCTGGCCTGTCCTGCCACTACCGTTTTGTCAAAGTGGGTTTTTCTTGCCCCCAGTGGAATTATAACTGATAGGCGCATCAGTCTGTCAACTGAAAATGCTGACAGACTGACTGTTAAAACTGAAAAAGGGCTGGATTGAGCCAGACTTCTTAACACCACCGAATGATAGCAGCGTAACATAAACTCAAATACAGTGATTATTTTTGGGAGGTCTAACTCTATTCCCATGCACCTCTGTCTTCACACCCAGACAAGGGTATAAGATTCCTGATTTTATCTATTTGCTCTTGTCCTTCTCCGCATCCTCATCCTCCACCAACATATCACCACCATATGTACCATATCAACATATCTACGTCTCTTCCAAGGGGCATTGGAGTTCATCCAACTTTTTGGCAGCTGTTGCATTCATTGTTTAGGCAAACAATATGGGAGACCCACTTCCTAATAATGGGAACATTGTTTTCAGGAGGCCCTCCGACCTCTACCTCTCTTGCAAAGGGCATTGGAGTGCCTCCAAATTTTTGGCAACCGTTGCATTCATTGCATAGGCAAACAGTATTGTAGACACACTCCTTCTTAAAGGGAACATGTTGTACTCGTTACTGTGGCCCAGTTCCTTGTGTCTTTAAATTGTTAGTGGGGTTTTTCCTACATTTTGGCAGCCGTTGGACTCACTGCATACCCTATAACTGGATAGCAAATCCTCTCTTTTCTAATAGAAACATGTCGTACTCGTTATTGTGGCCCAGCTGTACTGTATGTGTCTTTAAATTGTTAGTGGGGTTTTCCTAAACTTTGGCAGCCTTTTGACTAACTGCATACCCTATAACTGGATAGCAGACCTTCTCCTTTCTAATGGGAATATGTCATTTCTGTTGCCCAGCTCTGTATGTCTTTAAATTGTTAGTGTTTTTTTTTCCTAAATTTTGGCAGCCATTAGAGTCACTGCATACCCTATAACTAGATTTCAGACGCTCTCCGTTCTAATAAGAACAAGTCATAATCATTATTGTGGCCCAGCACTATGTGTTTTTAAATTGTTAGTGGGGTTTTTCCTAAACTTTGGCAGCCATTAGACTCACTGCATACCCTATAACTAGATAGCAGATCCTCTCCATTCTAATAGAACATGTCGTACTCATTACTGTGGCCCAGCTCTGTGTTTTTAAATTATTATTGGGGTTTTTCTTAATTTTTGACAGCTGATGGACTTACTTCATACCCAATAGCTGGATAGCAGACCCTCTCCTTTCTAATGGGAACATGTCGATACTATGGCTCAGCTCTATGTGTCTTTAAATTGTTAGTGGGGTTTATCCTAAATTTTGGCCGCCGTTGGACTAACTGCATACCCTTTAACTTGATAGCAGACCTTCTTCTTTCTAATGGGAACGTGTCATTACTGTTGCCCAGCACTATGTGTCTTTAAATTGTTAGTGAGGATTTCCTTATATTTTGACAACCGTTGGACTCACTGCACACCCTATAACTGGATAGCAGACTCTCTCCTTTCTAATGGGAACATGTCATAAACGTTAATGTGGCCCAGCTTTATGTGTCTTTAAATTGTTAGTGGGGTTTTTCCTAAATTTTGGCATCCGTTGGGCTCCCTGCATACCCTATAACTGGATAGCAGACCCTCTCTTTATTAATGGGTACATGTTATTACAGTGGCCCAACTCTCTGTGTCTTTAAATTGTTAGTGGGGTTTTTCCTAAATCTTGGCAGCCGCTGGACTCCCTGCATACCCAATAACTGGATAGCAAACCCTCTCCTTTCTAGTTTTAAAATGTCGTTACTGTTGCCCAGCAATATGTGTCTTGAGGTTGTTAGTGGGGTTTTCCTAAATTTTTGTAATCATTGGTCTCACTGCATACCCTATAACTGGAAAGCAGACCGTCTCCTTTCTAATGGGAACATGCCATTACTGTGGCCCAGTTCTATGTGTCTGTAAATTTTTAATGGGGTCATTCCTAAATTTTTGCAGCCGTTGGACTCACTGTGAAGCGCCCCCGGGCCATGGGGTACTCGGCAGCCGGGCCTCTGGTTGCCGGGGGATATCACGGTGGCTGGCCCGGTCCGTGACCCAGGGCGGTCAGTAGAAAGGGGGATAGGTATAGGGGATTTAAGTGTTTGTGACGCCACCTGTGGATTGTGGCCAAAAGGAGCCGTCGCTGCGGAGCAGTTCTCTGGAACTGGTGTTACGGCAGCAGGGGTGGTGTGGCTCTCCACAGGCAGAGCAAGCTCCAGGGCAGTGTAAGAAGATGGTGGGTGCGCAGGCCGTTATAGTGCAGTGAGGCAAAGGTGGCGCAGATAAAGAATGGACGGAGGCAGTGCGGTGCAGTCATCCGAGTCTTTACTCACAGTTCTTATTGCAGTTCCACTGGTGCACTGTACAGGTGTCAGCCTCCCATGTTGTGCTGTGTTCACCAGGCAGGGGTTCAGCACTTCCTCAGGCAGATTAGGAGTACCGGACAGAACCCCACTTTCTTGTGTTCCAAGCTAGACCGACTTCAGGCTGGGTCTTTCTCCCTCCTGCCCTGCGCTTCCAACTCTCAATCCTGCTCGGGTACTCTGAAATCCCTCCTGTCCGTTGGAGTTCACAGACCTGCTTGACCCTCACTGGGTTTAGAATGAGGCTTTGGCAACTGACTATATAAATCAGGAGCCTCCGTTTTTTTTCCTGACGGGACTTGAAGTACACGACTGGGCCAGGGGCCAGTCCCCTTCTTGCGGCCTACGATCCCTCTGTCTTCTGACAGATGCAGGGCGTACGGGTGCCTTCCTGCACTCGGCGTTCCCCCTAGGATCCCTTCTTAGAACGGAGCCTACTCCCTGCTCCCCTCCTGGGCCTCTGACACTAGGCCCTACTTGTGGAGCAGAGCTCCTACTGAGACTCTCACTGATCTACTCAACCTATCTGCCACCCTAAGATGGCTTCCCTGTTTTATACTCCTACCAAAATGCTCCCCCTAACTACTTTCTCCACCCACACCCATTACTGGTTCCCCCTATCTCTGGGTTCCCCCCCACTCCAGCCAGGGTCAGGGCTCAGCAGCTGCGCTCGGCATGTTGCCGCTCCTGCCGGCCTGGAGCAGTGTAGTGTTGGATGCAGGTGTTGGGGCAGCACTCCCTCCTTACCTGAGAGAAGGAGACACCACACCTCTGGGTGAGGTGCAGTACCTCTTTGGCTACTGAACCCTCAGGGGCGCCACACTCCCCCCTGGTAAAACACAGCACGTCCGCGGGCTTGAATAGAGTAAAGACAGGGTATATTAGACATGCAAAATTTTAAGAATACATTCACATATAAGATCATTAAACTTTCGTCCCTTTATGGGAGGCACATCACTTTAACGTTACAAGTAACATCATCACACATTATAAAACATTTTTTCATAAACATCTCTTGTAATAGGTTACAGTTCATGCTGTAACCGGGTGTCCATTTTACTTTCAAACAGGTGCAACAAGTAGCAGCATGAGGGACCAGTCCGCAAACCCTCAACGTAGGCCCTGGGTGTGGCTGCAGGGCATGGGTGATCATGGAGTTGGACCACGGCATCCGCCACGCCAAACGGGTTTTGTTCTGTGGTCATGATTACTAATATAAAACCAATGGGGTGCATTTTAAGAAGTGCAGAACTATTTACAAAGTCAGTCTTTCGCTGTTCACAGTCCCCAGCCTGAACTCTATATACCCTGACGGGTAATCCTATAAACACACACTGCAAGCCATTTAAATAAACTCTAAGAAAATATTATTGCAACTTCAACTACTGCACCCTTCTGGGCGACTATTTACAGTTAGTCCCACCTGCTGGACTAATAGTGGGGTCCCAGCATGAGGTACGGCTGATTTTTACCTGACCCAGCCGGGTCATATGGTGTGTCCTGCGGGGGGGTGTCCTCGATGATGCGGTACACATGCAGGGCTTACCACCAGCGTTCCCCATGGTGACGTGTGTAGGTGACTTTATCACCAGGATATAGATTCCGGTCGAGATGGCCCTCTTCCTCCTCGGGTTCAACATCCCGCCGGTTAACAAAGATGTCCCGTGCAAAGTTGGTATCTCTAATGAAGCCACACCCAGCTTTCAGATCAAACTTTACAACGACTCCCTCGTCGCAGGGGCTGGGGTGGGCAGACTCCGCCTGGCGAACTTGGGCCTTGGCGGCCTTATCCCGGGCCTCCAGGCATTCACAGCTTGCCCGCCGAGCACGCCACTCCTTCTCCAGCTGTCAGAGCTCCCGCCTGCAGAACTGCTTCCACTGCAGGGCTTCGGCCTGGGTCTCCCGCGGGAACCCCATCAGGTCCCCCCCCTGATTGTCCCAGCAAAACTCCTCTCCGCCGGAATAGGCAACCAGGGGTGCTGGTATCGGGAGTAGCATGCTCAGTTGCTGGTCCTTGATCCTGGCGGAACAGTCGTAGACCGGCGCGCCGTACACCCACTCGGGTGCCGGAGGTGGAGGCACCAGGATGGAGCCAAGTAGCAGGCTCTCTGTTTCCGTGCCCGGGAGGGCACTTAGTGGAGGCTCCTCAAGGTCAGCACCCGGGGGTGGAGGTTCCGGGCTGAGCAGCTGCTCCAGCGAGGGCATGACGGTATATGGGGAGTGCTGATGAAAGAGGCCCAGGAGCAGGTCAACGCTTGCAGCGCCCGGGACAGGGGAATCTTTCCTACCTGCTCCTGTGCTGCATCCGGCCTCCTGGTACTCAGCGGACTCCGCCGGGGCTGGGGTGCCGCTGCTGGCTTCCGGTGCTGCTTTCCGCCATGCTGCCTTCTTTTCTAACAGCTCGCTCCTCCATCTGGTGACCGCTGCCTGCTGAGCCTGTTCCACTTGCCAGCTCAGCTCCAGGACATCACTTTGGAGGAACTCCGCGTCCTCCTGGAACAATTTACCAATTTCTCCCTCCTGGGTGAGGGGATTTGCTTAATACTGCAGCAGGCCAGAGGCGGAGGCTTCGTCTTCGCGTTCGTCCATGCTGGCTGTCGGGTGCGGTCTGTCTAGAATGGTTAATAGTGTTGAGCCACCCCCATAGTGTTCGAGTTCGGTTCGGTTCGTCGAACACCCGTGTGTTCGACGAACTGTTCGTCGAACTGTTCGTCGAACACCTTCGAACACCGTTAAAACCAATGGCAGGCAAACAAAACACATAGAAACACATAGAAAACACCTTCAAAGGTGTCCAAAAGCTGACAAACTGCTCAGAAGACATAACTAACACATGGAAAAGTGACAAGAACATATAGTCATGCGAAAAGAAAAGAGGTGGAGGAGTAAAAGGAGGGGGAGACACAGATATAGGCATGTCATGCCCTTCTAAAATCCAAAAAGTGAGAAGCCGACGTGGCCAGTCCGTTCCTGCCCGTGCCACCTCCGTGTCGCCGGGTTTGTGCCAGAGCCGCGGTGGACCCTGACGGCCAGCCCCCCTCTCCCAATACTGGTGCCTGTCCCCTTGTGGGTCGAGAGAGCCCCCCTATGGTGGAGGCAGCACTAAGCTTTTTAATTTAAATTGTCTTTCTAGTTTGAATGAATACACTTTAAATCCTTTTACAAGGATCTATTGGAGGGCAAGTCTCATGCCATCAGCCGCGTAATTCCAGCTCCAGTAACGTCCACTAAAGCTGCTGCAGTTAAAAAGCTTTTATAAGGATCAAGCTCGGCTGTCCATCGCAAGGCATCCTACAGCCAGTCCCAGCCCCTATGCCTTGGGGTGCCTCCTGATGCTCTTCACTGAATATCCCGTGGTCCCGAAGCATTTCCTTTGAAAAAATTAAGTGTCCAAACTACAGGTGGTGTAGCTTGCTTAACAGCCGGGATAATCCGCTGACTAGCAGACACTGCTACTAGGCACAAAGTATTTCCTGGGCTAGATGCAGTTAAAAATTTGTAATTAGATACTCTCGTTGGATGCTGAGAAAGCATTCCATAGAGTCTCCTGGCACACCATATATTATTCTCTTAAAAAGCTTGGGGTAGGGGTCTAGGGGACCCTTTTATAGCCAAAATCACGGCCCTGTATCGTAACACGTCACCTAGGCTGAAGATAAATGGAACTGTAGCACCCTGAGGGCTCGGTTGCAACAGAGGTATTGCACCTCACCCAGAGGTGTCATATCTCACTCTCAGGTAAGGATAGAGTGTTGATCAGGATCCGACACCTGCATGCATTATACCACATTGCCGTGGGGGAGGTCGACCAATATGCCCCTGAGATGGGCACGACAGTCCCTGTCCTTGGCTGGAGTGGGGGGAGGGATCACTGAGGAAGGGGAACCCTGTAGTGCAGGAGCAGGGAGGAAGCAGTTCCTGGGTGCATTGAGAAGGGAGTTTAAAAGGTGGGCACCATCTTAGTTCAGTGCAGAGAAGTCTGAGCAGAAGTGACAGGGAGCAGGGGCTCTGCATGAGCTCTGCTCCGGAGGCGGGCCTAGTAACAGAGGCCCAGGCCTGGAAGAGGGAGAAGGAAGGAAGAGGGGCAGAGAAGGCTCGAGGAACGAAGGGATCCCAGAGGTGTGGACGGGCGAGTCGCCACCACACGCCCGAATCCACCTGCGTGGAGGGGTCAGGCCAAACGGGGAGACCGGTCCCCGAAACTAGTGGAGGCGGGAAACGACCATCAGCTAGAAACCGGAGGCTGTGACATTTTATGTGGCACAGTCCCTCGCTACACCCACTAGGAAGGCACCACATAGGGTCATGGAAACTGGCGCCAAGTTTACCAAGAGGAGGCCCGAGGCAGCCGGACAGAAACATTGGTAAGAAAGGCCAGACAAAGGACACACAAAGGGGGACCTGTGAAGCGCTCCAAAGTTATATCGGAGTTGTCTGAGCCCCTCACCAGGTGAGCACAGTACGACGTGGGCAGCCGTTACCTGCAGAAGTGGTCTGGATAATAAGAACTGTGAGTAAAGGCTCTGGACTGCATCACTGACTGCGTGTCGCTACTGCTGCTGCCCTGCACCATCACCCCCATCCACCGCATACACTGCCCTGAGGCTATACTCCTCCCGTGGGGAGTTATGCTACGCTCTGCTGCACCCACAACACTAGCCTCAGCAGTCTGCCCTGCAGCAGCGGTTCACTCTGACCGCAATCCACGGGTGGCGTAGTCGGACATTTAAACAACAAAACCACATAAATAGTTCCGCCACTGGTTTGACCGCCCTGAGCCACGGAACCGGGTCGCCACCACGGAGACTACAACCATCAGCATCCACCAAAAAGGGTCCAGCTCCGGGTGTCCCAAGGCCCAGGGGGCGCGTCAGAACATTTTCATCACCTTTCATAATCACCAATGGGACAAGGCAGGGATGTCCTCTGTCCCCTCTCTTATACATCCTAGTGAAGGAGCACCTTCTCTCATCAATTCGCCATAACCCCAATATTAGGTGGATTGAGGTGGGAGGCACCGAGTACAAGTGCTCTCTATTTGCTGATGATGTCCTAGTATATATCACTCAATCACATATATCCATCCCTGCTGTTGTGGCTGAAATAGATAACTTTGTTACATGGTCAAATTTTAAAATCAATGCAGCGAAGTCTGAGGCCCTCCATGTCTCCCTCCCCAAATCCATACAGGATTCCATCCAGTCCAACTTTCCCTTTGCCTGGCCCTCACAGGGTATCAAATACTTTGGAATTCCTATTCATAGAGACCTCTCCCGTCTATGTTATCTTAATTTTGGGCCCTTTATTGAACAACTCCATACAGACCACGGTTGGCAAGTTAGAACTGTAAGATTCACTACGTGAACCACTGGTGTTTTGAGGAAAAGCACATGTACACTGTGTTCCAAATTATTATGAAAAAAGTGTTTAGGAGTGATAAGGGAAGAATTTGTTTGTTTGTCAGTTAAACTCATTGATGGTGATGTGTGTCAGGGCTCTTTATATCACTGTAAGCAATTGCAGACACCTGTGCTAATTAGTTTGCCAGGTGTGTAAAATGAAAGGCAAGACTACTTAAGTAGGCTTTCCCACATTATTTAGCAGCCTACATTTTCTGCCAAAATGGGAAAGAAAAAGGATGTGTTGGCTGCTGAGAAGCAACAAATTGTGGAGTGTTTAGGTCAAGGCATGACTACAATCAACATTGTGCGATGATCAGGATGAAGTGTCTTGGCAATCAAGAAGTATGTAGCTGACTCACAGTACACACGTGTGCGTGCTGATAAGGGCAAATTGAGGACTCTTTCCTACAGGCAATTACGTCAGGTTAAAAGAGCTGCGGCAAAAAAGCCTTGTCATAGCAGCAGACAAGTTTTTGAAGCTGCTGGTGCCTCCAACGTCCTCAGAACAACAAGATGCAGGGTCCTTCAGAGGTTTGCAGCTGTGCGTACGCTATCCTGTCGACCTCCTCTATCCACTGCACACAAGCAGAAATGGCTCCAGTGGGACAAACATTACATGAAGACTGATTTCAAAACTGTTTTGTTCACGGATGAGTGCCGTGCAACGCTCGATGGTCCAGATGGATGGAGTGGAGGATGGCTGGTTGATTGACACCCCACGCAAACACGGCTACAGCGCCAACAAGGAGGAGGTGGAGTAATGTTTTGGGCTGGAATCATGGGGAGAGAGATTGTCGGCCCCTTTAGGATCCCTGAAGGGGTAAAGATGAACTCCATAATGTATGTGGAGTTTCTCAAACAGCACTTCCTGCCATGGTTCAAGAAGAACCGTGTATTCCACAGCAAGATCATTTTCATGCATGATAATGCACCGTCTCATGCTGCACATAACACATCTGCATCTCTGGCTGATATGGGCATAAAAGGGGACAAACTTATGGTGTGACCCCCATGCTCCCCTAACCTCTGCCCCATTCAGAACCTCTGGAGCATCATCAAAAGGAGTGTCTATGACGGCGGGAGGCAGTTCACATCTAAGCAACAGCTCTGGGAGGGTATTCTGCCCTCATGCAAAACAATTGAAGCAGAAACCATCCAAAACCTGACAAATTCAATGGACGAGAGAGTTCAGAAGCTCCTTTCGAACAAGGGGTCCTATGTGCAAATGTAACATCACCTAGAATAAAGTTTTGAGTTGAAAACTGTTTGATTTCTGTTTCTAATAACCTGCTAATGCTTATAATTTCAAAAATGACCATTTTTTTGGTCTTTATTAAAATGAAAAGGTTGATCGAAGAGTGTGGGGGATGTAAGAGTGTGGCAACCCAGTAGTCAGGATTACTTCGAATTCTGACAATCTCAGGGTCATGTTGCAGGTAGTGCAGCAAGAAGGCACTTATGTGTCTTGCGCATCTCGGAGCCCCAAAATTAATTTCCGGGCTAGATGCAGCTAAAATTTTTTATTAATTTTAAATCTGGTGGAGCTTAGTATAGATGGCCTAATAGAATCAGTGCTGCACACTGCTACAAAGCCCAAATTATTTTCCAGCCAAGATACAGATAAACATGATTAGTTAATTTGAAAGCTTAAAACGGTTGGTGAGGTGATTTTAACCAATCATCAAGCTTTTACTCTCCCCAGGATGACACAGGGGTAGAAAAGTCATTTCGGATTCATGATTTCTTCATCTTTATGAACGTGAGTCTGTCTACATTATCAGTTGAGAGCCGCGTGCGCTTATCTGTCAGCACACCACAAGCAGCGCTGAACACACGTTCAGACAGAACGCTGGCTGCGAGGCATGACAAGATCTCCAAGGCGTAAGTGGTTAGCTCCGGCCATTTATCCAGATTGGAAGCCCAAAAAGAGCCAGGGTCCAGTGACACAGTCAAGGCTTCAATGTTTACTTGGAGATACTACTGTACCATCGTCTCTAGGCGTTGACTATGTGTCAGACTTCTTGTCTTCTGTGGCCTTGCAAAGGATGGGCTAAAAAAAGTGAAATGATACCGCAAAATTGATGTTATCAGCAGATACTGTGTTTCTGTTATGGTTTGAGTGCTGAACACTCGACGGTCCCACGGTTGGCAAGTTGGAACTGTGAGATTCACTACGTGCATCATGTGTTTTGTGGAAAAGCGCATGTAAGATTCTGCAACAGTCTCTGCTGATACTCCTGCATGCGTGTGACGCGCCCCTGGGCCTGCTGTGTCGTGCGGCATCGCGCGCACGGGGGCTTACCCGGAGCCGGATCAGATGGGGGTAGTAATCTCGTGGCGGTGACCCGGTCCGTGCCCAGGGAGTCAAACTGAGCGTCAGTCTTAGCAGTAGATGTTAGAATGTTCGACTACGCCACCCGTTGAATGCGGCTATGAAGCCACCGCTGCAGGGCAGACCGCTGAGGCCGGTGGTACGGATGTGCAGCGTGGATGGTATAACCCCCAACGGGAGGGGTATGGCCTCAGGGCAGCAGATGTGGATGATAGTGGTAGTGATGGTGCAGCAAGGAAGCTCAGAGACGTGTAGTGCAGTTTCAAGGCTTTTACTCACAGGTGTTGCTCCGGTCGCTTCGGCCAGCAGTGACCACCCGAGCCGTGCTGCGTCCACCAGGTGCGGGACTCGGCCAACTCCCAGGCAGCTCCAGAGCGTGGTCCCGAGCTCCCCTCTCTTCCTTCCTACGGGCCGTCCTCACCAGGGACCCACCTATGTCCGGCTTCCTCGGGTCTTTTGGTGGCGAAACCTTTCCCGGCTTCCCTGACCCTATGCGTGGTTTGCCTTCCTGGTGGATATGGTGAGGGGTCGCGCCAAAACTTATCCGCGACCTCCGGTTCCTGGCTAAGGATGTTTAGCCTCTACCAGTTTGGGATCCGGTACCCTCTTCTGCCAACCCTTCACCCGTCTTAGTTCACTTGTGGGATCTCAGGGTTCCCTCTGCTTGTGTCTCTGGGCCTTTCACTGGGTTTTTCCTCTTCTTCCTCTTTCTCTGCGCTTCAGGCCTGGCCCTGGAGCTGGGCCCAGCCGGAGCCACAGCTCCCTGTCAGCCCTCTCTGGCTGAGCTCCTCTCTGCACAGGCTCTCCTCTGAACAGGACCCTCTCTAAAGATGGTGCCCACCTCTTATACTCCCTCTGACACCCGAGCCCAGGTGACTAGCACCCAATGGGCTCCTTCCTATGCCCAGAGTCCCTCCCCTGACTGCTCCTACACTACTGGGATGTTCCTCCCCCCCTCCCACTCCAGCCAAGGACAGACGCTGTCGTACCTGCACATCTACCTAGTGGGAGTACCGTTGTTCTGTCCCCCGGAAATGGGATGAGTGTAGTGCATGCAACTAACTGAGCTTGGTCCCACACTCCATCCTTACCCGGGAGTGGAATACCACACCTCTGGTTTGAGGTGCAATACCCCTGTAGTAGCCGAGTCCTCGGGGTGCTACATTCCCCCCTGGTAAACCACAGCACGTCCTCGGGCTGTAAAAGAATAAAACAAAACATACAAAATTTTTAAAGTATACACCAACATATAAAACATTAACTACAAACTCATCCCTTTATGGGAGGTACTTTTCTCTTTTAACCTTACGGGTATAAAACATTACGAAAACATTATCAGAAAAATATCATTAACTCTCTTAGCATCATAAACTTTTGTATAAAACTTTTCCATATAAAGCATTCTTGTTCCTCCGGCCACGGTGCAACTTATGACCGGGTAAAGTGCAACAGTCACTAGAGAAAAACAGTTCTTTATAAAACCAGAAGGGGGCGCTTTAGGAAGCGCAACTATTTACAGGATATGGCCGCTCTCAGTCCTCGGCCAGTGGGGAATAGGGAAATGGCTGCTCACAGTCCTCAGCCTGGTAAGGGATAGGGGCACACAGGAAACAGTTCTTTTAAACAGTTCCACACTAGTCCCAACGGGGACCATACTCTGATTAGCAGCACGTCAAGTACCCTTACGGGTAACTATTTACAGTACTTTATTTGGGCTACTTCCCTTCAGTAGCGGTGTCTTCTCCTTGTCTCCTCCTGAGGATAGTCTTCAGACCCGTCCGGGTCCTCTTAATCTTCCTCATACCGCAACTCCTCCTTCGTCAACCGGTGCACGTGAAGGGCGTATGGTCCTTTGGCACACTGGTGCCGGGTGAAGGTGAAGGGTACGGTGGAGACGGCGGCGCCCGGGGGTACTCGGCCTTGCGACCAGGACGGTGGCGCTGTGGAGGTAGAGGGCGCTGTGGAGACTGCGGCGCCCGGGGGTACTCGGCCCTGCGACCAGGCCGGGGGCACTTCCTCTTTTGCCGCGCTCAGGGTCAAGGGGCGTGGCATAACAGAGGGCGCGACCGCGGCTCCTGCCGCTTGAGGCCTAGTTGGAAGCAGCGGCGGTGCGGCAATGGGCACGGTGAGTAGAACTTCGGGCTCTGCGACGGGGAGCTGGGGCAGGCTTACGGCTACGGGGCACGGGGTGATGACGTCCCCATTACCTGCTTCCATCTCTGCGGCTCCCTCCGCGGCGTCGTCTCCGGCCTCCGTTCCTCCTGCACCATCCTCAGAGCCAGACACGCTCCACGTTGCGGGTGGCATCCTCTGCTGGTGGGCTCCAGCCTGCTGGATCATCTCTCTCCTCCACTCGGCCAGCGCTTCTTGCTATACCCGGGCCATCTTCCGGGCCAAGGCCTCCAGCGCGGTCTGTGCACGCTCCCGATTTCTGGGGAGCTGTGCCAGGATCTCCACCAGGCCTTCTGGGGTGGCAGCCTGTAACATGTTCCGGACCACAGGGTCGGTGCTGATCGACTCTCCCTCCATCTCCGGGTGCGATCTGTCCAGACTCCTCCAGGCCGCACCCATCTTCTCTGTTTTGTTCTGTATCCGCCCCCATTGAGGGTGGTCCCGGGGCAACTTAGTGATTGTCAGTTCCAGGGGCAGCCCTCTCACGCTGATGGATATTTCTATCATTGCAGTCTCTGCTGGTGGAGGCGGTTTCCGCTTTTGGCGCCATTCCTGGACCTGGCCCACGATGGGAGGTGGCCTCTTGCCACCCTCTGGCACGCCCATAATGGAGTCCGCTCTGCCAGGGCGGGAAATCGTCTCAGATGGCGGGAATCGTCTCTTTATGGCGGGAAACTCCGTGGATGGCGGGCAAAGGCTGCAAATGGCGGACAAACGGCGGGAAACGACTCCGGACGACGTCCGATGGCGGGAACCCTCTGGAATTGGCGGGAGACTCCTTTTTACGGTAAATATGAACTTTTCTTCAGGCACGCAGTACCCGGTGGTTGCGGGCACGAAATCCTGCCGACTACGCCAAAGTTGACGCGCCCCTGGGCCTGCTGTGTCGTGCGGCATCGCGCGCACGGGGGCTTACCCGGAGCCGGATCAGATGGGGGTAGTAGTCTCGTGGCGGTGACCCAGTCCGTGCCCAGGGAGTCAAACTGAGCGTCAGTCTTAGCAGTAGATGTTAGAATGTTCGACTACGCCACCCGTTGAATGCGGCTATGAAGCCACCGCTGCAGGGCAGACCGCTGAGGCCGGTGGTACGGATGTGCAGCGTGGATGGTATAACCCCCAACGGGAGGGGTATGGCCTCAGGGCAGCAGATGTGGATGATAGTGGTAGTGATGGTGCAGCAAGGAAGCTCAGAGACGTGTAGTGCAGTTTCAAGGCTTTTACTCACAGGTGTTGCTCCGGTCGCTTCGGCCAGCAGTGACCACCCGAGCCGTGCTGCGTCCACCAGGTGCGGGACTCGGCCAACTCCCAGGCAGCTCCAGAGCGTGGTCCCGAGCTCCCCTCTCTTCCTTCCTACGGGCCGTCCTCACCAGGGACCCACCTATGTCCGGCTTCCTCGGGTCTTTTGGTGGCGAAACCTTTCCCGGCTTCCCTGACCCTATGCGTGGTTTGCCTTCCTGGTGGATATGGTGAGGGGTCGCGCCAAAACTTATCCACGACCTCCCGTTCCTGGCTAAGGATGTTTAGCCTCTACCAGTTTGGGATCCGGTACCCTCTTCTGCCAACCCTTCACCCGTCTTAGTTCACTTGTGGGATCTCAGGGTTCCCTCTGCTTGGGTCTCTGGGCCTTTCACTGGGTTTTTCCTCTTCTTCCTCTTTCTCTGCGCTTCAGGCCTGGCCCTGGAGCTGGGCCCAGCCGGAGCCACAGCTCCCTGTCAGCCCTCTCTGGCTGAGCTCCTCTCTGCACAGGCTCTCCTCTGAACAGGACCCTCTCTAAAGATGGTGCCCACCTCTTATACTCCCTCTGACACCCGAGCCCAGGTGACTAGCACCCAATGGGCTCCTTCCTATGCCCAGAGTCCCTCCCCTGACTGCTCCTACACTACTGGGATGTTCCTCCCCCCTCCCACTCCAGCCAGGGACAGACGCTGTCGTACCTGCACATCTACCTAGTGGGAGTACCGTTGTTCTGTCCCCCGGAAATGGGATAAGTGTAGTGCATGCAACTAACTGAGCTTGGTCCCACACTCCATCCTTACCCGGGAGTGGAATACCACACCTCTGGTTTGAGGTGCAATACCCCTGTAGCAGCCGAGTCCTCGGGGTGCTACACGTGCATCCCTTTCTATGGCAGGAATAATTTCTGCAAATTTACTTTTGTACCGGGGATCTAAAAGTGTGGCAACCCAGTAGTCAGGATTATTTCTAATTCTCACAATTCGAGGGTCATGTTGCAGGTAGTGCAGCAAGAAGGCACTCATGTGTCTTGCGCATCCAGGAGCACCAAGTCCCTGTTGTGTTGGTGGCGAGGTAACAATCATGCTTCCTTCCTCTGTCCTCTCCCCCCAACCTCGCACAACAGAAATGTGATCAAGGTCTCCCTCATCTGATGAGTCTTCCATCAGTTCGTCCTCCACTTCTTCCTGGGCTCCTGCACCTTCCTCACTAGTTTGGCTGCTACCATGCGCCCTGGTAAAACCATCTCATCCACCCTCACATGCATGCTGCCTTGGTGCTGCCGACTGTCTGGACCTTGCAGATGTTAGCCCTTCCGCATACAACTCCTCCTCCTCTACTTCCTCCACCTCCTCTTGTGCCACCACCTGACTCCGAATTCTGTTTAACATGTGCTCCAGCATGTAAATCACCGGAATAGTCATGCTGATAATGGCATCGTCAGTACTAAACATCTTCGTCGCCATTTCAAAACTGTGCAGAACGGTGCATAGGTCCCTGATCTGAGACCACTCCTCCAGCGTGATTTGCCCCACCACTGGATCTCGTTGGCCCAGGCTATACGTCAGAACGTATTGCACCAGGGCTTGTCGGTGCTGCCACAGTCGCTGCAACATGTGCAGAGTTGAATTCCACCGGGTAGGCACATCGCATTTTAGCCGGTGAAGTGGCAGGCCCAACGACTTCTGTAGTGATGTAAGTCGCTGAGCTGCGGGTTGCGAACTGCGGAAGTGAGCACACAGCGACCGTGCCCTCTGCAGAAGGCCATCTAGTCCGGGATAGTGGGCTAAAAATTGCTGGACAACCAGGTTCAACACGTGAGCCATACAAGGCACGTGTGTGACATTGCCCCGGCGAAGGGCCGCACCCAGGTTTGCAGCATTGTCGCACACGGCATTCCCTGGTTTCAGGTCCAGTGGAGACAACCATTCATGAAATTGGTTCTCCAGAGCTGACCACAACTCTTCAGCTGTATGACTCACATTTCCCAGACATTTCAAAATAAAAAACGCCTGATGACTTTGAGCCCTACTGCAAGCATAGTAAGGAGGTGTGCAGGATCCCTTCTGTGCAGTTAGAAAACTTGTGGCATGACCAGACCGGCTTTGGGTGCAGGTGGAGGACCGAGAGGAGGTTGAGGAGGCAGAAACAGTGGAGGAACTTTGAGATAAAGAGGATTGATGCACAACTCGTGGGGACGGAAAGACTTGTACAGCAGCCCCTTGTCCTGCTGCCACCATAGTTACCCAGTGCCCAGTCAGCGACAAGTAACGCCCCTGTCCATGCCTACTCGTCCAAGAGTCTGTGGTGAAATGCACCCTGTCACACACAGAGTTTCTCAAAGAAGCGGTGATGTTGTGTGCGACATGCTGGTGGAGTGCAGGCACATCTTTCATTGAGAAGTAGTGCCGACTGGGCATCTGGTACTGGGGCACTGCGACGGACATAAGGTCCTCTGTCCACCAGGCGGAAAGGCAGCATTTCTGTAGCCAAGAGCTTGCAGATGGTGAAATTCAACCTCTTAGCTTTCTCATGGCTCGGAGGAAATGGTCTTTTACTTGTCCACATCTGAGGGACCGAGGGCTGGCTGCCGGTCTGTGAGGAAGATGCAGGCGGACATGTTAGGTTGCCTTGATCCAAAGGTGGTGCTATCGATGTCGGACAGCGCTCAACACCAGCTGGTGTTACCACCTCCAAAGAAAATGATGACCTGCCAATCACGCTGGCTGTTGCGGGTAAAGAGGTGGCAGGTCTGCGTCCCAAAACAGGTGTGACTGCTGTCCCCCCAGTCACAGAGGATGAAGAGGCCGCGGATGCACAAGTTGTGGCAGACGGTGGTTGGCCTGGCCGGCTAGGCCGCATTGTAGCAAACTGAGCTTCCCACTGCAACTTATGCTTCATGTCCATGTGCCGGTTCATGCATGAAGAACTCAAACTATGTATTTTTTGGCCTCTACTTAGCTTTTGCTGACAAATGTTACAGATAACACGAGTTGGGTAATCTTTATCCATCTGAAAAAATGCCCAGGCTATGCAAGGCTTAGCAGCCATGCGACCTGAAGAGCCACCACGACTTGTGGTGAGAGGCAGAGTTGTGTTTGAGGATGCAGTTGTTCACATGCTTCCAGTACTACGTCTCTGTCCAGGAAGGCGCAACCTGACCTCGTCTTCACTAGAATTCTCCTCCACCTCCTCTGTTGACCTCATCTCTTGGCTGACTGTGGGTTGACAGTAAGTGGGATCTCCAACCTCATCATCATCACCCTGTGTGTTATCACACCCGTCGTCCTCAGAGCCAACCTGTTATTGCCCTGACAAAAAACTAAAGTTGTCGCTCCAATCAGGTATTTGAGTCTCATCATCGTCTTCCTCATTGTCTCCACCAACAGGAGTTACAGTTTGGGAATGAGGGTCTACATTATGGTCAGAACCTTCTGCGTCTGGTCCTGGATCCGACTCATAAAGATTCTGGGCATCAGTGCAGATCATTTCCTCTTCTGGATTCACAGAAGCGCTGGAGCCGACCTCTGATTCCCAGGCTATAGTATGAGTAAACAGCTCTGCAGACTCAACCATGTGTTCTACCTCATACTCAGACGGGCAGCTGGAGATTTGGGAGCTGTGAGGAAGCAAGTGCGATTGGGGTGACACCTCTGAGGACTGGAGTATTTGTGATGTTGAAGTTGATGTGGAGGAGAGCCCACTTAAAGGAGCACTTGATATCCGTTGAAGCACCTGCTATTTTTGTGCCTCATCTGGAATTTGTAGCGATTGGCGTGGCCGTAAGAAAGGGATCTTATCACATTGTCCGCTAAAAGAAGTAGACATTTTAGTTTGGCTGGAAGATGGTCTTTCTTCTGCAGATGTTACTGTTGCTTTAACACCTACCCCACGGACACAACCTTTTTTCCCCTTCCCAACACGCCTATTCCCCTTTCCACCAGCAGCAGGCCTTTTTCCATTCATTTTGGTGGTTAACTAATTCACAACTCTGGAGTTGTTTGCACAAAAAAACAATGGATGGGAACTGAGCAGAGCTGAGTGGCCAAACTGTGGTATTAGGCCAAAACTATTGACTGGGTTAGATGCAGAAAAAAATGATATTCAATTTGCAACCTGATGGAGGTCAGCATAGATGGACTAATAGACCAAGTCCCACACACTGCTAGAAGCCCAAATATTTTTTCAGAGCTAGATGCAGATAAAAATTATTTTTAATTTGCAACCTGATGTAGGTCAGTATAGATGGACTAATAGAATGATGCTATGCCCAAAAGGTTTTACTTCACTAGGTGCAGTAAAAAAATTGGTATTCTATACTCAGGTGGTGTAGCTTGCAACACAGATAGGCTACTCCACTGACTAACACACTCTGCAATAGGCCAAAAAGAATTAGCTTTGCTAGATTTAGCCAAATGCTGTGAAAAAAACTTGCACAGCACTGGCACAGACCTGCCTGGCAAAAACTGATAGGAACTGATGTAACTTAGTCCTGAAAAGGACTGCAATTACAATTAGTCTTTACTCCCAACCGATCTATTTAAGAGCACAGATGTGCCTGATAAAAGTCGTAGGAAATGATGTAACCTAGTCCTTAAAAGGACTGCAATCACAACTCTTCCCTAGTCCCAAGCTATCTGTAGATTTGTGCGAAAATTGGCTTGAAATTAACAAGGTATAGCGCACACAGCAACAGCGGTGCCGTCTAACACGCAGCTGCAGCAGTGAGAAAATGGTGGCGACGGGGAAAATGGCTGGGTCTTATAGGGCAAGGACATGTGACATACACTGCCAACGATACATGCCCTTGCTTGTGTGAAAAAAAGCACCTCGCTCCGTGTGTGCGCTGCTGATAGGCTGACAGATTGCACCTCCCCACTGTAAATGCGGGAAAGAGAAAAAAAAATGGAGATCTTCATTATTCCTGCAGAGATCCATCCCCTGCCCCTCCCCCCGCCCCGCTGTACACTCAAACTGCGTATTAACATTAATTTTCATCATTACTGAGAAAAAATCCAGTTATGATTTTGGTGCACGAACAGTTATCGAACATAACCTCGAACAGCCGAATTTTTTTCAAATCGATCGTGTTCGCCAAACTGCTCGAACACCGCCCAAAACAGCTCGAATTTGAGATTGGCGAACAGTTCGAGTCGAACAACGCTCATCTCTACTCGTTAAGACCACACCCTGTCTCTCTTCCTTTTCTCCTCCTACTCTCTTCTTTCGGGGGCGGTCCCATGGCAATCTGCTGTCTGTCACTTCCTGTGACGGCCTCCCTGCCTTGACGAACACATCTATGCGGCCAGTCACTGTTGCAAGGGGCAGGGTTTGCTTTTGGCGCCATTATGGGACCCGGCCCACGATGGGAGGTAACATAGTGTTGTCTTTGATCACGCACATAATGGCGCCTGTTCTTCTGGGGCGGTCGCCACATTCATTAGCATAGCACAGTTCTCTAGGCACACTTCACCCGCCGGTACGGGTTGGTCAAATATCCTGTTCATGACGCCAAAACATGACGCGCCCCCAAGGCCCTGGGGTACTCGGCAGCCAGGCCTCTGGTTGCCGGGGGATATCACTGTGGCTGGCCCGGTCCGTGACCCAGGGCAGTCAGTAAAAAATGGGATAGGTATAGGGGATTTAAGTGTTCGTGACGCCACCTGTGGATTGCGGCCAAAAGGAGCCGCCACTGCGGAGCTGTCCTCTGGAGTTGGTGTTACGGCAGCAGGGGAGGTGTGGCTCTCCACAGGCAGAGCAAGCTCAAGGGTAGTGTAAGAAGATGGTGGGTGCGCTGGGCGTTGTAGTGCAGTGAGGGAAAGGTGGTGCAGATAAAGAATGAACGAAGGCAGTGCGGTGCAGTCATCCGAGTCTTTACTCACAGGTCTTATTGCAGTTCCACTGGTGCACTGTACAGGTTTCAGCCTCTCACGTCACGCTGCGTTATCCAGGCAGGGGTTCAGCACTCTCTCAGGCAGATTAGGAGTACTGGACAGAACCACACTTTCTTGTGTTCCTAGCTAGACCGACTTCACGCTGGGTCTTTCTCCCTCCTGCCCTGCGCTTCCCACTCTCAATCCTGCTCGGGTACTCTGAAATCCCTCCTGTCCGCCGGAGTTCACAGACTTGCTTGACCCTAACTGGGATTAGAATGAGGCTTCGGCAACTGACTATATAAGCCAGGAGCCTCCGTTTTTTTCCAGCCCGGGACTTGAAGTACATGACTGGGCAAGGGGCCGGTCCCCTTCTTGCGGCCTACGATCCCTCTGTCTTCTAACAGATGCAGGGCAGACGGGTGCCTTCCTGCACTCAACGTACCCCCTAGGATCCCTTCTTAGAACGGAGCCTACTCCCTGCTCCCCTCCTGGGCCTCTGACACTAGGCCCCACTTGTGGAGCAGAGCTCCTACTGAGACTCTCACAAGATCTACTCAACCTATCTGCCACCCTAAGATGGCTTCCCGATTTTATACGCCTACCAAAGTGCTCCCCCTAACTACTTTCTCCACCCACAACAACTACTGGTTCCCCCTACCTCTGAGTTCCCCCCACTCCAGCCAGGGTCAGGGCTCAGCAGCTGCGCTCTGCATGTTGCCCCTCCTGCCGGCCTGGAGCAGTTTAGTGTTGGATGCAGGAGTTGGGGTTCCGGGCAGCACTCCCTCCTTACCTGAGAGAAGGAGACACCACACCTCTGGGTGAGGTGCAGTATATCTGTGGTGACTGAACCCTCAGGGGCGCCACAACTGCATACCCTATAACTGGATAGCAGACCTTCTCCTTTCTAATGGGAACATGTCGTTACTGTTGCCCAGCATTATGTGTCTTTAAATTGTTAGTGGAGGTTTTTCCTAAATTTTGGCACCCATTAGACTCACTGCATACCCTATAACTGGATATCAGACCCTCTCCGTTCTAATGGAACATGTCGAACTCGTTACTGTGGCCCACCTCTATGTGTCTTTAAAGTGTTAGTTGGGTTTTTCCTAAATTTTGGCAGCCGTTGGACTCACTGCATACCCTATAACTGGATAGCAATACCCCCTCTTTTCTAATAGGAACATGTCATAATCGTTATTGTGTCCGAGCTCTATGTGTCTTGAAATTGTTAGTGTGGTTTTTCCTAAACTTTGGCAGCCGTTAGACTAACTGCATACCGTATAATTGGAAAGCAGACCCTCTGCTTTCTAATGAGAACACGTCATTACTGTGTCCGAGCTCTATGTGTCTTTAAATTGTTAGTGGGGTTTTTCCTAAATTTTAGCAGCTGTTGGACTCACTGAATACCTTGTAACTGGATAGCAGACCCTCTCCTTTCTAATGGGAACATATCATTAATGTGGCCCAGCACTTTGTGTCTTTAAATCGTTAGTGTGGTTTTTCCTAATTTTTGGTAACCGTTGGTCTCACTGCATACCCTATAATTGGATAGCAGACTCTCTCCTTTCTAATGGGAACATGTCGTTACTGTGGCTCAGATCTATGTGCCTTTAAATTTTTTGTGGTGTTTTTCCTAAATTTTGGCAGTCGTTGGACTCACTGCATATCCTAAAACTGGATAGCAGATCCGATCCTTTTTAATGGCAACATGTCGTTACTGTGGACCAGCACTATGTGTCTTGAAATTGTTATTGGGGTTTTTCATAAATTTTGGCAGCCGTTGGACTCACTGCATACCCTATAACTATATAGCAGACCCTCTCCATTCAAGTGGGAACATGTCGGTACTGTGGACCAGCACTGTGTCTTGAAATTGTTAGTGGGGTTTTTCCTAAATTATGGTAACTGTTGGACTCATTGCATATCCTATAACTGTAGAGCAAACCCTATCCTTTCTAATGGGAACATGTCATTACTAGTGTTGAGCGATACCTTCCGATATCGGGAAATATTGGATCGGACCGATACCCAAAAAGTATCGGATATCGCCGATTCCGATACCGGAAACCAATGCAAGTCAATGAGATAGAAATATCGGAATGAAAATAAACCCTTTCTTTCCTTGTAGGTTAATTCTACATGAAGGAAAACAACTAAGAATAATGTAGAATGTATTGGGGGAGGTGGGGGAGACAATAAATGCATAGAGGTTTAGCCCAATCAAATGGAATAGGAGGAATTAATATTTTTTTAAGACGTTCTGAGTTACGGAAATATTGACTATGTTAAGTATTTTTATATTTTGTCAGATATTTATGTTTTACTTCTTCCATGCTCTTCACCTTCTTTTTTACTTCTCCCACACTTTCTCCTTCATCATCCTCAGCATCAGCATCTTTTTCATCAACTTCTTCTTCACCTTCTTCATCTTCTTCTTCTTCACCTTCTTCGTATTATTCTTTTTTTTTACATTCTTCATATTCTTCTTATTCAACTATTATTCTTCGTCATATTCTACTTCTTCATCTTCTTCATATTCTTCTTCTTCATCATATTCTTATTTGTGACAGGCATTCCTGTAGTTGTTATCTATAAAAGTTTGAACATTACACCTTTCGTTCTGCCCGTCACAAAAGATTTACAACAGGATTTGTCCGCGTTCAGTTTGGCCTGCAGGAGCAGGTCTTTTCCAGGGGCACCACGAGGAGGAATGGACTCACCCCCATACACTGCTTAGTCATCTTCTGCTTATAATTTAGATATTATCTTTTGCTCTGCTTTTTAGTCTTATGCTTAATGCTCTTCCGCTTTTTGTTCTGCAGCTTCTTGTACTTCTGCTTCTTGGTTTTCTGTCTCTTGTTCTTCTGTATCTTGGTGGTTGTCTTCTTCTTCTTTGTCCTCTTGGTCAACTTTGTCAGGGTCATCTTCTTGGTCTTCTTCGGGGTGGTCTTCCGGGTCATCGTCTTCGGGGTCCTCGTCTTCTTCGGGGTGGTCTTCAGGGTCCACGTGTTCAGGGTCGTCGTCTTTGGGGTCCTCTTTTTCTTCGGGGTCCTCGTCTTCGAGGTCCTCGTCTTCGGGGTCCTCGTCTTCAGGGTCCTCGTCTTTGGGGTCCTCGTCTTCTTTGGGTTGGTCTTCAGGGTCCTTGTCCTCAGGGTCCTCGTCTTTGGGGTCCTCAGGGTCCTCGTCTTCGGGGTCCTCGTCTTCGGGGTCCTCGTCTTCGGGGTCCTCGGCTTCAGGGTCCTCGTCTTCTGGGTCCTCGTCTTCTTCGGGTTGGTCTTCAGGGTCCTCGTCCTCAGGATCCTCGTCTTCGGGGTCCTCATCTTCTTCGGGGTGGTCTTCAGGGTCCTCGTCTTCAGGGTCCTCGTCAGGGAGATCCAGAGTGATTAACAAGAGCCATTTCAAAAAGCTTGAACTTGGAAATGTAGCAGAAGGTACAAGAAGGCTGAGGAACTGCCGAGAACCAGCTGATGGTACTGGAACCCGGATGGGTAGCAGAAAGTACAAGAGCCAATGGAACTACGGAGGACCAGCTGACGGTACTGGAACTCTGTTACTAAGCAGGAGGTACCTGTGCCAGAAAGCACTACCAAGGACCAGCAGACGTTGGTGGAACTTGGATACCGAGAAGGAGGCACCTAAGCCAAAGGCACTGCCGAGAACCAGCTGACGGTACTGGAACCCGGATGGGTAGCAGAAGGTACCCATGTAAAAAAGTTGCAAGGCCGCGAGCCGGCCCCAGTTACCGAAACCCACAGTCCTACAGGGGGTGCTTGTCTTATTGGCACTATGGAACCAGCCTTCATTGCCAGATCCCGCAGCCCACATAGGAGTCACCTAAACTGCAGGCACCATAGAGTCGGCTAACCCGACCGCAACACGACAGGACAACGCATTGGAGGCAAAGTGACGTTGACACTACCCAGAAACAGCTGGCGTGCTGGAACCAGGCTGGGCAGGAGGGAGTAGACACTGCTGGGAAACAGCTGGCGGTGCTGGAACCCAGGGTAAATATTAAAAACAGAGTGGAGCCAGAGGCGTAATTGGAGCAAGTTTTAAATCAGTAGTACAGTGGATGTGGACAAAGCAGGAGAATTTGCCGGACACACAGCTGGGGATCTGCTGACGTTACTGAACCCCAATAACACTGGAGCAAGCGTTGACTGTGCAGATGGCACTTCTGAGCAGCAACTAGTGGTATTGGAGCCCAGGATAAATACTAAAAACAGAGGAGCCAGAGGTGTAATTGGAGCAAGTTTAAAATCTGTAGTAGTGAGAATGTGGACAGAGCAGGAGAAATTGCCGTCCGCACAGCAGGGGAACAGCTGACGTTACTGAACCCCAATAACACGGCAGCAAGTGTTGACTGTGCAGACGTCACTTCCGAGTGCCAACTGGCGGTATTGGAGCTCAGGGATAATACTGAAAACAGAGGAGCCAGAGGTGTAATTGGAGCAACTTTAAAATCTGTAGTAGTGAGAAAGTGGACAGAGCAGGAGAAATTGCCATCCGCACAGCAGGGGAACAGCTGACGTTACTGAACCCCCAATAACACGGCAGCAAGTGTTGACTCTGCAGACAGCACTTCCGAGCGCCAACTGGCGGTGTTGGAGCTCAGGGATAATACTGAAAACAGAGGAGCCAGAGGTGTAATTGGAGCAACTTTAAAATCTGTAGTAGTGTGAATGTGGAAAGAGCAGGAGAAATTGCCGTCCGCACAGCAGGGGAACAGCAGACGTTACTGAACCCCAATAACATGGCAGCAAGTGTTGACTGTGCAGACAGCACTTCTGAGCGCCAACTGGCGGTGTTGGAGCTCAGGGATTACAGTTCAGGTGGTAGAAACATGAGCACAACAGGAGACCTGGATACTGTTGCCAACCAATTATTTATTCTGGAAGAGGACTGGCAAATTCATGAGAGATCCAGGCCTTGTTCATTTTGAGAAAAGTAAGCCGGTCAATGTTATCGGAGGATAGTCGCATGCAACGGTCTGTTAGTACACCACCTGTGGCACTAAAGACGCGTTTCGATAATACACTAGCAGCAGGGCAAGCTAGCACCTCCAATGCACACTGGCTAAGCTCTGGCCATGTATCCAGCTTACAGACCCAAAACTTGAAGGGAGAAGAGCCGTCTGGGAGTACACTGAGAGGGCAAGACATGAAGTCTGTCACCATCTGACGGAAACGTTGCCTCCTGCTGACTGGAGCCGTCTGTGATGGTGTAGACTTTTGTGGCGGCGGGGACACAAAACTTTGGCACATTTCGGTCATACTGGTCTTGCCTTGTGCTGAGGCGCTGCTTCTGCTCCCTCTTTGTGCAGAGCTTCCTCCACTGCCTCGAAGCACTGAGCTGCTTTGTAAAGCACTAGCAGCACTGCTCTCGGTTGGAATGGAGAACATGATGGAATGCACCAGTGCGTCTTGGTACTCCCGCATTTTACGCTCCCGGTTCAATGGTGTTATGAGGCTTTGTAAGTTGTCCCGGTAGCGAGGATCTAGGAGGGTGGACACCCAATAATCAGCCGTGTTGAGAATGTCGGCGATGCGGCGGTCATTTCTCAGTCACTGCAGCATGAAATCAACCATGTGCTGCAGACTGCCAACTGGCCAAGAAACGCTGTCCCCTGCTTGAGGCGTGATCTCTGCCTGCTCTGCATCACCCCACCCTCGCTCTAGATACTGACTACTCGAGCATTGTGTACCTCCCTCCTCTGGACAGATGTCTTCCTCCTCAATTGACTCCTCCTCATCCTCCTCACAAAGTGTCCCCTGCCTGGGCCTTTGTGAGGAACCACATTGTGCAGACTGTAGAGAAGCAGATGGCATTTGTGGCTCCTCATCCTCCACCTCTTCCAAAACCTCCTCCCTTAGTGCTTGCAGTGTTTTTTCAAGCAGGCAGATAAGGGGGATAGTCATGCTGACTAGTGCATCATCTGCACTCGCCATCCGCGTGGAATAATCGAATGCACGCAAAACGTGGCAAATGTCCTTCATAGAGGCCCACTCAGTGGTGGTGAAGTGTGAACGGCGCGCACTGCGACTTGTTTGCTCCTGCTGCAGCTGATACTCCATTACTGCTGCTCACACAACCTCTCCAACATATGTAACGTTGAATTCCACCTGGTGGGTAGGTCACATATGATGCGATGTTCCGGAAGACGTAATCCTCGCTGCAGAGCTGCAATGTGTGATCTTGCGTTGCTGGAACGCCGCAAGTGAGCGCACTCTATGCGGACCTTGTGAAGCAGTGCATCAAGATCCGGATAGTCCCTCAAAAAACTCTGCACGACCAAGTTGAGCACATGTGCCAGACATGGGATGTGAGAGAGGTTGCCTAGGCCCAGAGCTGCCACCAGATTTCGGCCATTGTCACACACTACCATGCCTGGCTGGAGATTCGCTGGCACAAACCACACGTCGCTCTGCTGCTTGATGGCATTCCAGAGCTCCTGCGCTGTGTGGCTTTGATTCCCCAAAGAAATTAATTTTAATACGGCCTGTTGACGTTTGGCCACGGCTGTGCTCATATCGGTCATCATAACAGGTAACCGTTCACGGGTCGATGTGGAAGTAGACAGTGACGGCTCCTGCAGCGCTGATTCAGAGGAACTGGAGTATGAGGAGGAGTCAATGTGTACAGACTGGATTCCTGCAATCCTTGGAGTTGGCAGAACACGTACAGCGCCACTCTCAAGATCTGTACCCGGCTCCACAACATTTACCCAATTGGCAGTGAGGGAAAGGTATCATCCCTGTCCATGCTTTCTGGTCCACGCATCGGTGGTCAGGTGGACCTTGCTACTGACGGCGTTTTGTAGCGCATGTTTAATTTTTCCCTCCACATGCTGTTGCAGGGCAGGGACGGCTTGCCTGCTGAAATAAAAGCGGCTGGGCACGTTATATTGTGGGACTGCCAATGCCATAAAGTTATGGAAGGTGTCAGTCTCCACCAGCCTGAATGATAGCATTTCAAGGGCCAGTAGTTTAGCAATGCCAGCATTCAGAGCCTGTGCTCGGGGGTGGCTTGCCGAGTATGGGCGCCTTTTCTCCCATGCCTGTGCTAACGATGGCTGTAGACTGGCCTGGGAGTGTGAGGATGACAGGGAAAGTGGTGATGTGGGTGGAATTACACTGTGTCTCTGTACAACAGTGCCAGATTCTTCCATGGCGATCCTGTGAGGAAGCCGAACCAGCTGTGTGTGAGCTGGAGGAAGAGGCTACAACACGAGCTGAAGAGGTGGTAGGTGGCACTGTAGGTTGGCCTAGGTCTTCAGTGTGTTTTTGTAACTCCACCACGTGCTTGGTCCGCACATGTTTCCATATATTTGTGGTATTGAGGTTGCTGACCCTTTTCCCTCTTTTCACCTTCTGATTACACAGCTTGCATTTGACAAAGCAAATGTCATCTGCAACTGTGTCAAAGAAGGACCAGGCACTGCAAGTCTTGGGAGCGCCCGCTTTGGATTTTGGAAGAGCCATGCTCCTAATGGGTGCCGAAGTGGAGGCTACAGGCAATCAAGTCTGCCCCCTCCCTCTCCCTCCTTTTTGGGCCGTTCGGGGAATCTCTTCCTCATAGGCACTGGCCCACCCGCCTCTTCAGATTCAGAGAGACAAAACGGTTGCGCATCACTGCATACTACCTCTTCTTCAAATTCTCGAATTCTGCTTGGCTGGCCCCCTCTTTCCAAGCCAAGAGATTCAGAGAACAGAAGTAGAGATGGCTCCTGTCCAGGGCTCTCTGACTGCCTGGGCAATTTGGCAGGTGGTGAAGAGACAGATGGGTGCTCTTCAGTGCTCAGGACCTGAGAGGATCTGGAACAAATTGAAGTTGATGCGTTAGCTGCCATCCAATCGACAACAGCTTCAATTTGGTCCTCCCGCAGCAGTGGGGTTTGGCTAGCTCCTACAAAGCTGCGCATAAAGGACTGTTCCCTGGTAAAACTGGGCGATGCTGAGTCACTGGTGCCCGCAGCAGGCACAGAATCCCCACGTCCTCTCCCTGCAGGAACAGAATCCTCACGTCCTCTCCCTGCAGAATCTCCACGCCCACGCCCACGCCCACGACCACATGCCTTACTCCCTGCCTTCTTCATCTTGGTAGACTGATAAAGATAGACAGAAAAGTACTAAGGACTTAGTGTGCTTATTCCTGAACAGATGCTAACAGGTATAAGAAACACTAATTTAATAAAGTGTGGACTAGACTTTAATATGAGCTAATGTGGCCTTCACAACAGTAAAGTGGAGTTTTTGGTGAACTTTATTTAGTTTTTTTTTGTCACAAAACGACACTGGATGTGCCCAAAGATGTAATACCGATAGTATCACAAACTTTTTGTAGCTATTACAATGTTGGAAGGTAACCTACAATGCAATAGATGAGGCTACAAAAAATTGGCTAATACTAATCTGGCTGGGGCTGCAGGGCACAATGCTGCAGAAAGACTCCTCTAACTACTCCTATATACTGTGTTTGGAACCAATTTAGCTGAATACGGATGGAACCACCACACTAATAGGAGAAATCAGGAAACATTATGAATTGGCAAAGAAGGACAATGTATGGGGCAGTGACACACACTGAGTGCACTACAACCAGACATGGCTGAAGCACACACTACAGGGTGAGCTGCACTCACACACACAGACCTTGCAGACAGCGGTGAACAGTGCAGATGCAGAGCACTGTGCACTAGTGCTGCAAGACCAAAAAAAATTCTCTATCTACTCCTATATAGTGTGTTTGGATCCAATTTAGTTGAATACGGATGGAACCACCACACTAATAGGAGATATCAGGAAAAATTATGAATTGGCAAAAAAGGACAATGTATGAGGCAGTGGCACACACTGAGTGCACTACAACCAGACGTGGCTGAAGCACACACTACAGGGTGAGCTGCACTCACACACACAGACCTTGCAGACAGCGGTGAACAGCACAGAGAACTGTGCACTAGCGCTGCAAGGCACAGCGATTTATAAAGTAGCTTGGGTAAAGCTGAATAGACCAAATAGGTAGCTAAAACTGTCCCTCAGAACAACAGCGTCCTATCCCTAACTGAATTCCCAGCAGAGGGAGCTGAAAATGGCGGCAGCGGCTTTTATAGTGCATCATGACATCATTTCAGCAGCCAATCACAGCCATGCCATTAGTTAAGATGCCTACATGCCTAACAGGATGTGCCCACACTTCTTAGGATCCTCATTGGCTGAATAAAATGAAGCTGGCTCATTGCATTATGCGAACTTCCGATTCCGGTATACGATATTGCAAAAGTATCGGAATTAAGTATCGGAATTCCGATACCACGAATATAGGCCGATACCCGATATTTCAGTATCGGAATGCTCAACACTAGTCATTACTATGGCTCAGCTCTATGTGTTTTTAAATTGTTAGTGGGGATTTTTCCTAAATTTTGGCAGTCGTTGCACTCACTGCATATCCTAAAACTGGATAGCAGATCCTCTCCTTTCTAATGGCAACATGTCGTTACTGTGGACCAGCAATATCTGTCTTGAAATTGTTAGTGGGGTTCTTCCTAAATTTTTGTAACTGTTGGTCTCACTGCATACCCTAAAACTGGATAGATGACCGTCTCCTTTCTAATGGCAACATGCCGTTACTGTGGTCTAGTTCTATGCGTCTGTAAATTTTTAATGGGGTTATTCCTAAATTTTTTAGCCGTAGGTGAAGGGTACATTGCTGGAAAAGGAAAAAAAGGGTACATTGCTGGAAAAGGAAAAAAAAAAAAAAAACTCTTTAAATCTCTTAGTCTGCGAGTGTGAACGAGCTGCGTGTGTCCGAAGCGTAAGTGCGAACGAAAGTAAGTGTGTGACTTGTTTTTCAGTGACTTTGGATTCAGGGAGTTTGGAAGTGAGGACTTAGGACTGAATTGCTGACTGTATTTCATCTTTCTTTACTTTACTTTTACTTAATTATTCCACCTGACCTACTTATCTGATTCCCCCGTCCATACTTGATACTTAATTGATCCCCCGTCCATACTTTACTGATCCCCCGCCAATATCTAATTGATACACTTGCACATCTCTAATTGATCTCCGTCCATACACCTATATATAAATAATTGTGTTTTGTACTTGTATATATATACTGACTGTATCCCCATTTTTAGAATGACGTCCATTTTGGCCGGAGCCGTGCAGTGTACATCTTGCGCAATGTATGCATTCCGTGAGCAACCGCTCGAGGATCCATACTGCTGTGAGAGATGTGAGCATATCTTGCACTTGGAAGCCCAAATTCTGGATCTAAGTGCTCAGATAGCGGTACTGAGGAGCATCGACAACATGGAACGGAGTTTGCTGCTCACCGAGCAGACACTCAATGGGTCAATACTGGGGGTTGAGCATAGAGGGGAAGTGCAGGCTGAACAGGCAGGGAGCTGGATAACAGTTAGGAGGGATAGAGGGAAGAAGTATATGAAGGCTGGTTCAGAACCGGCATTATTGGAGCACGACAGATCCTCTGACCGCCGGGGGAGTGTATGCTCCAGTAATGAGGGGGAGGGGGGAAGTGTAGGGCAGGCAAGACAGGTTCTGGTAGTGGGTGACTCTATTATTAGGGGGACAGACAGGGCAATCTGTCACAAAGACCGGGATCGCCGAACGGTGTGCTGCCTCCCTGGCGCTCGAGTCCGGCACATCGCGGATCGGGTTGACAGGTTACTGGGTGGGGCTGGTGAAGACCCAGCGGTCTTGGTCCACATCGGCACCAATGACAAAGTGAGTGGTAGATGGAGGGTCCTTAAAAATGATTTCAGGGACCTAGGTAGGAAGCTTAGGGCAAGGACCTCCAAGGTAGTTTTCTCAGAAATACTACCAATCCCGCGAGCCACACAGGAGCGCCAACGGGAAGTTAGGGAGGTGAATAAGTGGCTAAAGAGTTGGTGCAAGGCAGAAGGGTTTGGGTTCATGGAGAACTGGGCCGACTTTGCGGTCGGCTACAGGCTCTACCGTAGGGATGGGCTGCACCTCAATGGGGAGGGTGCAGCGGTGCTGGGGAAGAAGATGGCTAATAGGTTGGAGGAGTTTTTAAACTAGAGACGGGGGGGGAAACCAAGGAAATAGGTGGGATGTGAGGCAAGCAAGGGGGAAGGGGAGAAGTGAATATAATGAGGGTGGAGAGGGGGGTGGGGATAGTACAGTTAGATCGTTAGAGAAGAATAGGATGCTAAATAACCCCAAAGTTTTATCTTGCATGCTGACCAACGCAAGAAGCCTGACCAATAAGGCGGATGAGCTGCAGGCGCTTATATCGGAGGAGAGGTATGACATCGTAGGTATAACAGAGACTTGGCTAGACGATAGCTACGACTGGGCGGTAAATTTATTAGATTATAGTTTATTTAGAAGGGACCGGAAACAGGGGAAAGGCGGAGGAGTCTGCTTATATGTAAAGTCATGTCTAAAACCCAGACTAAGGGAAGATATAGGAGAGGGAGAAGAGGGGGTCGAGTCCATGTGGGTAGAGATAGAGGGAACTAAAAATAATAATAAAATATTACTGGGGGTCTGCTATAAGCCACCCAATATAACAGAGGAGAATGAGAATCTGCTATTAGGACAAATAGACAAAGTAGCAAAACATAATGAAGTGATTGTAATGGAGGATTTCAACTACCCGGATATTGACTGGGAAACAGAAACCTGTAGATCTCAGAAAGGAAAAAGGTTCTTGACAAATATTAAGGATAATTATCTCTCCCAACTAGTGCAGGAACCAACGAGAGGGAAGGCCGTGTTGGACTTAATATTGACTAATAGGCCTGATAGAATAACTGAGGTACAGATAGGGGGGCACCTAGGTAATAGCGACCATAATATTATCGACTTCAAAATGCCCTTCAGTAGGGTTATCAATAAGGGAACAACAAAAACATTAAACTTTAGGAGGGCGAAGTTTGATCAGCTGAAAGAAAGCCTTCAACTTATTGACTGGGACAAAATTCTTAATCAAAGGAATACGAATAGTAAATGGGAAACCTTCAAAAGAATTCTGAATACTCAGTGCGAGAGATATATACCGTATGGGAATAAAAGGGCCAGAAATAAGAGGAAACCAATATGGTTGAACAAGAACGCAAAAGTGGCGTTAAATAGCAAAAAAGAGGCATTCAATAGATTAAAACAGGAAAACAGTAATGAGTCACTAATGTGTTACAAGGAAAAAACGAGAACCTGTAAAAAACAAATAAAAATAGCAAAGGAGGAAACAGAGAGACGTATTGCTAGGGAAAGTAGATCAAATCCCAAACTGTTCTTTACGTATATAAATAGTAAAAGGATTAAATCGGATAATATTGGACCGATAAAAAGTGAGGAAGGCAAAATCATAGAGAAAGATGAGGATAAAGCTAATCTATTAAATATTTTTTTTTCGATAACTTTCACAAAGGAAATCGAACTAACAGGAGAAATGAGAAGTGACAAACTTAATCCTCCACTAAGTATGACAAATCTAACCCAAGCTGGGGTACAGAAACGCCTCAGTAACATTAAAATAAACAAATCACCAGGACCTGATGGCATACACCCACGGGTACTAAGGGAACTAAGTAAGGTGATAGACAGACCGTTATATCTTATATTTAAGGACTCTGTTGAGACTGGGTCTGTACCACTTGATTGGCGACAGGCGAATGTAGTGCCAATATTCAAAAAGGGAGCGAAAAGTGATGCCGGAAACTATCGGCCGGTGAGTCTGACGTCCGTTGTGGGCAAAATTTTTGAAAGCTTCATTAAAGAGGCAATTACGGAGCATCTTGATGCTAATAATCTTTTAATCCCGAACCAACATGGATTCATGAGTAGAGATGAGCGGTGTTCGACTAGAACTGTTCGCCAATCTCAAATTCGAGCTGTTTTGGGCGGTGTTCGAGTTGTTCGACGAACCCGATTTGAGAAAATTCGGCTGTTCGAGGTTATGTTCGATAACTGTTCGTGCACCAAAAGCGTGTCCTGCATGTCTGGTGCTATTTAGAGCACCAATCATGCAGGGATTGTCTGCCACTCACTGTAATGTCACAGCCATGGTGGTTGTGGCATTACAGTGATTGCCCAAATCGATGGGAACAGTGCCAACAGTGAAACATGAAAAGCCGGCAATTCAGCAGCGGCATACACCGGTACCCGACAATTTAGAACCGAAAGAATAGAGCTTCACACATAGATTAGATAGATATAAACATGTCAGCCACATATATACGAAGTACAGTGAAAGTGCTGCTTACTGTACTTGTCATTTAGCGTAAAGGATTTATCAAAAAAAATAATAGCTGGGGGCTGGAATCCGCAGCGCAGGGAGGCCCAAGCTTTCTGGGCCACCCCCGCTGCAAATTGCAGTCCGCAGCCACCCCGGAAAATGGCGCGTTCATAGAAGCGCCATCTTCTGGCGCTGTACCCAACTCATCCAGGGCCCTGATGCGGTGGCTCACTGGGTAATAAAGGGGTTAGGGCCAGCTTGGCATTATCAGCTGGCCCTAAGCCCAAAATTCATGGGGTCACGCCAATATTAGACATGACCACCATGAATTTCTAGTAAAGTATTTAAAAAAAACACAACACCCAGAAAAAAGTCCTTTAATTGAAATAAACACACAATTCTTTATTGTTCTAAATTAAACCATACTTACCATCACACCCATTCCAGCTGAAGCCAACGATCTCCTGCAATAAAAGAAAAATAATAAAGCAACATCATCCTTACCTTTCCATGGTTCCCATGACAGCTTCAGCTCTGCTACATCGAGATGACAGGCTGGACCGCAGCAGAACGCCGCCATCCAGCCTGTCATCCCGCAGACACTGAGAAGAGCAGGCATGCTTGCGCTCCTCAGTGTCTCGCTGTGACGGCATCCAGATGAGCCGAGGTCATGTCCAATGAACTCAGCTCACCTCCTGCACGTCACTGACAGCGTGGGAGAATTCTCCTGCACTCAGCGCTTCAGCGTGAGAATTCTCCCACGCTGTAAGTGACGTGCATGAGGTGAGCCGAGTTCATTGGACATGACCTCGGCTCATCTTTATGCCGTCACAGAGAGACAATGTGGAGCGCAAGCAAGCCTGCTCTTCTCAGTGTCCACGGGATGACAGGCTGGATGGCGGCGTTCTGCTGCGGTCCAGCCTGTCATCTCGATGTAGCAGAGCTGAAGCTGTCGTGGGAACCATGGAAAGGTAAGGATGAGGTTGCTTTATTATTTTATTTTTATTACAGGAGATCGTTGGCTTCAGCTGGAATGGGCGTGATGGTAAGTATGGTTTAATTTAGAACAATAAAGAATTGTGTCTTTATTTCAATTAAAGGACTTTATTCTGGGTGTTTGTGTTTTTTTTAACTTTGACTATGGGGTTAGTAATGGGGGTGTCTTATAGACGCCTCTCCATTACTAACCTGGGCTTGATGTCAGCTGGCATTATAAGCTAACATCAACCCCAGCCCTATTACCCCCTGCCACCGCTACAGGGCAGTGGGAAGAGCGAGGCTAAGTGCCAGAATTGGCGCATCCTATGAATGCGCAATTTCTGGGGCGGCTGACGGCTGGTGTTTCTAGCCTGGGAGGGGGCCAATATTCATGGCTCCCTTCCTGGGCTATTAATATCAGCCCCCAGCTGTCTGCCTAGCCTTTGCTAGCTATTAAATTAGGGGGGACCCCACGTCATTTTTTTTGGGGGGTCCCCCATTTTAAAAGCTAGTAAAGGCTATGAATTCAGCTGGGGGCTGATATTAGTAGCCTGGGAAGCTCCGTGGGTATTACACCCTTCCCAGGCTTCAAACATCTGCCCCAGCTGTCTGCTTAACCTCCGCTAGAGCCTAAAATTAAGGGGAACCCCACGCCAATTTTTTTAATAATAAATCCTTTATTTTAATACTAAATGACAAGTACAGTAACCAACACTATCACTGTACTTCATATATATGTGACTGACATGTTTCTATCTATCTAATCTATGTGTGAAGCTCTATTCTGTCTGTTATAAATTGTCGGGTACAGATGCTGAATTGCCGGCCGGCTTTCTTAAAGAGACGGTGCATGAAAACACTATTATTTTTTTTAATAATTCCTTTACACTAAATGACAAGTACAGTAAGCAACACTGTCACTGTACTTCATATATATGTGACTGACATGTTTCTATCTATCTAATCTATGTGTGAAGCTCTATTCTGTCTGTTATAAATTGTCGGGTACAGATGCTGAATTGCCGGCCGGCTTTTTTAAAGAGACAGTGCATGAAAACACTATTATATTTTTTAATAAATCCTTTACACTAAATGACAAGTACAGTAAGCAACACTGTCACTGTACTTCATATATATGTGACTGACATGTTTCTATCTATCTAATCTATGTGTGAGGCTCTATTCCTTCTTGTCTAAATTGTCGGGTACCGGTGTATGCCGCTGCTGAATTGCCGGCCGGCTTTTTTAAAGAAAGCGTCTTCTGAGCAGTTTGTCAGCTTTTGGACACCTTTGAAGGTGTTTTCTATGTGTTTCTATGTGTTTTTGTTTGCCTGCCTTTGGTTTTAACGGTGTTCGACGGTGTTCTAAGGTGTTCGACGAACAGTTCGACGAACAGTTCCTCGAACATCCCGGTGTTCGACGAACCGAACCGAACCCGAACACTACGGGGGTGGCTCAACACTATTCATGAGGAATCGCTCCTGCCAAACAAACCTGATTGACTTCTACGAGGAGGTTAGCTCTCGAGTAGATCAGGGGGAACCAGTGGATGTCGTGTATCTCGACTTCTCAAAAGCGTTCGATAGCGTGCCACATAATAGGTTGGTATACAAAATGAGAATGATGGGGCTGGGAGAAAATGTCTGCAAGTGGGTAGCTAACTGGCTAAAGGATAGAAGGCAGAAGGTGGTTATAAATGGAATATACTCAGATTGGGTAAGCGTCACTAGTGGGGTACCACAGGGGTCTGTACTAGGCCCAATGTTATTTAATATCTTTATTAACAACATAGTCAACGGGATAAATAGTAAAATATCAATATTTGCAGATGACACAAAGTTATGTTAAACAATTAATACAAAAGAGGACAGTGCAGACCTACAGAGGGATTTGGATAAGCTGGGTAGGTGGAGCATTAAATGGCAAATGAGGTTTAACGAGGAGAAATGTAAGGTCATACATATGGGAAGGAAAAATGGAAGTCACCAGTACTCACTGAATGGGAAATCATTGGGGAATTCAGAGATGGAGAAGGACTTGGGCATCTTGATTGATAGCAAACTAAATTGGAGTGCCCAAAGTCAGGCCGCTGCTGTAAGGGCAAACAGGGTAATGGGATGTATCAGAAGAGGTATAGCTGCAAAGGATGAGAACATTGTTCTTCCACTGTAGAAAGCACTGGTCAGACCACACTTGGAATACTGTGCTCAGTTATGGGCCCCAATATATAGAAAGGATATAAATGAGCTTGAAAAGGTACAAAGGAGGGCAACAAAATTAATAAAGGGAATGGAGGGACTGCAATACCCAGAGAGGTTGGCAAAACTAGAACTATTCAGCCTGGAAAAGAGAAGGTTGAGGGGGGACATAATCAATGTGTACAAATATGTTAGGGGACAGTATAGAGATCTTGCCCGGGATTTGTTCAAAAGGAGGGATATTACGGTAACAAGAGGGCACTCACTAAGACTGAAAGAGAAAAGGTTTCAGCACCAGCATAGGAAGGGGTTCTTTACGGTAAGAGCAGTGAGAATATGGAATTCACTGAGTGAGGAGACGGTAATGTCAGATTCACTATACCAGTTCAAGCGGAGACTGGATGCATTTCTAGATACCAGGCAGATTTCAGCATATACTTAAAAATAAAATAAAATAGTAGGTTGATACAGGGATTTATTCTGACTGCTGGTTTCAGAGTCGGGAGGGAATTTTTCCTCAGGTGAAGATTGGCCAAATCATTTGGGGTTTTTGCCCTCCTCTGGATCAACTTTAGCAATTACAGAACTAACAGGTCGAACTTGATGGACGCAAGTCTTTATTCGGCTTTACAAACTATGTTACTATGTTACTATGTTACTCACTGCATACCCTATAACTGGATAGCAGACCTTCTCCTTTCTAATGGAAACATGTCGTTACTGTGGCGCTGCTCTATGTGTCTTTAAATTGTTAGTGGGGGTTTTTCCTAAATTTTGGCAGCCATTAGACTCACTGCATACCCTATAACTGGATATCAGACCCTCCCCTTTCTAATGGAACATGTTGTACTCATTACTGTGGCCCAACTCTATGTGTCTTTAAATTGTTAGTTGGGTTTTTCCTAAACTTTGGCAGCCGTGAAACTAACTGCATACCCTAGAATTGGATAGCAGACCCTCTCCTTTCTAATGAGAATATGTCATTACTGTGTCCGAGCTCTACTTGTCTTTAAATTGTTAGTGGGGTTTTTCCTATACTTTGGCAGCCGTTAAACTAACTGCATACCCTAGAATTGGATAGCCGACCCTCTCCTTTCTAATGAGAACATGTGGTTACTGTGTCCGAGCTCTATGTGTCTTTAAATTGTTAGTGAGTTCTTTGATAAATTTTGGCAACTGTTGGACTCACTGCATGCCTTGTAACTGGATAGCAGACCCTCTCCTTTCTAATGGGAACATATCATTGCTGTGGCCCAGCACTATGTGTCTTTAAATTGTTAGCGTGGTTTTTCCTAATTTTTGGTAACTGTAGGTCTCACTGCATACCCTATTACTGGATAGCAGACTCGCTCCTTTCTAATGGGAACATGTCATTACTGTGGACCAGCACTATGTTTCTTGAAATTGTTATTGGGGTTTTTCCTAAATTTTTGCAGCCATAGGACTCACTGCATACCCTATAACTGGATAGCATTCGCTCTCCTTTCAAGTGGGAACATGTCGTTACTGTGGCCCAGCACTTTGCGTCTTGAAATTGTTAGTGGGGTTTTTCCTAAATTTTGGTAACTGTTGGACTCATTGCATATCCCCTAACTGGATAGCAAACCCTATCCTTTCTAACGGGAATATGGCATTACTATGCTTCAGTTCTATCTGTCTTTAAATTGTTAGTGGGGGTTTTTCCTAAATATTGGCAGCTGTTAAACTCACTGCATACCCTTTAACTGGATATCAGATCCTCTCCTTTGTAATGGGAACATATCGTACTAATTACTGTGGCCCAGCTCTATGTGTCTTTAAATTGTTTGTGGGGTTTATACCTTATAACTGGAGAGCAGACCCTCTCCTTTCTAATGGGAACATGTAATTACTGTGGCCCAGTCTATGTGTCTCTAAATTTTAAATGGGATTTTTCCTAAATTTTGCAGCCGTTGGACACTCTGCATGCCCCATAGCTGAATAGCAGACCCTATCCTTTCAAATGGGAGCATATCATTACTGTGGCCTAGCTCTATGTGTTTTTAAATTGTTAGTGGGGTTTTTTCCTACATTTTGGCAGCCATTGCACTCACTGCATACCCTATAGCTGGATATCAGACCCTTTCCTTTCTAATGGAACATGTCGTACTCATTACTGTGGCCTAGCTCTATGTGTCTTTAAATTATTAGTGGGGTTTTTCTTAATTTTAGACAGCTGTTGAACTCACTGCATACTCTATAACTTGATAGCAGATCCTCTCATTTCTTATGGGAACATGTTGTTACTGTGGCCCTGCTCTACGTGTCTTTAAATTTTTTGTGGGGTTTTTCCTAAATTTTGGCAGCTGTTGGACTCAATACATTCCCTATAACTGGCAGCAGACCCTCTCTTTTCTAATGGTAACATGTCTTACTCATTACTGTGGCCCAGCTCTATGTGTCTTTAAATTGTTAGTGGGCTTTTTCCCAATTTTTAGCAGCCCTTGCACTCACAGCATGGGCATTACCACTCCTTTATAATGGTAAAAATTTTATTACTGACACCCTCATCTATGTCTCTTCAAAGCAGTGGCATACCGCCAATGGCGGCAGGCCACGTGACTGCTATGGGGCCCGTGAGCCAGGGGGGCCCGATAGCAGTGGCCCCCCTTCTGCAATCCCCGCTCCACTATTTGATTGCCACCGCCACTGTGTTCATACATGGCCATGCGCTGTGCGGCTTTGTCTGGTAGTAATGACACGCAGAGGGGACACTGTGTCTTTAATTGTGCTTGTGTCGCCCCTGCCTCGTCATTACTACCAGACACAGCCGCACAGCGCACTGCGCGCGGCCATGTCTGAAAACAGTGTCGGCGGGCGGCAATCCAACAGCTGAGTGGGGGGTGCAGGAGGGGGGGCCTTGTTGAAGGGAGGCCCCGATGGAGGGGGGGCCTTGCTGAAGGGAGGCCCCGATGGAGGGGGGGCCTTGCAGAAGGGAGGCCCCGACGGAGGGGGGGGCCCTGTTGAAGGGAGGCCCCGATGGAGGTGGGGCCCTGTTGAAGGGAGGCACCGAGGGGGTCCCTGTTGAAGAGAGACCCTGTGGGGTCCCTGTTGAAGGGAGACCCCATGGGGGGTCCTTGATGAATGGTGGCCCCATGGGGGCCCTGTTCAAGGGAGATCCTGTGGGGGGCCTTGATGAAGGGAGGCCTCGAGGGGGCCCTGATGAAGTGCCGGCGGAGCAGAGGGTGCAGGAGGGGGACCCCGATTAAGAGCCGGCAATCAAACACCGCCGGAGGTCATCCCTGTGGACATGCTGGGGGAGCGGTCTGGGCCCCGATGGCGAGTGGGCCCCTCTGATGGTCAAGAGCCTGTGATGGCCATCAGACATGCCGGCGGCCCTGCACAACTGGACCGGACACAGGACAAGGGGAAGGTAAGTGAGGCTTGTCGCCAGATTCCCCAGTCCCCATATTTAATATATTTGTAATGTGTATTGTGTGTATGTCAGTGTGTATGACTGTATGTATATTTATATATATATATATATATGTATATATATGTATATGTATATATATATATACATTTGTCTGTTTTATGTGTTTTTAAGAATGTGTTCAAATATGTACGTATCTGTGTATGTGCTTATCTGCATTTGTATGTGTGCATATATGTGTACCATCTGCATGTCTGCGTACCGTGTGCGTGCATGTCTGCGTGCTGTGTGCGTGTATGTGCATATCTGCATATGTGAAGGGTGAGGGGGCAGCCTTTGCCCTGTGTTGTATACCTACATTTCTCCGCTGTATCTGTGCATCATGAATGCTGTATGTATTAAAGGGGCCACTGAGACTCTTTCGCCCGGGGCCCACGAAAACCTGGAGCTGGCCCTGGTTGAAAGCAATGATGGAGAAGGGATAGTCATATGACACTCCATCTTCCATCATTACTCCTCTGCTTCTGAAGCAGTGGGGTGATGATGCTCCACGCTCTGTCAGACAGTGGAGCTGGCAGCTGCTGAGGTGATGATAGAGACACGCTGCAGAGACTGAAGCAGCGGGGAACGAGGAGCGGTAATTATGTATTTATTTATTTTTGTAAATCAGAGAGTACTGATAATACTGGAGGACTGGGGCTGCATTTTACCCTATGGTGGCGGCTGCCTTTTACCCTATGGGGGGGCTGCATTATACTGCATACAGAACCATGGGGAGTTCATTATACTGTGTTGAGGATCATGGGGAGTTCATTATACTGTGTACAGGACCATGGGGAGCGCATTATACTGTGTGGAGCACCATGGGAAGTTCATTATGCTGTGTGGAGGACCATGGAGTCCATTATACTGCGTGGAGGACCATGGCGAGCGCATTATACTGTGTGGAGGACCATGGGGAGTTCATTAAACTGTGTGGAGGACCTTGGAGTGCAATATACTGTGTGCAGGACCATGGGGAGTGCATTATACTGTGCGGAGTATATAATTAAACTAGCCAACACTGTTCAGCCAGAGACAGCGTAGGGGCAATTTAACTCATTACCATATTGCCTGTTGGCAAATAGAACCCCCAACTAAAGCTCTATAAAACTTAACTTTTAATAATTAAATCCTTATTATAGTAGTAATTTATATTAAAATTCCAATATAGGCGCAGGTAGTGAGGACTATCAGGAATATTCAATTGGCAACACTGTGTATCCAATGGCCATCCTATCTATTTCCATTATCATATGCTTGTGGCCGCGGACCACTTATTGCACTATTCCCTACCTGTCCTATTGTAAACTAAAATTATAGCCTCCCCTACATGTTTCGTCTAACTGGCGTCATCAGGGGATAGAGGCTAAATGACTGTGCGGAGGACCATGGGGAATGCATTATACTGCATGGAGGACCATGGGGAGTGCATTATACTGTGTGCAGGACCATAGGGACTGCATTATACTGTGTTCAGGACCATAGTAACTGCATTATACCGTGTGCAGGACCATAGGGACTGCATTATACTGTGTGGAGGACCATAGGGACTGCATTATACTGTGTGGAGGACCATGGGGAGTTCATTATACTGTGTGGAGGACCATGGGGAGTTCATTATACTGTGTGGAGGACCATGGCGAGTGCATTATACTGTGTGGAGGACCATGGCGAGTGCATTATACTGCGTGGAGGACCATGGCGAGTGCATTATACTGCGTGGAGGACCATGGCGAGTGCATTATACTGCGTGGAGGACCATGGCGAGTGCATTATACTGCGTGGAGGACCATGGCGAGTGCATTATACTGCGTGGAGGACCATGGCGAGTGCATTATACTGCGTGGAGGACCATGGCGAGTGCATTATACTGCGTGGAGGACCATGGAGAGTGCATTATACTGCATGGAGGACCATGGCGAGTGCATTATACTGCGTGGAGGACCATGGCGAGCGCATTATACTGTGTGGAGGACCATGGGGAGTTCATTATACTGTGTGGAGGACCATGGAGTGCAATATACTGTGTGCAGGACCATGGGGAGTGCATTATACTCTGTGGAGGACCATGGAGTGCATTATACTGTGTGCAGGACCATGGGGAGTGCATTATACTGTGCGGAAGACCATGGGGAATGCATTATACTGCATGGAGGACCATGGGGAGTGCATTATACTGTGTGCAGGACCATAGGGACTGCATTATACTGTGTGCAGGACCATAGTAACTGCATTATACTGGTGCAGGACCATAGGGACTGCATTATACTGTGTGGAGGACCATAGGGACTGCTTTATACTGTGTGGAGGACCATGGCGAGTGCATTATACTGCGTGGAGGACCATGGGGAGTGCATTATACTGCGTGGAGGACCATGGCAAGTGCATTTTACTGCGTGGAGGACCATGGCGAGTGCATTATACTGCGTTGAGGACCATGGCGAGTGCATTATACTCCGTGGAGGACCATGGCGAGTGCATTATACTGCATGGAGGACCATGGCGAGTGCATTATACTGCGTGGAGGACCATGGCGAGTGCATTATACTGCGTGGAGGACCATGGCGAGTGCATTATACTGCGTGGAGGACCATGGCGAGTGCATTATACTGCGTGGAGGACCATGGTGAGTGCCTTATACTGCGTGGAGGACCATGGCGAGTGCCTTATACTGCGTGGAGGACCATGGCGAGTGCATTATACTGCGTGGAGGACCATGGCGAGTGGATTATACTGCGTGGAGGACCATGGCGAGTGCATTATACTGCATAGAGGACCATGGCGAGTGCATTATACTGCGTGGAGGACCATGGCGAGTGCATTATACTGCGTGGAGGACCATGCCGGGTGCATTATACTGTGTAGAGGACCATGGGGAATGCATTATACTCAGTGGAGTGTGGAGAGGTGTAGGGGCCATTATACTGTATGTAGGCTCACTATACTGTACGGAAGGCTGTGTAGGGGTCACAGTTGGGGGATTATACTGTGTTGGGGTCACCATACTTTGCCCTGGGAGTTGAGGTGGGGTACAGTAGGCAGGGCTGTAGAGTCAGTTAGCCAAACCTCCGACTCCTCAATGACACAGACTCCAACTGCGACTCCCTCATACATGGCTCATGTTTAAGTGATACATTTACTGTAGCACAGATTCATCTCAGCTACAAGTCTAGACCCTTAGATCAGGAATAGGGCAGACATTTATAGGACATTTCATAACTTTCCCAAATTCTTATGAAAAAAATATTCCCCACAAACTGCATTAATCTACTGTACCCAATTTATAAATTGCTATGCAAAGGCTGGAAAGTTGTGAGATCTGCTCTTCTGCGCCCCCAACAATTATTTACATTTTTCTTTTGAGGGGGGAGCCCAATTAGAACTTCAGCTATGGGGCCCCATGATTCCTATGTATGCCCCTGCTTCAAAGGGGTATTGGGGTGCGTCCAAATTTTTGGCAGCCCCTTCAGTCACTTTATACGCAATAACAGTGTAGGAGACCAACTGTTTAATAATGGAAACAACAAAGAATAACCTACTGCTGGCCCTTTAAGAATAGTAAGGATGTCAAAATAATATTTGAGACTTTCACAACCCCTCCTTCATAAAAGAAACAAGATGTGTCTGATGATGTTTCACACACCACATGGCCAGATAAGGTTATAAAATGTTAAAATGACATTTCCCATTGAATGCATGTCACGGTTGAAAGCAATGCATCAAAAATGCTACATGTGAACATAGCCCAAGGTGTGGAGGTGCATTTTTGTTTTTGGTTATTTATTTTTCTTTATATACATTGTAGATGTCATGGAAAGGATGTTCCTTAACATATTTCCCAGGAAAATCCATTTTGGTTTCATTTTTGCATGTTTTATTGTGAGTCCGTAAAAGTGGAGTAATACCTCTGACAACGTTGTTGACAGCAGTGACCTGGGAGTCAGAAATGCTTGCAGGGGTCTTCCCCGTGCTGTTCCCATGTCATTTGAGCACTGTTCGCATCAATTTGGCAATTTTTAGCCCTTCTGTAGACCGCCAAGGGGAGCCGCAGGAAAAATGCTTGAGTTTCCTATAGACTTACATTGGGCTCATTACTAGGACTGAGCACTGGAGCTTTCCAATTTGCTTGACCCGAGCAACAAATACCCAAACATTTTAGTGCTCGCTCATCACTAATTTTTAGCAATAATAAATCATTAAAGCCAATATCTAGTTCTGCACTTTATCTGAAACTCAAATTTTCTTTTCTGCACAAGGGGAGAGTGTCCCCTTTTTAAAATATTTTACATAGAATAACAATTGATTGTACATTTTTTAATGGACCATTGTTAGAAATACAAATCTTAATGTGATCCTTATGTCTACTATATTATGTTTATTAGATTAAAAGCTAAAAAATTAGAATATGTTGTTTTCCAAATAATCAATTGTTTCCAATTGGACATAGATGTATTAATTCAGGAATTTTCTAAATTTCTAACTCTGCAGTCTCCTGTTTTTTTAAAATAATAATTAGTGTTGAGCCACCCCCGTAGTGTTCGGGTTCGGTTCGGTACGTCGAACACCGGGATGTTCGAGGAACTGTTCGTCGAACTGTTCGTCGAACACCGTCGAACACCGTTAAAACCAATGGCAAGCAAACAAAAACACATAGAAACACATAGAAGACACTTTCAAAGGAGTCCAAAAGCTGACAAACTGCTCAGAAGACGCTCTCTTTAAAAAAGCCAGCCGGCAATTCAGCAGCGGCATACACCGGTACCCGACAATTTAGACAAGAAGGAATAGAGCATCACACATAGATTAGATAGAGAGAAACATGTCAGTCACATATATCTGAAGTACAGTGACAGTGTTGATTACTGTACTTGTCATTTAGTGTAAAGGATTTATTTTAAAAAATATTAGCGTTTTCATGCACCGTCTCTTTAACCCCTTAAGCCCCGAGGGTGGTTTGCACGTTAATGACCAGGCCAATTTTTACAATTCTGACCACTGTCACTTTATGAGGTAATTACTCTGGAAGGCTTCAACGGATCCCCCTGATTCTGAGAATGTTTTTTCGTGACATATTGTACTTCATGACTGTGGTAAAATTTCTTCGATATCACTTGTGTTTATATGTGAAAAAAAACGGAAATTTGGCGAAAATTTTGAACATTTTGCAATTTTCAAACTTTGAATTTTTATGCCCTTAAATCAGAGATATGTCACACAAAAGAGTTAATAAATAACATTTCCCACATGTCTACTTTACATCAGCACAATTTTGGAAGCAAAATTTTTTTTTTGTTAGGGAGCTATAAGGGTTAAAAGTTGACAAGCGATTTCTCATTTTTCCAACAAAATTTACAAAACCATTTTTTTAGGGACCACATCACATTTGAAGTCACTTTGAGAGGTCTTTATGACAGAAAATACTCAAAAGTGACACCATTCTAAAAACTGCACCCCTCAAGGTGCTCAAAACCACATTCAAGAACTTTATTAACCCTTCAGGTGCTTCACAGGAATTTTTTGAATGTGGAAGAAAAAAAATGAACATTTAACTTTTTTCACAAAAATGTTACTTTAGACCCAATTTTTTTTATTGTCACAGGGGTAACAAGAAAAAATGGACCGCAAAATTAGTCTTGAGCGCAAGTGCTCGCTACTTGAGTTTGCATCGGGTACTCAGGTATGCACCATGTACAGCTTGTGCTCGAGTGACATGCTCGAGTCCCTGCTCCGCATGTTTCACGGTTATTAGACACCCAAAAAAAAACATGCGGGGATCACTCGTGCATGGCAGTCAATCCCCGTAAAGTTTTTTTGGCCGTGAAGCATATGGGGCAGAGACTCGAGCATGTCACTCAAATACCCACGATACTCAATGCATACCAGAGCACCCGATGCAAACTCAAGTAGCGAGCACTTGCGCTCAACACTAGTCGCCATATCGTCATCTTTTTTTCTTACTTTTGAAAAAAAATCCCAACCCCATCACAACCCTATCCCCAACCCCAACCCCAGCCCTAACCCTAGCACAACCCTAACCCCAGCACAACCCTAGCCCTAGCACAACCCTAGCCCCAAACCCAGCCCTAACCCTAGCCCAATCCTAACCCAAGAGTTTATTTTTGACGCCGTTCCTTGTGCGGTATAAGTGATTAGACGACTTTATTCTTCGGGTCGGTGTGATCACAGCAATACCAGAATCATATGGGGTTTTTATGACTGACAGCTGTCACACACTAAAAGACGCATTTTTTGTAAAATCTAGTTTTTGCATCGCCATATTTTGAGAGCTATAATTTATCCAGATTTTGGCAGACAGTCATGTGATGGCTCGTTTTTTGCGGGATGACTTGACGTTGTTATTGGTGCCATTTTCAGGCACGTGACATTTTTTGATCGCTTTCTATTCTGATTTTTGGGAGGCAGAATAAACAAAAACCAACAATTCAGGAATTGTTTTTTTTTTTTTTTTAATTCTGTTCCGCGTGTGGTAAAATTGATAAGGTAGCTTTATTCTTTGGGTCAGTACGTTTACAGCGGTACCACATTTATATTGTTTTTCTATGTTTTGCACTTTTACATAATAAAAGCAATTTTATAAAAAAAAATATTTTTTAGCATCGCTTTATTCTGAGAGCTATAACTTTTTATTTTTCGGATGATGGAGCTGTATGGTGGCTTGTTTTTTGCGGGACGAGATGACGTTTTCAGCGTTTCCATTTTTATTTATATTTGTCTTTTTGATCGCGTGTTATTCCATTTTTTGTTTGGCGGTATGGTGATAAAGCATTGTTTTTTGCTTCGGTTTTTTTTTTTTTTTTTTACCGTGTTCACTGAAGGGGTTAACTAGTGGGCAGTTTTATAGGTCAGGTTGTTCCGGACGCGGCGATACCAAATAAGTGTACTTTTATTGTTTTTTTTTTTTTTTTTTTATAATAATATTTATTGATGGGTACATTATATTTTTATTTTTGGTGGATTAATTTTTATTTATTTTTTATATATATATATATTTTTTTCACTTTCTGGAAGCTTATATAGTTTATTACTTTGTCCCACTCTGGGACTTTCACTTTTTTTTTCTCTGATCGCCTGCATGGCACAGGAATGCAGCACCATCCCTGTGCCATGCAGGCTGTCAGCGCCGGACAGGGAGAAGATTGTTTGGAGATGCACTGCACATGTCAAAACAATCTTCCTGCTGTCTGGTGACCCGGATGTTGTCATGACGACATCGGGTCGTCATGGCAACACACGGGAAGCCTTTGCAGACAGCGCTGGCAGCCGGAAGAGTAGGTGAGTATCTGCGATCACCTCCCCTTGCCCCCTCAATGCTGCGATCGACTTCGATCGCAGCATCGCGGGGGTTAATGTGCTGGGAGCGGTGCAGGACTGCTCCCTGCACATAGTATCAGGTGTCAGCTGTGACAATCAGCTGACACCCGGCGGCGATCGCGCCCGGACAGCCTGTGTGCCCGCGCGATCGCCATGACGTACTAATACGGGTCTGGCTCTTAAGTCCCAGGGCACAGACGCGTATTAGTACGTCAGATGTTGTTAAGGGGTTAAATAAGCCGGCCGGCAATTCAGCAGCGGTACCCAACAATTTAGAACAGAAAGATAGAGCATCACACATAGATTAGATAGATAGAAACATGTCAGTCACATATATAAGAAGTACAGTGACAGTGTTGGTTACTGTACTTGTCATTTAGTGTTAAAATAAAGGATTTATTAAAAAAAAAATTGGCATTGGGTTCCCCGTAATTTTAGGCTCTAGCGGAGGTTAAGCAGATGGCTGGGGCAGATGTTTGAAGCCTGGGAAATGACGTGGGGTCCCCCCTATTTTAATAGCCAGCAAAGGCTAGGCAGACAGCTAGGGGCTGATATTAATAGCCCAGGAAGGGTGTCATGAATATTTGCCCCCTCCCAGGCAAGACACACCTGCCGTCAGCCGTCCAAGAAATGGCGCATCCATAGTATTCGCCAATTCTGGCACTTAGCGTCGCTCTTCCCACTGCCCTGTAGCAGTGGCAGTGGGGTAATAGGGTTGGGGTTGATGTCAGCTTATAATGTCAGCTGACATCAAGCCCAGGTTAGTAATGGAGAGGCGTCTATAAGACACCCCCATTACTAACCCCATAGTCAAAGTTAAAAAAAAACACAAACACCCAGAATAAAGTCCTTTAATTGAAATAAACACACAATTCTTTATTGTTCTAAATTAAACCATACTTACCATGACGCCCATTCCAGCTGAAGCCAACGATCTCCTGCAATAAAAGAAAAATAATAAAGCAACATCATCCTTACCTTTCGATGGTTCCCAGGACAGCTCCAGCTCTGCTACATCAAGACGGCATCTGGATGCCGTCACAGCCTGACATTGAGGAGCGCAAGCATGCCTGCGCTTCTCAGTGTCTGCGGGATGACAGGCTGGATGGCAGCTTTCTGCTGGAATGGGCGTGATGGTAAGTATGGTTTAATTTAGAACAATAAAGAATTGTGTGTTTATTTCAATTATAGGACTTTATTCTGGGTGTTGTGCTTTTTTTTAAATACTTTACTAGAAATTCATGGCGGTCATGTCTAATATTAGCGTGACCCCATGAATTTCGGGCTTAGGGCCAGCTGATAATACCCAGCTGGCCCTAACCCCTTTATTACCCAGTGAGCCACCGCACCAGGGCCCTGGATGAGTTGGTTACAGCGCCAGAAGATGGCGCTTCTATGAACGCGCCATTTTCCGGGGTGGCTGCGGACTGCAATTTGCCGCGGGGGGGGTGGGGTGGGCCAGAAAGCTGGCTGGCAATTCAGCAGCGGCATACACCGATACCCGACAATTTAGACAAGAAGGAATAGAGCATCACACATAGATTAGATAGAGAGAAACATGTCAGTCACATATATCTGAAGTACAGTGACAGTGTTGATTACTGTACTTGTCATTTAGTGTAAAGGATTTATTTTAAAAAATATTAGCGTTTTCATGCACCGTCTCTTTAACCCCTTAAGCCCCGAGGGTGGTTTGCACGTTAATGACCAGGCCAATTTTTACAATTCTGACCACTGTCACTTTATGAGGTAATTACTCTGGAAGGCTTCAACGGATCCCCCTGATTCTGAGAATGTTTTTTCGTGACATATTGTACTTCATGATTGTGGTAAAATTTCTTCGATATCACTTGTGTTTATATGTGAAAAAAAACGGAAATTTGGCGAAAATTTTGAACATTTTGCAATTTTCAAACTTTGAATTTTTATGCCCTTAAATCAGAGATATGTCACACAAAAGAGTTAATAAATAACATTTCCCACATGTCTACTTTACATCAGCACAATTTTGGAAGCAAAATTTTTTTTTTTTTGTTAGGGAGCTATAAGGGTTAAAAGTTGACAAGCGATTTCTCATTTTTCCAACAAAATTTACAAAACCATTTTTTTAGGGACCACATCACATTTGAAGTCACTTTGAGAGGTCTTTATGACAGAAAATACTCAAAAGTGACACCATTCTAAAAACTGCACCCCTCAAGGTGCTCAAAACCACATTCAAGAACTTTATTAACCCTTCAGGTGCTTCACAGGAATTTTTTGAATGTGGAAGAAAAAAAATGAACATTTAACTTTTTTCACAAAAATGTTACTTTAGACCCAATTTTTTTTATTGTCACAGGGGTAACAAGAAAAAATGGCCCGCAAAATTAGTCTTGAGCGCAAGTGCTCGCTACTTGAGTTTGCATCGGGTACTCAGGTATGCACCATGTACAGCTTGTGCTTGAGTGACATGCTCGAGTCCCTGCTCCGCATGTTTCACGGTTATTAGACACCCAAAAAAAAACATGCGGGGATCACTCGTGCATGGCAGTCAATCCCCGTAAAGTTTTTTTGGCCGTGAAGCATATGGGGCAGAGACTCGAGCATGTCACTCAAATACCCACGATACTCAATGCATACCAGAGCACCCCATGCAAACTCAAGTAGCGAGCACTTGCGCTCAACACTAGTCGCCATATCGTCATCTTTTTTTCTTACTTTTGAAAAAAAATCCCAACCCCATCACAACCCTATCCCCAACCCCAACCCCAGCCCTAACCCTAGCACAACCCTAACCCCAGCACAACCCTAGCCCTAGCACAACCCTAGCCCCAAACCCAGCCCTAACCCTAGCCCAATCCTAACCCAAGAGTTTATTTTTGACGCCGTTCCTTGTGCGGTATAAGTGATTAGACGACTTTATTCTTCGGGTCGGTGCGATTACAGCGATACCAGAATCATATGGGATTTTTATGACTGACAGCTGTCACAGACTAAAAGACGCATTTTTTGTAAAATCTAGTTTTTGCATCGCCATATTTTGAGAGCTATAATTTATCCAGATTTTGGCAGACAGTCATGTGATGGCTCGTTTTTTGCGGGATGACTTGACGTTGTTATTGGTGCCATTTTCAGGCACGTGACATTTTTTGATCGCTTTCTATTCTGATTTTTGGGAGGCAGAATAAACAAAAACCAACAATTCAGGAATTGTTTTTTTTTTTTTTTTTTTAATTCTGTTCCGCGTGTGGTAAAATTGATAAGGTAGCTTTATTCTTTGGGTCAGTACGTTTACAGCGGTACCACATTTATATTGTTTTTCTATGTTTTGCACTTTTACATAATAAAAGCAATTTTATAAAAAAAAATATTTTTTAGCATCGCTTTATTCTGAGAGCTATAACTTTTTATTTTTCGGATGATGGAGCTGTATGGTGGCTTGTTTTTGCGGGACGAGATGACGTTTTCAGCGTTTCCATTTTTATTTATATTTGTCTTTTTGATCGCGTGTTATTCCATTTTTTGTTTGGCGGTATGGTGATAAAGCATTGTTTTTTGCTTCGGTTTTTTTTTTTTTTTTTACCGTGTTCACTGAAGGGGTTAACTAGTGGGCAGTTTTATAGGTCAGGTTGTTCCGGACGCGGCGATACCAAATAAGTGTACTTTTATTGTTTTTTTTTTTTTTTTTTTTATAATAATATTTATTGATGGGTACATTATATTTTTATTTTTGGTGGATTAATTTTTATTTATTTTTTATATATATATATATTTTTTTCACTTTCTGGAAGCTTATATAGTTTATTACTTTGTCCCACTCTGGGACTTTCACTTTTTTTTTCTCTGATCGCCTGCATGGCACAGGAATGCAGCACCATCCCTGTGCCATGCAGGCTGTCAGCGCCGGACAGGGAGAAGATTGTTTGGAGATGCACTGCGCATGTCAAAACAATCTTCCTGCTGTCTGGTGACCCGGATGTTGTCATGACGACATCGGGTCATGGCAACACACGGGAAGCCTTTGCAGACAGCGCTGGAAGCCGGAAGAGGAGGTGAGTATCTGCGATCACCTCCCCTTGCCCCCTCAATGCTGCGATCGACTTCGATCGCAGCATCGCGGGGGTTAATGTGCTGGGAGCGGTGCAGGACTGCTCCCTGCACATAGTATCAGGTGTCAGCTGTGACAATCAGCTGACACCCGGCGGCGATCGCGCCCGGACAGCCTGTGTGCCCGCGCGATCGCCATGACGTACTAATACGGGTCTGGCTCTTAAGTCCCAGGGCACAGACGCGTATTAGTACGTCAGATGTTGTTAAGGGGTTAAAAAAGCCGGCCGGCAATTCAGCAGCGGTACCCAACAATTTAGAACAGAAAGATAGAGAATCACACATAGATTAGATAGATAGAAACATGTCAGTCACATATATAAGAAGTACAGTGACAGTGTTGGTTACTGTACTTGTCATTTAGTGTTAAAATAAAGGATTTATTAAAAAAAAAATTGGCATTGGGTTCCCCGTAATTTTAGGCTCTAGCGGAGGTTAAGCAGATGGCTGGGGCAGATGTTTGAAGCCTGGGAAATGACGTGGGGTCCCCCCTATTTTAATAGCCAGCAAAGGCTAGGCAGACAGCTAGGGGCTGATATTAATAGCCCAGGAAGGGTGTCATGAATATTTGCCCCCTCCCAGGCAAGACACACCTGCCGTCAGCCGTCCAAGAAATGGCGCATCCATAGTATTCGCCAATTCTGGCACTTAGCGTCGCTCTTCCCACTGCCCTGTAGCAGTGGCAGTGGGGTAATAGGGTTGGGGTTGATGTCAGCTTATAATGTCAGCTGACATCAAGCCCAGGTTAGTAATGGAGAGGCGTCTATAAGACACCCCCATTACTAACCCCATAGTCAAAGTTAAAAAAAACACAAACACCCAGAATAAAGTCCTTTAATTGAAATAAACACACAATTCTTTATTGTTCTAAATTAAACCATACTTACCATTACGCCCATTCCAGCTGAAGCCAACGATCTCCTGCAATAAAAGAAAAATAATAAAGCAACATCATCCTTACCTTTCGATGGTTCCCAGGACAGCTCCAGCTCTGCTACATCAAGACGGCATCTGGATGCCGTCACAGCCTGACATTGAGGAGCGCAAGCATGCCTGCGCTTCTCAGTGTCTGCGGGATGACAGGCTGGATGGCAGCTTTCTGCTGGAATGGGCGTGATGGTAAGTATGGTTTAATTTAGAACAATAAAGAATTGTGTGTTTATTTCAATTATAGGACTTTATTCTGGGTGTTGTGCTTTTTTTTAAATACTTTACTAGAAATTCATGGCGGTCATGTCTAATATTGGCGTGACCCCATGAATTTACGGCTTAGGGCCAGCTGATAATACCCAGCTGGCCCTAACCCCTTTATTACCCAGTGAGCCACCGCACCAGGGCCCTGGATGCGTTGGGTACAGCGGTGGCTGCGGACTGCAATTTGCAGCGGGGGGGCCCAGAAAGCTTGGGCCTCCCTGCGCTGCAGATTCCAGCCCCCAGCTGCCTAGTTGTACCTGGCTGGACACAAATATAGTGCGAAGCCCCACTTCAATTTTTTTTTAATTATTTCATGATTTTCCCGAAAAATAATTGTAAAAAAATTGACGTGGGGCTTTGCACTATATTTGTGTCCAGCCAGGTACAGCAGGCAGGAACAGGCTGCCCCCAACCACCAGCTGCCTATTTATACCTGGTTGGACACAACAATATAGGGAAGCCCTTTTTTCTTAATTATTTCATGAATTTCATGAAATTATTAAAAAAAAAAATACGTGGGGCTTCACCCTATTTTTGTGTCCAGCCAGCTACAACTAGGCAGCTGGGGCAGGAATCAGCAGCGCAGGGAGGCCCAGGCTTTCTGGCCCACCCCACCCCCCCCGCGGCAAATTGCAGTCCGCAGCCACCCCGGAAAATGGCGCGTTCATAGAAGCGCCATCTTCTGGCGCTGTAACCAACTCATCCAGGGCCCTGGTGCGGTGGCTCACTGGGTAATAAAGGGGTTAGGGCCAGCTTGGCATTATCAGCTGGCCCTAAGCCCGAAATTCATGGGATCACGGCAATATTAGACATGACCGCCATGAATTTCAAGTAAAGTATTTTAAAAAAACACAATACCCAGAAAAAAATCCTTTAATTGAAATAAACACACAATTCTTTATTGTTCTAAATTAAACCATACTTACCATCACGCCCATTCCAGCTGAAGCCAACGATCTCCTGCAATTAAAGAAAAATAATAAAGCAACATCATCCTTACCTTTCGATGGTTCCCAGGACAGCTCCAGCTCTGCTACATCGAGATGACATGCTGGATCGCAGCAGAAAGCTGCCATCCAGCCTGTCATCCCGCAGACACTGAGAAGCGCAGGCATGCTTGCGCTCCTCAGTGTCAGGCTGTGACGGCATCTAGATGAGCTGATGTCATGTCCAATGAACTCAGCTCACCTTATGCACGTCACTGACAGCGTGGGAAAATTCTTCTGCACTCAGCGCTTCAGCGTGAGAATTTTCCCACGCTGTCAGTGACGTGCATGAGGTGAGCTCATGTCCAATGTACTCAGCTCACCTCATGTACATCACTGACAGCGTGGGAATATTCCCCTGCACTCAGCGCTTCAGCGTGGGAATTTTCCCACGCTGTCAGTGACGTGCATGAGGTGAGCTCATATCCAATGAACTCAGCTCACCTCAAGTACGTCACTGGCAGCGTGGGAGAATTCTCACGCTGAAGTGCTGAGTGCAGGAGAATTTTCCCATGCTGTCAGTGATGTGCCTGAGGTGAGCCGAGTTCATTGGACATAGTTACATAGTTTATAAGGCCGAAAAAAGACAATCGTCCATCCAGTTCAGCCTATTTCTTGTGCACTGCAGCTATTCCGCAGCGTTGATCCAGGGGAAGGCAACAAAAAACCATGCGGTATAGGCCAATTTACATCATTGAGGAAAAATTCACTTCCCGACACCAATCTGGCAGTCAGATTAAATCCCTGGATTAATTAACCAAGCATAAGATGTAATTTTATTGTTCTCAAGAAAGGCGTCCAGGCCTCTCTTGAACTCTTTAAGTGAGTTGGACATCACCACTTCCTCTCCCAGAGAGTTCCAGAGTCTCACGGCTCTGACCGTAAAGAATCCCCTTCTATGCTGGTGCAGGAACCTCCTTTCCTCCAGACGCATAGTGTGCCCCCTCGTCTTTGTCACCATCCTTGGTATAAACAGGTCATGGGAGAGATCTCTGTACTGCCCCCTGATGTATTTATACATGTTTATGAGGTCTCCCATAAGCCTTCTTTTTTCCAACGTAAATAGGCCTAATTTTGACAACCTCTCTCAGTATTCTAGTCCCTCCATTCCCTTTATTACCTTAGTCGCCCTCCTTTGTACCCTCTCTAGCTCCAATATGTCTTTCCTGAGCACCGGAGCCCAGAACTGTGCACAATATTCTAAGTGCGGCCTTACCAGCGCTTTATACAGAGGAAGAACAATGTTCTCATCATATGCCCCTATTCCTCTTCTGATGCATACCATGACTCTATTTGCCTTCGCAGCTGCTGCCTGACACTGGGCACTCCAATTTAATTTGCTATTAACCAAGACGCCCAGGTCCTTCTCCATGTCAGATTTCCCCAACGGTTTCCCATTTAATATGTATGGGTGACTGCTGTTTTTCTTTCCCATGTGCATGACCTTACATTTATCGGCATTGAACCCCATTTGCCATTTTTTGGCCCAACTCCCCAATTTATCTAAATCCTCCTGTAGCTGTGCCCTATCCTCATCTGTATTAACTACTTTACAAAGTTTAGTATCATCTGCAAATATTGCTATTTTACTATGCTACCCTTCCACTAGATCATTAATAAATATATTAAATAATATAGGGCCCAAGACTGACCCTTGAGGCACCCCGCTAGTAACCCTGACACACCCTGAGCTTACTCCATTGATAACCACCCTCTGCTTTCTATCACTCAGCCAGCTATTTACCCACTTGCACACATTATCCCCCAGACCAAGCATTCTCATTTTATATACCAACCTTTTGTGTGGCACGGTATCAAACGCTTTCGAGAAGTCAAGGTATACAACATCCACTAACTCTCCCCGGTCCAGCTGTGAGCTCACCTCCTCGTAGAAGGCGATCAGGTTTGTTTGGCAGGAGCGATCCCTCATGAATCCATGTTGATATGGAGTTAGACAGTTATTATCATTAAGATATTCTACAATAGCATCTCTAAGAAATCCTTCAAACAATTTACCCACAACAGACGTTAAGCTGACTGGTCTATAGTTCCCAGGGTCACTTTTAGACCCCTTTTTGAATATTGGTACCACATTTGCTTGGCGCCAGTCTAGTGGGACAGTCCCTGTCCATAAAGAGTGCTTGAATATAAGATACAGCGGCCTGTCTATCACATTACTTAATTCTTTTAGTACCCAGGGGTGTATGTCATCTGGGCCTGGTGACTTATCTATTTTGATATTATTTAGGCGTTTCTGAACTTGCTCCTGGGTTAGGTGGGTGATATTTAGCGGAGGGTTTACTTTATCACTCTGCATTTCCTCCGATAAATTGTTTTCTTTTGTGAAAACAGTGGAGAAGAAGCTATTGAGTAGGTTTGCTTTACCCTCATCGCCCTCTATGATTTTACCCAGGTTATTTTTCAATGGACCAACGCCATCAGTTTTAATCCTTTTACTGTTTATATAGTTAAAGAACAGTTTGGGATTAGTTTTACTTTCCTTGGCAATTAGTCTCTCTGCCTCCTCTTTTGCTATTCTTATTTGTTTCTTACAGATTTTGTTTTTTTCCCTATAAGATATTAGCGCTTCCTCGCTGCCTTCTTGTTTAAGTTTACCGAAAGCCCTTTTTTTGTTTTTCATTGCCCTCTTGACTTCCTTATTTAGCCACATTGGCTTCCTCCTATTCCTAGCCCTATTATTCCCATAAGGTATGTACCTTCTACAATAACTATGTAGGACTGTTTGAAAATTTCCCATTTTCTATCCGTGCTCCTATTACTAAAGATACTATCCCAGTCTATAAGGTGAAGGGCATCTCTTAGCTGATCAAAATTTGCCCTCCTGAAGTTCAGTGTTTTTGTGACTCCCTTGCTGGGCACCCTACTGAAGCACATGTGGAATTGTATAATGTTGTGGTCACTATTTCCCAGGTGCCCCCCGACCTGCACCTCAGTTATTCTGTCTGGCCTGTTAGTTAATATTAAGTCTAAAAGGGCCGTCCCTCTAGTTGGTTCCTGCACAAGTTGTGACAAATAATTGTCTTTGATAATTGACAGAAAGCTGTTTCCTTTCTGAGATCTACAGCTTTCGGTTTCCCAGTCTATATCAGGGTAGTTGAAGTCCCCCATAATAATCACCTCGTTATTTTTTGCTGCTTCGTCTATTTGTCTCATTATTAGACTTTCCGTGGCTTCTGCTATACTTGGTGGTTTATAACAGACTCCTATGATAATTTTATTATTTTTTTTTGCCCCATGTATCTCCACCCATAAGGACTCGACCTCCTCATTTCCCTCCCATACATCCTCCCGTATTGTAGGCTTTAGACATGTCTTTACATATAGACAGACTCCACCCCCTTTCCGACTTCTTCGATCCCTTCTAAACAGACTGTAACCCTGTAAGTTAACTGCCCAGTCATAGCTTTCATCTAACCATGTCTCGGTTATTCCCACTATGTCATAGTTACCTGTAGATATTTCTGCTTCCAGTTCATCCATCTTGTTTGTCAGGCTCCTGGCATTTGCTAGCACGCAGTTTAAATGATTTTGTTTTGTTCCAATCTTCTCCCTGTGGATTGTATTATAAATTTTCTTACCTCCCTTCCAAGTATCTTGTCTTGGACCTTCTTTGTCGCACTTCATATCTTTCATTAGTATGTTCTCTGGTTGCATGTTCGTGTCCGGTGTTTTTCTTCCCATCCCCTCTTCCTCTAGTTTAGCGCCCTACTGATGAGTGTTGCGAGTCTCCTGGCGAATGTGTGCTTCCCGGGTTTGTTGAGGTGTAGTCCGTCTCTGGCAAGGAGTCCGTCATAGAGGTAATTCACACCGTGGTCTAGGAATCCAAATCCTTGTTGTCTGCACCATCATCTCAGCTAGTTGTTCACATCAAGGATCCTGTTCCATCTCCTGACGCCATGCCCGTCTACTGGAAGGATAGAAGAAAAAACTACCTGCACATCCAGTTCTTTTACTTTCTTCCCCATTGCTTCAAAGTCCTTGCAGATTGTCGGTAGGTCCTTCTTTGCCGTGTCATTGGTGCCAACATGTATCAGAAGAAATGGGTGGACATCCTTGGAACTGATGAGCTTCGGTATCCTATCGGTAACATCCTTGATCTTCGCCCCTGGGAGGCAGCATACTTCTCTTGCGGTTATGTCCGGTCTGCAGATAGCTGCTTCTGTTCCTCTCAGTAGTGAGTCTCCCACCACCACCACTCTTCTTCCCTTCTTGGCTGTCCTTTTTCTTGTCGCTTCTGGGTGTTTCTGGGTGCTCTTTTCATTTTTGCTTGCTGGTAGTTCCTCATCCTTAGGTGTGCCATCTTCGTCCTCCACAAGTCCTTGGAATCTGTTTCTCAGTTGTGTGGTTGGTGGTGTCTCCATGGTCTTCTTGCTTCTTTTGGTCACTTGCCTCCACTTGTCTGCCTCTGGAGGCTCTCTGACTCTTCCTTCACTTTCCGTGACCAGTAGTGACGCTTCTGTTCTGTCCAGGAAGTCTTCCTTTTCCTTGATGACATGAACTCGGCTCATCTTTATGCCGTCACAGCGAGACACTGAGGAGCGCAAGCATGCCTGCGCTTCTCAGTGTGTGCAGCATGGCAAGCTGGATGGCAGCGTTCTGCTGCGATCCAGCCTGCTATGTGAATGTAGCAGAGCTGAAGCCGTCGTGGGAACCATGGAAAGGTAAGGATGATGTTGCTTTATTATTTTATTTTTATTGCAGAAGACATTGGCTTCCGCTGGAATGGGCGTGATGGTAAGTATGGTTTAAGTTAGAACAATAAAGAATTGTGTGTTTATTTCAATTAAAGGACTTTATTCTGGGTGTTTGTGTTTTTTTTTAACTTTGACTATGGGGTTAGTAATGGGGGTGTCTTATAGACGCCTCTCCATTACTAACCTGAGCTTGATGTCAGCTGGCATTATAAGCTGACCTCAACCCCAGCCCTATTACCCCACTGCCACCGCTACAGGGCAGTGGGAAGAGCGAGGCTAAGTGCCAGAATTGGTGCATCCTATGGATGCGCCATTTCTGGGGCAGCTGACGGCTGGTGTTTCTAGCCTGGGAGGGGGCCAATATTCATGGCACCCTTTCTGGGCTATTAATATCAGCCCCCAGCTGTCTGCCTAGCCTTTGCTAGCTTTTAAAATAGGGGGGACCCCACGTCATTTTTTTTGGATGGTCCCCCATTTTAAAAGCTAGTAAAGGCTAGGTATTCAGCTGGGGGCTGATATTAGTAGCCTGGGAAGCTCCATGGTTATTACCCCCTTCCCAGGCTTCAAACATCTGCCCCAGCCGTCTGCTTAACCTCCGCTAGAGCCTAAAATTATGGGGAACCCCACACCAATTTTTTTTTTAAATAAATCCTTTATTTTAACATTAAATGACAAGTACAGTAATCAACACTGTCACTGTACTTCATATATATGTGACTGGCATGTTTCTATCTATCTAATCTATGTGTGATTCTCTATTCCTTCTATTCTAAATTGTCGGGTACCGCTGCTGAAATGCCGGCCGGCTTTTTTAAAAAGATGGTGCATGAAAACACAATTATTTTTTTTAATAAATCCTTTACACTAAATGACAAGTACTGTAAGCAACACGGTCACTGTACTTCATATATATGTGACTGACATGTTTCTATCTTTCTAATCTATGTGTGATGCTCTATTCTTTCTGTTCTAAATTGTCGGGTACCGGTGTATGCCGCTGCTGATTTGCCGGTTTTTCATGTTTCACTGTGAGCACTGTTCCCATCGATTTGGGCAATCACTGTAATGCCACAACCACCATGGCTGTGGCAGTACAGTGAGTGGCAGACAATCCCTGCATGATTGGTGCTCTAAATAGCGCCAGACATGCAGGACACGCTTTTGGTGCACGAACAGTTATCGAACATATCCTCGAACAGCCGAATTTTTTGCAAATCGTTCGGGTTCGTCGAACAACTCGAACACCGCCCAAAACAGCTCGAATTTGAGATTGGCGAACAGTTCTAGTCGAACACCGCTCATCTCTAATAATAATGTATAATAAAATATGTGATTTTTCAAGCAATGAACATTTAGCTAATGTGAATTGATAGCTTACACCATTTTCTGGTTATAGTATTATTTCTGGCATCTTATGTTTTTATATCTTTATAATTTTTCTGTCAGCATACTATAATGGATGGTTTTAATTTTCTTATTACGTTTTGATTTCTGCATATACAGAAACAGATTAAAACAAACTTATTTTGTTTGGAGTATTTTTCACACACCATAACTTTTTGATTTCTTGAGCATACTGTTGTCAGTCATGGGACAATGAGGCTCTACTTTACTTTAAGATACCAGCAAATGATTTAAGTTATGTCCATGCATAAAAGTGTTGGATAACAGAAATTAGAGGGCTTTTTATACATTGTTATGATTGAAAACTATAGATTATTATTACTAATTGCATATAAAACCTAGAGCACTAGAAATCCTAAAAAAGCAAACTGCGCATTTATTTTCATTTAGAATTTTGAAGTGCAATTCAATATATGATACAACAGTAGAGATGAGCGAACCCGAACTGTAACATTCAGGGTCCGTACCTTTTACCCAACCCCGAACACAGACTTTTAATAGTGATGGGCGAGCACTAAAATGCTCGGGTGCTCGATACTCGGGTAGAGCAAATTGGAATGCTTGGGTGCTCGACCCGAGCAACGAGCCCAATGTAAGTCTAAGGGAAACTCGAGCATCTTTCAGGTGGCTCCCCTCGGCGGTCTACAGAGGGCCTAAAAATTGCCCAAATTGATGGGAACAGTGCTCAAATTACATGGGGACAGCATGGGGAAGACCCCTGGAAGCATTTCTGACTCCCAGGTCACTGCTGTCAACAACATTGTCAGAGGTATTTTGCCACTTTTACGGACTCACAATAAAACATACAAAAACAAAACCAAAATGGATTTTCCTGAGAAATATGTAAAGGAACATCGTTTCCAGGGTAATGACTTGTATATGACGCGCCCCCTGGGCCATGTTGTTAGGGATACCCGGAGCCGAATCAGATGGGGGTTGTAGTCTCCGAGTGGCTGAGACCCGGTCCGTGCCCAGGGTCTCAAACTCAGTGTGCGGCAGTCCTTATAGATGTTATTAGTGTCGACTACGCCACCCGTTGATTTGCGGTCAAAAGGCCGCCGCTGCAAGATGGTCCGCTGAGGCTGGTGGTGTGTGTGCAGCTGCGGTAGTATAACCCCCAACGGGAGGGGTATAGCCTCAGGGGGTCAGCCGTGGAGGATGGTGGTTGTGAAGGTGCAGCAAGGAGACTCAGAGGCATAAAATGCAGTTCCAGGGTTTTACTTACTGGTGTTGCTCGGGTCACTGTGTACAGCAGTGACCACCCAAGCCGTGCTGCGTCCACCAGGTCCTGGACTCGGTCAACTCCCAGGCAACTCCGGAGTGTGGTCCTGAGCTCCCTTTCTGACTTGTCCTCCTCTCCGGCCTTCCCCACCAGGGATCCACCTAAGTCCGGCTCCCTCGGGCCTCTTGTTGGTAAACCCTTGTCTCTGGGTTCCCTGACCCTATTCTTGGTTTGCCTTCCGGGTGGATTTAGTGGGTGGTCGTGGCAGATCCTGCCCACGACCTCCAGTCTCTGGTTAAGGATTAGGGCCCTCCACCAGCTTGGGATCCGGTACCCTTGTGCCAACTCTTCACCCTCTGATCTAATTTTGGGTTCTTGGAGTTCCCTCTTCTCCCCCTCTGGGTCCTTCTTTCTCCTCTCTCTCTCTCTTGGCCTTGGAGCTGGCTGAGCTGCTCTGCTTCTCTGACTCAACTCTGACAGACTGACCCTGATCTAAGATGGTTCCCACCTTATATACTCCCTCTATGTGTGAGCTCAGGTGACCAGCACCCAATGAGCTCCTAGCTTTACCCAGGCTGCTCCCCCTATCTGCCCCTACACTACTGGGATGTTCCACCCCCCTCCCACTCCAGCCAGGAACAGACACTGTCGTACCTGCACATAAACTGGTGGGAGTACCGTCGGTCTGTTCCCCGGAAATGGGATGTGTGTAGTGCATGCAGCTAACTGAGCTCAGCTCCACACTCCATCCTTACCCGGGAGTGGAATATCACACCTCTGGGTTGAGGTGCATTACCCCTGTAGCAGCCGAATCCTCAGGGTGCTACATTCCCCCCTGGTAAATCACAGCACGTCCTCGGGCTGTAAAATAACAAAACATCCAAAAACATACAATTTTTTTTTTTTTTTCATAAACATCATAAACATATAAAACAATATATATATATCATAAAACTTTTCATATAAAACTCCTCATTAGAAACATTCTTGTTCCTCCGGCCACGGTGCAACTTGTGACCGGGTAAAGTGCGACAGTCTCTCTTGGAAGAAAACAGTTTCCTATAAAACCGGTAGGGGGCGCTTTAGGAAGCGCAACTATATACAAGGGAAATATGGCCGCTCTCAGTCCTCGGCCAGGTATTAGGGAGGATTGACCGCTCTCAGTCCTCGGTCAGTGGGAATAGGGACACACGGGTTTCAGTTCAATCTGCTGGTCCCAATGGGGACTATATTTTAACTAGAACAGTTCTTATACCCTGACGGGTAACTATGTACAGTCTCTCTCTACCGTACTTCAACGATGGCGTCCTCCTGCTCCTTCTTTAGATTCTTCAGACCCGTCCGGGTCCTCTTGCTCCTCCTCACACCGCAGCTCCTCCTCCGTCAGGCGATGCACATGGAGGGCGTAGGGTCCTTTGGCACACTTGTGCCGGGTGAAGGTGACCTCGTCCCCTACATACAGGTCACGACCTCTGTGTCCCTCCGGCAGATGGCTTTCTATGTCTCTGCGGGTGACAAAGACGTCGCCGGGGGTGTGATGATCCCTGATGAAACCCCAACCGTGCTGCAGTTGGAATTTAATTACAGTCCCGGTGGCACGGGGACCGTGGGCTGCACGGGGGTTCCTCCGGGTCCGGCTCTTCTGCTCTGCGCTCTGGATTTGCAGCCGTTGCTCTCGGACCCGCCTCTCTCTCCTCTCCCGGTCGAAGACCTCTAACTGCTGCCGGCAGCACTCCGCACGTTCAGCTGCGGCCGCCCGCGTTTCTTGGGTGAATCCCATGAGGTCTCCTCCGGTGGGGTCCCACGCAAACTGCGCTTCCTCCAACGAGAGTGGGGTGATCTTAACGGGCTTCGGAACCGGAATCAGGGGCTCATCTAGGGGTCTTTCTTTTTGGAGCTCAAGTTGGTAATACTCCGGTGGCCATATAAAGGGCTGCCCATCCGGGCACGTATGCTGGGCGAACAGGTCTTCACCCAGGTGCGGCACTCTAGATGTTGAGGGCGCGGAGGTGGTAGCGGCGCCCAGGTTTACCAGGCCTTGCGACCAGGCTTGGGGCACCCTGAAGGTGAAGGGCACCGTAAAGACGGCGGCGCCCGGGTGTTCCTGGCCTTGCGACCAGGCCGGTGGTTCGGCAGAGGTAGGGGGCGCTGTTGGTACTGCGGCGCCCGGGGGCACTCGGCCTTGCGACCAGGCCGGTGGCGTCTCCTGCTTGGCCGCGCTCTGGATTGAGGCGCGTGACGTAGCAGGGGGCGTGGCCGCGGCTCCGGCCGCTTGAGGCCTAGCTTGGAGCGATGACGCAGCGGCTACGGGAACGGTGAGTGGGGCTTCAGGCTCTGCGACGGGGAGCTGGGGCAGGTTTACGGCTTCTGGGCACGGGATGCTGTCGTCCCCATTACCTGCCTTTATCTCTTCGGCTCCCTCCGCGGCGTCGTCTCCGGCCGTCGTCCCTCCTTCGCCGTCCTCAGAGGTGGACTTGCTCCTCGCTGCGGGTGGCATGCTTCGCTGGCGGGCTCCAGCCTGCTGGGCCATCTCTCGAGTCCACTCCGCCAGTGTTTCCTGCTGCACCCGGGCCATCCTCCGTGCGAGGCCCTCCAACGCGGTCTGTGCACGCTCCCGATCTCCGGGGAGCTGCGCCAGGATCTCCAGCAGGCCTTCTGGAGTGGCGACCTGCAACAGGCTCCTGACCACTGGGTCGGTGCTGCCTGACTCTCCCTCCATCTCCGGGTGTGTTCTCTCTGGACTCTCCTCCAGACTCCTCCAAGCTGCTCCCATCTTCTTTCTTTTGTTCTGTCTGCGCCAATCCCGAGGGCGGTCCTGGGGCAACTTTGTGATTGCCAGTTCCAGGGGCAGTTCTCTCACGCTGATGGACATATCAATCATCACAGTCTCTGCTGGTGGGGGCGGTTTCCACTTTTGGCGCCATTTTCGGTCCTGGCCCACGATGGGAGGTGGCCTCTTGCCATCCTTTGGCACGCCCATAATGGCGTCCGCTCTGCCAAGGCGGGAAACCTTCTCAGATGGCGGGAACCGCTTCCCAGTGGCGGGAAACTCTGTGGATGGCGGGAAAAGACTGCAGATGACGGGCAAATGGCGGGAACTGATCCGAGATGGCGTCCGATGGCGGGGACCCTCTGGAATTGGCGGGAGACTTCTTCTTGAGGTAAATGCGATCTTTTCTTCAGGCACGCAGTACCCGGTTGTTGCGGGCACGTGATACTGCCGACTACGCCAAAGTTGACGCGCCCCCTGGGCCATGTTGTTAGGGATACCCGGAGCCGGATCAGATGGGGGTTGTAGTCTCCGAGTGGCTGTGACCCGGTCCGTGCCCAGGGTGTCAAACTCAGTGTGCGGCAGTCCTTATAGATGTTATTAGTGTCGACTACGCCACCTGTTGATTTGCGGTCAAAAGGCCGCCGCTGCAAGATGGTCCGCTGAGGCTGGTGGTGTGTGTGCAGCTGCGGTAGTATAACCCCCAACGGGAGGGGTATAGCCTCAGGGGGTCAGCTGTGGAGGATGGTGGTTGTGAAGGTGCAGCAAAGAGACTCAGAGGCATAAAATGCAGTTCCAGGGTTTTACTTACTGGTGTTGCTCGGGTCACTGTGTACAGCAGTGACCACCCAAGCCGTGCTGCGTCCACCAGGTCCTGGACTCGGTCAACTCCCAGGCAACTCCGGAGTGTGGTCCTGAGCTCCCTTTCTGACTTGTCCTCCTCTCCGGCCTTCCCCACCAGGGATCCACCTAAGTCCGGCTCCCTCGGGCCTCTTGTTGGTAAACCCTTGTCTCTGGGTTCCCTGACCCTATTCTTGGTTTGCCTTCCGGGTGGATTTAGTGGGTGGTCGTGGCAGATCCTGCCCACGACCTCCGGTCTCTGGTTAAGGATTAGGGCCCTCCACCAGCTTGGGATCCGGTACCCTTGTGCCAACTCTTCACCCTCTGATCTAATTTTGGGTTCTTGGAGTTCCCTCTTCTCCCCCTCTGGGTCCTTCTTTCTCCTCTCTCTCTCTCTCTCTTGGCCTTAGAGCTGGCTGAGCTGCTCTGCTTCTCTGACTCAACTCTGACAGACTGACCCTGATCTAAGATGGTTCCCACCTTATATACTCCCTCTATGTGTGAGCTCAGGTGACCAGCACCCAATGAGCTCCTAGCTTTACCCAGGCTGCTCCCCCTATCTGCCCCTACACTACTGGGATGTTCCACCCCCCTCCCACTCCAGCCAGGAACAGACACTGTCGTACCTGCACATAAACTGGTGGGAGTACCGTCGGTCTGTTCCCCGGAAATGGGATGTGTGTAGTGCATGCAGCTAACTGAGCTCAGCTCCACACTCCATCCTTACCCGGGAGTGGAATATCACACCTCTGGGTTGAGGTGCAATACCCCTGTAGCAGCCGAATCCTCAGGGTGCTACATATATAAGGCAAAAAAAGTAACCAAAACAAAAATACTCCTCCACACCTTGGGCTATGTTCATACATAGCATTTTTGATGCGTTTTTGCACTTTTGCATTGCTTTCAACCTTGACAAATGCATTCACCGTGAAATGTCATTTTAACAATTTACAACCTTATCTGGCAATGTGGTGTGTGAGACATGATCAGACACATCCTGTTTCATTTTTGAAGGAGGAACTCTGAAAGTCACAAAGCCTATTTTTATAGTGCCATCAGGTGGCCTTTACTATTCTTAAAGGGCCAGCAGTCGGCCTTGCTATTTTTAGACAGCCTTCAGCCGGCTATGCTTTGTTGTTCCCATCACTAAAAAGTGGGTCTCCTATACTGTTACTGCATATGCAGTGAGTGGCAGGTCTGCCCAAAATTTGGATGCACCTCAATACCCCTTTGAAAATTTGGATGCACCCCAATACCCCTTTGAAGAGACTTAGAGGAGGGCCTCCTGAAAACAATGTTCTCCCATACTGTTTTCCTATGCATTGAATGCAAGGGCTTCCAAAATTTGGAGGCACTCCAATGCCCCTTGGAAGAGAGGAAGAGACGTGGAGGTCAAAGGGCCTCCTGAAAACAATATTCACATTATTAGGAAGTGGGTCTCCCATTGTGTTGGCCTATGCAGCGAATGCAAGGGTTGCCAAAAATTTGGATGCACTCCAATGCCCCTTGGAAGAGACGTAGAAGGCCTCATGAAAAAATGTTCCCATTATTAGGAAGTGGGTCTCCCATACTGTTGGCCAATGCAGTGAATGCAAATTGGGAGGCACTCCAACGCACCTTGGAAATACGTGGAGGAGGGCCTCATAAAAAAATGTTCCCATTAGAAAGGAGCAGGTCTCCAATACTTGTAATGCCCATGCACTAAGTGTATGGGCTGACAAACATTTACCCCTGGGGGGTTTACATGAACATACTGTGTAAAAAAAATTTTTTATGGGCAACATAAACACCCTTTAAAAAAATTACGTGGGTGTTGCATCACGGACCATGGTCACCCTGGTGATATGGTGGTGGAGGATGAGGATGAGGAGAAGGAGGAGGACAAGAGCAAATAGATAAAATCAGGAAGAATATACCCATGTGTGGGTGTGAAAAGGTGCCTAAGAATACACCTCCCAAAAAGAGACACTGGATTTGAGTTTGTTACGCTGCTTTCATTCGGTGGTGTATAAAAGTTGGGCCAAATCCAGCCCTTGCTAATTTTTATAAGAGTCAGCCTGTAAGCATTTTCAGTTGACAGGCGAATGCGCTTATCAGTTATAATTCCACCAGCGGCACTAAAAACCCACTCTGATAAAACGCTAGTGGCAGGGAAGGCTAGGACCTCCAAGGTGTAGAGATCCAGTTCATTCCATGTGTCCAGCTTGGAAACCCAATAATTATAAGGCACAGAAGAATCACAGAGGAAGTTGATACAGTTGGCAAGGTACTCCCTCAACATCTTCCCAAACTTTGAACTCCTTGTGAGAGTACCCCGTGCCTCAGGGAGTGTGCGATGGGAGGGGCTGAGAAAACTGTCCGAAAACGTTGTCAGTTTTTCCCTGCCTCTGCTGGATTGGATTTGTGTCTCTCTCGGCTGTACACCTTGGTTGTCCAACGAACTGTGACCTCTGCCGCCAGTGATTTCAGATGGGAGGCTTTTTTAATAGTTCCGCAGCAAGGGCCTTCTGATACTGCCCCATTTTTGTTTATCAGTCCGCCTCAGGAATAAGAGATACAAAGTTCTCCTTGTAGCATGGGTCTAGAAGTGTCACCAACCAGTAATGACTGTCACCCAAAATTTTGAGAATGCGAGGGTCACGGTTAAGGCAGCGTAACATAAACTCATCCATGCGTGCCAGACTGCTAACAGGCAAGACTTCCGTGTCCTCACCAAGAGGACAACTGACTATCATCTCCTGCTCCCCCTCCCTGTCCTCAGTCCATCCACGCTGAACAGATGGCATGACAGTTGTGCAGGTAGTACTGTCTATAGCGAATTAAACTAGCTCCTGTTCTTCCTCTTCCTCCTCTTCTTCATTGTCACCCTGTCCACGTTGGGATGGGATGAGATGAGGCTGGGCTGTGTGTAATCACCCTGTATGGTTCCTTGCCCCATCTCATTCTGCTCCGCCAGCAATGCATCCAGTTTGATTTTGAGCAGACAGAGTTTCAGAAGATAGAGAAGCATAATGGTGAAGCTAATTATGGCGTCATCGAGACTCACCATCTTGGTGGAGTCCTCAAAGTTTTGGAGGATGGTACAGATGTCTGACATCCATGTTCACTCCTGAGGTTTTATGTGTGGAGTCTGAACTGAATACTGACGGCCTTGTTGATGCTGGTAGTCAACAACTGCCCTCTTCTGCTCGCAAATCCTTCCCAATATCTGCAGTGTAGAGTTCCAACGTGTGGAGACATCACACACCAGTCGGTGAGTCGGAAGTTAAAATGCTGCTGTAGCACAGCAAGGGCAGAGGAAGCTGCAGCTGAGTTTCTAAAATAGGCACACATATTTTGACAAGCGGATCCGGCAGGTTCGGGTAGCTTTTGAGAAACCGCTGAACCACAAACTTAAGCACATGGGCCATGCATGGTACATGTGTGAACTTGCCTCGCTCCAGAGCCACCACCAGGTTCCGGCCATTGTCACACATGACCATGCCTGGCTGTAGGTTCAGTGGTGTCAGCGACAGATCTGCCTGCTCTTTCAGAGCTGTCCACAACTCTTCAGCATTTTGTGGTTTGTCACCTAAGCATATTAGCTTCAGCACAGCCTGTTGCCGCTTGGCCGAGGCATTGCTACAGTGCTTCCAGCTTGTGACTGATGTGGTCATTTCGGAGATGGAGGCTGAAGAAGAGGAGGAGGCTGAGGAGGATGAGGTGCAAGAGCTGTAGACTGTGGGGGCAACCCTGATTGACCTAGGGCCCGCATTCCTCGGCGTCAGGAGGATGTGTTCCGTCCCAAGGTCCGACTGGGTCCCGGTTTCCACTATGTTAACCCAGTGTGCCATCAGCGAGATGTAACATCTCTTCCCACAAGCACTTGTCCACGTGTCTGTGGTTAGGTGGACTTACTGCATTGTTGAGGGCACGGCTAATGTTTTGGGACACGTGCTTGTCTAATGCGGGGACTGCACACCGGGAGAAATAGTGGCAGCTGGGGACAGAGTACCAAGGGACGGCAGCCGCCATCAGGTTGCGGTAAGCTTCCGTCTCCACGAACCTAAAAGGTAACATTTTGAGTGCAAGCAGTCGCGAAATGTTGGAATTTAGTAGTGTGGCCTGTGGGGCGTTGGCTGCGTATTTGCGCTTGCATTCCAAGGACTGGGGTATGGCCAACTGAACGCTCCACTGGGACAAGGATGTGCTTGCTGATGGTGCTAGTTGAGAGTGTGCAATGATAGGTGCAGGGCAGGAGGAATATTCGGCTTGCACGCACAACAGTAGAAGAAGCAGTGGTGTTACCGGCAGACACTGTACCTGGACCCTCGAGTTCGGCCCACAAAGTCTGGTGCTTTTCTGCCATGTGCCTAATCATGCTGTTGGTGGTCAGGCTGGTAGTTTTGCTATCCCTGCTGGTGCTGGTCTGGCAGGTGGTGCAAATGGCCTTTTTGGGGTTATCGGCATAGGTTTTCCCAAGGCTGGTTGTTTTTTAAAGACTAACAGTAGTACTGGCAACTTCCGTCGTGTTGTTGTTATTGGGAACGGTTGCCCGCCTTCTGTCTGTGGCCACCACACTGCTTCTTCCCGCCTGTTGGGGTGTTCAGCCTCCCTCCCCCTGTGTGAGTCATATACTATATCATCCACCACCTTGTCTTCCACTCCCACACCCTGTTACTCCTGCTGACTTTCTGGCAATTGTGTCTCATCATCATCCACCTCTTGTGACACTTTCCCATTGTCGCTTTCGCATAACCGCGGCTGCTCAAATATTTGGGCATTGCTACATGCGATCTCCTCTTGCCTCACTTCAAGTGGACTAGGAGAGAGGCCTTAATCTATAAATGGAAAAGTGAACAGCTCTTCGGAATGTCCAAGTATAGGATCAGTTGTCCCCGGGCACTCGGCATGGTGGGAGGAAGGAGGATCAGTGTGAGGAATATGTAGTCCATACTCACGGCTACTGAGACTTGACCATGTGGAAGATAGGGTGGCTAAGTGACTGGAAGCATTATGTGCTATCCAACCAATAACCTTTTCACACTGCTCTGTGTTCAATAGTGGTGTTCTGCGGTCCCCTATTAATTGGGACCGGAAGGTCGAGCGAGAAGATGTGGGTGTTTGTTGTGGCACAATTTAAGCTTGCCCATGGCCTCAGTCTCTGCATACACCATCACCATCACTATCACGTCCAATTCCCTGTCCCTTGCCACGTGCCTTGCCCATTTTAAATGGAGGACAATATCTTCCATGCTCACTACAAATGGCTGAATTTGGAGCAAACTTATATGTGATCGGTGTGACGGACAAACCACAGTTTTTAAGAGCTGGCCTGTAGGTAAATATTTTTAACAGCGCCGACCTCATGTCAGTAAGTTCACTGACACACTGCAACAACATTTCAATGGAGGCCAGAAATGGCAATATTTTCAGCGCAATTATATGTGATCCGTGTGACAGACAAACCACAGTTTTAAATAGCTGGATTTTTAGCGCTGTAATATGGAAAGAACCTGGCTGCATTCTGCAGTGCTAAAAGACAAATGGTGCTGAAAAACGGTGTTCTCTGGATTGATTTTTAAGCAAATAATCAGGATTAAGATAAAAAAAAAATTATTCCTAGCCCCACCTGATACCTAAGCCTATTTCTACAAATATCTGTAAAAACACCAGCAGTCAGAACTGAAATGGACCCTCTTGCTATCAGCACTGCAGTCTGCTATATACCCTGCCTGCCTGCCTAGCACCGATATCTCTGCAGCTGGATTAGTCCTCAGAAGGACTGTTAGTTGAGAGGGATTTGTGTCTCTAATATAGTCTTGTATACCTACACTAACTAGAAACTAGCAAATCTCTCCCTAGCTCAGCAGCAGCTCTCCCTACACTGTCTGATTCCGGAGTGACTGTGACGAGCATGGCGGCACCAGGTCTGATATAGACCTGATGACTCTGCGACCTGCCAATCACTGTAATGCCACAACCAACATGGCTGCGGCATTACAGTGTATGGCAGACAATCCCTGCATGTTTATTGGAGCTCTAAAGAGCACCAAACATACAGGGAGGGGAAATGAGCTCCCAGAAATACTCGACGAGCTTGTCGAGCATCGTGATGCTCGGGCAAGTACTGAGTAGTGGCGAGAACGTTCGCTCATCGCTAACTTTTAACACAATATTCGGTTTGCTGTTCGGGTTCAAAGATCTTTGAAAGGCTGCATCACAGCTAATCAACAAGCTTTTAGGCTGTGTGCACTTCGGAGTCATTACAGCCATGCCAGATATTCGCATGGCTATGATTGGCTGGCTCGCCACGTGACCTGGCCTGTATAAATGCAAGATCACAGGTGCCACCAACTTTCTGCTCTGATTAGTGTAGGGACAGCATGCAGCTGGAGTGAGGAACAGTGTTAGGTTGCACGCTTTTCATAAAGCCGCTGTGTGTACTCTGCACTTGTCTCAGTGGGAAAATTATGGAAAAAAATGCTGTGTACTCTGCACCCATGTCTGTGGGAGTACTGTGCCAAAAAAGCCTTTGTATGTACTCTGCACCCATATTTGTGGGAAGAGTACTGTGGCAAAAAGCCACTGTATGTACTCTGCATTCTCTCCTGTGGGAGTACTGTTTCAAAAAGCCTCTGGGTGCTCTGCAGTCATGTCTATATGAGTAGTGTGCATAAAAAAATTCTAGCCTGCTGCTGTCTCTGCCATTTGTAGGCCAAAAAAAATAATTTTACCGTACTGTTGTGTCAATATGAGTAGCGTGGCAAAAAAATAATTCTACGCTGCAGTCATGTCTTTGCCCTTATTGATCCTCAAAAGTAATTCTACTCTAAAGTCATGTCTGCCATTTTTGATCCAAAAAAGTTATTGTACTCTGCCTGTAATGTCTATACAAGTAATGTGTCAAAAAAAATAATTTAATCTGCAGCCGTATCTTTACAATTTGTAGGTGTAGGCCAAAACATTTTTTTTACTGTACCGCAGTGTTTATATGAGTAGTGTGGCAAAAAAATAATTCTACTCTGCCGCCATCTCTGTGCAAGTAGTGTGCTAAAAAACACTTCCAAAAATGAGGAGAGCATAAAATAGGGGACATGGATATGGCCTTTGAGGTGCTGGAGTAGCTGCTGCAGGGATAGTATATGGTCATTCTGTGCCTGCTGCGTGTCCAAATACAACAGTTTCCCCTGGTGCATGCAGGCGACAGGTCATTATGCGTCCTTTCATAGGACCGAGAAAGGCTGATGAATGGTGAGGCCATAAGATGAAGAAAAGGTGTTTGATTAGGTGGCTGAGAATGCCACCAGTTCCTCCGCATTATCTTCAGCCTTTTCCAATGCAGAAAGTGCAGAGTTGGCACCTCAGGACCATGGTCATCTTTCTTCCACCTCATCCCCTTGTAAAAGCAGTTTGAGCCCTATGTCATGCAGCAGTCTCTTCTGCTTTTTGATGACACTGCTGGCTGTGGTTTTGTGGCCCATCCACCTTCCCCTGCTTGAGAAGTGGAAGAGACTGAGTGCACTGATGCCCAACCAATTGTTAGGTTGAATGATGAGTATGTGGGAAGGCTGGTGCACATTGTCAATGTACCACCGCAGCACATGTCATTGAAAACTGCAGCATCTTTCTGCAGTATACAGACCAGCAAGGATGGCAGGGGTGAGGAGTGGGTGGAAGATGTTGCAGGGGATGATAAGGTCCTAGACCCCCATTGAGCGGAGGCCATCCTATTGACATGCACAGTTCAGAGGAAGTGAAGGTGGCCAAGCTTCATAGTAGCGCTCTGCTGCGATCCAGCGCTTCAGAGACACTGCAGGTGTCAGTGTCTCTGAAGGATGACAAGCTGGATGGTAGCGCTCTGCTGCAATCCAGCCTGTCATCTCAATGCCATCCCAGCGTGGGAGAATTCTCCTCCTCAAGCGGTGACGTTATTTGCCGGCACCGCATGCGAGTTGAGTTCATTGGACGTGAACTCGGCTCATCTGGATGCCGCCACAGTCAGACACTGAGGAGCTTCACTGAGGAGCTTTTCAGTGTCTGCGGCATGGCAAGCTGGATGGCAGCGTTCTGCTGCGCTCCAGCCTGTCATGTCAATGTAGCAGAGCTGAAGCTGTCCTGGGAACCATGGAAAGGTAAGGATGAGGTTGGTTTATTATTTCATTTTTATTTCAGGAGATCGTTGGCTTCAGCTGGAATGGGCGTGATGGTAAGTATGGTTTAATTTAGAACAATAAAGAATTGTGTCTTTATTTCAATTAAAGGACTTTATTCTGGGTGTTTGTGTTTTTTTTAAGTTTGAGTATGTGGTTAGTAATGGGGGTGTCTTATAGACGCCTCTCCATTACTAACCTGGGCTTGATGTCAGCTGGCATTATAAGCTGACATCAACCCCAGCCCTATTACCCCCTGCCACCGCTACAGGGCAGCGTGGAAGAGCGAGGCTAAGTGCCAGAATTGGCGCATCCTATGAATGCGCCATTTCTGGGGCGGCTGACGGCTGGTGTTTCTAGCCTGGGAGGGGGCCAATATTCATGGCTCCCTTCCTGGGCTATTAATATCAGCCCCCAGCTGTCTGCCTAGCCTTTGCTAGCTATTAAATTAGGGGGGACCCCACGTCATTTTTTTGGGGGGGTCCCCCATTTTAATAGCTAGTAAAGGCTATGTATTCAGCTGGGGGCTCATATTAGTAGCCTGGGAAGCTCCGTGGGTATTACCCCCTTCCCAGGCTTCAAACATCTGCCCCAGCCGTCTGCTTAACCTCCGCTAGAGACTAAAATTAAGGGGAACCCCACGCCAATTTTTTTTAATAATAAATCCTTTATTTTAATACTAAATGACAAGTACAGTAACCAACACTATCACTGTACTTCATATATATGTGACTGACATGTTTCTATCTATCTAATCTATGTGTGAAGCTCTATTCTGTCTGTTATAAATTGTCGGGTACAGACGCTGAATTGCCGGCCGGCTTTTTTAAATAGACAGTGCATGAAAACACTATTATATTTTTTAATAAATCCTTTACACTAAATGACAAGTACAGTAAGCAACACTGTCACTGTACTTCATATATATGTGACTGACATGTTTCTATCTATCTAATCTATGTGTGAGGCTCTATTCCTTCTTGTCTAAATTGTCGGGTACCGGTGTATGCCGCTGCTGAATTGCCGGCCGGCTTTTTTAAAGAAAGCGTCTTCTGATCAGTTTGTCAGCTTTTGGACACCTTTGAAAGTATTTTCTATGTGTTTCTATGTGTTTTTGTTTGCCTGCCATTGGTTTTAACGGTGTTCGACGGTGTTCTAAGGTGTTCGACGAACAGTTCGACGAACAGTTCCTCGAACATCCCGGTGTTCGACGAACCGAACCGAACCCGAACACTACGGGGGTGGCTCAACACTAGTTGGAAGATGCTTTTGCAGTGTACGAAACCCCAGAGTCCTTGGAGGCTGCCATGTCACTAGTTATGCATGTGGATTGACGCCTGTTGGATAGGTGGGTAAGACCACCTTCTCCTGAGCCCTCTTTCCGGGGCAATGCTCCTTTCCTGGGGGGCAGTCTGGGGGTGAACCAGTACTTGTGGAGTTAGAGGAATCCATTCAGTTAGGTGGTGCCTCTGCATCATGTTTCCACTGAGATCCGCAAGAAAAAAGGCATGTGTTTTATTGTGGGAAGAAGGGACATTTAATTGGGGCCTGTCTATCGATTCCTAAGCAAAAATAGACTTGATTAACCCTTGGGAGACTGGAGTTGGACAATCAAAGGGCATGTTTGTCTTCAGCCTGCAGTTCTCCATTTGTTCAGATGGCAGAGGTGGTGCTAGAGAGCAGGACAGAGAAAATTTCTGTGTTTGCAGACAGTGGAGCTGCCGTCAACATGTTTGATGCTGCGTTTGAGAGAACTCATGGGCTTGCTTGCTGTACTTCAGCTAAGCACATTACTATTTATGCCATCAACTCATGCACAGAAAGCTTTGACTCAAATTGTACATAATATAAGACTGAGGATGGGGTATTTTCATTATGAGGTAATACTTTGTTATGTCCTGGAGGGCCTAACCACTCCAATTGTACTGGGTTTACCCTGGTTGGTGAAGCATAATCCGATAGTGGATTGGCAATCCAGAGAGATTGTTGAATGGGGAGATTACTGCCATGAAAACTGCTTAAACATTTCCCTTTCTGAAGTCTCTACGGAGACCTTACCAGCATTTTTGTCTGGTTTTGAGGATGTTTTTTCTGTGAAAGGGTGTCAGGATTTGCCTTCTCATCATGCATATGACTGTCCTATTATCCTGACCCCCGGAGCTAAACTACCAAAGTCCAGACTGTACAATCCTTCTGGCCCTGAGAGCCATGAAGGATTTTATTGCTGAGAGTCTGTAGAAGAGAAATAACTGACCCTCATCTTTGCCCATGGCGGCAGAGTTCTTCTTCATGAAGAAGAAAGATGGCAGTCTCTGTCCCTGTTTAGATTTCCAGGAATTGAATCAAATTACCACCCAAGATTAATACCCTCTTCCTCTGATTCCAGATTTAATCAACAAGGTTGTGGGAGCTAAGGTGTTCTCCAAGTGGGATTTAAGGGGGGCCTACAACCTGCTTACAATGAGAGAAGGAATGAATGGAAAACGGTGTTCAATACCCCTGAAGGACATTCTGAGAGTCTGGTTAAGCCTTTCGGTCTGACCAATGCACCTGCGGTGTTCGAGCATTTCATAAATTATATTTTTCCTCATTTGGTAAGCAGGTTTGTGGTGGTCTACCTGGATGATATTTTGGTTTACTCACCTGATTTTGAGACACATCTGGGGCATGTTAAACAGGTGCTTCAGATATTAAGGGATAACAAACTATCTGCCAAACTAGAGAAATCTGTTTTTGCCATCCAGGAGGTGCAGTTTATGGGGTATCTGTCATTTTTGGGTTTTTGGATGGATGCTGAGAATGTCCTTGTGGTACTTGATTGGGATCATCCCAAGAATCTGAAGGCAATACAGATTTCTGAGTTTTACTAATTTCTACCAGAAATGTATTCAAAATTATTTGGTAATTGTGCAACCCCTTACTGACATGACAAAGAGGGGGTCTGATTTTTCTAAATGGTCAAATGCCACCCAGCAGTCTTTTTTCTTCCTAAAGATTTGTTTTGCCACAGCACCTATAATCGGTCAACCCGATGTTGCTCAATCTTTTATCGTAGAAGTTGATGCATCGTAGATGGGGGTTGGGGCTGTGTTTTCTCAGGGTCCATCCCCTGGTAAATGGCGTCCATGCGCTTTCCTTTCCAAAAAATTATCTTCGGCTGAGAAAAATTATGACATGGATAATAGGGTGCTTTTGGCAATTCAATTGGTGTTTGAAGAATGGCGACATTGGTTGGAGGGGGGCACTCCATCCTATTACTATTATCACGGACCTTAAGAACCTGTCATATCTTCAATCTGCTAAACGTCTCAACCCTAGGCAAGCTGTTTTTTTATAGGTTTAATTTTGTTGTCACTTTCCGTCCATGGATTAAAAACATCTTGATGCTTTGTCCAGGGCTTTCCTGGTGGTGGTGACCATGAGAACCCTGCCTCAATTTTGCAGAAGGGGTTAGACATTTTGGTGTTGTACCCTCATCTGGAGGGTGAAGTGTTGGGGAGGTTATTTGTACCATCTAATTTGCACTGTAAAGAAATTAGTGAACATCATAACTCGGTGCTCGCTGGTCATCCAGGTGGTAAGGCAACCGCAGACCTCCTTTCTCGTCTTTTTTGGTGGCTGGGGTTGCATCGGCATGTGGTTGAACAGGTGTCTGCTTGCATTCTTTACGCGCATTCTAAAGTATCGCTTACCGATCCGTCTGGTCCTCTTCTTCTACTGCCTATTCCTAGCAGGCCATGTACACACTTGTCCATGGATTTTATTACTGACCTACCGGTATCTGCAGGTAAGACTGTGGTTCTGGTGGTTGTAAATAAGTTCAGTAAAAAAGTAAAATTTCATCGCATTACAGACACTTCCGAATGCCAAGACTTTTGCTCAGGTTTTATTAATGAGATCGTTAAGCTTCACGGGGTTCCCTCCGATGCGGTGTCAGATCAGGGAACCCAAATAGTTTCTAAGTTCTGGAAAGCGTTCTGTACTCGACTTGGGTTGCAACTGTCCTTTTCCTCTGCCTTCCATCCTCAGTTGAATGGACAGACTGAGCGCATTAATCAGAATTTAGAGACTTACCTCAGTTGTTTTGTCTTCAAAAACCAGGAGGATTGGGCATCTTACTTACCATTGGCTGAGTTTGCTAAAGATAATTATCGCCAAGAATCTACCGGCAGGTCACCGTTCTTTGGTGCATACTGTTTCCATCCATAGTTTGTTACTTTTAGTGGGGGAGGGGCTTTCGGGAGTTCCTGAGTAGGAATTTTTTACTTATTCGCTCTCCATTGTGTGGCAGGGGTTCAGAGTAATTTGAAGACCATGGAAGACAGGTCCGGACAGCCATACCTTTGTACCTAAGTGTGAATGATTGTGTGGTTGTCTACTAGGAATATAAAGTTGAAGATTCCTTCCTGGAAGCTGGAACCTAGGTTTATTGTCCCCTATAAAATAACCACCATCACTGACCCTGCTGCGCTTCGTCTTGAGTTACCTCAGGCTCTTAAAATTCCCAAGTCTCTGCTCAAGAAATATGTTGAACCTCTTGGGTCTTCTCCCCTGCTGACAAATGTTCTATGTCCTGGTGAGCCAGCGGAAGCGTGAGACTCTGTTATTTGCACCTTCTTATATACTTGCTGGCACTGTACTATATGTTATTGACTGTTGTTGATACAATAAATTATTACCGTATTGTGTTACCCTCACTCTGTGTTGTCTGAGTTGTTTTCAGCCCACAGGAAAGGAATGTGGGCATTCAGTGGGATGAGCCCTGGTCCTTGTGGTCATTCTAACAGCAAGGCCAGCAGACAAGACCACCCACTGACAATTATATTTCCACACTTGGTGTCAGCAGTGGGATACTACTCAGCCTGGCTGATCCATGGTAGCTGCAAGGGACTGGTGTTTGTAGACACCGTCCAAGGGCTCCAAAACCAGAGAGCCAGATAGACAGTCCCAGCAGACCATAGATGAGGCATACATAGCAGGTTTTGGACGCCACCATGCCCAACCCCACCAGCTCGACTTGAGAAGAGAACCGGAGTGGATATACAGCCTCAATAGGAAACGGCATCTACAGAAGTTGTGCCAGCTTTGACAAATCACATACCAGGCCATCGAAACTCTGTCATATTTGATCCAAGAATTGGTCCTTTGGGATGCCAAGAATGTCAGGGAGGATGATGAGGTTGACCAAGAGTAATTGAACTGCTTGCCAAATCAAGGAGCCATTGGTAGTCTGGTATACAAAAACCCAGTCCCAAGCAGCCCGGATTTAGGAATTGTGGATCACATTAGGACCCAAAGTCTCAAATGCAGAGAGGGCTTGTGTTATGGAATCAGTTTTGGGAGTTCCAGTACCTGTACCACCAATGCTGGACTCTAACTTCATAATGGCCCAGCACCAAGAAAATCAAAAAAGGACATGCCAGTGTTTAAATAGTCCAACACAGAGGTTGCTGAACATCTTCAAAGCTTTAAGACCCTGATGCTGATACAACCACTGGCCCAATGGTCAGGTTGCCCACTCTGCTGCTGTCCTCCGGGCCATGATTGCGCTTGAGCAACTTATGGAGAAGGCGGCCCCAGAAATACGAAAGTGGGTAGCCGACTGGAAGATCGATACCCCAGAGCAAGCAGCTCCATTGGCCGACGAGTTTACAGCCAATCGACCCCACTGGAGTCTCGATAGGCCGACCAATCTCATGAGACCCCTCAACCAGGGATTCAAGCGGCGACCAGCCATTCAAGCAAGACTATTCCCTTATCCAGCAGAAACCTTGCCAGAACAAAGGTTTAAAACAGGACCCATGATTTGGCTAGCCAACAGCTCTGTTACTCGTGCGATCAACTTGGACACATGGACAAACCGGTGAAACCGATATACGGTTTGTGTCCTGAGGAAAAAGACTGGAATGATTTTGAAATGCGTTGACTATAGAACCTGAAATAATAAATCCTTTATAATACTTCCATTTGGGTCTTCATTGCCTAACACCAGTGTGGATAAACCACATTTGGCTCCTTTTTTTTTTTCTTTTTCCTGGTCTGAAGACCTGTGAATCTGTAGCAGCTGTTTTCATGCGTATTCCAGGTTGTGCGTCACACAATCTCATCAGGATAGCATATCCTTTTATTTGCATAATTGTTATTCTCAGACCCTATTTGTGCTTTTTTTGCTCCTAGTTTCTACAGTTTTCCAAAAAGACTCAATACCCGTGTCTGTGATAGTACTGTGCGTACCCAAAATATTTTATCATCTGCAACCATGTCAGTGGGAGTCATGTGCATCAAAACGAATTTTTCTACTCTTCTGCACCAATCTCTGTGATAGTATTGTAGGTAAAAATAAATGTTCTTATCTGCACCATGTTTGTGGGAGTACTTTGCCTAAAAAGCACTTAAAAAATAAGGAGAGCATCAAATAAGGGACATGGACGTGGCCGTCAAGTTCTTTTTTTTTTTTTTCATCTTGTTGTGTTTCTTGTTGTGTCATATCGGTATCATCTGCTGGAAATGAGTGTTCATTCTGGTCACACACATCTCTTCTTCAGTCCACAACATGTTAGCTTCCTTCCATGCATTCATTCACCAGATTCATGTTTTTTGCGCTGATCTGTAGTCAGAAATTAATCAAAGCAGGCAAAATTAACTCATTTAAGGATTGTTTGCAGTTTCACTGTACCATCCGTGTGTGCATGATAGAGGTGGAAGACTTTACTGTACACTACTGGAGCTGTAATTACTGTGGATGCTGGCACCAGATTCCTGAACTGTAGAGAAACACATGGACTGCAAAACCAAAAATTCATACGTTGATCTAACACCTCTCGGCAAAAATGTACAAACTGAACATGAGGTTCCTAGTTTAACATTCTGATCAGACGGTATGAAGATCACTACCACATGACGATGAACCTCTTAGAGGGTTCCTAGCCTGAAAGGGGTGGCGGCGTGCATAATTCGCCATCACAGCAAAATTGCTGTCCAAAATTTGTCCTTTTTTTGCGGGATTCTATGTTATTTTAAGTCATTAACATATCTTAATTTGTTTGCACGGCACTTGTCCTTCTCTTACCCCCATTTAGCTTCCTTTTTCAGACTCCTAGCCCTTACTATCACTTACATTTTACAGCCATTTTCAAGCAGCAAAGTTTGGGACGCCATTGACTTCTATTGGGTTCAGGTTCGGGGTCAAGTTCCTATACCAAATCTAACTTTTAACTAGTTTGGCCGAACCCGACGAACTCGAATATGCACAGGTCCACTCATCCCTATACAGGACATTATTTTTTGTTAATGAGATTATAATTACTAGCCTTAGTAATTAATAACAAAATAAATTATAGGGCTTGTTAAAAGACTATATTTTACAGTACATTGGTGTTTGTGTTAAAATCAATAGCACATGAACAGTACACTGTAGCATTTGATTGTTTATTTCCAATGAGACTCGCATATTCAGTCTATGAGTTTGTAAAACAATTGGATTCCATACAGATGATTCTAATTGCATTCTATTAGAGGTGAAATACAGTTAGCAAAACAAATAAAAATTGCCCATTTTTTTCTAGATGAAAATTGGAAAACTTTTTATACATTCGTCTGAACCTTGCCTTAGTTGAAGCTAAAGGTTCAAAATGCTGTTAGAAAAAAAAAATGTATTATACTAGTTTTAAAATATTAAATTAACAGATTCTACATGATTATTTGTGCCTTTGTAAATAGTCTCAGGATCAATTTCATTGCAAAGAAATTGTAAAACGGTATTTTAATTGGATTTATGGGACACAGACAGTAAAAATGAGAAACATTGAACTATTGTAACCATGTTTATCTTTGCAATAAAGCTGGAAAATTTATGGCGTTGCAAAAACAACCAAGTCAACAGATTTTTAAAGTCTAAATAACATTATACTGGCACTGATGGATTGGGCTGCTTAGTTTATAAAAAGTATGTCATCCATTATAGCCCTGACCGTAATAAAGATGCCTGACATGACTTCTTTTCAATTGATTAATTTGAAAATTATATTTAAATTAGCCTCCACTAGGTTCTCCTACATTAAGTACATATCACAATTTTATACTTAACATGTCATTTAGTTTCTGCAGAATTTATTGTGTAAAAATTTTAATGCCTCCATATGTTCATAGGTGGATTTCAACTACAGAGTATTAGTCTAACAAATTGTTCATAAAGTGTTATTAAAAAGGGTAACAATTTTGGTGATAGGAAAAATAGATGATCAATTCTTAGGGGAAATGTCATTCTTATTGAATCTTTAGTTTTTGTTTTATTAGCAGTAGATTTTATTATTTACCTTCAGGTCATTTTCACATTTTTAGGGTATGAAATTGTAATAGGCAACACATGGTGGGCCGAATTTACATGTCAGTGTCTTTCCTCATCTGCAAAAAAAAATGTTTTTAATCAGTGTGCTGGATCAGATTTTCATCAGTTTTTAGTCCATGTATCATTGTTAACATCAGTGTGTCATCATCAGCTTTCCCTAAATGCAAAAAATAGCTATGCAAAAAGCTTGTCTTAGCAAACAGTGGAAAACAGATAGCACTAGACTGCAACTAGGATGTCATCAGTTGGCTGTCCTAGGTTTCACAGACCATGGACATTAATGTGCGTTTTTGATCTATAAAGGTTATGTGTTTTATTCTTGAAGAACATGAAGAAAAAAATTTATGTAAAACACAGAAGTCTGAATGAGGTCTCAGTTGAAAGACAGGCAGGAAATCAAAACAGTTAAGTAATTAATAGTTGTTTTTTCTTCTCTGTTCTTTTTCAAAATAAAAGTATGAATAGTTTCAAAAAGATGGAAAGTGCAAAGGAAAACCTGACATTTCTCGATTGTTTGTAATCTAATCAAGTTTATGGCTCACATAATTGTATCAAAAACTGCACAAGTGATTTCAGACATAAGTAAGGTAAAAATGATCAACATATTGGAACAAAAATCTAAACCCAATATGAGCATAATGAATAGTATACAAACTGCAGCAGCTGATAACGTGTATATTTATACTGACTTAAATAAAATGTAGCACTTAAAATATGCTTCCTGTCACATGAGAACAAATTTAACTTTTAAAATTTCAAAACTTCAAAAGTTAGACAAAGTCACAGATCCGTTTTTTTCTTATATAGTCATGGCTGAAAGTGTTGACACCCTTGAAGTTGCTCCAGAAAATGAAATATTTCTCCCAGAAAATTATTTCAATTGTGCACACTTAGTTATAAACATGTTTATTACTTTTATGTGTATTGGAACACCCCAACAAAACAGATAAAAAAAGAAAATTGGTCAGAATTTCACACAAAACCCTAAAAATGAGGACAAAATTGTTGGCACCCTCAACTTAATATTTGGTTCCACAACTTTTGGACTAAATAACTGCAATCAATCGCTTCATATAACCAACAATAATCTTCTATCACCTCTCAACTGGAATTTTGAACCACTCTTCTTTTGCAAACTGCTCCATGTCTCTCATATTAGAAGGGTGACTTCTCTCAAAGGCAATTTTACGATGTCTCCACAGGTGTTCAATAGAATTTAGATACGGACCCATTGCTGGCCACTTCAGAACTCTCCATTAGGCATGTGAGAACATTTCAATGTCCGGTTCGGAAAAGTTCACCGAACAAATTGTTATTTGCCGAATTTATTCTCCAAATGTTCGTTGAACATTTCCGAATCCCATAGGAGTCAATGGGGTGTAAGGTAGCGCTATTCGTCACACTGAGGGCACTCGCTTCACCTGGTCAATTAAAGCACCCATGCAACGTTTTCCGGAAATATGTAGTCCAGCAGTTTATTACACCTCATAACCTGTTTAGAACAAAGTCCATCTCAATGGCTTGCAGGAATGTTACACATGTATATCCTCGAGCCTTTTCAGTGGCAGCTATGCCCGCTTGGCTTCAAATACAGACTTCAGCAAGGTACAGCAACAATATTCATTTAAAGCACCGATTTACCTTTGCTGGGTCTCAGCTGCTTCTATCAGCTCTGTTCTGCAACAGTTGTGGCTTTAAGGCTCCCCAGACGTAGTCTCCAGGCCACGTGCCATCCAAGGCTAGTGGTATCTCAGACACAGGGATCCAGCCTCTGCCTTCCAGGCTAGTAGTGTCCCAGACTCAGGGACCAGGCTTCTTGCATCACCAGGCATCACCAGACTTCATCAGGCCTCTCTCTGTCTCTGTTTGAAAACCACAAGGATTTTTATATCCTTCTGTGCACACAGGACGTGTGATGGTGTCACAGTCATGTGATTAGTCATCTGAAGGGGAGGTAAATGGTCAGCCAAAACACACCCCCTGGACATTTTAGCAATGCAGCAAGCCGCTGCATTACATATTTCCCCCCTGTTCAAACTTGTGGGGTTGAACACATAATATACACAATCACATTATAACCCACGGTTAACACAGAGACCATGTACTTGACAATTGCGCTGCTCAGCCCCTGGAACATTAGTCATCAAAATTAGCCCATTCCTTAGGGACCTACTATCTGTCTTTGTCACTAACTTCGTCAAGTCACATTTCCGAGTGGTAACCTTGTCAGACCTCCCCCGCTCCCAGCAGTCAATACAGCAGTGTGACTCAGTTGCCCTTGTATCTAAGGTCAGGTCTGACTTCGTGCTGTCCCGTACTCTATTGGTCATTTGTATAGACCTCTCAGACCTGTGTTACTGGAGGTCTCACTACCTCTAAACCCGCGCCCACTATCCTCAGGAAATCTTGAAAGGTCTCTAACTTCTACTGCGGCCATCCTATTATTTGAAGGGCCCTTTCTCTGTCTGGTCTCACAATTTATAGATGGCTGCCAGGCGATGCTGTATTTCCATTCGTAATCTGGCGAGATTCAACTGTTCTACCTCTCGCAGGTAGGTCACTCGGTACTCCATCAGCATGCGTATATATGCAAGATTTTCTTCCGGTTCGACAGTGGAGAATGACACCATGCCGTCTTCATCTGGTATCCAGTCCTGACGATCATGTGGACTGCTTACTTTCATGACACCAGACTTCTTTACCATCATTTGCATGGTTCGGCCATTTCTTCCAATGAGCTTTCTTACCAAAGCATGAGGCACCCGGATGACTTCTTCCCGCAGACTTTGAGCTTTTCTCATAAGCTCCAGTTGTCTAATGGCTTGTTCCATCTTCAACCGGACAAACCGCTTCGTGTGAACACATCCCCAGTGCATGTCCCTTAGGATAGCCATCCTATTCACTGTGACTTCGGTTGTGGACAGGACCACCAGCTGTTTAGCTTCTGAGGTCGAGTACACCTTACAGGCTCCCATGGCCTTCTTAAACTCTTCATGCACTGACTCTCTGGTGCATTCTTCTCTCAAATCTTCGTGTACATCGATGAGACACTTGTACCGAGACGTTTGTCTCACCAGTGGTCTCTAAATAATCATCTGGGTCAGCTTTCAGGGACAACTGACTTTCAGCTTCTTCACCCTGTATGCTTCCCCTGAGCTGACTCACAGCTATGAATTCAAGAATTCTCATCTTGACCACTTCCATTTCATACTTATCTTATTTTAACGCTCTCTCAGCTCTCCTCAGGTCCACCTTCTCATGGTTTAAAGGATTAAGCGCAATTTGTTTGCCCTTCTCCTTCTTCCAGGAGGCCTCGTTCACTGATTGGTACTTTGCCAGGTGACCTTTGAGCTCGACAACTTCTTCCTCTAGCTCAGCCACTCGCCTCTCAGCAACCCATCTCTGAAGCTCTTCCTGCTTCAACTGCTCCTTTATCAGCAGAATTCTCTCAGAACTCTCTGTCACCAATGTGCCCACTCGGCTCTCGACAGACAGTCTCTTAAGCTTTTCTTGCTTCAAATGGGCTTGTAGTGACTCCTTGAGCTCCCTTATCTCGGCTCTTACATCCACCAAATCACCCAAGCTTGCATTATTCAAAGAGGCATTTGCTTCATACTTCTCTTCTCCGATAGACTCCTCCATCCTGCAGATTCTATCCTTAAGGCTCGTCTCTGCCCTCTGTAGATCTTCACAGAACGTCTGCAGCTCCTTCCCCTGAGCTTCCAGTCCTGGGATCTTTCTGCGGAGATCATCATTCTCATCCCGGGTGTCCAGTAGAGTGGTCTCAATCACTCGGCGCATGTGTTCTGCATCTGCATTATCATCCTCTAGTTTTTCCTTAACCTTGAGGAGATCCTCATAGTCTCTCTTAATTTGTTGCAGATCCTTACTGAGTTCACCATACTCCTTTTTGGATTCACAAAGATCCTGGTTGAACTGCTTGCGCAGTCATTCTAGGTTTTGATCACGTCTAGAAACTTCATCCTGCAGCGCCTCTTTCAAGGCAGACAGCTCCCTATAACTCTGGTGTAGACCCTCATCCAGCTTTTGCTTCACCTGCATCAGCTCTAACTGTACCAGGGAGAAACGATCTTTCAGCTCGCACAGCTCATCTTCTAACTCCACTTTGTCAAGCTCAAACTGAAAAACCTCGTCTTTATTTTTCTGGAACTTTTACTTCCAATTGTTGACATCCTTGCTGCTTTCCTCCAGTTCTCGCTGTAAGTTCCTCACAACCTGGTTTATTTTCTGCCGTTCAGACTCCATGCTCAGCTGGTCTGAGGACACGTTCTCCAGGTTTTTCCTTAGTTCCTGCACGTCACTCTGATACTGCTGTCTGACAGGCTCCAGCTCTTGGTCAGGATTGGCTACCTCCTCTTTCAGGGCTGTCGGCTCCTGATCCTTCTGTCTCAGTAGATCATCCTGCTTGTAACTAATCTGCAGAACTGCATCCAACTCTTCCTCCTGATCTTCATTGTGGTCTGATACTGTACCGGAGGTTGCTACTGGCAACGTCACCTCCTCTTCCCTCCTGATCTCTTCTGTTTCTAAAGGAGGATCCACACTCGGAATAAAGGCACCCAACATTGCATTTTCTTTAATTTCCCTTTCAGAAAAGGCTAAAGGAGCAACTTTTTTGTGGACCTTGCACCATCGTCGATGAGAGGGGGACTTTCTCACCTCGTCTAGCTCCTCCTGACTCAATTCTCTTTCTACTTTCGTTGTGTCACTATCAGCAATGGGGTCTGTGTCACTTCCCATGGTGTTGTGGACCAACAAGTCATCTCCAACTTTGACGTCAACTCCTTCTACTGGAGCTACCCTGTTATCTACGGTCAAATTGTCATTTTTAGGTGGCACCAACCCACAACCAGTAACCAATTTTGGTTTTCTATGCTTATCGCTCTTTTGAAACTTCGCCCCCTTTTGAGACTCCGCCCCCTTTTGGACACCCACACCTGTAGGGGGATTTTTTAAAAAACCCACACGATAGTCTTAGGACCCAGTCCACAACATCTCTTACCACCTCCCCGGGCACTCTGGAACAATAGCGGCGCCCCAGGAGAACTCACAGAATGGTCCGCTGCCGCCATTCTATATGGTGCCAACAGCTCCTGCCGTTCCTACATCATGTCCTATTGCTGTAACTTTAACATGTACCTTAACTGCTCAGCAGCTTCAGACTCATCTGCTGCTCCCTTAACAGCCATCTTTATCTGCTCCTGCATTTCTTCAGAAAACTATATTTTGCTGAAGAGCGTTTGCAGTCGATCATCTAACCACTTGTCCATTCCGAATGGGGATACTGCTCCTTTCATAGCCATCACGGTACACTGTTCACACTAGACACTTCACACGGCTCTCCCCAGAAAATTTTCGTGGCCCCACCAAGCCACAGCAAACCAGGTTTGAGTGCGACGACAATTTTTGTAACCCCGCCGAGTTACAGCCAGATGCTTTAATCTTTGTGACCCCGCCGAGCCACAGCAAGATGCTTGGATCCACATTCGTCGTCCTGTGCTGTTACCCTAGCAACCAGGTTGCCGTTGCCCGCATTCTCCACCAACTGTAAGGTAGCGCTATTCATCACGCTTCACTGGGTCAATTAAAGCACCCATGCAACGTTTTCCGGTAATATGTAGTCCAGCAGTTTATTACACCTCATAAACTGTTTATAACATAGTCCATCTCAATGGCTAGCAGGAATGTTACTCATGTATATCCTCGAGCCTTTTCAGTGGCAGCTATGCCCGCTTGGCTTCAAATACAGACTTCAGCAAGGTACAACAACAATATTCATTTAAAGCACTGATTTACCTTTGCTGGGTCTCAGCTGCTTCTATCAGCTCTGTTCTGCCACAGCTGTGGCTTTAAGGCTCCCCAGACATAGTCTCCAGGCCACGTGCCTTCCAAGGCTACTGGTATCTCAGACACAGGGATCCAGCCTCTGCCTTCCAGGCTAGTGGAGTCCCAGACACAGGGACCAGGATTCTTGCCTCACCAGGCCTCACCAGGCTTCACCAGGCCTCTCTCTCTGTTTGAAAACCACGAGGATTTATATATCCTTCTGTGTACACAGAACCTGTGATGATGTCACAGTCATGTGATCAGTCACCTGAGGGGGAGGTAAATGATCAGCCAGAACACACCCCCTTGACATTTTAGCAGTGCAGTAAGCCGCTGCGTTACAGAGGGGACCAAAAAAATGCATATACAACACCTAGAAATGGGACCAAAAGCTGCGAAAACACATCAAATTAGGTGTAGACACCAGGGAAGTGCCATCAATTGACCCAGAGTACAATTACTATAATTATTATTACTGTGACACCGACATTTATTCAGTTGCGCTTTACATGTCAAAAGGGGTCACCGACTGGTACAACAGGAGAGAGGACCCTGCCTGTGAGGGCGCACTGTCACGTACGTCGTTTGTGGAACCGCTGTGCCACCCCGGAGAGCCTGGAGGGGCATGACTAAGCGAGCACCGGACTGTTCACTAGAGCCTCTGATGGTGAGGCTAGACTTGGTTCCCGATTTACACCAGGTACCACTCCAGTACAGACAAGCAGCTGGACCCATTAGGATGGATTAAATGGTGAAGCAGGTAGAGTCTGTATCAGGAGTGGAGCAGGCGGAGTCTGTATCATTAGTGCAGCAGGCAGAGTATGCATCAGGAGTGCAGGAAGGACTGGTATGCAATCTTACACTACTAAGACTGCAGAACATGAAGGTTCCACTACAGCCAACCCAAAATATGTAGACCCAATCAGAATCACCCACATTTAAAAAAATTAGTGGCAGACGCTAGCAAAGTGGCATCAATTTTACTGCTGTAGAAATAGTGTAAATAAGACCCACACCTCTTTCGGTACAGCCAACCCAGGAGATGGAGACCTATCCAGGAGTGTTCACATTGCCCTAAATGAGGGCCTATCACTACCGAAGTGGCATCAATGTCATCAGACTACAAGTAGTTTAACTCAGACCCATACCTGTCCCACAACAGCCAACCCAGGAGATAAGTCATGTGTACAATGAAACAATCTTTTACGTGACCACAACAGCAGGATTGAGGGCTGGCTGCAGTGCTGAAAGAGGGCAGGGTATGGTGAAATGGACAAACCGATAGACCATGAGTGAGGTGCAGGTGGAGATGTTGCGGTGGATTGAGAAATGCGTGGTGTGCTCAGAGAGACAAACACAGCAGGCATGTCTGCTTCACTTACAGCTGACGGGCTGTCACTCAGCCTAACTAACAGCGGGTATACAGCAGGTTTTGTCGGACACCTGCGTGACACAACTTGGCACGGTAACAGAGGAGGAAGAGGAAGCCGCAGACGTGTTTGATGGGGCGGCTGATTGTTGTTTATTGAAAAGCAATTTAGAGTTTATCATGTTTGTGTACCCGTTGGGGGAGAATAATATCTGCACCAAATGCTCAATTTCACTACAGTATAACTATAGAAATGCATGGAGACCAAAACCTCTTCCACTAAAGTCAACCCAATTGATGGAGACCCATTCAGGATTCCCCACATTTCCAAAGTGTAATCAATTTCACTTCAGTAAAAATAGTGTAAATGACTAAATTGTGGCAAAATTGACTCTTATAACGTGGATCCAAAAAAGTGGCAAGCCAGTAGTCAGCATTATTTCGAATCCTAACTATACGGGGATCATGTTGGAGATACTGTATCAATAAGGCACTCATATGTCGGGCTCTTCCAGGAGGTCCAAAGACAGGCTGTATTGTTGGCTACATAACACTGATGCTTGTTAGCTCCTTCCCCTCCTTTCAAACAAGAGGGGATGATTATACTCTTCATCCTCTGACAGCTGCTCGCCCATCACCTCTTCCTCCTCCATTAGTTCCTCGGCTCTAGCATCTTCACTAGCAGTTTACCTGGTATCACCAAACCCCTTCGATCGCTGTAATCCACTGTCACTTGGCATCCATCTGTATGACGACAGTCTGGAAATTTGAGATATTGGTATCCCTTCTGCATCCTCCTCTTATTCTGGGGCCACCACCTCCTGCCGCAGGTTATTCAAAGTTTGCTCCAGCATGTATATGACCAGAATAGTGATGCTGATGACGGCATCGTCAGCGCTAACCAGTTTAGTAGCCATTTCAAAACCATGCAGAAGGGTACAGAGGTCATTAATCTGTTCCCACTCCGCAAACGTGATATGCCCCAACTCCGTACTGTGTTGCCCCAGCAATACATCATGGCATACTGCGTCAGAGCTTGTTGCTGCTGGCACAGTTTCTGCAAAATGTGCAGAGTGGAATTCCACCACATTGGCACATTGCAGATCAACCTGTTAACTAGCATGGACAAAGATCTCTGTATCGATGCAAGTTGATGACATGAGGGGTGCAAATAGCTGAAGTGAGCACACAGCTTCAATACTTTGTGAAGCAGCTCATCCAGGCCAGGATAGTGGCGGTGAAATCTCTGTACCATCAGGTTGAGGATGTGAGCCATGCAAGGCATGTATGAAAGCTTGCCTCAGCTTCGGGCACCTAACAGGTTCACACCATTATCGTACACGGTCTTCCCTGGCTCTCGGTTCAGCAGAGACAGCCATTGCTTAAACTGAGCCTGGAGAGATGCCCACAAGTCTTCACCTGTATGACTGCGATCTCCAAGGCATATTAATTTGATGACTGCATGATTATAGTGAGCCCTGACTGCGCAGTACAGAGGTTGTGTGTATTCGCTCCGCACCATTGGAATGTGTGTCTCATTGAGGCAGAGTTTCAGTACGCAGGTGGAGGCCCTAGAGAAGGTGGAGGACGCAGAAGCAGCAGAGGAAGAGGTAAATACTGAGGTTTCTTCTGCAAGCCTTGAGGATTCCAAGATTTGTGGAGCAGCCCCTTCCCCGCCTGCCCCCACAGCCACAAGAGTCACCCAGTGCCCAGTCAGTGAGATGCAACACCCCTGGCCATGCTTACTTATCCAGGTGTCTGTGGTAAAATTCACCCTGACACAAGTAGATTTAGACAAGGATCGGCTGATATTGTCTGAGACATGCTGGTGTAGCGCAGGCACAGCTTTCTTAGACAAGTAATGGCGACTGGGCAACTGGTACTGGGGGACTGCGACGGCCATCAGTTTTCGGAAACCATCTGTATCTACCAGGCGGAAAGACAGCATTTCCGTGGCCAACAGATTGGTGATGGTGGAGTTCAGCCTCTTAGCTTTGGCTTTTGTAGGATGAAACAATCTTTTACGTGACCACAAATGCAGGACCAAGGGCTGGCTAAGGTGCTGAGAGAGGGCGGAGTATGGTGAACCGGAAAAACTGGTCCAGCGTGAGGGAGATGCAAATGTTAAAGTGGATTGAGAAACATGTTGTGTGATTGGTGAAACAAACACAGCAGGCGTGTCCGCTTCCGTTACAGCTGACGGGCTCCTACTCAGCCTGACTGGAGCAGGTTAAGAACCGGAGTTTCTGCGATGGGTCACCTGTAGTTATGAGCGAGCACTAAAATACTCGGGTACTAGTTGCTCGGGTCGAGCAAATTAGAATACTCGGGTGCTCGACCCGAGCAACAAGCCCAATGTAAGTCTATGGGAAACTCGAGCATTTTTCCGGGTGGTTCCCCTCGGCGGTCTTCAGAGGGCCTAAAAATTGCCCAAATCGATAGGAACAGTGCTCAAATGACATGAAGACAGCATGGAGAAGACCCCTGGAAGCATTTATGACTCCCAGGTCACTGCTGTTAACAATGTTGTCAGAGTATTACGCCACTTTTACTGACTCACAATAAAACATACAAAAACTAAACTAAAATGGATTTTCCTGGGAAATATGTTAAGGAACATCCTTTCCAGGATAATGGCTTGTATAGAAGGCAAAATAAATAACCAAAACCAAAATTGCTCCTCCACACCTTTGGCTATGCTTACACGTTGCGTTTTTGATGCGTTTTTGCACTTTTGCATTGCTTTCAACCAAGACAAATGCATTCACCAGGAAATGTAATTTTAACATTTTACAACCTTATCTGGCCATGTGGTGTGTGACACATCAGCAGACACATGCATACAGTGGTGAAAAGACTTGGGAACAGCATGGGGAAGACCTTTGGAAGCATCTCTGACTCCCAGGTCACTGCCTAAAAGTGTGCCCATCATAAGTGATCCTTGGCGCATGCGAAGATGCCTCCCACCATGCACCTGTCATTGCAGACTTGCAACAATCACCATCCACGTCCTTGTCCCACTGCAGCGTTCAGTTGTCCCTACCCCATTCCTTGGAATGCAAGCTCAAATATTCAGGCAGCCAGACACCCACCCACAGGCTGCAATACTATACTGCCAATTTTTTGACAGCTGCTTGCATTTGAAATGTGGCCTATTAAGCTCGTGGAGGTGGAAGCTTTTCACAACCTCATGACACACACACACACACACACACACACACATCTGTCGTTGCGCATTTAATTTCTTGAATACAGAGTTGGACAATGGCCTGATCTGTAATGCGGTTTGAGAAATAACATGCATAAGCATGGCCGATCCACATTAAAAAAGCAGCCATAGAGTGTCCGGGAACCTTTCCCCACACTTTTCTTAGCCAGGGCTGCTTTTCGGCAGGGTTGGACGGGCCCACCAGGGAACCGGAGACTCCTCCGGCGGGCCCAGGCTTCTCCTTCAGGAGACTTCATAGTGCCGAGGTGAGGCCATGATGATGATAGAGGCCACCATATGCTTAGTATTCTGTTACTTGGAATGCAATTGCAAGTATGCAGCCAGCCACCCATCCACCCACAGGCCGCAACACTAAGCTGCCAGATTTCTGAGCAGCTTTTTGCACTTGAGATATGGCCTTTTAAGCTCATGGAGGCGGAAGCTATTCACAAAATCATGTCGGCGGCGGCCGGGTGTCCATACTCGGTCCCCAGCCGCCACTATATTTCCCGGTATTGCCTCCGCCTTCTACAAGCACGGGTCCCACAACATTGCCTGTGCCCTCCCCAGTGCACTTACTGGGAAGAACTGCCTAACCACAAACACGTGGACAGGTGAATGTGGCCAGGGATGGTACGGAGCCAGTCCACAACTTTTTTTTGCTGACAGTTGTATTTAGCTCGGTGAAAGGACTGGCATAGAGGGAAACTCTATTTACCCTGCATGTAATTTCTCACAGGAAGTCCTGTAATGCAGCTTGTTGCAGAAATAATGGCAGCCCGTCCAACATCAACTCACACTTGTCTGTGGTGCTTTGACACACACACATCTTTCTTTGCTCATTTAATTTCTTGAATACAGGGTTGGACAATGGCCTGATCTGTAATGCTGTTTGAGAATTAACATGCATAAGCATGGCCGATCCACATTAAAAAAGAAGCCATAGAGTGTCCAGGAACCTTTCCACACACTTTTCTCAGTCAGGACTGCTTCTTGGCAGGGTTGGACGGTCCCACCAGAGAATCCTCTGGTGTGCCTTGGCTTCTACCTCAGGAGATTTCATGATAGCACTAACTTTGCAGCTGCTATGGGGCTCTTGAGTGGGGGAGAAAGGTTAGCCCTCAGAATCAAATCCAATGGTTTTCAATCTGAAAAAGCTTCTCAGCGGGAGTTGCATTTAACCACAGCCAAATTCTTTAACTCAGTGAAAGGACTGGCATAGAGGGAAACCGTATCTACCCTGGCTGTCATTTCTCTGTCATCAGGTTCCGCCCATTGTCACACACGACCATGCCTGGCTGTATATTCAGCAGTGAGAGCCACAGATCAGGCTGCTGTGTAACAGCTTTCAACAAATCTGCAGCGCTGAGCAGTTTGTCAATTAAGCATTAAGCATGTTATCTTCAGCACAGACTGTTGCCGCTTGGCCAAGGCAGTGCTGCAGTGCTGTCAGCTTGTGAGTGATGTGGTCATTTCGGAGGAGGAGGTGCATGAGCTGAACAATGTGATTACATTGTTGTTAAATTGGTGACTCTGTTTTTTATACTAAAGAAAGATCCTATTGTTTTGGGTTTTTTTACGTTATGTTTTAAGACAAATGCATTCACCGGGAAATGTCATTTTAACATTTTACAACCTTAGCTGGCAATGTGGTGTGTGACACATCATCAGACACTTCCTGTTTTATTTATGATGGAGGGACTCTGAAAGTCATAAAGCCTATTTTTATAGGGACGTCAGACGGCACTTACTATTCTTAAAAGGCCAGCAGTCGGCCCTAGCTAATGTTAGAGAGCCCTCAGCCGGCTATGCTTTGTTGTTCCCATTATTAACAAGTGGGTCTTCTAAACTGTTATTGCGTATCCAGTGACTGCGAGGGCTACCAAAAATTTGGACGCACCCCAAAACCCCTTTGAAGAGACATAGAGGAGGGTCTCAGTAAAAAAAATGTTCCCATTATAAAGGAGCGGGTCTCCTATAGTGGTAATGCCCATGCTGTGACTGCAAGGGCTGCCAAAATTTGGGAAAAACCCCACAAAGAATTGAAAGACACATAGAGCAGGGCCACAGTAACAAGGTACGACATGTTCCCATTAAAAAGGACAGGGTCTGCTATACAGTTAAATGGTATGCAGTGAGTCCAACGACTGACAATTTTAGGAATAACCCTACTAAGAATTTAAAGACACACAGAGTACGGCCACAGTAACGTGAAACGACAAATTCCCATTATAAAGGAGAGAGTCTCCCATAGTGTTGGCCTATGCAGTGAATGCAAGGGCTGCCAAAAATTTGGAGGCACTTCAATGCCCCTTAGAAGAGACGTGGAGGAGGGCCTCATAAAAAATTATCCCTATTAGAAAGGAGTGGGCCTCCTATACTTGTAATGCCCATGCACTAAGTGTATGGGCTCACAAACATTTACCTCTGGGGGGTATACATGAACATACTGTATAAAATTTTTTTTTTTACGGGCATCATAAACACCCTTTAAAAAAATTAGTTGAGTGTTGCATCACGGACCACAGTCACCCTGGTGATATGGTGGTGGAGGATAAATAGCCAATATCAGGAAGCGTATACCCATGTGTGGGTGTGAAAAGGTGCATGGGAATACACCTCTCAAGAAAATACACTGGATTGGAGTTTTATGTTATGCTTCTATCATTCGGTGGTGTTGAGAAGTCTGGCCCAATCCAGCCCTTGTTCATTTTTATAAGAGTCAGCCTGTCAGCATTTTCAGTTGACAGGCGGATGCGCTTATCAGTTATAATTCCATCAGCGGCACTAAAAAGCCGCTCTGATAAAACGCTGGCGGCAGGGCAGGCCAAGACCTCCAAGGCATAGAGAGCCAGTTCATTCCACGTATCCAGCTTGGATACCCAATAACTATAAGGCACAGTGGAATCACGGAGGACGTTGGTATGGTCGGCAAGGTACTCCCTCAGCATCTTCCCAAATTTTGCACTCCTTGTGAGAGTACCCGCGCCTCAAGGCCTGTCCGATGGGAGGGTCTGAGAAAACTCTCCCAGAACTTTGACATTGTTCCCCTGCCTCTGCTGGGTTGAAATTGTGTCTTTCTCGCCAGTACTCCTTGGTTGTCCAACGAAGTGTGCCCTTTGACGCCAGCATTTTCAGATGGGAATTATTTTAATAGTTCCGCAATAAGGGCCTTTTGGTACAGTCCCATTTTTGTAGACCTGTCCGCCTCAGGAATAAGAGATATAAAGTTCTCCTTGTAGCGTGGGTCTAGAAGTGTCACCAACCAGTAATGGCTGTCACCCAAAATTTTGAGAACGCGAGGGTCATGGGAAAGGCAGCGAAACATAAACTCAGCCATGCGTGCCAGTCTGCTAACAGGCAAGACTCCCGTGTCCTCAAAAAGAGGATGACTGACCATTCTCTCCTCCTCCTCCTCCTCCTCTCTGTCCTCTGGCCATCCACGCTGGACAGACGGTATGACAGCTGTGCAGGTAGTACCATCTATAGTGCATGAAACTAGCTCCTGTCCTTCCTCATCCTCCTCCTCCTCCTCTTCCTCATTGTCACCCAATCCACGTTGGGATGAGATGAGGCTTGGCTGTGTCTAATCACCCTGTATGGTTCCTTGCTCAATCTCATCGTGCTCCACCTGCAATATATCCTCTTTGATAGTGAGCAGAGAGATTTTCAGTAGACAGAGAAGCAGGATGGTGACGCTAATTATGGCGTCATCACCGCTCACCATCTTGGTGGAGTCCTCAAAGTTTTGGAGGATGGTATATATGTGTTATGGAGCCGGGTGGTGGAACCTCTGTGCTGTGGTGCAAGGAGGGACCCAGAGGGGTGTAGCTAAGTATCATCTCGGACCGGACTAGGTCGTACGGCGGCTAACGATTCCATGACCAGGGAGGGACCGAGCAAAGGGACCAGGTGCTACTCTGGGGTCAACCTTGTAAGAGAGCAGGTGACTCCCACGGGTCAGATGGCAGGGACTGACCAATACTGCAGATGAGTACAGCAGGCAGGCTGACGAGAGATCCGGGTAGATGAACTGGCAGAGACAGCAGATGACAGGCGGGAGCCTCTAGGTAGGCTGTCAGGTGGTCACGGCAAGTGACAGGCAGGAGCCTCTAGGTAGGCTGTCAGTTGGTCACGGCAAGTGACAGCTGGAAGCCTCTAGGTAGGCTGTCAGGTGGTCATGGCAAGTGATGGGCAGGAGCCTCCAGGTAGGCTGTCAGGTGGTCACGGCAAGTGATAGGCGGAAGCCTCTAGGTAGGCTGTCAGGTGGTCACGGCAAGTGACAGGCGGAAGCCTCTAGGTAGGCTGTCAGGTGATCACGGCAAGTGATGGGCAGGAGCCTCCAGGTAGGCTGACAGGTGACAGGTAACAGGTAGGTGCTTCCAGGTAAGCAAGCGGGCAATGCCCATAGACAGACTGGCGGACTGAACGGAAGACAGACTGTCAGGCTGGAGAGAGTCAGGCTGGTGGACTTGACTGATAGTCAGGCTGGCGGGCAGGTCTAGTAGTCAGGCTAGTAGCGGGACCTGAGGGCTGAAGGAGAGGTAAGTACACTGTGCATCAACTATTGCTCGGGCACCTCCATATTGGAGGAGGTGCCTAATATATGGGAGGATCTCCGGCAATTGGCCGGGGACTCCTTAGGGCGGCGCGCGGCCCTTTAAAGAGGAAGGGAGCACGCGCTCGCCCTAAGCATGGTGCCCGGGAAGCTGCGCTCGCCGGCAGCAGAAGCAGGAAGACGAGTGCTGGAGGACGCCGGGCAGGGAGCGCAGCTGTGAGAGGGACGGCATCTCTGCCTGGCAGGGGGCAGAGATGCCGATGCTACAGTACCCCCCCTTTATGCCCCCTCTTTATTAGGCCAGAAAGAAATTTTTCAAGAAGAAGCAGGGAATAAATTTTCTCCCTGGGTTCCCAAGTTCTCTCCTCTGGGCCATACCCCTTCCAATCCACGAGAAAAAGATTTTTCCTCTTGCCCTCTTGGTGGCCAGAATGTTCTCTACCTCAAAAACGTCCTCAGCGGAAACTGCAGCAGGGGGAGTACCTGGATTGTTGGAAAAAGAATTAAACACAACTGGTTTGAGGAGAAATACGTGGAATGAGTTGGGAATCCGTAAGGTGGCCGGGAGTTTTAACTTGTAGGCCACTTGGTTGATTTGTCTGAGGACTTCAAATGGACCGATGAACCGAGGACTCAACTTGTAGGAGGGTATTTTAAGCTGAACATGTTTGGAGGAGAGCCAAACCTTGTTTCCCGGACGGAAATGAGGCAGATCCAGACGTCTCTTGTCAGCATATCTCTTCATCCACTTGGAGGACTGAAGAAGTGCGGACCTAGTATTCTCCCAAATGGTGGAAAATTCGCTGACCAGAGACTCCGCGGTAGGGTTGTTCACAGAAGCGGAGACTGGAAACGGAATCCGGGGATGTTGACCATAGACTACAAAGAACGGGGACATGGAAGTCGATTCGCTCTCATGGTTGTTGTAGGAGAATTTAGCCCATGATAGGAGGTGCACCCAATCGGTATGGTGAGCAGTAACAAAGTGCCGGAGGTAGCTGGTAAGGATCTGGTTGATACGCTCCACTTGGCCATTGGACTCTAGATGGTAAGTGGAGGAGAAATCCAGGGTGACATCCAGCAGCTTACACGTAGCTCTCCAGAAGCGTGAAGTGAACTGAACCCCTCGATCTGACACAATGTGGAGGGGTAGGCCATGGAGACGGAAAATGTGAAGGAAGAAGTCTTTAGCCAGCTCTGATGCAGACGGCAAACCAGGCAGAGGGATGAAGTGGGCCATTTAAGAAAAGCGGTCGGCGACCACCCAAATGACTGTACAACCGGCAGAAACAGGGAGATCTGTAATAAAGTCCATAGCAATGTGTTGCCAAGGGGCAGCAGGTACGGGAAGAGGCAGGAGGTGACCGGCTGGAAGATGTCTGGGAACTTTGTTGCGGGCACAAGACGAACAGGCCGAGACAAAGTCTACCACATCCTTGCGCAGGGTGGGCCACCACTAATGCCGGGTAATGAGCAGGAAAATTTTCTTCTGACCGGCATGGTCGGCTAGTTTAGATGAATGACCCCAGTGAAGAATCTTCTCCCGATCTAGAACTGCTACGAACGTATTACCGGGTGGGAGACGAGTCAGATCTAAGTGGGCCATACTCATCACTTTGGAGGGGTCAATGATGTGCATAGGCTCCTCCTCTAGAAGGGAGGACAGGAAGGATCGGGACAAGGCGTCAGCTTTAACATTCTTGTCCGCTGGACGGAAATGTAGGATAAAGTCGAAGCGAGCGAAGAACAAAGACCACCGGGCCTCACGCGGATTGAGTCTTTGGGCATTCTGAAGATATGCAAGGTTTTTGTGATCAGTGTAGATGATCACTGGGTATAGAGCCCCATCAAGCAGGTAGCGCCACTCCTTCAGCGCCAATTTGATGGCTAGCAGTTCTCTGTCTCCTATGGAGTAGTTGCGCTCCGACAAGGAGAAGAGTTTGGTGAAGAAGCTGCAGGTTACCATTCTCCCGGATGAAGATTTTTGGGAGAGCAGCGCTCCGGCTCCGGAGGAGGAAGCATCAACCTCCAGGAAGAACTGTTTGGTGCAGTTTGGACGGTGCAGCACTGGGGCAGAGGAGAAGACTTGCTTTAAGGAAAGGAAGGACTTCTCAGCTTCGGGTGGCCATACCTTGGGATTTTCTCCCTTACGGGTGAGCGCAGAGATAGGAGCAGTCTGGGAAGAGAAGTGCGGGATGAAGAGACGGTAGTATTTGGCGAAGTCCAGGAATCGCTGAATCGCCTTCAACCCCTCCGGACGGGGCCATTTTAAGATGGCAGAGAGCTTCTCGGGGTCCATTCGTAGACCTGTCTGGGAGATAATATAGCCCAGGAATGGAAGGGAGGTCTGTTCGATGAGGCACTTCTCAAATTTGGCATAGAGGTGATTCTGCCTGAGCCAAAGCAGGACCTGGCGAACATTCCTCCCGTGTGTGGGAAGGTCCGGAGAGAAGACCAAGATGTCGTCCAGGTACACCACCACGCAGGAATTTAGAAGATCACAGAAGATGTCATTGACTAATTTTTGGAAGACGGTGGGAGCATTGCAGAGACGGAAGGGCATTACATGGTATTCATAGTGACCGTCCCGGGTATTAAATGCCTTCTTCCACTCGTCTCCTTGACAGATCCAGACCAGGTTATACGCCCCACGTAGATCCAGCTTGGAAAAGATCCTAGCCCCATTAAGGTGGTCAAACAACTCAGAGATGAGTGGCAGGAAGTATTTTTTTTTTTACCGTGATTTGGTTGAGTCCTCGATAGTCTATACAGGGGCGTAGTGAACCATCCTTCTTCTTGACGAAGAAGAATCCGGCTCCAGCCGGGGAGGTAGATTTCCGGATGAATCCCCTAGCAAGATTCTCCTTAATGTATACCGACATGGCCCAGGTTTCGGCCGACGACAACGGGTAAATACGCCCACGGGGTGGAGTGGCACCGGGTACCAGGTCGATCGGGCAATCATATGGTCTATGGGGTGGCAGTGTCTCTGCTTCCTTTTAGTCAAAGACATCTGCATAGGACCAGTAGGGTGCCGGTAAACCGGGTAGATTAGCCGGGGTGAGAGGCGGATGAACCGGGCGGACCGGGACCAGGCAGGTCTTATGGCAATCTTGCCCCCAACGGAGAACTTCACCAGATTGCCAGTTCAGCATGGGTTCATGTCTCTGAAGCCAGGGTAGACCTAGCAATAGGGAGTGAGAGAGACTGGAAAGCACATGGAAGGAGAACCTTTCAAAGTGCAGCATTCCCACCTGCAGGGTTGTAGGTTTTATGACAAGCAGGATGGTCACCGGAAGGAGTCTTCCATCCACGGTGGCGACTGCCAAAGTTTCAGCCAGAGGTTTGGTGGGAATGTGATATTTCTCTACCAGGGACTGGGAAATGAGGTTCCCAGCAGCTCCAGAATCTAGATGTGCAATTTCAAAGTATCGGTTCTCTCCCCAGGAGATGGAGACAGACAAAGTCAGGGAAGGAGAGGGTTTACTTTTGCCTAGGATGACCTCTCCGAGCGGTCCTAGATACTAGCGTTTCCCGGCTTCCCCGGGCAGGAACGGATGAAGTGTTTCTAACTGCCGCAATAGAAACAGCTCCCCTCGGCTCGGCGTGACTCATGGTGAGATTTGACCATCTTGGTCTGGTCGACCTGCATAGGTTCGGGCGAGCGTGCCCGGGGAGTTGCTAATTGAGAGACAGGTCTCTGGAAAGTAGGAGCAAGACGATGAAATCTTCGCTCCCGGGTAGTCTCTTTAGCACGTTCCAGGAAACAGATGTCGATCCGGGTAGCTAGCGACACAAGGTCATCCAGGGTGGTAGGAATGTCCCGGCCGGCTAACTCATCCTTAATCTGGCCGGAAAGGCCCTCCCAGAAAATGGACACCAGGGCCTCGTTGTCCCAGGCAAGCTCAGAAGCGAGGGTACGGCACCGTATGGCATATTGGCCCACGGTGAGACTGCCTTGGCGGATACGAAGCAGAGAGGAGGCAGTAGAGGATTTTCGTCCTGGTTCGTCGAAGACTTTCCGGAAAGCAGCGAGGAAAGTCGATAGATCGGACACCAGGGGATCCCCTGTCTCCCAGAGGGGATTTAGCCATGCCAGTGCTTCCCCAGAGAGGTGAGACATGATGAACGCCACCTTGGCCCGGTCGGAGGGAAACTGATGTGCCAAAAGTTCAAAGTGCAGGGTGCACTGGTTTATGAAACCCTGAGCTAGAGCTGGGTCACCTCAAAAATGAGGAGGTGCAGAAAGCCGGGGACCTGGGTTGGATGCCGTGGTTTTGGTGGGCAGCGGCGCTGCCGGAGCGAGAGTCGCACGACTCGAGGCGGACACAGGTGGAACAGTCAGTGTGTCCAGGTGGGAGTTGACACTCCGCAGGAAGTTCCTGATGGTTTCCTGTTGGGATCTCTGATGAGAAACCTCCTGGTACAGGTTAGAAAGCGAGGGAGCTTGGGGGCCACCGGGTTCCATGGCCCGAGCAAACTGTTATGCATCCGGGTGGTAGAACCTCTGTGCTGCAGTGCAAGGAGGGACCCAGATGGGCGTAACTAAGTATCAACTCGGACCGACCTAGGTTGTACGGCGGCTAACGACTCCATGACTAGAGAGGGACCGAGCAGAGGGACCAGGTGCTACTCTGTGGTCAACCTTGTAAGAGAGCAGGTGACTCCCACGGGTCAGATGGCTGGGACTGACCGATACTGCAGATGGGCACAACAGGCAGGCTGACGAGAGATCCGGGTAGATGAACCTCTAGGTAGGCTGTCAGGTGGTCACGGCAAGTGACGGGAAGGAGCCTCCAGGTAGGCTGACAGGTGGTCACGGCAAGTGACGGGAAGGAGCCTCCAGGTAGGCTGACAGGTGGTCACGGCAAGTGATGGGCAGGAGCCTCCAGGTAGGCTGTCAGGTGGTCACGGCAAGTGATAGGCGGAAGCCTCTAGGTAGGCTGTCAGGTGGTCACGGCAAGTGACAGGCGGAAGCTTTTAGGAAGGCTGTCAGGTGGTCACGACAAGTGACGGGCAGGAGCCTCCAGGTACGCTGACAGGTAACAGGTAGGTGCTTCCAGGTAAGCAAGCGGGCAAAGCCCATAGACAGACTGGCGGACTGAATGGATGACAGACAGTCGGGCTGGAGAGAGTCAGGCTGGCGGACTGAACTGATAGTCAGGCTGACGAGCAGGACTAGTAATCAGGCTAGCATCGGGATATGAGGGCTGAAGCAGAGGAAAGTACACTGTGCATCAACTATTGCTCGGGCACCTCCATATTGGAGGAGGTGCCTAATATATGGGACGACCCCTGGCAATTGGCCAGGGACTCCTTAGGGTGGCGCGCGTTGCCCCTTAAAGAGGGAGTGCGCGCACGCCCTAAGCACAGTGCCCAGGAAGCTGCACACGCCGGCAGCAGAAGCAGGAAGAGGAGCGCTGGGGGACGCTGGGCAGGGAGCGCGGTGGTGAGAGGGACGGCATCTCTGCCTGGCAGGGGGCAGAGACACCGATGCAACAATATGTCTGACATCCATGTCCACTCCTGAGGTCTTATGTGTTGAGTCTGTACTGAAAACCGACGGCCTTGTTGATGCTGGTACTCAACAACTGCCCACTTCTTCTCATATTTCCTTCCCAACATCTGCAGTGTAGAGTTCCAACACTTGGGGACATCACACACCTGTCTGTGAACCGGAATCTGCAAACGCTGCTGAAACACAGCAAGGGCGGTGGAAGCTGTAGCTGACTTTCTAAAATGGGCACACAGGTGGCGTACTTTAATGAGCAGATCCGGCAGCTCCGGGTAGGATTTGAGAAACCGCTGAACTACGAGGTTAAGCACATGGGCCAGGCATGGTACCTATGTGAGCAATCCTCGCCTCAGAGCCGCCACCAGGTTCCGGCAATTGGCACACACGACCATGCCTGGCTGTAGGTTCAGTGGTGTGAGACACAGATCTGCCTACTCTTTCAGAGCTGTCCACAACTCTTCAGCATTGTGCGTTTTTTCACCTAAGCATATTAGCTTCAGCACAGCCTGTTGCCGCTTGGCCGAGGCAGTGTTGCAGTGCTTCCAGCTTGTGACTGATGTGGTCATTTCTGATATGGAGGCTGAAGAGGAGAAGGAGGCTGAGGAGGATGAGGTGCAGGAGCTGTAGACCATGTGGGCAACCCTGATTGACCTAGGGCCGGAAATCCTTGGCGTCGGGAGGACGTGTTCCGTCCCAAGGTCCGACTGGGTCCCGGCTTCCACTATGTTAATCCAGTGTGCCGTCAGCGAGATGTACCGTCCCTGCACCAAAGCACTTGTCCATGTGTCCGTGGTTAGGTGGACTTTACCGGCAACTGCGTTGTTGAAGGCACGGGTAATGTTTTGGGACACGTGCTTGTGTAATGCGGGGACGGCACACCGGGAGAAATAGTGGAGGCTGGGGACCAAGTACCGAGGGACGGCCGCCGCCATCAAGTTGCGGAATGCTTCCGTCTCCATGAGCCTAAAAGGCAACATTTCGAGTGCAAGCAGTGGTGAAATGTGAGAATTTAGTAGTGTGGCCTGTGGGGCGTTGGCTGTATATTTGCGCTTGCGTTCCAAGGACTGGGCTATGGACAACTGAATGCTGCGCTGGGACAAGGACATGAACGTGCTTCCTGATGCTGCTACTTGAGAGTGTGCAGCGACAGGTGCATGGCAGGAGTCATCTTCGCATGCACCATGGACAGGGGATTGGCTTGCATCCACAACAGTGGAAGAAGCAGTGGTGACACCCGCAGACACTTTTCCTGGACCCTGGGGTTCTGCCCACAATGTCGGGTGCTTTGCTGCCATGTGCCTGATCATGCTGGTGGTGGTCAGGCTGGTCGTTTTGCCACCCCTGATGATGATGGCCTGGCAGGTGGTGCAAATGGCTTTTTTGAGGTTATTGGCAGAGTGTTTAAAAAACAACCAAACTTGGGAAGACCTAACAGTTGTACTGGCAACATCCTTTGTGTTGGTGTTACGGGGAACAGTTGCCTACCTTCTGTCTGAGGCCACCACACTGCTTCTTCCTGCCTGTTGGGGTGCTCTGCCTCCCTCACCCTGTGTGCTGCTGTCCTCACTCTGCATGTCCTCCTGCCACGGTGGGTCAGATACTATATTGTCCACCACCTCGTCTTCCACTTCCGCACCCTGGTCCTCCTCCTGACTTTCTAGCAATTGTGTCTCATCATAGTCCACCTGTTGTGACACTTTCCCATCGTCGCCTTCGTGTGACCGTGGCTGCTCAAACATTTGGGCATTGCTACACGCGATCTCCTCTTGCCCCGCTTCAAGTGGACCGGGCGAGAGGCCCGAATCTATAAATGGAAAAGAAAACAGCTCTTCAGAGTGTCCAAGTGTGGGATCAGTTGTCTCTGGGTACTCGGCATGGTGGGAGGAAGGAGGATCAGGGTGAGGAATATGCGGTCCAGACTCACTGCTACTGAGACTTGACCGTGTGGAAGACAGGGTGTTGGTGGTGGCTAAGTGACTGGAAGCATTATCCGCTGTCCAACCACCTTTTGACACTGCTCTGGGTTCAATAGTATTGTGTTGCGGTCCCCTAGAAATTGGGATTGGAAGGTCAGGCGAGAAGATATGGGTGTTTATTGTGGCACAATTTTGGCTTGCCCACGGCCTTGTCCTCGGCCTCTGCATGCTTCATTACCATCACTTCCAGTTCCCCGTCCCTTGCCACGTGCCTTGCCCATTTTAAATGGAGGACAGTATCTTCCACGCTGACTACAAATGACTGAGTTTGGTGCGAACTTATATGTGAGCCGTTTGACGGAGAAAACACAGTTTTAAATGCCTGGCCTGTAGGTAACTGTTTTGAACAGCAATTCAGTGTCAAAAACTTTGCTGACACACTGAACAAAAAAATTTAATGCAGGCCAGAAATGGTAGTATTTTCTGAAAACGTAGATGTGATCCATGCGATGGAGAAAACCCAGTTTTAAATAGCTGGATTTTTAGCGCTGTAATATGGAAAGGACCTGGCTGTATTCTGCAGTGCCAACAAGCAAATGGCGCAGAAAAAACTTGTTCTCTGTATTGTTTTTCTTAGCAAATTATGAGGATTAAGATGAAAAAAAAATTATTCCTAGCCCCTGAGATCTGGGCCTATTTCTAGAAATATAACAGCAGCAGAAGGCAGAACTGGAATGGAGCCTCTTGTCCTATGTGCTCTGCAGTCTGTTATATACCCTGCCTGCCTGCCAATATATGCTGCCTGCCTGATATCTCTACAGATGGATTAGTTAGTCCTCAAAAGGACTGTTTGTTAAGATGTATATGTGTAATGTATGGTTTTTCTCCCTACACTACCTAATGCACAATTAAATTTCTCCCTGACAGAGCAGCCACTCTCCCTACACTGTCTGATCTGGAGTGACTGTGACGAGCATGGCGGCGCCAGGTCTAATATGGACCTGATGACGCTGTGCGGCCAGCCAATCACTGTAATGCCCACAACCAACATGGCTACGGCATTGAAGTGCATGGCAGGCAATCCCTGCATGTTCATTGGCTCTCTAAAGAGCACCAAACATGCAGGGAGGGGACTCAAGTTCACGCCCAAGCAACCCGGAAATACTCGCCGAGCTTGTCGAGCACCATGATGCTCGGGCGCGTACCGAGTAGTGGCGAGCGCATTCGCTCATCACTAGTCACTTGTGTGACAATAATTGGCACGGTGACAGAGGAGGAGGAAGAAGCAGCAGATGCGTTTGATGGGGCAGCAGATGGTTGTTGAGGTGCGCTGGACCGCATTTCAGCACGGTAAGATTCCCAGCGTAAATAATGTTGTTTGAGCATGTGAACGTACATGCATGTAGTAGTCAAATTATTGCAGTTTTTCCCTCTACTGAGTTTTTTATCGCAAAGTTTGCTGATAAGGTGAGTTGGATCATCCTTTGCAGTGACAAAAAAGGCCTATGCTAGACAACCCTTGCTGCCCCTGCGAGCTGCAGACCCGTGACCCCTGCTGGCCACAGCCACGGTTGTAGCTGAGGATGCAGTGCTCCTCGTGCTTGCATCACTTTGTGTCTGCGCCTTAGGACGAAATGTAACCTCCTCGTCTTCCTCCTCCTCCTCCTCAGATGAGGTACTCGGCTGCTTGACTCTGAGTTCACACCTAGTAGGATCTTCAACCTCATCATCATCCAATGTGTTATCCCATTCCTTGCCCTCAGAGTAACCCCTCTCCTCTTGTTGTCCTGACAGCACAGTACAGTCCGTATGAGCCTCAGATATCTGAGTCTCATCGGGATCACCTCTCTCCTCTGTGGTTAACGTCTGGTGACGAGGGTCAGGAACCTTCTCGGACCCTACTTTGCTCTGCCCCAAATCCAAGCTAAAAAAAATGTTGGCTTTGTTGCAGATGCTTTCCTCCCCTTGACTCTGTGATTGTTTGGAGTACACTTCTGATGACCATGGTGTAGAATGGGTGAAGAGTTCTACAGACTCGCCCATCTGTGGTTCGCTACAGTCAGTTGGGCCGTTGGCCAGTTGTGACGTGGGAGGAAGCATGGGTAACTGGGGTGCCATGTCTGTGGACTGTACTGCATGTGAGGTTGAGGTGGAGGAAGAAGAGGAGAGGGCACTGGAAGCAGAGCTTGCCATCCACTGGAGCACCTGCTCTTTCTGAGCCTTATCAACAAGGCATATTGCTGTGCAGCTGCCAAAGGAAGGGAGTGCAGTAGGCCGTCCACTAACATACTTTGTCAGCTGTCTTTGGATAGGACCTGTTTGTGTTAGTTCATTAGTGCTTTTACTAACATTACCATGTACCCCACGTACACCTTGAAGACCAAGCCTATTCCCCTTTCCACCACGCCCTCTCTTTTTCCCACTCATATTGGTCAGATACAGTGGAAGGAGCACGCAATTAACTAAAGAAAAATTTTTTTTTTTCCTGTGCAATATCTCAGCACACACCTGAATTTCAGCAACACTAAATGACAAGGTAAGATATGGCCTGCTGTATAACGTTACTAGCAGACAAACGAAATGTGTTAGTGTGCATGAGGCCGAAAAAACCTACGAGATATTCTCCAAACAATTTCAAACTGAGATGTCCCCTGCTGTATTACTTTAGGAATAGAATACATTTTTTTTTGAATGTGGATGAGACCAGTATGACAAAGAGTATATGCTCCAAAATATTTCAAACTCAGATCTAGCCAGCTGTATCACTTCACTCAGAGCAAAAAATATTTTTGGGTTACTCTGCATAAGCTTTGAATCCAGCTGACTTTGACCGCCACTGACGTAGTAGCTGGCTTATAGCACTGTATGACTTTTGGCACAGGAAAAAATATTTTTTGGACTGGACCTTGTAAGAGAAGGTTTTTTTTTTACTGTGAAACCAGGACAAGTTCAACGCCACTAAAATAGGATCTGCCTTTCAGCAGACTATCAACTTTGCCACAGTAAAAAACCTTTGGTGGACTCTGCCTGCCAACCAAAAATATATATAGGTTTTACTGTGCGTACAAGCTGAATTTGACCGCCACTGACTTAGCATTTGGCTTATAGCACTGTATGAAAAAAATGGAAAAAATCTTTTTTGGACTGGGCGAAGCAAGAGAAAAAAATTATTTTTTTTACTCTGAAACCACCTGAAGTTCAATTCCACAAAAATAGTATCAGACACAAAAAAAACCTTTAGTGCACACAGCTTTCAATATCACAATAGCAACAGAAAAAAAACAGATTTTGTGCTCTGTAATAAGAAGCTCTGCAGACTGTGCAGAGCACAATTTCAACCCCACTAACTGAAAAGGTGCACGGCGCTTGCTTGATCACATTAGCAAGTGCAAAAAATGATTCAAGTTATACTGAGACATGGAGCTTTATACCAGCGGTGCACAACACTATTGTATGGCATGGGCCCTCTGTTCAGAATCTCAGTACTTGCATCAAAAATGTGCTGCACCAGCGGTTGCAGGGGTACACTGGCCAGGAATTATCTACACTATCTCCAGCAGTGACATGAATATAATGGTGCTGAGGGAAAATGGCCGCTATTTATATTGAGAGGACATGTGATTTCTGCAGCCAATTGCAGAAGCCCTTATGTCTGGACAATGTAGATGCTTCCTGTGCCATGATTGGCTGGCCACACTTTCCTCAGTTAAAGTTACCGCCAGCAGGAAAAAAACAAAAAATCAGTGCTCGCTGATCTGACCTGTTATAAGCTCTCCACAGCCCCCACACTCACCTGGAATTACACCGCTCATCATACACTTGCATTATGCTAACAAAACTGTTCAAAACGTCGTTGTTGCCCTGTATTCGCGGTCCCACGCAAATTCGTCAAACTTTTCTGATTTTAAGAAACTGTGCTCGCATTTGTGATCACAAATCCGAATGTGCCATATTCGTGCCGAATTTGAAACTTTCGAACATTCGCAGAACAAATTCGCTCAACACTACTCTCCATCACTTTGATTTTATCCATTTTCTTCTTGCAGTATGTTTGGGGTCATTGTCCTGCTGGTAGACCCATGACCTAGGATGCAAATCCAGCTTTCTGACACTGGGCACTATATTGCGACTCAAAATCCTTTGATAATCTTCAGATTTCATGATGCCTTGCACTGAGTCAAGGCACACAGTACCAGAGGCAGCAAACAACCACAAAACATATCTGAACCTCCACCATATTTGACTGTAAATACTGTGGTCTTTTCTTTGTAGGTCTGATTCCATTTTCAGTAATCAGTAAAATGATGTGCTTTACCAAAAACTCTATCTTGGTCTCATCTATCCACAAGATGCTTTTTCAGAAGGATATTGGCTTACTCATGTATATTTTGGCAAACTGCTGTCTAGCTTTTTAATGACTCTGTGTCAGCAGTGAGGTCCTACTGTATCTCCTGCCGTAATGTTTCATTTCATTCAAATGTCGATGAATAGTTCACACTGACACTGATGCACCCTGAGCATGAAGGACAGCTTGAATTTCTTTGTAACTTGACTGCCTATCCACCATCCGGACTATCTGGACCTTTCATCAATTTTTCTCTGCGTCGAAGTCCAGGAAGATTAGCTACAGTACCATGGGTTATAAACGTATTGGTTATGTTGTGCATTGTGGACAAAGGAACATTAATATTTCTGTATATGGATTTGTAGCCTTGAGATTGTTGATATTGTTCAACAATTTTGGTTCTGAAGTTCGCAGACGGTTCTCTTCTCTGCTTTTTGTTCTCCGTGCTTAGTGTGGCACACACAATGCAAAGATTGAGTCAACTTGTTCCCTTTTTATCTGGTTTCAGGTGTGAATTTCATATTGCCCACACCTGTTACTTGTAACAAGTGAGTTTGAACGAGCATCACATGCTTGAAACAAATTTGTTCACCCACAATTTTGGAAAGGTGCCAACAATTTTGTCCTACCCATTTTTGGGGTTTTGTGTGAAATTTTGACCAATTTGCACACTAATGAAGTAAACATTTGTACAACAAAACATGCGTAATTGCAATAATTTCCTGGGATAAATATTTAATTTTCTGGAACAATTTAAAGGGTGCCAATACTTTCGGCCATTACTGTAGAAATATGTATGTATCACATAGTTAGTTGAATGTGGCATATAAGCTTAGTCATACATTCAGACTGTGATTATAAGCCATCACTATATTGTACATTGTAGTACATGCAAAACTATCTGTATGTACAGTATATATATATTCAGTATATATCTATATATATAAACACACAGACTACGTACTATACTATAATATACACATATACTATGATGAAGTAGTGGCTGATTATGCACGTATGAATGTATGAATATGTTTGTATCTATTCAAGACATTGTGCATGTGTAATGCTAGGATGTTCAGTGGTGATAATTTTATATTTTCTAATTTTAAAATGACATTATGTTAAAAATTTGTTTAATTTGAAATTATTTATTGTACATTGTTTTCTTTAAGGTTACAACCTAATAATGCCAAGACAGCATATAACAATTTGTCATGATAATTTACCCATGGAGGCCTAGCTTAATTGGATTCTATAAATGATGACTCCTTTTATCTTAGAAAAGTGAACAATATTGCAGCTTCCATTTCATTTAACTCTTTTAGTAGCATGCAAGTCTTTATTTACTGAAAATGAATGCAACATTATTATTCCTTTTGCTTTTGCTTTTTTATTTATCTTATAACACAGAAATTATTATTATTATTATTATTATTATTATTATAGCACCCTTGATTCATTGATGCTGTGCATGAATAGTAGTAGTAACAGAAGTAATAGTAATAGTAGTAGTTTTAATTTTTTCTGCTGCTATATTTAATATACAAAATACTTGTTGGATTGTAAAATAAGGTTGGGTATCACTAGCTTCTTATTTTTATACATGTTAGTGTAGCAGAATCCCAACATTTCATCCACATGCATTGTACATCAGCTGACATCCAATTAAAATATTCATGTTATATACATTTGCTTTATTTTTAGAGTACTTTTATACATTGTTAATAGTGATGAACGAACGTGCTCGCTACTGCTCAGTACTCTCCCGAGATCTCACTGCTTGACATGCTCAGCACTTGGCGAGTATTTTCGGGATGCTCGGGCTGGAACTTGGGGGTGAGAGCTCGGGTCACCGCCCTGCATATTTGGCGCTCTTTAGAGAGCCAATGAACATGCAGGGATTGTCTGCCACTTACAGTAATACCGTAGCCATCTTGGTTGTGGCAATACAGTGATAGGTGTAACGGGTCTGGGAGGCGGAACCTCTGAGCAACTTATACAAGGGGGCGGTCCTTGTAAGGAAGCGGGTGGCGACCAGGGAAGACAGGCAGGTAGTCACAGCAGGTGACCGGGACAGTCTCTGGGTAAACGGGCAGGAGGTCACAGCAAGTGACCGTGGCAGTCTCTGGGTGAACGGGCAGGAGGTCACGGCAAGTGACCGGGACAGTCTCTGGGTGAACGGGCAGGAGGTCACGGCAAGTGACCGGGGCAGTCTCTGGGTAAAGGGTAGGTACGACCTGTGACGGCTGAGCCTCCAGGTAGGCTAGCAGGCAGATGGCAGATGTGTGCTCCCATGTGAGCAGGCGAGAGTCTCTGGATAAGCAGGTGGTCACAGCATGTGACGGCGGAGCCTCCAGGTAGGCTAACAGGCAGGTAGCAGATGAGCGCTCCCAGGTGAGCGGGCAAGAGTCTCTGGACTGGCAGGTGGTCACAGCACGTGACGCCGGAACCTCCAGGTAGGCTAGCAGGCGGGTAGCAGGTGAGCGCTCCCAGGTGAGCGGGCAAGCTGGTCCATAGACAGACTGACAGGTGTCGGAAGGCAGACCGTCAGACCTCAGGCTAGCAAGCAGGTAAGCGGATAACAGGCAGGAATCAGACAGCAATCTGGCAGGAAACTGGCAGGTAACTGGCAGGTAACTGGAAACGGGACCTGAGGGCTGAAGCAGAGTAGTGAACAGTGCAACAACATTGCTCGGGCACCTCCATTTTGGAGGAGGTGCCTTATATATGGTGAAGTCCTCCGGCCATTGGCCGGGGACTCCTTAGGATGGCGCGCGCGGCCCCTTTAAGAGGGGGGGAGAGCGCACGCGCGCCCTAAGCACCGTAGCCGGGAAGGAGCACGCGCTGCCAGCAGAGCGGGAGGAGGACGCAGGGCTCGGAGCGGAGAGGTGAGGGGAACAGCGTCCCTGCCTGGCAGAGGGCAGGGACGCCGACGCTACAGTACCCCCCCCTTTAGGCCCCCCCTTTTTTAGGCCAGACAGAAATTTAGCAAGGATGAGAGGGGCATGGATGTTCTCCCGGGGCTCCCACGTTCTCTCTTCAGGACCAAACCCCTTCCAATCTACTAGAAAAAAGGTCTTTCCTCTTACCCTTTTTGTGGCCAGAATGTTCTCTACCTCAAACTCGTTTTCAGCGGAAACCGGAGCAGGAGGCGTACCTGTAGACTTGGAAAAAGAGTTAAGTACCACGGGTTTGAGGAGAGATACATGGAAGGAGTTAGGGATCCGCAAGTTGGCCGGGAGTTTCAATTTATAGGCCACCGGGTTGATCTGACTGATGACCTCCAGAGGACCGATGAACCGAGGCCCTAACTTATAGGAAGGAATCTTGAGCCGGACATACTTGGACGAGAGCCAGACCTTATCCCCTGGACGGAATTGAGGAGGATCCAGTCGTTTTTTGTCAGCATGTCTTTTCATACGCTCGGACGACTGAAGGAGTGCGGACCGGGTACTCTCCCACAAGGAGGAAAATTTGTTAACAAGAGATTCCGCAGCCGGATTATCCACCGAGGTGGAGACGGGAAATGGGATCCGAGGATGCTGACCGAAGACTACAAAAAACGTGGATTTGGTGGAAGATTCGCTCTCGTGATTGTTGTAAGAGAATTCGGCCCATGGCAGGATATCCACCCAGTCAGAATGGTGGGCATTAACGAAGTGCCGGAGGTAACTGGTCAGGATCTGATTGATCCGCTCCACTTGACCTTTAGACTGTGGGTGGTAAGCGGAGGAGAAGTCCAGGGTGACATCTAGCAATTTACAAGTGGCTCTCCCGAAACGTGAGGTGAACTGTACCCCACGATCCGACACAATGTGGAGGGGCAGGCCATGAAGACGGAAGACGTGAAGGATAAAGTCTTTAGCCAGCTCGGGTGCAGACGGGAGGCCTGGCAGGGGAATAAAGTGAGCCATCTTGGAAAAGCGGTCAGCGACCACCCAAATGACCGTGCAACCGGCAGAGACAGGGAGATCAGTTATGAAGTCCATAGCAATATGCTGCCAGGGGGCAGCAGGCACAGGAAGCGGAAGGAGGCGACCGGCTGGCAGGTGTCTCGGGACTTTGTTGCGGGCGAAGGACACACAGGCAGAAACAAAGTCTATTACGTCCTTGTGCAGGGTAGGCCACCAGTAGTGCCGGGTAATAAGCTGGAGGGTCTTTTTCTGACCGGCGTTGCCAGCAAGTTTAGACGAATGGCCCCAGTGTAGGATCTTCTCCCGATCAGGTACTGAAACGAACGTCTTACCGGGAGGGAGACGATTTAGACTCACGGGAGCCACTTGCATTACTCTGGCGGGATCGATGATATGTTTGGGTTCTTCCTCGAGACCGGACACCAGAAAGGATCGGGACAAGGCGTCTGCTTTGATGTTTTTGTCAGCCGGGCGAAAATGAAGAACAAAATCAAAGCGAGCAAAAAACAAGGACCACCGGGCTTGGCGCGGGTTAAGTCCCTGGGCATGCTGGAGGTAAGCCAAGTTCTTGTGGTCAGTGTAGATCATTACCGGGTGAAGAGCCCCCTCGAGTAGGTAACGCCACTCCTCCAATGCCAGCTTGATGGCCAATAACTCTCGGTCTCCTATGGAATAGTTGCGCTCAGAAGAGGAGAAGAGTTTGGAGAAGAAGCCACAAGTTACCATTCTCCCGGAAGACGATTTTTGCATAAGTACCGCTCCAGCTCCAGAGGAGGAGGCGTCAACTTCCAGGAAGAACTGCTTGTTGCCGTCCGGGCGATGCAGCACCGGGGCGGAAGAGAAGGCCTGTTTTAAGGAAAGAAAGGCCTCCTCTGCTTCGGGCGGCCACTCTCTGGGATTAGTGCCCTTACGGGTGAGCGCGGAAATTGGGGCAGTCCGGGAAGAGAAGTGCGGTATGAAGAGGCGGTAGTAGTTGGCGAAGCCCAGGAACCGCTGAATAGCCTTCAACCCCTCCGGTCGAGGCCATTTCTCGATGGCAGACAGTTTCTCTGGATCCATTCGGAGGCCGGTCTGAGAAATAATGTAGCCCAAAAACGGAAGCGAGGTCTGCTCAAAGAGGCACTTCTCATATTTAGCGAAGAGGTGATTCTGCCTGAGCCTGAGCAGGACCTGACGAACATCCCTCCGGTGAGTCTGGAGATCCGGAGAGAAGACCAAGATGTCGTCCAGGTACACCACTACGCAGGAGTAGAGAAGGTCCCGGAAGATGTCATTGACCAACTCTTGAAAGATGGCAGGAGCATTACAGAGACCAAAGGGCATTACCAGATATTAATAGTGGCCGTCCAGGGTGTTGAATGCAGTCTTCCATTCATCCCCCTGACGGATACGGACCAGGTTGTACGCCCCACGGAGGTCCAGTTTGGTGAAGATTCTAGCCCCCCTCAGACGATCAAATAACTCCGGAATGAGCGGAAGGGGGTACTTATTCTTCACCGTGATCTGGTTAAGGCCTCTATAGTCTATACAGGGACGGAGAGAGCCGTACTTCTTTTTAACGAAAAAGAAGCCTGCTCCCGCCGGGGAGGTAGATTTCCGGATGAATCCCCGGGCCAGATTCTCCTCAATATATTCAGACATCGACCGGGTCTCAGCAGCGGACAATGGGTAAATACGCCCACGGGGAGGCGTAGTACCGGGTAACAGGTCGATAGGACAGTCGTATGGTCTATGAGGGGGTAATGTCTCTGCCTCCTTTTTATTAAAGACATCAGCAAATGACCAATAAGGAATCGGAAGTCCAGGTAGATTAGTTGGGGTAGGAGAAGGACGGACGGGATGAACGGGAACCAAACAAGTCTTATTGCAGTCCTGTCCCCAACGAAGGACTTCTCCGGTCTTCCAGTCAAGCACGGGTGCATGTCTCTGGAGCCAAGGTAGGCCTAGTAAGAGGGCGTGAGAGAGTCCAGGCAGAACATGAAAAGAGATGCTCTCAGAATGCAGCATTCCCACCTACAGAGTAATGGATTCGGTGATGAGTTGGATGGGACGTGGTAAGAGGCCCCCATCCACGGCAGCGACAGATAAGGGTACAGAAGGAGGTTTGGTGCGGTGTTTTTCTACCAGGGACTGTGAAATAAGATTCCCGGCTGCTCCACAGTCAAGTTGGGCTAGTTCGAAAAAACGGTTCTCCCCGCAGATAATTGAGACTGACAGCAGCAGAGATGGAGAGGATTTATTCTTGTATAGGTCGACCTCTCTGAGCGAACCTAGACACAGGCGTTTCCCGACCTCTCCGGGCAGGTACGCATCTGGTGCTCCTTGCTGCCACAGTAGAAGCAGCTCCCCTCGGCACGGCGTAAGTCCTGACGGGTTTTGACCATCTTGGTCTGGTCGACCTGCATAGGCTCAGGAGAGTGTACCTGGGGAGAAACGGAGGGAGTGACGGGTTTCTGGAAGGTAGGTGCTAGACGTGGAAACCTCCTCTCACGGGTGACCTCTTTGGCACGCTCCTGGAACCGTAGGTCAATCCGGGTGGCAAGAGTTATTAAGTCATCGAAAGTGGTAGGAATGTCCCGACCGGCGAGTTCATCTTTAATACGGCCGGACAGACCCTCCCAGAAGACAGACACCAGAGCGTCGTTATCCCAGGCCAGCTCCGAGGCAAGGGTACGGAACCGTATGGCATATTGGCCCACGGTGAGACTTCCCTGACGGAGGCGTAGCAGAGACGATGCAGATGAGGTCCTCCGTCCGGGTTCTTCGAACACTTTCCGGAAAGCCGTGAGAAAGGCAGGCAAGTCGGACACCAGGGGGTCTCCTCTCTCCCATAGAGGATTTAGCCAAGCCAGTGCCTCCCCCGTGAGATGGGACATGATGAAGGCTACTCCGGTCGGAGTTAAACTGGTGGGACAGTAGTTCAAAGTGCAGGGTGCACTGGTTTATGAAGCCCCGAGCCAGAGCGGAGTCGCCTCCGAAGCGAGGAGGTGCAGAAAGCCGGGGTCCGGAGCAGGATACCATGGTATTGGTGGGCAGCGGAGCTGCCGGGTTGCGAGTCAAGACACTAGCGGTGGTTGCTGGTGGAGCAGTCAGAGTGTCCAGGCGAGAATTGACATTCCGCAGGTGACTCAGGATGGACTCCTGTTGGGACCTCTGACGGGACAGTTCATGACAAAGGTCCGAGAGCGAGGGAGCTTGGGTGCCACCGGGTTCCATGGCCCGAGCAAACTGTAATGGGTCTGGGAGGCGGAACCTCTGAGCAACTTATGCAAGGGGGCGGTCCTTGTAAGGAAGCGGGTGGCGACCAGGGAAGACAGGCAGGTAGTCACAGCAGGTGCCCGGGACAGTCTCTGGGTAAACGGGCAGGAGGTCACGGCAAGTGACCGGGACAGTCTCTGGGTGAACGGGCAGGAGGTCACGGCAAGTGACCGGGACAGTCTCTGGGTAAAGGGTAGGTACGACCTGTGACGGCTGAGCCTCCAGGTAGGCTAGCAGGCAGATGGCAGATGTGTGCTACCAGGTGAGCAGGCGAGAGTCTCTGGATAAGCAGGTGGTCACAGCATGTGACGGTGGAGCCTCCAGGTAGGCTAGCAGGCGAGTAGCAGGTGAGCGCTCCCAGGTGAGCGGGCAAGCTGGTCCATAGACAGACTGACAGGTGTCGGAAGGCAGACCGTTGGACCTCAGGCTAGCAAGCAGGTAAGCGGATAACAGGCAGGAATCAGACAGCAATCTGGCAGGAAACTGGCAGGTAACTGGCAGGTAACTGGAAACGGGACCTGAGGGCTGAAGCAGAGTAGTGAACAGTGCAACAACATTGCTCGGGCACCTCCATTTTGGAGGAGGTGCCTTATATATGGTGAAGTCCTCCGGCCATTGGCCGGGGACTCCTTAGGACGGCGCGCGCCGCCCTAAGCACCGTGGCCGGGAAGGAGCGCGCGCTGCCAGCATAGCGGGTGGAGGACGCCGGGCTCGGAGTGGAGAGGTGAGGGGAACAGCGTCCCTGCCTGGCAGAGCGCAGGGACGCCGACGCTACAATAGGTTGGCATCATAGCATCATTGGGTCTATATAAGACCTGTTGACGCTATGTTCGTCACAGTGTAACCTGCAGACAGGCAGAGTAGGGACAGGTGCTGCTGTGTGAGAGACAGAATTGTCGGTGTAATAGTTAGGCATAGGTATTCCACACCAGGATACATATCCATCTGAATTAACAGTCCTTTTGAGGACTAATCCAGCTGCATATATTAATCCTGATAGCAGGAGTTAGGCAGGCAGGCAGGGTTTGTGGTAGTGCATACACCACAAAAGGGTCCATTGCACGTTTTGTCTGCTCCTGCTGTTATAGATATCCATAGAAATAGCCTCAGATATCAGAGGCCAGGGATATTTTTTTTTAACTTAATCCTGATGATTTTCTAAAAAAGTAATAGAGTCTAACATCTTACTGCTCCATTTGCTTTTTAGCACAGCAGAATACAGCCAGATATTTTCCATTATTAGACGTGATCCCATATTACAGCGATAAAAATCCAGAAATTTGTAGTGAATGTGGAAAATGTTGTCCTCCATTTAGTTTGGTAGCTGCGTGTCAGTATAGCTATTCACACGTGGTCGCTGGCAATAATAGGAAACTACAAACCCGCTATTTAAAACCGTGGGCGTCTGTCAGATGTATCACATATAACTGTGATACAAATCCAGCCATTTGTAGCGACCTTGCAAAATATTGTCCTCCATTTACAGTTTGGCAGCAGCATGTCAGTGAAGGTATTCTCACGTGGTTACTGGCAATAATAGGAAACTAAAAGCCCGCTATTTAAAACCGTGGGCGTCCGTCAGATGTATCACATATAACTACGGTACAAATCCAGCCATTTGTAGTGACAGTGCAAAATATTGTACTCCATTTGCAGTTTGGCAGCAGCATGTCAGTGAAGCTATTCACACGTGGTCGCTGCCAATAGTAAGAAACTACAAGACCGCTATTTAAAACCGTGGGCGTCCATCAGACGTATCACTTAAAATTGCAGTACAAATCAAGCCATTCGTAGCGACCGTGCAAAATATTGTCCTCCATTTAAAATAGGTAAGATGCATGCCAAGGGACGGGAAGTGGACGTGATGGTGATGGTGCATGCAGAGGCCGAGGCAGTGAGCAAGTTAAAATTGTGCCACAACAAACACCCACATCTTGTCACCCGACCTTCCTGTCCCAATTACTAGGGGACGGCAGCACACCACTATTGAATCCAGAGCAGTGTCAAAATGTTGTTGATTTGATAGCAGATACTGATTCCAGTCACTTTGCCACCACCACCACCCTGTTTTCCATACAGTCAAGTCTCAGTAGCCGTGAGTCTGTACCGCATATTCCTCACCCTGATCTTCCTTCCTCCCACCATGCTGGAGAAAACTGATCCCACACTTGGAAAGATACGAGCCAGTTATTTTTGTTTTGTTTTTAATATTAATTTTAATATCTCATTTGTTTTTGTTGTTTGCTTTCATTCATTATTTTCTTTGTGGATTTATTTGCAGTTCCTCATCATTGTTCTATGTCAAATTTGTTGACTGATTTTCACCTGCCATCCCGGCTGCATGTTTTGGTGAATTATGGACTTATATACGTATATATTATGATATCTACACGGAAGATAGATGGATGATTAGTTGGGACAGACACCAGAGGCATTTTTATTAATTAAAATATTCTGCTATTATGATGTAAGCACGTTTGACTTGCCATTTATATTGTTTATATATATATATGTGTGTTTAACACTGATACATGATGTACTCATACTGTCAATGTGTATCTCCGCAGATGTTGTCCATCTCTTTGTTCTTTTCCTTCCCTCTCCCTCTTTTCATGATAGCTGGAGTTCTCAAAGTTAATAATATTTCAATTCATTCTGTGATTAACCCCTCTTTGTGGAAAATATATATATATCTGTTTCAATTATACTCACTGTGGGAGCGTTGTAAGTATGCCCCTTTTCTCCTCCTCTGTGAGCGCACCGATCTCCGGCGTCTCCATGTTGATCCCGGCATGTGTGGGTGTCCTCAGGACTCCGGGCCTGCCGTGATTGGCTTGACGGCCGGGGTGGGTGTGCCACGGGTGCAGTGATCGGCGCACGCGCCACGCAGCTGCTCCTATTGGTGACTTGGTGACCATGTGATACGGTCACATGGTATTAAGGTCCTGCAGGTGATTCTCTCTTTCACTTCTCCTTGAGAAATCGTGCAGTCAACATGCGAAAAGTGCATAGGAGCGCAATACTCTTAGCCTTCACACTCCGGGCCAGGCCATATTTCCTTTGATACAATGGGTAAGGTCAATCATTTTTGAGCATCCCAGCAGTATTTAGGGTGCAACTTTCATATTTGATAAAGGACACATAATCAATACTTTTTGTACAAATTCATACTTGTGATATATTGCACCCTATTTCAGTCCTGATAATTATCTGTTGACCAAATTTTTGGTCATCTGAGCCTGTACTCGGACTGTTTGCATTGCCATTGTGTCCATCTTATATTCACATTTGAGAGGTTTTTAAAATGAATTCTTTTGTTTCAGAGAATATGAATGATAACAAAAAAAAATTTCTCCACTCACGGTTATTGGTTGGGTGAAGCCATTTATTGTCAAATTATTTTGTTTTCTCTTTTTAAATCTTAATGTCAACCAAAAACATCCAAATGACTCTGATCAAAAGTTCACATACCCTGGTGATTTTGGCCTGATAACATGCACAGACTTTGACACAAATGAGTTTGAATGGCTACTAAAGGTAACATCCTCACCTGTGACCTGTTTGCTTGTAATCAGTGTGTGTGCATAAAAGCTGAGTGAGTTTCTGGGATCCAGACAGACTCTTGCATATTTCATCCAGCCACTGACGTTTCTGGATTGTGAGTCATGGGGAAAGCAAAAGAATTGTCAACGGATCTACAGGAAAAGGTAGTTGAACTGTATAACACAGGAAATGGATACAAAAAAATATCTAAGGAATTGATAATGCCAGTCAGCAGCATTCAAACTGTGATTAACAAATGGAAAATCATGTGCTCTGTAAAAACCAAACCACGGTCAGGTAGACCAACTAAGATTTTGCTCACAACTGCCAGGAAAATTGATCGGGATGCAAAGAAAAACCCACAAATAACATTAACTGAAATTCAGAACTTTCTGAAAACTAGCGGTGTGGCTGTTTCAAGATGCACAATAAGGAGGCACTTGAAGAAAAATGGGCTTAATGGTTGAGTCACCAAAAGAAAGCCATTACTGCGCAAATGCCACAAAGTATCTCACCTACAATACGCCAAACAGCACAGAGACAAGCCTCAAAACTTCTGGAACAAGGTAATTTGGAGTGATGAGACCAAAATTTAACTTTATTGCCACAACCATAAACATTACATTTGGAGAGAGGTGAACAATGCCTATGATGAAAGGAACACAATTCCTTCAGTAAAGCACGGAGATGGATCGCTGATGTTTTGGGGATGTATGAGCTACAAAGGCACAGGAATCTTGGTAAAAGTTGAAGGAAAGATGAATGCAGCACGTTATCAACAAATACCGAAGGCAAATTTGCACTCATCAGCCCAGAAGCTGCGCATGGGACGTACTTGGATGTTCCAACATGACAACTATCCAAAACACAAGGCCAAGTTGACCTGTCATTGGCTACAGCAGAAAAAAGTGAAGGTTGTGGAGTGGCCATCTAAGTCTCCTGACCTCAATATCATTGAGCCACTATGGGGAGATATCAAGCACGCAGTTCATGCTAGACAGCACAGGAATTTACAGGAACTGGAGACTTTTTGCCAAGAAGAATGGGAAGCTTTACCATCTGAGAAAATAAAGAACCTCATCCACAATTACCACAAAAGAATTCAAGCTGTCATTGATGTTAGAGGGGGCAATACACGGTATTAAGAACTGGGGTATGTGAACTTTTGTTCAGGGTATTTTACATGTTTTTGGTTGACATTAAGATTTAAAAAGAGAAAACACAGTAGTTTGACAGTAAATGGCTTCATCCAACCAATAACCTTAAATGGAGAAAACATGTTTTTCTTATCATTCATATTCTCTGAAACAAGGCCAAAAAGGCAAAATTGTGCTGGGGTATATAAACTTTTGAGCACAACTGTAACTTCGCTCCAAATTCAGCCATTTGTAATGAGAGCGGAAGATATTGTCCTCCATTTAAAATGGGCAAGGCGCGTGGGCAAGAGACGAGTAAATGGACATGATGGTGATGGTGCAAGCAAAGGCCGAGGTCAAGGCCATGGGCAAGCTGAAATTGTGCCACAGCAAACACCCACATCTTGTCGCCCGACCTTCCTGTCCCAATTACTAGGGGACCACAGCACACCAATATTGAACCCAGAGCAGTGTCAAAAGCTTGTTGGTTGGATAGCGGAGAATGCTTCCACTAACTTTGCCACCATCACCACCACCCTGTCTTCCACACGGTCTAGTTTCAGTAGCTGTGTGTCTGGACTGCATATTCCTCACCCTGATCCTCCTTCCTCCCACCATGCCGAGTTCCCGGAAACAACTGATCCCACACTTGGACAATCCAAAGAGCTGTTCACTTTTCCATTTAAAGATTCGGGCCTCTTGCCTGTTCCACTGGAAGTGGGGCAAGAAGTGATCGCATGTAACGATGCCCAAATATTTGAGCAGCCACAGTCACACGAAGGCGACGGTGGGAAAGTGTCACAAGAGGTGGAAGATGATGAGACCCAATTGCCCGAAAGTCAGGGGGAGTAACAGGGAGCGGAACTGGAAGACGAGGTGGTGGATGATATAATAACTGACCCAACCTGACATGAGAACATGCAGAGCGAGGAGAGCAGCACACAGGGGGAGGGAGGCAGAGCACCACAACAGGTAGGAAGAAGTAGTGAGGTGGCCGCAGACAGAAGGCAGGCAACCGTTCCCCGTAACACCAACACGAAGGAAGTTGCCAGTAATTACCCTGGTTGTTTTTTAAAGACTCTGCCGATAACCCCAAAAAGGCCATTTACACCAACTGCCATGCCAGCATCAGCAGAAGTGGCAAAACTAGCAGTCTGACCACCACCAGCATGATCAGGCACATGGCAGCAAAGCACCCGACTTTGTGGGCAAAACCCCAGGGTCCAGGAACAGTGTCTGCAGGTGGCACCACTACTTTTTCCACTGTTGGGCATGCAAGCCAATCCCCTGTCCATGGTGCATGTGAAGATGCCTCCTGCCCTGCACCTGTTGTTGCACACTCTCAAGTAGCAGCATCAGGAAGCAAGTCCACATCCTGTCCCAACGCAGAGTTCAGTTATCCATACCCCCTTGGAACGCAAGTGCAAATAAGCAGCCAACGCCCCACAGGCCACACTACTAATTTACCACATTTTGCGACTGCTTGCGCTCGAAATGTTGCTTTTTAGGCTCTTGGAGACGGAAGCATTCCGCAACCTGATGGCAGCGGCTGTCCTTTGGTACTCGGTCCCCAGCCGCCAATATTTCTCCCAGTGTGCCATCCCAGCATTACACAAGCACGTGTCCCAAAACATTAGCCGTGCCCTCAATGACGCAATTAATGGGAAAGTCCACCTAACCATGGACACGTGGACAAGTGCTTGTGGGCAGGGACGGTAAATCTCACTGATAGCGCACTGGGTTTGCATAGTGGAAGCCGGGACTCAGTCGGACCTTGGGAGGGAGCACATCCTTCTGACGCCAAGGAATGAGGGAACTAGGTCAATTAGGGTTGTGTTAGAACCCTCCTGTTAGTCTTTTTTCTATTTTGTTGGTCTCATGACTTTCTGCCTATATAATTCAGCTCTGCCCTTCTTGCCTTGCTGGACTTCAGTGTTTCATTTACTCTTAAGCTAGCCAGGTGCCTTACCTAACTCTGTAGTTTGCTTGGTCCTTGGACCACTAGTACTTTTTGTTTGTTTGTCTTTGCTCTGCTACAATTTCTGCTACGAGGTGTCCATTTATTTCCCAGTCCTTAGTTCTTGTAGCGACCCCTCCCTTATATCTATAGGTCTGCATTCAGACTAGCCGAGGACTTAGGCGGGTCTGTTCACAAGGAAAAGTTCCCCCTCTGCATCGTAGGGAATCAGCTTAGTCCTATTGTAGGGACAGTTTTCCTTTCTTTCCTTAGTGCTTGTAGCAGTTTGTAACAGTAAGTCCAGCCCAAAACTAAAATAAAACACTCTAAGGAAAGAAATCCAGATATCAGCATGGTGTCAGATCAGGACTTGGCTCATCACCTACAGGGACTGTCTTTGGAGGTGGCCGAGCTCCAGCAACTCGTGAGTAGCTGTCCTGGAGCGCATTTTGTGGAACCGAAGTTAGAACTGCCAGATTTTTTTTGTGGTAAACAGCAAGATTTTTTTCCCTTTAAAAACCCTTGTTTATTATATTTTCGTTTAAGACCCAGATCCTCTGGGAATGAATCACAGCGCATTGGGTTTATAATGTCACTTTTGCGCAAAGAACCACAGGGATGGGCCTTTTCTCTTCAACCTAATGATCCGTGTATTAGATCAGTGGATGATTTTTTTTCTACTATGGGGTTGTTGTATGACGATCCTGATCGAGTCTCATCTGCTGATTGCCTTCCCAACACCTGGAACCTTGCAGGAGGCAATGCAATTAGCAATACCTGTGGACAGGAGACTGCATGCTAGGATTAATGAAGAGAAATCTACTGCTATGGCAGCTCCTAGTTTTCAGAGGGTCTGCTCGGAAGGTGGAGAACCGATGGAGATTGGGGCGATGTCACCCCATTCTCAGGAAAAAGACCGCAGGTTTGCTAAGGGATTATGTTTTCATTGCGGTAAATCTGACCACTTTATTAAGAACTGTGTGCTTCGTTTGAACAAAGAAAAAAAAAAAGGTCAGTTACGCCCGTATACAGTAGCTTGTTTAAACTCAAAGGGAGTATTTCTTTCTGGGAGCACCTCATTTCAGGAGGAGTTGATTGAATTTCGGGTATTTGTGGATTGTGGTTCTACACTCAATGTGATTGATAAGGGATTTTTGGAAAAATTTAAATTAGAATCCAAACCTTTGTCATCTCCTATTTCTGTGGTTGCTGTTGATGGCTCTCCTTTTAAATGTATTACTCACAAGGCTTTTGAATTTCCCCTCACCATTTATGGTATTCACCAAGAGAATTTGGATTTGGCGATATTAAATAATTTGCCTTCTCCAGTGGTTTTGGGGTTACCTTGGTTAAAATTGCACAATCCTGTACTGGACTGGTTTACCCATGAAATTAAGTCTTGGAGTCCTAAGTGTCATGATAAATGTTGTAACGGTCGCATTGCTGCTGTGGAGAAAGGGAAATTACCTGCACCTATACAGGATTTTTGGAAGTTTTTTTCAGATGAGGAGTCGCAAGTTGTGCCTCCTCATAGGTACTATGATTGCACCATTGAGTTTGTCCCTGGAGCTACTCTTCCCAAGAGTCGCTGATTTAATCTGACTATCCCTGAGAGAAAGGCCTTGGAGGAATACATACAGACAAGCTTGGCCGATGGTCACATTAGACCTTCTAAGTCTCCTGTGGCTGTTAGATTTTTTTTTGTAAAAAAAGGACGGCGGTTTACGTCCATGTCTGGACTTTCGCGAAATTAATAAAATTACCATACGCAATTCCTACCCACTGCCATTAATTCCTGACTTGGTCAACCAGTTAGTGGGGGCCAAGTGGTTCTCTAAAATTGATCTCCGTGGGGCATACAATTTGTTACGAATGAAGGAAGGTGATGAATGGAAAACTGCTTTTAACACTCCGGTGGGTCATTTTGAGAATCTGGTTATGCCTTTTGGTCTTACCAATGCACCAGCGTTTTTTCAGAACCTTATTAATGACATCCTAAGACCGTTGATCGGTAAGAATGTGGTGGTGTATTTGGATGACATTTTGATTTATTCGCCGGATCTGGAGTCTCATTGGCAGAGCATACGTGGGGTATTGCAGTTGTTATGTGACAATTCACTTTTTGCCAAGCTGGAGAAATGTGAGTTCGCTGTGCAGAGAATTATTTTTTTGGGCTACATTATCTCCAGCGAGGGCTTTGAGATGGACCCGGTGAAGGTTCAGGCGGTGCAGAAATGGCCTAGGCCTATTGGTTTGAAATCGATAAAGAGATTTTTGGGTTTCGCCAATTATTACAGAAAATTCATTAAGAATTTTTCTATAATTGTTAAGCCGCTGACCGATCTCACCAGTAAAGGTGCGAATACGGTTCAGTGGACTGCGGAGGCGATTGAAGCTTTTGTGTATCTCAAGGAGAGGTTCAGTTCTGCCCCCATCCTTATGCAGCCTGATGAGACCAAGCCTTTTTTGGTCGAGGTTGATGCTTCTTCGGTGGGTGTCGGTGCTGTTTTGTCTCAGGAAGACAAGGATGGAGTACATCCCTGTGCTTTTTTTTCAAAAAAATTTTCTGAGACCGAACTTAATTACGATGTTGGTAATCGGGAATTGCTGGCTATTAAACTCGCATTTGAACATTGGCGTCATTTCTTGGAAGGTGCTAAATTTCCCATTCAGGTTTTCACTGATCATAAGAATCTGATCTATCTTGATGCTGCCAAGCGCTTGAATGCCCGTCAGGCTAGGTAGGCACTTTTTTTTCGTGGTTTAATTTTTCTGTTACTTACATCCCGGGTACCAAGAATGTAAAAGCTGATGCTTTATCTCGCAGCTTTTCTCAAATGCTTGGTGCCGAGGAGGAGGAGAGCATTTTACAGGAAGGTGTTGTGATAGCAGCATTGGACTCCGTTTTGGAAGATGGGATTCTGAAAGCCCAGGAGGATGCCCCGTCTAACACTCCCCATGGGAGGTTGTTTGTGCCTAGGAACCTTAGGAGAGATTTGTTTGTGGAGTGTCATGAGTCTCGGTTGGCAGGTCATCCAGGAATTTCTGAGACTAAGAGACTTTGTAGGTCGCAGTTTTTGGTGGCCTGGGTGGCAGAAGGATGTCATTAAGTGGGTGCATCAATGTACTATGTGTGCTAGATCTAAGTCTTCACATGCTCCTGCTGCGGGGTTGCTTTGCCCTCTGGAGGTTCCTAGTGCTCCTTGGACGCATCTTGCTATGGATTTTATTACTGACCTTCCTGCCTCTGAGGGTTTCACTGTCATCTGGGTGGTCGTGGACCATTTTAGCAAGATGTGTCACTTGGTTCCTTTCATCAAACTGCCCTGCGCTAAGACACTCGCTAAAGTTTTCGTTAAGGAAATTGTCTGACTCCATGGTTTTCCTACCGACATTGTTTCTGATAGGGGACCTCAGTTTGTGGCTCGTTTTTGGCGTGCCTTTTGTGACCGGTTGGGAGTTCATTTGTCATTTTCATCTGGATATCATCCTGAGTCTAATGGACAAACAGAAAGAAAGAACCAGGATGTTGAACAGTTTTTGCGTTGTTTTGTGGCTGATTATCAAGTGGGGTGGTCTGAGTTTCTGCCACTTGCTGAATTTGTTCTTAACAACCATACATCCTCTTCTTCTGGGTGTTCTCCTTTTTTTTTATTGTACTGGGAGACATCCGTCATTTGGGTCATTCTCCAAATTGGTATCGGCTGTGCCGGAGGAGGAGAATTTTTCTGGTGTTTTGGAGAGAGTTTGGACTGATGTACGTTGTGACCTTCAAGAGGCTAACAGAAAATCTAAGAGGTAGTTTGACAGGAAACATCAAGAGGTTTTGTTTATGGTTGGTGACATGGTTTGGTTGTCCTCTAAGAATCTGCGGTTGAGGATTCCTTCTAAGAAATTGGGCCCGAAATTTGTAGGGTCGTTTAATGTACTTCAGGTAGTTAACCAATCTGATGTTAGGTTGGAGGTTCCTACATCCTGGAAGATTAATCCGGTGTTTCATGTTTCCTTATTGAAAAAAGCTGATGTTTCGGATAGGGACGCCGCTGTCTCTGTTCCTCTTGTGGTGGAAGACGGTGAATATGAAATTTCTCGCATTCTTAATTCTAGATGGCATAGAGGGAGATTGCAGTATCTCGTCGCTTGGAAAGGTTTCTGTCCCAAGGATAACTCCTGGGTAAAGGCGGATGATGTTTCTGCCCCTAGACTTGTCGGAGCGTTTCACAGGAGGTTTCCTGATAGACCTGGGCCTGGAGGATCCGGAGGATCCTCATAGAAGAGGGGGTACTGTTAGAACCCTCCTGTTAGTCTTTTTTCTATTTTGTTGGTCACATGACTTTCTGCCTATATAATCCAGCTCCGCCCTTCTGGCCTTGCTGGACTTCAGTGTTTCATTTACTCTTAAGCTAGGCAGGTGCCTTACCTAACTCTGTAGTTTGCTTGGTCCTTGGACCACTAGTACTTTTTGTTTGTTTTTCTTTGTTCTGCTACAATTTCTGCTAGGAGGTGTCCATTTATTTCCCAGTCCTTAGTTCTTGTAGGGACCCCTCCCTTATATCTATAGGTCTGCGTTCAGACTAGCCGAGGACTTAGGCGGGTCTGTTCACAAGGAAGAGGACCCCCGCTGCATCGTAGGGAATCAGCTTAGTCCTATTGTAGGGACAGTTTTCCTTTCTTTCCTTAGTGCTTGTAGCAGTTCATAACAGGTTGCCCCACAGTCTACAGCTCCTCCAGCTCCGAAATGACCACATCAGTCACAAGCTGGAAGCACTGCAGCAATGCCTCGGTCAAGCGGCAACAGGCTGTGCTGAAGCTAATATGCTTAGGTAACAATCCGCACAATGCTGAAGAGTTGTGGACAGCTCTGAAAGAGCAGGCAGATTTGTGACTCACACCGCTGAACCTACAGCCAGGCATGGTCGTATGTGACAATGGCCGGAACCTGGTGGCGGCTCTGATGCGAGGTGAGCTCACACACGTACCATGCCTGGCCCATGTGCCTATCCTCGTGATTCAGCGGTTTGTCAAATCCTATCCGGAGCTGCCGGATCAGCTTGTTAAATTACGCCACCTGTGTGCCCATTTTCGAAAATCACATACAACTTCTGCCGCCCTTGCTGTGTTTCAGCAGCATTTGCAGCTTCCGGCTCACAAACTGGTGTGTGATGTCCCCACGCGTTGGAACTCTAAACTGCAGATGTTAGGAAGGATTTGTGAGCAGAAGAGGGCAGTTATTAAGTACCAGCATCAACAAGGCTGTCGGCATTTAGTTCAGACTCCACACATAAGACCTCAACAGTGGACATGGATGTCAGACATACTGTATGTACCATCCTCCAAAACTTTGAGGACTCCACCAAGATGGTGAGCTGTGATGACACCATAATTAGCATCACCATCCCACTTCTCTTTCTTCTGAAATGCTCTCTGCTCACAATCAAAGAGGATGCATTGCAGGCGGAGCACGATGAGATGGAGCAAGGAACCATACAGGGTGATTACACAAAGCCCAGCCTCATCACATCCCAACATGGATTGGGTCACAATGAGGAGGAGGAGGAAAAACAGGAGGTAGTTTTCTGCGCTATAGACCGTACTACCTGCACAACTGTCATACCGTCTGTTCAGCTTGGATGGCTTGAGGGCAGAGAGGAGGAGGAGAGCATGGTCAGTCTTCCTCTTGGTGAGGAAACGGAAGTCTTGCCTGTTAGCAATCTGGTACGCATGGCTGAGTTTATGTTACGCTGCCTTTCTCATGACCCTCGCATTCTCAAAATTTTTGGTGACAGTCATTACTGGTTGGTGACACTTCTAGACCCACGCTACAAGTAGAACTTTCTATTTCTTATTCCTGAGGCCGATAGGTCTACAAAAATGTGGCTGTACCAGAAGGCCTTTTTTGCGGAACTATTAAAAAAATTCACATCTGAAAACGCTGGCGGCAGAGGTCACAGTTCGTTGGACAACCAAGGACTACAGGTGATAGAGACACAACTCCAATCCAGCAGAGGCAGGGGAACATTGTTAAAGTTCTGGGAGAATTTTCTCAGCCCCTCCCATCTCACAGGACCTGAGGTACTCTCAAAAGGAGTGCAAAGTTTGAGAATATGCTGAGTGAGTACCTTGCCGACCGTACCAACGTCCTCCGTGATTCCTCTGTGCCTTATAGTTATTGGGTGTCCAAGCTGGATACATGGAATGAACTAGCTCTCTACGCCTTGGAGGTCCTGGCCTGCCCTGCCGCTAGCGTTTTATCAGAGCGGGTTTTTAGTGCCGCTGGTGGAATTATAACCTATAGGCACATCCGCCTGTCAACTGAAAATGCTGACAGGCTGACTCTTATAAAAATGAACAAGGGCTGGATGGGGCCAGACTTCTCAACCCCAATGAATGATAGCAGCGTAATATAAACTAAAATCCAGTGTCTTTTTTTCTTTAGGTGTATTCCCATGCACCTTTTCACACACACACACACACACAAACACACACACACACACACACACAAACACACACGTATACGCTTCCTGATTTTGGCTATTTGCTCTTGTCCTCCTCCTTCTCCTCATCCTCCACCACCATATTACCAGGGTGACCGTGGTCCGTGATGCAACACCCATATAATTTTTTAAAAGGGTGTTTATGATGCTCGTAAAAATGTTTTTTTTAAAGAGTTTGTTCATGTTAACCCCCAGGGGTAATTGTTTGTCAGCCCATACACTTAGTGCATGGGCATTACAAGTATAGGAGACCTGCTCCTTTCTAATGGGAGCATTTTTTATGAGGCCCTCTACGTCTCTTCCAAGGGGCATTGGCGTGCCTCCCAATTTTTGGCAACCCTTGCATTCACTGCATAGGCCAAGACAATGGGAGAGCCACTTCCTAATAATGGGAACAATGTTTTCAGGAGGCTCGCTTACCTCCACGTCTCTTTCAAGGGGCATTGGAGTGCTCCCCAATTTTCGGCAACCCTTGCATTCACTGCATAGACAAGCACAATAGGAGAAACACTTCCTAATAATGAGAACATTGTTTTCAGGAGGCCTTCCTCTAAGTCTCTTCAAAGGGGTATTGTGGTGCGTTCAAATTTTTAAAGGGGTATTGTGGTAAGTCCAAGTTTTGGGCAGCCCTGCCACTCACAGCATATGCAATAACAGTATAGGAGACCCACTTTTTAGTAATGGGAACTACAAAGCATAGCCGGCTGATGGCTCTCTAAGAATAGTGAGGGCTGACTGCTAGCTTTTTAAGAATAGTAAAGGCCGTCTGATGGCCCTATAAAAATAGGCTTTGTGAATTTCAGAGTCCCTCCTTCAAAAATGAAACAGGATGTGTCTGATCATGTCTCACACACCACATGGCCAGATTAGGTTGTTAAATGTTAAAAAGACATTTCCCTGTGAATGCATTTGTCACAGCTAAAAGCAATTCAAAAGTGCAAAAACGCATCAAAAACTTGTGAACATAGCCTATGGTGTGGGGAAGCATTTTTGTTTTTGGCTATTTATTTTGTCTTATATACAAGTCATTACCCTGGAAAGGATGTTCCTTAACATATTTCCCAGGAAAATCCATTTTGGTTTTGTTTTTGTATGTTTTATTGTGAGTCCGTAAAAGTGGCGTAATACTTTTGACAACGTTGTTGACAAGTGACCTGGGAGTCAGAAATGCTTCCAGGGGTCTTCCCCATGCTGTTCCCATTCAATTTCAGCACTGTTCCCATCGATTTGGGCAATTTTTAGGCCCTCTGCAGACCGCCGGAGGGAGCCACCTGAAAAATGCTCAAGTTTCCCATAGACTTACAATGGGCTTGTTGCTTGGGTCGAGCACCCGAGTATTCCAATGTGCTCGACCCAAGCAGTGAGCACCCGAGCATTTTAGCACTCACCCATTACTAGCAGCCTCACAGCGATATGCCTTGTTGACAAAGGCGAGAAAGAGAAGGTGATTCACTCGATGGCAAGCGCTTCTTCAAGTGGCCTCTCCTCTTCTTCCTCCACCTCAACATCACACACAGTACAGTCCACAGAGGTGGCACCCAAATTATCCTTGTTTTACCCCGCATCACAACTATCCAACTGCCCAACTGACTGTGGCGAACAACAGATAGTTGTGTCTGTAGAACTGTTCACCCATTTTATACCATTGGCATTAGAAGTGTACTCCAAACATTCACAGAGTTAAAAAGAGGAGAAAAGCATCTGCACCGATGCCCATATTTTTTTTAGGTTGGATTCAGGGCAGGACAGAGTAGGGTCCCAGAAGGTTCCTAATCCTCATCACCAGACGTTAACCACCAGAGAGGGAGGTGATCCTGATGAGACTCGGATATCTGAGGCTCATGCTGACTGAACTGTGCTTTCAGGGCTACAAGAGCAGAAGGGTGACTTTGAGGGTGTGGAATGGGATTATTCATTGGATGATGACGAGGTTGAAGATCCTACTTGGTGTGAACCCAGAGCCACGCAGCTGAGTAGCTCGTCTGAGAAGGTGGAGGAGGAAGACGAGGAGGTTACATTTCGCCCTTCGGCGCAGACACGGAGTGATGCAAGCAAGAGGAGCACTGCATCCTTAGCAACAACTCTGGCTGTGGCAAGCAGTGGTCCTGGGTCTGCAGCTCGGAGGGGCAGCAAGGGTTGCCTAGCCTGGGCCTTTTTTATCACCGCAAAGAATGAACCTACTCACGTTATTTGCAAACTTTGAGATAAAAAACTCAGTAGAGGTAAAAAGTGCAATAATTTAACTGCTACATGCATGAACCTTCACATGGGCACTCAACATGTGTTCTGCTGGGAATCTCACTGTGCTGAAATGCGGTCCAGCAGACCTTAACAACCATCAGCTGCCCCATCAACCGCATCCACTGCTTCTTCCTCCTCCTCTGTTACCGTGCCAAGTATTGTTATGCAGGTCTCACACCGCAGAACCTCCGATTCTCTACCAGCTCCAGTCAGGCTTGTGGTCACGTAAAAGATTGTTTCATCCTACACATGGGAAAGCTAAGATGTTGAACTCCAACATCTCCAATCTCTTGGCCATGGAATTGCTGCCTTTCTGCCTGGTAGATACAGACGGTTTCTGAAAGCTGATTGCCATCCCCCAGTACCAGTTGCCCAGTCGCCATTACTTTTCTAAGAAAGCTGTGCCTGCGCTACACCAGCATGTCTCAGACAACATCACCCGCTACTTGACTAAATCTATGTCCATCAGAGTGCATTTCACCACAAACACCTGGATGAGTAAGCACGGCCAAAGGCATCAAATCTCATTGACTGGGCACTGCGTGACTGTGGTGGCTGCGGGGGCAGGCGGGGAAGGGGCTACTCCACAAATCCTGGAATCCCCAAGGCTTGCAGAACAAACCTCTGTATTTCACACTTCCTCCACTGCTTCTGCCTCCTCCACCTCCTCCACCACCTCTAAGGCCTTCACCTGCACACTCAACCTCTGCCTTAAGGAGACAATAGTGCAGAGCGAATTCACACCACCCACATACTGCGCCATCAGGGTTAAATGCAATCGGGAAGTCTTAAAATTATTATTCCTTGGAGATCGCAGTCATACAGTTGAAGAGTTGTGGACAGTAGAGATGAGCGGTGTTCGACTCGAACTGTTCGCCAATCTCAAATTCGAGCTGTTTTGGGCGGTGTTCGAGCCGTTCGGCGAACATGAACGATTTGAAAAAAATTCGGCTGTTCGAGGTTATGTTCGATAACTGTAAGTGCACCAAAATCATAACTGGATTTTTTCTCAGTAATGCTGAAAATTAATGTTAATACGCAGTTTGAGTGTACAGCGGGGCGGGGGGAGGGGCAGGGGATGGATCTCTGCAGGAATAATGACGATCTCCATTTTTTTTTCTCTTTCCCGCATTTAAAGTGGGGAGGTGCAGTCTGTCAGCCTATCAGCAGTGCACACACGGAGCAAAGTGCTTTTTTTCACATAATCAAGGGCATGTGTCATTGGCAGTGTATGTCACATGTCCTTGCCCTATAAGACCCAGCCATTTTCCCCGTCGCCACCATTTTCTCACTGCTGCAGCTGCGTGTTAGACGGCACCGCTGTTGCTGTGTGCATTATACCTTGTTAATTTCAAGCCAATTTACGCACAAATCTACAGATAGCTTGGGAGTAGGGAAGAGTTGTGATTGCAGTCCTTTTAAGGACTAGGTTACATCATTTCCTACGACTTTTATCAGGCAGGTCTGTGCTCTTAAATAGATAAGTTGGGAGTAAAGACTAATTGTAATTGCAGTCCTTTTCAGGACTAAGTTACATCAGTTCCTATCAGTTTTTTTCCAGGCAGGTCTGTGCCAGTGCTGTGCAAGTTTTTTTCACAGCATTTGGCTAAATCTAGCAGAGCTAATCCTTTTTGGCCTATTGCAGAGTGTGTTAGTCAGTGGAGTAGACTATCTGTGTTGCAAGCTACACCACCTGTGTATAGAATACCAATTTTTTTATTGCCCCTAGTGAAGTAAAACCTTTTGGGCATAGCATCATTCTATTAGTCCATCTATACTAACCTCCACCAGGTTGCAAATTCAATATAATATTTTTCTGCATCAAGCTCTGAAATAATATTTGGGCTTCTAGAAGTGTGTGGGACTTGTTCTATTAGTCCATCTATACTAACCTGCACCAGGTAGCAAATTAAAAATAATTTTTATCTGCATCGAGCTCTGAAAAAATATTTCGGCTTCTAGCAGTGTGTCGGACTTGTTCTATTAGTCCATATATACTGACCTCCATCAGGTTGCAAATTCAATATAATTTTTTTCTGCATCTAGCTCTGAAAAAATATTTGGGCTTCAAGCAGTGTGTGGGACTTGGTCTATTAGTCCATCTATACCGACCTCCATCAGGTTGCAAATTCAATATAATTTTTTTCAGCATCTAGCTCTGAAAAAATATTTGGGCTTCTAGCAGTGTGTGGGACTTGGTCTATTAGTCCATCTATACTAACCTCCACCAGGTTGCAAATTAAAAATAATTTTTATCTGCATCTAGCTCTGAAAAAATATTTGGGCTTCTAGCAGTGTGTGGGACTTGTTCTATTAGTCGATCTATACTGACCTCCATCAGGTTGCAAACTCAATATAATTTTTTTCTGCATCTAGCTCTGAAAAAATATTTGGGCTTCTAGCAGTGTGTGGGACTTGTTCTATTAGTCCATCTATACTGACCTCCATCAGGTTGCAAATTCAATATAATTTTTTTCTGCATCTAGCTCTGAAAAAATATTTGGGCTTCTAGCAGTGTGTGGGACTTGGTCTATTAGTCCATCTATACTAACCTCCAGCAGGTTGCAAATTAAAAATAATTTTTATCTGCATCGAGGTCTGAAAAAATATTTGGGCTTCTAGCAGTGTGTGCGACTTGGTATAATAGTCCATCTATACTGACCTCCATCAGGTTGCAAGTTCAATATAATTTTTTTCTGCATCTAGCTCTGAAAAAATATTTAGGCTTCTAGCAGTGTGTGGGACTTGTTCTATTAGTCCATCTATACTGACCTCCACCAGGTTGCAAATTCAATATAATTTTTTATCTGCATCTAACCCTGCCAATACTTTTGGCCTAATACCACAGTTTGGCCACTCAGCTCTGCTCAGTTCCCATCCATTGTTTTTTTGTGCAAACAACTCCAGAGTTGTGAATTAGTTAACCACCAAAATGAGTGGAAAAAGGCCTGCTGCTGGTGGAAAGGGGAATAGGCGTGTTGGGAAGGGGAAAAAAGGTTGTGTCCGTGGTTTAGGTGTTAAAGCAACAGTAACATCTGCTGAAGAAAGACCATCTTCCAGCCAAACTAAAATGTCTACTTCTTTTAGCAGACATTGTGATAAGATCCCTTTCTTACGGCCACGCCAATCGCTACAAATTCCAGATGAGGCACAAAAACAACAGGTGCTTCAACGGATATCAAGTGCTCCTTTAAGTGGGCTCTCCTCCACCTCAACTTCAACATCACAAATACTCCATTCCTCAGAGGTGTCACCCCAATCGCACTTCCTTCTTCACAGCTCCCAAGTCTCCAGCTGCCCGTCTGAGTATGGGGTAGAACAGATGGTTGAGTCTGCAGAGCTGTTTACTCATACTATAGCATAGGAATCAGAGGTCGGCTCCAGAGCTTCTGTGAATACAGACGAGGAAATGATCTGCACTGATGCCCAGAATCTTTATGAGTCGGATCCAGGACCAGACGCAGAAGGTTCTGACCATAATGTGGATCCTCATTCCCAAACTGTAACTCCTGTTGGTGGAGACAATGAGGAAGACGATGATGAGACTCAAATATCTGATTGGAGTGACAACTTTAGTTTTTTCTCAGGGCAGGAACAGGTTGGCTCTGATGACGACGGGTGTGATAACACACAGGGTGATGATGATGAGGTTGGAGTTCCCACTTACTGTCAACCCACAGTCAGCCAAGAGATGAGGTCAGCAGAGGAGGTGGATTAGGATGCTAGTGACAACGAGGTCAGGTTGCGCTTTCCTGGACAGAGACGTAGTACTGGAAGCACGTCAACAACTGCATCCTCAAACACAACTCTGCCTCTGACCACAAGTCGTGGTGGCTCTTCAGGTCGCATGGGTGCTAAGCCTTGCATAGCCTGGGCATTTTTTCAGATCGATAAAGATGACCCAACTCGTGTTATCTGTAACATTTGTCAGCAAAAGCTAAGTAGAGGCCAAAAAATACATAGTTTGAGTACTTCATGCATGAACCGGCACATGGACATGAAGCATAAGTTGCAGTGGGAAGCTCACTGTGCTACAATGCGGCTTAGCCGGCCGAGCCAACTGCCGTCTGCCCCATCTTGTGCATCCGCGGCTTCTTCATCCTCTGTGACTGGGGGGACAGCAGTCACACCTGTTTTGGGACGCAGACCTGCCACCTCTTTACCCGCAACAACCAGCGTGATTGGCATGTCATCATTTTCTTTGGAGGTGGAAACACCAGCAGGTGTTGAGCGCTGTCAGACATCGATAGCACCAGCTTTGAATCAAGGCAACCTAACACGTCCGCCTGCATCTTCCTCACAGACCGGCAGTTTGCCGGGGACACCCTTCTCAACCCCCTCTAAGCACAACAGCAAGCCCTCGGTCCCTCAGATGTGGACAAGTAAAAGACCATTTCCTCCTAGCCATGAGAAAGCTAAGAGGTTGAATTTCACCATCTGCAAGCTCTTGGCTACAGAAATGCTTCCTTTCCGCCTGGTGGACACAGAGGATTTTCGAGACCTTATGTCCATCGCAGTGCCCCAGTACCAGATGCCCAGTCGGCACTACTTCTCAAAGAAAGGTGTGCCTGCTCTCCACCAGAATGTCGCACACAACATCACCGCTTCTTTGAGAAACTCTGTGTGTGACAGGGTGCATTTCACCACAGACACTTGGACGAGTAGGCATGGACATGGGCGTTACATGTCGCTGACTGGGCACTGGGTAACTATGGTGACAGCAGGCCAAGGGGCTGCTGTCCAAGTCTTGCCGTCCCCATGAGTTGTGAGTCAATCCTCATTATCTCAAAGTTCCTCCACTGCTTCTGCCTCCTCAACCTCCTCTCGGTCCTCCACCTGCACCCAAAGCCTTTCTGGTCATGCCACAAGCTTTCTAACTGCGCTGAAGGGATCCTGCACACCTCCTTACTATGCTGGCAGCAGGGCTCAACGTCATCTGGCGGTTTTTACTTTGAAATGTCAGGGAAATGTGAGTCACACAGCTGAGGAGTTGTGGTCAGCTCTGGAGAACCAGTTTCATGAATGGTTGTCTCCACTGGACCTGAAACCAGGGAAGGCCGTGTGCGACAATGCTGCAAACCTTGGTGCGGCCCTTCGCCGGGGCAGTGTCACACACGTGCCTTGTATGGCTCACGTGTTGAACCTGGTTGTCCAGCATATTTTTAGCCCACTACCCCGGACTAGATGGCCTTCTGCAGAGGGCATGGTCGCTGTGTGCTCACTTCCGCCGTTCGCATCCCGCAGCTCAGCGACTTACATCTCTATAGAAGTCGTTGGGCCTGCCACTACACTGGCTAAAATGCGATGTGCCTACCCGGTGGAATTCAACTCTGCACATGTTGCAGCGACTGTGGTAGCACCGACAAGCCCTGGTGCAATACGTTCTGACATATAGCCTGGGCCAAAGAGATCCAGAGGTGGGGCAAATCACGCTGGAGGAGTGGTCTCAGATCAGGGACCTATGCACCCTTCTGCACAGTTTTGAAATGGCGACGAAGATGTTTAATGCATGCCACTATCAGCATGACTATTCCGGTGATTTACATGCTGGAGCATATGTTAAACAGAATTCGGAGTCCGGTGGTGGCACAATAGGAGGTGGAGGAAGTAGAGGAGGAGGAGTTGTATGCGTATGGGCTAACATCTGCAAGGTCCAGACGGTCGGCAGCATCAAGGCGGCAGGCATGTGAGGGTGGTTGAGATGGTTTTACCAGGGCGCATGGTAGCAGCCAAACTTGTGAGCAAGGTGCAGAAGCCCAGGAAGAAGTGGAGGACGAACTGATGGAAGACTCATCAGATGAGGGAGACCTTGATCACATTTCTGTTGTGCGAAGTTGGGGGAAGAGGACAGAGGAAGGAAGCATGATTGTTACCTCGCCACCAACACAACAGGTACTTGGTGCTCCTGGATGTGCAAGACACATGACTGCCTTCTTGCTGCACTACCTGCAACATGACCCTCGAATTGTGAGAATTAGAAATAATCCTGACTACTGGGTTGCCACACTGTTAGATCCCCGGTACAAAAGTAAATTTGCAGAAATTATTCCTGCCATAGAAAGGGATGCACGCATGCAGGAGTATCAGCAGAGACTGCTGCAGAATCTTACATATGCTTTTCCACAAAACACCAGTGGTGTACGTAGTGAATCTCACAGTTCCAACTTGCCAACCGTGGGACCGTTGAGTGTTCAGCACTCAAACCATAACAGAAACACAGTATCTGCTGGTAACATCAATTTTGCGGAATCATTTCACCACTTTTTTAGCCCATCCTTTGCAAGGCCACAGGAGACAAGAAGTCTGACACATAGTCAACGCCTAGAGACGATGGTACAAGAGTATCTCCAAGTAAACATTGAAGCCATGACTGTGTCACTGGAACCTTGCTCTTTTTGGGCTTCCAATCTGGATAAATGGCCGGAGCTCGCCACTTTCGCCTTGGAGATCTAGTCATGCCCTGCAGCCAGAGTTCTGTCTGAACGTGTGTTCAGCGCTGCTGGTGGTGTGCTGACAGATAAGCGCACGCGGCTCTCCACTGATAATGTAGACAGACTCAAGTTCATAAAGATGAACAAATCATGGATCCGAAATGACTTTTCTTCTCCTGTGTCATCCTGGGGAGAGTAAAACCTTGATGATTTGTTAAAATCACCTCACCAACCTTTTTAAGCTTTCAAATTACTAATCATGTTTATCTGTATCTTGGCTGGAAAATAATTTGGGCTTTGTTGCAGTGTGTAGTACTGATTCTATTAGGCCATCTATACTAAGCTCCACCAGATTTAAAATTACTAATCATGTTTATCTGTATCTTGGCTGGAAAATAATTTGGGCTTTATAGCAGTGTGCAGTACTGATTCTATTAGGCCATCTATACTAAGCTCCACCAGATTTAAAATGACTAATCATGTTTATCTGTATCTTGGCAGGAAAATAATTTGGGCTTTGTAGCAGTGTGCAGTACTGATTCTATTAAGCCATCTATACTAAGCTCCACCAGATTTAAAATTAATAATAATTTTTAGCTGCATCTGGCCCGGAAAATAATTTTGGGGCTCCTAGATGCGCAAGACACATGAGTGCCTTCTTGCTGCACTACCTGCAACATGACCCTCAGATTCTCAGAATTCGAAGTAATCCTGACTGCTGGGTTGCCACACTCTTAGATCCCCCACACTCTAAGATCAACCTTTTCATTTTAGTAAAGAACAAAAAAATGGTCATTTTTGAAATTATAAGCATTAGCAGGTGATTAGAAACTGAAATCAAACAGTTTTCAACTCAAAACTTTATTCTAGGTGATGTTACATTTGCACATAGGACCCCTTGTTCGAAAGGAGCTTCTGAACTGTCTCATCCATTGAATTTGTCAGGTTTTGGATGGTTTCTGCTTCAATTGTTTTGCATGAGGACAGAATACACTCCAAGAGCTGTTGCTTAGATGTGAACTGCCTCCCGCCATCATAGAAACTCCTTTTGATGATGCTCCAGAGGTTCTGAATGGGGTAGAGGTCAGGGGAGCATGGGGGTCACATCATAAGTTTGTCCCCTTTTATGCCTATATCAGCCAGAGATGCAGATGTGTTATGTGCAGCATGAGACTGTGCATTATCATGCATGAAAATGATCTTGCTGTGGAATACACAGTTCTTCTTCTTGAACCATGGCAGGAAGTGCTGTTTGAGAAACTCCACATACATTATGGAGTCCATCTTTACCCCTTCAGGGATCCTAAAGGGGCCGACAATCTCTCTCCCCATGATTCCAGCCCAAAACATTACTCCACCTCCTCCTTGTTGGCGCTGTAGCCGTGTTTGCGTGGGGTGTCCATCAACCAGCCATCCTCCACTCCATCCATCTGGACCATCGAGCGTTGCACGGCACTCATCTGTGAACAAAACAGTTTGGAAGTCAGTCTTCATGTATTGTTTGGCCCACTGGAGCCGTTTCTGCTTGTGTGCAGTGGATAGAGGAGGTCGACAGGATGGCTTACGCACAGCTGCAAACCTCTGAAGGACCCTGCATCTTGTTGTTCGGGGGACGTTGGAGGCACCAGCAGCTTCAAAATCTTGTCTGCTGCTATGACAAGGCTTTTTTGCCGCTGCTCTTTTAACCTGACGTAATTGCCTGTAGGAAAGAGTCCTCAATTTTCCCTTATCAGCACGCACACGTGTGTACTGTAAATCAGCTACATAATTCTTGATTGCCAAGACACTTCATCCTGATCATCGCACAATGTTGATTGTACTCATGCCTTGACCTAAACACTCCACAATTTGTTGCTTCTCAGCAGCCGACACATCCTTTTTCTTTCCCATTTTGGATGAAAATGTAGGCTGCTTAATAATGTGGGACAGCCTTCTTAAGTAGTCTTGCCTTTCATTGTACACACCTGCCAAACTAGTTAGCACAGGTGTCTGCAATTGCTTACAGTGATATAAAGAGCCCTGACACACATCACCATCAATGAGTTTAACTGACAAACAAAAAAATTTTTACCTTATCACTCCTAAACACTTTTTGCATAATAATTTGGAACACAGTGTACATGTGCTTTTCCACAAAGCACCAGTGGTTCACGTAGTGAATCTTACAGTTCTAACTTGCCAACCATGGTCTGTATGGAGTTGTTTAATAAAGGGCCCAAAAATTAAGATAACATAGACGGGAGAGGTCTCTATGAATAGGAATTCCTAAGTATTTGATACCCTGTGTGGGCCAGGCAAAGGGAAAGTTGGACTGGATGGAATCCTGTATGGATTTGGGGAGGGAGACATCGGGGGCCTCAGACTTCGCTGCATTGATTTTAAAATTTGACCATGTAACAAAGTGATCTATTTCAGCCATAACAGCAGGGATGGATATATGTGATTGAGTGATATATACTAGGACATCATCAGCAAATAGAGAGCACTTGTACTCGGTGCCTCCCACCTCAATCCACCTAATATTGGGGTTATGGCGAATTGAGGAGAGCAGGTGCTCCGTCACTAGAATGTATAAGAGAGGGGACAGAGGACATCCCTGCCTTGTCCCATTGGTGATTATGAAAGGAGATGAAAATGTTCTGACGCACCCCCTGGGCCTTGGGACACCCGGAGCCGGACCCTTTTTGGTGGATGCTAGTGGTTGTAGTCTCCGTGGTGGCGACCCCGTTCCGTGGCTCAGGGCGGTCAAACCAGTGGCGGAACTATTTATGTGGTTTTGATGTTTAAATGTCCGACTACGCCACCCGTGGATTGCGGTCAGAGTGAACCGCCGCTCCAGGGCAGACCGCTGAGGCTGGTGTTGTGGGTGCAGCAGAGCGTAGCATAACTCCCCACGGGAGGAGTATAGCCTCAGGGCAGTGTATGCGGAGGATGGGGGTGATGGTGCAGGGCAGCAGCAGTAACGACACAGAGTCAGTGAGGCAGTCCAGGGCCTTTACTCACAGTTCTTATTATCCAGACCACTTCTGCAGGTAACAGCTTCGCACGTCGTACTGTGCTCTCCAGGTGAGGGGCTCAGACAACTCCCAGATAACTTTGGAGCACTTCACAGGACCCCCTTTGTGTGTCCTTTGTCTGGCCTTTCTTACCAACGCTTCTGTCCGGCTGCCTCGGGTCTCCTCTTGGTAAGCTTGGCGCCAGTTTCCCTGACCCTATGTGGTGCCTTCCTAGCGGGTGTAGCGAGGGGCTGCGCCACATAAAATGTCACAGCCTCTGGTTTGTTGCTGAGGGTCGTTTCCCGCCTCCACTAGTTTCGGGGACCGGTCTCCCCCTTTGGCCTGACCCCTCCACGCAGGTGGATTTGGGCGGGCGTGGCGACTTGCCCGTCCGCACCCCTGGGATCCCTTCGTTCCTTGTTCCTGGAGCCTTCTCCGCTCCTCTTCCTTCCTTCTGCCTCTTCCAGGCCTGGGCCTCTGTTACTAGGCCCGCCTCCGGAGCAGAGCTCATGAAGAGCCCCTGCTCCCTGTCACTTCTGCTCAGACTTCTCTGCACTGAACTAAGTTGGTGCCCACCTTTTATACTCCCTTCTCAATGCACCCAGGAACTGCTTCCTCCCTGCTCCTGCACTACAGGGTTCCCCTTCCTCAGTGTTCCCTCCCCCCACTCCAGCCAGGGACAGGGACTGTCGTGCCCATCTCAGGGGCATATTGGTCTCCCTGCCCTTCGGCAATGTGGTGTAATGCATGCAGGAGTCGGGGTCCTGATCCACACTCCATCCTTTCCAGAGAGTGAGATATCACACCTCTGGGTGAGGTGCAATACCTCTGTAGCAACCGAGCCTTCGCGGTGCTACAGTTCCATTTATCTACAGCCTAGGTGACGTATTGCAATACAGGGCCGTGATTTTGGCTATAAAAGGGTCCCCTAGACCCCTACCCCAAGATTTTTAAGAGAATAATATATGGCTTGCCAGGAGACTCTATGGAAGGCTTTCTCTACTAGACTCTAGTAGCAGTGTCTGCTAGTCAGTGGATTATCCCAGCTGTTAAGCAAGCTGCACCACCTGTAGTTTGGACACTTAATTTTTTCAAAGGAAATGCTTCGGGACCCCGGGATACTCAGTGAAGAGCATCAGGAGGCACCTAAAGACATAGGGGCTGGGACTGGCGGTAGGACGCCTTGCTGTGGACCGCCGAGCTCGATCCTTGTAAAAGCTTTTTAACTGCAGCAGCTTTAGTGGACGCTACTGGATCTGGAATTACGTGGCTGCTGGCATGAGACTTGCCCTCCAATAGATCCCTGTAAAAGGATTTAAAGTGTATTCATTCAAATTAGAGAGACAATTTAAATTAAAAAACTTAGACCTGCCTCCACCACAGGGGGGCTCACTCGACCCACCAGCGGACAGGCACCAGTATTGGGAGAGGGGGGCTGGCCGTCCGGGTCCACCGCGGCTCTGGCACAAACCCGGCGACACGGAGGTCGCACGGGGAGGAACGGACTGGCCGTGTCGGCTTCTCACTTTTTGGGTTTTAGAAGGGCATGACATGCCTATATCTGTGTCTCCCCCTCCTTTTACTCCTCCACCTCTTTTATTTTCGCATGACTATATGTACTTGTCACTTTTCCATGTGTTAGTTATGTCTTCAGAGCAGTTTGTCAGCTTTTGGACACCTTTGAAGGTGTTTTCTATGTGTTTCTATGTGTTTTTGTTTGCCTGCCATTGGTTTTAACGGTGTTCGACAGTGTTCGACGAACAGTTCGACGAACAGTTCGGCGAACACACGGGTGTTCGATGAACCGAACCGAACTCGAACACTACGGGGGTGGCTCAACACTAGTGGACAGCTCTCCAGGCTCAGTTTGAGCAATGACTGTCTGCTCTGAACCTAGAGCCAGGGAAGGTCGTGTGCGATAATGGTGCGAACCTGGTGGTGGCCCTAGGCCGAGGCAAGCTCACACACGTGCCCTGCATGGCTCACGTCCTCAATCTGATGGTACATCGATTTCTCAGCCACTATCCCGGCCTGGATGAGCTGCTTCAGAAAGCACTGAAGCTGTGTGCTCACTTCCGCCATTTGCACCCCTCATGTCATCGATACAGAAGTTTTGGTTAGTGATGAGCGAACATGCTCGCCACTGCTCGGTACCCACCCAAGCATCTTGCTAATCGAGATGTTCAGCGCTCTGCGAGTATTTCCTGGTTGCTCGGGCGGGATTTCGGGTCCCCGCCATGCATGTTTGCTCTTTTTAGAGAGTCAATTAACATGCAGGGATTGCCTGCCACACACTGTAATGCCTTAGCCATGTTGATTGTGGCATTACAGTGATTGACTGGCCGCACAGCGTCATCAGGTCTATATAAGACCTGGCACCGCCATGCTTGTCACAGTCTACCCCGGAATCAGGCAGTGTAGGGAGAGATGCTGCTGAGCTAGGGAGAGATTTGCTTGTTTATTAGTTAGTGTAAGTATACCACAACATCTATATATATCCATCTGAACTAACAGTTCTTCTGAGGACTAATCCAGCTGCATCTATTCAGTGGTGACAGCAGGAGTTAGGCAGGCGGGCAGTGTATGTAGCAGACTGCAGTGCATACAGCACAAGAGGCTCCATTCCAGTTCTGTCTGCTGTTGCAGCTATTTCTACAAATAGCTCCAGGTATCAGGGGCCCGGGATAAAAAAATATTATCTTAGTCCTGATTATTTGCTTAAAAAGCAATCCAGAGAACATCGTTTTTCTGCTCCATTTGGTTGTTGCCACTGCAAAATACAGCCAGATCCTTTCCATATTACAGCGATAAAAATCCAGAAATTTGTAGCGAAAGTGGAAAATATTGGACTCTATTTAAATTTTGTTGCAGTGTGTCAGTGAAGTTATTGACACCAGGTCGTCGTGAAAAATAGTAACCTACAGGCCAGCTATGCAAAACTGGTTTTCCGTCACACGTACCACATATAAGTTTGCTCCAAATTTAGTCATTTCTGGCCTCCATTTAAATTGTGTTGCAGTGTGTGAGTGAAGTTATTGACAAGAGGTAGCTGTGAAAAATAGTAACCTACTGGCCAGCTATTTAAAACTGTGGTTTTCCGTCACACGTATCACATATCACTGCGGTTCAAATCCAGCAATTTCTAGTGAATGTGGAAAATATTGCACTCCATTTAAAATGGGCAAGGTGCGTGGCAAGGGACGAGGAAGTGGAAATGATGGTGCATGCAGAGGACGAGGTCGAAGCCGTGGGCAAGCGGAAATTGTGCCACAACAACCACACACATCTTGTCGCTCAACCAATTAATAGGGGACCGCAGAACACCGCTATTGAATACAGAGCAGTGGGAAAAGGTTATTGGTTGGATAGCAGATAATGCTTCCAGTCACTTAGCCACCACAACCACCACCACCCATGTCTTCCACACGGTCAAGTCTCAGTAGCTGTGAGTCTGAACTGCATATTCTTCACCCTGATCCTCCTTCCTCCCACCATGCCGAGTGCCCAGAGACAACTGACCCACACTTGGACACTCCAAAGAGCTGTTCACTTTTCCATTTATAGATTTGGGCCTCTCCCTGGTCCACTTGAAGCGGGGCAAGAGGAGATCGCATGTATCGATTACCAAATATCTGAACAGCCACGGTCACACGAAGGTGATGGTGGGAAACTGTCACAAGCAGTGGATGATGATGAGACACATTTGCCAGAAAGTCAGGAGGAGGACCAGGGTGCGGAATTGGAATATGAGGTGGTGGACGATGAAGTCACTGACCAAACCTGGCAAGGTGACATGCAGAACGAGGACAGCAGCACACAGGGGGAGGGAGGCATAGCACCACAACAGGCAAGATCAATTAGTGTGGTGGCCGCAGACTGAAGGCGGGCAACCGTTGCCCGTAACACCAACATGAAGAAAGTTGCCAGTACAACTGTTAAGTATTCCCGAGACTGGTTGTTTTTTAAAGACTTTGCCGATAGCCCAAAAAGGCTATTTTCACAAACTGCCAGGCCAGCATCAGCAGGGGTAGCAAAACGACCAGCCTGACCACCAGCAGCATGATCAGGCACATGGCAGTAAAGCATCGGATTAAGTGGGCCAAACCCCAGGGTCCAGGAACACTGTCTGCGGGTGACACCACTGCTTCTTCCGCAGTTGTTCATGCACGCGAATCCCCTGTCCATGGCACATGCGAATATGCTTCCTGCCCTGCACCTGACATTGCACACTCTCAACAAGCACCATCAGCATGTACGTCCATGTCCTTGTCCCAGCACAGCTTTCAGTAGTCCCTACCTCAGTCCTTGAAACACAAGCGCAAATACGCAGCCAACGCACCACAGGCCGCGCTATTAAATTCACACATTTCGTGAATGCTTGCACTCGAAATGTTGCCTTTGAGGCTCATGGAGACGGAAGCTTCTCGCAACCTGATGGCGGTAGCCGTCCCTCGGTACTCATTCCCCAGCCACCACTATTTCCCCTGTGTGCCGTCCCCGCATTACACAAGCACGTGTCACACAACATTAGCCATGCCCTCAACAACGCAGTTACTGGGAAAGTCCACTTAACCATGGACATGTGGACAAGTGCTTGTGGGCAGGGATGGTATATCTCGCTGACAGCACACTGGGTTAATATAGTGTAAGCCGGGACCCAGTCGGACCTTGGGACGGAAAACATCCTCCCGACGCGGAGGATTGCAGGCCCTAGGTCAATCAGGGCTGCCCCCAAATTCTACAGTTCTTCCACCTCCCCTTCCTCCTCTTTAGCCTCCATCTCTGAAATTACCACATCAGTCACAAGCTGGAAGCACTGCAGCACTGCCTTGGTCAGATTGTGCTGAATCTAATATGTTTAGGTGACAAACAGCACAAAGCTGAAGAGTAGTGGACAGCTCTGAAAGAGCAGGCAGATCTTTGTCTGACACCACTGACCCTACAGCTAGGCATGGTCGTGTGTGACAATGGCCGGAACCTTGTGGCAACTCTGAGGCGAGGGGAGCTCACACATGTACCATGCCTGGCCCATGTGCTTAACATCATGGTTCAGCACTTTCTCAAAACCTACCCTGATCTGTCGGATCTGCTTGTTAAAGTACGATGCCTGTGTGTCCATTTTAGAAAGTCAGCTACAGCTTCCGCCACCCTTGCCATGCTTCAGCAGCATTTGCATCTTTCAGCTCACAGAATGGTGTGTGATGTCCCCACGCATTGGAACTCTACATTGCAGATGTTGTTAAAGATTTGTGAGCAGAAGAAGGCAGTTGTTGATTACCAGCATTAACAAGAACGTCGGTATTCAGTTCTGACTCCACACATAAGACCTCAGGAGTGAACAAGGATGCCAGACATATGTACCATCCTCCAAAACTTTGAGGAATCCAGCAAAATGTTGAGCGGCGATGACACCATCATTAGCTTCACCATCCCGCTTCTCTGTCTTCTGAAACACTCCCTGCTCACAATTAAAGAGGATGCATTGCAGACGGAGCATGATGAGATGGAGCAAGGAACCATACAGGGTGATTACACACAGCCCAGCTTCATCTCATTCCAACGTGGATTGGGTGACAATGAGGAAGAGGAGGAAGAACAGGAGCTATTTTCCTGCGCTATAGACCGTACTACCTGCACAACTGTCATACTGTCTGTTCAGTGTGGATGGCCTGAGGACAGAGAGGAGAAGGAAGAGGAGGAAGATGAGAAGGAGAGCATGGTCAGTCATCCTCTTGTTGAGGACACGGAAGTCTTGTCTCTTTGCAGTCTGGCACACATGGCTGAGTTTATGTTACTGTGCCTTTCCCATGACCCTCGCGTTGTCCAAATTTTTGGTGACAGTCATTATTGGTTGGTGTCGCTTCTAGACCCCCACTACAGGGAGAACTTTAGGTCTCTTATTGCCTTGCATGACAGGCCTATTATAATGCTACAGTACGAGAAGGCCCTTGTTGTGGAATTATTAAAAAAATTCCCATCTGAAAACACTGGGGGCAGAGGTCACAGTTCGTTGGACAACCAAGGAGTACAGGCAACAGAGCCACAAATGCAATCCAGCAGAGGCCGGGGAGCACTGTCAAAGTTCTGGGACAGGTTTCTCAGACCCTCCCATCGCATAAGCCCTGAGGCGTGGGATACTCTCACAAGGAGTGCAAAGTTTTGGGAGATGGTGAGGGAGTACCTTGCTGACCGTACCTACTTCCTTCGTGATTCCTCTGTGCCTTATGGGTGTCCAAGCTGGACACGTGGCATGAACTGGCTCTCTACACCTTGAAGGTCCTGGCCTCCCCTGCCACTAGTGTTTTGTCAGAGCGGGTTTTTAGTGCTGCTGGTGGAATTATAACCAATAGGCGCATCAGCCTGTCAATTGAAAATACTGACAGGCTGACTCTTATTAAAATGAACAAGGGTTGGGCCAGACTTCTCAACACCACTGAATGGTGTAGCATAAACTCAAATACAGTGTCTTTTTAGGGGGAGGTCTAACTCTATTCCCAAGCACCTCTATCTTCACACCCTGACGCTTCCTGATTTTGTCTATTTGCTCTTGTCCTCCTCCTTCTCCACATCCTCATCCTCCACCACCATATCACCACCATATGTACCATATCATCTTATCTACGTCTCTTGCAAGGGGCATTGGAGTTCCTCCAAATTTTTGGCAGCCGTTGCTTCAGTGCAAAGGCAAACAGTATGGGAGACCCACTTCTTAATAATTGGAACATTATTTTTAGGAGGTTCTCTGACCACTACGTCTCTTGCAAAGGGCAATTGAGTGCCTCCAAATTTTTGACAACTGCTGTAGTCACTGCATAGGCAAACAGTATGGGAGTCCCTCTCCTTTCTAATGGGAATATGTTGTTACTGTGGCCCTGCTCTATGTGTCTTTAAATTGTTAGTGGGGTTTTTCCTAAATTTTGTCAGCCGCTGGACTCGCTGCATAATCTATAACTGTATAGCACACCCGCTCCTTTGTAATGGAAACATGTCATTTCTGTGGCACTGCTCTATGTGTCTTTAAATTGTTAGTGGGGTTTTTCCCAAATTTTGGCAGCCCTTGAAGTCACAGCATGGGCATTACCACTATAGGAGACCCGCTCCTTTATAATGGGAACATTTTTTTTACTGAGACACTCCTCTATGTCTCTTCAAAGGGGTATTGGGTTGCGTCTAAATTTTTGGCAGCCCTTGCAGTCACTGCATATGCAGAAACAGTATAGGAGACATACTCACTAATAATGGGAACAACAAAGCATAGCTGGCTGTTGGCTCTCTAACAATAGCAAGGGCCGACTGCTGGCCCTTTAAGAATAGTAAGGGGTCGCCTGATGGCCCTATAAAAGTAGGCTTTGTGACTTTGAGTCCCTCCATCCTAAATGAATCAGGATTTGTCTGATGATGTGTCACACACCACATGGCCAGATAAGGTTGTAAAATGTAAAATGACATTTCCCTGTGAATGCAAAGGGAAAAAAAAACACAGTAGGATCTTTCTTTAGTATAAAAAACAGAGTCGCCAATGTAACCTCAACAGGCTGTACTGAAGATAACAACATGGTTAATGCTTAGGTGACAAACCGCCTACCTCTGCAGAGTTGTTGAAAGCTGTAAGACAGCAGTCTGATCTGTGGTCTCACTGCTGAACATGCAGCCAGGCATGGTCATGCCTGACAATGGCCAGAACCTGGTGATGGACAAATGACAGCCGGAGTAGATACGGCTTCCTTCTTTGTCAGTCCTTTCACCGAGTTAATGAATATGGCTGTGGTGAAATACAACTCCCACTGAGAAGCATTGGGCCCACCAGAGGATTTGATTCCGAGGGCTCACCTTTCTCCCCCGCTCAGGAGCACCATAGCTGCTGAAAAGTTTGCGCTATCATGAACTCTCCCAATGGAAAAGCAAGGGCCCACCCGAGGAATCTCTGGTGGGCCTGTCCAACCCTGCGAAGAAGCAGCCCTAGCTAAAAAAAGTGTGTGGGAAGGTTCCCGAACACTCTATGACTGCTTTTATTAATGTGGATTGGACATGTTTAATTGCTTGGTATTTCTGAAACCGCAATGCAGATGAGGCCATTGCCCAACTCTGTAGTAGCGAAATTAAAGGGCAAAGAAAGATGTTTGCGTGTTGAAGCACCACTGACAAGTGCGAGCTGATGTTGGACGAGCTGCTGCCATTGTTTATGCGCCAGTTGCATTAGAGGACTTCCTGGGAGAAATGACAACTGTAGTAGATACGGTTTCCCAAAAGTCAGTCCTTTCACCGAGCTAAAAAATATAGCTGTGGTGAAATACAACTCACCAGCAAGATGTGGACTGGCTCTGTACCGTTCCTGGCCACATTCACTTGTCCATGTGTTTGTGGTTAGGCGGTTCTTCCCAGTAAGTGCACTGGGGAAGGCACGAGTAATGTTGTAAGACCCGTGCTTATGGAAGGCGGAGACGACACCGGGACAAATAGTGGCGGCTGGGGACCGAGTATGGACACCCGGACGCCGTCGCCATAAGGTTGTGGACAGCTTCCTCCTCCACGTGCCTAAAAGGCCACATTTCAAGTGCAATCAGCTGTCAAAAATTTGGCAGTATACTATTGCAGCCAGTGGGTGGGTGGGTGGATGGCTGCATACTTGCCGTTGCATTCCAAGTAACAGAAATCTCAGCAAATGGTGGCCTCTATCATTATCATGGCCTCACTTTGGCACTATTAACTCTCCCGGTGGAGAAGCCAGGGCCCACTAGAGGAGTCTCCGGTTCTCTGGTGGGCCCGTCCTGCCGAGAAGCAGCCCTGGCTAAGAAAATTGTGTGGGAAGGTTCCCGGACACTCTCTGGCTGCTTTTTTTTATGTGAATTGCATGTTATTTCTGAAATCACACTGCAGATCAGGCCATTTCCCAACTCTGTAGTCACAAAATTAAAGAGCGAAGAAAGATGTTTGTGTGCCGAAGCACCACCGACAAGTATGAGCTGATGTTGGATGGGCTGCTGCCATTGCTTATGTGCCAAACTGCATTAGAGGACTTCCTAGGAGAAATGACAGCTGGAATAGATACGGTTTCCCAAAGGTCAGTCCTTTCACTGAACTGACAACTCACTGACAAGCTTTGGACTGACTCCTTACCCTCCCTGGCCACATTCACCTGTCCACGTGTTTGTGGGTAGGTGGTCCTTCCCTGTAAGTGCACTGGGGAGGGCACGGGTAATGTTGTAAGACCAGTGCTTGTGGAAGGCGGAGACGACACCGGGACAAATAGTGGCGGCTGGGGACCAAGTATGGACACCCAGCTGCCATAAGGTTGTGGACAGCTTCCGCCTCCATGAGCCTAAAAGGCCACATTTCAAGTGCAAGCAGCTGTCAAAAATTTGCTGGCAGTATAGTATTGCAGCCTGTGGGTGGGTGAGTGCATACTTGCACTTGCATTCCAAGGAATGGGGTAGGGACAACTGAACGCTGTGCTATGACAAAGATGTGGATGGTGATTGTTTCAAGTCTGCAACAACAGAGGCCTCTTCGCATGCGCCAAGGATTACTTGTGATGGGCACACTTTTAGGCAGTGACCTGTGAGCCAGAGATGCTTCCTGGGGTCTTCCCCATGGTGTTCTCTTGTCTTTTCAGCACTGTATGCACGTGTCTAATGATGTGTCACAAACCTTATGGCCAGATAAGGTTGTAAAATGTTAAAATGACATTTCCCAGTGAATGCATTTGTCTTGGTTGAAAGCGATGCAAAAGTGCAAAAACGCATCAAAAACGCTACTTGTGAACAAAGCCCAAGGTGTGGAGGAGCAATTTTGTTTTTGGTCATTTATTTTGCCTTCTATACAAGTTATTAGCCTGGAAAGGATGTTCCTTAACATTTTTCCCAGGAAAATCCATTTTGGTTTAGTTTTTGCATGTTTTATTGTGAGTCCGCAAAAGTGGCGTAATACCTCTGACAACATTGTTGACAGCAGTGACCTGGGCATCCAAAATGCTTCCAGGGGTCTTTCCCATGCTGATCCCATGTCATTTGAGCACTGTTCCCATCGATTTGGGCAATTTTTAGGTCCTCTGCAGATTGCTGGGGAAAGCCGCCGGAAAAATGCTCGAGTTTCCCATAGACTTACATTAGGCTTGTTCCTCGGTCTGAGCACTCGAGCATTCTAATTTGCTTGACTCGAACAATGATTACGGAGAATTTTAATGCTCACTAATCACTAGTCTTTATCCATGTCAGTTAACAGGTTGACATGTGATGTGCTGACACGGTGGAATTCCACTCTGCACATGTTGCAGCGACTATGGCAGCAGCAACGAGCCCTGATGCAGTATGTCATGTCATATAGCTTGGGCCAATGCAGTACGAGCATCAGTGTTATGCAGCCATTAATACAGAATGGCTTTGGACCTCCTGATAGCGAACGACATATGGATGCCTTCTTGATGCACTGCAACATGATCCCTATATACACTGCTCAAAAAAATAAAGGGAACACTCAAATAACACATCCTACATCTGAATGAATTAAATATTCTCATTGAATACTTTGTTCTGTACAAAGTTGAATGTGCTGACAACAAAATCACACAAAAATCATCAATGAAAATCAAATTTATTAACCAATGGAGGCCTGGATTTGGAGTCACCCCCAAAATTAAAGTGGAAAAACACACTACAGGCTGATCCAACTTTGATGTAATGTCCTTAAAACAAGTCAAAATGAGACTCAGTATTGTGTGTGGCCTCCACTTGTCTGTACGGCCTCCCTACAATGCCTGGACAAGCTCCTGATTTGGTTGCTGATGGTCTCCTGTGGGATATCCTCCCAGACCTGGACTAAAGCATCCGCCAACTCCTGGACAGTCAGTGGTGCAACGTGACTTTGGTGGATCGAGCGAGACATGATGTCCCAGATGTGCTCAATCGGATTCACGTCTGGGGAATGGGCAGACCAGTCCATAGCTTCAATGCCTTCATCTTACAGGAACTATTGACACACTCCAGCCACATGAGGTTTGGCATTGTCCTGCATTAGGAGGAACCCAGGGCCAACCGCACCAGCATATGGTCTCACAAGGGGTCTGAGGATCTCATCTCGGTACCTAATGGCAGTCAAGCTACCTCTGGCGAGCACATGGAGGACTGTGCGGCCCACCAAAGAAATGCTACCTCACCATTACTGACCCTGCCAAACCGGGCCATGCTGAAGGATGTTGCAGGCAGCAGATAGCTCTCCACAGCGTCTTCAGACTCTGTCATGTCTGTCACAAGTGCTCAGTGTGAACCTGCTCTCATCTGTGAAGAGCACAGGGCGCCAGTGGCGACTTTGCCAATCCTGGTGTTCTGTGGCCAATGCCAAGCATTCTGCACGGTGTTGGGCTGTGAGCACAACCCCCATTTGTGGACGTCGGGCCCTCATACCACCCTCATGGAGTCCGTTTCTAACCGTTCGTGCAGACACATGCACATTTGTGGCCTGCTGGAGGTCATTTTGCAGGGCTCTGGCAGTGCTCCTCCTTTTCCGCCTTGAACAAAGGCGGAGGTAGCGGTCCTACTGCTGGGTTTTTGTCCTCCAACGGCCCCTTCCGCGTCTCCTGGTGTACTGGCCTATCTCCTGGTAGTGCCTCCAGCCTCTGGACACTATGCTGACAGACACAGCAAACCTTCTTGCCACAGCTCGCATTGATGTGCCATCCTGGATGAGCTGCACTTTCTGAGCAACTTCTGTGGGTTGTAGAGTCCTTCTCATGCTACCACGAGTGTGAAAGCACAACCAACATTCAAAAGTGACCAAAACATCAGGCAGAAAGCATTGGTACTGAGATGTGGTCTGTGGTCCCCTCCTGCTGAACCACTCCTTTATTGAGGGTGTCTTGATAATTGCCAATAATTTCCATCTATTGTCTATTCCATTTGCACAACAGCATGTGAAATTGATCGTCAATCAGTGTAGCTTCCTAAGTGGACAGTTTGATTTCACAGAAGTTTGATTTACTTGGAGTTATATCCTGTTGTTTAAGTGTTCCCTTTATTTTTTTGAGCAGTGTAGTTAAGATTCGAAATAATGATGATTACTGGGTTGCCACTCTGTTAGATCCACTTTATAAAACTAAATTTTGCCTGGTGCTTCCCGCCCTAGACCGGGGCCCTCTAATGCTGGAGTATCGAAACCTGCTTTTAAGCAACCGTAAGAGAGGTTTTCTCCAAATAGTAGTGAGGCACACAGTGTGCATCACAGTTGTAGTCTTCCAACCTCCGGCACGTCAGTTCGTCAATGCCATTAGTTCGTCAAACATTAGCAGCAGCAGAGTAAATGGCAGAAGCAATTTCTGTGAGTTCTTTCATACATTTTTAGACCAGATTGTGCACCAGCACAGCAGAGTTCAAGTCTGAAACGTGGTGAACGACTGGAGATGATGATGCAGGAATATCTAGAGTTCAATATGAATACCATCGGGGAGGATGTGAACCCTTTTACATTTTGGTCTTCAAAAATGGATGAATTGCCTGAGTTCACCTGTCATGCATTTGAGGTGTTATCATGCCTGGCAGACAGCGTTCTCTCAGAATGTGTCTTCAGCACTGCTGATGGTGTCCTGATGGATAAGCTGTCCCATGAAAGTGTAGACTGCCTAATTTTCATCAAGATAAACAAGTTGTGAATCTAGAAGGACTTTTGCATCCCAATCGCAGACTGTACAGACTAGGCAATGTTGTAGTTTTTAGTGTGCTGCATTGATCTTGCAGATATGGCTTCTGTGCCTGCTTTTGCTTCTGCTGAAGGTTTTAGGCACTAATTTTTTGAAATGTGGAGAACCCTGATTGGGTCTTCATCGATTGTGTTGGCTGTAGTGGAAAAGGTGTCGGTCTCCATTATACTACTGCTACTAAAGTGAAATTGATGCCACTTTGGTGTTGTTAGGCCCTAATTTAAAGAAATAAGAACACTCCTGGTTAGGTCTCCATCTCCTGGGTTGGCTGTGCTGGAAGAGGTGTCGGTCCTAATTACACTATTTCTGCTGTAGTGAAATTGATGCCACTTTGATGGTGTTAGACCCTAATTTAGGGAAATTTGAACTTTCCTGATTGAGTCTCCATCTACTGGGTGGCTGTAGTGGAATAGGTGTTGGTCCCCATTATAATAGTTATAATCTATTGAAATTAACTCTTTGGAGTAGATATTGTATAGGTGTTGGTCCCCATTATGATAGTTATACTCTATTGAAATTAACTCTTTGGGGTAGATATTGTTCTCACAGGGGTACACATGATAAAATAGAAATTGGTTTTCTTTCTACCGTGGAATATAAAGCAGGCTATATTTCATCTTTTAATTCTTTGATGCAGATATTGTTCCCCACACAGGGGTACACAGACATGATAAACTCAAAATTGGTATAGAAAGCAGACTACACCTGAGCTTAAAATTTTTGGGGGCAAATATTTTTCTCCATACAGAGAAAAAAAAAAAAGTTGAGTCCAAGCAGATTCCTGACCCTCGTCCCCAGACAATAACTCCTGCATGGGGGGAGATGATCCTGAAGAGACTCAGATAACTGAGGGTCACTTGGACTATACTGTGCTGTCAGGGCAAGAAGAGGAGGAGGGTGAATGTCATGGTGAGGAATGGGATAACACATTGAATGATGTTGAGGTTGTGGATCCCACTTGGTGTGAACCCAGGGGCATACAGCTAAGTAGCTCATGTGAGGAGAAGGAGGAGGAGGAAGACGAGTATGTTACAGTGCATCCTACGGCGCACACATAGAGTGATGCTATCGTGATGAGCACTGCATCCTTATCCACAACTGTGGCTGTGTCCAGCAGCGGTCACAGGTCTGTAGCTCGCAGGGACAGCAAGGTTTGCCTAGCCTGGGCCTTATTTGAGACCGCATATGATGAGCGACCTCATGTTATCTGCAAAAATTGTGAGAAATTACTCAATAGAAGGAAAAAGTGCAATAATTTGACTACTACATGCATGAACCTTCACATGTGCAATCAACATGCCTTACTCTGGCATTCTCACTGCGATAAAATGTGGACCTCAACAACCATCAGCCGCCCCATCAACCGCATCTGCTGCTTCTTCCTCCTCCTCTATTACCGTGCCAAGTATCGTCACACAGGTCTCCAACTGCAGAACCTCCGGTTCTTTACCCGCTCCAGTCAAGTTGAGTGAGAGCCCATCAGCTGTAACGGAAGTGGACATGCCTGCTGTTTTTGACCAGTCTCAGAAACCAAGCACACCACAACTTTATCAATCCATCGTAACATCTCCGCCTGCATCTGTCTCACGGTCCAGCAGTTTGTCCGATTCACCATACTCCTACAAAGCTAACAGGTTGAACTCCATCATCTCCAATCTGTTGGCCACGGAAATGGTGGAGTCAGACCCTAATTTTTTGAACTGTGAACACTCTTGTATGGCTGCTTCTTTACTGAGGAGGAAACCTGAGAACCTGGGGAAAACCCTCACCCAACCCTTGTAGAATGTTTGTGCCCACTTGCAGGAAGGGTCCTCTCTCCTCTTGTACCAGTCGGTGAGTGACTGTCTGCGACTCCTTTTCACATGTAAAGCGCCATGCAATAAATGTCACTGTAATAATAATAATAATTGTCTACCCCTAATTTGATGTGTTTTGGCAGCATTTGGGCTAATTTGAGGGTGTTGTATGTGCGCTTTTGAATCTTTTGGTGTTCGGTAATGTCCGTCGAATGTTCGATGAATATATCGGCGAATATTGAAGATTCGACGATCGTAATCCAAACCGAATAATGAAACATTCGCTCATCTCTACTAATAAACCATAAATTCTCTACTTCACTCAGCAGCAGCTCTCCCTACTCTGCCTGTTTCCAGGGTAGACTGTGACGAGCATAATGTCCCGGGTCTTATATAGATCTGATGATGCTATGCGGTCTGTCACTCACTGTAATGCTATGGCTATGGCTATGGCATTACAGTGAGGGGCAGGTAATCCCCCCATGTTTATTTGCTGTATAATGAGTGCCAAACATGCGGGGCAGGGACCCGAGCTTCCACCTGAGCATCCCAGAAGTACTTGCTGAGCGCCAAGCATCTCGAACAGTAAGATGCTCTGGCGAGTACTGAGCAGTAGCAAGCACGCTCGCTCATCACTTGTGTTTAGTACAATATTTAGTGGTACCTTTATTAACAATGCTTTTAAAAAACTTTATTTGCTCGCAATTGTTATATTAGAATATTTATAGCAAGTTTTTGTGTCACTCATAAATAGTTTGAATATTTTTTTCGGTATTATCTTTTGAAAATAACATTCATATTTGTATGCCAAAAGATATTGCCTTTAAAAATTTTGTCCATTACAAATGACTCATATTTTTAAAAAAGATGGTTCATTTATTTCTGTTTACTGCTTTACAATGTGGTAATTGCACTCTTTCAACTGAAAATGTATGTTGACAATGAGAAATTTATGAAAAACCAACTGGAAAAAAAAGTGCTAAAGCCAATCAAATTGAAATCTCTTATTCCATCAATCCTCAAATTAAATGAGGTTGAAAAGATAACAGAATGTACCTTTTCTTAATAATTCTGATGTTTTGCCAATAGAGGAAGCGTTCTTTCTTGTTATCATAAGTACATGCTTAAAATTTTGAAAATTACATGGACAGCACATTTTCAGATCGTAACCATTTCTTACCAAATAAATAGATTATTTTAACATAATTGATGATGATGGTAGTAAAATAGAAAAAAAGATAATCGAATACATTCCTAAGTAATAGTGCCATCATCTTTTGTACTCATTTGCAAAAGAAATCAGTCTAATCTTCCTACTATGTCAAAGTATTTAAGTCCTTGAGATAAAGCTAATTACCCAAAAAGTAATATTATGGGGCTTCTCTTGAATATTTCTTTAATTGGCAGCAAATATTACATTTGGAAAATTAGTCTAATGGTGTCAGCGTGCATGTGTAAGGCATAATTTCACAACTTTTTACAGCTCGACACAGACATAATATGTGTCACGATGGTGTTGGGACTATGGCGCTAATCAACCCTTATCCATAACCTCCCCCACCCAGTGTAGTGGGAGGCTGAATTGTATAGGATCACACTAACCAGACAAACAAGGGAAAACGGACAGGGATAAATTAAAATGCCAACCATACAAAATACACTCACCAAACCACAGAGTGAGACACAGGGGAGTTAAGGGAAGGAGAAACCAAATAGGAGAGGATGAGAATGTGCACACAAACAAATTCAAAGCAACAATCTCCTGAGCAAATCTCCAAACGTCAACTCCAATCACGAACTACACCTTCAACTCCACAACCAGGCAGTTTGACCTTACACTTGTAACCCCCTAAGTGCTAGAGGTGAGCATATATAGCAGAGAGGAGTGGCCAACACTAAACAGCTGAGACAATCCAGTTAGATAACCTCCAGGAGCTTCAACTGAACAGATTAACCCTTGCCCTGCTAGCAAGGAAAAAGCCTGCACTGCTTAATAAGATGATTGATGATGAAGACTTTTAACCAGTACAGGAGTTTGTGAAACCAGACACCGATGTCCTCTGGCCCCTCTCTATCACAGAATCCCCATGAAAATACCCCCTCTTATAACTGGGACCTCTGGAACCTCAGGGCCATATTTATCAGGGTGTGCCACATAAAAAGACCTGACCAACCTGACTGCATGGACATCAGATGCTGGTACCCACATTCTCTTTTCAGGACCGTTACCATTTCAATGTACCTGATACTGAAGAGACCGACGAACCAAATCCCCATCAACAACGACCAGTGGCGGAGATAGTTCAGAGGAAGCAATGTATTTTTGGAGTAGAATTCGGAAAAACACATTATGAATCCTAAAAGTGGGTGGCAAAGCAAGGGGAAACGCTACACGATTGACGACAGCCACAATCTTTGAGACCGATGAACATGGGTCCCAATTTCAAGGAAGGTACCTTCAACTTAATGTTCCTTGAGGATAACAACACCAAATCACCAACACACAGGTCCAGACCCACTAAACATCTCCGATCAGCCTCACACTTATATTTGGACCCCATATTTATCAAATTATCAAGACCACCTTGCTACACTGAAGTAAAAGATGAAAAAACTGTTCCTCCTCAGGTACTCCTGAATAGAGATAAGTGAACCTGAAAGATAAAGTTTAGAGTCCATACTGAACACTTAGTGTCCATTTACCGACCCAGAATATGGACTTCTCCAGGAAGTTCGTGTTACTGTTCAGGTTGGACTGCTCGAACAATGGTGTTACACACGCTGTCACCTGTGTGACAGTGCAAGAAAGACTGGCTCTGATCATCGGTCAGAGCGCTGCAGTTCCCACACTGTTATACAGATGACAGCATGTGAGCCAGCAGCAGCTATGACCGGTGGTCAAAAGGTTACCACCGTTCACAAGCATCAGCTGATGAGACAACTACTGTCATTATCCTATGCCTGGTCTCACTGATAGCAGCGAGAGCAGGTGAGGCTGGCTAAAGTATTTATCAGCCGACACATGTGCTATAAATACATTTTTTTAAAAATGACATGCGGTCCCATCTATTTTTGCTAACTAGCACAAGTAAAGCTGACAGCTGCAGGCTGCAGCCTCAAGCTGTCAGCTTTATATTGGCTGGTTATCTAAAATAGAGAGGTCCCACAAATTTTTTTTAAATTATTTATTGAAAAAAACTTGGTGTGGGGTCCCCCCCATTTTTGATAACCAGCCAAGCTAAAGCAGACAGCTGGGGGCAGGTATTCTCAGGCTGGGAAGATCCATGGATATTTGGCCCTCCCCAGCCAAAAAATAACAGCCTGCATCCTCCCCATAAAAGGTGAATCCATTAGATGCGCCAATTCTGGCACTTCCCAGCTCTTCCCGCTTTCCCTGGTGCATTGGCAAGTGGGGTATTATTTTGGGGTTGATGTCTGCTTTGTAATGGTAGCTGACATCAAGCCCAGGGGTTACAAATGGAGAGGCTTCTATCAGACACCCCATTACTATCCCCGTAGTCAAAAGTAAGAAAGATAAACAGAGAAAAATTCTTTGCTTGAACAAAACACTCCCCACAAAATTCCATCTTTAACCCATTTATTAAGGTAAAATAAAAAAATCAAAATCAAAGTAATCCTCACTTGTCTGCAGTTAATCCATAATGATGAGGTCCCATGACCATCTCCGACTCAGCTACATCCAGATGATGTGGTGAGACCAGGAATGGGTTTGCTCACCATGGTGTCCGGAACACAGTGAGCTTAGCTTGAGAAACGCAGACTGCAGTGACAAACAGTGATGTGATTAAGGTTATTGAAGGTCACAGGAGGCGGCTCTCATGGTAACCTCTGTGTGGCTGGCCTGTGACCTGTGATATCCTTATTGTAAGGTCACCTGAGTTCATAGCAGCTGGTTCTCCTACTGCGCAGCGCCAGTGCAGGACTGATGAATGACAGTGTGTCCGGCACTCAGCACTCCAGTACTCATTAGTCCGACACTCAAGCAACCGTGAGACCAGGTGTCTGTGAAAACCTTAAGGGAGACATTAAGGGACATTTTGAGGTTACTGAAATTTCCAGCTGCTGAAAGACCTGGGGGCTGTGAACTAAGGTTACCTTGGTTGTGTATTTTACTGTACTTGTTAAATAAATAAATGAAAAAAACGGCGTGGGGTCCCCCCTATTTTTAATAACCAGCTGAGGTAAAGCGGACAGCTGTTGTTATTCAATGAAGGGGACACTATCCATAAAGATTCCCAGCCTATTAATATCACCTCACAGTTGTCTGTTTAGCCTTTACTGGTTATTAAAAAGGGGGACCCAAAAAAAATGACATGGTGTCCCTCCTATTTTTAATAGACAGCAAAAGCTAAACAGACAGCTGCATGCTGATCTTTGTAGGCTGTTAAGGGGCCATGGATATTGTCCCCCACCCAGACTAATAACACCAGTCCTTAGCCACCCCAGAAATCCATTAGATGCGCCAATTCTGGAGCTTAGTCAAGGCTCTTCCTGCTTGCCCTGGTGTGTTTGCAAGCGGGGTAACAGTTTTTGGTTAATGTCATCTTTCAGCTGACATCAAGTCCAGGAATGGAGAGGAGTCTATCAGACACCCCCAAATAACCACATTAATAACTCCATAGTCAAAAGTAAGAAAGACACAGAGAGAGAAAAGTCCATTAATTGATCAAAACACTCCCTGAAAAATCCCCTCTTGTGCCCATTTATTAAAATAAAATTAGATATAAAGAATCTAAGTAATCCCCACCTGTCCGCCGTTAATACATATTGACTAGTGATGAGCGAGCACTAAATTGCTCTGGTACTCGTTGTTCGAGTTGAGCAAATTGGAATGCTCGAGTGCTCGGTCGGAGTAACGAGCCCAATGTAGGTCTATGGAAAACTCGAGCATTTTTCCAGCGGCTCCACCCGGTGGTCTGCAGAGTGCCAAAAAATTGCCCAAATCGATGGGAACAGTGCTCAAATGACATGGGAACAGCATGGGGAAGACCCCGGGAAGCATTTCTGACTCCCAGGTCACTTCTGCCAACAACATTGTCAGAGGTATTACGGCTAGTGAAGGGCGAACACTAAAATGCTCCGGTGCTCGATTCTCGGGTCGAGCACATTGGAATACTCAGGTACTCGACCCTAGTAACGGGCACAATGTAAGTCTATGGGAAACTAGAGCATTTTTCTGGCGGCTCCCCCCGGCGGTCTGCAGAGGACCTAAAAATTGCAACTGTTAGGTCTTCCTGAGTCTGGTTCTTTTTTAAAGACTGTTGTTTAGATAACCCCAAAAAGGCCATTTGTAACACGTGTCAGGCCTCATCAAGCATCTGTGAGCATCTTCAAGAGCACCAAAACTACAAGTCTGACCACCACCAGCATGCTCATGCACATGACAGCAAAGCACCCGACTAGAGGGGCCGAATGCCAAGGTCCAGAAACAGTGTCTGCAGGTGACACCATTGCCTCTTTCGCTGTTGTGCGTGCACGCCAATCCCCTGTTCATGGCGCATGTGAAGATGCATCCTGTCCTGCACCTGTCGTTGCACACTTGCAAACATCACCGTCCACATTCTTGTCTCAGCGCAGCGTTCAGATGTCCCTACCCCAAACCTTGAAATGTAAGCGCAAGTATGCAGTTAGCCACCCACCCACAGGCCGCAATACTAAACTGCCACATTTCTGGACTGCTTGCACTTGAAATGTTGCATTTTAAACTCGTGAAGGCGGAAGAATTCCACAACCTCATGGCGGCAGCCGCCTGGCTCCGTATTCGGTCCCCAACCGCCACTATTTCTCCCGGTGTCCTCACCGCCTTACACAAGCGCAGGTCCCAGACCATTACCCGTGCCCTCCCCAGCTCAGTTAGTGAGAAGGACCGCTTAACCACAAACACGTGGACAAGTGAATGTGGCCAGGGATGGTACATCTCACTGATGCATTCCACTGGGTTAATATTGTGGAAGCCGAGAGCCAGTGGAACCCTGGGACGGAACATGTATTCCCGATGCAGAGTATTGTGGACTATGGGTCAATGAAGCTTCAACACAATGTTCAAAAGGTAGACAGCAGCAGTGGTCGGTCTCCTAGAAAACGAGCAAATTATTTATGATGAGGCCACCCATCTCCTTAGCTTTCTGTTACTTGAAATGCAAGAACAAGTATGCAGCCAGCCACCCACAGGCCTTAATACTAAGCTGCCACATTTCTGGACTGCTTGCACTTGAAATGTTACCTTTTAGGCTCGTGGAGGCGGAAGCTTTCCACAACCTCATGGCGGCGGCGGCCGGGGCTCCGTACTCGGTCCCCAGCCACCACTATTTCTCCAGGTGTCCTCACGTGGACAAGTGATTGTGGCCAGGGATGGTACATCTCACTGACACATTTCACTGAGTTAATATTCTGGGACCCTGGGACAGAATACGTCCTCCCGACGCAACGGATTGTGGGTGCTGGGTCAATCAGGGTTCCACCTGCATTCTACAGGTCCTGCACCACCTTCTCCTCCTCCTCCTCTTCAGCCTCCATCTCCATCACTTGAATCATGTTTTCAGGAGATATTCCAGATTATGTGCTTAAACTTTGTGGGTGCCAATAACAATAAGCAGGACTGTATGCTAAGGCAACAAACCGCACACCGCTGCAGAGTTGTTGAAAGCTGTATCAGAGAACCTGGTGGTGGCTCTGAAGATAGGCAAGCTTGCACACGTATCATGCCTCGCCCATGTGCTCAACTTAGTGGTTCAGTGATTTCTCAAAACCTACCCTAATCTGCCAGAGCGGCTTGTGAAAATATACCGCAGCAGGGCTTCAGCAGCATTTGCAGCTTCCTGCTCTCCGACTGATGTGCAATATGACCACGCGTTGGAAATAAACGTTGCAGATGTTTGGAATGATTTTCAGCAGCGGAGAGCAGTTGTTGAATACCAGCTTTAACACGCTCGTCGGCATTCAGGTCAGCCTCCGCACATAAGAGCTAATGAGTGGGCATAGATGCCTGACTTCTGTGCCATCCTCCAAATCTTTGAGGACGCCACCAAGATGGTGAGTGGCGATGATGCCATAATTAGCATTATCATCCCACTTCTCTGTCTACTGAAACGCTCGCTGCTCACAATTAAAGAGGAGGCATTGCAGGCTGAACAAGGAACTATACAGGGTGATGTTACTCAGCCCAGCCTCATCTCATCTCAATGCCGATTGGGTGATAATGGGGAGGAGGAGGAGGAAGAGAACATGGACAGTCATCCTCTTGGTGAAAACAGGGAAGTCTTGGCTGTTGACAGTCTGGCACACATGGCCGACTTTGTGCTCTGCTGCCGTTACCATGACCATGGCATTGTACTCAATTTGGGTGTTACAGAAAACTGGCATGGCATGAGAGAATTCTTGGAGACAGAGGTGTGAGGTTCTGATTAAGGAGGATGTCAGTCTTAGATCAGCTGCAGAATGGAGGGCACGGGAGTGGTGATACACAGAATTAAAGGATGAGATATAGGGCAGTGCAGAACTGTGGAGAGCTTGGTGGGTGAGAGGGAAGAGTTTGTATTGTATTCTGTAGTGGTTGTTTAACCTAACCAGTGCAATAACTTCAACAAGGTAAAGGTGTCGGTGAAGCGACTTGATAGAATTACGACACTGGCTGCAGCATTCAGAAGGGATTGGAGAGGAGACAGTTTGTTTAGAGGGAGACCGATTAGAAGAGAGTTGCAGTAGTGAATAAGAGTGACAGTAAGAGTTTTTGCAGTATCAAAAGTGAGAAAAGGTTGAATTCTGGAGATGATTTTAAGGTGAGGGTGGCATGAGCGAGTGAGTGATTTTCCACGTTGAATAAAGGAAAGTTGTGTGTCAAATATTACTTCAAGACAGCAGGCATGCCGAGTGGGAGTTATGGTGATACAGCCTAAAGGAAATTGCAAAGTCATGTATAGGTAGGTTAATAAAGGGAGGAAACCAAAGAAGATCATTTTTGGAGATATTAAGTTCAGGCTCTTGTTGAAGAATTATAACAAAAAATATTCCCATCTGACAACGCTGGCGGCAGAGGTCACAGACAGTTTATTGGACAACCAAGGAGTACAACGAGGGAGACACAAACCAGATGCCCCAGAACAGGGTAACGCTGTCAAAGGTATAGGACAGTTTTCTCAGTCCCTCCCAGCGCCCAGGCTCTAATACAAGGGGTACTCTGACAAGGAGGGAAAAGTGTCCTCTATGATTCCTTTCTGTGCCTGACAGCTGTTGGGTTTCCAAGATGGACACGTGGCATGAAGAGTTTCTCTATGCCTTGGAGGTCTTGGCCGCTAGCTTTTTGTCCGAGATGGTTTTTAGTGCTGCCATGGGCATTATAACTGACATAACTGATCGGCACATCCACCTATCAACTGAAAATGCTGACAGGCTGACTCTTATAAAAATTAACAAGGGCTGGATTGGGTCAGACTTCTCAACACCAACAGATGATACCATCGAACATAAACTCAAATCCAGTGCTTATTTTTTGGAGGGTCTATTCGCATGCAACCCTTTACACCCAGACATGGGTATACGCTTCAGGAATTGTTCTATTTTATGTCTCTCTCCTCCTTCTCCTTATCCTCCACCACCATATCACCAGGGTGACTGTAATGCAACCCCACATAATATAATTTTTTGTGTTTTTTTGTGTTTATAATGTGTTAATTTTTTTGTGTTTATAATGCCCGAAGGACATTTTTTAGAGGCCTACTTCTAGCATTCTGTACGTTATACAGTATGTTCATGTATACCCCCCATGGGTAAATGTAAATGTTTTTCATCTTATGCACTTAGTGCATGGGCTTTACCAGTATAAGAGACCCACTCCTTAACAATGGTAACAATCATGCCATGAACACATAATTTTTTTAAGGGTGTTTCTGATTAAAGACGAGCGAATATTTCAATATTCGTTTCGGATTACAATCACCGTTTTTGCAATATTCGCCAATGTAATTGTCGAGTATTCGCCAAACATTGCCGAACGCCATTGGATTCAATGGGTGCCAAAACCAAACGCATACACAACAACTTTAAATGGGACCAAAAGCTGCCGAAACACATCAATTTAGATGCATACACCAGGAAAATGCCATCAATTGACTCAGAGTTCAAGTAGTATAATTATTATTATTTATTACTATAGCGCCATTTAATACATTGAACTTTACATGTGAAAAGATGTCACCGACTGGTACAAGAGGAGATAGCACCCTGTCCGTGAGGGCGCACAAATAGTCTATATTGGATGGGTTAGTGAGGATACAGTGGGTGAGGGTACAGCTGGTCGTGCAGCGGTATGGTAGAGCGAGCGTTACTGCAGGTTGTAGAATTGTCGGAAGAGGTGGGTCTTCAGCTTCCTTTTAAAGGTTTCAACAGTAGATGAGAGTCTGATATTTTGAGGTACAGAGTTCAAGAGTAGAAGGGATGCACGGGAGAAATCTTATATGCGATTGTTGGAAGAGGAGATAAGGCGGGAGTAGAGAAGGAGATGTTGTGAGGATCGGAGGTTGCGTGTAGGTATGTACCGGGAGACTAGGTCAAAGATATATGAGGAGACGGGTTGTGGATGTCTTTGCATGTCATGGTTAGGGTTTTAAACTGGAGTCTCTGGGCAATGGGGAGCCAGTGAAGGGATCTTATAGATTGAAATCTTACAGATTGACGAAGGCAGTCCACAGTAAAAAAGCAGCCATAGAGTGTCCTGGACCCTTCCCACAGACTTTTCTTAGCCAGGGCTGCTTCTATGCAGGGTTGGACGGGCCCACCGGAGAACTGGAGACTCCTCCGGTGGGCCCTGGCTTCTTCTTCAGGATAATTCATAGCGCAAACTTTGCAGTTTGTTACAATGATAGAGGCCACCAACTCTTTAACTTGCTGCTGGTACTTTTCTGTTGGAATCAGCTTGGCGCCAACCAGCGTGGAATATTTTCAGTTGTTTGGTATTGGCACCCAGTACCAGAAGTGAAGCCTTCCACAATTTCCTTCTCAAGAATTTTATTTGGTAGACTGAGTGGCTGCCCAAATACATTAGTTTCTCACAATGGAGCTGAAGATACTGAGTGGCAGTAGGTGCAAGTTTCTCCAGCATTTTAGATATCAGAGGGAGAACAGAGAGGGCAGCACAGTGCCTCAGTTGTTAGCATTGAAGACTTGCAGTGCTGGGGTCCTGGGTTCAAATCCCAGTAAGGACAACATCTGCAATGATTTTGTGTGTTCTCCCCGTGTTTACGTAGGTTTCCCCCTCAGTTAAAAAAGCAGCCATAGAGTGTCCAGGAACCTTCACACAGACTTTTCTTAGCCAGGACTGCTTCTTGGCAGGGTTGGACAGGCCCACCAGAGAATACTCCGGTGGGCCCTAGCTTCTCCATCAGGAGAGTTCATAGTGCAAACTTTGCAGCTGCTATGGGGCTCTTGAGCGGGCGGAGAGAGGTGGGGCCTCAAAATCAAATCCTTTAGTGGGCACAATGTTCTTCAGTCTGACACTGCTTCTTGGTGAGATTGTATTTCACCACAGCCATATTCATTAGCTCAGTGAATGGACTGGAATAGAGGGAAACCGTATATACTCCGGCTGTCATTTCTCCACCACCAGGTTCCGGTCATTGTCACACATGACCATGCCTGGCTGTATGTTCAGTGGTTAGAGCCACAGATCAGGCTGCTTTTTTACAGCTTTCAACAACCCTGCAGCGGTGTGCGGTTTGTCACCTAAGTACTAAGAATATTATCTTCAGAACAGCCTGCTGCCCCTTGGCCAAAGCAGTGCTGCAGTGCTTCCAGCTTGTAACTGATGTGGTCATTTTGGATATGGAGGCTGAACAGGAGGAGGAAGAGGAGGTGCAGGAGCTGAACAATTTGATTACATTGAGGTTACATTGGCGAGTCTGGTTTTTATTCTAAAGAAAGATCCTACTGTGTATTTATTTATTGGCAGCCCTGGAAATTGCTGCATATGCAATAACAGTATACGAGACACACTCCTTAATAATGGGAATGACAATTCAAATAGATTCCAAATTTTAGAATATTAACTGTCTTTTCTGAAATTTGTTTTTTACGGGTGATGTATCGCAGTATGGAAAGCGTATTAAACTGATCCAGCCTGGTATAATTGCCTTATACTGCTTGCTGCTGGTGCTGCCCCAAAAATTTAAAATCTATTCTATTCCCAATCGATAACGATGTTAGATGCTTTTACAATAGAGACAGGTGCTGCTAGGTGGTATCTTCAGCTCCAGATGAGTGTTCATTCTGGTCGGATAAATGTCTTCCACAGTCTATAACTTTTTTTTTAATTTCTTTGGCCTTATATGTATACACACTGCTACAAACTCTAAATGGAGGACAGAGGACAAGATTTTCCTCGTTCACTACAAATTTGTGGATTTGTCTTGCAATATGGGATCACATCTGATGATTGAAAAGATCTGTCTGTATTCTGCAGTGTGTGACAGAGTCACTGGTGTGATATATGAGGGGAGGTATGTGTCACTCAGGTTGCTATCCTGTGTGAACTGAGACCTACTGAATTTCTGCCAGCATGTTATATGCTGGGAGTTAACTCTTTTAAAGGGTGTGGTTTTATGTGAATGACATAGAGATGGGAGGGACGTAATTCACCATATCTCCCATCAGGGTGTGGCTGAGCATGGTTTATATGTTCAGTCCTGTTTTTTTTTCAGTGCTGTGGTCTGAAGAGGCAAGGTCTCCAGACTGGGAAAGCTTCAGCTCAAGATGGAGCTGAAGGCTGGAATTACACCCTGTGTGGGCATATTCCCCATACATATGGACTGTGATATCATTTATCTTTTGTTTTGTCATTTTGCCAGTAAGGCCATGTTTATTTTTGCTAGTTGCCGTATAATAAAGCCTGCAGAGTAAACCCGGTTACTGGGTCTACTTCTGGAAGTGGCCGAGCAAGTCGTCATACCACAGTTGGTGTGAGAGTGCGAGCACAATTCCAAGAACATGTGTACCTACCACAGAGATCGATGGATGTCCTTGGTAAAGGCCGCCTGAAAGCCAGAGGTGTCCGGCAGCATGTAGGAGCTCCTCAAGCATTTGCTTCAGAGCAAACAACAGCAACATCAACTGCACTTGCAGAGCCTACAACAACAGCACCGGGAGCTTCTACAGCTGCAACAAGAGCAGCAGTTGCAGAGCCAGCATCCTGTGTGAACTGAGACCTACTGAATTTCTGCCAGCATGTTATATGCTGGGGGTTAACTCTTTTAAAGGGTGTGGTTTTATGTGAATGATATAGAGATGGGAGGGACGTAATTCACCATATCTCCCATCAGGGTGTGGCTGAGCATGGTTTAAATGTTCAGTCCTGTTTTTTTTTCAGTGCTGTGGTCTGAAGAGGCAAGGTCTCCAGACTGGGAAAGCTTCAGCTCAAGATGGAGCTGAAGGCTGGAATTACACCCTGTGTGGGCATATTCCCCATACATATGGACTGTGATATCATTTATCTTTTGTTTTGTCATTTTGCCAGTAAGGCCATGTTTATTTTTGCTAGTTGCCGTATAATAAAGCCTGCAGAGTAAACCCGGTTCCTGGGTCTACTTCTGGAAGTGGCCGAGCAAGTCGTCATACCACAGTTGGTGTGAGAGTGCGAGCACAATTCCAAGAACATGTGTACCTACCACAGAGATCGATGGATGTCCTTGGTAAAGGCCGCCTGAAAGCCAGAGGTGTCCGGCAGCATGTAGGAGCTCCTCAAGCACTTGCTTCAGAGCAAACAACAACAACATCAACTGCACTTGCAGAGCCTACAACAACAGCACCGGGAGCTTCTACAGCTGCAACAAGAGCAGCAGTTGCAGAGCCAGCAAGCACAGCAAGAGACCAATAAACTCCTGATGCAGCTGATTCATCAGCAACAAAGGCAGATGGAACTTCTAACGGGGAAGTTCGCAGCAGAGAGACCGCCCCTTTCCCAACTTCAAGTGATGTCTCATACATCCGGAAGGTGGTAAGGCATGCGTTGCAAAAGATGAACCCAGGGAATGATGTTGAGGCATTTCTGACTTTGTTCGAAATGGTAGCAGAGCGGGAAAAACTGCCACCGGAGCAGTGGGATGCTGGCCCCCTATTTAATGGGTGAACCCCAAAAGGCCTATTATGACCTGACCCTAAGGGATGCACAGGAGTATGCCAAGTTAAAGTCCGAGATACTGGCACGCTTGCTAGTGACTATGTCTGTCAGAGCGCAAAGGGTCTACCACTGGGTGTATGCTGGCGACAAACCCCCTTGCTGGGAAGATGTTTGACTTGTTACATCTAGTCCAGAAATGGCTGCAGCCAGAGTCTTCCTCTCCTGCCCAAATGGTTGAACGAGTGATGATGGACAGGTTCATCCATTCCCTACCCAGGCTGGTGCAGACCTAGGTTGCCCAGGGCAACCTTCGGAACACGGACGACCTCGCGGGCCTGGTAGAGAGGTACTAAGTGGTCAAAAACTCTCTTGGGAAACCGGACATAGTCAATTCCCCGTACTGGATTAACCAAAAAGGGACGGGCTCTCCACATAAGGGGTCTAGAGTCACAAACGGGGGTCATCCCAATCCCACTGAGGGCACTGCAAAGACTGCTGTGAGGGATGTGCTATGCTGGCAGTGTCATTATCCTGGACACATAGCCACCCAGTGTCATATGTCCCTTGAACCAATGGACTGCAGCCTAGTACGGCGTTGTTCCTGTTATGCCTATCCGGCCTGTAGTGTGGATGGTCAACCTGGTGAGGGGCTGCAGTGTCTCTGCTGCGAACATCCCCCATTAGAAGTTCCATCTGCCTTTGTTGCTGCTGAATCTGCTGCATCAGGAGTTTATTGGTCTCTTGCTATGCTTGCTGGCTCTGCAACTGCTGCTCTTGTTGCAGCTGTAGAAGCTCCCTGTGCTGCTGTTGTAGGCTCTGCTGGCTCTGCGTGTGCCGTGTCCGTTAATGGGGTGATGGTGCTTCGACTGTTGGATTCAGGAAGTCTAGTGACCCTAATCAGTGCCAACCTTCCCCACCACCTGATCTCTGCCAAGACTTTGAGCGTTCACTGCATACATGGGGACGCCAAGGACTACCCTTTGGCCAGAGTGACAGTGGGAACAGACTGTGGTGCCCAATCTCACAAGGTCTGGGTGGTTAAGGAACTGATACATCCCGTCATATTGGGACATGGTTTCCCGTTGTTCTGGGACTTGTGGGGGAAGTAATCAGACTGAGACAAAATCCATGTCCCTAGGGAAATATCCCTGTTGACATCTGAAGGGGATAAGTTCCCATTGTGTGTCCTTACCAGCGACGAGGATAAGACTGTGACAGAAGAGGCTGACCTCCCTGAGTTAAAGTTGACAGGCGAGAACTTTGGGTCTGCTCAAGTTCAGGAATTGACCTTGAAGGGGGCATGGGACAATGTTACTGTCTGTAATGGGTTTGCTCAAGAGCTGATCTGATCTATAGAGCTGAAATGTGCCTGCAGCAGCCGCGGGTGGAATCGCAATCCACCTGCTGCTGTTAACTAGTTAAATGCATTTAACTCACCAAACCGGATGCGCATCATCTACCCCACCCATCGGAGACCCCATCACATGATCTTGGGTCACCAATGGGTTGGCATGACAAACCGGGGGCGGCAGGAGACCCCTGTTGTTGTTACTGCCAGATTGCTATGAGTGCCGCCTAGTGCGTAACAGAGGCAATCAGACAAGTGCTGCTTCTAGTCTCCCATGAAGACTATTGAAGCATGCAAAAAGTGTAAAATAAATGTTTTTAAAAATAATAAAAAAATTAAAAAAATTTTAAAGTTTAAATCATCCCCCTTTTGCCCCTTTCAAAATAAAACAGTGAAAAAGAAGCACATACACATATTTGATATTGCTGCGTTCAGAATCGCCTAATCTATCAATATAAAAAAAGAATTAATCCGATCAGTGAACGGCTTAATGAGAAAAAAATTCTTAACGCCAGAATTAAGTTTTTTTTGATCGTCGTAACATTGCACTAAAATGCAATAACGGGCAATCAAAACATCATATCTACCCCAAAATTATATCAATAAAAACATCAGCTCGGTGGGCAAAAATAGTCTCTCACCCTGCCCCAGATCACGAAAAATGGAGACGCTACGAGTCTCAGAATTATTTTTTTTTTTTTCGCAAACTTTGGATTTTTTTTCACCGGTTAAATAAAAAAATAACCTATACATGTTTGGTGTCTACGAACTCTTAATAACCTGGAGAAAAATAATGGCAGTTCCGTTTTAGTATTAAGTAAACGTGGTAAAAAAAATAAAATAATGGAATTTCACTTTTTTTGCAATTTCACCGCACTTGGAATTTTTTTCCTATTTTCCAGTACATGATATGGTAAAACCAGTTCTATTATTAAAAAGTAAAACTTGTACCACAAAAAATAAGCCCTCACACGGCCATATTGACGAAAAAATAAATAAGTTATGGCTCTGGGAAGATGGGGAGCAAAAAACGAAAACGCAAAAACGGAAAATGCTCTGGTCATGATGGGGTTAAGCAGATAATCAGGATTAAGCTAAAAAAAATAGCCCTGGCCCCTGATATCTGTGGCTATGTCTACGTATATCTGTAACAGCAGCAGCAGACAGAAAATGCAATGGACCCTCTTGTGCTGTATACACTGGCACAAACTCTGCCTGCCGTACACCTGCTATCACCTCCACCGCTGAGTATATGCAGCTGGATTAATCCTCAGAAGGACTGTTAGTTCAGACGTGTGTGTGCATATATATATATATATATATATATACATATATATATATATATATATATATACAAATATACTGTATATATAAAAATATATATATATATATATAAATACAAGTATACTGTGTATATATATATATATATATATATATATATATATATATATATATACATATATATGTATCTATATATATATCTATATCTATATATATATATATATATATATATATATATATATATATATATGTATGTGTTGTGGAATACCTACACTAACTATAAAAAAAGAAAATCTCTCCCTGACTCAGCAGCATCTCTCTCTTAGTGTTGAGCCACCCCCGTAGTGTTCGAGTTCGGTTCGGTTCGTCGAACACCCGTGTGTTCGCCGAACTGTTCGTCGAACACCTTCGAACACCGTTAAAACCAATGGCAGGCAAACAAAAACACATAGAAACACATAGAAAACACCTTCAAAGGTGTCCAAAAGCTGACAAACTGCTCAGAAGACACAACTAACACATGGAAAAGTGACAAGTACATATAGTCATGCGAAAAGAAAAGAGGTGGAGGAGTAAAAGGAGGGGAAAAAACAGATATAGGCATGTCATGCCCTTCTAAAATCCAAAAAGTGAGAAGCCGACACGTTCAGTCCGCTCCTGCCCGTGCCACCTCCGTGTCGCCGGGTTTGTGCCAGAGCCGCAGTGAACCCTGACGGCCAGCCCCCCTCTCCCAATACTGGTGCCTGTCCGCTGGTGGGTCGAGTGAGCCCACCTGTGGTGGAGGCAGCTCTAAGCTTTTTAATTTAAATTGTCTCTCTAATTTGAATAAATACACTTTAAATCCATGCCAGCAGCCGTGTAATTCCAGCTCCAGTAGCGTCCACTAAAGCTGCTGCAGTTAAAAAGCTTTTATAAGGATCGAGCTCAGCTGTCCACAGCAAGGCATCCTACTGCCAGTCCGAGCCCCTATGCCTTGGGGTGCCTCCTGATGCTCTTCACTGAGTATCCCGTGGTCCCGAAGCATTTCCTTTGAAAAAATGAAGTGTCCAAACTACAGGTGATGTAGCTTGCTTAACAGCCGGGATAATCCGCTGACTAGCAGACCCTGCTACTAGGCACAAAGTATTTCCTGGGCTAGATGCAGTTAAAAATTTGTAATTAGATACTCTCGTTGGATGCTGAGAAAGCATTCCATAGAGTCTCCTGGCACGCCATATATGATTCTCTTAAAAAGCTTGGGGTAGGGGTCTAGGGGACCCTTTTATAGCCAAAATCACGGCCCTGTATCACAATACGTCACCTAGGCTGAAGATAAATGGAACTGTAGCACCCTGAGGGCTCGGTTGCTACAGAGGTATTGCACCTCACCCAGAGGTGTGATATCTCACTCTCAGGTAAGGATGTAGTGTGGATCAGGACCCGACACCTGCATGCATTACACCACATTGCCGTGGGGCAGGGCGACCAATATGCCCCTGAGATGGGCACGACAGTCCCTGTCCCTGGCTGGAGTGGGGGGAGGGAACACTGAGGAAGGGGAACCCTGTAGTGCAGGAGCAGGGAGGAAGCAGTTCCTGGGTGCATTGAGAAGGGAGTATAAAAGGTGGGCACCATCTTAGTTCAGTGCAGAGAAGTCTGAGCAGAAGTGGCAGGGAGCAGGGGCTCTGCATGAGCTCTGCTCCGGAGGCGGGCCTAGTAACAGAGGCCCAGGCCTGGAAGAGGGAGAAGGAAGGAAGAGGAGCGGAGAAGGCTCCAGGAACGAGGAACGAAGGGATCTCAGGGGTGCGGACAGGCGAGTCGCCACCGCACGCCCGAATCCACCTGCGTGGAGGGGTCAGGCCAAAGGGGGAGACCGGTCCCCGAAACTAGTGGAGGCAGGAAACGACCCTCAGCTAGAAACAGGAGGCTGTGACATTTTTTGTGGCGCAGCCCCTCGCTACACCGCTAGGAAGGCACCACATAGGGTCAGGGAAACTGGCGCCAAGTTTACCAAGAGGAGCACCGAGGCAGCCGGACAGAAGGGTTGGTAAGAAAGGCCAGACAAAGGACACACAAAGGGGGTCCTGTGAAGCACTCCAAAGTTATCTGGGAGTTGTCTGAGCCCCTCACCTGGTGAGCACAGTACGACGTGGGCAGCCGTTACCTGCAGACGTGGTCTGGATAATAAGAACTGTGAGTAAAGGCCCTGGACTGCATCACTGACTTCGGGTCGTTACTGCTGCTGCCCTGCACCATCACCCCCATCCTCCGCATACACTGCCCTGAGGCTATACTCCTCCCGTGGGGAGTTATGCTACGCTCTGCTGCACCCACAACACCAGCCTCAGCGGTCTGCCCTGGAGCGGCGGTTCACTCTGACCGCAATCCACGGGTGGCGTATTCGGACATTTAAACATCAAAACCACATAAATAGTTCCGCCACTGGTTTGACCGCCCTGAGCCACGGAACCGGGTTGCCGCCACGGAGACTACAACCACCAGCATCCACCAAAAAGGGTCCGGCTCCGGGTGTCCCAAGGCCCAGGGGGTGCGTCAGAACATTTTCATCACCTTTCACAATCACCAATGGGACAAGGCAGGGATGTTCTCTGTCCCCTCTCTTATACATCCTAGTGACGGAGCACCTGCTCTCATCAATTCGCCATAACCCCAATATTAGGTGGATTGAGGTGGGAGGCACCGAGAACAAGTGCTCTCTATTTGCTGATGATGTCCTAGTATATATCACTCAATCACATATATCCATCCATGCTGTTATGGCTGAAATAGATCACTTTGTTACATGGTCAAATTTTAAAATCAATGCAGCGAAGTCTGAGGCCCCCGATGTCTCCCTCCCCAAATCCAGATAGGATTCCATCCAGTCCAACTTTCCCTTTGCCTGGCCCTCACAGGGTATCAAATACTTAGGAATTCCTATTCATAGAGACCTCTCCCATCTATGTTATCTTAATTTTGGGCCCTTTATTGAACAACTCCATACAGACCACGGTTGGCAACTTAGAACTGTAAGATTCACTACGTGAACCACTGGTGTTTTGTGGAAAAGCACATGTACACTGTGTTCCAAATTATTATGCAAAAAGTGTTTAGGAGTGATAAGGGAAGAATTTGTTTGTTTGTCAGTTAAACTCATTGATGGTGATGTGTGTCACTGCTCTTTATATCACTGTAAGCAATTGCAGACACCTGTGCTAATTAGTTTGGCATGTGTGTCCAATGAAAGGCAAGACTACTTAAGAAGGCTGTCTCACATTATTAAGCAGCCTACATTTTCTGCCAAAATGGGAAAGAAAAAGGATGTGTCGGCTGCTGAGAAGCAACAAATTGTGGAGTGTTTAGGTCAAGGCATGACTACAATCAACATTGTGCGATGATCAGGATGAAGTGTCTTGGCAATCAAGAAGTATGTAGCTGATTCACAGTACACACGTGTGCGTGCTGATAAGGGCAAATTGAGGACTCTTTCCTACAGGCAATTACGTCAGGTTGAAAGAGCAGCGGCAAAAAAGCCTTGTCATAGCAGCAGACAAGTTTTTGAAGCTGCTTGTTCCTCCAACGTCCCCCGAACAACAAGATGCAGGGTCCTTCAGAGGTTTGCAGCTGTGCATACGCCATCCTGTCGACCTCCTCTATCCACTTCACACAAGCAGAAACGGCTCCAGTGGGCCAAACATTACATGAAGACTGATTTCAAAACGGTTTTGTTCACGGATGAGTGCCGTGCAGCGCTCTATGGTCCAGATGGATGGAGTGGAGGATGGCTGGTTGATGGACACCCCACGCAAACACGGCTACAGCGCCAACAAGGAGGAGGTGGAGTAATGTTTTGGGCTGGAATCATGGGGATAGAGATTGTCGGCCCCTTTAGGATCCCTGAAGGCGCTAAAGATGAACTCCATAATGTATGTGGATTTTCTCAAACAGCACTTCCTGCCATGGTTCAAGAAGAAGAACCGTGTATTTCACAGCAAGATCATTTTTCTGCATGATAATGCACCATCTCATGCTGCACATAAAACATCTGCATCTCTGGCTGATATGGACATAAAAGGGGACAAACTTATGGTGTGACCCCCATGCTCCCCTGACCTCTACCCCATTCAGAACCTTTGGAGCATCATTTAAAGGAGTGTCTATGATGGCGGGAGGCAGTTCACATCTAAGCAACAGCTCTGGGAGGGTATTCTGTCCTCATGCAAAACAATCGAAGCAGAAACCATCCAAAACCTGACAAATTCAATGGACGAGAGAGTTCAGAAGCTCCTTTCGAACAAGGGGTCCTATGTGAAAATGTAACATCACTTAGAATAAAGTTTTGAGTTGAAAACTGTTTGATTTCAGTTTCTAACAACCTGCTAATGCTTATAATTTCAAAAATGACCATTTTTTTGGTCTTTATTAAAATGAAAAGGTTGATCGAAAAGTTTGGGGGATCTAAGAGTGTGGCAACCCAGTAGTCATGTTTACTTCGAATTCTGACAATATGAGGGTCATGCTGCAGGTAGTGCAGCAAGAAGGCACTTATGTGTCTTGCGCATCTCGGAGCCCCAAAATTATTTTCCGGGCTAGATGCAGCTAAAAATTATTATTAATTTTAAATCTGGTGAAGCTTTAGTATAGATGGCCTAATAGGATCAGTGCTGCACACTGCTACAAAGCCCAAATTATTTTCCAGTCAAGATACAGATAAACATGATTAGTAATTTTAAATCTGGAGGAGCTTATTATAGATGGCCTAATAGAATCAGTGCTGCACACTGCTACAAAGCCCAAATTATTTTCCAGCCAAGATACAGATAAACATGATTAGTAATTTGAAAGCTTAAAACGGTTGGTAGGGTAATTTTAACCAATCATCAAGCTTTTACTCTCCCCAGGGTGACACAGGGGTAGAAAAGTCGTTTCGGATCCATGATTTGTTCATCTTTATGAACGTGAGTCTGTCTACATTATCAGTGGAGAGCCGCATGAGCTTATCTGTCAGCACACCACCAGCAGCGCTGAACACACGTTCAGACAGAACGCTGGCTGCGGGGCATGACAAGATCTCCCAGGCGTAAGTGGCTAGCTCCGGCCATTTATCCAGATTGGAAGCCCAAAAAGAGCAAGGGTCCAGTGACACAGTCGTGGCTTCAATGTTTACTTGGAGATACTCCTGTACCATCGTCTCTACGCGTTGACTATGTGTCAGACTTCTTGTCTCCTGTGGCCTTGCAAAGGATGGGCTAAAAAAGTGGTGAAATGATTCCGCAAAATTGATGTTACCAGCAGATACTGTGGTTCTGTTACGGTTTGAGTGCTGAACACTTGACGGTCCCACGGTTGGCAAGTTGGAACTGTGAGATTCACTACGTGCACCACTGGTATTTTGTGGAAAAGCACATGTAAGATTCTGCAACAGTCTCTGCTGATACTCCTGCATGCGTGCATCCCTTTTTATGGCAGGAATAATTTCTGCAAATTTACTTTTGTACCGGGGATCTAACAGTGTGGCAACCCAGTAGTCAAGATTATTTCTAATTCTCACAATTCGAGGGTCATGTTGCAGGTAGTGCAGCAAGAAGGCACTCATGTGTGTTGCGCATCCATGAGCACCAAGTCCCTGTTGTGTTGGTGGCGAGGTAACAATCATGCTTCCTTCCTCTGTCCTCTCCCCCCAACCTCGCACAACAGAAATGTGATCAAGGTCTCCCTCATCTGATGAGTCTTCCATCAGTTCGTCCTCCACTTCTTCCTGGGCTCCTGCACCTTCCTCACTAGTTTGGCTGCTACCATGCGCCCTGGTAAAACCATCTCCCCCACACTCACATGCCTGCCGCCTTGGTGCTGCCGACCGTCTGGACCTTGCAGATGTTAGCCCTTCCGCATACAACTCCTCCTCCTCTACTTCCTCCACCTCCTCTTGTGCCACCACCTGACTCCGAATTCTGTTTAACATGTGCTCCAGCATGTAAATCACCGGAATAGTCATGCTGATAATGGCATCGTCAGCACTAAACATCTTCGTCGCCATTTCAAAACTGTACAGAATGGTGCATAGGTCCCTGATCTGAGACCACTCCTCCAGCGTGATTTGCCCCACCTCTGGATCTCGTTGGCCCAGGCTATACGTCAGAACGTATTGCACCAGGGCTTGTCGGTGCTGCCACAGTCGCTGCAACATGTGCAGAGTTGAATTCCACCGGGTAGGCACATCGCATTTTAGCCGGTGAAGTGGCAGGCCCAACGACTTCTGTAGAGATGTAAGTCGCTGAGCTGCGGGATGCGAACGGCGAAAGTGAGCACACAGCGACCGTGCCCTCTGCAGAAGGCCATCTAGTCTGGGATAGTGGGCTAAAATTTGCTGGACAACCAGGTTCAACACGTGAGCCATACAAGGCACGTGTGTGACATTGCCCCGGCGAAGGGCCGCACCCAGGTTTGCAGCATTGTCGCACACGGCCTTCCCTGGTTTCAGGTCCAGTGGAGACAACCATTCATGAAATTGGTTCTCCAGAGCTGACCACAACTCCTCAGCTGTGTGACTCACATTTCCCAGACATTTCAATGTAAAAACCGCCTGATGACGTTGAGCCCTACTGCCAGCATAGTAAGGAGGTGTGCAGGATCCCTTCTGCGCAGTTAGAAAGCTTGTGGCATGACCAGACAGGCTTTGGGTGCAGGTGGAAGACCGAGAGGAGGTTGAGGAGGCAGAAGCAGTGGAGGAACTTTGACATAAAGAGGATTGACGCACAACTCGTGGGGACGGCAAGACTTGGACAGCAGCCCCTTGTCCTGCTGTCACCATAGTTACCCAGTGCCCAGTCAGCGACATGTAACGCCCCTGTCCATGACTACTCTTCCAAGTGTCTGTGGTGAAATGCACCCTGTCACACACAGAGTTTCTCAAAGAAGCGGTGATGTTGTGTGCGACATGCTGGTGGAGCGCAGGCACACCTTTCTTTGAGAATTAGTGCCGACTGGGCATCTGGTACTGGGGCACTGCGACGGACATAAGGTCTCGAAAATCCTCTGTGTCCACCAGGCGGAAAGGCAGCATTTCTGTAGCCAAGAACTTGCAGATGGTGAAATTCAACCTCTTAGCTTTCTCATGGCTAGGAGGAAATGGTCTTTTACTTGTCCACATCTGAGGGACCGAGGGGTGGCTATTGTGCTTAGACGGGGTTGATAAGGGTGTCCCCGGCAAACTGCCGGTCTGTGAGGAAGATGCAGGCGGACATGTTAGGTTGCCTTGATCCAAAGGTGGTGCTATCGATGTCGGACAGCGCTCAACACCAGCTGGTGTTACCACCTCCAAAGAAAATGATGACCTGCCAATCACGCTGGCTGTTGCGGGTAAAGAGGTGGCAGGTCTGCGCCCCAAAGCAGGTGTGACTGCTGTCCCCCCAGTCACAGAGGATGAAGAGGCAGCGGATGCACAAGATATGGCAGACGGTGGTTGGCCCGGCCGGCTAGGCCGCATTGTAGCACACTGAGCTTCCCACTGCAACTTATGCTTCATGTCCATGTGCCGGTTCATGCATGAAGTACTCAAACTATGTATTTTTTGGCCTCTACTTAGCTTTTGCTGACAAATGTTACAGATAACACGAGTTGGGTCATCTTTATCGATCTGAAAAAATGCCCAGGCTATGCAAGGCTTAGCACCCATGCGACCTGAAGAGCCACCACGACTTGTGGTGAGAGGCAGAGTTGTGTTTGAGGATGCAGTTGTTGACGTGCTTCCAGTACTACGTCTCTGTCCAGGAAGGCGCAACCTGACCTCGTCGTCACGAGCATCTTCCTCCACCACCTCTGCTGACCTCATCTCTTGGCTGACTGTGGGTTGACAGTAAGTGGGATCTCCAACCTCATCATCATCAACCTGTGCGTTATCACACCCGTCGTCCTCAGAGCCAACCTGTTCCTGCCCTGACAAAAAACTAAAGTTGTCGCTCCAATCAGGTATTTGAGTCTTATCATCGTCTTCCTCATTGTCTCCACCAACAGGAGTTACAGTTTGGGAATGAGGGTCTACATTATGGTCAGAACCTTCTGCGTCTGGTCCTGGATCCGACTCATAAAGATTCTGGGCATCAGTGCAGATCATTTCCTCGTCTGGATTCACAGAAGCGCTGGAGTCGACCTCTGATTCCCAGGCTATAGTATGAGTAAACAGCTCTGCAGACTCAACCATCTGTTCTACCTCATACTCAGACGGGCAGCTGGAGATTTGGGAGCTGTGAGGAAGCAAGTGCGATTGGGGTGACACCTTTGAGGACTGGAGTATTTGTGATGTTGAAGTTGATGTGGAGGAGAGACCACTTAAAGGAGCACTTGATATCCGTTGAAGCACCTGCTGTTTTTGTGCCTCATCTGGAATTTGTAGCGATTGGCGTGGCCGTAAGAAAGGGATCTTATCACATTGTCCGCTAAAAGAAGTAGACATTTTAGTTTGGCTGGAAGATGGTCTTTCTTCTGCAGATGTTACTGTTGCTTTAACACCTACCCCACGGACACAACCTTTTTTCCCCTTCCCAACACGCCTATTCCCCTTTCCATCAGCAGCAGGCCTTTTTCCACTCATTTTGGTGGTTAACTAATTAACAACTCTGGAGTTGTTTGCACAAAAAAACAATGGATGGGAACCGAGCAGAGCTGAGTGGCCAAACTGTGGTATTAGGCCAGAACTATTGGCTGGGTTAGATGCAGAAAAAAATTATATTCAATTTGCAACCTGATGGAGGTCAGTATAGATGGACTAATAGAGAAAGTCCCACACACTGCTAGAAGGCCAAATATTTTTTCAGAGCTAGATGCAGAAAAAAATATATTCAATTTGCAACCTGATGGAGGTCTGTATAGATGGATTAATAGAACAAGTCCCACACACAGCTAGAAGCCCAATATTTTTTCAGAGGTAGATGCAGAAAAAAATATATTCAGTTTGCAACCTGATGGAGGTCTGTATAGATGGATTAATAGAACAAGTCCCACACACAGCTAGAAGCCCAATATTTTTTCAGAGGTAGATGCAGAAAAAAATATATTCAGTTTGCAACCTGATGGAGGTCAGTATAGATGGACTAATACAACAAGTCCCACACACAGCTAGAAGCCCAATATTTTTTCAGAGGTAGATGCAGAAAAAAATATATTCAGTTTGCAACCTGATGGAGGTCAGTATAGATGGACTAATACAACAAGTCCCACACACAGCTAGAAGCCCAATATTTTTTCAGAGGTAGATGCAGAAAAAAATATATTCAGTTTGCAACCTGATGGAGGTCAGTATAGATGGACTAATACAACAAGTCCCACACACAGCTAGAAGCCCAATATTTTTTCTGAGGTAGATGCAGAAAAAAATATATTCAGTTTGCAACCTGATGGAGGTCAGTATAGATGGACTAATACAACAAGTCCCACACACAGCTAGAAGCCCAATATTTTTTCAGAGGTAGATGCAGAAAAAATATATTCAGTTTGCAACCTGATGGAGGTCAGTATAGATGGACTAATACAACAAGTCCCACACACATCTAGAAGCCCAATATTTTTTCAGAGGTAGATGCAGAAAAAAATATATTCAGTTTGCAACCTGATGGAGGTCTGTATAGATGGACTAATACAACAAGTCCCACACACAGCTAGAAGCCCAATATTTTTTCAGAGCTAGATGCAGAAAAAAATTATATTCAATTTGCAACCTGATGGAGGTCAGTATAGATGGACTAATAGAGAAAGTCCCACACACTGCTAGAAGGCCAAATATTTTTTCAGAGGTAGATGCAGAAAAAAATATATTCAATTTGCAACCTGATGGAGGTCTGTATAGATGGATTAATAGAACAAGTCCCACACACAGCTAGAAGCCCAATATTTTTTCAGAGGTAGATGCAGAAAAAAATATATTCAGTTTGCAACCTGATGGAGGTCTGTATAGATGGATTAATAGAACAAGTCCCACACACAGCTAGAAGCCCAATATTTTTTCAGAGGTAGATGCAGAAAAAAATATATTCAGTTTGCAACCTGATGGAGGTCAGTATAGATGGACTAATACAACAAGTCACACACACAGATAGAAGCCCAATATTTTTTCAGAGGTAGATGCAGAAAAAAATATATTCAGTTTGCAACCTGATGGAGGTCAGTATAGATGGACTAATACAACAAGTCCCACACACAGCTAGAAGCCCAATATTTTTTCTGAGGTAGATGCAGAAAAAAATATATTCAGTTTGCAACCTGATGGAGGTCAGTATAGATGGACTAATACAACAAGTCCCACACACAGCTAGAAGCCCAATATTTTTTCAGAGGTAGATTCAGAAAAAAATATATTCAGTTTGCAACCTGATGGAGGTCAGTATAGATGGACTAATACAACAAGTCCCACACACAGCTAGAAGCCCAATATTTTTTCAGAGGTAGATGCAGAAAAAAATATATTCAGTTTGCAACCTGATGGAGGTCTGTATAGATGGACTAATACAACAAGTCCCACACACAGCTAGAAGCCCAATATTTTTTCAGAGCTAGATGCAGAAAAAAATTATAATCAATTTGCAACCTGATGGAGGTCAGTATAGATGGACTAATAGAATGATGCTATGCCCAAAAGATTTTACTTCACTAGGTGCAGTAAAAAAATTGGTATTCTATACACAGGTGGTATATCTTGCAACACAGATAGGCTACTCCACTGACTAACACACTCTGCAATAGGCCAAAAAGGATTAGCTTTGCTAGATTCAGCCAAATGCTGTGAAAAAAACTTGCACAGCACTGGCACAGACCTGCCTGGCAAAAACTGATAGGAACTGATGTAACCTAGTCCTGAAAAGGACTCCAATTACAATTAGTCTTTACTCCCACAATCTATCTATTTAAGAGCACAGACCTGCCTGATAAAAGTCGTAGGAAATGCTGTAACCTAGTCGTTAAAAGGACTGCAATCACAACTATTCCCTACTCCCAAGCTATCTGTTGATTTGTGCGAAAATTGGCTTGAAATTAACAAATTATAGCGCACACAGCAACAGCGGTGCCGTCTAACACGCAGCTGCAGCAGTGAGAAATTGGTGGCGACGGGGAAAATGGCTTGGTCTTATAGGGCAAGGACATGTGACATACACTGCCAATGACACATGCCCTTGCTTGTGTGAAAAAAAGCACTTCGCTCCGTGTGTGCACTGCTGATAGGCTGACAGATTGCACCTCCCCACTGTAAATGCGGGAAAGAGAAAAAAAAAATGGAGATCTTGATTGTTCCTGCAGAGATCCATCCCCTGCCCCTCCCCCCACCCCGCTGTACACTCAAACTGCGTATGAACATTAATTTTCATCATTACTGAGAAAAAATCCAGTTATGATTTTGGTGCACGAACAGTTATCGAACATAACCTCGAACAGCCGAATTTTTCTCAAATTGTTCGTGTTCGCCGAACGGCTCGAACACTGCCCAAAACAGCTCGAATTTGAGATTGGCGAACAGTTCGAGTAGAACAACGCTCATCTCTACTCTCTCTATTCTGCCTGTTTTCAGGTTAGACTGTGACGAGCATAGGGCACCAGGCCTTATATAGACCCGATGACGCTGTGCGGCCAGCCAATCACTGCAATGCCACAACTAACATGGCTACGGCCTTACAATGTGTGGCAAGCAATCCCTGCATGTTCATTGGCTCTCTAAAAAGCACCAAACATGCAGGGCGGGGACCCGAGCTCCCGTCCGAGCAACCCGGAAATACTTGCCAAGTTCCGAGCATGTCGAGAACAGTGATGCTCATGCAAGTACCGAGCAGTGGCAAGCAGGCTCGCTTATCACTAAATACTACCGCATATCCAGTGTTGAATCACCCATCTACAGTGGGGAAAATAAGTATTTGATACACTGCCGATTTTGGAAGTTATCCCATCTACATAGAATGGAGAGGTCTGTAATTTTTAATGTAGGTACACATCAACTGTGAAAGACAGAATTTAAAAATAAAAAAAAACAGAAAATCACATTGTATGATTTTTAAATAATTAAATTGCATTTTATTGCATGAAATAAGTATTTGATACAATAGAAAATCACAACTTAATATTTGATCCCAAAATCTGTGTTTGCAATTACAGATGTCAGATGTTTCCTGTAGTTCTCAACCAAGTTTGCACACACTACAGCAGGGATTTTGGCCTACTCCTTCATACAGATCTTCTCCAGATCTTTCACGATTCGGGGCTGTTACTGGGCAACTTTGAGTTTAAGCTCCCGCCAGAGATTTTCTATAGGGTTCAGGTCTGAAGACTAGCTAGGCCACTCCAGGACATTGAAATGCTTCTAAAGGAGCCACTACTTAGCTGCCCTATCTGTGTGTTTCGGGTCATTGGTATGCTGGAAGACCCAGCCATGACCCATCTTCAGTGCTCTTACTGAGGGAAGGAGGTTGTTGGCCAAAATCTTGCGATACATGACCCCATCCAACCTCCCTTCAATACTGTGTGGTCATCCTGTCCCCTTTGTAGAAAAGCACCCCCAAAGTATGATGTTTCCCCCACCATGCATCATGGTGGGGACGGTGTTCTTGAGGTTGAACTCATCCTTCTTCTTCCTCCAAACACGGCGAGTGGATTTGATGCCAAAAAGTTCTTGTTTTATCTTAATTTATCACATGACCTTCTCCCATGCCTCCACTGGATCATCTGAATGGTTATTTTCAAACTTCAAATAGGCCTAGACATGTGCTGGTGTGAGCAGGGGAACCTTGCATGCCCTGCAGGATTTTAAACCATGACGGCGTAGTGTGTTACTAATGGTAATGTTTGAGACTGTGGTAACAGCTCTCTTCAGGTCATTGACCAGGCCTTCCCATGTAGTTCTCTGCTGATTCCTGACCTTTCTCAGAATAAGAATCATTCTTACTCCACAAGGCGAGATTTCGCATGGAGCCCCCGACTGAGGAAGATTGACAGTCATCTTGTGTTTCTTCAATTTTTCTAATAATTGCTCCAACAGTTGTTGCTTTCTCAAAAAACTGCTTGCTTGATTATTGTAGCGTCGGCGTCCCTGCCTCCTGCTAGGCAGGGATGCCGTTCCCCTCACCTCTCCGCTCCGTGCCCGGCGTCTTCCTCCTGCTCTGCTGGCAGCGCGCGCTAGTTCCCGGCCCCTGTGCTTAGGGCGCGCACGCACGCACTCCCCCTCTCATAAAGGGGCCTCGCTCGCCGTCCTAAGGAGTCCCCGGCCAATGGCCGCAGGACCTCACCATATATGAGGCACCTCCTCCAAAATGGAGGTGCCCGAGCAATGTTGTTGCAAAGCCTTTCAACTCTGCTTCAGCCCTCAGGTCCCGTTACCAGTTACCTGCCAGTCACCTGCCAGATTCCTGCTCGATACCTGCCTGATACCTGCCTGATATCTGCTTACCTGCTTGCTATCCTGTGGTCCGACAGTCTGCCTACCAGCACCTGCCAGTCTGTCTATGGATCAGTCCGCCTGCGGACCAGGAAGCACCTGCCAGATACCTGCCTGATACCTGCCTGCCTGTCCAGAGACTCTTACTCGCTCACCTGGGAGCGCTCACCTGCTACCTGCCTGCTAGCCTACCTGGAGGCTTAGCAATCACTTGCTGTGACCACCTGCCTGTCCAGAGACTCTTGCCCGCTCACCTGGGAGCGCTCACCGTCTACCTGCCTGCTAGCCTACCTGGAGGTTTAGCTGTCACTTGCTGTGACCACCAGCCTGTCCAGAGACTCTTGCCCGCTCACCTGGGAGTGCTCACCTGCTACCTGCCTGCTAGCCTACCTGGAGGCTCTGCCGTCACTTGCCGTGACCACCTGCCTGTCCAGAGACTCTTGTCCTCTCACCTGGGAGCGCTCACCTGCTACCTGCCTGCTAGCCTATCTAGAGACTCTTTCCCTGCTGACACTTGCCATCACCACCTGCCCGTCTAGAGACTCTTTCCCTGCTGTCACTTGCCGTGACCATCCGCCTGTCAAGAGACTGTCCCCGTCACTTGCCGTGACCTCCTGCCCTTCTACCCAGAGACTGTCCCTGTCACTTGCTGTGACTAACTGCCCGCCTTCCCTGGGAGCCACCCGCTTCCTTACAAGGACTGCCCCTTTGTACAGTTGCTCAGAGGTTCCACCTCCCAGACCCGTTACAATTATTATCCTGTAGCCCATCCCAGCCTTCTGCAGGTCTACAATTTTGTCCCTGGTGTCCTTTGACAGTTCTTTGGTATCAAGTTCAAACAGGTTAAATTAATACATGTAATGAGTGCAGAGCATGAGGGCTTCTTAAAGAAAAACAGGTCTGTCAGAATTCTTGCTGGTTGGAACGGGATCAAATACTTATTTCATGCAATAAAAAGCAATTTCATTATTTAAAGATCATACAATGTGATTTTCTGGTTTTTATTTTTAGATTCACAAGTAGTGATGAGCGAGCACTAAAATGCTTGGGTACTCGAGTAACGAACCCAATGTAAGTCTATGTGAAACTAGAGCATTTTTCCGACGGCCCCCCACCGGTGGTCTGCAGAGGGCCTAAATATTGTCCAAATCGATGGGAACAGTGCTCAACTGACATGGGAACAGCATGGGGAAGACCCCTGGAAGCATCTCTGACTCCCAGGTTAATGCTGTCAACAACGTTGTCAGAGGTATTATGCCACTTTTACGGACTCACAATAAAACATACAAAAACGAAACAAAAATGGATTATCCAAGGAAAAATATTAAGGAACATCCTTTCCAGGGTAATGACTTATATATAAGGCAAAATAAATAACCAAAAACAAAAATGCTCCTCCACACCTTGGGCTATGTTCACACGTAGCATTTGTGATGCATTTTTGCACTTTTGCATTGCTTTCAACTGTGAAAAATGCATTCACCAGGAAATGTCATTTTAACATTTTACTGCCTTATCTGGCCATGTGGTGTGTGAGACATGATCAGACACATCCTGTTTCATTTATGAAGGAGGGACTCTGAAAGTCACAAAGACTATTTTTATAGGGCCATCAGGCGGCCCTTACTATTCTTAAAGGGTCAGCAGTCAGCTATGCTTTGTTGTCCCCGTTATTAACGAGTGTGTCTCCTATACTGTTATTGGTTATGCAGTGACTGCAAGGGCTGCCAAAAATTTTGACGTACCCCAATACCCCTTTGAAGAGACAAAGAGGAGGGTTTAAGTAAAAAAAATGTTGCCATTATAAAGGAGTGGTTCTCCTATAGTGGTAATACCCATGCAGTGACTGCAAGGGCTGCAAAAATTTAGGAAAAATTTAGGCCGCATTAATGACATGTTCCTATTTGAAAGGAGAGGGTCTGCTATACAGTTGTAGGGTATGCATTTAGTCCAACGGATGCCAAAATTTTGGAAAAACCCTACTAACAATTTAAAGACGCATAGAGCAGTGCCACAGTAAAGACATGTTCCCATTAGAAAGGAGCGGGTCAGCTATACAGTTATAGGGTATGCAGTGAGTACAACGACTGCCAAAATTTAGGAAATACCCCAATAACAATTTAAAGACACATAGAGCTGGGCCACTGTAACGACATGTACCCATTAGAAAGCATTGGGTCTCCCATACTGTTTGCCTATGCAGTGAATTCAACGGCTGCCTAAAATTTGGAGGAACTCCAATGTCCCTTGCAAGAGACTTAGAGGTCGGAGGGTCTCCTGAAAACAATGTTCTCATTTTTAGGAAGTGGGTCTCACTTACTGTTTGCCTATGCAATGAATGCAAAGGCTGCCAAAATTTTGGAGGAACTCCAATGCCCCTTGCAAGAGACATAGATATGATAATATGGTAGACATTGTGGTGATATTGTAGTGGAGGATGAGGAAGAGGAGAAGGAGGAGGACTGGAGCAAATAGATAAAATCAGGAAGCTTGTACACATGTCTGGGTGTGAAGACAGAGGTGCATGCAAATAGAGTTAGACCTCCGCAAGAAAAAGACACTGTATTTGAGTTTATGCTACGCTGCTATCATTCTGTCGTGTTGAGAACTCTAGCCCAATCCAACCCTTGTTCATTTTTATAAGAGTCAGCCTATCAACATTTTTAGCTGACAGGCGGATTTGCCTATCGGTTATAATTCAACCAGAGGCACTAAAATCCCACTCTGACAAAATGCTAGCGTCAGGGCAGGCCAAGACCTCCAAGTCGTGGAGAGTATTGATGAGCGAGTACCGTAGTATTCGTAATTGCTATACTTGTAACGAGTGCATTGTAATAATCGCGTATTCACTCTGAATAGCGAGTACAATGTAAGTCAATGGGAAATGCGAGTAATTTTCTGCTCGACCCTACAAAGGTGTCTGGGGGCCTGAGGAAAAGGCCGAAATGGATGGGAAAGTTATGAAACAGAATGGGAAGAGCCTGGAAAATATGCCTGCATGCATTTCTGACTCACATATGGTTTCTGGAAATAAGTTTGTCGCAGTATTATGCCACTTTTACAGACACACAAGAACAACTACCAAGCCTAACCTAAATTGCATATGCCAGGCCAAAAAGGTTGAGACACAGTTTTTCCTGCATAATCACTTGTATATAAGGCTAAATAAACCAGAGAATCCAAAAAAATATCCCTTTTAGCCTTGGTTCACACATACTGCTGTGCCTTTTTTTCTCATTTTACAATTGGGTGGGCCCTGACTTATACATTTTGTAGGTCCCTCTGTCATGCATCATTTTAGTTCGCTATTCCCCTGCACTTTACAAGCACAGCTAGAACTTACCAGTAGTTATGTTGATCTTTGACCTGAGAGGCCTCAGGTAGCTCTGTAACATGCGTTTTGGAGGGACAGCTGTTACATAGACATTTGGGCGGTCCCTCCATCATTGACACTCAGATAGTTGAATACATATTCCATAGCAGTTAACAATGTGCCCATTGTAGCGTTGGGTGAGACCCTCCTCCTCCACCACCATGTGATACTGCGGCCCTAAATTCAAATGTTCAGAGGGCCTGCAGTAGGCAGGAAAGCTGAGTTTTGTGAGAGCCCTCATGTGGCCCTGTAACATACATTTTGAAGTGCCCTCCTCTAGAAATTTTGGAGGTCCCTCCTGTGTACATTTGAGAGTGCACTCACTTATTCATATTGTAGGGCTCTCACTCTAATATTTAACTCATTTAAGGGCAGAGACTACAGAGAAAAGGCCAAGAGACATGGTGTACCAGAAGGTAGCAGTGCGGAAGATCCTCAGGTTTGGCTTAACTCTGTGAACCCGAAAATTAAAGCTGCACTAGTCAACTGGATTACTAGCTCAAATATATCACTTCTGCAAGTCAATGGACAAAGGATATATGGTGCCCCCTCTCCAGGATGGGTTGGAGAAGCTTCTCCAAATTGCTCAGAGATTTTGATTGTCAATATTCCCAAGATTATATATGAAGAGAAGACTTCTTGATACTGTACTACATGGTCCAGTGCAGAATGTGCATCATATTTCCAAAAATTACTCCTAGGGGCTGTGTCATAGGTGCAGGAAGATTCCATGACAAGGGCCTCCCTTGACAAACATTAACCTTGATGGAGTACTGTAGTAGTTGTGGCCCTCAATTCAAGTTTTCATAGGGCCATCAGTTGGTCATCAATAATCAGCGTAAATTTCTATTGAATATGTATCCCCTATCTCAGTCACAATGTGGCACAAGCCAGGCATGTTATTTTGCCCAATAGCGTGACTGACAGTACATTTCTATTGAATATGTATGCCCTATCTCATTCACAATGTCGCACAACCTGTGACAAGGGTCTCCAATGACAAATATTAGTTTGGTAGGACCACTGTACATTCCAGATTTGTCCACTGCACAATGTGCATAAGGTTTGTAAGAATTAGCCCTATGGGCTGAGTCATGGTTGACGCAGGAAGCCACCATCCCAAGGGCCTCCATTCACAAATAGTAGTTAGGATGGAGTAGGAATACTGTCCTGGTTTTTCCACTGGCCAATTTGCAAAGGGTTTGTAAAAATTAGCCCTAGGGGGCCATGGTTGACAAAAGAAGGAAATAGGTTTTTATGGGATGGGGGTGATATTAACAGCAGTAGCATGATCCTGCATTTTTGGTGAATTTAGGTTGGCTTGCTGTCATCCGGAGGGATTACAAACTGTGGAGATATCCAGTCCTTGTTGAATTTAATCAGAGTAAGTCTGTCTGCATTTTCCATGGAGAGGCGTGTGCACTAATCAGTGATGATTGCCCCAGTGGAACTGAAAACACCACACTAGCAGCCGGGCAGGACAGCACCTCCAGGTCATATAAGGAGAGGTCGGGCCAACTGTTCAGCTTAGACACCCAATAATTAAAAGGAACTGAAGCGTCAGGAAGGACGCACATAAGGTCACTTAAGTACCCCTTGACCATGTACTGCAACGTATCCCTCTTTGGCATTTTTACAGGCATAGATTGCCCTTGATGTTGTGCTGTTTTACTGAAAATTGCCCAATTTGTGCACATTTTCTCCCTACCTCTGTTGGAGCTGGTTTCATGTCTCTCCCCATTATCCCTTGGTGTTGAAAAGAGCCGGTACCTCTGCCACCAGCATTGTCTGAGTTTGATGTTTTCAGCAACTGATCTACAACAGCCCTCTTGAATGATTCCATTGTAAAACTCTTTGGTGACTCCAAAAGGAGAGAAGGAAATTTCCCCTTGTACCGTTGATTGAGAAAGGTGGCCAACAAGTATAGGTTGTTTAATAAAATGTGTATCACGCGAGGGTCTTGCCACAGACACTTACACATGAACTGTGCCATGTGGGCCAAGCTGCAAAAAGGTAAATGTTCTGTGTCCCCAACAGTAGAAACAGTAGAAATCCTCTCCTCATGCTGACTCGCCTCCTCCTCCTCCACCACCTCCTCCTCTCCAGCCCATCCAGGCTGGACAGACATGAAGCTTGGGTTGGGTGTCCCCTCTGTAGCATTAAGAGTCCCCTCAGTAGCAAAGAAAAACCAGTCCTCTCCCTCCTCATCCTCCTCATCACCCAATGTTGCCTCAGAATATTGGCTGGGCTGGGTAGTATCACCCATTGGGAAATCTGGCTCCATACCAACTTGCTGAGCACTCAAAGCTTCCTCTTTGAGATTATGCAGTGATTGTTTCAAGAGACACAGCAGCGGGATGGTTACGCTCATAATAGCCTGATCATCGCTCACAAGGTTGGTGCAGTACTCAAAGTTCTCAAGAACTTCACAAATGTCAGTGATCCACACCCACTCGACAGTTGTTGTGTGTGGTGGCTGACTCTCAGTCTGACGGGCAAGTTGAAGCTGGTATTCAGCTACTGCCCTTGCTGTTCACTAATCATCGCCAACATGATAGGTTGAGTTCCACTGCGTGGGCAGGTCGCAAATGAGTTGGTGACTTGCAAGAGCAGCAAAAGCTGTAGTGGAATGTCTGAAATGGGCGCTAATACTGCGCACCTTCTCAGGTAAGTATGGCAAGTCACGGTAAGTTTTCAGAAATTTTTGAACAACTAGGTTCAGCATGTGAGCCTTGCATGGCACTTGTACCTGCTTGCCAACCTTTAAAGCCACTCCCAGGTTACGCCCTTTATCGCAGATTACCAGACCAGGTTGGAAGTGCAGAGGGGAGAGCCACAGATTGGTCTGTTGTTTTAAAGCTTGCCACAGTTCTGCTGCAGCGTGTGCTTTCTAACATAAACAGATCAGCTTCAGCAGAGCATGTTGCCACTTTGCCGATGCGCTGCTGCACAGGTCCCAGCTTGGCAGGGATGGGGAGGGTAATTCAGCAGAGGACGAGGAGCAGGAGGAGGGGAGAGAGGAAGTGGAATATGAAGAGGCAAAAACCCTGACAGAAGTTGTGCCCGCTATTCTTGGTGTGGGTAGGATATGTGGTGTTCAAGTTTGAGCCTTTGTCCCTGTATCATCCCTGTCCACAACAACTTGTCCAGGTGTCTATTGTTAGGTGGACCTTCCTGGTTACGTCGTTGGTGAGACCACGGTTCAGATTGTTTAACACGTGCTTGTGTAATGCAGGGACGGCACACCATGCAAAATAGTGGTGGCAGGGAACACTCTATCGTGGGGCAGCCACAGCCAAGAGATCACGGAAAGACTGACTTCCCACAAGCCTAAACGGCAACATCTCCACAGCTATCAATTTGGCAATGTGCGAGTTTAGTATTTGTGCCTGTGGGTGCGTGGCTGGGTATTTACGCTTTCTTTCCAAGCTCTCAGGCACGGACAATTGGACACTTCGCTGGGACAAGGAAGTGGATGTGCTTGATGTTTGTTGTGCGTGAGCAACCGCAGCTTGTGGGCAGGAGGTATGAGTGCCTGCTTCCTGAACAGCAGATTTTGAAGGACATAGCCCAAGTGACATGGCATTGTTTTGACCCGCAGACACAGATTTGGTACCCTGGCGAACCGCCCACTTATTGGGGAGCTGGGCTGCCATGAGGTTTTGCATACTGGTGGTGCTCAGGTTGCCTTTGCCCTGGCCTCTGCTCAACTTTGTATGGCAGATGCTATAGACTGCAATGTTTTTCTCTGAAGGACTTTCTGAAAAAAAATTCCACACAGCAGTTGAACGCCCCCTTGCCCTGACTTGGCGCACAGCAGGGGTGCTCTTGTGAACAGTTGACCCAGTTCTCACTCTGGGCAAACCACGACCCCTTGGTGCCTGTGTTGGTGCTACATATCCATCTTCCTCTATGTTGCTGTCATGGCTATGCATGCCAGTGGTCCAGGTCTAATCAGTGGACTCATCATCGACCACCTAGTCTTCCATCTCATCCTCCTTCCCAGTTGACATTGTAGGCTGACCTGATGTCACTGTGTCTCATCATCATCAGCCTCCACCTCTGGAGACAGTAAATGACATTCCTCCAAGTGGCTTTCTTCTGGCCGTAGGTCCTCAAATACCTGAGCATCAACGCATGCCACCTTCTCTTGTCCCTCTTCAATGCTGCAAGGTGATAGGCCAGAGCCAACCAAAGGATATGTACCAAACAGATCCTCGGAGTGTCCAAGCTTGGGGTCATATGTGTCCTGTGACTGATAATGGCGGGAGGAAGGAGAACCAGATTCAAGAATGTATAGGCCAGCCTTCTGTGTATCAACAGTAGACTGTGTGGTCGTGGAAGATTTGTTGCTGCTTGACAAATGCGTAGAGGCCATGTCTGCTGTCCAAGACAGATTCTGCACTCACTCTTCAGGCTTCCACCCACGTTTACGTTCCAGACCTGGCAATTTTTCCAGGAACATAGTGGATACATCAAGCTTCTTCTGACCTGACACAGACGGAGTGCCTGAGTGGACACCACGTCCACATCCCTTAACAACAGACTTTTTTGGCATTTTGGGTTTTGTTGACAGATTTTCAGATGTTCATGGCACAAGCCAAGCTAGCTGTCACAGCCAAAATAGTGGGTAAAATGACCTGCTGCGTGCTTGGTAGTAGGAAATGTTTGGACTACTGCTTTGCGTAGGGCACTAAACGCCTTTTTAAGTCGACTAATGTGGACAGAAGGCAGACTGTCACCTCAAAAACAGTGGGGAAAATGGCCTGATGCATGCTTGGTAGCAGGCAGTAGGAAATGTTTGGACTACTGCTGTTAGGGGGACCGTTGTAACAACTTTATTAAAATGGAAAGCAACCAAACCCGGGGTCCGCGATGCAGCCTAGACCCCTGCGGCCGAACACCCACCGGGAAAGAATGTAAAACAACCAACTAAAGTATAAATCCCTCAAGTGTTACTACACACCTGGACAGGAAAGGATTCACACTATCTCCGTTAACTGCACAGGAGATGTGCGACAAATAACGTAGCCGTAGCTCTGTTGACTACGCAGCAGGTGCTAGGAAGTGTGTGTGTCTCACGCCGGAGTGTACATGCTCCCAGACGGTGTGTGACCGGCCTGTGGAGTAACTCTCCAAGTGGCTAATCGGCGGTGCCAGGGATACGGAACCCGCAGTCTGCTCGGGGTGTATAGCAACCCCCTTGCCGGAGCCAGACTGCCAAACGGGAACTACCTGCCTAAGCACATATAAGCCTGTCTAAGCGACCTGTGCTAATCAGCCGAGCGAACTCTGGCACCGGCAGGTCATGGAGAGAGCAGCTAGGGAGCACATGGAGCCTGCCTAAGCGACCTGTGCTAATCAGCTGAGCGAACTCTGGCATCGGCAAGTCACGGAGAGAGCAGCTAGGGAGCACATGGAGCCCAAACAGACAAGAGTCCACACAAGAACACAACCTAAACGGAATGATCAGAGCGCACCGCCATGCTTGTGGTCGGGCTATTTAAAGACTAAGCCCTGCCCACAGTCGCATTATTGGTCGCACTACTGATGAAGTCACCCGCAGCCAATCAGGCGGTACCGGGTCACCGGATCAGCTGACCCCAAACCACCAATCACGTTCCGCCATGTCACGGGCAGTGCAGTGCACCCTGGACTTAGGCTGTAGCAGCCCTGTTCCCCTCCGCAACCTATGCTTAATGCTACTAGGAACAAAGACCCAAGAGACAGCTTGTACATCTTGTGCACTAGTTAGGCATTGGGACCGAGAGTGATGCTGAGCAGCATCTGCCCTGGCTGGACCAGAATAGGAGACCACAGAATCCACTGATGACTCTGACCCAATTTGAGATCCAACCAATGCCCGACGCCTAACAACTGCTTTGTGTAGGGCACTAAACACTTTTTTAAGTGGACTAATGTGGACAGCAGAAGCCAGGATCTGACCCCTTAAACAGCGGGGAAAATAGACCGGTGCTTTTAAAAAAATAGGCAGCACAAAATGCTACTACTCTGTGTGCTGGAAAAATATTGCTTTGCCTCTGACAAGAGCTGTTTTAAGATGGACACTGGACGAACACTTTAACCTCTCCCTACCTAATACACAATCTCTCCCTCCCTGCACTCTGACTTTGTTTTGTGTCTTCAGCTCTGAAAAGAGCTATTTTTTGGTGGTATGATGGAGCTAGTGAGCGGCTCCTTTAAACACAGAACTAGTATACACTGCAGGTAGCCCTTAATAAAGAGGCCTAAACACTCTCCCTAGCAGCTCAACGATCTCTCCCTATGCTTGTAAAATGCAGGCTCCGGACGCAATATGCACAGAATGGCGGCGGCAGGGCTTAAATAGACCCCGTGACACTGGGCGGCCAGCCAATCACAGTAATGCCACAACCAAGATGTCTGAGGCATTATTGTGATTGGTTCAGAAGCCTAGCATGTTTATTGGCTGCAAAGGAGGCGCCAAAACTGCAAGGGCGGGACACCCAAATATAGTGAGGCGAGTACACAAATACTCGCAATATAACGAGTAACCGGAATACCGTACTATCCGTGCGAATAGCGAACAGTAACGAATACACTCGCTCATCACCAGTAGAAAGGCAGTTCATGCCATGTGTACAGCTTGGATACCCAATAATGATAAGGCACAGAGAAATCACGGAGGACGTTGGTACGGTCGGCAAGGTACTCCCTCAGCATTTTCTGAAACTTTTACCTCCTTGTAAGCGTACCCCACGCCTCAGGGCCTGTGCGATGGGAGGGTCTGAGAAAACTGTCCCAGAAATTTGACAGTGTTCCCCTGCCTCTGCTGAATCATATTTGTGTCTCTCTCACCTGTACTCTTCGGTTGTCCAAGGAACTGTGACCTCCGCTGCCAGCATTTTCAGATGGGGATTATTGTAATAGATCAGCAACAAGGGCCTTCTGGTACCGCCAAATTTTATTAGACCTGTCCGCCGCGGGAATAAGAGATAGAAAGTTCTCTTTGTAGCGTGGGTCTAGAAGTGTCATCATCCAGTCGTGGTTGTCATCCAAAATTTGGAGAACGCGAGGGTCACGGAAAAGGCAGCGTAACATAAACTCAGCCATGTGTGCCAGACTGTTAACAGGCAAGACTTCTGTGTCTCCACCAAGAAGACGACTGACCATGCTCTCCTCCTCATCCTCCTACTGCTCCTCCCTCTCCTCAGGCCATCCACACTGAACAGATGGCATGACAGTTGTGTGGGTAGTACCATCTATAGCGCAGGAAACTAGCTCCTTGTAGCATCGGAGTCTCTGCATCCTGGCGGGCAGAGACGCCGTTCCCCTCACCGCCACGGTCCTGGTCTGGCGTCTTCCTGCTCCCCTGCTGCTGTGGCGCGCACCGCATGCAGCTTCCAGGGCACTGTACTTAGGGCGCGCACGCTCCCTCTTAAAGGGGCCACACGTGCCGTCCTAAAGAGTCCCCGGCCAATGGCCGGAGGACTTCTCCTGCATAATTCACCTCCTCCAAAATGGAGGTGCCTGTGCAAGGTTGCTGTACCATGTGCTAACACTTGCTTCAGCCCTCAGGTCCTGCTGCCTGTCAGTCCTGCCAGCCAGTCTGTCTAACAGTTCTGCCCACCAGCCTACCTACCTGGAGCACCTGCTAGTAACCTGCAATGTCCACCAGCCTGTCTACCTGGAGCACCTGCCAGTTACCTGTCGTGCCCACCAGCTTGCCCACCCCGACCACCTGTCTGGCTATCCGCTGTGCCAACCAGCTTGCCTACCCGGAGCACCTGTTTGACTATCTGCCGTACCTGCCTGCTGATCTACCCATACCACCCGTCTGCCTTCCTGCCGTGCTCATCCGCTGTACCGGTCAGTTCTTGTCATCTGACCCGTGGGAGTCACCTGCTCTCACACAAGGTCGGTCCCAGAGTGGCACCTGGTTCACCTGCCCAGTCCCTCCTTGGTTCACAGAGACCACTAAGCCGCCGTTTGATCTGGGTCAGGCCGAGTAGGCTCTTAGTCACGCCCCTCTGGTCCCTCCTTGCACCGAAGCACAGAGGTTCCACCACCCGGACCCGTAACAGTTTGCACAGGCCATGGAAAACGGTAGCCCCCAGGCTCCTTTGCTCTCTGACCTGTACCAGGAGGTCTCACGTCAGAGATCCCAACAGGAAACTATCCTGTCCTATCTGCGGACTGTCAACTTCTGACTGGACACGCTGTCCACCCCATCTGTGTCCATCTCTTGCCGGGCGGCACCCGCTCCGGCGGCACCTCAACCCAGTGGCGTTGTGGCACCCGGCTTTGGACCCCGGCTCTCCGCTCCTCCACGTTTTGATGGTGACCCCGTCTTAAGCCGGGACTTCCTAAATCAGTGCACGCTGCACTTTGAACTCCTGGCACACCAGTTTACCTCCGACCGGGCCAAGGTGGCGTTCATCATGTCTCACATTACCAGGGAGGCATTGGCATGGCTAAACCCTCTGTGGGAAAAAGGGGATCCCCTGGTGTCCAACCTTCTGGCTTTCCTCGCTGCCTTCCGGAAGGTCTTCAATGAGCTTTGACGAAAATCTTCTACTGTCTCCTCACTTCTCCATCTCCGCCAAGGGAGTCTCACCATGGGCCAGTATGCCATCCGTTTCCGAACCCTCGCATCTGAACTTGCCTGGAACAACGAGGCCCTGGTGTCCACCTTTAGGGAGGGTCTTTTAGGATGGATCAAGGATGAGCTAGCCGGTCGTGACATCCCTTCCACCCTGGACCACCTGGTGTCATTAGCTACCCTGATTAACATCCGTTTTCTGGAACGTGCTATGGAGACTACCTGGGAGAGAAGATTTCCGCGTCTCGCTCCAGCATTCCAAAGGCCAGCCTCGCAACCTGCAATTTCCCAGGCATGTTCGCCTGAGCCTATGCAAATTGACCAAACCAAGATGGTCAAGTCTCGCCTGGAGATGCGTCGAGCCGAGGGGAGTTTCTTCTACTGTGACAGTATATAGCATCTCATCCGTTCCTGCCTGGTGAGACCGGGAAACTCCAGTGTCTAGGACTGCTCAGAGAGGTCGTCCTAGTCAAGAGAAAATCCTCTCCGTCCTTGACTCTGTCTGTTTCTATTTCCAGTGGTGAGACCCGCTTCTACGAGACTGCCCATCTGGATTCTGGAGCCGCTGGGAATCTCATTCAACAGGCTGTTGTGGGGTGGTATCAGATTCCTACCGTACATCTGGCTGAACAGTTGGCGGTTGCCTCCGTGGATGGGAGGCTTCTTCCGGAGACCATCTTGCTCGTCACAGAGCATGTAACCCTTCAGGTGGGAATGCTGCACTCGGAGAAGATCTCCTTTCATGTGCTGTCCGGTCTTTCTCACCCCCTCTTACTTGGTCTACCCTGGTTACAAAGACATGAGCCCGTCCTGAATTGGAGATCTGGTGAAGTGCTACATTGGGTCAGGAATGCCATGAGTCCTGTCTGGATCTGGTTCATCCTGCTCGACCCCCGTCTACTCCGACTAATCTACCTGGTCTGACTGGCAGCGGGACCTGAGGGTTGAAGCAAGTGTTAGCACACGGAACAATAACCATGCACAGGCACCTCCATTTTGGAGGAGGTGCCTTATATAGGTGAAGTCCTCTGGCCATTGGCCGGGGACTCTTTAGGACGGCGCGTGGCCCCTTTAAGAGGAAGGGAGCACGCAATATCTTGTTTTTTTCTCCGGATCTGCCCTCACACCGGAGGGATGTTCGTCAGGTTCTGCTAAGGCTCCGGAAGAATCGCCTATACGCTAAATTTGAGAAATGCCTCTTTGAGCAGACCTCCCTACCATTCCTGGGCTATATTATCTCCGAGACTGGTCTGCGGATCGATCCCGAGAAGGTGTCTACCATCTTAAAGTGGCCACGACCGGAGGGGTTGAAGGCGATTCAGCGATTCCTGGGCTTCGCAAACTATTACCGCCTCTTCATTCCTTATTTCTCCTCCCAGACTGCTCCCATCTCCACGCTCACCCATAAAAGAGCAAATCCCAAGGAATGGACCCCCAAAGCGGAGAAAGCCTTAATCTCCCTAAAACAAGCCTTCTCCTCCGCTCCTGTGCTACACCATTTGGATTGCAATAAGCAGTTCTTCCTGGAAGTTGATGCATCCTCCTCTGGTGCCGGAGTGGTGCTCACCCAGAAATTCTCGTCCGGGAGAATGGTAACTTGCAGCTTCTTCTCCAAGCTCTTCTCCTCGTCCGAGTGCAACTACTCCATAGGAGATCATGAGCTGCTGGCCATAAAATTAGTGCTGGACGAGTGGCGCTACTTGCTGGAGGGGCATCTGCACCCGGTGATCATCTACATTGACCACAAAAACCTCGCTTATTTGCAGAACGCCCACATACTAAATCCATGTCAGGCCAGGTGGTCTCTATTCTTTGCCTGATTCTGCTTCACTCTGCATTACCGTACGGTGGACAAGAACATTAAGGCTGACGCTCTATCCCGCTCATTCCGGTCTTCCGACCAAGAGGAGGAGCCTCTACATTTCATTGACCCCTCCAAAGTAATGACTGTTGCTCCATTTGACCTGTATCATCTTCCACCCAGTAAGTCCTTTGTAGCGGTTCCGGATCGAAAGAAGGTTCTACTCTGGGGGCATTCATCCAAACTAGCCAGTCATGCTGGCAAGAGGAAGACCTTTCAGCTTGCCGCCCGACTTTACTGGTGGCCTTCCCTGCACAAGGATGTTTCGGACTTTGTCACGGCTTGTTCCTCTTGTGCCCATAGCACCTTCCCAGGCACCTTCCATCCGGCCGTCTCCTTCCTCTTCCCGTGCCTTCCGCTCCATGACAACACATTGTAATGGACTTCATCATGGATCTCTCCTGTTTCTGCCGGTTGTACTGTCATTTGGATGGTCGCTGACCACTTTTCTAAAATGGCCCACTTCATCCCTCTGCCTGGTCTTCCGTCTGCATCTGTGCTGGCTAAGGACTTCATCCATCACATCTTTTATCTTCACGACCTACCCCTCCACATTGTGTCTGGTTGCGTGGTTCAGTTCACTTCGCGCTTCTGGAGAGCTACGTGCAAGCTGCTGGGTGTATCTTTGGATTTCTATTCTGCTTATCATCCTCAGTCCAATGGTCAAGTGGAACGTAACAACCAGATCCTTACCAGCTTTCTTTGGCACTTTGTCAACGCTCACCATAATGATTGGGTTGAGCTCCTGCCCTGGGCAGAGTTCTCCTCTAACAACCATGAGAGTGAGTCTTCTTCTAAATCCCCGTTTTTTGTGGTCTACGGTCGACACCCCCGGATTCCGTTTCCGGTCTCCTCTTCTTTGGACAATCCTGCCTCGAAGTCTCTTGTCAGCTAATTTTCGTCTATTTGGGAAGACACCAGATCCGCACTTCTTGAGTCCTCCGAGCGGATGAAGAGACATGCTGATAAGAGACGTCTGGATCTGCCTCAATTCCGTCCGGGAGACAAGGTCTGGCTTTCCTCCATATATGTCCGTCTCAAGATACCTTCTTATAAGTTGGGTCCGTGGTTCATCGGTCCGTTCGAGGTTCTGAACCAGATCAATCCCGTGCTTACAATCTGAAACTCCCGGTCACCTTAAAGATTCCCAACTCCTTTCATGTATCCCTCCTCAAACCAGTTGTCCTTAATTCTTTCTCTGATGATCCAGGTACCACTCCAGCTCCAGTCTCCGCTGAGGACGTCTTTGAGGTAGAAAAATTTTGGCCACGAAGAGGGTAATAGGAAAGACTTTCTTTCTTGTGGATTGGAAGGGGTTTGGCCCAGAGGAGAGGTCTTGGGAACCCAGGGAGAACATTCATGCCCCTCATCTTCTTAAAAAACTTCTCACGGGCCTAAAGAAGAGGGGGCGTAAAGGGGGAGTATTGTACCATCGGTGTCTCTGCCTCCTGCAGGGCAGAGACGCCGTTCCCGTCACCGCCGCGGTCCTGGTCTGGTGTCTTCCTGCTCCCATTCTGCTGTGGCACGCACAATGCGCAGCTTCTCGTGCACTGAGCTTAGGGCACGCGCGTGCTCCCTCCCTCTTAAAGGGGCCACGCGCACCGTCCTAAAGAGTCCCCGGCAAATAGCCTGAGAACTTCTCCTATGTAAGGCACCTCCTCCAAAATGGAGGTGCCTGTGCAAGTTTGTTGTTCCATGTGCTAATACTTGCTTCAGCCCTCAGGTCCCGCTGCCTGTCAGTCCAGCCTGCCAGTCTGTCTAAAATCCAACCCACCAGTCTGTCTATAGTTCAGCCCGCCTGTCTGTCTAACAGTTCTGCCCGCCAGCCTGCCTACCTGGAGCACCTGCCAGTTACCTGCCATGTCCACCAGCCTGTCTACCTGGAGCACCTACCAGTTACCTTTTGTTCCCGCCAGCTTACCTACCCGGAGCACCTGCCAGGTAACCTGTCGTGCCCACCAGCTTGCCTACCCGGAGCACCTGTCTGGCTATCCGCCGTGCCCGCCTGCTTGCCTACCCGGAGCACCTGTCTGACTATCTGCCGTACCTGCCTGCTGATCTACCCGGACCACCCGTCTGCATTCCTGCTGTGCTCATCCTCTATACAGGTCAGTTCTTGTCACCCGACCCGTGGGAGTCACCTGCTTTCACACAAGGTCGGTCCCAGAGTGGCACCTGGTTCACCTGCCCGGTCCCTCCCTGGTTCACGGAGTCAACTAAGCCACCGTGTGACCTGGATCAGGCCGAGTAGGCACTTAGTCACGTCCCTCTGGTACCTCCTTGCACCGAAGCACAGAGGTTCCACCACCGGACCCGTAACACTCCTGTTCTTTCTCCTCCTCCTCATTGTCACTGAATCCATGTTGGTATGAGATGAGGCTGGGCTGTTTGGAATCACCCTGTATGGTTCCTTGCTCCATCTCATCATGCTCTGCCTGCAATGCCTACTCTTTAATTGTGAGCAGCAATATTTTCAGAAGACAGAGAAGCGTGATGGTTACACAAATTATGGCATCATCACCGCTCACTATTTTGGTGTAGTCCTCATAGTTTTGGAGAATGGCACAGATGTCTGACATGCATGACCACTCTTAAGGTCTTATGTGCAGAGGCTGACCTGAATACTCAACAACTGCCCTGTGCTGCTCACAAAACTTTCCCAACATATGCAATGTTGAGTTCCACCATGCGGGGACATAGCACACAAGTCGGTAAGCTGGAAACTGCAAACACTGCTGAAGCATGGAAAGGGAAGTGAAGGCTGAAGCTGACTTTCTAAAATGGGCACACATGCACCGTATTTTGACAAGCAGATCCGGCAGATCGGGGTAGGATTTGAGAAGCCTCTGAACCACAAGGTTAAGCACATGGGCCAGGCATGGTACGTGTGTGAGCTCGCCTCGTTCAGAGCTGCCACCAGGTTCCAGCCATTGTCACACATGACCATGCCTGGCTGTAGGTTCAGCGGTGACAGCCAAAGATCTGCCAGCTCTTTTAGAGCTGTCCACAACTCTTCAGCTGTGTGCGGTTTGTCACCTAAGCATATCAGCTTCAGCACAGCCTATTGCCGCTTGGCCGAGGCAGTGCTGCAGTGCTTCCAGTTTCTGATTGATGTGGGCATTTTGGAGATGGAAGCTGAAGAGGAGGAGGTGCAGGAGCTTTAAAATATGGGGGCAACTCTTATTGATCCAGGGCCCACAATCCTTGGCGTCAGGAGGACATATTCGATTTCAAGGTCCGACTGGGTCCCGGCTTCCACTATATTAATCCAGTGAGCCGTCAGCGAGATGTACTGTCCCTGCCCAAAAGCACTTGTCCATGTGTCCGTGGTTTAGTGGACTTTCCCAGCAACTGCGTTGTTGAGGGCACAGCTAATGTTGTGGGACACGTCCTTGTGTACTGAAGGGGCGGCATACCGGGAGAAATAGTGGCAGCTGGGGACCGAGTGCCGAGGGATGGCAACCACCATCAGGTTGCGGAAAGCTTCCGTCTCCATGAGCCTAAAAGGCAACATTTCGAGTGCAAGCATTCGCGAAATGTGTGAGTTTAGTAGTGTGGTCTGTGGGGCGTTGGCTGCGTATTTGCGCTTGCGTTCCAAGGACTGAGGTGGGGACAACTGAATGCTGCACTGGGACAAGGACGTGGACGTTGTTGCTGATGGTGGTAGCTGCTAGTGTGCAACGATAGGTGCCAGCCGGGAGGCATCTTTGCATGCGCAATGGACAGGGGATTGGCATTCACGCACAACAGTGGGACAAGCAGTGGTGTCGCCCACAGATACTGTTTCTGAACCCTGGGGTTCGGCCCACATATTCGGGTACTTTGCTATCATGTGCCTGAGCATGCTGGTGCTGGTCAGGCTACTAGTTTTGCTACCTCTGCTTATGCTGGCCTGGCAGATGGTGCAAATGGCGTTTTTGGGGCTATCCGCAAAGTCTTAAAAAAAGAACCAGACTCGGGAAGATTTAGCAATTGTACTGGCAACTTCCATCGTGTTGGTGTTCCAGGGAGCGGTTACCCGCCTTTTGTCTGTGGCCACCATACTGCTTGTTCCTGCCTGTTGTGTTGCTACTCTTCCCTCCCCCCTGCATGTCACCTTGCCAGATTGAGTCAGCGACTTCATCGTCCACCACCTCATCTTCTACTTCCGCACCCTGGTTCTCCTCCTGACTTTCTGGCAATTGTGTCTCATCGTCATCCACCTCTTGTGACAGTAATTGCAATTTTCCACTGTCGCCTTCGTGTGACTGTGTCTGCTCAGATATTTGGGCATCACTACATGCTATCTTCTCTTGCCCCACTTGAAGCTGACCAGGCGGGCGAGAGGCCAGAAGAATCTGTAAATGGAAAAGTGATGAGCTCTTCAGAGTTTCCAAGTGTGGGATCAGTTGTGTCTGGGCACTCAGCATGGTGGGAGGAAGGAGGATCCGGGTGAGGAATATGCAATCTAGACTCACGGCTACTGAGACTTGACAGTGTGGAGGACAGTGTGGTGTGGTGGCAAAGTAACTGGAAGCATTATTTGCTATCCAACCAACAACCTTTTGACACTGCTCTGGGTTCAATAGTGGTGTGCTACGGTCCCCTAGTAATTGGGACAGGAAGGTCGGGTGACAAGATGTGGGTGTTTGTATTGGCACAATTTCAGCTTGCTCACGGCCTCGGCCTCAACCTCTGCATGCACCATCACCATCACCATCACGTCCACTTCCCCGTCCCTTGGCACGCACCTTACCCATTTTAAATGGAGGATATTTTGCACGGTCACTACAAATGGCTGGATTTGTACCGCAGTTATATATCATACTTCTGATGGACGCCCACGGTTTTAAATAGAGGGCTTTTAGTTTCCTATTATTGCCATAGACCACGTGTGAATAGCTTAACTGACACAATGCTACAAACTGTAAATGAATGATAATATTTTCCACGTTCACTACAAATTTCTGGATTTTTAATGCTGTAATATGGGATCATGTCTGATGGTGGAAAAGTTCTGGCTTTATTCTGCAGTGGCAGAAAAAGAATGGGAAAAATCAGCTCACCCACCTAGAAGATCAACAGCATGGAGCCAGGAGTGCTACCAGACGAACAATGAGGAACCAGAAAGATCCAGCTGAACAAATCTTCTAAAATCCATATTTTATTGGGTTATGCAAAAAATATTTAAAAGTCCACCTTGGAGAGGAACAGCAAACGCGTTTCGAACTATAAGTTCTTAATCATTGCATAGCAAAAAAACAGCAAGGAAGTGATATTTATATGTCATGTCCTGCTATGCACCTGTTCAAAGCTAGGTTAATCAAAAAATTAAACACACATACCATATTAAAACCATATAGCATTGAAACAATGCATATAAATGTGAATAATCCAAGAGAAAAAAAGGAACATAAACATAATAATAATCCATAAATAATCACTCATAATGATACATCAAATCATGCCTCATATTTAAAGTATAAATCCACCAACTTTCTCTATTAAGGAGTTTTCTCCTATGATCACCCCCTCTATGAGGTTTCAACACTTTTTCTATGCCCGCTACTATAAATGTTGAAGTATCTCCATTATGGCATAAAGAAAACTGTCTTGATGCTGCAGAACACCTGATACTTAATTTATTATGTGCATCTGATAAATGCCATCTGATGAGTTTTTTCAAGGGAGTACACGTACATCCCACATATTGAAGACAGCACGCACTGCATGAAATAATATATATGACATAAGTAGTATTACAATTAATAAAAATTTTTATGTTATATTTTATATTGGTAGAAAAAGATGTAAAAGTCGCTGCATTTTTAACATGGCTGCTGCAAGTGCAAATGGAGTGACCACATTTATAAAAAACAGTTGTGTGTAGCCAGGTACTAGAATTAGAAGGATCTTGTTTGAGAAAAAGACTATTGGATAAAAGATCACCCAAAGTGGGTGCCTTATGAGCTGTGAACCTAACTGGTGTAAGTAATACTTCTCTCAATTTGGGATCTGTCGAAAGCATAGGAAGATATTTGTTGATAATATTTTGATCATAGAAAATTGGGGGCTATACTGAGAGACAAAGGTGACCTGTTTGGATCCATTCACACCATCTGAAGGGTGATTACTAAATTTAGGTCCAATCATATCACTCCTGTTCTTGGATCTAACTATATTGTATGCTCTTTTTAAAGTCCATTTGGGGTAATGTCTGGCTGATAGTCTATCTAGAACTTTTAAACTCATTTCGGATAATTCTATGAATCTTAAATTCACACATAATATACAATCCAATTCGATTGATTTTTTAGATATTACTTTGACTCTGACTGATCACACTGTAACTGTCACACCCTATAGAAAAAGTTTATCAAGAAATTCTACCTTATTGGCTTCCTCTTGTCATAATAAAAAGACTATAATTAATATACCAGTAGGAGAATTAATACGAACAAAAAGGAATACTAGTAACCCACGACAATATGAAATTGAAGCAAAAAAAGTTCTAGATAGACTATCAGCCAGACATTACCCCAAATGGACATTAAAAAGAGCATACAATATAGTTAGCTCCAAAAACAGGAGTGATATGATTGGACCTAAATTCAGTAATCACCCTTCAGATGGTGTGAATGGTTCCAACCAGGTCACTTTTGTCTCTCAGTATAGCCCCCAATTTTCTTTGATCAAAAATATTATCAACAAATATCTTACTATGCTTTCTAGAGATCCCAAATTGAGAGAAGTACTACTTACACCAGTTAGGTTCACAGCTCATAAGGCACCCACTTTGGGTGATCTTTTATCCCCTAGTCTTTTTCTCAAACAAGATCCTTCTAATTCTAGTACCTGGCTACACACAACTGTTTTTTATAAATGTGGTCACTCCATTTGCACTTGCTGCAGCCATGTTAAAACTGCAATGACTTTTACATCTTTTTCTACCAATATAAAATATAACATAAAATTTTTTATTAATTGTAATACTACTTATGTCATATATATTATTTCATGCAGTGCGTGCTGTCTCCAATACGTGGGATGTACGTGGACTCCCTTGAAAAAACGCATCAGACGGCATTTATCAGATGCACGTAATAAATTAAGTATCAGGTGTTCTGCAGCATCAAGACATTTTTTGTTATGCCATAATGGAGATACTTCAACATTTATAGTAACGGGCATAAAAAAAGTGTTGAAATCTCATAGAGGGGGTGATCATAGGAGAAAACTCCTTAATAGAGAAAGTTGGTGGATTTATACTTTAAATACACGTGTACCAGCAGGTTTAAATATCAGACATGATTTGATGTATCATTATGAGTGATTATTTATGGATTATTATTATGTTTATGTTCCTTTTTTTCTCTTGGATTATTCACATTTATATGCATTGTTTCTATGCTATACGGTTTTAATATGGTATGTGTGTTTAATTTTTTGATTAACCTAGCTTTAAACAGGTGCATAGCAGGACATGACATAAATACCACTTCCTTGCTGTTTTTTTGCTATGCAATGATTAAGAACTTATAGTTCGAAACGTGTTTGCTGTTCCTCTCCAAGGTGGACTTTTAAATATTTTTTGCATGACCCAATAAAATATGAATTTTAGAAGATTTGTTCAGCTTGATCTTCCTGGTTCCTCATTATTCTGCAGTGCTAACAAGCAAATAAAGCAGTAAAACGATGGACACTATTACTTTTTTTGAAAATAATCAGGATTAAGATAAAAAAAAAAAGCCCTGGCCCTTGATATCTGGGGCTATGTCTACGGATATCTGTAACAGCAGGAGCAGAAAGAACGTGCAATGGACCCTCTTGTGCTGTATACATTGCCACAAAGCCAGCCTGCCTGCCTAACTCCTGCTGTCACCACTTAATATATGCAGCTGGATTAGTACTCAGAAGGACTGTTAGTTCAGAAGGATGTATATACTCCTGGAATACCTATATCTAACTATTACACCGCTTATTTTGTCCCTCACACAGCAGCACCTCTCTCTACTCTGCCTGTCTGAAGGTTAGACTGTGATGAGCCTAGCATCACAAGGTCTTATAGACCTGATGACTCTATGCCACCAGTAAATCACTGTAATGCCACAACCAACATGGCTATGGCATTACAGTGCGTGGCAAGCAATCCCTGCATGTTCATTGGTTCTCTAAAGAGCACCGAACAGTCCCGTAAAACATTATTCATACCGTCAATGCATGCATGCATCAGTATTTTAACACTCAGAGGGTTCTCGTCAGTCAGGAGTACAGACTGCTCTGATTGTTTCAGTGTAGCCCATTCTTTCAGTGCTTCACAGTACATCTCTCCAGACTCTACAGGCTGCTCATTCATGGTCCACATTTGATCCTTAATCACTTCTGTATGCATCCTGATTATGTGTTCTAGTCATCACCTGCTTGTGCAATCACCAAACTTTCTATGTATGCCCATGTGTAATTGTACATCCAATGTATTATCTGTATTTGTCTGTAAAAGGGGAAAGGTTGGTTATTGGGGTCAGGAAACTGTTTCAACATAGCTAGCTGCTCAAAGGGACTCCAGGGATAATAGTCCTATGTCTGTCTAATTCTAATGACTTGTCTTGGCCCTGATGTGGCTCCTGGTGTGGTGGTGGTGACAGGATATTTCACACTTCTCAACCTCACATGGTTACTGTCAGTTTCTTCCCCAAAAGTCAGTGCTCCCACTACTCCCATAACAGCATCTTCTGTTACTACATGTGATCTTGTCCTTACAGGATTCAATGTGACTCACTTAGGGCGGGTGGCACCACATGTCACACAAGTATCTCTCCAGTCTGGGTTTTTCTGACCACAATGGTTAGAAGTCCATCCATCTGGTCTTGGTCTCTGATAATAGGGAGGTCATGGTCTTAGCTTTTGGTGCATCAAAACATTCATAATACAGCTTAGATCCCACTGTGGTCTCTTTACCTCAGCCATAATACAATTTATTCACTAGCTGTTCATTTCCTTTTTTCTTTTTCCAACCCTTTTTCTCTCTCTTGAAACTGTGCTATTTTTCTACATCCAAACATCCACCCTCTGGCATGTTTGCAGTTTTGAATATTGGTCCCACATTCTTCACTGCTTCCTTTTCTTCACTGTCTATTACTATCTCTTTAGCTGTTTTGGATGCCATTGGAGGCTTAGACTGCACACTGAACAATTTACCCATGGCATCAACAGATTCCTCCAATAGTCCATTTTTATGAAAATGCCCTCTCAGTGTTCACAGGCCACACTCCTATGGCAAGTAAGAATAAGTTCTCAAGGTGTAACTGGCAGGCTCAGACACCTTTCTCACGCACTGGACCAGCTGACTATAGTAGGAAGGGTCAGATGACAGCTCTCTCACCTACTAGACCATGAACAGTGGGAAGGCCCACAGGGCTCTTTGTTCCACTATGCTAGGTGTGCAGCTGGGTACCACCTATGCTGATCCTTAACTTTCCTCTACATCAACAATACAGTGAGAAGCAGGTAGAAACACATTGATGACTAAAAAAATCACTTCCAATTCTTTCATAAATATGCACAATATTATTTTCAGTTTCTTTTAAGTTTGTCTCCATGCCTAATGGCCTCCGGTTTCTCTGCACAATACCATATCTTTGCAAAAATACATGCACACAGAGAAGCCCAGAAAGCATTGGCAAGGACAATACTCCGTTCTCTGTGCTCACAGCAAATCAAGAGGCATTTCTCCCAGCAGTGGCAGTGTAGAATTTTTTTTAACAAAATAGGGACTTATATCTTAATTTCCCTAATACAAAGAATACAAATCACATCCTCTTTCAACTTCTTTTAAGCCTCAAGTGGAAGATTAAGATCATGCATCCTGAGGCTTAAAACTGCAGCAGGCCAGGTAGTTTCTATATTTAACTTAAAACAAAGAATTAATATTGCACAAAGCTATCATCCTTCTCTTGAGGAGGAAAAAAACCAAGGTACCATACTGTAACGTCAGATCACTGACTTATCACAACTTGGTCGCTTCTGCCTAATCAAATCCAGGAACTTATGCAATAACAGTCCTGTCCTAGACTGATTTGGATGGTTGGAAAAGTCCTTACATAAGGTATCCATAGGAGTACCTTGTAGGGCTCAGTCCTTTCAGATTTTAAAGGCAGAATACCTTTGCGCCTTTCGCAGTATGGTGTGTGACAATTTATTCACATATAACATGGTTATTCATGGATTTACTTCCCAGCGATCCAATAATATCTGACTACTTCAAATAGAGTCCTTTTTCTCAATCATTCCACCTGATATTAAGCTCAAAGTGAATTTAATGTCTTCTGTTCCTTACATAGGACCATACCTAATGGAAGCCTTCATCAATCAGATACTTATTTATTTGTCCCTCAAACTCAGTTATTCACCAATCATGTCATCTAGAGGTTCTAAAGAACATACATTCAAAAATTCACAGTCTGCCTACTTTACCTAGGGAAGCATTTATGTGCATGGCCCACCCCTCCCTTGTGGGCCATGCACAAAAATTCCCATCCTCTGCAGTGTGTCCACATGGACATTACATGTCAGATCTGCTCATATAGTTACTATACACATGATCAGTTTTTAAATACATCAGTTAGGGACTGCTCTGACGTGGGTCACCTTGACGTTGGTAGAGCGACTTAGTATACATTTTTTTGCAAAAAACGTGTCAACCAAATACCCTGTCTTTTATCACCTTTGACTAGCACTTGCTGTTTACTGTTACTTTTTTACAACAGAGTATTTTTATACATTTGTTTTACTTTGTCCTTGTGTTTTTCAGTCTTTTGGTTGTGTGAACACTGTCCTACAGACTTGTTCACCGTGTCCATGACCCATGTGTTTGTATTCAATTTGTTTCTTGCTTTTCCAAGATTAGGGAGGTCTCCACCCCTCCCTTGTGGGCCATGCATATAAATGCGGTCCTCTGCAGCATGTCCACATGGACATTAACTGTCAGATCTGCTCATATAGGTACTATACACATGATCAGTTTTCAAATACATCAGTTAGGGACTGCTCTGATGTGGGTTACCTTGATGTTGGTAGAGTGGCTTAGTATACATTTTTTGCAAAAAACGTGTCAACTAGTGATGAGCGAGCATGCTCGCTACTGCTCGGTGTTCTCCCGAGCATCTCACTGCTCGAGATGCTCGGCGCTCGCCGAGTATATCCGGGGTTTCTCGGCGGGAGCTCGGGTCCCCTCCCTGCATGTTTGCCGCTCTTTAGAGCACCAACCAACATGAAGGGATTTCCTGCCACTCATTGTAATGCCGCAGCCATGGTGGTTGTGGCAATACAGTGATTGGCTGGCCGCACAGCGTCATCAGGTCTATATCATACCTGGGGCCGATGTGCTCGTCACAGTCACTCCGGAATCAGTCGGAGTAGGGAGAGGTGCAGCTGCGTCAGGGAGAGATTTGCTTGTGTATTAGGTAGTGTAGGGAGAAAAACCATACATTACACATATCCATCTTAACAAACAGTCCTTCTGAGGACTAACTAATCCATATGCAGAGATATCAGGGAGGCAGTGTACTGTATATAGGCAGGCAGTGTATATAGCAGACTGCAGTGCATGTAGCATAAGAGGCTCCATTCCAATTGTGCCTTCTGCTGCTGTTAGATATTTCTATAAAAAGGCCCAGGTCTCAGGGGTCAGGAATACGTTTCTTTGGATCCTAATACTCATTATTTCCTTAAAAAGCAATCCAGAGACAATCGTTTTTCTGTGCCATTTGCTTGTTGGCACTGCAGAATACAGCCAAGTCCTTTAAATATTACAGCGCTAGAAATCCAGCTTTTTAAAACTGTGTTTTCTCCGTCACACGGATCACATATACATTGTCAGAAAATACTGCCATTTCTGGCCTCCATTAAAAATTTCCTTCAGTGTGTCAGTGAAGCAACTCACACCAGTTTGCTGTTCAAACTACTTACCTACAGGCCAGGTATTTAAAACTCTGTTTTCTCCATCACACGGATCACATATAAGTTCACTCCCAACTCAGTCATTTGTAATGAGCATGTAAAATACTGTCCTCCATTTAAAATGGGCAATGCACGTAGCAAGGGATGGGGAACTGGACGTGATGGTGCATGCAGAGGCCGAGGACAAGGCCTTGGGCAAGCTAAAATTGTGCCACAATCAACACCCACAACTTCTCGCCTGACCTTCCTGTCCCAATTCCTAGGGGACCGCAGCACACCACTATTGTACCCAGAGCAGTGTCAAAAGGTTGTTGGTTGGATAGCGGATAATGCTTCTAGTCACTTAGCCACCACAACCACCACCACCCTGTCTACCACATAGTCAAGTCTCAGTAGCCGTTAGTCTGGACCGCATCTTCCTCACCCTGATCCTCCTTCCTCCCACCATGCCGAGTGTCCGGAGACAACTGATCCCACACTTGGACACTCTGAAGACCTGTTCACTTTTCCATTTATAGATTTGGGCCTCTCGCCCAGTCCACTTGAAGCGGAGGAGATCGCATTGTAGAGATGCCCAAATATTTGAGCAGCCACGTTCACACGAAGGCGACGGTGGGAAAGTGGCACGAGAGGTGGATGATGCTGAGACACAATTGCCAGAAAGTCAGGGGGAGGACCAGGGTGCGGAAATGGAAGACGAGGTGGTGGATGATATAGTAACTGACCCAACCTGGCAGGAGGACATGCAGAGCACGGACAGCAGCACACAGGGGGAGGGAGGCAGAGCACCCCAACAGGGAGGAAGAAGCAGTGTGGTGGCCGCAGACAGAAGGCAGACAACTGTTCCCCGTAACACCAACTCGAAGGAAGTTGCCAGCACAATTGTTAGGTCTTCCCAAGTCTGGTTGAGGTTTAAAGACTCTGCCGATAACCCCAAAAAGGCCATTTGCACCACCTGCCAGGCCAGCATCAGCAGGGTGGCAAAACAACCAGCCTGACTACCACCAGCATGATCAGGCACATGGCAGCAAAGCTCCTGACTTTGTGGGCTGAACCCCAGGGTCCAGGAACAGTGTGTTCAGGTGGCAACATTGCGTCTTCCACTGTTGTGCATGCAAGCCAATCCCCTGTCCATTGTGCATGCAAAGATGCCTTCTGCCCTACACCTGTCATTGCACACTCTCAAGTAGCAGCATCATGAAGTGACGCGCCCCCGGGGCAATGGGGTACTCGGCAGCCGGGCCTATGGGTTCTGGTGGGGGATATCACGGTGGCTGGCCCTGTCCATGGCCCAGGGCAGTCAACAAAAAGGGGAATGTTATTTGTAATGGGTTTGTAGTTTTAGGAAGTGTTCGTGATGCCACCTGTGGAATGCGGCTAAAGGGAGCCGCAGCTGCGGAGCAGTCCTCTGAAGCTGATGTTATTGCAGCAGGGATTTTGTGGCTCTCCACAGGAAGAGCTAGCTCCAGGGCAGTGTAGATACTGTTGGTTGCGCTGGATGTTGTAGTGCAGGGGGAAAGATGACGCAGCTGAAATAATTGACGGAGGCAGTGCGGTGCAGTCATCTGAGTCTTTACTCACAGTTGTTAAGTTCCTCAGGTTGCACTTTCCAGCTTACAGCGTCCCACGTCGTGCTGCGTTCACCAGACCAGGGGTTCAGCTCTTCCTCAGGTAGGTTAGGAGCACCTTAAGGAACCCAGCTTTCTTGTGTTCCTTTCTAGACCGACTTCACGCTGGGTTTTCTCCCTCCTGCCCTGTGCTTCCACACTCTCATTCCCGCTCGGGTGCTCTGAAGTCCCTCCTGTCTAACTGGAGTTCCCGGACCTGCTTGACCCTCACGGAGATTAGAATGGGGCTTTGGCAACTGAACTATAAAAGCCTGAAGCCTCGATTTTTTCCAGCCGAGACCTGGAGTAACACGGCTGGTCCAGAGGCCGGTCCCCTTCTTGGGGCCTGATCCCTCTGTCTTATGACAGATTTGGGACGTACGGGTGCCGTCCTGCACTCGCCGTACCCCCTGGGATCCCTTCAATACAATGGAGCCTACTCCTCTGCTCCCCTCCTGGACCTCTAGCACTGGGTCCTACTTGTGGAGCAGAGCTCCTAAAGAGACTCTGCTTCCTAAGATGGCTTCCCTTTTTATTCCTACTATGATGGTGCTCCCTTAAACTGCTTCCTCCACCCACACCGTCTACTGGTTCCCCCTACCTCTGGGTTCCCCCCACTCCAGCCAGGGACAGGGCTCAGCAGGAAACACATTGCATATTGCCCTTCCAGCCGGCCTGGACTAGTGTAGTGGTGAATGTGGGTGTTGGGGTTCCGGGCAGCACTCCCTCCTTACCTGAGAGAAGGGAGACACCACACCTCTGGGTGAAGTGCAGTACCTCTGTGGTGACTGAACCCTCAGGGGTGCCACAGAAGCACGTCCATGTCCTTGTCCCAGCACAGCGTTCAGTTGTCCATACCCCAGTCCTTGGAACGCAAGCGCAAATATGCAGCCAACGCCCCACAGGCCACACTACTAAATTCTCACATTTCACGACTGCTGAAAATGTTGCCTTTTAGACTCGTGGAGACTGAAGTATTCCACAATCAGATGGCGGCGGCCGTCCCTCGGTAAACGGTCCCCAGTCACCACTATTTCTCTTGGTATGCCGTCCCCGCATTACACAAGCACGTGTCCCAAAACATTAGCCATGCCCTCAACAATGCAGTTAGCGGGAAAGTCCACCTAACCAAGGACACGTGGACAAGTGCTTGTGTGCAAGGACAGTACATCTCACTGATGGCACACTGGGTTAACATAGTGGAAGCCGGAACCCAGTCGAAACTTGGGACGGAACAAATCCTCCCGACGCCAAGGATTGCGGGCCCTAGGTAAATCAGGGTTGCCCCCATGGTCTACAGCTCCTGCACCTCATCCTCCTCAGCCTCCTCCTCCTCTTAAGCTTCCATCTCCGAAATGACCACATCAGTCACAAGCTGGAAGCACTGCAGCACTGCCTTGGCCAAGCGGCAACAGGCTGTGCTGAAGCTAATATGCTTAGGTGACAAACCGCACAATGCTGAAGAGTTGTAGACAGCTCTGAAAGAGCAGGCTGATCTGTGGCTCACACCGCTGAACCTACAGCCAGGCATGGTCGTGTGTGACAATGGCCGGAACCTGGTGGTGGCTCTGAGGCAAGGCGAGCTCACACACATACCATTCTTGGCCCATGTGCTTAACCTCATAGTTCAGTGGTTTCTTAAATCCTACCCAGAGCTGCCGGATCTGATTGTTAAAGTACGCCACCTGTGTGCTCATTTTAGAAAGTCAGCAACAGTTTCCGCCGCCCTTGCCGTTTTTCAGCAGCGCTTGCAGCTTCCGGCTCACAGACTGGTGTGTGATGTCCCCACTCGTTGGAACTCTACACTGCAGATGTTGGGAAGGATTTGTGAGCCTAAGAGGGCAGTTGTTGAGAACCAGCATCAACAAGGCCGAAGGTATTCAGTTCAGTCTCCACACATAAGACCTCAAGAGTGGACATGGATGTCAGACAAATGTACCATCCTCCAAAACTTTGAGGACTCCACCAAGATGGTGAGCGACGATGACACCATAATTAGCATCACCATCCCACTTCTCTGTCTTCTGAAATGCTCTCTGCTCACAATCAAAGAGGATGCACAATGAGATGGAGCAAGGAACCATGAAGGGTGATAACACACATCAAAGCCTCCTCTCATCCCAACATGGATTGTGTGACAATGAGGAAGTGGAGGAGGAGGAAGGACAGGAGCTTGGTTCAATCACTAAAGACGGTGCTACCGGGACAGCTGTCATACTGTCTGTTCAGCTTGGATGGCCAGAGGACAGAGAGAGGGAGGAGGAGGAGAGCATGGTCAGTCATCCTCTTGGTGAGGACACGGAAGTCTTGCCAGTTAGTAGTCTGGCACGCATGGCTGAATTTATGTTACCCTGCCTTTCCCATGACCCTCGCGTTCTCAAAATTTTGGGTGACAGTCATTACTGGTTGGTGACACTTCTAGACCCACACTACAAGGAGAACTTTATATGTCTTATTCCTTTGCTGGACAGATCTACAAAAATGGGGCTGTACCAGAAGGCCGTTGTTGCGGAACTATTAAAAAAATTCTCATCTGAAAATGCTGGCGGCAGAGGGCACACTTTGTTTGACAACCAAGGAGTACAGGCGAGAGAGACACAACTTCAATCCAGCAGAGTCAGGGGAACACTGTCAAAGTTCTGGGAGAGTTTTCTCAGACCCTCCCATCGCACAGGCCCTGAGGTGCGGGGTACTCTCACAAGGAGTGCAAAGTTTTGGAAGATGCTGAGGGAGTATCTTGCCGACCATACCAATGTCCTCCGTGATTCCTCTGTGCCTCATAATTATTGGGTATCCAAGCAGGATACATGGAATGAACTGGCTCTCTATGCCTTGGAGGTCCTGGCCTGTCCTGCCGCCAGCGTTTTATCAGAGAGAATTTTTAGTGACGCTGGTGGAATTATAGCTGATAAGCGCATCCGCTTGTCAACTGAAATTGCTGACAGGCTGACACTTATAAAAATGAACAAGGGCTGGATTGGGCCAGACTTCTCAACACCACTGAATGATAGCAGCGTAATATAAACTCAAATCCAGTGTCTTTTCTTGGGAGGTGTATTCCCATGCACCTTTTCACACCCACACATGGGTATACGCTTCCTGATTTTGGCTATTTGCTCTTGTCCTCCTTCTTCTACTCATCCTCATCCTCCACCACCATATTACCAGGGTGACCGTGCTCCGTGATGCAACACCCACATTATTTTTTTAAAGGGTGTTTATGATGCCCGTAAAATAAAAAATGTATACAGTATGTTCATATATACCCCCCAGGGGTAAATGTTTGTCAGGCGATACACTAAGTGCATGGGCATTACAGGTATTAGAGGCCCGCTCCCTTCTAATAGTAAAATTTTTTTATGAGGCCCTCCTCCACGTTTCTTCCAAGGGGCATTGAAGTGCCTCCAAATTTTTGGCAACCTTTGCATTCACTGCATAAGCCAACCCTATGGGAGACACACTTCCTAATAATGGGAGCATTGTTTTGGGGAGGCCGTCAGACATCCATGTCTCTTCCATGGGGCATTGAAGTGCCTCCAAATTTTTGACAGCCCTTGCATTCACTGCATAGCCCAACATTATTTGAGACTCTCTCCTTTCTAATGGGAGTTTGTCTTTACTGTGGCACTGCTCTATGTCTCTATAAATTGTTAGTGGGGTTTTTCCTAAATTTGGTCAGCTGTTAGACTCACTGCATGCCCTTTAACTGTATAGCAGACCCTCTCCTTTCTAATGGGAATTTGTCATTACTGTGGCCCTGCTCTGTGTCTTTAAATTCTTAGTGTGCTTTTTCCTAAATTCGTCAGCCGTTGGATTCACTGTATAACCTATAACTGTATAGCAGACCCTCACGATTCAAATGGGAACATGTCGTACTTGTTACTGTGGCCCTGCTCTATGTGTCTTTAATTTCTTAGTGGGGTTTTTCCTAAATTTGGTCAGCCGTTGGACTCACTGCATACCCTATAACTGTATAGCAGACTCTCTCCTTGCTAATGGGAACATGTCGTATTCCGTAATGTGGCCCTGCTCTATGTGTCTTTCAGAGTCCCTCCATCATCAATGAAACAGGATATGTCTCATGATGTGTCACACACCACATTGCCAGATAAGGTTGTAAAATGTTAAAATCACAATTCCCGGTGAATCCATTTGCCTTAAAAAATAATGCAAAACAAAAACAAAACAGTAGGATCTTTCTTTAGTATATAAACAGAGTCGCGAATGTAACCTCAATGTTATCACATTGTTCTGCTCATGCACCTCCTCCTCCATCTCCGAAATGACCACATCAGTCACAAACTGAAAGCACTGCAGCACTGCCTTGGCCAAGCGGCAACAGACTGTGCAGAAGATAACATGCTTAAAGCTTAGGTGACAAATCACCCAGCGCTGAAGAGTTGTTGAAACCTGTAACACAGCAGCTTGATCTGTGGCTCTCACCGCTGAACATACAGCCAGGCATGGTCGTGTGTGACAATGGGTGGAACCTGGTGACAGAGAAATGACAGCCGGAGTAGATAAGGTTTCCCTCTATGCCAGTCCTTTCACCGAGCTAAAGAATATGGCTGTGGAGAAATACAACTCTCAGCAAAAAAGCTGTGGACTGGCTCTGTACTGTCTCTGGCCATATTCACCTGTCCACGTGTTTGTGGTTAGGCGGTCCTTCCCAGTAAGTGCACTGGGGAGGGCACGGGTAATGTTGTGGGACCCGTGCTTGTGGAAGGCGGAGACGATACCGGGAGAAATAGTTGCGGCTGGGGACCAAGTATGGTCACCCGGTCACCGCCGGCATGAGGTTATGAAAAGCTTCCGCCTCCACGAGCCTAAAAGGCCACATTTCAAGTGAAAGCAGCTTTAGAGGACTTCCTGGGAGAAATGACAGCTGGGTAGATATGGTTTCCCAAGTCCTTTCATCAAGCTAAAGATTATGGCTGTGGTGAAATACAACTCAGCAAAAAAAACTGTAGACTGGATCCGTACCGTCCCTGGTAGAGTTTAGCCACCCCCGTAGTGTTCGAGTTCGGTTCGTTGAACACCAGTATGTTCGTCAAACTGTTCGTCGAACTGTTCGTCGAACACCTTCGAACACCGTTAAAACCAATGGCAGACAAACAGAAACACATAGAAACACATAGAAAACACGTAGAAAACACTTCAAAGGTGTCCAAAAGCTGACAAACTGCTCAAATGACACAACTAACACATGGAAAAGTGACAAGTACATAAAGTCATGCAAAAAGAAAAGACGAAAACCAAAAAAGTGCAAAGCTGACACGGCGAGTCCGTTCCTGCCCGTGCGACCTCCGTGTCGCCGGGTTTGTGCCAGAGCTGCAGTGGACCCTGACGGCCTGCCCCCCTCTCCCAATACTGTGCCTGTCCACTGGTGGGTCGAGCGAGCCCCCTGCGGTGGAGACAGGTCTAAGCTTTTTAATTTAAATTGTCTCTATAATTTGAATGAGTACACTTTAAATCCTTTTACAAGGATCTATTGGCGGGCAAGTCTGATGCCAGCAGCCACGGGAATTCCAGCTCCTGTAGCGTCCACTATAGCTGCTGCAGTTAAAAAGATTTTATAAGGATCGAGCTTGGCGGTCCACCACAAGGCGTCCTACCGCCAGTCCCAGCCCCTATGCCTTGGGGTGCCTCCCCGATGCTCTTCACTGAGTGTCCCGGGGGCCCGAAGCATTTCCTTTGTAAAAATTAAGTGTCCAAACTACAGGTGGTGTAGCTTGCTTAACAGGTGGGATAATCCACTGACTAGCAGACACTGCTACTAGGTCCAAAGTATTTCCTGGGCTAGATGCAGTTAAAAATTTGTAATTAGATCTACAGGCGGTGGCTACTCTGCTGACTAGCAGACACTGCTACTAGGCCCAAAGTATTACCTGGGCTAGATGCAGTTAAAAATTTGCAATTAGAAACTCTTGTTGGATGATGAGAAAGCATTCCATAGAGTCTCCTGGCACGCCATATATTATTCTCTTAAACAGCTTGGGGTAGGGGTCTAGGGGACCCTTTTATAGCCAAAATCATGGCCCTGTATCGCAATCCATCAGCTAGGCTGAAGATAAATGGAACATTTTCATCATCTTTCATAATCACCAAAGGGACAAGGCAGGGATGTCCTCTGTCCCCTCTCTTATGCATCCTAGTGATGGAGCACCTGCTCTCATCAATTTGCGATAACCCCAATATTAGGTGGATTGAGGTGGGAGGCACCGAGTACAAGTGCTCTGCATTTGCTGATGATGTCCTAGTATATATCACTCAATCACATATATCCATCCCTGCTGTTATGGCTGAAATAGATCACTTTGTTACATGGTCAAATTTTAAAATCAATGCAGCGAAGTCTGAGGCCCTCGATGTCTCCCTCCCCAAATCCATACAGGATTCCATCCAGTCCAACTTTCCCTTTGCCTGGCCCTCACAGGGTATCAAATACTTGGGAATTTGTATACATAGAGACCTCTCCCATCTATGTTATCTTAATTTTGGGCCCTTTATTGAACAACTCCATAAAGATCTTACTTCTTGGACGGTGAAGGATTTTTCCTGGTTGGGCAGAATAAGTATACTAAAAATGAACGTCCTACCTAAACTCTTATACCTCTTCCAAACCATTCCCGTGGTAATTCCCTCAAATTTTTGGAAAAAATTACCCAGTACCTTTTAGTCTCCCCAGGATAACACAGGTGGGGCAGATGGTGGCTGTCCTGGCCCGCTAGGCCGCATTGTAGCACAGTGAGCTTTGCACTGCAGCTTATGCTTCATATCCATGTGACGGTTCATGCATGAAGTACTCAAACTATGGATTTTTTGGACTCTACTTAGCTTTTGGTGACAAATGTTACAGATACAGTAACACAAGTTGGGTCATCCTTAGCGATCTGAAAAAATGCACAGGCTATGCAAGGTTTAGAGCCCATGCGACTCTGCTACTAGCAATACTATCAAATGATTGGCTGGGTTAGATGCAGAGCGTCTGGGTTTGGTTGGGGGTCCCCACAGTCTGCCTAGGCTAGATGCAGTTAAAAATTCTCATTAGATACACAGGCGGTGCAGCTTGCTTCACAGCTGGGCTAATGCGCCCAAAGTATTGGTAGACTCTATACTAAATAAGGAAGGATTCACTGACTGTGGTGGCCCCTCCGTGGGGCGTGGCGATTGGTGGAGATTTGTTGGATGGTTATAGGAGAAAGCTCCTTAATAGAGAAAGTTGGTGGATTTATACTTTAAATAAACGTGTACCAGCGAGTTTAAACATCAGACATGATTTGATGTATCATTATGAGTGATCATTTATAGATTATTATATATATATATGTTCCTTTTTTCCTCTTTTCTTTTTCTTTTTGATTATTTACATTTATATGCATTGTTTCTATGCTATACGATTTTAACATGGTATGTGTGTTTAAATTTTTGATTAAATCCGCATTGAACAGGTGCATAGCAGGACATGACATATACATACCACTTCCTTGCTGTTTTTTTGCTATGCAATGATTAAGAACTCGTATATATATTGTGCACAAAGAAGGGTGAAAGTCCGCCCAGGCGAGAGGAAATTGGAGTTTCATAACACATATTTGAACTGGAGAGGTATTAGAGGCCTGCAATGGCCACAGGTACTAATGGAGGTAATCAAGGTAGGGAGAGAGGCAAGAGGTCTGGTCATCTTAGTTATACAGGCCGGGGGAAATGACATAGCTTATCACAAGAGCGCATAACTAATGGCAATAATGAAACTAGACACTGAGCGCTTCAGAGAATTTTTCACAAAACTAACTATAGTATGGTCAGAGATTGTGCTGAGAACGGTATGGCATGGTGAGTGACACATCACGGCCATCAAACGGACAAGGCAGGTAATAAATATTCGGATGGCAAAATTTATAAGAGGCAGAGGCTGTGTAGTGATACGACACCGACAACTGGAAGGAGATAAAGCAGGCCTCATACGGCCCGACGGTGTTCACTTAATGGATATTGGACTGGACATATTACTGTCAGGACTCCTGGACGGAGTGGAACAAGCGTTAAGAGTGATGGATGGGGGTCGGAGTCCTGCATACGAGTAAGCAGGATCCTACGTGGCCTGGAAATGGAAAGGACATGTTGGAGAGTTACACTTGTTGGCCAACTTGCCGTTGGGAGACTGGAGACACAGGGCATGCTGCAACAAGCTGAATTATTTTAGAAATAAAATGCATTTCTAATGGTATGAGTATAAACAGTTACTAAAGCTGTGACTGATCCTCACCCATCCAGTTGTAAGAGCTACATGATTGTATTGTCAATGAAAGGGGGGCGTTAGGGGGCTGAGCGTCTGGGTTGAGTTAGGGGTCCCCACAGTCTGCCTAGGCTAGATGCATTTAAAAATCATTATTAGATACAGAGGCGGTGCAGCTTGCTTCGCAGCTTGGTTACTACGCTGACTAGCAGACACTGAAGCTTTGGAGCAGATCTCTGAGCAAGCAGCTCTTCAGACTCAACCATCTGTGTTACCCCAAGCAATAGTGTATGTATTTTCTTACGGTTAAAAGGGGGGGGGAGACCCCGCCGGGGAGACCCCACCCACCTCTAATTGTTGATGGCAACGTCACATAAAACAAAGCAAGAGGACTCCAAAAAGAGTCTCCATTTTTTCCAAAAATTTGTGGCACAGACACCACTTAAGTGGCATCAATTGCCCCAGAGTTGCTTAAAACGGTTGGTTAGAATGAGTACCACACACTGCTACTATGCCCAAAATTATTTTCGAGACAAGATGCAGCTAGAAATTATTAGTAATTTGCAAGCTGGTGGAGCTTAGTATAGATGGCATCATAGAATGAATACCGCACACTGCTACAGGCCCAAAATTATTTTCCAGACAAGATGCAGCTAAAAATTATGAGTAATTTGAAAGCTTAAAACGGTTGGTGAGGTGATTTTACGAAATCCTCAAGCTTTTACTCTCCCCAGGATGACACACGGGTAGAAAAGTCCTTGCAGATTCATGATTTGTTCATCTTTATGAACGTGAGTCTGTCTACATTCTCAGTGGACAGCCGCGTGCGCTTATCTGTCAGCACACCACCAGCAGCGCTGAACACACGTTCAGAGAGAATGCTGGCTGCGGGGCATGACAAGATCTCCAAGGCGTGAGTGGCGAGCTCCGGCCATTTATCCAGATTGGAAGTCCAAAAAGAGCAAGGGTCCAGTGACACAGTCATGACTTCGATGTTTACTTGGAGATACTCCTGTACCATTGTCTCTAGGCGTGGACTTTGTGTCAGACTTCTTGTCTCCTTTGGCCTTGCAAAGGATGGGCTAAAAAAGCTGTGAAATGATTCCGCAAAATTACTGTTACCAGCAGATACTGTGTTTCTGTTACGGTTTGAGTGCTGAACACTCGACAGTCCCACGGTTGGCAAGTTAGAACTGTGAGATTCACTACATGCACCACTGCTGTTTTGTGGAAAAGCACATGTAAGATTCTGCATCAGTCTGTGCTGATACTCCTGCATGCGTGAATCCCTTTCTATGGCAGGAATTATTTCGGCAAATTTACTTTTGTACCCGGGATCTAAGAGTGTGGCAACCCAGTAGTCAGGATTATTTCGAATTCTGACAATTCGAGGGTCATGTTGCAGGTAGTGCAGCAAGAAGGCACTCATGTGTCTTGTGTATCCAGGAGCACCAATTCCCTGTTGTGTTGGTGGCGAGGTAACAATCATGCTTCCTTCCTCTGCCCTCTCCCCCCAACCTCGCACAACAGAAATGTGATCAAGGTCTCCCTCATGTGATGGTTCTTCCATCAGTTCGTCCTCCATTTCTTCCTGCACCTTCCACACTAGTTTGGCTGCTACCATGCGCCCTGGTAAATCCATCTCCCCCACCCTCACATGCCTGCCGCCTTGGTGCTGCCGACCGTCTGGACCTTGCAGATGTTAGCCCTTACGCATACAACTCCTCCTCCTCTACTTCCTCCACCTCCTCTTGTCGCACCACCTGACTCCGAATTCTGTTTAACATGTGCTCCAGCATGTAAGTCACCGGAATAGTCATGCTGATAATGGCATCGTCAGCACTAAACATCTTCGTCACCATTTCAAAACTGTGCAGAAGGGTGCATAGGTCTCTGATATGAGACCACTCCTCCAGCGTGATTTGCCCCACCTCTGGATCCCGTTGGCCCAGGCTATACGTCAGAATGTATTGCACCAGGGCTTGTCGGTGCTACCACAGTCGCTGAAACATGTGCAGAGTTGAATTCCACCGGTTAGGCACATCGCATTTTATCCGGTGAAGTGGCAGGCACAACGACTTCTGTAGAGATGTAAGTCGCTGAGCTGCGGGATGCGAACGGCGGAAGTGAGCACACAGCGACCATGCCCTCTGCAGATGGCCATCTAGTCCGGGATAGTGGCCTAAAAATTGCTGGAATACCGGGTTCAACACGTGAGCCATACAAGGCACGTGAGTGACTTTGCCCCAGCGAAGGGCCACACCGATGTTTGCAGCATTGTCGCACACGGCCTTCCCTGGTTTCAGGTCCAGTGGAGACAACCATTCATGAAACTGGTTCTCCAGAGCTGACCACAACTCCTCAGCTGTGTGACTCACATTTCCCAGACATTTCAAAGTAAAAACCGCCTGATGACGTTGAGCCCTGCTGCCAGCATAGTAAGGAGGTGTGCAGGATCCCTTCTGCACAGTTAGAAAGCGTGTGGCATGACCAGACAGGCATTGGGTGCAGGTGGACTACCGAGAGGAGGTTGAGGAGGCAGAAGCAGTGAAGGAACTTCGAGATAAAGAGCATTGACGCACAACTCGTGGGGACGGCAAGACTTGGAACAGCAGCCCCTTGTCCTGCTGTCACCATAGTTACCCAGTGCCCAGTCAGTGACATGTAACGCCGCTGTCCATTCCTACTCGTCCAAGTGTCTGTGGTGAAATGCACCGTGTCACACACAGAGTTTCTCAAAGAAGCGGTGATGTTGTGAGCGACATGCTGGTGGAGCGCAGGCACACCTTTCTTTGAGAAGTAGTGCCGACTGGGCATCTGGTACTGGGGCACTGCGACGGACATAAGGTCTTGAAAATCCTCTGTGTCCACCAGGTGGAAAGGCAGCATTTCTGTAGCCAAGAGCTTGCAGATGGTGAAATTCAACCTCTTAGCTTTCTCATGGCTAGGAGGAAATGGTCTTTTACTTGTCCACAACTGAGGGACCGAGGGCTGGCTGTTGTGCTTAGATGGGGTTGAGAAGGGTGTCCCCGGCAAACTGCCGGTCTGTGAGGAAGATGCAGGCGGACAAGTTAGGTTGCCTTGATCCAAAGGTTGTGCTCTCGATGTCGGAGAGCGCCCAACACCAGCTGGTGTTTCCACCTCCAAAGAAAATGATGACCTGCCAATCGCGCTGGCTGCTTCCCAAAACAGGTGTGACTGCTGTCCCCCCAGTCACAGAGGATGAAGAGGTCGCAGATGCAAAATATGGGGCAGATGGTGGTTGGCCCGGCCCGCTAGGCCACATTGTAGCACAGTGAGCTTCCCACTGCAACTTATGCTTCATATCCATGTGACGGTTCATGCATGAACTACTCAAGCTATGGATTTTTTGGTCTCTACTTAGCTTTTGGTGACAAATGTTACAGATAACACGAGTTGGGTCATCCTTATCGATCTTAAAAAATGCCCAGGCTATGCAAGGCTTAGCACCCATGCGACCTGAAGAGCCACCACGACTTGTGGTCAGAGGCAGAGTTGTGTTTGAGGATGCAGTTGTTGACGTGCTTCCAGTACTATGTTTCTAACCAGGAAGGCGCAACCTGACCTCGTTATCACTAGCATCCTCCTCCACCTTCTCTGCTGACCTCATCGACTGGCTGACTGTGGGTTGACAGTAAGTGGGATCTGCAACCTCGTCATCATCACCCTGTGTGTTCTCACACCCGTCGTCCTCAAAGCCAACCTCTTCCTGCCCTGACAAAAAGCTAAAGTGGTCGCTCCAATCAAGTATTTGAGCTTCATCATCGTCTTCCTCATTGTCTCCTCCAACAGGAGTTAGAGTTTGGGAACGAAGGTCTACATTATGGTCAGAACCTTCTGCGTCTGGTCCTGGATCCGACTCATAAAGATTCTGCTCATCAGTGCAGATCATTTCCTCGTCTGGATTCACAGAAGCTCTGGAGCAACCTCTGATTCCCAGGCTGTAGTATGAGTAAACAGCTCTGCAGACTCAACCATCTGTTCTACCCCATACTCAGACTGGCAGCTGGAGACTTGGGAGCTGTGAGGAAGCAAGTGCAATTGGGTTGACACCTCTGAGGACTGGAGTATTTGTGATGTTGAAGTTGAGGTGGAGGAGAGCCCACTTAATGGAGCACTTGATATCCATTGAAGCACCTGCTGTTTTTGTGCCTCATCTGGAATTTGTAGCGATTGACGTGGCCGTAAGTGTTAGAACTCTCCTGTTAGGTTTTTTAGTTTGCTGGTCACATGACCATTTTTGCCTATTTCATCCGGCTCCGCCCTCCTGGCCTTGCTGGACTTCATTGTATTTACTACTCTTGAGCTAGCTTGGTGCTCTGTTGCCGTTCTCTGTTAGTTTTGCTAGGTCTTCTGACCTCTATGCTTTTTGTTGTGTGTTTGTCTTTGACTGTTACTATTTCTGCTAGGAGGTGTCCAACTTACCCCAGTCCCTAGTTCTTGTAGGGATCCCTCCCTCTCATCTATAGGTCTTCGTACAGACTAGCCGAGGACTTTAGCGGGTCTGATCGCAGGATCAGGTTCCCCGTTTCATCGTAGGGATCTAGTTTAGTTCTATTGTAGGGACAGATCTCCTGTCTTTCCTTAGTCCCTGTAGCAGATCATAACAGTAAGTCCAGCCCTAAAAGAAAAAAAAAATTTTCTCTAAGGAAAGACCTCCAGTTTTCCATCATGGTCTCGGTTCAAGATTTGGCTCAACTCTTGCAGGGACTCTCTCTGGAGGTGGCCAAGCTCCAACAACACGTGAGTAGCTGTTCTGGAGCACATTTTGAGGAACCAAAGGTACGTCTGCCTGATTTATTTTTTGGCGAACAACAAGATTTTTTTTCTTTTAAAATGATTGTTTATTGTATTTTCGTTTGAGACCCAGATCCTCTGGTGATGAATCACAGCGCATAGGGTTCATAATGTCACTTTTGCGCAAAGATCCTCAGGGATGGGCCTTCTCTCTCCAACCTAGTGATCCGTGGATAGTTTTTTTTCTGCTTTGGGTTTGTTGTACGATGATCCTGATCGTGTCTCATCTGCTGAGTCTGAATTGAGACATCTGAGGCAGGGATCAGGTAATGTGGAAAAATATTGTTCTCACTTCCGTCGGTGGTCTGCCCAGGTGGGGTGGAACGATTCAGCTTTGAAAAGCTTGTTTCTTGCAGGGCTAGGTGAAAGGGTTAAGGATTTACTGATTGCTTATCCCACACCTGGAAACTTGCAGGAGGCAATGCAATTAGCTATACGGGTGGACAGGAGACTGCGTGCAAGGTTTAATGAGAGCAAATCCTCTGCTATGTCAGCTCCGAGTCTTGAGAGGGTCTGTGCTGACAATGGAGAGCCCATGGAGATTGGGGCGATGGCACCCCGCTCTCAGGAAAAAGACCGCAGGCTTTCTGAAGGCTTGTGCTTCTATTGCGGAAATTCTGGTCATTTTATTAAGAACTGTGTGCTTCGTATGAAGAAAGAAAAAAAAATGGTCAGTCATGCACGTATAGCCTGTTTAAATTCTAAGGGAGTATTCCTATCTGCCACTACTGCTGCTCAGGATGAATTAATTGAATTTCGGGTATTTGTGGATTGTGGTTCTACTCTGAATGTGATTGATGGGGGATTCTTGGAAAAACTTAGATTAGAACCTAAAACTTTGTCATCCCCTATTGCTGTGGTTTCTGTTGATGGCTCTCCCTTGAAGAGTGTTACTCATAAGGTCTGTGAATTTCCCCTCACTATTAATGGTATTCATCAAGAGCATTTGGATTTGGTGGTATTGGATAATTTGCCTTCTCCAGTAATATTGGGGTTACCCTGGTTAAAATTGCACAATCCTGTACTGGATTGGTCTGCCAATGAAATTAAGTCCTGGAGCCCTAGGTGTTATGACAAGTGTTGTAACGGGCTCATTGCTGCTGTGGATAAAGGGGAATTACCTGTACCTATTCAGGATTTTTGGAGAGTTTTTTCTGAGAAGGAGTCACAAATTTTGCCTCCCCATAGAGACTATGATTGTACCATTGAATTTGTCCCTGGAGCGATTCTTCCTAAAAGTCATTTATTTAATCTTACTATTCCTGAGAGAAAGGCTTTGGAGGAATACATACAGACAAGCTTGGCCGCCGGTCACATTAGGCCTTCCAAGTCTCCTGTGGCTGTTGGATTTTTTTTTGTAAAAAAAAAAGATGGCGGTTTATGTCCTTGTCTGGACTTTCGTGAGATTAATAAAATTACTGTACGCAATCCTTACCCACTGCCATTGATTCCTGATTTATTTAACCAGTTAGTGGGGGCCAAGTGGTTCTCTAAAATTGATCTCCGGGGGGCATACAATTTGTTGCGCATGAAGGAGGGTGATGAATGAAAGACTGCTTTTTACACTCCTGTGGGTCATTTTGAGAATCTGGTGATGCCTTTTGGTCTTACCAATGCTCCAGCATTTTTTCAGAATCATATTAATGACATCCTTAGACCTTTAATCGGCAAAAATGTGGTTGTGTATTTGGATGACATTCTGATTTATTCGCCTGATCTGGAGTCTCATTGGCGGAGCGTACGTGAGGTATTACAGTTATTAATGGACAATTCGCTTTTTGCTAAGCTGGAGAAATGTGAGTTCGCTGTACAGAGAATTAGTTTTTTGGGCTACATTATCTCCATTGAAGGTTTTGAGATGGACCAGGTTAAAGTCCAAGCTGTGCAGGAATGGCCTAGGCCTATTGGTTTGAAATCGATACAGAGGTTTTTGGGTTTCGCCAATTATTACAGAAAATTCATAAAAAAAATTTCTATTATTGTCAAACCGCTGACCGATCTCACCAGGAAAGGTGCTAATGCGGTTCCGTGGACTTCTGAGGCCATTGAAGCTTTTGTGTTTCTAAAGGAGAGGTTCAGCTCTGCCCCCATCCTTATGCAGCCTGATGTGACTAAGCCATTTTTGGTTGAGGTTGATGCTTCTTCGGTGGGGGTCGGTGCGGTGTTGTCTCAGGAAAACAAGGATGGAGTACATCCCTGTGCCTTTTTTTCAAAAAAATTTTCTGAGACTGAACTTAATTACGATATTGGTAATCGGGAATTGCTGGCGATTAAACTCGCATTTGAACACTGGCGTCACCTCTTGGAAGGTGCTGAATTTCCCATTCAGGTTTTCACTGATCATAAAAATCTGATCTATCTTGATGCTGCCAAGCGCTTGAATGCCCGTCAGGCTAGGTGGGCACTTTTTTTCTCGCGGTTTAATTTTTCCGTTACTTACATCCCGGGTACCAAGAATGTTAAAGCGGATACTTTGTCTCGCAGCTTTACTCCCATGGTCAGTGCTGAGGAGGAAGAGGAGAGCATTTTACAAGAAGGTGTTGTGATTGCTGCTTTGGACTCCGTTTTGGAGGATGAGATTCTTAAAGCTCAGGAGAATGCCCCATCTAACACTCCCCATGGGAGGTTGTTTGTGCCTAGGACCTTTAGGAGAGATTTGTTTGTTGAGTGTCATGAGTCTCGGTTGGCAGGTCATCCAGGAATTTCTGAGACCAAGAGACTTGTGGGTAGCAGTTTTTGGTGGCCTGGATGGCAGAAGGAAGTCATTAAGTGGTGCGTCAATGTACTGTGTGTGCTAGATCCAAGTCTTCGCATGCTCCTGCTGTGGGGTTGCTTTGCCCTCTGGAGGTTCCTAGTGCACCTTGGACACATCTGGCTATGGACTTTATTACTGACCTTCCCCCCTCTGAAGGTTTCACGGTCATCTGGGTGGTCGTGGACCGTTTTAGCAAGATGTGTCACTTGGTTCCCTTCATCAAACTGCCTTGCGCTAAGACACTCGCTAAGGCCTTTGTCAAGGAAATTGTCAGACTACATGGTGTTCCTACTGACATTGTTTCTGATAGGGGACCTCAGTTCGTGGCTCGATTTTGGCGTGCCTTTTGTGACAGGTTGGGAGTTCATTTGTCGTTTTCATCCGAATATCATCCTGAGTCTAATGGCCAGACAGAAAGGAAGAACCAGGATGTTGAGCAGTTCTTGCGTTGTTTTGTGGCAGACAATCAAGAGGGGTGGTCTGAGTTTCTGCCACTTGCTGAATTTGCTCTTAACAACCATACATCCTCTTCTGCTGGGTGTTCGCCTTTTTTTTGTTGTTCTGGGAGACATCCGTCTTTTGGGTCATTCTCCAAATTGGTTTCGGCTGTGCCTGAGGAGGAGAGTTTTTCCGGTGATTTGGAGAGAGTTTGGACGGATGTGCGTGGTAATCTTCAGGAGGCTAACAAAAAATCTAAGAGGTACTTTGATAGGAAACGGCAAGAGGTTTTGTTTGCTGTTGGTGACATGGTTTGGTTGTCCTCTAAGAATCTGCGATTGAGGATTCCTTCTAAAAAATTGGGTCCCAAGTTCGTAGGGCCCTTTAAGGTGCTTCAGATAGTTAACCAATCTGCTGTTAGGTTGGAGGTTACTACGTCCTGGAAGATTAACCCGGTGTTTCATGTTTCTCTGTTGAAAAAAGCTGATGTGTCGGATGGTGACGCCTTTGCCACTGTTCCTCCGGTGATGGAGGAGGGGAATATGAAATTTCCCGCATCCTAAATTCTAGACGGTATAGAGGGAGTTTGCAGTATCTCGTCGCTTGGAAGGGTTTCGGACCTGAGGATAACTCATGGGTGAGGGCGGATGATGTTTCTGCTTCCAGACTTGTCAGAGCGTTTCACAGGAGGTTTCCTGGCAAGCCTGGGCCTAGGAGATCCGGAGGATCCTCTTAGAAGAGGGGGTACTGTTAGAACTCTCCTGTTAGGTTTTTTTTAGTTTGCTGGTCACATGACCATTTTTGCCTATTTCATCCGGCTCCGCCCTCCTGGCCTTGCTGGACTACATTGTATTTACTACTCTTGAGCTAGCTTGGTGCTCTGTTGCCGTTCTCTGTTAGTTTTGCTAGGTCTTCTGACCTCTATGCTTTTTGTTGTGTGTTTGTCTTTGACTGCTACTATTTCTGCTAGGAAGTGTCCAACTTATCCCAGTCCCTAGTTCTTGTAGGGATCCCTCCCTCACATCTATAGGTCTTCGTACAGACTAGCCGAGGACTTTAGCGGGTCTGATCGCAGGATCAGGTTCCCCGTTACATCGTAGGGATCTAGTTTAGTTCTATTGTAGGGACAGATCTCCTGTCTTTCCTTAGTCCCTGTAGCAGATCATAACAGTAAGAAAGGGATCGTATCACATTGTCCTCTAAAAGAAGTAGACATCTTAGTTTGGCTGGAAGATGGTCTTTCTTCTGCAGATGTTACTGTTGCTTTAACACCTACCCCACGGACACAACCTTTTTTTCCCTTCCCAACATGCCTATTCCCATTTCCACCAGCAGCAGGCCTTTTTCCACTCATTTTGGTGGTTAACTAATTGACAACTCTGGAGTTGTTTGCACAAAAAACGATGGATGGGAACCGAGCAGAGCTGAGTGGCCAAACTGTGGTATTAGCCCAAAAGGATTGGCTGGGTTAGATGCAGTAAAACAATTTTATTACATACACAGATGGTGGAGCTTAGTAGAGATGGACTAATAGAATGAGTCCCACACACTGCAACAAGCCCAAAATTATTTTCCGACCTAAATGCAGATAAAAATTATTTGTTTTTTGCAAGCTGGTGGAGCTTAGTATAGATGGACTAAGAATAAGTCCCACACACTGCTACAAGCCCAAAATTATTTTCCGAGCTAGATGCAGCTAAAAATTATTTATAATTTGCAAGCTGGTGGATCTTAGCATAGATGGACTAAGAATAAGTCCCACACACTGCTACAAGCCCAAAATTATCTTCCGAGCTAGATGCAGCTGAAAATTATTTGTAATTTACAAGCTGGTGGAGCTTAGTATTGATGGACTAAGAATAAGTCCCACACACTGTTACAAGCCCAAAATTATTTTCCGAGCGAGATGCAGAAAAAAATTATTTGTAATTTGCAAGCTTGTGGAGCTTAGTGTAGATGGACTAAGAATAAGTCAAACACACTGCTACAAGCCCAAAATTATTTTCCGAGCTTGATACAGCTTTATTCAAAAATATTGAAAGAAATCAGAGCGAGTGAAGCCAGAGTGTGAGAAGGAAAGGCTTCTTAGGCCATGGTCCCACTATCAGTATTTGCTCAATATTCAGTCAGGATTTTTTCTCAGGAGAGGGAGCCAAAACCTGGTGAGGAACAATCAGAGAAAAAGTATAATAGAAGCAAGTGCACCAATTCTACATTTATCACCGACTCCTAGTTTTGGCTCCCACTCCTGAGAAAAATACTGACCAAACACTGATAGTGGGGCCTTGGCCTTACTGTGCTGCTTCTGTTTCATTTTATCAGGACTACCTTTACGGCTTCTGAATAGACTGGTTGGCCATGGCATCACATTGGGCTCCAAAAACTGTTGTAGCTGTTTTATTCTGACCCAAAATCAGAATACGGGATACCCAGTAGTGATGAGCAAGCATGCTCGCTACTGCAAGGTGTTCGCCTGAGAATCTCACTGCTCGAGATGCTCAGCGCTCACCGAGTATTTCCAGGGTTGATCGGTAGGAGCTCGGGTCCCCTCCCTGCATGTTTGGAGCTCTTTAGAGCGCCAATGAACATGCAGGGATTGTCTGCCACAGCCATGTTGGTTGTGGCATTACAGTGATTGGCTGGCCGCACAGCGTCATCAGGTCTATATCAGACCTGGCACCGCCATGCTCGTCACAGTCAAAGTTTACAACTGCAGTGTAGGGAGAGGTGCTGCTGAGTTAGTGAGAGATTTGCTTGTTTCTTAGTTAGTATAGGTATACCACAACATATTCTACACATATCCATCTCAACTAACAGTCCTTCTGAGGATTAATCCAGCTGCATAGATATCAGTGCTAGGCAAGCAGGCAGTGTATGAGGCAGACTGCAGTGCATATAGCAAGAGGGTCCATTCCAGTTCTGTCTGCTGGTGCTTTTACAGATATTTCTAGAAATAGCGCCAGGTATCAGGGGCCAGAAATATTTTTTTTTTGGATCTTAATCCTGATTATCTGCTAAAAAGCAATCCAGAGAATACAGTTGTTCTGCTCCATTTGCTTGTTGGCACTGCAGAATACAGCCAGATCCTTTCCATATTACAGCGCTAAAAATCCATCTATTTTAAACTGTGGTTTGTCCGTCACATGGATCACATATAATTGCACTGAAAATTCTCCCATTTCTTGCCCCCATTGAAATTTTGTTGCAGTGTATTAGCGAAGTTATTGACAACAGTTCGCTGTTAAAAAAACAGTAGTTACCTACAGGCCAGCTATTTAAAACTGTGGTTTGTCCATCACATGGATCACATATACGTTTGCTAAAAATTCTGCCATTTCTGGCCTCCATTAAAATTTTGTTGCAGTGTGTCAGCGAAGTTATTGACACGAGATTTCTGATAAAAAAAGTTACCAGCAGGCCAGCTATTTAAAACTGTGGTTTGTCCGACACACGGATCACATATAAGTGCGTTGAAAATTCAGCCATTTCTGGCCTCCATTGAAATTTTGTTGCAGTGTGTCAGCGAAGTTATTGACATGAGGTCACTGTTAAAAATAGTTCACAGAAATAATACCTTATTAGACTGTTAAAAATTAAATTTTAATATAAATATCTAAAATTACATAATAAAAACAACAAACCACATTATCAGTCGACAAAAAGAAAAGAAAGAAGGGAGAGTGCCTTACCCTATTGCTTCACTGCCTGTTCCTACCTTGCAGCGGATTTTGGCACCCTATAACCTGCGCAATGGCGCCCCCACTCATCGACGACTCGCACTCCTCACCCTATATCACCCTGTAATGACCAACAAAATACAAAAGTAAGGTTCAAAAAAGTGCAATGTGCAAAATTGGAGGTAGAGATGTACAAATCAGTAGCATCTGTTAAAAAAAAAAAATATCAGCAGCTCTGATCAGTTCAATTTAGCAGCAGATATAAAAAACAGTAAAAAGTCAATGAAACTATGCTGGGAGTCTCAATGTCTCTTAAATAATGTTATACACACTTCAGAGACATAGCATGATAAATATAGCTTTCATAATTATTAGTGATGAGCGAGCACTAAAATGCTCGGGTACTCGTTGATCGGGTCCAGCAAATTGAAATACTCGGGTGCTCGACCCGAGCAACGAGCCCAATGTAAGTCTATGGGAAACTCGAGCCTTTTTCAGGCGGCACCCCCTGGCTGTCTGCAGAGGGCCTAAAAATTGCCCAAATCGATGGGAACAGTGCTCAAATGATATTGGAACAGCATGGGGAAGACCCCTGGAAGCATCTCTGACTCCCTGATCACTGCTGTCAGCAACGTGGTCAGAGTATTACGCCACTTTTATTGATTCACAATAAAACATACAAAAACAAAACCAAAATGGATTTTCCTGGGAAATATGTTAAGGAACATCATTTCCAGGGTAATGCCTTGTATATAAGGCAAAATAAATAACCAAAAACAAAAATACTCCTCCACAACTTGGGATATGTTCACACGTAGCGTTTTTGATGCATTTTTGTACTTTTGCATTGCTTTCAACCAAGACAAATGCATACACCAGGAAATGTCATTTTAACATTTTGAAACCTTATCTGGCCATGTGGTGTGTGACACAACATCAGACACAAGCATATAGTGCTGAAAAGACATGGAAACAGCATGGGGAAGACCTTTGGAAGCATCTCTGACTCCCAGGTCACTGCCTAAAAGTGTGACCATCATAAGTGATCCTTGGCGCATGCGAAGATGCCTCCCGCCATGAACCTGTCGTTGCAGATTTGCAACAATTACCGTCCATGTCCTTGTCCCACCTCAGCGTTCAGTTGTCCTTACCTAATTCCTTGGAATGCAAGCGCATGTTTGCAGCCACCCACTCACCCACCCACAGGCTGCAATACTATACTGCCAAATTTTTGACAGCTGCTTTCACTTGAAATGTGACCTTTTAGGCTCGTGGAGGTGGAAGCTTTTCATAACCTCATGCCGGCGGCGGCCGGGTGTCCATACTTGGTCCCCTGCCGCCAATATATTTCCCGGTATCGCCTCCACCTTCCACAAGCACGGGTCCCACAACATTACCCGTGCCCTCCCCAGTGTACTTACTGGGAAGGACCGCCTAACCACAAACACGTGGACAGGTGAATGTGGTCATTGACGGTACGGAGCCAGGCTACAACTTATTTTGCTGAGAGTTGTATTTAGCTCGGTGAAAGGACTGGCATAGATGGAAACCATATCTACTCTGCGTGTCATTTCTCACAGGAAGCCCTGTAATTGAGATTGTTGCAGAAGCAATGGCAGCCCGTCCAACATCAACTCGCACTTGTCGGTGATACTTTGACACACACACATCTTTCTTTGCGCATTTAATTTCTTGAATACAAAGTTGGACAATGGCCTGAACTGTAATGCGTTTTGAGAAATAACATGCATAAGAATGGCCGATCCACATTAAAAAAGCAGCCATAGAGTGTCCGGGAACCTTCCCCCACTTTTTTCTTAGCCAGGGCTGCTTTTTGGCTGGATTGGACGGGCCCATCATAGAACTGGAGACACCTCCGGCGGGCCCTGGCTTTTCCTTCACGAGAGTTCATAGTGCCAAGGTGAGACCATGATGATGATAGAAGCCACCATCTGCTTAGTTTTCTGCTACTTGGAATGCAAGTGCAAGTATGCAGCCAGCCACCCACCCACCCAGAGGCCGCAACACTAAACTGCCAGATTTCTGGGCAGCTTTTTGCACTTGAAATATGGCCTTTTAAGCTCATGGAGGCAGTAGCTTTTCACAACCTCATGCCGGTGGCGGCCAGGTGTCCATACTCTGTCCCCAGCCGCCACTATATTTCCCGGTATCGCCTCGCCTTCCACAAGCACGGGTCCCACAACATTACCCGTGCCCTCCCCAGTGCACTTACTGGGAAGGACCACCTAACCACAAACACATGGACAGGTGAATTTGGCCAGGGATGATACGGAGCCAGTCCACAACTTTTTTGGCTGAGAGTTGTATTTAACTTGGTGAAAGGACTGGCATAGAGGGAAACCGTATCTGCCATGCATGTCCTTTCTCCCAGGAATTCCTCTAAAGCTGCTTGCACTTGAAATGTGGCCTGATTATTACTGCTGGTACTTTTCTGTAGGAATTTACATGCCTCCTACCAGCCTGGGATATTTCCAGCAAACTATGTTACAACACCTTGGTGTTAGCACTGCCCCCAGTACCAGTAGCAAAGCCATCCCCAATTTCCTTCTCAGGAATTTTATTTGGTAGACTGAGTGGCTGCCCAAATACATTTTCTCACAAAGGAGCTGAAGATAGAGTTGCAGTAGGTGCAAGTTTCTCCAGCCTGTTAGATATTAGTGGGTAAACGGCAGCACATTGGATCAGTGGTTAGCACTGAAGCCTTGCAGCGCTGCTATTCTGGGTTCAAATCCCAGCAAGGACAACATCTGCAAGGACTTTGTATGTTCTCCCCGTGTTTGTGTGTTTTTCCTCCTTAGTAAAAATAGATTGTCCGGGAACCTTCCCACACACTTTTCTTAGCAAGGACTGCTTCTCGGCAGGGTTGAACGGTCCCACCAGAGAATCCTCTGATGTGCCTTGGCTTCTACCTCAGGAGAGTTCATGATAGTGCTAACTTTGCAGCTGCTATGGGGCTCTTGAGCGGGTGAGAAAGCTTATCCCTCAGAATCCAACCCTCTGTTGGGCACAATGTTTTTCAATCTGAAACAGCTTCTCAGTGGGAGTTGTATTTCACCACAGCCATATTCTTTAGCTCGGTGAAAGGACTGGCATAGAGAGAAACCGTATCTACCCCGGCTGTCATTTCTCTGTCACCAGGTTCCGCCCATTGTCACACACGACCATGCCTGGCTGTATGTTCAGCGGTGAGAGCCACAGATCAGGCTGCTGTGATACAGCTTTCAACAACTCTGCAGCGCTGGGTGGTTTGTCAATTAAGCATTAAGCATGGTATCTTCAGCACAGCCTGTCGCTGCTTGGCCAAGGCATGGCTGTAGTGCTGTCAGCTTGTGAGTGATGTAGTCATTTCGGAGATGAAGGAGGAGGTGCATGAGCTGAACAATGTGATTACATTGAGGTTAAATTGGTGATGCTGTTTTTTATACTAAAGAAAGATCCTATTGTTTTGTTTCTTTTATGGTATTTTTTAAGACAAATGCATTCACAGGGAAATGTCATTTTAACATTTTACAACCTTATCTGGCAATGTGGTGTGTGACACATCATCAGACACATCCTGTTTTATTTATGATGGAGGGACTCTGAAAGTCATAAAGCCTATTATTATAGGGCCATCAGATGAGCCTTACTATTCTTAAAAGGCCAGCAGTCGGCCCTCGCTATTGTTAGAGAGCCATCAGCCGGCTATGCTTTTTTGTTCCCATTATTAACAAGTGGGTCTCCTATACTGTTATTGCGTATCCAGTGACTGCAAGGGCTGCCAAAAATTTGAACGCAACCCAATACTCCTTTGAAGAGACATAGATGAGGATCTCAGTAAAAAAAAATGTTCCCATTATAAAGGAGCGGGTGGTAATTTGGTAAAAACCCCACTAAGAATTTAAAGACACTTATAGCAGGGCCACAGTAATGACAAATTCCATTTAGAAAGGAGAGAGTCTGTTATAGAGTTATAGGCTATGTGCCCACGATGTAGAAATGCTCAGGATTTTTTCCTGAGCGTTTCTGCATCTCCCTGGCAGAAAAAAACTCATGCGGATTGTGCATGCGTTTTCCTGCCAGGGACATGCGGAAGTGAAGCGTTCTTCACTTGCATTTCCGCACGCGGGATGACAAGTGCTTTCCAAGTGATTTTAGCATCACTTGGAAAGTGCTTTTCAACTTGGTCACACTATATAATACCATGCAAACAGCATGGATTTATATAATGTGACCCGAGAGAATGTAAAAAAAAATAAAAATAAATGTATACTTACCCTCCGATGGCCCCCGAAGTCTTGATTTCCTCCGTCCCGGCTGCCGGCAGCGGTAGTATGAAGGACCTGCCGACGTCAGCGTCGCGTGACCCGTCACATGACTCTGACGTTAGCGCAGGTCCTTCATTCCATCACAAACAGCTGCCAAGCAAGGAGGAGCGCACCGCGGGCCGCCAGAAGGTAAGTAAGTTCTTTTTTTTACAGTTTTCAATGGTACCCAGGTCCGGAGGAGAGTCTCCTCTTCTCTAGACCCGGGTACCATCCTCACATTAGAATGCATGGAATGCGCATCTACTTATGCAGTGATGACCAATTTATTATTAAAAACCCCACTAAGAATTTAAAGACACACATAGAGCAGGGCTAGAGTAACAAGGTACGACATGTTCCCATTCGAAAGGAGAGAGTCTGCTATACAGTTATAGGGTATGCAGTGAGTCCAACGGCTGACCAATTTTTGGAAAAAACCCACTTAGAATTTAAAGGCACACAGAGCAGGGCCACAGTAACAAGTACGACATGTTACAGATATAGGGTATGCAGTGAATCCAACGGCTGACCAATTTTAGGAAAAACCCCACTAAGAATTTAAAGACACACATAGAGCAGGGCCACAGTGACAAGGTATGACATGATCCCATTAGAAAGGAGAGGGTCTGCTATACAGTTATATGGTATGCAGTGAGTCCAACGGCTGACCAATTTTAGGAAAAACCCCACTAAGAAATTAAAGACACATAGAGCAGGGACACAGTAACAAGGTTCGACATGTTCCCATTAGAAAGGAGAGGGTCTGCTATACAGTTATAGAGTATGCAGGGCCACAGTAATGACAAATTCCCATCAGAAAGTAGAGAGTCTCCCATAGTGTTGGCCTATGCAGTGAATGCAAGGGCTGCCAAAAATTTGGAGGCACTTCAATGACCCTTGGAAGAGACGTGGAGGAGGGCCTCATAAAAAATGTTTCCATTTGAAAGGAGCGGGCCTCCTTTACTTGTAATACCGATGCACTAAGTGTATAGGATGACAAACATTTACCCCTGGGGGGTATACATGAACATACTGTATAAAAAATTTTTTTTCGGGCATCATAAACACCCTTTAAAAAAATTATGTGAGTGGTGCATCACAGACCACGGTCACCCTGGTGATATGGTGGTGGAGGATGAGGAGAAGGAGGAGGACAAGAGCAAATAGCCAAAATAAGGAAGCGTATACCTATGTGTGGGTGTGAAAAGGTGCATGACAATACACCTCCCAAGAAAAGACACTGGATTTGAGTTTATGTTACGCTGCTATCATTCGGTGGTGTTGAGAAGTCGGGCCCAATCCAGCCCTTGTTCATTTTTATAAGAGTCAGTCTGTCAGCATTTTCAGTTGACAAGCAGATGCGCTTATCAGTTATAATTCCACCAGCGGCATTAAAAACCCTCTCGGATAAAATGCTGGTGGCAGGGCAGGCCAGGAACTCCAAGGCATAGATAGCCAGTTCATTCCACTTATCCAGCTTGGATACCGAATAATTATAAGGCACAGTGGAATCACGGAGGATGTTAATACAGTCGGCAAGGTACTGCCTCAGCATCTTCCCATACTTTGCACTCCTTGTGAAAGTACCCCGTTCCTCAGGGCCTGTGCGATGGGAGGGTCTGAGAAAACTCTCCCAGAACTGTGACAGTGTTCCCCTGACCCTGCTGGATTGAAGGTGTGTCTCTCTCGCCTGTACTCCTTGGTTGTCCAACAAAGTGTGCCCTCTGTCATCAGCATTTTCAGATGGGAATTTCTTTACTAGTTCCGTAGCAAGGGCTTTCTGGTACAGCCCCATTTTTGTAGACCTGTCCACCTCAGGAATAAGAGATAGAAAGTTCTCCTTGTAGCGTGGGTCCAGAAGTGTACCACTTTCGCACCCTGGTCCACCTCCTGACTTTCTGGCAATTGTGTCTCATCATAGTCCACCTCTTTTGACACTTTCCCACTGTCGCCTTCATGTGCCGTGGCTGCTCAAATATTTGGGCATCGCGACTTCCTCTTGCCCCGCTTTAAGTGGACCGGGCGAGAGGCCTGAATCTATAAATGGAAAAGTGAACAGCTCTTCAGAGTGTCCAAGTGTGGGATCGGTTTTCTCTGGGTACTCGGCATGGTGGGAGGAAGTAGTATCAGGGTGAGGAATATGCAGTCCAGACTCACGGCTAATGATTCTTGACCGTGTGGAAGACAGGGTGGTGGGGGTGGTGGCTAAGTGACTGGAAGCATTATCCGCTATCCAACCAACAACCTTTTGACACTGCTCTGGGTTCAATAGTGGTGTGTTGCGGTCCACTACAAATTGGGACAGGAAGGTCAGGATAGAAGAAGAGGGTGTTTGTTGTGGCACCATTTCGGCTTGCCCTCAGCCGCTGCATGCACCTTTACCATCACGTCCAGTTCCCTGTCCCTTGCCACGTGCATTGCCCATTTTAAATGGAGGACAGTATCTTCCACGCTCACTACAAATGACTGAGTTTGGAGCGAACTTACATGTGATTTGTGTGACGGAGAAAACAGAGTTTTAAATGCCTGACCTGTAGGTAAGTAGTGTGAGCAGCAAACTGCGGTAAATTGCTTCAATGACACACTAAAGGAAATTTTCAATGGAGGCCAGAAATGTCAGTATTTTCAGACAACGTATATGTGTTCCATGTTATGGAGAGAACAGAGTTTTAAATACCTGGTCTGTAGGTAAGTAGTTTGAACAGCAAACTGTGGTGAATAGATTCAATGACACACTAAATGAAATTTTCAATGTAGGCCAGAAATGGCTGTATTTTCTGACAACGTATATGTGATCCCTTTTACAGAGAAAACAGAGTTTTAAATACCTGGCCTGAAGGTAAGTAGTTTGAACAGCAAACTGCGGTGAATGGCTCCAATTACACACTAAAGGAAGTTTGTAATGTGGGCCAGAAATGGCAGTATTTTCTGACAATGCATATGTGATCCGTGTGACGGAGAAAACAGAGTTTTAAATACCTGTTCTTTAGGTAAGAAGTTTGAACAGCAAACTGCAGTGAATGGCTTCAATGACACACTAAAGGAAATTTTTAATGTGGGCCCTAAATGGCAGTATTTTCTGACAACGCATATGTGATCCGTGTGATAGAGAAAACAGAGTTTTGAAAACCTGGCCTGTAGGTAAGTAGTTTGAACAGCAAACTGCGGTGAATGGCTTCAATGACACACTAAATGAAATTTTCAATGTAGGCCAGAAATGGCAGTATTTTCTGACAACGTATATGTGATCCCTTTTACAGAGAAAACAGAGTTTTAAATACCTGGCCTGAAGGTAAGTAGTTTGAACAGCAAACTGTGGTGAATGGCTTCAATGACACACTAAAGGAAGTTTTTAATGTGGGCCAGAAATGGCAGTATTTTCTGACAATGCATATGTGATCCGTGTGACGGAGGAAACAGAGTTTTAAATACCTGGCTTTTAGGTAAGAAGTTTGAACAGCAAACTGCGGTGAATGGCTTCAATGACACACTGAAGGAAATTTTTAATGTGGGCAAGAAATGGCAGTATTTTCTGACAACGCATTTGCAATCCATGTGATGGAGAAAACACAGTTTTGATTACCTGGCCTGTAGGTAAGTAGTTTGAACAGCAAACTGCGGTGAATGGCTTCAATGACACACTAAAGGAAATTTTCAATGTGGGCCAGAAATGGCAGTATTTTCTGACAACGTATGTGATATCCGTGTGATGGAGAAAACAGAGTTTTAAATACCTGGCCTGTAGGTAAGTAGTTTGAACAGCAAACTGCGGTGAATGGCTTCAATGACACACTTAAGGAAATTTTCAATGTGGGCCAGAAATGGCAGTATTTTCTGACAACGTATATGTGGTCCGTGTGACGGAGAAAACAGAGTTTTAAATACCAGGCCTGTAGGTAAGTAGTTTGAACAGCAAACTGCGTTGAATTGCTTCAATGACACACTAAAGGAAATTTTTAATGTGGGCAAGAAATGGCAGTATTTTCAGACAACGTATATGATATCCGTGTGACAGAGAAAACAGAGTTTTCAATAGCTGGATTTCTAGCGTTCTAATATGGAAAGGACCTGGCTGTATTCTGCAGTGCCAACAAGCAGAAAAAATGGTGTTCTCTGGATTGCTTATTAAGCAAATAATGAGGATTAAGATCCAAAGAAAAATATTCCTGGACCCTGAGACCTGGGCCTTTGTATAGAAATATCTAACAGCAGCAGAAGGCAGAATAGGAATGGAGCCTCTTGTGCTACATGCACTGCAGTCTGCTATATACACTGCCTATGCACCCTGCCTGCCTGATATCTCTGCAGATGGATTAGTCCTCAGAAGGACTGTTTGTTAAGATGGATATGTGTAATGTACAGTTTTTCTCCCTACACTACATAATACACAAGCAAATCAGTCCCTGACACAGCAGCACCTATCCCTACACAAGCAAATGGCGCAGAAAAACGGTGTTCTCTGGATTGCTTTTTAAGCAAATAATGAGGATTAAGATCCAAAGAAAAGTATTCCTGGCCCCTGAGAACTGGGCCTTTGTATTGAAATATTTAACAGCAGCAGAAGGCAGAATTGGAATGGAGCCTCTTGTGCTATATGCACTGCAGTCTGCTATATAGACTACCTGCCTATACACCCTGCCTGCTTGATATCTCTGCAGATGGATTAGTCCTCAGAAGGACTGTTTTTCTCCTTACACTACCTAATACACAATCAAATCTGTCCCTGACGCAGCAGCAGCAGCTCTTCCTACATTGTCTGATCCAGAGTAACTGTGACGAGCATGGCGGCGCCATGTCTGATATAGACCTGATGATGCTGTGCGGCCAGCCAATCACTTTAATGTCCACAACCAACATGACTACGGCAATACAGTGCATGGCAGGCAATCCCTGTATGTTCATTGGCTCTCTAAAGAGCGCCAAACATGCAGGGAGGGAACTCGAGTTCCCGCCCGAGCAACCCGGAAATACTTGGCGAGTGCCGAGCATCTCGAGCAGTGAGATGTTTGGGCGAGCACCGAGCAGTAGCGAGCGCTCATCTCTAATAATTATTAATTTCATAATAATAGATTTCATAATTTTAGCAGATTTCATATCAAGTATCAAAACAGCCCAGGCATAGATACATTATATTCAAGGTCAAAATTCAGCCTAATCAGCTCATACATGAACTCGACGCATTTCTCCTTTTGCAACCTTCATCGGGAGTAGTTAATCAGGCAAAAATACTATATGTATATCAAAGGTTACTTATCTGGCTCTTATAGATTTGTCCAGACATATTTTCAAAAGAACCAGGCCACATAATAGGGCATTTCAGGAAAGGTCCAAGGAGAGTCCCCCAAAATCAGTGTCTTTTAACTGAAGACACTTCTTTTATATGCCATAGTGAACTTAGCATGCGCTTCACCTACAGCAGACCACATCACTCTGTGTGTTCCAAGTGCAGCCAGAAGTTGATGCATACCTTGGATTAACCGGAAGCACGTGACCAGACACCCATGCGTCTCACAGTGTGTTCCACAGTATGCTGAGCATTTCCAGTTAGGCCGGTGCTGGCTGCGACACTGGAATGGCTGGAAGCATGTGACCGGAAGTTGATGCGTGTCACGATACGCTCCAGGACCATCCCAGTGAACAGACTGAGACTACATAGTTTATCTCAAGTAACCAGAGACACTTAGCTTTAAGTCTATGCATAATAGCATTCTAGCACCTTCACACTTAGCGTCATTTACATAATAAAGAATCCTTGTCACACTGGGTTATCATAGTGGAAGCCGGGACCCAGTCGGACCTTGAGACGGAACACATCCTCCCGATGCCGAGGATTGCGGGTCCTGGGTCAATCAGGGTTGCCCCCACATTCTACAGCTCCTGCACCTCCTCCTCCTCTTTGGCATCCGTCTCAGAAATGATCACATCAGTCAGAAGCTGGAAGCACTGCAGCACTGCCTCGGCCAAATGGCAACAGGCTGTGCTGAAGCTAATATGCTTAGGTGACAAACCACACACAGCTGAATAGTTGCGGACAGCTCTGAAAGCAGATCTGTGGCTGACACCGCTGAACCTATAGCCAGGCATGGTCGTGTGTGACAATGGCAACGGAACCTGGTTGCGGCTCTGAGGTGAGGCAAGCTAACACGCGTACCATGCTTGGCCCATGTGCTTAACCTTGTGGTTCAGCGGTTTCTCAAAACCTACCTGGAGCTGCCAGATCTACTTGTCAATGTACGCCGCCTGTGTGCCCATTTTAGAAAGTCACCAACAGCTTCCGCCGCCCTTGCTGTGTTTCAGCAGCTTTTGCAGCTTCAGGCTTACCGACTGGTGTTTGATGTCCCTACGAGTTAGAACACTACATTGCATATGTTGGGAAGGATTTGTGAGCAGAAGAGGGCAGTTGTTGACTACCACCATCAACAAGGCCATCGGTATTCAGTTCAGACTCTACACATAATACCTCTGGAGTGGACATGTACGTCAGAAATTTGTACCATCCTCCAAATCTTTGAGGACTCCAGATGGAGAGCGGCGATGACACCATAATTAGCATCACCATCCCGCTTCTCTGTCTTCTGAAACGCTCTCTGCTCACAAAGAGGATGCATTGCAGGCGGAGCATGATAAGATGGTGCAAGAAACCATGCAGGGTGATTACACACAACTCTGCCTCATCTCATTCCAACGTGGATTGGGTGACAATGAGGAAGAGGAGGAGCTGGTTTCTTGCACTATAGACGGTATTAACTGCACAACTGTCATACCGTCTTTTCAACATGGATTGCCTGAGGACAGGGAGGAGGAGAGCATGGTCAGTCGTCCTCTTGGTGGGGACACAGAAGTCTTGCCTGTTAGCAGTCTGGCATGCATGGCTGAGTTTATGTTACGCTGCCGTTCCTGTGACCCTCGCGTTCTCCAAATTTTGGATGACAGTCATTGCTGGTTGGTGACACTTCTAGACCCACGCTACAAGGAGAACTTTATATCTCTTATTCCCGAGGCGGACAGGTCTATTAAAATGTGGCAGTTCCAGAAGGCCCTTGTTGCAGAATTATTAAAAGAATTCCCATCTGAAAACTCTGGGGGCAGAGGTCACAGTTCATTGGACAACCATGGAGTACAGGTGAGAGAGACACAACTCCAATCCAGCAGAGGCAGGAGAACACTGTCAAAGTTCTGTGACAGTTTTCTCAGACCCTCCCATCTTACAGGCTCTGAGGCTCGGGGTACTCTCACAAGGACGGAAAAGTTTGGGAAGATGGGGAGGGAGTACCTTGCCGACCGCACCAATGTACTCCGTGATTCCTCTGTGCCTTATAATTACTGGATATCCACCTGGACACGTGGAATGAACTGGCTCTCTACACCTTGGATATCCTGGCCTGCCCTGCTGCTAGCGTTTAATCAGAGTAGGTTTTTAGTGCCACCGATGGAATTATAACCGATAAACGCATCCGCCTGTCAACTGAAAATGCTCACAGGCTGACTCTTATAAAAATTAACATGGACTGGATTGGGCCAGACTTCTCAACATCACCATTTGATAGCAATGTAACCTAAACTCAAAAACAGTGTCTTTTTTTGGGAGGTCTAATTCTATTCCCAAAAATAGAGAAACTACCGCACTCCTGGAGTAGTGAGGTGCTCAGGTAGGGTTGCAAGCCCGACGTAATATTAAACCAAAAAACCTGGCACTCAAATAGACTTGAAGATTTCTTAGAGGATTTTTTTTAAAAATAATATTTAATGATAATGAAGTACAAAAAGCAGACGTTTCGGTCCCACGGACCTTCATCGGTGTACTATGATAGAAAATAATACAAAAATAAATAAATAAACAATAGTAAACATGCAACATTTTGCAAAAATAAGCATGGTGAGCAAAAATCCAAAGAAAATCAAAATAAATGGTCATGGATACATGGCATGGGGTTAGCAACAAGGGGAACCGGATAGGAGAGAGGGAGAGGATGGGGCTGGATGTAAGTGGAAATGGAAATGTAATAGAACCTACCAGAAGAAATCAAGAGGAGAAAAGCTTGGGAGAAAAAAGGAGAACAAACAGAGTGTAAGTACCTGTGGACGTAACAATGGAAGGACACAAGAAGGGAGAGAGAGAAACTGTTACCTGTGAGGTATGGTAATAAAGAGTAGCTGTAACAAGGAAGAACGCGGTGTCCATCGCTTGTTCTAGGCTGTAGGTGTAAAGGGAGAGAGGAAAGTATATATAAGTATATATAAGGCAAGTATATATAAGGCATATATAAGGCAAGGGGGAGGTCGTATAGGGGCCAAGAACCAATCATTGGTGACAGTGGAGTGAATGTGAGCGATAGGGGATGGCGCTGCAGGACCTGAAGACCGGAAATGACGTCAGACAGGTCCTGAAGCCTGAATGACGGTCACGTGACCGGAAATGATGCGATATTGCGTTCCACTATGCGGTTCAAGGTGTTCAGAGAGAGATGCAGTGAGGAGATCCAGCGGGAGGAGGCAGGAGGGGTGGGAGGAGGGAATTGGAACATCATTGGGATGGTATCTAGGGAAACAAAAACAAGTATAAGTATATAGTAAAATTTGGTACAACAATGAATACATTACAGTAGGAACCATTAAGTCTCCAGACATGGAATAACAAAAGATACGTAATATTATAGCCTTATGAATATATGTGAAAGTGGTCAGAAAATGGCCGGACTGTATATAATGACATAGTAACAAGAGGAGAATATAGTCAAGTGGATATTTGACTATGGATACGCACAAAATTATATATAAAAATATATAAATGATATAAATACATGATATAAATACAAAAATCGGGGTATTCATATGAATGAACAGAGATCATATTCTCTGTTGAGACCTTTCGGGGACAGAGACTGTAGCTCACGTATCCAGTATGCTTCTCTGAGTTTCAACAAGCGAACACGATCTCCTCCACGTCTTGGGGGGTTAACTTGTTCTATGACCTGAAATTTGAGCTGCGGAATTGAATGTCCTGCTGATGTAAAATGTGCCGGGATGGGTAGGAATAGATTTTTACAGCGTATGGTAGACTTGTGTTTAGAGATTCTATCTTTGATAGGTTGAGTTGTTTCGCCGACGTATATAAGGCCACAGGGACATTTAATGACGTAAATGACATAAGAAGAGTTGCAGGTGAAATAACCTTTGATCCTGTACTGTTTCCCTGATTGTGGATGATGTAAAGTGCTGCCCCTGATGATGTTGTTACACTGGTAACACGGGAGACAGGGAAAAGTCCCCATTTTTGGTGTGGATAGGAATCTTTGTCGAGGTCTGGTGTTAGTGGTGCCAATATCGGCATGTACCAGTCGATCCCGGATGTTGGGTGCCCTTTTATAGCAAGGTAAGAAGGGGACTGTGAAACCGGGGACAGAGGGGTATGCAGTTTGAAGTATGTTCCAGTGTTGCCTGATTTTCCTGTGTAGTATGAAAGTCATGGGGTGGTAGGTATGTACAAATGGGATACGGTTATTGGAGGGGTATCGGGGTGGAGTGGTTCCCTCCAAAGTTTTAGATAGGGTGTCTATCGGGTATCCTCTATCCACAAATTTATTCTGCATCTCATGTAGTCTCTGGCTTTGAATGGAAGGATTGCTGACTATACGCTGGACACGGCGGAATTGTGACTTGGGAACTGAGGAGAATATGGATCTAGGATGTGAGCTAGAGAAATGTAGAAGACCATTTCTGTCAGTGGGTTTGACGTAAAGGTCAGATGAGAGAAAGCCAAACTCATCTTTAATGATAGTCGTGTCTAGAAAGTTGATGGATTCTTTATTGGATGTGATGGTAAAATGAAGGCCCTCCCAGGCTGAATTAAGAGATCCAAAGAATTCCGTAAGGGTTTCAGGGGGCCCCTCCCATATGCAAAAAATATCATCAATGTAGCGTTTCCAGGCTACAGAGTGAATCTGGAAGAGAGGATGGGTGTATATCACCTCCTCCTCGAATGTAGCCATGTAGCAATTTGCATATGGGGGGGCCACATTAGATCCCATAGCGGTACCCCGTTTCTGTAAAAAGAAAGTGTCCTGGAAAAGGAAATAGTTTTTTGTTAACACCAAGTTTAGGAGATCAAGACAGAGGTGACTGACTTCAGCCGGTGTCTCTGAATCTGTCAACAATTTTTTGACACACTGGATCCCTTTTACATGTGGTATAGATGTATATAAGTTGTTCACGTCCAGTGTGACCAACAAAGAATCAGGATTTGTCTGTTTAATGTCTCGAATGGTAGTGAGAAAAGCACCAGTGTCTAGAATGAAGGATTTTGTTTTTTTGACTAGCGGAGTCAGGATTTTTTCCAAAAAAATGTATAAAGGAGATAAAATTGATTCTGTGGAGGCCACGATGGGACGGCCTGGGGGATTTTCCAGGTTTTTATGAATTTTAGGCAATGTATAAAAGACCGGGATGATAGGGAATTTTTTTGTAAGATATTCACAGGTCTTGGAATCAATCGTCCCTTTAAGGGAATGTAAATTCAGAATCTGTGAGATGGAGTCCCTGGTTGTGGATGTAGGATCTAGTGTCAGTTTTTCATAGACTGAACTATCCTCTAGTTGTCTTGAAATCTCATTAAGATAGGAGGTTTTGTCCATAACGACAATTGCTCCGCCCTTATCTGCCGGTTTAATGATGATGGAGGGATCAGATTCAAGACCTTTTAATGCCTGTCTATCTAAAGAAGACAGGTTGTGGTGGTAATGGATCCGACCTAGGTTAATGTCAGACCGTAGTTTTTGAAACGATTCGTCTATGAATTGAATGAAAGTCTCGGCTGCATGATAGTGTTGTGGTGGTCGGTAGGTGCTTTTATTTTTTAATCCGAGACTGCTCGCAGTGATTTTAACCGGGTCTGTGGTAAGGTTAGTGGTGTTAACAATATTCTCCTGAGAGAAATGTGCCTTTAGTCTAATGGATCGGTAAAACCTCTGTAAATCCATATCAAGTCCAAAAGTGCTACATTTATTAGAAGGACAAAAAGATAAACCTTTCTGTAGCACTGATAGTTCTGCTATGCTGAGTGACCGGGAGGAGATGTTGACTACCAATGGGGTCCTACCTGGGAGCATGTCACCCTGGTAAAGTTCCTGTCGTTTCCGGTTGAAGCCGCCTCTCCTCGTCCTCCTCGTCTTTTGTTGTACTTCTGGCGAAAACCTAAAAAACGAGCAGAGGTTGTAGGTTGGTCTCGTCTGTCCATCTCTGAGCCAGAGGAGGACAGGTCGGTAGAGGAGTGGCCGGGATAGATGGGCCCACGTCGGGTTGTGGAAGAATCGCGCCATTTGTATACACGATCTTTCTGGTAGTCTTCTGTGTTCCGGATAAATTTTAATCTTTTTCTATTCTCGGTGTCACGTCGATGTTGTTCGATGTTTTGGTTGATCTTGGTCTTTAAAGAGCTGAGTTCCTCTGTAGAAAAAGTAGAAGCCAATTGAGATTCAATGCTGGAGATCTGTTCCTTGGAAGAGGTAATTTCTTTCTGTAGAGATTCAATGGTAAGAGTCATTAAATCGAATGAACATTTATTCAATATGCGTTCGAATTTAGTACAATATTCTTCTTGGTCGCTAAAAAGCGTAGGGCGTAAAGGAACCCTGAGTCCACGTGGGATACGCTGGACTCTAATATATTCGGTAAGTGTAGCGCAATGCAGTTCAATATTGGTAAGACGACATAATTCCTTCTCCCAATCCCTACCCCTCGTCTCCTTGGGTGGTACCTTCAAGAAGTCACATGGTAGGTTTGATTTGGAGATGATGTTGGAGGTTTCCTCGGAGTTGTACGAGAAAATATTGGTGGTCATGACACCCCAGGGTGCTGGTATATAGAAGCCAGATGCAAAAATAGAGAAACTACCGCACTCCTGGAGTAGTGAGGTGCTCAGGTAGGGTTGCAAGCCCGACGTAATATTAAACCAAAAAACCTGGCACTCAAATAGACTTGAAGATTTCTTAGAGGATTTTTTTAAAAAATAATATTTAATGATAATGAAGAACAAAAAGCAGACGTTTCGGTCCCACGGACCTTCATCGGTGTACTATGATAGAAAATAATACAAAAATAAATAAATAAACAATAGTAAACATGCAACATTTTGCAAAAATAAGCATGGTGAGCAAAAATCCAAAGAAAATCAAAATAAATGGTCATGGATACATGGCATGGGGTTAGCAACAAGGGGAACCGGATAGGAGAGAGGGAGAGGATGGGGCTGGATGTAAGTGGAAATGGAAATGTAATAGAACCTACCAGAAGAAATCAAGAGGAGAAAAGCTGGGGAGAAAAAAGGAGAACAAACAGAGTGTAAGTACCTGTGGACGTAACAATGGAAGGACACAAGAAGGGAGAGAGAGAAACTGTTACCTGTGAGGTATGGTAATAAAGAGTAGCTGTAACAAGGAAGAACGCGGTGTCCACCGCTTGTTCTAGGCTGTAGGTGTAAAGGGAGAGAGGAAAGTATATATAAGGCAAGGGGGAGGTCGTATAGGGGCCAAGAACCAATGGATACGCACAAAATTATATATAAAAATATATAAATGATATAAATACATGATATAAATACAAAAATCGGGGTATTCATATGAATGAACAGAGATCATATTCTCTGTTGAGACCTTTCGGGGACAGAGACTGTAGCTCATGTATCCAGTATGCTTCTCTGAGTTTCAACAAGCGAACACGAACTCCTCCACGTCTTGGGGGGTTAACTTGTTCTATGACCTGAAATTTGAGCTGCGGAATTGAATGTCCTGCTGATGTAAAATGTGCCGGGATGGGTAGGAATAGATTTTTACAGCGTATGGTAGACTTGTGTTTAGAGATTCTATCTTTGATAGGTTGAGTTGTTTCGCCGACGTATATAAGGCCACAGGGACATTTAATGACGTAAATGACATAAGAAGAGTTGCAGGTGAAATAACCTTTGATCCTGTACTGTTTCCCTGATTGTGGATGATGTAAAGTGCTGCCCCTGATGATGTTGTTACACTGGTAACACGGGAGACATGGAAAAGTCCCCATTTTTGGTGTGGATAGGAATCTTTGTCGAGGTCTGGTGTTAGTGGTGCCAATATCGGCATGTACCAGTCGATCCCGGATGTTGGGTGCCCTTTTATAGCAAGGTAAGAAGGGGACTGTGAAACCGGGGACAGAGGGGTATGCAGTTTGAAGTATGTTCCAGTGTTGTCTGATTTTCCTGTGTAGTATGAAAGTCATGGGGTGGTAGGTATGTACAAATGGGATACGGTTATTGGAGGGGTATCGGGGTGGAGTGGTTCCCTCCAAAGTTTTAGATAGGGTGTCTATCAGGTATCCTCTATCCACAAATTTATTCTGCATCTCATGTAGTCTCTGGCTTTGAATGGAAGGATTGCTGACTATACGCTGGACACGGCGGAATTGTGACTTGGGAACTGAGGAGAATATGGATCTAGGATGTGAGCTAGAGAAATGTAGAAGACCATTTCTGTCAGTGGGTTTGACGTAAAGGTCAGATGAGAGAAAGCCAAACTCATCTTTAATGATAGTCGTGTCTAGAAAGTTGATGGATTCTTTATTGGATGTGATGGTAAAATGAAGGCCATCCCAGGCTGAATTAAGAGATCCAAAGAATTCCGTAAGGGTTTCAGGGGGCCCCTCCCATATGCAAAAAATATCATCAATGTAGCGTTTCCAGGCTACAGAGTGAATCTGGAAGAGAGGATGGGTGTATATCACCTCCTCCTCGAATGTAGCCATGTAGCAATTTGCATATGGGGGGGCCACATTAGATCCCATAGCGGTACCCCGTTTCTGTAAAAAGAAAGTGTCCTGGAAAAGGAAATAGTTTTTTGTTAACACCAAGTTTAGGAGATCAAGACAGAGGTGACTGACTTCAGCCGGTGTCTCTGAATCTGTCAACAATTTTTTGACACACTGGATCCCTTTTACATGTGGTATAGATGTATATAAGTTGTTCACGTCCAGTGTGACCAACAAAGAATCAGGATTTGTCTGTTTAATGTCTCGAATGGTAGTGAGAAAAGCACCAGTGTCTAGAATGAAGGATTTTGTGACCGTCATTCAGGCTTCAGGACCTGTCTGACGTCATTTCCGGTCTTCAGGTCCTGCGGCGCCATCCCCTATCGCTCACATTCACTCCACTGTCACCAATGATTGGTTCTTGGCCCCTATACGACCTCCCCCTTGCCTTATATATACTTTCCTCTCTCCCTTTACACCTACAGCCTAGAACAAGCGGTGGACACCGCGTTCTTCCTTGTTACAGCTACTCTTTATTACCATACCTCACAGGTAACAGTTTCTCTCTCTCCCTTCTTGTGTCCTTCCATTGTTACGTCCACAGGTACTTACACTCTGTTTGTTCTCCTTTTTTCTCCCCAGCTTTTCTCCTCTTGATTTCTTCTGGTAGGTTCTATTACATTTCCATTTCCACTTACATCCAGCCCCATCCTCTCCCTCTCTCCTATCCGGTTCCCCTTGTTGCTAACCCCATGCCATGTATCCATGACCATTTATTTTGATTTTCTTTGGATTTTTGCTCACCATGCTTATTTTTGCAAAATTTTGCATGTTTACTATTGTTTATTTATTTATTTTTGTATTATTTTCTATCATAGTACACCGATGAAGGTCCGTGGGACCGAAACGTCTGCTTTTTGTACTTCATTATCATTAAATATTATTTTTTTTAAAAATCCTCTAAGAAATCTTCAAGTCTATTTGAGTGCCAGGTTTTTTGGTTTAATTCTATTCCCAGGCACCTCTGTCTTCACACCCAGAAATGGGGATACGCTTCCTGATTTTGTCTATTTGTTCTTGTCCTCCTCCATCTCCTCATCCTCCATCACCATATCATTCACCACCATATCTACCATATCACCTCCTCTAAGTGTCTTGCAAGGGGCATTGGAGTTCCTCCAAATTTTTGGCAGCTTTTGCATTGACTGCATAGGCATTCACTATGGGAGACTCACTTCCTAATAATGGGAACATTGTTTTTAGGAGGCTCTCCGACCTCTACGTCTCTTCCAAGGGGCATTAGAGTGCCTCCAAATTATGGGCAGCTTTTGCATTTACTGCATAGGCAAACACTATGGGAGACCCACTTCCAAATAATGGGAACATTGTTTTTAGGAGTCTCCATGACCTCTACATCTCTTCCAAGGGGCATTGGAGTGCCTCCACATTTTTGGTAGCTTTTGCATTTACTTAATAGGCAAACACTATGGGAGACTCACTTCCTAATAATGGGAACATTGTTCTTAGAAGGCTCTCCGACCTCTATGTCTCTTCCAAAGGGCATTAGAGTGCCTTCAAACTTTTGGCAGCTTTTGCATTCACTGCATAGGCAAACACTCTGGGAGACCCACTTTCTAATAATGGGAAAATTATTTTTAGGAGGCTCTCCGACCTCTACATCTCTTCCAAAGGGCATTGGAGTGCCTCAAATTTCCAGAAATTGTCAGATATGCTTCCAGGGGTCTTCCCCATGCTGTTCCTATGTCATTTGAGCACTGATCCATCGATTTGGGAAATTTTTAGGCCCTCTGCAGACAGCCGGGGGGGAGCCACCTGAAAAATGCTTGAATCATACATTAAACCATCACCATGCTCCACTAAAGCATGCATGAACCACAACTTGCCAAAGCAGGATCTCATGGGTAGTTATTGCATTTTGTCTTTTCCTATCTTTCTGATCACTGCTTGTAGTTAAAATCTAGATAGATCCATTATAACCATCTTGCTATGCTTCCATATTCCATAACATATAAATACTATCTTGAACGTGGAAAGATAAACTTTGGGTTATTTTTTTTATTTACATTTTTTTTCAAGACAGTCAATCTTAGTTGTAAAATGTTAAATGGCATGTATTTAGAGATGGGTGGATCAGGAAAAATTTGAACTTGCCTGTTTGCATGGATTTTCCCAGGAAATTTGATTAACAGAGAAGTTATTCTCAGCAAATGTATAGTCCCTAATTTTGCTCTAGGCTCTATGTAGATAATAAACATAAGATATATACAGCATATATATAGAATATATGTATATATTGTGTATATATTCTGGTATAGCGACAAGCTCAGCGGTATATGAAGGTAAACACAATATACTGTCTCTTTAAAGTTTTTGGTTAGTTTTTTCAGCAGGCATAAACTACCTGATAGTCCATAAAGAAAAAAAACAAACACAGCCCATTCTGCTCAAGAGACAAAAACAAAATACAAAATTTGTAGCAGTCCGTAGTAGTAGTCCGTATCTCGTCCAAGGTCTGGCCACTCACGATTAGCCACAGACAGGTTCAGCACAGCACGTTCACCAATTCTACATTTATCACCCACTCCTGGTTTTGGCTCCCACTCTTGAGAAAAAATACTGACTGAATGCTGACCAAATACTGATAGTGGGGCGGTGGTCTTACTGTGCTGCATCTGTTTCATTTTCTCAGGACTACCTTTATGGCTTCTGAATAGGCTGGTTAGCCATGGCCTCACATTGGGCTCCAAAAACTGTTGTAGCTGTTTTGTTGTGACCCAAAATCAGATCATGGGAACACCAGTGAGGCCAAATTGTGGAACTATGCCCTCACAATTGCGAGAGCTCGGAGAAAAGAAATGCACACTGTTGTGAGCATAAACAATTCTGTTTATTACCCTGTGAATCATTTTCTAATACCATTTACAAACTAATGTAGTTCCCGCTGGAAATTTCAACTGGTCACCCCCTTCTCATAAACATGTTATGAGATTTTGTTGGCTATTATGTCTTTCACAATGTACGACCTATAACACAGAGTTTTCTCAAAATATTGCATATGAAGTAGGAAAATATTAGTCCAAATATGAAATCTTAAAAAAATATTAAACAAAATATAATACTATGAGGCTAGATAATACTAAAAAAGAAAGACTACAGAAGAAATTATTAACAATTCTATTCCAATACCATCAATTGAGAGCTTTATGTGCATAATGTGCAAATGTAGAAAGCTCCCGTATAATAGTGGGTTTGATGTTATACAGAGCTCTTGAATATAGAGGACTACATGGCAACAGGCTTCCTAGACCTCTAATTATATTTTCCTGCTGATAAAATTGTAATTTTATTAAAACTACAGCAAGCAGCCAAGCAAGTGACACATAGGCAAAATCAGGGTCCTTGCCCCAACATTATTCTGCACTCAGATTAGCTTACAATATTCAATACAAATTGGAAAGGATATAAATATTAGTTTACATTAAATGTCCATTAAAACGAAATATTATTATTATATGTTAAAATAATGCACCCGCAAATACACAGAGACAGACCAATAAAACACTTATAAACATATTAGGAGCATACAAAAATGTGATTAGTTATTATTGTCTCAAATAGGCCCCACCATGGTCTCAAAAAACAAAAAATAGGCATGATTGAAAGGTCAGGGACCTCTTATTTAATGAGCGAATACCAAATATGACCTCATAGGTGAAGATCAAATCAATATACAGTAATATAATATTGGTCAGATGCAACGTCTAAACAAAATAACTCTATATGGCCCTCAGTTTTCTCTGCCTAGATCTAGAAGGGAGGTTCATACACATGTGCCCTAGAATAGGAATAGTGTCATTGTGTTGTGAGCAAAATCCACTCTATTCTATGCCTTCTGAACTCCAAATTAATGAGATTTGTTTTACGAGCACTCAGGAAATCAATACAGCACAGCCTTATTTGGTGTACTCAGGATTTCTGGTTTCTTAATACAAAGACCAAGGTTAAGTAGTGTCACAGAAAGCGGCAACCTCTCCACTGAAAGATGTAGCCAATAAAAATTTAAAGGTGTGAACAGAAATGTGAAACTTCTCTGCCAAGCACTATTAACTGTTATGGATGAGCAAACATGCTCAGTGAAACTCGAATATCACTTGAGTATCTAGGTGATCGGATGTGCTGGGCACTCGGTGAGCATTAGCTGGTGCTCAATTTCAAACTCGAATACCCGCCCCGCATATTTGGTGTCTGTTAAAGAGCCAATAAGCATGCGGGGATTGCCTTCAAGCCATTGTAATGCCATAGCCATCTTGGTAGTGGCACTACTGTGACTGGCTGGCCATATGATATCAACAGGGGTTATAAATGGACAGGCGTCACCAAGCTCGGCGCACTGACACAATTGAACAGCTCAGGGACAGTTGTTATTGGTGGGAGGGAGTGCTTGTCCAGGGGTGTATGTGCACAGTTTAACGAATCAAAGTCCTGTAGTGTTAATACTGGTGCTGAAGCTGAATCATCATACTAAAAGTCCTTGAAAGGGATAATTTTATGCTTTGCTGATTGTATCAGCTACATTCTGCATTTAGCCTAGGAAGGGAGAGAGAGTTGCAGTAGCAGGGAGAGTGGCTGAATAGAGCCTCTAGGCAGGGATTACAGATTTGCATAGCATTTATGAGTGTATGAGTATATCAACTACACTATAAATATTTACATTCAAAAAATTTTTTGAGATTCAATTAGTCATTCATACATTTTAACGTAGTTATTGTTAAATTAAGTTGCTATCTAAAACTCCAATTTTATATTGCCATATATTCGGTAAAAAGTGCTTTGTTGGAAATTTTGTTGGTTTAAAATATAAACCAAAAATTGCTTGCTACAGGTATACAAATTTGGTTGTACAAAAATGTACTATTGTCATATATTCTACAGAACTTGTTTTGTGTTAAATTTTGTTGTTTTGAAATAAAAAACAAAATTGGCATGCTACAGGTATACAAATTTGGTTGTTCAAAAATTGACTATTACCATCAAGATTTTTTCATTTTTTAAAAATTTACAAGAAATATATTTTGTCACACAGTTTTGTTTTATTTAGCAATCTTTTCAGTAAAAGATGTTTCATTTCTTACAAACTGTACAGTTAAAAAAAATAACATAATGGAGAAAAAAGGAGAGTTAGTTGTCATATTCTGTAAAACATGGTTTGTGTGAAATTTCTGTAGCCTTTGTAGCCTCTGTAGCCCTCGGTGACACCCTGCCCTACCTCTCGAGCCCCCTCCTGTCTTGTGGTGAGTCTCTATGGGTATTATTCATTTCTATTGTAACCCTAATGTTGGTGCATACTTCCTACTGAGGCTGTTAAATCTTACCCAGATACAGTAACTCATACAGACATATATTTACCTGTGTCATCCATATTGGATATATTGGGGCCCCTTGTGTATGGACATGGTGTCGCTTGACCTGATCCATTTTTCCCAAGTCATGTTGTTTCTACAGTGTCCTTTACACTATTGTCATTTTAATAAAAATATTTTCTAATAAAATCTATTTTATGCCATAAATACTCATGTTTCTCCTTTATGATATCTTGCTGTTTGAGTAGGCTTTTTTTGTGGTTTGCGCCAGGCATTGTTTTACCGGCCCCTTATTCCACTTTGTATGCAATATGTGGGTCTTTTTTTGTTTACCACCATATGACAGCAGCACAGGAAATGTTTTTAATGTTCAATATTTGAATGAGGCCCACCAGTTGTTGCCGTCTAGTGCCTTTGGATGACTGTATAACCCTATATGTAAATTTTTCCAGGCTTTGCACTTTGTTCAAAGTCTTTATGAGTGTAGGAGTACCACAACTACACATTCTTAATTTTTTTATGAGGCACTCCAGTTGGTGCCTTCAAGGGTGTATGGATGACCCTGCTTGCAATTATTGACAGGCTTTGCACTGTGTGCAGAGCTTTTATGAGTGTAGGAGTACCACAACTGCACTTTGTTTACAATATTTGAATTAGGCACTACAGTTGGTGCCTTGAAGAGTGAATGGATGTTCCTATCCCTGTCCATGGCGCTTGCTAAGATGCCTCACACCCTGCATCTGTCATTGCAGACTTGCAACCATCACCGTCCACGTCCTTGTTCCTTCGCAGAATTCAATTGTTCCTACCCCAGTCCTTGGATTGCAAGCACAAGTATGCAACCAAGCAACCATTCACAGGCCGCAATAGTAAACTACAACATTTCTGGACTGCTGCTTGCACTTGAAATGTTGCCTCTTTTGTTCGTGAAGGCGGATGCTTTCCATAACCTCATGCCGGCGGCTGCCGGGTGTCCATCATCTGTCCCCAGTTGCCACTATTTCTCCTGGTGTCGTCTCTGCCTTCCACAAGCGCAGGTCCCAGAACATTACCAGTGCCCTCCCCAGTGCACTTAGTGGGAAGGACCACCTAACCACAAACACATAGACAAGCGAATGTGGCCAGGGATGGTACATCTCACTGACGTATTTCACTGAGTTAATATTGAGGAAGCAGTGACCCAGTGGGACCCTGGGACTTAATACGTCCTCCAGACGCAGTGGATTGTGGGCCCTGGGTCAATCAAGCTTGAAGACAATAATGTTCACAAGGTAGACAGCAGATGTGGTTGGTCTCCTAGACAACGAGCAAATTATTCATGATGAGGCCATCCATCTCCTTAGCTTTCCATTAATTAGAATGAAAGTGCAAGTATGCAGCCAACCACCCACCCACAGGCTGCAATAGTAAACTGTCACATTTCTGGACTGCTTATGCTTATTGCACTTGAAAAGTTACCTTTTAGGCTCGTGGAGGTAGAAGCTTTCCACAACCTCATGGTGGCGGAGGCCGGGTGTACATATTCGGTCCCCAGCCGCCACTATTTCTCTCGGTGTCGTCCCTGCTTTCCACAAGCACGGGTTGCAGACCATTACCCGTGCCCTCCCCAGTGCACTTAGCTTGAAGGACTGCCTAACCACAAACATGTGAACAAGTGAATGTGGCCAGGGACAGTACATCTCACTGACGTATTTCACTGGGTTAATATTGTGGGAGCAGTGACCCAGAGGGACCCTGGGACGGAATACATCCTCCCGATGCAGAGGATTGCAGGCCTTGAGTCAATAAATCTTGAAGACAATAATGTTCTCAAGGTAGACAGTATCTGTGGTCGGTCTCCAACACAACAAGCATATTATTCATGATGAGGCCATCCATCTCCTTAGCTTTCCATTAATTAGAATGAAAGTGCAAGTATGCAGCCAACCACCCACCCACAGGCTGCAATAGTAAACTGTCACATTTCTGGACTGCTTATGCTTATTGCACTTGAAAAGTTACCTTTTAGGCTCGTGGAGGTAGAAGCTTTCCACAACCTCATGGTGGCGGAGGCCGGGTGTACATATTCGGTCCCCAGCCGCCACTATTTCTCTCGGTGTCGTCCCTGCTTTCCACAAGCACGGGTTGCAGACCATTACCCGTGCCCTCCCCAGTGCACTTAGCTTGAAGGACTGCCTAACCACAAACATGTGAACAAGTGAATGTGGCCAGGGACAGTACATCTCACTGACGTATTTCACTGGGTTAATATTGTGGGAGCAGTGACCCAGAGGGACCCTGGGACGGAATACATCCTCCCGATGCAGAGGATTGCAGGCCTTGAGTCAATAAATCTTGAAGACAATAATGTTCTCAAGGTAGACAGTATCTGTGGTCGGTCTCCAACACAACAAGCATATTATTCATGATGAGGCCATCCATCTCCTTAGTTTTCTGTTACTTTGAATGCAAGCGCTAGTATGCAGCCAACTACCCACCCACCCACAGGCCGCAATAGTAAATTGCCACAATTCTGGACTACTACTTGTACTTGAAATGTTGCCTTTTAGGTGAGAAAAGGTTGAATTCTGGAGATGCTTTTAAGGTACAGGTGACATGAGCATGTGAGTGATTTTCCACCTTGAAAAAAGGACAGTTCTGTATCAAATATGATTCCAAGACAGCAGGCGTGCCGAGTGGGAGTTATGGTAGGTTAGTAAAAGTCAAGTAAAGGAAAGGTAGGTTAGTAAGGTCAGATATAGGTAGGTTAGTATAGGGAGGAAACCGAAGGAGTTCATTTTTGGAGATATTAAGTTTAGGCTCTTGTTGAAGAATTCTAACAAAAAAAGCAAGTGAAGGGATTGACAGAGAGGAATCCTATAGATTGCAATCTTATAGATTGCTGAAGCCAGTCCACAGTAAAAAAGCAGTCAAAGAGTGTCCAGGAACCTTCCCACAGACTTTTCTTAGCCAGGGCTGCTTCTCGGCAGAGTTGGTTGGACAAGCCCACCAGAGAAATGGAGACTCCTCCAGAGGGCCCTAGCTTCTCCTTCAGGAGAGTTGATACTGCAAACCTTGCAGGTTGTGATGATGATAGAGGCCACCATCTCCTCAGCTTGCTGCTGGTACTTTTCTGTAGGAAGCAGTTTGGCTCCAACCAGCCTTTCCAGTGAACTATAGCTCGACGCCATGGTATTAGCAGTGACACCAGTAGCAAAGCCATCCACAATTTTCTTCTCAGGAATTTTATTTGGTAGACTGAGTGGCTGCCCAAATAAAATAGTTTCTCACAAATGAGCTGAAGATACTAAGTGGCAGTAGGTGCAAGTTTCTACAGCATGTTAGACCGGGGATTACATAAGAGAGTATATAGGGAGAGATTAGTTCAGGGATGTACGGAGGAGAAAGGTTAGGGATGGCTTTGTAGGTCAGTGAAGGGATCATATAGATTGCAATCTTATAGATTGCTTATAGATTGCTTGAGGCAGTCCACAGTAAAAAAGCAGCCATAGAGTGAACGGGTAACTTTTCACTAGAGATGAGCAGTGTTCTACTCGACCTGTTCGCCAATCTCAAATTCGAGCTGTTTTGGGTGGTGTTCGAGCCGTTCGGCGTAACCGAACGATTTGAAAAAAATTTGGCTGTTCGAGGTTATGTTCGATAACTCTTCGTGCACCAAAATCATAACTGGATTTTTTCTCAGTAATGATGAAAATTAATGTTAAAATGCAGTTTGAGTGTACAGCGGGGCGGGGGGAGGGGCAGGGGATGGATCTCTGCAGAAATAGTGAAGATCTCCATTTTTTTTTCTCTTTCCCCAATTTAAAGTGCGCAGGTGCAATCTGTCAGCCTATCAGCAGCGCACACACGGAGCGAACTGCTTTTTTTCACACAAGCAAGGGCATGTGTCATTGGCAGTGTATGTCACATGTCCTTGCCCTATAAGACCCAGCCATTTTCCCCGTCGCCACCATTTTCTCACTACTGCAGCTGCGTGTTAGACGGCACCCCTTTTTCTGTGTGCGCTATACTTTGTTAATTTGAAGCCAATTTTTGCACAAATCTACAGATAGCTTGGGAGTAGGGAATAGTTGTCATTGCAGTCCTTTTAAAGACTAGGTTACATCATTTCCTACGACTTTTATCAGGCAGGTCTGTGCTCTTAAATAGATAGGTTGTGGGAGTAAAGACTAATTGTAACTGCAGTCCTTTTCAGGGCTAGGTTACATCAGTTACTATCACTTTTATCAGGCAGGTCTGTGCTCTTAAATAGATAGGTTGGGAGTAAAGACTAATTGTTATTGCAGTCCTTTTCAGGGCTAGGTTACATCAGTTCCTTTCACTTTTTGCCAGGCAGGTCTGTGCCAGTGCTGTGCAAGTTTTTTTCACAGCATTTGGATAAATCTAGCAAAGCAAATCCTTGTTGTCCTCTTGCAGTGTGTGTTAGTCAGTGGAGAAGCCTATCTGTGTTGCAAGCTACACCACCTGTGAATAGAATCCAATTTTTTTTACTGCACCTAGTAAAGTAAAACCTTTTGGGCATAGCATCATTCTATGAGTCATTCTATACTAACCTCCACCTGGTTGCAAATTCAAAATAATTTTTATCTGCATCTAGCTCTGAAATAATATTTCGGCTTCTAGCAGTGTGCGGGACTTGTTCTATTAGTCCATCTATACTAACCTCCAGCAGGCTGAAAATTCAATATAATTTTTTTCTGCATCTAGCTCTGAAAAAATATTTTGGCTTGTAGCAGTGTGTGGGACTTGTTCTATTAGTCCATCTATACTAACCTCCATCAGGTTGCAAATTCAATATAATTTTTTTCTGCATCTAGCTCTGAAGTAATATTTCGGCTTCTAGCAGTGTGCCGGACTTGTTCTATTAGTCCATCTATACTAACCTCCAGCAGGTTGAAATTCAATATAATTTTTTTCTGCATCTAGCTCTGAAAAAATATTTCGGCTTGTAGCAGTTTGTGGGACTAGTTCTATTAGTCCATCTGTACTAACCTCCAGCAGGTTGCAAATTCAAAATAATTTTTATCTGCATCTAGCTCTGAAGAAATATTTTGGCTTGTAGCAGTGTGTGGGACTTGTTCTATTAGTCCATCTATACTAACCTCTGCCTGGTTGCAAATTCAATATAATTTTTTTCTGCATCTAGCTCTGAAAAAATATTTTGGCTTGTAGCAGTGTGTGGGACTTGTTCTATTAGTTCATCTATACTAACCTCCAGCAGATTGCAAATTCAATATAATTTTTATCTGCATCTAACCCAGCCAATTCTTTTGGGCTCATACCACAGTTTGGCCACTCAGCTCTGCTCGGTTCCCAACCATTGTTTTTTGTGCAAACAACTCCAGAGTTATCAATTAGTTAACCACCAAAATGAGTGGAAAAAGGCCTGCTGCTGGTGGAATGGTGAATAGGCATGTTGGGAAGGGAAAAAAAGGTTGTGTCCGTGTGGTAGGTGTTAAAGCAACAGTAATATCTGCAGAAGAAAGACAGTCTTCCAGCCAAACAAAGATGTCTACTTCTTTTTGCGGACAATGTGATAAGATCCCTTTCTTACGGCCACGCCAATCGCTACAAATTCCAGATGAGGCACAAAAACAGCAGGTGCTTCAACGGATATCAAGTGCTCCTTAAAGTGGGCTCTCCTCCACCTCAACTTCAACATCACAAATACTCCAGTCCTCAGAGGTGTCACCCCAATCGCACTTCCTTCCTCACAGCTCCCAAGTCTCCAGCTGCCCGTCTGAGTATGGGGTAGAACAGATGGTTGAGTTTGCAGAGCTGTTTACTCATACTATAGCCTGGGAATCTGAGGTCGGCTACAGAGCTTCTGTGAATCCAGACGAGGAAATGATCTGCACTGATGCCCAGAGTCGGATCCAGGACCAGACGCAGAAGGTTCTGACCATAATGCAGACCCTCATTCCCAAACTGTAACTCCTGTTGGTGGAGACAATGAGGAAGATGATGATGAGACTCAAATACCTGATTGGAGCGACAACTTTAGTTTTTTGTCAGGGCAGGAAGAGGTTGGCTCTGAGGACGACCGGTGTGATAACACACAGGGTGATGATGACGAGGTTTGGGATCCCACTTACTGTCAACCCACAGTCAGCCAGTCGATGAGGTCAGCAGAGGAGGTGGAGGAGGATGCTAGTGACGACAAGGTCAGGTTGCACCTTCCTGGACAGAGACGTAGTACTGGAAGCACGTCAACAACTGCATCCTCAAACACAACTCTGCCTCTGACCACACGTCGTGATGGCTCTTCAGGTTGCATGAGTGCTAAGCCTTGCATAGCCTGGGCATTTTTTCAGAACGATAAAGATGACCCAACTCGTGTTATCTGTAACATTTGTCAGCAAAAGCTAAGTAGAGGCCAAAAAATACATAGTTTGAATACTTCATGCATGAACCGGCACATGGATATGAAGCATAAGTTGCAGTGGGAAGCTCACTGTGCTACAATGCGGCCTAGCCGGCCGGGCCAATCACTGTCTGCCACATCTTGTGCATCCGCATCCTCTTTATCCTCTGTGACTGGGGGGACAGCAGTCACACCTGTTTTGGGACGCAGACCTGCCACCTCTTTACCCGCAACAGCCAGCCTGATTGGCACGTCATCATTTTCTTTGGAGGTGGAAACACCAGCTGGTGTTCAGCGCTGTCTGACATCAATAGCACCACCTTTGGATCAAGGCAACCTAACATGTCCGCCTGCATCTTCCTCACAGAACGGCAGTTTGCCGGGGACACCCTTCCCAACCCCGTCTAAGCACAACAGCCATCCCTCGGTCCCTCAGATGTGGACAAGTAAAAGACCCTTAACTCCTAGCCATGAGAAAGCTAAGAGGTTGAATTTCACCATCTGCAAGCTTTTGGCTACAGAAATGCTTCCTTTCCGCCTGGTGGACACAGAGGATTTTCGAGACCTTATGTCCATCGCAGTGCCCCAGTACCAGATGCCCAGTCGGCTCTACTTCTCAAAGAAAGGTGTGCCTGCGCTCCACCTGCATGTCGCACATAACATCACCGCCTCTTTGAGAAACTCTGTGTGTGACAGGGTGCATTTCACCACAGACACTTGGATGAGTAGGCATGGACAGGGACGTTACATGTCGCTGACTGGGCACTGGGTAACTATGGTGACAGCAGGACAAGAGGCTGCTCTCCAAGTCTTGCCAACCCCACGAGTTGTGCGTCAATCCTCTTTATCTCGAAGTTCCTCCACTGCTTCTGCCTCCTCAACCTCCTCTCAGTCCTCCACCTGCACCCAAAGCCTGTCTGGTCATGCCACAAGCTTTCTAACTGTGCCGAAGGGATCCTGCACACCTCCTTACTATGCTGGCAGCCGGGCTCAACGTTATCAGGCGGTTTTTACTTTGAAATGTCTTTGAAATGTGAGTCACACAGCTGAGGAGTTGTGGTCAGCTCTGGAGAACCAGTTTCATGAATGGTTGTCTCCACTGGACCTGAAAGCAGGGAAGGCCGTGTGCGACAATGCTGCAAACCTGGGTGCGGCCCTTAGCGGGGGCAATGTCACACACGTGCCTTGTATGGCTCACATGTTGAACCTGGTTGTCCAGCAATTTTTAGCCCACTATCCCGAACTAGATGGCCTTCTGTAGAGGGCACGGTTCCTGTGTGCTCACTTCCGCCGTTCGCATCCCGCAGCTCAACGACTTACATCTCTACAGAAGTCGTTGGGCCTGCCAGTTCACCGGCTGAAATGCGATGTGCCAACCCAGTGGAATTCAACTCTGCACATGTTGCAGCGACTGTGGCAGCACCGACAAGCCCTGGTGTAATACGTTCTGACGTATAGCCTCGGCCAACGAGATCAAGAGGTGGGGCAAATCACTCTGCAGGAGTGGTCTCAGATCAGGGACCTATGAAGTTGACGCGCCCCATGGGCCGTGGGGTACCCGGAGCCGGGCCGGTAGACGCTGGGGGTTGTAGTCACTGTGGCGGTGACCCGGTCCGTGACCCAGGGCGGTCAATCTAAGGGTAATTTGTATATATGGGTTTTATAATATCCGACTACGCCACCTGTGAAGTGCGGCCTAAGGGGCCTCCGCTGCAGAACAGTCCTCTGAAGCTGGTGGTTTTGCAGCAATGATATTATTACTCCCCACAGAAAGAGTGAAGCTTCAGGGCAGTGTGGGTGGATGATGGTGCTTGTAGTGCAGGGAGTCAGTAATGAACACAGAGTCCGTGTGATGCAGTCCCAAGATCTTTACTCACAGTTGTTGCAGTCCAGATTACAGGTACCAGAGCAATCTCCCCCATCATGCTGTGCGTACTCAGTGAGGGGCTCAGTCCACCCCCAGATAGCTCCGGAGTACTTAGCAGGACCCCCTTTTTTGTGTCCTTTCTCTGTCCTTCTCCCTGCACCTCATACCCAGTGACACTTCTATCCGGTATCCACGGGCCTTGGCGGGCGACGTGTGTTCCGTCCCCTGGGTCTTATGTGGCTACCTTCTTAGTGAGACTGGTGTGGACTTTGGCCTGCAGTACATGAAATGCTGCAGCCTCCGGTTTCTAGTTGAGCCTTGCTGTTTCTCCGCTAGATGAGGGACCGGTTCCCCTTATCTGGCCTGACCCCTCTACCTCCTGGTAGCAGCGGGCGTGCGGGTGGCCTTCTGCACGGCCCGTACCCCTAGGGTCCCTTCAGTTCCTGGAGCCTTCCTGGTCCCACTCCTCTCTTCTCTCCTTCAGTCCTGGGCCTCCCAGGTAGGCCCGCCTCCGGAGCAGAGCTCATGCAGAGCCTCTGCTCCTGTCACTTCTCCTCCTCTGACTGGCTTGCTCTTTATAAGATGGCTTCCTATTTATACTCTCCCTGTCATGTGCTCCCCTAAGCTGCTGCCCTAAGCATCAACTACATAGGACCCTCCCGCCAGCTAGGGACCTGGGACTGTGTTCTCCCTTAGGAGCAATCTCACCCTACCCCCACCTCGGGTGTGTGTTGGGTGCAGGTGTTAGGGTCACTAGCCTTACTCCTTCCTTACCTGAGGGTGAGATACCACACCTCTGGGTGAGATGCAGTAACTCTGTGGTGACTGAACCCTCATCGGCGCCACACACTCTTCTGCACAGTTTTGAAATGGCGACGAAGATGTTTAGTGCTGACGACGATGCCATTATCAGCATGACTATTCTGGTGATTTACATGCTGGAGCACACGTTATACAGAATTCAGAGTCAGGTCTTGGGACAAGAGGAGGTGGAGGAAGTAGAGGAGGAGTCGTATGCGGAAGGGATAACATCTCCAAGGTCCAGACGGTCGGCAGCACCAAGGTGGCAGGCATGGGAGGGTGGGGGAGAGGGATTAACCAGGGCGCATGGTAGCAGCCAAACTGTTGAGAAAGGTGCAGGAGCCGAGGAAGAAGTGGAGGACGATCTGGCAATGGGCATGTAAGACTCATCAGATGAGGGAGACCTTGATCACATTTCTGTTGTCCGAGGTTGGGGGGAGAGGGCAGAGGAAGGAAGCATGATTCTTACCTCGCTACCAACACAACAAGGATTGGTCCTCCTGGATACGCAAGACATATGAGTAGTGTTGAGCATTCCGATACTGTAATATCGGGTATCGGAATTCCGATACTTAATTCCGATACTTTTACAATATCGGATACCGGAATCGGAAGTTCCCATAATGCCTGCGCTCTGCAGTGTCTGTGAAGGATGACAAGTTGGATGGCAGCGCGATCCAGCCTGTCATCAGAATGCCATCCCAGCGGGGGAGAATTCTCCTGATTGTTTAAAAGCCGGCGGGCGGTATAAAGCCGCCGGCTTTTAAATAATCACACAGCCCCATACTGCTTCCCCGCAGCCTCCCACGCCGATCCTCCGCTCCCCTCGCCACCTCCCATCCCGATCGTAAGTTAGGACCGGGCGGGGAGCGCAGCTCCAAGGAGCGGGGAGTGAAGGACCCGGGCGGGGAAGCCGGCAGTGAAAAGACTTCACCGCCGGCTTTCCCGTTCTGTGCTGCGCTTTCCCGCCGGTTATTTCAAATGAACAGCTGAGGTATCAGCTGATGCCGATCAGCTGTTCATTTGAATTAGCCGCGGTGCCCTCAGAGGGTTCATGTGAGTTCATGCTTGACTGCATGAACTCACATGAACTTTCCCACGGCCGCACAGGTCAGCCTCACCTCCCAGACGATCAGACCGTCATGATTAGTGTGTGTGCGGGGTGTGTGTGCGGGGTGTGTGCGCGATGTTTGTGCGGGTGTGCGCGGTGTCTGTGCGATGTGTGCGGGTGTGTGCGGTGTGTGTGCGGGTGTGTGCGTGCAGGCAGACATAGGCCGATGTGACACTACTATTCCCATCGGCCTATGTCTGTCCCCCGTCCACTCCTGCCAGCAGGATCAGCTCGATGGGAGCAGTAGTTCCCATCAGACTGATCCTGCTATTTAAATTGCCCTACTGTGTCCCCAATAAATGTTAAATACATGTCATTGGTGGCCAGTGGTTACCTAAAAGAAATTAGTTCATACATAACCTGTCCCCTCCGATCGCCACCTAAAATAAAGTAAAAAATAAAAAACTACACCTATACTCACCAAGACACCTAATTCCCCGAAGCCATCGATCTCCTGTAATAAAATATAAAATAATAAACCACAACCTTATCCTTACCCCTCCGTTGCAGTCCACGAGTGTCCCACGAAGATCTCCAGTTCAGAGCAGCCACATAGAATGTGACCGCTCTGAACCGCTGCCGCCGCTAGAATGACGGGGCCGTAAGGGTTCACCGGAGTTCAGGCAGCGCTGCTCCGGTTAGCTCCTTTACGGCCCTGCTGTATCGTGAGAAATTCCCACGGTACAGCAGTGCCGTAAAGGAGGTCTCCGGAGCTGCGCTGCCTGAATGCACTCCGGTGACCTCAGTCAGTGGCTCCCGCTGCCGGGAGCGGACGTGTTCCCGGCAGCGTGAGCTTACAGCAGCCATGCACAGCTGTCACCATCTCCAGATGTGACAGCTGTGCATGGGAGATCAGCGCAGGAACGTGGACAGGTAACTATTATTTTTAGTAAACTAAGAATTAAATAAAATTGTGTGTTTTATTTCAAATAAATTATTTTTTTCTGGGTGTAGTGTGTTTTTTCTTTTTAACACTTTGTAGGTTAGTAATGGGGGTGTCTTATAGACGCCCATCATTACTAACCTGGGCTTCATGGCAGCTGGCGCTGACATGAACCCCACCACTATTACCCCCTGCCACCGCACCAGGGCAGCGTGGAAGAGCGAGGCTAAGTGCCAGAGTTGGCGCATCCTATGGATGCGCCATTTCTGGGGCGGCTGACGACTGGTGTTTCTAGCCTGGGAGGGGGCCAATATTCATGGCACCCTTCCTGGGCTATTAATATCAGCCCCCAGCTGTCTGCCTAGCCTTTGCTAGCTATTAAAATAGGGGGGACCCCACGTCATTTTTTTGGGGGGGGTCCCCCATTTTAATAGCTAGTAAAGGCTAGGTATTCAGCTGGGGGCTGATATTAGTAGCCTGGGAAGCTCCGTGGGTTTTACCCCCTTCCCAGGCTTCAAACATCTGCCCCAGCCGTCTGCTTAACCTCCGCTAGAGACTAAAATTATGGGGGATCCCACGCCATTTTTTTTTTAAATAAATCCATTATTTTAACACTAAATGACATTTGAGGAGTTAATAAAGATGCAGTCCCTAAATTATTATTTATTTTTTAATTAATTTTTCCCAAAACTTTTGACGTGGGCTTCGCCATATTTTTGTTTGCCAGCCAGGTACAGCATCCAGCTTCTATGAACGCGCCATTTTCCGGGGCGGCTGCGGACTGCAATTTTCAGTGGGGGGCAGAAAGCTTGGGCCTCCCTGCGCTGCAGATTCCATCCCCCAGCTGCCTAGTTGTACCTGGCTGGACACAAAAATAGGGAGAAGCTCCACGTTTTTTTTTTTTTAATTATTTCATGAAATTCATGGAATAATTAAGAAAAAAAGGGCTTCCCTATATTGTTGTGTCCAACCAGGTACAAATAGGCAGCTGGTGGTTGGGGGTAGCCCGTTCCTGCCTGCTGTACCTGGCTGGACCAAAATATAGTGCAAAGCCCCACGTCATTTTTTTTTTAATTATTTCAGGAAATTCATGAAATAATTTAAAAAAAATTATTTGGGGCTTCGCCCTATATTTGTGTCCAGTCAGGTACAGCAGGCAGGAATGGGCTGCCCCCAACCACCAGCTGCCTATTTGTACCTAGCCGGACACAACAATATAGGGAAGCCCTTTTTTTCTTAATTATTCCATGAATTTCATGAAATAATTAAAAAAAAAAATACGTGGGGCTTCGCCCTATTTTTGTGTCCAGCCAGGTACAACAAGGCAGCTGGGGGCTGGAATCCGCAGCGCAGGGAGGCCCAAGCTTTTTGGGCCCCACCCGCTGCAAATTGCAGTCCGCAGCCGCCCCGGAAAATGGCGCGTTCATAGAAGCGCCATCTTCTGGCGCTGTACCCAACTCATCCAGGGCCCTGGTGCGGTGGCTCACTGGGTAATAAAGGGGTTAAGGCCAGCTTGGCATTATCAGCTGGCCCTAAGCCCGAAATTCATGGGGTCACGCCAATATTAGACATGACCACCATGAATTTCTAGTAAAGTATTTAAAAAAAACACAAACACCCAGAAAAAAGTCCTTTAATTGAAATAAAGACACAATTCTTTATTGTTCTAAATTAAACCATACTTACAGTCACGCCCATTCCAGCTGAAGCCAACGATCTCCTGCAATAAAAGTAAAATAATAAAGCAACCTCATCCTTACCTTTCCATGGTTCCCAGGACAGCTTCAGCTCTGCTACATCGAGATGACAGGCTGGACCGCAGCAGAACGCTGCCATCCAGCCTGTCATCCTGCAGACACTGAGAAGCGCAGGCATGCTTGCGCTCCTCAGTGTCTCGCTGTGACGGCATCCAGATGAGCCGAGGTCATGTCCAATGAACTCAGCTCACCTCATGCACGTCACTGACAGCGTGGGAAAATTCTCCTGCACTCAGCGCTTCAGCGTGAGAATTTTCCCACGCTGTCAGTGACGTGCATGAGGTGCGCCGAGTTCATTGGACATGACCTCACCTCATGCACGTCACTGACAGCGTGGGAAAATTCTCACGCTGAAGCGCTGAGTGCAGGAGAATTCTCCCACGCTGTCAGTGACGTACATGAGGTGAGCCGAGTTCATTGTCGGCTCATCTGGATGCCGTCACAGCCAGACACTGAGGAGTGGAAGTATGCCTGCGCTTCTCAGTGTCTGCGGGATGACAGGCTGGATGGCAGCGTTCTGCTGCGGTCCAGCCTGTCATCTCGATGTAGCAGAGCTGGAGCCGTCGTGGGAGCCATGGAAAGGTAAGGATGAGGATGCTTTATTATTTTTCTTTTATTGCAGGAGATCGTTGGCTTCAGCTGGAATGGGCGTGATGGTAAGTATGGTTTAATTTAGAACAATAAAGAATTGTGTGTTTATTTCAATTAAAGGACTTTTTTCTGGGTGTTTGTGTTTTTTTTAAATACTTTACTAGAAATTCATGGTGGTCATGTCTAATATTGGCGTGACCCCATGAATTTCGGGCTTAGGGCCAGCTGATAATGCCAAGCTGGCCTTAACCCCTTTATTACCCAGTGAGCCACCGCATCAGGGCCCTGGATGAGTTGGGTACAGCGCCAGAAGATGGTGCTTCTATGAACGCGCCATTTTCCGGGGCGGCTGCGGACTGCAATTTGCAGCAGGTGGGGCCCAGAAAGCTTGGGCCTCCCTGCGCTGCAGATTCCAGCCCCCAGCTGCCTAGTTGTACCTGGCTGGACACAAAAATAGGGCGAAGCTCCACGTTTTTTTTTTTTTAAATTCATGAAATTCATGGAATAATTAAGAAAAAAAGGGCTTCCCTATATTGTTGCATCCGGCTAGGTACAAATAGGCAGCTGGTGGTTGGGGGCAGCCCGTTCCTGCCTGCTGTACCTGACTGGACACAAATATAGGGCGAAGCCCCACATCAATTTTTTTTAATTATTTCATGAATTTCCTGAAATGATTTAAAAAAAATTGACGTGGGGCTTCGCACTATATTTGTGTCCAGCCAGGTACAGCAGGCAGGAACGGGCTGCCCCCAACCACCAGCTGCCTATTTGTACCTGGTTGGACACAACAATATAGGGAAGCCCTTTTTTTCTTAATTATTTCATGAATTTCATGAAATAATTAAAAAAAAAAAATACGTGAAGCTTCTCCCTATTTTTGTGTCCAGCCAGGTACAACTAGGCAGCTGGGGGATGGAATCTGCAGCGCAGGGAGGCCCAAGCTTTCTGCCCCCCCCCCCGCTGAAAATTGCAGTCCGCAGCCACCCCGGAAAATGGCGCGTTCATAGAAGCTGGATGCTGTACCTGGCTGGCATACAAAAATATGGCGAAGCCCACGTCAAAAGTTTTGGGAAAAATTAATTAAAAAATAAATAATAATTTAGGGACTGCATCTTTATTAACTCCTCAAATGTCATTTAGTGTTAAAATAAAGGATTTATTTAAAAAAAAATTGACGTGGGGCTTCGCCCTATATTTGTGTCCAGCCAGGTACAGCAGGCAGGAACAGGCTGCCCCCAACCACCAGCTGCCTATTTGTACCTGGCCGGACACAACAATATAGGGAAGACCTTTTTTTAAAAAATTATTTCATGAAATAATTAAAAAAAAATTGACGTGGGGCTTCGCACTATATTTGTGTCCAGCCAGGTACAGCAGGCAGGAATGGGCTGCCCCCAACCACCAGCTGCCTATTTGTACCTGGTTGGACACAACAATATAGGGAAGCCCTTTTTTTCTTAATTATTCCATGAATTTCATGAAATAATTTAAAAAAAAAATGCGTGGGGCTTCGCCCTATTTTTGTGCCCAGCCAGATACAACTAGGCAGCTGGGGGCTGGAATCCGCAGCGCAGGAGACCCAAGCTTTCTGGGCCACCCCCGCTGCAAATTGCAGTCCGCAGCCGCCCCAGAAAATGGCGCGTTCATAGAAGCGCCATCTTCTGGCGCTGTACCCAACTCATCCAGTGCCCTGGTGCGGTGGCTCACTGGGTAATAAAGGGGTTAAGGCCAGCTTGGCATTATCAGCTGGCCCTAAGCCTGAAATTCATGGGGTGACGCCAATATTAGACATGACCACCATGAATTTCTAGTAAAGTATTTAAAAAAACACAACACCCAGAAAAAAGTCCTTTAATTGAAATAAACACACAATTCTTTATTGTTCTAAATTAAACCATACTTACCATCACGCCCATTCCAGCTGAAGCCAACGATCTCCTGCAATAAAAGTAAAATAATAAAGCAACATCATCCTTACCTTTCCATGGCTCCCACGACAGCTTCAGCTCTGCTACATCGAGATGACAGGCTGGACCGCAGCAGAACGCTGCCATCCATCCTGTCATCCCGCAGACACTGAGAAGCGCAGGCATACTTCCAGTCCTCAGTGTCTGGCTGTGACGGCATCCAGATGAGCCGAGGTCATGTCCAATGAACTCAGCTCACCTCATGTACGTCACTGACAGCGTGGGAAAATTCTCCTGCACTCAGCACTTCAGCGTGAGAATTTTCCCACGCTGTCAGTGACGTGCATGAGGTGAGCTGAGTTCATTGGACATGACCTCACCTCATGTATGTCACTGACAGCGTGGGAGAATTCTCACGCTGAAGCGCTGAGTGAAGGAGAATTTTCCCACGCTGTCAGTGACGTGCATGAGGTGAGCTGAGTTCATTGGACATGACCTCGGCTCATCTGGATGCCGTCACAGCCAGACACTGAGGAGTGGAAGTATGCCTGCGCTTCTCAGTGTCTGCGGGATGACAGGATGGATGGCAGCGTTCTGCTGCGGTCCAGCCTGTCATCTCGATGTAGCAGAGCTGAAGCTGTCGTGGGAACCATGGAAAGGTAAGGATGAGGTGGCTTTATTATTTTACTTTTATTGCAGGAGATCGTTGGCTTCAGCTGGAATGGGCGTGATGGTAAGTATGGTTTAATTTAGAACAATAAAGAATTGTGTCTTTATTTCAATTAAAGGACTTTATTCTGGGTGTTTGTGTTTTCTTTTAACTTTGACTATGGGGTTAGTAATGGGGGTGTCTTATAGACGCCTCTCCATTACTAACCTGGGCTTGATGTCAGCTGGCATTATAAGCTGACATCAACCCCAACCCTATTACCCCCTGCCACCGCACCAGGGCAGCGTGGAAGAGCGAGGCTAAGTGCCAGAATTGGCGCATCCTATGGATGCGCCATTTCTGGGGCGGCTGACGGCTGGTGTTTCTAGCCCGGGAGGGGGCCAATATTCATGGCACCCTTCCTGGGCTATTAATATCAGCCCCCAGCTGTCTGCCTAGCCTGTGCTAGCTATTAAATTAGGGGGGACCCCACGTTATTTTTTTTGGGGGGGTTCCCCCATTTTAATAGCTAGTAAAGGCTAGGTATTCAGCTGGGGGCTGATATTAGTAGCCTGGGAAGCTCCGTGGGTATTACCCCCTTCCCAGGCTTCAAACATTTGCCCCAGCTGTCTGCTTAACCTCCGCTAGAGCCTAAAATTAAGGGGAACCCCACGCCAATTTTTTTTTAAATAAATCCTTTATTTTAACACTAAATGACAAGTACAGTAATCAACATTGTCACTGTACTTCATATATATGTGACTGACATGTTTCTATCTATCTAATCTATGTGTGATTCTCTATTCTTTCTATTCTAAATTGTCGGGTACAGATGCTGAATTGCCGGCCGGCTTTCTTAAAGAGACGGTGCATGAAAACACTATTATTTTTTTAAATAAATCCTTTACACTAAATGACAAGTACAGTAAGCAACACTGTCACTGTACTTCATATATATGTGACTGACATGTTTCTATCTATCTAATCTATGTGTGAAGCTCTATTCTGTCTGTTATAAATTGTCGGGTACCGCTGCTGAATTGCCGGCCGGCTTTTTTAAAGAGACGGTGCACGAAAACACTAATATTTTTTTTAATAAATTCTTTACACTAAATGACAAGTACAGTAAGCAACACTGTCACTGTACTTCATATATATGTGACTGACATGTTTCTATCTATCTAATCTATGTGTGAAGCTCTATTCTTTCTGTTGTAAATTGTCGGGTACCGGTGTATGCCGCTGATGAATTGCCGGCTTTTCATGTCATTCTACATTATTCTTAGTTGTTTTCCTTCATGTAGAATTAACCTACAAGGAAAGAAAGGGTTTATTTTCATTCCGATATTTGTGTCCCATTGACTTGCATTGGTTTCCGGTATCGGAATCGGCGATATCCGATACTTTTTGGGTATCGGCCCGATCCAATCCGATACGATATTTCCTGATATCGGAAGGTATCGCTCAACACTACATATGAGTGCCTTCTTTCTGCCCTACCTGCAACATGACCCTCGGATTGTCAGAATTCGAAGTAATCCCGACTACTGGGTTGCTACACTCTTAGATCCTTGGTACAAAAGTAAATTTGCCGAAATAATTCCTGCCATAGAAAGGGATTCACGCATGCAGGAGTATCTGCAGTCGCTGTTGCAGAATCTTACATGTGCTTTTCCACAAAACACCAGTGGTGCACGTAGTGAATCTCACAGTTCTATATTGCAAACCGTGTGACTGTCGAGTCTTCATCACTCAAACCGTAACAGTAACACAGTATCTGCTGGTCACAGCAATTTTGTGGAATCGTTTCACCACTTTTTTAGACCATCCTTTGCAAGGCCACAGGAGACAAGAAGTCTGACACATAGTCAACGCCTAGAGAGGATGGTACAGGAGTATCTCCAAGTGAACATCGAAGCCATGACTGTGTCACTGGACCCTTGCTCATTTTGGGATTCCAATCTGGAAAAATGGGTGGAGTTCGCCACTCACGCCTTGGAGATCTTGTCATGCCCTGCAGCCAGCGTTCTCTCTGAACGTGTGTTCAGCGCTGCTGGTGGTGTGCTGACAGATAAGCGCACGTGGCTGTCCACTGAGAATATAGACAGACTCACGTTCATAAAGATGAATAAATCATGGATTCTCAAGGACTTTTCTACCCCTGTGTCATCATGGGGAGACTAAAAGCATGAGGATTTGGTAAATCCACCCGTTTTAAGCAACTGTGGGGCAATTGATGCCACTTAACCCTAGAACGCATGACCATAAAAATCTACACTTTCACATAATTGAGGCCTTTTAGGCCCGTGTGCAAATAACATGGAATAACTCAAAGTCAAATGACAAACAACTATATACATGATGAATACCTAGAGTTTCAAAATTCTAACTAAAGTAATCTTGCAGAAAATAGAAAACAATTAACAGGGCGGGCCTGCGAGGCCCCAGGTATGCGTTCTAGGGTTAAGTGGTGTCTGTGCCAAAATTTTGTGAAAAAATGGAGACTCTTTTTGGAGTCCCCTTGCTGTGTCTTACGTGACGTTGGCATCATCAATTTCAGGTGGGTTGGGTCGCTCCCCCCCCACACTTTTAACTGTAAGAAACTACATACACTATGGCTTTGGATAACACAGTTGCTTGAGTCTGAAGAGCTGTTTACTCAGATGTCTGCTCCAAAGCTTCAGTGTCTGCTGGTCAGCGTAGAAATTTTAACTGCATCTAGCCTAGGCAATACTTTGGGCGTAGTAGCCCAGCTGCGAAGCAAGCTGCACCGCCTGTGTATCTAATAAGAATTTTTAAATGCATCTAGCCTAGGCAGACTGTGTGGACCCCCAACCAAACCCAGACGCTCAGCCCCCCTACCGCCCCCCTTTCCTTGACAATACAATAGTGTAACTCTTACAACTGGATGGCTGAGGATCGGTCACAGCTTTATTAACTCTTTATACTCATTCCATTAGAAAGGCATTTTATTCTAAAATTATTCAGCTTTTTGCAGCATGCCCTGGGTCTCCACTCCGGCAAGTTGGCCAACAAGTGTAACTCTCCAACATGTCCTTTCTATTTCCAGGCCACGGAGGATCCTGCGTACTCGTATGCAGGACTCTGACCCCCACCCATCACTCTTAACGCTTGTTCCACTCCACCCTGTAGTCCTGACTGGAATATGTCCAGTCCAATATCCATTAAGTGAACACCGTCGGGCCGTATGAGGCCTGCTTTATCTCCCTCCAGTTGTCGGTGTCATATCACTACACCGCCTCTGTCTCTTCTAAATTTTGCCATCCGAATATTTATTACCCGCCTTGTCCGTTCGATGGCCGTGATGTCTCGCGCACATTGCCATACCGCTATCGGCACAATCTCTGACCATACTATAGTTAGTTTTGTGAAAAATTCTCTGAAGCGCTCAGTGTTTAGTTTCATTATTGCCATTAGTTATGCGCTCTTGTGATGACCTAGGTTGTTTCCCCCCCTGTATAACTAAGATGACCAAACCTCTTGCCTCTCTCCCTACCTTGATTACCTCCATTAGTACCTGTGGCCATAGCAGGCCTCTAATACCTCTCCAGTTGAAATATGTGTTATGAAATTCTAATTTCCTCCCACCTGGGTGGACTTTCGCCCTTTATTCTGCCCAATATATATACGAGTGGCCTATCACCCACACTGTTGACTTAGAGTCACCTGTTAAAGAAACAAACCACGTTATGATAACAAGTCCGGTTTTATGTATCTCGCCAAACACGTGGATCGCCATCTCCCTATCCTCTGAACTTCCGTTTCTGACAGTCCTGCTCTTGCTGCTTCCGTGGCCGCACCTATGCGGAATGAGTGTGTCCCGTAATCTTTGGGGTGGTTCCCTGCCGATGTTATGCATTTATTAAATATAGCTCGGAACTGGTATCTTGATAATGGCGTTCCATCAATGTGTGATAGGAAGAAATTAATTTGTGATCTGATGGTTATATATGTTTTTACTATTGTTACCCGACTCAGTGTACCATTTGGGGGCTGTAGAAGTACCCATGTGCCCCTGCCCGCTGGAACCGTTTTCTATTGGCGTATGCGTAGACGTATTGCATTATTGGCTATGACTACATCCTGGTGTAATAAGCCTCCACTGGTGGTAATTTTGGATTGAGGGACTAATTCGCTTAAGCATAGCGCCCTGAAGAAGGCGATCGCAAATGCAGTAGACAGTGTTGCTTCAAATTGTGAGTGTCATGTTAATGGTGTTAAGGTAACTAGAAGGAATATAGAGTGCACATAGGGTCTTATCCGAGATAAAGGAAATATATGTGAAAGATAAATCAAATTCACTCACCTATTGGGGTTGTGTAAGACACAACCACTGTAAGACTGTCCTGAGGAAGTGGTGTGATCACCACGAAACGCGTAGAAATAAAGTCTATTTTATTATTACATCGACTTGGATTCCTCTGGTACATAATTCTGACAGGCGAGCAGCGCAGTTTGATGCCCCATTCTCTTCACCCAACAAAGGATGTTAATGGTGTTAGGGATATGATGTGAGAAATCAGTTTTAGTGACACGGGACGGGACGTCTACACTCCTGACTTGGCTGACCCCTTTTCCACCCTTTTGTGGATTGTCTGATGATGAATCTTTGTCACTTCTCCCCAATTCAGTAGTTGGAAGTGAAATGCTACTCCGGTCAGACACCGCTGCGCTGACGCCCCTGATATGCCCCTCATCATTAGCTGGTGGAGAAATTCTATGTTGACTTGTGATCTGGCTTGTTCACTTTGGTCAACCCGTCTGCCTGCTACTAGTCGAGTCCACTCTTCCCATGCCTTACCGTATGCTTGCCACAACGACGGGGCAACTGATGCTCTGATTAATGGCATCAACTATTCGCCACTAGATCCCATAGGGAGGGTGGGCAACTGTTGCCCGATGGGTGGGCGTTGGGGAAGAGCTCTGTGAAAATCTTCCAATTGAATTGTGATAAAGCGTTAGCAGCAGCTTTAGACCCCTCAGCATCGTGGCTAGCGCGGACCCATACATTGTGTTTTAGGCACAGGAATGCTAGCCGGCATAGTAGGCCTAGCACTGGGAGAGATGATGATGCCATCTTATTAATGCAGTGCGCTAGGCTATTGTTTTTTGTAATGAAGCGTATGTTTTTGTTAGCTAGGCGCGCGCCCCATATTTCTATTGCTACCACTATTGGGAAGAAAAATTATTTTCAGGGCTAGATGCAGCTAATAATTATTACTAATTTCAAAGCTGGTGGAGCTTGCTATAGATGGCCTAATACAATGAGTACCACACACTGCTACAAGCTGAAATATTTTTTCAGAGCTAGATGCAGAAAAAAATTATATTGAATATGCAACCTGATGGAGGTCAGTATAGATGGACTAATAGAACAAGTCCCACACTGCTAGAAGCCAAAATATTTTTTCAGAGCTAGATGCAGAAAAAAATTATATTGAATTTGCAACCTGATGGAGGTCAGTATAGATGGACTAATAGAACAAGTCCCACACACTGCTACAAGCGAAAATATTTTTTCAGAGCTAGATGCAGAAAAAAATTATTTTGAATTTGCAACCTGATGGAGATCAGTATGGATGGACTAATATAGCAAGTCCCACACACTGTTAGAAGCCTAAATATTTTTTCAGAGCTAGATGCAGAAAAAAATTATATTGAATTTGCAACCTGATGGAGGTTAGTATAGATGGACTAATAGAAAAAGTCCCACACACTGCTAGAAGCCTAATTATTTTTTCAGAGCTAGATGCAGAAAAAAATTATATTGAACTTGCAACCTGATGGAGGTTAGTATAGATAGACTAATAGAACAAGTCCCACACACTGCTACAAGCTGAAATATTTTTTCAGAGCTAGATGCAGAAAAAAATTATATTGAATTTGCAACCTGATGGAGGTCAGTATGGATGGACTAATAGAACAAGTCCCACACACTGCTAGAAGCCTAAATATTTTTTCAGAGCTAGATGCAGAAAAAAATTATATTGGATTTGCAAGCTGATGAAGGTTAGTATAGATGGACTAATAGAACAAGTCCCACACATTGCTAGAAGCCTAAATATTTTTTCAGAGCTCGATGCAGAAAAAAATTATATTGAATTTGCAACCTGATGGAGGTCAGTATAGATGGACTAATAGAACAAGTCCCACACACTGCTAGAACCCGAAATATTTTTTCAGAGCTAGATGCAGAAAAAAATTATATTGAATTTGCTACCTGATGGAGGTCAGTATAGATTGACTAATAGAACAAGTCCCACAAACTGCTACAAGCCAAAATATTTTTTCAGAGCTAGATGCAGAAATAAATTATATTGAATTTGCAACCTGATGGAGGTTAGTATAGATGGACTAATAGAACAATTCCCACACACTGCTAGAAGCCTAAATATTTTTCAGAGCTAGATGCAGAAAAAAATTATATTGAATTTGCAACCTGATGGAGGTTAGTATAGATGGACTAATAGAACAAGTCCCAATCACTGATACAAGCTGAAATATTTTTTCAGAGCTAGATGCAGAGAAAAATTATATTGAATTTGCAACCTGATGGAGGTCAGTATAGACGGACAAATAGAACAAGTCACACATACTGCTAGAAGCTGAAATATTTTTTCAGAGCTAGATGCAGAAAAAAATTATATTGAATTTGCCACCTGGTGAAGGTTAGTATAGATGGACTAATATAACAAGTCCCACACACTGCTAGAAGCCTAAATATTTTTTCAGAGCTCGATGCAGAAAAAAATTATATTGAATTTGCTTCCTGATGGAGGTCAGTATAGATGGACTAATAGAACAAGTCCCACACACTGCTACAAGCTGAAATATTTTTTCATAGTTAGATGCAGAGAAAAATTATATTGAATTTGCAACCTGATGGAGGTCAGTATAGACGGACTAATAGAACAAGTCCCACACACTGCTAGAAGCTGAAATATTTTTTCAGATCTAGATGCAGAAAAAAATTATATTGAATTTGCCACCTGATGGAGGTTAGTATAGATGGACTAATAGAACAAGTCCCACACACTGCTGGAAGCCAAAATATTTTTTCAGACCTAGATGCAGAAAAAAATTATATTGAATTTGCAACCTGGTGGAGGTTAGTATAGATGAACTAATATAACATGTCCCGCACACTGCTAGAAGGCTAAACATTTTTTCAGAGCTAGATGCAGAAAAAAATTATATTGAATTTGATACCTGATGGAGGTCAGTATAGATGGACTAATAGAACAAGTCCCACAAACTGCTACAAGCCAAAATATTTTTTCAGAGCTAGATGCAGAAAATAATTATATTGAATTTGCAACCTGATGGAGGTTAGTATAGATGGACTAATAGAACAATTCCCACACACTGCTAGAAGCCTAAATATTTTTCAGAGCTAGATGCAGAAAAAAATTATATTGAATTTGCAACCTGATGGAGGTTAGTCTAGATGGACTAATAGAACAAGTCCCACACACTGCTACAAGCTGAAATATTTTTTCAGAGCTAGATGCAGAGAAAAATTATATTGAATTTGCAACCTGATGGAGGTCAGTATAGACGGACAAATAGAACAAGTCACACATACTGCTAGAAGCTGAAATATTTTTTCAGAGCTAGATGCAGAAAAAAATTATATTGAATTTGCAACCTGATGGAGGTCAGTATAGATGGACTAATAGAACAAGTCCCACACACTGCTACAAGCGAAAATATTTTTTCAGAGCTAGATGCAGAAAAAAATTATTTTGAATTTGCAACCTGATGGAGATCAGTATGGATGGACTAATATAACAAGTCCCACACACTGTTAGAAGCCTAAATATTTTTTCAGAGCTAGATGCAGAAAAAAATTATATTGAATTTGCAACCTGATGGAGGTTAGTATAGATGGACTAATAGAAAAAGTCCCACACACTGCTAGAAGCCTAATTATTTTTTCAGAGCTAGATGCAGAAAAAAATTATATTGAACTTGCAACCTGATGGAGGTTAGTATAGATAGACTAATAGAACAAGTCCCACACACTGCTACAAGCTGAAATATTTTTTCAGAGCTAGATGCAGAAAAAAATTATATTGAATTTGCAACCTGATGGAGGTCAGTATGGATGGACTAATAGAACAAGTCCCACACACTGCTAGAAGCCTAAATATTTTTTCAGAGCTCGATGCAGAAAAAAATTATATTGAATTTGCTTCCTGATGGAGGTCAGTATAGATGGACTAATAGAACAAGTCCCACACACTGCTACAAGCTGAAATATTTTTTCATAGTTAGATGCAGAGAAAAATTATATTGAATTTGCAACCTGATGGAGGTCAGTATAGACGGACTAATAGAACAAGTCCCACACACTGCTAGAAGCTGAAATATTTTTTCAGATCTAGATGCAGAAAAAAATTATATTGAATTTGCCACCTGATGGAGGTTAGTATAGATGGACTAATAGAACAAGTCCCACACACTGCTGGAAGCCAAAATATTTTTTCAGACCTAGATGCAGAAAAAAATTATATTGAATTTGCAACCTGGTGGAGGTTAGTATAGATGAACTAATATAACATGTCCCGCACACTGCTAGAAGGCTAAACATTTTTTCAGAGCTAGATGCAGAAAAAAATTATATTGAATTTGATACCTGATGGAGGTCAGTATAGATGGACTAATAGAACAAGTCCCACAAACTGCTACAAGCCAAAATATTTTTTCAGAGCTAGATGCAGAAAATAATTATATTGAATTTGCAACCTGATGGAGGTTAGTATAGATGGACTAATAGAACAATTCCCACACACTGCTAGAAGCCTAAATATTTTTCAGAGCTAGATGCAGAAAAAAATTATATTGAATTTGCAACCTGATGGAGGTTAGTCTAGATGGACTAATAGAACAAGTCCCACACACTGCTACAAGCTGAAATATTTTTTCAGAGCTAGATGCAGAGAAAAATTATATTGAATTTGCAACCTGATGGAGGTCAGTATAGACGGACAAATAGAACAAGTCACACATACTGCTAGAAGCTGAAATATTTTTTCAGAGCTAGATGCAGAAAAAAATTATATTGAATTTGCCACCTGGTGAAGGTTAGTATAGATGGACTAATATAACAAGTCCCACACACTGCTAGAAGCCTAAATATTTTTTCAGAGCTCGATGCAGAAAAAAATTATATTGAATTTGCTTCCTGATGGAGGTCAGTATAGATGGACTAATAGAACAAGTCCCACACACTGCTACAAGCTGAAATATTTTTTCATAGTTAGATGCAGAGAAAAATTATATTGAATTTGCAACCTGATGGAGGTCAGTATAGACGGACTAATAGAACAAGTCCCACACACTGCTAGAAGCTGAAATATTTTTTCAGATCTAGATGCAGAAAAAAATTATATTGAATTTGCCACCTGATGGAGGTTAGTATAGATGGACTAATAGAACAATTCCCACACACTGCTAGAAGCCTAAATATTTTTCAGAGCTAGATGCAGAAAAAAATTATATTGAATTTGCAACCTGATGGAGGTTAGTCTAGATGGACTAATAGAACAAGTCCCACACACTGCTACAAGCTGAAATATTTTTTCAGAGCTAGATGCAGAGAAAAATAATATTGAATTTGCAACCTGATGGAGGTCAGTATAGACGGACTAATAGAACAAGTCCCACACACTGCTAGAAGCTGAAATATTTTTTCAAAGCTCGATGCAGAAAAAAATTATATTGAATTTGTCTCCTGATGGAGGTTAGTATAGATGGACTAATAGAACAAGTCCCACACACTGCTAGAAGCCAAAATATTTTTTCAGAGCTAGATGCAGAAAAAAATTATATTGAATTTGCAACCTGGTGGAGGTTAGTATAGATGGACTAATAGAACAAATCCCACACAATGCTAGAAGCCTAAATATTTTTTCAGAGCTCGATGCAGAAAAAAATTATAGTGGATTTGCAACCTGGTGGAGGTTAGTAAAGATGGACTAATAGAATGATGCTATACCCAAAAGGTTTTACTTCACTAGGTGCGCTAACAAAATTTGTATTCTATACACAGGTGGTGTAGCTTGCAACACAGATAGGCTACTCCACTGACTAACACATTCTGCAATAGGCCAAAAAGGATTTGCTGTGCTAGATTTAACCAAATGCTGTGAAAAAAACTTGCACAGCACTGGCACAGACCTGCCTGGCAAAAAGTGATAGGAACTGATATAGCCTAGCCCTGAAAAGGACTTCAATTACAATTAGTCTTTACTCCCATCCTATCTATTTAAGAGCACAGACCTGCCTGATAAAAGTCGTATTAAATGATGTAACCTAGTCCTTCAAAGGACTGCTATCACAACTCTTCCCTACTCCCAAGCTATCTGTTGATTTGTGCGAAAATTGGCTTGAAATTAACAAATTATAGCGCACACAGCAACAGCGGTGCCGTCTAACACGCAGCTGCAGCAGGGAGAAAATGGTGGTGACGGGGAAAATGGTAGGGTCTTATAGGGCAAGGACATGTGACAAACACTGCCAATGACACATGCCCTTGCTTTTGTGAAAAAAAGCACTTCGCTCCGTGTGTGCGCTGCTGATAGGCTGACAGATTGCACCTCCCCACTGTAAATGCGGGAAAGATTAAAAAAAAATGGTCATCTTCATTATTCCTGCAGAGATCCATCCCCTACCCCTCCCCCTGCCCCGCTGTACACTCAAGCTGCGTATTAACATTAATTTTCAGCATTACTGAGAAAAAATCCAGTTATGCTTTTGGTGCACGAACAGTTATCGAACATAACCTCGAATAGCCGAATTTTTTTCAAATCGTACGTGTTCGCCGAACGGCTCGAACACCACCAAAACAGCTCGAATTTGAGATTGGCGAACAGTTCGAGTCGAACACCGCTCATCTCTAAAAATCACCTCACCAACCGTTTTAAGCTTTCAAATTACTAATCATGTTTATCTGTATCTTGGCTGGAAAATAATTTGGGCCTTGTAGCAGTGTGCTGTACTGATTCTATTAGGCCATCTATACTAAACTCGACCAGATTTAAAATTACTAATCATGTTTGTCTGTGTCTTGGCTGGAAAATAATTTGGGCTTTGTAGCAGTTTGCAGTACTGATTTTATTAGGCCATCTATGCTAAGCTCCACCAGTTTTCAAATTAATAATAATATTTAGCTGCATCTAGCCCGGAAAATAATTTTGGGGCTCCTAGATGCGCAAGACACATGAGTGCCTTCTTGCTGCACTACCTGCAACATGACCCTCAGATTGTCAGAATTCGAAGTAATCCTAACTACTGGGTTGCCACACTCTTAGATCCCCCACACTCTTCGATCAACCTTTTCATTTTAATAAAGAACAAAAGAATGGTCATTTTTGAAATTATAAGCATTAGCAGGTTATTACAAACTGAAATCAAACAGTATTCAACTCAAAACTTTATTCTAGGTGATGTTACATTAGCACATAGGACCCCTTGTTCGAAAGGAGTTTCTGAACTCTCTCGTCCATTGAATTTGTCTGGTTTTGGATGGTTTTTGCTTCATTTGTTTTTCATGAGGACAGAATACCCTCCCAGAGCTGTTGCTTAGATATGAACTGCCTCCAGCCATCATAGACACTTATTTTAATGATGCTCCAGAGGTTCTGATTGGGGTTGAGGTCAGGGGAGCATGGGGGTCACACCATAAGTTTGTCCTCTTTTATGCCCATATCAGCCAGAGATGCAGATGTGTTATGTGCAGCATGAGAGGGTGCATTATCATACATGAAAATAATCTTGCTGCGGAATACACGGTTCCTATTCTTGAACCATGGCAGGAAGTGCTGTTTGAGAAGCTGCACATACATTATGGAGTTCATATTTACCCCTTCAGGGATCCTAAAGGGGCCGACAATCTCTCTTCCCATGATTCCAGCCCAAAACATTACTCCACCTACTCCTTGTTGGCGCTGTAGCCATGTTTGCGTGGGGTGTCCATCAACCAGCCATCCTCCACTCCATCCATCTGGACCATCGAGCGTTGCACGGCACTCATCGGTGAACAAAACAGTTTTGAAGTAAGTCTTCATGTATTGCTTGGCCAACTGGAGCCATTTCTGCTTGTGTGCAGTGGATAAAGGAGGTCGACAGGATGGCGTATGCACAGCTGCAAACCTCTGAAGGACTCTGCATCTTGTTGTTCGGGGGACGTTGCAGGCACCAGCAGCTTCAAAAACTTGTCTGCTGAAGTGACAAGGCTTTTTTGCCGCTGCTCTTTTAACCTGATGTAATTGCCTGTAGGAAAGAGTCCTCAATTTTCCCTTATCAGCACGCACACGTGTGTACTGTGAATCAGCTACATACTTCTTGATTGTGCTATGATCAGGATGAAGTGTCTTGGCAATGTTGATTGTACTCATGACTTGACCTAAACACTCCACAATTTGTTGCTTCTCAGCAGCCAACACATCCTTTTTCTTTCCCATTTTGGCAGAAAATGTAGGCAGATTAATAATGTGGGACAGCCTTCTTAAGTAGTCTTGCCTTTCATTGGACACACCTGCCAAACTAATTAGCACAGGTGTCTGCAATTGCTTACAGTGATATAAAGAGCCCTGACGCACATCACCATCAATGACTTTAACTGACAACCAAAAAAATTTTTACCTTATTACTCTTAAACACTTTTTGCATAATAATTTGGAACACAGTGTACATGTGCTTTTCCACAAAACACCAGTGGTTCACGTAGTGAATTTTACAGTTCTAACTTGCCAACCGTGGTCTGTATGGAGTTGTTCAATAAAGGGCCCAAAATTAAGATAACATAGACAGGAGAGGTCTCTATGAATAGGAATTCCTAAGTATTTGATACCCTGTGAGGTCCAGGCAAAGGGAAAGTTGGACTGGATGTAATCCTGTATGGATTTGGGGAGGGAGACATCGAGGGCCTCAGACTTCGCTGCATTGATTTTAAAATTTGACCATGTAACAAAGTGATCTATTTCAGCCATAACAGTAGGGATGGATATACTGTATGTGATTGAGTGATATATACTAGGACATCACCAGCAAATGCAGAGCACTTGTACTCGGTGCCTCCCACCTCAATCCACCTAATATTGGGGTTATGGCGAATTGATGAGAGCAGGTGCTCCGTCCGACATCCCTGCCTTGTCCCATTGGTGATTATGAAAGGTGATGAAAATGTTCCATTTATCTTCAGCCTAGGTGACGTATTGCGATACAGGGCCGTGATTTTGCCTATAAAAGGGTCCCCTAGACTCCTACCCCAAGCTTTTTAAGAGAATAATATAATATATGGCGTGCCAGGAGACACTATGGAATGCTTTCTCAGCATCCAACGAGAGTATCTAATTACAAATTTTTAACTACATCTAGCCCAGGAAATACTTTGTGCCTAGTAGCAGTGTCTGCTAGTCAGTGGATTATCCCAGCTGTTAAGCAAGCTACACCACCTGTAGTTTGGACACTTAACTTTTTCAAAGGAAATGGTTCGGGCCCCCAGGACACTCAGTGAAGAGCATCGGGGTGGCACCGCAAGGCATAGGGGCTGGGACTGCTGGGACTGGTGGTAGGACACCTTGCGGTGGACCGCCGAGCTCGATCCTTATAAAAGCTTTTTAACTGCAGCAGCTTTAGTGGACGCTACTGGAGCTGGAATTACGCAGCTGCTGGCATGAGACTTGCCCTCCATTAGATCCTTGTAAAAGGATTTAAAGTGTATTCATTCAAATTAGAGAGACAATTAAATTAAAAAGATTAGACCTGCCTCCACCGCAGGGGTGCTCGCTCGACCCACCAGCGGACAGGCACCAGTATTGGGAGAGGGGGGCTGGCCGTCAGGGTCCACCGCAGCTCTGGCACAAAGCTGGCGACACGGAGGTCGCACTGGCAGGAACGGACTGGCCGTGTTGGCTTTGCACTTTTTTGGTCTCCCCCTCCTTTTACCCCTCCACCTCTTTTCTTTTCGCATGACTATATGTATTTGTCACTTTTCCATGTGTTAGTTGTGTCTTCTGAGCAGTTTGTCAGGTTTTGGACACCTTTGAAGGTGTTTTCTATGTGTTTCTATGTGTTTTTGTTTGCTTGCAATTGGTTTTAACGGTGTTCGAAGGTGTTCGACGAACAGTTCGACGAACAGTTCGGCGAACATACGTTTGTTCGACGAACCGAACTCGAACACTACGGGGGTGGCTCAACACTACTTTTCTCAGACTTTTCTTAGCGGGGGCTGCATCTCGGCAGGGTTGGACGGGCCCACAAGAGAATGCTCTGGTGGAGTCTGTCTTCTCCAACAGGACAGTTCATCATAGCACAAACTTTGCAGCTGCTCTGGAGCTCTGTTGTGTTACAGCTTACAACAATTCTACAGCAGTGTGAGGTTTGTCACCTAAGCATTAAGCATATTATCTTCAGCACAGCCTGTTGCTGCTTGGCCAAGGCAGAGCTGCAGTGCTACCAGCTTGTGACTGATGTGGTCATTTCGGAGATGAAGGCCGAACAGGAGGAGGATGAGGAGGTGCAGGCGCTGAACAATGTGATTACATTGAGGTTACATTGGCAAGTCTGGTTTTTATACTAAAGAAAGATCCTACTGTGTTATTATTTATTTATTTTTTACGTCTCTTCAAATGTGAATTGGAGTGCGTCCTAATTTTTGGCAGCCCTTGAAATTGCTGCATATGCAATCACAGTATAGTAGACCCACTCCTTAATAATGGGAAGGACAATTCAAATAGATTCTATAGAATGTTAACTGTCTTATCTGAAATCAGTTTACTGTTGAGGTATTGCAGTTTGGATAGAGTATTTTCAATCCAGCCAGGTATTATTGCCTTATACTGGGTGCTGCTGGTGCTGCCCAAAAAGAAATAAAACCTATTCTATTCCCTATCGATAACACTGTTAGATGCATTTACAATAAGGACAGGTGCTGCTGGGTGGTATCATCAGCTCCAGATGAGTGTTCATTCTGGTTGCATACATTTCTTCGACAGTCGATAACATTTTTTTGGGGGGGTGATTTCTTTGGCCTTATATACAAGTCATTACCCTGGAAAGAATGTTTCATAACATTTTTTTCCATTTTAGCTTTTTTTTGTATGTTTTTTTTTGTGGGATAAAGTCTAATGGCCACGGTTTCAGGAAGTCGCCTAATAGTATGCTATTTGTCAGTGACCAAGTGTCAATTGGTTCAACAAAACACAGGTGGCTGACTTTAAATGGAGTGTAATAATTGGCATGCTCCTCAAAATTTCTGTATAATTAAGGCAGTCATATGGGTCACATCTGATCATTGAAAAAAGTTTCTCTGCTTCCACAATACAGTAATGTGAATAAAATTAAAAAAATCTGGCTGTATTCTGCAAACAAGCAAATGAAGAAGTAAAATGGTGTACACTGACACACTGCTACTAACTGTAAATGGAGGACAAGATTTTCCACATTCAATATTTTACACATTTACTACAAATTAAATGATTTGTACCGCAGTTATATGTGATACATCTGACGGACACCCACGGTTTTAAAAAGCAGCCTTGTAGTTATCCATTTGTCACAGTGATAACAGGTAAATTGCTTCACTGATGCACTGCTACAAACTCTAAATGGAGGACAGAAATGGCTGGATTTGTACAGCAGTTATATGTGATACGTCTGACGGACACACACGGTTTTAAATAGCGCCCTGAAATTTCCTATTTGTCACAGCGACCATGTGTGAATAGCTTCACTGACATACTGCTGCAAACTCTAAATTGAGGACAGAAATGGCTGGATTTGTACCACAGTTATATGTGATGTGTCTGACGGATACCCACGATTTTAAATAGCGGCCCTGTAGTTTCCTATTTTTCATAGTGACCACATGTGAATAGCTTCACTGAAACATTGCTACAAATTCTAAATGGAGGACAGAAATGGCTGGATTTGTACCGCAGTAATATGTGATACGTCTGATGGACACACACGGTTTTAAATAGCAGCACTGTAATTTCCTATTTGTCACAGCGACCACGTGTGAATAGGTTCATTGACACACTGCTGCAAACTCTGAATAGAGGACAGAAATGGCTGGATTTGTACCATAGTTATATGTTATACGTCTGATGGACATCCACAGTTTTAAATAGCTGCCCTGTAGTTTCCTATTTGTCACAGCGACCATGTGTGAATAGCTTCACTGACACACTGCTACAAACTCTAAATGAAGGACAGAAATGGCTGGATTTGTACCCCAGTAATATGTGATACGTCTGACAGACATCCACAGTTTTAATTAGCGGCCCTGTAATATCCTATTTGCCACAGCGACCACTTGTGAATAGCTTTACTAACACACTGCTACAAACTCTAAATGAAGGACAGAAATGGCTGGATTTGTACCAGAGTTATTTATGATACGTCTGGCAGACACCCACAGTTTTAAATATCGGCTCAGTAGTTTCCTATTTGTCACAGCGACCATGAGTGAATAGCTTCACTGGCACAATGTTACAAACTTTAAATGGAGGACAGAAATGTCTGGATTTATACCATAGTTATATGTGATAAGTCTGATGGACACCCATGGTTTTAAATAGCGGGCCTGTGGGTTACTATTTGTCACAGCGACCAAGAGTGAATAGCTTCACTGACACACTGCTACAAACTCTAAATGGAGGACAGAAGTGGTAGGATTTTTATCGCAGTTACATGTCATACGTCTGACGGAAATCCACGGTTTTAATAGTGGCCCTGTAGTTTCCTATTTGTCACAGTGACCACGTGTGAATAGCTTCACTGACACACCGCTACAAACTTTAAATGAAGGACAGAAATGGCTGGATTTGTACCGCAGTAATATGTGATACGTCTGACAGATATGCACAGTTTTAATTAGTGGCCCTGTAATTTCCTATTTGTCACAGTGACCACTTGTGAATAGATTCACTGACGCACTGCTACAAACTCTAAATGGAGGACAGAAATGGCTGGATTTGTACAAGAGTTATTTATGATAAGTCTGGCAGACACCCACAGTATTAAATATCGGCTCAGTAGTTTCCTATTTGTCACAGCGACCACGAGTGAATAGCTTCACTGACATACTGCTGCAAACTTTAAATGGAGGACAGAAATGGCTGGATTTGTACCATAGTTATATGTAATACGTCTGATGGACTCCCATGGTTTTAAATCGCGGGGCTGTAGGTTACTATTTGTCACAATGACCATGTGTGAATAGCTTCACTGACACACTGCTACAAATTCTAAATGGAGGACAGAAATAGCTGGATTTGTACAAGAGTTATATGTGATACGTCTAACGGACATCCACAGTTTTAATTAGCGGCCCTGTAATTTCCTATTTGTCACAGTGATCACGTGTGAATAGCTTCACTGACACACTGCTACAAACTCTAAATGGAGGACAGAAATGTCTGGATTTGTACTACAGTTATTTATGATACGTCTGGCAGACACCCACAGTTAGAAATACCGACTCAGTAGTTTAATATTTGTCACAGCGACCACGTGTGAATAGCTTCACTGACACACTGCTACAAACTTTAAATGGAGGACATAAATGGCTGGATTTATACTGTAGTTATATGTGATACGTCTGACGGACACCCATGGTTTTAAATAGTGAGCCTGTAGTTACTATTTGTCATAGCGACCACGTGTGAATATCTTCACTGACACACTGCTACAAACTTTAAATGGAGGACAATATTTTCCACATTCACTACAAATTTGTGTATTTTTATAGCTGTAATATGGGATCACGTCTGATGATGGAAAATATCTGTCTGTATTCTACAGTGCTAACATGCAAATGGAGCAGTGAAATGGTGATGTCACAATTCCTGCATTCTTTGTGGGATTGCTATGCGGTCCTATTGAACAGGTTCTTGCTGTGTTTTGATGGACTGCTTGGCTGTCCAATCCTGTGATTGACAAGTCGGGCTCTCTGTGCTTTGATGGATCGGCTGTCCAATAGTGTTGAGCCACCCCCGTAGTGTTCGGGTTCGGTTCGTAGAACACCGGGATGTTCGTGGAACTGTTCGTCGAGCACCTTAAAACACTGTCGAACACTGTCGAACACCGTTAAAAACAATGGCAGGCAAACAAAAACACATAGAAAACACCTTCAAAGCTGTCCAAAAGCTGACAAACTGCTCAGAAGACACTCTCTTTAAAAAAGACGGCCGGCAATTCAGCATCGGTACCAGACAATTTAGAACAGAAAGAATAGAGAATCACACATAGATTAGATAGATAGAAACATGTCAGTCACATATATAATAAGTACAGTGATAGTGTTGATTACTGTACTTGGGGCTGGGTTTGATGTCAGCTTATAATGCCAGCTGACATCAAGCCCAGGTTAGTAATGGAGAGGGGTCTATAAGACACCCCCATTACTAACCCCATAGTCAAAGTTAAAAAAAACACAAACACCCAGAATAAAGTCCTTTAATTGAAATAAACACACAATTCTTTAATGTTCTAAATTAAACCATATTTACTATCACGCCCATTCCAGCTGAAGCCAATGTCTTCTTCAATAAAAGTAAAATAATAAACCAACCTCATCCTTACCTTTCCATGGTTCCCAGGAGGGCTCCAGCTCACCTGCTACCTGCCTGCTAGCCTACCTGGAGGCTCTGCCGTCACTTGCCGTGACCACCTGCCAGTCCAGAGACTCTTGCCCGCTCACCTGGGAGCGCTCACCTGCTACCTGCCTGCTAGCCTACCTGGAGGCTCTGCCGTCACTTGCTGTGACCACTGGCCCGTCCAGAGACTCTTGCCCGCTCACCTTGGAGCGTCCACCTGCTACCTGTCTGCTAGTCTACCCAGAGACTGTCCCTGTCACTTGACGTGACTACCTGCCCTTCTTCCCAGAGACTGACCCTGTCACTTGCCGTGACTACCTGCCCGTCTTCCCTGGGAGCCACCCGTTTCCTTACAAGGACCGCCCCCTTGTATAGTTGCTCAGAGGTTCCGCCTCCCAGACCCGTTACAGTTTGCTCGGGCCATGGAACCCGGTGGCACCCAAGCTCCCTCGCTCTCGGACCTATGTCATGAACTGTCCCGTCAGAGGTCCCAACAGGAGTCCATCCTGAGTCACCTGCGGAATGTCAACTCTCGCCTGGACACTCTGACTGCTCCACCAGCAACCACCGCTAGTGTCATGACTCGCAGCCCGGCAGCGTCGCTGCCCACCAATACCATGGCATCCTGTCCCGGACCCCGGCTTTCTGCACCTCCTCGCTTCGGAGGCGACCCCGCTCAAGCTCGGGGCTTCATAAACCAGTGCACCCTGCACTTTGAACTCCTGTCCCACCAGTTTATCTCCGACCGGGCCAAAGTAGCCTTCATCATGTCCCATCTCATAGGGGAGGCACTGGCTTGGCTAAATCCTCTATGGGAGAGAAGAGACCCCCTGGTGTCCAAAATGCCAGCCTTTCTCACGGCTTTCCGGATGGTCTTCGACGAACCCGGGCGGAAGACCTCATCTGCATCATCTCTGCTACGCCACCATCAAGGAAATCTCACCGTGGGCCAATATGCCATACGGTTCCGTACCCTTGCTTCGGAGCTGGCCTGGGATAACGACGCCCTGGTGTCTGTCTTTTGGGAGGGTCTGTCCGGCCGTATTAAAGATGAACTCGCCGGTCGGGACATACCTACCACTCTCGACGACTTAATAACTCTTGCCACCCGGATTGACATCCGGTTCCAGGAGTGCGCCAAAGAGGTCACCCATGAGAGGAGGTTTCCACGTCTAGCCTCTACCTTTCAGAAACCTGTCACTTCTCCCGCTACTCCCCAGGCGCACTCACCCGAGCCTATGCAGGTCGACCAGACCAAGATGGTCAAAACCCGTCAAGAGTTACGCCGTGCCGAGGGGAGCTGCTTCTACTGTGGCAGTAAGGAGCACCGGATCTGTTCCTGCCCGGAGAGGTCGGGAAACGCCTGTGTCTAGGATCGCTCAGAGAGGTCGTCCTAGACAAGAGTAAACCCTCTCCATCTCTGTTGCTGTCGGTCTCTATCATCTGCGGGGAGAACCGTTATTTTGAACTAGCCCAACTTGATTCTGGAGCTGCCGGAAATCTCATTTCTCAGTCTCTGGTAGAGAAATACCGCATTCCCACCAAACCTCTAGCTGTACCCTTATCTGTCGCTGCCGTGGATGGGGGCCTCTTACCACATCCCATCCAACTCATCACCGAATCCATAACCCTGCAGGAGGGAATGCTGCACTCTGAGAGCATCTTCTTTCATGTTCTGCCTGGACTCTCTCACGCCCTCCTACTAGGCCTACCTTGGCTTCAGAGACATGCACCCGTGCTTGATTGGCAGATCGGAGAAGTCCTTTGCTGGGGACAGGACTGCGATAAGACTTGTTTAGTTCCCGTCCATCCTGTCCGTCCTTCTCCTACTACAGCCAATCTACCTGGTCTTCCGGCTCCTTATTGGTCGTATGCGGACGTCTTTAATAAAAAGGAGGCAGAGACATTACCCCCTCATAGACCATACGACTGCCCGATCGACCTGATGCCCGGCGCTACTCCTCCCCGTGGGCGCATTTACCCTTTGTCCGCTGCTGAGACCCAATCCATGTCAGAATATATTGAGGAGAATCTGGCCCGGGGATTCATCCGGAAATCTACTTCTCCGGCGGGAGCAGGCTTCTTCTTTGTCAAAAAGAAGGACGGCTCACTCCGTCCCTGTATAGACTATTGAGGCCTTAACCAGATCACGGTGAAGAATAAATACCCCCTTCCGCTCATTCCGGAATTATTTGACCGTCTTTGAGGGGCTAGAATCTTCACCAAGCTGGACCTCCGTGGGGCTTATAACCTGGTCCGTATCCGTCAGGGGGATGAATGGAAGACGGCATTCAACACCAGGGATGGCCACTATGAATACCTGGTAATGCCCTTCGGTCTCTGTAACGCTCCCGCCATCTTTCAAGAGTTGGTCAATGACATCTTCCGGGACCTTCTCTACTCCTGCGTAGTGGTGTACCTGGACGACATCTTGGTCTTCTCTCCGGATCTCCCCACACACCGGAGGGATGTTCGTCAGGTTCTGCTCAGGCTCAGGCAGAACCACCTCTACGCTAAATATGAGAAGTGCCTCTTTGAGCAGACCTCGCTTCAGTTTTTGGGCTACATAATTTCTCAGACCGGCCTACGAATGGATCCTGAGAAACAGTCTGCCATCGATAAGTGGCCTCGACCAGAGGGGTTGAAGGCTATTCAGCGGTTCCTGGGCTTCGCCAACTACTACCGCCTCTTCATACCACACTTCTCTTCCCGGACTGCCCCAATCTCTGCGCTCACCCGTAAGGGCACTAATCCCAGAGAATGGCCGCCCGAAGCTGAGGAAGCCTTTCTTTCCTTAAAACAGGCTTTCTCTTCCGCCCCGGTGCTGCATCGCCCGGACGGCAACAAGAAATTCTTCCTGGAAGTTGATGCCTCCTCCTCTGGAGCCGGAGTGGTACTTACCCAAAAATTGTCTTCCGGGAGAATGGCAACTTGCAGCTTCTTCTCCAATCTCTTCTCCTCTTCCGAGCGCAACTATTCTATAGGAGACCGAGAGTTATTGGCCATTATGCTGGCATTGGAGGAGTGGCGTTACCTGCTCGAGGGGGCTCTTCACCCGGTAATAATTTACATGGACCACAAGAACTTGGCTTACCTCCAGAGTGCCCAGAGACTTAACCCGCGCCAAGCCCGGTGGTCCTTGTTTTTTGCTCGCTTTGATATTGCTCTTCATTTTTGCCCGGCTGACAAAAACATCAAAGCTGACGCCTTGTCCCGATCCTTCCTGGTGTCTGATATTGAGGAGGAACCTAAACACTTCATCGATCCCGCCAGAGTAATGCAGGTGGCCACCGTGAGTCTAAATCGTCTCCCTCCCGGTAAGACGTTCGTAACGGTACCTGATCGGGAGAAGATCCTACACTGGAGTCACTCGTCTAAGCTTGCTGGCCACGCCGGTCAGAAAAAGACCCTCCAACTTATCACCCGGCACTACTGGTGGCCTACCCTGCACAAGGACGTAATAGTCTTTGTTTCTGCCTGTGAGTCCTGCGCCTGCAACAAGGTTCCGAGACACCTGCCAGCCAGTCGCCTCCTTCCTCTTCCAGTACTTGCTGCCCCCTGGCAGCATATAGCTATGGACTTCATAACAGATCTCCCTGTCTCTGCCGGTTGTACGGTCATTTGGGTGGTCGCTGACCGCTTTTCCAAAATGGCTCATTTCATTCCCCTGCCAGGCCTCCCGTCTGCACCCGAGCTGGCTAAAGACTTTATCCGCCACATCTTCCATCTCCATAGCCTGCCCCTCCACATCGTGTCGGATCGTGGGGTTCAGTTCACCTCACGCTTCTGGAGAGCCACATGTAAGCTGCTAGACGTCACCCTGGACTTCTCCTCCGCATACCACCCACAGTCCAATGGTCAAGTGGAGCGGATCAATCAGATCCTGACCAGTTACCTCCGGCACTTCGTTAATGCCCACCATTCAGACTTGGTGGATCTCCTGCCATGGGCCGAATACTCTTACAATAATCACGAGAGCGAATCTTCCTCCAAATCTCCATTTTTTGTAGTCTTCGGTCAGCATCCTCGGATCCCATTTCCCGTCTCCACCTCGGTGGACAATCCGGCCGCGGAATCTCTCGTTAGCAAATTTTCCTCCATTTGGGAGAGTACCCGATCCGCACTCCTTCAGTCGTCCGAGCGGATGAAAAAACACGATGACAAAAAATGCCTGGATCCTCCACAATTTCATCCTGGAGATAAAGTCTGGCTCTCGTCCAAGTATGTCCGGCTCAAGATTCCTTCCTACAAGTTAGGGCCTCGGTTCATCGGCCCACTAGAAGTTATCAAACAAATCAACCCAGTGGCCTATAAATTGAAACTCCCGGCCAACTTGCGGATCCCTAACTCCTTCCATGTATCTCTCCTCAAACCCATGGTACTTAACTCTTTTTCCAAGTCTACAGGTACGCCTCCTGCTCCGGTTTCCGCTGCAAACGAGTTTGAGGTAGAGAACATTCTGGCCACCAAAAGGGTAAGAGAAAAGACCTTTTTTCTAGTAGATTGGAAGGGGTTTGGTCCTGTGGAGAGAACGTGGGAGCCCCGGGAGAACATCCATGCCCCTCTCATCCTTGATAAATTTCTGTCTGGCCTAAAAAAGGGGGGGCCTAAAGGGGGGGTACTGTAGCTTCGGCGTCCCTGCCTCCTGCTAGGCAGGGACGCTGTTCCCCTCACCTCTCCGCTCCGTGCCCGGCGTCCTCCTCCCGCTCTGCTGGCAGCGCGTGCTGCTTCCCGGCCACTGTGCTTAGGGCGCGCACACACGCACTCCCCCTCTCTTAAAGGGGCCGCACGCGCCGCCCTAAGGAGTCCCCGGCCAATGGCCAGAGGACTTCACCATATATAAGGCACTTCCTCCAAAATGGAGGTGCCCGAGCAATGTTGTTGCAAAGCCTTCACTCTGCTTCAGCCCTCAGGTCCCGTTACCAGTTATCTGCCAGTCACCTGCCAGATTCCTGCTTGATACCTGCCTGATATCCACTTACCTGCTTGCAAGCCTGCGGTCCGACGGTCTGCCTTCCGACACCTGTCAGTCTGTCTATGGACCAGCCTGCCCGCTCACCTGGGAGCGCTCACCTGCTACCTGCCTGCTAGCCTACCTGGAGGCTCTGCCGTCACTTGCCGTGACCACCTGCCAGTCCAGAGACTCTTGCCCGCTCACCTGGGAGCGCTCACCTGCTACCTGCCTGCTAGCCTACCTGGAGGCTCTGCCGTCACTTGCCGTGACCACCTGCCAGTCCAGAGACTCTTGCCCGCTCACCTGGGAGCGCTCACCTGCTACCTGCCTGCTAGCCTACCTGGAGGCTCTGCCGTCACTTGCCGTGACCACCTGCCAGTCCAGAGACTCTTGCCCGCTCACCTGGGAGCGCTCACCTGCTACCTGCCTGCTAGCCTACCTGGAGGCTCTGCCGTCACTTGCCGTGACCACCTGCCAGTCCAGAGACTCTTGCCCGCTCACCTGGGAGCGCTCACCTGCTACCTGCCTGCTAGCCTACCTGGAGGCTCTGCCGTCACTTGCTGTGACCACCTGCCCATCCAGAGACTCTTGCCTGCTCACCTGGGAGCGTCCACCTGCTACCTGTCTGCTAGTCTACCCACAGACTGTCCCTGTCACTTGCCGTGACTACCTGCCCTTCTACCCAGAGACTGTCCCTGTCACTTGCCGTGACTACCTGCCCGTCTTCTCTGGGAGCCACCCGCTTCTTTACAAGGACCGCCCCCTTGTATAGTTGCTTAGAGGTTCCGCCTCCCAGACCCGTTACACTCGTACAGCCGAATTTTTTGCAAATCGTTTGCGTTCGTTGAACAACTCGAACACCGCCCAAAACAGCTCAAATTTGAGATTGGCAAACAGTTCTAGTCGAACACCGCTTATCTCTAATCATCAGTGCTGAGATTGGTGATGGGGGTCCTGTACTTTAGGAATCAGGAAGTAGTGGAAAGTTTCAAAGAGTCATTTCGGATTATCGGCTAGTGATATGATGAGGGCGGTGAATTTGGCTTGTTTGGTCATATAGTAAGCTGAGTTATAAGTTTTAAGCATGAACGTATAGTGGATGAGGTGTTTTGCTGAAAGTGATTTTCTCCAATGATGCTTGGCACACATTGAGCACTGCTGGAGGAAACGCGTTTGCAGTGTGAGCCTGGGCTGCCATCGTCTGTGTAGGGTTGTTCTGCATGTGTCAGGTGCTACTTCATCCACGGCTTTTTCCAATGTCTTCTTATAATGTGTCCATGCTAAGTCTAGACAGCAGAGGGAGGAGAATGAAGCTAAATATGACTAAATTGTTCATAAGCTGCTGGATATTGATGGCACGTAGATTTTGCATGTGTGTTAAGTGGGGATGTCTTGAGCTTGACGACAATTCTTGGCAAACAAAGACGGTTGTGGTCAGAGAGTGAGAAAAAGGAGTTAGTAAAGTCATTCACTGTTAAGGATCTGGGTGGTGGAACCTCTGTGCGGCGGTGCAAGGGGGAACCAGAGGGCCGTAAATAGGTATCAACTTGGACTGACCAAGGTCGCACGGCGGCTCAATCGACTACATGAACCAGGGAAGGACCGAGCAGAGGGACCAGGTGCTACTCTGGACCAGTCCTTGTATGAGAGAAGGTGACTCCCACGAGTCAGAAGGCAGGGACTGAGCGGTAAAGCATATGAGCACGTCAGGCAGCCTAACGGGTGATCCGGGAAGACGGACTAATAGACCCCACGGGTAACTGGCAGGAGCCTCCAGGTAGGCTTGCTGGTAGGCACGGCAGGTAACTGGTATGTTCTCTGGGTTGGCAGGCAAGTCTGGCCCATAGACAGACTGGCGGGTTAGGACCGTAGGCAGACCATCAGGCAGGAGAGTGTACTTGGCAGGTGGATGCGGGTAGACTGGCAGACAGACTGGACTTGTAGTCAGGCTGGCAGACTGGACTGGTAGTCAGGCTGGCGGACTGGACTGGTAGTCAGGCTGGCGGGCTGGACTGGTAGTCAGGCAGGCGGGCTGGACTGGTAGTCAGGCAGGCAGGCTGGACTGGTAGTCAGGCTAGCAGCGGGACCTGAGGGCTGAAGCAGAGTTTAGCACACAGAGCTACAACCTTGCACGGGCACCTCCATTTTGGATGAGGTGCCTTTTATATGTGAGGTCCTCCGGCAATTGGCCGGGGACTCCTCAGGACAGCGCGCGGGGCCCGTTTAAGAGGGAGGGAGCACGCACCCAAAGCACAGTGACCGAGAAGCTGCGCGCGCCGGCGGCAGCAGCAGCAGAAGAGCCGGAATACGCTGGGCCGGGAGCGCGGCGGTGTGGGGAACGGCGTCTCTGCCTGTACCCCCTCCTTTATGCCCCCTCTTTTTTAGGCCAGAAAGAAATTTTTTAAGGAGATGCGGGGCATGGATGTTCTCCCTGGGTTCCCAAGTTCTCTCCTCTGGCCAAACCCCTTCCAATACACCAGAAAAAAGGTCTTTCCTCTTACCCTCTTGGTGGCCAGAATGTTCTCTACCTCATAGACGTCCTCAGCGGAGACCGGAGCTGGGGAGGTACCTAGATTGTCGGAAAAAGAATTAAGAACAACCTGTTTGAGGAGAGATACGTTGAAGGAGTTGGGAATCCATAAGGTGGCAGGGAGCTTCAACTTGTAGGCTACTGGGTTGATTTGCTTGAGAACTTCAAATGGACCGATGATCCGTGGACCCAACTTATAGGAGGGGATTTTGAGACGAACATATTTGGAGGAGAGCCAAACCTGTCTCCCGGCCGGAATTGAGGTGTGTCCAGGCGTCTCTTATCAGCATGTTTCTTCATCTGCTCGGAGGATTGAAGAAGTGCGAATCTAGTGTCCTCCCAAATGGTGGAAAATTTGCTGACCAGGGACTCCGCGGCTGGGTTGTCCACTGAAGTGGAGATGAGGAACGAAATTCGGGGATGTTGACCGTAGACCACAAAGAACGGGGACTTGGAAGAAGATTCGCTCTCATGGATGTTATAGGAGAACTCGGCCCATGGCAGGAGCTCTACCCAGTCGGTATGGTGAGTGTTGACGAAGTGCCGGAGGTAGCTGGTAAGGATCTGGTTGAAACGTTCCACTTGGCCATTGGACTGCGGATGGTAAGCAGAGGAGAAATCCAGGGTGATATTCAGCAGCAAACACGTAGCTCTCCAGAAACGCGAAGTAAACTGGACCCCACGATCAGACACAATGTGGAGGAGTAGGCCGTGGAGACGAAAGATGTGATGGATGAAGTCCTTGGCCAACACTGATGCAGATGGTAGACCAGGCAGAGGGATAAAGTGGGCCATTTTAGAAAAGTGGTCAGCGACCACCCAAATGACAGTACAACCGGTAGAAACAGGGAGATCTGTAATAAAGTCCATAGCAACGTGTTGCCACAGGGCTGCAGGTACGGGAAGAGGCAGGAGATGGCTGACTGGAAGATGTCTGGGAACCTTTTTGTGTGCACAGGACGAACAGGCCGTGATGAAGTCAATCACATCCAGTAGTGCCAGGTAATGAGCAGGAAAGTCTTCTTCTGGCCAGCATGGCCGGCTAGTTTAGATGAATGACCACAGTGAAGAACCTTCTTATGATCCGGAACCACTACAAACATCTTACCGGGTGGGAGACGAGAAAGGTCCAAGGGAGCCACATTCATCACTTTGGAGGGATCGATGATATGCATAGTCTCCTCCTCTTGATCGGAAGACAGGAAGGATCGGGACAACGCGACGGCTTTAACGTTCTTTTCCACAAGGCGGTAATGTAGAGTAAAGTTGAAGCAAGCGAAGAACAAAGACCACCGGGCATGATGCGGATTGAGTCTTTGGGCATTCTGTAGATATGCCAGGTTTTTGTGATCAGTGTAGATGACCACCGGGTGCAGAGTCCCCTCAAGCAGGTAACGCCACTCCTCCAGTGCAAATTTGATGGCTAGCAGTTCTCGGTCCCCTATGGAGTAGTTGCGCTCGGACGAGGAGAAGAGATTGGAGAAGAAGCTGCAAGTTACCATTCTCCCGGACGGAGATTTCTGGGTGAGCACCGCTCCGGCTCCGGAAGAGGAAGCATCAACCTCCAGAAAGAACTGTTTGTTGCAATCTGGATGGTGCAGCACTGGGGCAGAAGAGAAGACTTGTTTTAAGGAGAGAAAATCCTCCTCTGCTTCGGTCGGCAATTCCTTAGGATTAGTGTTGAGCCACCCCCGTAGTGTTCGAGTTCGGTTCGGTTTGTCGAACACCCGTGTGTACGCCGAACTGTTCATCGAACTGTTCGTCGAACACCGTCGAACACAGTTAAAACCAATGGCAGGCAAATAAAAACACATAGAAACACATAGAAAACACCTTCAAAGGTGTCCAAAAGCTGACAAACTCCTCAGAAGACATAACCAACACATGGAAAAGTGACAAGTACATATAGTCATGCGAAAAGAAAAGAGGTGGAGGAGTAAAAGGAGGGGGAGACACAGATATAGGCATGTCATGCCCTTCTAAAATCCAAAAAGTGAGAAGCCGACACTGCCAGTCCGTTCCTGCCCGTGCCACCTCCGTGTCGCCGGGTTTGTGCCAGAGCTGCGGTGAAACCTGACGGCCAGCCCCCCTCTCCCAATACTGGTGCCTGTCCGCTGGTGGGTCGAGCGAGCCCCCCTGTGGTGGAGGCAGCTCTAAGCTTTTTAATTTAAATTGTCTCTCTAATTTGAATGAATACACTTTAAATCCTTTAACAAGGATCTATTGGAGGGCCGCGTAATTCCAGCTCCAGTAGCGTCCACTAAAGCTGCTGCAGTTAAAAAGCTTTTATAAGGATCGAGCTCGGCTGTCCACCGCAAGGCATCCTACCGCCAGTCCCAGCCCCTATGCCTTGGGGTGCTTCCTGATGCTCTTCACTGAGTATCCCGTGGTCCCGAACCATTTCCTTTGAAAAAATTAAGTGTCCAAACTACAGGTGGTGTAGCTTGCTTAACAGCCGGGATAATCTGCTGACTAGCAGACACTGCTACTAGGCACAAAGTTTTTCCTGGGCTAGATGCAGTTAAAAATTTGTAATTAGATACTCTCGTTGGATGCTGAGAAAGCATTCCATAGAGTCTCCTGGCACGCCATATATTATTCTCTTTAAAAGCTTGGGGTAGGGGTCTAGGGGACCCTTTTATTGCCCAAATCACGGCCCTGTAACGCAATGCGTCACCTAGGCTGAAGATAAATGGAACTGTAGCACCCTGAGGGCTCGGTTGCTACAGAAGTATTGCACCTCACCCAGAGGTGAGATATCTCACTCTCAGGTAAGGATGGAGTGTGGATCAGGACCCGACACCAGCATGCATTACACCACATTGCAGTTGGGCAGGGCGACCAATATGCCCCTGAGATGGGCACGACAGTCCCTGTCCCTGGCTGGAGTGGGGGGAGGGAACACTGAGGAAGGGGAACCCTGTAGTGCAGGAGCAGGGAGGAAGCAGTTCCTGGGTGCATTGAGAAGGGAGTATAAAAGGTGGGCACCATCTTAGTTCAGTGCAGAGAAGTCTGAGCAGAAGTGACAGGGAGCAGGGGCTCTGCATGAGCTCTGCTCCAGAGGCGGGCATAGTAACAGAGGCCCAGGCCTGGAAGAGGGAGGAGGAAGGAAGAGGAGCGGAGAAAGCTCCAGGAGCGAGGAACGAAGGGATCCCAGGGGTGCGGACGGGCGAGTCGCCACCGCACTCCCGAATCCACCTGCGTTGAGGGGTCAGGCCAAAGGGGGAGACCGGTCCCCGAAACTAGTGGAGGCGGGAAATGACCCTCAGCTAGAAACCGGAGGCTGTGACATTTTATGTGGCGCAGCCCCTCGCTACACCCGCTAGGAAGGCACCACATAGGGTCAGGGAAACTGGCGCCAAGCTTACCAAGAGGAGGCCCGAGGCAGCCGGACAGAAGGGTTGGTAAGAAAGGCCAGACAAAGTACACACAAAGGGGGTCCTGTGAAGCGCTCCAAAGTTATCTCGGAGTTTTCTGAGCCCCTCACCTGGTGAGCACAGTACGACGTGGGCAGCCGTTACCTGCAGAAGTGGTCTGGATAATAAGAACTGTGAGTAAAGGCCCTGGACTGCATCACTGACTCCGGGTCATTACTGCTGCTGCCCTGCAACATCACCCCCATCCTCCGCATACACTGCCCTGAGGCTATATTCCTCCTGCTGGGAGCTATGCTGCGCTCTGCTGCACCCACAACACCAGCCTCAGCGGTCTGCCCTGCAGTGGCGGTTCACTCTGACCGCAATCCACGGGTGGTGTAGTCGGACGTTTAAACATCAAAACCACATAAATAGTTCCGCCACTGGTTTGACCGCCCTGAGCCACGGAACCGGGTCGCTGCTACGGCGACTACAAACACCAGAATCCACCAAAAAGGGTCCGGCTCCGGGTATCCCTGGGCCCAGGGGGCGCGTCAGAACATTTTCACCACCTTTCATAATCACCAATGGGACAAGGCAGGGATGTCCTCTGTCCCCTCTCTTATACATGCTAGTGACGGAGCACCTGCTCTCATCAATTAGCCAATATTAAGTGGATTGAGGTGGGAGGCACCGAGAACAAGTGCTCTCTATTTGCTGATGATGTCCTATTATTTATCACTCAATCACATATATCCATCCCTGCTGTTATGGCTGAAATATATCACTTTGTTACATGGTCAAATTTTAAAATCAATGCAGCGAAGTCTGAGGCCCTCGATGTCTCCCTCCCCAAATCGATCCAGGATTCCATCCAGTCCAACTTTACCTTTGCCTGGCCCTCACAGGGTATTAAAAACTTAGGAATTCCTATTCATAGAGACCTCTCCCGTCTAAGTTATCTTAATTTTGGGCCCTTTATTGAACAACTCCATACAGACCACGGTTGGCAAGTTAGAACTGTAAGATTCACTACGTGAACCACTGGTGTTTTGTGGAAAAGCACATGTACACTGTGTTCCAAATTATTATGCAAAAAGTGTTTAAGAGTGATAAGGTAAAAATTTGTTTGTTTTTCAGTTAAACTCATTGATGGTGATGTGTGTCAGGGCTCTTTATATCACTGTAAGCAATTGCAGACACCTGTGCTAATTAGTTTGGCAGGTGTGTCCAATGAAAGGCAAGACTACTTAAGAAGGCTTCCCCACATTATTAAGCAGCCTACATTTTCTGCCAAAATGGGAAAGAAAAGGGATGTGTCGGCTGCTGAGAAGCAACAAATTGTGGAGTGTTTAGGTCAAGGCATGACTACAATCAACATTGTGCGATGATCAGAATGAAGTGTCTTGGCAATCAAGAATTATGTAGCTGATTCACAGTACACATGTGTGCGTGCTGATAAGGGCAAATTGAGGACTCTTTCCTACTGGCAATTACGTCAGGTTAAAAGAGCAGCGGCAAAAAAGCCTTGTCATAGCAGCAGACAAGTTTTTGAAGCTGCTGGTGCCTCCAACGTCCCCCGAACAACAAGATGCAGGGTCCTTCAGAGGGTTGCAGCTGTGCGTACGCCATCCTGTTGACCTCCTCTATCCACTGCACACAAGCAGAAACGGCTCCAGTGGGCCAAACAATACATGAATACTGATTTCAAAACTGTTTTGTTCATGGATGAGTGCCCTGCAACGCTCGATGGTCCAGATGGATGGAGTGGAGGATGGCTGATTGATGGACACCCCTCGCAAACATGGCTACAGCGCCAACAAGGAGGAGGTGGAGTAATGTTTTGGGCTGGAATCATGGGGAGAGAGATTGTCGGCCCATTTAGGATCCCTAAAAGGGTAAAGATGAACTCCATAACGTATGTGGAGTTTCTCAAACAGCACTTCCTGCCATGGTTCAAGAAGAACCGTGTATTCCACAGCAAGATCATTTTCATGCATGATAATGCACCGTCTCATGCTGCACATAACACATCTGCATCTCTGGCTGATATGGGCATAAAAGGGGACAAACTTATGGTGTGACCCCCATGCTCCCCTGACCTCTACCCCATTCAGAACCTCTGGAGCATCATCAAAAGGAGTGTCTATGATGGCGGGAGGCAGTTCACATCTAAGCAACAGCTCTGGGAGGGTATTCTGTCCTCATGCAAAACAATTGAAGCAGAAACCATCCAAAACCTGACAAATTCAATGGACGAGAGAGTTCAGAAGCTCCTTTCGAACAAGGGGTCCTATGTGCAAATGTAACATCACCTAGAATAAAGTTTTGAGTTGAAAACTGTATGATTTCATTTTCTAATAACCTGCTAATGCTTATAATTTCAAAAATTATTAATTAAAATGAAAGGGTTGATCGAAGAGTGTGGGGGATCTAAGAGTGTGGCAACCCAGTAGTCAGGATTACTTCGAATTCTGACAATCTGAGTGTCATGTTGCAGGTAGTGCAGCAAGAAGGCACTTAAGTGTCTTACGCATCTAAGAGCCCCAAAATTATTTTCTGGACTAGATGCAGCTAAAAATTATTATTAATTTAAATCTGGTGGAGCTTAGTATAGATGGCCTAATAGAATCAGTACTGCACACTGCTACAAAGCCCAAATTATTTTCCAGCCAAGATACAGATAAACATGATTAGTAATTTTAAATCTGGTGGAGCTTAGTATAGATGGCTTAATAGAATCAGTGCTGCACACTGCTACAATGCCCAAATTATTTTCCAGCCAAGATACAGATAAACATGATTAGTAATTTTAAATCTGGTGGAGCTTAGTATAGATGTCCTAATAGAATCAGTACTGCACACTGCTACAAAGCCCAAATTATTTTCCAGCTAAGATACAGATAAACATGATTAGTAATTTTAAATCTGGTGGAGCTTAGTATAGATGGCCTAATAGAATCAGTACTGCAGACTGCTACAACGCCCAAATTATTTTCCCACCAATATACAGATAAACATGATTAGTAATTTGAAAGCTTAAAACGGTTGGTGAGGTGATTTTAACCACTCATCAAGCTTCTACTCTCCCCAGGATGACACAGGGGTAGAAAAGTCCTTTCGGATCCATGATTTGTTCATCTTTATGAACGTGAGTCTGTCTACATTATCAGTGGAAAGCCGCGTGCGCTTATCTGTCAGCACACCACAAGCAGCGCTGAACACACGTTCACACAGAACGCTGGCTGCGGGGCATGACAAGATCTCCAAGGCATAAGTGGCTAGCTCCGGCCATTTATCCAGATTGGAAGCCCAAAAAGAGCAAGGGTCCAGTGACACAGTCATGGCTTCAATGTTTACTTGGAGATACTCCTGTACCATCGTCTCTAGGCGTTGACTATGTGTCAGACTTCTTGTCTCCTGTGGCCTTGCAAAGGATGGGCTAAAAAAGTGGTGAAATGATTCCGCAAAATTGATGTTACCAGCAGATACTGTGTTTCTGTTACGGTTTGAGTGCTGAACACTCGACGGTCCCACGGTTGGCAGGTTGGAACTGTGAGATTCACTACGTGCACCACTGGTGTTTTGTGGAAAAGCACATGTAAGATTCTGCAACAGTCTCTGCTGATACTCCTGCATGCGTGCATTCCTTTCTATGGCAGGAACAATTTCTGCAAATTTACTTTTGTACCCGGGATCTAACAGTGTGGCAACCCAGTAGTCAGGATTATTTCTAATTCTCACAATTCGAGGGTCATGTTGCAGGTAGTGCAGCAAGAAGGCATTCATGTGTCTTGCGCATCCAGGAGCACTAAGTCCCTGTTGCGAGGAAACAATCATGCTTCCTTCCTCTGTCCTCTCCCACCAACCTCGCACAACAGAAATGTGATCAAGGTCTCCCTCATCTGATGAGTGTTCCATCAGTTCGCCCTCCACTTCTTCCTGGGCTCCTGCACCTTCCTCACTAGTTTGGTTGCTACCATGCGCCCTGGTAAAACCATTTCCCCCACCCTCACATGCCTGACGCCTTGGTGCTGCACCTTGCAGATGTTAGCCCTTCCGCATACTACTCCTCCTCCTCTACTTCCTCCACCTCCTCTTGTGCCACCACCTGACTCCGAATTCTGTTTAACATGTGCTCCAGCACATAAATCACCAGAATAGTCATGCTGATAATGGCATCGTCAGCACTAAACATCTTCGTCACCATTTCAAAACTGTGCAGAAGGGTGCATAGGACTCTGATCTGAGACCTCTCCTCCAGCGTGATTTGCCCCACCTCTGGATCTCGTTGGCCCAGGCTATACGTCAGAACGTATTGCACCAGGGCATGTCGGTGCTGCCACTGTCGCTGCAACATGTGCAGAGTTGAATTCCACCGGGTAGGCACATCGCATTTTAGACGGTGAAGTTGCAGGCCCAACGACTTCTGTAGAGATGTAAGTAGATGAGCTGCGGGATGCGAACGGTGGAAGTGAGCACACAGCGACCGTGCCCTCTGCAGAAGGCCATCTAGTTCAGGATAGTCGGCTAAAAATTGCTGGACAGGTTCAACACGTGAGCCATACAAGGCACATGTGTGACATTGCCCCGGTGAAGGGCCGCACCCAGGTCTGCAGCATTGTCGCACATGGCCTTCCCTGGTTTCAGGTCCAGCGGAGACAACCATTCATGAAATTGGTTCTCCAGAGTTGACCACAACTCCTCAGCTGTGTGACTCACATTTCCCAGACATTTCAAAGTAAAAACCGCCTGATGACGTTGAGCCCTACTGCGAGCATAGTAAGGAGGTGTGCAGGATCCCTTCTGCACAGTTAGAAAGCTTGTGGCATGACCAGACAGGCTTTGGGTGCAGGTGGAGGACCGAGAGGAGGTTGAGGAGGCAGAAGCAGTGGAGGAACTTTGAGATAAAGAGGATTGATGCACAGCTCGTGGGGACATCAAGACTTGGACAGCAGCCCCTTGTCCTGCTGTCACCATAGTTACCCAGTGCCCAGTCAGCGACATGTAACGCCCCTGTCCATGCCTACTCGTCCAAGTGTCTGTGGTGAAATGCACCCTGTCACATACAGAGTTTCTCAAAGAAGCGGTGATGTTGTGTGCGACATGCTGGTGGACCGCAGGCACAACTTTCTTTGAGAGTAAGTCCCGAATGGGAATCTGGTACTGGGGCACTGTGACGGACATAAGGTCTCGAAAATCCTCTGTGTCCACCAGGCGGTAAGGCAGCATTTCTGTAGCCAAGAGCTTGCAGATGGTGAAATTCTACCTCTTAGCTTTCTCATGGCTAGGAGGAAATGATCTTTTACTTGTCCACATCTGAGGGACCGAGGACTGGCTGTTGTGCTTAGACGGGGTTGATAAGGGTGTCCCCGGCAAACTGCCGGTCTGTGAGGAAGATGCAGGCAGACATGTTAGGTTGCCTTGATCCAAAGGTGGTGCTATCGATGTCGGACAGCGCTCAACACCAGCTGGTGTTATCACCTTCAAAGAAAATGATGACCTGCCAATCACGCTGGCTGTTGCGGGTAAAGAGGTGACAGGTCTGCGTCCCAAAACAGGCGTGACTGCGGTCCCCCCAGTCACAGAGGATGAAGAGGCCGCGGATGCACAAGATGTGGCAGACGGTGGCTTGCTCGGCCGGGTAGGCCGCATTGTAGCACAGTGAGCTTCCCACTGCAACTTATGCTTCATGTCCATGTGCCGGTTCATGCATGAAGTACTCAAACTATGTATTTTTTGGCCTTTACTTAGCTTTTGCTGACAAATGTTACAGATAACACGAGTTGGGTCATCTTTATCGATCTGAAAAAAATCCCAGGCTATGCATGGCTTAGCACCCATGCGACCTGAAGAGCCACAACGACTTGTGGTGAGAGGCAGAGTTGTGTTTGAGGATGCAGTTGTTGACGAGCTTCCAGTAATACGTCTCTGTCCAGGAAGGCGCAACCTGACCTCGTCGTCACTAGCATTCTCCTCCACCTTCTCTGCTGACCTCATCTCTTGGCTGACTGTGGGTTGACAGTAAGTGGGATCTGCAACCTCGTCATCATCCCCCTGTGTGTTATAACACCCGTCGTCCTCAGAGCCAACCTGTTCCTGCCCTGACAATAAACTAAAGTTGTCGCTCCAATCAGGTATTTGAGTCTCATCATCATCTTCCTCATTGTCTCCACCAACAGGAGTTACAATTTGGGAATGAGGGTCTACATTATGGTCAGAACCTTCTGCGTCTGGTCCTGGATCCGACTCATAAAGATTCTGGGCATCAGTGCAGATCATTTCCTCGTCTGGATTCACAGAAGCGCTGGCGCCGACCTTTGATTCCCAGGCTAAAGTATGAATAAACAGCTCTGCAGACTCAACCATCTGCTCTACTTCATACTCAGACGGGCAGCTGGAAATTTGGGAGCTGTGAGGAAGCAAGTGCGATTGGGATGACACTTCAGAGGACTGCAGTATTTGTGATGTTGAAGTTGATGTGGAAGAGAGCCCACTTAAAGGAGCACTTGATATCCGTTGAAGCACCTGCTGTTTTTGTGCCTCATCTGGAATTTGTAGCGATTTGTGTGGCCGTAAGAAAGGGATCTTATCACATTGTCCGCTAAAAGAAGTAGACATTTTAGTTTGGCTGGAAGATGGTCTTTCTTCTGCAGATGTTACTGTTGCTTTAACACCTACCCCACGGACACAACCTTTTTTCCCCTTCCCAACACGCCTATTCCCCTTTCCACCAACAGCAGGCCTTTTTCCACTCATTTTGGTGGTTAACTAATTCACAACTCTGGAGTTGTTTGCACAAAAAAACAATGGATGGGAACCGAGCAGAGCTGAGTGGCCAAACTTTGTTATTAGGCCAAAACTATTGGATGGGTTAGATGCAGAAAAAAATTATATTCAATTTGCAACCTGATGGAGGTCAGTATAGATGGACTAATAGACCAAGTGCCACACACTGCTAGAAGCCCAAATATTTTTTCAGAGCTAGATGCAGAAAAAAATTATATTCAATTTGCAACCTGATGGAGGTCAGTATAGATGAACTAATAGACCAAGTCCCACACACTGCTACAAGCCCAAATATTTTTTCAGAGCTAGATGCAGATAAAAATTATTTTTAATTTGCATCCTGATGGAGGTCAGTATAGATGGACTAATAGACCAAGTCCCATACACTGCTAGAAGCCCAAATATTTTTTCAGAGCTAGATACAGATAAAAATTATTTTTAATTTGCGACCTGATGGAGGTCAGTATAGATGGACTAATAGACCAAGTCCCACACACTGCTAGAAGCCCAAATACTTTTTCAGGAGCAAGATGCAGAAAAAAATTATATTCAATTTGCAACCTGGTGGAGGTCAGTATAGATGGACTAAAAGAACAAGTCCCACACACTGCTAGAAGCCCAAATATTTTTTCAGAGCTAAATGCAGATAAAAATTATTTTTAATTTGCAACCTGATGGAGGTCAGTATAGATGGACTAATAGACCAAGTCCCACACACTGCTAGTAGCCCAAATACATTTTCAGAGCTAGATGCAGAAAAAAATTATATTGAATTTGCAACCTGATGGAGGTCAGTATAGATTGACTAATAGACTAAGTCCCACACAATGCTAGAAGCCCAAATATTTTTTCAGAGCTAGATGCAGAAAAAAATTATATTAACCCCTTAAGCCCCGGAGCATTTTTCGTTTTTGCATTTTCGTTTTTGCTCCCCTTGTTCCCAGAGCCATAGCGTTTTTATTTTTTGGTCAATATGGCCATGTGAGGGCTTATTTTTTGCGGGATGAGTTGTACTTTTCAATGCCAATGCTAGTTTTACCATATCCTGTACGGGAAAATGGGAAAAAAATTCCAAGTGCGGTAAAATTGCAAAAAAAGTGCAATACCACAGTTGTTTTTTATTTATTTTTTTTGCCACGTTCACTGAATTCTAAAACTGACCTGCACTTCTTATTCTACAGGTCATTACGAGTTCATAGACACCAAACATGTATAGCTTCTTGTGAAAGTGGTGAAAAAAAATTCCAAAATTTGGTAAAAAAAAAATAAAAAAATAGCTCCATTTTCTAAGACCCGTAGCGTCTCCATTTTTCGGGATCTGGGGCTGGGTGAGGGCTTATTTTTTGCGCGCCGAGTTTCCGTTTTTATTGTTAACATTTGGAATAGATCCGATGTTTTGATCGCCCGTTATTGCATTTTATTGCAATTTTGCGGCGACCAGAAAACGTAATTCTGGCGTTTAGAATTTTTTTCTCATTACGCCGTTTACCGATCGGATTAATTCTTTTTCTATTTTGATAGATCGGGCGATTCTGAACGCGGCGATACCAAATATGTGTATGTGGGGTTTTTTATTTATATATTTTATTTTGAATGGGGCGAAAGGGGGGTGATTTAAACTTTTATATATATTTTTTTTTTTTATATTTTTAAAACTTTTTTTTTTTACTTTTTGCATGCTTCTATAGTCTCCATAGGAGTCTAGAAGCAGCAACTATCCGATCACCTCTGCTACATACAGGGGACGAGCAGGTCCCCTGCATGCAGCAGAAATGGTCCTGTGCTATGAGCGCCGACCACTAGGTGGCGCTCATAGCGACAAGATCATGACAACCACAAGCGTCTGCTGTAGACCCTGGGTTGTCATGCATGCCCAACGGCGACCCGCGATCACGTGACGGGGTCGCCGGTGGGCGGGGCTTATGACGCGCTACCCGGAAGCGCGCGTTAAATGCTGCTGCCGGAGATTGACAGCAGCATTTAACATGTTAACAGCCGCGGGTGGATCGCGATTCCACCCGCGGCTGTTGCGGGCACATGTCAGCTGTAAGAATCAGCTGACATGTGCTCCGTTTAGTGAGGGCTTAGCACAGCAGCCCTCACTGAATGGGGGGATCGCAAATATGCGTACTAATATGTCCCCGGTAAGTAAGGGGTTAAATTTGCAACCTGATGGAGGTCAGTATAGATGGACTAATAGACCAAGTCCCACACACTGCTAGGAGCCCAAATATTTTTTCAGAGCTAGATGCAGATAAAAAATATTTTTAATTTGCAACCTGATGGAGGTCAGTATAGATGGACTAATAGACCAAGTCCCACACACTGCTAGAAGCCCAAATATTTTTTCAGAGCTAGATGCAGAAAAAAAATATATTCAATTTGCAACCTGATGGAGGTCAGTATAGATGGACTAATAGAACAAGTCCCACACACTGCTAGAAGCCCAAATATTTTTTCAGAGCTAGATGCAGATAAAAATTATTTTTAATTTGCAACCTGTTGGGGGTCAGTATAGATGGACTAATAGAACAAGTCCCACACACTGCTAGAAGCCCAAATATTTTTTCAGAGCTAGATGCAGAAAAAAATGATATTCAATTTGCAACCAGGTGGAGGTCTGTATAGATGGACTAACAGAACAAGTCCCACACACTGCTAGAAGCCCAAATATTTTTTCAGAGCTAGATGCAGATAAAAATTATTTTTAATTTGCAACCTGATGGAGGTCAGTATAGATGGACTAATAGACCAAGTCCCACACACGGGTAGAAGCCCAAATATTTTTTCAGAGCTGGATGCAGATAAAAATTATATTCAATTTGCAACCTGATGGAGGTCAGTATAGATGGACTAATAGAACAAGTCCCACACACTGCTAGAAGCCCAAATATTTTTTCAGAGCTAGATGCAGAAAAAAATTATATTCAATTTGCAACCTGATGGAGGTCAGTATAGATGGACTAATAGAATTATGCTATGCCCAAAAGGTTTTACTTCACTAGGTGCAGTAAAAAAATTGGTATTCTATACACAGGTGGTGTAGCTTGCAACACAGATAGGCTACTCCACTGACTAACACACTCTGCAATAGGCCAAAAAGGATTAGCTTTGCTAGATTTAGCCAAATGCTGTGAACAATACTTGCACAGCACTGGCACAGACCTGCCTGGCAAAAACTGATAGGAACTGATGTAACTTAGTCCTGAAAAGGACTGCAATTACAATTAGTCCTTACTCCCAACCTATCTGTTTAAGAGCACAGACCTGCCTGATAAAAATCGTAGGAAATGCTGTTACCTAGTCCTTAAAAGGACTGCAATCACAACTATTCCCTACTCCCAAGCTATCTGTAGATTTGTGCGAAAATTGGCTTGAAATTAGCAAGGTATTGCGCACACAGCAACAGCGGTGCCGTCTAACACGCAGCTGCAGCAGTGAGAAAATGGTGGCGACGGGGAATATGGCTGGGTCTTATAGGGCAAGGACATGTGACATACACTGCCAATGACACATGCCCTTGCTTGTGTGAAAAAAAGCACTTCGCTCAGTGTGTGCGCTGCTGATAGGCTGACAGATTGCACCTCCCCACTGTAAATGCGGGAAAGAGAAAAAAAAATTGGAGATCTTCATTATTCCTGCAGAGATCCATCCCCTGCCCCTCCCCCTGCCTCGCTGTACACTCAAACTGCGTATTAACATTAATTTTCATCATTACTGAGAAAAAATCCAGTTATGATTTTGGTGCACGAACAGTTATCGAACATAACCTCGAACAGCCGAATTTTTTTCAAATCGTTCGTGTTCGCCGAACGGCTCGAACACCGCCCAAAACAGCTCGAATTTGAGATTGGCGAACAGTTCGAGTCGAACAACGCTCATCTCTACTTAGGATTTGCTCCCTTACTGGTGAGCGCAGAGATGGGAGCAGTCCGGGAAGAGAAATGTGGGATGAAGAGACGGTAATAGTTGGCGAAGCCCAGGAATCGCTGAATCGCCTTCAACCCCTCCGGACGGGGCCACTTTAAGACGGCAGAGACCATCTCGGGGTCCATCCATAGACCTGTCTTAGAGATAATATAGCCCAGGAATGGAAGAGAGGTCTGCTCGAAGAGGCATTTCTCAAATTTTGCATATAGGTGGTTCCGCCTGAGCCTAAGCAGGACCTGACAAACATCCCTCCTGTGTGAGGGAAGATCCAGAGAGAAGACCAAGATGTCGTCCAGGTACACTACCACGCAAGAATTTAAAAGGTCAGGGAAGATGTCGTTAACTAATTCTTAGAAGACGGCTGAGCATTACAGAGGCCGAAGGGCCTCACATGGTATTCATAGTGGCCATCACGGGTATTGAATACCGTCTACCACTCGTCTCCTTGGCTGATCCGGACCAAGTTATACGCCCCACGAAGATCGAGCTTGGAGAAGATCTTCACGCCTTTAAGGCGGTCAAACAGCTCAGAGATGAGCAGTAGGGGGTATTTGATTTTGATAGTAATCTGGTTGAGTCCTCTATAATCGATTCAGGAGCGTAGAGAGCCATCTTTCTTTTTTACGAAAAAGAATCCGGCTTAAGCTGGTGAGGTAGATTTCTGGATGAATCACCTAGCCAAATTTTCTTTGATGTACTACGACATGGCCCGGGTTTCGGCCAACGTCGACGGATAAATACTCCCACGGGGTGACGTGGCACCGGGTACCAGGTCGATAGGGCAATCACATGGCCTATGAGGTGGCAGTATCTCTGCGTCCTTCTTGTCGAAGACATCTGCATAGAGCAAGTAAGGTGCCGGTAGACCAGGTAAATTAGCCTGAATAGACGGAGGTCGAGATGGGCGAACCGGGACCAGGCAGGTCTTATGGCAATTCTGCCCCCAACGGAGCAACTCACCAGATTGCCAATTCAGAATGGGTTCATGTCTCTGTAGCCAGGGTAGACCTAGCAAAAGGGATTGAGAGAGTCCGGAAAGCACATCTAAGGAGATCCTCTCAGAGTGCAGCATTCCCACCTGAAGGGTTACGGGCTCAGTGACGTGAAAGATGGTCACCGGAAGGAGTCTTTCATCCACGGATGAACCAATGGTTCAGCCAGAGGTTTGATAGGAATCTGATACTTCTCTACAAGGGATTGGAAAATGAGATTCCCAGTGGCTCCAGAATCCAAATGGGCGGTTTCAAAGAAGCGGTTCTCTCCACAGGAAATAGAGATGGATAAAGTCAAGAATGGAGAGGATTTACTCTTGCCTAGGATGACCTCTCAGAGCGGTCCTAGACACTGGAGTTTCCCTGCTTCACCGGACAGGAACGGATCAGGTGCTCCTTACTAGTGTTGACCGAGCACTAAAATGCTCGGGTCCTCGAAGCTCGGGCCGAGCTCACCGTGATACTCGGGTGCTTGACCCGAGCAACGAGCCCAATGTTAGTCTATGGGAGACCCAAGCATTTTTGCGGCGGCACCCCTGGCAGTATATAGAAAGCCTAAAAAGTGCCCAAAACGATAGTAACAGTGCTCAAATGCCATGGGGACAGCATGGGGATCGCCCCAGGAAGCATTTCTAACCGCCAGGTCACTGCTGTCAACATCGTGGTCAGAGGTATTAAGCCACTTTTATGGGCTCACAATAAAACGTTCAAAAACGAAACTGAAAGTGCTTTTCTGTGAAATAAGTTAAGGAACATCCTTTCCAGGGTAAAGACTTGTGTATAAGGTAAAATAAATAACCAAAAACAAAAGTACTCCTCCACACCTTGGGCTATGTTCACAAGTAGCATTTTTTATGCATTTTTGCACTTTTGTATTGCTTTCAACAGTGACAAATGCATTCACCGGGAAATGTCATTTTAACATTTTACAACCTTATCTTCCCATGTGATGTGTGACACATGCATACAGTGCTGAAAAGACATGGGAACAGCATGGGGAAGACCCGTGGAAGCATCTCTGACACCCAGGTCACTACCTAAAAGTGTGCCCATTAGAAGTGATTCTTGCAGCATCAGACTTGCAAGTCCTTGTCCCAGGGCAGTGTTCAATTGTACCTCCCCCATTCCTTGCAATGCAGCCTGCCACCCACCCACCCCCAGGCTGCAATACCATACTTCTTACTTGGTTGCACTTAAAATTGGGCCTTTTAGGCATGTGGAGGCGGAATCTGGCCACCACGTCATGGCTGCGTCGGCGGCCACCACGTCTTGGCTGCGTCGGCGGCCTGGTATCTATACTCAGTCCCCAGCAACCCGGCGGCCGGGTGTCCACGCTTGGTCCCCAGCCGCCAGGGGGCGGCCAGGTGTCCATAAATGGTCCCCAGCTGCCCCTATTTGTCCCAGTAATCTTCCCCACACTTTTCTTAGCCTGGCCTGCTTTACGGCAGCATTGGCCGAGCCCACCAGACAACCAGAGTCCTCCGGTGGTCCCTGGCTTATCCATCAGGGGAGCTGAGAGTGCCAAGGTGAGGAGCATGATGATGATGATAGAAGTTAGCATCTGCTTTGTTTTCTTGGAATGCAAGCGTAAGTGTGCAGCTTGACACCCACCCACCACCAGGCTGCAATAACATACTGCTAGCTTGCTTACACTTGCAATTGGGCCTTTTAGGCAAGTGGAGGCAGAATCTGGCCACCACGTCATGGCTGCGTCGGCAGCCTGGTATCCATACTCAGTCCCCAGCCGCCCGGTGGCCGGGTGTCCACGCTTGGACCCCAGCCACCAGGGGGTGGCCGGGTGTCAATAAACGGTCCCCAGCCACCCCTATTTGTCCCGGTAATCTTCCCCACACTTTTCTAAGCCTGGCCTGCTTTAGCGCAGCATTGGACGAGCCCACCAGACAACTAGACTCCTCCGGTGGGCCCTGGCTTATCCATCAGGGGAGTTGAGAGTGCCAAGGTGAGGAGCATGATGATGATGATAGAAGTTAGCATCTGCTTTGTTTTCTTGGAATGCAAGCGTAAGTGTGAAGCCTGCCACCCACCCACCACCAGGCTGCAGTACCATACTGCTAGCTTGCTTGCACTTGCAATTGGGCATTTTAGGCATGTGGAGGCGGAATCTGGCCACCACGTCATGACTGCATCGGCGGCCTGGTATCCATACTCAGTCCCCAGCCGCCCGGTGGCCGGGTGTCCACGCTTGGTCCCCAGCCGCTAGGGGGCGGCCGGGTGTCCATACTCGGTCCCCAGCCGCCCCGCGGACGGGTTCCCACACTCGGTCCCCAGCCGCCAGGGTGCCGGGTGTTCACGTTTTGTTCCCAGCCACCAGGGGACGGCCGGGTGTCCATAACGGTCCCCAGCCGCCCCTATTTGAAGGAGAGCCTAACCACAATCACGTGGACAAGTGAATGTGGCCAGGGATGGTCCATCTCACTGATGCCTTCACACTGGGTTAATATTGTGGAAGCCGGGACACAGTTGGACACTGGGATGCAACACGTCCTCCAGACATAGAGGATTGCGGGTCCTGGGTCAATCAGGCTTCAACACAAAGTTCAGAAGGTAGACAGCAGCAGTGGTTGGCCTCCTACACAACGAGTAAATTATTCATGATCGTGAGACCATCCATCTCCTTAGCTTTCTGTTCCTTGGAATGCAAGCGTATGTATGTAGTAGTGGCTAGGCCTGAGGTGGTCAGCGTTTTGGCGCATATCCTACCTCCTTCGAGGATTGCTGGATGTTTTCCTGCTACTATCCCAGTTCTATGACTCCTGTTGAAACAAAGCTTCAGGTGATGAATGATGGATGAGGTGGTGGCGAAACAAAAAGAGCAGGAGGAACAGGGACCATTGACTTCAATATCAGGCCAGTCAATGACACATGTCTTGTAGGATATGTTTCTGTACCAAAAGGAGCGGTTCGGCTACATGGTCATAGGGCATACAGTGAGTGCAATGCCTACCAAAAATTTCGAGGCACTCCATTACCCCTTGGAAGTGACATGCAGTTCAGAGGGGCATAACTAAACCGTTTTTTCCATTTATAGAAACTGGGTCACCTGTACATTGTTGGCCTAAGCAGTGAATGGAAGGCTTTCCAAAAATTAAGAGGAACTGCAATGCCCCTTGAAACAGACGAGGATTACAGCATACTAAAAACTTCTACCCATTATTGGGGAGTGGGTCTCCCTTAGTGCTCGCCTATGCATTTAAAAGAAAAAGCAGACTAAAATTAGGAGGAAATGCAATGCCCGTTGGAAAAGACGTGGAGGTTAGAGTTAATTAAAAACAAAATTTTTATGCCCATTGGAATAGCTGTGGAGTTCAGAGTGGTTTAACAAGACTGTTTTAATGCCCCTTGGAAGAGCAGTGGAGGTCGCAGTAGCTTAACAAGATGATTTTAATGCCCCTTGGAAGAGTGGTGGAGGTCGCAGTAGCTTAACAAGACGAATTTAATGCCCCTTGGAAAAGTGGTGGAGATTGCAGTAGCTTAGCAAGACGGTTCTAATGCCCATTGGAAAAGTGGTGGAGGTCGCAGTAGCATAGCAAGACGCTTTTAATGCCCCTTGGAAAGTTGGTGGAGGTCGCTGTAGCTTATCAAGATGGTTTTAATGCCCCTTGGAAGAGCGGTGGAGGTCACAGTAGCTTAACAAGATGGTTTTAATGCCCCTTGGAAAAATGGTGGAGGTCGCAGTAGCTTAACAAGAAGGTTTTAATGCCCCTAGGAATAGCAATGGAGGTCGCAGTAGCTGAACAAGATAGTTTTAATTCCCCTTGGAATAGTGGTGCAGGTCACAGTAGGTTAACAAGACGGTTTCAATGCCCCTAGGGAAAGTGGTGGAGGTTGCAGTAGCTTAACAAGAAAGTTTTAATGCCCCTAGGAAGAGCAATGGACGTCGCAGTAGCTTATCAAGACGGTTTTAATGCCCCTTGGAATAGTGGTGCAGGTCACAGTAGGTTAACAAGACGGTTTTAATGCCCCTTGGAATAGTGGTGCAGGTAACAGTAGGTTAACAAGACGGTTTCAATGCCCCTAGGAAAAGTGGTGGAGGTCGCAGTAGCTTAACTAGATGGTTTTAATGCCCCTTGGAAAAGTGGTGGAGGTCGCAGTAGCTTAACTAGACGGTTTTAATGCCCCTTGGAAGAATGGTGGAGGTCGCAGTAGCTTAACAAGATGGTTTTAATGCCCCTAGGAAGAGCAATGGAGGTCGCAGTAGCTTAACAATATTGTTTTAATGCCCCCTTGGAAAAATGGTGGAGGTCGCAGTAGCTTAACAAGAAGGTTTTAATGCACCTTGGAAGAGTGGTGGAGGTCGCAGTAGCTCGACAAGATGGTTTTAATGCCCCTTAGAAAAGTGGTGGAGGTCGCAGTAGATTAACAAGACAGTTTTAATGCCCCTTGGAAAAGTGGTGTAGGTCGCAGTAGCTTAACAAAATGGTTTTATTACCCCTTGAAAAAGTGGTGGAGGTCACAGCAGCTTAACAAGATGGTTTTAATGCCCCTTAGAATAGTGGTGGAGGTCGCTGTAGCTTAACAAGACGGTTTTAATGCCCCTTAGCATAGTGGTGGAGGTTGCAGTAGCTTAACAGGACGGTTTTAATGCGCCATGGAATAGTGGTGGAGGTTGCAGTAGCTTAACAAGATGGTTTAATGCCCCTTGGAATAGTTTTGGAGGTCACAGTAGCTTAACAAGACATTTTTAATCCCCCTTGGAAAAGTGGAGGAGGTCACAGTAGCTTAACAAGATGGTTTTAATGCCCCTTGGAAGAGAGGTGGCGATCGCAGTAGCTTAATAAGACGGTTTTAATGTCCCTTGTGAGAGCGGTGGAGGTCGCAGTAGCTTAACAAGACGGTTTTAATGCCCCTTGGATTGTGGTGGAGGTCGCAGTAGCTTAGCAAGGCGGTTTTAATGCCCCTTGGAAAAGTGGTGGAGGTCGCAGGAGCTTAACAAGACGGAATTAATGCCCCTTGGAAAAGTGGTGGAGGTCACAGTAGTTTAACAAGACGGTTTTAATGCCCCTTGCAAGGGTGGTGGAGGTCGCAGTAGCTTAACAAGATGGTTTTAATGCCCCTTTTAAAAGTGGTGGAGGTCGCAGTGGAATAAAAAGACAATATCAATGCCCCTTGGAAGAGTGGTGGAGGTCACAGGAGCTTAACATGACGGTTTTAATACCCCTTGGAAAAGTGGTGGAGGTCGCAGTGGAATAAAAAGACAATATCAATGCCCCTTGGAAGAGTGGTGGAGGTCGCAGTGGAATAAAAAGACAATATCAATGCCCCTTGGAAGAGTGGTGGAGGTCGCAGTAGCTTAACAAGATGATTTTAATGCCCCTTACAAGAGCCATGCAGTACGGCATATGCCTTCCAAGCAAAAGTTGCCAAAAATTAGGACGGAGGAACTTGCAATGCTGGCAACACGGACCACGGTCACCCTGCTGGTATAGTGGTTGTGGAGGCTGAGGATAAGGAGAAGAGCAAAAAACAACCAAAATGAGGAAGCGTATACAAATGTGTGGGTGTGAAGCGGTGCATGGGAATACACCTCCCGAAATAACACAATGGATTTGACATTATGATATTCTGCTTTCATTTGGTGGTGATGAGAAGTCTGGCCCAATCAAGTCCTTGTTCATTTTGATAAGGGTCAGTTTGTCAGCATTGTCAGTTGACAGGCTAGTGTGCTTATCAGTTATAATTCCCCCAGCGGCACTAAAAACACGCTCCGATAAAACTCTAGCGGCAAGCCATGCCAGGAACTCCAAGGCGTACAGAGCGAGTACATTCCAAGGGTTCAGCTTGGATACTCAATAATTAAAAGGCACAGAGGAATCATGGAGGATGCTGGTACGGTCAGCAAGGTACTCCCTCACCTTCTTTTGAAACTTTCCACTGCATGTGAGAGTACCCTGCGCCTCAGGGCCTGTAAGCTGGACTGGTCTCCGAAAACTGTCCCAGAATGTTGACAGTGTTCCCCTGCCTCTGCAGGATTGGATTTGCGTCTCTCTCGCCTGTACACCTTGGTTGGTTAACGAACTCTGACCTCTGCCGCTAGCGTGTTCAGATGGGAATTTTTTTAACAGTTCTGCAGCAAGGGCCTTCTGCTACTGCCACATATTTGTAGACCTCTCCACCTCAGGAATAAGAGAGTGAAAGTTCTCCTTGTAGCGGGGGTCTAAAAGTGTCACCAACCAGTAATGACTGTCACCCAACATTTTGACAACATGAGGGTTACAGTTAAGGCAGTGTAACATAAAGTCAGCCATGCGTGCCAGATTGGTAATGGGCAAGACTTCCGTGTCCTCACCAAGATGACGACTGACGATGCTCTCCTCCTCCTCCTCCTCCCCCCTGTCCTCAGGCCATCCACGCTGAACCGACGGTATGACAGTTGTACAGGTACTACCGTCTACAGCGCATGATACCAGCTCCTGTTCTTCCTCCTCTTCCTCCTCCTCCTCCCCATCATTGTACCCCAATGCACGTTGGGATGAGGTGAGGCTGGGCTGTGAGTAATCGTCCATTATGGCTTCTTGATCCATCTCATCATACTCTGGCTGCAATGCCTCCTCTTTAATTCTCTGCAGAGAGCGTTGCAAAAGACAGACAAGTGGGATGCTGACGCTAATGATGGCGTCATCGCCACTCACCATCTTGGTGGACTCCTCAAAGTTTGTCAGGATGGTACAAATGTCAGACATCCAGGTCCACTCCTGAGGTCTTTTGTGTGGAGTCTGACCTGAATATCGACTTCCTTGTTGCAGCTGGTACTTCACAACTCCTCTCTTCTGCTCCCAAATCCTTTGCAACATATGGAGGGTAGAGTTCCAATGTGTGGGGACATCACACACCAGTCGGTGTGACGGAAGCTGCAAACGCTGCTGCAACACAGCAAGGCCGGCGGAAGCTGTAGCCGACTTCCGAAAATGAGCTGACAGGCGGCGTACTTGACGAGCAGATCTGGCAACTCGGGGTACAATTTCAGTAACCGCTGAACCACGAGGTTAAGCACATGAGCCAGCCATGGTACGTGTGTGATCTCGCCTCGCCTCAAAGCCGCCACCAGGTTACGATCATGCCTGGATGTAGGTTCAGCGGTCTCAGCCACAGATCTGCCTACTCTTTCACTGCTGTCTACAATTCACAAGCAGTGTGAGGTTTATAACCTAAGCTTATGAGTTTCAGCACAGCCTGTTGCCGCTTGGCTGAGGCAGTACTGCAGTGCTTCCAGCTTGTAACTGATGTGGTGATATCTGAGATGGAGGCTGAACATGAGGAGGAGGAGGAGGAGGAGGATGCGAAGGAGCTGTACACTGTGGAGGCAACTCTGACTGACATAGGGCCCACAATCCTCGGTGTGGGGAGGATGTGTTCCGTCCCAAGGTCCGACTGGGTTCCGGCTTCCACTATGTTTACCCAGTGTGCCGTCAGGGAGATGTACCTTCCCTGGCCACAAGCACTTGTCAACGTGTCCATTCTCAGGTGGACTCTCCCAGTAACTGCGTTGTTGAGGGCACGGGAGATGTTTTGGGACATGTGCTTATGTAGTGCGGGGATGGCACACTGGGCAAAATAGTGTTCGGCTGGGGACCGAGTACCGAGGGACGGCCACCACCATAAAGTTGCAGAAGGATCCTGTCTCCACCAGCCTAAAAGGCAGCATTTCCAACGCAATCAATCGTGAATTGTGGGAATTTAGGACTGTGGCCTTAGGGGCGTTGGCTGCGAATTTGCGCTTTCGTTCAAAGCTCTGGGATATGGACAATTGAATGCTGCTGTGGTACGTGGACGTTGATGCTGTTGCTTGAGAAACTGCCATAACAAGTGAAGACTGAGAGGAGGGGGGCATCTTGACATGCAGTATGGACAGGGGATGGCCTTGCACCCACAACAGGGGGTTCTCTTACACGCACAACAGTGGAAGAAGCAGTGGTGACACCTGCTGACACTGGTTGTGGACCCTGGGGTTCGCCCCACAAAGTCGGGTGCCTGATCATGCTGGTGGTGGTCAGGCTGGTAGTTTTGTCACCCCTGCTGATGCTGGCATGGCATGTGGTACAAATGGCCTTTTTGGGGTTATCAGCAGAGTCTTTAAAAAAATTCCAGACTCTGGAAGACCTACCGGTTGTACTGGCAACGTCCCTCGTGTTGGTGTTACGCAAACTGTTGCCCGCCTGCTTTGTGCGGCCACCACACTGCTTCTTCCTGTCTGTTGGGGTACTCTGCCTCCCTCCCCCTTTGTGCTGCTGGCCTCACTCTGTATGTCCTCCTGTCATGTTGGGACAAAACTAGATCATCCACCACCTCCTCCTCTTCCACTTGCGCTCCTCGATCCTCCTCCTCACTTCCTGGCAATTGTGTCTCGTCATCGTCCACCTCTTGTGACAAATTGCCAGTGTCGACTCCCTGTGGCCGTGGCTGTTCAAATATTTGGGCATCGCTACATGGAATCTACTCTTCCACCACTTCAAGCGGAGCAGGTGAGGGGCACAAATATGGAAATGGACCAGTGAACAGCTCTTCAGAGTGTCCAAGTGTGGGATCAGTTGCTGTCTGATGACACTCAGCATGGTGGGAGGAAGGAGCATCAGGGTGAGGAGGAGTATGCGGTCGAGACTCACGGCTACTATAACTCGACCGTGTGGAAGGCAGACCGGAGGTGGTTGTGCCCAGGTAACTGGAAGTATTATCTGCTATCAAATTAATAACCTGTTCACACTGATCAGTTCGCAATAATGGTGATGTAAAGTGCTTCCCTAGTAATTCGGTCAAGAAGTGGGAGCGAGAAGATGTGGCTGTTGGTTGTGGCACATATTCACCTTGGCAAAGGCCCCGTCCTCTACACGCACCATTACCAGAACGTCCAGTTCCACGTCCCTTGCCAAACGCTTTGCCCATTGTAAATTAAGTAAAATAGCTTACACTCGCACTATCAATGGAAAAAGGTAAATAAAAAGGCGATTAGAGCCGTGGAAGAGGAAAACCACAGTTCTATTTCTCTGGCTTACACAAGAATCTTTTAAACAGATATATTTGGGTCTGAACAGTCAGGGAGACACTATTACTGTTTTTCTTTATGTAAAAAAGGCCAAAAGATGGATAATACAGAGATTTGAACATTGGAACTGCAAAACCAAACTTCTAGTTATCTGGCCTACACTAGAATATTTTAAACAGATATATTTGTGTCTGAACAGTCAGGGAGACACTATTACTGTTTTTTTTTTTGGAAAAAAGGCCAAAAGCTGGATAATACAGAGATTTGAACAGTGGAAATGCAAAACCAAACTTCTAGTTATCTGGCCTACACCAGAATATTTTAAACAGATATATTTGTGTCTGAACAGTCAGGGAGACACTATTACTGTTTTTTTTTATGTAATAAAGGCCAAAAGCTGGATAATACTGAGATTTGAACCGTGGAACTGCAAAACCAAACTACTAGATATCTGGCCTACACCAGAATCTTTTAAACAGATATATTTGTGTCTGAACAATCAGTGAGACACTATTACTGTTTTTTTTTTATATAAAAAAGGCCAAGAGCTGCATAACACTGAGATTTTAACAGTGGAACTGCAAAACCAAACTTCTAGTTATCTGGCCTCCACAGAATCTTTTAAACAGATATATTTGTGTCTGAACAGTCAGGGAGACACTATTACTGTTTTTTTTTACAGAAAAAAGGCCAAAAGCTGGATAATACAGAGATTTGAACTGTGGAACTGCAAAAACTAAACTTCTAGTTATCTGGCCTAGACCAGAATATTTTAACCAGATATATTTGTGTCTTAACAGTCAGGGAGACACGATTACAGTTTTTATTATTTAAAAAAGGCCAAAAGCTGGATATTACTGAGATTTGAACCATGGAACTGCAACAACAACTTCTAGTTATCTGGCCTACACCAGAATATTTTAATCAGATATATTTGCGTCTTAACAGTCAGGGAGACACTATTACTGTTTTTTTGTTATGTAAAAAGGCCAAAAGCTTCATAATACTGAGATTTTAACAGTGGAACTGCAAAACCAAACTTCTAGTTATCTGGCCTTCACCAGAATCTTTTAAACAGATATATTTGTGTCTGAACAATCAGTGAGACACTATTACCGTTTTTTTTATGTAAAAAAGACCAAGAGCTGCATTACACTGAGATTTTAACTGTGGAACTGCAAAACCAAACTTCTAGTTATCTGGCCTACACCAGAATCTTTTAAACAGATATATTTGTGTTTGAACAGTCAGGGAGACACTATTACTGTTTTTTTTTTACTGAAAAAAGGCCCAAAGCTGGATAATATAGAGATTTGAACGGTGGAACTACAAAACCAAACTTCTAGTTATCTGACATGCACCAAAATATTTTAAACAGATATATTTGTGTCTGAACAGTCATGGCGACACTATTACTGTTTTTTTTTTATGTAAAAATGGCCAAAAGCTGGGTAATACAGAGATTTGAACCGTGTCACTGTAAAACCAAACTTCTGGTTATCTGGCCTACACTAGAATATTTTAAACAAATATATTTGCGTCTGAACAGTCAGGGAGACACTATTACTGTCTTTATTTTGTAAAAAAGGCCAAAAGCTGGATAATACAGAGATTTGAACCGTGGAACTACAAAACCAAACTTCTAATTATCTGGTCTACACCAGAATATTTTAAACAGATATATTTGTGTCTGAACCGTCAGGGAGACACTATTACTGTTTTTTTTTATTTAAAAAAAAAAAAAAGCTGGATAATACTGAGATTTGGACCGTGGAACTGCAAAACCAAACTTCTAGTTATCTGGCCTACTCCAGAATCTTTTAAAAAGATATATTTGTGTCTGAACAATGATTGAGACACTATTACTGTTTTTTTTTATGTAAAAAAGGCCAAAAGCTGCATAACACTGAGATTTGAACCGTGGAGCTGCAAAACCAAACTTCTAGTTATCTGGTCTACACCAGAATATTTTAAACAGATATATTTGTGTCTGAACAGTCAGGGAGACACTATTACTGTTTTTTTTATGTAAAAAAGGCCAAAAGCTCGATAAAACTGAGATTTGAACCGTGGAACTGCAAAACCTAACTTCTAGTTATCTGGCCTACACCAGAGTCTTTTAAACAGATATGTTTGTGTCTGAACAGTCAGGGCAACACTATTACTGTTTTTTTATGTAAAAAAGGCCAAAAGCTGGATATTAGTGAGATTTGAACTGTGGAACTGCAAAACCAAACTTCTAGTTATCTGGCCTACACCAGAATATTTTAAACAGATATATTTGTGTCTGAACAGTCAGGGAGACACTATTACTGTTTTTTTATGTAAAAAAGGCCAAAAGCTGGATAATACTGAGATTTGAACCGTGGAACTGCGTAACCAAACTTCTAGTTATCTGGCCTACTCCAGAATATTTTAAACAGATATAATTGTGTCTGAACAATCAGTGAGACACTATTACTGTTTTTTTTTAATGTAAAAAAGGCCAAAAGCTGGATAATACTGAGATTTTAACCGTGGAAGTGCCAAACCAAACTTCTAGTTATCTGGCCTACACCAGAATATTTTAAACAGATATATTTGTGTCTGAACAGTCAGGGAGACACTATTACTGTTTTTTTTATGTAAAAAAGGCCAAAAGCTGCATAACAATATTGTTGTCTGAACAGTCACAGACACACTTAATTTTTATTTTTTTTTTGGGAGGGGGGAATACCAAAAGGTTACTAAGACGTGGATTTGTACAGTCTGACTGAGGAAAAAAAAAATACAGGATTTAGATGCAAGAAAAATGATTTTTCCTGGCCCCTGAGACCTGGGGATTAGTCTAGCAATTTGACCAGCAGGAGCACACAGGACTGTAATGCACTGTTTGTTGGTATAACCACTGTGTCTCCTATACAGCCTGCCTGCCTGCCTGATATCTGGTATGGATATTAGTCCGGAGAAGGACTGTTTGTTTGATTTGGCAGCCTTTAGAGACCCTACACAAACTATTTTGCACTACATATCTCTCCCTAACTCAGCAGCACTCTCCATACACTGTCTGATCCCGGGCGACTGTGTCCAAGATGGCGGCGCCCGGTTTTAAATACTCGATGTGACACTATGTGGCCAGCCAATCACTGTAATGCCCACAAACAACATGGCTGCGGCATTACAGTGACTGGCTGGTAATCCCTGCATGTTTGTTGGCTCTGTAAAGAGCACCAAACGTGCAGGGCGGAGACCCGAGCTCCCGCCTGAGGAACACGGAAATGCTCGGTGCTCGCCGAACATCGCGAGTAGCGAGATGCTTGGGCGAGTAACAAGCAGTGTCGAGCATGCTCGCTCAACACTACTCCTTACTACCACAGTGGAAACAGCTCCCCTCAGCACGGCATGTTTTTTGGCGAGACTTGACCATCTTGGTCTGGTCGATCTGCATGGGTTCGGGCGAGCGTGCCCGGGGAGTTACAGGTTGGGATACAGGTTTCTGGAAAAACAGGAGCAAGATGAGGAAAACTTCTCTCCCGGGTAGTCTCCTTAGCTCGTTCCAGGAAACGTATGTCAATCTGGGTAGCTAGTGACACCAGGTCATCCAGGGTGGTAGGAATGTCCAGGCCGGCTAGCTCGTCCTTGATCCGTCCGGAAAGACCTTCCCAGAAGGTGGACACCAGGGCCTCGTCGTTACAGGCAAGCTCAGAAGTGAGGGTACGGAACTTTATGCCATACTCGCCCATGGTGAGACTCCCTTGGGGGAGTTGGAGCGATGAGGAGGCAGTAGAATTCCTTCGTCGGGGCTCATAGAAGACCTTCCAGAAGGCAGTGTGGAAAGCAAGAAGATCGGACACCAGGGGATCCCCTCTCTCCCATAGAGGGTTTAGCCATGCCAATGCTTCCCTGGTAAGGTGAGACATGATGAACCCCACCTTGGCCCGGTCGGAGGGAAACTGATGTGCCAGTAGTTCAAAGTTCAGCGTGCACTGGTTCAGAAAACCCTGACATAAGACAGGGTCACCCCCAAAACGAGGACGCGCAGAGAGCCGGGGTCCTGAGTAGAGATGAGCGGTGTTCGACTCGAACTGTTCGCCAATCTCAAATTCAAGCTGTTTTGGGTGGTGTTCGAGCCGTTCGGCGAACACGAACGATTTGAAAAAAATTCAGCTGTTCGAGGTTATGTTCGATAACTGTTCGTGCACCAAAATCATAACTGGATTTTTTCTCAGTAATGCTGAAAATTAATGTTAATACACAGTTTGAGTGCACAGCGGGGCGGGGGGAGGGGCAGGGGATGGATCTCTGCAGGAATAATGAAGATCTCCATTTTTTTTCTCTTTCCCGCATTTACAGTGGGGAGGTGCAATCTGTCAGCCTATCAGCAGCGCACACACGGAGCGAAGTGCTTTTTTTCACACAAGCAAGGGCATGTGTCAATGGCAATGTATGTCACATTTCCTTGCCCTATAAGACCCAGCCATTTTCCCCATCGCCACCATTTTCTCACTGCTGCAGCTGCGTGTTAGACGGCACCGCTGTTGCTGTGTGCGCTATGCCTTGTTAATTTCAAGCCAATTTTCGCACAAATCTACAGATAGCTTGGGAGTAGGGAATAGTTGTGATTGCAGTCCTTTTAAGGACTAGGTTGCATCATTTTCTACGACTTTTATCAGGCAGGTCTGTGCTCTTAAATAGATAAGTTGGGAGTAAAGACTAATTGTAATTGCAGTCTTTTTCAGGACTAAGTTACATCAGTTCCTATCAGTTTTTGCAAGGCAGGTCTGTGCCAGTGCTGTGCAAGTTTTTTTCACAGCATTTGGCTAAATCTAGCAAAGCAAATCCTTTTTGGCCTATTGCAGAGAGTGTTAGTCAGTGGAGTAGCCTATCTGTGTTGCAAGCTACACCACCTGTGTATAGAATACCAATTTTTTTACTGCACCTAGTGAAGTAAAATCTTTTGGGCATAGAATCATTCTATTAGTCCATCCATACTAACCTCCACCAGGTTGCAAATTCAATATAATATTTTTCTGCATCGAGCTCTGAAAAACTATTTTGGCTTCCAGCAGTGTGTGAGAGTTGTTCTATTAGTCCATCTATACTGACCTCCATCAGGTTGCAAATTCAATATAATTTTTTTCTGCATTTTGCTATAAAAAAATATTTCGGATTCTAGCAGTGTGTAGGACTTGTTCTATTAGTCGATCTATACTAACCTCCATCAGGTTGCAAATTCAATATAATTTTTTTCTGCATCTAGCTCTGAAAAAATATTTCAGCTTCTAGCAGTGTGTGGGACTTGGTCTATTAGTCCATCTATACTAACCTCCACCAGGTTGCAAATTCAATATAATTTTTTTCGTCATCTAGCTCTGAAAAAATATTTCGGCTTCTAGCAGTGTGTGGGACTTGGTCTATTAGTCCATCTATGCTAACCTCCACCAGGTTGCAAATTAAAAATAATTTTTATCTGCATCTAGCTCTGAAAAAATATTTGGGCTTCTAGCAGTGTGTGGGACATGGTCTACTAGTCCTTCTATACTGACCTCCATCAGGTTGCAAATGCAATATAATTTTTTTCTGCATCTAGCTCTGAAAAAACATTTCGGCTTCTAGCAGTGTCTGGTACTTGGTCTACTAGTCCATCCATACTAACCTCCACCAGGTTGCAAATTAAATTTTTTTTTTATCTGCATCTATCTCTGAAATAATATTTGGGCTTCTAGCAGTGTGTGGGACTTGTTCTATTAGTCCATCTATACTAACCTCCATCAGGTTGAAAATTCAATATGATTTTTTTCTGCATCGAGCTCTGAAAAAATATTTTGGCTTCTAGCAGTGTGTGGGATTTGGTCTTTTAGTCCATCTATACTAACCTCCACCAGGTTGCAAATGAAAAATAATTTTTATCTGTATCTAGCTCTGAAAAAATATTTTGGCTTCTAGCAGTGTGTAGGACTTTGTCTATTAGTCCATCTATACTGACCTCCATCAGGCTGCAAATTCAATATCATTTTTTTCTGCATCTAGCTCTGAAAAAATATTTCGGCTTCTAGCAGTGTGTGGGACTTGTTCTATTAGTCCATCTATACTAACCTCCACCAGGTTGCAAATTCAATATCATTTTTTTCTGCATCTAGCTCTGAAAAAATATTTCGGCTTCTAGCAGTGTGTGGGACTTGTTCTATTAGTCCATCTATACTAACCTCCACCAGGTTGCAAATTCAATATCATTTTTATCTGCATCTAACCAAGCAAATACTTTTTGCCTAATACCACAGTTTGGCTACTCAGCTCTGCTCGGTTCCCATCCATTGTTGTTTTGTGCAAACAACTCCAGAGTTCTGAATTAGTTAACCACCAAAATGAGTGGAAAAAGGCCTGCTGCTGGTGGAAAAGGGAATAGGCGTGTTGGAAAGGGGAAAAAAGTTGTGTCCGTGGGGTAGGTGTTAAAGCACAGTATCATCTGCAGAAGAAAGACAATCTTTCAGCCAAACTAAAATGTCTTCTTCTTTTAGCGGACAATGTGATAAGATCCCTTTCTAACGGCCACGCCAATCGCTACAAATTCCAGATGAGGCACAAAAACAGCAGGTGCTTCAACGGATATCAAGTGCTCCTTTATGTGGGCTCTCCTCCACCTCAACTTCAACATCACAAATACTCCAGCCCTCAGAGGTGTCACCACAATCGCACTTGCTTCCTCACAGCTCCCAAATCTCCAGCTGCCCATCTGAGTATGGGGTAGAACAGATGGTTGAGTCTGCAGAGCTGTTTACTCATACTATAGACTGGGAATCAGAGGTCGGCTCCAGAGCTTCTGTGAATCCAGACGAGGAAATGATCTGCACTGATGCCCAGAATCTTTATGAGTTGGATCCAGGACCAGACGCAGAAGGTTCTCACCATAATGTAGACTCTCATTCCCAAACTGTAACTGCTGTTGGTGGAGACAATGAGGAAGACGATGATGAGACTCAAATACCTGATTGGAGCGACAACTTTAGTTTTTTGTCAGGGCAGGATCAGGTTGGCTCTGAGGACGACGGGTGTGATAACACACAGGGTGTTGATGATGAGGTTGGAGTTCCCACTTACTGTCAACCCACAGTCAGCCAAGAGATGAGGTCAGCAGAGGAGGTGGAGGAGGATGCTAGTGACGACGAGGTCACGTTGCGCCTTCCTGGACAGAGACGTAGTACTGGAAGCACGTCAACAACTGCATCCTCAAACACAACTCTGCCTCTGACCACAAGTCGTGGTGGCTCTTCAGGTCGCATGGGTGCTAAGCCTTGCATAGCCTGGGCATTTATTCAGATCGATAAAGATGACCCAACATGTGTTATCTGTAACATTTGTCACCAAAAGCTAAGTAGAGGCCAAAAAATACATAGTTTGAGTACTTCAAGCATGAACCGGCACATGGACATGAAGCATAAGTTGCAGTGGGAAGCTCACTGTGCTACAATGCGGTCTAGCCGGCCAGGCCAACCACCGTCTGCCACATCTTGTGCATCCGCGGCCTCTTCAACCTCTGTGACTGGGGGGTCAGCAGTCACACCTGTTTTGGGACGCAGACCTGCCACCTCTTTACCCGCAACAGCCAGCGTGATTGGCAGGTCATAATTTTCTTTGGAGGTGGAAACACCAGCTGCTGTTGAGCGCTGTCCGACATCGATAGCACCACCTTTGGATCAAGGCAACCTAACATGTCTGCCTGCATCTTCCTCACAGACTGGCAGTTTGCCGGGGACACCCTTCTCATCCCCGTCTAAGCACAACAGCCAGCCCTTGGTCCCTCAGATGTGGACAAGTAAAAGACCATTTCTTCCTAGCCATGAGAAAGCTAAGAGGTTGAATTTCACCATCTGCAAACTCTTGGCTACAGAAATGCTTCCTTTCCTCCTGGTGGACACAGAGGATTTTCGAGACCTTATGTCCGTCGCAGTGCCCCAGTACCAGATGACCAGTCGGCACTACTTCTCAAAGAAAGGTGTGCCTGTGCTCCACCAGCATGTCGCACACAACATCACCGCTACGTTGTGAAACTTTGTGTGTGACAGGGTGCATTTCACCACAGTCACTTTGACGAGTAGGCATGGACAGGGGCGTTAAATGTCGCTGACTGGGCACTGGGTAACTATGGTGACAGCAGGACAAGGGGCTGCTGTCCAAGTCTTGCCGTCCCCACGAGTTGTGCGTCAATCCTCTTTATCTCAAAGTTCCTCCACTGAGACTGCCTCCTCAACCTCCTCTCGGTCCTCCACCTGCACCCAAAGACTGTCTGGTAATGCCACAAGCTTTCTAACTGTGCAGAAGGGATCCTGCACACCTCCTTACTATGCTGGCAGCAGGACTCAATGTCATCAGGTGGTTTTTACTTTGAAATGTCTGGGAAATGTGAGTCACACAGCTGAGGAGTTGTGGTCAGCTCTGGAGAACCAATTTCTTGAATGGTTGTCTCCACTGGACCTGAAACCAGGGAAGGCCGTGTGCGACAATGCTGCAAACCTGGGTGCGGCCCTTCGCCGGGGCAATGTCACACACGTGCCTTGTATGGCTCAGGTGTTGAACCTGGTTGTCCAGCAATTTTTAGCCCACTATCCTGGACTAGATGGCCTTCTGTATGGGGCACGGTCGCTGTGTGCTCACTTCCGCCGATCGCATCCCGCAGCTCAACGACTTAAATCTCTACAGAAGTTGTTGGACCTGACAGTTCACCAGCTAAAATGCAATGTACCTACCCGGTGGAATTCAACTCTGCACATGTTGCAGCGACTGTGGCAGCACTGACAAGCCCTGGTGCAATACGTTCTGACGTATAGCCTGGGCCAATGAGATCCAGAGGTAGGGCAAATCACGCTGGACGAGTGGTCTCAGATCAGGGACCTATGCAACCTTCTGCACAGTTTTGAAATGGCGACAAAGATGTTTAGTGCTGACGATGCCATTATCAGCATGACTATTCTGGTGATTTACATGCTGGAGCACATGTTAAACAGAATTTGGAGTCAGGTGGTGGCACAAGAGGAGGTGGAGGAAGTAGAGGAGGAGGAGTTGTATGCAGAAGGGCTAACATCTGCAAAGTCCAGACGGACGGCAGCAGCAAGGCAGCAGGCATGTGAGGGTGGGGGAGATGGTTTTACCAGGGCGCATGGTAGCAGCCAAACTAGTGAGGAACGTGCAGGAGCCCAGGATGAAGTGGAGGACGAACTGATGGAAGACTCATCAGATGAGGGAGACCTTGATCACATTTCTGTTGTGCGAGTTTGGGGGGAGAGGACAGAGGAAGGAAGCATGATTGTTACCTCGCCACCAACACAACAGGGACTTGGTGCTCCTGGATGCTCAAGACACATGAGTGCCTTCTTGCTGCACTTCCTGCAACATGACCCTCGAATTGTGAGAATTAGAAATAATCCTGCCTACTGGGTTGCCACACTGTTAGATCCCCGGTACAAAAGTAAATTTGCAGAAATTATTCCTTCCATAGAAAGGGATGCACGCATGCAGGAGTATCAGCAGAGACTGTTGCAGAATCTTACATGTGCTTTTCCACAAAACACCAGTGGTGCACGTAGTGAATCTCACAGTTCCAACTTGCCAACCGTGGGACCGTCAAGTGTTCAGCACTCAAACCGTAACAGAAACACAGTATCTGCTGGTAACATCAATTTTGCGGAATCATTTCACCACTTTTTTAGCCCATCCTTTGTAAGGCCACAAGAGACAAGAAGTCTGACACATAGTCAACGCCTAGAGACGATGGTACAGGAGTATCTCCAAGTAAACCTGGAAGCCATGACTGTGTCACTGGACCCTTGCTCTTTTTGGGCTTCCATTCTGGATAAATGGCCGGAGCTCGCCACTTACGCCTTGGAGATCTTGTCATGCCCTGCAGCCAGCGTTCTGTCTGAACGTGTGTTCAGCGCTGCTGGTGGTGTGCTGACAGATAAGCGCACGCGGCTCTCCACTGATAATGTAGACAGACTCACTTTCATAAATATGAACAAATCATCGATCCGAAATGACTTTCCTACCCCTGTGTCAGCCTGGGAAGAGCAAAAGCTTGATGATTTGTTAAAATCACCTCAACAACCATTTTAAGCTTTCAAATTACTAATCATGTTTATCTGTATCTTGGCTGGAAAATAATTTGGCTTTGTAGCAGTGTGCAGTACTGATTCTATTAGGCCATCTATTCTAAGCTCCTCCAGATTTAAAATTACTAATCATGTTTATCTGTATCTTGGCTGGAAACTAATTTGGGCTTTGTATCAGTGTGCAGTACTGATTCTATTAGGCCATCTATACTAAGCTTCACCAGATTTAAAATTAAAAATAATTTTTAGCTGCATCTAGCCCAGAAAATAATTTTGGGGCTCCTAGATGCGCAAGACACATGAGTGCCTTCTTGCTGCACTACCTGCAACATGACCCTCAGATTCTCAGAATTTCGAAGTAATCCTGACTACTGGGTTGCCACACTCTTAGATCCCCCACACTCTTCGATCAACCTTTTAATTTTAATAATGAACAAAAAAATGGTCATTTTTGAAATTATAAGCATTAGCAGGTTATTAGAAACTGAAATCAAAACTTTATTCTAGGTGATGTTACATTTGCACATAGGACCCATTGTTCGAAAGGAGCTTCTGAACTGTCCCGTCCATTGAATTTGTCAGGTTTTGGATGGTTTCTGCTTCCATTTTTTTTGCATGAGGACAGAATACCCTCCCAGAGCTGTTGCTTAGATGTGAACTGCCTCCCGCCATCATAGACGCTCAATTTGATGATGCTCCAGAGGTTCTGAATGGGGTAGAGGTCAGGGGAGCATGGGGGTCACACCATAAGTATGTCCCCTTTTATGCCCATATCAGCCAGAGATGCAGATGTGTTAAGTGCAGCATGAGACAGTGCATTATCATGCATGAAAATGATCTTGCTGTGGAATACACGGTTCTTCTTCTTGAACCATGACAGGAAGTGCTGTTTGAGAAACTCCACATACATTATGGAGTTCATCTTTACCCCTTCAGGAATCCTAAAGGGGCCGACAATCTCTCTCCCCATGATTCCAGCCCAAAACATTACTCCACCTCCTCCTTGTTGGCGCTGTAGCCGTGTTTGCGTGGGGTGTCCATCAACCAGCCATCCTCCACTCCATCCATCTGGACCATCGAGCGTTGCACGGCACTCATCCGCGAACAAAACAGTTTTGAAGTCAGTGTTCATGTATTGTTTGGCCCACTGGAGGCGTTTCTGCTTGTGTGCAGTGGATAGAGGAGGTCGACAGGATGGCGTACGCACAGCTGCAACCCTCTGAAGGACCCTGCATCTTGTTGTTCGGGGGACATTGGAGGCACCAGCAGCTTCAAAAACTTGTCTGCTGCTATGACAAGGCTTTTGTGCCGCTGCTCTTTAAACCTGACGTAATTGCCTGTAGTAAAGAGTCCTCAATTTTCCATTATCAGCACGCACACGTGTGTACTGTGAATCAGCTACATACTTCTTGATTGTGCGATGATCAGAATGAAGTGTCTTGGCAATGTTGATTGTAGTCATGCCTTGACCTAAACACTCCACAATTTGTTGCTTCTCAGCAGCCAACACATCTTTTTTCTTTCCCATTTTGGCAGAAAATGTAGGCTGCTTAATAATGTGGGACAGCCTTCTTAAGTAGTCTTGCCTTTCATTGGACACACCTGCCAAACTAATTAGCACAGGTGTCTGCAATTGCTTACAGTGATATAAAGAGCCCTGACACACATCACCATCAATGAGTTTAACTGACAAACAAAAAAATTCTTACCTTATCACTCCTAAACACTTTTTGCATAATAATTTGGAACACAGTGTACATGTGCTTTTCCACAAAACACCAGTGGTTCACGTAGTGAATCTTACAGTTCTAACTTGCCAACCATGGTCTATATGGAGCTGTTCAATAAAGGGCCCAAAATTAAGATAACATAGACGGGAGAGGTCTCTATGAATAGGAATTCCTAAGTATTTGATACCCTGTGAGGGCCAGGCAAAGGGAAAGTTGGACTGGATGGAATCCTGTATGGATTTTGGGAGAGAGACATCGAGGGCCTCAGACTTCGCTGCATTGATTTTAAAATTTGAACATGTAGCAAAGTGATCTATTTCAGCCATAACAGCAGGGATGGATATATGTGATTGAGTGATATATACTAGGACATCATCAGCAAATAGAGAGCACTTGTACTCGGTGCCTCCCACCTCAATCCACCTAATATTGGGGTTATGGCGAATTGATGAGAGCAGGTGCTCCGTCACTAGGATGTATAAGAGAGGGGACAGAGGACATCCCTGCCTTGTCCCATTGGTGATTATGAAAGGTGATGAAAATGTTCTGACGCGCCCCCTGGGCCTTGGGACACCCGGGCCGGACCCTTTTTGGTGGATGCTGGTGGCTGTAGTCTCCGTGGCGGCGACCCGGTTCCGTTGCTCACGGCGGTCAAAGCAGTGGCGGAACTATTTATGTGGTTTTGATGTTTAAATGTACGACTAGGCCACCCGTGGATTGCGGTCAGTGTGAACGGCCGCTGCAGGGCAGACCGCTGAGGCTGGTGTTGTGGGTGCAGCAAAGAGTAGTATAACTCCCCACGGGAGGAGTATAGCCTCAGGGCAGTGTATGCGGAGGATGGGGGTGATGGTGCAGGGCAGCAGCAGTAACGACACAGAGTCAGTGATGCAGTCCAGGGCCTTTACTCACAGTTCTTATTATCCAGACCACTTCTGCATGTAACGGCTGCCCATGTCATACTGTGCTCACCAGGTGAGGGGCTCAGACAACTCTGAGATAACTTTGGAGTGCATCACAGGACCCCCTTTGTATGTCCTTTGTCTGGCCTTTCTTACCAACCCTCCTGTCCGGCTGCCTCGGGCCTCCTCTTGGTAAACTTGGCGCCAGTTTTCCTGACCCTATGTGGTGCCTTCCTAGCGGGTGTAGCGAGGGGCTGCCCCACATAAAATGTCACAGCCTCCGGTTTGTATCAGAGGGTCATTTCCCGCCTCCACTAGTTTCGGGGACCGGTCTCCCCCTTTGGCCTGACCCCTCCACGCAGGTGGATTCGGGCGTGCGTGGCGACTCACCCGTCCGCACCCCTGGGATCCCTTCGTTCCTCTTTCCTGGAGCCTTCTCCGCTCCTCTTCCTTTCTTCTCCCTCTGCCAGGCCTGGGCCTCTGTTACTAGGCCCGCCTCTGGAGCAGAGCTCATGCAGAGCCCCTGCTCCCTGTCACTTCTGCTCAGACTTCTCTGCACTGAACTAAGATGGTGCCCACCTTTTATACTCCCTTCTCAACGCACCCAGGAACTGCTTCCTCCCTGCTCCTGCACTACAGGGTTCCCCTTCCTCAGTGTTCCCTACCCCCACTCCAGCCAGATACAGGGACTTTCATGCCCATCTCAGGGGCATATTGGTCGCCCTGCCCCACGGCAATGTGGTGTAATGCTTGCAGGTGTCGGGGTCCTGATCCACACTCCATCCTTACCTGAGAGTGAGATATCACACCTCTGGGTGAGGTGCAATACCTCTGTAGCAACCTAGCCCTCGGGGTGCTACAGTTCTATTTATCTTCAGCCTAGGTGACGTATTGCGATACAGGGCCGTGATTTTGGCTATAAAAGGGTCCCCTAGACCCCTACCCCAAGATTTTTAAGAGAATAATATATGGCGTGCCAGGAGACTCTATGGAATGCATTCTCAGCATCCAATAAGAGTATCTAATTACAAATGTTTAACTGCATCTAGCCCAGGAAATACTTTGTGCCTAGTAGCAGTGTCTGATATTCAGTGGATTATCCCAGCTGTTAAGCAAGCTACATCACCTGTAGATTGGACATTTAATTTTTTCAAAGGAAATGCTTCGGGACCCTGGAATACTGAGTGAAGAGCATCAGGAGGCACCCCAAGGCATAGGGGCTGGGACTGGCGGTAGGACGCCTTGCGGTGGACCTCCAAGCTCGATCCTTATAAAACCTTTTTAACTGCAGAAGCTTTAGTGGACGCACTGGAGCTGGAATTACGCGGCTGCTGGCATGAGACTTGCCCTCCAATAGATCCTTGTAAAAGGTTTTAAAGTGTATTCATTCAAATTAGAGAGACAATTTAAATTAAAAAGCTTAGACCTGCCTCCACCACAGGGGGGCTCAATCGACCCATCAGCGGACTGGCACCAGTATTGGGAGAGGGGGGCTGGCCGTCAGGGTCCTCCGCGGCTCTGGCACAAACTCGGCGACACGGAGGTCGCACGGGCAGGAACGGACTGGCCGTGTCGGCTTCTCACTTTTTGGGTTTTAGAAAGGCATGACATGCCTATATCTGTGTCTCCCTCTCCTTTTACTCCTCCACCTCTTTTCTTTTCGCATGACTATATGTACTTGTCACTTTTCCATGTGTTAGTTATGTCTTCTGAGCAGTTTGTCAGCTTTTGGACACCTTTGAAGGTGTTTTCTATGTGTTTCTATGTGTTTTTTTTTGCCTGCCATTGGTTTTAACGGTGTTCGACGGTGTTCGACGAACAGTTCGACGAACAGTTCGGCGAACACACGGGTGTTCGACGAACCGAACTGAACTCGAACACTACGGGGGTGGCTCAACACTAGTCCTGAGCTGGATGCTGAGGCACAGGTAGGCAGAGGCGCCGCCAGAGTGGGTGTCACTCGGCTCGAAGCGGATACTGGTGGGGCAGGCAGCGTGTCCAGGCGAGAGTTGACAGAACGCAGGTAGGTCAGGATGGTTTCTTGTTTGGATGTCTGACGAGAAACTTCCTGCTACAGGTCAGCAAGTGAAGGAACCTGGGGGCCACTGGATACATGGCCCGTGCAAACTGTTAAGGATCCGAGTGGTGGAACCTCTGCTGCAGTGCAAGGAGGGACCAGAGGGACGTAACTAGGTATCAACTCGGACTGACCAAGGTCGCACGGCGGCTCAATCAACTCCGTGAACCAAGGAAGGACCGAGCAGAGGGACCAGGTGCTTCTCTGGAACAGTCCTTGTATGAGAGCAGGTGACTCCCATGGGTCAGAAGGCAGGGACTGACCGGTATAGCAGATGAGCATGGCAGGCAGGCTGACGGGTGATCCGGGAAGTCGGACTAATAGACATCACGGGTAACTGGCTCTAGCCTCCAGGTTGGCTGGCTAGTAGGCACGGCAGGTAACTGGTACGTTCTCCGGGTAGGCTGGCAAGCCTGACCCATAGACAGATTGGCTGGTTAGAACCGTAGGCAGACCGTCAGGCTGGAGAGTGTACTTGGCAGGCGGACACGCGTAGACAGGCAGGCGGACTGGACTGGTAGTCAGGCTGGCAGACTGGACTGGTAGTCAGGCTGGCGGACTAAACTGGTAGACGGGCGGACTGGACTTGTGGTCAGGCTGGCGAACTGGACTGCTAGACAGGCTGGTGGGCTGGACTGGTAGTCAGGCTGGCGGGCTGGACTGATAGTCAGGCTGGCGGGCTTGACTGGTAGTCAGGCTGCCGGACTGGACTGGTAGTCAGGCTAGCAGCGGGACCTGAGTGCTGAAGCAGAGTTTAGCACACAGAGCTACAACCTTGCACGGGCTCCTCCATTTTGGAGGAGGTGCCTTTTATATGTGAGGTCCTCCAGCCATTGGCCGGGGACTCCTTAGGACGGCGCGCGCGGCCCCTTTAAGAGGGAAGGAGCGCGCGCCCTAAGCTTAGTGCCTGGGAAGCTGCGCGAGCCGGCAGCAGCAGCAGGAGTGCCCGAAGACGCTGGGTCAGGAGCGCGGAGGTAAGGGGGACGGCGTCTCTGCCTGTCAGGGGGCAGAGACGCCGATACTACATTCACTGAGCAGAACTGGTAGAAGACCAGGTCCAGAGTATTCCCATCCTCATGTGTAGGTGAGTTAGTAAGCTGTGAAAGTAGGAAAGAGGAAGTTAGAGAAATAAAATGGTAGATGAGGAGAGTGGATTATCAATGAGGATTTTTAAGTCCCCCATGATGAGAGTGGGAATATCACAGGCTAGAAAGTATGGAAGCCAGATTGCACAGTGATCCAGGAACTGGTTGGTTTTGCTTGCAGGGTGTTACACAACCGCCACTCACAGGTAGCAGAAATTAAACAATCTCAAAGTATGGACCTTAAAAGTAGAAAATATAGAAAAGGGTACCCGGGGGATAATCTGGAAAACACACTGTGATGAAAGAAGTAGACCAACACCTCCACCTTATCTGCTCCCAGGTCTGGCAGTATGTGAAAATTTTAGCCTATCACATGAGAAAGCAGAAGTGACGGTGGTGCCCAAATGCTGGATCTAGGTTTCAGTGAGAGCCAGAAGGTTAAAGGAATTGGAAAGGAAGCAGTCCTGAATGTAGAGGCGTTTGTTGCACACTGATCGTAAGTTCCAAAGAACACAATTAAAAGAGACAGGAGAAGGCATGCACTGAATATTGATAAGATGAGCAGGGTCTCTATATGCAGCAGATAGAAAGTCATATTATTATTTTGACTCCCTCACTCACAGCCACTGCAACAAGCAGTTGCCAGAAATGCCAGTCTGACCTTGCCTCTCCCTACCATTGATACCTGTCCACTTTCCTTATCACCTTTTAAAAGTACAGAAAGAATGGTAAGCAGCCAAAACTAAAACATTTTGCACAAAGGAGGCATTTGTTGAAATTGGTCAGGAAATTTAAAATGTAAACATCTTCTGAAAGATAAATGAGTTGAGGAGTGCTTGATTAATTTTAGACTAGATTTTACAGAATTAAAGTGCAAATTTATATGTGTATGTAATTAATAAAAATAAAAAATACATACACTTATAATAGTAATTAAGCAATTAAAAAGTATGCCATGCAAAATTTTATAAAGAAAGGTCATGTAAATTAAAAAAAAAGATTTGTATTACTAGATGACAGTATATGCAAGATTGATAGTTGAAGACTATCCCTTATATCATATAATCTGCAAACCCATTGATTCTTTTGAATTAATGTATGAAAAAATAATAATTGGAATGATATTGTGGAGAAGAAAAAAACTAAATGTCAACAGCCAAGTTCTGACAGATTGACAGCTATCATTCTTTTCTGATAGTACTGGACATTTTTAATCCTGCTACAAACAGCAATTTAAGGATTTTCATGTGATCCCTTGTGCCGTATGTTCATGACTGGCATATTTTCGTCACTCTAAACTCCCAAATCAGTAGAACTTAATCCTTGGGAAACTGAAATATAAGCTGTGAATATATCTTGTTGGAAAAGTTACCAGTGCTAACTCTTTCTTAACACACGGCAAAATTTTAAAACACTTGCTTCACTGGATTCATAGATAAACTGCAAACATTTACAGATGAAATAAAAAGGATGTTTCCATCTGTTATCTTTTTGATAGGGAAAATATGATTTTCCACTAGCAAGTAAAGGTTACCGTAAATTTTGAAATTCTAATTTGACGGCTTTGCAAATTTTTCCCACAGGATTTGTGGCAAATAAATTTGTGAAAATCTCAATACTAGAAAGTCTATAATTGCTTGGACAGAGCTAGGTCCTCACTTACCATAGGAGCTTACACACTACAGAAGAGAGGACCTAGCTGAGAATAAAAGTTAGTGAATAGTAAAATATCTCTTATTCCTTTCTAATCCCTGCCATGTGCCCAAACAGTAGCATTTGACCACATATGAGGTATCATCATATCTAGAAGGAATTGCACAAAAAATTGTGTGCTCATTTTTTCCATTTACTCTTGTAAAAATTAGAAATTTGAGGCCTAAACAACATTTAAAATTTGTAAAAAAAAAATTGTGTTATTTCATTTTCATGGCCCAATATTTTATTTTTTCTAAAAATACTTTAAAATTCTGGGAAGCACCAGTAGGCTCAGGATGCTCATCAAATCCCTAGATGAATTCTTTGAGTGGTGCAGTTTGCTAAATTGGGTCACTTTTTTTTTTTTTTTTTTGCTGTTTTGGCACTTCAGGCTCTCTTCAATGGGTTTCTGAATCAGTTTCAGCTAAATTTGTGCTCCAAAAATCAAATGTTGGTACTTTGCATTCAAGCCCTGCTGTGTGACTATACAGTAATGAAACAAATGAAAAAAAACTATACAGAAACAGGTGCACAACTATAAATGCAAAATCCAAATATTTATTGTACATAGCAATAATTAAAAGCCAGGTAAAACTATAACATCCCCACCAGTAAATAGACCAATATACACATCTAAAATACATAAATAAAATAATGAGTACCAAAATCAAGAAATATGTACAATAAGTTATAGAACCATATGTTAGTATTGGCACTATTACGGTCCCCAATGATTTATACATGAGTAAATATCACCAAATCTACTGTAAATGAATGTAATAATACCAATAACCTCATATTATACTAAACCAAAGGCAATTAGACATCCTCATTTTTGGCTTTAAGCCCAGAAAACAATATTGTGCAAAATCTTTAGACCTGGATATGGGTACAGAAAATAAACCCTCAGAAAGCAAAGTGAATATCAAAAATATAAATAAAGGCAAACATAGACAAAAATAAGAAGCACCAGAAAGCGCTAATAACCTGCCAGTGTATACAAATAATAAAAAATGTGAGACTATCAGAAAATTTAAAGTCCAATAGGACAGAGGCCAGTATGTGAACCTCATATAAGAGCAATGAAAAGGGTATCCATATTAAGGAGTCCAAGACCCATATTCTTTCCCCTGATGAAACTGCTTTTGGGTCCAGTGATATGTGACGCGCCCCCAGGGCAGTGGGGTACTCGGTGTCCGGGCCTATGGATGCTGGGGGGAATATGTCACAGTCACGGTCCGTGGCCCAGGGAGGTCAACAAAAAGGGGATAGTTTATATGGGATTTGTAGTTTGATCGTGACGCCACCTGTGGTTTCTGGTAATTTGTACCAGCGCTGCTGCAGACCTCTGAGGCAGTTGATAGGCAGCTAGGATGGAACAGCTCCCCCACAGTTGGAGCGGGCCTCAGGGCAGTGTAGAGTTTGATGGTGAGTGGTGATGCTGGGCTTGTAGTGCAGTCGGGATGGCGCAGCAGGAGTAACTGACAGAGACAGGGGATTCGCTTCAATAAGTTTACTGTTGCGGATGTCAGGTACGGTCCAGGGTACTCGGTAGGAAGGGTGCACTTCAGGACTTCTCCCCAGTGAGTGGGTATAAGGCCTCCTGGTCCGTGTTTCCCTCACTCTGAGCTCCTGGCCAGCCTGCAACTGGGCCTAGCTTCTGTGTCGTGTTGCTCTCTTCACCTGTCGCTTGGTAGTAGGACCTTCCTCTGGCAACCACTTTCCCTGGGCGCCGGGGCCTTCATGGTTCCTGGTCCTGTAATGGGTTTAGCTTCAGGTCAGCCAGGGACTTGTAGTCCTCCTGGTATGCCGGTGATCCCTACTGGGTATAAAGGAACCCTGTAGACGCGGACCCGGTGTCGGCTTTGTATACTCGGGGTGAGCCTATGATGCTCCTCTGCCCCCTCAACTCTTCTCTCCTCTCCTCTTTGCCTTCGGCCACACTTGGGGCCCTCAATACAGCAGCAGACGTGCTGCGTCTTTGCTGCTCTCAGCGTCAGCACGGTCTCCTACGACTAAACACTCTGACTCTGTCTGACTGACTGCCTGGCTCCTCCCTCCATATATATATCCCTAACGGGCTCCCTCTGGTGGTATGAGGTGGAAGGGTGGAGGTGTTTGTTTGTAATGAGGGCCTCTTGTGGAGAAGTCCATCCATGCACCTTTTTGGGTCTTGTGGTACCTGTGAACAGGAGGGTGCCACATTCCCCCCTAGTACAATTCAGTACTCCAGGACTGAAGCATTTTGTAACAGGTTACAACAATAACAATAATAATAATAATAATAATAATAATAATAATAAAGTTACAGTAAGTCCCGTATCCCGGTGTCCATTTCACCGAAGAAAGTGTATCAAGGGTAACATCTGGGGCCCACCTGAAAACCCTCAACGTAGGCCCTGGGCATGGCTACAGGGCCTAAGTGATCCAGGTGCCGGACCACATCTTCGGCCACGCCAAACGGGTTTTTGTTCTGTGGTCTTATAAGGTGGCGCTTTTGATGAGTGCAACTATTTACAAGGACAGTTTTTGGCTGCTCACAGTCCTCAGCCTACAAGTCTCTGTACCCTGACGGGTAACTAAATGCACATATTATTTCAGTTCATACAATAAACAATAGACAATACCAAACTGGGTAACTATTTATAATGTAGGCACTTTGTGCTTATTCCCTAAACCTGGCAGGGATTTGGCCTTGTGTGCTGCATGTGGACCTTCGTAGCACTGGGGTGTTACTAGTGTCTGTGCATGCACTTTCTGTTAATCTAGCAGGTGTATATGCTGGTAGATTATAAAACTGCCTCAATCTCTCTATGGGACTGGCAATTGCACTGCTTACTGGACCTTCAGGCTCTGCTTCCACGGGTGATACTCCTCTGACTGGGGACTCTTCCTGTTCCTGAGCAGGTTCTTCCAGAGCGCTCACAGGTTCTTCTTGTGGCTGGTAGAAGTGTATTACGGGTATAATAACTGCTCCATCAAGTTGAGGCCAGTCCGCAGGGAAATCTCCTAGAACTGTGTGAAGCACTTCTTTCTTAGGTTCTTCCGATGCTATAGGAGGTATTTCTTCCTCCGTTGTCTTCAGTAGACCTGGGCACACTTTCAAATGGTCTCTTGAGACTGTTGCGGTCGTTTTACCTCCATCTTTACTGATCATGCAGCTTTTACTGTTGTCAAATCTGGAGTTTAGCACAGTGTAGGGCTCTCTTTCCCACTGGTCATCGAGCTTGTGACCTCTTCTTTTCCGCTTTAGCACTATCTCTCCAGGTGCCAAGGGTTCTGCTGGTGCATGTTTATTGTACTGTTCTTCTTGTTTTTCCCTAACTCTATTTAGACTGTCTTTGACACAGGCCTGTACTCTCCTGTACTGCTCTTGCCGATTTGTATCCCAGTCTCCAGTGGACATATCTGCTGCAGGCTCTACCACTCCGAGTTCCAGGTCCATGGGCAACTTTCTGGGTCTTGCTCTCAGGAGGTATGCTGGGGTACAATTAGTAGAACTCACAGGTATGTGATTGTACAGATTAACCAGGTCAGGTAGTTTGTCTGGCCACTGGTTCCTTTCTTCCAAGGGGAAGGTTTTCAGCAGGTCTATGACGATGTTGTTCAATTTCTCACACAAACCATTGGTCTAAGGGTGATATGGCGCAGTCCGGATCTTCGGGCACCCATACAGATGACAGAATTCTTTAAACAGCTCGGCTTCAAAGGGAGGGCCTTGATCCATCAGCACTTTCTCTGGGTATCCATGGGGCCTGCAGAAGTATGCTTGGAATGGTCTTGCTGCAGTTTCTGCTGTCAGATCCTTGACAGGGGCTACCACCAGGAACCGGGAATAATGATCCACCATGGTCAGTGCATAGGAATAGCCTGACCTGCTGGGTGACAGCTTGACGTGATCCAGTACCCAACCAGTCCCAGGAATTGCCGCACCTCTTTGATGCTTCTCGGTTCAGGCCACTTCTGGATGGCAGTGACCTTCTCCGGGTCTGGCGCTACTCACTCTGAGCTGACTACGTTTCCCAGGTACTGAACCTTCTGCTTGATCAAGTGCCATTTAGAAGGTTTTAGTTTCATCCCATACCGGGACAATGCTTCAAATACCTCCGCCAGGTGCTTCAGATGGTCTTCATACGTCCTCGAGTACATGATAACGTCATCCAGGTACAGCAGCACTGTCTCAAAGTTCCGGTGTCCCAATCAACAGTCCATCAGCCTCTGGAACCTTCCGGGTGCATTGCAGAGTCCAAACGGCATGCTGTTGAATTCGCACAGTCCCATTGGGGTGGTGAAGGCTGTCTTCTCCCGGTCTTCCTCAGCAACAGAGACTTGCCAGTACCCGCTAGTGAGATCCAATGTAGAGAAGTAATTGGCAGATTTTATTGCAGCCAGGGATTCCTCTATACGGGGCAAAGGGTATGCATCTTTATGTGTCATTCGATTAATTTGTCTAAAATCTACACACATCCTCATGCTACCGTACTTTTTACTGACCAGGACCAGGGGAGCTGCCCAGGGGCTACAGCTATCCCTTATTACCCCTGCCTTTTTCATGTCATGCAACATTTCCTTTGCTTTTTGGTAATGTGCTGGTGGTACGGGTCTGTAACGCTCTTTAATGGGTGGATGGCTACCGGTGGGTATGTGATTTTGTACCCCTTTAACCCTTCCAAAATCTAGTGGGTGTTTACTAAACACTTGTTCATATTTCTGAACCACTCTGTAGACAACGTGTTTTTGATGGACAGGAGTGGCGTCAGTACCAACATGGAGCTGTTGACACCAATCCTCCAGCTAAGCTTCGGAGTCATTGTCCTCCACTGTATCTGGTGGGGTCAAGGATTCCACTGTGTGTATGGCATCATTATCCATAGTATAAAATCTGGCAACAGTGGCGTATCTTGGCAATTTAACTTCCTCCTCCCCACAATTTAGGAGACGTATGGTTACCCTCCCATTGCGTACATCAACTACCCCTCTAGCAGTTAAGAGTGTAGGTCTGTGCTCTGAGCTAATGGGCTCCACTACCGCCTGGTAGTTCTGTCCCTTGAGACCTATTGCTGCCCTACACCAAATCAGCATCTCACTCATTGGGGGAATCACAATGGGTATCGGATCTGTCCCCAGTACATACCAATCTCACCACCTGTTAGCTTTACCTGTTGCTGGTACAGGAAGGCTCGAATCTCTCTCTGGAGCACCTTGCTCTGCCCTAGTTTGGTAGTGTCAGAAATCTGTTGGAGTAAAAACAACACTTCTCCCAAACAGTTACCAACAAGTATCATATACGGATTGGTATCACCAGGGTTAGATTCTATAACAATTAGTCCTTGGTCCTTTAGTTCCACTCTCCACGTCTTCACTGTCACGTCCTTAACCCCTACAAGGTTAAGAGGAAGGCCGTTAGAGGCATACACAGAGAGGTTCGGGGATGGCGGGTGGAGTTCATCTATGGACCACTACCTTTTGTAGAGGACATCAGGTATGATGGTTACCTGTGAGCCTGTGTCCAGTAACGCAGGTGTTGCTATGCGGTCCAGCACGATGGACAGGAAAGGCCTTCCTCCTACGAACCGGTCGTACCAGCTTGATGGGCATGATTGAGTTACTCCTGGGTGTCGGCCCTCGGCCCCAGGTTTTGCCCGTTTAAAGGACAGTTCCGCGCAGTGTGGCCTGCCTTGTGGCAACAGTAGCAGATGAAATTCCCAGGAGGGCGCCGTTGGTCGTTGGTCCTCCCACAGGGTGGCGTTGTCCTCCTAAGGGGTTGGAGATGTCCTCCTTCTTCTCCTCATTCAGGGGACATCCTCAGGACTGTCGGCGAGTAGGATCCTTCCTTCCGGCTCGGACACCGTCTGTAGCTGCAGGGTGCTCAGGACAGTGGCCAGGGTTTTACTTAGCTGACGCACTTCAGAGCGCAGGCTGTCTAGATCGCTAGGGGGCACTGTTTGCATGTTTGTTTCAGCTGTTAATGAAGGAGCAGTGGGTGCTGCGGGCACTGGGGTGGCCCCACCCTGGTAATGCTGGATAGCAGTCCCTGATGTTTCCAGAAGGCCCTTAATAGCCATGTCCTTCAGGGTGTCAAAGGTGGCATTTGGATGATCTAAGGCTCACCATGGTACGGTTCTGCTCTCCTCCTGGGACCTCAACCCTGCGATGAGTTTTTCTTGTCAGCATTTTATTCTCATCTTGTATGCTGGCTTGACTAACCTGTTTCAGGGCCCGCAGGGCTTCCTGTAAGTGCCAGGCATAGTCCTGGATACTGTCCTCAGGTTTCTGGGTACAGTGGTAGAACCCTATCCAGAGATCTGTCTCAGTGCGGTTTTCAAAGACAGTTTGCAGTCTCTTAAAGATAATGGATACTGATTCCTGGTCTGCGGCTGGCCAGGTTTCAACTTCCCGCTCTGCGGCACCAGTCAATTGTCCCAGCACAACAGCGGCTCTCTGCTTACCAGTCATTGAGTACATATCCAGTACACCGCATATTTTCCTTTTGAATCCAGACAGGGTGTCTGGTTTGCCGTCATACTGGGGAAGCCATTTTGCTCCAGGGATATACGGCAGGGCCATGAGTATTAACCGAGTCACGACCCCTGCTGGTGGGTTAGTCGCTCCGGCTTTAGCAGCCCCGGGTGCAAGTTGAGCATAAGGAGCGTTATCCGGTGCTCCGGCGTATCGCTGGTTGTCGGCCATGGTTACGCATTCCTAGTGAACCGTAGCCTACCTCCTGTTTCTTTAATCGGGTAGGCCGCAGCTCCGCAGATGAGGGTCTCCTTCCAGGACCTGACGCTTCCAGGTGCTGCGTCAGGGCACGAGGCGGGGCTTGAGCTTCTCGAGCTTTTAGCAGTCATGCCTCTCCGATTCCCGCGGTTACGCCCCTCTTCTACCCGCGAGGCGAGGCGGTAATGGCGGCGATGTTCATCACAGTAAAACACAGTTCAATTACGACACACAGTACCCGGTGGCAACGGGATCGAAATCCTGTTCGTGACGCCAGAGATGACACGCCCCCAGGGCAGTGGGGTGCTCGGAGTCTGGGCCTATGGATGCTGGGGGGAATATGTCACAGTGGCTGGCTCAGTCCGTGGCCCAGGGCGGTCAACTAAAAGGGGATAGTTTATATGGGATTTGTAGTTTGATCGTGACGCCACCTGTGGTGTCTGGTAATTTGTACCAGCGCTGCTGCAGACCTCTGAGGCAGTTGATAGGCAACTAGGATGGAACAGCTCCCCACAGGTGGAGTGGGCCTCAGGGCAGTGTAGAGTTTGATGGTGGGTGGTGATGCTGTGGCTTGTAGTGCAGTCGGGATGGCGCGGCAGGAGTAACTGACAGACAGGGGATTCGCTTCAATACCTTTACTAGTGCGGATGTCAGGTATGGTCCAGGGTACTCGGTAGGAAGGGTGCACTTCAGGACTTCTCCCCAGTGAGTGGGTATAAGGCCTCCTGGTCCGTGTTTCCCTCTCTCTAAGCTCCTGGCCAGCCTGCAACTGGGCCTACCTTCTGTGTCGTGTTGCTCTCTTCACCTGTTGCTTGGTAGTAGGACCTTCCGCTGGCAACCACTATCCCTGGGTGCCGGGGCCTTTGTGGTTCCTGGTCCTGTAATGGGTTTAGCTTCAGGTCGGCCAGGGACTTGTAGTCCTCCTGGTATGCCTGTGATCCCTACTGGGTATAAAGGGACCCTGTAGGCGCGAACCTGGTGTCCGATTTGTATACTCGGGGTGAGCCTATGATGCTTCTCTGCCCCCTCAACTCTTCTCTCCTCTTTGCCTTCGGCCACACTCGGGGTCCTCAATACAGCAGCAGACGTGCTGCGTCTTTGCTGCTCTCAGCGTCAGCACGCTCTCCTCCGACTAAACACTCTGACTCTGTCTGACTGACTGCCTGGCTCCACCCTCCATATATATATCCCTAACAGGCTCCCTCTGGTGGTATGAGGTGGAAGGGTGGAGGTGTTTGTTTGTAATGAGGGCCTCTTGTGGAGAAGTACATCCATGCACCCTTTAGTGTCCTGTGGTACCTGTGAACAGCCTGGTGCCACATATGCGTGGGGTCTCTCCCTATTGATATTTTCTGTTAGCACTATAGGTGATGGTACTTCTAGAAAAAAATCAAAATTATTTGATTAAAGAGGCATGTTAAACTAAGGTGTGTCCTTTAGTCTAAAAAGGAGAACTAAGAGTCCATAAAGCAATGATAAAATAACAGTTTTATTAAAAAGTCATTAAAAAACAAATAATTTGGTAATTTAATGACTAATCCCCAAAAACGGGTTAGTGAGCTGCCATGAGAGTTTTCAACTGTAACTCAACCAAAGTATATATGGCACGGAGACTACTGACCAAACACCCACATATATTAGACATTCAAATTTGCATAAGGAATAGTGATGAGCGAGCCCTAAAATGCTCGGGTACTCGTTGCTCGGGTCGAGCAAATTGGAATGATCGAGTGCTCGGTCCGAGTAACGAGCCCATTGTAAGTCTATGGAAAGCGTAAGCATTTCTCTAGTGTTCCCCCCCCCGGTGGTCTGCAGAGGGCCTAAAAATTGCCAAAATTGATGGGAGCAGTGCTCAAATGACATGGGAAAAGCATGGGGAAGACCCCAGGAAGCATCTCTGACTCCCAGGTCACTGCTGTCAACAGCACAAAAAAAAAACCAAAATGGATTTTCCTGGGAAAAATGTTAAGGATCATCCATTCCAGGGTAAAGCATTGTGTATTAGGCAAAATACATATACAAAAACAAAAATGCTCCAGCACACCTTGGGCTATATTCACACATAGCATTTTTGATGCGTTTTTGCACTTTTGCATTGCTTTCAACGGTGAAAAGTGCATTCACCAGTAAAAGTCATTTTAACATTTTACTACCTTGTCTTGCCATGTGGTGTGTGAGACATGATCAGACACATCCTGTTTTACTTATTAAGGAGGGACTCTGAAAGTCACATAAACTATTTTTATAGGGCCATCCGGCGGCCCTTACTATTCTTAAAGGACCAGCAGTCGGCTATGCTGTGGTGTTCACATTATTAAAGAGTTGGTCTGCTATACTGTTTTTGGGTATGCAGCGACTGCAAGGGCTGCCAAAAATTTGGACTCACCCAAATGCCTCTTTGAAGAGACATAGAGGAGGGCCCCAATAAAAAAATGTTCACATTAAAAAGGAGTGGGTCTCCTATAGTGGTAATGACCATGCAGTGACTGCAAGGGCAACCAAAATTTGGGAAAAAACCCACTAACAATTTAAAGACACATAGAGCTGGGCCTCAGTAATGACATGTTCCCATTAGAAAGGAGCGGGTCTCCTATATTTTTATAGGGTATGCAGTGAGTCCAATGGCTGACAAAATTTAGGAAATACCCCAATAACAATTTAAAGACACATAGAGATGGGCCACAGTAACGACATGTTCCTATTAGAAAGGGATGGGTCTCCCATACTTTTATTACTTATGCAGTGACTGCAACGACTGCCAAAAATTTGAAGGAACTCCAACGCCTCTTGCAAGAGATGAAGAGGTCAGAGGGCCTCCTGAAAACAATGTTCCCATTATTAGAAAGTGGGTCTCACATACTGTTTGCCCATGCAGTGTATGAAACAGCTGCCAAAAATTTGGAGGAACTCCAATGTCCCTTGCAAGAGATGTAGAGGTCGGAGGGCTTCCTGAAAACAATCTTCCCATTATTAGGAAGTGGGTCTAACATACTGTTTGCCTACGCAGTGAATGTAAAAGCTGCCAACAATTTTGAGGAACTCCAATGTCTCTTGCAAGAGACATAGAGGTTGGAGTGCCTCCTAAAAACAATGTTCCCATTATTAGGAAGTGGGTCATCCACACTGTTTGCCTATGCAGTTAATGCTATGGCTGCCAAAAATTTATAGGAACTCCAATGTACCTTGCAAGAGCCGTAGATATGGTGATATGGTAGATATTGTGGTGATATGGTGGTGGAGGATGAGGATGAGTAGGAGGAGGACAAGAGCAAATGGACAAAATCAGGAAGCTTATACGCATGTCTGGGTGTGAAGACAGAGGTGCATACGAATAGAGTTAACTCCCAATAAAAAGACACTGTATTTGAGTTTATGCTACACTGCTATCATTCAGTGGTGTTGAGAAGTCTGGCCCAATCCAGCCCTTGTTCATTTTTATGACAGGCAGTCTGTCAGCATTTTCAGTTGACAGGTGGATGCGCCTATCGGTTATAATTCCACCAGCGGCACTAAAAACCCGCTCTGACAAAACGCTAGCGGCAGAGCAGGCCAGGACCTCCAAGGCATAGAGAGCCAGTTCATGCCATATGTCCAGCTTGGATTCCCAATAATTATAAGGCACAGAGGAATCACGGAGGATGTTGGTACGGTCGGCAAGGTACTCCCTTAGCATTTTCTGAAACTTTTCCCTCCTTGGAAGAGTACACCACTCCTCAGGGCCTGTGTGATGGGAGGGTCTGAGAAAACTGTCCCAAAACTTTGACAGTGTTCCCCTGCCTCCTCTGGATTGCACTGGTGTCTCTCTCACTTAAACTCCTTGGTTGTCCAACAAACTGCAAACTCTGCAGCCAGTATTTTCAGATGGAATTTTTTTTAATAATTTCACAACAAGGGCATTTTGGTACTGCCCCATTTTATTAGACCTGTCCAGCAAGGGAATAAGAGACAGAAAGTTCTCCTTGTAGAGTGGGTCTAGAAGTGTAACCAACCAGTAATGACTGTCACTCAAAATTTGAACTACGTGAGGATCACGGGAAAGGCAGCGTAACATAAACTCAGCCATGTGTGCCAGATTGCAAAGAGGCAAGACTTCTGTGTCCTCACCAAGAGGACGACTGACCATGCTCTCCTCCTCATCCTCCTCCTTTTCCTCCTCCTCCCTGTCCTCAGTCCATCCACGCTGAACAGACAGTATGACAGTTGTTCAGGTAGTACCATCTATAGCGCAGGAAAATAGCTCCTGTTCTTTCTCCTCCTCCTCCACATTGACACCCAATCCACATTAGGATGAGATGAGGCTGGGCTGAGTGGAATCACCCTGTATGGTTCCTTGCTTCACATAGTGCTCCACTTGCAATGCATTCTCTTTAATTGTGAGCAGAGAGCGTTTCAGAAGACAGAGAAGCGGGATGGTGATGTAATTATAGCATCAACGCTGCTCACCATCTTCATGGACTCCTCAAAGTTTTGAAGCATAGTACAGATGTCTGACATCCATGTTCAATCCTGAGGTCTTATGTGTTGAGTCTGATCTTAATACCGACAGCCGGGTTGATGCTGGTAGTCAAAATCTGCCCTCTTCTGCTCACAAATCCTTCCCAGCATCTGCAATGTAGAGTTCCAATGCATGGGGACATCACACACCAGTCAGTGAGCTGTTGAAGCATGGCAAAGGCGGCAGAAGCTGTAGCTGACTTTCTAAAATGGGCACACACGCTGCAAACGCTGCTGAAGCATGGAAAGGGCAGTGGAGGCTGAAGCTGAGTTTCTTAAATGGGCACACATGCAGCATAATTTGACAAGCAAATGCAATAGATCTAAGTAGGTTTTGAGAAACCGCTGAACAACGAGGTTAAGCACATGGGCTAGGCATGGTACGTGTGTGAGCTCGCCTCGCTTCAGAGCCGCCAACAGGTTCCGTTGCCATTGTCACACACGACAATGCCTGGCTGTAGGTTCAGCAGTGTCAACCACAGATCTGCATGCTCTATCAGAGCTGTCCACAACTCTTCAGCTGTGTGTGGTTTGTCACCTAAGAATATTAGCTTCAGCACAGCCTGTTGCCGCTTGGCCGAGGCACTGCTGCAGTGCTTCCAGTTTCTGACTGATGTGCTCGTTTTGGAGATGGAGGCTGAAGAGGAGGAGGAAGTGCAGGAGCTTTAGAATGTGGTGGCAACTCCGATTGACCCAAGGCCCGCAATCCTCGACGTCGGGATGACGTGTTCCGTCCCAAGGTTCGACTGGGTCCCGACTTCCACTATATTAACCCAGTGTGCAAACAGCGAGATGTAACATCCCTGCCCACAAGGACTGCTTTAGTTTTTAAGCAAATAACCAGGCTTAAGATCAAAATAAAAATTTGCCCTGACCCCTCACACCTGGGGCTATGTCTACAAATATCTGTAAGAACAGCAGCAGCTGGAACATGCTATGGACCCTCTTGCATTATATGCACTGCAGTATGCCACATACACTGCCTGCCTGCCTAACTCCTGCTGTCACCTTCACCACTGAAAATATGCATCTGTATTAGTCCTCAGGAGGACTATTAGTTCAGATAGATATATGGATATATGTTGTGAAATAAATATACTAACTCTAAACAAGCAAATCTCTCCCTGACTCAGCAGCAGCTCTCCCTACTCTGCCTGATTCCGGGGTAGACTGTGATGAGCATAGTGAGTCAGGTCTTATATAGACGTGATGATGCTGTGCGGCCAGCCAATCACTGTAATTACCACAACCAACTTGGCCACATCATTACAGTTCGTGGCAAGCAATCCCTGCATGTTCATTGATTCTCTAATGAAAGGCAAACATGCAGGGCAGGGACCCGCGTTCCCACCCGAGAAACCCGGAAATGCTCGCCGAGCTTGTCGAGCACCGTGATGCTCGGGCGAGTACCAAGCAGTGGCGAGCATGTTTACTCATCACTAATAGTAACAACTTCTACTGCATCTCACTCACGGTCCAGCAGATTGTCCGGTTCACTATACTCCGCCCTCTCTCAGCACAGCAGCGATCCTTCGGTCTCGTAGTTGTGGTGACGTAAAATATTGTTTCCTCCTACACATTGCAAAGCTAAGAGGTTTAACTCCACCATCTCCCATCTGTTGGCCACGGAAATTGTGATGTCAGGCCCTAATTGTTTGAACTGTGAACACTCCTGTATGGCTGCTTTTTTACTGCGGAAGAAACCATAGAACCTGGGGAAAACTCCCGCAAACACAGGATGACCATACAAACTACTCGCCAATGTTGTCCTTGATGGGATTTTTACCCAGGACTCCAGAGCTGCAAGGCTGCAGTGCTAACCACTGAAACACTGTGTTGCTTTCTCTGTTCTCCCGACTCTGATATCTAACATGCTGGAGAAGCTTGCACCTACTGCCACTCAGTGTCTTCAGCTCCTTTGGGAGAAACTAATGTTTGGGCAGCCACTCAGTCTACCAGATAAAATTCCTGGGAAGTAAATCATGGATGACTTCGCTTCTGGAACGGGGTACAATGCTAATACCATGGCATCATGCCACAATTCACAGGAAATATTCCAAGCTGGTTGGAGACGAGCTCATTCCCACAAAAAAGTACCAGCAGCAAACTAAGGAGATGGTGGCCTCTATCATCATAAAGGAGTTAGCTCGTTATCTAGGAGACTGCCCAACACTGCTGTCTACCTTGTGAACATTGTATTGAAGCATGCAAGGTATCACGGGTCTACCATGCCATAGAGGAGCCAGAAGACTGTAGTGTCTCATTCCTCCCACTCCTGCAGTCATTAGAAGCCTTTCACCTTCTAATTAATCAGTGCAAGGGTTAATCTGCTCCGTTGTGTGCTCCAGGAAGCTTATGGTGATTTAGGGTCTCAGTAGATTTGTCCCTTGCATCTCACCTGCTGTGTAATACTATACCCCAACACATTATACTGTCGCCTAAAGTGGAAACCTTTAAAAGGAAGTTGAAGAACAACTTCTTGTAACAAGCATACAATCTACGTTAACCCTCGCTCCAGCATGCCGCTGCACGACAAGCTGTACCTTGATCTACTGTATCCTCACGCATCCCTTGTAGATTGTGCGCCCTTGAGGGCAGGGTCCTCTCTCCTCTTGTACAAGTCGGTGAGTCACCGACGGTGACCCCTGTTGACATGTAAAGCGCCACGGAATAATGTCGCTGTAATAATAATAATTATAATAATAATAATAATTTTAGTTCTTGTACTCTGGGTCAATTGATGGCACTTTCCAGGCATCAAAACATTTGCTCATCTTTAGTGTGCATGGATGTCAGACATCTGTACCATCCTCCAAAAGTTTGAGGACTCCACCAAGATGGTGAGCGAAGATGACGCCATAATTAGCGTCACAATCCCGCTTCTCTGTCTTCTGAAAGGCTCGCAGCTCACAATTAAAGAGGAGGCATTGCAGGTGGATCATGATGAGATTGAGCACAGAACCATACTGGGTGATTCCATACAGTCCAGCCTCATCTCATCCAAACATGGATTGGGTGACAATGAGGAAGAGGAGGAGGATGAACAGGAGCTAGTTTCCTGCGCTACAGACAGTACTACCTCACAACTGTCATACTATCTATTCAGAGTGGATGGCCTGAAGAGAGGGAGGAGGTGGGGAGGAGGATGAAGAGGAGAGCGTGATTAGTCGTCCTCTTGGTGAGGACACTGAAGTTTTGACTGTTTGCAGTCTGGCACACATGGCTGAGTTTATATTACGCTGCATTTCCTGTGACCCTCGCGTTCTCCAAATTTTGGATGATAGTCAATACTGGTTGGTGACACTTCTAGACTCATGCTGCAATGAGCACATTCTATCTCTTATTCCCACAGTAGACAGGTCTACTAACAATGGGCAGTACCAGAAGGCCCTTGTTGCGGAATTATTAAAAAAATTCCCATCTGATAATGCTGGCGGCAGAGGTCACAGTTCTTTGGACAACAAAGGAGCAAAGTGAGAGACACAAATCCAATCCAGCTGAGGCAGGGAAACACTGTTAAAGTTTTGGGACAGTTTTTTCAGACCCTACTATCACACAAGCCCTGATGCGCAGGTAGCCTCTCAAGGAGGAAAAAGTTTGGAAAGATGCTGAAGGAATACCTTGCCGACCATACTAACGTCCTCTGTGATTCCTCTGTGCCTTATAATTATTGGGAATCCAAGCTGGACACGTGGCACGTGAACTGTCTCTCTACTCCTTGGAGGTCCTGACCTGCCCTCCCGCTAGCGTTTTGTCAGAGCGAGTTTTTAGTGCCGCCAGAGGAATTATAACTGATAGGCGCATCTGCCTGTCAACTGAAAATGATGATAGGCTGACTTTTATAAAAATTAACAAGGGCGGGATTGGACCAGACTTCTCAACACCACTGAATGATAGCAGCAGAGCATAAACTCAAAACCAGTGTCTTTTTTTTTAGGAAGTCTATTCGCATGTACCTCTTCACACCGAGACATGGGTATACGCTTCCTGATTTTGTCTATTTGCTCTTGTCCTCCTCCTTCTCCTCATCCTCATCCTTAGCCACCATATCACCAACATATCTACCATATGACCATATATACGTCCCTTGCAAGGGGCATTGGAGTGCCTCCAAATTTTTGGCAGCCCTTGCATTCACTGCATAGGTTATAACAATATGGGAGACCCAGTTCCTAATAATGGAACATTTATTTCATGAGGCACTCCTCTGCGACTCTCTTCACAGGGGTATTGGAGTGCGTCCAAATTTTTGGCAGCCATTGCTGTCACTGCATATGCAAGAACAGTATGGGAGACCCGCACCTTTATATTGGGAACATGTCGTTACTGAGGCCCACCTCTATGTATCTTTAAATTGGTATTAGGATATTTCTCTAATTCAGGCAGTCATTGGACTCACTGCATATGCAATAACTGTATAGCAGAACCGCTCCTTTCTAATGGGAACATGTCATTACTGAGGCCCACCTCTATGTGTATTCAAATTGGTATTGGGGTATTTCCCAATTTTAGGGAGCCGTTGTACTCAATGCATATGCAATAACTGTATAGCAAAACTGATCCTCTTTAATGGGAACATGTTGTTACTAGTGATGAGCGAGGATATTCGTTACTATTCGCTTTTCGCACGGAGAGTACGGTATTCGGGTTAATCGTTATAATGTATTTGTGTACTCGCCTCGCTATATTTGGATGTCCCGCCCCCCAGTTTTGGCGCCTCCTTTGCAGCCACTAAACATGCTGGGATTCTTAACTAATCACAGTAATGCAACAGACATCTTGGTTGTGGCATTACTGTGATTGGCTGGCCGTCCAGTTTTATATGGTCTATTTAAGCCCTGCTGTCGTCATTTTGTGCACATTGCATCTGGAGCCTGAGTACTGGAAGCATAGGGAGCGATCGCTGAGCTGCTAGGGAGAGTGTTTAAGCCTCTTGATAAAACAAAAGCCCTTTTAAGGGCTACCTGCAGTGTATACTAGTTCTGTGTTTAAAGGAGCCTCTCGCTAGCTCCATAATACCACCAAAAAATAGCTATTTTCAGAGCTGAAGACACACAACAAAGTCAGAGTACAGGGAGGGAGAGATTGTGTATTATGTAGGGAGAGGTTAAAGTGTTCTTCCAGTGTCCATCTTTAAACAGCTCTTGTCAGAGGCAAAGCAAAATTTTTCCAGCACACACAGAGTAGTAGCATTTTTTGCTGCCTTTTTTTGTAAACGCACCGCCGGTCTATTTTCCCCACTGTTTTAGGGGTCATAGCCTAGTCTCTACTGTCCACATTAGTCCACTTAAAAAGGCGGTTAGTGCCCAATGCAAAGCAGTAGTCCAAACATTTCCTACTGCCTGCTACCAAGCACGCACCAGGCCATTTTCCCCGCTGTTTTGGGGGTGACATCCTGCTTTCTGTCCACATTAGTCCACTTAAAAAGGCGTTTAATGCCCTACACAAAGCAGTAGTCCAAACATTTCCTACTGCCTGCTACCAAGCATGCACCAGGCCATTTTACCCACTATTTTGGAAGCCACCATCCCAAGGGCCACCAATCACAAATAGTAGTTAGGCTGGAGTAGGAATACTGTCCTGGTTTGTCCACTGCACAATGTGCATAGGGTTTGTAAAAATTAGCCCTATGGGCTGAGTCATGGTAGACGCAGGAAGCCACCATCCCAATGGCCTCCAATCACAAATAGTAGTTAGGTTGGAGTAGGAATACTGTCCTGGTTTGTCCACTACATAATGTGCATAGGCCTGCACCTCCAAGGCATATAAGGAGAGGTCGGGCAAAGTGTTCAGCTTAGACACCCAATAATTAAAGGGAACTGAAGCATCAGAAAGGACGCACGTGTGGTCACTTAAGTACCCCTTGACCATGTTCTGCAACTTATCCCTCCTTGTCCTTGTTACAGGCACAGATTGCCCTTGCTGTTGTGCTGGTTTACTGAAAATTGCCCACTTTGCGCACATTTTCCCCCCACCTCTTTTGGAGCTGGTGTTCGTGTCTCTCCCCATTATTCCTTGGTGTTGAAAAGAGCCGGTACCTCTGCCACCAGCATTGTCTGAGTTTGATGTTTTCAGCAACTGATCTACAACGACCCTCTTGAACGATTCCATTGTAAAATTCTTTGGTGACTCCAAAAGCAGAGAAGGAAATTTCTCCTTGTACCGTGGATTTAGAAAGGTGGCCAACCAGTAAAGGTCGCTCTTGTCACCTGCATCTTAAAAACTTCTCCAGAATCTGACCTTTTCTCCCAATTGAAACTGCTAAAACTCTTACTGTCGCTCTTATTGGCTCTCGTCTGGACTACTGCAACTCTCTTCTGATCGGTCTCCCTCTTACCAAACTTTCTCCTCTCCAATCCATCCTGAATGCAGCAGCTAAGGTCGTATTTCTGTCCAGCCCCTTCACTGATGCCTCCGTCTTGTGCCAGTCATTACACTCGTTGCCCATTCGCTACAGGGTCCAATATAAACTCATCACTCTCACTCACAAAGCTCTCCACAGTGCTGCACCACTTAATATCTTCTCTCTCATTTCTGTATATCGCCCTACACGTGCCCTCTCTTCTACAAATGACCTAAGACTAACATCCCCCTTAATCCGAACCTCGCACCTCCGTCTCCAAGACTTCTCTCTTGCTGCACCATTTCTCTGGAATGCTCTACCCCACACAATCCGACTGATGTCTAGCCCCCACGTCTTCAGGCACGCTTTAAAAAAACATCTCTTTAAACAAGCTTACTACTACTCAGTAAACTAACTTTCCCCTGTTCCCTTCTTCTAAATATTATTCAGAATATGCACCCTACTATTCATCTGTCTCCGCACCCTCCATGCATACGATAGCTGCACTCAATACTTGATTATTGCACTTAAGCATACTGGCTGATAACCGGATCATGCAGCTTTATATGAAAATCCCTACTTATTATAATTGCCAGACCTGAAATAACAAGCACTTTTCACCTATTATGTCCACCCATTTCCTTGTCGAATGTAAGCTTGCGAGCATGGACCTCACTCCTAATGTAACTGTTTAAACGGTCTTACCTTGTATTGAATTTATTGTATGTACATGTCCCCGCCTAATTGTAAAGTGCTGCGGAATATGTTGGCGCTATATAAATAAAAAATATTATTATTATAATTGTTGGATACAATGTGCATCACTTGAGGGTCTTGCCACAGACACTTACACATGAACTGTGCCATGTGGGCCAAGCTGCAAAAAAGGAAATGTTCTGTGTCCCCAACAGTAGAAACAGCACCCATCCTCTCCTCACGCTGACTCGCTTCCTCCTCCTCCTCCTCCTCCTCCTCCTCCCCCACCTCCTCCTCTTCAGCCCATCCAGGATGGACAGACATGAAGCTTGGGTTGGGTGTCCCCTCTGTAGCACAGAAAAACAAGTCCTCTCCCTCCTCATCCTCCTCATCACCCAATGTTGCCTCAGAATATTGGCTGGGCTGGATAGTATTACCCATTGGGAAATTTGGCTCCTTACCAACATGCTGGGCACTCAAAGCGTCCTCTCTGATATTATGCAGTGATTGTTTCAAGAGACACAGCAGCGGGATGGCTACCCTGATAATAGCCTGATCACTGCTCACGAGGTTGCTGCAGTACTCAAAATTCTCAAGAACCTTACAAATGTCAGTGATCCATACTAGAGATGAGCGGTGTTCGAATCGAACTGTTCACCAATCTCAAATTCGAGCTGTTTTGGGCGGTGTTCGAGCCGTTCGGCGAACACGAACAATTTGAAAAAAATTTGGCTGTTCGAGGTTATGTTCGATAACTGTTCGTGCACCAAAATCATAACTGGATTTTTTCTCAATAATGCTGAAAATTAATGTTAATATGCAGTTTGAGTGTACAGCGGGGCGGGGGGAGGGGCCGGGAATGGATCTCTGCATAAATAATGAAAATCTCCAATTTTTTTCTCTTTCCCGCATTTGCAGTGGGGAGGTGCAATCTGTCAGCCTATCAGCAGCGCAAACACGGAGCGAAGTGCTTTTTTTCACACAAGCAAGGGCATGTGTCATTGGCAGTGTATGTCACATGTCCTTGCCCAATAAGACCCAGCCATTTTCCACGTAGCCACCATTTTCTCACTGCTGCAGCTGCGTGTTAGACGGCACCGCTGTTGCTGTGTGCGCTATACCTTGTTAATTTCAAGCCAATTTTCGCACAAATCTACATATAGCTTGGGAGTAGGGAATAGTTGTGATTGCAGTCATTTTGAGGACTAGGTTACATCATTTCCTATGACTTTTATCAGGCAAGTCTGTGCTCTTAAATAGATAGGTTGGGAGTAAAGACTAATTGTAATTGCAGTCCTTTTGAGGGCTAGGTTACATCAGTTCCTATCACTTTTATCAGGCAGGTCTGTGCTCTTAAATAGATAGGTTGGGAGTAAAGACTAATTGTTATTGCAGTCCTTTTGAGGGCTAGGTTACATCAGTTCCTATCACTTTTTGACAGGCAGGTCTGTGCCACTGCTGTGCAAGTTTTTTTCACAGCATTTGGCTAAATCTAGCTAAGCAAATCTTTTTTGGCCTCTTGCAATGTGTGTTAGTCAGTGGAGTAGCCTATCTGTGTTGCAAGGTACACCACATGTGTATAGAATACTAATTTTTTTACTGCACCTAGCCAAGTTAAACCTTTTGGGCATAGCATCATTCTATTAGTCCATCTTTACTATCCTCCACCAGGTTTCAAATTCAAAATAATTTTTATCTGCATCTAGCTCTGAAAAAATATTTGGGCTTGGGCTTGTAGCAGTGTGTGGGACTTGTTCTATTAGTCAATCTACACTAACCTCCACCAGGTTGCAAATTCAAAATAATTTTTTTCTGCATCTAGCTCTGAAAAAATATTTGGGCTTGGGCTTGTAGCAGTGTGTGGGACTTGTTCTATTAGTCCATCTATACTAACCTCCACCAGGTTTCAAATTCAAAATAATTTTAATCTGCATCTAGCTCTGAAAAAATATTTGGGCTTGGGCTTGTAGCAGTGTGGGACTTGTTCTATTAGTCCATCTATACTAACCTCCACCAGGTTGAAAATTCAAAATAATTTTTATCTGCATCTAGCTCTGAAAAAATATTTGGGCTTGGGCTTGTAGCAGTGTGTGGGACTTGTTCTATTAGTCCATCTATACTAACCTCCACCAGGTTGCAAATTCAAAATAATTTTTATCTGCAACTAGCTCTGAAAAAATATTTGGGCTTGGCCTATAGCAGTGTGTTGTACTTGTTCTATTAGTCCATCTATACTAACCTCCACCAGGTTGCAAATTCAAAATAATTTTTATCTGCATCTAGCTCTGAAAAAATATTTGGGCTTGGACTTGTAGCAGTGTGTGGTACTTGTTATATTAGTCCATCTATACTAACCTCCACCAGGTTGCAAATTAAAAATCATTTTTATCTGCATCTAGCTCTGAAAAAATATTTGGGCTTGGGCTTGTAGCAGTGTGTTGGACTTGTTCTTTTAGTCCATCTATACTAACCTCCACCAGGTTTCAAATTCAAAAAAATTTTTATCTGCATCTAGCTCTGAAAAAATATTTGGGCTTGGGCTTGTAGCAGTGTGTGGGACGTGTTCTTTTAGTCCATCTATACTAACCTCCACCAGGCTGCAAATTCAAAATAATTATTATCTGCATCTAGCTCTGAAAAATATTTGGACTTGGGCTTGTAGCAGTGTGTGGGACTTGTTCTCTTAGTTCATCTATACTAACCTACACAAGGTTGCAAATTCAAAATAATTTTTATCTGCATTTAGCTCTGAAAAAATATTTGGGCTTGGGCTTGTAGAAGTGTGTGGGACTTGTTCTATTAGTCCATCTATACTAACCTCCACCACCTGTGTATGTAATAAAATTGTTTTACTGCATCTAACCCAGCCAATACTTTTGGGCTAATACCACAGTTTGGCCACTCAGCTCTGCTCGGTTCCCATCCATTTTTTTTTGTGCAAACAACTCCAGAGATGTCAATTAGCTAACCACCAAAATGAGTGGGAAAAGGCCTGCTGCTGGTGGAAAGGGGAATAGGCGTGTTGGGAAGGGAAAAAAAGGTTGTGTCCGTGGGGTAGGTGTTAAAGCAACAGTAACATCTGCAGAAGAAAGACCATCTTCCAGCCAAACTAAGATGTCTACTTCTTTTAGCGGACAATGTGATAAGATCCCTTTCTTACGGCCAAGCCAATAGCTACAAATTCCAGATGAGGCACAAAAAAAGCAGGTGCTTCAACGGATATCAAGTGCTCCTTTAAGTGGGCTCTCCTCCACCTCAACTTCAACATCACAAATACTCCAGTCCTCAGAGGTGTCACCCCAATCGCACTTGCTTCCTCACAGCTCCCAAGTCTCCAGCTGCCCGTCTGAGTATGGGGTAGAACAAATGGTTGAGTCTGCAGAGCTGTTTACTCATACTATAGCCTGGGAATCAGAGGTCGGCTCCAGAGCTTCTGTGAATCCAGACAAGGAAATGATCTTCACTGATGCCCAGAATCTTTATGAGTCGGATCCAGGACCAGACGCAGAAGGTTCTGACCATAATGTAGACCCTCGTTCCAAAACTGTAACTCCTGTTGGTGGAGACAATGAGGAAGATGATGATGAGACTCAAATACCTGATTGGAGCTACAAAATGAGTTTTTTGTCAGGGCAGGAAGAGTTTGGCTCTGAGGACGACGGGTGTGATAACACACAGGGTGATGATTAGAGATGAGCGGTGTTCGACTAGAACTGTTCGCCAATCTCAAATTCGAGCTGTTTTGGGCGGTGTTCGAGTCGTTTCACGAACGCGAATGATTTGCAAATTATTCGGCTGTTCGAGGTTATGTTCGATAACTGTTCGTGCACAAAAAGCGTGTCCTGCATGTCTGGCACTATTTAGAGCACCAATCATGCAGGGATTGTCTGCCACTCACTGTAATGCCACAGCCATGGTGGTTGTGGCATTACAGTGGTTGCACAAATCGATGGGAACAGTGCTCACAGTGAAACATGAAAAGCTGGCAATTCAGCAGCGGCATACACCGGTTCCCGACAATTTAGAACCGAAAGAAGAGAGTATCACACAAAGATTAGATAAATAGAAACATGTCAGTCACATATAAAAGAAGTACAGTGACAGTGTTGGTTACTGTACTTGTCATTTAGTGTTAAGGATTTATTAAGAAAATAGTAGTGTTTTCATGCACCGTCTCTTTAAAAAAGCCGGCTGGCAATTCATCAGCGGTATCCGACAATTTATAACAGAAATAATAGAGCATCACACAGATTAGATAGATAGAAACATGTCAGTCACATATATAAGAAGTACAGTGATAGTGTTGATTACTGTACTTGTCATTTAGTGTTAAAATAAAGGAATAATTAAAAAAAAAATGGCGTGGGGTTCCCCGTAATTTTAGTCTCTAGCGGAGGTTAAGCAGACGGCTGGGGCAGATGTTTGAAGCCTGGGAAGGGGGTAATACCCATGGAGCTTCCCAGGCTACTAATATCAGCCCCCAGCTGAATACCTAGCCTTTACTAGCTATTAAAATGGGGGAACCCCAAAAAAATGATGTGGGGTCCCCCCTATTTTAATAGGTAGTAAAGGCTAGGCAGACAGCTGGGGGCTGATATTAATAGCCCAGGAAGGGTGCCATGAATATTGGCCCCCTCCAAGGCTAGAAACACCAGCCAGCAGCCGCTCCAGAAATGGCACATCCATAGGATGCGCCAATTCTGGCATTTAGCCTCGCTCTTCCCACTGCCATGTAGCAGTGGCAGTGGGGTTATAGGGCTGGGTTTGATGTCAGCTTATAATGCCAGCTGACATCAAGCCCAGGTTAGTAATGGAGAGGCGTCTATAAGACACCCCCATTACTAACCCCATAGTCAAAGTTACAAAAAAACACAAACACCCAGAATAAAGTCCTTTCATTGAAATAAAGACACAATTCTTTACTGTTCTAAATTAACCCATACTTACAATCACGCCCAATCCAGCTGAAGCCAACGATCTCCTGCAATAAAAGTAAAATAATAAAGCAACATCATCCTTACTTTTCCATGGTTCCCACGACAGCTTCAGCTCTGCTACATTCACATGACAGGCTGGACCTCAGCAGAATGCTGCCATCCAGCTTACCATGCGGCAGACACTGAGAAGCGCAGGCATGCTTGCGCTCCTCAGTGTCTGGCTGTGACGGTATCCAGATGAGCCGAGTTCACGTCCAATGAACTCAGCTCACCTCATGCACGTCACTGACAGCGTGGGAACATTCTCCTGCGCATGCGGTGAGTGCAGGAGAATTTTCTCACGCTGTCAGTGATGTGCATGAGGTGAGCTCATGTCCAATGAACTCGGCTCACCTCATGCACATCACTGACAGCGTGGGAAAATTCTCAGCGCTCAGCGCTTGAGCAGGAAAATTTGACGAACCGAACCCGAACACTACGGGGGTGGCTCAACACTAGTGATGATGACGAGGTTGGAGATCAGATTTACTGTCAACCCACAGTCAGCCAGTCGATGAGGTCAGCAGAGGAGGTGGAGGAGGATGCTAGTGACGACAAGGTCAGGTTGCGACTTCCTGGACAGAGACGTAGTACTGGAAGCTCGTCAACAACTGCATCCTCAAACACAACTCTGCCTCTGACCACAAGTCATGGTGGCTTTTCAGGTCGCATGAGTGCTAAGCCTTGCATAGCCTGGGCATTTTTTCAGATCGATAAAGATGACCCAACTAGTGTTATCTGTAACATTTGTCAGCCAAAGCTAAGTAGAGGCCAAAAAATCCATAGTTTGAGTACTTCATGCATGAACCGGCACATGGATATGAAGCATAAGTTGCAGTGGGAAGCTCACTGTGCTACAATGCGGCCTAGCTGGCCGGGCCACCGTCTGCCACATCTTGTGCATCCACGGCCTCTTTATCCTCTGTGACTGGGGGGACAGCAGTCACACCTGTTTTGGGACGCAGACCTGCCACCTCTTTACCCGCAACAGCCAGCGTGATGGGCAGGTCATCATTTTCTTTGGAGGTGGAAACACCAGCTGGTGTTGAGCGCTGTCCGACATCGATAGCACCACCTTTGGATCAAGGCAACCTAACATGTCCGCATGCATCTTCCTCACAGACTGGCAGTTTGCCGGGGACACCCTTTTCAACCCCGTCTAGGCACAACAGCCAACCCTCGGTCCCTCAGATGTGGACAAGTAAAAGACCTTTTCCTCCTAGCCATGAGAAAGCTAAGAGGTTGAGTTTCACCATCTGCAAGCTCTTGGCTACAGAAATGCTGCCTTTCCACCTGGTGGACACAGAGGATTTTCGAGACCTTATGTCCGTCGCAGTGCCCCAGTACCAGATGCCCAGTTTGCACTACTTCTCAAAGAAAGGTGTGCCTGCGCTCCACCAGCATGTCGCACACAACATCACCGCTTCTTTGTGAAACTCTGTGTGTGACAGGGTGCATTACACCACAGACACTTGGACGAGTAGGCATGGACAGGGGCGTTACATGTCGCTGACTGGGCACTGGGTAACTATGGTGACAGCAGGACAAGGGGCTGCTGTTCCAAGTCTTGCCAACCCCACGAGTTGTGCATCAGTCCTCTTCATCTTGAAGTTCCTCCACTGCTTCTGCCTCCTCAACCTCCTCTCGGTCCTCCACCTGCACCCAACCCCTATCTGGTCATGCCACAAGCTTTCTAACCACGTAGAAGGGATCCTGCACATGTCCTTACTATGCTGGCAGCAGGGCTCAATGTCATCAGGCAGTTTTTACTTTGAAATGTCTGGGAAATGTGAGTCACACAGCTGAGGAGTTGTGGTCAGCTCTGGAGAACAAATTTCATGAATGGTTGTCTCCATTGGACCTGAAACCAGGGAAGGCCGTGTGCGACAATGCTGCAAACCTGGGTGCGGCCCTTCGCCGGGGCAATGTCACACACGTGCCTTGTATGGCTCACTTGTTGAACCTGGTTGTCCAGCAATTTTTAGCCCACTATCCCGGACTAGATGGCCTTCTGCAGAGGGCACGGTCGCTGTGTTCTCACTTCCGCCGTTCGCATCCCGCAGCTCAGCGACTTACATCTGTACAGAATCCGTTGGGCCTGCCTCTTCACCGGCTAAAATGCGATGTGCCTACCCGGTGGAATTCAACTCTGCACATGTTGCAGTGACTGTGGCAGCACCGACAAGCCCTGGTGCAATACGTTGTGACGTATAGCCTTGGCCAATGAGATCCAGAGGTGGGGAAAATCGCGCTAGAGGAGTGGTCTCAGATCAGTGACCTATGCACCCTTCTGCACAGTTTTGAAACGGCGACGAAGATGTTTAGTGCTGATGATGCCATTATCAGCATGAGTATTCTGGTGATTTACATGCTGGAGCACATGTTAAACAGAATTCGGAGTCAGGTGGTGGCACAAGAGGAGGTGGAGGTAGTCGAGGAGGAGGAGTTGTATGCGGAAGTGCTAACATCTGCAAGGTCCAGACGGTCGGCAGCACCAAGGCGGCAGGCATGTGAGGGTGGGGGAGATGGTTTTACAGGGCGCATGGTAGCAGCCTAACTAGTGAGGAAGGTGCAGGAGCCCAGGAAGAAGTGGAGGACGAACTGATGAAAGACTCATCAGATGAGGGAGACCTTGATCAAATTTCTGTTGTGCGAGGTTTGGGGGGGAGAGGGCAGAGGAAGGAGGCTTGATTGTTACATTGCCACCAACACAACAGGGACTTTGTGCTCCTGGATGCGCAAGACACATGAATGCCTTCTTGCTGCACTACCTGCAACATGACCCTCGAATTGTGAGAATTAGAAATAATCCTGACTACTGGGTTGGCACACTGTTAGATCCCAGGTACAAAAGTAAATTTGCAGAAATTATTCCTGCCATAGAAAGGGATGCACGCATGCAGGAGTATCAACAGAGACTGTTGCAGAACCTTACATGTGCTTTTCCACAAAACACTAGTGTTGCACGTAGTGAATCTCACAGTTCCAACTTGCCAACCGTGGGACCGTCGAGTGTTCAGCACTCAAAACGTAACAGAAACACAATATCTGCTGGTAAGATCAATTTTGCGGAATCATTTCACTACTTTTTTAGTCCATCCTTTGCAAGGCCACAGGAGACAAGAAGTCTGACACATAGTCAACGCCTAGAGACGATGGTACAGGAGTATCTCCAAGTTAACATTGAAGCCATGACTGTGTCACTGGACCCTTGCTCTTTTTGGGCTTACAATCTGGATAAATGGCCAGAGGTCGCCACTTATGCCTTGGAGATCTTGTCATGCCCCTCAGCCAGCATTCTGTCTGAACGTGTGTTCAGCGCTGCTGGTAATGTGCTGACAGATAAGCGCACGCGGCTCTCCACTGATAATGTAGACAGACTCACGTTCATAAAGATGAACAAATCATGGATCAGAAAGGACTTTTCTACCCCTGTGTCATCCTGGGGAGAGTAAAAGCTTGATTTGTTAAAATCACAACACCAACCGTTTTAAGCTTTCAAATTACTAATCATGTTTATCTGTATCTTGGCTGGAAAATAATTTGGGCCTTGTAGCAGTGTGCAGTACTGATTCTATTAAGCCATCTATTCTAAACTCCACCAGTTTTAAAATTACTAATTGTTACGGGTCCGGGTGGTGGAACCTCTGTGCCGAGGTGCAAGGAGGGACCCAGAGGGGCGTGATTAAGTATCCACCCCAACCAACCCTGGTCGTACGGCAGCAAACGACACAGGGACCAGGGAGGATCCAGGCTGAGGGACCAGGTTCTACTCTGGGGACGACCTTGTAAGAGAGCAGGTGGCTCCGACGGGTCAGATGGCTGGGACTGACCGGTATGGCGGATGGACACGGCAAGCAGGCGGAAGTCTCTAGTAGCAGACAGGTGGTCACAGTTCGAGAAAGCAGGGCAAGTAGCAGTCTTTTGGTTTAACAGGAAGGTGGTCACAGCAAGTGACGGCAGGGTCTCCAGGCAGGCTGACAGGAAACAGGCAGGTGCTCCCAGATGAGTGGGCAGACAGACGAGGCGGGTAACAGGCAGGTAACTGGTGGGCGCTCCCATGTGAGCGGGCTGACGGACACAGCTGGTAATAGGCGGGTGCTCCCAAGTGAGCGGGCAGACAGACGAGGCAGGTAACAGGCAGGTAACTGGTGGACGCTCCCAGATGAGCGGTCAGACAGACAGGACAGGCGGATGCTCCCAGGTGAGCGGACAGATAGCCAAGGCAGGTAACAGTCAGGTAACAGGTGAGCGCTCCAGATGAGCAGGCTGGCAGGCTCGGCAGGTAAAGGGTAGATAACAGGCTGGCAGGCAGGACGAGAAGCCAGGCTAGCAGCGGGACCTGAGGGCTGAAGCACAGATCAGACACAGTGCAAACAACTTTGCTCGGGCACCTCCATTTTAGAGGAGGTGCCTTATATATGGGAAGTCCTCCGGCAATTGGCCGGGGACTCCTTAGGACGATGCGCGTGGCCCTTTTAAGAGAGGTGGAGGGCGCTCGTCCTAAGCACAGTGCCCTGGAAGGAGCGTGTACTGGCAGCAGCGAGGGAAGGAGTGCTGGAGCACGCCGTGAGCTGAACAGGAAGGTGAGAGTGACGGCGTCTCTGCCAAGCAGGAGGCAGAGACGCCGATGCAACACTAATCATGTTTATCTGTATCTTGGCTGGAAAATAATTTGGGCCTTGTAGCAGTGTGCAGTACTGATTCTATTAGGCCATCTATACTAAACTCAACCAGATTTAAAATTACTAATCATGTTTATCTGTATCTTGGCTAGAAAATATTTTGGGCCTTGTAGCAGTGTACAGTACTGATTCTATTAGGCCATCTATACTAAACTCCAACAGATTTATAATTACTAATCATGTTTATCTGTATCTTGGCTGTAAAATAATTTGGGCCTTGTAGCAGTTTGCAGTACTGATTCTATTAGGCCATCTATACTAAGCTCCACCAGCTTTCAAATAAATAATAATTTTTAGCTGCATCTAGCCTGGAAAATAATTTTGGGGCTCCTAGATGCACAAGACACATGAGTGCCTTCTTGCTGCACTACCTGCAACATGACCCTCAGATTGTCAGAATTCGAAATAATCCTGACTACTGGGTTGCCACACTCTTAGATCCCCCACACTCTTCGATCAACCTTTTCATTTTAATAAAGAACAAAAAAGTGGTCATTTTTGAAATTATAAGCATTAGCAGGTTATTAGAAACTGAAATCAAACAGTTTTCAACTCAAAACTTTATTCTAGGTGATGTTACATTTGCACATAGGACCCTTTGTTCGAAAGTAGCTTCTGAACTCTCTCGTCCATTGACTTAGTCAGGTTTTGGATGGTTTCTGCTTCAATTGTTTTGCATGAGGACAGAATACCCTCCCAGAGCAGTTGCTTAGATGTGAACTGCCTCCCGCCATCATAGACACTCCTTTTGATGATGCTCCAGAGGTTCTCAATGGGGTTGAGGTAAGGGGAGCATGGGGGTCACGCCATAAGTTTGTCCCCTTTTATGCCCATATCAGCCAGAGATGCAGATGTGTTATGTGCAGCATGAGACTGTGCATTATCATGCATGAAAATGATCTTGCTGCGGAATACACGGTTCTTCTTCTTGAACCATGGCAAAAAGTGCTGTTTGAGAAACTCCACATACATTATGGAGTTCATCTTTACCCCTTCAGGGATCCTAAAGGGGCCGACAATCTCTCTCCCCATGATTCCAGCCTAAAACATTACTCCACCTCATCCTGTTGGCGCCGTAGCCTTGTTTGCATGGGGTGTCAATCAACCAGCCATCCTCCATTCCATCCATCTTGACCATCGAGCTTTGCACAGCACTCATCGGTGAACAAAACAGTTTTGAAGTCAGTCTTCATGTATTGTTTGGCCCACTGGAGCCGTTTCTGCTTGTGTACAGTGGATAGAGGAGGTCGACAGGATGGCTTACGCACAGCTGCAAACCTCTGAAGGACCCTGCATCTTGTTGTTCGGGGGACGTTGGAGGCACCAGCAGCTTCAAAAACTTGTCTGCTGCTATGACAAGGCTTTTTTGCTGCTGCTCTTTTAACCTGACGCAATTGCCTGTAGGAAAGAGTCCTCAATTCTCCCTTATCAGCACGCACACGTGTGTACTGTGAAACAGCTACATACTTCTTGATTGTGCGATGATCAGGATGAAGTGTCTTGGCAATGTTGATTGTAGTCATGCCTTGACCAAAACACTCCACAATTTGTTGCTTCTCAGCAGCCGACACATCTTTTTTCTTTCCCATTTTGGCAGAAAATGTAGTCTGCTTAATAATGTGGGACAGCCTTCTTAAGTAGTCTTGCCTTTCATTGGACAAACCTGCCAAACTAATTAGCATAGGTGTCTGCAATTGCTTACAGTGATATAATGAGCCCTGACACACATCACCATCATTGAGTTTAACTGACAAACAAAAAAATTCTTACCTTATCACTCCTAAACACTTTTTGCATAATAATTTGGAAGACAGTGTACATGTGCTTTTTCACAAAACACCAATGGTTCACTTAGTGAATCTTACAGTTCTAACTTGCCAACCGTGGTCTTTATGGAGTTGTTCAATAAAGGGCCCAAAATTAAGATAACATAGACAGGAGAGGTCTCTATGAATACAAATTCCTAAGTATTTGATACCCTGTGAGGGCCAGGCAAAGGGAAAGTTGGACTGGATGGAATCCTGTATGGATTTGGGGAGGGAGACATCGAGGGCCTCAGACTTCGCTGCATTGATTTTAAAATTTGACCATGTAACAAAGTGATCTATTTCAGCTATAGCAGCATGGATGGATATATGTGATTGAGTGATATATACTAGGACATCATCAGCAAATGCTGTGCAATTGTATTCGGTGCCTCCCACCTCAATCCACCTAATATTGGGGTTATGGCGAATTGATGAGAGCAGGTGCTCCGTCACTAGGATGTATAAGAGAGGGGACAGAGGACATCCCTGCCTTGTCCCATTGGTGATTATGAAAGGTGATGAAAATGTTCCATTTATCTTCAGCCTAGGTGACGTGTTGCGATACAGGGCCGTGATTTTGCCTAGAAAAGGGTCCCCCAGACCCCTACCCCAAGCTTTTTAAGAGAATAATATATGGCGTGCCAGGAGACTCTATGGAATGCTTTCTCAGCATCCAACGAGAGTATCTAATTACAAATTTTTAACTGCATCTAGCCCAGGAAATACTTTGTGCCTAGTAGCAGTGTCTTCTATTCAGCGGATTATCCCAGCTGTTAAGCAAGCTACACCACCTGTAGTTTGGACACTTAATTTTTTCAAAGGAAATGGTTCGGGCCCGCGGGACACTCAGTGAAGAGCATCGGGGAGGCACCCCAAGGCACAGGGCCTGGGACTGGCGGTAGGAAGCCTTGCGGTGGACCGCCAAGCTCGATCCTTATAAAAGCTTTTTAACTGCAGCAGCTTTAGTGGACGCTACTGGAGCTGGAATTACCGTGGCTGCTGGCATGAGACTTGCCCTCCAATAGATCCTTGTCAAATTTTTTTAAGTGTACTCATTCAAATTAGAGAGACAATTTACATTAAAATGTTTAGACCTGCCTCCACCGCAGGGGGGCTCGCTCGACCCACCAGCGGACAGGCACCAGTATTGGGAGAGGGGGGCTGGCCGTCAGGGTCAACCGCGGCTCTGGCACAAACTCGGCAACACGGAGGTCGCCCGGGCAGGAACGGACTGGCCGTGTCGGCTTCGCACTTTTTTGGTTTAAGAAGGGCATGACATGCCTATATCTGTGTCTCCCCTCCTTTTACTCCTCCACCTCTTTTCTTTTCGCATGACTATATGTACTTGTCACTTTTCCATGTGTTAGTTGAGTCTTCTGAGCAGTTTGTCAGCTTTTTGACACCGTTGAAGTGTTTTCTATGTGTTTTCTATGTGTTTCTATGTGTTTTTGTTTGCCTGCCATTGGTTATAATGGTGTTCGAAGGTGTTCGACGAACAGCTCGACGAACAGTTCGGCGAACATACGGGTGTTCGACGAACCGAACCGAACTCGAACACTACGGGGGTGGCTCAACAGTAATCCACACCCACTCGACAGTTGCTATATGTGGTGGCTGACTCTCAGTCAGAAGCATGTTGAAGCTGGTATTCAGCTACTGCCCTCTGCTGTTCACTAATCCTCGTTAACATATGAAAGGTTGAGTTCCACCGCATGGCCAGGTTGCAAGTGAGTCTGTGACTTTGCAAATTCTAGCGCTTTTGCAGTGCTGTAAGAGCAGCAAAATCAGTAGAGGAATGGCAGAAATGGGTGCTAATATGGTGCACCTTCTCACGTAGGTACGGCAAGTCACGGTAAGTTTTAAGAAATTTCTGAACAACTAGGTTCAGCACGTGAGTCATGCATGGCACGTGTACCAGCTTGCCGACCTTTAAAGCCGCCACCAGGATACGCTCATTATCGCAGACGACCTGACCGGGTTGCCTGTGAGCGACGAATGATAGAGCCGCTCACAGGCAGAAGCAGCAACAGGAGGTAATTAGAAAGAAGCTTCTATTTATCATTAAAACACATTAGCACATTTTTAAAAGTACTGGACAACCACGTTAACCTTTTTGGCCTGTTCAATGCAATTTAGGTTAGGTTTGGTAGTTGTTCTTGTGTGTCTGTAAAAGTGGCGTAATACTGCAACAAACTTATTCCCATAAACCATATGTGAGTCAGAAATGCATGCAGGCATATTCTCCAGGCTCTTCCCATTCTGTTTCATCACTTTCCCATCCATTTCAGCCTTTTCCTCAGGCCCCCAGACTTCTTTGTAGTGTCCAGCAGAAAATTACTCGCATTTCCCATTGACTTACAATGTACTCGCTCTTCGGAACGAATACGCGATTATTGCAAAGTTCTCGTTATGAGTATAGCGTTTACGAATATTATGGTAGTCGCTCATCACTAGCTGTTAAGGAGGCCCACCTCTATCTGTCTTCAAATTGATATTGGAGTATCCCAAATTTAGACAACCGTTGTACTCACTGCATATGCAATAACTATATAGCAGAACCACTCCTTTTTAAAGGGAACATGTTGTTACTGAGGCCCACCTCTATGTGTCTTCAAATTGGTATTGGGGTATTTCATAAATTTAGGCAGCCGTTGCAGTCACTGCATGGGCATTACCACTATAGGAGATCCACTCTTTTAAAATGGGAACATTTTTTTTAATGAGACCCTCCTCTATGTCTCTTCAAAGGTGCATTAGGGTGCGTCCAAATTTTAGGTAGCCCTTGCAGTCACTGCATACGCAGTAACAGTATAGGAGACCCACTCTTTAATAATGGGAACAACAAAGCATAGCCAGCTGATGGCTCTCTAACAATAGTAAGGGCCAACTGCTGGCCCTTTATGAATAGTAAAGGCCGCCTGATGGCCCTATAAAAACAGGCTATGTGACTTTCAGAGTCCCTCCTTCATAAATGAAACAGGATGTGTCTGATCGTGACTCACACAAAACATGGCCAGATAAGATAGTAAAATGTTAAAATTGCATTTACTGGTGAATGTATTTTTCACCATTGAAAGCAATGTAAAAGTGCAAAAATGCTTTAAAAACGCTACGTTTGAACTTAGCCAAAGGTGTGGAGGATAATTTTTGTTTTTGGTTATTTATTTTGCCTTATATACAAGTCATTACCCTTGAAACAATGTTCTTTAACATTTTTCCCAGGAAAATCCATTTTGGTTTCATTTTTGTATGCTTTATTGTGAGTCCGTTAAAGTTGCATAATATTCTGACAACATTGTTGGCAGCAGTAACCTCGGAGTCAGTGATGCTTCCAGGGGTATTCCCCAATGCGGTTCCCATGTCATTTGAGCACTGTTCCCATCGATTTCGGCAATTTTCAGGCCCTCTGCAGCCCCCCTGGGGGGGCTGCCGGAAAATTTCTAGAGCTTCCCATAGACTTACATTGAGCAATCCAGTTTGCTCAACTCAATCAATGAGTACACGAGCATTTTAGTGCTCGTTCATCACTAATCACGATATTTTAAATGTTTCACAAAAAGTCAACTGCTGTAGCTATATATTTAGCAGTGGACTGCAAAGTCCTAATACCTGCCTAGAGACTGTATTCAGCCACTCTCCCTGCTCCTGCAATTCTCTCTCCCTCCCTAGGCTAAATGCAGAATGTATCTGATACAAACAGCAAAGCATAGGACTAGCCCTTATACTGTGCACACACATGCCTGGACAAGCACTCTCTCTATCTAATAACATCTGTCACAGAGCTGTACCATGGCATCAGTGTGCCAAGTCTGGCCGCGCCTGCCCTTTTATAGCCCCTGATGATGTCATATGCCCAGCTAATCAATCACAGTAATGCCACTATTGAGATAGCTACGACATTGCAGTGATTAGCAGGCAATCCCTGCATGCTTATTGGCTACATAACTGGCACCAAAGAAGCGGGACGGGGATTCAAATTTGAAATTGAGCACAGTCTAATGCTTGCTGAGGAATTAGCACTTTAGAGCACCTATATACTTGAGTGATATCCAAGTATCACCGAGCACGTTTGCTCATCCCTAGTTCTACGTAATTGTCAATAATTTTTTTGATGAGTTGGCTGCAATTATATTATTTTAATGTGCATTGTACTGCTCATTGCTCATTCTGATTAAGTGCTCAAAACTCAGCTTTTCTACATTGTACAGTACAATTTGTTCTCTCTGCATCAGAAGTAATGTTCTTGCTTATACAACTCTACAGTTTATACTGTGTGAACTGATGTGCTTAATATTGTTCATAGTTCAAGGTACTGTACTGTATTGTAGAAAGTGTTTGTGAGATGCACTATCACCCATTTTTTACTTTTTGTTGCTTGGTATCTACACAGTAATGAATTAATATTAGCAGTTGTTCTATCTGATTGCTAGGATATTTTCCCTGTTTTTTCCTGATTGCCTCCAATATGAGCTATCAGAGAAAGCAGAGCTTTATTTAAATAAAATATGAGTTATTTTTCTTAATTAAAATAAGAAATCTACAATTTATATTAGATGATTTCTTCTAAAGATGTTCTAATTTAAATTCATGTTTGCCACATGCGGAAAAACGCTACTTACCACTTTGCTAGCAGTAAATTCTTTCCACAGATGCCAGTACAACACTGCCAGCAGCTGCAACAGTTAATTAATATAAAGTATGGATCTTTGAAATGCTTTAATTCTGAAAGAGCAATGTGATCCCAATTATACAATAGTCCTTTCACAAACTAATCAGTATGGGGCACTATGGTGTACGACATTCAAGAATTATAGCCCAGGAGTAGGAAGCATCATCTATTACTTTCCTGAAATCCCCAACATAAATAAACTAGCTATTAAACCCGTTATACACCCGGGTGGAGAGCATTTTTATTGGTATATGGTCACCCATGCTGGTATGTGCTGCCCCCATCCTGTCTCCACCATCCTATCCTAGTATGCATGGCACCCCTCACCCCAAATCCTGATATGCATGGCACCCCTCATCCCCAATCCTGGTATGCATGGCACCCCTCATCCCCAATCCTGGTATGCATGGCATCCCTCATTCCAAATCCTGGAATGCGTGGCACCCCTAATCCCAAATCCTGGTATTCGTGGCACCCCTCATCCCCAATCCTGATATGCGTGGCACCCCTCATCCCCAATCCTGGAATGCATGGTACTCCTCATCCCTATCCCGGTATGTGTGGTACGCCTCACCCCTATCCCAGTATGCGTGGAACCCCTCATCCCCAATCCTGGTATGTGTGGCAACCCTCACGCCCAATCCCGGTATGTGTGGCACCCCTCACCCCCAATCCCGGAATGTGTGTCACCCCTCACCTCCAATGCTAGAATGTGTGGCACCCCTCACCCCCAATCCCGGTATGCCTGGCACCCCTCACCCCAAATACCGGTATGCATGGCACCCCTCATCCTTATCCTTGTATGATTGGTACCCCTCATCCTGGTTTGCATGGTGCCCCGCATTCCTATCCATATATGTATGGTACGCCTCATCCCTATTCTTGTACTCATGGTACCCCTCACCCCCCCAATCTTGGTATGCATGGTCCCCTCAACCCCCAATCCTTGTATGTGTAGTACCCCTCACCCCCTAATCCTGGTATGTATGGTACCCCTCACCCCCCAATCCTGGTATGCATGGTCCCCTCACCCCTCAATCCTGGTATGTGTGGCCCCCTCATCCCCCAATCCTGGTATGCATGGTCCCCTCACCCCCCCAATCCTGGTATGCATGGTCACTTCACTCCCCAATCCTGGTATGCATGGTCCCCTCACCCCCCAATCCTGGTATGTGTGGCCCCCTCATCCCTTTCACACTGTACACACATACAAAAAAATAAACAGTTACACTCACCTTTCTTCTCTGTGCTCCAGCACCGCTGCGTCCTGTTCTGCCGGAGGCCGGGGGAGGAGTGCGGTGCCGGAGCACAGCGCTGTCTGGTGCCATTTTGCTGAAGACACACTGCAAATGTGACTTCAGTAAAACGACGCCCGATAGCGCTATGCCCATGCGCGGATCTCACTTCTGCCCCGGTCTCCGGTGAAGAGAGGCGCCGCGGCAACATTCCTCCTGGTCAGGTAAATATGTAAGTATGGCGCCGGAGATCGCGGTATGCATTCAGTGTCTACGCATACTGCGATCTCCGGCGCCATGCACACTCCTCTTACCTGTAACGGCTGGATGCCTGCTTCTGTCTGGAGCCAGACTGTGCGTGACGCATGCGCAGTCTATAAAGGCTTCAGACAGAGACACGCATCCCCGGTTATATTATAGATTAGTAGAAATGGTGCCCCCAATTTTTTGCAGATTTCATAAAGGTAGCAACTAGAGAAGCTTTTTTTTCTTTTTTTTTTTAAATTTAGACCTTAAATGAATGTATAACTAACTCTATATAAAACTTAGTGCTGTTAACACCAACATGACCAACCCACAGAGAATTATTCAGTTTTACAAGCTGGCTTTGCTCATGGCAATCACGTTTTTTAACTACCAAACTGTGTTTTGTATTAGATGATGTGTCTTATTGCTTCTCTAACCTACATTATATTAAGGGCTCTAACCTACAGTATACTAAAGGCTCATTTTTGAGACAATGGACAGAAACCATACATTTCCTAGCCTACTGTATATATAGTTGTGCTCAAAAGTTTAGATATCCCGGCAGAATTTTTGCTTTCTTGGCCTTGTTTCTGAGAATATGAATGATAACAAAAAAACTTTTTCTCCACTCATGTTTATTGGTTGGGTGAAGCCATTTATTGTCAAACTACTATGTTTTCATTTTTTAAATCTTAATGACAACCAAAAACATCCAAATGACCCTGATTAAAAGTTCACATACCCCAGTTCTTAATACCATGTCTGTGATTGCAATGCATTCCAGCGGGTTCAATAGATCTCCATGCGCATGCTAGGGGATACATATCGACCCCCGCATATGATTTCTCTCACTGCCTCACATATCCCCCCCTCTGTTCAAACTTGAGGTGCTGAACACCTGTAACCATACAGGGTGCCCGTGACAGGGCATCTGCATTTCCCTGCGATTTAGCAGCTCAGTGTTCCACCGAGAAACTGAAATTTTGCAATGACAGGAACCAGCTGGTGACTCAAGCATTCCTCTCCTTGGAATTTCTCATCCATACCAAGGGTAAATGGTCCATCACCAAGCGAAACTGTCGCCTGAGCAAATAATACCCACTTAATGGTCAAGCACTCCTTCTTCACTACGCTATAATTTTTCTCTGCCGGAATAAGTTTCCTATTCAAGTAGGTGACCGGATGTTCTTCTCCGTTCATCTCCTGTGACAGCACTAGGCCTACCTCAGAAGCATCTGTTTCCACTATAAAGCCCTTCTTGAAATTTTGGCTGGTGAGGACGGGCTGTCCGCACAATGCCAGCTTCATGGACCGGAACGCTTCCTCCGCCTGAGGATTTCACCAAACCATGACTGACTTCTTTCCCTTTAGGAGATCGGTCAGGGATGCTGACCTCCAAGCTAAATTAGGTATATACCAGTGGTAGTACCCAATGATGCCAAAGAAGGCTCTTTCCTGTTTAGAAGTAAGAGGTCGGGGCCAGTTTTGAAAGGCCTCAATCTTGTTTATTTGGGGTATAATAACCCAACGGCCAGTCACGTACTCTAACTACCAGGTTTACTCCAGTCATATCGCACATTTCTTTGAGTTCGCTGTTAATCCCGCGACTCTGAATGAATTCAGCACTGCTTGTACCTAGGACAGGTGCGTATGTCAGTCAGTGCTATAGATGATGATATCATCTAAATATGCTGATGCGTACTTCTCATGAGGCTCTAACACTATGTCCATCAACCTCTGGAAGGTGGCCGGGGCCCCGTGTAATCCAAAAGACAAGACAACATAGTGATAGAGGCCCTCTGGTGTTACAAAGGAGGTCTTTTCTTTTGCTGATTCCTGCCATTAACCCTTGGTCAGATCAAGCATGATGAAGTACTGGGCCTGCACAAGTCTCTCAATCAGCTCGTCTACCCGAGGCATTGGATAAAGGTCAAATTTTGACCCCTCTTTCAATTTTCATAAGTAATTACAAAATCGTAATGATCCGTCTGGCTTCAGAATCAGCACAATGGGACTAGCCCACTCACTCCTGGATTCCTCAATGACTCCTAACTGGAGCATTTGTTTCATTTCAGCTGCGGTGGTTTGCGGTGGTACACTTTGTAATTTACCTCCCCCTTATTTTTCCGGATTTCATATGGCCTTTTACACTTGGCCATGAGCTTACTCTCTGGGGTGGGCACTGACACTAATACCCGATCCCCTTCTTTAAAGGACCTCACTGTGGCATTTCTATTATATGCTCGGCTCTGCGCAGCCTGAGCATCTAGGAGTTCTTTTATTATCGGCATTACCACCGCGATCCGGTCCTGCATACTTGCCACATGTTCTATTACACTCCTATGTGTGGTAGGCTCTTGTTCCCACGTCTCTTTGACAATGTCCAGCAGACCCCTAGGATGCCGGCCGTACAATGGCTCAAAGGGTGAGAACCCCGTGGAAGTCTATGGTGCCTCGCAGATGACAAACATTAAATAGGGCAGCAACATGTCCCAATCCCTCTCATCCCTAGAGATGACTTTTTTATCATAGATTTAATAGTCTTGTTAAATCTCTCAACTAATCCATCGTTTGGGGGTGGTACACCGACGTGAGCAACTGTTTTATTTTAAGCAGCTAACACAGTTCCTTTGTCACCTTGGACATAAAGGGAGTCCCCTGATCTATAAGGATCTCCTAAGGCAGCCCAAGGCAACAGAACATGGCAAACAGCTCCCGGGCAATAAGTTTTGCCAAGGTGTGGCAGAGCGGAATGGCCTCCGTGTAATGGGTGGCATAATCAACGACCTCAAGTATGTGTTGGTGACCATGAGCTGACTCATCAATGGGCCCCTCCAGATCCATCGCAATTCGTTCAAAAAATACCTCTATAACTGGCAGAGGCACCAATGGACTATGGAAGATTGGGGTGGGTGTGTTCAGCTGATATTCCGGGCAAGATTCACAAAACCTCTGTACCTTAGCGTAAATCCAAGGCCAAAAGAACTGATGCAAGATGCTCTCTTGTGTCTTTTTATCCCCTAGATGCCCACCCAGCAGGTGTGTGGGCCATCTCAAGCACCGCCAAAGGGTACGACTGAGGCACTACTAGTTGTTCCATGACCTCGTCCCGGATCTTGCAACTCTATAGAGTAAATCTTGGTTGACCGCCATGCACGGAAAACAATCTCTGCACCCGGTTTCTGAGCCACCCCATTTACCTTTATTACCCTTTCCCGTGCCAGGGTCAGGGTAGGATCCTGTAGCTGAGCTCTCCCAAACGTTCCCTGGGACACTTCCAGCTCTGGGATTGATGGGGTCTCCTCAACCTCTCCTGCCAATACCTCTAAGGGTAACCTATTGGGTTTACACTCTGTCCCTAGGTTGGCGACCCCGACGGCAGGTATCCCTGACTTGGGATCTTCGGGTTCCACTCACAGAAAGACATTTACCTTGGGAGGAGTAATTTTATTCTTCCACAAGAACCATAATAGTGGCTAGTCTCTTCCCAAACAGTCCCAAAAGGAAGGGTCTTCACTAGTGTTGAGTGAGTATGTTCTGTCTGAGTATGCTCAGGCCGAGCTCCGAGTATTTATAGCTGCTCGATGATATGGTTGAATCGCTCCCGTGTGCATGATTTGCAACTGTTTGAAAGTTTTATTACATGTCAGGAATGTGTAAGAAATAGACATTCCTCACATGTAATAAAATTGTCAAACAGTTGCAAATAAAGCACACGGGAGCGATTCAACCATATCACCGAGCAGCTATAAATACTCGGAGCTCAGCCTGAGCATACTCGGCGAAAGGGTTAATAGAACATACTCGCTCAACACTAGTCTTCACCACTCCCACCACATGTTTCTTCTCCCCACACAGTGTTGAAAAAATAACCTCCGCTGTCGGCCACTCTCGGTGATCCCCATGTATACAAACAACCCCCATTTTCTGACCATCAGGGTTGTCCTCGGCAACCAATGAGGCATGGACTAGTGTCACTAGGCTCGCTGAGTCGAAGAGGGCCTTTGTCGGGTACCCGTTGATGAGTACCTGGCACACTTGTGGTTCACTGCGCGTAGGATCTGCATTCGCGGTGCAGACTGTTTGGACATACATTGACACCCGGTGAATAAACCCGCAGGAGGCAGTTGGAAGCTACATGTCATGGCCCTTGGCACTGTCATCACTTGATAGTGGTGGCACTCTTAGTCAATGAGACAGGTTCAGTTTTAACTGGTCTCCGTCCACCGTCACTCCGGGTTATCCCTTCCATATGGGCTTTGTCCTGATTGACCCCAGCAGTGGTCCAGTGTGATAGCCGCAGTGGGGCAGAGTCCCGTATGAAGTCTTGAGGGGCTGAAAACCTCTCAATCAGGCTAACCACCTGGTCCAGAGTACCCTGGTCCCCATGCCGCACCCAATGCTGTATAGCGGCTGGCAGAGTTATCAGAAACTGGATAACCACCACCCTCTCTACCATCTGGGATGGAGTCAAGGTCTCAGGCTGAGCCACCTTTTAACTAGCTGCAGCAAGTCATATGCCTGAGTCCGGGTGGGTCGAGACTCCACAAAGGTCCATGAAAACACCCGCTGGGCTCTCACATAGGTCTTAACCCCCAGTTGGGCAAGAATCTCACCTTTCAGCATCCCATATTCCTGGGCATCCTCCTGACTGAGGTCAAAATAGGCCTTCTGCTTGCCACCCATCAGGAATGGAGTCACCACATTAGCCCACTGGGAAGTTGTCAGGCTCTCCCGCGCCACGGTGTGCTCGTAGATGGTGAGGAAGGCTTCCACATCGTCCTCCGGGCTCAGCTTCTGCAATGCTGAACGGACCTTGTCCCGGGCATCACAATGTTCTGGGGTCGGTGAAGGTGGCGTCTCTCGCAGAGCCGCAATCTGCTACAGCAACAGGTTGTTCATCTATTGTTACTATTGATGTTTGAGGACCAACTGTCTCAGGATTTCCTCCATCTTATCAGTGGGCCTGGGTTGCAATGTGGCAAACCTAATGATAGACAAGCAGATGGTGTTGGGGTATGCCTTAGTTCACACTGCCCGCATTCTCCACCAAATTGTAGTGCGGCAGTGTTCATACAGTGCGACTTAACAGGCAGTGACCCAAGAATGTCCAACTTAAAGTTTTTATTGTCCAAATAAATTCACAAATTAAAGGCAGCTTTATTCTCCCGATCGCAGCAGGGACCTCCCGTACAGTCGGTATAACACAACCTCCTTGCCGTGGGCAACTGCACCGCCGTGTTACTCAAGGTACATCAGATACGTTCACAGGCCTGTTTTCAGCTTTCACAGAAGCTTGCAGTGCAGAGCCTCCTGCTCTGCTGCTAGCAAACACAACACTGACACACCCAAACCTTTGCTGCAGGTTTTTAAATGAAAACTGTGGACATGAGCCACATGCAAGACCTGGGCTGGAGGGAGTGAACCGCCCCACTGCCATCCTGTAGTTCACTCCAAAAATAAAAGCCCATGCTGGGTTTTCTTAAATCCGACTTTGTCAAAATAGCTTGACCAAGTCAAAGCTTTCTTTTATTTTGCACTGCAACCACAGCCGTGTCTGTGATTGCAAAGCACTCCAGTGGGTTCAATAGTTTTCTATGTGCATCCTAGGGGATACATACCAACCATCGCATATGTTTACCCTCACTTCCTCACAATACACAATAGTTTATAACCTAGAGTTTTAGTAGACTGTCAGGAGAAAATCAGCATATCGTCGCATTTTCAAATATGTGATTGTGTTTAAATGCTGCAATTTTATGATACATAAAAAGCTTCATTAGAAACTTTAGATTTGGTCAAGCTACATTAGTCAAAGTAAATTAAGAGTATATTGTAATTTACCCTAAGGGCTAAAGATAGTGAGTAATATTGTGACATGTGCCATGAGCAGGTGTTGTATGTACATCTGTCCAGTTGACACAAGGAGTGATATACCATTAAAAATCCCTATATCTTCAGAATATTCACTGCAGTATATTAACAATATCATCACTACCAAATCCTTGAGTTCAAATAAGGCCTCTTTGAAAAACAATTGAAGAATTACCCTACAATGATGGAAAGGTCAAAGTGACAATCATGACTATTACTGTGGAATACAAGCATCTCACATTTCCGTTTTGACAGGAGTTCAATGAGGTTATATGTGGTCATTTCTGAGTGTTACAATAGCAACTACTGAATATTGCAGAAATGATACATTTCTCTTGAAATTAAAAGGAAAAGAGTGAATGTGTGTTTTTTAAGAAGAAGCTGTAGTGCAAAAATAATTATAAGGAGACTAAACTAATGGTAAATTATGCCAATCTGGCAGCTTTTTTTTATTCGCAGGTAAATAACAGATAAGGAGTATTGTTCATCAGTTTTATCATGTTATACTTGCCACATCATGGTATAGTAGCTGCAGATCTAAATGAAACAGATTTTTTAATTTCTTTTTTCCTTTGCAAAGATATTGTCTTGTAAAGTTTAAATTAAAATATATATAAAAAAGGGATTTTTTATATAGACTTGCACTGGTAACAGTGTGGGATTGAGATGAGTGTGAATGAATATAATACAAATTTATTAGAACAAGGTTAAAAAGGTAAAAGGTGCAAATTAGGTTAAAACCAAGAAAAAATCAGAAAGCTAGGGAAGGATCCTCGTTTTCCTGCTTAAAGTGCGTAGTGCTTCCTGTTAGTAAGGTGGAGGGACACTTATATCAGAGCCTCCATCTTGAGCCCACTCTGAACCTCTAGGTGTTTTCTACTCACACCCAGGAGAGCAGAAGGGAGTACAGCTGAGCTGACAATGCTGGAAGTGGAGAGCTTCAGAGGTTTTTAAGTTTATGATGCACAACTGTGCTCTACTCCCCTCCCCTCACTAACTGCCATAACATGAAAACTTGAGGTGTTTGTAATCACACTTAGCTCTGGTATATTCACCCTCCTCTCACACTGACTGCTGTCAGATGAAAGCTTGAGGTGTTTGTAATGACACTCAACTCTGCTGTGCTTTACATAGTAGATGCAGTGATCACAGAGGTGAGACAGGAGGTCTATCATTATAGGTCTCACAAGAAAAGGCATTTTCTTGTAGACTACAGGGTGTGTGTTTTTTTTCACCTTTTATGATGCTTCCTGCTTATGATGGGTCACCATCATACAGGGCAAAAAGAGTACACCCTCAGAGATGAATCTCTGGTAACACAACATTTGGGCGTATCATAAATTGTAACCTAAACTTTTCAAGCTAATATCTCTGCAATGTAGATGAGAAATTAAAAAATAAGAAATATGTTTTGCTCTGCTTTGCAGTCTCTATACCATTATCTGACCAGTCTAATATGCTAAAACTGGTGAAAGGCCAACTTTAACATTGCAAATTAGACAGCAGCCTCTCAGTAAGTTAAGTTGTTGAATTTGTCACAGGTTTTTTTCTGCAAACTATTTTCATTGAAAAGATAAGTTGTTTTGTTTCTAAGCATTATATTCCCGGAGCAGTGATTTGTTGGTGACCATAGCAACTTCTGGCAATCTTTTTTCTAATATTTTGTCACTATAACCTGTCTCTACGAATTTAACAGAAATCATTGAGACAGACTTTGTTACTGTAGCTTGTGTTCATAGAAGTGTATTCCAAATGCTTTTGAAATAAATGTAAATGGTTGTTATTTTGGGTTTGTTTATGTGTTTCAAGGTCTGAAAACCTTGCAATATGTGATTTGTCACCTATATAACTTGTTTTTGTATATAGGTACTTTACATAAATGTGCCTTTTCATTCTGCAACTATATCTTTGCAATATAATTATCTTATATGAAGAAATTCAGAGCCAAGTGCAAGCTTTAAATTGTAATTAGATATAGGCAAACCCAAACGATAAAGTTCAGAATCCTCACCGGACACCTAATGTCTGAGCACAAACCCGAACACGGACTTCTCCCGAAAGTTCATGTTACTGTTCGCATTCGGAAGCTCGAACAAATCTTGTTGTAAGACTGCAGCACAGCCAATAATCAAGATATTCCTATGTGGGCACTTCCGGCCCCATCACAGGCATGTGAAGTATTGGCATGACTTTGATTGGTCGGCAAACCATGTTAAAAATAAAAAAAAGATGTGGGATCTCCTCCATCTTTGATAACAAGCGCAGGTAAAGCTGATAGCAGTGGACTTTAGCCATCAGCTTTTTGGTTTATCTTGGCAGGTTAATAAAATTAGAAGGGCCCCCACACCATTATTTTTAATTTTTTAATTAAATAATTTTAAAAAAGAGTGTGGGATCAGCCCCATTTTTGATAACCAGACAAGCTAAAGCAGACAGCAGGGAGCTAGATTTCTCAGACGGGGAAGGTCCATGGATATTTGGCCCTTCCCAACCTAAAGATAGCAACCCGCAGCAGCCACAGAAAAGGCACATCTTTTAGATGTGCAAATTATGGTGCTTTGTCTGGCTCTTTCTGCTTTCCCTGGTGCATTGGCAAGTGGGTTAATATTTTAGGGTTGATATAAACTTTGTAATATCAGCTGACATCAAGCCCAGGGATAGTAATGAAGTGGCATGTATAAGACATCCCCATTACTAACCCCATTAAGAAAGACACACACACAGAGAAATTTATTGAACAAAACACTCGCCGATAAATCCCATTCTATATCCATTTATTAATATAAAATAAAAAATAAAAGTTATCTTCACCTGTCCTCCATTAATCCATAATAATGAGGACCCACGGCGATCTTCAACTCTTCAACATCTGGATACAATGGTGTGTGGTGATATCAGTAACGTGACCACTCATCACGGCGTCCGGAACGCAGTGAACTTAGCGTTAGAACTGACGGCTGCAGTAACAAGCAGTGACAAAATTTAGGTTACCGCAGGTCACATGCGGTGGTTCTCACGCTAACCTCTGTGTGAACTGGCCTGTGACCTGCGGTAACCTTACTGTAAAGTCACCTGTGTTCATAGCAGATGGTTCTCATGCTGTACAGCACCATTGCCGGACTGATGAACGACAGCAAGTCTGGCACTCGGCACTCTGGCACTCATTAGTTCAGCACTCGAGCTACCATGAGACCCAGTGGCTGTGAAAACTTTAAGAGAGACTTTCAGGTTACTGGAGTTTCCAGCTGCTAGAACATCTGAAGGCTGTGAACTAAGGTTACCTTGGATGTGTATTTTAATGTACTTGTTAATAAATAAATATCTAAATAAAGTATTAACAACAATAGAAAAGAGAGCTGAACAGCCCAGTGCATGGAGCCCCTATATTCTGTTCTTTACAGCCGGATGATTAGTGCCCGTTCATCCTAGTACACAGTGCACTTACAGTGGTGTAGAGTGCCCTTACAGCCTGGTACACAGTGCACTTCCAGCCTGATGTATAGTGTTCATACAACCTGATGCACAGTGCACAGCTGCTGCAAGGAGATGACATGGTCGTTCTGTGCCTGCTACGTGCCCAAGTGCCTGCTAGGTTCACACAGATCATAGGACATTCGGCATCTTTTCATAGGTTCGAGTAAAACTTGAAGAATGCTGAGGCCACAAGATGTTGAAAAGGTGTTAGAATGGATGGCTGCAACTGTCTCCAGTTCCTTGGCATTGTCTTCCACCCAGACCCCTGCTGAAAGCGTAGATTTGGAACCTGAGAACCATGGTCAGCCAAGCTGTCTGAGCCTCAAGTCATGCAGCAGTTTCTTCCCTTGCCTGATGCATGTGCTTAATTTGGTCGTGCATAGCTTCCTCAAAAATTACCCAGATATGTCCATTCTGATGGTGAAAGTGCCACAGGATTATCTCCCTCATGAAACCTTCCCCACCTCCATCTCCATGCAGGATAAAGAATGCTGTGTACTAGTGAGTCTTTGTGAAGGAAAAGCCTGCTGTTTATGCATAAAAGTGAGCTGCCAAGAGATCTAATCTGTGCTGAATTATGCAACTGAAGAGACTGACGTTACTGTGCCTGCTTTATGAGATTGTAATGTAATGAAGATTGTTGCTGTAAAATCCCTGAATTGCACTGGCCGTGCTTCAGATTTAATTCCACTGTTGAAAAAGACTCTTGTGAGAAGCTGCAGAGAAGCTGAAGCCTATGGTCACCCTGAGTAATGATTCCCTCAGGATTCCAAAGAATTCATGAAACCCGTCTCGCCCTATCTGAACCTAGCAGAGTGTGTGTAACACTTGTACTAACAGTGGACATGTGCACAAGTGTACAGCCAGGGGACAGTTTTGGAGGATGAGGAATAGGAGGAACAACTGTGTTCACAGCAGGGTGGCTCTCAAAGCAACTCACAAACATCACTGAAGCATAGCTGGGGGGATACTGAGGACCCAGACGATACACCTCCCACTGAGGACAGCTGGTTGTTGCCTCTAGGTAGCCTGGTATACAGGAGCCAATACATGCTGCAGTGCCTGCAAAATGACAGCCGAGTTGCCCGTATTGTTACCAGTGCAGATTACTGGGTGACCACCCTGCAGGATCCCGACTACAAGGACAAAGTACCCACATTACTTCCGTCACTGGATCTGCACAGATAAATGCGTCAATACAGGCATGCGCTGGTAGAGAAATTATTGACTGCTTTTCCACCTGACAGCGGGGGGCTCAGTGGGAGAACAAGGCAGAGGAGGAGGAAGAAGTCGCCAACACAACTTTGGCGGCACCACCACCTCAAAAGGTAGGGTTAGCATGGCCGCAATTTGGAAAACTTCATGACATGCCACGACATCTTACTTCACCATGTGAGACTGCCTGAATAAGCAGGAGACAGCATTTCCACAACATAATGGAAGATATCTTGTCTACACATATCCACATACTAACTGATGGGTCTGCCCCATTTAACTCTTGGGTGTCCAAGTTGGACACATGGCCAGATATTGCCTTGTATGCCTCCGAGGTTGTGGCAGAAAGTGTAATGTCAGAGCATGCCTTTAGCACTGCAGGTGGTGTGATCATAGATAGGTGCATCTGCCTGTCCTCAGCAAAAGTGGGAAAGCTTACATTCATTAAAATGAATCAGGCGTGGATCACACAATTCTTGTCCATACCTTTAGCTAACTAAACAACAATACAAGCCACACCCAGCCATGGTTACACTATTCGTTTCATTTTGGTGCGTCCCCAAATTCAAACAAAAAACAATAAAACAGTGTTGGCTACCTCCTCCTCCATCTCTTCCATGTACACTGCCATGTCGACCTCCACTTAGACCTCTGCCTTATGGTTCTTTTTTTTTCTTTTTTTTTTTTTTAGTCTCTGTTATTTTAAGTCATTTGCCTATCACAATTTGTTTGCAGGGCAATTGTCCTGCTCTTACCCTCACTTTTGCAGCCCCCTACCTCTTACTACCATTATTTTACAGCAATTTTATAGCACTGAAATTTAAGTCTACTGTTACTCTCATGCCGAGACTGTTTGGCGTGAGCATGGTTTGTGGTCCCACTGGGCCATGAACCGAGGATTGCCTGAAGGGGAGTGACTAGGGGCCTCGCGAGTTCAGACCACGGACGCAGGTCGGTTTAATCGACTCCGTGGTCCGAGGAGGGACGATGAAGGTGGCCCAGGTGCTACACACAGCTGTTGACCCACACCGGAGTATGCAGGAAAGGGCAGGTTCGGCTGGTGTGTAGATAGGCAGGCAGGTACTAGTGGGCATGGCTGATTTACAGGCGGGCAAGTACTGGCAGGTACGGCTGATATACAGACAGGCGGGTACACAGGCTGGATAGGGACCAGTACAGACTGGGATACTGGAGCAGAGCCGCAGGTGCTGATGGGAAGTGGAGCAGAGTAGGGCAGAGCATAGTCGCAGGTAAGGACGGGAAGCGGAGCAAACAAGGGCAAATCAGAGCCGCAGGTGTGGATGGGTAGCGGAGCAGAGCAGGGCAGAGGAGAGATGCAGGTGGAGATGGAAAATAGAGCAGAGCAGGGCAGAGAAGAGATGCAGGTGCAGACGGGAAGCGGAGCAGAGCAGAGCCGCAGATGCGGACGGAAAGCGGAGCAAAGCAGGGCATGGCAGAGCAGCAGGTGTGGACAGGAAGCAGAGCAGACCAGGGCAGGGCAGAGCCGCCAGCATGGACGGGAAGCAGAGCAGAGCAGGGCAGGGCAGAGCAGAGCTGCGGGTGCGGACGGGCAGAAAAGCAGAGCAGGACAGGGCAGAGCCACAGGTTTGGATGGTAAGCGGAGCAGGGCAGAGAAGAGCAGAGCCGCAGATGCAGACGGGAAGCAGAGCAGAGGCAGGCGGGAATGCCGCAGAGCGTAGCCAGGCGGGAATGCCGCAGACTGCGGCCAGGCGGGAAAGGGCTCTATTCACAAGGAACAGGCAGTCGGGAAAACGCAGGAAGATACAGTGGGTTCGGCAAGTATTCAGACCACTTTAAATTTTTCTTGACTGAAAAAAAAAGAAATGTAGAAATTTTTGCAAATTTTTAAAAAAAGAAAAGCTGAAATATAACATGGTCATAAGTATTCAGACCCTTTGTTCAGTATTGAGTAGAAGCACCCAGTTCAGCTAGTACAGCCATGAGTCTTCTTGGGAATGATGCAACAAGTTTTTCACACCTGGATTTGGGGATCCTCTGCCATTCTTTCTTGCAGATCCTGTCCAGTTCCGTCAGGTTGGATGGTGAACGTTGGTGGACAGCCATTTTTAGGTCTCTCCAGAAATGCTCAATTGGGTTCAGGTCAGGGCTCTGGCTGGGCCAGTCAATAATGGTCACAGATTTGTTCTGAAGCCACTCCTTTGTTATTTTAGCTGTGTGCTTAGGGTCATTGTCTTGTGGGAAGGTGAACCTTTGGCCAAGTCTGAGGTCCAGAGCACTCTGGAAGAGGTTTTCATCCACGATATCTCTGTACTTGGCTGCATTCATGTTAACTTCATCGCAAACAGCTGTCCTGTCACTGCAGCTGAAAAACACCTCCATAGCATGATGCTGCCACCACCATGTTTCACTGTTGGGATTGAGATTGTTGCAAGTAGAGGAGCACAGTGCACAGCCTGGACTGGTAGGTAAGTTGGCGGTCTTGCATGGTGGGAGATGGTAAGCCATGCCAGCACGCCGCCAGGGATGTTACATCTACACTCCTTTTTTATTTATTAATTATTTATAATAAAATAAATATTAAAGAAAGATGTGGAATCACCCTCTATTTTAATAACCAGCCAAAGAAAGCAGACAGCAGGGGGCTGCGGCACTCAGCTGTCTACTTTACCTTGGCTGGTTAACAAAAATAGAGGGGCCCCAGTGACTTTTTTTTAAATAATTAAAAAAAAATAATTTAAAAAATTATGTGGCGTACCCCTCATTTTTCATAACCAGCCAATGTAAAGCAGTTAGTTGGGGCTGGTATTCTCAGGCTGGGAAGACCCATGGTTCTTTGGTCTTCCCCAGCCTAAAAATAGCAGCCCGCAGATATTGGATGTGCCAATTCTGGCGCTTTCCCCATATCTTCCTGCCTTGCCCTGGTGCCGTGGTAAACAGGGTAAAATTTTGGGATTGATGTCAGCTGTGAATTGACAGCTGACATCAAGTCCAGAGGTTAGCAATGGGGTGGCATATATCAGACATTCTCATTAATAACCCAATAAGAGTCTGGGATCATTGTGGGACCTCATCATTATGGATTAACAGCAGGCAGGTGAGGATTACTTAGATTTTTTATTTTTAATTTTATCTTAATAAATGGGTAAAAGATGATAATTGTTGAGAAGTATTTTTTTCAATTAAAGGACTTTTCTCTGTGTGTGTCTTTATTACTTTTGATTATGAGGTTAGTAATATGGGAATCTGATAGACACCTTTCTATTAGTAACCCCTGAGCTTGCTGTCAGTGGACAGAAAACAGCTGATATCAACCCCAAAACACTTACCCCGCTTGCCAACGCACTAGGGCAACGGATGCACCATTTCTGGGGTGGCTAAGGGCTAGTGTTATTAGTCTGGGAGGGGGCCAATATCCATGGCCCCTTCCCAGACTATTAATATCATCATGCGGCTGTCTGCTTAACCTTTGGTGGTTCTTAAAAATAGAGGGGACACCACATCATTTTTTTTTGCGGAGGTCCTCCCTTTTTAATAACCAGTAAAGGCTACATAGGCAGCTGTGAGCTGATAGTAATATCCTGGGAAGCTCCATGATTATTGTCTCCCTCCCAGAATACTAATACTAGCCCCCAGCTGTCTGCTTTTCTTCAACTGGGTATTGAAAATAAGGGGGAACCCACAAAATTTTTCTCTTTTACTCTTTTTTTTTTTGCTAAATACATGTACAGTAAGCCACACACGCACAGCACTTTATGTATATCACACTGACATCTTTCTTATTATGCACAGGCACCGCTTAGTTAATACACTCATCAGCGTCATCTGCTTTTGCTGCTATCAGCGAGACCAGACGTACACTGATAAGAGTAGTTGTCATCAGCCGACGCCTGACCGGCGGTAATCTTTTCACCCCCGGTCACAGCTGCTTGCTCACTCTGTGTGAAAGCATGGGTACCACAGTGCTGTGGCCGGTGGTAACATCAGTGATGTTACCACCGATCAGAGCCCGTGTTTCCCATGCTGTCACCTAGATGACAGTGTGGGAGCCGCCTGATGTTCGGGTACTGTTCTGGTATGCGAATCAAACTTTTTTATAAAGTTAAGCAGAACCTGATGGACCCGAACATGCATGGATCCACCCATCCCTAATTGTAATTACAGTTTTAAATAAATTAAACAGCATGCAGAACAATATTGTCTCATTTATAAGTGAACAGCTTGTTGCATTTGCACTGCTTATTTACAGCTGTAGCTACTAAAGATGCTCAAATCAATCCTTGGAGTCGAATCTCCTGAAAGTCGTAGCTTCACGTGAATTCAAACATTTTGAGATGTGATTCGCGGTTCACAAATTCAAACTTCCTCTTTACCACTTCACACAGTGCTGAAGCCTCAGAGACCAGGCTCAGAGACCTGCAAATGCTGCTGAAACACAGCAAGGGCGGCGGAAGCTGTAGATGACTTTCTAAAATGGGCACACAGGCAGCGTACTTTGACAAGCAGATCTGGCAGCTTTGGGTAGGATTTGAGAAACCGCTGAACCACGAGGTTAAGCACATGGGCCAGGCATGGTACGTGTGTGAGCTCGCCTCGCCTCAGAGCTGCCACCAGGTTCCGACCATTGTCACACAGGACCATGCCTGGCTGTAGGTTCAGCGATGTGAGACACAGATCTGCCTGCTCTTTCAGAGCCATCCACAACTCTTCAGCATTTTGTGGTTTGTAACCTAAGCATATTAACTTCAGCACAGCCTGTTGCCACTTGGCCGAGGCAGTGCTGCAGTGCTTCCAGCTTGTGACTGATATGGTCATTTTGGATATGGAGGCTGAAGAGGAGGAGGAGGCTGAGGTGGATGAGGTGCAGGATCTGAAGACTGTGGGGGCAACCCCGATTAACTTAGGGCCCCAATCCTTGGCGTCGGGAGGACGTGTTCCGTCCTAATGTCCGACTAGGTCTCGACTTCCACTATGTTAACCCAGTGTGCCGTCAGTTAGATGTACTGTCCCTGCCCACAAGCACTTGTCCACATGTCCGTGGTTAGGTGGACTTTCCCGGTTACTGCGTTGTTGAGGGCACGGCTAATGTTTTGGGACACGTGCTTGTGTAATGCGGGGACGGCACTCTGGGAGAAATAGTGGCTGTTGGGGACCGAGTGCCGAGAAATGGCCGCCGCCATCAGGTTGCAGAATTCTTCCGTCTCCATGAGCATAAAAGGCAACATTTCGAGCGCAAGCAGTCGTGAACTGTGGGAATTTAGTAGTGTGGCATGTGGGGCTTTGGCTGCATATTTGCGCTTGCGTTCCAAGGACTGGGGTATGGACAACTGAACACTGCGCTGGGACAAAGACGTGGACGTGCTTCCTGCTGCTGCAGGAGGCATCTTCGCATGCACCATGGCTTGCATGCAAAACGGCGGAAGAAGCAATGGTGCCACCCGCAGACACTGTTCCTGGACCTTGGGGTTCAGCCCACAAAGTTGGGTGCATTGCTGCCATGTACCTGATCGTGCTGGTGGTGGTCAGGCTGCTAGTTTTGCTGCCCCTGCCTGCTGGTGCTGGCCTGGCAGGTGGTGCAAATGGCCTTTTGGGGGTTATTAGCAGAGTCGTTAAAAAACAACCAGACTCCAGAAGACCTAACAGTTGTACTGGCAACTTCCTTCGTGTTGGTGTTACGGGGAACGTTGCCTGCCTTTTGTCTATGGCCACCACACTGCTTCTTCCTGCTTGTTGGGGTGCTCTGTTTCCCTCACCCTGTGTGCTGCCATTCTCGCTCTGCATGTCCTCCTGCCAGGTTGGGTCAGTTACTATATCATCCACCCTCTTATCTTCCACTTCCGCACCCTGGTCCTCCTCCTGACATTCTGGCAATTGTGTCTCATCATCGTCCATCTCTTGTGACATTTTTCCACCGTCGCCTTCATGTTACTGTGGCTGCTCAAATATTTCGACATCGCTACATGTGATCTCCTCTTGCCCCGCTTTAAGTGTACTGGGCGAGAGGCCCGAATCTATGAATGGAAAAGTGAACAGCTCTTCTGAGTGTCTAAGTGTGGGATCAGTTGTCTCTGGGCACTCGGCATGGTGGGATGAAGGAGGATCAGGATGAGGAATATGCGGTCCAGACTCACGGCTACTGAGACTTGACCATGTGGAAGACAGGATGGTGGTGGTGGCTAAGAGACTGGAAGCATTATCCGCTATCTAACCAACAACCTTTTGACACTGCTCTGGGTTCAATAGTGGTGTGCTGCGGTCCCCTAGGAATAGGGACAGAAAGGTCCAGCGAGAAGATGGGGGTGTTTGTTGTGGCACAATTTCAGCTTGCCCGCGGCCTTGGCCTCGGCCTCTGCATGCACCATCACGAGTACATCCAGTACCCCGTCCCTTGCCATTCGACTTACCCCTTTTAAATGGAAGACAATATCTTCCACGCTCACTACAAATGGCTGAATTTGGAGTGAAGTTATATGTAATCCGTGTGATGGAGAAACCAGAGTTTTAAATTCCTGGCCTGTAGGTAACTATTTTGAACAGCAAACCGGTGCCAAAACTTTGCTGACACACTGAAAAAAAATTTGAATGGACGCCAAAAATGGCAGTATTTTCAGCGCAATTATATGTGATCCATGTGACGGACAAACCACAGTTTTAAATAGCTGTATTTCTAACGCTGTAATATGGAAAGGACCTGGCTGTATTCTGCAGTGCCAACAAGCAAATGGCACAGAAAAACTGTGTTGTCTGGATTGCTTTTAAAGCAAATCATGAGGATTAAGATCTAGAAAAAATTATTCCTGGACCCTGAGACCTGGGCCTTTGTCTAGAAATATTTAACAGCAGCAGAAATCATAACTGGAATGGAGCCTCTTGTGCTCTATGCACTGCAGTCTGCTATATACACTGCCTGCCTGATATCTCTTCAAATGGATTAGTCCTCAGAAGGACTGTTAGCTGAGATGAATTTGTGTAATGTACTTGTTTTCTCCCTACACTACATAATACACAACCAAATCTCTACCTAGCTCAGCAGCACCTCTCCCTACACTGCCTGATTGAGGAGTAGACTGAAGATTACAGCGGCGCCAGGTCTGATATAGACCTGATGACGCTGTCCGGCCAGCCATTCACTGTAATGCCACAGCCACAGCCACCTCAGTGGTGAGGTGAGCATATTAATTTTTAATTTAGTTAAGCTTTTGATGGCCCATTATGGTTCAGAAAAATGGTGGCCACCATTTTACTGAATAAGCGAAGACGAAAATTACAAAAAAATCAGCATTTTGGTAAATCTGAATTTTTGTAAAATTTGAATAGAATTCCTTTGCACTGAAATTTCAACTTCTGCAAAAACATGTTTGAATAAAAACATGTTACTTTTACTATTCAAAATAAATAAAACCAACAAAAAAAATCACTGTCCAGCACTTTAGACCTTTTTCACCTAAGGGAGGTGAATAGCATAACACTTAGGGCGAATTTTCAGTGACAATTGCGGCCGCTAATAGACCGCTGATTGGCTACATTGAAGTGGCAGTCATTTTATAGCCTGTTTATACTGGCTGGCAGCACTTCCATGTTCACAATATAATTGCTCATGCGCACATTGTGAATGTTCTTTACAGAAAATTTCCTATTTAAACATGCCTCGATCATACCCATCCTCAAAAAGCCCTCCCTTGACCCATCCTCTCTGTCTAGCTATTGCCTCATCTCACTTCTCCCCATGCCTCAAAAGTACTGTAACAACACGTCCATTTTGAACTGTCCTCCCACCTGTCCTCCTACTCCCTCTTTGACTGCTTACAATCTGGCTTCCAACCGCATCACTCCACTGAAACTGCCCTGACTAAAGTCACCAGCAACCTACTGACCACCAAATCCAAGCGACACTACTCTGTCCTCCTCCTCCTGGACCTGTCCTCTGCTTTTGATACAGTGGACCATTCCCTCTAACTACTGACTCTCTCATCTCTCGGTATCACAGCACTGGTCCTATCTTGGATCTCCTCATACCTAACAGACAGGACATTCAGCGTCTTCCACTTACACACCACCTCCTCATCAAGCCCCCTATTTGTTGTTGTCCCCCAAGGCTCAGTTCTAGGATCCCTGCTTTTATCCATCTACACCTTCGGCCTGGGACAGCTCATAGATTCTCACGACTTTTAGTATCACCTCTATGCTGATGACACACAGATCTATCTCTCTGGACCTTATATCACCTCCACTAACCAGAATCCCACAATGTGTGTCTTCTATTTCATCTTTCTTCTCTGCTAGATTCCAAAAACTTAATATGGTTAAAACTGAATTCATTATCATTCCACCATCTCACTCAACCCTCCACCAAACCTATTATAGTCAATGGCTGTTCACTCTCCCCAGTCCCGCAAGTTCACTGCCTCGAAGTAACCCTTGACTCTGATCTCTCCTTCAATCCTCATATCCAAGCCCATTCCACTTCATGCCGACTCCAACTCAAAAATATTTCCCGCATCCGCACATTCCTCAATCATGAATCCGCAAAAACACTAGTGCATAACCTCATCATCTCTCGCCTCGACTACTGCAACCTCCAGCTCTGTTGCCTCCCTTCTACCACTCTCGCACCCCTGCAAACTATCCTAAACTTTGCTGCCCGACTAATCCACCTGTGCCCCTGCTATTTCCTGACCTCACCCCTCTGTACTCGCTCCCCATTGCCCAGAGACTAAAGTTCAAGACAATAACCTTGGTATACAAAGCCATCCACAAACTGTCTCCTCCATACATCTGTGATCTAGTCTCCCGGTACTTACCTGCACTCAACCTCTGATCCTCACAGGATCTCCTTCTCTACTCCCCTCTTATCTCCTCTTCCCACAATCGCATACAAGATCTCCCGTGCACCCCCTTACTCTGGAACTCTCTACCCCAACACGTCAGACTCTCGCCTACTGTGGAAACATCAAAAAGAACCTGAAGAACTACCTCTTCCAACAAGCCTACAACCTGCAGTAACCCTTGCTGCATGACCAGCTGTTCCCTCTCCTACTGTATCCTTACCACCCCCTTCTAGATTGTGAACTCTCGCGGGTAGGGTCCTCTCTCTCCTGTACCAGTTGGCTACTTATTTTGTTCAAACTATTGTACTTGTTGTTTGCTATGCATACCCCTTTTTTCACATGTAAAGTGCCATGGAATTAATGGTGCTATAATAATAAATAATATTACAGCGACATTTATTCCGTGGCGCTTTACATGTGAAAAGGGGTCACCCCCGGTGACTCACCGACTGGCACAAGAGGAGAGAGGAACCTGTCTGCGAGGGTGCACAAACAGTCTACAAGGAATGGGTGCGGATACAGTGTGTCAGGGTAAAGCCAGTCGTGCAGTGTTATGTGGGAGCGAGGGTTACTGCAGATTGTATGCTTGTCACAAGAAGTGGGTCTTCAGCTTCCTTTTCAAGGTTTCCACAGTAGGAGAGAGTCTGATGTGTTGGGGAATAGCGTTACACAGTAGGTGAGATAAACGGGACAAATCCGCTGAGAACCTAAATCACGTTAAATTTCCAGGTGCTCACAACTGAGCATATTAACCCCTGCACTTATTAATATGAAGGCAAAATGCTTCTAATGACTGCACGAGTGGGAGGAATCAGACGCTGCGGTGTTCTGGCTTCTCTCTGTCACGGTAAACCCGTGACACATTGCAAGCTTCAGCACAATGTTCACAAGATAGACAGGAGCGGTGGTCAGTCTCCTAGACAACGAGCTAACTCCTTTATGATGATAGAGGCCACCATCTCCTTAGCTTGCTGCTGGTATTTTTCTGTGGGAATGAGCTTGTCTCCAAGCAGCCTGGAATATTTCCAGTTAATTATAGCACGACGGCATGGTATTAGCAGTGCACTCAGTACCAGAAGCGAAGCCATCCACTATTTCCTTTCAGGAATTTTATTTGGCAGACTGAGTGACTGCCCAAAGATTAGTTTCTCACAAAGGAGCTGAAGACACTGAGTGGCAGTAGGTGCTAGTTTGTCCAGCATGTTATATATCAGAGCCAGAAGATCAGAGAGAGCAGCATGGTGGCACTGTGGTTAGCACTGCAGCCTTGCAGCATTCGAGTCCTGGGTTCAAATTCCACCAAGGACAACATCTGCAAGTAGTTTGTATGTTCTCCCGGTGTTTGCGAGGAGTTCTCCGGTTTCCTCCTCAGTAAAAAAGCAGCCATACATGAGTGTTCACAGGTCAAAAAATTAGGGCCTAACACCACCAATTCCATGGCCAAAAGAATGGAGATGGTGGAACTCAACCTCTTAGCTTTGTCATGTGTAGGAGGAAACAATCTTTTTTTACGTGACCACACCTGCGGGATAGAGGGCTGGCTGCTGTGCTAAGAGAGGGTGGAGTACGGTGAACCGGACAAACTGCTGGACCGTGAGTGAAATGTAGGCGGAGATGTTACGATGGATTGATAACGGTGTGGTGTGCTCGTTTTCCGAGATCTGTCAAAAACAGCAGGCATATCTGCTTCCGCAAAAGCTAAAGGGCTCTCACTGAGCCTGACTGGAGCTGGTAAAGAATCGGAGGTTCTGTGGTGGGAGACCTGCATGACAATACTTGGCACGGTAACAGAGGAGGAGGAAGAACCAGCAGATGCGGCTGATGGTTGTTGAGGTTCGCATTTTATCGCAGTGAGATTGCCAGAGTAACGCATGTTGATTGCACATGTGAAGGTTCATGCATGTAGTAGTCAAATTATTGCACTTTTTCCCTCTACTGAGTTTTTTATCGCAAGTTTGCAGATAACATGAGTTGGCTCATCGTTTGCGGTCTGAAAAAAGGCCCATGCTAAGCAACCCATGCCATTCCTGTGAGCTGCAGACCCTCATCCTCTGCTGAGCACAGCCACAGTTGTGGCTAAGGATGCAGTGCTCGTTGTAGGTGTGTCACTCCGTGTGTGTGCTGTAGGACGCAACGTTACTTCGTCTTCCTCCTCCTCCAACTCCTCACATGAGCTACTCAGCTGCGTGCCTCTGGGTTCACACCAAATATGATCTACAACCTCATCATCAACCAATGTGCTATCCCATTTCTTGCCCTGAGAGTAATCCTCCTCCTCTTTTTGCCCTGACAGCACAGTACAGTCGAGGGTCAGGAAGCTGCTCGGATTCAACCTTTCATTTTTTTTTCCCTGTATGGAGAATAATATCTGTCCCAAAGAATTTTAAGGTCAGATGTAGCCTGCTTTAAATACTACTTTTGAGTTTTTCAGGTCTGTGTACCCCTGTATGGAGAACAATATCTGTGCCAAAGAATTTTAAGTTGATATGTAGCCTGCTTTATATACCACGGTGGAAAGAAAACCAATTTCTATTTTATCATGTGATCTCCTGAGAGAACAATATCTGTACCAAACAATTAATTTTACTTGAGTATAAGTATTATAATGGAGATCAACATCTCTTCCACTACAGCCAATCCGATGCAATATGGAGTAAAAACGTTTTTTACTGCGCTGCTGGCTGACCATGTGGAAAATACAGATCAAATCCAAAGGAATTCCAATAAAGGACTTTTTACTTCTTGTCTGTTAAAGATTAAAATCGACACGTTTCAAAGTTTTATCCAACTTCTTCATCAGGATATCATAAGGCAAATCTAGATGACATTTGAACATCTTCATTTTTATACACACAAGGTACAAGTAGTGTTAAGCGAGCACTAAAATGCTCGGGTGCTCGAAGCTCGGGCCGAGCTCACCGTGATACTCGGGTGCTCGACCAAAGCAATGAGCCCAATGTTAGTCTATAGGAGACCCGAGCATTTTTGCGGCGGCACCACCGGCAGTCTGTAGAAAGCCTAAAAAGTGCTCAAAACGATAGTAACAGTGCTCAAATGACATGGGGACAGCATGGGGATCGCCCCATGAAGCATTTCTAACCCCCAGGTCACTGCTGTCAACAACGTGGTCAGAGGTATTAAGCCACTTTTACGGGCTCACAATAAAACGTTCAAAAACTAAACTGAAACGGTTTTCCTGTGAAATAGGTTAAGGAACTTCCTTTCCAGAGTAAAGACTTGTGATTAAGGTAAAATAAATAAACAAAAAGAAAAATAAACCTCCACGCCTTGGGCTATGTTTACAAGTAGCATTTTTCATGCATTTTTGCACTTTTGTATTGCTTTCAACTGTGACAAATGCATTCACCGGGAAATGTCATTTTAACATTATACAACCTTTTCTGGCCATGTGCTGTGTGACACATGCATACAGTACTGAAAAGACATGGGAACAGCATGGGGAAGGCCCCTGGAAGCATCTCTGATAGTGTTGAGCCACCCCCGTAGTGTTCGGGTTCGGTTCGGTTCGTCGAACACCGGGATGTTCGAGGAACTGTTCGTCGAACACCTTAGAACACCGTCGAACACCGTTAAAACCAATGGCAGGCAAACAAAAACACATAGAAACACATAGAAAACACCTGCAAAGGTGTCCAAAAGCTGACAAACTGCTCAGAAGACACTCTCTTTAAAAAAGCCGGCCGGCAAATTCAGCAGCGGCATACACCGGTACCCGACAATTTAGACAAGAAGGAATAGAGCATCACACATAGATTAGATAGATAGAAACATGTCAGTCACACATATAAGAAGCACAGTGACAGTGTTGGTTACTGCACTTGTCATTTAGTGTAAAGGATTTATTAAAAAAAATATTAGTGTTTTCATGCACCGTCTCTTTAAAAAAGCCGGCCGGCAATTCAGCATCTGTACCCGACAATTTAGAACAGAAAGAATAGAGCTTCACACATAGATTAGATAGATAGAAACATGTCAGTCACATATATAATAAGTACAGTGATAGTGTTGCTTACTGTACTTGTCATTTAGTGTAAAGGATTTATTTAAAAAAATAATAGTGTTTTCATGCACTGTCTCTTTAAAAAAGCCGGCCGGCAATTCAGCAGCGGTACCCGACAATTTAGAACAGAAAGATAGAGCATCACACATAGATTAGATAGATAGAAACATGTCAGTCACATATATATGAAGTACAGTGATAGTGTTGGTTACTGTACTTGTCATTTAGTATTAAAATAAAGGATTTATTATTAAAAAAATTGGCGTGGGGTTCCCCTTAATTTTAGGCTCTAGCGGAGGTTAAGCAGACGGCTGGGGCAGATGTTTGAAGCCTGGGAAGGGGGTAATACCCACGGAGCTTCCCAGGCTACTAATATCAGCCCCCAGCTGAATACATAGCCTTTACTAGCTATTAAAATGGGGGACCCCCCAAAAAAAATGACGTGGGGTCCCCCCTAATTTAATAGCTAGCAAAGGCTAGGCAGACAGCTGGGGGCTGATATTAATAGCCCAGGAAGGGAGCCATGAATATTGGCCCCCTCCCAGGCTAGAAACACCAGCTGTCAGCCGCCCCAGAAATGGCGCATTCATAGGATGCGCCAATTCTGGCACTTAGCCTCGCTCTTCCACGCTGCCCTGGTGCGGTGGCAGGGGGTAATAGGGTTGGGGTTGATGTCAGCTTATAATGCCAGCTGACATCAAGCCCAGGTTAGTAATGGAGAGGCGTCTATAAGACACCCCCATTACTAACCCCATAGTCAAAGTTAAAAAAAACACAAACACCCAGAATAAAGTCCTTTAATTGAAATAAAGACACAATCCTTTATTGTTCTAAATTAAACCATACTTACCATCACGCCCATTCCAGCTGAAGCCAACGATCTCCTGCAATAAAAGAAAAATAATAAAGCAACCTCATCCTTACCTTTCCATGGTTCCCACGACAGCTTCAGCTCTGCTACATCGAGATGACAGGCTGGACCGCAGCAGAACGCTGCCATCCAGCCTGTCATCCCGCAGACACTGAGAAGAGCAGGCTTGCTTGCGCTGCTCAGCGTCTCTCTGTGACGACATCCAGATGAGCCGAGTTCATGTCCAATGAACTCGGCTCACCTCATGCACGTCACTGACAGCGTGGGAAAATTCTCACGCTGAAGCGCTGATTGCAGGAGAATTTTCCCACGCTGTCAGTGACGTGCAGGAGGTGAGCTGAGTTCATTGGACATGAGCTCACCTCATGCACATCACTGACAGCGTGGGAGAATTCTCCTGCACTCAGCACTTCAGCGTGAGAATTTTCCCACGCTGTCAGTGACGTGCATGAGGTGAGCCGAGTTCATTGGACATGACCTCGGCTCATCTGGATGCCGTCACAGCGAGACAGTGAGGAGCGCAAGCATGCCTGCGCTTCTCAGTGTCTGCGGGATGACAGACTGGATGGCAGCGTTCTGCTGCGGTCCAGCCAGTCATCTCGATGTAACAGAGCTGAAGCTGTCGTGGGAACCATGGAAAGGTAAGGATGAGGTTGGTTTATTATTTTTCTTTTATTGCAGGAGATCGTTGGCTTCAGCTGGAATGGGTGTGATTGTAAGTATGGTTTAATTTAGAACAATAAAGAATTGTGTCTTTATTTCAATTAAAGGACTTTATTCTGGGTGTTGTGTTTTTTTTAAATACTTTACTAGAAATTCATGGCGGTCATGTCTAATACTGGCGTGACCCCATGAATTTTGGGCTTGGGGCCAGCTGATAATACCAAGCTGGCCCTAACCCCTTTATTACCCAGTGAGCCACCGCACCAGGGCCCTGGATGAGTTGGGTACAGCGCCAGAAGATGGCGCTTCTATGAACGCGCCATTTTCCGGGGTGGCTGCGGACTGCAATTTGTAGCGGGGGGGGCCCAGAAAGCTTGGGCCTCCCTGCGCTGCAGATTCCAGCCCCCAGCTGCCTAGTTGTACCTGGCTGGACACAAAAATAGGGCGAAGCCCCACGTACTTTTTTTTAAATTATTTCATGAAATTCATGAAATAATTAAGAAAAAAAGGCCTTCCCTATATTGTTGTGTCCGGCCAGGTACAAATAGGCAGCTGGTGGTTGGGGGCAGCCCGTTCCTGCCTGCTGTACCTGGCTGGACACAAATATAGTGCGAAGCCCCACTTCAATTTTTTTTAATTATTTCATGAAATTCATGAAATAATTAAGAAAAAAAGGGCTTCCCTATATTGTTGTGTCCGGCCAGGTACAAATAGGCAGCTGGTGGATGGGGGCAGCCCGTTCCTGCCTGCTGTACCTGGCTGGACACAAATATAGTGCGAAGCCCCACTTCAATTTTTTTAAATTATTTCAGGAAATTCATGAAATAATTTAAAAAAAATTGACGTGGGGCTTCGCACTATATTTGTGTCCAGCCAGGTACAGCTGGCAGGAACGGGCTGCCCCCAACCACCAGCTGCCTATTTGTACCTGGCCGGACACAACAATATAGGGAAGCCCTTTTTTTCTTAATTATTTCATGAAATAATTTAAAGAAAATTGACGTGGGGCTTCGCCCTGTTTTTGTGTCCAGCCAGGTACAACTAGGCAGCTGGGGGCTGGAATCCGCAGCGCAGGGAGGCCTAAGCTTTCTGGGCCACCCCCGCTGCAAATTGCAGTCCGCAGCCACCCCGGAAAATGGCGCGTTCATAGAAGCGCCATCTTCTGGCGCTGTACCCAACTCATCCAGGGCCCTGATGCGGTGGCTCACTGGGTAATAAAGGGGTTAGGGCCAGCTTGGCATTATCAGCTGGCCCTAAGCCCGAAATTCATGGGGTCACGCCAATATTAGACATGACCACCATGAATTTCTAGTAAAGTATTTAAAAAAAACACAACACCCAGAAAAAAGTCCTTTAATTGAAATAAACACACAATTCTTTATTGTTCTAAATTAAACCATACATACTGTCACGCCCATTCCAGCTGAAGCCAATGATCTCCTGAAATAAAAGAAAATAATAAAGCAACATCATCCTTACCTTTCCATGGTTCCCATGACAGCTTCAGCTCTGCTACATCGAGATGACAGGCTGGACCGCAGCAGAACGCTGCCATCCAGCCTCTCATCCCGCAGACACTGAGAAGCGCAGGCTTGCTTGCGCTCCACAGTGTCTCTCTGTGAGGGCATCCAGATGAGCCGAGTTAATGTCCAATGAACTCGGCTCACCTCATTCACGTCACTGACAGCGTGGGAAAATTCTCCTGCACTCAGCGCTTCAGCGTGGGAGAATTCTCACACTGAAGCGCTGAGTGCAGGAGAATTCTCCCACGCTGTCAGTGACGTGCAGGAGGTGAGCTGAGATCATTGGACATGAGCTCACCTTATGCACGTCACTGACAGCGTGGGAAAATTCTCCTGCACTCAGCGCTTCAGCGTGGGAGAATTCTCACGCTGAAGCGCTGAGTGCAGGAGAATTCTCCCACGCTGTCAGTGACGTGCAGGAGGTGAGCTGAGTTCATTGGACATGAGCTCACCTTATGCACGTCACTGACAGCGTGGGAGAATTCTCCTGCACTCACCGCTTCAGCGTGAGAATTTTCCCACGCTGTCAGTGACGTGCATGAGGTGAGCCGAGTTCATTGGACATGAACTCGGCTCATCTGGATGTCGTCACAGAGAGACGCTGAGCAGCGCAAGCATGCCTGCGCTTCTCAGTGTCTGCGGGATGACAGGCTGGATGGCAGCGTTCTGCTGCGGTCCAGCCTGTCATCTCGATGTAGCAGAGCTGAAGCTGTCGTGGGAACCATGGAAAGGTAAGGATGAGGTTGCTTTATTATTTTTCTTTTATTGCAGGAGATCGTTGGCTTCAGCTGGAATGGGCGTGACGGTAAGTATGGTTTAATTTAGAACAATAAAGGATTGTGTCTTTATTTCAATTAAAGGACTTTATTCTGGGTGTTTGTGTTTTTTTTAACTTTGACTATGGGGTTAGTAATGGGGGTGTCTTATAGACGCCTCTCCATTACTAACCTGGGCTTGATGTCAGCTGGCATTATAAGCTGACATCAACCCCAACCCTATTACCCCCTGCCACCGCACCAGGGCAGCGTGGAAGAGCGAGGCTAAGTGCCAGAATTGGCGCATCCTATGAATGCGCCATTTCTGGGGCGGCTGACGGCTGGTGTTTCTAGCCTGGGAGGGGGCCAATATTCATGGCTCCCTTCCTGGGCTATTAATATCAGCCCCCAGCTGTCTGCCTAGCCTTTGCTAGCTATTAAATTAGGGGGGACCCCACGTCATTTTTTTTGGGGTGTCCCCCATTTTAATAGCTAGTAAAGGCTATGTATTCAGCTGGGGGCTGATATTAGTAGCCTGGGAAGCTTCGTGGGTATTACCCCCTTCCCAGGCTTCAAACATCTGCCCCAGCCGTCTGCTTAACCTCCGCTAGAGCCTAAAATTAAGGGGAACCCCACGCCAATTTTTTTAATAATAAATCCTTTATTTTAATACTAAATGACAAGTACAGTAACCAACACTATCACTGTACTTCATATATATGTGACTGACATGTTTCTATCTATCTAATCTATGTGTGAAGCTCTATTCTGTCTGTTATAAATTGTCGGGTACCGCTGCTGAATTGCCGGCCGGCTTTTTTAAAGAGACGGTGCATGAAAACACTAATATTTTTTTTGATAAATCCTTTACGCTAAATGACAAGTACAGTAAGCAGCACTTTCACTGTACTTCGTATATATGTGGCTGACATGTTTATATCTATCTAATCTATGTGTGAAGCTCTATTCTTTCGGTTCTAAATTGTCGGGTACAGGTGTATGCCGCTGCTGAATTGCCGGCTTTTCATGTTTCACTGTTGGCACTGTTCCCATCGATTTGGGCAATCACTGTAATGCCACAACCACCATGGCTGTGGCATTACAGTGAGTGGCAGACAATCCCTGCATGATTGGTGCTCTAAATAGCGCCAGACATGCAGGACACGCTTTTGGTGCACGAACAGTTATCGAACATAACCTCGAACAGCCGAATTTTTTGCAAATCGTTCGGGTTCGTCGAACAACTCGAACACCGCCCAAAACAGCTCGAATTTGAGATTGGCGAACAGTTCTAGTCGAACACCGCTCATCTCTAATCTCTGACACCCAGGTCACTGCCTAAAAGTGTGCCCATCATAAGTGATCCTTGCCGCATCAGAAGTTACAGATTTGCAACTATCCCCGTGCAACTCTTTGTTCCAGGGCAGTTTTCAATTGTACCTCCCCATTCCTTGCAATGCAAGCGCAAGTATGCAGCCTGCCACCCACCCACCCCCAGGCTGCAATACCATACTGCTTGCTTGCACTTGAAATTGGACCTTTTAGGCATGTGGAGGCGGAATCTGGCCACCACATCATAGCTGCGTCAGTGGCCTGGTATCCATACCCAGTCCCCAGCTGCCCGGCGGCCGCGTGTCCAGGCTTGGCCCCAGCAGCCAGGGGGTGGCCGGGTGTCCATACTCGGTCCCCAGCCGCCCCACGGCCGGGTGCCTACACACGGTCCCCAGCTGCCTGGGGGCAGCCGGGTGTCCATAAACGGTCCCCAGCCGCCCCTATTTGAAGGACAGCCTAACCACAAACATGTGGACAAGTGAATGTGGCCAGGGATGGTCCATCTGACTGATGCCTTCACACTGGGTTAATATTGTGGAAGCCGGGACACAGTTGGACACTGGGATGCAACACGGCCTCCAGACATAGAGGATTGCGGGTCCTGGGTCAATCAGGCTTCAACACAAAGTTCAGAAGCTAGACAGCAGCAGTGGTCAGCCTCCTACACAACGAGTAAATTATTCATGATCATGAGGCCATCCATATCCTTAGCTTTCTGTTCCTTGGAATGCAAGCGCATGACTGTAGTAGTGGCTAGGCCTGAGGTGGTCAGCGTGTTGGCGCATATCCTACCTCCTCCGAGGATTGCTGGATGTTTTCCTGCTACTATCCCAGTTCTATGACTCCCGTTAAAACAAAGCTTCAGGTGATGAATGATAGATGAGGTGGTGGCAAAGGAGAAAGAGCAGGAGGAACAGGGACCATTCACATCAATATCAGGCCAGTCAACCACATATGTCTTGTAGGATATGTTTCTGTACCAAAAGGAGCAGTTCGGCTACACAGTTATAGGGCATACAATGAGTGCAATGCATACCAATAATTTCGAGGCACTCTAATGCCCCTTGGAAGAGACATGGAGGTCAGAGGGCCTTAACTAAACCGTTTTGTCCATTTATAGCAACTGGGTCTCCTGTACATTGTTGGCCTAAGAAGTGAATGGAAGGCTTTCCAAAAATTATGAGGAACTGCAATGCCCCTTGAAACAGACGAGGATTACAGCATACTAAAAACCTTCTACCCATTATTGGGAAGTGGGTCTCCCTTAGTGTTCGCCTATGCATTGAAAAGCAAAAGCGGACTAAAATTAGGAGGAAATGCAATGCCCGTTTAAAGAGTCGTGGAGGTCAGAGGTAATTAAAAACAACATTTCAATGCCCCTTTGAAGAGCTGAGGAGTTCAGAGTGGTTTAACAAGATGGTTTTAATGGCCCTTGGAAGAGCTGTGGAGTTCAGAGTGGTTTAAAAAGACGGTTTTAATGCCCATTAGAAGAGTGGTGGAGGTCACAGTAGCTTAACAAGATGGTTTTAATGCCCCTTGGAAGAGTGGTGGAGGTCACAGTAGCTTAACAAGACTGTATTAATGCCCCTTGGAAGAGACGTGGAGTTCAGAGTGGTTTAACAAGACTGTTTTAATGCCCCTTGGAAGAGTGGTGGAGGTTGCAGTGGAATAAAAAGACAATATCAATGTCCCTTGGAAAAGTGGTGGAGGTCACAGTAGCTTTACAAGATGGTTTTAATGCCCCTTGGAAGAGACGTGGAGATCACAGTAGCTTAACAAGACAGTTTTAATGCCCCTTGGAAGAGTGGTGGAGGTCATAGTAGCTTAACAGGACGGTTTTAATGCCCCTTGGAAGAGATGTGGAGGTCACAGTAGCTTAACAAGACACACTTATTGCCCCTTGGAAGAGTGGTGGAGGTCACAGTAGCTTTAAAAGACAGTCTTAATGCCCCTTGGAAGAGACGTGGAGTTCAGAGTGGTTTAACAAGACAGTTTTAATGCTCCTTGGAAGAGACGTGGAGGTCAAAGTAGCTTGACAAAACAGTTTTAATGCCCCTTGGAAGACTGGTGGAGGTCACAGTGGAATAAAAAGACAATATCAATGCCCCTTGGAAGAGTGGTGGAGGTCACAGTAGCTTAACAAGAATGTTTTAATGTCCCTTGTAAGAGACAGGGAGGTCACAGTAGCTTAACAAAACAGTTTTAATGACCCTTGGAAGAGTGGTGGAGTTCAGAGTGGTTTAACAAGAAGGTTTTAATGCTCCTTGGAAGAGACGTGGAGGTCACAGTAGCTTAACAAGACAGTTTTAATGCCCCTTGGAAGAGATGTGGAGGTCACAGTAGCTTAACAAGACACTTTTAGCGCCCCTTGGAAGAGTGGTGGAGGTCACAGTAGCTTAACAAGACAGTCTTAATGCCCCTTGGAAGAGACGTGGAGTTCACAGTGGTTTAACAAGACAGTTTTAATGCTCCTTGGAAGAGACGTGGAGGTCACAGTAGCTTGACAAAACAGTTTTTATGCCCCTTGGAAGAGTGGTGGAGGTCGCAGTGGAATAAAAAGACAATATCAATGCCCCTTGGAAGAGTGGTGGAGGTCACAGTAGCTTAACAAGACGGTTTTAATTTCCCTTGTAAGAGACGTGGAGGTCACAGTAGCTTAACAAAACAGTTTTAATGACCCTTGGAAGGGTGGTGGAGTTGAGAGTGGTTTAACAAGAAGGTTTTAATGCTCCTTGGAAGAGACGTGGAGGTCACAGTAGCTTAACAAGACAGTTTTAATGCTCCTTGGAAGACACGTGGAGGTCACAGTAGCTTAGCAAGACAGTTTTAATGCCCCTTGGAAGAGTGGTGGAGGTCACCGTAGCTTAACAAGACGGTTTTAATGCCCCTTGGAAGAGACGTGGAGGTCACAGTAGCTTAACAAGACAGTTCTAATGCCCTTTGGAAGAGTAGTGGAGGTCAGAGTAGCTTAACAAGACGGTTTTATTGCCCCTTGGAAGAGTGGTGGAGGTCGCAGTGGAATAAAAACACAATATTAATGCCCCTTAGAAGAGTGGTGGAGGTCACAGTAGCTTAACAAGATGGTTTAATGCCCCTTGGAAGAGACGTTGAGGTCACAGTAGCTTAACAAGACAGTTCTAAAGCCTATTGGAAGAGTGGTGGTGGTCATAGTAGCTTAACAAGACAGTTCTAATGCCCCTTGGATGAGTGGTGGAGGTCACAGTAGCTTAACAAGACAGTTTTAATTCCCCTTGAAAGAGACGTGGAGGTCACAGTAGCTTAACAGACAGTTTTAATGCCCCTTGGTAGAGTGGTCGAAGTCCCAGTAGCTTAACAAGACGGTTTTAATGGCCCTTGGAAGAGTGGTGGAGGTCACAGTAGCTTTACAACATGGTTTTAATGCTCCTTGGAAGAGACGTGGAGTTCAGAGTCGTTTAACAAGATGGTTTTATTGCCCCTTGGAAGAGGCGCGGCGGTCACAGTAGCTTAAGAAGACGGTGTAATTGCCCCATGGAAGAGACGTTGAGTTCAGAGTGGTTTAACAAGATGGTTTTAATGCCCCTTGGAAGAGATGTGGAGGTCACTGTAGCTTAACAAGACGGTTTTCATGCCCCTTGGAAGAGTGGTGGAGGTCACAGTGGAAAAATAGACAATATCAATGCCCCTTGGAAGAGACGTGGAGGTCACAGTAGCTTAACAAGACAGTTTTAATGCCCCTTGGAAGAGACGTGGAGGTCACAGTAACTTAACAAGACGGTTTTAATGCCCCCTGGAAGAGACGTGGAGGTCAGAGTTGTTTAACAAGATGATTTTAATGCCCCTTGGAAGAGAAGTGGAGTTCAGAGTAGCATAACAAGACGGTTTTCATGCCCCTCAGAAGAGCCATGCAGCACAGCATATTAAAAACATTATTCCCATTATTGGGGAGTGGGTCTCCCATAGTCTTTGCCTATGTCTTCCAAGCAAAAGCTGCAAAAAATTAGGATGGAGGAACTTGCAATGCTGGCAACACGGACCACGGTCACCGTGGTGGTATAGTGGTGTTGTAGGCTGAGGTTAAGGAGAAGAGCAAAATACAGCCGAAATGAGGAAGCGTATACCCATGTGTGGGTGTTAAGTGGTGCATTGGAATACACCTCCCGAAATAACACAGTGGATTTGACTTTATGCTACTCTGCTGTCATTTGGTGGTGATGAGAAGTCTGGCCCAATCCAGCCCTTGTTCATTTTGATAAGGGTCAGCTTGTCAGCACTGTCAGTTAACAGGCGAGTGTGCTTATCAGTTATAATTCCCCCAGCGGCACTAAAAACATGCTCCGATAACACGCTAGCAGCAGGGCAGGCCAGGACCTCCAAGGCGTACAGAGCGAGTTCATTCCAAGTGTCCAGCTTGGATACCCAATAATTAAAAGGCACAGAGGAATCACGGAGGACGCTGGTATGGTCGGCAAGGTACTCCCTCACCATCTTTTGAAACTATCCACTCCTTGTGAGACTACCCCGCGCCTCAGGGCCTGTAAGCTGGGCGGGTCTCAGAAAACTGTCCCAGAACGTTGACAGTGTTCCCCTGCCTCTGCTGGATTGGAGTTGCGTCTCTCTCGCCTATACGCCTTGGTTGGTCAACGAACTGTGACCTCTGCCGCTAGAGTGTTGAGATAGGAATTTTTTTTACAGTTCTGCAGCAAGGGCCTTCTGGTACTGCCCCATTTTTGTAGACCTCTCCACCTCAGGAATAAGAGAGTGAAAGTTCTCCTTGTAGCGGGGGTTTAAAAGTGTCACCAACCAGTAATGACTGTCACCCAAAATTTTGACAACGTGAGGGTCACGGTTAAGGCAGCGTAACATAAAGTCAGCCATGCGTGCCAGACTGGTAATGGGCAAGACTTCCGTGTCCTCACCAAGATGACGAATGACCATGCTCTCCTCCTACTCCTCCTCCCCCTGTCCTCAGGCCACCCACGCTGAACCGACGGTATGACAGTTGTACAGGTGCTACCGTCTACAGCGCATGATACCAGCTCCTGTTCTTCCACATCCTCCTCCTCCTCTCCCTCATTGTCACCCGATGCATGTTAGGATGAGATGAGGTTGCGCTGTGTATAATCGCCCGTTACAGCTTCTTGATCCATCTCATCATACTCTGGCTGCAATGCCTCCTCTTTAATTCTCTGCAGAGAGCGTAGCAAAAGACAGACAAGTGCGATGCTGACTCTAATGATGACTTTATCGCCACTCACCATCTTAGTGGACTTCTCAAAGTTTATCTGGATGGTACATATTTCAGACATCCAGGTCCACTCCTGAGGTCTTATGTGTGGAGTCTGACCTGAATATCGACGGCCTTGTTGCAACTGGTACTCCACAACTGCTCTCTTCTGCTCACAAATCATTTGCAACATGTGGAGGATAGAGTTCCAACATGTGGAGACATCACACACCAGTTGGTGTGCAGAAAGCTGCAAACGCTGCTGCAAAACAGCAAGGGCGGCGGAAGTTGTAGCCGACTTCCGAAAATGAGCTGACAGGCGGCGTACTTTGAGGAGCAGATCTGGCAACTCGGGGTATGGTTTAAGAAACCGCTGAACCATGAGGTTAAGCACATGAGCCAGGCTTGGTACGTGTGTGATCTCACCTCGCCTCAGAGCTGCAACCATGTTACGGCCATTGTCGCACACGACCATGCCTGGATGTAGGTTCAGCAGTCTCAGCCACAAATCTGCCTGCTCTTTCACAGCTGTCCACAACTCACAAGAAGTGTGAGGTTTATCACCTAAGCTTATGAGTTTCAGCACAGCCTGTTGCCGCTTGGCTGAGGCAGTACTGCAGTGCTTCCAGCTTGTAACTGATGTGATGATATCTGAGATGGAGGCTGATCATGAGGAGGAGGATGATGCACAGAAGCTGTACACTATGGGGGCATCTCTGACTGACAGAGGGCCCGCAATCCTCGGTGTGGGGAGGACGTGTTCCATCCCAAGGTCCGACTGGGTCCCGGCTTCCACTATGTTTACCCAGTGTGCCGTCAGGGAGATGTACCGTCCCTGGCCACAAGCACTTGTCCACGTGTTCTTTGTCAGGTGTACTCTCCCAGTAACTGCATTGTTGAGGGCACGGCAGATGTTTTGGGACACGTGCTTGTGTAGTGCGGGGATGGCACACCGGGCAAAATAGTGTCGGCTGGGGACCGAGTACCGAGGGACGGCCACCGCAATAAGGTTGCGGAAGGATTCCGTCTCCACCAGCCTAAAAGGCAGCATCTCCAATGCAAGCAGTCTTGAAATGTGTGAATTTAGGACTGTGGCCTGTGGGGCATTGGATGCGAATTTGCGCTTTCATTCAAAGGCCTGGGATATGGACAATTGAACGATGCGATGGGATGTGGACGTTGATGCTGTTTCTTGAGAAACTGCCATAACAAGTGAAGACTGAGAGGAGGGGGCATCTTTGCATGCAGTATGGACAGGGGATTGCCTTGCACGCACTACAGGGGGTTCTCTTACACGCACAACAGCGGAAGAAGCAGTGGTGACACCCGCTGACACTGGTCGTGGACCCTGGGATTCGCCCCACAAGGTCGGGTGCTTTGCTGACATGTGCCTGATTTTGCTGGTGGTGGTCAGGCTGGTAGTTTTGTCAACCTGTTGATGCTAACATGGCATGTGGTACAAATGGCCTTTTTGGGGTTATCAGCAGAGTCTTTAAAAAATATCCAGACTCTGGAAGACCTACCGGTTGTACTGGCAACGTCCCTCGTGTTGGTGTTACGGGGAACTGTTGCCCGCATTCTGTGTGCGGCCACCACACTGCTTCTTCCTGCCTGTTGGGGTACTCTGCCTCCCTCCCCCTGTGTGCTGCTGGCCACGCTCTGCGTGTCCTCCTGCCACATTGGGTCAGTTACTTGATCATCCACCACCTCCTCCTCTTCCACTTGCACACAAAGATCCTCCTCCTCACTTCGTGGCAATTGTGTCTCGTCATCGTCCACCTCTTGTGACAAATTGCCAGCGTCGACTTCCTCTGGCCATGGCTGTTCAAATATTTAGGCATCGCTGCATGGGATCTCCTCTTCCACCTTTTCAAGCGGAGCAGGCGAGGGACACAAATGTGGAAATGGACCAGTGAACAGCTCTTCAGAGTGTCCAACTGTAGGATCAGTTGCTGTCTGACGACACTTGGCATGGTGGAAGGAAGGAGCATCAGGGTGAGGAGGAGTCCTGAGGAGGAGGAGGGGAGGAGTCCTGAGGAGATAATTTGCATATTCCCACTGCATTTTGGGGTAAGTGAAGAGTCTCCGTGAGCTCAAAGAACACTGGATTTTGGCTGTTGGAGCTGAAAAGAGGACATCGGTAAACCAGGGGAGGAGTCCTGAGGAGATAATTTGCATATTCCCACTGCATTTTGGGGTAAGTGAAGAGTCTCCGTGAGCTCAAAGAACACTGGATTTTGGCTGTTGGAGCTGAAAAGAGGACATTGGTAAACCGCGCGCCTAACGGCGCGCGCATTTTGAAGCTTTTTTTTTAAGCTTTTTTCACTGTTTTCAGAACATTAACAGTAAGAACATGGAAGAGTCCAGGAGCCATTTGGTGAGCTGCATATCCTGCTACATGTTCACAGACTTGCCAGTGGAAAAGCCAAATTTCACATGCCAGAAATGCAAGCTTGTGTACCTGTTGGAGGAAAAGTTGCGAAATCTAGAAGAGAGGTTAACTACCTTGAAAATCATTAAGGAAGGTGAAGAGTTCTTAGACAGAGCAGAATTATCTCTTCATGATTCAGAAAGAGAAGAAATTCGAACTGCACCTGAGGAAACAGAGGAATGGAAGCATGTGACCCAGAGAAGCAGGAGGATAGAGAGGCAGTCAGCACCTATATGTAACGGGTCCGGGAGGCGGAACCTCTGAGCTACTATACAAGGGGGCGGCCCTTGTAAGGGAGCGGGTGGCAGTCTCTGGGTGAACGGACAGGGAGTTACGGCAAGTGATCAGGGCAGTTTCTGGGTAAGGGGTAGGTACGACCTGTGATGGCAGAGCCTCCGGGTAGGCTAGCAGGCAGATGGTAGATGTGTGCTCCCAGGTGAGCAAGCGAGAGTCTCTGGAATAGCAGGTGGTCACGGCACGTGACGGCGGAACCTCCGGGCTGGCAGGCAGGTAGGTAACGGAGATGCGCTCCCAGGTGAGCGGGCAAGAGTCTCTGAGATAGCTGGTGGTCACAGCACGTGACAACGGAGCCTCCGGGCTGGCAAGCAGGCAGATAACGGAGAAGCGCTCCCAGGTGAGCGGGCAAGCTGGTCCATAGACAGACTGACCGGAGTAGTAAGGCAGACCGTCGGACCTCAGGCAAGCAGGCAGGTAGCTGATATGCGCTCCCAGGTGAGCGGGCAGGCTGGTCCTTTAGACAGACTGACAGGAGTAGTAAGGCAGACCGTCGGACCTCAGACTGGCAGACAGGTAACAAGTATTCAGGCAGGAATCAGGCAGGTAACTAGCAGGAAACTGGCAGGAAACTGGCAGGTAACTGGCAGGTAACTGGCAACGGGACCTGAGGGCTGAAGCACAGGTGAGACACAGGTGCAAACAACATTGCTCGGGCACCTCCATTTTGGAGGAGGTGCCTTATATATGATGAAGTCCTCCGGCCATTGGCCGGGGACTCCTTAGGACGGCGCGCACGGCCCCTTTAAGAGGAGGGGAGCGCGCGCGCGCGCGCCCTAAGCACAGGGGCCGGGAAGGAGCGCGCGCTGAGAGCAGAGCGGGAGGAGGACGCCGGGAAGGAGCGCGCGCTGACAGCAGAGCGGGGAGAGGACGCCGGGCACGGAGCAGAGCGGTGAGGGGAGCAGCGTCCCTGCCTAGCAGAGGGCAGGGACGCCAGCGCTACAGTACCCCCCCCTTTAGGCCCCCCCTTTTTTAGGCCAGACAGAAATTTAGCTAGGATGAGAGGGGCATGGATGTTCTCCCGGGGCTCCCACGTTCTCTCCTCAGGACCAAACCCCTTCCAATCTACCAGAAAAAAGGTCTTTCCTCTTACCCTTTTGGTGGCAAGAATGTTCTCTACCTCAAACTCGTCCTCAGCAGAAACCGGAGCAGGAGGCGTACCTGTAGACTTGGAAAAAGAGTTAAGCACTACAGGTTTGAGGAGAGACACATGGAAGGAGTTAGGGATCCGTAAGTTGGCCGGGAGTTTCAATTTATAGGCCACCGGGTTGATCTGACTGATGACCTCCAGTGGGCCGATGAACCGAGGCCCTAACTTATAGGAAGGGATCTTGAGCCGGACATATTTGGACGAGAGCCAGACTTTATCCCCAGGGCGGAATTGAGGAGGGTCCAGACGTTTTTTGTCAGCGTGTCTTTTCATACGCTCGGATGACAGAAGGAGTGCGGACCGGGTACTCTCCCATATGGAGGAAAATTTGTTAACAAGAGATTCCGCAGCCGGATTGTCCGCCGAGGTGGAGACGGGAAACGGGATCCGAGGATGCTGACCGTAGACTACAAAAAACGGGGATTTGGAGGAAGACTCGCTCTCGTGATTGTTGTACGAGAATTCGGCCCATGGCAGGAGATCCACCCAGTCAGAATGGTGGGCATTAACGAAGTGCCGAAGGTAACTGGTCAGGTTCTGATTGATCCGCTCCACTTGACCATTAGACTGTGGGTGGTAAGCGGAGGAGAAGTCCAGGGTGACGTCCAGCAATTTACAAGTGGCTCTCCAGAAACGGGAAGTGAACTGTACCCCACGATCCGACACGATGTGACGGGGCAGACCATGAAGACGGAAGATGTGGCGGATAAAGTCTTTAGCCAGCTCGGGTGCAGACGGAAGACCTGGCAGTGGAATGAAGTGAGCCATCTTGGAGAAGCGGTCAGCGACCACCCAAATGACCGTACAACCGGCAGAGACGGGTAGATCAGTAATGAAGTCCATCGCTATATGCTGCCAGGGGGCAGCAGGTACTGGCAGAGGTAGGAGGCGGCCGGCCGGCAGGTGTCTCGGAACTTTGTTGCGGGCGCAGGACACACAGGCAGAAACAAAGTCTATTACATCCTTGTGCAGGTTAGGCCACCAGTAGTTCCGGGTAATAAGCTGGAGGGTCTTTTTCTGACCGGCGTGGCCAGCTAGTTTAGACGAATGACCCCAGTGTAGGATCTTCTCCCGATCAGGTACTGGTACGAACGTCTTACCAGGAGGAAGACGATTTAGACTCACGGGAGCCACCTGCATTACTCTGGCGGGATCGATGATATGTTTCGGATCCTCCTCGAGATCAGACACCAGAAAGGACCGAGACAAGGCGTCCGCCTTGACGTTTTTGTCAGCCGGGCGAAAATGAAGGACAAAATCAAAACGAGCAAAAAACAAGGACCACCGGGCTTGGCGCGGGTTAAGTCTCTGGGCATGCTGGAGGTAAGCCAAGTTCTTGTGGTCAGTGTAAATTATTACCGGGTGAAGAGCCCCCTCGAGCAGGTAACGCCACTCCTCCAATGCCAGTTTGATGGCCAATAACTCTCGGTCTCCTATGGAATAGTTGCGCTCAGAGGAGGAGAAGAGTTTAGAGAAGAAGCCACAAGTTACCATCCTCCCGGAAGATGATTTTTGAGTAAGTACCGCTCCGGCTCCAGAGGAGGAGGCGTCAACTTCCAGGAAGAACTGTTTGTTGCCATCTGGGCGATGCAGCACCGGGGCGGAAGAGAAGGCCTGTTTAAGGGAAAGAAAGGCCTCCTCTGCTTCGGGTGGCCACTCTTTGGGATTAGTACCTTTACGGGTGAGCGCAGAAATTGGGGCCGTCCGGGAAGAGAAGTGTGGTATGAAGAGGCGGTAGTAGTTGGCGAAGCCCAGGAATCGCTGAATGGCCTTCAACCCCTCCGGTCGGGGCCATTTCTCGATGGCAGACAGTTTCTCAGGATCCATTTGTAGGCCGGTCTGAGAGATAATGTAGCCCAGAAACGGAAGCGAGGTCTGCTCAAAGAGGCACTTCTCAAATTTAGCGTAGAGATGGTTCTGCCTTAGCCTGAGCAGGACCTGACGAACGTCCCTCCGGTGAGTCTGGAGATCCGGAGAGAAGACCAAGATGTCGTCCAGGTACACCACTACGCAGGAGTAGAGAAGGTCCCGGAAGATGTCATTGACCAACTCTTGAAAGACGGCAGGAGCGTTACAGAGACCAAAGGGCATTACCAGGTATTCATAGTGGCCGTCCCGGGTGTTGAATGCCGTCTTCCATTCATCCCCCTGACGAATACGAACCAGGTTGTACGCCCCACGAAGGTCCAGTTTGGTGAAGATACTAGCCCCCCTCAGGCGATCAAATAATTCTGGAATGAGCGGAAGGGGGTACTTATTCTTCACCGTGATCAGGTTTAGGCCTCTATAGTCTATACAGGGACGGAGAGAGCCGTCCTTCTTTTTGACGAAAAAGAAGCCTGCTCCCGCCGGGGAGGTAGATTTCCGGATGAATCCTCTGGCCAGATTCTCCTCAATATATTCGGACATTGACCGGGTCTCAGCAGCGGATAAAGGATAGATACGCCCACGGGGAGGAGTAGTACCGGGTAGCAGATCGATGGGACAGTCGTATGGTCTATGTGGTGGTAATGTCTCTGCCTCCTTTTTATTAAAGACATCTGCATAAGACCAATAAGGAATCGGAAGTCCAGGTAGATTAGCTGGGGTAGGAGAGGGACGGACGGGATGGACGGGAACCAGGCAGGTTTTATGACAGTCTTGTCCCCAGCGAAGGACCTCTCCGGTTTGCCAGTCTAGCACGGGTGCATGTCTCTGGAGCCAGGGCAGACCTAGCAAGAGGGCGTGAGAGAGTCCAGGCAGAACATGAAAGGAGATACTTTCAGAATGCAGCATTCCCACCTGCAGGGTAATGGATTCGGTGATGAGTTGAATGGGGCGAGGTAAGAGGCCCCCATCCACGGCAGCGACAGACAAGGGTACAGCCAGAGGTTTGGTAGGGATGCGGTATTTCTCAACCAGGGACTGTGAAATAAGGTTCCCGGCTGCTCCAGAGTCAAGTTGGGCTAGTTCGAAATAACGGTTCTCCCCGTAGATGATCGAAACTGACAACAGCAGGGATGGAGAGGATTTATTCTTGTCTAGGTGGACCTCTCTGAGCGAACCTAGACACAGGCGTTTCCCGACCTCTCCGGGCAGGCACGGATCCGGTGCTCCCTACTGCCACAGTAGAAGCAGCTCCCCTCGGCACGGCGTGAGTCCTGACGGGTTTTGACCATCTTGGTCTGGTCGACCTGCATAGGCTCAGGAGAGTGTACCTGGGGAGAGATGGAGGGAATGACGGGTTTCTGGAAAGTAGGAGCTAAACGTGGAATCCTTCTCTCACGGGTGACCTCTTTGGCACGCTCCTGGAACCGTAGGTCAATCCGGGTGGCAAGGGTTATTAGATCATCGAGAGAGGTAGGAATGTCCCGACCAGCAAGTTCATCTTTAATACGACCGGACAGACCCTCCCAGAAGACGGATACCAGAGCGTCGTTATCCCAGGCCAGCTCCGAGGCAAGGGTGCGGAACCGTATGGCATATTGGCCCACGGTGAGACCCTCCTGACGGAGGCGTAGCAGAGAGGATGCGGATGAGGTCTTCCGTCCGGGTTCGTCGAAGACTTTCCGGAAAGCCGAGAGAAAAGCAGGCAAGTTGGACACCAGGGGGTCTCCTCTCTCCCATAGAGGATTTAGCCAGGCCAGGGCCTCCCCGGTGAGATGGGACATGATAAAGGCAATTTTGGCCCGGTCGGAATTAAACTGATGGGACAAAAGTTCAAAGTGCAGGGTGCACTGATTTATGAAGCCCCGAGCCTGGACGGGGTCGCCTCCGAAGCGAGGAGGTGCAGAAAGCCGGGGTCCGGGGTAGGATACCATAGTATTAGTGGGCAGCGGAGCTGCCGGATTGCAAGATATGGCACTGGCGGAAGTTGTTGGTGGATCAGACAGAGTGTTCAGGCGAGTATTAACATTCCGCAGGTGACCCAGGATGGCCTCCTGTTGGGACCTCTGACGGGACAGTTCAAGACAGAGGTCCGAGAGCGAGGGAGCTTGGGTGCCACCGGGTTCCATGGCCCGAGCAAACTGTAACGGGTCCGGGAGGCGGAACCTCTGAGCTACTATACAAGGGGGCGGCCCTTGTAAGGGAGCGGGTGGCATTCTCTGGGTGAACGGACAGGGAGTTACGGCAAGTGATCAGGGCAGTCTCTGGGTAAGGGGTAGGTACGACCTGTGATGGCAGAGCCTCCGGGTAGGCTAGCAGGCAGATGGTAGATGTGTGCTCCCAGGTGAGCAAGCGAGAGTCTCTGGAATAGCAGGTGGTCACGGCACGTGACGGCGGAACCTCCGGGCTGGCAGGCAGGTAGGTAACGGAGATGCGCTCCCAGGTGAGCGTGCAAGAGTCTCTGAGATAGCTGGTGGTCACAGCACGTGACAACGGAGCCTCCGGGCTGGCAAGCAGGCAGATAACGGAGAAGCGCTCCCAGGTGAGCGGGCAAGCTGGTCCATAGACAGACTGACCGGAGTAGTAAGGCAGACCGTCGGACCTCAGGCAAGCAGGCAGGTAGCTGATATGCGCTCCCAGGTGAGCGGGAAGGCTGGTCCTTTAGACAGACTGACAGGAGTAGTAAGGCAGACCGTCGGACCTCAGGCTGGCAGACAGGTAACAAGTATTCAGGCAGGAATCAGGCAGGTAACTAGCAGGAAACTGGCAGGAAACTGGCAGGTAACTGGCAGGTAACTGGCAACGGGACCTGAGGGCTGAAGCACAGGTGAGACACAGGTGCAAACAACATTGCTCGGGCACCTCCATTTTGGAGGAGGTGCCTTATATATGATGAAGTCCTCCGGCCATTGGCCGGGGACTCCTTAGGACGGCGCGCGCGGCCCCTTTAAGAGGAGGTGAGCGCGCGCGCGCGCGCCCTAAGCACAGGGGCCGGGAAGGAGCGCGCGCTGAGAGCAGAGCGGGAGGAGGACGCCGGGAAGGAGCGCGCACTGACAGCAGAGCGGGGAGAGGACGCCGGGCACGGAGCAGAGCGGTGAGGGGAGCAGCGTCCCTGCCTAGCAGAGGGCAGGGACGCCAGCGCTACACTATACTGCTCAGGAACCAGTACCAGGCTCTCTCGCAGGAGAACCATGAAGAAATACAGCAAGATTAGACTTTGCCAGCAATGAATAACCTTGTAAGCCCTCAGAATCCTCCTGGATGGAGAAAGAAGAATGTTGTGAAGAAAAAACGGAGAGTGGTGGTCATGGGGGATTCCCTGTTAAGAGGAACAGAGGCTGCTATCTGCAGACCAGACATAACCTCAAGAGAAATGTGCTGTCTTCCAGGAGCAAAAATTAAAGATGTGTCTGACAGGATATCAAGACTCTTCAGACCTACAGATCACTACCCATTCCTGCTAATACATGTGGGGACAAATGACACCGCAAGAAAGGACCTGGAAACCATCTGCAGTGACTTTGAAGACTTGGGCAAGAAAGTGAAAGAATTGGGAGCGCAGGTAGTCTTCTCATCCATCCTCCCAGTGGATGGCCATGGAACAATGAGGTGGAATAAGATTCTACAGGTGAACAACTGGCTACGTCGATGGTGCCGTCAACAAGGATTTGGATTTCTGGATCACGGAATGAATTACCTATACGATGGACTACTTGCTAGAGATGGGGTGCACCTTACGAAGACTGGAAAACATGTATTTGGAAATTGCCTTGCTGCACTCATCAGGAGAGCTTTAAACTAGAACAATGTGGGAAGGGAAGCAAAAGGCCAGAAAAAGCCATACAGCTGACAAATACTATTGAGATCTCTGCTACTGGAAGTGGAAAGGAAGAACAAAGACAAAACAATTTAAATAATAAAAATATGGGAGGAAGAGAAACCAATCACAAACTAAAATGTTTTTATACAAATGCACAAAGCATGGGCAACAAACAAGGAGAATTAGAACTACTAACGCAGGAAAAGAAATATGATGTCATTGGAATCACTGAAACTTGGTGGGACGATACACATGATTGGAATAAAAGGCTAAAAGGATACAACTTATTTGCAAGAAACAGACTTGATAAACGAGGAGGAGGTGTCGCATTGTAAGTTAGAAAAGCGTATATCTGCACAGAGATTGAAGCTTCAGAGACTGGGAGTTCTGTGGAAACTGTTTGGGTAAGAATACAAGGAGAGAACAACGGAAAGGACACCATTGTAGGCATTTACTACCGGCCACCTGGGCAAGCTGAAGATATGGATGAACTCTTTATGTATCAAATGACCAAGTTCTCAAAAAAATATGACGTAGTGGTCATGGGAGATTTCAACTATCCAGACATTTGTTGGGAATCTCTCTCAAGTAAAACTAACAGGTCAAGCAAATTCTTATCCTCTCTTGCTGACAACTTTATCTTCCAAAAGGTAGGGGAGAAAACAAGGGGATCTGCTACTTTGGATCTAATCCTTATAAACAAGGAGTAAATGGTTGAGGAGGTAAAAGTGGCTGGGACCCTAGGAGGCAGCGATCATGCTATTATAGAATTTTGGATAACTAGAGGAGGAAGACATGTGAAGACTCAAACTTCAAGGTTAGATTTTAGAAAGGCAGATTTTAAGAGACTCAGAAAGAGAATAGGAGGGATCCAATGGCTGGATGTCCTTAAGGACAAAAATGTCCAGGAAGGATGGGAAATTTTTAAGAATGAGATTCTCAAAGCACAATCGTTAACAATCCCGAAAAGTAGGAAGAATGGGAAGCATTTAAGGAAACCAGGATGGATGAACACAGAACTTAAACACATGCTAAAAAGAAAGAAAGAAATGTTTATTAAATGGAAAGAGGGAGGCATATCTAAAGAAGATTATAATGCAGTCTGCAGATCCTGCAGGGCATGTATCAGGTTAGCTAAAGCTGACAATGAATTAAGGCTTGCAAGAGATGTCAAAAGCAATAAAAAAGGATTTTGGGGGTATGTCAAAAGTAAAAGAAAAGTCAAAGATGCTATAGGATTTTTACAGGATGAAAATGGAGAAATGGTAAGAGAGGATGTTGAGAAGGCCAAACTTTTCAATTCCTATTTTGCATCTGTTTTCTCTCAGAAAGAAAATGTAACATCAACTGATCTTCACTGTCCTTTTAAAGGAATAGAAGAATCCAAGTTATCTGTAAACAGAAAGATTGTGAGGGAATATTTAGCTAACATAAATGAGTTCAAGTCTCCAGGTCCAGATGAATTACACCCCAGAGTACTGAAGGAGATCGTAGAAGAAATTTTAGAACCACTCTCCATAATCTTTGAAAATTCTTGGAGAACAGGAGAAGTCCCAGAAGACTGGAGAAGAGCAAATGTTGTTCCTATCTTCAAAAAGGGGAAGAAGGTGGACCCAGGGAACTATAGGCCGGTGAGTCTGACTTCTATACCAGGAAAGATCTTTGAACAAATTATTAAACAACATGTATGTAAGTACCTGGATAAGAATGAAGTGATTAACCAGAGTCAGCATGGGTTTATAACTAACAAGTCATGTCAGACTAACTTAATTTCCTTCTATGACAGAATCACTGACTGGGTGGATCAGGGAAATGCTGTAGATATAGTATATCTTGACTTCAGCAAAGCATTTGACAAAGTATCTCACACCATCCTTATTGAAAAAATGACCAAGTATGCAATGGACCAGGCAACTGTTAGGTGGATTCATAACTGGCTTAGTGATCGGACTCAAAGGGTGATTGTAAATGGCTTCACATCCAGCTGGATGAATGTCTCAAGTGGGGTACCACAGGGCTCCGTACTGGGACCTGTATTGTTCAACATCTTTATCAATGATTTAGATGAAGGAATTGAGGGTAAACTGATTAAATTTGCTGATGACACAAAGCTAGGAGGGATAGCTAATACTAGAGAAGAGAGAGAGAGGATTCAAAAAGACCTAAATAAACTGGAGCAGTGGGCAGCAACCAACAGATTGGTTTTTAACAGGGAAAAATGCAAAGTACTACATCTGGGCAATAAAAATGAAAAAAGCATATACAGAATGGGAGGAATAGAGCTAAGCAACAGTACATGTGAAAAAGACTTAGGTATACTAATAGATCATAGACTGAACATGAGTCAACAGTGTGATGCAGCAGCAAAAAAGGCAAATACAATTCTGGGATGTATTAACAGAAGCATACAGTCTAGATCACGTGAAGTCATTATTGGTCTTTACTCCTCTTTGGTCAGACCTCATCTGGAATACTGTGTACAGTTTTGGGCACCACATTTTAAAAAAGACATAGACAAACTGGAGCAAGTTCAGAGAAGAGCGACCAGAATGGTGACTGGTCTGCAAACCATGTCCTATGAGAAACGGTTGCAGGATTTGGGAATGTTTAGCTTGCAAAAAAGAAGACTGAGAGGAGACTTAATAGCTGTCTACAAATATGTCAAGGGCTGTCACATTGTAGAAGGATCATCTTTATTCTCATTTGCACAAGGAAAGACTAGAAGCAATGGGATGAAACTAAATGGGAGGAGACACAGATTAGATATTAGAAAAAACTTTTTGACAGTTAGGGTGATTAATGAGTGGAACAGGCTGCCACGAGAGGTGGTGAGTTCCCCTTCAATGGACGTCTTCAAACAGAGGCTGGACAGACATCTGTCTGAGATGATTTAGTGAATCCTGCTTTGAGCAGGGGGTTGGACCAGATGACCCAGGAGGTCCCTTCCAACTCTACCATTCTATGATTCTATGAGTATGTGGTCGAGACTCATGGCTACTAAAACTTGACCGTGTGGAAGACAGACCGTAGGTGGTGGTGCCCAGGTAACTGGAAGTATTATCTGCTATCCAATTAATAAACTGTTCACGCTTATCACTTCGCAATACTGGTGTTGTAGTGTGCTTCCCTAGTAATTCGGTCAAGTAGTGGGAGCGAGAAAATGTGGCTGTTGGTTGTGGCACATTTTGACCTTGGCCACGGCCCCATCCTCTACACGCACCATCACCAGAACGTGCAGTTCCACGTCCCTTGCCACGCACCTTGCCCATTGTAAATGAAGTAAAATAGCGTATACTCGCACTATCAATGGAAAAAGGTTAATAAAAAGGAGATTAGAAACGTGGAAGAGGAAAACCACAGTTCTATTTTTATGGCCTACACCAGAATCATTTAAAAAGATATATTTGTGTATGAACACTGAGCGAGACACTCAAACTGTTTTTTTTTAATGTAAACAAGGCCAAAGCTGGATAATGCAGAGATTGGAACCGTGGAACTTCAAAACCAAACTTCTAGCTATCTGGCCTACACCAGAATATTTTAAACAGATATATTTGTGTCTGAACAGTCAGGGAGACACTATTACTGTTTTTTTTTCGGAAAAAAGGCAGAAAGCTGGATAATACAGTGATTTGAAGCGTGGAACTGCAAAACCAAACTTCTAGTTATCTGGCCTACACCAGAATATTTTAAACAGATATATTTGTGTCTGAACAGTCAGGGAGAAACTATTACTGGTTTTTGAACGGAAAAAAGAACAAAAGCTGAATAATACAGAGATTTGAACCGTAGAACTGCAAAATCAAAATTCTAGTTATCTGGCCTACACCAAAATATTTTAAACAGATATATCTTTGTGTCTGAACAGTTAGGGAGACACTGTTACTGTTTTTTTATGTAAAATAGGCCAAATTCTGGATAATACAGAGATTTGATCCGTGGAACTGCAAAAAAACTTCTAGTTATCTGGCCTACACCAGAATATTTTAAACAGATATATTTGTTTCTGAACAGTCAGGGAGACACTATTATTATTTTTTTTTAACGAAAAAAAGGCCAAAAGCTGGATAATACTGAGATTTGAACCGTGGAACTGCAATCCAAACTTCTAGTTATCTGGCCTACACCAGAATATTTTAAACAGATATATTTGTTTCCAAACAGTCAGGGAGACACTACTACTGTTTTTTTACGGAAAAAAGGGCAAAAAATTGGATAATACAGAGATTTGAAACATGGTACTGCAAAACCAAACTTCTAGTTATCTGGCTCACACCAGAATATTTTCAACAGATATATATGTGTCTGAACAGTCATGGAGACACTATTATTTTATTTTTTTACGGAAAAAAGGCCAAAGACTGGATAATACTGAGATTTGAAACATGGTACTGCAAAACCAAACTTCTAGTGATCTAGCCTACACCAGAATATTTTAAACATATATATTTGTGTCTGAACAGTCAGGGAGACACTATTACTGTTTTTTTTTACGGAAAAAAGGCCGAAAGCTGGATAACACAAAGTTTTGTACCGGGAAGTGCAAAACCAATCTTCTAGTTATCTGGACTACAACACAATATTTTAAACAAATAAATTTGTGTCTGAACAGTCAGGGAGACGCTATCACTGTTTTTTTTACTGAAAAAGGCCAAAAGCTGGATAATACTGAGATTTGAACCATGGTACTGCAAAACCAAACTTCTAGTTATCTGGCCTACACCAGAATATTTAAAACGGACATATTTGTGTTCTGAACAGTCAGGGAGACACTGTTACTGTTTTTTTTATGGAAAAAAGGCCAAAAGCTGGAAATTACAGAGATTTGAACAGTGGAACTGCAAAACCAAACTACTAGTTATCTGGCCTACACCAGAATATTTTAATCAGATATATTCGTGTCTGAACACTGAGAGACACTCAAACTGTTTTTTTTATGTAAAAAAGGCCAAAAGCTGCATAATACTGAGATTTGAACCATGGAACTGCAAAACCAAACTTCAAGTTATCTGCCCTACACCAGAATATTTTAAACAGATGTATTTGTGTCTGAACAGTCAGGGAGACACTATTACTGTTTTTTTTTACGGAAAAAAGGCCAAAAGCTGGATAATACTGAAATTTGTAACATGGTACTGCAAAACCAAACTTCTAGTTATCTGGCCTACACCAGAATATTTTAAACATATATATTTGTGTCTGAACAGTCAAGGAGATACTATTACTGTTTTTTTAACGGAAAAAAAGGCCAAAAGCTGGATAACACAGAGATTTCTACCGTGGAACTGCAAAACCATTCTTCTAGTTATCTGGCCTACACCAGAATATTTTAACGAGATATATTTGTGTCTGAACAGTCAGGGAGACAATAATACTGTTTTTTTGCGGAAAAAAATGCCAAAAGCTGGATAATACTGAGATTTGAAGCGTGGTACTGCAAAACCAAACTTCTAGTTATCTGGCCTACACCAGAATATTTTAAACAGATATATTTGTTTCCAAACAGTCAGGGAGACACTACTACTGTTTTTTTACGGAAAAAAGGCAAAAAATTGGATAATACAGAGATTTGAAACATGGTACTGCAAAACCAAACTTCTAGTTATCTGGCTCACACCAGAATATTTTCACCAGATATATTTGTGTCTGAACAGTCATGGAGACACTATTATTTTATTTTTTTACGGAAAAAAGGCCAAAGACTGGATAATACTGAGATTTGAAACATGGTACTGCAAAACCAATCTTCTAGTTATCTGGCCTACACCACAATATTTTAAACAAATATATTTGTGTCTGAACAGTCAGGGAGACGCTATCACTGTTTTTTTTTACTGAAAAAAGGCCAAAAGCTGGATAATACTGAGATTTGAACCATGGTACTGCAAAACCAAACTTCTAGTTATCTGGCCTACACCTGAATATTTAAAACGGACATATTTGTGTTCTGAACAGTCAGGGAGATACTGTTACTGTTTTTTTATGGAAAAAAGGCCAAAAGCTGGATATTACAGAGATTTGAACAATGGAACTGCAAAACCAAACTACTAGTTATCTGGCCTACACCAGAATATTTTAATCAGATATATTCGTGTCTGAACACTGAGAGAAACACTCAAACAGTTTTTTTTTATGTAAAAAAGGCCAAAAGCTGGATAAAACTGAGATTTGAACCATGGAACTGCAAAACCAAACTTCTAGTTATCTGCCCTACACCAGAATATTTTAAACAGATGTATTTGTGTCTGAACAGTCAGGGAGACACTATTACTGTTTTTTTTTACGGAAAAAAGGCCAAAAGCTGGATAATACTGAAATTTGTAACATGGTACTGCAAAACCAAACTTCTAGTTATCTGGCCTACACCAGAATATTTTAAACATATATATTTGTGTCTGAACAGTCAAGGAGATACTATTACTGTTTTTTTTACGGAAAAAAGGCCAAAAGCTGGATAATACTGAAATTTGTAACATGGTACTGCAAAACCATTCTTCTAGTTATCTGGCCTACACCAGAATATTTTAACGAGATATATTTGTGTCTGAACAGTCAGGGAGACAATAATACTGTTTTTTTGCGGAAAAAAAGGCCAAAAGCTGGATAATACTGAGATTTGAAGCGTGGTACTGCAAAACCAAACTTCTAGTTATCTGGCATACACCAGAATATTTAAAACAGATATATTTGTGTTCTGAACAGTCAGGGAGACACTGTTACTGTTTTTTTATGGAAAAAAGGCCAAAAGCTGGATATTACAGAGATTTGAACAGTGAAACTGCAAAACCAAACTACTAGTTATCTGGCCTACACCAGAATATTTTAATCAGATATATTCATGTCTGAACACTGAGAGAAACACTCAAACTGTTTTTTTTTATGTAAAAAAGGCCAAAAGCTGCATAATACTGAGATTTGAACCATGGAACTGCAAAACCAAACTTAAAGTTATCTGCCCTACACCAGAATATTTTAAACAGATGTATTTGTGTCTGAACAGTCAGGGAGACACTATTACTGTTTTTTTTATGGAAAAAAGGCCAAAAGCTGGATAATACTGAAATTTGTAACATGGTACTGCAAAACCAAACTTCTAGTTATCTGGCCTACACCAGAATATTTTAAACATATATATTTTTGTCTGAACAGTCAAGGAGATACTATTACTGTTTTTTTAACGGAAAAAAAGGCCAAAAGCTGGATAACACAGAGATTTCTACCGTGGAACTGCAAAACCATTCTTCTAGTTATCTGGCCTACACCAGAATATTTTAACGAGATATATTTGTGTCTGAACAGTCAGGGAGACAATAATACTGTTTTTTTGCGGAAAAAAAGGCCAAAAGCTGGATAATACTGAGATTTGAAGCGTGGTACTGCAAAACCAAACTTCTAGTTATCTGGCCTACACCAGAATATTTAAAACAGATATATTTGTGTCTGAACAGTCAGGGAGACACTCTTTCTGTTTTTTTTACGGAAAAAAGGGCAAAAGCTGGATAATACTGAGATTTGAACAGTGGAACTGAAAAACCAAACTTCTAGTTATCTAGCCTACACCAGAATATTTTAAACAGATATATTTGTGTCTGAACACTGAGAGAGACGCTCAAACTGTTTTTTTTATGTAAAAAAGGCCAAAAGCTGGATAATACAGAGATTTGTACCGTGGATCTGCAAAACCAAACTTCTAGTTATCTGCCCTACACGAGAATATTTTATACAGATATATTTGTGTCTGAACAGTCAGGGAGACACTATTACTGTTTTTTTTTTGGAAAAAAGGCCAAAAGCTGGATAATACTGAGATTTGAAACATGGTACTGCAAAACCAAACTTCTAGTTATCTGGCCTACACCAGAATATTTTAAACAGATATATTTGTGTCTGAACAGTCTGGGAGACACTATTACTGTTTTTTTTACAGAAAAAAGAGCAAAAGCTGGATAACACAGTGATTTGTACCGGGGAACTGCAAAATCAAAATTCTAGTTATCTGGCCTACACCAAAATATTTTAAACAGATATATCTTTGTGTCTGAACAGTTAGGGAGACACTGTTACAGTTTTTTTATGTAAAATAGGCCAAATTCTGGATAATACAGAGATTTGATCCGTGGAACTGCAAAAAAACTTCTAGTTATCTGGCCTACACCAGAATATTTTAAACAGATATATTTGTTTCTGATCAGTCAGGGAGACACTATTATTATTTTTTTTTTACGAAAAAAAGGCCAAAAGCTGAATAATACTGAGATTTGAACCGTGGAACTGCAATCCAAACTTGTAGTTATCTGGCCTACACCAGAATATTTTAAACAGATAAATTTGTTTCCAAACAGTCAGGGAGACACTACTACTGTTTTTTTACGGAAAAAAGGCAAAAAATTGGATAATACAGAGATTTGAAACATGGTACTGCAAAACCAAACTTCTAGTTATCTGGCTCACACCAGAATATTTTCACCAGATATATATGTGTCTGAACAGTCATGGAGACACTATTATTTTATTTTTTTACGGAAAAAAGGCCAAAGACTGGATAATACTGAGATTTGAAACATGGTACTGCAAAACCAAACTTCTAGTGATCTAGCCTACACCAGAATATTTTAAACATATATATTTGTGTCTGAACAGTCAGGGAGACACTATTACTGTTTTTTTTTACGGAAAAAAGGCCAAAAGCTTGATAACACAAAGATTTGTACCGGGAAGTGCAAAACCAATCTTCTAGTTATCTGGCCTACACCACAATATTTTAACAAATATATTTGTGTCTGAACAGTCAGGGAGACACTATTACTGTTTTTTTTTCGGAAAAAAGGCCAAAAGCTGGATAATACTGAGATTTGAAACATGGTACTGCAAAACCAAACTTCTAGTTATCTGGTCTACACCAGAATATTTTAAACAGATATATTTGTGTCTGAACAGTCAGGGAGACACTATTACTGCTTTTTTTACGGAAAAAAGACCAAAAGCTGGATAACACAGTGATTTGTAACGGGGAACTGCAAAACCAATCTTCTAGTTATCTGGCCTACCCCAGAGAATTTTAAACAAATATATTTGTGTCTGAACAGTCAGGGAGACGCTATCACTGTTGTTTTTTACGGAAAAAAAGGCCAAAAGCTGGATAATATCGAGATTTGAGCCATAAGACTGCAAAACCAAACTTCTAGTTATCTGGCCTACACCAGAATATTTTAACCAGATATATTTGTTTCTGAACAGTCAGGGAGACAATATTACAGTTTTTTTTATGAAAAAAAGGCCAAAAGCTGGATAATGCTGATATTTGGACAGTGGAACGGCACAACCAAACTTCTAGTTATTTGGCCTTCATCAGAATATTTGAAACAGATATATTTGTGTCTGAACAGTCAGGGAGATACTATTACTGTTTTTTTTACGGAAAAAATGCCAAAAGGTGGATAACACAGAGATTTGTACCGTGGAACTGCAAAACCTTTCTTCTAGTTATCTAGCCTACACCAGAATATTTTAACGAGATATATTTGTGTCTGAACAGTCAGGGAGACAATAATACTGTTTTTTTTTGCGGAAAAAAGGCCAAAAGCTGGATAATACTGAGATTTGAACCGTGGTACTGCAAAACCAAACTTCTAGTTATCTGGCCTACACCAGAATATTTACAACAGATATATTTGTGTCTGAACAGTCAGGGAGACACTCTTACTGTTTTTTTTACGGCATAAAGGCCAAAAGCTGGATTAAACTGAGATGTGAACAATGGAACTGCAAAACCAAACTACTAGTTATCTGGCCTACACCAGAATATTTTAAACAGATATATTCGTGTCTGAACATTTAGAGAGACACTGAAACTGTTTTTTTTTAATGTAAAAAAGGCCAAAAGCTGGATAATACTGAGATTTGAACCATGGAACTGCAAAACCAAACTTCTAATTATCTGCCCTACACCAGAATATTTTAAACAGATATATTTGTGTCTGAACAGTCAGAGAGACACTATTACTGTTTTTTAATGGAAAAAAGGCCAAAAGCTGGATAATACTGAGATTTGAAACATGGTACTGCAAAACTAAACTTCTAGTTATCTGGCCTACACCAGAATATTTTAAACAGATATATTTGTGTTTGAACAGTCAGGGAGAGACTATTAGTTTTATTTTTCGGAAAAAAAGCCAAAAGCTGGATAATACTGAGATTTGAAACATGGTACTGCAAAACCAAACTTCTAGTTATGTGGCCTACACCAGAATATTTTAAACAGATATATTTGTGTCTGAACAGTCAGGGAGAGACTATTAGTTTTTTTTTTCGGAAAAAAGGCCAAAAGCAGGATAATACTGAGATTTGGACCGTGCAACTGCAAAACCAAACTTCTAGTTATCTGACCTACACCAGAATATTTTAACCAGATATATTTGTGTCTGAACAGTCAGGGAGGCACTATTACTGTTTTTTTATGGAAAAAAGGCCAAAATCTGGATAATACTGAGATTTGAAGCATGGTCCTGCAAAACCAAACTCCTAGTTATCTGGCCTACACCAGAATATTTAAAACAGATATATTTGTGTCTGACAAGTCAGGGAGACACTGTTACTGTTTTTTTTTTTTACGGAAAAAAGGCCAAAAGCTGGATAACACAGAGATTTGTACCGGGGAACTGCAAAACCAATCTTCTAGTTATCTGGCCTACACCAGAGTATTTTAAACAAATATATTTGTGTCTGAACAGTCAGGGAGACGCTATCACTGTTTTTTTTATGTAAAAAAGGCCAAAAGCAGGATAATACTGAGATTTGAACTGTGCAACTGCAAAACCAAACTTCTAGTTATCTGGCCTACACCAGAATTTTTTAAACAGATACAGTAGAGACCAAAAGTTTGGACACACCTTCTCATTTAAAGATTTTTCTGTATTTTCATAACTATGAAAATTGTACATTCACACTGAAGGCATCAAAACTATGAAATAACACGTGTGGAATTATTTACTTAACAAAAAAATGTGAAACAGCTGAAAATATGTCTTATATTCTAGGTTCTTCAAAGTAGCCACCTTTTGCTTTGATGACTGCTTTGCACACTCTTGGCATTCTTTTGATGAGCTTCAAGAGGTAGTCACCGGAAATCATTTTCACTTCACAGGTGTGCCCTGTCAGGTTTAATAAGTGGGATTTCGTGCCTTATAAATGGGGTTGAGACCATCAGTTGTGTTGTGCAGAAGTCTGGTGGAAACACAGCTGATAATCCTACTGAATAGACTGTTAGAATTTGTATTATGGCAAGAAAAAAGCAGATTATTAAAGAAAAACGAGTGGCCATCATTACTTTTAGGAATGAAAGTCAGTCAGTGTGAAAAATTGGGAAAACTTTGAAAGTGTCCCCAAGTGTAGTTGCAAAAACCATCAAGCGCTACAAAGAAACTGGATCACCTGAGGACCGCCCCAGGAAAGGAAGACCAAGAGTCACCTCTGCTTCTGAGGATAAGTTTATCCGACTCACCAGCCTCAGAAATCGCAGGTTAACAGCAGCTCAGATTAGAGACCAGGTCAATGCCACACAGAGTTCTAGCTGCAGACACATCTCTACAACAACGGTTAAGAGGAGACTTTGTGCAGCAGGCCTTCATGGTAAAATAGCTGCTAGGAGACCACTGCTAAGGACAGGCAACAAGCAGAAGAGACTTGTTTGGGCTAAAGAACACAAGGAATGGACATTAGACCAGGGGAAATCTGTGCTTTGGTCTGATGAGTCCAAATTTGAGATCTTTGGTTCCAACCACCGTGTCTTTGTGCGACGCAGAAAAAGTGAACGGATGGACTCTACATGCCTGGTTCCCATCGTGAAGCAAGTAGGAGGAGGTGTGATGGTGTGGGGGTGATTTTCTGGTGACACTGTTGGGGATTTATTCAAAATTGAAGGCATACTGAACCAGTATGGCTACCACAGCATCTTGCAGCGGCATGCTATTCCATCCAGTTTGCGTTTAGTTGGACCATCATTTATTTTTCAACAGGGCAATGACCCCAAACACACCTAAAGGCTGTGTAAGGGCTATTTGACCAAGAAGGAGAGCGATGGGGTGCTACGCCAGATGACCTGGCCTCCACAGTCACCAGACCTGAACCCAATCGAGATGGTTTGTGGTAAGCTGGACCGCAGAGTGAAGGCAAAAGGGACAACAAGTGCTAAGCATCTCTGGGAACTCCTTCAAGATTGTTGGAAAACCATTTCCAGTGACTACCTCTTGAAGCTCATCAAGAGAATGCCAAGAGTGTGCAAAGCAGTCATCAAAGCAAAAGGTGTCTACTTTGAAGAACCTAGAATATAAGAGATATTTTCAGTTATTTCACACTTTTTTGTTAAGTATATAATTCCACATGTGTCAATTCTTAGTTTTGTTGCATTCAGTGTGAATGTACAATTTTCAAACTCATGAAAATACAGAAAAATCTTTAAATGATAAGATGTGTCCAAACTTTTGGTTTGTACTGTATATTTGTTTCTTAACAGTCAGGGAGACACTATTACTGTTTTTTTACGGAAAAAAGGCCAAAACAGGATAATACAGAGATTTGAACCGTGGAACTGCAAAACCAAACTTCTAGTTATCTGGTCTACACCAGTATATTTTAAACAGATATATTTGTATCTGTACATTCAGGCAGATACTACTGCTGTTTTTTTTAAGGAAAAAAGGCCAAAAGCTGGATAATACAGAGATTTAAACCGTGGAACTGCAAAACCAAACTTCTAGTTATCTGGCCTACACCAGAATATTTTAAAGAGATATATTTGTGTCTGAACAGTCAGGGAGACACTATTATTGTTTTTTTTATGGAAAAAATGCCAAAAACTGGATAATACAGAGATTTGAACCGTGGTACTGCAAAACCAAACTTTTAGTTATCTGGCCAACACCAGAATATTTTAAACAGATATATTTGTGTCTGAACAGTCAGGGAGACACTATGACTGTTTATTTTTGCGGAAAAAAGGCCAAAAGCTGGATAATACAGAGATTCGAACCGAGGATCTGCAAAACCAAACTGCTAGTTATCTAGCCAACACCAGAAAATTTTAGTCAGATATATTTGTGTCTGAACAGTCAGGGAGCCACTATTACTGTTTTTTTTTTACGTAAAAAAGGCCAAAAACTGGATGATACAGAGATTTGAACCGTGGAACGGCAAAACCAAACTTCTAGTTGTCTGGCCTACACCAGAATATTTTAAACACATATATTTGTGTCTGAGCAGTCAGGGGGACACTAATACTGTTTTTTTTTACAGAAAAAAGGCCAAAATCTGGAAAATACAGAGATTTGAACCATGCATCTGCAAAACCAAACTTCTAGTTATCTGGCCTACACCAGACTATTTTAACTAGATATATTTGTATCTGAACAGTCAGGGAGAGACTATTACTGTTTTTTTTTTTTATTGAAAAAATGCCAAAAGCTGGATAATACTGAGATTTGAAACATGGTACTGCAAAACCAAACTTCTAGTTATCTGGCCTACACCAGAATATTTTAAACAGATATATTTTTGTCTGAACAGTCAGGGAGAGACTATTAATTTTATTTTTCGGAAAAAATGCCAAAAGCTGGATAATACTGAGATTTGAAACATGGTACTGCAAAACCAAACTTCTAGTTACCTGGCCTACACCAGAATATTTTAAACAGATATATTTGTGTCTGAACAGTCAGGGAGAGCCTATTAGTTTTTTTTTTCGGAAAAAAGGCCAAAAGCAGGATAATACTGAGATTTGGACCGTGCAACTGAAAACCAAACTTCTAGTTATCTGACCTACACCAGAATATTTTAAACAGATATATTTGTGTCTTAACAGTCAGGGAGACACTATTACTGTTTTTATTGTGGAAAAAGGGCAAAAAGCTGGATAATACTGAGATTTGTACTGTGGAACTGCAAAACCAAACTTCTAGTTATCTGGCCTACACCAGAATATTTTAAACAGATACAGTAGAGACCAAAAGTTTGGACACACCTTCTCATTTAAAGATTTTTCTGTATTTTCATAACTATGAAAATTGTACATTCACACTGAAGGCATCAAAACTATGAAATAACACGTGTGGAATTATTTACTTAACAAAAAAATGTGAAACAGCTGAAAATATGTCTTATATTTTAGGTTCTTCAAAGTAGCCACCTTTTGCTTTGATGACTGCTTTGCACACTCTTGGCATTCTTTTGATGAGCTTCAAGAGGTAGTCACCGGAAATCATTTTCACTTCACAGGTGTGCCCTGTCAGGTTTAATAAGTGGGATTTCGTGCCTTATAAATGGGGTTGGGACCATCAGTTGTGTTGTGCAGAAGTCTGGTGGAAACACAGCTGATAATCCTACTGAATAGACTGTTAGAATTTGTATTATGGCAAGAAAAAAGCAGATTATTAAAGAAAAACGAGTGGCCATCATTACTTTTAGGAATGAAAGTCAGTCAGTGTGAAAAATTGGGAAAACTTTGAAAGTGTCCCCAAGTGTAGTTGCAAAAACCATCAAGCGCTACAAAGAAACTGGATCACCTGAGGACCGCCCCAGGAAAGGAAGACCAAGAGTCACCTCTGCTTCTGAGGATAAGTTTATCCGACTCACCAGCCTCAGAAATCGCAGGTTAACAGCAGCTCAGATTAGAGACCAGGTCAATGCCACACAGAGTTCTAGCTGCAGACACATCTCTACAACAACGGTTAAGAGGAGACTTTGTGCAGCAGGCCTTCATGGTAAAATAGCTGCTAGGAAACCACTGCTAAGGACAGGCAACAAGCAGAAGAGACTTGTTTGGGCTAAAGAACACAAGGAATGGACATTAGACCAGGGGAAATCTGTGCTTTGGTCTAATGAGTCCAAATTTGAGATCTTTGGTTCCAACCACCGTGTCTTTGTGCGACGCAGAAAAGGTGAACGGATGGACTCTACATGCCTGGTTCCCATCGTGAAGCAAGTAGGAGGAGGTGTGATGGTGTGGGGGTGCTTTTCTGGTGAAACTGTTGGGGATTTATTCAAAATTGAAGGCATACTGAACCAGCATGGCTACCACAGCATCTTGCAGCGGCATGCTATTCCATCCGGTTTGAGCTTAGTTGGACCATCATTTATTTTTCAACAGGGCAATGACCCCAAACACACCTACAGGCTGTGTAAGGGCTATTTGACCAAGAAGGAGAGCGATGGGGTGCTACGCCAGATGACCTGGCCTCCACAGTCACCAGACCTGAACCCAATCGAGATGGTTTGTGGTAAGCTGGACCGCAGAGTGAAGGCAAAAGGGACAACAAGTGCTAAGCATCTCTGGGAACTCCTTCAAGATTGTTGGAAGACCATTTCCGGTGACTACCTCTTGAAGCTCATCAAGAGAATGCCAAGAGTGTGCAAAGCAGTCATCAAAGCAAAAGGTGTCTACTTTGAAGAACCTAGAATATAAGAGATATTTTCAGTTGTTTCACACTTTTTTGTTAAGTATATAATTCCACATGTGTCAATTCATAGTTTTGTTGCATTCAGTGTGAATGTATAATTTTCAAACTCATGAAAATACAGAAAAATCTTTAAATGAGAAGGTGTGTCCAAACTTTTGGTTTGTACTGTATATTTGTTTCTTAACAGTCAGGGAGACACTATTACTGTTTTTTTACGGAAAAAAGGCCAAAACAGGATAATACAGAGATTTGAACAGTGGAACTGCAAAACCAAACTTCTAGTTATCTGGTGTACACCAGTATATTTTAATCAGATATATTTGTATCTGTACAGTCAGGCAGACACTATTGCTGTTTTTTTTTAAGGAAAAAAGGCCAAAAGCTGGATAATACAGAGATTTAAACCGTGGAACTGCAAAACCAAACTTCTAGTGATCTGGCCTACACCAGAATATTTTAAACAGATATATTTGTGTCTGAACAGTCAGGGAGACACTATTATTGTTTTTTTTATGGAAAAAATGCCAAAAACTGGATAATACAGAGATTTGAACCGTGGTACTGCAAAACCAAACTTCTACTTATCTGGCCTACACCAGAATATTTAAAACAGATATATTTGTGTCTGAAAAGTCAGGGAGACACTCTTACTGGATTTTTACGGAAAAAAGGGCAAAAGCTGGATAATACTGAGATTTGAACAGTGGAACTGCAAAACCAAACTTCTAGTTATCTGCCCTACACCAGAATATTTTAAACAGATATATTTGTGTCTGAACAGTCAGGGAGACACTATTACTGTTTTTTTTACGGAAAAAAGGCCAAAAGCTGGATAATGCTGAGATTTGAAACATGGTACTGCAAAACCAAACTTCTAGCTATCTGGCCTACACCAGAATATTTTAAACAGATATATTTGTGTCTGCACAGTCAGGGAGACACTATTACTGTTTTTTTTATGAAAAAAGGCCAAAAGCTGGATAACACAGAGATTTGTACCGGGGAACTGCAATACCAATCTTCTAGTTATCTGGCCTACACCAGAGTATTTTAAACAAATATATTTGTGTCTGAACAGTCAGGGAGACGCTATCACTGTTTTTTTTATGTAAAAAGGCCAAATGCAGGATAATACTGAGATTTGAACCGTGCAACTGCAAAACCAAACTTCTAGTTATCTGCCCTACACCAGAATATTTTAAACAGATATATTTGTGTCAGAACAGTCAGGGAGACACTATTACTGTTTTTTTTACGGAAAAAAGGCCAAAAGCTGGATAATACTGAGATTTGAAACATGGTACTGCAAAACCAAACTTCTAGTTATCTGGCCTACACCAGAATATTTTAAACAGATATATTTGTGTCTGAACAGTCAGGGAGACACTATTACTGTTTTTTTTATGGAAAAAAGGCCAAAAGCTAGATAACACAGAGATTTGTACCGGGGAACTGCAAAACCAATCTTCTAGTTTTCTGGCCTACACCAGAGTATTTTAAACAAATATATTTGTGTCTGAACAGTCAGGGAGACGCTATCACTGTTTTTTTATGTAAAAAAGGCCAAAAGCAGGATAATACTGAGATTTGAACTGTGCAACTGCACATCCAAACTTCTAGTTATCTGGCCTACACCAGAATATTTTAAACAGTTACAGTAGAAACCAAAAGTTTGGACACACCTTCTCATTTAAAGATTTTTTTGTATTTTCATAACTATGAAAATTGTACATTCACACTGAAGGCATCAAAACTATGAAATAACACGTGTGGAATTATTTACTTAACAAAGAAATGTGAAACAGCTGAAAATATGTCTTATATTCTAGGTTCTTCAAAGTAGCCACCTTTTGCTTTGATGACTGCTTTGCACACTCTTGGCATTCTTTTGATGAGCTTCAAGAGGTAGTCACCGGAAATCATTTTCACTTCACAGGTGTGCCCTGTCAGGTTTAATAAGTGGGATTTCTTGCCTTATAAATGGGGTTAGGACCATCAGTTGTGTAGTGCAGAAGTCTGGTGGAAACACAGCTGATAGTCCTACTGAATAGACTGTTAGAATTTGTATTATGGCAAGAAAAAAGCAACTTATTAAAGAAAAACGAGTGGCCATCATTACTTTTAGGAATGAAAGTCAGTCAGTGTGAAAAATTGGGAAAACTTTGAAAGTGTCCCCAAGTGTAGTTGCAAAAACCATCAAGCGCTACAAAGAAACTGGATCACCTGAGGACCGCCCCAGGAAAGGAAGACCAAGAGTCATCTCTGCTTCTGAGGATAAGTTTATCCGAGTCACCAGCCTCAGAAATCACAGGTTAACAGCAGCTCAGATTAGAGACCAGGTCAATGCTACACAGAGTTCTAGCAGCAGACACATCTCTACAACAACGGTTAAGAGGAGACTTTGTGCAGCAGTCCTTCATGGTAAAATAGCTGCTAGGAAACCACTGCTAAGGACAGGCAACAAGCAGAAGAGACTTGTTTGGGCTAAAGAACACAAGGAATGGACATTAGACCAGGGGAAATCTGTGCTTTGGTCTGATGAGTCCAAATTTGAGATCTTTGGTTCCAACCACCGTGTCTTTGTGCGACGCAGAAAAGGTGAACGGATGGACTCTACATGCCTGGTTCCCATCGTGAAGCAAGTAGGAGGAGGTGTGATGGTGTGGGGGTGCTTTTCTGGTGACACTGTTGGGGATGTATTCAAAATTGAAGGCATACTGAACCAGTATGGCTACCACAGCATCTTGCAGCGGCATGCTATTCCATCCAGTTTGCGCTTAGTTGGACCATCATTTATTTTTCAACAGGGCAATGACCCCAAACACACCTACAGGCTGTGTAAGGGCTATTTGACCAAGAAGGAGAGCGATGGAGTGCTACGCCAGATGACCTGGCCTCCACAGTCACCAGACCTGAACCCAATCGAGATGGTTTGTGGTAAGCTGGACCGCAGAGTGAAGGCAAAAGGGACAACAAGTGCTAAGCATCTCTGGGAACTCCTTCAAGATTGTTGGAAGACCATTTCCGGTGACTACCTCTTGAAGCTCATCAAGAGAATGCCAAGAGTGTGCAAAGCAGTCATCAAAGCAAAAGGTGGCTACTTTGAAGAACCTGGAATATAAGACATATTTTCAGTTGTTTCACACTTTTTTGTTAAGTATATAATTCCACATGTGTTAATTCATAGTTTTGATGCCTTCAGTGAGAATGTACAATTTTCATAGTCATGAAAATACTGAAAAATCTTTAAATGAGAAGGTGTGTCCAAACTTTTGGTCTGTACTGTACATTTGACTAGGTATACAATTACTTAAAAGGGGCGGGGCCAGATACAGAGTAATACCTCTATATTAACCCCTTGAGTTCATATATGCTCAATAGAGTAAAAAGGATTGTTATAAAATAATGCCTAATGAAGCATATAGGGTTCTTATAAAAAGGATTCGCTGTAAAAAAAAAAAAAAAAACTTGTGAATCCTAGAATCTTAATACTTCATAGGATATATTGTCATCTACCACCCTATATTTTAGATTATATAAAAAAATAATAATAATAATTTTTACATACAACATAAAACAATGCATAAATATAAAGTATAAAATTACAATCAGTTCCTATCATTGTAATTAGGAAAAGTAGACGAAGAAAGGAAAGAGAAAAAAAAAAAAAAAAAAATTTCCCTGACCACGTGATATACCACCAAGAGATCAGGATCTGTGAACGCCGCTGGAAATAGATGACAGCCACCAACAGAGCGGAGCTTGTGGAGCTTTACACTGGGGTTGTGCAGAGGTGCACAACTTCATAAGGTTAGTAGCCATCCCCACACCCCTCTATAAATTGCAATACTGAGTCACCCATTGCACCTTGTTCTCTCCTCTCTTTACATGAACAGTCAGGGAGACACTATTATTGTTTTTTTTATGGAAAAAATGCCAAAAACTGGATAATACAGAGATTTGAACCGTGGTACTGCAAAACCAAACTTGTAGTTATCTGGCCAACACCAGAATATTTTAAACAGATATATTTGTGTCTGAACAGTCAGGGAGACACTATGACTGTTTATTTTTGCGGAAAAAAGGCCAAAAGCTGGATAAATACAGAGATTTGAACCGAGGAACTGCAAAACCAAACTTCTAGTTATCTAGCCAACACCAGAAAATTTTAGTCAGATATATTTGTGTCTGAACAGTCAGGGAGACACTATTACTGTTTTTTTTTTACGTAAAAAAGGCCAAAAACTGGATGATATAGAGATTTGAACCGTGGAACGGCAAAACCAAACTTCTAGTTATCTGGCCTACACCAGAATATTTTAAACACATATATTTGTGTCTGAACAGTCAGGGGGACACTATTACTGTTTTTTTTTTACAGAAAAAAGGCCAAAATCTGGAAAATACAGAGATTTGAACCATGCATCTGCAAAACCAAACTTCTAGTTATCTGGCCTACACCAGAATATTTTAACTAGATATATTTGTATCTGAACAGTCAGGTAGAGACTATTACTGTTTTTTTTATTATGGAAAAAATGCCAAAAGCTGGATAATACAGAGATTTCAACCATGGAACTGCAAAACCAAACTTCTAGTTATCTGACCTACAACAGAATATTTTAAATAGATATATGTGTCTGAACAGTCAGGGAGACACTATTACATTTTTTTTTACGGAAAAAAGGAAAAAAGCTGGATAATACAGAGATTTGAACCGTGGAACTGCAAAACCAGACTTTTAGTTATCTGGCCTACACCAGGATGTTTTAAACAGATATATTTGTGTCTGAACAGTAAGGGAGACACTACTACTGTTTTTTTTTACGGAAAAAAAAGACAAAAGCTGGATAATACAGAGATTTGAACTGTGGAACTGCAAAACCAAACTTCTAGTTATCTGGCTTACACCAGAATATTTTAAACAGATATATTTGTGTCTGAACAGTCAGGGAGACACTATTACTGCTTTTTTATGGAAAAATGGCCAAAAGTTGATAATACAGAGATTTGAACCGTGGAACTGCAAAACCAAACTTCTAGTTATCTGGCCTACACAAGAATATTTAAAACAGATATATTTGTGTCTGAACACTAATAGAGACCCTCAAACTGTTTTTTTTTACGTAAAAAAGGCCAAAAGCTGGATAATACTGGGATTTGAACTGAGGAACTGCAAAACCAAACTTGTAGCTATCTGGCCTACACCAGAATATTTTAAACAGATATATTTGGTCTGTACAGTCAGGGAGACACTATTACTGTTTTTTTTACGGAAAAACGGCCAAAAGCTGGATAATACAGAGATTTGTACTGTGGAACTGCAAAACCAAACTTGTAGTTATCTGGCCTACTCCAGAATATTTTAAACAAGAAATATTTGTGTTTGAACAGTCAAGGAGAGACTATTACTGTTTTTTCTTACGGAAAAAAGACCAAAAGTTGGATAATACTGAGATTTGAACCATGGAACTGGGAAACCAAACTTCTAGTTATCTGGCTTGCACCAGAATATTTTAAACAGATATATTTGGTCTGTACAGTCAGGGAGACACTATTACTGTTTTTTTTTGTAAAAAATGCAAAAAGCTGGATAATACAGAGATTTGTACAGTGGCACTGCAAAACCAAACTTCTAGTTATCTGGCTTACACCAGAATATGTTAACCATATATATTTGTGTCTGAACAGTCAGGGAGACACTATAACTGTTTAATTTTTATGGAAACAATGCCAAAAGCTGGATAATACAGAAATTTGAACCGTGGACCTGAAAAACCAAACTTCTAGTTATGTGGCCTACACCAGAATATTTTAACCAGATATATTTGTGTCTGAACAGTCATGGAGACACTATTACTGCTTTTTTACGGAAAAAAAGGCCAAAAGCTGGATAATACAGAGATTTGAACCGGGGAACTGCAAAACCAAACTTCTAGTTATCTGGCCTACACCAGAATATTTTACCCTGATATATTTGTTTCTGAACAGTCATGGAGACACTATTACTGCTTTTTTTACGGAAAAAGGCCAAAAACTGGATGATACAGAGATTTGATCCGTGGAACAGCAAAACCTAACTTTTAGTTATCTGGCCTACACCAGAATATTTTAAACAAATATATTTGTATCTGAGCAGTCAGGGAGGCACTTTTACTGTTTTTTTTACGGAAAAAAAGCCAAAAGCAGGATAATACTGGAATTTGAACCTTGGAACTGCAAAACCAAATTACTAGTTATCTGGCCTACACCAAAATATTTAAACAGATACATTTGTGTCTGAACAGTCAGGAAGACACTAATAATGTTTTTTTTACATAAAAAATGCCAAAAGCTGGATAATACAGAGATTTGAACTGTGGAACTGCAAAACGAAACTTCTAGTTATCTGGCCTACACCAGAATATGTTAACCATATATATTTGTGTCTGAACAGTCAGGGAGACACTATAACTGTTTAATTTTTATGGAAACAATGCCAAAAGCTGGATAATACAGAGATTTGAACCGTCGAACTGAAAAACCAAACTTCTAGTTATCTGGCCTTCACAAGAATATTTAAAACAGATATATTTGTGTCTGAACACTAACAGAGACCCTCAAACTGTTTTTTTTACGTAAAAAAGGCCAAAAGCTGGATAATACTGGGATTTGAACTGAGGAACTGCAAAACCAAACTTGTAGCTATCTGGCCTACACCAGAATATTTTAAACAGATATATTTGTGTCTGAACAGTCAAGGAGACACTATTACTATTTTTTTTACGGAAAAAGGGCCAAAAGCTGGATAATACAGAGATTTGTACTGTGGAACTGCAAAACCAAACTTGTAGTTATCTGGCCTACTCCAGAATATTTTAAACAAGAAATATTTGTGTTTGAACAGTCAAGGAGAGACTATTACTGTTTTTTCTTACGGAAAAAAGACCAAAAGTTGGATAATACAGAGATTTGAACCGAGGAACTGCAAAACCAAACTTCTAGTTATCTAGCCAACACCAGAAAATTTTAGTCAGATATATTTGTGTCTGAACAGTCAGGGAGACACTATTACTGTTTTTTTTAACGTAAAAAAGGCCAAAAACTGCATGATACAGAGATTTGAACCGTGGAACGGCAAAACCAAACTTCTAGTTATCTGGCCTACACCAGAATATTTTAAACACCTATATTTGTGTCTGAACAGTCAGGGGGATACTATTACTGTTTTTTTTTACAGAAAAAAGGCCAAAATCTGGAAAATACAGAGATTTGAACAATGCATCTGCAAAACCAAACTTCTAGTTTTCTGGCCTACACCAGAATATTTTAACTAGATATATTTGTATCTGGACAGTCAGGGAGAGACTATTACTGTTTTTTTTTATGGAAAAAATGCCAAAAGCTGGATAATACTGAGATTTCAACCATGGAACTGCAAAACCAAACTTCTAGTTATCTGACCTACAACAGAATATTTTAAATAGATATATCTGTGTCTGAACAGTCAGGGAGACACTGTTACATTTTTCTTACGGAAAAAAGGAAAAAAGCTGGATAATACAGAGATTTGAACCGTGGATCTGCAAAACCAGACTTTTAGTTATCTGGCCTACACCAGAATGTTTTAAACAGATATATTTGTGTCTGAACAGTAAGGGAGACACTATTACTGCTTTTTTATGGAAAAATGGCCAAAAGTTGATAATACAGAGATTTGAACCGTGGAACTGCAAAACCAAACTTCTAGTTATCTGGCCTACACAAGAATATTTAAAACAGATATATTTGTGTCTGAACACTAATAGAGACCCTCAAACTGTTTTTTTACGTAAAAAAGGCCAAAAGCTGGATAATACTGGGATTTGAACTGAGGAACTGCAAAACCAAACTTGTAGCTATCTGGCCTACACCAGAATATTTTAAACAGATATATTTGGTCTGTACAGTCAGGGAGACACTATTACTGTTTTTTTTACGGAAAAAGGGCCAAAGGCTGGATAATACAGAGATTTGTACTGTGGAACTGCAAAACCAAATTTGTAGTTATCTGGCCTACTCCAGAATATTTTAAACAAGAAATATTTGTGTTTGAACAGTCAAGGAGAGACTATTACTGTTTTTTCTTACGGAAAAAAGACCAAAAGTTGGATAATACTGAGATTTGAACCATGGAACTGCGAAACCAAACTTCTAGTTATCTGGCTTGCACCAGAATATTTTAAATAGATATATTTGTGTCTGAACAGTCAGGGAGACGTTATTACATTATTTTTATGGAAAAAAGGCCAAAGGCTGGATAATACTGAGATTTGAACCATGGAACTGCAAAACCAAACTTCTAGCTATCTGGCCTACACCAGAATATTTTAAACAGATATATTTGGTCTGTACAGTCAGGGAGACACTATTACTGTTTTTTTTTTGTAAAAAATGCAAAAAGCTGGATAATACAGAGATTTGTACAGTGGCACTGCAAAACCAAACTTCTAGTTATCTGGCTTACACCAGAATATGTTAACCATATATATTTGTGTCTGAACAGTCAGGGAGACACTATAACTGTTTAATTTTTATGGAAACAATGCCAAAAGCTGGATAATACAGAGATTTGAACCGTGGACCTGAAAAACCAAACTTCTAGTTATGTGGCCTACACCAGAATATTTTAACCAGATATATTTGTGTCTGAACAGTCATGGAGACACTATTACTGCTTTTTTACGGAAAAAAAGGCCAAAAGCTGGATAGTACAGAGATTTGAACCGGGGAACTGCAAAACCAAACTTCTAGTTATCTGGCCTACACCAGAATATTTTACCCTGATATATTTGTTTCTGAACAGTCATGGAGACACTATTACTGCTTTTTTTACGGAAAAAGGCCAAAAACTGGATGATACAGAGATTTGATCCGTGGAACGGCAAAACCTAACTTCTAGTTATCTGGCCTACACCAGAATATTTTAAACAAATATATTTGTTCTGTACAGTCAGGGAGACACTATTACTGTTTTTTTTACGGAAAAAGGGCCAAAAGCTGGATAATACAGATATTTGTACTGTGGAACTGCAAAACCAAATTTGTAGTTATCTGGCCTACTCTAGAATATTTTAAACAAGAAATATTTGTGTTTGAACAGTCAAGGAGAGACTATTACTGTTTTTTCTTACGGAAAAAAGACCAAAAGTTGGATAATACTGAGATTTGAACCATGGAACTGCGAAACCAAACTTCTAGTTATCTGGCTTGCACCAGAATATTTTAAATAGATATATTTGTGTCTGAACAGTCAGGGAGACATTATTACATTATTTTTATGGAAAAAAGGCCAAAGGCTGGATAATACTGAGATTTGAACCATGGAACTGCAAAACCAAACTTCTAGCTATCTGGCCTACACCAGAATATTTTAAACAGATATATTTGGTCTGTACAGTCAGGGAGACACTATTACTGTTTTTTTTTTGTAAAAAATGCAAAAAGCTGGATAATACAGAGATTTGTACAGTGGCACTGCAAAACCAAACTTCTAGTTATCTGGCTTACACCAGAATATGTTAACCATATATATTTGTGTCTGAACAGTCAGGGAGACACTATAACTGTTTAATTTTTATGGAAACAATGCCAAAAGCTGGATAATACAGAGATTTGAACCGTGGACCTGAAAAACCAAACTTCTAGTTATGTGGCCTACACCAGAATATTTTAACCAGATATATTTGTGTCTGAACAGTCATGGAGACACTATTACTGCTTTTTTACGGAAAAAAAGGCCAAAAGCTGGATAGTACAGAGATTTGAACCGGGGAACTGCAAAACCAAACTTCTAGTTATCTGGCCTACACCAGAATATTTTACCCTGATATATTTGTTTCTGAACAGTCATGGAGACACTATTACTGTTTTTTTACGGAAAAAGGCCAAAAACTGGATGATACAGAGATTTGATCCGTGGAACGGCAAAACCTAACTTCTAGTTATCTGGCCTACACCAGAATATTTTAAACAAATATATTTGTATCTGAGCAGTCAGGGAGGCACTTTTACTGTTTTTTTTACGGAAAAAAAGCCAAAAGCAGGATAATACTGGAATTTGAACCTTGGAACTGCAAAACCAAATTACTAGTTATCTGGCCTACACCAAAATGTTTAAACAGATACATTTGTGTCTGAACAGTCAGGAAGACACTAATAATGTTTTTTTTACATAAAAAATGCCAAAAGCTGGATAATACAGAGATTTGAACTGTGGAACTGCAAAACGAAACTTCTAGTTATCTGGCCTACACCAGAATATGTTAACCATATATATTTGTGTCTGAACAGTCAGGGAGACACTATAACTGTTTAATTTTTATGGAAACCATGCCAAAAGCTGGATAATACAGAGATTTGAACCGTGGAACTGAAAAACCAAACTTCTAGTTATGTGGCCTAAACCAGAATATTTTAAACAGATATATTTGTGTCTGAACAGTCAGGGAGACACTATGACTGTTTATTTTTGCGGAAAAAAGGCCAAAAGCTGGATAATACAGAGATTTGAACCGAGGAACTGCAAAACCAAACTTCTAGTTATCTAGCCAACAGCAGAAAATTTTAGTCAGATATATTTGTGTCTGAACAGTGAGGGAGACACTATTACTGTTTTTTTTTTACGTAAAAAAGGCCAAAAACTGGATGATACAGAGATTTGAACCGTGGAACGGCAAAACCAAACTTCTAGTTATCTAGCCAACAGCAGAAAATTTTAGTCAGATATATTTGTGTCTGAACAGTGAGGGAGACACTATTACTGTTTTTTTTTACAGAAAAAAGGCCAAAATCTGGAAAATACAGAGATTTGAACCATGGAACTGCAAAACCAAACTTCTAGTTATCTAGCCAACACCAGAAAATTTTAGTCAGATATAATTGTGTCTGAACAGTGAGGGAGACACTATTACATTTTTTTTTACGGAAAAAAGGAAAAAAGCTGGATAATACAGAGATTTGAACCGTGGAACTGCAAAACCAGACTTTTAGTTATCTGGCCTACACCAGAATGTTTAAAACAGATATATTTGTGTCTGAACAGTAAGGGAGACACTACTACTGTTTTTTTTTACGGAAAAAAGGCCAAAAGCTGGATAATACAGAGATTTGAACCTTGGAACTGCAAAAGCAAATTACCAGTTATCTGGCCTACACCAGAATATTTTAACAGATATATTTGTGTCTGAACAGTCAGGAAGACACTAATAATGTTTTTTTTACATAAAAAATGCCAAAAGCTGGATAATACAGAGATTTCAACTGTGGAACTGCAAAACCAAACTTCTAGTTATCTGGCCTACACCAGAATATGTTAACCATATATATTTGTGTCTGAACAGTCAAGGAGACACTATAACTGTTTAATTTTTATGTAAACAATGCCAAAAGCTGGATAATACAGAGATTTGAACCGTGGAACTGAAAAACCAAACTTCTAATTATTTCGCCTACACCAGAATATTTTAAACAGATATATTTGTGTCTGAACAGTCAGGGAGACACTATTTCTGTTTTTTTTATGGAAAAAAGGCCAAAAGCTGAATAATACTGAGATTTGAACCATGGAACTGCAAAACCAAACTTCTAGCTTTCTGGCCTACACCAGAATATTTTAAACAGATATATTTGTGTCTGAACTTTCAGGGAGACACTATTACTGTTTTTTTATGTAAAAAATGCCAAAAGCTGGAAAATACAGAGATTTGAACCGTGGAACTGAAAAACCAAACTTCTAGTTATGTGGCCTACACCAGAATATTTTAAACAGATATATTTTTCTCTGAACAGTCAGGGAGACACGATTACTGCTTTTTTTACGGAAAAGGCCAAAAGCTGGATAATACTGAGATTTGAACCATGAAACTGCAAAACCAAACTTCTAGTTATCTGGCCTACACCAGAATATTTTAAACAAGAAATATTTGTGTTTGAACAGTCAAGGAGAGACTATTACTGTTTTTTCTTACGGAAAAAAGGCCAAAAGTTGGATAATACTGAGATTTGAACCATGGAACTGCGAAACCAAACTGGTAGTTATCTGGCCTACACCAGAATATTTTAAATAGATATATTTGTGTCTGAACAGTCAGGGAGACACTATTACATTTTTTTTACGGAAAAAAGGAAAAAAGCTGGATAATACAAAGATTTGAACAGTGGAACTGCAAAACCAAACTTCTACTTATCTGGCCTACACCAGAATATTTTAAATAGATATATTTGTGTCTGAACAGTCAGGGAGACACTATTACATTTTTTTACGGAAAAAAGGAAAAAAGCTGGATAATACAGAGATTTGAACCGTGGAACTGCAAAACCAAACTTCTAGTTATCTGGCCTACACCAGAATATGTTTACCATACATATTTGTGTCTGAACAGTCAGGGAGACACTACTACTGTTTTTTATGTAAAAAATGCCAAAAACTGGATAATACAGAGATTTGTACCGTGGAACTGCAAAACCAAACTTCTAGTTATGTGGCCTACACCAGATATCTAAACCATATATATTTGTGTCTGAACAGTCAGGGAGACACTATAACTGTTTATTTTTTATGGAAACAATGCCAAAAGCTGGATAATGCAGAGATTTGAACCGTGGAACTGCAAAACCAAACTTCTAGTTATGTGGCCTACACCAGAATATTTTAAATAGATATATTTGTGTCTGAGCAGTCAGGGAGACACTATTACATTTTTTTACGGAAAAAAGGAAAAAAGCTGGATAATACAGAGATTTGAACCATGGAACTGCGAAACCAAACTTCTAGTTATCTGGCCTACACCAGAATATTTTAAATAGATATATTTGTGCCTGAACAGTCAGGGAGACACTGTTACATTTTTTTTATGGAAAAAAGGCCAAAAGGCTGGATAATACTGAGATTTGAACCATGGAACTGCAAAACCAAACTTCTAGTTATCTGGCCTACACCAGAATATGTTTACCATACATATTTGTGTCTGAACAGTCAGGGAGACACTATTACTGTTTTTTATGTAAAAAATGCCAAAAACTGGATAATACAGAGATTTGTACCGTGGAACTGCAAAACCAAACTTCTAGTTATGTGGCCTACACCAGAGATCTTAACCATAAATATTTGTGTCTGAACAGTCAGGGAGACACTATAACTCTTTAATTTTTATGGAAACAATGCCAAAAGCTGGATAATACAGAGATTTGAACCGTGGAACTGCAAAACCAAACTTCTAGCTATCTGGCCTACACCAGAATATTTTAAACAGATATATTTGTGTCTGTACAGTCAGGGAGACACTATTACTGTTTTTTTTTGTAAAAAATGCAAAAAGCTGGATAATACAGAGATTTGTACAGTGGCACTGCAAAAGCAAACTTCTAGTTATCTGGCTTACACCAGAATATGTTAACCATATATATTTGTGTCTGAACAGTCAGGGAGACACTATAACTGTTTAATTTTCATGGAAACAATGCCAAAAGCTGGATAATACAGAGATTTGAACCGTGAAACTGAAAAACCAAACTTCTAGTTATGTGGCCTACACCAGAATATTTTAACCAGATATATTTGTGTCTGAACAGTCATGGAGACACTATTACTGCTTTTTTTACGGAAAAAAAGGCCAAAAGCTGGATAATACAGAGATTTGAACCGGGGAACTGCAAAGCCAAACTTCTAGTTATCTGGCCTACACCAGAATATTTTAGCCTGATATATTTGTGTCTGAACAGTCATGGAGACACTATTACTGCTTTTTTTACGGAAAAAGGCCAAAAACTGGATGATACAGAGATTTGATCCGTGGAACGGCAAAACCTAACTTCTAATTATCTGGCCTACACCAGAATATTTTAAACAAATATATTTGTATCTGAGCAGTCAGGGAGACACTATTACTGTTTTTTTTACGGAAAAAAAGGCCAAAAGCTGGATAATACTGAGAGTTGAACCGTGGAACTGCAAAACCAAACTTCTAGTTTTCTGGCCTACACCAGAATATTTTAAACAGATATAATTGTGTCTGAACAGTCAGGGAGACACTATTACTTTTTTTTTTACGGAAAAAAAGTCAAAAGCAGGATAATACTGGAATTTGAACCTTGGAACTGCAAAACCAAATTACTAGTTATCTGGCCTACACCAGAATATTTTAAATAGATATATTTGTGTTTGAACAGTCAGGGAGACACTATTACATTTTTTTTACGGAAAAAAGGAAAAAAGCTGGATAATACAGAGATTTGAACCGTGGAACTGGAAAACCAAACTTCTAGTTATCTGGCCTACACCAGAATATTTTAAATAGATATATTTGTGTCTGAACAGTCAGGGAGACACTATTACATTTTTTTACGGAAAAAAGGAAAAAAGCTGGATAATACTGAGATTTGAACCGTGGAACTGCAAAACCAAACTTCTAGTTATCTTGCCTACACCAGAATATGTTTACCATACATATTTGTGTCTGAACAGTCAGGGAGACACTATTACTGTTTTTTATGTAAAAAATGCCAAAAGCTGGATAATACAGAGATTTGTACAGTGGAACTGCAAAACCAAACTTCTAGCTATGTGGCCTACACCAGATATCTTAACCATATATATTTGTGTCTGAACAGTCAGGGAGACACTATAACTGTTTAATTTTTATGGAAACAATGCCAAAAGCTGGATAATACAGAGATTTGAACCGTGGAACTGCAAAACCAAACTTCTAGTTATGTGGCCTACACCAGAATATTTAAAACAGATATATTTTTGTCTGAATAGTCAGGGTGACACTATTACTGTTTGTTATGGAAAAAGGCCAAAAGTTGGATAATACTGAGATTTGAACCATGGAACTGCAAAACCAAACTTCTAGTTATCTGGCCTACACCAGAATATTTTAAATAGATATATTTGTGTCTGAACAGTCAGGGAGACACTATTACATTTTTTTTATGGAAAAAAGGCCAAAGCTGGATAATACTGAGATTTGAACCATGGAACTGCAAAATCAAACTTCTAGCTATCTGGCCTACACCAGAATATTTTAAACAGATATATCTGTGTCTGAACAGTCATGGAGACACTATTACTGTTTTTTTTTGTAAAAAATGCAAAAAGCTGGATAATACAGAGATTTGTACAGTGGCACTGCAAAACCAAACTTCTAGTTATCTGGCTTACACCAGAATATGTTAACCATATATATTTGTGTCTGAACAGTCAGGGAGACACTATAACTGTTTAATTTTTATGGAAACAATGCCAAAAGCTGGATAATACAGAGATTTGAACCGTGGAACTGAAAAACCAAACTTCTAGTTATGTGGACTACACCAGAATATTTTAACCAGATATATTTGTGTCTGAACAGTCATGGAGACACTATTACTGCTTTTTTTACGGAAAAAAAGGCCAAAAGCTGGATAATACAGAGATTTGAACCGGGGAACTGAAAAACCAAACTTCTAGTTATCTGGCCTATACCAGAATATTTTAGCCTGATATATTTGTGTCTGAACAGTCATGGAGACACTATTACTGCTTTTTTTACGGAAAAAGGCAAAAAACTGGATGATACAGAGATTTGATCCGTGGAACGGCAAAACCTAACTTCTAGTTATCTGGACTACACCAGAATATTTTAAACAAATATATTCGTATCTGAGCAGTCAGGGAGACACTATTACTGTTTTTTTGATGGAAAAAAAGCCAAAAGCAGGATAATACTGGAATTTGAACCTTGGAACTGCAAACCAAATTACTAGTTATCTGGAAAACACCAGAATATTTTAACAGATATATTTGTGTCTGAACAGTCAGGAAGACACTAATAATGTTTTTTTTACATAAAAAATGCCAAAAGCTGGATAATACAGAGATTTGAACTGTGGAACTGCAAAACCAAACTTCTAGTTATCTGGCCTACACCAGAATATGTTAACCATATATATTTGTGTCTGAACAGTCAGGGAGACACTATAACTGTTTAATTTTTATGGAAACAATGCCAAAAGCTGGATAATACAGAGATTTGAACCGTGGAACTGAAAAACCAAACTTCTAGTTATTTCGCCTACACCAGAATATTTTAAACAGATATATTTGTGTCTGAACAGTCAGGGAGACACTATTTCTGTTTTTTTTTGGAAAAAAAGCCAAAAGCTGGATAATACTGAGATTTGAACCATGGAACTGCAAAACCAAACTTCTAGCCTTCTGGCCTACACGAGAATATTTTAAAAAGATATATTTGTATCTGAACTGTCAGGGAGACACTATTACTGTTTTTTTATGTAAAAAATGCCAAAAGCTGGATAATACAGAGATTTGAACCGTGGAACTGAAAAACCAAACTTCTAGTTATGTGGCCTACACCAGAATATTTGAAACAGATATCTTTTTCTCTGAACCGTCAGGGAGACACTTTTACTGTTTTTTTATGGAAAAAAGGCCAAAAGTTGGAAAATACTGAGATTTGAACCATGGAACTGCAAAAGCAATCTTCTAGTTATCTGGCCTACACCAGAATATTTTAAACAGATATATTTGTGTCTGAACAGTCAGGGAGACACGATTACTGCTTTTTTTACGGAAAAAGGCAAAAAGCTGGATAATACTGAGATTTGAACCATGGAACTGCAAAACCAAACTTCTAGTTATCTGGCCTTCACCAGAATATTTTAAACAAGAAATATTTGTGTTTGAACAGTCAAGGAGAGACTATTACTGCTTTTTTTACGGATAAAAAGGCCAAAAGCTGGATAATACAGAGATTTGAACCGGGGAACTGCAAAACCAAACTTCTAGTTATCTGGCCTACACCAGAATATTTTAGCCTGATATATTTGTGTCTGAACAGTCAGGGAGACACTATTAATGTTTTTTTTTACGGAAAAAGGCCAAAAACTGGATGATACAGAGATTTGATCCGTGGAACGGCAAAACCTACCTTCTAGTTATCTGGCCTACACCAGAATATTTTAAACAGATATATTTGTGTCTGAACTGTCAGGGAGACAATATTACTGTTTTTTTATGTAAAAAATGCCAAAAGCTGGATAATACAGAGATTTGAACAGTGGAACTGCAAAACCAAACTAATAGTTATCTGGCCTACACCAGATATGTTAACCGTATATATTTGTGTCTGAACAGTCAGGGAGACACTATAACGGTTTAATTTTTATGGAAACAATGCCAAAAGCTGGATAATACAGAGATTTGAACTGTGGAACTGAAAAACCAAACTTCTAGTTATGTGGCCTACACCAGAATATTTTAAACAGATATATTTTTCTCTGAACAGTCAGGGAGACATAATTACTGTTTTTTTGTGGAAAAAAGGCCAAAAGTTGGAAAATACTGAGATTTAAACCATGCAACTGCAAAACCAATCTTCTAGCTATCTGGCCTACACCAGAATATTTTAAACAGATATATTTGTGTCTGAACAGTCAGGGAGACACTCTTACTGTTTTTTTTTACGGAAAAAGGCCAAAAACTGGATGATACAGAGATTTGATCCGTGGAACGGCAAAACCTAACTTGTAGTTATCTGGCCTACACCAGAATATTTTAAACAGATATATTTGTGTTTGAACAGTCAAGGAGAGACTATTACATTTTTCTTACGGAAAAAAGGCCAAAAGTTGGAAAATACTGAGATTTGAACCATGGAACTGCGAAAACAAACTACTAGTTATCTGGCCTACACCAGAATATTTTAAATAGATATATTTGTGTCTGAATAGTCAGGGAGACACTACTACATTTTTTTTACGGAAAAAAGGAAAAAAGCTGGATAATACAGAGATTTGAACCGTGGTACTGCAAAACCAAACTTCTAGTTATCTGGCCTACACCAGAATATTTTAAATAGATATATTTGTGTCTGAACAGTCAGGGAGACACTATTACATTTTTTTACGGAAAAAAGGAAAAAAGCTGGATAATACAGAGATTTAAACCGTGGAACTGCAAAACCAAACTTCTAGTTATCTGGCCTACACCAGAATATGTTAACCATACATATTTGTGTCTGAACAGTCAGGGAGACACTATTACTGTTTTTTATGTAAAAAATGCCAAAAGCTGAATAATACAGAGATTTGTACAATGGAACTGCAAAACCAAACTTCTAGTTATGTGGCCTACACCAGATATCTTAACGATATATATTTGTGTCTGAACAGTCAGGGAGACACTATAACTGTTTATTTTTTATGGAAACAATGCCAAAAGCTGGATAATACAGAGAATTGAACTGTGGAACTGCAAAACCAAACTTCTAGTTATCTGGCCTACACCAGAATATTTTAACAGATATATTTGTGTCTGAACAGTCAGGAAGACACTATTAATGTTTTTTTTACATAAAAAATGCCAAAAGCTGGATAATACAGAGATTTGAACTGTGGAACTGCAAAACCAAACTTCTAGTTATCTGGCCTACACAAGAATATGTTATCCATATATATTTGTGTCTGAACAGTCAGGGAGACACTATAACTGTTTAATTTTTATGAAAACAATGCCAAAAGCTGGATAATACAGAGATTTGAACCGTGGAACTGAAAAACCAAACTTCTTGTTATTTCTTCTACACCAGAATATTTTAAACAGATATATTTGTGTCTGAACTGTCAGGGAGACACTATTACTGTTTTTTTATGTAAAAAATGCCAAAAGCTGGATAATACAGAGATTTGAACAGTGGAACTGCAAAACCAAACTTCTAGTTATCTGGCCTACACGAGATATGTTAACCGTATATATTTGAGTCTGAACAGTCAGAGAGACACTATAACTGTTTATTTTTTATGGAAACAATGCCAAAAGCTGGATAATACAGAGATTTGAACCGTGGAACTGAGAAACCAAACTTCTAGTTATCTGGCCTACACCAGAATATTTAAAACAGATATATTTGTGTCTGAAAAGACAGGGAGACACTCTTACTGGATTTTTACGGAAAAAAGGGCAAAAGCTGGATAATACTGAGATTTGAACAGTGGAACTGCAAAACCAAACTTCTAGTTATCTGGCCTACACCAGAGTATTTTAAACAAATATATTTGTGTCTGAACAGTCAGGGAGACGCTATCACTGTTTTTTTTATGTAAAAAAGGCCAAAAGCAGGACAATACTGAGATTTGAACCGTGCAACTGCAAAATTAAACTTCTAGTTATCTGCCCTACACCAGAATATTTTAAACAGATATATTTGTGTCTGAACAGTCAGGGAGACACTATTACTGTTTTTTTTATGGAAAAAAGGCCAAAAGCTGGATAACACAGAGATTTGTACCGGGGAACTGCAAAACCAATCTTCTAGTTATCTGGCCTACACCAGAGTATTTTAAACAAATATATTTGTGTCTGAACAGTCAGGGAGACGCTATCACTGTTTTTTTTTGTAAAAAAGGCCAAAAGCAGGATAATACTGAGATTTGAACTGTGCATCTGCAAATCCAAACTTCTAGTTATCTGGCCTACACCAGAATATTTTAAACAGTTACAGTAGAGACCAAAAGTTTGGACACACCTTCTCATTTAAAGATTTTTTTGTATTTTCATAACTATGAAAATTGTACATTCACACTGAAGGCATCAAAACTATGAAATAACACGTGTGGAATTATTTACTTAACAAAGAAATGTGAAACAGCTGAAAATATGTCTTATATTCTAGGTTCTTCAAAGTAGCCACTTTTTGCTTTGATGACTGCTTTGCACACTCTTGGCATTCTTTTGATGAGCTTCAAGAGGTAGTCACCGGAAATCATTTTCACTCCACAGGTGTGCCCTGTCTGGTTTAATAAGTGGGATTTCTTGCCTTATAAATGGGGTTGGGACCATCAGTTGTGTTGTGCAGAAGTCTGGTGCAAACACAGCTGATAGTCCTACTGAATAGACTGTTAGAATTTGTATTATGTCAAGAAAAAAGCAGCTTATTAAAGAAAAACGAGTGGCCATCATTACTTTTAGGAATGAAAGTCAGTCAGTGTGAAAAATTGGGAAAACTTTGAAAGTGTCCCCAAGTGTAGTTGCAAAAACCATCAAGCGCTACAAAAAAACTGGATCACCTGAGGACCGCCCCAGGAAAGGAAGACCAAGAGTCACCTCTGCTTCTGAGGATAAGTTTATCCGAGTCACCAGCCTCAGAAATCACAGGTTAACAGCAGCTCAGATTAAAGACCAGGTCAATGCCACACAGAGTTCTAGCTGCAGACACATCTCTACAACAATGTTTAAGAGGAGACTTTGTGCAGCAGGCATTCATGGTAAAATAGCTGCTAGGAAACCACTGCTAAGGACAGGCAACAAGCAGAAGAGACTTGTTTGGGCTAAAGAACACAAGGAATGGACATTAGACCAGGGGAAATCTGTGCTTTGGTCTGATGAGTCCAAATTTGAGATCTTTGGTTCCAACCACCGTGTCTTTGTGCGACGCAGAAAAGGTGAACGGATGGACTCTACATGCCTGGTTCCCATCGTGAAGCAAGTAGGAGGAGGTGTGATGGTGTGGGGGTGATTTTCTGGTGACACTGTTGGGGATTTATTCAAAATTGAAGGCATACTGAACCAGTATGGCTACCACAGCATCTTGCAGCGGCATGCTATTCCATCCAGTTTGCGCTTAGTTGGACCATCATTTATTTTTCAACAGGGCAATGACCCCAAACACACCTACAGGCTGTGTAAGGGCTATTTGACCAAGAAGGAGAGCGATGGGGTGCTACGCCAGATGACCTGGCCTCCACAGTCACCAGACCTGAACCCAATCGAGATGGTTTGTGGTAAGCTGGACCGCAGAGTGAAGGCAAAAGGGACAACAAGTGCTAAGCATCTCTGGGAACTCCTTCAAGATTGTTGGAAGACCATTTCCGGTGACTACCTCTTGAAGCTCATCAAGAGAATGCCAAGAGTGTGCAAAGCAGTCATCAAAGCAAAAGGTGTCTACTTTGAAGAACCTAGAATATGAGAGATATTTTCAGTTGTTTCACACTTTTTTGTTAAGTATATAATTCCACATGTGTCAATTCATAGTTTTGTTGCATTCAGTGTGAATGTACAATTTTCAAACTCATGAAAATACAGAAAAATCTTTAAATGAGAAGGTGTGTCCAAACTTTTGGTTTGTACTGTATATTTGTTTCTTAACAGTCAGGGAGACACTATTACTGTTTTTTTACGGAAAAAAGGCCAAAACAGGATAATACAGAGATTTGAACCGTGGAACTGCAAAACCAAACTTCTAGTTATCTGGCCTACACCAGAATATTTTAACCAGTTAAATTTGTATCTGTACAGTCAGGCAGACACTATTACTGTTTTTTTAAGGAAAAAAGGCCAAAAGCTGGATAATACAGAGATTTAAACCGTGGAACTGCAAAACCAAACTTCTAGTTATCTGGCCTACACCAGAATATTTTAAACAGATATATTTGTGTCTGAACAGACAGGGAGACACTATTATTGTTTTTTTTATGGAAAAAAAGCCAAAAACTGATTAATACAGAGATTTGAACCGTGGTACTGCAAAACCAAACTTGTAGTTATCTGGCCAACACCAGAATATTTTAAACAGATATATTTGTGTCTGAACAGTCAGGGAGACACTATGACTGTTTATTTTTGCGGAAAAAAGGCCAAAAGCTGGATAATACAGGGATTTGAACCGAGGAACTGCAAAACCAAACTTCTAGTTATCTGGCCAACACCAGAAAATTTTAGCCAGATATATTTGTGTCTGAACAATCAGGGAGACACTATTACTGTTTTTTTTTACGTAAAAAAGGCCAAAAACTGGATGATACAGAGATTTGAACCGTGGAACGGCAAAACCAAACTTCTGGTTATCTGGCCTACACCAGAATATTTCAAACAGATATATTTGTGTCTGAACAGTCAGGGGGACACTACTACTATTTTTTTTTACAGAAAAAAGGCCAAAATCTGGAAAATACAGAGATTTGAACCATGCATCTGCAAAACCAAACTTCTAGTTATCTGGCCTACACCAGAATATTTTAACTAGATATATTTGTATCTGAACAGTCAGGGAGAGACTATTACTGTTTTTTTTTATGGAAAAAATGACAAAAGCTGGATAATACTGAGATTTCAACCATGGAACTGCAAAACCAAGCTTCTAGTTATCTGACCTACAACAGAATATTTTAAATAGATATATCTGTGTCTTAACAGTCAGGGAGACACTGTTACATTTTTTTTTACGGAAAAAAGGAAAAAAGCTGGATAATACAGAGATTTGAACGGTGGAACTGAAAAACCAGACTTTTAGTTATCTGGCCAACATCAGAATGTTTTAAACAGATATATTTGTGTCTGAACAGTAAGGGAGACACTACTACTGTTTTTTTTTACGGAAAAAAAAGACAAAGGCTGGATAATACAGAGATTTGAACCGTGGAACTGCTAAACCAAACTTCTAATTATCTGGCTTACAAAAGAATATTTTAAACAGATATATTTGTGTCTCAACAGTCAGGTAGACACTATTACTGCTTTTTTATGGAAAAAGGGCCAAAAGTTGATAATACAGAGATTTGAACCGTGGAACTGCAAAACCAAATTTCTAGTTATCTGGCCTACACAAGAATATTAAAAACAGATATATTTGTGTCTGAACACTAATAGAGACCCTCAAACTGTTTTTTTTTACGTAAAAAAGGCCAAAAGCTGGATAATACTGAGATTTGAACCGAGGAACTGCAAAACCAAACTTGTAGTTATCTGGCCTACACCAGAATATTTTAAACAGATATATTTGTGTCTGAACAGTCAAGGAGACACTATTACTGTTTTTTTTTACGGAAAAAGGGCCAAAAGCTGGATAATACAGAGATTTGTACTGTGGAACTGCAAAACCAAACTTGTAGTTATCTGGCCTACTCCAGAATATTGTAAACAAGAAATATTTGTGTTTGAACAGTCAAGGAGAGACTAATACTGTTTTTTCTTACGGAAAAAAGGAAAAAAGCTGGATAATACAGAGATTTGAACCGTGGAACTGCAAAACCAAACTTCTAGTTATCTGGCCCACACCAGAATATTTTAAATAGATATATTTGTGTCTGAACAGTCAGGGAGACACTATTACATTTTTTTAAGGAAAAAAGGAAAAAAGCTGGATAATACAGAGATTTGAACCGTGGAACTGCAAAACCAAACTTCTAGTTATCTTGCCTACACCAGAATATGTTTACCATACATATTTGTGTCTGAACAGTCAGGGAGACACTATTACTGTTTTTTATGTAAAAAATGCCAAAAGCTGGATAATACAGAGATTTGTACAGTGGAACTGCAAAACCAAACTTCTAGTTATGTGGCCTACACCAGATATCTTAACCATATTTATTTGTGTCTGAACAGTCAGGGAGACACTATAACTGTTTAATTTTTATGGAAACAATGCCAAAAGCTGGATAATACAGAGATTTGAACCGTGGAACTGCAAAACCAAACTTCTAGTTATGTGGCCTACACCAGAATATTTTAAACAGATATATTTTTGTCTGAACAGTCAGGGAGGCACTATTACTGTTTTGTATGGAAAAAGGCCAAAAGTTGGATAATACTGAGATTTGAACCAAGGAACGGCAAAACCAAACTTCTAGTTATCTGGCTTACACCAGAATAAGTTAACCATATATATTTGTGTCTGAACAGTAGGGGAGACACTATAACTGTTTAATTTTTATGGAAACAATGCCAAAAGCTGGATAATACAGAGATTTGAACCGTGGAACTGAAAAACCAAACTTCTAGTTATTTCGCCTACACCAGAATATTTTAAACAGATATATGTGTCTGAACAGTCAGGGAGACACTATTTCTGTTTTTTTTATGGAATAAAGGCCAAAAGCTGGAAAATACTGAGATTTGAACCATGGAACTGCAAAACCAAACTTCTAGCTTTCTGGCCTACACCAGAATATTTTAAACAGATATATTTGTGTCTGAACTGTCAGGGAGACACTATTACTGTTTTTTTATGTAAAAAATGCCAAAAGCTGGATAATACAGAGATTTGATCCGTGGAACGGCAAAACCTAACTTGTAGTTGTCTGGCCTACACCAGAATATGTTTACCATACATATTTGTGTCTGAACAGTCAGGGAGACACTATTACTGTTTTTTATGTAAAAAATGCCAAAAGCTGGATAATACAGAGATTTGTACAGTGGAACTGCAAAACCAAACTTCTAGTTATGTGGCCTACACCAGATATCTTAACCATATTTATTTGTGTCTGAACAGTCAGGGAGACACTATAACTGTTTAATTTGTATGGAAACAATGCCAAAAGCTGGATAATACAGAGATTTGAACCATGGAACTGCAAAACCAAACTTCTAGTTATGTGGCCTACACCAGAATATTTTAAACAGATATATTTTTGTCTGAACAGTCAGGGAGACACTATTACTGTTTTCTATGGAAAAAGGCCAAAAGTTGGATAATACTGAGATTTGAACCAAGGAACTCCAAAACCAAACTTCTAGTTATCTGGCCTACACCAGAATATTTTAAATAGATATATTTGTGTCTGAACAGTCAGAGAGACACTATTACATTTTTTTTATGGAAAAAAGGCCAAAGGCTGGATAATACTGAGATTTGAACCATGGAACTGCAAAACCAAACTTCTAGCTATCTGGCCTACACCAGAATATTTTAAACAGATATATTTGTGTCTGTACAGTCAGGAAGACACTATTACTGTTTTTTTTTGTAAAAAATGCAAAAAGCTGGATAATACAGAGATTTGTACAGTGGCACTGCAAAACCAAACTTCTAGTTATCTGGCTTACACCAGAATATGTTAACCATATATATTTGTGTCTGAACAGTCAGGGAGACACTATAACTGTTTAATTTTTATGGAAACAATGCCAAAAGCTGGATAATACAGAGATTTGAACCGTGGAACTGAAAAACCAAACCTCTAGTTATGTGGCCTACAACAGAATATTTTAACCAGATATATTTGTGTCTGAACAGTCATGGAGACACTATTACTGCTTTTTTTACGGAAAAAAAGGCCAAAAGCTGGATAATACAGAGATTTGAACCGGGGAACTGCAAAAGCAAACTTCTAGTTATCTGGCCAACACCAGAAAATTTTAGCCAGATATATTTGTGTCTGAACAGTCAGGGAGACACTATTACTGTTTTTTTTTACGTAAAAAAGGCCAAAAACTGGACGATACAGAGATTTGAACCGTGGAACGGCAAAACCAAACTTCTAGTTATCTGGCCTACACCAGAATATTTTAAACAGATATATTTGTGTCTGAACAGTCAGGGGGACACTACTACTCTTTTTTTTTACAGAAAAAAAGGCCAAAATCTGGAAAATACAGAGATTTGAACCATGCATCTGCAAAACCAAACTTCTAGTTATCTGGCCTACACCGGAATATTTTAACTAGATATATTTGTATCTGAACAGTCAGGGAGAGACTATTACTGTTTTTTTTTATGGAAAAAATGCCAAAAGCTGGATAATACTGAGATTTCAACCATGGAACTGCAAAACCAAACTTCTAGTTATCTGACCTACAACAGAATATTTTAAATAGATATATCTGTGTCTGAACAGTCAGGGAGACACTGTTACATTTTTTTTTACGAAAAAAAGGAAAAAAGCTGGATAATACAGAGATTTGAACGGTGGAACTGAAAAACCAGACTTTTAGTTATCTGGCCAACACCAGAATGTTTTAAACAGATATATTTGTGTCTGAACAGTAAGGGAGACACTACTAATGTTTTTTTTTACGGAAAAAAAAGACAAAAGCTGGATAATACAGAGATTTGAACCGTGGAACTGCTAAACCAAACTTCTAGTTATCTGGCTTACAAAAGAATATTTTAAACAGATATATTTGTGTCTCAACAGTCAGGGAGACACTATTACTGCTTTTTTATGGAAAAAAGGCCAAAAGTTGATAATACAGAGATTTGAACCGTGGAACTGCAAAACCAAACTTCTAGTTATCTGGCCTACACAAGAATATTTAAAACAGATATATTTGTGTCTGAACACTAATAGAGACCCTCAAACTGTTTTTTTTTACGTAAAAAAGGCCAAAAGCTGGATAATACTGAGATTTGAACCGAGGAACTGCAAAACCAAACTTGTAGTTATCTGGCCTACACCAGAATATTTTAAACAGATATATTTGTGTCTGAACAGTCAAGGAGACACTATTACTGTTTTTTTTTACGGAAAAAGGGCCAAAAGCTGGATAATACAGAGATTTGTACTGTTGAACTGCAAAACCAAACTTGTAGTTATCTGGCCTACTCCAGAATATTGTAAACAAGAAATATTTGTGTTTGAACAATCAAGGAGAGACTATTACTGTTTTTTCTTACGGAAAAAAGACCAAAAGTTGGATAATACTGAGATTTGAACCATGGAACTGCGAAACCAAACTTCTAGTTATCTGGCCTACACCAGAATATTTTAAATAGATATATTTGTGTCTGAACAGTCAGGGAGACACTATTACATTTTTTTACGGAAAAAAGGAAAAAAGCTGGATAATACAGAGATTTGAACCGTGGAAATGCAAAAACAAACTTCTAGTTATCTTGCCTACACCAGAATATGTTTACCATACTTATTTGTGTCTGAACAGTCAGGGAGACACTATTACTGTTTTTTATGTAAAAAATGCCAAAAGCTGGATAATACAGAGATTTGTACAGTGGAACTGCAAAACCAAACTTCTAGTTATGTGGCCTACACCAGATATTTTAACCATATTTATTTTTGTCTGAACAGTCAGGGAGACACTATAACTGTTTAATTTTTATGGAAACAATGCCGAAAGCTGGATAATACAGAGATTTGAACCGTGGAACTGCAAAACCAAACTACTAGTTATGTGGCCTACACCAGAATATTTTAAATAGATATATTTGTGTCTGAACAGTCAGGGAGACACTATTACTGTTTTCTATGGAAAAAGGCCAAAAGTTGGATAATACAGAGATTTGTACAGTGGAACTGCAAAACCAAACTTCTAGTTATGTGGCCTACACCAGATATTTTAACCATATTTATTTGTGTCTGAACAGTCAGGGAGACACTATAACTGTTTAATTTTTATGGAAACAATGCCGAAAGCTGGATAATACAGAGATTTGAACCGTGGAACTGCAAAACCAAACTACTAGTTATGTGGCCTACACCAGAATATTTTAAATAGATATATTTGTGTCTGAACAGTCAGGGAGACACTATTACTGTTTTCTATGGAAAAAGGCCAAAAGCTGGATAATACAGAGATTTGAACCGGGGAACTGCAAAACCAAACTACTAGCTATCTGGCCTACACCAGAATATTTTAGCCTGATATATTTGTGTCTGAACAGTCATGGAGACACTATTACTGCTTTTTTTACGGAAAAAGGAAAAAAACTGGATGATACAGAGATTTGATCCGTGGAACGGCAAAACCTAACTTCTAGTTATCTGGCCTACACCAGAATATTTTAAACAAATATATTTGCATCTGAGCAGTCAGGGAGACACTATTACTGTTTTTTGGACGGAAAAAAAGCCAAAAGCAGGATAATACTGGAATTTGAACCTTGGAACTGCAAAACCAAATTACTAGTTATCTGGCCTACACCAGAATATTTTAACAGATATATTTGTGTCTGAACAGTCAGGAAGACACTAATAATGTTTTTTTTACATAAAAAAGGCCAAAAGCTGGAAAATACTGAGATTTGAACCATGGAACTGCAAAACCAAACTTCTAGCTTTCTGGCCTACACCAGAATATTTTAAACAGATATATTTGTGTCTGAACTGTCAGGGAGACACTATTACTGTTTTTTTATGTAAAAAATGCCAAAAGCTGGATAATACAGAGATTTGATCCGTGGAACGGCAAAACCTAACTTGTAGTTATCTGGCCTACACCAGAATATTTTAAACAGATATATCTGTGTCTGAACAGTCAGGGAGACACGATTACTGCTTTTTTTTACGGAAAAAGGCCAAAAGCTGGATAATACAGAGATTTGAACCGGGGAACTGCAAAACCAAACTTCTAGTTATCTGGCCTACACCAGAATATTTTAGCCTGATATATTTGTGTCTGAATAGTCAGGTAGATATGATTACATTTTTTTTACGGAAAAAAGGAAAAAAGCTGGCTTATACAGAGATTTGAACCGTGGAACTGCAAAACCAAACTTCTAGTTATCTGGCCTACACCAGAATATTTTAAATAGATATATTTGTGTCTGAACAGTCAGGGAGACACTATTACATTTTTTTACGGAAAAAAGGAAAAAAGCTGGATTATACAGAGATTTGAACCGTGGAACTGCAAAACCAAACTTCTAGTTATGTGGCCTACACCAGATATCTTAACCATATATATTTGTGTCTGAACAGTCAGGGAGACACTATAACTGTTTATTTTTTATGGAAACAATGCCAAAAGCTGGATAATACAGAGATTTGAAACGTGGAACTGCAAAACCAAACTTCTAATTATGTGGCCTACACCAGAATATTTTAAACAGATATATTTTTGTCTGAACAGTCAGGGAGACACTATTACTGTTTTTTATGGAAAAAGGCCAAAAGTTGGATAATACTGAGATTTGAACCATGGAACTGCAAAACCAAACTTCTAGTTATATGGCCTACACCAGAATATTTTAAATAGATATATTTGTGTCTGAGCAGTCAGGGAGACACTATTACATTTTTTTTACGGAAAAAAGGCCAAAGGCTGGATAATACTGAGATTTGAACCACGGAACTGCAAAACCAAACTTCTAGCTATCTGGCCTACACCAGAATATTTTAAACATATATATTTGTGTCTGTACAGTCAGGGAGACACTATTACTGTTTTTTTTTTTGTAAAAAATGCAAAAAGCTGGATAATACAAAGATTTGTACAGTGGCACTGCAAAACCAAACTTCTAGTTATCTGGCTTACACCAGAATATGTTAACCATATATATTTGTGTCTGAACAGTCAGGGAGACACTATAACTGTTTAATTTTTATGGAAACAATGCCAAAAGCTGGATAATACAGAGATTTGAACCGTGGAACTGAAAAACCAAACTTCTAGTTATGTGGCCTACACCAGAATATTTTAACAAGATATATTTGTGTCTGAACAGTCATGGAGACACTATTACTGCTTTTTTTACAGAAAAAAAGGCCAAAAGCTGGATAATACAGAGATTTGAACCGTGGAACTGCAAAACCAAACTTCTAGTTATCTGGCCTACACAAGAATATTTAAAACAGATATATTTGTGTCTGAACACTAATAGAGACCCTCAAACTGTTTTTTTTTACGTAAAAAAGGCCAAAAGCTGGATAATACTGAGATTTGAACTGAGGAACTGCAAAACCAAACTTGTAGTTATCTGGCCTACACCAGAATATTTTAAACAGATATATTTGTGTCTGAACAGTCAAGGAGACACTATTACTGTTTTTTTTTACGGAAAAAGGGCCAAAAGCTGGATAATACAGAGATTTGTACTGTGGAACTGAAAAACAAAACTTCTAGTTATGTGGCCTACACCAGAATATTTTAAACAGAAATATTTGTGTTTGAACAGTCAAGGAGAGACTATTACTGTTTTTTCTTACGGAAAAAAGACCAAAAGTTGGATAATACTGAGATTTGAACCATGGAACTGCGAAACCAAACTTCTAGTTATCTGGCCTACACCAGAATATTTTAGCCTGATATATTTGTGTCTGAATAGTCAGGTAGACACGATTACATTTTTTTTACGGAAAAAAGGAAAAAAGCTGGATAATACAGAGATTTGAACCGTGGAACTGCAAAACCAAACTTCTAGTTATCTGGCCTACACTAGAATATTTTAAATAGATATATTTGTGTCTGAACAGTCAGGGAGACACTATTACATTTTTTTACGGAAAAAAGGAAAAAAGCTGGATAATACAGAGATTTGAACCGTGGAACTGCAAAACCAAACTTCTAGTTTTCTGGCCTACGCCAGAATATTTTAAACAGATATAATTGTGTCTGAACAGTCAGGGAGACACTATTACTTTTTTTTTTACGGAAAAAAGGCCAAAAGCTGGATAATACTGAGATTTGAACCGTGGTACTGCAAAACCAAACTTCTACTTATCTGGCCTACACCAGAATATTTAAAACAGATATATTTGTGTCTGAAAAGTCAGGGAGACACTCTTACTGGATTTTTACAGAAAAAAGGGCAAAAGCTGGATAATACTGAGATTTTAACAGTGGAACTGCAAAACCAAACTTCTAGTTATCTGGCCTACAAAAGAGTATTTTAAACAAATATATTTGTGTCTGAACAGTCAGGGAGACGCTATCACTGTTTTTTTATGTAAAATAGGCCAAAAGCAGGACAATACTGAGATTTGAACCGTGCAACTGCAAAATTAAACTTCTAGTTATCTGCCCTACACCAGAATATTTTAAACAGATATATTTGTGTCTGAACAGTCAGGGAGACACTATTACTGTTTTTTTTACGGAAAAATGGCCAAAAGCTGGATAATACTGAGATTTGAAACATGGTACTGCAAAACCAAACTTCTAGTTATCTGGCCTACACCAGAATATTTTAAACAGATATATTTGTGTCTGAACAGTCAGGGAGACACTATTACTGTTTTTTTTACGGAAAAAAGGCCAAAAGCGGGATAATACTGAGATTTGAAGCATGGTACTGCAAAACCAAACTTCTAGTTATCTGGCCTACACCAGAATATTTTAAACAGATATATTTGTGTCTGAACAGTCAGGGAGACACTATTACTGTTTTTTTATGTAAAAAAGGCCAAAAGCAGGATAATACTGAGATTTGAACTGTGCATCTGTAAATCCAAACTTCTAGTTATCTGGCCTACACCAGAATATTTTAAACAGTTACAGTAGAGACCAAAAGTTTGGACACACCTAATCATTTAAAGATTTTTTTGTATTTTCATAACTATGAAAATTGTACATTCACACTGAAGGCATCAAAACTATGAAATAACACGTGTGGAATTATTTACTTAACAAAGAAATGTGAAACAGCTGAAAATATGTCTTATATTCTAGGTTCTTCAAAGTAGCCACCTTTTGCTTTGATGACTGCTTTGCACACTCTTGGCATTCTTTTGATGAGCTTCAAGAGGTAGTCACCGGAAATCATTTTCACTTCACAGGTGTGCCCTGTCTGGTTTAATAAGTGGGATTTCTTGCCTTATAAATGGGGTTGGGACCATCAGTTGTGTTGTGCAGAAGTCTGGTGCAAACACAGCTGATAGTCCTACTGAATAGACTGTTAGAATTTGTATTATGGCAAGAAAAAAGCAGCTTATTAAAGAAAAACGAGTGGCCATCATTACTCTTAGGAATGTAAGTCAGTCAGTGTGAAAAATTGGGAAAACTTTGAAAGTGTCCCCAAGTGTAGTTGCAAAAACCATCAAGCGCTACAAAAAAACTGGATCACCTGAGGACCGCCCCAGGAAAGGAAGACCAAGAGTCACCTCTGCTTCTGAGGATAAGTTTATCCGAGTCACCAGCCTCAGAAATCACAGGTTAACAGCAGCTCAGATTAGAGACCAGGTCAATGCCACACAGAGTTCTAGCTGCAGACACATCTCTACAACAACGGTTAAGAGGAGACTTTGTGCAGCAGGCCTTCATGGTAAAATAGCTGCTAGGAAACCACTGCTAAGGACAGGCAACAAGCAGAAGAGACTTGTTTGGGCTAAAGAACACAAGGAATGGACATTAGACCAGGGGAAATCTGTGCTTTGGTCTGATGAATCCAAATTTGAGATCTTTGGTTCCAACCACCGTGTCTTTGTGCGATGCAGAAAAGGTGAACGGATGGACTCTACATGCCTGGTTCCCATCGTGAAGCAAGTAGGAGGAGGTGTGATGGTGTGGGGGTGCTTTTCTGGTGACACTGTTGGGGATTTATTCAAAATTGAAGGCATACTGAACCAGTATGGCTACCACAGTATCTTGCAGCGGCATGCTATTCCATCCAGTTTGCGCTTAGTTGGACCATCATTTATTTTTCAACAGGGCAATGACCCCAAACACACCTACAGGCTGTGTAAGGGCTATTTGACCAAGAAGGAGAGCGATGGGGTGCTACGCCAGATGACCTGGCCTCCACAGTCACCAGACCTGAACAGAATCGAGATGGTTTGTGGTAAGCTGGACCGCAGAGTGAATGCAAAAGGGACAACAAGTGCTAAGCATCTCTGGGAACTCCTTCAAGATTGTTGGAAAACCATTTCCGGTGACTACCTCTTGAAGCTCATCAAGAGAATGAAAAGAGTGTGCAAAGCAGTCATCAAAGCAAAAGGTGTCTACTTTGAAGAACCTAGAATATAAGAGATATTTTCAGTTGTTTCACACTTTTTTGTTAAGTATATAATTCCACATGTGTCAATTCATAGTTTTGTTGCATTCAGTGTGAATGTACAATTTTCAAACTCATGAAAATACAGAAAAATCTTTAAATGAGAAGGTGTGTCCAAACTTTTGGTTTGTACTGTATATTTGTTTCTTAACAGTCAGGGAGACACTATTACTGTTTTTTTACGGAAAAAAGGAAAAAAGCTGGATAATACAGAGATTTGAAACGTGGAACTGCAAAACCAAACTTCTAGTTTTCTGGCCTACGCCAGAATATTTTAAACAGATATAATTGTGTCTGAACAGTCAGGGAGACACTATTACTTTTTTTTTTACGGAAAAAAGGCCAAAAGCTGGATAATACTGAGATTTGAACCGTGGTACTGCAAAACCAAACTTCTACTTATCTGGCCTACACCAGAATATTTAAAACAGATATATTTGTGTCTGAAAAGTCAGGGAGACACTCTTACTGGATTTTTACAGAAAAAAGGGCAAAAGCTGGATAATACTGAGATTTTAACAGTGGAACTGCAAAACCAAACTTCTAGTTATCTGGCCTACAAAAGAGTATTTTAAACAAATATATTTGTGTCTGAACAGTCAGGGAGACGCTATCACTGTTTTTTTATGTAAAATAGGCCAAAAGCAGGACAATACTGAGATTTGAACCGTGCAACTGCAAAATTAAACTTCTAGTTATCTGCCCTACACCAGAATATTTTAAACAGATATATTTGTGTCTGAACAGTCAGGGAGACACTATTACTGTTTTTTTTACGGAAAAATGGCCAAAAGCTGGATAATACTGAGATTTGAAACATGGTACTGCAAAACCAAACTTCTAGTTATCTGGCCTACACCAGAATATTTTAAACAGATATATTTGTGTCTGAACAGTCAGGGAGACACTATTACTGTTTTTTTTACGGAAAAAAGGCCAAAAGCGGGATAATACTGAGATTTGAAGCATGGTACTGCAAAACCAAACTTCTAGTTATCTGGCCTACACCAGAATATTTTAAACAGATATATTTGTGTCTGAACAGTCAGGGAGACACTATTACTGTTTTTTTATGTAAAAAAGGCCAAAAGCAGGATAATACTGAGATTTGAACTGTGCATCTGTAAATCCAAACTTCTAGTTATCTGGCCTACACCAGAATATTTTAAACAGTTACAGTAGAGACCAAAAGTTTGGACACACCTAATCATTTAAAGATTTTTTTGTATTTTCATAACTATGAAAATTGTACATTCACACTGAAGGCATCAAAACTATGAAATAACACGTGTGGAATTATTTACTTAACAAAGAAATGTGAAACAGCTGAAAATATGTCTTATATTCTAGGTTCTTCAAAGTAGCCACCTTTTGCTTTGATGACTGCTTTGCACACTCTTGGCATTCTTTTGATGAGCTTCAAGAGGTAGTCACCGGAAATCATTTTCACTTCACAGGTGTGCCCTGTCTGGTTTAATAAGTGGGATTTCTTGCCTTATAAATGGGGTTGGGACCATCAGTTGTGTTGTGCAGAAGTCTGGTGCAAACACAGCTGATAGTCCTACTGAATAGACTGTTAGAATTTGTATTATGGCAAGAAAAAAGCAGCTTATTAAAGAAAAACGAGTGGCCATCATTACTCTTAGGAATGTAAGTCAGTCAGTGTGAAAAATTGGGAAAACTTTGAAAGTGTCCCCAAGTGTAGTTGCAAAAACCATCAAGCGCTACAAAAAAACTGGATCACCTGAGGACCGCCCCAGGAAAGGAAGACCAAGAGTCACCTCTGCTTCTGAGGATAAGTTTATCCGAGTCACCAGCCTCAGAAATCACAGGTTAACAGCAGCTCAGATTAGAGACCAGGTCAATGCCACACAGAGTTCTAGCTGCAGACACATCTCTACAACAACGGTTAAGAGGAGACTTTGTGCAGCAGGCCTTCATGGTAAAATAGCTGCTAGGAAACCACTGCTAAGGACAGGCAACAAGCAGAAGAGACTTGTTTGGGCTAAAGAACACAAGGAATGGACATTAGACCAGGGGAAATCTGTGCTTTGGTCTGATGAATCCAAATTTGAGATCTTTGGTTCCAACCACCGTGTCTTTGTGCGATGCAGAAAAGGTGAACGGATGGACTCTACATGCCTGGTTCCCATCGTGAAGCAAGTAGGAGGAGGTGTGATGGTGTGGGGGTGCTTTTCTGGTGACACTGTTGGGGATTTATTCAAAATTGAAGGCATACTGAACCAGTATGGCTACCACAGTATCTTGCAGCGGCATGCTATTCCATCCAGTTTGCGCTTAGTTGGACCATCATTTATTTTTCAACAGGGCAATGACCCCAAACACACCTACAGGCTGTGTAAGGGCTATTTGACCAAGAAGGAGAGCGATGGGGTGCTACGCCAGATGACCTGGCCTCCACAGTCACCAGACCTGAACAGAATCGAGATGGTTTGTGGTAAGCTGGACCGCAGAGTGAATGCAAAAGGGACAACAAGTGCTAAGCATCTCTGGGAACTCCTTCAAGATTGTTGGAAAACCATTTCCGGTGACTACCTCTTGAAGCTCATCAAGAGAATGAAAAGAGTGTGCAAAGCAGTCATCAAAGCAAAAGGTGTCTACTTTGAAGAACCTAGAATATAAGAGATATTTTCAGTTGTTTCACACTTTTTTGTTAAGTATATAATTCCACATGTGTCAATTCATAGTTTTGTTGCATTCAGTGTGAATGTACAATTTTCAAACTCATGAAAATACAGAAAAATCTTTAAATGAGAAGGTGTGTCCAAACTTTTGGTTTGTACTGTATATTTGTTTCTTAACAGTCAGGGAGACACTATTACTGTTTTTTTACGGAAAAAAGGCCAAAACAGGATAATACAGAGATTTGAACCGTGGAACTGCAAAACCAAACTTCTAGTTATATGGCCTACACCAGAATATTTTAACCAGTTATATTTGTGTCTGAACAGTCAGGGAGACACTATTACTGTTTTTTTATGGAAAAAAGGCCAAAAGCTGGATAATACAGAGATTTGAATAGTGGAACGGCAAAACCAAACTTCTAGTTATCTGGTCTACACCAGTATATTTTAAACAGATATATTTGTATCTGTACAGTCAGGCAGACACTATTACTGTTTTTTTAAGGAAAAAAGGTCAAAAGCTGGATAATACAGAGATTTAAACCGTGGAACTGCAAAACCAAACTTCTAGTTATCTGGCCTACACCAGAATATTATAAACAGATATATTTGTGTCTGAACAGTCAGGGGGACACTACTACTGTTTTTTTTTACAGAAAAAAGGCCAAAATCTGGAAAATACAGAGATTTGAACCATGCTTCTGCAAAACCAAACTTCTAGTTATCTGGCCTACACCAGAATATTTTAACTAGATATATTTGTATCTGAACAGTCAGGGAGAGACTATTACTGTTTTTTTTTTATGGAAGAAATGCCAAAAGCTGGATAATACTGAGATTTCAACCATGGAACTGCAAAACCAAACTTCTAGTTATCTGACCTACAACAGAATATTTTAAATAGATATATCTGTGTCTGAACAGTCAGGGAGACACTATTACATTTTTTTTTACGGAAAAAATGAAAAAAGCTGGATAATACAGAGATTTGAACCGTGGAACTGAAAAACCAGACTTTTAGTTATCTGGCCAACACCAGAATGTTTTAAACAGATATATTTGTGTCTGAACAGTAAGGGAGACACTATTACATTTTTTTACGGAAAAAAGCTGTATTATACAGAGATTTGAACCGTGGAACTGCAAAACCAAACTTCTAGTTATGTGGCCTACACCAGATATCTTAACTATATATATTTGTGTCTGAACAGTCAGAGAGACACTATAACTGTTTATTTTTTATGGAAACAATGCCAAAAGCTGGATAATACAGAGATTTGAACCGTGGAACTGCAAAACCAAACTTCTAATTATGTGGCCTACACCAGAATATTTTAAACAGATATATTTTTGTCTGAACAGTCAGGGAGACACTATTACTGTTTTTTATGGAAAAAGGCCAAAAGTTGGATAATACTGAGATTTGAACCATGGAACTGCAAAACCAAACTTCTAGTTATCTGGCCTACACCAGAATATTTTAAATAGATATATTTGTGTCTGAGCAGTCAGGGAGACACTATTACATTTTTTTTACGGAAAAAAGGCCAAAGGCTGGATAATACTGAGATTTGAACCACGGAACTGCAAAACCAAACTTCTAGCTATCTGGCCTACACCAGAATATTTTAAACATATATATTTGTGTCTGTACAGTCAGGGAGACACTATTACTGTTTTTTTTTTTGTAAAAAATGCAAAAAGCTGGATAATACAAAGATTTGTACAGTGGCACTGCAAAACCAAACTTCTTGTTATCTGGCTTACACCAGAATATGTTAACCATATATATTTGTGTCTGAACAGTCAGGGAGACACTATAACTGTTTAATTTTTATGGAAACAATGCCAAAAGCTGGATAATACAGAGATTTGAACCGTGGAACTGAAAAACCAAACTTCTAGTTATGTGGCCTACACCAGAATATTTTAACAAGATATATTTGTGTCTGAACAGTCATGGAGACACTATTACTGCTTTTTTTACAGAAAAAAAGGCCAAAAGCTGGATAATACAGAGATTTGAACCGTGGAACTGCAAAACCAAACTTCTAGTTATCTGGCCTACACAAGAATATTTAAAACAGATATATTTGTGTCTGAACACTAATAGAGACCCTCAAACTGTTTTTTTTTACGTAAAAAAGGCCAAAAGCTGGATAATACTGAGATTTGAACTGAGGAACTGCAAAACCAAACTTGTAGTTATCTGGCCTACACCAGAATATTTTAAACAGATATATTTGTGTCTGAACAGTCAAGGAGACACTATTACTGTTTTTTTTTTACGGAAAAAGGGCCAAAAGCTGGATAATACAGAGATTTGTACTGTGGAACTGAAAAACCAAACTTCTAGTTATGTGGCCTACACCAGAATATTTTAAACAGAAATATTTGTGTTTGAACAGTCAAGGAGAGACTATTACTGTTTTTTCTTACGGAAAAAAGACCAAAAGTTGGATAATACTGAGATTTGAACCATGGAACTGCGAAACCAAACTTCTAGTTATCTGGCCTACACCAGAATATTTTAGCCTGATATATTTGTGTCTGAATAGTCAGGTAGACACGATTACATTTTTTTTACGGAAAAAAGGAAAAAAGCTGGATAATACAGAGATTTGAACCGTGGAACTGCAAAACCAAACTTCTAGTTATCTGGCCTACACCAGAATATTTTAAATAGATATATTTGTGTCTGAACAGTCAGGGAGACACTATTACATTTTTTTACGGAAAAAAGGAAAAAAGCTGGATAATACAGAGATTTGAACCATGGAACTGCAAAACCAAACTTCTAGCTATCTGGCCTACACCAGAATATTTTAAACAGATATATTTGTGTCTGTACAGTCAGGAAGACACTATTACTGTTTTTTTTTGTAAAAAATGCAAAAAGCTGGATAATACAGAGATTTGTACAGTGGCACTGCAAAACCAAACTTCTAGTTATCTGGCTTACACCAGAATATGTTAACCATATATATTTGTGTCTGAACAGTCAGGGAGACACTATAACTGTTTAATTTTTATGGAAACAATGCCAAAATCTGGATAATACAGAGATTTGAACCGTGGAACTGAAAAACCAAACTTCTAGTTATGTGGCCTACACCAGAATATTTTAACCAGATATATTTGTGTCTGAACAGTCATGGAGACACTACTACTGCTTTTTTTACGGAAAAAAAGGCCAAAAGCTGGATAATACAGAGATTTGAACCGGGGAACTGCAAAACCAAACTTCTAGCTATCTGGCCTACACCAGAATATTTTAGCCTGATATATTTGTGTCTGAAAAGTCAGGTAGACACGATTACATTTTTTTTACGGAAAAAAGGAAAAAAGCTGGATTATACAGAGATTTGAACCGTGGAACTGCAAAACCAAACTTCTAGTTATCTGGCCTACACCAGAATATTTTAAATAGATATATTTGTGTTTGAACAGTCAGGGAGACACTATTACATTTTTTTACGGAAAAAAGGAAAAAAGCTGGATAATACAGAGATTTGAACCGTGGAACTGCAAAACCAAACTTCTAGTTTTCTGGCCTACGCCAGAATATTTTAAACAGATATAATTGTGTCTGAACAGTCAGGGAGACACTATTACTTTTTTTTTTACGGAAAAAAGGCCAAAAGCTGGATAATACTGAGATTTGAACCGTGGTACTGCAAAACCAAACTTCTACTTATCTGGCCTACACCAGAATATTTAAAACAGATATATTTGTGTCTGAAAAGTCAGGGAGACACTCTTACTGGATTTTTACAGAAAAAAGGGCAAAAGCTGGATAATACTGAGATTTTAACAGTGGAACTGCAAAACCAAACTTCTAGTTATCTGGCCTACAAAAGAGTATTTTAAACAAATATATTTGTGTCTGAACAGTCAGGGAGACGCTATCACTGTTTTTTTTATGTAAAATAGGCCAAAAGCAGGACAATACTGAGATTTGAACCGTGCAACTGCAAAATTAAACTTCTAGTTATCTGCCCTACACCAGAATATTTTAAACAGATATATTTGTGTCTGAACAGTCAGGGAGACACTATTACTGTTTTTTTTACGGAAAAAAGGCCAAAAGCTGGATAATACTGAGATTTGAAACATGGTACTGCAAAACCAAACTTCTAGTTATCTGGCCTACACCAGAATATTTTAAACAGATATATTTGTGTCTGAACAGTCAGGGAGACACTATTACTGTTTTTTTTACAGAAAAAAGGCCAAAAGCTGGATAATACTGAGATTTGAAGCATGGTACTGCAAAACCAAACTTCTAGTTATCTGGCCTACACCAGAATATTTTAAACAGATATATTTGTGTCTGAACAGTCAGGGAGACACTATTACTGTTTTTTTATGTAAAAAAGGCCAAAAGCAGGATAATACTGAGATTTGAACTGTGCATCTGTAAATCCAAACTTCTAGTTATCTGGCCTACACCAGAATATTTTAAACAGTTACAGTAGAGACCAAAAGTTTGGACACACCTTATCATTTAAAGATTTTTTTGTATTTTCATAACTATGAAAATTGTACATTCACACTGAAGGCATCAAAACTATGAAATAACACGTGTGGAATTATTTACTTAACAAAGAAATGTGAAACAGCTGAAAATATGTCTTATATTCTAGGTTCTTCAAAGTAGCCACCTTTTGCTTTGATGACTGCTTTGCACTCTCTTGGCATTCTTTTGATGAGCTTCAAGAGGTAGTCACCGGAAATCATTTTCACTTCACAGGTGTGCCCTGTCTGGTTTAATAAGTGGGATTTCTTGCCTTATAAATGGGGTTGGGACCATCAGTTGTGTTGTGCAGAAGTCTGGTGCAAACACAGCTGATAGTCCTACTGAATAGACTGTTAGAATTTGTATTATGGCAAGAAAAAAGCAGCTTATTAAAGAAAAACGAGTGGCCATCATTACTCTTAGGAATGTAAGTCAGTCAGTGTGAAAAATTGGGAAAACTTTGAAAGTGTCCCCAAGTGTAGTTGCAAAAACCATCAAGCGCTACAAAAAAACTGGATCACCTGAGGACCGCCCCAGGAAAGGAAGACCAAGAGTCACCTCTGCTTCTGAGGATAAGTTTATCCGAGTCACCAGCCTCAGAAATCACAGGTTAACAGCAGCTCAGATTAGAGACCAGGTCAATGCCACACAGAGTTCTAGCTGCAGACACATCTCTACAACAACGGTTAAGAGGAGACTTTGTGCTGCAGGCCTTCATGGTAAAATAGCTGCTAGGAAACCACTGCTAAGGACAGGCAACAAGCAGAAGAGACTTGTTTGGCCTAAAGAACACAAGGAATGGACATTAGACCAGGGGAAATCTGTGCTTTGGTCTGATGAATCCAAATTTGAGATCTTTGGTTCCAACCACCGTGTCTTTGTGCGACGCAGAAAAGGTGAACGGATGGACTCTACATGCCTGGTTCCCATCGTGAAGCAAGTAGGAGGAGGTGTGATGGTGTGGGGGTGCTTTTCTGGTGACACTGTTGGGGATTTATTCAAAATTGAAGGCATACTGAACCAGTATGGCTACCACAGTATCTTGCAGCGGCATGCTATTCCATCCAGTTTGCGCTTAGTTGGACCATCATTTATTTTTCAACAGGGCAATGACCCCAAACACACCTACAGGCTGTGTAAGGGCTATTTGACCAAGAAGGAGAGCGATGGGGTGCTACGCCAGATGACCTGGCCTCCACAGTCACCAGACCTGAACAGAATCGAGATGGTTTGTGGTAAGCTGGACCGCAGAGTGAATGCAAAAGGGACAACAAGTGCTAAGCATCTCTGGGAACTCCTTCAAGATTGTTGGAAAACCATTTCCGGTGACTACCTCTTGAAGCTCATCAAGAGAATGAAAAGAGTGTGCAAAGCAGTCATCAAAGCAAAAGGTGTCTACTTTGAAGAACCTAGAATATAAGAGATATTTTCAGTTGTTTCACACTTTTTTGTTAAGTATATAATTCCACATGTGTCAATTCATAGTTTTGTTGCATTCAGTGTGAATGTACAATTTTCAAACTCATGAAAATACAGAAAAATCTTTAAATGAGAAGGTGTGTCCAAACTTTTGGTTTGTACTGTATATTTGTTTCTTAACAGTCAGGGAGACACTATTACTGTTTTTTTACGGAAAAAAGGCCAAAACAGGATAATACAGAGATTTGAACCGTGGAACTGCAAAACCAAACTTCTAGTTATATGGCCTACACCAGAATATTTTAACCAGTTATATTTGTGTCTGAACAGTCAGGGAGACACTATTACTGTTTTTTTATGGAAAAAAGGCCAAAAGCTGGATAATACAGAGATTTGAATAGTGGAACGGCAAAACCAAACTTCTAGTTATCTGGTCTACACCAGTATATTTTAAACAGATATATTTGTATCTGTACAGTCAGGCAGACACTATTACTGTTTTTTTAAGGAAAAAAGGTCAAAAGCTGGATAATACAGAGATTTAAACCGTGGAACTGCAAAACCAAACTTCTAGTTATCTGGCCTACACCAGAATATTATAAACAGATATATTTGTGTCTGAACAGTCAGGGGGACACTACTACTGTTTTTTTTTACAGAAAAAAGGCCAAAATCTGGAAAATACAGAGATTTGAACCATGCTTCTGCAAAACCAAACTTCTAGTTATCTGGCCTACACCAGAATATTTTAACTAGATATATTTGTATCTGAACAGTCAGGGAGAGACTATTACTGTTTTTTTTTTATGGAAGAAATGCCAAAAGCTGGATAATACTGAGATTTCAACCATGGAACTGCAAAACCAAACTTCTAGTTATCTGACCTACAACAGAATATTTTAAATAGATATATCTGTGTCTGAACAGTCAGGGAGACACTATTACATTTTTTTTTACGGAAAAAATGAAAAAAGCTGGATAATACAGAGATTTGAACCGTGGAACTGAAAAACCAGACTTTTAGTTATCTGGCCAACACCAGAATGTTTTAAACAGATATATTTGTGTCTGAACAGTAAGGGAGACACTACTACTGTTTTTTTTTACGGAAAAAAAAGACAAAAGCTGGATAATACAGAGATTTGAACCGTGGAACTGCTAAACCAAATTACTAGTTATCTGGCCTACACCAGAATATTTTAAACAGATATATTTGTGTCTGAACAGTCAGGTATACACTATAACTGTTTAATTTTTATGGAAACAATGCCAAAAGCTGGATAATACATAGATTTGAACCGTGGAACTGAAAAACCAAACTTCCAGTTATTTCGCCTACACCAGAATATTTTAAACAGATATATTTGTGTCTGAACAGTCAGGGAGACACTATTTCTGTTTTTTTATGAAAAAAAGGCCAAAAGCTGGATGATACTGAGATTTGAACCATGGAACTGCAAAACCAAACTTCTTGCTTTCTGGCCTACACCAGAATATTTTAAACAGATATATTGGTGTCTGAACTGTCAGGGAGACACTATTACTGTTTTTTTATGTAAAAAATGCCAAAAGCTGGATAATACAGAGATTTGAACCGTGGAACTGAAAAAACAAACTTCTAGTTATGTGGCCTACACCAGAATATTTTAAACAGATATATTTTTCTCTGAACAGTCAGGGAGACATTATTACTGTTTTTTTATGGAAAAAAGGCCAAAAGTTGGAAAAAACTGAGATTTGAACCATGGAACTGCAAAACCAATGTTCTAGCTATCTGGCCTACACCAGAATATTTTAAACAGATATATTTGTGTCTGAACAGTCAGGGAGACACTATTACTGTTTTTTTTGACGGAAAAAGGCCAAAAACTGGATGATACAGAGATTTAATCCGTGGAACGGCAAAACTTAACTTGTAGTTATCTGGCCTACACCAGAATATTTTAAACAGATATATTTGTGTCTGAACAGTCAGGGAGACACGATTACTGCTTTTTTTACGGAAACAATGCCAAAAGCTGGATAATACTGAGATTTGAACCATGGAACTGCAAAACCAAACTTCTAGTTATCTGGCCTACACCAGAATCTTTTAAACAAGAAATATTTGTGTTTGAACAGTCAAGGAGAGACTATTACTGTTTTTTCTTACGGAAAAAAGGCCAAAAGTTGGATAATACTGAGATTTGTACCATGGAACTGCGAAACGAAACTTCTAGTTATCTGGCCTACACCAGATTATTTTAAATAGATATATTTGTGTCTTAACAGTCAGGGAGACACTATTACATTTTTTTGACGGAAAAAAGCTGGATAATACAGAGATTTGAACCATGGATCTGCAAAACCAAACTTCTAGTTATGTGGCCTACACCAGATATCTTAACCAAATATATTTGTGTCTGAACAGTCAGGGAGACACTATAGCTGTTTAATTTTTATGGAAACAATGCCAAAAGCAGGATAATACAGAGATTTGAACCGTGGAACTGCAAAACCAATCTTCTAGCTTTCTGGCCTACACCAGAATATTTTAAACAGATATATTTGTGTCTGAGCAGTCAGGGAGACACTATTACATTTTTTTTACGGAAAAAAAGCCAAAGGCTGGATAATACTGAGATTTGAACCATGGAACTGCAAAACCAAACTTCTAGCTATCTGGCCTACACCAGAATATTTTAAACAGATATATTTGTGTCTGCACAGTCCGGGAGACACTATTACTGTTTTTTTTTGTAAAAAATGCAAAAAGCTGGATAATACAGAGATTTGTACAGTGGCACTGCAAAACCAAACTTCTAGTTATCTGGCTTACACCAGAATATGTTAACCATATATATTTGTGTCTGAACAGTCAGGGAGACACTATTACTGTTTAATTTTTATGGAAACAATGCCAAAAGCTGGATAATACAGAGATTTGAACCGTGGAACAGAAAAACCAAACTTCTAGTTATGTGGCCTACACCAGAATATTTTAACCAGATATATTTGTGTCTGAACAGTCATGGAGACACTAATACTTCTTTTTTTACCGAAAAAAAGGCCAAAAGCTGGATAATACAGATATTTGAACCGGGGAATTGCAAAACCAAACTTCAAGTTATCTGGCATACACCAGAATATTTTAGCCTGATATATTTGTGTCTGAACAGTCATGGAGACACTAGTACTGCCTTTTTTACGGAAAAAGGCCAAAAACTGGATGATACAGAGATTTGATCCGTGGAACGGCAAAACCTAACTTCTAGTTATCTGGCCTACACCAGAATATTTTAAACAGATATTATTGTGTCTGAACAGTCACGGAGACACTATTACTTTTTTTTTTACGGAAAAAAAGCCAAAAGCAGGATAATACTGGAATTTGAACCTTGGAACTGCAAAACCAAATTACTAGTTATCTGGCCTACACCAGAATATTTTAACAGATATATTTGTGTCTGAATAGTCAGGAAGACACTAATAATGTTTTTTTTACATAAAAAATGCCAAAAGCTGGATAATACAGAGATTTGAACTGTGGAACTGCAAAACCAAACTTCTAGTTATCTGGCCTACACCAGAATATGTTAACCATACATATTTGTGTCTGAACAGTCAGGAAGACACTATTACTGTTTTTTATGTAAAAAATGCCAAAAGCTGGATAATACAGAGATTTGTACAGTGGAACTGGAAACCAAACTTCTAGTTATGTGGCCTACACCAGATATCTTAACCATATATATTTGTGTCTGAACAGTCAGGGAGACACTATAACTGTTTAATTTTTATGGAAACAATGCCAAAAGCTGCATAATACAGAGATTTGAACCGTGGAACTGAAAAACCAAACTTCTCGTTATTTCGCCTACACCAGAATATTTTAAACAGATATATTTGTGTCTGAACAGTCAGGGAGACACTATTTCTGCTTTTTTTTATGGAAAAAAGGCCAAAAGCTGGATAATACTGAGATTTGAACCATGGAACTGCAAAACCAAACTTCTAGCTTTCTGGCCTACACCAGAATATTTTAAAAAGATATATTTGTGTCTGAACTGTCAGGGAGACACTATTACTGTTTTTTTATGTAAAAAATGCCAAAAGCTGGATAATACAGAGATTTGAACAGTGGAACTGCAAAACCAAACTTCTAGTTATCTGGCCTACACCAGAATATTTTAACCAAATATATTTGTGTCTGAACAGTCATGGAGACACTATTACTGCTTTTTTAACGGAAAAAGGCCAAAAACTGGATGAAACAGAGATTTTATCCGTGGAACGGCAAAACCTAACTTCTAGTTATCTGGCCTACACCAGAATATTTTAAACAAATATATTTGTATCTGAGCAGTCAGGGAGACACTATTACTGTATTTTTTACGGAAAAAAAGGCCAAAAGCTGGATAATACTGAGAGTTGAACCGTGGAACTGCAAAACGAAACTTCTAGTTTTCTGGCCTACACAAGAATATTTTAAACAGATATAATTGTGTCTGAACCGTCAGGGAGACACTATTACTTTTTTTTTACGGAAAAAAAGCCAAAAGCATCATAATACTGGAATTTGAACCTTGGAACTGCAAAACCAAAATACTAGTTATCTGTCCTCCACCAGAATATTTTAACAGATATATTTGTGTCTGAACAGTCAGGAAGACACTATTAATGTTTTTTTTACATAAAAAATGCCAAAAGCTGGATAATACAGAGATTTGAACTGTGGAACTGCAAAACCAAACTTCTAGTTGTCTGGCCTACACCAGAATATGTTAACCATATATATTTGTGTCTGAACAGTCAGGGAGACACTATAACTGTTTAATTTTTATGGAAACAATGCCAAAAGCAGGATAATACAGAGATTTGAACCGTGGAACTGAAAAACCAAACTTCTAGTTATATCGCCTACACCAGAATATTTTAAACAGATATATTTGTGTCTGAACTGTCAGGGAGACACGATTACTGTTTTTTTATGTAAAAAATGCCAAAAGCTGGATAATACAGAGATTTGAACAGTAGAACTGCAAAACCAAACTTCTACTTATCTGGCCTACACCAGATATGTTAACCGTATATATTTGTGTCTGAACAGTCAGGGAGACACTATAACTGTTTAATTTTTATGGAAACAATGCCAAAAGCTGGATAATACAGAGATTTGAACCGTGGAACTGAAAAACCAAACTTCTAGTTATGTGGCCTACACCAGAATATTTTAAACAGATATATTTGTGTCTGAACAGTCAGGGAGACACTATTACTGTTTTTTTATGGAAAAAAGGCCAAAAGTTGGAAAAAACTGAGATTTGAACCATGGAACTGCAAAACCAATGTTCTAGCTATCTGGCCTACACCAGAATATTTTAAACAGATATATTTGTGTCTGCACAGTCCGGGAGACACTATTACTGTTTTTTTTTGTAAAAAATGCAAAAAGCTGGATAATACAGAGATTTGTACAGTGGCACTGCAAAACCAAACTTCTAGTTATCTGGCTTACACCAGAATATGTTAACCATATATATTTGTGTCTGAACAGTCAGGGAGAAACTATTACTGTTTAATTTTTATGGAAACAATGCCAAAAGCTGGATAATACAGAGATTTGAACCGTGGAACAGAAAAACCAAACTTCTAGTTATGTGGCCTACACCAGAATATTTTAACCAGATATATTTGTGTCTGAACAGTCATGGAGACACTAATACTGCTTTTTTTACCGAAAAAAAGGCCAAAAGCTGGATAATACAGATATTTGAACCGGGGAATTGCAAAACCAAACTTCAAGTTATCTGGCATACACCAGAATATTTTAGCCTGATATATTTGTGTCTGAACAGTCATGGAGACACTAGTACTGCTTTTTTTACGGAAAAAGGCCAAAAACTGGATGATACAGAGATTTGATCCGTGGAACGGCAAAACCTAACTTCTAGTTATCTGGCCTACACCAGAATATTTTAAACAGATATTATTGTGTCTGAACAGTCACGGAGACACTATTACTTTTTTTTTTACGGAAAAAATGCCAAAAGCTGGATAATACAGAGATTTGTACAGTGGAACTGCCAAACCAAACTTCTAGTTATCTGGCCTACACCAGATATGTTAACCATATATATCTGTGTCTGAGCAGTCAGTGAGACACTATTTATGTTTTTTTTATGGAAAAAAGGCCAAAAGCTGGATAATACTGAGATTTGAACCATGGAACTGCAAAACAAAAGCTCCTAGCTATCTGGCCTACACCAGAATATTTTAAACAGATATATTTGTGTCTGAACAGTCAGGGAGACACTATAACTGTTTAATTTTTATGGAAACAATGCCAAAAGCTGGAAAATACAGAGATTTGAACCGTGGAACTGAAAAACCAAACTTCTAGTTATGTGGCCTACACCAGAATATTTTAACCAGATATATTTGTGTCTGAACAGTCAGGGAGACACTATTACTGCTTTTTTTACGGAAAAAAAGGCCAAAAGCTGGATAATACAGAGATTTGAACCGGGGAACTGCAAAACCAAACTTCTAGTTATCTGGCCTACACCAGAATATTTCAGCCAGATATATTTGTGTCTGAACAGTCAGGGAGACTCTATAACTGCTTATTTTTTATGGAAGCAATTCCAAAAGCTGGATAATACAGAGATTTGAATCGTGGAACTGCAAAACCAAACTTCTAGCTATCTGGCCTACACCAGAATATTTTAAACAGATATATATGTGTCTGAACAGTCAGGGAGACACTATTACTGTTTTTTTATGGAAAAAGGCCAAAAGCAGGAAAATACTGAGATTTGAACCATGGAACTGCAAAACCAAACTTCTAGCTATCTGGCCTACACCAGAATATTTTAAACAGATATATTTGTGTCTGGACAGTCAGGGAGACACTATTACTGTTTTTTTTTTACGAAAAAAAAGTCCAAAAACTGGATGATACAGAGATTTGATCCGTGGAATGGCAAAACCTAACTTCCAGTTATCTGGCCTACACCAGATTATTTTAAACAAATATATTTGCATCTGAACAGTCAGGGAGACACTATTACTGTTTTTTTTACGGAAAAAAAGGCCAAAAGCTGGATAATACTGAGAGTTGAACCGTGGAACTGCAAAACCAAACTTCTAGTTTTGTGGCCTACACCAGAATATTTTAAACTGATATAATTGTGTCTGAACAGTCAGGGAGACACTATTACTTTTTTTTTTTTACGGAAAAAATGCCAAAAGCAGGATAATACTGGAATTTGAACCGTGGAACTGCAAAACCAAATTACTAGTTATCTGGCCTACACCAGAATATTTTAACATATATATTTGTGTCTGAACAGTCAGGAAGACACTATTAATGTTGTTTTTACATAAAAAATGCCAAAAGCTGGATAATTTGAACCGTGGATCTGCAAAACCAAACTTCTAGTTATCTGGCCTACACCAGAATATGTTAACCATATATATTTGTGTCTGAACAGTCAGGGAGACACTATAACTGTTTAATTTTTATGGAATCATTGCCAAAAGCTGGATAATACAGAGATTTGAACCATGGAATTGAAAAACCAAACTTCTAGTCATGTGGCCTACACCAGAATATTTTAAACAGATATATTTGTGTCTGAAAAGTCAGGGAGACACTATTACTGTTTTTTTATGGAAAAAAGGCCAAAAGTTGGAAAATACTGAGATTTGAATCATGGAACTGCAAAACCAATCTTCTAGCTATCTGGCCTACACCAGAATATTTTAAACAGATATATTTGTGTCCGAACAGTCAGGGAGACACTATTACTGTTTTTTTTACGGAAAAAGGCCAAAAACTGGATGATACAGAGATTTGATCCGTGGAACGGCAAAACCTAACTTGTAGTTATCTGGCCTACACCAGAATATTTTAAACAGATATATTTGTGTCTGAACAGTCAGGGAGACACGATTACTGCTTTTTTTACGGAAAAGGGCCAAAAGCTTTATAATACTGAGATTTGAGCCATGGAACTGCAAAACCAAACTTCTAGTTATCTGGCCTACACCAGAATATTTTAAACAAGAAATATTTGTGTTTGAACAGTCAAGGAGAGACTATTACTGTTTTTTCTTACGGAAAAAAGGCCAAAAGTTGGATAATACGGAGATTTGAACCATAGAACTGCAAAACCAAACTTCTAGTTATCTGGCCTACACCAGAATATGTTAACCATACATATTTGTGTCTGAACAGTCAGGGAGACACTATTACTGTTTTTTATGTAAAAAATGCAAAAGCTGGATAATACAGAGATTTGTACAGTGGAACTGCAAAACCAAACTTCTAGTTATCTGGCCTACACCAGAATATTTTAAACTGATATAATTGTGTCTGAACAGTCAGGGAGACACTATTACTTTTTTTTTACGGAAAAAATGCCAAAAGCTGGATAATACAGAGATTTGTACAGTGCAACTGCAAAACCAAACTTCTAGTTATCTGGCCTACACCAGATATCTTAACCGTATATATCTGTGTCTGAACAGTCAGGGAGACACTATTTATGTTTTTTTATGGAAAAAAGGCCAAAAGCTGGATAATACTGAGATGTGAACCATGGAACTGCAAAACAAAAGCTTCTAGCTATCTGGCCTACACCAGAATATTGTAAACAGATATAATTGTGTCTGAACAGTCAGGGAGACACTATTACTTTTTTTTATGGAAACAATGCCAAAAGCTGGATAATACAGAGATTTGAACCGGGGAACTGCAAAACCAAACTTCTAGTTATCTGGCCTACACCAGAATATTTCAGCCAGATATATTTGTGTCTGAACAGTCAGGGAGACACTATTACTGTTTTTTTATGGAAAAAGGCCAAAAGCAGGAAAATACTGAGATTTGAACCATGGAACTGCAAAACCAAACTTCTAGCTATCTGGCCTACACCAGAATATTTTAAACAGATATATTTGTGTCTGGACAGTCAGGGAGACACTATTACTGTTTTTTTTTACGAAAAAAAAGTCCAAAAACTGGATAATACAGAGATTTGATCCGTGGAACGGCAAAACCTAACTTCCAGTTATCTGGCCTACACCAGATTATTTTAAACAAATATATTTGCATCTGAACAGTCAGGGAGACACTATTACTGTTTTTTTTACGGAAAAAAAGGCCAAAAGCTGGATAATACTGAGAGTTGAACCGTGGAACTGCAAAACCAAACTTCTAGTTTTCTGGCTTACACAAGAATATTTTAAACTGATATAATTGTGTCTGAACAGTCAGGGAGACACTATTATTTTTTTTTTTTACGGAAAAAATGCCAAAAGCTGGATAATACAGAGATTTGTACAGTGGAACTGCAAAACCAAACTTCTAGTTATCTGGCCTACACCAGATATCTTAACCGTATATATCTGTGTCTGAACAGTCAGGGAGACACTATTTATGTTTTTTTTATGGAAAAAAGGCCAAAAGCTGGATAATACTGAGATTTGAACCATGGAACTGCAAAACAAAAGCTTCTAGCTATCTGGCCTACACCAGAATATTGTAAACAGATATAATTGTGTCTGAACAGTCAGGGAGACACTATTACTTTTTTTTATGCAAAAAATGCCAAAAGCTGGATAATACAGAGATTTTAACCGTGGAGCTGAAAAACCAAACTTCGAGTTATGTGGCTCACACCAGAATATTTTAACCAGATATATTTGTGTCTGAACAGTCAGGGAGACACTATTACTGTTTTTTTATGGAAAAAGGCCAAAAGCAGGAAAATACTGAGATTTGAACCATGGAACTGAAAAACCAAACTTCTAGCTATCTGGCCTACACCAGATTATTTTAAACAAATATATTTGCATCTGAACAGTCAGGAAGACACTATTACTGTTTTTTTTACTGAAAAAAAGGCCAAAAGCTGGATAATACTGAGAGTTGAACCGTGGAACTGCAAAACCAAACTTCTAGTTTTCTGGCTTACACAATAATATTTTAAACTGATATAATTGTGTCTGAACAGTCAGGGAGACACTATGACTTTTTTTTTTATGGAAAAAATGCCAAAAGCAGGGTAATATTGGAATTTGAACCGTGGAACTGCAAAACCAAATTACTAGTTATCTGGCCTACACCAGAATATTTTAACTGATATATTTGTGTCTGAACAGTCAGGAAGACACTATTAATGTTGCTTTTACATAAAAAATGCCAAAAGCTGGATAATTTGATCCGTGGAACTGCAAAACCAAACTTCTAGTTATCTGGCCTACACCAGAATATGTTAACCAAATATATTTGTGTCTGAACAGTCAGGGAGACACTATAACTGTTTAATTTTTATGGAAGCATTGCCAAAAGCTGGATAATACAGAGATTTGAACCATGGAATTGAAAAACCAAACTTCTAGTTATGTGGCCTACACCAGAATATTTTAAACAGATATATTTTTCTCTGAACAGTCAGGGAGACACTATTACTGTTTTTTTATGGAAAAAAGGCCAAAAAGTTGGAAAATACTGAGATTTGAACCATGGAACTGCAAAACCAATCTTCTAGCTATCTGGCCTACACCAGAATATTTCAAACAGATATATTTGTGTCTGAACAGTCAGGGAGACACTATTACTGTTTTTTTTTACGGAAAAAGGCCAAAAACTGGATGATACAGAGATTTGATCCGTGGAACGGAAAAACCTAACTTCCAGTTATCTGGCCTACACCAGATTATTTTAAACAAATATATTTGCATCTGAACAGTCAGGGAGACACTATTACTGTTTTTTTTACGGAAAAAAAGGCCAAAAGCTGGATAATACTGAGAGTTGAACCGTGGAACTGCAAAACCAAACTTCTAGTTTTCTGGCTTACACAAGAATATTTTAAACTGATATAATTGTGTCTGAACAGTCAGGGAGACACTATTACTTTTTTTTTTACGGAAAAAATGCCAAAAGCTGGATAATACAGAGATTTGTACAGTGGAACTGCAAAACCAAACTTCTAGTTATCTGGCCTACACCAGATATCTTAACCGTATATATCTGTGTCTGAACAGTCAGTTAGACACTATTTATGTTTTTTTTATGGAAAAAAGGCCAAAAGCTGGATAATACTGAGATTTGAACCATGGAACTGCAAAACAAAAGCTTCTAGCTATCTGGCCTACACCAGAATATTGTAAACAGATATAATTGTGTCTGAACAGTCAGGGAGACACTATTACTTTTTTTTATGCAAAAAATGCCAAAAGCTGGATAATACAGAGATTTTAACCGTGGAGCTGAAAAACCAAACTTCGAGTTATGTGGCTCACACCAGAATATTTTAACCAGATATATTTGTGTCTGAACAGTCAGGGAGACACTATTACTGTTTTTTTATGGAAAAAGGCCAAAAGCAGGAAAATACTGAGATTTGAACCATGGAACTGAAAAACCAAACTTCTAGCTATCTGGCCTACACCAGATTATTTTAAACAAATATATTTGCATCTGAACAGTCAGGAAGACACTATTACTGTTTTTTTTACTGAAAAAAAGGCCAAAAGCTGGATAATACTGAGAGTTGAACCGTGGAACTGCAAAACCAAACTTCTAGTTTTCTGGCTTACACAATAATATTTTAAACTGATATAATTGTGTCTGAACAGTCAGGGAGACACTATGACTTTTTTTTTTATGGAAAAAATGCCAAAAGCAGGGTAATACTGGAATTTGAACCGTGGAACTGCAAAACCAAATTACTAGTTATCTGGCCTACACCAGAATATTTTAACTGATATATTTGTGTCTGAACAGTCAGGAAGACACTATTAATGTTGCTTTTACATAAAAAATGCCAAAAGCTGGATAATTTGATCCGTGGAACTGCAAAACCAAACTTCTAGATATCTGGCCTACACCAGAATATGTTAACCAAATATATTTGTGTCTGAACAGTCAGGGAGACACTATAACTGTTTAATTTTTATGAAAGCATTGCCAAAAGCTGGATAATACAGAGATTTGAACCATGGAATTGAAAAACCAAACTTCTAGTTATGTGGCCTACACCAGAATATTTTAAACAGATATATTTTTCTCTGAACAGTCAGGGAGACACTATTACTGTTTTTTTATGGAAAAAAGGCCAAAAAGTTGGAAAATACTGAGATTTGAACCATGGAACTGCAAAACCAATCTTCTAGCTATCTGGCCTACACCAGAATATTTCAAACAGATATATTTGTGTCTGAACAGTCAGGGAGACACTATTACTGTTTTTTTTTACGGAAAAAGGCCAAAAACTGGATGATACAGAGATTTGATCCGTGGAACGGAAAAACCTAACTTCCAGTTATCTGGCCTACACCAGATTATTTTAAACAAATATATTTGCATCTGAACAGTCAGGGAGACACTATTACTGTTTTTTTTACGGAAAAAAAGGCCAAAAGCTGGATAATACTGAGAGTTGAACCGTGGAACTGCAAAACCAAACTTCTAGTTTTCTGGCTTACACAAGAATATTTTAAACTGATATAATTGTGTCTGAACAGTCAGGGAGACACTATTACTTTTTTTTTTACGGAAAAAATGCCAAAAGCTGGATAATACAGAGATTTGTACAGTGGAACTGCAAAACCAAACTTCTAGTTATCTGGCCTACACCAGATATCTTAACCGTATATATCTGTGTCTGAACAGTCAGTTAGACACTATTTATGTTTTTTTTATGGAAAAAAGGCCAAAAGCTGGATAATACTGAGATTTGAACCATGGAACTGCAAAACAAAAGCTTCTAGCTATCTGGCCTACACCAGAATATTGTAAACAGATATAATTGTGTCTGAACAGTCAGGGAGACACTATTACTTTTTTTTATGCAAAAAATGCCAAAAGCTGGATAATACAGAGATTTTAACCGTGGAGCTGAAAAACCAAACTTCGAGTTATGTGGCTCACACCAGAATATTTTAACCAGATATATTTGTGTCTGAACAGTCAGGGAGACACTATTACTGTTTTTTTATGGAAAAAGGCCAAAAGCAGGAAAATACTGAGATTTGAACCATGGAACTGAAAAACCAAACTTCTAGCTATCTGGCCTACACCAGATTATTTTAAACAAATATATTTGCATCTGAACAGTCAGGAAGACACTATTACTGTTTTTTTTACTGAAAAAAAGGCCAAAAGCTGGATAATACTGAGAGTTGAACCGTGGAACTGCAAAACCAAACTTCTAGTTTTCTGGCTTACACAATAATATTTTAAACTGATATAATTGTGTCTGAACAGTCAGGGAGACACTATGACTTTTTTTTTTATGGAAAAAATGCCAAAAGCAGGGTAATACTGGAATTTGAACCGTGGAACTGCAAAACCAAATTACTAGTTATCTGGCCTACACCAGAATATTTTAACTGATATATTTGTGTCTGAACAGTCAGGAAGACACTATTAATGTTGCTTTTACATAAAAAATGCCAAAAGCTGGATAATTTGATCCGTGGAACTGCAAAACCAAACTTCTAGATATCTGGCCTACACCAGAATATGTTAACCAAATATATTTGTGTCTGAACAGTCAGGGAGACACTATAACTGTTTAATTTTTATGAAAGCATTGCCAAAAGCTGGATAATACAGAGATTTGAACCATGGAATTGAAAAACCAAACTTCTAGTTATGTGGCCTACACCAGAATATTTTAAACAGATATATTTTTCTCTGAACAGTCAGGGAGACACTATTACTGTTTTTTTATGGAAAAAAGGCCAAAAAGTTGGAAAATACTGAGATTTGAACCATGGAACTGCAAAACCAATCTTCTAGCTATCTGGCCTACACCAGAATATTTCAAACAGATATATTTGTGTCTGAACAGTCAGGGAGACACTATTACTGTTTTTTTTTACGGAAAAAGGCCAAAAACTGGATGATACAGAGATTTGATCCGTGGAACGGAAAAACCTAACTTCCAGTTATCTGGCCTACACCAGATTATTTTAAACAAATATATTTGCATCTGAACAGTCAGGGAGACACTATTACTGTTTTTTTTACGGAAAAAAAGGCCAAAAGCTGGATAATACTGAGAGTTGAACCGTGGAACTGCAAAACAAAACTTCTAGTTTTCTGGCCTACACAAGAATATTTTAAACTGATATAATTGTGTCTGAACAGTCAGGGAGACACTATTACTGTTTTTTTTACGGAAAAAATGCCAAAAGCAGGATAATACTGGAATTTGAACCGTGGAACTGCAAAACCAAATTACTAGTTATCTGGCCTACACAAGAATATTTTAACATATATATTTGTGTCTGAACAGTCAGGAAGACACTATTAATGTTGTTTTTACATAAAAAATGCCAAAAGCTGGATAATTTGAACCGTGGATCTGCAAAACCAAACTTCTAGTTATCTGGCCTACACCAGAATATGTTAACCATATATATTTGTGTCTGAACAGTCAGGGAGACACTATAACTGTTTAATTTTTATGGAAACAATGCCAAAAGCTGGATAATACAGAGATTTGAACCGTGGAACGGCAAAACCTAACTTGTAGTTATCTGGCCTACACCAGAAATTTTAAACAGATATATTTGTGTCTGAACAGTCAGGGAGACACTATTACTGTTTTTTTTTACGATAAAAGGCCAAAATCTGGATAATACAGAGATTTGAACCATGGAACTGCAAAACCAAACTTCTAGTTATCTGGCCTACACCAGAATATTTTAAACAGGAAATATTTGTGTTTGAACAGTCAAGGAGAGACTATTACTGTTTTTTCTTACGGAAAAAATGCCAAAAGTTGGATAATACTGAGATTTGTACCATAGAACTGCAAAACCAAACTTCTAGTTATCTGGCCTACACCAGAATATTTTAAATATATATATTTGTGTCTGAACAGTCAGGGAGACACTATTACATTTTTTTACGGAAAAAAGGAAAAAAGCTGGATAATACAGAGATTTGAACCGTGGAACTGCAAAACCAAACTTCTAGTTATCTGGCGTACACCAGAATATGTTAACCATACATATTTGTGTCTGAACAGTCAGGGAGACACTATTACTGTTTTTTATGTAAAAAATACCAAAAGCTGGATAATACAGAGATTTGTACAGTGGAACTGCAAAACCAAACTTCTAGTTATGTGGCCTACACCAGATATCTTAACCATATATATTTGTGTCTGAACAGTCAGGGAGACACTATTACTGTTTTTTTTTACGGAAAATGGCCAGAAACTGGATGATACAGAGATTTGATCCGTGGAACGGCAAAACCTAACTTTGAGTTATCTGACCTACACCAGATTATTTTAAACAAATATATTTGCGTCTGAACCGTCAGGGAGACACTATTACTGTTATTTTTACGGAAAAAAAGGCCAAAAGCTGGATAATACTAAGAGTTGAACCGTGGAACTGCAAAACCAAACTTCTAGTTTTCTGGCCTACACCAGAATATTTTAAACTGATATAATTGTGTCTGAACAGTCAGGGAGACACTATTACTTTTTTTTATGCAAAAAATGCCAAAAGCTGGATAATACAGAGATTTGTACAGTGGAACTGCAAAACCAAACTTCTAGTTATCGGGTCTACACCAGAATATGTTAACCATATATATTTGTGTCTGAACAGTCAGGGAGACACTATAACTGTTTAATTTTTATGGAAACAATGCCAAAAGCTGGATAATACAGAGATTTGAACCGTGGAACTGAAAAACCAAACTTCTAGTTATGTGGCTCACACCAGAATATTTTAGCCAGATATATTTGTGTCTGAACAGTCAGGGAGACACTATTACTGCTTTTTTTACGGAAAAAAAGGCCAAAAGCTGGATAATACAGAGATTTGAACCGGGGAACTGCAAAACCAAACTTCTAGTTATCTGGCCTACACCAGAATATTTCAGCCAGATATATTTGTGTCTGAACAGTCAGGGAGACACTATTACTGTTTTTTTATGGAAAAAGGCCAAAAGCAGGAAAATACTGAGATTTGAACCATGGAACTGCAAAACCAATCTTCTAGCTATCTAGCCTACACCAGAATATTTTAAACAGATATATTTGTGTCTGAACAGTCAGGGAGACACTATTACTGTTTTTTTTTACGGAAAAAGGCCAAAAACTGGATGATACAGAGATTTGATCCGTGGAACGGCAAAACCTAACTTGTAGTTATCTGGCCTACACCAGAATATTTTAAACAGATATATTTGTGTCTGAACAGTCAGGGAGACACGATTACTGCTTTTTTTACGGAAAAAGGCCAAAAACTGGATAATACAGATATTTGAACCATGCAACTGCAAAAAAAAACTTCTAGTTATCTGGCCTACACCAGAATATGTTAAACAAGAAATATTTGTGTTTGAACAGTCAAGGAGAGACTATTACTGTTTTTTCTTACGGAAAAAAGGCCAAAAGTTGGATAATCCTGAGATTTGAACCATAGAACTGCAAAACCAAACTTCTTGTTATCTGGCCTACACCAGAATATTTTAAATAGATATATTTGTGTCTGAACAGTCAGGAAGACACTATTACTTTTTTTTATGTAAAAAATGCCAAAAGCTGGATAATACAGAGATTTGTACAGTGGAACTGCAAAACCAAACTTCTAGCTATCTGGCCTACACCAGAATATTTTAAACAGATATATATGTGTCTGAACAGTCAGGGAGACACTATTACTTTTTTTTATGTAAAAAATGCCAAAAGCTGGATAATACAGAGATTTGTACAGTGGAACTGCAAAACCAAACTTCTAGCTATCTGGCCTACACCAGAATATTTTAAACAGATATATTTGTGTCTGGACAGTCAGGGAGACACTATTACTGTTTTTTTTTACGAAAAAAAAGTCCAAAAACTGGATAATACAGAGATTTGATCCGTGGAACGGCAAAACCTAACTTCCAGTTATCTGGCCTACACCAGATTATTTTAAACAAATATATTTGCATCTGAACAGTCAGGGAGACACTATTACTGTTTTTTTTATGGAAAAAAAGGCCAAAAGCTGGATAATACTGGAGTTAAACCGTGGAACTTCAAAACCAAACTTCTAGTTTTCTGGCTTACACAAGAATATTTTAACTGATATATTTGTGTCTGAACAGTCAGGAAGACACTATTAATGTTTTTTTTACATAAAAAATGACAAAAGCTGGAAAATACTGAGATTTGAACCATGCATCTGCAAAACCAAACTTCTTGTTATCTGGCCTACACCAGAATATTTTAACTAGATATATTTGTATCTGAACAGTCAGGGAGAGACTATTACTGTTTTTTTTTTATGGAAAAAATGCCAAAAGCTGGATAATACTGATATTTGAACCATGGAACTGCAAAACCAAACTTCTACTTATCTGGCCTACACCAGAATATTTTAACAGATATATTTGTGTCTGAACAGTCAGGAAGACACTATTAATGTTTTTTTTACATAAAAAAAGCCAAAAACTGGATAATACAGAGATTTTAACTGTGGAACTGCAAAACCAAACTTCTAGTTATCTGGCCTACACCAGAATATGTTAACCATATATATTTGTGTCTGAACAGTCAGGGAGACACTATAACTGTTTTTATTTTTATGGAAACAATGGCAAAAGCTGGATAATACAGAGATTTGAACCGTGGAACTGAAAAACAAAACCTCTAGTTATTTCGCCTACACCTGAATATTTTAAACAGATATATTTGTGTCTGAACAGTCAGGGAGACACTATTACTGTTTTTTTATGGAAAAAAGGCCAAAAGTTGGAAAATACTGAGATTTGAACCATGGAACTGCAAAACCAATCTTGTAGCTATCTGGCCTACACCAGAATATTTTAAACAGATATATTTGTGTCTGAACAGTCAGGGAGACACTATTACTGTTTATGTTTACGGAAAAAGGCCAAAAACTGGATGATACTGAGATTTGATCCGTGGAACGGCAAAACCTAACTTGTAGTTATCTGGCCTACACTAGACTATTTTAAACAGATATATTTGTGTCTGAACAGTCAGGGAGACACGATTACTGCTTTTTTTATGGAAAAAGGCCAAAAGCTGGATAATACTGAGATTTGAACCATGGAACTGCAAAGCCAAACTTTTAGTTACCTGGCCTACACCAGAATATTTTAAACAAGAAATATTTGTGTTTGAACAGTCAAGGAGAGACTATTACTGTTTTTTCTTACGGAAAAAAAGCCAAAAGTTGGATAATACTGAGATTTGAACCATGGAACTGCAAAACCAAACTTCTAGCTATCTGGCCTACACCAGAATATTTTAAACAGATATATTTGTGTCTGGACAGTCAGGGAGACACTGTAACTGTTTAATTTTTATGGAAGCAATGCCAAAAGCTGGATATTACAGAGATTTGAACCTTGGAACTGAAAAACCAAACTTCTAGACTATGTGGCCCACACCAGAATATTTTAAACAGATATATTTTTGTCTGAACAGTCAGGGAGACACTATTACTGTTTTTTTATGGAAAAAAGGCCAAAAGCTGGAAAATACTGAGATTTGAACCATGGAACTGCAAAACCAAGCTTCTAGCTATCTGGCCTACACCAGAATATTTTAAACAGATATATTTGTGTCTGGACAGTCAGGGAGACACTGTAACTGTTTAATTTTTATGGAAGCAATGCCAAAAGCTGGATAATACAGAGATTTGAACCTTGGAACTGAAAAACCAAACTTCTAGCTATGTGGCCTACACCAGAATATTTTAAACAGATATATTTGTGACTGAACTGTCAGGGAGACACTACTACTGTTTTTTTTTTTAAGGAAAAAGGCCAAAAACTGGATGATACAGAGATTTGATACGTGGAACGGCAAAACCAAACTTCTAGTTATCTGGCCTACACCAGAATATTTTAAACAAATATATTTGCATCTGAGCAGTCAGGGAGACACTATTACTGTTTTTTTAACGGAAAAAAAGGCCAAAAGCTGGATAATACTGAGAGCTGAACCGTGGAACTGCAAAACCAAACTTCTAGTTTTCTGGCCTACACCAGAATATTTTAAACTGATATAATTGTGTCTGAACAGACAGGGAGACACTATTACTTTTTTTTTTTACAGAAAAAATGGGAAAAGCAGGATAATACTGAGAGCTGAACCGTGGAACTGCAAAACCAAATTACTAGTTATCTGGCCTACACCAGAATATTTTAACAGATATATTTGTCTCTGAACAGTGAGGAAGACACTATTAATGTTTTTTTTACTTAAAAAATGCCAAAAGCTGGATAATACAGAGATTTGAAACGTGGAACTGCAAAACCAAACTTCTAGTTATGTGGCCTACACCAAAATATGTTAACCATATATATTTGTGTCTGAACAGTCAGGGAGACACTATAACTGTTTAATTTTTATGGAAGCAATGCCAAAAGCTGGATAATACAGAGATTTGAACCGTGGAACTGAAAAACCAAACTTCTAGTTATGTGACCTACACTAGAATATTTTAAACAGATATATTTGTGTCTGAACAGTCAGGGAGACACTATTTATGTTTTTTTATGGAAAAAAGGCCAAAAGCTGGATAATACTGAGATTTGAACCATGGAACTGCAAAACCAAACTTCTAGTTATGTGGCCTACACCAGAATATTTTAACTAGATATATTTGTGTTTGAACAGTCAGGGAGACACTATAACTGTTTAATTTTTATGGAAGCAATGCCAAAAGCTGGATAATACAGAGATTTGAACCATGGAACTGCAAAACCAAACTTCTAGTTATCTGGCCTACACCAGAATATGTTAACCATATATATTTGTGTCTGAACAGTCAGGGAGACACTATAACAGTTTAATTTTTATGGAAGCAATGCCAAAAGCTGGATAATACAGAGATTTGAACCGTGGAACTGAAAAACCAAACTTCTAGTTATTTGGCCTACACCAGAATATTTTAAACAGATATATTTGTGTCTGAACAGTCAGGGAGACACTATTTCTGTTTTTTTTTATGGGAAAAAGGCCAAAAGCTGGATAATACTGAGATTTGATCCATGGAACTGCAAAACCAAACTTCTAGCTATCTGGCCTACACCAGAATATTTTAAACAGATATATTTGTGTCTGAACAGTCAGGGAGACACTATTTCTGTTTTTTTTTATGGGAAAAAGGCCAAAAGCTGGATAATACTGAGATTTGATCCATGGAACTGCAAAACCAAACTTCTAGTTATCTGGCCTACACCAGAATATTTTAAATAGATATATTTGTGTCTGAACAGTCAGGGAGACACTATTACATTTTTTTTATGGAAAAAACTAAAAAAGCTGGATAATACAGAGATTTGAACCGTGGAACTGCAAAACCAAACTTCTGGTTTTCTGGCCTACACCAGAATATTTTAAACAGATATATTTGTGTCTGAACAGTCAGGGAGACACTCTTACTGTTTTTTTATGTAAAAAATGCCAAAAGCTGGATAATACAGAGATTTGTACAGTGGAACTGCAAAACCAAACTTCTAGTTATCTGGCCTACACCAGAATATGTTAACCATGTATATTTGTGTCTGAACAGTCAGGGAGACACTATAACTGTCTAATTTTTATGGAAACAATGCCAAAAGCTGGATAATACAGAGATTTGTACATTGGAACTGAAAAACCAAACTTCTAGCTATGTGGCCTACACCAGAATATTTTAAACAGATATATTTTTGTCTGAACAGTCAGGGAGACACTATTACTGTTTTTTTATGGAAAAAAGGCCAAAAGCTGGAAAATACTGAGATTTGAACCATGGAACTGCAAAACCAAACTTCTAGCTATCTGGCCTACACCAGATTATTTTAAACAGATATATTTGCGTCTGAACTGTCAGGGAGACACTATTACTGTTTTTTTTTTTAAGGAAAAAGGCCAAAACCTGGATGATACAGAGTTTTGATCCGTGGAACGGCAAAACCTAACTTCTAGTTATCTGGCCTACACCAGAATATTTTAAACAAATATATTTGCATCTGAGCAGTCAGGGAGACACTATTACTGTTTTTTTTACGGAAAAAAAGGCCAAAAGCTGGATAATACTGAGAGCTGAACCGTGGAACTGCAAAGCCAAACTTCTTGATTTCTGGCCTACACCAGAATATTTTAAACTGATATAATTGTGTCTGAACAGTCAGGGAGACACTATTACTTTTTTTTTTCAAAAAAAATGGGAAAAGCAGAATAATACTGGAATTTGAACCGTGGAACTGCAAAACCAAATTACTAGTTATCTGGCCTACACCAGAATATTTTAACAGATATATTTGTGTCTGAACAGTGAGGAAGACACTATTAATGTTTTTTTTACTTAAAAAATGCCAAAAGCTGGATAATACAGAGATTTGAACCGTGGAACTGCAAAACCAAACTTCAAGTTATCTGGCCTACACCAAAATATGTTAACCATATATATTTGTGTCTGAACAGTCAGGGAGACACTATAACTGTTTAATTTTTATGGAAGCAATGCCAAAAGCTGGATAATACAGAGATTTGAACCGTGGGACTGAAAAACCAAACTTCTAGTTATCTGGCCTACACCAGAGTATGTTAACCATATATATTTGTATCTGAACAGTCAGGAAGACACTATAACTGTTTAATTTTTATGGAAGCAATGCCAAAAGCTGGATAATACAGAGATTTGAACCATGGAACTGCAAAACCAAACTTCTAGTTATCTGGCCTACACCAGAATATGTTAACCATATATATTTGTGTCTGCACAGTCAGGGAGACACTATAACTGTTTAATTTTTATGGAAACAATGCCAAATGCTGGATAATACAGAGATTTGAACCGTGGAACTGAAAAACCAAACTTCTTGCTATCTGGCCTACACCAGAATATTTTAAACAGATATATTTGTGTCTGAACAGTCAGGGAGACACTCTTACTGTTTTTTTATGTAAAAAATGCCAAAAGCTGGATAATACAGAGATTTGTACAGTGGAACTGCAAAACCAGACTTCTAGTTATCTGGCCTACACCAGAATATGTTAACCATATATATTTGTGTCTGAACAGTCAGGGAGACACTATAACTGTTTAATTTTTATGGAAACAATGCCAAAAGCTGGATAATACAGAGATTTGTACCTTGGAACTGAAAAACCAAACTTCTAGCTATGTGGCCTACACCAGAATATTTTAAACAGATATATTTTTGTCTGAACAGTCAGGGAGACACTATTACTGTTTTTTTATGGAAAAAAGGCCAAAAGCTGGAAAATACTGAGATTTGAACCATGGAACTGCAAAACCAAACTTCTAGCTATCTGGCCTACACGAGATTATTTTAAACAGATATATTTGTGTCTGAACTGTCAGGGAGACACTATTACTGTTTTTTTTTTAAGGAAAAAGGCCAAAACCTGGATGATACAGAGTTTTGATCCGTGGAACGGCAAAACCTAACTTCTAGTTATCTGGCCTACACCAGAATATTTTAAACAAATATATTTGCATCTGAGCAGTCAGGGAGACACTATTACTGTTTTTTTTACGGAAAAAAAGGCCAAAAGCTGGATAATACTGAGAGCTGAACCGTGGAACTGCAAAGCCAAACTTCAAGATTTCTGGCCTACACCAGAATATTTTAAACTGATATAATTGTGTCTGAACAGTCAGGGAGACACTATTACTTTTTTTTTTCAAAAAAAATGGGAAAAGCAGGATAATACTGGAATTTGAACCGTGGAACTGCAAAACCAAATTACTAGTTATCTGGCCTACACCAGAATATTTTAACAGATATATTTGTGTCTGAACAGTGGGGAAGACACTATTAATGTTTTTTTTACTTAAAAAATGCCAAAAGCTGGATAATACAGAGATTTAAACCGTGGAACTGCAAAACCAAACTTCAAGTTATCTGGCCTACACCAAAATATGTTAACCATATATATTTGTGTCTGAACAGTCAGGGAGACACTATAACTGTTTAATTTTTATGGAAGCAATGCCAAAAGCTGGATAATACAGAGATTTGAACCGTGGGACTGAAAAACCAAACTTCTAGTTATCTGGCCTACACCAGAGTATGTTAACCATATATATTTGTATCTGAACAGTCAGGAAGACACTATAACTGTTTAATTTTTATGGAAGCAATGCCAAAAGCTGGATAATACAGAGATTTGAACCGTGGAACTGAAAAACCAAACTTATAGTTATGTGGCCTACACCAGAATATTTTAAACAGATATATTTGTGTCTGAACAGTCAGGGAGACACTATTTATGTTTTTTTTATGGAAAAAAGGGCAAAAGCTGGATAATACTGAGATCTGAACCATGGAACTGCAAAACAAAACCTTCTAGCTATCTTGATTACACCAGAATATTGTAAACAGATATATTTATGTCTGAACAGTCAGGGAGACACTATTACTTTTTTTAATGGAAACAATGCCAAAAGCTGGATAATACAGAGATTTGAACCGTGGAACTGAGAAACCAAACTTCTAGTTATGTGGCCTACACCAGAATATTTTAACTAGATATATTTGTGTCTGAACAGTCAGGGAGACACTATAACTGTTTAATTTTTATGAAAGCAATGCCAAAAGCTGGATAATACAGAGAATTTGAACCGTGGAACTGCAAAACCAAACTTCTAGTTATCTGGCCTACACCAGAATATGTTAACCATATATACTTGTGTCTGAACAGTCAGGGAGACAATATTACTTTTTTTATGTAAAAAATCCCAAAAGCTGGATAATACAGAGATTTGTACAGTGGAACTGCAAAACCAAACTTCTAGTTATCTGGTCTATACCAGAATATGTTAACCATATATATTTGTGTCTGAACAGTCAGGGAGACACTATTACTGCTTTTTTTACGGAAAAAAAGTCCAAAATCTGGATAATACAGAGATTTGAACCGTGGAACTTAAAAACCTAACTTCTAGTTATCTGGCCTACACCAGAATATGTTAACCATATATATTTGTGTCTGAACAGTCAGGGAGACACAATAACTGTTTAATTTTTATGGAAGCAATGCCAAAAGCTGGATAATACAGAGATTTGAACCGTGGAACTGAAAAACCAAACTTCTAGTTATGTGGCCTACACCAGAATATTTTAAACAGATATATTTGTGTCTGAACAGTCAGGGAGACACTATTACTTTTTTTATGAAAAAAAGGCCAAAATCTGGATAATACAGAGATTTGAACTGGGGAACTGCAAAACCAAACTTCTAGTTATCTGGCCTACACCAGAATATTTTAGCCAGATATATTTGTGTCTGAACAGTCTCAATGAGACACTATAACTGTTTAATTTTTATGGAAGCAATGCCAAAAGCTGGATAATACTGGAATTTGAACAGTGGAACTGCAAAACCAAATTACTAGTTATGTGGCCTACACCAGAATATTTTAACAGATATATTTGTGTCTGAACAGTCAGGAAGACACTATTAATGTTTTTTTTTTTACATAAAAAATGCTAAAAGCTGGATAATACAGAGATTTGAACCATGGAACTGCAAAACCAAACTTCTAGTTATCTGGCCTACACCAGAATATGTTAACCATATATATTTGTGTCTGCACAGTCAGGGAGACACTATAACTGTTTAATTTTTATGGAAACAATGCCAAACGCTGGATAATACAGAGATTTGAACCGTGGAACTGAAAAACCAAACTTCTAGTTATTTGGCCTACACCAGAATATTTTAAACAGATATATTTGTGTCTGAACAGTCAGGGAGACACTATTACTGCTTTTTTTACGGAAAAAAAGGCCAAAATCTGGATAATACAGAGATTTGAACCGTGAAACTGAAAAACCAAACTTCTAGTTATTTGGCCTACACCAGAATATTTTAAACAGATATATTTTTGTCTGAACAGTCAGGGAGACAATATTTCTGTTTTTTTTTATGGGAAAAAGGCCAAAAGCTGGATAATACTGAGATTTGAACCATGGAACTGCAAAACCAAACTTCTAGCTATCTGGCCTACACCAGAATATTTTAAACAGACATATTTGTGTCTGAACAGTCAGGGAGACACTCTTACTGTTTTTTTATGTAAAAAATGCCAAAAGCTGGATAATACAGAGATTTGTACAGTGGAACTGCAAAACCAAACTTCTAGTTATCTGGCCTACACCAGAATATGTTAACCATATATATTTGTGTCTGAACAGTCAGGGAGACACTATAACTGTTTTTTTATGGAAAAAAGGCCAAAAACTGGAAAATACTGAGATTTGAACCATGTAACTGCAAAACCAAACTTCAAGCTATCTGGCCTACACCAGATTATTTTAAACAGATATATTTGTGTCTGAACTGTCAGGGAGACACTATTACTGTTTTTTTTTTAAGGAAAAAGGCCAAAAACTGGATGATACAGAGATTTGATCCGTGGAACGGCAAAACCTAACTTCTAGTTATCTGGCCTACACCAGAATATTTTAAACAAATATATTTGCATCTGAGAAGTCAGGGAGACACTATTACTGTTTTTTTTACGGAAAATAACGCCAAAAGCTGGATAATACTGAGAGCTGAACCGTGGAACTGCAAAACCAAACTTCTAGTTATCTGGCCTACACCAGAATATTTTAAACTGATATAATTGTGTCTGAACAGTCAGGGAGACACTATTCCTTTTTTTTTGTACAGAAAAAATGGGAAAAGCAGGATAATACTGGAATTTGAACCGTGGAACTGCAAAACCAAATTACTAGTTATTTGGCCTACACCAGAATATTTTAACAGATATATTTGTGTCTGAACAGTGAGGAAGACACTATTAATGTTTTTTTTACTTAAAAAATGCCAAAAGCTGGGTAATACAGAGATTTGAACCGTGGAACTGCAAAACCAAACTTCAAGTTATCTGGCCTACACCAAAATATGTTAACCATATATATTTGTGTCTGAACAGTCAGGGAGACACTATAACTGTTTAATTTTTATGGAAGCAATGCAAAAAGCTGGATAATACAGAGATTTGAACCGTGGAACTGAAAAACCAAACTTCTAGTTATGTGGCCTACACCAGAATATTTTAAACAGATATATTTGTGTCTGAACAGTCAGGGAGACACTATTTCTGTTTTTTTTTATGGAAAAAAGGCCAAAAGTTGGATAATACTGAGTTTTAAACTATGGAACTGCAAAACCAAACTTCTAGCTATCTGGCCTAAACCAGAATATTTTAAACAGACATATTTGAGTCTGAACAGTCAGGGAGACACTATTACTTTTTTTTTATGTAAAAAATGCCAAAAGCTGGATAATACAGAGATTTGTACAGTGAAACTGCAAAACCAAACTTCTAGTTATCTGGTCTACACCAGAATATGTTAACCATATATATATTTGTGTCTGAACAGTCAGGGAGATACTATAACTGTTTAATTTTTATGGAAACAATGCCAAAAGCTGGATAATACAGAGATTTGAACCGTGCAACTGAATAACCAAACTTCTAGTTATGTGGCCTACACCAGAATATTTTAACCAGATATATTTGTGTCTGAACAGTCAGGGAGACATTATTACTGTTTTTTTTAAGGAAAAAAGGCCAAAAGCTGGATAATACTGAGAGTTGAACCGTGGAACTGCAAAACCAAACTTCTAGTTTTCTGGCCTACACCAGAATATTTTAAACAGATATAATTTTGTATGAGCAGTCAGGGAGTCACTATTACCTTTTTTTTTTACATAAAAAATGCCAAAAGCTGGATAATACAGAGATTTGAACCATGGAACTGCAAAACCAAACTTCTAGTTATCTGGCCTACACCAGAATATGTTAACCATATATATTTGTGTCTGAACAGTCAGGGAGACACTATAACTGTTTTTTTTTTACGGAAAAAATGCCAAAATCTGGATAATACAGAGATTTGAACCGTGGAACTGCAAAATCAAACTTCTAGTTAATTGTCCTACACCAGAACATTTTAAACATATATATTGGTGTGTATACAGTCACACTCAATTTTTTTGGGGGGGAGGGGGAAATACCAAAAGGTTAATAAGACGTGTATTTGTACAGTCTGACTGAGGAAAAAAAAAATACAGGATTTAGATGAAAAAAAATGGATTTTTACTGGCCCCTGAGACCGGGGGATAAGTCTAGCAATTTGACCAGAAGGATCACACAGGACTGTAATGCACTGCGTCTCCTATACAGCCTGCCTGCCTGATATCTGGGATGGATATTAGTCCTGAGAAGGACTGTTTATTTGATTTGGCAGCCGTTAGAGACCCTACACTATCTATATTCACACTATATATCTCTCTCTAACTCAGCAGCACTCTCCCTACACTCTTTGATCCCGGACGACTGTGTCCAAGATGGCGGCGCCCGGTTTTAAATACTCGAGGTGAGGTTGCACGGCCAGCCAATCACTGTAATGCCCACAAACAATATGTCTGCAGCATTACAGTGACTGGCTGGCAATCCCTGCATGTTCATTGGCTCTGTTAAGAGTGCCAAATGTGCAGGGCGGAGACCCGAGCTCCAGCCCGAGTAACCCAGAAATGCTCGGTGCTCGCCGAACATCCTGAGTAGCGAGATGCTCGGGCGTGTACCGAGCCGTGTCGAGCAATGCTCGCTCAAAACTAAGTACAATTTGAAAGAAAAAAAAAAGGTGAGGAGGAGAAAACAAGTTAAGGGGATACACATGATAGGGCAAATGTTAAGGTTTACCCTTAACGTTATGAATCTCACAGATTTATTAGATTTTCAACCTGATTTCATCTGTATAGTAGTAATAAAAACCTGCCATATCCTTTTGAATTTTAGGGAGATGATACAAGAACGGGGTAGTGGGGTATTTCACCAAGAGAAACTTTTTCTCTTTCTCATTTAAAACACCAACCTCAAGACTACAAATGTTGTGCTCTAATGGGGTCCTGATATGTTTGAAAAGTTGGGACTCTCTGTTTGAAATGTTGGATCTCTTTCCTGATCTCTATTTTATGTTTAAATAACTGCAAAAACCTGTTTTATGATGATTAATCTACATATAAGTAAGCCCTGGATGTAAGATAATTATTCAATTTAGTACAATTATAAATGTTGCGCTCTAATGTGTTTTTTTTTTTTTGTCAATATGGTTGAGATATCATGACCTTCTTTTCTGACCCTTTGGTTAAGTTCGGTTCATTCCTTATATACTATAATAATACTCTAAAATCGTTATTGATACTCCAGTTTAAGTGCCTCTGTTTGAGTATCAAATAGTCTTCTAAGGGAGATGCCATTAACTGATGTGTCTCTCGCTGCTAGGGATTATGATTCATGAACATATTCAATGATCCATCTGGCAGGTTCAAATCCATTGAATGCTAGTTCTTTTTGCCAACCTTTTCTATAATTAATTGTTTTTTGTTTTAGTCCGTTTTCTACCCTTTTGAAGGTAATGGTATGATCATATGAAGGTAATACTGACAGCGTTTTGGAATCCTGAGCATAAACGCATAATAGATAATTTCTCCACTTTTCTCCAATTTTAGCTGCAGATCATTTAGAAAATTATTTAGAGGTATGTCACCCATGTCAGGCCCAGTTCGGGTTGTTGATGCTCCTGTCTTTTGTGAACACGGTGGTCTCATGGCATGTTTCACTCTTACGTTGGCATTGCGGTCTGCAGGTCCAGATGCCTGTGGATTCTCCTCTTTCCATCCCAATTAGGGAGACAAACTAATTTGGCATGTGGCTTACAGTGATAATGCTAGTCTTCCAGCAATAAGGGTATTCCTAATAAGCAGGATTGAGTTCTGTTAGTTTTTTATTTTGTACCTTGTGTATATAAAAATGAAGATGTTCAATTTTCATCTAGATTTGTTTTATTCTATCCTGATGAAGAAGTTGGATAAAACTTCGAAACTCATTGATTTTAATCTTTAACAGACAAGAAATAAAAAGTAAAAAATCCTTTAATGGAATTCCTTTGGATTTGATGTGTCTTTTCCACATGGTGGAAGCAGCACAGTAATAAACGGTTTATACTCCATATTGCATCAACTCTTGATCCGACGGATCCACAGCTATGCAGCAGCTGGAACATGCTTACATATAGTTGCAGGTTTCAACTTGCTAAGGTGAGTGCAAGATTTTCATTTATTTGCACTGTTTGTAATCAGGAAAAGCTCTATTTGCGCTCATTATCTTTCCAGCCTCTTCACTTTATACTACAGCCAACCCAGCAGATGGAAACACAATCAAAAAAAATTATTGCCTAACACCACTATTTCCGTGGCCAACAGATTTGAGATGGTGGAGTTCAACCTCTTAGCTTTGTCATGTGTAGGATGAAACAATTTTTTACGTGACCACAGCTGCAGGACCGAGGGCTGGCTGTATTGCTCAGAGAGGCTGGAGTACGGTGAACCAGACAAACTGCTGGACTGTGAGTGAAGTGCAGGTGGATTGTTATGGTGGATTGAGAAAGATGTGGTGTTCTCGGTGAAACAAACAGCAGGTACGTCTGCTTCTGTTACAGCTGACAGGCTCTCACTGAGCCTGACTGGAGCTGGTAGAGAACAGGAGGTTCTGCGGTCAGAGACCTGTGTGACAATAGTTGTCATGATAACAGAGTAAGGCTTTGTGCCCACGATGCAATTTTTAAGCGTTTCCGCAGAAGCAAAAACGCTGCAGAAACGCTTAAAAAACACATGGTAGAAGGCCTGCCATGTTCACCAATGATAATCCGCATGTGCTATGCACATGCTGCGGAAATTTCCGCTGCGGATTATCATTGTGGAAAAAAACGCAGCACTACCAATTATTATGCGGAAGTGCTGCGTTTTCGCAGCCATTGATTTGCATTACTGTATATTTAGATGCGCATTCCATGAATTCTAATGTGCGGATGGTACCCAGGTCTAGAGGAGAGGAGACTCTCCTCCGGACCCGGTATCATAGAAACTGTAAAAAAAAAGATTAAAATAAAAAATAAATATATACTTACCTTCTGATGGCCCCCGCTGCGCTCCTCCTCGCATGCTGGCAGTTTGTGATGGACTGAAGGACCTGCGCTGACGTCATAGTCATGTGACGGGTCACGCGACGCTGACGTCGGCAGGTCCTTCAGTGTATCGCTGCTGGCAAGGGAGAACGGAGTGAAGCAAGACACCGGGGGCCATCAGAAGGTAAGTATAGATTTATTTTGTTATTTTTTACCATTCTTTCGGTCACAGTATATAAATCCATGCCGTTTCCATGGATTTATATGGTGTGACCAAGTTGACAAGCACTTTCCAAGTGATGCTAAAATCACGTGGAAAGCGCTTGTCGACCCGCATGTGGAAATGCAAGTGAAGAACCCTTCACTTCCGCATGTCCCTGGCAGGAAAACGCATGTACAATCCGCATGCATTTATTTCTGCCAGGGAGATGCAGAAAAGCTCAGGAAAAAGTCCTGAGCATTTCTGCATCATGGGCACATAGCCTAAGAGGAAGAATCAGCGGATGTGGTTGATGGGGTGGCTGATGGTTGTTGAGGTCCGCTGGTCTGCTTTTTAGTGCAGTGAGATTCCCATGTTGTGTGCGCATGTGAAAGTTCATGCATGTAGTAGTCAAATTATTGCAGTTTTTCCTTCGCAAAGTGTGCAGATAGCGTGAGTTGACTTATCCTTTGCGGTCTCAAAAAAGGCCCAGGCTAGACAACCCTTGCCGTCCCTGCGAGCTGCAGACCCGCAACCGCTGCTGGCCGCAGCCACAGTTGTGGGTAAGGATGCTGTGCTCCTCGTGCTTGCATCACTCCATGTCTGTGACATAGGGTGAAAGGTCACCTCCTTGTCTTCCTCCTCCACCTCTTCAGATGAGCTGCTCAGCTGCGTGATTCTGGGTTCACATCAAGTAGGATCTTCAACCTCATCATCATCCAATGTGTTATCCCATTCCTGGCTTTCAGAGTGACCATTCTCCTCTTGTTGCCCTGACAGCACATGAGCTTCAGGTATTTAGTCTCATCAGGATCACCTCCTTCCCCAGTGGTTAACGTCTGGTGATGAGGGTCAGCAACGTGCTCGTACCCTACTCCATCCTGCCCCCGATTAAACCTGAAAAACTTTTGAAGCATTGGTGCAGATGCTTTCCTCCTCTTCTTGACTCTTGACTCTTGTGAATGTTTGTAGTACACCTCTGATGCCCAAGTTATAGAATGGGTGAACTGTTCAATAGACTCGCCCATCTGTGGTTCGTTACAGTCATTTGGGCACTTGGACAGTTGTGGCGTGGGAGGAAGCAAGGGTAATTGGGGTGCCACCTATGTGGACTGTACTGTGTGTGATGCTGAGGTGGAGTAAGAAGAAGTGAGGCCACTTGAAGCAGCGCTTGCCATCCACTGGAGCACCTGATCTTTCTGACCCTTATCAACAAGGCGTATTGCTGTATGGCTGCCAAAGAAAGGGATTGGAGTAGCCCGTCCTCCAGTAACAGAAGTTGTCAGTTGTCTGCAGATAGGACATGATGGTATTGGTTCACAAGTGCTTTCACTAATATTACCACCTACCCCATGTATACCTTTAACACCAAGCCTATTCCCCCTTACACCGCAACTTCTCTTTTTTCCCACTCATGTTGCTCAGAGAGTGTGGTAGGAGCACACTATTAGTAAAACAAAATTAGATTTTTTCCTCTGCAGCAGCTCTGCACACATCTGAATTTCAGCAGGACTAAATGACAAGGTAATATATGGCTTGCTGTATAACGTTACTAACAGAAGAAATTATTTTTTTTAGTATGGAACTGTGGATGAGGCCTATATAACATACGAGATATTCTCCAAACTATTAAAAACTGAGATGTCCCCTGCTGTATCACGTTAGGAACAGAATAAAGTATTTTTTTTTACTGTGGATGAGGCCTGTATAACATACAAGATATTCTCTAAACTATTTCAAACTGAAATCTAGCCTACTGTATTCACGTTAGGAACAGCAAAAAATAGATTTTTTTTACTCTGCATAAGCTCTGCACACAACTGAATTTCACCACCACTAAAGGACTAGTTGACTTATAGCAAAGTTAAACGTTTGCGACAGAAAAAAAAAAAATTTTGACTCTGCCCAGGAAGAGAAATTTTTTTTTTTACTTGAGGACAGCAGAAGTTCACTGCCACTAACGTAGTAGATGGCTTATAGCAGACTGTATCATGCTTGTCACGCAAAAGAACATTTTTTGGACTCTGCCTAGCAAGAGAAAAAATAAATTTTTTTACTCTGAAAATAGCTGAACTTCAACGCCACTAAAATAGTAGGTGGCTTTTAACAGAGTGTATCACGTTTGCGACATAAAACAATCTTTGGTGGACTCCGGCTAGCAACAGAAAAATATATATATTTTTTTTACTGTGCATACAGTTGAATTTCACCCACCAAAAATGACAAAGTGGGCTGCTATAGCTTGCACTATCACATTAGCAAATGAAAAAAAAATGTTTTTTGTGCTCTGCACTCAGAATCTCTGCAGAGTCTGCATACAGCTCAATGTCAACCCCACAAAATCAAAATGTGGGCTGCAAGGGCTTGCTTGCTTGCTTTATCATATTAGCAGGTGAAAAAACAGATAGAAGGCATACTTGTGCATGGAGCACAATACAACCGATGCACAGTTCTACGGCATGGGCCCTGCTGTTTCTATCTGAATCTCAGTAATTGCCCAAGAAAAAAAATGTGCTGCAACATAGATTTCACAGGTAAACAACATAGGACTTATTTACACTATCTGTCTTCCACACAAGTGCCCATCTATCTAGTTAATATCTCTCAGTGCACAGGAGCACATTGAGCAGCGTCTGGCAGCAGTCAGTGACATGCATAAAATGGCGCTGAGGGAACATGGCCGCTCTTTATATAGTGATGACATGTGATTTCAGCAGCCAATGGCAGAAGCCCTTGTGTCTGGACAGTGTGGATGCTTCCTGCACTCTGATTGGCTAACTGCGCTTTCCTCCCTTAAAGTTACAGATTAAAGAAAAAAAAAAAAAAGATTACAAGTGCGCCACTGATCTGACCTGTTCTGAGCTATCACCAGCCCCCCCACTCATTAAACATGTCCCCCCGCTCATCATAAACAATTACTATGCTGGCCAAACTGTTCAAAATGCTGTAGTTTCCCCGCAATCACCTTCCCGCATTTATTCGCCGAACGTTGCCGATTTTACCAAATTTGAGAAAAAATGCTCGCCTTTCCGATCACTAATCCGTATGTGCCACATTCGTGTTGAACTTACGTTTGGAGATCAGATTTCGAACATATTCGCTCATCACTATTCACTAATAGAAAGGTATAAGATAATAGTTTTTTTTACATTTTGACAGAAACAGTTTTAAAGCTGTATGAAAATCATCATCACATCATTACTGTTCTAAGCAATGGAACACTCAATAACAAAAGAGATTTGAAAGGTCTTAATTATTCTTCTGTTTTAGATTAGTCCCACTGTAGGGAACGCTGTGAAAAATATTGTCTTATGAGATCAAACATAAAAATACTCACGGTGACTAAAAGTCATTGTGATTCTGATGTTTGAAGAAAGTTACACATAAGATTCACACATCAAAATCAAACATCATTTGAATTTGTCTTGCTTGCAGTGTGTGCATAAGTCCCAATGAGTTTTAGACAAGTTTGCACTGAAAATCATATACCCAAATAGAGCTCCTAGGTTTTCACAACTGAGTTTACAGCTCAGTGGTTAGTGCACTGGTTTTTGGACACAGAATTTTGGGTTCATGTCACATCAGCGAACAGTTACTTTTTTTTTATTATTATTATTATTACAGTTGTAAATGTCACTTGTCAGAATCGCTCGTCAAAATCACTGGTCAAAATCAATTGTCAAAATCACTCGTCAGAATCACTCGTCAGAATCACTTGTCAGAATCGCTCATCAAAATCACTCGTCAAAATCACTCATCAAAATCATTTGTCAAAATCACTTGTCAGAATCACTTTTCAAAATCAGTTCTCAAACAGGGTATTTAGCCTCATCAGTCTGATGTTTGATTTTGATATCTGATCATGTCCTAAAATGGACACTGTAAACTTGAGAAAAAATAAAAGAAAAACTCGGTGTTTGTGGGTGCTGCCGGGTCCAGAAAAAGAGGGAAATTTTATTGACAAGGCATTAGAGAGTAGAGATGAGCGTTGTTCTACTCGAACTGTTCGCCAATCTCAAATTCGAGCTGTTTTGGGCGGTGTTCGAGCCGGTCGGCGAACACGAACAATTTGAGAAAAATTCGGCTGTTCGAGGTTATGTTCGATAACTGTTCGTGCACCAAAATCATAACTGGATTTTTTCTCAGTAATGATGAAAATTAATGTTAATACGCAGTTTGAGTGTACAGCGGGGCGGGGGGAGGGGCAGGGGATGGATCTCTGCAGGAACAATGAAGATCTCCATTTTTTTTTCTCTTTCCCGCATTTGCAGTGGGGAGGTGCAATCTGTCAGCCTATCAGCAGCGCACACACGGAGCGAAGTGCTTTTTTTCACACAAGCAAGGGCATGTGTGATTGGCAGTGTATGTCACATGTCCTTGCCCTATAAGACCAAGCCATTTTCCCCGTCGCCACCATTTTCTCACTGCTGCAGCTGCGTGTTAGACGGCACCGCTGTTGCTGTGTGCGATATACCTTGTTAATTTCAAGCCAATTTTCGCACAAATATACAGATAGCTTGGGAGTAGGGAATAGTTGTGATTGCAGTCCTTTTAAGGACTAGGTTACAGCATTTCCTACGACTTTTATCAGGCAGGTCTGTGCTCTTAAATAGATAGATTGTGGGAGTAAAGACTAATTGTAATTGGAGTCCTTTTCAGGACTAGGTTACATCAGTTCCTATCAGTTTTTGCCAGGCAGGTCTGTGCCAGTGCTGTGCAAGTTTTTTTCACAGCATTTGGCTGAATCTAGCAAAGCTAATCCTTTTTGGCCTATTGCAGAGTGTGTTAGTCAGTGGAGTAGCCTATCTGTGTTGCAAGATATACCACCTGTGTATAGAATACCAATTTTTTTACTGCACCTAGTGAAGTAAAATCTTTTGGGCATAGCATCATTCTATTCGTCCATCTATACTGACCTCCATCAGGTTGCAAACTGAATATAATTTTTTTCTGCATCTAGCTCTGAAAAAATATTTGGGCTTCTAGCGGTGTGTGGGACTTGGTCTATTAGTCCATCTATACTGACCTCCATCAGGTTGCAAATTAAAAATAATTTTTTTCTGCATCTAGCTCTGAAAAAATATTTGGGCTTCTAGCAGTGTGTGGGACTTGGTCTATTAGTCCATCTATACTGACCTCCATCAGGTTGCAAATTAAAAATAATTTTTTTCTGCATCTAGCTCTGAAAAAATATTTGGGCTTCTAGCAGTGTGTGGGACTTGGTCTATTAGTCCATCTATACTGACCTCCATCAGGTTGCAAATTAAAAATAATTTTTTTCTGCATCTAGCTCTGAAAAAATATTTGGGCTTCTAGCAGTGTGTGGGACTTGGTCTATTAGTCCATCTATACTGACCTCCATCAGGTTGCAAATTGAATAAAAAAATTTTCTGCATCTAGCTCTGAAAAAATATTTGGGCTTCAAGCGGTGTGTGGGACTTGGTCTATTAGTCCATCTATACTGACCTCCATCAGGTTGCAAATTAAAAATAATTTTTTTCTGCATCTAACCCAGCCAATAGTTTTGGCCTAATACCACAGTTTGGCCACTCAGCTCTGCTCGGTTACCATCCATTGTTTTTTTGTGCAAACAACTCCAGAGTTGTGAATTAGTTAACCACCAAAATGAGTGGAAAAAGGCCTGCTGCTGGTGGAAAGGGGAATAGGCGTGTTGGGAAGGGGAAAAAAGGTTGTGTCCGTGGGGTAGGTGCAGAAGAAAGACCATCTTCCAGCCAAACTAAAATGTCTACTTCTTTTAGCGGACAATGTGATAAGATCCCTTTCTTACGGCCACGCCAATCGCTACAAATTCCAGATGAGGCACAAAAACAGCAGGTGCTTCAACGGATATCAAGTGCTCCTTTAAGTGGGCTCTCCTCCACATCAACTTCAACATCACAAATACTCCAGTCCTCAAAGGTGTCACCCAAATCGCACTTGCTTCCTCACAGCTCCCAAATCTCCAGCTGCCCGTCTGAGTATGAGGTAGAACAGATGGTTGAGTCTGCAGAGCTGTTTACTCATACTATAGCCTGGGAATCAGAGGTCGACTCCAGCGCTTCTGTGAATCCAGACGAGGAAATGATCTGCACTGATGCCCAGAATCTTTATGAGTCGGATCCAGGACCAGACGCAGAAGGTTCTGACCATAATGTAGACCCTCATTCCCAAACTGTAACTCCTGTTGGTGGAGACAATGAGGAAGACGATGATAAGACTCAAATACCTGATTGGAGCGACAACTTTAGTTTTTTGTCAGGGCAGGAACAGGTTGGCTCTGAGGACGACGGGTGTGATAACGCACAGGGTGATGATGATGAGGTCGGAGATCCCACTTACTGTCAACCCACAGTCAGCCAAGAGATGAGGTCAGCAGAGGAGGTGGAGGAAGATGCTAGTGACGACGAGGTCAGGTTGCGCCTTCCTGGACAGAGACGTAGTACTGGAAGCACGTCAACAACTGCATCCTCAAACACAACTCTGCCTCTCACCACAAGTCGTGGTGGCTCTTCAGGTCGCATGGGTGCTAAGCCTTGCATAGCCTGGGCATTTTTTCAGATCGATAAAGATGACCCAACTCGTGTTATCTGTAACATTTGTCAGCAAAAGCTAAGTAGAGGCCAAAAAATACATAGTTTGAGTACTTCATGCAAGAACCGGCACATGGACATGAAGCATAAGTTGCAGTGGGAAGCTCAGTGTGCTACAATACGGTCTAGCCGGCCGGGCCAACCACCGTCTGCCATATCTTGTGCATCCGCGGCCTCTTCATCCTCTGTGACTGGGGGGACAGCAGTCACACCTGTTTTGGGGCGCAGACCTGCCACCTCTTTACCCGCAACAGCCAGCGTGATTGGCAGGTCATCATTTTCTTTGGAGGTGGTAACACCAGCTGGTCTTGAGCGCTGTCCGACATCGATAGCACCACCTTTGGATCAAGGCAACCTAACATGTCTGCCTGCATCTTCCTCACAGACCGGCAGTTTGCCGGGGACACCCTTATCAACCCCGTCTAAGCACAATAGCCAGCCCTCGGTCCCTCAGATGTGGACAAGTAAAAGACCATTTCCTCCTAGCCATGAGAAAGCTAAGAGGTTGAATTTCACCATCTGCAAGCTCTTGGCTACAGAAATGCTGCCTTTCCGCCTGGTGGACACAGAGGATTTTCGAGACCTTATGTCCGTCGCAGTGCCCCAGTACCAGATGCCCAGTCGGCACTACTTCTCAAAGAAAGGTGTGCCTGCGCTCCACCAGCATGTCGCACACAACATCACCGCTTCTTTGAGAAACTCTGTGTGTGACAGGGTGCATTTCACCACAGACACTTGGACGAGTAGGCATGGACAGGGGCATTACATGTCGCTGACTGGGCACTGGGTAACTATGGTGACAGCAGGACAAGGGGCTGCTGTCCAAGTCTTGCCGTCCCCACGAGTTGTGCGTCAATCCTCTTTATGTCATTTTTCCTCCACTGCTTCTGCCTCCTCAACCTCCTCTCGGTCTTCCACCTGCACCCAAAGCCTGTCTGGTCATGCCACAAGCTTTCTAACTGCGCAGAAGGGATCCTGCACACCTCCTTACTATGCTGGCAGTAGGGCTCAACGTCATCAGGCGGTTTTTACATTGAAATGTCTGGGAAATGTGAGTCACACAGCTGAGGAGTTGTGGTCAGCTCTGGAGAACCAATTTCATGAATGGTTGTCTCCACTGGACCTGAAACCAGGGAAGGCCGTGTGCGACAATGCTGCAAACCTGGCTGCGGCCCTTCGCCGGGGCAATGTCACACACGTGCCTTGTATGGCTCACGTGTTGAACCTGGTTGTCCAGCAATTTTTAGCCCACTATCCCAGACTAGATGGCCTTCTGCAGAGGGCACGGTCGCTGTGTGCTCACTTCCGCCGTTCGCATCCCGCAGCTCAGCGACTTACATCTCTACAGAAGTCGTTGGGCCTGCCACTTCACCGGCTAAAATGCGATGTGCCTACCCGGTGGAATTCAACTCTGCACATGTTGCAGCGACTGTGGCAGCACCGACAAGCCCTGGTGCAATACGTTCTGACGTATAGACTGGGCCAACGAGATTCAGAGGTGGGGCAAATCACGCTGGAGGAGTGGTCTCAGATCAGGGACCTATGCACCCTTCTGCACAGTTTTGAAATGGCGACGAAGATGTTTAGTGCTGACGATGCCATTATCAGCATGACTATTCCGTTGATTTACATGCTGGAGCACATGTTAAACAGAATTCGGAGTCAGGTGGTGGCACAAGAGGAGGTGGAGGAAGTAGAGGAGGAGGAGTTGTATGCGGAAGGGCTAACATCTGCAAGGTCCAGACGGTCGGCAGCACCAAGGCGGCAGGCATGTGAGGGTGGGGGAGATGGTTTAACCAGGGTGCATGGTAGCAGCCAAACTAGTGAGGAAGGTGCAGGAGCCCAGGAAGAAGTGGAGGACGAACTGATGGAAGACTCATCAGATGAGGGAGACCTTGATCACATTTCTGTTGTGCGAGGTTGGGGGGAGAGGACAGAGGAAGGAAGCATGATTGTTACCTCGCCACCAACACAACAGGGACTTGGTGCTCCTGGATGCGCAACACACATGAGTGCCTTCTTGCTGCACTACCTGCAACATGACCCTCGAATTGTGAGAATTAGAAATAATCCTGACTACTGGGTTGCCACACTGTTAGATCCCCGGTACAAAAGTAAATTTGCAGAAATTATTCCTGCCATAGAAAGGGATGCACGCATGCAGGAGTATCAGCAGAGACTGTTGCAGAATCTTACATGTGCTTTTCCACAAAATACCAGTGGTGCACGTAGTGAATCTCACAGTTCCAACTTGCCAACCGTGGGACCGTCAAGTGTTCAGCACTCAAACCGTAACAGAACCACAGTATCTGCTGGTAACATCAATTTTGCGGAATCATTTCACCACTTTTTTAGCCCATCCTTTGCAAGGCCACAGGAGACAAGAAGTCTGACACATAGTCAACGCCTAGAGACGATGGTACAGGAGTATCTCCAAGTAAACATTGAAGCCACGACTGTGTCACTGGACCCTTGCTCTTTTTGGGCTTCCAATCTGGATAAATGGCCGGAGCTAGCCACTTACGCCTTGGAGATCTTGTCATGCCCCGCAGCCAGCGTTCTGTCTGAACGTGTGTTCAGCGCTGCTGGTGGTGTGCTGACAGATAAGCGCACGCGGCTCTCCACTGATAATGTAGACAGACTCACGTTCATAAAGATGAACAAATCATGGATCCGAAACGACTTTTCTACCCCTGTGTCATCCTGGGGAGAGTAAAAGCTTGATGATTGGTTAAAATCACCCTACCAACCGTTTTAAGCTTTCAAATTACTAATCATGTTTATCTGTATCTTGACTGGAAAATAATTTGGGCTTTGTAGCAGTGTGCAGCACTGATCCTATTAGGCCATCTATAATAAGCTTCACCAGATTTAAAATTAAAAATAATTTTTAGCTGCATCTAGCCCGGAAAATAATTTTGGGGCTCCGAGATGCGCAAGACACATAAGTGCCTTCTTGCTGCACTACCTGCAGCATGACCCTCATATTGTCAGAATTCGAAGTAATCATGACTACTGGGTTGCCACACTCTTAGATCCCCCAAACTTTTCGATCAACCTTTTCATTTTAATAAAGACCAAAAAAATGGTCATTTTTGAAATTATAAGCATTAGCAGGTTGTTAGAAACTGAAATCAAACAGTTTTCAACTCAAAACTTTATTCTAGGTGATGTTACATTTTCACATAGGACCCCTTGTTCGAAAGGAGCTTCTGAACTCTCTCGTCCATTGAATTTGTCAGGTTTTGGATGGTTTCTGCTTCAATTGTTTTGCATGAGGACAGAATACCCTCCCAGAGCTGTTGCTTAGATGTGAACTGCCTCCCGCCATCATAGACACTCCTTTTAATGATGCTCCAAAGGTTCTGAATGGGGTAGAGGTCAGGGGAGCATGGGGGTCACACCATAAGTTTGTCCCCTTTTATGCCCATATCAGCCAGAGATGCAGATGTTTTATGTGCAGCATGAGATGGTGCATTATCATGCAGAAAAATGATCTTGCTGTGAAATACACGGTTCTTCTTGTTGAACCATGGCAGGAAGTGCTGTTTGAGAAAATCCACATACATTATGGAGTTCATCTTTAGCGCCTTCAGGGATCCTAAAGGGGCCGACAATCTCTCTTCCCATGATTCCAGCCCAAAACATTACTCCACCTCCTCCTTGTTGGCGCTGTAGCCGTGTTTGCGTGGGGTGTCCATCAACCAGCCATCCTCCACTCCATTCATCTGGACCATCGAGCGCTGCACGGCACTCATCCGTGAACAAAACAGTTTTCAAATCAGTCTTCATGTAATGTTTGGCCCACTGGAGCCGTTTCTGCTTGTGTGAAGTGGATAGAGGAGGTCGACAGGATGGCGTATGCACAGCTGCAAACCTCTGAAGGACCCTGCATCTTGTTGTTCGGGGGACGTTGGAGGCACAAGCAGCTTCAAAAACTTGTCTGCTGCTATGACAAGGCTTTTTTGCCGCTGCTCTTTCAACCTGACGTAATTGCCTGTAGGAAAGAGTCCTCAATTTGCCCTTATCAGCACGCACACGTGTGTACTGTGAATCAGCTACATACTTCTTGATTGCCAAGACACTTCATCCTGATCATCGCACAATGTTGATTGTAGTCATGCCTTGACCTAAACACTCCACAATTTGTTGCTTCTCAGCAGCCGACACATCCTTTTTCTTTCCCATTTTGGCAGAAAATGTAGGCTGCTTAATAATGTGAGAGAGCCTTCTTAAGTAGTCTTGCCTTTCATTGGACACACCTGCCAAATTAATTAGCACAGGTGTCTGCAATTGCTTACAGTGATATAAAGAGCCCTGACACACATCACCATCAATGAGTTTAACTGACAAACAAACAAATTCTTCCCTTATCACTCCTAAACACTTTTTGCATAATAATTTGGAACGCGGTGTACATGTGCTTTTCCACAAAACACCAGTGGTTCACGTAGTGAATCTTACAGTTCTAACTTGCCAACCGTGGTCTGTATGGAATTGTTCAATAAAGGGCCCAAAATTAAGATAACATAGATGGGAGAGGTCTCTATGAATAGGAATTCCTAAGTATTTGATACCCTGTGAGGGCCAGGCAAAGGGAAAGTTGGACTGGATGGAATCCTATATGGATTTAGGGAGGGAGACATCGAGGGCCTCAGACTTCGCTGCATTGATTTTAAAATTTTACCATGTAACAAAGTGATCTATTTCAGCCATAACAGCAGGGATGGATATATGTGATTGAGTGATATATACTAGGACATCATCAGCAAATAGAGAGCACTTGTACTCGGTGCCTCCCACCTCAATCCACCTAATATTGGGGTTATGGCGAATTGATGAGAGCAGGTGCTCCGTCACTAGGATGTATAAGAGAGGGGACAGAGGACATCCCTGCCTTGTCCCATTGGTGATTGTGAAAGGTGATGAAAATGTTCTGACGCACCCCCTGGGCCTTGGGACACCCGGAGCCGGACCCTTTTTGGTGGATGCTGGTGGTTGTAGTCTTCGTGGCGGCGATCCGGTTCCGTGGCTCAGGGCGGTCAAACCAGTGGCGGAACTATTTATGTGGTTTTGATGTTTAAATGTCCGACTACGCCACCCGTGGATTGCGGTCAGAGTGAACCGCCGCTACAGGGCAGACCGCTAAGGCTGGTGTTGTGGGTGCAGCAGAGCGTAGCATAACTCCCCACGGGAGGAGTATAGCCTCAGGGCAGTGTATGCGGAGGATGGGGGTGATGGTGCAGGGCAGCAGCAGTAACGACACGGAGTCAGTGATGCAGTTCAGGGCCTTTACTCACAGTTCTTATTATCCAGACCACATCTGCAGGTAACGGCTGCCCACGTCGTACTGTGCTCACCAGGTGAGGGGCTCAGACAACTCCCAGATAACTTTGGAGCGCTTCACAGGACCCCCTTTGTGTGTCCTTTGTCTGGCCTTTCTTACCAACACTTCTGTCCGGCTGCCTCGGGCCTCCTCTTGGTAAACTTGGCGCCAGTTTCCCTGACCCTATGTGGTGCCTTCCTAGCGGGTGGAGCAAGGGGCTGCGCCACATAAAATGTCAGAGCCTCCGGTTTCTAGCTGAGGGTCGTTTCCTGCCTCCACTAGTTCGGGGACCGGTCTCCCCCTTTGGCCTGACCCCTCCACGCAGGTGGATTCGGGCGTGCGGTGGCGACTCGCCCGTCCGCACCCCTGGGATCCCTTCATTCCTCGTTCCTGGAGCCTTCTCCGCTCCTCTTCCTTCCTTCTCCCTCTTGCAGGCCTGGGCCTCTGTTACTAGGCCCGCCTCCGGAGCAGAGCTCATGCAGAGCCCCTGCTCCCTGCCACTTCTGCTCAGACTTCTCTGCACTGAACTAAGATGGTGCCCACCTTTTATACTCCCTTCTCAATGCACCCAGGAACTGCTTCCTCCCTGCTCCTGCACTGCAGGGTTCCCCTTCCTCAGTGTTCCCTCCCCCCACTCCAGCCAGGGACAGGGACTGTCGTGCCCATCTCAGGGGCATATTGGTCGCCCTGCCCCATGGCAATGTGGTGTAATGCATGCAGGTGTCGGGTCCTTATCCACACTCCATCCTTATCTGAGAGTGAGATATCACACCTCTGGGTGAGGTGCAATACGTCTGTAGCAACCGAGCCCTCGGTGCTACAGTTCCATTTATCTTCAGCCTAGGTGACGTATTGTGATACAGGGCCGTGATTTTGGCTATAAAAGGGTCCCCTAGACCCCTACCCCAAGCTTTTTAAGAGAATCATATATGGCGTGCCAGGAGACTCTATGGAATGCTTTCTCAGCATCCAACGAGAGTATCTACTTACAAATTTTTAACTGCATCTAGCCCAGGAAATACTTTGTGCCTAGTAGCAGTGTCTGCTAGTCAGCGGATTATCCCGGCTGTTAAGCAAGCTACACCACCTGTAGTTTGGACACTTAATTTTTTCAAAGGAAATGCTTCGGGACCACGGAATACTTAGTGAAGAGCATCAGGAGGCACCCCAAGGCATAGGGGCTGGGACTGGCACTAGGATGCCTTGCGGTGGACAGCCGAGCTCGATCCTTATAAAAGCTTTTTAACTGCAGCAGCTTTAGTGGACGCTACTGGAGCTGGAATTACGCGGCTGCTGGCATGAGACTTGCCCTCCAATAGATCCTTGTAAATGGATTTAAAGTGTATTCATTCAAATTAGAGGGACAATTTAAATTAAAAAGCTTAGAGCTGCCTCCACCACAGGGGGGCTCTCTCGACCCACCAGCGGACAGGCACCAGTATTGGGAGAGGGGGGCTGGCCGTCAGGGTTCACCGCGGCTCTGGCACAAACCCGGCGACACGGAGGTGGCACGGGCAGGAGTGGACTGGCCGTCTCGGCTTCTCACTTTTTGGATTTTAGAAGGGCATGACATGCCTATATCTGTGTCTCCCCCTCCTTTTACTCCTCCACCTCTTTTCTTTTCGCATGACTATATGTACTTGTCACTTTTCCATGTGTTAGTTGTGTCTTCTGAGCAGTTTGTCAGCTTTTGGACACCTTTTGAAGGTGTTTTCTATGTGTTTCTATGTGTTTTTGTTTGCCTGCCATTGTTTTTAACGGTGTTCGAAGGTGTTCGACGAACAGTTCGACGAACAGTTCGGCGAACACACGGGTGTTCGACGAACCGAACCGAACTCGAACACTACGGGGGTGGCTCAACACTACTGTCAACCCACAGTCAGACAGTCGATGAGGTCAGCAGAGGAGGTGGAGGATGATGTGACTAGCACTGGGGATGGGGATGACTCGGTACCCGGGCATTTGCCTGGCCTTGGGGATGTCGCGGTGGTCGGCTCCCTGGCCCGTACCCTGGGGTCTCTCTTTAAAAGGGTGGATAATTGTTAATTTTATAAGAGTTCATGACGCCACCTGTGGTATCTGGTGACAAGCACCAGCGCTGCAGCAGTCCACTGAGGCCGGTGATAAGGCAGCTCGATGGTATAGCTCCCCACAGGTGGAGCTAGGTCTCAGGGCAGCGTATGGAGGGGGAATGCAGGACAGGCGAGACCCAGCTGGGTCAGAGCAAGAACGGGAACGGACACGGTAGTCACTTCAGTACCTTTTACTGGTGGAAATTCAGGCACATCCCGGAGCACTGTAGGGTGAAGAGTGCATATCAGGATCCTCCCCAATGAGCGGGTGTAGGGCCTCCTGTTTCTTGCCTCTGCGTAGTAAGTTTCTGACCTGCCTGGAGCTAGGCCTAACTTTGTCTCTGTCCTGCGCTGGCTGACCTTGTGGTAGGGCCTTCTCTTGGAGTTCACGCTCCCAGTATGCGGGGCCTAAGCGTCTCCTGGCTCTGTTACATATCAGCACCTTAGCGATCCTGGGACTTGTAGTTCTCCAGGGATTCCGGTTATGCCTTACTGGGTCATAGAGATACCGGTAAGCTCGGATCCTGTGTCCGGTAAATGCTTCGGGGTGAGCTGGTTAAGCTCCTCTGCCCCTTATGTACTAACTCGCCACTCGCCTTCGGCCTACTCGGGCCCTCACTAGGCTATACACACTAACGGCAGCTTGCCGCGCTTCACTGATCTTACGGCACCGGCACACCTTAAGCTCTATCTGGGCTCCCTGAATCTAGCAAGCAGGAGCCTCGTGCTCCACTGCTGAACTATTAACTGCGTTCTCTAGACTAGACTGAGCTCCACTGCAGACTGACCTCTCTTAGGCTTCTCTACTGCAGGAACTCTTCAGAGGAACTGAACTGCCTAGCTCCACCTTCCCTATTTATATCCCAACGGGCTCCCTCTGCTGGTCTGAGGTGGAAGGTGGAGATGTGTGAATGTTTATGGGGGCCTCTTGTGGAGGATTCCATCAATGCACTCTTGTAGGATCTGTGATACCAAGCGCAGCGGGGCATCACAGATGCTATTGACGACGAGGTTAGGTTGCGCCTTCCTGAACAGAGACGGAGTACTGGAAGCACGTCAACAACTGCATCCTCAACCACAACTCTGCCTCTGACCACAAGTCGTAATGGCTCTTCAGGTCACATGGGCTCTAAGCCTTGCATAGCCTGGGCATTTATTCAGATCGATAAGGATGACCCAACTCGTGTTATCTGTAATATTTGTCAGCAAAAGCTAAGTATAGGCCAAAAAATCCATAGTTTGAGTACTTCATGCATGTACCGTCACATGGATATGAAGCATAAGTTGCAGTGGGAAGCTCACTGTGCTACAATGTGGCCTAGCCGGCTGGGCCAACCACCGTCTGCCCCATCTTGTGCATCCGCAGCCTCTTCATCCTCTGTGACTGGGGGGACAGCAGTCACACATGTTTTTGGACGCAGACCTGCCACCTCTTTACCCGCAACAGCCAGTGTGATTGGCAGGTCGTCAGTTCATTGGGAAGTGGAAACACCTGCTAGTGTTGAGCGCTCTCCGACATCGAGAGCACCACCTTTGTATCAAGGCAACATAACATGTCCGCCTGCATCTTCCTCACAGACCGGCAGTTACCGGGGACACCCTACTCAACACCGTGTAAGCACAACAGCCAGCCCTCGGTCCCTCAGATGTGGAAAAGTAAAAGACCATTTCCTCCTAGCCATGAGAAAGCTAAGAGGTTGAATTTCACCATCTGCAAGCTGTAGGCTACAGAAATGCTGCCTTTCCACCTGGAGGACACAGAGGATTTTCAAGACCTTATGTCCGTCACAGTGCCCCAGTACCAGATGCCCAGTCGGCACTACTTCTCAAAGAAAGGTGTGCCTGCGCTCCACTAGCATGTCGCACACAACATCACCGCTTCTTTGAGAAACTCTGTGTGTGACAGGGTGCACTTCACCACAGACACTTGGACGAGAAGGCATGGACAGGGGCGTTACATGTCGCTGACTGGGCACTGGGTAACTATGGTGACAGCAGGACAAGGGGCTGCTGTCCAAGTCTTACCGTCCCCACGAGTTGTGTGTTAATCCTCTTTATCTCGAACTTCCTCCACTGCTTCTGCCTCCTCAACCTCCTCTCGGTCCTCCACCTGCACCCAAAGCCTGTCTGGTAATGCCACCTGCTTTCTAACTGCGCAGAAGGAATCCTGCACACCTCCTTACTATGCTGGCAGCAGGGCTCAATGGCATCAGTGTTTACTTTGAAATGTCTGGGAAATGTGAGTCACACAGCTGAGGAGTTTTGGTCAGCTCTGGAGACCCAGTTTCATGAAAGTTTGTCTCCACTGGACCTGCAAACAGGGAAGGCCATGTGCGACAATGCTGCAAACCTGGGTGCGGCACTTCGCTGGGGCAATGTCACACACGTGCCTTGTATGGCTCACGTGTTGAACCTGGTTGTCCAGCAATTTTTAGCCCACTATCCCAGACTAGATGGCCTTCTGCAGAGGGCACGGTCGCTGTGTGCTCACTTCCGCCGTTCGCATCCCGCAGTTCAACGACTTACATCTCTACAGAAGTCGTTGGGCCTGCCAGTTCACCGGCTGAAATGCGATGTGCCGACACGGTGGAATTCAACTCTGCACATGTTGCAGCAACTGTGGCAGCACCGACAAGCCCTGGTGCAATACGTTCTGACGTATAGCCTGGGCCAACGAGATCCAGAGGTGGGGCAAATCACGCTGGAGGAGTGGTCTCAGATCAGGGACCTATGCACCCTTCTGCACAGTCTTGAAATGGCGACGAAGATGTTTAGTGCTGACGATGCCATTATCAGCATGACTATTACGGTGATTTACATGCTGGAGCACATGTTAAACAGAATTCGGAGTCAGGTGGTGGGACAAGAGGAGGTGGAGGAAGGAGAGGAGGAGTCGTATGCGGAAGGGATAACATCTCCAAGGTCCAGACGGTTGGCAGCACCAAGGCGGCAGGCATGGGAGGGTGGGGGAGAGGGATTAACCAGGGCGCATGGTAGCAGCCAAACTGTTGAGGAAGGTGCAGGAGCCGAGGAAGAAGTGGAGGATGAACTGGCAATGGGCATGGAAGACTCATCAGATGAGGGAGACCTTGATCACATTTCTGTTGTGCGAGGTTGGAAGGAGAGGGCAGAGGAAGGAAGCATGATTCTTACCTCGCAACCAACACAACAAGGACTTGGTCCTTCTGGATGCGCAAGACACATGAGTGCCTTCTTGCTGCACTACCTGCAACATGACCCCCGGATTGTCAGAATTCGAAGTAATCCCGACTACTGGGTTGCCACACTCTTAGATCCCCGGTACAAAAGTATATTTGCCGAAATAATTCCTGCCATAAAAAGGTATTGACGAATGCAGGAGTATCTGTTGCAGAATCTTACATGTGCTTTTCCACAAAACACCAGTGGTGCACGTAGTGAATCTCACAGTTCTAACTTGCCAACGGTGGGACTGTCGAGTCTTCATCACTCAAACAGTAACAGTAACACAGTATCTGCTGGTAACAGCAATTTTGTGGAATCGTTTCACCACTTTTTTAGACCATCCTTTGCAAGGCCACAGGAGACAAGAAGTCTGACACATAGTCAATGCCTAGAGAGGATGGTACAGGAGAATCTCCAAATGAACATCGAAGCCATGACTGTGTCACTGGACCCTTGCTCATTTTGGTATTCCAATCTTGAAAAATTGCCGGAGCTCGCCACTCACGCTTTGGAGATCTTGTCATGCCATGCAGCCAGCGTTCTCTCTGAACGTGTGTTCAGCGCTGCTGGTGGTGTGCTGACAGATAAGCGCACGCGGCTGTCCACTGAGAATGTAGACAGACTCACGTTCATAAAGATGATCAAATCATGGATTCGCAAGGACATTTCTACCCCTGTGTCATCCTTGGGAGACTAAAAGCTTGGGGATTTGGTAAAATCACCTCACCAACCGTTTTAAGCAACAGTGGGGCAATTGATGCCACTTAACCCTAGAACGCATGACCATAAAAATCTACACTTTCACATACCTGGGGCCCTTTAGGCCCGTGTGCAAATAACATGGAATAACTCAAACTCAAATGACAAACAACTATATACATGAAGAATACCTAGAGTTTCAAAATTCTAACTAAAGCAATCTTGCAGAAAATAGAAAACAATTAACTGGGCGGGCCTGCAAGGCCACAGGTATGCGTTCTAGGGTTAAGTGGTGTCTGTGCCACAATTTTGGGAGTCCCCTTGCTGTGTCTTACGTGACGTTGGCATCGTCAATTCCAGGTGGGTTGGGTCGCACCCCCCCCTTTTAACTGTAAGAAACTACATACACTATGGCTTGGGGTAACACAGATGGTTGAGTCTGAAGAGCTGTTTACTCAGAGGTCTGCTCCAAATCTTCAGTGTCTGCTAGTCAGCGTAGAATTTCTAACTTCATCTAGCCTAGGCAATACTTTGGGCGTAGTAGCCCAGCTGCGAAGCAAGCTGCACCGCCTGTGTATCTAATAAGAATTTTTAAATTAATCTAGCCTAGGCAGACTGTGGGGACCCCCAACCAAACCCAGATGCTCAGCCCCCCTACCGCCCCCCTTTCATGGACAAGTCAATAATGTAACTCTTACAACTGGATGGGTGAGGATAGGTCACAGCTTTATTAACTCTTTATACTCATTCCATTAGAAAGGCATTTTATTTCTAAAATCAGCTTGTTGCAGCATGCCCTGGGTCCCCACTCCGGCAAGTTGGCCAACAAGTGTAACTCTCCAACATGTCCTTTCTATTTCCAGGCCACGGAGGATCCAGCGTACTCGTATGCAGGACTCTGACCCCCACCCATCACTCTTAACGCTTGTTCCACTCCGTCCTGGAGTCCTGACAGGAATATGTCCAGTCCAATATCTATTAAGTGAACACCGTCGGGCCGTATGAGGCCTGCTTTATCTCCTTCCAGTTGTCGGTGTCGTATCACTACACCGCCTCTGTCTCTTCTAAATTTTGCCATCCGAATATTTATTACCCGCCTTGTCCATTCGATGGCCGTGATGTCTCGCGCACCTTGCCATACCGCTATCGGCACAATCTCTGACCATACTATAGCTAATTTTGTGAAAAATTCTCTGAAGCGCTCAGTGTCTAGTTTCATTATTGCCATTAGTTATGTGCTCTTGTGATGACCTAGGTTGTTTCCCCCGGCCTGCATAACTAAGATGACCGGACCTCTTGCCTCTCTCCCTACCTTGATTACCTCCATTAGTACCTGTGGCCATAGCAAGCCTCTAATACCTCTCCAGTTGAAATATGTGTTATGAAACTCTAATTTCCTCCCGCCTGGGTGGACTTTCGCCCTTTTTTGTGCCCAATATATATACGAGTGGCCTATCACTCACACTGTTGGCTTAGCGTCACCTGTGAAAGAAACAAACCACGTTAGGATAACAAATCCGGTCTTATGTATCTCGCCAAACACATGGATCGCCATCTCCCTATCCTCTGAACTTCCGTTTCTGACAGTCCTGCTCTTGCTGCTTCCATGGCCGCACCTATGCGGAATGAGTGTGTCCCGTAATCTTTGGGGTGGTTCCCTGCCGATGTTATGCATTTATTAAATATAGCTTGGAACAGGTATCTTGATAATGGCGTTCCATCAATGTGTGATACGAAGAAATTACTTTGTGATCTGATGGTTAGATATGTTTTTACTATTGTTACCCGACTCAGTGTACCGTTTGTGGGTTGTAGAAGTACCCAAGTACCCCTGCCCGCTGGAACCGTTTTCGATTGGTGCATGCGTACACGTATTGCATTATTGGCTATGACTACTTCCTGGTGTAATAAGCGTCCACTGGTGGTAATTTTGGATTGAGGGACTAATTCGCTTATACATAGCGCCCCGAAGAAGGCGATCACAAATGCAGTAGACATTAGTGTTGCTTCAAATTGTGAGTGTCATGTTAATGGTGTTAGGGATAAGATGTGAGAAATCAGTTTTAGTGACACGGGACGGGACGTCTACATTCCTGACTTGGCTGACCCCTTTTCCACCCTTTTATGGATTGTCTGATGATGAATCTTTGTCACATCTCCCCAATTCAGTAGTTGAAAGTGAAATGCTACTCCGGTCAGACACCGCTGCGCTGGCGCCCCTGATATGCCCCTCATCATTAGCTGGTGGAGAAATTCTATGGTGACTTGTGATCTGGCTTGTTCACATTGGTCAACCCGTCTGCCTGCTACTAGTCGTGTCCACTCTTCCCATGCCTTACCGTATGCTTGCCACTTTGACGGGGCAACTGACGCTCTGATTAATGGCATCAACTATTCGCCACTAGATCCCATAGGGAGGGTGGGCAACTGTTGCCCGATGGGTGGGCGTTGTGGAAGAGCTCTGTGAAAATCTGCCAATTGAATTGTTATAAAGCGTTAGCAGCAGCTTTATACCCCTCAGCATAGTGGCTAGCGCGGACCCATACATTATGTTTTAGGCGCAGGAATACTAGCCTGCGTAGTAAGCCTAGCACTGGGAGAGACGATGATGCCATCTTATTAATGCAGTGCGCTAGGCTGGTGTTTTGTGTTATGAAGCGTATATTTTTGTTAGCCAGGCGCGCACCCCATAATTATTTTCAGGGCTAGATGCAGCTAAAAATTATTATTCATTTCAAAGCTGGTGGAGCTTGGTATAGATGGCCTAATACAATGAGTCCCACACACTGCTAGAAGCCCAAATATTTTTTCAGAGGTAGATGCAGATAAAAATTATTTTTAATTTGCAACCTGATGGAGGTCAGTATAGATGGACTAATAGAGAAAGTCCCACACACTGCTAGAAGGCCAAATATTTTTTCAGAGCTAGATGCAGATAAAAATTATATTCAATTTGCAACCTGATGGAGGTCAGTATAGATGGACTAATAGAACAAGTCCCACACACAGCTAGAAGCCCAAATATTTTTTCATAGGTAGATGCAGATAAAAATTATTTTTAATTTGCAACCTGATGGAGGTCAGTATGGATGGACTAATAGAGAAAGTCCCACACACTGCTAGAAGGCCAAATATTTTTTCAGAGCTAGATGCAGATAAAATTTATATTCAATTTGCAACCTGATGGAGGTCAGTATAGATGGACTAATAGAAAAGGCCCACACACAGCTAGAAGCCCAAATATTTTTTCAGAGGTAGATGCAGATAAAAATTATTTTTAATTTGCAACCTGATGGAGGTCAGTATAGATGGACTAATAGAGAAAGTCCCACACACTGCTAGAAGGCCAAATATTTTTTCAGAGCTAGATGCAGATAAAAATTATATTCAATTTGCATCCTGATGGAGGTCAGTATAGATGGACTAATACAACAAGTCCCACACACAGCTAGAAGCCCAATATTTTTTCAGAGGTACTGTAGATGCAGATAAAAATTATTTTTAATTTGCAACCTGATGGAGGTCAGTATAGATGGACTAATACAACAAGTCCCACACACAGCTAGAAGCCCAATATTTTTTCAGAGCTAGATGCAGACAAAAAATTATTTTGAATTTGCAACCTGATGGAGGTCAGTAAAGATGGACTAATAGAGAAAGTCCCACACACTGCTAGAAGGCCAAATATTTTTTCAGAGCTAGATGCAGAAAAAAATTATATTCAGTTTGCAACCTGATGGAGGTCAGTATAGATGGACTAATAGAGAAAGTCCCACACACTGCTAGAAGGCCACATATTTTTTCAGAGGTAGATGCAGAAAAAAATATATTCAGTTTGCATCCTGATGGAGGTCTGTATAGATGGATTAATAGAACAAGTCCCACACACATCTAGAAGCCCAATATTTTTTCAGAGGTAGATGCAGAAAAAAATATATTCAGTTTGCAACCTGATGGAGGTCAGTATAGATGGACTAATACAACAAGTCCCACACACAGCTAGAAGCCCAATATTTTTTCAGAGGTAGATGCAGAAAAAAATATATTCAGCTTGCAACCTGATGGAGGTCTGTATAGATGGATTAATAGAACTAGTCCCACACACAGCTAGAAGCCCAAATATTTTTTCAGAGGTAGATGCAGATAAAAATTATTTTTAATTTGCAACCTGATGGAGGTCAGTATAGATGGACTAATAGAGAAAGTCCCACACACTGCTAGAAGGCCAAATATTTTTTCAGAGCTAGATGCAGATAAAAATTATATTCAATTTGCAACCTGATGGAGGTCAGTATAGATGGACTAATAGAACAAGTCCCACACACAGCTAGAAGCCCAAATATTTTTTCAGAGGTAGATGCAGATAAAAATTATTTTTAATTTGCAACCTGATGGAGGTCAGTATAGATGGACTAATAGAGAAAGTCCCACACACTGCTAGAAGGCCAAATATTTTTTCAGAGCTAGATGCAGATAAAAATTATATTCAATTTGCAACCTGATGGAGGTCAGTATAGATGGACTAATAGAACAAGTCCCACACACAGCTAGAAGCCCAAATATTTTTTCAGAGGTAGATGCAGATAAAAATTATTTTTAATTTGCAACCTGATGGAGGTCAGTATAGATGGACTAATAGAGAAAGTCCCACACACTGCTAGAAGGCCAAATATTTTTTCAGAGCTAGATGCAGATAAAAATTATATTCAATTTGCAACCTGATGGAGGTCAGTATAGATGGACTAATAGAACAAGTCCCACACACAGCTAGAAGCCCAAATATTTTTTCATAGGTAGATGCAGATAAAAATTATTTTTAATTTGCAACCTGATGGAGGTCAGTATAGATGGACCAATAGAGAAAGTCCCACACACTGCTAGAAGGCCAAATATTTTTTCAGAGCTAGATGCAGATAAAAATTATATTCAATTTGCAACCTGATGGAGGTCAGTATAGATGGACTAATAGAACAAGTCCCACACACAGCTAGAAGCCCAAATATTTTTTCAGAGGTAGATGCAGATAAAAATTATTTTTAATTTGCAACCTGATGGAGGTCAGTATAGATGGACTAATAGAGAAAGTCCCACACACTGCTAGAAGGCCAAATATTTTTTCAGAGCTAGATGCAGATAAAAATTATTTTCAATTTGCATCCTGATGGAGGTCAGTATAGATGGACTAATAGAACAAGTCCCACACACATCTAGAAGCCCAAATATTTTTTCAGAGGTACTGTAGATGCAGATAAAAATTATTTTTAATTTGCAACCTGATGGAGGTCAGTATAGATGGACTAATACAACAAGTCCCACACACAGCTAGAAGCCCAATATTTTTTCAGAGCTAGATGCAGACAAAAAATTATTTTGAATTTGCAACCTGATGGAGGTCAGTAAAGATGGACTAATAGAGAAAGTCCCACACACTGCTAGAAGGCCAAATATTTTTTCAGAGCTAGATGCAGAAAAAAATTATATTCAGTTTGCAACCTGATGGAGGTCAGTATAGATGGACTAATAGAGAAAGTCCCACACACTGCTAGAAGGCCACATATTTTTTCAGAGGTAGATGCAGAAAAAAATATATTTAGTTTGCATCCTGATGGAGGTCTGTATAGATGGATTAATAGAACAAGTCCCACACACATCTAGAAGCCCAATATTTTTTCAGAGGTAGATGAAGAAAAAAAATATATTCAGTTTGCAACCTGATGGAGGTCAGTATAGATGGACTAATACAACAAGTCCCACACACAGCTAGAAGCCCAATATTTTTTCAGAGGTAGATGCAGAAAAAAATATATTCAGTTTGCAACCTGATGGAGGTCTGTATAGATGGATTAATAGAACTAGTCCCACACACAGCTAGAAGCCCAAATATTTTTTCAGAGGTAGATGCAGATAAAAATTATTTTTAATTTGCAACCTGATGGAGGTCAGTATAGATGGACTAATAGAGAAAGTCCCACACACTGCTAGAAGGCCAAATATTTTTTCAGAGCTAGATGCAGATAAAAATTATATTCAATTTGCAACCTGATGGAGGTCAGTATAGATGGACTAATAGAACAAGTCCCACACACAACTAGTAGCCCATATATTTTTTCAGAGGTACTGTAGATGCAGATAAAAATTATTTTTAATTTGCAACCTGATGGAGGTCAGTATAGATGGACTAAAACAACAAGTCCCACACACAGCTAGAAGCCCAATATTTTTTCAGAGCTAGATGCAGAAAAAAATATATTCAGTTTGCAACCTGATGGAGGTCTGTATAGATGGATTAATAGAACAAGTCCCGCACACAGCTAGAAGCCCCATATTTTTTCAGAGGCAGATGCAGAAAAAAATATATTCAGTTTGCAACCTGATGGAGGTCAGTATAGATGGACTAATACAACAAGTCCCACACACAGCTAGAAGCCCAATATTTTTTCAGAGCTAGATGCAGATAAAAATTATATTCAATTTGCAACCTGATGGAGGTCAGTATAGATGAACTAATAGAATGATGCTATGCAAAAAAGATTTTACTTCACTAGGTGCAGTAAAAAAATTGGTATTCTATACACAGGTGGTATATCTTGCAACACAGATAGCCTACTCCACTGACTAACACACTCTGCAATAGGCCAAAAAGGATTAGCTTTGCTAGATTCAGCCAAATGCTGTGAAAAAAACTTGCACAGCACTAAAACAGACCTGCCTGGCAAAAACTGATAGGAACTGATGTAACCTAGTCCTGAAAAGGACTCCAATTACAATTAGTCTTTACTCCCACAACCTATCTATTTAAGAGCACAGACCTGCCTGATAAAAGTCATAGGAAATGCTGTAACCTAGTCCTTAAAAGGACTGCAATCACAACTATTCCCTACTCCCAAGCTATCTGTAGATTTGTGCGAAAATTGGCTTGAAATTAACAAGGTATAGCGCACACAGCAACAGCAGTGCCGTCTGCAGCAGTGATAAAATGGTGGCGACGGGGAAAATGGCTTGGTCTTATAGGGCAAGGACATGTGACATACACTGCCAATGACACATGCCCTTGCTTGTGTGAAAAAAAGCACTTTGCTCCGTGTGTGCGCTGCTGATAGGCTGACAGATTGCACCTCCCCACTGTAAATGCGGGAAAGAGAAAAAAATAATGGAGATCTTCATTGTTCCTGCAGAGATCCATCCCCTGCCCCTCCCCCCACCACGCTGTACACTCAAACTGCGTATTAACATTAATTTTCATCATTACTGAGAAAAAATCCAGTTATGATTTTGGTGCACGAACAGTTATCGAACATAACTTCGAACAGCCGAATTTTTCTCAAATTGTTCGTGTTCGCCGAACGGCTCGAACACCGCCCAAAACAGCTCGAATTTGAGATTGGCGAACAGTTCGAGTAGAGCAACGCTCATCTCTAGTCGGGAGGACACTTTTCGTCCCAAGGTCCGACTGGGTCCCGGCTTCCATTATGTTAACCCAGTGTGCCGTCATTGAGATGTACCGTCCCTACCCACAAGCACTTGTCCAAGAGTCCGGGGTTAGGTGGACTTTACCGGTAACTGCGTTGTTGAGGGCACAGCTAATGTTTTGGGACACGTGCTTGTGTAATTCGTGGACGGCACACCAGGAGATATACTGGCGGCTGGGAAGCCAGTACCGAGGTACGCTGCCGCCATCAGGTTGTGGAATGCTTTTGTCTCCATGAGCCTAAAAGGCAACATTTCAAGAGCAAGAAGTCGTGAAATGTGAGAATTTAGTAGTGTGGCCTATGGGGCGTTGGCTGCATATTTGCACTTGCGTTCCAAGGACTGGGGTATGGACAACTGAACGCTGCGCTGGCACAAGGACATGAAGTGCTTCCTGATGCTGCTACTTGAGAGTGTGCAACGACAGGTGCAGGGCAGGAGGCATCTTCGCATGCACCATAGACAGGGGATTAGTGTTCATGCACAACAGCGGGTTGTATACTCTCAAAAGTCCCAAAAATCATGTTGCACCTGACTCACCCGGATAGAGAAAAAGCCTTGACGCACGTTTTGCCGTTTGCCTCTTGAGAAAGCCACGTCCTAACACTGGCTTTTTCTAACCCTGCGTCCTATCCCTGCACCACAGTTTGCAGGTCTGGGGTCCCTTTCTATCCAGGTGAGTCTGGTGCAACATGATTTTTGGGACTTTTGGGAGTATACAACCAACATGGGAGTGATTCCTAATTATTTCAACTACATGTCCCTCTCCCTGTCTTAATTTTAGCACCATGTCCTGACCCTCGGGGTGAACCTTCTGTTTAGACCTATTTATATGCAATATGAGGGATTATATGTCCGCTTGTCCTATCTATATGTCATTGTTACTAAAGTGATGTACTGTCTTTTAATATTTATACAATAAAGTTTTTCTATGCCATTCTACTCATCTGTTCTCCCAATTTCTTTGTATAGAAATATCTAACAGCAGCAGAAGGCAGAATTGGAATGGAGCCTCTTGTGCTATATGCACTGCAGTCTGCTATATACACTGCCTGCCTATATACCCTGCCTGCCTGATATCTCTGCTGATGGATTAGTCCTCAGAAGGACTGTTTGTTAAGATAGATAGGTGTAATGTACTTGTTTTCTCCCTACACTTAATAATACACAAGCAAATCTCACCTTGACTCAGCAGCACCTCTCCCTACACTGTCTGATTCTGGAGTGACTGTGACGAGAATGGCGGCACCAGGTCTGATATAGACATGATGACGCTGTGCGGCAAGCCAATCACTGTAATGCCCACATCCAACATGGCTACGGCATTACAGTGCATGGCAGGCAATCCTTGTATTTTCATTGGCTCTCTAAAGAGCGCCAAACATGCAGGGAGGGGACCCTAGTTCCCGCCGGAGAAACCCGGAAATACTCGGCGAGTGCCGAGCATCTCGAGCAGCGAGATGCTCAGGCGAGCACTGAGCAGTAGCGAGCATGCTCGCTCATCACTAGTGAATAGGCATGAGCGAACATTTCTATGTTCGGTTCGGAAAAGTTTGCCGAAAAAATTGATATTCTTCAAATTTATTCGCTGAATGTTTGTCGAACATTTCCGAATCCCATAGGAGTCAATGGGGGGACCAAAAAAATTAATATACAACACCTAGAAACGGGAAAAAAAGCTGCGAAAACACATCAAATTAGGTGTAGACACCAGGGAATTGCCATCAATTAACCCAGAGTACAAGTATATAATAGTTATTATTATTACTGTGAGATCGACATTTATTCAGTTGCGCTTTACATGTCAAAAGGGGTCACCGACTGGTACAACAGGAGAGAGGACCAGGCCTGCAAGGGCGCACTGTCAGGGACGTGGTTTGTGGAACCACTGTGCTACGGACTCCAGTGAGCCTGGAGGGGAGTGACTAAGCGAGTACCGGACTGTTCGCTAGAGCATCTGATGGTGAAGTTAGACTTGTACACTCCAGGACAGACAAACGGACGTTCAGCAGCTGAACCCAGTAGGACAGACTAGATAATGCAGCAGGCAGAGTCTGTATCAGAGTGCAGCAAGTAGAGTCTGTATCAGGGGTGCAGCAGGCAGAGTCTGTATCAGGAGTGCAGCAGGCAGAGTCTATATCAATATACAGCTGGAAGAGTCTGTATCCCAGTGCAGCAGGCATAGTCTGTATCAGGAGTGCAGCAGGCATAGTCTGTATCAGGAGTGCAGCAGGCATAGTCTGTATCAGGAGTGCAGCAGGCATAGTCTGTATCAGGAGTGCAGCAGGCAGAGTCTGTATCAGGAGTGCAGCAGGCAGAGTCTATATCCGGAGTGCAGCAGGGACTGGTATGCAACCTTACACACCTTAGACTGCTGAACATGAAGATTCCACTACAGCCAGCCCAATAGATGGAGACCCAATCAGGATTCCCCACATTTCCAAAAATTTGTGACAGACAATAGCAATGTCTAATCAATTTCACTACAGCAGATATAGTGTAAATAAGACCCACACCTCTTCCAGTACAGCCAACCGAGGAGATGGAGACCTAACCAGGAGTTTTCACATTGCCCTAAATGAGGACCTAACAAGACCAAAATGTCATCAATGTCATCAGACTACAAGTAGTTTAATGCAGACCCATACCTGTCCCACTACAGCCAAGCCAGGAGATGCAGACTCAATCGGAAGTGTTTACATTAAAAAAAAAGGGCCTAAGACCACCATTTCCATGGCCAACAGATTGGAGATGGTGGAGTTCAACCTCTTAGCTTTGTCATGTGTAGGATGAAACAATCTTTTACGTGACAACAGCGGGATTGAGGGCTGGCTGCAGTGCTGAGAGAGGGCAGAGTATAGTGAAACGGACAAACCGATAGACTGTGAGTGAGGAGCAGGCAGAGATGTTACGGTGGATTGAGAAACATGTGGTTTGCTCAGAGAAACAAACACAGCCTAACTGCAGCGGGTATACAGATGTTTTTGTCAGACACCTGCGTGACACAACTTAGCACGGTAACAGAGGAGGAGGAAGTAGCAGCAGAGGTATTTGATGGGGTGGCTGATGGTTATTTATTGAAAATCAATTTAGAGTTTATCATGTTTGTGTACCCGTTTGGGGAGAATAATATCTGCACCAAATTCCCAATTTCACTCCAGTATAACTATAGAAATGCATGGACACAAAAACCTTTCCACTACAGTCAACCCAATGGATGGAGACCCATTCAGAATTCCCCACATTTCCAAAAATTAGTGACAGATGCCAGCAAAGTGTAATCAAATCCACTACAGTAGAAATAGTGTAAATGAGACCCACATCTCTTCCAGTACAGACAACCCAAGAGATGGAGACTTTGCCTGGAGTGTTCACATTGCCCTAAAAGAGGGCCTAACAAACACCACCGAAGTGGCATCAATTTCACTAGAGTATTGTATTGCAAAGGTGGCCAAAACCAGTTCCTCTACAGCCACCACAATAGATGGACATCCAGTCATGATTCTCCACTAGTGATGAGTGAGCATATTCGCAAGTACTCGGTACAGTCAAGTCTCAGTAGATGTGAGTCTGTACCGGATATTCCTCACCGTGATCCTCATTCCGCCAACCATGCCGAGAGCCCGTAAAAAACTGATCCCACACTTGGACACTCTGAAGAGCTGTTCACTTTTCCATTTATATATTCAGGCCTCTTGCCCGGTCCACTTGAAGCGGGGCAAGAGGAGATCGCATGTAGCGATGCCCAAATATTTTGGCAGCCACGGTCACATGAAGGCGACGGTGGGAAAGTGTCACAAGAGGTGGACGATGATGAGACACAATTGCCAGAATGTCAGGAGGAGGACCAGGGTGTGGAGGTGGAAGACGAGGTGGAGGATGATATAGTAACTGACCCAACCAGGCAGGAAGACATGCAGAGCGATGACAGCAGCACACAGGGGGAGGGAGGTAGAGCACCACAACAAGCAGGAAGAGGCAGTGTGGTGGCAGCAGACAGAAGGCAGGCAACTTTTCCCGTAACACCAACACGAAGGAAGTTGCCAGTACAACTGTTAGGTCTTCCCAAGTTGGGTTGTTTTTTAAAGACTCTGCCGATAACCCCAAAATGGCCATTTGCACCACCTTCCAGGCCAGCATCAGCAGGGGTGGCAAAACGACGAGCCTGACCACCACCAGCATGATCAGTCACATGGCATAAAAGCACCCGACTTTGTGGGCCGAACCCCAGGGTCCAGGAACAGTGTCTGTGGGCGGCACTACTGCTTCTTCTGCTGTTGTGCATGCAAGCCAATCCCCTGTCCATAGTGCATGCAAAGATGCCTCCTGCCCTGCACGTGTCGTTGCACACTCTCAAGTAGCAGCATGAGGAAGCACGTCCACATCCTTGTCCGAGCGGAGCATTCAGTTGTCCATACCCCAGTCCTTGGAACGCAAGCGCAAATAGGCAGCCAATGCCCCACAGGCCACACTACTAAATTCCCACATTTCACGACTGCTTGCGCTCGAAATGTTGCTTTTTAGAGAGGAGGAGGAGGAGAGCATGGTCAGTCATCCTCTTGGTGAGGACACGGAAGTCTTGCCTTTTAGTAGTCTGGCACGCATGGCTGATTTTATGTTACGCTGCCTTTTCCATGACTCTTGCATTCTCAAAATTTTGGGTGACAGTCATGACTGGTTGGTAACACTTCTAGACCCACACTACAAGGAGAACTTTCTATCTCTTATTCCTGAGGCGGACAGGTCTACAATAATGGAGCTGTACCAGAAGGCCCTTGCTGCGGAACTATTAAAAAAAATTCTCATCTGAAAACACTGACGGCAGAGGTCTCCGTTTGTTGGACAACCAAGGAGTACAGATGTTGGAGACACAACTTCAATCCAGCAGAGGCAGGGGAACACTGTCAAAGTTCTGGGAGAGTTTTCTCAGCCCCTACCATCGCACAGGCCCTAAGGAGCGGGGTACTCTCACAAGGAGTGCAAAGTTTGGAAAGATGCTGAGGGAGTACCTGGCTGACCATACCAATCCGTGATTCCTCTGTGCCTTATAATTATTGGGTATCCAAGCTGGATATGTGGAATGAACAGGCTCTCTATGCCTTGCAGGTGCTGGCCTGCCCTGCCGCCAGCGTTTTATCAGAGCGGGTTTTTAGTGTCGCTAGTGGAATTATAACTGGTAAGCGCATCCGCCTGTCAACTGAAGATGCTGACAGGCTGACTCTTATGAAAATGAACAAGGGCTGGATTGTGCCAGACTTCTCAACACCACCGAATGACAGCAACGTAATATATACTCAAATCCAGTGTCTATTTTTGGGAGGTGTATTCCCATCTTCTCAGCCACACATGGGTATTCGCTTCCTGATTTTGACTATTTGCTCTTGTCCTCCTTCTTCTCCTCATCCTCATCCTCCACTACCATATCACCAGGGTGACCATGGTCCGTGATGCAACACCCACATAATTTTTTTAAAGGGTGTTTATGATGCCCGCAAAAAAAATTTTTTATACAGTATGTTCATGTATACCCCCGAGGGGTAAATGTTTGTCAGCCCATACACTTAGTGCATGGACATTGCAAGTATAGGGGACCCGCTCCTTTCTAATGGGAACAATTTTTTATGAGGCCCTCCTCCACGTCCATTCCAAGGGGCATTGTAGCACCTCACAATTTTTGGCAGCCCTTGCATTCACTGCATAGGCAAACACAATGGGAGACCTACTTCCTAATAATGGGAACATTTTTTTTGGAGGCCCTCCCCTACTTCTCTTCCAAGGGGCATTGGTGTGCCTCCCAATTTTTGGCAATCCTTGCATTCACTGCTTAGGCAAACACAATGGGAGATCCACTTCCTAATAATGGGAACATTGTTTTCAAGAGGCCCTCTGACCTCCACATCTCTTCCAAGGGGCATTGGAGCGCCTCCAAATTTTGGACAACCCTTGCATTCACTGCATAGGCTAATGCAATAGGAGTCCTACTTCCTAATAATGTGAACATTGTTTTCAGGAGGCCCTCCTCTAAGTCTCTTTAAAGGGGTATTGGAGTGCGTCCACATTTTCAAAGTGGTATTGGGGTGCGTCCAAATTTTTGGGCAGCTCTGTCACTCACTGCATAATAACAGTATAGGAGACCCACTCTTTAGTAATGGGAACAATAAAACATAGCCGGATTATGGCTCTCTAACAATAGTGAGGGCCGACTACTGGCCCTTTAAAAATAGTAAAGGCCACCTGAGGTCCTATAAAAATAGTCTTTGTGACTGTCAGAGTCCCTCCTTCATAAATGAAACACGATATGTCTGATATCTCATACACCACATAGGCAGATAAAGTGGTGAAATGTTAAAATGACATTTCCTGGTGAATGCATTTGTCACGGTTGAAAGCAATGCAAAAGTGAAAAAGCGCATCCAAAATGCTACGTGTGAACATAGCCCAAGGTGTGGAGGAGCATTTTGTTTTGGTTATTTCTTTTGCTATATATATTGTGTCACTTGAGCACTGTTCCCATCGATTTGGGCAATTTTTAGGCCCTCTGCAGACCGCCGGGTGGAGCCGCCTGAAAAATGCTCGAGTTTCCCATAGACTTACATTGGGCACGTTGCTTGGGTTGAGCACCCGAGTATTCCAATGTGCTCGACCCGAGCATCGAGCACCCAAGCATTTTATTGCTCGCCCATCACTATTCTCCACATTTAAAAAATTTTGTGGCAGACACTAGCAATGTCTAATCAATTTCACTACAGTAGAAATAGTGTAAATAAGACCCACACCTGTTCCAGTACAGTAAACCCAAGAGCTGGAGACCTAACCAGGAGTGTTCACATTGCCCTAAATGAGGGCCTAACACCACTGAAGTGGCATTAATTTCACTAGAGTATAAGTATTGCAAAGGAGGCCTAAACAAGTTTCAATACAGCAACCCAATAGATGGAGACCCAATCAGGATTCCCCACATTTAAAAAAATTTGTGGCAGATGAAAGCAAAGTGGCATCAATTTCACCAGTGTACAAATAGTGTAAATAAGTAGAGATGAGCGGTGTTCGAATCGAACTGTTAGCCAATCTCAAATTTGAGCTGTTTTGGGCTGTGTTCGAGCCATTCGGCGAACACAAACGATTTGAAAAAAATTCAGCTGTTCGAGGTTATGCTCGATAACTGTTCGTGCACCAAAATCATAACTGGATTTTTTCTCAGTAATGCTGAAAATTACTGTTAATACGCAGTTTGAGTGTACAGCGGGGAGGGGGGAGGGGCAGGGGATGGATCTCTGCATAAATAATGAAGATCTCCATTTTTTTTTCTCTTTCCTGCATCTACAGTGGGGAGGTGCAATCTGTCAGCCTATCAGCAGCGCACACACGGAGCGAACTGATTTTTTTCACACAAGCAAGGGCATGTGTCATTGGCAGTGTATGTCATATGTCCTTGCCCTATAAGACGCAGCCATTTTCCCCGTCGCCACAATTTTCTCACTGGTTCAGCTGCGTGTTAGACGGCACCGTTGTTGCTGTGTGCGCTAAGCTTTGTTAATTTCAAGACAATTTTTGCACAAATCTACAGATAGCTTGGGAGTAGGGAATAGTTGTGATTGCCATCCTTTTAAGGACTAGGTTACAACATTTCCTATGAGTTTTATCAGGCAGGTCTGTGCTCTTAAGTAGATAGGTAGGGAGTAAAGACTAATTGTAATTGCAGTCCTTTTCAGGACTAGGTTACATCAGTTCCTATCACTTTCTGCCCGGCAGGTCTGTTTTAGTGCTGTGCAAGTTTTTTTCACAGCATTTGGCTAAATCAAGCAAAGCAAATCCTTTTTGGTCTCTTGCACTGTGTGTTAGTCAGTGGAGTAGACTATCTGTGTTGCAAGCTACACCACCTGTGTATTGAATACGAATTTTTTTACTGCACCTAGTGAAGTAAAACCTATTGGGCATTGCATCATTCTATTAGTCCATCTATACTAACCTCCACCAGGTTGAAAATTCAATATAATTTTTATCTGCATCTAGCTCTGAAAAAATATTTCGGCTTGTAGCAGTGTGTGGGACTTGTTCTATTTGTCTTCTATACTAACCTCCACCAGGTTGCAAATTCAATTTAATTTTTTTCTGCATCTAGCTCTGAAAAAATATTTCGGCTTGTAGCAGTGTGTGGGACTTGTTCTTTTAGTCCATCTATACTAACCTCCACCAGGATGAAAATTCAATATAATTTTTATTTGCACCTAGCTCTGAAAAAATATTTGGGCTTCGGTTTGTAGCAGTGTGTGGGACTTGTTCTATTAGTCCATCTATACTAACCTCCACAAGGTTGCAAATTCAATATATTTTTTTTCTGCATCTAGCTCTGAAAAAATATTTCGGCTTGTAGCAGTGTGTGGGACTTGTTCTATTAGTCCATCTATACTAACCTCCACTAGGTTGCAAATTCAATATAATTTTTTTCTGCATCTAACTCTGAAAAAATATTTTGGCTTGTAGCAGTGTGTGATACTTGTTCTATTAGTCCATCTATACTAACCTCCACTAGGTTGCAGATTCAATATAATTTTTTTCTGCATCTAGCTCTGAAAAAATACTTTGGCTTGTCGCAGTGTGTGATACTTGTTCTATTAGTCCATCTATACTAACCTCCACTAGGTTGCAAATTCAATATAACTTTTATCTGCATCTAGCTCTGAAAAAATATTTGGGCTTCAGCTTGTAGCAGTGTGTGGGACTTGTTCTATTAGTCCATCTATACTAACCTCCACGAGGTTGCAAATTCAATATAATTTTTTTCTGCATCTAGCTCTGAAAAATATTTCAGCTTGTAGCAGTGTGTGGGACTTGTTCTTTTAGTTCATCTATACTAACCTCCACCAGGTTGAAAATTCAATATAATTTTTATCTGCATCTAGCTCTGAAAAAATATTTGGGCTTCGGCTTGTAGCAGTGTGTGGGACTTGTTCTATTAGTCCATCTATACTAACCTCCACAAGGTTGCAAATTCAATATAATTTTTTTCTGCATCTAGCTCTGAAAAAATATTTTGGCTTGTAGCAGTGTGTGGGACTTGTTCTATTCGTCCATCTATACTAACCTCCACCAGGTTGCAAATTCAATATAATTTTAATCTGCATCTAGCTCTGAAAAAATATTTGGGCTTCGGCTTGTAGCAGTGTGTGGGACTTGTTCTATTTGTCCATCTATACTAACCTCCACCAGGTTGCAAATTCAAAATAATTTTTTTCAGCATCTAGCTCTGAAAAAATATTTCGGCTTGTAGCAGTGTGTGTGACTTGTTCTATTAGTCCATCTATACTAACCTCCACCAGGTTGCAAATTCAATATAATTTTTATCTGCATCTCGCTCTGAAAAAATATTTGGGCTTCGGCTTGTAGCAGTGTGTGGGACTTGTTCTATTAGTCCATCTATACTAACCTCCACAAGGTTGCAAATTCAATATAATTTTTTTCTGCATCTAGCTCTGAAAAAATATTTTGGCTTGTAGCAGTGTGTGGGACTTGTTCTATTCGTCCATCTATACTAACCTCCACCAGGTTGCAAATTCAATATAATTTTAATCTGCATCATGCTCTGAAAAAATATTTCGGCTTGTAGCAGTGTGTTGGACTTGTTTGATTAGTCCATCTATACTAACCTCCACCAGGTTGCAAATTCAATGTAATTTTTTTCTGCATCTAGCTCTGAAAAAATATTTTGGCTTGTAGCGGTGTGTGGGACTTGTTCTATTCGTCCATCTATATTAACCTCCACAAGGTTGCAAATTCAATATAATTTTTATCTGCATCTAGCTCTGAAAAAATATTTGGGCTTCGGCTTGTAGCAGTGTGTGGGACTTGTTCTATTAGTCCATCTATACTAACCTCCACCAGGTTGCAAATTCAATATTATTTTTATCTGCATCTAGCTCTGAAAAAATATTTCGGCTTGTAGCAGTGTGTGGGACTTGTTCTATTAGTCAATCTATACTAACCTCCAACAGGTTGCAAATTCAATATAACTTTTATCTGCATCTAACTCTGAAAAAATATTTGTTCTTCGGCTTGTAGCAGTGTGTGGGACTTGTTCTATTAGTCCATCTATACTAACCTCCACCAGGTTGCAAATTCAATATAATTTTTTTCTGCATCTAGCTCTGAAAAAATATTTTGGCTTGTAGTAGTGTGTGGGACTTGTTCTATTAGTCCATCTATACTAACCTCCACCAGGTTGCAAATTCAATATAATTTTTTTCTGCATCTAGCTCTGAAAAAATATTTCGGCTTGTAGCAGTGTGTGGGACTTGTTCTATTAGTCCATCTACACTAACCTCCACCAGGTTGCAAATTAAATATAATTTTTTTCTGCATCTAGCTCTGAAAAAATATTTTGGCTTGTAGCAGTTTCTGGGACCTGTTCTATTAGTCCATCTATACTAACCTCCAACAGGTTGCAAATTCAAAATAATTTTTTTCTGCATCTAGCTCTGAACAAAATATTTGAGCTTCGGCTTGTAGCAGTGTGTGGGACTTGTTATATTAGTCCATCTATACTAACCTCCACCAGGTTGGAAATTCATATAATTTTTTTCTGCATCTAGCTCTGAAAAAATATTTTGGCTTGTAGCAGTGTGTGGGACTTGTTCTATTCGTCCATCTATACTAACCTCCACCAGGTTGCATGTTCAAAATAATTTTTATCTGCATCTAGCTCTGAAAAAATATTTGAGCTTCGGCTTGTAGCAGTGTGTGGGACTTGTTATATTAGTCCATCTATACTAACCTTCACCAGGTTGCAAATTCAATATAATTTTTATCTCCATCTAGCTCTGAAAAAATATTTGGGCTTGTAGCAGTGTGTGTGACATGTTCTATTAGTCCATCTATACTAACCTCCACCAGGTTGCAAATTCAATATAATTTTTTTCTGCATCTAGCTCTGAAAAAATATTTCAGCTTGTAGCAGTGTGTGGGACTTGTTATTTTAGTCCTTCTATACTAACCTCAACCAGGTTGCAAATTCAATATAATTTTTATCTGCATCCAGCTCTGAAAATATATTTGGGCTTCGGCTTGTAGCAGTGTGTGGGACTTGTTCTATTAGTCCATCTATACTAACTTCCACCAGGTTGCAAATTCAATATAATTTTTTTCTACATCTAGCTCTGAAAAAATATTTTGTCTTGAAGCAGTGTGTGGGACTTGTTCAATTAGTCCATCTATACTAACCTCCACCAGGTTGCAAATTCAAAATAATTTTTATCTGCATCTAACCCAGCAAATTCTTTTGGGCTAATACCACAGTTTGGCCACTCAGCTCTGCTCGGTTCCCATTCATTGTTTTTTGTGCAAACAACTCCAGAGTTGTGAATTAGTTAACCACCAAAATTAGTGGAAAAAGGCCTACTGCTGGTGGAAAGGGGAATAGACTTATTGGGAAGGGAAAAAAAGGTTGTATCGGTGGGGTAGGTGTTAAAGTAACAGTAACATCTGCAGAAGAAAGACCATCTTCCAGCCAAACTAAGATGTCTACTTCTTTTAGCGTTCAATGTGATAAGATCCCTTTCTTACGGCCACGCCAATTGCTATAAATTCCAGATGAGGCACAAAAACAGCAGGTGCTTCAATGTATATCAAGTGCTCCTTTAAGTCGGCTCTCCTCCACCTCAACTTCTACATCACAAATACTCCAGTCCTCAGAGGTGTCACCCCAATCGCACTTGCTTCTTCACAGCTCCCAAGTCTCCAGCTGCCCGTCTGAGAATGGGGTAGAAGAGATGGTTGAGTCTGCAGAGCTGTTTACTTATACTATAGCCTGGGAATCAAGAGGTTGGCTCCAGAGCTTCTGTGAATCCAGATGAGGAAATGATCTGCACTGATGCCCAGAATCTTTGAGTCGGATCCAGGACCAGACGCAGAAGGTTCTGACCATAATGTCGACCCTCGTTCCCAAACTGTAACTCCTGTTGGTGGAGACAATGAGGAAGACGATGATGAGACTCAAATACCTGATTGGAGCGACAACTTTAGTTTTTTGTCAGGGCAGGAAGAGGTTGGCTCTGAGGACGACGGGTGTGATAACACACAGGGTGATAATGACGAGGTTGGAGATCCCACTTAATGTCAACCCACAGTCAACCAAGAGATGAGGTCAGCAGAGGAGGTGGAGGAGGATGCTTGTGACGACGAAGTCAGGTTGCGCCTTTCTGGACAGAGACGTAGTACTGGAAGCACGTCAACAACTGCATCCTCAAACAAAACTGCCTCTGACCACAAGTCGTGGTGGCTCTTCAGGTCGCATGGGTGCTAAGCCTTGCATAGCCTGGGCATTTTTTCAGATCGATAAAGATGACCCAATTCGTGTTATCTGTAACATTTGTCAGCAAAAGCTAAGTAGAGGCCAAAAAATACATAGTTTGAGTACTTCATGCATGAACCGGCACATGGATATGAAGCATAAGTTGCAGTGGGCAGCTCACTGTGCTACAATGTGGCCTAGCTGGCTGGGCCAACCACCGTCTGCCACATCTTGTGCATCCGCGGCCTCTTCATCCTCTGTGACTTGGGGGACAACAGTCACACCTGTTTTGGGACGCAGACGTGCCACCTCTTTATCAGCAACAGCCAGCGTGATTGGCAGGTCATCATTTTCTTTGGAGGTGGAAACACCAGCTGGTGTTCAGCGCAGTCCGATATCGATAGCACCACCTTTAGTACATGGCAACCTAACATGTCTGCCTGCATCTTCCTCACAGACCGGCAGTTTGCCGGGGACACCTTTCTCAACCCCGCCTAAGCACAACAGCCAGCCCTCGGTCCCTCAGATGTGGACAAGTAAAAGACCATTTCCTACTAGCCATGAGAAAGCTAAGAGGTTGAATTTCACCATCTGCAAGCTTTTGGCTACAGAAATGCTGCCTTTCCGCTGGGTGGACAGAGAGGATTTTCGAGACATTATGTCCGTCGCAGTGCCCCAGTACCAGATGCCCAGTCGGCACTACTTCTCAAAGAAAGGTGTGCCTGCGCTCCACCAGCATGTCGAACACAACATCACCGCTTCTTTGAGAAACTCTGTGTGTGACAGGGTGCATTTCACCACAGACACTTGGACAAGTAGGCATGGACAGGGGCGTTACATGTCGCTGACTGGGCACTGGGTAACTATGGTGACAGCAGGACAAGGGGCTGCTGTGCAAGTATTGCCATCCCCACGAATTGTGCGTCAATCCTCTTAATCTCGAAGTTCCTCCACTGCTTCTGCCTCCTCAACCTCCTCTCGGTCCTCCACCTGCACCCAAAGCCTGTCTGTTCATGCCACAAGCTTTCTAACTGCGCAGAAGGTATCCTGCACACCTCCTTACTATGCTGGCAGCAGGGCTCAACGTCATCAGGCAGTTTTTACTTTGAAATGTCTGGGAAATGTGAGTCACACAGCTGAGGAGTTGTGGTCAGCTCTGGAGAACCAGTTTCATGAATGGTTGTCTCCACTGGACCTGAAACCAGGGAAGGCCATGTGCGACAATGCTGCAAACCTGGGAGCGGCCCTTCACCGGGGCAATGTCACACACGTGCCTTGTATGTCTCACGTGTTGAACCTGGTTGTCCAGCAATTTTTAGCCCACTATCCCAGACTAGATGGCCTTCTGCAGAGGGCACGGTCGCTGTATGCTCACTTCTGCCGTTCGCATCCCGCAGCTCAGCGACTTACATCTCTACAGAAGTCGTTGGGCCTGCCACTTCACCGGCTAAAATGCGATGTGACTACCTGGTGGAATTCAACTCTGCACATGTTGCAGCGACTGTGGCAGCACCGACACGTCCTGGTGCAATACGTTCTGACGTATAGCCTGGGCCAACGAGATCCAGAGGTGGGCAAATCACGCTGGAGGAGTTGTCTCAGATCAGGGACCTATGCACCCTTCTCCATAGTTTTGAAATGGCGACGAAGAAGTTTTGTGTTGACGATGCCATTATCAGCAGGACTATTCTGGAGATTCACATGCTGGAGCACATGTTAAACAGAATTCGGAGTCAGGTGGTGGTACAAGAGGAGGTGGAGGAAGTAGAGGAGGAGGAGTTGAATAGGGAAGGGCTAACATAATCAAGGTCCAGACGGTCGGCAGCACCAAGGCGGCAGGCATGTGAGGGTGGGGGAGATGGTTTTACCAGGGCGCATGGTAGCAGCCAAACTAGTGAGGAAGGTGCAGGAGCCCAGGAAGAAGTGGAGGACGAACTGATGGAAGACTCATCAGATGAGGGAGACCTTGATCACATTTCTGTTGTGCGAGGTTGGGGGGAGAGGGCAGAGGAAGGAAGCATGATTGCTAACTCGCCACCAACACAACAGGGACTTGGTGCTCCTGGATGCGCAAGACACATGAGTGCCTTCTTGCTGCACTACCTGCAACATGACCCTCGAATTGTGAGAATTATAAATAATCCTGACTGCTGGGTTGCCACACTGTTAGATCCCCGGTACAAAAGTAAATTTGCAGAAATTATTCCTGCCATAGAAAGAGATGCATGCATGCAGGAGTATCAGCAGAGACTGTTGCAGAATCTTACATGTGCTTTTCCACAAGACTCTAGTTGTGCACGTAGTGAATCTCACAGTTCCAACTTGCCAATCGTGGGACCCTCAAGTGTTCAGCACTCAAAACGTAACAGAAACACAGTATCTGCTGGTAACATCAATTTTGCGGAATCATTTCACCACTTTTTTAGCCCATCCTTTGCAAGGCCACAGGAGACAAGAAGTCTGACACATAGTCAACGCCTAGAGACGATGGTACAGGAGTATCTTCAAGTAAACATTGAAGCCATGACTGTGTCACTGGACCCTTGCTCTTTTTGGGCTTCCAATCTGGATAAATGGCCGGAGCTCGCCACTTACGCCTTGGAGACCTTGTCATGCCCCGCAGCCAGCGTTCTGTCTGAACGTGTGTTCAGCGCTGCTGGTGGTGTGCTGACAGATAAGCGCACGCGGCTCTCCACAGATAATGTAGACAGACTCATGTTCATAAAGATGAACAAATCATGGATCTGAAAGGACTTTTCTACCCCTGTGTCATCCTGGGGAGAGTAAAAGCTTGATGATTGGTTAAAATCACCTCACCAACCGTTTTAAGCTTTAAAATTACTAATCATGTTTATCTGTATCTTGGCTTGAAAATAATTTGGGCCTTGTAGCAGTTTGCAGTACTGATTCTATTAGGCCATCTATTCTAAACTCCACCAGATATAAAATTACTAATCATGTTTATCTGTATCTTGGCTGTAAAATAATTTGGGCTTTGTAGCAGTTTGCAGTACTGATTCTATTAGGCCATCTATACTAAACTTAACCAGATTTAAAATTACTAATCATGTTTATCTGTATCTTGGCTGGAAAATAATTTGGGCCTTGTAGCAGTTTGCAGTACTGATTCTATTAGGCCATCTATACTAAACTCCACCAGATTTATAATTACTAATCATGTTTATCTGTATCTTGGCTGTAAAATAATTTGGGCCTTGTAGCAGTTTGCAGTACTGATTCTATTAGTTCATCTATACTAAGCTCCACCAGCTTTCAAATTAATAATAATTTTTAGCTGCATCTAACCCGGAAAATAATTTTGGGGCTCTTAGATGCGCAAGACACATGAGTGCCTTCTTGCTGCACTACCTGCAACATGACCCTCAGATTATCAGAATTCGATATAATCCTGACTACTGGGTTGCCACACTCTTAGATCCCCCACACTCTTCGATCAACCTTTTCATTTTAATAAAGAACTAAAAAATGGTCATTTTTGAAATTATAAGCATTAGCAGGTTATGAGAAACTGAAATCAAACAGTTTTCAACTCAAAACTTTATTCTAGGTGATGTTACATTTGCACATAGGACCCCTTGTTCGAAAGGAGCTTCTGAACTCTCTCGTCCATTGAATTTGTCAGGTTTTGGATGGTTTCTGCTTCAATTGAATTGCATGAGGACAGAATACCCTCCCAGAGCTGTTGCTTAGATGTGAACTGCCTCCCTCCATCATAGACACTCCTTTTGATGATGCTCCAGAGGTTCTCAATGGGTTTGAGGTCAGGGGAGCAAGGGGGTAACACCATAAGTTTGTCTCCTTTTATGCCCGTATCAGCCAGAGATGCAGATGTGTTATGTGCAGCATTTGACGGTGCATTATCATGCATGAAAATGATCTTGCTGCGGAATACATGGTTCTTGTTCTTGAATCATGGCAGGAAGTGCTGTTTGATTAACTCCACATACATTATGGAGTTCATCTTTACCCCTTCAGGTATCCTAAAGGGGCCGACAATCTCTCTCCCCATGATTCCAGCCCAAAACATTACTCCACCTCCTCCTTGTTGGCGCCGTAGCCGTGTTTGCATGGGGTGTCCATCAACCAGACATCCTCCACTCCATCCATCTGGACCATCAAGCGTTGCATGGCAATCATCGGTGAACAAAACAGTTTTGAAGTCAGTTTCATGTATTGTTTGGCCCACTGGAGCCGTTTCTGCTTGTGTACAGTGGATAGAGGAGGTCGACAGGATGGCTTACCCACAACTGCAAACCTCTGAAGGACCCTGCATCTTTTTGTTCGGGGGACGTTGGAGGCACCAGCAGCTTCAAAAACTTGTCTGCTGCTATGACAAGGCTTTTTTGCCGCTGCTCTTTTAACCTGACGTAATTGCCTGTAGGAAAGAGTCCTCAATTTTCCCTTATCAGCACGCACACGTGTACTGTGAATCAGCTACATACTTCTTGATTGTTCAATGATCAGGATGAAGTGTCTTGGCAATGTTAATTGTAGCCATGCCTTGACCTAAACACTCCACAATTTGTTGCTTCTCAGCAGCCGACACATCCTTTTTCTTTCCCATTTTGGCAGAAAATGTAGGCTGCTTAATAATGTGGGACAGCCTTCTTAAGTAGTCTTGCCTTTCATTGGACACACCTGCCAAACTAATTAGCACAGGTGTCTGCAATTGCTTACAGTGATATAAAGAGCCCTGACACACATCACCATCATTGAGTTTAACTGACAAACCAAAAAATTCTTACCTTATCACTCCTAAACACTTTTTGCATAATAATTAGGAACACAGTGTGCATGTGCTTTTCTACAAAACACTTGTGGTTCACGTAGTGAATCTTACAGTTCTAACTTGCCAACCGTGGTCTGTATGGAGTTGTTCAATAAAGGGCCCAAAATTAAGATAACATAGATGGGAGAGGACTCTATGAATGTGAATTCCTAGGTATTTGATACCCTGTGAGGGCCAGGCAAAGGGAAAGTTGGACTGGATGGAATCCTGTATGGATTTGGGGAGGGAAACATCGAGGGCCTCAGACTTCGCTGCATTGATTTTAAAATTTGACCATGTAACAAATTGATCTATTTCAGCCATAACAGCAGGGATGGATATATGTGATTGAGTGATTAATACTATGACATCATCAGCAAATGCACAGCACTTGTACCCGGTGCCTCCCACCTCAATCCACCTAATACTGGGGTTATGGCGAATTGATGAGAGCAGGTGCTCCGTCACTAGGATGTATAAGAGAGGGGACAGAGGACATCCCTGCCTAGTACCATTGGTGATTATGAAAGGTGATGAAAATGTTCTGACGCGCCTCCTGGGCCTTGGGACTCCCAGAGCCGGACCCTTTTTGGTGGATGCCCGGGGTTGTAGTCTCTGTGGTGGCGAACCGGTGCGGTGGCTCAGGGCGGTCAAACCAGTGGCAGAACTATTTATGTGGTTTTGATGTTTAAATGTCCGACTACGCCACCCGTGGATTGCAGTCAGAGTGAACCGCCGCTGCAGGGCAGACAGCTGAGGCTGGTGTTGTGGGTGCAGCAGAGCGTAGTATAACTCCCCACGGGAGGAGTATAGCCTCAGGGCAGTGTATGCGGAGGATGGGGGTGATGGTGCAGGGCAGTAGAAGTAATGACAAGGAGTCAGTGATGCAGTCCAGGGCCTTTACTCACAGTTCTTATTATCCAGACCACTTCTGCAGGTAACGGCTGCCCACGTCGTACTGTGCTCACCAGTTGAGGGGCTCAGCCAACTCCCAGATATCTTTGGAGCGCTTCACAGGACCCCCTTTGTGGGTCCTTTGTCTGGCCTTTCTTACCCCACCAGTGACCACGCTTCTGTCCGGCTGCCTCGGGCCTCCTCTTGGTAAACTTGGCACTAGTTTCCCTGACCCTATGTGGTACCTTCCTAGCGGGTGTAGCGAGGGGCTGCGCCACATAAAATGTCACAGCCTCTGGTTTCTAGCTGAGGGTCGTTTCCCGCCTCCACTAGTTTCGGGGACCGGTCTCCTCCTTTGGCCTGACCACTCCTTGCAGGTGGATTCGGGCGTGCGGTGGCGATTCGCCCATCCGCACCCCTGGGATCCCTTCGTTCCTCATTCCTGGAGCCTTCTCCGCTCCTCTTCCTTCCTTCTCCCTCTTCCAGGCCTGGGCCTCTGTTACTAGGCACGCCTCCGGAGCAGAGCTCATGCACAGCCCCTGCTCCCAGTCACTTCTGCTCAGACTTCTCTGCACTGAACTAAGATGGTGCCCACCTTTTATACTCCCTTCTCAATGCCCCAGGAACTTCTTCCTCCCTGCTCCTGCAATACAGGGTTCCCCTTCCTCGGTGTTCCCTCCCCCCACTCCAGCCAGGGACAGGGACTGTCGTGCCCATCTCAGGGGCATATTGGTCGCCCTGCCCCACAGCAATTTGGTGTAATGCATGCAGGTGTCGGGGTCCTGATCCACACTCCATCCTTACCTGAGAGTGAGATATCACACCTCTGGGTGAATTGCAATACCTCTGTAGCAACCGAGCCCTCGGGGTGCTACAGTTCCATTTATCTTCTGCCTAGGTGACGTATTGCGATACAGGGTCGCTATTTTGGCTATAAAAGGGTCCCCTAGACCCCTATCCCAAGCTTTTTAAGAGAATAATATATGGCGTGCCAGGAGACTCTATGGAATGTGTAACATACCTGGCGGCGTCCTTGCATAGTGGTCCATCTCCCACTGTGCAAGAGCGCTCACTTGATCTGAAGTCCAGTCTGCTAGCCTGGCTTCCCTCCATGTTGTCTGCTTGCTTCTATTTCTGGTGCTTAAGGGCGGCGCCCGATCACTTCTTATTTCTTGTACCTGCTGCAGACACACCCCTTGTGCGTCCTCAGCCTATTGTTGTCTGTCACCTGGTATTTAACCCAGCTCCTCCCAAGAAACCCTGCCTGAACATTGTGTTCTGTCAGTTGGCTTCTGGTCACTGATATGCCAGGTCCCGTTTATGTTTCTTGCCTTCGGTATCAGTTCCCGTGTCTGAACTGTGTCCTGTCTGTATTATCTTCTAGCCTGTTGTCTTCTGCCTATCCTGGAGGCTGTATTTCCAGGCCTGTGTGTGCACGCTCCTAGCCTGTTCGTTCCACCTACTAGGGGCCGGATACCTAGACCCGCTCCTGTATCTTGCTGCTGTGTCTGAATACTCTCCTAGCCTGTTTCCTGTTTTTCTCTACGTCCGTACCTTCCCTTTTCCTGCAGAATCTGATCCCGTACCTATCTCCTACTTGTTGTCTCTGTACTCCTGTTTGTGAGTTTAGAGTCCACTCGCTACTTCATTGCAAGTATCCTGTGTGTACCTGGTTCTGCCTTTTCCTTCCAGTCTGTTCCGTGTGTACAGAGCCCTGTCCCCTCTGCTCTGCCTTGCTTACCGCTCCGGCGGTTCTTGCCCGCTCTGCCCTGTCCACCGCGTCTGCGGTTTCGCTTTGCTCAGCCCTGTCCACCGCCTCTGCGGTTTCACTTTGCTCAGCCCTGTCCACCGCCTCTGCGGTTTCACTTTGCTCAGCCCTGTCCACCGCGTCTGCGGTTTCGATTTGCTCAGCCCTGTCCACCGCGTCTGCGGTTTCGCTTTGCTCAGCCCTGTCCACCGCATCTGCGGTTTCGCTTTGCTTAGCCCTGTCCACCGCGTCTGCGGTTTTGCTTTGCTCAGCCCTGTCCACCGCGTCTGCGGTTTCGCTTTGCTCAGCCCTGTCCACCGCGTCTGCGGTTTCGCTTTGCTCAGCCATGTCCACCGCGACTGCGGTTTCGCTTTGCTCAGCCCTGTCCACCGCGACTTCGGTTTCGCTTTGCTCAGCCCTGTCCACCACGTCTGCGGTTTCGCTTTGCTCAGCCCTGTCTACCGCGTCTGCGGTTTCGCTTTGCTCAGCTTTGTCTACCGCGTCTGTGATTCTGCTCTGCTCAGCCTTGTCTACCGCACCTGCGGTTTCGCTTTACTTTGTTTGTTTACCGCATCTGCGGCTCTGAATTTGTCTCCCAGTCTGTACTCGACCCTACCCAGCCTGCGCTCTAGTCTACCTGTTCCTGTATTCCCCGTTGTGGGTCAACAGCCGTGTCTGGAGTCTGACCTGGAGTAGACCCTGGTCCCTCTGCTCGGTTCCTCCCTGTTGCACTGGCGTCGTATGCCGTCGTGCGACCATGGTCGGATCGGGCAGATACTTAGTTACGCCCCTCCAGGCACTCTCCGGTTCATGGCACAGTGGAACCACTAAACATGCACACGCCAGTCAGTCCGGGCGTGTGAATTACAGCATGCTTAGGCCATGGTTCCCATTGAGCCCCACGGCCTTTGCTCTCTGAGATGTTTTCCAGCGAATACGTGCTTCTAGAAGAAATTTATTTTTTGCTACCAGCTGAGTTTCAGGTGTATTACTCACCCGTCCAGATGGATCCATCAGCACTCGTTCCTGCGTATCCGCCACGGTACTATGGGGATCCAAGTCTGAGTCGTGCATTTGTGGAGCAATGCAAGCTACACTTCAAGTTCTACCCTCTTTGTTTTCCCACCGATCGGGTTAAGGTGGGATTCATGATGTCTTACCTAATGGGTGATGTCTTGGAATGGATCAACCCCCTATGGGAAGCACAGGATCCTATCCTCCTGGACATTCAGGCCTTCCTGGTGGCCTTTCTAATGGCCTTTGATGACCCTAATCCAGAGGCTCCTGCTGAAGCTTCACTTCCCAATAACCCGGAGCAGCCCCATTGGGTAATGTGTGTGGGTAGCACACTAGTCCTCCTGCCCGAAGAGACTACGGCCCACCCAGAATCCACACAGGATGACTACGCTCTCCGGAATACTTCTCCCAACCTCAAGAGGCAGTCCAGACTTGCTAGGCGTAGAGGCAAGCCGTCACGCCAGGGTCTGTCCTCCCAAAGACGTCCTGACCCCTACCTTGAAGTCCCTGCTGAAGCTTCACTTCCCTGTATCCCGGAGCATCCACGACAGGTAATGTGCTTGGGTAGCGCACCAGTTCTACTGCCCGAAGAGACTTCTGCCCACCTAGAATCCACACAGGAGGACTTCCTGCACCCGATATCTGATGCTTCACCCACTTTAACCGGTGAGCCTGTCCAAGGGTACTCCGAAGCAGTGATTACCTCCGAGTCTGTGCATCTCTACTACCTGGCAGAGGACCCCCTGTTGCCTCCTGAATCTTCCGGGATACCACCTAATGACAAATGGAGAGAGACTTCCCTACACCCGGTACCCGATACTTCGTCCGCTCCGTCCTGTGAGCCTGACAATGGGTACCTCAAATCGGTAGTTAACCCCAAGTCTCTACACCCCTCCGACCAGGCGGAGGACCTCCAGTTTTCTCCAGAACCCTTCGGGGTGCTACCTGGTAGCGAATGGACAGAGTCTTCCCTATACTCTGTACCTGATTCCTCACCCGCTTCGTCCAGTGAGTCCGACCTAGTGTACTCCGAAGCAGAGGTTATCCCAGAGTCTTTACACCCCTCCGACCAGGCGGAGGACCTCCAGTTGTCTCCTGAACCCTTCGGGGTGCTACCTGATAGCGAATGCACAGGGACTCTCCTATACTCGGTACCTGATACCTCGCCCGCTTCTTCCAGCGAGTCCGACCTAGTGTACTCCGAAGCAGAGGTTGCCCCCGAGTCTCTGCACTCTTCCGACCCGGTGGAAGACCCCCAGTTGTTTCCTGAATCTTCCAGGGTACCACCAGATAACCAAGAGACAGTGACTTTTTTACACCTTGTATCTGATACCTCGCCCATTTCATCCTGTGAGCTTGACAAGATGTACCCCGAAGCAGAGGTTATCCCCAAGTCTCTGCACCCCTCCAAACCGGCGGAGGACTTCCAGTTTTCTCCTGAACCCTCTGGGGTGCTACCTGATAATAAGTGGAGAGAGACTTCCATGTGTGCTGTTCCTGGAACTCCACCCGTTTCGTCTGTTGCTGAGGATAGTTGGATAGGAGGTAGCATCCTAGCTACCCAGATGAGACCAGTTTTTCCTGTGGACAGTGGAAGTGATCTCCTTGAAGTGAAGGATTGGCCCTCGAATTCCCTGCGGAACATTCTGGCAGGCCTGAAGAAGAGGGGGCGTAAGGGGGGGTACTGTAACATACCTGGCGGCATCCTTGCATATTGGTCCATCTCCCACTGTGCAAGAGTGCGCACTTGATCTCCAGTCCTGTCTGCTAGCCTGGCTTCCCTCCATGTTGTCTGCTTGCTTCTGTTCTGCTGCTTAAGGGCGGCGCCCGATCACTTCCTGTTTCTTGTACCTGCTGCAGACACACCCCTTGTGCATCCTCAGCCTATTGCTGTCTGTCACCTGGTATTTAATCCAGTTCCTCCCAAGAAACCCTGCCTGAGCATTGTGTTCTGTCAGTTGGCTTCTGGTCACTGATATGCCAGGTCCTGTTTATGTTTCCTGCCTTCGGTATCAGTTCCCGTGTCTGAACTGTGTCCTGTCTGTATTATCTTCTAGCCTGTTGTCTTCTGCCTATCCTGGAGGCTGCATTTCCAGGCCTGTGTGTACATGCTCCTAGCCTATTTGTTCCGCCTTCTAGGGGCCACATACCTAGACCCGCTCCTGTATCTTGCTGCTGTGTCTGTTCTTGTCTGAATACTCTCCTAGCCTGTTTCCTGTTTTTCTCTATGTCCGTACCTTCCCTTTTCCTGCAGAATCTGATCCCGTACCTATCTCCTACTCGTTGTCTCTGTACTCCCATTTGTGAGTTTAGAGTCCACTCGCTAATTCATTGCAAGTATCCTGTGTGTACCTGGTTCTGCCTTTCCCTTCCAGTCTGTTCCGTGTGTACAGAGCCGTGTCCCCTCTGCTCTGCCTTGCTAACCGCTCCGGCTGTTCTTGCCCGCTCTGCCCTGTCCACCGCATCTGCGATTTTGCTTTGCTCAGTCCTGTCCACCGTGTCTGCGGTTTCGCTTTGCTCAGCCCTGTCCACCGCGTCTGCGGTTTTGCTTTGCTCAGCCCTGTCCACTCCGTCTGCGGGTTCGCTTTGCTCAGCCCTGTCCACCGCGTCTGCGGTTTCGCTTTACTCAGCCCTGTCCACCGCGTCTGCGGTTTCGCTTTGCTCATCCCTGTCCACCGTGTCAGCGGTTTCGCTTTGCTCATCCCTGTCCACCGCGTCTGCGGTTTCGCTTTGCTCAGCCCTGTCCACCACGTCTGTGGTTTCGCTTTGCTCAGCCCTGTCCACCGCGTCTGTGGTTTTGCTTTGCTCAGCCCTGTCCACCGCATCTGCTGTTTTGCTTTGCTCAGCCCTGTCTACCGCGTCTGTGGTTTCGCTTTGCTCAGCCCTGTCCACCGCTTCTGCGGTTTCGTTTTGCTCAGCCCTGTCCACCGCGTCTGCGGTTTCGCTTTGCTCAGCCCTGTCCACCGCGTCTGCGGCTTCGCTTTGCTCAGCCCTGTCCACCGCGTCTGCGGTTTCGCTTTGCTCAGCCCTGTCCATCGCGTCTGCGGTTTCGCTTTGCTCAGCTTTGTCTACCGCTTCTGCGGTTTTGCTCTGCTCAGCCTTGTCTACCGCACGTGCAGTTTCGCTTTACTCTGTTTGTTTACCGCATCTGCGGCTCTGAATTTGTCTCCCAGTACTGTACTGGACCCTACCCAGCCTGCGCTCTAGTCTGCCTGTTCCTGTATTCCCCGGTGTGGGTCAACAGCCGTGTCCGGAGTCTGACCTGGAGTAGACCCTGGTCTCTCTGCTCGGATCCTCCCTGGAGCACTGGCGTCTTATGCCGTCGTTCAACATTGGTCAGATTGGGCAGATACTTAGTTACGCCCCTCCAGGCACTCTCCAGTTCATGGCACAGTGGAAACACTAAACACGCACACGCCAGTCAGTCCGGGCATGTGTATTACAGAATGCTTTCTCAGCATCCAACGAGACCATCTAATTACAAATTTTTAACTGCATCTAGCCCAGGAAATACTTTGTGCCTAGTAGCAGTGTCTGCTAGTCAGCGGATTATCCCAGCTGTTAAGCAAGCTACACCACCTGTAGTTTTGACACTTAATTTTTTCAAAGGAAATGCTTTGGGCCCCCAGGATACTCAGTGAAGAGCATCGGGAGGCACCCCAAGGCACAGGGGCTGGGACTGGCGGTAGGACGCCTTGAGGAAGACCACCAAGCTCTATCCTTATAAAAGCTTTTTAACTGCAGCAGCTTTAGTGGACACTACTGGAGCTGGAATTCCCACAGCTGCTGGCATCAGACTTGCCTTCCAATAGATCCTTGTAAAAGGATTTAAAGTGTACTCATTCAAATTAGAGAGACAATTTAATTAAAAAAGCTTAGACCTGCCTCCACCGCAGGGGGGCTCGCTCGACCCACCAGCTGACAGGCACCAGTATTGGGAGAGGGGGGCTGGCTGTCAGGGTCCACCACAGCTCTGGCACAAACCCGGCGACACGGAGGTCGCACGGGCAGGAACGGACTGGCCGTGTCGGCTTCGCGCTTTTTTGGTTTTAGAAGGGCATGACATGCCTATATCTGTGTCTCCCCCTCCTTTTACTCCTCCACCTCTTTTCTTTTCGCATGACTATATGTACTTGTCACTTTTTCATGTATTAGTTGTGTCTTCTGAGCAGTGTGTCAGCTTTTGGACACCTTTGAAGTGTTTTCTATGTGTTTTCTATGTGTTGCTATGTGCTTTTCTTTGCCTGTCATTGGTTTTAATGGTGTTCGAAGTTGTTCGTCGAACAGTTCGACGAACAGTTCGTCGAACATACGGGTGTTCGACGAACCGAACCGAACTCGAACACTACGGGAGTGGCTCAACACTATAAATAAGACCCACACCACTTCCAGTACAGCCAACCCAGGAGATGGAGACCTAACCATGAGTGTTCATTTTGCCCTAAATGAGTGCTTAACACTAGTGTTGAGCCACCCCGGTAGTGTTCGTGTTCGGTTCGGTTCGTCGAACTCCCTTGTGTTCGACGAACTGTTCGTCGAACTGTTCGTCGAACACCTTCGAACACCGTTAAAACCAATGGCAGGCAAACAAAAACGCATAGAAACACATAGAAAACACCTTCAAAGGTGTCCAAAAGCTGACAAACTGCTCAGAAGACATAACTAACACATGGAAAAGTGACAAGTACATATAGTCATGCGAAAAGAAAAGAGGTGGAGGAGTAAAAGGAGGGGGAGACACAGATATAGGCATGTCATGCCCTTCTAAAATCCAAAAAGTGAGAAGCCGACACAGCCAGTCCGCTCCTGCCCGTGCCACCTCCTTGTCGCCGGGTTTGTGCCAGAGCCGCGGTGGACCTTGATGGCCAGCCCCCCTCTCTCAATACTGGTGCCTGTCCGCTCATGGGTCTAGCGAGCCCCCCTGTGGTGGTGGCAGGTCTAAGCTTTTTAATTTAAATTGTCTCTCTAATTTGAATGAATATACTTTAAATCCTTTTACAAGGATCTATTGGAGGTCAAGTCTAATGCCAGCAGCCGCGTAATTCCAGCTCCAGTAGCATCCACTAAAGCTGCTGCACTTAAAAAGCTTTTATAGGGATCGAGCTCGGCGGTCCACAGCAAGGCGTCCTACCGTCATTCCCAGCCCCTGTGCCTCGGGGTGCTTCCTGATGCTCTTCTCTGAGTATTCCGGGGTCCCGAAGCATTTCCTTTGAAAAAATTAAGTGTCCAAACTACAAGTGATGTATCTTGCTTAACAGCTGGGATAGTCCGCGGACTAGCAGACACTGCTACTAGGCACAAAGTATTTCCTGGGCTAGATGCAGTTAAAAATTTGTAATTAGATACTCTCTTTGGATGCTGAGAAAGCATTCCATAGAGTCTCCTGGCACGCCATGTATTATTCTCTTAAAAAGCTTGAGGTAGGGGTCTAGGGGACCCTTTTATAGCCAAAATCACGGCCCTGTATGGCAATACGTCACTTAGGCTGAAGATAAATGGAACTGTAGCACACCGTGGGCTCAGTTGCTACAGAGGTATTGCACCTCACCCAGAGGTGTGATATCTCACTCTCAGGTAAGGATGGAGTGTGGATCAGGACCCCGACACCTGCATGCATTACACCACATTGCCGTGGGGCAGGGCGACCAATATGCCCCTGAGATGGGCACGACAGTCCCTGTCCCTGGCTGGAGTGGGGGGAGGGAAAACTGAGATGGGGAAACCCTGTAGTGCAGGAGCAGGGAGGAAGCAGTTCCTGGGTGCATTGAGAAGGGAGTATAAAAGGTGGGCACCATCTTAGTTCAGTGCAGAGAAGTCTGAGCAGAAGTGACAGGGAGCTGGGGCTCTGCATGAGCTCTGCTCCGGAGGTTGGCCTAGTAACAGAGGCCCAGGCCTGGAAGATGGAGAAGGAAGGAAGAGGAGCGGAGAAGGCTCCCGGAACGAGGAATAAAGGAATCCCAGGGGTGCGGACGGGTGAGTCGCCACCGCACACCCGAATTCACCTGCGTGGAGGGGTCAGGCCAAAGGGGAGACCGGTCCCCGAAATAGTGGAGGTGGGAAATGACCCTCAGCTAGAAACCGGAGGCTGTGACATTTTATGTGACGTAGCCCCTCGCTACACCCGCTAGGAAGGCACCACATAGGGTCAGGGAAACTAGTGCCAAGTTTACCAAGAGGAGGCCCGAGGCAGCCGGACAGAAGAGTTGGTAAGAAAGGCCAGACAAAGGACACACAAAGGGGGTCCTGTGAAGCTCTCCAAAGTTATCTGGGAGTTGTCTGAGCCCCTCACCTGGTGAGCACAATACGACGTGGGCAGCTGTTACCTGCAGAAGTGGTCTGGATAATAAGAACTGTGAGTAAAGGCCCTGGACTGCATCACTGACTCCGTGTCGTTACTACTGCTGCCCTGCACCATCACCCCCATCCTCCGCATACAATGCCCTGAGGCTATAATCCTCCTGTGAGGAGTTATACTATGCTCTGCTGTACCCACAACACCAGCCTCAGCGGTCTGCCCTGCAGCGGCGGTTCACTCTGACCGCAATACACGGGTGGCGTAGTCGGACATTTAAACATCAAAACCATATAAATAGTTCCGCCACTGGTTTGACCGCCCTGAGCCACGGAACCGGGTTGCCGCCACGGAGACTACAACCACCAGCATCCACCAAAAAGGGTCCGGCTCCTGGTGGCCCAAGGCCCAGGGGGCGCGTGAGAACATTTTCATCACCTTTCATAATCACCAATGGGACAAGGCAGGGATGTCCTCTGTCCCCTCTCTTATACATCCTAGTGACGGAGCACCTGCTCTCATCAATTCGCCATAACCCCAATATTAGGTGGATTGAGGTGGGACGCACCGAGCTCAACTTCTCTCTATCTCCTGATGATGTCCTAGTATATATCACTCAATCACATATATCCATCCCTGCTGTTATGGCTGAAATAGATCACTTTGTAACATGGTCAAATTTTAAAATCAATGCAGCGAAGTCTGAGGCCCTCGATGTCTCCCTCCCCAAATCCATACAGGATTCCATCCAGTCCAACTTTCCCTTTGCCTGGCCCTCACCTGGTATCAAATACTAAGGAATTCCTATTCATAGAGATCTCTCCCGTCTATGTTATCTTAATTTTGGGCCCTTTATTGAACAACTCCATACAGACCACGGTTGGCAAGTTAGAACTGTAAGATTCACTACGTGAACCACTGGTGTTTTGTCGAAAAGCACATGTACACTGTTCCAAATTATTATGCAAAAAGTGTTTAGGAGTGATAAGGGAAGAATTTGTTTGTTTGTCAGTTAAACTCATTGATGGTGATGTGTGTCAGGGCTCTTTATATCACTGTAAGCAATTGCAGACACCTGTGCTAATTAGTTTGGCAGGTGTGTCCAATGAAAGGCAAGACTACTTAAGAAGGCTGTCCCACATTATTAAGCAGCCTACATTTTCTGCTAAAATGGGAAAGAAAAAGGATGTGTCGGCTGCTGAGAAGCAACAAATTGTGGAGTGTTTAGGTCAAGGCATGACTGCAATCAACATTGTGCGATGATCAGGATGAAGTGTCTTGGCAATCAAGAAGTATGTAGCTGATTCACAGTACACACGTGTGCGTGCTGAAAAGGGCAAATTGAGGACTTTTTACTACAGGCAATTTCGTCAGGTTAAAAGAGCAGCGGCAAAAAAGCCTTGTCATAGCAGCAGACAAGTTTTTGAAGCTGCTGGTGCCTCCAACGTCCCCCGAATAACAAGATGCAGGATCCTTCAGAGGTTTGCAGCAGTGCGTAAGCCATCCTGTCGACCTCCTGTATCCACTGCACACAAGCAGAAACGGCTCCAGTGGGCCAAACAATACATGAAGACTGACTTCAAAACTGTTTTGTTCATGGATGAGTGCCGTGCAACGCTCGATGGTCCAGATGGATGGAGTGGAGGTTGGCTGGTTGATGGACACCCCACGCAAACACGGCTACAGCGCCAACAAGGAGGAGGTGGAGTAATGTTTTGGGCTGGAATCATGGGGAGAGAGATTGTCGGCCCCTTTAGGATCCCTGAAGGGGTAAAGATGAACTCCATAATGTATGTGGAGTTTCTCAAACAGCACTTCCTGCCATGGTTCAAGAAGAAGAACCGTGTATTCCACAGCAAGATCATTTTTATGCATGATAATGCACCGTCTCATGCTGCACATAACACATCTGCATCTCTGGGTGATATGAGCATAAAAGGGGACAAACTTATGGTGTGACCCCCATGCTCCCCTGACCTCTACCCCATTCAGAACCTCTGGAGCATCATCAAAAGGAGTGTCTATGATGGCGGGAGGCAGTTCACATCTAAGCAACAGCTCTGGGAGGGTATTCTGTCCTCATGCAAAACAATTAAAGCAGAAACCATCGAAAACCTGACAAATTCAATGGACGAGAGAGTTCAGAAGCTCCTTTCAAACAAGGGGTCCTATGTGCAAATTTAACATCACCTAGAATAAAGTTTTGTGTTGAAAACTGTTTGATTTCAGTTTCTAATAACCTGCTAATGCTTATAATTTCAAAAATGACCATTTTTTTGTTCTTTATTAAAATGAAAAGGTTGATCGAAGAGTGTGGGGGATCTAAGAGTGTGGCAACCCAGTAGTCAGGATTACTTAGAATTCTGACAATCTGAGGGTCATGTTGCAGGTAGTGCAGCAAGAAGGCACTCATGTGTCTTGCGCATCTAGGAGCCCCAAAATTATTTTCCGGGCTAGATGCAGCTAAAAATTATTATTAATTTTAAATCTGGTAGAGCTTAGTATAGATGGTCTAATAGAATCAGTACTGCACACTGCTACAAAGCCCAAATAATTTTCCAGCCAAGATACAGATAAACTTGATTAGTAATTTTAAATCTGCTGGAGCTTAGTATAGATGGCCTAATAGAATCAGTACTGCACACTGCTACAAAGCCCAAATAATTTTCCAGCCAAGATACAGATAAACATGATTAGTAATTTGAAAGCTTAAAACGGTTGTTGAGGTGATTTTAACCAATCATCAAGCTTTTACTCTCCCCAGGATGACATAGGGGTAGAAAAGTCATTTCGGATCCATGATTTGTTCATCTTTATGAACTTGAGTCTGTCTACATTATCAGTGGTGAGCAGTGTGCTCTTATCTGTCAGCACACCACCAGCAGCGCTGAACACACGTTCAGACAGAATGCTGGCTGCGGCGCATGACAAGATCTCCAAGGCGTAAGTGGCGAGCTCCGGCCTTTTATCCAGATTGGAAGACCAAAAAGAGCAAGGGTCCAGTGACACAGTCATGGTTTCAATGTTTACTTGGAGATACTCCTGTACCATCGTCTCTAGGCGTTGACTATGTGTCAGACTTCTTGTCTCCTGTGGCCTTGCAAAGGATGGGCTGAAAAAGTGGTGAAATGATTGTGCAAAATTGATGTTACGGTTTGAGTGCTGAACACTCGACGGTCCCATTGTTGGCAAGTTGGAACTGTGAGATTCACTACGTGCACCACTGGTGTTTTGTGGAAAAGCACATGTAAGATTCTGCAACAGTCTCTGCTGATACTCCTGCATGCGTGCATCCCTTTCTATGGCAGGAATAAATTCTGCAAATTTACTTTTGTACCGGGGATCGAACAGTGTGGCAACCCAGTAGTCAGGATTATTTCTAATTCTCACAATTCGAGGGTCATGTTGCAGGTAGTGCAGCAAGAAAGCACTCATGTGTGTTGCGCATCCAGGAGCACCAAGTCCCTGTTGTGTTGGTGGCGAGGTAACAATAATGCATCCTTCCTCTGTCCTCTCCCCCCAACCTCGCACAACAGAAATGTGATCAAGGTCTCCCTCATCTGATGAGTCTTCCATCAGTTCGTCCTCCACTTCTTCCTGGGCTCCTGCACCTTCCTCAATAGTTTGGCTGCTACCATGCGTCCGGGCAAAACCATCTCCCCCACCCTCACATGCCTGCCGCCTTGGTGCTGCCGACTGTCTGGACCTTGCAGATGTTAGCCCTTCCGCATACAACTCCTCCTCCTCTACTTCCTCCACCTCCTCTTGTGCCACCACCTGACTCCGAATTCTGTTTAACATGTGCTCCAGCATGTAAATCACCAGAATATTCATGCTGATAATGGCATCGTCAGCACTAAACATCTTCGTCGCCAATTCAAAACTGTGCAGAAGGGTGCATAGGTCCCTGATCTGAGACCACTCCTCCAGCGTGATTTGCCCCACCTCTGGATCTCGTTGGCCCAGGCTATACATCAGAACGTATTGCACCAGGGCTTGTCGGTCCTGCCACAGTCGCTGCAACATGTGCAGAGTTGAATTCCACCGGGTAGGCACATCGCATTTTAGCCGGTGAAGTGGCAGGCCCAACGACTTCTGTAGAGATGTAAGTCGCTGAGCTGCGAGATGCGAACGGCGGAAGTGAGTACACAGCGACCGTGCCCTCTGCAAAAGGCCATCTAGTACGGGATAGTGGGCTAAAAATTGCTGGACAACCAGGTTCAACACGTGAGCCATACAAGTCACGTGTGTGACATTGCCCCAGCGAAGGGCCGCTCCCAGGTTTGCAGTATTGTCGCACACAGCCTTCCCTGGTTTCAGGTCCAGTGGAGACAACCATTCATGAAATTTGTTCTCCAGAGCTGACCACAACTCCTCAGCTGTGTGACTCACATTTTCCAGACATTTCAAAGTAAAAACCGCCTGATGACATTGAGCTCTACTGCCAGCATAGTAAGGAGGTGTGCAGGATCCCTTCTGCGCAGTTAGAAAGCTTGTGGCATGACCAGACAGGCTTTGGGTGCATGTGGAGGACCGAGAGGAGGTTGAGGAGGCAGAAGCAGTGGAGGAACTTTGAGATAAAGAGGATTGACGCACAATTCGTGGGGACGGCAAGACTTGGACAGCAGCCCCTTGTCCTGCTGTCACCATAGTTACCCAGTGCCCAGTCAGCGACATGTAACACCCCTGTCCATGCCTACTCGTCCAAGTGTCTGTGGTGAAATGCACCCTGTCACACACAGAGTTTCTCAAAGAAGCGATGATGTTGTGTGCGACATGCTGGTGGAGCGCCGGCACACCTTTCTTTGAGAAGTAGTGCTGAATGGGCATCTGGTACTGGGGCACTGCGACGAACATAAGGTCTCGAAATCCTCTGTGTCCACCCGGCGGAAAGGCAGCATTTCTGTAGCCAAAAGCTTGCAAATGGTGAAATTCAACCTCTTAGCTTTGTCATGGCTAGGAAGAAATGGTCTTTACTTGTCCACATCTGAGGGACCGAGGGCTGGCTGTTCTGCTTAGACGGGGTTGATAAGGGTGTCCCCGGCAAACTGCCGGTCTGTGAGGAAGATGCAGGCGGACATGTTAGGTTGCCTTGATCCAAAGGTGGTGCTATCGATGTCGGACAGCGCTCAGTACCAGCTGGTGTTACCACCTCCAAAGAAAATGATGACCTGCCAATCACGCTGGCTGTTGCGGGTAAAGAGGTGGCAGGTCTGCGTCCCAAAACAGGTGTGGCTGCTCTCCCCCCCAGTCACAGAGGATGAAGAGGCCGCGGATGCACATGATGCGGCAGACGGTGGTCGGCCCGGCCGGCTAGGCCGCATTGTAGCACAGTGAGCTTCCCACTGCAACTTATGCTTCATGTCCATGTGCCGGTTCATGCATGAAGTACTGAAACTATGTATTTTTTGGCCTCTACTTAGCTTTTGCTGACAAATGTTACAGATAACACGAGTTGGGTCATCTTTATCGATCTGAAAAAATGCCCAGGCTATGCAAGGCTTAGCACCCATGCGACCTGAAGAGCCACCACGACTTGTGGTCAGAGGCAGAGTTGTGTTTGAGGATGCAGTTGTTTACGTGCTTCAAGTACTACGTCTCTGTCCAGGAAGGCGCAACCTGACCTCGTCGTCACTAGCATCCTCCTCCACCTGCTCTGCTGACCTCATCTCTTGGCTAGCTGTGGGTTGACAGTAAGTGGGATCTCCAACCTCATCATCATCACCCTGTGTGTTATCACACCCGTCGTACTCAGAGCCAACCTGTTCCTGCCCTGACAAAAAACTAAAGTTGTCGCTCCAATCAGGTATTTGAGTCTCATCATCGCCTTCCTCATTGTCTCCACCAACAGGAGTTACAGTTTGGGAACGAGGGTCTACATTATGGTCAGAACCTTCTGCGTCTGGTCCTAGATCCGACTCATAAAGATTCTGGGCATCAGTGCAGATCATTTCCTCGTCTGGATTCACAGAAGCTCTGGAGCCGACCTCTGATTCCCAGGCTATAGTATGAGTAAACAGCTCTGCAGACTCAACCATCTGTTCTACCCCATACTCAGACTGGCAGCTGGAGATTTGGGAGCTGTGAGGAAGCAAGTGCGAATGCGGTGACACCTCTGAGGACTGGAGTATTTGTGATGTTGAAGTTGAGGTGGAGGAGAGCCCACTTAAAGGAGCACTTGATATCCGTTGAAGCACATGCTGTTTTAGTGCCTCAACTGGAATTTGTAGCGATTGGTGTGGCCGTAAGAAAGGGATCTTATCACATTGTCCGCGAAAAGAAGTAGACATTTTAGTTTGGATGGAAGATGGTCTTTCTTCTGCCGATGTTACTGTTGCTTTAACACCTACCCCACGGACACAACCTTTTTTCCCCTTCCCAACATGCCTATTCCCCTTTCCACCAGCAGGAGGCCTTTTTCCACTCATTTTGGTGGTTAACTAATTCACAACTCTGGAGTTGTTTGCACAAAAAAACAATGGATGGGAACCGAGCTGAGCTGAGTGGCCAAACTGTGGTATTAGGCCAAAATAATTGGCTGGGTTAGATGCAGATAAAAATGATATTGAATTTGCAACCTGATGGAGGTCAGTATAGATGGACTAATAGAACAAGTCCCACACACTGCTAGAAGCCCAAAAATTTTTTCAGAGCTAGATGCAGATAAAAATTATTTTTAATTTGCAACCTGGTGGAGGTTAGTATGGATGGACTAATAGACCAAGTCCCACACACTGCTAGAAGCCTAAATATTTTTTCAGAGCTAGATGTAGAAAAAAATTATATTCAATTTGCATCCTGATGGAGGTCAGTATAGATGGACTAATAGACCAAGTCCTACACACTGCTAGAAGCCCAAATATTTTTTCAGAGCTAGATGCAGAAAAAAATTATATTCAATTTGAAACCTGATGGAGGTCAGTATAGCTGGACTTATAGACCAAGTCCCACACACTGCTAGAAGCCAAAATATTTTTTCAGAGCTAGATGCAGAAAAAAATTATATTCAATTTGCAACCTGATGGAGGTCAGTATAGATGGACTAATAGACCAAGTCCCACACACTGCTAGAAGCCCAAATATTTTTTCAGAGCTAGATGCAGAAAAAAATTATATTGAATTTGCAACCTGATGGAGGTCAGTATAGATGGACTAATAGAACAAGTCCCACACACTGCTAGAAGCCTCAAATATTTTTTCAGAGCTAGATGCAGATAAAAATTATTTTGAATTTGCAACCTGGTGGAGGTTAGAATAGATGGACTAATAGACCAAGTCCCACACACTTCTAGAAGCCCAAATATTTTTTCAGAGCTAGATGTAGATAAAAATTATTTTTAATTTGCAACCTGGTGGAAGTTAGTATAGATGGACTAATAGACCAAGTCCCACACACTGCTAGAAGCTCAAATATTTTTTCAGAGCTAGATGCAGATAAAAATTATTTTTAATTTGCAACTTGGTGGAGGTTAGTATAGATGGACTAATAGACCAAGTCCCACACACAGCTAGAAGCCCAAATATTTTTTCAGACCTAGATGCAGAAAAAAATTATATTGAATTTGCAACCCGATGGAGGTCAGTATAGATGGACTAAGAGACCAAGTCCCACACACTGCTAGAAGTCCAAATATTTTTTCAGAGCTAGATGCAGAAAAAAATGATATTCAATTTACAATCTGATGGAGGTCAGTATAGATGGACTAGTAGACCAAGTCCCTCACACTGCTAGAAGCCCAAATATTTTTTTAAGAGCTAGATGCAGAAAAAAATTATATTCAATTTGCAACCAGATGGAGGTCAGTATAGATGGACTAATAGACCAAGTCCCACACACTGCTAGAAGCCCAAATATTTTTTCAGAGCTAGATGCAGATAAAAATTATTTTTAATTTGCATCCTGGTGGAGGTCAATATAGATGGACTAATAGAACAAATCCCACGCACTGCTAGAAGCCTCACATATTTTTTCAGACCTAGATGCAGATAAACTTTATTTTTAATTTGACCTGGTGGAGGTTAGTATTGATGGACTAATAGACCAAGTCCCACATACTGCTAGAAGCCCAAATATTTTTTCAGAGCTAGATGCAGATAAAAATTATTTTTAATTTGCAACCTGGTGGAGGTTAGTATAGATGGACTAATAGTCCAAGTCCCACACACGGCTAGAAGCCCAAATATTTTTTCAGAGCTAGATGCAGATAAAAATTATTTTTAATTTGCAACCTGCTGGAGGTTAGTATAGATGGACTAATAGACCCAGTCCCACACACTGCTAGAAACCCAAATATTTTTTCAGAGCTAGATGCAGAAAAAAATTATATTGAATTTGCAGCCTGATGGAGGTCAGTATAGATGGACTAATAGACCAAGTCCCACACACTGCTAGAAGCCCAAATATTTTTTCAGAGCTAGATGCAGAAAAAAATTATATTCAATTTGCAACCTGATGGAGGTCAGTATAGATGGACTAATAGACCAAGTCCCACATACTGCTAGAAGCCCAAATATTTTTTCTGAGCTAGATGCAGATAAAAATTATTTTTAATTTGCAACCTGGTGGAGGTTAGTATAGATGGACTAATAGACCAGGTCCCACACACTGCTAGAAGCCCAAATATTTTTTCAGAGCTAGATGTAGAAAAAAATTATATTGAATTTGCAACCTGATGGATGTCAGTATAGATGGACTAATAGACCAAGTCCCACACACTGCTAGAAGCCCAAATATTTTTTCAGAGCTAGATGCAGAAAAAAATTATATTCAATTTGCAACCTGATGGAGGTCAGTATAGATGGACTAATAGACCAAGTCCCACATACTGCTAGAAGCCCAAATATTTTTTCTGAGCTAGATGCAGATAAAAATTATTTTTAATTTGCAACCTGGTGGAGGTTAGTATAGATGGACTAATAGACCAGGTCCCACACACTGCTAGAAGCCCAAATATTTTTTCAGAGCTAGATGTAGAAAAAAATTATATTGAATTTGCAACCTGATGGATGTCAGTATAGATGGACTAATAGACCAAGTCCCACACACTGCTAGAAGCCCAAATATTTTTTCAGAGCTAGATGCAGAAAAAAATTATATTCAATTTTCAACCTGATGGAGGTCAGTATAGATGGACTAATAGACCAAGTCCCACACACTGCTAGAAGCCCAAATATTTTTTCAGAGCTAGATGCAGAAAAAAATTATATTGAATTTGCAACCTCATGGAGGTCAGTATAGACGGACTAATAGACCAAGTCCCACACACTGCTAGAAGCCCAAATATTTTTTCAGAGCTAGATGCAGAAAAAAATTATATTCAATTTGCAAGCTGATGGAGGTCAGTATAGATGGACTAATAGACCAAGTTCCCACACACTGCTAGAAGCCCAAATATTTTTTCAGAGCTAGATGCAGAAAAAAATTATATTCAATTTGCAACCTGATGGAGGTCAGTATAGATGGACTAATAGACCAAGTCCCACACAATGCTAGAAGCCCAAATATTTATTCAGAGCTAGATGCAGAAAAAAATTATATTCAATTTGCAAACTGGTGGAGGTTAGTATAGATGGACTAATAGAATGATGCTATGCCCAAAAGGTTATACTTCACTAGGTGCAGTAAAAAAATTGGTATTCTATACCCAGGTGGAGTAGCTTGCAACACAGATAGGCTATTCCACTGACTAACACAATCTGCAATAGGCCAAAAAGGATTTGATTTGCTAGATTTAGCCAAATGCTGTGAAAAAAACTTGCACAGCACTGGCACAGACCTGCCTGGCAAAAACTGATAGGAACTGATGTAACTTAGTCCTGAAAAGGACTGCAATTACAATTAGTCTTTACTCCCAACCTATCTATTTAAGCGCACAGACCTGCCTGAAAAAATTTGTAGGAAATGATGTAACCTAGTCCTTAAAAGGACTGCAATCACAACTCTTCACTACTCCCAAGCTATCTGTAGATTTGTGCGAAAATTGGCTTGAAATTAACAAGTTATAGTGCGCACAGCAACAGTGGTGCCGTCTAACACGCAGCTGCAGCAGTGATAAAATGGTGGCGACGGGGAAATTGGCTGGGTCTTATAGGGCAAGGACATGTGACATACACTGCCAATGACCCATGCCCTTGCTTGTGTGAAAAAAAGCATTTCGCTCCGTGTGTGCGCTGCTGATAGGCTGACAGATTGCACCTCCCCACTGTAAATGCAGGAAAGAGAAAAAAAAATGGAGATCTTCATTATTCCTGCAGAGATCCATCCCCTGCCCCTCCCCCCGCCCCGCTGTACACTCAAACTGCGTATTAACATTAATTTTCAGCATTACTGAGAAAAAATCCAGTTATGATTTTGGTCCACGAACAGTTATCGAACATTACCTCGAACAGCCGAATTTTTTTCAAATCGTTCGTTTTCGCCGAACGGCTCGAACACCGCCCAAAACAGCTCGAATTTGAGATTGGCGAACAGTTCGAGTCAAACACCGCTCATCTCTACTTAACACCACCGAAGTGGCATCAATGTCTTCAGACTACAAGTAGTTTAACGCAGACGCAAACTTGTCCCACTACAGCCAGTCTAATAGATGGAGACACAATCAGAATTCTCCATATTTCCCAAAATTAGGGCCTAAAACCTGCAGCAGCAGCAAGAGCAGGCACAGAAGCCATATCACAAACTGCAATTTTAAGAGATCAATGCAGCACACACAAAACAAAATCATCGCCTACTCAGTACAATCTGCAATTGGGGTGCAAAAGTCCTTGGAGATCCTTCAAGACACTACGAGCAGCGCTGAAGACACGTTCAGAGGGAATGCTGGCTGCCGGGCATGATAAAACCTCCAAGGCATGAGAGGAGAGCTCAGGCCATTCATCCATTTTTGAAGACCAAAATGTAAAAGGATCCAAACTCTCCCTGATGGTATTGATATTGAACTCTATAAACTCCTGCACCACCCTCTCCAGTCGTCCACCACGTGTCAGACTTGTACTCTGTTGTGCTGGTGCACGAGCTGGTGCAAAAAATGTGTGAAAGGACTCCCAGAAATTGCTTTTGCCACTAATTTAGCTTAAAAGCTTGTTTCGATACTCCAACATAAGCGGTTCCCTTTCCAGGACGGGAAGCATCTGGCAAAATTGACTCTTATAACGTGGATCTAACAGAGTGGCAACCCAGTAGTCAGCATTATTTCGAATCCTAACTATCATGGATCATGGATCATGTTGCTGATGTGCATCAAGAAGGCACTCATATGTCGGGCTCGTCCAGGAGGTCCAAAGCCGGGCTATATTGTGGGCTGCGTAACATTAATGCTTGCTTCCTCCATCCCCTCCTGCCAACCACGTTCAAATGAGAGGGGATGATTATCCTCTTCATCCTCTGACAGTTGCTCGCCCATCACCTCTTGCTCCTCCATTAGTTCCTCGGCTCTTGCACCTTCACTAACAGTTTTCCAGGTATCACCAAACCCCTCGATCGCTATAATCCACCGTCACTTGGCATCCGCCTGTGTGACAACAGTCTGGAAATTTGAGACATTGGTATCCCTTCTTCATACTCATCTTCATCTGGGGCCACCACCTCCTGCCGCAGGATATCCAAAGTTTGCTCCAGCATGTATATGACCGGAATAGTGATGCTGATGACTGGATTGTCAGCGCTAACCAGTTTAGTAGCCATTTCAATACTGTGCAGAAGGATTCAGAGGTCCTTAATCTGTTCCCACTCCACAAACGTGATATGCCCCAAGTCCGTACTGCGTTGCCCCAAGCTATACGCCATGACATACTGTGTCAGAGCTCATTGCTGCTGGCACAGTCACTGCATCAAGTCAAGAGGGGAATTCCACCGCGTCGGCACATTGATGATCAACCTGTTAACTGGCACGGACAAAGACCTCTGCATAGATGCAAGTCGATGACATGAGGGGTGCAAACAGTGGAAGTGAGCACACAGCTTCCGTACTTTGTGAAGCAGCTCATCCAGGCCAGGAGAGTGGCAGAGAAATCGCTGTACCACCAGGTTGAGGATTTGAGCCATTCAAGCCACGTGTGCGAGCTTGCCTTGGTCTAGGGCTGCTAACAGGATCACACTGTTATCGCACACTGCCTTCCCTGGATCTAGGATCAGCGGAGACAGCCATTGCTCAAACTGAGCCTGAAGAGCTGCCCACAACTCTTCATCTGTATGACTGCAATCTCCAAGGCATATTAATTTGAAGACTGCCTGATTACGGTGATCCTTGACTGTGCAGTACGGAGGTGGTGTGTATTCGCTCTGCACCCTTGGAACGTGTGTCTCGTTAAGGCAGAGGTTTAGTACGCAGGTGGAGGCCCTAGAGGAGGTGTAGGACGCAGAAGCAGCGGAGGAAGTGGGAAATACAGAGGTTTCTTCAGCAAGCCTTGGGGATTCCAAAATTTGTGGAGCAGCCCCTTACTTGTCTGCTCCCACAGCCACCAGAGTCACCCAGTGCCCTCTCAGCAAGATGTAACGCCCTTGGCCATGCTTGCTCATCCAGGTGACGGCTATCAGTTTTTGGAAACCATCTGTATCTACGAGGCGGAAAGGCAGCATTTCCGTGGCCAACAGATTGGAGATGATGGAGATCAACCTCTTAGCTTTGTCATGCGTAGTATGAAACAATCTTTACATGACCACAACTGTGGGACCGAGGGCTGGCTAAGGTGCTGAGAGAGGGTGGAGTATGGTGAACCGGAAAATTTGGTGGAGCGTGAGTGAGGTGCAGATGTTACGGTGGATTGAGAAACATGCGGTGTATTCGGTGTAACAAACACAGCAGGCGTGTCTGCTTCCATTACAGCTGACGGGCTGTCACTCAGCCTGACTGGAGCAGGTAAAGAGTTTCTGCGATGGGAGACCTGCATGACAATACTTGGCATGGTAACAAAGGAGAATGAATAAGCAGCGGATGCGTTTGATGGGGCAGCTGATGGTTGTTGAGGTGCGCTGGTCCGCATTTCAGAACGTTAAGATTCCCTGCGTAAAGAATGTTGTTTGAGCATGTGAACATTCATGCATGTAGTAGTCAAATTATTGTAGTTTTTCCCTCTACTGAGTTTTTTATCGCAGAGTTTGCAGATAACGTGAGTTGGCTCATCCTTTGCATTGACAAAAAAGGCCCATGCTAGGCAACCCTAGCTGCCCCTGCAAGATGCAGACCCGTGACCGCTGCTGGCCACAACCACAGTTGTGGCTAAGGATGCAGTGCTCCTCATGCTTGCATCAATCCGTGTCTGCGCTGTAGGGCAAAATATAGCCTCCTCACCTCCTCAGATGAGCTACTCAGCTGCGTGACTCTGGGTTCACACCAAGTAGGATCTTCAACCTCATCATCATGAAATGTGTTATCCCATTCCTCTCCCTCAAAGTTACCCCTCTCCTCTTGTTTGCCCTGACAGCACAGTACAGTCTGCATGAGCCTCAGGTATCTGAGTCTCATCGGGATCACATCCCTCCCCTGTGGTTAACGTCTGGTGATGAGGGTCAGGAACCTGCTCAGACCCCACTTTGTACTGCCCTGAATCCAAGCTAAAAAAAATTTGGGCATCGGTGCAGATGCTTTCCTCCCCTTGACTCTGTGACTGTTTGGAGTACACTTCTGATGCCCATGGTGTAGAATGGGTGAAGAGTTCTACAGACTCGCCCATCTGTGTTTCGCTACAGTCAGTTGGGCAGTTGGCCAGCTGTGACACGGTGGGAAGCATGGGTAAATGGGGTGCCATCTTTGTGGACTATACTGCGTGTGATGTTGAGGTGAAGGAAGAATAGGAGAGGGCACTGGAAGCAGAGCTTGCCATCCACTAGAGCACCTGCTCTTCAGGGCCTTATTAAAAAGGCGTATCGCTGTGCGGCTGCCTAGGAAGGGAGTGCAGTAGGCCGTCCACTAATATAAGTAGTCAGTTGTCTTTGGATAGGATCTATTTGTGTTGGTTCACTAGTGCTTTCACTAACATTACCACCTACCCCATGTACACCTTGAATAGTTTTTACAAAAGGAGAAAACATGAGTTTTACAGCATAAAGAACATGATTTTATTAAATAGGATAAACAAACTAGTGCGTACAAAGTCATTTCATATAAATTACAATACAGGGGAAGTAAAGTGCATAGTGCCAGATGTCAGCGGATCCCGCATAGGATGCAACAGCCGGGCTAAATATATATGAGTTGTTATATAAACTGGTTCAGGGTGGGTATATGAGCATACAATCACATTGCTAGACAGCTAATGCAAATAGTAACAGATTGTAATAAAAAGAGCAAGCAGTCACATACAGTACATTTCCCAGCCCATCCCATACATATCAGTGTGACCTCATGTATAAAACTCACCCAACTTCAATGCCCGCACAGTCAGCACCTCAATGGGCCCCCACCCTCCGGCGCGTCTTTCTCATCTACACCAGCGGTGGGGGGGTCCCATTGAGGTGCTGACTGTGCGGGCATTTAAGTTGGGTGAGTTTTATACATGAGGTCACACTGATATGTATGGGACGGGCTGGGCAACGTATGTGACTGCTTGCTCTTTTTATTACAATCTGTTACTATTTGCATTAGCAGTCTAGCACTGTGATTGTATGCTCATATACCCACCCTGAACCCGTTTATATAACAACTCATATATATTTAGCCCGGCTGTTGCATCCTATGCGGAATCCCCTGACATCTGGCACTATGCACTTTACTTCCCCTGTATTGTAATTTATATGAAATTACTTTGTACGCACTAGTTTGTTTATCCTATTTAATAAAATCATGTTCTTTATGCTGTAAAACTCATGTTTTCTCCTTTTGTAAAAACATTTGGTATATGAGTATATGAGCACTCGTGACCAGACACCACGGACCGGTCAGCTTTATAAGGTGTGCCACCGTTTATACACCTTGAATAGTGTTGAGAGAATTTGTTCGGCATTTCAAAGTCGTGTTCGGGGTTCCGGCTTGTTCGCACCATAAAATCGGCTCCACCCATGAACATCCCTGATTTGCCACATTGTCACGCAAATCTTAACCCCAAACATGAACACGAATTTGAAATGCCGAACAAATTCGCTCACCACTAACCTTGAACACCAAGCCTATTTTCCCTTTCACTCATGTTTTTCAGATACAGTCAGTGGTAGTAGCATGCAATTAACTAAAGAAAAATATGTTTTTTTCCTGTGCAATAGCTCAGCACACACCTGCATTTCAGCAACACTAAATGACAAGGTAAGATATGGCCTGCCGTATAACGTTACTAACAGACAAAAGAAATTTGTTAGTGTGCATGAGGCTGATAAAACCTACGAGATATTCTCCAAACAATTTCAAACTGAGATGTTCCCTGCTGTATTACTTTAGGAACAGAAGAAATTTTTTTTGGAATATGGATGAGGCCAGTATGACATTGAAATATTTTGGAGAATATATTCTAACTCAGATCTAGCCAGTTGTATCACTTTACAAAGAGCAAAAAATATTTTTGGGTTACTCTGCATAAGCTCTGTGTCCAGCTGACTTTGACCGCCACTGACGTAGTAGCTGGCTTATAGCAATGTATGACTATTTCCCACAGGAAAAAATATTTTTGGACCAGGCGTAGCAAGAGAAAAAATTTATTTTTTTACTCTGAAACCACCTGAAGTTCAACTCCACAAAAATAGTATCTGACACTAAAAACAACTTTAGTGCACACAGCTTTCAATATCACAATAGCAACAGAAAAAAAAAACAGATTCTGTGCTCTGCAATAAGAAGCTCTGCAGTCTGTGCAGAGCACAATTTCAACCCCACTAAATGAAAAGGTGCACTGCGCTTGCTTGATCACATTAGCAAGTGCAAAAAAAAATTCCAGGTATACTGAGACATGGAGCTCTATACCAGAAGTGCATAGCACTATTGTATGGCATGGGCCCTCTGTTTCTGTCAGAATCTCAGTACTTGCACAAGAACACCAAAAATGTGCAGCACCAGCGGTTGCAGAGGTACACAAACTAGGAATTACCTACACTTTCTGACTACCACACAAGCGCCCATCTATCTAGCTAATATCTCTCATTACACAGGAGAACACGGAGTTGCGTCTGTCTCCAGCAGTGCCATGGATATAAAGGCGCTCAAAGTACATGGCCACTTTTTATATTGAGAGGACATGTGATTTCTGCAGCCATTTGCAGAAGCCCTTATTGCTGGACATTGTAGATGATTCCTGCTTTATGATTGGCTGGCCGCGCTTTCCTCAGTTAAAGTTACTGCCCACAGGAAAAAAAAACACAGTGCGCCACTGATCTGACCTGTTCTAAGCTCTCCACAGCCCCCACACTCACCAGGCACATGTCACCGCTCATCATACACTTGCACTATGCTAATAAAACTGTTTAAAACGCTGTGGTTGCCCTGTATTCGCGGTCCAGCGCAAATTTCTCAAACTTTGCCCATTTTAAGAAAATTTGCTTGCCTTTGCGATCATGAATCCGAATGTGCTATATTCGTGCCGAATTTTAAACTTTCGAACATTCACCGAACAAATTCGCTCAATACTACTGGTGAACCTCAGCTGTTTTCAGACTAAAAAAATGTTTTTTTTTGTCTTGCTAGGCAGAGTCCACAAAAGATTTTTTGTGTCGCAAATGTGATACTCTGCTAAAAGCTACCTACTATCTTAGTGTCAGTGAACCTCAGCTGTTTTCAGACTTAAAATTTTTTTTTTTGTCTTGCTAGGCAGGGTCCACAAAAGATTTTTTGTGTCGCAAACATGATACACCCTGCTAAAAGCCACCTACTATTTTAGTGGCGGTGAACCTCAGCTGTTTTCAGATTAAAAAAAGTTGATTTTTGTCTTGCTAGACAGAGTCTACAAAAGATTTTTCTTGTGTCGCAAACATGATACACTGCTAAATGCCACCTACTGTCTTTGTAGCGGTGAACCTCAGCTGTTTTCAGAGTAAAAAAAAATGATTTTTTGTCTTGCTAGGCAGAGTCCACAAAAGATTTTTTTGTGTTGCAAATGTGATACACTCTGCTAAAAACCATCTACTATTTTAGTGGCTTTGAACCTCAGCTGTTTTCAGAGTAAAAAAATTGATTGTTTGTCTTACTAGGCAGAGTCCACAAAAGATTTTTTGGGTCGTAAACGTGATACACTCTGCTAAAAGCCACCTACTATTTTAGTGGCGGTGAACCTCAGCTGTTTTCAGAGAAAAAAAATGATTGCTTGTCTTGCTAGGCAGAGTCCACAAAAGATTTTTTTGTGTCGCAAACGTGATCCATGCTGCTAAAAGCCACCTACTTCATTAGTGGTGGTGAACCTCAGCTATTTTGCTCTTGCTAGGCAGAGTCCACAAAAAATCGAATTTTGCTTTGCTAATAGCGTGCTCCTACCACAATATCAGAGCAACATGAGTGGGAAAAAGAGAGGTTGTGGTTAGTGTTGAGCATTCCGATACTGTAATATCGGGTATCGGCCGATATTCGCGGTATCGGAATTCCGATACTTAATTCCGATACTTTTACAATATCGGAAACTGGAATCGGAAGTTCCCATAATGCCTGCGCTCTGTAGTGTCTGTGAAGGATGACAAGTTGGATGGCAGCGCGATCCAGCCTGTCATCAGAATGCCATCCCAGCGGGGGAGAATTCTCCTGATTGTTTAAAAGCCGGCGGCTTTTAAACAATCACACAGCCCCATACTGCTTCCCCGCAGCCTCCCACCCCGATCCTCCGCTCCCCTCGCCACCTCCCATCCCGATCGTAAGTTAGGACCGGGCGGGGAGCGCAGCTCCAAGGAGCGGGGAGTGAAGGACCCGGGCGGGGAAGCCGGCAGTGAAAAGACTTCACCGCCGGCTTTCCCGTTCTGTGCTGCGCTTTCCCGCCGGTTATTTCAAATGAACAGCTGAGGTATCAGGTGATGCTGATCAGCTGTTCATTTGAAGTCGCCGCGTTGCCCTCAGAGGGTTCATGTGAGTTCATGCTTGACTGCAAGAACTCACATGAACTTTCCCACGGCCGCACAGGTCAGCCTCACCTCCCAGACCCGTCATGATTAGTGTGTGTGCGGGGTGTGTGTGCGGGGTGTGTGCGCGATGTTTGTGCGGGTGTGCGCAGTGTCTGTGCGATGTGTGCGGGGTGTGTGTGCGGGGTGTCTGTGCGATGTGTGCGGGTGTGTGCGGTGTGTGCGCGTGCAGGCAGACATAGGCCGATGTGACACCACTACTCCCATCGGCCTATGTCTGTCCCCCGTCCACTCCTGCCAGCAGGATCAGCTCGATGGGAGCAGTAGTTCCCATCAGACTGATCCTGCTATTTAAATTGCCCTACTGTGTCCCCAATAAATGTTAAATACATGTCATTGGTGGCCAGTGGTTACCTAAAAGAAATTAGTTCATACATTACCTGTCCCTGCCGATCGCCACCTAAAATAAAGTAAAAAATAAAAAACTACACCTATACTCACCAAGACACCTAATTCCCCGAAGCCATCGATCTCCTGTAATAAAATATAAAATAATAAACCACAACCTTATCCTTACCCCTCCGTAGTAGTCCATGAGTGTCCCACGAAGATCTCCAGTTCAGAGCAGCCACATAGAATGTGACCGCTCTGAACCGCTGCCGCCGCTAGAATGACAGCATAAGCGGGTTCACCGGAGTTCAGGCAGCGCTGCTCCGGTTAGCTGCTTTACGGCCCTGCTGTATAGTGAGAAATTCCCACGGTACAGCAGTGCCGTAAAGGAGGTCTCCGGAGCTGCGCTGACTGAATGCACTCCGGTGACCTCAGTCAGTGGCTCCCGCTGCCGGGAGCGGACATGTTCCCGGCAGCGTGAGCTTACAGCAGCCATGCACAGCTGTCACCATCTCCAGATGTGACAGCTGTGCATGGGAGATCAGCGCAGGAACGTGGACAGGTAACTATTATTTTTAGTAAACTAAGAATTAAATAAAATTATGTGTTTTATTTCAAATAAATTATTTTTTTCTGGGAGTAGTGTGTGTTTTTTCTTTTTAACACTTTGTAGGTTAGTAATGGGGGTGTCTTATAGACGCCCATCTTTACTAACCTGGGCTTCATGGCAGCTGGCGCTGACATGAACCCCACCACTATTACCCCCTGCCACCGCACCAGGGCAGCGTGGAAGAGCGAGGCTAAGTGCCAGAGTTGGCGCATCCTATGGATGCGCCATTTCTGGGGCGGCTGACGACTGGTGTTTCTAGCCTGGGAGGGGGCCAATATTCATGGCACCCTTCCTGGGCTATTAATATCAGCCCCCAGCTGTCTGCCTAGCCTTTGCTAGCTATTAAAATAGGGGGGACCCCACGTCATTTTTTTTGGGGGGGGTCCCCCATTTTAATAGCTAGTAAAGGCTAGGTATTCAGCTGGGGGCTGATATTAGTAGCCTGGGAAGCTCCGTGGGTTTTACCCCCTTCCCAGGCTTCAAACATCTGCCCCAGCCGTCTGCTTAACCTCCGCTAGAGACTAAAATTATGGGGGATCCCACGCCATTTTTTTTTTAAATAAATCCATTATTTTAACACTAAATGACATTTGAGGAGTTAATAAAGATGCAGTCCCTAAATTATTATTTATTTTTTAATTAATTTTTCCCAAAACTTTTGACGTGGGCTTCGCCATATTTTTGTATGCCAGCCAGGTACAGCATCCAGCTTCTATGAACGCGCCATTTTCCGGGGCGGCTGCGGACTGCAATTTTCAGCGGGTGGGGCCCAGAAAGCTTGGGCCTCCCTGCGCTGCAGATTCCATCCCCCAGCTGCCTAGTTGTACCTGGCTGGACACAAAAATAGGGAGAAGCTCCACGTTTTTTTTTTTTTTAATTATTTCATGAAATTCATGGAATAATTAAGAAAAAAAGGGCTTCCCTATATTGTTGTGTCCGGCTAGGTACAAATAGGCAGCTGGTGGTTGGGGGCAGCCCGTTCCTGCCTGCTGTACCTGACTGGACACAAATATAGGGCGAAGCCCCACATCAATTTTTTTTAATTATTTCATGAATTTCCTGAAATGATTTAAAAAAAATTGACGTGGGGCTTCGCACTATATTTGTGTCCAGCCAGGTACAGCAGGCAGGAACGGGCTGCCCCCAACCAACAGCTGCCTATTTGTACCTGGTTGGACACAACAATATAGGGAAGCCCTTTTTTTCTTAATTATTTCATGAATTTCATGAAATAATTAAAAAAAAAAAATACTTGAAGCTTCTCCCTATTTTTGTGTCCAGCCAGGTACAACTAGGCAGCTGGGGGATGGAATCTGCAGCGCAGGGAGGCCCAAGCTTTCTGCCCCCCCCCCCCCGCTGAAAATTGCAGTCCGCAGCCACCCCGGAAAATGGCGCGTTCATAGAAGCTGGATGCTGTACCTGGCTGGCATACAAAAATATGGCGAAGCCCACGTCAAAAGTTTTGGGAAAAATTAATTAAAAAATAAATAATAATTTAGGGACTGCATCTTTATTAACTCATCAAATGTCATTTAGTGTTAAAATAAAGGATTTATTTTAAAAAAATTTGACGTGGGGCTTCGCCCTATATTTGTGTCCAGCCAGGTACAGCAGGCAGGAACAGGCTGCCCCCAACCACCAGCTGCCTACTTGTACCTGGCCGGACACAACAATATAGGGAAGCCCTTTTTTAAAAAAATTATTTCATGAAATAATTTAAAAAAAATTGACGTGGGGCTTCGCACTATATTTGTGTCCAGCCAGGTACAGCAGGCAGGAATGGGCTGCCCCCAACCACCAGCTGCCTATATGTACCTGGTTGGACACAACAATATAGGGAAGCCCTTTTTTTCTTAATTATTCCATGAATTTCATGAAATAATTAAAAAAAAAAATGCGTGGGGCTTCGCCCTATTTTTGTGCCCAGCCAGATACAACTAGGCAGCTGGGGGCTGGAATCCGCAGCGCAGGGAGGCCCAAGCTTTCTGGGCCACCCCCGCTGCAAATTGCAGTCTGCAGCCGCCCCAGAAAATGGCGCGTTCATAGAAGCGCCATCTTCTGGCGCTGTACCCAACTCATCCAGGGCCCTGGTGCGGTGGCTCACTGGGTAATAAAGGGGTTAAGGCCAGCTTGGCATTATCAGCTGGCCCTAAGCCCGAAATTCATGGGGTCACGCCAATATTAGACATGACCACCATGAATTTCTAGTAAACTATTTAAAAAAACACAACACCCAGAAAAAAGTCCTTTAATTGAAATAAACACACAATTCTTTATTGTTCTAAATTAAACCATACTTACCATCACGCCCATTCCAGCTGAAGCCAACGATCTCCTGCAATAAAAGTAAAATAATAAAGCAACATCATCCTTACCTTTCCATGGCTCCCACGACAGCTTCAGCTCTGCTACATCGAGATGACAGGCTGGACCGCAGCAGAACGCTGCCATCCATCCTGTCATCCCGCAGACACTGAGAAGCGCAGGCATACTTCCACTCCTCAGTGTCTGGCTGTGACGGCATCCAGATGAGCCGAGGTCATGTCCAATGAACTCAGCTCACCTCATGTACGTCACTGACAGCGTGGGAAAATTCTCCTGCACTCAGCACTTCAGCGTGAGAATTTTCCCACGCTGTCAGTGACGTGCATGAGGTGAGCTGAGTTCATTGGACATGAACTCGGCTCATCTGGATGACGTCACAGAGAGACACTGAGGAGCGCAAGCATGCCTGCGCTTCTCAGTGTCTGCGGGATGACAGGCTGGATGGCAGCGTTCTGCTGCGGTCCAGCCTGTCATCTCGATGTAGCAGAGCTGAAGCTGTCGTGGGAACCATGGAAAGGTAAGGATGAGGTTGCTTTATTATTTTACTTTTATTGCAGGAGATCGTTGGCTTCAGCTGGAATGGGCGTGATGGTAAGTATGGTTTAATTTAGAACAATAAAGGATTGTGTCTTTATTTCAATTAAAGGACTTTATTCTGGGTGTTTGTGTTTTTCTTTAACTTTGACTATGGGGTTAGTAATGGGGGTGTCTTATAGACGCCTCTCCATTACTAACCTGGGCTTGATGTCAGCTGGCATTATAAGCTGACATCAACCCCAACCCTATTACCCCCTGCCACCGCACCAGGGCAGCGTGGAAGAGCGAGGCTAAGTGCCAGAATTGGCGCATCCTATGGATGCGCCATTTCTGGGGCGGCTGACGGCTGGTGTTTCTAGCCTGGGAGGGGGCCAATATTCATGGCACCCTTCCTGGGCTATTAATATCAGCCCCCAGCTGTCTGCCTAGCCTGTGCTAGCTATTAAATTAGGGGGGACCCCACGTTATTTTTTTTGGGGGGTTCCCCCATTTTAATAGCTAGTAAAGGCTAGGTATTCAGCTGGGGGCTGATATTAGTAGCCTGGGAAGCTCCGTGGGTATTACCCCCTTCCCAGGCTTCAAACATTTGCCCCAGCTGTCTGCTTAACCTCCGCTAGAGCCTAAAATTAAGGGGAACCCCACGCCAATTTTTTTTTAAATAAATCCTTTATTTTAACACTAAATGATAAGTACAGTAATCAACACTATCACTGTACTTCATATATATGTGACTGACATGTTTCTATCTATCTAATCTATGTGTGATTCTCTATTCTTTCTATTCTAAATTGTCGGGTACAGATGCTGAATTGCCGGCCGGTTTTCTTAAAGAGACGGTGCATGAAAACACTAATATTTTTTTAAATAAATCCTTTACACTAAATGACAAGTACAGTAAGCAACACTGTCACTGTACTTCTTATATATGTGGCTGACATGTTTCTATCTATCTAATCTATGTGTGAAGCTCTATTCTTTCTGTTATAAATTGTCGGGTACCGCTGCTGAATTGCCGGCCGGCTTTTTTAAAGAGACGGTGCACGAAAACACTAATATTTTTTTTAATAAATCCTTTACACTAAATGACAAGTACAGTAAGCAACACTGTCACTGTACTTCATATATATGTGACTGACATGTTTCTATCTATCTAATCGATGTGTGATGCTCTATTCCTTCTGTTGTAAATTGTCGGGTACCGGTGAATGCCGCTGCTGAATTGCCGGCTTTTCATGTCATTCTACATTATTCTTAGTTGTTTTACTTCATGTAGAATTAACCTACAAGGAAAGAAAGGGTTTATTTTCATTCCGATATTTGTGTCCCATTGACTTGCATTGGTTTCCGGTATCGGAATCGGCGATATCCGATACTTTTTGGGTATCGGCCCGATCCAATCCGATACGATATTTCCTGATATCGGAAGGTATCGCTCAACACTAGTTGTGGTGGAAGGGGAAACTTGTCTTGGTGTTCAAGGTATACGTGGGGTAGGTGGTAATATTAGTGAAAACACTAGTGAACCAACACCATCATGTCCTATCCGAAAACAACTGACAACTTCTGTTACTGGAGGACGGGCTACTCCAATCCCTTTCTTTGGCAGCCACACAGCTATACGCCTTGTTGATAAGGGTCAGAAAGATCTGGTGCTCCAGTGGATGGCAAGCACTGCTTTAAGTGGCCTCTTCTCATCTTCCTCCAACTCAACATCACACACAGTACAGTCCAGAGAGGTGGCACCCCAATTACCCTTGCTTCCCCCCATGTCACAACTGTCCAAGTGCCCAACTGACTGTAGCGAACCACAGATGGGTTAGTCTATAGAACTCTTCACCCATTCTATACCATGGGCATCAGAAGTGTACTCCAAACATTCACATAGTTAAGAAGAGGAGGAAAGCATCTTCATCGATGCACAATATTTTTTTGGGGTTGGATTCAGGGCAGGACGGAGCAGGGTCCGAGCAGGTTCCTGATCCTCGTCACCACACATTAACCACTGGGGAGGGAGGTGATGCTAATGAGGGTCATGCAGATTGTACTGTGCTGTCAGAGCAACAAGAAGAAAAGGGTCACTCTGAGGGCAAGGAATGGGATAACACTTTGGATGATGATGAGGTTGAAGATCCTACTTTATCTGAACCCAGAGTCACGCAGCTCATCTGAGGAGGTTGAGGAGGAAGATGAGGAGGTTACATTGCATCCTATGGAGCATCACCATCCTGCTTCTCTGTCTACTGAAATGCTCCTTGCTCACAGTTAAAGAGGAAGTATTGCAGGCGGAGCAAAGAACTGTACAGCACAGCCTCATCTCATCTCAACGCGGATTGGGTGATAATGAGGAGGGGGAGTAGGTGAACATGGACAGTTATTCTCTTAGTGAGGACAGAGAAGTCTTGGTTGTCTTCGCAGTGTTGATACCCCTATTTCAGTCTGTGGGAAAGCTGTATGAGTTTTGCTTAATGATGACCTTGAGTAGCCTAAACCTTGGCTTTCCTTATGCAAGTTATTTATCAAAACGCATTGCAGATCAGGCCATTGCCCAACTCTGTAGTCATGAAATTGAGGGCACAAAGAAAGATCTTTGTGTTTCAAAGCACCACCGAGAAGTGTGACCTAATGTTGGATGGGTTGTCATTGCTTATGGAACAAGCTGCATTAGAGGACTTTCCTGTGAGAAATGACAACCGGAGTAGATACGGTTTCCCTCTATACCAGTCCTTTCACTGAGCTAAAGAATATGGCTGAGGTGAAATACAACTGTCACCAAGAAACACTGTAAAACTGAAGAACATTGGGCCCACCAGAGGATTTGATTCTGAGGGACCACCTTTCTCCCCTAGTCAAAAGCCCCCTAGCAGTTGCAAGGTTTGTTCTATGAACTCTCCTGAAGGAGAAGCCAGGGCCCATCAGAAAAGTATCTGGTGGGTCTGTCCAACCCTGCCGAGAAACAGCCCTGGCTAAGAAAAGTCTGTGTGAAGGTTCACGGACACTCTACGGCTTATTTTTTACTGTGAACTGGCTCCAGCAATCTATAAGATTGCAATCTATAAGATCCCTTCACTGGCTACCAATTTCCCAGCATATCCAGTTCAAACTACTAACACTGACCTACAAAGTCATCCATAACCTTTCTTCTCCATACAGCTCTAAGCTAATCTCCCGATATATTTCATTACGTAATCTACGGTCCTCCCAAGCCCTCCTTCTTTCCTCCACACTCATTTGTTCCTCACCCAATCTCCTCCAAGAGTTCTACCAAAGATCCCCCATCCTCTGTAATTCTGTGCCTCAACACATCCGATTAGCCACCACATTCGGATCCTTCAGACACAACCTGAAAACCCATCACTTCAAGACAGACTGCAGCCTGCCATTGCTTCGCTGCCACCTCAACACCACCAGAGTTAATGCAACTCCACAACCTACTGACTCCTTCTCCACCATCCTGTAGAATGTAAGGCAGCTTGATTGCGGTGAGCCCTGGCTGCGCAGTACGGTGGTGGGGGGGATTCAACCTGCACTGTTGGAAAGTGTGTCTCATTAAGTCAGAGGTTGAGGGCACAGGTAGAGGCCCTAGAGGAGGTGAAGGAGGCAGATGCACTGGAGGAAGTGTTAGATACAGAGGTTTGTCCCGCAAGCCTTGGGGATTCCAACACTTGCTGTCTAGTGACACCTTGGTGTCTAGTGGTTTAGTTCTCCATCCCCTGGTGTGTAGTAGTTTAGTTCTACAACCCTAGCTGTTTAGTAGGTTAATTTTCCAACCCCTGCTGTCTTATTAGTTTAGTTCTCCAACCGCTGTTTTCTATTAGTTTAGTTTTCTATGTTCAGGTGTGTAATTGTTTCATTCTCCAACCTTAGCTGTTTAGTAGTTTAATTCTCCAACCCCTGTTGTCTGTTAGTTTGCTTCTCCATCTTCTGGTGTCTAGTAGTTTGGTTCTCATCCCCTGGTTTGTAGTAGCTTAGTTCTCCAATCCTTGCTGTTTAGTGGTTTAGTTTCCCAACCCCTGTTGTATATTAGTTTAGATTTCCATGTTCTGGTGTGTACTTATTTAGTTCTCCAACACATCCATGCCCACCCCCAGGGATTAATGTCTGGTGATGAGGGTTTGGATTCTTCTCAGACCTTATTTTGTCCGGGCCCAGATAAACTGAAAAAAATTTGGGGCATCACTACACATGCTTTCTCCCTCTTAAGTCTGTGAAGCTTTGGATCAGACCTCTGATGCCCCGGAATAGAATATGTGAACAACTCTACAGACTCGCCCATCTGTGCTTCCCCATAGTCAGTTGGCTGGTTGGAGAGTTGTGACACTGGTGAAAACAAGGGTAATTGGGGTGCCACCTCTGAGGACTGTACTGTGTGAGGTTAAGGTTAAGGAAGAGGAGCAGAGGCCACTTGATGCACCGCTTGTCATCTACTGGAGCACGTGTTCTTCCTGCTCCTCATCTACAAGGCATACCGCTGTGCGACTGCTAAAGAAAGGAAGTTGAGTTCAGTAACAGAAGTTTTCAAAATGCTGCACAATTGCTCACTACAGCAAAACAAACTTACTTCTCCTCTCATATCTTACGTGTGTCACAACTCTAAACAGCTATTTAGTACTTTCAAGTGCCTCCTCTGTCCACCAGCTTCCCCTCCCTCTCCTCTCATCTCAGCTGAAGACTTAGCCTTATTCTTCCAGCAGAAGATTGACAACATAGGGCAAAGCTTTTGCTAACAGTCCCAACAGCCCTCCTCATAACTACTCAACTTTTCTCCTCCAAAACCAGCTTCTCCGCCATCACGGAAGATCATCTTTACTCTCCAAATCACATCTCACCACCTGTGAACTTGACCCAATACCTTTCCACCTCATTCCAAACCATATCACAGTCTTCAACCCAAGCCTTTCCCTCCTATTCAACTTGTCACTAACAAGTGATGTCCTCCCCTCATGATTCAAACATACCTCAATCACACCTATCCTCCAAAAGCCCTCCCTTGACCCATCCTATGTCTAGCTATCGCCCCATCTCACTTCTCACCTATACCTCCAAACTACTGGATCAACACATCCATTTTGAACTGACCTCCCACCTCTCCTTCTCCCTCTTTGACAGCTTACAATGTGGCTTCCGATCGCATGATTCCGCTGAAACTGCCCTGACTAAAGTCACCAATGACCTACTAACTGCAAAATCCAAGCAAGACTACTCTGTCCTCCTCCTCTTAGACCTGTCATCTGCCTTCAACACAGTAGACCATTCCCTCTTACTGCAGACTTTCATCTATCGGCATCACAGACTTGGCCCTATCCGGGATCTTTTCATACCTAACCGACAGGACATTCAGTGTATCCCAATCACACACCACCTCCTCATCTCACCCCCTATGTGTCAGTGTCCCCCATGGTTCAGTTCTAGGACCCCTGGTCTTCTCCATCTACACCTTTGGACTTGGAGAGCTCATAGTCTCACAGCTGTCAGTATCACCACTATGCTGATGACACACAGATCTACCTCTCTGAACCTGATATCACCTCCTTACTAACCAGAATCCCACAATGTGTGCCCTCTATTTCATCTTTCTTCTCTGCTAGGTCTTTAAAACTTAACATGGAAAAAACTGAATGCATCATCTTTCCATCATCTCATTCATCCCCCCCAACTGACCTATCCATCAAAGAGAATGGCTGCCCACTCTCCCCAGTCCCGCAAGCTTCACTTTGATCTGTCCTTCAAACATCAGATCCAAGCACTTTTCACTTGCTGCTGACTTCAACTCCATAGTATCTCGGGGATCCGCACATTCCTCAACCATGAACCTAGAAAAATACCAGTGCACGCCCTCATCATCTCTCACCTTGACTACTAAAAGCTCCTTCTCTGTGATGTCCTTTCTACCCCTCTCGCACCCCTCCAATCTATCCTAAACTGTGCTGTATTAATCTACCTGCCACCCCGTTATTCCCAGGCTTCTCCCATCTGTAAATCCCTGCGCTGGCTCCCTGTTGCCTAAAGACTCTAGTTGAAAAGCTTAACTATGGCATACCAAGCCAACGAAAACTTGTCTCCTCCATACATGTGTGACCTAGACTCCCTGTATTAGTTACCTGAATGCAACTCCCATCCTTCCAAGATCTCCTTCTCTACTTCTCTCTTATCTCTTCTTGTCACAATGGCATATAAGATTGATCACGTGCATCTCCGCTACTGTGTAACCCTGTACTCCAACACATCAGACTGTCACCTACTGTGGAAACCTTGACAAAGAAGCTGAAGACCCACTTTTTCTGTCAAGCGTACTATCTTCTGTAACCCTCGCTTCAGCATACCACTGCACAACTATCTGTACCCTGACCAACTGTGTCCTCACCCATCCCTTGTAGATTGTTTGTGCGCCTTCGCAGGCAGAGTCCTCTTTCCTATTGTAGCAGTCGGTGAGTCACCGACGGTGACCCCTTTTCACATGTAAAGCGCCACGGAATAAATTGATGGCACTTCCCAGGTGTCTACCCCTGAATCCTATGGTGTTCGGTAATGTTCAGCGAATATTCGATTAATAAATCGGTGAATATTGCAAATTCGACAATCGTAATCAGAACCGAATATTGAAATATTCACTCATCTCTAGTTATGACACCAGGACATCACACTTACTTCATTGTTTTATTGGTATTGGTTTATTTATATTTTAGCATGTCTGGTGAAGGTCTGAGAACATAGTATGTAATATTATATATTTATTTGGATTGTTAGTACAATAAATATTGTGTAAAGACAAATGATTCCAGAAGCCGGAGGATCCGGTAAAATCCAATATTTTCTGAGAAAATATTTATGCAATGACTAAGGATATGGGTCCGAAAAACGTCTGACTAATTTTTTAATGGATTTAAGTGGTGGGATAGGTTGCTTTTTGTCTTTTATACATCTTTTCTAATAAAATATTGGATCTTATGATATCTTCCTGCTGTTTGAATCAATTGTCTTCACTGAATATCCCTGATGCACCGCAGTGCATGCAGTGAATCACTTGACCGAGCTGACAAAAGAGTGTTCTCTACAATTTTTTGCAATAAATATCACCTTCAAAATCTATGAAAATTAGAGTGGAGGTTTCTTCATTGGCCACATCTATGCAAAGTTGCTGAACATTCAGCTGTGTGGGAAACTGCAGCCAGCCCCATTCCATCTGGATGTAACCCTTTAAAACCACATGAAAAATCTTTAAAAAGTAAGTCACTAAAGCATAAACACAAGTTTGTATAAAAATGCTTACAACATTTGAAAACTGCCGGTTTGGTAATTAAGAGATGTCCAGACATAAAATATTGATGATCTATTGTCAAGATGGATAATCAGTATCAGATTAATGAAAGTATAAAACTAGGCACTCCCACTAATCAGCTGTTGTTAGCTATGGGCATAGGTAGATGAAATCATTGGACAGAACTGAACAGAACAGCTATATTTAACCACTTAGCATTCTATAACATATATCCATCAACAGTAAATGTCTGTTTGTGTTCCATTATGGATATCTACATCATTCTTGCTACCCGGTACAGGTCATGTACCATTGACATCGGCTGCAGGAGCCTAACTGATATACATGGCTGGGCTTCTGCTGTAACTCTTAGAAACAGTGTTCTCAACTGTCCCAGCAATTTAATTCTCATTTGATGTTTTTAGCAGTGACAGTGGCAGATGAGTAGTTTGACAGAGAGCCCATCGGCATCCCTGTAGCACAATCATGGAGTGCCAATGGGATGCTACGGTACCTGGAGGCTTCACATTGGCATTAAGGCCTTCCATACAATACAGCCTATCAGATCCTTCCAGAGAGCATGTCAGTCAAACTATGACCGGATAAGTTTACATACTTACATAGATAGATAGTACAATTAAAAAAAGACAAATATTCACCAAGTTCAATCAAGAGATGGGAAAGTATAAAGGGAAGAAGTACAGGTGTATTCATAATGCAAGACCCAGTCTGAACTAAAGAGCAAGTTTCTATTTCCTAATTCAGTGTGTCAATAAATGTACCTTTTTTTCTTCTACAAAAGCATTTAAAACCCATGTTGAAACATTTTTCATGGTAAAAAAGCCTAGCCTTCTATGGAGATTGAACCTTTTTTCTTCCAGACAGAGTGAGTGCCATCTTGGCTTTTGAGAAGGTAAAGTATTAACTATGTAGAGTAGTGTATTACTTATGCAGTCTTATGATCAATAGTTAATAACTAGTGTTGAGCAAGCACTAAAATGCTCGGGTGCTCGAAGCTCGGGCCGAGCTCACCGTGATACTCGTTGCTCGACCCGAGCAATGAGCCCAATGTTAGTCTATGGGAGACCCGAGCATTTTTGCGGCGGTACCCCCGGCAGTCTGTAGAAAGCCTAAAAAGTGACCAAACGATAGTGACAGTGCTCAAAAGACATGGGGACAGCATGGGCATGGCCCCAAGAAGCATTTCTGACCCCCAGGTCACTGCTGTCAACAACGTGGTCAGAGGTATTAAGCCACTTTAACGGGCTCACAATAAAACGTTCAAAAACTAAACTGAAAAGGTTTTCCTGTGAAATATGTTAAGGAACTTCCTTTCCATGGTAAAGACTTGTGTATAAGGTAAAATAAATAACCAAAAACAAAAATACTCCTCCACACCTTGGGCTATGTTCACAAGTAGCATTTTTTATGCATTTTTGCACTTTTGTATTGCTTTCAACCATGACAAATGCATTCACCGGGAAATGTCATTTTAACATTTTACAATCTTATCTGGCCATGTGCTGTGTGACACATGCATACAGTGCTGAAAAGACATGGGAACAGCATGGGGAAGACCCCTGGAAGCATCTCTGACACCCAGGTCACTGCCTAAAAGTGTGCCCATAAGAAGTGATCCTTTCCGCATCAGAAGATGCAGACTTCCAACTATCCCCGTGCAAGTCCTTGTCCCAGGGCAGTGTTCAATTGTACCTCCCCCATTCCTTGCAATGCAAGCTCAAGTATGCAGCCTGCCACCCACCCCACCCCCCCCGGGTGCAATACCATACTGCTAGCTTGCTGTCACTTGAAATGTGGCCTTTTAGTTTGGAGGAGGCCGAAGCTGGCCACTACCTCATGGCTGCTTCGGCAGCGAGGTATCCATTCTCGGTCCCCTGCCGCCCCGCGGCCGGGTGTCCACACGGTCCCCTGCTGCCTGGGGGCGGCCGGGTGTCCATAAACGGTCCCCAGCCACCCCTATTTCTCCTTGAAACTTCCCCCACACTTTTCTTAGCCTTGCCTGCTTTAGGGCAGCATTGGACGAGCCCACCAGAGAACCAGACTCCTCCGGTGGGCCCTGGCTTCTCCATCAGGGGAGTTGAGAGTGCCAAGGTGAGCAGCATGATGATGATGATAGAAGTTAGCATCTGCTTTGTTTTCTTGGAATGCAAGCGTAAGTGTGCAACCTGACACCCACCCACCCCCCAGGCTGCAATACCATACTGCTAGCTTGCACTTGAAATGGGGCCTTTTAGTTTGGAGGAGGCCGAAGCTGGCCACTACCTCATGGCTGCTTCGGCAGCGATGTATCCATACTCAGTCCCCAGCCGCCCGGCGGCCGGGTGTCCACACACGGTCCCAGCTGCCTGGGGGCGGCCGGGTGTCCATAAATGGTCCCCAGCCACCCCTATTTCTCCTTGAAACTTCCTCCATACTTTTCTTTGCCTGGCCAGCTTTAGGGCAGCATTGGACGAGCCCACCAGAGAACCAGTCTCCTCCGGTGGGCCCTGGCTTCTCCATCAGGGGAGTTGAGAGTGCCAAGATGAGGAGCATGATGAAGATGATAGAAGATAGCGTCTGCTTTCTTTTCTTGGAATGCAAGCGTATGTATGTAATAGCGGCAAGGCCTGAGGTGATCAGCGTTTTGGTGCATATCCTACCTCTTCCGAGGATTGCTGGATGTTTTCCTGCTACAATCCCAGTTCTATGACTCCTGTTAAAACAAATCTTCAGGTGATGAATGATGGATGATGTGGTGGCAAAGGAGAAAGAGCAGGAGGAACAGGGAGTATTCACATCAATATCAGGCCTGTCAACCACACATGCCTTGTAGGATATGTTTCAGTACCAAAAGGAGCTGTTCGGCTACACAGTTAAAGGGCATTCAGTGAGTGCAATGCCTATCAACAATTTTGAGGCACTCCAATGCCCCTTGGAAGTGACATGGAGGTCAGAGGGCCTTAACTAAACCGTTTTTTCCATTTATACCAACTTGGTCTCCTGTGCACTGTTGACCTAAGCAGTGAATGGAAGGCTTTACAAAAATTATGAGGAACTGCAATGCCCCTCGTAACAGACGTGTATTACAGCATACTAAAAACCTTCTACCAATTATTGGGGAGTGGGTATCCCTTAGTGTTCGCCTATGCATTGAAAAGCAAAAGCTGACTAAAATTAGGAGGAAATGCAATGCCCGTTGGAAGAATGGTGGAGGTCGCAGTGGAATAAAAAGACTATATCAATGCCCCTGGGAAAAGTGGTGGAGGTCGCAGTGGAATAAAAAGACTATATCAATGCCCCTGGGAAAAGTGGTGGAGGTCGCAGTAGCTTAACAAGATGGTTTTAATGCCCCTTTGAAGAATGGTGGAGGTCGCAGTGGAATAAAAAGACAATATCACTGCCCTTGGAAAAAGTGGTGGAGGTCGCAGTAGCTTAACAAGACTCTTTTAAAGCACCTTTGAAGAGACGTGGAGGTCGCAGTAGCTTAACAAGATTGTTTTAATGTCCCCTGGAAGAGACGGGGAGATTGCAGTAGCTTAACAAGACGGTTTTAGTTCCCTTTGGAAGAGACGTGGAGGTTGCAGTAGCTTAACAAGACGGTTTTAATGCCCCTTGGAAGAATGGTGGAGGTCGCAGTAGCTTAACAAGACGGTTTTAATGCCCCTTGGAGCAGTGGTGGAGGTCGCAGTAGCTTAATAAGACGGTTTTAATGCCCCTTGGAAGAGACGTGGAGGTTGCAGTAGCTTAACAAGATGGTTTAAATACCCCTTAGAAGAGCCATGTAGTTCAGCATCTTAAAAACATTATTCCTATTATTGGAGAGTGGGTCTGCCATACTCTTTGTCTTTGCCTTCCAAGCAAAAGCTGCCAAAAATTAGGATGGAGGATCTTGCAATGCTGGCAACAGGGACCAAGGTCACCCTTGTGGTATGGTGGTGTTCGAGGCTGAGGATAAGGAGAAGAGCAAAATACAGCCGAAATGAGGAAGCGTATACCCATGTGTGGGTGTGAAGTGATGCATGGGAATACACCTCCCGAAATAACACAGTGGATTTGACTTTATGTTACACTGCTGTAATTTGGTGGTGATGAGAAGTCTGGCCCAATCCAGCCCTCTGTTTATTTTGATAAGGGTCAGCTTGTCAGCATTGTCAGTTGACAGGCGAGTGCGCTTATCTGTTATAATTCCCCAAGCGGCACTAAAAACACGCTCCGATAACACGCTAGCGGCAGGGCAGGCCATGACCTCCAAGGCGTACAGAGCGAGTTCATTCCAAGTGTCCAGCTTGGATACCCAATAATTAAAAGGCACAGAAGAATCACGGAGGACGCTGGTACGGTCGGCAAGGTACTCCCTCACCATATTTTGAAACTATCCACTCCTTGTGAGAGTACCCCGCGCCTCAGGGCCTGTAAGCTTGGCGGGTCTCAGAAAACTGCCCCAGAAAGTTGACAGTGTTCCCCTGCCTCTGCTGGATTGGAGTTGCGTCTCTGTACGCCTTGGTTGGGCAACAAACTGTAACCTCTGCTGCTAGCGCGTTCAGATGGGAATTTTTTTAACAGCTCTGCAGCAAGGGCCATCTGTTACTGTTCCATTTTTGTAGACCTCTCCACCTCAGGAATAAGAGAGTGAAAGTTCTCTTTGTAGCGTGGGTCTAAAAGTGTCACCAACCAGTAATGACTGTCACCCAATATTTTGACAATGCGAGGGTCACAGTTAGGGCAGCGTAAAATAAAGTCAGCCATTCGTGCCAGACTGGTAACGGGCAAGACTTCCGTGTCCTCACCAAGAAGATGACTGACCATGCTCTCCTCCTCCTCCTCCTCCCCCCTGTCCTCAGGCCACCCACGCTGAACCGACGGTATGACAGTTGTACAGGTACTACCGTCTTCAGCGCATGATACCAGCTCCTGTTCTTCCTCCTCCTCCTCCTCTCCCTCATTGTCCCCCAATGCACATTGGGATGAGATGAGGCTGGGCTGTGTGTAATCACCCGCTACGGCTTCTTGATCAATCTCATCATACTCTGGCTGCAATGCCTCCACTTTAATTCTCTGCAGAGAGCGTTGAAAATACAGACAAGTGGGATGCTGACGCTAATGATGACATCATCGCCACTCACCATCTTGGTGGACTCCTCAAAGTTTGTCAGGATTGTACATATGTCAGACATCCAGGTCCACTACTGAGGTCTTATGTGTGGAGTCTGACCTGAATATCAACGGCCTTGTTGCAGCTGGTACTCCACAACTGCTCTCTTCTGCTCACAAATCCTTTGCAACATGTGGAGGGTAGAGTTCCAATGTGTGGGGACATCACACACCAGTCGGTGTGCCGGAAGCTACAACTGCTGCTGCAACACAGCAAAGGCGGCGAAAGCTGTAGCCGACTTGCAAAAATGAGCTGACATGCGGCGTACTTTGACGAGCAGATCTAGCAACTCGGGGTACGATTTAAGAAACCGCTAAACCACGAGGTTAAGCACATGAGCCAGGCATGGTACGTGTGTGATCTTGCCTCGCCTCAGAGCCGCCACCAGGTTAAGGCCATTGTCACACACGACCATGCCTGGATGTAGGTTTAGCGGTCTAAGCCACAGATCTGGCTGCTCTTTAACAGGTGTCCACAACTCACAAGCAGGGTGAGGTTTATCACCTAAGCTTATGAGTTTCAGCACAGCCTGTTGCCGCTTGGCTAAGGCAGTACAGCAATGCTTCCAGCTTGTAACTGATGTGGTGATATCTGAGATGGAGGCTGAACATGAGGAGGAGGAGGAGGATGATGTGCAGGGGCTGTACACTCTTGGGGCAACTCTGACTGACATAGGGCCCGCAATCCTCGGTGTGGGGAGGATGTGTTCCGTCCCAAGGTACGACTGGGTCCCGGCTTCCACTATGTTCACCCAGTGTGCCGTCAGGGAGATGTACCATCCCTGGCCACAAGCAATTGTCCACGTGTCCGTTGTCAGGTTGTCTCTCCCAGTAACTGCATTGTTGAGGGCACGGCAGATGTTTTGGGACACGTGCTTGTGTAGTGCGGGGATGGCACACCAGGCAAAATAGTGTCGGCTGGGGACCTAGTACCGAGGGACAGCCACCGCCATAAGGTTGCGGAAGGATTCCGTCTCCACCAGCCTAAAAGGCAGCATTTCCAACTCAAGCAGTCGTGAAATGTGCAAATTTAGGACTGTGGCCTGTGGGACGTTGGCTGCGAATTTGAGCTTTCGTTCAAAGCGTGGGACATGGACCATTGAACGCTGCGGAGGGACATGGACGTGGACGTTGATGCTGTTTCTTGAGCGACTGCCATATCAAGTGAAGACTGAGAGGAGGGGGCATCTTTGCATGCAGTATGGACAGGGGATTGCCTTGCATGAACCACTGGGGGTTCTATCACACGCACAACAGCGGAAGAAGCAGTGGTGACACAAGCCGACACTGGTTGTGGACCCTGGGGTTCGCCCCACAAAGTCAGGGGGTTTGCTGCTATGTGCCTGATCGTGCTGGTCGGGGTCAGGCTGGTAGTTTTGTCACCCCTGCTGATTCTGGCATGGTAGGTGGTACAAATGGCCTTTTTGGGGTTATCAGCAGAGTCTTTAAAAAAATTACTGACTCTGGAAGACCTTCCGGTTGTAATGGCAACGTCCCTCGTGTTGGTGCTACGGGGAATTGTTGCCCGCCTTCTGTGTGCGGCCACCACACTGCTTCTTCATGCCTGTTGGGGTACTCTGCCTCCCTCCCCCTGTGTGCTGCTGGCCTAGCTCTGCGTGTCCTCCTGCCACGTTGGGTCAGTTACTAGATCATCCACCACCTCCTCCTCTTCCACTTGTGTACCACGATCCTCCTCCTCACTTCGTGGCAACTGTGTCTCGTCATCGTCCACCTCTTGTGACAAATTGCCATCGTCGACTTCCTGTGGCCGTGGCTGTTAAAATATTTGGGCATCGCTACATGGGATCTCCTCTTCCACCACTTCAAGCGGAACAGGCGATGGGCACAAATATGGAAATGGACCAGTGTGGGATCAGTTGCTGTCTGACGACACTCGGCATGGTAGTAGGAAGGAGCATCAGGGTGAGGAGGAGTATGCGGACGAGACTCTTAGCTACTAAAACTTGATCGTGTGGAAGACAGACCAGAGGTGGTGGTGCCCAGTTAACTGTGGGAGCGAGAAGATGTGGCTGTTGGTTGTGGCACATTTTCACCTTGGCCACGGCCCCGTCCTCTACACGCACCATCACCAGATCGTCCAGCTCCACGTCCCTTGCCACGCGCCTTGCCCATTGTAAATTAAGTAAAATAGCTTACACTCGCAATATCAATGGAAAAAGGGTAAGAAAAAGGAGATTAGAACCGTGGAAGAGGATAACCACTGTTCTATTTGTCTGGCCTACACCAGAATCTTTTTAACAGATATATTGGAGTCTGACCAGTCAGGGGGACACTATTACAGTTTTTTTTTACAGCAAAAAATGCCAAAAGCAGGATAATGCAGAGATTTTGCCCGTGGAACTGCAAAACCACAGTTATAGTTATGTGGCATACACCAGACTCTTTTAAACAGATATATTGGTGTCTGAACAGTCAGGGAGACACTATTACAGTTTTTTTTACGGCAAAAAATGCCAAAAGCAGGATAATACAGAGATTTGACCCGTGGAACTGCAAAACCACAGTTCTATTTTTCTGGCCTACACCAGACTCTTTTAAAACAGATATATTGGTGTCTGAATAGTCAGGGAGACACTATTAATGTTTTTTTTTACGGCAAAAAATGCAAAAAGCAGGATAATACAGAGATTTGACCTGTGGAACTGCAAAACCACAGTTATAGTTATGGGGCGTAAACCAGACTCTTTTTAACAGATATATTGGAGTCTGACCAGTCAGGGGGACACTATTACTGTTTTTTTTTACAGCAAAAAATGCCAAAAGCAGGATAATACAGAGATTTTGCCCGTGGAACTGCAAAACCACAGTTCTATTTTTCTTGCCTACACCAGACTCTTTTAAACAGATATATTGGTGTCTGAACAGTCACAGACACACTAAATTTTTTTGGGGGGAGGAAAAAATACCAAAAGGTTAATAAGACGCGTATTTGGACAGTTGACTGAGGAAAAAAAAAATACAGGATTTAGATGAAAAAAAAATATATTTTTTCCTGGCCCCTGAGACCGGGGTAATAAGTCTAGCAATTTGACCAAGAGTAGCACTCAGGACTGTAATGCAGCGTTTTCTGGTATAACCACTGCGTCTCCTATACAGCCTGCCTGCCTGCCTGATTTCTGGGATGAATATTAGTCCTGGGAAGGACTGTTTGTTTGATTTGGCAGTCTTTAGAGACCCTACACTACCTATTTCGCACTATATATCTCTCCCTAACTCAGCAGCACTGACCCAACACTGGCTGATCCGGAGCGACTGTGTCCAAGATGGCGGCGCCCGGTTTTTAATACTCGAGGTGATGCTGTATGGCCAGTCAATCACTGTAATGCCCACAAACAACATGGCTGCGGCATTACAGTGACTGGCTGGCAATCCCTGCATGTTAATTGGATCTGTAAAGAGCGCCAACCGTGCAGGGCGGAGATTCGAGCTCCCGCCCGAGTAACCTGGTAATGCTCGGTGCTCGCCGAACATCCCGAGTAGTGTTGAGCCACCCCCGTAGTGTTCGAGTTCGGTTCGGTTCATCGAACACCCGTGTGTTCGCCGAACTGTTCGTCGAACTGTTCGTCGAACACCTTCGAACACCGTTAAAACCAATGGCAGGCAAACAAAAACACATAGAAACACATAGAAAACACCTTCAAAGGTGTCCAAAAGCTGACAAACTGCTCAGAAGACACAACTAACACATGGAAAAGTGACAAGTACATATAGTCATGCGAAAAGAAAAGAGGTGGAGGAGTAAAAGGAGGGGGAGACACAGATATAGGCATGTCATGCCCTTCTAAAATCCAAAAAGTGAGAAGCCGACACGTTCAGTCCGCTCCTGCCCGTGCCACCTACGCGTCGCCGGGATTGTGCCAGAGCCGCGGTGAACCCTGACGGCCAGCCCCCCTCTCTCAATACTGGTGCCTGTCCGCTGGTGGGTTGAGCGAGCCCCCCTGTGGTGGAGGCAGCTCTAAGCTTTTTAATTTAAATTGTCTCTCTAATTTGAATGAATACACTTTAAATCCATTTACAAGGATCTATTGGAGGGCAAGTCTCATGCCAGCAGCCGCGTAATTCCAGCTCCATTAGCGTCCACTAAAGCTGCTGCAGTTAAAGAGCTTTTATAAGGATCGAGCTCGGCTGTCCACCGCAAGGCATCCTACTGCCAGTCCCAGCCCCTATGCCTTGGGGTGCCTCCTGATGCTCTTCACTGAGTATCCCGTGGTCCCGAAGCATTTCCTTTGAAAAAATTAAGTGTCCAAACTACAGGTGGTGTAGCTTGCTTAACAGCTGAGATAATCCGCTGACTAGCAGACACTGCTACTAGGCACAAAGTATTTCCTGGGCTAGATGCAGTTAAAAATTTGTAATTAGATACTCTCGTTGGATGCTGAGAAAGCATTCCATAGAGTCTCCTGGCACGCCATATATGATTCTTTTAAAATGCTTGGGGTAGGGGTCTAGGGGACCCTTTTATAGCCAAAATCACGGCCCTGTATCGCAATACGTCACCTAGGCTGAAGATAAATGGAACTGTAGCACCCTGAGGGCTCGGTTGCTACAGAGGTATTGCACCTCACCCAGAGGTGTGATATCTCACTCTCAGGTAAGGATGTAGTGTGGATCAGGACCCGACACCTGCATGCATTACACCACATTGCCGTGGGGCAGGGCGACCAATATGCCCCTGAGATGGGCACGACAGTCCCTGTCCCTGGCTGGAGTGGGGGGAGGGAACACTGAGGAAGGGGAACCCTGTAGTGCAGGAGCAGGGAGGAAGCAGTTCCTGGGTGCATTGAGAAGGGAGTATAAAAGGTGGGCACCATCTTAGTTCAGTGCAGAGAAGTCTGAGCAGAAGTGGCAGGGAGCAGGGGCTCTGCATGAGCTCTGCTCCGGAGGATGGCCTAGTAACAGAGGCCCAGGCCTGGAAGATGGAGAAGGAAGTAAGAGGAGCGGAGAAGGCTCCAGGAACGAGGAATGAAGGGATCCCAGGGGTGCGGACGGGCGAGTCGCCACCGCGCGCCCGAATCCACCTGCGTGGAGGGGTCAGGCCAAAGGGGGAGACCGGTCCCCAAAACTAGTGGAGGCAGGAAATGACCCTCAGCTAGAAACAGGAGGCTGTGACATTTTATGTGGCGCAGCCCCTCGCTACACCCGCTAGGAAGGCACCACATAGGGTCAGGGAAACTGGCGCCAAGTTTACCAAGAGGAGGCCCGAGGCAGCCGGACAGAAGGGTTGGTAAGAAAGGCCAGACAAAGGACACACAAAGGGGGTCCTGTGAAGCGCTCCAAAGTTATCTGGGAGTTGTCTGAGCCCCTCACCTGGTGAGCACAGTACGACGTGGGCAGCCGTTACCTGCAGAAGTGGTCTGGATAATAAGAACTGTGAGTAAAGGCCCTGGACTGCATCACTGACTCCGTGTCGCTACTGCTGCTTCCCTGCACCATCACCCCCATCCTCCGCATACACTGCCCTGAGGCTATACTCCTTCCGTGGGGAGTTATGCTTCTCTCTGCTAAACCCACAACACCAGCCTCAGCGGTCTGCCCTGGAGCGGCGGTTCACTCTGACCGCAATCCACGGGTGGCGTAGTCGGACATTTAAACATCAAAACCACATAAATAGTTCCGCCACTGGTTTGACCGCCCTGAGCCACGGAACTGGGTCGCCGCCACGGAGACTACAACCACCAGCATCCACCAAAAAGGGTCCGGCTCCGGGTGTCCCAAGGCCCAGGGGGCGCGTCAGAACAATTTCATCACCTTTCACAATCACCAATGGGACAAGGCAGGGATGTTCTCTGTCCCCTCTCTTATACATCCTAGTGACGGAGCACCTGCTCTCATCAATTCGCCATAACCCCAATATTAGGTGGATTGAGGTGGGAGGCACCGAGTACAAGTGCTCTCTATTTGCTAATGATGTCCTAGTATATATCACTCAATCACATATATCCATCCATGCTGTTATGGCTGAAATAGATCACTTTGTTACATGGTCAAATTTTAAAATCAATGCAGCGAAGTCTGAGGCCCTCAATGTCTCCCTCCCCAAATCCATATAGGATTCCATCCAGTCCAACTTTCCCTTTGCCTGGCCCTCACAGGGTATCAAATACTTAGGAATTCCTATTCATAGAGACCTCTCCCATCTATGTTATCTTAATTTTGGGCCCTTTATTGAACAACTCCATACAGACCACGGTTGGCAAGTTAGAACTGTAAGATTCACTACGTGAACCACTGGTGTTTTGTGGAAAAGCACATGTACACTGTGTTCCAAATTATTATGCAAAAAGTGTTTAGGAGTGATAAAGGAAGAATTTGCTTATTTGTCAGTTAAACTCATTGATGGTGATGTGTGTCAGGGCTCTTTATATCACTGTAAGCAATTGCAGACATCTGTGCTAATTAGTTTGGCAGGTGTGTCCAATGAAAGGCAAGACTACTTAAGAAGGCTGTCTCACATTATTAAGCAGCCTACATTTTCTGCCAAAATGGGAAAGAAAAAGGATGTGTCGGCTGCTGAGAAGCAACAAATTGTGGAGTGTTTAGGTCAAGGCATGACTACAATCAACATTGTGCGATGATCAGGATGAAGTGTCTTGGCAATCAAGAAGTATGTAGCTGATTCACAGTACACACGTGTGCGTGCTGATAAGGGCAAATTGAGGACTCTTTCCTACAGGCAATTAAGTCAGGTTGAAAGAGCAGCGGCAAAAAAGCCTTGTCATAGCAGCAGACAAGTTTTTGAAGCTGCTGGTGCCTCCAACGTCGCCCGAACAACAAGATGCAGGGTCCTTCAGAGGTTTGCAGCTGTGCATACGCCATCCTGTCGACCTCCTCTATTCACTTCACACAAGCAGAAACGGCTCCAGTGGGCCAAACATTACATGAAGACTGATTTGAAAACTATTTTGTTCACGGATGAGTGCCGTGCAGCGCTCGATGGTCCAGATGGATGGAGTGGAGGATGGCTGGTTGATGGACACCCCACGCAAACACGGCTACAGCGCCAACAAGGAGGAGGTGGAGTAATGTTTTGGGCTGGAATCATGGGGAGAGATATTGTCGGCCCCTTTAGGATCCCTGAAGGCGCTAAAGATGAACTCCATAATGTATGTGGATTTTCTCAAACAGCACTTCCTGCCATGGTTCAACAAGAAGAACCGTGTATTTCACAGCAAGATCATTTTTTTGCATGATAATGCACCATCTCATGCTGCACATAAAACATCTGCATCTCTGGCTGATATGGGAATAAAAGGGGACAAACTTATGGTGTGACCCCCATGCTCCCCTGACCTCTACCCCATTCATAACCTTTGGAGCATCATTAAAAGGAGTGTCTATGATGGCGGGAGGCAGTTCACATCTAAGCAACAGCTCTGGGAGGGTATTCTGTCCTCATGCAAAACAATTGAAGCAGAAACCATCCAAAACCTGACAAATTCAATGGACGAGAGAGTTCAGAAGCTCCTTTCGAACAAGGGGTCCTATGTGAAAATGTAACATCACCTAGAATAAAGTTTTGAGTTGAAAACTGTTTGATTTCAGTTTCTAACAACCTGCTAATGCTTATAATTTCAAAAATGACCATTTTTTTGGTCTTTATTAAAATGAAAAGGTTGATCGAAAAGTTTGGGGGATCTAAGAGTGTGGCAACCCAGTAGTCATGATTACTTCGAATTCTGACAATATGAGGGTCATGCTGCAGGTATTGCAGCAAGAAGGCACTTATGTGTCTTGCGCATCTCGGAGCCCAAAAATTATTTTCCGGGCTAGATGCAGCTAAAAATTATTATTAATTTTAAATCTGGTGAAGCTTTAGTATAGATGGCCTAATAGGATCAGTGCTGCACACTGCTACAAAGCCCAAATTATTTTCCAGTCAAGATACAGATAAACGTGCTTAGTAATTTTAAATCTGGTGGAGCTTATTATAGATGGCCTAATAGAATCAGTGCTGCACACTGCTACAAAGCCCAAATTATTTTCCAGCCAAGATACAGATAAACATGATTAGTAATTTGAAAGCTTAAAACGGTTGGTAGGGTGATTTTAACCAATCATCAAGCTTTTACTCTCCCCAGGATGACACAGGGGTAGAAAAGTCGTTTCGGAACCATGATTTTTTCATCTTTATGAACGTGAGTCTGTCTACATTATCAGTGGAGAGCCGCGTGCGCTTATCTGTCAGCACACCACCAGCAGCGCTGAACACACGTTCAGACAGAACGCTGGCTGCGGGGCATGACAAGATCTCCAAGGCGTAAGTGGCTAGCTCCGGCCATTTATCCAGATTGGAAGCCCAAAAAGAGCAAGGGTCCAGTGACACAGTCATGGCTTCAATGTTTACTTGGAGATACTCCTGTACCATCGTCTCTAGGCGTTGACTATGTGTCAGACTTCTTGTCTCCTGTGGCCTTGCAAAGGATGGGCTAAAAAAGTGGTGAAATGATTCCGCAAAATTGATGTTACCAGCAGATACTGTGGTTCTGTTACAGTTTGAGTGCTGAACACTTGACGGTCCCACGGTTGGCAAGTTGGAACTTGTGAGATTCACTACGTGCACCACTGGTATTTTGTGGAAAAGCACATGTAAGATTCTGCAACAGTCTCTGCTGATACTCCTGCATGCGTGCATCCCTTTCTATGGCAGGAATAATTTCTGCAAATTTACTTTTGTACCGGGGATCTAACAGTGTAGCAACCCAGTAGTCAGGATTATTTCTAATTCTCACAATTCGAGGGTCAAGTTGCAGGTAGTGCAGCAAGAAGGCACTCATGTGTGTAGCGCATCCAGGAGCACCAAGTCCCTGTTGTGTTGGTGGCGAGGTAACAATCATGCTTCCTTCCTCTGTCCTCTCCCCCCAACCTCGCACAACAGAAATGTGATCAAGGTCTCCCTCATCTGATGAGTCTTCCATCTGTTCGTCCTCCACTCCTTCCTGGGCTCCTGCACCTTCCTCACTCGTTTGGCTGCTACCATGCGCCATGGTAAAACCATCTCCCCCACCCTCACATGCCTGCCGCCTTGGTGCTGCCGACCGTCTGGACCTTGCAGATGTTAGCCCTTCCGCATACAACTCCTCCTCCTCTACTTCCTCCACTTCCTCTTGTGCCACCACCTGACTCCGAATTCTGTTTAACATGTGCTCCAGCATGTAAATCACCGGAATAGTCATGCTGATAATGGCATCGTCAGCACTAAACATATTCGTCGCCATTTCAAAACTGTGCAGAAGGGTGCATAGGTCCCTGATCTGAGACCACTCCTCCAGCGTGATTTGCCCCACCTCTGGATCTCGTTGGCCCAGGCTATACGTCAGAACGTATTGCACCAGGGCTTGTCGGTGCTGCCACAGTCGCTGCAACATGTGCAGAGTTGAATTCCACCGGGTAGGCACATCGCATTTTAGCCGGTGAAGTGGCAGGCTTCTGTAGAGATGTAAGTCGCTGAGCTGCGGGATGCGAACGGCGGAAGAGAGCACACAGCGACCGTGCCCTCTGCAGAAGGCCATCTAGTCTGGGATAGTGGGCTAAAAATTGCTGGACAACCAGGTTAAACACGTGAGCCATACAACGCACGTGTGTGACATTGCCCCGGCGAAGGGCCGCACCCAGGTTTGCAGCATTGTCGCACACGGCCTTCCCTGGTTTCAGGTTCAGTGGAGACAACCATTCATGAAATTGGTTCTCCAGAGCTGACCACAACTCCTCAGCTGTGTGACTCACATTTCCCAGACATTTCAATGTAAAAACCGCCTGATGACGTTGAGCCCTACTGCCAGCATAGTAAGGAGGTGTGCAGGATCCCTTCTGCGCAGTTAGAAAGCTTGTGGCATGACCAGACAGGCTTTGGGTGCAGGTGGAAGACCGAGAGGAGGTTGAGGAGGCAGAAGCAGTGGAGGAACTTTGACATAAAGAGGATTGATGCACAACTCGTGGGGACAGCAAGACTTGGACAGCAGCCCCTTGTCCTGCTGTCACCATAGTTAGCCAGTGCCCAGTCAGCGACATGTAACGCCCCTGTCCATGCCTACTCGTCCAAGTGTCTGTGGTGAAATGCACCCTGTCACACACAGAGTTTCTCAAAGAAGCGGTGATGTTGTGTGCAACATGCTGGTGGAGCGCAGGCACACCTTTCTTTGAGAAGTAGTGCCGACTAGGCATCTGGTACTGGGGCACTGCGACGGACATAAGGTCTCGAAAATCCTCTGTGTCCACCAGGCGGAAAGGCAGCATTTCTGTAGCCAAGAGCTTGCAGATGGTGAAATTCAACCTCTTAGCTTTCTCATGGCTAGGAGGAAATGGTCTTTTACTTGTCCACATCTGAGGGACCGAGGGCTGGCTATTGTGCTTAGACGGGGTTGATAAGGGTGTCCCCGGCAAACTGCCGGTCTGTGAGGAAGATGCAGGCGGACATGTTAGGTTGCCTTGATCCAAAGGTGGTGCTATCGATGTCGGACAGCGCTCAACACCAGCTGGTGTTACCACCTCCAAACAAAATGATGACCTGCCAATCACGCTGGCTGTTGCGGGTAAAGAGGTGGCAGGTCTGCGCCCCAAAACAGGTGTGACTGCTGTCCCCCCAGTCACAGAGGATGAAGAGGCCGCGGATGCACAAGATATGGCAGACGGCGGTTGGCCCGGCCGGCTAGGCCGCATTGTAGCACACTGAGCTTCCACTGCAACTTATGCTTCATGTCCATGTGCTGGTTCATGCATGAAGTACTCAAACTATGTATTTTTTGGCCTCTACTTAGCTTTTGCTGACAAATGTTACAGATAACATGAGTTGGGTCATCTTTATCGATCTGAAAAAATGCCCAGGCTATGCAAGGCTTAGCACCCATGCGACCTGAAGAGCCACCACGACTTGTGGTGAGAGGCAGAGTTGTGTTTGAGGATGCAGTTGTTGACGTGCTTCCAGTACTACGTCTCTGTCCAGGAAGGCGCAATCTGACCTCGTCGTCACTAGCATCTTCCTCCACCTCCTCTGCTGACCTCATCTCTTGGCTGACTGTGGGTTGACAGTAAGTGGGATCTCCAACCTCATCATCATCACCCTGTGCGTTATCACACCCTTCGTCCTCAGAGCCAACCTGTTCCTGCCCTGACAAAAAACTAAAGTTGTCGCTCCAATCAGGTATTTGAGTCTTATCATCGTCTTCCTCATTGTCTCCACCAACAGGAGTTACAGTTTGGGAATGAGGGTCTACATTATGGTCAGAACCTTCTGCGTCTGGTCCTGGATCCGACTCATAAAGATTCTGGGCATCAGTGCAGATCATTTCCTCGTCTGGATTCACAGAAGCGCTGGAGTCGACCTCTGATTTCCAGGCTATAGTATGAGTAAACATCTCTGCAGACTCAACCATCTGTTCTACCTCATACTCTGATGGGCAGCTGGAGATTTGGGAGCTGTGAGGAAGCAAGTGCGATTGGGGTGACACCTTTGAGGACTGGAGTATTTGTGATGTTGAAGTTGATGTGGAGGAGAGCCCACTTAAAGGAGCACTTGATATCCGTTGAAGCACCTGCTGTTTTTGTGCCTCATCTGGAATTTGTAGCGATTGGCGTGGCCCTAAGAAAGGGATCTTATCACATTGTCCGCTAAAAGAAGTAGACATTTTAGTTTGGCTGGAAGATGGTCTTTCTTCTGTAGATGTTACTGTTGCTTTAACACCTACCCCACGGACACAACCTTTTTTCCCCTTCCCAACACGCCTATTCCCCTTTCCACCAGCAGCAGGCCTTTTTCCACTCATTTTGGTGGTTAACTAGTTCACAACTCTGGAGTTGTTTGCACAAAAAAACAATGGATGGGAACCGAGCAGAGCTGAGTGGCCAAACTGTGGTATTAGGCCAAAACTATTGGCTGGGTTAGATGCAGAAAAAAATTATATTCAATTTGCAACCTGATGGAGGTCAGAATAGATGGACTAATAAAACAAGTCCCACACACAGCTAGAAGCCCAAATATTTTTTCAGAGGTAGATGCAGAAAATTTTTTTATTCAGGTTGCAACCTGATGGAGGTCTGTATAGATGGATTAATAGAACAAGTCCCACACACAGCTACAAGCCCAATATTTTTTCAGAGGTAGATGAAGAAAAAAAATATATTCAGTTTGCAACCTGATGGAGGTCAGTATAGATGGACTAATAGAGAAAGTCCCACACACTGCTAGAAGGCCAAATATTTTTTCAGAGCTAGATGCAGACAAAAAATTATTTTGAATTTGCAACCTGATGGAGGTCAGTATAGGTGGACTAATAGAACAAGTCCCACACACTGCTAGAAGGCCAAATATTTTTTCAGAGCTAGATGCAGAAAAAAATTATATTCAGTTTGCAACCTGATGGAGGTCTGTATAGATGGATTAATAGAACAAGTCCCACACACAGCTAGAAGCCCAAATATTTTTTCAGAGGTAGATGCAGATAAAAATTATTTTTAATTTGCAACCTGATGGAGGTCAGTATAGATAGACTAATAGAGAAAGTCCCACACACTGCTAGAAGGCCAAATATTTTTTCAGAGCTAGATGCAGATAAAAATTATATTCAATTTGCAACCTGATGGAGGTCAGTATAGATGGACTAATAGAACAAGTCCCACACACAGCTAGAAGCCCAAATATTTTTTCAGAGGTACTGTAGATGCAGATAAAAATTATTTTTAATTTGCAACCTGATGGAGGTCAGTATAGATGGACTAATACAACAAGTCCCACACACAGCTAGAAGCCCAAAATTTTTTCAGAGGTAGATGCAGAAAAAAATATATTCAATTTGCAACCTGATGGAGGTCAGTATAGATGGAGTAATAGAACAAGTCCCACACACAGCTAGAAGCCCAAATATTTTTTCAGAGGTAGATGCAGATAAAAATTATTTTTAATTTGCAACCTGATGGAGGTCAGTATAGATGGACTAATAGAGAAAGTCCCACACACTGCTAGAAGGCCAAATATTTTTTCAGAGCTAGATGCAGATAAAAATTATATTCAGTTTGCAACCTGATGGAGGTCAGTATAGATGAACTAATAGAGAAAGTCCCACACACTGCTAGTAGGCCACATATTTTTTCAGAGGTAGATGCAGAAAAAAATATATTCAGTTTGCAACCTGATGGAGGTCTGTATAATTGGATTAATAGAACAAGTCCCACACACAGCTAGAAGCCCAATATTTTTTCAGAGGTAGATGCAGAAAATAATATATTCAGTTTGCAACCTGATGGAGGTCAGTATAGATGAACTAATACAACAAGTCCCACACACAGCTAGAAGCCCAATATTTTTTCAGAGGTAGATGCAGAAAAAAATATATTCAGTTTGCAACCTGATGGAGGTCTGTATAGATGGATTAATAGAACAAGTCCCACACACAGCTAGAAGCCCAATATTTTTTCAGAGCTAGATGCAGAAAAAAATTATATTCAATTTGCAACCTGATGGAGGTCAGTATAGATGGACTAATAGAATGATTCTATGCCCAAAAGATTTTACTTCACTTGGTGCAGTAAAAAAATTGGTATTCTATACACAGGTGGTATATCTTGCAACACAGATAGGCTACTCCACTGACTAACACACTCTGCAATAGGCCAAAAAGGATTAGCTTTGCTAGATTCAGCCAAATGCTGTGAAAAAAACTTGCACAGCACTGGCACAGACCTGCCTGGCAAAAACTGATAGGAACTGATGTAACCTAGTCCTGAAAAGGACTCCAAGTACAATTAGTCTTTACTCCCACAATCTATCTATTTAAGAGCACAGACCTGCATGATAAAAGTCGTAGGAAATGCTGTAACCTAGTCCTTAAAAGGACTGCAATCACAACTATTCCCTACTCCCAAGCTATCTGTAGATTTGTGCGAAAATTGGCTTGAAATTAACAAGGTATAGCGCACACAGCAACAGCGGTGCCGTCTAACACGCAGCTGCAGCAGTGAGAAAATGGTGGCGACGGGGAAAATGGCTTGGTCTTATAGGGCAAGGACATGTGACAAACACTGCCAATGACACATGCCCTTGCTTGTGTGAAAAAAAGCACTTCGCTCCGTGTGTGCGCTGCTGATAGGCTGACAGATTGCACCTCCCCACTGTAAATGCGGGAAAGAGAAAAAAAAAATGGAGATCTTCATTGTTCCTGCAGAGATCCATCCCCTGCCCCTCCCCCCACCCCGCTGTACACTCAAACTGCGTATTAACATTAATTTTCATCATTACTGAGAAAAAATCCAGTTATGATTTTGGTGCACGAACAGTTATCGAACATAACCTCGAACAGCCGAATTTTTCTCAAATTGTTCGTGTTCGCCGAACGGCTCGAACACCGCCCAAAACAGCTCGAATTTGAGATTGGCGAACAGTTCGAGTAGAACAACGCTCATCTCTAATCTCGAGTAGCGTGATGCTCGGGTGAGTAACGATCAGTGTCGAGCATGCTCACTCAATACTATTAATAATCCATTGGAGAATGAAGAAATATTTATAAAAATGTAAAAATAATGTTTTTAAATGACTAAAATAGAAGCCAAAACATAGTTCTTAAAAACTAAGATTTAATAATAAAAATAGCTTAAAGGGGTTTCCACTACTAAGACAACCCCTTCCTGCACTAAGTGTTTGCCCCTATAAAATAAAAAAACTATACTCACCTCATATGCTGGTGTAATTCCTGCAGTGTCAGTACTCGCGGTCTCGGAGCTCTGGTGCAGTGGAATGACTTGTGGTTCCCCGCACAAAATCAGTGCTGGCGTCACTGTCTGCACCTTCGTATAGATTGAACATAAAGAGGAAGTCTGATCAGCTGCAGCCCTGGCTTCCTCTTCATGCTCAATCTGTACATAGGTAGAGACACTGACGCCAGTGCTGATTAATGTTGAAGTGACATAGGAACAGCATGGGGAAGACCCCTGGAAGGATCTCTGCATTCCAGGTCACTGCCTAAACCGTGGTCATCAGATGTGATACTATATTACTGCGATAATAATACAGACATTTTTGGCAACGTGACAAATATTAAACTTCATATAAAATGGGTAAGGCGTGTGGCAAGGGACAAGGAAGTGGACGTTATGGTGATGGTGCATGCAGATTCCAAGGCCGTGGGCAAGATGAAACTGTGCCTCATGAGGGAGCACAAGAAGCACCCACATCATATTGACCTGTCCCACTTTTTAGGGGGTCGTGGAATACTACTGTTGAAGCCAGACCAGTGTGAAAAAGTTGTTGATTGGATAGCAGATAAAGAGATAATGCTTGCAGTCAGTTTGCAACAACCACCACCACCCTGTCTTCCACACGATCCATTCTCAGAAGCCATGAGTCTGGACCACATTATTATTATTATTATTATTTATTATTATTATTATTATAGCGCCATTTATTCCATGGCACTTTACATGTGAAAAAGGGGTATACATAGCAGAAACAATTACACAATGCCTCCAGTCCTGCACCTGTTGTTGCACACTTGCAAACATCCACATAAGCAACCACGCTCACGTTCTTGTCCCAGCGCAGTGTTCAATTGTCCCTACCCCAGTTCTTTGAATGCAAGTGGCCAACGCCCCACAGGCCACAATACTAAACTGCCACATTTCTCGAATGTTAGCACTTGAAATGTTGCCTTTTAGGCTCGTGGAGATAGAACCTTTCCACAACCTCATGCTCAGTACTTGTGGCCAAGAACAGTGCATTTCACTGATGGAAGACTGATTCAATATTGTGAAAGCTGGGACCCAGTTGGATCCTGGGACAGAACACGTCCTCCCCACGCTGAGGATTGTGGGCCCTGGGTCAATCAGGGTCGCTCCCACATTCTACAGCTCTTGCAACTCCTTCTCCTCCTCTTCAGCCTCCATCTCTGAAATTACCGCATCAGTCAGAAGCTGGAAGCACTGCAGCACTGCTTCAGCCAAATGGCAAAAGGCTGTGCTGAAGCTAATATGCTTAGGTGACCAAACCATAAACTGCTGCAGAGTTGTTCAAAGCTGAAACATAGCAGGCAGATCTGTGGCTGTCACCACTGAACCTACAGCCAGGCATGATCATGTGTTTCTTGGTCATGTGTGTGTGCCGGAACCTAGTGGCAGCTCTGAGGCTTGGCAACTTCACACACGTGCCATGCCTGGCCCATGTGCTCAATGTAATTGTTCAGCGGTTTCTCAAAACCTACCCGGATCTGCCTGAGCTGTTTGTGAAAGTATGGCGCATGTGTGCCCATTTCAGAAAGTCAGCTACAACTTCCACCACACTTGCCATGCTTCAGCAGCATTTGCAGCTTCCAGCTCACCAACTGGTGTGCGATAAAATCACGCTTTTGAACTCAACGTTGCATATGTTGGCAAGGATTTGTGAGCAGCAGAGGACAGTTTTTGAGTACCAACTTCAACACCCCCGTCGGTATTCAGGTCAGCCTCCGCACATGAAAGTTGATGAATGGGCATGGATTTCTGAAATTTGTGCCATCCTCCAAAACTCTGAGGACTCCACTTAGATGGTGAGCAGCGATGACGCCATAATTAGCATCACCAACCCGCTACTGAAACACTCGCTGCTCACAGTTAAAGAGGAGGCATTGCAGGCAGAGCACAATAATTTGGAGCAAAGAACTATAAATAATGATGCTACACAGTCCAGGCTCATCTCATGTTAACGCAGATTGGGTGTAATGAGAAGGAGGAGGAAGAGGAGGAGGAACAGGAGCTTGTTTTCTGCGCTAAAGACGGTACTACCCACACAACAGTCATACTGTTTATTCAGCGTGGATGGCCTAAGGAGAGGGAGAATGAGGAGGAGTACCAGGAGAGCGGTATGGACAGTCGTCCTCTTGGTCAGGACAGGGATGTCTTGGCTATTGGAAGTCTGGCACACATGGCTGACTTTATGTTCCACTGCCTTTCCCTTGACCTTCACATTGTATGCATTTTGGCAAACAATTCTGGTGTGACTGGTTGGTCACACTTCTAGACGCCTGCTACAAAGAGAACTTTCTACCTCTCCTTCCCGTGGCGGAGAGGTCTAATATAATGTTGCAGTACCAGAAGGCCCTTGTTGAAGAATTATTAAAAAAATTCACATCTGAAAATGCTGGTCACAATTTGTTGGACAACCAAGGAGTACAGGCAAGGGAGACTCAAATACAATGCAGCAGAGGCAGGTGAACACTGTCAAAGGTCTGAGACAGTTTTCCCAGACCCTTCCAGTGCCCAGGCCCTGATGCGTGGGGTACTCTGACAAATAGGGAAACATTTTGGAAGTTACTAAAGGAGTACCTTGTCGACTGTACCAATATACTCTGTGATTCTTCTATGCTTTAAATCTATTGGGCATCCAAGCTGGACACGTGACGTGAACTGGCTCTCTGTGCCTTAGAGGTCCTGGCCTGCCCTTCTGCTAGCTTTTTGTCAGAGCGGGTTTTTAGTGCCGCCGGGGGTATTATAAGTGATGAGCGCATTTGCCTGTCAATGGAAAATGCTGACAGGCTGACTCTTATCAAAATGAATAAGGCCTGGATTGGGCCAGACAACTCAACACCATGGGATGATAGCAGCAGAACATAAAGTCAAATACAGTGGGTTTTTTTTGGGGGGGGGTCTATTCCCATGCACCTCTTCACACCAAGACATGGGTATACGCTTCCTGATTTTTTCTATTTTATGTCACCCTCCTCCTTCTCCTCATCCTCCATTACCATGTCAACAGGGTGACCATCATGCAACATCCACATGATTTATGATGCCGTAGGAAATATTTTTAAAGGCCTACCTCTAATATTCTGTATGTTTACAGTATGATCATGTATACCCCCCAGGGGTAAATATTTTTAAGCCCATGCACTTAGTGCACGGACATTACCAGTATAAGAGACCCACTCTTTTATAAAGCAAGGAAAAGGAGAGCAACAGGTATCCAGCGGATCTTCATTAAAATATAGCTTTTTTGAAAACATATAAAAGCAGCCATGTCACAACGACAACACACAGAGTACTAATCCACAGAGCATGGTCGTCCCAACGCATTTCTGCTAGATGTTAGCCTTAATCATGGGATGAATTCACTGTGAAGCATAGTAGTATATATAACTAAACATACAAAGGTAACTCCACCTAGGCACAGGTGGTAAATAACTAATTAGTGAATAGGAGTAAATTTAAAGGTGAAATACTCATATAACAGAATACATGTTAAAAGTAACGATATTATACCATCACAGCAAAAAACAAATCTAAGAAAAGTGTATATATAAATCATGAAACAAACAAATAAAAAGAGAGAGAATATAAGAGAAATATCCTGTGTGGGGAAAAAAAAATAAAAATAAAAAAAAAGTATTCCTATTCGTTCCTTCTCTTTTCTCCCCACCCTCTTCTTTGGAAAATCAATTGTTTAGTTTCTACTAAATCATTGTTTATACCAGATAGGGATTAGTTTAAATAACTTTTTTATGGGAGACAATTGTTTATATTCTATAAATTTGATGAATTACCTTGCAAATATATAGGAATTTATTTAGTAAGAGGAACATCTTTCCATCTCGATAAGTTTTTATTCAATATTCTTAGTCATTACAAATATAAAGAGACTCAAAAGATAGATTTCCAACCAATTAATTTTATGTATTATAGTATTAAATCTTGTCTGATATTCAGACCTTACAATATTCTGGTAACTGATCTAAAAATCCAAAAAGGATTCTCTATTGAGAATTTTCCCTTTATGTTCCCCTCCCCTAAATGGTTAATATATTATCTCTATGTAAAATATGACTGAAATGTTGTGCTTTTCTGGACATAGACACATAAAATGCAGCGTGTGTGAACACAGCCATAGGAACCTCTTAATGTTGGCCAGGTATCTGAGATATAATTATTTCCTGATAGACAAGGGCTGGGGGATAAAATTGCTCCAGGAGTAGTTACCTGAGGGCTACAAATTGTAGAGATGGATTTCCAACCCATTGGATTATGTGTATTGTAGTATTAAATCTTGTCTGATATTCAGACCTTGCGGTATTCTGGTAGCTAATCTAAAAATCCTAAAGGATTCTCTATTGAGCAATTTCCTTTTGTGTTCCCCTCCTCTAAAAGGTTTATATACTTTCTCTATGGCTTTAAATTTGAAACCTGACACATCACCATTGTATGCACGCTGAAAGTGTCTTGATAAGGATAAACAATTAACAATTTTTAGGTTGCTGGCATCAGATAGATGCCTCCTAATGCGTTTTGCCAAGACTCTTTCATAAAGGGACATTTTTTTTACTGAGGCCCTCCTTTATGTTTCTTCGAAGGGTTATTGGAGTGCGTCCTAAGTTTTGGCAGCCCTTGCAGTCACTACATATGAAATAACAGTATAGGAGACACACTCCTTTATAATGGGAACATTTTTTTTCTGAAGCCTTCCTCTACGTCTCTTCAAAGGGATATTGGAGGGTGTCCTAATTTTTGGCAGCCCTTGCAATCACTGCATACGCAATAACAGTATAGGAGACCCACTCCTTAATAATGGTAATAACAAAACATAGCCAGCTGATGGCCCTGTAACAATAGTCAGGGATGACTGTTGGCCCTCTAACAATAGTAAGGGCTGCCTGATGGCCTTTTAAAAATATGCTTTTTTACCTTCAGAGTCCCTCCTTCATGAATGAAGCAGAATGTGTCTGATCATGTCTCACACACCCTATGGCCAGATAAAGTAGTAAAATATTAAAATTACATTTACTGGTGAATGTGTTTCTCACCGTTGAAATCCATGCATAAATGCAAAACCGCATCAAAAACGCTATGCTTGAACATAGCCCAATGTGTGGAGGAGCATTTTTGTTCTAGGCTATTTATTTTGCCTTATATACAAGTCATTACTCTGGAAAGAATGTTCCTTAACTTTTTTTTCCAGGAAAATCCAATTTGGCTTCGTTTTTGTATGTTTTATTGTCAGTCCGTAAAAGTGGCGTAATACTCTGACAACATTGTTCACAGCAGTGACCTGGGAGTCAGAGATTCTTCCAGGGGTCTTCCGTATTCTGTTCTCATCTCATTTGAGCTTTGTTTCCATTGATTTGGCCAATATTTAGGCCCCCTCCAGACCTCCAGGGGGGCAACACCATAAATATGCTCGAGTTTCCCACTGACTTACATTGGTCTCGTTACGATGAGCAATGAGCACCCGAGCATTTTAGTGCTCGCTCATCACTAATTGTTAGTAATCCTAATAACTCAACTCGTTATGTACCACAGAGGCCTCAAATTAGCAGGGACCTAGCATGACATTTATACTGGTGTGCTGGCCCTTGTTTTTGATTTTGCTTTAGTTTTTCGTACTCAATACATTTTTTTTATATCACCAACCATTGCAGAGACTATTGCAATCAAATGTATTTGGCACATAGTGAGTTAACTTTAGTTAAGTCTAAGTGGGTGCTAGATATTCTTCACTGGGAGTATGTACTTCTGACTCCTCCATGACACTGATTTAGTGCTGGGTCATTTGCAACAGAACCTAGACAAAAGCTAGCTACCTGCTGAGAACAATGGGAGCTGGCACCCCAGTAAGAGCCACTACATTCTCTGAATGGCCCTCACTAGGCATAATAATGACTGTGTTTGGCACAAAACCCCTCCCACCTGAACCAAACCCTGCCCACCTATCAGTTTTATTGGCTCTCTGCAAGTGGGTAGAGTTTCAGCCATAGGTGTGAATTGTTTTGCCATAATAACTTCACTTTAAATATGTGTTCGTCTAGGGTGAACACATATTTAATAGGTATCCATTTAGGATCCAAAAGAGCCAGCTCCTTTTGGTGAGCGGAGCTAAGGGAGTTAGATCACTAAAAAGAGACAGACTGCCCATCATTACACTGATCAATCATAAGCAGACAGAAACATAGAAGTTCAAGAAGACTTGTGATGATGTCATCGGGGTCATATGACTAGAATCCACATGTCCTGCCAGCCAGAGAGTGCAGCCTAAATAAGCACTGGAGATATATTACATGGCCAAAAAAGTGGAGCTGTTAGCTCCAGTTTATAGTTCCAGAACATCTGTGCTGTATAATATAAAGTGGTGGCCAAAAGTATTGGCACCCCTGCAATTCTGTCAGATGATACTCAGTTTATTCCTGAAAATGATTACAATCACATATTCTTTGGTATTATTATCTTCATTTAATTTGTCTTCAAAGAAAAAAACACAAAAAGAATTGTTCTAAAGCCAAATTGGATACAATTCCACACCAAACCTAAAAATGGGGGTGGACAAAAGTATTGGCACTGTTTGAAAAATCATGTAATGCTTCTCTAATTCGTGTAATTAACAGCACCTGTAACTTACCTGTGGCACCTAACAGATGTTGGCAATAACTAAATCACACTTGCAGCCAGTTAACATAGATTAAAGTTGACTCAACCTCTGTCCTGTGTCCTTGTGTCTACCACATTGAGCATGGAGTAAAGAAAGAAGACCAAAGAACTGTCTGAGGACTTGAGAAACCAAATTGTGAGGAACCATGAGCAATCTCAAGGCTACAAGTCCATCTCCAAAGACCTGAATGTTCCTTTGTCTTCCGTGCGCAGTGTCATCAAGAAGTTTAAAGCCCATGGCACTGTGGCTAACCTCCCTAGATGTGGACGGAAAAGAAAAATTGGCGAGAGATTTCAATGCAAGATTGTGCGGATGGTGAATAAAGAACCTCGATTAACATCCAAACAAGTTCAAGCTGCCCTGCAGTCCGAGGGTACAACAGTATCAACCCATACTATCCGTCGGAGTCTGAATGAAAAGGGACTGTATGGTATGATACCCAGGAAGACCCCACTTCTTACCCCGTGACATAAAAAAAGCCAGGCTGGAGTTTGCCAAAACTTACCTGAGAAAGCCTAAAACGTTTTGGAAGAATGTTCTCTTGTCAGATGAGACAAAAGTAGAGCTTTTTGGGAAAAAGCATCAACATAGAGTGTACAGGAGAAAAAAAAAGGCATGCAAAGAAAAGGACACGGTCCCTACAGTCAAACATGGCAGAGGCTCCCTGATGTTTTGGGGTTGCTTTGCTGCCTCTGGCACTGGACTGTTTGACCGTGTGCATGGCATTATGAAGTCTGAAGACTACCAACAAATTTTGCAGCATAATGTAGGGCCCAGTGTGAGAAGGCTTGGTCTCCCTCAGAGGTCATGGGTCTTCCAGCAGGACAATGACCCAAAACACACTTCCAAAAGCACTATAAAATGGTTTGAGAGAAAGCACTGGAGACTTCTAAGGTGGCTAGCAATGAGTCCAGACCTGAATCCCATTGAACACCTGTGGAGAGATCTCAAAATGTTTGGAGAAGGCACCCTTCAAATATCAGGGACCTGGAGCAGTTTGCCAAAGAAGAATGGTCTACAACTCCAGCAGAGCATTGTAGGAAACTCATTGATGGTTACTGGAAGCGGTTGTTCGCAGTTATTTTGGCTAAAGGCTGTGCAATCAAGTATTAGGCTGAGGGTGCCAATACTTTTGTCTGGCCCATTTTTGGAGTTTTGTGTGAAATGATCAATGATTTTATTTTTTCTTCATTCTCTTTTGTGTTTTTTCCTTGCAAGCAAGTTAAATGAAGATAATAATACCAAAGAATTTGTGAGTGCAATCATTTTCAGGAAGAAACTGAGTATTATCTGACAGAATTGCAGGGGTGCCAATACTTTTGGCCACCACTGTATCTTCTGGTCTTAACTAAAGTTAACTCATTAGGTGCCAAATATTTTATAGGTAATATATAAACCATTGAAATAAAAAAAACAAATATGTTTTATTCTGCTCTGCAGCCTTTATTACATTGTATGCCAAGTTCAGTTCAACAAGAAAAATTTGATGAAAGGTCTTCTTTAAGCAGAGTCACTCACTGGTCCTGTTCTGCCCTAGTCTATTTTGAGGTCTGAATGGCACATTGTAAAATGAATAACAAGAGTTAGGAATCATCCTGACTGGGCATACATTGTCAAGGAGGAAAGCCTTTTACGCATTTTTTGATAAAAAGAATATCAAATATGTCCTCTTTATTTTTTACATACTGTATATATAGTATATTTGTTTGTTAGTAGTTACTGCATACATCTGCACCTGCATATTCCATTTATTCTAGCATGTGTGCTGGCCCTTTTTTTGAGTTTTGCTTTAAGTTCTGATGTACAGTGAAGGAAATAATTATTTGATCCCTTGCTGTTTTTGTAAGTTTGCCCACTGACAAGGACATGAACAGTCTATAATTTTAAGGGTAGGTTAATTTTAACATTGACAGAAAGAATAACCAAAAAAATCAAGAAAATCACATTGTATAAATTAGAAAAATTTATTTGCATTTTGATTTGAGAAATAAGTATTTGATCCCCTACAAACCATTATGAGTTCTTGCTCCTACAGACCAGTTAGATGCTTCTAATCAGCTCGTTACCTGAATTAAAGACAGCTGTCTTACATAGTCACCTGTATAAAATACTCCTGTCCATCAGTCAGACTCTAACCTCTACAACATGGACAAGACCAAAGAGCTTTCTAAGGATGTCAGGGACAAGATCATAGACCTGCATAAAGCAGGAATGGGCTTCAAAACCATAAATAAGATGCTGGGTGAGAAGGAGACAACTGATGGTACAGTTTTAAGAAAATGGAAGAAAAGAAACACAAAATGACTGCCAATCTACATTGATCTGGGGCACCATGCAAAATATCATCTCGTTGGGTATCCTTGATCATGAGGAAGGTGAGAGAACAGCCTAAAACTACACGGGGGGAACTTGTTAATGATCTTAAGGCAGCTGGGACCACAGTCACCAAGAAAACCATTGTTAACACATTACGCATTAAAGGATTAAAATCCTGCCGTGCCCGCAAGGTCCCACTGCTAAATAAGGCACATGTGCAGGCCCATCTGAAATTTGCCAGTGAACACCTGGATGATTCTGTGAGTTATTGGGAGAAAGCGCTGTGGTCAGATGAGGCAAAAATTGAGCTCTTTGGCATTAACTCAACTCGCCATTTTTGGAGGAAGAGAAATGCGGCCTATGACCCTAAGAACACAGTCCCCACTGTCAAGCATGGTGGTGGAAACATTATGTTTTGTAGTGTTTCTCTGCTACGGGCACAGGACTACTTCACTGCATCCATGGGAGAATGGATGGAGCCATGTATCATAAAATAATGAGTGACAACCTCCTTCCCTCCGCCACAACATTAAAAATGGGTCATGGTTGGGTCTTTCAGCAAGACAATGACCCAAAACATGCAGCCAAGGAAGCAAAGGAGTGCCTCAAAAAGAAGCACATTAAGGTCATGGAGTGGTCTAGCCAGTCTCCAGACCTTGATCCCATAGAAAACTTACGGAGGAAGTTGAAGCTCCTTGTTGCCAAGCGACAGCCTCAAAATCTGAATGATTTAGAGATGATCTGCAAAGAGGAGTGGACAAAAATTCCTCCTGACATGTGCGCAATCCTTATCATCAACTACAAAAAACATCTGATTGCTCTGCTTGCCAACAAGGGTTTTGTCACCAAGTATTACGTGTTGTTTGCCAGAGGAATCAAAAACTTATTTCTCACTGTAAAATGCAAATACATTTATCTAATTTATACAATGTGATTTTCTTGATTTTTTGGGGGGATATTCTATCTCTCAATGTTAAAATTAACCTACCCTTAAAATTATAGACTGTTCATGTCTTTGTCAGTGGGCAAACTTACAAAAACAGCAAGGGATCAAAAAGTTATTTTTCTTCACTGTATAAGCTTTTCAAAGTCACTTTAAACATTAAGTGTTCCTTAAAAAATATAGGTTTTGTAAATTTAATTGAAAGCATGAAACATTGCTGCTAAACTTTTAATCCTTCTATCATCCTGTCTGCCTAAAGTACATTCAAATTGAAAGGTTGAAAATAAGGAATTTTTCAACATGTTTGTCAAACCTTAGATATTTTTATAAATAAATGCAAATCATATCATCCAAATTTACTACAAATATGAGGCACAATGTGTCATGTAAACAATCTCAGAATCACTGGGATGTGTTAAAACATTCCAGAGTTAATATCGCAACATCTAAGATTTGGTAAATTTGGCCTGGTTGTAAAGGTGAAAACAGGCTTCAGTGTCAATGAGTTTAATTTGATCAATATGTATTCCACCTGGCAAACATCATAAGAAAAAAATATAATTCAAAAATGTAGATTGCTAATTTTTACTCATCCAGCCCCCCAAATAGTGTAATAAAAGTGATCAAAATGTATGTATCAAAAAATGATACCACTGAAACTGCATGTTGTCTCTCAAAAAATAGGCCTATATGCAATTTTTTTATGGAAAAAAATATTAACTTATACAATAGCTCTCGGAATATATGTAGTGTATTCATTGTACAAATGTAATATAACAAAAAGTGAACCATTTTAATTTAACATTACTATAATTTTGTTGAACGAAGGAATGAAACTGACACAGTATTCATGCTCCATGTAAATAGCATAAAATTTAAAATATCAAAGAGCTACACCAAAATTGTCCATTTTTTAATTCTGTTTTACCTTAGAGTTAAAAAAGTTGGGTAATAAGATATGTGCATCCCAAAATACAGCTGAGAAATACAACTTATCTACAAAAAACAAATGGCTAGTCCTTGTACTCTGTTTTCTCGTTACGCCTGTTACCGATCAGATAAATTTTACTTTATATTTTGATAGCTCAGACATTTCTAACACAACAATACCAAATATCTGTGGTTTTTTTATTGTTTTATTTTTAATGGAGTAAAGTGGGGTGATTTGAACTTTTCTGTTTTTTTTTAATTTTTATATTTTTTCAAACTTTTTTTTTCACTTTTCACTTTATTCAATAGTCGCCTTAAGAGTTTAGAAGCACCAATCGTCCAATCGCATGTGCTATACATAGCAGGCATTCAGCTATATGAATAGTAAAAATCACAATCTCCTATTAACGCCGACCATAAGCCATAAGACGGCATTCACAGGAGTGTCATGATGACAGGTACGGGGGACTACTGCAGACCTCCGAATCTTATGAAAACCAATCAGTGCCCCACTTGACAGGGGCGCCAATGGGTGTGACTTCTGACATATTTCCGTCCGGTGAGCGTTAAATGCCGCTGTCACTGATTGACAGCAGAATTGAACTTGTTAACAGCAGCCGGTGGTTCTCTGATCTACAGCTGTTAGAGGCACTTTATGGCTGATTTAATCAGCCATCAAGTGCAGGAAAAGATGCGAGCTCAGTGCCAGATCCCACATCAAAAGCAGGGACATGGCTGATGATGCAAATATATGTCATCGGTCGTGAAGGGGATATATACTGTATATGTACATATGTATCTATTGAAAATGAAAATTCCTAATGGAAAGGAATAGCATGTCTAGCATTACACAATGAGAATATATGAAGAAAACCATGTATCCCATGCAATTGTAAGATTGGACTAGTAGGACCTCACGTCAATAATTGGAAGAAGAGGCAGACAAAAGAAGAATATGATGGTCAAAGATAATATTAACTTAGCAATAGTTTATTAAACATTTAATTACACAGGTCACAATAGGGGGAAGATGACTCTCTTGTCTCATTATAATGAATGTGTGAGGAGGTGCACCAACTTTCATGCCCCCCCCCATTTCCCGAAAACATCAGTAAGTTTAATGTAAATGTGTGAAATATGTTTTCCTGTGGTAAAAAGTGTTCATTTCCCTGTGGGCTGCAGTGCTAATCAATGGCCACAAGATGTCAATGTGTTCTTATTCATTCTTGTACAGAAATGAGTGAAAGGTTAAGTCTGCCTAGTAACAGACACTAGGGAAAGTGTGAGAGTTAACTGTAAGGTCGACCCATAGTGGGAAGGAGGATTGGGAATCTCGGGGTAGTGAGAGGTAGAGGAAGTGAGTGATGTAAGAGGGGAGAAGAGACCATGTGGGGCGTCACACCTCTGGATTCCAATGCATGGAATATGTGTTTATGCTCCCCTATGCGGTCACTATTAGCTTCACGATAGCTCACTTATTATTATTCTCTGCCACCACCGGCCAGATTTGAAATATAATACAGGCCTTGTCGGACGCCTGTGTTCTGGTAGCGTATATAGCTTCAGAGAAGAGAACGATTACAGAGCAAAAGAAACAGAACTATTAAATTTTATATTTAATCCAAAAGGGAGGCAGTGTTAGGAAAAATATCCAAGGATTTTACAAAGGGGACATTGCAATACAGAATATACAGTTACACAAAATAAACATGACTAAAGAAAAACTTACTCTATACATATCGAAGGGACGATTCCATATAGGTGGAGGGAAGCACTCCGATGCCCGTTCAATGAACATCACCCGTGATACCCAAAATACTCCTCTCTGTCAATCTCTTCACTGGCTCCCCATTGCTCAGAGACTCCAGTTCAAAACCCTAACCATGGAATACAAAGCCACTCACAACCTGTCTCCTCCATTTATCTCTGACCTAGTCTACCATTACATACCTGCACGCAACCTCCGATCCTCACAAGATCTCCTTCTCTACTCCCCTCTTATCTCCTCCTCCCACAATCGCATACAAGATTTCTCCCATGCTTCCTCCCTACTCTGGAACTCTCAACCCCAACACATCAGACTCTCGTCGACTGTGGAGCCTGATGACCCACATCTTCCGACAAGCCTACAACCTGCAGTAACCACCGCTCCACCATACCACTGTATGACCAGCTCTAGCCTCACCTACTGTATCCTCACCCATCCGTTGTAGATTGTGAGCCCTCGCTGGCAGGGTCCTCGCTCCTCCTGTACCAGTCACTGTCACATTGTGTTCAAGATTATTGTAATTGTTTTTGCTTTGTATACCCCTTTTTCACATGTAAAGTGCCATGGAATAAACGGCGCTATAATAATAAATAATAATAATATTAATAATATGTAACTTCCAACATCAGTATTACTCCAACCTCAGCAAACTATTTTATGCTGAAGGGAGAGACCTGCCCACACCATCCTGGGATGACATCATGTGGGCTGGTCTTCAGCCTACACATTTTATTAAGAGATCTGGTTTTTGGGATAACTTATCACTGGTTGATCCCAGAAGCCCAAAAGCTATATCATATTTTCCGTTATGATTTTACCTTCGTTTAGAGATGACGCATGGCATGGCTGCGGCATGTTATTCTGGTGATCTTGCGCTACAGCTCCCTGGAGGGGCTTATGGCTATGAAAAAATAAGCATCTTGTTCCTTGGCTGACCCTGCCACTAAAAATATAGGTCCCATTATTAGCAGAGTTATGGAACTTACAATATTCAATATTTTCTGTCAGTGCCCAAGAGTCTGGAGACTTTGATTAAACTCCCTTTGAAGTCCTGGGAATGAGATTTCAAGTTATCTGTGGATCAGATAAGCCTGCGTCTAATTGTCCCCTGCCGCTGCCAGGGGAAATTCACTAGCATTTTAAGTAGGTTTGTGGCACCTCTCTTGCCAGCATTTCTTTACAAGGCCTTACTCATGAGTGTGTTGATTGGGTTTTTGTGCAGAGATTTACATGGAGACAGATCTTGTACTGACAAATGGTCGATTGCTAGCTCTTGTCTTTGGACAAAAGGTGGATAAGGGAGGGGGATAGGGACTTTGGGAAATTGGTTAATATTCTCTTAATTTCTATGACAGGGGAGAAGAAAAGATTTAAAATTTGTCTATGACATGGACCTATCGGGGGGTTCATCATTCAGAGATTTAGCTGGAAACCCCAATGTGCTCAGCTTAGAATGCAGGATAAATGGGAACCAAAATGTTATGTAAAATGTAAGTACATGCACTGTATTTTTCGGACTATAAGACACACCGGACCATAAGGCGCACCTAGGTTTTAAAAGAGGAAAATAGGAAAAAAAATGTAAGCAAAAAATGTGGTCATGATGCCCTGTTATGGGGGAGGGGATCTGATGCTGACATTGGTATTGGGGAAATGTCCCCCAATTCTGTTAATATCCTCCATCCTGGTATGTATGGCCCCTCCTTCCTGGTATAAGTGTCCCCCATCCCATCCTGGTATGCAGGGCACCCCTTTATCCCCCATCCTGGTATGCATGGCACCCCTTTATCCCCCATCCTTGTATGCATGGCACTCCTTTATACCCCATCTTGGTATGCATGGTACCCCTTTATCCACCATACTGGTATGCATGGCACCCCTTGAGCCCCCATCCTGGCATGCATGGCACCCCTTGAGCCCCCATCCTGGTATGCATGGCACCCCTTGAGCCCCCATCCTGGTATGCATGGCACCCTCTGAGCCCCCATCCTGATGTGCATGGCACCCTCTGAGCCCCCATCATGGTATGCATGGCAACCTCTGAGCCCCCATTCTGGTATGCATGGCACCCGTTGACCCCCCATCCTGGTAAGCATGGCACCCTCTGAGCCACTATCCTGGTATGTATGGCACCTTCTGAGCCCCCATCCTGGTATGTATGGCACCTTCTGAGCCCCAATCCTTGTATTTATGGCACTTTCTGAGCCCCCATCCTGGTATGTATGGCACCTTATGAGCCCCCATCCTGGTATGCATGGCACTCCCCTGAGCCCCCATCCTGGTATGTATGTCACCCTCTGAGCCCCCATCGCGCTGCCTACAAAAATAAAAGAAACACTCATACTCACCTCTAGCGATGAGCGAGCACTAAAATGCTCGTGTACTCGTTGCTCGGGTCAAGCAAATTGGAATACTCGGGTGCTCGACCCGAGCAACAAGCCCAATGTAAGTCTATGGGAAACTCGAGCATTTTTCAGGCGGCTCTCCCCGGCGGTCTGCAGAGGGCCTAAAAATTGCCCAAATCGATGGAAACAGTGCTCAACTGACATGGGAACAGCATGGGGAATACACCTGGAAGCATTTCTGACTCCCAGGTCACTGCTGCTGTTAACAAAGTTGTCAGAGTATTACGCCACGGTTACAGACTTACAATAAAACATACAAAAACGAAACCAAAATGGATTTTCCTGGGAAATATGTAAAGGAACATCTTTTCCAGGGTTATGACTTATATAGAAGGCAAAATAAATAACCAAAACCAAAAATACTCCTCCACACCTTGGGCTATGTTCACACGTTGCGGTTTTGATGCGTTTTTGCACATTTGCATTGCTTTCGACAAAGACAAATGCATTCACCAGGAAATGTCATTTTAACATTTTACAACCTTATCTGGCCATGTGGTGTGTGACACATCACCAGACACATGCATACAGTGCTGAAAAGACATGGGAAAAGCATGGGTAAGACCTCTGGAAGCATCTCTGACTTCCAGGTCACTGCCTAAAAGTGTGCCCATCATGAGTGATATTTGGCGTATGCAAAGATGCCTCCCGCCTTTCATCTGTCATTGCAGACTTGCAACAATCACCGTCCACGTCCTTGTCCCACTGCAGCGTTCAGTTGTCCCTACCCCATTCCTTGGAATGCAAGCGCAAGTATGCAGGCAGCCAGCCAGCCACCCACCCACAGGCTAAAATACTATACTGCCAAATTTTTGACAGCTGCTGGCACTTGAAATGTGGCCTATTAAGCTCGTGGAGGCGAAAGCTTTTCACAACCTCATGCCGGCAGTGGCCGGATGTCCATACTCTGTCCTCAGTCACCACTATATTTCCAGGTATCGCCTCTGCCTTCCACAAGCAGGGGTCCCATAACATTAACCGTGCCCTCCCCAGTGCACTTACTGGGAAGGACCACCTAACCACAAACACGTGGACAGGTGAATGTGGCCAGGGATGGTACAGAGCCAGTCAACAACTTTTTTTTGCTGACAGTTGTATTTAGCTTGGTGAAAGGATTGGCATAGAGGGAAACCCTATCTACCCTGCTAGTCATTTCTCACAGGAAGTCCTGTAATGCAGCTTGTTGAGGAAGCAATGACAGCCCGTCCAACATCAACTCGCCCTTGTCCGTGGTGCTTTGACATACACACATCTTTCTTTGCGCATTTAATTTCTTGAATACAGAGTTGGACACTGGCCTGATCTGTAATACGGTTTGAGAAATAACATGCATAAGCATGGCCGATCCACATTAAAAAAGCAGCCATAGAGTGTCCCGGAACCTTCCCCCACACTTTTTTTAGCCAGGGCTGCTTTGGACGGGCCCACCAGAGAACCAGAGACTCCTCCGGCTGGCCCAGGCTTCTCGTGAGGCCATGATGATGATAGAGGCCACCATCTGCTTAGTTTTCTGTTACTTGGAATGCAAGTGCAAGTATGCAGCCAGCCAGCCACCTACCCACAGGCCGCAACACAAACTGCCAGATTTCTGGGCAGCTTTTTTCACTTGAAATATGGCCTTTTAAGCTCGTGGAGGCGGAAGGTATTCACAACCTCATGCCATCGGCGGCCGGGCGGCCATACTCGGTCCCCAGACGCCACTATATTTCCCGGTATCGCCTCCGCCTTTCACAAGCACGGGTACCACAACATTACCTGTGCCCTCCCCAGTGCTCTTACTGGGAAGGACCGCCTAACCACAAACACGTGGACAGGTTATTGTGGCCTCGGACGGTACGGAGCCAGTCTACAACTTTTTTTTGCTGAGAGTTGTATTTAGCTTGGTGAAAGGACTGGCATAGAGGGAAACCTTATCTAGCCTGCATGTCACTATTTCTCCCGGTGTTGTCTCCATCTTCTACAAGCGAGGGTCCCTGAACATTACTGCTGGTACTTTTCTGGGGAAATTTTCTTGCCTCCTACCAGCCTGGAATATTTCCAGCAAAATATGGTACGACGCCATGGTATTAGCACTGCCCCCAGTACCAGTAGCGAAGCCATTCCCAATTTACTTCTCAGGAATTTTATTTGGTAGACTGAGTGGCTGCCCAAATACATTTTCTCACAAAGGAGCTGAAGATAGTGTGGAAGCAGGTGCAAGTTTCTCCAGCCTGTTAGATATTAGAGGGTGAACGGCAGCACATTGGATCAGTGGTTAGCACTGAAGACATGCAGCACTTGGATCCTGGGTTCAAATCCCAGCAAGGACAAATCTGCCAGGACTTTGTATGTTCTCCCTGTGTTTGCGTGGGTTTCCACCTCAGTAAAAAAGCAGCCATAGAGTGTCCGGGAACCTTTCCACACACTTTTCTTAGCCAGGACTGCTTGTCAGCAGGATTGGGCAGTCCCACCAGAGAATCCTCTGGTGTGCCTTGACTTCTACCCAGGGAAAGTTCATGATAGCGCTAACTTTGCGGCTGCTATGGGGCTCTTGAGCAGGGGAGAAAGGTTAGCGCTCAGAATCAAATCCTCTGGTGGGCACAATGTTTTTCAATCTGAAACAGCTTTTCAGTGGGATTTGTATTTCACCACAGCCATATTCTTTAGCTCGGTGAAAGGACTGGCATAGAGGGAGACTGTATCTACCCCAGCTGTCATTTCTCCGTCACCAGGTTCCGCCCATTGTCACACACGACCATGCCTGGCTGTATGTTCAGCTGTGAGAGCCACAGATCAGGCTGCTGTGTTACAGCTTTCAACAACACTGCAGCGCTGGGTGGTTTGTCAATTAAGCATTAAGCATGTTATCTTCAGCACAGCCTGTTGCCGCTTGGCCAAGGCAGTGCTGCAGTGCTGTCAGCTTGTGACTGATGTGGTCATTTCGGAGGAGGAGGTGCATGAGCTGAACAATGTGATTACATTGTTGTTAAATTGGTGATGCTGTTTTTTATACTAAAGAAAGATCCTATTGTTTTGTTTTTTTTTAAGTTTTTTTTAAAAACAAATGCATTCACCGGGAAATGTCATTTTAACATTTTACAACCTTAGCTGGCAATGTGGTGTGTGACACATCTTCAGACACTTCCTGTTTTATTTATGATGGAGGGACTCTGAAAGTCATAAAGACTATTTTTATAGGGACATCAGATGGCCCTTACTATTCTTAAAAGGTCCGCAGTCAGCCCTCGCTATTGTTAGAGAGCCATCAGCCGGCTATGCTTTGTTGTTCCCATTATTAACAAGTGGGTCTCCTATACTGTTATTGCGTATCCAGTGACTGCCAAAAATTTGGACGCAACCCAATACCCCTTTGAAGAGACATAGAGGAGGGTCTCAGTAAAAAAAAAATTCCCATTATAAAGGAGAGGGTCTCCTATAAGTGGTAATGCCCATGCTGTGACTGCAAGGGCTGCCAAAATTTGGGAAAAACCCCACTAAGAATTTAAAGACACATAGAGCAGGGCCACAGTAACAAGGTACGACATGTTCCCATTTGAAAGGAGAGAGTCTGCTATACAGTTATAGGGTATGCAGTTAGTCCAATGGCTGACAATTTTAGGAAAAACCCCACTAAGAATTTAAAGACACACAGAGCAGGGCCACAGTAACAAGGTATGACATGTTCCCATTAGAAAGGAGAGAGTCTGCTATACAGTTATAGGGTATTATAAACAGATCGACCAACATAAATAGTATCATGGGTATCCGGTATAGAGGAAAAAACAACTTATCCTATATACCCATAATAAATAGCCAACTCGAAAATAGATACGAAAAACTAGAGAAACTCGAGTATGCGGCAAAGTTCGAAAAAACTTTCCTACGGGAACGGATAGGTGATTTTCCACTCATGACACCACGACGTTCTCCTACTTTGAGGGACATACTGGTCACCAGCCATTATGTTCCATCGCGGCCTAATCCGTTCGGATCCCGCGGTCCCAGGGTAGGTTCATTCCCATGTGGCCATTGTGTCGCCTGTACCAATGTCCTTCGGTGTACGTCGTTCCCCAACTCTGATGGCTCCCGTCAATTTGATATTCGCCACTTTATCTCTTGCAGTACCACACATGTGGTTTATTTTGCCACATGTGGGTGCAATTTGATTTATGTTGGTCTAACTTCTAGGGAGCTTCGAGTCAGGGTTCGGGAGCACGTACGGGACATTGGGGCAGCGCGGACAGTCACAGATCCCCGAGAGCTGAAGACGCTACCCCGACACTTTAGAGATTTTCACAACTGTGACTCTCGTTCACTGAAGGTGCGGGGGATTGATAAAGTGTGTCTCGGCTCTCGGGGTGGGAATGCCAAACGCCTCCTAGCACAAAAGGAGGCGAGATGGATAATTACCCTTGATACCCTGGCACCGCGGGGTCTGAATGAAAATTTAGGCTTTTCATCATTCTTATGATGCAGATAGCGTGTTCTGCGTCTCACAAGCGTTATGATCCCCCCTTTTTTCTCCTTTGGATTTGGCTGATGGCTCTTTTGAACTATAGATAACCCTGACTAAGGTATATCTGCTATCTGCTAATCCTCAGGTCGTACTTGATTTTAGTGCCCTTTCTTGGCCTTTACCTTATGCTCTCCTGTAGTTCCTGCTATCTAATTTATAGCGGATTCAATAGATATGGTGTGCCCACTTTAATTTTGTTTGATTTTATTGTTTTTGATTTTAATTATCTTATTTTTGATATATATTTTTTATCTAGTGTTTACAAATATCATTGATCCTCATTCCGGCTCCTATACAGTTTTATTCCATGAACAAATATTCCCTAACCGTATCAAGAAAGATGACTGACGGGCCCTGACGGATTTGGCCCACTCGGCTGCCTGTGTTCCGCCGTGGAATTGAACTCTTAACATCGTCATATCCTATTGTACGAACTCTGCTATACATCTCTGACCTTGATGAGGATTCGTTCTGACGGCAGATATGATATTGTAAGATGATGGTTTATGTGGGATATATAACTATGACTACGGTGGATGCAGGATGTGACACTCTGAGGTGGGCGGCGCGCATGCGCCGGGCTACTTACCCTCTGCGGTCCCGCGCGTCTGTCTCCATGGCACTGGCGACGCTCCGGATGTGGTCCTTGTGGCGCTTCCGGGGCGTCGCGTCTGCCTTGACGGGCGTTGCGGGGGGCGGGATTGTGTGAGCGGTCCTGGCGCATGCGCCAGACATGCCTTCCGGCCGGCGGCCATCTTCTTCCGGTCACGTGACATCACACGTGACCATTTTAGCGCACTATTTAAAAAGATGCCGGTCTTTGGACCAGCGACGCCTCTTGAGAAAGCAATCTACGCGAAACGCACGTCGAGGCTTGCGGGCTCTACACCTGTTCTCTCCTGCCTTGTCAATTCACCCTCCTGCCCTCTCCTTCTGGCACTGTTATTGGTGAGCTACCTCTATTTATAATGATTGTATATGCTGGATGCCTCTCAATACTGTATACCCTTTATTTATAATGATTGTATATGCTGGATAGCTTGCAATGTTGTATACCCTTGGGTTGATTACAAGTATATCTTTGGTATCCAGACCCTTTATGAATTTTTGAGCCATGGATTTCTTGCTCCCGATCTAGGTGTATCACTATTTTAACCCGGTCGTGCCTGCACCCTAGGGGAACACTCTTATTAATGACTTATTTTTGGATTTCATTCTGAATTACTTTGTACTATTGGTCTATGTGTTCCCCTTCGTTGCAGTATGACTGTGGTTGCTTTTTGTACCTTTTACCCTGTGATATGTTCCGCAATCTACATATATTTGTAATCTACACCATTTTAGATGTGACTTTCTCAATATTTAAAAAAGTTTTTTCGAATTTTGCCGCATACTCGAGTTTCTCTAGTTTTTCGTAGTTATAGGGTATGCAGTGAGTCCAGCGGCTGACAATTTTAGGAAAAACCCCACTAAGAATTTAAAGACACATAGAGCAGGGCCACAGTAATGAAAAATTCCCATTAGAAAGGAGAGAGTCTCCCATAGTGTTGGAAAATTTGGAGGCACTTAAATGCCCCTTGGAAGAGACATGGAGGAGGGCCTCATAAAAAAATGTTCCCTTTGGAAAGGAGAGGGCCTTCTATACTTGTAATGCCCATGCACTAAGTGTATGGGCTGACAAACATTTACCCCTGGGGGGTATACATGAACATACAGTATCAAAAAATGTTTTTACCGGCATCATAAATACCCTTTAAAGAAATTAAGTGGGTGTTGCATCACGGACCACGATCACACTTGTGATATGGTGGTGGAGGATGAGGAGAAGGATGAGGCCAAGAGCAAATAGCCAAAATCAGGAAGCGAATACCCATGTGTGGGTGTGAAAAGGTGCATGGGAATATAACTCTCAAGAAAAGACACTGGATTGGAGTTTGTTATGCTGCTATCATTCGGTGGTGTTGAGAAGTATGGCCCAATCCAGCCCTTGTTCATTTTTATAAGAGTCAGCCTGTCAGCATTTTCAGTTGACAGGCGGAGGTGCTTATCAGTTATAATTCCACCAGCGGCACTAAAAACCCGCTCTGATAAAACGCTGGCGGCAGGGCAGGCCAGGACCTCCAAGGCATAGAGAGCCAGTTCATTCCACGTATCCAGCTTGCATACCCAATAATTATAAGGCACAGCGGAATCACGGAGGACGTTGGTTCGGTCGGCAAAGTACTCCCTCAGCATCTTCCCAAACTGTGCACTCCTTGTGAGAGTACCCCGCGCCTCAGGGCCTGTCCGATGGAAGGGTCTGAGAAAACTCTCCCCGAACTTTGACAGTGTTCCCCTGCCTCTGCTGGATTGAAGTTGTGTCTCTCTCGCCTGTACTCCTTGGTTGCCCGACGAGGTGTGCCCTCTGCCGTCAGCATTTTCAGATGGGAATTTTTTTAATAGTTCCGCAAATAGGGCCTTCTTCTACAGCCCCATTTTTGTAGACCTGTCCGCCTCAGGAATAAGAGATATAAAGTTCTCCTTGTAGCGTGGGTCTAGAAGTGTCACCAACCAGTAATGACTGTCACCCAAAATTTTGAGAATGTGAGGGTCATGGAAAAGGCAGCGTAACATAAACTCAGCCATGCAGGCCAGGATACTAACAGGCAAGACTTCCGTGTCCTCAACAAGAGGATGACTGACCATGCTCTCTTCCTCCTCCTCTCTGTAATCTAGCTATCCATGCTGAACAGACAGTATGAGAGCTGTGCAGGTATTACCGTCTATAGTGCATGAAACTAGCTTCTGTCCTTCCTCCTCCTCCTCCTACTCCTCTTTCTCATTGTTACCCAATCCACGTTGGGATGAAATGAGGCATCGCTGTGTGTAATCACCCTGTATGGTTCCTTGCTCCATCTCATCGTGCTACGCCTGCAATGCATCCTCTTTGATTGTGAGCAGAGAGCGTTTCAGAAGACAGAGAAGCGGGATGGTGACACTAATTATGGTGTCATCACCGCTCACCATCTTGGTGGAGTCCTCAAAGTTTTGGAGGATGGTACATATGTCTGACATCCATGTTCTCTCTTGAGGTCTAATGTGTGGAGTCTGAACTGAAAAGCGACGGCCTTGTTGATGCTGGTACTCAACAACTGCCCTCTTCTGTTCACAAATCCTTCCCAACATCTGCAGTGTAGAGTTCCAACCCGTGGGGACATCACACACCATTTAGTTAGCCGGAAGCTGCAAACGCTGCTAAAACATGGCAAGGGCGTCGGAAGCTGTAGCTGACTTTCTAAAATGGGCACAAAGGCAGCGTACTTTAACAAGCAGATCCGGGAGCTCCGATTAGGATTTCAGAAACTGCTGAAATACGAGGTTACGCACATGGGCCAGGCATGGTACGTGTGTGAGCTCGCCTTGCCTCAGAGCCGCCGCCAGGTTCTCGCCATTGTCATACACGACCATGTCTTGCTGTAGGTTCAGTGGTGTGAGCCACATATCTGCCTGCTCTTTCAGAGCTGTCAACAACTCTTCAGCATTGTGCGGTTTTCCACCTAATCATATTAGCTTCAGCACAGCCTGTTGCCGCTTGGACGAGGCAGTGCTGCAGTGCTTCCAGCTTGTGACTGATCTGGTCATTTCGGAGATGGATGCTGAAGAGAAGGAGGAGGCTGAGGAGGATGAGGTGCAAGAGCTGTAGAGCGTGGGGCAACCCTGATTGACCTAGGGCCCGCAATCCTTGGCGTCGGGAGGACGTGTTCCGACCCAAGGTCCGACTGGGTCCCGGCTTCCACTATGTTAACCCATTGTGCCGTCAGCGAGATGTACCGTCCCTGCCCACAAGCACTTGTCCACGTGTCTGTGGTAAGGTGGACTTTACCGGTAACTGCGTTGTTGAGAGCACGGCTAATGTTTTGGGACACGTGCTTGTGTAATGCGGGGACGGCACACCGGTAGAAATAGTGGCGGCTGGGGACCGAGTACCAAGGGATGGCCGCCGCCATTAGGTTGCGGAATGTTTCCGTCTCCATGAGCCTAAAAGGCAACATTTCGAGCGCAAGTAGTCGTGAAATGTGAGAATTTAGTGGTGTGGCCTGTGGGGCGTTGGCTGCATATTTGTGCTTGTGTTCCAAGGACTGGGGCATGGACATATGAACGCTGCGCTCAGACAAGGACATGGACGTGCTTCCTGATGCTGCTACTTGAGAGTGTGCAACGACAGGTTGCAGGGCAGGAGGCATTTTTGCATGCACTATGGACAGGGGATTCGCTTGCATCCACAACAGCGGAAGAAGCAATGGTGCCACCCGCAGACACTGTTCCTGGATCCTGGGGTTTGGCCAGCAAAGTCGGGTGCTTTGCTGCCATATGCCTGATCATACTGGTGGTGGTCAGGCTGGTCGTTTTGCCACCCCTGCTGATGATGGCCTGGCAGGTGGTGCAAATGGCCTTTTTGAGGTTATCGGCAGAGTCTTTAAAAAACAATCAGACTCGGGAAGACCTTACATTTGTACTGGCAACTTCCTTCGTGTTGGTGTTATGGGGAATGGTTGCCTGCCTTCTGTCTGCAGCTACCACACTGCTTCTTCCTGCCTGTTGGGGTGCTCTGCCTCCCTCCCCTGTGTGCTGCTCTCCTCGCTCTGCATGTCCTCCTGCCAGGTTGGGTCAGTTACTATATCGTCCACCACCTCGTCTTCCACTTCCACAGCCTTGTCCTCCTCCTGACTTTCTGGCAATTGTGTCTCATCATCGTCCACCTCTTGTGACAATTTCCCACTGTCGCCTTCATGTGACCGTGGCTGCTCAAATATTTTGGCATCGCTTCACGCGATCTCCTCTTGCCCCGCTTCAAGTGGACCGGGCGAGAGTCCAGAATCTATAAATGGAAAATTGAACAGCTTTTCAGAGTGTCCAAGTGTGGGATCAGTTGTCTCTGGGTACTCAGCATGGTGGGAGGAAGGAGGATCAGGGTGAGGAATATGCGGTCCAGACTCACTGCTACTGAGACTTGACCATGTGGAAGATAGGGTGGTGGTGGTGGCTAAGTGACTGGAAGCATTATCCGCTATCCAACCAACAACCTTTTGATTCTGCTCTGTGTTCAATAGTGGTGTGCTGCGGTCCTCTAGAAATTGGGACAAGAAGGTCAGGCGAGAAGATGTGGGTGTTTGTTGTGGCACAATTTCATCTTGCCCATGGCCTTGTCCTGGGCTTCTGCATGCACCATTACCATCACGTCCAGTTCCCCGTCCCTTGCCACGTGCCTTGCCCATTTTAAATGGAGGACAGAATCTTTCACGCGCCCTACAAATGATTGAGTTTGGAGTGAACTTAAATGTGAGCCATTTGACAGAGAAAACACAGTTTTAATTACCTGGGCTGTAGGTAAGTAGATTGAACAGCAAACTGCTGTGAATTGCTACACTGACACACAGAAATTTTTTTTTAATGGAGGCCAGAAATGGCAGTATTTTCAGACAACGTATATGCATCCGTGTGATGGAGAGAACACATTTTTAAATACCTGGCCTGTAGGTAACTGTTTTGAACAGCATACCAGTGTCAAAAACTTTGCTGAGACACTGAAAGAAATTTTTAACGGAGGCCAGAAATGGCAGTATTTTCTGACAACGTATATGTGAGCCGTGTGATGGAGAAAACACAGTTTTAAATACCTGGCCTGTAGGTAAGTAGCTTGAACAGCAAACTGCTGTGAATTGCTTCACTGACACACTAAAGGAAATTTTTGATGGAGGCCAGAAATGGCAGGATTTTCTGACAACGTATATGTGAGCCTTGTGACGGAGAAAACACAGTTTTAAATACCTGGCCTGTAGGTAAGTAGTTTGAACAGCAAACTGCTGTGAATTGCTTCACTAACACACTAAAGGAAATTTTTAATGGAGGCCAGAATTGGCAGTATTTTCTGACAACGTACAGTACAGACCAAAAGTTTGGACACACCTTCTCATTTAAAGATTTTTTTTGTATTTTCATGACTATGAAAATTGTACATTCACACTGAAGGCATCAAAACTATGAATTAACACATGTGGAATTATATACTTAACAAAAAAAAGTGAAACAACTGAAAATATGTCTTATATTCTAGGTTCTTCAAAGCAGCCACGTTTTGCTTTGATGACTGCTTTGCATACTCTTGGCATTCTCTTGATGAGCTTCAAGAGGTAGTCACTGGAAATGGTTCTCACTTCACAGGTGTGCCCTGTCAAGTTTAATAAGTGGGATTTCTTGCCTTATAAATGGCCATCATTACTTTAAGAAATGAAGGTCAGTCAGTCTGAAAAATTGGGCAAACTTTGAAAGTGTCCCCAAGTGCAGTTGCAAAAACCATCAAGCGCTTCAAATAAACTGACTCACATGAGGACCGCCCCAGGAAAGGAAGACCAAGAGTCACCTCTGTTTCTGAGGATAAGTTTATCCGAGTCACCAGCCTCTGAAATCGCAGGTTAACAGCAGCTCAGATTAAAGACCAGGTCAATGCCACACAGAGTTCTAGCAGCAGACACATCTCTACAACAACTGTTAAGAGGAGACTTTGTGCAGCAGGCCTTCATGGTAAAATAGCTGATAGGAAACCACTGCGAAGGACAGGCAACAAGCAGGAGAGACTTGTTTGGGCTAAAGAACACAAGGAATGGACATTAGACCAGTGGAGATCTGTGCTTTGGTCTGATGAGTCCAAATTTGAGATCTTTGGTTCCAATCACAGTGTCTTTGTGCGACGCAGAAAAGGTGAACGGATGGACTCTACATGCTTGGTTCCCACCGTGAAGCATGGAGGAGGAGGTGTGATGGTGTGGGGGTGCTTTGCTGGTGACACTGTTGGGGATTTATTCAAAATTGAAGGCATACTGAACCAGCATGGCTACCACAGCATCTTGCAGCGGCATGCTATTCCATCCGGTTTGCGTTTAGTTGGACCATCATTTATTTTTCAACAGGACAATGACCCCAAACACAGCTCCAGGCTGTGTAAGGGCTATTTGACCAAGAAGGAGAGCGATGGGGTGCTACGCCACATGACCTGGCCTCCACAGTCACCAGACCTGAACCCAATCGAGATTTTTTGGGGTGAGCGGGACCGCAGAGTGAAGGCAAAAGGGCCAACAAGTGCTAAGCATCTCTGGGAACTCCTTCAAGATTGTTGGAAGACCATTTCCGGTGACTACCTCTTGAAGCTCATCAAGAGAATGCCAAGAGTGTGCAAAGCAGTCATCAAAGCAAAAGGTGGCTACTTTGAAGAATCTAGAATATAAGACATATTTTCAGCTGTTTCACACTTTTTTGTTAACTATATAATTCCACATGTGTTAATTCATAGTTTTGATGCCTTCAGTGTGAATGTACAATTTTCATAGTTATGAAAATACAGAAAAATCTTTAAATGAGAAGGTGTGTCCAAACTTTTGGTCTGTACTGTATATGTGAGCCGTGTGACTGAGAAAACACGGTTTTAAATACCTGGCCTGTAGGTAAGTAGTTTGAACAGCAAACTGCTGTGAATTGCTTCACTGACACACTGAAATTTTTTTTTAATGGAGGCCAGAAATGGCAGTATTTTGTGAAAACGTATATGTAATCCGTGTGACGGAGAAAACACGGTTTCAAATACCTGGCCTGTAGGTAACTGTTTTGAACAGCAAACCAGTGTCAAAAACTTTGCTGACACACTGAAATTTTTTTTTAATGCAAGCCATAAATGGCAGTAGTTTCTGAAAACATATATGTGATCCGTGTGACGGAGAAAACACAGTTTTAAATAGCTGGATTTTTAGCGCTGTAATATGGAAAGGACCTGGCTGTATTCTGCAGTGCCAACAAGCAAATGACGCAGAAAAACTGTGTTCTCTGGATTGCTATTTAAGCAAATTATGAGGATTAAGATGCAAAAAAAATTATTCCTGGCCCCTGAGACCTGGGCCTATTTCTAGAAATATAACAGCAGCAGAAGGCAGAACTGGAATGGAGCCTCTTGTCCTATGTGCACTGCAGTCTGTTATAGACCCTGCCTGCCTGCCTATTTACACTGCCTGCCTGATATCTCTGCAGATGGATTAGTTAGTTCTCAAAAGGACTGTTTGTTAAGATGGATATGTGTAATATACGGTTTTTCTCCCTACACTCCCTAATACACGATTAAATCTCTCCCTGACAAAGCAGCAGCTCTCCCTAAACTGTCTGATCCGGAGTGACTGTGACGAGCATGGCGGCGCCAGGTCTTATATAGACTTGATGACACTGTGCGGCAAGCCAATCACTGTAATGCCCACAACCAACATGGCTACGGCATTACAGTGCATGGCAGGCAATATCTGCATGTTCATTGGCTCTCTAAAGAGCGCCAAACATGCAGGGAGGTGACCCGAGTTTCCACCAGCGCAACCCGGAAATACTCGCCGAGCTTGGCGAGCACCATGATGCTCGGGCGAGTACTGAGTAGTGGCAAGCACATTCGCTCATCACCACTCACCTCCTCTTTCCTCAAGCGCTGTTCCACTCTGCTGCCAAAACTTTCACTGTGTGAGCTGCGCATGGCAGGGCGTGCATGGCGTCCCTGCCATGCGCCATCTCACAGTGTGAGACACTGTGCTGGAATAGTCACTGCTCCCCACGCCATGACTCTGTGAGTGGGGAGCAGTGACCATTCAGTCTGTTCAATAGCCGGCACACTGTACCGCAGCGCGGCTCCTGCTGGTGCTCTGTGGTCAGTGTGCCTGCTGTTAAAGACCATGAATATTCACTACAACCCATGGGAGTAGGTTTTAGGGAATATTCATGAGCTTTAATAGCGGGCACACTGACCGCAGAGCAGCAGCAGGAGCCGTGCTGCTGCTCCAGTGGGCCGGCTATTAAGAGAGATGAATATTCATTGCTCTCCAGGCCCATGGGCACCCTTGGAGTCACTATACCTATAGTTAAATTCATAGAGGGGTTTAATTTCCAAAATGGGCCAGCTTGAGAGGGGATTCTTCTCTTATGGCACTAAAGGGCTCTGTATATGGGATCTGCAAACTATTCTATGATAAAGTGTTCTCAAAGACTAAAATAGCATTACTTCCCTCCTGAGCCTTGCCGTTTGACTAAGCAATGCTATACGGAGTATTGCCATGCTCTGCAGTAATTTTGTGACAAATTTTGGTGTCATTTTTGCCCATTTCCCATGTGAAAATGGAAAATATGGGGCTAGAACAAAATTTATGGGGTAAAAATGTTTTCTTTTCTTCACTGCCCAATGCTATAAAGTTCTATGATACACTTGTGGTGTCAATATGATCACTGCACTCTGATAAAATCAGTTAGACGTATAGTTTTTAAAATAGGGTCACTTATTGGGGTTTTTTCTGTTCTGGCACCTCAGGGTTTCTTCCAGTGGGTTATGGCACCCGCAAACCATAACAATAAAATCTTCACTATAATATGGGGCTCCATCTCTTCTGAGCTTTCCACTGTACCTGACAAGTATTTCTTGATTACATGTAGGGTATTGGTACACTCAGGAGAATTACACAATAAACTGTGCACTCTATTTTTTCCAATTTGCCATTATAAAAATTAAAAACTTGGAGCTAAACAACATTTTAGGGGAAAAAAATAATTATTCTTTTTTCACTGTCCAATAATCTAAAATTCTGTAAGGCACATGTGGTGTCAACATGTTCACTGCATCTCTAGATGAATTCATTTGGGGTATAGTTTGTAATATGTGGTCACATATGGAGAGTTTCTGCTGTTCTGGTACCTGAGGGGCTCTGTTCATGTTTCATAGCCCCCTCAAACCATTCCAGCAAAATCTGAACTCCAATATGGCGCTGCTTCCCCTCTGAGCTTTGCACTGTGCATCAAAAGCAGTTTTTTTACCACATATGGGTTATTGTCGTACTCAGGAGAAACTGCAAAGTATACCATTCATTTTCTCCTATTATCGCCTTTGAAAATTAAAAACTTAGGTCCAAACCAATATTTTAGTGGAAAAAAATTATAATTTTCCATTTACTCAGTCTAATGTTATGCAATTCTGTAAATCGCCACAAGGGTAAAAATGCTCATTACTCCCCTTTATGAATTTCTTGAGAGGTATACTTTCCAAAGTTTGGTCACTTGTGTGGGTTTCTGCTGTTTTGGCATGTCAGGGGCTCTTCAAATGTGACATGGCATCCGCAATCTATTCCAGCCAAAATTGAGCTCCCGAATTCAGTTGGCGCTCTTTCCCTTTTTTCATTTTCATAGCTCAATGTTATAAAATTCAGTAAAGCACCTGTGGGTGCAAGGTGCTCCCCACACCTCTAGTTAAGTTACTTAAGGAGTGTAGTTTCCTAAACAGGGTTACTTGAGAGGCTTTTAAACTGTTTAGTAGTGTTGAGCCACCCCCGTAGTGTTCGAGTTCGGTTCGGTTCGTCGAACACCCGTGTGTTCGCCGAACTGTTCGTCGAACTGTTCGTCGAACACCTTCGAACACCGTTAAAACCAATGGCAGGCAAACAAAAACACATAGAAACACATAGAAAACACCTTCAAAGGTGTCCAAAAGCTGACAAACTGCTCAGAAGACATAACTAACACATGGAAAAGTGACAAGTACATATAGTCGAACACCTTCGAACACCGTTAAAACCAATGGCAGGCAAACAAAAACACACAGAAACACATAGAAAACACCTTCAAAGGTGTCCAAAAGCTGACAAACTGCTCAGAAGACATAACTAACACATGGAAAAGTGACAAGTACATATAGTCATGCGAAAATAAAAGAGGTGGAGGAGTTAAAGGAGGGGGAGACACAGATAGAGGCAAGTCATGCCCTTCTAAAATCAAGAAAGGCTGGAGTAAAAATCTAAAATAAGCCTACCAACACCCAGACGTCGTGACAAGAAAATTAAAAAAAGAAATATCTTTAGGTAGAATGGCGGTTCCATTCAGAACACTTTCCTTACAAGACGTAGTGGTATCCCCGTTGTGAGTTGTGCCAAAAACGGAACCCAATACATTCGGACTAATCCACCATTTGTCATATCCAAGGGGCAGGTCAGTAAACTACAACATCGACGCGGAACCAAGTACAGTAGTATATACTGTACATCCTTTGACAAGGCAATCAGGGGGATCAAGAAATTGGGAAGGGTCACCCTAATGGCCAAAACAGACATTGATGCGACGTTCCGGTTACTTACTACCTGTGCCTCCGAATAGTGTCCACCTTTTGGGCTGCTTCTGGGAAGGAGAATACTATATAGATCGCTGTTTGCCTATGGGGTGGTCCAGATCCTGCTCACTATTTGAGGCGTTTAGTTGCTTCCTCGAATGGGTTGTAATGAACGTTTCTAAGGCGGCACATATTATCCATTACCTCGACAACTTCTTATGCCTGGGCCCAAAAGATTCGCCACAGTGTGAATACACGCGGTAGTCCACCTGTGAGAAGGAGAGAGCTGGAGGGAGAGTGGACACCACAGAGCCGAGGGGTTAGATGGAGAACGGAAGAAGGAAAGAGGGTGAGGGAGGTAAGGGAGTACAGTGGAAGGCCGACCTTAGCTCCCCCATGTTCCTGCTCGGCGGGGAACAGCCCTGGGAAGAAAAGTCGCTTGCGCATCCCTTTGAGGTTACGGGCGTGAGCGGGCAGAGGGACTACGCTGGAGTGCGAAGCCGACACGGCCAGTCCATTCCTGTCCGTGCGACCTCTGTGTCGCCGGGTTTGTGCTAGAGCAGCGGTGGACCCTGACGGCCTGCCCCCCTCTCCCAATACTGGTGCCTGTCCGCTGTTGGGTCGAGCAGAACATCTGTAGAAGAAAGACCATCTTCCAGCTAAACTAAGATGTCTACTTCTTTTCGTGGACAACGTGATATGATCCCTTTCTTATGGACAAGCCCATCGCTAAAAATTCCAGATAAGGCACAAAAACAGCAGGTGCTTAAACGGATATCAAGTGCTCCTTCAAGTGGGATCTCCTCCACCTCAACTTCAACATCACAAATACTCCAGTCCTCAGAGGTGTCACCCCAATCGCACTTCCTACCTCACAGCTCCCAAGTCTCCACCTGCCGGTCTGAGTATGGGGTAACACAGATGGTGGAGTCTGCAGAGCTGTTTACCTATACTATAGCCTGGGAAACGGAGGTCTGCTAAAGAGCTTCTGTAAATCCAGACGAGGAAATGATCTGCACTGATGCCCAGAATCTGATCCAGGACCAGATGAAGAAGGTTCTGAGCATAATGTAGACCCTCGTGCCCAAACTGTAACTCCTGTTAGTGGAGACCATGATGAAGATGATGATGAGACTCAAATACCTGATTGGAGCGACAACTTGACTTTTCAGTGAGGGCAGGAAGAGGTTGGCTCTGAGGACGACGGGTGTGAGAACACACAGGGCGATGATAATGAGGTTGGAGATCCCACTTACTGTCAACCCATAGTCAGCCAGTCGATGAGGTCAGCGGAGGAGGTGGAGGAGGATACTATTGACGACGAGGTTAGGTTGCGCCTTCCTGGACAGAGATGGAGTACTGGAAGCACGTCAACAACTGCATCCTCAACCACAGCTCTGCCTCTGACCACAAGTCGTGGCGGCTCTTCAGGTCGCATGGGCTCTAAGCCTTGCATAGCCTGGGCATTTCTTTCAGATGGATACGGATGACCTAACTCGTGTAATCTGTAATATTTGACACCAAAAGCTAAGTAGAGGCCAAAAAATCCATTGTTTGAGTACTTCATGCATGAACCGTCATATGGATATGAAGCATAAGTTGCAGTGGGAAGTTCACCGTGCTGCAATGCGGCCTAGCGGGCCGGGCCAACCACCGTCTGCCCCATCTTTTGCATTCGCGGCCTCTTCATCCTCTGTGGCTGGGGGGACAGCAGTCACACATGTTTTTGGATGCAGACCTGCCACCTCTTTACACGCAACAGCCAGTGTGATTGGCAGGTCATCATTTCATTTGGAAGTGGAAACAGCAGCTGGTGTTGAGCGCTCTCCGACATCGAGAGCACCACCTTTGGATCAAAGCAACCTAACTTTTCCGCCTGCATCTTCCTCACAGACCGGCAAGTTTGCCGGGGACACCCTACTCAACCCCGTCTAAGCACAACAGCCAGCCCTTGGTCCCTCAGATGTGGACAAGTAAAAGACCATTTCCTCCTAGCCATGACAAAGCTAAGAGTTTGAATTTCACCATCTGCAAACTGTTGGCTACAGAAATGCTGCCTTTCCGCCTGGTGGAAACAAAGGATTTTCGAGACCTTATGTCTGTCGCAGTGCCCCAGTACCAGATGCCCAGTCGGCATTACTTCCCAAAGAAAGGTGTGCCTGGGCTCCACCAGCATGTCGCACACAACATCACCATTTCTTTGAGAAACTCTGTGTGTGACAGGGTGCATTTCACCACAGACACGAGGGCGAGTAGTCATGGACAGGGGCGTTACATGTCGCTGACTGGGCACTGGCTAACTATGGTGACAGCAGGACAAGGGGCTGCTGTCCAAGTCTTGCCGTCCCCACAAGTTGTGCGTCAATCCTCTATCTCGAAGTTCCTCCACTGCTTCTGCCTCTTCAACCTCCTCTCTGTCCTCCACCTGCACCCAAAGCCTGTCTGGTCATGCCACAAGCTTTCTAACTGCACAGAAGGGATCTGGCACACCTCCTTACTATGCTGGCAGCAGGGCTCAATGTCATCAGGCAGTTTTCACTTTGAAATGTCTGGGAAATGTGAGTCACACAGCTGAGGAGTTGTGGTCAGCTCTGGAGAACCAGTTTCATGAATGGTTGTCTCCATTGGACCTGAAACCAGGGAAGGCCGTGTGCGACAATGCTGCAAACCTGGGTGCGGCCCTTCACAAGAGCAATTTCACACACGTGCCTTGTATGGCTCACGTGTTGAACCTGGTTGTCCAGCAATTTTTAGCCCACTATCTTGGACTAGATGGCCTTCTGCAGAGGGAACGGTCACTGTGTACTCACTTCCGCCGTTCGCATCCCGCAGCTCAACGACTTACATCTCTACAGAAGTCTTTGGGCCTGTCAGTTCACCGGCTGAAATGTGATGTTCCGACACGGTGGAATTCAACTCTGCACATGTTTCAGCGACTGTGGCAGCACCGACAAGCCCTGGAGCAAAAACGTTCTGACGTATAGCCTAGGCCAATGAGATCCAGAGGTGGGGAAAATCACGCTGCAGGAGTGGTCTCAGATCAGGGACCTATGCACCCTTCTGCACAATTTTGAAATGGCGCCGAAGATGTTTAGTGCTGACGATGCCATTATCAGCATGACTATTCCGGTGATTTACATGCTGGAGCACACGTTAAACAGAATTCGGAGTCAGGTGGTGGGACAAGAGGAGATGGAGGAAGTAGAGGAGGAGTCATATGCGGAAGGGATAACATCACCAAGGTCCAGACGGTCGGCAGCACCAAGGCGGCAGGAATGGGAGGGAGGGGGAGAGGGCTTGATCAGGGCGCATGGTAACAGCCAAACTGTTGAGGAAGGTGCAGGAGCTGAGGAAGAAGTGGAGGACGAACTGGCGATGGGCATGAAAGACTCATCAGATGGGGGAGACCTTGATCACATTTCTGTTGTGCGAGGTTGGGGGGAGAGGGCAGAGGAAGGATGCATGATTCTTACCTCGCTAACAACACAACAAGGACTTGGTCCTCCTGGATGCGTAAGACACATGAGTGCCTTCTTGCTGGACTACCTGCATCATGACCCACGGATTGTCAGAATTCTAAGTAATCCCGACTACTGGGTGGCCACACTCTTAGATCTCCGCTACAAAAGTAAATTTGCCAAAATAATTCCTGCCATAGAAAGGGATTCACGCATGCAGGAGTATCAGCAGAGGCCGTTGCAGAATCTTACATTTGCTTTTCCACAAAACATCAGTGGTGCACATAGTGAATCTCACAGTTCTAACTTGCCAACCATGGGACTGTCGAGTCTTCATCACTCAAACCGTAACAGTAACACAGTATCTGTTGGTAACAGCAATTTTGTGGAATCGTTTCACCACTTTTTTAGACCATCCTTTGCAAGGCCACAGGAGACAAGAAGTCTGACACATAGTCAATGCCTAGAGAGGATGGTACAGGAGTATTTCCAAGTGAACATCGAAGCCATGACTGTGTCACTGGACCCTTGCTCATTTTGCGCTTCCAATCTGGAAAATAGCTGGAGCTCGCCACTCACGCCTTGGAGATCTTGTCATGCCCTGCAGCCAGCGTTCTCTCTGAACGTGTGTTCAGCACTGCTAGTGGTGTGCTGACAGATAAGCGCATGCGGCTGTCCACTGAGAATGTAGTCAGACTCACTTTCATAAAGATGAACAAATCATGGATCCGCAAGGACTTTTCTACCCTTGTGTCATGCTGTGGAGACTAAAAGCTTGAGGATTTGGTAAAATCACCTCACCAACCGTTTTAAGCAACTCTGGGGCAATTGATGCCACTGAAGTGGTGCCTGTGCCACAAATTTTGGAAAAAATGCAGACTCTCTTTGGAGTCCCCTTGCTGTGTTTTACGTGACGTTGGCATCGTCAATTCCAGGTGGGTTGGGTCGCTCCACACCCCTTTTAACTGGAAGAAACTACATACACTAAGGCTTAGGGTAACACAGATGGTTGAGTCTGAAGATCTGTTTACTCAGAGGTCTGCTCCAAAGCTTCAGCGTCGGCTAGTCAGCGTAGTAGCCCAGTTCTAAAGCAAGCTACACCGCCTGGGTATCTAATAAGAATTTTTAACTGCATCTAGCCTAAGCAGACTGTGGGGACACCCAACCAAACCAAGACGCTCAGACCCCTTACCGCCCCCCTCTCCTTGACAATACAATAATGTAACTCTTACAACTGGATGGGTGAGGATCAGTAACAGCTTTATTAACTCTTTATACTCATTCCATTAGAAAGGCATTTTATTTCTAAAATAATTCAGCTTGCTGTGACTCCACACCGGCAAGTTGGCCAACAAGTGTTATTCTCCAACATGTCCTTTCTATTTCCAAGCCACGGAGGATCCTACGTACTCATATGTAGAGATGAGCGATGTTCGACTCGAACTGTCCGCCAATCTCAAATTCGAGCTGTTTTGGGAGGTGTTCGAGCCGTTCGGCGAACACGAACAATTTGAAAAAAATTTGACTGTTCGAGGTTATGTTCGATAACTTATCGTGCACCAAAATCAAACAGGATTTTTTCTCAGTAATGCTGAAAATTAATGTTAATACGCAGCTTCAGCAGGGCGGGGGAGGGGAAGGGGATGGATTTCCGCATAAATAATGAAGATCTCCATTTTTTTTTCTCTTTCCCGCATTTATAGTGGGAAGGTGCAATCTGTCAGCCTATCAGCAGCGCAAACACGGAGCAAACTGCTTTATTTCACACAAGCAAGGACATGTGTCATTGGCAGTGTATGTCACATGTCCTTGTCCTATAAGACCAAGCCATTTTCCACGTAGCCACCATTTTCTCACTGCTGCAGCTGCGTGTTAGAAGACACTGCTGTTGCTGTGTGCGCTATACTTTGAGTGTTAATTTCAAGCCAATTTTCGCACAAATCTACAGATAGCTTGGGAGTAGGGAATAGTTGTGATTGCAGTCCTTTTGAGGACTAGGTTACATCATTTCCTACGACTTTTATCAGGCAGGTCTGTGCTCTTAAATAGATAGCTTGGTAGTAAAGACTAATTGTAATTGCAGTCCTTTTGAGGGCTAGGTTACATCAGTTCCTATCACTTTTTGCCAGGCAGGTCTGTGCCAGAGCTGTGCAAGTTTTTTTCACAGCATTTGGCTAAATCTAGCAAAGCAAATCCTTTTTGGCCTCTTGCAGTGTGTGTTAGTCAGTGGAGTTGCCTATCTGTGTTGCAAGCTACACCACCTGTGTATAGAATACCAATTTTTTTACTGCACCTAGTGAAGTAAAACCTTTTGGGCATAGCATCATTCTATTAGTCCATCTATACTAACCTCCACCAGGTTGCAAATTCAAAATAATTTTTATCTGCATCTAGCTCTGAAAAAATATTTGGGCTTGCAGCAGTGTGTGGGACTTGTTCTATTAGTCCATCTTTACTAACCTCCACCAGGTTGCAAATTCAAAATAATTTTTATCTGCATCTAGCTCTGAAAAAATATTTGGGCATGTAGCAGTGTGTGGTACTCATTGTATTAGGCCCTCTCTACCAAGCTCCACCAGCTTTGAAATTAATAATAATTTTCAGCTGCATCTTTCCTGTAAACTAATTTTGGGCATATTAGCAGTGTGTGGTACACATTCTATTAGGCCATCTATACTAAGCTCCTCCAGCTTTCAAATTGCTAATAATTTTTAGCTGCATCTTGCCTGTAAAATAATTTTGGGCATATTAGCAGTGTGTGGTACTCATTGTATTTGGCCATCTATACCAAGCTCCATCAGCTTTGAAATTATTAATAATAATATTTAGCTGCATCTTGCCTGTAAAATAATTTTGGGCATATTAGCAGGGTGTGGTAATCATTGTATTTGGCCATCTATACCAAGCTCCACCAGTTTTGAAATTAATAATCATTTTTAGCTGCATCTTGCCCAGAAAATAATTTTTCTTCCCAATAGTGGTAGCAATAGAAATATGGGGCGCGCTCCTGGCTAACAAAAATATACGCTTCATAACAAAAAACACCAGCCTAGCGCACTGCATTAATAAGATGGCATCATCGTCTCTCCCAGGGCTAGGCCTACTATGCTGGCTAGCATTCCTGTGCCTAAAACACAATGTATGGGTCCTCGCTGACCCCACGATGCTGAGGGGTCTAAAGATGCTGCTAACGCTTTATCACAATTCAATTGGTAGATTTTCACAGAGCTCCTCCCCAACGCCCACCCATCGGGCAACAGTTGCCCACCCTCCCTATGGGATCTTGTGGCGAATAGTTGATGCCATTAATCAGAGCGTCAGTTGCCCCGTTGACATGGCAAGCATACGGTAAGGCATGGGAAGAGTGGACACGACTAGTAGCAGGCAGACGGGTTGACCAATGTGAACAAGCCAGATTACAACTCACCATAGAATTTCTCCTCCAGCTAATGATGAGGGGCATATCAGGGGCGTCAGCGCAGCGCTGTCTGACCGGAGTAGCATTTCACTTCCAACTACTGAATTGGGGAGATGTGACAAAAAGATTCATCATCAGACAATCCATAAAAGGGTGGAAAAGGGGTCAGCCAAGTCAGGAGTGTAGACGTCCCGTCCCGTGTCACAAAAACTGATTTCTCACATCATTAACATGACACTCACAATTTGAAGCAACAGTACTGTCTACTGCATTTGCGATCGCCTTCTTCGGGGCACTATGCTTAAGCGAATTAGTCCCTCAATCCAAAATTACCACCAGTGGAGGCTTATTACACCAGGACGTAGTCATAGCCAATAATGCAATACGTCTATGCATATGCCAATCGAAAACGGTTCCAGCGGGCAGGGGCACTTCGGTACTTCTACAACCCACAAACGGTACACTGAGTCGGGTAACAATAGTAAAAACATATATAACCATCAGATCACAAAGTAATTTCTTCCTATCACACATTGATGGAACGCCATTATCAAGATACCAGTTCCAAGCTATATTTAATAAATGCATAACATCGGCAGGGAACCACCCCAAAGTTTACGGAACACACTCATTCCGCATAGGCGCTGCCACGGAAGCAGCAAGAGCAGGACTGTCAGAAACGGAAGTTCAGAGGATAGGGAGATGGCGATCCACGTGTTTGGCGAGATACATAAGATCGGACTTGTTATCCTAACGTTGTTTCTTTCTTTTACAGGTGACGCTAAGCCAACAGTGTGGGTGATAGGCCACTCTTATATATATATTGGACAGAAAAGACGGTGAAAGTCCGCCCAGGCGGGAGAAAAATCGAGTTTCATGACACATATTTCAACTGGAGAGGTATTAGAGGCCTGCTATGGCCACAGGTACTAATGGAGGTAATCAAGGTAGGGAGAGAGGCAAGAGGTCCGGTCATCTTAGTTATACAGGCCAGGGGAAACGACGTAGGTCATCACAAGAGCGCATAACTAATGGCAATAATGAAACTAGACACTGAGCGCTTCAGAGAATTTTTCACAAAACTAACTATAGTATGGTCAGAGATAGTGCCAATAACGGTATGGCAAGGTGAGCGAGACATCACGGCCATCGAACGGACAAGGCGGGTAATAAAGATTCGGATGGCAAAATTTAGAAGAGACAGAGGTGGTGTAGTGATACAACACCGACAACTGGAAGGAGATAAAGCAGGCCTCATACGGCCCGACGGTGTTCACTTAATGGATATTGGACTGGACATATTCCTGTCAGGACTCCAGGACGGAGTGGAACAAGCGTTAAGAGTGATGGATGGGGGTCAGAGTCCTGCATATGAGTACGCAGGATCCTCCGTGGCCTGGAAATAGAAAGGATATGTTGGAGAGATACACTTGTTGGCCAACTTGCCGGTGTGGAGACCCAGGGCATTCTGCAACAAGCTGAATTATTTTGGATATAAAATGCTTTTCTAATGGAATGAGTATAAAGAGTTAATATAGCTGTGACCGATCCTCACCCATCCAGTTGTAAGAGTTACATTATTGTATTGTCGAGGAAAGGGGGGTGGTAGGGGGGCTGAGCGTCTGGGTTTGGTTGGGGGTCCCCACAGTCTGCCTAGGCCAAATGCATTTAAAAATTTTTATTAGATACACAGGAGGTGCAGCTTGCTTCACAGCTGGGCTACTACGCCCAAAGTATTGCCTAGGCTAGATGCAGTTAAAAATTCTACGCTGACTAGCAGACACTGAAGCTTTGGAGCAGAACTCTGAGTAAACAGCTCTTCAGACTCAACCATCTGTGTTACCCCAAGCCATAGTGTATGTTGTTTCTTACAGTTAAAAGGGGGGTGGAGCGACCCAACCCACTTGAAATTGGCGATGCCAACGTCACGTAAAACACAGCAAGGGGACTCCAAAAAGAGTATCCATTTTTTCCAAAAATTGTGGCACAGACACCACTTCAGTGGCATCAATTGCCCCAGAGTTGCTTAAAATGGTTGGTGAGGTGATTTTACCAAATCCTCAAGCTTTTAGTCTCCCCAGGATGACACAGGGGTAGAAAAGTCCTTGCGGATCCATGATTTTTTCATCTTTATGAACGTGAGTCAGTCTACATTCTCAGTGGACAGCCGCATGCGCTTATCTGTCAGCACACCACCAGCAGCACTGAACACACGTTCAGAGAGAACGCTGGCTGCAGGGCATGACAAGATCTCCAAGGCGTGAGTGGCGTGCTCCGGCCATTTTTCCAGATTGGAAGCCCAAAATGAGCAAGGGTCCAGTGACACAGTCATAGCTTCGATGTTCACTTGGAGATACTCCTGTACCATCCTCTATAGGCGTTGACTATGTGTCAGACTTCTTGTCTCCTGTGGCCTTCCAAAGGATTTTCTAAAAAAGTGGTGAAACGATTCCACAAACTTGCTGTTACCAGCCGATACTGTGTTACAGTTACGGTTTGAGTGATGAAGACTCGACAGTCCCACGGTTTGCAAGTTAGAACTGTGAGATTCACTACGTGCACCACTGGTGTTTTGTGGAAAAGCACATGTAAGATTCTGCAACAGTCTCTGCTGATACTCCTGCATGCGTGCATCCCTTTCTATGGCAGGAATAAATTCTGCAAATTTACTTTTGTACCGGGGATCTAAGAGTGTGGCAACCCAGTAATCGGGATTACTTCGAATTCTGACAATCCGAGGGTCATGTTGCAGGTAGTGCAGCAAGAAGGCACTCATGTGTCTTGCGCATCCAGGAGGACCAAGTCTTTGTTGTGTTGGTAGCGAGGTAAGAATCATGCTTCCTTCCTCTGCCCTCTCCCCCCAACCTCGCACAACAGAAATGTGATCAAGGTCTCCCTCATCTGATGAGTCTTACATGCCCATCGCCAGTTCGTCCTCCCCTTCTTCCTCGGCTCCTTCACCTTCCTCAAAAGTTTGGCTGCTACCATGCGCCCTGGTTAATCCCTCTCCCCCACCCCCCCCATGCCTGCCGCCTTAGTGCTTCCGACCGTCTGGACCTTGGAGATGTTATCCCTTCCGCATACGACTCCTCCTCTACTTCCTCCACCTCCTCTTGTCCCACCACCTGACTCTGAATTCTGTTTAACGTGTGCTCCAGCATGTAAATCACCAGAATAGTCATGCTGATAATGGCATCGTCGTCAGCACTAAACATCTTCGTCGCCATTTCAAAACTGTGCAGAAGGGTGTGTGGCGCCCCTGAGGGTTCAGTCGCCACAGAGATACTGCATCTCACCCAGATGTGTGGTATCTCACCCACAGGTAAGGAAGGAGTATGGCTCTGGACCCTAACACCTGCATCCAACACATACCAGCAGTGGGGGTAGGGCGAGTTTGCTCCTAAGGGAGCGCACAGTCCCAGGTCCCTAGCTGGTGGGAGGGTCCTATGTAGTGGGTGTGGGTGGAGAAAGCATCTTAGGGGAGCACACGACAGGGAGAGTATAAATAGGAAGCCATCTTAGAAAGAGCAAGCCAGTCAGAGGAGAAGTGACAGGAGCAGAGGCTCTACATGAGCTCTGCTCCGGAGGTGGGCCTAGCCTGGGAGGCCCAGGACTGAAGGAGAGAAGAGAGGAGTGGGAGCAGGAAGACTCCAGGAACTGAAGGGACCCTAGAGGTACAGGCCGTGCAGAAGGCCACCCAGTCGCCCGCTGCTACCAGGAGGTAGAGGGGTCAGGCCAGATAAGGGGAACCGGTCCCTCAACTAGCGGAGAAACAGCAAGGCTCAACTAGAAACTGGAGGCTGCAGCATTTCATGTACTGCAGGCCAAAGTCCACACCAGTCTCACTAAGAGGGTAGCCACATAGGACCCAGGGGACGGAACACACATCACCCGCCAAGGCCCGAGGATACTGGATAGGAGTGTCACTGGGTGTGAGGTGCAGGGAGAAGACCAGAGAAAGGACACACAGAAGGGGGTCCTGCTAAGTACTCCGGAGTTATCTGGGGGTGGACTGAGCCCCTCACTGAGTACGCACAGCATGACGCGGGAGATTGCTCTGGTACCTGTAATCTGGACTGCAACAACTGAGACTGCATCACACGGACTCTGTGTTCATTACTGACTCCCTGCACTACAACCACCATCATCCACCCACACTGCCCTGAAGCTACACTCTTCCTGTGGAGAGTAATAATACCATTGCTGCAAAACCACCAGCTTCAGAGGACTGTTCTGCAGCCGCAGCCCCTTTGGCCGCACTCCACAGGTGGCGTAGTCGGACAAACATATAAAACCCATATATACAAATTACCCTTGGATTGACCGCCCTGGGTCACGTACCGGGTCGCCGACACAGTGACTAAAACCCCCAGCGTCTACCGGCTCGGCTCCGGGTACCCCATGGCCCAGGGGGCGCGACAACTTCATAGGTCCCTGATCTGAGACCACTCCTGCAGCGTGATTTTCCCCACCTCTGGATCTCGTTGGAACAGGCTATACGTCAGAACATATTGCACCAGGGCTTGTTGGTGCTGCCACAGTCGCTGCAACATGTGCAGAGTTTAATTCCACCGTGTCGGCACATCGCATTTCAACTGGTGAACTTGCAGGACCAACGACTTCTGTAGAGATGTAAGTCGATGAGCTGTGGGATGCGAACGGCGAAAGTGAGCACACAGCGACAGTGCCCTCTGCAGAAGGCCATCTAGTCCGGGATAGTGGGCTAAAAATTGCTGGACAACCAGGTTCAACACGTGAGCCATACAAGGCACGTGTGTGACATTGCCCCGGCTAAGGGCCGCACCCAGGTTTGCAGCATTGTCGCACACGGCCTTCCCTGGTTGCAGGTCCAGTGGAGACAACCATTCATGAAACTGGGTCTCCAGAGCTGACCACAACTTCTCAGCTGTGTGACTCACATTTCCCAGACAATTCAAAGTAAACATCGCCTGATGCCATTGAGCACTGCTGCCAGCATAGTAAGGAGGTGTGCAGGATTCCTTCTGCACAGTTAGAAAGCGGGTGGCATTACCAGACAGGCTTTGGGTGCAGGTGGAGGACAGAGAGGAGGTTGAAGAGGCAGAAGCAGTGGAGGAACTACTAGATAAAGAGGATTGACGAACAACTCGTGGGGACGGCAAGACTTGGACAGCAGTCCCTTGTCCTGCTGTTACCATATTTAGCCAGTGCCCAGTCAGCGACATGTAACACCCCTGTCCATGCCTACTCGCCCAAGTGTCTGTGGTGAAATGCACCCTGTCACACACAGAGTTTCTCAAAGAAACGGTGATGCTGTGTGCGACATGCTGGTGGAGAGCAGGCACACCTTTCTTTGAGAAGTAGTGCGGTCTGGGCATCTGGTACTGGGGCACTGTGACGGACATAAGGTCTCGATAATCCTTTGTGTCCACCAGGCGGAAAGGCAGCATTTCTGTAGCCAACAGCTTGCAGATGGTGAAATTCAACCTCTTAGCTTTCTCATAGCTAGGAGGAAATGGTCTTTTACTTGTCCACATCTGAGGGACCGAGGGCTGGCTGTTGTGCTTAGACGGGGTTGAGTAGGGTGTCCCCGGCAAACTTGCCGGTCTGTGAGGAAGATGCAGGCGGAAAAGTTAGGTTGCCTTGATCCAAAGGTGGTGCTCTCGATGTCGGAGAGCGCTCAACACCAGCTGGTGTTTCCACTTCCATATGAAATGATGACCTGCCAATCACACTGGCTGTTGCGGGTAAAGAGGTGGCAGGTCTGCGTCCAAAAACATGTGTGACTGCTGTCCCCCCAGTCACAGAGGATGAAGAGGCGGCGGATGCACAAGATGGGGCAGACGGTGGTTGGCCTGGCCCGCTAGGCCGCATTGTAGCACAGTGAGCTTCCCACTGCAACTTATGCTTCATATCCATGTGACGGTTCATGCATGAAGTACTCAAACTATGGATTTTTTGGCCTCTTCTTAGCTTTTTGTGACAAATATTACTGATAACACGAGTTGGGTCATCCTTATCGATCTGAAAAAATGCCCCGGCTATGCAAGGCTTAGAGCCCATGTGACCTGAAGAGCCACTACGACTTGTGGTCAGTGGCAGAGCTGTGGTTGATGATGCGGTTGTTGACGTGCTTCCAGTACTCCGTCTCTTTCCAGGAAGGTGCAACCTAACCTCGTCGTCAATAGCATCTGTGACGCCCTGCTGCGGTTGGTATCACAGATCCTAGAAGAGTGCATTGATGGAATCCTCCACAAGAGGCCCCCATAAACATTCACACATCTCCACCTTCCACCTCAGACCAGCAGAGGGAGCCCGTTAGGGATATAAATAGGGAAGATGGAGTTAGGCAGTTCAGTTCCTCTGGAGAGTTCCTGCAGTAGAGAAGCCTAAGAGAGGTCAGTCTGCAGTGGAACTCAGTCTAGTCTAGAGAACTCAGTTAATAGTTTATCAGTGGAGCACGAGGCTCCTGTTAGCTAGATTCAGGGAGCCCAGTTAGAGCTTAAGGTGTGCCGGCGCCATAAGATTGGTGAAGCGCGGTTAGTGTGTATAGCCGAGTGAGGGCCCGAGTAGGCCGAAGGCGAGTGGAGAGTTAGTACATAGGGGGCAGAGGAGCTTAACCAGCTCACCCTGAAGCTTTTACCTGACACCGGATCCGAGCTTACCGGGATCTCTATGACCCAGTAAGGCATAGCCAGAATCCCTGGAGAACTACAAGTCCCAGAATCGCTATGGTGCTGATACGTAACAGAGCCAGGAGACGCTAAGGCCCCGCATACTGGGAGCGTGAACTCCAAGACATGGCCCTACCACAAGGTCAGCCAGCGCAGGACAGAGTCAAAGTTAGGCCTAGCTCCAGGCAGGTCAGAGATTTACTACGCAGAGGCAAGAAACAGGAGGCCCTACACCCGCTCATTGGGGAGGATCCTGATATGCACCCTTCACCCTACAATGCTCCGGGATGTTCCTGAATTTCCACCAGTGAAAGGTACTGAAGTGACTACCGTGTCCGTTCCCGTTCTTGCTCTGACCCAGCTGGGTCTCGCCAGTCCTGCATTCCCCCTGCATACGCTTTTCTGAGGCCTAGCTCTGCCTGTGGGGAGCTACACCATCGAGCTGCCTTATCATCGGCCTCATTGGACTGCTGCAGCGCTGGTAGATACCACAGGTGGCGTCACGAACTCTAATAAAATTAACAATTATCCACCCTTTTAAAGATTTACCCCAGGGTACGGGCCCGGGAGCCGACCACCACGACATCCCAATGGCCAGGCAAAGGCCCGGGTACCGAGTCATCCCCATCCCCTGGGCTAGTCACATCCTCCTCCACCTCCTCTGCTGACCTCATCGACTGGCTGACTGTGGGATGACAGTAAGTGCGATTTCCAACCCCGTCATCATCACCCTGTGTGTTCTCACACCCGTCATCCTCAGAGCCAACCTCTTCCTGTCTTGACCGAATAGTCAAGTTGTCGCTCCAATCAGGTATTTTAGTCTCATCATGATCTTCATCATTGTCTCGACCAACAGGAGTTACAGTTTGGGAACGAGGGTCTACATTATGCTCAGAACATTCTTCATCTGTTACTGGATCCGACTCATAAAGATTCTGGGCATCAGTGCAGATCATTTCCTCATCTGGATTAGCAGAAGCTCTGGAGCAGACCTCCGTTTCCCAGGCTATAGTATGAGTAAACAGCTGTGCAGACTCAACCATCTGTGTTACCCCATACTCAGACGGGCAGCTGGAGACTTGGGAGATGTGAGGAAGCAAGTGCGATTGCGGTGACACCTCTAAGGACTGGAGTATTTGTGATGTTGAAGTTGAGGTGGAGGAGAGCCCACTTGAAGGAGCACTTGATATCCGTTGAAGCACCAGCTGTTTTTGTGCCTCATCTGGAATTTGTAGCGATGGGCGTGTCCATAAGAAAGGGATCGTATCACATTGTCCACGAAAAGAAGTAGACATCTTAGTTTGGCTGGAAGATGGTCTTTCTTCTGCACATGTTACTCCCCCCCACCACGGGGGGGGCTCGACCCACAAGCGGACAGGCACCAGTATTGGGAGAATGGGGCTGGCCGTCATGGTCCACTGCGGCTCTGGCACAAACCCTGCGACACGGAGGTCGCACGGGAAGGAATGGACTGGCTGTGTCGGCTTCGCACTCCAGCTTAGTCCCTCTGCCCGCTCGTGCCCATAACCTCAAAGGGAAAGCACAAGTGGCTTTTCTTCCCAGGGCTGTTCCCCACCCAGCAGGAACGTGGGGGAGCTCATTTCGGCCTTCCACTGTACTCCCTTACCTCCCTCGCCCTCTTTCCTTCTTCAGTACTCCATCTAACCCCTCAGCTCTGTGGTGTCCGCTCTCCCTCCAGCTCTCTCCTTCTCACAGGTGGACTACCGCGTGTATTCACACTGTGGCGAATCTTTTGGGCCCAGGCATAAGAAGTTGTCGAGGTAATGGATAATATGTGCCCCCTTAGAAACGTTCATTACAACCCATTCGAGGAAGCAACTAAACACCTCAAATAGTGAGCAGGTTCTGGACCACCCCATGGGCAAGCAGCGATCTATATAGTATGCTCCTTCCCAGAAGCAGCTGCAATGCAGTGACTTGCTGGCATTACGGTAATGGTCATGGATGTGTTTTACCTGACTATGTACCTTCCCCCTCAGGTGACTGGTCACATGACTGTGACATAGCACAAGTCCTGCGCGCACAGAATGTCTGTCTGATCACATGACTGTGACATCAGCAAGGTCCTGTCAGTGTGTGTGTGTGTGTGTGTGTGTGTGTGTGTGTGTGTGTGTGTGTGTGTGTGTGTGTGTGTGTGTGTGCACGGGATGCATATATAAACCCTGCTTGATGGGAGACAGGTGTGTTCTGTGAGAGAGGCATAGGGCCTGTTCCCATGTGTGTGGGACACCGACCGTGTGAGACCTAGTGATGCCGAGTGAAGCCTGGTGCCTGTAAGGTCGAGACTGGATCCTGTGTGGATGCTAGTGGCCTTGGAAGGCAGAGGCTTGATGAAGAGTCCTGAAAGGCAGAGCCTGGATCCTGTGTGGATGTCAGTGGCTTTTGAGGGAATGACGGCTGGAGACCCCTACCTGGGAAGCCGCAAAGCCACAGTGGTGGCAAGCCTAATGGACTGCAGCAGCTAAACCCGGCAAAGGTAATACACTGTGTTATATGGACATTAATATGGACAATGCTATGTTTTTACCTTGCTGAAGGCTGTACCCGGAGCAAGTGGGCCGGTCTGCCACTTGGCTTGTGAACATTATGTATATATGTGTGTCGGCATGCCACTGAGTTGGACCCGGTGAACTTTGGTTTATGAAGTGCAATAAACTGCAGCTTTGTGAAATACCAGAAGGACATTGCTAGTGTGCTTTGATTTACCCGGTGCAGCGAGTATCCCCCATTATGATGACTAGTGCAGCCTTACACAGCCCAAAAGGTGGACACTACTCGGAGGCACAGGAAGTAAGTAACCTGAACGCCGCATCAATGTCTGTTTTGTCCATTAGGGTGACCCTTCCCAATTTCTTGATCCGACTTATTGCCTTGTCAAAGGATGTACATTATATACTACTGTACTTTGTTCCACGTCGATGTTGTAGTTTACTGACCTGCCCCTTGGATATGACAAATGGTGGATTAGTCCGAATGTATTGGGTTCCGTTTTTGGCACAACTCACAACGGGGATACCACTACGTCTTGTAAGGAAAGTGTTCTAAATGGAACCGCCATTCTACCTAAAGATATTTCTTTTTTTAATTTTCTTGTCACGACGTCTGGGTGTTGGTAGGCTGATTTTAGATTTTTACTCCAGCCTTTCTTGATTTTAGAAGGGCATGACATGCCTATATATGTGTCTCCCCCTCCTTTTACTCCTCCACCTGTTTTCTTTTCGCATGACTATATGTACTTGTCACTTTTCCATGTGTTAGTTGTGTCTTCTGAGCAGTTTGTCAGCTTTTGGACACCTTTGAAGTGTTTTCTATGTGTTTTCTATGTGTTTCTATGTGTTTTTGTTTGCCTGCCTTTGGCTTTAACGGTGTTCGAAGGTGTTCAATGAACAGTTCGACGAACAGTTCGGTGAACATATGGGTGTTCGACAAACCGAACTGAACTCGAACACTACGGGGGTGGCCCAACACTACCTGTATGCAGGACTCTAACCCCCATCCATCACTGTTAACGCTTGTTCCACTCCATCCTGGAGTCCGGACAGGAATATGTCCTGTCCAATATCCATTAAGTGAACATCATCGGGCCGTATGAGGCCTGCTTTATCTCATTCCAGTTGTCGGTGTCGTATCACTACACCGCCTCTGTCTTTTCTAAATTTTGCCATCCGAATATTTTTACCTACCTAGTCCGTTCGATGGCCGTGATGTCTCGCACACCTTGCCATACCGCTATCGGCACAATCTCTGACCATACTATAGTTAGTTTTGTGAAAAATTCTCTGAAGCGCTCAGTGTATAGTTTCATTATTGCCATTAGTTATGCGCTCTTGTGATGACCTAGGTCGGTTCCCCCAGCCTGCATAACTAAGATGACCGGACCTCTTGCCTCTCTCCCTACCTTGATTACCTCCATTAGTACCTGTGGCCACTGCAGGCATCTAATACCTCTCCAGTTGAAATATGTGTTATGAAACTCTAATTTCCTCATGCCTGGGTGGACTTTCGCCCTTTTTTCTGTCCAATATATATACGAGTGGCCTATCACCCACACTGTTGGCTTAGCGCCACCTGTAAAAGAAACAAACCACGTTAGGATAACTAGTCCGGTCTTATCTATCTCGCCAAACACGTGGATCGCCATCTCCCTATCCTCTCAACTTCCGTTTCTGACAGTCCTGCTCTTGCTGCTTCCGTGGCCGCGCCTATGCGGAATGAGTGTGTCCCGTAATCTTTGGGGTGGTTCCCTGCCGATGTCAGGCATTTATTAAATATAGCTTGGAGCTGGTATCTTGATAATGGCATTCCATCAATGTGTGATAGGAAGAAATTACTTTGTGATCTGATGGTTATATATGTTTTTACTATTCTTACCCGACTCAGTGTACCGTTTGTGAGTTGTCGAAGTACCCAAGTGCCCCTGCCCGCTGGAACCGTTTTCGATTTGCGTATGCATAGACGTATTGCATTATTGGCTATGACTACGTCCTGCTGTAATAAGGCTCCACTGGTGGTAATTTTGGATTGAGGGACTAATTCGCTTATGCATAGTGCCCCGAAGAAGGCGATCGCAAATGCAGTAGACAGTAGTGTTGCTTCAAATTGTGAGTGTCATGTTAATGATGTGAGAAATCAGTTTTTGTGACACGGGACGGGACGTCTACACTCCTGACTTGGCTGACCCCTTTTCCACCCTTTTATGGATTGTCTGATGATGAATCTTTTTGTCACATCTCCCCTATTCAGTAGTTGGAAGTGAAATGCTACTCCGGTCAGACAGCGCTACGCTGACGCCCCTGATATGCCCCTCATCATTAGCTGGTGGAGAAATTCTATGGTGACTTGTAATCTGGCTTGTTCACATTGGTCAACCCGTCTGTCTGTTACTAGTCGTGTCCACTCTTCCCATGCCTTACAGTATGCTTGCCACGTCGACGGGGCAAATGACGCTCTGATTAATGGCATCAACTATTCGCCACTTGATCCCTTAGTGAGGGTGGGCAACTGCTGCCCAATGGGTGGGCATTGGGGAGGAGCTCTGTGAAAATCTGCCTAGTGAATTGTGATAAAGTGTTAGCAGCAACATTAGACCCCTCAGCATCGTGGCTAGCGCGGACCCATACATTGTGTTTTAGGCACAGGAATGCTAGCCGGCGTAGTAGGCCTAGCACTGGTAGAGACGATGATGTCATCTTATTAATGCAGTGCGCTAGGCTGGTGTTTTTTGTTATGAAGCATATATTTTTGTTAGCCAGGCACGCGCCCCATATTTCTATTGCTACCACTATTGGGAAGAGTTCCAGGAGTGTTTGTTTTTTTGTCAGCACTTGTTCTGCCCAATACGGAGGCCATAAGCTTGTGCACCATTGGACATTTAGTATCGCTGCATATCCGTACAGATGGGCTACTCCAATGAGTAACAGACACTGCTACAGGCCCAAAAGGTTTTACTTGGCTAGATGCAGTAAAAAATTGTTATTAAATACAAAGGTGGTGTAGCTTGGTATAGATGGGCTACTCTAATGAGTAACAGACACTGCTACAGGCCCAAAATTATTTACTGGGCTAGATGCAGTAAAAAATTGTCATTAAATTCAAAGGTGGTGTAGCTTGGTACAGATGGGCTACTACAATGAGTAACAGACACTGCTACTATGCCCAAAAATTATTTACTGGGCTAGATGCAGTAAAAAATAGTTATTAAATTCAAAGATGGTGTAGCTTGGTACAGATGGGCTTCTACAATGAGTAACAGACACTGCTACAGGCCCAAAATTATTTACTGGGCTAGATGCAGTAAAAAATTGTTATTAAATTCAAAGGTGGTATAGTTTGGTACAGATGGGCTACTACAATGAGTAACAGACACTGCTACTATGCCCAAAATTATTTACTGGGCTAGATGCAGTAAAAAATAGATATTAAATTCAAACGTGGTGTAGCTTGGTACAGATGGGCTACTACAATGAGTAACAGACACTGCTACAGGCCCAAAATGAATACTGGGCTAGATGCAGTAAAAAATTGTTATTAAATTAAAAGGTGGTGTAGCTTGGTACAGATGGGCTACTACAAAGAGTAACAGACACTGCTACAGGCCCAAAATTATTTACTGGGCTAGATGCAGTAAAAAATTGTTATTAAAGTCAAAGGTCTTGTAGCTTGGTACAGATGGGCTACTACAATGAGTAACAGACACTGCTACAGGCCCAAAATTATTTACTGGGCTAGATGCAGATAAAAAATGTTATTAAATTCAAAGGTGGTGTAGCTTGGTACAGATGGGCTACTACAATGAGTAACAGACACTGCTACAGGCCCAAAATTATTTCCTGGGCTAGATGCAGTAAAAAATTGTTATTAAATTCAAAGGTGGTGTAGCTTGGTTCAGATGGGCTACTACAATGAGTAACAGACACTGCTTCAGGCCCAAAATTATTTACTGGGCTAGATGCACTAAATTTTTTTTATTAAATTCAAAGGTGGTGGAGCTTGGTACAGATGGGCTACTACAATGAGTAACAAACACTGCTACTATGCTCAAAAGGTTTTACTTGGCTATGTGCAGTAAAAAAATGGTATTAAATACACAGGTGGTGTAGCTTGCAACACAGATAGGCTACTCCACTGACTAACACACACTGCTAGAGGCCCAAAAGGATTGGCTTAGTTAGATTTAGCCAAATGATGTGAAAAACACTTGCACAGCACTGGCACAGACCTGCCTGGCAAAAAGTGCTAGGAACTGCTGTAACCTAGCCCTCAAAAGGGCTGCAATTACAAACTAGTCCCTACTCCCTAAACCTTTCTGTCAATTTAAGAGAAAATTCACTTGCAATTCACAGTTATACAATATAGCGCTAAGAGCAGCAGCGGTGCCGTCTAACACTCAGCTGCAGCAGTGAGAAAATGGTGGCGACGGGGAAAATGGCTGGGTCTTATAGGGCAAAGACATGTGACATACACAGCCAATTACACATGCCCTTGCTTGTGTGAAAAAAAGCACTTTGCTGCATGTGTGCGCTGCTGATAGGCTGACAGAATGCACCGCCCCACTGTAACTGCGGGAAAGAAAAAAAAAAATGGAGATCAGCATTATTTCTGCCGAGATCCATCCCCTGCCCCTCCCCCCGCCCGCTGTACACTGAAAATGTGTATTAACATTGATTAACAGTAGTACTGTGAAAAAATCCAGTTACGATTTTGGTGCACGAACAGTTATCGAACATAACCTCGAACTGTCGGATTTTTTGCAAATCGTTCGGGTTCTTCGAATGGCTCGAACACCGCCCAAAACAGCTCGAATTTGAGATTGGCGAACAGTTCGAGTCGAACACCGCTCATCTCTAGTGTCTGCACAAACGGTGAGAAACCGACTCCATGAGGGTGGTATAAGGGCCCAATGTCCATATATGGGGGTTGTGCTCACAGCCAAACACCATGCAGGACGCTTGGCATTTGCCACAGAACATCAGGATTGGCAAAGACGCCACTGGCGCGCTGTGCTCTTCACAGATGAAAGCAGGTTCACACTGAGCACATGTGACAGACTTGACAGAGTCTGGAGACGCCTTAGAGAGGGATCTGCTGCCTGCAACATCCTTCAGCATGATCGGTTTGGCAGTGGGTCAGTAATGGTGTGGGGTGGCATTTCTTTGGAGGGCCGCACAGCCCTCCATGTGCTCGGCAGAGCTAGCCTGACTACCATTAGGTACTGATATGAGATCCTCAGACCTCTTGTGAAACCATATGCTGGTGCGTTGGCTCAGGGTTGCTCCTAATGCAGGACAATGCCAGACCTCATGTGGCTGGAGTGTGTCAGCAGTTCCTGGAAGATGAAGGCATTGAAGCTATGGACTGGCCCTCCCGTTCCCCAGACCTGAATCCGATTAAGCACATCTGGGACATCATGTCTCGCTCCATCCACCAACATCACGTTGCACCACAGACTGTCTAAGAGTTGGCTGATGCTTTACTCCAGGTCAGGGAGGATATCCCACAGGAGGCCATCTGCAACCTCATCAAGAGCATGCCCAGGCATTGTAGGAAGGTCATAGAGGCACGTGGAGGCCACACACAATACTGAGCCTCATTTTGACTTGTTTTAAGGACATTACATCAAAGTTGGATCAGCCTGTAGTGCGTTTTTCCACTTTAATTTTGGGGGTGACTCCAAATCCAGGCCTCCATTGGTTAATAAATTTGATTTCCATTGATGATTTTTGTGTGATTTTGTAGTCAGTACCTTCAACTTTGTACAGAAAAAAGTATTCAATGAGATATTTCATTCATTCATATCTAGGATTTGTTATTTCAGTGTTCCCTTTATTTTTTTGAGCAGTGTATAAATATATATACATATATATATATATATATATCCACCTGAACTAACAGTCCCTTTGAGGACTAATTCACCTGCATACAATCAGTCCTAGGCAGGCAGGCAGTGTATGTGGCAGACTGCAGTGGATATAGTGCAAGAGGGTCCATTGCTGCTGTTCTTACAGATATTTGTAGACATAGCCCCAGATATCAGGGGCCAGGGATGTTTTTTTTTTATCTTAATCCTGGTTATTTGCTTAAAAAGCAATGCATAGTACACCATTTTTCTGCTCCATTTGCTTGTTCTCACTGCAGAATAAAGCCAGATCTGTTCAATATTTCAGCAATAAAAATCCAGAAATTTAAAATGAACGTGGAAAATATTGGCCTCCTTTTCCATTCTGTTGCAGTGTGTGGGTCAAGCTATTCACGCTAGGTATCTGTGAAGAATAGTATTAGTAAATTACAGGCCTGCTACTTAAAACTGTGGTTCTCTGTCAGACATAACAAACTGTAAGAGTGATCAATGATTAAGACGCACTGCTTTGCGTCAAAACGCGTATGTTTTTAATGTCTGGACTGTGACTTAAAGATTTTATACCATTTGAAGTTATGAAATAAATGAAGAATGGATTTTTAATGGACTTATAGCGCTGGACTTATTCCTTTCTAAACTATAAGGCTATGTGCCCAAGATGCAGAAATGCTCAGGATTTTTTCCTGAGCGTTTCAGCATCTCCCTGGCAGAAAAAAACGCATGCGGATTGTACATGCGTTTTCCTGCCAGGGGCATGCGGAAGTGGAGCATTCTTCACTTGCATTTCTGCATTCGGGTTGTCAAGCGCTTTCCAAGCGATTTAAGCATCACTTGGAAAGTGCTTGTCAACTTGGTCACACTATATAAATCCATGCAAACGGCATGGATTTATATAGTGTGACCCGAGAGAATGTCAAAAAATAAAAAATAAAAATATACTTACCCTCTGATGGCCCCTGTTGTCCTGCTTTCCCTTCGTTCTCCCTTGCCGGCAGTGGTACACTGAAGGACCTGCCGACGTCAGCGTCGCGTGACTCGTCACATGACTATGACGTTAGCGCAGGTCCTTCAGTACATCGCAAACTGCTGGCATGAGAGGAGGAGCGCATCGCGGGTCACCAGAAGTTAAGTATATATTTATTTTTCATTTTATTCTTTTTTTTAACAGTTTTCCATGGTACCCGGGTTCGGAGGAGAGTCTCTTCTTCTCTAGACCTGGGTACCATCCGCACATTAGAACGCATGGAATGCGCATCTACATATACAGTGATGCGTAATCCATGCGATCTAATGCAAGTCAAAATGCAGCACTTCCGCAAAATAATTGGTAGTGCTGCGTTTTTTTCCGCAATGATAATCCGCAGCGGAAATTTACGCAGCATGTGCACAGCATGCCTGCTATTTAAAACTGTAGCTCTCTGTCAGACATAACACCTATAAGAGTGTTCCAAAATCAGACATTTCTTCCATTTTCATTCCGTTGCAGTGTGTTGGTCAAGCTATTCACACTAGGTGTCTGTTAAGAATAGTATTTACAAATTGCAGGCCTGCTATTTAAAATTGTGGTTCTCTGTCAGACGTATCACATATAACTGCATTCCAAAATCAGACATTTCACGTGAACGTGAAAAATATTGTCCTCCATTTAAAATGGGCAAGGTGAGTGGCAAGAAACGGGATAGTGGACATGATGGTGATGGTGCATGCAGAGGCCAAGGCCGAGGACGTGGCCGTGGGCAAGCTGAAATTGTGCCACAACAAACACCCACATCTTCTCGCCCAACCTTCCTGTCCCAATTAATAGGGGACTGCAGAACACCACTATTGAACACAGAGCAGTATTAAAAGGTAATTGCTTGGATATTGCTTCAACTCACTTAGCCACCACCACCACCACCACCACCTTGTCTTCCACACGGTCAAGTCTCAGTAGCTGTGTGTAGGGACCAAAAAATTCCTCACCCTGAACCTCCGTCCTCCCATCATGCCGAGTGCCCGGTGACAACTGATCAAACACACTTGGACACTCCGAAAAGCTGTTAACTTTTCCATTTATAGATTCGGGCCTCTCGCCCGGTCCACTTGAAGTGGGGCAAGAGGAGATCGCATGTAGCGATGCCCAAATATTTGAGCAGCCACAGTCACACAAAGGCGACGGTGGGAAAGTGTCCCAAGAGGTGGATGATGATGAGACACAATTGCCAGAAAGTCAGGAGGAGAACCAGAGTGCGGAAGTGGAAGACGAGGTGGTGGATGATATAGTAATTGACCCAACCTGGCAGCAAGACATGAAGAGCGAGGAGAGCAGCACACAGGGAAAGGGAGGCAGAGCACTCCAACAGGCAGGAAAAAGCATTGTGGTGACCGCAGAAAGAAGGCAGGCAAACCGTTCCCCGTAACACCAAAACGAAGGAAGTTGCCAGTAAAACTGTTAGGTCTTCCTGAGTCTGGTTGCTTTTTAAAGACTGTGCCAATAACCCCAAAAAAGGCCATTTGCACCACCTGCCAGACCAGAATCAGCAGGGGTGGCAAAACTAGCAGCCTGACCACCAACAGCATAATCAGGCACATGGCAGTAAATCACCCGACTTTGTGGGCCGAACCCCAGGGTACAGGAACAGTGTCTGCGGGTGGCACCACTGCTTCTTTCGCTGTTGTGCATGCAAGCCAAACCCCGGTCCATGGTGCATGCAAAGATGACTCCTGCCCTGCACCTGTCATTGCACACTCTCAAGTTTCAGCATCAGGAAGCATGTCCACTTCCTTGTCCCAGCGCAGCGTTCAGTTGTCCATACCCCAGTCCTTGGAATGCAATCGCAAATATGCAGCCAACGCCCCACAGCTCACACTAAATTCCCACATTTCTCGACTGCTTGCGTTAGAAATGTTGCCTTTTAAGCTCGTGGAGAAGAAAGCATTCCGCAACCTGATGGCGGCGGCCTTTCCTCGGTACTCGGTCCCCAGCCAACACTATTCCTCCCGGTGTGCTGTCCCCATATTACACAAGCATGTGTCCCAAAACATTAGCCATGCCCTCAACAACGCAGCTACCGGGAAAGTCCACCTAACCACGGATACAATGACAAGTGCTTGTGGGCTGGGACGGTACATCTCGCTGATGGCACACTGGGTTAACATAGTGGAAGCCGAGACCCAGTCGAACCTTAGAACGGAACACGTCCTCCCGACGCCAAGGATCACAGACCCTAGGTCAATCAGGGTTGCCACACAGTCTACAGCTCCTGCATGCACCTCATTCTCCTCCTCCTCTTTAGTCTCCATCTCCGAAATGACCAAATCAGTGACAAGCTGGAATCACTGCTGCACTGCCTCGGCCAAGCGGCAAAAGGCTGTGCTGAAGCTAATATGCTTAGGAGACCAACAGCACAATGCTGAAGAGTTGTGGACAGCTGTGAAAGAGCAGGCAGATCTGTGGCTCACACCGTTGAACCTACAGCCAAACATGGTTGTGTTTGACAATGGCTGGAACCTGGTGGCGGCTCTGAGGTGAGGCGAGTTCACAGACATACCATGCCTGGCCCATGTGCTTAACCTCATGGTTCAGTGATTTCTCAAATCCTACCTTGAGCTGCCAGATTTGCTTGTCAAAGTACCCCACCTGTGTGCCCATTTTAGAAAGTCAGCTACAACTTCCGCCGCCCTTGCCATGCTTCAGCAGCGTTTGCAGCTTTCGGCTCACAGACTGGTGTGTGATGTCCCCACGCATTGGAACTCTACACTGAAGATGTTGGGAAGGATTTGTGAGCAGAAGAGGGCAGATGTTGAGCACCAGCATCAACAAGGCCATCATTATTCAGTTCAAACTCCACACATAAGACCTCAGGAGTGGACATGGATGTCAGATATATGAACCATCCTCCAAATCTTTGAGGACTTCACCATGATGATGAGCATCGATGACACCATAATTAGCATCACCATCCCGCTTCTCTGTCTTCTGAAACGCTCTTTGCTCACGATCAAAGAGGATGCATTGCACTCGAAGCACGATGAGATGGAGCAAGGAACCATACAGGGTGATTCGCAAAGCCCAGCCTCATCTCTTCCCAACGTGGATTGGGTGGCAATGAGGAAGAGTAGGAGGATGAACAGAAGCTAGTTTCATGCGCTGTAGATGGTACTACATGCACAACCGTCATACCATCTGTTTAGCGTGGTTGGCCTGAGGACAGAGAGGAGGAGGAGGAGGTAGAGGAGAGCATGGTCACACGTCCTCTTAGTGAGGACACGGAAATCTTGCCTGTTAGCAGTCGGGCACGCATGGCAAAGTTTATGTTACGCTGCCTTTCCCATGACAATCGCATTCTCAAAATTTTGGGTGACAGTCATTACTGGTTGGTGACACTTCTAGACCAACGCTACAAGGAGAACTTTATATCTCTTATTCCTGAGGTGCACAGGTCTACAAAAATGGGGCTGTACCAGAAGGCCCTTGTTGCGGAACTATTAAAAAAATTCCCATCTGAAAACGCTGGCGGCAGAGGTCACAGTTCGTTGGACAAACAAGGACTACAGGCGAGAGAGTCACAAATCCAATCCAGCAGAGAGACGGGAATACTGTCAAAGTTCTGGGAGAAATTTATCAGCCCCTCCCATCGCACAAGCCCTGAGGCGTGGGGTACTTTCACAAGGAGTGCAAAGTGTGGGAAGATGCTGAGGGTGTACATTGCTGACTGTATCAACATACTCCGTGATTCCTCTGTGCCTTATAATTATTGGGTATCCAAGGTGGATACGTGGAATGAACTGGCTCTCTATGCCAGGGAGATCCTGGCCTGCCTTGCCGCCAGCATTTTATCAGAGCGGGATTTTAGTGCCGCTGGTGGAATTATAACTGATAAGCGCATTCTCCTGTCAAATGAAAATGCTGACAGGCTGACTCTTATAAAAATGAACAAGGGCTGGATTGGGCCAGACTTCTCAACACCACCGAATGATAGCAGCGTAACAAACTCAAATCCAGTGTCCTTTTTTGGGAGATGTATTCCCATGCACCTTTTCACACCCACACATGGGTATATGCTTCCTTATTTTGGCTATTTGCTCTTGTCCTCCTCCTTCTCCTCATCCTCATCCTCCACCATCATATCACAAGGGTGACCGTGGTGCATGATGCAACACCCATATCATTTTTTTAAAGGGTGTTTATGATGCCTGTAAAAATTTTTTTTTATAAAGTGTGTTCATGTAACACCCCAGGGGTAAATGTTTGTCAGCCCATACAGTTAGTGCATGGGCATTACAAGTATAGGAGACCGGCTCCATTCTAATGAGAACATTTTTTTATGAGGTCCTCTAAGTCTCTTCCAAGGGGCATTGGAGTGCCTCCCAATTTTTGGCAGCCCTTGCATTCACTGCATAGGCCAACACTATGGGAGACCCTTTGTCGTTACTGTGGCCCTGCTCTATGTGTTTTTAAATTCTTAGTGGGATTTTTCCTAAATTTGGTCAGTCGTCGGACTCACTGCATACCCTATAACGATACAGCACACCTGCTCCTTTCTAATGGGAACATGTCGTACTCATTACTGTGGCCCTGCTCTATGTGTCTTTAAATTCTTAGTGGAGTTTTTCCTAAATTTGGTCCGCCGTTGGACTCACTGCATACCCTTTAAATGTATAGCAGACTCTCTCCTTTTTAATGGGAACATGTCGTACTCGTTACTGTGGCCATGCTCTAGGTGTCTTTAAATTCTTAGTGGGATTTTTCCTAAATTTGGTCAGCCGTTGGATTCACTGCATACCCTATAACTGTATAGAACAACCGTTCCTTTCTAATGGGAACATGTCATACTCATTAGTGTGGCCCTGCTCTATCTGTCACAAAATTCTTAGTGGGGTTTTTCCTAAATTTGGTCTGCCGTTGGACTCACTGCATACTCTATAACTGTATAGCAGACGCTCTGCTTTCTAATGGGAACATGTCGTACTCGTTACTGTGGCCCTGCTCTATGTGTCTTTAAATTCATAGTGGCTTTTTTCATAAAATTTAGCTGCCCTTTCAGTCACAGCATGGGCATCACCACTATAGGAGCCCCACTCCTTTCTAATGGGAACATGCCGTACTCGTTACTGTGGCCCTGCTCTATGTGTCTTTAAATTTTTGTGGGATTTTTCCTAAATCTGGTTAGCCATCGGACTCACTGCATACCCTATAACTGTATAGCACACCTGCTCCTTTCTAATGGGAACATGTCGAACTCGTTACTCTGGCCCTGCTCTATGTATCTTTAAATTCTTAGTGGGTTTTTTCCTAAATTTGGTCAGCCGTTGGACTCACTGCATACCCTTTAAATGTATAGCAGACTCTCTCCTTTTTAATGGGAACATGTCGTACTCATTACTGTGGCCCTGCTCTAAGTGTCTTTAAATTTTTAGTGGAATTTTTACTAAATTTGATCAGTCGTTGGATTCACTGAATACCCTATAACTGTATAGCATACCCGCTCCTTTTTAATGGGAACATGTCGTACTCATTACTGTGGCCCTGCTCTATGTGTCTTTAAATTTTTTCTGGAGTTTTTTAACAAAATTTGGCAGCCCTTGATGTCACAGCATGGGCCTTACCACTATAGGAGCCCCGCTCCTTTCTAATGGGAACATGTCGTACTCGTTTCTGTGGCCCTGCTCTATGTGTCTTTAAATTCTTAGTGGGATTTTTCCTAAATTTGGTCAGCCGTTGAACTCACTGCATACCCTATAACTGTATAGCACACCTGCTACTTTCTTATGGGAACATGTCGTACTCGTTACTGTGGCCCTGCTCTATGTGTCTTTAAATTCTTAGTGGGTTTTTTCCTAAATTTGGTCAGCTGTTGGACTCACTGCATACCCATTAAATGTATAGCAGACTCTCTTCTTTTTAATGGGAACATGTCGTACTCTTTACTGTGGCCCTGCTATAAGTGTCTTTAAATTCTTAGTTGGATTTTTTCCTAAATTTGGTCAGTCGTTGGATTCACTGCATACCCTATAACTGTATAGCACACCTGCTCCTTTCTAATGCGAACACGTCGTACTCATTACTGTGGCTCTGCTCTATGTGTCTTTAAATTCTTAGTGGGGTTTTTCCTAAATTTGGTCCACTGTTGGACTCACTGCATACCCTATAACTGTATAGCAGACTCTCTCCTTTCTAATGGGAACATGTCGTACTCGTTACTATGGCCCTGCTCTATGTGTCTTTAAATTCTTAGTGGGGTTTTTCCCAAAATTTGGCAGCCCTTGCAGTCACAGCATGGGCATTACCACTATAGGAGACCAGCTCCTATCTAATGGGAACATGACGCACTCGTTACTGTGGCCCTACTCTATGTGTCTTTAAATTCTTAGTGGGATTTTTCCTAAATTTGGTCAGCCATTGGTCTCGCTGCATACCATATAACGGTATAGCACACCTGCTCCTTTCTAATAGGAACATGTCGTACTCGTTACTCTGGCCCTTCTCTATGTGTCTTTAAATTTTTAGTGGAGTTTTTCCTAAATTTGGTCAGCCGTTGGACTCACTGCATACTCTTTAAATGTATAGCAAACTCTCTCCTTTTTAATGGGGACATGTCATACTCGTTACTGTGGCCCCGCTATAAGTGTCTTTAAATTATTAGTGGTAATTTTCCTAAATTTGGTCATCCGTTGGACTCAGTGTGCACCCTATAACTGTAAAGCACACCCCTCCATTCTAATGGGAACATGTCACACTCATTACTGTGGCCTTGCTCTATGTGTCTTTCAATTCTTAATGGGGTTTTTCCCAAATTTTGGCAGCCCTTGCAGTCACAGCACGGGCATTACCACTATAGAACCCGCTCCTTTCAAATGGGAACATGTCTTACTCGTTACTGTGGCCCTGCTCTATGTGTCTTTAAATTCTTAGTGGGGTTTTTCCTGAATTTGGTCAGCAGTTGGACTCACTGCATACACTTTAACTGTATAGCAGACTCTCTTCTTTCTAATGGGAACATGTCGTACTCATTACTGAGGCCCTGCTCTATGTGTCTTTAAATTCTTAGTGGGGTTTTTCCTAAATTTGGTCAGACGTTGGACTCACTGCTTACCCTCTAACTTTACAGCAGACTCACTCTTTTCTAATGGGAACATGTTATACTCATTACTGTGGCCCTGCTTTTTGTGTCTTTAAATTCTTAGTGGGGTTTTTCCTAAAATTAGTCAGTAGTTGGACTCACTGCATTCCCTATAACTAAATAGCAGACTCTCTCCTTTCTAATGGGAACATGTCGTATTCATTTCTGTGGCCTGCTATAGGTGTCTTTAGATTCTTAGTGGGATTTTTTCCTAAATTTGGTCAGTCGTTGGATTCACTGCATACCCTATAACTGTATACCACACCTGCTCCTTTCTAATGGGAACATGTCGTATTCATTACTGTGGCTCTGCTCTATGTGTCTTTAAATTGTTAGTGGGGTTTTTCCTAAATTTGGTCCACTGTTGGACTCACTGCATACCCTATAACTGTATAGCAGACTCTCTCCTTTCTAATGGGAACATGTCATACTCATTGCTGTGGACCTGCTCTATGTGTCTTTAAATTCTAAGTGGGGTTTTTCCCAAAATTTGGCAGCCCTTGCAGTCACAGCATGGGCATTACCACTATAGGAGACCCGCTCCTTTCTAATGGGAACATGTCGTACTCGTTACTGTGGCCCTGCTCTATGTGTCTTTAAATTCTTAGTGGGATTTTTCCTAAATTTGGTCAGCCATTGGACTCACTGCATACCCTATAACGGTATAGCATACCTGGTCCTTTCTAATAGGAACATGTCGAACTCATTACTCTGGCCCTTCTCTATGTGTCTTTAAATTCTTAGCGGAGTTTTTCCTAAATTTGGTCAGCCGTTGGACTCACTCATACCCTTTAAATGTATAGCAAACTCTCTCCTTTTTAATGGGGACATGTCATACTCGTTACTGTGGCCCCGCTATAATTGTCTTTAAATTCTTAGTGGTAATTTTCCTAAATTTGGTCATCCATTGGACTCACTGCGTATAATATAAATGTAAAGCACACCCGCTCCTTTCCAATGGGATCATGTCGTACTAATTACTGTGGCCCTGCTCTTTGTGTCTTTCAATTCTTATTGGGGTTTTTCCCAAATTTTTGCAGCCCTTGCAGTCACAGCACGGGCATTACCACTATAGAGCGCGCTCCTTTCTAATGGTAACATGTCATACTCGTTACTGTGGCCCTGCTCTATGTGTCCTTAAATTCTTAGTGGGGTTTTTCCTGAATTTGGTCAGCCGTTGGACTCACTGCATACCCTATAACTAAATAGCAGACTCTCTCCTTTCTTATGGGAACATGTCGTACTCGTTACTGTGGCTCTGCTCTATGAGTCTTTAAATTCTTATTGGGGTTTTTCCAAACATTTGGCAGCCCTTGCAGTCACAGCATGGACATTACCTCTATAGAACCCGCTCCTTTCTAATGGTAACATGTCGTACTCATTACTGTGGCCCTACTCTATGTGTCTTTAAATTCTTAGTGGGGTTTTTCCTAAATTTGGTCAGCTGTTGGACTCACTGCATACCATATAACTGCACAACAGACTCTCTCCTTTCTAATGGGAACATGTCATAATCATTACTCTGGCCCTGCTCTAAGTGTCTTTAAATTCTTAGTGGGATTTTTCCTAAATATGGTCAGCCTTTGGACTCACTGCATACCCTATAACTGTATTGCACACCCTCTCCTTTCTAATGGGAACATGTCGTACTCATTACTGTGGCCCTGCTCTGTGTGTCTTTAAATAATTATTGGGGTTTTTCCTAAATTTGGCAAGCCGTTGGACTCACTGCATACCCTTCAACTGTATTGCAGACTCTCTCCTTTCTAATGGGAATATGTCGTACTCATTACTATTGCCTTGCTCTATGTGTCATAAACTTCTTAGTGGGGTTTTTCCCAAATTTTGGCAGCCCTTGCAGTCACAGAATGGGCATTACCACTATAGGAGTCCCGCTCCTTTATAATGGAAACATTTTTTTTACTGAGATCCTCCTCTTTGTCTCTTCAAATGGGTATTGGGTTGCGGCCGAATTTTTGGCAGCCCTTGCATTCACTTCATACGCAATAATAGTATAGGAGACCCATTCGTTAATAATGGGAACAACAAAGCATAGCCGGCTGATGGCTCTCTAACTATAGCGGGGGCCGACTGCTGGCCCTTTAAGAATAGTAAGGGCCGCCTGATGGCCCTATAAAAATAGGCTTTGTGACTTTCAGAGTCCATCCATCATAAATGAAACAGGATGTGTCTGATGATGTGTCACACACCACATTCCCTGATAAGGTTGTAAAATGTTAAAATGACATTTCCCGGTGAATGCATTTGTCTTAAAAAATAACGTAAAAAAAAAAAAACAATAGGATCTTTCTTTCAATGTAACCTCAATGTAATCACATTGTTCAGCTCCTGCACCTCCTCCTCCATCTCCGAAATGACCACATGAGTCACAAACTGAAAGCACTGTAGCACTGCCTTGGCCAAGAGGCAAAAAGGCTGTGCTGAAGATAACATGCTTAATGCTTAATTGACAAACCACCCAGCGCTGCAGAGTTGTTGAAAGCTGTAACACAGCAGCCTGATCTGTGGCTTTCACCAATGAACATACAGCCAGGCATAGTCATGTGTGACAATGGGCGGAACCTGGTGATGGAGAAATGACAGCCGGAGAAGATACGGTTTCCCTCTATGCCAGTCCTTTCACCAAGCTAAAGAATAGCTGTGGTGAAATACAACTCCCACTAAGAAGCTGTTTCAGATTTAAAAACATTGGGCACACCAGAGGATTTGATTCTGAGGGCTCATATTTCTCCCCCGCTCAAGAGCTCCATAGCAGCTGCAAAGTTAGTGCTATCATGATCTCTCCTGATGTAAAAGCCAGGGCACACCAGAAGATGCTCTAGTGGGACCGTCCAACCCTTCCAAGAAGCAGTCCTGGCTAAGAAAATTGTCTGGGAAGGTTCCAGGACACTCTATGGCTGATTTGTTACTGAGGTGGAAACTCACGCAAACACGGGGAGAACATAAAAAATCCTTGCAGATGTTGTCCTTGCTGGGATTTGAACCCAGGATCCCAGTGCTGCAAGGCTTCAGTGCTAACCACTGATCCAATGTGCTGCTGCTCACCCTCTGATATCTAACAGGCTGGAGAAACTTGCACCTACTGCCACTCTATCCTCAGCTCCTTTGTGAGAAACCATTGTATCTGGGCAGCCTCTCAGTGTACCAAATAAAATTCCTGAGAAGGAAATTGGGGATGGCTTCCCTACTGGTACTGGGGGCAGTGCTAATACCATGGCATCATACCATAGTTTACTGGAAATATTCCAGGCTGGTAGGAGGCAAGCAGACTCCCACAGAAATGTACCAGCAGTAATGTTCAGGGACCCATGCTTGCAGAAGGCGGAGACAACACCAGGAGAAATAGTGGTGTATGGACACGAGGCATGAGGTATGAGGTTGTGAAAAGCTTCCGCCTCCATGAGCCTAAAAGGCCACATTTCAAGTGAAAGCAGCTTTAGAGGACTTCCTTGGAGAAATGACAGCTGGTGTAGATATGGTTTCCCAAGTCCTTTCATCAAGCTAAAGAATATGGCTGTGGTGAAATACAACTCAGCAAAAAAAGCTGTGGACTGGCTCCATAAGCGGACGTGCTTATGCATGTTATTTCTTAAACCGCATTGCAGATCAGGCCATTGCCCAACTCTTTAGTCATGAAATTAAATGTGCAAAGAAAGATGTTTGTGTGTCAAAGCACCACCGACAATTGCGAGCTGATGTTGGATGCGCTGCAATTGCTTCTGCAACAAGCAGCATTAGAGGACTTCGTGGGAGAAATGACACCCAGAGTAGATAGTTTCCCTCTATGCCAGTCCTTTCATTGACCTAAAGAATATGGCTGTGGTGAAATAAAACTCTCAGCAAAAAAAGCTGTGGACTGGCTCCGTACCGTCCCTGGCCACATTCACTTGACCACGTGTTTGTGGTTAGGCGGCCCTTCCCAGTGAGTGCACTGGGAAGGGCATGGGTAATGTTGTGTGACCCGTGCTCGTGGAAGGAGGAGATGATACCGGGTGAAATACTGGCGGCTGGAGACCGAGTATGGACACCCGGCCACCGCCGGCATGAGGTTGTGAAAAGCTTCCGCCTCCACGAGCATAAAAGGCCACATTTCAAGTGAAAGCAGCTTTAGAGGACTTCCTGGGAGAAATGCTAACTGGAGTAGATATGGTTTCCCAAGTTCTTTCACCAAGCAAAAGAATATGGTTGTGGTGAAATACAACTCAGCAAAAAAATCTGTGGACTGGCTCCGCACCGCCCCTTGCCACATTCACTTGACCACGTGTTTGTGGTCAGGTGGCCCTTCCCAGTAAGTGATCTGGGGAGGGCAGGGGTAATGTTGTGGGACCCGTGCTTGTCGAAGGCAGAGATGTCACCGGGACAAATAGTGGTGGCTGGGGACCAAGTATGGATACCCTGTCGCCGCCGACATAAGATTGTGGACAGCTTCCGCCTCCACGAGCCTAAAAGGCCACATTTCAAGTGCAAGCAGCTGTCAAACATTTGGCAGTGTAGTATTGCAGCCTGTGGGTATGGCTGGCTGCATACTTATGCTTGCATTCCAAGAAATGAAGTCGGAACAACTGTACGCTGCACTGGGACGTGGACGGTGATTGTTGCAAGTCTGCAACGACAGGTGCATGGCGGGAGGCATCTTCGCATGCGCCAAGGATCACTTATGATGGGCACAATTTTAGGCAGTGACTTGGGAGTCAGAGATGCTTCCAGGGGTCTTCCCCAAACTGTTCCCATGTCTTTTCTGCACTGTATGCATGTTTCTGATGATGTGTCACACACCACATGGCCAGATATGGTTGTAAAATGTTACAATTACATTTCCCAGTGAATGCATTTGTCTTGGTTGAAAGCAATGCAAAAGTGCAAAAACGCATCAAAAACGCTATGTGTGAACACAGCCCAAGGTGCGGAGGGGTATTTTGGTTTTGGTTATTTATTTTGCCCTATATACAAGTCATTACCCTGGAAAGGATGTTCCTTAACCTATTTCCCAGGAAAATCCATTTTGGATTTGTTTTTGTATGTTTTATTGTGAGTCCGTAAAAGTAGCTTAATACCTCTGACAACATTGTTGACAGCAGTGACCTGGGAGTCAGAAATGCTTCCAGGGCTCTACCCCATGCTGTTCCCATGTCACTTGAGCACTGTTTTCATCGATTTGGGCAATTTTTAGGCCCTCTGCAGTCCGCCAGGGGGAGCCGCCTGAAAAAAGTCTTAACATAGACTTACATTGGGCTCCCGAGTATTCCAATTTGCTCGACTCGAGCAATGAGTACCCGAGCATGTTAGTGCTCGCTCATCACTATTAATGACCAAGCCCCATTTTTCAAATCTGACCAATGTTACTTTATGAGGAAATAAACTCTGGAATGCTTCTGTATATCCCTATGATTCTTAGAATGTTTTTTCATGACACATTGTACATTATTTTAGAAGTATTTTTAGGCTGATATGTTTTTCATTTCTTTGCATAAATATCTGGAATTTGATCTAAATTTAGAAAAATTAGCAATTTTTTAAACTTACAATTATTGATTCTTAACCAGATTCTTAACCAGATAGTCATACCAAGCAAAATAATTAATAAAAACATTTCCTGTATGTCTACTTTATGTCAGCATAATTTTTCAAACATTTTTTATTTTGTTATGATGTTAGACGGGACCTAATTTAGGAGAAATTTTTCAGTTTTTTCATGGAAATTTACAAGTTACATATCTATACAATTTTGAAGTGACTTTGCCGGCCTATTATTAAAAAAACCAACAAACGCCGCCCCGAGAAATTATTTCATTTTAAAAACTGCACCCCTCAAAATATTCTTAAGTGCAGTTCGAAAATTTGTTAATCCTTTAGGTGCTCCACATGAATTAAGGCAAAATGGATTTAAAAAAAGAAAAATTAAATTTACTCTACTAAAGTATTGTTTTAGCTGCAAATTTTTCATTTTCACAAGGTGCAAGGGGAGAAAATAAACCGAAAAATACACAATTTCTCTCAAATGTAGCATTATATCATATGTAGACAAAAATTATATTTTGGCCACACGGTCGGGAAGAAGAGGAAGGGAAGAAGAGCTATTTGGTATTTAGAACTTAAATTTGGTTGGAATAGAATTCAGACACCGTATTGAATTTGCAGGACCCCTGCAGGTACCAAAGTGCAAAAAACTCCATAAAGTACACCATTTCTGGGGAGGTGTTGAGCATTTTTAAATCACAGATGCTTCAAAGAACTTTACAACATTTGAGAGTGATAATGAAAAATTAAATTTTTTTCACTAAAATGTTATTTTAGCTCCAAGTTTGTAATTTTCACAAGGGGTAATAGAAGAAAATGAACTGCAAAATTTGTTGTGCAATTTCTCCAGATCACAATTATATTCCATATGTGGTCAAAAACTGATGTTTGAGTAAATGGCAGGGCTCGGAAAAGAAAGAGTGCCATTTAATTTTTGGAGCACAAATTTGGCTGGAATAGGTTGTAAATGCCATGTCTCATTTGCAGAACCCCTCACATACCAAAATTGCAGAAACCCTCCACAAGTAACCCAATTAATGGACCTCTGTATGGCTTTTGGCGCACAGATTATGCTAGAGTAGGTTGCAGGAGACATTTGTGGCGGGACAAATGTGCCAGAACAGCAGAAAGCTTCCAAAAGTGTCCCAATCTTAGAAATTGCACCTCTAAATACATTAATCTATCGTTGCAGTGACTATTTTGGCCCTACAAGTGTTTTAAATTTTTAACACCCACAGCATGCTTTTTTCTAGAGAATTGCAAATATCCAGTTCAGTGCCCATATACATATACCGCCCAACTTTTGGTTCGGGAGGCACCCTGTAAATTGTTAGATAGGCTCTCCCACTACAGTAATGCCAAACATGTGGTCGCTTACTGTGATTTAGGCACAATGTGGTTCTCAAAAGGTGGGAGGCGTTTAGATTTTGGAGCACAGATTTCATTGAATTTTATTTGAAGGAGTTGGAACTATGTCACTTTTCCAGAGCCTTTGTTGACCGTTATTGTCGTAAAACTCAACATTTCCAATGAAAGATGATGGGCTTGTTTTGTTCGGAATAAATTAGGGTATTATTGGTAACATTTCGGGGTTTATATTATTTTTTGATCACTTTCATAAGGCTAGGATCACAATTCTTGTGTTCTATGCTGAGCTCTTACAGTACAGACCAAAAGTTTGGACACACCTTCTCATTTAAAGATTTTTCTATATTTTCATGACTTGGAAAATTGTACATTCACACTGAAGGCATCAAAACTATGAATTAACACATGTGGATTATATACTTAACAAAAAAGTGTGAAACAACTGAAAATATGTCTTATATTCTAGGTTCTTCAAAGTAGCCACCTTTTGCATTGATGACTGCTTTGCACACTCTTGGCATTCTCTTGATGAGCTTCAAGAGGTAGTCACCGGAAATGGTTTTCACTTCACAGGTGTGTCCTGTCAGGTTTAATAAGTGGGATTTCTTGCCTTATAAATGGGGTTGGGACCATCAGTTGTGTTGTGCAGAAGTCTGGTGGATACACAGCTGATAGTCCTACGGAATAGACTGTTAGAATTTGTATTATGGCAAGAAAAAAGCAGCTAAGTAAAGAAAAACCAGTGGCCATCATTACTTTAAATGAAGGTCAGTCAGTCCAAAAAATTGGGCAAACTTTGAAAGTGTCCTCAAGTGCAGTTGCAAAAACCATCAAGCGCTACAAAGAAACTGGCTCACATGAGGACCGCCCCAAGAAAGGAAGACCAGGAGTCACCTCTGCTTCTGAGAATAAGTTTATCCGAGTCACCAACCTCAGAAATCACAGGTTAACAGCAGCTCAGATTAGAGACCAGGTCAATGCCACACAGAGTTCTAGCAGCAGACACACCTCTACAACAACTGTTAAGAGGAGACTTTGTGCAGCAGGCCTTCATGATAAAATAGCTGCTAGGAAAACAGTGCTAAGGACAGGCAACAAGCAGAAGAGACTTATTTGGGCTAAAGAACACAAGGAATGGACATTAGACCAGTGGAAATCTGTGCTTTGGTTTGATGAGTCCAAATTTGAGATCTTTGGTTCCAACCCGCGGTGCTTTGTGCGACGCAGAAAAGGTAAACGGATGGACTCTACATGCCTGGTTCCCATCGTGAAGCATGGAGGAGGAAGTGTGATGGTGTGGGGGTGCTTTGCTGGTGTCACTGTTGGGGATTTATTCAAAATTGAAGGCATGCTGAACCAGGATGGCTACCACTGCATCTTGCAGCGGCATGCTATTCCATCATGTTTGAGTTTAGTTGGACCATCATTTATTTTTCAACAGGACAATGAACCCAAACACACCTCCAGGCTGTGTAAAGGCTATTTGACCAAGAAGGAGAGTGATGGGGTGCTACGCCAGATGACCTGGCCTCCACAGTCACCAGACCTGAACCCAATCGAGATGGTTTCGGTTGAGCTGGACCGCAGAGTGAAGGCAAAAGGGCCAACAAGTGCTAAGCATCTCTGGGAACTCCTTCAAGATTGTTGGACGACCATTTCCAGTGACTACCTCTTGAAGCTCATCAAGAGAATAACAAGAGTGTGCAAAGCAGTCATCAAAGCAAAAGGTGGCTACTTTGAAGAATCTAGAATATAAGACATATTTTCAGTTGTTTCACACTTTTTTGTTAAGTATATAATTCCACATGTGTTAATTCATAGTTTTGATGCCTTCAGTGTGAATGTACAAATTTCAAAGTCATGAAAATACAGAAAAATCTTTAAATGAGAAGATGTGTCCAAACTTTTGGTCTGTACTGTACATCAATATTTCCATGTAAATCCCACAAAAATGCGATACAGATGATACTCCAGATGGAACTGTTTGGCACCCACATGGGGGCACTACACTATTCCTTGGTACTAAGAAATAATCACCCTCAATGCCTGCTGTGAAGAGACAAATTGTTAATAGTTAGTAGGGGCTGGGTATTCCGCTGGGGGCTGATATTGGTAGCCTGGGAAGCTCCGTGGGTATTGCCCCCTTCCCAGGCTTCAAACATCTGCCCCAGCCGTCTGCTTAACCTCCGCTAGAGACTAAAATTACGGGGAACCCCACGCCAATTTTTTTTTAAATAAATCCTTTATTTTAACACTAAATGACAAGTACAGTAATCAACACTATCACTGTACTTCATATATATGTGACTGACATGTTTCTATCTATCTAATCTATGTATGATTCTCTATTCCTTCTATTCTAAATTGTCGGGTACTGCTGCTGAATTGCCGGCCGGTTTTCTTAAAGAGACGGTGCATGAAAACACTATTATTTTTTTATATAAATCCTTTACACTAAATGACAAGTACAGTAACCAACACTGTCACTGTACTTCATATATATGTGACTGACATGTTTCTATCTATCTAATCTATGTGTGAAGCTCTATTCTTTCTGTTCTAAATTGTCAGGTACAGATGCTGAATTGCCGGCCGGCTTTTTTAAAGAGACGGTGCATGAAAACACTATTATTTTTTTAATAAATCCTTTACACTAAATGACAAGTACAGTAAGCAACACTGTCACTGTACTTCATATATATGTGACTGACATGTTTCTATCTATCTAATCTATGTGTGAAGCTCTATTCTTTCTGTTGTAAATTGTCGGGTACCGGTGTATGCCGCTGCTGAATTGCCGGCTTTTCGCATAATACATTCTACATTATTCTTAGTTGTTTTACTTCATGTAGAATTAACCTACAAGGAAAGAAAGGGTTTATTTTTATTCCGATATTAGTGTCCCATTGACTTGCATTGGTTTCCGGTATCGGAATCGGCGATATCCGATACTTTTTGAGTATCGGTCCGATCCAATCCGATACGATATTTCCTGATATCGGAAGGTATCGCTCAACACTAACTATTACTGAACATGAGTCAACAGTGTGATGCAGCAGCAAAAAAGGCAAATACAATTCTGGGATGTATTAACAGAAGCATACAGTCTAGATCACGTGAAGTCATTATCGGTCTTTACTCCTCTTTGGTCAGACCTCATCTGGAATACTGTGTACAGTTTTGGGCACCACATTTTAAAAAAGACATAGACAAACTGGAGCAAGTTCAGAGAAGAGCGACCAGAATGGTGACTGGTCTGCAAACCATGTCCTATGAGGAACTGTTGCAGGATTTGGGAATGTTTAGCTTGCAAAAAAGAAGACTGAGAGGAGACTTAATAGCTGTCTACAAATATGTCAAGGGCTGTCACATTGTAGAAGGATCATCTTTATTCTCATTTGCACAAGGAAAGACTAGAAGCAATGGGATGAAACTAAATGGGAGGAGACACAGATTAGATATTAGAAAAAACTTTTTGACAGTTAGGGTGATTAATGAGTGGAACAGGCTGCCACGAGAGGTGGTGAGTTCTCCTTTAATGGACGTCTTCAAACAGAGGCTGGACAGACATCTGTCTGAGATGATCTAGTGAATCCTGCTTTGAGCAGGGGGTTGGACCAGATGACCCAGGAGGTCCCTTCCAACTCTACCATTCTATGATTCTATGATTCTATGAAATTGGTGGTTGTTAAGGGGTTAATGGAATTTCACAAAATAGTGGCATGTTAAATAATCACTTCCATCTTTTTTTATTAGTACAATATTAAACAATTTCACAATTTTCTATAAATGTGTATTACGTAATTGAACTCAATTAATATGTAAAGCTTTCATTTCCTTTTGAATCAATGTGTAATTTAATTTATTGTATTCATTTTTTTCTCTTTTTGTCATTATGTTACATTGTTTAATCTCAGTCAATTATTTTCTTGAAATATCATCCAGCCTAAGGGATTAATTATAGGAAAAACAAAGTATGCTTTACGTTTTTGTACAAAGTGTTCACGAATTCATGATTTTCTAAGATATTTTAGTTTTTTAATACTTACCCTGCAACATGATTCTTAACTCGTTCTGGACCAAGGTTATTTTGCATGGCAAAGCCTGGCCCTTATGACAAATCATTTTTTCTATTTTATTTCACATTCCAGGAGCCATACTTATTTATATTTTTCCATGAAAGCAGCCATATAATAACATATTTTTCTAGGGGGGGCGTGAATTGTTTTTTTAAGAGGCATCATTTTGAGATACATACAGTATATCTTATTAATAAACTTTTATTAACTCTTTATGAATCAGTATAGAAAGCAAAACAGCAATTCTGTCAGTTTTTTTCCATAATGCAAAAATAATTATATTTTACAATTCTCCATAATCAGAGTTGTCTAAGGATATTTTTTTTAACAATCTGTAGCCTATATTGGTAGCATTTTGTCATACAGTACTTACACTATTTTGATTTTGGACATTTTGTTCACTTTTATTACACTCTTTGGGAGGCAAAATGAACAAAACAGCAATGCAATATTTCCTTTATTTTTCAAGCATCAATCACCAATAGGTATTATTGACATGTTATCTTTATTCTGTTGGATAATAATAATAATAATAATAACAATAATAGCGACTAAAATCCTCTTCCGGATCTTTAATCTCCATGGCCGCTTCTTATGCGAGTATGCCTCAGTAATGCACAGTGGTGTTGTGAGATCATAACGTGTGTCTCTAAGGAATACTGTTAAATACTGAAGAAAAAGAATAGGACCTATGTCATCATATCAGAAGAGAAGAAGATACTGGAGTCACAGGAAGAGATCAGATAACCAGGCAGTGGGACTAGTAACCGGGGAGGAGAATATACTGTATATTTTTAATTCATTCCTGACCCATAGTAAGTAAGCACTTTTCTTCATCGACCTAAAGCAAAAAGCTAAAAAAATTGGATTCAAGTGAACTTTTTTTTAAATTTAAGTCGACATTGATTTGACTTGAATCAATTCTCTCGTCTCCACTTAACAAGTATTTATTAACCCAAAATGAACTGTTTAGACATATAGTGCCCATGTTCTGTATATTATCAGCAAACAAAATATGGCATCATAGATGAATTTCCATTATCATAATTTACAGAAAGGCATCAATAAAATATAAATTATCATGCAGTATGTACTCATCCATGCATGGCAAATATTTTATGAGCGTCAATATGTTTTGATTATATTACAGTAAAATTAGATACTTGCATTTAAAAGGTATATTTCTTTCATTTCAAAATTTTATATTTTATTTAATTATTCTTTTGAACCTACACATCAAGCTATATTCTGTGACAAAACACTGGGAAATTAACAAATGCAAAAAGCTTGTGTAGAATTTTATTCCCTCAAGGTTCAATGTATGAATTAATGAATTGACTTACATAAGACCAGGGAAAGTTGTACAATAGCTAGTCTAAGGACAAAGAAAAGCTAAGAGGAGGCACAGACTGATGTGGAGAACAGTACATGATTACAGAAAGAAGAAAAAACCTTTGTCAAGGAGAAGAATCCTCAAGACACCCATTAATTTAATTCAGTGAAAAAGAATACCGCTTAATTGTAAAAAGAGGAAGGGTTTGAAACATAGCTATTTAGTCAGTGGTAACTTGTAAAACTATGGAAGTGTAACCATACAAAATATCAAAGACGTGCTGATTAAACAAGGGATTTAGCTATCTTTAAATAATATAAAAGCAAAGAAGAATAAATACAATTATATATTATGTTTGTACTTTTCTTTAAATGATTTTAATGTTAAACTTCACTTTTCTTCACATTGGATATAACTAAATCAGCTGTAGTTTCTTGGAAATTATTGATAAGGATGTTCATCTGTAATTATTTGTGTCTACTTAAAATGTTCAGTATATAATACTGTTTTGCTTAGCTTATAGGTGTTGTCCAGTACTGGGATATTTATGGCTTATTCAATGGTAAACAGAAGCGTATATAAGACTCTAATATCCCAGTGCAAATTCAGCATACCATACAAAACAATCTACACTTTGTTATGCAAGTAAATATGCCCTTGTGTGGTTTTCAAGTAGAAAAACTACAAATGAGATACTGTTAGTGTAGAGAGGGAGGTGTCAGTGTGGACATGTGAGGCAAGTCTATGTGGGTATTTAAATTTGGTCAAAACTGTGGTCATCTGTTTCTCTTCCCTATGATTCTGCCTTTTTAATAATGGACAGAGTCATAGTGGTATGAAAGTACATACCCACAGAGCTGAAATAAATTAAATGCCCAGTTAAATGATAAGAAATTTAAAAAGTGACCAATAGAGATAAGTGGATCAATTTCTCTCTCTTACTCTCTTCTTAAATGAAGAATCTACAGCTTTTTACCAAGCCTTCCAAAATGTAACTTTATTCTGGAACCAGCAATAGGTTTACTATTTGCAAAATGAAGAAACACAGGTTTTTTTCCTAGACATCCAAAAATTATCCTTTTTTTGAAAGCAGAGCCCAGTTTGCTGTTCAAAAGTGAAGAAGCAATGGCTTTTTAAAAGAAGGTATGGAAAAATTATCCCTTATGTGAGAGTAATTTCAGGTTTATTTGCACTGAACAGGAAGCGCTTCCTAACAGCAGTACAGTATAGCAAATATAACATGATTGACAAGCAGGAGATGTTTGTGGCCATTGATTAATAGTGGCAGTGGATGTGGCCGAGGAAGCAACCTCACAATACAGAAAATAATGAGGTAGGCAAGGAAATGCTTGCAAGTGTAGGACCAGCACTGGTAACTCCAGCAGTCCTCTGCAGTGGGCAGGCAGAAGAAGTATAACTGGTGTGGCTGTCTATTGGCAGTGACAGTAGCAGCAGAAGTCACAAAGTCACAGAGTATAGAATAGGACAAGGCAGACAAAGATATATTTGTGTATGGTCAGCACTGACAGCCCCTAAAGCTGTATCACAGTTTAGATATAACCTAATGGACAAGCAGGTTATGGTTCATTGAACAAGGGGCATCTGAAATGGTAGCAGCAGAACAGTGCAGACCACAATGAACAGAGAGATGTTACCGCTGATCTAATTGTTGGCATTAGTCATAGGTGAATGAAAAATTAATCGAAAAGTCACCAGCAATGATGAATACTCTTTCTGACAGTGTACACTTATGGCAAACTGAAACAGTACTTGTCACTGCTCTAATCTGGGACTCAGGACACCAGTCAAAGAGAGGACACAGTCCGGGAAGTGCTCTTCTACTTAACTAACCTCGCTCCCCAAAGTTGGTGCTTTTCCTGAACAATTAACTGTTTACTAACCTGTATGCCCCAGCAGTCTCTTGCTAGGGAAACTTCACCTTTCACCTACTTAACTTCAGTCACCATCTTCTAACAGTATGCACTGAACTTCCTATATCTTGCACTGTACCTTATGTCCTAAATCAGTGTTTCCCAAACTCCGGTCCTCACGGCACTCAACAGATCATGTTTTCAGGATTTCCCTAGTATTGCACAGGTGATAGAATAATTATTAAGACATCAGAAATGGCAACAGGTTATCTCTTCTTTGCAAAACTATAGAAATCCTGAAAACAAGATCTGTTGGGGTCCGTGAGAACCGGAGTTTGGGAAACACTGTCCTAAACCTTAACCCTATACTTTCCCTATACCTAATACATCAATACATTGAACATTTATCACAACAAATTAGGAGAACCACATCACTTAGTACTTACAGTGGGGAAAATAAATATTTGATCCTTTGCCGATTTTGCAAGTTTTCCCACCTACAAAGAATGAAGAGGTCGGTAGTTAGTATTGTAGATACACTTCAACTGTGAGAGACAGAAACTAAAAATAAAAACCTGAAAATCATATTGTATGTTTTTTAAATAATTAAATTGCGTTTTAATGCATGACATAAGTATTTGATCACCTACAAACCAACAAGAATTCTGGCTCTCACAGACCTGTTAATTATTCTTTAAGAAGCCCTCCTCCTCTGCACTCATTGCCTGTATTAATTGCACCTGTTTGAACATGCCATCTATATAAAAGACACCTGTCCACACACTCAGTCAATCACAATCCAACCTCTCCACCAAGGCCAAGACCTAAGAATAGGCATTTTCCATCATTTATCCCCTCTAAATAACCCTGTTAAGTGTTTCAATCTCATCTCTTAAAGGTATCTGACTCGACCCCTGGGCCGTGGGGCACTAGGGAACGGGCTTCAGGGCAATGCTGGGAGTAGTAGTGGCGACCCGGTCCCGTGGCTCAGGGTGGTCAGACCAGTGGCAGCCTTTTATATGTTTTAGGTAATGTCTGACTAGGCCACCCGTGGATTGCGGTCAGGGAGGTCCGCCGCTGCTAGGCAGACCGCTGAGGCTGGTGTTGGGGATGCAGCAGGGAATAGTACAACTCCCCACGGGAGGAGTGTAGCCTCAAGGCAGTGTAATAGGATGTTGGAGGTGATGGTGCAGGCGCCGCAGTAATCGCACAGAGTCCAATAATGCAGTCCAGGGTCTTTTACTGCAGAACTTATCACAGACCCACCCGGAGTACAGGGTAGGAATGGACCTTGGTGTCTGAGGGCATTTGGGTGAGCTCCACTGGCCAGAGTGAGTGGGTAGGCCTACCGTTCTCTCTCTGCCCTTGCTGACTATCTCCCCCTTTAGTGGTATGATAGCCCACATCCCTGAGCTTGCCGTGTACTACGCCTGTATGGCTTGCGTCTCGGGCCTTAGGTACCTGTAGCTTCTCCGTGCTGTACCGGTCCCTCTGTGTGGCGGAGCCTCCAGGCTTCTTAGGCCAAGGGACCTGAAATCCCTTGCGGGTTGGTTATCTGCTGCAGGACCTGCAACCCTGACAGCCTCGGACCCCAGTGTCCGGTTGTGTAGTCTCTCTCTGCCAGGACCGGCTGTCGTCGCCTCTGTCCCTGGCTTTCTGTCCCTCCTTTGCCTCCTGGACTCCTCAGCTGCGACTGACCTGTCCCTCTCTTCTGGGAACCCTTCTGGATGCTTCAGAAGTGGGTCCTGGTCTCCCTAACCCTGCCCTCATTACCAGTTTTTATAGGGGCAGCCGGCTCCCCCTACTGGCCTGGGACATGAGGTACATGCAAATGGTCCATGACCAGAGAACCTCCCTCCTGCTTTCAGACACTGCCTTACAAGTTTGTGGCATCCAGGCCTGGGGTGACACATTCCCCCCTAGGAAAGCTTAGTACTCCGGGACTAAACAAGAAGCACGATACAGGGTATAAATTATAACATAAACATAACAGAGAAGAAAACAACAAACAAAACCACATATTGAGTTCTTTAGGTCACAGTATGGCCTGTGACCGGGTGTCCATTTCACCCAATAAGGCGAAGTCTCAACCGGTGCGGGGACCTGTCCAAAGCAAACCCGAAACGTTGGCCCTGGGCGTGGCTGCAAGGTGAAGCAAACTACTTTGGACCACTCGGGACCACGCCAGACAGGTTTTTCTTCCGTGGCCGTCTTCGCAAGAGGCAGCAAGTGCAACTATTTATAAGGTAGTTCCGGTTATCCAAAGTTCATAACCTGTCAGTCCATATATCTAGAAAAACTGGAGAAAACACTATTAGTTACAGGTAACAAACATATTACATATATACATGGTACATTTAGATCTTGTACCTATATCCTCCAGCGAGCTGGTGTTTGACCCCTAGTGCTCCTGGTTGACCTCCTTAACCCACTGTCTGGTGGTGGACCAATCTGGCTTTCCCCACTATCATTGAGGGTACTGCTACTAGCTGGGTGTACAGGCAGGGCGGGCAGCTGTCTGCGGGTCCTTTGGTTTACCGCAGGCATGGCAGGCTCACTGTCAGCAGAGGGTTGCCTCTCCTGGGCTGCTGGCGTGGGTTCTTCCGCCTCTGCAGCTGCTTGCTCTTCTTGTTCTTCCAGTCTTCCTGTAGGCTCCTGCTGTGTAGGCTGAAGGAAGTGTAGGACGGGTACCAGTATTGCGCCATTTATCTGAGTCCAGGTCCGGGGGAACTCTCCGAGAACTGTGCTGATCATCTCTTCCTTGTCCTCTGCGGGTTCAAGGTCATCTTGATCTTCATTTGGACTCTGTAGTTGCTCGGGGCACTGTTTTAGGTGGTCTCTGGAGATGGTGCTAGTGGTTTCTCATCCATCCTTGGTGATCACACATACCTTTGGGTTGTTGTGGTCGGACTGCAGTACTGTGTACGGGTCTCTCTCCCACTGGTCATCCGGCATGTGTAAACTTCTCTTCCGCTTCAGGACCTGCTCACCGGGTTCCAGGGGACCAGCAGGAGCGTGTTGGTTGAAGAGCCTCTCTTGCTTTTCTCTCGCTTGAGCCAGACTCCTCTCCACACTCTCCTGTACCTTCTTGTACTGTAGCCGCCGTTCCGTATCCCAGTCCGCGTCTGGGGAGGTGTCCTCAGGTGTCAGGACTCCCATTTCCAGGTCGATCGGCAGCTTACCTGGTCTTGCTCGCATCAGGTAAGCCAGCGTGCAATTTGTAGCATTCACCGGGATATGGTTGTACAAGTCAATCAGGTCTGGCAGCTTCTCCGGCCACAGGCTGCGTTCTTCCAGGGGTAACGTCTTGAGGAGATCAATGACGATATTGTTCATCTTCTCACACAGCCCGTTGGTTTGCGGGTGGTAAGGCGTTGTCCGAATCTTCCTACAGCCGTAGAGGTTGCAGAACTCCTGGAATACTTCAGCCTCAAATGCTGGACCTTGATCTGTCAAGACCTCTTCCCGATACCCATGTGGACGGCAGAAGTGTTGCTGGAAGGCTCTGGCCGCTGTTTGGGCTGTCAGGTCTTTAACAGGAACCACTACCAGGAACCGGGAGTAATGGTTCACAATTGTCAGGGCATAGACATAGCCCGACCGGCTTGGAGCCAATTTCACATGGTCCAGAGCTACCAGCTCAAGAGGATGCCTGGTGACGATGGGCCTCAAGGGTGTCTGCTGGCTGGTACGGTCCTTCCTTCTGAGGTGACATGGGCCGCAGTCCCTGATCTATTTCTCGATGGCCCTTCTCATGCCGACCCAGTAGAACCGCTCTCTCAGTAGGAACTCCAATTTGTTCCACCCGAAGTGTCCTGCTCTGTCATGGTAGGCCTCCAGGATCATTGCTGCATCTCTCCTTGGGACCACTATCTGCCAGGTTAGCTCGTGCGTCCGGTGGTTGACCAGCCTTCTGCACAGCTTACCCTCATAGAGGAATAGCCTGCTTTTCTCCTTCCATATCTGCTTGGCTTCCTCTGGAGTGTCCGGGCCAGGGCTAGCATCTTCCAGGGTTAACATGTCTTTCACCAGGTGTATTGCAGGGTCGCTATCTTGCATTTCAGCCCAGCCGTGGTGGGGTAAGGGATTGAACATGACGGTGGTTAAGTCTTTGTCTCTTACCCGGTGAGAATGCTGAGTGGTCACCCTACCGGTGGAAAGCAGGGAGCTCTATTTCCTCCAGCTCTTCCGAGTCGTCTTCTCCTTCAGGTAGGTGGGGCATTCTTGATAGGGCGTCTGCGTTGACGTTGGTTCTGCCCACCCGGTATTTGATTGTGAAGTCATAATTAGTGTTGAGCCACCCCCGTAGTGTTCAAGTTCGGTTCGGTTCGTTCGAAAACCGTTAAAACCAATGGCAGGCAAACAAAAACACATAGAAACACATAGAAAACACCTTCAAAGGTGTCCAAAACCTGACAAACTGAACAGAAGACACAACTAACACATGGAAAAGTGACAAGTACATATAGTCATGTGAAAAGAAAAGAGGTGGAGGAGTAAAAGGAGGGGGAGACACAGATATAGGCATGTCATGCCCTTCTAAAACCAAAAAAGTGCGAAGCCGACACGGCCAATCCGTTCCTGCCCGTGCGACCTCCGTGTCTCTGGCTTTGTGCCAGAGCTGCGGTGGACCCTGACGGCCAGCCCCCCTCTCCCAATACTGGTGCCTGTCCGCTGGTGGGTCGAGCGAGCCCCCCTGTGGTGGAGGCAGGTCTAAGCTTTTTAATTTAAATTGTCTCTCTAATTTGAATGAATACACCTTAGATCCTTTTACAAGGATCTATTGGAGGGCAAGTGTCATGCCAGCAGCCGCGTAATTCCAGCTCCAGTAGCGTCCACTAAAGCTGCTGCAGTTAAAAAGCTTTCATAAGGATCGAGCTCGGCGGTCCACCGCAAGGCGTCCTACCGCCAGTCCCAGCCCCTATGCCTTGGGGTGCCTCCTGATGCTCTTCACTGAGTATTCCGGGGTCCCAAAGCATTTCCTTTGAAAAAATTAAGTGTCCAAACTACAGGTGGTGTAGCTTGCTTATCAGCTGGGATAATCCGCTGACTAGCAGACACTGCTACTAGGCACAAAGTATTTCCTGGGCTAGATACAGTTAAAAATTTGTAATTAGATACTCTCATTGGATGCTGAGAAAGCATTCCATAGAGTCTCCTGGCATGCCATATATTATTCTCTTAAAAAGCTTGGGGTAGGGGTCTAGGGGACCCTTTTATAGCCAAAATCACGGCCCTGTATCGCAATACGTCACCTAGGCTGAAGATAAATGGAACTGTAGCACCCCGAGGGCTCGGATGCTACAGAGTTATTGCACCTCACCCAGAGGTGTGATATCTCACCTTCAGGTAAGGATGGAGTGTGGATCAGGACCCCGACACCTGCATGCATTACACCACATTGCCGTGGGGCAGGGCGACCAATATGCCCCTGAGTTGGGCACGACAGTCCCTGTCCCTGGCTGGAGTGGGGGGAGAGAACACCGAGGATGGGGAACCCTGTAGTGCAGGAGCAGGGAGGAAGCAGTTCCTTGGTGCATTGAGAAAGGAGTATAAAAGGTGGGCACCATCTTAGTTCAGTGCAGAGAAGTCTGAGCAGAAGCGACAGGGAGCAGGGGCTCTGCATGAGCTCTGCTCCGGAGGCGGGCCTAGTAACAGAGGCCCAGGCCTGGAAGAGGGAGAAGGAAGGAAGAGGAGCGGAGAAGGCTCCAGGAACAAGGAACGAAGGGATCCCAGGGGTGTGGACGGGCGAGTCGCCACTGCACGCCCGAATCCACCTGCGTGGAGGGGTCAGGCCAAAGGTGGAGACCGGTCCCCGAAACTAGTGGAGGCGGAAAACGACCCTCAGCTTGAAACCATAGCCTGTGACATTTTATGTGGCGCAGCCCCTCGCTACACCCGCTAGGAAGGCACCACATAGGGTCAGGGAACTGGCGCCAAGTTTACCAAGAGGAGGCCCGAGGCTGCTGGACAGAAGAGTTAGTAAGAAAGGCCAGACAAAGGACACTCATAGGGGGTCCTGTGAAGCGCTCCAAAGTTATCTGGGAGTTGTCTGAGCCCCTCACCTGGTGAGCACAGTACGACGTGGGCAGCCGTTACCTGCAGAAGTGGTCTGGATATTAAGATCTGTGAGTAAAGGCCCTGGACTGCATCACTGATGTTATCTTAATTTTGGGCCCTTTATTGAACAACTCCATACAGACCACGGTTGGCAATTTAGAACTGTAAGATTCACTACATGAACCACTGGTGTTTTGTTTAAAAGCACATGTACACTGTGTTCCAAATTATTATGCAAAAAGTGTTTAGGAGTGATAAGTAGAGATGAGCGTTGTTCGACTAGAACTGTTCGCCAATCTCAAATTCGAGCTGTTTTGGGCGGTGTTCGAGTTGTTCGACGAACCCGAACGATTTGCAAAAAATTCGGCTGTTCGAGGTTATGTTCGATAACTGTTCGTGCACCAAAAGCGTGTCCTGCATGTCTGGCGCTATTTAGAGCACCAATCATGCAGGGATTGTCTGCCACTCACTGTAATGCCACAGCCATGGTGGTTGTGGCATTACAGTGATTGCCCAAATCGATGGGAACAGTGCCAACAGTGAAACATGAAAAGCCGGCAATTCAGCAGCGGCATACACCTGTACCCGACAATTTAGAACCGAAAGAATAGAGCTTCACACATAGATTAGATAGATATAAACATGTCAGCCACATATATACGAAGTACAGTGAAAGTGCTGCTTACTGTACTTGTCATTTAGTGTAAAGGATTTATCAAAAAAAATAATAGTGTTTTCATGCACCGTCTCTTTAAAAAAGCCGGCCGGCAATTCAGCAGCGGTACCCGACAATTTATAACAGACAGAATAGAGCATCATACATAGATTAGATAGATAGAAACATGTCAGCCACATATATACGAAGTACAGTGACAGTGTTGCTTACTGTACTTGTCATTTAGCGTAAAGGATTTATCAAAAAAAAATAATAGTGTTTTCATGCACCGTCTCTTTAAAAAAGCCGGCCGGCAATTCAGCAGCGGTACCCGACAATTTATAACAGACAGAATAGAGCTTCACACATAGATTAGATAGATAGAAACATGTCAGTCACATATATATGAAGTACAGTGATAGTGTTGGTTACTGTACTTGTCATTTAGTATTAAAATAAAGGATTTATTATTAAAAAAATTGGCGTGGGGTTCCCCTTAATTTTAGGCTCTAGCGGAGGTTAAGCAGACGGCTGGGGCAGATGTTTGAAGCCTGGGAAGGGGGTAATACCCACGGAGCTTCCCAGGCTACTAATATCAGCCCCCAGCTGAATACATAGCCTTTACTAGCTATTAAAATGGGGGACCCCCCCAAAAAAATGACGTGGGGTCCCCCCTAATTTAATAGCTAGCAAAGGCTAGGCAGACAGCTGGGGGCTGATATTAATAGCCCAGGAAGGGAGCCATGAATATTGGCCCCCTCCCAGGCTAGAAACACCAGCCGTCAGCCGCCCCAGAAATGGCGCATTCATAGGATGCGCCAATTCTGGCACTTAGCCTCGCTCTTCCACGCTGCCCTGGTGCGGTGGCAGGGGGTAATAGGGTTGGGGTTGATGTCAGCTTATAATGCCAGCTGACATCAAGCCCAGGTTAGTAATGGAGAGGCGTCTATAAGACACCCCCATTACTAACCCCATAGTCAAAGTTAAAAAAAACACAAACACCCAGAATAAAGTCCTTTAATTGAAATAAAGACACAATCCTTTATTGTTCTAAATTAAACCATACTTACCGTCACGCCCATTCCAGCTGAAGCCAACGATCTCCTGCAATAAAAGAAAAATAATAAAGCAACCTCATCCTTACCTTTCCATGGTTCCCACGACAGCTTCAGCTCTGCTACATCGAGATGACAGGCTGGACCGCAGCAGAACGCTGCCATCCAGCCTGTCATCCCGCAGACACTGAGAAGCGCAGGCTTGCTTGCGCTGCTCAGCGTCTCTCTGTGACGACATCCAGATGAGTCGAGTTCATGTCCAATGAACTCGGCTCACCTCATGCACGTCACTGACAGCGTGGTAAAATTCTCACGCTGAAGCGGTGAGTGCAGGAGAATTCTCCCACGCTGTCAGTGACATGCATAAGGTGAGCTCATGTCCAATGAACTCAGCTCACCTCCTGCACGTCACTGACAGCGTGGGAGAATTCTCCTGCACTCAGCGCTTCAGCGTGAGAATTCTCCCGCTGAAGCGCTGAGTGCAGGAGAATTTTCCCACGCTGTCAGTGACGTGCATAAGGTGAGCTCATGTCCAATGAACTCAGCTCACCTCCTGCACGTCACTGACAGCGTGGGAGAATTCTCCTGCACTCAGCGCTTCAGTGTGAGAATTCTCCCACGCTGAAGCGCTGAGTGCAGGAGAATTTTCCCACGCTGTCAGTGACGTGCATGAGGTGAGCCGAGTTCATTGGACATTAACTCGGCTCATCTAGATGCCCTCACAGAGAGACACTGTGGAGCGCAAGCAAGCCTGCGCTTCTCAGTGTCTGCGGGATGACAGGCTGGATGGCAGCGTTCTGCTGCGGTCCAGCCTGTCATCTCGATGTAGCAGAACTGAAGCTGTCATGGGAACCATGGAAAGGTAAGGATGATGTTGCTTTATTATTTTTCTTTTATTTCAGGAGATCGTTGGCTTCAGCTGGAATGGGCGTGATGGTAAGTATGGTTTAATTTAGAACAATAAAGAATTGTGTGTTTATTTCAATTAAAGGACTTTTTTCTGGGTGTTGTGTTTTTTTTAAATACTTTACTAGAAATTCATGGTGGTCATGTCTAATATTGGCGTGACCCCATGAATTTCGGGCTTAGGGCCAGCTGATAATGCCAAGCTGGCCCTAACCCCTTTATTACCCAGTGAGCCACCGCATCAGGGCCCTGGATGAGTTGGGTACAGCGCCAGAAGATGGCGCTTCTATGAACGCGCCATTTTCCGGGGTGGCTGCGGACTGCAATTTGCAGCGGGGGTGGCCCAGAAAGCTTGGGCCTCCCTGCGCTGCGGATTCCAGCCCCCAGCTGCCTAGTTGTACCTGGCTGGACACAAAAACAGGGCGAAGCCCCACGTCAATTTTCTTTAAATTATTTCATGAAATAATTAAGAAAAAAAGGGCTTCCCTATATTGTTGTGTCCAACCAGGTACAAATAGGCAGCTGGTGGTTGGGGGCAGCCCGTTCCTGCCTGCTGTACCTGGCTGGACACAAATATAGTGCGAAGCCCCACGTCAATTTTTTTTAAATTATTTCATGAATTTCCTGAAATAATTTAAAAAAATTGAAGTGGGGCTTCGCACTATATTTGTGTCCTGCCAGGTACAGCAGGCAGGAACGGGCTGCCCCCATCCACCAGCTGCCTATTTGTACCTGGCCGGACACAACAATATAGGGAAGCCCTTTTTTTCTTAATTATTTAATGAATTTCATGAAATAATTAAAAAAAATTGAAGTGGGGCTTCGCACTATATTTGTGTCCAGCCAGGTACAGCAGGCAGGAACGGGCTGCCCCCATCCACCAGCTGCCTATTTGTTCCTGGCCGGACACAACAATATAGGGAAGCCCTTTTTTTCTTAATTATTTCATGAATTTCATGAAATAATTAAAAAAAAAGTACGTGGGGCTTCGCCCTATTTTTGTGTCCAGCCAGGTACAACTATTCAACTGGGGGCTGGAATCTGCAGCGCAGGGAGGCCCAAGCTTTCTGGGCCCCCCCCCGCTACAAATTGCAGTCCGCAGCCACCCCGGAAAATGGCGCGTTCATAGAAGCGCCATCTTCTGGCGCTGTACCCAACTCATCCAGGGCCCTGGTGCGGTGGCTCACTGGGTAATAAAGGGGTTAGGGCCAGCTTTGTATTATCAGCTGGCCCCAAGCCCAAAATTCATGGGGTCACGCCAGTATTAGACATGACCGCCATGAATTTCTAGTAAAGTATTTAAAAAAAACACAACACCCAGAATAAAGTCCTTTAATTGAAATAAAGACACAATTCTTTATTGTTCTAAATTAAACCATACTTACCATCACACCCATTCCAGCTGAAGCCAACGATCTCCTGCAATAAAAGAAAAATAATAAACCAACCTCATCCTTACCTTTCCATGGTTCCCACGACAGCTTCAGCTCTGCTACATCGAGATGACTGGCTGGACCGCAGCAGAACGCTGCCATCCAGTCTGTCATCCCGCAGACACTGAGAAGCGCAGGCATGCTTGCGCTCCTCACTGTCTCGCTGTGACGGCATCCAGATGAGCCGAGGTCATGTCCAATGAACTCGGCTCACCTCATGCACGTCACTGACAGCGTGGGAAAATTCTCACGCTGAAGTGCTGAGTGCAGGAGAATTCTCCCACGCTGTCAGTGATGTGCATGAGGTGAGCTCATGTCCAATGAACTCAGCTCACCTCCTGCACGTCACTGACAGCATGGGAAAATTCTCCTGCAATCAGCGCTTCAGCGTGAGAATTTTCCCACGCTGTCAGTGACGTGCATGAGGTGAGCCGAGTTCATTGGACATGAACTCGGCTCATCTGGATGTCGTCACAGAGAGACGCTGAGCAGCGCAAGCAAGCCTGCGCTTCTCAGTGTCTGCGGGATGACAGGCTGGATGGCAGCGTTCTGCTGCGGTCCAGCCTGTCATCTCGATGTAGCAGAGCTGAAGCTGTCGTTTGAACCATGGAAAGGTAAGGATGAGGTTGCTTTATTATTTTTCTTTTATTGCAGGAGATCGTTGGCTTCAGCTGGAATGGGCGTGATGGTAAGTATGGTTTAATTTAGAACAATAAAGGATTGTGTCTTTATTTCAATTAAAGGACTTTATTCTGGGTGTTTGTGTTTCTTTTAACTTTGACTATGGGGTTAGTAATGGGGGTGTCTTATAGACGCCTCTCCATTACTAACCTGGGCTTGATGTCAGCTGGCATTATAAGCTGACATCAACCCCAACCCTATTACCCCCTGCCACCGCACCAGGGCAGCGTGGAAGAGCGAGGCTAAGTGCCAGAATTGGCGCATCCTATGAATGCGCCATTTCTGGGGCGGCTGACGGCTGGTGTTTCTAGCCTGGGAGGGGGCCAATATTCATGGCTCCCTTCCTGGGCTATTAATATCAGCCCCCAGCTGTCTGCCTAGCCTTTGCTAGCTATTAAATTAGGGGGGACCCCACGTCATTTTTTTTGGGGGGTCCCCCATTTTAATAGCTAGTAAAGGCTATGTATTCAGCTGGGGGCTGATATTAGTAGCCTGGGAAGCTCCGTGGGTATTACCCCCTTCCCAGGCTTCAAACATCTGCCCCAGCCGTCTGCTTAACCTCCGCTAGAGCCTAAAATTAAGGGGAACCCCACGCCAATTTTTTTAATAATAAATCCTTTATTTTAATACTAAATGACAAGTACAGTAACCAACACTATCACTGTACTTCATATATATGTGACTGACATGTTTCTATCTATCTAATCTATGTGTGATGCTCTATCTTTCTGTTCTAAATTGTCGGGTACCGCTGCTGAATTGCCGGCCGGCTTTTTTAAAGAGACAGTGCATGAAAACACTATTATTTTTTTAAATAAATCCTTTACACTAAATGACAAGTACAGTAAGCAACACTATCACTGTACTTATTATATATGTGACTGACATGTTTCTATCTATCTAATCTATGTGTGAAGCTCTATTCTTTCTGTTCTAAATTGTCGGGTACAGATGCTGAATTGCTGGCCGGCTTTTTTAAAGAGACGGTGCATGAAAACACTAATATTTTTTTTAATAAATCCTTTACACTAAATGACAAGTGCAGTAACCAACACTGTCACTGTCCTTCTTATATGTGTGACTGACATGTTTCTATCTATCTATTCTATGTGTGATGCTCTATTCCTTCTTGTCTAAATTGTCGGGTACCGGTGTATGCCGCTGCTGAATTTGCCGGCCGGCTTTTTTAAAGAGAGTGTCTTCTGAGCAGTTTGTCAGCTTTTGGACACCTTTGCAGGTGTTTTCTATGTGTTTCTATGTGTTTTTGTTTGCCTGCCATTGGTTTTAACGGTGTTCGACGGTGTTCTAAGGTGTTCGACGAACAGTTCGACGAACAGTTCCTCGAACATCCCGGTGTTCGACGAACCGAACCGAACCCGAACACTACGGGGGTGGCTCAACACTAGTGATAAGGGAAGAATTTGTTTTTGTCAGTTAAACTCATTGATGGTGATGTGTGTCAGGGCTCTTGATATCACTGTAAGCAATTGCAGACACCTGTGCTAATTAGTTTGGCAGGTGTGTCCAATGAAAGGCAAGACTACTTAAGAAGGCTGTCCCACATTATTAATCAGCCTACATTTTCTGCCAAAATGGGAAAGAAAAGGATGTGTCAGCTGCTGAGAAGCAACAAATTGTGGAGTTTTTAGGTCAAGGCATGACTACAATCCACATTGCCAAGACACTTTATCCTGATCATCGCACAATCAAGAAGTATGTAGCTGATTCACAGTACACACGTGTGCATAATGATGAGGGAAAATTGAGGACTCTTTCCTACAGGCAATTAGATCAGGTTAAAAGAGCAGCGGCAAAAAAGCCATGTCATAGCAGCAGACAAGTTTTTGAAGCTGCTGGTGCCTCCTACGTCCCCCGAACAACAAGATGCAGGGTCCTTCAGAGGTTTGCAGCTGTGCGTAAGCCATCCTGTCGACCTCCTCTATCCACTGTACACAAGCAGAAACTGCTCCAGTGGGCCAAACAATACATGAAGACTGACTTCAAAACTGTTTTGTTCACCGATGAGTACCGTGCAACGCTCGATGGTCCAGATGGATGGAGTGGAGGATGGCTGGTTGATGGACACCCTACGCAAACACGGCTACAGCGCCAACAAGGAGGAGGTGGAGTAATGTTTTGTGCTGGAATCATGGGGAGAGAGATTGTCAGCCTCTTTAGGATCCCTGAAGGGGTAAAGATGAACTCCATAATGTATGTGGAGTTTCTCAAACAGCACTTCCTGCCATGGTTCAAGAAGGAGAACCGTGTATTCCGCACCAAGATCATCTTCCTGCATGCTAATGCACCTTCTCATGCTGCACATAACACATCTGCATCTCTGGCTGATATGGGCATAAAAGGGGACAAACTTATGGTGTGACCCACATGCTCCCCTGACCTCAACCCCATTTAGAACCTCTGGAGCATCATCAAAATGAGTGTCTATAATGGCGGGAGGAAGTTCACATCTAAGCAACAGCTCTGGGAGGGTATTTTGTCCTCATGCAAAAAAATTGGAGCAGAAACCATCCAAAACCTGACAAATTCAATGGACGAGACAGTTCAGAAGCTCCTTTTGAGCAAGGGGTCCTATGTGCAAATGTAACATCACCTAGAATAAAGTTTTGAGTTGAAAACTGTTTGATTTCAGTTTCTAATAACCTGCTAATGCTTATAATTTCAAAAATGAAAATTTTTTTGTTCTTTATTAAAATGAAAAGGTTGATCGAAGAGTGTGGGGGATCTAAGAGTGTGGCAACCCAGTAGTCAGGATTACTTCGAATTCTGACAATCTGAGGGTCATGTTGCAGGTAGTGCAGCAAGAAGGCACTCATGTGTCTTGCGCATCTAGGAGACACAAAATTATTTTCCGGGCTAGATGCAGCTAAAAATTATTATTAATTTGAAAGCTAGTGGAGCTTAGTATAGATGGCCTAATAGAATCAATACTGCACACTGCTACAAAGCCCAAATTATTTTCCAGCCAAGATACAGATAAACCTGATTAGTAATTCTAAATCTGGTGGAGCTTAGTATAGATGGCCTAATATAATCAGTACTGCACACTGCTACAAAGCCCAAATTATTTTCCAGTCAAGATACAGATAAACATGATTAGTAATTTTAAATCTGGTGGAGCTTAGTATAGATAGATAATAGAATCAGTACTGCACACTGCTACAAAGTCCAAATTATTTTCCAGCCAAGATACAGATAAACATGATTAGTAATTTTAAATCTGGTGGAGCTTAGTATAGATGGCCTAATAGAATCAATACTACTGACTGCTACAAAGCCCAAATTATTTTCCATCCAAGATACAGATAAACATGATTAGTAATTTTAAAGCTTAAAACTGTTGGTGAGGTGATTTTAACAAATCATCAAGCTTTTACTCTCCCCAGGATGACACAGGGGTAGAAATGTCATTTCGGATCCATGATTTGTTCATCTTTATGAACGTGAGTCTGTCTACATTATCAGTGGAGATTAGTGTTGAGCCACCCCCGTAGTGTTCGAGTTCGGTTCGGTTCGTCGAACACCCGTGTGTTCGCCGAACTGTTCGTCGAACTGTTCGTCGAACACCTTCGAACACCGTTAAAACCAATGGCAGGCAAACAAAAACACATAGAAACACATAGAAAATACCTTCAAAGGTGTCCAAAAGCTGACAAACTGCTCAGAAGACACAACTAACACATGGAAAAGTCACAAGTACATTTAGTCATGCGAAAAGAAAAGAGGTGGAGGAGTAAAAGGAGGGGGAGACACAAATATAGGCATGTCATGCCCTTCTAAAATCCAAAAAGTGAGAAGCCGACACGTTCAGTCCGCTCCTGCCCGTGCCACCTCCATGTCGCCGGGTTTGTGCCAGAGCCACGGTGAACCCTGACGGCCAGCCCCCCTCTCCCAATACTGGTGCCTGTCCGCTGGTGGGTCGAGCGAGCCCCCCTGTGGTGGAGGCAGCTCTAAGCTTTTTAATTTAAATTGTCTCTCTAATTTGAATGAATACACTTTAAATCCATTTACAAGGATCTATTGGAGGGCAAGTCTCATGCCAGCAGCCGCGTAATTCCAGCTCCAGTAGCGTCCACTAAAGCTGCTGCAGTTAAAAAGCTTTTATAAGGATCGAGCTTGGCTGTCCACCGCAAGGCATCCTACTGCCAGTCCCAGCCCCTATGCCTTGGGGTGCCTCCTGATGCTCTTCACTGAGTATCCCGTGGTCCCGAAGCATTTCCTTTGAAAAAATTAAGTGTCCAAACTACAGGTGGTGTAGCTTGCTTAACAGCCGGGATAATCTGCTGACTCGCAGACACTGCTACTAGGCACAAAGTATTTCCTGGGCTAGATGCAGTTAAAAATTTGTAATTAGATACTCTCGTTGGATGCTGAGAAAGCATTCCATAGAGTCTCCTGGCACGCCATATATGATTCTCTTAAAAAGCTTGGGGTAGGAGTCTATGGGACCCTTTTATGGCCAAAATCATGGCCCTGTATCACAATATGTCACCTAGGCTGAAGATAAATGGAACTGTAGCACCCTGAGGGCTCGGTTGCTACAGAGGTATTGCACCTCACCCAGAGGTGTGATATTTCACTCTCAGGTAAGGATGGAGTGTGGATCAGGACCCGACACCTGCATGCATTACACCACATTGCCGTGGGGCAGGGCGACCAATATGCCTCTGAGATGGGCACGACAGTCCCTATCCCTGGCTGGAGTGGGAGGAGGGAACACTGAGGAAGGGGAACCCTGTAGTGCAGGAGCAGGGAGGAAGCAGTTCCTGGGTGCATTGAGAAGGGAGTATAAAAGGTGGGCACCATCTTAGTTCAGTGCAGAGAACTCTGAGCAGAAGTGGCAGGGAGCAGGGGCTCTGCATGAGCTCTGCTCCGGAGGTGGGCCTAGTAACAGAGGCCCAGGCCTGGAAGAGGGAGAAGGAAGGAAGAGGAGCGGAGAAGGCTCCAGGAACAAGGAATGAAGGGATCCCAGGGGTGCGGACGGGCGAGTCGCCACCGCACGCCCGAATCCACCTGCGTGGAGGGGTCAGGCCAAAGGGGGAGACCGGTCCCCGAAACTAGTGGAGGCGGGAAACGACCCTCAGCTAGAAACCGGAGGCTGTGACATTTTATGTGGCGCAGCCCCTCGCTACACCCGCTAGGAAGGCACCACATAGGGTCAGGGAAACTGGCGCCAAGTTTACCAAGAGGAGGCCCGAGGCAGCCGGACAGAAGGGTTGGTAAGAAAGGCCAGACAAAGGACACACAAAGGGGGTCCTGTGAAGCGCTCCAAAGTTATCTGGGAGTTGTCTGAGCCCCTCACCTGGTGAGCACAGTACGACGTGGGCAGCCGTTACCTGCAGACGTGGTCTGGATAATAAGAACTGTGAGTAAAGGCCCTGGACTGCATCACTGACTTAGTATCGTTACTGCTGCTGCCCTGCACCATCACTCCCATCCTCCGCATACACTGCCCTGAGGCTATACTCCTCCCGTAGGGAGTTATGCTACGCTCTGCTGCACCCACAACACCAGCCTCAGCGGTCTGCCCTGCAGCGGCGGTTCACTCTGACCGCAATCCACGGGTGGCGTAGTCGGACATTTAAACATCAAAACCACATAAATAGTTCCGCAACTGGTTTGACCACCCTGAGCCACGGAACCGGGTCGCCGCCACGAAGACTACAACCACCAGCATCCACCAAAAAGGGTCCGGCTCCGGGTGTCCCAAGGCCCAGGGGGTGCATCAGAACATTTTCATCACCTTTCACAATCACCAATGGGACAAGGCAGGGATGTCCTCTGTCCCCTCTCTTATACATCCTAGTGATGGAGCACCTGCTCTCATCAATTCGCCATAACCCCAATATTAGGTGGATTGAGGTGGGAGGCACCGAGTACAAGTGCTCTCTATTTGCTGATGATGTCCTAGTATATATCACTCAATCACATATATCCATCCATGCTGTTATGGCTGAAATAGATCACTTTGTTACATGGTCAAATTTTAAAATCAATGCAGCGAAGTCTGAGGCCTTCGATGTCTCCCTCCCCAAATCCATATAGGATTCCATCCAGACCAACTTTCCCTTTGCCTGGCCCTCACAGGGTATCAAATACTTAGGAATTCCTATTCATAGAGACCTCTCCCATCTATGATATCTTAATTTTGGGCCCTTTATTGAACAACTCCATACAGACCACGGTTGGCAAGTTAGAACTGTAAGATTCACTACGTGAACCACTGGTGTTTTGTGGAAAAGCACATGTACACTGTGTTCCAAATTATTATGCAAAAAGTGTTTAGGAGTGATAAGGGAAGAATTTGTTTGTTTGTCAGTTAAACTCATTGATGGTGATGTGTGTCAGGGCTCTTTATATCACTGTAAGCAATTGCAGACACCTGTGCTAATTAGTTTGGCAGGTGTGTCCAATGAAAGGCAAGACTACTTAAGAAGGCTGTCTCACATTATTAAGCAGCCTACATTTTCTGCCAAAATGGGAAAGAAAAAGGATGTGTCGGCTGCTGAGAAGCAACAAATTGTGGAGTGTTTAGGTCAAGGCATGACTACAATCAACATTGTGCGATGATCGGGATGAAGTGTCTTGGCAATCAAGAAGTATGTAGCTGATTCACAGTACACACGTGTGCGTGCTGATAAGGGCAAATTGAGGACTCTTTCCTACAGGCAATTACGTCAGGTTAAAAGAGCAGCGGCAAAAAGCCTTCTCATAGCAGCAGACAAGTTTTTGAAGCTGCTGGTGCCTCCAACGTCCCCCGAACAACAAGATGCAGGGTCCTTCAGAGGTTTGCAGCTGTGCATAAGCCATCCTGTCGACCTCCTCTATCCACTTCACACAAGCAGAAACGGCTCCAGTGGGCTAAACATTACATGAAGACTGATTTCAAAACTGTTTTGTTCACGGATGAGTGCCGTGCAGCGCTCGATGGTCCAGATGGATGGAGTGGAGGATGGCTGGTTGATGGACACCCCACGCAAACACGGCTACAGCGCCAACAAGGAGGAGGTGGAGTAATGTTTTGGGCTGGAATCATGGGGAGAGAGATTGTCGGCCACTTTAGGATCCCTGAAGGCGCTAAAGATGAACTCCATAATGTATGTGGATTTTCTCAAACAGCACTTCCTGCCATGGTTCAAGAAGAAGAACCGTGTATTTCACAGCAAGATCATTTTTTTGCATGATAATGCACCATCTCTTGCTGCACATAAAACATCTGCAACTCTGGCTGATATGGGCATAAAAGGGGATAAACTTATGGTGTGACCCCCATGCTCCCCTGACCTCTACCCCATTCAGAACCTCTGGAGCATCATCAAAAGGAGTGTCTATGATGGCGGGAGGCAGTTCACATCTAAGCAACACCTCTGGGAGGGTATTCTGTCCTCATGCAAAACAATTGAAGCAGAAACCATCCAAAACCTGACAAATTCAATGGACGAGAGAGTTCAGAAGCTCCTTTCGAACAAGGGGTCCTATGTGAAAATGTAACATCACCTAGAATAAAGTTTTGAGTTGAAAACTGTTTGATTTCAGTTTCTAATAACCTACTAATGCTTATAATTTCAAAAATTACCATTTTTTTGGTCTTTATTAAAATGAAAAGGTTGATCGAAAAGTTTGGGGGATCTAAGAGTGTGGCAACCCAGTAGTCATGATTACTTCGAATTCTCACAATTCGAGGGTCATGTTGCAGGTAGTGCAGCAAGAAGGCACTCATGTGTGTTGCGCATCCAGGTGCACCAATTCCCTGTTGTGTTGGTGGCGAGGTAACAATCATGCTTCCTTCCTCTGTCCTCTCCCCCCAACCTCGCACAACAGAAATGTGATCAAGGTCTCCCTCATCTGATGAGTCTTCCATCAGTTCATCCTCCACTTCTTCCTGGGCTCCTGCACCTTCCTCACTAGTTTGGCTGCTACCATGCGCCCTGGTAAAACCATCTCCCCCACCCTCACATGCCTGCCGCCTTGGTGCTGCCGACCGTCTGGACTTTGCAGATGTTAGCCCTTTCGCATACAACTCCTCCTCCTCTACTTCCTCCACCTCCTCTTGTGCCACCACCTGACTCCGAATTCTGTTTAACATGTGCTCCAGCATGTAAATCACCGGAATAGTCATGCTGATAATGGCATCGTCAGCACTAAACATCTTCGTCGCCATTTCAAAACTGTGCAGAAGGGTGCATAGGTCCCTGATCTGAGACCACTCCTCCAGCGTGATTTGCCCCACCTCTGGATCTCGTTGGCCCAGGCTATACGTCAGAACGTATTGCACCAGGGCTTGTCGGTGCTGCCACAGTCGCTGCAACATGTGCAGAGTTGAATTCCCCCGGGTAGGCACATCGCATTTTAGCCGGTGAAGTGGCAGGCCCAACGACTTCTGTAGAGATGTAAGTCGCAGAGCTGCGGGATGCGAACGGCGGAAGTGAGCACACAGCGACCGTGCCCTCTGCAGAAGGCCATCTAGTCTGGGATAGTGGGCTAAAAATTGCTGGACAACCAGGTTCAACACTTGAGCCATACAAGGCACGTGTGTGACATTGCCCCGGCGAAGGGCTGCACCCAGGTTTGCAGCATTGTCGCACACGGCCTTCCCTGGTTTCAGGTCCAGTGGAGACAACCATTCATGAAATTGGTTCTCCAGAGCTGACCACAACTCCTCAGCTGTGTGACTCACATTTCCCAGACATTTCAAAGTAAAAACCGCCTGATGACGTTGAGCCCTACTGCCAGCATAGTAAGGAGGTGTGCAGGATCCCTTCTGCGCAGTTAGAAAGCTTGTGGCATGACCAGACAGGCTTTGGGTGCAGGTGGAAGACCGAGAGGAGGTTGAGGAGGCAGAAGCAGTGGAGGAACTTTGACATAAAGAGGATTGACGCACAACTCGTGGGGACGGCAAGACTTGGACAGCAGCCCCTTGTCCTGCTGTCACCATAGTTACCCAGTGCCCAGTCAGCGACATGTAACGCCCCTGTCCATGCCTACTCGTCCAAGTGTCTGTGGTGAAATGCACCCTGTCACACACAGAGTTTCTCAAAGAAGCGGTGATGTTGTGTGCGACATGCTGGTGGAGCGCAGGCACACCTTTCTTTGAGAAGTAGTGCCGACTGGGCATCTGGTACTGGGGCACTGCGACGGACATAAGGTCTCGAAAATCCTCTGTGTCCACCAGGCGGAAAGGCAGCATTTCTGTAGCCAACAGCTTGCAGATGGTGAAATTCAACCTCTTAGCTTTCTCATGGCTAGGAGGAAATGGTCTTTTACTTGTCCACATCTGAGGGACCGAGGGCTGGCTATTGTGCTTAAACGGGGTTGATAAGGGTGTCCCCGGCAAACTGCCGGTCTGTGAGGAAGATGCAGGCGGACATGTTAGGTTGCCTTGATCCAAAGGTGGTGCTATCGATGTCGGACAGCGCTCAACACCAGCTGGTGTTACCACCTCCAAAGAAAATGATGACCTGCCAATCACGCTGGCTGTTGAGGGTAAAGAGGTGGCAGGTCTGCGCCCTAAAACAGGTGTGACTGCTGTCCCCCCAGTCACAGAGGATGAAGAGGCCGTGGATGCACAAGATATGGCAGACGGTGGTTGGCCCGGCCGGCTAGGCCGCATTGTAGCACACTGAGATTCCCACTTCAACTTATGCTTCATGTCCATGCGCCGGTTCATGCATGAAGTACTCAAACTATGTATTTTTTGGCCTCTACTTAGCTTTTGCTGACAAATGTTACAGATAACACGAGTTTGGTCATCTTTATCGATCTGAAAAAATGCCCAGGCTATGCAAGGCTTAGCACCCATGCGACCTGAAGAGCCACCACGACTTGTGGTCAGAGGCAGAGTTGTGTATGAGGATGCAGTTGTTGACGTGCTTCCAGTATTATGTCTCTGTCCAGGAAGGCGCAACCTGACCTCGTCGTCACTAGCATCCTCCTCCACCTCCTCTGCTGACCTCATCTCTTGGCTGACTGTGGGTTGACAGCAAGTGGGATCTCCAACCTCATCATCATCACCCTGTGAGTTATCACACCCGTCATCCTCAGAGCCAACCTGTTCCTGCCCTGAGAAAAAACTAAAATTGTCGCTCCAATCAGGTATTTGAGTCTCATCATCGTCTTCCTCATTGTCTCCACCAACAAGAGTTACAGTTTGGGAACGAGGGTCTACATTATGGTCAGAACCTTCTGCGTCTGGTCCTGGATCTGACTCATAAAGATTCTGGGCATCAGTGCAGATCATTTCCTCGTCTGGATTCACAGAAGCTCTGGAGCCGACCGCTGATTTCCAGGCTATAGTATGAGTAAACAGCTCTGCAGACTCAATCATCTGTTCTACCCCATACTCAGACGGGCAGCTGGAGACTTGGGAGCTTTGAGGAAGCAAGTGCGATTGGGGTGACACCTCTGAGGACTGAAGTATTTGTGATGTTGAAGTTGAGGTGGAGGAGAGCGCACTTAAAGAAGCGCTTGATATCCATTGAAGCACCTGCTGTTTTTGTGCCTCATCTGGAATTTGTAGCGATTGGCTTGGCCGTAAGAAAGGGATCTTATCACATTCTCTGCTAAAAGAAGTAGACATTTTAGTTTGGCTGGAAGATGGTCTTCTTCTGCAGATGTTACTGTTGCTTTAACAGCTAACCCACGGACACAACCTTTTTTCCCCTTCCCAACACGCCTATTCCCCTTTCTACCAGCAGCAGGCCTTTTTCCACTCATTTTGGTGGTTAATTAATTCACAACTCTGGAGTTGTTTGCTCAAAAAAACAATGAATGGGAACCGAGCAGAGCTGAGTGGCCAAACTGTGGTATTAGGCCAAAAGTATTGGCTGAGTTAGATGCAGATAAAAATTATATTGAACTTTCAACCTGATGGAGGTCAGTATAGATGGACTAATAGACCAAGTCCCACACACTGCTAGAAGCCTAAATATTTTCTCACAGCTAGATGCAGATAAAAATTATTTTTAATTTGCAACCTGGTGGAGGTTAGTATAGATGGGCTAATAGACCAAGTCCCACACACTGTTAGAAGCCTAAATATTTTTTCAGAGCTAGATGCAGAAAAAAAATAGATTGAATTTGCAACCTGATGGAGGTCAGTATAGATGGACTATTAGACCAAGTCCCACACACTGCTACAAGTTGAAATATTTTTTCAGAGCTAGATGCAGAAAAAAAATTGATTGAATTTGCAACCTGATGGAGGTCAGTATAGATGGACTAATATAACAAGTCCCACACACTTCTAGAAGCCTAAATATTTTCAGAGATAGATGCAGAAAAAAATTAGATTGAATTTGCAACCTGATTGAGGTCAGTATAGATGGACTAATAGACCAAGTCCCACACACTGCTAGAAACCTAAATATTTTTTCAGAGCTAGATGCAGAAATAAATTATATTGAATTTGCAACCTGATGGAGGTCAGCATAGATGGACTAATAGACCAAGTCCCACACACTGCTAGAAGCCTAAATATTTTTTCAGAGCTAGATGCAGAAATAAATTAGATTGAATTTGCAACCTGATGGAGGTCAGTATAGATGGACTAATAGACTAAGTCCCACACACTGCTAGAAGCCTAAATATTTTTTCAGAGCTAGATGCAGATAAAAATTTATTTTAATTTGCAACCTGGTGGAAGTTAGTACAGATGGACTAATAGAACAAGTCCCACACACCACTACAAGCTGAAATATTTTTTCAGAGCTAGATGCAGAAAAAAATTATATTGAATTTGCAACCAGATGAAGGTCAGTATAGATCGGCTAATAGAACAAGTCCCACACACTGCTACAAGCTGAAATATTTTTTCAGAGCTAGATGCAGAAATAAATTAGATTGAATTTGCAACCTGATGTAGGTCAGTATAGATGGACTAATAGACCAATTCCCACACACTGCTTGAAGCCTAAATATTTTTTCAGAGCTAGATGCAGAAAAAAATTATATTGTATTTGCAACCTGATGAAGATCAGTATAGATGGACTAATAGAACAAGTCCCACACACTGCTACAAGCTGAAATATTTTTTCAGAGCTAGATGCAGAAAAAAATGAGATTGAATTTGCAACCTGATGGAGGTCAGTATAGATGGACTAATAGACCAAGTTCCACACACTGCTAGAAGCCTAAATATTTTTCAGAGCTAGATGCAGATAAAAATCATTTTTAATTTGCAACCTGTTGGAGGTTAGTATATATGGACTAATAGAACAAGTCCCACACACTGCTACAAGCTGAAATATTTTTTCAGAGCTAGATGCAGAAAAAAATTATATTGAATTTGCAACCTGATGGAGGTCAGTATAGATGGACTAATAGAACAAGTCCCACGCACTGCTGCAAGCTGAAATATTTTTTCAGAGCTAGATGCAGAAAAAAATTATTTTGAATTTGCAACATGATGGAGATCAGTATAGATGGAGTAATATACCAAGTCCCACACACAGCTAGAAGCCTAAATATTTTCAGAGCTAGATGCAGAAAAAAATTAGTTTGAATTTGCAACCTGATGGAGGTCAGTATAGATGGACTAATAGGACAAGTCCCACACACTGCGGGAAGCTGAAATATTTTTTCAGAGCTAGATGCAGAAAAAAATTATATTAAATTTGCAACGTGATGGAGGTCAGTATAGATGGACTAATAGAACAAGTCCCACACATTGCTAGAAGCTGAAATATTTTTTCAGAGCTAGATGCAGAAAAAATTTATATTGAATTTCCAACCTGATGGAGGTTAGTATAGATGGACTAATAGAACAAGTCCCACACACTGCTAGAAGCCTAAATATTTTTTCAGAGCTCGATGCAGAAAAATATATTGAATTTGCAACCTTGTGGAGGTTAGTATAGATGGACTAATAGAATGATGCTATGCCGAAAAGGTTTTACTTCACTAGGTGCAGTAAAAAAAATTGTTTTCTATACACACGTGGTATAGCTTGCAACACAGAGAGGATACTCCACTGACTAACACACTCTGCAATAGGCCAAAAAGGATTTGCTTTGCTAGATTTAGCCAAATGCTGTGAAAAAAACTTGCACAGCACTGGTACTGACCTGCCTGGCAAAAAGTGATAGGAACTGATGTAACCTAACCATGAAAAGGACTGCAATTACAATTAGTCTTTACTCCCACAACCTATCTATTTAAGAGCACAGACCTGCCTGATAAAAGTCATAGGAAATGATGAAACCTAGTCCTTTAAAGGACTGCAATCACAACTCTTCCCTACTCCCAAGCTATCTGTAGATTTGTGCGAAAATTGGCTTGAAATTAACAAGGTATAGCACACACAGCAACAGCGGTGCCGTCTAACATGTAGCTGCAGCAGTGAGAAAATGGTGGCGATGGGGAAAATGGCTGGGTCTTATAGGGCAAGGACATGTGACATACACTGCCAATGACACATGCCCTTGCTTGTGTGAAAAAAAGCAGTTCGCTCTGTGTGTGCGCTGCTGATAGGCTGACAGACTGCACCTCCCCACTGTAAATGCGGGAAAGAGAAAAAAAAATGGAGATCTTCATTATTCCTGCAGAGATCCATCCCCTGAACCTCCCCCCGCCCCCCTGTACACTCAAACTGTGTATTAACATTAATTTTCAGCATTACTGAGAAAAAATCCAGTTATGATTTTGGTGCACGAACAGTTATCGAACATAACCTCGAACAGCCAAATTTTTTTCAAATCGTTTGTGTTCGCCGAACGGCTCGAACACCGCCCAAAACAGCTCGAATTTGAGATTGGCAAACAGTTCGAGTCGAACACCGCTCATCTCTAGTCATAATTGGATTGCCGGGCCATCCACCGCTGTTCTAGGGCACCTAGTCTTGCATTGTCCAGATGTGTCAACGGGGTGTTGTCCGTGTACACGGTGAACTTTGCGTAGGCCAGGTAATGCTTTAACCATTCTGTGATGGCCCATACCACTGCCAAGAATTCTAGCTTGAAGGAGCTGTAGTTCTACGGGTTTCTTTCAGTGGGCCTCAGCTTCCGGCTGGCATACGCGATCACCCTTTCTCTGCCCTGTTGGTTCTGTGACAGTACGGCTCCCAGCCCCACATTACTGGCATCTGTGTGGAGGATAAAAGGCTGGCCATAATCTGGGTAGGCCAGGATCTCCTCCCCCGTGAGGGCCATCTTCAACTGGCGGAAGGACTCCTCTTCCGGCTTGTCCCACTTGAAGGGTGGCTTGTGACTTCTGGATTTAGATTGCCCTATCAGGAGGTCCTGCATAGGGGCTGCCATCTTAGTGAATCCGGGGATGAACCTTCGGCAGTAGCCTACCAACCCGAGGAATTGCCTCACTTCCTTGATGTTAGAGGGGCTTGGCCAGCTCTTGATGGCTGTAACTTTGTCGGGGTCAGGGGCTACTCCCTCTGCACTCAACACGTGTCTTAGGTATTGGACCTTCAGTTTAAACAGGTGGCACTTTGAAGGCTTCACTTTCAGGCCGTAGCCTGCCAGGGCTTTGAACACCTCGGTCAGGAGCTTTAGATGGTCCTCGTAAGTCTTCGAATAGACGATCATGCCGTCCAGGTAAAGGAGGACCGTCTCGAAGTTTCAGTGCCCTAGACAGCATTCCATCAGCCTCTGGAAGGTCCCTGGTGCGTTGCAAAGCCTGGAGGGCATACAGTTGAACTCGCTCAGTCCCATCGGGGTGGTGAAGGTAGTCTTCTCCTTGTCAGCCTCTGCCACAGGAACCTGCCAGTATCCGCTAGTAAGGTTCAAAGTAGAGAAGAAATTAGCTGATTTTAGAGCTGCTGAAGACTCCTCTATCCTAGGTAATGGGTACGCATCTTCATGGGTGAAACGATTGATTTGTCTATTGTCCATGCACATTCTCATGGTACCATCTTTCTTTTTTACCAAAACCAAGGGAGCTGCCCAGGGGCTACAGCTATCTCTAATGACCCCAGCTTCTTTCATTTCTCTCAGCATACCCTTGGCGTTCTGATAATGTGCAGGGGGTACAGGCCTGTGTCTCTCTTTTATTGGTGGGTGGCTCCCCGTGGGGATATGGTGTTCTATCCCTTTAACTCTGCCGAAGTCTAGCGGGTGCTTACTAAAAATTCTCTCGTACTCTCGAACCACCCGGTAGACTCCTTGTTTTCGGTGCAGGGGAGTGGAGTCAGCACCCACATGGAGTTTCTGGCACCAACCCTCCTTTTGTTTCTGGGAGCCATTACCCTCCGCCTGTGGAGATGGAAGCAACGGTTCCACGGCCCTGATAGCTTTGTGCTCAACATCGAACAGTTTGGCAAGTGTAGCGTACCTGGGTAAGTGTACCTCCCTCTCCCCAATATTGAGAATGCGAACGGGCACCCTCCCTTGACGGACATCAACCACCCCCAGGGCTGTCAAAATGGTGGGCCTGCTGTCTGAGTACACGGGTTCTACCATGGCTTGGTAGTCTCTGCCTCTCAACCCGATTGCAGTCCGACACCAGATCATCATTTCACTTTTGGGAGGCATGGAAATGGGGAATGGGTCACTCATTCTTACGCTACCGATCTCACCACCAGACAGTTCCACCTGCTGTCATCTCATCAGGGCTCTTATATCTTTCTGGAGGACCCTCTGTTGGCTGGAGCTCGCATTCATCACCACCTGCTGTAAAATCACAATTACTTCTGAAAGACAGTTTTCAATTACATTAGTACCCACAGTTATTTTAGGGTGACTTTCACGATGGTCAATGTCCACAATGATCACTTCCTGTGCCAGCAGTTCCACCTTACCAATCTTGATGGTCATCTCTCTGAACCCCACCTGCGGCACGGGTTGGCCATTGCTGGCAATGATGCTTAAGTCATCGTCTGGGTAGCGGGTTATGTCAGCGTCACTCCAGTACCGCTTGAAAAGTACGTAGGGGATGGTAGTCACTTGAGACCCGGTGTCCAGCAGTGCACTCATGGGGATACCGTCCAGCACTACGGGTAAGATCGGGCATCCCCCCACGTACTTATCACACCAATTAGACGGGCCGGATTACATTATGCCTTGGGGTTGGCCCTCTGCCCCAGGTCGGACCAATTTAAAGTACAGTACCTTGCTATGTGTCCTGGCTGATTGCAACGGCGGCAAATCGGCTGTCCATCCTCAGAGTAGCGGTCGGCGGGCCTCCCTCTGAACGGCGGGATCCTCCTCTGTCGACGCCACGGGACATCCTCCGGACTGGAAGCTAGCTCGATTGGTCTTGACGGTTCCACCTGCAACGACTGTACTGTCCTGGTTAATGCGGCCACACTCTTTGTTAGCTCCTGGACCTGATGGTGCAGGTCTGCAGGCTGGGATGGATTTATGGCCTGTGCATCAGCCCCCACAAGGTCTGCGGGGTAGGGCGCTGCCCCCTGGTGGTAAGTGATGGCAGGGTGCCGGGAAGCTACAGCGCCACCTGCTGCGGGTTCTCTGAGCACCCGGATGGCCCGATCCTTGAACTGCGCAAAAGTCAAATCGGGGTTCTGTAGGACCTTGAGGCGCAGCTGGGTTCAGTGGGCACTGGACAGCAGACCTTCTATGAACTGGTCAGTCAACAGTTTATCAGAGTCCTGCACGCTACCAGGGTCAGCTTGTTTGATAGCTCTCAGGGCTTCTTGCAGGTTTAAGGCATAGTCTCTGATACTATCCTGGGCCCGCTGCTTACAGCCATAGAACCGCATTTTGATTTCTGCTGAGGTACGGGTATCAAAGGTACTCCGCAGCCGGGTGAGAATGTCATTTACTGTCCTTTTCTCCTCATCTGACCATGATTTCACTTCCCGCTGGGCTGCACCGGTGAGCTGCCCCGTCAGAATGCTCACTCTCTGTTCTTCTGTCAGGGGATAAACTTTGAATAAACTGTGCAGTCTTTCCCTAAAGTCAGTTAAGGTATGGGGGTCCCCTGAGTATTGTGGTAGCCAGGCTGCCCGGGGATGTAGGGCATAGAGAACGGCATCACCGCTGCTGCAGCCCCGCTGGTTGTAGAAGGCCCCTCCGTGTCCATCATCTTCCTCCCCCCTAGTTAAGCGTGGCCTGCCTTTCAACAATTCTCTTCTGTAGGCCGCGGCTCCGCTGGTGCTGCTCTGTGTGAGGACCTTGCGTCGCGTCCTGGTGACGTCAGCGTCGCTCTCTCTCCCTTCCAGAACATTGCGCAGCGTCGGTGCGAAGGGCGGGGCTTCAAGTCTCGCGCGCTTTGGACGTCCACGCCCCCCCTTCTTCCCGCGCGGGGTCCTGAAGATGGCGTCTGATGGTGGGAAAACAGCTGAAGATGGCGGGAAAACTGCTGAAGATGGCGGGAGATGGCTGAAAACGGCGGGAAAAGGCTCCGGATGGCGGGAAACTTCTTTTTAAGGTACGTGTACAGTCTTTTTCAGGCACGCAATACCCATTTGTGGCGGGTTTGTCACAATCCTGCCGACTACGCCAAAGCTGACTCGACCCCTGGGCCGTGGGGCACTCGGGACCAGGCTTCAGGGCAATGCTGGGAGTAGTAGTGGCGACCCGGTCCCGTGGCTCTGGCTGGTCAGACCAGTGGCAGCCTTTTATATGTTTTAGGTAATGTCCGACTACGCCACCTGTGGATTGCGGTCAGGGAGGACAACCGCTGCAAGGCAGACAGCTGAGGCTGGTGTTGGGGATGCAGCAGGGAATAGTACAACTCCCCACGGGAGGAGTGTAGCCTCAGGGCAGTGTAATAGGATGTTGGAGGTGATGGTGCAGGCGCCGCAGTAAGAACACAGAGTCCAATAATGCAGTCCAGGGTCTTTTACTGCAGAACTTATCACAGATCCACCAGGAGTACAGGGTAGGAATGGACCTTGGTGTCTGAGGGCATTCGGGTGAGCTTCACTGGCCAGGGTGAGTTGGTAGGGTAGGCCTACCGTTCTCTCTCTGCCCTTGCTGACTGTCTCCCCCTTTAGTGGTATGATAGCCCACGTCCCTGAGCTTGCCGTGTACTACGCCAGTATGGCTTGCGACTCGGGCCTTAGGTACCTGTAGCTTCTCCGTGCTGTACCGGTCCCTCTGTGTGGCGGAGCCTCCAGGCTTCTTAGGCCAAGGGACCTGAAATCCCTTGCGGGTTGGTTATCTGCTGCAGGACCTTCAACCCTGACAGCCTCGGACCCCAGTGTCCGGTTGTGTAGTCTCTCTCTGCCAGGACCGGCTGTCGTCGCCTCTGTCCCTGGCTTATTGTCACTCCTTTGCCTCCTGGACACCTCAGCTGCGGCTGACCTGTCCCTCTCTTCTGGGAACCCTTCTGGATGCTTCAGAAGTGGGTCCTGGTCTCCCTAACCCTGCCCTCAGTACCAGTTTTTATAGGGGCAGCCTGCTCCCCCTGAGGTGCTGCATGCAAATGGTCCATGACCAGAGAACCTCCCTCCTGCTCTCAGTCACAGCCTTACAAGTTTGTGGCATCCAGGTCTGGGGTGACACATATACATAAAGGTTTTCATAAAGGTATCACTCCGAGAATGCTTTTGTCATTTTTGGGCATAAAAGTATTTACATCAATCTCATCTCTTGTGTGTACGGAGCGCGGACAGGGTCTTCAGAGTTAACCCCTGGCAGAAGACCCTTCTGCATCCCCAAACAGCTCCCAGCAAGATTTGGGAAGAGGCAAGGTGTTATATTGAGGTGAGAACTACTAGACACCCTGATCCTGATCATGGAGACATCCTAAAGGGTTGTGTGACAGAGTCACTGGTATGATATACTGTATGATGGTAGGTATGTGTCACGCAGGTTTCTAGCCTTTGTGAACTGAAACCAATAAACTTTTTTCCAGCATGTTATATGCTGGGGTTTAACTTTTTTAAAGTGTGTGGTTTTATGGGAATGACACAGAGATGGGAGGGAAGTCATTCCCCATACCTCCACCTCAGGGTGTGGCTGAGCAACGTTTAAATGTTCAGTCCTGTTTTTTTATCTCTGTTGTGGTTTGGAGAGGCAAGTTCTCCAGACTGGGAGAGCTTCAGCTCAGGACGGAGCTGAAGGCTCGGGCTACAACCTGTGTGGGTGAATCTCATACTCATATGAACTCTGCTATCATTTATTCTTTTGTTCTGTCATTTTGCCAGTAAGGCTGTGTTTATTTTGGAGTGTAGGGCTTTATGCCATTTAATAAAGCCTGCAGAGAAAAAACGGGTTCCTGAGTCTACTTCCAAAAGTGGACGAGCGAGTCATCTTGCCACAGATGATGTGAGAGTGCGTGCAAGATTCCAGGAACATGTGTACTTGCCACAGAGACCGGTGGATGTCCTGGGTAAAGGCCGCCAGCCAGCCAGAGAAGTCGGCAGCCAGCCAGAGAAGTACAGCAGCATGGAAGAGCTCATTAAGCACCTGGTGCAGGGCCAACAACAGATGCAACAGCAGCACTTGCAGAGCCAGCAGCAGCACCAGGAGACGACCAAACTGTTGCTTCAACAGATCCAGTTGCAGCAGAAGGCGCAGCAGCAGCACCAGCAGGAGCAGCAATAGCCGATACAGCTTCTGGAGGATGCCATCCAGGGCAGGACAATTGCCCCACTCCCAGGACCGACTGATGTCTCCCATATCAGGAAGGTGGTTAGACAGGCCATGCAGAAGATGACCCCCAGGGATGATGTAGAAGCATTTCTGACAGTCCTTGAGAGGGTGGTTGAGCAGGAGAGACTTCCACCAGAACAGTGGGCAGAGGTTCTGTCACCATATTTGTCAGGGAAACCCCAAAAGGCATATTACGACTTGGTACTGCAGGATGCCAAGAAATATGCCAAGCTAGAGACAGAGATCTTAGCACACCTGTGAGTGAATATGGTGGTGAGAACCCAATGAGTCCACCACTGGGTGTATTCCAGCGACAAACCCCCTCGCTTGCAGATGTTTGACCTACTGCATCTCGTTCAGAAGTAGTTTCAGCCAGAGTCCTCCACTCCGGCCCAGATGGTAGAGCGAGTGGTCATTGATAGATTTGTGTACTCCCTTCCAAAGTCGATATAGACCTCGGTTGCCCAGGGCGATTCCCAGAATGCAGATGACTTCATCGGCCTAGTAGAGAGGTACCAGGTGGTTGAGAAATCCCTTGGGAAACTGGCTATAGTCACTTATCTGTACTGGGATACCCAAATGGGGGCAGGTTCACCATGGAAGGGGTCTAGAGCCACCACTGGGGGGCGTCTCACTCCCACTGAAGGTGCCACAAGGACTGTTGTCAAAGATATAGTTTGTTGCGGGTGTTACAACCCTGGACACATAGCCGCCAGGTGTCATATGTCCCCTTAGTCCATGGACTGCAGCCTAAGTAGACAGGTCACCTACTTTGCTTATCCAGCCTGCAGTGTGGACTGTCAACCTGGCGAGGGGCCGCAGGCGTGTGCAGTATCCATTAATGGAGTAAAGGCTTGGACTGTTGAACTCTGGGAGTCTGGTGACCTTAATCAGAGCTACCCTCCCACACCTGTTGATCCCTTCCAAAATTGTGGGTGCTAAGTGTATCCATGGCGATGCCAGAGACTATCCCGTGGCCACAGTGACAGTGGGAACAGACTGTGGTGCCCAGTCCAACGAGGTCAGGGTGGTTAAGAACCTGATACATCCTGTCATACTGGGCCATGATTTTTCTTTATTTTGGTACTTGTAGGGGAAGGGAACTGGACTAAGTAGAGTGGGCAAAAAGCCAGGTCCCTGGAGAAGAACCCCCGACAAAGCTTCAAGTAGATGAGCTATCACTGTGTGCATCCTTACCAGCGATGAGGGCCAGATGGTGACCCAAGGAGGCCAACCTCCCTGAGTTAGATATGTCCGGAGAAAACTTTGGGACTGCTCAAGTTCTGGACCTGACCTTAAAGGGGGTGTTTGACCAGGTTACTGTATGTAATGGGGTTGACCAAGAGCCGGGGGCCGATACCAGGTTCCCCCACTTTGCAGTTCAGGAGGAGTTGCTATATCAGGTAGCTAAACTAAGGGGCAGTGCGACAGTGGAAACTGTTAGTGCCGGGGCCATACAGAAGGAGGGTACTGGATATAGCCCATTCACATGTTCTGGGGGGACACCTAGGGGTCGAGAAAGCTCAGGAGAGGATTTTAAGATGATTTTATTGGCCTGGGTATTGCCGAGAAATTTTCAACTATTGTAGGTGCTGCCCCACCTGCCAAATAACCGCTCATTCTCCCCACTTCCGTAGTCCATTAGTGCTACTGCCAGCAATAGAGATCCTCTTTGAGAGAATGGCTCTGGACCTAGCAGGGCCCTTAGTCAAGTCAGCCCGAGGCCACCAATATATTCTGATGATCATGGACTATGTGACCTGGCGTCAAGAAGCATCAAGTAAATGCATAGCCAGGATACTTGTCCACATCTTTGCCTGGCCAGCCTACCGAAGGAAATCCTGACGGACCAAGGAATTCCATTCATGAGCAAGGTGATGAAGGAGCTGTGTAAAGTGCTTCAAATTACCCAGCTGCAAACCTCCATTTACCATCCGCAGACCGATGGCCTGGGGAAGCACTTTAACAAGACCCTGAAGGCGATGCTCAAGAAGATGGTAGAGAAGAATGGACGTGACTGGGACTACCTACTGCCCTTCCTGCTCTTCTTGGTAAGGGCAGTTCCACAAGCCTCTACCGGTTTCTCTCTGTTTAAGCTCCTGTATAGACAACATCCGTGAGGGCTCCTGGATATCGCTAAGAAAACCTGGGAAGCCGAGGTTACGCCACACGGGAGCATCGTTGAACATGTCGCCTAGATGCAGGAAAGAATAGCAAAAGTGATGCCGATTGTGATCTCCTCCAGGCGCAGGAAGTTCCGCCAAGGGTCTATTATCGAGGCTGAGGCAGTTCCAGCCTGGGTACTGCGTTTTGGTGCTAATCCCTACAGTTGAGAGAAAGTTCCTGGCCAAATGACAAGGTCCGTACGAGGTGGTGGAGAAAGTCAGCGAAGTTAATTATAAAGTCCACCAGCCTGGCCAAAGAAAGCCGCACCAAGTATACCATGTGAGCTTGCTCAAGACATGGTGGGACTTGGAACCAGTGGAAACTCCTTGCCTGGCAGCCACTCCCGAAGGCAAGGTGGAAGAGGTCACTATAGCAGAGACTCTATCGTCAGCCTAGAAGCAACAGTGTCAAGAACTACTACAGCGAAATAAGGAGTTGTTCTCAGAGTTGCCGGGGCATATTCAGGTGGTAGAGCATGACGTGCTGACAGAGCCACATGTAAGAGTGAATCTGAAGCCGCACCGAATTCCGGTAGACCCCCTGGAGGTGATCTCCGACGAGGTGAAGAGGATGCTAGATCTCAGCGTGATAGAGGAGTCAAAGAGTGGGTGGTCGAGCCCAATCGTCCTCGTGCCAAAACCCAATGGAGAGTGGAGGTTTTGTAATGACTACCACAGGCTGAATGAGGTATCCAAGTGTGACGCGTACTGGATGCCCTGCGTCGACCAACTTATCAAGAGGCTTGGACCGGCAAGGTACATCACCACTCTTGACCTGACAAAGGGCTACTGGCAGATCCCCATGTTCCAGATGGCCAAGGAGAAGACAGCTTTCTCGACACCTGATGGGTGCTTTCAATACACTTGGATGCCTTTCAGACTACAGGGGTCCCAGCCACCTTCCAGAGGGCTATGTATTGGATACTAGCCCCACATAACAGCCAAAGCCTACCTTGACGACATAGTAGTCTTTAGTCCAGACTGGGCTAGTCATCTACCTAAACTACAGGCCATTCTGGATGCTCTAAGGAATTTACAATAAATCCGAAAAAATGCGCCGTTGGAAAAGAGGAGACCAAGTTCTTGGGCTATGTCGTCGGGAGAGGCAAAATAAAGCCGCAAGTCAATAAAGTGGAGGCAATCCAGATCTGGCCGCAACCGCTCTCCAAGAAACAAGTAAGAGCATTCCTGGGAATGGTTGGATATTACCGGTAGTTTATCCCAAATTTTGCCATGATGGCCGCACCACTGACGGATCTCCTTAAATGCACCAGGTCAACCAGGTCACTGTTATATTTTTTATATTACTTCCTAATCCCCATTCCTTTCATTTTCTTCTATTTATTTATCCTCTCCTTACACAGGCCTTGGACTCTAGGCTCCTAAAGTAGCCAGCACAACCCCAACCGGAGGTACGCCAAACTCTTAAACACAGACCCAAACCAAACCCTGAAACAGGGACCCAAGCAAGCCTCATTACCACTGCCTAATTAGAAGGTAACACCCCCACATTTTTTCTGTAGTGAGTAGACTGCTATCTTATCCTGCCTACCTACATTGTCCATTGTCCTATGCTCATCACAGTCTACCCCGGAATCAGGAGTAGGGAGAGCTGCTGCGGAGCTAAGAAGAGATTTGCTTGTTTAGAGATAGTATAGCTATTCCTCAACATATATGTATATATCCATCTGAACTAACAGCACTTCTGAGGACTAATATAGCCATTAGCTAATATTCAGTGGTTATAGAAGGAGTTAGACAGGCAGGCAGGGTATGTGGCAGACTGCTGTGTCTGATATAGCACAAGAGGGTCCATTGAACGTCCTGTCAGTATAGCTATTCCACAACATATATACACTGCTCAAAAAATAAAGGGAACACTTAAACAACAGAATATATCTCCAAGTAAATCAAACTTCTGTGAAATCAAACTGTCCACTTAGGAAGCAATACTGATTGACAATCAATTTCAAATGCTGTTGTGCAAATGGAATAGACAATAGATGGACATTATTGGCAATTATCAAGACCCACTCAATAAAGGAGTGGTTCTCTAGGTGGGGACCACAGACCACATCTCAGTACCAATGCTTTCTGGCTGATGTTTTGGTCACTTTTGAATGTTGGTTGTGCTTTCACACTCGTGGTAGCATGAGACCGACTCTACAACCAACAGAAGTTGCTCAGGTAGTGCAGCTCAACCAGGATGGCACATCAATGCGAGCTGTGGCAAGAAAGTTTGCTGTGTCTGTCAGCGTAGTGTCCAGAGGCTTGAGGCGCTACCAGGAGACAGGTCAGTACACCATGAGACGTGGAGGGGGCCATAGGAGGGCAACAATCCAGCAGCAGGCCCATTACCTCAGCCTTTGTGCAAGGAGGAACAGGAGGAGCACTGCCAGAGACATGCAAAATGACCTCCAGCAGGCCACAAATGTGCATGTGTCTGCACAAACGGTTAGAAACTGACTCCATGAGGGTGGTATGAGAGCCCGACGTCCACAGATGGGGGTTGTGCTCACAGCTTAACACCATGCAGGACGCTTGGCATTTGCCACAGAAAACCAGGATTGGCAAAGTCACCACTGGCGCCCTGTGCTCTTCACAGATGAAAGCAAGTTCACACTGAGCACATGTGACAGACGTGACAGAGTCTGGAGACGCCGTGGAGAGCGATCTGCTGCCTGCAACATCTTTCAGCATGACCGGTTTGGTAGTGGGTCAGTAATGGTGTGGGGTGGCATTTCTTTGGAGGGCCGCACAGCCCTCCATGTGCTCGCCAGAGGTAGCCTGAGTGCCATTAGGTACCGAGATGAGATCCTCAGACCCCTTGTGAGACCATATGCTAGTGCAGTTGGCCCTGGGTTCCTCCTAATGCAGGACAATGCCAGACCTCATGTGGCTGGAGTGTGTCAGCAGTTCCTGCAATATGAAGGCATTGAAGCTATGGACTGGCCCTCCCATTCCCCAAACCTGAATCCGATTGAGCACATCCTGGACATCATGTCTCGCTCCATCCACCAACGTCACGTTGCACCACAGACTGTCCAGCAGTTGGTGGATGCTTTAGTCCTGGTCAGGGAGGAGATCCCACAGGAGACCATCTGCAACCTCATCAGGAGCATTCCCAGGCATTGTAGGGAGGTCACATAGGCACGTGGAGGCCACACACACAATACTGAGCCTCATTTTGACTTGTTTTAAGGACATTACATCAAAGTTGGATCAGCCTGTAGTGTGTTTTTCTACTTTAATTTTGGCGGTGACTCCAAATCCAAATCCAGGCCGCCATTGGTTAATAAATTTGATTTCCATTGATGATTTTTGTTTGATTTTGTTGTCAGCACATTCAACTTTGTACAGAACAAAGTATTCAATGGGAATATTTCATTCATTCAGATTTAGGATGCGTTATTTGAGTGTTCCCTTTATTTTTTTGAGCAGTGTATAGTATATATATATATATATATATATATATATATATATATATATCCATCTGAACTAACAGTCCTTCTGAGGACTAATCCAGCTTCATATAATCAGTGCTAGGCAGGCAGGCAGGCGGTGTATTTGGCAGACTACAGTGTATGATGCAGCACAAAATGGTGCATTGAACGTCATGTCTGCTGCTGCTTTAATAATTACAGATATTTGTAAACATAGCCCCAGATAACAGGGGCAAGGGAAATTTTTTTTTTATCCTAATCCTGGTTATTTGATTAAAAAGCAATCCAGAGTACACCATTTTTCTGCTCCATTTTCTTGTTAGCACTGCAGAATACAGCCAGATCTTTTCCATATTACTGCGATAAAAATCCAGAAATTTGTAGTGAACATGGAAAATATTGGCCTCCATTTACAGCTTGTTGCAGTGTGTCAGTGAAGCTACTCACATGAGCTCGCTGTGAAGAATAGTAAACTACAGGTCCACTATTTAAAACCGTGGTTGTCCGTCAGACGTATCACATATAACTGATCTGTTCCATGTTTCAACAATACAAATCCAGAAAATTTAACTGAACATGGAAAATATTGGACTCATTTTCCATTCTGTTGCAGTGTGTCGGTCAAGCTATTCATACTAGGTGTCTGTGAAGAATAGTATTAGTAAATAACTGGCCTGCTTTTTAAAACCATGGTTCTCTGTCAGACATATCACCTATAAGACTGTTCAAAAATCAGACATTTCTTCCATTTCCATTCTGTTGCAGTGTGTCGGTCAAGCTATTCACACTAGGTGTCTGTGAAGAATAATATTAGTAAATTACTGGCCAGCTATTTAAAACCGTGATTCTCTGTCAGACATATCACCTATAAGACTGTTCCAAAATCAGACATTTCTTCCATTTCCATTCTGTTACAGTGTGTCGGTCAAGTTATTCACACTAAGTGTCTGTGAAGAATAGTATTAGTAAATTACAGGCCTGCTATTTAAAACCGTGGTTCTCTCTCAGACATATCGCCTATAAGACTATTCTAAAATCAGACATTTCTTCCATTTCAATTCTGTTGCATTGTCGGTCAAGCTATTCACACTAGGTGTCTGTGAAGAATAGTATTAGTAAATTACAGGCCTGCTATTTAAAACCGTGGTTCTCTGTCTGACATATCACCTATAAGACTGTTCCAAAATTAGACATTTCTTCTATTTCCATTCTGTTGCAGTGTCGGTCAAGCTATTCACACTAAGTGTCTGTGAAGAATAGTATTAGTAAATTACAGGCCTGCTATTTAAAACCGTGGCTCTCTGTCAGACATATCACCTATAAGACTGTTCCTAAATCAACCATTTCTTCCTTTTCCATTCTGTTGCAGCGTGTCGGTCAAGCTATTCACACTAGGTTTCTGTGTAGAATAATATTAGTAAATTGCAGGCCTATTTTAAACCGTGGTTCTCTCTCAGACATATCACCTATAAGACTGTTCCAAAATCAGACATTTCTTCCATTTCCCTTTTGTTGCAGGGTGTCTGTCAAGCTATTCACACTAAGTGTCTGTGAAGAATTTTATTATTAAATTACAGACCTGCTATTTAAAACCGTGATTCTCTGTCAGACATATCACCTATAAGACTGTTCCAAAATCAGACATTTCTTCCATTTCCATTCTGTTGCATTGTGTTGGTCATGCTATTCACAGTAGGTGTCTGTGAAGAATAGTATTAGTAAATTACAGGCCTGCTATTTAAATTAGTCGTTCTCTGTCCGACATATGACCTATAAGACTGTTCCAAAAACAGACATTTCTTCCATTTCCATTATGTTGCAGTGTGTAGGTCAAGCTATTTAAACTAGGTCTCTGTGTAGAATAATATTAGTAAATTAAAGGCCTGCTATTTAAAATCATGGTCCTCTGTCAGACATATCACATATAACTGCATTCCAAAATCAGCCATTTCTTGTGAACATAGAAAATATTGTCCTCCATTCAAAATGGGCAAGGTGCGTGGCAAGGGACGGGGAAGTGGACGTGATGGTGATGGTGCATGCAGAGGTCAAGGACATGGCCGTGGGCAAGCTTAAATTGTGCCATAACAAACACCTACATCTTGTCACTCAACCTTCCTGTCCAAATCACTAGGGGACCGCAGTACACCACTATTAAACACAGAGCAGTCTCAAAAGGCTGCTGGTTGGATAGCCAGGCCAGCTTCAATCGAGTCAAGAGGAGAACGCGTCTAGTGATGCCCAAATATTGGAGCAGCCATGGTCACATGAATGCAACGGTGGGAAAGTGCAATTATTGTCGCAAAAGATGGATGATGATGATGAGACACAATTGCCAGAAAGTCAGGAAGAGGACCAGGGTGCGGAAGAGGAAGACGAGGTGGTGGATGATATAGTAACTGACAAAAACCTGGCGAGGACAGCAGCACACAGGGGGAGGGAGGCGTAGCACCACAACAGGTAGGAAGAAGCAGTGTGGTGGCTGCAGACAAAAAGCGGTAAAGCATTACACGTAACGTCAACACGACGGAAGTTGCCAGTACAACTGTTAGATCTTCCCGAGTCTGGTTATTTTCTAAAGACTGTAACATACCTGGCGGCGTCCTTGCATGGTGGTCCATCTCCCACTGTGCAAGAGCGCGCACTTGATCTCCAGTCCAGAATGTCTCTCTGGCTTCCCTCCATGCTGTCTGTTTGTGTCTGTTTCTGCTGCTTAAGGGCGGCGCCCGATCACTTCCTGCTTTTTGTACCTGCTGTGGGTCACACCCCTTGTGCGTCCTCAGCCTATTGCTGTCTGTCACCTGGTATATAGCTCAGCTGCTCCCATCTATCCCTGCCTGAGCATAGTGTTTCATTCAATGTGTGCTTGCACTCTGAAGGTGCCAGGTCCCGTTCTTTGTCTCCTGCTTTGCGGTATCAGTTCCCGTGTCTGAACTGAGTCCTGTCTATGTCTCCTGCCTTGCGGTATCAGTTCCCGTGTCTGAACTGAGTCCTGTCTATGTCTCCTGCCTTGCGGTATCAGTTCCCGTGTCTGAACTGAGTCCTGTCTGTGTTCTCTTGTCTGCCTATCCTGGAGGCTGTATTTCCAGGCCTGTCTGAACACGCTCCTAGCCTGTTCCTCCCACCTTCTATGGGCCGATTACCTAGATCCGTTCCTGTATCTTGTCTGTCCTGTCTGAACACGCTCTTAGCCTGTTCCTCCCACCTTCTAGGGGTCGATTACCTAGATCCGTTCCTGTATCTTGTCTGTCCTGTCTGAACACGCTCCTAGCCTGTTCCTCCCGCCTTCTAGGGGCCGATTATCTAGACCCGCTCCTGTATCTTGTCTGTCCTGTCTGAACACGCTCCTTGCCTGTTCGTCCCGCCTCTCTGGGGGCCGTATTCCCAGACCCGCTCCTGTATCCCTCTGCAGTGTCGGTCTCCTCCGTACACTCAGTTCCAGTCTGAACTCTCTCCTATCCTTTACCTGTTTTGCCTCTATGTCCGTTCCCTTCCTTTTTCTGCAGAGTCTGAACTCGTACCTACTCCTGCTTGTTGTCTCTGTACTCCCGTTTGTGAGTTTGTGGTCCACTCGCTACTTCACTGCAAGTACCCTGTGGGTATCTGGCTCTGTCTTTCTCTTCCTGTCTGTTCCGTGTGAACAGAGCCCTGTCCTCCCTGCTCCGGCTCCTTTGCTCACCGCTCCGGCGGTTCTAGCCTGCTCTGACTCCTTTGCTCACCGCTCCGGCGGTTCTAGCCTGCTCTGACTCCTATGCTCACCGCTCCGCCGGTTCTAGCCTGCTCTGACTCCTCTGCTCACCGCTCCGGCTGTTCTAGCCTTCTCTGACTCCTTTGCTCACCGCTCCGGCGGTTCTAGCCTGCTCTGACTCCTTTGCTCGCTGCTCCGGCGGTTCTAGCCTGCTCTGACTCCTTTGCTCACCGCTCTGGCGGTTCTAGCCTGCTCTGACTCCTATGCTCACCGCTCCGGCGGTTCTAGCCTGCTCTGACTCCTCTGCTCACCGCTCCGGCTGTTCTAGCCTTCTCTGACTCCTTTGCTCACCGCTCCGGTGGTTCTAGCCTGCTCTGACTCCTTTGCTCGCTGCTCCGGCAGCCTTGCTCCGCTCTTACCCTTTTGCTCACTGCTCCGGCAGTCTCGCTCCGCTCTTATCCTTTTGCTTACTGCTCCGGCAGTCTTGCTCCTCTCTTGCTCACCACTCCAGGCGGTCTCGTCCTGCTTTACTCTTGCTCACTGCTCCGGCAGTCTCGCTCAGCTCTGACCCTTTGCTCACAGCTCCTGGCGGCCTTGTCCTGCTCTGCTCTTGCTCACCGCTCCAGGCGGTCTTGTCCTGCCCTGTTCTCGCTCACCTCTCTGGGCGGCCTCACTCTGCTGTGTTTGTCCGCCACATCTGTGGTTCTGTTCCTGAGTCCCAGTGTGTACTGGGTCCTATCCCGCCAGTATTCCTACCTGCTAGTGCCTCCCTGTCTGCACTCTAGCTGTGCTTGCCTGTACCCCTCTGCCTGTATTGTTCCTGAGTCCCAGTGTGTACTGTGTCCTATCACGCCTGTGTTCCTACCTGCTATTGCCTCCCTGTCTGCACTCTAGCTGTGCTTGCCTGTACCCCCCTGCCTGCATACCCGCCTGCCTGCATGCCAGTCGTGCCTGCCTATACCCACCAGTCTGTGCGCCAGCCTAACCAGCCTGTTCCTGTATTCCCCTGTGTGGGTCAACAGCCGTGTCCGGGGTCTGTCCTGGAGTAGCACCTGGTCCCTCTGCTCGGTTCCTCCTTGGTGCACTGGCATCATATGCCGTCATGCGACCCTGGTCGGATCGGGTGAATACCTAGTTACGCCCCTCCAGGCATTCACTCTCCGGCATGGTCCAGTGGAACCACTACTCCCGCACACGCCAGTCAGTCCGGGCGTGTGCATAACAAAGACTATGCAGATCACCCCAAACAGGCCATTTGCCTCACCTGCCAGGCCAGCATCAGCAGGGGTAGCAAAACTACCAGCCTGACTACCATCAGCATGGTCAAGCACATAGCAGCAAAGCACCCAACTAAGTGAGCTGAACCCCAGGGTCCAGCAACAGTGTCTGCAAGTGACACCACTGCTTCTTCCGCTGTTGTGCATGCACACCAATCCCGTGCCCATGGCGCATGCCAAGATTCCTCCCGCCCTGCACCAGTCATTGCACATTCTCAAGTAGCACCATCAGCAAACACATCCACGTCCTTGTCCCAGTGCAGCGTTCAGTTGTCCCTACTCCAGTCATTGGAACGCAAGCGCAAATACACAGCTAACACGTCACAGAAAACACAAGTAAATTCACACATTTCGCAAATGCTTGTGCTCGAAATGTTGCCTTTTCGGCTCATGGAGATGGAAGCTTTCCGCAACCTGATGGCAGCGGCCATTGCTCTATACTCGGTCCCCATCTGCCACTATTTTTCCCAGTGTGCCGTCCCTGCATTACACGAGCACATGTCCCAAAACATTAGCCATGCCCTCAACAATGCAGTTACTGGGAAAGTCCACCTAAACACGGACACATGGACAAATGCTTGTGGGCAGGGTTGGTACATCAGCGGGTCTCAGTCAGACCTTGGGAAGGAACATGTCCTCCCGTTGCCGAGGATTGCGAGCCCTCGGTCACTCAGGGTTGCCCCACATTCTACAGCTCCTGCACCTCCTCCTCCTCTTCAGCATCCATCTCTGAAATGACCACATCAGTCGCAACCTGGAAGCACTGCAGCACTGCCTCAGCCAAGCAGCAACAGGCTGTGCTGAAGCTAATATGCCTATGTGACAAACCACACGCTGAAGAGTTGTGGACAGCTCTGAAAGAGCAGGCAGATCTGTGACTGACTCCGCTTACGCTACAGCCAGGCATGGTCATGTGTGACAATGGCTGATACCTGGTGGTGGCTCTGAGGCGAGCTCACACAAGTACCATGCCTGGCCTATGTGCTTAACCTCGTGGTTCAGCGGTTTCCCAAAACCTACCCTGGATCTGTTGGATCTGCTTGTCAAAGTACGCTGCCTGTGTGCCCATTTTAGAAAGTCAGCTACAGCTTCCCCAGCCTTTGCCGTGCTTCAGCAGCGTTTGCAGCTTCCAGCTCACTGACTGATCTGCGATGTCCCTACGTGTTGGAGCTCTACATTGCAAATGTTGGGAAGGATTTGTGATCAGAAGAGGGCAGTTTTTGACTACCTGCATCAACAAGGTCATTGGTATTCAGTTCAGACTCCACACATAATACCTCAGGAGTGGACATGGATGTCAGACATCTGTACCATCCTCCAAAACTTTGAGGACTCCACCAAGATGATGAGCGGCGATGACGCCATAATTAGCATCACCATCCCCCTTCTCTGTCTTCGGAAACACTTTCTGCTCACAATTAAAGAGGAGCGAGGATGTTCTGTTAACCCCTTCGGCGAGTATGCTCGGGCTGAGCACTGAGTAGTTACAGCTGCTCGGTGTTATGTTTGAATCACTCGCGTGTGCATGATTTGCGACTGTTTGACAGCTTTAGTACAAGTAAGGAATGTCTATTTCTTACACATTCCTCACATGAATTAAAGTTGTCAAACAGTTGCAAATCATGCAAGTGATTCAAACATAACACCGAGCAGCTGTAACTACTCGGTGCTCGGCCTGAGCATATTCGTCGAAAGGGTTAACAGAACATACTCGCTCATCACTAAAGAGGATGCATTGCAGGCGGAGCACGATTAGATGGAGCAAGGAACCATACAGGGTTATTCTACACAGCCCAGTCTCATCTCATCCCAATGTGGATTAGGTGACAATGAGCAAGGGCTGGATTGGACCACACTTCTCAACTCCACTGAATGATAGCAGCGTAACATAAACTCAAATACAGTGTCTTTTTTTGGGAGGTCTAACTCTATTCCCATGCACCTTTGTCTTCACATTCAGACATGGGTATACGCTTCCTGATTTTGTATATTTTCTCTTGTCCTCCTTCTTCTCCACATCCTCATCCTCTACCACCATATTACCACCATATGAACCATATCAACATATCTACGCCTCTTGCAAGGGACATTGGAGTTCCTCCAGATTTTTGGCAGCCATTGCATTCACTGCATAAGCCAACAGTATGGGAGACCAGCTTCCTATTAATGGGAACGTTTTTTCAGGAGGCCCTTCGACCTCTAAGTGTCTTGCAGGGGGCATTGGAGTTCCTCCAAATTTTTGGCAGCCGTTGCTTCACTGCATAGGCAAATTGTATTGGAGAACCACTTCCTAATGATGGGAGCATATTTTTCAGTAGGCCCTCCGAACTCTATGTCTCTTGCAAGGGGCATTGGAGTTCCTTCAAATTTTTGTCAGCCACTCCATTCACTGCATAGGCAAACAGTATGGGAGACCCACTTCCTAGTAATGGGAACGCTCTTTTCAGGAGGCCCCCCGATAATTACGAGCATTAAAGTTCTTCCAAATTTTTGCAGCTGTTACATTCACTGCACAGGTAAACAGTATGGGAGACAAACGTCCTAATAATTGGAACATTGTTTTCAGGAGGCCCTCCGACCTCTACGTCTCTTGCAAGGGGCATTGGAGATCGCCCAAATTTTTGGCAGTCATTGCATTCACTGCATAGGCAATCATTATGGGAGACACATTTCCTAATAATGCGAGCATTTTTTTTCAGGAGGCTCTCCGACCTCTGCATCTCTTGGATGGAGCATTGGAGTTCCTCAAAACTTTTGGCAGCCGTTGCATTCACTGCATAAGCAAACAGTATGGGAGACCCACTTCCTAAAATTGGTAGCATTTTTTTAGGAAGCCCTCTGATCTCTATGTCTCTTGCAAGGGTCATTGGAGTTCCTTCAAATTTTTGGCAGCCATTGCTTCATTGCATAGGCAAACAGTATGGTAGACCCACTTCCTAATTATAGGAACATTGTTTTCAGGAGCCCTCTGATCTCTAGGTCTCTTGCAAGGGGCATTGGAGTGCCTCCAAATTTTTGACAGCCATTGCAGCCACTGCATAGGCAAACAGTATAGGAGACCCACTCCTTTCGGAAATATGTTGTTACTGCGGCCCACCTCTATGTGTCTTTTAATTGTTTTGGGGGTTTTTCCTAAATTTTGGCAGCCGTTGGACTCACTGCATACCCTATAACTGAATAGCAGACTCTCTCCTTTCTAATAGGAACATGTCATTCCTTTGCCCAGCTCTATGTGTCTTTAAACTGTTAGTTGGGTTATTCCAAAATTTTTGCAGCCATTGAAATTACTGCATACCCTATAACTGAATAGCAGACCCTCTCTTTTCTAATGGGAGCATGTCATTACTTTGGCCCAGCTCTAAGTCTGATTAAATTGTTAGTGGGGTTTTTCCTAAATTTTTGCTGCCGTTTTACTCACTGCATACCCTATAATTGTATAGCAGACCCTCTCCTTTCTAATGGGAACATGTCATTACTTTGGCCCAGCTCTATGTGTCTTTAAATTGTTAGTGGGATTTTCCCGAATTTTGGCAGCCCTTGCAGTCACAGCATGGGCATTACCACTATAGCAGACCTGCTTCTTTATCCTCTATGTCTCTTCAAAGGGGTATTGAGGTGCGTCCAAATTTTTGGCAGCCCTTGCAGTCACTGCATATGCAATAACAGTATAGGAGACCCACGCATTAATAATGGGAACAACAAAGCATAGCCGGCTGATTGCTCTCTAGCAATAGCGATAGTCGACTGCTGGCCCTTTAAGAATAGTAAGGGCTGCCTGATGGCCCTATAAAAATAGGCTTTGTGACTGTCAGATTCCCTCCATCATAAGTGAAACAGGATGTGTCTGATGATGTGTCACACACCACATGGCCAGATAAGGTTGTAAAATGTTAAAATGACATTTCTCGGTGAATGCATTTGTCACAGTTGAAAGCAATGCAAAAGTGCAAAAACGCATCTAAAACGCTACGAATGAACATAGCCTAAGGTGTGGAGGAGCATTTTTATTTTTTTATATTTATTTTATCTTATATACAAGTCATTACCCTGGAAAGGATGTTCATTAACATATTTCCCAGTAAAATCCATTTGATTTCGTTTTTGTATGTTTTATTGTGAGTCCATAAAAGTGGCATTATACCTCTGACAACATTTTTGACAGCAGTGACCTGGGAGTCAGAAATGCTTCCAGGGGTCTTCCTCATGCTGTTCCCATGCCATTTGAGCACTGTTCCTATCGATTTGGGAAATTTTTAGGCCCTCTGCAGACTTCCGGGGGGGGGGGGGTGGCCGCCGGAAAAATGCTCGCGTTTCCCATAGACTTACATTGGGTAGGACCGAGCACACGAGCTTTCCAATTTGCTCGACTCGAATAACGAGTACCCGAGCATTTTAGTGCTCGCTCATCACTACTTGTGTCCAATAGTATTAAAATTGTTGAATATAAAGGATTACTGTCTATTACTTTTGGCCATTATAATCATCTTATATGAATAGGCACATTGCTTTAACAAACTGTACAATTTCTTTGCCATTATTTTGGAGATTCCTTCTTTGAAAGCTTTTATCTACATAAGTGTGTAAGAAGCTGAGTCTATTTAATCATTCCAGGATTGATCTTTAAAATGAAGATAATTTTATACAGCCTTTTAAGTTCACACAACAGTCAAGTAAATCACTGAAAAGTGAACTAAAATTACTGGCATTACTTCTTCAGCATCACGTTATAGCATTTTTACAACTAACATTACTAAAATTGTGTCTGCTGACAGACCTAGGGCTATATCAGAAATTACACAGCAAGAAAACAATGTCTTTAGGCTTAATATGCATTACAATAATGTTTCTATACTTTACCATCATCCAAGCATTGAAGTACTAATATTGCACTTTAACAGAAATTTTTCCTAAATCAGACTTCATAGTCAAACTCTTAGAAAAACTGAATAATCATGAATAAGCAAATGACAATTCAAAGACATTTGTTTCAACATATTACCATTTAGAATAGTACTTTTGATTTGGCAGATAAAAAAGTAAAATGATTTATAAAATAAAGTTCAATAGCTTTTATTTTCCAGACCTTAAGCACAGGCATATTATTATGCAAGTAGAAGTTACTATGGAAACAAAAAAATACAGATGTTTTCTTCTATTACAAGCACTGTAGTAACATGCCCAAAAAGCACTTAAACACACAATTACATTAGACTATATTAATATAAAAGCCAGTGAGTAAAACAGATCTTTAGACAAAAAATATCTGGAGAGTTTTTCAATTATATACATCCTTATATGTGTAATCTGTTATAAAATGAAGTTAAATTTGCCTTATTATTTATTTTATTATTAATGCAGTTATTTTGTTGTATCTTAGTGGTATAAGTTGGAGTTTAAAAAGAATCAGATTTTGACTTTATGTAGCTTACACATTTTACACCAATATACACTGTATATATTCAAAAAACCTGTGAGAGATATGATAATATCCCAGGATAAGAAGATATTCAAACAATAATAATACAAAATATATTTGTTATTAAACAAAATACTAAAACCATATATAAAATTACAAAAAGGATACAGATAATGCCTATAGAACCAATAATATTCTCAAAGGGTCCACAAGGCAAGGTAGCCAAGGGTATTGAGCCATAAAGTGCAAATGCTTAGCTATAGTACAAGGTATAATTATCAATTATCCGTACCTATAAATCTTAACTAATTGTGATCTCCAGGTTCTACAACATCTCAGAGTAACGTAATCATAAACAAAATGTAAGAAGGTAACCTTACCTTTAATAAATGCGCTGCATATGAGATCCCAGGAGCAGTGTCCCACTATCCTTATGCTATTTTGCCTCACTTCTTATGGGGGCATCACTCTTTACATTTATTTATTGGCTACCTGTACTTGTGGACCCTTTCACAATATTCCTCAATTACCAATATGCCTCATAAGGACATCACAGGGCCACTCAACACGTGAGGGTCAGCTGTGGACTGCCCTTGTAAGGGCGGAAGTCTCTATGGTTGACCAGAGTGAGTTTATTACATTAATGGCCATGTGAACATGGACGGTGAAGATTTGAGGTTGTGAGTTATAATAATCACCTAGGCAGGTTAACAGTGCAACTATTTTTTACTCCTTACATCCATGGTTTTACAACAACTCCAGGTAAATGGCCAAAATACATTGCCCCCAGTCCACAAGATCACCTAGCAGTAGTCCCACTGCCCCCATACCAGTTGATATTCACTGTCTCCCAACTTTTTGTTGGCCCACAGATTTCATATCTCCTTCCAGTATGGTCTGTAGTCACAGTCCACGCTCCTCCACATGACAGATAGCACAACCGAAGATCATGTATCCAGCAGCAACAGTCCTTAAGAAAGTTCCTCAAATCCAGTTGACATTCCCTTAACCATAGCAGGGGGAACAAGCCTAGCCAGCAACCGATCTCCAAAACTCCATAGGCAGCCATCCATGGGCCCAGGACTTCAGCCTAGTTCCTCATCCCTTGACGGCACTCTAATCACTCTTCACTAAACATGTAGGTTAATTGTCCTCCATCCCTGCGATCAGCCCCCTGAATGGGCAGAAGTAATCACACCCTCCCCCCAAACTGTGCATTGGTGGATATATTTTTCTCAGGTGGACGCCATCACCTCAGATTGCATAAGAGACCCCCTGTGGTGATCGCTCCTCTGGGTCTACTATCCCCATCCACAAAATTGTATTAATGGCTGGAGGAACAATGGCTTTAGGCCCCTGAGACATTCACAAGATTATTGTAGTGATCGCTTTCCTTGATTACTAATCTTAGGTCTGGCCTTATGTATGCATAAGATCCAGCCTACACATCTTCCTTTGCTTTATGGTACTTAATAGAACATTGATTCCTGAGGCTGAACTGACAAGCAAGAAAATCTCTAATTCAACACAACAAAAAGATTGACATAACCCATGCTCCATGCTGGAAAAAGTCACCATCCTTTAGAGCAGCGGATTCTCCTCTACGTTCAATAGTCTTTAAAACAAGGCCAGCTCCTCACACTCCTCCCCATTTCCTTGTCAGTGTCCTAAATACCACAAGCCGCTCCCCAGAATTGAACCCGGCCCTCGGGAAACATCCCCCTCAAAACTCTGAAATTGATTAGGGTTAGGTTATTACATTAGTGACCCTCAGAGCTAACATCAGGATTCTTTAAGACTGACAACAGGAGCCATGTGAACACGTACAAGTTCATTACTACTCCAATTGCATGATAAAATGAGTGAGATTGTTCCCTTTTTTTATTTTTGACTGTATGCGCTATTTTACACTGTATTATTGGTTGTATGGGCTTGGTCATTTAGACTTGCTTTGAGTAAGGTCATTTTATTACTAATAGTCTCAATCCATAGAGGCCATCCCATCTTGAGCTGACCACTGTCAGTTTATTCCCACTCAGGAAGGTGGATTATATCTGTTTTGTTGAGTGTTTTTTGTGTGATCTGTATTGAAATGGGGGATCTATTTTAATGTAAGGGTATTTGCATATTTAATACTTTTTGAGTAAAGGAAGTGAGAAACTATTTATAACTGGGGAAGTAAGAGAGAACTAATACTTCAACCTCCATTGAAGTAGGACCTCATGCATTGACCAGGTAATTACAACAGGAGATTTGCTGTGACAACCAGCCACTAAGTTGTGGATTCCTTTAATCATAGGATGAGAAGTACACTTCCAATGCAAAAGCCTCCTTTGTTCAAAGCAATGATCACCAGTTGTCAGTAAAAAATATTGGGATTTGCATCGATCTGATATTTATGGAAGATATATTTTTGGCATAGTATCAAAGGGACGAACATAACACGTTCACTCACACCACTGTAAGGCCATTCTAACCCCTCCAACTTAATATTGATCCATTGGATGATGTGATCCATGCCATGTTTCATCTTACAACGACAATATCTACTGCCTGGGATCTCCAGAGACAAAAATATCCTAAAAGTTGGCAATCTCTTAAACTTCTAAAATACCGAGCACATCCCACGACCAGCCTCTATATGAGCTCTCCAAGGCAAGGTATGTGAGTGTAACCTTTATCTAATAAAAAGCAGAACTTGGGTTTTGTCAGTCCTGGAAGGTACTGCTTGTTGTGGGTTCTGTCTGTTTCCTAAGGAGTACCTCCTTCCGCTAAGCTCTAAGCCATTTCCATGACACAGGTTTAGTACCTTTTCTTTTGTTATCCCTTTTATGCTATTTGATTGTATGTACTGTATTGTTTTGTTCCCATTTTGTAACATCTTTGTATATTTTATATAAACAATGTCTACCGTTACGGATTAAATATATAAAATGTAATTGCTCTGATTCCCTCATGCTCTTTAAACCGCATCCCTGAAGTAAAACGCTACATTTAAAGACTGTCCAATTGGCCTGTATAAATGATTGGTGGTTGAAAACAGTATTTTCTTTTGTTATTGTGCAGTTGGCTTTGTATCTGGGTATATATACACTACCATTCAAAAGTTTGGGGTCATTAAGAAATTTCATTATTTTTGAAAGAAAAGCACATTTTTTTTCAATGAAGCTAACATTAAATGAATCAGAAATACACTCTATACATTGTTAATGTGGTAAATGACTATTCTAGCTGCAAACGTCTTGTTTTTATTGCAATATCTACACAGGTGTAGAGAGGCCCATTTCCAATATAATAATAATAATAATAATAGTTTATTTTTATAGCGCCAACATATTCCGCAGCACTTTACAAATTTTAGGGGGGACATATACAGACAATACAGAATAAGCATATCTCATATCGAAAGGAGTGAGGGCCCTGCTCGCAAGCTTACAGTCTATGAGGAAGTGGGGGAGACAAAAGGTAAAAAGTACATATATTGTATAATGCAGCCTTGATATACTGAATAGGATAAATAATAATACATGGACTGGTCGCCAGCCAGTATGTGTGCAGCCCTGACAGAGGCTTTTATGTGCATGGTTGGTTTGAACCCGAAGTTGAAGAAGATTTTAATATGGGGGAAAGCTGGGATGGACAGAGTGTGTTTAGGTGATACGCCAGTCTAAAGAAATGTGTTTTTAGGGTTCGCTTGAAACTGTGGGTATTGGGAATTAATCGAACTGTCCTGGGTAGTGCATTCCAGAGCATTCCAATAACCACCGCACCAGTGTTTTAATGGTACATTGTGTTTGCTAACTGTAAAAGAAGGTTAATGGATGTTTAGAAAACCCTAGAAAACCCTTGCACAAGTATGTTAGCCCAGCTGAAAATGGTTTGGCTGATTTGAGAAGCTATAAAATTGACCTTCCTTTGAGCTAGTTGAGAATCTGGAGCATTACATTTGTATGTTCAATGAAACTCTCAAAATGGCAAGAAAAAGAGAACTTTCATGTGAAACTCGACAGTCTATTCTTGTTCTTAGAAATGAAGGCTATTCCATGCGAGAGATTGCCAAGAAACTGAAGATTTCCTACAATGGTGTACTACTCCCTTCAGAGGAAAGCACAAACAGGCTGTAACTAGAGAAGAAAGAGAAGTGGGAGGCCCCGCTGCACAGCTGAGCAACAATACAAGTACATTAGAGTCTCTAGTTTGAGAAATCGATGCCTCACAGCTCCTCAACTGGCAGCTTCATTAAATAGTACACGCAAAACACCAGTGTCAACATCTACAGTGAAGAGGAGACTCCGGGATGCTGGCCTTCAGGGCAAAGTGGCAAAGAAAAAGCCATAAATGAGACTGGCTAATAAAAGGAAAAGATTAATATGGGCAAAAGAACACAGACATTGGACAGAGGAAGATTGGAAAAAGGTTTTATGGACAGACGAATCAAAGTTTGAGGTGTTTGGATCACACAGAAGAACATTTGTGAGATGCAGAACAACTGAAAAGATGCAGGAAGAGTGCCTGACACCATCTCTCAAGCATGGTGAAGGTAATGTGATGGTCTGGGGTTGCTGTGGTGCTGGTAAAGTGGGAGATTTGTACAAGGTAAATGGGATTTTGAGAAAGGAAGGCTATCACTAGTGTTGAGCGAACATGCTCGACACTGCTCGGTACTCGCCCGAGCATCACGCTACTCGGGATGTTCGGCGAGCACCGAGCATTTCCGGGTTACTCGGGCGGGAGCTCGGGTCTCTGCCCTGCATGTTTGGCGCTCTTTACAGAGCCAATGAACATGCAGGGATTGCCATGTTGTTTGTGGGCATTACAGTGATTGGCTGGCCGCACAGCGTCACCTCGAGTATTTAAAACTGGGCGCCGCCATCTTGGACACAGTCGCTCCGGATCAGACAGTGTAGGGACAGCTTTTTTGTTTGCTTGGAATATATTTTATTATTTGTTTATTTTCTTCAACAATGCAGGATGGATCAATATGTGAATTATCAAGTGGAGAGATAATGTCATCGTGATGGACTTTAAGATATATCTACTGTGTATTACCAATTGTATCATCTATATATGGATAGGGTTTAAGGGCAACTTTGCCCAGATTTAATATGGAGCGTGCACGGACCAAGTGTGGTGCGCGCGCGTGGCGTGTCATGGCGGCCTCGCCTCCCTCGACTGGCGTCCTATCAGGAACCGATATGTGCGCATGCGCACTTCGACTTCCTGGACGCCGGCCGAGTGATGGCGATGTGCCCTGGACGACATGCGTGCGCCCTAATACACATAGGGAACAACAGGTGTGCGTCACATTTTTTCTATATATATATATCAGGTGTGGCACTGTCTCTTTACCCCCTGACGAAGCAGCACGCGAAACGCGCGTTGGGGTACGAGGCAGTGTGGTCTCACAACACTTTGGCATTGGTTTGTATTATGCCTGCCCTGGGGGTATTACTATGTTGGTATCACTTGTCTGTCGAATAGGATTTTGTTCTGATCCTCATGATTGTTGATATGCACCCGGTTCTATATACTAACCTATGTGGCTTATATATGGGTTGTAATCATTGTGACCACTGAGACTATCCTATTAGTCTATATATGGGAAATATCCCTCAAATTATGAGGATTTATACTCTACTTATATGTAATCTAATGACTTGTACAGTGGGACTTTTTCCTTAAAATTATGAGGATTTGTATTTAATCTGTATATGCTATATGATAATCCTATATGAGAATATATCCCTCTATGTAAAAATCTGCATTATCTTGTAAATGTCATGATTTGTTTATGGCCTATATATATGGATATATACTCTATTTATGTATGTTTTGTGACAATCTACTAGGGATATGGGGCATATTCCACGGAACTAAGAGGTTCGGAACTCTACTGATACAATCCTATACTTCTACTCTCTGAACTACATCAATTCTATGTGCTTATAGTGATACCTTTTTGACCACACTGCCTCAATTTTATTGGGGTTTTCTATGTCTTAGGGGCTATTAATATGATTTTATGGGGTGTGTGTATGTCTTGTGATAACATTAATAAAAATTTGAAATAGCAAATATATTGAGTATTTTTATCTCTTTATTTAAATTATTAATGTAGAATGAGGAATGAGAATTAGTTTAGTGTAGGGACAGCGCTGCTGATTTAGGGAGAGATATATCCTGCAAAATAGTTAGTGTAGGGTTTGTAAAGGCTGCCAGATCAAACAAACAGTCCTTCTCAGGACTAATATCCATCCCAGGTATATCAGGCAGGCACCCTGTATAGGAGACGCAGTGGTTATACCAGCAAACGCTGCATTACAGTCCCTTGTGCTGCTCCTGTTGCTGAAATTGCTGGACTTAGCTCCAGGTCCCGGGGGCCAGGAAAAATCTTTTTTTTTATCTAAATCCTCTTTTTTTTTTCCTCCTTCACAATGTACAAATACCCATCTTATTAACCTTTTGGTGCCCCCCCCCCCAAAAAAAAAAAATTGTGCCTTTGATTTTTCAGACAAAAATATATCTGTTGAAAATAGTCTGGTATAGGCCAGAGAAATAGAAGTGTGGTTTTGCATTTCTATGGGCCATTTGTATCTAAAAAAAACAGTTTGAGTGTGTCGCTCACTGTTCAGCCGCAAATATATATATATTTTAAAAAGCCTGGTATACACCAGTAAATTATTACTGTGGTTTTGATGTTCCACGGTAAAACATCTCTATTATCCTGTTTTTGGCATTTTTTGCTGTATAAAAATAATAAGTGTCTCCCTGATTTTTCAGACACAAATATATCTGTTGAAAATAGTCTGGTGTAGGCCCGAGAAATACAAGTGTGGTTTTGCAGTTCCACGGTACAAACCTCTGTATTATCCACTTTTGGGCCATTTGTATCTAAAAAAAACAGTTTGAGTGTGTCGCTCACTGTTCAGCCGCAAATATATATATATATATTTTAAAAAGCCTGGTATACACCAGTAAATTATTACTGTGGTTTTGATGTTCCACGGTAAAACATCTCTATTATCCTGTTTTTGGCATTTTTTGCTGTATAAAAATAATAATAGTGTCTCCCTGATTTTTCAGACACAAATATATCTGTTGAAAATAGTCTGGTGTAGGCCAGAGAGACAGAAGTGTGCTTTTGCTGTTCCACGGTAAAAAATCTCTATTATCCTGCTTTTTGCATATTTTGCTGTAAAAAAAAAAAAATAGTGGCTCCCTGATTTTTCAGACACAAATATATCTGTTGAAAATAGTCTGGTGTAGGCCCGAGAAATACAAGTGTGGTTTTGCAGTTCCACGGTACAAACCTTTGTATTATCCACTTTTGGGCCATTTGTATCTAAAAAAAAGCAGTTTGAGTGTGTCGCTCACTGTTCAGCCGCAAATATATATATATTTTAAAAAGCCTGGTATACACCAGTAAATTATTACTGAGGTTTTGATGTTCCACGGTAAAACATCTCTATTATCCTGTTTTTGGCATTTTTTGCTGTATAAAAATAATAATAGTGTCTCCCTGATTTTTCAGACACAAATATATCTGTTGAAAATAGTCTGGTGTAGGCCAGAGAGACAGAAGTGTGCTTTTGCTGTTCCACGGTAAAAAATCTCTATTATCCTGCTTTTTGCATTTTTTGCTGTAAAAAAAAAAAAATAGTGTCTCCCTGATTTTTCATACAGAAATATATCTGTTGAAAATAGTCTGGTGTAGGCCCGAGAAATACAAGTGTGGTTTTGCAGTTCCACGGTACAAACCTCTGTATTATCCTCTTTTGGGCCATTTGTATCTAAAAAAAACAGTTTTAGTGTGTCGCTCAATGTTCAGCCGCAAATATATATATATTTTAAAAAGCCTGGTATACACCAGTAAATTATAACTGTGGTTTTGCTGTTCCACGGTAAAAAATCTCTATTATTCAGGGTTTTGGTAGTTTTTTCAGTAAAGAAAAACAGTAGTGTCTCCTGACTGTTGTGACACAAAAATATATCTGTTGAAAATAGTCTTGTGTAGGCCCGACATCCCAGTGTGGTTTCGCAATTCCACGGGTCAAATCGCTGTACTATCCAGTTTTGGGCCTTTGGTATCTAAAAAAAAAGCAGTTTGAGTGTGTCGCTCACTGTTCAGCCGCAAATATCTCTATTTAAAAAAGTGTGATATACCCCAGTAAACAATAACTGTGGTTTTCCTCTTCCACGGTTCTAATCTACTCTTTCTTACCCTTTTTCCATTGATAGTGCAAGTGTAAGCTATTTTACTTCATTTACAATGGGCAAGGCGCGTGGCAAGGGAGGTGGAAGTGGATGTTCTGGTGATGGTTCGTGCAGAGGACGGGGCCGTGGCCAAGGTGAAAATGTGCCACAACCAACAGCCACATCTTCTCGCTCCCACTTCTTGACCGAATTACTAGGGAAGCACAGAACAACACCAGTATTGAGAACTGATCAGTGTGAACAGGTTATTAATTGGATAGCAGACAATACTTCCAGTTACCTGGGCACCACCACCTCCGGTCTGTCTTCCACACGGTCAACTCTTAGTAGCCGTGAGTCTCGACCGCATACTCCTCCTCACCCTGATGCTCCTTCCTCCCACCATGCCGAGTGTCGTCAGACAGCAAGTGATCCCACACTTGGACACTCTGAAGAGCTGTTCACTGGTCCATTTCCATATTTGGGCCCCTCGCCTTATACGCTTGAAGTGGTGGAAGAGGAGATCCCATGTTGCGAAGCCCAAATATTTGAACAGCTACGGCCACAGGAATTCGACGTTGGCAATCTGTCACAAGAGGTGGACGATGACGAGACACAATTGCCAGGAAGTGAGGAGGAGGATTGTGGTGCACAAGTGGAAGAGGAGGAGGTGGTGGATGATCTAGTAACTGACCCAACGTGGAAGGAGGACATGCAGAGTGAGGCCAGCAGCACACAGGGGGAGGGAGGCAGAGTACCCCAACAGGCAGGAAGAAGCAGTGTGGTGGCCGCAGACAGAAGGCAGGCAACCGTTCCCCGTAACACCAAAACGAGGGACGTTGCCAGAACAAGCGGTAGGTCTTCCAGAGTCTGGAATTTTTTTAAAGACTCTGCTGATAACCCCAAAAAGGCCATATGTTCCACCTGCCATGCCAGCATCAGCAGGGGTGACAAAACTACCAGCCTGACCACCACCAGCATGATCAGGCACATGGCAGCAAAGCACCCGACTTTGTGTGGCGAAACCCAGGGTCCACGACCAGTGTCAGCGGGTGTCACCACTGCTTCTTCCACTGTTGTGCATGCAATAGAACCCCCTGCTGTGTGTGCAAGGCAATCCCCTGTTCATACTGCATGTAAAGATGCCCCCTCCTCTCAGTCTTCACTTGTTATGGCAGTTTCTTAAGAAACAGCATCAACGTCCACGTCCACGTCCCACCGCAGCGTTCAATTGTCCATATCCCAGACCTTTGAACGAAAGCGGAAATTCGCAGCTAACGCCCCACAGGCCACAGTTCTAAATTCGCACATTTCGTGACTGCTTGCATTGGAAATGCTGCCTTTTAGGCTGGTGGAGACGGAATCCTTCCGCAATCTTATGGCGGTGGCCGTCCCTCGGTACTCGGTCCCCAGCTGACACTATTTTGCCCGGTGTGCCATCCCCGCACTACACAAGCACGTGTCCCAAAGCATCTGCCATGCCCTCAACAACGCAGTTACTGGGAGAGTCCACCTGACAACGGACACGTGGACAAGTGCTTGTGGCCAGGGACGGTACATCTCTCTGACGGCACACTGGGTAAACATAGTGGAAGCCGGGACCGAGTCGGACCTTGGGACGGAACACATCCTCCCCACACCGAGGATTGCGGGCCCTATGTCAGTCAAAGTTGCCCACACAGTGTACAGCTCCTGCGCATCCTCCTCCTCCTCCTCCTCCTCATGTTCAGCCTCCATCTCAGATATCACCACATCAGTTACAAGCTGGAAGCATTGCAGTACTGCCTCCGCCAAGCGGCAACAGGCTGTGCTGAAACTCATAAGCTTAGGAGATAAACCTCACACTGTTTGTGAGTTGTGGACAGCTGTGAAAGAGCAGTCAGATCTGTGGCTGAGACCGCTGAACCTACATCCCAGCATGGTCGTGTGTGACAATGACCGTAACCTGGTGGCGGCTCTGAGGCGAGGTGAGATCACACACGTACCATGCCTGGCTCATGTGCTTAACCTCGTGGTTCAGCGGTTTCTTAAATCGTACCCCGAGTTGCCAGATCTGCTCGTGAAAGTACGCTGCCTGTCAGCTCATTTTCGCAAGTCGGCTACAGCTTCCGCCGCCCTTGCTGTTTTGCAGCAGCGTTTGCAGCTTCCGGCACACCGACTGGTGTTTGATGTCCCCACACGTTGGAACTCTAACCTCCACATGTTGCAAAGGATTTGTGAGCAGAAGAGAGCAGTGGTGGAGTACCAGCTGCAACAAGGCCGTCGATATTCAGGTCAGACTCCACACATAAGACCTCAGGAGTGGACCTGGATGTCTGACATATGTACCATCCTGACAAACTTTGAGGAGGCCACCAAGATGGTGAGTGGTGATGACGCCATCATTAGTGTCAGCATCCCACTTGTCTGTCTTTTGCAATTCTCTCTGCAGAGAATTAAAGAGGAGGCATTGCAGCCAGAGTATGATGAGATGGATCAAGAAGCCGTAGTGGGCGATTACACACAGCCCAGCCTCATCTCATCCCAATGTGCATTGGGGGACAATGAGGGAGAGGAGGAGGAGGAGGAGGAAGAACAGGAGCTGCTATCATGCATTGTAGACGGTAGTACCTGTACAAGTGTCATACCGTCGGTTCAGCGTGGGTGGCCTGAGGACAGGGGGGAGGAGGAAGAGGAGGAGGAGGAGGAGAGCATGGTCAGTCGTCATCTTGGTGAGGACACGGAAATCTTGCCCGTTACCAGTCTGGCACGCATGGCAGACTTTATGTTACGCTGCCTTAACCGTGACCCTCGCGTTGTCAAAATGTTGGGTGACAGTCATTACTGGTTGGTGACACTTGTAGACCCCCGCTACAAGGAGAACTTTCACTCTCTTATTCCTGAGGTGGAGAGGTCTACAAAAATGGGGCAATACCAGAAGGCCCTTGCTGCAGAACTCTTAAAAAAATTCCCATCTGAACACGCTAGCGGCAGAGGTCACAGTTCGTTGCCCAACCAAGGCGTACAGGCGAGAGAGATGCAACTCCAGTCCAGCAGATGCAGGGGAACACTGTCAACGTTCTGGGACAGTTTTCTGACACCCGCCCAGCTTACAGGCCCTGAGGCGCGGGGTACTCTCACAAGGAGTGGAAAGTTTTAAAAGATGGTGAGGGAGTACCTTGCCGATCGTACCAGCGTCCTCTGTGATTCCTCTGTGCCTTTTAATTATTGGGTATCCAAGCTTGGCACTTGGAATGATCTCGCTCTGTACGCCTTGGAGGTCCTGGCCTGCCCTGCCGCTAGCGTGTTATCGGAGCGTGTTTTTAGTGCCGCTGGGGGAATTATAACTGATAAGCGCACTCGCCTGTCAACTGACAATGCTGACAAGCTGACCCTTATCAAAATGAACAAGGGCTGGATTGGGCCAGACTTCTCATCACCACCAAATGACAGCAGAGTAACATAAAGTCAAATCCACTGTGTTATTTCGGGAGGTGTATTCACATGCACCGCTTCACACCCACACATGGGTATACGCTTCCTCGTTTCGGCTGTTTAATCTTCTTCTCCTTATCCTCAGCCTCCACCACCACTATACCACCAGGGTGCCAGCATTGCAAGTTCCTCCGTCCTAATTTTTGGCAGCTTTTGCTGGAAAAGCATAAGCAAATACCATGGGACACCCACTCCCCAATAATGGGACTTAGGATTGTAATATGCTGTACTGCATTGCTCTTGTAAGGGGCCCTGCAAGTTGCTCCATCCTAATTTTTGGCAGCTTTTGCTGGGAAAGCATAAGCAAATACTATGGGAGACCCACTCCCCAATAATGGGACTTATGTTTGTAATATGCTGTACTGCATGGCTCTTGTAAGGGGCATTGCAAGTTGCTCCGTCCTAATTTTTGGCAGCTTTTGCTGGGAAAGCATAAGCAAATACTATGGGAGACCCACTCCCCAATAATGGGACTTATGTTTGTAATATGCTGTACTGCATGGCTCTTGTAAGGGGCATTGCAAGTTTCTCCGTCCTAATTTTTGGCAGCTTTTGCTGGAAAAGCATAAGCAAATACTATGGGAGACCCACTCCCCAATAATGGGACTTATGTTTGTAATATGCTGTACTGCATGGCTCTTGTAAGGGGCATTGCAAGTTGCTCCGTCCTAAGTTTTGGCAGCTTTTCCTTGCAAGGCATAAGCAAATACTATGGGACACCCACTCCCCAATAATGGGACTTATGTTTGTAATATGCTGTACTGCATGTGACGCGCCCCCTGAGCCATGTGTACACGTGTGTGGGATACCCGGTGCCGGGTCTCTGGGGTCTGTAGTCTCCGTGGCGGTGACCCGGTCCCGTGGCTCAGGCTGGTCAAACCAGTGGCAATCTTTCTTAGGTTTTGAGGTTAATTGTCCGACTGCGCCACCCGTGGATTGCGGTCAGGGAGTACCACCGTTGCGAGGCAGACCGCTGAGGCTGGTGTTGTGTGCACAGCATAAAATGGGATAACTCCACTCGGGAGGAGTATAGCCCCAGTGCAGTGAATGTGGATGATGGGGGTGATGGTGCACGAGTGCAGCAGGAATGACTCAGAGTCTTTGCAGTGCAGTTCAGGGTCATTACTGATGATTATAAGGTAGACCCTCCCGGGAGTACTGGCTAGCATAAGAGGCCTGGTCAGTCTGTGAGCAAGCAGGAGTTCCCCTGGCCAAGTGGAGTTGTAGGCCTCCCCGTCTGTCTGCACTCTTCCTGGCTACCTTGCTGTAAGCGGGTAGACGTAGCCCACGTCCCTGAGTGTACCGTGTAGTGCTCACCCGTATGGCTGGTGACTTGGGGCCTTCTGTTAGCCTCCGCTCCACGACGGCGGTGCTGGTCCCTTGCTTGTGACTGAGCCTCCGGGCTTCTATGGCCAAAGGACCTGAAATCCCCTGCCGGCTGGTTTCTGCTGCTGGATATAAAAGTCCTCACAGCTTTGGACTCCTGTGTCCGGTTCCTATTGTCTTCTGCCAGGGCGAGCTCTGCTCAGCTTCTAGCCCCTCGTCTTTAGCTCCTAGCTCCTACAGAGCTCCTTGCTGTTACTTTCCCTTGCTCTCACTCTGACTCTGTTCTCTGTTCTCTGACTCACTCAAACCCACCCCAGATCCAGTTTATAAGAGCAGAATTCTCCCCTCCCAGGACTGGGGCAGGAGGATGTTGCATGTTTAAGGGATCCTGACCAGGAAACCTCCCACTTGCTCTCCGACGTAATCTCTATTACTGTGGTGACCAGACCCCTGGGGTGCCACACATGGCTCTTGTAAGGGGCATTGCAGTACCTCATAATTTTTGGAAAGCATTCCATTCACTGCTTAGGCCAACAGTGCACAGGAGACCCAGTTGCTATAAATGGAAAAAAAGGTTTAGTTAACGCCCTCTGACCTCCATGTCATTTCCAAGGGGCATTGGAGTGCCTCGAAATTTTTGGCAGGCATTGCACTCACTGTATGCCCTATAACTGTGTAGCCGAACCACTCCTTTTGTTACAGAAACATATCCTACAAGACATATCTGGTTGACTGGCCTGATATTGATGTGAATGGTCCCTGTTCCTCCTGCTCTTTCTCCTTTGCCACTACCTCATCCATCATTTATCACCTGAAGCTTTGTTTTAACGGGAGTCATAGAACTTGGATAGTAGCAGGAAAACATCCAGCAATCCTCGGAGGAGGTAGGATATGTGCCAAAACGCTGACCTCCTCAGGCCTAGCCGCTACTACATACATGTGCTTGCATTACAACAAAACAAAGCAGATGCTAACTTCTATCATCCTCATCATGCTCCTCACCTTGGCACTCTCAACTCCCCTGATGGAGAAGCCAGGGCCCACCGGAGGAGTCTGATAGTCCGGTGGGCTCGGCCAATGCTGCCCTAAAGCAGACTAGGCTAAGAAAAGTGTGGGAAAGGTTACCGGTAAAAATAGGGGTGGCTGGGGACCGAGTATGGACACCCGGCCACCCCCTGGAGGCTGGGGAGCAAGTGGGGACACCCGGCCACCAGGCGGCTGGGGACTGAGTATGGATACCAGGCCGCCGACACAGCCATGGCGTGGTGGCCAGATTCCGCCTCCACATGCCTAAAAGGCCCAATTTAAAGTGCAAGCAAGCAAGCAGTATGGTATTGCAGCCTGGGGGTGGGTGGGTGGCAGGCTGCATACTTTCGCTTGCATTGCAAGGAATGGGAGAGGTACAATTGAACACTGCCCTGGGACAAGGACTTGAATGGGGATAGTTGCAAGTCTGCAACGACAGGTGCAAGGTGGGAGGCATCTTCGCATGTACCATGAACAGGGGTTTGGCATGCACACACTACAGCGGAACAGGCTCTCCTTCCCACTAAATGCACTGGGGAGGGCACAGGTAATGTTTTGGTATACGCGCTTAATCTTATGTATAAGGCACACCAGGACAAATAGGGGCGGCTGGGGACTGAGTATGGATACCTCGCTGCCGAAGCAGCCATGAGGTAGTGGCCAGCTTCGGCCTCCTCTAAACTAAAAGGCCCCATTTCAAGTGCAAGCTAGCAGTATGAATTGCAGTCTGGGGGTGGGTGGGTGGCAGGCTGCACACTTACACTTGCATTAAAAGAAAACATAGCAGATGCTAACTTCTGTCATCATCATCATGCTCCTCACCTTGGCACTCTCAACTCCACCGATGGAGAAGTCAGGGCCCACCGGAGGAGTCTGGTTCTCTGGTGGGCTCATCCAATGCTGCCTAAAGCAGGCCGGGCTAAGAAAAGTGTGTGGGGGGATGTTCCAAGGAGAAATGGGGGCGGCTGGGGACCGTTTATGGACACCCGACTGCCCTCAGGCGGCTGGGGACCGTGTGGACACTCGGCCGCGGGGCGGCTGGGGACTGAGTATGGACACCCAGCCACTGGGCGGCTGGGGACTGAGTATGGATTCCAGGCCGCCAACACAGCCATGACGTGGTGGCCAGATTCCGCCTCCACATGCCTAAAAGGCCCAATTTCAAGTTCAAGCAAGCAAGCAGTATGGTATTGCAGCCTGGGGGTGGGTGGGTGGCAGGCTGCATACTTGCGCTTGTATTGCAAGGAATGGGGGAGGTACAATTGAACACTGCCCAGGGACTAGAACTTGCATGGGGATAGTTGCAAGTCTGCATCTTCTGATGCGGCAAGGATCACTTATGATGGGCACACTTTTAGACAGTGACCTGGGAGTCAGAGATGCTTCCAGGGGTCTTCCCCATGCTGTTCCCATGTCTTTTCAGCACTTTATGCATGTGTCACACAGCACATGGCCAGATAAGGTTGTAAAATGTTAAAATGACATTTCCCGGTGAATGCATTTGTCATAGTTGAAAGCAATACAAAAGTGCAAAAACGCATAAAAAATGCTACTTGTGAACATAGCCGAAGGTGTGGAGGAGTATTTTTGTTTTTGGTTATTTATTTTAACTTATACACAAGTCTTTTCCCTGGAAAGGATGTTCCTTAACATATTTCACAGGAAAAAAGTTTCACTTTCGTTTTATTGTGAGCCTGTAAAAGTGGCTTAATAGCTCTGACCACGTTGTTGACAGCAGTGACCTGGGGGTCAGAAATGCTTCCTGGGGCGATCCCCATGCTGTCCCCATGTCATTTGAGCACTGTCACTATCGTTTTGGGCACTTGTTAGGCTTTTAAATGACTGCCGGGGGTGCCACCGCAAAAATGCTCGAGTCTCCCATAGACTAACATTGGGCTCGTTGCTTGGGTCGAGCACCCGAGTATCACGGCGAGCTCAGCCCGAGCTTCGAGCACCCGAGCATTTTAGTGCTCGCTCAACACTAGCTATCACTCCATTTTGAAACGCCATGCCATACCCTGTGGACAGCGCTTGATTGGAGCCAATTTCATCCTACAACAGGACAATGACCCAAAGCACACCTCCAAATTATGCATGAACTATTTAAGGAAGAAGCAGGCAGCTGGTATTCTATCTGTAATTGAGTGGCCAGCGCAGTCACCAGATCTCAACCCCATTGAGCTGTTGTGGGAGCAGCTTGACCGTATGGTAAAAAAAAGGTGCCCATCAAGCCAATCCAACTTGTGGGAAGGGCTTCAGGAAGCATGGGGTGACATTTCTCAAGATTACCTCAGCAAATTAACAGCTAGAATGCCAAAGGTCGGCAATGCTGTAATTGCTGCAAAGGGAGCGTTCTTTGACGAAAGCAAAGCTTGAAGGAGAAAATTATTCTTTCAAATAAAAATCATTATTTCTAACCTTGTCAATGTCTGGACTATATTTTCTATTCAGTTTGCAGCTCATTTGATAAATAAAAGTATGAGTTTTCACGGAAAACACAAAATTGTCTGGGCGACCCCAAACTTTTGATCGGTAGTGTATATATATATATATATATATATATATATATATATTTCTTCCATGGAATCGAAGGTGTATATACTGTGTTGTTCACCATTATTGGCATCCTTCATTTTTTTCATAGATTGTACAATATCTTTAGAAATAAATGGAAATGTACCACGGTTATATCCTCAGGATTTTTCATTAGTGGTCCAAGGTAATACAACAATAAAACATTATTTTTCAACTTCCATGTTGCAATTTCAAAGAATAAACAGAATAAACAGCAGGTGCAGCAATAAAGGCACCCCTAATTAGTACTTGGTTGCACATCCTTTGGCATTGCTGACAGCCTCCAAATGTCTCTTGTAGTTATCTATAAGCTTCTTGCACTTCTCAACTCGAATTTTCTCCCACTCTTCCTTTACAGTTTGTTCAAGCTCTAGAATATTGGCGGGATTCTTTTTCCCAATGGCAGATTTTAGCTCACCCCAAAGATTTTCAATGGAATTGAGGTAAGGACTCATTGCTAACCATTTTAAAACAGTCCATTTTTTCTTTTTCAACCATTCCTGTGTACTTTTGGATGTCTCCTTTGGGTCATTGTCTTGCTGCAGGACCCATGATCTTCGACTCAAACTAAGTTTTCTTACACTGGGTAGGACATTTTGCTCTAAAATCTCTTGATAATTCTCTGATTTCATGATTCCTGTCATGAAAGGTCAAGGCCTCCAGTATCAGATGCAGCAAAGCAACCCCACAGCATTATGGATCCTCCACCATGCTTAACTGTTGGTAAGGTGTTCTTTTTCTTATAAGCTTCATTGCGCCATCTATAAACAAACTGTTTCTTTGCATTTCAAAAAAGCTCTATTTTTTGTTTCATCTATCCACAGAACATTTTCTAAGAACAATTGTGGTTTGTCAAGGTACTCTTTGGCAAAGATCAGTCGTTCTTCAGCAATGGTTTCTTCTTTCGTCTTCACCCATAAAGCTCTTGATTAAGTGTGCAGCATATGGTACTTATTGAAACCATAACCTCAGACTGTTCAAGGCCGGCTTTCAGGTTTTTGGATGTTTGACGTGGTATTTTTTCCACCATTCGCACCAACCTTCGAAGACATCTCTTGTCAATTTTCCTCTTTCCCCCATGGCCATGGAAATTCTTGACGGTTCCATGCTTGGAAAACTTCTTAATAACATTGTGCACTGTTGAAGCTAGGATATCAAGGTCTTTGGACATGGCCTTATACCCTTTGGAAGTCTTCCCTTTGGAAGTCTTGTGTTTGCTAATAATAGCAGTTTTAAGGTCCTCAAACAGCTCATTTGTCTTCACTATTGTGACAAAGGAACAGGGCCTACCATGTAACTTTTTAAAACATTGAAGTCATCATTCATTGGCTAATTCATGTCACATGGGCACTGACAATTAATAATGGGCGAATCTCTTTTGTCATTAACAATAGACAGGTCAAAATGGTGGCAGCTGTGGGATCTGCGCAATACCCCCTGTTGCTCGCCTTGACAAACTGGTGTCAGAGGTGGGATCTGGGTGATTTACCCTGCTGTTATCCCTGAAATTTCTCTGTTTACTTTTGAAATTACTGTTTTCATTGTCTTCCTTAGATACCGTATATCCCATGCCATATTGGCATTGTTGCCACATGTTTGTTACCAGCCATGGACCTATGTGTAGCAACTTTGCAAACTAGTATTTTAGGTTTCATTATGTTACTTTTCACTTTGGTTGAATGTCATTATTAAAAATAAATAAATAAAAAAACTACCATAAAAGGTAAAGGTTCTTCAATTGTTTGACGAGTCACTAGTGCTGGGCGAGCACTAAAATGCTCTGGTGCTCGATTTTTGGGTCGAGCAAATTGGAAAGCTTGGGTATTCGACCCAAGCAATGAGCCCAATCTAAGTCTATGGGAAACTTAAGCATTTTTCAGGCGGCTTCCCCGGCGGCCTGCAGACGGCCTAAAAATTGCCCAAATCGATGGGAACAGTGCTCAAATGACATGGGAACAGCATGAGGAAGACTCCTGAAAACATTTCTGACTCGCAGATCACTGCTGTCAACAATGTTGTCAGAGGTATTATGCCACTTTTCCGGATTCACAATGAAACATACAAAAACAAACACAAAATGGATTTTACTGGGAAATATGTTAAGGAACATCCTTTCCAGGGTAAAGACTTGTGTATAAGGCAAAATAAAAAAACAAAACCAAAAATTCTCCTCCACACCTTGGGCTATGTTCACACGTAGCGTTCTTGATGCGTTTATGCACTTCTGCATTGCCTTCAACCGTGACAAATGCATTCACCGGGAGATGTAATTTTAACATTTTACAACCTTATCTGGCCATATGGTGTGTGAGTCATGATCAGACACATCCTGTTTCATTTATGAAGGAGTCACAAAGCCTATTTTTATAGGGCCATCAAGAGACCTTTACTATTATTAAAGGGCCAGCAGTCGGCCCTCATTATTGTTAGATAGCCATCAGCCGGCTATGCTTTGTTGATGCCATTAATAAAGAGTGGGTCTCCTATAATGTTATTGCGTGGCAGGGCTGACCAAAATTTGGACACACCCTAATACCCCTTTGAAGAGACTTAGAGGAGGACCTCCTGAAAACAATGTTCCCATTATTAGGAAGTGGGTCTCCCATTGTGTTTGCCTCTGCAGTGAATGCAAGGGTTGCCAAAAATTTGGACCTACTCCAATGCACCTTGGAAGAAATGTAGAGGAGAGCCTCCTGAAATAAAATGTTCCCATTATTAGAAAGTGGGTCACACATTGTGCTTGCCTATGCAGTAAATGCAAGGGTTGCCAAAAATTTGGAGGCACTCCAATGCCCCTTGGAAGAGACGTGGAGGTCAGAGGGCCTCCTGAAAACAATGTTCCCATTATTAGGAAGTGGGTCTAACATTGTGCTTGCCTATGCAGTAAATGCAAGGGTTGCCAAAAATTTGGAGGCACTCCAATGCCTCTTGGAAGAGATGTGGAGGTCAGAGGGCCTCCTGAAAACAATGTTCCCATTATTAGGAAGTGGGTCTCCCATTGTGTTTGCCTCTGCAGTGAATGCAAGAGTTGCCAAAAATTTGGAGGCACTCCAATGCCCCTTGGAAAAGACGTGGAGGTCAGCGGGCCTCCTGAAAACAATGTTTCCATTATTAGGAATTGGGTCTCCCATAGTGTTGGCCTATGCAGTGACTGCAAGGGCTGTAAAAAATTGGGAGCACTCCAATGCCCCTTGGAACAGATGTAAAGGGCCTCATGAAAAAATGTTCCCACTATTAGGAAGTGGGTCTCTCATAGTGTTGGCCTATGCAGTGTGGGTGTTGTATTACTGACCACGATCATCTGGTGATATGGTGGTGGAGGATGAGGAGAAGGAGGAGGACAATAGCAAATAGCCCAAATCAGGAAGTGTATACACATCTGTGGGTGTGAAAAAGTGCATGGGAATGCACCTCCCAAAAAAAGACACTGGATTTGAGTTTATGTTATGCTGCTATCATTCGGTGGTGTGGAGAAGTCTGGCCCAATCCTGCCCTTGTTCATTTTTCTAAGTGTCAGCCTGTCATTAATTTCAGTTGACAGGCGGATGCACTTATTAGTTATAATTACACAAGCGGCATTAAAAACCTGCTCTGATAAAACCCTAGCAGCAGGGCAGGCCAGGACCTCCAAGGCATAGAGAGCCAGTTCCTTCCACATGTCCAGCTTGGATACCTAATTATTATAAGGCACAGAGGAGTTACGGAGGATGTTGGTACGGTCGGCAAGGAACTCCCTCAGCATCTTCCCAAACTTTTCCCTCCTTGTGAGAGTACCCCTCGCCTCAGGGCCTGTGCGATGGGAGGGGCTGAGAAAACTCTCCCAGAACTTTGACAATGTTCCCCCTGCCTCTACTGGATTGGAGATGTGTCTCTCTCGGCTGTACTCCTTGGTTATCCAATGAACTGTGAACTCTGCCGCCTGCGTTTTCAGATTGGAATTTTTTTAATAAATCTGTAACAAGGGCCTTTTGGTACTGCCCATTTTTGTAGCCCTCTGCCTCAGGAATAAGAGATATAAAGTTGTCCTTGTAGCGTGGGTCTAGAAGTGTCAGCAACCAGTAATGACTGTCACCCAAAATTTTGAGAACGCGAGAGTCACGGGAAAGGCAGCGTAACATAAACTCCTCTTCCTCCACCTCCCCTCCCCTGTCCTCAGGCCATCCATGCTGAACAGACGGTATGATAGATGTGCAGGTAGTACCGTCTATAGCGCATGAAACTAGCTCCTGTTCTTCCTCCTCCTCTTCCTCATTGTCACCCAATCCACTTTGGGATGAGAATAGGCTGGGATGTGTAATCACCCTATATGGTTCCTTACCCGGTCTCATCATGCTCCACCTGCAATGCATCCTCATTGATTGTGAGCAGAGAGCATTTCAGTAGACAGAGAAGCGGGATGGTGATGGGGATGTCTAATTATGGTGTCATCGCCGCTCACCATCTTGGTGGAGTCCTCAAAGTTTTGGAGGATGATAAAGATGTCTGACATCCATGGCCACTCCTGAGGTCTTATGTGTGGATTCTGCTCTGAATACCGACGGCCTTGTTGATGCTGGTAGTCAACAACTGCCCACTTCTGCTCACAAATCATTCCAAACATCTGCAGTGTAGAGTTCCAACGCGTGGGGATATCACACACCAGTCTGTGAGCCAGAAGCTGCAAATGCTGCTGAAGCAGGGCAAGGGCGGCGGAAGCTGTAGCTGACTTTCTAAAATGGGCACACAGGCGGCAAACTTTGACAACCAGATCCGACAGCTCCAGGTAGGTTTTGAGAACCACGAGGTTAAGTAAATGGGTCAGGCATGGTACGTGTGTCAGCACGCCTCGCCTCAGAGCCGCCACCAGGTTCCGGCCATTGTCACACACGACCATGCCTGGCTGTAGGTTCAGCGGTGTGAGCCACAGATCTGCCTTTCAGAGCTGTCCACAACTCTTCAGCATTGTGCGGTTTGTCACCTAAGCATATTAGCTTCAGCACAGCCTGTTATCGCTTGGCCGAGGCAGTACTGCAGTGCTTCTAGCTTGTGACTGATGTGGTCATTCCGGAGACGGAGACTGAAGAGGAGGAGGAGGATGAGGATAATGAGGAGCAGGAGCTGTAGACTGTAGGGGCAACCCCGATTGACCTAGGGCCCACAATCCTCAGCATCAGAATTACGTGTTCCGTCCCAAGGTCTGAATGTGTCCCGGCTTCCACTATGTTAACCCAATGTGCCATCATCGATATGTACCGACCCTGCCCACAAGCACTTGTCCAGGTGTCCGTGGTTAGGTGGACTTTCCCTTTAATTGCATTGTTGAGGGCACAGCTAATGTTCTGGGACACGTGCTTGTGTAATGCGGGAACGGCACACAGGGAGGAATATTGGTAGCTGGGCACCGAGTACCTAGGTATGGCCGCCGCCATCAGGTTGCGGAAAGCTTCTATCTCCACGAGCCTAAAAGGAAACATTTTGAGTGCAAGCAGTCGAGAAATGTGGGAATTTAGTAGTGTGGCCTGTGGGTCTTTGGCTGCGTATTTGCACTTGCATTCCAAGGACTGGGGTAGGGAAAACTGAATGCTGGCCTGGGACAAAGACGTGTTTGCTGATAATGCTAGTTGAGAGTGTGCAACGACAGGTGCAGGGCAGGAGGCATCTTCGCATGCACTATTGACAAGGGATTGGTTTGCACGCAGCGGAAGAAGCCGTGGTGTCACCCGCAGACACTGTTTCTGGACCCTGGTGTTCGGCCCACACAGTCCGGTGCTTTGCTGCCATGTGCCTGATCATGCTGGTGGTGGTCAGGCTGGTAGTTTAACCCTGCTGATTTTGGCCTGGCAGGTGGTGCAAATGGCCTTTTTAGGGTTATCGGCAGAGTCTTTAAAAACCAACCAGACTCAGGAAGACCTAACAATTGTACTGGCAACTTCCGCCATGTTGATGTTACAGGGAACGCTTGTTCGTCTTCTTTCTGCGGCCACCACACTGATTCTTCCTGCCTGTTGGGGAGCTCTGCCTCCCACGCCCTGTGTGCTGCTGTCCTCGCTCTGCATGTCCTCCTGCCAGGTTGGATCAGTTACCATATCATCCACCACCTCATCTTCCACTTCCGCACCCTAGTCCTCCTCCTGACTTTCTGGCAATTGTGTCTCATCATTGTTCACCTCTTGTGACACTTTCCCACCATCACCTTCGTATGACCATAGCTGCTCAAATATTTGGGCATCACACCACGCGATCTCCCCTTTCCCCACTTCAAGTGGACCAGCCGAGAGGCCCGAATCTATGAATGGAAAAGTGAACAGCTCTTCGGAGTGTCCAAGTGTGGTGCCAGTTGTCTCTTGGCATTCGGCATGGTACGAGGAAGGAGGTTCAGTGTGAGGAATATACGGTCCAGACTCATGGCTACTGAGACTTGACCATGTGGAAGACAGGGTGGTGGTGGTGGCTAAGTGACAGGAAGCATTATCTGCTATCCAACCAATAACCTTTTCACACTGCTCTGTGTTCAATAGTGGTGTTCTGCGGTCAGCTATTAATAGGGACAGGAAGGTCGAGCGAGAAGATGTTGGTGTTTGTTGTGGTACAACTTCATCTTGCCTTGTCCTCAGCCTCACCATGCACCATCTCCATCACGTCTAGTTCCCCGTCCCTAGCCACATGCCTTGAATATTTTAAATGGAGGACAATATCTTCCACGCTCACTACAAATGGCTGAATTTGGAGAGAACTTATATGTGATCCGTGTGACTAACAAACCACAGTTTTAAATAGCTGGCATATAGGTAAGTATTTTTATCAGCAAACTGGTGTCAATAACTTCACTGACACACTGAAACAAAACTTTAATGGAGGCCAGAAATGGCAGAATTTTCTGTGCAATTATATGTGATCCGTGTGCTGGACAAACCACGGTTTTAAATTGCAGGCCTGTAGGTAACTATTTTTAACAGCAAATTGCTGTCAATAACTTCACTGACACATTGAAGCAATATTTTAATGGAGGCCAGAAATGGAAGAATTTTCAGCGCAATTATATGTGATCCGTGTGACGGACAAACCACAGTTTTAAATAGCTGGCCTGTAGGTAACTATTTTTAACAGCGTCGACCTCGTGTCAATAAGTTCACTGATACACTGCAACAAAATTTCAATGGAAGCCAGAAATGGCAATATTTTCAGTGCAATTATATGTGATCCATGTGATAGACAAAGCACAGTTTTCAATATCTGGATTTTTAGCGCTGTAATATGGAAAGGACCCGGCTGTATTCTTCAGTGCCAACAAGCAAATGGTGCAAAAAAACGGTGTTCTCTGGATTGCTTTTTAGGCAAATTATCAGGATTAAGACACAGTGCATTACAGTGATTGGCTGGCCGCACAGCGGCATCATCAGGTCTATATCAGACCTGGCGCCGCCGTGCTCGTCACAGTCTCTCTGGAATCAGACAGTGTAGGGGGAGGTGCAGCTGCATCAGGGAGAGATTTGGTTGTGTATTAGGTAGTGTAGGGAGAAAAACCATACTTTACACATATCCATCTTAACAAACAGTCCTTTTGAGGACTAACTAATCCATCAGCTGAGATATCAGGCAGGCAATGTATATAGGCAGGCAGGCAGGGTATATAGCAGACTGCAGTGCATATTGCACAAGAGGCTCGAATCCAATACTGCCTTATGCTGCTGTTAGATATTTCCATACAAAGGCCGAGGTCTCAGGGGTCAGGAATACTTTTCTTTGGATCTTAGTCCTCATTATTTGCTTAAAAAGCAATCCAGAGAACACAGTTTTTCTGCGCCATTTGCTTGTTGGCACTGCAGAATACAGCAAGGTCCTTTTCCATATTACAGCGCTAGAAATCCAGATATTTAAACCTGTGTTTTCTCCATCAAACGGATCACATATATGTTATCAGAAAAAACTGCCATTTCTGGCCTCCATTAAAAATTTCCTTTAGTGTGTCAGTGAAGCAATTCACAGCAGTTTGCTGTTCAAACTACTTACCTACAGGCCAGGTATTTAAAATTCTGTTTTCTCCATCACACGGATCACATACACGTTGTCAGAAAATACTGCCTTTTCTGGCCTCCATTAAAAATTTCCTTTAGTGTGTCAGTGAAGAAATTCACAGCTGTTTGCTGTTCAAACTACTTACCCACAGGCCAGGTATTTAAAACTCTGTTTTCTCCGTTACACAGATCACATGCAAGTTCGCTCCAACTCAGTCATTTGTAGTGAGCGTAGAAGATACTGTCCTCCCTTTAAAATGGACAAAGCACGTGGAAATGGACAGGGACCTGGACGTGATGGTAATGGTGCATGCAGAGGCCAAGGACAAGGCCGTGTGCAAGCTGAAATTGTGCCACAACAAACACTTACTTCTTCTTGCCTGGACTTCCTGTCCCCACTTCTAGGGGACCGCAGAACACCACTATTGAACCAAGAGCAGTGTCAAAAGGTTGTTGGTTGGATAGCAGATAATGCTTCCAGTCCCTTAGCCACCACCACCACCACCCTGTCTTCCAAACGGTCAAGTCTCAGTAGCTGTGAGCCTGGAACGCATATTCCTCAGCCTGATCCTCCTTCCTCCCACCATGCCAAGTGCCCAGAGACAACTGATCCCACATTTGGACACTCTGAAGAGCTGTTCACTTTTCCATTTATAAATTCGGGCCTCTTGCCCGGTCCACTTGAAGCGGGGCAAGAGGAGATCGCGTGAAGCGATGCCCAAATATTTGATCAGCCACGGTCACACGAAGGCAAAGGTGGGAAAGTGTCACAAGAGGTGGACAATGATGAGACACAATTGCCAGAAATTCAGGAGGAGGAGCAGGGTGTGGAAGTGGAAGACGAGGTGGTGGATGATATAGTAACTGACACAACCTGGCAGGAGGACATGCAAAGCGAGGAGAGCAGCACAAAGGGGAGGGAGGCAGAGCACCACAAGAGGCAGGAAGAAGCAGTGTGGTGGCCACAGACAAAAGGCAGGCAACCATTTCCCGTAACACCAACACGAAGGAAGTTGCCAGTACAACTGTTAGGTCTTTCCGAGTCTGGTTGTTTTGTAAAGACTCTGCCAATAACCCCAAAAGACCATTTGCACCACCTGCCAGGCCAGCGAAACGACCAGCCTGACCACCACCAGCATGATCAGGCACATGGCAGCAAAGCACCCAACTTTGTGGGCCAAACCCCAGGGTCCAGGAACAGTGTCTGCGGGTGGCACCACTGCTTCTGCTGTTGTGCATGAAAGCCAATCCCCTGTCCATGGTGCATGCGAAGATGCCTCCTACCCTTCACCTGTCATTGCGCACTCTCAAGTATCAGGAAGGCATCAGGAAGCACATCCATGTCTTTGTCCCAGCGCAGCATTCAGTTGTCCATACCCCAGTCCTTGGAACGCAAGCGCAATTATGCAGCCAACGCCCCATTGGCTACACTACTAAATTCTCACATTTCACAACTGCATGCACTCAAAATGTTGCCTTTTAGGCTCATGGAGATGGAAGCATTCCACAACCTGATGGCGGCAGCCATCCCTCGGTACCTGGTCCTTAACCGCCACTATTTCTCCCGGTGTGCTATCCCCGCATTACACAAGCACATGTCCCAAAACATTAGCCGTGCCATCAACAACGCAGTTACCGGGAAAGTCCACCTAATCACAGACATGTGGACAAGTGCTTGTGGGCAGGGATGGTACATCTCGCTGACCGCACACTGGGTTTACATAGTGTAAGCCGGGACCCAGTCGGACCTTGAGACGGAACACATCCTCCCGACGCCAAGGATTCCGTGCACTAGGTCAATCAGGGTTGCCCCCAAGTCTTCAGCTCCTGCACCTCATTCTCCTCAGCCTTCTCCTCCTCTTCAGTCTCCATCTCCGAAATGATCACATCAGTCACAAGTTAGAAGCACTGCAGCACTGCCTCGGCCAAGCGGCAACAGCCTGTGCTGAAGCTAATATGCTTAGGTGACAAACTGCACAATGCTGAAGAGTTGTGGACAGGTCTGAAAGAGGAGGCAGATCTGTGGCTCACACCGCTGAACCTACAGCCAGGCATGGTCATGTGTGACAATGGCTGGAGCCTGGTGGCGGCTCACACACGTACTATGCCTGGCCCATGTGCTTATCCTCGTGGTTCAGCAGTTTCTCAAACCTACCCGGAGCTGCCGGATCTGCTTGTTAAAGTACACCGCGTGTGTGCATATTTTAGAAAGTCAGCTGCAGCTACCGCCGCCCTTGTCGTGTTTCATCAGCGTTTGCAGCTTCTGGCTCACAGACTGGTGTGTGATGTCCCCACACGTTGGAACTCTACACTGCAGATGTTGGGAAGGATTTGTGAGCAGAAGAGGGAAGTTGTTGAATACCAGCATCAACAAGGCCGTCGGTATTCAGTTCAGACTCCACACAAAAGACCTCAGGAGTGGACATGGATGTCAGACATATGTACCATCCTCCAAAACTTTGAGGACTCCACCAAGATGGTGAGCTGCGATGACACCATAATTAGCATCACCATACCGCTTCTCTGTCTTCTGAAATGCTCTCTGATCACAATCAAAGAGGATGCATTGCAGGCAGAGCACGATGAGATGAAGCAAGGAACCATACAGGGTGAATTCACACATACAAGCCTCATCTCATCCCAACGTGGATTGGGTGACAATGAGGAAAAGGAGGAGGAGGTGGAAGGACAGGAGCTAGTTTCATGCACTATAGACAGTACTAACTGCACAGCTGTCATACCGTCTGTTCACTGTGGAAGGCCAGAGCACGGAGAGGAGGAGGAAAGCATGGTCAGTCATCCTCTTGGTGAGGACCCGGAATTCTTGCCTGTTAGTAGTCTGGCACGCATGGCTGAGTTTCTGTTATGCTGCATTTTCCATGACCCTTGAGTTCTCAAAATTTTGGGTGACAGTCATTACTGGTTGGTGACACTTGTAGACCCACGCTACAAGGACAACTTTATATCTCTTATTCCTGAGGCGGACAGGTCTACAAAAAAGAGGCTGTACCAGAAGGCCCTTGTTGGGGAACTATTAAAAAAATTCCAATCTGAAAAGGCTGGCGGCAGAGGGCAAACTTCATTGGACAACTAAGGAGTACAGGGAAGAGAGGCACAACTTTAATGCAGCAGAGGCAGGGGAACACTGTCATAGTTCTTTGAGAGTTTTCTTAGACCCTCCCATCGCACAGGCCCTGAAGTGTGGGGTACTCTCACAAGGTGCAAAGTTTTGGAAGAAGCTGAGGGAGTACCTTGCCGACTGTACCAACGTCCTCCGTGATTCTTCTGTGCCTTATAATTATTTTGTATCCAAGATGGATATGTGGAATGAACTGGCTCTCTACGCCTTGGAGGTCCTGGCTGTCACGCTGTCTCTGTGTACTGGAGGTAGGGGGCCTAAGCTGACCCTAAGCTGGGGCCCTGACTAATCCCTCTACCTGGAGGTACTGTTAAAGGTACAGAGGTCCAGGCCGCCAGCGTAACCCCTACCTCCTGAGGATCCCTGCACCTAAGTAATCTAGTCCTGAGAAGGACCCCGATCACAACAAAAGGGGACAGGTAATAATATGCCAACACTCAGTACTTAGACGAACGAGACAGTACAAGGGTAAAACCAAAACCACCTTGCATACAAAAACTACACAACAACAACAGAGGGAACACCAACGGGAAAGGAGATAAATGATAAAGCGAGGAAGGGAAAAACCACTCCAAATACACTTAGCTCTGAAACTCCAAATACCACGATCCGCACTGTTAGTCTGCATGAAATGCTTTCACCGACAACTTCCCTAACAGATCAGCAGACATATGAAGGAATCTCACTACTGCAGAATTGATTGCAGCTGGGCGAGGCTGAACCTTGTCTAGCACAGAGAGAGAGAGTTAACTCCCTCACTGCCGAAAAGCACAAAGCACCAAAAACTCAGCTGCGAGAAGTCAGGCTGTGCAATCGTGACGATCTTCGTGGCCACACAACCATGACACTGGCCTGCCCTGCCGCCAGCATTTTATCAGAGCGGGTTTTTAGTGCCGCTGGTGGAATTATAACTGATAAGCGCATCCGCCTGTCAACTGAAAATGCTGACAGGCTGACTCTTATTAAAATGAACAAGGGCTTGATTGGGAAAGACTTCTCAACATCTCCGAATGATAGCAGCATAACATAAACTCAAATCCAGTGTCTTTTCTAGGGAGGTGTATTCCCATGTACCTTTTCACACCCACCCATGGGTATACACTTCCTGATTTGGGCTATTTGCTCTTGTCCTCCTCCTTCTCCTCATCCTCCACCACCATATCACCAGGGTGACCGTGGTCCGTGATGCAACACCCACATACATTTTAAAGTGTGTTTATGATGCCCATAAAAAAAAATTGTATACAGTATGTTCATGTATATCCCCCAGGTGTTAATGTTTGTCAGCCCATACACTTAGTGCATGGGCATTAAAAGTATAGGAGGCCCACTCCATTCTAATGGGAACATTTTTTAATGAGGCCCTCCTCCACATCTCTTCCAAGGGGCATTAAAGTGCCTCCAAATTTTTGGCAGCCCTTGCAATCACTGCATAGGCCAACACTATGGGAGACTTTCTCCTTTCTAAAGGGAATTTGTCATTACTGTGACCATGCTCTATGTGTCATTAAATTCTTAGTGGGGTTTTTCCTAAAATTGGTCAGCTGTTGGACTCACTGCATAGCCTATAACTGTATAGCAGACTCCTTTCTAAATGGAATTTGTCGTTACTGTGGCCCTGCTCTATGGGTCTTTAAATTCTTAGTGAGGATTTTCCTAAAATTGGTTAGCCATTGGACTCACTGCATACCCTATAACTGTATAGCAGACTCCTTTCTAAATGGAATTTGTCGTTACTGTGGCCCTGCTCTAGGTGTATTTAAATTCTTAGCGCGGTTTTTCCTAAATTTTGTCAGCCGTTGGACTCACTGCATAACCTATCAATGGATAGCAGACCCTCTCCTTTCTAATGGGAACATGTCGTACCTTGTTACTGTGGCCCTGCTCCATGTGTCTTTAAATTCTTAGTGGTGTTTTTACTTTAATTGGTCAGCCGTTGGACTCACTGCAAACCCTATAACTGTATAGAAGACTCTCTTCTTTCTAAATGGAATTTGTTGTTACTGTGGCCCTGCTCCATGTGTCTTTAAATTCTTAGTGGGGTTTTTCCCAAATTTTGGCAGCCCTTGCAGTCACAGAATGGGCATTACCACTGTAGGAGACCCGCTCCTTTATAATGGGAACATTTTTTTTACTGAGACCCTCCTCTATGTCTCCTCAAAGGGGTATTGGATTGCGTCCAAATTTTTGACCACCATTGCAGTCACTGGATACGCAGTAACAGTATAGGAGACCCACTTGTTATTAATGGGAACAACAAAGCATAGCCGGCTGATGGCTCTATAACAATAGCGAGGGTCGACTGCTTGCCTTTTAAGAATAGTAAGGTCCATCTGATGTCCCTATAAAAATAGGCTTTATGACTTTCAGAGTCCCTCCATCACAAATGAAACAGGATGTGTCTGATGATGTGTCACATACCACATTGCAAGATAAGGTTGTAAAATGTTAAAATGACATTTCCCGGTGAATGCATTTGTCTTAAAAAATAACGTAAAAAAAAAAAACAATAGGATCTTTCTTTAGTATAAATAACAGCATCACCAATTTAACCTCAATGTAATCACATTTATCAGCTCCTGCACCTCCCCCTCCATCTCCAAAATGACCATATTAGTCACAATCTGAGAGCACTGCAGCACTGCCTTGGCCAAGCAGCAACAGGCTGTGCTGAAAACAACATGCTTAATGCTTAATTAACAAACCCCCAAGCGCTGCCGAGTTTTTGAAAGCTGTAACACAGCAGCCTGACCTGTGGCTCTCACTGCTGAACATACAGCAAGGCATGGTCTTGTGTGACAATGGGCGGAACCTGGTGATAGAGAAATGACAGCAGGTGTAGATACGGTTTCCCTTTATGCCAGTCCTTTCACTGAGCTAAATACAACTCTCAGCAAAAAAAGCAGTGGACTGGCTCCATACCGTCCCTGGCCACATTCACCTGTCGACGTGTTTGTGGGTAGGTGGTCCTTCCCAGTAAGTGCACTGGGGCGGGCACGGGTAATGTTGTGGGACCCATGCTTGTGGAAGGTGGAGACGATACCGGGAAAAATAATGGCGGCTGGGGACCGAGTATGGATACCTGGTCGCCACCGCCATAAGATTGTGGACAGCTTCCGCCTCCATGAGCCTAAAAGGCCATATTTCAAGTGCAGGCAGCTGCCCAGAAATCTGGCAGTTTAGTGTTGCGGCCTGTTTGTGGGTGGGTGGCTGACAGCATACTTGCGCTTGCATTCCTAGTAACAGAAAACAAAGCAGATGGTGGCCTCTATCATCATCATGGCCTCACCTCGGCACTATGAACTCTCCTGAAGGAGAAGCCAGGGCCCACCGGAGGAGTCTCGGGTTCTCTGGTGGGCCCGTCCAACCCTGCTGAGAAGCAGCCCTGGCTAAGAAAAGTGTGGGGGACGGTTCCCGCACACTCTATGGCTGCTTTTTTAATGTGGATTGGACATGCTTATGCATGTTGTTTCTTAAACCGCATTGCAGATCAGGCCATTGTCCAACTCTGTATTCATGAAATTAGATGCGCAAAGAAAGATGTTTGTGTGTCAAAGCACCACCGACAAGTGCGAGTTGATGTTGGACGGGCTGCCATTGCTTCTGCAACAAGCTGCATTAGAGGACTTACTGGGAGAAATGACACCCAGGTTAGATACAGTTTCCCTCTATGCCAGTCCTTTTACCGAGCTAAATACAAGTCTCAGCAAAAAAAGCTGTGGACTGGCTCCATACCATCCCTGGCCACATTCACCTGTCCACGTGTTTGTGGTTAGGCGGTCCTTCCCAGTAAGTGCACTGGGGAGGGCACGGGTAATGTTGTGGGACCCATGCTTGTGGAAGGCGGAGACGATACCAGGAGAAATAGTGGCGGCTGGGGACAAAGTATGGACACACGGCCGCCGCTGACATGAGGTTATGAAAAGCTTCCACTTCAACAAGCCTAAAAGGCCTCATTTCAAGTGCAAGCAGCAGTCAAAAATTTGGCAGTATAGTTTTGCAGCCTGTGGATGGGTTGGTGGCTGGCTGCATACTTGCGCTTGCATTCCAAGGAATGGGGTAGGGAAAACTGAACGCTGCACTGGAACAAGGATGTGGACGGTGATTGTTGCAAGTCTTCAATGACAGGTGCATGGCGGGAGGCATCTTCGCATGCCCCAAGGATCACTTATGATGGCCACACTTTTAGGCAGTGACCTGGGAGTCAGAAATGCTTCCAGAGGTCTTCCCCATGCTGTTCCCTTGTCTTTTCAGCACTGTATGCATGTGTCTGATGATGTGTCACACACCACATGGCCAGATAAGGTTGTAAAATGTTAAAATGACATTTCCTAGTGAATGCATTTGCCTTTGTTGAAAGCAATGCAAAAGTGCAAAAACGTATCAAAAACGCTAGGTGTGGAGGAGTATTTTTTGTTTTAGTTATTTATTTTGCCTTATATACAAGTCATTACCCTGAAAAGAATGTTCCTTAATATATTTCCCAGGAAAATCCATTTTGGCTTTGTTTTTGTATGTTTTATCGTGAATCCGTAAAAGTGGCGTAATACTCTGACAACCTTCAGTAAAAATGCTCGAGTTTCCCATAGACTTACATTGAGCTCGTTGCTCGGGTCGAGCACCTGAGTATTCCAATTTACTCGACCCGAGCAACGAGTACCCGAGCATTTTAGTGCTCGCTCAACACTAGATATAAGACTGTCCCACATCTCAGTCACAGCAGGTTGTAGCCTGTGACAGTGATACCATTAGCTGGAGTCATAACAGTTAATGTTGTAAATAATGGAATTTCCAATCCGTCAATGGTGCCTGTTGCTATTTTGCTCGAAAGTTACCTAACTCAGAGCACCATAGGGCTAAAGAAAATACTACACCAGAAACACTTGTTCCAGTTGATATTTTGCAAGACAAAAATACACAGCCTTTGTTCCTTAAAACGTAGTGCCAGATGAGATGGTCAACAAGATTCCAATGCCAACCGGCATTGCTGGGTTTGCAAGCAAAAGTGGTATGGACACTGTCAAAGGTAGTAGCACTCTGAGTCAGGGCAAACGTTGGGGGGAGAATCAGGTGGGATGGACGGAACAAGGATCGCTCGTCATTTCACACCTGAGAAACACCTGTCAGCCAAATTATTGGTGAAGATGATGATGATGATTTGGTATTGGACAAAGCCAAGGAAGAAGAGAGGAGATGAGTATTTGGGGTAATCAGAGGAGGAGACTGCAATTGCTGATACTCAGAGCAGGCTACGTGCATATAAACTCCTCATGGTTAAAATCAGCTTTCCTTCGGTCAGCTCTGGAACAGGTAATGATGCACAAACTGGCTGTGAAGGAGGTTTTACATTGCCTCAAAAGACTGAACACGTTGGTGGCATGTCATATGTGCTAGCTTCTTGTGTATGTGTGTTTATATTGCATGTTGTCACCAGAAAATTCTTTGTAACTCAGCAGGCTCTGCAAGAGGAAAATAAGTTATGGACATCTTGTCTACAGCTAACTAAGAACTATGGCTCTCCAACAGAACGTGAAATTACATCTCCAAAGTCTCAAAGTCTGCTTGGCTAGCAATCAGAGTAAGTCCACTTCCCTCTTCTTGCCATGCTCGGCTTTCTTTCAGCCAAGCTGCACCCTTCTGTAACTTCTGTTCAGTGTCATCATCACCACCATGATCATTGTCATTTTCCTCTACTGTGTGTTGCAATTAAAGTATACCTCCTCCTACTTCCCCATCAAAATGGCAAATATTCATCACCAAATGAGTATTGAGGAAACAACCTTATGCTCCCTGTGATCCGCTGGTATGGCAACTAAACTCACATATTGAGAAGTTACTGGTGTTGTAGTCATTGCCTTATCAACTTGTGAATTCTGCTGTATTTCGAGAAATAATTGCATTCACTTAACCTTGCTGGAAGATGCTAAGCCGCCATTCTTTCTTGCAGAAATGGCTATGCACTGTTTCTTTTCACATGCAGGAGAACATAGGCTGCTCTCTGGACTTTGAGCTCCAAAGTGCATTGCACTATAGATACCTGGAGTAGCAACTATAGCCATGGACAATACATGAGTTTTACAGCTCACTGGGTGAATGTTTTCAGCAGCAGCAATGTACCACCGTATAAAGGACAGATAGTTAGGCCTCTGTCTGTTTCCATCGCCAGACAGCAGTTTCCTGTCTCCTTCTACACCTACTCCAGATTCTGTTGAACTGATATGACTTAATGAAAGCTATCAAGTAATACATATTATACCTCTGCGCTATTCCAAACCATAAGTAACAAATGCTGCAATTGAACTGCTTTAAAAAAGCATAAATAATGCGGGCAACTCCCATTAGGTCAAGGTGGGAAATTGCGAGTCACATATATTTGCTTTTGCGAGAAATAGCAAAGAAATAGCAATGATACAGCTATCAAGATAACAAAATGGAAAAACAAATAAGCTTGATGCAGACTAGTAATATGCAAATTGTGGTTATACAATATCAGAGGCAAAAATATAAGTCTGCTGGTGGTATAGAATTATGTTTAAATGCCTTGATCCCATTTTACGGATGCCACCGGCCAGGGACCCCTGGAACCCTGGATGCTGCATTGCACTTTTGCATATCATCTGCTTGGTACAACAAGTTTTGCAATTTGACCTGTTATGGGAAGTCCTCATCACCACCTGGATCAAATCTCAACTATTTTACGATTCAGTTACAGACAATGGATTTCTTTAGAAACTTTGAATTAGGTACAACTTTTTCTGACGATTTCTTGTATCAGCTTGTATTGATGTATAGTAAAATTAAACACACAGCCAGGAAGTTAAAGTTTTGGCGGAAATGGGTCTTCCAAATGGAGAATGACCCGAAGCATACTGCCAAAATGGTAACAAAGTGGCTTCGGGATAACAAAGTCAAGGTTTTGGAGTGGCCATCACAAAGTCCTGTTCTTAATCCTATTGAAAATGTATGGGCAAAGCTGAAAAGGCAGGTGCAAGCGACCTACAAACCAGGATCAGTTACACCAGTTTTGTCAGTAGGAATGTGCCCAAATTCTGACCAACTATTGTGAGAAGCATGTGGAAGGATATCCATAACGTTTGACCAAAATCATTCAGTTTAAAGGCAATAGTACCAAATAATAATGAAATGTATGTAAACTTTTGACTTTGCAGTAAGTAATAAAAATACCTTAAAACATACTCTCTCATTATTCTGGCATTTGGCAAATATTAAAAATTATGGAAATCCTAATTGACCTAAAAAGGGAAAGGTTTATTCTGATTTCATGTCAGATATTGAGAAAAACATGCATATGTGTCTTTTTATATAATGTATGTAAACATCTGGTTTCTACTGTAACTGTATACCACTAGCAGACTTGTATTTTTGACTCAGATATTATATAACCAAAATTTGCATATCTATTGATTTAACAAGTCTGCATCAAGCTAATTATTCTTTCCATTTAGTTATCTTAAAAAGGTAACAGTTGTAAGCTCTAAGAATCACTGGATGAAATGCTGAATCCTAACTTATGAAGGTGTAGCTGTCTATACGGCTTGTGAAGTGTCAAGTAGTGATAAGTGAACGTGCTCGCCACTACTTGGTACTGGCCCAAGCATCACTGTGCTCGACAAGCTCGATGCTCGGCAAGTATTTCCGGCTTGCTAGGGTAGGAGCTCGGGTCCCCGCCCTGCATGTCTGGCGCTCTTTAGAGAACCAATGAACATGCAGGGATTGCTTGCCCCGCAGTGTAATGCTGTAGCCATGTTGTTTGTTGCATTACAGTGATTTGCTGGCTGCATAGTGTCATTGGGTCTATTTAAGACCAGGTGGCGCTAAGGCTTGTCAGAGTCTACCCCGGAAACAGGCGGAGTAGGGAAAGCTGCTGCTGAATCAGGGAGAGATTTGCTTGTTTATTAGTTAGTGTAGGTATTCCACATCATATCCATATATCCATCTGAACTAACAGTTCTTCTGAGGACTATTCAGCAGCATATATTCAGTGGTGATAACAGGTGTTAGGCAGGCAGGCTTTGTTGCCGACAGTATATACAGCACAAGACGGTCCATTGCACGTTCTATCTGTCTGCTGCTGTTACAGATATTTGCAGACATAGCCCCAGATGTCAGGGGCCAGAGCTATTTTTTTATCTTAATCCTGATTATTTACTTAAAAAACAAGGCAAGCAGGGTTTATGGCAGATAGTGTATACAGTACAAGATGGTCCATTGCACGTTTTGTCTGCTGCTGCTGTTACAGAGATTTGTAGACATAGCCCCAGATATCAGGGTCCAGGGCTAATTTTTTTGGATCTTAATCCTGATTAGTTGCTTAAAAAGCAATCCAGAGTACACCATTTTTCTCCTCCATTTACTTGTTAGCACTGCAAAATACAGCCAGATCTTTTCCATATCACTGCGATAAAAATCCTGAAATTTGTAGTGAACATGGAAAATATTGGCCGCCATTTACAGCTTGTTGCAGTGTGACAGTGAAGCTATTCACACGTGCTCGCTGTGAAGAATAGTAAACTACAGGCCCACTATTTAAAACCGTGGTTGTCTGTCAGACGTGTCACATATAATTGCTGTCCAAATTCAGCCATTTCTGTCCTCCATTTACAGTTTGTTGCAGTGTATCAATGACGCTATTCACACGTAATCGCTGTGAAGAATAGTAAACTACAGGCACGCTATTTAAAACCGTGATTGTCCGTCAGACTATCACGTATAACTGCGGTCCAAATTCAGCCATTTGTAGTGAACGTGGAAAATATTGTCCTCCATTTAGAATGTGCAAGGTGCCTAATAAGAGACGGGGAAGTGGACATGGTGATGATGATGGTGGATGAAGAGGCAAGCCGAAATTGTGCCACAACAAACACCCACATCTTGTCACTCGACCTTCTTGTTCAAATTACTAGGAGACCGCAGAACACCACTATTGAACACAGAGCAGAGCCATAAGGTTGTTGGTTGGATAGCAGATAATGCTTTCAGTCACTTTGCCACCACCACCACCACCACCCTGTCTTCCACACGGTAAAATCTCAGTAGTCGTGAGCCTGGACCGCATATTCCGCAACCTGATCCTCCTTCTTTCCACCATGCCGATTGCCCAGAGACAACTGATCGCACACTTGGACACTCTGAAGAGCTGTTCACTTTTCCATTTATAGATTCGGGCCTCTCGCCTAGCCAGCTTCCAGCGGGGCAACAGGACAACGCATGTAGCAGTGCACAAATATTTGAGCAGCCACGGTCACACGAAGGCAACAGTGGGAAAGAGCAATTACTATCGCAAGATGATGATGAGACACAACTGCCAGACAGTCAGGAGGAGGACCAGGGTGTGGAAGTGGAAGACGAGGTGGTGGACGATATAGTCACTGACCCAACCTGGCAGGGGGACATGCAGAGTGAGGACAGCAGCACACAGGAGGGGGGAGGCATAGCACCCCAACAGGCAGGAAGAAGCAGTGTGGTGGCTGCAGACAAAAGGCGGGAAAGCGTTCCTCGCACACCAACACGACGGAAGTTGCCAGTACAACTGTTAGGTCTTCTCGAATCTGATTATTTTTAAAGACTCTGCAGATAACCCCAAAAAGGCCATTTGCACTGTCTGCCAGGCCAGTATCAGCAGGGAAAGCAAAACTAGCAGCCTGACCACTACCAGGATGATCAGGTACATGACAGCAAAGTACCAGACTGTGTGGGCCGAACACCAGGTTCCAGAAACAGTGTCTGCGGGTGACTCCACTGCTTCTTCCACTTTTGTGCGTGCACACCAATCCAACGTCCATGGCGCATGCAAAGATGCCTCCTACCCTGCACCTGTCGTTGCACACTCTCAACTAGCACCAGCAGCAACCAAGTCCACGTCCTTGTCCCAGAACAGCGTTCAGTTGTCCCTACCCCAGTCCTTGGAACGCAAGTGCAAATACGCAGCCAACTCCCCACTGGCCACACTACTAAATTCACACATTTCACAAATGCTTGCACTCGAAATGTTGCCTTTAGGCTCGTAGAGGCGGATGCTTTCCGCAACCTAATGGCGGCTGCCGTCACTCGGTACTTGGTCCCCAGCCGCCATTATTTCTCCTGGTGTGCCATCCCCGCATTACACAAGCACGTGTTCCACATCATTAGCCGTGTCTTCAACAATGCAGTTACTGGGAAAGTCCATCTAACCACGGACACATGCACAAGTGCTTGTGGGCAGGGTCTGTACATCTCGCTGACGGCACACTGGGTTAATATAGTGGAAGCCGGGACCCAGTCGGACCTTGGAACGGAACACCTCATCCTCCTCCTCCTACTCTTCTACCTTCATCTCCGAAATGACCACATCAGTCACAAGCTAGAAGCACTGCAGCACTGCCTCGGCCAAGCAGCAGCAGGCTGTGCTAAAGTTAATATGCTTAGGTGGCAAACCACACACCACTGAAGAGTTGTGGATAGCTCTGAAATAGCAGGCAGATTGGTGGCTGTCACTGCTGAACCTACAGCCAGGCATGGTCGTGTGTGACAATGGCTGGAACCTTGTGGCGGTTCTGAAGCGAGGCAAGCTCACACACGTACCATGCCTGGCCCATATGCTTAACCTCGTGGTTCAGCGGTTTATCAAAGCCTACCCGGATCTGCCGTATCTGCTTGTCAAAGTACTCCGGGTGTGTGCCCATTTTAGAAAGTCAGCTACAGCTTCCACCAACTTTGCCGTGCTTCAACAGCATTTGCAGCTTCCAGCTCACCGACTGGTGTGCGATGTCTCCACGAGTTGGAACTCAACGTTGCAGATGTTGGGAAGGATTTTTGAGCAGCAGAGGGCTCTACGTCTCTTCCAAGGGGCATTGGAGTGTGTCCAAATTTTTGGCAGCCGTTGCAGTCACTGCATACCCTATAACTGTATAACAGAATTGCTACTTTTTAATGGGAACATGTCGTTACCGAGGCCCACCTCTATGTGTCTTTAAATAGGTATTGGAGTTTTTTCTAAATTTTGACAGCCGTTGTACTCATTGCATACCCTATATCTGTATAGGAGAACCACTCCTTTCTAGGAACATATCGTTACTGAGGCCCACCTCTGTGTTTGTAAGCTGGTATTGGGGTTTTTCCTAAATTTTGTCAGCTGTTGTGCTCACTGCATACCCTATAACTGTATAGCAGAACCGATAATTTCTAGGAACATGCCGTTACTGATGCCCACCTCTGTGACTTTAAATTGGTATTGGGTTTTTTTCTAAATTTTGTCAGCTGTTGTACTCACTGCATACCCTATAACTGTATAGCAGAACCGCTCCTTTCTAGAAACAAGTCGCTACTGAGACCCACCTCTGTGTCTATAAATTGGTATTGGTGTTTTTCCTAAATTTTGTCCACCGTTGTACTCACTGCATACCCAATAACTGTATATCCTTTCTAGGAATATGTTATTACTGAGGTCTACCTCTGTGTCTTTTAATTAGTACTTGGGTTTTTCCTAAATTTTGGCAGCTGTTGTACTCACTGCATACCCTATAACTGTATAGCAGAACCGCTCCTTTCTAGGAACATGTCGTTATGAGGCCCACCTCTATGTGTCTTTAAATTGGCATTAGGGTTTTCCCTAAATTTTGGCAGCCGTTGTACTCACTGCATGGGCATTACCACTATAGGAGACCCACTCCTTTATAATGGGAGCATTTTTTTTACTGAGGCCCTTCTCTATGTCTCTTCAAAGGAGTATTGGGGTGTTTCCCCATTTAGCAGCCCTTGTAATCACTGCATACGCAATAGCAATATAGGAGACCCACTCATTAATAATGAGAACAGCAATAGCGAGGGCCGATTGCTGGCCCTCTAAGAATAGTAAGGGCCACCTGATGGCCCTATAAAAATAGGTTTTGTGACTTTCAGAATCCATTCTTAATAAATGAAACAGGATGTGTCTTATCATGTCTCACACACCACATAGCCAGATAAGGTTGTAAAATTTTAAAATGACATTTACTATACTTTTCACAGTTGAAAGGAATGCAAAAGTGCAAAAACGCATCAAAAACGCTATGTGTAAACATAGCCCATGGTGTGGAGGAGAATTTTTGTTTTTGGTTATTTATTTTGCCTTATATAAAAGTCACTACTTTGGAAAGGATGTTCCTTAACATTTTTCCCAGGAAAATTCATTTTGGTTTGCGTTTCCCATAGACTTACATTGGGCCCGTTGCTTGGAACGAACACCCGAGCATTCCAATTTGATCAACTCGAACAAGGAGTACCCGAGTATTTTAGTGCTAGTCCTTAAACTATTGTCAAGCACAACAAGCAGTAACAGCCTGCACATTTGTCCGTGGACTACTGAAGCAAGCTCCTACATGTGAACCGGAGTTTCTCAAGCTACACAATCATAAGGTAGGCGCTGCTAAGCAGTGTTACAGCTTTAAATCCTGGGGAAGAAAAGACACAAGGCAGAAGAGTTACTGCTGTGCTTCAAGCAACATCTCACCCACTGACTGGCTCCCCATGAACTTGGAATTGTTTTGAGCAACAATGCCTGTAACATTCTGGATGCAACAGTGAAATATTTATTTTACAGATGTACAGGCATGAGAAAGGTTGTATCTCTGGTTCAAAAAGTTTCAGCACATTCCAATAGGTCTTATTTGGCAAAAGAGTGCCCTAGTGACTTTGCAGATAGAGGAAAAAAACAAGGTGCTAGAGCATCACTTGGCTTGCAACATTGCAGCCAGCTGGAAATCAATGCTATTTATTTTTAAATGTTTGAACAAAAGTGATAATGTAGTACATCATATAGCTGTTAAACTGGAGCTTGGGTTACATTGAGATCCAACATTGGCAGCTAATGATAGAGTGTGTCGCCTACTGAAACCCTTTGAAGTCAGTAGGGACATGTGGATTCAGCTTTGTAATCTTTCTAATGTTTATTTTAGAAAAACACCAGCTTGCAAGAGGTGTTGGAGAAAGAACACAAATTTGCAACTGTTCAGTGTCTGTTCTGTCTTTTGGAGACCCTGAAGGTCCATATAACATGCAGCAGGATTTAAAGGAGGAAGAGGAGTAAGAAGAAGAGAAGTAACAGCAGAAGATGGAAGTGGAAGAAGACATAGACTTGATGCATGCAGGTGATTAAGCAGACAATCAGAGTGAAAATGGTCATGACAACCAACCATCACAGTGGGATTGCGAAAATAAAACAACATTGCCCTCAGTCTTTCTTGGTGGGCATTGCAAGATTTATGCTACAATACTTGTGGGAGGTCAGGCGTATTGTTAATATTAACTAAAGTGATGATTATTGTATAGCCATGCATTTACACCCTTGCTATAAAAGAAAAATGGGTGATGTTTTCCATTTACCTCTAGCCAGATAGGATGTAGTAATTTTGACACAGGACATATTTTCATTACAGAGCTCAAAATGCGGTCAGTCTTACGAATCATGATTCTGTGCTCCCACCTGGGAATGGAGCATGTTCGGTGCTACGGTACTCTGGTCGCAAGCGCAGCCATTGTCCTGACCCTGGAGGCAGAGTTACTACGCATACAGGGAAACTGTCCTATTCTTGTGGAGCATGACGTTCTGGTGCTGTGGGATGTGTGAGAATACAGGGAACTTCTTTGTCTGGTACTATGCAGTGGTGGGATGTTGTCCAGTCTGCTGTTGAAGCAAGCAGGGAGTGACTGTCTGGGGATGAATGGAAGGTTATCAATACCTGATTATTAGGCAAGCTATATAATCCTGCTCCCTGCTCAGTCATTTGCTGTTTTTTGCAGTTCCCTATGAGCTTGGTGGTGAGTGGTGCTACTTTTAGTCTTGCTATCGTTTCAGGGGTTTTCTCATTTTCTCTTCTGATTTCACTTCCTGGGGTTCTTGTAGAGGTACTCACCTGGTTCTTGACTAGGCAACAACCGCCTCACCAGATGCCAGCTGTCCAGCGACAGTAGGCCTAGGAAGGGCTCTGTCAAAGTCCCCCTTCCATTTACTGGGAGCTGGGTGAAGAGCATTCCCAGACATCAAAGGCTTGCTTAGCTGGGCAGTTTGTGGCAAGTGCACCTGTGGCTGTGCCTTTGCTGGTTTGATGTCAGTCTTGCTGGGTCCCTCAGCACAGCCCATGAAATTCAGTTGATTCCAAAAGGAACTCCCAATGTTATGCACAATTTTCAGGTAACTTGAGGCCTTTTAAATAGGAAGTTCTCATGAATTTATTCATTGTGAAACATATTCTGTTGGAAAATTTGGCAAAGCCAGAGAATTCTAATTTTAAAAGATTCGGTCAACTGTAGTGCATGTTGTACATTTGAAAGCCCCAGTCCTGGATCTAAATGAGCAGCTGGCAACACTGTGGTCCATTGACAATATGAAAATGAGTGCAGTTGAGGTAAATGTGGTGGAGGATGGTAGTATGTTGCTGAAGGACAATGACATAGCTAGTTGAGTGACAGTTAGATGTTGAGGTAGAAGTAAAAGTGTCATGAAGGCTAGTCTTCAGTAGCCTTCGGTGGCTTGAGTAGTCTGGCCCAATCCAGCCCTTGTTCATTTTTATGAGAGATAGCCTGTCAGCATTTTCAGTTATAATTCCAAGAGCGGCATTAAAAATCCGCTCTGATAAAACGCTAGTGGCAGGGAAGGCCAGGACCTCCAAGGCATAGAGAGCCAGTTCATTCCACGTGTCCAGCTTGGATACCCATTAATTATAAGGCACAGAGGAATCACGGAGGACTTTGGTATGGTCGCAAGGTACTCCCTCAGCATCTTCCCAAAGTTTGAACTCCTTGTGAGAGTACCCCACGCCTCAGGGCCTGTGCAATGGGAGGGGCTGAGAAAACTCACCCAGAACTTTGATAGTGTTCCTGTCGCCTCTGTTCCTGTCATTCCTGTTCCTGTCATTTCTGCAGGATTGGAGTTGTTTCTCTCTCGGCTGTACTCCTTGGTTGTCTAACGAACTGTGATCTTTGCCGCCAGTGTTTTCTGATAGGAATTATTTTAATAGTTCCGCAACAAGGTCCTTCTGGTACTGCCCTATTTTTGTAGACCTGTCCGCCTCAGGAATAAGAGATATAAAGTTCTTCTTGTAGCGTGGTTCTAGAAGTGTCCACAATTAGTAAAGACTGTCACTCAAAATTTTGAGAACGCGAGAGTCACAGGAAAGGCAGTGTAACATAAACTCAGCCATGCATGCCAGACTGCAAAGAGGCAAGACTTCCATGTCCTCACCAAGAGGACGACTGACCATGCTCTTCTCCTCCTCCTCTCTGTCCTCAGGCCATCCATGCTGAACTGACGGCATGATAGTTGTGCAGGTAATACCGTCTATAGCGCATGAAACTAGCTCCTGTTTTTCCTCCTCCTCCTCTTCCTCATTGATACCCAATCCACATTGGGTTGAGATGAGGCTGGGCTGTGTGTAATCACTCTGTATGGTTTCTTGCTCCATCTCAATGTGCTCCGCCAGCAATGCATCCTCTTTGATTGTGAGCAGAGAGTATTTCAGAAGACAGCGAAGCGGGATGGTGATGCTAATTATGTCGTCATCACCGCTCCCCATCTTGGTGAAGTCCTCAAAGTTTTGGAGGATGGTACAGATGTCTGACATCCATGTCCACTCCTGATGTCTTATGTGTGGAGTCTGAACAGAATACCGACGGCCTTGTTGATGCTGGTACTCAACAACTGCCTTATTCTACTCACAAATCCTTCCCAACATCTGCAGTTTAGAGTTCCAATGTGTGGGGACATCACACACCAGTTACAAGCTGCAAACGCATGCTGAAGCACGGCAAGGGCGGCGGAAGCTGTAGTTGACTTTCTAAATGGGCCCACAGGTGGCATACTTTGACAAGCAGATCCGGCGGCTCCGGGTAGGGTTTGAGAAACTGCTGAACCATGAGGTTAAGCACATGGGCCAGTCATGCTACATGTGTGATCTCGCCTCGCCTCAGAGCCGCCACCAGGTTCCGGCCATTGTCACACACGACCATGCCTGGCTGTACGTTCAGCGGTGTGAGCCACAGATCTGCCTACTCTTTCAGAGATGTCCACAACTCTTCAGCATTGTGCGGTTTGACACCTAAGTATATTAGCTTCAGCACAGCCTGTTGCCGCTTGGCTGAGGCAGTGCTGCAGTGCTTCCAGCTTGTGACTGATGTGGTTATTTTGGAGATGGAGACTGGAGTGGACGAGGAGGCTTACGAGGATGAGGTGCAGAAGCTGTTGACTGTGGGGGCAACCCTCATTTACCCAGGGCGTACATTTACTCTGTTCACCTTACTCAGGTTTCTTAATCCCACTGGTTACATCTCCTTGCAGTGGGTATGGTTTTGCGGGCCAATGGGTGCTGTGTTTTTCTGACGTCATGCACCTCTGTTCATCTATGCTACGATTCAATTATTTATGATATGATGTTAAACTTTTTGATATAATAAAATTATTCACTGTTTTCTACCATTTAGCTCCTCTATTACTCTTTGTTTGATTATGCTTCTGGAGTTGGTATATTGTAGCTGATTCTGGCAGTGTCGAGTCTTTCAGAAAGTTTCTTTGCTTTGTGCTTATACAGGGCCGGCTTGTGTATACTCACACATGTACCATCTCTGGCCATTGTGTTTAACCTCATGGTTCAGTGGTTTCTCAAAATCTACCCGGAGCTGCTGGATGTGCTTGTCAAAGTACCCCGCCTGTATGCCCATTTTAGAAAGTCTGCTACAGATTCCGCCTCCCTTGCCGTGCTTCAGCTGCATTTGCAGCTTCCGGCTCACCGACTGGTGTGTGATGTCCCCACATGTTGGTACTCTATACTGCAGATGTTGGGAAGGATTTATGAGCAGAAGAGGTTAGTTGTTGACTACCAGCATCAACAAGTTGGTATTTAGTGCAGACTCCACACATAAGACCTCAGGAGTGGACATGGATGTCAGACATCTCTACCATCCTCCAAAACTTTGAGGACTCCACCAAGATGGAATTTTAGCAGAGCGGGTTTTTACTCCCGCTGGTGGAATTATAACTAAAAATGCTGACAGGCTGACTCTTATAACAATGAACAAAGGCTGAATTGGGCCAGACTTCTCAATGCCACCAAATGATAGCAGCATAACAGAAACTCAAATTCAGTGTCTTTTTTGGGAGGTGTATTCCCATGCACCTTTTCACACCCACGCATGGGTATATGCTTCCTGATTTTGGCGATTTGCTCTTGTCCTTCTCATCATCCTCCACCACCATATCACCACACAAGTAAAGGAGACCCACTCCTTTCTAATGGGAACCTTTTTTATGAGGCCCTCCTCCACATCTTTTCCAAGGTGCAATGGAGTGCCTCCCAATTTTTGGCAGACCTTGCATTCACTGCATAGGACAAAACTATGGGAGACCCACTTCCTAATAATGGGGACATTGTTTTCAGGAGGCTCTCTTACCTCCACGTCTCTTCCAATGGCCATTGGAGTGCCTCCAAATTTTTGGCAACCCTTGCATTCACTGCATAGGCAAACACTATGGGAGACACGATTACTAATGTTGGGAACATTGTTTTCATGAGGCCCTCTGACCTCCACGTCTCTTCCAAGGGGCATTGGAGTGCCTTCAAATTTTTGACAACCCTTGCATTCACTGCATAGGCAAGCACAATGGGAGACCCACTTCCTAGTATTGGGAACATTTTTTTTCAGGAGGCCCTCGCCTACATCTCTTCCAAGGGGCATTGGAGTAGGTCCAATTTTTGGCATCCCTTGCATTCACGGCCAACACTATGGGAGACACACATCCTAAAAATGGGAGCATTGTTTTCAGAAGGCCCTCCTCTAAGTCTCATCAAAGGGGTAATGGGGTGAGTCCAAATTTTGGGCAGCCCTGCCACTCACTGCATATGCAATAACAGTATAGGAGACCCACTCTTTACTAATGGGAACAGCAAAGCAAAGATGGCTGATGGCTCTCTAAGAATAGTGAGGGCCGACTGCTGTCCCTTTAAGAATAGTAAAGGCCGACTGATGGCCGTATAAAAATAGGTTTTGTGACTTTCAGAGTCCCTTCTTCATAAATGACAGAGGATGTGTCTCACACATCACATGGTCAGATAAGGCTGCAAAATGTTAAAATGACATTTCCCGGTGAATGCACTTGTCAGGGTTAAAAGCAGTGCAAAAAAGCATCAATAACGATAAGTGTGAACATAGTCCAAGGTGTGGAGGAGTATTTTTGTTTTTGGTTATTTATTTTGCCTTATATACAAGGCATTACCCTGGAAAGGATGTTCCTTATCATATTTCCCAGGATACTCCATTTTGATTTTGTTTTAGTATGTTTTATAGTGAGTCCGTAAAAGTGGCGTAATACCTCTGAGAACGTTGTTCACAGCAGTGAACTGGGAGTCAGAAATTCTTCCAGGGTTCTTCCCCATGCTGTTCCCATGTCATTTGAGCACTATTCCCATTGATTTGGGCAATTTTTAGGCCCTCTGCTGACCACCGGGTGGAGCCGCCGGAAAAATGCTTGAATTTCCCATAGACTTACATTGGGCTCAGGGTCGAGTACCTTAGCATTCCAATTTGCTCGACCCAAGCATCGAGCACCCGAGCATTTTAGTACTCGCCCATCACTACATATGATGTTTCCTAGCCATACAGATGGTTAGGTGACAATGCAACTAAGGGATAGGAGGACGTGTTTGGAAAGGAATAGATAGTAATGGTGATGATGACAATAACCAATATCACTTGAGGATGTGGCCTGGCTACCAGAAATCAGAAAGACAAACAATAGAAGAAGAAGGACAGGTTACACCTTGGTTATATTGTTGGCCAGTTTGCTTTACCCACATGAGCAGTTGATACTACTGCATGTGCTCATGAGAGCTGTAGTTCCAAATTAATTTGTGCCTGGACATCTATGACTTATTTTGCAACTCTGGAGACTGCACACTGCAATAAGTTATCATTTATAAAATTCAAGGTCCAAACAGGTTTGTCCTGGACCACAGGTCAATCAGGGGGGTTCAATTGGTTAGATCCAGAAAACTTCAATTGTTCTCCTGGACTTAAAGGCAGTGGCAAAGAAAACAAAGATCTGCAGATTCCCAAAAAATGAATATTTTTTGTACATTTTAATTTACCCATAGCCACATATCTTGAAGTAAATTAGACATTACTAAGACTGTGTTTACAGTAAAGAGTTTTAAAGGGGTAGGATACAGTCTAGCAGTCCTTAGATTGTCAAACAGGTTTTCTCAGGTCAATTGGAGACTTTTAGGTACTTTTGCTGTGACCCAATATGCTGCAATTCAAATGTTATCGGAAAAGCTGGCAAATTCAAATTTCAACAGATTCACTCATCACTATTTATATCACAGGGCAACTTTGAAAGCTATTATAATTTTATTATAAATTATAATTAGTGTTGAGCGAGCATGCTCGACACTGCTCATTACTAGTGTTGAGCCACCCCCGTAGTGTTCGGGTTCGGTTCAATTCGTCGAACACCGGGATGTTCGTGGAACTGTTCGTGGAACACCTTAGAACACCGTCGAACACCATTAAAACCAATAGCAGGCAAACAAAAACACATAGAAACACATAGAAAACACCTTTAAAGGTGTCCAAAAGCTGACAAACTTCTCAGAAGACACTCTCTTTAAAAAAGCCGGCCGGCAATTCAGCGTGACGTGCATGAGGTGAGCTGAGTTCATTTGACATGAGCTCACCTCATGCACATCACTGACAGCGTGGGAAAATTCTCCTGCACTCACCGCATGCGCAGCAGAATTTTCCCACGCTGTCAGTGACGTGCATGAGGTGAGCTGAGTTCATTGGACATGACCTCGGCTCATCTTTATGCCGTCACAGCCAGACACTGCAAAGCGCAAGCATGCCTGCACTTCTCAGTCTCTGCGGCATGGCAAGCTGGATGGCAGCGTTCTGCTGTGGTCCAGCCTGTCATGTGAATGTAGCAGAGCTGAAGCTGTCATGGGAACCATGGAAAGGTAAGGATGATGTTGCTTTATTATTTTACTTTTATTGCAGGAGATCGTTGGCTTCAGCTGGAATGGGCGTGACGGTAAGTATGATGTAATTTAGAACAATAAAGAATTGTGTGTTTATTTCAATTAAAGGACTTTATTCTGGGTGTTTGTGTTTTTTTTTTAACTTTGACTATGGGGTTAGTAATGGGGGTGTCTTATAGACGCCTCTTCATTACTAACCTGGGCTTGATGTCAGCTGGCATTATAAGCTGACATCAACCCCAGCCCTATTACCCCACTGCCACCACTATAGGGCAGTGGGAAGAGTGAGGCTAAGTGCCAGAATTGGCGCATCCTATGGATGGGGCGGCTGATGGCTGGTGTTTCTAGCCTGGGAGGGGGCCAATATTCATGGTACCCTTCCTGGGCTATTAATATCAGCCCCCAGCTGTCTGCCTAGCCTTTGCTAGCTATTAAAATAGGGGGGTCGCCACATCATTTTTTTGGGGGTCCCCCATTTTAATAGCTAGTAAAGGCTAGGTATTCAGCTGGGGGCTGATATTTGTAGCCAGGGAAGCTCCGTGGGTATTACCCCCTTCCCAGGCTTCAAACATCTGCCCCAGCCGTCTGCTTAACCTCCGCTAGAGACTAAAATTACGGGGAACCCCACGCCAATTTTTTTTTAATAAATACTTTATTTTAACACTAAATGACAAGTACAGTAATCAACACTATCACTGTACTAATTATATATGTGACTGATATATTTCTATCTATCTAATCTATGTGTGATGCTCTATTCTTTCTGTTATAAATTGTCGGGTACCGTTGCTGAATTGCCGGCCGGCTTTTTTAAAGAGACGGTGCATGAAAACACTAAGATTTTTTTTAATAAATACTTTAACACTAAATGACAAGTACAGTAACCAACACTGTCACTGTACTTATTATATATGTGACTGACATGTTTCTATCTATCTAATCTATGTGTGATACTCTATTCTTTCGGTTCTAAATTGTCGGGTACCGATGTATGCCGCTGCTGAATTGCCGGCTTTTCATGTTTCACTATGAGCACTGTTCCCATCGATTTGGGCAACCACTGTAATGCCACAACCACCATGGCTGAGGCATTACAGTGAGTGGCAGACAATCCCTGTATGATTGGTGCTCTAAATAGCGCCAGGCATGCAGGACACGCTTTTGGTGCACGAACAGTTACCGAACATAACCTCGAACAGCCGAATTTTTTGCAAATCGTTTGCATTCGTCGAACGACTCGAACACCACCCAAAACAGCTCGAATTTGAGATTGGCGAACAGTTCTAGTCAAACACCGCTCATCTCTACTCGTTACTCGCCCGAGCATCCCACTACTCGGGATGTTCGGCGAGCACCGAGCATTTCAGGGTTACTCGGGCGGGAGCTCTAGTCTCCGCCCTGCACGTTTGGCGCTCTGTATAGAGCCAATGAACATGCAGGGATTGCCAGCCAGTCACTGTAATGCCGTAGCCATGTTGTTTGTGGGTATTACAGTGATTGGCTGGCCGCACAGCGTCACTTCGAGTAGTTAAAACCAGGCGCCGCCATCTTGGACACAGTCGCTCCGGATCAGCCAGTGTAGGGTCAGTGCTGCTGAGCTAGGGAGATAGTTATACTCTGAAATAGTTAGTGTAGGGTCTCTAAAGCCTGCCAAATAAAACAAATAGTCCTTCTCAGGACTAATATCCATCCCAGATATCAGGCAGGCTGTACAGGAGACGCAGTGGTTATACCAGCAAACGCTGCATTACAGTCCCCTGTGCTCCTGTTGGTCAAATTGCTAGAATTATCCCCCAGTCTCAGGGGCCAGGAAAAATCCTTTTTTTTTCATCTAAATCCATTTTTTTCCCTCAGTCAGACTGTACAAATATGCATCTTACTAACTTTTCGGTATTTCCCCCCCACCAAAAAAAATTGAGTGTGTCTGTGACTGTTCAGACACCAATATATCTATTTAAAAGAGTCTGGAGTATGCCTGAAAAATAGAACTGTGGTTTTGCAGTTCCATGGGTCAAATCTCTGTATTATCCTGCTTTTGACATTTTTTGCCATAAAAAAAAACTGTAATAGTGTCTCCCTGACAGGTCAGACACCAATATATCTGTTTAAAAGATTCTGGTGTACGCCACATAACTATAACTGTGGTTTTGCAGTTCCACGGGTCAAATCTCTGTATTTTCCTGCTTTTGGCATTTTTTTCCCTAAAAAAAACTGTAATAGTGTCTCCCTGACTGGTCAGATACCAATATATCTGTTTAAAAGAGTCTGGTGTAGGCCAGAGAAATAGAACTGTGGTTTTGCAGTTCCACGGGTCAAATCTCTGTATTATCCTGCTTTTGGCATTTTTTGCCGTAAAAAAAAAACTGTAATAGTGTCTCCCTGACTAGTAAGACACAAATATATCTGTTTAAAAGAGTCTGGTGTAGGCCACATAACTATAACTGTGGTTTTGCAGTTCCACGGGTCAAATCTCTGTATTATCCTGCTTTTGGCATTTTTTTGCCGTAAAAAAAAAATGTAATTGTGTTTCCCTGACAGGTCAGACACCAATATATCTGTTTAAAAGAAGTCTGGTGTAGGCCAGAGAGATAGAACTGTGGTTTTGCAGTTCCACATGTCAAATCTCTGTATTATCCTGCTTTTGGCATTTTTTGCCCTAAAAAAAAAACTATAATAGTGTCTCCCTGACTGGTCAGACTCCAATATATCTGTTTAAAAGAGTCTGGTGTAGGCCAGAGAAATAGAACTGTGGTTTTGCAGTTCCACGGGTCAAATCTCTGTATTATCCTGCTTTTGGCATTTTTGGCCATAAAAAAAACAGTAATAGTGTCTCCCTGACTGGTCCGACATCAATATATATGTTTAAAAGAGTCTAGTGTAGGCCAGAGAAATAGAACTATGGTTATGCAGTTGCATGGGTCAAATCTCTATATTATCCTGCTTTTGGCAATTTTTGCCATAAAAAAAACTGTAATAGTGTCTCCCTGACTGGTCTGACACCAATATATCTGTTTAAAAGAGTCTGCTGTACGCCACATAACTATAACTGTGGTTATGCAGTTCCACGGGTCAAAAATCTATATAATCCTGCTTTTGGCATTTTTTGCCGCAAAAAAAAACTGTAATAGTGTCTCCCTGACTGGTCAGACACCAAAATATCTATTTTAAAGAGTCTGGTGTTCGCCACATAACTATAACTGTGGTTTTGCAGTTCCACGGGTCAAATCTCTGTATTATCCTGCTTTTGGCCTGTTTTACTGAAAAAAAAACTGTAATAGTGTCTCCCTGACTGGTCAGACACCAATATATCTGTTTAAAAGAGTCTGGTATAGGCCACATAACTATTACTGTGGTTTTGCAGTTCCCCGGGTCAAAACTCTGTATTATCCTGCTTTTGGCATTTTTTGCTGTAAAAAAAAACAGTAATAGTGTCTCCATGACTGGTCAGACAAAAATATATCTGTTTAAAAGAGTCTGATGTATGCCACATAACTATAACTGTGGTTTTGCAGTTCCACGGGTCAAATCTCTGTATTATCCTGCTTTAGGCATTTTTTGCCGTAATAAAAAAACTGTAATAGTGTCTCCCTGACTGGTCAGACACCAATATATCTGTTTGAAAGAGTCTGGTGTAGGCCAGAGAAATAGAACTGTGGTTTTGCAGTTCCACGGGTCAAATCTATGAATTATCCTACTTTTGGTATTTTTTGCCGTTAAAAAAAAACAGTAATAGTGTCTCCCTGACTGGTCAGACACCAATATATCTGTTTAAAAGATTCTGGTGTAGGCCACATAACTGTAACTGTGGTTTTGCAGTTCCACGGGTCAAATCTCTGAATTATCCTGCTTTTGGCATTTTTTGCCTTAAAAAAACAGTAATAGTGTCTCCCTGACTGGTCAGACACCAATATATCTGTTTAAAAGAGTCAGATGTAGGCCAGAAAAGTAAAACTGTAGTTTCGCAGTTCCATGGGTCAAATCTCTGTATTATCCTCCTTTTGGCCTGTTTTACGTAAAAAAAAACAGTAATAGTGTCTCCCTGTCTGTTCAGTCACAAATATATCTGTTTAAAAGATTCTGGTTTAAGCCAGACAAATAGAACTGTAGTTTTCCACTTCTACGGTTATAATCTCCTTTTTATTACCCTTTTTCCATTGATAGTGTGAGTGTAAGCTATTTTACTTCATTTAGAATGGGCTAGGCGCGTGGCAAGGGATGTGGAACTGAACGTCCTGGTGATTGTGCGTGTAGAGGACGGGGCCGTGGCCAAGGTGAAAATGTGCCACAACCAGCAGCCACATCATCTCGCTCCCACTTCTTGACCAAATTACTAGGGATGCACACTACAACACAAGTACTGCGATCTGATCAGTGTGAACATGTTATTAATTGGATAGCAGATAATACTTCCAGTTACCTGGCCACAACCATCTCCGGTTTGCCTTCCACACGGTCAAGTTTTAGTAGCCGTGAGTCTCGACTGTATACTCCTCCTCACCCTGAAGCTCCTTCCTCCCACCAAGCTGAGTGTCGTCAGACAGCAACTGATCCCACACTTGGACACTCTGAAGAGCTGTTCACTGGTCCATTTCCATATTTGTGCCCCTTGCCTGCTCCGCTTGATGTGGTGGAAGAGGAGATCCCATGTAGCGATGCCCAAATATTTGAAAAGCCATGGCCACAGGAAGTTGACGCTGGCAATTTGTCACAAGAGGTGGACGATGACGAGACTCAATTGCCACGAAGTGAGGAGTAGGATCGTGGTGTGCAAGTGGAAGAGGAGGAGGTGGTGGATGATCTAGCAACTGACCCAACGTGGCAGGAGGACACGCAGAGCGAGGCAAGCAGCACACAGGGGGAGGGAGGCAGAGCACCCCAACAGGCAGGAAGAAGCAGTGTGGTGACTGCACACAGAAGGTGGGCAACAGTTCCCCATAACACCAACACGAGGGACGTTGCCAGTACAACTGGTAGGTCTTGCAGAGTCTGGAATTTTTTTAAAGACTCTGCTGATAACCCCAAAAAGGCCATTTGTACCACCTGCCATGCCAGCATTAGCAGGGGTGACAAAACTACCAGCCTGACCACCACCAGCATGATCAGGCACATGTCAGCAAAGCACCCGACTTTGTGGGGCGAACCTCAGGGTACTCGACCAGTGTCAGCGGGTGTCTCCACTGCTTCTTCCGCTGTTGTGCATGTAATATAACCCACTGTTGTGCATGCAAGGCAATCCCCTGTCCATACTGCATGCAAAGATGCCCCCTCCTCTCAGTCTTCACTTGTTATGGCAGTTTCTCAAGAAACAGCATCAACGTCCATGTCCCACTGCAGCGTTCAATTGTCCATATCCCAGAGCTTTGTACGAAAGTGCATATTCGCAACCAACGCCCCACAGGCCACAATCCTAAATTCGCACATTTCACGACTGCTTGCATTGGAAATGCTGCCTTTTAGGCTGGTGGAGACGGAATCCTTCTGCAACCTTATGGCAGTGGCCGTCCCTCGGTAATCGGTCCCCAGCCGACACTATTTTGCCCGGTATGCCATCCCCGCACTACACAAGCACGTGTCCCAAAACATCTGCCGTTGCCTCAACAATGCAGTTACTGGGAGAGTCCACCTGACAACGGACATGTGGACAAGTGCTTGTGGCCAGGGATGGTACAGCTCCCTGACGGCACACTCGGCAAACATAGTGGAAGCCGGGACTCAGTCGGACCTTGGGACGAAACACATCCTCCCCTCACCGAGGATTGCGGGCCCTATGTCAGTCAGAGTTGCCCCCACAGTGTACAGCTCCTGCGCATCATTCTCCTCCTCCTCCTTATGTTCAGCCTCCATCTCAGATATCACCACATCATTTACAAGCTGGAAGCACTGTAGTACTACCTCAGCCAAGCGGCAACAGGCTGTGCTGAAACTCATAAGCTTAGGTGATAAACCTCACACTGCTTGTGAGTTGTGAACAGCTGTGAAAGAGCAGGCAGATCTGTGGCTGAGACCGCTGAACCTACATCCAGGCATGGTCGTGTGTGACAATGGCCGTAACATGGTGGCGGTTCTGAGGCGAGGTGAGATCACACACGTACCATGCCAGGCTCATGTGCTTAACCTCGTGGTTCAGCGGTTTCTTAAATCTTACCCCGAGTTGCGAAATCTGCTCGTCAAAGTACACCGCCTGTCAGCACATTTTCGCAAGTCGGCTACAGCTTCCGCTGCCCTCGCTGTGTTGCAGCAGCATTTGCAGCTTCCGGCACACCGATTGGTGTGTGATGTCCCCACACGTTGGAACTCTACCCTACACATGTTGCAAAGGATTTTTGAGCAGAAGAGAGCAGTTGTGGAGTACCAGCTGCAAAAAGGCCATCGATATTCAGGTCAGACTCCACACATAAAACCTCAGGAGTGGACCTGGATGTCGGACATATGTACCATCCTTACAAACTTTGAGGAGTCCACCAAGATGGTGAGTGGCGATGACGCCATCATTAGCGTCAGCATCCCACTTGTCTGTCTTTTGCAACGCTCTCTGCAGAGAACTAAAGAGGAGGTATTGCAACCAGAGTATGATGAGATGGATGAAGAACCCATAATGGGCGATTACACACAGCCCAGCCTCATGTCATCCCAACCTGCGGTGGGGGACAATGAGGGAGAGGAGGAGGAGGATAAGGAGAAAGGACAGGAGCTGGTATCATGTGCTGTAGACAGTAGTACCTGTACAACTGTCATAAAGTCGATTCAGCGTGGGTGGCCGGAGGACAGGAGGGAGAAGGAGGAGGATGAGGAGGAGGAGAGCATGGTCAGTCGTCATCTTTGTGAGGACACGGAAGTCTTGCCCGTTACCAGTTTGGCACGCATGGCTGACTTTGTTATGCTGCCTTAACCATGACCCTCGCGTTGTCAAAATGTTGGGTGACAGTCATTACTGTTTGGTGACACTTTTAGACCCCCGCTACAAGGAGAACTTTCACTCTCTTATTCCTGAGGTGGAGAGGTCTACAAAAATTGGGCAGTACCAGAAGGCCCTTGCTGCAGAACTGTTAAAAAAATTCCCTTCTGAAGACGCTAGCGGCAGAGGTCACAGTTCGTTGACCAACCAAGGCGTACAGGCGAGAGAGACGCAACTCCAATCCAGAAGAGGCAGGGGAATACTGTCAACATTCTGGGTCAGTTTTCTGAGACCCGCCCAGCTTACAGTCCCTGAGGCGCGGGGTACTCTCACAAGGAGCGGAAAGTTTCAAAAGATGGTGAGGGAGTACCTTGCCGACCGTACCAGCGTCCTCCGTTATTCCTCTGTGCCTTTTAATTATTTGGTATCCAAGCTGGACACTTGGAATGAACTCGATCTGTACGCCTTGGAGGTTCTGGCCTGCCCTGCCGCTAGCGTGTTATTGGAGCGTGTTTTTAGTGCCGCTGGGGGAATTATAACTGATAAGTGCACTCGTCTGTCAACTGACAATGCTGACAAGCTGACCCTTTTCAAAATGAACAAGGGCTGGATTGGGCCAGACTTCTCATCACCACCAAATGACAGCAGAGTAACATAAAGTCAAATCCACTGTGTTGTTTCGGGAGGTATATTCCCATGCACCGCTTCACACCCACACATGGGTATACACTTCCTCATTTCGGCTGTATTTTGCTCTTCTCCTTATCCTCAGCCTCCTCCACCACTATACCACCAGAGTGACCGTGGTCCGTGTTTCCAGCATTGCAAGTTCCTCAGTCCTAATTTTTGGCAGCTTTTGCTTGGAAGGCATAGGCAAAGACTATTGGAGACCCACTCCCCAATAATGGGAATAATGTTTTTAATATGCTGTATTGCATGGCTCTTGTAAGGGGCATGAAATCCGTCTTGTTAAGCTACTGCGACCTCCACCACTTTTCCCAGGGGCATTTATATTGTCTTTTTATTCCACTGCAACCTCAATGTCTCTACCAAGCGGTCATTAAAACCGTCTTTTTATTCCACTGTGACCTCCACATCTCTTCCAAGGGGCAATAAAACCGTCTTGTTAAGCTACTGCGACCTCCACCACTTTTACTAAGGGCATTGATATTGTCTTTTTATTCCACTGCAACCTCCATGTCTCTTCTAAGGGGCATTAAAACCATCTTGTTAAGCTACTGCGACCTCCACCACTTTTCCCAGGGGCATTAAAACCATCTTGTTAAGCTACTGCGTCCTCCACCATTCTTCCAAGGGGCATTAAAACCGTCTTGTAAAGCTACTGCGACCTCCACCACTTTTCCCGGGGGCATTAAAACCATCTTGTTAAGCTACTGCGACCTCCACCATTCTTCCAATGGTCATTAAAACCGTCTTGTTAAGCTCATGCCATCTCCACAATTCTTCCAAGGGGCATTAAAACCATCTTGATAAGCTACTGCGACCTCCACCACTTTTCCCAGAGGCATTAAAACCATCTTGTTAAGCTACTCGTCCTCCACCATTCTTCCAAGGGGCATTAAAACCGTCTTCTTAAGCTACTGCGACCTCCACCACTTTTCCCAGGGGCATTAATATTGTCTTTTTATTCCACTGCGACCTCCATGTCTCTTCCAAGGGGCATTAAAACTGTCTTGTTAAGCTACTGCGACCTCCACCTCTTTTCCCAGGGGCATTAAAACCATCTTGTTAAGCTACTGTGACCTACACCACTTTTCCCAGGGGCATTGATATTGTCTTTTTATTCTACTGCGACCTCCACGTCTCTTCTAAGGGGCATTAAAACCATCTTGTTAAGCTACTGCGACCTCCACCACTTTTCCTAGGGGCATTGATAATGTCTTTTTATTCCACTGCGACCTCCACGTCTTTTCCAAGGGGCATTAAACCATCTTGTTAAGCTACTGCGACCTCCACCTCTTTTTCCAGGGGCATTGATATTGTCTTTTTATTCCACTGCAAACTCCACGTCTCTTCCAAGGGGCATTAAAACCATCTTATTAAGCTACTATGACCTCCACCACTTTTCCCAGGGGCAATAAAACCATCTTGTTAAGCTACTGCGACCTCCACCACTTCTCTCAGGGGTATTAAAACCGTCTTGTTAACCTACTGCGACCTCCACCACTTTTCCAAGGGGAATTGATATTGTCTTTTTATTCCACTGAGACCTCCATTATTCTTCAAACGGGCATTGCATTTCCTCCTAATTTTAGTCAGCTTTTGCTTTTCAATACATAGGTGAACACTAAGGGAGACCCACTCCCCAATAATGGGTAGAAGGTTTTTAGTATGCTGTAATCAACTTCTGTTTCAAGGGGAATTGCAGTTCCTCATAATTTTTGGAATGCCTTCCATTCACTGCTTAGGCCAAAAGTGCGCAGGAGACCCAGTTGCTATAAATGGAAAAAACGGTTTAGTTAAGGCTAGTGTTGAGCCACCCCTGTAGTGTTCGAGTTCGGTTCGGTTCGTCGAACACCTTCGAACACCATTAAAACCAATGGCAGGCAAACAAAAACACATAGAAATACATAGAAAACACCTTCAAAGGTGTCCAAAAGCTGACAAACTGCTCAGAAGACACAACTAACACATGGAAAAGTGACAAGTACATATAGTCATGCAAAAAGAAAAGAGGTGGAGGAGTAAAAGGAGTGGGAGACACAGATATAGGCATGTCATGCCCTTCTAAAACCAAAAAAGTGCAAAGCCGACACGGCCAGTCCGTTCCTGCCCGTGCGACCTCAGTGTTGCCGGGTTTGTGCCAGAGCTGCGGTGGACCCTGACGGCCAGCCCCCCACTCCCAATACTGGTGCCTGTCCGCTGGTGGGTCGAGCGAGCCCCCCTGTGGTGGAGGCAGGTCTAAGCTTTTTAATCTAAATTGTCTGTCTAATTTGAATGAATACACTTTAAATCCTTTTACAAGGATCTATTGGAGGGCAAGTCTCATGCCAGCAGCCGCGTAATTCCAGCTCCAGTAGTGTCCACTAAAGCTGCTGCAGTTAAAAAGCTTTTATAAGGATCGAGCTCGGCGGTCCACCGCAAGGCGTCCTACCGCCAGTCCCAGCCCCTATGCCTTGGGGTGTCTCCCCGATGCTGTTCACTAAATGTCCCGGGGGCCCGAACCATTTTCTTTGAAAAAATTAAGTGTCCAAACTACAGGTGGTGTAGCTTGCTTAACAGCTGGGATAATCCGCTGACTAGCAGACACTGCTACTAGGCACAAAGTATTTCCTGGGCTAGATGCAGTTAAAAATTTGTAATTACATACTCTCGTTGGATGCTGAGAAAGCACTACATGGAGTCTCCTGGCATGCCATATATTATTCCCTTGAAAAGCTTGGGGTAGGGGTCTAGGGGAACCTTTTATAGGCAAAATCACGGCCCGGTATCGCAATACGTCACCTAGGCTGAAGATAAATGGAACATTTTCATCACCTTTCATAATCACCAATGGGACAAGACTCTCTTATACATCCTAGTGACGGAGCACCTGCTCTCATCAATTCGCCATAACCCCAATATTAGGTGGATTGAGGTGGGAGGCACCGAGTACAAGTGCTCTGCATTTGCTGATGATGTCTTAGTATATATCACTCAATAACATATATCCATCCCTGCTGTTATGGCTGAAAAAGATCACTTTGTTACATGGTCAAATTTTAAAATCAATGCAGCAAAGTCTGAGGCCCTTGATGTCTCCCTCCCCAAATCCATGCAGGATTCCATCCAGTCCAACTTTCCCTTTGACTATGTTATCTTAATTTTGGGCCCTTTATTGAACAACTCCATACAGACCACGGTTGGCAAGTTAGAACTGTAAGATTCACTACGTGAACCACTGGTGTTTTGTGGAACAGCACATGTACACTGTGTTCCAAATTATTATGCAAAAAGTGTTTAGGAGTGATAAGGGAAGAATTTGTTTGTCAGTTAAACTCATTGATGGTGATGTGTGTCAGGGCTCTTTATATCACTGTAAGCAATTGCAGACACCTGTGCTAATTAGTTTGGCAGGTGTGTCCAATGAAAGGCAAGACTACTTAAGAAGGCTGTCCCACATTATTAAGCAGCCAACATTTTCTGCCAAAATGGGAAAGAAAAAGGATGTGTCGGCTGCTGAGAAGCAACAAATTGTGGAGTGTTTAGGTCAAGGCATAACTACAATCAACATTGCCAAGACACTTCATCCTGATCATCGCACAATCAAGAAGTCAGTAGCTGATTCACAGTACACACGTATGCGTGCTGATAAGGGAAAATTGAGGACTCTTTCCTACAGGCAATTACTTCAGGTTAACAGAGCAGTGGCAAAAAAGCCTTCTCATAGCAGCAGACTAGTTTTTGAAGCTTCTGGTGCCTCCAACGTCCCCCGAACAACAAGATGCAGAGTCCTTCAGAGGTTTGCAGCTGTGCCTAAGCCATCCAGTCAACCTCCTCTATCCACTGCACACAAGCAGAAACGGCTCCAGTGGGCCAAACAATACATGAAGACTGAATTCAAAACTGTTTTGTTCACCGATGAGTGCCGTGCAACGCTCGATGGTCCAGATGGATGGAGTGGAGGATGGCTGGTTGATGGACATCCCACGCAAACACGGCTACAGCGCCAACAAGGAGGAGGTGGAGTAATGTTTTGGGCTGGAATCATGGGAGAGAGATTGTCGGCCCCTTTAGGATCCCTGAAGGGGTAAAGATGAACTCCATAATGTATGTGGAGTTTCTCAAACAGCACTTCCTGCCATGGTTCAAGTAGAAGAACCATGTATTCCACAGCAAGCTCATTTTCATGCATGATAATGCACCGTCTCATGCTGCACATAACACATCTGCATCTCTGGCTGATATGGGCATAAAAGGGGACAAACCTATGGTGTGATCCCCATGCTCCCCTTACCTCAACCCCATTCAGAACCTCTGGAGCATCATCAAAAGGAGTGTCTATGATGGCGGGAGGCAGTTCACATCTAAGCAACAGCTCTGGGAGGATATTCTGTCCTCATGCAAAACAATTGAAGCAGAAACCATCCAAAACCTGACAAATTCAATGGACGAGAGAGTTCAGAAGCTCCTTTCGAACAAGGGGTCCTATGTGCAAATGTAACATCACCTAGAATAAAGTTTTGAGTTGAAAACTGTTTGATTTCAGTTTCTAATAACCTGCTAATGCTTAGAATTTCAAAAATTACCATTTTTTTGTTCTTTATTAAAATGAAAAGGTTGATCTGAGGGTCATGTTGCAGGTAGTGCAGCAAGAAGGCACTCATGTGTCTTGCCCATCTAGGAGCCCCAAAATTATTTTCCGGGCTACATGCAGCTAAAAATTATTATTAATTTGAAAGCTGGTGGAGCTTAGTATAGATGGCCTAATAGAATCAGTACTGCAATCTGCTACAAAGCCCAAATTATTTTCCAGCCAAGATACAGATAAACATGATTAGTAATTTTAAATCTGGTGGAGCTTAGTATAGATGGCCTAATAGAATCAGTACTGCACACTGCTACAAAGCCCAAATTATTTTCCAGCCAAGATACAGATAAGCATGATTAGTAATTTTAAAGCTTAAAACGGTTGGTGAGGTGATTTTAACAAATCATCAAGCTTTTTCTCTCCCCAGGATGACACAGGGGTAGAAAAGTCATTTCGGATCCCTGATTTGTTCATCTTTATGACCGTGAGTCTGTCTACATTATCAGTGGAGAGCCGCGTGCGCTTATCTGTCAGCACACCACCAGCAGCGCTGAACACACGTTCAGACAGAACACTGGCTGCAGGGCATGACAAGATCTCTAAGGCGTAAGTGGCGAGCTCCGGCCATTTATCCAGATTGGAAGCCCAAAAAGAGCAAGGGTCCAGTGACACAGTCATGGCTTCAATGTTTACTAGAAGATACTCCTGTACCATCGTCTCTAGGCGTTGACTATGTGTCAGACTTCTTGTCTCCTGTGGCCTTGCAAAGGATGGGCTAAAAAAGTGGTGAAATGATTCCGAAAAATTGATGTTACCAGCAGATACTGTGTTTTTGTTACGGTTTGAGTGCTGAACACTCAACGGTCCCATGGTTGGCAAGTTGGAACTGTGAGATTCACTATGTGCACCACTGGTGTTTTGTGGAAAAGCACTTGTAAGATTCTGCAACAGTCTCTGCTGATACTCCTGCATGCGTGCATCCCTTTCTATAGCAGGAATAATTTCTGCAAATTTACTTTTGTACCGGGGATCTTACAGTGTGGCAACCAAGCAGTCAGGATTATTTCTAATTCTCACAATTCGAGGGTCATGTTGCAGGTAGTGCAGCAAGAAGGCACTCATGTGTCTTGCGCATCCAGGAGCACCAAGTCCCTGTTGTGTTGGTGGCGAGGTAACAATCATGCTTCCTTCCTCTCTCCTCTCCCCCCAACCTCGGACAACAGAAATGTGATCAAGGTCTCCCTCATCTGATGAGTCTTCCATCAGTTCATCCTGCACTTCTTCCTGGGCTCCTGCACCTTCCTCACTAGTTTGCCTGCTACCATGCGCCTTGGTAAAACCATCACCCCCACCCTCACATGCCTGCCGCCTTGGTGCTGCCGACCGTCTGGACCTTGCAGATGTTAGCCCTTCCGCATACAACTCCACCTCCTCTACTTCCTCCACCTCCTCTTGTGCAACCAGCTGACTCCGAATTCTGTTTAACATGTGCTCCAGCATGTAAATCACCGGAATAGTCATGCTGATAATGGCATCGTCAGCACTAAACATCTTCGTCGCCATTTCAAAACTGTGCAGAAGGGTGCATAGGTCACTGATCTGAGACCACTCCTCCAGCGTGATTTGCCCCACCTCTGGATCTCTTTGTCCCAGGATATACATCAGAACGTATTGCACCAGGGCTTGTCGGTGCTGCCACAGTCGCTGCAACATGTGCAGAATTGAATTCCACCAGGTAGGCACATCGCATTTTAGCCGGTGAAGTGGCAGGCCCAACGACTTCTGTAGAGATGTAAGTCGCTGAGCTGCGGGATGCGAACGGCAGAAGTGAGCACACAGCGACCGTGCCCTCTGCAGAAGGCCATCTAGTCTGGGATAGTGGGCTAAAAATTGCTGGACAACCAGGTTCAACACGTGAGCCATACAAGGCACGTGTGTGACATTGCCCTGGCGAAGGGCCGCACCCAGGTTTGCAGCATTGTCGCACACGGCCTTCCCTGGTTTCAGGTCCAGTTGAGACAACCATTCATGAAACTGGTTCTCCAGAGCTGACCACAACTCCTCAGCTGTGTGACTCACATTTCCCAGACATTTCAAAGTAAAAACCGCCTGATGACCTTGAGCCCTGCTGCCAGCATAGTAAGGAGGTGTGCAGGATCCCACCTGTGCAGTTAGAAAGCTTGTGGCATTACCAGACAGGCTTTGGGTGCAGGTGGAGGACCGAGAGGAGGTTGAGGAGGCAGAAGCAGTGGAGGAACTTTGAGATAAAGAGGATTGACGCACAACTCGTGGGGATGGCATGACTTGGACAGCAGCCCCTTGACCTGCTGTCACCATAGTCACCCAGTGCCCAGTCAGCGACATGCAACGCCCCTGTCCATGCCTACTCATCCACATGTCTGTGGTGAAATGCACCCTGTCACGCACAGAATTTCTCAAAGAAGCGATGATGTTGTGAGCGACATGATGGTGGAGCGCAGGCACACCTTTCTTTGAGAAGTAGTGCCGACTGGGCATCTGGTACTGGGGCACTGCGACGTACAAAAGGTCTCAAAAATCCTCTGTGTCGACCAGGTGGAAAGGAAGCATTTCTGTAGCCAAGAGCATGCAGATGGTGATGTTAGAACCTTGCTCTTAGGTTTTTTCTATTGCTGGTCACATGACCTTGTTGGCCTATTTAGTCCTGCTCCGCCCTTCTGGCTTTGCTGGACTTCATTGTATTACTACTCTTTAGCTTGCCTGTGCTCAGTATCTAACTCTGTTAGTTTGCTTGGTCTTCGGACCTCTGTGTTCTATATATTTTGTTTGTTTGTCTGTCTGCTACTATTTCTGTTAGGAGGTGACCATTTTTCTCCCAGTCCCTAGTACTTGTAGGGATTCCTTCCCCACATCTATAGGTCTCCGTACAGACTAGCTGAGGACTTTAGCAGGTCTGATTGCAGGATCAGGTTCCCTGTTACATCATAGGGATCAAGCTGAGTTCTATCGTAGGGACAGATCTCCTCTCTTTCCTTAGCTCTGGTAGCAGAACATAACAGTAAGTCCAGCCTGCAAATTCTCTAAGGAAAGATTTTTCTGTTCCATCATGGTGTCGGTTCTGGATTTGGCTAAACGCCTGCAGGGACTCTCTCTGGAGGTGGCCGAGCTCCATCAGCACGTGAGTAACTGTCCTGGAGCACATTTCTTGGAGCCTAAGGTACGTTTGCCTGATTTATTTTTTGGTGAACACCAAGAATTTTTTTCATTTAAAAATGCTTGCTTATTGTATTTTCGTTTGAGACCCAGGTCCTCTGGGGATGAATCCCAGCGCATAGGGTTCATAATGTCACTTTTGCGCAAAGAGCCTCAGGAGTGGGCCTTTTCTTTGCAACCTAGTGATACATGCTTTAGATCAGTGGATAGTTTTTTTTCTGCTTTGGGGCTATTATATGATGATCCTGACCGTGTCTCATCTGCTGAGACTGAGTTGAGACGTTTGAGACAGGGATCAGGTAATGTGGAAAAATATTGTACTCATTTCCGTCGGTGGTCTACTCAAATAGGGTGGAACGATTCTGCTCTGAAGAGTCTGTTTCTTGCTGGGCTTAGTGAAAGGGTTAAAGACCTGCTAATTGCTTATCCCACAACTGAAGATTTGCAACAGGCTATGCAATTAGCTATACGGGTGGATAGGAGACTGCGTGCAAGGGTTAAGGAGAGCAAATCCTCTGCTATGTCAGTTTCTGGTCATGAGAATGTGTGTACTGACAGTGGAGAGCCGATGGAGATTGGAGCGATGGCACCTCGCTCTCAAGAAAAGGACCGCAGATTTTCTGAAGGTTTGTGTTTCTATTGCGGAAATTCTGGTCATTTCATTAAAAGCTGTGTGCTTCGTATGAAGAAAGAAAAAAAAATGGTCAGTCATGCCCATATTGCCTGTTTAAATTCCAAGGGTGTATTTTTAGCTGCTTCCACTATTGCTCAGAAAAAATTAATGGAATTTCGGGTGTTTGTCGATTGTGGGTCTACTCTGAATGTAATTGATGGGGGATTCTTGGAAAAACACAATTTAAAACCCAAACCTTTGTCATCCCCCATTGCTGTGGTTTCTGTAGATGACTCCCCTTTGAAGAATGTTACTCTCAAGGTCTGTGAATTTCCTCTCACTATTAATGGTGTTCACCATGAGAAATTGGATTTGGTAGTTTGAATAACTTGCCTTCTCCGGTGGTGTTGGGATTGCCCTGGTTAAAATTGCACAATCCTGTACTGGATTGGTCTACCAATGAAATTAAATCCTGGAGCCATAAATGTTATGACAAGTGTTGTAACGGGCGTATTGCAGCTGTGGATAGGGGGGAATTGCCTGTTCCTATTCAGGATTTTGGGAGAGTTTTTTCTGAGAAGGAATCGCAGGTTTTGCCTCCCCATAGAGACTATGATTGTACTATTGAATTTGTCCCTGGAGCGACTCTTCCTAAAAGTCGTTTATTTAACCTTACTATTCCTGAGAGAAAGGCTTTGGAGGAATACATACAGACAAGTTTGGCCGCCGGTCACATTAGGCCCTCTAAGTCTCCTGTGGCGGTTGGATTTTTTTTTGTAAAAAAAAAGGACGGCGGTTTACGTCCTTGTCTGGATTTTCGTGAGATTAACAAAATTACTGTACGCAATCCTTACCCACTGCCATTGATTACTGATCTGTTTAACCAGTTAGTGGGGGCCAAGTGGTTCTCTAAAATTGACCTTCGGGGGGCATACAATCTGTTGCGCATGAAGGAGGGTGACGAATGGAAGACTGCTTTTAACACTCCTGTGGGTCATTTTGAGAATCTGGTTATGCCTTTTGGTCTTACTAATGCTCCTGCATTTTTTCAGAATCTTATTAATGACATCCTTAGACCTTTGATTGGCAAAAATGTGGTTGTGTATTTGGATGACATTTTGATTTATTCGCCGGATCTGGAGTCTCATTGGCGGAGCGTACGTGAAGTATTACAGTTATTAATTGACAATTCGCTTTTTGCTAAGCTGGAGAAATGTGAGTTCGCTGTACAGAGAATTAGTTTTTTGGGCTACATTATCTCCAGCGAAGGTTTTGAGATGGACCCGGTGAAAGTTCAAGCTGTGCAGGAATGGCCTAGGCCTATTGGTTTGAAATCGATACAGAGGTTTTTGGGTTTCGCCAATTATTATAGAAAATTCATTAAAAAATTTTTCTATTATTGTCAAACCTCTGACCGATCTCACCAGGAAAGGTGCTGATGCGGTTCAGTGGACTTCTGAGGCCATTGAAGCTTTTGTGTATCTCAAGGAGAGGTTCACCTCTGCTCCCATCCTTATGCAGCCTGATGTGACTAAGCCGTTTTTGGTTGAGGTTGATGCTTCCTCTGTGGGGGTTGGCGCAGTATTGTCTCAGGATAACGGGGATGGAGTACATCCCTGTGCCTTTTTTTCAAAAAAATTTTCGGAGACTGAACTGAATTACGATATTGGTAATCGGGAATTATTGGCTATTAAACTCGCATTTGAACACTGGCGCCACCTCTTGGAAGGTGCTGAATTTCCCGTTCAGGTTTTTACGGATCATAAAAATCTGATATATCTTGATGCTGCCAAGCACCTGAATGCCCGTCAGGCTAGGTGGGCACTGTTTTTCTCGCGGTTTAATTTTTCCGTTACTTACATCCCAGGTACTAAGAATGTTAAAGCGGATGCCTTGTCTCGCAGTTTTTCTCCCATAGTCGGTGCTGAGAAAGAGGAGAGCATTTTACAAGAAGGTGTTGTGATAGCTGCTTTGGACTCCGTTTTGGAAGATGAGATTCTTAAAGCACAGGAGAATGCCCCATCTAACACTCTCCATGGGATGTTGTTTGTGCCTGGGACCTTTAGGAGAGATTTGTTTGTTGAGTGTCACGAATCTCGGTTGGCAGGTCATCCCGGAATCTCTGAGACCAAGAGACTGGTGGGTCTCAGTTTTTGGTGGCCTGGATGGCAGAAGGAAGTCATTAAGTGGGTGCGTCAATGTACTATATGTGCTAGATCTAAGTCCTCACATACTCCTTCTGCGGGGTTAATTTGCCCTCTGGAGGTTCCCAGTGCTCCTTGGACACATTTGGCTATGGACTTTATAACTGACCTTCCCCCCTCTGAGGGTTTTACTGTCATCTGGGTGGTCGTGGACCGTTTTAGCAAGATGTGTCACTTGGTTCCCTTCGTCAAACTGCCCTGCACTAAGACTCTCGCTAAGGCCTTTGTCAAGGAAATTGTCAGACTTCATGGCGTTCCTACTGACATTGTTTCTGATAGGGGACCTCAGTTCGTGGCTCGTTTTTGGCGCGCCTTTTGTGACAGGTTGGGAGTTCATTTGTCGTTCTCATCCGGATATCATCCTGAATCTAATGGCCAGACAGAAAGGAAAAAACAGGATGTTGAGCAGTTCTTGCGTTGTTTTGTGGCAGACAATCAAGAGGGGTGGTCTGAGTTTCTGCCACTTGCTGAATTTGCTCTGAACAATCATACATCTTCTTCTGCTGGTTGTTCGCCTTTTTTTTGTTGTTCTGGGAGACATCCGTCGTTTGGGTCGTTCTCCAAGTTGGTATCTGCCGTGCCTGAGGAGGAGAATTTTTCCGGCGATTTGGAGAGAGTTTGGACGGATGTGCGTGGTAATCTTCAGGAGGCTAACAGAAAATCTAAAGACTACTTTGATAGGAAACGACAGGAGGTTTTGTTCGCTGTTGGTGACATGGTTTGGTTGTCCTCTAGGAATCTGCGGTTGAGGATTCCTTCTAAGAAATTGGGTCCCAAGTTTCTAGGGCCCTTTAAGGTGCTTCAGGTTGTCAACCAATCTGCTGTTAGGTTGGAGGTTCCTACCTCCTGGAGAATTAATCCGGTGTTTCATGTCTCTCTGTTGAAAAAAGCTGTTGTGTCGGATTGTGACGCCTCTGCCTCTGTTCCTCCGGTGGTGGAGGACGGGGAATATGAAATTTCTCGCATCCTTAATTCTAGACGGTATAAAGGTAGTTTGCAGTATCTCGTGGCCTGGAAAGGTTTCGGACCCGAGGATAACTCATGGGTGAGGTCGGATGATGTTTCCGCGTCCAGACTTATCAGAGCGTTTCACAGGAGATTTCCTGATAAGCCTGGTCCTAGGGGATCCGGAGGATCCTCTTAGAAGGGGGGGTACTGTTAGAACCTTGCTCTTAGGTTTTTTCTATTGCTGGTCATATGACCTTGTTGGCCTATTTAGTCCTGCTCCGCCCTTCTGGCTTTGCTGGACTTCATTGTATTACTACTCTTTAGCTTGCCTGTGCTCAGTATCTAACTCTGTTAGTTTGCTTGGTCTTCGGACCTCTGTGTTCTACATATTTTGTTTGTTTGTCTGTCTGCTACTATTTCTGTTAGGAGGTGACCATTTTGCTCCCAGTCCCTAGTACTTGTAGGGATTCCTTCCCCACATCTATAGGTCTCCGTACAGACTAGCTGAGGACTTTAGCAGGTCTGATCGCAGGATCACGTTCCCTGTTACATCGTAGGGATCAAGCTGAGTTCTATCGTAGGGACAGATCTCCTCTCTTTCCTTAGCTCTGGTAGCAGAACATAACAGTAAGTCCAGCTTGCAAATTCTCTAAGGAAAGATTTTTCTGTTCCATCATGGTGTCGGTTCTGGATTTGGCTAAACGTCTGCAGGGACTCTCTCTGGAGGTGGCCGAGCTCCATCAGCATGTGAGTAACTGTCCTGGAGCACATTTCTTGGAGCCTAAGGTACGTTTGCCTGATTTATTTTTTGGTGAACACCAAGAATTTTTTTCATTTAAAAATGCTTGCTTATTGTATTTTTGTTTGAGACCCAGGTCCTCTGGGGATGAATCCCAGCGCATAGGGTTCATAATGTCACTTTTGCGCAAAGAGCCTCAGGAGTGGGCCTTTTCTTTGCAACCTAGTGATACATGCTTTAGATCAGTGGATAGTTTTTTTTCTGCTTTGAGGCTATTATATGATGATCCTGACCGTGTCTCATCTGCTGAGACTGAGATGAGACGTTTGAGACAGGGATCAGGTAATGTGGAAAAATATTGTACTCATTTCCGTCGGTGGTCTACTCAAATAGGGTGGAACGATTCTGCTCTGAAGAGTCTGTTTCTGGATGGGAACTGAGCAGAGCTGAGTGGCTAAACTGTGGTATTAGCCCAAAAGTATTGGCTGGGTTAGATGCAGATAAAAATTATATTGAATTTGCCACCTGATGAAGGTCAGTATAGATGGACTAATAGAACAAGTCCCACACACTGCTACAAGCTGAAATATTTTTGCAGGGCTAGATGCAGAAAAAAATTATATTGAATTTGCAACCTGGTGCAGGTTAGTATAGATGGACTAATAGAACAAGTCCCACACACTGCTACAAGCTGAAATATTTTTTCAGAGCTAGATGCAGAAAAAAATTATATTGAATTTGCAACCTGGTGGAGGTTAGTATAGATTGACTAATAGAACAAGTCCTACACACTGCTACAAGCTGAAATATTTTTTCAGAGCTAGATACAGAAAAAAATTATATTGAATTTGCAACCTGATGGAGGTTAGTATAGATGGACTAATAGAACAAGCCTCACACACTCTTAGAAGCCGAAATATTTTTTCAGAGCTCAATGCAGAAAAAAATTATATTGAATTTGCAACCTGATGGAGGTTAGTATAGATGGACTAATAGAACAATTCCCACACACTGCCAAAAGCTGAAATATTTTTTCAGAGCAAGATGCAGAAAAAAATTATATTGAATTTGCAACCTGATGGAGGTCAGTATAGATGGACTAATAGAACAAGTCCCACACACTGCTACAAGCTGAAATATTTTTTCAGAGCTAGATGCAGAAAAAAATTATATTGAATTTGCAACCTGATGGAGGTTAGTATAGATGGACTAATAGAACAAGTCCCACACACTGCTAGAAGCCGAAATATTTTTTCAGAGCTCGATGCAGAAAAAAATTATGTTGAATTTGCAACCTGATGGAGGTTAGTATAGATGGACTAATAGAACAATTCCCACACACTGCTAGAAGCCGAAATATTTTTTCAGAGCTCAATGCAGAAAAAAATTATATTGAATTTGCAACCTGATGGAGGTTAGTATAGATGGACTAATAGAACAATTCCCACACACTGATACAAGCTGAAATATTTTTTCAGAGCTTAATGCAGAAAAAAATTATATTGAATTTGCAACCTGATGGAGGTCAGTATAGATGGACTAATAGAAAAAGTCCCACACACTGCTAGAAGCCGAAATATTTTTTCAGAGCTAGATGCAGAAAAAAATTATATTGAATTTGCAACCTGATGGAGGTCAGTATAGATGGACTAATAGAACAAGTCCCACATACTGCTAAAAGCCGAAATATTTTTTCAGAGCTAGATGCAGAAAAAAATTATATTGAATTTACAACCTGATGGATGTCAGTATAGATGGACTAATTGAACAGGTCCCACACACTGCTAGAAGGCAAAATATTTTTTCAGAGCTAGATGCAGAAAAAAATTATATTGAATTTGCAACCTGATGGAGGTCTGTATAGATGGACTAATAGAACAGGTCCCACACACTGCTAGTAGCCTAAATATTTTTTCAGAGCTCGATGCAGAAAAAAATGATATTGAATTTGCAACCTGGTGGAGGTTGCTATAGATGGACTAATAGAATGATGCTATGCCCAAAAGGTTTTACTTCACTAGGTGCAGTAAAAAAAATTGTATTCTATACACAGGTGGTGTAGCTTGCAACACAGATAGGCTACTCCACTGACTAACACACTCTGCAATAGGCCAAAAAGGATTTGCTTTTCTAGATTTAGCCAAATGCTGTGAAAAAAACTTGCACAGCAGTGGCACAGACCTGCCTGGCAAAAAGTGATAGGAACTGATGTAACCTAGCCCTGAAAAGGACTGCAATTACAATTAGTCTTTACTCCCAACCTATCTATTTAAGAGCACAGACCTGCCTGATAAAAGTCGTAGGAAATGATGTAAACTAGTCCTTAAAAGGACTGCAATCACAACTCTTCCCTACTCCCAAGCTATCTGTAGATTTGTGCGAAAATTGGCTTGAAATTAACAAAGTATACCTCACACAACAACAGTGGTGCCGTCTAAAATGCAGCTGCAGCAGTGAGAAAATGGTGGCGACGGGGAAAATGGCTGGGTCTTATAGGCAAAGGACATGTGACATACACAGCCAATGACACATGCCCTTGCTTGTGAGAAAAAAAGCAGTTCGCTCCGTGTGTGCGCTGCTGATAGGCTGACAGACTGCACCGCCCCACTGTAAATGCGGGGAAGAAAAAAAAAATGGAGATCTTCATTATTTCTGCAGAGATCCATCCCCTGCCCCTCCCCCCGCCCCGCTGTACACTCAAACTGCGTATTAACATTTATTTTCAGCATTACTGAGAAAAAATCCAGTTATGATTTTGGTGCACGAACAGTTATCGAACATAACCTCGAACAGCCGAATTTTTTTCAAATCGTTCTTGTTCGCCGAACGGCTCGAACACTGCCCAAAGCAGCTCAAATTTGAGATTGGCGAACAGTTCGAGTCGAACAACGCTCTTCTCTAGTTAAGGCCCTCTGACCTCCATGTCACTTCCAAGGGGCATTGGAGTGCCTCGAAATTTTTGGTAGGCATTGCACTCACTGCATGCCCTATAACTGTGTAGCCGAACCGCTCCTTTTGGTACAGAAACATATCCTACAAGACATGTGTGGTTGACTGGCCTGATATTGTTGTGAATGGTCCCTGTTGCTCCTGCTCTTTGTCCTTTGCCACCACCTCATCCACCATTCATCACCTGAAGCTTTGTTTTTACTGGAGTGATAGAACTGGGATAGTAGCAGTAAAACATCCAGCAATCCATGGAGGAGGTAGGATATGCTCCAAAACGCTGACCACCTCAGGCCTAGCCGCTACTACTTACATGTGCTTGCATTGCAAGAAAACAAAGCAGACGCTCACTTCTATCATCATCATCATGCTCCTCACCTTGGAACTCTCAACTCCCCTGATGGAGAAGCCAGGGCCCACCGGAGGAGTCTGGTTCTCTGGTGGGCTCGTCCAATGCTGCCCTAAAGCAGGCTGGGCTAAGAAAAGTGTGGGGGAACTTCCAAGGAGAAAGAGGGGCGGCTGGGGACCGTTTATGGACTCCCGGCCGCCCCCAGGCGGCTGGGGAGCATGTGTGGACACCCGGCCGCGGGGCGGCAGGGGACCGAGTATGGACACCCGGCTGCCCCCTGGCGGCTGGGGACCGAACGTGGACACCCGGCCGCCAGGCGACTGGGGACTGAGTATGGATACCTCGCTGCCAAATCAGCCATGAGGTAGTGGCCAGCTTCGTCCTACTCTAAACCAGGGGAGGAGTCCTGAGGAGATAATTTGCATATTCTCTCTGCATTTTGGGGTAAGTGGAGAGTCTCCGCGAGCTCAAAGAACACTGGATTTTGGCTGTTGGAGCTGAAAAGAGGACATCGGTAAACCAGGGGAGGAGTCCTGAGGAGATAATTTGCATATTCCCACTGCATTTTGAAGCTTTTTTTTTAAGCTTTTTTCACTGTTTTCAGAACATTAACAATAAGAACATGGAAGAGTCCAGGAGCCATTTGGTGAGCTGCATATCCTGCTACATGTTCACAGACTTGCCAGTGGAAAAGCCAAACTTCACATGCCAGAAATGCAAGCTTGTGTCCCTGTTGGAGGAAAAGTTGTGAAATCTAGAAGAGAGGTTAACTACCTTGAAAATCATTAAGGAAGGTGAAGAGTTCTTAGACAAAGCAGAATTATCTCTTCATGATTCAGAAAGAGAAGAAAATCGAACTGCACCTGACGAAACCGAGGAATGGAAACATGTGACCCACAGAAGCAGGAGGATCGAGAGGCAGTCAGCACCCATACTGCTCAGGAACCAGTACCAGGCTCTCACGCAGGAGAACCATGAAGAAATACAGCAAAATAAGACTTTGCCAACAATGAATAACCTTGTAAGCCCTCAGAATCCTCCTGGATGGAGAAAGAAGAATGTTGTGAAGAAAAAACGGAAAATGGTGGTTATGGGGGATTCCCTGTTAAGAGGAGCAGAGGCCGCTATCTGCAGACCAGACATAACCTCAAGAGAAATGTGCTGTCTTCCAGGAGCAAAAATTAAAGATGTGTCTGACAGGATATCAAGACTCTTCAGACCTACAGATCACTACCCATTCCTGCTAATACATGTGGGGACAAATGACACCGCAAGAAAGGACCTGGAAACCATCTGCAGTGACTTTGAAGACTTAGGCAAGAAAGTGAAAGAATTGGGAGCGCAGGTGGTCTTCTCATCCATCCTCCCAGTGGATGGCCATGGAACAATGAGGTGGAATAAGATTCTACAGGTGAACAACTGGCTACGTCGATGGTGCCGTCAAAAAGGATTTGGATTTCTGGATCACGGAATGAATTACCTATACGATGGACTACTTGCTAGAGATGGGGTGCACCTTACGAAGACTGGAAAACATGTATTTGGAAATTGCCTTGCTACACTCATCAGAAGAGCTTTAAACTAGAACAATGTGGGAAGGGAAGCAAAAGGCCAGAAAAAGCCATACAACTGACAAATACTATTGAGATCTCTGCTACTGGAAGTGGAAAGGAAGAACAACGACAAAACAATTTAAATAATAAAAATATGGGAGGAAGAGAAACCAATCACAAACTAAAATGTTTTTATACAAATGCACAAAGCATGGGCAACAAACAAGGAGAATTGGAACTACTAATGCAGGAAAAGGAATATGATGTCATTGGAATCACTGAAACTTGGTGGGACGATACACATGATTGGAATAAAAGGCTAAAAGGATTCAACTTATTTGCAAGAAACAGACTTGATAAACGAGGAGGAGGTGTTGCATTGTATGTTAGAAAAGCGTATATCTGCACAGAGATTGAAGCTTCAGAGACTGGGAGTTCTGTGGAAACTGTTTGGGTAAGAATACAAGGAGAGAACAACGGAAAGGACACCATTGTAGGCATTTACTACAGGCCACCTGGGCAAGCTGAAGATATGGATGAACTCTTTATGTATCAAATGACCAAGTTCTCCAAAAAATATGACGTAGTGGTCATGGGAGATTTCAACTATCCAGACATTTGTTGGGAATCTCTCTCAAGTAAAACTAACAGGTCAAGCAAATTCTTATCCTCTCTTGCTGACAACTTTATCTTCCAAAAGGTAGGGGAGAAAACAAGGGGATCTGCTACTTTGGATCTAATCCTTATAAACAGGGAGGAAATGGTTGAGGAGGTAAAGGTGGCTGGGACCCTAGGAGGCAGCGATCATGCTATTATAGAATTTTGGATAACTAGAGGAGGAAGACATGTGAAGACTCAAACTTCAAGGTTAAATTTTAGAAAGGCAGATTTTAAGAGACTCAGAAAGAGAATAGGAGGGATCCAATGGCTGGATGTCATTAAGGACAAAAATGTCCAGGAAGGATGGGAAATTTTTAAAAATGAGATTCTCAAAGCACAATCGTTAACAATCCCGAAAAGTAGGAAGAATGGGAAGCTTTTAAGGAAACCAGGATGGATGAACACAGAACTTAAACACATGCTAAAAAGAAAGAAAGAAATGTTTATTAAATGGAAAGAGGGAGGCATATCTAAAGAAGATTATAATGCAGTCTGCAGATCCTGCAGGGCACGTATCAGGTTAGCTAAAGCTGACAATGAATTAAGGCTTGCAAGAGATGTCAAAAGCAATAAAAAAGGATTTTGTGGGTATGTCAAAAGTAAAAGAAAAGTCAAAGATGCTATAGGATTTTTACAGGATGAAAATGGAGAAATGGTAAGAGAGGATGTTGAGAAGGCCAAACATTTTAATTCCTATTTTGCATCTGTTTTCTCTCAGAAAGAAAATGTAACATCAACTGATCTTCACTGTCCTTTAAAGGAATAGAGGAATCCAAGTTATCTGTAAACAGAAAGATTGTGAGGGAATATTTAGCTAACATAAATGAGTTCAAGTCTCCAGGTCCAGATGAATTACACCCCAGAGTACTGAAGGAGATCGTAGAAGAAATTTTAGAACCACTCTCCATAATCTTTGAAAATTCTTGGAGAACAGGAGAAGTCCCAGAAGACTGGAGAAGAGCAAATGTTGTTCCTATCTTCAAAAAGGGGAAGAAGGTGGACCCAGGGAACTATAGGCCGGTGAGTCTGACTTCTATACCAGGAAAGATCTTTGAACAAATTATTAAACAACATGTATGTAAGTACATGGATAAGAATGAAGTGATTAACCAGAGTCAGCATGGGTTTGTAACTAACAAGTCATGTCAGACTAACTTAATTTCCTTCTATGACAGAATCACTGACTGGGTGGATCAGGGAAATGCTGTAGATATAGTATATCTTGACTTCAGCAAAGCATTTGACAAAGTATCTCACACCATCCTTATTGAAAAAATGACCAAGTATGCAATGGACCAGGCAACTGTTAGGTGGATTCATAACTGGCTTAGTGATCGGACTCAAAGGGTGGTTGTAAATGGCTTCACATCCAGCTGGATGAATGTCTCAAGTGGGGTACCACAGGGCTCCGTCCAGGGACCTGTATTGTTCAACATCTTTATCAATGATTTAGATGAAGGAATTGAGGGTAAGCTGATTAAATTTGCTGATGACACAAAGCTAGGAGGGATAGCTAATACTAGAGAAGAGAGAGAGAGGATTCAAAAAGACCTAAATAAACTGGAGCAGTGGGCAGCAACCAACAGAATGGTTTTTAACAGGGAAAAATGCAAAGTACTACATCTGGGCAATAAAAATGAAAAAAGCATATACAGAATGGGAGGAATAGAGCTAAGCAACAGTACATGTGAAAAAGACTTAGGTATACTAATAGATCATAGACTGAACATGAGTCAACAGTGTGATGCAGCAGCAAAAAAGGCAAATACAATTCTGGGATGTATTAACAGAAGCATACAGTCTAGATCACGTGAAGTCATTATCAGTCTTTACTCCTCTTTGGTCAGACCTCATCTGGAATACTGTGTACAGTTTTGGGCACCACATTTTAAAAAAGACATAGACAAACTGGAGCAAGTTCAGAGAAGAATGGTGACTGGTCTGCAAACCATGTCCTATGAGGAACGGTTGCAGGATTTGGGAATGTTTAGCTTGCAAAAAAGAAGACTGAGAGGAGACTTAATAGCTGTCTACAAATATATCAAGGGCTGTCGCATTGTAGAAGGATCATCTTTATTCTCATTTGCACAAGGAAAGACTAGAAGCAATGGGATGAAACTAAATGGGAGGAGACACAGATTAGATATTAGAAAAAACTTTTTGACAGTTAGGGTGATTAATGAGTGGAACAGGCTGCCACGAGAGGTGGTGAGTTCCCCTTCAATGGACGTCTTCAAACAGAGGCTGGACAGACATCTGTCTGAGATGATCTAGTGAATCCTGCTTTGAGCAGGGGGTTGGACCAGATGACCCAGGAGGTCCCTTCCAACTCTACCATTCTATGATTCTATGATTCTATAAACAAAAAGGCCCCATTTCAAGTGCAAGCTAGCAGCATGGTATTGCAGCCTTGGTTGTGGATGGGAGGCAGGTTGCACACTTATGCTTGCATTCCAAGAAAATAAAGCAGATGCTAACTTCTATCATCATAATCATGCTCCTCACCTTGGCACTCTCAACTCCCCTGGTGGAGAAGCCAGGGCCCACCGGAGGAGGCTGTTTCTCTAGTGGGCTCGTCTAATGCTGCCCTAAAGCAGGCCGGGCTAAGAAACATGTGGGGGGAACTTCCAAGGATAAATAGGGGTGGCTGGGGACCGTTTATGGACACCCGGCCGCGGGGCGGCTGGGGACCGAGTATGGACCCCCGGCCGCCCCCTGGTTGCTGGGGACTGAGCGTGGACACCCGGCCGCCGGGCGGCTGGGGACTGAGTATAGATACCTCGCTGCAAAAGCAGCCATGAGCTAGTGGCCAGCTTCGGCCTCCTCCAAACTAAAAGGCCCCATTTCAAGTGCAAGCTAGCAGTATGGTATTGCAGCCTGGGGGTGGGTGGGTGTCAGGCTGCATACTTGCGCTTTCATTACAAGGAAGGGGGAGGTACAATTGAACACTGCCCTGGGACAAGGACTTGCACGGGGATAGTTGCAAGTCTGCATCTTCTGATGGGGCAAGTATCACTTCTGTTGGGCACACTTTTAGGCAGTGACATGGGTGTCAGAGATGCTTCCAGGGGTCTTCCCCATGCTGTTCCCAAGTTTTTTCATCACTGTATGTGTGTGTCACACAGCACATGGCCAGATAAAATTGTAAAATGATAAAATGACATTTCCCGGTGAATGCATTTGTCACGGTTGGAAGCAATACAAAAGTGCAAAAACGCATAAAAAATGCTACTTGTGAACATAGCCCCAGGTGTGTAGGAGTATTTTTGTTATTGGTTATTTATTTTACCTTATACACAAGTCTTTACCCTGGAAAGGAAGTTCCTTAACATATTTCACAGGAAAACCTTTTCAGTTTAGTTTTTGAACGTTTTATTGTGAGCCCGTAAAAGTGGCATAATACCTCTGACCATGTTGTTGACAGCAGTGACCTGGGGGTCAGAAATGCTTCCTGGGGCGATGCCCATGCTGTACCCATGTCTTTTGAGCACTGTCACTATCATTTTGGGCACTTTTTAGGCTTTCTACAGACTGCCGGGGGTGCCGCCGCAAAAATGCTCGGGTCTCCCATTGACTAACATTGGGCTCGTTGCTCGGGTCGAGCACCTGAGTATCACGGTGAGCTCGGCCCGAGCTTCGAGCACCCGAGCATTTTAGTGCTTGCTCATCACTAATTATAATATCTCTTTTTCAATTATAGTTATCATGAAATTAAATTGATTTCAGTGTGTACAAGATGAAGCTTATTTACAGAAAAAATGGAACCTTCAAACCCTATAGATCTGGAGCTATACTTCACAGCTAAATGTGTAAGTAAAATATGTGTGAGATGCTAATCTAAGAGAGGTAGTCCTTGAAAGCCCTTCACTAGGGTTGATTTTTTTGGAATGTCATTATTTCACTTCCAACCATAAAGATCGGATTTAACGTCTAATTAGTGACTCACAATGATTGAACTTGACCACCCTTGTCAGGTATAAGTGATATTAAATGCTTAAGTCAACAAGAATAATGTCATTGGACATCATTTTTTATCATTGAAAGTTTTGTTACAGTTCTTTCAGTATTTAAAGTCAATATCTTCTTCCATTGAATATCAATGATAAAAAATGTTCTCTGTCCTGACATTTACTGAGGACATAATATGCTGACATTTCAGCAGTTATCTTGTGTTCCTTCAAGCACAACACTTATGGCATATAAGTCATATTTGCAGAAATAAAACTTTCTTGACTAAATTTAAAACGCTATCATTTAAATTATAAGAACAATATGTATCAAAATATATTCTACAGGTAATTAACATAATCACATTAAGGGTATGTGCACACGATGCAGAAATGAAGCAGAAAATTTCTGCATCATTTCTGCATCTCCCTGGCAGAAAAAACGCATGCAGATTGTGCATGCGTTTTTCCTGCAGAATACATGCGGATCCACATGCAGATTCACATGCGTTTCCGCATGCAGATTGACAAGCGCTTTCCAGGCGATTTTAGCATCACCTGGAAAGTGCTTGATAACTAGGTCACACTATATAAATCCATGCAAACAGCATGGATTTATACAGTGTGAACCGAGAGAGTGTATATACTTACCTCTGATGGCCCGCGCTGTCCTGCTCACTCCGTTCTCCCGGCTGCCGGCAACTTTGAATTGAAAGACCTGCCGACGTCAGCGTCACGTGACCCGTCACATGACTCTGACGTCACCGCAGGTCCTACAACTCACTGCAAGTGCCGGGAACCAAGTGGGAGCGCTGCGCGGGCCGACAGAAGGTAAGAATACATTTATTTTTTATTTTATTCTTCTTTTTACAGCTTTTTTAATGGTACCTGGGTGTGGATGAGACTCTCCTCTCCTCCACACCCGGGTACCATCCGCACATTAGAACGCACCAATTACGCAAGTACAAATGCTGTCTTGCGGAATTGGCGCGTTCTAATGCAAGTCAATGGCGGCGAAATCGCCGCGTTTCCGCAAAATTAATTGACATGCTGCGGATTTTTGACCGCAGCGTTAACGCTGCGGAAAAATCCGCATCATGGGCACAGCACATGCGGATTTCCATTGGGGAACATTGCTGCCCTTCTACCATGCGTTTTTCATGCGTTTCCGCGGCGTTTACGCAACTGCAAAAACGCCGCGGAAACGCATGAAATACGCATCGTGTGAACACAGCCTTATACCTAAACAAAGCACACCAAAGCAAATTATTTTTAATTAATTTCTCTCTTTAATATATAAGCTTTATTTAGAATATTTTTGCAAAGGTCAAAATCCAAATAGGAGTTTTGCAATCATTATGGGAGAACTAAAGGAAGCTATCAACAACAGAAAAAATAAATATGAAAATATTTAAATATAACCTTTTAAATAATAGAAAAATCACAAAAGTACAGGGGAGATTTACTAATGCAGTAAAATCTTTATAAGACAACCACCCAAATTTGGACTTGAGAGTGTTCTTCTCGTAGATATTTCACTGTGCATGGTAAAAGTGAAAATCTGTCATATGGTGGTGGTTTTCTCAAGGAAATCATCTTTTTACAGGTGTCACTCAAAACCACGCAAAACAAACTGAAAAACTCAAAAACAAAGGCCCTGCTAACTAAAATGTTAAACTAATTTATTTCTTTCATTCATCAGAATGTTTATCAGAAAGCACAGAATACAAATTAAAGAGGGTTGTCCAGCCTTTTGTTAAATTTTGCAGTCCTTCTGTTTGACTGCAGACTTCTGCATTCTCACATTGCACACTCTGTCAAGATTCTCTGGTGATCAAGAGTAGCCAGTCAAGTGACTGCAATATGTGCTTTGCTTACTTCCGGCCACATTCCTACCAGAAATGAAAGGGCTCACTCAATTCACTTGCATTGAGCAAGGCCAAGAACATCTAGTAGGAATGTGGCCAAAAGGTTACATATTGTAAACTTGTGATCACATGTCTGCCTGCTCTGGCAGCTGACACTGGAGAAACGGGTTCCACATATTATGGATTGGATAGACAGATTGCTGTGTGGGGCTGGGGAAAACCCAGCGGTCATGGTACATATCGGTACTAATGACAAAGTTAGAGGGAGGTGGAAGGTCCTTAAAAATGATTACAGGGAACTGGGAGAGAAGCTGAAGGCCAGGACCTCCAAGGAGGTGTTTTCAGAAATACAGCCGGTGCCACGTGTGTCACTAGATAGACAGCAGGAGCTTAGGGAGATAAATAAGTGGCTCAGAAATTGGTGCAGGAAGGAAGGGTTTGGGTTCATCTAGAACTGGGCCGACCGATGTCGGCTACAGGCTCTACAGTAGGGACGGGCTGCATCTCAATGGGGAGGGTGCAGCTGTGCTGGGGGAATAGATGATCAGATGGATGGAGGAGCTTTTAAACTAGGATCTGAGTGGAGGGAGGGTATTCGTGCTTATATGGGGATAGATAGAGTAGACAGAGAGAGTGTGACAGCAGGGGTTATAGAGGATCTGGGAGAGCTGGGATACGCAAGGAAAGTAGGGAGCTGAGTAGGAGTAGCAAATGTGCTAATTGTATTAATTGTCTGCTAGCAAATGCAAGAAGTCTGTCAAACAAAATGGCTGAACTAGAGACTCTTATGTCACAGAATACGATGTGGTGGGTATTACGGAAACCGGGCTGAATGAAAGTCATGACTGGGAAACAAACATAGAGGCATACACTACATTTTGAAAAGACAGGAAAGATAAAAAAGGTAGCGGGGAGTGTATTTTCGTAAGATCCAACTTAAAACCTGTGCTCAATGACAACATTGGGGGGAGCTGCGACAATGTAGAGTCAGTATGGGTAAATGTACATGGGGGTGGCCATAATGGAAATCTGCTAATTGGAGTTTGTTACAAGCCTCCTAATATAGCAGAACAGGGAGAGGACGAAATGATGGAACAAATTAAAAATGCAGCAAATAATAATAGGGTCTTTATTATTGGGGATTTTAACTATCCAGATATTCAATGTGTTAAAGGATGGGGTTTCCCTCCAAAAATATCGGTAATTAATGGGGGAACTCTCCTACACCTCTATTCAGGTCCGATATTAACTATTAACATCAAACTTGACTATTAATAATTAATATCCACTAACGTTATCTGTGCCTTATACTATATACCAACTGAGACAAAACCATGTGCTAATAAATGGTATTTATTACACAAAATTAAAATCTTTATAAGACAACCACCCGAATTTGGACTTGAGAGTGTTCTTCTCATAGATATTTCACTGTGCATGGTAAAAGTAAAAATCTGTCATATGGTGGTGGTTTTCTCAAGGAAATCGTCTTTTTACAGGTGTCACTCAAAACCACGCAAAACAAACTGAAAAACTCAAAAACAAAGGCCCTGCTAACTAAAATGTTAAACTAATTTATTTCTTTCATTCATCAGAATGTTTATCAGAAAGCACAGAATACAAATTAAAGAGGGTTGTCCAGCCTTTTGTTAAATTTTGCAGTCCTTCTGTTTGACTGCAGACTTCTGCATTCTCACATTGCACACTCTGTCAAGATTCTCTGGTGATCAAGATTAGCCAGTCAAGTGACTGCAAGTATGTGCTTTGCTTACTTCCGGCCACATTCCTACCAGAAATGAAAGGGCCCACTCAATTCACTTGCATTGAGCAAGGCCAAGAACATCTAGTAGGAATGTGGCCAAAAGTTTACATATTGTAAACTTGTGATCACATGTCTGCCTGCTTTGGCAGCTGACACTGGAGAAACGGGTTCCACATATTATGGATTGGATAGACAGATTGCTGGGTGGGGCTGGGGAAAACCCAGCGGTCATGGTACATATCGGTACTAATGACAAAGTTAGAGGGAGGTGGAAGGCCCTTAACAATGATTACATGGAACTGGGAGAGAAGCTGAAGGCCAGGACCTCCAAGGTCCAATCTAGAGTCAGTATGGGTAAATGGAGTAACTACCGGCGGCAAATGAACACCGTTACATGAACACACTTATTGTGGACTGAGTATGTCCATGCACAGGTAGTTCTGCATTTACGCCTAAAGTGTCTATATGTACACATATGGAATTTCAGTATACAGTAAAACTCAAATTTACATTAAATTATATATACACAATATATATTGGATTCGGGGTAAAGGACTGTGTTTGTCTTATGTCCTTAACCCCCATCTCTGGCTGAGCTCATGGTGCTCAGTCTGACTTCTGTGCAGTTGGGCAGACAGTCTTTTGATCCTTCTGCAAATCAGAAACAGTCCAATATAAAAGATTATGACTAGGAGGCAATGACAGGAAGAGGCAGATTTGGGGCTTTATTACAGTCTCCTCCTCATGGCTAAAATATGAGAGGGGATGTTTCAGCTCTGTGACAAACACAAGAGGGGTCTTCTGGCATCTCTCAGGTGTATCTGGGTGAATTTCAAGACTTCTCTCAGGAGTGATAGGTGTTCTTCAGCACTATGCTCTGCTACATCGATACCTAAAATGGGATTAAGAGAACAATACGCTCCTGGGAGTTCTCCCGGTGCAGTTATTCAACATCCTGACACTGGATAACCTCCCTTATTTTGATCTTCCCTGTCCCATCAAACTCCCGTTCCTTCAGGGTGACCTCCCCCTGTTAACCTTTCTTGAGCTGCCTAGCAAGTTCCTATTGCATAGGCAATGCCTTGACTCTCTTGAACCCCACAAAATGAATGCAATTTTTCTTTAGTATGCTCCTAGTCAATTGCCTCTGCTTCCCATACAGACACCCCTTCCAGTTTTTCACAATACAAAAGAGTAACACACAGCCCTCGCAGCTACTTATTCTCCTATACATAGCTTCAAACAGACTACACAGAGACAAAGGCTCATCGTGTATAGTTGGCATGAACTAATTCAGGATTTCTGGAGTAACATCCCAGTTTGCCAGCCTCATGCCTCATCATGAAACTGCCCATCCCTGAGTTTTGTTGCCACATACTACCGATTAAGATATGTAGGCAACCACAACCAGCTGGAACTTCAAGGCCTAGGTGCACAATATATACCTATCCACACATTTCTACCTATCTTAGTCCATGCAGAAAAACCAGCTCACTCGTGGATATGGCTCTATTATCAAAGGGAAAATGTTAATACGCTTAGGAAGACTAAACGTCAAACTAAGGTTCACTGTTTTAAGCTGCATCCTGCATCAAGATTTAAACAAAGCCAGGTTATCCGTCCAAACTTCAAGGTCTAAGCACACAGTATAACACGACACTCCATCGTGTACGTCAGTTACCTGTCCATGCTTCTCTGCCTGTCTTAGCTCACGTAATACACCCTTTATTCAATCCAAAATGCACAGAAAACAAAAAAAACAAACCATTAATATATTATCCGACTGAACTTCAAGGCCTAGGTGCACAATATATACCTGTCCACACATCTCTACCTTTCTTAGTCCATGCCAAAAAAACAGCTCATCCACGGATGTGGCTCTATTACCAAATGAAAACAAAAAAAAATAAAATAAACATTCCTGCGATCTGTGCTACTCCAAACCTTATGAATCCTATGGAAAAACTGGAGCTAAAAATAAAAGTACCAGCAAATAAACCTCATCTACTTGACAGGGGGTCTGATAGAAAACAGAAAACAACCAGCATACTAACAAATCCTGGTATGAATTGCATACACATTGAGACTCCTGTAAAGCCTTTCTGCCACCTGTCTGAGCCTCACAGGTCTAACAATATATTTAAACTGTAAAAGAACAAACCTAGTAAACAACAGAACAGTAAAATAAACTAATAAGACAAAACAACTGTATACATAAAGAACAGTACAGGTCTGTTAGAAACTCTGCTGATTGAGTTTAAATCAAGTCCATACTAGGGAGGGAGCAAAATTTACCCTTTCATCGCTTGCTTGCAGTCGGCCATTTTGACACATCTGCACATGGTGGGGCACATGAGACTGAGAGAAAATACTATTTTGTCTCTGTAAATGTCTGTTCTCCATGCTGGACTTCTCACAATTAATTGTGCAATGACAATTCCTTGCAATGTGTCCAAAGTGACCACATTTAAAACATTTAACAGAGCAATATTTCCTCTCTCTCCTTGTACCTGACAATTTGCAGTACCTGGCAATATGACCTGAGCCATCACAGGCATAACATCTAATGGATGCCATGCTTGATGTAGGGCCCCTAACAGAACATACTTCCTTTTGTCTGGATATTTTAAACTGTTCCATCACTAGGGATGCACTTTTAACAATTTTACGTTTGCATTTTCTCATTATTTTACACTTGTCATTACATTTATTGATTGGATCAAAATTTGTTGAAATATTTGATCCATCACTCCCCCCTTTTTGCCCTGCACAGGGCACAATTGGTAGAGAATCAGGCCTTGGTCTCAGAGACAAAGAGAAGGCCGGCACCATGTTTGAAAAATCATTGATGATATTTTGCAAATTTTTAATCAGTTGGGATCTAGTATCAAGATCAACACTCAACTGATTGATTATGGCATCACTAGCTGCTGCTTTGTCCTTAAATGCTTTGATCTCAGCCTCGGACCGAGTCAGCTGTGCACCAATATCAAGACAATGATTTTTCATCTCAAGCAGTTGCGATTCAAGCATGCAGATCTGATTATCTCTATCCATATCACATTTACCATTCTCTGCCAGTTATGTCTGTAAGGCACAAACTCTCTGCAAATTTGTTACACAACACTGGCAGTGAAACTTTGGGGGATCTTACTTACACAATGAGTCCTCATATACACAAATCAGTTTTGCTAGCATGTGGAGCCGTTTGCTTGTTTTATTCAAAACCGACCATCTGTCTATACACATGCTATCATGAGCACATGCTTGCTCCAATAGAGCAGACCACAGCAATTCTGCAGATTTGGGTGTACTGGGGTACACTGGGTTAAATTTACTGTGCTTTGCCAAGCATTTCAGGGTGGATAAATCCATACTCACTCTTCCTGGAGCCATCACGGTCATCCTCCTTGTCCCTTCTGTGCTGCTTGAAAAAGGTCCTTTTACCTCCAGAACACCTTTTCCTAACCAGCTGGTCTTTCTCTTGAGAACGACTATGCCTCTTTGGAAGAATGCCTTGGTATAGATCACCCCAAATGCTCAAAGATTGTAAAGCAAACAGAAAAACATTAAAAATCAGAAGAAAACAAAAGATTGGGTTCTCTGTTATAGATTTTGTCCCGTGTACAGCTCATGCTGAAAAGCTGTGTCATTCGTCTGAACTTTCAGCACTCTGAACGCACAGAATTACACAACAGTTCACTCTGTATCAATGTAATCTGTCCATGTCCCCCTGGCCTGATCAGTTCACAAACAATGACCACAAATAATCACAGAGCAAAACACAAAAAACAAAATCACAACAGTTGAGCCTGGCTCGCCATTGTTAAAGGCCGGGGTTTCCCTCCAAAAAATCGGTAATTAATGGGGGAACTCTCCTACACCTCTATTCAAGTCCGATATTAACTATTAACATCAAACTTGACTATTAAGAATTAATATCCACTAACGTTATCTGTGCCTTATACTATACACCAACTGAGACAAAACCGCGTGCTAATAAAAGGTATATATTACACAAAAGTCTACAGTTAATGTACTACTATTTATCCCACTAACACAGTACACAATAATAATAGCAATATACAATTCCCAATTACCTATTTTCCACCCATGTTTCCTAATCACTCATGCGGCCCACCCAACTATACTAACTTTCCCTATATATATACAGATACAAGGATATCAATATCGAGGAGGGTTAGTACAGGGTATGTAGGGCTAGTAAGTAAAGAGTTACTGGGGAAGAGAGATACTCAGCCATGTGTTGTGTCCATCCTCTCCAAGTGTCCAAAAAAGGGGCAAGCACATGAGTGCTCTGGGGTTTTTAAGTCCAGCACAGGAAATGATGTATTATTCCCCGCCCACTGGCTAAGGTCTTTGTTCATGTCCAACCATACTCGCAAAACCTGTTTTAGTACATTACTGGACATTTTGTTGATCCTGCCCCCAACAGCAGCAAACAGACTGAAACACATAAGGAGATGGGGGCCAATGTATACCTGTATACTTATCTGCAAACATGGCTATCATGCAGATACATATATACATGTACAACCTAGGACACTTCCCTTTACACAATGGGACATAGAATCTTCCAGCTGTGCTAAAAGCTGAAAGTTCTTATCTACAATTCAAGACAATTACCTCTCTCAGCTGGTAGATGAACCAACCAGGGAAGGTAATCTGCTGGATCTGGTGCTTTCAAATAGACCAGATACAATTTCAGATCTACAGGTCCGGGAGCATTTGGGAAACAGCGACCATAATATTGTAAGTTTCAATGTAATATTTAATAAAACTTTTCAAAAAGGAAATGCAAAAACCTGGAACCTTAGGAAAGCTGATTTCAGAAAATTAAGGGATGAGCTTAATCGTGTAGACTGGGACCATGTCATGGTAACTGGGAATACCGAACGTAAATGGGACATGTTTAAGGAAATACTACTAGAATCCTGTAGAAAATGTATACCCTTTGGTAATAGAATATCCAGGAATAAAAAGAAACCATTATGGATAATTAAGACAGTACAAAGTTTAGTAAGACAAAAACAAAGGGCATTCAAAATCTTGAATGCCGAGAGTACAGAAATAGCATTTCAGGAGTATAAAGACCTAAATAAGAAAAAAGAAATCAAGCAAGCAAAATTATCTACAGAGCAACAAATCACCAGGGACATTAAATTAAATCCCAAAAAATGTTATACATACATCAATGGCAAACAGAGAAAATCAGATGTTATCGGCCCCTTAAAAGAATATATAGATAATTATAGAAGACAAAGAAAAGGCTGAGGTGTTAAACAGACACTTTTCATCCAAGTTCATCAACAAACAGCCTGTTCCCGGGATCTTTCAACAGGGCAAAAATCAAAGTTAACCACCTGATATGACTAGTTTAACACAAAAAGAAATACACCTGCATCTGAACAAATTAAAAGTTGACAAATCCCCTCGACCATATGGTATTCATCCACGGATACTGAGGGAATTGAGCTCAGTAATTGATAAACCACTGTATCTTGTATTCTTAGACTCTTGAAACAGGGGTAGAGCCCCAGGTTTCGAGGATAGCCAATGTGGTACCGATTTTTAAGGAAGGTAAGAAGGTGGTTCCAGGAAACTACCATCCGGTTAGTCTGGTCTGACATCAGTAGTGTGCAATGTTTTTGAGGGCATCATAAGGGATGACCTGCAGAGTTATATTGCAGAGAATAATATAATTAATGATAATCCGCATGGATTCATGAAGAATAGGTCATGTCTAACCAACATGTTGGGGTTCTATGAGGAGGTAAGTGCAAATCTGGATGCTGGCAATGCGACTGATGTGATTTATCTGGACTTTGCAAAGGCATTTCATACTGTACCACATAACAGCCTTATACTGAAGCTACAGAAGCAAGGACTTGGGGGAACTATGTGTAGATGGGTAAGGAATTGGCTAAATGATAGGAAACAAAGTGTCGTCATAAATGGTACATTCTCTAAATGGGACATAGTCTGCAGTGGGGTGCTGCAATGATCTGTGCTAGGACCAATTCTCTTTACCTCTTTATTAATGACCTGGGGCATGGGATTGTGAGTAAAGTGTCAGTTTTTGCTGACAATACCAAAGTATGTAGGATATTAAAATCTGATCTTGACATTACGATATTGCAGAATGATCTGGATAAGATGACTGAATGGTCAAACACTTTGCAGATGAGGTTTAATGTAGATAAAGATAGAGTAATGCACCTAGGATGGAGTAATCCTATTGCTACATATACAGTGGGTACGGAAAGTATACAGACTCATTTAAATTTTTTACTCATTATTTCATTGCAGCCATTTGGTAAATTCTCAAATTTCATTTACACTTTTGTACATTCTGCACCCCATCTTGACTGAAAAAAAACTGAAATGTAGAAATCTTTGCAAATTTATTAAAAAAGAAAAACTGAAATATCATATGGTCATAAGTAAGCTTAGCAGCAGTACTCAATGACAAGCAGCTGCCACAAAAGCAAACAAGATTTTAGGGTGTTTAAAAAGAGTAATAAAATCTTGTGATCCCAACATATTGTTACCCCTTTATAAATCACTGGTGAGGCCACATCTAGAATATGGAATTCAGTTTTGGGCTCCACCTTTTAAAAAAAATATTAGATTTATAGGAAAGATTGGCCTATTTTGAAGGCCGATTCTAATTTGAAAGATGCTATTGGAGGTTTTCCGTCTATAACCTACCAAAGAGGAAAAAATTTGAGAGATTTTTTCATGCATAGTCATTTTGTACCACCGAAAAATAGTTCCATGCCCGAGATATCCACTGGAGGAATGATAGGGTGTTTGTATCCCTGCGTCACATGCACTTTTTTGCAAATACTTACCCACAATAAAAGGGTTTATTAACCCAGTGGACAACAGATATTTGCTGTAAGACCAGAGGGGTAGTATACTCGATTATGTGTCCATGCCTCAAGCTGTATATTGGAAAAATGGTTCAGGAACTGAGAAGGGTCTCTAAACATATAAGTTCAATCAATATTCTTGTGGACACACTACTTTTGGAACACATGAGAAATGTACATACCTCTAATCCCTTAGATTTTAAGGTGTGGGGTATTAGACATTTAATTTTAGGACCTCAAAGTGGCAATTTGTATAAAATCCTACTTCAAGAAGAAAGTTGGTGGATCTATAGGTTCATATCACATAGTCCCTATGGCCTAAATAAGGGTTTATCATTTGCTGCATTCATTCCAGACTAAACAAGTGATTGAACTTTGGCTACTTTATGAGGAATAAAATAATTTTTCCTGCCATCAAAATAAATTGAAATAATTATAGGGAATTTTTGCTATATATGGGCTGTAGTCTGACATGAATTGATAATTCCAAAAGGGATTCATGCATAATAATAAGATAAATGTTGACTTACATATGTAATATATGAATGATGGGCTGAGGTGAGATATGATGTCCATTTATTTATTTCCTCTTATCTTTAAATTTACACAAATTTGAGATAAAAAATGATCATATGAAAGGATAGGTGATGTTAAGTATCATGATCTAACAACATCCACAATAATAAATGAGTTGTCATAAATCCTCCCCATGTCCCTTTCTTTGATGATGTAAAACGCTGCCCATGATGACTGAGATATGTGAAGGAGAAGCTGAGACATACGCACTTGCGTGTCTCTTCTCTGTGGTTCTCGGGTAAGCGCAGGCTCATTGAACATGTGTGACTTGGGAGATGGATTTCCCTGTTAGGAGCGTGATTGGTGGACACTTTGGCGTAACTGCGCAGGCGCGCACACATCATATAACCCGGATATGATGTGGATGTGCAAGGGGCCTTTGAGTCCCGGGATTGGAGAGTGATTGGTGGATACTTGAGTGCAAGTGCACAGATGCGTATATGTCACACAACCCGGAGGGATTTGGATCCTATGGAGCCCTGGTATTGGTGAGCTCAATTTATGTGATAATGGAAAGTGATGTGACATAGGTTGCTGAGAATGAGGATAGGAGGGAGTAATGCTCTGTTTCTGATTTGGACAAAACTGTTGAGTAACAACATTGTCCGGCCAGTGAGAGAGGACCTGGTTTATAAACAAGGCAATTATTGGTCAGTAAAATCTCTGTTTAAGGCGGTGTGCCCACGATACAGATTTAATGTGCTTCTGCAGCGGCATTTCTGCCGCTGAAGGACATTAAAATCATTTGTTAAGATGTCTGCCATGTTTCTCAATGATAATCCGCATGTGCTGCGGATTATCATTGCGGAAAAAAATCCGCAGCACAACCAATTTGGGTGTGATTTTGCGGCGAAATCGCACCCATTGACTTGCATTGAACCGCACAACATCCTCATGTATATACATGCGGATGTTATGCGGTTCAATGCGCGGATGGTACCCAGGTTGGGAGAAGAGGAGACTCTCATGTGACCTGGGTACCATCGTACCTGCAAGTTAAAAAATAATTATAAAGTAAAAAATGAAAAAAATATTCATACTCACCTCTCCGGCGGCCCCCAGTCTCCTCCCGGTGGCAATCCTCTCTCCTCAGCGGCCCTTGGTATACTGGCAGGACCTGCGTTGACGTCATTGAGTCAGCTGATGGTCGTGCGACCATCATCTGACCGCTGACGTCAGCAGTCGCATGACCATCAGCTGACTAAATGACGTCACCACAGGTCCTGCCAGTACACCGCAGGGCTGCCGAGGAGAGAGGATTGCCGCCAGGAGGCGACCGGGGATGCCGGAGAGGTGAGTATAAGGGTTTTTTTTCTTTCTACTTTTTAATTCTTTTTATTTACACTAGATGCATGATTTGAAGCAGAAATCTCCTCATAAGTTGGTCACACAATATAAATCCATGCCAGTTGCATGGATTTATATTGTGTGACCAAATTGTCAAGCCCTATTCCAAGTGATGCTCAAAATCGCTTGGATAACCACTCGAAAAAAACACATGCATAAACGCATGTAAAAACACTTGAAAAACGCTGAAAAAAATGCATGTAAAATCCGCATGCGTTTTTTCTGCCAAAGAGATGCAGAAATGCTCAGGAAATTTCTGCTTCAAATCTACATCATGGGCACATACCCTAAGTGTTACTGATTTTGAAAAAGAAAAATAATACAGTGGCGCTCCAAAGGAGTGACCGGCAGGACTGCAGCGAATTATAAACAAAACCACAATTGACCAAAGGGGCAAATTACTAAATTATATAATTCGCGCTGAGCTGCTGGTTAATAGAAAAAAAGAAGGAGCAGGGATAAAATCAATAAAGAATTTATTTAAATAGGAATAAAAATGCATAAACAATAATTTATGTTAACAGTAACTTCAAGAACCGCTTTTAAGAGGGTAGATTAAATATGAGAGGCAAGATGAAGTCAGTTTGATAGTAGAAAACAGCCAAGAATGTCAGAGTGGTCAATAGGTTACATAGAGCGACCCTGGATGGAGAGAAAGGTGCATTGGTTAGAGTGGGTCAATGTTCCAAATAGTGGACTAATTAAGAGGAGACTGGTGTATTACCTCATTGGCTGTAAATTAGATTTCCTGACAGTTTGTGCTTAATAAGGTTTTGACGATGACTAGGTATACACAGGTACCTAGTATACAAAAAACCTCAAATATGTGCAAGACAAGAAAGGGATTATATCGTAATAATAATTAATCTGACAATAATTACCTGATACGAGGGTTCTATATTTTTATCCTAGATCAGTACTTCAAGTTGATAAAGGGCTCTTTTGAAAAGTAGAACAAATAATTCACCTGGAGGGATAAAGAAGGTAATAATATTAATTGGTTAAAGCAGGTGCATGTATGCTGACCAGTTCCACTATATCATACCTAATGTGCCTGATGATTGTTTATTTGGTGGCGTTTTATTCTTCCCTAGGTTGGCTCCAGTGTGGGCTATCTAACACGGTTCCTTCCAAGTATATGGGGTAGTTCCTATTCGCTAGGCAGATGAAGGGACCCGGTAATGCCAAATTTCAGTCAGGTGTTGCAAATTGCGTGGTCCTAATGGTAGCAGGAACAATGGGTGACCAATTTTGTTGCTGTAGGATAAAGGAAGGGAGTTATCAGGCAGTTCCCGATATTCACTGCAGTGATCGCGACTTTAATGCGGTGGATAAAAGGAAGCAGGAAAGATACTGGAGGTGCACGATGAGAGCAATGGTGTTACCTTATCGCTGTCTTCCTCTGGCCTGATGAGCGATTTTTGAGCGGTGGAGTTGGAGTGAAGCAGAGTCCCGGCCGGTGACTCTAGCTTCCGGCAGGTGCAGTACTCGTTGGCATGCTAGCTTATGGTGAGGCAAGCAGAACGAGCAGGACCTGACGTGATGTCACAATCATGTGGTGCTCATGTGATAGAACAGGCTATGGAGGACTGAAAGGACCAAACCAGACGCGTTTCGGGAACAAAGACGGTTTCCTTCCTCAGGGATGGTGCTTGATGGTGTCTCAGCTTCTTATATATGCAATATGGGAGGTCCTTTAATCATTAAAGGCAAACAATTCAATTTCACTATTGAGACCTTTAGGTCTCAATGTGTCCATGTTAAAAATCCACTGGCTTTCAATCCTGGACATACGTTTAATATAGTCCCCTTGCCGCCAGTGCTTGGGTAGTGTTTGGATACCGATCACCTGGGTGCCATAGATTTTTCCCCATGTTTTATAGTGTAATGTTTGAATAGGGGGTGGCCTATAAATTTATTTTTGATATTCCTAAGGTGCTCATTAATCCTTACGTACATAGGGCGCTTAGTACATCCAATGTTTAGTTTGTCACATCGACATTTTAAACCATAGACCAATCCCTTTGCAGAGCATGTGAAAAAATCAATGATAGGGAACTCAATATTATGATTCTCAGGCTAAGTGCCCACGTTGCGGTACTGAAGCATATTTTTTACGCTTCTCCCTGGCGGGAAAATCGCATGCGGATTTTACATGCGGTTTTCCCGCCAGGTAGAAGCGTTTGTGAGGCATCTTTGCAGCATCTTTGCATGCATTTCCGCATGCGTGTTATCAAGCACTTCTCCAAGTGATTTAAGCATCACTTGGAAAAGTGCTTGACAACTTGTTCACACTATGTAAATCCATGCAAACGGCATGGATTTATATAGTGTGACCAAGTAATAGTTAAAATAAAAGAATCAGAATGGTAAAAAATAAAAAAATAAAGTTTATACTCACTTTCCGATGCATTCTCTGCCCCGTCCAGAGTCTTGAGCGGCTCACGCTGTTGTGTGCAGGACTGCGGTGACGTCATTGAGTCATGTGATGGGTCACATGACTCAATGACGTGGCAGGTCCTTTACACAACAGCGCGACGGCGGGAAAACACCGGGAAGACATCAGAAGATAAGTATAAACTTTATTTTTTCTTTTTTTTACAGGTTCTTTCGTACCCAGGTCTGGATGAGAGTCTCCTCTCATCCAGACTTGTGTACCATCCGCACATTGATTCCGCTGCGCTTCCGCAAAATTAATGAACATGCTGCGGATTTTTGACCACAGCATATACGCTACGGAAAAATCCGCAGCATGGGCATTGACATTGCGGAATGCCATTGGGGACCATGGGGTGCGGATATACATCCGTTTTACAAGCATTTACGCTGCGGAAATTCCGCAGCATATACGCTTGCAATATGCAATGTGGGCACACAGCCTTAATAATTTTATGGTTCTTCATAGGTAATCATTTACAGACTGAGCATTTTTTACATGGATAAAAACCTGTAAGATTGTTTGGACAGAGATGCTCAGTATTATAAGAATCACTTTTTGAAGGATTTTTCACTGATGGGGCAATAATATTTCTTAAATTATTAGCTCTTTTAAGAATAAATTTAGGCTGTGGAGGTATTAGATCACCAATAATCTTGTCTTCCTTCAGAATGTTACAGTGTCTGTTGACAATTTTTTTAATTATTTTAGTGTTAGCGTCAAACTGAGTGATAATAGGGATATAGGCTAGGGTATCCTGATTTTTCATGTTGTGTTGGATTTTATCTGTTAGTAGGTTTTCCCGTCATATCTCTGAAACAGCCTTTTGAGTGACTTCCAGGAACTCCTTTTCGTAGCCCTTTTCCAGGAATTTTTTAGTGAGAGTTTTAGCTTCCTCTTCTAAGTCCACCATTTTGGAGCAATTCCTGTGTATTTTCATGTATTCTCTCCTCGGGATATTAAGAAGCCAATTTTGAAGATGACAGCTATCCAAGGGGATATAGCTGTTAACATTACTTGGTTTAGAATAAGTCCGTGTGTACAATTAACCTTGTTCGATATAGATATTAATATCTAGAAAATTAACCTGCTGTTGGCTAGTATTAGAGGAAAAATCAAGGAAAAATTCATTAATATTGATTTCGTGTAAAAATTCATCCAATGACTTCTGGTCTCCGGACCAGATGAAAATAATAACATCTATGAATCATTGCCAGAGGACCAGGTTTGCGCGCAGCAAGCCATCGGGGTAAATGTGAAGGTCTTCTCATCTCCCCACGTATAAATTGGCATAGCTAGGTGCGAACCTAGTCCCCATGGCTGTACCCCATTTCTGGGTATAGTAGTTCATCTCATACTGAAACTAGTTGTGAGATAAAATAAATGTCATGCATTCTTGGATAAATGAGATCAGTTCTGGGGGGGGTTTACTAATTTTTTTAAGAACATAAGCAGAGGCCTCACACCCTTTTTAATGTTGTATCACGGTATACAGTGATGATATATCAAGAGAACACTGTGTGCAGAATTATTAGGCAACTTGTATTTTAGAGGATTATTTTTATTATTGATCAACAACTATGTTCTCAATCAACCCAAAAGACATACATATCCAAGTTTAATATTTTAGGAAGTTGGAGTGGGTTTTTTTTAGATTTGGCTATCTTAGGAGGATATCTGTTTGTGCAGGTAACTTTTACTGTGCAGAATTATTAGGCAACTTATTAAAAACCAAATATAATCCCATCTCACTTGTTTATTTTCACCAGGTAAACCAATATCAATGCACAAAATTTAGAAATAAACATTTCTGACATGCAAAAACAAAAACCAAAAAAATTAGTGATCAATATAGCCACCTTTCTTTATGATGAAACAAAACAGCCTTCCATCCATAGATTCTGTCAGTTGCTTGATCTGTTTTCGATCAACATTGCGTGCAGCAGTCACCACAGCCTCCCAGACACTGTTCCAAGAGGTGTACTGTTTTCACTCCTTGTAGATCTCACATTTTATGATGGACCACAGGTTCTCTATGGGGTTCAGATCAGGTGAACAAGGGCACCATGTTTCTTCTTTTAGACCTTTACTGGCCAGCCACGCTGTGGAGCAGTTGGATGCATGCGATGGAGTATTGTCCTGTATGAAAATCATGTTTTTTCTTGAACGATACTGACTTCTTCCTGTACCACTGCTTGAAGAAGTTGTCTTCCAGAAACTGGCAGTAGGTCTGGGAGTTGAGCTTCACTCCATCCTCAACCCAAAAAGGTCCCACAAGTTGATCTTTGATGATACCAGCCCATACCAGTAGCCCACCACCACCTTGCTGGCGTCTGAGTTGAAGTGGAGCTCTCTGCCCTTTACTGATCCAGCCTCTGGCCCATCCATCTGGCCCATCAAGAGTCACTCTCATTTCATCAGTCCATAAAACCTTTGAAAAATCAGTCTTAAGATATTTCTTGGCCCAATCTTGATGTTTCATCTTATGTTTCTTGTTCAAAGGTGGTCGTTTTTCAGCCTTCCTTACCTTCGCCATGTCCCTGAGTATTGCACACCTTGTGCTTTTTGATACTCCAGTAACGTTGCAGCTCTGAAATATGGCAAAACTTGTGGCGAATGGCATCTTGGCAGCTTCACGCTTGATTTTCCTCACTTCATGGGCAGTTATTTTGCGCCTTTTTTGGCCAACACGCTTCTTGTGACCCTGTTGGCTATTTGCCATGAAACGCTTGATTGTTTGGTGATCACGCTTCAAAAGTTTGGAAATTTCAAGACTGCTGCATCCCTCTGCAAGACATCTCACAATTTTGGACTTTTCAGAGCCCGTCAAATCTCTCTTCTGACCCATTTTGCCAAAGGAAAGGAAGTTGCCTAATAATTAAGCACACCTTATATAGAGTGTTGATGTCATTAGTCAACACCCCTCCTCATTACAGAGATGCACATTAAGATTTACTTAATTGGCAGTTGGCTCTCAAGCCTATGCAGCTGGGAGTAGGACAACATGTATAAAAAGTATCAAAGTGATCAAAATACGCATTTGCCTAATAATTCTGCACGCGGTGTAGTGTTGAGCGAGTATGTTCTGCTAACCCTTTCGCCGAGTATGCTTGGGTGAGCACTTAGTAGTTACAGCTGCTCGGTGTTATGCTTAAATCAGTCCCGTGTGCATGATTTGCGACTGTTTGACAGCTTTAATACATGTGAGGAATGATTGTTTCTTTTGCATTCCTCACATGTAATAAAGCTGTCAAACTGTCGCAAATCATGCACACAGGAGTGATATAAACATAACACCGAGCAGCTGTAACTACTCGGGGCTCGCCCGAGCAAACTCGGTGAAAGGGTTAACAGAACATACTCGCTCAATACTAATCAAGAGTACCCAGGATATAGTTCTCTTTCCAGGTGATGTTATTTAACAGTTTAAGGACATGTTTGCTATCCTTGATATATGCTGGAAGTAGGGGGACAAGATTCTGCAGATGGAGATTTATAAACCAGGAAAGGCTGGATGTGAGGCATTAAATCCCAGATATAATAGGTCTTCCTGGGGGATTTTGGAGGAATTTGTGAATTTTTGGGAGGTAGTAAAAAACCGCCATTCTAGGATGGTGTAGATTGATGAAGTCAAACTCCTGTTTATTAATAAAGCCGAGATTCAATCCCTTTGTGGTGAGAATTTTCATCCCATTTTTGTATAATGGAGTAGGATCTTGTTTGACTAACTTATATGTACGTGAGTCACTTAATAGTCTTAGGGCCTCTTGTTGGTATTGATCATGGTCGAGGATAACTATCCCTCCTCCCTAATCAGTAGGTCGAATCACAATCTTTTGATTGGTCTAATAGCTTTCAGTTCTAATAGTGTTAGATTATTCTTAAATCTAGAACATTTTTTATCACTGATAAGACAAATATCGTTAATGACATTTTTTTGGAAGCTTTGAAAAGACTCAGAATATTCATTAAGTGGATTGAAGTTTGATTTATTTTTGAGGTTGGTATGAATATAATGTATAGAGGAGGAGTTTTGAGGATCATAATTGTGCTGAGGCGGTTCTTTTTTCAAAAAATTTTTATTGCAAGTTTTCTCATAAATTGTTTAATGCTAACAAATGCCTGAAACTTATTAAACCTAGAGGAAGGTGCATATTTCAGGCCTTTATTGACTAAGGTAGTTTTGTTGCTCTTAACAGGATAACGACTTAAATTAAAAATGTTGGAGTTTTGTTCCTTTATTTCCTGGTGTTGTTTTTTCTTCTTTTGGTGAATTTCCCCCCCTGCAGTCCCTCTTGCGCTTTTTCTTGGTGCCATATGAAAAAAAATCCAAATTGGCCATCCTTTTGCAGACCTATGGGCGGTTATTTGTTCTTTCGACATGTGAGGGTGTGACTATATTAGCTGGATCCACACTACCAAGCTGAGGAGTGTCAGAGCTATTTTCTAGAAGATGATATCTGTTCCATGTAATAATGGGGGTATGGTGTGTCACAATAGTACTTGGAGGAGGGGTAGTAGTGAGTAAATTAAATGTTTCTAGTAATTGAGAGAATTGTGTGATCTTTTGGTAGGATGTTTGGGGATCCATCTCTGAAGTAGGGTGCACTGAGAATCTATCATCTGATGGTGAGACATCTGAGGGTGTGGCATCTACTTGGTCAATTGTTTCAAAAATGATGCTAACCCTTTTTTGAGGGTGGGATCTGCCCTCAGGGATGGCATCCCTGCCAAATTTCCGTTATTTTTTTGAGATAATCTCCTTTTCCTTTTTGTGTATTCTATTCCTAATGCTATTGGATAGGTTGATAATCTCAGGATGATTCTGATATGGTTTAATTTCAGTATACAGGATATTTCCTCTTTGGATTCTATTAAATGTTTTTTCCTTTTATCTATTATAAATTAAACGGCCTGTTTTGAAAAGGACTTAAACATAATCTCCCATTCAAGGAGGGTACTAGGGTCCCCAATATCTCCTGATAGTAGTTTGGAGGCTACCAGTCCAGCTGGGATAGTATCAAAGGCAAGATAATGTTCCAAAGTCGCTATCTCCCATAAATCAAGCATTTCTTTTAAAAGGTGCTGTTCCACTATTTTAAGTGATTCTTTAATATGGTCAATATTCTCAATATTTGGTGGGTGTGTAGTTTCATGATGGGCTAGATTAAAAAACCTTTGAATTTCATCAATGTGTTCTTTTCTATCAATCCATAAATTAGATAGTTCGCGCTGAGCTGCTGGTTAATAGAAAAAAAGAAAGAGTAGGGATAAAATCAATAAAGAATTTACTTAAATAGAATTAAAAATGCATAAACAATAATTTATGTAAACAGTAACTTCAAGAACCGCTTTTAAAACGGTAGATTAAATATGAAAGGCAAGATGAAGTCCATGTGATAGTAGAAAACAGCCAAGATTGTCAGAGTAGTCAATAGGTTACATAGAGCGACCCTGGATGGAGAGAAAGGTGCGTGGGTTAAAGTGGGTAAATATTCCAAATAGTGGACTAATTAAGAGGCCTGCCTCATCATAAGATAGCGCGTCAACAAGTACTGCACCACCGGAAGCTAGACTCACCGGCCGGGACTCTGCTTCACTCAAACTCCACCGCTCAAGAATCGCTAAGCAGTCCGGAGGAAGACAGCGATAAGGTAACACAATTGCTTTCTTCGTGCACCTCCGGAATCTTTCCTGCTGCCTTTTATCTACCGCATTACAATGGCTGCATCTTGCTTGAGGTAAGACTACAAATAAAGGGACTATCATAGCGGGGGACCTGTGCTGTTGCTCTGGTCTGCGATCACTGCAGTGAATATCGGGAACTGCTTGATAAGTCCCTTCCTTTATCCTGCAGCAACAACATTGGTCACCCATTGTTCCTGGTGCCATTAGGACCACGCTCTTTGCAACACCTGCCTGAAATTTGGCATTACCGGGTCCCTTCATCTCCCTAGCAAAAATGAACTACCCCATATACTTGGAAGGAACCGTGTTAGATAGCCCACACTGGAGCCAACCTAGGGAAGAAAAAAACGCCACCAAATAAACAATCATCAGGCACATTAGGTATGATATAATCACCAGAGTCCAAAATTTGATCAATCCTCTTCGCACAAAATCAACTATTTGCAACACTATGTTGAGCCTAGAAAAATCGGCACAACAAACCAGAAGAGAATTCATAGGTAAAAACATTCTTTTTATTCAAAATACAATAAAATCAACCATATCACAAACAGGGACATAATAAAATCATCCACAGAGCAGATACACCCAAATTCAGAAACCGATGTAATTGGTAGCAGCAATGGTAAACCTCATTAAACACCCTGCAGAAGCACCTATGAATATTGGGTCAAGGGAAATAGATGGATATTTGTGCAAAGAAAGGCTAAATAGCTTGTATAATGAGTATAATAAAAATCCCTATGACAAGAAAACCTTCACAGGCAAAAAAGTGCTAATGCACATGGAAGAAGGAGAAAATTATCTTTATATGTAAAGCACATATGTGTGTGCACTGAGCGATCAAATGAGGCTTTGAAAGTACACCACATATATACTGAAAGATGAATAGGTAAACAAGTAATACTTACTGCTAATGGTGGACCTGCACATGTGGGAACCCCACCCCGACGACGCCGTTTCGCAGAGTGCTTCTTCCAAGGGGCGTTAAAAACTAGAGGGGAGGTGCTCTTTAAATACCCAGCGATCGGAATATAGCCAATCATACCCGTTATTGCACGAGAAAGTGGTCAATCAAAAGGAAGTTTCCGGCACAGGAGACTCGTGATGAAAGCGCTATGGAACGCATCCAGGAACACATCTAGTATAGGGGCGATAAACCGGAAGTAAACGGATGACACAGGAAATACTCTCAGATCATGTGATACCATCACGTGATGAGCTGGACCGCAGGGTGGAACGCATATTAAGCCAGTGGTACTATACCGGAAGTCAGCGATGGCCACAATGATCTGAGTAAATAGGTAGAATGCCACAATCGATATATATTTCATTTACTCTGAACTACAAATATATCAAAACTCCAAAGCAATCATAATAGGGGTTGAGGGAACCAGCTTTTACGGGCAGAAGTTATGTCACAGATACTGTGCCAGTCAGAAGGTGGCGCATGAAGAGCCCAAAAGCCGCCCACATGAAAGCTGTTTTCCGTCCGAGGCGCTGTGGGACACATGGCGGAATGCATGCGACCCCTATAGCGCCAAACCGGAGATCAGTAGACGCCATGGGTGCCTATGCGCACTGACTGGAACAGACAAGGAAATAATAAAGGGGACATTCAAAGTTATTTCAAAAACAAAAAAATAAAATCTATATCGCTGAAAAAAAGATAATACTGGCAGAAGAAAAGAAAAGTCCAAGGCAAATCCCAACTCCCACCTAAGTTCATATAGAACACCACCCACAACCATTTTCATACACCCATCATTTAAACAAATTTATGGAGAGTGCGATCACATGAGTTGGTGATAGTACTTATTCCGGAAACTGAAATAGCATTCAAAACCTACCAAGACCAAATAAAGTTAAAGTTAAAACGCAATAATGCCATAGTGAAACAAAATAGTCCATAGGTAATAATTAGTTTGAATATTATTCCAGATATATTAGAGAAATATCAAAAACATCCAAATTATATGAAGAACAGAAGAAGTGAGGAATGATGTCCAACACGACCAATTTCTCATCAGGATGACACTGGATATTGAGGTAAGTAATCTGGTTTTCAGCACACGTTCCAATACAGCAACAAGGAGGACACAGGACACCTTTGATGGTCACGGATCCACTAGGGTAAATAGAGCAAGACAAAATTAAAAATCTATACAAAAACACACATAAGTTGAATTAAAAGGGGGGGTACCACATCCTTGAGTCCTACAGAACGACTAGAAAAAGACACAAGAAGATGGAAAAAAGGGGGAGCAAAGACACACGCCAATGTGGGTTGACTGCAAAGCCCTTTCCACCAAGAAGAGTAGTGCATAATAGGAGTAAACAAATGACATTGCAAGCACAAGCCAAAACCATATTCCTACTTTGTGTAAATATTATAGCAGGATCAGATGGTCCAATAATATACATCAGAGAAAAGATCCAAACCCCAAGGTCTCATTTAGTCCCTGAGGTGCCAAGGTCCCCAATCTGAATATCCACCGACTTTCAGTTTGGGCCAGTATCTTTCCAAGATCACCCCCTCGCAGTCCCAGAGAAACCTGATCAATCGCTTTAATTTTCAGACCATCTGATTTACAATTGTGCCAGATCTTAAAATGTCTGGGGAGGGTTTTTAAAGTATCAAGGTCTTCAACAGTGGATGCTTTCTCTATGTGTTCCCTCGTCCTAACTCTAATTTCTCTTGTAGTTAGGCCAATATAGATTTTGCCACATGGGCATGTAGCATGGTATATGACGCCCTTAGAGGTACAGTTCAAATGCCTCCTAATTAATAATTGGCGGGAACCATCCTGGTTATGGAAGTATTTGTCCTTAATTAAATTTTTACATCCTTTGCAGAGACCACAAGGATAGAAGCCATTCACAGGGTGAGTCTTTTTTCCAAAACTTAAAGAGGGAGAATGGTAACTGTGCACCAAGGTGTCTTTAAGTCTCCTTGATCTCCGTGCCACGATTGAGGGTTTTGGGGGCAAGATCCTGTTCAGGACGGGGTCTGTGAGCAAGATCCCCCAGTGCTTCTGAAGGATCCAGGTCAGTTCATCCCACTGCTTGTTATATGTGGTGACCATACGGATTGTTTCCTTTTCTGGTCGAGTTGATTAAAGCTCCCCACCTCTTCCATAAAGCAGTTCATCCCTTTAAATTTTGGCAGCCCTGTCAAAACCTCTTTTAATACATCGTGAACTGTATCCCCTATCTTTAAATCTCCGTGTTAAATCACTGGATTGTTGGAAGAAAGTTTCATCGGTGGTACAGATCTTTCTAATTCGTAGGAACTGACCAATTGGAATTCCGTTGATTTTATTGGGCATATGGGAAGAGGTAGCATGCAATAAGGAGTTGGTAGAGGTTGGTTTTTGGTAGACGTCAGTGATGATGTGGCCATCTGGGGTAGTTGTAATTAACAAATCGAGAAATTCAACTTTACGACGAAATTTATATGTCAATTTAATATTGACATCATTATTGTTTAACCGTCCCATAAGATCATGTAACTGGTCAGCGGGACCATCCCAGATGAACCACACATCATCAATGAACCTCATCCAAGCCTGTATATTTTCCACTCCAGGGATGTGCCCATTATGAAAGATGTCACGTTCCCAAGCTCCCATGAAAAGATTGGCATACGAGGGGGCACAAGCTGCCCCCATCGCTGTTCCTTGCAACTGTAAAAATATTTCATTTTTGAAGATGAAAAAATTATGTTCCAATATAAATTAGAGGAGTTCTACAATCAAAAGTCTCAGTGGTTTTTCCAGATTGCTAGATTCCAGGAATAGCGTAACTGCTTGAAGACCATCACTGTGTCTGATGGAGGAGTAAAGGGCCTCCACATCCACTGTGACCATTGTCATCCCCTCATCTAATTGTAAATTGTTAATTCCCTGTAATGCTGCAGTGGTATCTTGGATATATGATGGTAAAGTCTGGACCAGAGGTTTAAGAAAGTAATCCAATACCAAACATGTAATTTCGCACAAACCCCCATTACCGGAGACTATGGGTCTCCCGGGTGAGTCGGCTGGATGTTTATGTAATTTTGGTAATAAATAAAAACATGGCAATCTTGGATGTGTTTTTCTAATGGTTTCAACCATTCTCTTAGGAATAATTTCCAGCTCATAAGTAGTGTTGAGCCACCCCCGTAGTGTTCGAGTTCGGTTCGGTTCGTCGAACACCCGTGTGTTCGCCGAACTGTTCGTCGAACTGTTCGTCGAACACCTTCGAACACCGTTAAAACCAATGGCAGGCAAACAAAAACACATAGAAACACATAGAAAACACCTTCAAAGGTGTCCAAAAGCTGACAAACTGCTCAGAAGACACAACTAACACATGGAAAAGTGACAAGTACATATAGTCATGCGAAAAGAAAAGAGGTGGAGGAGTAAAAGGAGGGGGAGACACAGATATAGGCATGTCATGCCCTTCTAAAATCCAAAAAGTGAGAAGCCGAGATGGCCAGTCCGCTCCTGCCCGTGCCACCTCCGTGTCGCCTGGGTTTGTGCCAGAGCCGCGGTGAACCCTGACGGCCAGCCCCCCTCTCCCTGTGGTGGAGGCAGCTCTAAGCTTTTTAATTTAAATTGTCCCTCTAATTTGAATGAATACACTTTAAATCCATTTACAAGGATCTATTGGAGGGCAAGTCTCATGCCAGCAGCCGCGTAATTCCAGCTCCAGTAGCGTCCACTAAAGCTGCTGCAGTTAAAAAGCTTTTATAAGGATCGAGCTCGGCTGTCCACCGCAAGGCATCCTAGTGCCAGTCTCAGCCCCTATGCCTTGGGGTGCCTCCTGATGCTCTTCACTAAGTATCCCGTGGTCCCGAAGCATTTCCTTTGAAAAAATTAAGTGTCCAAACTACAGGTGGTGTAGCTTGCTTAACAGCCGGGATAATCCGCTGACTAGCAGACACTGCTACTAGGCACAAAGTATTTCCTGGGCTAGATGCAGTTAAAAATTTGTAAGTAGATACTCTCGTTGGATGCTGAGAAAGCATTCCATAGAGTCTCCTGGCACGCCATATATGATTCTCTTAAAAAGCTTGGGGTAGGGGTCTAGGGGACCCTTTTATAGCCAAAATCACGGCCCTGTATCACAATACGTCACCTAGGCTGAAGATAAATGGAACTGTAGCACCGAGGGCTCGGTTGCTACAGACGTATTGCACCTCACCCAGAGGTGTGATATCTCACTCTCAGATAAGGATGGAGTGTGGATCAGGACCCGACACCTGCATGCATTACACCACATTGCCGTGGGGCAGGGCGACCAATATGCCCCTGAGATGGGCACGACAGTCCCTGTCCCTGGCTGGAGTGGGGGGAGGGAACACTGAGGAAGGGGAACCCTGCAGTGCAGGAGCAGGGAGGAAGCAGTTCCTGGGTGCATTGAGAAGGGAGTATAAAAGGTGGGCACCATCTTAGTTCAGTGCAGAGAAGTCTGAGCAGAAGTGGCAGGGAGCAGGGGCTCTGCATGAGCTCTGCTCCGGAGGCGGGCCTAGTAACAGAGGCCCAGGCCTGCAAGAGGGAGAAGGAAGGAAGAGGAGCGGAGAAGGCTCCAGGAATGAGGAATGAAGGGATCCCAGGGGTGCGGACGGGCGAGTCGCCACCGCACGCCCGAATCCACCTGCGTGGAGGGGTCAGGCCAAAGGGGGAGACCGGTCCCCGAACTAGTGGAGGCAGGAAACGACCCTCAGCTAGAAACCGGAGGCTCTGACATTTTATGTGGCGCAGCCCCTTGCTCCACCCGCTAGGAAGGCACCACATAGGGTCAGGGAAACTGGCGCCAAGTTTACCAAGAGGAGGCCCGAGGCAGCCGGACAGAAGTGTTGGTAAGAAAGGCCAGACAAAGGACACACAAAGGGGGTCCTGTGAAGCGCTCCAAAGTTATCTGGGAGTTGTCTGAGCCCCTCACCTGGTGAGCACAGTACGACGTGGGCAGCCGTTACCTGCAGACGTGGTCTGGATAATAAGAACTGTGAGTAAAGGCCCTGAACTGCATCACTGACTCCGTGTCGTTACTGCTGCTGCCCTGCACCATCACCCCCATCCTCCGCATACACTGCCCTGAGGCTATACTCCTCCCGTGGGGAGTTATGCTACGCTCTGCTGCACCCACAACACCAGCCTTAGCGTTCTGCCTTGTAGCGGCGGTTCACTCTGACCGCAATCCACGGGTGGCGTAGTCGGACATTTAAACATCAAAACCACATAAATAGTTCCGCCACTGGTTTGACCGCCCTGAGCCACAGAACCGGATCGCCGCCACGAAGACTACAACCACCAGCATCCACCAAAAAGGGTCCGGCTCCGGGTGTCCCAAGGCCCAGGGGGTGCGTCAGAACATTTTCATCACCTTTCACAATCACCAATGGGACAAGGCAGGGATGTCCTCTGTCCCCTCTCTTATACATCCTAGTGACGGAGCACCTGCTCTCATCAATTCGCCATAACCCCAATATTAGGTGGATTGAGGTGGGAGGCACCGAGTACAAGTGCTCTCTATTTGCTGATGATGTCCTAGTATATATCACTCAATCACATATATCCATCCCTGCTGTTATGGCTGAAATAGATCACTTTGTTACATGGTAAAATTTTAAAATCAATGCAGCGAAGTCTGAGGCCCTCGGTGTCTCCCTCCCTAAATCCATATAGGATTCCATCCAGTCCAACTTTCCCTTTGCCTGGCCCTCACAGGGTATCAAATACTTAGGAATTCCTATTCATAGAGACCTCTCCCATCTATGTTATCTTAATTTTGGGCCCTTTATTGAACAATGCCATACAGACCACGGTTGGCAAGTTAGAACTGTAAGATTCACTACGTGAACCACTGGTGTTTTGTGGAAAAGCACATGTACACCGCGTTCCAAATTATTATGCAAAAAGTGTTTAGGAGTGATAAGGGAAGAATTTGTTTGTTTGTCAGTTAAACTCTTTGATGGTGATGTGTGTAAGGGCTCTTTATATCACTGTAAGCAATTGCAGACACCTGTGCTAATTAGTTTGGCAGGTGTGTCCAATGAAAGGCAAGACTACTTAAGAAGGCTCTCTCACATTATTAAGCAGCCTACATTTTCTGCCAAAATGGGAAAGAAAAAGGATGTGTCAGCTGCTGAGAAGCAACAAATTGTGGAGTGTTTAGGTCAAGGCATGACTACAATCAACATTGTGCGATGATCAGGATGAAGTGTCTTGGCAATCAAGAAGTATGTAGCTGATTCACAGTACACACGTGTGCGTGCTGATAAGGGCAAATTGAGGACTCTTTCCTACAGGCAATTACGTCAGGTTGAAAGAGCAGCGGCAAAAAAGCCTTGTCATAGCAGCAGACAAGTTTTTGAAGCTGCTTGTGCCTCCAACGTCCCCCGAACAACAAGATGCAGGGTCCTTCAGAGGTTTGCAGCTGTGCATACGCCATCCTGTCGACCTCCTCTATCCACTTCACACAAGCAGAAACGGCTCCAGTGGGCCAAACATTACATGAAGACTGATTTCAAAACTGTTTTGTTCACGGATGAGTGCCGTGCAGCGCTCGATGGTCCAGATGAATGGAGTGGAGGATGGCTGGTTGATGGACACCCCACGCAAACACGGCTACAGCGCCAACAAGGAGGAGGTGGAGTAATGTTTTGGGCTGGAATCAAGGGGAGAGAGATTGTCGGCCCCTTTAGGATCCCTGAAGGCGCTAAAGATGAACTCCATAATGTATGTGGATTTTCTCAAACAGCACTTCCTGCCATGGTTCAAGAAGAAGAACCGTGTATTTCACAGCAAGATCATTTTTCTGCATGATAATGCACCATCTCATGCTGCACATAAAACATCTGCATCTCTGGCTGATATGGGCATAAAAGGGGACAAACTTATGGTGTGACCCCCATGCTCCCCTGACCTCTACCCCACTCAGAACCTTTGGAGCATCATTAAAAGGAGTGTCTATGATGGCGGGAGGCAGTTCACATCTAAGCAACAGCTCTGGGAGGGTATTCTGTCCTCATGCAAAACAATTGAAGCAGAAACCATCCAAAACCTGACAAATTCAATGGACGAGAGAGTTCAGAAGCTCCTTTCGAACAAGGGGTCCTATGTGAAAATGTAACATCACCTAGAATAAAGTTTTGAGTTGAAAACTGTTTGATTTCAGTTTCTAACAACCTGCTAATGCTTATAATTTCAAAAATGACCATTTTTTTGGTCTTTATTAAAATGAAAAGGTTGATCGAAAAGTTTGGGGGATCTAAGAGTGTGGCAACCCAGTAGTCATGATTACTTCGAATTCTGACAATATGAGGGTCATGCTGCAGGTAGTGCAGCAAGAAGGCACTTATGTGTCTTGCGCATCTCGGAGCCCCAAAATTATTTTCCGGGCTAGATGCAGCTAAAAATTATTTTTAATTTTAAATCTGGTGAAGCTTATTATAGATGGCCTAATAGGATCAGTGCTGCACACTGCTACAAAGCCCAAATTATTTTCCAGTCAAGATACAGATAAACATGATTAGTAATTTGAAAGCTTAAAACGGTTGGTAGGGTGATTTTAACCAATCATCAAGCTTTTACTCTCCCCAGGATGACACAGGGGTAGAAAAGTCGTTTCGGATCCATGATTTGTTCATCTTTATGAACGTGAGTCTGTCTACATTATCAGTGGAGAGCCGCGTGCGCTTATCTGTCAGCACACCACCAGCAGCGCTGAACACACATTCAGACAGAACGCTGGCTGCGGGGCATGACAAGATCTCCAAGGCGTAAGTGGCTAGCTCCGGCCATTTATCCAGATTGGAAGCCCAAAAAGAGCAAGAGTCCAGTGACACAGTCGTGGCTTCAATGTTTACTTGGAGATACTCCTGTACCATCGTCTCTAGGCGTTGACTATGTGTCAGACTTCTTGTCTCCTGTGGCCTTGCAAAGGATGGGCTAAAAAAGTGGTGAAATGATTCCGCAAAATTGATGTTACCAGCAGATACAGTGGTTCTGTTACGGTTTGAGTGCTGAACACTTGACGGTCCCACGGTTGGCAAGTTGGAACTGTGAGATTCACTACGTGCACCACTGGTATTTTGTGGAAAAGCACATGTAAGATTCTGCAACAGTCTCTGCTGATACTCCTGCATGCGTGCATCCCTTTCTATGGCAGGAATAATTTCTGCAAATTTACTTTTGTACCGGGGATCTAACAGTGTGGCAACCCAGTAGTCAGGATTATTTCTAATTCTCACAATTCGAGGGTCATGTTGCAGGTCGTGCAGCAAGAAGGCACTCATGTGTGTTGCGCATCCAGGAGCACCAAGTCCCTGTTGTGCTGGTGGCGAGGTAACAATCATGCTTCCTTCCTCTGTCCTCTCCCCCCAACCTCGCACAACAGAAATGTGATCAAGGTCTCCCTCATCTGATGAGTCTTCCATCAGTTCGTCCTCCACTTCTTCCTGGGCTCCTGCACCTTCCTCACTAGTTTGGCTGCTACCATGCGCCCTGGTTAAACCATCTCCCCCACCCTCACATGCCTGCCGCCTTGGTGCTGCCGACCGTCTGGACCTTGCAGATGTTAGCCCTTCCGCATACAACTCCTCCTCCTCTACTTCCTCCACCTCATCTTGTGCCACCACCTGACTCCGAATTCTGTTTAACATGTGCTCCAGCATGTAAATCACCAGAATAGTCATGCTGATAATGGCATCGTCAGCACTAAACATCTTCGTCGCCATTTCAAAACTGTGCAGAAGGGTGCATAGGTCCCTGATCTGAGACCACTCCTCCAGCGTGATTTGCCCCACCTCTGAATCTCGTTGGCCCAGGCTATACGTCAGAACGTATTGCACCAGGGCTTGTCGGTGCTGCCACAGTCGCTGCAACATGTGCAGAGTTGAATTCCACCGGGTAGGCACATCGCATTTTAGCCGGTGAAGTGGCAGGCCCAACGACTTCTGTAGAGATGTAAGTCGCTGAGCTGCGGGATGCGAACGGCGGAAGTGAGCACACAGCGACCGTGCCCTCTGCAGAAGGCCATCTAGTCTGGGATAGTGGGCTAAAAATTGCTGGACAACCAGGTTCAACACGTGAGCCATACAAGGCACGTGTGTGACATTGCCCCGGCGAAGGGCCGCACCCAGGTTTGCAGCATTGTCGCACACGGCCTTCCCTGGTTTCAGGTCCAGTGGAGACAACCATTCATGAAATTGGTTCTCCAGAGCTGACCACAACTCCTCAGCTGTGTGACTCACATTTCCCAGACATTTCAATGTAAAAACCGCCTGATGACGTTGAGCCCTACTGCCAGCATAGTAAGGAGGTGTGCAGGATCCCTTCTGCGCAGTTAGAAAGCTTGTGGCATGACCAGACAGGCTTTGGGTGCAGGTGGAAGACCGAGAGGAGGTTGAGGAGGCAGAAGCAGTGGAGGAAAAATGACATAAAGAGGATTGACGCACAACTCGTGGGGACGGCAAGACTTGGACAGCAGCCCCTTGTCCTGCTGTCACCATAGTTACCCAGTGCCCAGTCAGCGACATGTAACGCCCCTGTCCATGCCTACTCGTCCAAGTGTCTGTGGTGAAATGCACCCTGTCGCACACAGAGTTTCTCAAAGAAGCGGTGATGTTGTGTGCGACATGCTGGTGGAGCGGAGGCACACCTTTCTTTGAGAAGTAGTGCCGACTGGGCATCTGGTACTGGGGCACTGCGACGGACATAAGGTCTCGAAAATCCTCTGTGTCCACCAGGCGGAAAGGCAGCATTTCTGTAGCCAAGAGCTTGCAGATGGTGAAATTCAACCTCTTAGCTTTCTCATGGCTAGGAGGAAATGGTCTTTTACTTGTCCACATCTGAGGGACCGAGGGCTGGCTATTGTGCTTAGACGGGGTTGATAAGGGTGTCCCCGGCAAACTGCCGGTCTGTGAGGAAGATGCAGGCGGACATGTTAGGTTGCCTTGATCCAAAGGTGGTGCTATCGATGTCGGACAGCGCCCAAGACCAGCTGGTGTTACCACCTCCAAAGAAAATGATGACCTGCCAATCACGCTGGCTGTTGCGGGTAAAGAGGTGGCAGGTCTGCGCCCCAAAACAGGTGTGACTGCTGTCCCCCCAGTCACAGAGGATGAAGAGGCCGCGGATGCACAAGATATGGCAGACGGTGGTTGGCCCGGCCGGCTAGACCGCATTGTAGCACACTGAGCTTCCCACTGCAACTTATGCTTCATGTCCATGTGCCGGTTCATGCATGAAGTACTCAAACTATGTATTTTTTGGCCTCTACTTAGCTTTTGCTGACAAATGTTACAGATAAGACGAGTTGGGTCATCTTTATCGATCTGAAAAAATGCCCAGGCTATGCAAGGCTTAGCACCCATGCGACCTGAAGAGCCACCACGACTTGTGGTGAGAGGCAGAGTTGTGTTTGAGGATGCAGTTGTTGACGTGCTTCCAGTACTACGTCTCTGTCCAGGAAGGCGCAACCTGACCTCGTCGTCACTAGCATCTTCCTCCACCTCCTCTGCTGACCTCATCTCTTGGCTGACTGTGGGTTAACAGTAAGTGGGATCTCCGACCTCATCATCATCACCCTGTGCGTTATCACACCGGTCGTCCTCAGGGCCAACCTGTTCCTGCCCTGACAAAAAACTAAAGTTGTCGCTCCAATCAGGTATTTGAGTCTTATCATCGTCTTCCTCATTGTCTCCACCAACAGGAGTTACAGTTTGGGAATGAGGGTCTACATTATGGTCAGAACCTTCTGCGTCTGGTCCTGGATCCGACTCATAAAGATTCTGGGCATCAGTGCAGATCATTTCCTCGTCTGGATTCACAGAAGCGCTGGAGTCGACCTCTGATTCCCAGGCTATAGTATGAGTAAACAGCTCTGCAGACTCAACCATCTGTTCTACCTCATACTCAGACGGGCAGCTGGAGATTTGGGAGCTGTGAGGAAGCAAGTGTGATTTGGGTGACACCTTTGAGGACTGGAGTATTTGTGATGTTGAAGTTGATGTGGAGGAGAGCCCAGTTAAAGGAGCACTTGATATCCGTTGAAGCACCTGCAGTTTTTGTGCCTCATCTGGAATTTGTAGCGATTGGCGTGGCCGTAAGAAAGGGATCTTATCACATTGTCCGCTAAAAGAAGTAGACATTTTAGTTTGGCTGGAAGATGGTCTTTCTTCTGCACCTACCCCACGGACACAACCTTTTTTCCCCTTCCCAACACGCCTATTCCCCTTTCCACCAGCAGCAGGCCTTTTTCCACTCATTTTGGTGGTTAACTAATTCAAAACTCTGGAGTTGTTTGCACAAAAAAACAATGGATGGTAACTGAGCAGAGCTGAGTGGCCAAACTGTGGTATTAGGCCAAAACTATTGGCTGGGTTAGATGCAGAAAAAAATTATTTTTAATTTGCAACCTGATGGAGGTCAGTATAGATGGACTAATAGACCAAGTCCCACACACCGCTAGAAGCCCAAATATTTTTTCAGAGCTAGATGCAGAAAATTTTTTTATTCAATTTGCAACCTGATGGAGGTCAGTATAGATGGACTAATAGACCAAGTCCCACACACTGCTAGAAGCCCAAATATTTTTTCAGAGCTAGATGCAGAAAAAAATTATTTTTAATTTGCAACCTGATGGAGGTCAGTATAGATGGACTAATAGACCAAGTCCCACACACTGCTAGAAGCCCAAATATTTTTTCAGAGCTAGATGCAGAAAAAAATTATTTTTAATTTGCAACCTGATGGAGGTCAGTATAGATGGACTAATAGACCAAGTCCCACACACTGCTAGAAGCCCAAATATTTTTTCAGAGCTAGATGCAGAAAAAAATTATTTTTAATTTGCAACCTGATGGAGGTCAGTATAGATGGACTAATAGACCAAGTCCCACACACCGCTAGAAGCCCAAATATTTTTTCAGAGCTAGATGCAGAAAAAAATTATATTCAATTTGCAACCTGCTGGACGTCAGTATAGAAGGACTAATAGAACAAGTCCCACACACTGCTAGAAGCCCAAATATTTTTTCAGAGCTAAATGAAGAAAAAAATTATTTTTAATTTGCAACCTGATGGAGGTCAGTATAGATGGACTAATAGACCAAGTCCCACACACTGCTAGAAGCCCAAATATTTTTTCAGAGCTAGATGCAGAAAAAAATTATTTTTAATTTGCAACCTGATGGAGGTCAGTATAGATGGACTAATAGACCAAGTCCCACACACCGCTAGAAGCCCAAATATTTTTTCAGAGCTAGATGCAGAAAATTTTTTTATTCAATTTGCAACCTGATGGAGGTCAGTATAGATGGACTAATAGACCAAGTCCCACACACTGCTAGAAGCCCAAATATTTTTTCAGAGCTAGATGCAGAAAAAAATTATTTTTAATTTGCAACCTGATGGAGGTCAGTATAGATGGACTAATAGACCAAGTCCCACACACCGCTAGAAGCCCAAATATTTTTTCAGAGCTAGATGCAGAAAAAAATTATATTCAGTTTGCAACCTGATGGAGGTCAGTATAGATGGACTAATAGAATGATGCTATGCCCAAAAGATTTTACTTCACTAGGTGCAGTAAAAAAATTGGTATTCTATACACAGGTGGTATATCTTGCAACACAGATAGGCTACTCCACTGACTAACACACTCTGCAATAGGCCAAAAAGGATTAGCTTTGCTAGATTCAGCCAAATGCTGTGAAAAAAACTTGCACAGCACTGGCACAGACCTGCCTGGCAAAAACTGATAGGAACTGATGTAACCTAGTCCTGAAAAGGACTCCAATTACAATTAGTCTTTACTCCCACAATCTATCTATTTAAGAGCACAGACCTGCCTGATAAAAGTCGTAGGAAATGCTGTAACCTAGTCCTTAAAAGGACTGCAATCACAACTATTCCCTACTCCCAAGCTATCTGTATATTTGTGCGAAAATTGGCTTGAAATTAACAAGGTATATCGCACACAGCAACAGCGGTGCCGTCTAACACGCAGCTGCAGCAGTGAGAAAATGGTGGCGACGGGGAAAATGGCTTGGTCTTATAGGGCAAGGACATGTGACATACACTGCCAATCACACATGCCCTTGCTTGTGTGAAAAAAAGCACTTCGCTCCGTGTGTGCACTGCTGATAGGCTGACAGATTGCACCTCCCCACTGCAAATGCGGGAAAGAGAAAAAAAAATGGAGATCTTCATTGTTCCTGCAGAGATCCATCCCCTGCCCCTCCCCCCGCCCCGCTGTACACTCAAACTGCGTATTAACATTAATTTTCATCATTACTGAGAAAAAATCCAGTTATGATTTTGGTGCACGAACAGTTATCGAACATAACCTCGAACAGCCGAATTTTTCTCAAATTGTTCGTGTTCGCCGACCGGCTTGAACACCGCCCAAAACAGCTCGAATTTGAGATTGGCGAACAGTTCGAGTAGAACAACGCTCATCTCTACTCATAAGCCCTTTCCAAAATTTTGATGAGTTGATCATGGAAACAGGAGGACGGATCTTGACTAAGTTTTCTATAACACTTTGGGTTATTCAAAATTCTGTAAGCCTGTTTTTCATATAGAATGTGCGGCCAAAGGACCACATTCCCACCTTTGTCTGCCGGTTTTATGCAAATATCAGTTATTGCCTGCAATTCCTGAAGAGCAGTTCTTTCTTGACCAGATAAATTCGACAACCATTTGGGACTCTTAGGGAGTAATTCAATATCAGAGCTCACCATCTTAACAAAAACATCCACAGCAGAGCAGGTGCTCAATGCTGGGAAAGTCTTGGATTTTTGGATAAGCTGTATAGGAAACTTACCTGCACTGTTTGCTGGGGTCTCTTCTGAGAGTTCTTCCAAATCGTGGAGGGCAACTTTTTCTCTTTCGGTAGGGAACAAGACATCGATCTTACTGGTAGAGTGTAACTTTTTGTAAATAATCTTTCTAGCAAAAAGGTGAAGGTCTTTTACCACCGTGAATTTATCTAGATAATGCGAGGGAGAGAATGTTAACCCTTTTTCTAACACTCTAATTTGCCATTCAGTCAACACATGCTCCGATAGATTAACTACCTTCATCCTATCTTTATTTGTAGTATTTTCTCTTTTGTTGAAAATTTCAGGATACTTTCTAGTTCCCTTGGCACCAGCTCTAGTCGGGGGATATGAGGCCAAAGTATTTTCTATCTCATTGCAAGAGCTATTACTTTCAGAAGTGGAAATCGTCCTGACAGAATTGTTTCGACTCCTATTGTTCCTCATTCTTCCCTTAGGGTTCTGCCACTTAAAAATACGATCACTTTCATAATCATTCTGATCGGGTTGGAACTTTTTCAGTTTTAATTGACAAATTTCATACTCCCACTTGTCTACATCTTTTTCAATTGCTTTGAGATAAACGTCCAAGACATCACTTTTAATCTCTTTTTTAATTGTTTTGTGAAGTTCCTCTATATCTTTATCCAGGGTTAGCAGGGTGTTAGTATTCTTTTCCACTATAATTTTAATGAACTCTAAAGAGCAATTCGTGGCTCCTCGCTTCCATCTCTGTAGGAGATCTGGATCATCTAGATCAAAGGAGGTAGAAACTTGTACACGAAGATCTCGTGGTATGATCTGATGCTCAAGATATTTTTCTAAGGACATACGATTCCACCAACAACGAACTTTTTTCTGTAAAATTATTTTATAATCTTGCATCATATTTCAGGTAGAAGGATTAGACTCAGGCAGGGTACCCCCCGGTCCCTGTTTAAAGAGATCAAGAGCCTTAGAGCGCCAGGCTGCTTCCCTAGCTTGTAGATCCATTAACTTAATGAGATCAGTAGGACTAATCTGTATGGAGACAGTAATCACACATATAATCACCAGAGTCCAAAATTTGATCAATACTCTTTGCACAAAATCAACCATTTGCAACACTATGTTGAGCCTAGAAAAATCGGCACAACAAACCAGAAGAGAATTCGTAGGTAAAAACATTATTTTTTATTCAAAATACAATAAAATCAACCATATCACAAACAGGGACATAATAAAATCATCCACAGAGCAGATACACCCAAATTCAGAAACCGATGTAATTGGTAGCAGCAATGGTAAACCTCATTAAACACCATGCAGAAGCACCTATGAATATTGGGTCAAGGGAAATAGATGGATATTTGTGCAAATAAAGGCTAAATAGCTTGTATAATGAGTATAATAAAAATCCCTATGACAAGAAAACCTTCACAGGCAAAAAAGTGCTAATGCACAGGGAAGAAGGAGAAAATTATCTTTATATGTAAAGCACATACAGTACAGACCAAAAGTTTGGACACACCTTCTCATTTAAAGATTTTTCTGTATTTTCATGACTATGAAAATTGTACATTCACACTGAAGGCATCAAAACTATGAATTAACACATGTGGAATTATATACTTAACAAAAAAGTGTGAAACAACTGAAAATATGTCTTATATTCTAGATTCTTCAAAGTAGCCACCTTTTGCTTTGATGACTACTTTGCACTCTCTTGGCATTCTCTTGATGAGCTTCAAGAGGTAGTCACCGGAAATGGTTTTCACTTCACAGGTGTGCCCTGTCAAGTTTAATAAGTGGGATTTCTTGCCTTATAAATGGGGTTGGGACCATCAGTTGTGTTGTGCTGAAGTCTGGTGGATACACAGCTGATAGTCCTACTGAATAGACTGTTAGAATTTGTATTATGGCAAGAAAAAAGCAGCTAAGTAAAGAAAAACGAGTGGCCAACATTACTTTAAGAAATGAAGGTCAGTCAGTGCGAAAAATTGGGAAAACTTTGAAACTGTCCCCAAGTGCAGTTGCAAAAACCATCAAGCGCTACAAAGAAACTGGCTCACATGAGGACCGCCCAAGGAAAGGAAGACCAAGAGTCACCTCTGCTTCTGAGGATAAGTTTATCCGAGTCACCAGCCTCAGAAATCGCAGGTTAACAGCAGCACAGATTAGAGACCAGGTCAATGCCACACAGAGTTCTAGCAGCAGACACATCTCTACAATAACTGTTAAGAGGAGACTTTGTACAGCAGGCCTTCATGGTAAAATAGCTGCTAGGAAACCACTGCTAAGGACAGGCAACAAGCAGAAGAGACTTGTTTTGGCTAAAGAACACAAGGAATGGACATTAGACCAGTGGAAATCTGTGCTTTGGTCTGATGAGTCCAAATTTGAGATCTTTGGTTCCAACCACCGTGTCTTTGTGTGACGCAGAAAAGATGAACGGATGGACTCTACATGCCTGGTTCCCACCGTGAAGCATGGAGGAGGAGGTGTGATGGTGTGGGGGTGCTTTGCTGGTGACACTGTTGGGGATTTATTCAAAATTGAAGGCATACTGAACCAGCATGGCTACCACAGCATCTTGCAGCGGCATGCTATTCCATCCGGTTTGCATTTAGTTGGACCATCATTTATTTTTCAACAGGACAATGACCCCAAACACACCTCCAGGCTGTGTAAAGGCTATTTGGCCAAGAAGGAGAGTGATGGGGTGCTACGCCAGATGACCTGGTCTCCACAATCACCAGACCTGAACCCAATAGAGATGGTTTGGGGTGAGCTGGACTGCAGAGTGAAGGCAAAAGATCCAACAAGTGCTAAGCATCTCTGGGAACTCCTTCAAGATTGTTGGAAGACCATTTCCAGTGACTACCTCTTGAAGCTCATCAAGAGAATGCCAAGAGTGTGCAAAGCAGTCATCAAAGCAAAAGGTGGTTACTTTGAAGAACCTAGAATATAAGACATATTTTCAGTTGTTTCACACTTTTTTGTTAAGTATATAATTCCACATGTGTTAATTTATAGTTTTGATGCCTTCAGTGTGAATGTACAATTTTCATAATCAAGAAAATACAGAAAAATCTTTAAATGAGAAGGTGTGTCCAAACTTTTCGTCTGTACTGTATGTGTGTGCACTGAGCGATCAAATGAGGCTTTGAAAGTACACCACATACAGTGCCTACAAGTAGTATTCAACCCCCTGCAGATTTAGCTGGTTTGATAAGATGCAAATAAGTTAGAGCCTTCAAACTGCAAACGAGAGTAGGTTTTATGAACAGAAGCATAAATCTTACAAACCAAAAAGTTATGTTGCTCAGTTGAATTTTATTAAATTTTAAACATAAAAGTGTGGGTCAATTAATATACAACCCCTATGTTTAATATTTTGAGGACTAACCCTTGTTTGCAATTACAGCTAATAATCGTCTTTTATAAGACCTGATCAGGCCGGCACAGGTCTGTGGAGTTATCTTGGCCCACTCCTCCATGCAGATCTTCTCCAAGTTATCTAGGTTCTTTGGGTGTCTCATGTGGACTTTATTCTTGAGCTCCTTCCACAAGTTTTCAATTGGGTTAAGGTCAGGAGACTGACTAGGCCACTCCAACACTTTGACTTTTTCCCTCTTGAACCAGGCCTTGGTTTTCTCGGCTGTGTGCTTTGGGTCGTTGTCTTGTTGGAAGATGAAATTACGACCCATCTTAAGATCCTTGATGGAGGAGCGGAGGTTCTTGGCCAAAATCTCCAGGTAGACCGTGCTATCCATCTTCCCATGGATGCGGACCAGATGGCCAGGCCCCTTGGCTGAGAAACAGCCCCACAGCATGATGCTGCCACCACCATGCTTGACTGTAGTGATGGTATTCTTGGGGTCGTATGCAGTGCCATCCAGTCTCCAAACGTCACGTGTGTGGTTGGCACCAAAGATCTCGATCTTGGTCTCATCAGACCATAGAACCTTGAACCAGTCTGTCTCAGAGTCCTCCAAGTGATCATGAGCAAACTGTAGACGAGCCTTGACATGACGCTTTGAAAGTAAAGGTACCATACAGGCTCGTCTGGAACGGAGACCATTGCGGTGGAGTACGTTATGGGAACCCAACCCCGACGACGCCGTTTCACAAAGTGCTTCTTCCAAGGGGCGTTAAAAACTAGAGGGAAGGTGCTCTTTAAATACCCAGCGATTGGGATATAGCCAATCATACCCGTTATTGCACGAGAAAATGACCAATCAAAAGGAATAGTCTCCAGCACAGGAGACTCGTGATGACTTCCGGTATAGTACAGCTGGCTTAATATGCGTTCCACCCTGCGGTCCAGCTCATCACATGACGGTATCACATGATCTGAGAGTATTTCCTGTTTCATCCGTTTACTTCCGGTTTATCGCCCCTATACTAGATGCGTTCCAGGATGCGTTCCATAGTGCTTTCATCACGAGTCTCCTGTGCCGGAGACTATTCCTTTTGATTGGTCACTTTCTCGTGCAATAACGCATATGATTGGCTATATCCCAATCGCAGGGTATTTAAAGAGCACCTTCCCTCTAGTTTTTAATGCCCCTTGGAAGAAGCACTTTGTGAAACGGCGTCGTCGGGGTGGGGTTCCCACATGTGCAGGTCCACCATTAGCAGTAAGTATTACTTGTTTACCTATTCATCTTTCAGTATATATGTGGTGTACTTTCAAAGCTTCATTTGATCGCTCAGTGCACACACATTTGTGCTTTACATATAAAGATAATTTTCTCCTTCTTCCCTGTGCATTAGCACTTTTTTGCCTGTGAAGGTTTTCTTGTCATATGGATTTTTATTATACTCATTATACAAGCTATTTAGCCTTTATTTGCACAAATATCCATCTATTTCCCTTGACCGAATATTCATAGGTGCTTCTGCATGGTGTTTAATGAGGTTTACCATTGCTGCTACCAATTACATCGGTTTCTGAATTTGGGTGTATCTGCTCTGTGGATGATTTTATTATGTCCCTGTTTGTGATATGGTTGATTTTATTGTATTTTGAATAAAAAGAATGTTTTTACCTACGAATTCTCTTCTGGTTTGTTGGGCCGATTTTTCTAGGCTCAACATAGTGTTGCAAATACATTAGGTATGATATAGTGGAACTGGTCAGCAAACATACACCTGCTCTAACCAATTAATATTATTACCTTCTTTATCCCCCCAGGTGAATTATTTGTTCTACTTTTTAAAAGATCCCTTTATCAACTTAAAGTACTTATCAAGGATAAAAATATAGAACCCTCGTATCAGGTAATTATTGGCAGAATAATTATTCTTACGATATATTCCCTTTCTTGTCTTGCACATATTTGAGTTTTTTTTGAATACTAGGTACCTGTGTACACCTAGTCATGGGCAAAACTGCATTAAGCACAAACTGTCAGGAAATCTAATTTACTGCCAATGAGGTAATACATCAGTCTCCTCTTAATTAGTCCACTATTTGGAATATTGACCCACTCTAACCCACGCACCTTTCTCTCCATCCAGGGTCGCTCTATGTAACCTATTGACCACTCTGACAATCTTGGCTGTTTTCTACTATCAAACAAACTTCATCTTGCCTCTGATATTTAATCTACCCTTTTAAAAGCTGTTCTTGAAGTTGCTGTTTACATAAATTATTGTTTGCGCATTTTTAATCCTATTTAAATAAATTCTTTATTGATTTTATCCCTACTGTTACTGATTTTGATTGGCATATGTTTAGCCCATTGAGGTTGGATGACCTTAGATGATGTAAGGACCAAGGTCTTAAAAAGGCTGACAGTCCATGTGTTTGCACATTATAGCCTCTACCCCCGGATGTCACCAGGTCTCTGGTGAAACATATTGGGGAGGCTCTATTTTACATTTTAATTGCATTATTCAGTATATAATACAGTCTGATAGATACAATGATAGGAGAGAATAGGTAGTGGCTGCACCATACTTGTCCTAGGATATACATATATATGAAATTAAGGATTAATAGATCCAAAGTGGCTAGATAGCTGTTATACTGACCCCTGCAAATTATAAAGTTATATTCCTTTATATGATTTAAATAAAAGTTATATTTTAGGGTCTTTAGTTTGGGAGTTTGTTGCCTATGACAAATAGTATTTCTTACTCCTTGCTAGTCTGCACACTGCAGAAAGAGGCAGCAGTTTGCACCTGTGTTTTGTCATTTTCAGAGATATGCTGCGATGGTCCACTGACTTTTTGCACTAACCCTCCCATGTACTCATCCACCAACTTAACAAGTGGTTGAGCATAAGTACACTCAATCACTTCCACTTGTGGGGCAGTGCCGGTGTATGGCCCAAGGAACCACAGCTTGCGGAGTCATCAAAAAGTAGAAGTGACTGCTGCATGACTTGGGTCTCAGACTGCTTGGCTAATTTGCAAGGAAGTGAGCTTGAAGCCAGATGACCATGATTCTCAGGTGTCAACTCTGCATTTTCAGCAGGGGATAGGATGGAAGATAATTCGAAGGAATTGGAGGCACTCTCAGCCATCCAATCTAAAACCACCATGTTCTGGCCTCACCATTCGTCTAGCGGACCTCAGACCAATGAAATTACACACAATGTCCTGTCATATGCATGCACCAGAAGAAGGTGTTTAATTTGGACACGTATTAGGCACACAGTGACCACATCCTCTCCTTGCAGCAGTTACACTACCAGCAGAACGACAGCCTTGTCCACGTCCCTTTTTTGATGTTCTCATTTTTTCCACCCGAAAAAAGTGCACAGTTGAAAAGACAAATTGCCTAGCAGATAATTACACTTTTAGGGCACTCTACACCAGGCTGTTAAGGCACACTGCACCAGGCTATTAGTGCACTGTAGACATGGCTGTTATGGCACTCTGCATCAGGCTGTTATGCCACTGTGCACAATGCTGTTAGGGCACTGTGCACCCAACTGTTAGGGCACTCTATACCAGGCTGTTATGGAACGCTGCACCAGGCTGTTAGGGCACAGTGCACCCTGCTGCTACTGTATTCTACAGCAGGCTGTTAGAGCACTGTGCATCAGGATGTTAGGACATGCTACACCAGGCTGCTAGGGCACTGTGCACCCAGCTGCTATAGTATTCTATAGCAGGCTGTTAGAGCACTGTGCATCAGGATATTAGGACATGCTACACTAGGCTATTATGACATTCTGCACAAGGCTGTTACGGCACTATGCACCAGGCTGTTATGCAATGCTGTACCAGGCTTTAGAGCACGTTGCACTATGCATTTTGGACACTCTGCACAAGGTTGTTATTCCACTCCATGCCAGGCTGTTATGGCACTGTAAAGAAAAAAACAGGAGGTCTGAACTGAAACGTAAATTGATGTAAATTGATTTAGTTAACATTTGTCAAGTGACATACATATGGACAAGGGCAGAGAGACTGGATCCCTAGTGTAAAAAAAATTCTGATAACTAAATACCCTTTATTATTTATTATTATTTTTGCACTGTGCGATCTATCCATTTACTTCCAGTTATTTGGGAATTTTTCTTGTTTTTGGTTTCTCTCTGTTATGGCACTGTGTACAAGACTGTTAGGGCACGCTGCCCAAGGCTGTTATGGCACACTGCAACAGGTTGTTAGGATACTCTACACCAGGCTGTTAGGATACTCTACACCAGGCTGTTAGGGCACTGTGCACCAGTCTGTTAGGACACTCTCCATTAGGCTGCTATGGCACTCTGCACCAGGCTGTAAGGGCACTCTACACCAGGCTGTTAGAGCATGCTTCACCAGGCTGTTATGGCACTCTAGACAAGGGAATTATGGCACCCTGCACCAGGCTGTTATTGCACTCTGCACAAGACTATTATGGCATTGTGCACCAGGATGTTAGAGCACGCTGCACCAGGCTTTAGAGCGTGCTGCACTAGGCTTTTAGAACACTCAGCACAAGGCTGTTATTCCACTGTGTGCCAGGCTATTGTGACACTGGGCACAAGGCTGTAAGGGCACGCTGCACCAGGCTGTTAGAGTACGCTGCCCCAGGGACTTAGGGCACTCTACACCAGATTGTTAGAGCATGCTGCACCAGGCAGTGATGGTACTCTAGAAAAGGCTGTTATGGCCTACACCAGGCTTCTATTGCACTGTGCACCATCCTGTTATGGCATGCTGCACCAGGCTGTTAGGGCTCTCTACACCAGGCTGATAGGGCACTGGGTATCAGGCTGTTAGGGCACTCTACAGTAGGCTGTAATGGCATTTTCCACCAGGCTGGTCTGGCACTCTGTAACAAGTTGTTATGGCACTCTGCAGATGACCCATACCTGCACATAGCCATGCCCTGATCCAACACCCACCATCACAACAATGCAGAAGCTGATTAGCTCTACAATTCTGTTACAGTCAGTACAATGTTTACCAATATTGACCACACACCTTATACCCCTCCTCCTGCCCTCCTCCAGCTCTTTGATATGCTGCTCTTCCTGTCTCCTCTTGCTCTAAATCCTTAATGTAGGACGAATGTCATCATTACCGGCCTTGCCCACATAATTGGAAAGGATGTACTTACATTAGAAACTATGTTTTTTGCAAACCATTGGGATTTATTATTATTGATTTATTAGTTGATTTCTTTTATATAAATGTTATAAACGACTTGTATGTATGTATATAAATGTATTGCTATAAACTTTGATGTGTATTAAATTTTCCTTATTTTTCACAGCGACATTATGAATAAAACCCAGGCTTGGGTCAAAACGTTGTAGCTTTTATTGACGCATCTTCCCTGCACATTTTTTATATCAGTGCATAAAGTCTGATTCACTATTTGTGAAATAAACTTTAATATATCATTGAAATAAGAGAGTGCGGTGAATTACTTCCTAGAGCACTGAACACAAGGCTGTTATTCCAATCTATGCCTGGCTATTATGGCACTGTGCAGAAGGCTGTTAGGGCATGCTGCCCAAGGCTGTTAGTCCACGCTGCACCAGGATGTTAGAGCACACTGCATCAGTCTTTAGAGCATGCTGCACTAGGCTTTAAGAGCACTCAGCACAAGGCTATCTATGCCAGGCTGTGATGGCTCTAAGCCAGGGTCGGACTGGGGTGTCTGGGGCCCACAATGGGAATTGACCTTAGGGGCCCACCCTACACTTATATGTAAATACCCGTTAGAGTGGAGCGTCGACTGTAAAACACAGGTGACTCCTACACATCTACTGTGTACCACCATAACATGGATGTACAATTATGGTAGTTTGCATTAAAGGGTTCTTTGATGAAAACAAGTTATCACCAATCCACAGGTTAGGTAGGTGATAACTTATTGATCAGTGGAATCCAAGTATTGGAAACCGCACCAATCTGAGGAACGGGGGAACTTTTATCCCTGACAGGACACTTTTATCCCCATGTTAATATAGAGCAGCAGGTGGGATGCCTGACCGCAGCTCCAATCCCCCATTCTTTTTGGGCTCCAGAAAAAGCCAAGTGCGGCCACTTAGGGAATGAATGGATCAGTGGTCGAGTCATACATGCCATACCAATGGGGACAAAAGCTCCACAATCTGCAGATCAGTGCAGGTCTCAGCAGTAGTCCCCCACCAATAAAATAACTCATCATTTATCCTTTGGCCACATTCACACATTCAGTATTTTACCTCAGTATTTGTAAGCCAAAAGCAGAAGTGAAATAATCAGAGGAAAAGTATAATAGAAACAAATCACCACTTCTGTATTTATCACCCACTCCTGGTTTTTGTTTACAAATACTGGGGTAAAATATTGACCAAATACTTAAAGTGTGAACGTGTCCTTAGAATAAGTGATTACTTGTTTTTACTGTAGAACTCCTTTAAGAGCATATTTGCTACTTTGCAATAGTCATCGGACAGAGAGAGGTTAAATGTTCAAGGAATTAATCTCTATAGGAAATAAAGAATCTTTCCCTTATTGATATCAGAGAGAACAAATTACCTCCATGCACAGCACAATCCACTGTAACAAAACCAATAATACCACATTCAGTGGACAAATACTGCCACAACATGACCAGACCACATATTACCACCACATAGAGACCTAATAATACCACATACAAGAAACAAATACTGCCACACCACAACCAGACCACATAGTGATTAAATAATGTCACATACAAGACATAAATACTGCCACACCATGTTACCAACACATAGTGACTGAATACAACAATACTAATAACACTAATGTTACTACTGGTGACATTATACACAGGAGCTGTGTATATAGAGTCAGAGTACAGGTAATACAGTGATCACCGGTGAAATTACACTATGTACAGAGCTCTTGTATATAATGTCACTGGTGATAACTGAATTACTTGTACACGGACAATATATACACAGCTCCTGTGTGTATAGTATACATCTAATACAGTGATCACCAGTGCAGTATACACAGGAGCTCTGCATATTGTGTCAGTGTACAGGTAATACAGGGATCATCAGTGACATTACACACAGGAGCTCTGTAAATAGTGTACAGTGTATAGCGCAAGTGTACAGCAAATACAAGGTTCACCAGTGACATTATACACAGGAGCACTGTATATACTGTCATTGTACACGTAATAAAGGGATCACCAGTGACATTATACACAGGAGCTCTGTACATAGTGTACAGTATATAGTGTCAGTGTACAGGTAATAGAGGGATCACCAGTGATGATATACACAGGAGCTCTGTACATAGTATATAGTGTATAGTGTAAGTGTACATATAACACACTGACTCATCAGTGACTTCTCTAGATCAAGTCCTTCATCTTTGCTTTTCTTTTTCATCTAGCACAGACTGTCGTCTCTTCTTACAGACAGGACTAGTCTCAGCATAAAATAACACACAGTCATCAATAGTTGATCATTTCTGGAGCACATTCCCCCCCCCCCCCATACCCCCTACTTCTTTCTAAACTACATTAAATGAAGGAAAAAAGTGACATGGTGCCGCCCTGCACAATAACAAGACCCCCCTTTTGTTTCTACCTATGGAAAATAATATCCTCAAAAGTAAATTAAATGACAGCAGTAATAATGTCCCCTGAGTGGCCCATACTGTAGTTATGTCCCCCACTTGCCACCATAAACCACTAATGTATGTTCCTCATCCTGAACCCCATAGAGTAATTATGTCACCCCTTTATTTAATAAGGTCTCAGATCCTGTTCCCCTTTATTTAATGCTCCCATCCTGGACCCCTATTGGTCACTTTAAGGTCCCTGTCCTGTGCCCCTTTATTTAAAAGTTTTCCCTTCCTGGTCCCTTTTATTTAAAGGGAACCTGGCACATCAGTTGGAGCATGTAAACTGCCCACTGCAATGTGCATCACTAACACGCTTTTTGCATGAATATCGGCGCTATAATCTTTTGTAAAAACCACTTCATATATTTATATCTTATTTGCTTGTTTTGCCATAGGGGTGTTCCTTTCTTTATTCAGTCCAGCTTTTCGCCACCCACTCACTTTAAATTGTCCCCAGTTTGCGCCGACGTCACATGATTAGGTTTGCTGTGGTCCCACGCTTGCGCACTGTATGCTGTCACCCACGCTTGCGCAATGTGTATTGCAAAACCACGCATCATCACGTGTGCGTGCACAGTGACGATCATGCGGGAGCCGATCGTCACTGCGACACGCAGCTTTACAATACACATTGCGCAAGCGTGGGTGACAGTGTACAATGCGCAAGCGCGGGACCACAACAAGCCTAATCATGTGTCGTCAGCGCAAATAGGGGACAATTCATATTGAGTGGGCGGCGACAAGCCAAACTGAATAAAGCTTCCAGATGAGCGGACTCACCTTAGATATTCAATTTCTGTCTGAAACAAATGATACTTTCAGGCTTTAACTTCAGACTGTGGGCCTGTAATCGGATCAGCACTTGTCATAGTCTTCATATATGTTGCTCAAATGTGGGTGCTTGAACGATGACGTCGTCCAGATAGATCAAGATGGATTAAAAATTCAGCACACTCAAACAGTGTTCCAATAATAAATGAAACGTACCAGGTGCATTGGTGAGTCCGAAAGGCATTCTATTGAACTCGTACAGATCCATTGGTAAAATTAAAGCTGTCTTGGGCTAATCTCTTTAAGCCACTGAAACCTGCCAGTAGCCACTTGCCAGATCCAATGTGGAGAAATACTTGGCCTGTCTAAGCTTTCTCAGGGACTCTTCCACTCTAAGCAAAGGATAAGCATCTTGTATGGTGACACTATTCAACTTGCGATAGTCGACACAGAATTTGAAGCTTCCGTCCTTCTTTCAGATGAGCAATATTGATGCGGCCCATGGACGCTGACTCTCTAGAACTACTCCACTACTTAGCATCTGTGATAGCATGGCTTTTACTTCCTGGTACAGTTTAGGGGGAATATGTCGCTGTCGCTCACGGATTGGAGATGTGTCTCCCATTGGAATCTTGTGTTCAATGCGGGTTGTACATCCAAAATCATCTTAATTTCTTGAGAAAGCATCTTGAAACTCCTATAAAAGGGCTTCTATCAGTTGAATTTGTTAGGAGGAGGTGTCCAGTTGTATTATTTCGATGATCTTTTGGCCATTTCACTCTGGAGTCGGCTCTGTCCTCTGAGCTTTGGACACAGATATAGTCCACGGTTCCTGTTCCTCGGCAATCACGGCTAGTTGGACTTTGGGAACTGTCTCTCCTCCATACACTTTCAAATCCACAAATTTTTCACCTGCATGAAGCACAACATGATAATCATTTGCATTGGCACACCGGACGGCCACCTGTCCATCCACCACTGTCGTCATAGTACGTGTGATCATCATGCCTTGTCCGGTTCCTGTTGGCTTCTGGGGATTAATAATCACTTCTATTCCATTGAGTCTTTGGTGGCTACCCACATCCACCTGAACAATCTACTCCTGACGAGGTGAGAAAATATTTTGTAGCCCTGGTGGGACAGTCACAATCCCCACCACTTCATCTTCGGGAACACTGCAACAAATCCCACATACCCGGCTCAGTCTGTGGAACATCTTCTGTGTAAGCCAATGCTTGGTGACTCTCTGCCAGTATCCTTGGCCATCTTTGTAGAACATCAACCGGTCCAGATCACGCAGGATATTTATTCCTAATATAATTCAAGGTTCCTGACCATGAATCTCCATCTTCCAGCATGATCCCTTTTTGACCCACATCTAGGTCTCCAATATTCATGTGCATCCATGCTATCCCATGGACTGGAATCTTAATCTGGTTAACGGTCATCAGCTTAATTTGTTTTTTTTGATCCCGAAAAACAGATCACAGTCGCACCGCTCTATCCAGACCTTTTACCAATGATGCGTAGCTTCACACTCTCCTTCATCTCCCCTAGCAACAGTCACCAACTGCCAAACCCCTACGCTGCAACTCTCGTCTCTCCACTGCCTTCTACTGGCCATATATCACATCACAAATCTCCAACAACACAGTAAACTGTGATTAACCCTTACATGTGACAAGCCAGCCAAGTTTGACTTACTTCAATGTAGCTAAGCTGCAATAGCAAATGCAGCCAAAAGACACATATAATGCTATTTCTGGAAGAAAAGATAAATATATTTCTAATGCACTACAGTCCATTTATTCTAAAATGCAATCAGTTTGTTGCAACAAGGAGATGTATGTATTCATGTGCTGTCCTAGATGTCATTATTGTTCTACAAGAATAGACTGAGGGTTGTAAAAACTAGTGGGGAATAGTTTAAACTATTCATCTGTTTTTTTTTATGAAGTAAATGAGAAAAATCATTATGACAATGTTTTTCCTACCCTGGCTCTCTGTGCAGGAGTTTGCATGTCTAAAATTTCCTCTCGTTAAATCTTTTATATTTTAACAGTTGTTCTTTTTTTCTGCGCACTCCAATTGCCTGTCAGTTCACCATAGCAACAGAGTTTGTTGGCAGGATTACATTGTCCCAAAGAGACCGAACCTACTTATACAATGGCAAACAGACAATCAGTATATACCTCACTGATCACATTATGTAAGACCACATAAATATATTAACTAAGAAAATCACTGCAGGTATTATGTTAAATTTAACAGCAGTAGTCAGTAGTTTATTTATCTAGGTTTAAAAACAGAAACAAGCAATGTACCTATTGTTTTGCAACCAAAATAATACTTTTCTTAAGCAGTATACTATTTCAGTTAGTAGCTTTAAAGGGGTTATTCCCTTTCAGATAATGTGCGGCCTCGGCTGCAACTTATTAAAAAATAACAAACAGAGCTGTATTCAACTTCCCCTATGCCACTGATGAGTTGCCATCTTGACAGCATGGCAGTTAGTCAATAAGCTCAGTGACTCTACCAGTGTAGATGAAATGTCCTCTTCAGAGCCGCTGATTCACTGCTGCACTGTCAATAGGATAACAGTGACGCAGTCAATGTCACAATTTTTTTTTCCTAGTGAAGCTCATTAGTGTTTCCACAAGGTGCAATACACCATATAGTGCCCACCAGACGCAGAATGATGTCCCAAACAGTGGTCCCCCACAGTGCCCAATAGACACTATGAAGCCCACCACACACAGTATGTTTAGTAAAATACTCTCACTTTGTCTCCAACATACAGTATGATGCCCACAGAATTTGACACACTCCTTACTCTCTGCAATATAAGTATGATGCCTCCAAAGCTCCATACACAGTATTATTATTATTATTATTTATTATTATAGCGCCATTTATTCCATGGCGCTTTACATGTGAAAAAAGGGTATACATACATGAACTATTACAAATATCTTTAACAAAACGTGACGACTGGTACAGGAGGATCGAGGACCCTGCCCGTGAGGGCTCACAATCTACAAGGGATAGGTGAGGATACAGTAGGTGAGGGTAGAGCAGGTTGTGGAGCAGTATGGTGGAGTAATGGTTACTGCAGGTTGTAGGCTTGTCGGAAGAGGTGAGTCTTCAGGTTCCTTTTGAAGGTTTCCATGGTAGGCGAGAGTCTGATATGTTGGTGTAGAGAATTCCAGAGTAGGGGGAAGGCACGGGAGAAATCTTGTATGCGATTGTGGGAAGAGGAGATATGAGGGGAGTAGAGAAGGAGATCTTGTGAGGATCAGAGGTTGCGCGCAGGTATGTACCGGAAGACTAGGTCAGAGATATAAGGAGGAGACAGGTTGTGGATGGCTTTGTATGTCAGGGTTAGGGTTTTGAACTTGATTCTCTGGGCAATGGGGTGCCAGTGAAGGAATTGACAGAGGGGAGAGGCCGGGGAATAGCGTGGGGACAAGTGGATTAGTCGGGCAGCAAAGTATAGGAGAGATTGGAGGGGTGCGAGAGTGTTGGAGAGGAGGCCACAGAGCAGGAGGTTGCAACAGGAGATGATGAGGGCGTGCACTATTGTTTTTTGCAGATTCGTGATTGAGGAATGTGCGGATCCGGGAGATATTTTTTGTGTTGGAGTCGGCAGGAAGTAGAAAGAGCTTGGATATGTGGTTTGAAGGAGAGATCAGAGTCCAGGATTACCTCAAGGCAGCAAGCTTGCGGGACTGGGGAGAGTGGACAGCCATTGAAGTTGATAGATAGGTGAGGTGGGGGGAATGAATGAGATGGTGGAAAGACAATGAATTCTGTTTTATCCATGTTAAGTTTTAGAAATCTGACAGAGAAGAAGTATGAGATAGCGGACAGACATTGTGAGATTTTGGTTAGTAGGGAGGAGATATCGGGTCCAGAGAGGTAGATCTGTGTGTCATCAGCATAGAGGTGGTACTAAAAGCCATGAGACACTATGAGTTGTCCCAGGCTAAAGGTGTAAATGGAGAAGAGCAGGGGTCCTAGGACTGAACCTTGGGGGACACCGACAGATAGGAGGTGAGATGAGGAGGTGATGTGTAAATGGGAGGCACTGAATGTCCTGTCTGTTAAGTATGAGGAGATCCAAGATAGGGCCACGTTTTTGATGCCAAGAGATGCGAGAATCTGTAGTAAGAAGGAATAGTCCACTGTGTGGAAGGCAGATGACAGGTCTAGGAGGAGGAGGACAGAGTAGTGTCGCTTGGATTTGGCGGCTAGTAGGTCGTTGGTGACTTTAGTCAGGGCAGTCTCAGTAGAATGGTGTGGTCAGAAGCCAGATTGGAGGCAGTCAAAGAGGGAGCAGGAGGAGAGGTGGGAAGACAGTTCAGAATGGATGTGTTGTTCCAGTAGTTTTGAGGAGTAAAGGAGAAGTGATATGGGGCAATAGCTAGTCAGAGAGCATGGGTCAAGGGAGGGCTTTTTGAGGATGGGTGTGATCAAGGCATGTTTGAAGCATGATGGGAAGACACCAGTTGTTAGTGACAGGTTGAAAAGATGGGTAAGGGTAGGGATGAAGACTGTGGTAAGGTTGGGGATGAGATGGGACGAGATTGGGCCAAGTTCACAGGTGGTGTGGTGTGATTTGGAGAGTAGAGGAAAACTGGTCTTCCGTAATGGTGGAGAAGCTGGTTTTGGAGGAGGAGGATTGAGTAGGTGTGAGGAGGGCCTGGGGGGGACTTTAGGCAAAAGCTTTGTCTGATGGTGTCAATCTTCTGCTTGAAGAATGAGGCAAAGTCTTCAGCTGAGATGAGAGGAGAGGGGGGAGGCATTGGGGGACATAGGAGAGAATTGAAGGTGTTTAGAGTTGTGAGACAGGGAGGATATGAGCGATGAGAAGTATGTTTGTTTGGAGCAGTGAGTGTGGATTTGAAGGTAATGAGGAACTGTTTGAATGCGATGAAGTGCTCATTGGAGTGGGACATTTTCCATCTACGCTCAGCAACCCTGGAGGCGCGTCACAGCTCTTTGGTTAGGCTGGTATGCCAGTGTTGCCTGTTGAGTGCGTGAGCTGTGGTATGTCTGAGGAGGGCCACCAAATTGAGATCTGCAGCTGTTGTGGCGCTATACAGAGCGGCAGCAACATCCGCATCATGTAAGGAACTGATGTCTGCAAGAGGAAGGAGGGATTCAGAGAGTGAGTGTAGATCAAGGTGTTTAAGATTTCTGCGAGGGTATGCAAGTTTGTGGAGTGGTGTTTGTTACCCTGGAGAGGTGAGGGTAGAGAATGTAAGTAGGTTGTGGTCAGATAGTGGGAGAGGTGAATTAGAGAGGTTAGATAGAGAACAGATATGTAGAGAAACCTCGGCACACCAATATTAGAATTGATATTTTTATTTTTGTAGTCCACAGCATAAACGTTTTGGTCTATAAGACCTTCATCAGTGTACTGCTGGTGAGAATAAACAGACAAAATATATAATATGTGATAACAGGAAAACAAAAATTAAATAACAAAAATAGGTCACAGCGTCTCATAATCAGATATAATTTCATATATTACAATGCAAATGTAAGTACAGATAACCTATGCACTTGCTGGGATATAGGACAGGGGATAGGAAGGCGCAGTGTCCCAGTGCTGGGATTCCTATTAGGAGAGGTACATAATTGTTCAGTGGAGAGTGTTGTAAGGTTGCTGGGTGGAAGTGTCTAGCTGGACAAGACATACCTTGGGCGCAGTAGTGAATGAGTGAGGAGGCTGGCGTGACCGCGGCATCCACTGCTAGTTGTAGGCATGGTTGTGGCCACTGTGCCTGTCAGTATATGTACCGAAGGGGGGGCGGTACAGCTAGGGGCTATTGGCCAATGCGAAGAGCTCTGGGCATCATGGTGAGCGCCCATACCCGGTGATGTCACAGGAAGTGACGCGGAATAGCCAGGATGAGCGAGTGCCCATTTCTGATTGGTCAGAGTGAGCGCATGTGCACTAGCATGTGTGATACCGGCATCATAGTGCGTTCCAGGAAACAGGAAGTAGCGTACAAGGGCAGTTAAGTGCGTTCCACCGCGGGGGTGCGTTACACTGTGCAGGAGGGGTATGAGGAGGGCACAGATTGGGATGGAAGCAATCCTTTAAACTTCATCTGGAACATAATGAAATGTAAATTAGTATAAGGTGAAGTCCACAATAATATACTCAGCAAAACCATGCCTGAATAAAGAATCCACACATATATCTCAATAAACAGACAGAACTTTTCACAGGGTGGTAATACAAGCCCGTGTTTACTCCGAATCTTGTTAGGAGTAGTATGACGGATTGACACCAAATAGTAATGATAGTGGGCCCCAGAGGCTCACATGAATGAGTGCAAGTCAAAGTCTCTATTGAGTCACCTTGGGGACAGGGATTGCAACTCCTGAATCCAGTATGCTTCTCTCTGTTTAAGCATACGGATGCGATCACCACCACGTCGTGGTGGCTGGATCTGCTCAATCTCTTGAAACCGTAATTGAGCAATGTTGTGTCCTGCTGCAATGAAGTGCTGGAGAATGGGTAGAAGCAAATTCTTGCACCTAATTGTGGATTTATGTTTAGAAATCCTGTCTTTGATGGGCTGTGATGTCTCCCCTACATATATATAGCCATAAGGGCACTTAATGAGGTACACAACGAAATTTGTGTCACATGGGAAGAAATCTTTTATGGCATATTTTCTGCCTGTTTGAGGATGGTGGATGGTGTCACCTTTGAGGATATTGTGGCATTGATGGCATTGGAGGCATGGGAAGGTGCCTTTTTTAGGGGTTTGTAAAAATCTCTGATGAGGCCCTGGTTTAGTTGACCCTACGTCTGCACGGACTAATGAGTCCATGAGGTTTGGTGCTTTTTTGAAGCATGGTAAAACAGGTTGGTGAAAAGCAGTTATGGTTGGATACCCTGTCTGGAGAATGCTCCAGTGTTTTCGTATTGTGCGGTGTAGAATGTAAGCCAAAGGGTGAAATGTAAGGATGAAAGGGATGTGGTTGGATGTGTCTGGACAGCGTTGCCTATGATGCTCACGTATGTCATACAGAAGCTCACTGGGGTATCCTCGTTCCTCAAATTTGCGAGTCATCTCTTTTAACCGTTGGTTACGAAGTGGTGTATCAGTCACTATGCGTTTAACTCTCTGAAATTGAGACTTAGGAATAGAGCGTTTAATAGAGACTGGGTGGTTACTGGAGAAATGCAATAGGGTATTACGGTCTGTGGGTTTCCTGTAGAGGTCGGTGGTTAAAATACCCGAGTCATCCTTAATGACTAAAATGTCAAGGAAACTGACCTGCTTGGGATGATGATTCATAGTAAAACTCCAACCGGGCTATGCCAAGTTAAGGAGGCTGGAGAACTCATCCAGGGTTTCCTGTGGGCCCCCCCCAGATATAAAAATAGCGTCAATGTAGCGTTTCCATAAGATGGAATGCTTTTGGAAAAGTTGGCTAGAGTAAACAATTTGTTCCTCAAAGGCGGCCATGTAACAATTTGCGTACAGGGGGGGCCACATTGGATCCCATGGCGGTTCCTTTGACTTGCAGGAAAAAAGTATCCTGAAATAGAAAGTAATTTTGTGTAAGGACCAGGGTTAACAGTTCTACTGAAAGTTCAATGATCGATGGATAGATGTGTGAGTCCCTAAGCATCTACTCTACCGTAGGGATACCTCAATTTTGGGGAATGGAGGTGTAGAGACTCGTAACGTCAAAAGACACTAAAATGGCATCGGGGGAATTTGTTTCAGCTCCGCTAGGATGTCAAGGATAGCTCCCGTATCAAGTAGGTATGAAGGACTCTTCTGGGTTAATGGAGTCAAGATTTTTTCTAGAAAGATGGAGAGTGGTGACAGTAGTGAGTCCGTAGAGGCCACTATTGGGCGACCTGGGGGCTTGGTAAGGCTTCTATGAATTTTGGGTGTTTATTGGTTAGGTATTCACATGTTTTGGTGTCTATCACCCTTGCTGTCAGAAAATGTTGTAGGACTGAGGCTATGAGGGAATGTGTCTGTGTCGAGGGGAATTGCCACTGCAGAAACACTTAAAAAATGCATAGTGAGTACACAGCCTAACAGTGGAGGTCAAGATAAGGTCTAGAGGACCAATCAAAATTTCTGTGAGAGCTGCTTGTAGAATTGTTAGATAGTTAAATCAGAACCCCCCACTTGATTTCAAAAGACCTTTAGAAAGATTTAGCAGACTCTGGAGTTGTAGTATATTTTTTTACTGTTTAGAGACAAATGCACAAATATGGCCTTCATTTAAGAGTCATCAGAAGAAAACCTCTCCTGCATCCTCACCATAAATTTCAGCATCTAGAAGTTTGCAAAAACAGCATCTAAACAAGCCTAATGCATTTTGAAAACAGGTATGTGTACAGTAAAAAGGGCACAGAATTTAAGGAAAAGAACATGTCGCCAACCACTAAGCAAGGGGGGAGATCAATCCTGCTTTGGGGTTGTGTTGCAGCCAATGGCATGGGGAACATTTCACAGGTAGAGGGAAGAATGGATTCAGTGAAATTGTAACAAATTTTTGATGCAAACAGAACTTTATCTGTAAAAAAGCTAAAATTGAAAAGAGGATGGCTTCTACAAATGGATAATGATCCTAAACACACGTCAAAATATACAATAGACAACCTCAAAAGGCACAAGCTGAAGGTTTTACAATGGCCCTCACAGTCCGCTGATCTGAACATCAACAAATCTGTGGCTAGACCTCAAAATAAAAGGGCATGCAAAATGACCCAGGAATCTCACAGAACTGGAAGAATTTTCCAAGGAAGAATGGATAAAAATCTATGAAACAAGAATTAATATACTCATGGCTGGCTACAAAAAGTGTTCACAAGCTTTGATGCTTTCTAAAGGGGGAGCTACTAGGTACAAACCATGCAGGGTGCCCAAACTTTTACATAGGCCCATTTTCCTTTTTATAATTTTTAAAATATAAAAGATAAAAAATATATATATATAAATATATATATATATTTTTTTTCCCTAAAATACAAAGGAAATGTGTCATCTTTAACTTTAAGCCTTTTAGTTATCATTTCATCTTCAACTTGCTTAACTGTTTACAATAACAGTAATTTTGACCAGGGGTTCCCAAACTTTTACATGCCACTGTAATGCCCTCACAGCCCCCCAGCCACCAACAAAGTATAATAATTTTACAGCCCCTCACATAGTATATTGCCTATATATCTCCCTTCACCAGGGTCCTGGCAAGTGCTCCCTCAGCATCTGTGCAGGATCGCCGGCGCTGCTTGATTGCTGGCACTTCATAAGACATGGTCGCATGCTGTGCGGCTGTGTCTGGTAGTAATGACACAGCAGGGGTGACACTGTGCCTTTAATTGTGCTTGTGTTCAAATATATATCACTAGAGGACTAGTAAACCTGCTGCCTGGTAGTCCTGAATATTTTTTAGCTTAAAATAACCACGCTCCCACCACTGATTGGTAAGTTTCTGTGTGCACTGTGCATAGGCAGAAAGCTGCCAATCAGTGGTGTAGGCAGGGGTTATACATAGTTCAGATAACTTGTAGATCTTCAGCAGAGAAAATGGGGATTTTATCAGAATGATACTAAGAGGCTCAGTGGGTTACACATCGCTGAGATCGGGGTTTCTGCCCCTGCATTGTACCGCTCTCAGATGGGGGTGGCAAAGCCTGGTAACATTTACTTTGAAGAGACAAGTGAAGAGAGCTGATGACTTCTTTAAGATGTGCACTGCTGTTTGAATGTGCAGCATGAGCAACTATGATGCCATTTTTTGCACGTCTGCTCAGTGCCGTCATGAACATATCATTACATTGCTGTGCAAACATCACGTCATCGCAAAGTCTGACAGCAGCTTACAGCGGAGAAGGTGCTGCGTAATACGTGCCAACATAATGAGCAGTAAGGTAAAATGTCACCACGCTCTCTTGAAGTTGTCTCAGAATTTTTTCTCCTTAATTCCTGCTAATTGGGTATGAAATCTAGAGTAAGTGTATTAAAATACTGATCATCATCCCCCCAATTTTGAGAAAAGGATGGAGCGGCGCTGGAAATCAGGGAAGACTGTTATCAGTAAGTATTTTAATACTTACGCTACTTTAAATACATAATTAGGATGGATTAGAAGGAGGAAAAATCCGGAGACATCTTCTTTAAATAGTACCTTGCCAAAGTTAGATGATAAGATTCCAAAGTTTTGGGTACAAGAAATGTGGTAATAAGGGTCTCTGTACTGCTGAACCATGTATTTAGACCAACCATGGCCCTCTCAATTACATAATTAATTGAGATAACTTGGAGGCATCCATGTAGGATGGATCTAAAGGACCTAGGGATAAATTTTGATACAATAGAGTATCTGGGAAGGAAAGCATATATTTAGTGTTGGGTACTAGGGATGAGTGGACCCATGGATGTTTGGGTTTGAGCGAACTTTAGTCCAAATTTCGGTTCAGATGCCTGAACTCTACTTGAACTTGACACCAAACCCCATAGGAGTCAATGGGGACCCGGAACTATAGTGCTGTAAAATGGTCGTAGTTAGGGCTCGGGGGCTGCAATAGTCTCTCTCTGTCCATCTGACTTCCAGGAGAAGTCCATGTTCACAGTTCAGCATCGAACTTTACAGTTCGGGCACGCTCATCTCTATTGGGAACCCCTAGATATAAGACCCTCATCAGAAGGCATTGTACTACCAGGCCCCTGTCCCTCTAGAGCAGCAGTATCCATACTTCTACTTTTTGTGGGGTCTGCATTGGGCGATTTATTAGGAAACCATGGACTGAAGATGGTGCTGCTATTTGCTCCAGTAACTGTATAACCACATCCATACTTACTTAGGGAACTTGCTCCACGGTATGACCTGCTCCTTACATGACCATAATGCTCCTGCATTGGTTGGTTGTGTGAGATGTCAGGAGATGTCTCGAGCAGCATGGTGGCTCAGTGGTTAGCACTGCAGTCTTGCAGCGCTGGGGTCTTGGTTTCAAATCCCACCAAGGACAACATCTGCAAGCAGTTTGTATGTTCTCCCTGTGTTTGGGTAGGTTTCCTTCCACAGACTAAAGACATATTGATAGGGAATCTAGATTGTGAGCCCCAATGGGGACATTGCCCATAATGTCTGTAAATTGTATGAATTGTAAAGCGCTGCGGAACATGTTGGCGCTATATAAATAAAATGATTATTATTATAATTACCTCCCCCATTCCTTGCAATACAAGCTCAAGTATGCAGCCTGCCACCCACCCACCCCCAGGCTGCAATACCATACTGCTTGCTTGCACTTGAAATTGGGCCTTTTAGGCATGTGGAGGCGGAATCTGGCCACCACGTCATGGCTGCGTCGGCAGCCTGGTATCCATACTCAGTCCCCAGCCAACCGGCGGCCGGGTGTCCACGCTTTGTCCCCAGCTGTCAGGGGGCGTCTGGGTGTCCATACTTGGTCCCAAGCCGCCGCTATTTATCCCGGTGCGCCTTATACACAAGCGCACATACCAAAACATTACCTGTGCCATCCCCAGTGAATTTAGTGGGAAGGACAGCCTAACCACAAACACGTGGACAAGTGAATGTGGCCAGGGATGGTCCATCTAACTGATGCCTTCACACTGGGTTAATATTGTGGAAGCTGGGACACAGTTGGACACTGGGATGCAACACGTCCTCCAGACAGAGAGGATTGCGGGTCCTGGGTCAATCAGGCTTCAACACAAAGTTCAGAAGGTAGACAGCAGAAGTGGTCGGCCTCCTACACAATGAGCAAATTATTCATGATCATGAGGCCATCCACCTCCTTAGCTTTCTGTTCCTTGGAATGCAAGCGCATGTATGTAGTAGCGGCTAGGCCTGAGGTGGTCAGCATTTTGGCGCATATCCTACCTCCACCGAGGATTGCTGGATGTTTTCCTGTTACTATCCCAGTTCTAGGACTCCCGTTAAAAAAAGCTTCAGGTGATGAATGATGGATGAGGTGGTGGCAAAGGAGAAAGAGCAGGAGGAACAGGGACCATTCACATCAATATCAGGCCAGTCAACCACACATGTCTTGTAGGATATATTTCTGTACCGAAAGGAGCGGTTCGGCTATACAGTTATAGGGCATACAGTGAGTGCAATGCCTACCAAAAATTTCGAGGCACTCCAATGCCACTTGGAAGTGACATGGAGGTCAGAAGGCCTTAACTAAACCGTTTTTTCCATTTATAGCAACTGGGTCTCCTGTACACTTTTGGCCTAAGCAGTGAATGGAAGGCTTTCCAAAAATTAGGTGGAACTGCAATGCCCCTTGAAACAGACGGGGATTACAGCGTACTAAAAACCTTATACCCATTATTGGGGAGTGGGTCTCCTTTAGTTTTCGCCTATGCATTGAAAAGCAAAAGCTGACTAAAATTAGGAGGAAATGCAATGCCCGTTGGAAGAGTCGTGGAGGTTAGAGGTAATTAAAAACAACATTTCAATGCCCCTTGGAAGAGCTGTGGAGTTCAGAGTGGTTTAACAAGATGGTTTTAATGCCCCGTGGAAGAGACGTGGAGGTCACAGTAGCTTAACAAGACGATTTTAATGCCCCTTGGAAGAGACGTGGAGTTCAGAGTGGTTTAACAAGATGGTTTTAATGCCCCTTGGAAGCGGCGTGGAGGTCCCAGTGGAATAAAAAGACAATATCAATGCCCCTTGAAAGAGTGGTGGAGGTCCCAGTGGAATAAAAAGACAATATCAATGCCCCTTGGAAGAGACGTGGAGGTCACAGTAGCTTAACAAGATGATTTTAATGCCCCTTGGAAGAGACGTGGAGTTCAGAGTGGTTTATCAAGATGGTTTTAATGCCCCTTGGAAGCGACGTGGAAGTCACAGTAGCTTAACAAGACAATTTTAATGCCCCTTGGAAGAGACGTAGAGGTAACAGTGGCTTAACAAGACGGTTTTAATACTCTTGCAAGAGCTATGCAGTACAGCATATTAAAAACATTATTCCCATTATTGGGGATTTGTTCTCCCATAGTCTTTGCCTATGCCTTCCAAGAAAAAGCTGCTAAGAATTAGGATGGAGGAACTTGCAATGCCCCTTACAAGAACCACGCAGTACAGCATATTAAAAACATTATTCCCATTATTGGGGAGTGGGTCTCCCATCGTCTTTGCCTATGCCTTCCAAGCAAAAGCTGCCAAAAATCAGGACGGAGGAACTTGCAATGCCCCTTACAAGAGCCATGCAGTACAGCATATTAAAAACATTGTTCCCATTATTGGGGAGTGGGTCTCCCATAGTCTTTGACTATGCCTTCCAAGCAAAAGCTGCCAAAAATTAGGACGGAGGAACTTGCAATGCTGGCAACACGGACCATGGTCACCCTGGTGGTATAGTGGTGGTGGAGGCTGAGGATAAGGAGAAGAGCAAAAAACAGCCGAAATGAGGAAGCGTATACCCATGTGTGGGTTTGAAGCGGTGCATGGGAATACACCTCCTGAAATAACACAGTGAATTTGACTTTATGTTACTCTGCTGTCATTTGGTGGTGATGAGAAGTCTGGCCCCATCCAGCCCTTGTTCATTTTGATAAGGGTCAGCTTGTCAGCATTGTCAGTTGACAGGGGAGTGTGCTTATCAGTTATAATTCCCCCAGCGGCACTAAAAACACGCTCCGATAACATGCTAGCGGCATGGCAGGCCAGGACCTCCAAGGCATACAGAGCGAGCTCATTCCAAGTGTCCATCTTGGATACCCAATAATTAAAAGGCACAGAGGAATCACAGAGGACGCTGGTACGGTCGGCAAGGTACTCCCTCACCATCTTTTCAAACGTTCCACTCCTTGTGAGAGTACCCCGCGACTCAGGGCCTGTAAGCTGGGTGGGTCTCAGAAAACTGTCCCAGAACGTTGACAGTGTTCCCTGCCTCTGCTGGATTGGAGTTGCATCTCTCTCGCCTGTACGCCTTGGTTGGGCAACGAACTGTGACCTCTGCCGCTAGCGTGCTTAGATGGGAATTTTTTTACCACTTCTGCAGAAAGGGCCTTCTGGTACGGCCACATTTTTGTAGACCTTTCCACCTCAGGAATAGAGATGAGCGTTGTTCTACTCGAACTGTTCGCCAATCTCAAATTCGAGCTGTTTTGGGCGGTGTTCGAGCCGGTCGGCGAACACGAACAATTTGAGAAAAATTCGGCTGTTCGAGGTTATGTTCGATAACTGTTCGTGCACCAAAATCATAACTGGATTTTTTCTCAGTAATGATGAAAATTAATGTTAATACGCAGTTTGAGTGTACAGAGAGGCGGGGGGAGGGGCAGGGGATGGATCTCTGCAGGAACAATGAAGATCTCCATTTTTTTTTCTCTTTCCCGCATTTGCAGTGGGGAGGTGCAATCTGTCAGCCTATCAGCAGCGCACACACGGAGCGAAGTGCTTTTTTTCACACAAGCAAGGGCATGTGTGATTGGCAGTGTATGTCACATGTCCTTGCCCTATAAGACCAAGCCATTTTCCCCGTCGCCACCATTTTCTCACTGCTGCAGCTGCGTGTTAGACGGCACCGCTGTTGCTGTGTGCGCTATACCTTGTTAATTTCAAGCCAATTTTCGCACAAATATACAGATAGCTTGGGAGTAGGGAATAGTTGTGATTGCAGTCCTTTTAAGGACTAGGTTACAGCATTTCCTACGACTTTTATCAGGCAGGTCTGTGCTCTTAAATAGATAGATTGTGGGAGTAAAGACTAATTGTAATTGGAGTCCTTTTCAGGACTAGGTTACATCAGTTCCTATCAGTTTTTGCCAGGCAGGTCTGTGCCAGTGCTGTGCAAGTTTTTTTCACAGCATTTGGCTGAATCTAGCAAAGCTAATCCTTTTTGGCCTATTGCAGAGTGTGTTAGTCAGTGGAGTAGCCTATCTGTGTTGCAAGATATACCACCTGTGTATAGAATACCAATTTTTTTACTGCACCTAGTGAAGTAAAATCTTTTGGGCATAGCATCATTCTATTAGTCCATCTATACTGACCTCCATCAGGTTGCAAACTGAATATAATTTTTTTCTGCATCTAGCTCTGAAAAAATATTTGGGCTTCTAGCGGTGTGTGGGACTTGGTCTATTAGTCCATCTATACTGACCTCCATCAGGTTGCAAATTAAAAATAATTTTTTTCTGCATGTAGCTCTGAAAAAATATTTGGGCTTCTAGCAGTGTGTGGGACTTGGTCTATTAGTCCATCTATACTGACCTCCATCAGGTTGCAAATTAAAAATAATTTTTTTCTGCATCTAGCTCTGAAAAAATATTTGGGCTTCTAGCAGTGTGTGGGACTTGGTCTATTAGTCCATCTATACTGACCTCCATCAGGTTGCAAATTAAAAATAATTTTTTTCTGCATGTAGCTCTGAAAAAAATATTTGGGCTTCTAGCAGTGTGTGGGACTTGGTCTATTAGTCCATCTATACTGACCTCCATCAGGTTGCAAATTAAAAATAATTTTTTTCTGCATCTAGCTCTGAAAAAATATTTGGGCTTCTAGCAGTGTGTGGGACTTGGTCTATTAGTCCATCTATACTGACCTCCATCAGGTTGCAAATTGAATAAAAAAAATTTCTGCATCTAGCTCTGAAAAAATATTTGGGCTTCTAGCAGTGTGTGGGACTTGGTCTATTAGTCCATCTATACTGACCTCCATCAGGTTGCAAATTGAATAAAAAAATTTTCTGCATCTAGCTCTGAAAAAATATTTGGGCTTCTAGCGGTGTGTGGGACTTGGTCTATTAGTCCATCTATACTGACCTCCATCAGGTTGCAAATTAAAAATAATTTTTTTCTGCATCTAGCTCTGAAAAAATATTTGGGCTTCTAGCAGTGTGTGGGACTTGGTCTATTAGTCCATCTATACTGACCTCCATCAGGTTGCAAATTAAAAATAATTTTTTTCTTCATTTATCTCTGAAAAAATATTTGGGCTTCTAGCAGCGTGTGGGACTTGTTCTATTAGTTCATCTATACTGACCTCCATCAGGTTGCAAATTAAAAATATTTTTTTTCTGCATCTAGCCCAGCCAATAGTTTTGGCCTAATACCACAGTTTGGCCACTCAGCTCTGCTCGGTTACCATCCATTGTTTTTTTGTGCAAACAACTCCAGAGTTGTGAATTAGTTAACCACCAAAATGAGTGGAAAAAGGCCTGCTGCCGGTGGAAAGGGGAATAGGCGTGTTGGGAAGGGGAAAAAAGGTTGTGTCCGTGGGGTAGGTGCAGAAGAAAGACCATCTTCCAGCCAAACTAAAATGTCTACTTCTTTTAGCGGACAATGTGATAAGATCCCTTTCTTACGGCCACGCCAATCGCTACAAATTCCAGATGAGGCACAAAAACAGCAGGTGCTTCAACGGATATCAAGTGCTCCTTTAAGTGGGCTCTCCTCCACATCAACTTCAACATCACAAATACTCCAGTCCTCAAAGGTGTCACCCAAATCGCACTTGCTTCCTCACAGCTCCCAAATCTCCAGCTGCCCGTCTGAGTATGAGGTAGAACAGATGGTTGAGTCTGCAGAGCTGTTTACTCATACTATAGCCTGGGAATCAGAGGTCGACTCCAGCGCTTCTGTGAATCCAGACGAGGAAATGATCTGCACTGATGCCCAGAATCTTTATGAGTCGGATCCAGGACCAGACGCAGAAGGTTCTGACCATAATGTAGACCCTCATTCCCAAACTGTAACTCCTGTTGGTGGAGACAATGAGGAAGACGATGATAAGACTCAAATACCTGATTGGAGCGACAACTTTAGATTTTTGTCAGGGCAGGAACAGGTTGGCTCTGAGGACGACGGGTGTGATAACGCACAGGGTGATGATGATGAGGTCGGAGATCCCACTTACTGTCAACCCACAGTCAGCCAAGAGATGAGGTCAGCAGAGGAGGTGGAAGAAGATGCTAGTGACGACGAGGTCAGGTTGCGCCTTCCTGGACAGAGACGTAGTACTGGAAGCACGTCAACAACTGCATCCTCAAACACAACTCTGCCTCTCACCACAAGTCGTGGTGGCTCTTCAGGTCGCATGGGTGCTAAGCCTTGCATAGCCTGGGCATTTTTTCAGATCGATAAAGATGACCCAACTCGTGTTATCTGTAACATTTGTCAGCAAAAGCTAAGTAGAGGCCAAAAAATTCATAGTTTGAGTACTTCATGCATGAACCGGCACATGGACATGAAGCATAAGTTGCAGTGGGAAGCTCAGTGTGCTACAATGCGGCCTAGCCGGCCGGGCCAATCACCGTCTGCCATATCTTGTGCATCCGCGGCCTCTTCATCCTCTGTGACTGGGGGGACAGCAGTCACACCTGTTTTGGGGCGCAGACCTGCCACCTCTTTACCCGCAACAGCCAGCGTGATTGGCAGGTCATCATTTTCTTTGGAGGTGGTAACACCAGCTGGTGTTGAGCGCTGTCCGACATCGATAGCACCACCTTTGGATCAAGGCAACCTAACATGTCCGCCTGCATCTTCCTCACAGACCGGCAGTTTGCCGGGGACACCCTTATCAACCCCGTCTAAGCACAATAGCCAGCCCTCGGTCCCTCAGATGTGGACAAGTAAAAGACCATTTCCTCCTAGCCATGAGAAAGCTAAGAGGTTGAATTTCACCATCTGCAAGCTCTTTGCTACAGAAATGCTGCCTTTCCGCCTGGTGGACACAGAGGATTTTCGAGACCTTATGTCCGTCGCAGTGCCCCAGTACCAGATGACCAGTCGCACTACTTCTCAAAGAAAGGTGTGCCTGCGCTCCACCAGCATGTCGCACACAACATCACCGCTTCTTTGAGAAACTCTGTGTGTGACAGGGTGCATTTCACCACAGACACTTGGACGAGTAGGCATGGACAGGGGCGTTACATGTCGCTGACTGGGCACTGGGTAACTATGGTGACAGCAGGACAAGGGGCTGCTGTCCAAGTCTTGCCGTCCCCACGAGTTGTGCGTCAATCCTCTTTATGTCAAAGTTCCTCCACTGCTTCTGCCTCCTCAACCTCCTCTCGGTCTTCCACCTGCACCCAAAGCCTGTCTCGTCATGCCACAAGCTTTCTAACTGCGCAGAAGGGATCCTGCACACCTCCTTACTATGCTGGCAGTAGGGCTCAACGTCATCAGGCGGTTTTTACATTGAAATGTCTGGGAAATGTGAGTCACACAGCTGAGGAGTTGTGGTCAGCTCTGGAGAACCAATTTCATGAATGGTTGTCTCCACTGGACCTGAAACCAGGGAAGGCCGTGTGCGACAATGCTGCAAACCTGGGTGCGGCCCTTCGCCGGGGCAATGTCACACACGTGCCTTGTATGGCTCACGTGTTGAACCTGGTTGTCCAGCAATTTTTAGCCCACTATCCCAGACTAGATGGCCTTCTGCAGAGGGCACGGTCGCTGTGTGCTCACTTCCGCCGTTCGCATCCCGCAGCTCAGCGACTTACATCTCTACAGAAGTCGTTGGGCCTGCCACTTCACCGGCTAAAATGCGATGTGCCTACCCGGTGGAATTCAACTCTGCACATGTTGCAGCGACTGTGGCAGCACCGACAAGCCCTGGTGCAATACGTTCTGACGTATAGCCTGGGCCAACGAGATTCAGAGGTGGGGCAAATCACGCTGGAGGAGTGGTCTCAGATCAGGAACCTATGCACCCTTCTGCACAATTTTGAAATGGCGACGAAGATGTTTAGTGCTGACGATGCCATTATCAGCATGACTATTCCGGTGATTTACATGCTGGAGCACATGTTAAACAGAATTCGGAGTCAGGTGGTGGCACAAGAGGAGGTGGAGGAAGTAGAGGAGGAGGAGTTGTATGCGTAAGGGCTAACATCTGCAAGGTCCAGACGGTCGGCAGCACCAAGGCGGCAGGCATGTGAGGGTGGGGGAGATGGTTTTACCAGGGCGCATGGTAGCAGCCAAACTAGTGAGGAAGGTGCAGGAGCCCAGGAAGAAGTGGAGGACGAACTGATGGAAGACTCATCAGATGAGGGAGACCTTGATCACATTTCTGTTGTGCGAGGTTGGGGGGAGAGGACAGAGGAAGGAAGCATGATTGTTACCTCGCCACCAACGCAACAGGGACTTGGTGCTCCTGGATGCGCAACACACATGAGTGCCTTCTTGCTGCACTACCTGCAACATGACCCTCGAATTGTGAGAATTAGAAATAATCCTGACTACTGGGTTGCCACACTGTTAGATCCCCGGTACAAAAGTAAATTTCCAGAAATGATTCCTGCCATAGAAAGGGATGCACGCATGCAGGAGTATCAGCAGAGACTGTTGCAGAATCTTACATGTGCTTTTCCACAAAATACCAGTGGTGCACGTAGTGAATCTCACAGTTCCAACTTGCCAACCGTGGGACCTTCAAGTGTTCAGCACTCAAACCGTAACAGAACCACAGTATCTGCTGGTAACATCAATTTTGCGGAATCATTTCACCACTTTTTTAGCCCATCCTTTGCAAGGCCACAGGAGACAAGAAGTCTGACACATAGTCAACGCCTAGAGACGATGGTACAGGAGTATCTACAAGTAAACATTGAAGCCACGACTGTGTCACTGGACCCTTGCTCTTTTTGGGCTTCCAATCTGGATAAATGGCCGGAGCTAGCCACTTACGCCTTGGAGATCTTGTCATGCCCCGCAGCCAGCGTTCTGTCTGAACGTGTGTTCAGCGCTGCTGGTGGTGTGCTGACAGATAAGCGCACGCGGCTCTCCACTGATAATGTAGACAGACTCACGTTCATAAAGATGAACAAATCATGGATCCGAAACGACTTTTCTACCCCTGTGTCATCCTGGGGAGAGTAAAAGCTTGATGATTGGTTAAAATCACCCTACCAACCGTTTTCAGCTTTCAAATTACTAATCATGTTTATCTGTATCTTGACTGGAAAATAATTTGGGCTTTGTAGCAGTGTGCAGCACTGATCCTATTAGGCCATCTATAATAAGCTTCACCAGATTTAAAATTAAAAATAATTTTTAGCTGCATCTAGCCCGGAAAATAATTTTGGGGCTCCGAGATGCGCAAGACACATAAGTGCCTTCTTGCTGCACTACCTGCAGCATGACCCTCATATTGTCAGAATTCGAAGTAATCATGACTACTGGGTTGCCACACTCTTAGATCCCCCAAACTTTTCGATCAACCTTTTCATTTTAATAAAGACCAAAAAAATGGTCATTTTTGAAATTATAAGCATTAGCAGGTTGTTAGAAACTGAAATCAAACAGTTTTCAACTCAAAACTTTATTCTAGGTGATGTTACATTTTCACATAGGACCCCTTGTTCGAAAGGAGCTTCTGAACTCTCTCGTCCATTGAATTTGTCAGGTTTTGGATGGTTTCTGCTTCAATTGTTTTGCATGAGGACAGAATACCCTCCCAGAGCTGTTGCTTAGATGTGAACTGCCTCCCGCCATCATAGACACTCCTTTTAATGATGCTCCAAAGGTTCTGAATGGGGTAGAGGTCAGGGGAGCATGGGGGTCACACCATAAGTTTGTCCCCTTTTATGCCCATATCAGCCAGAGATGCAGATGTTTTATGTGCAGCATGAGATGGTGCATTATCATGCAGAAAAATGATCTTGCTGTGAAATACACGGTTCTTCTTCTTGAACCATGGCAGGAAGTGCTGTTTGAGAAAATCCACATACATTATGGAGTTCATCTTTAGCGCCTTCAGGGATCCTAAAGGGGCCGACAATCTCTCTCCCCATGATTCCAGCCAAAACATTACTCCACCTCCTCCTTGTTGGCGCTGTAGCCGTGTTTGCGTGGGGTGTCCATCAACCAGCCATCCTCCACTCCATTCATCTGGACCATCGAGCGCTGCACGGCACTCATCCGTGAACAAAACAGTTTTGAAATCAGTCTTCATGTAATGTTTGGCCCACTGGAGCCGTTTCTGCTTGTGTGAAGTGGATAGAGGAGGTCGACAGGATGGCATATGCACAGCTGCAAACCTCTGAAGGACCCTGCATCTTGTTGTTCGGGGGACGTTGGAGGCACAAGCAGCTTCAAAAACTTGTCTGCTGCTATGACAAGGCTTTTTTGCCGCTGCTGTTTCAACCTGACGTAATTGCCTGTAGGAAAGAGTCCTCAATTTGCCCTTATCAGCACGCACACGTGTGTACTGTGAATCAGCTACATACTTCTTGATTGCCAAGACACTTCATCCTGATCATCGCACAATGTTGATTGTAGTCATGCCTTGACCTAAACACTCCACAATTTGTTGCTTCTCAGCAGCCGACACATCCTTTTTCTTTCCCATTTTGGCAGAAAATGTAGGCTGCTTAATAATGTGAGACAGCCTTCTTAAGTAGTCTTGCCTTTCATTGGACACACCTGCCAAACTAATTTGCACAGGTGTCTGCAATTGCTTACAGTGATATAAAGAGCCCTGACACACATCACCATCAATGAGTTTAACTGACAAACAAACAAATTCTTCCCTTATCACTCCTAAACACTTTTTGCATAATAATTTGGAACGCGGTGTACATGTGCTTTTCCACAAAACACCAGTGGTTCACGTAGTGAATCTTACAGTTCTAACTTGCCAACCGTGGTCTGTATGGAATTGTTCAATAAAGGGCCCAAAATTAAGATAACATAGATGGGAGAGGTCTCTATGAATAGGAATTCCTAAGTATTTGATACCCTGTGAGTGCCAGGCAAAGGGAAAGTTGGACTGGATGGAATCCTATATGGATTTAGGGAGGGAGACATCGAGGGCCTCAGACTTCGCTGCATTGATTTTAAAATTTTACCATGTAACAAAGTGATCTATTTCAGCCATAACAGCAGGGATGGATATATGTGATTGAGTGATATATACTAGGACATCATCAGCAAATAGAGAGCACTTGTACTCGGTGCCTCCCACCTCAATCCACCTAATATTGGGGTTATGGCGAATTGATGAGAGCAGGTGCTCCGTCACTAGGATGTATAAGAGAGGGGACAGAGGACATCCCTGCCTTGTCCCATTGGTGATTGTGAAAGGTGATGAAAATGTTCTGACGCACCCCCTGGGCCTTGGGACACCCGGAGCCGGACCCTTTTTGGTGGATGCTGGTGGTTGTAGTCTTCGTGGCGGCGATCCGGTTCCGTGGCTCAGGGCGGTCAAACCAGTGGCGGAACTATTTATGTGGTTTTGATGTTTAAATGTCCGACTACGCCACCTGTGGATTGCGGTCAGAGTGAACCGCCGCTACAGGGCAGACCGCTAAGGCTGGTGTTGTGGGTGCAGCAGAGCGTAGCATAACTCCCCACGGGAGGAGTATAGCCTCAGGGCAGTGTATGCGGAGGATGGGGGTGATGGTGCAGGGCAGCAGCAGTAACGACACGGAGTCAGTGATGCAGTTCAGGGCCTTTACTCACAGTTCTTATTATCCAGACCACGTCTGCAGGTAACGGCTGCCCACGTCGTACTGTGCTCACCAGGTGAGGGGCTCAGACAACTCCCAGATAACTTTGGAGCGCTTCACAGGACCCCCTTTGTGTGTCCTTTGTCTGGCCTTTCTTACCAACACTTCTGTCTGGCTGCCTCGGGCCTCCTCTTGGTAAACTTGGCGCCAGTTTCCCTGACCCTATGTGTTGCCTTCCTAGCGGGTGGAGCAAGGGGCTGCGCCACATAAAATGTCAGAGCCTCCGGTTTCTAGCTGAGGGTCGTTTCCTGCCTCCACTAGTTCGGGGACCGGTCTCCCCCTTTGGCCTGACCCCTCCACGCAGGTGGATTCGGGCGTGCGGTGGCGACTCGCCCGTCCGCACCCCTGGGATCCCTTCATTCCTCGTTCCTGGAGCCTTCTCCGCTCCTCTTCCTTCCTTCTCCCTCTTGCAGGCCTGGGCCTCTGTTACTAGGCCCGCCTCCGGAGCAGAGCTCATGCAGAGCCCCTGCTCCCTGCCACTTCTGCTCAGACTTCTCTGCACTGAACTAAGATGGTGCCCACCTTTTATACTCCTTTCTCAATGCACCCAGGAACTGCTTCCTCCCTGCTCCTGCACTGCAGGGTTCCCCTTCCTCAGTGTTCCCTCCCCCCACTCCAGCCAGGGACAGGGACTGTCGTGCCCATCTCAGGGGCATATTGGTCGCCCTGCCCCACGGCAATGTGGTGTAATGCATGCAGGTGTCGGGTCCTGATCCACACTCCATCCTTATCTGAGAGTGAGATATCACACCTCTGGGTGAGGTGCAATACGTCTGTAGCAACCGAGCCCTCGGTGCTACAGTTCCATTTATCTTCAGCCTAGGTGACGTATTGTGATACAGGGCCGTGATTTTGGCTATAAAAGGGTCCCCTAGACCCCTACCCCAAGCTTTTTAAGAGAATCATATATGGCGTGCCAGGAGACTCTATGGAATGCTTTCTCAGCATCCAACGAGAGTATCTACTTACAAATTTTTAACTGCATCTAGCCCAGGAAATACTTTGTGCCTAGTAGCAGTGTCTGCTAGTCAGCGGATTATCCCGGCTGTTAAGCAAGCTACACCACCTGTAGTTTGGACACTTAATTTTTTCAAAGGAAATGCTTCGGGACCACGGGATACTTAGTGAAGAGCATCAGGAGGCACCCCAAGGCATAGGGGCTGGGACTGGCACTAGGATGCCTTGCGGTGGACAGCCGAGCTCGATCCTTATAAAAGCTTTTTAACTGCAGCAGCTTTAGTGGACGCTACTGGAGCTGGAATTACGCGGCTGCTGGCATGAGACTTGCCCTCCAATAGATCCTTGTAAATGGATTTAAAGTGTATTCATTCAAATTAGAGGGACAATTTAAATTAAAAAGCTTAGAGCTGCCTCCACCACAGGGGGGCTCTCTCGACCCACCAGCGGACAGGCACCAGTATTGGGAGAGGGGGGCTGGCCGTCAGGGTTCACCGCGGCTCTGGCACAAACCCGGCGACACGGAGGTGGCACGGGCAGGGGCGGACTGGCCGTCTCGGCTTCTCACTTTTTGGATTTTAGAAGGGCATGACATGCCTATATCTGTGTCTCCCCCTCCTTTTACTCCTCCACCTCTTTTCTTTTCGCATGACTATATGTACTTGTCACTTTTCCATGTGTTAGTTGTGTCTTCTGAGCAGTTTGTCAGCTTTTGGACACCTTTGAAGGTGTTTTCTATGTGTTTCTATGTGTTTTTGTTTGCCTGCCATTGGTTTTAACGGTGTTCGAAGGTGTTCGACGAACAGTTCGACGAACAGTTCGGCGAACACATGGGTGTTCGACGTACCGAACCGAACTCGAACACTACGGGGGTGGCTCAACACTAGTCAGAACCTTCTGCGTCTGGTCCTGGATCCGACTCATAAAGATTTTGGGCATCAGTGCAGATCATTTCCTCGTCTGGATTCACAGAAGCTCTGGAGCCGACCTCGCATTCCCAGGCTATAGTATGAGTAAACAGCTCTGCAGAATCAACCATCTGTTCTACCCCATACTCAGACGGGCAGCTGGAGACTTGGGAGCTGTGAGGAAGCAAGTGCGATTGGGGTGACACCTCTGAGGACTGGAGTATTTGTGATGTTGAAGTTGAGGTGGAGGAGAGCCCACTTAAAGGAGCACTTGATATCCGTTGAAGCACCTGCTGTTTTTGTGCCTCATCTGGAATTTGTAGCGATTGGCGTGGCCGTAAGAAAGGGATCTTATCACATTGTCCGTTAAAAGAAGTAGACATTTTAGTTTGGCTGGAAGATGGTCTTTCTTCTGCAGATGTTACTGATGCTTTAACACCTACCCCACGGACACAACCTTTTTTCCCCTTCCCAACACGCCTATTCCCCTTTCCACCAGCAGCAGGCCTTTTTCCACTCATTTTAGGTGTTAACTAATTCACAACTCTGGAGTTATTTGCACAAAAAAACAATGGATGGGGACTGAGCAGAGCTGAGTGGCCAAACTGTGGTATTAGGTCAAAAATATTGGCTCGGTTAGATGCAGATAAAAATTATATTGAATTTGCAACCTGATGGAGGTCAGTATAGATGGACTAATAGACCAAGTCCCACAAACTACTAGAAGCCTCAATATTTTTTCAGAGCTAGATGCAGAATAAAATTATATTGAATTTGCAACCTGATGGAGGTCAGTATAGATGGACTAATATAACAAGTCCCACACACTGCTAGAAGCTGAAATATTTTTTCAGAGCTAGATGCAGAAAAAAATTAAATTGAATTTGCAACCTGATGGAGGTCAGTATAGATAGACTAATAGAACCAGTCCCACACACTGCTAGAAGCTGAAATATTTTTTCAGAGCTAGATGCAGGAAAAAATTAGATTGAATTTGCAACCTGATGGAGGTCAGTATAGATGAACTAATAGACCAAGTCCCAAACACTGCTAGAAGTCTAAATATTTTTTCAGAGCTAGATGTAGATAAAAGTTATTTTTAATTTGCAACCTGGTGGAGGTTAGTATAGATGGACTAATAGACCAAGTCCCACATACTGCTAGAAGCCTAAATATTTTTTCAGAGCTAGATACAGAAAAAAATTAGATTGAATTTGCAACCTGATGGAGGTCAGTATAGATGGACTAATAGAACAAGTCCCACACACTGCTACAAGCTGAAATATTTTTTCAGAGCTAGATGCAGAAAAAAATTATATTGAATTTGCAACCTGATGGAGGTCAGTATAGATGGACTAATAGAACAAGTCCCACACACTGCTACAAGCTGAAATATTTTTTCAGAGCAAGATGCAGAAATTTTTTTTATTGACTTTGCAACCTGATGGAGGTCAGTATAGATGGACTTATAAAACAAGTCCCACACACTGCTACAAGCTGAAATATTTTTTCAGAGCTAGATGCAGAAAAAATTTAGATTGAATTTGCAACCTGATGGAGGTCTGTATAGATGGACTAATAGACCAAGTCCCACACACTGCTAGAAGCCTAAATATTTTTTCAGAGCTAGATGCAGATAAAAATTATTTTTAATTTGCAACCTGGTGGAGGTTAGTATAGATGGACTAATAGACCAAGTCTCACACACTGCTAGAAGACAAAATATTTTTTCAGAGCTAGATGCAGATAAAAATTATTTTTAATTTGCAACCTGGTGGAGGTTAGTATAGATGGACTAATAGACCATGTCCCACACACTGCTAGAATCCTAAATATTTTTTCAGAGCTAGATGCAGAAAAAAATTAGATTGAATTTGCAACCTGATGGAGGTCAGTATAGATGGACTAATAGAACAAGTCCCACACACTGCTAGAAGCCTAAATATTTTTTGAGAGCTCGATGCAGAAAAATATTATATTGAATTTGCAACCTGGTGGAGGTTAGTATAGATGGACTAATAGAATGATGCTATGCCCAAAAGGTTTTACTTCACTAGGTGCAGTAAAAATATTTGTATTCTATACACACGTGGTGTAGCTTGCAACACAGATAGGCTACTCCACTGACTAACACACTCTGCAATAGGCCAAAAAGGATTTGCTTTGCTAGATTTAGCCAAATGCTGTGAAAAAAACTTGCACAGCACTGGTACAGACCTGCCTGGCAAAAAGTGATAGGAACTGATGTAACCTAGCCCTGAAAAGGATAGCAATTACAATTAGTCTTTACTCCCACAACTTATCTATTTAATAGCACAGACCTGCCTGATAAAAGTCGTAAGAAATGATGTAACCTAGTCCTTAAAAGGACTGCAATCACAACGCTTCCCTACTCCCAAGCTATCTGTAGATTTGTGCGAAAATTGGCTTGAAATTAACAAAGTATAGCGCACACAGCAACAGCGGTGCCGTCTAACACGCAGCTGCAGCAGTGAGAAAATGTTGTCGACGGGGAAAATGGCTGGGTCTTATAGGGCAAGGACATGTGACATACACTGCCAATGACACATGCCCTTGCTTGTGTGAAAATAAGCAGTTCGCTCCGTGTGTGCGCTGCTGATAGGCTGACAGACTGCACCTCCCCACTGTAAATGTGGGAAAGAGAAAAAAAAATGGAGATCTTCATTATTCCTACAGAGATCCATCCCCTGCCCCTCCCCTCGCCCCGCTGTACACTCAAACTGCGTAATAACATTAATTTCAGCATTGCTGAGAAAAAATCCAGTTATGATTTTGGTGCACGAGCAGTTATCGAACATAACCTCGAACAGCCGAATTTTTTTCAAATCGTTCGTGTTCGCCGTACGGCTCGAACACCGCCCAAAACAGCTCGAATTTGAGATTGGCGAACAGTTCGAGTCGAACATCGCTCATCTCTTGTCTCAAGCTAAGTTACTTTCCCCCTTTTCTATCTACCCTGTTGTTTTTAGTTGTTAGAGGGCACTGACTATAGCTTACCACCCCCTTCCCTAGCCAGGGCATAGCTCTAGAGAAATGCAGTGTTTTAGGTTCCTGTGCGGTGATTGGTGAGGAACCAATATAGTGACGATAGGTGAGATAAGGTGATATCAGATCAGCCTAGGAGGTCTCCACTTCCCCCCTTTCCCTAGTGTCTGGGCTCCCTTCCCCTTATCCCTTTGTGTTGCACTTAGTCTTTCCCACACCTTGTGTAACATTATCACCGGCTGTGCACATTTAGAGAAAATAAAGCCTGACATTTTGGTTTAATTGCGTGTTGTTATTTTTCGGGTGTGTTTTTTTTCCTTTCGCATTGGTATGGGTTCAGTTACAGAGCTTGCAGAGCAGATGCGCGGTCTGTCTCTGGAGGTGAATTACCTGAGCTGTGAGGTTTAGCAACAGCATGAGCGGCTACACGTTGCTAATGTTGGGGTCTCTGCAGGTAGGCCTGTCCAGACTGAACCCAAGGTTGCCCTCCAGGACAGGTTTTCAGGAGGTAGGGACAAGTTTTTTTGTATTCAAGGAGGCCTGCTAGCTGTATTTTAAACTTCATCCTTACTCCTCCGGAAGTGAGGAGCAATGAGTAGGAATTGTGATCTCACTGTTGCTGGGAGATCCTCAGTCCTGGGTGTTTTCTTTACCGCAGGATTTGGTTTGCCTACAGTCTGTAGAGGGGTTTTTCAGGGCACTGGCCCTCATCTATGATGACCCTGACCAAGTCCCCTTGGTTGAGACTAGGCTACATTGTCTTCAGCAGGGGAATCGGTCAGTGGAGACATATAGTTCTGAATTGTAAAGATCGGCAACAAATTCAAAATGGAATGACTCAGCTCTTAGAAGCCAATAATGTTAGGGTCTTACTGAAAGGTTGAAAGATGATTTGGCAGTATATGAAACCCCTCAGTCATTGGAGGCTGCCATGTCTTTGTACATACGTCTTGATAGACACCTTTGGGATAGATGAGTGAGACCACCCTCTCCAGGGCCTTCTTGTTGGGGCTATGTACCTCTGCTGGGTGAGCGGCCTGGCGGTGAACCAGTACTGGGGGAGGTGGAGGAACCCATTCAGTTAGGTGGTGCCTTTACATCATACATTTCCCCAGAGATTTGCAAGAAAAAGGCGTATGTTGTTTTTTGGGAAAAAGGAACATTTTATTGGGATCTATCCTTCAATTTATAAACAAAAGGAGACTCGATTAACTCTTGGTAGCCTGGAGTTGGATAAGCAAGGGGTGCCTTTGTGGCCAACTTGCGGTTCCCAGTTTGTCCTGACAGCAGAGGAGGTGCTAGAGAGCAAAACCAAGAAAATTCCTGGACAGTGTTCCCACCCCAATTGTTTTGGGTCTTCCCTGGCTGGTGAAACATAATCCGTTGGTGGATTGGCAAACCGGGGAGATTATTGACTGGGGAGATTACTGCCATGATAACTGTTTAGATATTTCCCTTGCTACAGTCTCTATGGAAATATTACCTGCTTTTCTGTCTTGTTTTGAGGACGTTTTTTCTGAGAGGGGGTGTCAGAATTTGCCTCCTCACCGTGCATATGATTGTCCTATTAACCTTACTCCCGAAGCTAAATTATCAAAGTTCAGGCTATATAATCTTTCTGGCCCTGAGAGACAAGCCATGAAGGATTTAATTACGGAAAGTCTGGAGAAGGGACACATTAGGCCCTCATCTTCGCCTGTGGCGGTAGGGCTCTTCTTCGTGAAGAAAAATGATGGAGGTCTACGTCCCTGTTTAGATTTCTGGGAATTAAATCAAATTACCACCCGAGATCCATACCCTCTTCCTCTGATTCCAGATTTGTTCAGCCAGGGTATGAGCTAAGGTATTCTCCAAGTTGGAATTAAGTGGAGCCTACAATCTGGTTAGAATCAGAGAAGGGGACGAAAGGAAAACAGCATTCAATATTCCCGTAAGGGCATTTCGAGAGTCTGGTTATGCCTTTCTGTTTGACCAATGCACCTGCGATATTCCAGCATTTCATAAATGATATTTTCCATCATTTGGTGGGGAGATTTGTGGTGGTCTATCTGGACGATATTTTGGTTTACTCACCTGATTTTGATACACATCAGGAGCATGTTAAACAGATTATCCAGATATTAAGGGATAACAAACTACAGTATATGCCAAACTAGAAAAATGTGTTTTCACCATTCAGGAGGTGCAGTTTTTGGCATACTTATTGTCATCTTTGGGTTTTCGGATGGATCCGGAAAAGATTCATGCAGTCCTTGATTGGGACTGTCCCAAGAACCTGAAGGCTCTACAAAGTTTTCTGGGCTTTACTAATTTTTACCGGAAAAAGAAGAATTCAGATTTTTCCAAATGGTCAGAAGCCTCCCTCCAGGCATTTTCTTCCTTAAAGAATTATTTTGCCACTGCACCTATACTCAGTAAACCTGATATTTCCCAACCCTTTATTGTGGAAATTGATGCATCAGATGTAGGGGTTGCGTCTGTATTGTCTCAGGGTCCATCCCCTGGTAAATGGCGTCCATGTGCTTTCTTTTCTAAAAAAATAGTCTTCGGTTGAGAGAAATTATGACGTGGGTAATAGGGAACTTTTGGTAAACAAATTGGCGTTCGAAAAATGACTACATTGGTTGGAGGTTGGCTGTCCATCCTATTACTGTTATTACTGACTATAAGAACCTGTAATATCTCCAGTCAGCAAAACTTCTCAACCCTAGGCAAGCCAGATGGTCCCTGTTTTTTACTAGGTTCAATTTTGTAGTCACATTTCCAGGGGTCAAAAATGTCAAGGCTGATGCTTTGTCCCGTAACTTCCCTGGTGGCTGTGACCATGCGAACCCTGCTCCGATATTACAGAAGGGGGTAGTCATTTCGGCATTGTATCCTGAACTGGAGGGTGAGGTGTTGGAGGCTCAGGGGGATGCCCCTGCCTCCTGCCTTTCAGGAAGGTTATTTGTACCATCTAATCTGCGCAGCAAAGTAATTAAGGAACATCATAACTCTGTGCTTGCTGGTCATCCAGGTGGTAAGGCAACTGCGGACCTCCTCTCTCATCATTTTTGATGGCCGAGGTTGCATCCAGATGTGATTGAACACATATCTGCTTATAGTGTTTGCGTGCATTCTAAGGTTTCGCATACCCATCTGTCTGGTACTCATTTTCCGCTACCTATCCCTAGTAGGCCATAGACACACTTGTCCATGGATTTTATTACTGACCTACCGGTTTCTGCAGGCAAAAAGGTGGTTTTGGTGTTTTTAGATAGGTTCAGTAAAGTGGTTTACTTCGTCGCATTACATGCTCTTCCAAATGCCAAGAAACTTGCTCAGGTGTTCATAAATGAGATTGTGAAGCTTCACAGGATTCCCTCCGATGTGGTGTCAGATTGGGGGACTCAGTTTGTTTCCAATTCTGGAAAGCATTCTCGACTGGGGGTGCAGCTGTCCTTTTCCTCTGCCTTCCACCCTCAGTTGAATGGACAGACTGAGAGCATCAATCAGAATTTGGAGACCTGCCTCAGGTGTTTCGTCTCCGAAAATCAGGAGAATTGGGCATCTACTTACCGCTGGCAGAATTTGCCATTAATAATCATTGTCAAGAATCCACTAGCTGGTCACCATTCTTTTGTGCATACGGTTACCATCCACAGTTTGATACATTTAGTGGGGGAGGAGCTTCGGGAGTTTCTGAGGAGGTACATTTTGCTTTGTCACTCTCCTCGGTGTGGCGGGGGGTCCTGAGTAATTTAAAGATCATGGGAGACAGGTATAAAAGTATGGCTGACAGAAAACGCTTGCCAGGTCCAGATCCGAATGTGAATGACTTTGTGTGGTTGTCTAACAGGAATATCAAGTTGAAGGTCCCTTCTTGGAAGCTGAGACCTAGGTTTATTGGTCCTTATGAAATAACCGCCGTCATTAACCCAGCAGCATTTCGTCTTGAGCTTCATCAGGTCCTTAAGGAATTTCAGTTGTCGAGGATTGTAGATTTTCGTTTCCAACGTTGATCCCTACAATACTTGGTGCACTGAAAGGGTTATGGTCCAGAAGAGAGGATGTGGGTTTCAGCTTCAGAGGTGAATGCTCCCAGGTTGGTTTGTATATTTCACCACTCTTATCCTGAGAAACCCAATCCTGAGTGTCCGGAGGCCACTCGTAGAGGAGGGGGTACTGTCATGTGTGTGTCAGATGTGACAGACAGTCACACTGCAGTTGGTTGCAGGAGATCTCTTTGTTTAAAATTACAAACACTTTCTTAGAAGCTGTCTCACTCTAGAACCCAGCAGCCACTTCCCTCCTGCTCTAATTAACACGCTGGCCTGGGTGTTTAAATACTTTCAGTCTGCTTTAGAGCGGCGCCGGTGATATTCACTTGTTTCCTTGTGAAATATTGCAGCAAGTATAGTTCTTACTTTCACTCTGGTGCTAAGAGTACATGTATGCTATCTCTCTGAATTAGGCTCAAGCTAAGTTACTTTCCCCCGTGTCTGTCTACCCAGTTGTATTTAGTTGTTAGAGGGGACTGACTAGCGCTCATCCCCCCCCACTCCCTAGCCAGGGCCTAGCTCTAGGGAAATACAGAGTTTTAGGTTCCTGTGCGGCGATTGGTGAGGAACCAATATAGGGACGATAGGGGAGACAGTGTGATATCAGATCAGCCTGTGAGGTCTCCACTTCACCTTTTCCCTAGCGTCTGTGCTCCCTTCCCCTTATCCATTCATGTTGCACTTAGTCTTTTCCACACCTTGCGTGACAATACCTCACTGCTCTATTCCCAACAGGCCAGCGGAAGGGTGAGACTCTGTAACTTGCACCATCTTCTGTATTTGCTGTGACTGTCCTATATGTTATTGCCTATGTTATTGCCTGTTTGGTGGTTCAATAAAGTATTGCCACACTGTTTTATCCTCACTCTGTGTTGTCTGAGTTTTATTACGCCCACAGAAGACCTCTGTGTCTCCATAACGCTCCTTCGCTTCCATGCCCTGTCATGCACCCAAACAGTAGTATTCCTCTACATTTTGGGTATCTGCGTACTCAGGAGAAATTGCACAACAAGCTGCATAGTGCAATTTCTCCTATTTCCCTAGTGCAAATGCAAAATTTGGGGCTAAAAAAACATTTTTGTGGAAAAATGTAATTTCTTTATTTTCATGGCTCAAAATTATAAACTTCTGTGAAGCATCTGGGGGTTCAAGGTGCTCACTAACCATTAACACAAGTTCCATGAGAGGTCTTGTTTCCAGAATGGTGTCACTTGTGGGGGATTTCCACTGTGTAGGCACATTAGGGGCTCTCAAAATGTGACATGGCGTCCGCTAATTATGCCAGCAAATTTTTCATTCAAAAGGTTAAATGACGCTCATTCTCTTCCAAGCCCTGCCGTGCATCCAAACAGTTGTTTTCCCCCACATATTGGATATCGGTGTGCTCAGGGGAAATTTTACAACAAATTTTGTGGTCCATTTACTTTTTTTATTTTTTTGTGAAAAAAAGTTAAATGTATTTTTTTCCTTCCACATTCCATTAATTCCTGTGAAGCACCTGAAGAACTAATAAACATTTTTAAATGTGGTTTTGAGCACTTTGAGCGTCCAGTTTTTAGAATGGCGTCACTTTTTGGTATATTCTGTCAAATAGATGCCTCAAACTCACTTCAAATGTGATGTGGTCCTTAAGAAAAATGGTTTTGTAAATTTTGTTATAAAAATTAGAAATCACTGGTCAACTTTTAACTCTTACAACTAACTAACAAAAAAATAATTATGTTTCCACGATTGTGCTAATGTAAAGTAGACATGTGGGAAATATTATTTATTAACTTTTTTGTGTGATATGACTCTCTTATTTAAGGGCATAAAAATTGAAAGTTTGAAAAATGTAAAATTTTCACAGTTTTCACCAAATTTCTGTTTTGTTCACAAATAAACGTAAGTCATATCAAAAAAAATTTACCACTATCAAGAAGTACAATATGTTGTGAAAAAAAATTCTCAGAATCACTGGGATACGTTGAAGCGTTCCAGAGTTATCACCTCATAAATTGACATTAGTGAGAATTTAAAAAATTGGGCTTGTCAGGAAGGTGAAAACAGGGTTCGGGGTGAAACGGTTAAAGCACAAATATTATTGGTTGAACTCATTTTTCTTTTTTACTGAAGTTTTTTTATAGTCAAAAAAAATTCTTAGACTTTTTGTATGGAATTGACCATCTTGGAGGCTCTATAACCAATATTTGGTCTCTGCTTCAGTACTTCAACCTCTCTATGCTTTTTTGATCTTTCATTGCCTCTCTAAAGCTCTTTTTGATGCTGCTGTGCTATCTTTCTAACACATATAGCAAAACTCATTATGTGCCACACACTTTCAAATCTTTCTAAAACACAATGGTTGCAATTCATGAAGGTGCTTCCTCTATGTTTCAGAAATTAAAACACCTTCAAATATCATAATTGTTCTGAAGAACTTAAAGTTGTCAAAAAATTTGCAGGTATTAGCATTTTTATGCCAGTCACTGTCAATTCCACCAAAATGAGTAGAGGTGGGTTAGGACAGGTCATGGCTAAGCCTGCCCATTTAATTAATCACAATTTACACCACATTAATGGCATACAGAATTTTTGCCAGAAATGTACTCAGGTTTCTGACTGGAGTAACATTTCTGATCGTAGGTGCATGCCTATAACAAGTTTTGCATAATTTATAAAATGGTAAGCACCTTTTAACGAATTAGGCACATATTACACCATTGTTCCCTTAATTAAGAATTTCAAGTGCAATGCCTATCTTAATGAATCAGACCCAATTTTTCTCTTTCTCTTTTTTTTATGAATATGACTTGCCAATCTTAAAATTTAACAAGCTAACTTTCTATGACACACAAGTCTTGGTTTCAGTGTTTTGGTGTAGTAGCAACATTACTGGAGAGTTTAATGTTGCCCTCCTTGTTTGCAATATTTGAATAATGAAAAAAGTCTGTCACTGCAGTATTTCCCAGATCAATCAATTAACTGTCACACTAAGTGACTATACAGGTATAGCACTTCCCTATATCACTTTGAATATTATTTTTGGATCTTTGCATTACAATTCACAAAATGAGACTACTACTCCAATATACAATGTAATTCAGCACTGCAGTAGAACACTACAATTAGATTAGGCCTTTTTCTATCTTTGTGTGGAGTTGTGTGCTCTAACCTTCTGTTATGCACACGCCCGGGCTGACTGGCATGTGCGTGATTTAGTGATTCCACTCTGCCATGAACCGGAGAGTGCCTGGAGGGGCGTAACTAAGTATCTACAGATCCGACCAAGGTCGCACGACGGCTAATGACGCCTGTGCACCAGGGAGGAACCGTGCAGAGGGACCAGGTGCTACTCCAGGACAGTCCCCGGACACGGCTGTTGACCCACAATGGGGAATACAGGAACAGGCAGGTTAGGCTGGCACACAGACAGGTGGGTATTGGCAGGCACGGCTGGCATGCAGACCGGAGGGCACTGGCAGGCATGGCAGGAGTGCAGACAGGAGGACACTGGCAGGCACGGCTGGTGTGCAGACAGGAGGGTAGTGACAAGTACGGCTGGCATGCAGACGGGGAGGTACTAGCAGGTTGGAGCACAGGCTGGATAGGGTCCAGTACAGACTGGAGTTCAGGAACAGAACCGCAGATGTGGTAGACAAGCAGAGCAGAGAGGTACAGCTGGAGCGGTGGGCAAGATGGAGCAGAGAGGTACCGCCGGAGCGGTGAGCAAGGCAGAGCGGGCAGAAACCGCCAGAGCGGTGAGCAAAGCAGAGAGGACAGATACCGCCGGAGCGGTGAACAAGGCAGAGAGGGCAGAAACCGCCGTAGTGGTGAGCAAGGCAGAGCAGAGGGGACAGGGCTCTGTTCACACGGAACAGACTGGAAGGGAAAGGCAGAACCAGATACACACAAGATACTTGCAATGAAGTAGCGAATGGACTCTAAACTCACAAACGGAAGTACAGCGACAATGAGTAGGAGTTAGGTGCAGGTTCAGACTCTGCAGAAAAAGGGAAGGTACGGACATAGAGAAAAACAGGTAACAGACTAGGAGAGTGTTCAGACAGGAACTGAGTGTACAGACAGGAACTGACATTGCAGCGAGATACAGAAGCGGGTCTGGGTACGCGGCCCCCCAGAAGGCAGGACGAACAGGCTAGGAGCGTGTTCAGACTGGCCAAGAAATACAGCCTCCAGGAAGGCGGACAGACAGGCAAGAAAACACAGATAACAGATCTAGGTATGCGGCCCCTAGAAGGCAGGACGAACAGGCTAGGAGTGTGTTCAGACTGGCATGGAAATACAGCCTCCAGGAAGGCGGACAGACAGGCAAGAAAACACAGAACAGGACCTGGCACTTTCAGAGTCAAGGAGCACACTGAATGATAGAGTTGCTCAGGCACCAGCTTCCAGGTGGAGCTGGTTTAAATATCCAGTGACAGACAGCAATAGGCTGAGGACGCATTAGGGGTGTGCCCACAGCAGCTACAAGAAACAGGAAGTAACCGGGCCGCCACCCTAAGCAGTCAGAACAGAGACAAACAGACAGCATGAATAGAAGCCAGGCTAGCAGACTGGACTGAAGATCAATTTTGCGATCTTGCATAGTGGGAGATGGTGCACTATGCAAGCCCGCCACCAGGTATGTTACACCTTCTATCCTTACTCTGAAAAAGTATAAAATGGTGCTGTTCAGCCAGCTCCCATATATTACACTGAAGAGCAAAAACAATGTTTTGAAATTTTGACTTTAAGGCCCCATATCTCACCACCCACTATTGCTTCAAACGTCAAACTACCATCATTTTGTACACAATCACCTTGTCTTTCTCATACATAAATTTAACATGCAACTACTTAGCATATGATTAGTAATGCAGACTCTTGATATGCCACTGCATTGTTACTGTTTTGCTCCTGGTGGTGAAAAAATGTTTTCTTCCTGTATACTACAAATTACAACCTGTTCTTACATTCTCTAATAGCTCAGTTTGTTATTAGGTTGATTCACAAGCAAAAATTCACTTGTTTGAATTGAGAAGAAGCCAAGAAGAAGGATTCCAAAGAAAAGAGAAAAAGCATCATCTAACTCATCAATAGCAGTGTCTCGGCCAAGAAAATTGCCAAACTGCATCATATGAGTGCCATAACATTTGGAAGAATACAAAATGAAGTCCATCCATCCATTCAAAAGTCAAGAGGTGGATGTCCAAGCAAAATATCTGAGTCAACAAGTCGGCTCATCCCATGGTCTATCAGTTCTGGCGCGACAAACATGGCAGTGGAGCTGGCTCGCATGCTTCATTATAGAGATCACAGATGGCCATGCAAGAACTGTGCGACGCACATTACACTAGTCTGGAATGGTGGCCCAAAAAAAGGTGAAGAAGCCTCAATTTTAGAATTGTCATAAGAAGTGTCAATTTGAGGTTGCAAAAAAGTATCAAAAGTGGACAGTAGAAGTTTGGAAATGGGTGATTTGGAGAGATGTGATGCAAGTCAATAGACTAAGCTCTGTTTTGTGCAAATTGACGTGAAAGAAACAAGGGGAAAGGGGGCTAACAAATCAAGAAATTGAAGGAACTGTCAAGTTCGGTGGTGGAGGAAGTCTTATGTTATGGGGTTGTTTCAGAGCCAAAGGCGTTAGATACTTGACCAGGATTGATGGTGGTCTCAATGCTGAGCTATATGTGAGTATCCTATAAGATGAGTTACTTAGCACACTTGAGTACTATGGGTATGAAAAGGACGACATAGTGTTCCAGCAGAAAAACTAGTCTAAGCATATGTCAAAATTGGCGAAGCAATGGTTCAATGAAAATGAAGTAGAGGTGCTGGATTGGCCCCACAGTCCCCAGATCTCAACCCAATCAAGCACTTGTGGGTCGTGTTGAAGAAAAAGCTGTATACATACACAAGTGAGTCGACCAGTATGCACCAACTTTGGGAACGTGTAGAAGAGACTTGGAATAGATAGTTTGATAGAGAAATGCTTGAGTCTGATGCTTGATTCAGACAGGGTTGGAAGCCAAAGGAGTAGTGGATTTACAAAATACTAACAAAAAATAAAAACTTTAATTTAAATTTTTAGGAGCAAAACAGTAACAAAACAGTGACATGAGAAGAATCTGTATAACTAATTATATGCAAAATAGCTGCAAGTCAAATATATGTATGAGATAGCCAAAATAATTGTCTATAAAATGATGGTAGTTTGACGTTTGAAGCAGTAGTTGATGATGAGATATGGAGTCTGAAAATGAAAAGTTTAAAACAGTGTTACCCTTTTGTACTTCAGGGTTTTCTTGCAATAACAGTCCACCCTATTTGCCTACACTAAGCCATATGACGTGATAACTGCAGTGCATTATGGGGAAGCTTGTGTGTAGTGTTGAGCCACCCCCCTAGTGTTCGGGTTCGGTTCGGTTCGTCGAACACCGGGATGTTCGAGGAACTGTTCGACGAACTGTTCATTGAACACCTTAGAACACCGTCGTACACCGTTAAAACCAATGGCAGGCAAACAAAAACACATAGAAACACATAGAAAACACATTCAAAGTTGTCCAAAAGCTGACAAACTGCTCAGAAGACGCTCTCTTTAAAAAAGCCGGCCGGCAATTCAGCAGCGGCATACACCGGTACCCGACAATTTAGACAAGAAGGAATAGAGCATCACACATAGATTAGATAGATAGAAACATGTCAGTCACATATATAAGAAGTACAGTGACAGTGTTGGTTACTGTACTTGTCATTTAGTGTAAAGGATTTATTAAAAAAAATATTAGTGTTTTCATGCACCGTCTCTTTAAAGAAGACGGCCGGCATTTCAGCAGCGGTACCCGACAATTTAGAACAGAAAAATAGAGCATCACACATAGATTAGATAGATAGAAACATGTCAGTCACATATATAAGAAGTACAGTGACAGTGTTGGTTACTGTACTTGTCATTTACTGTTAAAATAAAGGATTTATTAAAAAAAAAATTGGCGTGGGGTTCCCCGTAATTTTAGTCTCTAGCGGAGGTTAAGCAGACGGCTGGGGCAGATGTTTGAAGCCTGGGAAGGGGGTAATACCCATGGAGCTTCCCAGGCTACTAATATCAGCCCCCAGCTGAATACCTAGCCTTTACTAGCTATTAAAATGGGGGACCCCCCCCAAAAAATGACGTGGGGTCCCCCCTATTTTAATAGCTAGCAAAGGCTAGGCAGACAGCTGGGGGCTGATATTAATAGCCCAGGAAGGGTGCCATGAATATTGGCCCCCTCCCAGGCTAGAAACACCAGTCGTCAGCCGCCCCAGAAATGGCGCATCCATAGGATGCGCCAATTCTGGCAGTTAGCCTCGCTCTTCCCACTGCCCTGTAGCGGTGGCAGTGGGGTAATAGGGCTGGGGTTAATGTCCGCTTATAATGCCAGCTGATATCAAGCCCAGGTTAGTAATGGAGAGGCGTCTATAAGACACCCCCATTACTAACCCCATAGTCAAAGTTAAAAAAAAACCACAAACACCCAGAATAAAGTCCTTTAATTGAAATAAACACACAATTCTTTATTGTACTAAATTAAAGGCTGCCATCCAGCCTTTCATCCCGCAGACACTGAGAAGCGCAGGCTTGCTTGCGCTCCTCAGTGTCTGGCTGTGACGGCATCCAGATGAGCCGAGTTCATGTCCAATGAACTCAGCTCACCTCATGCACGTCACTGACAGCGTGGGAAAATTCTCCTGCACTCAGCGCTTCAGCGTGAGAATTCTCCCACGCTGTTAGTGACGTGCATGAGGTGACCTCATGTCCAATGAACTCGGCTCACCTCATGCACGTCACTGACAGCGTGGGAAAATTCTCAGCGCTCAGCGCTTCAGCAGGAGAATTCTCCCACGCTGGGATGGCATTGAGATGACAGGCTGGATCACAGCTGAGCGCTGCCATCCAGCTTGTCATCCTTCAGAGACACTGCAGAGCGCAAGCATGCCTGTGCTCTGCAGTGTCTATGAAGGATGGCATGCTGGATGGCAGCGCTCAGCTGCGATCCAGCCTGTCATCTCAATGCCATCCCAGCGTGGGAGAATTCTCCTGCTCAAGCGCTGAGCGCTGAGAATTTTCCCACACTGTCAGTGCCGTGCATGAGGTGAGCTGAGTTCATTGGACATGACCTCGGCTCATCTTTATGCCGTCACAGCCAGACACTGAGGAGCACAAGCATGCCTGCGCTTCTCCGTGTCTGCGGCATGGCAAGCTGGATGGCAGCTTTCTGCTGTGGTCCAGCCTGTCATGTGAATGTAGCAGAGCTGTAGCTGTCGTGGGAACCATGGAAAGGTAAGGATGATGTTGCTTTATTATTTCACTGTTATTGCAGGAGATCGTTGGCTTCAGCTGGAATGGGCGTGATGGTAAGTAAGGTTTAATTTAGAACAATAAAGAATTGTGTCTTTATTTCAATTAAAGGACTTTATTCTGGGTGTTTGTGTTTTTTTTTTAACTTTGACTATGGGGTTAGTAATTGGGGTGTCTTATAGACGCCTCTCCATTACTAACCTGGGCTTGATGTCAGCTGGCATTATAAGCTGACATCAAACCCAACCCTATTACCCCATGCCACCGCTACAGGGCAGTGGGAAGAGCGAGGCTAAGTGCCAGAATTGGTGCATCCTATGGATGTGCCATTTCTGGGGCGGCTGACGGCTGGTGCTTCTAGACTGGGAGGGGGCCAATATTCATGGCACCCTTCCTGGGCTATTAATATCAGCCCCCACCTGTCTGCCTAGCCTTTGCTAGCTATTAAAATAGGGGGGTCCCCACATCATTTTTTTGGGGGTCCCCCATTTTAATAGCTAGTAAAGGCTAGGTATTCAGCTGGGGGCTGATATTAGTAGCCTGGGAAGCTCCGTGGGTATTACCCCCTTCCCCGGCTTCAAACATCTGCCCCAGCCGTCTGCTTAACCTCCGCTATAGACTAAAATTACGGGGAACACCACGCCAATTTTTTTTTTTATAAATCCTTTATTTTAACACTAAATGACAAGTACAGTAATCAACACTATCACTGTACTTCTTATATATGTGACTGACATGTTTCTATCTATCTAATCTATGTGTGATGCTCTATTCTTTCTGTTATAAATTGTCGGGTACCGATGCTGAATTGTCGGCCGGCTTTTTTAAAGAGACGGTGCATGAAAACACTAATGTTTTTTTAAATAAATCCTTTACACTAAATGACAAGTACAGTAACCAACACTGTCACTGTACTTCTTATATATGTGACTGACATGTTTCTATCTATTTAATCTATGTGTGATACTCTATTCTTTCGGTTCCAAATTGTCGGGTACCGGTGTATGCCGCTGCTGAATTGACGGCTTTTCATATTTCACTGTGAGCACTGTTCCCATTGATTTGGTCAACCACTGTAATGCCACAACCACCATGGCTGTGGCATTACAGTGAGTGGCAGACAATCCCTGCATGATTGATGCTCTAAATAGCGCCAGACATGCAGGACACGCTTTTGGTGCACGAACAGTTATCGAACATAACCTCGAACAACCGAATTTTTTGCAAATCGCTCGCGTTCGTCGAACGACTCGAACACCGCCCAAAACAGCTCGAATTTGAGATTGGCGAACAGTTCTAGTCGAACACCGCTCATCTCTCCTTGGTACACCGTGAAAAGTGCGTTGGGCAACCCTTCTCCTTACCTCCATGCTCCCCCTGGAGGTGCTTCTTAGGTAGGTTAACTCTCCTTATGTCACTTCTATTTTCGATTATGGGTCTATTTGTGCCATAGGCTATGACCTCTAGTACTTATTATGTGACTATTACTTTCATCTCTTATGTGACCATAGGGGAGGTTGGAATTTCACATTAATATTTTGAGGCATTTATGGCATGTATTGTGACCCTAGCCCGTGGCTCTGATGTTGATTGGCTTACAATCTAAGGCTTACAGTGTGGCTTTTTGGGCATTGTGCAATTGTGTCGCCTCTTAATACTATGAATTTATCATTCATTATTTTATCTTCCTACCGTGAAGCATTACACCATCCGGCACTACCTCCTTGTATGTAACTTATCTATATTGTGTGTTTTGTATTAATAAAACATTGTTATTTGTATGCAAAAGTCTGCTGTGCTATACTCCTTTTTTTCAACAAGTGTGTTTGCTCAGCTTGCATGTGGACAGCATTCTGTTTACCCCACAGGGTACTGCCCACTCTTTTTTCTCATAAACTGTTATTTATGGCAATTATCTGTTGTTATTTAACTATTAGGCGACTGCCTGAAACCGTGGCCAGTAGACCTTATCCCACATGCCTGCCCTAATAATCAAGCAATTATTGTGAATGTGTCAAATATTACACTCCATTTAAAGTATTGTAGTTGTGGGTTCAAACCTATTCACTGTCGGCCGCTGAGAAATATCATATCTGTGAACAAAGTTGTCAGAGTATTACACCACTTTTACGGACGGACAAAAAAAAAACAACATACAAAAAACAAGCTAAAATGGAAAAAATATATATAAGGCGAAAGAAATAAAAAAAAATTAAAGTTATGGACTGTGGAAGACATTTATGTGACCAGAATCAACACTCCTCTGTAGCTGGTGATGACTCCACCTAGCAGCACCTGTCCCTATTGTAAATGCATCTAACAGCGTTATCGATAGGGAATAGAACAGATTTTACATTTTTTGCGCAGCACCAGCAGCATGCAGCATGAGGCAATAATACCGGGCTGGATCGATGTAATACGCTATCCGTAATGCGATACCTCACCCGTAAAAGAATTTCAGATAAGACAGTTAATATTCTAGAATATAAAATCTATTTTAATTGTCCTTCCCATTATTAAGGAGTGTGTCTCCTATACTGTTATTGCATATTAACACAAAAAGTCCCAGATCAGGCATTATTCATATAAATACCGGGGGGCACAGCCGGGGAATCACGGCCCTGCAACCCCATCCAACTCCAAGTTAAGACATTTAACAAATCAGGAGGAATACGGAGTATTATGGATGCAAATAAAAACATTTTTTATTGGGTATATATTAAAAGACATAAATAGATAAAATACAGACAGAACAGACAAAAAATTGGTACAAAATGTGTGCACAGCAATGCATATAGTTATTGGTGTATATTTCAATCCTGCATAAAGTTATACTAAAAGATTATTTTTCTTTAAGCGACACAGGTGTGTATATACCAAAAATGGGCTTTAAATTAGCAGGTTATCATCACACATAGTGCATGAATAAGATAGGCATGACCAGGTCATTATAAAACTGTTAGGAGTACTTAGGTAATGTGTCTATCCAATATATCCAATATAATGACCATGGCTTACCAAAGAGCAGGATGAAGAAAAAGAACAGTGCAGCAGGCTGGAACACAGGAACCCCCTTGGACCCCAACGCACGTTTCGCTTTTCAGTGTTACAGCTTCATCATGCGGGATATGGCACTAAGCCAGAACAGGACCTTAAATTCTCATGGTAACAGGTCACATGATGTGAAAGTGACCAATGATACACCCTTCCCAGGGCATGTGCACTGTCAGTCGCGACCAACAAGGACCTAAAGTGTAGGTCACATGGGAATAACACATCATTCCCATATTGATGATGCTCGTCGGCGCATGCGCGCCCGGGAACACGAAGTCCGGTGATCCATCAGAGGCGTCACCATCAGTGCGCGGGAGCGGGGACGCGTCACCATGGTTCAAGGAGAAATGGGAAGAATTATCGTATACTTGTTCCATCGGCTTTATGAGACTTTTGTCTGAATTAAACTCCTCGTCCCTTACTGATATGGAGCTTGAAATGGAAGACTTACAGAACTCCATTTAAAGTGAACTTTCAGTGGAGGCTCTAAAGAAATTTAATGAGAGTCTGGATCAGGACTGTCAGAAATGGGAAAAAGAGGTGAGGGAATTGAAAATTAAAAAATTCCAGAGGGACACTAATGATCTACAAATGGAGAGAGTATATAGATGGCGAAATTTAAATAGTCGCTCCAGGGCCCACCGAGATCTGGTTCGAGTATTCGATCACGTTCTGCATCAATCAAATCGAGCTCGTCAGTGGAAGAATCCATTTTGGGGGCCAGTTCTAAAATTAGAAATGTGGAGACTGAGTTATCCATGGAAGCCACCAGTAATCGGGGGAAGCCAAATACACGTACTACGTCCAACACTAAAAACAATAAAAATGAGTAACAGGTGATTAACCTTTCTAACCATCTATTGTCTGAAGCACAGATTGAAGTCCTTTCTAAAGGACTAACATTTGCACCTACTAATTCTTTCAACTTTTTTGCAGCAATGAAGGATCTACTTATCTTTTCTCGCAAATTGATTTTGAGGAGGTTACATTACAATAGACAAATGAACATACATGGTTTGGATACTCCAGCCAAAGTTGAAGCCCTTAGAGCCCTTGAGGATCTCCTTAGGGAACAGATGCGTGACCAGGAAGGTATGTTTCCTACTAACATTTTGCCCCGATCAACTAGGTTCCCCCCCTTGTCCCTCTGTGCTCCTGTGGAGATTTTTACTAAATTGGTGTCTGAGGAATTCAGAGGGATATCCACAAGAAGACGGTGTGACAATCTTGCACACCGTCAGAGGGAGACTCTAGTAGAACTATAAGCACTTGATGATGTGGTAATTAAGGCAGCGGACAAGGGGGGGAATGTGGTGATCAGGCCAAACACCCTATATGAAAAGGAAGCCTTCCGTCAATTACGGGATAGAACTACTTATACTAAATTGTTCTACAATCCCCTGCCATCCTTCTCCTGTATGCTGTTGGAAATTTTAACTAGAGCTTTGGATAATGGCATTATTACTAAAAAAGTTTTTGAGGGATTACTGATCCCTTATCCTAAGATCCCCACTTTTTACTTGTTGCAAAAGATCCACAAGGACCCCGTGGCCCCTCCAGGATGTCCGATCGTGTCAGGGATAGATGATCTATGTGACCCTATCTGCAAGTTCATTGATTATTACTTAAAACCCTTGGTGGAAACTCTTCCTTCTTATGTAAAAGACACGACGGACGTCTTGAAGAGGGGAAATGTTCTTTTTCTTCATCCTGCTCTTTGGTAAGCCATGGTCATTATATAGGATATATTGGATAGACACATTACCTAAGTACTCCTAACAGTTTTATAATGACCTGGTCATGCCTATCTTATTTATGCACTATGTGTGATGATAACCTGCTAATTTAAAGCCCATTTTTGGTATATATACACCTGTGTCGCTTAAAGGAAAAGAATCTTTGAGTATAAGTTTATGCAGGATTGAAATATACACCAATGACTATATGCATTGCTGTGCACACATTTTGTACCAATTTTTTGTCTGTTCTGTCTGTATTTTATCTATTTATGACTTTTAATATATACCCAATAAAAATAGTTTTTATTTGCATCCATAATACTCTGTATTCCTCATGATTTGTTATTGCATAAGCAGCAATTTCAAGGGCTGCCAAAAATTAGGACGAACTCCAATACACATTTGAAGAGACGTAAACAGGAAAAGAGAAAATAAAAACACAGTAGTATCTTTTTAGTATAAAAAACAGACTCACCAATGTAATCTCAATGTAATAACATTGTTCAGCTCATGCACCTCCTCCTCCTCGTGTTTGGCCTCCATCTCCAAAATGACCACATCAGTCACAAGCTGGAAGCACTGCAGCACTGCCTTGGCCAAGCGGCAACAGGCTGTGCTGAAGATAATATGCTTAATGCTTAGGTGACAAACCGCCCACCGCTGCAGAGTTGTTGAAAGCTGTAACACAGCAGCCTGATCTGTGGCTCTCACCGCTGAACATACAGCCAGGCATGGTCATGTGTGACAATGGGCAGAACCTGGTGGCAGAGAAATGACAGCCGGAGTAGATAAGGTTACCCACTATGCCAGTCCTTTCACCGAGCTAAAGAATATGGCTGTGGTGAAATACAACTCTCACTGAGTAGCAGTGTCAGAATGAAAAACATTTGGCCCACCAGAGGGCCCAGCTTTCTCCCCCGCTCAAGAGCCCCAATAGCAGCTGCAAAGTTTGTGCTATCTTGAACTCTCCTGATGGAGAAGCCAAGGCCCTCCTGAGGATTCTCTGGTGGGACCGTCCAACCCTGCCAAGAAGCAGCCCTGGCTAAGAAAAGTGTGTGTGACAGTTCCTGGACACTTTATCGCTGCTTTTTTACTGAGCGGGAAAACACAGGGTGATCATACAAAATCTTTGCAGATGTTGTCCTTGGTGGGATTTGAAACCAGAACCCCAGTGCTGCCAGGCTTCAATGCTAACCACTGAGCCAATGTGCTGCCCTCTCTGTTCTCCCTATGATATCTAACATGCTGGAGAAACTTGCATCTACTGCCACTCATTATATTCAGCTCCTTTGTGAGAAACTAATATATTTGGGCAGAAGAAAAGGAAATTGTGGATGGCTTCGCTACTGGTACTGGGGGCACTGCTAATATTATGGAGTCGTGCCATAGTTCACTGGAAATATTCCAGGCAGGAGCCAAGCTGATTCCCATAGAAAAGCAGCAAGCTAAGGAGATAGTGGCCTCTATCATCATCACAACCTCACCTTGGCACTATGAACTCTCCTGAAGGAGAAGCCAGGGCCCACCGGAGGATTCTCTGGTTCTCTGGTGAATCCGTCCAACCCTGCCGAGAAACCGTCCTGGCTAAGAAAAGAGTGTGGGAAGGTTCCCGGACACTCTATGGCTATTTTTTTTTACAGTGGACTGGCTCCGCACCGTCCCTGACAACATTCACTTGTCCATGTGTTTCTGGTTAGTTGGTCCTTCCCAGTAAGTGCACTGGGGAGGGCACATGTAATGTTCTGGAACCCACGCTTGTGGAAGGCAGAGACGATACCGAGAGAAATTGTGGTGGCTGGGTACCAAGTATGGACACCTGGCTGCCGCCACCAAGAGGTTGTGGAAAGCTTCCACCTCCACGAGCCTAAAAGGCAACATTTCAAGTGCAAGCAGTCCAGAAATGTGTCAGTTTAGTATTGCGGCCTGTGGTTGGGTGGGTGGTTGGCTGCATACTTTCTCTTGCATTCCAAGGACGGTTGTAGGGACAACTGAATGCTGCGAAAGGACAAGGATGTGGACAGTGATGGTTGCAAGTCTGCAATGACAGGTGCAGGGCGGGAAGCATCTTCGCATGCGCCATGGACAGATGATTGGCATACATGCACAACAGCGAAAGAGGCAGAGGTGTCACCCACAGACACTGTTTCTGAACCTTGGTGTTCAGCCCAGCTAGTCGGGTGCTTTGCTGTCATGTGCCTGAGCATGCTGATGGTGGTCAAGCTGCTAGTTTTTGTGCTCTTGCTGATGTTGGCCTGGCAGATGTTGGAAATGGCCTTTTTGAGGTTATCTGAACAGTCTTTAAAAAGAACCAGACTCGGGAAGACCTAATAGTTGTACTGGCAACTTCTGTCTTGTTGATGTTCCAGGGAGCATTTGCCCTCCTTGTGTCTGTGGCCACCACACTGCTTGTGCCTGCCTGTTGTGGTGCTATGCCTCCCTCCCCCTGTGTGCTGCTGTCCTCACTTCCGAGCGGACCGAGCGAGAGGCCAGAATCTATAAATGGAAAGATGACCAAAACAGCTCTTCAGAGTGTCCAAGTGTGTAATCAGTTATCTAAGGACATTCGGAATGGTGGGAGGAAGTAGGATGAGGGTGAGGAAGATGCCGACTCCAAGTAAATAACATTTCCCGGATCCGCACATTCCTCATCCATGAATCCACAAAAAAACTAGTGCACGCCCTCATCATCTCCCTTCTCGACGACTGAAACCTCCTGCTCTGTGGCCTCCCTTCTAACACTCTCGCATTCCTCCAATCTATTTTAAACTCTGTTGCCCGAATAATCCACCTGTCCCTTTGGTATTCCCTGGCCTCTCCTCTCTGTAAATCGCTTCACTGGCTCCCCATTGCCCAGAGACTCCAGATGAAAACCCTAACCTTGACATGCAAAGCTATCCACAACTTGTCTCCTCCATACATCTGTGACCTAGTCTCCCGGTACTTACCTGCACGTAGCCTCCTATCCTCACAAGATCTCCTTCTCTACTCCCCTCTTATCTCCTCTTCCCACAATCGCATACAAGATTTCTCCCGTGCATCCCCCTTCTATGGAACTCTATACCCCACCCTTTCTGAGTCTCGCCTACTGTTGAAACCTTCATAAAGCACCCGAAGACCCACCTCTTGCGACATGCGTACAACCTGCAGTAACCCTCGCTCTACCGTACCGCTGCATGACAAGCTCTATCCTCACCTACAGTATCCTCACCCATCCCTTCTGGATTGTGAGCCCTCGCGGGCAGGGTCCTCTCCTCTCCTGTACCAGTCGCAGTCACATTTTTGTTCAAGATTATTGTAATTGTTTTTGCGATGTATACCCCTTTTTCACATGTAAAGCGCCATGGAATAAATGGCTGATGTGATGACCACAGTTTTATGCAGTGCCCTGGGAGTCAGAGACGCTTCCAAGAGTCTTCCCCATGCTGTTCCCATGTCTTTTCAGCACTGTATGCATGTGTCAGATCATGTTTTACACAACACATGGCCAGATAAGGTAGTTAAATGTTAAAATGACATTTCCGAGTGAATGCATTTTTCACGGTTGAAATCAATGCAAAAGTGCAAAAATGCATCAAAAATGCTACGTGTGAACATAGCCCAAGGTGTGGAGGAGCATTTTTGTTTTTGGATATTTATTTTGCCTTATATACAAGTCATTACCCTGGAAAGGATGTTCCCTAACATTTTTCCCAGGAAAATTCATTTTGGTTTTGTTTTTGCATGTTTTATTGTGAGTTTGTAAAAGTGGCGTAATACCTCTGACAACATTGTTGACAGCAGTGACCTGGGAGTTAGAGATGCTACAACGGGTCTTCAATATGCTGTTCCCATGTCATTTGAGCACTGTTCCCATTGATTTAGACAATTTTTAGGCCCTCTGCAGATCGATGGAGGGGGACGCCAGAAAAATGCTCGAGTTTCCCTTAGGCTTACATTGGGCTTGTTGCTCGGGTCGAGCACTGGAGCATTTAAATTTGCTCAAGCCGAGCAACGAGTACCCGAGAATTTTAGTGCTCCTTCATCACTAGGCACGACAAGCTGTCTTTCCCTCATTCACTCGTGTTGGGGGCTACATGAGACCGTTTCCCGGTACAACCTCCCCTGATCCCAAAATACCCTCTCCTTATCGGATTTGGAGATGGGCTTCTCTGGAAGTTCCCTTAACATCTCCTGGCTGGCATCTGAGCACAGAGCCACCTGTAAATCCTGGCTGGAGTTAGCCAGAAGCAACATTAAGGCCCCAACCTCTTTGGAACCGTCTGGCACTGGCTCTGGGTCTACAGTCAGTTCTGTTGTCCCACCAGGTGATGAGGGCCCAGAAGGCAGCACATCGCGTGCGTTCTGGGCACTTATACTACGAGTGATAATAGATATGTGGGCTGTCTCCCTGAAGGACAACAACCCTTTCCCATCAGCCTAACAGGCTTTGGGTACCACCTCCCCATCATCCCCCAATACCTCAGGAGCCATGCCAGTCATGGGGCAGCTACGACTGGCCATGTCACAGTCTGGAGACACCGACCAGTGTCACGGGACCACTGGCTTCAAGGTCTCCGTGCCAGCCCCCATCACCCTTAGCACTCACGCTGGCTGCCTTTTGGGCTTCCTCAGCAATATCACCCCACAGCATGATATGGCTGAGCACTCCTGTAACACAAGACATGGAGTTAGATATCTGGCCCACTGGTCCTCAGGAAGCTGGTACTGTAGGAATATGTCCAAGTTCTCATCCTTTTCCATTTTCAGGAAAATGCTCAGGACTAGTGTTGAGCCACCCCCGTAGTGTTCGAGTTCGGTTCGGTTCGTCGAACACCCGTGTGTTCGCCGAACTGTTCGTCGAACTGTTCGTCGAACACCTTCGAACACCGTTAAAACCAATGGCAGGCAAACAAAAACACATAGAAACACATAGAAAACACCTTCAAAGGTGTCCAAAAGCTGACAAACTGCTCAGAAGACACAACTAACACATGGAAAAGTGACAAGTACATATAGTCATGCGAAAAGAAAAGAGGTGGAGGAGTAAAAGGAGGGGGAGACACAGATACAGGCATGTCATACCCTTCTAAAATCCAAAAAGTGAGAAGCCGACACATTCAGTCCGCTCCTGCCCGTGCCACCTCCGCGTCGCCGGGTTTGTGCCAGAGCCGCGGTGAACCCTGACGGCCAGCCCCCCTCTCCCAATACTGGTGCCTGTCCGCTGGTGGGTCGAGCGAGCCCCCCTGTGGTGGAGGCAGCTCTAAGCTTTTTAATTTAAATTGTCTCTCTAATTTGAATGAATACACTTTAAATCCATTTACAAGGATCTATTGGAGGGCAAGTCTCATGCCAGCAGCCGCGTAATTCCAGCTCCAGTAGCGTCCACTAAAGATGCTGCAGTTAAAAAGCTTTTATAAGGATCGAGCTCGGCTGTCCACCGCAAGGCATCCTACTGCCAGTCCCAGCCCCTATGCCTTGGGGTGCCTCCTGATGCTCTTCACTGAGTATCCCGTGGTCCCGAAGCATTTCCATTGAAAAAATTAAGTGTCCAAACTACAGGTGGTGTAGCTTGCTTAACAGCCGGGATAATCCGCTGACTAGCAGACACTGCTACTAGGCACAAAGTATTTCCTGGGCTAGATGCAGTTAAAAATTTGTAATTAGATACTCTCGTTGGATGCTGAGAAAGCATTCCATAGAGTCTCCCGGCACGCCATATATGATTCTCTTAAAAAGCTTGGGGTAGGGGTCTAGTGGACCCTTTTATAGCCAAAATCACGGCCCTGTATCGCAATAAGCTGAAGATAAATGGAACTGTAGCACCCTGAGGGCTCGGTTGCTACAGAGGTATTGCACCTCACCCAGAGGTGTGATATCTCACTCTCAGGTAAGGATGTAGTGTGGATCAGGACCCGACACCTGCATGCATTACACCACATTGCCGTGGGGCAGGGCGACCAATATGCCTCTGAGATGGGCACGACAGTCCCTGTCCCTGGCTGGAGTGGGGGGAGGGAACACTGAAGAAGGGGAACCCTGTAGTGCAGGAGCAGGGAGGAAGCAGTTCCTGGGTGCATTGAGAAGGGAGTATAAAAGGTGGGCACCATCTTAGTTCAGTGCAGAGAAGTCTGAGCAGAAGTGGCAGGGAGCAGGGGCTCTGCATGAGCTCTGCTCCGGAGGCGGGCCTAGAAACCGAGGCCCAGGCCTAGAAGAGGGAGAAGGAAGGAAGAGGAGCGGAGAAGGCTCCAGGAACGAGGAACGAAGGGATCCCAGGGGTGCGGATGGGCGAGTCGCCACAGCACGCCCGAATTCACCTGCGTGGAGGGGTCAGGCCAAAGGGGGAGACCAGTCCCCGAAACTAGTTGAGGCAGGAAACGACCCTCAGCTAGAAACAGGAGGCTGTGACATTTTATGTGGCGCAGCCCCTCGCTACACCCGCTAGGAAGGCACCACATAGGGTCAGGGAAACTGGCGCCAAGTTTACCAAGAGGAGGCCCGAGGCAGCCGGACAGAAGGGTTGGTAAGAAAGGCCAGACAAAGGACACACAAAGGGGATCCTGTGAAGCGCTCCAAAGTTATCTGGGAGTTGTCTGAGCCCCTCACCTGGTGAGCACAGTACGACGTGGGCAGCCGCTACCTGCAGAAGTGGTCTGGATAATAAGAACTGTGAGTAAAGGCCCTGGACTGCATCACTGACTCCGTGTCGTTACTGCTGCTGCCCTGCACCATCACCCCCATCCTCCGCATACACTGCCCTGAGGCTATACTCCTCCCGTGGGGAGTTATGCTACGCTCTGCTGCACCCACAACACCAGCCTCAGCGGTATGCCCTGGAGCGGCGGTTCACTCTGACCGCAATCCACGGGTGGCGTAGTCGGACATTTAAACATCAAAACCACATAAATAGTTCCGCCACTGGTTTGACCGCCCTGAGCCACGGAACCGGGTCGCCGCCACGGAGACTACAACCACCAGCATCCACCAAAAAGGGTCCGGCTCCGGGTGTCCCAAGGCCCAGGGGGCGCGTCAGAACATTTTCATCACCTTTCACAATCACCAATGGGACAAGGCAGGGATGTTCTCTGTCCCCTCTCTTATACATCCTAGTGACGGAGCACCTGCTCTCATCAATTCGCCATAACCCCAATATTAGGTGGATTGAGGTGGGAAGCACCGAGTACAAGTGCTCTCTATTTGCTGATGATGTCCTAGTATATATCACTCAATCACATATATCCATCCATGCTGTTATGGCTGAAATAGATCACTTTGTTACATGGTCAAATTTTAAAATCAATGCAGCGAAGTCTGAGGCCCTCGATGTCTCCCTCCCCAAATCCATATAGGATTCCATCCAGTCCAACTTTCCCTTTGCCTGGCCCTCACAGGGTATCAAATACTTAGGAATTCCTATTCATAGAGACCTCTCCCATCTATGTTATCTTAATTTTGGGCACTTTATTGAACAACTCCATACAGACCACGGTTGGCAAGTTAGAACTGTAAGATTCACTACGTGAACCACTGGTGTTTTGTGGAAAAGCACATGTACACTGTGTTCCAAATTATTATGCAAAAAGTGTTTAGGAGTGATAAGGGAAGAATTTGTTTGTTTGTCAGTTAAACTCATTGATGGTGATGTGTGTCAGGGCTCTTTATATCACTGTAAGCAATTGCAGACACCTGTGCTAATTAGTTTGGCAGGTGTGTCCAATGAAAGGCAAGACTACTTAAGAAGGCTGTCTCACATTATTAAGCAGCCTACATTTTCTGCCAAAATGGGAAAGAAAAAGGATGTGTCGGCTGCTGAGAAGCAACAAATTGTGGAGTGTTTAGTTCAAGGCATGACTACAATCAACATTGTGCGATGATCAGGATGAAGTGTCTTGGCAATCAAGAAGTATTTAGGTGATTCACAGCACACACGTGTGCGTGCTGATAAGGGCAAATTGAGGACTCTTTCCTACAGGCAATTACGTCAGGTTGAAAGAGCAGCGGCAAAAAAGCCATGTCATAGCAGCAGACAAGTTTTTGAAGCTGCTGGTGCCTCCAACGTCCCCCGAACAACAAGATGCAGGGTCCTTCAGAGGTTTGCAGCTGTGCATACGCCATCCTGTCGACCTCCTCTATCCACTTCACACAAGCAGAAACGGCTCCAGTGGGCCAAACATTACATGAAGACTGATTTCAAAACTGTTTTGTTCACGGATGAGTGCCGTGCAGCGCTCGATGGTCCAGATGGATGGAGTGCAGGATGGCTGGTTGATGGACACCCCACGCAAACACGGCTACAGCGCCAACAAGGAGGAGGTGGAGTAATGTTTTGGGCTGGAATCATGGGGAGAGAGATTGTCGGCCCCTTTAGGATCCCTGAAGGCGCTAAAGATGAACTCCATAATGTATGTGGATTTTCTCAAACAGCACTTCCTGCCATGGTTCAAGAAGAAGAACCGTGTATTTCACAGCAAGATCATTTTTTCGCATGATAATGCACCATCTCATGCTGCACATAAAACATCTGCATCTCTGGCTGATATGGGCATAAAAGGGGACAAACTTATGGTGTGACCCCCATGCTCCCCTGACCTCTACCCCATTCAGAACCTTTGGAGCATCATTAAAAGGAGTGTCTATGATGGCGGGAGGCAGTTCACATCTAAGCAACAGCTCTGGGAGGGTATTCTGTCCTCATGCAAAACAATTGAAGCAGAAACCATCCAAAACCTGACAAATTCAATGGACGAGAGAGTTCAGAAGCTCCTTTCGAACAAGGGGTCCTATGTGAAAATGTAACATCACCTAGAATAAAGTTTTGAGTTGAAAACTGTTTGATTTCAGTTTCTAACAACCTGCTAATGCTTATAATTTCAAAAATGACCATTTTTTTGGTCTTTATTAAAATGAAAAGGTTGATCGAAAAGTTTGGGGGATCTAAGAGTGTGGCAACCCAGTAGTCATGATTACTTCGAATTCTGACAATATGAGGGTCATGCTGCAGGTAGTGCAGCAAGAAGGCACTTATGTGTCTTGCGCATCTCGGAGCCCCAAAATTATTTTCTGGGCTAGATGCAGCTAAAAATTATTATTAATTTTAAATCTGGTGAAGCTTTAGTATAGATGGCCTAATAGGATCAGTGCTGCACACTGCTACAAAGCCCAAATTATTTTCCAGTCAAGATACAGATAAACATGATTAGTAATTTTAAATCTGGTGGAGCTTATTATAGATGGCCTAATAGAATCAGTGCTGCACACTGCTACAAAGCCCAAATTATTTTCCAGCCAAGATACAAATAAACATGATTAGTAATTTGAAAGCTTAAAACGGTTGGTAGGGTTATTTTAACCAATCATCAAGCTTTTACTCTCCCCAGGATGACACAGGGGTAGAAAAGTCGTTTGGGATCCATGATTTGTTCATCTTTATGAACGTGAGTCTGTCTACATTATCAGTGGAGAGCCGCGTGCGCTTATCTGTCAGCACACCACCAGCAGCGCTGAACACACGTTCAGACAGAACGCTGGCTGCGGGGCATGACAAGATCTCCAAGGCGTAAGTGGCTAGCTCCGGCCATTTATCCAGATTGGAAGCCCAAAAAGAGCAAGGGTCCAGTGACACAGTCATGGCTTCAATGTTTACTTGGAGATACTCCTGTACCATCGTCTCTAGGCGTTGACTGTGTGTCAGACTTCTTGTCTCCTGTGGCCTTGCAAAGGATGGGCTAAAAAAGTGGTGAAATGATTCCGCAAAATTGATGTTACCAGCAGATACTGTGGTTCTGTTACGGTTTGAGTGCTGAACACTTGACGGTCCCACGGTTGGCAAGTTGGAACTGTGAGATTCACTACGTGCACCACTGGTATTTTGTGGAAAAGTACATGTAAGATTCTGCAACAGTCTCTGCTGATACTCCTGCATGCGTGCATCCCTTTCTATGGAAGGAATAATTTCTGCAAATTTACTTTTGTACCGGGGATCTAACAGTGTGGCATCCCAGTAGTCAGGATTATTTCTAATTCTCACAATTCGAGGGTCATGTTGCAGGTAGTGCAGCAAGAAGGCACTCATGTGTGTTGCGCATCCAGGAGCACCAAGTCCCAGTTGTGTTGGTGGCGAGGTAACAATCATGCTTCCTTCCTCTGTCCTCTCCCCCCAACCTCGCACAACAGAAATGTGATCAAGGTCTCCCTCATCTGATGAGTCTTCCATCAGTTCGTCCTCCACTTCTTTCTGGGCTCCTGCACCTTCCTCACTAGTTTGGCTGCTACCATGCGCCCTGGTAAAACTATCTCCCCCACCCTCACATGCCTGCCGCCTTGGTGCTGCCGACCGTCTTGAACTTGCAGATGTTAGCCCTTCTGCATACAACTCCTCCTCCTCTACTTCCTCCACCTCCTCTTGTGCCACCACCTGACTCCGAATTCTGTTTAACATGTGCTCCAGCATGTAAATCACCGGAATAGTCATGCTGATAATGGCATCGTCAGCACTAAACATCTTCGTCGCCATTTCAAAACTGTGCAGAAGGGTGCATAGGTCCCTGATCTGAGACCACTCCTCCAGCGTGATTTGCCCCACCTCTGGATCTCGTTGGCCCAGGCTATACGTCAGAACGTATTGCACCAGGGCTTGTCGGTGCTGCCACAGTCGCTGCAACATGTGCAGAGTTGAATTCCACCGGGTAGGCACATCGCATTTTAGCCGGTGAAGTGGCAGGCCCAACGACTTCTGTAGAGATGTAAGTCGCTGAGCTGCGGGATGTGAACGGCGGAAGTGAGCACACAGCGACCGTGCCCTCTGCAGAAGGCCATCTAGTCTGGGATAGTGGGCTAAAAATTGCTGGACAACCAGGTTCAACACGTGAGCCATACAAGGCACGTGTGTGACATTGCCCCGGCGAAGGGCCGCACCCAGGTTTGCAGCATTGTCGCACATGGCCTTCCCTGGTTTCAGGTCCAGTGGAGACAACCATTCATGAAATTGGTTCTCCAGAGCTGACCACAACTCCTCAGCTGTGTGACTCACATTTCCCAGACATTTCAATGTAAAAACCGCCTGATGACGTTGAGCCCTACTGCCAGCATAGTAAGGAGGTGTGCAGGATCCCTTCTGCGCAGTTAGAAAGCTTGTGGCATGACCAGACATGCTTTGGGTGCAGGTGGAAGACCGAGAGAAGGTTGAGGAGGCAGAAGCAGTGGAGGAACATTGACATAAAGAGGATTGACGCACAACTCGTGGGGACGGCAAGACTTGGACAGCAGCCCCTTGTCCTGCTGTCACCATAGTTACCCAGTGCCCAGTCAGCGACATGTAACGCCCCTGTCCATGCCTACTCGTCCAAGTGTCTGTGGTGAAATGCACCCTGTCACACACAGAGTTTCTCAAAGAAGCGGTGATGTTGTGTGCGACATGCTGGTGGAGCACAGGCACACCTTTCTTTGAGAAGTCGTGCCGACTGGGCATCTGGTACTGGGGCACTGCGACGGACATAAGGTCTCGAAAATCCTCTGTGTCCACCAGGCGGAAAGGCAGCATTTCTGTAGCCAAGAGCTTGCAGATGGTGAAATTCAACCTCTTAGCTTTCTCATGGCTAGGAGGAAATGGTCTTTTACTTGTCCACATCTGAGGGACCGAGGGCTGGCTATTGTGCTTAGACGGGGTTGATAAGGGTGTCCCCGGCAAACTGCCGGTCTGTGAGGAAGATGCAGGCGGACATGTTAGGTTGCCTTGATCCAAAGGTGGTGCTATCGATGTCGGACAGCGCTCAACACCAGCTGTTGTTACCACCTCCAAAGAAAATGATGACCTGCCAATCACGCTGGCTGTTGCGGGTAAAGAGGTGGCAGGTCTGCGCCCCAAAACAGGTGTGACTGCTGTCCCCCCAGTCACAGAGGATGAAGAGGCCGCGGATGCACAAGATATGGCAGACGGCGGTTGGCCCGGCCGGCTAGGCCGCATTGCAGCACACTGAGCTTCCCACTGCAACTTATGCTTCATGTCCATGTGCCGGTTCATGCATGAAGTACTCAAACTATGTATTTTTTGGCCTCTACTTAGCTTTTGCTGACAAATGTTACAGATAACACGAGTTGGGTCATCTTTATCGATCTGAAAAAATGCCCAGGCTATACAAGGCTTAGCACCCATGTGACCTGAAGAGCCACCACGACTTGTGGTGAGAGGCAGAGTTGTGTTTGAGGATGCAGTTGTTGACGTGCTTCCAGTACTACGTCTCTGTCCAGGAAGGTGCAACCTGACCTCGTCGTCACTAGCATCTTCCTCCACCTCCTCTGCTGACCTCATCTCTTGGCTGACTGTGGGTTGACAGTAAGTGGGATCTCCAACCTCATCATCATCACCCTGTGCGTTATCACACCCGTCGTCCTCAGAGCCAACCTGTTCCTGCCCTGACAAAAAACTAAAGTTGTCGCTCCAATCAGTTATTTGAGTCTTATCATCGTCTTCCTCATTGTCTCCACCAACAGGAGTTACAGTTTGGGAATGAGGGTCTACATTATGGTCAGAACCTTTTGCGTCTGGTCCTGGATCCGACTCATAAAGAATCTGGGCATCAGTGCAGATCATTTCCTCGTCTGGATTCACTGAAGCGCTGGAGTCGACCTCTGATTCCCAGGCTATAGTATGAGTAAACAGCTCTGCAGACTCAACCATCTGTTCTACCTCATACTCAGACGGGCAGCTGGAGATTTGGGAGCTGTGAGGAAGCAAGTGCGATTGGGGTGACACCTTTGAGGACTGGAGTATTTGTGATGTTGAAGTTGATGTGGAGGAGAGCCCACTTAAAGGATCACTTGTTATCCGTTGAAGCACCTGCTGTTTTTGTGCCTCATCTGGAATTTGTAGCGATTGGCGTGGCCGTAAGAAAGGGATCTTATCACATTGTCCGCTAAAAGAAGTAGACATTTTAGTTTGGCTGGAAGATGGTCTTTCTTCTGCAGATGTTACTGTTGCTTTAACACCTACCCCACGGACACAACCTTTTTTCCCCTTCCCAACACGCCTATTCCCCTTTCCACCAGCAGCAGGCCTTTTTCCACTCATTTTGGTGGTTAACTAATTCACAACTCTGGAGTTGTTTGCACAAAAAAACAATGGATGTTAACCGAGCAGAGCTGAGTGGCCAAACTGTGGTATTAGGCCAAAACTATTGGCTGGGTTAGATGCAGAAAAATTTTTTATTCAGTTTGCAACCTGATGGAGGTCTGTATAGATGGATTAATAGAACAAGTCCCACACACAGCTACAAGCCCAATATTTTTTCAGAGGTAGATGCAGAAAAAAAATTATATTCAATTTGCAACCTGATGGAGGTCAGTATAGATGGACTAATATAGAAAGTCCCACACACTGCTAGAAGGCCAAATATTTTTTCAGAGCTAGATGCAGATAAAAATTATTTTTAATTTGCAACCTGATGGAGGTCAGTATAGATGGATTAATAGAGAAAGTCCCACACACTGCTAGAAGGCCAAATATTTTTTCAGAGCTAGATGCAGATAAAAATTATATTCAATTTGCAACCTGATGGAGGTCAGTATAGATGGACTAATAGAACAAGTCCCACACACAGCTAGAAGCCCAAATATTTTTTCAGAGGTACTGTAGATGCAGATAAAAATTATTTTTAATTTGCAACCTGATGGAGGTCAGTATAGATGGACTAATACAACAAGTCCCACACACAGCTAGAAGCCCAATATTTTTTCAGAGGTAGATGCAGAAAAAAATATATTCAGTTTGCAACCTGATGGAGGTCAGTATAGATGGATAATAGAACAAGTCCCACACACAGCTAGAAGCCCAAATATTTTTTCAGAGGTAGATGCAGATAAAAATTATTTTAAATTTGCAACCTGATGGAGGTCAGTATAGATGGACTAATAGAGAAAGTCCCACACACTGCTAGAAGGCCAAATATTTTTTCAGAGCTAGATGCAGATAAAAATTATATTCAATTTGCAACCTGATGGAGGTCAGTATAGATGGACTAATAGAGAAAGTCCCACACACAGCTAGAAGCCCAAATATTTTTTCAGAGGTACTGTAGATTCAGATAAAAATTATTTTTAATTTGCAACCTGATGGAGGTCAGTATAGATGGACTAATAGAGAAACTCCCACACACTGCTAGAAGGCCAAATATTTTTTCAGAGCTAGATGCAGAAAAATAATATATTCAGTTTGCAACCTGATGGAGGTCAGTATAGATGGACTAATAGAGAAAGTCCCACACACTGCTAGAAGGCCACATATTTTTTCAGAGGTAGATGCAGAAAAAAATATATTCAGTTTGCAACCTGATGGAGGTCTGTATAGATGGATTAATAGAACAAGTCCCACACACAGCTAGAAGCCCAATATTTTTTCAGAGGTAGATGCAGAAAAAAATATATTCAGTTTGCAACCTGATGGAGGTCAGTATAGATGGACTAATACAACAAGTCCCACACACAGCTAGAAGCCCAATATTTTTTCAGAGGTAGATGCAGAAAAAAATATATTCAGTTTGCAACCTGATGGAGGTCTGTATAGATGGATTAATAGAACAAGTCCCACACACAGCTAGAAGCCCAATATTTTTTCAGAGGTAGATGCAGAAAAAAATGTATTCAGTTTGCAACCTGATGGAGGTCAGTATAGTTGGACTAATACAACAAGTCCCACACACAGCTAGAAGCCCAATATTTTTTCAGAGGTAGATGCAGAAAAAAATATATTCAGTTTGCAACCTGATGGAGGTCTGTATAGATGGATTAATAGAACAAGTCCCACACACAGCTAGAAGCCTAATATTTTTTCAGAGGTAGATGCAGAAAAAAATATATTCAGTTTGCAACCTGATGGAGGTCAGTATAGATGGACTAATACAAGTCCCACACACAGCTAGAAGCCCAATATTTTTTCAGAGCTAGATGCAGAAAAAAATTATATTCAATTTGCAACCTGATGGAGGTCAGTATAGATGGACTAATAGAATGATGCTATGCCCAAAAGATTTTACTTCACTAGGTGCAGTAAAAAAATTGGTATTCTATACACAGGTGGTATATCTTGCAACACAGATAGGCTACTCCACTGACTAACACACTCTGCAATAGGCCAAAAAGGATTAGCTTTGCTAGATTCAGCCAAATGCTGTGAAAAAAACTTGCACAGCACTGGCACAGACCTGCCTGGCAAAAACTGATAGGAACTGATGTAACCTAGTCCTGAAAAGGACTCCAATTACAATTAGTCTTTACTCCCACAATCTATCTATTTAAGAGCACAGACCTGCCTGATAAAAGTCGTAGGAAATGCTGTAACCTAGTCCTTAAAAGGACTGCAATCACAACTATTCCCTACTCCCAAGCTATCTGTAGATTTGTGCCAAAATTGGCTTGAAATTAACAAGGTATAGCGCACACAGCAACAGCGGTGCCGTCTAACATGCAGCTGCAGCAGTGAGAAAATGGTGGCGACGGGGAAAATGGCTTGGTCTTATAGGGCAAGGACATGTGACATACACTGCCAATGACACATGCCCTTGCTTGTGTGAAAAAAAGCACTTCGCTCCGTGTGTGCGCTGCTGATAGGCTGACAGATTGCACCTCCCCACTGTAAATGCGGGAAAGAGAAAAAAAAATGGAGATCTTCATTGTTCCTGCAGAGATCCATCCCCTGCCCCTCCCCCCACCCCGCTGTACACTCAAACTGCGTATTAACATTAATTTTCATCATTACTGAGAAAAAATCCAGTTATGATTTTGGTGCACGAACAGTTATCGAACATAACCTTGAACAGCCGAATTTTTCTCAAATTGTTCGTGTTCGCCGAACGGCTCGAACACCGCCCAAAACAGCTCGAATTTGAGATTGGCGAACAGTTCGAGTAGAACAACGCTCATTTCTACTCAGGACGGGATATAAAGCTGTTGGCACTGTTGTACTCACGGGTCTGTGTGGGAGATGGGTCCATCTGAATACGGTCTAGCTGCAGCTGGTACAGATGCTTGTCTTGCCACTCTTGCTCAGCAGCCTCTTGGTCAGCTTGGGCCTGTCACTCAGCAGCCTCTCGAAATTTCAGGAAAAGCTTCAGTTGTCCTTCACGATCGTGTGCGGCGAGCTGCTCCAAAGTCATCTGCATGAGGGGGTCCACACTACCCTGGCTGTGGGTATGGCTGTCAATCACAGGTGGAACCCCTGCAGCAGTGCCATCTGGGCCTTGGTTGGAAGCTCCATCATCAGGGCTCAGCTATCAGACTGTTTCTGCTGCACCTTGCAACAGTTTAGAAATCATTTGGTGCCTGGTTTTGCCCACGTGGTCAATCTATATCAGCTCACAGAGGGCAGTAAGAGTGTCCTTGGACTGCTGGCTATACTAGGAGTCACCACGCATAGCCATTATTGCCAAACAAAAGATAAGACTGAAAAACAGGATAAAGGGGGGTGCAACTGCTACATGTACAGTAATGTCCCAGATAAAAGATTTTAAACCACTGAGTCTGATTCCTTAAAACTTTGCAAAGAATTCTCGCAAGAACTGTGCAAGTTTTCCATTACAGGAATGATTGCTCAATCCAGCAACTGATGTTCTGTAATATTCCACCGCTTGCCACCAATTTGTCAGGGATTATGCACATACACGATCTCGATTACTCACTATGTAGTTATCGGCAAGTGAGCAGTGAGCATATGGCATACACACCTCTGAATTACAACCCACGGAATAAGTGTATATGCCCCCGTACGATCACTGCCAGCTTCACGATAACCCAAATAAGATTATTCGCTGCCACCACCAATTAGTTTCGTTTTTTAAAAGATATAAAATCCACTACAGGCCTGATTGGATGTCTGTTTTCTGGTAGCGTATATGGCTTAGGGGGAGGAATGATTACAGAAAAGAAGAAACAGAACTATTACATTTTATATTTAATCCAAAAGGGAGGCAGTGTTTATGAAAAAAATATACAAAAGATTTTACAAAGGGGAACTAAACAATACAGCTTTACAGTTAGACAAAATAAAAAGAGATTAATAGGAGAACTTACCAGACCGATCGCAGAGACAATTCTGTTTAGCTGGAGGGAAGCTCTCCAATGGACCATTATGAAACGGGATCCCTGCTTACACAAATATGCCTTTCCCGGCATGAGTATATACCCATATTCAGCTTGATCTTTTATGCCAAAAGGGGGCTCTGCTCACACACACCTCTGTGATGACCTCACGTGGGCTGGTCTTCACCCTTCATGGTTTTATTACATTTCTAATTTCTGCGATAATTCCTCGCTGGTTGACCACAGAAGTTAGCAAGTGATGCCATCTTTTTTATTTCGATTTTACCTTTACTTTGAGACCACACATGACATGGCTGCTCTCCGTTATTTTCGTGTTCTTGCATTACAGCTCACCGGGAGGGCTCACAGATACGGAAAAATATGCCTACTGTTCCTTAGCTAGTCCCAACGCTAAAAATATGTGTCCCATCACAATCGGAATTATAGAACTTCAGATATTGCATAGTTCATGTCAGTGCCTACGAGTCTGCCTGATGTATGGTGATTAAAGGTGTGTGCAAATGAGAATGACCCGGCTATTGTAAGGAGTGTTATAGTTTCCATTTGAACGAGATGTTTCCCATCCCTTCCTGTCTCTGACCCATATGTTCAAATGTGTCTATTCGTCACCCCTGTCTCTCCATTTGGTATGGTAACTAGCCTGGATGATTGAGTTTGCCACTTTTTGTGTGTACTGCCATTTGCATAGAGACAGCTCCTTAGATTGCTATCTCTTGCCCATTGCAAATGGTATAGGGGAGGGGGGAGAGTGAGAGGGATTTCAGAGGTAGAGAGAGATTTTTAATATTTTCTAAGACAAGGACCGACACCTCTTCCACTACAGCCAACCCAGGAGATGGAGACCTAGCAAGACCTAACAAGGAGTGTTCACATTTCTCTAAATTAGGGCCTAAAACTATCGAAGTGGCATCAATTTCACTAGAGTATAACTATTGTAAAGGAGACCAAAACCTCTTCCACAACAGTCAACCCAATAGATAGAGACACAACCAGGATTGTCCACAGTTCCAAAAATTAGTGGCCGACACCAGCAAAGTGGCATTAATTTCAGTACAGTAGGAATTGTAGAATTAGGAACGACACTTCTTCCACTTCAGCCAACCCAGTAGATGGAGACTCAATCAGGAGTGTTCACTTTTTAAAAAAATAGGGCCTAAAACCCCCAAAGTGGCATTAATTTCAGTAGAGTAGAAGTAGTATAATGGAGACTGACACCTCTTCTACTACAGCCATCCCAATATATGGAGACTCAATCAGGGGTGTTCACATTTTAAAAAATTTGGGCCTAAAACCACCAAAGTGGCATCAATTTCACTAGAGTATAAGTAGTATTATGGTGACTGACACCTCTTCCACTACATTCAACCCAGCAGATGGAGACTCAATCAGGAGTACACCATCCTCTCCAGTCGTTCACCAAGTGTCAGACTTGTTCTCTGTTGTGCTGTTGCACAAGTTGGTCTAAAAAAATGTGTGAAAGGGCTCACAGAAATTGCTTCTGTCACTTACACTACTGCTGCTGCTAATATTTTGGCGTTGACGAATTGACGTGATGGAGGTTGGAAGTGTAGAGCTGCAATGCACTCTGTGTGCCTCACTGCTGTCTTGGGGAAAACCTTTCTTAAGGTTGTGTAAAAGTGTGTTTCAATACTCCTGCATTCGCGGGTCACTTTCCAGGGCAGGATGCATCTGGCAAAATGAACTGTTATAACGTGGATATAACAGAGTGGCAACCCAGTCAGCACTATTTGGAATCATAACTATACACTATATCATGTTGCAGATAGTGGAGCAAAAAGGCATTCCTTTGACGGGCTCTTCCATAAGGTTCAAGCACATGCTGTGATGGTGGCTGGGTAACTCTGATGCTTGCTTCCTACATTCCCTCCCGCCAAACACGAACAGAGGGGGGATGATTATCCCCTTCATGTTCTGACTGTTGCTCGCCCATCACCTCTTCCTCTTCCATTTGTTCCTCGCCTCTTGCACCTTCACTAACAGTTTTTCTGGTATCACCAACCCCCCTTGATCACAGTGAGCCACCCTTCCTTGGCACCCTGAGATGTCCCCTAGTGTACGACATTAGTAACAGAAGAATGTATTTTTTTTAGTGTGGAATGTATTTTTTTTAGTGTGGATGAGGCCTGTATAACAAAAGAGATATGCAACGAACAACTTCATACTGAGATTTCCCCTACTGTATCACATTACTAACTGAAGAAAGTATTTTTTTAGTGTAGATGAGTCCTGTACAAGTTAGGAGATATGCTACGAACAATTTCAAACTGAGCTGTCCCCTACTGTATCACATGAGTAACAGAAGAAAGTATTTTTTAGTGTGGATGAGGCCTGTAAAACATACGAGTTATTCTACAAACTATTTCAAACTGAGATGTCCCCTGCTGTATAATGTTAAGAATAGAAGAAAGTATTTTTTGAATGTGGATGAGGCCTGTATAACATACAAGATATTCTCCAAATGATTTCAAACTGAGATATCCCCTGCTGTATAACGTTAGGAATCAAAGACAGTATATTTTTACTGTGGATGAGGCCTGTATAACATAGAATATATGCTCTAAGATATTTCAAACTCAGATCTAGCCTGCTGTATCATGTTAGTCACAGCAAAAAATATTTTTTTTTACTCTGCATAACCTCTGCATACAGCTGAATTTCACCACCACTAAAGGAGTACGTGGCTTAGAGGAGAGTGTAACACGATTGCGACAGAAAGAAATAAAGCAGTCTGGCTAGCAACAGAAAAAATATATTTTTTTTACTCTGAAAACAGCTGAAGTTCAACACCACTAATGTAGTAGGTGGCGTTTAGCAGAGTGTATCACGTTTGCGACAGATAAAAATATTTTTTGTAGTCTGGCTAGCAACAGAAAAAAACATATTTTTTTTACTGTGCATACAGCTGAATTTCACAGACAAAAATTGACAAAGTGAGCTACTATAGCTTGCGCTATCACAATAGCAAATGAAACAAAAAAGAGTTTTGTACTCTGCACTCAGGAGCTCTGCAGAATCTGCATACAGCTGAATTTCAACCTCGCTAAATAAACAGGTGGGGTAGTAGGACTTGCTTGCTGCATCAAATTAGCAAGTGAAAAAAGTATATTGAAGGGATACTGGTGAATAGAGCACTATACAAACAGTGCACAACACAGTTCTATGACATGGGCCCTGCTGTTTTTGTCTGAACCTGAGAACTTGCAGAAGAATAAAAAAATGTTCTGCAAGGTCGATTTCACAGGCCCACAACAGAATACTTATTTAAACAATCAGACTTCAAAACAATGGCCTATCTATCCAGCTAATATCTCTCATTAAACAGGAGCACACTCAGCGTCAGCGTCTACCATGAGTGACATGCATAAAATGGCGCTGAGGGAACATGGCCGCTCTTTATATAGAGAGGACATGTGAGTGCAGCAGCCAATGGCAGAAGCCTTTGTGTCTGGAGAGTGTGGATGCTTCCTGCATTCTTATTGGCTAGCCGCGCTTTGCTCACTTAAAGTTACAGGAAGAAAAAAAAAAGATTACATGCACGCCACTCCTCTGACCTCTTCTGAGATCTTACCAGCCCCTCCACTCAACAAACACTTCCCCCACTCATCATACTCAAGCATTATGTTAGCCAAACTGTTAAAACCATTGTAGTTGCCCCACAATCATTTTCCCGCACTTATTCGCCAAACGTTACAGATTTTCCCGAATTTATGTAAAAATGCTCTCATCACTAGTTATTATCATTAGCAGTCATGACTTGTGATGATCAAGCACTAAAATGCATTTTTCTGGAAGACCCCAACAAGAGGGTTGGGGGGCAGGAAAATCACTGAAATGGATGGAAACAGCACTCAAATAGAAAAGGAAGAGCATGAGGAAGACGCCTGGATGCATCTCTGACACCTTGGTCGCTGATGGGAACTATATAAATAAATAATTTAAAGAAATCACATGGGTAAAGCGGACATCTGGGGGCTGATATTATGGGGTTGGGAAGGTATATGAAGATTGGCCCCTTCCCATCCTAAAAGTACCAGCCCTCAGCCACCTCAGAAATGGCACTTCACAAAGTGACACTTTGCCTGGCTCTTTCCGATTGCCCTGGTGCATTGGCAATCGGGGTAATATTTTGTGGGGATTATATCAGCTGTTTAGTGTTAGCTGGCATTAAACTCAGAGGTTAGCAATGGAGAGGCATCAATCAGACACCCTCATTACTAATCCAGTATGTTAAAAGGAAAAAAAACGCAAAAATATTTTATTTAAAAAAACACTACTTGAATCCATGATTAGCAAATTTATTATTAATCATAAAAAAATGCTGGTCTCAAATAGTCCAAGGATTCTGATGTAGTCAAAAAATGACAACCTGAAAGACATAAAAAGACAGAATTATATAAAAACATGAGACAGTCCCTTATTCACCAATTTATTAACTCCACAGCTCTGACATAATCCATGGCGATCCCACAACATCCACCAATTCTGTAGTACAACCAATGGAGCCACTTTTGGACCAGCATTTTTTTTATTAATAAATTTGCGAACCACTGACACTACACAGCTGTCATCATCCCCAAAATATATTACCAACGCTAATTCTGGGGAAGCTTTGGGCTGGTATTTTTAAACTGGGAAGGGGCCAATATCCAAGGACCTTCCAGCCTGATAATATCAGCCCCCTGCTGTCTGTTTTACATTGGCTGGTTAATAAAAAGTGCGAACTCCTGTCATTTTTTAAAATTATTTATTTATTTAGTTCCCATCAGCAAGCTAGGTATCAGAGATGTATCCAGGCATCTTCCTCATGATCTCCCCTTTCCATTTGAATCTTGCTTTCATCCATTTCAGCGATTTTTTGGGCCCCAACCCTCCTGTTAGGTGTGCTGGTTATCAAAAATTGGGTAGACCCCATGTAATTTTTTTAAATTAATTATTTAAAAGGTTTAAAAAAAAGGTTAAAAACACCCTCTAGTGCCACATGAAAGGCAGTAAAGGGTGGAACTTTATAATATTTAGGGGGGGTGGACATTAACCTAAGCTCCCCCTCATATAATAACTCTCTCTGAGCTACTTCCAGAGGACAGTGTGCTGAGCATCGCGTCACCGAGTCTTCTATAAGTCCCAATGACGCGATGTGGCCGGCCAATCACAGTAATGCCAGTATCCAACATGGCTATGTCGTAACTGTATATGGTGGGCAATTCCTGCATGTTTATTAGCTGTCTAACAGCCGTGAAAGATGCAGGCCAGGTACTCGAGCGTGGCACTCGAGCACCTTCAATTCTTGATTGAGTAATGAGGGTGCCCGACCACCACAATGCTCGATCGAGTATCGAGCAGTAGCAAGCATGATCGCTCATCACTAGATATGACAGAAATTTAATGATAAGTATGATGTGAATTTTAAAAGGATGTAATTGATTAAATATGCATTAATTCAGATAATTAGTGAGCTTGGCAGATGATAACCTAGATCCTTTAACAAAAAATGTGTCCATAGATGCATACCTATTACTTTTAATGAAATTTTTGCCATAAATTAAACTAATTGGAAAGTCACTATAGATTCAGTCTAATATTGCAATATTGTCACCATCTTTGCATATTGGCATGGCAGATCACCACTTGATGTTTAAAGGGAATCTGTCACCCCCTGGCATTTATCTGACCTCTAATATGGGCATACAGGTGAAAGAAATGTAAACCTATTCATACCTGTATGCCTCATATTAGAGGTCTTGTTGCCGTGAAATGTCTTTTTATTCAATCAACTTTCTGATGTTTGCAAGCCCGGGGCCCTGAAGTAATCCCCACCTACTGAGTTAATTACAATGTTTCCCCCATCCCCTGCACATCACAGTAGCCAGATTTGGCCATGGCAACTGCACATCACAGGGCACTGTGACATGCAGGGGAGGGGGGAAACATTAAGTAGGCAGTAGGCAGTAGGCAGGGATTTCTTCAGGGCCCCGAGCTTGCAAGCATCAGAAACTTGATTGAATAAAAAGACATTTCACAGCAACAAGACCTCTAATATGAGGCATACTGGTATGAATAGATTTACATTGCTATCACCTGTATGCCCATATTAGAGGTCAGATGAGTGTCAGGGGGGTGACAGATTCCCTTTAAATATAAAATTAGTAAATATCAGGATGAGTAATAGATAACCTCTATTGCTTCAGCATGAATAATTATCCAATGTACGTCATAAATTGTTTACTTATAGCACCAATATTTATTTCATAACCTCATTTTATATGTTAAGTGCTTGCTGACTGGTATATTTTAGTTCAGAAATATCAGAGCTTTGAGTTTTCTGTGATTCACATAATTCTGGGGCAGATGTTTTGAGAGTGCACAGAAGATCAATTTTCAGATGAGTGCGCTGATATCTTGTAGTTGATTACAAAAGCCTTGCAGCAAATATGTGCATGTGACAATTCCTATATGCAGTAAATAGTTTAGTTTTACAAATGTAAGTGATGAAGTGGTGCATGTATGCCCATGAATGTAGTTAGTGAGCAAATATGGCACAGTGATTCAAAATTTCCAATGTTAGGACTTGTGCAGACAACCATATTTTCAGTCCCAATGTGATCCGATAAAACTTTGAATGGCACTCGGACAAATGTTATTCTATGCCACAGTACACATGTCCGATTTCTTCCTCAGACAGTCTGTCCATGGAAACAAAATTGCAACATACTTGATTTACATCCGATATTTGGATTGCACTCTGTAATGCAAGTCAGTGAGTTTGTTGGAAAAATCAGACTGCACTCAAATGGCATATTTGTGCAGTCCGATTTTCACAGCCTGACAGTATGGAGAAGGTAGAAACATTTTCTTTTCGTCTTCTCATCAGAGAAAATTGGATCACACTGGGATAAACTCTGATCAAACTCTGATTAAAGATTGATCATGGTGTGATTAACATAATCGGCCCAATTCTTTCAAATGAGAGAAAATACTGTCGTGTTGCCCTAGCCTTACAATAGACAATTTATGGTGCGTTGTCACTGGAGGAGCTGAGAATTTATGCTGTACTATCTAGCCCATGTTGTCAGTCACTAAGGTGTGATGATGAGTAGAGCCAAGTATGGAATAGAAAGATGCTGGCAACGAACAGTCATGGAAAACAACAGAATGATGAGTTGACCAGGAGATAAAGGACCCTATACAAGTACTCCTCTCCTCTATTATTTAGTAATTTGAACTTAGTGTTCCAGAATGCTCTTTCACAACTTGTAGCTTATAAGAGATTTGATATTCAGTTAGGATATCTACAGATCCTATTAAACCACGAGTGCATGATGTTTAGATGGCTTGTAATATAGGGACCTTTGGCTGTCTACAATGTCTGTCTAATTAGTACAGTATGCTAAAGATACAGTGTACTACTATTTGTGTATATGCCTTTTGTTATGCATCTGTTAAATATCACAGACTCTTTTAGTCAATATGGTTGGTGCTAGCTGTGACTAGAGATGAGCAAACATGTTGGGAAAATGTTTTGTTTTTTTCAAATTTGGCATGAATATTGCACATGTGGATTCGTGATTGGACACCTGAGCGTTTTTTTTGCCCAATTTGGCAAAAGTGCGGTACATGATCACGTTTCCACTACTGCATTTTTTAGGACTTTGGCTAGGATAGTGGTGCTGTATGATGAGCGGGGAAAGATGTGTTTGATGAGGGGAGAGGGTGGGGAGAGGTCAGAGTAGCGTTAGGCTGTTCATATTATTATTTTTTCCTTAACTTAATGTGTACAGATTCCGGCAAGCCAATCAGGGTGCAGGAAGCATCCGCCATGTCCAGACACAAGGGTTTCTGTCAATGGCTGCTGAAGTCACATGTCCATCTTCATATAAAGAGTGGACATGTTGTTTTAGCACCATTTTTTCAGTGAGGCTGCTCCTGACGCTGCTCCTGGATACTGAGAGATTTGAGATAGTTAGCCAGGCGGTTGCTTCTAAGTCAGATAGTTTAGATAGATAGGATCCTGTGTGGCTGGGAAATTAACCTTTCAGCAGATCAATCTTTTTTGCTATTGGTATGGTCCAGACAGAGACAGCAGGCCACATTTCAGCATAGAACTCCGTTGTGCACTGCTGATGTTGTGCTCTATGCAGGAGGACACCTTTGAAACTCTATTTTTTTGTGTTCCTACTGTGCTACATAAAGCAGGTCCCATCTGAGCTTGTAATTCTTATGTGCTAAGATTCAGCTGTATCCAGGGCTCCATAGTAAAAAAATAATTTCTTCTATTACTACCGTGATACATACAGCAGGCCATATCTCAACTTGTCATTTTTTTAGCAGAGATTCAGCTGTATCCAGAGCTAATCCACAGTAAAAAAAATCTAATTTTTTCTGTTACTAATATGATACATATAGTAGGCCACTAGTAATGAGCGAGCACTAAAATTCTCAGGTGCTTGTTGCTCAGGTCGAGCAAATCATAAAGCTCAGGTGCTGGACCCGAGCAACCAGTCCAATGTACTGTAAGTCAATGGAAAACTTGAGCATTATTCTAGTGCTCTTCCCCCCCCGGAAGTTTAGAGGGGGCCTAAAAATTGGCCAAATCGTTGGAAACAGTGAACAAATGATATGAGAACTGCATGGGGAAGACCCCAGGAAGCATCTCTGACTCACAGGTCACTGCTGGGAACATTATTGTCAGAGTATTATGCCAATTTTATGCACTGACAATAAAACATACAAAAACAAAGCAAAAATGGAGTTTCCGAGGAAAAAATGTTAAGGGACAATTTTTCCAGGGTAGTGACTTGTTTATAAGGCAAAATAAATAACCAAAACCAAAAATGCTCCTCTACACCTTGGGCTATGTTCAAGCGTAGCGTTTTTGATGCGTCTTTGGACTGTTGCATTGCTTTCATCGGTGAAAAATACATTCACCAGTAAATGTAATTTTAACATTTTACTACCTTATCTGGCCATGTGGTGTGTGAGACATGATCAGACACATCCTGTTTCATTTATGAAGGAGGGACACTGAAAGCCACAAAGCCTATTTTTACAAGGCCATCAGGCGGCCCTCACTACTGTTAGAGGGCCAGCAATTGTCCCTCACTATTGTTAGAGGGCCAACAGCTGGCTATGCTTTGTTGTTTCCTTTATTAAGGAGTGAGTCTCCTATACTGTTATTACGTATGCAGTGATGAAAGGGCTGCCAAAAATTAGGATACACTCCAATAACCCGCTGAAGAGACATAGAGGAGGGCCTTAGTAAAAAAAAGGTCCCATTTTATAGGAGTGGGTCTCCTATACTGTTATTGCGTATGCAGTGACCGCAAGGGCTGCCAAAAATTTGGACGCACTCCAATACCCTTTTGAAGAGACATAGAGGATGGCCTCATTCAAAAAATTGTTCCCATTATTAACAAGTGGGTCTCCTACACTTGGCTGGCAGAAATGTGGAACCACTCCATACCCTATTGAAGTGATGTATAGGAGGGCCTCAGTAAAAAAAAATGTTCCCATTATAAAGGAGTAGGTCTCCTATTTTGTTATTGCGTTTGCAGTGACTGCAAGGGCTGCCAAAAATTTGAACACACTCCAATACCCTTTTGAAGAAACATAGAGGTGGGCCTCATTAAAAAAAAATGTTCACATTATAAAGGAGTGGGTCTGCTATAGTGGTAATGCTCATGCAGTGACTTTGAGGGCTGCAAAAAATTTGGACACACTCCAGTACTCCTATGAAGAGACCTAGAGGAGGGACTAATTAAAAATTTGTTCCCATTATTAAGGAGTGGGTTTCCTATACTGGTAATGCCCATGCTCTAAAAACATTTACCCCTGGAGGGTATACATGAACATGCTGTATAATATACAGAATGTTAGAGGCAGGCCTCTAAAAAAAATTACTACAGGCATCATAAACACCCTTAAAAAATTTTGTGGGTGTTGCATGATGGTCACCCTGTTTATATGGTGGTGGAGGATGAGGAGAAAGAGGAGGGTGACATAAGCTAGATAAAATAAGGAAGCATATACCCATGCCTAGGTGTGAAGAGGTGCATGGGAATAGACCCCCCCCAAAAAAAAACCCACTAGATTTGAATTTATGATCCGCTGCTATCATTCGGTGATGTTGAGAAGTATGGCCCAATCCAGCCCTTGTTCTTTTGAATAAAAGTCAGTCTGTCAGCATTTTCAGTTGATAGTCAGATGCGCCTATTAGTTATAATATCTCCGGTGACACTAAAAACCAGCTCTGACAAAACGCTAGTGGCAGGACAGGCGAAGACCTCAAAGGCATAGTAAGCCAGTTCATGCCACATGTCCAGCTTGGATACCCATTAGTTATAAGGCACAGAGGAATCACAGAGGACGTCAGTACAGTCGGCAAAGTACTCTTTCAGCATCTTCCAAAATTTTTCCCTCCTTGTCAGAGTACCCCGCTCATCAGTGCCTGGGTGCTGGGAGAGTCATCGAAAACTGTCCCACACCTTTGATAGTGTTCCACTGCCTCTGCTGCATCGTATTTGTGTCTCCCTCACCTGTACTCCTTAGTTGTCCAACAAACTGTGACGTCTGCAGCCAGGATTTTCAGATGGGAATTTTTTTAATAATTCATCAACAGGGGCCTTCTGATGCTGCAACATTTTATGAGACCTCACCGCCATGGGAAGAAGAGACAAAAAGTTCTCCTTGAAGCGTGGGTCTAGAAGTGTGACCAACAAGTAATTACTGTTGCCCAAAAAGCGTGCAATGCGAGGGTCACGAGAAAGGCATTGGAACAAAAAGTTAGCCATGTGTGCCAGACTGCCAACAGCCAAGAATTCCATGTCCTGCCCAAGAGGATGTCTGTCCATGCTCTCTTTATCCTACGCCTGGTCCTCCTCCTCGTTCTCCCTCTCTTCAGGCCATCCATGCTGAACAAACGGCATGACTGTTCTGTGGGTAGTACCTTCTATAGTGCAGGAAAACAGATCCTGTTCTTCCTCCTCTTTCTCCCCCTCAATATCACCCAATCCAAATTGAGATGAGATGATGCTGGGCTGTGTGGCATCACCCTGTATAGTTCCTTGATCCATCTCATTGTGCTCCGCCTGCAATGCCTCCTCTTTAATTGTGAGCAGCAAGCGTTTCAGTAGACAGAAAAGTGGCATGGTGACCTAATTATGGCGTTATCACCGCTCACCATCTTGGTGGAGTCCTCAAAGTTTTAGAGGACAGCACAAATGTCAGACATCCATGCCTACTTATAAGCTCTTATGTGCTGAGGCTGACGTGAATACCAACGGGCATATTGAAGCTTTTACTCAACAACTGCCCTCTGCTGCTCACAAATCCTTCCCAACACCTGCAACTTTGATTTACAATGTGTGGTCACATCACACACCAGTCAGGGAGCTGGAAGTTGCAAACACTGCTGAAGCAATGTCAGGGTGGTGAAAGCTGTAGCTGATGTTCTGAAATGGACACACACGTGGCGCAATTTCACAAACAGCTCTGGCAGATCTATGTTGGTTTTGAGAATCCGCTGAACCACTAAGTTGAGCACATGAGCAAGCCATTGTACGTGTGCGAGGTTTCTATGACTCAGAGACACCAACAGGTTCCGGCCATTGTCACACACGATCATGCCTGGCTGTAGGTTCAGCGGTGAGAGCCACAGATCTGCCTGCTCTGTTACAGCTTTCAACAACTGTGCAGTGGTGTGCGGTTTGTCACCTAAGCATATTATCTTCAGCACAGCCTGTTGACGCTTGGCTGAGGCAGTGCTACTGTGCTTCCAGCTTGCAACTGTTATGGTCATTTCGGAGATGGAAGTCGAAAAGGAGGAGGAGGTGCAGCAGCTGTAGAATGTAGGGGCAACCCTGATTGACCCAGGGCTCGCAATCCTCTGCATCAAGAGGCCATGTTCCATTCCAGGGTCCTTTGCTGTCATGTAGCTGAGCATGCTGGTGGTGGTCAGGCTGGTAGTTTCGCTGCCCCTGCTGATGCTCACATGACAAATGTTGAAAATGGCCTTTTGTTGGTTAACTGGATAGTCTTTAAAAAAGAGCCAGACTCGAGAAAACCTAACAGTTGGACTGGCAACTTCCCTCGTACTGGTGTTCCGGGGAACAGTTGCCCACCTTGTGTCTGTGACCACCCCACTGCTTCTTCCTACGTGTTGTTGTGCTACGCCTCCCTCCTCCTCTGCGCTGAGGTCCTCTCTATGCATGTCACCTTGCCAGTTTGGGTCAGTAACTTCATTGTCCACCACCTTGTCTTCCACGTATGCACACTGGGCCTCCTCCTGACATGCTGGCAATTGTGTCTCATCATCATCATCCACCTCTTGCAACAGTAATTGCACTTTCCCACCGTTGCCTTTGTGTGACCATGGCTGCTCAAATATTTGTGCATCGCTACATGCAATTTCCGTTGGCCTCGATTGAAGCGGACCAAATGAGAAGCCAGAATCTATAAATGGAAATGTGACCAGCTCTTTGGAATGTACAAGTGTGGGATCACTTGTCTCTGGGAACTTGGTAAAGGGGGAAAAAGGAGGATCAGGGTGAGTAATATGTGGTCCATACTCACGGCTACTGAGACTGGGAGACTGGACTGTGTGGAAGACAGGGTGATTGATGTTGACTAACTGACTGGAAGCATTATCTGCTATCCAACCAACAACTTTTTCATACTGGTCTGGCTTCAAGAGTGGTGTTCCGTGGCCCTCTAGAATGTGGGAAAGGAAGCTAGGTCGACATGATGTAGGTGCTTGTTGTGCTCACTCAGCAAGAACAGTTTCATCTTGCCTACAGCCTCAGCCTCTGTGTGACCATCAGTATTACATCCACTTCCACGACCCATTCCACGCGCCTTGAACATTTTAAATGGAGTAAAATATTTTGCAGCTTGAAAAAAAGTCACGGTTATTACCGCAGTAATATTTGATCATGTCTGATGACCAATTTTTTTAGGCAGTGTCGGTATAGCATTGCTATTCGTCAGTGATCAAGTGTGGATATGTTTTGAACTCACAACTAACAGACTTTAAATGGAGTATAATATTTTGTAGCTTACAAAAAATGTCACGGTTATTACCGAAGTAATATTTGATCACATCTGATGACCAATTTTTTTAGGCAGTGTCGGTATATTGATGCTATTGGTCAGCGACTAAGTGTGGATATGTTTTGAACACACAACTAGCAGACTTTAAATGGAGTAAAATATTTTGCAGCTTGAAAAAAAGTCATGTTTATTACCGCAGTAATATTTGATCATGTCTGATGACCAATTTTTTTAGGCAGTGTCGGTATAGTGTTGCTATTCGTCAGTGATCAAGTGTGGATATGTTTTGAACTCACAACTAACAGTCTTGAAATGGAGTATAATATTTTGCAGCTTGCAAAAAATGTCACGGTTATTACCGAAGTAATATTTGATCATGTCTGATGACCAATTTTTTAGGCAGTGGCAGTATATCGATGCTATTGGTCAGCGACCAAGTGTGGATATGTTTTGAAGACACAAGTGCCACACTTTAAAAGGAGTATGTGATGACTCAGGGTCTTCCGTGGGTGCAATACTACTCAGACAACACAGGGTGAGGGTAAAATAGCATGGCAAAACTTTATTGAACCACAAAGCGGACAATAGACACAGAACAGTCCCAGCAAATACCCAACATGGTACAACATTACACAGTCTCATCCTTCCGCTCCGTCCACGATAGAATAGCTGTGACTTTGGGTCTTCCAGGGCCAGCAACCTCAACCAGTGCCCCCCCTGCTCCTGTTGGGCCCCCACAGAGAGGAGGTAGCTGCAAACTTTGGAAGCTAGCAGTCCATCGAGGTACAAGGCCAGGAGACCCGAGGGTTCCACCCTGGCATCTCCAAGAGTTTCCATGGGGCCAGGTGACCGGCTCGTCCCAATCTGCCTTCGAGTTTTCATGGGGAGAGATGACCAGCTTGTCCCAATCTGGCTCCCCCAAATGTCTCAATGGGTCCAGGTGACCACATGGTCACTCCTGGCAACCACAAACAATATATAAATGGGGCCAGGTGACTTCATCGTCCCAACCTGGTCTCCCCAAATGTATCTTTTGGCTCCCTGATGGTCAATGGAGCAGATCCATATCTTTCCAGTCAGGGCTATATACCCTTAGGCTAGAATCATGTAGAATCTAAATCTTTGTCTCATTGGATGGAGCCGCCATGCAATCCATCTACTGTCCTGAAGGATGTCTCTCATTCTCCTTGTAAAGTCTTTCTTATGCTCGATGATTCTGTTTGCAGCACTAGAGACATCCCTGTTTATATTTACATCTGTGTAAGGTCATCATTCACAGGTTGCGGGGAAAGAGCAGCTCTCAGATCTCATTGTTTGAGCTAATCAATTTACATAGTTGGTATACAGTGGGCTCTTTAAATCAACATTCAGATGGCTTTAAGTACAATATGTAATTAGTATATTAGCAAACATCATTGTTTCAAAACCCAAGAGGAGACAACAATCAGGGTTATACAAATAATCGTAAGTCCTTCTAGACCAGCCAAGAGAAATACACATACATTTAAAAGTCAGCACAAAGATAATAGTGTATTCTTTTGGATTAACTAATCTAATCATCTGGCTTATTAAGATTATAGGCTGTATCGTCACAGAGTATAATATTTGTCAGCTGCCAAAAAATTAAGGGTTAACACTGCAGTAATATTTGACCACCTGAGATGATGGACAAGTTTCTCTGCTTGCACAATACAGTAATGCTATTCAAATGAAACAAATCTGGCTGTATGCTGCTAACAAGCAAATGGAGCAGTAAAAATGGTGTATTATATTGCCTTTCACCAAAATTAGTAGGTTTAAGAGCAAAAAGAATTTTATTAGCCCTGATATTTAACGTGGAATGCACCCTTTTCTATATTATACTAGGTCTCCACAAAAATCTGCCTAACTTGTGCTATCAGCAGGATTAATATTCATCAGAATGAGCCCTTACAAAGACCATTAGTGTAGATTAATAATAGTGGTGTGAAATCTCTGTTTAAAATAACCGCCAATTCTCTCCCTTGCTCAGTTGCAGCTCTCCCTACTTTGCCTGTTTGACCGATAGACTGTGATGAGCATAGGGTCCCGGGTCTTATATTGACCCGATGATGCTATGTGGCTAGCCAATCACTGTAATGCCACAACCAAGATGGCTACGACATTACAGTCATTGTCAGACAATCCCTGCATGGTAATTGAATGCCTAATTTGTGCCAAACATGCGGGGCAGGTACTCAAGCTCCCGCTCGAACATTCAAAAAATACACGCCGAGCAACGAGCATCTAAAGCACTGTGATGCTCGGGTGAGTGAAGAGTAGTGACGAGTATGCTCACTCATCACTAGCTGTCTATTAACAAGCTGGTGTGGTATGGCTATCTATTTTAAGGGTATAAGCATTCAAAGTTTGAAAATTGATATTTTTTCTATATTTTCATCAAATTTCAGATATCTTCATAAACAAACAGAAAACATATCAGCCTACCACAAAGTACAATATTCTTACAGCAGCGTATTGTGGAAATATTTCCTACCACAGAGCAAGAGTTTCAGCTATAAAGATTAATAAAGTACAATGAGTCACAAAAAAGCCACTGAATCAGTGGATGTGATGAAGCATGACACTTTGCATTCACACTACATCACTGTAGAGCTTCTGAATCTGCCTACTCCGCACGCTGTCAGGAGTCTCTGGTGCAAATTTGCATATTTTCGACCACACACCAGCCAAACAATCTCAGCCTCACTCAATACAAGTGAATAGAGCAGGCCCACTCACATCTAGCTGGGATATGGCAAGAAATGGCTTTTGCCACCACAGGAGAATCCTGACAGAGTGCAATTCAATAGTCTACAGTCACACAGAGTGACGGCAGACTTTCAACCCAAGCCTGAACAACCCTTTTAATCATTAGGGATCAATCATTTAAGCTTGTCACTGTGTGTTTATTACGACAGTACAAAATACTGCTTTGTAAGTGTATTATATTTTATTGACCATGTGTGCCATTGGGGAAAATTTACATTTGTAATATTATTTTCGCGGCATTTTTCATCATTTATCATTGAAAAAAAGAGGCATCCAAAGACTAAATATAAATGCTACAAAATATAATGGAAAAACAAGTACTTTTTCCATGACATCATCATATGGGCAGTCCTGAATTGTTTAAAGGCATAGTAATTAGTGATGAGTGAGCACTTAAATGCTCGGGCGCTTGTTGCTTGGGTCGAGCAAATTGAAATGCTCAAGTGCTCGGTCCAAGTAACGAGCCCAATGTAAGTCTATGGGAAACTCAAGCATTTTTCCCGCGTCCCCCACCGGCGGTCTGCAGAGGGCCTAAAAATTGCCCAAATCGATGGGAACAGTCCTCAAATGACATGGGAACAGCATGGGGAAGACCTCTGGAAGCATCTCTGACTCCCAGGTCACTGTTGTCAACAATGTTGTCAGAGTATTATGCCACTTTTATGGACTCACCATAAAACATACAAAAACAAAACCAAAATGGATTTTACTGCGAAAAATGTTAAGGAACATCCTTTCCAGAGAAATGACTTGTATACAAGGAAAAATAAATAACCCCCCCAAAATATGCTTCTCCACACCATGGGCTTTGTTCACACGTAGCGTTTTTGAAGCGTTTTTGCACTTTTGCATTGCTTTCAACAGTGAAAAATGCATTCACCAGTAAATGTCATTTTAACATTTTACAACATTATCTGCCATGTGGTGTGTGAGACATGATCAGACACATCCTGTTTCATTTATGAAGGAGGGACTCTGAAAGTCACAAACACTATTTTTATAAAGTCATCAGGCGGCCTTTACTATTCTTAAAGGGCCAGCAGTCGGCCCTCACTGTTCTTAGAGGGCCATCAACCTGCTATGCTTTGTTGTTCCCGTTATTACGTATGCAGTGACTCCAAGGGCTGCCAAAAATTTGGACGCACTCCAATACCCCTTTGAAGAAACATAGAGGAGGGCCTCAGTATAAAAAATGTTCCCATTATAAAGGAGTGGGTCTCCTATAGTGGTAAAGTCCATGCAGTGATAGCAAGGGCTGCCAAAATTTGGGAAAAACCTCAATTCCAATTTAAAGACACATAGAGCTTGGCAACAGTAACGATATGTTCCCATGAGAAAGGATAGGGTCTGCTATACAGTTATAGGGTATGCAGTGAGTCCAACAGCTGCCAATATTTATTAAAAACCCTCCTAACTATTTAAAGACACATAGAGCTGGGCCAGAGAAACAACATGTTCCTATTAGAAAGGAGAGGGTCTGGTAACAGTTATAGGGTATGCAGTTAGCCCATGGCTGCCAAAATGTATTAAAAACCCTACTAACAATTTAAAGACACATAGAGCTGGACCACAGTAACAACATGTTCCTATTAGAAAGGAGATGATCTGCTACACAGTTATAGGGTATGCAGTTAGTCCAAAGGCTGCCAAAATGTATTAAAAACCCTACTTAAAATGTAAAGACACATAGAGCTGGGCCACAGTAGTGACATGCTCCTATTAGGAAGGAGAGGGTCTGCTATACAGTTATAGGGTATGCAGTTAGTTCAATGGCTGCCAAAATTTAGGAAAAACCCTACTAAAAATTTAAAGACACATAGAGCTGGGCCACAGTAACGACATGTTCCTATTAGAAAGGAGAGGGTCTGCTATACAGTTATAGGGTATGCAGTTAGTCCAACGGCTGCCAGAATTTAGGAAAAACCCTACTAACAATTTAAAGGCACATAGAGCAGGGCCACAGTAACAACATGTTCCCATTAGAATGGAGAGGGTTTGCTATACAGTTATAGGGTATGCAGTGAATGCAATGGCTGCCAGAAATTTGGAGCATCTCCAATGTTCCTTGCAAGGTTGGAGGGCCTCATGAAAGCAATGTTCCTATTATTAGGAAGTGGGTCTCCCATACTGTTTGCCTATGCAGTGAATGCAATGGCTGTCAAAAATTTGGAGGCTCTCCAATGACCCTTGCAAGAGACGTAGAGGTCGGAGGGCCTCCTGAAAACAATGTTCCCATTATTAGGAAGTGGATTTCCCATACTGTTTGCCTATGCAGTGAATGCAACGGCTGACAAAAAATTTGAGGCACTCCAATGACCCTTGCAAGAGGCGTAGATATAGTGATATGGTGGAGATATGGTGATAGAGGATGAGGATGAGGAGAAGGAGGAGGACAAGAGAATATAGACAAATCAGGAATCGTATACCCATGTCTGGATGTGAAGACAGAGGTGCATGGGAATAGAGTTAGACCTCCCTAAAAAAAGACACTGTAATTGAGCTTATGTTAGGCTGCTATCATACGGTGGTGTTGAGAAGTCGTGCCCAATCCAGTCCCTGTTCATTTTTATAAGAGTCATTTGACAGGCGGATTCGCTTTTCAGTTATAGAGTTGAGCCACCCCCGTAGTGTTCGAGTTCGGTTCGGTTCATCGAATACCCGTATGTTCGCCGAACTGTTCGTCGAACTGTTCGTCGAACACCTTCGAACACCGTTAAAACCAATGGCAGGCATACAAAAACACATAGAAACACATAGAAAACACATAGAAAACACTTCAAAGGTGTCCAAAAGCTGAAAAACTGCTCAGAAGACACAACTAACACATGGAAAAGTGACAAGTACATATAGTGATGTGAAAAGAAAAGAGGTGGAGGAGTAAAAGGAGGGAGAGACACAGATAGAGGCAAGTCATGCCCTTCTAAAATCAAGAAAGGCTGGAGTAAAAATCTAAAATCAGCCTACCAACACCCAGACGTCGTGACTAGTGTTGAGCCACCCCCGTAGTGTTCGAGTTCGGTTCGGTTCGTCGAACACCCGTGTGTTCGCCGAACTGTTCGTCGAACTGTTCGTCGAACACCTTCGAACACCGTTAAAACCAATGGCAGGCAAACAAAAACACATAGAAACACATAGAAAACACCTTCAAAGGTGTCCAAAAGCTGACAAACTGCTCAGAAGACACAACTAACACATGGAAAAGTGACAAGTACATATAGTCATGCGAAAAGAAAAGAGGTGGAGGAGTAAAAGGAGGGGGAGACACAGATATAGGCATGTCATGCCCTTCTAAAATCCAAAAAGTGAGAAGCCGAGACGGCCAGTCCGCTCCTGCCCGTGCCACCTCCGTGTCGCCGGGTTTGTGCCAGAGCCGCGGTGAACCCTGACGGCCAGCCCCCCTCTCCCAAAACTGGTGCCTGTCCGCTGGTGGGTCGAGAGAGCCCCCCTGTGGTGGAGGCAGCTCTAAGCTTTTTAATTTAAATTGTCCCTCTAATTTGAATGAATACACTTTAAATCCATTTACAAGGATCTATTGGAGGGCAAGTCTCATGCCAGCAGCCGCGTAATTCCAGCTCCAGTAGCGTCCACTAAAGCTGCTGCAGTTAAAAAGCTTTTATAAGGATCGAGCTCGGCTGTCCACCGCAAGGCATCCTAGTGCCAGTCCCAGCCCCTATGCCTTGGGGTGCCTCCTGATGCTCTTCACTAAGTATCCCGTGGTCCCGAAGCATTTCCTTTGAAAAAATTAAGTGTCCAAACTACAGGTGGTGTAGCTTGCTTAACAGCCGGGATAATCCGCTGACTAGCAGACACTGCTACTAGGCACAAAGTATTTCCTGGGCTATATGCAGTTAAAAATTTGTAAGTAGATACTCTCGTTGGATGCTGAGAAAGCATTCCATAGAGTCTCCTGGCACGCCATATATGATTCTCTTAAAAAGCTTGGGGTAGGGGTCTAGGGGACCCTTTTATAGCCAAAATCACGGCCCTGTATCACAATACGTCACCTAGGCTGAAGATAAATGGAACTGTAGCACCGAGGGCTCGGTTGCTACAGACGTATTGCACCTCACCCAGAGGTGTGATATCTCACTCTCAGATAAGGATGGAGTGTGGATCAGGACCCGACACCTGCATGCATTACACCACATTGCCGTGGGGCAGGGCGACCAATATGCCCCTGAGATGGGCACGACAGTCCCTGTCCCTGGCTGGAGTGGGGGGAGGGAACACTGAGGAAGGGGAACCCTGCAGTGCAGGAGCAGGGAGGAAGCAGTTCCTGGGTGCATTGAGAAGGGAGTGTAAAAGGTGGGCACCATCTTAGTTCAGTGCAGAGAAGTCTGAGCAGAAGTGGCAGGGAGCAGGGGCTCTGCATGAGCTCTGCTCCGGAGGCGGGCCTAGTAACAGAGGCCCAGGCCTGCAAGAGGGAGAAGGAAGGAAGAGGAGCGGAGAAGGCTCCAGGAACGAGGAATGAAGGGATCCCAGGGGTGCGGACGGGCGAGTCGCCACCGCACGCCCGAATCCACCTGCGTGGAGGGGTCAGGCCAAAGGGGGAGACCGGTCCCCGAACTAGTGGAGGCAGGAAACGACCCTCAGCTAGAAACCGGAGGCTCTGACATTTTATGTGGCGCAGCCCCTTGCTCCACCCGCTAGGAAGGCACCACATAGGGTCAGGGAAACTGGCGCCAAGTTTACCAAGAGGAGGCCCGAGGCAGCCGGACAGAAGTGTTGGTAAGAAAGGCCAGACAAAGGACACACAAAGGGGTTCCTGTGAAGCGCTCCAAAGTTATCTGGGAGTTGTCTGAGCCCCTCACCTGGTGAGCACAGTACGAAGTGGGCAGCCGTTACCTGCAGACGTGGTCTGGATAATAAGAACTGTGAGTAAAGGCCCTGAACTGCATCACTGACTCCGTGTCGTTACTGCTGCTGCCCTGCACCATCACCCCCATCCTCCGCATACACTGCCCTGAGGCTATACTCCTCCCGTGGGGAGTTATGCTACGCTCTGCTGCACCCACAACACCAGCCTTAGCGGTCTGCCCTGTAGTGGCGGTTCACTCTGACCGCAATCCACGGGTGGCGTAGTCGGACATTTAAACATCAAAACCACATAAATAGTTCCGCCACTGGTTTGACCGCCCTGAGCCACGGAACCGGATCGCCGCCACGAAGACTACAACCACCAGCATCCACCAAAAAGGGTCCGGCTCCGGGTGTCCCAAGGCCCAGGGGGTGCGTCAGAACATTTTCATCACCTTTCACAATCACCAATGGGACAAGGCAGGGATGTCCTCTGTCCCCTCTCTTATACATCCTAGTGACGGAGCACCTGCTCTCATCAATTCGCCATAACCCCAATATTAGGTGGATTGAGGTGGGAGGCACCGAGTACAAGTGCTCTCTATTTGCTGATGATGTCCTAGTATATATCACTCAATCACATATATCCATCCCTGCTGTTATGGCTGAAATAGATCACTTTGTTACATAGTAAAATTTTAAAATCAATGCAGCGAAGTCTGAGGCCCTCGATGTCTCCCTCCCTAAATCCATATAGGATTCCATCCAGTCCAACTTTCCCTTTGCCTGGCCCTCACAGGGTATCAAATACTTAGGAATTCCTATTCATAGAGACCTCTCCCATCTATGTTATCTTAATTTTGGGCCCTTTATTGAACAATTCCATACAGACCACGGTTGGCAAGTTAGAACTGTAAGATTCACTACGTGAACCACTGGTGTTTTGTGGAAAAGCACATGTACACCGCGTTCCAAATTATTATGCAAAAAGTGTTTAGGAGTGATAAGGGAAGAATTTGTTTGTTTGTCAGTTAAACTCATTGATGGTGATGTGTGTCAGGGCTCTTTATATCACTGTAAGCAATTGCAGACACCTGTGCTAATTAGTTTGGCAGGTGTGTCCAATGAAAGGCAAGACTACTTAAGAAGGCTCTCTCACATTATTAAGCAGCCTACATTTTCTGCCAAAATGGGAAAGAAAAAGGATGTGTCAGCTGCTGAGAAACAACAAATTGTGGTGTGTTTACGTCAAGGCATGACTACAATCAACATTGTGCGATGATCAGGATGAAGTGTCTTGGCAATCAAGAAGTATGTAGCTGATTCACAGTACACACGTGTGCGTGCTGATAAGGGCAAATTGAGGACTCTTTCCTACAGGCAATTACATCAGGTTGAAAGAGCAGCGGCAAAAAAGCCTTGTCATAGCAGCAGACAAGTTTTTGAAGCTGCTTGTGCCTCCAACGTCCCCCGAACAACAAGATGCAGGGTCCTTCAGAGGTTTGCAGCTGTGCATACGCCATCCTGTCGACCTCCTCTATCCACTTCACACAAGCAGAAACGGCTCCAGTGGGCCAAACATTACATGAAGACTGATTTCAAAACTGTTTTGTTCACGGATGAGTGCCGTGCAGCGCTCGATGGTCCAGATGAATGGAGTGGAGGATGGCTGGTTGATGGACACCCCATGCAAACACGGCTACAGCGCCAACAAGGAGGAGGTGGAGTAATGTTTTGGTCTGGAATCATGGGGAGAGAGATTGTCGGCCCCTTTAGGATCCCTGAAGGCGCTAAAGATGAACTCCATAATGTATGTGGATTTTCTCAAACAGCACTTCCTGCCATGGTTCAAGAAGAAGAACCGTGTATTTCACAGCAAGATCATTTTTCTGCATGATAATGCACCATCTCATGCTGCACATAAAACATCTGCATCTCTGGCTGATATGGGCATAAAAGGGGACAAACTTATGGTGTGACCCCCATGCTCCCCTGACCTCTACCCCATTCAGAACCTTTGGAGCATCATTAAAAGGAGTGTCTATGATGGCGGGAGGCAGTTCACATCTAAGCAACAGCTCTGGGAGGGTATTCTGTCCTCATGCAAAACAATTGAAGCAGAAACCATCCAAAACCTGACAAATTCAATGGACGAGAGAGTTCAGAAGCTTCTTTCAAACAAGGGGTCCTATGTGAAAATGTAACATCACCTAGAATAAAGTTTTGAGTTGAAAACTGTTTGATTTCAGTTTCTAACAACCTGCTAATGCTTATAATTTCAAAAATGACCATTTTTTTGGTCTTTATTAAAATGAAAAGGTTGATCGAAAAGTTTGGGGGATCTAAGAGTGTGGCAACCCAGTAGTCATGATTACTTCGAATTCTGACAATATGAGGGTCATGCTGCAGGTAGTGCAGCAAGAAGGCACTTATGTGTCTTGCGCATCTCGGAGCCCCAAAATTATTTTCCGGGCTAGATGCAGCTAAAAATTATTTTTAATTTTAAATCTGGTGAAGCTTATTATAGATGGCCTAATAGGATCAGTGCTGCACACTGCTACAAAGCCCAAATTATTTTCCAGTCAAGATACAGATAAACATGATTAGTAATTTGAAGGCTTAAAACGGTTGGTAGGGTGATTTTAACCAATCATCAAGCTTTTACTCTCCCCAGGATGACACAGGGGTAGAAAAGTCGTTTCGGATCCATGATTTGTTCATCTTTATGAACGTGAGTCTGTCTACATTATCAGTGGAGAGCCGCGTGCGCTTATCTGTCAGCACACCACCAGCAGCGCTGAACACACGTTCAGACAGAACGCTGGCTGCGGGGCATGACAAGATCTCCAAGGCGTAAGTGGCTAGCTCCGGCCATTTATCCAGATTGGAAGCCCAAAAAGAGCAAGGGTCCAGTGACACAGTCGTGGCTTCAATGTTTACTTGGAGATACTCCTGTACCAGCGTCTCTAGGCGTTGACTATGTGTCAGACTTCTTGTCTCCTGTGGCCTTGCAAAGGATGGGCTAAAAAAGTGGTGAAATGATTCCGCAAAATTGATGTTACCAGCAGATACTGTGGTTCTGTTACGGTTTGAGTGCTGAACACTTGACGGTCCCACGGTTGGCAAGTTGGAACTGTGAGATTCACTACGTGCACCACTGGTATTTTGTGGAAAAGCACATGTAAGATTCTGCAACAGTCTCTGCTGATACTCCTGCATGCGTGCATCCCTTTCTATGGCAGGAATAATTTCTGCAAATTTACTTTTGTACCGGGGATCTAACAGTGTGGCAACCCAGTAGTCAGGATTATTTCTAATTCTCACAATTCGAGGGTCATGTTGCAGGTAGTGCAGCAAGAAGGCACTCATGTGTGTTGCGCATCCAGGAGCACCAAGTCCCTGTTGTGTTGGTGGCGAGGTAACAATCATGCTTCCTTCCTCTGTCCTCTCCCCCCAACCTCGCACAACAGAAATGTGATCAAGGTCTCCCTCATCTGATGAGTCTTCCATCAGTTCGTCCTCCACTTCTTCCTGGGCTCCTGCACCTTCCTCACTAGTTTGGCTGCTACCATGCGCCCTGGTAAAATCATCTCCCCCACCCTCACATGCCTGCCGCCCTGGTGCTGCCGACCGTCTGGACCTTGCAGATGTTAGCCCTTCCGCATACAACTCCTCCTCCTCTACTTCCTCCACCTCCTCTGCTGACCTCATCTCTTGGCTGACTGTGGGTTGACAGTAAGTGGGATCTCCGACCTCATCATCATCACCCTGTGCGTTATCACACCCGTCGTCCTCAGAGCCAACCTGTTCCTGCCCTGACAAAAAACTAAAGTTGTCGCTCCAATCAGGTATTTGAGTCTTATCATCGTCTTCCTCATTGTCTCCACCAACAGGAGTTACAGTTTGGGAATGAGGGTCTACATTATGGTCAGAACCTTCTGCGTCTGGTCCTGGATCCGACTCATAAAGATTCTGGGCATCAGTGCAGATCATTTCCTCGTCTGGATTCACAGAAGCGCTGGAGTCAACCTCTGATTCCCAGGCTATAGTATGAGTAAACAGCTCTGCAGACTCAACCATCTGTTCTACCTCATACTCAGACGGGCAGCTGGAGATTTGGGAGCTGTGAGGAAGCAAGTGCGATTTGGGTGACACCTTTGAGGACTGGAGTATTTGTGATGTTGAAGTTGATGTGGAGGAGAGCCCACTTAAAGGAGCACTTGATATCCGTTGAAGCGTGGCCGTAAGAAAGGGATCTTATCACATTGTCCGCTAAAAGAAGTAGACATTTTAGTTTGGCTGGAAGATGGTCTTTCTTCTGCACCTACCCCACGGACACAACCTTTTTTCCCCTTCCCAACACGCCTATTCCCCTTTCCACCAGCAGCAGGCCTTTTTCCACTCATTTTGGTGGTTAACTAATTCACAACTCTGGAGTTGTTTGCACAAAAAAACAATGGATGGTAACCGAGCAGAGCTGAGTGGCCAAACTGTGGTATTAGGCCAAAACTATTGGCTGGGTTAGATGCAGAAAAAAATTATTTTTAATTTGCAACCTGATGGAGGTCAGTATAGATGGAATAATAGACCAAGTCCCACACACCGCTAGAAGCCCAAATATTTTTTCAGAGCTAGATGCAGAAAAAAATTATTTTTAATTTGCAACCTGATGGAGGTCAGTATAGATGGACTAATAGACCAAGTCCCACAAACTGCTAGAAGCCCAAATATTTTTTCAGAGCTAGATGCAGAAAAAAATTATTTTTAATTTGCAACCTGATGGAGGTCAGTATAGATGGACTAATAGACCAAGTCCCACACACCGCTAGAAGCCCAAATATTTTGTCAGAGCTAGATGCAGAAAAAAATTATATTCAATTTGCAACCTGCTGGACGTCAGTATAGAAGGACTAATAGAACAAGTCCCACACACTGCTAGAAGCCCAAATATTCTTTCAGAGCTAAATGAAGAAAAAAATTATTTTTAATTTGCAACCTGATGGAGGTCAGTATAGATGGACTAATAGACCAAGTCCCACACACTGCTAGAAGCCCAAATATTTTTTCAGAGCTAGATGCAGAAAAAAATTATTTTTAATTTGCAACCTGATGGAGGTCAGTATAGATGGACTAATAGACCAAGTCCCACACACCGCTAGAAGCCCAAATATTTTTTCAGAGCTAGATGCAGAAATTTTTTTTATTCAATTTGCAACCTGATGGAGGTCAGTATAGATGGACTAATAGACCAAGTCCCACACACTGCTAGAAGCCCAAATATTTTTTCAGAGCTAGATGCAGAAAAAAATTATTTTTAATTTGCAACCTGATGGAGGTCAGTATAGATGGACTAATAGACCAAGTCCCACACACTGCTAGAAGCCCAAATATTTTTTCAGAGCTAGATGCAGAAAAAAATTATTTTTAATTTGCAACCTGATGGAGGTCAGTATAGATGGACTAATAGAACAAGTCCCACACGCTGCTAGAAGCCCAAATATTTTTTCAGAGATAAATGAAGAAAAAAATTATTTTTAATTTGCAACCTGATGGAGGTCAGTATAGATGGACTAATAGACCAAGTCCCACACACTGCTAGAAGCCCAAATATTTTTTCAGAGCTAGAGGCAGAAAAAAATTATTTTTAATTTGCAACCTGATGGAGGTCAGTATAGATGGACTAATAGACCAAGTCCCACACACCGCTAGAAGCCCAAATATTTTTTCAGAGCTAGATGCAGAAAAAAATTATATTCAATTTGCAACCTGCTGGAGGTCAGTATAGAAGGACTAATAGAACAAGTCCCACACACTGCTAGAAGCCCAAATATTTTTTCAGAGCTAAATGAAGAAAAAAATTATTTTTAATTTGCAACCTGATGGAGGTCAGTATAGATGGACTAATAGACCAAGTCCCACACACTGCTAGAAGCCCAAATATTTTTTCAGAGCTAGATGCAGAAAAAAATTATATTCAGTTTGCAACCTGATGGAGGTCAGTATAGATGGACTAATAGAATGATGCTATGCCCAAAAGATTTTACTTCACTAGGTGCAGTAAAAAAATTGGTATTCTATACACAGGTGGTATATCTTGCAACACAGATAGGCTACTCCACTGACTAACACACTCTGCAATAGGCCAAAAAGGATTAGCTTTGCTAGATTCAGCCAAATGCTGTGAAAAAAACTTGCACAGCACTGGCACAGACCTGCCTGGCAAAAACTGATAGGAACTGATGTAACCTAGTCCTGAAAAGGACTCCAATTACAATTAGTCTTTACTCCCACAATCTATCTATTTAAGAGCACAGACCTGCCTGATAAAAGTCGTAGGAAATGCTGTAACCTAGTCCTTAAAAGGACTGCAATCACAACTATTCCCTACTCCCAAGCTATCTGTATATTTGTGCGAAAATTGGCTTGAAATTAACAAGGTATAGCGCACACAGCAACAGCGGTGCCGTCTAACACGCAGCTGCAGCAGTGAGAAAATGGTGGCGACGGGGAAAATGGCTTGGTCTTATAGGGCAAGGACATGTGACATACACTGCCAATCACACATGCCCTTGCTTGTGTGAAAAAAAGCACGTCGCTCCGTGTGTGCGCTGCTGATAGGCTGACAGATTGCACCTCCCCACTGCAAATGCGGGAAAGAGAAAAAAAAATGGAGATCTTCATTGTTCCTGCAGAGATCCATCCCCTGCCCCTCCCCCCGCCCCGCTGTACACTCAAACTGCGTATTAACATTAATTTTCATCATTACTGAGAAAAAATCCAGTTATGATTTTGGTGCACGAACAGTTATCGAACATAACCTCGAACAGCCGAATTTTTCTCAAATTGTTTGTGTTCGCCGACCGGCTCGAACACCGCCCAAAACAGCTCGAATTTGAGATTGGCGAACAGTTCGAGTAGAACAACGCTCATCTCTAGTCGTGACAAGAAAATTAAAAAAATAAATATCTTTAGGTAGAATGGCGGTTCCATTCAGAACACTTTCCTTACACGACGTAGTGGTATTCCCATTGTGAGTTGTGCCAAAAACGGGACCCAATACATTCGGACTAATTCACCATTTGTCATATCCAAGGGGCAGGTCAGTAAACGACAACATCGACGTGGAACCAGGTACAGTTGTATATACTGTACATCCTTTGACAAGGCAATAAGGCGGATCAAGAAGTTGGGAAGGGTCACCCTAATATCCAAAACAGACATTGATGCGGCGTTCCGGTTACTTACTACGTGTGCCTCCGAATAGTGTCCACCTATTGGGCTGCTTCTGGGAAGGAGCATACTATATAGATCACTGTTTGCCCATGGGGTGGTCCAGATCCTGCTCACTATTTGAGGCGTTTAGTTGCTTCCTCGAATGGGTTGTAATGGACGTTTCTAAGGGGGCACATATTATCCATTACCTCGACAACTTCTTATGCCTAGGCCCAAAATATTCGCCACAGTGTGAATACATGCGGTAGTCCACCTGTGAGAAGGAGAGAGCAGGAAGGAGAGCGGACACCACAGAGCCGAGGGGTTAGATGGAGAACGGAAGAAGGAGAGAGGGCGAGGGAGGTAAGGGAGTAGAGTGGAAGGCCGACCTGAGCTCCCCCACGTTCCTGCTGGGCGGGGAACAGCCCTGGGAAGAAAAGCCACTTGCGCTTCCCTTTGAGGTTACGGGCGCGAGCAGGCAGAGGGACTACACTGGAGTGCCAAGCCGACACGGCCAGTCCGTTCCTGCCCGTGCGACCTCCGTGTCGCCGGGTTTGTGCTAGAGCCACGGTGGACCCTGACGGCCAGCCCCACTCTCCCAATACTGGTGCCTGTCCACTGTTGGGTCGACCAGAACATCTGCAGAAGAAAGACCATCTTCCAGCCAAACTAAGATGTCTACTTCTTTTCGTGGACAATGTGATACGATCCCTTTCTTAGGGCCACGCCCATCGCTACAAATTCCAGATGAGGCACAAAAACAGCAGGTGCTTCAATGGATATCAAGTGCTTCTTCAAGTGGGCTCTCCTCCACCTCAACATCACAAATACTCCAGTCCTCAGAGGTGTCACCCCAATCGCACTTGCTTCCTCACAGCTCCCAAGTCTCCAGCTGCATGTCTGAGTATGGGTTAACACAGATGATTGAGTCTGCACAGCTGTTTACTCATACTATAGCCTGTGAAACGGAGGTCTGCTCCAGAGCTTCTGTTAATCCAGACGAGGAAATGATTTGTGCTGATGCCCAGAATCTTTATGAGTCGGATCCAGGACCAGATGAAGAAGGTTCTGAGCATAATGTAGACCCTCGTTCCCAAACTGTAACTCATGTTGGTGGAGACAATTACAAAGACGATGATGAGACTCAAATACCTGATTGGAGCGAAAACTTGACTTTTCGGTCAGGGCAGGAAGAGGTTGGCTCTGAGGACGACGGGTGTGAGATCACACAGGGTGATGATGACGAGGTTGGAGATCCCACTTACTGTCAACCCACAGTCAGCCTGTCGATGAGGTCAGCAGAGGAGGTGGAGGAGGATGTGACTAGCCCAGGGGATGGGGATGACCCGGTACCCGGGCCTTTGCCTGTCCTTGGGTATGTCGCTGTTGTCGGCTCCCGGGCCCGTACCCTGGGGTCACTCTTTAAAAGGGTGGATAATTGTTAATTTTATAAGAGTTTGTGACGCCACCTGTGGTATCTGGTGAGAAGCACCAGCGCTGCCAAAGTCCACTGAGGCCGGTGATAAGGCAGCTCGATGGTATAGCTTCCCACAGGTGGAGTTAGGCCTCAGAAAAGCGTATGCAGGGGGAATGCAGGACAGGCGAGTCCCATCTGGGTCAGAGAAAGAATGGGAACGGACACGGTAGTCACTTCAGTACCTTTTACTGGTGGAAATTCAGGCACATCCCAGAGCACTGTAGGGTGAAGGGTGCATATCAAGATCCTCCCCAATGAGCGGGTGTAAGGCCTCCTGTTTCTTGCCTCTGCGTAGTAAGTTTCTCACCTGCCTGGAGCTAGACCTAACTTTGTCTCTGTCCGGCACTGGCTGACCTTGTGGTAGGGCCTTGTCTTGGAGTTCACGCTCCCAGTATGCGGGGCCTAAGCGTCTCCTGGCTCTGTTACGTATCAGCACCTTAACGATCCTGTGACTTGTAGTTCTCCAGGGATTCCGGTTATGCCTTACTGGGTCATAGAGATCCCGGTAAGATAGGATCCGGTGTCCGGTAAATGCTTTGGGGTGAGCTGGTTAAGCTCCTCTGCCCCCTATGTGCTAACTCTCCACTCGCCTTCGGCCAACTCGGGCCCTCATTAGGCTATACACACTAATGGCAGCTTGCCGCGCTTCACAGATCTTATGGCGCCGGCACACCTTAAGCTCTAACTGGGCTCCCTGATTCTAGCTAGCAGGCACTTTGTGCTCTACTGCTGAACTATTAACTGAGTTCTCTAGACTAGACTGAGCTCCACTGCAGACTGACCTCTCTTAGGCTTCTCTACTGCAGGAACTCTTCAGAGGAACTGAACTGCCTAGCTCCACCTTCCCTATTTATATCTCTAATGGGCTCCCTCTGCTGGTCTGAGGTGGAAGGTGGCGATGTGTGAATGTTTATGGGGGCATCTTGTGGAGGATTCCATCAATGCACTCTTCTAGGATCTGTGATACCAAGCGCAGCTGGGCGCCACAGATGCTATTGACGACGAGGTTAGGTTGCGCCTTCCTGGACAGAGACGGAGCAATGGAAGCACGTCAACAACTGCATCCTCAACCACAACTCTGCCTCTGACCACAAGTTGCAGTGGCTCTTCAGGTCGCATGGGCTCTAAGCCTTGCATAGCCTGTGCATTTTTTCAGATCGATAAGGATGACCCAACTCGTGTTATCTGTAATATTTGTCACCAAAAGCTAAGTAGAGGCCAAAAAATCAATAGTTTGAGTACTTCATGCATGAACCGTCACATGGATATGAAGAATAAGTTGCAGTGGGAAGCTCACTGTACTACAATGTGGCCTAGCGGGCCAGGCCAGCCACCGTCTGCCCCATCTTGTGCATCCGCGGCCTCTTCATCCTCTGTGACAGGGGGGACAGCAGTCACACATGTTTTTGGACGCAGACCTGCCACCTCTTTACCCGCAACAGCCAGTGTGATTGGCAGGTCATCATTTCATTTGGAAGTGGAAACACATCGAGAGCACCACCTTTGGATCAAGGCAACCTAACTTTTCTGCCTGCATCTTCCTTACAGACCGGCAGTTTGCCGGGGACACCCTACTCAAACCCGTCTAAGCACAACAGCCAGCCCTCGGTCCCTCAGATGTGGACAAGTAAAAGACAATTTCCTCCTAGCCATGACAAATCTGAGGTTGAATTTCACCATCTGCAAGCTCTTGGCTACAGAAATGCTGCCTTTCTGCCTGGTGGACACAGAGGATTTTCGAGACCTTATGTCCGTCGCAGTGCCCCAGTACCAGATGCCCTGTCGGCACTACTTCTCAATGAAAGGTGTGCCTGTGCTACACCAGCATGTCGCATATAACATCACTGCTTCTTTGAGAAACTCTGTGTATGACAGGGTGCATTTCACCACAGACACTTACTATGGTGACAGCAGGACAAGGGGCTGCTGTCCAAGTCTTGCCATCTCCACGAGTTGTACGTCAATCCTCTTTATAAAGAAGTTCCTCCACTGCTTCTGCCTCCTCAACCTCCTCTCAGTCCTCCACCTACACCCAAAGCCTGTCTGGTAATGCCACCCGCTTTCTAACTGCGCAGAAGGAATCTTGCACACCTCCTTACTATGCTGGCAGCAGGGCTCAACGGCATCAGGCGGTGTTTACTTTGAAATGTCTGGGAAATGTGAGTCACACAGCTGAGGAGTTGTGGTCAGATCTGGAGACCCAGTTTCATGAATGGTATTCTCCACTGGACCTGCAACCAGGGAAGGTCGTGTGCGACAATGCTGCAAACTTGTGTGCGGCCCTTCACCGGGGCAATGTCACACACGTGCCTTGTATGGCTCACATGTTGAACCTTGTTGTCCAGCAATTTTTAACCCACTATCCCGGACTAGATGGCCTTCTGCAGAGTGCACGGTCACTGTGTGCTCACTTCCGCCGTTCGCTTCCCACAGCTCAACGACTTACATCTCTACAAAAGTCGTTGGGCCTGCCAGTTCACCGGCTGAAATACGATGTGCCGACATGGTGGAATTCAACTCTGCACATGTTGCAGTGACTGTGGCAGCACCGACAAGCCCTGGTGCAATACGTTGTGACGTATAGCCTGGGCCAACGAGATCCAGAGGTGGGGCAAATCAAGCTGCAAGAGTGGTCTCAGATCAGGGACCTATGAAGTTGACGTGCCCCCTGGGCCGTAGGGTACACGGAGCCAGGCCGGTAGATGCTGGGGGTTGTAGTCACTGTGGAGGTGACCAGGTCCTGACCCTGGGCTTTCAATCCAAGGGTAATTTGTATATATGGGTTTTATAATGTCCGAATATGCCACCTATGGAGTGCGGCCAAAGAGGCCGCCGCTGCGGAACAGTCCTCTGAAGCTGGTGGTTTTGCAGCAATGGTATTATTACTCCCCACAGGAAGAGTGTAGCTTCTGGGCAGTGTGGGTGGATGATGGTGGTTGTAGTGCAGGCAGTCAGTAATGAACACAGAGTCCGTGTGATGCAGTCCCAAGATCTTTACTCACAGTTGTTGCAAGCCAGATTACAGGTACCAGAGCAATCTCCCCCGTCGTGCTGTGTGTACTCAGTGAGGGGCTCAGTCCACCCCCAGATAGCTCCGGAGTACTTATCAGGACCCCCTTCTGTGTGTCCTTTCTCTGGCCTTCTCCCTGCACCTCACACCCAGTGACACTTCTATCCGGTATCCTCGGACCTTGGCGGGCGACGTGTGTTCCGTCCCCTGGGTCCTATGTGGCTACCTTCTTAGTGAGACTGGTGTGGATTTTGGCCTGCAGTACATGAAATGCTGCAGCCTCCAGTTTCTAGTTGAGCCTTGCTGTTTCCCTGCTAGTTGAGGGACCGGTTCCCCTTAGCTGGCCTGACCCCTCTACCTCCTGGTAGCCGCGGGCGTACGGGTGGCCTTCTGCATTGCCCGTACCCTTAGGGTCACTTCGGTTCCTGGAGCCTTCCTGCTCTCACTCCTCTCTTCTCTCCTTCAGTCCTGGGCTTCCGAGGCTAGGCCCGCCTCCGGAGCAGAGCTCATGCAGAGCCTCTGCTCCTGTCCCTTCTCCTCCTCTGACTGGCTTGCTCTTTCTAAGATAGCTTCCTATTTATACTCTCCCTGTAATGTGCTCCCCTAAGCTGCTTTCTCCACCCACACCCACTACATAGGACCCTCCCGCCAGCTAGGGACCTGGGACTGTGCTCTCCCTTAGGAGCAATCTCGCCCTACCCCCACTGCGGGTATGTGTTGGATGCAGGTGTTAGAGTCCCGAGCCATACTCCTTCCTTACCAGAGGGTGAGTACCTCTGTGGCGACTGAACCCTCAGGGGTCGCCACACACCCTTCTGCACAGTTTTGAAATGGCGACGAAGATGTTTAGTGCTGACGATGCCATTATCAGCATGACTATTCCAGTGATTTACATGCTGGAGCACACGTTAAACAGAATTCAGAGGTCAGGTGGTGGGACAAGAGGAGGTGGAGGAAGTAGAGGAGGAGTCGTATGCGGAAGGGATAACATCTCCAAGGTCCAGACGGTGGGCAGCACCAAGACGGCAGGCATGGGAGGGTGGGGGAGAGGGATTAACCAGGGCACATGGTAGCAGCCAAACTGTTGAGGGAGGTGCAGGAGCCAAGGAAGAAGTGGAGGACGAACTGGCGATGGGCATGTAAGACTCATCAAATGAGGGAAACCTTGATCACATTTCTGTTGTGTGAGGTTGGGGGGAGAGGGCAGAGGAAGGAAGCCTGATTCTTACATCGCTACCAACACAACAAGGACTTGGTCCTCCTGGATGCGCAAGACACATGAGTGCCTTCTTGCTGCACTACCTGCAACATGAGCCTTGGATTGTCAGAATTCGAAGTAATCCCGACTACTGGGTTGCCACACTCTTCGATCCCCGGTACAAAGCTAAATTTGCCGAAATAATTCCTGCCATAGAAAGGGATTCACGCATGCAGGAGTATCAGCAGAGGCTGTTGCAGAATCTTACATGTGCTTTTCCACAAAACACCAGTGGTGCACGTAGTGAATCTCACAGTTCTAACTTGCAAACCGTGGGACTGTCGAGTCTTCATCACTCAAACCGTAACAGCAACACAGTATCTGCTGGTAACAGCAATTTTGTGGAATAGTTTCACCACTTTTTTAGCCCATCCTTTGCAAGGCCACAGGAGACAAGAAGTCTGACACATAGTCAACGCCTAGAGAGGATGGTACGGGAGTATCTCCAAGTGAACATCGAAGCCATGACTGTGTCACTGGACCCTTGCTCACTTTGGGATTCCAATCTGGAAAAATGTCCGGAGCTCGCCACTCACGCCTTGGAGATCTTGTCATGCCCTGCGGCCAGCGTTCTCTCTGAAAGTGTGTTCAGCGCTGCTGGTGGTGTGCTGACAGATAAGCGCACACGGCTATCCACTGAGAATGTAGACAGACTCACGATCATAAAGATGAACAAATCATGGATCCGCAAGGACTTTTCTACCCCTGTGTCATCCTGGGGAGACTAAAACCTTGAGGATTTGGTAAAATCACCTCACCAACCATTTAAAGAAATTCTGGGGCAATTGATGCCAATTAAGTGGTGTCTGTGCCACAATTTTTGGAAAAAATGGAGACTCTTTTTGGAGTCCCCTTGCTGTGTTTTACGTGACGTTGGCATCGTCAATTCCAGCTGGGTTGGGTCGCCCCCCTCCCCCTTTTAACTGTAAGAAACTACATACACTATGACTTGGGGTAACACAGATGGTTGAGTCTGAAGAGCTGTTTATTCAGAGGTCTGCTCCAAAGCTTCAGTGTCAGCTAGTAAGCTTAGAATTTTTAACTGCATCTAGCCTAGGCAATACTTTGGGCATAGTAGCCGACCTGCCAAGCAAGCTGCACCGCCTATGTATCTAATAAGAATTTTTAAATGCATCTAGCCTAGGCAGACTGTGGGGACCTCCAACCAAACCCAGATGCTCAGCCCCCCTACCGCCCCCCTTTCCTTGACAATACAATAATGTAACTCTTACAACTGGATGGGTGAGGATCGGTCACTCTTTATACTCTTTCCATTAGAAAGGCATTTTATTTCTACAATAATTCAGCTTGTTGCAGCATGCCCTGGGTCTCCACACCGGCAAGTTGGCCAACAAGTGTAACTCTCCAACATGTCCTTTCTATTTCCAGGCCACGGAGGATTCTGCGTACTCTTATGCAGGACTCTGACCCCCATCCATCACTTTTAACGCTTGTTCTATCCGTCCTGGAGTCCTGACAGGAATATGTCCAGTCCAATATCCATTAAGTGAACACCGTCGGGCCGTATGAGGCCTGATTTATCTCCTTCCAGTTGTCGGTGTTGTATCACTACACCGCCTCTGTCTCTTCTAAATTTTGCCATCCGAATATTTATTACCCGCCTTGGCCGTTCGATGGCCGTGATGTCTCGAGCACCTTGCCATACCGCTATCGGCACAATCTCTGACCATACTATAGTTAGTTTTGTGAAAAATTCTCTGAAGCGCTCAGTGTCTAGTTTCATTATTGCCATTAGTTATGCGCTCTTGTGATGACCTAGGTCGTTTCCCCCCCGCCTAAGATGACCGGACCTCTTGCCTCTCTCCCTACCTTGATTACCTCCATTAGTATCTGTGGCCATAGCAGGCCTCTTATACCTCTCCAGTTGAAATATGTGTTATGAAACTCCAATTTCCTCCCGTCTGGGCGGACTTTCGCCCTTTTTTCTGCCCAATATATATACGAGTGGCCTATCACCCACACTGTTGGCTTAGCGTCACCTGTAAATGAAACAAACCACGTTAGGATAACAAGTCCGGTCTTATGTATCTCGCGAAACACGTGGATCGCCATCTCCCTATCTTCTGAACTTCTGTTTCTGACAGTCCTGCTCTTGCTGCTTCCGTGGCCGCGCCTCTGCGGAATTAGTGTGTCCCGTAATCTTTGGGGTGGATCCCTGCTGATGTTATGCATTTATTAAATATAGCTTGGAACTGGTATCTTGATAATGGCATTCCATCAATGTATGATAGGAAGAAATTACTTTGTGATCTGATGGTTATATATGTTTTTACTATTGTTACCCTACTCAGTGTACCTTTTGTGGGTTGTAGAAGTACCCAAGTGCCCCTTCCCGCTGGAACCGTTTTCGATTGACGTATGCATAGACGTATTGCATTATTGGCTATGACTATGTCCTGGTGTAATAAGCCTCCACTGGTGGTAATTTTGGATTGAGGGACTAATTCGCTTATGCATAGTGCCCCGAAAAAGGCGATCGCAAATGCAGTAGACAGTAGTGTTGCTTCAAATTGTGAGTGTCATGTTAATGGTGTTAGGGATATGATGTGAGAAATCAGTTTTAGTGACACGGGACGGGACGTCTACACTCCTGACTTGGCTGACCCCTTTTCCACCCTTTTATGGATTGTCTGATGATGAATCTTTGTCACATCTCCCCAATTCAGTAGTTGGAAGTGAAATGCTACTCCGGTCAGACACCGCTGCACTGACGCCCCTGATATGCCCCTCATCATTAGCTGGTGGAGAAATTCTATGGTGACTTGTAATCTGGCTTGTTCACATTGGTCAACCCGTCTGCCTGCTACTAGTCATGTCCACTCTTCCCATGCCTTACCGTATGCTTGCCACGTTGACAGGGCAACTGACGCTCTGATTAATGGCATCAACTATTCACCACTAGATCCAATAGGGAGGGTGGGCAACTGTTGCCCGATGGGTGGGCGTTGGGGAGGAGCTCTGTGAAAATCTGCCAATTGAATTGTGATAAAGCGTTAGCAGCAGCTTTAGACCCCTCAGCATCGTGGCTAGCGTGGACCCATTCATTGTGTTTTAGGCACAGGAATGCTAGCCGGCATAGTAGGCCTAGCACTGTGAGAGACGATGGTGCCATCTTATTAATGCAGTGCGCTAGGCTGGTGTTTTTTGTTATGAAGCGTATATTTTTGTTAGCCAGGCGCGCGCCCCATATTTCTATTGCTACAACTATTTGGAAGAAAAATTATTTTCCGGGCTAGATGCAGCTAAAAATTATTATTAATTTCAAAGCTGGTGGAACTTGGTATAGATGGCCTAATACAATGAATACCGCACACTGCTACTATGCCCAAAATTATTTTCCAGGCAAGATGCAGCTAAAATTTATTATTAATTTCAAAACTGGTGGAGCTTGGTATAGATGGCCTAATACAATGAGAACCACACACTGCTACTCTGCCCAAAATTATTTTCCAGGCAAGATGCAGCTAAAATTTATTATTAATTTCAAAGCTGGTGTAGCTTGGTATAGATGGCCTAATACAATGAGTACCACACACTGCTACTATGCCCAAAATTATTTTCCAGGCAAGATGCAGCTAAAAAATATTAGTAATTTGCAAGCTGGTGGAGCTTAGTATAGATGGCCTAATAGAATGAATATCACACACTGCTAATATGCCCAAAATTATTTTCCAGGCAAGATGCAGCTAAAAATTATTATTAATTTCAAAGCTGGTGGAGCTTGGTATAGATGGCCTAATACAATGAGTACCGCACACTGCTACTATGCCCAAAATTATTTTCCAGGCAAGATGCAGCTAAAATTTATTATTAATTTCAAAACTGGTGGAGCTTGGTATAGATGGCCTAATACAATGAGAACCACACACTGCTACTAAGCCCAAAATTATTTTCCAGGCAAGATGCAGCTAAAAATTATTAGTAATTTGAAAGCTGGTAGAGCTTAGTTTAGATGGCCTAATAGAATGAGTATCACACACTGCTAATATGCCCAAAATTATTTTCCAGGCAAGATGCAGCTAAAAATTAATATTAATTTCAAAGCTGGTGGAGCTTGGTATAGATGGCCTAATACAATGAGTACCGCACACTGATACTATGCCCAAAATTATTTTCCAAGCAAGATGCAGCTAAAATTTATTATTAATTTCAAAACTGGTGGAGCTTGGTATAGATGGCCTAATACAATGAGAACCACACACTGCTACTATGCCCAAAATTATTTTCCAGGCAAGATGCAGCTAAAAATTATTAGTAATTTGAAAGCTGGTGGAGCTTAGTATAGATGGCCTAATAGAATGAGTACCACACGCTGCTAATATGCCCAAAATTATTTTCCAGGCATGATGCAGCTAAAAATTATTAGTAATTTGAAAGCTGGTGGAGCTTAGTATAGATGGCCTAATAGAATGAGTACCACACGCTGCTAATATGCCCAAAATTATTTTACAGGCATGATGCAGCTAAAATTATTAGTAATTTGAAAGCTGGTGGAGATTGGTATAGATGGCCTAATGCAATGAGTACCACACACTACTACTATGCCCAAAATTATTTTCCGAGCTAGATGCAGATAAAAATTATTTGTAATTTGCAAGCTGGAGGAGCTTATTATAGATGGACTAAGAATAAGTCCCACACACTGCTACAAGCCCAAAATTATTTTCCGAGCTAGATGCAGATAAAAATTATTACTAATTTGCAAGCTGGTGGAGCTTAGTATAGATGGCCTAATAGAATGATGCTATGCTCAAAAGATTTTACTTGGCTAGGTGCAGTAAAAAAAATTGTATTCTATACACAGGTGGTGTAGCTTGCAACACAGATACGCTACTCCACTGACTAACACACACTGCAAGAGGCCAAAAAGGATTTGCTTAGCTAGATTTAGCCAAATGCTGTGAAAAACACTTGCACAGCACTGGCACAGACCTGCCTGGCAAAAAGTCGTAGGAAACGCTGTAAAATAGTCCTCAAAAGGACTTCAATTACAATTAGTCCCTACTCCCAACCTATCGATTTCAGAGCACTGACCTGCCTGCTAGAAGTCGTAGGAAATGCTGTAACCTAGTCCTCTAAAGGACTGCAATCACAACTATTCCCTACTCCCAAGATATCTGTATATTTAAGAGAAAATTGGCTTGAAATTAACACTGAAAGTATAGGGCACACAGCAACAGCGGTGCCGTCTAACATGCAGCAGCAGCAGTGAGAAAATGGTGGCGACGGGGAAAATGGCTGGGTCTTATAGGGCAAGGACATGTGACATACACAGCCAATGACACATGCCCTTGCTCGTGTGAAAAAAAGCAGTTCACTCCGTGTGTGTGCTGCTGATAGGCTGACAGATTGCACCTCCCCACTGTAAATGTGGGAAAGAGAAAAAAAATGGAGATCTTCATTATTTTTGCAGAGATCCATCCCCTGCCCCTCCCCCCGCCCTGCTGTACACTCAAACTGCGCATTAGCATTGATTATCAGCATTACTGTGAAAAAATCCAGTTATGATTTTTGTGCATGAACAGTTATCGAACATAACCTCGAACAGGCGGATTTTTTTCAAATCGTTAGTGTTCGCCGAATGGCTCGAACACCGCTCAAAACAGCTCGAATTTGAGATTAGCGAACAGTTCGAGTCGAACAACGCTCATCTTTAGTTATAAATGTTAGTCTATGGAAGACCTGAGCATTTTTGCGGCGGCACCCTCGGCAGTCAGTAGAAAGCCTAAAAAGTGCCCAAAACGATAGTGACAGTGCTCAAAAGACATGGGGACAGCATGGGCATCGCCCCAGGAAGCATTTCTGACCCCCTGGTCACTGCTGTCAGCAATGTGGTCAGAGGCATTAAGCCACTTTTACGGGCTCACAATAAAACGTTCAAAAACTAAACTGAAACGGTTTTCCTGTGAAATATGTTAACGAATTTCCTTTCCAGGGTAAAGACTTGTGTATAAGGTAAAATAAATAACAAAAGACAAAAATACTCCTCCACACCTTGGGCTATTTTCACAAGTAGAATTTTTTATGAATTTTTGCACTTTTGTATTGCTTTCAACCGTGACAAATGCATTCACCAGGAAATGGTATTTTAACATTTTACAATCTTATCTGGCCATGTGCTGTGTGACACTTGCATACAGTGCTGAAAAGACATGGGAACAGCATGGGGCAGACCCCTGGAAGCATCTATGACACCCAGGTCGCTGCCTAAAAGTGTGCCCATCAGAAGTGATCATTGCCGCATCAGAAGATGCAGACTTGCAACTATCCCCGTGTAAGTCCTTGTCACCAACCCCCCGCCCGCAGGCTGCAATACCATACTGCTAGCTTGAACTTGAAATGGGGCCTTTTAGTTTGGAGGAGGCCGAAGCTGGCCACTACCTCATGGGTGCTTTGGCAGCGAGGTATCCATACTCAGTCCCCAGCTGCACGGCAGACGGGTGTCCACGCTCGGTCCCCAGCCGCCAGGGGGTGGCCGGGTGTCCATACTCGGTCCCCAGCCGCCCCGCTGCCGGGTGTTCATAAACGGTCCCCAGCCGCCAATATTTCTCCTTGGAAGTTCCCCACACACTTTTCTTAGCCCGGCCTGCTTTAAGGCAGCATTGGACAAGCCCATCAGAGAACCAGACTCCTCCGGTGGGCCCTGGCTTCTCCATCAAGGGAGTTGAGAGTGCCAAGGTGAGGAGCATGATGATGATGAAAGAAGTTAGCATCTGCTTTGTTTTCTTGGAATGCAAGCTTAAGTGTGCAACTAGCCACCCAACCACCCCCAGGCTGCAATACCATATTGCTAGCTTGCACTTGAAATGGGGCCTTTTAGTTTGGAGGCGCCTGAAGCAAACCACTATATCATGGCTGCTTTGGCAGCGAGGTATCCATACTCAGTCCCCAGCCGCCCGGCGGCCGGGTGTCCACGCTCGGTTCCCAGCCGCCAGGGGGCGGCCGGGTGTCCATACTCGGTCCCCAGCCACCCCACGGCCGGGTGTCCACACACAGTCCCCAGCCACCTGGGGGCGGCAGGGGGGCCTTAAACTGTCCCCTGCTGCCCCTATTTCTCCTTGGAAGTTGGCCCCACACTTTTCTTTAGGGCAGCATTGGACGAGCCCACCAGATTACCAGACTCCTCTGGTGGGCCCTGGCTTCTCCATAAGGGGAGTTGAGAGTGCCAAGGTGAGGAGCAAGATGATGATAGAAGTTAGCATCTGCTTTGTTTTCTTGGAATGCAAGCGTAAGTGTGCAACCTGCCTCCCACCCACCCCCAGGCTGCAATACCATACTGCTAGCTTGCACTTGAAATGGGGCCTTTTAGTTTGGAGGAGGCCAAAGCTGGCCACTACCTCATGGCTGCTTTGGCAGTGAGGTATCCATACTCAGTCCCCAGCTGCCCGGCGGCCAGGTGTCCACGCTCGGTCCCCAGCGGCCAGGGGGCGGCCGGGTGCCCACACACGGTCCCCAGCCGCTTAGGGGAGGCCGGGTATCCATAAATGGTCCCCAGCTGCCCCTATTTCTCCTTGGAAGTTCCCGCCACTCTTTTCTTAGCCTGGCCTGCTTTAGGGCAGCATTGGACGAGCCCACCAGAGAACGAGACTCCTCCAGTGGGCCCTGGCTTCTCCATCAGGGGAGATGAGAGTGCCAAGGTGAGTAGCATGATGATGATGATAGAAGTTAGCGTCTGCTTTGTTTTCTTGGAATGCAAGTGCATGTATGCAGTAGCGGCTTGGCCTGAGGTGGTCAGCGTTTTGGCGCATATCCTACCTCATCCGAGGATTACTGGATGTTTTCCTGCTACTATCCCAGTTCTATGACTCCCGTTAAAACAAAGCTTCAGATGATTAATGATGGATGAGGTGGTGGTAAAGGATAAAGAGCAGGAGGAACAGGGACCATTCACATCAATATCAGGCCAGTCAACCACACATGTCTTGTAGGATATGTTTCTGTACCAAAAAGAGCCATTCGGCTACACAGTTATAGGGCATGCAGTGAGTGCAATGCCTACCAAAAATTTTGAGGCACTCCAATGCCCCTTGAAAGTGACATGGAGGTCAGAGGGTCTTAACTAAACCGTTTTTTCCATTTATAGCAACTGGGTCTCCTGCACACTGTTGGCCTAAGCAGTGAATGGAAGGCATTCCAAAAATTATGAGGAACTGCAATGCCCCTTGAAACAGACGTGGATGACAGCATACTAAAAACCTTCTACCCATTATTGGGAAGTGGGTCTCCCTTAGTGTTCGCCTATGCATTGAAAAGCAAAAGCTGACTAAAATTAGGAGGAAATGCAATGCCCGTTGGAAGAATGGTGGAGATTGTAGTGGAATAAAAAGACAATATCAATGCCCCTTGAAAAAGTGGTGGAGGTCGCAGTAGCTTAACAAGACGGTTTAAATGCCCCTTGGAAGAGACGTGGAAGTCGCAGTAGCTTAACAAGACAGTTTTAATGCCCCTTGGAAGAGACGTGGAGGTCGCAGTTGAATAACAAGACAGTATCAATGCCCCTTGGAAATGTGGTGGAGTTCGCAGTAGCTTAACAAGATGGTGTTAATGCCCCTTGGAAGAGACGTGGAGGTCGCAGTAGCTTAACAAGACGGTTTTAATGCCCCTGGGAAAAGTGGTGGAGGTCGCAGTAGCTTAACAAGATGGTTTTAATGCACCTTGGAAGAATGGTGGAGGTCGCAGTGGAATAAAAAGACAATATCAATGCCCCTTGAAAAAGTGGTGGAGTTCGCAGTAGCTTAACAAGATGGTTTTAATTCCACTTGGAAGAGACATGAAGGTCGCAGTAGCTTAGCAAGACAGTTTTAATGCCCCTTGGAAGATTGGTGGCGGTCTCAGTAGCTTAACAAGATGGTTTTAATGCCCCTTGGATGATTGGTGGAGGTCGCAGTAGCTTAACAAGACGGTTTTAATGCCCCTGGGAAAAGTGGCGGAGGTCGCAGTAGCTTAACAAGACGGTTTTAATGCCCCTTGGAAGAGGCATGGAGGTTGCAGTGGAATAAAAAGAAAATATCAATGCCCATGGGAATAGTGGTGGAGGTAGCAGTAGCTTAACAAGACGGTTTTAATGCCCCTTGGAAGAGACGTGGAGGTCGCAGTAGCTTAACAAGAGGGTTTAAATGCCCCTTGGAACAATGGTGGTGGTCGCAGTAGCTTAACAAGATGGTTTTAATGCCTCTTGGAAGAGAAGTGGAGGTCGCAGTGGAATAAAAAGACAATATCAATGACCCTGGGAAAAGTGGTTGAGGTCGCAGTTGCTTAACAAGGCGGTTTTAATGCCACTGGGAAAAGTGGTGGAGGACTCAGTAGCTTAACAAGACGGTTTGAATGCCCCTTGGAAGAGTGGTCGGCATTACAGTGGAATAAAAAGACAATATCAATGCCCCGTGGAAGAGACGTGGAGGTCACAGTAGATTAAAAAGACGATTTTAATGCCCCTGGGGAAATTGGTGGAGGTCGCAGTAGCTTAACAAGATGGTTTAAATGCCCCTTGGAAGAGACATGGAGGTCGCAGTGGAATAAAAAGACGGTTTTAATGCCCCTTGGAAGAGACGTGGAGGTTGCAGTGGAATAAAAAGACAGTATCAATGCCCTCGGAAAAGTGGTGGAGGTTGCAGTAGCTAAACAAGATGGTTTTCATGCCCCTTACAAGAGCCATGCAGTACAGCATATTAAAAACATTATTCCCATTATTGGGGAGTGGGTCTCCCATAGTGTTTGCCTATGCCTTCCAAGCTAAAGCTGCCAAAAATTAGGATGGAGGAACTTGCAATGCTGGCAACACGGACCACGGTCACCCTGGTGGTATAGTGGTGGTGGAGGCTGAGGATAAGGAGAAGAGCAAAATGCAGCCGAAATGAGGAAGCGTATAGCCATGTGTGGGTGTGAAGCATTGCATGGGAATACGCCTCCCGAAATAACACAGTGGATTTGACTTTATGTTACTCTGCTGTCATTTGGTGGTGATAAGAAGTCTGGCCCAATCCAGCCCTTGTTCATTTTGATAAGGGTCAGCTTGTCAGCAATGTCAGTTGACAGGCAAGTGCGCATTTCAGTTATAATTCCCCCAGAGGCACTAAAAACACGCTCCGATAACATGCTTGCAGCAGGGCAGGCCAGGCCTCCAAGGAGTACATAGCGAGTTCATTCCTAGTGTCCAGCTCGGATACCCGAAAATTTAAAGGCACAGAGGAATCACGGAGGATGCTGGTACGGTGGGCAAGGTACTCCCTTACCATCTTTTGAAACTTTCCACTCCTTGTGAGATTACCCCACGCCTCCGGGCCTGTAATCTGGGCATGTCTCAGAAAACTGTCCCAGAATGTTGACAGTGTTTCCTTACCTCTGCTGGACTTGAGTTGCCTCTCTCTCGACTGTACGCCTTGGTTGGTCAACGAACTGTGACCTCTGCCGCTAGCGTGTTCAGATGGGAATTTTTTTAACAGTTCTGCAGCAAGGGCCTTCTGGTACTGCCCCATTTTAGTAGACCTCTCCACCTCAGGAATAGGAGAGTGAAAGGACTCCTTGTAGCCGGGGTCTAAAAGTGTCACCAACCAGTAATGACTGTCACCCAACATTTTGACAACGCGAGGGTCACGGTTAAGGCAGCGTAACATAAAGTCAGCCATGCGTGCCAGACTGGGCAAGACTTCCGTGTCCTCATCAAGATGACGACTAACCATGCTCTCCTCCTCCTCCTCCCCCCTGTCCTCAGGCCACCCATGCTGAACCGACTGTATGACAGTTGTACAGGTACTACCGTCTACAGCGCATGATACCAGCTCCTGTTCTTCCTCCTCCTCCTCCTCTCCCTCATTGTCCCCCAATGCACGTTGGGATGAGATGAGGCTGGGCTGTGTGTAATCGCCCATTATGGGTTCTTGATCCATCTCATCATACTCTGGCTGCAATGCCTCCTCTTTAATTCTCTGCAGAGAGCGTTGAAAAAGACAGACAAGTGGGATGATGACGCTAACAATGGCGTCATCGCCACTCACCATCTTGGTGGACTCCTCAAAATTTGTCAGGATGGTATATATGTCAGATATCCAGGTCCACTCCTGAGGTCTTATGTGTGGAGTCTGACCTGAATATCGATGGCCTTGTTGCAGCTGGTACTCCACAACTGCTCTCTTCTGCTCACAAATCCTTTGCAACATGTGGATGGTAGAGTTCCAATGTGTGGGGACATCACACACCAGTCGGTGTGCCGGAAGCTGCAAACGCTGCTGCAACACAGCAAGGGCGGCGGAAGCTGTACCCGTCTCGCGAAAATGAGCAGACAGGCGGCGTACTTTGACGAGCAGATCTGGCAACTCGGGGTAAGATTTAAGAAACCGCTGAACCACGAGGTTAAGCACATGAGCCAGGCATGGTACGTGTGTGATCTCGCCTCACCTCAGAGCCGCCACCAGGCTATGGCCATTGTCACACACGACCATGCCTGGATGTAGGTTCAGCGGTCTCAGCCACAGATCTGCCTGTTCTTTTCACAGCTGTCCATAGCTCACAAGCAGTGTGAGGTTTATCACCTAAGCTTATGAGTTTCAGCACAGCTTGTTGCCGCATGACTGAGGCAGTACTGCAGTGATTCCAGCTTGTAACTGATGTGGTGATATCTGAGATGGAGGCTGAACATGAGGAGGTGGAGGACATAGGGCCTGCAAACCTCAGTGTTGGGAGATTGTGTTCCGTCCCAAGGTCAGACAGGGTCCCGGCTTCCACTATGTTTACCCAGTGTACTGTCCCTGGCCACAAGCACTTGTTCACGTGTCCGTTGTCAGGTGGACTCTCCCAGTAACTGCGTTGTTGAGGGCACGGCAGATGTTTTGGGACCCGTGCTTGTACAGTGCGAGGATGGCACACCAGTCAAAATAGTGTCGGCTGGGGACCGAGTACCAAGGGACGGCCACCGCCATAAGGTTGCGGAAGGATTCCGTCTCCACCAGCCTAAAAGGCAGCATTTCCAACGCAAGCAGTCGTGAAATGTGCAATTTAGGACTGTGGCCTGTGGGGCGTTGGTGGCGAATTTGTGTTTTCGTTCCAAGGTCTGGGATATGGACAATTGAACGCTGCGATGGGACGTGGATGTTGATGCAGTTAATTTAGAAACTGCCATAACAAGTGAAGACTGAGAGGAGTGGGCATCTTTGCATGCAGTATGGACAGTGGATTGCCTTGCACGCACAACAGGGGGTTCTATTAAACGCACAACAGCAGAAGAAGCAGTGGTGTCACCCTCTGACACTGGTCGTGGATCCTGGGGTTCACCCCACAAAGTCGGGTGCTTTGCTGACATGTGCCTGCTCATGCTGGTGGTGGTCAGGCTGGTAGTTTTGTCACCCCTGCTGATTCTGGCCTGGCAGGTGGTGCAAATGGTCTTTTTGGGGTTATCAGCAGAGTCTTTAAAAAAATTCCAGACTCTGGAAGACCTACCGGTTGTACTGGCAACGTCCCTCATGTTGGTGTTACGGGGAACTGTTGCCCGCCTTCTGTGTGCGGCCACCACACTGCTTCTTCCTGCCTGTTTGGGTACTCTGCCTCCCTCACCCTGTGTGCTGCTGGCCTCGCTCTGCGTGTCCTCCTGCCACGTTGGGTCAGTTACTAGATCATCCACCACCTCCTCCTCTTCCACTTGCGCACCACGATCCTCCTCCTCACTACGTAGCAATTGTGTCTCGTCATCGTCCACCTCTTGTGACAAATTGCCAGCGTCGACTTCCTGTGGCCGTGGCTGTTCAAATATTTGGGTATCGCTACATGGGATCTCCTCTTCCATCACTTCAAGCGGAGCAGGCGAGGGGCACAAATATGAAAATGGACCAGTAAACAGCTTTTCAGTGTCCAACTGTGGGATCAGTTGCTGCCTGACGACACTCGGCATGGTGGGAAGAAGGAGCATCAGGGTGAGGAGGAGTATGCGGTTGAGACTCACGGCTACTAAAACTTGACCGTGTGAAAGACAGACCGGAGGTGGTGGTGCCCAGGTAACTGGAAGTATTATCTGCTATCCAATTAATAACCTGATCACACTGATCAGTTCGCAATACTGGTGCTGTTGTGTGCTTCCCTAGTAATTCGGTCAAGAAGTGGGAGCGAGAATATGTGGCTGTTGGTTGTGGCACATTTTCACTATCAATGGAAAAAGGGTAATAAAAAGGAGATTTGAACCGTGAAAGAGGAAAACCACAGTTCTATTCGTCTGGCCTACACCAGAATCTTTTAAACAGATATATTTGTGACTGAACAGACAGGGGGACACTATTACTGTTTTTTTTTTAAGTAAAACAGGCCAAAATCAGGATAATACAGAGATTTGACCCATGGAATTGCAAAACCACAGTTCTATTTCACTGGCCTACACCAAACTTGTTTAAACAGATATATTAGTGTCTGACCAGTCAGGGAGACACTTGCAGTTTTTTTTTATGGCAAAAAATGCCAAAAGCAGGATAATACAGAGATTTCACCCATGGAACTGCAAAACCACAGTTAGTTATGTGGCTTACACCAGAATCTTTTAAACAGATATCTTGGAGTCTGACCAGTCAGGGAGACACTATTATAGTTTTTTTTTACGGCAAAAAATGCCAAAAGCAGGATAATACTGAGATTTGACCTGTGGAACTGTAAAACCACAGTTCTATTTCTCTCGCCTACACCAGACTCTTTTAAACAGATATATTGGTGTCTGACCAGTCAGGGAGACACTATTACAGTTTTTTTTTACGGCAAAAAATGCCAATAGCAGAAAAATACGGAGATTTGACCCGTGGAACGTCAAAACCACAGTTCTATTTCTCTGGCCTACACCAGACTCTTTTAAGCAGATATATTGGTGTCTGACCTGTCAGGGAGACACTATTACAGTTTTTTTTTTACGGCCCATGAGACCGGGGGATAAGTTTACCAATTTGACCAACAGGAGCACACAAGACTGTAATGCAGCGTTTGCTGGTATAACCACTGAGTCTCCTATACAGCCTGCCTGATATCTGTTAAAAATATTATTCCTGAGAAGGACTGTTTGTTTGATTTGGCAGGCTTTAGAGACCCTACACTAACTATTTCAGAGTATAAATCTCTCCTAGCTCAGCAGCACTGACCCTACACTGGCTGATCCAGAGCGACTGTGTCCAAGATGGTGGCGCCCGGTTTTAAATTCTCGAGGTGACGCTGTGCGGCCAGCCAATCACTGTAATGCCCACAAACAACATGGCTGCGGCATTACAGTGACTGGCTGGCAATCCTTGCATATTCATTGGCTCTGTAAAGAGCACCAAACGTGCAGGGCGGAGACCCGAGCTCCCGCCCGAGTAACCCGGAAAAGCTCGGTGCTCGCTGAACATCCCGAATAGTGAGATGCTTGGGCGAGTAACAAGCCGTGTCTAGCATGCTCGCTCAACACTAGATAGCAGAGATCATTTAAGAAGACAGAGAAGCGGGATGGTGACACTAATTATGGCGTCATCGCCGCTCACCATCTTGGTGGAGTCCTCAAAGTATTGGAGGATGGTACTGATTTCTGATATCTATGTCCACTCCTGAGGTCTTATGTGTGGAGTCTGACATGAATACCGATGGCCTTCTTGATGCTGATAGTCAACAACTGCCCTTTTCTGCTCACAAATCCTTCCCAACATCAGCAATGTAGAGTTGAAACGTGTGAGGACATCACACACCAGTCGGTGAGCTAGAAGCTGCAAATGCTGCTGAAGCACGTCAAGGGTGGTGGAAGCTGTAGCTGATTTTATAAATGGGTGCACAGGCGGTGCACTTTGACAAGCAGATCCGGCAGATCCAAGCAGATTTTGAGGAACCGCTGAACCACAAGGTTAAGCACATGGGCCATGCATGGTTCATGTGTGAGCTCACCTCTCATGTTCACACCTGACCATGCGTGGCTGGAGGGTTAGCAGTGTCAGACACAAATCTGCCTGATCTTTCAGAGCTGTGGACAGCTTTTTAACTTTGTGCAGTTTGTCACCTAAGCATATTAGCTTTAGCACGTCCTGTTTCCGCTTGGCCAAGGCTGTACTGCAGTGCTTCCAGCTTCTGACTGATGTGGTCATTGCGGAGATGGAGGCTGAAGAGGAGTAATTGCAGGAGCTGTAAAATGTGGGGGAAACCCTGATTGACCCAGGGCCTGCAATCCTCAGAGTCTGGAGGACGTGTACCGTCCCAAGGACCGACTGTGCCTCAGCTTCCACTATATTAGCCCAGTGTGCCATCAGCGAGATGTACCGTCCCTGCCCACAAGCACTTGACCATGTGTCCATCGTTAGGTGGACTTTCCCAGTTACTGTGTTGTTGAGGGCACGGCTAATGTTGTGGGACAATTGCTCATGTAATGGGGGGAAGGCACACCGGGAGAAATAGTGGTGGCCTGGGGACAAGTACCGAGGGATGGCCACTGCCATTAAGTTGTGGCAAGCTTCCGTCTCCACGTGCCTAAAAGGCAATATCTCAAGCGCAAGCATTCACAAAATATGTGAATTTAGTAATGAGGCCTGTGGGGCGTTGGCTGCGTATTTGCGCTTGCTTCCAAGTACTGGGGTACGGACAACTGAACGCTGTGCTGGGACAAGGACATGGACGTGCTTGCAGATGGTGCTAGTTGAGAATGTGCAATGACAGGTGCAGGGCGAAAGGCATCTTTGCTTGGGCCATGGACAGGAGATTGATGTGCATGCACAACAGTGGAAGAAGCAGTGGTTTCACCCGCGGACACTGTTTCTGGACCCTGGGGTTCGGCCCACTTAGTCGAGTGCTTTGCTGCCATGTGCCTGATCATGCTGATGTTGGTCAGGCTGCTAGTTTTGCTACCCCTTCTGATGTTGGCCTGGCAGGTGGAGCAAATGGCCTTTTTCGGGTTATCTACAGAGTCTTTAAAAAACAACCAGACTCGGGAAGACCTAACAGTTGTACTGGCAACTTCCGCCATGTTGGCATTACGGGGAACGCTTTCCCACCTTGTGTCTGCGGCCATCACACTGCTTCTTCCTGCCTGTTGTGGTGCTACGCCTCCCTCCCTCTGTGTGCTGCTGTCCTCACTCTGCATGTCCCCCTGCCAGGTTGGGTCAGTTACTATATCATCCACCACCTCATCTTCCAGTTCTGCACCCAGGTCCTCCTCCTGACTTTCTGGCAATTGTCAAATAAAAATGAAATCCGGCACTTTTTGCATGATTTTATTCAGATTCTATTAGTGTGTACAGCTAAAAATAATGTTTCGGTCAAGTCGACCTTCCTCAGATTGTACACTAGTAATCTATATACATGTATGTGGAATTGCGATTCCGGCTCTTTCAAAGTTCAAAAAGCAGTCCACTGGTTCCAGGATACAGGGGCATAGCTTCAGGTGCTGCTGCGCAGCTATTATGAGGAATACTATGAAAAAATGTAAAGCGCAATCGGGTCTTATCCAATTAATAATTGCTACAGAAGTATTAAAAACTGCTCACCTAGTAAGGTTGTGAGGGACATAACACCTATAAAGCCTGGACTCCAGATGCTGCGGCTTCCTATGGATATGTCAGAGATAGATGCTTACGTCGGTTATTTATGGTTGTCCTGAGGAAGTAGTCGGTTGACTCTGAAATGCGGTGACAATAAACCTACATTTTTATCCATACTAATGGTTTGTCGTGACTCCAGTGAGAGCAGAAACAACTTCCTTTCCCAGTATCTATTATGAGGAATACGTTACGTACTTGTCCCCTGTGTGGAACCAGGCATCTGTGCTGTGGGACGATCTCAGTTGCTATGAATGTCCACGTGGATGCTTCATAGCAACTGAGGTCGCCCCACAGCACCGACGTCTGGCTCCACACAGGGGACAAATATGTACCGTATTCCTCATAATAGCTGCACAGCAGCACCTGAATCTATGCCCCTGTATCCTGGAACCAGTAAATTTATTTTTGAATTCTGAAGCAGCCAGAATCGCTATTCCACATAAGTGTATATAGATTACTAGTGTACAATCTGAAGAAGGTCGACTTGACCGAAATATTATTTTTAGCTGTGCACACTACTAGAATCTGAATAAAATCATGCAATGAGTGACGGATTCCATTTTTATTTGAAGCTTGAGGAGTGGGAACCTATCCGTGCACCTATTATATCGGAGTGCCGTTCTTTCCTTTTATACATTTCTGGCAATTGTGTCTCATCATCATCATCCACCTCTTGCGACAGTAATTGCTTTTTCCCTACCGCCACCTTCGTGTGACCGTGACTGCTCAAATATTTGGGCATTGAGACACGCGTTCTCCTCTTGACTCGCTTGAAGCTGGCTGAGCAAGAGGTCTGACTCTACCAATGGAAAAGTGAACAGCTCTTCTGAGTGTCCAAATATTGGATCAGTTGCCCTGGCCCCTGATATATGGGCGTATGTCTGCAAATACCTGTAAGAACAGCAGCAGCAGGAATGTGCTATGGACCCTCTTGCACTATATGCACTACCGTCTGCCACATACACAGCCTGCCTAACTCCTGCTACCACCACTGAATATATGCAGCTGGATTAGTCCTCAGAAGGACAGTTGGTTTAGATGGATATATAGATATGCTGTGGAATACTTTTACTAACTATAAAAAAGTAAATCTCTCCATGACTCAGCAGCAGCTCTCCCTACTCTGCCTGGTTCCGGGATAGAGTGTGACGAGCATAGCGGCGCCAGGTCTTATACAGACCTGATGATGGTGTACGGCCCGCCAATCACAGTATTGCCCACAACGAACATGGCTACAGCACTACAGTGCAGAAATACCTGCATGCTCTAAACAGCGCCAAACATGCATGGCGGGGACCCGAGATACCGCCCAAGCAACCCGAAAATACTTGCCAAGCGCCGAGCTTGTCGAGCACCGTGATGCTTGGGCGAGTACCGAGCAGTGGCGAGCTCATTCGCTCATCACTAATAGTAATGTTAATGTATGTAAACTTTTGACTTTGCAGTAAGCATTAAAAATGTCTTCAAACATTCTCTCTCTCATTATTCTGGCATTTGGCAAATATTAAAAATAATGGTAATCCTAATTCACATAAAACGGGAAAGGTTTATTCTGATTTCATGTCAGATATTGAGAAAAACATGCAGATGTGTCTTTTTATATAGTGTTTTTAAACTTTTGGTTTCAACTGTAAATACTGGTCCTGGCTGAAAACACTTATGCAGCATATACATTAAATTTGAATATAACTAATTTTTTTTAATAGTAATCCACTTTACAGTTAAAATAAATTTTGCATTATTTATCCTTCAGATCCATTTTACGATTTCAACATATTAATTATTATAAAAAATTTATATTTCTAAGTAATTTTTATATTTGATCTGAGCATATTTTATTGATATGTACAGTATTTATATATCATCTGTTTTGTTTTCTTTTTTTATAAACTTTAATGGGTGCATCATAAAGTCTTAATGTTTTGAATAAATTAAATTCTGAGCACAAATTTTCTTTTTCCATACAGCAGCCAATACAATTAACATTACTTCTGAAAGAATGAATGGCCTGTTAATAGTGTGCCTATTACATTTTCTTCCAAGAAGGCAGATTAATCTCAAGTGTAGCTTCATTATTTCGCTGGTTTTATTCATGCCTATATGCGTAGTGAATGTTAATGAGAAAAATCTTGAATCAAATCAAAGACAGAAGCTGATGAAAAAGTACTTTAAAATTAGATGCAATTACTATGAGGTGTTTTCATCAGGATCATGTTTGATTACCTAACCAAACAAAAGGCCAGCAGTAGTAAAGTCTCTTTAGCAAGCTAAAGATGGATATAATTTTGGAAATTAATAAATGCATAAAATGATTCCTAGTCATTATAAATGATTGCGCAACTACAACAGAAAATAACAAATAAAAATAAATTATATGCACCCGTATCTATTTATCAATCAATCCGTCCGTCCGTCCTTCCATTCATCCATGCATCCATCTTTTGTCTCTATTAAAGGGAACCTGTCACGTCCTAGTGGCTATGTACACTGCCCCCATAGCTTTGTTAGTGATGCAATGTGCATCACTAACAAGCTGTTTTTGTGAAAATCGGCGCGTGCGCAGTCAATGTATCGTGCAGTCACCGCTACAGTGTTACTGCGCATCCGGTGACTGCAAGATACATTGACTGCGCATGCATCGGGAGCCACAGGTCACAGCACGTGGGCACTGAAGCTGGTAATCACACAGCCTCAGTGCGCACGCGCAGGACCAGCGGCCCGATGTGTGCAAATGCGCATGCACCCCTCAAACCTAGCGCTTGCCAGGAGCAGTATTCAAATGTCATGGGCGGCGCCAGCACTGACTGAACGCGGCGTCCGTCCATGACTGAATCTGCGAATCACACACCTGTGACTGAATGCAAGCAGGTAAGACAAAGAATATAAAACTTTATAACATCATTATACTACCATTGATTTTCATGAAAACAGCTTGCTAGTGATACACAATATATCACTAACAACGCTATGTGGGCAATGTACATAGCAACTAGGACGTGACAAGTTCCCTTTAAATATCTCTGCATTTATTTACCTATCTAGAAAAAATATTTAAATCTTTAAATTCACAAAACATTGTCTGAGTCAGCCTGAATATGATTAATTAATTTTGTGAATGAAGGTTTCAATTTATCTCATAGAATAGCTAAGGCTAGAGGACCCTATGAACATTAAAGGGAATCTGCCACTCCCCGGTGCCAGCGCAGGCGCTGGGGAGTCACTGTCACTTCCCGGCGCCTGCGCAATAAATTCCTGCGGCACAGTGCATGGAGAGACGGGCCGGGATGAAGAAAAAGCACGCTCTATAAGTCAGGGAGCACAATGCAAGGGATGGGGGGAATATGGTAACTAAGCATATAGGCAGGGATTTCGGGGAATAATAAACAGTTGGGCGGGGATTTCTTGGCATCTGGGGGGATGCCAAGCCTGTGCAAAACAGAGTTTATAAAAACACTTTTCTCTGCAATCAAACCTCTACTATGGGCCATACAGGTATGTATAGATTTAATTTTCTATAACCTGTATGCCCATAGTAGAGGTCTGATATCTCCTAGGGGGTGACAGATTCCCTTTAAACTAAAGCCTATTGTGTGGGATCAGACAAAAGCCTTATGTGTATAGGGTTCTACTGATTCTTCCCCGACAGATGGTCACAGAGAAAGGGGACTCCAGCCTGTTGAATTCTCATGGCCGATCCTCTTGTTCCGGTCAGAGATAAGCCACTGTAACACATCTGTCCGCGTCTCGATCATAAAGAATGCACGGATATTCAGCTGAATCAAGCATTGCTATGTAGAGAAGACTTGGGAGAGATAGCTGTCAGCTGAAAAATTTTTTGCCTAACCATTATCTAATATGTATAAGATCCATAAGTTCTCACTATTTTACTTTTTTTTCTAGGTTTAATATGTCTGTCTAATATACCCATATGTTTTCAATAATATGTATGCCAAAATGTATGCCAAAATTATGTCCTTTTAATATACTGTTTGTTATTATATTTTTAATATATCTATTGTTTTCCCTTTTTAATTGTAGCTAATACCAAAAATATACAACTACGAGGGTCAGTCAGTAAGTAATGCCTCCTATTTTTTTTCTCTTTAAATAAGGTAGTTATGTTAAATATTCGAATTTGGCACAATTCCTCAAACCTTTTCTCCAATCCACAGCAATTGCAACTTCCTGCACCAACAGGTGGCAGGACTGTATCCGTTTGCAAAATGGCTGACATCGATGTTCATATTAGACAACATTCTGTGATTGAATTCTTTCATGCAGAAGGTGAAACGCCCATTCGAATTCATGAGAGACTGAAAAATGTGTACGGTGATGCAACAGTGGATGTCAGTACTGTTAGACGATGGGTTCGTCGCTGTAACACAGCTGAAGGGCCATCACCGTTGGCTAACAAAATGCGGAGTGGCAGGCCAGTAACCGCAGTGACTCCAAGCAACATTCAGCGAGTCGATGACATCATTCGTGGTGACCGCCGGGTGACTGCAGATGAATTGTGTGGCATTATCTGCCTCAGTAAAGGCAGTGTGATGAAAATTATTGGACAACTGGGATACAGAAAAGTTTGTGCACGGTGGGTCCCAAGAATGCTTTTTACCATGCTGGAATACATGCCCTTGTTTAACGGTGGACCAAGACTATGGAAATGGATGGAGATTATATTGAAAAGTGACAAATTAATCGTTAATTTTGTGGTTTTCAACCTATGTAATTGTATTTGAATTTCTTGCCAATTAAAAGGAGAAAAAAAATAGAAGGCATTACTTATCGACTGACCCTCATATATACTGAATACATGGTCATACGTTTCATCTTGGGGCACAGTTTTGCAGCACATTTCACAAGTTCTTGCCAAAAATAATGCCAGAAGTTTGTTTAGCTTGACTAGACAATTAGGATGTATGCATTCCGTACCATTGCTTCTCCAATGTCCATAAGGCAATTATCTTTATGGAAAATCTATGTAATCATTGAATGAATTTTTCTTACCCTCTTTTCCACCATTTTACCTCCAAAGTTCATGATGAACCAAGCCTAAAAAACAAAAAAATGTAACTTTTTTAAGTTCATTACTGCAGGCCTGAATACAACTGTTAACAGGCAACCTCAAAACCACAGTGGATTAGTTCTTTAGCATATGTAATATAAAATGTTGTGTTAGTTAGATTTTGACATTTGTTTTACATAACCACTTCTTTCAGTTAACTGTGATTAGTTATTTTGATCCTTTCTATCTGTTTACTGAAAGGTAAGGACTAGTGTTGAGCGAGAATGCTCGACACTGCTCGGTACTCAACCGAGCATCTCACTACTCGGGATGTTCGGTGAGCAATGAGCATTTTCGGGTTACTCGTGCGGGAGCTCGGGTCTCTGCCCTGCATGTTTGGCGCTCTTTACAGAGCCAATTAACATGCAGGGATTGCCAGCCAGTCACTGTAATGGCACAGCCATGTTGGTTGTGAGCATTACAGTGATTGGCTGGCCGCACAGCGTCACCTCGAGTATTTAAAACCGGGCGCCGCCATCTTGGACACAGTCGCTCCGGATCAGACAGTGTAGGGAGAGTGCTGCTGAGCTAGGGAGAGATTTATACTGCGAAATAGGTAGTGTAGGGTCTCTAAAACCTGCAAAATCAAACAAACAGTCCTTCTGAGGACTATTATCCATCCCAGATATCAGGCAGGCAGGCTGTATAGGAGACGCAGTGGTTATACCAACAAACACTGCATTACAGTCCTGTGTGTTACCGCTGCTCAAATTGCTAGACTTAGCCCCAGGTCTCAGGGGCTAGGAAAAATTCTTTTTTTTTATCTGAGTCCTCTTTTTTTTTTCCCTCAGTCAGATTGAACAAATACCCGTCTTATTAACCTTTTGGTATTTTTTCCACCCCCCAAAGAAATTTAGTGTGTCTGTGAGTGTTCAGACACAAATATATATGTTGAAAAGAGTCTGGTTTTGGCCAGATAGCTAGAACTGTGGTTTTGCAGTTCCACTGTTGAAATCTCTGTATTATCCACTTTTTTGCCTTTTCTCCATAAAAAAAACTGTTTGAGCGTCTCGCTGACTGTTCAGACACAAATATATCTATTTAAAAAAGTCTGGTATACACCATGAAATTAGTACTGTGGTTTTCCTCTTCCACGGTACAAATCTGGGTGTTATCCACCTTTTTGCCTTTTTTACATAAAAAAAACAGTTTGAGTGTCTCGATAACTGTTCAGACAGAAATATATCTGTTTAAAAGATTCTGGTGTCGGCCAGAGTACTAGAACTGTGGTTTTCCTCTTCCACGGTTCAAATCTGGGTGTAATCCACCATTTTGACTTTTTTCCATAAAAAAAACAGTTTGAGTGTCTCGCTGACTGTTCAGACACAAATATCTGTTTAAAAGATTCTGGTGTAGGCCAGAGAAATAGAACTGTGGTTTCCCTCTTCCACGGTTCAAATCTGTGTGTAATCCACCTTTTTGCATAAAAAAAACAGATTGAGCGTCTCGCTTACTGTTGAGACACAAATATATCTGTTTAAAAGATTCTGGTGTAGGCCAGAGAAATAGAACTGTGGTTTCCCTCTTCCACGGTTCAAATCTGTGTGTAATCCACCTTTTTGCATAAAAAAAACAGATTGAGTGTCTCGCTTACTGTTCAGACACAAATATATCTGTTTAAAAGATTCTGGTGTAGGCCAGAGAAATAGAACTGTGGTTTTCCTCTTCCATGGTTCAAATCTGGGTGCAATCCACCTTTTTGCATAAACAAAAACAGTTTGAGTGTCTTGCTGACTGTTCAGACACAAATATATCTGTTTAAAAGATTCTGGTGTAGGCCAGAGAACTAGAACTGTGGTTTTCCTCTTCCACGGTTCAAATCTGGGTGCAATCCACCTTTTTGCATAAACAAAAACAGTTTGAGTGTCTTGCTGACTGTTCAGACACAAATATATCTGTTTAAAAGATTCTGGTGTAGGCCAGAGAACTAGAACTGTGGTTTTCCTCTTCCACAGTTCAAATCTGGGTGTAATCCACCTTTTTGCCTTTTTACATAAAAAAAACATTTTGAGTGTCTCGCTGACTGTTCAGACACAAATATATCTGTTTAAAAGATTCTGGTGTAGACCCGAGAATTAGAACTGTGGTTTTCCTCTTCCACGGTTCAAATCTGGGTGTAATCCACCTTTTTGACTTTTTTACATAAAAAAAAACAGTTTGAGTGTCTTGCTGACTGTTCAGACACAAATATATCTGTTTAAAAGATTCTGGTGTAGGCCAGAGAACTAGAACTGTGGTTTTCCTCTTCCACGGTTCTAATCTCCTTTTTATTACCCTTTTGCCATTGATAGTGCGAGTGCAAGCTATTTTACTTATTTTAAAATGGGCAAGGCGCGTGGTGTTAAAATAACGGTTCACTTTCGACATCACCTTTAAGAAATCTTGTTTTTCAGTTATTTAACCTTGATACAGCACATCTTGTTTTTCTTACTCCTAATTACAAGGTTAACCTTTGTACACAGTTAGGATTTGGCTGACAGGGTCCATAATTATCATACTTATCCTGTATCTGTCCACATGGACAATGTCCCATTATATCAACTCCAGGAAACTCCCTAAGTATCCCTTAACCTGGACTGTACCCTAGGCAGATGATCAGCAGAACACTATATGTGTGAAAGGATGTTAGCTGTATCATACATCATGCATATCCTGCAGATTTATTGACAAGCAATTGTTCTTTAATTTCTGTGTGCCAAAGATATCATGATACTTACATAATCTTTCATATTTTACAAAGTCCAACCCACCTTGATTAAGGGTATATAATCGGATGACATCTAATAATAAACAGGATTATTCTCTTGAGACAGTCTGTAGGGAGTGTCTTATTTGAAAGCGTCATTTATATAAGAGATCTCTATAACTAACCTATTTATCTACCAGAGAAGAAGTAAGATCCCCTCTAGGCTTCAACAGTTGGAGGCCCCAGCGAGATCTATTTTCTTTTTAACTTCGTCTGAGACTGAACAACAGGTTTACCTCTATCCCGAACAGAAACAAACCCCGGCCGGGTAAGTGAGTGGCTTTAACACTCCAAGTATAATTCTCTCCTAGGTCAGTCTCCGGGGACCTTGAACAGAAAATCCTCAGGTAGCAATTTTGTTTATTAATTAATTTTTCTATATGTATATAATTTCTAACAATTTCTAATCATCTTATAATTTCCAATAGAAATATAATGTTACTAATTTAAATATTATATTGTATTCCTGCATTTTTGCATTCATTAACCAGTTCACCCATTTCATATATACTGCTTCTACCTCATTTACTTTAATACCCAATTATTGCTGCTTCCAACTTAACTAACGGTCATACTAAGTATAACTGTGTTAAGTATATTCTATATAGCGAGAAGGTACGAGATATGAATGATTAGATGACATGTGCCGAATGCATATGTAGCACACTTATTAGCAAATACTACAAAGGAGCTATCACATGCATCTTAGGTAGCTGTGAGATTAGTGTAGAATCTGAAGGGTGGGGGCTACGGGAGGTAGATAATACATTCCCTACGTTAGTACATGCGAATATTAACAGTCATTGTTTTGTAGAACCTTATACCCTTTATGAATATTGTGATATTGTGATATTGATTTAGCTGAAGTAATAAATAGAATCCAGGATTCACAGGATATAAAATTATTTTGCCCAGTTTCCCTAGAAAATTTCAATAGGAATTGGAGTACGAGAAATGTTGTGTTGGAGAACGAGGAAGTGTTAATGATTGAAGAGGTGACTAAGAGAAATTAATAATTGATAGGCTGGAAAGGCATACATGACTTGGTTACAGTAGTGAGAAAGCGAATGCCTCATCGTAGGGATACTGCTTGGTTTCTGGAAAGGATACATTTGCAACCTGTGAATGCATACTGGTATAGAAGAAATAACATTACATGTCGTGTTTTTCCGTGCCATATTGTACGACACCCCCACACTATAGGTAAGGAGTGGCAGTACATTGTAGAAAACAGATGGTTTATGCCCGTGTGGCAGCATATTGTTACTCATGATAATTATCTTGCCAACCTTGGCACAAACTCAAGGACAGTTGTAGGATACTTCTCTAGCAGAGACTCTAAACCATATGTATGAAGAATATATAGCGATTGTCTTTGGAACAGTTTTGTTTGTGATTAGAGATGAGCGGTGTTCGACTCGAACTGTTCGCCAATCTCAAATTTGAGCTGTTTTGGGCGGTGTTCGAGCCGTTCGGCGAACACGAACAATTTGAAAAAAATTCGGCTGTTCGAGGTTATGTTCGATAACTGTTCATGCTGCAAAATCATAACTGGATTTTTTCTCAGTAATGCTGAAAATTAATGTTAATACGCAGTTTGAGTGTACAGCGGGGCGGGGGGAGGGGCAGGGGATGGATCTCTGCATAAATAATGAAGATCTCCATTTTTTTTTTCTCTTTCCCGCATTTACAGTGGGGAGGTGCAATCTGTCGGCCTATCAGCAGTGCACACATGGAGCGAACTGCTTTTTTTCACACAAGCAAGGGCATGTGTCATTGGCAATGTATGTCACATGTCCTTGCCCTATAAGACCCAGCCATTTTCCACGTTGCCACCATTTCCTCACTGCTGCAGCTGCGTGTTAGACGGCACCGCTGTTGCTGTGTGCGCTTTACTTTGGGTGTTAATTTCAAGCTAATTTTCGCACAAATCTACAGATAGCTTGGGAGTAGGGAATAGTTGTGATTGCAGTCCTTTTGAGGACTAGGTTACAGCATTTCCTATGACTTTTATCAGGCAGGTCTGCTCTCTTAAATAGATAGGTTTTAGAGTAAAGACTAATTGTAATTGCAGTCCTTTTGAGGGCTCGGTTACACCAGTTCCTATCACTTTTATCAGGCAGGTCTGTGCTCTTACATAGAGAGGTTGGGAGTAAAGACTAATTGTAATTTCAGTCCTTTGGAGGGCAAGGTTACATCAGTTCGTATCACTTTTTGCCAGGCAGGTCTGTGCCAGTGCTGTGCAAGTTTTTTTCACAGCATATGGCTAAATATAGCTAAGCAAATCCTTTTTGGCCTCTTGCAGTGTGTGTTAGTCAGTGGTGTGGCAAGCTACACCACCTGTGTATAGAATACAAATTTTTTTACTGCACCTAGCCAAGTAAAACCTTTTGGGCACAGCATCATTCTATTAGTCCATCTATACTAACCTTTACCAGGTTGCAAATTCAAAATAATTTTTATCTGCATCTAGCTCTGAAAAAATATTTGGGCTTGTAGCAGTGTGTGGGACTTGTTCTATTAGTCCATCTATACTAACCTCCACCAGGTTTCAAATTCAAAATAATTTTTATCTGCATCTAGCTCTGAAAAAAAATTTGGGCTTGTAGCAGTGTGTGGGACTTGTTCTATTAGTCCATCTAAACTAACCTCCACCAGGTTTCAAATTCAAAATAATTTTTATCTGCATCTAGCTCTGAAAAAATATTTGGGCTTGTAGCAGTGTGTGGGACTTGTTCTATTAGTCCATCTATACTAACCTCCACCAGGTTGCAAATTCAAAATAATTTTTCTCTGCATCTAGCTCTGAAAAAATATTTGAGCTTGTAGCAGTGTGTGGGACGTGTTCTATTAGTCCATCTATACTAACCTCCACCACCTGTGTATGTAATAAAATTGTTTTACTGCATATAACCCAGACAATACTTTTGGGCAAATACCACAGTTTGGCCACTCAGCTCTGCTCGGTTCCCATCCATTGTTTTTTGTGCAAACAACTCCAGAGTTGTCAGTTATTTAACCACCAAAATGAGTGGAAAAAGGCCTACTGCTGGTGGAAGGGGAATAGGCGTGTAGTGAAGGGAAAAAAAGGTTGTGTCCGTGTGGTAGGTGTTAAAGCAACAGTAACATCTGTAGAAGAAAGACCATCTTCCAGCCAAACTAAGATGTCTACTTCTTTTAGCGGACAATGTGATAAGATCCCTTTCTTACGGCCATGCCAATCGCTACAAATTCAAGATGAGGCACAAAAACAGCAGGTGCTTCAACGGATATAAATTGCTCCTTTAAGTGGGCTCTCCTCCACCTCAACTTCAACATCACAAATACTCCAGTCCTCTGAGGTGTCACCCCAATCGCACTTGCTTCCTCACAGCTCCCAAGTCTCCAGCTGCCTGTCTGAGTATGGGGTAGAACAGATGGTTGAGTCTGCAGAGCTGTTTACTCATGCTATAGCCTGGGAATCAGAGGTCGGCTCCAGAGCATCTGTGAATCCAGATGAGGAAATGATCTGCACTGATGCCCAGAATCTTTATGAGTCGGATCCAGGACCAGACGCAGAAGGTTCTGACCATAATGTAGACCCTCGTTCCCAAACTGTAACTCCTGTTGGTGGAGACAATGAGGAAGACGATGATGAGACTCAAATACCTGATTGGAGCGACAAGTTGAGTATTTTGTCAGGGCAGGAAGAGGTTGGCTCTGAGGACGACGGGTGTGATAACACACAGGGTGATGATGACGAGGTTGGAGATCCCACTTACTGTCAACCCAAAGTCAGCCAGTCGATGAGGTCAGCAGAGGAGGTGGAGGAGGATGCTAGTGACGACGAGGTCCGGTTGCGCCTTCCTGGATAGAGACGTAGTACTGGAAGCACGTCAACAACTGCATCCAACACAACTCTGCCTCTGACCACAAGTTGTGGTGGCTATTCAGGTCGCATGGGTGCTAAGCCTTGCATAGCCTGGGCATTTTTTCAGATCGATAAGGATGACCCATCTCATTTTATCTGTAATATTTGTCAGCAAAAGCAAAGTAGAGGCCAAAAATTACATAGTTTGAGTAATTCATGAATGAACCGGCACATGGATATGAAGCATAAGTTGCAGTGGGAAGCTCACTGTGCTACAATGCGGCCTAGCCGGCCGGGCCAACTGACATCTGCCACATCTTGTGCATCCGCGGCCTCTTCATCCTCTGTGACTGGGGGGACAGCAGTCACACCTGTTTTGGGATGCAGAACTGCCACCTCTTTACCCGCAACAGCCAGCGTGATTGGCAGGTCATCATTTTCTTTGGAGGTGGAAACACCAGCTGGTGTTCAGCACTGTCCGACATCGATAGCACCACCTTTGGATCAAGGCAACCTATCATTTCCGGGTGCATATTCTTCACAGACCAGCAGTTTGCCGGGGACACCCTTCTCAACCCCGTCTAAGCACAACAGCCAGCCCTCGGTCCCTCAGATGTGGACAAATAAAGACCATTTCCTCCTAGCCATGAGAAAGCTAAGAGGTTGAATTTCACCATCTGCAAGCTCTTGGCTACATAAATGCTGCCTTTCCGCCTGGTGGACACACAGGATTTTCGAGACCTTATGTCTGTCGCAGTGCCCCAGTACCAGATGCCCAGTCGGCACTACGTCTCAAAGAAAGGTGTGACTGCGCTACACCAGCACATCGCACACAACATCACTGCTTCTTTGAGAAACTCTGTGTGTGACAGGGTGCATTTCAACTCAGACACTTGGTCGAGTAGGCATGGACAGCGGTGTTACATGTCGCTGACTGGGCACTTGGGAACTATGGTGACAGCAGGACAAGGGGCTGCTGTCCAAGTCTTGCCGTCCCCACGAGTTGTGCGTCAATCCTCTTTATCTCGAAGTTCCTCCACTGCTTCTGCCTCCTCAACCTCGTCTCGGTCCTCCACCTGCACCCAAAGCCTGTCTGGTCATGCCATAAGCTTTCTAACTGCGCAGAATGGATCCTGCACACCTCCTTACTATGCTGGCAGCAGGGCTCAATGTCATCAGGCTGTTTTTACTCTGAAATGTCTGGGAAATGTGAGTCACACAGCTGAGGAGTTGTGGTCAGCTCTGGAGAACCAGTTTCATGAATGGTTTTCTCCACAGGACCTGAAACCAGGGAAGGGCGTGTGCGACAATGCTGCAAACCTGTGTGCGGCCCTTCACGGGGGCAATGTCACACACGTGCCTTGTATGGCTCACGTGTTGAACCTGGTTGTCCAGCAATTTTTAGCCCACTATCCCAGACTAGATGGCCTTCTGCAGAGGGCACAGTCGCTGTGTGCTCACTGCCGCCGTTCGCATCCCGCAGCTCAGCGACTTACATCTCTACAGTAGTCGTTGGGCCTGCCACTTCACCGGCTAAAATGCGATGTGCCTACCCAGTGGAATTCAACTCAGCCCATGTTGCAGCGACTGTGGCAGCACCAACAAGCCCTGGTGCAATATGTTCTGACGTATAGCCTGGGCCAGCAAGATCCAGAGGTGGGGCAATTCACGCTGGAGGAGTGGTCTCAGATCAGGGACCTATGCACCGTTCTGCACAGTTTTGAAATGGCGACGAAGATGTTTAGTGCTGACGATGCCATTATCAGCATGACTATTCCAGTGATTTACATGCTGGAGCACATGTTATACAGAATTCTGAGTCAGGTGGTGGCACAAGAGGAGGTGGAGGAAGTAGAGGAGGAGGAGTTGTATGCGGAAGGGCTAACATCTGCAAGGTCCAGACGGTCGGCAGCACCAAGGTGGCAGGCATGTGAGGGTGGGGGAGATGGTTTTACCAGGGCACATGGTAGCAGCCAAACTAGTGAGGAAGGTGCAGGAGCCCAGGAAGAAGTGGAGGACGAACTGATGGAAGACTCATCAGATGAGGGAGACCTTGATCACATTTCTGTTGTGCGAGGTTGGGGGAGAGGGCAGAGGAAGGAAGCATGATTGTTACTAGAGATGAGAGTTGTTCTACTCGAACTGTTCGCCAATCTCAAATTCGAGCTGTTTTGGGCGGCGTTCGAGCCGTTCGGCGAACACGAACAATTTGAGAAAAATTCGGCTGTTCGAGGTTATGTTCGATAACTGTTCGTGCACCAAAATCATAACTGGATTTTTTCTCAGTAATGATGAAAATTAATGTTAATACGCAGTTTGAGTGTACAGCGGGGTGGGGGGAGGGGCAGGGGATGGATCTCTGCAGGAACAATGAAGATCTCCATTTTTTTTTTCTCTTTCCCGCATTTACAGTGGGGAGGTGCAATCTGTCCGCCTATCAGCAGCGCACACACGGAGCGAAGTGCTTTTTTTCACACAAGCAAGGGCATGTGTCATTGGCAGTGGATGTCACATGTCCTTGCCCTATAAGACCAAGCCATTTTCCCCGTCGCCACCATTTTCTCACTGCTGCAGCTGCGTGTTAGACGGCACCGCTGTTGCTGTGTGCGCTATACCTTGTTAATTTCAAGCCAATTTTCGCACAAATCTACAGATAGCTTGGGAGTAGGGAATAGTTGTGATTGCAGTCCTTTTAAGGACTAGGTTACAGCATTTCCTACGACTTTTATCAGGCAGGTCTGTGCTCTTAAATAGATAGATTGTGGGAGCAAAGACTAATTGTAATTGGAGTCCTTTTCAGGACTAGGTTACATCAGTTCCTATCAGTTTTTGCCAGGCAGGTCTGTGCCAGTGCTGTGCAAGTTTTTTTCACAGCATTTGGCTGAATCTAGCAAAGCTAATCCTTTTTGGCCTATTGCAGAGTGTGTTAGTCAGTGGAGTAGCCTATCTGTGTTGCAAGATATACCACCTGAGTATAGAATACCAATTTTTTTACTAGACCTAGTGAAGTAAAATCTTTTGGGCATAGCATCATTCTATTAGTCCATCTATACTGACCTCCATCAGGTTGCAAATTGAATATAATTTTTTTCTGCATCTAGCTCTGAAAAAATATTGGGCTTCAAGCTGTGTGTGGGACTTGTTGTATTAGTCCATCTATACTGACCTCCATCAGGTTGCAAACTGCATATATTTTTTTCTTCATCTACCTCTGAAAAAATATTGGGCTTCTAGCTGTGTGTGGGACTTGTTCTATTAATCCATCTATACAGACCTCCATCAGGTTGCAAACTGCATATATTTTTTTCTTCATCTACCTCTGAAAAAATATTGGGCTTCTAGCTGTGTGTGGGACTTGTTCTATTAATCCATCTATACAGACCTCCATCAGGTTGCAAACTGAATATATTTTTTTCTGCATCTACCTCTGAAAAAATATTGGGCTTCTAGCTGTGTGTGGGACTTGTTGTATTAGTCCATCTATACTGACCTCCATCAGGTTGCAAACTGAATATATTTTTTTCTGCATCTACCTCTGAAAAAATATTGGGCTTCTAGCTGTGTGTGGGACTTGTTCTATTAATCCATCTATACAGACCTCCATCAGGTTGCAAACTGAATATATTTTTTTCTGCATCTACCTCTGAAAAAATATTGGGCTTCTAGCTGTGTGTGGGACTTGTTGTATTAGTCCATCTATACTGACCTCCATCAGGTTGCATACTGAATATATTTTTTTCTGCATCTACCTGTAGTGCCGGCGTCCCTGCCCTCTGCTAGGCAGGGACGCTGCTCCCCTCACCGCTCTGCCCCGTGCCCGGCGTCCCTCTCCCGCTCTGCTGTCAGCGCGCGCTCCTTCCCGGCGTCCTCCTCCCGCTCTGCTCTCAGCGCGCGCTCCTTCCCGGCCCCTGTGCTTAGGGCGCGCGCGCGCGCGCTCCCCTCCTCTTAAAGGGGCCGCGCGCGTCGTCCTAAGGAGTCCCCGGCCAATGGCCGGAGGACTTCATCATATATAAGGCACCTCCTCCAAAATGGAGGTGCCCGAGCAATGTTGTTTGCACCTGTGTCTCACCTGTGCTTCAGGTCCCGTTGCCAGTTACCTGCCAGTTACCTGTCAGATTCCTGCCTGATTACTTGCTACCTGTCTGCTAGTCTGAGGTCCGACGGTCTGCCTTACTACTCCTGTCAGTCTGTCTAAGGACCAGCCTGCCCGCTCACCTGTGAGCGCTTCTCCGCTACCTGCCTGCTTGCCTGCCCGGAGGCTACGCTGTCACGTGCTGTGACCACCAGCTATTCCAGAGACTCTCGCCCGCTCACCTGGGAGCGCACATCAGCTACCTGCCTGCCTGCCTGAGGTCCGACGGTCTGCCTACCAACTCCTGTCAGTCTGTCTATGGACCAGCTTGCCCACTCACCTGGGAGCGCACACCTGCTATCTGCCTGCTAGCCTACCTGGAGGCTCCGCCGTCACGTGCTGTGACCACCCGCCTGTCCAGAGACTTCTGCCCGCTCACCTGGGAGCGCTCATCTGTCGCCTGTCCGCTGGTCTTCCTGGAGGCTCCGCCGTCACATGCTGTGACCACCCGTTCATCCAGAGACTCTCGCCTGCTCACCTGGGAGCGCTCATCTGTCGCCTGTCCGCTGGTCTTCCTGGAGGCTACGCCGTCACATGCTGTGACCACCCGTTCATCCAGAGACTCTCGCCTGCTCACCTGGGAGCGCTCATCTGTCGCCTGTCCGCTGGTCTTCCTGGAGGCTCCGCCGTCACATGCTGTGACCACCCGTTCATCCAGAGACTCTCGCCTGCTCACCTGGGAGCTCTCGTCTATCTTCAGCCGCCACAGGTCGTACCAACCCTATACCTAGAGACTGCCCCGGTCACTTGCCGTGACCTCCAGCCCCGTTCACTCAGAGACTGTCCCGTTCACTCAGAGACTGTCCCGTTCACTCAGAGACTGTCCAGGTCACCTCCTGTGACTGCCTGCCTGGTCGCCACCCGCTCCCTTACAAGGACCGCCCCCTTGTATTGTAGCCCAGAGGTTCCGCCTCCCAGACCCGTTACAGTTTGCTCGGGCCATGGAACCCGGTGGCACCCAAGCTCCCTCGCTCTCGGACCTGTGTCATGAACTGTCCCGTCAAAGGTCCCAACAGGAGTCCATCTTGGGACACCTGCGGAATGTCAATACTCGCCTGGATACTCTGACTGCTCCACCGACAACCTCCGCCAGTGCCATGTCTCGCAATCCGGCAGCTCCGCTGCCCACTAATTCCATGGTATCCTACCCCGGACCCCGGCTTTCTGCACCTCCTCGCTTCGGAGGCGACTCCGTCCAGGCTCGGGGCTTCATAAATCAGTGCACCCTGCACTTTGAACTATTGTCCCACCAGTTTAACTCCGACCGAGCCAAAATTGCATTCATCATGTCCCATCTCACCGGGGAGGCTCTGGCCTGGCTAAATCCTCTATGGGAGAGAGGAGACCCCCTGGTGTCCAACTTGCCTGCTTTTCTCATGGCTTTCCGGAAAGTCTTCGACGAACTCGGACGGAAGACCTCATCCGCATCATCATTGCTACGCCTCCGTCAGGAAAGCCTCACCGTGGGCCAATATGCCATACGGTTCCGTACCCTTGCCTCGGAGCTGGCCTGGGATAACGACGCTCTGGTTTCCGTCTTCTGGGAGGGTCTGTCCGGCCGTATTAAAGATGAACTTGCCGGTCGGGACATTCCTACCACTCTCGATGACTTAATAACTCTTGCCACCCGGATTGACCTACGGTTCCAGGAGCGTGCCAGAGAGGTCACCCGTGAGAGGAGGTTACTACGTCTAGCTCCTACTTTTCAGAAACCCGTCACTCCTTCTGTCTCTAACCAGGTACACCCTCCTGAGCCTATGCAGGTCGACCAGACCAAGATGGTCAAGACCCGTCAGGACTTACACCGTGCCGAGGGGACCTGCTTCTACTGTGGCAGTAAGGAGCACCGGATCCGTGCCTGCCCGGAGAGGTCGGGAAACGCCTGTGTCTAGGTTCGCTCAGAGAGGTCCACCTAGACAAGAATAAATCCTCTCCATCCCTGCTGTTGTCAGTTTCAATCGTCTACGGGGAGAACCGTTATTTCGAACTAGCCCAACTGGACTCTGGAGCAGCCGGGAATCTTATTTCACAGTCCCTGGTAGAGAAATACCGCATCCCCACCAAACCTCTGGCTGTACCCTTGTCTGTGGCTGCCGTGGATGGGGGGCTCTTACCACGCCCCATCCAACTCATCACCGAATCCATTACTCTGCAGGTGGGAATGCTGCATTCTGAAAGTATCTCCTTTCATGTTCTGCCTGGACTCTCTCACGCCCTCTTGCTAGGTCTGCCTTGGCTCCAGAAACATGCACCCGTGCTTGACTGGCAAACCGGAGAAGTCCTTCGCTGGGGACAAGACTGTCATAAGACCTGCCTGGTTCCCGTCCATCCCGTCCGTCCCTCTCCTACCCCAGCTAATCTACCTGGACTTCCGATTCCTTATTGGTCTTATGCTGATGTCTTTAATAAAAAGGAGGCAGAGACATTACCCCCTCATAGACCATACGACTGTCCCATCGACCTGTTACCCGGTACTACTCCTCCCCGTGGGCGTATTTATCCTTTATCCGCTGCTGAGACCCGGTCGATGTCCGAATATATTGAGGAGAATCTGGCCAGGGGATTCATCCGGAAATCTACCTCCCCGGCGGGAGCAGGCTTCTTTTTCGTCAAAAAGAAGGACGGCTCTCTCCGTCCCTATATAGACTATAGAGGCCTAAACCAGATCACGGTGAAGAATAAGTACCCCCTTCCGCTCATTCCAGAATTATTTGATCGTCTGAGGGGGGCTAGAATCTTCACCAAACTAGACCTCCGTGGGGCGTACAACCTGGTTCGTATCCGTCAGGGGGATGAATGGAAGACGGCATTCAACACCCGGGACGGCCACTATGAATACCTGGTAATGCCCTTTGGTCTCTGTAACGCTCCTGCCGTCTTTCAAGAGTTGGTCAATGACATCTTCCGGGACCTTCTCTACTCCTGCGTAGTGGTGTACCTGGACGACATCTTGGTCTTCTCTCCGGATCTCCAGACTCACCGGAGGGACGTTCGTCAGGTCCTGCTCAGGCTCAGGCAGAATCACCTCTTCGCTAAATACGAGAAATGCCTCTTTGAGCAGACCTCGCTTCCGTTTTTGGGCTACATTATTTCTCAGACCGGCCTACGAATGGATCCAGAGAAACTGTCTGCCATCGAGAAATGGCCCCGACCGGAGGGGTTGAAAGCCATTCAGCGGTTCCTGGGCTTCGCCAACTACTACCGCCTCTTCATACCACACTTCTCTTCCCGGACTGCCCCAATTTCCGCGCTCACCCGTAAGGGTACTAATCCCAAACAGTGGCCGCCCGAAGCAGAAGAAGCCTTTCTTTCCTTAAAACAGGCCTTCTCTTCCGCCCCGGTGCTGCATCGCCCGGACGGCAACAAGCAGTTCTTCCTGGAAGTGGACGCCTCCTCCTCTGGAGCTGGAGCGGTACTTACTCAAAAATCTTCTTCCGGGAGGATGGTAACTTGCGGCTTCTTCTCTAAACTCTTCTCCTCCTCAGAGCGCAATTATTCCATAGGAGATCGAGAGTTATTGGCCATCAAACTGGCATTGGAGGAGTGGCGTTACCTGCTTGAGGGGGCTCTTCACCCAGTAATAATTTACACTGACCACAAGAACTTGGCTTACCTCCAGCATGCCCAGAGACTTAACCCGCGCCAAGCCCGGTGGTCCTTGTTTTTTGCTCGTTTTGATTTTGTCCTTCATATTCGCCCGGCTGACAAAAACGTCAAGGCGGACGCCTTGTCTCGATCCTTTCTGGTATCTGATCTCGAGGAAGATCCGAAACACATCATCGATCCCGCCAGAGTAATGCAGGTGGCTCCCGTGAGTCTAAATCGTCTCCCTCCCGGAAAGACGTTCGTATCAGTACCTGATCGGGAGAAGATCCTTCACTGGGGTCACTCGTCTAAACTGGCTGGCCACGCTGGTCAGAAGAAGACCCTCCAGCTTATTTCCCGTCACTACTGGTGGCCTACCCTGCACAAGGATGTAATAGACTTTGTTTCTGCCTGTGTGTCCTGCGCCCGCAACAAGGTTCCGAGACATCTGCCAGCCGGTCGCCTCCTTCCGCTCCCAGTACCTGCTGCCCCCTGGCAGCATATTGCAATGGACTTCATAACTGACCTCCCACTCTCTGCCGGTTGTACGGTCATTTGGGTGGTCGCTGACCGCTTCTCCAAGATGGCTCATTTCGTTCCCCTACCAGGCCTCACGTCTGCACCCGAGCTAGCTAGAGACTTTATTCGTCACATCTTCCGTCTTCATGGCCTGCCCCTCCACATCGTGTCGGATCGTGGGGTACAGTTCACCTCACGCTTCTGGAGAGCCACTTGTAAACTACTAGACGTCACCCTGGACTTCTCTTCCGCTTACCACCCACAGTCCAATGGTCAAGTGGAGCGGATCAATCAGAACCTGACCAGTTACCTCCGGCACTTCGTTAATGCCCACCATTCTGACTGGGTGGATCTCCTACCATGGGCCGAGTTCTCTTACAATAATCACGAGAGCGAATCCTCCTCCAAATCCCCGTTTTTTGTAGTCTTTGGTCAGCATCCTCGGATTCCTTTTCCTGTCTCCACCTCGGTGGACAACCCGGCTGCGGAATCTCTCGTTAGCAAATTTTCCTCCATTTGGGAGAGTACCCGATCCGCACTCCTTCAGTCGTCCGAACGGATGAAAAGACACGCTGACAAAAAACGCCTGGATCCTCCTCAATTTCGTCCAGGAGATAAGGTCTGGCTCTCATCTAAATATGTTCGACTCAAGATACCTTCTTACAAGTTAGGGCCTCGGTTCATCGGACCTCTGGAGGTCACCAGTCAGATCAACCCGGTGGCCTATAAATTGAAACTCCCGGCCAACTTATGGATCCCTAACTCCTTCCATGTATCTCTCCTCAAACCTGTGGTACTTAACTCTTTTTCCAAGTCTACAGGTACGCCTCCTGCTCCGGTTTCCGCTGAGGACGAGTTTGAGGTAGAGAACATTCTTGCCACCAAAAGGGTAAGAGGAAAGACCTTTTTTCTGGTAGATTGGAAGGGGTTTGGTCCTGAGGAGAGAACGTGGGAGCCCCGGGAGAACATCCATGCCCCTCTCATCCTAGCTAAATTTCTGTCTGGCCTAAAAAAGGGGGGGCCTAAAGGGGGGGGTACTGTAGTGCCGGCGTCCCTGCCCTCTGCTAGGCAGGGACGCTGCTCCCCTCACCGCTCTGCCCCGTGCCCGGCGTCCCTCTCCCGCTCTGCTGTCAGCGCGCGCTCCTTCCCGGCGTCCTCCTCCCGCTCTGCTCTCAGCGTGCGCTCCTTCCCGGCCCCTGTGCTTAGGGCGCGCGCGCGCGCTCCCCTCCTCTTAAAGGGGCCGCGCGTCGTCCTAAGGAGTCCCCGGCCAATGGCCGGAGGACTTCATCATATATAAGGCACCTCCTCCAAAATGGAGGTGCCCGAGCAATGTTGTTTGCACCTGTGTCTCACCTGTGCTTCAGCGCTCAGGTCCCGTTGCCAGTTACCTGCCAGTTACCTGTCAGATTCCTGCCTGATTACTTGCTACCTGTCTGCTAGTCTGAGGTCCGACGGTCTGCCTTACTACTCCTGTCAGTCTGTCTAAGGACCAGCCTGCCCGCTCACCTGGGAGCGCTTCTCCGCTACCTGCCTGCTTGCCTGCCCGGAGGCTACGCTGTCACGTGCTGTGACCACCAGCTATTCCAGAGACTCTCGCCCGCTCACCTGGGAGCGCACATCAGCTACCTGCCTGCCTGCCTGAGGTCCGACGGTCTGCCTACCAACTCCTGTCAGTCTGTCTATGGACCAGCTTGCCCGCTCACCTGGGAGCGCACATCTGCTATCTGCCTGCTAGCCTACCTGGAGGCTCCGCCGTCACGTGCTGTGACCACCTGCCTGTCCAGTGACTCCTGCCCGCTCACCTGGGAGCGCTCATCTGCTACCTGTCTGTTTGCCTACCCGGAGGCTCTGCCGTCACGTGCTGTGACCACCCGCCTGTCCAGAGACTTCTGCCCGCTCACCTGGGAGCGCTCATCTGTCGCCTGTCCGCTGGTCTTCCTGGAGGCTCCGCCGTCACATGCTGTGACCACCCGTTCATCCAGAGACTCTCGCCTGCTCACCTGGGAGCTCTCGTCTATCTTCAGCCGCCACAGGTCGTACCAACCCTATACCTAGAGACTGCCCCGGTCACTTGCCGTGACCTCCAGCCCCGTTCACTCAGAGACTGTCCCGTTCACTCAGAGACTGTCCCGTTCACTCAGAGACTGTCCAGGTCACCTCCTGTGACTGCCTGCCTGGTCGCCACCCGCTCCCTTACAAGGACCGCCCCCTTGTATTGTAGCCCAGAGGTTCCGCCTCCCAGACCCGTTACACTACCTCTGAAAAAATATTGGGCTTCTAGCTGTGTGTGGGACTTGTTCTATTAATCCATCTATACAGACCTCCATCAGGTTGCAAACTGAATATATTTTTTTCTGCATCTACCTCTGAAAAAATATTGGGCTTCTAGCTGTGTGTGGGACTTGTTGTATTAGTCCATCTATACTGACCTCCATCAGGTTGCAAACTGAATATATTTTTTTCTGCATCTACCTCTGAAAAAATATTGGGCTTCTAGCTGTGTGTGGGACTTGTTCTATTAATCCATCTATACAGACCTCCATCAGGTTGCAAACTGAATATATTTTTTTCTGCATCTACCTCTGAAAAAATATTTGGCCTTCTAGCAGTGTGTGGGACTTTCTCTATTAGTCCATCTATACTGACCTCCATCAGGTTGCAAATTAAAAATAATTTTTATCTGCATCTAGCTCTGAAAAAATATTTGGCCTTCTAGCAGTTTGTGGGACTTTATCTATTAGTCCATCTATACTGACCTCCATCAGGTTGCAAATTAAAAATAATTTTTATCTGCATCTAGCTCTGAAAAAATATTTGGCCTTCTAGCAGTGTGTGGGACTTTCTCTATTAGTCCATCTATACTGACCTCCATCAGGTTGCAAATTGAATATAATTTTTTCTGCATCTAACCCAGCCAATAGTTTTGGCCTAATACCACAGTTTGGCCACTCAGTTCTGCTCGGTTCCCATCCATTGTTTTTTTGTGCAAACAACTCCAGAGTTGTTAATTAGTTAACCACTAAAATGAGTGGAAAAAGGCCTGCTGCTGGTGGAAAGGGGAATAGGCGTGTTGGGAAGGGGAAAAAAGGTTGTGTCCGTGGGGTAGGTGTTAAAGCAACAGTAACATCTGCAGAAGAAAGACCATCTTACAGCCAAACTAAAATGTCTACTTCTTTTAGCGGACAATGTGATAAGATCCCTTTCTTACGGCCACGCCAATCGCTACAAAGTCCAGATGAGGCACAAAAACAGCAGGTGCTTCAACGGATATCAAGTGCTCCTTTAAGTGGGCTCTCCTCCACATCAAGTTCAACATCACAAATACTCCAGTCCTCAAAGGTGTCACCCCAATCGCACTTGCTTCCTCACAGCTCCCAAATCTCCAGCTGCCCGTCTGAGTATGAGGTAGAACAGATGGTTGAGTCTGCAGAGCTGTTTACTCATACTATAGCCTGGGAATCAGAGGTCGACTCCAGCGCTTCTGTGAATCCAGACGAGGAAATGATCTGCACTGCTGCCCAGAATCTTTATGAGTCGGATCCAGGACCAGACGCAGAAGGTTCTGACCATAATGTAGACCCTCATTCCCAAACTGTAACTCCTGTTGGTGGAGACAATGAGGAAGACGATGATAAGACTCAAATACCTGATTGGAGCGACAACTTTAGTTTTTTGTCAGGGCAGGAACAGGTTGGCTCTGAGGACGACGGGTGTGATAACGCACAGGGTGATGATGATGAGGTTGGAGATCCGACTTACTGTCAACCCACAGTCAGCCAAGAGATGAGGTCAGCAGAGGAGGTGGAGGAAGATGCTAGTGACGACGAGGTCAGGTTGCGCCTTCCTGGACAGAGACGTAGTACTGGAAGCACATCAACAACTGCATCCTCAAACACAACTCTGCCTCTCACCACAAGTTGTGGTGGCTCTTCAGGTCGCATGGGTGCTAAGCCTTGCATAGCCTGGGTATTTTTTCAGATCGATAAAGATGACCCAACTCGTGTTATCTGTAACATTTGTCAGCAAAAGCTAAGTAGAGGCCAAAAAATACATAGTTTGAGTACTTCATGCATGAACCGGCACATGGACATGAAGCATAAGTTGCAGTGGGAAGCTCAGTGTGCTACAATGCGGCCTAGACGGTCGGGCCAACCACCGTCTGCCATATCTTGTGCATCCGCGGCCTCTTCATCCTCTGTGACTGGGGGGACAGCAGTCACACCTGTTTTGGGGCGCAGACCTGCCACCTCTTTACCCACAACAGCCAGCGTGATTGGCAGGTCATCATTTTCTTTGGAGGTGGTAACACCAGCTGGTGTTGAGCGCTGTCCGACATCGATAGCACCACCTTTGGATCAAGGCAACCTAACATGTCCGCCTGCATCTTCCTCACAGACCGGCAGTTTGCCGGGGACACCCTTATCAACCCCGTCTAAGCACAATAGCCAGCCCTCGGTCCCTCAGATGTGGACAAGTAAAAGACCATTTCCTCCTAGCCATGAGAAAGCTAAGAGGTTGAATTTCACCATCTGCAAGTTCTTGGCTACAGAAATGCTGCCTTTCCGCCTGGTGGACACAGAGGATTTTCGAGACCTTATGTCCATCGCAGTGCCCCAGTACCAGATGCCCTGTCGGCACTACTTCTCAAAGAAAGGTGTGCCTGCGCTCCACCAGCATGTCGCACACAACATCACCGCTTCTTTGAGAAACTCTGTGTGTGACATGGTGCATTTCACCACAGACACTTGGACGAGTAGGCATGGACAGGGGCGTTACATGTCGCTGACTGGGCACTGGGTAACTATGGTGACAGCAGGACAAGTGGCTGCTGTCCAAGTCTTGCCGTCCCCACGAGTTGTGCGTCAATCCTCTTTATGTCAAAGTTCCTCCACTGCTTCTGCCTCCTCAACCTCCTCTCGGTCTTCCACCTGCATCCAAAGCCTGTCTGGTCATGCCACAAGCTTTCTAACTGCGCAGAAGGGATCCTGCACACCTCCTTACTATGCTGGCAGTAGGGCTCAACGTCATCAGGCGGTTTTTACATTGAAATGTCTGGTAAATGTGAGTCACACAGCTGAGGAGTTGTGGTCAGCTCTGGAGAACCAATTTCATGAATGGTTGTCTCCACTGGACCTGAAACCAGGAAAGGCCGTGTGCGACAATGCTGCAAACCTGGGTGCGGCCCTCCGCCGGGGCAATGTCACACACGTGCCTTGTATGGCTCACGTGTTGAACCTGGTTGTCCAGCAATTTTTAGCCCACTATCCCAGACTAGATGGCCTTCTGCAGAGGGCACGGTCGCTGTGTGCTCACTTTCGACGTTCGCATCCCGCAGCTCAGCGACTTACATCTCTACAGAAGTCGTTGGGCCTGCCACTTCACCGGCTAAAATGCAATGTGCCTACTCGGTGGAATTCAACTCTGCACATGTTGCAGTGACTGTGGCAGCACCGACAAGCCCTGGTGCAATACGTTCTGACGTATAGCCTGGGCCAACGAGATCCAGAGGTGGGGCAAATCACGCTGGAGGAGTGGTCTCAGATCAGGGACCTATGCACCCTTCTGCACAGTTTTGAAATGGCGACGAAGATGTTTAGTGCTGACGATGCCATTATCAGCATGACTATTCCGGGGATTTACATGCTGGAGCACATGTTAAACAGAATTCGGAGTCAGGTGGTGGCACAAGAGGAGGTGGAGGAAGTAGAGGAGGAGGAGTTGTATGCGGAAGGGCTTACATCTGCAAGGTCCAGACGGTCGGCAGCACCAAGGCGGCAGGCATGTGAGGGTGGGGGAGATGGTTTTACCAGGGCGCATGGTAGCAGCCAAACTAGTGAGGAAGGTGCAGGAGCCCAGGAAGAAGTGGAGGACGAACTGATGGAAGACTCATCAGATGAGGGAGACCTTGATCACATTTCTGTTGTGCGAGGTTGGGGGGAGAGGACAGAGGAAGGAAGCATGATTGTTACCTCGCCACCAACACAACAGGGACTTGGTGCTCCTGGATGCGCAACACACATGAGTGCCTTCTTGCTGCACTACCTGCAACATGACCCTCGAATTGTGAGAATTAGAAATAATCCTGACTACTGGGTTGCCACACTGTTAGATCCCCGGTACAAAAGTAAATTTGCAGAAATTATTCCTGCCATAGAAAGGGATGCACGCATGCAGGAGTATCAGCAGAGACTGTTGCAGAATCTTACATGTGCTTTTCCACAAAATACCAGTGGTGCACGTAGTGAATCTCACAGTTCCAACTTGCCAACCGTGGGACCGTCAAGTGTTCAGCACTCAAACCGTAACAGAACCACTGTATCTGCTGGTAACATCAATTTTGCGGAATCATTTCACCACTTTTTTAGCCCATCCTTTGCAAGGCCACAGGAGACAAGAAGTCTGACACATAGTCAACGCCTAGAGACGATGGTACAGGAGTATCTCCAAGTAAACATTGAAGCCACGACTGTGTCACTCGACCCTTGCTCTTTTTGGGCTTCCAATCTGGATAAATGGCCGGAGCTAGCCACTTACGCCTTGGAGATCTTGTCATGCCCCGCAGCCAGCGTTCTGTCTGAACGTGTGTTCAGCGCTGCTGGTGGTGTGCTGACAGATAAGCGCACGCGGCTCTCCACTGATAATGTAGACAGACTCACGTTCATAAAGATGAACAAATCATGGATCCGAAACGACTTTTCTACCCCTGTGTCATCCTGGGGAGAGTAAAAGCTTGATGATTGGTTAAAATCACCCTACCAACCGTTTTAAGCTTTCAAATTACTAATCATGTTTATCTGTATCTTGGCTGGAAAATAATTTGGGCTTTGTAGCAGTGTGCAGCACTGATTCTATTAGGCCATCTATAATAGGCTCCACCAGATTTAAAATTACTAATCATGTTTATCTGTATCTTGACTGGAAAATAATTTGGGCTTTGTAGCAGTGTGCAGCACTGATCCTATTAGGCCATCTATACTAAAGCTTCACCAGATTTAAAATTAATAATAATTTTTAGCTGCATCTAGCCCGGAAACTAATTTTGGGGCTCCGAGATGCGCAAGACACATAAGTGCCTTCTTGCTGCACTACCTGCAGCATGACCCTCATATTGTCAGAATTCGAAGTAATCATGACTACTGGGTTGCCACACTCTTAGATCCCCCAAACTTTTCGATCAACCTTTTCATTTTAATAAAGGCCAAAAAAATGGTCATTTTTGAAATTATAAGCATTAGCAGGTTGTTAGAAACTGAAATCAAACAGTTTTCAACTCAAAACTTTATTCTAGGTGATGTTACATTTTCACATAGGACCCCTTGTTCGAAAGGAGCTTCTGAACTCTCTCGTCCATTGAATTTGTCAGGTTTTGGATGGTTTCTGCTTCAATTGTTTTGCATGAGGACAGAATACCCTCCCAGAGCTGTTGCTTAGATGTGAACTGCCTCCCGCCATCATAGACACTCCGTTTAATGATGCTCCAAAGGTTCTGAATGGGGTAGAGGTCAGGGGAGCATGGGGGTCACACCATAAGTTTGTCCCCTTTTATGCCCATATCAGCCAGAGATGCAGATGTTTTATGTGCAGCATGAGATGGTGCATTATCATGCAGAAAAATGATCTTGCTGTGAAATACACGGTTCTTCTTCTTGAACCATGGCAGGAAGTGCTGTTTGAGAAAATCCACATACATTATGGAGTTCATCTTTAGCGCCTTCAGGGATCCCAAAGGGGCCGACAATCTCTCTCCCCATGATTCCAGCCCAAAACATTACTCCACCTCCTCCTTGTTGGCGCTGTAGCCGTGTTTGCGTGGGGTGTCCATCAACCAGCCATCCTCCACTCCATCCATCTGGACCATCGAGCGCTGCACGGCACTCATCCGTGAACAAAACAGTTTTGAAATCAGTCTTCATGTAATGTTTGGCCCACTGGAGCCGTTTCTGCATGTGTGAAGTGGATAGAGGAGGTCGACAGGATGGCGTATGCACAGCTGCAAACCTCTGAAGGACCCTGCATCTTGTTGTTCGGGGGACGTTGGAGGCACAAGCAGCTTCAAAAACTTGTCTGCTGCTATGACAAGGCTTTTTTGCCGCTGCTCTTTCAACCTGACGTAATTGCCTGTAGGAAAGAGTCCTCAATTTGCCCTTATCAGCACGCACACGTGTGTACTGTGAATCAGCTATATACTTCTTGATTGCCAAGACACTTCCTCCTGATCATCGCACAATGTTGATTGTAGTCATGCCTTGACCTAAACACTCCACAATTTGTTGCTTCTCAGCAGCCGACACATCCTATTTCTTTCCCATTTTGGCAGAAAATGTAGGCTGCTTAATAATGTGAGACAGCCTTCTTAAGTAGTCTTGCCTTTCATTGGACACACCTGCCAAACTAATTAGCACAGGTGTCTGCAATTGCTTACAGTGATATAAAGAGCCCTGACACACATCACCATCAATGAGTTTAACTGACAAACAAACAAATTCTTCCCTTATCACTCCTAAACACTTTTTGCATAATAATTTGGAACACAGTGTACATGTGCTTTTCCACAAAACACCAGTGGTTCACGTAGTGAATCTTACAGTTCTAACTTGCCAACCGTGGTCTGTATGGAGTTGTTCAATAAAGGGCCCAAAATTAAGATAACATAGATGGGAGAGGTCTCTATGAATAGGAATTCCTAAGTATTTGATACCCTGTGAGGGCCAGGCAAAGGGAAAGTTGGACTGGATGGGATGGAATCCTATATGGATTTGGGGAGGGAGACATCGAGGGCCTCAGACTTCGCTGCATTGATTTTAAAATTTGATCATGTAACAAAGTGATCTATTTCAGCCATAACAGCATGGATGGATATATGTGATTGAGTGATATATACTAGGACATCATCAGCAAATAGAGAGCACTTGTACTCGGTGCCTCCCACCTCAATCCACCTAATATTGGGGTTATGGCGAATTGATGAGAGCAGGTGCTCCGTCACTAGGATGTATAAGAGAGGGGACAGAGAACATCCCTGCCTTGTCCCATTGGTGATTGTGAAAGGTGATGAAAATGTTCTGACGCACCCCCTGGGCCTTGGGACACCCGGAGCCTTTTTGGTGGATGCTGGTGGTTGTAGTCTCCGTGGCGGCAACCCGGTTCCGTGGCTCAGGGCGGTCAAACCAGTGGCGGAACTATTTATGTGGTTTTGATGTTTAAATGTCCGACTACGCCACCCGTGGATTGCGGTCAGAGTGAACCGCCGCTCCAGGGCAGACCGCTGAGGCTGGTGTTGTGGGTGCAGCAGAGCGTAGCATAACTCCCCACGGGAGGAGTATAGCCTCAGGGCAGTGTATGCAGAGGATGGGGGTGATGGTGCAGGGCAGCAGCAGTAATGACACGGAGTCAGTGATGCAGTCCAGGGCCTTTACTCACAGTTCTTATTATCCAGACCACGTCTGCAGGTAACGGCTGCCCACGTCGTACTGTGCTCACCAGGTGAGGGGCTCAGACAACTCCCAGATAACTTTGGAGTGCTTCACAGGACCCCCTTTGTGTGTCCTTTGTCTGGCCTTTCTTACCAACCCTTCTGTCCGGCTGCCTCGGGCCTCCTCTTAGTAAACTTGGCGCCAGTTTCCCTGACCCTATGTGGTGCCTTCCTAGCGGGTGTAGCGAGGGGCTGCGCCACATAAAATGTCACAGCCTCCTGTATCTAGCTGAGGGTCGTTTCCTGCCTCCACTAGTTTCGGGGACCGGTCTCCCCCTTTGGCATGACCCCTCCACGCAGGTGGATTCGGGCGTGCGGTGGCGACTCGCCCGTCCGCACCCCTGAGATCCCTTCGTTCCTCATTCCTGGAGCCTTCTCCGCTCCTCTTCCTTCCTTCTCCCTCTTCCAGGCCTGGGCCTCTGTTACTAGGCCCGCCTCCGGAGCAGAGCTCATGCAGAGCCCCTGCTCCCTGCCACTTCTGCTCAGACTTCTCTGCACTGAACTAAGATGGTGCCCACCTTTTATACTCCCTTCTCAATGCACCCAGGAACTGCTTCCTCCCTGCTCCTGCACTACAGGGTTCCCCTTCCTCAGTGTTCCCTCCCCCCACTCCAGCCAGGGACAGGGACTGTCGTGCCCATCTCAGGGGCATATTGGTCGCCCTGCCCCACGGCAATGTGTTGTAATGCATGCAGGTGTCGGGTCCTGATCCACACTACATCCTTACCTGAGAGTGAGATATCACACCTCTGGGTGAGGTGCAATACCTCTGTAGCAACCGAGCCCTCAGGGTGCTACAGTTCCATTTATCTTCAGCCTAGGTGACGTATTGCGATACAGGGCCGTGATTTTGGCTATAAAAGGGTCCCCTAGACCCCTACCCCAAGCTTTTTAAGAGAATCATATATGGCGTGCCAGGAGACTCTATGGAATGCTTTCTCAGCATCCAACGAGAGTATCTAATTACAAATTTTTAACTGCATCTAGCCCAGGAAATACTTTGTGCCTAGTAGCAGGGTCTGCTAGTCAGCGGATTATCCCGGCTGTTAAGCAAGCTACACCACCTGTAGTTTGGACACTTCATTTTTTCAAAGGAAATGCTTCGGGACCACGGAATACTCAGTGAAGAGCATCAGGAGGCACCCCAAGGCATAGGGGCTCGGACTGGCAGTAGGATGCCTTGCGGTGAACAGCCGAGCTCGATCCTTATAAAAGCTTTTTAACTGCAGCAGCTTTAGTGGACGCTACTGGAGCTGGAATTACGCGGCTGCTGGCATGAGACTTGCCCTCCAATAGATCCTTGTAAATGGATTTAAAGTGTATTTATTCAAATTAGAGAGACAATTTAAATTAAAAAGCTTAGAGCTGCCTCCACCACAGGGGGGCTCGCTCGACCCACCAGCGGACAGGCACCAGTATTGGGAGAGGGGGGCTGGCCGTCAGGGTTCACCGCGGCTCTGGCACAAACCCGGCGACATGGAGGTGGCACGGGCAGGAGCGGACTGATCGTGTCGGCTTCTCACTTTTTGGATTTTAGAAGGGCATGACATGCCTATATCTGTGTCTCCCCCTCCTTTTACTCCTCCACCTCTTTTCTTTTCGCATGACTATATGTACTTGTCACTTTTCCATGTGTTAGTTGTGTCTTCTGAGCAGTTTGTCAGCTTTTGGACACCTTTGAAGGTGTTTTCTATGTGTTTCTATGTGTTTTTGTTTGCCTGCCATTGGTTTTAACGGTGTTCGAAGGTGTTCGACGAACAGTTCGGCGAACACATGGGTGTTCGATGAACCGAACCGAACTCGAACACTACGGGGGTGGCTCAACACTAATTGTTACCTCGCCACCAACACAACAGGTACTTGGTGCTCCTGGATACGCAAGACACATGAGTGCCTTCTTGCTGCACTACCTGCAACATGACCCTCGAATTGTGAGAATTAGAACTAATCCTGACTACTGAGTTGCCACACTGTTAGATCCCCGGTGCAAAAGTAAATTTGCAGAAATTATTCCTGCCATAGAAAGGGATGCATGCATGCAGGAGTATCAGCAGACACTGTTGCAGAATCTTACCTGTGCTTTTCCACAAAACACCAGTGGTGCACGTAGTGAATCTCACAGTTGCAACTTGCCAACCGTGGTACCGTCGAGTGTTCAGCACTCAAAACGTAACAGAAACACAGTATCTGCTAGTAACATCAATTTTGCAGAATCATTTCACCACTTTTTTAGCCCATCCTTTGCAAGGCCACAGGAGACAAGAAGTCTGACACATAGTCAACACCTAGAGACGATGGTACAGGAGTATCTCCAAGTAAACATTGAAGCCATGGCTGTGTCACTGGACCCTTGCTCTTTTTGGGCTTCAAACCTGGATAAATGGCCGGAGCTCGCCACTTACGCCTTGGAGATCTTGTCATTCCCCGCAGCCAGCGTTCTGTCTGAACGTGTGTTCAGTGCTGCTGGTGGTGTGCTGACAAATAAACGCACGCGGCCCTCCACTGATAATGTAGACAGACTCACGTTCATAAAGATGAACAAATCATGGATCCAAAAGGACTTTTCTACCCCTGTGTCATCCTGGGGAGAGTAAAAGCTTGATGATTTGTTAAAATCACCTCACCAACCATTTTAAGCTTTCAAATTACTAATCATGTTTATCTGTATCTTGGCTGGAAAATAATCTGGGCCTTGTAGCAGTGTGCAGTACTGATTCTATTAGGCCATCTATACGAAACTCCACCAGATTTAAAATTACTAATCATGTTTATCTGTATCTTGGCTGGAAAATAATTTGGGCCTTGTAGCAGTTTGCAGTACTGATTCTATTAGGCCATCTATACTAAACTCCACCAGATTTAAAATGACTAATCATGTTTATCTGTATCTTGGCTCTAAAATAATTTGGGCCTTGTAGAAGTTTGCAGTACTGATTCTATTAGGCCATCAATACTAAGCTCCACCAGCTTTCAAATTAATAATAATTGTTAGCTGCATCTAGCCGGAAAATAATTTTGGGGCTCCTAGATGCACAAGACACATGAGTGCCTTCTTGCTGCACTACCTGCAACAAGACCCTCAGATTGTCAGAATTCGAAATAATCCTGACTACTGGGTTGCCACACTCTTAGATCCCCCACACTCTTCGATCAACCTTTTCATTTTAATAAAGGACAAAAAAATGGTCATTTTTAAATTTATAAGCATTAGCAGGTTATTAGAAACTGAAATCAAACAGTTTTCAACTCAAAACTTTATTCTAGGTGAGTTACATTTGCACATAGGACCCCTTTTTCAAAAGGAGCTTCTGAACTCTCTCGTCCATTGAATTTGTCAGGTTTTGGATGGTTTCTGCTTCAATTGTTTTGCATGAGGACAGAATACCCTCCCAGAGCTGTTGCTTAGATTTGAACTGCCTCCCGCCATCATAGACACTCATTTTGATGATGCTCCAGAGGTTCTCAAAGGGGTTGAGGTCAGGGGAGCATGGGGGTCACACCATAAGTTTGTCCCCTTTTATGCCCAAATCAGCCAGAGATGCAGATGTGTTATGTGCAGCATGAGACGGTGCATTATCATGCATGAAAATGATCTTGCTGCGGAATACACAGTTCTTCTTCTTGAAACATGGCAGGAAGTGCTGTTTGAGAAACGCCACATACATTATGGAGTTCATCATTACCCCTTCAGGGATCTTAAAGGGGCCGACAATCTCTCTCCCCATGATTCCAGCCCAAAACATTACTCCACCTCCTCCTTGTTGGCGCCGTAGCCGTGTTTGCATGGGGTGTCCATCAACCAGCCATCCTCCACTCCATCCATCTGGACCATCGAGCGTTGCACGGCACTCATCGGTGAACAAAACAGTTTTGAAGTCAGTCTTCATGTATTGTTTGGCCCACTGGAGCCGTTTCTGCTTGTGTACAGTGGATAGAGGAGGTCGACAGGATGGCTTATGCACAGCTGCAAACCTCTGTAGGACCCTGCATCTTGTTGTTCGGGGGACGTTGGAGGCACCAGCAGCTTGAAAAACTTGTCTACTGCTATGACAAGACATTTTTGCTGCTGCTCATTTAACCTGACGTAGTTGACTGTAGGAAAGAGTCCTCAATTTTCCCTTATCAGCATGCGCAAGTGTGTACTGTGAATCAGCTACATACTTCTTGATTGTGCGATGATCAGGATGAAGTGTCTTTGCAATGTTGATTGTAGTCATGCCTTGACCTAAACACTCCACAATTTGTTGCTTCTCAGCAGCCGACACATCCTTTTTCTTTCCCATTTTGGCAGAAAATGTAGGCTGCTTAATAATGTGGGACAGCCTTCTTAAGTAGTCTTGCCTTTTATTGGACACAACTGCCAAACTAATTAGCACAGGTGTCTGCAATTTCTTACAGTGATATAAAGAGACCTGACACACATCCCCATCAATGAGTTTAACTGACAAACAAAAAATTCTTACCTTATCACTCCTAAACACTTTTTGCATAATAATTTGGAACACAGTGTACATGTGCTTTTCCACAAAACACCAGTGGTTCACGTAGTGAATCTTACAGTTCTAACTTGCCAACTGTGGTCTGTATGGAGTTGTTCAATAAAGGGCCCAAAATTAAGATAACATAGACGGGGGAGGTCTCTATGAATAGGAATTCCTAAGTATTTGATACCCTGTGAGGGCCAGGCAAAGGGAAAGTTGGACTGGATGAAATCCTGTATGGATTTGGGGAGGGAGACATCAAGGGCCTCAGACTTCGCTGCATTGATTTTAAAATTTGAATATGTAACAAAGTGATCTATTTCAGCCATAACAGCAGGGCTGGATATATGAGATTGAGTGATATATACTAGGACATTATCAGCAAATGCAGGGCACTTGTACTGGGTGCCTCCCACCTCAATCCGCTTAATATTGGGGTTATGGCGAATTGATGAGAGCAGGTGCTCCATCACTAGGATGTATAAGAGAGGGGGCAGAGGACATCCCTGCCTTGTCCCATTGGTGATTATGAAAGGTGATGAAAATGTTCCATTTATCTTCAGCCTAGGTGACGTATTGCGATACAGGGCCATGATTTTGCAAATAAAAGGGTCCCCTAGTCCCCTACCCCAAGCTTTTTAAGAGAATAATATATAGCGTGCCAGGAGACTCTATGGAATGCTTTCTCAGCATCCAACGAGAGTATCTATTTACACATTTTTAACTGCATCTAGCCCAGGAAATACTTTGTGCCTAGTAGCAGTGTCTGCTAGTCAGCGGATTATCCCGGCTGTTAAGCAAGCTGCACCACCTGTAGTTTGGACACTTAATTTTTTCAAAGGAAATGGTTCGGGCCCCCGGGACACTCAGTGAAGAGCATCGGGGAGGCACCCCAAGGCACAGGGGCTGGGACTGGCGGTAGGACGCCTTGCGGTGGACCACCAAGCTCGATCCTTATAAAAGCTTTTTAATTGCAGCAGCTTTAGTGGACGCTACTGGAGCTGGAATTACAGCGGCTGCTGGCATGAGACTTGCCCTTCAATAGATCCTTGCAAAAGGATTTAAAGTGTATTCATTCAAATTAGAGAGACAATTTAAATTAAAAAGATTATACCTGCCTCCACCGCAGGGACCCACCAGCGAACAGGCACAAGTATTGGGAGAGGGGGGCTGGCCGTCAGGGTCCACCGCGGCTCTGGCACAAACCCGGAGACACGGAGGTCGAACGGGCAGGAACGGACTGGCCGTGTCGGCTTCGCACTTTTTTGGTTTTAGAAGGGCATGACATGCCTATATCTGTGTCTCCCCCTCCTTTTACTCCTCCACCTCTATTCTTTTCGCATGACTATATGTACTTGTCACTTTTCCATGTGTTAGTTGTGTCTTCTGAGCAGTTTGTCAGCATTTGGACACCTTTGAAGTGTTTTCTATGTGTTTTCTATGTGTTTTTGTTTGCCTGCCATTGGTTTTAACGGTGTTCGATGGTGTTCGACGAACAGTTTGACGAACAGTTCGGCGAACATATGGGTGTTCGACGAACCGAACCGAACTCGAACACTACAGGGGTGGCTCAACACTATTTGTGATACTCTACATTTATTTGTTTAGACAAATTTATCTCAGCATCAGAGCAGAGCAAAGAGTTGCGGTTCAGCTCATAGCCCTCGATTCAGGGGTTAACTGGCTAACGTAAAAGATCAGTTGATCCAGCTGATTGTGTAGCAGGATACTGAAGATAGGGGTCACGACCTTTGACAGGTTCTGTTATGGGTGCTCAAATCTCCAGATCAAGGACCCGAGGAGCGCCATGCGTGATCTGGTGAGAATTGATCATGGCAGGGCAGCTGTAAGGGATGCAGCAAAGATATTAAAAAGGGCTGGTATGCCAGCCAAAGGATGCTGAGAGATGGAAGCGGTTCAGTCAGGAACATTCGGCATGGATTGAAAAGCATGAGTATGGAGTAGAGGTCGCAGCTTGGTTGAGTACTAGTGAGAAACATTATCCCCTTTTAATTTCTGATGATGATGATGATGATGAAACTGATCAGGTAGTGATCAGAAGCAGATCCCATACCAGACAACCCCCGACACCCAGTCGGGAACAAGGTCCAATTCAGGCTGCGCCCTCTGCTCCATCAGAGAATAGATCATAGTCAAGTGATAGATCAGAGTCAAGTATAAGTGTTGAGAAGGAAAAATCACTGTCCGAGGTTTCTACATCCCCAACAACCACGCATAGTGCCAGCACTATACCATATATGAATGAATCAACCAACCAGGTTCTCCAATCTCCTTCCCCATAACCCATGATGTATCCAACCATACCATCACTCCCCCCACAACACTCACCTCATTACCCTTACGCACAACAACCTACCATGATGCCACCGTACCAGGGTTATCAGTATCCCTGTTTGTATCCGGCACTCCCAATCAGTCCTGGTACACCTTGAAGGCCCGTCAGGGGTACACCTGAGAATCCCCCAGCCTATGCTAAAAGAAATCATTTCCCAGAGATCCCTTCTGGATCTACTGATAGTTTCTCAACCCCAATAAAGACAAAACATAATTCCCCTGAGAACAATACCTATCAACTCTCTCCCACGCATACTCTTATGCCCAGTGCAGAAACTGACCCATCACTCCACCTGCGCATAACACCATCCCCATCCATCCATTCACGCAAGGTGGAAATTTTGAAATTAAGAGCAGGTAAGCAGGGGATTTGGGAAGTCAAGAGCGAAGAGGATGACAGGGAAAATCAGGCTATTAGCTCAGTGACAAGTGAGGAAGGAAGTGGAGAGGAGAATGCAGGCACACACACGCAGCCCACAGCCCTCCCCTGCACACAGCAGCTAAAGAAAAAAATAGCACTACGCTCCAGAACATGGATCTGTCCACAATGTCAGGATAGTAACAGTAATACAATATTTCAGTGTGAAAACTGTAATCTTGACAAAGGGCAACCAGAAACTACAGCATTCCCAGTCATTACACAAACAACCAGAGCTGCGCAGGGAGAAGGAGGACAGCAGGTAAAAACGGATACCACCACTTGGTATAAACCATGGTCTAGGTCAGAGCAATTGTCAATGGCAAATAGTTTTCCAAACATGTATAAAAATCCCATAGGATATTATAAGGCGGTGAAAGGGGTAGTATGACGCTACGTGGAGTGATCTGGTACCGCTTTGTAATCTCAATGGTGGAGTACCACTTGTTGAAAAAGTTAAACAAGTCCATGAAGGAGACGGTATACTAGCGGTGACAGATGACACTAAAGCTCTAGACTCTGGGAAACAGTTTATTCTCTGGTTGAATGCAGTCACTAAAACAATGGCAGAAAGCCTGATCTCTGGGCTACCAGAGATATTCCTAGAACTCGAAGCCATAGACAAATTCCATGCTTGGTGCATAGCTGTGTTTAAAGATCATGTCTATAATTTGAATAATCCAAGGGAGTTAGGGTTCCTGAAAAATATGTTTATCACTGGTCTCAGAGAAGACCTCAGGGCTGAGGTGTTTAAGCTGCGCCCAGAATGCCTATATGCCCCCTTGGAGCAGTCAATATCCACATTCAGAGGCTTAGAACAGGCCATCAATAAGAGAAAATAGAAAAAGAAAGATAAGGTCACCCCAATTATGGTAATTATACACCCAGATGCCTTTCAGGATACTAATAAAGACGCAGTGAATTCAGCCACCCAGACTACTCTAGGCGGAAGGGTAGAGAAAAAGAAAAAAGTCATGGACCTGGAGGATTGTAAACAAAAGGGTCTCTGTTTTGGGTGCGGTGAGAAAGGTCACATAAAAAAGTACTGTCCACATAGACAAAGAGCAAGGACAGGACAAGCTTATGTCACCATTGCAAACACCGGACCAGAAGAAGATTTTTCAGACTATGAAATTGGCAGAAAAAAGAGAGGGGTCACTCACTGGTCTATTCGGGTGCTCTGAAGAAAAGAGTAATCTCAATTGCAAAAAGAACTTCGGCACTCCATACATGAATATATAAGAAATATTGTATCTAGACTAATGTCACTTTGAAAAATGAAGGTTTTTTGCGCATAAGTTGGCCAATTTATGTGTGCCCATCAACCATGACAAGGTCACCTTCGTATGATGGGAAAATACGCTACGCTACCACTGGATATGCCACTCTTGGGCTGTAAGCCTGTATGGACAATATGTCTCTGCTCGGGCTTTCAACCTACAATGTATGGGCTGGTAGAGCTAGTTAAAACCACCTGTGACTGAATGGGAGGGACACATGGTCAGAAAAAAGGCTGTCAAACTTCTAATAGTGTGAACACGTACCTGCTGCAATGCTCCAGGAGCGGGATCCCAAAAATGATTAATAGAAAAAAGAGAGGGGTCGCTCACTGGTCTATTCGGGTGCTCTGAAGAAAAGAGTAATCTCAATTGCAAAAAGAACTTCGGCACTCCATACATGAATATATAAGAAATATTGTATCTAGACTAATGTCACTTTGAAAAATGAAGGTTTTTTGCGCATAAGTTGGCCAATTTATGTGTGCCCATCAACCACGACAAGGTCACCTTCGTATGATGGGAAACTACGCTACGCTACCACTGGATATGCCACTCTTGGGCTGTAAGCCTGTATGGACAATATGTCTCTGCTTGGGCTTTTAACCTACAATGTATGGGCTGGTAGAGCTAGTTAAAACCACCTGTGACTGAATGGGAGGGACACATGGTCAGAAAAAAGGCTGTCAAACTTCTAATAGTGTGAACACGTACCTGCTGCAATGCTCCAGGAGCGGGATCCCAAAAATGATTAATAGAAAAAAGAGAGGGGTCGCTCACTGGTCTATTCGGGTGCTCTGAAGAAAAGAGTAATCTCAATTGCAAAAAGAACTTCGGCACTCCATACATGAATATATAAGAAATATTGTATCTAGACTAATGTCACTTTGAAAAATGAAGTTTTTTTGCGCATAAGTTGGCCAATTTATGTGTGCCTATCAACCACGACAAGGTCACCTTCGTATGATGGGAAACTACGCTACGCTACCACTGGATATGCCACTCTTGGGCTATAAGCCTGTATGGACAATATGTCTCTGCTTGGGCTTTTAACCTACAATGTATGGGCTGGTAGAGCTAGTTAAAACCACCTGTGACTGAATGGGAGGGACACATGGTCAGAAAAAAGGCTGTCAAACTTCTAATAGTGTGAACACGTACCTGCTGCAATGCTCCAGGAGCGGGATCCCAAAAATGATTAATAGAAAAAAGAGAGGGGTCGCTCACTGGTCTATTCGGGTGCTCTGAAGAAAAGAGTAATCTCAATTGCAAAAAGAACTTCGGCACTCCATACATGAATATATAAGAAATATTGTATCTAGACTAATGTCACTTTGAAAAATGAAGTTTTTTTGCGCATAAGTTGGCCAATTTATGTGTGCCCATCAACCACGACAAGGTCACCTTCGTATGATGGGAAACTACGCTACGCTACCACTGGATATGCCACTCTTGGGCTGTAAGCCTGTATGGACAATATGTCTCTGCTTGGGCTTTTAACCTACAATGTATGGGCTGGTAGAGCTAGTTAAAACCACCTGTGACTGAATGGGAGGGACACATGGTCAGAAAAAAGGCTGTCAAACTTCTAATAGTGTGAACACGTACCTGCTGCAATGCTCCAGGAGCGGGATCCCAAAAATGATTAATAGAAAAAAGAGAGGGGTCGCTCACTGGTCTATTCGGGTGCTCTGAAGAAAAGAGTAATCTCAATTGCAAAAAGAACTTCGGCACTCCATACATGAATATATAAGAAATATTGTATCTAGACTAATGTCACTTTGAAAAATGAAGGTTTTTTGCGCATAAGTTGGCCAATTTATGTGTGCCCATCAACCACGACAAGGTCACCTTCGTATGATGGGAAACTACGCTACGCTACCACTGGATATGCCACTCTTGGGCTGTAAGCCTGTATGGACAATATGTCTCTGCTTGGGCTTTTAATCTACAATGTATGGGCTGGTAGAGCTAGTTAAAACCACCTGTGACTGAATGGGAGGGACACATGGTCAGAAAAAAGGCTGTCAAACTTCTAATAGTGTGAACACGTACCTGCTGCAATGCTCCAGGAGCGGGTTCCCAAAAATGATTAATAGAAAAAAGAGAGGGGTCGCTCACTGGTCTATTCGGGTGCTCTGAAGAAAAGAGTAATCTCAATTGCAAAAAGAACTTCGGCACTCCATACATGAATATATAAGAAATATTGTATCTAGACTAATGTCACTTTGAAAAATGAAGGTTTTTTGTGCATAAGTTGGCCAATTTATGTGTGCCCATCAACCACGACAAGGTCACCTTCGTATGATGGGAAACTACGCTACGCTACCACTGGATATGCCACTCTTGGGCTGTAAGCCTGTATGGACAATATGTCTCTGCTTGGGCTTTTAACCTACAATGTATGGGCTGGTATATTGTCCATACAGGCTTACAGCCCAAGAGTGGCATATCCAGTGGTAGCGAAGCGTAGTTTCCCATCATACGAAGGTGACCTTGTCGTGGTTGATGGGCACACATAAATTGGCCAACTTATGCGCAAAAAACCTTCATTTTTCAAAGTGACATTAGTCTAGATACAATATTTCTTATATATTCATGTATGGAGTGCCGAAGTTCTTTTTGCAATTGAGATTACTCTTTTCTTCAGAGCACCCGAATAGACCAGTGAGCGACCCCTCTCTTTTTTCTATTAATCATTTTTGGGATCCCGCTCCTGGAGCATTGCAGCAGGTACGTGTTCACACTATTAGAAGTTTGACAGCCTTTTTTCTGACCATGTGTCCCTCCCATTCAGTCACAGGTGGTTTTAACTAGCTCTACCAGCCCATACATTGTAGGTTAAAAGCCCAAGCAGAGACATATTGTCCATACAGGCTTACAGCCCAAGAGTGGCATATCCAGTGGTAGCGTAGCGTAGTTTCCCATCATACGAAGGTGACCTTGTCGTGGTTGATGGGCACACATAAATTGGCCAACTTATGCGCAAAAAACCTTCATTTTTCAAAGTGACATTAGTCTAGATACAATATTTCTTATATATTCATGTATGGAGTGCCGAAGTTCTTTTTGCAATTGAGATTACTCTTTTCTTCAGAGCACCCGAATAGACCAGTGAGCGACCCCTCTCTTTTTTCTATTAATCATTTTTGGGATCCCGCTCCTGGAGCATTGCAGCAGGTACGTGTTCACACTATTAGAAGTTTGACAGCCTTTTTTCTGACCATGTGTCCCTCCCATTCAGTCACAGGTGGTTTTAACTAGCTCTACCAGCCCATACATTGTAGGTTAAAAGCCCAAGCAGAGACATATTGTTCATACAGGCTTACAGCCCAAGAGTGGCATATCCAGTGGTAGCGTAGCGTAGTTTCCCATCATACGAAGGTGACCTTGTCATGGTTGATGGGCACACATAAATTGGCCAACTTATGCGCAAAAAACCTTCATTTTTCAAAGTGACATTAGTCTAGATACAATATTTCTTATATATTCATGTATGGAGTGCCGAAGTTCTTTTTGCAATTGAGATTACTCTTTTCTTCAGAGCACCCGAATAGACCAGTGAGCGACCCCTCTCTTTTTTCTATTAATCATTTTTGGGATCCCGCTCCTGGAGCATTGCAGCAGGTACGTGTTCACACTATTAGAAGTTTGACAGCCTTTTTTCTGACCATGTGTCCCTCCCATTCAGTCACAGGTGGTTTTAACTAGCTCTACCAGCCCATACATTGTAGGTTAAAAGCCCAAGCAGAGACATATTGTCCATACAGGCTTACAGCCCAAGAGTGGCATATCCAGTGGTAGCGTAGCGTAGTTTCCCATCATACGAAGGTGACCTTGTCGTGGTTGATGGGCACACATAAATTGGCCAACTTATGCGCAAAAAACCTTCATTTTTCAAAGTGACATTAGTCTAGATACAATATTTCTTATATATTCATGTATGGAGTGCCGAAGTTCTTTTTGCATATGAAATTGGCAGCCCCCGATTCATTTCTATGATAGTGGTTCCCCCAAGGGAAGGTCCGATGGCAGTAACCCAACTAGAATTTCCCAATGGGAAACAAATTGAATGTCTGATCGACACCGGGGTGAGCCATACTATCATAAGAAAAGAGGGCATGCCACATGGATACAAAACGGGGAGAGTTATCCAAGGAATAGGAGCTGGAGGTACAATAGACCCCCTAAAGGAAACAACCTGTAAATGTTAAGATAGCACATACTATTGACTTATGTACCCATCTACTTGTCTCAGATAAATGTCCTAGAAATTTAATAGGTGCAGATATTCTCAATGCAATGAATGCAATCATTAAATTTGGAAAGAAAGGTGTTACCGTTGAAGGTCCATTATCTGAAACAACAATATCGACAATGATGTCAATAATTAAACTTGAGAAGGAGGTGGATACAAGTCTCACTCACGGCATACAGGAGATGCTTGGTAAGGTACCAACCGCACTATGGGTACAGGATAAAACAGATGTTGGACTGTTAAAAATAACTCCAGTGACAATTAGGTTGAAACCTGGTGTTGTACCGGTAGGTATGAGAAAATATCCCCTGAGCAAGGAGCAAACAGAAGCAATTGCACAACAGGTGAATACATACTTAGAAAAAGGTATAATCAAGGAATGTAAATCTCTTTTAATTTTCCACTTTTTCCAGTGAAAAAGAAGCAAATTGCGGACCAGCCGGTAGGCTACCGTATGGTCCATGATTTGAGAGAGGTTAATAAATTAATGGTCGTAGACACTCCCATAGTACCAAATCCACATACCCTATTGAATCAAGTTCCATCTAATGCAAAATTTTTCACAGTGATTGACCTTAGTAATGCCTTCTTCTTGGTGCCAATAGATGATGAGAGCCAGGAGCTGTTTGCCTTCACACATAGAGGAAAACAGTACTGCTGGACCCGGTTACCCCAGGGGTGAGCAACTTCTCCCTCCATGTTCTCAGAAGCAATGGCAGGAGTACTTCTCTCTTGGCACGCTGAGAATCAAGATATTCAGCTACTTCAGTATGTGGATGATCCACTATTGTGTACCCCAGATAAGGATGTATGTATGAAAGAGACATTGTCGTTGCTAATTTTCTTGTACCACGAAGGTTGCAAGGTATCCAAGGAAAAACTGCAGATTGCAAAAGAAAGAGTGGTATTCTTAGAACATTGTATCTCTTTCCAACTAAAACATATCACTCCGGAAAGAAAGAAGGCAATCAGCCAGGCCGTAGAACCAACAACTTCCAGTGCCCTAAGAACATTCCTAGGGCTGGTCAGCTACTGTAGAGAGTGGATTCCTTCTGCATCTGCCATGATGCAACCCCTATTTGACAAGCTCTCTGCATGCAATAAGGGTCAGCTTTATTTGCTGACCCTAGAAGCAAAACAGGGGTTTCAAATGCTCAAGGACGCCATTCTCTCAGCACCAGCACTAGGAATCCCCAACTACAGCTTACCAATTTTTCCTTTTCTGTCATGAATCAGGGGGGCATGCTAAAGGTGTGTTCACTCAAAAACATGGAGGTAAACATCGTCCTCTAGGATACTGCTCTGCTCAACGTTGTGGCAAAGGGGGCACCCTCATGTATCAGAGCGGTAGCTGCCTGTGCCATTTTAAAGGAGAAAGTGGCAGATCTAGTGCTGGACAATGCACAGGAAATCCAAGCTCCCCACTCTGTGCAGGAGCTGCTGCTCCAGACCAGAACAAAACACCTGTCCATGAGCAGATTGAAAAAGTACGAAGTGGCATTATTGACTCCCCCAAATGTTACTATCAGGAGGTGTACAATTCTCAATCCTGCCACACTAATACCCAAGACAATTGATGATGAGACATTACACCTCGAGCATAATTGCTTCGAGTTAATGGATGCAGAAACTAAGCCACTGGCCAATGTACAAGAAACACCAATTTCTGAGACTGACTTAGAACAATATGTAGATGGCTCCCAATTTTACCAAGATGGGATGCCCCTTACAGGTTATGCGATAGTCAGCCAAAAGGAAGTATTGAGAAGTGAAGCACTGCCTCCTAGAATGTCTGCCCAAGAAGCTGAACTAAAGGCACTCGCTGAAGCGTGCATAATGGCAGAATATAGAGTTGCGAATGTCTTTACTGACAGTTGCTACACATTTGGCATTTGCCATGATTGTGGTCCCATATGGAAAAGCAGAAAGTTTATTGGTTCTTTTGGTAAACCCATGAAGAATGCAGAAGCAGTAGCTCAACTCCTCAGAGCATTGGAGTTGCCAAAACAAGTGGCTATTGTAAAGGTACAAGCTCACACCTAAGAGTACACAAAAGAGGCTGAGGGAAACAGGAGAGCAGATGCAGCTGCAAAAGCTGCAACCCTGTTACCCCTCCCAGTAAAAACATACACCGTACAAGGGTCTGGGAGTGTGGATTTGAACCTCCTGCAGAGCCTACAGGATCAGGCCGCTGCACCAGAAAAGGAGGAATGAATAAAATGCTCAGCTGAACAGGGAGAGGACGGACTGTGGAGAGCAGATAGTAAATACTGTCTGCCGAGATCTCTCTACTCTATGATGTGCACTCTTTCTCATGGACCAACTCATCAGTCCAAGTATGCAATGGTAAGTCAGGTAAAAATCCATTGGGTAGCACCAGGATTCCATTATGCTGCTGTTAAATTTGTACAGGGATGCATAATCTTTGCATGTCATAATGTGGGAAAAACTGTGAAGGTGCCACCAAGGTGCACAGCGAGACCAATGTACCCGTTTCAGCGACTGCAGATAGATTTCATGCAGCTTCCAAGGGTCGGCACCTATGAGTATGTGCTTGTCTGCATTGACTTGTTTTCATCATGGCCTGAAGCCTGGCCGGTTGCAAAAGCTAACGCTAAAACAGTAGCTAAGAAATTACTCTCAGAAGAAATGTGCAGATATGGAGTTCCTGAGGTAATCGAGAGTGACAGAGGCAGCCATTTCACTTCACAAGTCTGTCAGGAAATCTTGGATGCTTTAGGGATCCAACAGTCCTTCCACACTCCCTACCACCCACAAAGCAGTGGTAGGGTGGAAAGGCTGAATGGTACACTCAAATCAAAGATACTAAAGGCAATGGCAGTAACAGGAAAGCCTTGGACTGAGTGTCTCCAAATAGCATTATACTCTGTCAGAGTAACCCCAATTAAAAAAACTAGTCTCAGTCCAAATGAGATATTGTTTGGGGGACCACCAAAGACCGGACTTTATTTTCCTCAACAATTGCGGGCCTTACAATCAAATATGACAACATATGTAGGAGCTATGCAAACTGTGTTACAACAGATTCATAACCGTGTTTTCAGTTCCATTCCAAATCCTTCCTCTTTGCAAGGCACGCACAGCCTCGAACCCGGGGACTGGGTGACGATACGGAAGCACATAAGAATGAGCTTGGATCCACAATTTGAAGGAACTTACCAAATCCAATTGACAACACCTACATCAGTAAAGGTGGAGGGAAAACCCACCAGGATCCACGATTCACACTGCAAGAAGTTCCACAGGAACTAAAGACAAAAGAATGGGTCATTGGAAGTATTACTTTCTCTATTTGTTTACATTACTCATGTCATTCCAAAGAAAAAGGGGTGATAAGATACCAATGGAGTGGAATAATGAACAAACAATGCAGTGGAGTAATAAGTTCGTGAAATATCATGACTATGTAGCTCATGTTAAGAATCTTTCAAATTGTTGGATTTGCACTCATGCTCCCATAGCGGCAAAAACTATGCCCTATTTTGTAACCTCCATCCCTGAAGATGAGATACTTAGAGAAAGATGTTGGGACATGTATGCATTAAATTTACCATCCCAAGAAAGTAAAACTTCAGCAGCTCTGCCAATCACGGGATGGACAAAGCAGCCTTTGTTTCAAGTCAATTTGACCAACCACAGGCTAATAAGGGTAAAAATGAAAACAATATATATGAATTTGGGGAATTTGATGGTGCCTGGATAAACAAGGAAAGTAATAAACATTATTTAGGAAAAATACCTGATCAACAATTGAAGCTTAGTTTCGCAGCCAAACATCCTGTTCCTTAGGATCCTAGTAAAGGCGGTCAACAATGTAAACCAACCTGCCTGGAAAGGTATATCCATAAAAATTAGACAAAAGAACACCTTTTCACTTTAGGAGACACCCACCAATGTACAGAAAAGGGAGCAATACATGTAGATGAAGAAACAAGGGAAGGCCAATTGGGAGATGGGGCATCCGAAATGTGCATAAGTATTAACACCCAACCCCAAAGTTTGGTTCTCTAATACTACAGATCAGTTATTACCGACTTAGACGATTCTTGGTGTTTGTACCCTCAAACAGTACGTCTGAATGAGTTTCAATTTCAGTTACCAAAGGGTGGCTATACAGTATGTGGGGACAAGGCCTATAGATGGATACCAAAGGGTGCAGAGGGCACCTGTACATTGGCTAGACTATAACACGCCACATGGGTTTGGGAAGACAGGGATTTCCCTTATAAGAATGTGCCCAGCCATATACTTGCTAAAAGGAGTATAACTCCCCCCCCCCCCCCCGAGAAAACATCTCATGGGAACTCCCTGGTATCTCAAAGCAGGAATGGTGTAATGGGTAACATTTGGCACAATGAGAAATGCCCAGATGATAGAAGAGCTGGGAGACATTTTTGATAATGTAGCCAATTACTTATTTGATGCACTTAATGTTGAGTCCGCTTACATGAAACAACTGATAATGATCACTAATCAGCACTCAATGGTACTAGACTATCTCACTGCCTCACATGGAGGTTTTAGCCATGTGGTCGGTACAGCATTTTGCCATTTCATAGATCCCACTGGTTTAATGCAAGTTACACATGATATAGAGCAGGCCCAACAGATTAAGGAAGGTGTATGAAAAGCAAATGCATTAGACAATTTACCACTCCCCAAATGGCTTTCTTGGATGAATCCTTTAAATCTATTTAAGGGAATAGGGGGTGGATAAGTAGTATCATACATGTCTTGATCCAGACTGTGTTTATAAAAGTGGTAATTGCCATAATCATAAGGCTTTTTGTGATAATTAGAAAGAAAATTCTTGCTTCTAATTGTAAGTGTTTTCCAGGTAAAACCCGAAATAATATTGATACAGACACTGAAGTGAAACAAACCCAAGTCATGACTACAATTATCACTGCAGTACAATGGGAATGCATCTTCTGCAATAAGATGACTGCAGCAGATTTATCAGATTGTATGTTCTGCGGAAAACCATTGGTCTGAAGTCAACCTTGGTAGCAGAGGATGGGACCTAACAGATGATGAACTTCCTGCAACTATGTAGTCACGGATACTGGATCATATACCCTATAGTTATTATGTAATATACACTGCTCAAAAAAATAAAGGGAACACTCAAATAACACATCCTAGATCTGAATGAATGAAATATTCTCATTGAATACTTTGTTCTGTACAAAGTTGAATGTGCTGACAACAAAGTGATGCAAAAATCATCAATGGAAATCAAATTTATTAACCAATGGAGGCTTGGATTTGGAGTCACCACCAAAAATAAAGTGGAAAAACACACTACAGGCTGATCCAACTTTGATGTAATGTCCTTAAAACAAGTCAAAATGAGTCTCAGTATTGTGTGTGGCCTCCACGTGCCTGTATGACCTCCCTACAATGCCTGGGCATGCTCCTGATGAAGTTGTGGATGGTCTCCTGTGGGATCACCACCCAGACCTGGATTATAGCATCCGCCAACTCCTGGACAGTCTGTGGTACAACGTGACGTTGGTGGATGGATCGAGACATGATGTCCCAGATGTGCTCAATCTGATTCAGGTCTGGGGAACGCGCGGGCCAGTCCATAGCTTCAATGCCTTCATCTTGCAGGAACTGCCGACACACTCCAGCAACATGAGGTCTGGCATTGTCCTGCATTAGGAGGAACCTAGGGCCAACCACACCAGCATATGGTCTCACAAGGGGTCTGAGGATCTCATCTCGGTACCTAATGGCAGTCAGGCTACCTCTGGCGAGCACATGGAGGGCTGTGCGGCCCTCCAGAGAAATGCCACAGAGAACCAGGATTGGCAAAGTCGCCACTGGCGCCCTGTGCTCTTCACAGATGAAAGCAGGTTCACACTGAGCACATGTGACAGACTTGACATAGTCTGGAGACTCCGTGGAGAGCAATCTGCTGCCTGCAACATCCTTCAGTATTACCGTTTTGGCAGTGGGTCAGTAATGGTGTGGGGTGGCATTTCTTTGGAGTGCCGCACGGCCTCCATGTGCTCGCCAGGGGTAGCCTGACTGCAATTAGGTACCGAGATGAGATCCTCAGACCCCTTGTGAGACCACATACTGGTGCAGTTGGCCCTGGGTTCCTCCTAATGCAGGACAATGCTGACCTCATGTGGCTGGAGTGTGTCAGCAGTTTCTGCAAGATGAAGGCATTGAAGCTATGGACTGGCCCGTCCGTTCCCCAGACCTGAATCTGATTGAGCACATCAGGGACATCATGTCTCGCTCCATCCACCAACGCTACGTTGCACCACAAACTGTCCAGGAGTTGGCGGATGCTTTAGTCCAGGTCTGGGAGGAGATCCCACAGGAGACCATCCGAAAACTCGTCAAGAGCATGCCCAGACGTTGTAGGGAGGTCATACAGGCACATGGAGGTCACACACAATACTGAGACTCATTTTGACTTGTTTTAAGGACATTACATCAAAGTTGGATCAGCCTGTAGTGTGTTTTTCCACTTTATTTTTGGGGGTGACTCCAAATCCAGGCCTCCATTGGTTAATAAATTTGATTTCCATTGATGACTTTTGTGTGATTTAGTTGTCAGCACATTCATCTTTGTACAGAACAAAGTATTCAATGAGAATATTTCATTCATTCAGATCTAGGATGTGTTATTTGAGTGTTCCCTTTATTTTTTTGAGCAGTATAAATATATATATATATATATATATATATATATATATATATATATATATATATATATATATTCTCAATTATCTCATATGCTTCTACACACATATAAAATACTCTTTCCATACATATAGCAATGATTATTTAGTAAGGAAAGTAAGGGACAGTAGGTCTGAAAATAATTTAATCTGAATGGATGCGCAGCAGGCCTGGCATCCCACTACAAACGACGGATTAGCCCCGTGATGTTGTGAAGTAGGGTTAACTTGCAGGCCTAGGGAATAGGTAGGGACATGAGGGACAGACAGTTAGACAAGATGATAAAAAGAATGGAATTGTTAAAATAAGGGTTCAGTTTCGACATCACCTTTAAGAAATCTTGTTTTTCAGTTATTTAACCTTGATACAGCACATCTTGTTTTTCTTTCTCCTAATTACAAGGTTAACCTTTATACACAGTTAGGAGTTGACTGACAGGGTCCATAATTATCATACTTGTCCTGTATCTGTCCACATGGACAATGTCCCAATATATAAACTCCAGGAAACTCCCTATGTCTCCCTTAACCTGGTCTGTACCCAAGGCAGATGATCAGCAGAACACTATATGTGTGAAAGGATGTTAGCTGTATCCTACATCATGCATATCCTGAAGATTTATTGACAAGCAATTGTTCTTTAATTTCTGTGTGCCAAAGATAGCATGTTACTTACGTAATATTTCATATTTTAAAAAGTCCAACCCACCTTGATTAAGGGTATATAATCGGATGACAACTAATAATAAACAGGATTATTCTCTTGAGACAGTCTGTAGTGAGTGTCTTATTTGAAAGCGTCATTTATATAAGAGATCTCTATAACTAACCTATTTATCTACCTGAGAAGAAGTAAGAAACCCTCTCGTCTTCAACAGTGGCAAGTGACATGGAACTGGATGTTCTGGTGATGGTGCGTGCAGAGGTCAGGGCCGTGGCCAAGGTGAAAATGTGCCACAACCAACAGCCACATCTTCTCACTTCCATTTCTTGACTGAATTACTAGGGAAGCACACAACAACACCAGTATTGCCAACTGATCAGTGTGAACAGGTTATTAATTGGATAGCAGATAATACTTCCAGTCACCTGGGCACCACCACCTCCAGTATGTCTTCCACACGGTCAAGTCTTAGTAGCCGTGAGTCTCGACCGCATACTCCTCCTCACCCTGATGCTCCTTCCTCCCACCATGCCGAGTGTCGTCAAATAGCAACTGATCCCACAGTTGGACACTCTGAAAAGCTATTCACTGGTCCTTTCCATATTTTTGCCCCTCGCCTGCTCCGCTTGAAGTGGTGGAAGAGGAGATCCCATGTAGCAATGGCCAAATATTTGAACAGCCACTGCCACAGGACGGCGACGCTGGCAATTTGTCACAAGAGGTGGATGAAGACGAGACACAATTGCCACGAAGTGAGGAGGAGGACCGTGGTGCGGAAGTGGAAGAGGAGGAGGTGGTGGATGATCTAGTTACTGACCCAACTTGGCAGGAGGAAACGCAGAGTGAGGCCGGCAGCACACAGGGGGAGGGAGGCAGAGTACCCAAACAGGCAGGAAGAAGCAATGTGGTGGCCGCAGACAGAATTCGGGTAAACGTTCCCCGTAACACCAACACGAGGGACGTTGCCAGTACAACCGATAGGTCTTAAAGAGTCTGAAATTTTTTTAAAGACTCTGCTGATAACCCCAAAAAGGCCATTTGTACCACCTGCCAGGCCAGCATCAGCAGGGGTGACAAAACTACCAGCCTGACCACCACCAGCATGATGAGGCACATGTCAGCAAAGCACCCGACTTTGTGGGGCGAACCCCAGGGTCCATGACCACTGTCACCACTGCTTCTTCCGCTGTTGTGCATGTAATAGAACCCCCTGTTGTGCATGCAAGGCAATCCCCTGTCCATACTGCATGCAAAGATGCCCCCTCCTCTCAGTCTTCACTTGTTATGGCAGTTTCTCAAGAAACAGCATCAACTCCCACGTCACTTCCCACCACAGTGTTCAATTGTCCATATCCCTGACCTTTGAACGAAATCAGAAATTCGCAGACAACACCCCACAGGCCACAGTCCTAAATTCGCACATTTCATGACTGTTTGCGTTGGAAATGCTGCCTTTTAGGCTGGTGGTGCGGAATCCTTCCGCAACCGTACGGCGGTGGCGGTCCCTCGGTACTCGGTCCCCAGCCGACACTATTTTGCCCGGTGTGCCAGCCCCACACTACACAAGCACGTGTCCCAAAACATCTGCCATGCCATCAATAACGCAGTTACTGGGAGAGTCCACCTGACAACGGACACACGGACAAGTGTTTGTGGCCAGGGAAGGTACATCTCCCTGACGGCACACTGGGTAAACATAGTGGAAGCCAGGACCCAGTCGGACCTTGGGACCGAGCACATCCTCCCCACACTGAGGATTGTGGGCCCTATGTCAGTCAGAGTTGCCCCCACAGTGTACAGCTCCTTCGCATCATCCTCATCCTCCTCCTCATGTTCAGCCTCCATCTCAGATATCACCACATCAGTTACAAGCTGGAAGCACTGCAGTACTGCCTCAGCCAAGCGGCAACAAGCTGTGCTGAAACTCATAAGCTTAGGTGATAAACATCACACTGCTTGTGAGTTGTGGACAGCTGTGAAATAGCAGGCAGATCTGTGGCTGAGACCGCTGAACCTACATCCAGGCATGGTCGTGTGTGACAATGGCCGTAACCTGGTCGCGGCTCTGAGGCGAGGCGAGATCACACACGTACCATGCCTGGCAGATGAGCTTAACCTCGTAGTTCAGCGGTTTCTTAATTCTTACCCCGAGTTGCCAGATCTGCTCGTCAAAGTACGCCGCCTGTCAGCTCATTTTCGCAAGTCGGCTACAACTTCCGCCGCCCTTGCTGTGTTGCAGCAGCGTTGGCAGCTTCCAGCACACGAACTGGTGTGTGATGTCCCCACACATTGGAACTCTACCCTCCACATGTTGCAAATGATTAGTGATCAGAAGAGAGCAGTTGTGGAGTACCAGCTGCAACAAGGCCGTCAATATTCAGGTCAGACTCCACACATAAGACCTTTAGGAGTGGACCTGGATGTCTGACATATGTACCATCCTGACAAACTTTGAGGAGTCCACCAAGATGGTGAGTGGCAATGACACCATCATTAGCGTCAGCCTCCCACTTGTCTGTCTTCTGCAACGCTCTCTACAGAGAATTAAAGAGGAGGTATTGCAGCCAGGGTATGATGAGATGGATCAAGAAGCCATAGCGGGCTATTACACACAGCCCAGCCTTATATCATCCCAGCATGCATTGGGGGATAATGAGGGAGAGGAGGAGGAGGAGGAGGAAGAACAGGAGCTGGTATCATGCACTGTAGATGTTAGCACCTGTACAACTTTCATACCGTCGGTTCAGCGTGGGTGGCCTGAGGACAGGGGGGAGGAGGATGAGGAGGAGGAGAGCATGGTGATTCGTCATCTTGGTGAGGACACAAAATCTTGCCTGTTACCAGTCTGGCACGCATGGCTGACTTTATGTTACTCTGCCTTAACCGTGACCCTCGCGTTGTCAAAATGTTGGGTGACAGTCATTACTGGTATGTGACACTTTTAGACCCCTGCTACAAGGAGAACTTTCACTCTCTTATTCCTGAGGTGGAGAGGTCTACAAAAATGGGGCAGTACCAGAAGGCCCTTGCTGCAGAACTGTTAAAAAAATTCCCATCTGAAAATGCTACCGGCAGAGGTCACAGTTCGTTGCTCAACCAAGACGTACAGTCGAGAGAGACGCAACTATATTCCAGCAGAGTCAGGCGATCACTGTCAAAGTTCTGGGACAGTATTCTGAGACCAGCCCAACTTTCAGGCCCTGAGGCGCGGGGTACTCTCACAAGGAGTGGAAAGTTTCAATAGATGGTGAGGGAGTACCTTGCCGACCGTACCAGCATCCTCGGTGATTCCTATGTGTCTTTTAATTATTGGATATCCAAGCTGGACACTTGGAATGTACTCGCTCTGTAGGTCCTGGCCTGCCCTGCCGCTAGTGTGTTATCGGAGCGTGTTTTTAGTGCCGCTGGGGGAATTATAACTGATAAGTGCACTCTCCTGTCAACTGACAATGCTGACAAGCTGACCCTTATCAAAATGGACAAGGGCTGGATTGGGCCAGACTTCTCATCACCACCAAATGACAGCAGAGTAACATAAAGTCAAATCCACTGTGTTATTTCGGGAGGTGTATTCCCATGCACCGCTTCACACCCACACATGGGTATACGCTTCCTCATTTCAGCTGTTTCTTGCTCTTCTCCTTATCCTCAGCTTCCACCACCACTATACCACCAGGGTGACCGTGGTCCGTGTTGCCAGCATTGCAAGTTCCTCCCTCCTAAATTTTTGCAACTTTTGCTTGGAAGGCATAGGCAAAGACTATGGGAGACCCACTCCCCAATAATGGGAATAATGTTTTTAATTTGCTGTACTGCATGGCTCTTGTAAGGGGCATTGCAAGTTCCTCCGTCCTAATTTTTGGCAGCTTTTGCTTGGCAAAGACTATGGGAGACCCACTCCCCAATAATGGGAATAATGTTTTTAATATGCTGTACTGCATCGCTCTTGTAAGGAGCATGGCAAGTTCCTCCGTCCTAATTTTTGGCAGCTTTTGCTTGGAAGGCATAGGCAAAGACTATGGGAGACCCACTCCCCAATAATGGGAATAATGCTTTAATTATGCTGTACTGCATGGCTCTTGTAAGGGGCATTGCAAGTTCCTCCGTCCTAATTTTTGGCAGCTTTTGCTTGGAAGGCATAGGCAAAGACTATGGGAGACCCACTCCCCAATAATGGGAATAATATTTTTAATATGCTATACTGCATGGCTCTTGCAATGGGGCATTAAAATCGCCTTGTTAAGCTACTGTGACCTCCACGTCTCTTCCAAGTGTCATTGATATTGTCTTTTTATTCCACTGGGACCTCCACATCTCTTCCAAGGGGCATTTATATTGTATTTTTATTCCACTGTAACCTCCACCACTCTTACAAGGGACATTGATATTGTCTTTTTATTCCACTATAACCTCCACCACTCTTCCAAGGGGCATTAAAACCATCTTGTTAAGCTACTGTGACCTCCATGTCTCTTCCACGGGGCATTGATATTGTCTTTTTATTCCACTGTAACCTCCACCACTCTTCCAAGGGGCATTAAAACTGTCTTGTTAAGTTACTGTGACCTCCACATCTCTTCCAAGGGGCATTAAAACCGTCTTGTTAAACCACTCTAAACTCCACAGCTCTTCCAAGGGGCATTGTAATGTTGTTTTTAATTACCTCTAACCTCCCCGACTCTTCCAACGTGCATTGCATTTCCTCCTAATTTTAGTCATCTTTTGCTTTTCAATGCATAGGCGAACACTAAGGGAGACCCAGTCCCCAATAATGGGTAGAAGGTTTTTAGTATGCTGTAATCCACGTCTGTTTCAAGGGGCAATACAGTTCCTCATAATTTTTGGAAAGCCTTCCATTCACTGCTTAGGCCAACAGTGTACAGGAGACCCAGTTGCTATAAATGGAAAAAAACGGTTTAGTTAAGGCCCTCTGACCTCCATGTCACTTCCAAGGGGCATTGGAGTGCCTCGAAATTTTTGGTAGGCATTGCACTCACTGTATGCCCTATAACTGTGTTGGCGGACCGCTCCTTTTGGTACAGAAACATATCCTACAAGACATGTGTGGTTGACTGGCCTGATATTGATGTGAATGGTCCCTGTTCCTCCTGCTCTTTCTCCTTTGCCACCACCTCATCCATCATTCATCACCTGAAGCTTTGTTTTAACGGGAGTCATAGAACTGGGATAGTAGCAGGAAAACATCCAGCAATCCTCGGAGGAGGTAGGATATGCGCCAAAACGCTGACCACCTCAGGCCTAGCCGCTACTACATACATGCGCTTGCATTCCAAGGAACAGAAAGCTAAGGAGATGGATGGCCTCATGATCATGAATAATTTACTCGTTGTGTAGGAGGCTGACCACTGCTGCTGTCTACCTTCTGAACTTTGTGTTGAAGCTTGATTGACCCAGGACCCGCAATATTCTATGTCTGGAGGACGTGTTGCATCCCAGTGTCCAACTGTGTCCCAGCTTCCACAATATTAACCCAGTGTGAAGGCGTCAGTGAGATGGACCATCCATGGCCACATTCACTTGTCCACGTGTTTGTGGTTAGGCTGTCCTTCCAACTAAATGCACTGGGGAGGGCACAGGTAATGTTTTGGTATGCGCGCTTGTGTATAAGGTGCACCGGGACAAATAGGGGCGGCTGGGGACCGTGTGTGGGCACACGGCAGCGAGGCGGCTGGGGACCGAGTATGGACACCAGACCACCCCCTCGCGGCTGGGGACCAAGCGTGGACACCCGGCCGCCAGGCGGCTGGGGACTGAGTATGAATACCAGGCCGCCGACGCAGCCATGACGTGGTGGCCGGATACCGCCTCCACATGCTTAAAAGGCCTAATTTCAAGTGCAAGTAAGCAGTATGGTATTGCAGCCTGGGGGTGCGTGGGTGGCAGGCTGCATACTTGCGCTTGCATTGCAAGGAATGGGTAAGGAACAATTGAACACTGTCCTGGGACAAGGACTTGAACTGGGATGGTCTGCAATGACAGGTGCAGGGCTGGAGGCACCTTCGCATGTGCCATGAACAGGGGGTTGGCGTGCACAGACCACATCAGAATAGGCTATCCTTCCCACTAAATGCACTGGAGAGGGCACAGTTAATGTTTGGTATGTGCGCTTGTGTATAAGGCGCACCGGGACAAATAGGGGTGGCTGGGGACCGAGTGTGGCCAACCGGCCACCGGGCGTCTGGGGACTGAGTATGGATACCAGGCCACCGACGTAGCCATGACATAGTGACCGGCGTCTGCCTCCACAAGCCTAAAACGGCTCATTTCAAGTGCAAGCAAGCTAGCAGTATGGTATTGCAGCCTGGGGGTGGGTGGGTGGCAAGCTGCACACTTTCGCTTGCATTCCAAGAAAACAAAGCAGATGCTAACTTCTATCATCATCATGCTCCTCACCTTGGCACTCACAACTTCCCTGAAGGAGAAGCCAGGGCCCACCAGGGGAGTCTGGTTGTCTGGTGGGCTCATCCAATGCCGCCCTAAAGCAGGCCAGGCTAAGAAAAGTGTGGGGAAGGTTCCCTGGACAAATAGTGGTGGCTGGGGACTGAGTATGGAGACCTCGCCGCCAGCGCAGCCATGAGGTAGTGGCCAGCTTCGGCCTCCTCCAAACTAAAAGGCCCCATTTCAAGTGCAAGCTAGCAGTATAGTATTGCAGACTGCGGGTTGGTGGGTGGTTGGCTGCCTATTTGTGCTTGCATTGCAAGGAATGGGGGAGGTACAATTGAACACTGCCCTGGGACAAGGACTTGCACGGGGATAAGGTGGTAAAATGTTAAAATGACATTTCCCGGTGACTGCATTTGTCTCGGTTGAAAGCAATACAAAAGTGCAAAAACGCATAAAAAATGCTACTTGTGAACATAGCCCAAGGTGTGGAGGAGTATTTTTGTTTTTGGTTATTTGTTCTACCTTATACACAAGTTTTTACCCTGGAAAGTATGTTCCTTAACATATTTCACAGGAAAACAGTGTTAGTTTCGTTTTTGTATGTTTTATTGTGAGCCCGTAAAAGTGGCTTAATATCTCTGACCACGTTGTTGACAGCAGTGACCTGGGGGTAAGAAATGCTTCCTGGGGCGATCCCCATGCTGTCCCCATGTCATTTGAGCACTGTCACTATCGTTTTGGGCACTGTTTTGGCTTTCTACAGACTGCCGGGGGTGCTGCCGCAAAAATGCTCGGGTCTCCCATAGACTAACATTGGGCTCATTGCTCGGGTCGAGCACTCGAGTATCACGGTGAGCTCGGCTCGAGCTTCGAGCACTCGAGCATTTTCGTGCTTGCTCAACACTAATACCTTCAGGCCAGTTTTTTAAAACTGTGTTTTCTCCATCATACGGATCACATATACGTTTTCGAAAAATACTGCCATTTCTGGCCTCCATTCAAAATTGGTTTCAGTGTGTCTGTGAAGCTATTGACACCAGTTTGCTGTTCAAAATAGTTACCTACAGGCCAGGTAATCAAAACTCTGTTTTCTCTGTCACATGGATCACATATACTTTTTCAGAAAATACTGCCATTTCTGGCGTCAATTAAAAAAATTTTCAGTGTGTCAGTGAAGCTATTGACACCAATTTGCTGTTCAAAATAGTTATCTACAGGTCAGCTATTTAAAACGGTGTTTTCTCCATCACACGGATCACATATACGTTTTCAAAAAATGCTGCCATTTCTGGCCTCCATTAAAATTTTGTTTCAGTGTATCAGTGAAGCAATTGACACCGGTTTGCTGTTCAAACTAGTTACCTACAGGTCAGCTATTTAAAACTGTGGTTAGTCCGTCATACGGAACACATATAAGTTCGCTCCAAATTCAGACATTTGTAGTGAGCGCGGAAGATATTGTCCTCCATTTAAAATGGACAAGGCACGTGGCAATGGACGGGGAACTGGACGTGATGGTGATCATAATGGTGCATGCAGAGGCCGAGGCCATGGGCAAGCTGAAAATGTGCCACAACAAAAACCCACATCTTCTCGCTCGACCTTCCTGTCCCAATTAATAGGTGCCCTCAGAACACCACTAATGAACACAGAGCAGTGTGAAAAGGTTATTGGTTGAATAGTGGATAATGCTTCCAGTCACTTAGCCACCAGGACCACCCTGTTTTCCACACGGTCAAGTCTCAGTAGCCGTGAATCTGAGCCGCATATCCCTCACCCTGATCCTCAACACTTCCTCCTACCATGCTGAGTGCCCAGAGACATCTGATCCCACACTTGAACACTCAGAAGAGCTGTTCACTTTTCCATTTATAGATTCGGGCCCCTCGCCCTGTCCACTTGAGGCGGGGCAAGAGGAGATCGCATGTAGCGATGCCCAAATATTTGAGCAGTCATGGTCACACGAATGCGACAGTGGGAAAGTGTCACAAGAGGTGGACGATGATGAGACACAATTGCCAGAAAGTCAAGAGGAGGATAAGGGTGTGGAAGTGGAAGACGAGGTGGTGGATGATATAGTAACTGACCCAACCTGGCAATAGGACATGCAGAGCGAGGACAGCACCACACAGGAGGAGGGAGGCAGAGCACCCCAACAGGTAGGAAGAAGCAGTGTGGTGGCCGCAGACAGACGGCGGGCAACCGTTCCTCGTAACACCAACACGACAAAGTTGCCAGTACAACTGTTGAGGTCTTCCCGAGTCTGGTTGTTTTTTAAAGAATCTGCCGATAACCCCAAAAAGGCCATTTTCACCACATGCCAGGCCAGCATCAATAGGGGAAGTAAAACTACCTGCCTGACCACCATTAGAATGATCAGGCACATGGCAGCAAAGCACTTGACTTTTTGGGCCGAACACCAGGGTCCAGGAACAGTGTCTGTGGGTGGCACCACTGCTTCTTCCGCTGTTGTGCATGTCGTTGCACCCTCTCAAGTAGTAGCATCAGGAAGCACATCCACCTCCTTGTCCCAGCGCAGCGTTCAGTTGTCCATACCCCAGTCCTTGGAACGCTAGAGCAAAAACGCAGCCAACGCTCCACAGGCCACACTACAAAATTCACATATTTCACGACAGCTTGTGCTAGAAATGTTACCTTTTAGGCTTGTGGAGACGGAAGCATTCCACAACCTGATGGCGGCGGCCGTCCCTCGGTACTTGGTCCCCAGCCGCCACTATTTCTCCCGATGTGCCATCCACAAGCATAAGCACGAGTCCCAAAACATTAGCCATGCCCTGAACAACACAGTAACCGGGAAAGTCCACTTAATCACGGACACGTGGACAAGTGCTTGTGGGCTGGGATGGTACATATCGCCAATGGCACATTGGGATAAAAATGTGGAAGCCGGGACCCAGTCAGACCTTGTGATGGAACAAGCCCTCCCGACACTAAGGATTGCGGGCCGTAGGTCAATCAGGGTTTCCCCCCAGAGTCTACAGCTCCTGCACCTCATCCTCCTCAGCCTCCTCCTCCGAAATGACCACATCAGTCATAAGCTAGAAGCAGCGCAGCAATGCCTCGGTCAAGCGGCTGTGCTGAAGCTAATATGCTTAGGTGACAAACCGCACAATGCTGAAGAGTTGTGGACAGCTCTGAAAGAGCAGGCAGATCTGTTGCTCACACCGCTGAACCCACACCCAGGCATGGTCTTGTGTGACAATGGCGGAACCTGGTGGCGGCTCTGAGGTGAAGCGAGCTCACACACGTACCATGCCTGGCCCATGTGCTTAACCTCGTGGTTCAGCGGTTTCTCAAATCCTACCCGGAGCTGCTAGATCTGCTTGTTAACATACGCCACCCTTGCCGTGTCGCAGCAGAGTTTGCAGCTTCCGACTCACATACTGGTGTATGATGTCCCCACGCATTGAAACTCTACACTGCAGATGTTGGAAATGATTTGTGAGCAGAAGAGGGCAATTGTTGAGTACCAGCATCAACAAGGCCATCGATATTTAGTTCAGACTTCATACATAAGACCTCAGGAGTGGACATGGATGTCAGACATATGTACCATCCTCCAAAACTTTGATGACTCCACCAAGATGTTTAGCGGCGATGACGCCATAATAAGAGTCACCATCCCTCTTCTCTGCCTTCTGAAATATTCTCTGCTCACAATCAAAGAGGATGCATTGCAGGCGGAGCATGATGAGATGGAGCAAGAAATCATACCGGGTGATTATACGCAGCCCAGCCTCATCTCATTCCAACGTGGATTTGGTGGCAATGAGGAAGAGGAGGAGGAGGAAAAAATGGAGCTATTTTCATGCGCTATAGACGGTACTACCTGCACAACTGTTATACCATCTGTTCAGCGTGGATGAGCGTAGGACAGAGAGGAGAAGGAGGAGTAGAGCATGGTCAGTCATCCTCTTGGTGAGGACACGGAAGTCTTGCCTGTTAACAGTCTGGCACGCATGGCTGAGTTTATGTTACGCTACCTTTCCCATGACCCTCGCGTTCTCAAAATTTGGGGTGACAGTCATTACTAGTTGGTGACACTTCTAGACCACGCTACAAAGAGAACTTTGTATCTCTTATTGCTGAGGGGGACAGGTCTACAAAAATGGGAGAGTACCAGAAGGCCCTTGTTGTGGAACTATTAAAAAAATTCCCATCTGAAAACGCTGGCAGCAGAGGTCACAGTTTGTTGGACAACCAAGGGCTACAAGCGAGAGAGACACAACTCCAATCCAGCAGAGGCAGGAGAACACTGTCAAAGTCCTGAGAGCGTTTTCTCAGCCTGTCCCATTGCACAGGCCCTGAGATTCGGGGTACTCTCACAAGGAGTGCATAGTTTGGGAAGATGCTGAGGGAGTACCTTGCCGAACGTACCAATGTCCTCTTTGATTCCTCTGTGCCTTATAATTATTGGGTATCCAAGCTGGATACGTGGAATGAACTGGCTCTCTATGCCTTGGAGGTCCTGGCCTGCCCTACTGCTAGCATTTTATCAGAGCGGGTTTTTAGTGCCGCTGGTGGAATTATAACTGATAAGCGCATCCCTTTGTCAACTGAAAATGCTGACCGGCTGACTCTTATAAAAATGAACAAGGGCTGGATTGGGCCAGACTTCTCAACACCACCGAATGATAGCAGCATAACATAAACTCAAATCCAGTGTCTTTTTTTAGGAGGTGTATTCCCATTCCCATTTTCACACCCACACATATGTATACACTTCCTGATTTTGGCTATTTGCTCTTGTCCTCCCCCTTCTCCTCATCCTCATCCTCTACCACCATATCACCAGGGTAAAAAAATTTTTATACAGCATGTTCATGTATACCCCCCAGGGGTAAATGTTTGTCAGCCCATACACTTAGTGCATGGGTATTACAAGTATAGGAGACCCGCTCCTTTCTAATGGGAACATGGCAGCCCTTGTATTCACTGCATAGGCCAACACTATTGGAGACCCACTTTCTAATAATGAGAACATTGTTTTTAGGGGGCTCTCCGATCTTTACGTCTCTTCCAAGGGGAATTGGAGTGCCTCCAAATTTTTGGCATCTTATGCATTGACTGCATAGGCAAACACTATGGGAGACCCTCTTCCTAATAATGGGAGCATTGCTTTTAGGGGGCTCTCCAACCTCTACGTTTCTTGCAAGGGGCATTGGAGTGCCTCCAAATTTTTGGCAGCTTTTGCATTCACTGCATAGGCAAACACTATTCGAGACCCATTTCCTAATAATGAGAATATTGTTTTTAGGAGGTTCTCGGACCTCTACTTGTATTCCAATGGGAATTGGAGTGCCTCCAAATTTTTGGCAGCTTATGCATTCACTGCATAGGCAAATACTATGGGAAACCAGCTTCCTAATAATGGGAAGATTGTTTTTAGGAGGCTCTCTGACCTATTCATCTCTTGCAAGGGGCATTGGAGTTTCTCCAAATTTTTGGTAGCCGTTGTATCACTGCATAGCCAAACAGTATGGAATTTGTCATTATTGTGGCCCTGCTCTATGTGTCTTTAAATTGTTAGTTGGATTTTTCCTAAATTTTCTCAGCCGTTGGACTCAATGCATACCTTATAACTGTCTAGCACACCCGATCCTTTCTAATGAAAACATGCATTACTGTGGCCCTGCTTTATGTGTCTTTAATTTTTTAGTGTTTTTTCCCCAAAATTTTGGCAGCCCTTGCAGTCACAGCATGGGCATTACCACTATAGGAGACCCGCTCCTTTATAATGGGAACATTTTTTTTTACTGACACACTCCTCTATGTCTCTTCAAAGGGGTATTGTGTTGCGTCCGAATTTTTGGCAGCCCTTGCAGTCATTGCATACGCAAGAACAGTATAGGAGACCCACTCGTTAATAATGGGAACAACAAAGCATAACCGGCTGATGGCTCTCTAACAATAACGAGGGCTGATTGCTGGCCCTTTAAGAATAATAGGGACTGCCTGATGGCCCTATAAAAATAGGCTTTTTGACTTTCAGAGTCCCTCCATCATAAATGAAACAGGATGTCTTTGATGATGTCTCACACACCACATGGCCAGATATGGTTGTAAAATGTTAAAATGACATTTCCCGGTGAATGGATTTGTCTTAAAAAATAACGTAAAAAAAAAAAACAGTAGGATCTTTCTTTAGTATAAAAAACAAAGTCGCCAATGTAACCTAAATGTAATCACATTGTTCAGCTCCTGCACCTCCTCCTCCATCTCTGAAATGACCACATCAGTCACAAGCTGAAAACACTGCAGCACTGCCTTGGCCAAGTGGCAAAAGTCTGTGCTGAAGATTAGTGTTGAGCCACCCCCGTAGTGTTCGAGTTCGGTTCGGTTCGTCGAACACCCGTGTGTTCGCCGAACTGTTCGTCGAACTGTTCGTCGAACACCTTCGAACACCGTTAAAACCAATGGCAGGCAAACAAAAACACATAGAAACACATAGAAAACACCTTCAAAGGTGTCCAAAAGCTGACAAACTGCTCAGAAGACACAACTAACACATGGAAAAGTGACAAGTACATATAGTCATGCGAAAAGAAAAGAGGTGGAGGAGTAAAAGGAGGGGGAGACACAGATATAGGCATGTCATGCCCTTCTAAAATCCAAAAAGTGAGAAGCCGAGACGGCCAGTCCGCTCCTGCCCGTGCCACCTCCGTGTCGCCGGGTTTGTGCCAGAGCCGCGGTGAACCCTGACGGCCAGCCCCCCTCTCCCAATACTGGTGCCTGTCCGCTGGTGGGTCGAGAGAGCCCCCCTGTGGTGGAGGCAGCTCTAAGCTTTTTAATTTAAATTGTCCCTCTAATTTGAATGAATACACTTTAAATCCATTTACAAGGATCTATTGGAGGGCAAGTCTCATGCCAGCAGCCGCGTAATTCCAGCTCCAGTAGCGTCCACTAAAGCTGCTGCAGTTAAAAAGCTTTTATAAGGATCGAGCTCGGCTGTCCACCGCAAGGCATCCTAGTGCCAGTCCCAGCCCCTATGCCTTGGGGTGCCTCCTGATGCTCTTCACTAAGTATCCCGTGGTCCCGAAGCATTTCCTTTGAAAAAATTAAGTGTCCAAACTACAGGTGGTGTAGCTTGCTTAACAGCCGGGATAATCCGCTGACTAGCAGACACTGCTACTAGGCACAAAGTATTTCCTGGGCTAGATGCAGTTAAAAATTTGTAAGTAGATACTCTCGTTGGATGCTGAGAAAGCATTCCATAGAGTCTCCTGGCACGCCATATATGATTCTCTTAAAAAGCTTGGGGTAGGGGTCTAGGGGACCCTTTTATAGCCAAAATCACGGCCCTGTATCACAATACGTCACCTAGGCTGAAGATAAATGGAACTGTAGCACCGAGGGCTCGGTTGCTACAGACGTATTGCACCTCACCCAGAGGTGTGATATCTCACTCTCAGATAAGGATGGAGTGTGGATCAGGACCCGACACCTGCATGCATTACACCACATTGCCGTGGGGCAGGGCGACCAATATGCCCCTGAGATGGGCACGACAGTCCCTGTCCCTGGCTGGAGTGGGGGGAGGGAACACTGAGGAAGGGGAACCCTGCAGTGCAGGAGCAGGGAGGAAGCAGTTCCTGGGTGCATTGAGAAGGGAGTATAAAAGGTGGGCACCATCTTAGTTCAGTGCAGAGAAGTCTGAGCAGAAGTGGCAGGGAGCAGGGGCTCTGCATGAGCTCTGCTCCGGAGGCGGGCCTAGTAACAGAGGCCCAGGCCTGCAAGAGGGAGAAGGAAGGAAGAGGAGTGGAGAAGGCTCCAGGAACGAGGAATGAAGGGATCCCAAGGGTGCGGACGGGCGAGTCGCCACCGCACGCCCGAATCCACCTGCGTGGAGGGGTCAGGCCAAAGGGGGAGACCGGTCCCCGAACTAGTGGAGGCAGGAAACGACCCTCAGCTAGAAACCGGAGGCTCTGACATTTTATGTGGCGCAGCCCCTTGCTCCACCCGCTAGGAAGGCACCACATAGGGTCAGGGAAACTGGCACCAAGTTTACCAAGAGGAGGCCCGAGGCAGCCGGACAGAAGTGTTGGTAAGAAAGGCCAGACAAAGGACACACAAAGGGGGTCCTGTGAAGCGCTCCAAAGTTATCTGGGAGTTGTCTGAGCCCCTCACCTGGTGAGCACAGTACGACGTGGGCAGCCGTTACCTGCAGACGTGGTCTGGATAATAAGAACTGTGAGTAAAGGCCCTGAACTGCATCACTGACTCCGTGTCGTTACTGCTGCTGCCCTGCACCATCACCCCCATCCTCCGCATACACTGCCCTGAGGCTATACTCCTCCCGTGGGGAGTTATGCTACGCTCTGCTGCACCCACAACACCAGCCTTAGCGGTCTGCCCTGTAGCGGCGGTTCACTCTGACCGCAATCCACGGGTGGCGTAGTCGGACATTTAAACATCAAAACCACATAAATAGTTCCGCCACTGGTTTGACCGCCCTGAGCCACGGAACCGGATCGCCGCCACGAAGACTACAACCACCAGCATCCACCAAAAAGGGTCCGGCTCCGGGTGTCCCAAGGCCCAGGGGGTGCGTCAGAACATTTTCATCACCTTTCACAATCACCAATGGGACAAGGCAGGGATGTCCTCTGTCCCCTCTCTTATACATCCTAGTGACGGAGCACCTGCTCTCATCAATTCGCCATAACCCCAATATTAGGTGGATTGAGGTGGGAGGCACCGAGTACAAGTGCTCTCTATTTGCTGATGATGTCCTAGTATATATCACTCAATCACATATATCCATCCCTGCTGTTATGGCTGAAATAGATCACTTTGTTACATGGTAAAATTTTAAAATCAATGCAGCGAAGTCTGAGGCCCTCGATGTCTCCCTCCCTAAATCCATATAGGATTACATCCAGTCCAACTTTCCCTTTGCCTGGCCCTCACAGGGTATCAAATACTTAGGAATTCCTATTCATAGAGACCTCTCCCATCTATGTTATCTTAATTTTGGGCCCTTTATTGAACAATTCCATACAGACCACGGTTGGCAAGTTAGAACTGTAAGATTCACTACGTGAACCACTGGTGTTTTGTGGAAAAGCACATGTACACCGCGTTCCAAATTATTATGCAAAAAGTGTTTAGGAGTGATAAGGGAAGAATTTGTTTGTTTGTCAGTTAAACTCATTGATGGTGATGTGTGTCAGGGCTCTTTATATCACTGTAAGCAATTGCAGACACCTGTGCTAATTAGTTTGGCAGGTGTGTCCAATGAAAGGCAAGACTACTTAAGAAGGCTCTCTCACATTATTAAGCAGCCTACATTTTCTGCCAAAATGGGAAAGAAAAAGGATGTGTCGGCTGCTGAGAAGCAACAAATTGTGGAGTGTTTAGGTCAAGGCATGACTACAATCAACATTGTGCGATGATCAGGATGAAGTGTCTTGGCAATCAAGAAGTATGTAGCTGATTCACAGTACACACGTGTGCGTGCTGATAAGGGCAAATTGAGGACTCTTTCCTACAGGCAATTACGTCAGGTTGAAAGAGCAGCGGCAAAAAAGCCTTGTCATAGCAGCAGACAAGTTTTTGAAGCTGCTTGTGCCTCCAACGTCCCCCGAACAACAAGATGCAGGGTCCTTCAGAGGTTTGCAGCTGTGCATACGCCATCCTGTCGACCTCCTCTATCCACTTCACACAAGCAGAAACGGCTCCAGTGGGCCAAACATTACATGAAGACTGATTTCAAAACTGTTTTGTTCACGGATGAGTGCCGTGCAGCGCTCGATGGTCCAGATGAATGGAGTGGAGGATGGCTGGTTGATGGACACCCCACGCAAACACGGCTACAGCGCCAACAAGGAGGAGGTGGAGTAATGTTTTGGGCTGGAATCATGGGAAGAGAGATTGTCGGCCCCTTTAGGATCCCTGAAGGCGCTAAAGATGAACTCCATAATGTATGTGGATTTTCTCAAACAGCACTTCCTGCCATGGTTCAAGAAGAAGAACCGTGTATTTCACAGCAAGATCATTTTTCTGCATGATAATGCACCATCTCATGCTGCACATAAAACATCTGCATCTCTGGCTGATATGGGCATAAAAGGGGACAAACTTATGGTGTGACCCCCATGCTCCCCTGACCTCTACCCCATTCAGAACCTTTGGAGCATCATTAAAAGGAGTGTCTATGATGGCGGGAGGCAGTTCACATCTAAGCAACAGCTCTGGGAGGGTATTCTGTCCTCATGCAAAACAATTGAAGCAGAAACCATCCAAAACCTGACAAATTCAATGGACGAGAGAGTTCAGAAGCTCCTTTCGAACAAGGGGTCCTATGTGAAAATGTAACATCACCTAGAATAAAGTTTTGAGTTGAAAACTGTTTGATTTCAGTTTCTAACAACCTGCTAATGCTTATAATTTCAAAAATGACCATTTTTTTGGTCTTTATTAAAATGAAAAGGTTGATTGAAAAGTTTGGGGGATCTAAGAGTGTGGCAACCCAGTAGTCATGATTACTTCGAATTCTGACAATATGAGGGTCATGCTGCAGGTAGTGCAGCAAGAAGGCACTTATGTGTCTTGCGCATCTCGGAGCCCCAAAATTATTTTCCGGGCTAGATGCAGCTAAAAATTATTTTTAATTTTAAATCTGGTGAAGCTTATTATAGATGGCCTAATAGGATCAGTGCTGCACACTGCTACAAAGCCCAAATTATTTTCCAGTCAAGATACAGATAAACATGATTAGTAATTTGAAAGCTTAAAACGGTTGTTAGGGTGATTTTAACCAATCATCAAGCTTTTACTCTCCCCAGGATGACACAGGGGTAGAAAAGTCGTTTCGGATCCATGATTTGTTCATCTTTATGAACGTGAGTCTGTCTACATTATCAGTGGAGAGCCGCGTGCGCTTATCTGTCAGCACACCACCAGCAGCGCTGAACACACGTTCAGACAGAACGCTGGCTGCGGGGCATGACAAGATCTCCAAGGCGTAAGTGGCTAGCTCCGGCCATTTATCCAGATTGGAAGCCCAAAAAGAGCAAGGGTCCAGTGACACAGTCGTGGCTTCAATGTTTACTTGGAGATACTCCTGTACCATCGTCTCTAGGCGTTGACTATGTGTCAGACTTCTTGTCTCCTGTGGCCTTGCAAAGGATGGGCTAAAAAAGTGGTGAAATGATTCCGCAAAATTGATGTTACCAGCAGATACTGTGGTTCTGTTACGGTTTGAGTGCTGAACACTTGACGGTCCCACGGTTGGCAAGTTGGAACTGTGAGATTCACTACGTGCACCACTGGTATTTTGTGGAAAAGCACATGTAAGATTCTGCAACAGTCTCTGCTGATACTCCTGCATGCGTGCATCCCTTTCTATGGCAGGAATAATTTCTGCAAATTTACTTTTGTACCGGGGATCTAACAGTGTGGCAACCCAGTAGTCAGGATTATTTCTAATTCTCACAATTCGAGGGTCATGTTGCAGGTAGTGCAGCAAGAAGGCACTCATGTGTGTTGCGCATCCAGGAGCACCAAGTCCCTGTTGTGTTGGTGGCTAGGTAACAATCATGCTTCCTTCCTCTGTCCTCTCCCCCCAACCTCGCACAACAGAAATGTGATCAAGGTCTCCCTCATCTGATGAGTCTTCCATCAGTTCGTCCTCCACTTCTTCCTGGGCTCCTGCACCTTCCTCACTAGTTTGGCTGCTACCATGCGCCCTGGTTAAACCATCTCCCCCACCCTCACATGCCTGCCGCCTTGGTGCTGCCGACCGTCTGGACCTTGCAGATGTTAGCCCTTCCGCATACAACTCCTCCTCCTCTACTTCCTCCACCTCCTCTTGTGCCACCACCTGACTCCGAATTCTGTTTAACATGTGCTCCAGCATGTAAATCACCGGAATAGTCATGCTGATAATGGCATCGTCAGCACTAAACATCTTTGTCGCCATTTCAAAACTGTGCAGAAGGGTGCATAGGTCCCTGATCTGAGACCACTCCTCCAGCGTGATTTGCCCCACCTCTGAATCTCGTTGGCCCAGGCTATACGTCAGAACGTATTGCACCAGGGCTTGTCGGTGCTGCCACAGTCGCTGCAACATGTGCAGAGTTGAATTCCACCAGGTAGGCACATCGCATTTTAGCCGGTGAAGTGGCAGGCCCAACGACTTCTGTAGAGATGTAAGTCGCTGAGCTGCGGGATGCGAACGGCGGAAGTGAGCACACAGCGACCGTGCCCTCTGCAGAAGGCCATCTAGTCTGGGATAGTGGGCTAAAAATTGCTGGACAACCAGGTTCAACACGTGAGCCATACAAGGCACGTGTGTGACATTGCCCCGGCGAAGGGCCGCACCCAGGTTTGCAGCATTGTCGCACACGGCCTTCCCTGGTTTCAGGTCCAGTGGAGACAACCATTCATGAAATTGGTTCTCCAGAGCTGACCACAACTCCTCAGCTGTGTGACTCACATTTCCCAGACATTTCAATGTAAAAACCGCCTGATGACGTTGAGCCCTACTGCCAGCATAGTAAGGAGGTGTGCAGGATCCCTTCTGCGCAGTTAGAAAGCTTGTGGCATGACCAGACAGGCTTTGGGTGCAGGTGGAAGACCGAGAGGAGGTTGAGGAGGCAGAAGCAGTGGAGGAAAAATGACATAAAGAGGATTGACGCACAACTCGTGGGGACGGCAAGACTTGGACAGCAGCCCCTTGTCCTGCTGTCACCATAGTTACCCAGTGCCCAGTCAGCGACATGTAACGCCCCTGTCCATGCCTACTCGTCCAAGTGTCTGTGGTGAAATGCACCCTGTCACACACAGAGTTTCTCAAAGAAGCGGTGATGTTGTGTGCGACATGCTGGTGGAGCGCAGGCACACCTTTCTTTGAGAAGTAGTGCCGACTGGGCATCTGGTACTGGGGCACTGCGACGGACATAAGGTCTCGAAAATCCTCTGTGTCCACCAGGCGGAAAGGCAGCATTTCTGTAGCCAAGAGCTTGCAGATGGTGAAATTCAACCTCTTAGCTTTCTCATGGCTAGGAGGAAATGGTCTTTTACTTGTCCACATCTGAGGGACCGAGGGCTGGCTATTGTGCTTAGACGGGGTTGATAAGGGTGTCCCCGGCAAACTGCCGGTCTGTGAGGAAGATGCAGGCGGACATGTTAGGTTGCCTTGATCCAAAGGTGGTGCTATCGATGTCGGACAGCGCTCAAGACCAGCTGGTGTTACCACCTCCAAAGAAAATGATGACCTGCCAATCACGCTGGCTGTTGCGGGTAAAGAGGTGGCAGGTCTGCGCCCCAAAACAGGTGTGACTGCTGTCCCCCCAGTCACAGAGGATGAAGAGGCCGCGGATGCACAAGATATGGCAGACGGTGGTTGGCCCGGCCGGCTAGACCGCATTGTAGCACACTGAGCTTCCCACTGCAACTTATGCTTCATGTCCATGTGCCGGTTCATGCATGAAGTACTCAAACTATGTATTTTTTGGCCTCTACTTAGCTTTTGCTGACAAATGTTACAGATAACACGAGTTGGGTCATCTTTATCGATCTGAAAAAATGCCCAGGCTATGCAAGGCTTAGCACCCATGCGACCTGAAGAGCCACCACGACTTGTGGTGAGAGGCAGAGTTGTGTTGAGGATGCAGTTGTTGACGTGCTTCCAGTACTACGTCTCTGTCCAGGAAGGCGCAACCTGACCTCGTCGTCACTAGCATCTTCCTCCACCTCCTCTGCTGACCTCATCTCTTGGCTGACTGTGGGTTGACAGTAAGTGGGATCTCCGACCTCATCATCATCACCCTGTGCGTTATCACACCCGTCGTCCTCAGAGCCAACCTGTTCCTGCCCTGACAAAAAACTAAAGTTGTCGCTCCAATCAGATATTTGAGTCTTATCATCGTCTTCCTCATTGTCTCCACCAACAGGAGTTACAGTTTGGGAATGAGGGTCTACATTATGGTCAGAACCTTCTGCGTCTGGTCCTGGATCCGACTCATAAAGATTCTGGGCATCAGTGCAGATCATTTCCTCGTCTGGATTCACAGAAGCGCTGGAGTCGACCTCTGATTCCCAGGCTATAGTATGAGTAAACAGCTCTGCAGACTCAACCATCTGTTCTACCTCATACTCAGACGGGCAGCTGGAGATTTGGGAGCTGTGAGGAAGCAAGTGCGATTTGGGTGACACCTTTGAGGACAGGAGTATTTGTGATGTTGAAGTTGATGTGGAGGAGAGCCCACTTAAAGGAGCACTTGATATCCGTTGAAGCACCTGCTGTTTTTGTGCCTCATCTGGAATTTGTAGCGATTGGCGTGGCCGTAAGAACGGGATCTTATCACATTGTCCGCTAAAAGAAGTAGACATTTTAGTTTGGCTGGAAGATGGTCTTTCTTCTGCACCTACCCCACGGACACAACCTTTTTTCCCCTTCCCAACACGCCTATTCCCCTTTCCACCAGCAGCAGGCCTTTTTCCACTCATTTTGGTGGTTAACTAATTCACAACTCTGGAGTTGTTTGCACAAAAAAACAATGGATGGTAACCGAGCAGAGCTGAGTGGCCAAACTGTGGTATTAGGCCAAAACTATTGGCTGGGTTAGATGCAGAAAAAAAATATTTTTAATTTGCAACCTGATGGAGGTCAGTATAGATGGACTAATAGACCAAGTCCCACACACCGCTAGAAGCCCAAATATTTTTTCAGAGCTAGATGCAGAAAATTTTTTTATTCAATTTGCAACCTGATGGAGGTCAGTATAGATGGACTAATAGACCAAGTCCCACACACTGCTAGAAGCCCAAATATTTTTTCAGAGCTAGATGCAGAAAAAAATTATTTTTAATTTGCAACCTGATGGAGGTCAGTATAGATGGACTAATAGACCAAGTCCCACACACTGCTAGAAGCCCAAATATTTTTTCAGAGCTAGATGCAGAAAAAAATTATTTTTAATTTGCAACAACCTGATGGAGGTCAGTATAGATGGACTAACAGACCAAGTCCCACACACTGCTAGAAGCCCAAATATTTTTTCAGAGCTAGATGCAGAAAAAAATTATTTTTAATTTGCAACCTGATGGAGGTCAGTATAGATGGACTAATAGACCAAGTCCCACACACCGCCAGAAGACCAAATATTTTTTCAGAGCTAGATGCAGAAAAAAATTATATTCAATTTGCAACCTGCTGGACGTCAGTATAGAAGGACTAATAGAACAAGTCCCACACACTGCTAGAAGCCCAAATATTTTTTCAGAGCTAAATGAAGAAAAAAATTATTTTTAATTTGCAACCTGATGGAGGTCAGTGTAGATGGACTAATAGACCAAGTCCCACACACTGCTAGAAGCCCAAATATTTTTTCAGAGCTAGATGCAGAAAAAAATTATTTTTAATTTGCAACCTGATGGAGGTCAGTATAGATGGACTAATAGACCAAGTCCCACACACCGCTAGAAGCCCAAATATTTTTTCAGAGCTAGATGCAGAAAATTTTTTTATTCAATTTGCAACCTGATGGAGGTAAGTATAGATGGACTAATAGACCAAGTCCCACACACTGCTAGAAGCCCAAATATTTTTTCAGAGCTAGATGCAGAAAAAAATTATTTTTAATTTGCAACCTGATGGAGGTCAGTATAGATGGACTAATAGACCAAGTCCCACACACTGCTAGAAGCCCAAATATTTTTTCAGAGCTAGATGCAGAAAAAAATTATTTTTAATTTGCAACCTGATGGAGGTCAGTATAGATGGACTAATAGAACAAGTCCCACACGCTGCTAGAAGCCCAAATATTTTTTCAGAGATAAATGAAGAAAAAAATTATTTTTAATTTGCAACCTGATGGAGGTCAGTATAGATGGACTAATAGACCAAGTCCCACACACTGCTAGAAGCCCAAATATTTTTTCAGAGCTAGATGCAGAAAAAAATTATTTTTAATTTGCAACCTGATGGAGGTCAGTATAGATGGACTAATAGACCAAGTCCCACACACCGCTAGAAGCCCAAATATTTTTTCAGAGCTAGATGCAGAAAAAAATTATATTCAGTTTGCAACCTGATGGAGGTCAGTATAGATGGACTAATAGAATGATGCTATGCCCAAAAGATTTTACTTCACTAGGTGCAGTAAAAAAATTGGTATTCTATACACAGGTGGTATATCTTGCAACACAGATAGGCTACTCCACTGACTAACACACTCTGCAATAGGCCAAAAAGGATTAGCTTTGCTAGATTCAGCCAAATGCTGTGAAAAAAACTTGCACAGCACTGGCACAGACCTGCCTGGCAAAAACTGATAGGAACTGATGTAACCTAGTCCTGAAAAGGACTCCAATTACAATTAGTCTTTACTCCCACAATCTATCTATTTAAGAGCACAGACCTGCCTGATAAAAGTCGTAGGAAATGCTGTAACCTAGTCCTTAAAATGACTGCAATCACAACTATTCCCTACTCCCAAGCTATCTGTATATTTGTGCGAAAATTGGCTTGAAATTAACAAGGTATATCGCACACAGCAACAGCGGTGCCGTCTAACACGCAGCTGCAGCAGTGAGAAAATGGTGGCGACGGGGAAAATGGCTTGGTCTTATAGGGCAAGGACATGTGACATACACTGCCAATCACACATGCCCTTGCTTGTGTGAAAAAAAGCACTTCGCTCCGTGTGTGCGCTGCTGATAGGCTGACAGATTGCACCTCCCCACTGCAAATGCGGGAAAGAGAAAAAAAAATGGAGATCTTCATTGTTCCTGCAGAGATCCATCCCCTGCCCCTCCCCCCGCCCCGCTGTACACTCAAACTGCGTATTAACATTAATTTTCATCATTACTGAGAAAAAATCCAGTTATGATTTTGGTGCACGAACAGTTATCGAACATAACCTCGAACAGCCGAATTTTTCTCAAATTGTTCGTGTTCGCCGACCGGCTCGAACACCGCCCAAAACAGCTCGAATTTGAGATTGGCGAACAGTTCGAGTAGAACAACGCTCATCTCTACTGAAGATAACATGCTTAATGCTTAGGTGACAAAGCGCCCAGCGCTGCAAAGTTGTTGAAAGCTGAAACACAGCAGCCTGATCTGTGGCTCTCACCGCTGAACATACAGGCAGGCACGGTCGTGTGTGACAATGGGTGGAACCTGGTGATGGAGAAATGACAGCCGGAGTAGATATGATTTCCCTCTATGCCAGTCCTTTCGCCGAGCTAAAGAATATGGCTGTGGTGAAAAACAATTACCACTGAAAAGCAGTTTCAAACTGAAAAACATTGGACCCACCAGAGGATTTGATTCTGAGGGCTCACCTTTCTCCCCCGCTCAAGAGCCCCATAGCTGCTGCAAAGTTTGCGCTATCATGAACTCTCCTGATGGAGAAGCCAGGGCCCACCCGAGGACTCTCTGGTGGGACTGTCCAACCCTGCTGAGAAGCAGTCCTGGCTAAAAAAATGTGTGGGAAGGTTTCCGGACACTCTATAGCTCCTTTTTATTGAGGTAGAAACCCACGCAAACATGGGGAGAACATACAAAATCACTACAGATGTTGTCCTTGCTTTGATTTGAACCCAGGATCCCAGCGCTGCAAGGTTTCAGTGCTAACCACTGAGCCACTGAGCCAATGTGCTGTCGGTGATATCTAACGGGCTTGAGAAACTTGCACCTACTGCCACTCTATCTTCAGCTCCTTTGTGAGAAACTAATGTATTTGGGCAGTTACTCAGTCTACCAAATAGAATTCCTGAGAAAGAAATTGGGGATGTCTTCACTACTGGTACTCAGGGCAGTGCTAATACCATGGCGTCGTACCATAGTTCACTGGAAATATTACAGGCTGGTAGGAGGCAAGCAGATTTCCACAGAAAAGCACCAGCAGTGATGTTCAGGGTCCCTTACTTGTAGAAGGCGGAGATGATACTGGGAGAAATAGTGGCGGCTAGGGACCGAATATGGACACCCGTCCGCCGTCGGCATGAGGTTGTGAAAAGCTTTCAACTCCATGAGCCTAAAAGGCCACATTTCAAGTGCAAGCAGCTTTAGAGGACTTCCTGGGAGAAATGACAGCTGGAGTAGATACGGTTTCCCAAGTCTTTTCACCAAGCTAAAGAATATGGCTGTGGTAAAATACAACTCACCAACAAGCTGTGGACTGGCTCTGTACTGTCCCTGGCCACATTCATTTAACCACATGTTTGTGATTCGGCGGTGACTCCAAGTGAGTGCATTGGGGAGGGCAAGGGTGATGTTGTTGGACCTGTGCTTGTGGAAGGCGGATACGACACCAGGACAAATAGTGGCGGCTGGGGACCGAGTATGGACCCCCTGGCGCCGTCGGCATGAGGTTGTGGACAGCTTCCACCTCCACGAGCCTAAAAGGCCGCATTTCAAGTGCAAGCAGCTTTAGAGGACTCCCTGGGAGAAATGACAGCTGGAGTAGATACGGTTTCCCAAGTCTTTTCACTAAGCAAAAGAATATGGCTGTGGTGAAATACAACTCACAGACAAGCTGTGGACTGGCTCTGTACCATCCCTGGCCACATTCACTTGACCACGTGTTTGTGGTTAGGTGGTCCTTCCCAGTAAGTCCACTGGGGAGGGCACGGGTAATGTTGTGGTACCTGTGCTTGTAGAAGGAGGAGACGATACCGGGAGAAATAGTGGCGGCTGGGGACTAAGTATGGACACCCGGCCGTCGCTGCCATGAGGTTGTGGACAGCTTTCACCTCCACGAGCCTAAAAGGCCACATTTCAAGTGCAAGCAGCTTTAGACGACATCCTGGGAGAAATGACAGCTGGAGTAGAAATGGTTTCCCAAAAGTCAGTCCTTTCACCGCGCTAAAAATATGGCTGTGGTTAAATACAACCATCAACAAGCTGTGGATTGGCTCCGTACCTTCCCTGGCCACATTCACTTAACTACGTGTTTGTGCTTAGGCAGTCCTTCCCAGTGAGTGCACTGGGGAGGGCACGGGGATAATGTTGTGGGACCCATGCTTGTGGAAGGCAGAGACGATACTGGGACAAATAGTGGTAGCTGGGGACTGAGTATGGACACCCGTCTGCCGCCGGTGTAAGGTTGTGGACACCTTCTGCCTCCACGAGCCTAAAATGCCACATTTCAAGTGCAAGCAGCTTTAGAGGACTTCCTGGGTGAAATTTCAGCTGGAGTATATACAGTTTCCCAAATCCTTTCACCAAGCTAAAGAATATGGCTCCGTACCATCCCTGGCCACATTCACTTGACCACGTGTTTGTGGTTAGGCGGTCCTTCCCAGTAAATGCACTGGGGAGGGCACGGGTAATGCTGTGGGACCCATACTTGTGGAAAGCGGAGACGATACCGGGAGAAATAGTGGTGGCTGGGGACCAAGTATGGATACCAGGTGGCCGCCTTAAGGTTGTGGACAGCTTCCGCCTCCACGAGCCTAAAAGGCCACATTTCAAGTGCAAGCAGCTGTCAAAAATTTGGCAGTATAGTATTGCGGCCTGTGGGTGGGTGGGTGTGTGGGTGGCTGGCTGCATACTTGCACTTGCATTCCAAGGAATGGGGTAGGGACAACTGAACGCTGCACTGGGACATGGACGTGGACGGTGATTGTTGCAAATCTTCAATGACAGGTGCATGGCGGGAGACATCTTTGCATGCGCCAAGGATCACTTATGATGGGCACACTTTTAGGCAGTGACCTGGGAGTCAGAGATGCTTCCAGGGGTCTTCCCCATGCTGTTCTCATGCCTTTTCAGCACTGTATGCATGTGTCTGATGATGTGTCACACATCCCATGGCCAGATAAGGCTGTAAAATGTTAAAATGACATTTCCCAGTGAATGCATTTGACTTGGTTGAAAGCAATGCAAAAGTGCAAAAACGCATCAAAAATGCTACGTTTGAACATAGCCCAAGGTGTGGAGGAGAATTTTTGTTTTTGTATATTTATTTTACCTTATATATAAGTCATTACCCTGGAAAGGATGTTCCTTAACGTATTTCCCCGGAAAATCCATTTTGGTTTTGTTTTTGTATGTTTTATTGTGAGTCTGTAAAAGTGGCGTAATACCTCTGACAATATTGTTGACAGAAGTGACCTGGGAGTCAGAAATGCATCCAGGGGTCTTCCCCATGCTGTTCCCATGTCATTTGAGCACTGTTCCAATTGATTTCGGCAATTTTTAGGCCCTCTGCAGACTGCCGGGGTGAGGTGCCTGAAAAATGCTCGAGTTTCCCATAGACTTACATTGGGCTCGTTGCTCGGGTCGAGAACCTGAGCATACCAATTTGCTCGACTCGTGCATCGAGCAGCCGAGCATTTTAATGCTCACTAGTGATGAGTGAGTATGTTTTGTTAACCCTTTCGCAGAGTATGCTCGGACGAGCACCGAGTAGTTACAGCTACTCTGTGATATGTTTGAATCACTCCCATGCGCATGATTTGCAACTGTTTGACAGCTTTAATACATGTGAGTAATGTCTATTTCTTACACATTCCTCACATGTATTAAAGCTGTCAAACAGTTGCAAATCATGCACACGGGAGTGATTCAAACATAACACCGAGCAGCTATAAATATTCGTTGCTCGCCCGAGCATACTCGGCGAAAGGGTTAACAAAACATACTCGCTCATAATAGTGCTCGCCCATCACTAGTTTTGAGCATGAATAAAATGCTAAAAGAGATTTTTTCCACTGACTCTCAGCACACCTTGAGCAACGCTGAAGAAAATGTGTTTGCATTGTGAGCCTGGGTTGCCGTTGTCTGTGTCAGGTCTTTCTGATTGTAGAAGGTGCTGCTTCATCTAGGGCACTCTTGAGTGTATTATTGTAGTGTGACAATACTAAGTCTAGACAGGAGAGGGAGGATATGGGGCTAAAGATGTGTGTAGATTGTCCAAAAGCTGCTGGGTATTAATGGTTCATGTATTCCTATAAGTGTGGTAAGTGGGGGTGTCCCGGGTGAGGAGAAAGTTCTTGACAGAGAAGGAAAGTAGGTTGTGGTCCGAGAGCGGGAGAGGGGAGTTAGTAAATTAATGCAGCGAGCAAAGACGGGAGTAAGCCAGGTCCAGAGCATTCCCGTCTTCATGCGTAAGAGAATTAGTAAACTGTGAGAGGCCTAATGAGGAGGTTAGAGAAAGTAGTTGGGAGGCAGATTGAGAGAGGGGATCAATGATGGGTATGTTAAAGTCTCCTATAATGAGGGTGGGGACGTCACAGGATAGAAAGTGAGGAAGCCAGGTGGCAAAGTGATCCAAGAACTGGCTGGAGGAGCCTGGAGGGTGATACACAACTGCCACTCACAGGGAGAAGGATTTGAAGAGTCTGACAGTGTGGACTTCAAAGGAAGGAAACATAAGTGAGGGAACAGGGGGGATGACCTGGAAAGCACATTGTGGTGAAAGGAGCAAACCAACACCTCCACCCTGTCTATTCTCAGGTCTGGCGGTATGTGAAAATTTCAGCCCACCAAACGAGAGAGCAGCAGCTGCGGTGGTGTCTGAATGCTGGATCTAGGTTTCTGTAATATCCAGATGGTTACGGGAATTAGAGAGGAAAAAATCATGAATGTACAGTACAGACCAAAAGTTTGGACACACCTTCTAATTTAAAGATTTTTCTGCATTTTCATGACTTTGAAAATTGTACATTCACACTGAAGGCATCAAAACTATGAATTAACACATGTGGAATTATATACTTAACAACAAAGTGTGAAACTACTGAAAATATGTCTTATATTCTAGGTTCTTCAAAGTAGCCACCTTTTTCTTTGATGACTGCTTTGCACACTCTTTGCATTCTCTTGATGAGCTTCAAGAGGTAGTCACCGGAAATGGTTTTCACTTCACAGGTGTGCCCTGTCAGGTTTAATAAGTGGGATTTCTTGCCTTATAAATGGGGTTGGGACCATCAGTTGTGTTGTGCAGAAGTCTGGTGGATACACAGCTGATAGTCCTCCTGAATAGACTGTTAGAATTTGTATTATGGCAAGAAAAAAGCAGCTAAGTAAAGAAAAACGAGAGGCCATCATTACTTTAAGAAATTAAGGTCAGTCAATTCGAAAAATTGGGAAAACTTTGAAAGTGTCCCCAAGTGCAGTTGCAAAAACCATAAATCGCTACAAAGAAACTGGCTCACTTGAGGACCGCCCCAGGAAAAGAGGACCAAGAGTCACCTCTACTTCTGAGGATAAGATTATCCGAGTCACCAGCCTCAGAAATCGGATGTTAACAGCAGCTCAGATTAGAGACCAGGTCAATGTCACACAGAGTTCTAGCAGCAGACACATCTCTTCAACAACTGTTAAGAGGAGACTTTGTGCAGCAGGCCTTCATGGTAAAATAGCTGCTAGGAAACCACTGCTAAGGACAGGCAACAAGCAGAAGAGACTTGTTTGGGCTAAAGAACACAAGGAATGGACATTAGACGAGTGGAAATCTATGCTTTGGTCTAAGGAGTCCAAATTTGAGATCTTTGGTTTCAACCACCATGTGTTTGTGCGACGCAGAAAAGGTGAACGGATGGACTCTACATGCCTGGTTTCCACCGTGAAGCATGGAGGAGCAGGTGTGATGGTGTGGAGGTGCTTTGCTGGTGACACTGTTGGGGATTTATTCAAAATTGAAGGCATACTGAACCAGCATGGCTATCACAGCATCTTGCAGCGGCATACTATTCCATCAGGTTTGCGTTTAGTTGGACCATCATTTATTTTTCAACAGGACAATGACCCCAAACACACCTCCAGGCTGTGTAAGGGCTATTTCACCAAGAAGGAGAGTGATGGGGTGCTACGCCAGATGACCTGGCCTCCACAGTCACCACACCTGAACCCAATCGAGATGGTTTGGGGTGAGCTGGACCGCAGAGTGAAGGCAAAAGGGCCAACAAGTGCTAAGCATCTCTGGGAACTCCTTCAAGATTGTTGGAAGACCATTTCTGGTGACTACCTCTTGAAGCTCATCAAGAGAATGCCAAGAGTGTGCAAAGCAGTCATCAAAGGAAAAGGTGGCTACTTTGAAGAACCTAGAATATAAGACATATTTTCAGTTGTTTCACACTTTTTTGTTAAGTATATAATTCCACATGTGTTAATTCATAGTTTTGATGCCTTCAGTGTGAATGTACAATTTTCATAGTCATGAAAATACAGAAAAATCTTTAAATGAGAACGTGTGTCCAAACTTTTTGTCTGTACTGTAAGTTAGTTTGTTACACACAAACACAGTGCGCTCCAGAGAGTATAGTGGAAAGCAATAGGGGAGGGCATGCACTGAATGTTAATAAGATTAGCAGGGTTTCTATATGGAGCTGGAGGAGAGGAGTGTATGCTAGTGGAGGGAGGCCCACGGTTGAGGGAGATGTCGCCAGCGACTAGGAGAAGGAGAAAAAAGAGAAAGAGTAGGTGGTGTAATGATTTGTATGAACGTTTTGAGAGCTGTATGAAGGTAGTGGATGGTTTAGAATGGGTAAGAAATGTCAGTAGAGCCTCAGAGTTATACATGGGAGAGGGGAGAAGGGAGAGTTGGATATAAAGAGAGTGCATAGAATGTGCTAAAGGGAGGGTGAGTTGTGAGTAAGCAGAAGTTAAAACAAGAAAGAATCAGATTGCTAAGACCAATGCATAATGAAATACAACTGACCAAGAAGCAGCATGTTTGTATGAATTTCTAATGCACCTTATCTGTCTCCTGCCCTGTCCAACTGCCATTGTATAACTGCTTATTGAAAGCGCTTTAAGCCATTGCACTTAAAGTCTTTTGCACGGGTGACCCGAGCCAGAGCTGAATATATATGAATTGAAATGTTTGCTAGCATGCAGCACCAGTTGGCTAAACTGAGTAATTAGCCAATTAACACAAGTCCAGAGCAGGCAATGCTATGCAGGATAAACAAACCAATGTACAACAGAGAGCCATAAAACAGTGAAATAGATAGCTTTGAACACTTTAAAACAGAACCAAAAAATAAGAAAAAAAAAACAGCAGGAATCTATTAAATACCATGTAGAAATCTTGCTAGAATATGAATGTTCATACCCAGACAGCACACAAACAGATGGATGGATTAAATACCTGTGTGAAGAAGAGAGGAGAGATGAGTGTCAGCTTTGTACCATTGTATAACTGCTAGTGATGAGCAAGTATGTTTTGTTAACCCTTTCACCGAGTATGCTCGAGTGAGCACCAAGTATTTATAGCGTGCTCGGTGATATGTTTGAATCACTCCCCTGTGCATGATTTGTGACTTCTTGACAGCTTTGATACATGTGAGGAATGTCTGCTTCTTACACTTCTTAAGGAATTTATGTCCTTCTGTGAGCCATTTTGGCATTTAGTGTAGGGATTGTGTAGGACCTTGACATGGGTTGCGAGCTTGCGTATTTTGGCCAAAATATATTTTTTTTTTCAATTTTTATGCAGGATGTAGCCAGGCCCAATCATTTAGTGGATGTCAATGCTTAGTTTATGTCCACATATACTAGAAAATATTTCAATCAAGCATGTGATTTTTTTGGGTATATGACAAGTGCAGTGCGTAAAATGTAACCTTCTGCTTATATAATTGAACTACTCACATACTGTAGTCTTTGTCTGACATAGTTCTGACATTAAAAAAACAAAGACAAAAGCTAAATATGCTAATACCTATAAGTAAATGGATAAATAGCACAGTGCGTAGAAGTTATGATAAATAATAAAGGGTATTTAGTTAACATAAATTTTGATCAAAATAATGTAAAAGCCATCCCGCCACATCACGGCAACCCTTATGGGACAGTCTTAACTCTTAGAGCTGTCAGGTTCCCTTTAATTGCTTTTAAATGTTTAGTCCAATATATACTGTTTTCAATAAAGTTTATTTATTTTGTATTTTTTGGTAGTTCATGTAGTGTGTCCCTTTTAACTTTGCTACAGATAACATAAGACTGAGTGGAAGGAATCATGATCTTGGGTGCAGCCCAGTGAGGTTTCACATTGTGCCTTACAGTTGCTCCATCATAGCACAGCCAGTCATGACTGATTGTAAGTCACAGGTCCTTGATGGGGAATTCAATCTACCATAAAATCAAATCCCTTTTAATATATATCCCTTTAACACTCCTATAAACCAATTTAGTAAAATATGCTTTTGAAACAACTAGATCATAATAAGATTAATCAATAATCTCTAAGCAAAGATGCAAAGTTTACCCAAGCCACTGTGGAATTTGCAGGGGCTGCTTATCTTAGTCAAAATGCCCTTTTGAGGTCAGGTTGATCTAGGGAAAGCACATTGACCAACAAAACAGGTACATTGCATCAAGTAATTATATAAGTACATAGGTAAGCATTTTGTGTAATCGCCTGATTACTAATGATTGGATGTTAGTTGTTTATATTGTAAGATGATTGGTTATGTTATAATCTTCCTATGTCCCACCTACTATGTACAACCCACAATTTATACTATAAGAATTGTGCCCCAATACATTGGAGGCAGTTCTGTTCTAACATTGATCAGAGCTCTTGTGGCTACAATAAAACTTTCTTTAATTTACAGAGAAAGTGTGTGTACTCATCCTTTGGGAGACTGAGACGTTATTCCACATCAGTTGGTGCCCAAACCTGGGACCTCACGCCGCTACTTTGGACGGGAGAATTGCAAGCTGTATGCTGGCTGGACAGGTGGATCACTACTACAAAAGCGCGCTGCAGGTGGGAATTCCCTGTTGTTTGGGTGGTCATCCACTTTGGCCTGTCAGTAACTTCTTGTTCCTGTCCAGTAGCGTCTGAGGTATTTATTTCAGCCTTTATTTTATCCACTCTCCAAAAGGGTAAATATCAATGTACGTAAGGTATTAGAGTTATTAGAGTTTATTAATGATTCAATATTATAATGTTTTAACGTAATGTAAATATTGCTGATTTATTTTCTGGTCTGTTTCCTCAGAGAGCTGTGTAATATACTATTGTTTACCTAATCAATATATCACTCACACTCACTGCCAGTTTATCCTGTTCTGTGAACGTTTCACAAGCACAAGCTAATAAGACGGGACAGCGGTATTAACATTACACAGCGCTCTGAGTAAACGTATTGGAATAACCAGATAAAACTAAAGTAAACATACGGTTATTTTCATTAGTTGTTTAAGCTTGTAACATAGTTTAGTAAAATAAGTTGGTAAGGCGATAAGAAACCTAGTATCATTCATATATATACAGTTACGCTGAATATTGTTAACTCATAAGTTGGTCTGACGAGACCCACATTTATTTCCTGTAATAAAATAACTCCAAAGAGGAAATGGGGAATGTCCATAGCAATTGTGCTAAACCTGGCAAAACCCCACAGAAGGAAATTAAATGTGTACAATACTCAGAAGGGAGTCCGATGATTTATATGATTGATACATATGGGCAACCAGCATTCAATATATGGACTAGATGATAGTGAAACTGTGCAATATATGGTTAACCCTTTAATGCCTTTAAACAATTCTTCCTTTTCCCCTAGAGAACCAGTTTTACACTGTGAAGTGGCAGGAGAAATTGTACCTTTTCTCATTGACACAGGTGCTTCAGTGTCTCTCATTAATGATAATTCATTTCTTCCCAAAACAGGAGAAAAATTGAAAACGGTTGGAGTCACAGGAAAACCTAATTTTCTTTCTATTTCAGATCCAACTATGATTACTATAGGTCCCATACATGGACTCGGTTGCCACAGGGTTTTCTAAATTCACCTACCATCTTCAGTCAAGCACTCAGTAACAACCTGGCAGATCTAGTGCTCCCATGCGGATCCATCTTGATTCAATATGTGGATGACCTGTTGCTGTGTTCGGTTTCAAAAGATGAGAGTCTGAAAGATACAGAAGCCCTTCTGTGCTTTCTAGCAGAAAACGGACAAAAAGCAGAACTTGCCAAGTTGCAACTGTGCCAGACTAAGGTAGTATACATTGGACACTGTTTGACAAAAAGACTAAGACATCTCTTGACAGAAAGAGTAATGGCCATTAAACGTATGACCATTCCCTATAACAAGAAACAGATGAGACAGTTTTTAGGGATGGTTGGATACTGTAGACAGTGGATTCCTTGTTTTTCTTTGTATTCCACACCACTGTATGCCCTTAACAAAGATACTGTCCCAGAACCTTTTGAGCATACAGAGGAAGTTCAAACTGCTTTTGTAGAACTGAAGGAAGCCTTGATTTCTGCCCCTGCTCTTGGTTTACCCAATTATGCTCTCCCTTTTCATCTTTTTTGCCATGAAGTACAAGGGCATGCTCAAGCCGTATTGACTCAACGTCATAATGATGCCAACAGACCAATTGCCTACTACAGCTCAGAACTAGACCCGGTAGCACGAGGAATGCATGCTTGTATTAAGGCCGTTGCAGCAGCAGCATTTTCTGTGGAGAAATCTGCAGATCTGGTTCTCATGCACTCCTTGATTGTATGGGTCCCCCACTCTGTGTATGCACTGCTCAACTGCCAGAGGACCAAGCATGTCACCCAGGCCAGACTTACCAGATGGGAAGTAACACTCTTACAGCCAAGTCACATCACTTTACGCAGATGTTCCCAGTTGAACCCTGCTACTTTACTACCATATGAGACACTCTTGTCTCAGAGAGAGGGAGTGAATGGTGAGACTGGTGAATTTGACACAGACAGGGAGTTTGACAAAATGGCATGCCCTGATGAACATGATTGTGTACTTCACACGCAAACATTGACACTGCCTAGGGCAGACTTACAAGAAGAACCACTGCCAAACCCAGATTTGGTGTTTTACGTTGATGGAAGTTGCCACAGGCACACAGACACAGGAGAATTGAATTCTGGGTTTGCAGTAGTGGATGACCACAATGTGGTCTATGCTGAAGCATTAGGAACACCACACTTAGCACAAAGAGCAGAACTAATTGCACTCACAAAAGCATGCCAGCTAGCAGAAGGACAACGTGTTAACATTTATTCAGACTCAAGGTACGCATTTGGTGTAATACATGATTTTGGTACTATATGGAAAATGAGAAATTTTCTCACTGCTAGTGGTTCTCCAATAAGCCACTCAGGAGAAATTGCTCAGTTACTTGATGCAGTGAATCTCCCAAAAGAGATTGCTGTCATCAAGTGTCAAGCTCATAACACTGGACAAGATCCAGTAGCAAAAGGAAACAACCGAGCTGATGCAGCTGCAAAAACGGCAGCAAGCAAAACTTTAAGTATATCTATGATGAACCTGATTGAAATCCCAAATTGGGAAAAACTGCAAACAATGCAAAATAATTGTTCTCCTCAGGAAAAGGCCCGATGGAAGGACATAGGATGCACCCAGGATTCAGAAGGCCTCTGGAGAAACGGTGAAGGTAAACCAGTGGCCCCAAAATCTCTGATGACAGCGTTAGCAGATGCTGCACATGGTTTAACCCATGGAGGTAAAACCGCGATGCGAAATTTGGTATATACGTACTGGTGTGCACCAGGTTTCACAGTTATTGCAAAAAGAAAATGTTTGTCTTGTCAAACATGCCTCCAGGAAAATGCTGGAGGAGCTGTGAAAGCCCCACCTTCTCACCTTCCATCAACCACGGGTCCTTTCCAAATTCTGCAGATTGATTACATTCAACTACCTAAAGTCGCTAGATTGCAATATGTCTTGGTATGTGTTGATCAATTCTCAGGGTGGGTGGAGGCTTATCCAACAGCCTCACAGACAGCAGAAATAACTGCTTCCAAGATATGTAAGGAATTTGTGTGTAGATATGGTATTCCACAGATAATATCTAGTGATCAAGGTCCTGCATTTACAGGTAAAGTAATCCAAAAAGTATGTTCAATGATAGGAGTAAAACAACAATTGCATACTCCTTATCACCCACAAGCTAGTGGGAAAGTGGAAAGGTATAACCGAACCATAAAAGAGAAACTAGCAAAATGTTGTAAAGAAACAGGTATGAAGTGGCCAGATGCCTTACCTTTGGTATTGATGGATATCAGAATAACACCACGAGGTCTTTTACAGTTATCACCTTTTGAGATTCTGTATGGCAAGATACCTAATCACCCACTTACACCCCCAGAAACTGCCCAGGCTGCTCAGAATACCTTGAATGTGGACTACGTCTTACGCTTGCAAAAACAACTAAAAGACATTGCCCAGAGTGTACATCTACAGCAACCACAAGTCACTTTGTCCTGTCACGAGGTGCAGCCAGGATACTATGTGTTGGTACGTAAATTCTTGAGGTCTGGTTCCCTTACAGAACGGTGGGAAGGTCCATACCAAGTCCTGTTGACAACCCCTACCAGCGTTAAGGTAGAAGGAAGAGGGACGTGGATCCACGCATCTCACTGCAAAAGAGTGCAACCCACTGCTGAGACGACATCACCATCTGCGCCAGATAAAGAAGAGCCAGCTGACATCATCTGTACCACACACCCTGAGCTGCACCCGTAAGTGAGTTTTTGTGGTCTGAGATAAGGCAGAAATACGCTTCTCTGAGGCTGCCACCTAAGTTGCTGCTGTAACAGCTGAAGATAATTCCAGCGCTGTTCTTCCATCGCGTGAAGAGGATAATACAAAGAAGAAGATGTCACTCTATGAGCAGTTATATGGACCACATGCGAGCAAAAGACTCTGGGGAGCGGTGATAGGCCTATGTAGTCTTTTGGTGATAATGGTGTGTTTACACAGTTTAAGTGAATGTTCTACGTCCACAGATACTGATAATCCAACAATACCACCAGATCCATTCCTGGGAGGAAGGAAGAAAAGAGGTATCCCAGATGTTCATGACTGTATAGAATACTATTGTAAACCGAATGGTTATGAAGCCAGGTGCATAGTTTGGTGTTTTGATGATAGAGAATTCCTTAGAGGTAAACGGGAGTTACATGAACACCTACAAGAGCCCTGGGACAATAAATTGTTAAATATGCATGACACCATAGCCAAGCGCACAGGAACTAAAGATTGTTGGATATGCACTCATTCACCAATATCCTCAAAATCTATGCCTTTCTCAGCTACTCCTGTACCAATGGAGGAACTTATCCTGTCACTAGAAGAAACTTTTACATTTCCCACAAATCTGAGTGCTTCACGATATAACAACACTCGGGTGTCCCTTCCAATAGCAGGGTGGACAGCTCCACCATGGTGGGTAGCAATTCGAGATCTATCCCTCATTACACCCCACAGCATAGCTGTATGTGGTCCAGGATCTACCAGCATACGATGTAATAGAATTAATATCACAAATAATGAGTTGGGCTCCATACCTGTTAATCTAGAATCATTACAGGTTATATTTCTACCAAGTCATGTCCCCTACACATCAGAAAATAATGAAGGATCTACTATATTCGAGGGCCTAGTGTATGAATTAACCGAAGGAACATCAGGTTTGTTGCTTGATTTAATAAATAGTTCAGGATATAATGAAGATACTAATACATGCAATCAAACAGTAAGAGGAATACTAAGACACCCCTGGTGCCCGTCCCCGAGGTTACAACCTCTCATATGGTATGCATCTGAAATTTCTTACAGGTTACTATCCCATTTAGGTGGAGAACATATCATTCTTCCAGAAAATATGTATTATGTTTGTGGAACTTTTGCTTACAAATTTCTACCTTATGATGGCGTTGGTACATGTACCCTAGCAAGATTGACCCTAGCTACATGGACCATCACCCATGATGAGATAGACCTTGATCAGATACCAAGACATATGATGCAGAAGAGAAGAGCTAAAACCCAGCCTTTGATACACACTCCATGGTACACAAAATTTGGACTCACTCTCACAATTACAGGATTGGCCATCCACAATTCTCATAACATTGGACAATTAGCAGAATTGTTTGATAATGTCACAGATGAAGTATTCGATGCCATCCTAATACTAAACAATCAAACTCGGTTTCATGCAAAGGTACTAAATCAACACAATATAGTATTGGACTATTTAACGGCCAGTCAAGGAGGTATGTGTCAGATAATCGGTCCTGCCTGTTGCAACTATGTAGATGCCAATTTTTCAGTCAGAGTTGATAAACATATCGCCAAGGCCATGGAATTAAAAGAAAGATTCAGAGAAGAATATTCCCATGATGATGAAACCATTTTTAGCAGTTGGTTACAATGGTTGAACCCTGCTAACTGGTTTAAAGGTATAGGAGGATGGATTGTCGGTGTAGGTCACATGTTCCTACAAATTTGTCTGTTTGCTTTCATCATCATATTGCTCATAAAATTATGCAAGTGGGCCATAACAAAAATCCAAAGACCCAAGAATGTCTTAAACGTTCATCTTCTACCGGCCAATGAAAATTCTGAAATACCTCTTCTTGCTCCTCCCCCTCCTTTCCGTAGAGAGGGCAGAAGATACTATTACTTTGATGTAGAGGTGTAAGTGACAAGTGATAATATTATTATCAGAGAGAGGAAAATGATAGGGAATTCAATCTACCATAAAATCAAATCCCTTTTAATATATATCCCTTTAACACTCCTATAAACCAATTTAGTAAAATATGCTTTTGAAACAACTAGATCATAATAAGATTAATCAATAATCTCTAAGCAAAGATGCAAAATTTACCCAAGCCACTGTGGAATTTGCAGGGGCTGCTTATCTTAGTCAAAATGCCCTTTTGAGGTCAGGTTGATCTAGGGAAAGCACATTGACCAACAAAACAGGTACATTGCATCAAGTAATTATATAAGTACATAGGTAAGCATTTTGTGTAATCGCCTGATTACTAATGATTGGATGTTAGTTGTTTATATTGTAAGATGATTGGTTATGTTATAATCTTCCTATGTCCCACCTACTATGTACAACCCACAATTTATACTATAAGAATTGTGCCCCAATACAATGGAGGCAGTTCTGTTCTAACATTGATCAGAGCTCTTGTGGCTACAATAAAACTTTCTTTAATTTACAGAGAAAGTGTGTGTACTCATCCTTTGGGAGACTGAGACGTTATTCCACATCAGCTGATAGCCGCTATAAATGCCCAAGCAGGAGACACTGCTGTCATTTTATGGGGAATGAAGATAGGAGAGAGGAGGTAAGAGCTAGTACACAAAATACAAATAGACTGTGTGTTAAGAGAACATATAGGTTTAATTATAATAAATTGATAGAGGGAGAGAGATAGGAGTCACTGACACTGTGTTAGGCAAGTTGCTGCTGTCAGTGCTGCAATTCATGTAGTCTGTTCTTGCATGGAGCTATTTTTTTTGCACATTTCCAGTGTCTACCTGTTGCTGCACTAATTAATGCCATGTTTTTTCTTAAAACTGCAAGCATTTAAGGTCAACATGGTCATTTAATCTAGTTCAGTCTGTGGCAATTCAGTCAATCACAATACTCCTTTTTACACAATTAGCTTTTGCCGCACCCAGTACGCTGTAATTGTTTCATCATTCTGCTGTCTTCTACTACCATATTTTATAGTGGGGGTCATAATGTATTTGGGATTGCATTACTCTGTTTTGTTTTTGATTTAGCATATTATTTAGTAGCATTATATTATTTTTTTATTATTATTATTTAATCCATGCACCTCTTTTTATATATCTATCTCAATATTTGTATTTGATATTTTTCTTTGTTTGGTTTTCATTTTTTGCCAAAAACATTTAGTTATCAGAAGAAAATCAAAGCACAAAACCAATTTTAGGGCTTTGGTTTCGTAAATACTTGCATGATCTATTTCTTTTTTTCTTTTTTCTTTTTTTATAGCGCAGCAAAGACATCAGCGGGGAATTAACTTTAATTTGAATTTTCTGAAATTCAAAGGTCTGGGTAACCAAACTAATCCCCATAAAACAATTATTTAATTGATATATCTTTAAAAAAAGATAGCACAAAACATAACACACCAGGAAAAAGAAAAAAAAGCTAAAAAACACACTGCAATTAATTGGTATTATTCCCTGTCTGGACAAGCAAACAGACAAAAAACAGGCAAGTAGGGCCCCGCTCACCGTCATCTTTCAATATGGTGCCCTAGGAATTCCTAGGTAGATATGCAAAACTTTTCAAACCCATTTCTTGCTCCTCTAAACATAGAATGACAAAACATAAAAGACACCTGGCACAAAAATAAAAAACCCTCTATGCTGCAGATAAGGCAAAACAAGGAAGGATGCTGGTATATCTTGGATATATGTACCACAAAAGCTAAACATTATATAGCAACATACAGTATATCTTCCTATTAGGAGTATAAGTCTATCATACTGATCAGTCCACATACTGCACCTCAATGCGCTTCTCCTCCTAATACTGGTTCATCAAAAGGCCCATAGAGAGAAGGGTGTTTATTGGAAAAATAGATGTCCAACAGATGATGTGTTATGAAATTCCTGAAATTTAAAGGTTCCAACAAATTTGAACATTTTTGAAGATCCCACAAATAAATTACCAGCGTTATTTCACAAAGTACTAAATATTAAATCAGCCTGATAATGAGATCATTACATCAGGCGCTGCTGTGCAGGATTCCCCATAATGCTTTGCAGCTATCACATCACAAGGCCTAGGGCAGACAATCAGAGTAAGAGTATTGCAGGGACCGTAAAATATGAGAACTAGGAAAGCAGCAGCCATATTAAGATTTTATTGCCTAGCAATAGGAGATCCGAGTGAACAGCTCACCATTACAACTAGGGGCTATAAAAGTCTAAATTGATTGTGGAATACTACTGCAGTGCTAAAAAAATTAAAAATGGGAATGGTAAATTATAATACTAAAATTCGAGTGATAGGGAAGTTCTGAACCTGCAGATTCCGTGCAACTGTGAATTGATTGATCTGTGACACACTGCAGTACAGTTCCCTAAATGGAACCTGTCAGCAGGTTTTTAGATCCCCAAAGTAACATTATTGGAGAACTCTTATGCATATGAGCTCACAAGTGCAAGGTCTTGGCGTAGACTTAAAGTTATCCAACTGGTCTACTGTTTCTCTTCCTAGTACCAGCCTTCTGCCAAAGATTGACAAGTCACTCTTCTCTGCTTCTGCATGGATTCAGAAAAATGGATGGTGCTGGCCACCATTTTTCTGAACCATAAAGAGCCATAAAAAAGTAAAAATATAAACTTAAACTTACTTTACCATCCCAAGACCATTCTATACATGTAACATCATGACATCGTGACCTTTCACATGCTTGCATAGAACCCTACCAATCCTTAGTAGAGAAGGAAGTCTACCCTAGTGTTAGAGGCTTGAGGATTTCAGCGCTTGCGGTAGAGAAAAGAAGATGAGGCGTGGACCGGATGGGTAACATTCAGTCGAGAGAGGTGAATGATAAAGAGAGTATAATATTTTACATACAGTTGTACTCAAAAGTTTACATACCCCGTCAGAATTTTTCCTTTCTTGGCCTTGTTTCACAGAATATGAATGATAACAAAAAAACTTTTTTGCCACTTATGGTTATTGGTTGGGTGAAGCCATTTACTGTCAAACTACTGTGTTTTCTCTTTTTAAATCTTAATGACAACCAAAAACATCCAAGTGACCCTGATCAAAAGTTTCCATACCCTGTTGATTTTTGCCTGATAACATGCACAGAATTTGACACAAATGGGTTTGCATTGCTACTAAAGGTAACATCCTCACCTGTGACCTGTTTGTTTGTAATTAGTGTGTGTGCATAAAAGCTGAGTGAGTTTCTGGGATCGAGACAGACGTTTCCATCTTTCATCCAGCCACTGACGTTTCTGGATTGTGAGTCATGGGGAAAGCAAAAGAATTGTCAACGGATCTATAAGGGGGCAATACACGATATTAAGAACTGGGGTATGTGAACTTTTGATCAGGGTCATTTGGATGTTTTTGGTTGTCATTAAGATTTAAAAAGATCATCATCAGACATATCCCATATAAATACGGTACAAATCCAAATATTTGTAGGGACCATTCAAAATATTATCCTCCTTTACAGTTAGGCTGCAGTGTGTTGGTGTAGCTTTTCAGACGTGGTCACTGCCAATAATTGAAAACTACAAGGCCAGTATTTAAAACCGTGGGCATCCGTCAGACGTATCCCATGTAAGTGCAGTACAAATCCAGCCATTTGTAGGGATCATGCAAAATATTATCCTCCTTTTACTGTTAGGCAGCAGTATTTCAGTGAAGCTATTCACACGTGGTCGCTGACAATAATTGAAATATAGGGACTATGCAAAATATTATCCTCCAATTAAAATGGGCAAGGCGCGTGGCAAGGGACGGGGAAGTGGATGTGATGGTGATGGTGCATGCAGAGTCCGAGGCTGTGCCACAACAAGCACCCACATCTTGTTGCCTGACCTTCCTGGCCCAATAACTAGGGGACCACAGCACACCACTATTGAACCCAGTGCAGTGTCAAAAGGTTGTTGGCTAGATAGTAGGTAATGCTTCACTTTGCCACCACCATCGCCCTATCATCCACACGGTTAAATCTCAGTAGCCGTGAATCTGGACCATATATCCCTCACCTTGATACTCCTTCCTTCCACCATGTCGAGTGCCTGGAGACAACTGATCCCACACTTGGACAAAAAGCTGTTCACTTCCATTTATAGATTCTGATCTCTCGCCCAGCCAGCTTCAAGCGAGGCAAGAGGAGATCACATGTAGTGATGCCCAAATACTTGAGCAGCCACGGTCACATGAAGGCGACAGTGGGAAACTGAAATCACTGTCACAGGAGGTGGACGATGATGAGACACAATTGCCAGAAAGTCGGGAAGAGGACCAGGGTGCGGAAGTGGAAGACGTGGTGGTGAACGATGAAGTCACTGACCCAGCCTGGCAAGGTGACATGCAGAGCAAGGACAGCAGCACACAGGGGGAGGGAGGTGTAGCACCACAGCAGGCGGGAACAAGCAGTGTGGTGGTCACAGACACAAGGTGAGCAACCGTTCCCCGGAACACCAACATGAGGGAAGTTGCCAGTAAAACTGTTAGGTCATCCCGAGTCTGGTTGTTTTTTGAAGACTCTGCAGATAACCCCAAAAAGGCTATTTGCAATATCTGCCATGCCATAATCATCAAGGTTAGCAAAACTAGCAGCCTGACCACCACCAGCATACTCAGGCACATGACAGCAAAGCACCCAACTATGTGCGCCGAACGCCAGGGTCCAGAAACAGTGTCTGTGGGTTACACCACTGCTTGTTCCACTGTTGTGCGTGCATGCTAATCCCCTGTCCATAGTGCGTGCAAAGATGCCACCCACCCTGCACCTGTCGTTGCACACTTGCAACTACCACTATCAGTAACCACGTTCATGTTCTTGTCCCAGCGCAGCGTTCAATTGTCTCTACCCCAGTCTTTGGAACACCAGCACAAATATGCAGCTAACGCCCCACAGGCCACACTACTAAACTCACACATTTCGCAAATGCTTGCGCTCGAAATGTTGCCTTTAAGGCTCATGGAGATGGAAACTTTCTGCAATCTGACGGCGGCAGCCGTCCTTTGGTACTCGGTCCCCAGTCACCACTATTTCTCCCTGTGTGCCGTCCCCGCATTACACAAGCATATGTTCCAGAACATTAGCCGCGCCCAATGCTTTTACTGGGAAGGTCCACCTAACCACGGACACGTGGACAAGTGCTTGTGGGCAGGGACAGTACATCTCGCTGATGGCACACTGGGTTAATATAGTGGAACCAGGACTCAGTCGGACGCTGGGACAGAACACATCCTCCTGACGCCGAGGATTGCGGGCCATGGGCCAATCAGGGTTGACCCGACATTCTACAGCTCCTGCACCTCCTCCTCTTCAGCCTCCATTTCCAAATTGACCACATCAGTCAGAAGCTGTAATCACTGCAGCACTGCCTCTGCCAAGCGGCAACAGGCACTGCTGAAGCTAATATGCTTACGGGACAAACCACACACCTCTGAAAAGTTGTTGACAGCTGTAACAGAGCAGGCAGAACTGTGGCTGTCACCGATGAACCTGCAGCCAGGCATTGTCCTGTGTGACAATGGCCGGAACCTTGTGGCTGCTCTGAAGCTAGGCAACCTCTCATACGTACCATGCCTGGCCCATGTGCTCAACCAAGTGGTTCAGCGATTTCTCAAAACATACCAAGATCTGCCTGATCTGCTTTTCAAAGTATGCTGTGTGTGCCCATTTCAGGAAGTCACCTACATCTTCCGCTGGTCTCGCCATGCTTCAGCAGTGCTTGCAGCTTCCAGCTCACTAACTGATGTGTGATCTCACCACGAGTTGGAACTCAACCTTGCAGATGTTGAGAAGGATTTACGAGCAGCAGAGAGCAGTTGTTGAGTACCATGTTCAACACGCCCTTCGGAATTCAGGTCAGCCTTCACAGATAAGAACTGAGGAGTGGGCATTGATGTGAGACCTCCAAAATGTTGAGGTCTCAACCAAGATGGTGAATGGCGATGACGCCATAATTAGCGTCACTGTCCCGCTTCTTTGTCTAATGAAAAGCTTGCTACTCACAATTAAAGAGGAAACATTGCAGGCGCAGCACAATCAGATGGAGCAAGGAACCATACAGGGTGATGCCACAGAGCCCAGCCTCATCTCATCCCAACGCAGATTGGATGCTAATGGAGAGAAGGAGGAGGAGGATGAGGAGGAACAGGAGTTGGTTTCCTGCACTACACCATGTACTACCCACACCACATTCATACCGTTTATTCAGCATAGATGGCCTGAGGAAAGGGAGAATGAGGAGGAGGAGGAGAGCGTGGACAGTTGTCCTCTTGTTCTGGACTATGAAGACTTAGCTGCTGACAGTCTGGCACACATGGCTGACTTTCTATCTCTCCTTCCAGTGGCGGACAGGTCTAGTAAAATTGTGCATTATAACTGATAGGCGCACCTGCCTGTCAACTGAAAATGCTGACAGGCTGACTCTTATAAAAATGAACAAGGGCTGGATTGGGCCAGACTTCTCAACACCACTGGATGATAGTAGCGGAACATAAAGTCAAATCCAGTGTTTTTGTGGGGGGAAGGTATATTCCCATGCACCTCTTCACACCCAGACATGTATATACGCTTACTAAATTTGGTTATTTTCTGTTGTCCTCCTCCTTCTCCTTTTCCTCATCCTCCACCACCATATCACGATGGTGACCATGATGCAACAACTACATCATTTTTTTAAGGGTGTGTTTATGATACCCGTAGATAATTTTTTTAGAGGCCTACCTCTAACATTATGTATGATGTACAGTATGTTCATGTATGCCCCAAGATGTAAATGTTTTTCAGCCCATGCACATAGTGCATGGACATTACCAGTATAGAAGAGCCACTCCTTAACAATGATAACAATTTTTTGAATGAGGACCTTTTCTACTTCTATTGAAAGGGGAATTGGAGTGCGTCCAATTTTTTGGCAGTCCTTGCATTCACTGCATGGGCATTACCACTGTAGGAAACACACTCCTTTATAATGGGAACATTTTTTTTACTGAGATCCTCCTCTATGTCTCTTCAAAGGGGTATTGGGATGCATCAAATTTTTGACAGCCCTTGCATTCACTGCATAGGCAATAATAGTATAGGAGACCAACTTCCTAATAATGGGAACATATTTTTACTGAGGCCCTCCTCTATGACCCTTCAAAGGGATATTGGAATGCGTCCAAATTTTTGGCAACCCTGTCAGTCACTGCATATTCAATACCAGTATAGGAGATCTGCTACTTTATAATGGGAACATTTTGTTAACTGAGTCCCTCCTCTATGTGTCTTCAAATTGGTATTGGGGTATTTTCAAAATTTGGGCAACCCTTTGAGTCACTGCATACACAATAATAGTAAAGGAGACTTGCTACATAACAATGGGAAATAATTTTTTTGAATCAGGCTCTCTATGTCTCTTCAAAGGGGTATTAGAGCTCGTCCAAATTTTTTGCAGCCCTGCCACTCACTGCATGTGCTAGTATAGGAGACCCGCTCCTTAATAAAGGGCATAACATAGCATAGCCAGCTGATGGCTCTCTAACAATAGTGAGGGCCATCATAAAAATACAATAGTCTTTGTGACTTTCAGAGTCCCTCCTTCATAAATGATACAGAATGTGTCTGATGATGTCTCACACACCACATGGCAAGATAAGGTAGTAATATGTTAAAATTACATTTACTGGTAAATGTAATTTTCTCTGTGGCAAGCAATGCAAAACTGCAAACATGCATCAAAAACGCTACGTGTGAACATAGCCCAAGGTGTGATGGAGCATTTTTGTTTTTGGTTATTTATTTTTCCTTATACACAAGTCATTACCCTGGAAAGGATGTTCCTTAACATTTTTCCCAGGAAAATCCATTTTGGTTTCATTTTTGTATGTTTTATTATGAGCACGTAAAAGTGGCGTAATACTCTGACAACATTATTCACAGCAGTGACCTGGGAATCAGAGATGCTTCCAGGGGTCTTCCCCACACTGTTCCCATGTCATTTGAGCACTATTTCCATCGACTTGGGTAATTTTTATGCCCCCTCCAGACCGCAGGAAAAATGCTCGAGTTTCCCATAGACTTAAATTGGGCTCGTTGCTCGGGTCGAGCACCCGAGCATTCCAATTTGCTTGACCTGAGCATTTTAGTGCTCGCTCATCACTTGTCATGATATGACCAGTGTGTGAATGCGTCCTTAGCATCTGTAGCATGTAGTTGAGATTTATATCCATCAAATTAGACTCTGAAAATAGTTAGATATAAATGGAGCTACGTATTTGACTCTAAATTCTTGGCAACCTAAATCTCATACATTATTCACTCTATGCTGGACATCTTTTCCACTGTGAATTAAACAAAGTGAAGTATAAAGTTTTATTCAACTCTAAGGATATAGAAACAACTACAAAACAAATCACATAAATAAATACAATGTACATGTATAGCTTTTAATTTATTTTTAAAGATCTTTAGATATCTTTGAGTCCTTTGAAACTAGTTGCAACAAAAGGATAATAAGAATATTGAAAAACAAACTTTGAAAACAATAAAAAGGCATGGAATAGGCAAATGCACTAAGGTTCATGTATTCTCAGCTCATAAAAGATTTTAGAATCCAAGAAAACCAGATGCTCCTTTTTATCTTCATTATACCTGATCTACAAAGAATTTGTACTGAAATGAACATTGTTGCTGGGATACTCTTGTGGAGATGATATTTAAGAACCTGAAAAAAGGAGACTGTGCAGTAGTTTGTCTTTATTTTCTTGCAGATGAAAATGAAAGCTGTTGACAAGGAAAAGAACAAGCAGTAGTTACATAATCATGATCTTGAAGGTGCTTGAAATAAGCTGTACATCAAAATGAATCACAGCAAGGATGAAACCTAAGCGTCATGTAGTGTGTCACACAGCTTACAGAATACATGTATTAAAATGTCATAAAATAACAAAGATATAGGATTTCTATGTTGCAATTTTTTCTACTCAGAAAAAATCATTTTGAAGCAGATGATGAGTGCAGCCAAACAACATCTGAACATATTTCATATTTTTCAATGTTAGTCAGAAGTCTCATCAACTATAACTTTTAAAAGAGAAACATTGAAATCACTAAATATAACTTTTTTATTGATAACCTTGCTCATTTACAGAAGTGAGCACAACTAAACATCATAATTAGTGATGAGGTGATAAGTGAACGTGCTCGCTACTGCTCGGTTCTTGCCCGAGCATCACTGTGCTCTAAAAGCTCGTCGCTTGGCGAGTATTTCCTGAATGCTCGGGCGGGAACTTGGGTCCCTGCCCTGCATGTTTAACGCCCTTTAGAGAGCCAATGAACATGCAGGGATTGCTTGCCACGCACTGTAATGCCATAGCCATGTTGGTTGTGGGCATTATAGTGATTGGCTGGCTGCACAGTATCATCAGATCTATAAAAGACCTGGCACCACTATGCTCGTCACAGTCTACCCCGGAAACAGGCAGAGTAGGGAGAGATGCTGTTGAGTCAGGGAGAGATTTGCTTGTGTATAGTTAGTATAGATATTCCATAACATATATATATCCATCTGAACTAACAGTCCTTCTGAGGACTAATCTAGCTGCATATTTTCAGTGGCGATAGCAGAAGTTAGGCAGGCAGTGTATGTGGCAGACTGCAGTGCATATAGTGCAAGAGGTTCCACTGAACGTTCTGTCTGCTGCTGCTGTTCTTACAGATATTTCTAGACATAGCCCCAGATATCAGGAGCAAGATTTCAGTGCATGATAAAGCACAAGAGGGTCAATTGCATGTTCAACTTCTGACTGATCCTGCTGTGACAAATATTTGTAAACATAGCCCCAGGTATCAGAGGCCAGGCCACATTTTTTTATCTTAATCCTGGTTATTTGCTTAAAAAGAAATTCAGAGTACACCATTTTCTGCTCCATTTGCTTGTTAGCAATGCAGAATACAGCCAGATTTTTTCCATATTACAGCAATAAAAATCCAGAAATTTGCACTGAACGTGGAAAATATTGGCCTTCTTTTCCCTTTTGTTGCAGTGTGTCAGTCAAGCTATTCACACTAGGTCTCTGTGAAGAATAGTATTAGTAAACTACAGGCCTGCTATTTAAAACCGTGGTTTTCTGTCAGACGTATCAAATTTAACTGCGGTTCAAATCTAGCCATTTGTAGTGAACGTGAAAAATATTGTCCTCCATTTATAGATTGTAGCAGTGTGTCAGTGTACACCATTTTACAGCTCCATTTGCTTGTTTGAAGAATACAGCCAGATTTTTTTAGTTTTATTTATATTACTGTATTGTGGAAGCAGATGAACTTTTTTCAATGATCAGATGCACGTGATCCATAAGACTGCTGTAATAATACAGAAATTTTGTGGAGCGTGCCAAATATTCCACTCCATTTAAAGTCAGCCACCTGTGTTTTGTTGAACCAATTGACACTTGGTCGCTTGAAAATACCATACTATTAGGCGACTGCCTAAAACCGTGGCCATCAGACGCTATCCCATATGACTGCCCTAATAATCCAGCAATTATTGTGAGCGTGTCAAATATTATACTCCATTTAAAGTATTTCAGTTGTGGGTTCAAACCTATTCACAGTTGGCCACTGAGAATGGTATATTTGTGAACAATGTTGTCAGAGTATTACGCCACTTTTACGGACTGACAAAAAAAAACACACAAAAACAGGCTAAAATGGAAAAAATGTTAAGAAACATTCTTTCCAGGGTAATGACTTGTACACAAGGCCAAAGAAATAAAAAAAAATAAAGTTATGGACTGTGGAAGACATTTATGCGATCAGAATCAACACTTATCTGTAGCTGGTGATGATATCACCTAGCAGCATCTGCCCCTATTGTAAATGCATCTAACAGCGTTATCGATAGGGTAATAGAACGGATTTAAAAATTTTTTGTGCAGCACCAGCAACACGCAGCATAAGGCAATAATACCTAACTGGATCGATGTAATACGCTATCCATACTGCGATATCTCACCCATAAAAGAATTTCAGATAAGGCAGCTAATATTCTAGAATATAGAATCTATTTGAATTGCCCTTCCCATTATTAAGGAGTGTGTCTCCTCTACTGTTATTGCATATGCAGCAATTTCAAGGGCTATCAAAAATTAAGACTACCTCCAATACACATTTGAAGAGATGTAAAAAATAAATAAAAACACAGTAGGCTCTTTCTTTAGTATAAAAACCAGACTCGCCTATGTAACCTCAATGTAATCCATTGTTCAGCTCCTGAACCTCCTCCTCCTCCTCTTGTTCGGCCTCCATCTCCGAAATGACCACATCAGACACAAGCTGGAAGCACTGCAGCACTGCATTGGCCAAGCGACAACTGGCTGTGCTGAAGATAAAATGCTTAATGCTTAGGTGACAAACCGCCCAGCGCTGCAGAGTTGTTGAAAGCTGTAACACAGCAGCCTGATATGTGGCTCTCACTGCTGAACATACAGCCAGGCATGGTTGTGTGTGAAAATGGGCGGAACCTGGTGATGGAAAAATGACAGCCAGAGTAGATATGGTTTCCCTCTATGCCAGTCTTTTCACTGAGATAAAAAAATTGCTGTGGTGAAATACAACTCTCACTGAGAAGCAGTGTCAGAATGAAAAACATTGGGCCCACCAGAGGAATTCATTCTGAGGGCCCACCTTTCTCCCCCACTCAAGAGCCCCATAGTAGCTGCAAAGTTTGTGCTATCTTGAACTCTCCTGATGGAGAAGCCAGGGCCCACCTGAGGATTCTCTGGTGGGCCCGTCCAACCCTGCTGAGAAGCAGCCCTGGCTACGAAAAATCTAAGGAAATGTTCCTGGACACTCTATGGCTGCTTTTTTTACTGAGGGGGAAACCCATGCAAATACGGGGAGAACATACAAAATCCTTGCAGATGTTGTCCGTTGTGGGATTTGAACACAGGACCCCAGCACTGCAAGGCTTCAGTGCTAACCACAGAGCCACTGTGCTGCCCTCTCTGCTCTCCCTATGATATCTAAAATGCCATAGAAACTTGCATCTACTGCCACTCAGTATCTTCAGCTCCTTTGTGAGAAACTAATGAATTTGGGCAGCCAATCAGTCTACCAAATAATATTCCTGAGAAGGAAATTGTGCATGGTTTCACTACTGGTACTGGGGACACTGCTAATGGTGTTGTGCCATAGTTCACTGGAAATATTCCAGGCTGGTTGAAGCCAAGCTGATTCCCATTGAAAAGTACCAGCAGCAAGCTAAGGAGATGGTGGCCTCTATCATCATCACAACCTCACCTCGAACCTATGAACGTATGAACGCTCCTGAAGGAGAAGCCAGGGCCCACCAGAGGAGTCTCCAGTTCTATGGTAGACCCATTCAAACCCTGCCGAGAAGCAGCCCTTGTTAAGAAAAGTCTGTGGGATGGTTCCTGGACACTCTATGGCTGCTTTTTTACTGTGGACGGGCTCCAGCAATCTATAAGATTGCAATCTATGATCCCTTTACTGTCTCCCCATTGGCCAGAGACTTCAGTTCAAAACCGTAACCATGACATGCAAAGCCATCCACAACCTGTCTGCTCCATATACTGTATCTGTGACCTAGTCTCCCGGTACATACCTGCACGCAACCTCCGATCCTCACAAGATCTTTTTCTCTGCACCCATCTTCTCTCCTCTTCCCACAATCGCATTCAAGATTATTCCCATGTATCCCTTCTACTCTTGAACTCTGTACCCCAACATATCAGGCTCTCGCCTACTGTTGAAACCTTTAAAAGGAAGCTGAAGACCCTCCTCTTCCGACAAATCTACAGCCTGCAGTAACTCTCGCTCCATCATACCGCTACTTGACCAGCTGTACCCTCATCTACTGTATCCTCACCCATCCCTTATAGACTGTTTGTGCGCCCTCACAGGCAGGGTCTTCTCTGCTCTTGTACCAATCAGTGACCTCTTTTCACATGTAAAGTGCAATGGAATAAATGGTGCTATAATAATAAATAATAATAATTATACTACTTGTACTCTGGGTCATTTGATGGCACTTTCCTTTTGACTGCCCCTAAATTGATGTGTTTTGGCAGCTTTTGGTCTTGTTTGAAGGTGTTGTGTATACGTTTGGTTATGGCACCCATTAAATTCAATGGCGTTCGGCAATGTTCGGCGAATATTCAACAATTACATTTGTGAATATTGCAAAAAAGGCAATAAAAATAAATAAATAAAAATAGAAATATTCGCTAGTCTCGAATCAGAATCACCCTTAAAAAAATTATGTGGGTGTTGCATCATGGTCTCCCTGGTGATATGATGGTGGAGGATGAGGAAAAGGAAGAGGACGACATAAAATAGAACAATCCCTGAAGGGTAAATCCATGTCTGGGTTTGAAGGGTTTGCAATGGAATAGACCCCCCAAAAAATAACCACTGAATTTGAGTTTATGTTTGATGCTATCATCTGGCATTGTTGAGAGAAGTCTGACCTAATCCAGCCCTTGTTCATTTTTATGAGTCAGCCTGTCAGCATTTTCAGTTGACAGGCGGATGCGCCTATCAGTTTCTTCAGTTCTAATGCCCCCGGTGGCACTAAAAACAATCTCTGACAAAACGCTAGCGGCCAGGACCTCAAAGGCATAGAAAGATTGTTCATGCCACGTGTCCAGCTTGCATCTTCCAAAACTTTTTCCGCCTTGTCAGAGTACCCAGTGTATCAGGGCCTGGGCGCTGGGAGGGTCTGAGAAAGCTGTCCCATACCTTTGACAGCATTCTCCTGCCTCTGCCGCATCTGGTTTGTGTCTCCATCGTTGTACTCCTTGGATGTCCAATGAACTGTCTGGCTGTGACCTCTGTTGCAAGCGCTGTGAGATGGGAATTTTTATTTTGGTAGAATTCTTCAACAAGAGCCTTAACTTAATATCTCTAAAAATGAACTCCTTCGGTTTCCTCCCTCTACTAACCTACTTATACCTGACTTTGCAATTTCCTTTAGGTGGTGTGACCATAACGCCCACTCGTCATGCCTGCTGTCTTGGAATCATATTTGACACACAACTTTCCTTTGTTCAACGTAGTAAATCACTCACTCGCTCATGTCACCTGAACCTTAAAAACATCTCCACAATTAGACCTTTTCTCACCTTTAATACTGAAAAAACTCTTACTGTCACTCTTATTTACTGCTGCAACTCTCTTTTAATAGCTCTCCCTCTAAACAAACTGTCTCCTCTCCAATCCCTTCAGCAGCCAGGGTCATATTTCTATCAAGCCGCTTCACTGACGCCTTTATCCTGTGCCAGTAATTGCACGGGTTAGGTTAAACAATCACTACAGAATACAATAAAAACTCATCTCTCTCACCCACCAAGCTGTCCACAGTTCTGCACTGGCCTATATCTCCTCCCTCATTTTTGTGTATCACCCCTCCTGTGCCCTCTGTTCAGCAACATACTGACTGATCCAAGACTGACATCCTCCTTAATCAGAACCTTACACCTCCGTCTCCAATAATTCTCTTGTGCTATGCCAGTTTTCTGTAATGCCCAAAATGAGTACAAGGCAGGTTCAAGGCATGGTAAAGGCAGTACAAGGCATGGTAAAGGCAGGAAACCATAAAGTCAGCCTTGTGTGCCATACTACCAACAGTCAAGACTTTCCTGTTCTCACCAAGAATTCCGCCTCCTCATTATCACCCATTATCTGCGGTGAGATGAGATGAGGCTGGGTAGAATCACCCTGTATAATTAATTGCTCCGCCTGCAATACCTCCTCTATAATTGTGAGCAGCGAGCGTTTCAGTAGACAGAGAAGCGGAATGGTGACACCAATTATGGCATCATCGCCGCTCACCATCTTTGTGGGATTTTTTGGAGGACGGCACAGATATCAGACATCCAAGCCCACTCATCAGCTCTTATGTGCGGAGGCTGACCTGAATACCAACGGATGTGTTGAAGCTGGTACTCAACAACTGCTCACTACTGCTCAAAATAATTCCAAACATCTGCAATGTTGATTTCCAACACGTAGTCACATTGCACACCTGTCGGTGAGCTGGAAGCTGCAAACACTGCTGAAACCCTGCCAGGGCAGGAGAAGCTGTAGCTGACTTTCTGAAAAGGGTACACATGTGGCAAATTTTCACAAGCAGCTCTGGCAGATCCGTGTGGATTTTAAGAAACCGCAGAACCACTAAGTTGAGCACATGGGTCAGGCATGGTACATATGCATACCAAACCAAGAGAAAGGCAAGAGTAGCTGAATAAAAATCAATCTTTATTAAATGTATAAATCTCAAACATCAGTATTCAAGTCATAGCATAGATATAAATAGGGATACAAAAGGAGTCAAATGGTAACAGCACAAAATAGCCAATGATTCCCCATCTACATCCACATAAAGTGAGTCATGTGCAGACTCAGGATTCCTAAGGCAAGATACCCCTCATATTCAGAGGAGAGTGGACAGAGAGCAATAGATAGTGCATAATAGCCAAAGTCAAACATAGTCCATAGTAACAAGCAAAAGTCCACAGTCCAAATATATGTATATAAAAGATAGGGATCTTACCAGAGGAAGTGAAACACAGGACTAAAGTGCTAAGTGCAATAAACCCATGGAGGGTAGCCCCTCAATGCGCGATTCGTCTAAGTAGATGTGGCTTTCTCAAGAGGCTGGGAATAGTGCGTGTGAGGACCTTAAGTACGTCATATCCGCGGTCATGTGACGCGTCACATGACCAACTGGTAATGTCAGACATCTGCGTAGCGGCGCATGCGCCATGGGTAACCTGTCGCGTGCGCGCCCAAGCCGTCACGCCCACTGCGCGTGCGCAAAGCGCACAGAGTAGGAGGCGACAGAGAGCGGGTCGCGCGCGCTCCGATGGAAACCAAGAGTACGCATGCGCACAGCGTCAGCCAGCATATGTATACATAAATGTGTAATGTGGATATTAGACAAAGTAGGTAATTATGGTATGTATACGAACAATGGCCAGAATACAGATCAAAACGTATAGTGGGTACACAAGCAGTGGTCAGAGTATATGACATACAGTAGTATATATACAAAGTTACACAGAATAAAGAGTACATATTATATTCTCAAATGGCACAGAGCCATTGCTAGCATAACATTGCAGGTAGTAGATGTTCGTCCCAGTGGCTGGCAATTGTGGAATAAACATGGGCAGGACCGCAGAAATATTCAGTACAAGAGTGAACGCACAATCACTAAAATAAGGAAAAAATTTAAAAATTAGCACAAATGTGAAACTAAAAAGTGAGTTAAAATTCAACACATGGGATAAAGTTACAGAGAGAACAGGACAGCAATGCCATGGAGCCATGCTAGATCATAGAAATGCGGTGAATCTAAGGGCCTCATTTAATCTGTGTGGGCTAACCGTGTCCAGAGTCACCATCCATCTTGCCTCCCTTTGGGCTAGCTGCTGTTTAATATTTCCACCCCGGGAACCAAGACGCACCACCTCAATGCCACGTATCATCAGTGACCTAGGGTCACAATCGTGCACTGCCTTAAAATGTCGCGGTAGTGTCTTCAGCTCCCGTGGGTCGGACGTTGTCCTGGCCGCGCCAATGTCCCTCACGTGTTCACGCACTCTGATGTGAAGTTCCCGAGATGTCAGGCCTATATAGATCAGGTCACACCCACAAGTCGCGTAATATATTACATTGCTGGTATTACACGAGATGTATTGTAGGATTTTGAAATCGCGGGAACCGTCAGAGGACGTGAAAGAGGCACTGCGTAGGACATTGGCGCAGGCAAGACAATGGCCGCACGGGAAACATCCCACCGTGGGTCCACGAAAGCCGAATGGATTGGGTACATGGGGAATGTAATGACTGGAGTCTAAAATGTCTCTCAGATTCTTCCCACGATGGGCCACCATTAGGGGAAACGGCTCCAAGCAATCGCGTAATGCGGATTCAGTGCCAAGAACCGCCCAATGTCGATTAAGGACCCGTCGCATCGTCTCCCACTCATGGTTAAAAGATGAAATGTGCCTAACCTTGCCATTCATTTTTTTCGTCTTCTCCCGCTCAATTAGATCGGGATAAAGGAGACCACTGCGGGAGGTGTCCCACGCTCTCTCATAGCCACGTCTGATGCTTCAGTTACTATAACCACGTTGTTTGAAACGTCTAGTCAAATCAACCGCCTGGGCCTCAAATTTGGAATTCGTGGAGCAGATCCTCCTCATCCTCAGGAATTGTCCAACCGGGACCGCCCGAATCGTCGATGAATAATGTGCTGACTTCACGTGGATCAGTGAATTAACCGATGTGGACTTCCTGAAGAAGTCAGTCTGGACGGCGGAATGGGCATCCACCTCCAGAGTGACGTCCAGGAAGTCAATACATTCGGTATGATATGTATATGTTAGTCTGATACCATGCGAGTTGGCATTCAATCTTGTCATAAACTCCTCGAGCTCCGCCACTGTTCCTCGCCAAAAAATTAATATATCGTCAATATATCTCATCCATGACACAACGTGGTCCGCAGCAGGTACGCCGTCGTCACCAAATATCTCCCTCTCCCAAGCTCCCAGGAAGAGATTGGCGTACGACGGAGCACAAGCCGCCCCCATTGCCGTGCCACGTCGCTGGAGATATACGACGTCTTTAAACAAAAAATAATTATGCGAAAGGATAAAGTTTAGAAGCTCGAGGAGAAATTCCTGAGATGGGCGGTCCAGGTTGGAGGTCCCGAGGAAGAGGCTGACCGTCTCAAGGCCCAGGTCGTGTCGAATACATGTATACAGACCCTCCACATCAGCAGTGACCATGAGAGGGTCCTCTTCCACAAGGACGCCATCAACACGTGTTAGGAGTGGACATCCATCGTGTCTTTCACAAAAGAGGGGAGAGTCTCGACTAATGGTTTTAAATAATTGTCGATGTATTTACATAGGTTCACACAAACTCCCCTGTCCTGACATGATCGGACGACCCGGTGGGTTGGTGGCGTCCTTGTGGATCTTGGGAAGAAGATACAGGGTGGCAGTGCGAGGACGACTAACAGTGAGTGCCTCCACAGTTTTTTTGTCGATTGTTCCCTGGTGACAAGCCCGACCCAGGACCTTCAGGAGTACCGCAGAGTAGGATGCCGTGGGATTGTATGGTAATTTTATATAAGTATCAGAGTCCCTTAGTTGCCTAAGAGCCTCTCGCTCATATCTCACACAGGACCATACAACCACGTTCCTTCCCTTGTCAGCTGGCTTAATAACTATGTTGGTGACTGAGGATTTTAAAAAGCTATCCACAAGGAGAAAATATGATAACCTCACCCACCGCCAGTGCACAGAAATTAAACAACTTCAGTCACTTGACGACGTAGTTATTAAGCCAGCGGACAAGGGAGGGAACGTGGTTGAATGGCCCTGTGTGAGATATGAGCGAGAGGCTCTTAGGCAACTAAGGGACTCTGATACTTATATAAAATTACCAAACAATCCCACGGCATCCTACTCTGCGGTACTCTAGTAGGTCCAGAATCGGGCTTGTGACCAGGGAACAATCGACAAAAAAACTGTCAAGGCACCCACCGTTCGTCATCCTCGCACGACCACCCTGTATTTTCTTCCAAAAATCCACAAGGACGCCACCAACCCACCGGGACCTCCATCGTGTCAGGACAGGGGAGTTTGTGTGAACCTATCTGTAAATACATCGACAATTATTTAAAACCATTGGTCGAGACTCTCCCCTCTTTTGTGAAAGACACGACGGACGTCCTAACACGTGTTGATGGCGTCCTTGTGGAACAGGGCACTCTCACGGTCACTGCTGATGTGGAGGGTCTGTATACATGTATTCGACACGACCTGGGCCTTGAGGCGGTCAGCCTTTTCCTCGGGACCTCCTACCTGGACCGCCCGTCTCAGGAATTTCTCCTCGAGCTTCTAAACTTTATCCTTTCGCATAATTATTTTTTGTTTAAAGACGTCGTATATCTCCAGTGACGTGGCACGGCGATGGGGGCGGCTTGTGTTCCGACGTCGTACACCAATCTCTTTCTGGGAGCTTGGGAGAGGGAGATTTTTGGTGACGACGATGTACCTGCCGGCGACCACGTCGTGTCATGGATGAGATATATTGACGATATATTATTTTTTTGGTGCGGAACAGTGGCGGAGCTCGAGGAGTTTATGACGAGATTGAATGCCAACTCGCGTGGTATCAGACTAACATATACATATCATACTGAATGTATTGACTTCCTGGACGTCACTCTGGAGGTGGATGCCCATTCCGCCGTCCAGACTGACGTCTTCAGGAAGTCCACATCGGTTAATTCACTGATCCACGCGAAGTCGGCAAATTATTCATTTACGATTCGGACGGACAATTCCTGAGGATGAGGATGATCTGCTCGACGAATTCCAAATTTGAGGCCCAGGCGGTTGATTTGACTAGACGTTTCAAACAACGTGGTTATAGTAACCGATGCATCAGACGTGGCTATGAGAGGGCGCGGGACACCTCCCGCAGTGGTCTCCTTTATCCCGATCTGATTGAGCGGGAGAAGAAGAAAAAAACGAATGGCAAGGTTGTCTTGCCTGCGCCAATGTCCTATGTAGTGCCCCTTTCACGTCCTCTGACGGTTCCCGCGATTTCAAATCCTACAATACATCTCGTGTAATACCAGCAATGTAATATATTACGCGACTTGTGGGTGTGACCTGATCTATATAGGTCTGACATCGCGGGAACTTCGCTTCAGAAAGCGTGAACTCGTGCGGGTCATTGGCGCGGCCAGGACGACGTCCGACCCACGGGAGCTGAAAACGCTACCGCGTCATTTTAAGGCAGTGCACAACTGTGACCCTAGGTCACTGATGATACGTGGTATTGAGGTGGTGCGTCTCGGCTCCCGGGGTGGAAATATTAAACAGTGGCAAGCCCAAAGGGAGGCAAGATGGATGGTGACTCTGGACACGGTTAGCCCACACGGATTAAATGAGGCCCTCAGCTTCGCCGCATTTCTATGATCTAGCATGGCTCCATGGCATTGCGCTCCTGTTCTCTCTGTAACTTTATCCCATGTGTTGTATTTTAACTCACTTTTTAGTTTCTCATTTGTGCTAATTTTTATATTATTCCCTTATTTTGATGATTGTGCGTTGTTCACTCTTGTACTGAATATTTCTGCGGTCCTGCCCATGTTTATTCCACCATTGCCAGCCACTGGGACAAACATCTACTACCTGGAATGTTATGCTAGCAATGGCTCTGTGCCAGTTGAGAATATAATATGTACTCTTTATTCTGTGTTACAATGTATATATACTACTGTATGTTATATACTCTGACCACTGCTTGTGTACCCACTATGCGTTTTGATCTGTATTCTGGCCATTGTTCTTATACATACCATAATTACCTACTTTGTCTAATATCCACATTACACATTTATGAATACATATGCTGGCTGACGCGGTGCGCATGTCTGTCGCCGCCTGCTCTGTGCGCTTTGCGCACGCACGGTAGGTGTGATGGCTTGGGCGCCCGCGCGCGACAAGTTACCCATGGCGCATGCGCCGCTACGCAGATGTCTGACATTACCAGTCGGTCCTGTGACGCATCACATGACCGCGGATATGACGTACTTAAGGTCCTCACATGCACTATTCCCCGGCCTCTTGAGAAAGCCACATCTACTTAGGCGAAACGCGCGTTGAGGCGCTCCCCTCCATGGGTTTGTTGCACTTAGCACTTTAGTCCTGTGTATCACTTCCTCTGGTAAGATCCCTATCTTTTATATACATATATTTGGACTGTGGACATTTACTTGTTACTATGGACTATGTTTGACTTTGGCTATTATGCACTATCTATTGTTCTCTGTCCACTCTCCTCTGAATATGAGGGGTATCTTGCCTTAGGAATCCCCAGTCTGCACATGACTCACTTTATGTGGATGCAGATGGGGAATCATTGGCTATTTTGTGCTGTTACCACGTGACTCCTTTTGTATCCCTATTTATATCTATGCTATGACTTGAATACTGATGTTTGAGATTTATACATTTAATAAAGATTACTTTATATTCAGCTACACTTGCTGTTCTCTTGGTTTGGTATGCTATCTGAGTAGAATTTATGCTGATTTAACTTCTATGGTCTATCAGCTATGTTTGCCTTTGGGCATGTATTTAAGTCTGCTGCATGTTTTATTATGGTACATATGCAAGCTTGCCTAGCTTCAGAGCGGCCACCAGGTTCTCTGATACAGCTTTCAACAACTCGGCAAAGGTGTGCAGTTTGTCGCCTAAGCATGCAGTCCTGCTTATTGTTATTGGCACACACAAAGTTTAAGTAAATAATCTGGAATATGTCCTGAAAAAATTAATCAAGTGATGGAGAGGAGGAGGTGGTGCAGGAGCTGTAGAATGTAGGGGCAACCCTGATTGACCCAGGGCCCGCAATCCTCTGCATTGGGAGGAAGTGTTCTGTCCCAGGGTCCCAGCTTCCACAATATCTACTCAGTGGAATGCGTCAGTGAGATGAACCGTCCCAGCCACACTCGTCCATGTGTTTGTGGTTAGGCGGTCCTTCCCACTTAACTGCACTGGGGAGGGTATGGGTAATGTTCTGGGACCCGCGCTTGTGGAAGGTGGAGACGATACCGGGAAAAATAATGGCGGCTGGGGACCGAGTATGGACACCCTGCTCGCCTACTGTTCAAACCTTCAAAAAGCACCTGAAGATCCATCTCTTCTGACATGCATAGAACCTGCAGTAACCCTCATTCCACCATACCAATGCACGACTAGCTCTATCCTTACCTACTGTATCCTCAACCATCCCTTGTAGACTGTGAGCCCTCACGAGCAGGGTCCTCTCCTCTCCTGTACCAGTCGCTGTCACATTTTTGTTCAAAATTATTGTAATTGTTTTTGCGATGTATACCCCTTTTTCACATGTAAATCGCCATGGAATAAATGGCGATAAAGTAATAATAATAATGTGGTCCAGACTCACATCTACTGAGACTGGACCATGTGGAATACAGGGTGGTGGTGGTGGCAAACTGACTGGAAGCTTTATATGATATCCAACCAACAACCTTTTCAAACTTCTCTGGCTTCAGTAGTGGTGTTCTGCGGCCCCCTAGATATTGGGACAGGATGGTATTTCGACATAACGTCGGTGTTTGTTGTGCTCCCTCTGCAGGCACATTTTCATCTTGCCTATGGCCTGTGCGTGCACTATCACCATCACCATAATGTCCACTTCTCCATCCCTTGATGCACACCTTTCCTATTTTAAATGGAGTTTAAGATTTGACACATTGTCAAAAATGTATGTATTATTACCGCAGTAATATAAGATCACGTCTGATGAGATGCCAACAGTTTTAGGCAGTGCCCTGTGAGTCAGAAAGGCCTCCAGGGGTCTTCCCCATGCTGTTCCCATGTCTTTTCAGCACTGTATGAATGTGTCTGATCATGTCTCACACACCACATGGCCAGATAAGGTAGTAAAATGTTAAAATGACATTTCCCGGTGAATGCATTTTTCACAGTTGAAAGCAATGTAAAAGTGCAAAAATGCTACGTGTGAACATAGCCCAAGGTGTGGAGGAGCGTTTTTGTATATTTATTTTGTCTTATATACAAGTCATTACCCTGGAAAGGATGTTCCTTAACATTTTTCCCAAGAAAATCCATTTTGGTTTTGTTTTTGTATGTTTTATTGTGAGTCCTTAAAAGTGGCGTAATACCTCTGACCACATTGTTGACAGCAGTGACCTAGGAGTCAGAGGTGCTTCCAGGGGTCTTCCCCATGCTGTTCCCATGTCATGAGCACTATTCCCATTGATTTGGGCAATTTTTAGGCCCTCTGCAGACCGACGGGCGGGCCGCCGGAAAAATGTTCGAGTTTCCCATAGACTTACAGTGGACTCGTTGCTTGGACCGAGCACTTGAGCATTTCAATTTGCTCGACCCGAGCAACGAGTACCTGAGCATTTTAGTGGTCGCTCATCACTAATCTTAATGAGATACAATTGCTTAAATATTTATTAAAGAGGTCTAGTGGCGAAACTTGCACCAAAAATCTGCAACAAAAACACAACACAATGTTTTTTACAAATCCTGTTCACCTTGAATGTAAGTTATTTGCCGCTGACTTTAGGCCTACAGCAGATTTTCATCCCAAATTTCTTTCATTGCAACTAGTGATATCCCTGACTGACTGCTGCATTAAAATAATCAAGAATTTGGGGTGGATTTTTAGGATGGGTTTTTAGTGTAAATTTTACACTGTGTGTGTACATACCCTTAGGCCACGTTCACATGTTGAGTATTTTGGGAATTTTTTACCTCAGTATTTGTAAGCCAAAACTAGGTGGGGATGAAAAATGCAGAAGTGGTGCACGTGTTTTCTCCTCATTTTGGCTTACAAATACTGAGGTATAAAACTTAGCATATTCTCAATATATGCATGTGGCCTTACAGTACACAGGTCTTTAAGGTACTATTACTGCATTCCAACCTCTGATTTCTGCCATTTAAAGGGAATTTGTCAGCAGGGTTTGCTACCTCATCTGAGAACAGCAAAATATAGGCAAAGAGACTATGAATCCAATGATGTATCACTTAGTTTACTGTGTGCAGCAGTTCTGACACAAAGTTTTTAGATTTAGCAATGAAGCAGAACTGAAAAATCTGCCCCACCCACACCACTGCTAACCCAGCACACTAGGCTCTCAGTGTACATAGCTCTATAGACAGTGAGGTGATTATCACAGACGGGGGTGGAGTTGGACCAGGAGGGAGGTGCTGCTGTGTCCAAGCAATTATAAGCTCCTGGTGCTAAAACAATTATTGTAAGTAAACAACAGGATGGAGCTTAATAAGAGAGGCCTCATTGAAATCTGTTTAACCCCTACAGCATTCAGTCTTCAGATTACATAGCAAAAACATGCTGACAGATTTCCTTTAACCTCTTAATTGCAGCAATCAGTATTGGTTATGACATAACTAAGAGGGTGTAATCCCCTACCCGGGAGGTTTGTTGCATATGGTCAGTTCTGAGATAAATTTTTGTTAGAAATGCTTTAAAAACAGCCTATGTCCATAATGATGCAAAGTGTTATATATTAGACATATCTAAGTATTTTATTAGTTAAAAATTATGTTCTAAACAATTATTTTCATAAAGGAATTATGCAATAGATACACTAGGCCCTGATAAAATAGAAGATGTTTACAATTCAATCTAAGAACTATTAAAGGAAAACTGCTTGTAACCCCTTGAGGCCCAGTAGTTCAGATTTATACAGCCTGTTTCACAAGCCAAAAGCACTTCTATTGTTGACACATTAAATCAATAGGCTTTTCTTGGAGTTGTTCTTTCCTTGATATCTGTGCAACTTGAGTAATAGTCATTAAAAATTATTCCACATTGATTTCCAATAGCTTGATAACATTGTTATTTATTGTCAGCTAGATATCATGCTTTTGGATGGTTACCTTTCATAGATCAGTTTGATATAATGATTTTGTGGAACCAAGATGGATAAACATTGTTTGCAAGTACAAATTTCACATGAACAAATAAATAGAAAACAATTTAGCAAGATTATTACACAAGGTATATAAAGAGGGGTAAACCTGTACTCTGTCCAAGATAGCCTCAAGTTTCCAGAGCTCTACCGCAACTTATTGCATCCGCTCATCAAAGTAACTTTCCATTCTCACTTCAGCTTACCCAAAGCAAAACAAAAAGTAAAGTGCAACGGCAAAGAAAATGGTAGCACCCTCTTTTCCAGCCTTGAATTAACACAGAGTAGATCCTCCCCTTCTACCTTCTAGCCTGACCTAGGTAGATAACAAGCAGAGACAACAGTAAGTTTTGTCCCCCAAAGCCATTTTCTTTTAGATTGTAAGCTTGCGAGCAGGGCCCTCACTCCTCCAGTAACTGTTTAACTATTTGTTACTTTATACTGTCTTTATTGTCTGCACATGTCCCACTCAATTGTGGGTACTTCAAAATATGTTGCTGCTATATACAAAAAGTGTTTACACCCTTGAAATTGTTCCAGCAAATGAAGTATTTCTCCCAGAAAATTATTGCAATTACACGTTTTATTTTCCTTTTGTTTTCCTTTGTGTGTATTGGAGCAACACAAAAAATACAGATAAAAAAATCCAAATTGGACATAATTTCACACAAAACCCCCAAAATGGTCCGTACAAAGTTTTTGACACCTTTCCAAAATTGTGGGTAAATAACTTTGTTTCAAGCATGTGATGCTAGCTCAAACTCACCTGTAGCAAGTAACAGGCGTGGGCAATATGAAAATCATACCTGAAACCAGATAAAAAGGAGAGAAGTTGACTCAATCTTTGCGTTATGTGTCTGTGTGTGCCACACTAAGCATGGGGAACAGAAAGAGGAGAAGACTACTATCTGAGGAACCAAAATTATGGAAACAGACTAACAATCTCAAGGTTACAAGTCCATCTTCAGAGATCTTGATGTTCTTTTGTCCATGGTGCGCAACATAATCAAGTTTACAACCCATTGCACTGTAGGTAATCTGCCAGGACGTGGATGGTAGAGAAAAATTGATGAAAAATTGCAATACAGGGTAGTCCAGATGGTGGATAAGCAGCCACAATCAAGTTCCAAAGAAATTCAAGCTGTCCTGCAGGCTCAGGGAGCATCAGACTCAGCATGAACTATTCATCAATATTTAAATGAAATGAAATGCTATGGCAGGAAACCCAGGAGGACCCCACTTCTGACAAAGAAACTTAAAAATGTTAGACTGGACTCTGCCAAAATATACGTGAGTAAGCCTGAATCCTGAGCAACCAGAATGGTGACTGGTCTGCAAACCATGTCCTATGAGGAACAGTTACAGGATTTGGGAACGTTTAGCTTGCAAAAAAGAAGACTGAGAGGAGACTTAATAGCTGTCTACAAATATGTCAAGGACAGTCACATTGTAGAAGGATCATCTTTATTGTCATTTGCACAAGGAAAGACTAGAAGCAACTGGATAAAACTGAATGGGAGGAGACACAGATTAGATATTAGAAAAAACTTTTTGACAGTTAGGGCGATCAATGAGTGGAACAGGTTGCCACAAGAGGTGGTGAGTTCCCCTTCAATGGACGTCTTCAAACAGAGGCTGGGCAGATATCTCTTTGGGATGATTTAGTGAATCCTTCTTTGAGCAGGGGGTTGGACCAGATGACCCAGGAGGTCCCTTCCAACTCTACCATTCTACGATTCTATGATTCCTTCTGGTAAAACATCTTGTGGACAGATGAGACCAAGCTAGAACTTTTCGCTAAAGCACATCATTTTACTGTTTACAGAAAATGGAATGAGGCCTATGAAGAAAAGAACACAGTATCGGCAGTCAAATATGGTAGAGGTTTAAAAATGTTTAGGGGTTATTTTGCTGCCTCTCGCATTGTGTACAAGGCATCATGAAATCTGAAGATTACCAATTGCTTTTGGGTCGCAATGTAGTGTCCAGTGTCAGAAAGCTAGGTTTGCGTCATAGGTCAAAGGTCTTCCAGCAGGACAATGATCCCAAACATACTTCAAGAAGTACCCAAAAATAGATGGAAACAAAGCACTTTGGATTTCTGAAGTGGCCATCTATGAGTCTGGATCAAAATCCCATTGAATACCTATGGAGAGATCTTAAAATTGCTCTTGGGAGAAGGCACCCTTCAAATATGAGACCTGGAGCAGTTTGCAAAAGAAGAGTGGTCCAAAATTACAGTTGAGAGGTGTAAGAAGCTTGTTGATGGTTATGACGCGCCCCCAGGGCCGTGGGGTACTCGGCTGCTGGGACCCTGGATGCCGGTGGGGGAGTATCACTGTGGCTGGCCAGGTCCGTAACCCAGAGCGGTCAGTAAAAGGGGGAATATTTATAGGGTACTTGGAAAGTTTGTGACGCCACCTGTGGATTGCGGCTAAAGGGTGCCGCTGCTGCGGAGCAGTCCTCTGGAGCTGGTGTTACGGCAGCAGAGATGGTGTGGCTCTCCACAGGTAGAGCTAGCTCCAGGGCAGTGTAGGCAGCGTAGGTTGCACTGGGCATTGTAGTGCCAGGAGGGAGAGATGGCGCAGATGAAAGAAGGGACGGAGGCAGTGCAGTGCAGTCATCCGAGTTTTTACTCACAGTTCTCATGACAGTTCCACTGGTGCACTGTACAGGTGTCAGCCTCCCATGTCGCGCTGCGTTCACCAGGCAGGGGTTCAGCATTTCCTCAGGCAGATTAGGAGTACCTGACAGAACCCCACTTTCCTGTGTTCCTAGCTAGACCATCTTCACGCTGGGTCTTTCTCCCTCCTGCCCTGCGCTTCCCACTCTCAATCCCGCTCGGGTGCTCTGAAGTCCCTCCTGTCTTGTTGGAGTTCCCGGACCTGCTTGACCCTCACGGGGATTAGAATGAGGCTTCGGTAACTATATAAGCCAGAAGCCTCCGGTTTTCTCAGCCGAGTCTTGGAGTAACACGGCTGGACCAGGGGCCGGTCCCCTTCTTGCGGCCTACGATCCCTCTGTCTTCTGGCAGATTTGGGGCGTACGGGTGCCGTCCTGCACTCACCGTACCCCCTGGGATCCCTTCCTTAGAAAGGAGCCTACTCCTCTGCTCCCCACCTGAGCCTCTAGGAGTGGGCCCTACTTGTGGAGCAGAGCTCCAAAAGAGACTCTGCTCCCTGACTGGCTTCTCCCACTTACTGCACTGCCACCCTAAGATGGCCTCCCTTTTTATACCTCACTCTATAGTGCTCCCCTTAACTGCTTCCTACACCCACACCCACTACTGGTTCCCCCTACCTCTGGGTTCCCCCCACTCTAGCCACAGACAGGGCTCAGCAGCTGCGCACATGCATGTTGCCCTTCCAGCCAGCCTGGAGCAGTGTAGTGTTGGATGCAGGTGTTGGGGTTCCGGGCAGCACTCCCTCCTTACCTGAGAGAAGAAGACACCACACCTCTGGGTGAGGTGCAGTACCTCTGTGGCGAATGAACCCTCAAGGGCGCCTCAGTTACAGGATGCACTTGATTGCAGTTATTAATCCCAATGGGTGTGTAACCATATATTAATTTGAGTGTGCCAACAATTTTTTCCTGTCCATTTTTGGGGTTTTGTGTGAAATTATGTCCAATTTGCCTTATTTTCTTTTGTTTTGCTTTTTTGTGTTGTTTTAATACCCACAAAAGAAATAAACATGTGTATAACAAAACATGTAATTGCAATAATTTTCTGGGAGAAATACTTAATTTTATGGAACAATTTCAAGGCCGAAAACACTTTTGGCCATGACTGTAAGTAAAATTATTATTATTTGAAGACTAATCCTGTCTGTCTATATACCAGCCTTACTCTGAAAACTAAAAACTACAGAGACAGAGACAACTTTCTATATATCACTCACCACCATGACACCAAGGCACCTGCATTTTCTAATGCCAATAACTGTGTTTATGGATCTCAAGCTTCTCTCCCACCAGAAGCCAGTAGTGTCCACAGACTGAAGAGAGTCTCTATTCAAGAAAGGAACATGGGCCTCTTTATGTATCTGTGACAGGAGCTACTTAATGGTTTGGAGATGAAAGTGGGCCCTTTTATGACTACAAAGGTTGCACCAATGGTATGTCCACCCCTGCTAGTAGCTTCCCAACTCAACAGAGGTAGATTCAGAGGTTGTAATGTTTGAAGCATATTTTCTTCATTTTCCAAAAAATCTCCTTGCTCACATACCATATTGACTATATCAGTATCTTAAAGAGAACCTTACAACTGAAACATACTGCTCGATCTAGGGGTAACATGTATCAGGTACTGGCTTCATGAACTCAGCCAGGAATGTTTGATTTTGAAAAACTGTGGCTTTTAAGAGAAAGACATATTTTAAATCCTCCAGGGAGATTAGTTGGGACAGGCAGATTCTCGGTGGCTTCTCCCCACCCACTGCCTAGATTGACAGGTCTCTGCCTACATGCGAGTATATACAGAGACATATCAATCCATGGCAGCGGGTGAGGAGAAGCCACTGGGGATCTGCCTGTCTGACTAGTCTCCAGCGCATATCGGTCCCTGGCGTCTTCTAAAATATGGTTTTCTCTGAAACGCCGCACCATTTCAGAGTCAAACAAACCTGCCTGAAATCATACAGCCAATGCCTGATACATACTGTCAGCTGTTCCTTTAATTAAATGGATGCCTAGCAAAGCTCCACACATAATAACGTATCCATGATGGAAAATACCTCACCCCTTTTCCCCAAATAGAAGAATTTGGATACAGGGATAGTAATAGTGTGGAAAAGATTGACAAATATGTAAATCCTGATAATTCACTGATCAATTCCTGCAGTAATCTTGAGGATGATTTCTATAATGTTTAAATTGCTCAATATAAAAAACAAATCCTGATGTAAAATGAGAGGAATACCAGAAGCCAGCTCCTTACTGGAAAACATCCTATACCAAACAACGTATTGCAGCACCACTGGTAATCTTCACTCTGCTGGATTTTAACTTTTGATAGGGCACAGAAAGTACCTAAATCTAAGTCACTGCATGAAAACAAAGCCCAGGCTCCAGGCTTACTATATTACTATAGAAAATAGAACCTGTCAAATTATTTGTAAAAGGCATCTTCTCTTCCCAATTCTTTTTAACATTTTGTGCTCTATACTGACTTTCCTCAGCAGGTATAAAAGAAAGGAAGAAACTTTAGTAAACTTTTTTCATGTGCTACCTGAGTCCATTTGGACTTGAATAATTGGAAAGCGAACAGCTGACTGAATCTGGTATTATGACTCTCATTAAGAGAAGCCCCTGATGAACCCCTGCATGACCATAAGAGGAGGGAAACACGACGGGATGATAGGCAAATTAAGATTGACTGAAGCTAAGTAACACCTTATTATTAGGTCGATGTACATTGCTTAGTAGGCATATAGCTAATATTTATCTTGTGCAGATTTGGATGAAAACATATTTGAATATCTGTCTAGCCATACTGGGGGTTTGTTTGTTGTACCGTTGTGTACATCCAAAATAGGTACATGAGTGGATCATCATACTATTTAGGTGGTGTGAATTATCCTCCATATACTTTATTGTCATAAACACGACATGTTTATTATATGTTCTTGTTTGGGAGGGACATAATAGCAAGAGGGACAGATAGGGATAGTTGCCGTTGAGTGGGGGCACCACATCGCAATACTAAGGTGCCAACCTCCGCAAATATGAAGGGACAGAGGGTAGGGGGAATCAGTCCATAAACATGGTCCTTGTCCTCCTTCTGTCGACCCCACGTGGTATTGTCTGTATGTTATACCTGCATTTTTAAATATTTTAGTGTGTATCTTTATCTGGTATGTGTGTACTTTTTAAAGCAATTTAGAATAAAAGTTAACTTTTATGTTTTTTTTTTTAATTTTTGGTATATATATATATATTTGGACCCTATATTCATATATAATATTGTTGTTGGTTTAAACTGTTTTTCTGCTAATGTGAATCAATGAAAGGATACCTTCACAATTTCACAGCCATTATAAACCTGCAAGAATGGTTTAGTGGAAAGAAAAAAATACAGTGGGCATTTAAATGAGTGATTGCCAATTTTATAGCTAAAGAGCATCATATTGAACTTTTGGAAACAAAGACAAAGGCTACAGTGTCCATTTTAGGACATGATCAAATATTAAAATCAAACATCAGAATGATGTCAGTTTGAGGCTAAATACCATGTCTGACAAGTGATTCTGACAAGTAATTCTGACGAGTGATTCTGACAAGTGACTTTGACAAGTGACTTTTACAACTGTAATAACAATAAAAAAAAAAGTAACTGTTCGCTAATGGGACTTGAACCCAAAATTCTGTGTCTCAAAGCCAGTGCACTAACCACTGAGCTATAAACTCACCTGTTAAAACCAAGGAGTTCTATTTGGTTATATAATTTTAAGTGAAATCTTGTCTAAAACTCATTGATGTTTGATTTTGATGTGTGAGTCTGATGTGTGACTTTCTTCAAACATCATAATCAGAATCACAATGACTTTGAGTCACCCTGAGTATTTTCATGGTTGATCTCGTAAGACAAGAAAAGCTATCAGCTAGCATAATTTGACTGGATAGCTTAATGGCAAGGCATCAGCCTCTGAAACTGCAGTGTTACAGTTCAAATCCCAATAGGAATAAGAATTTTTTTTTTTTAATTATGCCTATTTAGCACACAAACTACAGGGGTGTTTTACTTTTAATATCTGACACTCTGATTGTCATCCTACGTGTTAAGAGTTTCAGACACACTGTCTATTTCCATGTTAAACTACATTGCCAAAGTAAATTGGGAGTTTGCAGCCAGTACTTGGGTGGATGGAAATAAAAATTTACAATAAAGACATTTTATCATTAGACCCCTTTAAGAAATTATGCAAATATAAAGTCACTTGGAATTAGATATGTAGTATATTAGTGCCTCCCAATTTACTTTGGCTATGTAATTTACCATGCAAATAGACAGTGTGTCTGAAACTCTTAACACATCAGGATGACAATCAAAGTGTCAGATATTAAAAGTAAAACACACCTGTGTGCTAAATAGGCATAATTTTCAAAAAAAAAATCTTATTCCTATTGGAATTTGAACTGTAACTCTGCAGTTTCAGAGGCTGATGCCTTGCCATTAAGCTATCCAGTCAAATGGTACTAGCTGATAGCTTTTCTTGTCTTATGAGATCAGCCATGAAAATACTCAGGGTGATTAAAAGTCATTGTGATTCTGATTCTGATGTTTGAAGAAAGTCACACATCAGACTCACACATCAAAATCAAACATCATTTGAATTTGGCTTGCTTGCAGTCTGTGCATAAGTCCCAATGAGTTATACACAAGTTTGCACTAAAAATCATATAACCAAATAGAACTCCTAGGTTTTAACAATTGAGTTTATAGCTTAGTGCGCTGGCTTTGAAACACAGAATTTTGGGTTCAAGCCCCATCAGCGAACAGTTACTTTTTTTATTATTATTATAGTTGTAAAAGTCACTTGTCAAAGTCACTCGTCAAAGTCACTCGTCAGAATCACTCATAAAAATCACCTGTCAGAATCACTTATCAAAATCACTTGTCAAAATCAGTTCTCAGACAGCGTATTTAGCCTCAAACTGACATCATTCTAATGTTTGATTTTGAGATCTGATCATGTCCTAAAATGAACACTGTAAGAGAGCTTGTTTTCCTGCCTACTAATCATAATGATGTTGCTTTTATAATAACTAACACCTCCCCGTTCAAACTTATTAAATAGATGGACAAACTATGCACTAACATAGAGGTGCCAGGAGTTTTCTTCTTTGTTAAAACAAGTTCTAAAAGGTTATCTTCTTTCCAAATTATCACTGACTGAAAGAAACTTTAGAACAGCACTTCATGAACTGTGAGAAGGACCTCCTAGTTTTTGGTTGAGTTGATTTTGGATGAAGAATAGCAACATAATTTACTCATTTTATACTTATTGTCATGTTCTTCAGATTCCATGACATAAATATGAAGATAAATTGATGTAATTGTTACAAATTTAGGTAAGGACATGACCAATTGTGAGACCTAGGCTCATCATTGTTTCTCTGGTGAAGCCTTAGTAGAAAAAAATGAAAAACCTTGCTTAAGGCTGTGTGCCCACATAGCGTTTTTCAAGCGTTTATGCTGCGGAATTTCCGCAGCGGAAACGCTTGTGAAACGCTAGGTAATCCGCACCCCATGGTCCCCAAGGGGATTCCGCATGTTCTATGCACATGCTGCGGATTTTTCCGCAGCGTTTATGCTGCGTACAAAAATCCGCAGCATGTCATTTAATTTTGCGGAAGCGCAGCGGAACTCCCGCCATTGACTTGCATTGAGACGCACAGAAACCGCGACTGTACATTTTTACAAGCGGCTTCTATGCGTCTCTATGTGCGGATGGTACCCAGTTCTGGAGGAGAGGAGACTCTCATCCAGACCTGGGTACCATTGTACCTGTAAAAAAAGAATAAAATAACAAATAAAGTTTATACTCACCTGTCCGGCGTCTTCTCTCTGAATGCCAGCAGCGCTGAAGGACCTTCGGTGACGTCACAGTCTTGTGACCGCAGGCCCTTCACCGCTCTGTCTCGCGATATGCCGGCAGCCGGGAACCAGACAGGAACGAGCGCTGCAGCCACGCCGGGGCCTCGGGGGTGAGTATAGCTTTATTTGTTTTAATTTTTACGGTTCACACTGTATAAATCCATGCCGTTTGCATGGATTTATATAGTGTGACCTAGTTGTCAAGCACTTTCCAAGTGATGCTATCGCCTAGAAAGTGCTTGTCAATCTGCATGCGGAAACGCATGTGAACCCGCATGTGGATCCGCATGTATTCTGCAGGAAAAACGCATGCACAATCTGCATGCGTTTTTTTCTGCCAGGGAGATGCAGAAATGCTGCAGAAATTTTCTGCTTCATTTCTGCATCATCGGCACATAGCCTTAGACTATTACCAGCAAAATTGTTCCCACCTTCTCTATTGCCAGCTAGTCATCTACTCCCTAACTGACATTGTATTAGAAAACAATAGGTATGGACCCAGTATATCAACGGTTTCAGAATATCTTCTTCTTTTTAAAAATAAGTGGCAACAAGTATGGCAAACTGGGGATGAATATGATGAAGGCGAAATAATCATCACATAAGTATCCACATTAAATTATTTGCATTCATATATAAGAAATCAGAAAGGTGGCATGGTGGCGCAGCGGTTAGCACTGCAGCCTTGCAGTGCTGGGGTCCTGGGTTCAAATCCCACTAAGGACAACATCTGCAAGGAGTTTGTATGTTCTCCCTGTGTTTGTGTGCGTTTCCTCTGTGTTCTCCAGTTTCCTCCCACACTCAAAAGACATACTGATAGGAAATCTAGATTGTGAGCCCCAAAGGGGACAGCAACAAAAATGTATGTAAAGCACTGTGGAACATGTTAGCGCTATATAAAGATTATTATTGAAACACATAATGCTGCTAAATTAAAATATTCTTTGGCTTACAATCATAATCTATGTTTTAACATTGAATGCAAATCATTTTGTTACTTTGATGAATAATTTAAACAGTCCTTGACATAATTCTTTATCTTTAATGGATTAATCTGTCATATATTCAAATACTAAATGGAATCTGTTGTCATGAGATAGTATGTTTTCTTACTAGAAACTTGTTTTATTAATAAAAAAAAGTCACGCAAGATGTGAAATAAAATATAATAGCTATATCACATACAGTAAATATGTCAAAAAACAGCTTTCATTTCCACAGCTAACTGTGACAACTCAACTCCAGATACCTATGTACATTGCAACCAACACTTGTCTATGAATATCCATATGACATCTACATGCTCACTGAAGATGAAGAGATTTGTAATGTACTTTCTGAACAACTATATAATAAATCAACCATTTTTATTACAAAAATGCTGTCAGTAAGAGTTCAAATCATTTCTAAAATGAAGTAAAATGCACATCAATTACTACTGGAAGCACTGTACAAGGCTCAAGACAATAATGAGGGCGGCATGAGATAGGTAACATAACAAAAAATAAATATAATGGGATTAAAGTAAATATAATAGGATTTTATCAATTTATTTCTCAAAACTCCAGACTTCCTACTTGCCAGGAACAGTACACTCCTGATTGACAGTTTAGAGCAGTGGCATTTTTTGCACTGCTGGCCAGTATAGTGCACTGTCTGACTCTGAGTACTCTGCAGCATTGGAAAAGTGCAGTGACACCGAAGATGGCGAAATCCAAAGATCCAGTTAGCTACAAAGCTATAGTCATAAACTCTATAAAAAATAACCCTTAAGTGCCACGTTCCTTCCAGTGCTGCTGATATATTAATATATTACATTGGTGGTCGGCAAAAAAAATGATCATTTAAAATAAAAATTCAATTAAGAATTTTAAAGAAGTTTGATAGGATTATTTTCAACAATTTTGTCCTTTCTCACAATGCTGGTCAGGGTGCTGCCGGGAAAATTCAACCCAAACACAATCACAATAATATTACATTTGACCCCTGTGAAGACCGGGGGTCTTCCGTGGGCGTAACGCTACTCAGACAACACAGGGTGAGGGTAATACAGCGTGGCAATAATTTATTGGACTACAAAGCAGACAATAAACACACAGAACAGTCCCAGCAAATACCCAAGATGGTATAACATTACACAATCTCACCCTTCCTTCTCCACCCACCTGGGATAGAGCAGCTGTGTCTTTGGAGACTTCCAGGGTCGACTACCTCAACCAGTGGCCCCCCGCTTCAGGCGGGCCCCCACAGAGAGGAAGTAGCGGCAAGCTTAGGAAGCTAGCAGTCCATCGAGGTACAGGACCACAAAGACCTGAATGTCCAAACCTGGCCTCTCCAAGAGTTTCCATGGGGCCAGGCAACCGGTGGGTCCCTCCAGGCAACTCCATATGTTTCCATAGGTTCTAGGTGACCGGTGAGTCCCTCCTAGATACCCCAAAATAACATATCCATGGGGCCAGAAGTATCCATGTCTCTCTATTGGTTAATGGAGCAGATCCAAATCTTTCCCGTCAGGGCCATTACCCTTAGACTAGAATCATGTAGAATACAAATCTGTGTCTTTTTGGATGCCATGCAATCCATCTCCTGAATTATGTCTCTCATTATCCTTCTAAGGTCTTTCTGATTCTCTGTTCCAAGTCTCATTTTATCTCTAGCACTACAGACATCCCTGTTTATATTTACATCTGTGTGAGGTCATCAAGCACAGGTAAGAGGTAAAGGTGCAGGGCTCAGTTATTATTGAGGTAATCTATTTACATAGGTGGTAACACAGGGGCTCTTGTAAATACACATCATTGTTTCAGAATCAAAGAGCAGATAACATTCAGGGTTATACAAATAATAGTCTGTGTTAATCAACTAAAGAAGAACACAGGTTAAAGAGTCAACATAGAAATAAAAGTATGCTTCCCTTGCCATCAGAATGTATGTCTGGAATAATTAAGATTTTATGCTGTATCATCACAACCCCAAATTAGAAATAAGGTGACTTTGTTATATAAAAAAATCAATGCACAAAATACAATAAATTTTGGTTAGAAAAATGTTACATTTTGAGCCCAAACCTGATTGGGACGGCTTATTGGTACAATAAATAATGGAATCTAGATATCTTACATTGAGCCTGAGCACATGCTATTTTGTTGCAAAAAGTACAATACAATCCTGGTTTTCTGGCATCAATTGCATTTGAAAGATTGGAGTAAAACATGATGCCCCACAGTCCCTCATATATTATGATGTCCCCCAGCCTATATATTATGTTCCCCACAGCACCTCACATAAAATAATGTCTCCACACACCCTCATTCAGTAGCTGAATGATATAAGAAAAATGTAAAAAGTTTATACTCACCTAATCCAGGCTGCTTGTCCACTGCAGTCTCTGTCTCCTCCTCTCTCTGGTCTAGATGTGGGTGTTGGATGGCATGATACAATGATATCATTGCATTTTCCGCCGCAAATAAAATTGAGTGCAGGGTGGGACAGCCTAACAGGGTGCAAGGGGTGAGCAGTGCTAGTGACTCACTGCCACTGCTCACCTGTGTACCTGTACCCCAGCCGTGAGAGTGCTGAATACTTGTGGCCAGAGGAAGGCGTCAAGTGGCCGCAGGCAAAAATCTGTCAATTTTTTTCTCTTTAAACTGCACCCCCTCTGAGTGCCTACCTTGCCTACCCGACATCCTGGCCCTGTGTGGGGTTCTATTCTTACAGTATAGTCCTATATAACTACAACACAGCTATCAAAATGTCTATTTAGCCCAAACTTAAATATTTGTTTAAACCTTTACTTAAGTCAATTCCTCATAAAGCACTTTTTGGGATGCGATCCCGCATCCGCATCCGATGTTTCAATTCATTTGGGCTAGGAAACAATATTTAATCCTTAAAATTGTGCAATTCATTCAGGTCTCACTTGGAGTTCTATTTGTCCCTGACATCACTGAATATTATTATGCAATTCATCATAAGCATTTAGCATGGTTAACCTCCTTTACAACCTATGGCAAATGATTTAAGACTGAAAAACTGTGGCCAGCACCCATTCACAGAAATTCTGTCTTGTGGACCTCCACAACTTTACAGTATCAAGGCCCCTTGTTAGGTTCTACTTGGCTCATTAGACATATCTGGAATTTTGTCTTTTAAGGATCTACATATTAAATATAACTTCTGTCTTACAGCATATTATAGCTACCTTCAAATGGGACATTTAGCATTCATGGTGTGTCATTTCACCCTCATTCTGTATCTACTAACTTTGAGGAGCTGTATGCAGCCATCTCTTTGCACACTGACTTTATTTCGATTTTTGTAAAATGCTTGATGATTATGATTTAGAGTCCTCCAGTAAACATGCTGACATGCTTAAAATGGAAAATTATTTAGTTCATACTCTACTCATAGTTGTTTAAAAAGACATTCAGAATTATCACTTTGTACTTTGTACAGAGAGATTCAGTTCAAGATCTTTATGCACTATTAATACACGCCTGCTCTGCTTCACCCTCTGAATCTATTTATCCCTAATGCTTTTTGGCACTGTTGCTTGCCAAGTATTTCCTTGACTCACATCTTATGGGGCAGCTCTTTCCTTTATCCATTTCAGTCCATAGCAGCGTGATTGAGCAGGTTTTTAATATTGGGCGTATATTGGATTCTGCTGCAGGCCTGTATTTGCCACTAAGCACAAGAGATCCAGTGCTAGTTTGGCAGGTTATGAGGGCAGCACCTAGATCATGGGTAAAAAAAAAATATACAGTGAAGGAAATAATTATTTGATCCCTTGCTGTTTTTGTAAGTTTGCCCACTGACAAAGACATGAACAGTCTATAATTTTAAGGGTAGGTTAATTTTAACATTGAGAGATAGAATATCCCCCAAAAAATCAAGAAAATCACATTGTATGAGTTAGATAAATGTATTTGCATTTTGCAGTGAGAGATAAATATTTGATCCCCTACAAACCATTATGAGTTCTGGCTCCTACAGACCAGTTAAATGCTCTTAATCAACTCGTTACCTGCATTAAAGACAGCGTCTTACATAGTCACCTATATAATAGACTCCTGTCCACAGACTCAATTAATCAGTCAGACTCTAACCTCTACAACATGGGCAAGACCAAAGAGCTTTCTAAGGATGACAGGGACAAGATCATAGACCTGCACAAAGCTGGAGTGGGCTACAAATCCATAAGTAAGACGTTGAGTGAGACGGAGACAACTGTTGGTGCAATATTAAGAAAAGGGAAGAAATACAAAATGACTATCAATCGACATTGATCTGGGGCACGATGCAAAATCTCACCTCATGGGGTATCCTTGATCATGAGGAAGGTGAGAGAACAGCCTATAACTACATGGGGGGAACTTGTTAATGATCTCAAGGCAGCTGGAAACACAGTCACCAAGAAAACCATTGGTAACACATTATGCCTTAAAGGTTTAAAATCCTGCAGTTTCCGCAAGATCCCCCTGCTCAAGACGACACATGTGCAGGCCCATCTGAAGTTTGCCATTGAACACCTGGATGATTCTGTGCGTTATTGGGAGAAGGTACTGTGGTCAGATAAGACAAAGAACACCGTCCCCACTGTCAAGCATGGAGGTGGAAACATTATATTTCGGGGGTGTTTCTCTGCAAAGGGCACAGGACTACTTCACTGCATTAATGGGAAAATGGATGGAGCCATGTACCATAACATCCTGAGTGACAACCTTCTTCCCTCTATCAGGACATTAAAAATGGGTTGTGGCTGGGTCTTCCAGCATGAAAATGACCCAAAACATACAGCCAAGGCAACAAAGGAGTGGCTCAAAAAGAAGCACATTAAGGTCATGAAGTGGCCTAGCCAGTCTCCAGACCTTAATCCCATATAAAACTTATGGAGTGAGTTAAAGCTTTGAGTTTCCAAGCTACAGCCTCAAAATCTGAATGATTTAGAGATGATCTGCAAAGAGGAGTGGACAAAAATTCCTCCTGACATGTGCGCAACCCTCATCATCAACTACAAAAAACATCTGACTGCTGTGCTTGCCAACAAGGGTTTTACAACCAAGTATTAAGTGTTGTTTGCTAGAGGAATCAAATTCTTATTTCTCACTGCAAAATGCAAATAAATGTATCTAATTTATACAATGTGATTATCTTGATTTTTTTGGGATATTCTATCTCTCAATATTAAAATTAACCTACCCTTAAAATTATAGACTGTTCATGTCTTTGTCAGTGGGCAAACTTACAAAAACAGCAAGGGATTAAATAATTATTTCCTTCACTGTATATATATTTTTTAATCTCACCTAAACTCTGCCACACTACATAACAAAACTGTCACCTTTGCAAAGTGAGGGACCTGCGATCATTTGTATTCATGTCTTTAAGACACAAATACAAATGATTTTCTGAGCATGCCATCACTTCTGGGGTCAGAAAAGCTCCAATCACCTCCCTTCCCCAATGTGAAAGGTATGCTCTTGCCGAAGATACCACTGCAAACAATAAAGTCACTTCATCATGTACAGGCATGCAGTAGCTGCTGCGCTGCAGAGGAGAAGAGGATACTGGAGCCGAAAATTCAGAAGGCTTTTATTATAGATGGGGGAGGGGTCAATATAGAGAGTGGTGGCACAATATGCGGAGTCAGTATCAAGATTGAAGGCACTGCATTGGGGGTCAGAAAAGAGAGTGAGGGTACAGTATGGAAAGGGGTCAGTATAAATGATGACGGCTCAATATGGAAATAGATAATTTATAAAGTGAAGGCACAGTAAGTGTTGGGTCAGTAAAGAGAGTTTGGGCACAGTATTGGGGGTAGGAAAAAGAGTGAGAGCACAGTATAGGGATTCAATATAAAAATTTAGAGCAAAGTATGGGGCTCGGTATTAAAAGTAATGGCACAGTATGGTGAGTCAGTATGAAGAAGGAGGGCACACTATGGTATCAGTATAGAGAGTAATGGCACAGTATAGGGAATCAGAATAAAGAGTATGGGCATAGTATGGGGTGTCAGTATAGTGACACAGTATGGAGGGGTCAGTAAAAAGAGTACAATATTGAAAAGGGCCAGTATACAAAGTTAGGGCACACTATGGGAAAGGGCTGTATGCAGAGTGAGGGTACAGTATGGGAAGAGATCATTTAGAAAGTTGGGGCACAGTATGAACTGGATCAGTATAGAGAGTGAATGCAGAGTAAGGGGGGCAGCAAAGAGAGTGAAAGCACAGGATGGGGTTCAGAATAGAAAGTGAGGGTACCTGTGCTGGGCTGACTGCAAGTACTACAAGTCCAAAGCTAATTAGCAAAGCTGCTGAGTGTGAAGATGCTGGATCGAGCATTCCAGAGGATGCAGTTAAGTACAGAGGAGGCAGATAAATACATAGTTAAATGCAATATCATAAAAACTGTGAAACTGTTGAGAAATCATCTGTTTGTTTTGGTGGGTTTGTGGGTTAGTTCTGTGTAAAAGTATAAAAAAAAAAGAAAGAAAAGGGGGATAGTTTGTGATTGGTTCATGTCACCAACTGTGTTTGTGAAAGAAACTGTTTGTCTTTGAATTTTCTAGCATCTTCTGTGCTGGGCTGACTGCAAGCACTCCAAGTCCAGATCTAACTAGCACGGCTGAAGAGCATGCAGAAGCTGGATTATTCATCCCAGAGGCTGCAGTTAAGTACAGAGGAAGGAGATAAGTACATAGTTAAATGCAATATCACAGTTTAACACAAGAGCATAGATTGGTGTTTTCCTTACTAGCCTTCTATTAGTTTTTCTGCTTTTATCTGTATGTTTTTTTCCCCATTTAATTTGTGCTCCATCGACAGTGCTACCAGGTGTGCATCTTGTGAGATGTATGTGTAGACCGTGAACCAGTGAGGTCTCTCTCAGAATACAGCAGGCCGAGGACAAAGGATATACAGTAGGCAGACACTTTGTTAGGGAACCACTTTTTACTAAGAACAAAAACTGTGTTCTTGCAAAGCAAGAAAAGAAAACAAACTTCACACACACCCAGCTCTGACAGCTGGGACCCCTGCGCTGCACTACTGACAGGACCAGGATGTACTACAAGATGAGCTATAATTTGCCTAACCAGTGGTTCCGCCTAGTGCGGTAACCGAGTGTTACTCAGAGAAATGATGTAATCAGATAGGTGCACTAGGCGGCCCCTGCAGTAGTTCACAAACTTAACAACATTCTACGTTTACAATACTGTTATTCTATCTATACACAAGCTTACCATTGGGGGAGTCTCTAGATAAGGTTCACCCAAACCTGCCTACAAGTAATGTCTTTAATTGAGAACCTGTGTTTGGCGCCAAAGTCTTCCTGCTATTAACATGCATGCATTAACCAGGATCCCTGTGGTGATGCCTCAGCTCAGGACTTACCAGCCGTTAACTGTTCTCTGAAGAAGCTGTCTGATCATCTAATCGGGCACTTAGCTTGGAGACTGAGGAGAGAGTCCTGACCTTGTCACAGGAGCCAGATGTTGGTGGTAGGGGACTCTATAACTAGGAGGACAGACCGGGTCATCTGCCGCTGAGACCATGAATGCCGAACAGTGTGTTGTTGGGTGCTTGGGTTTGGCATATTGCGGATCAGAGAGACAGATTGCTGGGTGGGGCTGGGGAAAACCCAGTAGTCATGGTACACATCAGTACCAATAACAAAATTAGAGGGAGGTGGAAGGTTCTTAAAAATTATTACAGGGAACTAGGAGAGAGGCTGAAGGCCAAGACCTCCAAGGTGGTGTTTTCAGAAATACTGCCAGTCCCACAAGCATCACTAGAAAGACAGCAGGACCTTAGGGAGATAAATAAGTGGCTTAGAAATTGATATGGAAAGGAAGGGTTTGGGTTTATGGAGAACAAGGTCCACTTCGTTGAAAGCTACAGGCTCTACAGTAAGGATGGGCTGCATCTCAATTAGGGAGGGTGCAGCTATGCAGGGGGAAAAAATGGTCACACGGATGGAGGAGCTTTTAAACTATAATCTGGGGGAGGTAGTTGTGTTAATAAGGGGATAGATAGAGTAGACAGAGAATTAGACAGTAAGGGCTAATGAAGATCTAGGGGGGCTGGGATACACAAGGAAATTAGGGAGTAGGAGTAACAAACGCATCAATAGCATTAAATGTCTGCTGGCAAATGCAAGAAGTCTTGCAAACAAAATGGCTGAACTAGAGCCTCTTATGTTGGTCACAGAATATGATGTGGTGGGCATTTCGGAAACCTGGTTGGATGAAAGCTATGACTGGGTGACAAGCATGGAGGAATATACTACATTTATAAAGAACAGGAAAGACAACAAAGGTGGAGGGGTGTGTATTTTTGTAAGATCCAACTTAAAACCTGTGCTCAATGACGACATTGGGGAAAGTTGAGACAATGTAGAGTCAGTGTGGGTAAATGTACATGGGGATACCAATAATGGAAAGCTTTTAATTGTAGTTTGCTACAAACCTGCTAATATATCTGAACAGGTAGAGAATGAAATGTTGCAACAAATTAAAAATGCAGCAAATAATAATAGGGTCCTTATTATGGGGTATTTTAATTATCTAGATATTCAATAGGATATAGAATCTTGCAGTTGTGCTAAAAGCTGCAAATTCTTATAAACAATTCAGGACAATTACCTCTCTCAGCTGGTAGATGAACCAACCAGGGGAGGTAATCTGCTGGATCTGATTCTGACAAATAGACCAGATACAATTTCAGATCTTCAGGTCCAGGAGCATTTGGGGAGTAGTGACCATAATATGGTAAGTTTCAATTTAATATTCCATAAAATATTTCAAAAAAGAAATGCAAAAACCTGTACCTTTGGGAAAGCTGATTTCAACAAATTAAGGGAAGAGCTTAATCGTGTAGACTGGGACCGTGTCATGGTAACTGGGGATACCGAACATAAATGGGGTATGTTTAAGGAAATACTACTATAATCCTGTAGAAAATTGATACCGCTGGTAATAAGACAGGACAAAGTTTAACAAGACAAAAACAAAGGGCATTCAAAATTTTGAAGGCCAAGAATATGGAAATAGCATTGCAGGAGTATAAAGACCTAAATAAGAAATGTAAAAAAGAAATCAAGTTAGCAAAGTTATCTACAGAGCAACAAATTGCCAGCAACATTCAAATAAATCCCCAAAATGTTATAAATACAGGTGCTTCTCACAAAATTAGAATATCATCAAAAAGTAAATTTATTTCAGTTTTTCAATACAAAGAGTGAATCTCATATTATATAGACTCATTACAAATAATAACCCAGAAATCATTATATCAATAAATTAGAATAATTAACAAAAAACACCTGCAAAGGCTTCTTAAGTATTTAAAAAGGTCCCTTGGTCTGTTTCAGTAGGTTCCACAATCATGGGGAAGACTGCTAACTTGACAGATGTCCAGAAGGCAGTCATTGACACACTCCACAAGGAGGGTAAGCCAAAAAAGTTCATTGCTAAAAAAGCTGGCTGTTCACAGAGTGCTGTATCCAAGCATATTAATGGAAAGTTGAGTGGAAGGAAAACGTGTGGTAGAAAAAGGTGCACAAGCAACCGGGACAACCGCAGCCTAGAAAGGATTGTTAAGAAAAGGCAATTCAAAAATTTGGGGGAGATTCACATGGAGTGTACTGCTGTTGGAGTCATTGCTTCAAGAGCCACCACAAACAGACGTATACAGGACATGGGTTATACAGTAAATGCCGCATTCCTTATGTCAATCCACTCATGACTAATAGACAATGCCAGAAGCATCTTACCTGGGCCAAGGAGAAAAAGACCTGGACTGATGCTTAGTGGTCCAAGGTGTTGTTTTTACATGAAAGTCAATTTTGCATTTCATTTGGAAATCAAGGTCCCAGAGTCTGTGGGAAAAGTGGAGAGCCACACAATCCAAGCTGCTTGAGGTCTAGTGTGAAGTTTCCACAATCAGTGATGGTTTGGGGAGCCATGTCATCCGATGGTGTAGGTCCACTGTGCATTATCAAGACCAAAGTCAGCGCAGCCATCTACCAGGAAATTTTAGAGCACTTCATGCTTCCCTCTGCCGACAAGCTTTTTGGAGATGGAAATTTCATTCTTCAGCAGGACTTTGCACCTGTCCACACTGTCAAAAGTACCAATACCTGGTTTAAAAACAACATTATCACTGTGCTTGACTGGCCAGCAAACTCACCTGACCTTAACCCCACAGAAAATCTATGTCGAATTGTCAAGAGGAAGATGAGAGACAACAGACCCAACAATGCAGACTGGGCTTCCATAACACCTTAGCAGTGTCACAGTCTCATCGCCTCCATGCCATGCCTCATTGATGCAGTAACTGATGCAAAAGGCGCCCCGACCTAGTATTAAGTGCATTTACTGAACATACAGTGGGTACATAAAGTATTCAGACCCTTTTCAAGTTTTCACTCTTTGTTTCATTGCAACCATTTGGTAAATTCTAAAAAGTTCATTTTTTTCTCATTGAAGTACACTCTGCACTCCATCTTGACTGAAAAAAAACAGAAATGTAGAAATTTTTGCAAATTTATTAAAAAAGAAAAACTGAAATATCACATGGTCTTAAGTATTCAGACTCTTTGCTCAGACACTCATATTTAAGTCACATGCTGTCCATTTCCTTGTGATCCTCCTTGAGATGGTTCTACTCCATCATTGGAGTCCAGCTGTGTTTAATTAAACTGATAGAATTTGATGTGGAAAGGCACACACCTGTCTATATAAGACTTCACATCTCAAAGTGCATGTCAGACCAAATGAGAATCATGAGCTCAAAGGAATTGCCCAAGGAGCTCAGAGACAGAATTGTGGCAAGACACAGATCTGGCCAAGGTTACAAAATAATTTCTGCAGTACTCAAGGTTCCTAAAAACACAGTGGCCTCCTTAATCCTTAAATGGAAGGAGTTTGGGACTACAAGAAGTCTTCCTAGACCTGGCCGTCCAGCCAAACTGAGCAAACTTGGGAGAAGAGCCTTGGCGAGAGAGGTAAAGAAGCACCCCAAGATCACTGTGGCTGAGCTCCAGAGATGCAGTATGTAGATGGGAGAAAGTTTAATAAAGTCAACTATCACTGCAGCCCTCCACCAGTTGGGTCATTATGGCATAGTGGCCCGACGGAAGACTCTCCTCAGTGCAAGACATATGAAAGCCCACATAGAGTTTGCTCAAAAGCACATGAAGGACTCCCAGACTATGAGAAATAATATTCTCTGGTCTGATGAGATGAAGATAGAACTTTTTGGTGATCATTCTAAGCGGTATGTGAGGAGAAAACCAGGCACTGCTCATCACGTGCCCAATACAATCCAAACAGTGAAACATGGTGGTAGCTGCATCATGCTATGGGGGTGTTTTTCAGTTGCAGGGACAGGATGACTAGTTGCAATTGAAGGAAACATTAATTCGGCCAAGTACAGAGATATCCTGGATGAAAACCTCTTCCAGAGTGCTCTGGACCTCAGACTTGGCCAAAGGTTCACATTCTAAAAAGACAATGACCGTAAGTACACAGCTAAAATAACAAAGCAGTGGCTTCAGAATAACTCTGTGATCGTTCTTGACTGGCCCAGTGTTGTATTGGCATCTTTGCCCCCTGACAGGCAGAGACGCCGTCCCTCTTACCGCCGCGCCCCCCGCCCGGCGTCCTCCAGCGCTCATGCTTCTGCTGCTGCCAGCGCGCGCAGTTTCCCGGGCACTGTGCTTAGGGGGCGCGCGCGCTCCCTCGCTCTTCAATGGGCCCCGCGCGCCGCTCTAAGGAGTCCCCGGCCAATGGCCGGAGGACCTCTCATATATAAGGCACCTCCTCCAAAATGGAGGTGCCCGTGAAAAGTTGTAGCTTTGTGTTTTAAACTCTGCTTCAGCCATCAGGTCCCGCTGCTAGCCTGACTACCAGTCCAGCCCGCCAGCCTACCAGACCAGCCTGCCAGCCTGACTACCAGTCCAGCCCAACAGCCTGACTACCAGTCCAGCCCGCCAGCCTGACTACCAGCCCTGTCCACCAGCTTGTCTACTCTCCAGCCTGACAGTCTGTCTACACTCCAGTCTGCCAGTCTGTCTATGGGCCCTGCCAGGCTACTTACCTGGTAGCACCTGCCTGTTACCTACCGTGCCTACCAGCCAGCCTACCTGGAGGCTCCTGCTTGTTACCTGCCGTGCCTGCCAGCCCGCTTGACTGGAACCACCTGCCTGTTACCTGCCGTGCCTACCAGCCAGCCTACCTGGAGGCTCCTGCTTTTTTCCTGTCGTGCCTGCCAACCCGCTTACCTGGAAGCACCTGCCTGTTAACTGCCGTGCCTGCCAGCTCGCTTACCTAGAAGCACATGCAGGTTACCTGCCATGCCTACCAGCCCGCCTACCTGGAGGCTCCTGCTTGTTACCTGCCGTGCCTGCCAGTGGGTCTGCCCGGATCACCCGTCAGCATGCCTGCCGTGCTCATCTGCTGTACTGGTCAGTCCCTGCCTTCTGACCCGTGGGAGTCACCTGCTCTCTTACAAGGTCGGTCCCCAGAGTAGCACCTGGTCGATCTGCTCGGTCCTTCCCTGGTCACGGAGTTGATTGAGCCACCATACGACCTTGGTCGGTCCTAGTTGATACCTAGTTACTCCCCTCTGGTTCCTCCTTGCACCGCAGCACAGAGGTTCCACCACCCGGATCCTTAACACCCAGACCGAGCCCTTACCTAAACCCAAATGAGAATCTCTAAAGAGACCTGAATATGGCTGTCCACCCACATTCACCATCGAATCTGACGGAACTAGAGCCATATCTGGCCTCCATTGAAATTTTGTTGCACTGTGCCAGCGAAGTTATTGACACAAGGTTGATGTTAAAAATAGTTAGCTACAGGCCAGCTATTTAAAACTGTGGTCTGTCTGTCACATGGATCACTTATAAGTTCTCTGAAAATTCTGCCATTTTTGGCCTCCATTAAAATTTTGTTTCAGTGTGTCAGCAAAGTTATTGACACCAGTTTGCTGTTAAAAAAAAAGTTACTTACAGGCCAGCTATTTAAAATTGTCGTTTTTCCATCACATATAAGTTCCCTCCAAAGTCAGCCATTTGTAGTGAGCGTGGAAGACATTGTCCTCCATTTAAAATGGGCAAGGCGCGTGGCAAGGGACGTAGGAACTTGACGTGATGGTGATGGTGCATGCTGAGGCCGAGGCCGTAGGCAAGCTGAAACTGTTCCACAACAAACACCCACATCTTCTCGCCCGATCTTCCTGTCCTAATTACTAGGGGACCGCAGCACACAACTATTGAACCCACAAGAGTGTCAAAAGGTTGTTGATTGAATAGTGGATAATGCTTCAAGTCACTTTGCCACCACCACCACCACCACCCTGTCTTCCACACGGTCAAGTCTCAGCAGCCGAGAGTCTGGACCGCATATTCCTCACCCTGATCCTCCTTCCTCCCACTATGCCGAGTGCCCAGAGACAACTGATCCCACACTTGGACACTCCAAAGAGCTGTTCACTTTTCCATTTATAGATTCGGGCCTCTCGCCTGGTCCACTTGAAGCAGAGCAAGAAGACATCGCATTTAGCGATGCCCAAATATTTGAGCAGCCACGGTCACATGAAGGTGATGGTGGGAAAGTGTCACAAAAGGTGGACGATGATGAGACACAATTGCCAGAAAATGAGGAGGAGGACAAGGGTGCGGAAGTGGAAGACGAGGTGGTGGCTTATATAATAACTGACTTAACCTGGCAGGAGGACATTCAGAGCGAGGACAGCAGCACACAGGGGGAGGGAGGCAGAGCACCCCAACCTGCAGGAAGAAGCAGTGTGGTGGCCGCAGACAGAACGCGGGCAATCGTTCTCTGTAACACCAATACAACGGAAGTTGCCAGTACAACTGTTAGGTCATCCCGAGTCTGGTTGTTTTTTAAAGACTCTGCCGATAACCCCAAAATGGCCATTTTCACCACCTGCCAGGCCAGCATCAGCAGAAGTAGCAAAACTACCAGCCTGACCACCACCAGCATGATCAGGCACATGGCAGCAATGCACCTGACTTTGTGGGCCGAACCCCATGGTCCAGGAACTGTGTCTGTGGGTGACACCACTGCTTCTTCCATTGTTGTGCATGCAAGCCAATCCCCTGTCCTTAGTGCAGGCGAAGATTAGTGTTGAGCCACCCCCGTAGTGTTCGAGTTCGGTTCGGTTCGTCGAACACCCTTGTGTTCGCCGAACTGTTCGTCGAACACCTTCGAACACCGTTAAAACCAATGGCAGGCAAACAAAAACACATAGAAACACATAGAAAACACCTTCAAAGGTGTTCAAAAGCTGACAAACTGCTCAGAAGACACAACTAACACATGGAAAAGTGACAAGTACATATAGTCATGCGAAAAGAAAAGAGGTGGAGGAGTAAAAGGAGGGGGAGACACAGATATAGGCATGTCATGCCCTTCTAAAATCCAAAAAGTGAGAAGCCGACACGTTCAGTCCGCTCCTGCCCGTGCCACCTCCGTGTCGCCGGGTTTGTGCCAGAGCCGTGGTGAACCCTGACGGCCAGCCCCCCTCTCCCAATACTGGTGCCTGTCCGCTGGTGGGTCGAGCGAGCCCCCCTGTGGTGGAGGCAGCTCTAAGCTTTTTAATTTAAATTGTCTCTCTAATTTGAATGAATACACTTTAAATCCATTTACAAGGATCTATTGGAGGGCAAGTCTCATGCCAGCAGCCGCGTAATTCCAGCTCCAGTAGCGTCCACTAAAGCTGCTGCAGTTAAAAAGCTTTTATAAGGATCGAGCTCAGCTGTCCACCGCAAGGCATCCTACTGCCAGTCCCAGCCCCTATGCCTTGGGGTGCCTCCTGATGCTCTTCACTGAGTATCCCGTGGTCCCGAAGCATTTCCTTTGAAAAAATTAAGTGTCCAAACTACAGGTGGTGTAGCTTGCTTAACAGCCGGGAAAATACGCTGACTAGCAGACACTGCTACTAGGCACAAAGTATTTCCTGGGCTAGATGCAGTTAAAAATTTGTAATTAGATACTCTCGTTGGATGCTGAGAAAGCATTCCATAGAGTCTCCTGGCACGCCATATATGATTCTCTTAAAAAGCTTGGGGTAGGGGTCTAGGGGACCCTTTTATAGCCAAAATCACGGCCCTGTATCACAATACGTCACCTAGGCTGAAGATAAATGGAACTGTAGCACCCTGAGGGCTCGGTTGCTACAGAGGTATTGCACCTCACCCAGAGATGTGATATCTCACTCTCAGGTAAGGATGGAGTGTGGATCAGGACCCGACACCTGCATGCATTACACCACATTGCCGTGGGGCAGGGCGACCAATATGCCTCTGAGATGGGCACGACAGTCCCTGTCCCTGGCTGGAGAGAAGGGAGGGAACACTAAGGAAGGGGAACGCTGTAGTGCAGGAGCAGGGAGGAAGCAGTTCCTGGGTGCATTGAGAAGGGAGTATAAAAGGTGGGCACCATCTTAGTTCAGTGCAGAGAAGTCTGAGCAGAAGTGGCAGGGAGCAGGGGCTCTGCATGAGCTCTGCTCCGGAGGCGGGCCTAGTAACAGAGGCCCAGGCCTGGAAGAGGGAGAAGGAAGGAAGAGGAGCGGAGAAGGCTCCAGGAACGAGGAATGAAGGGATCCCAGGGTTGCGGACGGGTGAGTCGCCACCGCACGCCCGAATCCACCTGCGTGGAGGGGTCAGGCCAAAGGGGGAGACCAGTCCCCGAAACAAGTGGAGGCAGGAAAAGACCCTCAGCTAGAAACCGGAGGCTGTGACATTTTATGTGGCGCAGCCCCTCGCTACACCCGCTAGGAAGGCACCACATAGGGTCAGGGAAACTGGCGCCAAGTTTACCAAGAGGAGGCCCGAGGCAGCCGGACAGAAGGTTTGGTAAGAAAGGCCAGACAAAGGACACACAAAGGGGGTCCTGTGAAGCGCTCCAAAGTTATGTGGGAGTTGTCTGAGCCCCTCACCTGGTGAGCACAGTACGACGTGGTCAGCCGTTACCTGCAGACGTGGTCTGGATAATAAGAACTGTGAGTAAAGGCCCTGGACTGCATCACTGACTCCGTGTCGTTACTGCTGCTGCCCTGCACCATCACCCCCATCCTCCGCATACACTGCCCTGAGGCTATACTCCTCCCGTAGGGAGTTATGCTACGCTCTGCTGCACCCACAACACCAGCCTCAGCGGTCTGCCCTGCAGCGGCGGTTCACTCTGACCGCAATCCACGGGTGGCGTAGTCGGACATTTAAACATCAAAACCACATAAATAGTTCCGCCACTGGTTTGACCACCCTGAGCCACGGAACCGGGTCGCCGCCACGAAGACTACAACCACCAGCATCCACCAAAAAGGGTCCGGCTCCGGGTGTCCCAAGGCCCAGGGGGTGCATCAGAACATTTTCATCACCTTTCACAATCACCAATGGGACAAGGCAGGGATGTCCTCTGTCCCCTCTCTTATACATCCTAGTGACGGAGCACCTGCTCTCATCAATTCGCCATAACCCCAATATTAGGTGGATTGAGGTGGGAGGCACCGAGTACAAGTGCACTCTATTTGCTGATGATGTCCTAGTATATATCACTCAATCACATATATCCATCCATGCTGTTATGGCTGAAATAGATCACTTTGTTACATGGTCAAATTTTAAAATCAATGCAGCGAAGTCTGAGGCCCCCGATGTCTCCCTCCCCAAATCCATATAGGATTCCATCCAGTCCAACTTTCCCTTTGCCTGGCCCTCACAGGGTATCAAATACTTAGGAATTCCTATTCATAGAGACCTCTCCCATCTATGTTATCTTAATTTTGGGCCCTTTATTGAACAACTCCATACAGACCACGGTTGGCAAGTTAGAGCTGTGAGATTCACTACGTGAACCACTGGTGTTTTGTGGAAAAGCACATGTACACTGTGTTCCAAATTATTATGCAAAAAGTGTTTAGGAGTGATAAGGGAAGAATTTGTTAGTTTGTCAGTAAAACTCATTGATGGTAATGTGTGTCAGCGCTCTTTATATCACTGTAAGCAACTGCAGACACCTGTGCTAATTAGTTTGGCAGGTGTGTCCAATGAAAGGCAAGACTACTTAAGAAGTATAGATGAGCGTTGTTCTACTCGAACTGTTCGCCAATCTCAAATTCGAGCTGTTTTGGGCGGTGTTCGAGCCGTTCGGCGAACACGAACAATTTGAGAAAAATTTGGCTGTTCGAGGTTATGTTCGATAACTGTTCGTGCACCAAAATCATAACTGGATTTTTTCTCAGTAATGATGAAAATTAATGTTAATACGCAGTTTGAGTGTACAGCGGGGTGGGGGGAGGGGCAGGGGATGGATCTCTGCAGGAACAATGAAGATCTCCATTTTTTTTTTCTCTTTCCCGCATTTACAGTGGGGAGGTGCAATCTGTCAGCCTATCAGCAGTGCACACACGGAGCGAAGTGCTTTTTTTCACACAAGCAACTGCATGTGTCATTGGCAGTGTATGTCACATGTCCTTGCCCTATAAGACCAAGCCATTTTCCCCGTCGCCACCATTTTCTCACTGCTGCAGCTGCGTGTTAGACGGCACCGCTGTTGCTGTGTGCACTATACCTTGTTAATTTCAAGCCAATTTTCGCACAAATCTACAGATAGCTTGGGAGTAGGGAATAGTTGTGATTGCAGTCCTTTTAAGGACTAGGTTACAGCATTTCCTACGACTTTTATCAGGCAGGTCTGTGCTCTTAAATAGATAGAATGTGGGAGTAAAGACTAATTGTAATCATCAGTTCCTATCAGTTTTTGCCAGGCAGGTCTGTGCCAGTGCTGTGCAAGTTTTTTTCACTGCATTTGGCTGAATCTAGCAAAGCTAATCCTTTTTGGCCTATTGCAGAGTGTGTTAGTCAGTGGAGTAGCCTATCTGTGTTGCAAGATATACCACCTGTGTATAGAATACCAATTTTTTTACTGCACCTAGTAAAGTAAAATCTTTTGGGCATAGCATCATTCTATTAGTCCATCTATACTGACCTCCATCAGGTTGCAAATTGAATATAATTTTTTTCTGCATCTAGCTCTGAAAAAATATTGGGCTTCTAGCTGTGTGTGGGACTTGTTGTATTAGTCCATCTATACTGACCTCCATCAGGTTGCAAACTGAATATATTTTTTTCTGCATCTACCTCTGAAAAAATATTGGGCTTCTAGCTGTGTGTGGGACTTGTTCTATTAATCCATCTATACAGACCTCCATCAGGTTACAAACTGAATATATTTTTTTCTGCATCTACCTCTGAAAAAATATGTGGCCTTCTAGCAGTGTGTGGGACTTTCTCTATTAGTCCATCTATACTGACCTCCATCAGGTTGCAAACTGAATATAATTTTTTTCTGCATCTAGCTCTGAAAAAATATTTGGCCTTCTAGCAGTGTGTGGGACTTTCTCTATTAGTCCATCTATACTGACCTCCATCAGGTTGCAAATTAAAAATAATTTTTATCTGCATCTACAGTTCCTCTGAAAAAATATTTGGGCTTCTAGCTGTGTGTGTGACTTGTTCTATTAGTCCATCTATACTGACCTCCATCAGGTTGCAAATTGAATATAATTTTTATCTGCATCTAGCTCTGAAAAAATATTTGGCCTTCTAGCAGTGTGTGGGACTTTCTCTATTAGTCCATCTATACTGACCTCCATCAGGTTGCAAATTGAATATAATTTTTATCTGCATCTAGCTCTGAAAAAATATTTGGCCTTCTAGCAGTGTGTGGGACTTTCTCTATTAGTCCATCTATACTGACCTCCATCAGGTTGCAAATGAAAAATAATTTTTATCTGCATCTACCTCTGAAAAACTATTTGGGCTTCTAGCTGTGTGTGGGACTTGTTCTATTACTCCATCTATACTGACCTCCATCAGGTTGCAAACTGAATATATTTTTTTCTGCATCTACCTCTGAAAAAATATTGGGCTTCTAGCTGTGTGTGGGACTTGTTGTATTAGTCCATCTATACTGACCTCCATCAGGTTGCAAATAAAAAATAATTTTTATCTGCATCTACAGTACCTCTGAAAAAATATTTGGGCTTCTAGCTGTGTGTGGGACTTGTTCTATTAGTCCATCTATACTGACCTCCATCAGGTTGCAAATTGAATATAATTTTTATCTGCATCTAGCTCTGAAAAAATATTTGGCCTTCTAGCAGTGTGTGGGACTTTCTCTATTAGTCCATCTATACTGACCTCCATCAGGTTGCAAATTAAAAATAATTTTTATCTTCATCTAGCTCTGAAAAAATATTTGGCCTTCTAGCAGTGTGTGGGACTTTCTCTATTAGTCCATCTATACTGACCTCCATCAGGTTGCAAATTAAAAATAATTTTTATCGGCATCTACCTCTGAAAAAATATTTGGGCTTCTAGCTGTGTGTGGGACTTGTTCTATTAATCCATCTATACAGACGTCCATCAGGTTGCAAACTGAATATAATTTTTTTCTGCATCTAGCTCTGACAAAATATTTGGCCTTCTAGCAGTGTGTGGGACTTGTTCTATTAGTCCACCTATACTGACCTCCATCAGGTTGCAAATTCAAAATAATTTTTTGTCTGCATCTAGCTCTGAAAAAATATTTGGCCTTCTAGCAGTGTGTGGGACTTTCTCTATTAGTCCATCTATACTGACCTCCATCAGGTTGCAAACTGAATATATTTTTTTTCTGCATCTACCTCTGAAAAAATATTGGGCTTGTAGCTGTGTGTGGGACTTGTTCTATTAATCCATCTATACAGACCTCCATCAGGTTGAAAACTGAATAAATTTTTTTTCTGCATCTACCTCTGAAAAAATATTTGGGCTTCTAGCTGTGTGTGGGACTTGTTCTACTAGTCCATCTATACTGACCTCCATCAGGTTGCAAATTGAATATAATTTTTTTCTGCATCTAACCCAGCCAATAGTTTTGGCCTAATACCACAGTTTGGCCACTCAGCTCTGCTCGGTTCCCATCCATTGTTTTTTTGTGCAAACAACTCCAGAGTTGTGAATTAGTTAACCACCAAAATGTGTGGAAAAAGGCCTGCTGCTGGTGGAAAGGGGAATAGACGTGTTGGGAAGGGGAAAAAAGGTTGTGTCCGTGGGGTAGGTGTTAAAGCAACAATAACATCTGCAGAAGAAAGACCATCTTCCAGCCAAACTAAAATGTCTACTTCTTTTAGCGGACAATGTGATAAGATCCCTTTCTTACGGCCACGCCAATCGCTACAAATTCCAGATGAGGCACAAAAACAGCAGGTGCTTCAACGGATATCAAGTGCTCCTTTAAGTGGGCTCTCCTCCACATCAACTTCAACATCACAAATACTCCAGTCCTCAAAGGTGTCACCCCAATCGCACTTGCTTCCTCACAGCTCCCAAATCTCCAGCTGCCCGTCTGAGTATGAGGTAGAACAGATGGTTGAGTCTGCAGAGCTGTTTACTCATACTATAGCCTGGGAATCAGAGGTCGACTCCAGCGCTTCTGTGAATCCAGACGAGGAAATGATCTGCACTGATGCCCAGAATATTTATGAGTCGGATCCAGGACCAGACGCAGAAGGTTCTGACCATAATGTAGACCCTCATTCCCAAACTGTAACTCCTGTTGGTGGAGACAATGAGGAAGACGATGATAAGACTCAAATACCTGATTGGAGCGGCAACTTTAGTTTTTTGTCAGGGCAGGAACAGGTTGGCTCTGAGGACAACGGGTGTGATAACGCACAGGGTGATGATGATGAGGTTGGAGATCCCACTTACTGTCAACCCACAGTCAGCCAAGAGATGAGGTCAGCAGAGGAGGTGGAGGAAGATGCTAGTGACGACGAGGTCAGGTTGCGCCTTCCTGGACAGAGACGTAGTACTGGAAGCACGTCAACAACTGCATCCTCAAACACAACTCTGCCTCTCACCACAAGTCGTGGTGGCTCTTCAGGTCGCATGGGTGCTAAGCCTTGCATAGCCTGGGCATTTTTTCAGATCGATAAAGATGACCCAACTCGTGTTATCTGTAACATTTGTCAGCAAAAGCTAAGTAGAGGCCAAAAAATACATAGTTTGAGTACTTCATGCATGAACCTCACATGGACATGAAGCATAAGTTGCAGTGGGAAGCTTAGTGTGCTACAATGCGGCCTAGCAGGCCGGGCCAACCGCCGTCTGCCATATCTTGTGCATCCGCGGCCTCTTCATCCTCTGTGACTGGGGGGACAGCAGTCACACCTGTTTTTGGGCGCAGACCTGCCACCTCTTTACCCGCAACAGCCAGCGTGATTGGCAGGTCATCGTTTTCTTTGGAGGTGGGAACACCAGCTGGTGTTGAGCGCTGTCCGACATCGATAGCACCACCTTTGGATCAAGGCAACCTAACATGTCCGCCTGCATCTTCCTCACAGACCGGCAGTTTGCCGGGGACACCCTTATCAACCCCGTCTAAGCACAATAGCCAGCCCTCGGTCCCTCATATGTGGACAAGTAAAAGACCATTTCCTCCTAGCCATGAGAAAGCTAAAAGGTTGAATTTCACCATCTGCAAGCTCTTGGCTACAGAAATGCTGCCTTTCCGCCTGGTGGACACAGAGGATTTTCGAGACCTTATGTCCGTCGCAGTGCCCCAGTACCAGATGTCCAGTCGGCACTACTTCTCAAAGAAATGTGTGCCTGCGCTCCACCAGCATGTTGCACACAACATCACCGCTTCTTTGAGAAACTCTGTGTGTGACAGGGTGCATTTCACCACAGACACTTGGACGAGTAGGCATGGACAGGGGCGTTACATGTCGCTGACTGGGCACTGGGTAACTATGGTGACAGCAGGACAAGGGGCTGCTGTCCAAGTCTTGCCGTCCCCACGAGTTGTGCGTCAATCCTCTTTATGTCAAAGTTCCTCCACTGCTTCTGCCTCCTCAACCTCCTCTCGGTCTTCCACCTGCACCCAAAGCCTGTCTGGTCATGCCACAAGCTTTCTAACTGCGCAGAAGGGATCCTGCACACCTCCTTACTATGCTGGCAGTAGGGCTCAACGTCATCAGGCGGTTTTTACTTTGAAATGTCTGGGAAATGTGAGTCACACAGCTGAGGAGTTGTGGTCAGCTCTGGAGAACCAATTTCATGAATGGTTGTCTCCACTGGACCTGAAACCAGGGAAGGCCGTGTGCGACAATGCTGCAAACCTGGGTGCGGCCCTTCGCCGGGGCAATGTCACACACGTGCCTTGTATGGCTCACGTGTTGAACCTGGTTGTCCAGCAATTTTTAGCCCACTATCCCAGACTAGATGGCCTTCTGCAGAGGGCACGGTCGCTGTGTGCTCACTTCCGCCGTTCGCATCCCGCAGCTCAGCGACTTACATCTCTACAGAAGTCGTTGGGCCTGCCACTTCACCGGCTAAAATGCGATGTGCCTACCCGGTGGAATTCAACTCTGCACATGTTGCAGCGACTGTGGCAGCACCGACAAGCCCTGGTGCAATACGTTCTGATGTATAGCCTGGGCCAACGAGATCCGGAGGAGGGGCAAATCACGCTGGAGGAGTGGTCTCAGATCAGGGACCTATGCACCCTTCTGCACAGTTTTGAAATGGCGACGAAGATGTTTAGTGCTGACGATGCCATTATCAGCATGACTATTCCGTTGATTTACATGCTGGAGCACATGTTAAACAGAATTCGGAGTCAGGTGGTGGCACAAGAGGAGGTGGAGGAAGTAGAGGAGGAGGAGTTGTATGCGGAAGGGCTAACATCTGCAAGGTCCAGACGGTCGGCAGCACCAAGGCGGCAGGCATGTGAGGGTGGGGGAGATGGTTTTACCAGGGCGCATGGTAGCAGCCAAACTAGTGAGGAAGGTGCAGGAGCCCAGGAAGAAGTGGAGGACGAACTGATGGAAGACTCATCAGATGAGGGAGACCTTGATCACATTTCTGTTGTGCGAGGTTGGGGGGAGAGGACAGAGGAAGGAAGCATGATTGTTACCTCGCCACCAACACAACAGGGACTTGGTGCTCCTGGATGCGCAACACACATGAATGCCTTCTTGCTGCACTACCTGCAACATGACCCTCGAATTGTGAGAATTAGAAATAATCCTGACTACTGGGTTGCCACACTGTTAGATCCCCGGTACAAAAGTAAATTTGCAGAAATTATTCCTGCCATAGAAAGGGATGTACGCATGCAGGAGTATCAGCAGAGACTGTTGCAGAATCTTACATGTGCCTTTCCACAAAACACCAGTGGTGCACGTAGTGAATCTCACAGTTCCAACTTGCCAACCGTGGGACCGTCAAGTGTTCAGCACTCAAACCGTAACAGAACAACAGTATCTGCTGGTAACATCAATTTTGCTGAATCATTTCACCACTTTTTTAGCCCATCCTTTGCAAGGCCACAGGAGACAAGAAGTCTGACACATAGTCAACGCCTAGAGACGATGGTACAGGAGTATCTCCAAGTAAACATTGAAGCCATGACTGTGTCACTGGACCCTTGCTCTTTTTGGGCTTCCAATCTGGATAAATGGCCGGAGCTAGCCACTTACGCCTTGGAGATCTTGTCATGCCCCGCAGCCAGCGTTCTGTCTGATCGTGTGTTCAGCGCTGCTGGTGGAGTGCTGACAGATAAGCGCACGCGGCTCTCCACTGATAATGTAGACAGACTCACGTTCATAAAGATGAACAAATCATGGATCCGAAACGACTTTTCTACCCCTGTGTCATCCTGGGGAGAGTAAAAGCTTGATGATTGGTTAAAATCACCCTACCAACCATTTTAAGCTTTCAAATTACTAATCATGTTTATCTGTATCTTGACTGGAAAATAATTTGGGCTTTGTAGCAGTGTGCAGCACTGATCCTATTAGCCCATCTATACTAAGCTCCACCAGATTTAAAATTAATAAAAATTTGTAGCTGCATCTAGCCCGGAAAATAATTTTGGGGCTCCGAGATGCGCAAGACATATAAGTGCCTTCTTGCTGCACTACCTGCAACATGACCCTCATATTGTCAGAATTCGAAGTAATCATGATTACTGGGTTGCCACACTCTTAGATCCCCCAAACTTTTCGATCAACCTTTTCATTTTAATAAAGACCAAAAAAATGGTCATTTTTGAAATTATAAGCATTAGCAGGTTATTAGAAACTGAAATCAAACAGTTTTCAACTCAAAACTTTATTCTAGGTGATGTTACATTTTCACATAGGACCCCTTGTTCGAAAGGAGCTTCTGAACTCTCTCGTCCATTGAATTTGTCAGGTTTTGGATGGTTTCTGCTTCAATTGTTTTGCATGAGGACAGAATACCCTCCCAGAGCTGTTGCTTAGATGTGAACTGCCTCCCGCCATCATAGACACTCCTTTTGATGATGCTCCAGAGGTTCTGAATGGGGTAGAGGTCAGGGGAGCATGGGGGTCACACCATAAGTTTGTCCCCTTTTATGCCCATATCAGCCAGAGATGCAGATGTTTTATGTGCAGCATGAGATGGTGCATTATCATGCAAAAAAATGATCTTGCTGTGAAATACATGGTTCTTCTTCTTGAACCATGGCAGGAAGTGCTGTTTGAGAAAATCCACATACATTATGGAGTTCATCTTTAGCGCCTTCAGGGATCCTAACGGGGCCGACAATCTCTCTCCCCATGATTCCAGCCCAAAACATTACTCCACCTCCTCCTTGTTGGCGCTGTAGCCGTGTTTGCGTGGGGTGTCCATCAACCAGCCATCCTCCACTCCATCCATCTGGACCATCGAGCGCTGCACGGCACTCATCCGTGAACAAAACAGTTTTGAAATCAGTCTTCATGTAATGTTTGGCCCACTGGAGCCGTTTCTGCTTGTGGGAAGTGGATAGAGGAGGTCGACAGGATGGCATATGCACAGCTGCAAACCTCTGAAGGACCCTGCATCTTGTTGTTCGGGGGACGTTGGAGGCACCAGCAGCTTCAAAAACTTGTCTGCTGCTATGACAAGGCTTTTTTGCCGCTGCTCTTTTAACCTGACGTAATTGCCTGTAGGAAAGAGTCCTCAATTTGCCCTTATCAGCACGCACATGTGTGTACTGTGAATCAGCTACATACTTCTTGATTGCCAAGACACTTCATCCTGATCATCGCACAATGTTGATTGTAGTCATGCCTTGACCTAAACACTCCACAATTTGTTGCTTCTCAGCAGCCGACACATCCTTTTTCTTTCCCATTTTGGCAGAAAATGTAGGCTGCTTAATAATGTGAGACAGCCTTCTTATGTAGTCTTGCCTTTCATTGGACACACCTGCCAAACTAATTAGCACAGGTGTCTGCAATTGCTTACAGTGATATAAAGAGCCCTGACACACATCACCATCAATGAGTTTAACTGACAAACAAACAAATTCTTCCCTTATCACTCCTAAACACTTTTTGCATAATAATTTGGAACACAGTGTACATGTGCTTTTCCACAAAACACCAGTGGTTCACGTAGTGAATCTTACAGTTCTAACTTGCCAACCGTGGTCTGTATGGAGTTGTTCAATAAAGGGCCCAAAATTAAGATAACATAGATGGAAGAGGTCTCTATGAATAGGAATTCCTAAGTATTTGATACCCTGTGAGGGCCATGCAAACGGAAAGTTGGACTGGATGGAATCCTATATGGATTTGGGGAGGGAGACATCGAGGGCCTCAGACTTCGCTGCATTGATTTTAAAATTTGACCATGTAACAAAGTGATCTATTTCAGCCATAACAGCATGGATGGATATATGTGATTAAGTGATATATACTAGTACATCATCAGGAAATAGAGAGCACTTGTACTCGGTGCCTCCCACCTCAATCCACCTAATATTGGGGTTATGGCGAATTGATGAGAGCAGGTGCTCCGTCACTAGGATGTATAAGAGAGGGGACAGAGGACATCCCTGCCTTGTCCCATTGGTGATTGTGAAAGGTGATGAAAATGTTCTGATGCACCCCCTGGGCCTTGGGACACCCGGAGCCGGACCCTTTTAGGTGGATGCTGGTGGTTGTAGTCTTCGTGGCGGCGACCCGGTTCCGTGGCTCAGGGTGGTCAAACCAGTGGCGGAACTATTTATGTGGTTTTGATGTTTAAATGTCCGACTACCCCACCCATGGATTGCGGTCAGAGTGAACCGCCGCTGCAGGGCAGACCGCTGAGGCTGGTGTTGTGGGTGCAGCAGAGCGTAGCATAACTCCCCACGGGAGGGGTATAGCCTCAGGGCAGTGTATACGGAGGATGGGGGTGATGGTGCAGGGCAGCAGCAGTAACGACACGGAGTCAGTGATGCAGTCCAGGGCCTTTACTCACAGTTCTTATTATCCAGACCACGTCTGCAGGTAACGGCTGCCCACGTCGTACTGTGCTCACCAGGTGAGGGGCTCAGACAACTCCCAGATAACTTTGGAGCGCTTCACAGGACCCCCTTTGTGTGTCCTTTGTCTGGCCTTTCTTACCATCCCTTCTGTCTGGCTGCCTCGGGCCTCCTCTTGGTAAACTTGGCGCCAGTTTCCCTGACCCTATGTGGTGCCTTCCTAGCGGGTGTAGCGAGGGGCTGCGCCACATAAAATGTCACAGCCTCCGGTTTCTAGCTGAGGGTCATTTCCTGCCTCCACTAGTTTCGGGGACCGGTCTCCCCCTTTGGCCTGACCCCTCCACGCAGGTGGATTCGGGCGTGCGGTGGCAACTCGCCCGTCCGCACCCCTGGGATCCCTTCATTCCTCGTTCCTGGAGCCTTCTCTGCTCCTCTTCCTTCCTTCTCCCTCTTCCAGGCCTGGGCCTCTGTTACTAGGCCCGCCTCCGGAGCAGAGCTTATGCAGAGCCCCTGCTCCCTGCCACTTCTGCTCAGACTTCTCTGCACTGAACTAAGATGGTGCCCACCTTTTATACTCCCTTCTCAATGCACCCAGGAACTGCTTCCTCCCTGCTCCTGCACTACAGGTTTCCCCTTCCTCAGTGTTCCCTCCCCCCACTCCAGCCAGGGACAGGCACTGTCGTGCCCATCTCAGAGGCATATTGGTCGCCCTGCCCCACGGCAATGTGGTGTAATGCATGCAGGTGTCGGGTCCTGATCCACACTCCATCCTTACCTGAGAGTGAGATATCACACCTCTGGGTGAGGTGGAATACCTCTGTAGCAACCGAGCCCTCAGGGTGCTACAGTTCCATTTATCTTCAGCCTAGGTGACGTATTGTGATACAGGGCCGTGATTTTGGCTATAAAAGGGTCCCCTAGACCCCTACCCCAAGCTTTTTAAGAGAATCATATATGGCGTGCCAGGAGACTCTATGGAATGCTTTCTCAGCATCCAACGAGAGTATCTAATTACAAATTTTTAACTGCATCTAGCCTAGGAAATACTTTGTGCCTAGTAGCAGTGTCTGCTAGTCAGCGGATTATCCCAGCTGTTAAGCAAGCTACACCACCTGTAGTTTGGACACTTAATTTTTTCAAAGGAAATGCTTCGGGACCACGGGATACTCAGTGAAGAGCATCAGGAGGCACCCCAAGGCATAGGGGCTGGGACTGGCAGTAGGATGCCTTGCGGTGGATAGCCGAGCTCGATCCTTATAAAAGCTTTTTAACTGCAGCAGCTTTAGTGGACGCTACTGGAGCTGGAATTACTCGGCTGCTGGCATGAGACTTGCCCTCCAATAGATCCTTGTAAATGGATTTAAAGTGTATTCATTCAAATTAGAGAGACAATTTAAATTAAAAAGCTTAGAGCTGCCTCCACCACAGGGAGGCTCGCTCGACCCACCAGCGGACAGGCACCAGTATTGGGAGAGGGGGGCTGGCCGTCAGGGTTCACCGCGGCTCTGGCACAAACCCGGCGACACGGAGGTGGCACGGGCAGGAGCTAACTGAACATGTCGGCTTTTCACTTTTTGGATTTTAGAAGGGCATGACATGCCTATATCTGTGTCTCCCCCTCCTTTTACTCCTCCACCTCTTTTCTTTTCGCATGACTATATGTACTTGTCACTTTTCCATGTGTTAGTTGTGTCTTCTGAGCAGTTTGTCAGCTTTTGGACACCTTTGAAGGTGTTTTCTATGTGTTTCTATGTGTTTTTGTTTGCCTGTCATTGGTTTTAACGGTGTTCGAAGGTGTTCGACAAACAGTTCGACGAACAGTTCGGCGAACACACGGGTGTTCGACGAACCGAACCGAACTCGAACACTACGGGGGTGGCTCAACACTACTCAGGAGTGGACATGGTTGTCAGACATATGTACCATCCTTCAAAACTTTGAGGATTGCACCAAGTTGGTGAGTGGCGATGATGCCGTAATTAGCGTCACCACCATGCTGCTCTGTCTTATGAAACGCTCTCTGCTCACAATCAAAGACGATGCATTGCAGGCAGAGAAAGATGAGATGGAGCAAGGAACCATACAGGGTGATTACACACAGCCCAGCCTCATCTCATCCCAACATGGATTGGGTGAAAATGAAGAAGAGGAGGAGAAGGAGGAATAACAGGAGCTAGTTTCATGCGCTAGAGATGGTACTACCTGCACAACTGTCATACCATCTGTTTAGCGTGGATGACCTGAGGACAGAGAGGAGGAGGAGGAGAGCATGGTCAGTCATCCTCTTGTCATCTCAATGTGTATTGGGGGACAATGAGGGAGAGGAGGAGGAGGAGGAGGAAGAACAGGAGCTGGTATCATGCGCTGTAGACGGTAGTACCTGTACAACTGTCATACCGTCGGTCCAACGTGGGTGGCCTGAGGACACGGGTGAGGAGGAGGAGGAGGAGGAGAGCATGGTCAGTCGTTATCTTGCTGAGGACACGGAAGTCTTGCCTGTTAGCAGTCTGACACGCATTGCTGAGTATATGTTACACTGCCTTTCCCATGACCCTCGCGTTCTCAAAATTTTGAGTGACAGTCATTACTGGTTGGTGACACTTCTAGACCCACGCTACAAGGAGAACTTTATATCTCTTATTCCTGAGGCGGACAGGTCTACAAAAATGGGGCTCTACCAGAAGGCCCTTGTTGCGGAACTATTAAAAAAATTCCCATCTGAAAACGCTGGCGGCAGTGGTCATAGTTCTTTGGACAACCAAAGGCAACAGGCAAGAGAGACACAAATGCAATCCAGCAGAGGCTGGGGAACACTTTCAAAATTCTGGGACAGTTTTCTCAGACCCTCCCATCGCACAGGCCCTGAGGTGCGGGGTACTCTCACAAGGAGTGCAAAGCTTGTAAAGATGCTGAGGGAGTACCTTGCCGATCGTACCAACGTCCTTTGTGATTCCTCTGTGCTTTTTAATTATTGGGTATCCAAGCTGGATACGTGAAATGAACTGTTTCTCTATGCCTTGGAGGTCCTGGGCTGCCCTGCCGCTAGCGTTTTATCTGAGCGGGTTTTTAGTGCCGCTGGTGGAATTATAACTGATAAGCGCATCTGTCTGTCAACTGAAAATGCTGACAGGCTGACTCTTATAAAAATGAACAAGGGCTGGATTGGGCCAGGCTTCTCAACAACACCGAATGATAGCAGCATAACATAAACTCAAATCCAGTGTCTTTTTTTAGGTGTATTTCCATGCACCTCTTCACACCCAGATATGGGTATACGCTTCCTGATTTTGGCTATTTGCTCTTGTCCTCCTCCTTCTCCTTATCCTCCACCACCATATCACCAGGGTGACCATGGTCTGTGATGCAACAGCCACATAATTTTTTTAAAAGGTGTTTATGATGCCCGTAAAAAATGTTTTTATACAGTATGTTCAGGTATACCCCACAGGGTAAATGTTTGTCAGCCCATACACTTAGTGCATGGGAATTACAAGTATAGGAGACCCTCTCCTTTCTAATGTGAACATTTTTTTATGAGGCCGTCTAAGTCTCTTTCAAGGGGCATTGAAGTGCTTCCCAATTTTTGGCAGCCCTTGCATTCACTGCATAGGCCAACACTGTGAGAGACCCTCTGCTTTCTAATTGGAATTTGTCATTACTGTGGCACTGGTCTATGTGTCTTTAAATTCTTAGTGGGGATTTTCCTAAAATTGGTCAGTTGTTGGACTCACTGCATACCCTATAACTGTATAGCAAACCCTCTCCTTTCTAATGGGAACATGTCGTACTTGTTACTGTGGCCCTGCTCTATGTGTCTTTAAATTCTTTGTGGGATTTTTCCTAAATTTGGTCAGCTGTTGGACTCACTGCATATCCTATAATTGTATAGCAGACTCTCTCCTTTCTAATGGGAATTTGTAGTTACTGTGGCCCTGTTCTATGTGTCTTCAAATTCTTTGTGGGGTTTTTCCTAAAATTGGTCAGCCGTTGGACTCACTGCATACCCTATAACTGTATTGCAAACTCTCTCCTTTCTAATGGGAATTTATCATTACTGTGGCCCTGCTACATGTGTCTTTAAATTCTTATTGCGGTTTTTCCCAAATTTTGGCAGCTCTTGCAGTCACAGCATGGGAATTACAACTATAGGCGACCCGCCCCTTTATAATGGGAACATTTTTTTTACTGAGACCCTCCTCTCTGTCTCTTCAAAGGGGTATTGGGTTGCGTCCAAATTTTTGGCAGCCCTTGCAGTCACTGCATATGCAATAACAGTATAGGAAACCCACTTATTGTTAATGGGAACAACAAAGCATAGCCGGCTGATGGATCTCTAACAATAGCGAGGGCCGACTATTGGCCTTTTACGAATAGTAAGGGCCATCTGATGGCCCTATAAAAATAGGCTTTATGACTTTCAGAGTCCCTCCATCATAAATGAAACAGGATGTGTCTGATGATGTGTCACCCACCACATTGCCAGATAAGTTTTTAAAATGTTAAAATGACATTTCCCGGTGAATGCATTTGTCTTAAAAAATAACGTAAAAAAACCCAAAACATTAGGATCTTTCTTTAGTTTCTTTAGCATTCATGCACCTCCTCCTCCATCTCCGAAATGACCATTTAAGTCACAAGCTGACAGCACTGCATCACTGCCTTGGCCAAGCGGCAACAGGCTGTGCTGAAGATAACATGCTTAATGCTTAGGTGACAAACCACCCAGCGCTAGAGAGTTGTTGAAAGCTGTAACACAGCAGCCTGATCTGTGTCTCTCTCCTCTGAACATACAGCCAGGCATGGTCGTGTGTGACAATGGGCGGAACCTGGTGAATACGGTTTCCCTCTATGCCAGTCCTTTCACCAAGCTAAAGAATATGGCTGTGGTGAAATACAACTCCCACTGAGAAGCAGTTTCAGATTGAAAAACATTGGGCCAACCAGACCATTTGATTCTGAGGGCTCACCTTTCTCCCCTGCTCAAGAGCCTTTTAGCAGCTCATAAGTTAAAAGCCAGGGCACACCAGAAGATTCTCTGGTGGGACTGTCCAACCCTGCTGAGAAGCAGTCCTGGCTAAGAAAAGTGTGTGGGAAGGTTCTTAGACACTCTGTGGCTGCTTTTTTATGGAGCAGAAAACACACGCAAACACGGGGAGAACATACAAAGTCCTTGCAGATCTTGTCCTTGCTGGGATTTGAACCCAGGATCCCAGCGCTGCAAGACTACAGTGCTAACTCCAATTTGATTGCAAAAAAATTCCTATTATCCACGTCATAATTTCTCTCAGTTGAAGACAATTTTTTGAAAAGAAGGCTCATGGATGCCTTTTACCAGAGGACGGACCCTGAGACAACACCATCCGAACCCCGACATCCGATGCATCAACCTCCACAATAAAGGTTTGGGAAACATCAGGTTGACTGAGTATAGGTGCAGTGGCAAAATGATTCTTAAGGAAGAAGACGCCTGGAGGGAGGCATCTGACCATTATGGAAGAATCAGACCCCTTCTTAGTCATGTCAGTAAAAATTAGTAAAGCCCAGAAAACATTGTAGAGCCTTCAGGTTCTCGGGATGGTTTCAATCAAGGACTGCACTGATCTTCTCTGGATCCATCCGAAAAGCCGAATATGGCAACAAGTACCCCAAAAACTTTACCTCCTGAACAGCGAAAACACATTTTTCCAGTTTGGCATAAAGTTTGTTATTCCTTAATGTCTGGAGCACCTGCTTAACATACCCCCAATGTGTCTCAAAATCAGGTGAGCAAAGAAAAATATCATCCAGATAGACCACTACAAACCTCCCCACCAAATGATGGAAAATATAATTTATGAAATGCTGGAATACTGCAGGTCTATTGGTCAAACCGAAAGGCATAGTCAGACTCTCAAAATGTCCTTCAGGGGTATTGAATGCTGTTTTCCATTCGTCCCTTCTCTGATTCTAAACAAATTATAGGCTCCCCTTAAATCAAACTTGGAGAACACCTTATCTCCCACAACCTGGCTGAACAAATCTGGAATCAGAGGAAGAGGGTATGGATCTTGGATGGTAATTTGATTCAATTCCCAGAAATCTAAACAGGGATGTAGACCGGCTTCTTTCTTCTTCACAAAGAAGAACCCTGCTGCCATGGGCAAAAATGAGGGTCTGATATGTCTTTTTTCCAGACTTTCCGCAATAAAATCCTTCATGGCTTGTCTCTCAGGGCAAGAAAGATTATATAGTATGGACTTTGATAGTTTAGCTCCGGGGGTCAGGTTAATAGGACAGTCATATGAGGAGGCAAATCCTGACACCCCCTGTCAGAAAAAAACATCCTCAAAACCAGACAAAAATGCAGGTAAGGTCTCCATAGAGACTGCAGAAAGGGAAATGTTTAAACAGTTCTCATGGCAGTAATCTCCCCTCTCCATGATCTCTTTGGATTGCCAATCCACCAATGGAGTATGTTTCACCAACCATGGTAGACCCAGTACAATTGGAGTGGAAAGACAGTTAAGGACATAGCAAGGAATTATTTCACAATGAACCAACCCCACCCTCAGTCTTACATTATGTACAATCTGAGTCAGAGCTTTCTGTGCAAGTGGCTCTGAGTCAATGGCACAGATAGGAATTGGCTTAGCTAAAGTACAGCAAGACCGTGAGTTCTCACAAACTCAGCATCCCAGCTCCACTGTCAACAAACATAAAATAAATGTTCTCACGCTTGCTCTCTAGCATCACCTCTGCTGTCAGGACAAACTGAGAACTGCAGGTTGTCGATAAATCCACCCCTTGATTATCCAACTCCTGACTACCAAGGGTTAATTGAATTTCCTTTTGCTTAGGAATCGAGGGACAGGCCCCAATAAAATGTCCCTTTTTTTCCACAAAAACTACACCCCCTAACTGCATGGGTTCTTCCACCTCCCCCAGTCTGGTTCAGCCCCAGACCGATCCCCTAGCAAAAGGGCATTACCCGAAAGAGGGCGCTGGAGTAGGTGGTCTCACCCACTTATCCCAAAGGAGTCTATCAACACATATAGCCAAAGACATGGCAGCCTCCAAGGACTCTGGGATTTCATATACTGCCAAAGCATATTTAAACCTTTCAGTAAGGCCCTGACAAAATTGGCTTCTAAGAGCTGGGTCATTCCATTTTGTTTCAGTTGCTTATCTGCGGAATTCTGAGCTATATGTCTCTACTTACCGATTCCCGTGCTGAAGGTGACGCAGCCTGGACTCAGAGAAGGAGATTCTGTCAGGGTTATCAAAGATGAGGGCTAGAGTCCCGAAAAACCCCTCCACTGACTCGAGACAAACCGAACCCTGTGTCAAAGAGAAAGCCCAGGATTGAGGATCTCCTTGCGGCAGTGAGATTACAATCCCCATTCGATGCTCCTCATCTCCAGAGGAGTAAGGACAAAGTTTAAAATACAGTTTGCAAGCTTCATCGAATACAAAAAAACTTGTCCCTACCTCCTGAAAACCTGTCCAGGAGGGCAACGTTGGTTCAAGCTGGACCAGCCTACCCACAGAGACCAGAATATTAGGGACCTGCAGCCGCTGTTGCTGATGTTGAACCTCATTGTGGAGATCATTCACCTCCAGAGAGAGCCTGCGCAGCTGCTTTGCCAGCTCTTCAAGAGAATCCATGAACCAATGGAAAAGAAAAAAAAAACACCTGAAAAATAACACGCACACGAATAAAGCCACTTGTCAGTTTTTGTTTTTTTTTCATTTTTCCCTTATTAATGTGCGGCCAGTGATAATGTCACGCAAGGTGTGGGAAAGATTAAGTGCAACACGAAGGGAAGAGGGGGGGGGAGCCCAAACATTAGGGAAAGGGGGAGTGGAGACCCCTAGGCAGATCTAATTTCATCCTGCCTTCCCTACCATCTCTAAATATTTATATATCCACACCTATCGCCGGGCAGGACCCTAAACCCTGTATGTCCCTAGAGCTTGGCCCTAGAAAGGGATAGGGAGGGGTGAACACTGGTCAGGCCCCACTACAAACTAAAAATAAGTTAGACAAACAAAGGGGATAAATTTAGCTTGAGCAGACACCAGAGGGAAAACGCCAACTGTCCTCCAAGGGCACCAGAGAAGAAACCAGCCAACAGCTTGTGCTCCAAGAATGCACAAAGGTACATAGAAGTATCACCGGCGATTGCCTAGAGCAAACTGAGTGTTTTTAACTCCCACGCAAAATGTGTCAATCAGGAGCAGGAAGAAGGTCGCCGCTGTGTCTGAAAGGAAGAAGGATTAAGAAAGTTTCTGTAATTCCAAGCACAGTGACCTTCTATAACCAGATTCAGGGTGACTGTCTATTACACCTGACATACCCGTGACACTGGGATTACGTCATAACGGCGGACAGGTGAGGGATATTGTTGTTTATTAAAACCATGTGAAATTTTATTTTAAATAAAATACTTTATTCTGGCCGTGTCTTTATTTCAAAACCTTGACTATGGGGTTAGTAATGAGGGCGTCTTATAGACGCCCTCTATTACTAACATGGGTTTCATGTCTGCCGCCAATACAAGGCTGACATGAACCCCAACCCTATTACTCCACTCGCCACCGCTACACAGCAGTGAAACGAGCGGAGGCTAAGCACCAGAACTGAAACATCTTATGGATGTGTCATTTCTGGGGCCGCTGAGGGCGGATATTATTAGTCTCAGAGGGAGCCAGATTTTATAGGGGGACCCTACGTCCATTTTTTTCTGCGGTCCCAGTGTAATCTAGCTAGTAAAGGCTAAACAAACAGCAGTGGGCTGTTATTAATAGCCAGGGAACATTTTTGGCTAATGACCCCTTCCTCGGCTAGCAATATCAGCCCCCAGCAGTCAGCTTTCCCTCTGCTGGTTATTAAAATCACAAAGGAGCCCACGCCATTTTTTTAGTTATTTAATTCTTCATTTTATTTCATTTATAAGAAATCCCATGCCCACTGTGCTTGTTTTTGATGCTGTGTAAACTCATCCGCAGCATGTCCATTTCTGTACTGGAGACACAAGTCTCCGCTGCAGATTTTGACCAATTGAAATGTCATTACATGCGATGGACCTGCATGTACTTACAAAACAAGTACGACATTAGGATGTTGTGTTTTGGATGCAGCGAAAATACTCACCCCAGGACCAACGGTAATCCAAGGGTAAAAGTGATGTCCCAAATTTGTTTTTCAAATATCTTTATTTAGTTCCAGAAAACATTCATTGCTGTACAAAAATGTTTGAAAAATGCATTCAAAAAAATGCAAGCAAAAACGCACCAAAAACATGTTTTTTTCTGCAGTAAACGTAAAGTGTCATGCACACATTGAGTATTTTTGGACTTGCAGATCTGGTGCAGAAAATAATCATCAGCATGTCAATTCTGTGTTTTTGCCACGTTTTTTGCCTGCGTTTTCTCAGTGCATTCAAATAGGTGAAAAACGCAGGCAAAACACACCAAAAGCGAAAACAGAATATCAATTCTCTGTGCATTTTTGCTTACATTTTTCACCCATTGAATGCACTGAAAAAATATATGCAAAATCGCAACCAAAAACGCAGCAAAAACACAGGCAATAAAATCGCGTCAAAAACACAGGCAATAAAACACAGGAAAATTAAGCCAAAAAAACGCAGGCAATAAAATGCATCAAAATCTTGGAAAAAATGCAAGCAATAAAATGCATCAAAAGCAAGACAAAATCGCGACAAAAATGCAGGCAATAAAACGTATCAAAATCACAGCAAAATCGCAGGCAATAAAATGCATCAAAATCGACGCAAAAACGCAGGCGATAAAATGCATCAAAATCGAGACAAAATTGTGGCAAAAATGCAAGCAATAAAATGCATCAAAATCACAGTAGAATCACAGGCAATAAAAAGCAGCAAAATCACCACAAAAACACAGGCATAAAATACATCAAGATCACAGAAAAATGCAGGCAATAAAATGCATCAAAATTGCGGCAAAACACAGGCAATAAAACACATCAAAATCACGGCAAAATCGCAGGCAATAAAACACCACAAAATTGCGGCAAAATGCGGGCAATAAAACGCAACAAAATTAAGGAAAAATCGTGGCAAAATCGCAGGAAATAAAATGCTGCAAAATCGTGGGAAAAACGCAGGAGATAAAACGTATCAAAATTGTTCAAAAAGTCAATTGGTGCTCTTTCTCATCTGAGCCCTGCTGTGTACCAAAACAGTAGTTTTCACCAACGTATGAGGTTTCGGTGTACTCAGAAGAAATTACACTACAAATTATATGGTGCAATTTCTCCTTTTACCCTTGTGAAGATGCAAAATTTGGGGCTAAAAAACATTTTTTTGGGGAAAATGTGATTCTGCTGTTGCTGTGTGTGCTATACTTTGTTAATTTCAAGCCAATAATCGCACAAATCTACAGATAGCTTGGGAGCAGGGAATAGTTGTGATTTCAGTCCTTTTAAGGACTAGGTTAGATCATTTCCTACGACTTTTTTTATCAGGCCGGTCTGTGCTCTTAATTGATAGGTTGGGAGTAAAGACTAATTGTAATTGCAGTCCTTTTCAGGGCTAGGTTACATCAGTTCCTATCACTTTTATCAGGCAGGTCTGTGCTCTTAAATAGATAGGTTGGGAGTAAAGACTAATTGTAATTGCAGTCCTTTTCAGGGCTAGGTTACATCAGTTCCTATCACTTTTTGGCAGGCAGGTTTGTGCCTCTGCTGTGCAAGTTTTTTTCACAGCATTTGGCTAAATCTAGCAAAGCAAATCCTTTTTGGCCTCTTGCTGTGTGTGTTAGTCAGTGGAGAAGCCTATCTGTGTTGCAAAATACACCACCTGTGTATAGAATACAATTTTTTTTACTGCACCTAGTGAAGTAAAACCTTTTGGGCATAGCATCATTCTATTAGTCCATCTATACTAACCTCCACCAGGTTGCAAATTCAATATAATTTTTTTCTGCATCTAGCTCTGAAAAAATATTTTGGCTTGTAGCAGTGTGTGTGACTTGTTCCATTAGTCCATCTATACTAACCTCCACCAGGTTGCAAATTCAATATAATTTTTTTCTGCATCTAGCTCTGAAAAAATATTTCGGCTTGTAGCTGTGTGTGAGACTTGTTCTATTAGTCCATCTATACTAACCACCACCAGGTTGCAAATTCAATATAATTTTTTTCTGCATCTAGCTCTGAAAAAATATTTGGGCTTGTAGCAGTTAGTGTTGAGCCACCCCCGTAGTGTTCGAGTTCGGTTTGGTTCGTCGAACACCCGTGTGTTCGTCGAACTGTTCGTCGAACACCTTCGAACACCATTAAAACCAATGGCAGGCAAACAAAAACACATAGAAACACATAGAAAACACCTTCAAAGGTGTCCAAAAGCTGACAAACTGCTCAGAAGACACAACTAACACATGGAAAAGTGACAAGTACATATAGTCATGCGAAAAGAAAAGAGGTGGAGGAGTAAAAGGAAGGGGAGACACAGATATAGGCATGTCATGCCCTTCTAAAATCCAAAAAGTGAGAAGCCGACACGGCCAGTCCGTTCCTGCCCGTGCCACCTCTGTGTCGCCGGGTTTGTGCCAGAGCCGCGGTGGACCCTGACGGCCAGCCCCCCTATCCCAATACTGGTGCCTGTCCGCCAGTGGGTCGAGGCCCCCCACGGTGGGGGGGGAGTAACATCTGCAGAAGAAAGACCATCTTCCAGCCAAACTAAGATGTCGACTTCTTTTCGTGGACAATGTGATACGATCCCATTCTTACGGACACGCCCATCGCTACAAATTCTAAATGAGGCACAAAAACAGCAGGTGCTTCAACGGATATCAAGTGCTCCTTCAAGTGGGCTCTCTATCACCTCAATTTCAACATCACAAATACTCCAGTCCTTAGAGGTGTCACCCCAATCGCACTTGCTTCCTCACAGCTCCCAAGTCTCCAGCTGCCCGTCTGAGTATGGGGTAGCACAGATGGTTGAGTCTGCACAGCTGTTTACTCATACTATAGCCTGGGAAACGGAGGTCTGCTCCAGAGCTTCTGTTAATCCAGATGAGGAAATGATCTGATCTGATGCCCAGAATCTTTATAAGTCGGATCCAGGACCAGATGAAGAAGGTTCTGAGCATAATGTAGACCCTTGTTCCCAAACTGTAACTCCTGTTGGTGGAGACAATGATGAAGACGATGATGAGACTCAAATACCTGATTGGAGCGACAATTTGACTTTTCGGTCAGGGCAGGAAGAGGTTGGCTCTGAGGACGACGGGTGTGATAACACACAGGGTGATGATGACGAGGTTGGAGATCCCACTTACTGTCAACCCACAGTCAACCAGTCGATGAGGTCAGCAGAGGAGGTGGAGGAGGATGTGACTAGCCCTGGGGATGGGGATGACTCGGTACCCGGGCATTTGCCTGGCCTTGGGGATGTCGCGGTGATCGGCTCCCTGGCCCGTACCCTGGGGTCTCTCTTTAAAAGGGTGGATAATTGTTAATTTTATAAGAGTTCATGACGCCACCTGTGGTATCTGGTGACAAGCACCAGCGCTGCAGCAGTCCACTGAGGCCGGTGATAAGGCAGCTCGATGGTATAGCTCCCCACAAGTGGACCTAGGTCTCAGGGCAGCGTATGCAGGGGGAATGCAGGACAGGCGAGACCCAGCTGGGTCAGAGCAAGAACGGGAACGGACACGGTAGTCACTTCAGTACCTTTTACAGGTGGAAATTCAGGCACATCCCGGAGCACTGTAGGGTGAAGGGTGCATATCAGGATCCTCCCCAATGAGCGGGTGTAGGGCCTCCTGTTTCTTGCCTCTGCGTAGTAAGTTTCTGACTTGCCTGGAGCTAGGCCTAACTTTGTATCTGTCCTGCGCTGGCTGACCTTGTGGTAGGGCCTTCTCTTGGAGTTCACGCTCCCAGTATGCGGGGCCTAAGCGTCTCCTGGCTCTGTTACATATCAGCACCTTAGCAATCCTGGGACTTGTAGTTCTCCAGGGATTCCGGTTATGCCTTACTGGGTTATAGAGATACCGGTAAGCTCGGATCCTGTGTCCGGTAAATGCTTCGGGGTGAGCTGGTTAAGCTCCTCTGCCCCTTATGTACTAACTCGCCACTCGCCTTCGGCCTACTCGGGCCCTCACTAGGCTATACACACTAACGGCAGCTTGCCGCGCTTCACTGATCTTACGGCACCGGCACACCTTAAGCTCTATCTGGGCTCCCTGAATCTAGCAAGCAGGAGCCTCGTGCTCCACTGCTGAACTATTAACTGCGTTCTCTAGGCTAGACTGAGCTCCACTGCAGACTGACCTCTCTTAGGCTTCTCTACTGCAGGAACTCTTCAGAGGAACTGAACTGCCTAGCTCCACCTTCCCTATTTATATCCCTAACGGGCTCCCTCTGCTGGTCTGAGGTGGAAGGTGGAGATGTGTGAATGTTTATGGGGGCCTCTTGTGGAGGATTCCATCAATGCACTCTTCTAGGATCTGTGATACCAAGCGCAGCGGGGCATCACAGATGCTATTGAAGACGAGGTGAGGTTGCGCCTTCCTGAACAGAGACGGAGTACTGGAAGCACGTCAACAACTGCATCCTCAACCACAACTCTGCCTCTGACCACAAGTCGTAGTGGCTCTTCAGGTCACATGGGCTCTAAGCCTTGCATAGCCTGGGCATTTATTCAGATCGATAAGGATGACCCAACTCGTGTTATCTGTAATATTTGTCAGCAAAAGCTAAGTAGCGGCCAAAAAATCCATAGTTTGAGTACTTCATGCATGTACCGTCACATGGATATGAAGCATAAGTTGCAGTGGGAAGCTCACTGTGCTACAATGCAGCCTAGCCGGCTGGGCCAACCGCCGTCTGCCCCATCTTGTGCATCCGCAGCCTCTTCATCCTCTGTGACTAGGGGGACAGCAGTCACACATGTTTTTGGACGCAGACCTGCCACCTCTTTACCCGCAACAGCCAGTGTGATTGGCAGGTCGTCAGTTCATTGGGAAGTGGAAACACCTGCTAGTGTTGAGCGCTCTCCGACATCGAGAGCACCACCTTTGGATCAAGGCAACCTAACATGTCCGCCTGCAACTTCCTCACAGACCGGCAGTTTGCCGGGGACACCCTACTCAACACCGTCTAAGCACAACAGCCAGCCCTCGGTCCCTCAGATGTGGAAAAGTAAAAGACCATTTCCTCCTAGCCATGAGAATGCTAAGAGGTTGAATTTCACCATCTGCAAGCTGTTGGCTACAGAAATGCTGCCTTTCCACCTGGAGAACACAGAGGATTTTCAAGACCTTATGTCCGTCACAGTGCCCCAGTACCAGATGCCCATTCGGCACTACTTCTGAAAGAAAGGTGTGCCTGCGCTCCACTAGCATGTCGCACACAACATCACCGCTTCTTTGAAAAACTCTGTGTGTGACAGGGTGCACTTCATCACAGACACTTGGACGAGAAGGCATGGACAGGGGCGTTACATGTCGCTGACTGGGCACTGGGTAACTATGGTGACAGCAGGACAAGGGGCTGCTGTCCAAGTCTTACCGTCCCCACGAGTTGTGCGTCAATCCTCTTTATCTCGAAGTTCCTCCACTGCTTCTGCCTCCTCAACCTCCTCTCGGTCCTCCACTTCCACCCAAAGCCTGTCTGGTAATGCCACCTGCTTTCTAACTGCGCAGAAGGAATCCTGCACACCTCTTTACTATGCTGGCAGCAGGGCTCAACGGCATCAGTGTTTACTTTGAAATGTCTGGGAAATGTGAGTCACACAGCTGGGGAGTTGTGGTCAGCTCTGGAGACCCAGTTTCATGAAAGGTTGTCTCCACTGGACCTGCAACCAGGGAATGCCATGTGCGACAATGCTGCAAACCTGGGTGCAGCACTTCGCCGGGGCAATGTCACACACGTGCCTTGTATGGCTCACGTGTTGAACCTGGTTGTCCAGCAATTTTTAGCCCACTATCCCAGACTAGATGGCCTTCTGCAGAGGGCACGGTCGCTGTGTGCTCACTTCCGCCGTTCGCATCCCGCAGTTCAACGACTTACATCTCTACAGAAGTCGTGGGGCCTGCCAGTTCACCGGCTGAAATGCGATGTGCCGACACGGTGAAATTCAACTCTGCACATGTTGCAGCGACTGTGGCAGCACCGACAAGCCCTGGTGCAATACGTTCTGACGTATAGCCTGGGCCAACGAGATCCAGAGGTGGGGCAAATCACGCTGCAGGAGTGGTCTCAGATCAGGGACCTATGAAGTTGACGCGCCCCCTGGGCCATGGGGTACCCTGAGCCGGGCCGGTAGACGCTGGGGGTTGTAGTCACTGTGGCGGTGACACAGTCCGTGACCCAGGGCGGTCAATCCAAGGGTAATTTGTATATATGGATTTTATAATGTCTGACTACGCCACCTGTGGAGTGCGGCCAAAGGGGCCGTCGCTGCGGAACAGTCCTCTGAAGCTGGTGGTTTTGCAGCAATGGTATTATTACTCACCACAGGAAGAGTGTAGCTTCAGGGCAGTGTGGGTGGATGATGGTGGTTGTAGTGCAGAGAGTCAGTAATGAACACAGAGTCCGTGTGATGCCGTCTCAAGATATTACTCACAGTTGTTGTAGTCCAGATTACAGGTACCAGAGCAATCTCCCCCGTCGTGCTGTGCATACTCAGTGAGGGGCTCAGTCCACCCCCAGATAGCTCCGGAGTACTTAGCAGGACCCCCTTCTGTGTGTCCTTTCTCTGGCCTTCTCCCTGCACCTCACGCCCAGTGACTCTTCTATCCGGTATCCTCGGGCCTTGGCGGGTGACGTGTGTTCCGTCCCCTGGGTCCTATGTGGCTACCTTCTTAGTGAGACTGGTGTGGACTTTGGCCTGCAGTACATGAAATGCAGCAGCCTCCGGTTTCTAGTTGAGCCTTGCTGTTTCTCCGCTAGTTGAGGGACCGGTTCCCCTTATCAGGCCTGACCCCTCTACCTCCTGGTAGCAACGGGAGTACGGGTGGCCTTCTGCACTGCCCGTAGCCATAGGGTCCCTTCGGTTCCCGGAGCCTTCCAGCTCCCACTCCTCTCTTCTCTCCTTCAGTCCTGGGCCTCCCAGGCTAGGCCCGCCTCCGGAGCAGAGCTCATGCCTAGTCTCTGCTCCTGTCACTTTTCCTCCTCTGTCTGGCTTGCTCTTTCTAAGATGGCTTCCTATTTATACTCTCCTTGTCATGTGCTCCCCTAAGCTGCTCCCCTAAGCACCCACTACATAGGACCCTCAAACCAGCTAGGGACCTGGGACTGTGCTCTCCCTTAGGAGCAATCTCGCCCTACCCCCACTGCGGGTATGTGTTGGATGCAGGAGTCATGGTCCCAAGCCATACGCCTTCCTTACCTGAGGGTGAGATACCACACCTCTGGGTGAGATGCAGTAACTCTGTGGCGACTGAACCCTCAGGGGCGCCACACACCCTTCTGCACAGTTTTGAAATGGCGACAAAGATGTTTAGTGCTGACGACGATGCCATTATCAGCATGACTATTCCGGTGATTTACATGCTGGAGCACACATTAAACAGAATTCAGAGTCAGGTGGTGGGACAAGAGGAGGTGGAGGAAGTAGAGGAGGAGTCGTATGCGGAAGGGATAACATCTCCAAGGTCCAGACGGTTGGCAGCAACAAGGCGGCAGGCATGGGAGGATGGGGGAGAGGGATTAACCAGGGCGCATGGTAGCAGCCAAACTGTTGAGGAAGGTGCAGGAGCCGAGGAAGAAGTGGAGGACGAACTGGCGATGGGCATGGAAGACTCATCAGATGAGGGAGACCTTGATCACATTTCTGTTGTGCGAGGTTGGAGGGAGAGGGCAGAGGAAGGAAGCATGATTCTTACCTCGCTACCAACACAACAAGGACTTGGTACTTCTGGATGCGCAAGACACATGAGTGCCTTCTTGCTGCACTACCTGCAACATGACCCCCGGATTGTCAGAATTCGAAGTAATCCCGACTACTGGGTTGCCACACTCTTAGATCCCCGGTACAAAAGTATATTTGCCAAAATAATTCCTGCCATAAAAAGGTATTGACGAATGCAGGAGTATCTGCAGACGCTGTTGCAGGATCTAACATGTGCTTTTCCACAAAACACCAGTGGTGCACGTAGTGAATCTCACAGTTCTAACTTGCCAACGGTGGGACTGTCGAGTCTTCATCACTCAAACAGTAACAGTAACACAGTATCTGCTGGTAACAGCAATTTTGTGGAATCGTTTCACCACTTTTTTAGACCATCCTTTGCAAGGCCACAGGAGACAAGAAGTCTGACACATAGTCAATGCCTAGAGAGGATGGTACAGGAGAATCTCCAAGTGAACATCGAAGCCATGACTGTGTCACTGGACCCTTGCTCATTTTGGTATTCCAATCTGGAATAATCGCCGGAGCTCGCCACTCACGCCTTGGAGATCTTGTCATGCCATGCAGCCAGCGTTCTCTCTGAACGTGTGTTCAGCGCTGCTGGTGGTGTGCTGACAGATAAGCACACGCGGCTGTCCACTGAGAATGTAGACAGACTCACGTTCATAAAGATGAACAAATCATGGATTCGCAAGGACATTTCTACCCCTATGTCATCCTTGGGAGACTAAAAGCTTGGGGATTTGTTAAAATCACCTCACCAACCGTTTTAAGCAACAGTGGGGCAATTGATGCCACTTAACCCTAGAATGCATGACCATAAAAATCTACACTTTCACATACCTGGGGCCCTTTAGGCCCGTGTGCAAATAACATGGAATAACTCAAACTCAAATGACAAACAACTATATACATGAAGAATACCTAGAGTTTCAAAATTCTAACTAAAGTAATCTTGTAGAAAATAGAAAACAATTAACTGGGCGGGCCTGCAAGGCCACAGGTATGCGTTCTAGGGTTAAGTGGTGTCTGTGCCACAATTTTGGGAGTCCCCTTTTAACTGTAAGAAACTACATACACTATGGCTTGGGGTAACACAGATGGTTGAGTCTGAAGAGCTGTTTACTCAGAGGTCTGCTCCAAATCTTCAGTGTCTGCTAGTCAGCGTAGAATTTTTAACTGCATCTAGCCTAGTCAATACTTTGGGCGTAGTAGCCCAGCTGCGAAGCAAGCTGCACCGCCTGTGTATCTAATAAGAATTTTTAAATGAATCTAGCATAGGCAGACTGTGGGGACCCCCAACCAAACCCAGACGCTCAGCCCCCCTACTGCCCCCCTTTCATGGACAATACAATAATGTAACTCTTACAACTGGATGGGTGAGGATCGGTCACAGCTTTATTAACTCTTTATACTCATTCCATTAGAAAGGCATTTTATTTCTAAAATAATTCAGCTTGTTGCAGCATGCCCTGGGTCCCCACTCCGGCAAGTTGGCCATCAAGTGCAACTCTCCAACATGTCCTTTCTATTTCCAGGCCACGGAGGATCCAGCGTACTCGGATGCAGGACTCTGACCCCCACCCATCACTCTTAACGCTTGTTCCACTCCGTCCTGGAGTCCTGACAGGAATATGTCCAGTCCAATATCTATTAAGTGAACACCGTCGGGCCGTATGAGGCCTGCTTTATCTCCTTCCAGTTGTCGGTGTCGTATCACACCGCCTCTGTCTCTTCTAAATTTTGCCATCCGAATATTTATTACCCGTCTTGTCCATTCGATGGCCGTGATGTCTCGTGCACCTTGCCATACCGCTATCGGCACAATCTCTGAGCATACTATAGCTAATTTTGTGAAAAATTCTCTGAAGCGCTCAGTGTCTAGTTTCATTATTGCCATTAGTTATGCGCTCTTGTGATGACCTAGGTTGTTTCCCCCGGCCTGTATAACTAAGATGACCGGACCTCTTGCCTCTCTCCCTACCTTGATTACCTCCATTAGTACCTGTGGCCATAGCAGGCATCTAATACCTCTCCAGTTGAAATATGTGTTATGAAACTCTAATTTCCTCCCGCCTGGGCGGACTTTCGCCCTTTTTTGTGCCCAATATATATACGAGTGGCCTATCACTCACACTGTTGGCTTAGCGTCACCTGTAAAAGAAACAAACCACGTTAGGATAACAAGTCCGGTCTTATGTATCTCGCCAAACACGTGGATCGCCATCTCCCTATCCTCTGAACTTCCGTTTCTGACAGTCCTGCTCTTGCTGCTTCCGTGGCCGCACCTATGCGGAATGAGTGTATCCCGTAATCTTTGGGGTGGTTCCCTGCCGATGTTATGCATTTATTAAATATAGCTTGGAACAGGTATCTTGATAATGGCGTTCCATCAATGTGTGGCAGGAAGAAATTACTTTGTGATCTGATGGTTAGATATGTTTTTACTATTGTTACCCGACTCAGTGTACCGTTTGTGTGTTGTAGAAGTACCCAAGTACCCCTGCCCGCTGGAACCATTTTCGATAGGTGTATGCGTAGACGTATTGCATTATTGGCTATGACTACGTAATGGTGTAATAAGCCTCCACTGGTGGTAATTTTGGATTGAGGGACTAATTCGCTTATTCATAGCTGCATCTAGCCCTGAAAATAATTTTTCTTCCCAATAGTGGTAGCATTAGAAATATGGGGCGCACGCCTGGCAAACAAAAATATACGCTTCATAACAAAAAACACCAGCCTATCGCACTGCATTAATAAGATGCCATCATTGTCTCTCCCAGTGCTAGGCCTACTACACCGGCTAGCATTTCTGTGCCTAAAACACAATGTATGGGTCGCGCTAACCATGATGCTGAGGGGTCTAAAGCTGCTGCTAATGCTTTATCACAATTCAATTGGCAGATTTTCACAGAGCTCTTCCCCAACGCCCACCCATCGGGCAACAGTTGCCCACCCTCCCTATGGGATCTAGAGGCGAAGAGTTGATGCCATTAATCAGGGCGTCAGTTGCCCCGTCAACGTGGCAAGCATACGGTAAGGCATGGGAAGAGTGGACACGACTACAAGCAGGCAGATGGGTTGACCAATGTGAACAAGCCAGATTACAAGTCACCATAGAATTTCTCCACCAGCTGATGATGAGGGGCATATCAGGGGCGTCAGCGCAGCGGAGTCTGACCGGAGTAGCATTTCACTTCCAACTACTGAATTGGGGAGATGGAACAAAGAAATTCATCATCAGACAATCCATAAAAGGGTGGAAAAGGGGTCAGCCAAGTCAGGAGTGTAGACGTCCCGTCCCGTGTCACTAAAACTGATTTCTCACATCATATCCCTAACACCATTAACATGACACTCACAATTTGAAGCAACACTACTGTCTACTGCATTTGCGATCGCCTTCTTCGGGGCACTATGCATAAGCGAATTAGTCCCTCAATCCAAAATTACCACCAGTGGAGGCTTATTACACTAGGACGTAATCATAGCCAATAATGCAATAGGTCTACGCATACGCCAATCGAAAACGGTTCCAGCGGGCAGGGGCACTTGGGTACTTCTACAACCCACAAACGGTACACTGAGTCGGGTAACAATAGTAAAAGCATATATAACCATCAGATCACAAAGTAATTTCTTCCTATCACACATTGATGGAACGCCATTATCAAGATACCAGTTCCAAGCTATATTTAATAAATGCATAACATCGGCAGGGAACCACCTCAAAGATTATGGGACACACTCATTCTGCATAGGCGCGGCCACGGAAGCAGCAAGAGCAGGACTGTCAGAAACGGAAGTTCAGAGGATAGGGAGATGGCGATCCACGTGTTTGGCGAGATACATAAGACCGGACTTGTTATCCTAACGTGGTTTGTTTCTTTTACAGGTGACGCTAAGCCAACAGTGTGGGTGATAGGCCACTCGTATATATATTGGGCAGAAAAAATTAGAGTTTCATAATACATATTTCAACTGGAGAGGTATTAGAGTCCTGCTATGGCCAGAGGTACTAATGGAGGTATTCAAGGTAGGGAGAAAGGCAAGAGGTCTGGTCATCTTAGTTATACAGGCCGGGGGAAACAACCTAGGTCATCACAAGAGCGCATAACTAATGGCAATAATGAAACTAGACACTGAGCGCTTTAGTGAATTTTTCACAAAACTAACTATAATATGGTCAGAGATTGTGCCGATAGCGGTATGTCAAGGTGCGCGAGACATCACGGCCATCGAACGGACAAGGCGGGTAATAAATATTCGGATGGCAAAATTTAGAAGAGACTGAGGCGGTGTAGTGATACAACACCGACAACTGGAAGGAGATAAAGCAGGCCTCATACGGCCCGACGGTGTTCACTTAATGGATATTGAACTGGACATATTCCTGTCAGGACTCCAGGACGGAGTGGAACAAGCGTTAAGAGTGATGGGTGGGGGTCAGAGTCCTGCATAAGAGTACGCAGGATCCTCCGTGGCCTGGAAATAGGAAGGACATGTTGGAGAGTTACACTTGTTGGCCATTTTGCCGGAGTGGAGACTCAGGGCATGCTGCAACAAGCTGAATTATTTTAGAAATAAAATGCCTTTCTAATGGAATGAGTATAAAGAGTTAATAAAGCTGTGACCGATCCTCACCCATCCAGTTGTAAGAGTTACATTATTGTATTGTCAAGGAAAGGGGGGCGGTAGGGGGGCTGAGCATCTGGGTTTGGTTGGGGGTCCCCACAGTCTGCCTAGGCTAGATACATTTAAAAATTCTTATTAGATACACAGGCGGTGCAGCTTGCTTTGCAGCTGGGTTACTACGCTGACTAGCAGACACTGAAGCTCTGGAGCAGACCTCTGAGTAAACAGCTCTTCAGACTCAACCATCTGTGTTACCCCAAGCCATAGTGTATGTAGTTTCTTACAGTTATAACGGGGGGGGAGCGACCCAACCCACCTGAAGTTGACGATGCCAACTTCACGTAAGACACAGCAAGGGGACTCCAAAAAGAGTCTCCATTTTTTCAGAAAATTGTGGCACAGACACCACTTAACCCTAGAACGCATACCTTGGGCCTCGCAGGCCCGCCCTGTTAATTGCTTTCTATTTTCTGCAAGATTACTTTAGTTAGAATTTTGAAACTCTAGGTATTCTTCATGTATATAGTTGTTTTTCATTTGAGTTTGAGCTATTCCATGTTATTTGCACATGGGTGTAAAAGCCCCAGGTATGAGAAAGTGTAGATTTTTATGGTCATGCGTTCTAGGTTTAAGTGGCATCAATTGCCCCACAGTTGCTTAAAACAGTTGGTGAGGTGATTTTACCAAATCCTCAAGCTTTTAGTCTCCCCAGGATGACACAGGAGTAGAAAAGTCCATGCGAATCCATGATTTGTTCATCTTTATAAACGTGAGTCTGTCTACATTTTCAGTGGACAGCCGAGTGCGCTTATCTGTCAGCACACCACCAGCAACGCTGAACACACGTTCAGAGAGAATGCAGGCTGCAGGGCATGACAAGATCTCCAAGGCGTGAGTGGCGAGCTCCAGCCATATTTCCAGATTGGAATCCCAAAATGAGCAAGGGTCCAGTGACACAGTCATGGCTTTGATGTTCACTTGGAGATACTCCTGTACCATTCTCTCTAGGCGTTGACTATGTGTCAGAATTCTTGTCTACTGTGGCCTTGCAAAGGATGGTCTAAAAAAGTGGTGAAACGATTCCACAAAATTGCTGTTACCAGCAGATACTGTGTTACTGTTACGGTTTGAGTGATGAAGACTCAACAATCCCACGATTGGCACGTTAGAACTGTGAGATTCACTACGTGCACCACTGGTGTTTTTTGGAAAAGCACATGTAAGATTCTGCAACAGCGTCTGCAGATACTCCAGCATGCGTGAATCCATTTCTATGGCAGGAATTATTTCAGCAAATTTACTTTTGTACCGGGGATCTAAGAGTGTGGCAACCCAGTAGTCGGCATTACTTCGAATTCTGACAATCCGAGGGTCATGTTGCAGGTAGTGCAGCATGAAGGCACTCATGTGTCTTGCGCATCCAGGAGGACCAAGTCCTTGTTGTGTTGGTAGCGAGGTAAGAATTATGCTTCCTTCCTCTGTCCTCTCCCCCCAACCTCGCACAACAGAAATGTGATCAAGGTCTCCCTCATCTGATGAGTAGAGATGAGCGTTGTTCTACTCGAACTGTTCGCCAATCTCAAATTCGAGCTGTTTTGGGCGGTGTTCGAGCCGGTCGGCGAACACGAACAATTTGAGAAAAATTCGGCTGTTCGAGGTTATGTTCGATAACTGTTCGTGCACCAAAATCATAACTGGATTTTTTCTCAGTAATGATGAAAATTAATGTTAATACGCAGTTTGAGTGTACAGCGGGGCGGGGGGAGGGGCAGGGGATGGATCTCTGCAGGAACAATGAAGATCTCCATTTTTTTTTCTCTTTCCCGCATTTGCAGTGGGGAGGTGCAATCTGTCAGCCTATCAGCAGCGCACACACGGAGCGAAGTGCTTTTTTTCACACAAGCAAGGGCATGTGTGATTGGCAGTGTATGTCACATGTCCTTGCCCTATAAGACCAAGCCATTTTCCCCGTCGCCACCATTTTCTCACTGCTGCAGCTGCGTGTTAGATGGCACCGCTGTTGCTGTGTGCGCTATACCTTGTTAATTTCAAGCCAATTTTCGCACAAATATACAGATAGCTTGGGAGTAGGGAATAGTTGTGATTGCAGTCCTTTTAAGGACTAGGTTACAGCATTTCCTACGACTTTTATCAGGCAGGTCTGTGCTCTTAAATAGATAGATTGTGGGAGTAAAGACTAATTGTAATTGGAGTCCTTTTCAGGACTAGGTTACATCAGTTCCTATCAGTTTTTGCCAGGCAGGTCTGTGCCAGTGCTGTGCAAGTTTTTTTCACAGCATTTGGCTGAATCTAGCAAAGCTAATCCTTTTTGGCCTATTGCAGAGTGTGTTAGTCAGTGGAGTAGCCTATCTGTGTTGCAAGATATACCACCTGTGTATAGAATACCAATTTTTTTACTGCACCTAGTGAAGTAAAATCTTTTGGGCATAGCATCATTCTATTAGTCCATCTATACTGACCTCCATCAGGTTGCAAACTGAATATAATTTTTTTCTGCATCTAGCTCTGAAAAAATATTTGGGCTTCTAGCAGTATGTGGGACTTGGTATATTAGTCCATCTATACTGACCTCCATCAGGTTGCAAATTAAAAATAATTTTTTTCTTCATTTAGCTCTGAAAAAATATTTGGGCTTCTAGCAGTGTGTGGGACTTGTTCTATTAGTCCTTCTATACTGACCTCCAGCAGGTTGCAAATTGAATATAATTTTTTTCTGCATCTAGCTCTGAAAAAATATTTGGGCTTCTAGCGGTGTGTGGGACTTGGTCTATTAGTCCATCTATACTGACCTCCATCAGGTTGCAAATTAAAAATAATTTTTTTCTGCATCTAGCTCTGAAAAAATATTTGGGCTTCTAGCAGTGTGTGGGACTTGGTCTATTAGTCCATCTATACTGACCTCCATCAGGTTGCAAATTAAAAATAATTTTTTTCTTCATTTATCTCTGAAAAAATATTTGGGCTTCTAGCAGCGTGTGGGACTTGTTCTATTAGTCCATCTATACTGACCTCCATCAGGTTGCAAATTAAAAATAATTTTTTTCTGCATCTAGCTCTGAAAAAATATTTGGGCTTCTAGCAGTGTGTGGGACTTGGTCTATTAGTCCATCTATACTGACCTCCATCAGGTTGCAAATTAAAAATAATTTTTTTCTGCATCTAGCTCTGAAAAAATATTTGGGCTTCTAGCGGTGTGTGGGACTTGGTCTATTAGTCCATCTATACTGACCTCCATCAGGTTGCAAATTGAATAAAAAAATTTTCTGCATCTAGCTCTGAAAAAATATTTGGGCTTCTAGCGGTGTGTGGGACTTGGTCTATTAGTCCATCTATACTGACCTCCATCAGGTTGCAAATTAAAAATAATTTTTTTCTGCATCTAGCTCTGATAAAATATTTGGGCTTCTAGCAGTGTGTGGGACTTGGTCTATTAGTCCATCTATACTGACCTCCATCAGGTTGCAAATTAAAAATAATTTTTTTCTTCATTTAGCTCTGAAAAAATATTTGGGCTTCTAGCAGTGTGTGGGACTTGTTCTATTAGTCCTTCTATACTGACGTCCAGCAGGTTGCAAATTGAATATAATTTTTTTCTGCATCTAGCTCTGAAAAAATATTTGGGCTTCTAGCGGTGTGTGGGACTTGGTCTATTAGTCCATCTATACTGACCTCCATCAGGTTGCAAATTAAAAATAATTTTTTTCTGCATCTAGCTCTGAAAAAATATTTGGGCTTCTAGCAGTGTGTGGGACTTGGTCTATTAGTCCATCTATACTGACCTCCATCAGGTTGCAAATTAAAAATAATTTTTTTCTGCATCTAGCTCTGAAAAAATATTTGGGCTTCTAGCAGTGTGTGGGACTTGGTCTATTAGTCCATCTATACTGACCTCCATCAGGTTGCAAATTAAAAATTATTTTTTTCTTCATTTAGCTCTGAAAAAATATTTGGGCTTCTAGCAGTGTGTGGGACTTGTTCTATTAGTCCTTCTATACTGACCTCCAGCAGGTTGCAAATTGAATATAATTTTTTTCTGCATCTAGCTCTGAAAAAATATTTGGGCTTCTAGCGGTGTGTGCGACTTGGTCTATTAGTCCATCTATACTGACCTCCATCAGGTTGCAAATTAAAAATAATTTTTTTCTGCATCTAGCTCTGAAAAAATATTTGGGCTTCTAGCGGTGTGTGGGACTTGGTCTATTAGTCCATCTATACTGACCTCCATCAGGTTGCAAATTAAAAATAATTTTTTTCTGCATCTAGCTCTGAAAAAATATTTGGGCTTCTAGCAGTGTGTGGGACTTGGTCTATTAGTCCATCTATACTGACCTCCATCAGGTTGCAAATTGAATAAAAAAATTTTCTGCATCTAGCTCTGAAAAAATATTTGGGCTTCTAGCGGTGTGTGGAACTTGGTCTATTAGTCCATCTATACTGACCTCCATCAGGTTGCAAATTAAAAATAATTTTTTTCTGCATCTAACCCAGCCAATAGTTTTGGCCTAATACCACAGTTTGGCCACTCAGCTCTGCTCGGTTACCATCCATTGTTTTTTTGTGCAAACAACTCCAGAGTTGTGAATTAGTTAACCACCAAAATGAGTGGAAAAAGGCCTGCTGCTGGTGGAAAGGGGAATAGGCGTGTTGGGAAGGGGAAAAAAGGTTGTGTCCGTGGGGTAGGTGCAGAAGAAAGACCATCTTCCAGCCAAACTAAAATGTCTACTTCTTTTAGCGGACAATGTGATAAGATCCCTTTCTTACGGCCACGCCAATCGCTACAAATTCCAGATGAGGCACAAAAACAGCAGGTGCTTCAACGGATATCAAGTGCTCCTTTAAGTGGGCTCTCCTCCACATCAACTTCAACATCACAAATACTCCAGTCCTCAAAGGTGTCACCCAAATCGCACTTGCTTCCTCACAGCTCCCAAATCTCCAGCTGCCCGTCTGAGTATGAGGTAGAACAGATGGTTGAGTCTGCAGAGCTGTTTACTCATACTATAGCCTGGGAATCAGAGGTCGACTCCAGCGCTTCTGTGAATCCAGACGAGGAAATGATCTGCACTGATGCCCAGAATCTTTATGAGTCGGATCCAGGACCAGACGCAGAAGGTTCTGACCATAATGTAGACCCTCATTCCCAAACTGTAACTCCTGTTGGTGGAGACAATGAGGAAGACGATGATAAGACTCAAATACCTGATTGGAGCGACAACTTTAGTTTTTTGTCAGGGCAGGAACAGGTTGGCTCTGAGGACGACGGGTGTGATAACGCACAGGGTGATGATGATGAGGTCGGAGATCCCACTTACTGTCAACCCACAGTCAGCCAAGAGATGAGGTCAGCAGAGGAGGTGGAGGAAGATGCTAGTGACGACGAGGTCAGGTTGCGCCTTCCTGGACAGAGACGTAGTACTGGAAGCACGTCAACAACTGCATCCTCAAACACAACTCTGCCTCTCACCACAAGTCGTGGTGGCTCTTCAGGTCGCATGGGTGCTAAGCCTTGCATAGCCTGGGCATTTTTTCAGATAGATAAGGATGACCCAACTCGTGTTATCTGTAACATTTGTCAGCAAAAGCTAAGTAGAGGCCAAAAAATACATAGTTTGAGTACTTCATGCATGAACCGGCACATGGACATGAAGCATAAGTTGCAGTGGGAAGCTCAGTGTGCTACAATGCGGTCTAGCCGGCCGGGCCAACCACCGTCTGCCATATCTTGTGCATCCGCGGCCTCTTCATCCTCTGTGACTGGAGGGACAGCAGTCACACCTGTTTTGGGGCGCAGACCTGCCACCTCTTTACCCGCAACAGCCAGCGTGATTGGCAGGTCATCATTTTCTTTGGAGGTGGTAACACCAGCTGGTCTTGAGCGCTGTCCGACATCGATAGCACCACCTTTGGATCAAGGCAACCTAACATGTCCGCCTGCATCTTCCTCACAGACCGGCAGTTTGCCGGGGACACCCTTATCAACCCCGTCTAAGCACAATAGCCAGCCCTCGGTCCCTCAGATGTGGACAAGTAAAAGACCATTTCCTCCTAGCCATGAGAAAGCTAAGAGGTTGAATTTCACCATCTGCAAGCTCTTGGCTACAGAAATGCTGCTTTTCCGCCTGGTGGACACAGAGGATTTTCGAGACCTTATGTCCGTCGCAGTGCCCCAGTACCAGATGCCCAGTCGGCACTACTTCTCAAAGAAAGGTGTGCCTGCGCTCCACCAGCATGTCGCACACAACATCAACGCTTCTTTGAGAAACTCTGTGTGTGACAGGGTGCATTTCACCACAGACACTTGGACGAGTAGGCATGGACAGGGGCGTTACATGTCGCTGACTGGGCACTGGGTAACTATGGTGACAGCAGGACAAGGGGCTGCTGTCCAAGTCTTGCCGTCCCCACGAGTTGTGCGTCAATCCTCTTTATGTCATTTTTCCTCCACTGCTTCTGCCTCCTCAACCTCCTCTCGGTCTTCCACCTGCACCCAAAGCCTGTCTGGTCATGCCACAAGCTTTCTAACTGCGCAGAAGGGATCCTGCACACCTCCTTACTATGCTGGCAGTAGGGCTCAACGTCATCAGGCGGTTTTTACATTGAAATGTCTGGGAAATGTGAGTCACACAGCTGAGGAGTTGTGGTCAGCTCTGGAGAACCAATTTCATGAATGGTTGTCTCCACTGGACCTGAAACCAGGGAAGGCCGTGTGCGACAATGCTGCAAACCTGGGTGCGGCCCTTCGCCGGGGCAATGTCACACACGTGCCTTGTATGGCTCACGTGTTGAACCTGGTTGTCCAGCAATTTTTAGCCCACTATCCCAGACTAGATGGCCTTCTGCAGAGGGCACGGTCGCTGTGTGCTCACTTCCGCCGTTCGCATCCCGCAGCTCAGCGACTTACATCTCTACAGAAGTCGTTGGGCCTGCCACTTCACCGGCTAAAATGCGATGTGCCTACCCGGTGGAATTCAACTCTGCACATGTTGCAGCGACTGTGGCAGCACCGACAAGCCCTGGTGCAATACGTTCTGACGTATAGCCTGGGCCAACGAGATTCAGAGGTGGGGCAAATCACGCTGGAGGAGTGGTCTCAGATCAGGGACCTATGCACCCTTCTGCACAGTTTTGAAATGGCGACGAAGATGTTTAGTGCTGACGATGCCATTATCAGCATGACTATTCCGGTGATTTACATGCTGGAGCACATGTTAAACAGAATTCGGAGTCAGGTGGTGGCACAAGAGGAGTTGGAGGAAGTAGAGGAGGAGGAGTTGTATGCGGAAGGGCTAACATCTGCAAGGTCCAGACGGTCGGCAGCACCAGGGCGGCAGGCATGTGAGGGTGGGGGAGATGATTTTACCAGGGCGCATGGTAGCAGCCAAACTAGTGAGGAAGGTGCAGGAGAACAGGAAGAAGTGGAGGACGAACTGATGGAAGACTCATCAGATGAGGGAGACCTTGATCACATTTCTGTTGTGCGAGGTTGGGGGGAGAGGACAGAGGAAGGAAGCATGATTGTTACCTCGCCACCAACACAACAGGGACTTGGTGCTCCTGGATGCGCAACACACATGAGTGCCTTCTTGCTGCACTACCTGCAACATGACCCTCGAATTGTGAGAATTAGAAATAATCCTGACTACTGGGTTGCCACACTGTTAGATCCCCGGTACAAAAGTAAATTTGCAGAAATTATTCCTGCCATAGAAAGGGATGCACGCATGCAGGAGTATCAGCAGAGACTGTTGCAGAATCTTACATGTGCTTTTCCACAAAATACCAGTGGTGCACGTAGTGAATCTCACAGTTCCAACTTGCCAACCGTGGGACCGTCAAGTGTTCAGCACTCAAACCGTAACAGAACCACAGTATCTGCTGGTAACATCAATTTTGCGCAATCATTTCACCACTTTTTTAGCCCATCCTTTGCAAGGCCACAGGAGACAAGAAGTCTGACACATAGTCAACGCCTAGAGACGATGGTACAGGAGTATCTCCAAGTAAACATTGAAGCCACGACTGTGTCACTGGACCCTTGCTCTTTTTGGGCTTCCAATCTGGATAAATGGCCGGAGCTAGCCACTTACGCCTTGGAGATCTTGTCATGCCCCGCAGCCAGCGTTCTGTCTGAACGTGTGTTCAGCGCTGCTGGTGGTGTGCTGACAGATAAGCGCACGCGGCTCTCCACTGATAATGTAGACAGACTCACGTTCATAACGATGAACAAATCATGGATCCGAAACGACTTTTCTACCCCTGTGTCATCCTGGGGAGAGTAAAAGCTTGATGATTGGTTAAAATCACCCTACCAACCGTTTTAAGCTTTCAAATTACTAATCATGTTTATCTGTATCTTGACTGGAAAATAATTTGGGCTTTGTAGCAGTGTGCAGCACTGATCCTATTAGGCCATCTATAATAAGCTTCACCAGATTTAAAATTAAAAATAATTTTTAGCTGCATCTAGCCCGGAAAATAATTTTGGGGCTCCGAGATGCGCAAGACACATAAGTGCCTTCTTGCTGCACTACCTGCAGCATGACCCTCATATTGTCAGAATTCGAAGTAATCATGACTACTGGGTTGCCACACTCTTAGATCCCCCAAACTTTTCGATCAACCTTTTCATTTTAATAAAGACCAAAAAAATGGTCATTTTTGAAATTATAAGCATTAGCAGGTTGTTAGAAACTGAAATCAAACAGTTTTCAACTCAAAACTTTATTCTAGGTGATGTTACATTTTCACATAGGACCCCTTGTTCGAAAGGAGCTTCTGAACTCTCTCGTCCATTGAATTAGTCAGGTTTTGGATGGTTTCTGCTTCAATTGTTTTGCATGAGGACAGAATACCCTCCCAGAGCTGTTGCTTAGATGTGAACTGCCTCCCGCCATCATAGACACTCCTTTTAATGATGCTCCAAAGGTTCTGAATGGGGTAGAGGTCAGGGGAGCATGGGGGTCACACCATAAGTTTGTCCCCTTTTATGCCCATATCAGCCAGAGATGCAGATGTTTTATGTGCAGCATGAGATGGTGCATTATCATGCAGAAAAATGATCTTGCTGTGAAATACACGGTTCTTCTTCTTGAACCATGGCAGGAAGTGCTGTTTGAGAAAATCCACATACATTATGGAGTTCATCTTTAGCGCCTTCAGGGATCCTAAAGGGGCCGACAATCTCTCTCCCCATGATTCCAGCCCAAAACATTACACCACCTCCTCCTTGTTGGCGCTGTAGCCGTGTTTGCGTGGGGTGTCCATCAACCAGCCATCCTCCACTCCATTCATCTGGACCATCGAGCGCTGCACGGCACTCATCCGTGAACAAAACAGTTTTGAAATCAGTCTTCATGTAATGTTTGGCCCACTGGAGCCATTTCTGCTTGTGTGAAGTGGATAGAGGAGGTCGACAGGATGGCGTATGCACAGCTGCAAACCTCTGAAGGACCCTGCATCTTGTTGTTCGGGGGACGTTGGAGGCACAAGCAGCTTCAAAAACTTGTCTGCTGCTATGACAAGGCTTTTTTGCCGCTGCTCTTTCAACCTGACGTAATTGCCTGTAGGAAAGAGTCCTCAATTTGCCCTTATCAGCACGCACACGTGTGTACTGTGAATCAGCTACATACTTCTTGATTGCCAAGACACTTCATCCTGATCATCGCACAATGTTGATTGTAGTCATGCCTTGACCTAAACACTCCACAATTTGTTGCTTCTCAGCAGCCGACACATCCTTTTTCTTTCCCATTTTGGCAGAAAATGTAGGCTGCTTAATAATGTGAGAGAGCCTTCTTAAGTAGTCTTGCCTTTCATTGGACACACCTGCCAAACTAATTAGCACAGGTGTCTGCAATTGCTTACAGTGATATAAAGAGCCCTGACACACATCACCATCAATGAGTTTAACTGACAAACAAACAAATTCTTCCCTTATCACTCCTAAACACTTTTTGCATAATAATTTGGAACGCGGTGTACATGTGCTTTTCCACAAAACACCAGTGGTTCACGTAGTGAATCTTACAGTTCTAACTTGCCAACCGTGGTCTGTATGGAATTGTTCAATAAAGGGCCCAAAATTAAGATAACATAGATGGGAGAGGTCTCTATGAATAGGAATTCCTAAGTATTTGATACCCTGTGAGGGCCAGGCAAAGGGAAAGTTGGACTGGATGGAATCCTATATGGATTTAGGGAGGGAGACATCGAGGGCCTCAGACTTCGCTGCATTGATTTTAAAATTTTACCATGTAACAAAGTGATCTATTTCAGCCATAACAGCAGGGATGGATATATGTGATTGAGTGATATATACTAGGACATCATCAGCAAATAGAGAGCACTTGTACTCGGTGCCTCCCACCTCAATCCACCTAATATTGGGGTTATGGCGAATTGATGAGAGCAGGTGCTCCGTCACTAGGATGTATAAGAGAGGGGACAGAGGACATCCCTGCCTTGTCCCATTGGTGATTGTGAAAGGTGATGAAAATGTTCTGACGCACCCCCTGGGCCTTGGGACACCCGGAGCCGGACCCTTTTTGGTGGATGCTGGTGGTTGTAGTCTTCGTGGCGGCGATCCGGTTCCGTGGCTCAGGGCGGTCAAACCAGTGGCGGAACTATTTATGTGGTTTTGATGTTTAAATGTCCGACTACGCCACCCGTGGATTGCGGTCAGAGTGAACCGCCGCTACAGGGCAGACCGCTAAGGCTGGTGTTGTGGGTGCAGCAGAGCGTAGCATAACTCCCCACGGGAGGAGTATAGCCTCAGGGCAGTGTATGCGAAGGATGGGGGTGATGGTGCAGGGCAGCAGCAGTAACGACACGGAGTCAGTGATGCAGTTCAGGGCCTTTACTCACAGTTCTTATTATCCAGACCACGTCTGCAGGTAACGGCTGCCCACGTCGTACTGTGCTCACCAGGTGAGGGGCTCAGACAACTCCCAGATAACTTTGGAGCGCTTCACAGGACCCCCTTTGTGTGTCCTTTGTCTGGCCTTTCTTACCAACACTTCTGTCCGGCTGCCTCGGGCCTCCTCTTGGTAAACTTGGCGCCAGTTTCCCTGACCCTATGTGGTGCCTTCCTAGCGGGTGGAGCAAGGGGCTGCGCCACATAAAATGTCAGAGCCTCCGGTTTCTAGCTGAGGGTCGTTTCCTGCCTCCACTAGTTCGGGGACCGGTCTCCCCCTTTGGCCTGACCCCTCCACGCAGGTGGATTCGGGCGTGCGGTGGCGACTCGCCCGTCCGCACCCCTGGGATCCCTTCATTCCTCGTTCCTGGAGCCTTCTCCGCTCCTCTTCCTTCCTTCTCCCTCTTGCAGGCCTGGGCCTCTGTTACTAGGCCCGCCTCCGGAGCAGAGCTCATGCAGAGCCCCTGCTCCCTGCCACTTCTGCTCAGACTTCTCTGCACTGAACTAAGATGGTGCCCACCTTTTATACTCCCTTCTCAATGCACCCAGGAACTGCTTCCTCCCTGCTCCTGCACTGCAGGGTTCCCCTTCCTCAGTGTTCCCTCCCCCCACTCCAGCCAGGGACAGGGACTGTCGTGCCCATCTCAGGGGCATATTGGTCGCCCTGCCCCACGGCAATGTGGTGTAATGCATGCAGGTGTCGGGTCCTGATCCACACTCCATCCTTATCTGAGAGTGAGATATCACACCTCTGGGTGAGGTGCAATACGTCTGTAGCAACCGAGCCCTCGGTGCTACAGTTCCATTTATCTTCAGCCTAGGTGACGTATTGTTATACAGGGCCGTGATTTTGGCTATAAAAGGGTCCCCTAGACCCCTACCCCAAGCTTTTTAAGAGAATCATATATGGCGTGCCAGGAGACTCTATGGAATGCTTTCTCAGCATCCAACGAGAGTATCTACTTACAAATTTTTAACTGCATCTAGCCCAGGAAATACTTTGTGCCTAGTAGCAGTGTCTGCTAGTCAGCGGATTATCCCGGCTGTTAAGCAAGCTACACCACCTGTAGTTTGGACACTTAATTTTTTCAAAGGAAATGCTTCGGGACCACGGGATACTTAGTGAAGAGCATCAGGAGGCACCCCAAGGCATAGGGGCTGGGACTGGCACTAGGATGCCTTGCGGTGGACAGCCGAGCTCGATCCTTATAAAAGCTTTTTAACTGCAGCAGCTTTAGTGGACGCTACTGGAGCTGGAATTACGCGGCTGCTGGCATGAGACTTGCCCTCCAATAGATCCTTGTAAATGGATTTAAAGTGTATTCATTCAAATTAGAGGGACAATTTAAATTAAAAAGCTTAGAGCTGCCTCCACCACAGGGGGGCTCTCTCGACCCACCAGCGGACAGGCACCAGTATTGGGAGAGGGGGGCTGGCCGTCAGGGTTCACCGCGGCTCTGGCACAAACCCGGCGACACGGAGGTGCCACGGGCAGGAGCGGACTGGCCGTCTCGGCTTCTCACTTTTTGGATTTTAGAAGGGCATGACATGCCTATATCTGTGTCTCCCCCTCCTTTTACTCCTCCACCTCTTTTCTTTTCGCATGACTATATGTACTTGTCACTTTTCCATGTGTTAGTTGTGTCTTCTGAGCAGTTTGTCAGCTTTTGGACACCTTTGAAGGTGTTTTCTATGTGTTTCTATGTGTTTTTGTTTGCCTGCCATTGGTTTTAATGGTGTTCGAAGGTGTTCGACGAACAGTTCGACGAACAGTTCGGCGAACACACGGGTGTTCGACGAACCGAACCGAACTCGAACACTACGGGGGTGGCTCAACACTACTGATGAGTCTTCCATGCCCATCTCCAGTTCGTCCTCCACTTCTTCCTTGGCTCCTGCACCTTCCTCAACAGTTTGGCTGCTACCATGCGCCCTGGTTAATCCCTCTCCCCCACCCTCCCATGCCTGCTGCCTTGGTGGTGCCGACCGTCTGGACCTTGGAGATGTTATCCCTTCCACATACGACTCCTCCTCTACTTCCTCCACCACCTCTTGTCCCACCACCTGACTCTGAATTCTGTTTAATGTGTGCTCTAGCATGTAATGGCATCGTCGTCAGCACTAAACATCTTCGTCGCCATTTTAAAACTGTGCAGAAGCGTGTGTGGCACCCCTGAGGGTTCAGTCGCCACAGAGTTACTGCATCTCACCCAGAGGTGTGGTATCTCACCCTCAGGTAAGGAAGGAGTATGGCTCAGGACGCTAACACCTGCATCCAACACATACCCGCAGTGGGGGTAGGGTGAGATTGCTCCTAAGGGAGAGCACAGTCCAAGGTCCCTAGCTGGCGGGAGGGTCCTATGTAGTGGGTGATTAGGGGAGCAGCTTAGGGTAGCACACGACAGGGAGAGTATAAATAGGAAGCCATCTTAGAAAGAGCAAGCCAGTCAGAGGAGGAGAAGTGACAGGAACAGAGGCTCTGCATGAGCTCTGCTCCGGAGGCGTGCCTAGCCTGGGAGCCCCAGGACTGAAGGAGAGAAGAGAGAAGTGGGAGCAGGAAGGCTCCAGGAACCGAAGGGACCCTAGGTGTATGGGCCATGCAGAAGGCCACCCGTACGCCCGCTGCTACCAGGAGGTAGAGGGGTCAGGCCAGATAAGGGGAACCGGTCCCTCAACCAGCGGAGAAACAGCAAGACTCAACTAGAACCGGAGGCTGCAGCATTTCATGTACTGCAGGCCAAAGTCCACACCAGTCTCACTAAGAAGGTAGCCACATAGGACCCAGGGGACGGAACACACGTCGCCCGCCAAGGCCTGAGGATACTGGATAGAAGTGTCACTGGGTGTGAGGTGCAGGGAGAAGGCTAGAGAAAGGACACACAGAAGTGGGTCCTGCTAAGTACTCCGGAGCTATCTGGGGGTGGACTGAGCCCATCACTGAGTATGCAAAGCACGACGGGGGAGATTGCTCTGGTACCTGTAATCTGGACTGCAACAACTGTGAGTAAAGATCTTGGGACTGCATCACACGGACTTTGTGTTCATTACTGACTCCCTGCACTACAACCACCATCATCCACCCACACTGCCTTGAAGCTACACTCTTCCTCTGGGGAGTAATAATACCATTGCTGCAAAACCACCAGCTTCAGAGGACTGTTCCGCAGTCCACAGGTGGCGTAGTCGGACATTATAAAACCCATATATACAAATTACCCTTGGATTGACCGCCCTGGGTCATGGACCGGGTCACCGCCACAGTGACTACAACCCCCAGCGTCTACCGGCCCGGCTCCGGGTACCTCACGGTCCAGGGGGCGCGTCAACTTCATACGTCCCTGATCTGAGACCACTCCTGCAGCGTGATTTGCTCCACCTCTGGATCTCGTTGGCCCAGGCTTTACATCAGAACGTATTGCACCAGGGCTTGTCGGTGCTGCCACAGTCGCTGCAACATGTTCAGAGTTGAATTCCACCGTGTCGGCACATCGCATTTCAGCCAGTGAATTGGCGGGCCCAACGACTTCTGTAGAGATGTAAGTCGTTGAGCTGCGGGATGCGAACGGCGGAAGTGAGCACACAGCGACCGTGCCCTCTGCAGAAGGCCATCTAGTCTGGGATAGTGGGCTAAAAATTGCTGGACAACCAGGTTCAACACGTGAGCCATACAAGGCACGTGTGTGACATTGACCCGGCGAAGGGCCACACCCAGGTTTGCAGCATTGTCGCACACGGCCTTCCCTGGTTGCAGGTCCAGTGGAGACAACCATTCATGAAACTGGGTCTCCAGAGCTGACCACAACTCCTCAGCTGTGTGACTCACATTTCCCAGACATTTCAAAGTAAACACTGATGCCGTTGAGCCCTGCTGCCAGCATAGTAAGGATTTGTGCAGGATTCCTTCTGCGCAGTTAGAAAGCAGGTGGCATTACCAGACAGGCTTTGGGTGCAGGTGGAGGACCGAGAGGAGGTTGAGGAGGCAGAAGCAGTGGAGGAACTTCGAGATAAAGAGGATTGACGCACAACTCGTGGGGACGGTAAGACTTGGACAGCAGCCCTTTGTCCTGCTGTCACCATAGTTACCCAGTGCCCAGTCAGAGACATATAACGCCCCTGTCCATGCCTACTCGTCCAAGTGTCTGTGGTGAAATCTATTTAAAACTGTGTTTTCTCCGTCACATGGATTACATATATGTTTTCAGAAAATACTGCCATTTCTGGCCTCCATTAAAAAAATTTTCAGTGTGTCAGCAAAGTTTTTGACCCTGGTTTGCTGTTCAAAACAGTTACCTACAGGCCAGGTATTTAAAACTGTGTTTTCTCCGTCACACGGATTACATATACAGTACGTTTTCAGAAAATACTGCCATTTCTGGCCTCCATTAAAAAAAAATTTCAGTGTGTCAGTGAAGCAATTGACACCAGATTGCTTTTCAAAATAGTTACCTACAGGATAGGTATTTAAAACTGTGTTTTCTCAGTCACACGGATCACATATACGTTTTAAGAAAATACTGCCATTTTTGTCCTCTATTACATTTTTTTTTCAGTGTGTCAGCAAAGTTTTTGACACTGGTTTGCTGTTCAAAACAGTTACCTACAGGCCACGAATTTAAAATTGTGTTTTCTCTGTCACACGGCTCACATATCCGTTGTCAGAAAATACTGCCATTTCTGGCCTCCATTAAAAAAAAATTTCAGTGTGTCAGTGAAGCAATTGACACCAGATAGCTGTTGAAAATAGTTACCTACAGGCCAGGTATTTAAAACTGTGTTTTCTCCATCACACGGATCACATATAAATTCGCTCCAAACTCAGTCATTTTTAGTGAGCGTGGAAGATACTGTACTCCATTGAAAATGGGCAAGGCACGTGGCAAGGGACGGGGAAACAGACGTGATGGTAATGGTGCATGCAGAGGCCGAGGACAAGGCCCTGGGCAAGCCGAAATTGTGCCACAACAAACACCCACATCTTCTCGCCTGACCTTCCTGTCCCAATTTCTAGGAGACCGCAGCACACCACTATTGAACCCAGAGCAGTGTCAAAAGGTTGTTGGTTGGATAGCGAATAGTGCTTCCAGTCACTTAGCCACCACCACCACGACCCTGTCTTCGACATGGTCAAGTCTCAGTAGCCGTGAGTCTGGATCGCATATTCCTCACCCTGATCCTCCTTCCTCCCACCATGCCGAGTACCCAAAGACAACTGATCCCACACTTGGACACTATGAAGAGCTGTTCACTTTTCCATTTATAGATTCGGACCTCTCGCCCGGTCCACTTGAAGCAGGGCAAGCAGAGATCGCATGTAGCGATGCCCAAATATTTGAGCAGCTACAGTCACACGAAAGCGACAGTGGGAAAGTGTCACAAGAGGTGGACGATGATGAGACACAATTGCCAGAAAGTCAGGAGGAGGACCAGGGTGGGGAAGTGGAAGATGAGGTGGTGGATGATATAGTAACTGACCCAACCTGGCAGGAGGACATGCAGAGCAAGGACAGCAGCACACAGGAGGAGGGAGGCAGAGCACCCCAACAGGCAGGAAGAAGCAGTGTGGTGGCCGCAGACAGAAGGAAGGCAACCGTTCCCCGTAACACCAACACAAAGGAAGTTGCCACTACAACTGTTAGGTCTTCCCGAATCTGGCTGTATTTTAAAGCCTCTGCCGATAACCCCAAAAAGGGCACTTGCAACACCTGAAAGGCCAGCATCAACAGGGGTGGAAAAACGACCAGCCTGACCACCACCAGCATGATCAGGCACATGGCAGCAAAGCACCTGACTTTGAGGGCCGAAACCCAGGGTCCAGGAACAGTGTCTGCGGAAGGCACTATTGCTTTTTACGCTGTTGTGCATGCAAGCCAATCCCCTGTCCATGGTGCATGCGAAAATGCCTCCTGCCCTGCACCTGTCGTTGCACACTCTCAAGTAGCAGCATCAGGAAGCACGTCCATGTCCTTGTACCAGCGCAGCATTCAATTGTCCATACCCCAGTCCTTGGAACGCAAGAGCAAATATGCAGGCAACGCCCCACAGGCCACACTACTAAATTCTCACATTTAACGACAGCTTGCGCTCGAAATGTTGCCTTTTAGGCTCGTGGAGACGGAAGCATTCCGCAACCTGATGATGGCGGCCGTCCCTCGGTACTCGGTCCCCAGCTGCCACTATTTCTCCTTGTTTGCCGTCCCCTCATTACACAAGCACGTGTCCCAAAACATTAGCCGTGCTCTCAACAACGTAGTTACCGGTAAAGTCCACCTAACCATGGACACGTGGACAAGTGCTTGTGGGCAGGGACGGTACATCTCGCTGACGGCACACTGGATTATCATAGTGGAAGCCGCGACCCAGTCGGACCTTGGGACAGAACATGTCCTCCCGACACCGAGGATTGCGGGCCCTAGGTCAATCAGGGTTGCCCCCACAGTATAGAGTTCCTGCATCTCAGCCTCCTCCTCTTCAGCCTCCATCTCCGAAATGACCACATCAGTCACAAGCTGGAAGCACTGCAGCACTGCCTCGGTCAAGCGGCAACAGGCTGTGCTGAAGCTAAAATGCTTAGGTGAAAAATCGCACAATGCTGTAGAGTTGTGGACAGCTCTGAAAGAGCATGCAGATCTGTGGCTCACACTGCTGAACCTACAGCAAGGCATCGTCGTGTGTGACAATGGCCGGAACCTGGTGGCGGCTTTGAGGCGAGGCGAGCTCACACTCGTACCATGCCTGACCCATGTGCTTAACCTTGTGGTTCAGTGGTTTCTCAAATCCTACCTGGAGCTGCTGAATCTGCTTGTTAAAGTACGCCGCCTGTGTGCCCATTTTAGAAAGTCAGCTACAGCTTCCGCCGCCCTTGCAGTGTTTCAGCAGCGTTTGCAGCTTCCGGCTGACAGACTGGTGTGTGATGTCCCCACGCGTTGGAACTCTGCACTGCAGATGTTGGGAAGGATTTGTGAACAGAAGAGGGCAGTTATTGAGTACCAGCATCAACAAGGCCGTCGGTATTCAGTTCCGACTCCACACATAAGACCTCATGAGTGGACATGGATGTCAGACATATGTACCATCCTCCAATACTTTGAGAACTCCACTAAGATGGTGAGCGGCGATAGCGCCATAATTAGTGTCACCATCCCACTTCTCTGTCTTCCGAAACGCTTTCTGCTCGCAATCAAAGAGGATGCATTGCAGGCGGAGCACGATGAGATGGAGCAAGGAACCATACAGGGTGATTACACACATCCAAGCCTCATCTCATCCCAATGAGGATTAGGTGACAGTGAGGAAGAGGAGGAGGAGGAGGAAGGACAGGAGCTAGTTTCATGTACTATAGACAGTACTACCTGCACAGCTGTCATACTGTCTGTTCAGCGTGGATGGCCAGACAACAGATAGGAGGAGGAGGAGGAGAAGGAGGAGAGCATGGCCAGTCATCCTCTTGGTAAGGACATAGAAGTCTTGCCTGTTAGTAATCTGGCACGCATGGCCAAGTTTATGTTACGTTGCCTTTCCCATGACCCTCGCGTTCTCAAAATTTTGGGTGACAGTCATTACTGGTTGGTGACACTTCTAGACCCATGCTACAAGGAGAACTTTATATCTCTTATTCCTGAGGAGGACATGTCTACAAAAATGGGGCTGTACCAGAAGGCCCTTGTTGTAGAACTATTAAAAAAATTCCCATCTGAAAACGCTGGTGGCAGAGGACACACTTCGTTGGACATCCAAGGAGTACAGGCGAGAGAGACACAAATTCAATCCAGCAGAGGCATGGGAACACTGTCAAAGTTCTGGGAGAGTTTTCTCAGACTCTCCCATCAGACAGGCCCTGAGGCGCGTAGGGTACTCTCACAAGGAGTGCAATGTTTGGGAAGATGCTGAGGGAGTACCTTGCCGACTGTACCAACATCCTCCTTGATTCCTCTGTGCCTTATAATTATTGGGTATCCAAGCTGGATGCGTAGAATGAACTGGCTCTCTATGCCTTGGAGGTTCTGGCCTGCCCTGAAGCCAGCGTTTTTTCAGAGCGGGTTTTTAGTGCCGCTGGTGGAATTAAAACTGATAAGCGCAGCCGCCTGTCAACTGAAAATGCTGACAGGCTGACTCTTATCAAAAATGAACAAGGGCTGGATTGGGCCAGACTTCTCAACACCACCGAATGATAGCAGCAAAACATAAACTCCAATCCAGTGTCTTATCTTGGGAGGTGTATTCCCATGCACCTCTTCATACCCACACATGGGTATATGCTTCCTGATTTTGTCTATTTGCTCTTGTCCTCCTCCTTCTCCTCGTCCTCCACCACCATATCACAAGGGTGACCGTGGTCCGTGATGCAGCACCCACCTAATTTTTTTAAAGGGTATTTATGATGCCCGTAAAAAAAGTTTTTTATACAGTATGTTCATGTACACCCCCCAGGGGTAAATGTTTGTCAGCCCATACACTTAGTGCATGGGCATTACAAGTATAGGAGGCCTGTTCCTTTCTAATGGGAACATTTTTTTATGAGGCCCTCCTCCACTTCTCTTCCAAGGGGCATTGAAGTGCCTCCAAATTTTTGGCAGCCCTTGCATTCACTGCATAGGCCAACACTATGGAAGTCTCTTTCCTTTCTAATGTGAATTTGTCATTACTGTGGCCCTGCTCTGTGTGTCTTTAAATTCTTAGTGGGGTTTTTCCTAAAATTGGTCAGCCGTTGGACTCACTGCATACCCTATTACTGTATAGCAGACTCTTTCCTTTCTAATGGGAACATGTCGTACCTTGTTACTGTGGCCCTGCTCCATGTGTCTTTAAATGCTTAGTCGTGTTTTTACTAAAATTGGCCAGCCATTTGACTCACTGCATACCCTATAATTGCATAGTAGACCCTCTCCTTTCTAATGGGAACATGTCGTACTTGTTATTGTGGCCCTGCTCCATGGGTCTTTAAATTCTTAGTGGGGTTTTTCCTAAAATTGGTCAGCCGTTGGACTCACTGCATACCCTATAACTGTATAGCACCCTCTCCTTTCTAATGGGAACATGTTATACCTTGTTACTGTGGCCCTTCTCTGTGTGCCTTTAAATTCTTAGTGGGGTTTTTACTAAAATTGGTCAGCCTTTGGACTCACTGCATACCCTATAAATGTATAGCAGACCCTATCCTTTCTAATGGGAACATGTTGTACCTTGTTACGGTGGCCCTGCTCCGTGTGTCTTTAAATTCTTAGTGGGGTGTTTCGTAAAATTGTCAGCCGTTGGTATCACTGAATACCCTATAACTGTATAGCAGACCCTCTCCTTTCTAATGGGAACATGTCGTACCTTGTTACGGTGGCCCTGCTCTATGTGTTTTTAAATTCTTCATGGGGTTTTTCCCAAATTTTGGCAGCCTGTGCAGTCACAGCATGGACATTACCACTATAGGAGACCCGCTCCTTTATAATGGGAACATTTTTTTTACTGGGACTCTCCTCTATGTCTCTTCAAAGGGGTATTGGGTTGCGTTCAAATTTTTGGCAGCCCTTGCAGTCACTGGATACACAATAACAGTATAGGAGACCCACTTGTTGATAATGGGAACAACAAAGCATAGCCGGCTGATGGCTCTCTAACAATAGCTAGGGCCGACTGCTGGCCTTTTAAGATTAGTAAGGGCAGTCTGATGTCCCTTTAAAAATAGGCTTTATGACTTTCAGAGTCCCTACATCATAAATAAAACAGGATGTGTCTGATGATGTGTCACACACCACATTGCCAGATTAGGTTGTAAATTGTTAAAATGACATTTCCCGGTGAATGCATTTGTCTTAAAAAAAAACATGAAAAAAGCAAAACAATAGGATCTTTCTTTAGTATAAAAAACAGTGTCACCAATTTAACAACAATGTAATAACATTGTTCAGCTCATGCACCTCCTCCTCCATCTCCGAAATGAAATCAGTCACAAGCTGACAGCACTGCCACACTGCCTTGGCCAAGCGACAACAGGCTGTGCTGAAGATAACATGCTTAATGCTTAATTGACAAACCGCCCAGCGCTGCAGAGTTGTTGAAAGCTGTAACACAGCAGCCTGATCTGTGGCTCTCACCGCTGAACATACAGCCAGGCATGGTCATGTGTGACAATGGGCGGAACCTGGTGACAGAAAAAATGACAGCTGGGGTAGATATGGTTTCCCTCTATGCCAGTCCTTTCACTGAGCTAAAGAATATGGCTGTGGTGATTTACAACTCCCACTGAGAAGCTGTTTCAAATTGAAAAACATTGTGCCCACCAGAGGATTTGATTCTGAGAGCTAACCTTTCTCACCCGCTCAAGAGCCCAATAGCAGCTGCAAAGTTAGCGCTATCATGAACTCTCCTGAGGTTGAAGCCAAGGCACACCAGAGGATTCTCTGATGGAACCGTCCAACCCAGCGAAGAAGCAGTCCTGGCTAAGAAAAGTGTGTGGAAAGGTTCCCGGACACTCTATGGCTGCTTTTTTACTGAGGAGGAAACACATGCAAACATAGGGAGAACATACAAAATCTTTACAGATGTTGTCCTTGCTGGGATTTGAACCCAGGATCCCAGCGCTGCAAGTCTTCAGTGCTAACCACTGATCCAATGTGCTGCAGTTCTCCCTCTAATATCTATCAGGATGGAGAAACTTGCACCTACTGCCACTCTATCTTCAGCTCCTTTGTGAGAAAATGTATTTGGGCAGTCACTCAGTCAACCAAATAAAATTCCTGAGAAGGAAAATGGGGATTGCTTCGCTACTGGTACTGGGGGTAGTGCTAATACCATGGCGTCGTACCATAGTTTGCTGGAAATATTCCAGGCTGGTAGGAGGCAAGCAAATTCCCACAGAAAAGTACCAGCAGTAATGTTCAGGGACCCGCGCTTGTAGAAGAAGATGACAACGCGGGAGAAATAGTGACGGCTGGGGACCGACTATGGACACGAGGCATGAGGAATGTGGTTGTGAAAAGCTTCCACCTCCATGAGCCTAAAAGACCACATTTCAAGTGAAAGCAGCTTTACAGGACTTCCTGTGAGAATTGACACGCAGGGTAGATAGGGTTTCCCTCTATGCCAGTCCATTCACCGAGCTAAATACAACTGTCAGCAAAAAAGGTTGTAGACTGGCTCCGTACTGTCCCTGGCCACATTCACCTGTCCACGTGTTTGTGGTTAGGTGGTCCTTCCCAGTAAGTGCACTGGGGAGGGCACGGTTAATGTTGTGGGACCCATGCTTGTGGAAGGCGGAGGCGATACCGGGAAATATAGTGGCGGCTGGGGACCGAGTATGGACACCTGGCCGCCGCCGGCATGAGGTTGTGAAAAGCTTCCGCCTCCACAAGCTTAAAAGGCCTTATTTCAAGTGCAAAAACCTGCCCAGAAATCTGGCAGTTTAGTGTTGCAGCCTGTGGGAGGGTGGGTGGCTGGCTGCATACTTGTGCTTGCATTCCAAGTAACAGAAAACTAAGCAGATGGTGGCCTCTATCATCATCATGGCCTCACCTTGGCACTATGAACTCTCCTGAAGGAGAAGCCAGGGCCCACCGGAGGAGTCTCCGGTTCTCTGGTGGGCCCGTCCAACCCTGCGGAAATGCAGCCCTGGCTAAGAAAAGTGTGGGGGAAGGTTCCTGGACACTCTATGGCTGCTTTTTTAATGTGTATCAGCCATGCTTATGCATGTTATTTCTCAAGCCGCATTACAGATCAGGCCATTGTCCAACTCTGTATTCAAGAAATTAAATGCGCAAAGAAAGATGTGTGTGTGTTAATGCACCACCGACAAGGGTGAGTTGATGTTGGACGGGCGGCCATTGCTTCTGCAACAAGCTGCATAACAGGACTTCCTGTGAGAAATGACATGCAGGGTAGATAGGGTTTCCCTCTATGCCAGTCCTTTCACCGAGCTAGATACAACTGTCAGCAAAGAAAGTTGTGGACTGGCTCCGTACCGTCCCTGGCCACATTCACCTGTCCACGTGTTTGTGGTTAGGCCGTCCTTCCCAGTAAGTGCACTGGGGAGGGCACGGGTAATGTTGTGGGACCCATGCTTGTGGAAGGTGGAGGCGATACCGGGAAATAGAGTGTTGACTGGGGACCGAGTATGGACACCCGGCTGCCGCCAGCATGAGGTTATGAAAAGCTTCCGCCTCCACGAGCCTAAAAGGCCACATTTCAAGTGCAAGCAGGTGGCAAAAATTTGGCAGTATAGAATTGCCGCCTGTGGGTGGGTGGGAGGATAGCTGCCTGCATACTTGCGCTTGCATTCCAAGGAATGGGGTAGAGACAACTGAACGCTGCAGTGGGACAAGGACGTGGACGGTGATTGTTGCAAGTCTGCAATGACAGGTTCATGGCGGGAGGCATCTTCGCATGCGCAAAGGATCATTAATAATGGGCACACTTTTAGGCAGTGACCTGGGAGTCAGAGATGCTTCCAGAGGTCTTCCCCAAGCTGTTCCCATGACTTTTCAGCACTGTATGCATGTGTCTGATGATGTGTCACACACCACATAGCCAGATAAGGTTGTAAAATGTTAAAATTAAATTTCCTGGTGAATGCATTTGTTTTGGTTGAAAGCAGTGCAAAAACGCATCAAAAACACTACGTGTGAACATAGCCCATGCTGTGGAGGAGTATTTTTGTTTTTAGTTATTTATTTTGCTTTATATACATTGTACTTGTCATGGAAAGGAGGTTCCTTAACATATTTCCCAGGAAAATCCATTTTGGCTTCATTTTGGTTTGTTTTATTGTGAGTCCGTAAAAGTGGTGTAATACCCTGAAAAATGCTTGAGTTTCCCATAGACTTACATTGGGCTCGTTGCTCGGGTCGCTCGCTCATCACTAAATGTCATCAAAGAATAACTATAATTGCATATCTATAAGGCGTTTTTACATCCAAAGGTCATTTTTATCTTACAGTACTAAGTAATATTTATACTACATGTAACTGTACAGCTGAGCAAAACACACACATACAAATATATATATATATATATATATACTGGGGTTTCCAGTGGCGCTGGTAGGAAGTCCAAAATCCTGCTGCAACTTGGGACAGTGACCACTCAGTGTCCTACCAATATCTAGCATATCATTTTTTTAATATACTATTACAAAAAAACATATATATATATATATATATATACTGTATATATATATATATATATATATATATATATATATATACAGTATATACATACAGTATATAAAAAATTTATATATAAAATTGCTCTGGATAATAGACTTGAAGAGATGTAAAGTTAAAATGGAGAAGTTTTTATTTTTAGATATTCAGTAATCGATTAAAATAAGCAGTTGATAGATATGTTAAGATCAGTAAATAACGAATAAAAACAATGTAGCATAAATCCTCATGATTTAGGGTGGTAGTCCTAGTTAGGAGTGGGTATAATTGTTGGTGGTCCCCCAGGAGAGAGGAAGAATGAGTTAGTTAACCCATTTACCCCCGAGGGTGATTTGCACGTTAATGACCGGACCAATTTTTACAATTCTGACCACTGTCACTTTATGAGGTACTGTCACTTTACTCTGGAACGCTTCAAAGGATCCCGCTGATTCTGAGATTATTTTTTCATGGCATATTGTACTTCATGATAGTGGTAAAATTTCTTCGATATCACTTGCGTTTATTTGTGAAAAAATTGGAAATTTGGTGAAAATTTTGAAAATTTTGAAATTTTCAAAATTTGAATTTTTATGCCCTTAAATCAGAGAGATATGTCACACAAAATAGTTAATAAATAACATTTCCCACATGTTTACTTTACATCAGTACATTTTTGGAATTTTTTTTTTTATTATTGAGCTATAAGGGTTGAAAGATGACCAGCAATTTCTCATTTTTCCAATAAAATTTACAAAACCATTTTTTAGGGACCACATCACATTTGAAGTCACTTTTAGGGGTGTTTATGACAGAAAATACCCAAAAGTCACACCATTCTAAAAACTACACCCCTCAAGGTGCTCAAAACTAGTGTTGAGCCACCCCCGTAGTGTTCGAGTTCGGTTCGGTTCGTCGAACACCCGTGTGTTCACCGAACTGTTCGTCGAACTGTTCGTCGAACACCGTTAAAACCATTTTCACCACCTGCCAGGCCAGCATCAGCAGAAGTAGCAAAACTACCAGCCTGACCACCACCAGCATGATCAGGCACATGGCAGCAATGCACCTGACTTTGTGGGCCGAACCCCATGGTCCAGGAACTGTGTCTGTGGGTGACACCACTGCTTCTTCCATTGTTGTGCATGCAAGCCAATCCCCTGTCCATAGTGCAGGCGAAGATTAGGGTTGAGCCACCCCCGTAATGTTCGAGTTCGGTTCGGTTCGTCGAACACCCTTGTGTTCGTCGAACTGTTCGTCGAACACCTTCGAACACCGTTAAAACCAATGGCAGGCAAACAAAAACACATAGAAACACATAGAAAACACCTTCAAAGGTGTTCAAAAGCTGACAAACTGCTCAGAAGACACAACTAACACATGGAAAAGTGACAAGTACATATAGTCATGCGAAAAGAAAAGAGGTGCAGGAGTAAAAGGAGGGGGAGACACAGATATAGGCATGTCATGCCCTTCTAAAATCCAAAAAGTGAGAAGCCGAGACGGCCAGTCCGCTCCTGCCCGTGCCACCTCCGTGTCGCCGGGTTTGTGCCAGAGCCGCGGTGAACCCTGACGGCCAGCCCCCCTCTCCCAATACTGGTGCCTGTCCGCTGGTGGGTCGAGAGAGCCCCCCTGTGGTGGAGGCAGCTCTAAGCTTTTTAATTTAAATTGTCCCTCTAATTTGAATGAATACACTTTAAATCCATTTACAAGGATCTATTGGAGGGCAAGTCTCATGCCAGCAGCCGCGTAATTCCAGCTCCAGTAGCGTCCACTAAAGCTGCTGCAGTTAAAAAGCTTTTATAAGGATCGAGCTCGGCTGTCCACCGCAAGGCATCCTAGTGCCAGTCCCAGCCCCTATGCCTTGGGGTGCCTCCTGATGCTCTTCACTGAGTATCCCGTGGTCCCGAAGCATTTCCTTTGAAAAAATTAAGTGTCCAAACTACAGGTGGTGTAGCTTGCTTAACAGCCGGGATAATCCGCTGACTAGCAGACACTGCTACTAGGCACAAAGTATTTCCTGGGCTAGATGCAGTTAAAAATTTGTAAGTAGATACTCTCGTTGGATGCTGAGAAAGCATTCCATAGAGTCTCCTGGCACGCCATATATGATTCTCTTAAAAAGCTTGGGGTAGGGGTCTAGGGGACCCTTTTATAGCCAAAATCACGGCCCTGTATCACAATACGTCACCTAGGCTGAAGATAAATGGAACTGTAGCACCGAGGGCTCGGTTGCTACAGACGTATTGCACCTCACCCAGAGGTGTGATATCTCACTCTCAGATAAGGATGGAGTGTGGATCAGGACCCGACACCTGCATGCATTACACCACATTGCCGTGGGGCAGGGCGACCAATATGCCCCTGAGATGGGCACGACAGTCCCTGTCCCTGGCTGGAGTGGGGGGAGGAAACACTGAGGAAGGGGAACCCTGCAGTGCAGGAGCAGGGAGGAAGCAGTTCCTGGGTGCATTGAGAAGGGAGTATAAAAGGTGGGCACCATCTTAGTTCAGTGCAGAGAAGTCTGAGCAGAAGTGGCAGGGAGCAGGGGCTCTGCATGAGCTCTGCTCCGGAGGCGGGCCTAGTAACAGAGGCCCAGGCCTGCAAGAGGGAGAAGGAAGGAAGAGGAGCGGAGAAGGCTCCAGGAACGAGGAATGAAGGGATCCCAGGGGTGCGGACGGGCGAGTCGCCACCGCACGCCCGAATCCACCTGCGTGGAGGGGTCAGGCCAAAGGGGGAGACCGGTCCCCGAACTAGTGGAGGCAGGAAACGACCCTCAGCTAGAAGCCGCAGGCTCTGACATTTTATGTGGCGCAGCCCCTTGCTCCACCCGCTAGGAAGGCACCACATAGGGTCAGGGAAACTGGCGCCAAGTTTACCAAGAGGAGGCCCGAGGCAGCCGGACAGAAGTGTGGGTAAGAAAGGCCAGACAAAGGACACACAAAGGGGGTCCTGTGAAGCACTCCAAAGTTATCTGGGAGTTGTCTGAGCCCCTCACCTGGTGAGCACAGTACGACGTGGGCAGCCGTTACCTGCAGACGTGGTCTGGATAATAAGAACTGTGAGTAAAGGCCCTGAACTGCATCACTGACTCCGTGTCGTTACTGCTGCTGCCCTGCACCATCACCCCCATCCTCCGCATACACTGCCCTGAGGCTATACTCCTCCCGTGGGGAGTTATGCTACGCTCTGCTGCACCCACAACACCAGCCTTAGCGGTCTGCCCTGTAGCGGCGGTTCACTCTGACCGCAATCCACGGGTGGCGTAGTCGGACATTTAAACATCAAAACCACATAAATAGTTCCGCCACTGGTTTGACCGCCCTGAGCCACGGAACCGGATCGCCGCCACGAAGACTACAACCACCAGCATCCACCAAAAAGGGTCCGGCTCCGGGTGTCCCAAGGCCCAGGGGGTGCGTCAGAACATTTTCATCACCTTTCACAATCACCAATGGGACAAGGCAGGGATGTCCTCTGTCCCCTCTCTTATACATCCTAGTGACGGAGCACCTGCTCTCATCAATTCGCCATAACCCCAATATTAGGTGGATTGAGGTGGGAGGCACCGAGTACAAGTGCTCTCTATTTGCTGATGATGTCCTAGTATATATCACTCAATCACATATATCCATCCCTGCTGTTATGGCTGAAATAGATCACTTTGTTACATGGTAAAATTTTAAAATCAATGCAGCGAAGTCTGAGGCCCTCGATGTCTCCCTCCCTAAATCCATATAGGATTCCATCCAGTCCAACTTTCCCTTTGCCTGGCCCTCACAGGGTATCAAATACTTAGGAATTCCTATTCATAGAGACCTCTCCCATCTATGTTATCTTAATCTTGGGCCCTTTATTGAACAATTCCATACAGACCACGGTTGGCAAGTTAGAACTGTAAGATTCACTACGTGAACCACTGGTGTTTTGTGGAAAAGCACATGTACACCGCGTTCCAAATTATTATGCAAAAAGTGTTTAGGAGTGATAAGGGAAGAATTTGTTTGTTTGTCAGTTAAACTCATTGATGGTGATGTGTGTCAGGGCTCTTTATATCACTGTAAGCAATTGCAGACACCTGTGCTAATTAGTTTGGCAGGTGTGTCCAATGAAAGGCAAGACTACTTAAGAAGGCTCTCTCACATTATTAAGCAGCCTACATTTTCTGCCAAAATGGGAAAGAAAAAGGATGTGTCGGCTGCTGAGAAGCAACAAATTGTGGAGTGTTTAGGTCAAGACATGACTACAATCAACATTGTGCGATGATCAGGATGAAGTGTCTTGGCAATCAAGAAGTATGTAGCTGATTCACAGTACACACGTGTGCGTGCTGATAAGGGCAAATTGAGGACTCTTTCCTACAGGCAATTACGTCAGGTTGAAAGAGCAGCGGCAAAAAAGCCTTGTCATAGCAGCAGACAAGTTTTTGAAGCTGCTTGTGCCTCCAACGTCCCCCGAACAACAAGATGCAGGGCCCTTCAGAGGTTTGCAGCTGTGCATACGCCATCCTGTCGACCTCCTCTATCCACTTCACACAAGCAGAAACGGCTCCAGTGGGCCAAACATTACATGAAGACTGATTTCAAAACTGTTTTGTTCACGGATGAGTGCCGTGCAGCGCTCGATGGTCCAGATGAATGGAGTGGAGGATGGCTGGTTGATGGACACCCCACGCAAACACGGCTACAGCGCCAACAAGGATGAGGTGGAGTAATGTTTTGGGCTGGAATCATGGGGAGAGAGATTGTCAGCCCCTTTAGGATCCCTGAAGGCGCTAAAGATGAACTCCATAATGTATGTGGATTTTCTCAAACAGCACTTCCTGCCATGGTTCAAGAAGAAGAACCGTGTATTTCACAGCAAGATCATTTTTCTGCATGATAATGCACCATCTCATGCTGCACATAAAACATCTGCATCTCTGGCTGATATGGGCATAAAAGGGGACAAACTTATGGTGTGACCCCCATGCTCCCCTGACCTCTACCCCATTCAGAACCTTTGGAGCATCATTAAAAGGAGTGTCTATGATGGCGGGAGGCAGTTCACATCTAAGCAACAGCTCTGGGAGGGTATTCTGTCCTCATGCAAAACAATTGAAGCAGAAACCATCCAAAACCTGACAAATTCAATGGACGAGAGAGTTCAGAAGCTCCTTTCGAACAAGGGGTCCTATGTGAAAATGTAACATCACCTAGAATAAAGTTTTGAGTTGAAAACTGTTTGATTTCAGTTTCTAACAACCTGCTAATGCTTATAATTTCAAAAATGACCATTTTTTTGGTCTTTATTAAAATGAAAAGGTTGATCGAAAAGTTTGGGGGATCTAAGAGTGTGGCAACCCAGTAGTCATGATTACTTCGAATTCTGACAATATGAGGGTCATGCTGCAGGTAGTGCAGCAAGAAGGCACTTATGTGTCTTGCGCATCTCGGAGCCCCAAAATTATTTTCCGGGCTAGATGCAGCTAAAAATTATTTTTAATTTTAAATCTGGTGAAGCTTATTATAGATGGCCTAATAGGATCAGTGCTGCACACTGCTACAAAGCCCAAATTATTTTCCAGTCAAGATACAGATAAACATGATTAGTAATTTGAAAGCTTAAAATGGTTGGTAGGGTGATTTTAACCAATCATCAAGCTTTTACTCTCCCCAGGATGACACAGGGGTAGAAAAGTCGTTTCGGATCCATGATTTGTTCATCTTTATGAACGTGAGTCTGTCTACATTATCAGTGGAGAGCCGCGTGCGCTTATCTGTCAGCACACCACCAGCAGCGCTGAACACACGTTCAGACAGAACGCTGGCTGCGGGGCATGACAAGATCTCCAAGGCGTAAGTGGCTAGCTCCGGCCATTTATCCAGATTGGAAGCCCAAAAAGAGCAAGGGTCCAGTGACACAGTCGTGGCTTCAATGTTTACTTGGAGATACTCCTGTACCATCGTCTCTAGGCGTTGACTATGTGTCAGACTTCTTGTCTCCTGTGGCCTTGCAAAGGATGGGCTAAAAAAGTGGTGAAATGATTCCGCAAAATTGATGTTACCAGCAGATACTGTGGTTCTGTTACGGTTTGAGTGCTGAACACTTGACGGTCCCACGGTTGGCAAGTTGGAACTGTGAGATTCACTACGTGCACCCCTGGTATTTTGTGGAAAAGCACATGTAAGATTCTGCAACAGTCTCTGCTGATACTCCTGCATGTGTGCATCCCTTTCTATGGCAGGAATAATTTCTGCAAATTTACTTTTGTACCGGGGATCTAACAGTGTGGCAACCCAGTAGTCAGGATTATTTCTAATTCTCACAATTCGAGGGTCATGTTGCAGGTAGTGCAGCAAGAAGGCACTCATGTGTGTTGCGCATCCAGGAGCACCAAGTCCCTGTTGTGTTGGTGGCGAGGTAACAATCATGCTTCCTTCCTCTGTCCTCTAACCCCAACCTCGCACAACAGAAATGTGATCAAGGTCTCCCTCATCTGATGAGTCTTCCATCAGTTCGTCCTCCACTTCTTCCTGGGCTCCTGCACCTTCCTCACTAGTTTGGCTGCTACCATGCGCCCTGGTAAAATCATCTCCCCCACCCTCACATGCCTGCCGCCTTGGTGCTGCCGACCGTCTGGACCTTGCAGATGTTAGCCCTTCCGCATACAACTCCTCCTCCTCTACTTCCTCCACCTCCTCTTGTGCCACCACCTGACTCCGAATTCTGTTTAACATGTGCTCCAGCATGTAAATCACCGGAATAGTCATGCTGATAATGGCATCGTCAGCACTAAACATCTTCGTCGCCATTTCAAAACTGTGCAGAAGGGTGCATAGGTCCCTGATCTGAGACTACTCCTCCAGCGTGATTTGCCCCACCTCTGAATCTCGTTGGCCCAGGCTATACGTCAGAACTTATTGCACCAGGGCTTGTCGGTGCTGCCACAGTCGCTGCAACATGTGCAGAGTTGAATTCCACCGGGTAGGCACATCGCATTTTAGCCGGTGAAGTGGCAGGCCCAACGACTTCTGTAGAGATGTAAGTCGCTGAGCTGCGGGATGCGAACGGCGGAAGTGAGCACACAGCGACCGTGCCCTCTGCAGAAGGCCATCTAGTCTGGGATAGTGGGCTAAAAATTGCTGGACAACCAGGTTCAACACGTGAGCCATACAAGGCACGTGTGTGACATTGCCCCGGCGAAGGGCCGCACCCAGGTTTGCAGCATTGTCGCACACGGCCTTCCCTGGTTTCAGGTCCAGTGGAGACAACCATTCATGAAATTGGTTCTCCAGAGCTGACCACAACTCCTCAGCTGTGTGACTCACATTTCCCAGACATTTCAATGTAAAAACCGCCTGATGACGTTGAGCCCTACTGCCAGCATAGTAAGGAGGTGTGCAGGATCCCTTCTGCGCAGTTAGAAAGCTTGTGGCATGACCAGACAGGCTTTGGGTGCAGGTGGAAGACCGAGAGGAGGTTGAGGAGGCAGAAGCAGTGGAGGAACTTTGACATAAAGAGGATTGACGCACAACTCGTGGGGACGGCAAGACTTGGACAGCAGCCCCTTGTCCTGCTGTCACCATAGTTACCCAGTGCCCAGTCAGCGACATGTAACGCCCCTGTCCATGCCTACTCGTCCAAGTGTCTGTGGTGAAATGCACCCTGTCACACACAGAGTTTCTCAAAGAAGCGGTGATGTTGTGTGCGACATGCTGGTGGAGCGCAGGCACACCTTTCTTTGAGAAGTAGTGCCGACTGGGCATCTGGTACTGGGGCACTGAGACAGACATAAGGTCTCGAAAATCCTCTGTGTCCACCAGGCGGAAAGGCAGCATTTCTGTAGCCAAGAGCTTGCAGATGGTGAAACTCAACCTCTTAGCTTTCTCATGGCTAGGAGGAAATGGTCTTTTACTTGTCCACATCTGAGGGACCGAGGGCTGGCTATTGTGCTTAGACGGGGTTGATAAGGGTGTCCCCGGCAAACTGCCGGTCTGTGAGGAAGATGCAGGCGGACATGTTAGGTTGCCTTGATCCAAAGGTGGTGCTATCGATGTCGGACAGCGCTCAAGACCAGCTGGTGTTACCACCTCCAAAGAAAATGATGACCTGCCAATCACGCTGGCTGTTGCGGGTAAAGAGGTGGCAGGTCTGCGCCCCAAAACAGGTGTGACTGCTGTCCCCCCAGTCACAGAGGATGAAGAGGCCGCGGATGCACAAGATATGGCAGACGGTGGTTGGCCCGGCCGGCTAGGCCGCATTGTAGCACACTGAGCTTCCCACTGCAACTTATGCTTCATGTCCATGTGCCGGTTCATGCATGAAGTACTCAAACTATGTATTTTTTGGCCTCTACTTAGCTTTTGCTAACAAATGTTACAGATAACACAAGTTGGGTCATCTATATCGATCTGAAAAAATGCCCAGGCTATGCAAGGCTTAGCACCCATGCGACCTGAAGAGCCACCACGACTTGTGGTGAGAGGCAGAGTTGTGTTTGAGGATGCAGTTGTTGACGTGCTTCCAGTACTACGTCTCTGTCCAGGAAGGCGCAACCTGACCTCGTCGTCACTAGCATCTTCCTCCACCTCCTCTGCTGACCTCATCTCTTGGCTGACTGTGGGTTGACAGTAAGTGGGATCTCCGACCTCATCATCATCACCCTGTGCGTTATCACACCCGTCGTCCTCAGAGCCAACCTGTTCCTGCCCTGACAAAAAACTAAAGTTGTCGCTCCAATCAGGTATTTGAGTCTTATCATCGTCTTCCTCATTGTCTCCACCAACAGGAGTTACAGTTTGGGAATGAGGGTCTACATTATGGTCAGAACCTTCTGCGTCTGGTCCTGGATCCGACTCATAAAGATTCTGGGCATCAGTGCAGATCATTTCCTCGTCTGGATTCACAGAAGCGCTGGAGTCGACCTCTGATTCCCAGGCTATAGTATGAGTAAACAGCTCTGCAGACTCAACCATCTGTTCTACCTCATACTCAGACGGGCAGCTGGAGATTTGGGAGCTGTGAGGAAGCAAGTGCGATTTGGGTGACACCTTTGAGGACTGGAGTATTTGTGATGTTGAAGTTGATGTGGAGGAGAGCCCACTTAAAGGAGCACTTGATATCCGTTGAAGCACCTGCTGTTTTTGTGCCTCATCTGGAATTTGTAGCGATTGGCGTGGCCGTAAGAAAGGGATCTTATCACATTGTCCGCTAAAAGAAGTAGACATTTTAGTTTGGCTGGAAGATGGTCTTTCTTCTGCACCTACCCCACGGACACAACCTTTTTTCCCCTTCCCAACACGCCTATTCCCCTTTCCACCAGCAGCAGGCCTTTTTCCACTCATTTTGGTGGTTAACTAATTCACAACTCTGGAGTTGTTTGCACAAAAAAACAATGGATGGTAACCGAGCAGAGCTGAGTGGCCAAACTGTGGTATTAGGCCAAAACTATTGGCTGGGTTTTTTATTCAATTTGCAACCTGATGGAGGTCAGTATAGATGGACTAATAGACCAAGTCCCACACACTGCTAGAAGCCCAAATATTTTTTCAGAGCTAGATGCAGAAAAAAATTATTTTTAATTTGCAACCTGATGGAGGTCAGTATAGATGGACTAATAGACCAAGTCCCACACACCGCTAGAAGCCCAAATATTTTTTCAGAGCTAGATGCAGAAAAAAATTATATTCAATTTGCAACCTGCTGGAGGTCAATATAGAAGGACTAATAGAACAAGTCCCACACACTGCTAGAAGCCCAAATATTTTTTCAGAGCTAAATGAAGAAAAAAATTATTTTTAATTTGCAACCTGATGGAGGTCAGTATAGATGGACTAATAGACCAAGTCCCACACACTGCTAGAAGCCCAAATATTTTTTCAGAGCTAGATGCAGAAAAAAATTAATTTTAATTTGGAACCTGATGGAGGTCAGTATAGATGGACTAATAGAACAAGTCCCACACGCTGCTAGAAGCCCAAATATTTTTTCAGAGATAAATGAAGAAAAAAATTATTTTTAATTTGCAACCTGATGGAGGTCAGTATAGATGGACTAATAGACCAAGTCCCACACACTGCTAGAAGCCCAAATATTTTTTCAGAGCTAGATGCAGAAAAAAATTATTTTTAATTTGCAACCTGATGGAGGTCAGTATAGATGGACTAATAGACCAAGTCCCACACACCGCTAGAAGCCCAAATATTTTTTCAGAGCTAGATGCAGAAAAAAATTATATTCAATTTGCAACCTGCTGGAGGTCAGTATAGAAGGACTAATAGAACAAGTCCCACACACTGATAGAAGCCCAAATAATTTTTCAGAGCTAAATGAAGAAAAAAATTATTTTTAATTTGCAACCTGATGGAGGTCAGTATAGATGGACTAATAGACCAAGTCCCACACACTGCTAGAAGCCCAAATATTTTTTCAGAGCTAGATGCAGAAAAAAATTATTTTTAATTTGCAACCTGATGGAGGTCAGTATAGATGGACTAATAGACCAAGTCCCACACACCGCTAGAAGCCCAAATATTTTTTCAGAGCTAGATGCAGAAATTTTTTTTATTCAATTTGCAACCTGATGGAGGTCAGTATAGATGGACTAATAGACCAAGTCCCACACACTGCTAGAAGCCCAAATATTTTTTCAGAGCTAGATGCAGAAAAAAATTATTTTTAATTTGCAACCTGATGGAGGTCAGTATAGATGGACTAATAGACCAAGTCCCACACACTGCTAGAAGCCCAAATATTTTTTCAGAGCTAGATGAAGAAAAAAATTATTTTTAATTTGCAACCTGATGGAGGTCAGTATAGATGGACTAATAGAACAAGTCCCACACGCTGCTAGAAGCCCAAATATTTTTTCAGAGATAAATGAAGAAAAAAATTATTTTTAATTTGCAACCTGATGGAGGTCAGTATAGATGGACTAATAGACCAAGTCCCACACACTGCTAGAAGCCCAAATATTTTTTCAGAGCTAGATGCAGAAAAAAATTATTTTTAATTTGCAACCTGATGGAGGTCAGTATAGATGGACTAATAGAATGATGCTATGCCCAAAAGATTTTACTTCACTAGGTGCAGTAAAAAAATTGGTATTCTATACACAGGTGGTATATCTTGCAACACAGATAGGCTACTCCACTGACTAACACACTCTGCAATAGGCCAAAAAGGATTAGCTTTGCTAGATTCAGCCAAATGCTGTGAAAAAAACTTGCACAGCACTGGCACAGACCTGCCTGGCAAAAACTGATAGGAACTGATGTAACCTAGTCCTGAAAAGGACTCCAATTACAATTAGTCTTTACTCCCACAATCTATCTATTTAAGAGCACAGACCTGCTTGATAAAAGTCGTAGGAAATGCTGTAACCTAGTCCTTAAAAGGACTGCAATCACAACTATTCCCTACTCCCAAGCTATCTGTATATTTGTGCGAAAATTGGCTTGAAATTAACAAGGTATAGCGCACACAGCAACAGCGGTGCCGTCTAACACGCAGCTGCAGCAGTGAGAAAATGGTGGCGACGGGGAAAATGGCTTGGTCTTATAGGGCAAGGACATGTGACATACACTGCCAATCACACATGCCCTTGCTTGTGTGAAAAAAAGCACTTCGCTCCGTGTGTGTGCTGCTGATAGGCTGACAGATTGCACCTCCCCACTGCAAATGCGGGAAAGAGAAAAAAAAATGGAGATCTTCATTGTTCCTGCAGAGATCCATCCCCTGCCCCTCCCCCCGCCCCGCTGTACACTCAAACTGCGTATTAACATTAATTTTCATCATTACTGAGAAAAAATCCAGTTATGATTTTGGTGCACGAACAGTTATCGAACATAACCTCGAACAGCCGAATTTTTCTCAAATTGTTCGTGTTCGCCGACCGGCTCGAACACCGCCCAAAACAGCTCGAATTTGAGATTGGCGAACAGTTCGAGTAGAACAACACTCATCTCTACTCAAAACCACATTCAAGAACTTTATTAACGTTTAACTTTTTTCCTAAAAATGTTACTTTAGACCCAATTTTTTTTATTTTTGCAGGGGTAACAAGAAAAAATAGACCCCAAAGTTTGTTGTGCAATTTCCCCTGAGCACGCAGATACCCCATATGTGGGTAAAAAACACTGTTTGGGTGCACGGCAGGGTTCGGAAGGGAAGGAGCGCCATTTGACTTTTTGATTGTAAAATTTGCTTGAATAATTAGCAGACGCCATGTTGCGTTTGGAGAGCCCCTGATGTGCCTAAACAGTGTAAAACCCACACAAGTGACACCATTTTGGAAACTAGACCCCTCAGGGAACTTATATAGATATGTGGTGAGCACCTTGAACCCCAAGGTTCTTCACAGAAGTTTAGAACATTGAGCCGTAAAAATAAAATTTTCACATTTTTGCAGCAAAACTGTTTTTCAACCTCCAATTTTGCATTTTCATGAGGGTAACAGGAGAAATTGCACAATATAATTTGTTGTGCAATTCCTCCTGAGCATGTTGATACCCCATATGTGGGGGAAAACTACTGTTTGGGCGCACGGCAGGGTAAGGAAGGGAAGGAGTGCCATTTGACGTTTTGAATGTAAAATTTGCTTGAATACTTAGCGGATGTGCCCCTGATGTGCCTAAACAGTGGGAAAACCCCACAAGTGACACCATTTTGAAAACTAGACCCCTCATGGAACTTAGCTACATGTGTAGTGAGCACCCTGAACCCCCAAGTGCTTTGCAGAAGTTTATAACATGGAGCCGTGAAAATAAAAAAATCTAACTTTTTCCACAAAAATTATGTTTTAGCCCCATTTTTTTTTTATTTTCACAAGGGTAAGAGGAGAAAATGGACCCCAAAAACTTTTGTACAATTTCTCTTGAGTAGGCCAATACCCCATATGTGGGGAAAACACAGTGTTTGGGCTCACGGCAGAGTTCAAAACGGAAGGAGCATTGTGTGACTTCTTGAACGCAAAATTGGCTGGAATCGAGAGCGGACGCCATGTCGCGTTTGGAGAGCCCCTGATGTGCCTAAATAGTGGAAACCCCCTACAAGTGACCCCATTTTGGAAACTATACCCCTCAAGGATTTTATCAAGGGGTATAGTGAACATTTTGAAGCCAGAGGTACGACAAAGAATTTGATAACATTAGGTCATATTGGATAAGTTGTCATTACTCTTGAGCGCAAGTGCTCGCTACTTGAGTTTGCATCAGGTACATGGGTATGCACCATGTATCACATGTGCTCGAGTGACATGCTCGAGTCCCCGCTCGCATGTTTCATGGTTATTAGACACCCAAAAAAAAACATGAGGGGATCGCTCGTGCATGGCAGGCAATCCCCGCGAGTTTTTTTTGCCCACGAAGCATATGGGGTGGAGACTCGAGCATGTCACTTGAGCACCCGCGATACTCAGTGCATTCCCGAGCACTCGATGCATACTCAAGTAGCGAGCACTTGCGCTCAACACTAGTCACCATATCGTCATCTTTTTTCTTTTACTTTGGAAAAAAATCCCTCGCCCAACCCTAACACAACCCTAGAGTTTATTTTTTACTCCGTTCCTTGTGCGGTATTAGTGATTAGACGACTTTATTCTTCGGGTCGATGCGATTACAGCAATACCAGAATCATATCGGGTTTTTATGATTGACAGCTGTCACACACTAAAAGACGCCTTTTTTTTGCAAAACCTAGTTTTTGCATCGCCTTATTTTGAGAGCTATAATTTTTCCATATTTTGGTAGACAGAGTCATGTGATGGCTTGTTTTTTGCAGGATGACTTTTGTCGCTTTTATTGATGCCTTTTTCAGGCAGTTGACATTTTTTGATCACTTTCTATTCCAATCTTTGTGAGGCAGAATTAACAAAAAACAGCAATTCCAGAATTGTTTTTATGGGTTTTTTTTTATGCTGTTGCGCGTGTGGCAAAATTGATAAGGCAGCGTTATTCTTCGGGTCAGTACGTTTACTGCGGTACCACATTTATATCATTTTTCTATGCTTTGGCGCTTTTACACAATAAAAGCTATTTTATAGAAAAAAATATTTTTTTTGCATCGCTTTATTCTGAGATCTAAAACTTTTTTATTTTTCAGCTAACGGAGATGTATGGCAGCTTATTTTTTGCAGGACTAGATGACCTTTTCAGTGGTACCATGTTTTTTTATATTCTTCTTTTTTATCGCGTGTTATTTCATTTTTTGTTTGGCTGTATGATGATAAAGAATTGTTTTTTGCTTAGTTTTTTTTTTTTTTTTACCGTGTTCACTAAAGGGATTAACTAGTGGGACAGTTTTATAGGTCAGGTCGTTCTGGACGCGGCGATACTAAATATGTGTACTTTTATTGTTTATTTTTTTTATATTAATATTTGTTGATGGCTACATTATATTTTTATTTTTGGTGGATTATATTTTTTTTATATTTTTACAATTTTTTTTAAATTTTTTTTTCATTTTTTAACACTTTTTGGACTTTTATTCTGTGTTCCTCTCTGGGACTCTCACTTTTTTATTCTGATTGCCTGTATAGCACAGGAATGCAGCACCATCCCTATGCTATGCAGGCTGTCAGTGCTGCAGATGCAGAAGATATTTTGGTCATGCACTGCGCATGACCAAAATATCTTCCTGCTGTCTGGTGACCTGGATGTTGTCATGACGACATTGGGTCATCATGGCAACATCCGGGAAGCCGCTGCAGACAGCGCTGGAGGCCCGGAGAGGAGGTGAGTATTGCAATCACCTCCCCTTGCCCCCCGCAATGCTGCAATTGACTTCAATCGCAGCATTGAGGGGGTTAATGTGTTGGGAGCGGTGCAGGACCGCTCCCTGCACATAGCACTGGGTGTCAGCTGGGACTGTCAGCTGACACCCGGCGGCCATCGCCCCGCACCGCTTGTGTGAGGGCGCGATCGCCATATGACCTAATAATACGTCATTAGTCCAATTGGCCCAGGTCACCATGACGTACTATTAGGTCATACGTCAGAAAGGGGTTAAAGATTAGAGCTATTAATCTGGACACAGGTATTAGTTGAAGGATGTTGGTAATGCCTCCATGGGGCCAGAGAAAGTTGAGTCTTGGAGGTAGAAGTTTACTTAAATTATTGCTGGTAGTATGAAAGCTAGGAGAACAAAAAAGGGTATTTAGGTATGATGTATGGTTAATCACAATATTAGATAGGTATTAGTTACCTGATTAGTAGGGTTTCAGTATGTGCTCCCTACTTGAAAAGGAGAGTAGATGAATGTCCGTGCCCCAATAGGATCTAGTGGGAAAGAAGGGGGTTTGGGGGAAGGCAGAAAGTTATGGGACTAAGAGGGAGAGGGGGAAAATAGCTGGTTGTTGGGTTCGAGGTGTTACCTGATTGTAGTAGTACCGGAATCAGACGAAGGAAAAAGTGTTACCATTGTAGCCCCCTGTATAGGTGAATAAGCCGGGGCCTAGCTGTGGGATCATATAGGTGTATATGGGTGTGCTAGGGTTAGATGGCTTGCCCCAGAGGGTTGCTGTGGTCTAAGGAAAAAATAGGGGTTAGTTTTAGCAAGTATGGTAAGTAGAGATGAGCAGTGTTCGACTCCAACTGTTCGCCAATCTCAAATTCGTGCTGTTTTGAGCAGTGTTCGAGCCGTTCGGCGAACACGAACGATTTGAAAAAAATCCGGCTGTTCGAGGTTATGTTCGATAACTGTTCGTGCACCAAAATCATAACTGGATTTTTTCACAGAAATGCTGATAATCAATGTTAATACGCAGTTTGAGTGTACAGCTGGGCGGGGGGAGGGGCAGGGGATGGATCTCTGCATAAATAATGAAGATCTCCATTTTTTTTTCTCTTTACCACATTTACAGTGGGGAGGTGCAGTCTGTCAGCCTATCAGCAGCGCACACATGGAGCGAACTGCTTTTTTTCACACAATCAAGGGCATGTGTCATTGGCAGTGTATGTCACATGTCCTTGCCCTATAAGACCCAGCCATTTTCCCCGTCGCCACCATTTTCTCACTGCTGTAGCTGCGTGTTAAACGGCACTGCTGTTCCTGTGTGCGCTATACTTTCAGTGTTAATTTCAAGCCAATTTTCTCAGAAATAAACAGATAGCTTGGGAGTAGGGAATAGTTGTGATTGCAGTCCTTTTGAGGACTAGGTTACAGCATTTCCTATGACTTTTAGCAGGCAGGTCTGTGCTCTTAAATAGATATGTTGGGAGTAGGGACTAATTGTTATTGCAGTCCTTTTGAGGACTATTTTACAGCATTTCCTATCACTTTTTGCCAGGCAGGTCTGTTGCAGTGCTGTGCAAGTGTTTTTCACAGCACTTGGCTAAATCTAGCTAAGCAAATCCTTTTTGGCCTCTTGCAGTGTGGGTTAGTCAGTGGGGTAGTGTATCTGTGTTGCAAGCTACACCACCTGTATATAGAATACAATTTTTTTTACTGCACCAAGCCAAGTAAAACCTTTTGGGCATAGCATCATTCTATTAGGCCATCTAAACTAAGCTCCACCAGCTTGCAAATTGCAAATAATTTTTATCTGCATCTAGCTCGGAAAATAATTTTGGGCTTGTAGCAGTGTGTGGGACTTAGTCTTAGTCCATCTATACTAAGCTCCACCAGCTTGCAAATTACAAACAATTTTTAGCTGCATCTAGCTCGGAAAATAATTTTGGGCTTGTAGCAGTGTGTGGGACTTATTCTTAGTCCATCTATACTAAGCTCCACCAGCTTGCAAATTACAAATAATTTTTAGCTGCATCTAGCTCGGAAAATAATTTTGGGCTTGTAGCAGTGTGTGTGACTTATTCTTAGTCCATCTATACTAAGCTCCACCAGCTTGCAAATTACAAATAATTTTTAGCTGCATCTAGCTCAGAAAATAATTTTGGGCTTGTAGCAGTGTGTGGGACTTATTCTTAGTCCATCTATACTAAGCTCCACCAGCTTGCAAATTATAAATAATTTTCAGCTGCATCTAGCTCGGAAAATAATTTTGGGCTTGTAGCAGTGTGTGGGACTTATTCTTAGTCCACCTATATTAAGCTCCACCAGCTTGCAAATTACAAATAATTTTTAGCTGCATCTAGTTCAGAAAATAATTTTGAGCTTGTAGCAGTGTGTGTGACTTATTCTTAGTCTATCTATACTAATCTCCACAAGCTTGCAAATTACAAATAATTTTTATCTGCATCTAGCTCGGAAAATAATTTTGGGCTTGTAGCAGTGTGTGAGACTTATTCTTAGTCCATCTATACTAAGCTCCACCAGCTTGCAACTTACAAATAATTTTTAGCTGCATCTAGCTCAGAAAATAATTTTGGGCGTGTAGCAGTGTGTGGGACTTATTCTTTGTCCATCTATACTAAGTTCCACCAGCTTGCAAATTACAAATAATTTTTAGCTGCATCTAGATCGGAAAATAATTTTGGGCTTATAGCAGTGTGTGGGACTTATTCTTAGTCCATCTATACTAAGCTCCACCAGCTTGCAAATTACAAATAATTTTTATCGGCATCTAGCTCGGAAAATACATTTATGCTTGTAGCAGTGTGTGGGACTTATTCTTAGTCCATCTATACTAAGTTCCACCAGCTTGCAAATTGCAAATAATTTTTAGCTGCATCTAGCTCAGAAAATAATTTTGAGCTTGTAGCAGTGTGTGGGACTTATTCTTAGTCGATCTATACTAAGCTCCACCAGCTTTCAAATTACAAATAATTTTTATCTGCATCTTGCTCGGAAAATAATTTTGGGCTTGTAGCAGTGTGTGGAACTTATTCTTAGTCGATCTATACTAAGCTCCACCAGCTTGCAAATTACAAATAATTTTTACCTGCATCTAGCTCGGATAATAATTTTGGGCTTGTAGCAGTGTGTGGGACTTATTCTTAGTCCATCTATACTAAGCTCCACCAGCTTGCATATTACAAATAATTTTTATCTGCATCTAGCTCGGAAAATAATTTTGGACTTGTAGCAGTGTGTGGGACTTATTCTTAGTCCATCTATACTAAGCTCCACGAGCTTGCAAATTACAAATAATTTTTATCTGCATCTAGATCGGAAAATAATTTTGGGCTTGTAACAGTTTGTGGGACTCCTTCTATTAGTCCATCTATACTAAACTCCACCACCTGTGTATTTAATAAAATTGTTTTACTGCATCTAACCCAGCCAATTCTTTTGGGCTAATACCACAGTTTGGCCACTCTGCTCTGTTTGTTTCCCATCCATTGTTTTTTGTGAAAACAACTCCTGAGTTGTCAATTAGTTAACCACCAAAATGAGTGGAAAAAGGCCTGCTGCAGGTGGAAAGGGGAATAGGCATGTTGGGAAGGGAAAAAAAGGTTGTGTCCGTGGGGTAGGTGTTAAAGCAACAGTAACATCTGCAGAAGAAACACCATCTTCCAGCCAAACTAAGATGTCTACTTCTTTTAGCGGACAACGTGATACAATCCCATTCTTACGGCCACGCCAATCGCTACAAATTCCAGATGAGGCACAAAAACAGCAGGTGCTTCAGCGGATACCAAGTGCTCCTTTAAGTGGGCTCTCCTCCACATCAACTTCAACATCAAAAATACTCCAGTCCTCAGAGGTGTCACCCCAATCGCACTTCCTTCCTCACAGCTCCCAAGTCTCCAGCTGCCCGTCTGAGTATGGGGTAGAACAGATGGTTGAGTCTGCAGAGCTGTTTACTTATACTATAGCCTGGGAATCAGAGGTCGGCTCCAGAGCTTCTGTGAATCCAGACGAGGAAATGATCTGCACTAATGCGCAGAATCTTTATGAATCGGATCCAGGACCAGAGGCAGAAGGTTCTGACCATAATGTAGACCCTCGTTCCCAAACTGTAACTCCTGTTGGTGGAGACAATGAGGAAGACGATGATGAGATTCAAATACCTGATTGGAGCGACAACTTGAGTTTTTTGTCAGGGCAGGAAGAGGTTGGCTCTGAGGACGACGGGTGTGAGAACACACAGGGTGATGATGACGAGGTTGCAGATCCCACTTACTGTCAACCCACAGTCAGCCAGTCGATGAGGTCAGCAGAGGAGGTGGAGTAGGATGCTAGTGACGATAAGGTCAGGTTGCGCCTTCCTGGACAGAGACGGAGTACTGGAAGCATGTTAACAACTGCATCCTCAAACACAACTCTGCCTCTCACCACAAGTCGTGGTGGCTCTTCAGTTCGCATGGGTGCTAAGCTTTGCATAGCCTGGGCATTTTTTCAGATAGATAAGGATGACCCAACTCATATTATCTGTAACATTTGTCACCAAAAGCTTAGTAGAGGCCAAAAAATCCATAGTTTGAGTACTTCATGCATGAACCGTCACATCGATATGAAGCATAAGTTGCAGTGGGAAGCTCACTGTGCTACAATGCGGCCTAGCGGGCCGGGCCAACCACCGTCTGCCCCATCTTGTGCATCCGCGGCCCTTCTCAACCCCGTCTAAGCACAACAGCAAGCCCTCGCTCCCTCAGATGTGGACAAGCAAAAGACCATTTCCTCCTAGCCATGAGAAAGCTAAGAGGTTGAATTTCACCATCTGCAAGCTCTTGGCTACAGAAATGCTGCCTTTCCACCTGGTGGACACAGAGGATTTTCGAGACCTTATGTCCGTCGCAGTGCCCCAGTACCAGATGCCCAGTCGGCACTACTTCTCAAAGAAAGGTGTGCCTGCACTCCACCAGCATGTCACACACAACATCACTGCTTCTTTGAGAAACTCTGTGTTTGACAGGGTGCATTTCACCACAGACAATTGGACGAGTAGGCATGGACAGGGGCGTTACATGTCGCTGACTGGGCACTGGGTAACTATGGTGACAGCAGGAGAAGGGGCTGCTGTCCAAGTCTTGCCTTCCCCACGAGTTGTGCATCAATCCTCTTTATCTCGAAGTTCCTGCACTGCTTCTGCCTCCTCAACCTCCTCTTGGTCCTCCACCTGCACCCAAAGCCTGTCTGGTCATCGCACACACTTTCTAACTGTGCAGAAGGGATCCTGCACACCTCCTTAATATGCTGCCAGCAGGGCTCAATGTCATCAGGCGGTTTTTCCTTTGAAATGTCTGGGAAATGTGAGTCACACAGCTGAGGAGTTGTGGTCAGCTCTGGAGAACCAGTTTAATGAATGGTTGTCTCCACTGGACCTGAAACCAGGGAAGGCCGTGTGCGACAATGCTGCAAACCTCGGTGCGGCCCTTCGCCGGGGCAATGTCACACACGTGCCTTGTATGGCTCCCTTTTTAGGCCACTATCCCGGACTAGATGGCCTTCTGCAGAGGGCACGGTCGCTGTGTGCTCACTTCCGCCGTTTGCATCCCACAGCTCAGCGACTTACATCTCTACAGAAGTCGTTGGGCCTGCCACTTCACCGGCTAAAATGCGATGTGCCTACCCGGTGGAATTCAACTCTGCACATGTTGCAGCAACTGTGGCAGCACCGACAAGCCCTTGTGCAATACGTTCTGACGTATAGCATGGGCCAATGGGATCCAGAGGTGGGGCAAATCACGCTGGAGGAGTAGTGTCAGATCAGGGACCTATGCACCCTTCTGCACAGTTTTAAAATGGCGATGAAGATGTTTAGTGCTGACGATGCCATTATCAGCATGACTATTCGGGTGATTTTCAAGCTGGAGCACATGTTAAACAGAATTCAGAGTCAGGTGGTGCGACAAGAGGAGGTTGAGGAAGTAGAGGAGGAGGAGTTGTATGCGGCAGGGCTAACATCTGCAAGGTCCAGACGGTCGGCAGCACCAAGGCGGCAGGCAGGTGAGGGTGGGGGAGATGGATTTACCAGGGTGCATGGTAGCAGCCAAACTAGTGAGGAAGGTGCAGGAGCCCAGGAAGAAGTGGAGGACGAACTGATTGAAGACTCATCAGATGAGGGAGACCTTGATCACATTTCTGTTGTGCGAGGTTGGGGGGAGAGTGCAGATGAAGGAAGCATGATTGTTACCTCGCCACCAACACAACAGGGACTTAGTGCTCCTGGATGCGCAAGACACATGAGTGCCTTCTTGCTGCACTACCTGCAAAATGACCCTCGAATTGTCAGAATTCAAAATAATCCTGACTACTGGGTTGCCACACTTTTAGATCCCCGGTACAAAAGTAAATTTGCCGAAATAATTCCTGCCATAGAAAGGGATTCACGCATGCTGGAGTATCAGCAGAGACTGTTGCAGAATATTACATGTGCTTTTCCACAAAACACCAGTGGTGCACGTAGTGAATCTCACAGTTCTAACTTGCCAACCGTGGGACTGTCGAGTGTTTAGCACTCAAACCGTAACAGAAACACAGTATCTGATGGTAACAGCAATTTTGCGGAATATTTTCACAGCTTTTTTAGCCCATCCTTTGCAAGGCCACAGGAGACAAGAAGTCTGACACATTGTCAACTCCTAGAGACGATGGTACAGGAGTATCTCCAAGTAAACATCGAAGCCATGACTGTGTCACTGGACCCTTGATCCTTTTGGGCTTCCAATCTGGATAAATGGCCGGAGCTCACCACTTACGCCTTGGAGATCTTGTCATGCCCTGCAGCCAGCGTTCTCTCTGAACGTGTGTTCAGCGCTGCTGGTGGTGTGCTGACAGATAAGCGCACGCGGCTCTCCACTGAGAATGTAGACAGACTCACGTTCATAAAGATGAACAAATCATGGATCCGCAAGGACTTTTCTACCCCTGTGTCATCCTGGGGAGAGTAAAAGCTTGAGGATTTCATAAAATCACCTCACCGACCGTTTTAAGCTTTCAAATTACTAATAATTTTTAGCTGCATCTTGTCTGGAAAATAATTTTGGGCCTGTAGCAGTGTGTGGTACTCATTCTATTATGCCATCTATAATAAGTTCCACCAGCTTGCAAATTACTAATAATTTTTAGCTGCATCTTGTCTGGAAAATAATTTTGGGCCTGTAGCAATGTGCGGTACTCCTTCTATTATGACATCTATACTAAGCTCCACCAGCTTGCAAATTACTAATAATTTTTAGCTGCATCATGTCGGGAAAATAATTATTGGCCTGTAGCAGTGTGCGGTACTCATTCTATTATGCCATCTATACTAAGCTCCACCAGCTTGCAAATTACTAATAATTTTTAGCTGCATCTTGTCAGGAAAATAATTTTGGGCATAGTAGCAGTGTGTGGTACTCATTCTAACCAACTGTTTTTAGCAACTCTGCGGCAATTGATGCCACTTAAGTGTTGTCTGTGCCACAAATTTTTGGAAAAAATGGAGACTCTTTTTGGAGTCACCTTGCTTTGTTTTACGTGACGTTGCCATCATCAATTAGAGGTGGGTTGCCCCCCCCCCTTTTAACCGTAAGAAAATACATACACTATGGCTTGGGGTAACACAGATGGTTGAGTCTGAAGAGCTGTTTACTCAGAGGTTTGCTCCAAAGCTTCAGTGTCTGCTAGTCAGCGTAGTAACCCAGCTGCGAAGCAAGCTGCACCGCATGTGTATCTAATAATGATTTTTAAATGCATCTAGCCTAGGCAGACTGTGGGGACCCCTAACCAAACCCAGACGCTCAGCCCCCTAACGCCCCCCTTTCATTGACAATACAATCATGTAACTCTTACAACTAGATGGGTGAGGATCAGTCACAGCTTTAATAACTCTTTATACTCATTCCATTAGAAATGCATTTTATTTCTAAAATAATTCAGCTTGTTGCAGCATGCCCTGTGTCTCCAGTCTCCACAACGGCAAGTTGGCCAACAAGTGTAACTCTCCAACATGTCCTTTCTATTTCCAGGCCACGGAGTATCCTGCTTACTTGTATGCAGGACTCCGACCCCCATCCATCACTCTTAATGCTTGTTCCACTCCGTCCTGGAGTCCTGACAGTAATATGTCCAGTCCAATATCCATTAAGTGAACACCGTCGGGTCGTATGAGGCCTGCTTTATCTCCTTCCAGTTGTCGGTGTCGTATCACTACACAGCCTCTGTCTCTTATAAATTTTGCCATCCGAATATTTATTACCTGCCTTGTCCGTTCGATGGCCGTGATGTCTCACGCACCTTGCCATACCGTTCTCAGCACAATCTTTGACCATAATATAGTTAGTTTTGTGAAAAATTCTCTGAAGCGCTCAGTGTCAAGTTTCATTGTTGCCATTAGTTATGCGCTCTTGTGATAAGCTATGTCGTTTCCCCCGGCCTGTATAACTAAGATGACCAGACCTCTTGCCTCTCTCCCTACATTGATTACCTCCATTAGTACCTGTGGCCATTGCAGGCCTCTAATACCTCTCCAGTTCAAACTCCAATTTCCTCCCGCCTGGGCGGACTTTCACCCTTCTTTCTGCACAATATTTTTACGAGATCTTAATCATTGCATAGCAAAAAAACAGCAAGGAAGTGGTATGTATATGTCATGTCCTGCTATGCACCTGTTCAAGGCTGAGTTAATCAGAAATTTAAACACACATACCATGTTAAAATCGTATAGCATAGAAACAATGCATATAAATGTAAATAATCAAAAAGAAAAAGAAAAGAAGAAAAAAGGAACATATATATAATAATAATCTATAAATGATCACTCATAATGATACATCAAATCATGTCTGATGTTTAAACCCGCTGGTACACGTGTATTTAAAGTATAAATCCACCAACTTTCTCTATTAAGGATCAGGTTTGTGCATCCGCTTGCATCCTCCTGCACCTTACTGCCGCCAGCATACTGCCAGTACCACAGCGCAGCACAACAACTAAAGGCTGAAAGCAGGGCAAACGACTGCTGGGCCCTGTACTGACGAAAGCACCTTGCACCTTGTTTCTTGTATGAAAAAACCTAACCACTAGGAACTCAGATATTTGCAGTTTCCTGCAAATAGGTATCTCTACCACACTAAGCAGCTCATTTTATGTACTCATAAGTTATGCAAATTTAGTACTAAGTACTACCAGTACTTACCAGTACTCTAGACCAAGCACACCCATATACACCTATATGATCTGACAGCTAGGCACGGGCTTATTCACCTATACAGGGGGCTACAATAGTAACGCTTTTTCCTTCGTCTGATTCCGGTACTACTACAATCAGGTAACAACTCGAACCCAACAACCAGCTAATTTCCCCCTCTCCATCTTAATCCCATAACTTTCTGCCTTCCCCCACTGCCCCTTCTTTCCCACTAGATCCTATTGGGACACGGACCTTCATCTACTCTCCTTTTCAAGTAGGGTGCACATACAATTGAAACCCTACTAATCAGGTAACTAATACCTGATCTAATATAGTGATTAACCATACATCATACCTAAATACCCCTTTTTTTCTCCAAGCTTTCATACTACCAGCATGGTATAAGTAAACCTCCAAGACTCAACTTTCTCTGGCCCCATGGAGGTATTACTAACATCCTTCAACTAATACTTGTGTCCAGATAACTAGCTCTAATCTTTAACTAACTCTCACTTCCTCTCTCCTACGGGACCACCGACAATTATACCCACTCCTAGCTAGGATTACCACCCTAAATCCTGAGGATTTATGCTACATTGTTTTTATTCGTTATTTACTGATCTTAACATATCTATCAACTGCTTATTTTAATCGATTACTGAATATCTAAAAATAAAAACTTCTCCATTTTAACTTTACACCTCTCCAAGTCTTTTATCCAGCGCAATTTTATATATAATTTTTTTTTATATATATATATTTTTATTTCTAATAATATATATATATAACACTGCTAGATTGCAGAGGTAAAAACATGCATTTATTACTTTGGAGAAACTTGTGTGACTGATTTAGAATCATGAAATATAATTAAATACACATTATTGTAATCTAAATAATAAATCAGTCTGTCTCCCCAGTAGTATGCTGAAGAATGCAAAGAAAATAAGCATTCATAAAACCCTTTGAAGGGACATACAAAGCAGATTTAGTATTGTAAAAGGTAAGTACCCATTATTGCAGTCACGGCAGCACACCAGCCTGTGTCCTCAATTCGCGATTCACATGTGTTGATTCCTCAGGGGTCGTGGCTAAATGTGTCAAGAGTCCAACATTACATTTCCGGCCTCTCCGATCACATAGTCAGATTGAGGCCAATCAAAGTGGCAGGAATGACGCGTGTGTATTTGCACTCAAAGATCCAGTCGCCATTAGTGTTGAGCATTCCGATACTGTAATATCGGGTATCGGCCGATATTCGCAGTATCGGAATTCCGATACTTAATTCCGATACTTTTACAATATCGAATACCGGAATCGGAAGTTCCCATAATGCCTGCGCTCTGCAGTGTCTGTGAAGGATGACAAGCTGGATGGCAGCGCGATCCAGCCTGTCATCAGAATGCCATCCCAGCAGGGGAGAATTCTCCTGATTGTTTAAAAGCCGGCGCGCGGTAAAAAGCCGCCGGCTTTTAAACAATCACACAGCCCCATACTGCTTCCCCGCAGCCTCCCACCCCGATCCTCCGCTCCCCTCGCCACCTCCCATCCCGATCGTAAGTTAGGACCGGGCAGGGAGCGCAGCACCAAGGAGCGAAGGACCCGGGCGGGGAAGCCGGCAGTGAAAAGACTTCACCGCCGGCTTTCCCGTTCTGTGCTGCGCTTTCCCGCCGGTTATTTCAAATGAACAGCTGAGGTATCAGCTGATGCCGATCAGCTGTTCATTTGAAGTAGCCGCGTGCCCTCAGAGGGTTCATGTGAGTTCATGCTTGACTGCATGAACTCACATGAACTTTCCCACGACCGCACAGGTCAGCCACACCTCACAGACCATCAGACCGTCATGATTAGTGTGTGTGCGGGGTGTCTGTGTGCGGGGTGTCTGTGTGCGGGGTGTCTGTGTGATGTTTGTGCGGGTGTCTGTGCGTGCAGGCAGACATAGGCCGATGTGACACTACTACTCCCATCGGCCTATGTCTGTCCCCCGTCCACTCCTGCCAGCAGGATCAGCTCGATGGGAGCAGTAGTTCCCATCAGTCTGATCCTGCTATTTAAATTGCCCTACTGTGCCCCAATAAATGTTAAATACATGTCATTGGTGGCCAGTGGTTACCTACAATAAATTAGTTCATACATTACCTGTCCCCGCCGATCGCCACCTAAAATAAAGTAAAAAATAAAAAACTACACCTATACTCACCTAGACACCTAATTCCCCGAAGCCATCGATCTCCTGTAATAAAATATAAAATAATAAACCACAACCTTATCCTTACCCCTCCGGAGTAGTCCACGAGTGTCCCACGAAGATCTCCAGTTCAGAGCAGCCACATAGAATGTGACCGCTCTGAACCGCTGCCGCCGCTAGAATGACGGGGCCGTAAAGCAGCCCCGTCATTGCATAAGCGGGTTCACCGGAGTTCAGGCAGCGCTGCTCCGGTTAGCTGCTTTACGGCCCTGCTGTATCGTGAGAAATTCCCACGGTACAGCACTGCCGTAAAGGAGGTCTCCGGAGCTGCGCTGCCTGAATGCACTCCGGTGACCTCAGTCAGTGGCTCCCGCTGCCGGGAGCGGACGTGTTCCCGGCAGTGTGAGCTTACAGCAGCCATGCACAGCTGTCACCATCTCCAGATGTGACAGCTGTGCATGGGAGATCAGCACAGGAACGTGGACAGGTAACTATTATTTTTAGTGAACTAAGAATTAAATAAAATGGTGTGTTTTATTTCAAATAAATTATTTTTTTCTGGGTGTAGTGTGTTTTTTCTTTTTAACACTTTGTAGGTTAGTAATGGGGGTGTCTTATAGACGCCCATCATTACTAACCTGGGCTTCATGGCAGCTGGCGCTGACATGAACCCCACCACTATTACCCCCTGCCACCGCACCAGGGCAGCGTGGAAGAGCGAGGCTAAGTGCCAGAATTGGCGCATCCTACGGATGCGCCATTTCTGGGGCGGCTGACGGCTGGTGTTTCTAGCCTGGGAGGGGGCCATTATTCATGGCACCCTTCCTGGGCTATTAATATCAGGCCCCAGCTGTCTGCCTAGCCTTTGCTAGCTATTAAAATAGGGGGGACCCCACGTCATTTTTTTGGGGGGGGTCCCCCATTTTAATAGCTAGTAAAGGCTAGGTATTCAGCTGGGGGCTGATATTAGTAGCCTGGGAAGCTCCGTGGGTTTTACCCCCTTCCCAGGCTTCAAACATCTGCCCCAGCCGTCTGCTTAACCTCCGCTAGAGACTAAAATTATGGGGGATCCCACGCCATTTTTTTTTTAAATAAATCCTTTATTTTAACACTAAATGACATTTGAGGAGTTAATAAAGATGCAGTCCCTAAATTATTATTTATTTTTTAATTAATTTTTCCCAAAACTTTTGACGTGGGCTTCGCCATATTTTTGTATGCCAGCCAGGTACAGCATCCAGCTTCTATGAACGCGCCATTTTCCGGGGCGGCTGCGGACTGCAATTTTCAGCGGGGGGGGGGAGGGGGGCAGAAAGCTTGGGCCTCCCTGCGCTGCGGATTCCAGCCCCCAGCTGCCTAGTTGTACCTGGCTGGACACAAAAATAGGGAGAAGCTCCACGTTTTTTTTTTTTTTCATTATTTCATGAAATTCATGGAATAATTAAGAAAAAAAGGGCTTCCCTATATTGTTGTGTCCGGCTAGGTACAAATAGGCAGCTGGTGGTTGGGGGCAGCCCGTTCCTGCCTGCTGTACCTGGCTGGACACAAATATAGTGCAAAGCCCCACGTCAATTTTTTTTAATTATTTCAGGAAATTCATGAAATAATTAAAAAAAAATTGACGTGGGGCTTCGCTCTATATTTGTGTCCAGCCAGGTACAGCAGGCAGGAACGGGCTGCCCCCAACCACCAGCTGCCTATTTGTACCTAGCCGGACACAACAATATAGGGAAGCCCTTTTTTTCTTAATTATTCCATGAATTTCATGAAATAATTAAAAAAAAAAAATGCGTGGAGCTTCGCCCTATTTTTGTGTCCAGCCAGGTACAACAAGGCAGCTGGGGGCTGGAATCCGCAGCGCAGGGAGGCCCAAGCTTTCTGGGCCCCACCCGCTGCAAATTGCAGTCCGCAGCCGCCCCGGAAAATGGCGCGTTCATAGAAGCGCCATCTTCTGGCGCTGTACCCAACTCATCCAGGGCCCTGGTGCGGTGGCTCACTGGGTAATAAAGGGGTTAAGGCCAGCTTGGCATTATCAGCTGGCCCTAAGCCCGAAATTCATGGGGTCACGCCAATATTAGACATGACCGCCATGAATTTCTAGTAAAGTATTTAAAAAAAACACAAACACCCAGAAAAAAGTCCTTTAATTGAAGTAAAGACACAATTCTTTATTGTTCTAAATTAAACCATACTTACCATCACGCCCATTCCAGCTGAAGCCAACGATCTCCTGCAATAAAAGTAAAATAATAAAGCAACATCATCCTTACCTTTCCATGGCTCCCACGACAGCTTCAGCTCTGCTTCATCGAGATGACAGCCTGGATCGCAGCAGAAAGTTGCCATCCAGCCTGTCATCCCGCAGACACTGAGAAGCGCAGGCATGCTTGCGCTCCTCAGTGTCAGGCTGTGACGGCATCCCGATAAGCCGAGTCTCTCACGCTCACCGCATGCGCAGGAGAATTTTCCCACGCTGTCAGTGACGTGCATGAGGTGAGCTGAGTTCATTGGACATGACCTCGGCTCATCTGGATGCCGTCACAGCCAGACACTGAGGAGCGCAAGCATGCCTGCGCTTCTCAGTGTCTGCGGGATGATAGGCTGGATGGCAGCGTTCTGCTGCGGTCCAGCCTGTCATCTCGATGTAGCAGAGCTGGAGCCGTCGTGGGAGCCATGGAAAGGTAAGGATGAGGTTGCTTTATTATTTTTCTTTTATTGCAGGAGATCGTTGGCTTCAGCTGGAATGGGCGTGATGGTAAGTATGGTTTAATTTAGAACAATAAAGAATTGTGTGTTTATTTCAATTAAAGGACTTTTTTCTGGGTGTTTGTGTTTTTTTTAAATACTTTACTAGAAATTCATGGTGGTCATGTCTAATATTGGCGTGACCCCATGAATTTCGGGCTTAGGGCCAGCTGATAATGCCAAGCTGGCCTTAACCCCTTTATTACCCAGTGAGCCACCGCACCAGGGCCCTGGATGAGTTGGGTACAGCGCCAGAAGATGGCGCTTCTATGAACGCGCCATTTTCCGGGGCGGCTGCGGACTGCAATTTGCAGCGGGTGGGGCCCAGAAAGCTTGGGCCTCCCTGCGCTGCAGATTCCAGCCCCCAGCTGCCTAGTTGTACCTGGCTGGACACAAAAATAGGGCGAAGCTCCACGTTTTTTTTTTTTTAATTCATGAAATTCATGGAATAATTAAGAAAAAAAGGCCTTCCCTATATTGTTGTGTCCGGCCAGGTACAAATAGGCAGCTGGTGGTTGGGGGCAGCCCGTTCCTGCCTGCTGTACCTGACTGGACACAAATATAGGGCGAAGCCCCACATCAATTTTTTTTAATTATTTCATGAATTTCCTGAAATGATTTAAAAAAAATTGACGTGGGGCTTCGCACTATATTTGTGTCCAGCCAGGTACAGCAGGCAGGAACGGGCTGCCCCCAACCACCAGCTGCCTATTTGTACCTGGTTGGACACAACAATATAGGGAAGCCCTTTTTCTCTTAATTATTTCATGAATTTCATGAAATAATTAAAAAAAAAAAATGCGTGGAGCTTCGCCCTATTTTTGTGTCCAGCCAGATACAACTATGCAGCTGGGGGCTGGAATCCGCAGCGCAGGGAGACCCAAGCTTTCTGGGCCACCCCCGCTGCAAATTGCAGTCCGCAGCCGCCCCAGAAAATGGCGCGTTCATTGAAGCGCCATCTTCTGGCGCTGTACCCAACTCATCCAGGGCCCTGGTGCGGTGGCTCACTGGGTAATAAAGGGGTTAAGGCCAGCTTGGTATTATCAGCTGGCCCTAAGCCCAAAATTCATGGGGTCACGCCAATATTAGACATGACCACCATGAATTTCTAGTAAAGTATTTAAAAAAACACAACACCCAGAAAAAAGTCCTTTAATTGAAATAAACACACAATTCTTTATTGTTCTAAATTAAACCATACTTACCATCACGCCCATTCCAGCTGAAGCCAACGATCTCCTGCAATAAAAGTAAAATAATAAAGCAACCTCATCCTTACCTTTCCATGGCTCCCACGACAGCTTCAGCTCTGCTACATCGAGATGACAGGCTGGACCGCAGCAGAACGCTGCCATCCATCCTGTCATCCCGCAGACACTGAGAAGCACAGGCATGCTTGTGCTCCTCAATGTCTGGCTGTGACGGCATAAAGATGAGCCGAGGTCATGTCCAATGAACTCAGCTCACCTCATGTACGTCACTGACAGCATGGGAAAATTCTCCTGCACTCAGCACTTCAGCGTGAGAATTTTCCCACACTGTCAGTGACGTGCATGAGGTGAGCTGAGTTCATTGGACATGACCTCACCTCATGTATGTCACTGACAGCGTGGGAGAATTCTCACGCTGAAGCGCTGAGTGCAGGAGAACTTTCCCACGCTGTCAGTGACGTGCATGAGGTGAGCTGAGTTCATTGGACATGAACTCGGCTCATCTGGATGACGTCACAGAGAGACACTGAGGAGCGCAAGCATGCCTGCCTTCTCAGTGTCTGCGGGATGACAGGCTGGATGGCAGCTTTCTGCTGCGGTCCATCCTGTCATCTCGATGTAGCAGAGCTGGAGCTGTCCTGGGAACCATCGAAAGGTAAGGATGAGGTTGCTTTATTATTTTTCTTTTATTGCAGGAGATCGTTGGCTTCAGCTGGAATGGGCGTGACGGTAAGTATGGTTTAATTTAGAACAATAAAGAATTGTGTCTTTATTTCAATTAAAGGACTTTACTCTGGGTGTTTGTGTTTTCTTTTAACTTTGACTATGGGGTTAGTAATGGGGGTGTCTTATAGACGCCTCTCCATTACTAACCTGGGCTTGATGTCAGCTGGCATTATAAGCTGACATCAACCCCAACCCTATTACCCCCTGCCACCGCACCAGGGCAGCGTGGAAGAGCGAGGCTAAGTGCCAGAATTGGCGCATCCTATGGATGCGCCATTTCTGGGGCGGCTGACGGCTGGTGTTTCTAGCCTGGGAGGGGGCCAATATTCATGGCACCCTTCCTGGGCTATTAATATCAGCCCCCAGCTGTCTGCCTAGCCTGTGCTAGCTATTAAATTAGGGGGGACCCCACGTTATTTTTTTGGGGGGGTTCCCCCATTTTAATAGCTAGTAAAGGCTAGGTATTCAGCTGGGGGCTGATATTAGTAGCCTGGGAAGCTCCGTGGGTATTACCCCCTTCCCAGGCTTCAAACATTTGCCCCAGCTGTCTGCTTAACCTCCGCTAGAGCCTAAAATTAAGGGGAACCCCACGCCAATTTTTTTTTTAAATAAATCCTTTATTTTAACACTAAATGACAAGTACAGTAATCAACACTGTCACTGTACTTCATATATATGTGACTGACATGTTTCTATCTATCTAATCTATGTGTGATTCTCTATTCTTTCTGTTCTAAATTGTCGGGTACAGATGCTGAATTGCCGGCCGGCTTTCTTAAAGAGACGGTGCATGAAAACACTATTATTTTTTTAAATAAATCCTTTACACTAAATGACAAGTACAGTAAGCAACACTGTCACTGTACTTCATATATATGTGACTGACATGTTTCTATCTATCTAATCTATGTGTGATTCTCTATTCTTTCTGTTCTAAATTGTCGGGTACAGATGCTGAATTGCCGGCCGGCTTTTTTAAAGAGACGGTGCACGAAAATACTAATATTTTTTTTAATAAATCCTTTACACTAAATGACAAGTACAGTAAGCAACACTGTCACTGTACTTCATATATATGTGACTGACATGTTTCTATCTATCTAATCTATGTGTGAAGCTCTATTCTTTCTGTTATAAATTGTCGGGTACCGCTGCTGAATTGCCGGCCGGCTTTTTTAAAGAGACGGTGCACGAAAACACTAATATTTTTTTTAATAAATCCTTTACACTAAATGACAAGTACAGTAAGCAACACTGTCACTGTACTTCATATATATGTGACTGACATGTTTCTATCTATCTAATCTATGTGTGATGCTCTATTCTTTCTGTTGTAAATTGTCGGGTACCGGTGTATGCCGCTGATGAATTGCCGGCTTTTCATGTCATTCTACATTATTCTTAGTTGTTTTACTTCATGTAGAATTAACCTACAAGGAAAGAAAGGGTTTATTTTCATTCCGATATTTGTGTCCCATTGACTTGCATTGGTTTCCGGTATCGGAATCGGCGATATCCGATACTTTTTGGGTATCGGCCCGATCCAATCCGATACGATATTTCCTGATATCGGAAGGTATCGCTCAACACTAGTCGCCATCCATCCGTCTATCTGTCAAACTTGCGGTCAGGTAGGCCAGTGCCTAGCCGCATCCCACACGAATACAACAGACCTGGAAACAAGATCTAAAAATATTTGTTCCTTGTAAATCCCCATAAATACTCTAGTTTGGAATTTTTCTTTTACAAATCTGATTGAGGATTATACTCTATACAACTACAGTAGCAATAGTTTGTGTATGTAAAACCAGCTGACAAATCCTCTATAAATCTTTCATCAAAATCTATAAAGTTAATTTGCTACACTTTGGCAGGTGTCTTTAAAAAGTAGAGCAAGCACCAAGGGTAAAATCTTCTTTTAAATCATGGTTCTGGATAAATAATTAAACATCTTTTCACATAGTCTTTATAGAGTCAGGATTTGTGAGATTTGTTTCTATCCTTTTTTTGCTTATTTTGCTTTATTTCTTCGTTTTATGTTAATACACTGCTGCTTTTGCTTACACAATTTTGATTATTATTGAGACACAGATTACATTTTTGTTCATACTGATTACCATTCCAGATTTTCCTATTGAGGTTTAACAATGGGCTTTCAGAGATTTTGATTTATTTCCAGCTAAAAAATAAGGCCACATCCCAGCAGAATTATTCACCGTATATTCTGACTAATTGTTCTGTAAAGCTAACAGTAGCTATCAGGAGACCACACATTTGCATATGCGAAAGAAAATGGTTCTGATGTTTGTTATTACCATGTTGGTTTGCTGTGCATGTCTGATAATTTTAGCATTTTACTGTAAGAAGAAATGAGCTTTCATGGATAGAATTTGACTAGCCAAAGGGCCAAAGATAATTTTATATCCAAAGTAAATTAAACTAACATTTCCATGTAATACTTACAAAACATATTAGCCTTATATAAACAGAGAAAAGACATTTGGGATACATGTGCCAAAAATGATTTTGCAAGCTGCCTTTTTCCATAGCATGGTGCAACATCTGGCGCAGGAAGCCCAGAACACACAACAGCAAATGCATATCTAGCAGTAAAATGAAGGTAATGAAAAAATGAACAAAATGATTATTGCACATCATATTCTAGTTTCATAACTGTCATTATTTAACTAGAAAATATACCATAAGGCAAAAATGCTTATGCTACAGTATTTAGTTTCATTAAACATTTTGCACAGTTAGGCTGCGTGCCCACTATGCATTTTTTAAGCGTTTCTTCAGTGTAATTTCCGCCGCGGAAAAGCTTAAATAACGCTTGTTAATAGGTCTGCAATGGTCCCCAATCATAATCCGCATGTGCTGTGCACATGCTGTGGAAGTTTACGCTGCGGATTATCATTGCGGAAAAATCCGCAGCACGACCATTAATTTTGCGGAATCACGGCGTTTTAGCCGCCATTGACTTACATTGGACTGCATAACATCCACATGACTACACGTGCACATGCTTATATTATTCGGTTCAATGCGTGGATGGTACCCAGGGCTGAATAAGAGGAGACTCTCCTCCAGACCCAGGTACCATAGTACCTGTAGTTAAAAAATAATTAAAATAAAAAATAAACATGTACTCAACTTCTGATGGCCCCCAGTCTCCTTCTCCGGTGTCTTCGGCTGCTCGCAGTGGTAAAAGGACCTTCCATGCCGTCATTTAGTCATGTGACAGGTCATGCGACCACTGACGTCGGCGTTTTTCCACGAACCCGAGCACGAGCATTGCCCCGAACATCCCTGGTTTCCCACTCTGTCATCTGCATGACAGTGCTAGAATCTGGAGCTGTGACCAGTGGTAAGATTATTACTGCGGGTCACAGCGCTGTCAGCTGTCAGCATGATCACCACAGCTGTGACAGTCACCCGCGGTAAAAAGCTTACCGCGGGCGACAGGCATCGGCTGATGGGACTACTAGCCCCATCATCTGGCGCCTGCTGTCACAGTACACAAGCTGCCCATGCACCACTGATGGGAGAAGTAATCTCTCATCAGCTGCGCTTGTGTAGCACCCCGAGGGCTCGGCTGCTACAGGGGTATTGCACCTCGAACCAGAGGTGTGGTATTCCACTCCCGGGTAAGGACGGAGTGTGGACAAGAACTCAGTTAGCTGCATGCACCACACTCACCCCATTTCCGTGGGACAGATCAACGGTACTCCCACCAGATAGATGTGCAGGTACGACAGCTTCTGTCCCTGGCTGGAGTGGGGGGGGGGAGGAACATCCCAGTAGTGTAGGAGCAGAGAGGGGAGGGACTCTGGGCATAGGTAGGAGCCCATTGGGTGCTGGTCACCTGGGCTCGGGTGTCAGAGGGAGTATAAAAGGTGGGCACCATCTTAGGAGTGAGTGGAGTCAGACAGAAGAAGAGTGAGAAGAGGAGTGACAGGGAGCAGCAGCCCTGTCAGGGTGCTGCCCCTGGAGGGAGCAAGAGTGAAGAAGAAAGGAACAAGAAGCAAGGAAAGAATGAAACATAAGGAAAGGCCCAGAGACATGAAGCAAGAAGGAACCCGAACACGCTAGGAGTCAGCGGGTGAAGGGTTGGCAGATCAGGGTACCGGATCCCAAACTGGTGGAGGCCACTTATCCTCAGCCAGGAACCGGAGGTCGTGGCCACGTCTTGGTGCGACCACTCACTACACTCACCACGAAGGCACGCCACATAGGGTCAGGGAGACCGGAGATAGGTTTCGCCACCAGAAGGCCCGAGGAAGCTGGACATGGGTGGGTCCCTAGTGGGGACGGCCAGAGAAAGGAACGGAGAAAGGAGTTCAAGGTCACACTCTGGAACTGCCTGGGGGTTGGTCGAGCCCCGTACCTGGTGGACGCAGCACGGCTCGGGTCGTCATCACCTGCAGGACTGACGTTAATAACAACTGTGAGTAAAGCATTGAAAACTGCAATCAGTCTCTGTGTTCCATCGCACCACCAGCACCATAGGTACCGGGACGCTCTTACTATCACTCCCTTCACCCGCACCGGCTGCCCTGGGGCTATACCTCTCCCGTTGGGGGTTATACCACCATAGCTGCACATATATACCACCGGCCTCAGCGGACTGTTTTGCAGCGGCGGCCTTGCGACCGCAAATCAACGGGTGGCGTAGTCGACATTTATAACATCTACAAAGACTGCCACACGTTTAACTTGACCACCTTGGGCACGGACCGGGTCCCCGCCACTCGGAGACTACAACCCCCATCGGATCCGGCTCCGGGTATTCCCTGCGTGCGCAACGCTACACAACACAGGCCCAGGGGGCGCGTCACTTGCAAAGTGAAAGTAAAAGTAAAAAAAAAGTTAAAATAAATAAATAATTATTTAAGTAAAAATAATAAACACATTATACTTACCTACCACTTACCTACACCTTGACCCTGATGTTCTAGTCCACTGTAAAAAATAAAAAAACACCATATACTCACCTCACAGCTTATCCCCAAAGCCATTGTCACCAGCAATAAAGGTAAAATAATAAACTAAACTCATCCTAACCTGTCCGCCGCAGTCCATATACCGAGTGTCCCACGTCGATCTCAGTTATAGCAAGGCCACATCCGGAGATGTGACTGTCCTATCCGGCAGCTGGTGATACACTGACAGGAGAGCTATGGCTCTTGCAGTGTATCGCAAGAAGCTGCCGGCACTGAGGTCACTGGAGTCTAAACAGCTGAAGATCAGCTGAGCACTCCGGTGATCTCACTTACGGCATTAGTGCTGTGTGAGAATTTTCCCACACAGCACTAATGCCATAAGTGAGATCACTGGAGCTCTCAGCTGAACTTAATCTGATGGAACTCAAGTGACCTCACCCCTGCAGCACAGCACTATGTGTATACAGTGCTGTCTTCCACAGCAGTGACATTAGAGAATACTGATGTCACTGCTGTAGAAGTGACCCAGAACGCGGTGAGACATTGGGATTACATCATGATGGCGGACTGGTGAGGGATATGGTTGTTTTTTATTTTTGGTTTCTTACAGGAGACGAGGGATTCGGGGACTGGGCGTTAGGTGATTATACAGTGTTTTTTATCTTTAAATAAAAAAAATAAAAAAAAAGACTTTATTCTGGCCGTGTCTTTATTGAAAACCCTTTACTAAAGGTCAGTAATGGGGGTGTCTTATAGACACCTCCGCATTACTAACCTGGGCTTCATGTCAGCCGTAAATACAAGGCTGACATGAACCCCACCCTATTACCCCACTCGCCACCACTACACGTTAGTGGGAAGAGTGAGACTAAGTGCCAGATTTGGCTCATCTTATGGATGCACCATTTCTGGGTCCTCTGAGGGCTGATGTTATTAGCCTCGGAGTGGGCCAGGATCCATGGCCCCTTCCCTGGCTATTAATCAGTTTACAGCTGTCTGTTTAACCTTTACTGGTTAGATTTTATATGAGGACCCTACGTCCATTCTTTTCTGGGGTACTCCTGTAATTTAGCTATTAAATGCTAAGCAAACAGCTGTGAGCTGTTATTAATAGGCAGAGAACATCTTTGGCTAATGGCCCCTTCCCCGGCTAGTAATATCAGTCCCCAGTTGTCAACTTTCTCTCTGCTGGTTATGAAAATGAAACAGGAGCCCATGCCATTTTTTTTATTTCATTCTTCATTTTATTTCATTTATAAGAAATCTTATGCCCACTGTGCTTGTTTTTGATGCAGCGTAAACTCACCCGCAGCATCTCAATTTCTGTAGCGAAGACTTGTGTCTGCAGACTTTGACTGATTGAAATGTCATTACTTGTGGTGGATCTGCATGTACTCACAAAACAAGTGCGCGTTAGAATTAGAGATGAGCGTTGTTCTACTCAAACTTTCGCCAATCTCAAATTCGAGCTGTTTGGGGCGGTGTTCGAGCCGTTCGGCGAACACGAACGATTTGAGAAAAATTCGGCTGTTCGAGGTTATGTTCGATAACTGTTCGTGCACCAAAATCATAACTGGATTTTTTCTCAGTAATGATGAAAATTAATGTTAATACGCAGTTTGAGTGTACAGCGGGGTGGGGGGAGGGGCAGGGGATGGATCTCTGCAGGAATAATGAAGATCTCCATTTTTTTTTCTCTTTCCCGCATTTACAGTGGGGAGGTGCAATCTGTCAGCCTATCAGCAGCGCACACATGGAGCAAAGTGCTTTTTTCACACAAGCAAGGGCATGTGTCATTGGCAGTGTATGTCACATGTCCTTGCCCTATAAGACCAAGCCATTTTCCCCGTCGCCACCATTTTCTCAGTGCTGCAGCTGCGTGTTAGACGGCACCGCTGTTGCTGTGTGCGCTATACCTTGTTAATTTCAAGCCAATTTTCGCACAAATCTACAGATAGCTTGGGAGTAGGGAATAGTTGTGATTGCAGTCCTTTTAAGGACTAGGTTACAGCATTTCCTACGACTTTTATCAGGCAGGTCTGTGCTCTTAAATAGATAGATTGTGGGAGTAAAGACTAATTGTAATTGCAGTCTTTTTCAGGACTAGGTTACATCAGTTCCTATCAGTTTTTGCCAGGCAGGTCTGTGCCAGTGCTGTGCAAGTTTTTTTCACAGCCATTTGGCTGAATCTAGCAAAGCTAAACCTTTTTGGCCTATTGCAGAGTGTGTTAGTCAGTGGAGTAGCCTATCTGTGTTGCAAGATATACCACCTGTGTATAGAATACCAATTTTTTTACTGCACCTAGTGAAGTAAAATCTTTTGGGCATAGCATCATTCTATTAGTCCATCTATACTGACCTCCATCAGGTTGCAAATTAAATATAATTTTTTTCTGCATCTAGCTCTGAAAAAATATTTGGGCTTCTAGCAGTGAGTGGGACTTGTTCTATTAGTCCATCTATACTGACCTCCATCAGGTTGCAAACTGAATATAATTTTTTTCTGCATCTAGCTCTGAAAAAATATTTGGCCTTCTAGCAGTGTGTGGGACTTTCTCTATTAGTCCATCTTTACTGACCTCCATCACGTTGCAAACTGAATATATTTTTTTTCTGCATCTACCTCTGAAAAAATATTGGGCTTCTAGCTGTGTGTGGGACTTGTTCTATTAATCCATCTATACAGACCTCCATCAGGTTGCAAACTGAATATAATTTTTTTCTGCATCTACCTCTGAAAAAATATTTGGGCTTCTAGCTGTGTGTGGGACTTGTTCTATTAGTCCATCTATACTGACCTCCATCAGGTTGCAAATTAAAAATAATTTTTATCTGCATCTACCTCTGAAAAAATATTTGGGCTTCTAGCTGTGTGTGGGACTTGTTCTATTAGTCCATCTATACTGACCTCCATCAGGTTGCAAACTGAATATAATTTTTTTCTGCATCTAGCTCTGAAAAAATATTTGGCCTTCTAGCAGTGTGTGGGACTTTCTTTATTAGTCCATCTATACTGACCTCCATCAGGTTGCAAATTAAAAATAATTTTTTGTCTGCATCTAGCTCTGAAAAAATATTTGGCCTTATAGCAGTGTGTGGGACTTTCTCTATTAGTCCATCTATACTGACCTCCATCAGGTTGCAAACTGAATATATTTTTTTTCTGCATCTACCTCTGAAAAAATATTGGGCTTCTAGCTGTGTGTGGGACTTGTTCTATTAATCCATCTATACAGACCTCCATCAGGTTGCAAACTGAATATAATTTTTTTCTGCATCTCCCTCTGAAAAAATATTGGGCTTCTAGCTGTGTGTGGGACTTGTTCTATTAATCCATCTATACTGACCTCCATCAGGTTGCAAATTAAAAATAATTTTTATCTGCATCTACCTCTGCAAAAATATTTGGGCTTCTAGCTGTGTGTGGGACTTGTTCTATTAGTCCATCTATACTGACCTCCATCAGGTTGCAAACTGAATATAATTTTTTTCTGCATCTAGCTCTGAAAAAGTATTTGGCCTTCTAGCAGTGTGTGGGACTTTCTCTATTAGTCCATCTATACTGACCTCCATCAGGTTGCAAATTAAAAATAATTTTTATCTGCATCCAGCTCTGAAAAAATATTTGGCCTTCTAGCAGTGTGTGGGACTTTCTCTATTGGTCCATCTATACTGACCTCCATCAGGTTGCAAATTAAAAATTATTTTTTGTCTGCATCTAGCTCTGAAAAAATATTTGGCCTTCTAGCAGTGTGTGGGACTTTCTCTATTAGTCCATCTATACTGACCTCCATCAGGTTGCAAACTGAATACATTTTTTTCTGCATCTACCTCTGAAAAAATATTGGGCTTCTAGCTGTGTGTGGGACTTGTTCTATTAATCCATCTATATACAGACCTCCATCAGGTTGCAAACTGAATATAATTTTTTTCTGCATCTACCTCTGAAAAAATATTTGGGCTTCTAGCTGTGTGTGGGACCTGTTCTTTTAGTCCATCTATACTGACCTCCATCAGGTTGCAAACTGAATATAATTTTTTTCTGCATCTAGCTCTGAAAAAATATTTGGGCTTCTAGCTGTGTGTGGGACTTTCTCTATTAGTCCATCTATACTGACCTCCATCAGGTTGCAAATTAAAAATAATTTTTATCTGCATCCAGCTCTGAAAAAATATTTGGCCTTCTAGCAGTGTGTGGGACTTTCTCTATTGGTCCATCTATACTGACCTCCATCAGGTTGCAAATTAAAAATTATTTTTTGTCTGCATCTAGCTCTGAAAAAATATTTGGCCTTCTAGCAGTGTGTGGGACTTTCTCTATTAGTCCATCTATACTGACCTCCATCAGGTTGCAAACTGAATACATTTTTTTCTGCATCTACCTCTGAAAAAATATTGGGCTTCTAGCTGTGTGTGGGACTTGTTCTATTAATCCATCTATATACAGACCTCCATCAGGTTGCAAACTGAATATAATTTTTTTCTGCATCTACCTCTGAAAAAATATTTGGGCTTCTAGCTGTGTGTGGGACCTGTTCTTTTAGTCCATCTATACTGACCTCCATCAGGTTGCAAACTGAATATAATTTTTTTCTGCATCTAGCTCTGAAAAAATATTTGGGCTTCTAGCTGTGTGTGGGACTTTCTCTATTAGTCGATCTATACTGACCTCCATCAGGTTGCAAATTAAAAATAAATTTTTGTCTGCATCAAGCTCTGAAAAAATATTTGGCCTTCTAGAAGTGTGTGGGACTTTCTCTATTAGTCCATCTATACTGACCTCCATCAGGTTGCAAACTGAATATATTTTTTTTCTGCATCTACCTCTGAAAAAATATTGGGTTTCTAGCTGTGTGTGGGACTTGTTCTATTAATCCATCTATACAGACCTCCATCAGGTTGCAAACTGAATATAATTTTTTTCTGCATCTACCTCTGAAAAAATATTTGGGCTTCTAGCTGTGTGTGGGACTTGTTCTATTAGTCCATCTATACTGACCTCCATCAGGTTGCAAACTGAAAATAATTTTTTGTCTGCATCTACCTCTGAAAAAATATTTGGGCTTCTAGCAGTGTGTGGGACTTTCTCTATTAGTCCATCTATACTGACCTCCATCAGGTTGCAAATTAAAAATAATTTTTATCTGCATCTACCTCTGAAAAAATATTTGGGCTTCTAGCTGTGTGTGGGACTTGTTCTATTAGTCCATCTATACTGACCTCCATCAGGTTGCAAACTGAATATATTTTTTTTCTGCATCTACCTCTGAAAAAATATTGGGCTTCTAGCTGTGTGTGGGACTTGTTCTATTAATCCATCTATACAGACCTCCATCAGGTTGCAAACTGAATATAATTTTTTTCTGCATCTACCTCTGAAAAAATATTTGGGCTTCTAGCTGTGTGTGGGACTTGTTCTATTAGTCCATCTATACTGACCTCCATCAGGTTGCAACTAAAAAATTATTTTTATCTGCATCTACCTCTGAAAAAATATTTGGGCTTCTAGCTGTGTGTGGGACTTTTTCTATTAGTCCATCTATACTGACCTCCATCAGGTTGCAAACTGAATATAATTTTTTTCTGCATCTAGCTCTGAAAAAATATTTGGCCTTCTAGCAGTGTGTGGGACTTTCTCTATTAGTCCATCTATACTGACCTCCATCAGGTTGCAAACTGAATATATTTTTTTTCTGCATCTACCTCTGAAAAAATATTTGGGCTTCTAGCTGTGTGTGGGACTTTCTCTATTAGTCCATCTATACTGACCTCCATCAGGTTGCAAATTGAATATAATTTTTTTCTGCATCTAACCCAGCCAATAGTTTTGGCCTAATACCACAGTTTGGCCACTCAGCTCTGCTCGGTTCCCCTCCATTGTTTTTTTGTGCAAACAACTCCAGAGTTGTGAATTAGTTAACCACCAAAATGAGTCGAAAAAGGCCTGCTGCTGGTGGAAAGGGGAATAGGCGTGTTTGGAAGGGGAAAAAAGGTTGTGTCCGTGGGGTAGGTGTTAAAGCAACAGTAACATCTGCAGAAGAAAGACCATCTTCCAGCCAAACTAAAATGTCTACTTCTTTTAGCGGACAATGTGATAAGATCCCTTTCTTACGGCCACGCCAATCGCTACAAATTCCAGATGAGGCACAAAAACAGCAGGTGCTTCAACGGATATCAAGTGCTCCTTTAAGTGGGCTCTCCTCCACATCAACTTCAACATCACAAATACTCTAGTCCTCAAAGGTGTCACCCCAATCGCACTTGCTTCCTCACAGCTCCCAAATCTCCAGCTGCCCGTCTGAGTATGAGGTAGAACAGATGGTTGAGTCTGCAGAGCTGTTTACTCATACTATAGCCTGGGAATCAGAGGTCGACTCCAGCGCTTCTGTGAATCCAGACGAGGAAATGATCTGCACTGATGCCCAGAATCTTTGTGAATCGGATCCAGGACCAGACGCAGAAGGTTTTGACCATAATGTAGACCCTCATTCCCAAACTGTAACTCCTGTTGGTGGAGACAATGAGGAAGACGATGATGAGACTCAAATACCTGATTGGAGCGACAACTTTAGTTTTTTGTCAGGCCAGGAACAGGTTGGCTCTGAGGACGACGGGTGTGATAAAGCACAGGGTGATGATGATGAGGTTGGAGATCCCACTTACTGTCAACCCACAGTCAGCCAAGAGATGAGGTCAGCAGAGGAGGTGGAGGAAGATGCTAGTGACGACGAGGTCAGGTTGCGCCTTCCTGGACAGAGACGTAGTACTGCATCCTCAAACACAACTCTGCCTCTCACCACAAGTCGTGGTGGCTCTTCAGGTCGCATGGGTGCTAAGCCTTGCATAGCCTGGGCATTTTTTCAGATCGATAAAGATGACCCAACTCGTGTTATCTGTAACAATTGTCAGCAAAAGCTAAGTAGAGGCCAAAAAATACATAGTTTGAGTACTTCATGCATGAACCGGCACATGGACATGAAGCATAAGTTGCAGTGGGAAGCTCAGTGTGCTACAATGCGGCCTAGCCGGCCGGGCCAACCACCGTCTTCCATATCTTGTGCATCCGCGGCCTCTTCATCCTCTGTGACTGGGGGGACAGCAGTCACACCTGTTTTGGGGGGCAGACCTGACACCTCTTTACCCGCAACAGCGAGCGTGATTGGCAGGTCATCATTTTCTTTGGAGGTGGTAACACCAGCTGGTGTTGAGCGCTGTCCGACATCGATAGCACCACCTTTGGATCAAGGCAACCTAACATGTCCGCCTGCATCTTCCTCACAGACCGGCAGTTTTCCGGGGACACCCTTATCAACCCCGTCTAAGCACAAAAGCCAGCCCTCGGTCCCTCAGATGTGGACAAGTAAAAGACCATTTCCTCCTAGCCATGAGAAAGCTAAGAGGTTGAATTTCAACATCTGCAAGCTCTTGGCTACAGAAATGCTGCCTTTCCGCCTGGTGGACACAGAGGATTTTCGAGACCTTATGTCCGTCGCAGTGCCCCAGTACCAGATGCCCAGTCGGCACTACTTCTCAAAGAAAGGTGTGCCTGCGCTCCACCAGCATGTCGCAAACAACATCACCGCTTCTTTGAGAAACTCTGTGTGTGACAGGGTGCATTTCACCACAGACACTTGGACGACTTAGGCATGGACAGGGGCGTTACATGTCGCTGACTGGGCACTGGGTAACTATGGTGACAGCAGGACAAGGGGCTGCTGTCCAAGTCTTGCCGTCCCCACGAATTGTGCGTCAATCCTCTTTATGTCAAAGTTCCTCCACTGCTTCTGCCTCCTCAACCTCCTCTCGGTCTTCCACCTGCACCCAAAGCCTGTCTGGTCATGCCACAAGCTTTCTAACTGCGCAGAAGTGATCCTTACTATGCTGGCAGTAGGGCTCAACGTCATCAGGCAGTTTTTACTTTGAAATGTCTGGGAAATGTGACTCACACAGCTGAGGAGTTGTGATCAGCTCTGGAGAACCAATTTCATGAATGGTTGTCTCCACTGGACCTGAAACCAGGGAAGGCCGTGTGCGACAATGCTGCAAACCTGGGTGCGGCCCTTCGCCGGGGCAATGTCACACACGTGCCTTGTATGGCTCACGTGTTGAACCTGGTTGTCCAGCAATTTTTAGCCCACTATCCCAGACTAGATGGCCTTCTGCAGAGGGCACGGTCGCTGTGTGCTCACTTCCGCCGTTCGCATCCCGCAGCTCAGCGACTTACATCTCTACAGAAGTCGTTGGGCCTGCCACTTCACCGTCTAAAATGCGATGTGCCTACCCGGTGGAATTCAACTCTGCACATGTTGCAGCGACTGTGGCAGCACTGACAAGCCCTGGTGCAATACGTTCTGACGTATAGCCTGGGCCAACGAGATCCGGAGGTGGGGCAAATCACGCTGGAGGAGTGGTCTCAGATCAGGGACCTATGCACCCTTCTGCACAGTTTTGAAATGGCGACGAAGATGTTTAGTGCTGACGATGCCATTATCAGCATGACTATTCCGGTGATTTACATGCTGGAGCACATGTTAAACAGAATTCGGAGTCAGGTGGTGGCACAAGAGAAGGTGGAGGAAGTAGAGGAGGAGGAGTTGTATGCGAAAGGGCTAACATCTGCAAGGTCCAGACGGTTGGCAGCACCAAGGCGGCAGGCATGTGAGGGTGGGGAGATGGTTTTACCAGGGCGCATGGTAGCAGCCAAACTAGTGAGGAAGGTGCAGGAGCCCAGGAAGAAGTGGAGGACGAACTGATGGAAGACTCATCAGATGAGGGAGACCTTGATCACATTTCTGTTGTGCGAGGTTGGGGGGAGAGGACAGAGGAAGGAAGCATGATTGTTACCTCGACACCAACACAACAGGGACTTGGTGCTCCTGGATGCGCAACACACATGAGTGCCTTCTTGCTGCACTACCTGCAACATGACCCTCGAATTGTGAGAATTAGAAATAATCCTGACTACTGGGTTGCCACAATGTTAGATCCCCGGTACAAAAGTAAATTTGCAGAAATTATTCCTGCCATAGAAAGGGATGCACGCATGCAGGAGTATCAGCAGAGACTGTTGCAGAATCTTACATGTGCTTTTCCACAAACCACCAGTGGTGCACGTAGTGAATCTCACAGTTCCAACTTGCCAACCATGGGACCGTCAAGTGTTCAGCACTCAAACCGTAACAGAACCACAGTATCTGCTGGTAACATCAATTTTGCGGAATCATTTCACCACTTTTTTAGCCCATCCTTTGCAAGGCCACAGGAGACAAGAAGTCTGACACATAGTCAACGCCTAGAGACGATGGTACAGGAGTATCTCCAAGTAACCATTGAAGCCATGACTGTGTCACTGGACCCTTGCTCTTTTTGGGCTTCCAATCTGGATAAATGGCCAGAGCTAGCCACTTACGCCTTGGAGATCTTGTCATGCCCCGCAGCCAGCGTTCTGTCTGAACGTGTGTTCAGCGCTGCTGGTGGTGTGCTGACAGATAAGCGCACGCGGCTCTCCACTGATAATGTAGACAGACTCACGTTCATAAAGATGAACAAATCATGGATCCGAAACGACTTTTCTACCCCTGTGTCATCCTGGGGAGAGTAAAAGCTTGATGATTGGTTAAAATCACCCTACCAACCGTTTTAAGCTTTCAAATTACTAATCATGTTTATCTGTATCTTGACTGGAAAATAATTTGGGCTTTGAAACAGTGTGCAGCACTGATCCTATTAGCCCATCTATACTAAGCTCCACCAGATTTAAAATTAATAATAATTTTTAGCTGCATCTAGCCCGGAAAATAATTTTGGGGCTCCGAGATGCGCAAGACACATAAGTGCCTTCTTGCTGCACTACCTGCAACATGACCCTCATATTGTCAGAATTCGAAGTAATCATGACTACTGGGTTGCCACACTCTTAGATCCCCCAAACTTTTCGATCAACCTTTTCATTTTAATAAAGACCAAAAAAATGGTCATTTTTGAAATTATAAGCATTAGCAGGTTATTAGAAACTGAAATCAAACAGTTTTCAACTCAAAACTTTATTCTAGGTGATGTTACATTTTCACATAGGACCCCTTGTTCGAAAGGAGCTTCTGAACTCTCTCGTCCATTGAATTTGTCAGGTTTTGGATGGTTTCTGCTTCAATTGTTTTGCATGAGGACAGAATACCCTCCCAGAGCTGTTGCTTAGATGTGAACTGCCTCCAGCCATCATAGACACTCCTTTTGATGATGCTCCAGAGGTTCTGAATGGGGTAGAGGTCAGGGGAGCATGGGGGTCACACCATAAGTTTGTCCCCTTTTATGCCCATATCAGCCAGAGATGCAGATGTTTTATGTGCAGCATGAGATGGTGCATTATCATGCAAAAAAATGATCTTGCTGTGAAATACATGGTTCTTCTTCTTGAACCATGGCAGGAAGTTCTGTTTGAGATAATCCACATACATTATGGAGTTCATATTTAGCGCCTTCAGGGATCCTAAAGGGGCCGACAATCTCTCTCCCCATGATTCCAGCCCAAAACATTACTCCACCTCCTCCTTGTTGGCGCTGTAGCCATGTTTGCGTGGGGTGTCCATCAACCAGCCATCCTCCACTCCATCCATCTGGACCATCGAGCGCTGCATGGTACTCATCCGTGAACAAAACAGTTTTGAAATCAGTCTTCATGTAATGTTTGGCCCACTGGAGCCGTTTCTGCTTGTGTGAAGTGGATAGAGGAGGTCGACAGGATGGCATATGCACAGCTGCAAACCTCTGAAGGACCCTGCATCTTGTTGTTCGGGGGACGTTGGAGGCACCAGCAGCTTCAAAAACTTGTCTGCTGCTATGACAAGGCTTTTTTGCCGCTGCTCTTTTAACCTGACGTAATTGCCTGTAGGAAAGAGTCCTCAATTTGCCCTTATTAGCACGCACACGTGTGTACTGTGAATCAGCTACATACTTCTTGATTGCCAAGACACTTCATCCTGATCATCGCACAATCTTGATTGTAGTCATGCCTTGACCTAAACACTCCACAATTTGTTGCTTCTCAGCAGCCGACACATCCTATTTCTTTCCCATTTTGGCAGAAAATGTAGGCTGCTTAATAATGTGAGACAGCCTTCTTAAGTAGTCTTGCCTTTCATTGGACACACCTGCCAAACTAATTAGCACAGGTGTCTGCAATTGCTTACAGTGATATAAAGAGCCCTGACACACATCACCATCAATGAGTTTAACTGACAAACAAACAAATTCTTCCCTTATCACTCCTAAACACTTTTTGCATAATAATTTGGAACACAGAGTGAACCGCCGCTGCAGGGCAGACCGCTGAGGCTGGTGTTGTGGGTGCAGCAGAGCGTAGAATAACTCCCCACGGGCGGAGTATAGCCTCAGGGCAGTGTATGCGGAGGATGGGGGTGATGGTGCAGGGCAGCAGCAGTAACGACACAGAGTCAGTGATGCAGTCCAGGGCCTTTACTCACAGTTCTTATTATCCAGACCACGTCTGCAGGTAACGGCTGCCCACGTCGTACTGTGCTCACCAGGTGAGGGGCTCAGACAACTCCCAGATAACTTTGGAGCGCTTCACAGGACCCCCTTTGTGTGTCCTTTGTCTGGCCTTTCTTACCAACCCTTCTGTCCGGCTGCCTCGGGCCTCCTCTTGGTAAACTTGGCGCCAGTTTCCCTGACCCTATGTGCTGCCCTCCTAGCGGGTGTAGCGAGGGGCTGCGCCACATAAAATGTCACAGCCTCTGGTTTCTAGCTGAGGGTCATTTCCTGCCTCCAATAGTTTCGGGGACCGGTCTCCCCCTTTGGCCTGACCCCTCTATGCAGGTGGATTCGGGCGTGCGGTGGTGACTCGCCCGTCCGCACCCCTGGGATCCCTTCGTTCCTCGTTCCTGGAGCCTTCTCCGCTCCTCTTCCTTCCTTCTCCCTCTTCCAGGCCTGGGCCTCTGTTACTAGGCCCGCCTCCGGAGCAGAGCTCATGCAGAGCCCCTGCTCCCTGCCACTTCTGCTCAGACTTCTCTGCACTGAACTAAGATGGTGCCCACCTTTTATACTCCCTTCTCAATGCACCCAGGAACTGCTTCCTCCCTGCTCCTGCACTACAGGGTTCCCCTTCCTCAGTGTTCCCTCCCCCCACTCCAGCCAGGGACAGGGACTGTCGTGCCCATCTCAGGGGCATATTGGTCTCCCTGCCCCACGGCAATGTGGTGTAATGCATGCAGGTGTCGGGTCCTGATCCACACTCCATCCTTACCTGAGAGTAAGATATCACACCTCTGGGTGAGGTGCAATACCTCTGTAGCAACCGAGCCCTCAGGGTGCTACAGTTCCATTTATCTTCAGCCTAGGTGACGTATTGCGATACAGGGCCATGATTTTGGCTATAAAAGGGTCCCCTAGACCCCTACCCCAAGCTTTTTAAGAGAATCATATATGGCGTGCCAGGAGACTCTATGGAATGCTTTCTCAGCATCCAACGAGAGTATCTAATTACAAACTTTTAACTGCATCTAGCCCAGGAAATACTTTGTGCCTAGTAGCAGTGTCTGCTAGTCAGCGGATTATCCCGGCTGTTAAGCAAGCTACACCACCTGTAGTTTGGACACTTAATTTTTTCAAAGGAAATGCTTCGGGACCACGGGATACTCAGTGAAGAGCGTCAGGAGGCACCCCAAGGCATAGAGGCTGGGACTGGCAGTAGGATGCCTTGCAGTGGACAGCCGAGCTCGATCCTTATAAAAGCTTTTTAACTGCAGCAGCTTTAGTGGACGCTACTGGAGCTGGAATTACGCGGCTGCTGGCATGAGACTTGCCCTCCAATAGATCCTTGTAAATGGATTTAAAGTGTATTCATTCAAATTAGAGAGACAATTTAAATTAAAAAGCTTAGCGCTGCCTCCACCACAGGGGGGCTCGCTCGACCCACCAGAGGACAGGCACCAGTATTGGAAGAGGGGGGCTGGCCATCAGGGTTCACCGCGGCTCTGGCACAAACCCGGCGACACGGAGGTGGCACGGGCAGGAGCGGACTGAACGTGTCGGCTTCTCACTTTTTGGATTTTAGAAGGGCATGACATGCCTATATCTGTGTCTCCCCCTCCTTTTACTCCTCCACCTCTTTTCTTTTCTCATGACTATATGTACTTGTCACTTTTCCATGTGTTAGTTGTGTCTTCTGAGCAGTTTGTCAGCTTTTGGACACCTTTGAAGGTGTTTTCTATGTGTTTTTATGTGTTTTTGTTTGCCTGCCATTGGTTTTAACGGTGTTCGAAGGTGTTCGACGAACAGTTCGACGAACAGTTCGGCGAACACACGGGTGTTCGACGAACCGAGCCGAACTCGAACACTACGGGGGTGGCTCAACACTAGTTAGAATGCAGCATTTCGGATACAACGAAAATACTCAACCCTGGTCCAATGGTAATCCAAGGGTTATGTGCACACGATCCGGACAAGCAGTGCTTTGGACGCAGCATACTCTTTTGAACGCAGGTGAATCCCCATGTGTTCATTGAACCATGTAGATTCACCGCATTCAGTCCATTTTACAGGTCAGATTTCTCTTGCGAAAACTGGCGACTTGGCAAGAGAAATTGACATGGTGCGGTCTTGAAAGACACTCCGAATGTCCGTGTCCACGGTTTATCCGCAGGCACAGATGAACGCATAGTGGACATGGGATTTCTTCAAATCTCATCCACTATGCTGTAACATTTGGCCACTACGGATTTGACGTTGCATGCGACAAACCTGCAGTGGCTCCTGATCATGTGCACATACTCTTAAAGTGATGTACATTTCTTTTTTAAAATATCTTAAGCTCTAAAAAGCATTCATTGCTGGACAAAAACGCATGCAAAAAAACACCAAAAACTCTGCAGCAAAGTGAATGAGAAACATGAAGTGTCATGCACACTTTGAGTATTTTTTGACATGCAGATATGGTGCAGAAAATAATCATCAGCATGTCAATTCTCTGTGCGTTTTTGCCGTGTTTTTTGCCTGCGTTTTTTTCAGTGCATTTAAGGGGTTAAAAACATGACAAAAAATGCACAGAGAATTGACTTGCTGATGAGTATTTTCTGCACCAAATCTGCAAGTCAAAAAATGCTCAACATGTGCATGACACACGTTTCTCATTCACTTTGCTGCAGAGTTTTTGGTGCGTTTTGCATGAGTGTTTTTGCAATGAATGCTTTTTGGAGATAATTAAACATATTTGAAAAAAGAAACGTGGGAAATCGCTTTAAGGGCTCATACTCATAGGCAAGAAAAATGGATGAGTGCAATCCGATGAAAGAACGGATTGCACTCTGACCAATGTTATTCAATGGGTTGCATCTCATCTGTGGTTTTTCTCTGCTGAAATCGGGCTATGAAAAAAATCACAGCATGCTGCGTATTGCCGCGTACCTCGGACGAGACTCGCCAATGCAAGTCAATTTGTGAATAAGAATAATTGCACGGCAATCAGACCATGCGAGTGCCATCCAATTTTTATGAACCCATCTCCTTGAAACTCAATAATTCATCATCCGCATACTGTAAAATCACAGCGGTACCAAACAATATAGAATAGAGAGAATAGCTATACATACATAGAATAGTTAGATATAAAGATGTCAGTGACATATATAATTAGTTCAGTGACTGTGTTGTTTAATGTACATGTAATTTATTACTACATTTAAAAAAATGTCGTGGGGTCCCCCGTAATTTTATACACCAGCAGAGGTTAAGCGGACAGCTGTAGGCAGATATTTGTAACCTGGGAAGGGGGTAATATCCATGGAGCTTCCTAGGGGGTAATATCAGCCCCCAGTTGTATACGTAGCCTTTACTGGCTATTAAAATAGGGGACCCCCAAAAAAATTGACGTGGTGTCCCCCTATTTTAACAGCCAGCAAAGGCTAGGCAGACAGCTGGGGACTGATAATAATAGTTGATATTAATAGCCTAGGAAGGGGCCATGAATGTTGTCCCCCTCCCAGACTACCAGACCTCAGCCGCCCCATAAATGGCACATACATAAGATGCGCCAAATCTGGAATTCAGCCTCGCTCTGCCCACTGCCATGTAGCAGTGGTGAGTGGGGTTATAGGGCTGGGCTTGATGTCAGCTTATAATGCCAGCTGACATCAAGCCCAGGTTAGTAATGGAGAGGCATCTGTAAGATGCCCCCATTACTAACCCCATAGTGAAAGTGAAATGTGAACAAAAAACACCCACACCAAGAATAAAATATTTTATTTGAAATAAAAACACAGACTCCTTTATTTTTCTAAATTAAACCCTACTCACCATTATGCCTATTCCCCCTGAATCCCTTGTCACCTGCAATAAAAATAAAATAATAAACCAACCTCATCCTTACCTTTCCGACGTGAAGAACATCCATGTGTCCCGTGATGGGTCTATCTCTGGTACATCTAGATGGCAGGCTGCATAGTAGCTGGATGCGACCATCAAGCCAGCCATCCTGCAGAGATACTGAGGAGCACAAGCTTGCACTCCTCAGTGACTCACGGTCCGTCATCAAGTTGAGCTGAGTTCACGTCACATGAACCCAGTTCAACTCACTGACGTCAGAGTGAGCGAGCATGCATGCGCTGACATCATTCATTCTCATCATGATGTCAGCACATGCGCAGTGAGAACTTTCCCACGCTTGTGCTGATGTCTATCATTAGTCTTAATTTAGTAATAAATGACATGTACAGTAAGCAACACAGTCTATGTATGTACAGCTATTCTCTCTATTCTATATTGTCGGGTACTGCTGTGATTTTACAGTATGCGGCTGATGAATTGCCGGGATTCAAGGAGGTGGGTGCATGAAAATCAGACAGCACTCATATGGTCCGAGTGCTGTGCGATTTTTTTTCACTCACCCATTAACTTGCATTGGTGAGTCTCATCTGAAATACATGGCAATACGCAGCATGCTGCAATTTTTTTCTCAGTCCGATTTCAGCTGAGAAAAAAATTACAGATGAGATGTGCCTCATAAAATAACATAACATAGCATTGGTCAAAGTGCAATCCGATTTTTTATTGGATTGCACTCATCCATTTTTCTTGCATATGAGTCCTTAAAGCGATGTCCCACGTTTATTTTTTCAAATATCATTATTATTTCCAAAAACCATTTATTGCTTTACAAAAATGCATTAACAAACGCATGCAATACATGCATGCAAAAACGCACCAAAAACCCTGAAGCAAAGTGAATGAGAAACGTGAAGTGTCATGCACACATTGAGTATTTTTGACGTGCAGATTTGGTGCAGAAAATAATCATCAGCATGTCAATTGTCTGTGCATTGAATGCACTGAAAAAACGCAGACAAAATGAAGACAAAAAAGGCAATTTTACTGCTTTATTGATGCATTTTAGCCGCAATTTTGATGCATGTTATTGCCTGCGTTTATGCCGCAATTTTAATGCATTTATGTTGTGATTTTGACTGTTTTTGCAGTGCATTCAATGCACAGAGAATTGACATGCTGAAGACTTTATTCTATATTTGCTTTTGGTGCGTTTTACCTGTGTTTTTCACCCATTGAATGTACTATAAAAACGCAGGCAAAAAATGAGCGAAAAATACACAGAGAATTGACATGCTGATGATTATTCTCTGCACCCAATCTGCAAGTCAAAAAACACTCAACATGTGCAGGACACTTCACATTTTTCATTCACTTTGCTGCAGAGCTTTTTGTGCAATTTTTGCATGCATTTGTTGAATGCATTTTTGTACAGCAATGCCTGCTTTTGGTGCTAAAGATTCTTGAAAAGAGAGACGTGGGACATTGCTTTAAGGGTATGTACACACGATCAGGAGCCGCTCCGGCTTTGACACTGCTTATGCAGCATTAAACCCACAGCGGTCAAATGTTACAGCATAGTGGATGGGATTTGAAGAAATCCCTTGTCCACTACGCGTTCACCTGTGCCTGCGGCTCACCCGCGGACACGAAATTGCAGTGCGTCTTTCAAGACCGCACCATGTAAATTTTTCTTGTGAAGTCTCTAGTTTCCACAAGAGAAATCTGAACCGTACAATGTACTGAATGCGGTGAATCAGCATGGTTCAATGAACACATGCAGATTCATCTGCGTTCAACAGAACTCAGCGCTTTGGATGCAGCATAAAGTATGTTGCATTCAAAACGCTGCCTGTCCGAATCGTGTGCACATAACATAACCCTTGGATTACCGTCGGACCAGGGGTGAGTATTTACGCTGCGTCCGAATTGCTGCGTTATAATGCCGTACTAGTTTTGTCAGTACATGTAGATCCACTGCATGTAATGACATTTCAATCAGTCAAAATCTACACTGGAGACTTACTTCTCTGCTACAGAAATTGACATGCTTCGGGTGAGTTTATGCAGCGTCAAAAACAAGCACAGTGGACATGGGATTTCTTATAAATAAAATAAAATGAAGAATTAATTTAAAAAATGCCATGGGCTCCTGCGTCATTTTAATAACCAGCAGAGGGAAATATGACCACTGGGGGCTGATAATATTTCACTGAATAAATACACCTAAAATTAATGTTTATTAATATCATTAAAAATTCAAATATTGCTTAGCCTCAAAAATAAAAAAAACACCAAAAATGATTAGAAAGGCCAGAGAACTCCCATCCCAAAAAGAAGTTATCAGAAAGTGTGGAAGGGGCAATGCCCTAAGCTGACTTCTAATCGGTCCCTGCCTCACAGCGGAGGTTGGCACCCTCTTTGAATGCAAATGTCACCCCTGCTCCTCATCAACTCACCCTCAAGGAGCTTATAAGTCCGCAATTAGATGATAGTGATCGGAGTCAAATATAAGTGTAAGGGGCCAGAGAAGGTAATCATCATCCAATCCCCAAGACAACTGGGCCACCACCACTGTACCTGCAGTGTACAGGTGTGGTAAAGAAAAATGGAATAAAGAGGTATGATCACCCCTCACTTCCTAACTATCAGTAATAAGGCCCACATAATTAATTGGATATTAGTAGTGATGAGCGTGCACTAAAATGCTCGGGTACTCGTTGCTCGGATCGAGCAAATTGGAATACTCGGGTGCTTGACCCGAGCAAAGAGCCCAATGTAAGTCTAGGGGAAACTCGAGCATTTTTCAGGTGGCTCCCCCCCCCCCACGGTCTGCAGAGGGCCTAAAAATTGCCCAAATCGATGGGAACAGTGCTCAAATGACATGGGAACAGCATGGGGAAGACCCAAGGAAGCATTTCTGACTCGCAGGTCACTGCTGTCATCAAATTTGTCAGAGTATTACGCCACTTTTACGGACTCACAATAAAACATACAAAAACGAAACCAAGATGGATTTTCTTGGGAAATATATTAAGGAGCATCCTTTACAGGGTAATGACTTGTATATAAGGCAAAATAAATAGCCAAAACCAAAAATACTCCTCCACACCTTGGGCCATGTTCACACAGCGTTTTTGATGCGTTTTTTTCACTTTTGCATTGCGTTCAACCGTGACAAATGCATTCACCAGGAAATGTCATTTTAACATTTTACAAACTTATCTGACCATGTGGTGTGTGACACATCATCAGACACATGCACACAGTGCTGAAAAGACATGGGAACACCATGGGGAAGACCTTTGGAAGCATTTCTGACTCCCAGGTCACTGCCTAAAAGTGTGCCCATCATAAGTGATCCTTGGCGCATGCCTCCCGCCATGCACCTGTCGTTGCAGACTTGAAACAATCACCGTCCATGTCCTTGTCCCAGTGCAGCATTCAGTTGTCCCTACTCAATTCCATGGAATGCAAGCACAAGTATGCAGCCAGCCACACACCCACAGGCTGCAATACTATACTGCCAAATTTTTGACAGATGCTTGTACTTGAAATGTGGCCTTTTAGGCTCGTGGAGGCGGAAGCTTTTAATAACCTCATGCCGGCGCTGTTTCTCTTGGTGTCGTCTCTGCCTTCCACAAGCACGGGTCCCACAACATTACCCGTGCCCTCCCCAGTGCACTTAGTGGGTAGGACCGCCTAACCACAAACACGTGGACAGGTGAATGTGGCCAGGGACGGTACGGAGCCAATTCACAGCTTTTTTTTCTGAGTTGTATTTCACCACAGCCTTATTTTTTAACTTGGTGAAAGGACTTGGGAAACCATATCTACCCAGCTCTCATTTCTCCCAGGCAGTCCTCTAAAGCTGCTTGCACTTGAAATGTGGTCTTTTAGTCTCATGGAGGCGGAAGCTTTTCATAACCTCTTGCCGGCGGCGGCCGGGTATCCATACTTGGTCACCAGCCGCCACTATTTCTCCCGGTATCGTCTCCGCCTTCCACAAGCACGGGTCCCACAACATTACCCGTGCGCTCCCCAGTGCACTTCCTGGGAAGGACCGCATAACCAAAAACACGTGGACAGGTGAATGTGGCAAGGGACGATACGGAGCCAGTCCACAGCTTTTTTTGCTGAGAGTTGCATTTAGCTCGATGAAAGGACTGGCATAGAGGGAAACCGTATCTAACCTGGGTGTCATTTCTTCTAGGAAGTCCTCTAATGCAGCTTGTTGCAGAAGCAATGGCAACCCGTCAAACATTAACTCGCGCTTGTAGGTGGTGCTTTGACACACAAACATCTTTCTTTGGGCATTTAATTTCATGAATACAGAGTTGGACAATGGCCTGATCTGCAATGCGGTTCAAGAAACAACATGCATAAGCATGTCCGATCCACATTAGAAAAGCAGCCATAGAGTGTCAGAGAACCTTCCCCCACACTTTTCTTATCCCGGGCTGCTTCTTGGCAGGGTTGGACGGGCCCACCAAAGAACAGGAGACTCCTCCGGTGGGCCCTGGCTTCTCCTTCAGGAGAGTTCATAGTGCGAGGCGAGGCCATGATGATGATAGATGCCACGATCTGCTTAGTTTTCTGTTACTTTGAATGCAAGCGCAAGTATGCAGCCAGCCACCCACCCACCCACAGGCCGCAACACTAAACTGCCAGATTTCTGGGCAGCTGCTTGCACTTGAAATATTGCCGTTTAGACTCGTGGAGGCAAAAGCTTTTCACAACCTCATGCCGGCGGTAACGGGGTGTCCATACTTGTCCCCAGCCGTCACTATATTTTATGGTATCGCCTCCGCCTTCCACAAGCACGGGTCCCACAACATTACCCATGCCCTCCCCAGTGTACTTACTGGGAAGGACCGCCTAACCACAAACACGTGGACAGGTGAATGTGGCCAGGGACGGTATGGAGCCAGTCAACAGCTTTTTTTGCTGAGTTGCATTTCACCACAGCCATATTCTATAGCTTGGTGAAAGGACTTGGGAAACCATATGTACCCAGCTGTAATTTCTCCCAGGAAGTCGTCTTAAGCTGCTTTTACTTGAAATGTGGCCTTTTAGGCTCGTGGAGGCAGAAGCTTTTCACAATCTCATGCCGACGGCGGCCGGGTATCCATACTTGGTTCCCAGCCGCCATTATTTTTCCCAGTATCGTCTCCGCCTTCCACAAGCACGGGTCCCCCAGCATTACCCATGCCCTCCCCAGTGCACTTACTGGGAAGGACCACGTACCCACAAACACGTGGACAGGTGAATGTGGCTAGGGATGGTACGGAGCCAGTCCACATCTTTTTTTGATGAGAGTTGTATTTAGCTCGGTGAAAGGACTGGCATAGAGGGAAACCGTATCTACCCCGGCTGTCATTTTTCCGTCACCAGGTTCCGCCCATTATCACACATGACCATGCCTGGCTGTATGTTCAGCGGTGAGAGCTACAGATCAGGCTGCTGTGTTACAGCTTTCAACAACTCTGCAGCGCTGGGCGGCTTGTCAATTAAGCATTAAGCATGTTATCTTCAGCACAGCCTGTTGCCGCTTGGCCAAGGCAGTGCTGTAGTGCTGTCAGCTTGTGACTAATGTGGTCATTTCGGAGATGGAGAAGGAGGAGCAGGAGCTGAACAATGTGATTACATTGAGGTTAAATTGGTGACACTGTTTTTTATACTGAAGAAAGATCCTATTGTTTTGGTTTTTTTACGTTATTTTTTAAGACAAATGCATTCACAAGGAAATGTCATTTTAACATTTTACAACCTTAACTGGCAATGTGGTGTGTGACACATCATCAGACACATCCTGTTTTATTTATGATGGAGGGACTCTGAAAGTCATAAAGCCTATTTTTATAGGGCCATCAGACAGCCCTTACAATTCTTAAAAGGCCATCCGTCGGCCCTCGCCATTGTTAGAGAGCCATCAACCGGCTATGCTTTGTTGTTCCCATTATTAACAAGTGGGTCTCCTATACTGTTATTGTGTATCCAGTGACTGTAAGGGCTGCCTAAAATTTGGATGCAACCCAATACCACTTTGTAGAGACATAGAGGAGGGTCTCAGTAAAAAAAATGTTCCCATTTTAAAGGAGCGGGTCTCCTATAGTGGAAATGCCCATGCTGTGACTGCAAGGGCTGCAAAAATTTGGGAAAAACCCCACTAAGAGTTTAAAGACTCATAGAGCAGGGCCAAAGTAATGACAAATTCCATTTGGAAAGGAGAGAGTCTGCTATACAGTTATAGGGTGTGCAGTAAGTCCAACGGCTGACCAATTTTAGGGAAAACCCCACTAAGAATTTAAAGACACATAGAGCAGGGCCACAGTAACGACAAATTCCAATTAGAAAGGAGAGAGTCTGCTATACAGTTCTAGGGTATGCAGTGAGTCCAACGGCTGACCAATTTTAGGAAAATCTCCACTAAGAATTTAAAGACACATAGAGCAGGGCCACAGTAATGACAAATTCCCATAAGAAAGGAAAGAGTCTGCTATACAGTTATAGGGTGTGCAGTGAGTTCAACGGCTGACCAATTTAAAAAAAAAACCCATGAAGAATTTAAAGACACATAGATCAGGGCAACAGTAACGACAAATGCCCATTAGAGAGGAGAGAGTAAGCTATACAGTTATAGGATTTGCAGTGAGTCCAACGGTCGACCAATTTTAGGAAAAATCCCACTAAGAATTTAAAGACACATAGAGCAGGACCACAGTAACGACACATTCCCATAAGAAAGGAGAGGGTCTGCTATGCAGGTATAGGGTATGCAGTGAGTCCAAAAGCTTACCAGTTTTAGCAAAAACCTCAGTATGAATTTAAAGACACATAGAGCAGGGCCACAGTAACGATAAATTCCCATTAGAAAGGAGAGAGTCTGCTATACAGTTATAGGGTATGCAGTGAGTACAACGGCTGACCAATTTAAGGAAAAAACCCACTAAGATTTTAAAGACACATAGAGCAGGGCCACAGTAACGACAAATTCCCATTAGAAAGGAGAGAGTCTGCTATACAGTTATAGGGTACTAGCTTTTACCCGCGGCTTCGCTCGCATGGAATTTGGTCTGCCACATTAAGTTTCGTGACAGATCATTTTAATAGTAAAAAAAAATTATCTTAATAGTAAAAAAAAATAATCTTATTTAGTTACTCATGCATCCAAAATTTCAGATGTCTAACTTCAAAGCTGACGGATTCCATACAATCTTTGAACCCCTATAACATGAAGAGGGAAACTCTTGAGGGTGGAATTATCAAAATTCCTTTCTTAGTGCTCATTTAAGCTATAATAGAACCTATCTGCAAATTTCAAGATGCTAAGTTCAGTGGTTTCGGCTGTGCGTTGACCGCTAGGTGTGTCAGTCAATCAGGTTTACAGTTTTATATAATCTTCGCCTGTATGGTGTGTATATAAAAAGTAGCCCTATGTCCTTTCCCAGGCTTGAAATTATCCATATCAAATTTCATCACAAACGGATTACTAAACACTGATTAATAAACAGGACGGACTGAAGTTACTTGCGTTTAATATTGTTCGTGTTAGTAAAGAATTAGTATGTAATTGGAATAATGGACATCTGCAGGTAATTGATCTATGTGTTTTTACTGCAATAAACTCCTGTAAACAATGTTATTTGATTTCTTTCATTGAGCGAAAATATGTAGATTTTGCGTTTTAGAAACACGTGAGCAAGCTACGTATAGCTGACGGTGGGAAAAACAGGGCGTGCCTAAATGTATCCCCGCTACCTTCAAAGTTTGCCCTTGCGATTTATTGATGGTCATTGAAAATGCAACTTTAAGTGGGAACTGCAAACGTTTGAAATTAAAGGGTAAGTTATTGGGTATAATTGGGATGCGTGGTATAAGAATATTTTCACCCTTAGCTTCTCCAGTTAAAATTATGGCCTTTACAATGTGCCTGCCTAGTTCAGTGACTCGCAATCTAGTGCCATTACATAATCTCGGGGTGTCCAAGTTGCGCATTAACAAAACGGGTATACCGACCTTTAATTCGAGCTTATGAGATGGGACCCCGGATAGCTCCAAAGAGTTAAAAAACTCCACGGGGTAGCTCGTACAGTCTTCAGATGACATGACTGTGTCGATGGAGTTATAGGTTGTTGCATCAACGGTTACTTGGTACAAGATAATTTTATTGATTTTTGCAACTGTTTCATTTCTTGGTGCTAGTATAGTTCTTTCACATAGCCAATTTTCATCGTGGATGTTTTGTTGCAAATTTGGAAAAACTTGAGCAATAAGTGCGTCTTCCGAATCCACAACATGACAAAATTGGTTAGTGAATAGAACCATACCTTCTTCGTCAGTTTCGATTCCACCTTCACCGATTTCGAGCAGTTTCTCAGCGTACGCGCCCGACTCTAGATCACTGAATAACTGGACACGCATGTTGATGGTGAGGTGCAGCTTTTCAACTTTGGTCCATAAATATGAGGATTTCAGACATGCGTTAATTTTGTCTGCTGCAGTGCCTCGCTCGATGACAGGCAAAGTTTGCCTAAAGTCCCCAACCAATAAATCAACCACACCACCCATTATTGTTTGTTTACTGTGTAAGTCTTGTAGACAACGATCAAGAGCTTCGATGGCGCGTTTGTGTGACATTGTGCACTCGTCCCACACGATTAGTTTGCACTGTTGCAACAGGAGGCCACGGGCGCTGCTCTTGCTGATATTACACGATGGGGTTTCTTCGTTCACCAGATTAAGAGGTAATTTAAAGACTGAATGTGCCGTCCGTCCACCGCTTAGCAATGTTGCAGCAATTCCAGAGGAAGCCACAGCTAATGCAACGTTATGACCGCTACGAATTTTTGCTTAAAGTAAATTAAGCAAGAAAGTTTTTCCTGTGCCACCCGGGGCATCAAAGAAAAAAAGTCCGCCTTCACCATTCTCAACTCGTCCTACTATTTTGTGATAAATCTCTCTTTGATCAGGTAGCAAATGTGGCTCAGTTTCGCAAACATGAGCGTCTAACTGGTTGGTATCATAGCTTAGCTCTTTTATCAACTCGTTCGACAGCTCTCCTCTACGCCGCGGTGAGGGTAGACCAAAATCGGACAATTTCTTTCCAGAAATTATTAATATTTTGTCCTCGATAAGCCCCAACTCCTCATTGAAACAGAGATCATCGTTAACGTGATCCATTCTTTCAAATCTGTGCATGATATCCTTTGATAACGCAGTTTTATACTTGTGCCACAGTTGTAGAGGATTGGATAAACCACAAGTGCATATCAATATGGCAAACAGCTCTCTCATTTGCGCCGGGGAGCGACATAGCACGGCCTCTTCTAAGGTGGTATCCCAGTGGTTATCATCTTCCAACAACCCCATCTTCTCACACACCTGCTGAAAAGTTGCAAGTTCTTGACCTTCAAATGTTTTTAAATCCGAGAAGTTGGTTGGACCCCTTATTACATTCAGCAGCATACGCAAGCAATAACATTCAAAATTGCTAACGTGCACCGTGTAAATGCGACCTAGAGCGTCTACTGCCTTCACACCTGGCCAGCCATCGACAGGTGTTCCTTGTAAACGACGTTTCCATTGCTTCCGTGCCACATTCCAAGTATAGTAGCGAGGCACGTCAATGTAAAGTAATGTTATAGCAAACGTATCACTTTGGCACAACAGGAAAAATGCAGTTAGTGTAGTTTTAGGTGGTGATTCTAGTCTCTCTCAAAAATTATTTTCCGTAAAGTAAACCCTCTCGCCATTGGGTAAATGAATCGCGAGATGAGTGACGGTTGGGTGTCTCTCGTGCAGAGGCAGACCTAAGATCCGCCACGCTGCTTCGTTACTACTAACATATCGGCCGGTTCTAAAGGTCTGCACCTCATCTCTTGGGTCAATGTTAACATTCCCTTGCTGGCAGATGTTAAAAATAGCCTGGTCGCTACCCTTATTAAGATATTTACAAATATATTTTATCGCCTGTACCGTATTACAGAACTCTACATTTAAATGAGAATTAAAAATTTTTGATAAGAGTGGAGAATATGGGACCACCCAGCTATTGTCCACCAATATTTCCTGTGTTCCTCTATGGGTTGTTATAATTGTCGTGCGTCCACCATTCTCTGGTGCTCTGCGCCTGTACAAAGGATAACCTTTGCCATTGGTTTGAGTATCTTTTAAAAGCTTCCTCGGATATTTTTTGGTACATTTTCCTTCCTTCATGCATGGCGATGAAGAATTGAATGTACCACATGGCCCGTGAATCATATTCTTTGTCACTGTGTCATAGAGCTTTTGATCGGTTTCTGGGTTTGGTATCTCAGCACATATGATTTCGTCAATTTGGTTCGGATGCAATTTTTCCTTTAACCACAGCAGTAAGTGCACATGAGGCAAACCTCGCTTTTGCCACTCGATCGAGTACATGAAGCATAGCATATCACCAAATATGTTACCTTTTGTAAGTAGAGCTACCAACTTCTGTACTTTTATTCTAAATACTCGAGCTGTTAAGTCATGTCTGTCCGTTGAATTTTGACCAGCCATAAGCTCTTTGGTGATTTCTGGCCAAGCGGGGTTGCAAGTCATTGTAATAAATTAATCAGGCCTCCCATAATTACGTACATAAGTGAACGCATCTTGTGTGTGTTCGTGTAGGTATCTCAGGCTATTTACAAATGATGACGAGAGAATCACCATCTGACCTAAGTTATTTGGATCCAAATCCGCATCATTTCTTATTGCATCTTGCAAGTGAATATAATTTTCTGCGCGCAGTTTTTTTTGATTTAAAGAAATGAACCTTAAGCGCTCACTTTCCATCTTTACATACATGTCGACCAGAAACTGATGAAGTAGGAGCCTACACTTAAGCATCAAATTAAAATCGCTGCGACGGACCATCAAATGAAAGGCATAAAAATCTTTGCAGGACACCTTTTTGCTTGGCATTGCTTGTTTGGTAATTGGATCTATCTGAGGAATATCAATGCTGTACCCCTCTTGTCCTTTCCAAAAAATGATTGGGTACTCGAGAGCGTCATAGAATCTATGTGTATCGGGAACCCTAGTGAGCATGCCATCGCACAGCTGCACAACGATGTCCCGAGACATAGTTTGTTCGCTACTAACTATTACAGCAGCTATTTCATTTGTAGTAGGGGCATTGAATCGTCTCTCATGTTGACCACATGGTACATGGTCTGGGTGAATCACTACTTTGAAATGATCGTCATTGATCATTCTGTCTCTAGCCGTTTTAAATTCATGCACCAAAATGTTGTGGTCGTGAAGTACTCATTGTAATTTTTTAACTATGTTTCTATCTACGCTTTGCACACACTCAGTACGCCTGTTGATTTGTTCTTCTTCGTCACCTATGAAATAAACTTGTAAAAATTGTGGTTGCGAAATGGACGTAGGAATTAAAGAACTGATACAGTGGTATACTTGTCCTTGTATTGTAAAGGCATTGAGACAATTTGATCTGCTCCAAAAGACGTCATATGAAAGCACATGTTGTATTTTCTTATATTATTTAGAAAAAGGCGAGATTCATCAGTTTCATTAGAGAAAAGCTCTTTTAAAGGTTGAACTGGCTCGTCTATATAAGGAAGAGCTACTTTCAGCCCAAATAACACATACCTGCTGCTTCCTCTTTCCACTTAAGAGCTCCGCAATATTTGCAATCTATGGTCATTGCTTCTATTTTTATAAGCTTGTGAGTTTCATAATCAAGAGTCTCGTCATACTCAAATGCAGCTTTATTAAACAATATCCATGTATTTCTTGCAAATGTTAGATTGCGCTGTGCTGCCCTTTCAGCAACAGTGCATCTGCGAGATTTGGCCATTTCATAAGTTTCAGTGGCTCTTTGGGACGCCATGTAAGTCGCTTGCTGCTGACGTCGAGCTTGGGACTGTTCTGGAGTTTCAGCAGCCCGTTGAGACGCCAGATACTCCGTATGTTGTTCTCGTCGGGCTTGGGACTGTTCTTGAGTTTCAGCAGCCCGTTGAGATGCCAAAAACTCCGCATTCCGTTCACGTCAGGCTTGGGATTGTTCTGGAGTCTCTGCAGCTCTATGTGCCGCACAACGCACCGCCTGCTCAAGCCTTCGTTGCTCGGCTTGTTGAGACGTCTCATCATGTCTAATTATTTTCATAGCTCGGGCTTTATTAGAGCTTTGCAAAATGTTAGACTTACGCTTTCGCGGCATTTTTATAAGTACTAATTACAAAATAGGTACTTAGTAAAGTTCAAACAAAATACTAAAACAATCTAATTAGTTATATTACGATCGCTGTACAGACGATATCAGTTGTATATGACTGGTCTATGAGGAGCAGCTGTGGCGCGGTTACCCATAGCAACCATTCCCAGTGCTCTGTGGGAGCTGAGAGCAGCCTGCTGGTGCTGTGGGTGACATGCTGCGCTGCACACACACAGGGCTGAGCTGCACACAGGAGGGGAGGACGCCATTTGTGTAGCGCTGCTGCCGGTGCTGTCAGGCTGCAGTGTGTGCATCCTCCATGGAGCCGCGCTCAGGTTACTGCCCCTCCCCGTGTGTGAGTCACTTCCCCTCCGCCCAGTTGAGGCGCTCGGAACTTTCCCGGCTGCAGCAGCTGGCGCAGGTGAGTGCATGTTTTATTATACGGTGTTATGTGGAGGGACAATGGCGGCGGGGACCCCCTGTGTGAGGACAATGATGGCCCGGTGCCCCTGGGCAACCTGCAGGAGGAAGCCTCACACTCCCCCCGGGCTGTGGGCGCGGGCAGGCCGTGCTGGGACGTGTAGTTCCCTAGTAACCTGTTGCTGACATATGGGCTGTTTTCTGTGTTTTTTTTTTTTTAAGTCTGAGAAAATGTCATAAATTATCCTTCTCCCTTCAGCTGTTTCCAGAGTGTAATGTATCAGGGTGAGCTCATGACTGACAGCTGCCAAATTTTCTAGGAAATGTCAGTCCCTGGGGGTCGTGTGTGAACCCCCTGTGCCACACTTGTACCTGGCCACGGTATATGATCACCCCTGGATTCTGACTGTGGACAGGCGGCAACTGTGACCTCACTATACAATGATCCACTATGGGCAAATTATTGTATTATCAATCTCTTCTGACTGCTGTAAATCAGCCATTTAAATATCACCTGTGTATGTGTGTATATAAGAGAGCTCTCAGAGGCCAGAATTTTTTCTGACTTAATTGACATGTATCGTTATATTACGACCAAAATTACATAAAATCATTACAAATTGTAGCCTATATGTATAATCTATATTACTGTAAAGTTTCATGCAAATCCGTCCAGTAGTTTTTTCGTGAAAGAGTAACAAACATACATACTCACAAACTTTCGCATTTATAATATTAGTAGGATGCAGTGAGTCCAACGGCTGACCAATTTAAGGAAAAACCCCACTAAGAGTTTAAAGACACATAGACCATGGCCACAGTAACAAGTGAGACATGTTCCCATTAGAAAGGAGAGGATCTTCTATATAGTTATAGGCTATGCAGTGAGTGCAACGTCTGACCAATTTTAGGAAAAACCCCACTAAGAATTTAAAGACACATAGAGCAGGGCCACAGTAACGACAAATTCCCATTAGAAAGAAGAGAGTCTGCTATACAGTTATAGAGTATGCAGTGTGTCCAACGGCTGACCAATTTTAGGAAAAACCCCACTAAGAATTTAAAGACACATAGAGCAGGGCCACAGTTATGACAAATTCCCATTAGAAAGGAGAGAGTCTGCTATTCAGTTATAGGGTTTGCAGTGAGTCCAATGGCTGACCAATTTTAGGAAAAGCCCCACTAAGAATTTAAAGACACATAGAGCAGGGCCACAGTAACGACAAGTTCCCATAAGAAAGGAGAGAGTCTGCTATACAGTTAAAGGGTTTACTGTAAGTCCAAAGGCTAACCAATTTTAGGAAAAACCCCACTAAGAATTTAAAGACACACAGAGCAGGGCCAGATTAACAAACACGACATGTTCCCATTAGAAAGTAGAGGGCCTGCTATACAGCTATAAGGTATTAGTAGGATGCAGTGAGTCCAAAGGCTGACAGTTCTAGGGTATGCAGTGAGTCCAAAGGCTGACCAATTTTAGGAAAAACCCCACTAAGAATTAAAAGACACATAGAGTAGGGCCACAGCAAGGACAAATTCCCATTAGAAAGGAAAGAGTTTGCTATACAGTTATAGGGTATGCAGTGAGTCCAACGGCTGACCAATTTAAGGAAAAACCCTATTAAGAATTTAAAGACACAGAGAGCAGGGCCGCAGTAATAAATATGACATATTCCCAAAGAAAGGAGAAGGTCTGCTATACAGTTATAGGGTATGCTGTGAGTGCAACTGCTGACCCATTTTAGGAAAAACTCCACTAAGAATTTAAAGACACACAGAGCAGGGCCACAGTAACAAATACGACATGTTCCCATTACAAATAAGAGGGTCTGCTATACAGATATAGGGTATGCAGTGATACCAACGGATGACCAATTTTAGGAAAAACCCCACTAAGAATTTAAAGGCACATAGAACAGGGCCAGAGTGACTGAATGGGAGGGACACATGGTCAGAAAAAAGGCTGTTAAACTTCTAATAGTGTGAAAACGCACCTGCTGCAATGCTCCAGGTATTAGAAGTTTGACAGCCTTTTTGACAGCCTTTTTTTCTGACCATGTGTCCCTCCCATTCAGTCACAGATGGTTTTAACTAGTGTTGAGCCACCCCCGCAGTGTTCGAGTTCGGTTCGGTTCGCCGAACACCCGTGTGTTCGCCGAACTGTTCGTCGAACTGTTGGTAGAACACCTTCGAACACCGTTAAAACCAATGGCAGGCAAACAAAAACACATAGAAACACATAGAAAACACCTTCAAAGGTGTCCAAAAGCTGACAAACTGCTCAGAAGACATAACTAACACATGGAAAAGTGACAAGTACATATAGTCATGCGAAAAGAAAAGAGGTGGAGGAGTAAAAGGAGGGGGAGACACAGATATAGGCATGTCATGCCCTTCTAAAATCCAAAAAGTGAGAAGCCGACACGGCCAGTCCGCTCTTGCCCGTGCCACCTCCGTGTCGCCGGCTTTGTGCCAGAGCCGCGGTGAACCCTGACGGCCAGCCCCCCTCTCCCAATACTGGTGCCTGTCCGCTGGTGGGTCGAGCGAGCCCCCCTGTGGTGGAGGCAGCTCTAAGCTTTTTAATTTAAATTGTCTCTCTAATTTGAAAGAATACACTTTAAATCCATTTACAAGGATCTATTGGAGGGCAAGTCTCATGCCAGCAGCCGTGTAATTCCAGCTCCAGTAGCGTCCACTAAAGCTGCTGCAGTTAAAAAGCTTTTATAAGGATCGAGCTCGGCTGTCCACCGCAAGGCATCCTACTGCCAGTCCCAGACCCTATGCCTTGGGGTGCCTCCTGATGCTCTTCACTGAGTATCCCTTGGTCCCGAAGCATTTCCTTTGAAAAAATTAAGTGTCCAAACTAGAGGTGGTGTAGCTTGCTTAACAGCCGGGATAATCCGCTGACTAGCAGACACTGCTACTAGGCACAAAGTATTTCCTGGGCTAGATGCAGTTAAAAATTTGTAATTAGATACTCTCGTTGGATGCTGAGAAAGCATTCCATAGAGTCTCCTGGCACGCCATATATTATTCTCTTAAAAAGTTTGGGGTAGGGGTCTAGGGGACCCCTTTATAGCCAAAATCACGGCCCTGTAACGCAATACGTCACCTAGGCTGAAGATAAATGGAACTGTAGCACCCTGAGGGCTCGGTTGCTACAGAGGTATTGCACCTCACCCAGAGGTGTGATATCTCACTCTCAGGTAAGGATGGAGTGTGGATCAGGATCCGACACCTGCATGCATTACACCACATTGCCGTGGGGCAGGGCGACCAATATTCCCCTGAGATGGGCACGACAGTCCCTGTCCCTGGCTGGAGTGGGGGGAGGGAACACTGAGGAAGGGGAACCCTGCAGTGCAGGAGCAGGGAGGAAGCAGTTCCTGGGTGCATTGAGAAGGGAGTATAAAAGGTGGGCACCATCTTAGTTCAGTGCAGAGAAGTCTGACCAGAAGTGGCAGGGAGCAGGGGCTCTGCATGAGCTCTGCTCCGGAGGCGGGCCTAGTAACAGAGGCCCAGGCCTGGAAGAGGGAGAAGGAAGGAAGAGGAGTGGAGAAGGCTCCAGGAACGAGGAACGAAGGGTTCCCAGGGGTGTGGATGGGCGAGTCGCCACCGCACGCCCGAATCCACCTGCGTGGAGGGGTCAGGCCAAAGGGGGAGACCGGTCCCCGAAACTAGTGGAGGCGGGAAACGACAGTCAGCTAGAAACCAGAGGCTGTGACATTTTATGTGGCGCAGCCCCTCGCTACACCCGCTAGGAAGGCACCACATAGGGTCAGGGAAACTGGCGCCAAGTTTACCAAGAGGAGGCCCGAGGCAGCCAGACAGAAGGGTTGGTAAGAAAGGCCAGACAAAGGACACACAAAGGGGGTCCTGTGAAGAGCTCCAAAGTTATCTGGGAGTTGTCTGAGTCCCTCACCTGGTGAACACAGTAAGACGTGGGCAGCCGTTACCTGCAGACGTGGTCTGGATATTAAGAACTGTGAGTAAAGGCCCTGGACTGCATCACTGACTCCGAGTCGTTACTGCTGCTGCCCTGCACCATCACCCCCATCCTCCGCATACACTGCCCTGAGGCTATACTACTCCCGTGGGGAGTTATGCTACGCTCTGCTGCACCCACAACACCAGCCTCAGCGGTCTGCCCTGCAGCGGCTTTTCACTCTGACCGCAATCCACGGGTGGCGTAGTCGGACATTTAAACATCAAAACCACATAAATAGTTCTGCCACTGGTTTGACCGCCCTGAGCCACGGAACCGGGTCGCAGCCACGGAGACTACAACCACCAGCATCCACCAAAAAGGGTCCGGCTCCGGGTGTCCCAAGGCCCAGGGGGCGCGTCAGAACATTTTCATCACCTTTCATAATCACCAATGGGACAAGGCTGGGATGTCCTCTGTCCCCTCTCTTATACATCCTAGTGACGGAGCACCGGCTCTCATCAATTCGCCATAACCCCAATATTAGGTGGATTGAGGTGGGAGGCACCGAGTACAAGTGCTCTCTATTTGCTGATGATGTCCTAGTATACATCACTCAATCACATATATCCATCCCTGCTGTTATGGCTGAAATAGATCACTTTGTTACATGGTCATATTTTAAAATCAATGCAGCGAAGTCTGAGGCCCTCGATGTCTCCCTCCCCAAATCCATACAGGATTCCATCCAGTCCAACTTTCCCTTTGCCTGGCCCTCACAGGGTATCAAATACTTAGGAATTCCTATTCATAGAGACCTCTCCCATCTATGTTATCCTAATTTTGGGCCCTTTATTGAACAACTCCATACAGACCACGGTTGGCAAGTTAGAACTGTAAGATTCACTACGTGAACCACTGGTGTTTTGTGGAAAAGCACATGTACACTGTGTTCCAAATTATTATGCAAAAAGTGTTTTGGAGTGATAAGGGAAGAATTTGTTTGTTTATCAGTTAAACTCATTGATGGTGATCGGTGTCAGGGCTCTTTATATCACTGTAAGCAATTGCAGAAACCTGTGCTAATTTGTTTGGCTGGTGTGTCCAATGAAAGGCAAGACTACTTAAGAAGGCTGTCCCACATTATTAAGCAGCCTACATTTTCTGCCAAAATGGGAAAGAAAAAGGATGTGTCGACTGCTGAGAAGCAACAAATTGTGGAGTGTTTAGGTCAAGGCATGACTACAATCAACATTGTGCGATGATCAGGATGAAGTGTCTTGGCAATCAAGAAGTATGTAGCTGATTCACAGTACACACATGTGCGTGCTGATAAGGGCAAATTGAGGACTCTTTCCTACAGGCAATTACGTCAGGTTAAAAGAGCAGCGGCAAAAAAGCCTTGTCATAGCAGCAGACAAGTTTCTGAAGCTGCTGTTGCCTCCAACGTTCCCCGAACAACAAGATGCAGGGTCCTTCAGAGGTTTGCAGCTGTGCATATGCCATCCTGTCGACCTCCTCTATCCACTTCACACAAGCAGAATCGGCTCCAGTGGGCCAAACATTATATGAAGACTAATTTCAAAACTGTTTTGTTCACGGATGAGTGCCGTGCAACGCTCGATGGTCCAGACGGATGGAGTGGAGGATGGCTGGTTGATGGACTCCCCACGCAAACACGGCTACAGCGCCAACAAGGAGGAGGTGGAGTAATGTTTTGGGCTGGAATCATGGGGAGAGAGATTGTCAGCCCCTTTAGTATCCCTGAAGTGGTAAAGATGAACTCCATAATGTATGTGGAGTTTCTCAAACAGCACTTCCTGCCATGGTTCAAGAAGAAGAACCGTGTATTCCACAGCAAGATCATTTTTATGCATGATAATGCACCGTCTCAAGCTGCACATAATACATCTGCACCTCTGGCTGATATGGGCATAAAAGTGGACAAACTTATCGTGTGACCCCTATGCTTCCCTGACCTCTACCCCATTCAGAACCTCTGGAGCATCATCAAAAGGAGTGTCTATGATGGCGGGAGGCAGTTCACATCTAAGCAACAGCTCTGGGAGGGTATTCTGTCCTCATGCAAAACAATTGAAGCAGAAACCATCCAAAACCTGACAAATTCAATGGACGAGAGAGTTCAGAAGCTCCTTTCGAACAAGGGGTCCTATGTGCAAATGTAACATCACCTAGAATAAAGTTTTGAGTTGAAAACTGTTTGATTTCAGTTTCTAATAACCTGCTAATGCTTATAATTTCAAAAATGACCATTTTTTTGGTCTTTATTAAAATGAAAAGGTTGATCGAAGAGTGTGGGGGATCTAAGAGTGTGGCAACCCAGTAGACAGGATTACTTCGAATTCTGACCATCTGAGGGTCATGTTGCAGGTAGTGCAGCAAGTAGGCACATATGTGTCTTGCGCATCTCGGAGCCCCTAAATTATTTTCCGGGCTAGATGCAGCTAAAAATTATTATTAATTTTAAATCTGGTGGAGCTTATTATAGATGGCCTAATAGACACTGCTACAAAGCCCAAATTATTTTCCAGACAAGATACAGATAAACATGATTAGTAATTTTAAATCTGGTGGAGCTTAGTATAGATGGCCTAATAGAATCAGAACTGCACACTGCTGCAAAGCCCAAATAATTTTCCAGCCAAGATACAGATAAACATGATTAGTAATTTGAAAGCTTAAAATGGTTGGTGAGGTGATTTTAACCAATCATCAAGCTTTTACTCTCCCCAGGATGACACAGGGGTAGAAAAGTCATTTCGGATCCATGATTTGTTCATCTTTATAAACGTGAGTCTGTCTACATTATCTGTCAGCACACCACCAGCAGCGCTGAACACACGTTCAGACAGAACGCTGGCTGCGGGGCATGACAAGATCTCCAAGGCGTAAGTGGCTAGCTCCAGCCATTTATCCAGATTGGAAGCCCAAAAAGAGCAAGGGTCCAGTGACACAGTCATGACTTCAATGTTTACTTGGAGATACTCCTGTACCATCGTCTCTAGGCGTTGACTATGTGTCAGACTTCTTGTCTCCTGTGGCCTTGCAAAGGATGGGCTAAAAAAGTTGTGAAATGATTCCGCAAAATTGATGTTACCAGCAGATACTGTGTTTCTGTTACGGTTTGAGAGCTGAACACTCGACGGTCCGACGGTTGGCAAGTTGGAACTGTGAGATTCAGTACGTGCACCACTGGTGTTTTGTGGAAAAGCACATGTAAGATTCTGCAACAGTCTCTGCTGATACTCCTGCATGCATGCATCCCTTTCTATGGCAGGAATAATTTCTGCAAATTTACTTTTGTACCGGGGATCTAACAGTGTGGCAACCCAGTAGTCAGGATTATTTCTAATTCTCAAAATTCGAGGGTCATGTTGCAGGTAGTGCAGCAAGAAATCACTCATGTGTGTTGCGCATCCAGGAGCACCAAGTCCCTGTTGTGTTGAAGGCGAGGTAACAATCATGATTCCTTCCTCTGTCCTCTCCCCCCAACCTCGCACAACAGAAATGTAATCAAGGTCTCCCTCATCTGATGAGTCTTCCATCAGTTCGTCCTCCACTTCTTCCTGGGCTCCTGCACCTTCCTCACTAGTTTGGCTGCTACCATGCGCCCTGGTAAAACCACCTCCCCCTCCCTCACATGCCTGCCGCCTTGGTGCTGCCGACCATCTGGACCTTAAAGATGTTAGCCCTTCCGCATACAACTCCTCCTCCTCTACTTCCTCCACCTCCTCTTGTGCCACCACCTGACTCCGAATTCTGTTTAACTTGTGCTCTAGCATGTAAATCACCGGAATAGTCATGCTGATAATGGCATCGTCAGCACTAAACATCTTCGTCGCCATTTCAAAACTGTGCAGAAGGGTGCATAGGTCCCTGATCTGAGACCACTCCTCCAGCGTGATTTGCCCCACCTCTGGATCTCGTTGGCCCAGGCTATACGTCAGAACGTATTGCACCAGGGCTTTTCGGTGCTGCCACAGTCGCTGCAACATGTGCAGAGTTGAATTCCACCGGGTAGGCACATCGCATTTTAGCCGGTGAAGTGGCAGGCCCAACGACTTCTGTAGAGATGTAAGTCGCTGATCTGCGGGATGCGAACGGCGGAAGTGAGCACACAGTGACCGTGCCCTCTGCAGAAGGCCATCTAGTCCGGGATAGTGGGCTAAAAGTTGCTGGACAACCAGTTTCAACACGTGAGCCATACAAGGCACGTGTGTGACATTGCCCCGGCGAAGGGCCGCACCCAGGTTTGCAGCATTGTCGCACACGGCCTTCCCTGGTTTCAGGTCCAGTGGAGACAACCATTCATGAAATTGGTTCTCCAGAGCTGACCACAACTCCTCAGCTGTGTGACTAACATTTCCCAGACATTTCAAAGTAAAAACCGCCTGATGACGTTGAGCCCTACTGCCAGCATAGTAAGGAGGTGTGCAGGATCTCTTCTGCGCAGTTAGAAAGCTTGTGGCATGACCAGACAGGCTTTGGGCACAGGTGGAGGACCGAGAGGAGGTTGAGGAGGCAGAAGCTGTGGAGGAACTTTGAGATAAAGAGGATTGACGCACAACTCGTGGGGACGGCAAGACTTGGACAGCAGCCCCTTGTCCTGCTGTCACCATAGTTACCCAGTGCCCAGTAAGCGACATGTAACGCCCCTGTCCATGCCTACTCATCCAAGTGTCTGTGGTGAAATGCACCCTGTCACACACAGAGTTTCTCAAAGAAGCGGTGATGTTGTGTGCGACATGCTGGTGGAGCGCAGGCACACCTTTCTTTGAGAGTTAGTGCCGACTGGGCATCTGGTACTTGGGCACTGCGACGAACATAAGGTCTCGAAAATCCTCTGTGTCCACCAGGTGGAAAGGCAGCATTTCTGTAGCCAAGAGCTTGCAGATGGTGAAATTCAACCTATTGGCTTTCTCATGGCTAGGAGGAAATGGTCTTTTACTTGTCCACATCTGAGGGACCGAGGGCTGGCTATTGTTCTTAGACGGGGTCGATAAGGGTGTCCCCGGCAAACTGCCGGTCTGTGGGAAGATGCAGGTGGACATGTTAGGCTGCCTTGATCCAAAGGTGGTGCTATCGATGTCGGACAGCGCTCAACACCAGCTGGTGTTACCACCTCCAAAGAAAATGATGACCTGCCAATCACGCTGGCTGTTGCGGGTAAAGAGGTGGCAGGTCTGCGCCCCAAAACAGGTGTGACCGCTGTCCCCCCCAGTCACAGAGGATGAAGAGGCCACGGATGCACAAGATATGGCAGACGGCGGTTGGCCCGGCCGGCTAGGCCGCATTGTAGCACATTGAGTTTCCCACTGCAACTTAAGCTTCATGTCCATGTGCCGGTTCATGCATGAAGTACTCAAACTATGTATTTTTTGGCCTCTACTTAGCTTTTGCTGACAAATGTTACAGATAACACGAGTTGGGTCATCTTTATCGATCTTAAAAAATGCCCAGGCTATGCAAGGCTTAGCACCCATATGACCTGAAGAGCCACCACGAATTGTGGTGAGAGGCAGAGTTGTGTTTGAGGATGCAGTTGTTGACGTGCTTCCAGTACTACGTCTCTGTCCAGGAAGGCGCAACTTGACCTCATCGTCACTAGCATTCTCCTCCACCTCCTCTGCTGACCTCATCTCTTGGCTGACTGTGGGTTGACAGTAAGTGGGATCTCCAACCTCATCATCATCACCCTGTGCGTTAACACACCCGTCGTCCTCAGAGCCAACCTGTTCCTGCCCTGGCAAAAAATTAAAGTTGTCGCTCCAATCAGGTATTTGAGTCTCATCATCGTCTTCCTCATTGTCTCCACCAACAGGAGTTACAGTTTGGGAATGAGGGTCTACATTATGGTCAGAACCTTCAGCGTCTGGTCCTGGATCCGACTCATAAAGATTCTGGGCATCAGTGCAGATCATTTCCTCGTCTGGATTCACAGAAGCGCTGTAGCCGACCTCTGATTCCCAGGCTATAGTATGAGTAAACAGCTCTGCAGACTCAACCATCTGTTCTATCGCATACTCAGACGGGCAGCTGGACATTTGGGAGCTGTGAGGAAGCAAGTGCGATTGGGGTGACACCTTGGAGGACTGGAGTATTTGTGATGTTGAAGTTGATGTGGAGGAGAGCCCACTTAAAGGAACACTTGATATCCGTTGAAGCACCTGCTGTTTTTGTGCCTCATCTGGAATTTGTATCGATTGACGTGGCCGTAAGAAAGGGATCTTATCACATTGTCCGCTAAAAGAAGTAGACATTTTAGTTTGGCTGGAAGATTGTCTTTCTTTTGCAGATGTTACTGTTACTTTAACACCTACCCCACGGACACAACCTTTTTTCCCCTTCCCAACACGCCTATTCCCCTTTCCACCAGCAGCAGGCCTTTTTCCACTCATTTTGGTGGTTAAATAATTCACAACTCTGGAGTTGTTTGCACAAAAAAACAATGGATGGGAACCAAGCAGAGCTGAGTGGCCAAACTGTGGTATTAGGTCAAAACTATTGGCTGGGTTAGATGCAGAAAAAAAATATATTCAATTTGCAACCTGATGGAGGTCAGAATAGATGGACTAATAGAACAAGTCCCACACACAGCTAGAAGCCCAAATATTTTTTCAGAGGTAGATGCAGAAAAAAATTATATTCAGTTTGCAACCTGATGGAGGTCAGTATAGATGGACTAATAAAACAAGTCCCACACACTGCTAGAAGCCAAATATTTTTTCAGAGGTAGATGCAGAAAAAAATTATATTCAGTTTGCAACCTGCTGGATGTCAGTATAGATGGACTATTAGAACAAGTCCCACACACTGCTAGAAGGCCAAATATTTTTTCAGATCTAGATGCAGACAAAAAAATATTTTGAATTTGCAACCTGATGGAGGTCAGTATTGATGGATTAGTAGAACAAGTCCCACACACTGCTAGAAGGACAAATATTTTTTCAGAGCTAGATGCAGAAAAAAATTATATTCAATTTGCAACCTGGTGGAGGTCAGTATAGATGGACTAATAGAACAAGTCCCACACACTGCTAGAAGGCCAAATATTTTTTCAGAGCTAGATGCAGATAAAAATTATTTTTAATTTGCAACCTGATGGAGGTCAGTATAGATGGACTAATAAAACAAGTCCCACACACTGCTAGAAGCCCAAATATTTTTCAGCGGTAGATGCAGAAAAAAATTATATTCAGTTTGCAACCTGATGGAGGTCAGTATAGATGGACTAATAAAACAAGTCCCACACACTGCTAGAAGCCAAATATTTTTTCAGAGGTAGATGCAGAAAAAAATTATATTCAGTTTGCAACCTGATGGAGGTCAGTATAGATGGACTAATAGAACAAGTCCCACACACTGCTAGAAGGACAAATATTTTTTCAGAGCTAGATGCAGAAAAAAAATTATTTTGAATTTGCAACCTGATGGAGGTCAGTATAGATGGACTAGTAGATCAAGTCCCACACACTGCTAGAAGGCAAAATATTTTTTCAGAGCCAGGTTCAGACAAAAAATTATTTTTAATTTGCAACCTGATGGAGGTCAGTATAGATGTACTAATAGAACAAATCCCTCCCACTGCTAGAAGGCCAAATATTTTTTCAGAGCTAGATGCAGATAAAAATTATTTTTAATTTGCAACCTGATGGAGGTCAGTATAGATGGACTAATAAAACAAGTCCCACACACTGCTAGAAGCCCAAATATTTTTTCAGAGGTAGATGCAGAAAAAAATTATATTCAGTTTGCAACCTGATGGAGGTCAGTATAGATGGACTAATAGAACAAGTCCCACCCACTGCTAGAAGGCCAAATATTTTTCAGAGCTACATGCAGATAAAAATTAATTTTAATTTGCAACCTGATGGAGGTCAGTATAGATGGACTAATAAAACAAGTCCCACACACTGCTAGAAGCCCAAATATTTTTTCAGAAGTAGATTCAGAAAAAAATTATATTCAGTTTGAAACCTGATGGAGGTCAATATAGATGGACTAGTAGAACAAGTCCCACACACTGCTAGAAGGACAAATATTTTTTCAGAGCTAGATGCAGATAAAAATTATTTTTAATTTGCAACTTGATGGAGGTCAGTAGAGATGGACTAGTAGAACAAGTCCCACACACTGCTAGAAGGACAAATATTTTTTCAGAGCTAGATGCAGAAAAAAAATTACTTTGAATTTGCAACCTGATGGAGGTCAGTATTGATGGATTAGTAGAACAAGTCCCACACACTGCTAGAAGGACAAATATTTTTTCAGAGCTAGATGCAGAAAAAAATTATATTCAATTTGCAACCTGGTGGAGGTCAGTATAGATGGACTAATAGAACAAGTCCCACACACTGCTAGAAGGCCAAATATTTTTTCAGAGCTAGATGCAGATAAAAATTATTTTTAATTTGCAACCTGATGGAGGTCAGTATAGATGGACTAATAAAACAAGTCCCACACACTGCTAGAAGCCCAAATATTTTTCAGCGGTAGATGCAGAAAAAAATTATATTCAGTTTGCAACCTGATGGAGGTCAGTATAGATGGACTAATAAAACAAGTCCCACACACTGCTAGAAGCCAAATATTTTTTCAGAGGTAGATGCAGAAAAAAATTATATTCAGTTTGCAACCTGATGGAGGTCAGTATAGATGGACTAATAGAACAAGTCCAACACACTGTTAGAAGGCCAAATATTTTTTCAGAGCTAGATGCAGACAAAAAATTATTTTGAATTTGCAACCTGATGGAGGTCAGTATAGATGGACTAGTAGAACAAGTCCCACACACTGCTAGAAGGACAAATATTTTTTCAGAGCTAGATGCAGAAAAAAATTATATTCAATTTGCAACCTGATGTAGGTCAGTATAGATGGACTAATAGAATGATGCTATGCCCAAAAGGTTTTACTTCACTAGGTGCAGTAAAAAAATTGGTATTCTATACACAGGTGGTGTATCTTGCAACTCAGTTAGGCTACTTCCCTGACTAACACACTCTGCAATAGGCCAAAAAGGATTAGCTTTGCTAGATTCAGCCAAATGCTGTGAAAAAAATATGCACAGCACTGACACAGACCTGCCTGGCAAAAACTGATAGGAACTGATATAACTTAGTCCTGAAAAGGACTGCAATTACAATTAGTCTTTACACCCACAACCTATCTATTTAAGAGCACAGACCAGCCTGATAAAAGTCGTAGGAAATGCTGTAACCTAGTCCTTAAAAGGACTGCAATCACAACTATTCCCTACTCCCAAGCTATCTGTAGATTTGTGCGAAAATTGGCTTGAAATTAACAAGGTATAGCGCACACAGCAACAGCGGTGCCGTCTAACATGCAGCTGCAGCAGTGAGAAAATGGTGGCGACGGGGAAAATGGCTGGGTCTTATAGGGCAAGGACATGTGACATACACTGCCAATGAGACATGCCCTTGCTTGCGTGAAAAAAAGCACTTCGCTCCGTGTGTGCGCTGCTGATAGGCTGACAGATTGCACCTCCCCACTGTAAATGCGGGAAAGAGAAAAAAAAATGGAGATCTTTATTATTCCTGCAGAGATCCATCCCCTGCCCCTCCCCCCGCCCCGCTGTACACTCAAACTGTGTATTAACATTAATTTTCATCATTACTGAGAAAAAATCCAGTTATGATTTTGGTGCAGGAACAGTTATCGAACATAACCTCGAACAGCTGAATTTTTCTCAAATCGTTCGTGTTCGCCGAACGGCTCGAACATCGCCCAAAACAGCTCGAATTTGAGATTGGCGAACAGTTCGAGTCGAACAACGCTCATCTCTAGTTTTAACTAGCTCTACCAGCCCATACATTGTAGGTTAAAAGCCCAAGCAGAGACATATTGTCCATACAGGCTTACAGCCCAAGAGTGGCATATCCAGTGGTAGCGTAGCGTAGTTTCCCATCATACGAAATTGACCTTGTCGTGGTTGATGGGCACACATAAATTGGCCAAATTATGCTCAAAAAAACCTTCATTTTTCAAAGTGACATTAGTCTAGATACAATATTTCTTATATTTCATGTATGGAGTGCCGAAGTTCTATTTGCAATTGAGATTACTCTTTTCTTCAGAGCACCCGAATAGACCAGTGAGCGACCCCTCTCTTTTTTCTAATTATGGCGTCATCACCGCTCACCATCTTGGAGGAGTATTCAAAGTTTTGGAGGATGGTACATATGTCTGACATCCATGTCCACTCCTGAGGTCTTATGTGTGGAGTCTGAACTGAATACCGACGGCCTTGTTGATGCTGGTACTCAACAACTGCCCTCTTCTGCTCACAAATCCTTCCCAACATCTGCAATGTATAGTTCCAACATGTGGGGACATCACACACCAGTCTGTGAGCCAGAAGCTGCAAACGCTGCTGAAACACTGCAAGGGCAGCGGAAGCTGTTGCTGACTTTCTAAAATGGGCACACAGGCGGCGTACTTTAGCAAGCAGATCTGGCAACTCCGGGTAGGATTTGTGAAACCGCTGAACCACGAGGTTAAACACATGGGCAAGGCATGGTACGTGTGTGAGCTCGCCTCGCCTCAGAGCTGCCACCAGGTTTCGGCCATTGTCACACACGACCATGCCTGGCTGTAGGTTCAGTGGTATGAGCCACAGATCTGCCTGCTCTTTCAGAGCTGTCCACAACTCTTCAGTATTGTGCGTTTTTTCACCTAAGCAAATTAGCTTCAGCACAGCCTGTTGCCTCTTGGCCGAGGCAGTGCTGCAGTGCTTCCAGCTTGTGACTGATGTGGTCATTTCGGAGATGGAGGCTGAAGAGGAGGCTGAGGAGGATGAGGTGTAGGAACTGTAGACCGTGTGGGCAACCCTGATTGACCTAGGGCTCGCAATCCTTGGCGTCGGCAGGACGTGTTCCGTCCCTATGTCCGACTGGGTCCCGGCTTCCACTACGTTAACCCAGTGTTCCGTCAGCGAGATATCACACACCTGCCCACAAGCACTTGTCCACATGTCTGTGGTTAGGTGGACTTTACCGGTAACTGCGTTGTTGAGAGCACGGCTAATGTTTTGCGACACGTGCTTGTGTAATGTGGGGGCGGCACACCGGGAGAAATAGTGGCGGCTGGGGACCGAGTACCGAGAGACAGCAGCCGCCATCAGGTTGGGGAATGCTTCCGTCTCCACGAGCATAAAAGGCAACATTTCGATAGCAAGCAGTCGTGAAATGTGAGAATTTAGTAGTGTGGCCTGTGGGGTGTTGGCTGCATATTTACGCTTGCTTTCCAAGGACTGGGGTATGGACAATTGAACGCTGCGCTGGGACAAGGACATGGACGTGCTTCCTGATACAGCTACTTGAGAGTGTGCAACGACAGGTGCAGGGCAGGAGGCATCTTCGCATGCACCATGGACAGGGGATTCGCTTGCATGCACAACAACGGAAAAATAAATGGTGCCACCCGCAGACACTGTTCCTGGACCCAGGGGTTCGGCCCACAAAGTCTGGTGCTTTGCTGCCATCTGCCTGATTATGCTGGTGGTGGTCAGGCTGGTCGTTTCACCACCCCTGCTGATTCTGGCCTGGCAAGTGGTGCAAATGGCCTTTTTGGGGTTATCGGCAGAGTCTTTAAAAAACAACCAAACTCAGGAAGACCTAACAGTTGTACTGGCAACTTCCTTCATGTTGGTGTTATGGGGAATGGTTGCCTGCGTTCTGTCTGCGGCCACCACACTGCTTCTTCCTGCCTGTTGGGGTGCTCTGACTCCCTCCCCCTGTGTGCTGCTGTCCACGATCTGCATGTCCTCCTGCCAGGTTGGGTCAGTTACTATATCATCCACCACCTCGTCTTCCATTTCCACACCCTGGTCCTCCTCCTGACTTTCTGGCAATTGTGTCTCATCATCTTCCACCTCTTGTGACACTTTCCCACCGTCACCTCCGTGTGACCGTGACTGCTCAAATATTTGGGCATCGCTACACGCGATCTCTTCTTGCCCCGCTTCAAGTGGACCAGGCAAGAGGCCCAAATCTATAAATGGAAAAGTGAACAGCTCTTCTGAGTGTCCAAATGTGGGATCAGTTGTCTCTGGGTATGGTGGGAGAAAGGAGGGTCAGGGTGAGGAATATGCAGTCCATACACACGGCTTCCGAGACTTGACCATGTGGAAGACAGGGTGGTGGTGGTGGTGGCTAAGTGACTAGAAGCATTATCTGCTATCCCACCAACAACCTTTTGACACTGCTCTGGGTTCAATAGTGGTGTGCTGCGGTCTCCTAGAAATTGGGACAGGAAGGTCAGGCGAGAAGATGTGGGTGTTTGTTGTGGCACAATTTCGGCTTGCCCACGGCCTTGTCCTTGTCATCTGCATGCACGATTACCATCACGTCCAGTTCCCCGTCCCTTGCCACGTGCCTTGTTCATTTTAAATGGAGGACAGTATCTTCCATGCTCACTACAAATTACTGAGTTTGGAGTGAACTTATATGTCATCCGTGTGATAGAGAAAACAGCTTTTTAAATACCTGGCCTGTAAGTACGTAGTTTGAACAGCAAACTGAGGTGAATTGCTTCAATGACACACTAAAGGAAATATTTAATGGAGGCGAGAAATGGCAGTAATTTCTGACAATGTATATGTGATTTGTTTGACGGAGAAAACACAGTTTTAAATACCTGGCCTGTAGGTAAATAGTTTGAACAGCAAACTGCGGTGAATTGCTTCAATGACACACTAAAGGAAATTTTTAATGGAGGCCAGAAATGGCATTATTTTCTGACAAAGTATATGTGATCCGTTTGACGGAGAAAACAGAGTTTTAAATAGCTGGATTTCTAGCGCTCTAATATGGAAAGAACCTGGTTATATTCTGTAGTGCCAACAAGCAAATGGCACAGAAAAATGGTGTTCTCTGGATTGCTTTTTAAGCAAATAATAAGGATTAAGATCCAAAGAAAAGTATTCCTGGCCTCTGAGACCTGGGCCTTTGTATAGAAATATCTAACAGCAGCAGAAGTCAGAATTGGAATGGAGCCTCTTGTGCTATATGCACTGCAGTCTTCTATATACACCGCCGGCCTATACACCCTACCTGCCTGATATCTCTACAGATGGATTAGTCCTCAGAAGGACTGTTTGTTAAGATGGATATGTGTAATGTATGTTTTTTCTCCCTACACTACCTAATACACGATCAAATCTCTCCCTGACACAGCAGCAGCTCTCCCTACACTGTCAGATCCGGAGGGACTGTGACGAGCATGGCGGTGCCAGGTCTGATATAGACCTGAGGACGCTGTGCGGCCAGCAAATCACTGTAATGCCCACAACCAACATTGCTATGGCATTACAGTGCATGGCAGGCAATCCCTGCATGTTCATTGGCTCTCTAAAGAGCGCCAAACATGCAGGGAGGGGACCCAAGTTCCCGCCCGAGCAACCCGGAAAAACTAGGCGAGCGCCGAGCATCTCGAGCAGTGAGATGCTCGGGCGAGCACCGAGCAGTAGCGAGCATGCTCGCTCATCACTAAAAATTACGCGTACATATCAGTAAACATCTAGGGGACATTAGGCACGGCAGAGACTACATATCATGTCAGTTTAGAATATAGAGGTGATAAAGGGTCCGTATAGTTTTGCATAATTTAAGTAGTTCCACCCTCCATTAGACAAGGGGATTGGGACAAAATAAATCCAGCGCAAAACAAGATGGATTTACTGGTTGGAGTCCATTAGTCTGAGAGGACTTGAACAGTTTAACTATGCTAGTTTCATCTAAAATTGTATTGACATTTTGGTTAATAAGCAACCATTGCCTTTTACATTGGCCCCAGTGGCTAGTATATGTATATTTGTTATCCATTTGGTGACTTTCTTTATTTAGTTTTACTTTTCTGTTTTTTCTTTACGGGGTTTGCTGTGTTCTTCATTGTTTATTTCCCTATGTGGAAAAACTTGGAGATAGTCCACACTTCTACTACACTTACCCACCTAGCACACGAGTGTTGTTTTAATACTTACCTTTTTTTCTGTGCCACAAGGAATTTTTGAAGGGAATTAAATATAAGGTGGGAATAAGATTCACATCCCCCTGTTGCCTATTTAGCATGCACTCTATCTAATAGGGGATGTATATGGTTTTGATATTTATTGCAAAAATTGGTTGTTTACTCTATTTATTAGGGCATTATTATACATCCCTTGCGTGATGGAACGCATTTGCACTTCAATCCCTGCTATGGTATTGTCATTTCCGGTGCACACATGAGGAATAATGCTTATGACATCCTCGTGAGGTGGAACGGATTTACGCTTCATTTCCTGCTCTGGTGTCACCATTTCCGGAGCGCACATGTGATATAATGATTATGGGACGTGGATGTTCTCCACGCCTTGTTTTGAGACAGAAAGTGACATCGGACACCAGATTAAATCTCTGGTGCCTATGACTGGATACAGCAGGCATTATTTTTTGTGGCAACAGGGCGATGCTGCATTGACAGTACACCTGATAAACCTCAGTGTCTTGGTGGAAAATGCGCCACGATGTGAGGTTTGCTATGGGATTGGTTTTCCATTTAACATAAGTATACGTAATGCTTATCCTGGCTGCTGTTCCATCTGCACTTTTTTCCCTGTTCTCTCCCAGATTATTTATGTATATAATTAGAAGAGTTAGGGATTGAGTCATAATTAGTGATGAGTGAACGTGCTCGCCCCTGCTTGGTACTCGCCCGAGCATGTCACTGCTCGAGATGCTCGGCGATCTGCAAGTATTTCCTGGTTGCTGGGGCATGTTTAGCGCTCTTTAGAGAGCCAATGAACATGCAGGAATTGCCTGCCACACATTGTAATGCCGTAGCCATGTTGGTTGTGGCATTACATTGATTGGCTGGCCGCACAGCATCATAAGGTGTATATAAGACTGGGCGCCACCATGCTTGTCACGGTCTACCTCGGAATCAGCCGAGTAGGGACAGGTGCTGCTGCGTCAGGGAGAGATTTGCTTGTTTAGAGTCAGTATAAGTATTCCACAACATATCTCTATAATATCCATCTGAACTAACAGTCCTTCTGAGGACTAATCCAGCTGCATATAAACAGTGGTGATAGCAGGAATTAGGCAGGGAGGCAAGGTATGTGGCAGACTGCAGTGCATATAGTGCAATAGGATCTATTTAATGTTAGTTTAGTTATTACACAACATTTATATATATATATATATATATACAGTAGAGGTGCTGCTGATTGAGGGATAGAATGGGTTGTTTTAGTGAGGCATTCCACAGCTATATATACATCTAAACTATCAGTCCTTCTGAGGACTAATCCAGCTGCATACAGTACAGACCAAAAGTTTGGACACACCTTCTCATTTAAAGATTTTTCAGTATTTTCATGACTATGAAAATTGTACATTCACACTGAAGGCATCAAAACTATGAATTAACACATGTGGAATTATATACTTAACAAAAAAGTGTGAAACAACTGAAAATATGAATTATATTCTAGGTTCTTCAAAGTAGCCACCTTTTGCTTTGATGACTGCTTTCCACACTCTTGGCATTCTCTTGATGAGCTTCAAGAGGTAGTCACCGGAAATGGTCTTCCAACAATCTTGATGGAGTTCCCAGAGATGCTTAGCACTTGTTGGACCTTTTGCCTTCACTCTGTGGTCCAGCTCACCCCAAACCATCTCGATTGGGTTCAGGTCTGGTGACTGTGGAGGCCAGGTCATCTGGCGTAGCACCCCATCACTCTCCTTCTTGGTCAAATAGCCCTTACACAGCCTGGAGGTGTGTTTGGGGTCATTGTCCTGTTGAAAATTAAATGGTGGTCTAACTAAACGCAAACCGGATGGAATAGCATGCCACTGAAAGATGCTGTGGTAGCCATGCTGGTTCAGTATGCCTTCAATTTTTAATAAATCCCCAACAGTGTCACCAGCAAAGCACCCCCACACCATCACACCTACTCCTCCATGCTTCACAGTGGGAGCCAGGCATGTAGAGTCCATCCGTTCAACTTTTCTGCGTCGCACAAAGACGCGGTGGTTGGAACCAAAGATCTCAAATTTGGACTCAACAGATCAAAGCACAGATTTCCACTGGTCTAATGTCCATTCCTTATGTTCTTTAGCCCAAACAAGTCTCTTCTGCTTGTTGCCTGTCCTTTGCAATGGTTTCCTAGCAGCTATTTTACCATGAAGGCCTGCTGCACAAAGTCTCCCCTTAACAGTTGTTGAAGAGATGTGTCTGCTGCTAGAACTCTGTGTGGCATTGACCTGCTGTTAACCTGCGATTTCTGAGGCTGGTGACTCGGATAAACTTATCCTCAGAAGCAGAGGAGACTCTTGGTCTTCCTTTCCTGGGGCGGTCCTCATGTGAGCCAGTTACTTTGTAGTGCGTGATGGTTTTTGCAACTGCACTTGGGGACACTTTCAAAGTTTTCTCAATTTTTGGACTGACTGACCTTCATTTCTTAAAGTAATGATGGCCACTCATTTTTATTTGCTTAGCTGCTTTTTTCTTGCCATAATGCAAATTCTAACAGTTTATTCAGTATGACTATCAGCTGTGTATCTACCAGACTTTTGCACAACACAACTGATGGTCCCAAACCCATTTATAAGGCAAGAAATCCCACTTATTAAACCAGAAAGGGCACACCTGTGAAGTGAAAACCATTTCCAGTGACTACCTCTTGAAGCTGATCAAGAGAATGCCAAGAGTGTGCAAAGCAGTCATCAAAGCAAAAGGTGGCTACTTTGAAGAACCTAGAATATAAGACATATTTTTAGTTGTTTCACACTTTTTTGTTAAGAATATAATTCTACATGTGTTAATTCATAGTTTTGATGCCTTCAGTGTGAATGTACAATTTTCATAGTCATGAAAATACAGAAAAATCTTTAAATGAGAAGGTGTGTCCAAACTTTTGGTCTGTACTGTATATATAGACATATATATATATATATATATATATATATATATATATATATATATATAGCACCACAACAGGCACGAACAAGTAGTGTGGTGAATGCAGACAGAAAGCGGGCAACCATTCCCTGTAACATCAACATGATGGAAGTTGCCAGTACAAATGTTAGGTATTCCCGAGTCTGGTTGTTTTTTTAAAGACAGCAGAAAACCCCAAAAAAGCCATTTGCACCACCTGCCCGGCCAGCATCAGCAGTAGTAGCAAAACCAGCAGCCTGACCACCACCACCATGATCAGGCACATGGCAGTAAAGCACCCGACTAAGTGGGCCGAACCCCATGGGCCAGCAACAGTGTCAGTGGGTGACACCACTGCTTGTCCCGCTGTTGTGCGTGCATGCCAATTCACTGTTCATTGCACATTCCAAGATGCCTCCCGCCCTGTATATGTCGTTGAACACTCTCAAGTAGCACCATCAGCAAGTACGTTGACATCCTTGTCCCAGCGCAGCGTTCAGTTGTCCCTACCTCAGTACTTGGAACACAAGCGCAAATACGCAGCAAACGCCTCACAGGCCACATTATTAAATTCACACATTTTGAAATGTTGCCTTTTAGGCTCATGGAGAGGGAAGTTTTCCGCAACCTTATGGGGGCGGCCATACCTCGGTACTCGGTCCCCAACCGCCACTATTTCTCCCGGTGTGCGTCCTCGCATTACACAAGCACGTGTCCCACAACATTAGCCGTGCCCTCAACATCGCAGTTGCTGGGTCCACCAGGGCACATGGACAAGTGCTTGTGGGCAGGAATGTTACATCTCGCTGATGGCACACTGGGTTAACATAGTGGAAGCCGGGACCCAGTTGGACCTTGAGACGGAATACGTCCTCCCGATGCCGAGGATTGCGGCTCAGGGTTGCCCCCACATTCTACAGCTCCTGCACCTCCTCCTCCTCTTTCACATCCATTTTCAAAATGACCACATCAGTCGCAAGCTGGAAGCACTGCAGCACTGCCTCAGCCAAGCGGCAACAGGCTGTGCTGAAGCTAATATGCTTAGGTAACAAACCACACAACGCTGAAGAGTTGTGGACAGCTCTGAAAGAGCAGGCAGATCTGTGGCAGACACCACTGAACCTACAGCCAGACATGTTCGTGTGTGACAATGGCCGGAACGTGGTGGCGGCTCTGAGGCGAGGCAAGCTCACACACTTACCATGCCTGGCCCATGTGCTTAACCTCTTCGTTCAGCGGTTTCTCTAAACCTACCCTCATCTGTCGGATCTGCTTGTCAAAGTACGTGTGCCCATTTTGGAAAGTCAGCTACATTTTCCTCTGCTATTGCCGTGCTTCAGCAGCGTTTGCAGCTTCCGGCTCACCGACTGGTATGTTATGTCCCCACATATTGGGACTCTACCTTGCAGATGTTGGGAAAGATTTGTGAGAAGAAGAAGGCAGTTATTGACTACCTGCATCAGCAAGGCCGTCGGTATTCAGGTCAGACTCCACACATATAACCTCAGGAGTGGACATGGAGTGGACATCTGTACCATCTTCCAAAACTTTGAGGACTCCACCAAGATGGTGAGTGGCGATGACGCCATAATTAGCGTCACCATCCCACTTCTCTGTCTTCTGAAACGCACTCTGCTCTCAATTAAAGAGGATGCATTGCAGGCGGAGCATGATGAGATGGAGCAAGGAACCATGCAGGGTGATTACACACAGCCCAGCCTCATCTCATCACAACGTGGATTGATTGACAATGAGGAAGAGGAGGAAGAGGAAGAACAGGATCTAGTTTCATGCGCTATAGACGGTACAACCTGCACAACTGCCATACTGTCTGTTCAGCATGGATGGCCTGAGGACAGGGAGGAGGAGGAAGAGGAGAAGGGTGAGGAGGAGAGCATGGTCAGTTGTCTTCTTGGTGAGGACACGGAAGTCTTGCCTCTTTGCAGTCTAGCACACATGGCTGAGTTTATCTTACGCTGCCTTTACCTTGACCGTCGTGTTGTCCAAATTTTGGGTGACAATCATTGCTGGTTGGTGATGCTTCTAGACCCATGCTACAGGGAGAACTTTATGTCACTTATTTCTTTGAAGGACAGGCCGAATAAAATGGGGCAGCACGAGAAGGCCCTTGCTGCAGAATTAGTGAAAAAAATCCCATCTGAAAACACTGGCAGCAGAGGTCACATTTTGTTGGACAACCAAGGAGTACAGGCGTGAGAGCCACAAATGCAGTCAAGCAGAGGCAGGGCAACACTGTCAAATTTCTGGGACAGTTTTCTCATACCCTTCCATCGCACAGGCTATGAAGCGCGGGATACTCTCACAAGGAGTGCAAAGTTTCGGAAGATGGTGAGGGAGTACCTAGCCGACCGTAACAACGTCCTCCGTCATTCCTCTGTGCCTTATAATTATTGGGTATCCAAGCTGGACATGTGGCATGAACTGGCTCTCTACACCTTGGAGGTCCTGGCCTGCCCTGCCACTAGCGTTTTGTCAGAGCGGGTTTTTAGTGCCGCTGGTGGAATTATAACCGATAGGCGCATCCGCCTGTCAACTGAAAATGCTGACAGGCTGACTCTTATAAAAATGAACAAGGGCTGGATTAGGCCAGACTTCTCAACACCACCGAATGATAGCAGCGTAACATAAACTCAAATACAGTGTCTTTTTTTTGGGAGGTGTAACTCTATTTCCATGCACCTCTGTCTTCACACCCAGACATGGGTATACACTTCCGATTTTGTCTGTTTTCTCTTTTCCTCCTCCTCCGTATCCTCATCCTCCACCACCATATCACCACCATATGTACCATATCAACATATCTTCGTCTCTTGCAAGGAACATTGGAATTCCTCCAAATTTTTGGCAGCCATTGCTTCACTGTATAGGCAAACACTATGGGAGACCCACTTCCTAATAATGGGAACATTGTTTTTAGGAGGCTCTCTGACCTCTACGTCTCTTGCAAGGGGCATTGGAGTTCCTCCAAATTTTTGGCAGCCCTTGCAGTCACTGTATAGGCAATAACAGTATAGGACACCCACTCTTTAATAATGGGAACAACAAAGCATAGCCGGCTGATGGCGCTCTAACAATAGCGATGTCCGACTGCTGCCCCTTTAAGAATAGTAAGGGCCGCCTCATGGCCCTATAAAAATATGCTTTGTTATTTTCAGAGTCCATCCATCATAAATGAAGCAGGATGTATCTGATGATGTGTCACACACCACATGGCCATATAAGGTTGTAAAATGTTAAGATTACATTTCCCGGTGAATGCATTTGCCTTAAAAATTAGCGTAAAAAAAAAACAGAGTAGGATCTTTCTTTAGTATGAAAACCAGAGTCATCAATTTAACCTCAAAGTAATCACATTGTTCAGCTCCTGCACCTCCTCCTTCAGTTCGGTCTCCATCTCCGAAAGAGCACATCAGTCACAAGCTGAAACCACTGCAGCACTTCCTTGGCCAAGCGGCAACAGGTTGTGCTGAAAATAACATGCTTAATGCTTAGGAGACAAACCTCCCACTGCTGCAGTGTTGAAAGCTGTAGCACAGCAGCCTGATCTGTGGCTCTCACCGCTGAACATACAGCCAGGCATGGTCCTGTGTGACAATGGGTGGAACCTGGTGACGGAGAAATGACAAGCGGCGTACATACGGTTTCCCTAAAGTCAGTCCTTTCACTGAGCTAAAAAATATGGCTGTGGTGAAATACAACTCACCGACAAGCTTTGGACTGCCTCCTTACCATCCCTGGCCACATTCACTTGTCCACGTGTTTGTGATTAGGCGGTCCTTCCCACTAAGTGCACTGGGGAGGACACAGGTAATGTTGTGGGACCCGTGTTTGTGGAAGGCGGAGACAACACCGGGAGAAATAGTGGTGGCTGGGGACCGAGTATGGACACCCGGCCACCGTCATCATGAGGTTGTGGACAGCTTCCGCCTCTACTAGCCTAAAAGGCCACGTTTCAAGTGCAAGCAGCTTTCAAACATTTGGCAATAATGCATTGCAACTTGAGGGAGGGTGGCTAGCTGCATACTTGCGCTTCCATTCCAAGGAATGATGTAGGGACAACTGAATGCTGCACTGGGACAAGGATGTGGAGGGTGATTGTTGCAAGTCTGCAATGACAGGTGCAATGGCATCTTCGCATGCGCCAAGAATCACTTATGATGGGCACACTTTTAGGCAGTACCTGGTAGTCAGAGATGCTTCCAGGGGTCTTTCTCATGCTGTTCTGATGTCTTTTCAGCACTGTATGCATGCGTCTGATGATGTGTCACACACCATATGGCCAGATAAGGTTGTAAAATGTTATAATGACATTTCCCAGTGAATGCATTTGTCTTGGCTGAAAGCAATGCAAAAGTGCAAAAACGCATCAAAAACGCTACGTGTGAACATAGCCCAAAGTGTGGAGGAGCATTTTTGTTTTTGGTTATTTATTTTGCCTTATATACAAGTCATTACCCTGGAAAGGATGTTCTTTAACATATTTCCCAGGAAAAGCCATTTTGTTGTTGACAGCAGTGACCTGTGAGTCAGAAATGCTTCCAGGGGTCTTCCCCATGCTGTACCCATGTCATTTGAGCACTGTTCCAGTCGATTTGGGCAATTTTTAGGCCCTGTGCAGACCGCCTGGGGTAGCCGCCAGAAAAATGCTCGAGTTTCCCATAGACTTACATTGGGCTCATTACTCAAACCGAGCACTCGAGCATTCCAATTTGCTCGACCTGAGCAACGAGTACCCGAGCATTTTAGTGCTCGCTCATCACTAGTCATGATTAATTATTTGGATGTATTTACACTACCGTTCAAAAGTTTGGGGTTATTTAGAAATTTCATTATTTTTGAATGAAACGCTCATTTTTTTTCAATCAAGCTAACATTAAATGAATCAGAAATACACTCTATACATTGTTAATGTGGTAAATGACTATTCTGGCTGCAAATGTCTTGTTTTTATTGCAATATCTACATAGGTGTATAGAGGCCCATTTCTAACAACCACCACTCCAGTGTTTTAATGGTACATTGTGTTTGCTAACTGTATACGAAGGCTAATGGATCTTTAGAAAACCCTTGCACAAGTATGTTAGCCCAGTTGAAAATGGTTTGGCTGATTTGAGAAGCCATAAAATTGACCTTCCTTTGAGCTAGTTGAGAATCTGGAGCATTACATTTGTTTGTTCTATGAGACTCTCAAAATGGCCAGAAAAAGAGAACTTTCATCTGAAACTCGACAGTCTATTCTTGTTCTTAGAAATGAAGGCCATTCCATGCGAGAGATTGCTAAGAAACTGAAGATTTCCTGCAACGGTGTGTATTATTAACTTCAGAGGAGAGCACAAAGAGGCTCTAACCAGAGTAGAAAGAGAAAAGGGAGGCCCCGCTGCACAAATGAGCAACAAGACAAGTACATTAGAGTCTCTAGTTTGAGAAATCGACACCTCACAGCTCCTCAACTGGCAGCTTCATTAAATAGTACACACAAATCACCAGTGTCAACGTCTACAGTGAAGAGGCGCCTCCGGGATGCTGGCCTTCAGGGCAAAGAAAAAGCCATATCTGAGACTGGCTAATAAAAGGAAAAGATTAATATGAGCAAAAGAACACAGACATTGGACAGGGGAAGATTGGAAAAATGTTTTATGGACAAACAAACAAACAAATCAAAGTTTGAGGTGTTTGGATCACACAGAAGAACATTTGTGAGATGCAGAACAACTGAAAAAATGCTGGAAGAGTGCCTGACGCCATCTGTCAAGCATTGTGGAGGTAATGTGATGGTCTGGGGTTGCTTTGGTGCTGGTAAAGTGGGAGATTTGTACAAGGTAAATGGGATTTTGAATAAGGAAGGCTATCACTCCATTTTTCAATGCCATGCCATACCCTGTGGACAGCGGTTGATTGGAGCCAATTTCATCCTACAACAGGACAATGACCCAAAGTACACCTCCAAATTATGCATGAACTATTTAGGGAAGAAGCAGGCAGCTGGTATTCTATCTGTAATGGAGTGACCAGCGCAGTCACCAGATCTTAACCACATTGAGCTGTTGTGGGAGCAGCTTGACCGTATGGTATGCAAAAAGTGCCCATCAAGCCAATCCAACTTATGGGAGGGGCTTCAGGAAGCATGGGGTGAAATTTCTCAAGATTACCTCAGCAAATTAACAGCTAGAATGCCAAAGGTCTACAATGCTGTAATTGCTGCAAAGGGAGCATTCTTTGACGAAAGCAAAGTTTGAAGGAGAAAATTATTCTTTCAAATAAAAATCATTATTTCTAACCTTGTCAATGTCTAGACTATATTTTCTTTTCATTTTGCAACTCATTTGATAAATAAAAGTATGAGTTTTCATGGAAAACACAAAATTGTCTGGGTGACCCCAATCTTTTGAACGGTAGTGTATATTTATATCTTTGTCTTCAAATATGACAATTGACTATTGTATATATTTTTGCACACATTCAGGATTTTGCATTTATCACTACCTGTGCTGTACTTTATATTAGGGGTGTATTAGGGTCATAAGGCTTAGCCCCGGAAGAACGAGGATGCCATATCGTACATCTTCGGGTGCCAACATCCACTGGCAGGCAATGACTCCTATAGGGAATTCAAAAAGTAACATAGTTTCCCTATTATATCCTATCAATATATTTTTTTGGAGGACCCTTATGTATCTTGACTGTTATATGTGTATTTGGGTACACATTTTCTATTATGTTTTTGACAGTGTTCGAGTTTTTATCTTAATTATTAAAGGTTATATTTTAGGGGTCTATTTGTTTGCGGTTTCTGAGTTAAAAAATACACACTCACAGAGCTGAATAAAATTAAATGCCCAGCTGGAAAAAAAAATAAACTCCACAATGGGGTGGAGAAAAAAAATAATGATTTTCATGTACAATTATGTGCAGGAATGTACAGTTTATGAGGTAGAAATTGGTGAAAAGTCCTCTTTAAGAGAACTAGGAAGATATGGGTACTTAGTAGATATAAATTTTATTCATGATCAAATTGAATTTTTACTTATGATTAGCTTGTATGGTGTAAAGTAAATCAATGTTCTTATGTAAGGTCACTGATGCGCCTTTATTAGATCAAGAACATTAAAACATGCAGAGATCACATATATTTTATTAGTTCTGAGAAACATCTCTTCATGGTTTACGTTTGTGAAAATTACTGGAGGATTGGTAGATTCTGCAAAAGTGCCAAAATAAAATGTTACCATGGGGTTTGGAGGGAACTTGGCAGCTGATACATCCTGCCCAATCCACAGTCAGCATACATCAGACATTGGCTGTATGGACTCAGCAAGGTAAGTTTGACCTTGAAACATTGTGGCGTTTCAGAGAAAAACATACTTTAAAAGCTGCCTGCGAACAAAACACACGGGAGATTTGTTGGACAGGTGGATTTCTGGTGGCTTCTGCCTGCAACCAGTGACTGACAGGTCTCTCCCTCTGTGCGTGTATGAGGAGAGACCTATCAGTTATTGGCAGTGGGTAGGTTCAGTCCATTGCAGCTTCTAAATTGTTTTTCGCTGAAACATGCAGCATTTCAGAATCAAACATATGTTGCTGAAATAATTCAGCCAGTGTCTAATACAATCTTCTTGTGAATCAAGTTAGCATGTAAAAGCTGTAATGTTACCTTTAAATACTGGCAGTTTAAAACTAGAGTAGAATCTGGTAATATTACCTGACCCCTGTTTACCAATTTTCAACTACCACATGATTTATACACTTTCCGAGAGAAATGGGGAGAAATGGCTGTGTAAGAAGCCACATTTCCACTGAAGCCTGTTGAGAATGTGAGAGGTGGAAATTGGTGGACGGGAGTCAGTAGAACCACATTCACCTTAAATGTGATGATCCAAGAGGTAGTATTTAAAGTATGTATGCTCAGAAGGTGCCAGGTACTTTATGTGAGGATAGTGGGGACCCAACATGGCTGCAGTCAATCTCCTATTTATCCACAGTTTCAAAAGGAGGCATAGTAACATAGTAACGTAGGTTGAATAAAGACCTAGGTCCATCAAGTTCAACCTTCCTCACCCAATTGTACATTTTACAATAACACTACACTAACTTACTAACTTACTGGGACTAGGCCTAACAAATGTATTGTTACCATCTTTATTATTACTGCACTATTACAGTTACAAATGAACCAGTTTATAATTTTTTTAATTAGTTTTATTTTTTTGTATTACTCTTATGATTCTAATAATGGTATTGCTAAAATCCCTATGCCTAAATATGTTGATCCAAAAGAAGGAAAAAACCCCAGGACACGATAAGTCAATTTGCATCACGGGGAAAAATTCCTTCTTGACCCCGAGAAAAGGCGATCAGTCCAAAACCCTGGATCAAACCTAATTATGATACTAGTTATGTAATTACTATTATCGTATTAAATGTACTAATATAGGTGTAACATTTTGCCTAATTTAACTGTAACCCACAATGTTACCTGTATCAAGGAAATCATACAGCCCTTTTTTGAAAGCTGTTATAGTGTCGGCCATTACTACTTCTTGTGGTAGGGCATTCCACAGTCTGATTGCTCTGAGTGTAAAGAACCCCTTCCTGTTTAGGTGCCGGAATCGCCTTTCTTCCTTCCATAATGAGTGCCCCCTGGTCCTTAGTATGGTCTTTGGAAGGAATAAGTCATGTGCTAGTCCTTTGTACTGAACACACATATATTTATACATGTAAATAAGATCTCCTCTGAGGCGTCGTTTTACTAAGCTAAACAAGCTCAACTTCTCCAACCTCTCATCATATGAAAGGCCATCCATCCTTTGTAATAATTTGAACTGACTCTAACTTCTGAATATCCTTTTTAAAATGTGGAGCCCAAAACTGGATCCCATATTCCAGATGAGGCCTCACCAGTGATTTAAAAGGGGTAACAATACATTGGGATTGCGGGATTTTATTTATCTTTTTATGAATCCTAAAATCTTGTTTGCTTTTGCTGCTGCTGCTTGACATTGAGTACTGCTGCTCAGCTTATTTGTAACAAGAATACCCAAATCCTTCTCCTGTTCTGTAGTCCCAAGTATACACCCATTTAATGTGTATACAGCAATAGGATTACTCTGTCTTAGGTGCATTTCTGTACATTTATCTACATTAAACCTCAACTGCAAAGTGTTTGCCCATTCAGTCATCTTATCCAGATCATTCTGCTATATCGTAATGTCAAGATCAGATTTTAATATCCTACATAGTTTGGTATCGTCAGCAAAAACTGACACTTTACTCTCAATCCCATTCCCAAGGTCATTGATAAAGATGTTAAAAATAATTAGTCCTAGCACATATCCCTGTGGCACTCCACTGCTGACTATGTCCCATTTAGAGAATGTACCATTTATGAGGACTCTTTGTTTCCTATAATTTAGACAATTCCTTACTAGTGTTGAGCGAGCATCACGCTACTCGGGATGTTCGGCGAGCACCGAGCATTTCCGGGTTACTCGGGGGGGAGCTCGGGTCTCCGCCCTGCATGTTTGGCGCTCTTTACAGAGCCAATGAACATGCAGGGATTGCCAGCCAGTCACTGTAATGCTGCAGCCATGTTGGTTGTGGGAATTACAGTGATTTGCTGGCGTCACCTCGAGTATTTAAAACCGGGCGAGGCCATCTTGGACACAGTCGCTCCGGATTAGACAGTGTAGGGACAGCGCTGCTGATTTAGGGAGAGATATAAACTGCGAAATAGTTATTGTAGGGTCTGTAAAGGCTGCCAGAACAAACAAACAGTCCTTTTCAGGACTAATATCCATCCCAGATACCAGGCAGGCAGGCTGTATAGGAGACACAGTGGTTATACCAGCAAATGCTGCATTACCGTCCTGTGTGCTCCTGTTGCTCAAATTGCTGGACTTAGCACCTGGTGTCAGGGGCCAGGAAAAATCCTTTTTTTCCAACTAAATCCTCCTTTTTTTTTTCTCCTTCACACTGTACAATTTGGTGTGTCCCCCCTCCCCCCCCCCCCAAAACAAAAGCATGTCTCTGATTTTTCAGACACAAATATAACTGTTGAAAATTGTCTGGTGTAGGCTAGAGAAACAGAAGTGTTGTTTTGCACTTCCACGGTTCAAACCTCTGTATTATCCATTTTGGGCCATTTGTATCTAAAAAAAAAACAGTTTGAGTGTGTCGCTCACTGTTCAGCCGCAAATATCTCTATTTAAAAAAGTGTGGTATACCCCAGTAAACAATAACTGTGGTTTTGCCATCCCACGGTAAAAAATCTCTATTATTCAGCTTTTGGTAGTTTTTTCCGTAAAGAAAAATAGTAGTGTCTCCTGACTGTTGTGACACAAAAATATATCTGTTGAAAATAGTCTTGTGTAGGCCCGACATCCCAGTGTGGTTTCGCAGTTCCACGGGTCAAATCGCTGTACTATCCAGTTTTGGGCCTTTGGTTTCTAAAAAAAAAGCCGTTTGAGTGTGTTGCTCACTGTTCAGCTGCAAATATCTCTATTTAAAAAAGTGTGGTATACCCCAGTAAACAATAACTGTGGTTTTGCCATCCCACGGTAAAAAATCTCTATTATTCAGCTTTTGGTAGATTTTTCCGTAAAGAAAAACAGTAGTGTCTCCTGACTGTTGTGACACAAAAATATATCTGTTGAAAATAGTCTTGTGTAGGCCCGACATCCCAGTGTGGTTTCGCAGTTCCACAGGTCAAATCGCTGTACTATCCAGTTTTGGGCCTTAGGCATCTAAAAAAAAAGCAGTTTGAGTGTGTCGCTCTCTGTTCAGCCGCAAATATCTCTATTTAAAAAAGTGTGGTATACCCCAGTAAACAATAACTGTGGTTTTGCCATCCCACGGTAAAAAATCTCTATTATTCAGCTTTTGGTAGTTTTTTCCGTAAAGAAAAACAGTAGTGTCTCCTGACTGTTGTGACACAAAAATATATCTGTTGAAAATAGTCTTGTGTAGGCCCGACATCCCAGTGTGGTTTCGCAGTTCCACGGGTCAAATCGCTGTACTATCCAGTTTTGGGCCTTTGGTATCTAAAAAAAAAGCAGTTTGAGTGTGTCGCTCACTGTTCAGCCGCAAATATCTCTATTTAAAAAAGTGTGGTATACCCCAGTAAACAATAACTGTGGTTTTCCTCTTCCACGGTTCTAATCTACTCTTTATTACCCTTTTTCCATTGATAGTGCAAGTGTAAGCTATTTTACTTCATTTACAATGGGCAAGGCGCGTGGCAAGGGACGTGGAAGTGGACGTTCTGGTGATGGTTCGTGCAGAGGACGGGGCCGTGGCCAAGGTGAAAATGTGCCACAACCAACAGCCACATCTTCTCGCTCCCACTTCTTGACCGAATTACTAGGGAAGCACAGAACAACACCAGTATTGAGAACTGATCAGTGTGAAGAGGTTATTAATTGGATAGCAGACAATACTTCCAGTTACCTGGGCACCACCACCTCCGGTCTGTCTTCCACATGGTCAACTCTTAGTAGCCTTGAGTCTCGACCGCATACTCCTCCTCACCCTGATGCTCCTTCCTCCCACCATGCCGAGTGTCGTCAGACAGCAAGTGATCCCACACTTGGACACTCTGAAGAGCTGTTCACTGGTCCATTTCCATATTTGGGCCCCTCGCCTGATACGCTTGAAGTGGTGAAGAGGAGATCCCATGTTGCGATGCCCAAATATTTGAACAGCCACGGCAACAGGAAGTTGACGTTGGCAATCTGTCACAAGAGGTGGACGATGACGAGACACAATTGCCAGGAAGTGAGGAGGAGGATCGTGGTGCGCAAGTGAAGAGGAGGAGGTGGTGGATGATCTAGTAACTGACCCAATGTGGAAGGAGGACATGCAGAGTGAGGCCAGAAGCACACAGGGGGAGGGAGGCAGAGTACCCCAACAGGCAGGAAGAAGCAGTGTGGTGGCCGCAGACAGAAGGCAGGCAACCGTTCCCCGTAACACCAACACGAGGGATGTTGCCAGTACAAGCGGTAGGTCTTCCAGAGTCTGGAATTTTTTTAAAGACTCTGCTGATAACCCCAAAAAGGCCATATGTTCCACCTGCCATGCCAGCATCAGCAGGGGTGACAAAACTACCAGCCTGACCACCACCAGCATGATCAGGCACATGGCAGCAAAGCACCCGACTTTGTGGGGCGAAACCCAGGGTCCACGACCAGTGTCAGCGGGTGTCACCACTGCTTCTTCCACTGTTGTGCGTGCAATAGAACCCCCTGTTGTGTGTGCAAGGCAATCCCCTGTCCATACTGCATGTAAAGATGCTCCCTCCTCTCAGTCTTCACTTGTTATGGCAGTTTCTCAAGAAACAGCATCAACGTCCACGTCCACGTCCCACCGCAGCGCTCAATTGTCCATATCCCAGACCTTTGAACGAAAGCGGAAATTCGCAGCTAACGCCCCACAGGCCACAGTCCTAAATTCGCACATTTCACGACTGCTTGCATTGGAAATGCTGCCTTTTAGGCTGCTGGAGACGGAATCCTTCCGCAATCTTATGGCGGTGGCCGTCCCTCGGTACTCGGTCCCCAGCCGCCACTATTTTGCCCGGTGTGCCATCCCCGCACTACACAAGCACGTGTCCCAAAGCATCTGCCGTGCCCTCAACAACGCAGTTACGGGGAGAGTCCACCTGACAACGGACACGTGGACAAGTGCTTGTGGCCAGGGACGGTACATCTCTCTGACGGCACACTGGGTAAACATAGTGGAAGCCGGGACCCAGTCGGACCTTGGGACGGAACACATCCTCCCCACACCGAGGATTGCGGGCCCTATGTCAGTCAGAGTTGCCCCCACAGTGTACAGCTCCTGCGCATCCTCCTCCTCCTCCTCCTCATGTTCAGCCTCCACCTCAGATATCACCACATCAGTTACAAGCTGGAAGCATTGCAGTACTGCCTCCACCAAGCGGCAACAGGCTGTGCTGAAACTCATAAGCTTAGGTGATAAACCTCACACTGCTTGTGAGTTGTGGACAGCTGTGAAAGAGCAGTTCGATCTGTGGCTGAGACCGCTGAACCTACATCCCGGCATGGTCATGTGTGACAATGGCCGTAACCTGGTGGCGGCTCTGAGTTGAGGTGAGATCACACACGTACCATGCCTGGCTCATGTGCTTAACATCGTGGTTCAGCGGTTTCTTAAATCGTACCCCGAGTTGCCAGATCTGAACGTGAAAGTACGCCGCCTGTCAGCTCATTTTCACAAGTCGGCTACAGCTTTCGCCGCCCTTGCTGTATTGCAGCAGCGTTTGCAGCTTCCGGCACACCGACTGGTGTGTGATGTCCCCACACGTTGTAACTCTACCTTCCACATGTTGCAAAGGATTTGTGAGCAGAAGAGAGCAGTTGTGGAGTACCAGCTGCAACAAGGCCGTCGATATTCAGGTCAGACTCAACACATAAGACCTCTGGAGTGGACCTGGATGTCTGACATATGTACCATCCTGACAAACTTTGAGGAGGCCACCAAGATGGTGAGTGGCGATGACGCCATCATTAGTGTCAGCATCCCACTTGTCTTTCTTTTGCAACGCTCTCTGCAGAGAATTAAAGAGGAGGCATTGCAGCCAGAGTATGACGAGATGGATCAAGAAGCCGTAGCGGGCGAATTCACACAGCCCAGCCTCATCTCATCACAACGAGCATTGGGGGACAATGAGGGAGAGGAGGAGGAGGAGGAGGAAGAACAGGAGCTGCTATCATGCGTTGTAGACGGTAGTACCTGTACAAGTGTCATACCGTCGGTTCAGCGTGGGTGGTCTGAGGACAGGGGGGAGGAGGAAGAGGAGGAGGAGGAGGAGGAGAGCATGGTCAGTTGTCATCTTGGTGAGGACACGGAAATCTTGCCCGTTACCAGTCTGGCACGCATGACTGACTTTATGTTACGCTGCCTTAACCGTGACCCTCGCGTTGTCAAAATGTTGGGTGACAGTCATTACTGGTTGGTGACACTTGTAGACCCCCGCTACAAGGAGAACTTTCACTCTCTTATTCCTGAGGTGGAGAGGTCTACAAAAATGGGGCAATACCAGAAGGCCCTTGCTGCAGAAATCTTAAAAAAATTCCCATCTGAACACGCTAGCGGCAGAGGTCACAGTTCATTGCCCAACCAAGGCATACAGGCGAGAGAGATGCAACTCCAATCCAGCAGAGGCAGGGGAACACTGTCAATGTTCTGGGACAGTTTTCTGACACCCGCCGAGCTTACAGGCCCTGAGGCACGGGGTACTCTCACAAGGAGTGGAAAGTTTCAAAAGATGGTGAGGGAGTACCAGAGTCCTCCGTGATTCCTCTGTGCCTTTTAATTATTGGGTATCCAAGCTGGACACTTGGAATGAACTCACTCTGTATGCCTTGGATGTCCAGGCCTGCAATGCCGCTAGCGTGTTATCGGAGCGTGTTTTTAGTGCCGCTGGGGGAATTATAACTGATAAGAGCACTCGCCTGTCAACTGACAATGCTGACAAGCTGACCCTTATCAAAATGAACAAGGGCTGGATTGGGCCAGACTTCTCATCACCACCAAATGACAGCAGAGTAACAAAAAGTCAAATCCACTGTGTTATTTCGGGAGGTGTATTCCCATGCATCGCTTCACACCCACACATGGGTATACGCTTCCTCATTTCGGCTGTTTTTTGCTCTTCTCCTTATCCTTAGCCTTCACGACCACTATACCACCAGGGTGACCATGGTCCATGTTGCCAGCGTTGCAAGTTCCTCTGTCCTAATTTTTGGCAGCTTTTGCTTGGAAGGCATAGGCAAAGACTATGGGAGACCCACTCCCCAATAATGGGAATAATGTTTTTAATATGCTGTACTGCATGTCTCTTGTAAGGGGCATTAAAATCGTCTTGTTAAGCTACTGTGACCTCCACGTCTCTTCCAAGGGTCGTTAATATTGTCTTTTTATTCCACTGCGACCTCCACCACTCTTCCAAGGGGCATTAAAAGAGTCTTGTTAAGCTACTGTGACCTCTACGTCTCTTCCACAGGGCGTTGATATTGTCTTTTTATTCCACTGTAACCTCCACCACTCTTCCAAGGGGCATTGATATTGTCTTTTTATTCCACTGCGACCTCCACCACTCTTCCATGGGGCATTAAAACCGTCTTGTTAAGCTACTGTGACCTCCACGTCTCTTCCACGGGGCATTGATATTGTCTTTTTATTCCACTGTAACCTCCACCACTCTTCCAAGGGGCATTAAAACTGTGTTGTTAAACCACTCTGAACTCCACGTCTCTTCCAAGGGGCATTAAAACCAACTTGTTAAGCTACTGTGACCTCCACATCTCTTCCAAGGGCCATTAAAACTGTCTTGTTAAACCACTCTGAACTCCACGTCTCTTCTAAGGGCAATTAAAACCGTCTTGTTAAACCACTCTAAACTCCACAGCTCTTCCAAGTGGCATTGACATGTTGTTTTTAATTACCTCTAACCTCCACGACTCTTGCAATGGGCATAGCATTTCCTCCTAATTTTTGTCAGCTTTTGATTTTCAATGCATAGGCAAACACTAAGGGAGACCCACTCCCCAATAATGGGTAGAAGGTTTTTAATACGCTGTAATCCACGTCTGTTTCAAGGGGCATTGCAGTGCCTAATAATTTTTGGAAAGCCTTCCATTCCCTGCTTAGGCCAACAGTGTACAGGAGACCCAGTTGCTATAAATGGAAAAAACGGTTTAGTTAAGGCCCTCTGACCTCCATGTCACTTCCAAGGGGCATTGGAGTGCCTCGAAATTTTTGGTAGGCATTGCATTCACTGTATGCCTTATAACTGTGTAGCTGAACCGCTCCTTTTGGTACAGAAACATATCCTACAAGACATGTGTGGTTGGCTGGCCTGATATTGATGTGAATGGTCCCGGTTCCTCCTGCTCTTTCTCCTTTGCCACCACCTCATCCATCATTCATCACCTGAAGCTTTGTTTTAATGGGAGTCATAGAACTGGGATAGTAGCAGGAAAACATCCAGCAATCCTCGAAGGAGGTAGAATATGCGCCAAAACGCTGTCCACCTCAGGCCTAGCTGCTACTACATACATGCGCTTGCATTCCAAGGAACAGAAAGCTAAGGAGGTGGATGGCCTCATGATCATGAATAATTTACTCGTTGTGTAGGAGGCCGACCACTGCTGCTGTCTACCTTCTGAACTTTGTGTTGAAGCCTGATTGACCCAGGACCCGCAATCCTCTATTTCTGGAGGACATGTTGCATCCCAGTGTCCAACTGTGTCCCGGCTTCCACAATATTAACCCAGTGTGAAGGCGTCAGTGAGATGGACCATTCCTGGCCACATTCACTTGTCCACGTGTTTGTGGTTAGGCTGTCCTTCCCACTAAATGCACTGGGGAGGGCACAGGTAATGTTTTGGTATGCGCGCTTGTGTATAAGGTGCAACGGGACAAATAGGGGCGGCTGGGGACTGTTTATGGACACCCGGCCACCCCCACGCAGCTGGGGACTGTGTGTGGGCACCCGGCAGTGGGGCGGCTGGGGACTGAGTATGGACCCCCGGCCACCCCCTGGCGGCTGGGGACCAAGCGTGGACACCCGGCCGCCGGGCGGCTGGGGACTGAGTATGAATACCAGGCTACCGACGCAGCCATGATGTGGTGGCCAGATTCCACCTCCACATGCCTAAAAGGCCCAATTTCAAGTGCAAGTAAGCTAGCAGTATGGTATTGCAGCCTGGGGGTGGGTGGGTGGCAGGCTGCATACTTGCGCTTGTATTGCAAGTTATGGGGGAGGTACAATTGAACACTGCCCTGGGACAAGGACTTGCACGGGGATAGTTGCAAGTCTGCATCTTCTGATGTGGCAAGGAACACTTCTGATGGGCACACTTTTAGGCAGTGACCTGGGTGTCAGAGATGCTTCCAGGGGTCTTCCCCATGCTGTTCCCATGTCTTTTTAGCACTGTATGCATGTGTCACACAGCACATGGCCAGATAAGGTTGTAAAATGTTAAAATGACATTTCCCGGTGAATGCATTTGTCACGGTTGAAAGCAATACAAACGTGCAAAAACGCATAAAAAATGCTACTTGTGAACATAGCCCAAGGTGTGGAGGAGTATTTTTGTTTTTGGTTATTTATTTTACCTTATACACAAGTTTTTACCCTGGAAAGGATGTTCCTTAACACCTTTCCGACCTGGTCAGTAATAGTACGCACCAGGTCGGGAAGGCCGGTTCAGCGGGGGCTCCGGCGGTGAGCCTGCACTGAAGCGAGCACATGTCAGCTGATTATTGGAATCGCAATCCACCCGCGGCTGTTAACATGTTAAATCTCTGACAGTGGCATTTAACTCGCGCTTCCGGGAGTCCTAAGCCCCGCCCATCAGTGACCCCGTCACGTGATCGCGGGTCACCAATGGGTGGGCATGACAACTCAGGGTCTGCAGCAGACGCCTGTGGTTGTCATGTCTCAATTGCTATGAGCGCCACCTGGTGGTCAGCGCTCATAGCAAGTGAGCATTTCTCCTGCATACAAGCGATCTGATCATCGCTTGTATGCAGTAGAAGCAATCAGACAACTGCTGCTTCTAGTCTCCTCTGGAGACTATAGAAGCAAGCAGAAAGTGTAAAAAAAAAGTTTTAAAAAAAATGAAAAAAATAAAAAATATATAAAAGTTTAAGTCACCCCCCTTTCGCCCCATTCAAAATAAAATATATATATATATATATATATATATAAAAAAAACCACATACACATATTTGGTATCGCCGTGTTCAGAATCGCCCGATCTATCAATATAAAAGAAGAATTAATACAATCAGTAAACGGCGTACCGAGAAAAAAATTTTAAACGCCAGAATTAAGTTTTTTTGGTCGCTACAACTTTGCAATAAAATGCAATAACGGGCGATCAAAACATCGGATCTACCCCAAAATGGTATCAATAAAAACGTCAGCCCGGCACGCAAAAAAATAAGCCCTCACCTGGCCCCAGATCCCGAAAAATGGAGAAGCTAAGGGTCTCGGAAAATTGCGTCATTTTTTTTTGTTTTTTTAGCAAGGTTTGGATTTTTTTTTCACCACTTAAATAAAAAAGAACCTATAAATGTTTGGTGTCTATGAACTCGTAACGACCTGGAAAATAAAGAAGGCAGGTCAGTTTTAGCAATCTGTGAACGTGGTAAAAAAAAGGACCCAAAAAACAACTGTGGAATTGCATTTTTTTTGCAGTTTCACTGCACTTGGAATTTTTTTCCCATTTTCCAGCACACGATATGGTAAAACCAGTGATGGTGTTTAAAAGTACAACTCGTCCCGCAAAAAATAAGCCCTCACATGGCCATATTGAACGAAAATTTAAAAAGTTCTGGCTCTGGGAAGAAGGGGAGCAAAAAAGGAAAACACAAAAACAGAAAGACCCATGGTCGCTAAGGGGTTAACATATTTCACAGGAAAGCACTTTCAATTTCGTTTTTGAACGTTTTATTGTGAGCCTGTAAAAGTGGCTTAATACCTTTTACCACGTTGTTGACAGCAGTGACCTGGAGGTCAGAAATGCTTCCAGGGGCGATCCCCATGCTGTCCAGATGTCATTTGAGCACTGTCACTATCGTTTTGGGCACTTTTTAGGCTTTCTACAGACTGCCGGGAGAGCCGCCGCAAAAATGTCCGGGTCTCCCATAGACTAACATTGGGCTCGTTGCTCGGGTCGAGCACCCGAGTATCACAGTGAGCTCGGCCCGAGCTTCGAGCACCTGAGCATTTTAGTGCTCGCTCAACACTATTCCTTACCCATCTATATATAGATCCCCCAAGTTCTTGCTTATGTAGCTTCAGTATAAGGCTGCAATGTGGCACAGTATCAAATGCAAGTCCAGATAAATCAGCCGCATTACCAACATCCAGACCAACATCCAGACTTACCTCCTCATAGAAACCAAACATGTTGGTTAGACACAGCTAGAGATGAGCGGTGTTCGACTCGAACTGTTCGCCAATCTCAAATTCGAGCTGTTTTGGGCAGTGTTCGTGTTCAGCGAACACGAACAATTTGAAAAAAATTCAGCTGTTCGAGGTTATGTTCGATAACTGTTCGTGCACCAAAATCATAACTGGATTTTTTCTCAGTAATGCTGAAAATTAATGTTAATACGCAGTTTGAGTGTACAGCAGGGCGGGGGGACGGGCAGGGGATGGATCTCTGCAGAAATAATGAAGATCTCCATTTTTTTTCTCTTTCCCGCATTTACAGTGGGGAGGTGCAATCTGTCAGCCCATCAGCAGCGCACACGCGGAGCGAACTGCTTTTTTTCACACAAGCAAGGGCATGTGTCATTGGCAGTGTATGTCACATGTCCTTGCCCTATAAGACCCAGCCATTTTCCCCGTCGCCACCATTTTCTCACTGCTGCAGCTGCGTGTTAGACGGCACCGTTGTTGCTGTGTGCGCTATACTTTGTTAATTTCAAGCCAATTTTCGCACAAATCTACAGATAGCTTGGGAGTAGGGAATAGTTGTGATTGCACTCCTTTTAAGGACTAGGTTACATCATTTCCTATGACTTTTATCAGGCAGGTCTGTGCTCTTAAATAGATAGGTTGGGAATAAAGACTAATTGTAATTGCAGTCCTTTTCAGGACTAAGTTACATCAGTTCCTATCACTTTTTGCCAGGCAGGTCTGTGCCAGTGCTGTGCAAGTTTTTTTTCCACAGCATTTGGCTAAATCTAGCAAAGCAAATCCTTTTTGGACTATTGCAGTGTGTGTTAGTCAGTGGAGTAGCCTATCTGTGTTGCAAGCTACACCACCTGTGTATAGAATACAATTTTTTTTACTGCACCTAGTAAAGTAAAACCTTTTTGGCATCATTCTATTAGTCCATCTATACTAACCTCCACTGGGTTGCAAATTAAATCAAATTTTTTTCTGCATCTAGCTCTGAAAAAATATTTTGGCTTCTAGCAGTGTGTGGGACTTTTTCTATTAGTCCATCTACACTAACCTCCACCAGGTTGCAAATTCAATATAATTTTTATCTGCATCTAGCTCTGAAAAGATATTTCGGCTTGTAGCAGTGTGTGGGACTTGTTCTATTAGTCCATCTATACTAACCTCCACCATTTTGAAAATTCAATATAATTTTTATCTGCATCAAGCTCTGAAAAAATATTTGGGCTTCGGCTTGTAGCAGTGTGTGGGACTTGTTCTATAAGTCCATCTATACTAACCTCCACCAGGTTGAAAATTCAATATAATTTTTATCTGCATCTAGCTCTGAAAAAATATTTGGGCTTCGGCTTGTAGCAGTGTGTGGGACTTGTTCTGTTAGTCCATCTATACTAACCTCCACTAGGTTGCAAATTCAATATCATTTTTTTCTGCATCTAGCTCTGAAAAAATATTTGTGCTTCGGCTTGTAGCAGTGTGTGGGACTTGCTCTATTAGTCCATCTATACTAACCTCCACCAGGTTGCAAATTCAATATAATTTTTATCTGCATCTAGCTCTGAAAAGATATTTCGGCTTGTAGCAGTGTGTGGGAGTTGTTCTATTAGTCCATCTATACTAACCTCCACCATTTTGAAAATTCAATATAATTTTTATCTGCATCAAGCTCTGAAAAAATATTTGGGCTTCGGCTTGTAGCAGTGTGTGGGACTTGTTCTATAAGTCCATCTATACTAACCTCCACCAGGTTGAAAATTCAATATAATTTTTATCTGCATCTAGCTCTGAAAAAATATTTGGGCTTCGGCTTGTAGCAGTGTGTGGGACATGTTCTATTAGTCCATCTATACTAACCTCCACTAGGTTGCAAATTCAATATAATTTTTTTCTGCATCTAGCTCTGAAAACATATTTGTGCTTCGGCTTGTAGCAGTGTGTGGGACTTGCGCTATTAGTCCATCTATACTAACCTCCACCAGGTTGCAAATTCAATATAATTTTTATCTGCATCTAGCTCTGAAAAAAAATTTGGGCTTCGGCTTGTAGCAGTGTGTGGGACTTGTTCTATTAGTCCATCTATACTAACCTCCACCAGGTTGAAAATTCAATATAATTTTTATCTGCATCTAGCTCTGAAAAAATATTTGGGCTTCGGCTTGTAGCAGTGTGTGGGACATGTTCTATTAGTCCATCTATACTAACCTCCACCAGGTTGCAAATTCAATATAATTTTTATCTGCATCTAGCTCTGAAAAAATATTTGGGCTTCTGCTTGAAGCAGTGTGTGGGACTTGTTCTATTAGTCCATCTATACCAACCTCCACCAGGTTGAAAATTCAATATAATTTTTATCTGCATCAAGCTCTGAAAAAATATTTGGGCTTCAGCTTGTAGCAGTGTGTGGGACTTGTTCTATTAGTCCATCTATACTAACCTCCACCAGGTTGCAAATTCAATATAATTTTCATCTGCATCTAGCTCTGAAAAAATATTTGGGCTTCGGCTTGTAGAAATGTGTGGGACTTGTTCTATTAGTCCTTCTATACTAACCTCCACCTGGTTGAAAATTCAATATAATTTTTATCTGCATATAGCTCTGAAAAAATATTTGGGCTTCAGCTTGTAGCAGTGTGTGGGACTTGTTCTATTAGTCCATCTATACTAACCTCCACCAGGTTGCAAATTCAATATAATTTTCATCTGCATCAAGCTCTGAAAAAATATTTGGGCTTCAGCTTGTAGCAGTGTGTGGGACTTGTTCTATTAGTCCATCTATACTAACCTCCACCAGGTTGCAAATTCAATATAATTTTCATCTGCATCTAGCTCTGAAAAAATATTTGGGCTTCGGCTTGTAGCAATGTGTGGGACTTGTTCTATTAGTCCATCTATACTAACCTCCACCTGGTTGAAAATTCAATATAATTTTTATCTGCATATAGCTCTGAAAAAATATTTGGGCTTCAGCTTGTAGCAGTGTGTGGGACTTGTTCTATTAGTCCATCTATACTAACCTCCACCAGGTTGCAAATTCAATATAATTTTCATCTGCATCTAGCTCTGAAAAAATATTTGGGCTTCGGCTTGTAGCAATGTGTGGGACTTGTTCTATTAGTCCATCTATACTAACCTCCACCTGGTTGAAAATTCAATATAATTTTTATCTGCATATAGCTCTGAAAAAATATTTGGGCTTCGAGTTGTAGCACTGTGTGGGACTTGTTCTATTAGTCCATCTATACTAACCTCCACCTGGTTGAAAATTCAATATAAATTTTATCTGCATCTAGCTCTGAAAAAATATTTGGGCTTCGAGTTGTAGCACTGTGTGGGACTTGTTCTATTAGTCCATCTATACTAACCTCCACCAGGTTGCAAATTCAATATAATTTTTATCTGCATCTAGCTCTGAAAAATTATTTGGGCATTTGCTTGTAGCAGTGTGTGGGACTTGTTCTATTAGTCCATCTATACTAACCTCCACCAGGTTGCAAATTCAATAAAGTTTTTATCTGCATCTAGCTCTGAAAAAATATGTGGGCTTTGGAATGTAGCAGTGTGTGGGACTTGTTCTATTTGTCCATCTATACTAACCTCCACCAGGTTGCAAATTCAATATAGTTTTTATCTGCATCTAGCTCTGAAAAGATATTTGGGCTTCAGCTTGTAGCAGTGTGTGGGACTTGTTCTATTAGTCCATCTATACTAACCTCCACCAGGTTGCAAATTCAATATAATTTTTATCTGCATCTAGCTCTGAAAAGATATTTCGGCTTGCAGCAGTGTGTGGGACTTGTTCTATTAGTCCATCTATACTAACCTCCACCAGGTTGCAAATTGAATACAGTTTTTATCTCCATCTAGCTCTGAAAAAATATTTGGTTTTCGGCTTGTAAAAGTGTGTGAGACTTGTTCTATTAGTCCATCCATACTAACCTCCACCAGGTTGCAAATTCAATTTAATTTTTATCTGCATCTAGCTCTGAAAAAATATTTGGGTTTCGGCTTGTAGCTGTGTGTGGGACTTGTTCTATTAGTCCATCTATACTAACCTCCACCAGGTTGCAAATTCAATATAATTTTTAGCTTCATCTAGCCCGGAAAATAATTTTGGGCTTAGTAGCAGTGTGTGGTATTCATTGTATTAGGCCTTCTATACCAAGCTCCACCAGCTTTGAAATTAATAATAATTTTTAGCTGCATCTTGCCTGTAAACTAATATTGGGCATATTAGCAGTGTGTGGTACTCATTCTATTAGGCCATCTATACTAAGCTCCACCAGCTTTCAAATTAATAATAATTTTTAGCTGCATCTAGCCCAGAAAAATTTTTTTCTTCCCAATAGTGGTAGCAATAGAAATATGGGGCACGCTCCTGGGTAACAAAAATATACGCTTCATAATAAAAAACACCAACCTAGCGCACTGCATTAATAAGATGGCATCATCGTCTCTCCTGTCTACGCCGGCTAGCATTCCTGTGCCTAAAACGGAATGCATGGGTCTGCGCTAGCCACGATGCTGAGGGGTCTAACGCTGCTGCTAACGCTTTATCACAATTCAATTGGCAGATTTTCACAGAGCTCCTCCCCAATGCCCACCCATAGGGCAACAGTTGCCCACCCTCCCTATGGGATCTAGTGGCGAATAGTTGATGCCATTACTTAGAGCGTCAGTTGCCCCGTCGATGTGGCAAGCATACGGTAAGGCATGGGAAGAGTGGACACGACTAGTAGCAGACAGATGGGTTGACCAATGTGAACAAGCCAGATTACAAGTCACCATATAATTTCTCCACAAGCTAATCATGAGGGGCATATCAGGGGCGTCAGCGCAGCGGTGTCTGACCGGAGTAGCATTTCACTTCCAACTACTGAATTGGGGAGATGTGACAAAGAGATTAATCATCAGACAATCCATAAAAGGGTGGAAAAGGGATCAGCCAAGTCAGGAGTGTAGACGTCCTGTCCCGTGTCACTAAAACTGATTTCTCACATCATATTCCTAACACCATTAACATGACACTCACAATTTGAAGCAACACTACTGTCTACTGCATTTGTGATCACCTTCTTCGGGGCGCTATGTATTATCGAATTAGTCCCTCAATCCAAAATATCCACCAGTGGAGGCTTATTACACCAGGACGTAGTCATAGCCAATAATGCAATACGTCTACGCATACGCCAATTGAAAACGGTTCCAGTGGGCAGGGGCACTTGGGTACTTCTACAACCCACAAACGGTACACTGAGTCGGGTAACAATAGAAAAAACATATATAACCTTCAGATCACAAAGTAATTTCTTCCTATCACACATTGATGGAACGCCATTATCAAGATACCAGTTCCAAGCTATATTTAATAAATGCATAACATCGGCAGGGAACCACCCCAAAGATTACGGGACACACTCATTCCGCATAGGCATGGCCACGGAAGCAGCAAAAGCAGGACTGTCAGAAACAGAAGGTCAGAGGATAGGGAGATGGCGATCCACGTGTTTGGCGAGATACGTAAGACCGGACTTGTTATCCTAATGTGGTTTGTTTCTTTTACAGGTGACGCTAAGCCAACAGTGTGGGTGATAGGCCACTCGTAAATATATTGGGCAGAAAAAAGGGCGAAAGTCCACCCAGGCGGGAGGAAATTAGAGTTTCATAACATATATTTCAACTGGAGAGGTATTAGAGGCCTGCTAAGACCACAGGTACTAATGGATGTAATCAAGTTAGGGAGAGAGGCAAGAGGTCCGGTCATCTTAGTTATACAGGCCGGGGGAAATGACCTAGGTCATAACAAGAGCGCATAACTAATGGCAATAATGAGACTAGACACTGAGCGCTTCAGAGAATTTTTCACAAAACTATCTATAGTATGGTCAGAGATTGTACCGATAGCTGTATGGCAAGGTGCGCGAGACATCACGGCCATCGAATGGACAAGGCGGGTAATAAATATTTGGATGGCAAAATTTAGAAGAGACAGAGGCGGTGTAGTGATACAACACCGACAACTGGAAGGAGATAAAGCATGCCTCATATGGCCCGACGGTGTTCACTTCATGGATATTGGACTGGACATATTCCTGTCAGGACTCCAGGACGGAGTGGAAGAAGCGTTAAGAGTGATGGATGGGGGTCAGAGTCTTGCATACGAGTACGCAGGATCCTCCGTGGCCTGGAAATAGAAAGAACATGTTGGAGAGTGGCCAACTTGCCGGTGTGGAGACCCAGGGCATGCTGCAACAAGCTGAATTATTTTAGAAATAAAATGCCTTTCTAATGGAATGAGTATAAATAGTTAATAAAGCTGTGACCGATCCTCACCCATCTAGTTGTGAGAGTTACATTATTGCATTGTCAAGGAAAGGGGGGCGGTAGGGGCGCTGAGCTTCTTGATTTGGTTGGGGGTCCCCACAGTCTGCCTAGGCTAGATGCATTTAAAAATTCTTATTAGATACACAGGCGTTGCAGCTTGCTTCGCAGCTGGGCTACTACACCCAAAGTATTGCCTAGGCTAGATGCAGTTAAAAATTCTACGCTGACTAGCAGACACTGAACCTTTGGAGCAGACCTCTGAGTAAACAGCTCTTCCGACTCAACCATCTGTGTTACCCCAAGCCATAGTGTATGTAGTTTCTTACAGTTAAAAGGGGGGGGGGGCGACCCAACCCACCTGGAATTGATGATGCCAACGTCACATAAAACACAGCAAGGGGACTCCAAAAAGAGTCTCCATTTTTTCCAAAAATTGTGGCACAGACACCACTTAAGTGGCATCAATTGCCCCAGAGTTGCTTAAAACGGTTGGTGAGTTGATTTTACCAAATCCACAAGCTTTTAGTCTCCCCAGGATGACACAGGGGTAGAAAAGTCCTTGCGGATCCATGATTTGTTCATCTTTATGAACGTGAGTGTGTATACATTCTCAGAGGACAGCCGCGTGCGCTTATCTGTCAGCACACCACCAGCAGCGCTGAACACACGTTCAGAGAGAACGCTGGCTGCAGGGCATGACAAGATCTCCAAGGAGTGAGTGGAGAGCTCTGGCCATTTTTCCAGATTGGAAGCCCAAAATGAGCAAGGGTCCAGTGACACAGTCATAGCTTCGATTTTCACTTGGAGATACTCCTGTATCATCCTCTCTAGGCGTTGACTATGTGGCAGACTTCTTGTCTCCTGTGCCCTTGCAAAGGATGGTCTAAAAAAGTTGTGAAATGATTCCATAAAATTGCTGTTACCAGCAGATACTGTGTTCCTGTTACGGTTTGGGTGATGAAGACTCGATAGTCCCACGGTTTGCAAGTTAGAACTGTGAGATTCACTTCATGTACCACTGGTGTTTTGTGGAAAAGCACATGTAAGATTCTGCAATAGCCTCTGCTGATTCTCCTGCATGCGTGAATCCTTTTCTATGGCAGGAATTATTTCGGCATATTTACTTTTGTACCGGGGATCTAAGAGTGTGGCAACCCACTAGTCGGGATTACTTCGAATTCTGACAATCCGAGGGTCATGTTGCAGGTAGTGCAGCAAGAAGGCACTCATGCGTCTTGCGCATCCAGGAGGACCAAGTCCTTGTTGTTTTGGTAGCGAGGTAAGAATTATGCTTACTTCCTCTGCCCTCTGCCCCCAACCTCGCACAACAGAAATGTGATCAAGGTCTCCCTCATCGGATGAGTCTTACATGCCCATCGCCAGTTCGTCCTCCACTTCTTCCTGGGCTCCTGCACCTTCCTCAACAGTTTGGCTGCTACCATGCGCCCTGGTTTATCCTTCTCCCCCACCCTCCCATGCCTGCCGCCTTGGTGGTGCCGACCGTCTGGACCTTGGAGATGTTATCCCTTCTGCAAACGACTCCTCCTCTACTTCCTCCACCTCCTCTTGTCCGACCACCTGACTCTGAATTCTGTTTAACGTGTGCTCCCGCATGTAAATCACCAGAATAGTCATGCTGATAATGGCATCGTCGTCAGCACTAAACATCTTCGTCGCCATTTCAAAACTGTGCAGAAGGGTGTGTGGCGCCCCTGAGGGTTAAGTCGCCACAGAGGTACTGCATCTCACCCAGAGGTGTGGTATCTCACCCTCAGGTAAGGAAGGCGTATGGCTCGGGACCCTAACACCTGCATCCAACACATACCCGCAGTGAGGGTAGGACGAGATTGCTCCTAAGGGAGAGCACAGTCCCAGGTCCCTAGCTGGTGGGAGGGTCCTATGTAGTGGGTGTGGGTGGAGAAAGCAGCTTAGGGGAGCACATGACAGGGAGAGTATAAAAAATAAGCCATCTTAGAAAAAGCAAGCCAGTCAGAGGAGGAGAAGTGACAGGAGCAGAGTCTCTGCTTGAGCTCTGCTACGGAGGCGGGCCTAGCCTGGGAGGCCCAGGACTGAAGGAGAGAAGAGAGGAGAGGGAGCAGGAAGCCTCCAGGAACCGAAGGGACCCTAGGGGTATGGGCCGTGCAGAAGGCCACCCGTACGCCAGCTGCTACCAGGAGGTAGAGGAGTCAGGCCAGATAAGGGGAACCGGTCCCTCAACTAGCGGAGAAACAGCAAGGCTCAACTAGAACCGGAGGCTGCAGCATTTCATGTACTGCAGGCCAAAGTCCACACCAGTCTCACTAAGAAGGTAGCCACATAGGACCCAGGGGACGGAACACATGTCGCCCGCCAAGGCCCGCGAATACCGGATAGAAGTGTCACTGGGTGTGAGGTGCAGGGAGAAGGCCAGAGAAAGGGCACACAGAAGTGGGTCCTGCTAAGTACTCCGGAGCTATCTGGGGGTGGACTGAGCCCCTCACTGAGTATGCACAGCACGACGGGGGAGATTGCTCTGGTACCTGTAATCTGGACTGCAACAACTGTGAGTAAAGATCTTGGGACTGCATCACACGGACTCTGTGTTCATTACTGACTCCCTGCACTACAACCACCATCATCCACCCACACTGCCCTGAAGCTACACTCTTCCTGTGTGGAGTAATAATACCATTGCTGCAAAACCACCAGCTTCAGAGGACTGTTCCGCAGCGGCGGCCCCTTTGGCCGCACTCCACAGGTGGCGCAGTCGGACATTATAAAACCCATATATACAAATTACCCTTGGATTGACCGCCCTGGGTCACGGACCGGGTCACCGCCACAGTGACTACAACCCCCAGTGTCTACCGGCCCGGCTCCGGGTACCCCACGGCCCAGGGGGCGCATCAACTTCATAGGTCCCTGATCTGAGACCACTCCTGCAGCGTGATTTGCCCCACCTCTGGATCTCGTTGGCCCAGTCTATACGTCAGAACGTATTGCACTATGGCTTGTCGGTGCTGCTACAGTCGCTGCAATATGTGCAGAGTTGAATTCCACCGTGTCAGCACATCGCATTTCAGCCGGTGAACTGTCAGGCCCAACGACTTCTGTAGAGATGTAAGTCGTTGAGCTGCGGGATGCGAACGGCGGAAGTGAGCACACAGCGACCGTGCCCTCTGCAGAAGGCCATCTAGTCCGGGAGAGTGGGCTAAAAATTGCTGGACAACCAGGTTCAACACGTGAGCCATACAAGGCACGTGTGTGACATTGTCCCGGCGAAGGGCCGCACCCAGGTTTGCACCATTGTCGCACACGGCCTTCCCTGGTTGCAGGTCCAGTGGAGACAACCATTCATGACACTGGGTCTCCAGAGCTGACCACAACTTCTCAGCTGTGTGACTCACATTTCACAGACATTTCAAAGTAAACACCGCCTGATGCCGTTGAAACCTGCTGCCAGCATAGTAGGGAGGTGTGCAGGATTCCTTCTGCGCAGTTAGAAAGCGGGTGGCATTACCAGACAGGCTTTGGGTGCAGGTGGAGGACCGAGAGGAGGTTGGGGAGGCAGAAGCAGTGGAGGAACTTCTAGATAAAGAGGATTGACGTACAACTCATGGGGACGGCAAGACTTGGACAGCAGCCCCTTGTCCTGCTGTCACCATATTTAGCCAGTGCCCAGCCAGCGACATGTAACGCCCCTGTCCATGCCTACTCGCCCAAGTGTCTGTGGTGAAATGCACCCTGTCACACACAGAGTTTCTCAAAGAAGCGGTAATGTTGTGTGTGACATGCTGGTGTAGTGCAGTCACACCTTTCTTTGAGAAGTAGTGCCGACTGGGCATCTGGTACTGGGGCAATGCGACGGACATAAGGTCTCGAAAATCCTCTGTGTCCACCAGGCGGAAAAGCAGCATTTCTGTAGCCAAGAGCTTGCAGATGCTGAAATTCAACCTCTTAGCTTTCTCATGGCTAGGAGGAAATGGTCTTTTACTTGTCCACATCTGAGGGACCGAGGGCTGGCTGTTGTGCTTAGACGGGGTTCAGTAGGGTGTCCCCGGCAAACTTGCCGGTCTGTGAGGATGATGCAGGCGGAAAAGTTAAGTTGACTTGATCCAAAGGTGGTGCTCTCGATGTCGGAGAGCGCTCAACACCAGCTGGTGTTTCCACTTCCAAATGAAATGGCCAATCACACTGGCTGTTGTGGGTAAAGAGGTGGCAGGTCTGCATCCAAAAACATGTGTCACTGCTGTCCCCCCAGTCACAGAGGATGAAGAGGCCGCGGATGCACAAGATGGGGCAGACGGTGGTTGGCCCGGCCCGCTAGGCCGAATTGTAGCACAGTGAGCTTCCCACTGCAACTTATGCTTCATATCCATGTGATGGTTCATGCATGAAGTACTCAAACTATGGATTTTTTGGCCTCTACTTAGCTTTTGGTGACAAATATTACAGTTAACACGAGTTGGGTCATCGTTATCGATCTGAAAAAATGCCCAGGCTATGCAAGGCTTAGAGCCCATGCGACCTGAAGAGCCACTACGACTTGTGGTCAGAGGCAGAGTTGTGGTTGAGGATGCAGTTGTTGACGTGCTTCCAGTACTCCGTCTCTGTTCAGGAAGGTGCAACCTAACCTCGTCATCAATAGCATCAGTGACGCCCCGCTGCGCTTGATATCAAAGCTCCTAGAAGAGTGCATTCATGGAATCCTCCACAAGAGGCCCCCATAAACATTCACAAATCTCCACCTTCCACCTCAGACCAGCAGAGGGAGCCCGTTAGGGATATAAATAGGGAAGGTGGAGCTAGGCAGTTCAGTTCCTCTGAAGAGTTCCTGCAGTAGAGAAGCCTAAGAGAGATCAGTCTGCAGTGGAGCTCAGTCTAGTCTAGAGATCTCAGTTAATAGTTCAGCAGTGGAGCACGAGGCTCCTGTTAGCTAGATTCAGGGAGCCCAGTTAGAGCTTAAGGTGTGCCGGCGCCATAAGATGGGCTAAGCGCGGCAAGTTGCCGTTAGTGTGTATAGCCTAGTAAGGGCCTGAGTAGGCCGAAGGCGAGTGGAGAGTTAGTACATAGGGGGCAGAGGAGCTCAACCAGCTCACCCCGAAGGATTTACCGGACACCGGATCCGAGCTTACCGGGATCTCTGACCCAGTAAGGAATAACCGGAATCCCTGGAGAACTACAAGTCCCAGGATCGCTAAGGTGCTGATACGTAACAGAGCCAGGAGACGCTTAGGCCCCGCATACTGGGAGCGTGAACTCCAAGACAAGGCCCTACCACAAGGTCAGCCAGCGCAGGACAGAGACAAAGTTAGGCCTAGCTCCAGGCAGGTTAGAAACTTACTACGCAGAGTCAAGAAACAGGAGGCCCTACACTCGCTCATTGGGGAGGATCCTGATATGCACCCTTCACCCTACAGTGCTCCGGGATGTGCCTGAATTTGCACCAGTAAAAGGTACTGAAGTGACTACCATGTCCGTTCCCGTTCTTGCTCCTACCCAGCTGGGTCTCGCCTGTCCTGCATTCCCCCTGCATATTCTTTTCTGAGGCCTAGCTCCACTTGTGGGGAGCTATACCATCGAGCTGCCTTATCACCGGCCTCAGTGGACTACTGCAGTGCTGGTGCTTCTCACCAGATACCACAAGAGGCGTCATGAACTCTTATAAAATTAACAATTATATACCCTTTTAAAGACTGACCCCAGGGTACGGGCCCGGGAGTCGACCACCGCGACATCCCAAAGGCCAAGCAAAGGCCCGGGTACCGAGTCATCCCCATCCCCTGGGCTAGTCACATCCTCCACCACCTCCTCTGCTGACCTCATCGACTGGCTGACTGTGGGTTGACAGTAAGTGGGATCTCCAACCTCGTCGTCATCACCCTGTGTGTTCTCACACCCGTCGTCCTCAGAGCCAACCTCTTCCTGCCCTGACCGAAAAGTCAAGTTGTCGCTCCAGTCAGGTATTTGAGTCTCATCATCGTCTTCATCATTGTCTCCACCAACAGGAGTTACAGTTTGGGAACGAGGGTCTACATTATGCTTAGAACCTTCTTCATCTGGTCCTGGATCCGACTTATAAAGATTCTGGGCATCAGTGCAGATCATTTCCTCGTCTGGATTAACAGAAGCTCTGGAGCAGACCTCCGTTTCCCAGGCTATAGTATGAGTAAACTCCTGTGCAGACTCAACCATCTGTGTTACCGCATACTCAGACGGGCAGCTGGAGACTTGGGAGCTGTGAGGAATCAAGTGTAATTGGAGTGACACCTCTGAGGACTGGAGTATTTTTGATGTTGAAGTTGAGGTGGAGGAGAGCCCACTTGAAGGAGCACTTGATATACGTTGAACACCTCCTGTTTTTGTGCCTCATCTGCAATTTGTAGCGATGGGCGTGTCCGTAAGAAAGGGATCGTATCACATTGTTCACGAAAAGAAGTAGACATCTTAGCTTGGCTGGAATATGGTCCTTCTTCTGCAGATGTTACTCCCCCCACCGCGGGGGAACTCGACCCACCAGCGGACAGGCACCAGTGTTGAGAGAGGGGGGCTGGCCATCAGGGTCCACCGCAGCTCTGGCACAAACCCGGCGAAACGGAGGTCGCAACGGCAGGAACGGACTGGCCGTGTCGGCTTTGCACTTTTTTGGTTTTAGAAGGGCATGACATGCCAATATCTGTGTCTCCCCCTCCTTTTACTCCTCCACCTCTTTTCTTTTCTCATGACTATATATACTTGTCACTTTTCCATGTGTTAGTTGTGTCTTCTGAGCAGTTTGTCAGCTTTTGGACTCCTTTGAAGGGGTTTTCTATGTGTTTTTGTTTGCCTGCCATTGGTTTTAACGGTGTTTGAAGGTGTTCGACGAACAGTTCAACGAACAGTTCGGCAAAAATACGGGTGTTCGACGAACCGAACCGAACTCGAACACTACGGGGGTGGCTCAACCCTAGACACAACCTATTTTCATGAATCCGTGCTGATTATCATTTATTAGATTATTCTCTGTGATATAACTCTGCAGATCATCTCTTATGATGCCCTCAAAAACTTTGCACACTACTGTCAGACTTACTGGACGGTAGACTTTCATCCCCCACATAAAAGGCACATGGCCAAGTGCACTTCTGTCATAAAAGTTCAATCACAAGTCTAAAAAATAAGGTGCTATCCAGTGGCACCATCCTACAGTGCACCAATTGCAATTGTCCCTTGACCTGATGTCTTTTGAACACTGTCCACTGGGCCCTTCATAATGCAAGACTGCTGTGCTTAATGCTGTATATCAGCCCCTATGTGCTAACTCCACCTAATTACTATCTTGCCTGCTGTGTCCTCCTGCTGAATCAATCAAGCAGCCAGATACCATGGAGCATAGTGATGGTGAGTCCAGAGCATACACAGTTTCTATATTATCATCTTATAAATATTAATATTTGTAGTGTTTCTCACATTCACCCACTGGTAGTTACATGGGAGAAGGGTGGCAAAAACAAAAAAAGCAAACTATTTTCCCCTTTCATTACTTTTTTCTACCTTCTAGGTCCTTAAGGAAAACAGTATACTTGTGAGGTGTATAGCATCATTAAGAACTGCAGACCCTGCCAATCCAGCAGTGAAGGCCAGTTCATCAGTGAGGACAGCCTCTGTAGTATTGTCAGATAGCAAGATTTTGCCTAACTTTTACCTTGTACCCTTCCTTCCATAGCGGCCCTTTCACCGTCTGTGACTCATACCTGTTTTCCCCAAAAGCATGCCATTGCCCATTTTTTCTGTGCCCATCTCCCCTTCATGAGCCAAAGAAACTGGAAAGACATTAAGCCACAATAGGGTCTTACTTGAATAGGAGCACAGAGACAAAAAGGCGGTATTGCTCATTTGAGGGGGTTGTGTGCAAACTTACAACAAGGTGCTGCAGATCCACAATGTAGAGAAACTTGCAAGGCTGGACACAAGTGGCTTAAAAGTTGTGCTGCCAGGAGTACAGCAAGGAGCAGGAGACAAGAACTATAGAAATGTGATTCATTGGTCGACAAGTTTCGCAGTGACACACTTCTTCATCAGGACAAACCATCTACTGCACCTGTGGGCTGCTGACGTAAAAGTTCTTAGTGCATCTAATAGATTCATTAACTATGCACTGCAGACCCAGCCAACCCGGTAGTGACAGCCAGTTCATCAGTGAGAACAGCCTCTGCAGTATTATCAGGTAGCAAAGTTTTGCCTAACTTTTACTTTGTATCCTTACTTCTACAGTGTCCCTTTCACCGTCTGTGACACATATCTGTTTTCCCAAAAGCATGCCATTGCCTACTATTTTCTGTGCCCATCTCCCCTTTATAGAACTCTTGCACCATCATTGTTCTTCCTCCAACAACCTCGCAGTATTGCAGATATTGCAAACATTTTTAATGTTTCCATTACACAAGGTCTGCAACATTAAATTAAAGCTGCTTAAACACTCTCGTGACATAAGGAGCTTTTAATGACAAACACCAAGAAAGGGTGAATACATGTAACCATTAAGTTATTCAGAACAGATGATGCTATTTTGCTCATTGCCTTGGTGTGCAGATAGTGGTAGCAGCATTAATTAACATAGGATATAATAGCTGCTATCTATCCATTGCTCTATAAATTATCATTTTAAATATAAATGTTCAGAATTTCCTCCTGAATTACCATACATTCTTAAAAATATCTAAAATTTATCTTGTTCGAAGCAAGACGGACTGACAGCTGTCTGAAGCATTAGGTTATACAGCATAAAAAAACTATATGGACAGGAGGATGTACAGGATTGAGGAATACTCAGCACAGTGAGAGATCAAGCAGACACAGATTGTGTAGTAGTTTCTAGTGAATTTATTTCAATTTAGTGCTGGATTCACAGCCACACTTCTCAATAATATATAAGATCCTTCATGCTGTGGCTGCTGCTTCTGTCTGTGTTCTACAGAGTAAGAAAATGCAGGAATGTCTCTGTGTGCAGTGTTTGGGAGACATCATTGCAACTAGTTTCCTCCTACTAGCTCAGAGACAATTGAAAATTAAACTTAAAGCCTGCAAAGGGGAAATTAGCAGGATGCTAGTGATTTAATGGCCAGAAATAGTTATTTCTTTACGTTCCCATACAACATGTGATTGGGAATAGTTAACTGAAACAACAGGTATGCTTTAAAAGTATATGTTCCCATCCTATCCAATATGATAAGAAAATTATGACATTTTGTAAAAATATGGCATCCCTTCCTATGAGAATACTGGTTTGAGAAACACAGAAGGGGGAATTGACTTCTCCTGCTGTAATGTAATTTGAAACTATAAGTATTGTAGTCCCTGCTTAGAGGATTCAGAATTACACTCTTTGATCGAACGAATGATTTAGAATCATATCTTTAAATCATTTTTGAGCTTTTTTTTTGGCACTTTAATCATTACCATTGAGTAAGTTCTACAATAGTGCAGAAATTCCCTAATGATTACTTCTGTGTAAAATAGTGTAAAAACTCTTCAAATATATATTATTGTATTATATACAAACTTGTTTATTTCTTGCTTTTTGGCTTTTCCAAACAGGACCTTCAATATTTCAGCATTTTATGTGTAATAAAAACTATTGGTTATTTGTCAAGATGATTTTGCTAATGCTATCTCTTTTTCTGTATTATTTATATTATCATCCATGATATTTTACAAAGCTTGTAGAACATTGTTGAATTGCAATCTATTTTAAATCCTTTTGTATTGAAAAGCGAAAAAACAGCACATCAATCATGCTTCCTATTGCAAAAGAAATAAATAAGTCATATCACCAGAAAAGTACCATAATATTATTATTTTTTTCATTCTCTAAACATTGGCAAGTTTTGTACAAATATGTATTAATTAAAAATGGGTATTTTATACTTCCTCAAAAGAACCTTTTAGAATATTATAGTGTAAAAAATTCAGAGTGAGATTATAGGGGTAAAAACAGAAAATGAAAGGCATTTCTATGGATGTACGGTTTTTCCAATACAGACATCATGAGCACATTGGCATATAACTTCAACTCCCATTTTCTTGAATTTAAGAGCAGCAACTTTTACTGTGGAACCATTCTTCATCTTAGCTGGAATCCCAGCCATAGACTGCTTACATGATCCTGCTTTATAGTTTCTGATATCTACAAGAGATGGGAGATTATCTGGGGGAAATAACACAGATTCTTATATAATCCAGCCAAAGACTATCCAAATGGTACAGTCACAAAATGGCAATATAACATTGTTATTCAGGGACATCTTGTACTCTCTGGGTCTCTAGTAGCTATAAGATATCTGCTTTTATAAATCAAAAGCTGAGTTATACTGAAATATTGTTGCTTTGCTTTCAGGCAGCTTCAAAATGGGAAACTGCACCATTGCTCGGTAGACATTATAATTCTCAAAAAGGGAAATAAAATATAATAAGGGAGTAAAATATAAAAAATATACATAATATGTAGTGCAACCTCTATAACAACCCATTGAGTAAAATTATCACAAAATGTATGTAGTAGAGTCAACATCATACAAATTCGAAAACAGCAATGCCAATGTCGCTGTCAGTAAAAGAGATCACAAAAGTAAATGGGCTCTATTAGAGCACCAATGAGAAATATAAATTGTCTTGCAAAAATACATTTTGTCAACTGAAATATAAAAATTTGATTGGCCTCTGAATGTAGTAGCAAAAAATATATTTTCAGAAATAAAATGTTTTAACCCCTTACCGACATTGGACCTACTGGTACATCATATTTGTCAGATACTTACGGCAAATGGATGTATCGGTATATTGAGGTAATCGTAAAGGCACCAGAGCTTGTTCCCAGTGCGATCACCATGGTAGCTCACCTTAACTGGCACTCGAGATCCTGCAGTAACAGACAGAGCGAGTGCCAGCACCGTACCTGGCTGTTTATCCCTCTAGATGCCATGATCCATATCGAGCACATTATTTAGAAGGTTATGAGAGGCAGGAGACTTCATCTCTCACCTCAAAGGTCTCATTTAACCTGTGAAGCTGTCGCAGTGTTAAGATGGTTATCATGGTACCTGAAGGTCAAAGAATGGCCTCCAGATCTGGTATGGTGGTCTGTTAGGCCATGTCATAAGCAGAGTCTAACAGGGTTCCTGTCATTATAACACTGACAGGTCGAATACCCTGCAGTGAATAAGTATTGCAGTGTATTGGACCAGTGAATAGATTATAAAGTCCCATAGAGGATTTATTTAAGAAGTAAAAAAAGTTTTGTAAACATAAAAATAGAAAAGATACACAAATACAGTAAAAATCATGAAACGTGTTTTACCAATAACTATATGCATTTTCAAGTAAAAAATAAAAATAAACAAAAGAAAAGTGCATTGCAAAAGAAGCTCTGCATCTGAAACTAACTGATCTATTAAACTGTGATATTATTTTTTTATTTTGTTTTCTGTAGGGGTTAAATAAACAAACTTAAAAATATGCATGTAGGGGCCCCAATTCGATGGAGAATAGAAAAAAATACTAAAAAATAACTTTAGCAAAAATATTTTTAAAAACACTCATTTGTGTCCTTATACATCATTAAATACCACACAATAATGTGTAGAGGGAGATTATGAGCAAAAATTGTTGAATATACACTTACGTAGGCCTCAGGAAAAAAAGGTATGGTCATACACAAAAAATCAGAAAACAGCCTAAAGATCAATATGAATATAATAGAACAAAACGCTATGTATATTCCTAAAACTTTCCTACCTAGCCGCAGAGGTTGACACCCCACATTATATAACAATGACGCCATCGCTCAATGATGACTGTCCCCATATGCCCTAATATTGTCCCCATATAATCACAAAAATACAGCTAATATTAAACTTGTCACTTCTCCAATAGGTTATTCGATTTATAAATAATATTTTAGAAGCACTAAACTCCTCTGGTAGGTTATTAGATTTAAAAAAGCATTAATTCAAGACATCTCACTCCTCTAATGTGGTATCTAAAAGGTCTGTATAGGATGCTGTAAAAACCTTGATGACAGTGGTCCCACTGGTTATGTATCCATCCATAATAGTAGGACATGGTTCACCAATCCACTTTTCCAGCATATTTTGCCTCAGAGTGGGTAAAGTTCATAAGGGGAAACAAGGATCAAGCAGAGCTGCAAAAAACAATTCACTCTGCAAAGACATAACGCCCATGCTGTGGTGTGTGTTCTATTTCATTGTACCTGTCTTATATTCATTGGAGACCAGAAGTGATGTCTTTTAATGCAGCAGGCGTTCAACTGCACTGTGTGCCACTGGACTGTGCATGACCACGAGTAACATAGCGCATACTGACATCACGTCCTGAATAGAATGACTGCGCAGCACAAATATACAGCACAGCGTGAGTTCCACCTCGCTGTTATTGCATTCTACCATCACATATAGAGCAGCAGGACCATTATGGAGATCATAAATGAGTAAATACATTTCAAATAACAGTGTGGAGAACAATATTTGTAAGATATATAAAATTTTAGATCAATGAATATAGTATGTCTTTGCCAATTGATGAGTGAGCTGACAAAAAATGTCTGATCAATAAAATCATTATACCAAAACAGAAAGGTCCTTTCATAGATCAACATTGGTCTCCAAAAGGGCCTATTATTTAACTGAACAGAAATCAGTGGGATTTTTTTCAGAATCAGGAGAGATAAATCTAGATCAATTACTGAATACTGTTATAAAAAACTGGAAAAAGGCAGCTGTTCATTCAGAACATAAGAATGCACAGACTTAATTTCATATATCCATTTAGCTTCCCTTTGGAGGATTTTTTTGATCCAATCATCTCTTTGTTTAGATCTGTAGTGCAAAAACCAAGGTCTGTTGTGGGGAATTTTTCTGTTTTGGTACCTCAGGAGCTATCCAAATGTGACATGGCATCCAATTTATTCCAGCAGTGAGGTGCTCCAAAAATCATATGGTGCTCTTTTGTGATGGGCAGACCCCTAAATGTTCGGGTCTGCATGGTTCAGCCGGTGACAGTCACAGCTTTGGGCTCATGCTGACATCTGACAGAGTGCTCCTGCAGCGCTGACTGGCAGTAACGATGTTACAGCCAATCAGAGCCCCACTTTCCCCCGCTGTCATCTGCATAACAGCGCGGGAAACACCTGATGTTCGCGGTGCCGAACCCAAACAGTAACACTGACTTCCTGAGTAAGTCCCTGCTTGGGGTAGGTGCCCAAACACTAGGTGTTCGGTACAGATCCCAAACTTTACTGTTTGGGTTCGCCCATCTCTACTGCTCTTTGTCTTGTGAGCCCTGCAGTGTGACAAAACAGTAGTTTCTAACCAGGAGTTGGGTATTGGAGTACTTGGGATTAATTGCACAACAAACCGTGGTGTCAATTATTACCTGGCTGTTACTCCTCTGAAAATGAAAAAATTGGGGTTAAAACAACATTTTCAAGAAAAAAAATTATATCTTTCATTTTCATGGCCCAATATTATAATTTTCCTTGAAGCAACTCATCACACCCATAAATGAATTCCTTGAGGGATGAATTTTCTAAAATGGGATCACACCAAAATTGATCAAGGATATTGGCATTGATTAACTTCTTTTTTTTTTAAATCCAATAGCCAAAGGCCAAAAAATTTACCAACCAATTTTTTATTGTTAAAATATAAATATGAGTAGCTACTACAAATCGCATGGTAAAGTGCAGATTAAAATTACACAATTGCATGTTGCTTTTTGGTCCTACCTATTATTAAATGTATCCTAAACTGTCAAATTACTATGCTAGTTGAGTCATTCAATTGCAATATACATATGGATAGATCTGCACTAGTGTTGAGCCACCCCCGTAGTGTTCGAGTTCGGTTCGGTTCGTCGAACACCCGTGTGTTCGCCGAACTGTTCGTCGAACTGTTCGTCGAACACCTTCGAACACCGTTAAAACCAATGGCAGGCAAACAAAAACACATAGAAACACATAGAAAACACCTTCAAAGGTGTCCAAAAGCTGACAAACTGCTCAGAAGACACAACTAACACATGGAAAAGTGACAAGTACATATAGTCATGCGAAAAGAAAAGAGGTGGAGGAGTAAAAGGAGGGGGAGACACAGATATAGGCATGTCATGCCCTTCTAAAATCCAAAAAGTGAGAAGCCGACACGTTCAGTCCGCTCCTGCCCGTGCCACCTCCGTGTCGCCGGGTTTGTGCCGGAGCCGTGGTGAACCCTGACGGCCAGCCCCACTCTCCCAATACTGGTGCCTGTCCGCTGGTGGGTCGAGCGAGCCCCCCTGTGGTGGAGGCAGCTCTAAGCTTTTTAATTTAAATTGTCTCTCTAATTTGAATAAATACACTTTAAATCCATTTACAAGGATCTATTGGAGGGCAAGTCTCATGCCAGCAGCCGCGTAATTCCAGCTCCAGTAGCGTCCACTAAAGCTGCTGCAGTTAAAAAGCTTTTATAAGGATCGAGCTCGGCTGTCCACCGCAAGGCATCCTGCTGCCAGTCCGAGCCCCTATGCCTTGGGGTGCCTCCTGATGCTCTTCACTGAGTATCCCGTGGTCCCGAAGCATTTCCTTTGAAAAAATGAAGTGTCCAAACTACAGGTGGTGTAGCTTGCTTAACAGCCGGGATAATCCGCTGACTAGCAGACCCTGCTACTAGGCACAAAGTATTTCCTGGGCTAGATGCAGTTAAAAATTTGTAATTAGATACTCTCGTTGGATGCTGAGAAAGCATTCCATAGAGTCTCCTGGCACGCCATATATGATTCTCTTAAAAAGCTTGGGGTAGGGGTCTTTGGACCCTTTTATAGCCAAAATCACGGCCCTGTATCGCAATACGTCACCTAGGCTGAAGATAAATGGAACTGTAGCACCCTGAGGGCTCGGTTGCTACAGAGGTATTGCACCTCACCCAGAGGTGTGATATCTCACTCTCAGGTAAGGATGTAGTGTGGATCAGGACCCGACACCTGCATGCATTACACCAAATTGCCGTGGGGCAGGGCGACCAATATGCCCCTGAGATGGGCACGACAGTCCCTGTCCCTGGCTGGAGTGGGGGGAGGGAACACTGAGGAAGGGGAACCCTGTAGTGCAGGAGCAGGGAGGAAGCAGTTCCTGGGTGCATTGAGAAGGGAGTATAAAAGGTGGGCACCATCTTAGTTCAGTGCAGAGAAGTCTGAGCAGAAGTGGCAGGGAGCAGGGGCTCTGCATGAGCTCTGCTCCGGAGGCGGGCCTAGTAACCGAGGCCCAGGCCTGGAAGAGGGAGAAGGAAGGAAGAGGAGCGGAGAAGGCTCCAGGAACGAGGAACGAAGGGATCTCAGGGGTGCGGACGGGCGAGTCGCCACCGCACGCCCGAATCCACCTGCGTGGAGGGGTCAGGCCAAAGGGGGAGACCGGTCCCCGAAACTAGTGGAGGCAGGAAACGACCCTCAGCTAGAAACAGGAGGCTGTGACATTTTATGTGGCGCAGCCCCTCGCTACACCCGCTAGGAAGGCACCCCATAGGGTCAGGGAAACTGGCGCCAAGTTTACCAAGAGGAGGCCCGAGGCAGCCGGACAGAAGGGTTGGTAAGAAAGGCCAGACAAAGGACACACAAAGGGGGTCCTGTGAAGCACTCCAAAGTTATCTGGGAGTTGTCTGAGCCCCTCACCTGGTGAGCACAGTACGACGTGGGCAGCCGTTACCTGCAGACGTGGTCTGGATAATAAGAACTGTGAGTAAAGGCCCTGGACTGCATCACTGACTCCGTGTCATTACTGCTGCTGCCCTGCACCATCACCCCCATCCTCCGCATACACTGCCCTGAGGCTATACTCCTCCCGTGGGGAGTTATGCTACGCTCTGCTGCACCCACAACACCAGCCTCAGCGGTCTGCCCTGGAGCGGCGGTTCACTTTGACCGCAATCCACTGGTGGCGTAGTCGGACATTTAAACATCAAAACCACATAAATAGTTCCGCCACTGGTTTGACCGCCCTGAGCCACGGATCCGGGTTGCCGCCACGGAGACTACAACCACCAGCATCCACCAAAAAGGGTCCGGCTCCGGGTGTCCCAAGGCCCAGGGGGCGCGTCAGAACATTTTCATCACCTTTCACAATCACCAATGGGACAAGGCAGGGATGTTCTCTGTCCCCTCTCTTATACATCCTAGTGACGGAGCACCTGCTCTCATCAATTCGCCATAACCCCAATATTAGGTGGATAGAGGTGGGAGGCACCGAGTACAAGTGCTCTCTATTTGCTGATGATGTCCTAGTATATATCACTCAATCACATATATCCATCCATGCTGTTATGGCTGAAATAGATCACTTTGTTACATGGTCAAATTTTAAAATCAATGCAGCGAAGTCTGAGGCCCTCGATGTCTCCCTCCCTAAATCCATATAGGATTCCATCCAGTCCAACTTTCCCTTTGCCTGGCCCTCACAGGGTATCAAATACTTAGGAATTCCTATTCATAGAGACCTCTCCCATCTATGTTATCTTAATTTTGGGCCCTTTATTGAACAACTCCATACAGATCACGGTTGGCAAGTTAGAACTGTAAGATTCACTACGTGAACCACTGGTGTTTTGTGGAAAAGCACATGTACACTGTGTTCCAAATTATTATGCAAAAAGTGTTTAGGAGTGATAAGGGAAGAATTTGTTTGTTTGTCAGTTAAACTCATTGATGGTGATGTGTGTCAGGGCTCTTTATATCACTGTAAGCAATTGCAGACACCTGTGCTAATTAGTTTGGCAGGTGTGTCCAATGAAAGGCAAGACTACTTAAGAAGGCTGTCTCACATTATTAAGCAGCCTACATTTTCTGCCAAAATGGGAAAGAAAAAGGATGTGTCGGCTGCTGAGAAGCAACAAATTGTGGAGTGTTTAGGTCAAGGCATGACTACAATCAACATTGTGCGATGATCAGGATGAAGTGTCTTGGCAATCAAGAAGTATGTAGCTGATTCACAGTACACACGTGTGCGTGCTGATAAGGGCAAATTGAGGACTCTTTCCTACAGGCAATTACGTCAGGTTGAAAGAGCAGCGGCAAAAAAGCCTTGTCATAGCAGCAGACAAGTTTTTGAAGCTGCTTGTGCCTCCAACGTCCCCCGAACAACAAGATGCAGGGTCCTTCAGAGGTTTGCAGCTGTGCATACGCCATCCTGTCGACCTCCTCTATCCACTTCACACAAGCAGAAACGGCTCCAGTGGGCCACACATTACATGAAGACTGATTTCAAAACTGTTATGTTCACGGATGAGTGCCGTGCAGCGCTCGATGGTCCAGATGGATGGAGTGGAGGATGGCTGGTTGATGGACACCCCACGCAAACATGGCTACAGCGCCAACAAGGAGGAGGTGGAGTAATGTTTTGGGCTGGAATCATAGGGAGAGAGATTGTCGGCCCCTTTAGGATCCCTGAAGGCGCTAAAGATGAACTCCATAATGTATGTGGATTTTCTCAAACAGCACTTCCTGCCATGGTTCAAGAAGAAGAACCGTGTATTTCACAGCAAGATCATTTTTCTGCATGATAATGCACCATCTCATGCTGCACAAAAAACATCTGCATCTCTGGCTGATATGGGCATAAAAGGGGACAAACTTATGGTGTGACCCCCATGCTCCCCTGACCTCTACCCCATTCAGAACCTTTGGAGCATCATTAAAAGGAGTGTCTATGATGGCGGGAGGCAGTTCACATCTAAGCAACAGCTCTGGGAAGGTATTCTGTCCTCATGCAAAACAATTGAAGCAGAAACCATCCAAAACCTGACAAATTCAATGGACGAGAGAGTTCAGAAGCTCCTTTCGAACAAGGGGTCCTATGTGAAAATGTAACATCACCTAGAATAAAGTTTTGAGTTGAAAACTGTTTGATTTCAGTTTCTAACAACCTGTTAATGCTTATAATTTCAAAAATGACCATTTTTTTGGTCTTTATTAAAATGAAAAGGTTGATCGAAAAGTTTGGGGGATCTAAGAGTGTGGCAACCCAGTAGTCATGATTACTTCGAATTCTGACAATATGAGGGTCATGCTGCAGGTAGTGCAGCAAGAAGGCACTTATGTGTCTTGCGCATCTCGGAGCCCCAAAATTATTTTCCGGGCTAGATGCAGCTAAAAATTATTATTAATTTTAAATCTGGTGAAGCTTTAGTATAGGTGGCCTAATAGGATCAGTGCTGCACACTGCTACAAAGCCCAAATTATTTTTCAGTCAAGATACAGATAAACATGATTAGTAATTTTAAATCTGGTGGAGCTTATTATAGATGGCCTAATAGAATCAGTGCTGCACACTGCTACAAAGCCCAAATTATTTTCCAGCCAAGATACAGATAAACATGATTAGTAATTTGAAAGCTTAAAACGGTTGGTAGAGTGATTTTAACCAATCATCAAGCTTTTACTCTCCCCAGGATGACACAGGGGTAGAAAAGTCGTTTCGGATCCATGATTTGTTCATCTTTATGAACGTGAGTCTGTCTACATTATCAGTGGAGAGCCGCGTGCGCTTATCTGTCAGCACACCACCAGCAGCGCTGAACACACGTTCAGACAGAACGCTGGCTGCGGGGCATGACAAGATCTCCAAGGCGTAAGTGGCTAGCTCCGGCCATTTATCCAGATTGGAAGCCCAAAAAGAGCAAGGGTCCAGTGACACAGTCGTGGCTTCAATGTTTACTTGGAGATACTCCTGTACCATCGTCTCTAGGCGTTGACTATGTGTCAGACTTCTTGTCTCCTGTGGCCTTGCAAAGGATGGGCTAAAAAAGTGGTGAAATGATTCCGCAAAATTGATGTTACCAGCAGATACTGTGGTTCTGTTACGGTTTGAGTGCTGAACACTTGACGGTCCCACGGTTGGCAAGTTGGAACTGTGAGATTCACTACGTGCACCACTGGTATTTTGTGGAAAAGCACATGTAAGATTCTGCAACAGTCTCTGCTGATACTCCTGCATGCGTGCATCCCTTTCTATGGCAGGAAAAATTTCTGCAAATTTACTTTTGTACCGGGGATCTAACAGTGTGGCAACCCAGTAGTCAGGATTATTTCTAATTCTCACAATTCGAGGGTCATGTTGCAGGTAGTGCAGCAAGAAGGCACTCATGTGTCTTGCGCATCCAGGAGCACCAAGTCCCTGTTGTGTTGGTGGCGAGGTAACAATCATGCTTCCTTTCTCTGTCCTCTCCCCCCAACCTCGCACAACAGAAATGTGATCAAGGTCTCCCTCATCTGATGAGTCTTCCATCAGTTCGTCCTCCACTTCTTCCTGGGCTCCTGCACCTTCCTCACTAGTTTGGCTGCTACCATGCGCCCTGGTAAAACCATCTCCCCCACCCTCACATGCCTGCCGCCTTGGTGCTGCCGACCGTCTGGACCTTGCAGATGTTAGCCCTTCCGCATACAACTCCTCCTCCTCTACTTCCTCCACCTCCTCTTGTGCCACCACCTGACTCCGAATTCTGTTTAACATGTGCTCCAGCATGTAAATCACCGGAATGGTCATGCTGATAATGGCATCGTCAGCACTAAACATCTTCATCGCCATTTCAAAACTGTGCAGAAGGGTGCATAGGTCCCTGATCTGAGACCACTCCTCCAGCGTGATTTGCCCCACCTCTGGATCTCGTTGGCCCAGGCTATACGTCAGAACGTATTGCACCAGGGCTTGTCGGTGCTGCCACAGTCGCTGCAACATGTGCAGAGTTGAATTCCAACGGGTAGGCACATCGCATTTTAGCCGGTGAAGTGGCAGGCCCAACGACTTCTGTAGAGATGTTAGTCGCTGAGCTGCGGGATGCGAACGGCGAAAGTGAGCACACAGCGACCGTGCCCTCTGCAGAAGGCCATCTAGTCTGGGATAGTGGGCTAAAAATTGCTGGACAACCAGGTTCAACACGTGAGCCATACAAGGCACGTGTGTGACATTGCCCCGGCGAAGGGCCGCACCCAGGTTTGCAGCATTGTCGCACACGGCCTTCCCTGGTTTCAGGTCCAGTGGAGACAACCATTCATGAAATTGGTTCTCCAGAGCTGACCACAACTCCTCAGCTGTGTGACTCACATTTCCCAGACATTTCAATGTAAAAACTGCCTGATGACGTTGAGCCCTACTGCCAGCATAGTAAGGAGGTGTGCAGGATCCCTTCTGCGCAGTTAGAAAGCTTGTGGCATGACCAGACAGGCTTTGGGTGCAGGTGAAAGACCGAGAGGAGGTTGAGGAGGCAGAAGCAGTGGAGGAACTTTGACATAAAGAGGATTGACGCACAACTCGTGGGGACGGCAAGACTTGGACAGCAGCCCCTTGTCCTGCTGTCACCATAGTTACACAGTGCCCAGTCAGCGACATGTAACGCCCCTGCCCATGCCTACTCGTCCAAGTGTCTGTGGTGAAATGCACCCTGTCACACACAGAGTTTCTCAAAGAAGCGGTGATGTTGTGTGCGACATGCTGGTGGAGCGCAGGCACACCTTTCTTTGAGAAGTAGTGCCGACTGGGCATCTGGTACTGGGGCACTGCGACGGACATAAGGTCTCGAAAATCCTCTGTGTCCACCAGGCGGAAAGGCAGCATTTCTGTAGCCCAGAACTTGCAGATGGTGAAATTCAACCTCTTAGCTTTCTCATGGCTAGGAGGAAATGGTCTTTTACTTGTCCACATCTGAGGGACCGAGGGCTGGCTATTGTGCTTAGACGGGGTTGATAAGGGTGTCCCCGGCAAACTGCCGGTCTGTGAGGAAGATGCAGGCGGACATGTTAGGTTGCCTTGATCCAAAGGTGGTGCTATCGATGTCGGACAGCGCTCAACACCAGCTGGTGTTACCACCTCCAAAGAAAATGATGACCTGCCAATCACGCTGGCTGTTGCGGGTAAAGAGGTGGCAGGTCTGCGCCCCAAAACAGGTGTGACTGCTGTCCCCCCAGTCACAGAGGATGAAGAGGCCGCGGATGCACAAGATATGGCAGACGGTGGCATGGCCCGGCCGGCTAGGCCGCATTGTAGCACACTGAGCTTCCCACTGCAACTTATGCTTCATGTCCATGTGCCGGTTCATGCATGAAGTACTCAAACTATGTATTTTTTGGCCTCTACTTAGCTTTTGCTGACAAATGTTACAGATAACACGAGTTGGGTCATCTTTATCGATCTGAAAAAATGCCCAGGCTATGCAAGGCTTAGCACCCATGCGACCTGAAGAGCCACCACGACTTGTTGTCAGAGGCAGAGTTGTGTTTGAGGATGCAGTTGTTGACGTGCTTCCAGTACTACGTCTCTGTCCAGGAAGGCGCAACCTGACCTCGTCGTCACTAGCATCTTCCTCCACCTCCTCTGCTGACCTCATCTCTTGGCTGACTGTGGGTTGACAGTAAGTGGGATCTCCAACCTCATCATCATCACTCTGTGTGTTATCACACCCGTCGTCCTCAGAGCCAACCTGTTTCTGCCCTGACAAAAAACTAAAGTTGTCGCTCCAATCAGGTATTTGAGTCTTATCATCGTCTTCCTCATTGTCTCCACCAACAGGAGTTACAGTTTGGGAATGAGGGTCTACATTATGGTCAGAACCTTCTGCGTCTGGTCCTGGATCCGACTCATAAAGATTCTGGGCATCAGTGCAGATCATTTCCTCGTCTGGATTCACAGAAGCGCTGGAGTCGACCTCTGATTCCCAGGCTATAGTATGAGTAAACAGCTCTGCAGACTCAACCATCTGTTCTACCTCATACTCAGAAGGGCAGCTGGAGATTTGGGAGCTGTGAGGAAGCAAGTGCGATTGGGGTGACACCTTTGAGGACTGGAGTATTTGTGATGTTGAAGTTGATGTGGAGGAGAGCCCACTTAAAGGAGCACTTGATATCCATTGAAGCACCTGCAGTTTTTGTGCCTCATCTGGAATTTGTAGCGATTGGCGTGGCCATAAGAAAGGGATCTTATCACATTGTCCGCTAAAAGAAGTAGACATTTTAGTTTGGCTGGAAGATGGTCTTTCTTCTGCAGATGTTACTGTTGCTTTAACACCTACCCCACGGACACAAACTTTTTTCCCCTTCCCAACATGCCTATTCCCCTTTCCACCAGCAGCAGGCCTTTTTCCACTCATTTTGGTGGTTAACTAATTAACAACTCTGGAGTTGTTTGCACAAAAAAACAATGGATGGGAACCGAGCAGAGCTGAGTGGCCAAACTGTGGTATTAGGCCAAAACTATTGGCTGGGTTAGATGCAGAAAAAAATTATATTCAATTTGCAACCTGATGGAGGTCAGTATAGATGGACTAATAGAGAAAGTCCCACACACTGCTAGAAGGCCAAATATTTTTTCATAGCTAGATGCAGAAAAAAATATATTCAGTTTGCAACCTGATGGAGGTCTGTATAGAAGGATTAATAGAACAAGTCCCACACACAGCTAGAAGCCCAATATTTTTTCAGAGGTAGATGCAGAAAAAAATATATTCAGTTTGCAACCTGATGGAGGTCAGTATAGATGGACTAATACAACAAGTCCCACACACAGCTAGAAGCCCAATATTTTTTCAGAGGTAGATGCAGAAAAAAATATATTCAGTTTGCAACCTGATGGAGGTCTGTATAGATGGATTAATACAACAAGTCCCACACACAGCTAGAAGCCCAATATTTTTTCAGAGGTAGATGCAGAAAAAAATATATTCAGTTTGCAACCTGATGGAGGTCAGTATAGATGGACCAATACAACAAGTCCCACACACAGCTAGAAGCCCAATATTTTTTCAGAGGTAGATGCAGAAAAAAACATATTCAGTTTGCAACCTGATGGAGGTCTGTATAGATGGATTAATAGAACAAGTCCCACACACAGCTAGAAGCCCAATATTTTTTCAGAGGTAGATGAAGAAAAAAATATATGTAGTTTGCAACCTGATGGAGGTCAGTATAGATGGACTAATACAACAAGTCCCACACACAGCTAGAAGCCCAATATTTTTTCAGAGCTAGATGCAGAAAAAAATTATATTCAATTTGCAACCTGATGGAGCTCAGTATAGATGGACTAATAGAATGATGCTATGCCCAAAAGATTTTACTTCACTAGGTGCAGTAAAAAAATTGGTATTCTATACACAGGTGGTATATCTTGCAACACAGATAGGCTACTCCACTGACTAACACACTCTGCAATAGGCCAAAAAGGATTAGCTTTGCTAGATTGAGCCAAATGCTGTGAAAAAAAACTTGCACAGCACTGGCACAGACCTGCCTGGCAAAAACTGATAGGAACTGATGTAACCTAGTCCTGAAAAGGACTCTAATTACAATTAGTCTTTACTCCCACAATCTATCTATTTAAGAGCACAGACCTGCCTTATAAAAGTCGTAGGAAATGCTGTAACCTAGTCCTTAAAAGGACTGCAATCACAACTATTCCCTACTCCCAAGCTATCTGTAGATTTGTGCGAAAATTGGCTTGAAATTAACAAGGTATAGCGCACACAGCAACAGCGGTGCCGTCTAACACGCAGCTGCAGCAGTGAGAAAATGGTGGCGACGGGTAAAATGTCTTGGTCTTATAGGGCAAGGACATGTGACATACACTGCCAATGACACATGCCCTTGCTTGTGTGAAAAAAAGCACTTCGCTCTGTGTGTGCGCTGCTGATAGGCTGACAGATTGCACCTCCCCACTGGAAATGCGGGAAAGAGAAAAAAAAAATGGAGATCTTCATTGTTCCTGCAGAGATCCATCCCCTGCCCCTCCCCCCACCCCGCTGTACACTCAAACTGCGTATTAACATTAATTTTCATCATTACTAAGAAAAAATCCAGTTATGATTTTGGTGCACAAACAGTTATCGAACATAACCTCGAACAGCCGAATTTTTCTCAAATTGTTCGTGTTCGCCGAACGGCTCGAACACCGCCCAAAACAGCTCGAATTTGAGATTGGCGAACAGCGCTCATCTCTAATCTGCACATTTTTATTGCCTCATTATACTGAAGCCTCTAAGGGTGAAATATATTGAAGAGGCTCTTTCCATATTTTAACATCACCTTTTTCCTTTGGTCATTAGACAGTACAATATAGGATACAATGATGGTTAGATAAAGGACAGCACTCCATTTGTTTTATGCCAGTTATATAATTTGAGACTACTGGAGCTGTACACCTATGTAGCTACAAAATCAAATAGCGCTCTTTCCATTCCGAGACCTAAACAGTAGCTTCCAACTACATATGTCGTATCAATGCACTCAGGAGAAATTGCACAACAAATTGTTGGGTCCATTTTCTCCTTTTACCTTTGTTAGAATGAAAATATTTTAGAATTCCTGTAATGCATCTCAAAGTATAAAACACTTTTTGAATGCACTTTAAATACCTTGAAGGGTAGAGATTTTAAAATGTAATGTAGAGATATGGTAAAAGTGTATTTATTAACTATTTCGTATTTTAATCCCTTCACCCGAGCATGTTTTCACCTTCCCGACTAACCAAATATTACAAATCAGACTAACAGGGCCGGCTCCAGGTTTTCATGAGCCCCGTGCAAAAGTGTGCCAGTAAGCCACTTTAACGCATGCCACAATTCATGATGCACAGATACTGCAAAGAAATATAGGTGTTACAATACAGCCTAAAATCTTAATAAGCAAGACATTTACAGTGGTGGCCAAAAGTATTGGCACCCCTGCAATTCTGTCAGATAATACTCAGTTTCTTCCTGAAAATGATTGCAATCACAAATTCTTTGGTATTATTATCTTCATTAAATTTGTCTTCAATAAAAATACACAAAACGAATTGTCCTAAAGCCAAATTGGATAAAATTCTGCACCAAACCTAAAAAAGGGGGTGGACAAAAGTTTTGGCACTGTTTGAAAAATCATGTGATGCTTCTCTACTTTGTGTAATTAACAGCACCTGTAACTTACCTGTGGCACCTAACAGGTGTTGGCAATAACTAAATCACACTTGCAGCCAGTTAACATGGATTAAAGTTGACTCAACCTCAACCTCTGTCCTGTGTCCTTGTATGTACCACATTGAGCATGGAGAAAAGTAAGAAGACCAAAGAACTGTCTGAGGACATGAGAAACCAAATTGTGAGGAAGCATGAGCAATCTCAAGGCTACAAGTCCATCTCCAAAGACCTGAATGTTCCTGTGTCTTCCGTGCGCAGCGTCATCAAGAAGTTTAAAGCCCATGGCACCGTGGCTAACCTCCCTAGATGTGGACGGAAAAGAAAAATTGACGAGAGATTTCAATGCAAGATTGTGCGGATGATGGATAAAGAACCTCGACTAACATCCAAACAAGTTCAAGCTGCCCTGCAGTCCGAGGGTACAACAGTGTCAACCCGTACTATCCGTCGGCGTCTGAATGAAAAGGGACTGTATGGTAGGATACCCAGGAAGACCCCACTTCTTGCTCCGAGACATAAAAAAGCCAGGCTGGAGTTTGCCAAAACTTCCCTGAGAAAGCCTAAAACGTTTTGGAAGAATGTTCTCTGGTCAGATGAGACTAAAGTTGAGCTTTTTGGGAAAAAGCATCAACATAGAGTGTGCACGAAAAAAAAAGAGGCATTCAAAGAAATGAACACGGTCCCTACAGTCAAACATGGCGGAGGTTCCCTAATCTTTTGGGGTTGCTTTGCTGCCTCTGGCACTGGACTGCTTGACCGTGTGCATGGCATTATGAAGTCTGAAGACTACCAACAAATTTTGCTGCAACATGTAGGGCCCAGTGTGAGAAAGCTGGGTCTCCCTCAGAGGTCATGGGTCTTCCAGCAGGACAATGACCCAAAACACACTTCCAAAAGCACTATAAAATGGTTTGAGAGAAAGCACTGGAGACTTCTAAAGGTGGCCAGCAATGAGTCCAGACCTGCGTCCCATAGAACACCTGTGGAGAGATCTCAAAATGGCAGTTTGGAGAAGGCACCCTTCAAATATCAGGGACCTGGAGCAGTTTGCCAAAGAAGAATGGTCTAAAATTCCAGCAGAGCATTGTAAGAAACTCATTGATGGTTACCGGAAGCGGTTGTTCACAGTTATTTTGGCTAAAGGTTGTGCAACCAAGTATTAGGCTGAGGGTGCCAATACTTTTGTCTGGCCCATTTTTGGAGTTTTGTGTGAAATGATCAATGATTTGATTTTTGCTTTATTCTCTTTTGTGCTTTTTCCTTGCAAGCAAATTAAATGAAGATAATAATACCAAAGAATTTGTGATTGCAATCATTTTCAGGAAGAAACTGAGTATTATCTGACAGAATTGCAGGGATGCCAATACTTTTGGCCACCACTGTAGATTTGTTAGTCCAAGAGAAATACTCTATTATCTTTGTGTATTTGTGTCTGGTCAATAAGAACAGAGCAGTATTTGTATAACCCTGAATATTGAATTGTATTCCTTTGGAAATAGCCCCTGTGATACCAATTACGTAAATAGATTAGCTCAAACAGTGATAGGTGAGCCCTGCACCTTTACCTCTTACCTGTGACCAATGACCCTTGACCGGTGAATGTGAACTTAAAAAGGACATGTGCTTCTGTAGCAAAAAGACTTTAAACAGGGATGCCTGTAGTGCTGCAAGGAGAATCAAAGAGCATCTGAAAAACTTTACAAGGAGAATGACAGACATTCTTCAGAACAACAGATGAATTGCATGGCATTACTCAAAGAGACACAGATTTGTATTCTACATGACTCTAGCCTAAGGGTATGGCCCTGACTGGAAAGATACAGATCTGCTCCATTAACCATCAGACAGACATGCTTACACTTTGGGGAGACTAGGTTGGAACGAAGAAGTCACCTGGCCCCATGGATATGTTGTTTAGGGTTGTCAGGAGGGACCCACCGGTCGCCTGCAACCCATGGAAACTCTTAGTGAGACCAGGGTGCGACTCTCGGTTCTAATGGCCTTGTACTTTGATGGACTGCTAGCTTCCAAAGTAGTGATGAGCGAATATGTTCAAAATCCAATCTCAATTGTTAAGTTCGAAACGAATGTGGCACAATCGGATTCCATGATCGGAAAGGCGAGCAACATTTGTTAAATTCGGGAAAATCGGTAACATTCAGCAAATTTACATGGTTACATGATTGGGTGGCAACTAGTGAAGAGCGGTGTTCGACTCGAACTGTTCGCCAATCTCAAATTCGAGCTGTTTCGGCGGTGTTCGAGCCGTTCCATGAACCCAAACGATTTGAAAAAAATCCTGCTGTTCGTGGTTATGTTCGATAACTGTTCGTGCACCAAAATCATAACTGGATTTTTTCTCAGTAATGCTGAAAATGAATGTTAATACGCGGTTTGAGTGTACAGCGGGGCGGGGGGAGGGGCAGGGGATGGATCTCTGCATAAATAATGAAGATCTCCATTTTTTTTTCTCTTTCCCGCATTTACAGTGGGGAGGTGCAATCTGTCAGCCTATCAGCAGAGCACACACGGAGCGAACTGCTTTTTTTCACACAAGCAAGGGCATGTGTCATTGGCAGTGTATGTCACATGTCCTTGCCCTATAAGACCCAGCAATTTTCCACGTAGCCACCATTTTCTCACTGCTGCAGCTGCGTGTTAGATGGCACCGCTGTTGCTGCGTGCGCTATACTTTGAGTGTTAATTTCAAGCCAATTTTCGCACAAATCTACAGATAGCTTGGGAGTAGGGAATAGTTGTGATTGCAGTCCTTTTGAGGACTAGGTTACATAATTTCCTACGACTTCTATCAGGCAGGTCTGTGCTCTTAAATAGATAGGTTGGGAGTAGGGACTAATTGTAATTGCAGTCCTTTTGAGGTCTAGGTTACATCAGTTCCTATCACTTTTTGCCAGGCAGGTCTGTGCCAGTGCTGTGCAAGTTTTTTTCACAGCATTTGGCTAAATCTAGCTAAGCAAATCGTTTTTGGCCTCTTGCAGTGTGTGTTAGTCAGTGAAGTACCCTATCTGTGTTGCAAGCTACACCACCTGTGTATAGAATACAAATTTTTTTACTGCAGCTAGCCAAGTAAAAAATTTTGGGCATAGCATCATTCTTTTAGTCCATCTATACTAACCTCAACCAGGTTGCAAATTGAAAATAATTTTTATCTGCATCTAGCTCTGAAAAAATATTTGGGCTTGTAGCAGTGTGTGGGACTTGTTCTATTAGTCCATCAATAATAACCTCCTCCAGGTTGCAAATTCAAAATAATTTTTATCTGCATCTAGCTTGGAAAAAATATTTGGGCTTCTAGCAGTGTGTGGGACTTGTTCTATTCGTCCATCAATACTAACCTCCACCAATTTGCAAATTAAAAATAATTTTTATCTGCATCTAGCTCTGAAAAAATATTTGGGCTTGTAGCAGTGTGTGGTACTCATAGTATTAGGCCATCTATACCAAGCTCCACCAGAGTTGAAATTAATAAGAATTTTTAGCTACATCTAGATCTGAAAAAATATTTGGGCTTGTAGCATTGTGTGGGACTTGTTCTATTAGTCCATCTATACTAACCTCCACCAGGTTGTAAATTCAAAATAATTTTTATCTGCATCTAGCTCTGAAAAAATATTTGGGCTTATAGCAGTGTGTTGGACTTGTTCTATTAGTCCATCTATACTAACCTCCAGCAGGTTGCAAATTCAAAATAATTTTTATCTACATCTAGCTCTGAAAAAATATTTGGGCCTGTAGCAGTGTGTGGGACTTTTTCTATTAGTCCATCTATAATAACCTCCACCAGTTTGAAAATTCAAAATAATTTTTATCTGCATCTAGCTCTGAAAAAATATTTGGGCTTGTAGCAGTGTGTTGGACTTGTTCTATTTGTCCATCTATACTAACTTCCACCAGGTTGCAAATTCAAAATAATTTTTATCTGCATCTAGCTCTGAAAAAATATTTGGGCCTGTAGCAGTGTGTGGGACTTTTTCTATTAGTCATCTATACTAACCTCCACAAGGTTGCAAATTAAAATAACTTTTATCTGCATCTAGCTGTGAAAAAATATTTGGGCTTGTAGCAGTGTGTGGGACTGGTTCTATTAGTCCATCTATACTAACCTCCACCAGGTTGCAAATTAAAAATAATTTTTATCTGCATCTAGCTCTGAAAAAATATTTGGGCTTGTAGCAGTGTGTGGGACTTGTTCTATTAGTCCAGCTATACTAACCTCCACCAGGTTGCAAATGAAAAATAATTTTTATCTTCATCTAGCTCTGAAAAAATATTTGAGCTTTTAGCAGTGTGTGGTACTCATTGTATTAGGCCATCTAGACTAAGCTCCACCAGCTTTGAAAATAATAAGAATTTTTAGCTGCATCTAGCTCTGAAAAAATATTTGGGCTTGTAACAGTGTGTGGGACTTGTTCTATTAGTCCATCTATACTAACCTCCACCAGGTTGCAAATTAAAAATAATTTTTATCTGCATCTAGCTCTGGAAAAATATTTTGGTTTGTAGCAGTGTGTGGTACTCATTGTATTAGGTCATCTATACCAAGCTCCACCAGCTTTGAAATTAATAAGAATTTTTGCTGCATCTTCCCGGAAAATAATTTTTCTTCCCAATAGTGGTAGCAATAGAAATATGGGGCCCGCGCCTGGCTAACAAAAATATACTTTTCATAATAAAAAACACCAGTCTAGCGCACTGCATTAATAAGATGGCATCATCGTCTCTCCCAGTGCTAGGCCTACTACGCCGGCTAGCATTCCTGTGCCTAAAACACAATGTCTGGTTCCGCGCTAGCCACGATGCTGAGGGGTCTAAAGCTGCTGCTAACGCTTTATCACAATTCAATTGGCAGATTTTCACAGAGATCATCCCCAATGCCCACCCATCGGGCAACAGTTGCCCACCCTCCCTATTGGATCTAGTGGCGAATAGTTGATGCCATTAATCAGAGCGTCTGTTGCCCCGTCGACGTGGCAAGCATACGGTAAGGCATGGGAAGAGTGGACATGACTAGTAGCAAGCAGACTGGTTGACCAATGTGAACAAGCCAGAATACAAGTCACCATAGAATTTCTCCACCAGCTAATGATGAGGGGCATATCAGGGGCGTCAGCACAGCGGTGTCTGACCAGAGTAGCATTTCACTTCCAACTACTGAATTGGGGAGATGTGACAAAGAGATTCATCATCAGACAATCCAAAAGGGTGGAAAAGGGGTCAGCCAAGTCAGGAGTGTAGACGTCCCGTTCCGTGTCACTAAAACTGATTTCTCACATCATATCCCTAACACCATTAACATGACACTCACAATTTGAAGCAACACTACTGTCTGCTGCATTTGCGATCGCCTTCTTCGAGGCGCTATGCATAAGCGAATTAGTCCCTCAATACAAAATTACCACCAGTGGAGGCTTATTACACCAGGACGTAGTCATAGCTAATAATGCAATACGTCTACGCATACGCCAATCGAAAAAAGATCCAGTGGGCAGGGGCACTTGGGTACTTCAACAACCAACAAATGGTACACTGAGTCGGGTAACAATAGTAAAAACATATATAACCATCAGATCACAAAGTAATTTCTTCCTATCACACATTGATGGAATGCCATTATCAAGATACCAGTTCCAATCTATATTTAATAAATGCATAACATTGGCAGGGAACCACCCCAAAGATTATGGGACACACTCATTCCGCATAGGCGCGGTCATGGAAGCAGCAAGAGCAGGACTGTCAGAAATGGAAGTTCAGAGGATAGGGAGTTGGCGATCCACGTGTTTGGCGAGATAGATAAGACCGGACCTGTTATCCTAACGTGTTTTGTTTCTTTTACAAATGACGCAAAGCCAACAGTGTGGGTGATAGGCCACTCGTATATATATTGGGCAGAAAAAAGGGCGAAAGTCCGCCCAGGCGGGAGGAAATTAGAGTTTCTTAACACATATTTCAACTGGAGAGGTATTAGAGGCCTGCTATGGCCACAGGTACTAATGGAGGTAATCAAGGTAGGGAGAGAGGCAAGAGGTCCGGTCATCTTAGTTATACAGGCCGGGGGAAACAACCTAGGTCATCACAAGAGCGCATGACTAATGGCAATAATGAAACTAGACACTGAACGCTTCAGAGAATTTTTCACAAAGCTAACTATAGTATGGTCAGAGATTGTGCCGATAGCGGTATGGCAAGGTGCGCGAGACATCACGGCCATCGAACGGACAAGGCGAGTAATAAATATTCAGATGGCAAAATTTAGAAGAGACAGAGGCGGTGTAGTGATACAACACCGACAACTGGAAGGAGATAAAGCATGCCTCATACGGCCCGACGGTCTTCACTTAATGGATATTGGACTGGACACATTCCTGTCAGGACCCCAGGACGGAGTGGAACAAGCGTTAAGAGTGATGGATGGGGGTCAGAGTCCTGCATACGAGTACGCAGGATCCTCCGTTGCCTGGAAATAGAAAGGACATGTTGGAGAGTTACACTTGTTGGCCAACTTGCCGGTGTGGAGACCCAGGGCATGCTGCAACAAGCTGAATTATTTTAGAAATAAAATGCTTTTCTAATGGAATGAGTATAAAGAGTTAATAAAGCTGTGACCGATCCTCACCCATCCAGTTGTAAGAGTTACATTATTGTATTGTCAAGGAAAGGGGGGGCAGTAGGGGGGCTGAGCGTATGGGTTTGGTTGGGTGTCCTAGCCTAGATGCATTTAAAAATTCTTATTAGATACACAGGCGGTGCAGCTTGCTTCGCAGCTGGGCTACTACGCCCAAAGTATTGCCTAGGCTAGATGCAGTTAAATATTCTACGCTGACTAGCAGACACTGAAGCTTTGGAGCAGACCTCTGAGTAAAATGCTCTTCAGACTCAACCATCTGTGTTACCCCAAGCCATAGTGTATGTAGTTTCTTACAGTTAAAAGGGGGGGCACCCAACTCACCTGGAATTGACAATGCCAACTTCACATAAAACACAGCAAGTGGACTCCAAAAAGGGTCTCCATTTTTTCCAAAAATTGTGGCACAGACACCACTTAAGTGGCATCAATTGCTCCAGAGTTGCTTAAAACGGTTGGTGAGGTGATTTTAACAAATCCTCAAGCTTTTAGTCTCCCCAGGATGACACAGGGGTAGAAAAGTCCTTGCGGATCCATGATTTGTTCATCTTTATGAATGTGAGTCTGTCTACATTCTCAGTGGACAGCCGCGTGCGCTTATCTGTCAGCACACCACCAGCAGCGCTGAACACACATTCAGAGAGCACGCTGGCTGCAGGGTATGACAAGATCTCCAAGGCGTGAGTGGCGAGCTCTGGACATTTTTCCACATTGGAATCCCAAAATGAGCAAGGGTCCAGTGACACAGTCATGGCTTTGATGTTCACTTGGAGATACTCCTGTACCATCCTCTCTAGGCGTTGATTATGTGTCACACTTCTTGTCTCCTGTGGCCTTGCAAAAGATGGTCTAAAAAAGTGGTTAATCGATTCCACACAATTGCTGTTACCAGCAGATACTGTGTTACTGTTACGGTTTGAGAGATGAAGACTCGACAGGCCCACGGTTTGCAAGTTAGAACTGTGAGATTCACTAAGTGCACCACTGGTGTTTTGTAGAAAAGCACATGTAAGATTCGGCAACAGCCTCTGCTGATATTCCTGCATGCGTGCATCCCTTTCTATAGCAGGAATTATTTTGGCAAATTTTACTTTTGTACCGGGGATCTAAGAGTGTGGCAACCCAGTAGTCGGGATTACTTCGAATTCTGACAATCCAAGGGTCATGTTGCAGGTAGTGCAGCAAGAAGGCACTCATGTGTCTTGCGCATCCAGGAGCACCAAGTCCCTGTTGTGTTGGTTGCGAGGTAACAATCATGCTTCCTTCCTCTGCCCTCTCCCCCCAACCTCGCACAACAGAAATGTGATCAAGGTCTCCCTCATCTCATGAGTCTTCCATCAGTTCGTCCTCCACTTCTTCCTGGGCTCCTGCACCTTCCTCACTAGTTTGGCTACTACCATGCGCCCTGGTAAAACCATCTCTCCCACCCTCACATGCCTGCCGCCTTGGTGCTGCCGACCGTCTGGACCTTGCAGATGTTAGCCCTTCCGCATACAACTCCTCCTCCTCTACTTCCTCCACCTCCTCTTGTGCCACCACCTGACTCCAAATTCTGTTTAACATGTGCTCCAGCATTTAAATCACTGAATAGTCATGCTGAAAATGGCATCGTCAGCACTAAACATCTTCTTCGCCATTTCAAAACTGCAGAAGGGTGCATAGGTCCCTGATCTGAGACCACTCCTCCAGCGTGATTTGCCCCACCTCTGGATCTCATTGGCCCAGGCTATACATCACAACATATTGCACCAGGGCTTGTCGGTGCTGCCACAGTCGCTGCAACATGTGCAGAGTTGAATTCCACCGGGTAGGCACATCGCATTTTAGCCGGTGAAGTGGCAGGCCCAACGACTTCTGTAGAGATGTAAGTCGCTGAGCTGCGGGATGCGAACGGCAAAAGTGAGCACACAGCGACCGTGCCCTCTGCAGAAGGCCATATAGTCCGGGAAAGTGGGCTAAAAATTGCTGGACAACCAGGTTCAACACGTGAGCCATGCAAGGCACGTGTGTGACATTGCCCCGGCGAAGGACCGCACCCACGTTTTCAGCATTGTCGCACACGGCCTTCCCTGGTTTCAGGTCCAGTGGAGACAACAATTCAAGAAACTGGTTCTCCAGAGCTGACCACAACTCCTCAGCTGTGTGACTCACATTTCCCAGACATTTCAAAGTAAAAACCGCCTGATGACATTGAGCCCTGCTGCCAGCATAGTAAGGAGGTCTGCAGGATCACTTCTGCGCAGTTAGAAAGCTTGTGGCATGACCAGACTGGCTTTGGGTGCAGGTGGAGGACCGAGAAGTGGTTTAGGAGGCAGAAGCAGTGGAGGAACTTTGAGATAAAGAGCATTTACGCACAACTCGCGGGGACGGCAAGACTTGGACAGCAGCCCCTTGTCCTGCTGTCACCATAGTTACCCAGTGCCCAGTCAGCGACATGTAACGCCCCTGTCCATGCCTAGTAGTCCAAGTGTCTGTGGTGAAATGCACCCTGTCACACACAGAGTTTCTCAAAGAAGCGGTGAAGTTGTATGCGACATGCTGGTGGATCGCAGGCACACCTTTCTTTGAGAAGTAGTTCCGACTGGACATCTGGTACTGGGGCACTGCGACGGACATAAGGTCTCGAAAATCCTCTGTGTCCACCAGGCGGAAAGGAAGCATTTCTGTAGCCAACAGATTGCAGATGGTGAAATTCAACCTCTTAGCTTTCTCATGGCTAGGAGGAAATGGTCTTTTACTTGTCCACATCTGAGGGACTGAGGACTGGCTGTTGTGCTTAGACGGGGTTGAGAAGGGTGTCCCCGGCAAACTGCCGGTCTGTGAGGAAGATGCAGGCGGAAATGTTAGGTTGCCTTGATCCAAGGGTGGTGCTATTGATGTCGGACAGCGCTGAACACCAGCTGGTGTTTCCACCTCCAAAGAAAATGATGACCTGCAAATCACACTGGCTGTTGCGTGAAAAGAGGTGGCAGGTCCTGTCCCCCCAGTCACAGAGGATGAAGAGGCCGTGGATGCACAAGATGCGGCAGAAGGTGGTTGGCCCGGCCGGCTAGGCCGCATTGTAGCACAGTGAGCTTCCCACTGTAGCTTATGCTTCATATCCATGTGCCGGTTCATGCATGAAGTACTCAAACTATGTATTTTTTGGCCTCTACTTAACTTTTGCTGACAAATGTTACAGATAACACCAGTTGGGTCATCTTTATCGATCTGAAAAAATGCCCAGGCTATTCAAGGCTTAGCACCAATGAGACCTGAAGAGCCACCACGACTTGTGGTCAGAGTCAGAGTTGTGTTTGAGGATGCAGTTGTTGACTTGCTTCCAGTACTACGTCTCTGTCCAGGAAGGCGCAACCTGACCTCGTCGTCACTAGCATCCTCCTCCACCTCCTCTGCTGACCTCATCTCTTTGCTGACAGTGGGTTGACAGTAAGTGGGATCTCCAACCTCGTCATCATAACCCTGTGTGTTATCACACCCGTCGTCCTCAGAGCCAAGCTCTTCCTGCCCTGACAAAAAACTAAAGTTGTCGCTCCAATCAGGTATTTGAGTCTCATCATCATCTTCCTCATTGTCTCCACCAACAGGAGTTACAGTTTGGGAACGAGGGTCTACATTATGGTCAGAACCTTTTGCGTCTGGTCCTGGATCCGACTCATAAAGATTCTGGGCATCAGTGCAGATCATTTCCTCGTCTGGAATCACAGAAGCTCTGGAGCCGACCTCTGATCCCCAGGCTATAGTATGAGTAAACAGCTCTGCAGACTCAACCATCTGTTCTACCCCATACTCAGACGGGGAGCTGGAGACTTGGAAGCTGTGAGGAAGCAAGTGCGATTGGGGTGACACCTCTGAGAACTGGAGTATTTGTGATGTTCAAGTTGAGTTGAAGGAGAGCCCACTTAAAGGAGCACTTGATATCCGTTGAAGCACCTGCTGTTTTTGTGCCTCAACTGGAATTTGTAGCGATTGGCGTGGCCGTAAGAAAGGGATCTTATCACATTGTCCGCTAAAAGAAGTACACATCTTAGTTTGGCTGGAAGATGGTCTTTCTTCTGCAGATGTTACAGTTGCTTTAACACCTACCCCAGGGACACAACCTTTTTTTCCCTTCCCAACACGCCTATTCCCCTTTCCACCAGCAGTAGGCCTTTTTCCACACATTTTGGTGGTTAACTAATTCACAACTCTGGAGTTGTTTGCACAAAAAACAATGGATGGGAACCGAGCAGAGCTGAGTGGCCAAACTGTGGTATTAGCCCAAAAGTATTTGCTGGGTTAGATGCGGAAAAAATTATATTGAATTTGCAACCTGGTGGACGTTAGTATAGATGGACTAATAGAACAAGTCCCACACACTGCTACAAGCCGAAATATTTTTTCAGAGCTAGATGCAGAAAAAAATTAGATTGAATATGCAACCTGGTGGAGGTTAGTATAGATGGACTAATAGAACAAGTCCCACACACTGCTTCAAGCCAAAATATTTTTTCAGAGCTAGATGCAGATAAAAATTATTTTGAATTTGCAACCTGCTGGAGGTTAGTATAGATGGACTAATAGAACAAGTCCCACACACTGCTTCAAGCCCAAATATTTTTTCAGAGCTAGATGCAGAAAAAAATTATTTTGAATTTGCAACCTGCTGGAGGTTAGTATAGATGGACTAATAGAACAAGTCCCACACACTGCTACAAGCCGAAGCCCAAATATTTTTTCAGAGCTAGATGTAGATGAAAATTATTTTGAATTTGCAACCTGCTGGAGGTTAGTATAGAAGGACTAATAGAACAAGTCCCACACACTGCTACAAGCCAAAATATTTTTTCAGAGCTAGATGCAGAAAAAAATTATATTGAATTTGCAACCTGCTAGAGGTTAGTATAGATGGACTAATAGAACAAGTCCTACACACTGCTACAAGCCGAAGCCCAAATATTTTTTCAGAGCTCGATGCAGATAAAAATTATTTTGAACTTGCAACCTGCTGGAGGTTAGTATAGATGGACTAATAGAACAAGTCCCACACACTGCTACAAGCCGCAGCCCAAATATTTTTTCAGAGCTAGATGCAGATAAAAATTATTTTGAATTTGCAACCTGGTGGAGGTTAGTATAGATGGACTGATAGAATGATGCTATGCCCAATAGGTTTTACTTCACTAGGTGCAGTAAAAAAAATTGTATTCTATACACAGGTGGTGTAGCTTGCAACACAGATAGGCTTCTCCATTGACTAACACACACTGCAAGAGGACAAAAAGGATTTGCTTTGCTAGATTTAGCCAAATGCTGTGAAAAAAACTTGCACAGCACTGGCCCAGACCTGCCTGGCAAAAAGTGATAGGAACTGATGTAACCTAGCCCTGAAAAGGACTGCAATTACAATTTGTCTTTACTCCCAACCTACCTATTTAAGAGCACAGACCTGCCTGATAAAAGTGATAGGAACTGATGTAACCTAGCCCTGAAAAGGGCTGCAATTACAATTAGTCTTTACTCCCAACCTATCTATTTAAGAGCACAGACCTGCCTGATAAAAGTCGTAGGAAATGATGAAACCTAGTCCTTAAAAGGACTGAAATCTCAACTATTCCCTACTCCCAAGCTATCTGTAGATTTGTTCAAAAATTGGCTTCAAATTAACAAAGTATAGCGCACACAGCAACAGCGGTGCCGTCTAACACGCAGCTGCAGCAGTGAGAAAATGGTGGCGACGGGAAAAATGGCTGGGTCTTATAGGGCATGGACATGTGACATACACTGCCAATTACACATGCCCTTGCTTGTGTGAAAAAAAGCAGTTCGCTCCGTGTGTGCACTGCTGATAGGCTGACAGATTGCACCTCCCCACTGTAAATGCGGGAAAGAGAAAAAAAATGGAGATCTTCATTATTTCTGCAGAGATACATCCCCTGCATGGAGAAAAGAAAGAAGACCAAAGAACTGTCTGAGGACTTGAGAAACCAAATTGTGAGGATGCATGAGCAATCTCAAGGCTACAAGTCCATCTCCAAAGACCTGAATGTTTCTGTGTCTTCCGTGCGCAGTGTCATCAAGAAGTTTAAAGCCCATGGCACTGTAGCTAACCTCCCTAGATGTGGACGGAAAAGAAAAATTGACGAGAGATTTCAATGCAAGATTGTGCGGATGGTGGATAAAGAACCTCGATTAACATCCAAACAAGTTCAAGCTGCCCTACAGTCCGAGGGTACGACAGTGTCAACCCGTCGGCGTCTGAATGAAAAGGGACTGTATGGTAGGTTACCCAGGAAGACCCCACTTCCTGCCCCGAGACATGAAAAAGCCAGGCTGGAGTTTGCCAAAACTTACCTTAGAAAGCCTAAAATGTTTTGGAAGAATGTTCTCTGGTCAGATGAGACAATAGTAGAGCTTTTTGGGAAAAAGCATCAACATAGAGTGTACAGGAAAAAAAAAGAGGCATTCACAGAAAAGAACACGGTCCCTACAGTCAAACATGGCGGAGGTTCCCTCATGTTTTGGGGTTGCTTTGCTGCCTCTGGCACTGGACTGCTTGACCGTGTGCATGGCATTATGAAGTCTGAAGACTACCAACAAATTTTGCAGCATAATGTAGGGCCCAGTGTGAGAAAGCTGGGTCTCCCTCAGAGGTCATGGGTCTTCCAGCAGGACAATGACCCAAAACACATTTCCAAAAGCACTATAAAATGGTTTGAGAGCAAGGACTGGAGACTTCTAAGGTGGCCAGCAATGAGTCCAGACCAGAATCCCATAGAACACCTGTGGAGAGATCTCAAAATGGCAGCTTGGAGAGGGCACCCTTCAAATATCAGGGACCTGGAGCAGTTTGCCAAAGAAGAATGGTCTACTATTCCAGCAGAGCATAGTAAGAAACTCATTGATGGTTACCAGAAGCGGTTGTTCGCAGTTATTTTGAATAAAGGTTGTGCAACCAAGTATTGGGCTGTGGGTGCCAATACTTTTGTGTGGCCCATTTTTGGGGTTTTGTGTGAAATGATCAATGATTTGATTTTTGCTTCATTCTCTTTTGTGTTTTTTCCTTTCAAGCAAATTAAATGAAGATAATAATACCAAAGAATTTGTGATTGCAATCATTTTCTGGAAGAAACTGAATATTATCTGACAGAATTGCAGGGGTGCCGATACTTTTGGCCAGCACTGTATATCTGGCTGTACAGTACTGCTTAGCTATATGGCAACAATCTGGAGGGACTGAGCTTTATTTGCATCCTGGAGCGCAGATTTTGTAAGAACAGTGTGCAGAGTGAATAATCAGAGCCCATAAGTGCTAGAAGAGCAGAATCCCCCCTCAATTGACCCCATTTTGGAAATTATACCCCTTTGGTAATTAATATACAGGTGTATTGACGATTTTGATTACCTGGGTGTTTTCCAGAAATAAGCTGCAGTGGATTTTGCTGAATGAAAATTGCAAACTGCCATTGTAGTGCCCAGCACATTGTAGTCACCAGTACGTGGTAGTGACCAGTGCATTATGCCCAGCTCGTGCTTCTGGAGACATGCACCCATAAATTAGGTGGACTTTAATCGCTACAGAAATTGACAAACATGTGGAAGCTAAATGTGGTTTGGGCACAACGGCGCTGAGAAAAGAGGGGGCATTTGTATTTGGGAGCAAAGAATTTGCGTAATTTCTTTTGGGGGGTGAGGAGCCATTTTAATTTTCCAGAGCCTTTGTACTAACAGTAACGTGTTAGCCCCTTATATTTCTTTTAACAGATGATGGACCTGAGTAGGGACTTCCTTTTTTGTAGATTGACATGAAGCTTTTAAAGGGAACATTTTACATAATGTTTGGGATCACAATTATCCGGGGTTCTACGCTGAGCATTTACAGTATATTGGAGTTTCCATCTAATTCTCAGAGTGACGTGATTCAGATGAAACCCCTGAGGGATTCACTTACTATAATGAGTCAGCTGATTTACTCTTTACTCTTTACATAGTTACATAGTTACATAGTTTATAAGGCCGAAAAAAGACAAGCGTCCATCCAGTTCAGCCTATTTCTTGTGCACTGCAGCTATTCTGCAGCGTTGATCCAGGGGAAGGCAAAAAAAAAAAACATGCGGTATAGGCCAATTTACATCATTGAGGAAAAATTCACTTCCCGACACCAATCCGGCAGTCAGATTAAATCCCTGGATTAATTAACTATCACCAAGCATAAGATGTAATTTTATTGCTCTCAAGAAAGGCCTCCAGGCCTCTCTTGAACTCATTAAGTGAGTTGGACATCACCACTTCCTCTCCCAGAGAGTTCCAGAGTCTCACGGCTCTGACCATAAAGAATCCCCTTCTATGCTGGTGCAGGAACCTCCTTTCCTCCAGACGCATAGTGTGCCCCCTTGTCTTTGTCACCATCCTTGGTATAAACAGGTCATGGGCGAGATCTCTGTACTGCCCCCTGATGTATTTATACATGTTTATGAGGTCTCCCCTAAGCCTTCTCTTTTCCAACGTAAATAGTCCTAATTTTGACAACCTCTCTGGGTATTCTAGTCCCTCCATTCCCTTTATTACCTTAGTCGCCCTCCTCTGTACCCTCTCTAGCTCCAATATGTCTTTCCTGAGCACCGGAGCCCAGAACTGTGCACAATATTCTAAGTGCGGCCTTACCAGCGCTTTATACAGAGGAAGAACAATGTTCTCATCATATGCCCCTATTCCTCTTCTGATGCATGCCATGACTCTATTTGCCTTCGCAGCTGCTGCCTGACACTGGGCACTCCAATTTAATTTGCTATTAACCAAGACGCCCAGGTCCTTCTCCATGTCAGATTTCCCCAACGGTTTCCCATTTAATATGTATGGGTGACTGCTGTTTTTCTTTCCCATGTGCATGACCTTACATTTATCGGCATTGAACCCCATTTGCCAATTTTTGGCTCAACTCCCCAATTTATCTAAATCCTCCTGTAGCTGTGCCCTATCCTCATCTGTATTAACTACTTTACAAAGTTTAGTATCATCTGCAAATATTGCGATTTTACTATGCAACCCTTCCACTAGATCATTAATAAATATATTAAATAATATAGGGCCCAAGACAGACCCTTGAGGCACCCCGCTAGTAACCCTGACACACCCTGAGCTTACTCCATTGATAACCACCCTCTGCTTTCTATCACTCAGCCAGCTATTTACCCACTTGCACACATTATCCCCCAGACCAAGAATTCTCATTTTATATACCAACCTTTTGTGTGGCACAGTATCAAACGCTTTGGAGAAGTCAAGGTATACAACATCCACCGACTCTCCCCGGTCCAGCTGTGAGCTCACCTCCTCGTAGAAGGCCATCAGGTTTGTTTGGCAGGAGCGATCCCTCATGAATCCATGTTGATATGGAGTTAGACAGTTATTATCATTAAGATATTCTACAATAGCATCTCTAAGAAATCCTTCAAACAATTTACCCACAACAGACGTTAAGCTTACTGGTCTATAGTTCCCAGGGTCACTTTTAGACCCCTTTTTGAATATTGGTACCACATTTGCTTGGCACCAGTCTAGTGGGACAGTCCCTGTCCATAAAGAGTGCTTGAATATAAGATACAGCGGTCTGTCTATCACATTACTTAATTCTTTTAGTACCCGGGGGTGTATGCCATCTGGGCCTGGTGACTTGTCTATTTTGATATTATTTAGGCGTTTATGAACTTCCTCCTGGGTTAGGAGGGTGATATTTAGCGGAGGGTTTACTTTATCACTCTGCATTTCCTCCGATAAATAGTTTTCTTTTGTGAAAACAGTGGAGAAGAAGCTATTGAGTAGGTTTGCTTTACCCTCATCGCCCTCTATGATTTTACCCAGGTTATTTTTCAATGGGCCAACTCCATCAGTTTTAATCCTTTTACTGTTTATATAGTTAAAGAACAGTTTGGGATTCGTTTTACTTTCCTTGGCGATTAGTCTCTCTGTCTCCTCTTTTGCTATTCTTATTTGTTTCTTACAGATTTTGTTCTTTTCCCTATAAGATATTAGCGCTTCCTCTCTGCCTTCTTGTTTAAGTTTACCGAAAGCCTTTTTTTTGTTTTTCATTTCATTTCATTGCCCTCTTGACTTCCTTATTTAGCCACATTGGCTTCCTCCTATTCCTAGCCCTTTTATTCCCATAAGGTATGTACCATCTACAGTGACTATGTAGGACTGTTTTGAAAATTTCCCATTTTCTATCCGTGCTCCTATTACTGAATATACTATCCCAGTCTATAAGGTGAAGGGCATCTCTTAGCTGATCAAACTTTGCCCTCCTGAAGTTCAGTGTTTTTGTGACTCCCTTGCTGGGCACCCTACTGAAGCACATGTGGAATTGTATAATGTTGTGGTCACTATTTCCCAGGTGCCCCCCGACCTGCACCTCAGTTATTCTGTCTGGCCTGTTAGTTAATATCAAGTCTAAAAGGGCCATCCCTCTAGTTGGTTCCTGCACAAGTTGTGACAAATAATTGTCTTTGATAATTGACAGAAACCTGTTTCCTTTCTGAGATCTACAGCTTTCGGTTTCCCAGTCTATATCGGGGTAGTTGAAGTCCCCCATAATAATCACCTCGTTATTTTTTGCTACTTCGTCTATTTGTCTCATTAATAGACTTTCCGTGGCTTCTGCTATATTTGGTGGTTTATAACAGACTCCTATGATAATTTTATTATTGTTTTTTGCCCCATGTATCTCCACCCATAAGGACTCGACCTCCTCATTTCCCTCCCATACATCCTCCCGTATTGTAGGCTTTAGACACGTCTTTAAATATAGACAGACTCCACCCCCTTTCCGACTTCTTCGATCCCTTCTAAACAGACTGTAACCCTGTAAGTTAACTGCCCAGTCATAACTTTCATCTAACCATGTCTCGGTTATTCCCACTATGTCATAGTTACCTGTAGATATTTCTGCTTTCAGTTCATCCATCTTGTTTGTCAGGCTTCTGGCATTTTCTAGCACGCAGTTTACACGATTTTGTTTTGTTCCAATCTTCTCCCTGTGGATTGTATTAGAAATTTTCTTACCTCCCTTCCAAGTATCTTGTCTTGGACCTTGGACCTTCTTTGTCGCACTTCATATCTTTCATTAGTATGTTCTCTGGTTGCATGTTCGTGTCTGGCGTTTTTCTTCCCATCCCCTCTTCTTCTAGTTTAACGCCCTCCTGATGAGTGTTGCGAGACTCCTGGCGAATGTGTGTTTCCCGGGTTTGTTGAGGTGTAGTCCGTCTCTTGCAAGGAGTCCGTCATAGAGGTAATTCACACCGTGGTCCAGGAATCCAAATCCTTGTTGTCTGCACCATCGTCTCAGCCAGTTGTTCACATCAAGGATCCTGTTCCATCTCCTGACGCCATGCCCGTCTACTGGAAGGATAGAAGAAAAAACTACCTGCGCATCCAGTTCTTTTACTTTCTTCCCCAATGCTTCAAAGTCCTTGCAGATTGTCGGTAGGTCCATCTTTGCCGTGTCATTGGTGCCAACATGTATCAGAAGAAATGGGTGGACATCCTTGGAACTGATGAGCTTCGATATCCTATCGGTAACTCTGCCTGGCCTATATTCAGCATTGTCCTTCTTTTCAGAAGTGCACAAAACGGTGGTCGTCCACACTTTTTGTGGGCGCCTTAAAAGACGGACACCACCAGATCACCAGGCAAACAGCATCCCCAGTGTTACTATCTGCCTCATTATAGGGAATGTTCCATCAGGGGTTTCATATGAATCACATACTGTATTTCAGAGATTTACACGGAAACCCCGGTGTAAGTTCTCAGCGTAGAGCACAGAATAAATGTGAGCCGAGCCTCACTGTGATCTTTGAGAGGCAGAACGAAAAAAATCAAGTATTGGTTTTATTTATTTTTTACGCTGTTCCTCGTGTGATATAAGTGATTAGACTATTTTATTCTTTAGATCGGTGCAATTACTGCTATAGAGATTTATACTGACTTTTTAGGTTATGCTGCTGCCACACACTAAAAGAGCCTTTTTCATTTTACAAAAATTAGTTTTTGCATCCTCATAGTTTGAGAGCTATAATTTTTCCATATTTCTGCCAACACTCATGAGAGGGTTTGTTTTTTGCTGGAGGGGTTGACGTTTTTATTGGTACCACTTGTGGGCAAATTATATTTTTTGATCGATTTTTGGAAGAAAAATGAATAATAACCAGCAAAATATTAAAAATATTAAAATTTGAGAGTCTTCAGTGGTTGATACCTTTTAATGGCTAGCTGAAAAGATGGTAACAAATTGCAATCTTGCAAGACTGCTTAGGCCTCTTCATCAGGCATAGAATAACACAAAATCTGAAGAATCACATATTTACAGTGGGTACGGAAAGTATTCAGACCCCTTTAAAATTTTCACTCTTAGTTTAATTGCAGCCATTTGGTAAATACTAAAAAGTACTTTTTTTTCTCATTAAAGTACACTCTGCACCCCATCTTGACTGAAAAAAACAGAAATGTAGTTATTTTTGCAAATTCATTAAAAAAGAAAAGCTGAAATATCATATGGTCATTAGTTATGAGCGAGCATGTTCGCTATTGATCGGTGCTCGCCCGAGCATCTCACTGCTCAATATGCTCGGCTCTCGTTTAGTGTTTCCGGGGTTGCTCGGCGGGAGCTCGGGTCTCCTCCCTGCATGTTTGGTGCTCTTTAGAGATCCAATGAACATGCAGGGATTGCCTGCCAGTCACTGCAATGCCATAGCCATGTTGGTTGTGACATTACAGTGATTGGCTGGCTGCACAGCGTCATCAGGTCTATATCAGACATGGCGCCGCCATGCTCGTCACAATGACTCCGGAATCAGACAGTGTAGGGAGAGGTGCTGCTGAGTTAGGGAGAGATTTTCTTGTTTCTAGTTAGTGTATGTGTACCAAACTATATTAGAGATACATATCCATCTCAACAAACAGTCCTTCTGAGGAATAATCCATCTGCTGAGATATAAGGCAGGCAGTGTATATAGGCAGGCAGGGTATATAGCAGACTGCAGTGCAAAAAGGACAAGAGGCTCCATTACAGTTCTGTCGGCTGCTGCTGTTAGATATTATAGAAATAGGCCCAGGTCTCAGGGGTCAGGAATATCTTTTTTTGGATCTTATTCTTCATTATTTGCTTTAAAAGCAATCCAGAGAACACAGTTTTTCTGCGCCATTTGCTTGTTGAAACTGCAGAACACAGCCAGGTCCTTTCCATATTACAGCACTAAAAATCCAGCTATTTAAAGCTGTGGTTTGTCCGTCACATGGATCACATATAATTGCGCTGAAAATACTGCCATTTCTGGTCTTCATTAAAAAAAAATTCAGTCTGTCAGTGAAGCAATTGACACCAGTTTGCTGTTCAAAATAGTTACCTACCGGCCAGGCATTTAAAGCTCTGCTTTCTCCGTCACACGGATCACATATACTTTTTCAGAAAATACTGCCATTTCTGACCTCTAGTGATGAGCGAGCATGTTCGATACTGCTCGGTGTTCGCCCGAGCATCTCACTGCTCAACATACTCGGCACTCACTTTTTAGAGTACTAATGAACATGCAGGGATTGCCTGCCACTCACTGCAATGCCGTAGTTATGTTGGTTGTGGCATTACAGTTATTGGCTGGCTGCACAGTGTCATCGGGTCTATATCAGACCTGTCACTGCCATGCTCGTCACAGTCACTCCGGAAACAGACAGTATAGGGAGAGGTGCTGTTGAGCTAGGGAGAGATTTGTTTGTTTCTAGTTAGTGTAGGTGTACCAAACTATATTAGAGACACATATCCATCTCAACAAACAGTCATTCTAAGGACTAATCCATCTGCAGAGATATCAGGCCGGCAGTGTATATAGGCAGGCAGGCAGTGTATATAGCAGACTGCAGTGCATATAGCACAAGAGGCTCCATTCCAGTTCTGTCTCCTGCTGCTGTTATATTTCTAGAAATAAGCCCACGTCTCAGGGGCCAGGAATAATTTTTTTTTGCATCTTAATTCTCATTATTTGCTTAAAAAGCAATACAGAGAACACAGTTTTTCTGCGCCATTTGCTTGTTGGCACTGCAGAATACAGCCAGGTCCTTTCCATATTGCAGCGCTAAAAATCCAGCTATTTAAAACTGTTTTTTCTCCGTCTCACGGATCCCATATACGTTTACAGAAAATACTGCCATTTCTGGCCTCCATTAAAAATTTGTTGCAGAGTGTCAGTGAAGCAATTGACACCAGATTGCTGTTCAAAATAGTTACCTACAGGCCAGGTATTTAAAACTGTGTTTTGTTAGTCACACGGATCACATATAAGTTCGCTCCAAATTCAGTCATTTGTTGTGAGCGTGGAAGATATTGTCCTCCATTTAAAATGAGCAAGGCACGTGGCAAGGGACGGGGAACTAGACAGTGATGATGGTGCATGCAGAGGCCGAGGCTGTCGGCAAGCTGAAATTGTGCCACAACAAACACCCACATCTTCTCGCTCGACCTTCCTGTCCCAATTAATAGGGGACTGCAGAACACCACTATTGAACACAGAGCAGTGTGAAAAGGTTATTGGTTTAATAGAAGATAATGCTTCCAGTCACTTAGCCACCACCACCTTGTCTTCCACACGGTCAAGTCTCAGTAGCTGTGAGTCTGGACCACATATTCCTCGCCCTGAACCTCCTTCCTCTCACCATGCTGAGTGCCCAGAGACAACTGATCCCACACTTGGACACTCTGAAGAGCTGTTCACATTCCCATTTATAGATTCTGGCCTCTCGCCCAATCCACTTGAAGCGGGTGAAGAGATCGCATGTAGCAATGCCCAAATATTTGAGCAGCCACTGTCACACGAAGGCGACGGTGGGAAAGTGTCACAAGAGGTGGACGATGATAAGACACAATTCAAGAAAGTCACGAGGAGGACCAGAGTGTGGAAGTGGAAGACGAGGTGGTGGAAGATATAAAGCAACTGACCCAACCTGGCAGGAGGACATGCAGTGCCAATACAGCAGCACACAGGGGGAGGGAGGCAGAGCACCCCAACAGGCAGGAAGAAGCAGTGTGGTGGCCAGAGAAAGAAGGCAGGCAACTGTTCCCCGTAACACCAACACGAAGGAAGTTGCCAGTACAACTGTTAGGTCTTCCCGAGTCTGGTTGTTTTTTAAAGACTCTGCCGATAACACCAAAAAGGCCATTTGCACCACCTGCAGGCCAGCATAAGCAGGGGTGGCAAAATGACCAGCCTGACCACCAACAGCATGATCATGCACATGGTAGCAAAGCACCTGACTTTGTGGACTGAACTCCAGGGTCCAGGAATAATGTCTGCGGGTGGCACCATTGCTTCTTCCGCTGTTGTGCATGCAAGCCATTCCCCTGTCCATGGTGAATTATTATTATAGAGCCATTTATTTCATGGCACTTTACATGTGATAGGGATATACATAGCAAAAACATTTACAGTAAAGACCAAAAGTTTGGACACGCCTTCTCATTTAAGGATTTTTCTCGACTTTCATGACTATGACAATTGTACATTCACACTGAAGGCATCAAAACTATGAATTAACACATGTGGAATTATATACTTAAAAAAGTGTGAAACAACTGAAAATATGTCTTATATTCTAGGTTCTTCAAAGTAGCCACCTTTTGCTTTGATGACTGCTTTGCACACTCTTGGCATTCTCTTGATGAGCTTCAAGAGGTAGTCACCGGAAATGGTCTTCCAACAATCTTGAAGGAGTTCCCTGAGATGTTTAGCACTTGTTGGCCCTTCTGCCTTCACTCTGCGGTCCAGCTCACCCCAAACCATCTCGATTGGGTTCAGGTCTGGTGACTGTGGAGGCCAGGTCATCAGGCGTAGCACCCCATCACTCTCCTTGTTGGTCAAATAGCCCTTACACAGCCTGGAGGTGTGTTTGGGGTCATTGTCCTGTTGAAAAATAAATGATGGTCCAACTAAACGCAAACCGGATGGAATAGCATGCCGCTGCAAGATGCTGTGGTAGCCATGCTGGTTCAGTATGCCTTCAATCTTGAATAAATCTCCATCACTGTCACCAGAAAAGCATCCCCACACCATCACACCTCCTCCTCCATGCTTCACGGTGGGAAGCAGGCATGTAGAGTCCATCCGTTCACCTTTTCTGCGTCGCACAAAGACACGGTGGTTGGAGCCAAAGATCTCAAATTTGGACTCATCAGACCAAAGCACAGATTTCCACTGGTCTAATGTCCATTCCTTGTGTTGTTTAGCCCAAACAAGTCTCTTCTGCTTGTTGCCTGTCCTTAGCAGTGGTTTCCTAGGAGCTTTTTTACCATGAAGGCCTGCTGCACAAAGTCTCCTCTTAACAGTTGTTGAAGAGATGTGTCTGCTGCTAGATCTCTGTGTGGCATTGACCAGGTCTCTAATCTGAGCTGCTGTTAGACTGCGATTTCTGAGGCTGGTGACTCGGATAAACTTATCCTCAGAAACAGAGGTGACTCTTGGTCTTCCTTTCCTGGGGCGGTCCTCATGTGAGCCAGTTTCTTTGCAGCGCTTGATGGTTTTTGCAACTGCACTTGGGGACACTTTCAAAGTTTGCCCAATTTTTCTGACTGACTGACCTTCATTTCTTAAAGTAATGATGGCCACTCGTTTTTCTTTACTTAGCTGCTTTTTTCTTGCCATAATACAAATTCTAATAGTCTATTCAGTTAGACTATCAGCTGTGTATCCACCAGACTTCTGCACAACACAACTGATGGTCCCAACCCCAATTAGAAGGCAAGAAATCCCACTTATTAAACCTGACAGGGCACACCTGTGAAGTGAAAACCATTTCCGGTGACTACCTCTTGAAGCTCATCAAGAGAATGCCAAGATTGTGCAAAGCAGTCATCAAAGCAAAAGTTGGCTACTTTGAAGAACCTAGAATATAAGACATATTTTCAGTTGTTTCACACTTTTTTGTTAAGTATATAATTCCACATGTGTTAATTCATAGTTTTGATGCCTTCAGTGTGAATGTACAATTTTCATAGTCATAAAAATACAGAAAAATCTTTAAATGAGAAGGTGTGTCCAAACTTTTGGTCTGTACTGTCATTATCTTAACAAAATGAGTCAGCGACTGGTACAGGTGGAGAGGACCCTGCCCGCGAGGGCTCACAGTCTACAAGGGATGGGTGAGGATACAGTAGGTGGGGGAAGAGGAAGTCATGCAGTAATGTGGTGGGGTGGTGGTTACTGCAGGTTGTAGGCTTGTCGGAAGAGGTAGGTGGTGTATTTACGAAGATACCTCCTGCTCTGCACCTGTCGTTGCACACTCCCAAGTAGCAGCATCAGGAAGCACGTCCATGTCCTTGTTCCAGTGCAACGTTGAGTTGTCCATACCCCAGTCCTTGGAACGCAAGCGCAAATATGTAGCCAACGCCCCACAGGCCACACTACTAAATTCCCACATTTCACGACTGCTTGCGCTCGAAATGTTGCCTTTTAGGCTCTTGGAGATGGAAGCATTCCGCAACCTGATTGCGGCAACTGACCCTCAGTACTCAGTCCTCAGCTGCCACTATTTCTGCCGGTGTGCCGTCCCCACATTACACAAGCACGTGTCCCAAAACATTAGCCGTGCCCTCAACAACGCAGTTACTGGGAAAGTCCACCTAACCACGGACAAGTGGACAAGTGCTTGTGGGCAGGGATGGTACATCTCGCTGACAGCACACTAAGTTAACAAAGTTAGAAGCTGGGACCCAGTCGGACCTTGGGATGGAACACGTCCTCCCGACGCCAATGATTGCTGGCCCAAGGATAACCAGGGTTGTCCCTACGGTCTACAGCTCCTGCACCTCATCCTCCTTAGCCTCCTCTTCCTCTTAAGCCTCCATCTTTGAAATGACCACATCAGTCACAAGCTGGAAGCACTGCAGCACTGCCTTGGCCAAGCGGCAACAGGCTGTGATGAAGCTAATAAGCTTTGGGGAAAAACCGCACAATGCTGAAGAGTTGTGGACAGCACTGAAAGAGCATGCAGATCTGTGGCTCACACCGCTGAACCTACAGCCAGGCATGGTCGTGTGTGACAATGGCCGGAACCTGGTGGTGGCTCTGAGGCGAGGTGAGCTCACACACGTACCATGCCTTTCCCATGTGCTTAACCTCATGGTTCAGTGGTTTCTCAAATCCTACCCAGAGCTGCCGGATCAGCTTGTTAAAGTACGCCGCCTGTGAGCCCATTTTAGAAAGTCACCTACAGCTTCCGCCGCCCTTGCCGTGTTTCAGCAGTGTTTGCAGCTTCCGGCTCACAGACAGATTTGTGATGTCCCCACGCATTGGAACTCTACATTGCAGATGTTGGGAAGGATTTGTGAGCAGAAGAGGGCATTTGTTGAGTACCAATGAAAAAACAAGGGGAAAGGGAAAGGGAAAACGTATGTCAGCTCACCATGTAATAGCCAGACTCATCCAGTCCCAACGAAGTCTTGCAGCAGAGACGCCCAGGTCACGGGCTACCAAAGTTCAAGTAATGAGAAAGCAAGCAAAGATGTCTCCAGCAGGACCAGGGTTGTATATATCTTGTTAAAACTTCACTTTCAATTTCAAATTATAAAAACCAAGGATGAGTTACAGAATGAGCAATATAGCGGCTCTTAGGTACAGCACATTCCAACGCGTTTCGGCTAAACCTTATTCAGTTCAGACTCCACACATACGACTTCAGGAATGGAAATGGATGTCAGACATATGTACCATCCTCCAAAACTTTGAGAACTCCACCAAGATGGTGAGCGGTGATGACGCCATAATTAGCGTCACCATCCCACTTCTCTGTCTTCTGAAAAGCTCTCTGCTCACAATCAAAGAGGATGCATTGCAGGCGGAGCACGATAAGACGGAGCAAGAAACTATACAGGGTAATTCCACACAGCCCAGCCTCATCTCATATCAACGTGGATTGGGTGACAATGAGGAAGAGGAGGAGGAGGAAGAAGAGGAGCTAGTTTCATGTGTTATAGACGGTACTACCTGCACAACTGTCATACCGTCTGTTCTGTTCAGCGTGTATGGTAAGAGAACAGGGAGGAGGAGGAGAGCATGGTCACTCATCCTCTTGGTGAGGACATGGAAGTCTTGCCTGTTAGTAGTCTGGCACGCATGGCTGAGTTTATGTTACGCTGCCTTTCCCATGACCCTCGGGTTCTCACAATTTTCAGCGTCAAAGATTATTGGTTGGTGACACCTCTAGACCCACACTGCAAGGAGAACTTTATTTCTCTTATTACTGAGGTGGACAGGTCTATAAAAATGGGGCAGTGCAAGAAGTCCCTTGTTGCGGAACTATTAAAAAAATTCCCATCTGAAAACGCTGGTGGCAGAGGTCACAGTTTGTTGGACAACCAAGGAGTACAGGCGAGAGACACAAATGCAATCCAGCAGAAGCAGGGGAACACTGTCAAAGTTCTGGGACAGTTTTCTCAGACCCTCTCATCGCACAGGACCTGAGTTGCGGGGTACTCTCACAAGGAGTGCAAAGTTTGGGAAGATGCTGAGAGAGTACCTTGCCGACCGTACCATCATCCACCGTGATTCCTCTGTGCCTTTTAATTATTGGTATCCAAGCTGAATACGTGGAATGAAATGGCTCTCTATGCTTTGGAGGTCCTGGGCAGCCCATTTGCTAGCGTTTTATCAGAGCGGGTTTTTAGTGCCGCTGGTGGAATTATAATTGATAAGCGCATCCGCCTGTCAACTGAAAATGCTGACAGGCTGACTCTTATAAAAATGAACAAGGGCTGGATTGGACCAGACTTCTCAACACCACCGAATGATAGCAGCGTAACATAAACTCAAATCCAGTGTCTTTTCTTGGGAGGTGTATTCCCATGCACCTCCTAACACCCACACATGGGTATACTCTTCCTGATTTTGGATATTTGCTCTTGTCCATCTCCTCATCCCCATCCTCCACCACCATATTACCAGGGTTACCGTGGTCCGTGATGCAACACTCACATAATTTTTTTAAAGGATGTTGATGATGCCCGTAAAAAAAAATGTATACAGTATGTTTATGTATACCCCCCAGGGGTAAATGTTTGTCAGCCCATACACTTAGTGCATGGGCATTACAAGTATAGGAGACCCGCTACTTTCTAATGGGAACATTTTTTTATGAGGCCCTCTAAGTCTATACCAAGGGGCATTGGAGTGCATCCTAATTTTTGGCAGCCCTTGCATTCATTGCATAGGCCAACACTATGGGAGACCCTCTCCTTTCTAATGGGAATTTGTAGTTACTGTGGCCCTGCTCTATGTGTCTTTAAATTGTTAGTGGGGTTTTTCCTAACTTTGGTCAGCCATTGGACTCACTGAATACCTTATAGCTGTATAGCAGACTCTCTCCTTTCTAATGGGAATTTGTCGTTACTGTGGCCCTGCTCTATGTGTCTTTAAATTCTAAATGGGGTTTTTCCTAAATTTGGTCTGTCGTTGGACTCACTGCATACCCTATAACTGTATAGCAGACCCTCTCCTTTCTAATGGGAACATGTTGTATTTGTTATTGTGGCCCTGCTCTATGTGTCTTTAAATTTTAGTGGGGTTTTTCCTAAATTTGATCAGCCGCTGGACTCACTGCATACCCTATAACTGTATAGCAGACTCTCTCCTTTCTAATGGGAATTTGTCGTTACTGTGGCCCTGCTCTATGTGTCTTTAAATTATTAGTGGGGTTTTTCTAAATTTTGTCAGCCATTTGACTCACTGCATACCCCATAACTGTATAGCAGACTCTCTCCTTTCTAATGGGAATTTGTCATTACTGTGTCCCTGCTCTATGTGTCTTTAAATTGTTAGCATTACCACTATAGAAGACCCGCTCCTTTATAATGGGAATATTTTTTTGACTGAGACCCTTCTCTATATCTCTTCAAAGGGGTATTGGGTTGCGTCCAAATTTTTTGGCTGCCCTTGCAATCACTGCATACGCAAGAACAGTATAAGAGGCCCTCTTGTTAATAATGGGAATAACAAAGCATAGCCGGCTGATGGCTCTCTAACAATAGCGAGTGCCGACTGCTTGCCTTTTAAGAATAGTAAGAGCTGCCTGCTGGCCCTATAAAAATAGGCTTTATGACTTTCAGAGTCCCTCCATCATAAATAAAACAGCATGTGTCTGATGATGTGTCACACACCACATTGGCAGATAAGGTTGTAAAATGTTGAAATGACATATCCCGGTGAATGCATTTGTCTTAAAATATAACGTAAAAAAAAACAATAGGATCTTTCTTTAGTATAAAAAACAGAGTCGCCAATGTAACCTGTAACATACCTGGCGGCGTCCTTGCATGGTGGTCCATCTCCCACTGTGCAAGAGCGCGCACTTGATCTCCAGTCCAGAATGTCTCTCTGGCTTCCCTCCATGCTGTCTGTTTGGGTCTGTTTCTGCTGCTTAAGGGCGGCGCCCGATCACTTCCTGCTTTTTGTACCTGCTGTGGGTCACACCCCTTGTGCGTCCTCAGCCTATTGCTGTCTGTCACCTGGTATATAGCTCAGCTGCTCCCATCTATTCCTGCCTGAGCATAGTGTTTCATTCAGTGTGTGCTTGCACTCTGAAGGTGCCAGGTCCCGTTCTGTGTTCTCTTGTCTGCCTATCCTGGAGGCTGTATTTCCAGGCCTGTCTGAACACGCTCCTAGCCTGTTCCTCCTGCCTTCTAGGGGCCGATTACCTAGACCCGTTCCTGTATCTTGTCTGACCTGTCTGAACACGCTCCTAGCCTGTTCCTCCCGCCTTCTAGGGGCCGATTACCTAGACCCGCTCCTGTATCTTGTCTACCTGTCTGAACACGCTCCTAGCCTGTTCCTCCCGCCTTCTAGGGGCCGATTACCTAGACCCGCTCCTGTATCTTGTCTGTCCTGTCTGAACACGCTCCTTGCCTGTTCGTCCTGCCTCTCTAGGGGCCGTATTCCCAGACCCGCTCCTGTATTCCGCTGCAGTGTCGGTCTCCTCCGTACACTCAGTTCCAGTCTGAACTCTCTCCTATCCTTTACCTGTTTTGCCTCTATGTCCGTTCCCTTCCTTTTTCTGCAGAGTCTGAACTCGTACCTAACTCCTGCTTGTTGTCTCTGTACTCCCGTTTGTGAGTTTGTGGTCCACTCGCTACTTCTCTGCTAGTACCCTGTGGGTGTCTGGCTCTGTCTTTCCCTTCCTGTCTGTTCCGTGTGAACAGAGCCCTGTCCCCCCTACTCAGCCTAGCCTGCTCTGACTCCTTTGCTCACCGCTCCGGCGGTTCTAGCCTGCTCTGACTCCTTTGCTCACCGCTCCGGCGGTTCTAGCCTGCTCTGACTCCTTTGCTCACCGCTCCGGCGGTTCTAGCCTGCTCTGACTCCTTTGCTCACCGCTCCGGCGGTTCTAGTCTGCTCTGACTCCTTTGCTTACCGCTCCGGCGGTTCTAGCCTGCTCTGACTCCTTGCTCACTGCTCCGCAGCCTTGCTCCGCTCTGACCCTTTTGCTCACTGCTCCGGCAGCCTTGCTCCGCTCTGACCCTTTTGCTCACTGCTCCGGCAGTCCTGTCCTGCCCTGCTTCTGCCCGCTGCTCCGGCAGTCCTGTCCTGCCCTGCTTCTGCCCGCTGCTCCGGCAGTCCTGTCCTGCCCTGCTTCTGCCCGCTGCTCCGGCAGTCCTGTCCTGCCCTGCTTGTGCTCGCTGCTCCTGCAGCCCCGTCCTGCTCTGTTCTTACCCACCGCTTCGGGCGTTCCCTCTCTGCTGTCGTTGTCTACCGCATCTGCGGTTCTGTGACCCAGTCTGTACTGGGTCTTAACCTTTCTGTGCTCCAGCCCGTCCTTTCGGCCAGTACCTTCCTGCCTGCATACTCGCCTGTATCCACCCATCTGCATACCTGCCGTGTTTGCTTACATCCACCAGTCTGTGCCAGCCTAACCTGCCTGTTCCTGAGTCCCAGTGTGTACTGGGTCCTATCCCGCCTGTGTTCCTACCTGCTAGTGCCTCCCTGTCTGCACTCTAGCTGTGCTTGCCTGTACCCCTCTGCCTGTATTGTTCCTGAGTCCCAGTGTGTATTGGGTCCTATCCCGCCTGTGTTCCTACCTGCTAGTGCCTCACTGTCTGCACTCTAGCTGCCTTTACCCACCTGCCTGCATACCAGTCGTGCCTGCCTATACCCTCCAGTCTGTGCGCCAGCCTAACCAGCCTGTTCCAGTAATCCCTGTGTGGGTCAACCCCCGTGTCCGGAGTTTGACCTGGAGTAGCACCTGGTCCCTCTGCCCGGTTTCTCCCTGGTGCACTGGCGTCGTATGCCGTCGTGCCATCTTGGTCGGATCGGCCAGATACTTAGTCACGCCCCTCCAGGCACTCTCCGGTTCATGGTCCAGTGGAACCACAACACCCGCACACGCCAGTCAGTCTGGGCGTGTGCATAACAGCATGCTCAGGCCATGGTTCCTGTTGAGCCCCACGGCCTTCGCTCTCTGAGAAGTTTTCCAGCGAATACATGCATTAAAAATAAATAAATAAAAATTTTTTTTTTTTTTCTCAGCTGAGTTCCAGGCGAATTACGCACCCGTCCAGATGAATCTATCTGCTCTCGTTCCTGCGGATCCGCCACGTTACTATGGGGATCCAAGACAAAGTCGTGCATTTGTGGAGCAATGCATGCTACACTTCAAGTTCTACCCTCTATGTTTTCCCACCGATCGGGTTAAGGTGGCATTCATTATGTCTTACCTGGCGGGTGATGCCTTGGAATGGATCAACCCCCTATATGAAACACAGGATCCGATCCTCCTGGACCTAATGGCCTTCCTGGTGGCCTTTCTAATGGTCTTCGATGCTCCTAACCCGGAGGCTCCTGCTGAAGCTTCACCTCCCAATATCCCGGAGCAGCCCCGATGGGTAATGTGTGTGGGTAGCGCAATAGTCCTCCAGCCCAATGAGACTACTGTCCACCCAGAATCTTCACAGGGTGACTACGCTTTCCGGAATACATCTCCCAACCTCAAGAGGCAGTCCAGACGTGCTAGACGTAGAGGCAAGCCGTCACGCCAGGGTCTGTCCTCCCTGAGACCTCCTGACCCCAACCTTGAAGTCCCTACTGAAGCTTCATCTCCCTGTATCCCGGAGAAGCCCCAACGGGTAATGTGCGTGGGTAGTGCTCCGGTTCTCCTGCCCGAAGAGACTTCTGCCCATCCAGACTCCACACAGGAGAACTTCCTGCACCCGGCATCAGATGCTTCACCCACTTTAACCGGTGTGCATGTCCAAGGATGCTCCAAAGCTGTGGTTACCTCTGAGTCTGTGCACCTCTACTACCTGGTGGAGGACCCCCTGTTGCCTCCTGAATCCTCCGGGATACCACTCGATGACAAATGGAGAGAGACTTCTCTACAGTCGGTACTCGATACTTTGTCCACTTCGTCCTGTGAGCCTGACAATCGGTACCCCAAAGTGGTAGTTACCCCCAAGTCTCTACACCCCTCCGACCAGGCGGAGGACCTCCAGTTGTCTCCAGAACCCTTCGGGGTGCTACCTGGTAGCGAAAGGACAGAGACTCTCCTATACTCTGTACCTGATACCTCGCTCGCTTCGTCCAGTGAGTCCAACCTAGTGTACTCCGAAGCAGAGGTTACTCCCGAGTCTCTACACCCCTCCGACCAGGCGGAGGACCTCCAGTTGTCTCCAGAACCCTTCGGGGTGCTACCTGGTAGCGAAAGGACAGAGACTCTCCTTTACTCTGTACCTGATACCTCGCTCGTTCGTCCAGTGAGTCCAACCTAGTGTACTCTGAAGCAGAGGTTACCCGTGAGTCTCTACACCCTTCTGACCAGGCGGAGGACCGCCAGTTGTCTCCAGAACCCTTCGGGGTGCCACCTGTTGGTGAATGGACAGAGACTTTCCTATACTCGGTACCCGATACCTCGCCTGCTTCGTCCAGTGAGTCCGACCTAGTGTACTCTGAAGCAGATGTTTTCTCTGAGCCTCTGCACTCTTCTGACCCGGCGGAGGACCTCCAGTTGTTTCCTGAATCCTCCGGGGTACCACCAGATAACAAAGAGACAGTGACTTTTCCTCATTATGTACCTGATAACCCGTCTATTTCTTCCTGTGAGCTTGACAAGATGTACCTCGAAGCAGAGATTACCCCCAAGTCTCTGTCCCCCTCCAACCCGGTGAAGGACTTCCAGTTGTCTCCTGTACCCTCTGGGGTGCCACCTGAAAATATGTGGAGAGAGACTTCCTTGTGTGCTGTTCCTGGTACTCCACCCGTTTCGTCTGTTGCTGAGGATGGCTGGATAGGAGGTAGCATCCTAGCTAACCAGATGAGATCAGTTTTTCCTGTGGACAGTGGAAGTGATCTCCTTGAAGTGAACGACTGGTCCTCGAATTCCCTGCGGAAGATTCTGGCAGGCCTGAAGAAGAGGGGGCGTAAGGGGGGGGGTACTGTAACATACCTGGCGGCGTCCTTGCATGGTGGTCCATCTCCCACTGTGCAAGAGCGCGCACTTGATCTCCAGTCCAGAATGTCTCTCTGGCTTCCCTCCATGTTGTCTGTTTGTGTCTGTTTCTGCTGCTTAAGGGCGGCGCCCGATCACTTCCTGCTTTTTGTACCTGCTGTGGGTCACACCCCTTGTGCGTCCTCAGCCTATTGCTGTCTTTCACCTGGTATATAGCTCAGCTGCTCCCATCTATTCCTGCCTGAGCATAGTGTTTCATTCAGTGTGTGCTTGCACTCTGAAGGTGCCAGGTCCCGTTCTGTGTTCTCTTGTCTGCCTATCCTGGAGGCTGTATTTCCAGGCCTGTCTGAACACGCTCCTAGCCTGTTCCTCCTGCCTTCTAGGGGCCGATTACCTAGAACCGTTCCTGTATCTTGTCTGACCTGTCTGAACACGCTCCTAGCCTGTTCCTCCCGCCTTCTAGGGGCCGATTACCTAGACCCGCTCCTGTATCTTGTCTACCTGTCTGAACACGCTCCTAGCCTGTTCCTCCCGCCTTCTAGGGGCCGATTACCTAGACCCGCTCCTGTATCTTGTCTGTCCTGTCTGAACACGCTCCTTGCCTGTTCGTCCTGCCTCTCTGGGGGCCGTATTCCCAGACCCGCTCCTGTATTCTGCAGCAGTGTCGGTCTCCTCCGTACACTCAGTTCCAGTCTGAACTCTCTCCTATCCTTTACCTGTTTTGCCTCTATGTCCGTTCCCTTCCTTTTTCTGCAGAGTCTGAACTCGTACCTAACTCCTGCTTGTTGTCTCTGTACTCCCGTTTGTGAGTTTGTGGTCCACTCGCTACTTCTCTGCTAGTACCCTGTGGGTGTCTGGCTCTGCCTTTCCCTTCCTGTCTGTTCCGTGTGAACAGAGCCCTGTCCCCCCTACTCAGCCTAGCCTGCTCTGACTCATTTGCTCACCGCTCCGGCGGTTCTAGCCTGCTCTGACTCCTTTGCTCACCGCTCCGGCGGTTCTAGCCTGCTCTGACTCCTTTGCTCACCGCTCCGGCGATTCTAGCCTGCTCTGACTCCTTTGCTCACCGCTCCGGCGGTTCTAGTCTGCTCTGACTCCTTTGCTTACCGCTCCGGCGGTTCTAGCCTGCTCTGACTCCTTGCTCACTGCTCCGCAGCCTTGCTCCGCTCTGACCCTTTTGCTCACTGCTCCGGCAGCCTTGCTCCGCTCTGACCCTTTTGCTCACTGCTCCGGCAGTCCTGTCCTGCCCTGCTTCTGCCCGCTGCTCCGGCAGTCCTGTCCTGCCCTGCTTCTGCCCGCTGCTCCGGCAGTCCTGTCCTGCCCTGCTTCTGCCCGCTGCTCCGGCAGTCCTGTCCTGCCCTGCTTGTGCTCGCTGCTCCTGCATCCCCGTCCTGCTCTGTTCTTGCCCACCGCTTCGGGCGTTCCCTCTCTGCTGTGGTTGTCTACCGCATCTGCGGTTCTGTGACCCAGTCTGTACTGGGTCTTAACCTTTCTGTGCTCCAGCCCATCCTTTTGGCCAGTACCTCCCTGCCTGCATACTCGCCTGTATCCACCCATCTGCATACCTGCCGTGTTTGCTTACATCCACCAGTCTGTGCCAGCCTAACCTGCCTGTTCCTGAGTCCCAGTGTGTACTGGGTCCTATCCCGCCTGTGTTCCTACCTGCTAGTGCCTCCCTGTCTGCACTCTAGCTGTGCTTGCCTGTACCCCTCTGCCTGTATTGTTCCTGAGTCCCAGTGTGTACTGGGTCCTATCCCGCCTGTGTTCCTACCTGCTAGTGCCTCCCTGTCTGCACTCTAGCTGCGCTTGCCTTTACCCGCCTGCCTGCATACCAGTCGTGCCTGCCTATACCCTCCAGTCTGTGCGCCAGCCTAACCAGCCTGTTCCAGTAATCCCTGTGTGGGTCAACCCCCGTGTCCGGTGTTTGACCTGGAGTAGCACCTGGTCCCTCTGCCCGGTTTCTCCCTGGTGCACTGGCGTCGTATGCCGTCGTGCCATCTTGGTCGGATCGGCCAGATACTTAGTCACGCCCCTCCAGGCACTCTCCGGTTCATGGTCCAGTGGAACCACAACACCCGCACACGCCAGTCAGTCCGGGCGTGTGCATAACATAACCTCAATGTAATCACATTGTTCAGCTCCTGCACCTCCTCGTCCATCTCCGAAATGACCACATCAGTCACAAGCTGAAAGCACTGCAGGACTGCCTTGGCCAAGTGGCATCAGGCTGTGCTGAAGATGACATGCTTAATGCTTAGGTGACAAACCGCCCACCGCTGCAGTGTTGTTGAAAGCTGTAACACAGCAGCCTGATCCTTGGCTCTCACCGCTGAACATACAGCTAGCCATGGTCATGTGTGACAATGGGTGAAACCTAGTGACGGAGAAATTGCAGCCGGAGATGATACGGTTTCCCTCTATGCCAGTCCTTTCACCGAGCTAAAGAATAAGGCTGAGGTAAAATACAACTCCCCCTGAGATGCTGTTTCAGATTGAAAAAACATTGTGCCCACCAGAGGATTTGATTCTGAGGGCTCACCTTTCTCCCCCGGTCGAGAGCCCCATAGCAGCTGCAAAGTTAGCGCTATCATGAACTCTCCTGAAGTAGAAGCCAAGGCACACAATAGGATACTCTGGTGGGACCCTCCAACCCTGCTGAGAAGCAGTCCTGGCTAAGAAAAGTGTGTGGGAAGGTTCCCGGACACTCTATGGCTGCTTTTTTACTGAGGAGGAAACACACACAAACACGGAGAGAACATACAAATTCCTTGCAGATGTTGTCCTTGCAGGGATTTGAAAACAGGATCCCAGTGCTGCAAGGCTTCAGTCCTAACCACTGATCCAATGTGCTGTCGTTCACCCTCTAATATCTAACAGGCTGGAGAAACTTGCACCTACTGCCACTCTATCTTCAGCTCCTTTGTGAGAAAATGCATTTGGGCAGCCACTCAGTCTACCAAATAAAATTCCTGAGAAGGAAATTGGGGATGGCTTCACTACTGGTACTGGGGGCAGTGCTAATACCATGGTGTCGTACAATAGTTTACTGGAAATATTCCAGGCTGGTAGGAGGCAAGCAAATTCCCACAGAAAAGTACCAGCAGTGATGTTCAGGGACCCGTGCTTGAGAAGGCGGAGACAACACCGGGAGAAATAGTGACGGCTGGGGACCGAGTATGGACATGAGGCATGGGGCATGAGGATGTGAAAAGCTTCCGCCTCCACTAGGCTAAAAGGCTACATTTCAAGTACAAGCATCTGCCCAGAAATCTGGCAGTTTAGTATTGCGGCCTGTGGGTGGGTGTGTGGCTGGCTGCATACTTGTGCTTGCATTCCAAGTAAAAGAAAACTAAGCAGATGGTAGTCTCTATCATCATCATGGCATCACCTTGGCACTATGAACTCTCCTGAAGGAGAAGCCAGGGTCCACCGGAGGAGTCTCCGGTTTTCTGGTGGGTCCATCCATCCCTGCCGATAAGCAGCCCTGGCTAATAAAAGTGTGGGGGAAGGTTCCCGGACACTCTATGGCTGCTTTTTTAATGTGGATCGGACGTGCTTATGCATGTTATTTCTCAAACCGCATTGCAGATCAGCCCATTGCCCAACTCTGTAGTCATGAAATTAAATGCGCAAAGAAAGCTGTTTGTGTGTCAAAGCACCACCGACAAATACGAGTTGATGTTGGACGGGCTGCCATTGCTTCTGTAACAAGCTGCATTAGAGGACTTCCAGGGAGAAATGACACCCAGAGTAGATACGGTTTCCCTCTATGCCAGTCCTTTCACCGTGCTAATGAATATGGCAGTGGTGAAATAGGACTCAGCAAAAAAAAGCTGTGGACTGGCTCCGTACCGTCCCTGGCCACATTAACTTGACCACGTGTTTGTGGTTAGGCGGTCCTTCCCACTGAGTGCACTGGGGAGGGCACGGGTAATGTTGTGGGACCCGTGCTTGTGGAAGGCGGAGACGTTACCGGGATAAATAGTTGCGGCTGAGGACCGAGTATGGATACCCGGCAGCAGCCGGCATGAGGTTATGAAAATCTTCCACCTTCACGAGCCTAGAAGGCCACATTTCAAGTAAAAGCAGCTTTAGAGGACTTCCCGGGAGAAATTACAGCTGGAGTAGATATGGTTTCCCAAGTCCTTTCACCAAGCTAAAGATTAGGGCTGTGGTGAGCTACAACTCAGCAAAAAAAGCTGTGGACTAGCTCCGTACCATCCCTGGTCACATTCACTTGACCACGTGTTTGTGGTTAGGCGTTCCTTCCCAGTAAGTGCACAAGGGAGGGCACGGGTAATGTTGTGGGACCCGTGCTTGTGGAAGGCGGAGACGTTACCGGGAGAAATAGTGGCGGCTGGGGACCGAGTATGGACACCCGGCCACCGCCGGCATGAGGTTCTGAAAAGCTTCCGCCTCCACGAGCCTAAAAGGCCATATTTCAAGTGCAAGCAGCTGTCAAAAATTTGGCAGTAAAGTATTGCAGCCTGTGGGTGGGTGGGTGGCTGGCTGCATACTTGCACTTGCATTCCAAGGAATGGGATAGGGACAACTGAACGCTGCACTGGGACAAGGACGTGGACAGTGATTGTTGCAAGTATGCAACGACATTCAGTCACAGAGTTGTTCTGAAGCCACTCCTTTGTTATTTTAGCTGTATGCTTAGGGTCATTGTCTTGTTGGAAGGTGAACCTTTGGCCAAGTCTGAGGTCCAGAGCACTCTGGAAGAGGTTTTCATCCAGGCTATCTCTGTACTTGGCCACATTCATGTTTCCTTCAATTTCAACCAGTCGTCTTGTCCCTGCAGCTGAAAAACACACCCATAGCATGATGCTGCCACCACCATGTTTCACTGTTGGGATTGTATTGGGCAGGTGATGAGCAGTGCCTGGTTTTCTCCACACATACCTCTTAGAATTATCACCAAAAAGTTCTATCTTCGTCTCATCAGACCAGAGAATCTTATTTCTCATAGTCTGTGAGTCCTTCATGTGTTTTTAAGCAAACTCTATGAGGGCTTTCACATGTCTTGCACAGAGGAGAGGCTTCCATCAGGCCACTCTGCCATGAAGGTGGAGGTGGAGGGCTGCAGTGATAGTTGACTTTGTGGAACTTTCTCCCATCTCCCTACTGCATCGCTGGAGCTCAGCCACAGTGATCTTGGGGTTCTTCTTTACCTCTCACAAAGGCTCTTCTCCCAAGATTGCTCAGTTTGGCTGGACGGCCAGGTCTAGGAAGACTTCCGGTGGTCCCAAACTTCTTCCATTTAAGGATTATGGAGGCCACTGTGCTCTTAGGAATCTTGAGTAATGCAGAAATTCTTTTGTAACCTTGGCCAGATCTGTGCCTTGCCACAATTCTGTCTCTGAGCTCCTTGATCAGTTCCTTTGAGCTCATGATTCTCATTTGGTCTGACATGCACTGTGAGCTGTAAGGTCTTATATAGACAGGTGTGTGTGTTAGAACCCTCCTGTTTGTTTTCCATCTTGTGTTTTGCGGTCACGTGACCAACTGCCTTTATATTCCAGCTTCGCCCTCCTGGCTGTGCTGGACTTCAGTGCTTGACTGTTTCTCTAGCCAGGTGCTTCTGTGCCTTTCTCTGTCAGTTCGTTTGGTCCTTCTGGGACCTCTAGTACCTTTTTGTCTGTTTGTCTTTTTGTGTTCTGCAACAACTTCTCTGTTTAGGAGGTGTCCCACTTTTGTCCCAGTCGGTAGTACTTTTAGGGACCCCTCCCATTATGCTATAGATCTTTGTTCTGACTAGCCGAGGACTAAGGCAGGTCTGTTCGCTAGGAACAGGCAGCCCGCTACATCTTAGGGATTCAGCATAGTCTTACTGTAGGGACATCTTTCCCCTATCTTTCCTTAGTACTTGTTGCAGATCATAACAGTAAGTCCAGCCCAAAAAAAATTAAAAGGAAAGAAATTCAGGGATCAGTATAGTTTCCATCCAGGATTTGGCTCAATGCCTGCAGCGATTGTCTCTGGAGGTAGCCAAGTTCCAGCAACACGTGAGTAGCTGTTCTGAAGCGCATTTTGTGGAACCCAAGGTAGGACTGCCAGATGTTTTTTATGGCAAACAGCAAGATTTTTTTTCCTTTAAAAATGCTTGTTAATTACATTTTAGTTTGAGACCAAGGTCCTCTTGGAATGAATCACAGCGCATTGGTTTTATTATGTCACTTTTGTGCAAAGAACCACAGGGGTGGGCCTTTTCTCTCCAACCTAATGATCCATGTTTAAGGTCTGTAGTTGAATTTTTTCTGCTATGGGGCTATTATATGACGATCCTGATCGTATCTCATCTGCTGAGGCAGAACTCAGGCATTTGAATCAGGGGTCAGGTGATGTTGAAAATTATTGCACACACTTCAGAAGATGGGCTTCAGAAGTTTTATGGAATGATCAAGCTCTGAAATGTCTATTTCTTGCTGGTCTGAGTGAAAGGGTTAAGGATTTGCTCATTGCATTTCCCACCCCTGAGACTCTGCAGGATGCCATGCAATTAGCTGCTCGTGTGGATAGGAGACTGAGATTTAGAGAGAATGAGGTAAAGACTCCTGTAATGCCAGGTCCTAGTCCCCAGAAAATCTGCTCTGATGGCGGAGAACCGATGGAGGTTGGGGCGAAGTCGCTCCCCTCTCAGGAAAGAGACCAGAGGTTCGCCGAGGGATTGTGTCTTTATTGTGGTAAAGCTGACCATTTGATTAAGTAATGTGAGCTTCGTTTAAGTAAAGAAAAAAAAAGGTCAGTTACGCCTGTATAGCTTGTTTACGCTCTGCAGGAGTATTTCTTTCTGGGAGTACTACTTTGCAGGAAAATTTGATTGAATTTCAGGTATTTGTGGATTGTGGTTCAGCACTTAATGTGATTGATAAAGGGTTTTTTAAAAAACTTAAATTGAAATCCAAACCTTTGTCATCACCTATTTCTGTGATTGCAATTGATAACACTCCCTTGAAATGCATTACTCGCAAGGTTGCTGCATTTCCAATCAACTTTCAATGGAGTTTACCAAGAAATTTTGGATTTGGTTGTATTAGATAATTTACCCTCTCCGGTTGTTTTAGGTTTGCCTTGGTTAAAACTGCACAATCCTTTGCTGGACTGGTCTACTAATGTGATTAAGTCTTGGAGTCCAAAGTGCTATGATAAATGTTGTAATGGTCGCATTGCGGCTGTGGAAAAAGGGGAATTACCTGTACCTATTCAAGATTTTTGGAGGGTTTTTTCAGAGGAGGAGACGTAAGTTTTACCTCCTCATAGGGATTATAATTGTGCCATTGAGTTTGTTCCTGGAGCTACTCTTCCCAAGAGTCGCTTGTTTAATCTGACAATCCCTGAAAGAAAGGCCTTGGAGGTGTACATATAAGGTAGCCTGGCTGCTGGTCACATTAGACCTTCTAAGTCACCTGTGGCAGTTGGATTTTTCTTTGTTAAAAAAAATGGACAGGGGTTTACGTCCATGTCTGGATTTTCACGAAATTAATAAGATTACCGTACGCAATTCCTACCCATTGCCGTTAATTCCTGATTGGTTTAAGCAGTTGGTGGGGGCCAAGTGGTTCTCTAAAATTTATCTCCGTGGGGCATACAATTTGTTACGAGTGAAGGAGGGTGATGATTGGAAAACTGCTTTTAACACTCCGGTAAGTCATTTTGAGAATTTGGTGATGCCTTTTGGTCTTACCAATGCACCTGCATTTTTTCTGAACCTTATTAATGACATCCTGAGACCTTTGATTGGTAAGAATGTGGTTGTGTATTTGGATGACATTTTGATTTATTCACCAGATCTAGAATCGCATTTGCAGAGTGTACGTGAAGTTTTGCAGTTATTGAGTGATAATTCACTCTTTGCTAAGCTGGAGAAATGTGAGTTCACTGTGCAGAAAATTCATTTTTTGGGCTACATTGTCTCCATCGAGGGCTTTGTTATGGATCCGGTGAAGGTTCAGGCTGTGCTGGAATGGCATAGGCCTATTGGTTTGAAATCTATGCAGAGATTTTTGGGTTTTGCCAATTATTACAGGAAATTCATTAAGAATTTTTCTGTATTTGTTAAGCCTCTGACCGATCTCACCAGGAAAGGTGCGAATATGGTCCAGTGGACTACTGAGGCCATTGAAGCGTTTGAGGATCTCAAAGAGAGGTTCAGTTCTGCCCCTATCCTTATGCAGCCTGATGAGACCAAGACTTTTATGGTCGAGGTCGATGCTTCATCGGTGGGGGGTCAGAGCAGATTTGTCTCAGGAGAATAAGGATGAAGTACATCATTGTGCCTTCTTTTCGAAAAAAAATTCAGAAACCGAACTGAATTATGATGTTGGAAATCGGGAGTTGCTGGCTATTAAACTCATGTTTGAACATTGGCATCATTTTTTGGAAGGCAGTAGATTTCCTATTCAGGTGTTCACATATCATAAGAATTTGATATATCTGGATGCTGCCAAGCACTTGAATGCCTGTCAGGCTAGGTGGGAACTTTTTTTTTCTCGGTTTCATTTTTCTGTTACCTATATCCCTGGTACTAAGAATGTTAAAGCCGATGCTTTATCTCGCAGCTTCTCTCCTACAGTCGGTGCTGAGGAGGAGGAGAGCATTTTACAGAAAGGAGTTGTGGTGGCGGCATTGGACTCAGTTTTGGAGAATGGGATTCTGAAAGCTCAAGATGATGCTCCATCTAACACTCCTAATGGGAGGTTGTTCGTGCCTAGAGCATTTAGGAGAGATTTGTTGGTGGAGTGTCATGAGTCTCGGTTGGCAGGTCATCCAGGAATTTCGGAGACTAAGAGACTTATCAGTCGCAGTTTTTGGTGGCCTGGATGGCAGAAGGTAGTCATCAAGTGGGTACATCAATGTACTGTGTGTGCTAGGTCAAAGGCTTCACATACTCCTGCTGCAGGGTTGCTTTGCCCTCTGGAGTTTCCTAGTGCACCGTGGACGCATCTCACAATGGATTTTATTACTGATCTTCCTGTGCCCGAAGGTTTTACTGTCATCTGGGTGGTCGTGGACCGTTTTAGTTAGATGTGTCATTTGGTTCCATTCATTAAGTTGCCCTGCGCCAAGACACTTGCTAAGGCGTTGGTTAAGGAGATTGTCAAGCTTCATGGCATTCCCACGGATATTGTTTCTGATAGAGAACCTCAGTTTGTGGCTCGCTTTTGGCGTGCTTTTTGTGACAGGTTGGGAGTCCATTTGTCATTTTCGTCTGGGCATCATATTGAGTCTAATGGACAGACTGAAAGAAAGAACCAGGATGTTGAACAGTTTTTGCGTTGTTTTGTGGCAGACAATCAAGAGGTGTGGTCTGAGTTTCTGCCTCTCACAGAATTTGCTCTTAACAATCATACATCCTCCTCCGCTGGGTGTTCTCCTTTTTTTGTTGTACTGGGAGACATCCGTCTTTTGGTTTGTTCTCCAAATTGGGGTCAGCGGTGCCGGAGGAGGAGAATTTTATTGGTGATTTGGAGAGAGTTTTGACTAATGTACGTTGCAACCTTCAAGAGGCTAACAAGAAGTCCAAGAAGTATTTTGACAGGAAACGTAAGGAGGTTTTGTTTACTATGTGTGACATGGTTTGGTTGTCAACCTGCGGTTGAGGATTCCCTCTAAAAAACTGGGTCCTAAGTTTGTGGGTCCATTTAAAGTGCTTCAGGTTGTTAACCCATCTGCGGTTAGGTTGGATATCCCTACTTCCTGGAAGATTAATCCTGTGTTTCATGTTTCCTTGTTGAAAAAGGCTGATGTATCAGATAGGGATTCCACTGTCACAGTTCCTCCTGTGGTAGAAGACGGCGAATATGAAATTTCTCGTATCCTGAATTCTAGATAGCATAGAGGGAGAATACAGTATCTTGTCTCCTGGAAGGGTTTCGGTCCCAAAGATAACCCCTGGGTAAGGGCGGATGATGTCTCTGCTCCTAGGCTTTCTAGAGATTCCCACAGGAGGTTTCCAGATAGGCCTGGGCATGGAGGATCCAGAGGATCCTCATAAAAGAGGGGGTACTGTTAGAACCCTCCTGTTTGTTTTTCCATCTTGTGTTTTGCGGTCACGTGACCAACTGCCTTTATATTCCAGCTCCGCCCTCCTGGCTGTGCTGGACTTCAGTGTTTGACTGTTTCTCTAGCCAGGTGCTTCTGTGCCTTTCTCTGTCAGTTCATTTGGTCCTTCTGGGACCTCTAGTACCTTTTTGTCTGTTTGTCTTTTTGTGTTCTGCAACGACTTCTCTGTTTAGGAGGTGTCCCCTTTTTGTGCCAGTCCTTAGCTCTTTTAGGAACCCCTCCCCTTATGCTATAGGTCTTCGCTCAGACTAGCCGAGGACTAAGGCGGGTCTGTTTGCTAGGAACAGGCAGCCCGCTATATCGTAGGGATTCTGTTTAGTCTTACTGTAGGGACATCTTTCCCCTATCTTTCCTTAGTACTTCTTGCAGATCATAACAGTGTGCCTTTCCAAATCAAGCCCTATCAATTTAATTAAACACAGCTGGATTTCAATGAAGGAACAGAACCATCTCAAGGAGGATCACAAGGAAATGGACAGCATGTGACTTAAATATGAGTGTTTGAGCAAGGGGTCTGAATAGTTATGACCATGGGATATTTCAGTTTTTCTTTTTAAATAAAATTGCAAAAATGTCTACATTTATTTTTTTTTTCAGTCAAGAAGGGTGTCTGAGTGTACTTTAATGAGAAAAAAAATGAACTTTTTAGAATTTACCAAATGGCTGCAATGAATCAGAGAGTGAAAAATTTAAAGGGGTCTGAATATTTTCTGTACCCATTGTATTCACAGCAGGGTACAAGAATGATGCAATAAATGAGACAAGTGATGTGAAGCAGAACTATGAGTATGGGACGGGGAGAAAGAGTTGTGGCAGTAAATATTAGAGCAGTTCATAGACAAGGAGTGTGAAAGTTTTATAGTCCTGTGATTGAAGTCTGGTCCATGGTTGTGATGACCTCACAGGTCTGAGGAGCACATTTCTTAGTTGATGCAGAATGACATAAATCCATGCAACATATTCATTTCTGCACTGAGTGTGTCAAAGGTTGTCATGAGTTTGTATTCCCAAATTTTTCTGTCTCTCTTTGATTTGAAGTTACCTTTTATCCCCAGTAACCTCAAGTTCATGATGCTGTTATTAGGGATACAAAAATGTCTTGCCATAGGTATATCTATTCTTTCTTCCTTTATTGTGTGGCAATGAGAATTCTTCCTTGTTTTTGTCCAGTCTCCCCAACATACAGACCCCCAGCTGGTCATTTTGTACATATAATTAAGTACAACATATTAGATGTGATGCAGCTGAAAGTAGCAGAGATCTCATAGTCCTGATGAGAGCTGGGAATCTTTATCTTGTCTGGTCGTTATAAATAGACAGGTTTTACACTTTTTCTGGTTGCATGGAAAGATTCCTGTAGCTGGTGGAGAGGACAGGGAGCTTCTGACAATGATGTTTCTTCGATTTGGGGATGCCTAAAACAAAGAAGTGGGGGGCTAGAAATATAGATTGTAATCAGGCATCTTTTTGTAGTAAAGGTTGTAGTTTCCGTGCAGCCAGATTTGCAGCTAGATTTGAATGTAATTTCAAATCCTAGAGAGACTCTCAAATCTTAATATTTTCCTATCTACTGGCTAACATGATAAAGAGGGGTGCTAGCACCGAGCGTGGGCAATGCTTCAAGATGTCAGCTCTCATATAAAGCTGACACCCACATCTGGTCATGGCGGCGCTTAGTGTGAGCCCTCTAGGTCATCAGGAAGTGTATGTACGGTGGTTTGTGGGAACGCAGCACCGTACATTTATGTTAAATGTCAGGAAGAGATTAAAACATCTCAACTTATTAGTCACCTTGAGAAGCATTCTTTTACACTGAGTGAATGTTTAAAATGGATCTGTCACCAGTTTTAGATGGTTAAACTGAGCACATCATGATGAAGTGGCTTTACTTTTGAATCAAGACCTAGGTCCATTAAATTCAACCTTTCTCCCTCAATTGTACTCTCTACACTAACACTACACTAACTTACTAACTTACTGGGACTAGGCCACACAAATGTATTATTACCATTTTTATTATTACTGCACTATTACTATTACAAATAAACCAGTTTAGAATTTTTTTAAGTAGTTTTATATTTTGTATTATTCTTATGATTCTAATAATGGTATTACAAAGATCCCTACACCTAAATCTGTTGGTCCAGAAGAAGGCAAAAACCCCAGGACATTTTTAAAATGTGGAGACAAAAACTGGATCCCATATTCCAGATGTGGCCTCACCAGTGATTTATAAAGGGGTAACAATACATTGGGACCCCGGGATTTTAGCTCTCTTTTTATACATCCTAAAATCTTGTTTGCTTTTGCGGCTGCTGCTTGACATTGAATACTGCTGCTCAGCTTACTTGTAACCAAAATACCTAAAGGCCCCGTCACACATAGCGACGCTACAGTGATCCTGACAACGATACGACCTGTTAGGGATCGTTGATGCGTCGCTATGTAATCGCTGGTGAGCTGTCAAACAGGCAGGCTCACCAGCGATCAGGGGAGCAGCGACATCATGGAAAGAATCTTTCCACAATGTCCTGCTCCTAGTTACCAGCCTGCTGAAGCAAAAGCAGGCTGGTAACCATGACAAACAGCGCGTTACTAGGGGCACACGCGCACCTAGTAACCCGCTGTTTATCATGGTTACCACTCTGCTACGGTTAGCGGGAGGTTTTAGTTGGGGGCTTTAGTCCTTCTCCTGTTCTGTAGTCCCGAGTATACTCCCATTTAATGCATATGGAGCAATATCATTACTCCATCCTAGGTGCATTACTCTTCATTTATCTACATTAAACCTCATCTGCCAAGTGTTTGCCCATTAAGTCATCTTATCCAGATCGTTCTGCAATATTGTAATGTCAGGATCAGATTTTAATATCCTACATAGTTTGGTATTGTCAGCAAAAACTGACACTTTACTCTCATTCCCATCCCCAAGGTCATTAATAAAGAGGTTAAGGCTAAGTGCCCATGATGCAGAAATCCTCCGGATTTTTCCTGAGCATTTCTGCATCTCCCTGGCAGAAAAAAATGCATGCGGATTTTACATGCATTTTCTCTGCCAGGTAGAAGCGTTTGTGAAGCGTTTTTAACATGCGATTTTGCATGCCGGTTATCATGCGTTTTTCCAAGCTATTTTAACATTACTTGGAAAAGTGCTTGACAACTTGGTCACACTATATAAATCCATGCAATCGGCATGGATTTATGTTGTGTGACCAAGTTACGATGCTGCAAATGCAGCATCAATAGTAAAAAAAAGGATAAAAATGTTGAAAAATAAAAAAAACATTATACTCACCTTCCGATGGCCCCCGGTCTCCTCTACGGCGTGTCCGGTGTCTTCGGCGGCTCGCGGTGCTCTAAAAAGGACCTTCCATGACATCATTTAGTCATGTGACAGGTTACGCGACCGCCGACATCAGCAGTCAAGTGACCTGTCACATGACTAAATGACGTCATGGAAGGTCCTTTTACACCACCGCGAGCAGCCGAAGAGCCAGCAGCAGACAGGGAGCCATCAGAAGGTGAGTATATGTTTTTTTTTATTTTAATTCTTTCTTAACTACAGGTACTATGGTACCCGGGTTTGGAGGACAGTCTCCTCTTCTCCAGACCCGGGTACCATCCGCGCATTGAATCACATAATATCCGCATGTGTACATGTAGTCATGTGGATGTTATGCGGTCCAATGCAAGACAATGGAGGTGATTTTGCCGCGATTCCACAAATTAATGGTTGTGCTGTGGATTTTTCCGCAATGATAATCCGCAGTGGAAATTTCTGCAGCATGTGCACAGCACATGCGGATTATCATTAGGAAACATGGCAGACAACTTAACAAGCATTTTTAATGCATTTCCATGGTGGAAACAAGTGATCCTCACAAGTGATTCTGGCAAGTGATTCTGACAAGTGATTCTGACAAGTGATTCTGACAAGTGTGTTATGTTCTGCAACTTAGAACTAAGGAATAGGAGGGAAAAGCTGTCGTTGCACTGAGACTCAGCTTTACCCTATGCTTGGGTGGGTGCCCTATTCCTAATGATAGCCCCACCGAAACTCCTGCACTAAACTCAAATGAAGACCTGTAGGAAAGGGAAAGGGGCCCATAAAAGATCTAAGGACTGGGAGAAAAAGCAGGAGACCTCCTAACAGAAAAGTTAGTTGCAGAAACGAAAATTAAAGGAAACAAAACTGGTGCATCAAGAAGTCCCAGGATAACAAAAGTCCAAAGCAAGCAGAAATAAACCAGGCTACTTAGCCAGAGCATGAGCGTTACAACACTGATGTCCAGCAGGGAATGGGGGCCACGTGCTGGGTAATAAAAAGTGCAGAGATCACGTGAACAAGAAACCCAGCACCACAGGAAAAGACTAGAAGCCAGCAAACCACAACAAGATGGCTGATAGTAAAACAACAGAGATTCTAACAGTACCTCCACTTTTACGAGGATTCTCGGGATCCTCTAGGCCGAGCCTTACCAGGAAATCTCTTGTGAAAAGCCATAATTAACCTTGAGGCCGAGACGTCCTTGGCCTTCACCCAGGAATTATCCTCGGGCCCGAAACCTCTCCAGGACACAAGATACTGTAATCTTCCTCTATGCCACCTAGAATCCAAAATGCGAGAAATCTCAAAATTCACCGTCCTCATCAACAGGAGGAACAGTAGGCTTTGTCTGCTTATCAGGCGTGTGCGCCTTCTTAAGTAATGACACATGAACACAAAATTAATCCTCCAGGTTGATGGAATGCACAACCTCACAGCTGCCGAGTTGACAATCTGAACCCACAAATTTAGGCCCCAGTTTTTTAGAAGGAATTTTCAAATGAAGATTCCTAGAGGACAACCAAACCATATCCCCAACAGCAAACAAGGACTCCTTTCTTTTTTTGTCAAAATACCTTTTTGATCTCCTGTTAGCCTCTTTAATGTTCAGGCATACACTCGTCCAAACCCTCTCCAAATCACCAGAAAAATTGTCCTCCTCCGGTACAGCAGCCCCAACTTTGGAAAACGGACCAAAAGATGGATACCTGCCAGTACAACAAAAAAAAGGAAAACAACCAGTCGAGGAAGAAGTATAATTATTAAGGGCAAACTCAGCAAGTGGTAGAAATTCTGACCACATTTACTGATTGTCTGCCACAAAACAACTCAAAAACTTCCTTTCAGTCTGTCCATTGGACTCTGGATGATACCCCGACGAGAATGACAAATGAATTTTCAATCTGTCACAAAACGCATGCCAAAAGCAAGCTACACACTGTGGTCCTCTATCGGAAACAATGTCCGTGGGAACACCATGGAGCCTGACAATCTCCTTCACAAAAGCTTTAGCAAGAGTCTTGGCGCAAGGTAACTTGTTGAACGGAACCAGATGACATATTTTACTAAACCGGTCCACAACAACCCAGATGACAGATGACAGAAAAACCCTCCGATAAAGGCAGATCGGTGATAAAAGCTATGGCAAGGTGCGCCCATGGCAAACTAGGAACTTCCAAGGGGCATAGCAACCCCACAGCCGGAGCGTGAGAGGCCTTCGACCTAGCGCACAGAGAACACTGACGCATCCACTTGATAACTTCCCTTTGCCACCCTGGCCACCAGAAACTCCGACCAATAGACTTCCTAGTTTCCGAAATCCCGCCAACCAAGACTCATGACATTCAACAAACAACGCTCTCCTCAAGGCTCTAGGCACAAAGAATTTACCACACGGAGTGTTAGTTGGTGCTGCACTCTGAGCACCTAAGATGCTATTCTCCAACTCAGAATTCAAGGCGGCCACCACCACCCATCTCTGCAAAATACACTCCTCCCTCTCAGCATTCACCGCTAGAGAGAAACTGCGAGACAAAGCGTCAGCCTTAACATTCGTTCTCCCCTGGACAAAGGTTATCGAAAAATTGAACCGGGCAAAAAACAGTGCCCACCTAGCCTGATGGGCATTCAAACATTTAGCTGTGTCCAGATAAATCAAATTCTTATGATCAGTGAAAACCTGCATAGGATGTAGAGCCCCCTCCGAAAAATGTCACCAATGCTCGAACGCGAGTTTAATAGCCAACAACTCACGATTCTCAACATCATAGTTGAGCTCTGTCTCAGAAATTTTTTTTGAAAAGAAAGCACAGGGATGCACCCCATTCTCACCCTCCTGGGACAGAACTGCCCCTACACCTATAGATGAGGCATCCACCTCAACCAAAAATGGCTTGGTCTCATCCGTCTGGATAAGAAAAGGAGCAGAGATGAACCTCTCCTTGAAATACTCAAAAGCTTCAATAGCCTCAGTGGACCATTGTACTGTATTAGCACCCTTCTTGGTGAGATCAGTAATGGGTTTAGCGATGACAGGGAAATTCTTTATGAATTTCCTATAATAATTGGCAAACCCCAAAAACCTCTGTACGCACTTCAAACCCTCGGGCCTCGGCCACTCCAGCACAGCCTGAACTTTCACCGGGTCCATCTCAAAACAATCACAAGAGACAAAGTAACCCAAAAAAACTAATTTTCTGGACAGCAAACTGACACTTTTCCAATTTAGCAAAGAGTGTGTTATCTCTCAGTATCTGAAGAACTTTGCGGACTCTCTGATAATGAGACTCAAGATCCGATGAATAAATCAAAATGTCATCCAGATAAACAATAACACTCCTACCGATCAAGGGTCTCAGAATGTCATTGATGAAATTTTGAAAAAAATGCAGGAGCGTTAGTAAGCCCATAAGGCATCACCAAACACTCAAAATGACCTTCCAGGGTGTTAAAAGCTGTCTTCCATTCATCTCCGTCCTTCACCTGCAGCAAATTATATGCCCCACGAAGGTCAATCTTAGAAAACCATTTAGCTCCGGTCAATTGGTTAAACAAATCCGGAATCAGTGGTAACGGGTAAGGATTGCGCACAGTGATCTTATTAATCTCCCAAAAATCCAGACATGGCCTAAGACCTGCATCCTTCTTTTTGACAAAAAAGAACCCAACTGCCAAAGGAGACTTAGAGGGCCTTATGTGACCTGCAGCTAAACTACTCTTTAGGTACTCCTTCAAAGCCTCCCTCTTGGGAATTGTCAGATTAAACCTCCGGCTCTTAGGGAGCTTAGCATCAGGGACGAAGTCAATAGCGCAATCATAGTCTCTATGAGGTGGTAAAGCTTTCTACTCCACCTCCGAAAAAACCCTCCAAAATTACTGAATGGGTTCAGGTAACTCCCCCCTTCACAACAGCCACAATGTGAACATTACAACATTTACCATAACACCCCTGACCCCAGGATCTTATGGAACCAGACGAGCAGTCCAGCAAAGGATTATGCACTTTTAACCTGGGCAACCTTAGGACGACCGGGGAAGGCAACTTAGCAAGTACAAATAAGTCAATCTGCTCCTGATGTTCCATATTTATAGTAAGCGGAAACCCAGTGACCTTTCGAAGAATGCTCCCATGCTCTAGGGGAGTATTATCAATCGCCAACACAGGAAAAGGAGATGACAAAGGTTTAGAATCAAACTTATACTTTTCAAGAAATTGTTGATCAATCAAATTAAGTGCAGAACCACAATCCACCATAGCCTGAAACTCAATTTAATGACCCTGACAGGTGTTACTACCAGGAAAAAACACCCCACCAGAGCGTAAATATGCAATTTGAACGGGAGTGTTATTTCTACTGACCATTTTTTTTTCTTTTCTTAAGCGAACCTCACATTGCTTTAAAAAATTATCAGTCTTACCGCAATACAAGCAAAGTCCCTCAGAGAACCTCCTCATTCTCTCCCTGGAACGTTATGACATTTCCCCGTCCTGCATGGGTTCCCCAGAGTCGGCAGGAATATAGTGAGAAACAGAATCCAACAATACAGGAAACTTCTCCTCATTCTGTCTAGCCATCAACCTTTAATCCACAAGGATAGCTAACTGCATGGCAACTTGCATAGTATCAGGTACAGGGAATGCAATGAGCAAATCTTTAACCCTTTCACTGAAGCCTGCCAGAAACTGAAACTTGAGTGCAGGGTCATTCCACCTGACTTCTGCAGACCATCGTCTGAAAAGGGTGCAATAACTCTCTGCAACAAGAGAACCCTGTTTGAGATGTCTGAGCTGTGCCTCAGCTGATGCAACCCGATCAGGATCATCATATAGCAAACCTATGGCATCAAAAATGCCTCCACAGACCTCAGACAATGATAATCAGGAGACAAGGGAAACGCCCAGATTTGAGGTTCCTTACGCAATAGAGACATAATTCCTACACAATGTAGTTCACTACCAGATGATCTAGGTTTAAGCCGAAAATACAACAAACAAGCAATTTTAAATGATATAAAAATCTGTAGTTTCCCCCGAAAAACACTCAGGTATTCCTACCTTAGGCTTTTCAAAGAGTTCTGCAGGGTATTTACTCACGTACTGCTGAAGATCGGCAACCTCCAGAGTCAGCCCTTGCAAGCATTGAGCAAGCTCCTGGATGGTACTCATACTGCAGAAAATCCAGGTAGAGGAGAGGAGAAGAAAAAAAAAAAAAAAAAAAAAAAAAACTTTTTTTTTTTTTAAACGTGGCTGGACATATTGTTATGTTCTGCAACTTAGAACTAAGGAATTGGAGGGAAAAGCGGTCCCTGCACTGAGACTCAGCTTTACCCTATGCTGGTGTGGGTGCCCTATTCCTTATGAATAGCCCCACCAAAACTCCTGCACTGAACTCAAACGAAGACCTGTAGGAAAGGGAAAGGGGTCCCTAAAAGATCTAAGGACAGGGAGCAAAAGCAGGAAACATCCTAACAGAAAAGTTAGTTGCAGAAACGAAAATTAAAGGAAACAAAACTGGTGGAACAAGAAGTCCCAGGATATCAAAAGTCCAAAGCAAGCAGAACTAAACCAGGCTACTTAGCCAGAGCACAAGCGTTACAACACTGATGTCCAGCAGGGAATGGGGGCCAGGTGCTGGGTAATAAAGATTGCAGAGATCACGTGACCAAGAAACCAAGCACCAGAAGAAAAGACTAGAAGCCAGCAAACCACAACAAGATGGCTGATAGTAAAACAACAAATATTCTAACAAAGTGATTCTGACAAGTGATTTTGACAAGTGATTCTGACAAATGATTTTGACAAGTCATTTTTACATTTGGAATAATAATAATAATAAAAAGGTACTGTTCATTGATGGGACTTGAACCCACAATTCTGTGTCCAAAAAGCAGTGCACTAACCACTAGTGTTGAGCCACCCCTGTAGTGTTTGAGTTCGGTTTGGTACGTCGAACACCCGTGTGTTTGCCGAACTGCTCGTCTAACTGTTCGTCGAACACTTTCGAACACCGTTAAAACCAATGGCATGTAATCAAAAACACATAGAAACACATAGAAAACACCTTCAAAGGTGTCCAAAAGCTGACAAACTGCTCAGAAGACATAACTAACACATGGAAAAGTGACAAGTACATGTAGTCATGCGAAAAGAAAAGAGGTGGAGGAGTAAAAGGAGGGGGAGACACAGATATAGGCATGTCATGCCCTTCTAAAATCCAAAAAGTGAGAAGCCAACACGGCCAGTCCGCTCCTGCCCGTGCCACCTCCGTGTCGCCGGGTTTGTGCCAGAGCCGCGGTGGACACTGACGGCCAGCCCCCCTCTCCCAATACTGGTGCCTGTCCGCTGGTGGGTCGAGCGAGCCCCCCTGTGGTGGAGGCAGCTCTAAGCTTTTTAATTTAAATTGTTTCTCTAATTTGAATGAATACACTTTAAATCCTTTTACAAGGATCTATTGGAGAGCAAGTCTCATGCCAGCAGCCGCGTAATTCCAGCTCCAGTAGCGTCCACTAAAGCTGCTGCAGTTCAGTTAGAAAGCTTTTACAAGGATAAAGCTCGGCTGTCCACCGCAAGGCATCCTACCGCCAGTCCCAGCCCCTATGCCTTGGGGTGCCTCCTGATGCTCTTCACTGAGTATCCCGTGGTCCCGAAGCATTTCCTTTGAAAAAATTAAGTGTCCAAACTACAGGTGGTGTAGCTTGCTTAACAGACGGGATAATCCGCTGACTAGCAGACACTGCTACTAGGCACAAAGCATTTCCTGGGCTAGATGCAGTTAAAAATTTGTAATTAGATACTCTCGTTGGATGCTGAGTAAGCATTCCATAGAGTCTCCTGGCACGCCATATATTATTCTCTTAAAAATCTTGGGGTAGGGGTCTAGGGGACCCTTTTATAGCCAAAATCACAGCCCTGTATCGCAATACATCACCTAGGCTGAAGATAAATGGAACTGTAGCACCCTGAGGGCTCGGTTGCTACAGAGGTATTGCACCTCACCCAGAGGTGTGATATCTCACTCTCAGGTAAGGATGGAGTGCGGATCAAGACCCGACACCTGCATGCATTACACCACATTGCCATGGGGCAGGGCGACCAATATGCCCCTGAGATGGGCACGACAGTCCCTGTCCCTGGCTGGAGTGGGGAGAGTGAACACTGAGGAAGGGTAACCCTGTAGTGCTGGAGCAGGGAGGAAGCAGTTCCTGGGTGCATTGAGAAGGGAGTATAAAAGGTGGGCACAATCTTAGTTCAGTGCAGAGAAGTCTGAGCAGAAGTGACAGGGAGCAGGGGCTCTGCATGAGCTCTGCTCCGGAGGCGGGCCTAGTTACAGAGGCCCAGGCCTGGAAGAGGGAGAAGGAAGGAAGAGGAGCGGAGAAGGCTCCAGGAACGAGGAATGAAGGGATCCCAGGGGTGCGGACGGGCAAGTCGCCACCGCACGCCTGAATCCACCTGCGTGGAGGGGTCAGGCCTAAGGGGGAGACCGGTCCCCGAAACTAGTGGAGGCGGGAAATGACCCTTAGCTAGAAACTGGAGGCTGTGAAATTTTATGTGGCGCAGCCCCTCGCTACACCCGCTAGGAAGGCACCACATAGGGTCAGGGAAAAGGGCGCCAAGTTTACCAAGAGGAGGCCCGAGGCAGATGGACAGAAGGGTTGGTAAGAAAGGCCAGACAAAGGACACACAAAGGGGGTCCTGTGAAGCGCTCCAAAGTTATCAGGGAGTTGTCTGAGCCCCTCACCTGGTGAGCACAGTACGACGTGGGCAGCCGTTACCTGCAGACGTGGTCTGGATAATAAGAACTGTGAGTAAAGGCCCTGGACTGCATCACTGACTCCGTGTCGTTACTGCTGCTGCCCTGCGCCATCACCCCCATCCTCCGCATACACTGCCCTGAGGTTATACTCCTCCCGTGGGGAGTTATGCTACGCTCTGCTGCACCCACAACACCAGCCTCAGCGGTCTGCCCTGCAGCGGCGGTTCACTCTGACCGCAATCCACGGTTGGCGTAGTCGGACATTTAAACATCAAAACCACATAAATAGTTCCCCCACTGGTTTGACCGCCCTGAGCCACGGAACCGGGTCGCCGCCACAGAGACTACAACCACCAGCATCCACCAAAAAGGGTCTGGCTCCGGGTGTCCCAAGGCCCAGGGGGCGCGTCAGAACATTTTCATCACCTTTCATAATCACCAATGGGACAAGGCAGGGATGTCCTCTGTCCCCTCTCTTATACATCCTAGTGACGGAGCACCTGCTCTCATCAATTCGCCATAACCCCAATAGTAGGTGGATTGAGGTGGGAGGCACCGAGTACAAGTGCTCTTTATTTGCTGATGATGTCCTAGCATATATCACTCAATCACATATATCCATCCCTGCTGTTATGGCTGAAATAGATCACTTTGTTACATGGTCAAATTTTAAAATCAATGCAACGAAGTCTGAGGCCCTCGATGTCTCCCTCCCTAAATCCATACAGGATTCCATCCAGTCCAACTTTCCCTTTGCCTGGCCCTCACAGGGTATCAAATACTTAGGAATTCCTATTCATAGAGACCTCTCCCGTCTATGTTATCTTAATTTTGGGCCCTTTATTGAACAACTCCATACAGACCACGGTTGGCAAGTTAGAACTGTAAGATTCACTACGTGAACCACTGGTGTTTTGTGGAAAAGCACATGTACACTGTGTTCCAAATTATTATGCAAAAAGTGTTTAGGAGTGATAAGGGAAGAATTTTTTTGTTTGTCAGTTAAACTCATTGATGGTGATGTGTGTCAGGGCTCTTTATATCACTGTAAGCAATTGCAGACACCTGTGCTAATTAGTTTTACAGGTGTGTCCAATGAAAGGCAAGACTACTTAAGAAGGCTGTCTCACATTATTAAGCAGCCTACATTTTCTGCCAAAATGGGAAAGAAAAAGGATGTGTCGGCTGCTGAGAAGCAACAAATTGTGGAGTGTTTAGGTCAAGGCTAGTGTTGAGCCACCCCCGTAGTGTTCGGGTTCGGTTCGGTTCGTCGAACACCTTAGAACACCGTCGAACACCGTTAAAACCAATGGCAGGCAAACAAAAACACATAAAAACACATAGAAAACACCTGCAAAGGTGTCCAAAAGCTGACAAACTGCTCAGAAGACACTCTCTTTAAAAAAGCCGGCCGGCAAATTCAGCAGCGGCATACACCGGTACCCGACAATTTAGACAAGAAGGAATAGAGCATCACACATAGATTAGATAGATAGAAATATGTCAGTCACACATATAAGAAGCACAGTGACAGTGTTGGTTACTGCACTTGTCATTTAGTGTAAAGGATTTATTAAAAAAATATTAGTGTTTTCATGCACCGTCTCTTTAAAAAAGCCGGCCGGCCATTCAGCATCTGTACCCGACAATTTAGAACAGAAAGAATAGAGCTTCACACATAGATTAGATAGATAGAAACATGTCAGTCACATATATAATAAGTACAGTGAGAGTGTTGCTTACTGTACTTGTCATTTAGTGTAAAGGATTTATTTAAAAAAATAATAGTGTTTTCATGCACTGTCTCTTTAAAAAAGCCGGCCGGCAATTCAGCAGCGGTACCCGACAATTTAGAACAGAAAGATAGAGCATCACACATAGATTAGATAGATAGAAACATGTCAGTCACATATATATGAAGTACAGTGATAGTGTTGGTTACTGTACTTGTCATTTAGTATTAAAATAAAGGATTTATTATTAAAAAAATTGGCGTGGGGTTTCCCTTAATTTTAGGCTCTAGCGGAGGTTAAGCAGACGGCTGGGGCAGATGTTTGAAGCCTGGGAAGGGGGTAATACCCACGGAGCTTCCCAGGCTACTAATATCAGCCCCCAGCTGAATACATAGCCTTTACTAGCTATTAAAATGGGGGACCCCCCCAAAAAAATGACGTGGGGTCCCCCCTAATTTAATAGCTAGCAAAGGCTAGGCAGACAGCTGGGGGCTGATATTAATAGCCCAGGAAGGGAGCCATGAATATTGGCCCCCTCCCAGGCTAGAAACACCAGCCGTCAGCCGCCCCAGAAATGGCGCATTCATAGGATGCGCCAATTCTGGCACTTAGCCTCGCTCTTCCACGCTGCCCTGGTGCGGTGGCAGGGGGTAATAGGGTTGGGGTTGATGTCAGCTTATAATGCCAGCTGACATCAAGCCCAGGTTAGTAATGGAGAGGCGTCTATAAGACACCCCCATTACTAACCCCATAGTCAAAGTTAAAAAAAACACAAACACCCAGAATAAAGTCCTTTAATTGAAATAAAGACACAATCCTTTATTGTTCTAAATTAAACCATACTTACCATCACGCCCATTCCAGCTGAAGCCAACGATCTCCTGCAATAAAAGAAAAATAATAAAGCAACCTCATCCTTACCTTTCCATGGTTCCCACGACAGCTTCAGCTCTGCTACATCGAGATGACAGGCTGGACCGCAGCAGAACGCTGCCATCCAGCCTGTCATCCCGCAGACACTGAGAAGCGCATTCTTGCTTGCGCTGCTCAGCGTCTCTCTGTGACGACATCCAGATGAGCCGAGTTCATGTCCAATGAACTCGGCTCACCTCATGCACGTCACTGACAGCGTGGGAAAATTCTCACGCTGAAGCGCTGATTGCAGGAGAATTTTCCCACGCTGTCAGTGACGTGCAGGAGGTGAGCTGAGTTCATTGGACATGAGCTCACCTCATGCACATCACTGACAGCGTGGGAGAATTCTCCTGCACTCAGCACTTCAGCGTGAGAATTTTCCCACGCTGTCAGTGACGTGCATGAGGTGAGCCGAGTTCATTGGACATGACCTCGGCTCATCTGGATGCCGTCACAGCGAGACAGTGAGGAGCGCAAGCATGCCTGCGCTTCTCAGTGTCTGCGGGATGACAGACTGGATGGCAGCGTTCTGCTGCGGTCCAGCCAGTCATCTCGATGTAGCAGAGCTGAAGCTGTCGTGGGAACCATGGAAAGGTAAGGATGAGGTTGGTTTATTATTTTTCTTTTATTGCAGGAGATCGTTGGCTTCAGCTGGAATGGGTGTGATGGTAAGTATGGTTTAATTTAGAACAATAAAGAATTGTGTCTTTATTTCAATTAAAGGACTTTATTCTGGGTGTTGTGTTTTTTTTAAATACTTTACTAGAAATTCATGGCGGTCATGTCTAATACTGGCGTGACCCCATGAATTTTGGGCTTGGGGCCAGCTGATAATACCAAGCTGGCCCTAACCCCTTTATTACCCAGTGAGCCACCGCACCAGGGCCCTGGATGAGTTGGGTACAGCGCCAGAAGATGGCGCTTCTATGAACGCGCCATTTTCCGGGGTGGCTGCGGACTGCAATTTGTAGCGGGGGGGGGCCCAGAAAGCTTGGGCCTCCCTGCGCTGCAGATTCCAGCCCCCAGCTGCCTAGTTGTACCTGGCTGGACACAAAAATAGGGCGAAGCCCCACGTACTTTTTTTTTAATTATTTCATGAAATTCATGAAATAATTAAGAAAAAAAGGCCTTCCCTATATTGTTGTGTCCGGCCAGGTACAAATAGGCAGCTGGTGGTTGGGGGCAGCCCGTTCCTGCCTGCTGTACCTGGCTGGACACAAATATAGTGCGAAGCCCCACTTCAATTTTTTTTAATTATTTCATGAAATTCATGAAATAATTAAGAAAAAAAGGGCTTCCCTATATTGTTGTGTCCGGCCAGGTACAAATAGGCAGCTGGTGGATGGGGGCAGCCCGTTCCTGCCTGCTGTACCTGGCTGGACACAAATATAGTGCGAAGCCCCACTTCAATTTTTTTTAATTATTTCATGAAATTCATGAAATAATTAAGAAAAAAAGGGCTTCCCTATATTGTTGTGTCCGGCCAGGTACAAATAGGCAGCTGGTGGATGGGGGCAGCCCGTTCCTGCCTGCTGTACCTGGCTGGACACAAATATAGTGCGAAGCCCCACTTCAATTTTTTTTAATTATTTCATGAAATTCATGAAATAATTAAGAAAAAAAGGGCTTCCCTATATTGTTGTGTCCGGCCAGGTACAAATAGGCAGCTGGTGGATGGGGGCAGCCCGTTCCTGCCTGCTGTACCTGGCTGGACACAAATATAGTGCGAAGCCCCACTTCAATTTTTTTAAATTATTTCAGGAAATTCATGAAATAATTTAAAAAAAATTGACGTGGGGCTTCGCACTATATTTGTGTCCAGCCAGGTACAGCAGGCAGCTGGGGGCTGGAATCCGCAGCGCAGGGAGGACCAAGCTTTCTGGGCCACCCCCGCTGCAAATTGCAGTCCGCAGCCACCCCGGAAAATGGCGCGTTCATAGAAGCGCCATCTTCTGGCGCTGTACCCAACTCATCCAGGGCCCTGATGTGGTGGCTCACTGGGTAATAAAGGGGTTAGGGCCAGCTTGGCATTATCAGCTGGCCCTAAGCCCGAAATTCATGGGGTCACGCCAATATTAGACATGACCACCATGAATTTCTAGTAAAGTATTTAAAAAAAACACAACACCCAGAAAAAAGTCCTTTAATTGAAATAAACACACAATTCTTTATTGTTCTAAATTAAACCATACTTACCATCACGCCCATTCCAGCTGAAGCCAACGATCTCCTGAAATAAAAGAAAAATAATAAAGCAACATCATCCTTACCTTTCCATGGTTCCCATGACAGCTTCAGCTCTGCTACATCGAGATGACAGGCTGGACCGCAGCAGAACGCTGCCATCCAGCCTGTCATCCCGCAGACACTGAGAAGCGCAGGCTTGCTTGCGCTCCACAGTGTCTCTCTGTGAGGGCATCCAGATGAGCCGAGTTAATGTCCAATGAACTCGGCTCACCTCATGCACGTCACTGACAGCGTGGGAAAATTCTCCTGCACTCAGCGCTTCAGCGTGGGAGAATTCTCACACTGAAGCGCTGAGTGCAGGAGAATTCTCCCACGCTGTCACTGACGTGCAGGAGGTGAACTGAGTTCATTGGACATGAGCTCACCTTATGCACGTCACTGACAGCGTGGGAAAATTCTCCTGCACTCAGCGCTTCAGCGTGGGAGAATTCTCACGCTGAAGCGCTGAGTGCAGGAGAATTCTCCCACGCTGTCAGTGACGTGCAGGAGGTGAGCTGAGTTCATTGGACATGAGCTCACCTTATGCACGTCACTGACAGCGTGGGAGAATTCTCCTGCACTCACCGCTTCAGCGTGAGAATTTTCCCACGCTGTCAGTGACGTGCATGAGGTGAGCCGAGTTCATTGGACATGAACTCGGCTCATCTGGATGTCGTCACAGAGAGACGCTGAGCAGCGCAAGCAAGCCTGCGCTTCTCAGTGTCTGCGGGATGAGAGGCTGGATGGCAGCGTTCTGCTGCGGTCCAGCCTGTCATCTCGATGTAGCAGAGCTGAAGCTGTCGTGGGAACCATGGAAAGGTAAGGATGAGGTTGCTTTGTTATTTTTCTTTTATTGCAGGAGATCGTTGGCTTCAGCTGGAATGGGCGTGACGGTAAGTATGGTTTAATTTAGAACAATAAAGGATTGTGTCTTTATTTCAATTACAGGACTTTATTCTGGGTGTTTGTGTTTTTTTTAACTTTGACTATGGGGTTAGTAATGGGGGTGTCTTATAGACGCCTCTCCATTACTAACCTGGGCTTGATGTCAGCTGGCATTATAAGCTGACATCAACCCCAACCCTATTACCCCCTGCCACCGCACCAGGGCAGCGTGGAAGAGCGAGGCTAAGTGCCAGAATTGGCGCATCCTATGAATGCGCCATTTCTGGGGCGGCTGACGGCTGGTGTTTCTAGCCTGGGAGGGGGCCAATATTCATGGCTCCCTTCCTGGGCTATTAATATCAGCCCCCAGCTGTCTGCCTAGCCTTTGCTAGCTATTAAATTAGGGGGGACCCCACGTCATTTTTTTTGGGGGGTCCCCCATTTTAATAGCTAGTAAAGGCTATGTATTCAGCTGGGGGCTGAAATTAGTAGCCTGGGAAGCTCCGTGGGTATTACCCCCTTCCCAGGCTTCAAACATCTGCCCCAGCCGTCTGCTTAACCTCCGCTAGAGCCTAAAATTAAGGGGAACCCCACGCCAATTTTTTTAATAATAAATCCTTTATTTTAATACTAAATGACAAGTACAGTAACCAACACTATCACTGTACTTCATATATATGTGACTGACATGTTTCTATCTATCTAATCTATGTGTGAAGCTCTATTCTGTCTGTTATAAATTGTCGGGTACCGCTGCTGAATTGCCGGCCGGCTTTTTTAAAGAGACGGTGCATGAAAACACTATTATTTTTTTTGATAAATCCTTTACGCTAAATGACAAGTACAGTAAGCAACACTGTCACTATACTTCGTATATATATGGCTGACATGTTTCTATCTATCTAATCTATGTGTGAAGCTCTATTCTGTCTGTTATAAATTGTCGGGTACCGCTGCTGAATTGCCGGCCGGCTTTTTTAAAGAGACGGTGCATGAAAACACTATTATTTTTTTTGATAAATCCTTTACGCTAAATGACAAGTACAGTAAGCAGCACTTTCACTGTACTTCGTATATATGTGGCTGACATGTTTATATCTATCTAATCTATGTGTGAAGCTCTATTCTTTCGGTTCTAAATTGTCGGGTACCGGTGTATGCCGCTGCTGAATTGCCGGCTTTTCATGTTTCACTGTTGGCACTGTTCCCATCGATTTGGGCAATCACTGTAATGCCACAACCACCATGGCTGTGGCATTACAGTGAGTGGCAGACAATCCCTGCATGATTGGTGCTCTAAATAGCGCCAGACATGCAGGACACGCTTTTGGTGCACGAACAGTTATCGAACATAACCTCGAACAGCTGAATTTTTTGCAAATCGTTCGGGTTCGTCGAACAACTCGAACACCGCCCAAAACAGCTCGAATTTGAGATTGGCGAACAGTTCTAGTCGAACACCGCTCATCTCTAGTCAAGGCATGACTACAATCAACATTGTGCGGTGATCAGGATGAAGTGTCTTGGCAATCAAGAAGTATGTAGCTGATTCACAGTACACACGTGTGCGTGCTGATAAGGGCAAATTGAGTACTCTTTCCTACAGGCAATTACGTCAAGTTAAAAGAGCAGCGGCAAAAACGCCTTGTCATAGCAGCAGACAAGTTTTTGAAGCTGCTGGTGCCTCCATCGTCCCCCGAACAACAAGATGCAGGGTCCTTCAGAGGTTTGCAGCTGTGCGTACGCCATCCTGTCGACCTCTTCTATCCACTGCACACAAGCAGAAATGGTTCCAGTGGGCCAAACATTACATGAAGACTGATTTCAAAACTGTTTTGTTCACGGATGAGTGCCGTGCAACGCTCGATGGTCCAGATGGATGAAGTGGAGGATGGCTGGTTGATGGACACCCCATGCAAACACGGCTACAGCGCCAACAAGGAGGAGGTGGAGTATTGTTTTGGGCTGGAATCATGGGGAGAGAGATTGTCGGCCCCTTTAGGATCCCTGAAGGGGTAAAGATGAACTCCAAAATGTATGTGGAGTTTCTCAAACAGCACTTCCTGCCATGGTTCAAGAAGAAGAACCGTGTATTCCACAGCAAGATCAGTTTCATGCATGATAATGCACCGTCTCATGCTGCACATAACACCTCTGCATCTCTGGCTGATATGGACATAAAAGGGGACAAACTTATGATGTGACCCCCATGCTCCCCTGACCTCTACCCCATTCAGAACCTCTGGAGCATCATCAAAAGGAGTGTCTATGATGGCGGGAGGCAGTTCACATCTAAGCAACAGCTCTGGGAGGGTATTCTGCCCTCATGCAAAGCAATTGAAGCAGAAACCATCCAGATCCTGACAAATTCAATGGAGGAGAGAGTTCAGAAGCTCCTTTCGAACAAGGGGTCCTATGTGCAAATGTAACATCACCAAGAATAAAGCTTTGAGTTGAAAACTGTTTGATTTCAGTTTCTAATACCCTGCTAATGCTTGTAATTTCAAAAAAGACAATTTTTTTGGTCTTTATTAAAATTAAAAGGTTGATCGAAGAGTGTGGGGGATCTAAGAGTGTGGCAACCCAGTAGTCAGGATTACTTCGAATTCTGACAATCTGAGGGTCATGTTGCAGGTAGTGCAGCAAGAAGGCACTTATGTGTCTTGCGCATCTCGGAGCCCCAAAATTAATTTCCGGGCTAGATGCAGCTAAAAATTATTATTAATTTTAAATCTGGTTGAGCTTAGTATAGATGGCCTAATAGAATCAGTACTGCACACTGCTACAAAGCCCAAATTATTTTCCAGCCAAGATACAGATAAACATGATTAGTAATTTTTAATCTGGTGGAGCTTAGTATAGATGGCCTAATAGAATCAGTGCTGCACACTGCTACAAAGCCCAAATTATTTTAAAGCCAAGATACAGATAAACATGATTAGTAATTTTAAATCTGGTGGAGCTTAGTATAGATGGCCTAATAGAATCAGTACTGCACACTGCTACAAAACCCAAATTATTTTCCAGCCAAGATACAGATAAACATGATTAGTAATTTGAAAGCTTAAAATGGTTGGTGAGGTGATTTTAACCAATCATCAAGCTTTTACTCTCCTCAGGATGACACAGGGGTAGAAAAGTCATTTCGGATCCATGATTTGTTCATCTTTATGAACGTGAGTCTGTCTACATTATCAGTGGAGAGCCGCGTGCGCTTATCTGTCAGCACACCACCAGCAGCGCTGAACACACGTTCAGACAGAACGCTGGCTGCGGGGCATGACAAGATCTCCAAGGCGTAAGTGGCTAGCTCCGGCCATTTATCCAGATTGGAAGCCCAAAAAGAGCAAGGGTCCAGTGACACAGTCATGGCTTCAATGTTTACTTGGAGATATTTCTGTACCATCGTCTCTAGGCGTTGACTATGTGTCAGACTTCTTGTCTCCTGTGGCCTTGGATGGGCTAAAAAAGTGGTGAAATAATTCGGCAAAATTGATGTTACCAGCAGATACTGTGTTTCTGTTACGGTTTGAGTGCTGAAAACTCGACGGTCCCACGGCTGGCAAGTTGGAACTGTGAGATTCACTACGTGCCCCACTGGTGTTTAGTGGAAAAGCACATGTAAGATTCTGCAACAGTCTCTGCTGATACTCCTGCATGCGTGCATCCCTTTCTATGGCAGGAATAATTTCTGCAAATTTACTTTTGTACCGGGATCTAACAGTGTGGCAACCCAGTAGTCAGGATTATTTCTAATTCTCACAATTCGAGGGTCATGTTGCAGGTAGTGCAGCAAGAAGGCACTCATGTGTCTTGCGCTTCCAGGAGCACCAAGTCCCTGTTGTGTTGGTGGCGAGGTAACAATCATGCTTCCTTCCTCTGTCCTCTCCCCCCAACCTCGCACAACAGAAATGTGATCAAGGTCTCCCTCTTCTGATGAGTCTTCCATCAGTTCATCCTCCACTTCTTCCTGGGCTCCTGCACCTTCCTCACTATTTTGGATGCTACCATGCGCCCTGGTAAAACCATCTTCCCCACCCTCACATGCCTGCCGCCTTGGTGCTGCCGACCGTCTGGACCTTGCAGCTGTTAGCCCTTCTGCATACAACTCCTCCTCCTCTACTTCCTCCTCCTCCTCTTGTGCCACCACCTGACTCCGAATTCTGTTTAACATGTGCTCCAGCATGTAAATCACTGGAATAGTCATGCTGATAATGGCATCGTCAGCACTAAACATCTTCGTCGCCATTTCAAAACTGTGCAGAAGGGTGCATAGTTCCCTGATCTGAGACCACTCCTCCAGCGTGATTTGCCCCACCTCTGGATCTCGTTGGCCCAGGCTATACTTCAGAATGTATTGCACCAGGGCTTGTCGGTGCTGCCACAGGCGCTGCAACATGTGCAGAGTTGAATTCCACCGGGTAGGCACATCGCATTTTAGCCGGTGAAGTGACAGGCCCTGCGACTTCTGAAGGGATGTAAGTCGCTGAGCTGCGGGATGCGAACGGCGGAAGTGAGCACACAGCGACTGTGCCCTCTGCAGAAGGCCATCTAGTCCGGGATAGTGGGCTAAAAATTGCGGGACAACCAGGTTCAACATGTGAGCCATACAAGGCACGTGTGTGACATTGCCCCGGCGAAGGGCTGCACCCAGGTTTGCAGCAATGTCGCACATGGCCTTCCCTGGTTTCAGGTCCAGTGGAGACAACCATTCATGAAATTGGTTCTCCAGAGCTGACCACAACTCCTCAGCTGTGTGACTCACATTTCCCAGACATTTCAAAGTAAAAAACGCCTGATGACGTTGAGCCCTACTGCCAGCATAGTAAGGAGGTGTGCAGGATCCCTTCTGCGCAGTTAGAAAGCTTGTGGCATGACCAGACAGGCTTTGGGTGCAGGTGGAGGACCGAGAGGAGGTTGAGGAGGCAGAAGCAGTGGAGGAACTTTAAGATGAAGAGGATTGACGCACAACTCGTGGGGACGGCAAGACTTGGACAGCAGCCCGTTGTCCTACTGTCACCATAGTTACCCAGTGCCCAGTCAGCGACATGTAACGCCCCTGTCCATGCCTAGTAGTCCAAGTGTCTGTGGTGAAATGCACCCTGTCACACACAGAGTTTCTCAAAGAAGCAGTGATTTTGCGTGCGACATGCTGGTGGAGCGCAGGCACACCATTCTTTGAGAAGTAGTGCCAACTGGGCATCTGGTACTGGGGCACTGTGACGGACATAAGGTCTCGAAAATCCTCTGTGTCCACCAGGCGGAAAGGCAGCATTTCTGTAGCCAATAGCTTGCAGATGGTGAAATTCAACCTCTTAGCTTTCTCATGGCTAGGAGGAAATGGTCTTTTACTTGTCCACATCTGAGGGAGTGAGGGCTGGCTGTTGTGCTTAGACGGGGTTGATAAGGGTGTCCCCGGCAAACTGCCGGTCTGTGAGGAAGATGCAGGCGGACATGTTAGGTTGCCTTGATCCAAAGGTGGTGCTATCGATGTCGGACAGCGCTCAACACCAGCTGGTGTTACCACCTCCAAAGAAAATGATGACCTGCCAATCACGCTGGCTGTTGCGGGTAAAGAGGTGGCAGGTCTGCGTCCCAAAACAGGTGTGACTGCTGTTCCCCCAGTCACAGAGGATGAAGAGGCCGCAGATGCACAAGATGTTGCAGACGGTGGTTGGCCCGGCCGGCTTGGCCGCATTGTAGCACAGTGAGCTTCCCACTGCAACTTATGCTTCATGTTCATGTGCCGGTTCATGCATGAAGTACTCAAACTATGTATTTTTTGGCCTCTACTTAGCTTTTGCTGACAAATGTTACAGATAACACGAGTTGGGTCATCTTTATCGTCTGAAAAAATGCCCAGGCTATGCAAGGCTTAGCACCCATGCGACCTGAAGAGCCACCACGACTTGTGGTGAGAGTCAGAGTTGTGTTTGAGGATGCAGTTGTTGATGTGCTTCCAGTACTACGTCTCTGTCCAGGAAGGCGCAACCTGACCTCGTCGTCACTAGCATTCTCCTCCACCTCCTCTGCTGACCTCATCTCTTGGTTGACTGTGGGTTGACAATAAGTGGGATCTCCAACCTCATCATCATCACCCTGTGTGTTATCACACCCGTTGTACTCAGAGCCAACCTGTTCCTGCCCTGACAAAAAACTAAAGTTGTCGCTCCAATCAGGTATTTGAGTCTCATCATCATCTTCCTCATTGTCTCCACCAGCAGGAGTTACAGTTTGGGAATGAGGGTCTACATTATGGTCAGAACCTTCTGCTTCTGGTCCTGGATCCGACTCATAAAGATTCTGGGCATCAGTGCAGATCATTTCCTCGTCTGGATTCACAGAAGCGCTGGAGCCGACCTCTGATTCCCAGGCTATAGTATGAGTAAACAGCTCTGCAGACTCAACCATCTGTTCTACCTCATACTCAGACGGGCAGCTGGAGATTTGGGAGCTGTGAGGAAGCAAGTGCGATTAGGGTGACACCTCTGAGGACTGGAGTATTTGTGATGTTGAAGTTGATGTGGAGGAGAGCCCACTTAAAGGAGCACTTGATATCCGTTGAAGCACCTGCTGTTTTTGTGACTCATCAGGAATTTGTAGCGATTGGCGTGGCAGTAAGAAAGGGATTTTATTACATTGTCCGCTAAAAGAAGTAGACATTTTAGTTTGGCTGGATGATGGTCTTTTTTCTGCAGATGTTACTTTTGCTTTAACACCTACTCCACGGACACAACCTTTTTTCCCCTTCCCAACATGCCTATTCCCCTTTCCACCAGCAGCCGGCCTTTTTCCACTCATTTTTGTGGTTAACTAATTCACAACTCTGGAGTTGTTTGCACAAAAAACAATGGATGGGAACTGAGCAGAGCTAAGTGGCCAAACTGTGGTATTAGGCCAAAACTATTGGCTGGGTTAGATGCAGAAAAAAATTATATTCAATTTGCAACCTGATGGAGGTCAGTATAGATGGACTAATAGACCAAGTCCCACACACTGCTAGAAGCCCAAATATTTTTTCAGAGCTAGATGCAGAAAAAAATTATATTCAATTTGCAACCTGATGGAGGTCAGTATAGATGGACTAATAGACCAAGTCCCACACACTGCTAGAAGCCCAAATATTTTTTCAGAGCTAGATGCAGAAAAAAATTATATTCAGTTTGCAACCTGATGGAGGTCAGTATAGATGGACTAATAGACCAAGTCCCACACACTGCTAGAAGCCCAAATATTTTTTCAGAGCTAGATGCAGAAAAAAATTATATTCAATTTGCAACCTGATGGAGGTCAGTATAGATGGACTATTAGAACAAGTCCCACAAACTGCTAGAAGCCCAAATATTTTTTCAGAGCTAGATGCAGAAAAAAATTATATTCAATTTGCAACCTGATGGAGGTCAGTATAGATGGACTAATAGAACAAGTCCCACACACTGCTAGAAGCCCAAATATTTTTTCAGAGCTAGATGCAGATAAAAATTATTTTTAATTTGCAACCTGATGGAGGTCAGTATAGATCGACTAATAGAACAAGTCCCACACACTGATAGAAGCCCAAATATTTTTTTAGAGCTAGATGCAGATAAAAATTATTTTTAATTTGCAACCTGATGGAGGTCAGTATAGACGGACTAATAGAACAAGTCCCACACACTGCAAGAAGCCAAAATATTTTTACAGAGCTAGATGCAGAAAAAAATTATATTGAATTTGCAATCTGATGGAGGTCAGTGTAGATGGACAAATAGACCAAGTCCCACACACTGCTAGAAGGCCAAATATTTTTTCCGAGCTAGATGCAGATAAAAATTATTTTTAATTTGCAACCTGATGGAGGTCAGTATAGATGGACTAATAGAACAAGTCCCACACATTGCTAGAAGCCCAAATATTTTTTCAGAGCTAGATGCAGAAAAAAATTATATTCAATTTGCAACCTGGTGGAGGTCAGTATAGATTGACTAATAGAACAAGTCCCACACACTGCTAGAAGCCCAAATATTTTTTCAGGGCTAGATGCAGAAAAAAATTATATTCAATTTGCAACCTGATGGAGGTCAGTATAGATGGACTAATAGAATGATTCTATGCCCAAAAGGTTTTACTTCACTAGGTGCAGTAAAAAAATTGGTATTCTATACACAGGTGGTGTAGCTTGCAACACAGATAGGCTACTCCACTGACTAACACACTCTGCAATAGGCCAAAAAGGATTAGCTTTGCTAGATTTAGCCAAATGCTGTGAAAAAAACTTGCACAGCACTGGCACAGACCTGCCTGGCAAAAACTGATAGGAACTGATGTAACTTAGTCCTGAAAAGGACTGCAATTACAATTAGTCTTTACTCCCAACCTATCTATTTAAGAGCACAGACCTGCCTGATAAAAGTTGGAGGAAATGCTGTAACCTAGTCCTTAAAAGGACTGCAATCACAACTATTCCCTACTCCCAAGCTATCTGTAGATTTGTGCGAAAATTGGCTTGAAATTAACAAGGTATAGCGCACACAGCAACAGCGGTGCCGTCTAACACGCAGCTGCAGCAGTGAGAAAAAGGTGGCGACGGGGAAAATGGCTGGGTCTTATAGGGAAAGGACATGTGACATACACTGCCAATGACACATGCCCTTGCTTGTGTGAAAAAAAGCACTTCGCTCCGTGTGTGTGCTGCTGATAGGCAGACAGATTTCACCTCCCCACTGTAAATGCGGGAAAGAGAAAAAAAAATGGAGATCTTCATTATTCCTGCAGAGATCCATCCCCTGCCCCGCTGTAGACTCAAACTGCGCATTAACATTAATTTTCATCATTACTGAGAAAAAATCCAGTTATGATTTTGGTGCACGAACAGTTATCCAACATAACCTCGAGCAGCCGAATTTTTTTCAAATCCTTCGTGTTCGCCGAACTGCTCGAACACCGCCCAAAACAGCTCGAATTTGAGATTGGCGAACAGTTCGAGTCGAACAACGCTCATCTCTACTAACCACTGAGCTATTAAATCAGATGAAGAAACTTAGGAGTTCTATTTGGTTATATGATTTTCAGTGCAAACCTGATTGAAACTCATTGGGACTTATGCACAGACTGCAAGCAAGCCAAATTCAAATGATTTTTGATTTTGATGTGTGAGTCTGATGTGTGACCTTCTTCAAACATCAGAATCAGAATCACAATGACTTTTTGTCACCCTGAGTATTTTCATGGTTGATCTCATAAGACAAGAAAGGCTGCCAGTTGGTATAACTGGTTTCTGGACACAGATTTTCCGGTTCAAGTCCCATCAGCGAGCAGGGACTTTATTTTTTATTTTCATTATTACAGTTGTAAAAGTCACTTGTCAAAGTCACTTGTCAGAATCACTTGTCAAAATCACTTGTCTGACAGGGTATTTAGCCTCAAACTGACATCACTCTGATGTTTGATTTTGATATCTGATCATGTCCTAAAATGGACACTGTACTGAAGTGTTTGTAATAAGACATACAGTAGCTCTGCTCCACTCTCCTCACATGCTTGTAATCACAAAGAATGCTGGCAGTTTAAATCAGTGATCAGGGCTCAGTGTCATTACATGTCTCAAACAGTGAAAATTGGTTTCACCATCTCTGTGGGCGTGTTCTTTTTTCCTCCGCATGATGCCTACTGCTTATAACTGGTCTGCTTTATGCAGTGAAAAAGGATAAACACCCACAGAGATGAATCTCTGTTTATGACCCCTTGGTTCTGAATGAAATTAGCACATAAAGCTTACAATCGAATCTCTCCACAATGAAAATGAGAAGCTAAAAATAAAAACAAAGTCAAAGTTTTATTCAGCTCTGCAGCCACTATTCATTAGGTGGTGAATTTAACATGCTGAAACTGGTCAAAGGTCCTTTTTATTGTTGTAAGCTGAACATTATTCAGCCACTTCCCTCTTTGCAACATTCATTTTGATTAGTATAAGGGAGAAAGTGTATGGGTCCAATATATAAAAACTGTCCCCATTGAGATGTATTATTCAATCAACACTTGTTTAATTATATTTTTTCATTTTAAAATCAACATGAAGGCTTAACTCTAATGATCTCTGATTCAAATGTTTGGATGCAACCCTTCAAATTGTTGTCCATAGCACATCCTGATTTAGAGTCATATGACCACCCGCTCCCAGCTGCTTAATCAGTGAGGATTCACAAGTCTGCAGTCACATAGAGTGACTACAGACTTTTGGGCCAAAGCTGGACAACCCCTTGAACCTGTGATAAACTGAATTAATTTATTATTTATTTTTCTTAAAGTCACATGTAGCTGTAAACTGGAAAGGCAACCAGTGGCTACCCTACTGGACATCATATTTTCACCCATACACTACTAGAGGTTTTACAATTAATTATTTTCCAATGTAGACTAACGACATATTTCTTCCAGTTTCACAATACATTTCTTTTTTGCTATTTCATTAATGATTTTCCAGCTGAAGGCCAGATAAATAGATTTAGCTGGAACTCCAACAGAGCTATTGAGTATAATGAGGCAAATGAAGATCAAAGTTTGACTTTTATTTTTGTATTGTCCTTCTTTTATACCAATTTCAATAGTGCAGCCGACTACACTATGGTGTCTGGCATAAAAGACAGAAACTGGGGTGAAAAAAGGTTAAAAGGAGTCAAAAGTTGCAGACTTAGGACTTCTTTTGCCTCATTATTATACTCATTAGCTCCTTCCAGGATCCATCTGAATTCTGTTTTTCTGATATTCAGATGGAAGACCTTGATGGGTAAGGCAAAGCAATCAGAAATGTAATGTGAATTTTGCCTAAGCAAAGGAAACATGTGATATACCAATTAACAACCAGAAATGACTTAACATATCTATTATCTTCTTCCCACCCTACACCATAAGGGCTGTTAGAAGAGTTAGGTCTAGACCATAAACCCCTTCCCATCTCAACCTCTAAGCACAAATTATTTTATCTGCAATACATAAAATGTAGTCATCAACAGAATTAAGAATGAAGCTAAGTCATACAGAAAATCAGATCCCCGATTGTTACACAAACTCCCTTTCTGAATTTGATCTAGTTTTTATCATTTAAGTTTATAAATTAAATACTTTTGCTTATTTTTGAATTAGTAGTATACTAGGTAGACAAGTCTAATTAAAAACTAGGCTGTTAATCATAGAAAAGAGTATACTTTTTTGATTTGAAATGAGTAGTATTTTTCCGTACAGTATCTTAGTTGCCTTTAACATTATGGGTTGAAACATTATGGGTTGTGATTTTAGAGGGGTTGCACAATACTTTTATATGACCTATCCTTAGGATAGGTCATACATATAGGATATATGGGAGTCTGACTAATTGCACCCCAAAAGTCAGCTGTTATCACCTCCAGCAGCAGACAGATTAACAGTGTAAGGAATTGAACACAACTCTATACATCATTTAGTGGCCACTGTCAGGTACTGCACACTAGCTTTTAATATCTTAAGTAGTAGCTGATCTGCAGTAATCTATGGTGTTAACAAATGTTTGGTGGGAGTCCCCAGTGTGTGACCTCCTCAGATTTTAAAACATCAATATAAAATGAGTGGGCAACCACTTTAATCTTCAAGATTAATTGCTGTTACAATATCTACATTGAATCACTTACTTTTTGCCAACACATAGCATTTGGACCATTTGCAGCAACCTTTCATATGGAAATGTCCTAATGAAAATGGATATTGGAGAGCTGACCTACTTTCTTGTAGCATACTATCCTGCTAAGTTCAATCTGTTTTGCACATGATGCTAGAAAAGCTAACCATGTTTAAACATGCTTTTGGCCAACCTTTCAAGAGAATCAAAACAGTCAATGTCCCTTACTGCTTTTACTTTTTAATACATTTTGTAATTCTTTGTGTTCAATCATTTCTAGAGATCAGGCAAAATTTGAATTTGTTTGACGGTGCGGATTTTCCCTGTAAATTTGATTTGCAGATAAGGTATTCTCTGCAGATTTAATGGTCTTTATTATGCTCTAAAGGGGCTTTCCAGACACCAGATGATAATAAACATAAGAAGTAAAAATTAAGAAAAAATCCCTTCTTACCGCTCACCTCTCCAGCCACTCCGTGCTTTACCGTCACCAATCATCACTGCATCTTCTGATCACAGCCGCTTGGGCTGAAATTTTTCACTCTCATCCAGCTAAATGAGGCCCTGGAGGATTCTGCTTGGGCACGTTTAAGGTCATGAGTGAAAGGTCAGAGCGCTCCCAGGGATTTCAGAGTTAGTAGTGAAGATCAGAAAATGCGACAAGGACCAGACGATGAGAAGGTGAGATTAGAGATGAGTTGAGGAAAATTATTTTTTTTCTTTAAACTTTTTTATGGTCATTTACAGTTCATAAAAATGGCAGACAGTAGATAACATTTTGCTGTGGGGAAGCAAATTAAAAAAATATCCACATTTTGGTGAATAAGGATTTTTGTATAATTAAAGTAGAATTAAATTTTACTCTCATATATTCATTCCTCTATATTAGTTTCTACTTTGAACTCATAAAACCACTGCTAACCATAATAAGGTATTTCTTAAGGGTTTTCCCATGAACAAAGCACATTTTAATTAACAGATCATGAAATAAAATTAGTTACACAAATAATAGTGTTAAAAAATATTCCTGTGCTGAGATAATCTTATAAATGTGTCCCTGCTGTGTGCTGTGTAATGTCTGTTTCTGACCATGCAGGGACATAGCGTGCACATATCACAGCTCCTGGCCAGGGGAAGAAGCAAAAGAGAATAAACAGACATTACAGTAGGGGATCACAGCTGATTCTTTTTGTGAGGACAAATATTTCACTGCATGTTTTTAATCAATGTTTTACCTCAAAGAAAGAATAATTTGTAATTCCATGCTGTCCTGCCTGTATAATCTCTTTTGCCTACTCCCCTCCCCAGAAGCTGTGGTATGTGCAGACCATATCCCTGCATGGTCAGACACAGCCATTACACAGTACACAGCAGAGGCACATTTATAAGATTATCTCAGCACAGGAACATTTTTTTAAAAACATCCAATTCTTGATCTTATTATTACTCAAAGATCTATTGATTAAAATGTTGATTAAAATTAACTTTGTTCGTGGGAGAACGAGTCATTTTTATATTCCAAAAGTAAGTGTCTAATTCAGGAATGGCTTTATAATTGAGTATTGATTTTGACAACATATAAAGAAAAGAACATATTTTACTGAACGTGCACTTGCATTAATTAATCTTAATGTATGATCTATTATGGGTGATTATACTGTATTTTTGAAGCATATAATTATTCATTGGTCAACTGTATTAACAGTATAGTAATGGGGATATGGTGATTAACTTATCACAATGAAGATTTATTTTTGGATTATATCAATAAATGCTTATCTGCCATGAACTACTGAAAAGCATTGTTAGTAACCGTGGTGACGCACTGTTGAGATGTCATTCATAATATATTCATGAACTGAACATCTTAATAACTAATGAATTATACAAAAAGATCTAGTATTCTTGATTTTTTTTAGTTCTATATTGTGAATGTATTCTCATGTGGTTTGCATTGAATCACTTACATGGGTTTCTGCATTAAAATCTTTATCACTACGGCTTTGAGTTTTTTTTACCTCACTGTTATTGGTTATTTTATCATATTATTTAGTGAAAAAGATACTGTTTTTGTCATTTGTGATTCCTACATTTACAGGCATGCATTGCTTCCGATCAAACATGTTGACTGTGTATTTTATTTTTAGGTTATTTATGAGAAATAGTTGAATATGTAGGTTTCCCAGTAAAACAACCATAGAACTTAATTTACAATAGAGAACAAAAGGTCAATAAAAAATTCTAGTGGTAATAAACCACAAACTTTTTATACTGTAAAATAGCTTCACACGTTCAATTTTATAGTTTCTAGTAGAGATGAGTAGTGTTGAGCCACCCCCGTAGTGTTCGAGTTCGGTTTGGTTCGTCGAACACCCGTGTGTTCGCCGAACTGTTCGTCGAACTGTTCGTCGAACACCTTCAAACACCGTTAAAACCAATGGCAGGCAAACAAAAACACATAGAAACACATAGAAAACACCTTCAAAGGTGTCCAAAAGCTGACAAACTGCTCAGAAGACACAACTAACACATGGAAAAGTGACAAGTACATATAGTCATGCGAAAAGAAAAGAGGTGGAGGAGTAAAAGGAGGGGGAGACACAGATATAGGCATGTCATGCCCTTCTAAAATCCAAAAAGTGAGAAGCCGACAAGTTCAGTCCGCTCCTGCCCGTGCCACCTCCGTGTCGCCGGGTTTGTGCCAGAGCCGCGGTGAACCCTGACGGCCAGCCTCCCTCTCCCAATACTGGTGCCTGTCCGCTGGTGGGTCGAGCGAGCCCCCCTCTGGTGGAGGCAGCTCTAAGCTTTTTAATTTAAATTGTCTCTCTAATTTGAATGAATACACTTTAAATCCATTTACAAGGATCTATTGGAGGGCAAGTCTCATGCCAGCAGTAATTGCAGCTCCAGTAGCGTCCACTAAAGCTGCTGCAGTTAAAAAGCTTTTATAAAGATCGAGCTCGGCTGTCCACCGCAAGGCATCCTACTGCCAGTCCCAGCCCCTATGCCTTGGGGTGCCTCCTGATGCTCTTCACTGAGTATCCCGTGGTCCCGAAGCATTTCCTTTGAAAAAATTAAGTGTCCAAACTACAGGTGGTGTAGCTTGCTTAACAGCCGGGATAATCCGCTGACTAGCAGACACTGCTACTAGGCACAAAGTATTTCCTGGGCTAGATGCAGTTAAAAATTTGTAAGTAGATACTCTCGTTGGATGCTGAGAAAGCATTCCATAGAGTCTCCTGGCACGCCATATATGATTCTCTTAAAAAGCTTGGGGTAGGGGTCTAGGGGACCCTTTTATAGCCAAAATCACGGCCCTGTATCACAATACGTCACCTAGGCTGAAGATAAATGGAACTGTAGCACCGAGGGCTCGGTTGCTACAGACGTATTGCACCTCACCCAGAGGTGTGATATCTCACTCTCAGATAAGGATGGAGTGTGGATCAGGACCCGACACCTGCATGCATTACACCACATTGCCGTGGGGCAGGACGACCAATATGCCCCTGAGATGGGCACGACAGTCCCTGTCCCTGGCTGGAGTGGGGGGAGGGAACACTGAGGAAGGGGAACCCTGCAGTGCAGGAGCAGGGAGGAAGCAGTTCCTGGGTGCATTGAGAAGGGAGTATAAAAGGTGGGCACCATCTTAGTTCAGTGCAGAGAAGTCTGAGCAGAAGTGGCAGGGAGCAGGGGCTCTGCATGAGCTCTGCTCCGGAGGCGGGCCTAGTAACAGAGGCCCAGGCCTGCAAGAGGGAGAAGGAAGGAAGAGGAGCGGAGAAGGCTCCAGGAACGAGGAATGAAGGGATCCCAGGGGTGCGGACGGGCGAGTCGCCACCGCACGCCCGAATCCACCTGCGTGGAGGGGTCAGGCCAAAGGGGGAGACCGGTCCCCGAACTAGTGGAGGCAGGAAACGACCCTCAGCTAGAAACCGGAGGCTCTGACATTTTATGTGGCGCAGCCCCTTGCTCCACCCGCTAGGAAGGCACCACATAGGGTCAGGGAAACTGGCGCCAAGTTTACCAAGAGGAGGCCCGAGGCAGCCGGACAGAAGTGTTGGTAAGAAAGGCCAGACAAAGGACACACAAAGGGGGTCCTGTGAAGCGCTCCAAAGTTATCTGGGAGTTGTCTGAGCCCCTCACCTGGTGAGCACAGTACGACGTGGGCAGCCGTTACCTGCAGACGTGGTCTGGATAATAAGAACTGTGAGTAAAGGCCCTGAACTGCATCACTGACTCCGTGTCGTTACTGCTGCTGCCCTGCACCATCACCCCCATCCTCCGCATACACTGCCCTGAGGCTATACTCCTCCCGTGGGGAGTTATGCTACGCTCTGCTGCACCCACAACACCAGCCTTAGCGGTCTGCCCTGTAGCGGCGGTTCACTCTGACCGCAATCCACGGGTGGCGTAGTCGGACATTTAAACATCAAAACCACATAAGTAGTTCCGCCACTGGTTTGACCGCCCTGAGCCACGGAACCGGATCGCCGCCACAAAGACTACAACCACCAGCATCCACCAAAAAGGGTCCGGCTCCGGGTGTCCCAAGGCCCAGGGGGTGCGTCAGAACATTTTCATCACCTTTCACAATCACCAATGGGACAAGGCAGGGATGTCCTCTGTCCCCTCTCTTATACATCCTAGTGACGGAGCACCTGCTCTCATCAATTCGCCATAACCCCAATATTAGGTGGATTGAGGTGGGAGGCACCGAGTACAAGTGCTCTCTATTTGCTGATGATGTCCTAGTATATATCACTCAATCACATATATCCATCCCTGCTGTTATGGCTGAAATAGATCACTTTGTTACATGGTAAAATTTTAAAATCAATGCAGCGAAGTCTGAGGCCCTCGATGTCTCCCTCCCTAAATCCATATAGGATTCCATCCAGTCCAACTTTCCCTTTGCCTGGCCCTCACAGGGTATCAAATACTTAGGAATTCCTATTCATAGAGACCTCTCCCATCTATGTTATCTTAATTTTGGGCCTTTTATTGAACAATTCCATACAGACCACGGTTGGCAAGTTAGAACTGTAAGATTCACTACGTGAACCACTGGTGTTTTGTGGAAAAGCACATGTACACCGCGTTCCAAATTATTATGCAAAAAGTGTTTAGGAGTGATAAGGGAAGAATTTGTTTGTTTGTCAGTTAAACTCATTGATGGTGATGTGTGTCAGGGCTCTTTATATCACTGTAAGCAATTGCAGACACCTGTGCTAATTAGTTTGGCAGGTGTGTCCAATGAAAGGCAAGACTACTTAAGAAGGCTCTCTCACATTATTAAGCAGCCTACATTTTCTGCCAAAATGGGAAAGAAAAAGGATGTGTCGGCTGCTGAGAAAAAACATATTGTGGAGTGTTTAGGTCAAGGCATGACTACAATCAACATTGTGCGATGATCAGGATGAAGTGTCTTGGCAATCAAGAAGTATGTAGCTGATTCACAGTACACACGTGTGCGTGCTGATAAGGGCAAATTGAGGACTCTTTCCTACAGGCAATTACGTCAGGTTGAAAGAGCAGCGGCAAAAAAGCCTTGTCATAGCAGCAGACAAGTTTTTGAAGCTGCTTGTGCCTCCAACGTCCCCCGAACAACAAGATGCAGGGTCCTTCAGAGGTTTGCAGCTGTGCATACGCCATCCTGTCGACCTCCTCTATCCACTTCACACAAGCAGAAACGGCTCCAGTGGGCCAAACATTACATGAAGACTGATTTCAAAACTGTTTTGTTCACGGATGAGTGCCGTGCAGCGCTCGATGGTCCAGATGAATGGAGTGGAGGATGGCTGGTTGATGGACACCCCACACAAACACGGCTACAGCGCCAACAAGGAGGAGGTGGAGTAATGTTTTGGGCTGGAATCATGGGGAGAGAGATTGTCAGCCCCTTTAGGATCCCTGAAGGCGCTAAAGATGAACTCCATAATGTATGTGGATTTTCTCAAACAGCACTTCCTGCCATGGTTCAAGAAGAAGAACCGTGTATTTCACAGCAAGATCATTTTTCTGCATGATAATGCACCATCTCATGCTGCACATAAAACATCTGCATCTCTGGCTGATATGGGCATAAAAGGGGACAAACTTATGGTGTGACCCCCATGCTCCCCTGACCTCTACCCCATTCAGAACCTTTGGAGCATCATTAAAAGGAGTGTCTATGATGGCGGGAGGCAGTTCACATCTAAGCAACAGCTCTGGGAGGGTATTCTGTCCTCATGCAAAACAATTGAAGCAGAAACCATCCAAAACCTGACAAATTCAATGGACGAGAGAGTTCAGAAGCTCCTTTCGAACAAGGGGTCCTATGTGAAAATGTAACATCACCTAGAATAAAGTTTTGAGTTGAAAACTGTTTGATTTCAGTTTCTAACAACCTGCTAATGCTTATAATTTCAAAAATGACCATTTTTTTGGTCTTTATTAAAATGAAAAGGTTGATCGAAAAGTTTGGGGGATCTAAGAGTGTGGCAACCCAGTAGTCATGATTACTTCGAATTCTGACAATATGAGGGTCATGCTGCAGGTAGTGCAGCAAGAAGGCATTTATGTGTCTTGCGCATCTCGGAGCCCCAAAATTATTTTCCGGGCTAGATGCAGCTAAAAATTATTTTTAATTTTAAATCTGGTGAAGCTTATTATAGATGGCCTAATAGGATCAGTGCTGCACACTGCTACAAAGCCCAAATTATTTTCCAGTCAAGATACAGATAAACATGATTAGTAATTTGAAAGCTTAAAACGGTTGGTAGGGTGATTTTAACCAATCATCAAGCTTTTACTCTCCCCAGGATGACACAGGGGTAGAAAAGTCGTTTCGGATCCATGATTTGTTCATCTTTATGAACGTGAGTCTGTCTACATTATCAGTGGAGAGCCGCGTGCGCTTATCTGTCAGCACACCACCAGCAGCGCTGAACACACGTTCAGACAGAACGCTGGCTGCCGGGCATGACAAGATCTCCAAGGCGTAAGTGGCTAGCTCCGGCCATTTATCCAGATTGGAAGCCCAAAAAGAGCAAGGGTCCAGTGACACAGTCGTGGCTTCAATGTTTACTTGGAGATACTCCTGTACCATCGTCTCTAGGCATTGACTATGTGTCAGACTTCTTGTCTCCTGTGGCCTTGCAAAGGATGGGCTAAAAAAGTGGTGAAATGATTCCGCAAAATTGATGTTACCAGCAGATACTGTGGTTCTGTTACGGTTTGAGTGCTGAACACTTGACGGTCCCACGGTTGGCAAGTTGGAACTGTGAGATTCACTACGTGCACCACTGGTATTTTGTGGAAAAGCACATGTAAGATTCTGCAACAGTCTCTGCTGATACTCCTGCATGCGTGCATCCCTTTCTATGGCAGGAATAATTTCTGCAAATTTACTTTTGTACCGGGGATCTAACAGTGTGGCAACCCAGTAGTCAGGATTATTTCTAATTCTCACAATTCGAGGGTCATGTTGCAGGTAGTGCAGCAAGAAGGCACTCATGTGTGTTGCGCATCCAGGAGCACCAAGTCCCTGTTGTGTTGGTGGCGAGGTAACAATCATGCTTCCTTCCTCTGTCCTCTCCCCCCAACCTCGCACAACAGAAATGTGATCAAGGTCTCCCTCATCTGATGAGTCTTCCATCAGTTCGTCCTCCACTTCTTCCTGGGCTCCTGCACCTTCCTCACTAGTTTGGCTGCTACCATGCGCCCTGGTAAAATCATCTCCCCCACCCTCACATGCCTGCCGCCTTGGTGCTGCCGACCGTCTGGACCTTGCAGATGTTAGCCCTTCCGCATACAACTCCTCCTCCTCTACTTCCTCCACCTCCTCTTGTGCCACCACCTGACTCCGAATTCTGTTTAACATGTGCTCCAGCATGTAAATCACCGGAATAGTCATGCTGATAATGGCATCGTCAGCACTAAACATCTTCGTCGCCATTTCAAAACTGTGCAGAAGGGTGCATAGGTCCCTGATCTGAGACCACTCCTCCAGCATGATTTGCCCCACCTCTGAATCTCGTTGGCCCAGGCTATACGTCAGAACGTATTGCACCAGGGCTTGTCGGTGCTGCCACAGTCGCTGCAACATGTGCAGAGTTGAATTCCACCGGGTAGGCACATCGCATTTTAGCCGGTGAAGTGGCAGGCCCAACGACTTCTGTAGAGATGTAAGTCGCTGAGCTGCGGGATGCGAACGGCGGAAGTGAGCACACAGTGACCGTGCCCTCTGCAGAAGGCCATCTAGTCTGGGATAGTGGGCTAAAAATTGCTGGACAACCAGGTTCAACACGTGAGCCATACAAGGCACGTGTGTGACATTGCCCCGGCGAAGGGCCGCACCCAGGTTTGCAGCATTGTCGCACACGGCCTTCCCTGGTTTCAGGTCCAGTGGAGACAACCATTCATGAAATTGGTTCTCCAGAGCTGACCACAACTCCTCAGCTGTGTGACTCACATTTCCCAGACATTTCAATGTAAAAACCGCCTGATGACGTTGAGCCCTACTGCCAGCATAGTAAGGAGGTGTGCAGGATCCCTTCTGCGCCGTTAGAAAGCTTGTGGCATGACCAGACAGGCTTTGGGTGCAGGTGGAAGACCGAGAGGAGGTTGAGGAGGCAGAAGCAGTGGAGGAACTTTGACATAAAGAGGATTGACGCACAACTCGTGGGGACGGCAAGACTTGGACAGCAGCCCCTTGTCCTGCTGTCACCATAGTTACCCAGTGCCCAGTCAGCGACATGTAACGCCCCTGTCCATGCCTACTCGTCCAAGTGTCTGTGGTGAAATGCACCCTGTCACACACAGAGTTTCTCAAAGAAGCGGTGATGTTGTGTGCGACATGCTGGTGGAGCGCAGGCACACCTTTCTTTGAGAAGTAGTGCCGACTGGGCATCTGGTACTGGGGCACTGCGACGGACATAAGGTCTCGAAAATCCTCTGTGTCCACCAGGCGGAAAGGCAGCATTTCTGTAGCCAAGAGCTTGCAGATGGTGAAATTCAACCTCTTAGCTTTCTCATGGCTAGGAGGAAATGGTCTTTTACTTGTCTACATCTGAGGGACCGAGGGCTGGCTATTGTGCTTAGACGGGGTTGATAAGGGTGTCCCCGGCAAACTGCCGGTCTGTGAGGAAGATGCAGGCGGACATGTTAGGTTGCCTTGATCCAAAGGTGGTGCTATCGATGTCGGACAGCGCTCAAGACCAGCTGGTGTTACCACCTCCAAAGAAAATGATGACCTGCCAATCACGCTGGCTGTTGCGGGTAAAGAGGTGGCAGGTCTGCGCCCCAAAACAGGTGTGACTGCTGTCCCCCCAGTCACAGAGGATGAAGAGGCCGCGGATGCACAAGATATGGCAGACGGTGGCTGGCCCGGCCGGCTAGGCCGCATTGTAGCACACTGAGCTTCCCACTGCAACTTATGCTTCATGTCCATGTGCCGGTTCATGCATGAAGTACTCAAACTATGTATTTTTTGGCCTCTACTTAGCTTTTGCTGACAAATGTTACAGATAACACGAGTTGGGTCATCTTTATCGATCTGAAAAAATGCCCAGGCTATGCAAAGCTTAGCACCCATGCGACCTGAAGAGCCACCACGACTTGTGGTGAGAGGCAGAGTTGTGTTTGAGGATGCAGTTGTTGACGTGCTTCCAGTACTACTTCTCTGTCCAGGAAGGCGCAACCTGACCTCGTCGTCACTAGCATCTTCCTCCACCTCCTCTGCTGACCTCATCTCTTGGCTGACTGTGGGTTGACAGTAAGTGGGATCTCCGACCTCATCATCATCACCCTGTGCGTTATCACACCCGTCGTCCTCAGAGCCAACCTGTTCCTGCCCTGACAAAAAACTAAAGTTGTCGCTCCAATCAGGTATTTGAGTCTTATCATCGTCTTCCTCATTGTCTCCACCAACAGGAGTTACAGTTTGGGAATGAGGGTCTACATTATGGTCAGAACCTTCTGCGTCTGGTCCTGGATCCGACTCATAAAGATTCTGGGCATCAGTGCAGATCATTTCCTCGTCTGGATTCACAGAAGCGCTGGAGTCGACCTCTGATTCCCAGGCTATAGTATGAGTAAACAGCTCTGCAGACTCAACCATCTGTTCTACCTCATACTCAGACGGGCAGCTGGAGATTTGGGAGCTGTGAGGAAGCAAGTGCGATTTGGGTGACACCTTTGAGGACTGGAGTATTTGTGATGTTGAAGTTGATGTGGAGGAGAGCCCACTTAAAGGAGCACTTGATATCCGTTGAAGCACCTGCTGTTTTTGTGCCTCATCTGGAATTTGTAGCGATTGGCGTGGCCGTAAGAAAGGGATCTTATCACATTGTCCGCTAAAAGAAGTAGACAGTTTAGTGTGGCTGGAAGATGGTCTTTCTTCTGCACCTACCCCACGGACACAACCTTTTTTCCCCTTCCCAACACGCCTATTCCCCTTTCCACCAGCAGCAGACCTTTTTCCACTCATTTTGGTGGTTAACTAATTCACAACTCTGGAGTTGTTTGCACAAAAAAAACAATGGATGGTAACCGAGCAGAGCTGAGTGGCCAAACTGTGGTATTAGGCCAAAACTATTGGCTGGGTTAGATGCAGAAAAAAATTATTTTTAATTTGCAACCTGATGGAGGTCAGTATAGATGGACTAATAGACAAAGTCCCACACACTGCTAGAAGCCCAAATATTTTTTCAGAGCTAGATGCAGAAAAAAATTATTTTTAATTTGCAACCTGATGGAGGTCAGTATAGATGGACTAATAGAACAAGTCCCACACGCTGCTAGAAGCTCAAATATTTTTTCAGAGATAAATGAAGAAAAAAATTATTTTTAATTTGCAACCTGATGGAGGTCAGTATAGATGGACTAATAGACCAAGTCCCACACACTGCTAGAAGCCCAAATATTTTTTCAGAGCTAGATGCAGAAAAAAAATATTTTTAATTTGCAACCTGATGGAGGTCAGTATAGATGGACTAATAGAACAAGTCCCACACACCGCTAGAAGCCCAAATATTTTTTCAGAGATAAATGAAGAAAAAAATTATTTTTAATTTGCAACCTGATGGAGGTCAGTATAGATGGACTAATAGACCAAGTCCCACACACTGCTAGAAGCCCAAATATTTTTTCAGAGCTAGATGCAGAAAAAAATTATTTTTAATTTGCAACCTGATGGAGGTCAGTATAGATGGACTAATAGACCAAGTCCCACACACCGCTAGAAGCCCAAATATTTTTTCAGAGCTAGATGCAGAAAAAAATTATATTCAATTTGCAACCTGCTGGAGGTCAGTATAGAAGGACTAATAGAACAAGTCCCACACACTGCTAGAAGCCCAAATATTTTTTCAGAGCTAAATGAAGAAAAAAATTATTTTTAATTTGCAACCTGATGGAGGTCAGTATAGATGGACTAATAGACCAAGTCCCACACACTGCTAGAAGCCCAAATATTTTTTCAGAGCTAGATGCAGAAAAAAATTATTTTTAATTTGCAACCTGATGGAGGTCAGTATAGATGGACTAATAGACCAAGTCCCACACACCGCTAGAAGCCCAAATATTTTTTCAGAGCTAGATGCAGAAAATTTTTTTATTCAATTTGCAACCTGATGGAGGTCAGTATAGATGGACTAATAGACCAAGTCCCACACACTGCTAGAAGCCCAAATATTTTTTCAGAGCTAGATGCAGAAAAAAATTATTTTTCATTTGCAACCTGATGGAGGTCAGTATAGATGGACTAATAGACCAAGTCCCACACACTGCTAGAAGCCCAAATATTTTTTCAGAGCTAGATGCAGAAAAAAATTATTTTTAACTTGCAACCTGATGGAGGTCAGTATAGATGGACTAATAGAACAAGTCCCACACGCTGCTAGAAGCCCAAATATTTTTTCAGAGATAAATGAAGAAAAAAAATATTTTTAATTTGCAACCTGATGGAGGTCAGTATAGATGGACTAATAGACCAAGTCCCACACACTGCTAGAAGCCCAAATATTTTTTCAGAGCTAGATGTAGAAAAAAATTATTTTTAATTTGCAACCTGATGGAGGTCAGTATAGATGGACTAATAGAATGATGCTATGCCCAAAAGATTTTACTTCACTAGGTGCAGTAAAAAAATTGGTATTCTATACTCAGGTGGTATATCTTGCAACACAGATAGGCTACTCCACTGACTAACACACTCTGCAATAGGCCAAAAAGGATTAGCTTTGCTAGATTCAGCCAAATGCTGTGAAAAAAACTTGCACAGCACTGGCACAGACCTGCCTGGCAAAAACTGATAGGAACTGATGTAACCTAGTCCTGAAAAGGACTCCAATTACAATTAGTCTTTACTCCCACAATCTATCTATTTAAGAGCACAGACCTGCTTGATAAAAGTCGTAGGAAATGCTGTAACCTAGTCCTTAAAAGGACTGCAATCACAACTATTCCCTACTCCCAAGCTATCTGTATATTTGTGCGAAAATTGGCTTGAAATTAACAAGGTATAGCGCACACAGCAACAGCGATGCCGTCTAACACGCAGCTGCAGCAGTGAGAAAATGGTGGCGACGGGGAAAATGGCTTGGTCTTATAGGGCAAGGACATGTGACATACACTGCCAATCACACATGCCCTTGCTTGTGTGAAAAAAAGCACTTCGCTCCGTGTGTGCGCTGCTGATAGGCTGACAGATTGCACCTCCCCACTGCAAATGCGGGAAAGAGAAAAAAAAATGGAGATCTTCATTGTTCCTGCAGAGATCCATCCCCTGCCCCCCCCCCGCCCCGCTGTACACTCAAACTGCGTATTAACATTAATTTTCATCATTACTGAGAAAAAATCCAGTTATGATTTTGGTGCACGAACAGTTATCGAACATAACCTCAAACAGCCGAATTTTTCTCAAATTGTTCGTGTTCGCCGACCGGCTCGAACACCGCCCAAAACAGCTCGAATTTGAGATTGGCGAACAGTTTGAGTAGAACAACGCTCATCTCTAGAGATGAGTGGATCAATCCATTGAGGATTGAGTTTTAGACCCAGGTGCTGAAATTTTTGGTTTCACACGAATTTGAATATTTTGAGATTCGATTTGGGATTCACAAAAAACTTGCCCGCCACCAATTCCCACAATACTGAAGCATTAAAGTGGGCTGACATCATTTTGTGCATCTATGATATATTATGGAGTATCATACCTTTTACAGTAGTGGTTAATACCCACGCCATCACAGATCAGTGGTTATCAATGGAAAACAGATTGTAAGGCAGAATCATTTTCAATCTCCAGAGTCTCTGGGCAAGTCTGTCTTTTCTCTAGTGTGTAAGATGTTATGGTCAGCAGGGTCTTCTCTATTTTTTTCCTGCATAGTGTACATTCTTTTTTGTCAGCAGGGTCCTCTCTTTTTCTATGATCCTGTAGAGTGTAAGTTCTTATGGTCAGAGGGATCCTCTCTCCGGAAAAGTGTAACCTCTTGTGTTTAGCGGAGTCTTCTCGTTCTCTTTCTCTCTTCTGTAGTGTGTAAGTTCTTATAGTCAGTGGGGTCCTCTCACTCTCCAGCAAAGTGTAAGCTCTTCTGATCAGTGGGGTTCTCTGGTTATCCATAAAAATGTAAGATTATGTCATCAACGTGGTCCTCTCGCCTTGCTCTCTTTCTCTACTCTGGAGTGTGTAAGCTCTTATGGTTATCTCTCTTTCTTGCCTGTAAAGTGTAAGCTCTTATGGTTAATGGGGTTCTGTCTTTCTCACTATTTATTTGCTGAAAATCAAATTTTTGGGGACAATTTAACAAAGCTGACAAATTTGAATTTTAAAAGATTAGCTCATCCACGTTGACATATACAACAGTATGAAACAAATAGGATATCTTTAGTTCAGTTCAGTTCAGTTCTTCACAATTCTGGAATTTTTTTAAACACTTGGGTATTTAAATGTTTACCTAAAAGATCAGTTATAGTGTAATTTGAAATTGAAGTGGTGGGGCTCATTCACACACTTCCAGAGAATGCTGCATTTTGGAAAAAAGATATAGATTTCTATACAGAATTTATGATGTACAATACAAAGTTATATTGTGGTACTGTGTTAGCCAGAAAAATAGATGTAAATACTTTTATGCCCAAAAAAGACAAAAGTATTCTCAGAGTGATACTTTTGTTGGCTAACAAGAAAAAATATATATATGCAAGCTTTCAGAGCACAGAGGCTCCTTCTTCAGGCAATATTACAAATGAATTGATAAGACAAAAAGCACAACATTTAAGGGATGTTACAGCAAGACATTTGTTCATGGGGTGTAAGGGGTGATGCCTGCTAATGATAAGTCAAAGAGATAATAATAATCTTTTTATTTATATAGCACCAACATATTCCACAGCGCTTTACAATTCTCACAATTTACAGACATTATCTGCACTGTCTCCATTGGGGCTCACAATCTACATTCCCTATCTGTATGTCTTTGGAGTGTGGGAGGAAACCCATGCAAAAACAGGGAGAACATACACACTACTTGCAGATGCTGTCCTTGGTGGGATTTGAACCCAGGACCCCAGTGCTGCAAGACTGCAGTGCTAACCACTGAGCCACTGTCCAGCCCAAAGAGATCAAATTTAAGGTTTTTAGCTGCAAATGGCAAGTCTGTGGGAATGTTTAATTATCTGGAGACCATCTGGTGGAGGTGTGAATTGAATCCATGTAGTGAGTCATAAATCCAGGTGTTAGATAGAGTCCTGTTGTCAACGAAGTGAACATTCTTATCAATTTGAATTCCTAAATTTTTCTCTCTCTGTCGTCCTTGAAATTACCTTTTAGTATTTAAACTTTTATATCTGTCATACAGTGTCCCGAGCCAGAGAAATGTTTTCCCACAGGCGTGTCCAGTTCATTCTTAATTGAGTGGCAAAACATTTCTCTGGCCCGGGACACTGTATGACAGATCTAAAAGTTTTAATACTAAAAGGTAATTTCAAGGATAACAGATAAAAATTTGAAAGTTCAAATAGATAAGAATATTCAATTCCTTGACAAGAGAACTAAATTGAACACCTGGATTTATGACTCATCACTACATGGATTAAATTCACACCTACACCAGATGGTCTCCAGATAATTAAACATTTCCACAGACTTGCCATTTGAAACTAAAACCCTAAATTTGATCTCTTTGACTTATCATTAGGAGGCATCACCCCTTACACCTCATGAATGTCTTGCTGTAAAATTTCTTAATTGTTGTGCCTTTTATCTTATAAATTCATTTGTAATATTGCCTGAAGGAGCCTCTGTGCTCTGAAAGTTTGCATATATTTTTTTGCATATGCATATATTTTTTTCTGGTTAGCAAATAATGGTATCACTTCGAGAATACTTTTATCATTTTTGGGCATAAAAGTATTTACATATACAGAATTTAAAATATCATCTAGTCGCATTGTTTCAAGCAAACTGTTGCAATCACCAAGATCACATTGTTTATTTGATCCTAAGTTTACATATTCTAATATTATTGCTTTACATATATTCACAATACTTGCTATATTTATGGAATATTATTTTTTTTTATCACATTTACATTTAGGTTTTAGCTTTGCATAGTTTTACCTGTTAGTTATATTAGTGCTAAGATTTTCACAATCTTGTCTATGCTTACACCACAAACATCTACTGTTGTTACTTCTGGCATTATTATAGTTTTTCATTTAGCTTTTCTGATCATATGTCACAGTAAGTTTTGACATTTTTGTGATACCCGTTATAAGTAATCATACATCTACAGTGCATGCTATGCCAGTCAATTATTCAATTGCTAAGATCATGTGACATTAAAATGTGTGTGGTACTGGTCATTTGAATTTATTTGTTTGCATTGCCAATCATTTTCCTTTTGCTACAATTGGAAGCAAAATTCATGCAAAGCACTGTAAAGGTGGCTGTTGAATCCCCTATTTAAGTATTTAAGATTTTTATATTGAGATTTTCCCGTTGATCATGCATGTTGTCCCTATATTGGGGTATATTGTATATGTGTACAAGGTTGTTCATTAAGTTATAGATGAGTATACAGTATATATTATCCTTAGGATATCCAGTAAAACTGGCAACAGATTAATGAAATAGATTTAAATACTAGCATTTATAGTGATTTCACAGTGATTTTAATACTGATCTGGCATATAATCATTTAGTGGGGACTCCTATGCTTTACAGTTTTTTTATGTTCTATATGTACCACCTTAATGAGCCATATGACTATTCATGCAACAATATGTACAGTACCTGGCATTCTTTCCATTTTAATGTGTACCTCTCCAAGTGAACTTTTATCATGAATAAAATTTGTACATTTTTAGAATATTTCTCAGACTTTTTTTCTCCATTATTTAATATTATGTTGTTTGTTGCAATCGCCTGATTGCCATAGTGGGTTTTTAAAAAAATAGCTGTCTTCTTTAATATCATGTTTAGTGTTGAGCCACGCCCGTAGTGTTCGGGTTCGGTTCGGTTCGTCGAACACCGGGATGTTCGAGGAACTGTTCGTCGAACTGTTCGTCGAACACCTTAGAACACCGTCGAACACCGTTAAAACCAATGGCAGGCAAACAAAAACACATAGAAACACATAGAAAACACCTTCAAAGGTGTCCAAAAGCTGACAAACTGCTCAGAAGACGCTTTCTTTAAAAAAGCCGGCCGGCAATTCAGCAGCGGCATACACCGGTACCCGACAATTTAGACAAGAATGAATAGAGCCTCACACATAGATTAGATAGATAGAAACATGTCAGTCACATATATATGAAGTACAGTGACAGTGTTGCTTACTGTACTTGTCATTTAGTGTAAAGGATTTATTAAAAAATATAATAGTGTTTTCATGCACTGTCTCTTTAAAAAAGCCGGCCGGCAATTCAGCATCTGTACCCGACAATTTATAACAGACAGAATAGAGCTTCACACATAGATTAGATAGATAGAAACATGTCAGTCACATATATATGAAGTACAGTGACAATGTTGCTTACTGTACTTGTCATTTAGTGTAAAGGATTTATTAAAAAAAATAATAGTGTTTTCATGCACCGTCTCTTTAAAAAAGCCGGCCGGCAATTCAGCATCTGTACCCGACAATTTATAACAGACAGAATAGAGCTTCACACATAGATTAGATAGATAGAAACATGTCAGTCACATATATATGAAGTACAGTGATAGTGTTGGTTACTGTACTTGTCATTTAGTATTAAAATAAAGGATTTATTATTAAAAAAAATTGGCGTGGGGTTCCCCTTAATTTTAGTCTCTAGCGGAGGTTAAGCAGACAGCTGGGGCAGATGTTTGAAGCCTGGGAAGGGGGTAATACCCACGGAGCTTCCCAGGCTACTAATATGAGCCCCCAGCTGAATACATAGCCTTTACTAGCTATTAAAATGGGGGACCCCCCCAAAAAAATGACGTGGGGTCCCCCCTAATTTAATAGCTAGCAAAGGCTAGGCAGACAGCTGGGGGCTGATATTAATAGCCCAGGAAGGTAGCCATGAATATTGGCCCCCTCCCAGGCTAGAAACACCAGCCGTCAGCCGCCCCAGAAATGGCGCATTCATAGGATGCGCCAATTCTGGCACTTAGCCTCGCTCTTCCACGCTGCCCTGTAGCGGTGGCAGGGGGTAATAGGGCTGGGGTTGATGTCAGCTTTTAATGCCAGCTGACATCAAGCCCAGGTTAGTAATGGAGAGGCGTCTATAAGACACCCCCATTACTAACCCCATAGTCAAAGTTAAAAGAAAACACAAACACCCAGAATAAAGTCCTTTAATTGAAATAAAGACACAATCCTTTATTGTTCTAAATTAAACCATACTTACCATCACGCCCATTCCAGCTGAAGCCAACGATCTCCTGCAATAAAAGAAAAATAATAAAGCAACATCATCCTTACCTTTCCATGGTTCCCACGACAGCTTCAGCTCTGCTACATCGAGATGACAGGCTGGACCGCAGCAGAACGCTGCCATCCAGCCTGTCATCCCGCAGACACTGAGAAGCGCAGGCATGCTTGCGCTATGCAGTGTCTGGCTGTGACGGCATAAAGATGAGACGAGTTCATGTCCAATGAACTCGGCGCACCTCATGCAGGTCACTGACAGGTTGGGAAAATTCTCACGCTGAAGCGCTGAGTGCAGGAGAATTCTCCCACGCTGTCAGTGACGTGCATAAGGTGAGCTCATGTCCAATGAACTCAGCTCACCTCCTGCACGTCACTGACAGCGTGGGAGAATTCTCCTGCACTCAGCGCTTCAGCGTGAGAATTCTCCCACGCTGAAGCGCTGAGTGCAGGAGAATTTTCCCACGCTGTCAGTGACGTGCATAAGGTGAGCTCATGTCCAATGAACTCAGCTCACCTCCTGCACGTCACTGACAGCGTGGGAGAATTCTCCTGCACTCAGCGCTTCAGTGTGAGAATTCTCCCACGCTGAAGCGCTGAGTGCAGGAGAATTTTCCCACGCTGTCAGTGACGTGCATGAGGTGAGCCGAGTTCATTGGACATTAACTCGGCTCATCTGGATGCCCTCACAGAGAGACACTGTGGAGCGCAAGCAAGCCTGCGCTTCTCAGTGTCTGCGGGATGACAGGCTGGATGGCAGCGTTCTGCTGCGGTCCAGCCTGTCATCTCGATGTAGCAGAGCTGAAGCTGTCATGGGAACCATGGAAAGGTAAGGATGATGTTGCTTTATTATTTTTCTTTTATTTCAGGAGATCGTTGGCTTCAGCTGGAATGGGCGTGACGGTAAGTATGGTTTAATTTAGAACAATAAAGAATTGTGTGTTTATTTCAATTAAAGGACTTTTTTCTGGGTGTTGTGTTTTTTTTAAATACTTTACTAGAAATTCATGGTGGTCATGTCTAATATTGGTGTGACCCCATGAATTTTGGGCTTAGGGCCAGCTGATAATGCCAAGCTGGCCCTAACCCCTTTATTACCCAGTGAGCCACCGCATCAGGGCCCTGGATGAGTTGGGTACAGCGCCAGAAGATGGCGCTTCTATGAACGCGCCATTTTCCGGGGTGGCTGCGGACTGCAATTTGCAGCGGGGGTGGCCCAGAAAGCTTGGGCCTCCCTGCGCTGCGGATTCCAGCCCCCAGCTGCCTAGTTGTACCTGGCTGGACACAAAAACAGGGCGAAGCCCCACGTCAATTTTCTTTAAATTATTTCATGAAATAATTAAGAAAAAAAGGGCTTCCCTATATTGTTGTGTCCGGCCAGGTACAAATAGGCAGCTGGTGGTTGGGGGCAGCCCGTTCCTGCCTGCTGCACCTGACTGGACACAAATATAGTGCGAAGCCCCACGTCAATTTTTTTTTAATTATTTCATGAATTTCCTGAAATAATTTAAAAAAATTGAAGTGGGGCTTCGCACTATATTTATGTCCAGCCAGGTACAGAAGGCAGGAATGGGCTGCCCCCAACCACCAGCTGCCTATTTGTACCTGGCCGGACACAACAATATAGGGAAGGCCTTTTTTTCTTAATTATTTCATGAATTTCATGAAATAATTAAAAAAAATTGAAGTGGGGCTTCGCACTATATTTGTGTCCAGCCAGGTACAACTAGGCAGCTGGGGGCTGGAATCTGCAGCGCAGGGAGGCCCAAGCTTTCTGGGCCCCCCCGCTGCAAATTGCAGTCCGCAGCCACCCCGGAAAATGGCGCGTTCATAGAAGCGCCGTCTTCTGGCGCTGTACCCAACTCATCCAGGGCCCTGGTGCGGTGGCTCACTGGGTAATAAAGGGGTTAGGGCCAGCTTGGTATTATCAGCTGGCCCCAAGCCCAAAATTCATGGGGTCACGCCAGTATTAGACATGACCGCCATGAATTTCTAGTAAAGTATTTAAAAAAAACACAACACCCAGATTAAAGTCCTTTAATTGAAATAAACACACAATTCTTTATTGTTCTAAATTAAACTATACTTACCATCACGCCCATTCCAGCTGAAGCCAACGATCTCCTGCAATAAAAGAAAAATAATAAACCAACCTCATCCTTACCTTTCCATGGTTCCCACGACAGCTTCAACTCTGCTACATCGAGATGACAGGCTGGACCGCAGCAGAACGCTGCCATCCAGCCTGTCATGCCGCAGACACTGAGAAGAGCAGGCATGCTTGCGCTCATCAGTGTCTCGCTGTGACGGCATCCAGATGAGCCGAGGTCATGTCCAATGAACTCGGCTCACCTCATGCACGTCACTGACAGCGTGGGAAAATTCTCACGCTGAAGTGCTGAGTGCAGGAGAATTCTCCCACGCTGTCAGTGACGTGCATGAGGTGAGCTCATGTCCAATGAACTCAGCTCACCTCATGCACCTCACTGACAGCGTGGGAAAATTCTCCTGCACTCAGCGCTTCAGCGTGAGAATTTTCCCACGCTGTCAGTGACGTGCATGAGGTGAGCTGAGTTCATTGGACATGACCTCGGCTCATCTTTATGCCGTCACAGAGAGACAATGTGGAGCGCAAGCAAGCCTGCTCTTCTCAGTGTCTGCGGGATGACAGGCTGGATGGCGGCGTTCTGCTGCGATCCAGCCTGTCATCTCGATGTAGCAGAGCTGAAGCTGTTGTGGGAACCATGGAAAGGTAAGGATGAGGTTGCTTTATTATTTTATTTTTATTACAGGAGATCGTTGGCTTCAGCTGGAATGGGCGTGACGGTAAGTATGGTTTAATTTAGAACAATAAAGAATTGTGTCTTTATTTCAATTAAAGGACTTTATTCTGGGTGTTTGTGTTTTTTTTAACTTTGACTATGGGGTTAGTAATGGGGGTGTCTTATAGACGCCTCTCCATTACTAACCTGGGCTTGATGTCAGCTGGCATTATAAGCTGACATCAACCCCAGCCCTATTACCCCCTGCCACCGCACCAGGGCAGCGTGGAAGAGCGAGGCTAAGTGCCAGAATTGGCGCATCCTATGAATGCGCCATTTCTGGGGCGGCTGACGGCTGGTGTCTCTAGCCTGGGAGGGGGCCAATATTCATGGCTCCCTTCCTGGGCTATTAATATCAGCCCCCAGCTGTCTGCCTAGCCTTTGCTAGCTATTAAATTAGGGGGGACCCCACGTCATTTTTTTCGGGGGGTCCCCCATTTTAATAGCTAGTAAAGGCTATGTATTCAGCTGGGGGCTGATATTAGTAGCCTGGGAAGCTCCGTGGGTATTACCCCCTTCCCAGGCTTCAAACATCTGCCCCAGCTGTCTGCTTAACCTCCGCTAGAGCCTAAAATTAAGGGGAACCCCACGCCAATTTTTTTAATAATAAATCCTTTATTTTAATACTAAATGACAAGTACAGTAACCAACACTATCACTGTACTTCATATATATGTGACTGACATGTTTCTATCTATCTAATCTATGTGTGAAGCTCTATTCTGTCTGTTATAAATTGTCGGGTACAGATGCTGAATTGCCGGCCGGCTTTCTTAAAGAGACGGTGCATGAAAACACTATTATTTTTTTTAATAAATCCTTTACACTAAATGACAAGTACAGTAAGCAACACTGTCACTGTACTTCATATATATGTGACTGACATGTTTCTATCTATCTAATCTATGTGTGATTCTCTATTCCTTCTATTCTAAATTGTTGGGTACAGATGCTGAATTGCCGGCCGGCTTTTTTAAAGAGACGGTGCATGAAAACACTATTATTTTTTTTGATAAATCCTTTACGCTAAATGACAAGTACAGTAAGCAGCACTTTCACTGTTCTTCGTATATATGTGGCTGACATGTTTATATCTATCTAATCAATGTGTGAAGCTCTATTCTTTCGGTTCTAAATTGTCGGGTACCGGTGTATGCCGCTGCTGAATTGCCGGCTTTTCATGTTTCACTGTTGGCACTGTTCCCATCGATTTGGGCAATCACTGTAATGCCACAACCACTATGGCTGTGGCATTACAGTGAGTGGCAGACAATCCCTGCATGATTGGTGCTCTAAATAGCACCAGACATGTAGGACACGCTTTTGGTGCACGAACAGTTATCGAACATAACCTCGAACAGCCGAATTTTTTGCAAATCGTTCGGGTTCGTCGAACAACTCGAACACCGCCCAAAACAGCTCGAGTTTGAGATTGGCGAACAGTTCTAGTCGAACACCGCTCATCTCTAATCATGTTACCAATAAAAACTAAGTTAGAAAGAATGCATATATACTTTTATTAAGAATCAAATCAACTTTAAAAATGTTTTGAAATAATCAATATAGCAATAAAATGACAATTCAAAGTAGAGATAAAGGAAACTTTGCACTTTCCACTTTTCTTTTCAACGATCTTTTATATTTTGACAAAAATAAATTGCATTGATAGAACACAGAAGTACTTTGGTTTGCTGAACTTAGAACATTACAAGGTTAAGAGCATAAAGAGTAAATGCTTGCATGTAGTATACAAGAAAAAGAAAGTGAAATACCGTGAAGATACCATGCAAGTCTACAAAACATCAAGGATTGTTTAAATTAAGAATGTTTTCAATCCAAAGAACATGTTTTTCCGTTTTAAGAGCCATGTATTTAACCTTGTGGCTGAAATAAAACAATAAACCAGGTAACTGAAACCTGGATGGTGAAGAGGAAATCAGTAGTGCAGTAGCGGAAAAGGGCATATTGGACAATTGAAGGTGGTATTGGCTGTGTAATACCATAAATATTTCAGTTTTTGCTTTGAGGAATGTCCTCAATTCTCACAGAGAATGGCAAACTGAGTTCTACCATTGTTTCCAAATCTGTAGAAAAGAAGGTAGCTTATGTTGGGTTACAACACCCAGCTCTTGAAGGTGATGGAGTTGGTCTACTTTGATCAGTTAGTCAGTTATTGGAAGGCAGGCCATGGATTTCCATTGTATTGGACTAAGGAGATGTGATAGTGTACTTATAGATGGATATTTGTTCTTATAATCTTCAAGAAATACAGTACATAAAGAAAGATGTTTGTTTTTTAAGCAAGTTAGGTATATAACAGGTTCAGGAGATAAGGGAAATTACATATCTGCAAAAACATTGGTGTGCTGATCAGGACCAATAGATGTGCATGTTCACATTTTATTCCCAGGAGCATCTCAAGCATTGGTCAGATATAGTTGGGAACCATTTATATGTTTTGACTGAGCATGATTTTGAAAGAATTTTCCTGAACGTTTACATGTTGGTTCTGTAAGATTTTATAGATTGACCTCATGTTTCTCGAATGGAAATACAAGGTTTAAACCTCTATCCAAGAAAGAGATTACTATTTACTTCAATGGCAGATTTTTTGTGTGTAGTATTTTGTCGGTGGTAGAGATGAATATCTTATGAAGCATAATGACATTGTGTTAAAACATGCCTGATGAAGAATTTTAAGCAGTCTCGAAAGCTTGCAATTTGCCATGACTTTTTCAGTTAATCATTATAAGTTTTCAAACACTCAAGACTAGAGATGAGTGAATTGAGCAGCGGAGGATTGGGTTGAATTTCCTGAAGTTCGCGGTTTCTCGCAACATTGGACATTTTGAGATTTGATTTGCGGTTTGCAAAAAGAGTAAAAAAAAACAAAAAACATTTCCTACACTGCTGAAACTTCAGAGTGAGAAAAAATCATTTTACGTTGCCTAACGGGACTTCCCAAAATACCCAATAGCTATGCCATCCTATAGATTCAAGTACCTTGTACAGTGGTGGCAATCAAAGATCAGCAGTTTCCAGTTGAGCACAGTTTATATAGCAGAATTGATTTCTATCGCTAGAGTCATTGGGTAAGTCTCTCTTCTGTTGTGTGTAACATATTATGGACAGCGGGATTCTCACTTTCAGTCTCCTATAGTGAATAAGCAATTATCTCAGCACAGGATCATTTTAATTTAAACACTTCCAGTTGTGGAATTTATTATTATTCCAAGATTCAGCATAAAAGGTAGTTTTGTTCCTTTAGGATAGTTTTTGAGAGTTGAGTAAATATAGAAAATCATAAGTTTGTAGAAGGGATCAATACGACAATGAAGCCTAAAGGTGTTAGATTTCGAGAAATATACTGAGATAAGAAAATGTAATGTGTGAGATTGTCTAAAAGACTCTAATATGGATTGCTGAAATTTTTTGATGAAATGGTGATGTGATATTATCTTATTGTTTTCTCTAAAGTTATATTTTCTCTATATATTGCTCTCTTTCCTTCATCTGAAAAGCTGTCTATCGGGAATGGGAGGAAACTGAACTTTTGAGGATAAATGTAAAAGATATGGGTTTTGTTTGGAGACCTGATTTTAATCTAGTGGACTAGTGGATCTCTATAGGTGAAGTGTTTGGTGAAACTAAATGTTTATACTATCATAAATATTAAAAGAAAAAAGAAAATAAGAAAAACATAAATCAAATACATTCCAAAATACCTTTAATTAGAAAAAGTGTTTCTATGCCACATTCCTGCAGTCTCCAGGGTTAAATCAGAATTTCCACTGGGAGCACATCTTTCTACACATGAATGGAGGACAGCCAAGCTTTCTACTGCACATTCTCATTGGCACCTGCTATATCAACATTCCAGGATAGATTTCTCTAAGTATAGATGTGGCGCCATTTTAATTTTATAGTAATTATCTTCTTAGACAAAACTAGTGTGATGTGCTAATTAAGGTATTAAAGAAATCTGTCAGCAGCTTTTTGATATTTAATTAGAGTGCAGCATAATGTAGGGGGCATGATTCCGGGGATGTGTCACTGGCTCAGCAGCTAGATGTAGTTTCAGTACAATCAGTGTTTCATTAGCAGGAGATTATCACAGCAGGACTAGGTATCTTGTACCTGGTAGTCCAACTAATCTGTGTAACCACGCCCCCACTGCTGATTGGCAGCTAGCTGACAATGTACAATATACACAGGAAGCTGCCAATCCAGGGATATTGGGGGTTATACACAGCTGTGCATTCATAGCACAGTTATATCTACAGCAGAAAAAATATGGATTCTATCAAAACTGCATAAAGCAGTCTAGCAGGCGATAGCCCAATTCCAGCAGTGTATCTGCATCAACTTTACATCATGCTGCTCTCAGATTCCATAGCAAACACCTACTGTAGATTCAGTACAATCAAGGTTTTATCAGCAGGAGATTATCACTGCAGCACTAGGTAACTTGTGTCAGATAGCACAGCTAATCTGAGTAAACCTGTCCCCACCACTAATTGGCAAGTTGCTGACAATGTACAGTGTACACAGGAATCTGCCAGTAAAGGGTGTGGGTGGTGTTATACACAGCTCAGCATTCAAAGCACTGCTACATCTTCAACAGAGAAAATAGGGATTATATCAAAACTGCACCAAGCAGTCCAGTAAGTGATGAATTGCTGGAATTAAGTTCTCCCTCCTACATCATGTTGCTCTTGGATTCAATAACTAAAAAACTGCTGACATATTCCCTTTAAAATATTACTAATAAAAAAATATACAGTATATAGTCTCAGAAAACTCCTTAAATGCACAACCATTCCATCCTTCCTCCGAGACCAAGAAAACACAATGAGTAAAGAGACACTGGTGTAGAAAATAATAAGAAGGCCAGTTTTCAGAAATGGACAATCAGGATACATGTTGAGGATAGTGTACATTATTTTATTTATAAGACTGAGCAATGCAGGTCATTGAAGCACAGATCATTTATTTTGTAGTAGCAAAACTGCAGTGTTTTAGGAAGACATTTTCACCATAGTTTACTACTTGGATACTTTGTATAGGTTAAACAGTTAGGCTATGTGCCCATGATGCAGAAATACTCCAGATTTTTCCTGAGCGTTTCTGCATCTCCCTGGCAGCAAAAATGCATGCGGATTTTACATGCGTTTTTTCAGCCAGGGACAAGCATTTGTCACGCGTTTTTCACATGCGATTTCGCATGTGGGTTGTCAAGCGCTTTCCAAGCGATTTTAGCATCACTTGGAAAAGTGCTTGACAACTTGGTCACAATACATAAATCCATGGATTTTATATAGTGTGACCCAGTTAGTTAAAAAAAAAGAAGAAAATTTTAAAAAACTAAAAAAAAAACATTATACTTACCTTGTGATGGCCCCCGGTCTCCTTCTCCGGTCTCCCCGGTAGCTCGCGGTGGTGTAAAAGGACCTCCCATGACGTCATTTAGTCATGTGACAGGTCACGCGACCGTCAACATCAGAAGGTCGCGTGACCCGTCACATGACTAAATGATGTCATGGAAGGTTCTATTAGACCATCATGAGCCGCCGGCGAGCCAGGACGTATCACTAAGGAGATCGGGGGCCATCAGAAGGTGAGTATAATGTTTTTTTTTTATTTTAAATTCTTTTTTTTACAGGTACTTATGATACCCCGGTCTGGATGAGAGTCTCCTCTTCTCCTGACCTGGGTACCATCTGCACATTGAATCGCTTAATATCTGCATGTGCACATGTAGTCATACGGATATTAAGTGATTCAATGCAAGTCAATGGCGGCAAAAATGCCGCGCTTATGCAAAATAATTGGTAGTGCTGCGGATTTTCCGCAATGATTATCCGCAGCGGAAATTTGAGCAGCATGTGCACAGCACATGCGGATCATCATTGGGGAACATTGCAGACCTTCTACCGTTTTTCAAGGTGAGCTGGACCGCAGAGTGAAGGCAAAAGGGCCAACAAGTGCTAAGCATCTCTGGGAACTCCTTCAAGATTTTTGGAAGATCATTTCCGGTGACTACCTCTTGAAGCTCATCAAGAGAATGCCAGGAGTGTGCAAAGCAGTCATCAAAGCAAAAGGTGGCTACTTTGAAGAACCTAGAATATAAGACATATTTTCAGTTGTTTCACATTTTTTTTGTTAAGTATATAATTCCACATGTGTTTATTCATAGTTTTGATGCCTTCAGTGTGAATGTAAAATTTTCATAGTCATGAAAATACAGAAAAATCTTTAAATGAGAAGGTGTGTCCAAACTTTTGGTCTGTACTGTATGCAGCTGGATTAGTCCTCAGAAGGACTGATAGTTTAGATGTATATATAGCTGTGGAATGCCTCACTAAAACAACCCATTCTATCCCTCAATCAGCAGCACCTCTCCCTACGCTGCCTGTTTTCGGGGTAGACTTTGATGAGCATAGGGTCAACAGGTCTTATATAGACCTGATGACGCTATGCGGCCAGCCAATCACTGTAATGTCACAACCAACATGGCTACGGCATTACAGTGAGTGGCAGGCAATCCCTGCATGTTAGCTGGCTCCCTAAAGAGCACTAAACATAAGAGGAGGGGACCCGAATTTCGGCCCGAGCATCCCGAGCAGTAAGATACTTGGGCGAGTACCGAGCAGTGACGAGCATGCTCGCTCATCACTAATGAGAATGAAAGACAAATTTTATTGAAAATTTAATGAAAAATTGTAAGACAAAAGATAATCAATAGTGATGAGCAAGCACTAAAATGCTCGGGTGCTCGATGCTCAGGTCGAGCACATTGGAATACTCGGGTGCTCAACCCGAGCAACGAGTCCAATGTAAGTCTATGGGAAACTCAAGCATTTTTCAGGCGGCTCCCCCGGCGGTCTGCAGAGGGCCTAAAAATTGCCCAAATTGATGGAAACAGTGCTCAAATGACATGGAAGCAGCATGGGGAAGACCCCTGAAAGCATTTCTCACTCCCAGGTCACTTCTGTCAACAACGTTGTCAGAGATATTACGTCACTTTTACGGACTCACAATAAAACATACCAAAACGAAACCAAAATGGAATTTCCTGGGAAATATGTTAGGGAACATCCTTTCCAGGGTAATGACTTGTATATAAAGCAAAATAAATAACCAAAAACAAAAGTTCTCCTCCACACCATGGGCTATGTTCACACTTCGCGCTTTTGATGCGTTTTTTCACTTTTGCATTGCTTTCAACCGTGACAAATGCATTGACCAGGAAATGTCATTTTAACATTTTACAACCTTATCTGGCCATGTGGTGTGCGAGATATCATCAGACACATTGTGTTTCATTTATGAAGGAGGGACTCTGAGAGTCACAAAGCCTATTTTTATAGGGCCATCAGGCGGCCTTTACTATTCTTTAAGGGCCAGCAGTCGACCCTCACTATTCTTAGAAAGCCATCAGCCAGCTATGTTTCATTGTTCCCATTACTAAAGAGTGGGTCTTCTATACTGTTGTTGTGTAAGCAGTGAATGCCAGGGCTGCCCAAAATTTGGATACACACAATACCACTTTGAAAATTTGGATGCACCCCAATACCCCTTTAAAGAGACTTAGAGGAGGGCCTCCGGAAAATAATATTCCCATTATTAGGAATTAGGTCTCCCATTGTGTTTGCTTATGCAGTGAATGCAAGGGTTGCCAAAAATTTGGAGGCACTCCAATGTCCCTTGGAAGAGATGTGGAGGTCAAAGGGCCTCCTGAAAACAATGTTCCCAATATTAGGAAGTGGGTCTCACATTATGTTTGCCTATGCAGTGAATGAAAGGGTTGCAAAAATTTGGAGGCACTCCAATGCACCTTGGTAGAGACGTTGAGGTCAGAGATCCTCCTGAAAACAATGTTCCCATTATTAGGAAGTGGGTCTCCCATAGTGTTGGCCTATGCAGTGAATGCAAGGGCTGCCAAAAATTGGGAGGCACTCCAATGCCCCTTGGAACGGACGTGGAGGAGGGCCTCATAAAAAAATGTTCCCATTAGAAAGGAGTGGGCATCCTATACTTGTAATGCCCATGCACTAAGTGTATGGGCTGACAAACATTTACTCCTGGGGGGTATACATGAACAAACTGTATAAAAATTTTATTTACGGGCATCATAAACACCCTTTAAAAAAAATATGTGGGTGTTGCATCATGAACCACAGTCACCCTGGTGATATGGTGGTAGAGGACGAGGAGAAGGAGGAGGACAAGAGCAAATAGCCAAAATCAGGAAGTGTATACCTATGTCTGGGTGTGAAAAGGTGCATGGGAATACACCTCCCAAGAAAAGATACTGGATTTGAGTTTATGTTATGCTGCTATCATTCGGTGTTGTTGCGAAGTCTGGTCCAATCCAGCCCTTGTTCATTTTTATAAGAGTCAGCCTGTCAGTATTTTCAGTTGACAGGCGGATGTGCTTATCAGTTATAATTCCACCAGCGACACTAAAAACCCGCTCTGATAAAACGCTGGTGGCAGGGCAGGCCTGGACCTCCAAGGCATAGAGAGCCAGTTCATTCCACGTATCCAGCTTGGATACCCAATAATTATAAGGCACAGAGGAATCATGGAGGAAGTTGGTACGGTCAGCAAGGTACTCCCTCAGCATCTTCCCAAACTTTGCACTCCTTGTAATAGTATCCCGCACATCAGGGCCTATGCGGTGAGGGGGAGGCTGAGAAAACTGTCCCATAACTGTTACAGTGTTCCTCTGCCTCTGCTGGATTGAAGTTTTGTCTCTCTCGCCAGTACTCCTTGATTGTCCAATGAAGTGTGACCTCTGCCGCCAGTGTTTTCAGATGGGAATTTTTTTAATAGTTCCACAACATGGGCCTTCTGGTACAGCCCTATTTTTGTAGACCTGTCCGCCTCAGGAATAAGAGATATAAAGTTCTCCTTGTAGTGTGGGACTAGAAGTGTCACCAATCAGTAATGACTGTCACCCAAAATTTTGAGAACGCAAGGGTCTTGGGAAAGGCAGCGTAAAATAAACTCGGCCATGCGTGCCAGACTACTAACAGGCAAAACTTCCGTGTCCTCACCAAGAGGATGACTGACCATGCTCTCTTCCTCCTCCTCCTCCTCTCTGTCCTCTGGCCATCCACGCTGAATATACGATATGACAGCTGTGCAGGTAGTACCGTCTATAGCGCATGAAACTAGCTCCTGTCCTTCCTCCTCCTTCTCCTCTTCCTCATTGTCACCCAATACACAGTGGGATGAGATGAGGCTGAGCTGTGTGTAATCACCCTGTATGGTTCCTTGCTGCATCTCATCATGCTCCGCCTGCAATGCATCCTTTTTAATTGTGAGCAGAGAGCGTTTCAGAAGACATAGAAGCGAGATGGTGACGCTAATTATGGCCTCATCGCCGCTCACCATCTTGGTGGAGTCATCAAAGTTTTGGAGGATGGTAAATATGAAGAGCACAAGAGAAAAAAAAAGACGATAAAAAGAGCCTATAGGTTTGAAAAGTTTATAACAAATTTATTATGAATAATTAGGCAAACAGCAGGGGTAAGTGCAGATACAATAGGCAAAGCTTAAAACAACCCTCTCCACATAGCAACCTCCAAAATAGACCCTATATTGCACATAATCAAATCATTGATTTCAAATATATAGAAACAACAACAAATAGCATCTCCATATATGTTCATAAAGTAACAAAACTGGCAATACTGATTTTAATGATTTAGAACATATAATGTCCACTGCAATGCCCTAACAGCATGGATGGAGTAATTGAATGATTATTCCTACCACTCACTGCCTCAAACTCGTGTATAGTCCCCAGAACAAACACTGTATACATACCAGGGATGTCGGGCCAACGTCACGAGACAGTCACGGGGCAATCAAAAGATATGGGGGTCTATATGGATGATGCACACGTGGAGCAGGGATGCCCCGACGCGTGTTTCGGTCTTCCCTTCGTCAGGGGGCATGAAGGGAAGACCGAAGGAAGTGAGTGGTAGGAATAATCATTCAATTACTCCATCCATGCTCTTAGGGCATTGCAGTGGACATATTATCTGCACTCACCCCTGCTGTGTGCCTAATTATTCATAATAAATTTGTTATAAACTTTTCAAACCTAGAGGCTCTTTTTATCATCTTTTTTTTTCTCTTGTGCTCTTCATGTCTATTCGACGATGGAGTATATTTAGTCCACAACATGGTAGTATTGAGTATAGTATTAAATGTAATGGTGATTTAAAATATACACCCGAATTGTGGTGTACATACTACCCTTTCCAGGAATTGTGTCTATTAGGATGGTAAATATGTCTGACATCCATATCCACTCATGAGGTCTTATGTGTGGAGTCTTAATTGAATACCGACGGCCTTGTTGATGCTGGTACTCAACAACTGCCCTTTTCTGCTCACAAATCCTTCCCAACATCTGCAGTGTAGAGTTCCAATGCGTGGGGACATCACACACCAATCTGTGAGCCGGAAGCTGCAAACCCTGCTGAAGCACGGCAAGGGCGGCGGAAGCTGTAGGTGAATTTCTAAAATGGGCACACAGGCGGCATACTTTAACAAGCAGATCCGGCAGCTCCAGGTAGGATTTGACAAACCGATGAACCACGAGGTTAAGCACATGGGCCAGGCATGGTATGTGTGTGAGCTCTCCTCACTTCAGAGCCGCCACCAGGTTCCGGCCATTGTCACACAAGACCATGGCTGGCTGTAGGTTCAGCGGTGTGAGCCACAGATTTGCCTGCTCTTTCAGAGCTGTCCTCAACTCTTCAGCATTGTGCAGTTTGTCACCTAAGCATATTAGTTTCAGCACAGCCTATTGCCTCTTGGCCAACACATTGCTGCAGTGCTTCCAGCTTGTGACTGATGTGGTCATTTCGGAGATGGAGGCTGAAGAAGGGGAGGAGGCTGAGGAGGATGAGGTGCAGGAGCTGCGCTGAGACAAGGATGTGGACGTATTTCCTGATGCTGCCTGCTACTTTAGAGTGTGCAACGACAGGTGCAGGGCAGGAGGCATCTTCGCATGCACCATGGACAGGGGATTGGTTTGCATGCATGACAGCGGAAGAAGCAATGGTGCCACTCGCTGACACTGATCCTGGACCCAGGGGTTCGGCCCACAAAGTCGGGTTCTTTGCTGCTATGTGCCTGATCATGCTGGTGGTGATCAGGCTGGTCGTTTTGCCACACCTGCTGATGTTGGCCTGGCAAGTGGTGCAAATGGCCTTTTTGGGGTTATCGGCAGAGTCTTTAAAAAACAAGCAGACTCGGGAAGACCTAATAGTTGTACTGACAACTTCCTTCGCGTTGGTGCTACGGGGAACGGTTGCCTTCCCTCTGTCTGCGGCCACCACACTGCTTCTTCCTGCCTGTTGGGGTGCTCTGCCTCCCTCCCACTGTTTGCTGCTCTCCTCGCTGTGCATGTCCTCCTGCCAGGTTGGGTCAGTCACTATATCATCCACCACCTTGTCTTCCACTTCCGCACCCTAGTCCTCCTCCTGACTTTCTGCCAATTGTGTCTCATCATCGTCCACCTCTTGTGACACTTTCCCACCATCGCCTTCGTGTGACTGTGGCTGCTCAAATATTTGGGCATCACTACATGTGATCTGCTCTTGCCCCGCTTCAGGTAGACCGGTCGAAAGGCCAGAATCTAAAAATGGAAAAGTGAACAGCACTTCAGAGTATCCAAGTGTGGGATCAGTTGTCTCCGGGGACTCGGCATGGTGGGAGAAAGGAGGATCAGGGTGAGGATTATGCGTTCCAGTCAGCTACTGAGACTTGACCGTGTGGAAGACAGGGTGGTGGTGGCTAAGTGACTGGAAGCATTATCCGCTATCCAACCAACAACCTTTTGACATTGCTCTGTGTTCAATAGTGGTGTGCTGCAGTCCCCTAGGAATTGGGACAGGAAGGTTGGGCGAGAAGATGTGGGTGTTTGTTGTGGTACAATTTCACACTGAAATTTTTAATGGAGGCCAGAAATGGCAGTATTTTCTGACAACGTATATGTGATCCGTGTGACGGAGAAAACAGAGTTTTAAATACCTGGCCAGTAGGTAAGTAGTTTGAACAGCAAACTAGTGTGAATTGCTTCACTGACACACTGAAATTTTTAATGGAGGCCAGAAATGGCAGTATTTTCTGACAACGTATATGTGATCCATGTGACGGAGAAAACACAGTTTTACATAGCTGGATTTCTAGCCATGTAGTATGGAAAGGACCTGACTGTATTCTGCAGTGCCAACAAGCAAATGGCGCAGAAAAACGGTGTTCTCTGGATTGCTTTTTAAGCAAATAATGAGGACTAAGATCTAAAAAAATGTATTCCTGGCCCCTGAGACCTGGGCCTTTGTATAGAAATATCTAACAGCAGCAGAAGGCAGAATTGGAATGGAGCCTCTTGTGCTATATGCACTGCAGTCTGCTATATACACTGCCTGCCTATATACCCTGCCTGCCTGATATCTCTGCAGATGGATTAGTCCTCAGAAGGACTGTTTGTTAAGATGGATATGTGCAATGTACTTGTTTTCTCCCTACACTACCTAATACACAAGCAGATCTCTCCCTGACGCAGAAGCACCTCTCCCTTCTCTCCCTGATTCCGGAGTGACTTTGACGAGCACAGTGGCGCCAAGTCTGATATAGACCTTATGACGCTGTGCGGCCAGCCAATCACTGTAATGCCACAACCACCATGGCTGCGACATTACATTGAGTGGCAGGCAATCCCTGCATGTTGATTGACGCTCTAAAGAGCGCCAAACATGCATGGAGGGGACCCGAGCACACGCCCGAGCATCTCGCAAGTACTCGGCGAGCTCCGAGCATCTCGAGTATTGAGATGCTCTTGTGAGTACCGAGTACTTGCGAGTATGTTCGCTTCTCACTAATAATCAAAGCTGATGAGCATAAGAGTAATTTATAACTAATGATACAGACTTGAATGCAAGATAAATAAAAGCTTAATACCAAATAGCAAATACTTAAATAGTAAAAAAGGGGGTAAATTCAATAGTATGATAAAGTATATACAGTGTGATCCCAATATTACAGATGTATACCAGGGTATCTAAAGTAACATAAGGTGTATTTGTGAGAGGAGCTCAGTAAGTTAAGGTAAAGTATCATGCATTAGGAAAAATACATACATCCCATAGATAGGGGATGTAAACATAAGCAGTGGCATAAGAGAGTCTTACCAGCCAATGGAAAAACTGCACCGGAGGCAAGTTTTACACCTAGTTTCGTCTAGGGGTTGCAATCTCTGTAGTCAACCACACTTGTGCGCTTTAAAGAGACCTAAAATGAAGGGACACTGCCGGAATAGAGACCAGAAAGAGTTTGAAGTCACTCCATCTGCCTTATTATAGTGAGTAATTTCATCTGGAGTTAAGTCTGAATCATGTTTTTGCAAAAATTACATAGAAACTCCAATGTAAGCCTTCAGGGGAGAGCACAGGATAAATGTGAACCAAGCCTTATTTAGATTTTGGGAGGCAGAATGAATAAATAGACAGCAGTACAAGATTAGCTCTTAGTTTTTTTTTTGTGCTGCTCACCATGCGGTATAATTGATAAGACAAATTTTTTCTATGGGTCGGTGCGATTACTTCGATACCAGATTTATATTGCTTTATGTTTTGGTGCTATCACACACTAAAATGCTTTTTTCTAACAAAAAAATGTTTCATTGCCACATTCTGTAACGTTTTCATTTTTTGTCGAACATAGTTATATGATTGTGATAATACAGCCTATAATTTTAATCTGCCAGATAGAGATGAGCGTTGTTCGACTTGAACTGTTCGCCAATCTCAAATTCGAGCTGTTTTGGGAGGTGTTCGAGTCGTTCGGCGAACACGAAAGATTTGAGAAAAATTCGGCTGTTCGAGGTTATGTTCGATAACTGTTCGTGCACCAAAATCATAACTGGATTTTTTCTCAGTAATGATGAAAATTAATGTTAATACGCAGTTTGAGTGTACAGCTGGGCGGGGGGAGGGGCAGGGGATGGATCTCTGGAGGAATAATGAAGATCTCCATTTTTTTTTCTCTTACCCGCATTTACAGTGGGGAGGTGCAATCTGTCAGCCTATCAGCAGCGCACACACGGAGCGAAGTGCTTTTTTTCACACAAGCAAGGGCATGTGTAATTGGCAGTGTATGTCACATGTCCTTGCCCTATAAGACACAGCCATTTTCCCCGTCGCCACCATTTTCTCACTGCTGCAGCTGCATGTTAGACGGCACACTGTTGCTGTGTGCGCTATACCTTGTTAATTTCAAGCCAATTTTCACACAAATCTACAGACAGCTTGGGTTGGGAGTAGGGAATAGGTGTGATAGCAGTCCTTTTAAGGACTAGGTTACAGCATTTCCTACGACTTTTATCAGGCTGGTCTGTGCTCTTGAATAGATAGGTTGTGGGAGTAAAGACTAATTGTAATTGCAGTCCTTTTAAAGACTAAGTTACATCAGTTCCTATCAGTTTTTGACAGGCAGGTCTGTGCCAGTGCTGTGCAAGTTTTTTTCAAAGCATTTGGCTGAATCTAGCAAAGCTAATCCTTTTTGGCCTATTGCAGAGTGTGTTAGTCAGTGGAGTAGCCTATCTGTGTTGCAAGATACACCACCTGTGTATAGAATACCAATTTTTTTACTGCACCTAGTGAAGTAAAATCTTTTGGGCATAGCATCATTCTATTAGTCCATCTATACTGACCTCCATCAGGTTGCAAATTCAAAATAATTTTTTGTCTGCATCTAGCTCTGAAAAAATATTTGGGCTTCTAGCAGTGTGTGGGACTTGTTCTATTAGTCCATCTATACTGACCTCCATCAGGTTGCAAATTCAAAATAATTTTTTGTCTGCATCTAGCTCTGAAAAAATATTTGGGCTTCTAGCAGTGTGTGGGACTTGTTCTATTAGTCCATCTATACTGACCTCCATCAGGTTGCAAATTCAAAATAATTTTTTGTCTGCATCTAGCTCTGAAAAAATATTTGGGCTTCTAGCAGTGTGTGGGACTTGTTCTATTAGTCCATCTATACTGACCTCCATCAGGTTGCAAATTAAAAATATTTTTTTGTCTGCATCTAGCTCTGAAAAAATATTTGGCCTTCTAGCAGTGTGTGGGACTTGGTCTATTAGTACATCTATACTGACATCCTTCAGGTTGCAAATTAAAAATATTTTTTTGTCTGCATTTAGCTCTGATAAAATATTTGGCCTTCTAGCAGTGTGTGGGACTTGTTCTATTAGTCCATCTATGCTGACCTCCATCAGGGTGCAAATTAAAAATAATTTTTATCTGCATCTAGCTCTGAAAAAATATTTGGGCTTCTAGCAGTGTGTGGGACTTGTTATATTAGTCCATCTATACTGACCTCCATCAGGTTGCAAATTAAAAATAATTTTTATCTGCATCTAGCTCTGAAAAAAATATTTGGCCTTCTAGCAGTGTGGGAGACTTGTTCTATTAGTCCATCTATACTGACCTCCATCAGGTTGCAAATTAAAAATAATTTTTTGTCTGCATCTAGCTCTGAAAAAATAATTGGCCTTCTAGCAGTGTGTGGGACTTGTTCTATTAGTCTATCTATACTGACCTCCATCAGGTTGCAAATTGAATATAATTTTTTTCTGCATCTGGCTCTGAAAAAATATTTGTCCTTCTAGCAGTGTGTGGGACTTGTTCTACCAGTCCATCTATACTGACCTCCATCAGGTTGCAAATTCAAAATAATTTTTTGTCTGCATCTAGCTGTGAAAAAATATATGGCCTTCTAGCAGTGTGTGGGACTTGTTCTATTAGTCCATCTATACTTACCTCCTTCTGGTTGCAAACTGAATATAATTTTTTCTGCATCTACCTCTGAAAAAATATTTGGGCTTCTAGCAGTGTGTGGGACTTGTTTTATTAGTCCATCTATACTGACCTCCATCAGGTTGCAAATTAAAAATATTTTTTTCTGTATCTAGCTCTGAAAAAATATTTGTCCTTCTAGCAGTGTGTGGGACTTGTTTTATTAGTCCATCTATACTGACCTCCATCAGGTTGCAAATTAAAAATAATTTTTATCTGCATCTGGCTCTGATCAAATATTTGGCCTTTTAGCAGTGTGTGGGACTTGTTCTGTTAGTCCATCTATACTGACCTTCATCAGTTAGCAAATTAAAAATAATTTTTTGTCTGCATCTAGCTCTGAAAAAATATTTGGCCTTCTAGCAGTCTGTGGGACTTGTTCTATTAGTCCATCTATACTGACCTCCATCAGGTTGCAAATTGAATTTAATTTTTTTCTGCATCTAGCTCTGAAAAAATATTTGTCCTTCTAGCAGTGTGTGGGACTTGTTCTACTAGTCCATCTATACTGACCTCCATCAGGTTGCAAATTGAATATAATTTTTTTCTGCATCTAGCTCTGAAAAAATATTTGTCCTTCTAGCAGTGTGAGGGACTTGTTCTACTAGTCCATCTATATTGACCTACATGAGGTTGCAAATTCAAAATAATTTTTTGTCTGCATCTAGCTCTGAAAAAATATTTGGGCTTCTAGCATTGTTTGGGATATGTTCTATTAGTCCATCTATACTGACCTCCATCAGGTTGCAAATTAAAAATATTTTTTTGTCTGCATCTAGCTCTGAAAAAATATTTGGCCTTCTAGCAGTGTGTGGGACTTGGTCTAATAGTCCATCTAAACTGACCTCCATCAGGTTGCAAATTAAAAATATTTTTTTGTCTGCATCTAGCTCTGAAAAAATATTTGGCCTTCTAGCAGTGTGTGGGACTTGTTCTATTAGTCCATCTATACTGACCTCCATCAGGTTGCAAATTAAAAAAAATTTGTATCTACATGTAGCTCTGAAAAAATATTTAGGCTTCTAACAGTGTGTGGGACTTGTTCTACTAGTCCATCTATACTGACCTCCATCAGGTTGCAAATTCAAAATAATTTTTTGTCTGCATCTAGCTCTGAAAAAATATTTGGCCTTCTAGCAGTGTGTGGGACTTGTTCTTTTAGTCCATCTATACTGACCTCCATCAGGTTGTAAATTAAATATAATTTTTTGTCTGCATCTAGCTCTGAAAAAATATTTGGCCTTCTAGCAGTGTGTGGGACATTTTCTATTAGTCCATCTATACTGACCTCCATCAGGTTGCAAATTGAATATAATTTTTTTCTGCATCTAGCTCTGAAAAAATATTTGTCCTTCTAGCAGTGTGTGGGACTTGTTCTACTAGTCCATCTATACTGACATCCATCAGTTTGCAAATTCAAAATATTTTTTTTTCTGCATCTAGCTCTGAAAAAATATTTGTCCTTCTAGCAGTGTGTGGGACTTGTTCTACTAGTCCATCTATACTGACCTCCATCAGGTTGCAAATGAAAAATAATTTTTTTCTGCATCTAGCTCTGAAAAAATATTTGGCCTTCTTGCAGTGTGTGGGGCTTGTTCTATTAGTCCATCTATACTGACCTCCATGAGGTTGCAAACTGAATATAATTTTTTTCTGCATCTATCTCTGAAAAAATATTTGGGCTTCTAGCTGTGTGTGGGACTTGTTCTATTAGTCCATCTATACTGACCTCCATCAGGTTGCAAATTGAATATAATTTTTTTCTGCATCTAACCCAGCCAATAGTTTTGGCCTAATACCACAGTTTGGCCACTCAGCTCTGCTCGGTTCCCATCCATTGTTTTTTTGTGCAAACAACTCCAGAGTTGTGAATTAGTTAACCACCAAAATGAGTGGAAAAAGGCCTGCTGCTGGTGGAAAGGGGAATAGGCGTGTTGGGAAGGGGAAAAAAGGTTGTGTCCGTGGGGTAGGTGTTAAAGCAACAGTAACATCTGCAGAAGAAAGACCATCTGCCAGCCAAACTAAAATGTCTACTTCTTTTAGTGGACAATGTGATAAGATCCCTTTCTTACGGCCACGCCAATCGCTACAAATTCCAGATGAGGCACAAAAACAGCAGGTGCTTCATCGGATATCAAGTGTTACTTTAAGTGGGCTCTCCTCCACATCAACTTCAACATCACAAATACTCCAGTCCTCAAAGGTGTCACCCCCATCGCACTTGCTTACTCACAGCTCCAAAATCTCCAGCTGCCCATCTGAGTATGAGGTAGAACAGATGGTTGAGTCTGCAGAGCTGTTTACTCATACTATAGCCTGGGAATCAGAGGTCGGCTCCAGCGCTTCTGTGAATCCAGACGAGAAAATGATCTGCACTGATGCCCAGAATCTTTATGAGTCAGATCCAGGACCAGACGCTGAAGGTTCTGACCATAATGTAGGCCCTCATTCCCAAACTGTAACTCCTGTTGGTGGAGACAATGAGGAAGACGATGATGAGACTCAAATACCTGATTGGAGCGACAACTTTAGTTTTTTGTCAGGGCAGGAACAGGTTGGCTCTGAGGACGACGGGTGTGATAACGCACAGGGTGATGATGATGAGGTTGGAGATCCCACTTACTGTCAACCCACAGGCAGCCAAGAGATGAGGTCAGCAGAGGAGGTGGAGGAGAATGCTAGTGACGACGAGGTCAGGTTGCGCCTTCCTGGACAGAGACGTAGTACTGGAAGCACATCAACAACTGCATCCTCAAATACAACTCTGCCTCTCACCACAAGTTGTGGTGGCTCTTCAGGTCGCATGGGTGCTAAGCCTTGCATAGCCTGGGCATTTTTTCAGATCGATAAAGATGACCTAACTCATGTTATCTGTAACATTTGTCAGCAAAAGCTAAGTAGAGGCCAAAAAATATATAGTTTGAGTACTTCATGCATGAACCGGCACATGGACGTGAAGCATAAGTTGCAGTGGGAAGTTCACTGTGCTACAATGCGGCCTAGCCGGCCGGGCCAACCACCGTCTGAGATATCTTGTGCATCCGCGGCCTCTTCATCCTCTGTGACTGGGGGGACAGCGGTCACACCTGTTTTGGGGCGCAGACCTGCCACCTCTTTACCCGCAACAGCCACCTTGATTGGCAGGTCATCATTTTCTTTGGAGTTGGTAACACCAGCTGGTGTTGAGCGCTGTCCGACATCGATAGCACCACCTTTGGATCAAAGCAACCTAACATGTCCGCCTGCATCTTCCTCACAGACCGGCAGTTTGCCGGGGACACCCTTATCAACCCCGTCTAAGCACAATAGCCAGCCCTCGGTCCCTCAGATGTGGACAAGTAAAAGACCATTTCCTCCTAGCCATGAGAAAGCTAAGAGGTTGAATTTCACCATCTGCAAGCTCTTGGCTACAGAAATGCTGCCTTTCTGCCTGGTGGACACAGAGGATTTTCGAGACCTTATGTCCGTCGCAGTGCCCCAGTACCAGATGCCCAGTCGGCACTACTTCTCAAAGAAAAGTGTGCCTGCGCTCCACCAGCATGTCGCACACAACATCACCGCTTCTTTGAGAAACTCTGTGTGTGACAGGGTGCATTTCACCACAGACACTTGAACGAGTAGGCATGGAAAGGGGCGTTACATGTCACTGACTGGGCTCTGGGTAACTATGGTGACAGCAGGACAAGGGGCTGCTGTCCAAGTCTTGCCATCCCCACGAGTTGTGTGTCAATCCTCTTTATCTCAAAGTTCCTCCACTGCTTCTGCCTCCTCAAACTCCTCTCGGTCCTCCACCTGCACCCAAAGCCTGTCTGGTCATGCCACAAGCTTTCTAACTGCACAGAAGGCATCCTGCACACCTCCTTACTATGCTGGCAGTAGGGCTCAACGTCATCAGGCGGTTTTTACTTTGAAATGTCTGGGAAATGTGAGTCACACAGCTGAGGAGTTGTGGTCAGCTCTGGAGAACCAATTTCATGAATGGTTGTCTCCACTGGACCTGAAACCAGGGAAGGCCGTGTGCGACAATGCTGCAAACCTGGGTGTGGCCCTTCACTAGGGCAATGTCACACACGTGCCTTGTATGGCTCACGTGTTGAACCTGGTTCTCCAGCAATTTTTAGCCCACTATCCCGGACTAGATGGCCTTCTGCAGAGGGCACGGTCGCTGTGTGCTCACTTCCGCCGTTCGCATCCCGCAGCTCAGCGACTTACCTCTTTACAGAAGTCGTTGGGCCTGCCACTTCACCGGCTAAAATGCGATGTGCCTACCCGGTGGAATTCAACTCTGCACATGGTGCAGCGACTGTGGCAGCACCGTCAAGCCTTGGTGCAATACGTTCTGATGTATAGCCTGGGCCAACGAGATCCAGAGGTTGGGCAAATCACACTGGAGGAGTGGTCTCAGATCAGGGACCTATGCACCCTTCTGCACAGTTTTGAAATGGCGACGAAGATGTTTAGTGCTGACGATGTCATTATCAGCATGACTATTCCGGTGATTTACATGCTGGAGCACATGTTAAACAGAATTCGGAGTCAGGTGGTGGCACAAGAGGAGGTGGAGGAAGTAGAGGAGGAGGAGTTGTATGCGGAAGGGCTAACATCTGCAAGGTCCAGACGGTCGGCAGCACCAAGGTGGCAGGCATGTGAGGGTGGGGGATATGGTTTTACCAGGGTGCATGGTAGCAGCCAAACTAGTGAGGAAGGTGCAGGAGCCCAGGAAGAAGTGGAGGACGAACTGATGGAAGACTCATCAGATGAGGGAGACTTTGATCACATTTCTGTTGTGCGAGGTTGGGGGGAGAGGACAGAGGAAGGAAGCATGATTGTTACCTCGCCACCAACACAACAGGGACTTGGTGCTCCTGGATGCGCAACACACATGAGTGCCTTCTTGCTGCACTACCTGCAACATGACCCTCGAATTGGGAGAATTAGAAATAATCCTGACTACTGGGTTGCCACACTGTTAGATCCCCGGTACAAAAGTAAATTTGCAGAAATTATTCCTGCCATAGAAAGAGATGCACGCATGCAGGAGTATCAGCAGAGACTGTTGCAGAATCTTACATGTGCTTTTCCACAAAACACCACTGGTGCACTTACTGAATCTCACAGTTCCAACTTGCCAACCGTGGGAACGTCGAGTGTTCAGCACTCAAACCGTAGCAGAAACACAGTATCTGCTGGTAACATCAATTTTGCGGAATCATTTCACCACTTTTTAGCCCATCCTTTGCAAGGCCACAGGAGACAAGAAGTCTGACACATAGTCAACGCCTAGAGACGATGGTACAGGAGTATCTCCAAGTGAACATTGAAGCCATGACTGTGTCACTGGACCCTTGCTCTTATTGGGCTTCCAATCTGGATAAATGGCCGGAGCTAGCCACTTACACCTTGGAGATCTTGTCATGCCCCGCAGCCAGCGTTCTATCTGAACGTGTGTTCAGCGCTGCTGGTGGTGTGCTGACAGATAAGCGCACGCAGCTCTCCACTGATAATGTAGACAGACTCACATTTATAAAGATGAACAAATCATGGATCTGAAATGACTTTCCTACCGCTGTGTCATCCTGGGGAGAGAAAAAGCTTGATGATTGGTTAAAATCACCTCACCAACCATTTTAAGCTTTCAAATTACTAATCATGTTTATCTGTATCTTGGCTGGAAAATTATTTGGGCTTTGTAAAAGTCTGCAGTACTGATTCTATTAGGCCATCTATACTAAGCTCCACCAGATTTAAAATTACTAATCATGTTTATCTGTATCTTGGCTGGAAAATAATTTGGGCTTTGTAGCAGTGTGCATTACTGATTCTATTAGGCCATCTATACTAAGCTCCACCAGATTTAAAATTAATAATAATTTTTAGCTGCATCTAGCCCGGAAATTAATTTTGGGGCTCTGAGATGCGCAAGACACATAAGTGCCATCTTGCTGCACTGCCTGCAACATGACCCTCATATTGTCAGAATTCGAAGTAATCCTGACTACTGGGTTGCCACACTCTTAGATCCCCTACACTCTTCGATCAACCTTTTCATTTTAATAAAGACCAAAAAAATGGTCATTTTTGAAATTATAAGCATTAGCAGGTTATTAGAAACTGAAATCAAACAGTTTTCAACTCAAAACTTTATTCTAGGTGATGTTACATTTGCACATAGGACCCCTTGTTCGAAAGGTGCTTCTGAAGTCTCTCGTCCATTGAATTTGTCAGGTTTTGGATGGTTTCTGCTTCAATTGTTTTGCATGAGGACAGAATACCATCCCAGAGCTGTTGCTTAGACGTGAACTGCCTGCCGCCATCATAGACACTCCTTTTGATGATGCTCCAGAGGTTCTGAATGGGGTAGAGGTCAGGGGAGCATGGGGGTCGCACCATAAGTTTGTCCCCTTTTATGCCCATATCAGCCAGAGATGCAGATGCGTTATGTGCAGCATGAGACGGTGCATTATCATGCATAAAAATGATCTTGCTGTGGAATACACGGTTCTTCTTCTTGAACCATGGCAGGAAGTGCTGTTTGAGAAACTCCACATACATTATGGAGTTCATCTTTACCCCTTCAGGGATCCTAAAGGGGCCGACAAACTCTCTCCCCATGATTCCAGCCCAAAACATTACTCCACCTCCTCCTTGTTGGCGCTGTAGCCGTGTTTGCGTGGGGTGTCCATCAACCAGCCACCCTCCACTCCATCCATCTGGACCATCGAGCGTTGCACGGCACTCAACAGTTTTGAAATCAGTATTCATGTAATGTTTGGCCCACTGGAGCCGTTTCTGCTTGTGTGAAGTGGATAGAGGAGGTCGACAGGATGGCGTATGCACAGCTGCAAACCTCTGAAGGACCCTGCATCTTGTTGTTCGGGGGACGTTGGAGCCAACAGCCGCTTCAAAAACTTGTCTGCTGCTATGACAAGGCTTTTTTGCCGCTGCTCTTTTAACCTGACGTAATTGCCTGTAGGAAAGAGTCCTCAATTTGCCCTTATCAGCACGCACACGTGTGTACTGTGAATCAGCTACATACTTCTTGATTGCCAAGACACTTCATCCTGATCATCGCACAATGTTGATTGTAGTCATGCCTTGACCTAAACACTCCACAATTTGTTGCTTCTCAGCAGCCGACACATCCTTTTTCTTTCCCATTTTGGCAGAAAATGTAGGCTGCTTAATAATGTGGGACAGCCTTCTTAAGTAGTCTTACCTTTCATTGGACACACCTGCCAAACTAATTAGCACAGGTGTCTGCAATTGCTTACAGTGATATAAAGAGCCCTGACACACATCACCATCAATGAGTTTAACTGACAAACAAACAAATTCTTCCCTTATCACTCCTAAACACTTTTTGCATAATAATTTGGAACACAGTGTACATGTGCTTTTCCACAAAACACCAGTGGTTCACGTAGTGAATCTTACAGTTCTAACTTGCCAACTGTGGTCTGTATGGAGTTGTTCAATAAAGGGCCCAAAATTAAGATAACATAGATGGGAGAGGTCTCTATGAATAGGAATTCCTAATTATTTGATACCTTGAGAGGGCCAGGCAAAGGGAAAGTTGGACTGGATGGAATCCTGTATGGATTTGGGGAGGGAGACATCGAGGGCCTCAGACTTCGCTGCATTGATTTTAAAATTTGACCATGTAACAAAGTGATCTATTTCAGCCATAACAGCAGGGATGGATATATGTGATTGAGTGATATATACTAGGACATCATCAGCAAATAGAGAGCACTTGTACTCGGTGCCTCCCACCTCAATCCACCTAATATTGGGGTTATGTCGAATTGATGAGTACAGGTGCTCCGTCACTAGGATGTATAAGAGAGGGGACAGAGGACTTCCCAGCCTGGTACCATTGGTGATTATGAAAGGTGATGAAAATGTTCTGATGCGCACCCTGGGCCTTGGGACACCCGGAGCCGGACCCTTTTTGGTGGATGCTGGTGGTTGTAGTCTCCGTGGAGGCGACCCGGTTCCATGGCTCAGGGCAGTCAAACCAGTGGCGGAACTATTTATGTGGTTTTGATGTTTAAATGTCCGACTACGCCACCCGTGGATTGCGGTCAGAGTGAACCGCCACTGCAGGGCAGACCGCTGAGGCTGGTGTTGTGGGTGCAGCAGAACGTAGCATAACTCCCCATGGGAGGAGAATAGCCTCAGGGCAGTGTATGCGGAGGATGGGGGTGATGGTGCAGGGCAGCAGCAGTAACAACACGGAGTCAGTGATGCCGTCCAGGACCTTTACTCACAGTTCTTATTATCCAGACCACGTCTGCAGGTAACGGCTGCCCACGTCGTACTGTGCTCACCAGGAGAGGGGCTCAGACAACTCCCAGATAACTTTGGAGCGCTTCACAGGACCCCCTTTGTGTGTCCTTTGTCTGGCCTTTCTTACCAACCCTTCTGTCCGTCTGCCTCGGGCTTCCTCTTGGTAAACTTGGCGCCAGTTTCCCTGACCCTATGTGGTGCCTTCCTAGCGGGTGTAGCGAGGGGCTGCGCCACATAAAATGTCACAACCTCCGGTTTCTAGCTGAGGGTCATTTCCCGCCTCCACTAGTTTCGGGGACCGGTCTCCTCCTTTGGCCTGACCCCTCCACGCTGGTGGATTCGGGCGTGCGGTGGCGACTCGCCCGTCCGCACCCCTGGGATCCCTTCGTTCCTCGTTCCTGGAGCCTTCTCCGCTCCTCTTCCTTCCTTCTCCTTCTTCCAGGCCTGGGCCCCTGTTACTGTGCCCGCCTCCGGAGCAGAGTTCATGCAGAGCTCCTGCTCCCTGTCACTTCTGCTCAGACTTCTCTGCACTGAACTAAGATGGTGCCCACCTTTTATACTCCCTTCTCAATGCACCCAGGAACTGCTTCCTCCCTGCTCCTGCACTACAGGGTTCCCCTTCCTCAGTGTTCCCTCCCCCCACCCCAGTCAGGGACAGGGACTGTCGTGCCCATCTCAGGGGCATATTGGTCGCCCTGCCCCACGGCAATGTGGTGTAATGCATGCAGGTGTCGGGTCCTGATCCACACTCCATCCTTACCTGAGAGTGAGATATCACACCTCTGGGTGAGGTGCAATACCTCTGTAGCAACCGAGCCCTCATAGTGCTACAGTTCCATTTATCTTCAGCCTAGGTGACGTATTGCGATACAGGGCCGTGATTTTGGCTATAAAAGGGTCCCCTAGACCCCTACCCCAAACTTTTTAAGTGAATAATATAAGGCGTGCCAGGAGACTCTATGGAATGCTTTCTCAGCATCCAACGAGAGTATCTAATTACAAATTTTTAACTGCATCTAGCCCAGGAAATACTTTGTGCCTAGTAGCAGTGTCTGCTAGTCAGCAGATTATCCTGGCTGTTAAGCAAGCTACACCACCTGTAGTTAATTTTTTCAAAGGAAATGCTTCGGGACCACGGGATACTCAGTAAAGAGCATCAGGAGGCACCCCAAGGCATAGGGGTTGGGACTGGCAGTAGGATGCCTTGCGGTGGACAGCCGAGCTCGATCCTTATAAAAGCTTTTTAACTGCAGCAGCTTTAGTGGACACTACTGGAGCTGGAATTACGCGGCTGCTGGCATGAAACTTGCCCTCCAATAGATCCTTGTAAAAGGATTTAAAGTGTATTCATTCAAATTATAGAGACAATTTAAATTAAAAAGCTTAGAGCTGCCTCCACCACAGGGGGGCTCGCTCAACCCACCAGCGGACAGGCACCAGTATTGGGAGAGGGGGGCTGGCCGTCAGGGTTCACCGCGGCTCTGGCACAAACCCGGCGACACGGAGGTGGCACGGGCAGGAGCGGACTGGCCGTGTTGGCTTCTCACTTTTTGGATTTTAGAAGGGCATGACATGCCTATATCTGTGTCTCCCCCTCCTTTTACTCCTCCACCTCTTTTCTTTTCGCATGACTATATGTACTTGTCACTTTTCCATGTGTTAATTATGTCTTCTGAGCAGTTTGTCAGCTTTCGGAGACCTTTGAAGGTGTTTTCTATGTGTTTCTATGTGTTTTTGTTTGCCTGCCATTGGTTTTAACGGTGTTCGAAGGTGTTCAACGAACAGTTCGACGAACAGTTCGGCGAACACACGGGTGTTCGACTAACCGAACCAAACTGAAACACTACGGGGGTGGCTCAACACTACTGCCAGACGATTAGATTTGTTAATCCAAGAGAAATACACTATTATCTTTGACTTGACTTATAAACGTATGTGTATTTCTGTGGCTAGTCAAGAAGGACATACTATTATTTATATAACCCTGATTGTTGTCTCGTCTTGGGTCTGAGAACAATGAATGTTTGCTAAATATACTGATTAGCCTTCGTGTGGCTTGTTGACTCACAAGACAGAAGGACAAACATTGCAAATGCATTAAATGCTCAAACAATGAGACTTGAGCTCTGCCCTTTCCCCCAACCTGTGACTGATGACCTTAGCCACATACTGTATGTAAATATAAAAAGGGTTTTCTATCTGGCTGAAAAGAGAATCAAGGAGAATGAGATAAAATTTTACAAGGAGAATCAAAGATAAGACTCTCTTGACACCATCAGCATGGTAGCATGGCTTTATCCAAAGAGACACAGATTTGGATTCTACATGATTCCAGCCTAAGGATATATGGCGGATCTACTCCATTGACCATCAGAGAGCCCATGGATTCATTTGGGGAGACCAGGTTGGGACGATGAAGTCACCTGGCCCCATTGATATGTTGTTTAGGGATGCCATGTGGGTCCCTCCGGTCACTTGGAACCCATGGAGACATTCATAGAAGCCACATTTGTACCAACTGGTCACCTGGCCCCATGGAAACTCTTGGAGAGACCAGGGTGGGCACCTCGGGTCTCCTGGCATTGTACCTCAATGGACTGTCGGTTTCCTAAGCTTGCCACTACCTTCTTTTGATGGGATCCCGCCAGAAGCGGGGGGGGCACTGGTTGAGGCAGCTGGCCCTGGAAATCCCAGACTTGCAGCTGTTCTATACCAGGAGGGTGAAGTGGAAGTGTGAGACTGTGTAATGTTGTACCATCTTGGGTATTTGCTGGGACTGTTCTATCTGTTTATTGTCTGCTTTGTGGTTCAATAAAGTATTGCCATGCCGTTTTACCCATGGAAGAACCCGGGTCTTCACAATGACAATTTATTTTTTGTTTAAAGGGTTGAATATTTTTTGGGTTCCATTTTGGGGTACATATCTTACTTTGATCGCTTTTTACTCAGATTTTTCTGAAGCAGCATGAGCAAAAATCGGCAATTCAGTTATTGTTTTTAAATTTGTTTGCGCAGTTCACAGTGCTATAAATGTGATTGTTTTTTAATGCTTTGCTACTTTTACAGACTAAAAATATTATTTACCAAGGAATGAATTTGTTTTTGCATTGACGTATTCTGAGAGTTTTAACTTTTTTACCTTTTTGCTGACTGAGCCATATTAGGGCTTGTTTTTTGATGGATGGTTTGGCGTTTTTATTTATACATTTTTTTTATTCATAACTTATCACTTTTTCTGCAATATTTTGTGTCAGTATGTTGAAAAAGTGATTTTTTTTGCCATATTTTTTTTCTTTTACAGTTTATACCATATTAAATAAATAATGTGGCATGAAAATACCAATTAAGTGTACTTTTGTATTTTTGTTTTTACACAAAAGCTGCATTTTTAGTGGCGAAATGGCTTTTCATGGTTTTTGTGCGCTTTTTTACATACTTTATTAACTTTTTTTACTTAGTACCACTATGGAACACGAATATTTTTCAGGGTGCGATGGCAACTATAATGTTAAAGAGTCAGTCCTATCCCCTTTTTAAATATTAAAATACAGCTGTTGCAATTAACAGTGGCATTTAAGGCATTAATCTGCCCTCATCAGTTCCATAACTGGTCGGGGCTGATGGCACAGGGTGTCAGCTCTCATATGTAACTGAAACTTTCAAGATTTTCACCTGCTGGGTGAAGCTGCACTCTTATTCCTCAGCACTGTAGAAAAGCGGTGCAGAGAAATAAGGCTGAGGAATAAGGCCTCTTAATTGTTGCTGTGAAATGGCATATCGGCAGCCGTTAAGTGATTAAAGGCGCTGTTCCCTTTAAACAAACGAATGTCACTAACTGCAGATTATTATAAAGAAACAAACCACTCTTTACTCTCCTTTCTTGGGTCCACTGCTCCCAATGTCTGTCATTGACTGTAGTGCTGACATCATGTTGACAGTGCAACAGCCAATCAGTAAACTCAATGACTGAATGGGGAATTCCAACTACCTAAGAACACCCCCCTTTTGAGCTCACTGATTGGCTGCCATCAACGTGACTTTTGCACCGCAGACAATATGAGACTCCGGGAGTTGTGGTGAGACGGCGTATCCAAAAAAGGTGAGTACAGCCTGATTTGCTTCTTTATAATAAACTACAGCTGGGGCCAGTCATTTACTGAAAGGGAACAACCCATTTAAGTATTGAAATAGGACATCATTTTATTACAAGGGGTGTATGTGACTATGTTTCAAATAGGTGACATTTTACAGCAATAGGTGCATGTGATTATTCTCCTATGTGTGTGACTTGTACACATAACTAGTGTTGAGCCACCCCCGTAGTGTTCGAGTTCGGTTCGTCGAACACCCTTGTGTTCGCCGAACTGTTCGTCGAACACCTTCGAACACCGTTAAAACCAATGGCAGGCAAACAAAAACACATAGAAACACATAGAAAACAACTTCAAAGGTGTCCAAAAGCTGACAAACTGCTCAGAAGACATAACTAACACATGGAAAAGTGACAAGTACATATAGTCATGCGAAAAGAAAAGAGGTGGAGGAGTAAAAGGAGGGGGAGACACAGATATAAGCATGTCATGCCCTTCTAAAATCCAAAAAGTGAGAAGCCGACACGGCCAGTCCGTTCCTGCCCGTGCCACCTCCGTTTGGGCCAGAGCCGCGGTGGACCCTGACGGCCAGCCCCCCTCTCCCAATACTGGTGCCTGTCCGCTGGTGGGTCGAGTGAGCCCCCCTGTGGTGGAGGCAGCTCTAAGCTTTTTAATTTAAATTGTCTCTCTAATTTGAATGAATACACTTTAAATCCTTTTACAAGGATCTATTGAAGGGCAAGTCTCATGCCAGCAGCCGCGTAATTCCAGCTCCAGTAGTGTCCACTAAAGCTGCTGCAGTTAAAAAGCTTTTATAAGGATCCAGCTCGGCTGTCCACCGCAAGGCGTCCTACTGCCAGTCCCAGCCCCTATGCCTTGGGGTGCCTCCTGATGCTCTTCACTGAGTATTCCGTGGTCCCGAAGCATTTCCTTTGAAAAAATTAAGTGTCCAAACTACAGGTGGTGTAGCTTGCTTAACAGCCGGGATAATCCGCTGACTTGCAGACACTGCTACTAGGTAGTGTTGAGCCACCCCCGTAGTGTTCGAGTTCGGTTCGTCGAACACCCGTGTGTTCGCCGAACTGTTCGTCGAACTGTTCGTCGAACACCTTCGAACACCGTTAAAACCAATGGCAGGCAAACAAAAACACATAGAAACACATAGAAAACACCTTCAAAGGTGTCCAAAAGCTGACAAACTGCTCAGAAGACACAACTAACACATGGAAAAGTGACAAGTACATATAGTCATGCGAAAAGAAAAGAGGTGGAGGAGTAAAAGGAGGGGGAGACACAGATATAGGCATGTCATGCCCTTCTAAAATCCAAAAAGTGAGAAGCCGAGACGGCCAGTCCGCTCCTGCCCGTGCCACCTCCGTGTCGCCGGGTTTGTGCCAGAGCCGCGGTGAACCCTGACGGCCAGCCCCCCTCTCCCAATACTGGTGCCTGTCCGCTGGTGGGTCGAGAGAGCCCCCCTGTGGTGGAGGCAGCTCTAAGCTTTTTAATTTAAATTGTCCCTCTAATTTGAATGAATACACTTTAAATCCATTTACAAGGATCTATTGGTGGGCAAGTCTCATGCCAGCAGCCGCGTAATTCCAGCTCCAGTAGCGTCCACTAAAGCTGCTGCAGTTAAAAAGCTTTTATAAGGATCGAGCTCGGCTGTCCACCGCAAGGCATCCTAGTGCCAGTCCCAGCCCCTATGCCTTGGGGTGCCTCCTGATGCTCTTCACTGAGTATCCCGTGGTCCCGAAGCATTTCCTTTGAAAAAATTAAGTGTCCAAACTACAGGTGGTGTAGCTTGCTTAACAGCCGGGATAATCCGCTGACTAGCAGACACTGCTACTAGGCACAAAGTATTTCCTGGGCTAGATGCAGTTAAAAATTTGTAAGTAGATACTCTCGTTGGATGCTGAGAAAGCATTCCATAGAGTCTCCTGGCACGCCATATATGATTCTCTTAAAAAGCTTGGGGTAGGGGTCTAGGGGACCCTTTTATAGCCAAAATCACGGCCCTGTATCACAATACGTCACCTAGGCTGAAGATAAATGGAACTGAAGCACCGAGGGCTCGGTTGCTACAGACGTATTGCACCTCACCCAGAGGTGTGATATCTCACTCTCAGATAAGGATGGAGTGTGGATCAGGACCCGACACCTGCATGCATTACACCACATTGCCGTGGGGCAGGGCGACCAATATGCCCCTGAGATGGGCACGACAGTCCCTGTCCCTGGCTGGAGTGGGGGGAGGGAACACTGAGGAAGGGGAACCCTGCAGTGCAGGAGCAGGGAGGAAGCAGTTCCTGGGTGCATTGAGAAGGGAGTATAAAAGGTGGGCACCATCTTAGTTCAGTGCAGAGAAGTCTGACCAGAAGTGGCAGGGAGCAGGGGCTCTGCATGAGCTCTGCTCCGGAGGCGGGCCTAGTAACAGAGGCCCAGGCCTGCAAGAGGGAGAAGGAAGGAAGAGGAGAGGAGAAGGCTCCAGGAACGAGGAATGAAGGGATCCCAGGGGTGCGGACGGGCGAGTCGCCACCGCACGCCCGAATCCACCTGCGTGGAGGGGTCAGGCCAAAGGGGGAGACCGCTCCCCGAACTAGTGGAGGCAGGAAACGACTCTCAGCTAGAAACCGGAGGCTCTGACATTTTATGTGGCGCAGCCCCTTGCTCCACCCGCTAGGAAGGCACCACATAGGGTCAGGGAAACTGGCGCCAAGTTTACCAAGAGGAGGCCCGAGGCAGCCGGACAGAAGTGTTGGTAAGAAAGGCCAGACAAAGGACACACAAAGGGGGTCCTGTGAAGCGCTCCAAAGTTATCTGGGAGATGTCTGAGCCCCTCACCTGGTGAGCACAGTACGACGTGGGCAGCCGTTACCTGCAGACGTGGTCTGGATAATAAGAACTGTGAGTAAAGGCCCTGAACTGCATCACTGACTCCGTGTCGTTACTGCTGCTGCCCTGCACCATCACCCCCATCCTCCGCATACACTGCCCTGAGGCTATACTCCTCCCGTGGGGAGTTATGCTACGCTCTGCTGCACCCACAACACCAGCCTTAGCGGTCTGCCCTGTAGCGGCGGTTCACTCTGACCGCAATCCACGGGTGGCGTAGTCGGACATTTAAACATCAAAACCACATAAATAGTTCCGCCACTGGTTTGACCGCCCTGAGCCACGGAACCGGATCGCCGCCACGAAGACTACAACCACCAGCATCCACCAAAAAGGGTCCGGCTCCGGGTGTCCCAAGGCCCAGGGGGTGCGTCAGAACATTTTCATCACCTTTCACAATCACCAATGGGACAAGGCAGGGATGTCCTCTGTCCCCTCTCTTATACATCCTAGTGACGGAGCACCTGCTCTCATCAATTCGCCATAACCCCAATATTAGGTGGATTGAGGTGGGAGGCACCGAGTACAAGTGCTCTCTATTTGCTGATGATGTCCTAGTATATATCACTCAATCACATATATCCATCCCTGCTGAAATAGATCACTTTGTTACATGGTAAAATTTTAAAATCAATGCAGCGAAGTCTGAGGCCCTCGATGTCTCCCTCCCTAAATCCATATAGGATTCCATCCAGTCCAACTTTCCCTTTGCCTGGCCCTCACAGGGTATCAAATACTTAGGAATTCCTATTCATAGAGACCTCTCCCATCTATGTTATCTTAATTTTGGGCCCTTTATTGAACAATTCCATACAGACCACGGTTGGCAAGTTAGAACTGTAAGATTCACTACGTGAACCACTGGTGTTTTGTGGAAAAGCACATGTACACCGCGTTCCAAATTATTATGCAAAAAGTGTTTAGGAGTGATAAGGGAAGAATTTGTTTGTTTGTCAGTTAAACTCATTGATGGTGATGTGTGTCAGGGCTCTTTATATCACTGTAAGCAATTGCAGACACCTGTGCTAATTAGTTTGGCAGGTGTGTCCAATGAAAGGCAAGACTACTTAAGAAGGCTCTCTCACATTATTAAGCAGCCTACATTTTCTGCCAAAATGGGAAAGAAAAAGGATGTGTCGGCTGCTGAGAAGCAACAAATTGTGGAGTGTTTAGGTCAAGGCATGACTACAATCAACATTGTGCGATGATCAGGATGAAGTGTCTTGGCAATCAAGAAGTATGTAGCTGATCCACAGTACACACGTGTGCGTGCTGATAAGGGCAAATTGAGGACTCTTTCCTACAGGCAATTACGTCAGGTTGAAAGAGCAGCGGCAAAAAAGCCTTGTCATAGCAGCAGACAAGTTTTTGAAGCTGCTTGTGCCTCCAACGTCCCCCGAACAACAAGATGCAGGGTCCTTCAGAGGTTTGCAGCTGTGCATACGCCATCCTGTCGACCTCCTCTATCCACTTCACACAAGCAGAAACGGCTCCAGTGGGCCAAACATTACATGAAGACTGATTTCAAAACTGTTTTGTTCACGGATGAGTGCCGTGCAGTGCTCGATGGTCCAGATGAATGGAGTGGAGGATGGCTGGTTGATGGACACCCCACGCAAACACGGCTACAGCGCCAACAAGGAGGAGGTGGAGTAATGTTTTGGGCTGGAATCATGGGGAGAGAGATTGTCGGCCCCTTTAGGATCCCTGAAGGCGCTAAAGATGAACTCCATAATGTATGTGGATTTTCTCAAACAGCACTTCCTGCCATGGTTCAAGAAGAAGAACCGTGTATTTCACAGCAAGATCATTTTTCTGCATGATAATGCACCATCTCATGCTGCACATAAAACATCTGCATCTCTGGCTGATATGGGCATAAAAGGGGACAAACTTATGGTGTGACCCCCATGCTCCCCTGACCTCTACCCCATTCAGAACCTTTGGAGCATCATTAAAAGGAGTGTCTATGATGGCGGGAGGCAGTTCACATCTAAGCAACAGCTCTGGGAGGGTATTCTGTCCTCATGCAAAACAATTGAAGCAGAAACCATCCAAAACCTGACAAATTCAATGGACGAGAGAGTTCAGAAGCTCCTTTCGAACAAGGGGTCCTATGTGAAAATGTAACATCACCTAGAACAAAGTTTTGAGTTGAAAACTGTTTGATTTCAGTTTCTAACAACCTGCTAATGCTTATAATTTCAAAAATGACCATTTTTTTGGTCTTTATTAAAATGAAAAGGTTGATCGAAAAGTTTGGGGGATCTAAGAGTGTGGCAACCCAGTAGTCATGATTACTTCGAATTCTGACAATATGAGGGTCATGCTGCAGGTAGTGCAGCAAGAAGGCACTTATGTGTCTTGCGCATCTCGGAGCCCCAAAATTATTTTCCGGGCTAGATGCAGCTAAAAATTATTTTTAATTTTAAATCTGGTGAAGCTTATTATAGATGGCCTAATAGGATCAGTGCTGCACACTGCTACAAAGCCCAAATTATTTTCCAGTCAAGATACAGATAAACATGATTAGTAATTTGAAAGCTTAAAACGGTTGGTAGGGTGATTTTAACCAATCATCAAGCTTTTACTCTCCCCAGGATGACACAGGGGTAGAAAAGTCGTTTCGGATCCATGATTTGTTCATCTTTATGAACGTGAGTCTGTCTACATTATCAGTGGAGAGCCGCGTGCGCTTATCTGTCAGCACACCACCAGCAGCGCTGAACACACGTTCAGACAGAACGCTGGCTGCGGGGCATGACAAGATCTCCAAGGCGTAAGTGGCTAGCTCCGGCCATTTATCCAGATTGGAAGCCCAAAAAGAGCAAGGGTCCAGTGACACAGTCGTGGCTTCAATGTTTACTTGGAGATACTCCTGTACCATCGTCTCTAGGCGTTGACTATGTGTCAGACTTCTTGTCTCCTGTGGCCTTGCAAAGGATGGGCTAAAAAAGTGGTGAAATGATTCCGCAAAATTGATGTTACCAGCAGATACTGTGGTTCTGTTACGGTTTGAGTGCTGAACACTTGACGGTCCCACGGTTGGCAAGTTGGAACTGTGAGATTCACTACGTGCACCACTGGTATTTTGTGGAAAAGCACATGTAAGATTCTGCAACAGTCTCTGCTGATACTCCTGCATGCGTGCATCCCTTTCTATGGCAGGAATAATTTCTGCAAATTTACTTTTGTACCGGGGATCTAACAGTGTGGCAACCCAGTAGTCAGGATTATTTCTAATTCTCACAATTCGAGGGTCATGTTGCAGGTAGTGCAGTAAGAAGGCACTCATGTGTGTTGCGCATCCAGGAGCACCAAGTCCCTGTTGTGTTGGTGGCGAGGTAACAATCATGCTTCCTTCCTCTGTCCTCTCCCCCCAACCTCGCACAACAGAAATGTGATCAAGGTCTCCCTCATCTGATGAGTCTTCCATCAGTTCGTCCTCCACTTCTTCCTGGGCTCCTGCACCTTCCTCACTAGTTTGGCTGCTACCATGCGCCCTGGTAAAATCATCTCCCCCACCCTCACATGCCTGCCGCCTTGGTGCTGCCGACCGTCTGGACCTTGCAGATGTTAGCCCTACCGCATACAACTATTCCTCCTCTACTTCCTCCACCACCTCTTGTGCCACCACCTGACTCCGAATTCTGTTTAACATGTGCTCCAGCATGTAAATCACCGGAATAGTCATGCTGATAATGGCATCGTCAGCACTAAACATCTTCGTCGCCATTTCAAAACTGTGCAGAAGGGTGCATAGGTCCCTGATCTGAGACCACTCCTCCAGCGTGATTTGCCCCACCTCTGAATCTCGTTGGCCCAGGCTATACGTCAGAACGTATTGCACCAGGGCTTGTCGGTGCTGCCACAGTCGCTGCAACATGTGCAGAGTTGAATTTCACCGGGTAGGCACATCGCATTTTAGCCGGTGAAGTGGCAGGCCCAACGACTTCTGTAGAGATGTAAGTCGCTGAGCTGCGGGATGCGAACGGCGGAAGTGAGCACACAGCGACCGTGCCCTCTGCAGAAGGCCATCTAGTCTGGGATAGTGGGCTAAAAATTGCGGGACAACCAGGTTCAACATGTGAGCCATACAAGGCACGTGTGTGACATTGCCCCGGCGAAGGGCTGCACCCAGGTTTGCAGCAATGTCGCACATGGCCTTCCCTGGTTTCAGGTCCAGTGGAGACAACCATTCATGAAATTGGTTCTCCAGAGCTGACCACAACTCCTCAGCTGTGTGACTCACATTTCCCAGACATTTCAAAGTAAAAACCGCCTGATGACGTTGAGCCCTACTGCCAGCATAGTAAGGAGGTGTGCAGGATCCCTTCTGCGCAGTTAGAAAGCTTGTGGCATGACCAGACAGGCTTTGAGTGCAGGTGGAAGACCGAGATGAGGTTGAGGAGGCAGAAGCAGTGGAGGAACTTTGACATAAAGAGGATTGACGCACAACTCGTGGGGACGGCAAGACTTGGACAGCAGCCCCTTGTCCTGCTGTCACCATAGTTACCCAGTGCCCAGTCAGCGACATGTAACGCCCCTGTCCATGCCTACTCGTCCAAGTGTCTGTGGTGAAATGCACCCTGTCACACACAGAGTTTCTCAAAGAAGCGGTGATGTTGTGTGCGACATGCTGGTGGAGCGCAGGCACACCTTTCTTTGAGAAGTAGTGCCGACTGGGCATCTGGTACTGGGGCACTGCGACGGACATAAGGTCTCGAAAATCCTCTGTGTCCACCAGGCGGAAAGGCAGCATTTCTGTAGCCAAGAGCTTGCAGATGGTGAAATTCAACCTCTTAGCTTTCTCATGGCTAGGAGGAAATGGTCTTTTACTTGTCCACATCTGAGGGACCGAGGGCTGGCTATTGTGCTTAGTCGGGGTTGATAAGGGTGTCCCCGGCAAACTGCCGGTCTGTGAGGAAGATGCAGGCGGACATGTTAGGTTGCCTTGATCCAAAGGTGGTGCTATCGATGTCGGACAGCGCTCAAGACCAGCTGGTGTTACCACCTCCAAAGAAAATGATGACCTGCCAATCACGCTGGCTGTTGCGGGTAAAGAGGTGGCAGGTCTGCGCCCCAAAACAGGTGTGACTGCTGTCCCCCCAGTCACAGAGGATGAAGAGGCCGCGGATGCACAAGATATGGCAGACGGTGGTTGGCCCGGCCGGCTAGGCCGCATTGTAGCACACTGAGCTTCCCACTGCAACTTATGCTTCATGTCCATGTGCCGGTTCATGCATGAAGTACTCAAACTATGTATTTTTTGGCCTCTACTTAGCTTTTGCTGACAAATGTTACAGATAACACGAGTTGGGTCATCTTTATCGATCTGAAAAAATGCCCAGGCTATGCAAGGCTTAGCACCCATGCGACCTGAAGAGCCACCACAACTTGTGGTGAGAGGCAGAGTTGTGTTTGAGGATGCAGTTGTTGACGTGCTTCCAGTACTACGTCTCTCTCCAGGAAGGCGCAACCTGACCTCGTCGTCACTAGCATCTTCCTCCACCTCCTCTGCTGACCTCATCTCTTGGCTGACTGTGGGTTGACAGTAAGTGGGATCTCCGACCTCATCATCATCACCCTGTGCGTTATCACACCCGTCGTCCTCAGAGCCAACCTGTTCCTGCCCTGACAAAAAACTAAAGTTGTCGCTCCAATCAGGTATTTGAGTCTTATCATCGTCTTCCTCATTGTCTCCACCAACAGGAGTTACAGTTTGGGAATGAGGGTCTACATTATGGTCAGAACCTTCTGCGTCTGGTCCTGGATCCGACTCATAAAGATTCTGGGCATCAGTGCAGATCATTTCCTCGTCTGGATTCACAGAAGCGCTGGAGTCGACCTCTGATTCCCAGGCTATAGTATGAGTAAACAGCTCTGCAGACTCAACCATCTGTTCTACCTCATACTCAGACGGGCAGCTGGAGATTTGGGAGCTGTGAGGAAGCAAGTGCGATTTGGGTGACACCTTTGAGGACTGGAGTATTTGTGATGTTGAAGTTGATGTGGAGGAGAGCCCACTTAAAGGAGCACTTGATATCCATTGAAGCACCTGCTGTTTTTGTGCCTCATCTGGAATTTGTAGCGATTGGCGTGGCCGTAAGAAAGGGATCTTATCACATTGTCCGCTAAAAGAAGTAGACATTTTAGTTTGGCTGGAAGATGGTCTTTCTTCTGCACCTACCCCACGGACACAACCTTTTTTCCCCTTCCCAACACGCCTATTCCCCTTTCCACCAGCAGCAGGCCTTTTTCCACTCATTTTGGTGGTTAACTAATTCACAACTCTGGAGTTGTTTGCACAAAAAAACAATGGATGGTAACCGAGCAGAGCTGAGTGGCCAAACTGTGGTATTAGGCCAAAACTATTGGCTGGGTTAGATGCAGAAAAAAATTATTTTTAATTTGCAACCTGATGGAGGTCAGTATAGATGGACTAATAGACCAAGTCCCACACACCGCTAGAAGCCCAAATATTTTTTCAGAGCTAGATGCAGAAAATTTTTTTATTCAATTTGCAACCTGATGGAGGTCAGTATAGAAGGACTAATAGAACAAGTCCCACACACTGCTAGAAGCCCAAATATTTTTTCAGAGCTAAATGAAGAAAAAAATTATTTTTAATTTGCAACCTGATGGAGGTCAGTATAGATGGACTAATAGACCAAGTCCCACACGCTGCTAGAAGCCAAATATTTTTTCAGAGCTAGATGCATAAAAAAATTATTTTTAATTTGCAACCTGATGGAGGTCAGTATAGATGGACTAATAGAACAAGTCCCACACGCTGCTAGAAGCCCAAATATTTTTTCAGAGATAAATGAAGAAAAAAATTATTTTTAATTTGCAACCTGATGGAGGTCAGTATACATGGACTAATAGACCAAGTCCCACACACTGCTAGAAGCCCAAATATTTTTTCAGAGCTAGATGCAGAAAAAAATTATTTTTAATTTGCAACCTGATGGAGGTCAGTATAGATGGACTAATAGAACAAGTCCCACACGCTGCTAGAAGCCCAAATATTTTTTCAGAGCTAAATGAAGAAAAAAATTATTTTTAATTTGCAACCTGATGGAGGTCAGTATAGATGGACTAATAGACCAAGTCCCACACACTGCTAGAAGCCCAAATATTTTTTCAGAGCTAGATGCAGACAAAAATTATTTTTAATTTGCAACCTGATGGAGGTCAGTATAGATGGACTAATAGAACAAGTCCCACACGCTGCTAGAAGCCCAAATATTTTTTCAGAGATAAATGAAGAAAAAAATTATTTTTAATTTGCAACCTGATGGAGGTCAGTATAGATGGACTAATAGACCAAGTCCCACACACTGCTAGAAGCCCAAATATTTTTTCAGAGCTAGATGCAGAAAAAAATTATTTTTAATTTGCAACCTGATGGAGGTCAGTATAGATGGACTAATAGAACAAGTCCCACACGCTGCTAGAAGCCCAAATATTTTTTCAGAGATAAATGAAGAAAAAAATTATTTTTAATTTGCAACCTTATGGAGGTCAGTATAGATGGACTAATAGACCAAGTCCCACACACTGCTAGAAGCCCAAATATTTTTTCAGAGCTAGATGCAGAAAAAAATTATTTTTAATTTGCAACCTGATGGAGGTCAGTATAGATGGACTAATAGACCAAGTCCCACACACCGCTAGAAGCCCAAATATTTTTTCAGAGCTAGATGCAGAAAAAAATTATATTCAATTTGCAACCTGCTGGAGGTCAGTATAGAAGGACTAATAGAACAAGTCCCACACACTGCTAGAAGCCCAAATATTTTTTCAGAGCTAAATGAAGAAAAAAATTATTTTTAATTTGCAACCTGATGGAGGTCAGTATAGATGGACTAATAGACCAAGTCCCACACACTGCTAGAAGCCCAAATATTTTTTCAGAGCTAGATGCAGAAAAAAATTATTTTTAATTTGCAACCTGATGGAGGTCAGTATAGATGGACTAATAGAATGATGCTATGCCCAAAAGATTTTACTTCACTAGGTGCAGTAAAAAAATTGGTATTCTATACACAGGTGGTATATCTTGCAACACAGATAGGCTACTCCACTGACTAGCACACTCTGCAATAGGCCAAAAAGGATTAGCTTTGCTAGATTCAGCCAAATGCTGTGAAAAAAACTTGCACAGCACTGGCACAGACCTGCCTGGCAAAAACTGATTTGAACTGATGTAACCTAGTCCTGAAAAGGACTCCAATTACAATAAGTCTTTACTCCCACAATCTATCTATTTAAGAGCACAGACCTGCTTGATAAAAGTCGTAGGAAATGCTGTAACCTAGTCCTTAAAAGGACTGCAATCACAACTATTCCCTACTCCCAAGCTATCTGTATATTTGTGCGAAAATTGGCTTGAAATTAACAAGGTATAGCGCACACAGCAACAGCGGTGCCGTCTAACACGCAGCTGCAGCAGTGAGAAAATGGTGGCGACGGGGAAAATGGCTTGGTCTTATAGGGCAAGGACATGTGACATACACTGCCAATCACACATGCCCTTGCTTGTGTGAAAAAAAGCACTTCGCTCCGTGTGTGCGCTGCTGATAGGCTGACAGATTGCACCTCCCCACTGCAAATGCGGGAAAGAGAAAAAAAAATGGAGATCTTCATTGTTCCTGCAGAGATCCATCCCCTGCCCCTCCCCCCGCCCCGCTGTACACTCAAACTGCGTATTAACATTAATTTTCATCATAACTGAGAAAAAATCCAGTTATGATTTTGGTGCACGAACAGTTATCGAACATAACCTCGAACAGCCGAATTTTTCTCAAATTGTTCGTGTTCGCCGACAGGCTCGAACAACGCCCAAAACAGCTCGAATTTGAGATTGGCGAACAGTTCGAGTAGAACAACGCTCATCTCTACTACTAGGCACAAAGTATTTCCTGGGCTAGATGCAGTTAAAAATTTGTAATTAGATACTCTCGTTGGATGCTGAGAAAGCATTCCATAGAGTCTCCTGGCACGCCATATATTATTCTCTTAAAAAGCTTGGGGTAGGGGTCAAGGGGACCCTTTTATAGCCAAAATCACGGCCCTGTATCGCAATGCGTCACCTAAGCTGAAGATAAATGGAACTGTAGCACCCCGAGGGCTCGGTTGCTGCAGAGGTATTGCACCTCACCCAGAGGTGTGATTTCTCACTCAGGTAAGGATGGAGTATGGATCAGGACCCCGACACCTGCATGCATTACACCACATTGCTGTGGGGCAGGGCGACCAATATGCCCCTGAGATGGGCACGACAGTCCCTGTCCCTGGCTGGAGTGGGGGGAGGGAACACGGAGGAAGGGGAACCCTGTAGTGCAGGAGCAGGGAGGAAGCAGTTCCTGGGTGCATTGAGAAGGGAGTATAAAAGGTGGGCAACATCTTAGTTCAGTGCAGAGAAGTCTGAGCAGAAGTGACAGGGAGCTGGGGCTCTGCATGAGCTCTGCTCCAGAGGCGGGCCTAGTAACAGAGGCCCAGGCCTGGTAGAGGGAGAAGGAAGGAAGAGGAGCGGAGAAGGCTCCAGGAACGAGGAACGAAGGGATCCCAGGGGTGTGGACGGGCGAGTCGCCACCGCACGCCCGAATCCACCTGCGTGGAGGGGTCAGGCCAAAGGGGGAGACCGGTCCCCGAAACTAGTAGAGGCGGGAAACGACCCTCAGCTAGAAACTGGAGGCTGTGACATTTTATGTGGCGCAGACCCTCGCTACACCCGCTAGGAGGACAGCACATAGGGTCAGGGAAACTGGCGCCAAGTTTACCAAGAGGAGGCCCGAAGCAGCCGGACAGAAGGGTTGGTAAGAAAGGCCAGACAAAGGACACTCAAAGGGGGTCCTGTGAAGCGCTCCAAAGTTATCTGGGAGTTGTCTGAGCCCCTCAACTGGTGAGCACAGTACGACGTGGGCAGCCGTTACCTGCAGAAGTGGTCTGGATAATAAGAACTGTGAGTAAAGGCCCTGGACTGCATCACTGACTCCGTGTCGTTACTGCTGCTGCCCTGCACAATCACCCCCATCCTCCGCATACACTGCCCTGAGGCTATACTCAGTTCCGCCACTGGTTTGACCGCCCTGAGCCACGGAACCGGGTTGCCGCCACGGAGACTACAACCACCAGCATCCACCAAAAAGGGTCCGGCTCCGGATGTCCCAAGGCCCAGGGGGCGCGTCAGAACATTTTCATCACCTTTCATAATCACCAATGGGACAAGGCAGGGATGTCCTCTGTCCCCTCTCTTATACATCCTAGTGACGGAGCACCTGCTCTCATCAATTCGCCATAACCCCAATATTAGGTGGATTGAGGTGGGAGGCACCAAGTACAAGTGCTCTCTATTTGCTGATGATGTCCTAGTATATATCACTCAATCACATATATCCATCCCTGCTGTTATGCCTGAAATAGATCACTTTGTTACATGGTCAAATTTTAAAATCAATACAGCGAAGTCTGAGGCCCTCAATGTCTCCCTCCCCAAATCCATACAGGATTCCATCCAGTACAACTTTCCCTTTGCCTGGCCCTCACAGGGTATGAAATTCTTATGAGTTCCTATTCATAGAGACCTCTCCCGTCTATGTTATCTTAATTTTGGGCCCTTTATTGAACAACTCCATACAGACCACAGTTGGCAAGTTAGAACTGTAAGATTCACTACGTGAACCACTGGTGTTTTGTGGAAAAGCACATGTACACTGTGTTCCAAATTATTATGCAAAAAGTGTTTAGGAGTGATAAGGGAAGAATTTGTTTGTTTGTCAGTTAAACTCATTGATGGTGATGTGTGCCAGGGCTCTTTATATCACTGTAAGCAATTGCAGACACCTGTGCTAATTAGTTTGGCAGGTGTGTCCAATGAACGGCAAGACTACTTAAGAAGGCTGTCCCACATTATTAAGCAGCCTACATTTTCTGCCCAAATGGGAAAGAAAAAGGATGTGTCGGCTGCTGAGAAGCAACAAATTGTGGAGTGTTTAGGTCAAGGCATGACTACAATCAACATTGTGCGATGATCAGGATGAAGTGTCTTGGCTATCAAGAAGTATGTAGCTGATTCACAGTACACACGTGTGCGTGCTGATAAGAGCAAATTGAGGACTCTTTCCTACAGGCAATTACGTCAGGTTAAAAAAGCAGCGGCAAAAAAGCCTTGTCATAGCAGCAGACAAATTTTTAAAGCTGCTGGTGCCTCCAACGTCCCCCGAACAACAAGATGCAGGGTCCTTCAGAGGTTTGCAGCTGTGCGTACGACATCCTGTCGACCTCCTCTATCCACTGCACACAAGCAGAAACGGCTCCAGTGGGCCAAACATTACATGAAGACTGATTTCAAAACTGTTTTGTTCACGGATGAGTTCCGTGCAACGCTCGATGGTCCAGATGGATGGGGTGGAGCATGGCTGGTTGATGGACACCCCACGCAAACACGGCTACAGCGCCAACAAGGAGGAGGTGGAGTAATATTGTGGGCTGGAATCATGGGGAGAGAGATTGACAGCCCCTTTAGGATCCCTGAAGGGGTAAAGATGAGCTCCATAATGTATGTGGAGTTTCTCAAACAGCACATCCTGCCATGGTTCAAGAAGAAGAACCGTGTATTCCGCAGCAAGATCATTTTCATGCATGATAATGCACCGTCTCATGCTGCACATAACACATCTGCATCTCTGGCTGATATGGGCATAAAAGGGGACAAACTTATGGTGTGACCCCCATGCTCCCCTGACCTCTACCCCATTCAGAACCTCTGGAGCATCATCAAAAGGAGTGTCTATGATGGCGGGAGGCAGTTCACATCTAAGCAACAGCTCTGGGAGGGTATTCTGTCCGCATGAAAAACAATTGAAGCAGAAACCATCCAAAACCTGACAAATTCAATGGACGAGAGAGATCAGAAGCTCCTTTCGAACAAGGGGTCCTATGTGCAAATGTAACATCACCTAGAATAAAGTTTTGAGTTGAAAACTGTATGATTTCAGTTTCTAATAACCTGCTAATGCTTATAATTTCAAAAATGACCATTTTTTTGGTCTTTATTAAAATTAAAAGGTTGATCGTAGAGTGTGGGGGATCTAAGAGTGTGGCAACCCAGTAGTCAGGATTACTTCGAATTCTGACAATCTGAGGGTTATGTTGCAGGTAGAGCAGCAAGAAGGCACTTATGTGACTTACGCATCTCAGAGCCCCAAAATTATTTTCCCGGCTAGATGCAGCTAAAAATTATTATTGATTTTAAATCTGGTGGAGATTAATATAGATGGCCTAATAGAATCAGTACTGCACACTGCTACAAAGCCCAAATTATTTTCCAGCCAAGATACAGATAAACATGATTAGTAATTTGAAAGCTTAAAACGGTTGGTGAGGTGATTTTAACCAATCATCAAGCTTTTACTCTCCCCAGGATGACACAGGGGTAGAAAAGTTCTTTTCGGATCCATGATTTGTTCATCTTTATGAACGTGAGTCTGTCTGCATTATCAGTGGAGAGCCGCGTGCGCTTATCTGTCAGCACACCACCAGCAGTGCTGAACACACATTCAGACAGAACGCTGGCTGCGGGGCATGACAAGATCTCCAAGGCGTAAGTGGCGAGCTCCGGCCATTTGCCCAAAAAGAGCAAGGGTCCAGTGACACAGTCATGGCTTCAATGTTTACTTGGAGATACTCCTGTACCATCGTCTCTAGGCGTTGACTATGTGTCAGACTTCTTTTCTCCTGTGGCCTTGCAAAGGATGAGCTAAAAAAGTGGTGAAATGATTCCGCAAAATTGATGTTACCAGCAGATACTGTGTTTCTGTTACGGTTTGAGTGCTGAACACTCGACGGTCCCACAGTTGGCAAATTGGAACTGTGAGATTCACTACGTGCACCACTGGTGTTTTGTGGAAAAGCACATGTAAGATGTAACGGGTCTGGGAGGCGGAACCTCTGAGCAACTATACAAGGGGGCGGTCCTTGTAAGGAAGCGGGTGGCTCCCAGGGAAGACGGGCAGGTAGTCACGGCAAGTGACAGGGACAGTCTCTGGGTAGAAGGGCAGGAAGTCACGGCAAGTGACAGGGACAGTCTCTGGGTAGAAGGGCAGGTAGTCACGGCAAGTGACAGGGACAGTCTCTGGGTAGACTAGCAGACAGGTAGCAGGTGGACGCTCCCAGGTGAGTGGGCAAGAGTCTCTGGACCGGCAGGTGGTCACGGCAAGTTACGGCAGAGCCTCCAGGTAGGCTAGCAGGCAGGTAGCAGGTGGGCGCTCCCAGGTGAGCGGGCAAGAGTCTCTGGACAGGCAGGTGGTCACGGCAGGTGACGGCAAAGCCTCCAGGTAGGCTAGCAGGCAGGTAGCAGGTGAGCGCTCCCAGGTGAGGGGGCAAGAGTCTCTGGACAGGCAGGTGGTCACGGCAAGTGACGGCAGAGCCTCCAGGTAGGCAAGCAGGCAGGTAGCAGGTGAGCACTCCCAGGTGAGCGGGCAGGCTGGTCCATAGACAGACTGACAGGTGTCGGAAGGCAGACTGTCGGACCGCAGGCTTGCAAGCAGGTAAGCGGATATCAGGCAGGTATCCAGCAATCTGGCAGGTGACTGGCAGGTAACAGGCAGGAATCTGGCAGGTGACTGGCAGGTAACAAGCAGGAATCTGGCAGGTGACTGGCAGGTAACAAGCAGGAATCTGGCAGGTGACTGGCAGGTAACTGGTAACAGGACCTGAGGGCAGAAGCAGAGTGAAGGCTTTGCAACAACATTGCTCGGGCACCTCCATTTTGGAGGAGGTGCCTTATATATGGTGAGGTCCTCCGGCCATTGGCCAGGGACTCCTTAGGACGGCGCGCGCGGCCCCTTTAAGAGAGGGGGAGCGCGTGCGAGCATGCCCTAAGCACAGTGGCCGGGAAGCAGCGCGCGCTGCCAGCAGAGCGGGAGGAGGACGCCGGGCACGGAGCGGAGAGGTGAGGGGAACAGCGTCCCTGCCTAGCAGGAGGCAGGGACGCCGACGCTACAGTACCCCCCCTTTAGGCCCCCCCTTTTTTAGGCCAGACAGAAATTTATCAAGGATGAGAGGGGCATGGATGTTCTCCCGGGGCTCCCAAGTTCTCTCCTCAGGACCAATCCCCTTCCAATCTACCAGAAAAAAAGTTTTTCCTCTTACCCTTTTGGTGGCCAGAATGTTCTCTACCTCAAACTCGTTTTCAGCGGAAACCGGAGCAGGAGGCGTACCTGTAGACTTGGAAAAAGAGTTAAGTACCACGGGTTTGAGGAGAGATACATGGAAGGAGTTAGGGATCCGAAGTTGGCCGGGAGTTTCAATTTATAGGCCACTGGGTTGATTTGTTTGATAACTTTCAGTGGGCCGATGAACCGAGGCCCTAACTTGTAGGAAGGAATCTTGAGCCGGACATACTTGGATGAGAGCCAGACTTTATCTCCAGGACGGAATTGTGGAGGATCCAGGCGTTTTTTGTCAGCGTGTTTTTTCATCCGCTCGGACGACTGAAGGAGTGCGGATCGGGTACTCTCCTAAATGGAGGAAAATTTGCTAACGAGAGATTCCGCAGCCGGATTGTCCACCGAGGTGGAGACGGGAAATGGTATCCGAGGATGCTGACCAAAGACTACAAAAAACGGGGATTTGGAGGAAGATTCACTCTCGTGATTATTGTAAGAGAATTCGGCCCATGGCAGGAGATCCACCCAGTCTGAATGGTGGGCATTAACGAAGTGCCGGAGGTAACTGGTCAGGATCTGATTGATCCGCTCCACTAGACCATTGGACTGTGGGTGGTATGCGGAGGAGAAGTCCAGGGTGACGTCTAGCAGCTTACATGTGGCTCTCCAGAAGCGTGAGGTGAACTGAACCCCACGATCCGACACGATGTGGAGGGGCAGGCCATGGAGAAGGAAGATGTGGCGGATAAAGTCTTTAGCCAGCTCGGGTGCAGACGGAAGGCCTGACAGGGGAATGAAATGAGCCATATTGGAAAAGCGATCAGCGACCACCCAAATGACCGTACAACCGGCACAGACAGGGAGATCTGTTATGAAGTCCATAGCTATATGCTGCCAGGGGGCAGCAGGTACTGGAAGAGGAAGGAGGTGACTGGCTGGCAGGTGTCTCGGAACCTTGTTGCGGGCACAAGACATACAGGCAGAAACAAAGTCTATTACGTCCTTGTGCAGGGTAGGCCACCTATAGTGCCGGGTGATAAGCTGGAGGGTCTTTTTCTGACTGGCGTGGCCAGCAAGCTTAGACGAGTGACCCCAGTGTAGGATCTTCTCCCGATCAGGTACCGTTACGAACGTCTTACCGGGAGGGAGACGATTTAGACTCACGGGGGCCACCTGCATTACTCTGGCGGGATCGATGATGTGTTTAGGTTCCTCCTCAAGATCAGACACCAGGAAGGATCGGGAAGAGGCGTCAGCTTTGATGTTTTTGTCAGCCGGGCGAAAATGAAGAACAAAATCAAAGCGAGCAAAAAACAAGGACCACCGGGCTTCTTGCGGGTTAAGTCTCTGAGCACTCTGGAGGTAAGCCAAGTACTTGTGGTCCGTGTAAATTATTACCGGGTGAAGAGCCCCCTCGAGCAGGTAACGCCACTCCTCCAATGCCAGCTTAATGGCCAATAACTCTCGGTCTCCTATAGAATAGTTGCGCTCGGAAGAGGAGAAGAGTTTGGAGAAGGAGCCGCAAGTTACCATTCTCCCGGAATACAATTTTTGGGTAAGTACCGCTCCGGCTCCAGAGGAGGAGGCGTCAACTTCCAGGAAGAATTGCTTGTTGCCGTCCGGGCGATGCAGCACCGGGGCGGAAGAGAAAGCCTGTTTTAAGGAAAGAAAGGCTTCCTCTGCTTCGGGCGGGCATTCTCTGGGATTAGTGCCCTTACGGGTGAGCGCAGAGATTGGGGCAGTCCGGGAAGAGAAGTGCAGTATGAAGAGGCGGTAGTAGTTGGCGAAGCCCAGGAACCGCTGAATAGCCTTCAACCCCTCTGGTCGAGGCCACTTCTTGATGGCAGACAGTTTCTCAGGATCCATTCGTAGGCCGGTCTGAGAAATTATGTAGTCCAAAAACGGAAGCGAGGTCTGCTCAAAGAGGCACTTCTCATATTTAGCGTAGAGGTGGTTCTGCCTGAGCCTGAGCAGAACCTGACGAACATCCCTCCGGTGTGTGGGGAGATCCGGAGAGAAGACCAAGATGTCTTCCAGGTACACCACTACGCAGGAGTAGAGAAGGTCCCGGAAGATGTCATTGACCAACTCTTGAAAGACGGCGGGAGCATTACAGAGACCAAAGGGCATTACCAGGTATTCATAGTGGCCGTCCCGGGTGTTGAATGCCGTCTTCCATTCATCCCCCTGACGGATACGGACCAGGTTATACGCCCCACGGAGGTCCAGCTTGGTGAAGATTCTAGCCCCCCTCAGACGGTCAAATAATTCCGGAATGAGCGGGAGGGGGTATTTATTCTTCACCGTGATCTGGTTAAGGCCTCTATAGTCTATACAGGGACGGAGTGAGCCATCCTTCTTTTTGACGAAGAAGAAGCCTGCTCCCGCCAGGGAAGTACATTTCCGGATGAATCCCCGGGCCAGATTATCCTCAATATATTCAGACATGGATCGGGTCTCAGCAGCGGACAAGGGGTAAATGCGCCCACGGGGAGGAGTAGTGCCGGGCATCAGGTCGATTGGGCAGTCGTATGGACTATGAGGGGGTAATGTCTCTGCCTCCTTTTTATTAAAGACGTCCGCATACGACCAATAAGGAGCCGGAAGACCAGGTAGATTGGCTGGAGTAGGAGAAGGACGGACAGGATGGACGGGAACTAAACAAGTCTTATGGCAGTCCAGTCCCCAGCGAAGGACTTCTCCGGTCTGCCAATCAAGCACGGGTGCATGTCTCTGAAGCCAAGGTAGGCCTAGTAAGAGAGCGTGAGAGAGTCCAGGCAGAACATGAAAGAAGATGCTCTCAGAGTGCAGCATTCCCACCAACAGGGTTATGGATTCGGTGATGAGTTGGATGGGATGTGGTAAGAGGCCCCCATCCACGGCAGCGACAGATAAGGGTACAGCTAGAGGTTTGGTGGGAATGCGGTATTTCTCTACCAGAGACTGAGAAATGAGATTTCCAGCAGCTCCAGAGTCAAGTTGGGCTAGTTCAAAATAACGGTTCTCCCCGCAGATGATAGAGACCGACAGCAACAGAGATGGAGAGGGTTTACTCTTGTCTAGGACGACCTCTCTGAGCGATCCTAGACACAGGCATTTCCCGACCTCTCCGGGCAGGACTGGATCCGGTGCTCCTTACTGCCACAGTAGAAGCAGCTCCCCTCGGCACGGCGTAACTCTTGACGGGTTTTGACCATCTTGGTCAGGTCGACCTGCATAGGCTCGGGTGAGTGCGCCTGGGGAGTAGCGGGAGACGTGACAGGTTTCTGAAAGGTAGGGGCTAGAAGTGGAAACCTCCTCTCACGGGTGACCTCTTTGGCGCGTTCCTGGAACCGGATGTCAATCCGGGTGGCAAGAGTTATTAAGTCGTCGAGAGTGGTAGGTATGTCCCGACCGGCGAGTTCATCTTTAATACGGCCGGACAGACCCTCCCAGAAGACAGACACCAGGGCGTCATTATCCCAGGCCAGCTCCGAAGCAAGGGTACGGAACCGTATGGCATATTGGCCCACGGTGAGATTTCCTTGATGGAGGCGTAGCAGAGATGATGCGGATGAGGTCTTCCGTCCGGGTTCGTCGAAGACTTTCCAGAAAGCCGTGAGAAAGGCGGGCAGGTTGGACACCAGGGGGTCTCCTCTCTCCCATAGAGGATTTAATCAAGCCAGTGCCTCCCCCGTGAGATGGGACATGATGAAGGCTACTTTGGCCCGGTCGGAGATAAACTGGTGGGACAGGAGTTCAAAGTGCAGGGTGCACTGGTTTATGAAGCCCCGAGATTGAGCGGGGTCGCCTCCGAAGTGAGGAGGTGCAGAAAGCCGGGGTCCGGGGCAGGATGCCATGGTATTGGTGGGCAGCGGCGCTGCCGGGCTGCGAGTCAAGACACTAGCGGTGGTTGCTGGTGGAGCAGTCAGAGTGTCCAGGCGAGAGTTGACATTCCGCAGATGACTCAGGATGGACTCCTGTTGGGACCTCTGACGTTCATGACATAGGTCCGAGAGCGAGGGAGCTTGGGTGCCACCGGGTTCCATGGACCGAGCAAACTGTAACGGGTCTGGGAGGCGGAACCTCTGAGCAACTATACAAGGGGGCGGTCCTTGTAAGGAAGCGGGTGGCTCCCAGGGAAGACGGGCAGGTAGTCACGGCAAGTGACAGGGACAGTCTCTGGGTAGAAGGGCAGGAAGTCACGGTAAGTGACAGGGGCAGTCTCTGGGTAGAAGGGCAGGTAGTCACGGCAAGTGACAGGGACAGTCTCTGGGTAGACTAGCAGACAGGTAGCAGGTGGGCGCTCCCAGGTGAGCGGGCAAGAGTCTCTGGACCGGCAGGTGGTCACGGCAAGTGACGGCAGAGCCTCCAGGTAGGCTTGCAGGCAGGTAGCAGGTGGGCGCTTCTAGGTGAGCGGGCAAGAGTCTCTGGACAGGCAGGTGGTCACGGCAGGTGACGGCAGAGCCTCCAGGTAGGCTAGTAGGCAGGTAGCAGGTGAGCGCTCCCAGGTGAGCGGGCAAGAGTCTCTGGACAGGCAGGTGGTCACGGCAAGTGACGGCAGAGCCTCCAGGTAGGCTAGCATGCAGGTAGCAGGTGAGCGCTCCCAGGTGAGCGGGCAAGAGTCTCTGGACAGGCAGGTGGTCACGGCAAGTGACGGCAGAGCCTCCAGGTAGGCAAGCACGCAGGTAGCAGGTGAGCGCTCCCAGGTGAGCGGGCAAGAGTCTCTGGACAGGCAGGTGGTCACGGCAAGTGACGGCAGAGCCTCCAGGTAGGCAAGCAGGCAGGTAGCAGTTGAGCGCTCCCAGGTGAGCGGGCAGGCTGGTCCATAGACAGACTGACAGGTGTCGGAAGGCAGACCATCGGACCGCAGGCTTGCAAGCAGGTAAGCGGATATCAGGCAGGTATCCAGCAGGAATCTGGCAGGCGACTGGCAGGTAACAGGCAGGAATCTGGCAGGTGACTGGCAGGTAACAAGCAGGAATCTGGCAGGTGACTGGCAGGTAACAAGCAGGAATCTGGCAGGTGACTGGCAGGTAACTGGTAACGGGACCTGAGGGCTGAAGCAGAGTGAAGGCTTTGCAACAACATTGCTCGGGCACCTCCATTTTGGAGGAGGTGCCTTATATATGGTGAGGTCCTCCGGCCATTGGCCGGGGACTCCTTAGGACGGCGCGCGCGGCCCCTTTAAGAGAGGGGGAGCGCGCGCGCGCCCTAAGCACAGTGGCCGGGAAGCAGCGCGCGCTGCCAGCTGAGCGGGAGGGGGACGCCGGGCACGGAGCGGAGAGGTGAGGGGAACAGCGTCCCTGCCTAGCAGGAGGCAGTGACGCCGACGCTACATAAGATTCTGCAGCAGTCTCTGCTGATACTCCTGCATGCGTGCATCCCTTTCTATGGCAGGAATTATTTCTGCAAATTTACTTTTGTACCGGGGATCTAACAGTGTGGCAACCCAGTAGTCAGGATTATTTCTAATTCTCCCAATTCGAGGGTCATGTTGCAGGTAGTGCAGCAAGAAGGCACTCATGTGTCTTGCGCATCCAGGAGCACCAAGTCCCTGTTGTGTTGGTGGCGAGGTAACAATCATGCTTCCTTCCTCTGTCCTCTCCTCCCAACCTCAGACAACAGAAATGTGATCAAGGTCTCCCTCATCTGATGAGTCTTCCATCAGTTCGTCCTCCTCTTCTTCCTGGGCTCCTGCACCTTCCTCACTAGTTTGGCTGCTACCATGTGCCCTGGTAAAACCATCTCCCCCACCCTCACATGCCTGCCGCCTTGGTGCTGCCGACCGTCTGGACCATGCAGATGTTAGCCCTTCCGCATACAACTCCTCCTCCTGTACTTCATCCACCTCCTCTTGTGCCACCACCTGACTCCGAATTCTGTTTAACATGTGCTCCAGCATGTAAATGACCGGAATAGTCATGCTGATAATGGCATCGTCACAACTAAACATCTTCGTCGCCATTTCAAAACTGTGCAGAAGGGTGCATAGGTCCCTGATCTGAGACCACTCCTCCAGCGTGATTTGCCCCACCTCTGGATCCCGTTGGCCCAGGCTATATGTCAGAACGTATTGCACCAGGGCTTGTCGGTGCTGCCACAGTCGCTGCAACACGTACAGAGTTGAATTCCACCGAGTAGGCACATCGCATTTTAGCCGGTGAAGTGGCAGGCACAACGACTTCTGTAGAGATGTAAGTCGCTGAGCTGCGGGATGTGAATGGCGGAAGTGAGCACACAGCGACCGTGCCCTCTGCAGAATGCCATCTAGTCCGGGATAGTGGGCTAAAAATTGCTGGACAACCAGGTTCAACACGTGAGCCATACAAGGCACGTGTGTGACATTGCCCCGGCGAAGGGCCTCACCCAGGTTTGCAGCATTGTCGCACACGGCCTTCCCTGTTTTCAGGTCCAGTGGTGACAACCATTCATGAAATTGGTTCTCCAGAGCTGACCACAACTCCTCAGCTGTGTGACTCACATTTCCCAGACATTTCAAAGTAAAAACCGCCTGATGACGTTGAGCCCTACTGTCAGCATAGTAAGGAGGTGTGCAGGATCCCTTCTGCACAGTTAGAAAGCTTGTGGCAAGACCAGACAGGCTTTGGGTGCAGGTGGAGGACCGAGAGGAGGTTGAGGAGGCAGAAGCAGTGGATGAACTTTGACAGAAAGAGGACTGACGCACAACTCGTGGGGTCGGCAAGACTTGGACAGCAGCCCCTTGTCCTGCTGTCACCATAGTTACCCAGTGCCCAGTCAGCGACATGTAACGCCCCTGTCCATGCCTACTCGTCCAAGTGTCTGTGGTGAAATGCACCCTGTCACACACAGAGTTTCACAAAGAAGCGGTGATGTTGTGCGCAACATGCTGGTGGAGCGCAGGCACACCTTTCTTTGAGAAGTAGTGCCGACTGGGCATCTGGTACTGGGGCACTGCGATGGACATAAGGTCTCGAAAATCCTCTGTGTCCACCAGGCAGAAAGGCAGCATTTCTGTAGCCAAGAGCTTGCAGATGGTGAAATTCAACCTCTTAGCTTTCTCATGGCTAGGAGGAAATGGTCTTTTACTTGTCCACATCTGAGGGACTGAGGGCTGGCTGTTGTGCTTAGATGGGGTTGATAAGGGTGTCCCTGGGCAAATTGCCGGTCTGTGAGGAAGATGCAGGCAGACATGTTAGGTTGCCTTGATCCAAAGGTGGTGCTATCGATGTCGGACAGCGATCAAGACCAGCTGGTGTTACCACCTCCAAAGAAAATGATGACCTGCCAATCGCGCTGGCTGTTGCGGGTAAAGAGGTGGCAGGTCTGCGTCCAAAAACAGTTGTGACTGCTGTCCCCCCAGTCACAGAGGATGAAGAGGCCGCAGATGCACAAGATGGGGCAGACGGTGGTTGGCCCGGCCGGCTAGGCCACATTGTAGCACAGTGAGCTTCCCACTTCAACTTATGCTTTATGTCCATGTGCCGATTCATGCATGAAGTACTCAAACTATGTATTTTTTGGCCTCTACTTAGCTTTTGTTGACAAATGTTACAGATAACACAAGTTGGATCATCTTTTTCGATCTGAAGAAATGCCCAGGCTATGCAAGGCTTAGCACGCATGCGACCTGAAGAGCCACCACGACTTGTGGTCAGAGTCAGAGTTGTGTTTGAGGATGCAATTGTTGATGTGCTTCCAGTACTACGTCTCTGTCCAGGAAGGCGCAACCTGACCTCGTCGTCACTAGCATCCTCCTCCACCTCCTTTGCTGACCTCATCTCTTGGCTGACTGTGGGTTGACAGTAAGTGGGATCTCCAACCTCATCATCATCACCCTGTGTGTTATCAAACCCGTCGTCCTCAGAGCCAACCTGTTCCTGCCCTGACAAAAAACTAATGTTGTCGCTCCAATCATGTATTTGAGTCTCATCATCGTCTTCCTCATTGTCTCCACCAACAGGAGTTACAGTTTGGGAATGAGCGTCTACATTATGGTCAGAACCTTCTGCGTCAGGTCCTGGATCCGACTCATAAAGATTCTGGGCATCAGTGCAGATCATTTCCTCGTCTGGATTCACAGAAGCGCTGGAGCCGACCTCTGATTCCCAGGCTATAGTATGAGTAAACAGCTCAGCAGACTCAACCATCTGTTCTACCTCATACTCAGAGGGGCAGCTGGAGATTTGGGAGCTGTGAGGAAGCAAGTGTGATTGGGGTGACACCTCTGAGGACTGGAGTATTTGTGATGTTGAAGTTGAGGTGGAGGAGAGCCCACTTAAAGGAGCACTTGATATCCGTTGAAGCACCTGCTCTTTTTGTGCCTCATCTGGAATTTGTAGCAATTGGCGTGGCCGTAAGAAAGGGATCTTATCACATTGTCCGCTAAAAGAAGTAGACATTTTAGTTTTGCTGGAAGATGATCTTTCTTCTGCAGATGGTACTGTTGCTTTAACAACTACTCCATGGACACAACCTTTTTTCCCCTTCCCAACACGCCTATTCCCCTTTCCACTAGCAGCAGGCCTTTTTCCACTCATTTTGGTGGTTAACTAATTCACAACTCTGGAGTTGTTTGCACAAAAAAACAATGGATGGGAACCGAGCAGAGCTGAGTGGCCAAACTGTGGTATTAGGCCAAAACTATTGTCTGGGTTAGATGCAAAAAAAAATTATATTCAGTTTGCAACCTGATGGCGGTCAGTATAGATTGATTAATAGAACAAGTCCCACACACAGATAGAAGCCCAAATATTTTTTCAGAGGTAGATGCAGAAAAAAAATATATTCAATTTGCAACCTGATTGAGGTCAGTAGAGATGGACTAATAGAACAAGTCCCACACACTGCTAGTAGGCCAAATATTTTTTCAGAGCTAGATGCAGAAAAAAAATATATTCAATTTGCAACCTGATGGAGGTCAGTATAGATGGACTAATAGAACAAGTCCCACACATGGCTAGAAGGCCAAATATTTTTTCAGAGCTAGATGCAGAAAAAAATTATATTCAATTTGCTACCTGATGGAGGTCAGTATAGATGGACTAATAGAACAAGACCCACACACTGCAAGAAGGCCAAATATTTTTTCAGAGCTAAATGGAGAAAAAAATTATATTCAATTTGCAACCTGATGGAGGTCAGTATAGATGGACTAATAGAACAAGTCCCACACACTGCTAGAAGCCCAAATATTTTTTCAGAGATAGATGCAGAAAAAAATTATATTCAATTTGCAATGTGATGGAGGTCAGTATAGATGGACTAATAGAACAAGTCCCACACACTGCTAGAAGCCCAAATATTTTTTCAGAGCTAGATGCAGAAAAATATTATATTCAGTTTGCAACCTGATGGAGGTCAGTATAGATGGACTAATAGAACAAGTCCCACACACTGCTAGAAGGCCAAATATTTTTTCAGAGCTTGATGCAAAAAAATATTATATTCAATTTGCAACCTGATGGAGGTCAGTATACATGGACTAATAGAATAAGTCCCACACACAGCTAGAAGCCCAAATATTTTTTCAGAGGTAGATGCAGAAAAAAATTATATTCGATTTGCAACCTGATGGAGGTCAGTATAGATGGACTAATAGAACAAGTCCCACACACTGCTAGAAGGCCAAATATTTTTTCAGAGGTAGATGCAGAAAAATATTATATTCAATTTGCAACCTGATGGAGGTCAGTATAGATGGACTAATAGAACAAGTCCTACACACTGCTAGAAGGCCAAATATTTTTTCAGAGCTAGACGCAGAAAAATATTATATTCAATTTGCAACGTGATGGAGGTCAGTATAGATGGACTAATAGAACAAGTCCCACACACTGCTAGAAGGCCAAATATATTTTCAGAGCTAGATGCAGAAAAATATTATATTCAGTTTGCAACGTGATGGAGGTCAGTATAGATGGACTAATAGAACAAGTCCCACACACTGCTAGAAGGCCAAATATTTTTTCAGAGCTAGATGCAGAAAAAAATTATATTAAATTTGCAACCTGATGGAGGTCAATATAGATGGACTAATAGAACAAGTCCCACACACTGCTAGAAGGCCAAATATTTTTTCAAAGCTAGATGCAGAAAAAAATTATATTCAATTTGCAACCTGATGGAGGTCAGTATAGATGGACTAATAGAACAAGTCCCACACACTGCTAGAAGGCCAAATATTTTTTCAGAGCTAGATACAGAAAAAAATTAAATTCAATTTGCAACCTGATGGAGGTCAGTATAGATGGACTAATAGAACAAGTCCCACACACTGCTAGAAGCCCAAATATTTTTTCAGAGCTAGATGCAGAAAAATATTATATTCAATTTGCAACCTGATGGAGGTCAGTATAGATGGACAAATAGAACAAGTCCCACACACTGCTAGAAGGCCAAATATTTTTTCAAAGCACGATGCAGAAAAAAATTATATTCAATTTGCAACCTGATGGAGGTCAGTATAAATGGACTAATAGAACATGTCCCACACACTGCTAGAAGGCCAAATATTTTTTCAGAGCTAGATGCAGAAATAAATTATATTCAATTTGCAACCTGATGGAGGTCAGTATAGATGGACTAATAGAACAAGTCCCACACACTGCTAGAAGGCCAAATATTTTTTCAGAGCTAGATGCAGAAAAAATTAAATTCAGTTTGCAACCTGATGGAGGTCATTGTAGATGGACTATTAGAACAAGTCCCACACACTGCTAGAAGCCCAAATACTTTTTCAGAGCTAGATGCAGAATAATATTATATTCAATTTGCAACCTGATGGAGGTCAGTATAGATGGACTAATAGAACAAGTCCCACACACTGCTAGGAAGCCAAATATTTTTTCAGAGCTAGATGCAGAAAAAAATTATATTCAATTTGCAACCTGATGGAGGTCAGTATAAATGGACGAATAGAACATGTCCCACACACTGCTAGAAGCCCAAATATTTTTTCAGAGCTAGATGCAGAAATAAATTATATTCAATTTGCAACCTGATGGAGGTCAGTATAGATGGACTAATAGAACAAGTCCCACACACTGCTAGAAGGCCAAATATTTTTTCAGAGCTAGATGCACAAAAAAAATTAAATTCAATTTGCAACCTGATGGAGGTCAGTATAGATGGACTATTAGAACAAGTCCCACACACTGCTAGAAGCCCAAATATTTTTTCAGAGCTAGATGCAGAAAAATATTATATTCAATTTGCAACTTGATGGAGGTCAGTATAGATGGACTAATAGAACAAGTCCCACACACTGCTAGAAAGCCAAATATTTTTTCAGAGCTAGATGCAAAAGAAAATTATTTTCAATTTGCAACCTGATGGAGGTCAGTATAAATTGACTAATAGAACATGTCCCACACACTGCTAGAAGGCCAAATATTTTTTCAGAGCTAGATGCAGAAATAAATTATATTCAATTTGCAACCTGATGGAGGTCAGTATAGATGGACTAATAGAACAAGTCCCACACACTGCTAGAAGGCCAAATATTTTTTCAGAGCTAGATGCAGAAAAAAATTAAATTCAATTTGCAACCTGATGGAGGTCAGTATAGATGGACTATTAGAACAAGTCCCACACACTGCTAGAAGCCCAAATATTTTTTCAGAGCTAGATGCAGAAAAATATTATATTCAATTTGCAACCTGATGGAGGTCAGTATAGATGGACTAATAGAACAAGTCCCACACACAGCTAGAAGCCCAAATATTTTTTCAGAGGTAGATGCAGAAAAAAATTCTATTCAATTTGCAACCTGATGGATTTCAGTATAGATGAACTAATAGAACATGTCCCACACATTGCTAGATGGCCAAATATTTTTTCAGAGCTAGATGCAGAAAAATATTATATTCAATTTGCAACCTGATGGAGGTCAGTATAGATGGACTAATAGAACAAGTCCCACACACTGCTAGAAGCCCAAATATTTTTTCAGAGCTAGATGCAGAAAAATTTTATATTCAGTTTGCAACCTGATGGAGGTCAGTATAGATGGACTAATAGAACAAGTCCCACACACTGCTAGAAGGCCAAATATTTTTTCAGAGCTTGATGCAAAAAAATATTATATTCAATTTGCAACCTGATGGAGGTCAGTATAGATGGACTAATAGAACAAGTCCCACACACTGCTAGAAGGCCAAATATTTTTTCAGAGCTAGATGCACAAAAAAAATTAAATTCAATTTGCAACCTGATGGAGGTCAGTATAGATGGACTATTAGAACAAGTCCCACACACTGCTAGAAGGCCAAATATTTTTTCAGAGCTAGATGCAGAAAAATATTATATTCAATTTGCAACTTGATGGAGGTCAGTATAGATGGACTATTAGAACAAGTCCCACACACTGCTAGAAGCTCAAATATTTTTTCAGAGCTAGATGCAGAAAAATATTATATTCAATTTGCAACTTGATGGAGGTCAGTATAGATGGACTAATAGAACAAGTCCCACACACTGCTAGAAGGCCAAATATTTTTTCAGAGCTAGATGCACAAAAAAAATTAAATTCAATTTGCAACCTGATGGATTTCAGTATAGATGGACTATTAGAACAAGTCCCACACACTGCTAGAAGCCCAAATATTTTTTCAGAGCTAGATGCAGAAAAATATATTCAATTTGCAACTTGATGGAGGTCAGTGTAGATGGACTAATAGAACAAGTCCCACACACTGCTAGAAGGCCAAATATTTTTTCAGAGCTAGATGCAGAAAAAAATTATTTTCAATTTGCAAACTGATGGAGGTCAGTATAAATGGACTAATAGAACATGTCCCACACACTGCTAGAAGGCCAAATATTTTTTCAGAGCTAGATGCAGAAATAAATTATATTCAATTTGCAACCTGATGGAGGTCAGTATAGATGGACTAATAGAACAAGTCCCACACACTGCTAGAAGGCCAAATATTTTTTCAGAGCTAGATGCAGAAAAAAATTAAATTCAATTTGCAACCTGATGGAGGTCAGTATAGATGGACTATTAGAACAAGTCCCACACACTGCTAGAAGCCCAAATATTTTTTCAGAGCTAGATGCAGAAAAATATTATATTCAATTTGCAACCTGATGGAGGTCAGTATAGATGGACTAATAGAACAAGTCCCACACACAGCTAGAAGCCCAAATATTTTTTCAGAGGTAGATGCAGAAAAAAATTCTATTCAATTTGCAACCTGATGGATTTCAGTATAGATGAACTAATAGAACAAGTGTCACACATTGCTAGATGGCCAAATATTTTTTCAGAGCTAGATGCAGAAAAATATTATATTCAATTTGCAACCTGATGGAGGTCAGTAAAGATGGACTAATAGAACAAGTCCCACACACTGCTAGAAGGCCAAATATTTTTTCAGAGCTAGATGCAGAAAAATTTTTTATTCAATTTGCAACCTGATGGAGGTCAGTATAGATGGACTAATAGAACAAGTCCCACACACTGCAAGAAGGCCAAATATTTTTTCAGAGCTAAATGGAGAAAAAAATTATATTCAATTTGCAACCTGATGGAGGTCAGTATAGATGGACTAATAGAACAAGTCCCACACACTGCTAGAAGCCCAAATATTTTTTCAGAGATAGATGCAGAAAAAAATTATATTCAATTTGCAATCTGATGGAGGTCAGTATAGATGGACTAATAGAACAAGTCCCACACACTGCTAGAAGCCCAAATATTTTTTCAGAGCTAGATGCAGAAAAATTTTATATTCAGTTTGCAACCTGATGGAGGTCAGTATAGATGGACTAATAGAACAAGTCCCACACACTGCTAGAAGGCCAAATATTTTTTCAGAGCTTGATGCAAAAAAATATTATATTCAATTTGCAACCTGATGGAGGTCAGTATAGATGGACTAATAGAACAAGTCCCACACACTGCTAGAATGCCAAATATTTTTTCAGAGCTAGATGTAGAAAAAAATTAAATTCAGTTTGCAACCTGATGGAGGTCATTATAGATGGACTATTAGAACAAGTCCCACACACTGCTAGAAGCCCAAATACTTTTTCAGAGCTAGATGCAGAATAATATTATATTCAATTTGCAACCTGATGGAGGTCAGTATAGATGGACTAATAGAACAAGTCCCACACACTGCTAGAAGGCCAAATATTTTTTCAGAGCTAGATGCAGAAAAAAATTATATTCAATTTGCAACCTGATGGAGGTCAGTATAAATGGATGAATAGAACATGTCCCACACACTGCTAGAAGCCCAAATATTTTTTGAGAGCTAGATGCAGAAATAAATTATATTCAATTTGCAACCTGATGGAGGTCAGTATAGATGGACTAATAGAACAAGTCCCACACACTGCTAGAAGCCCAAATATTTTTTCAGAGCTAGATGCAGAAAAAAATTATATTCAATTTGCAACCTGATGGAGGTCAGTATAAATGGATGAATAGAACATGTCCCACACACTGCTAGAAGCCCAAATATTTTTTCAGAGCTAGATGCATAAATAAATTATATTCAATTTGCAACCTGATGGAGGTCAGTATAGATGGACTAATAGAACAAGTCCCACACACTGCTAGAAGGCCAAATATTTTTTCAGAGCTAGATGCACAAAAAAATTTAAATTCAATTTGCAACCTGATGGAGGTCAGTATAGATGGACTATTAGAACAAGTCCCACACACTGCTAGAAGCCCAAATATTTTTTCATAGCTAGATACAGAAAAATATTATATTCAATTTGCAACTTGATGGAGGTCAGTATAGATGGACTAATAGAACAAGTCCCACACACTGCTAGAAGGCCAAATATTTTTTCAGAGCTAGATGCAGAAAAAAATTATATTGAATTTGCAACCTGATGGAGGTCAGTATAGATGGACTAATAGAACAAGTCCCACACACTGCTAGAAGGCCAAATATTTTTTCAGAGCTAGATGCAGAAAAAAATTAAATTCAATTTGCAACCTGATGGAGGTCAGTATAGATGGACTATTAGAACAAGTCCCACACACTGCTAGAAGCCCAAATATTTTTTCAGAGCTAGATGCAGAAAAAAATTCTATTCAATTTGCAACCTGATGGATTTCAGTATAGATGAACTAATAGAACAAGTCCCACACAATGCTAGAAGGCCAAATATTTTTTCAGAGCTAGATGCAGAAAAATATTATATTCAATTTCCAACCTGATGGAGGTCAGTATAGATGGACTAATAGAACAAGTCCCACACACTGCTAGAAGACCAAATATTTTTTCAGAGCTAGATGCAGAAAAAAATTATATTCAATTTGCAACCTGATGGAGGTCAGTATACATGGACTAATAGAACAAGTCCCACACACTGCAAGAAGGCCAAATATTTTTTCAGAGCTAGATGGAGAAAAAAATTATATTCAATTTGCAACCTGATGGAGGTCAGTATAGATGGACTAATAGAACAAGTCCCACACACTGCTAGAAGCCCAAATATTTTTTCAGAGATAGATGCAGAAAAAAATTATATTCAATTTGCAATCTGATGGAGGTCAGTATAGATGGACTAATAGAACAAGTCCCACACACTGCTAGAAGCCCAAATATTTTTTCAGAGCTAGATGCAGAAAAATATTATATTCAATTTGCAACCTGATGGAGGTCAGTATAGATGGACTAATAGAACAAGTCCCACACACTGCTAGAAGGCCAAATATTTTTTCAGAGCTAGATGCAGAAAAATTTTTTATTCAATTTGCAACCTGATGGAGGTCAGTATAGATGGACTAATAGAACAAGTCCCACACACTGCAAGAAGGCCAAATATTTTTTCAGAGCTAAATGCAGAAAAAAATTATATTCAATTTGCAACCTGATGGAGGTCAGTATAGATGGACTAATAGAACAAGTCCCACACACTGCAAGAAGGCCAAATATTTTTTCAGAGCTAGATGGAGAAAAAAATTATATTCAATTTGCAACCTGATGGAGGTCAGTATAGATGGACAAATAGAACAAGTCCCACACACAGCTAGAAGCCCAAATATTTTTTCAGAGCTATATGCAGAAAAAAATTATATTCAATTTGCAACGTGATGTAGGTCAGTTTAGATGGACTAATAGAACAAGTCCCACACACTGCTAGAAGGCCAAATATTTTTTCAGAGCTAGATGTAGAAAATATTATATTCAATTTGCAACCTGATGGAGGTCAGTATAGATGGACTAATAGAACAAGTCCCACACACTGCTAGAAGGCCAAATATTTTTTCAGAGCTAGATGCAGAAAAAAATTAAATTCAATTTGCAACCTGATGGAGGTCAGTATAGATGGACTATTAGAACAAGTCCCACACACTGCTAGAAGCCCAAATATTTTTTCAGAGCTAGATGCAGAAAAATATTATATTCAATTTGCAACCTGATGGAGGTCAGTATAGATGGACTAATAGAACAAGTCCCACACACTGCTAGAAGGCCAAATATTTTTTCAGAGCTAGATGCAGAAAAATATTATATTCAATTTGCAACCTGATGGAGGTCAGTATAGATGTACTAATAGAACAAGTCCCACACACTGCTAGAAGGCCAAATATTTTTTCAGAGCTAGATGCAGAAAAAAAATATATTCAATTTTCATCCTGATGGAGGTCAGTATAGATGGACTAATAGAACAAGTCCGACACACTGCTAGAAGGCCAAATATTTTTTCAGAGCTAGATGCAGAAAAAAATTATATTCAATTTGCAACCTGATGGAGGTCAGTATAGATGGACTAATAGAACAAATCCCACACAATGCTAGAAGCCCAAATATTTTTTCAGAGGTAGATGCAGAAAAAAATTATATTCAATTTGCAACCTGATGGAGGTCAGTATAGACGGACTAATAGAATAAGTCCCACACACTGCTAGAAGGCCAAATATTTTTTCAGAGCTAGATGCAGAAAAATTTTATATTCAATTTGCAACCTGATGTAGGTCAGTATAGATGGATTAATAGAACAAGTCCCACACACAGCTAGAAGCACAAATATTTTTTCAGAGCTAGATGCAGAAAAATATTATATTCAATTTGCAACTTGATGGAGGTCAGTATAGATGGACTAATAGAACAAGTCCCACAGTCTGCTAGAAGCCCAAATATTTTTTCAGAGCTAGATGCAGAAAAATATTATATTCAATTTGCAACTTGATGGAGGTCAGTATAGATGGACTAATAGAACAAGTCCCACAGTCTGCTAGAATGCCAAATATTTTTTCAGAGCTAGATGCAAAAAAAAATTATTTTCAATTTGCAACCTGATGGAGGTCAGTATAAATGGACTAATAGAACATGTCCCACACACTGCTAGAAGGCCAAATATTTTTTCAGAGCTAGATGCAGAAATAAATTATATTCAATTTGCAACCTGATGGATGTCAGTATAGATAGACTAATAGAACAAGTCCCACACACTGCTAGAAGGCCAAATATTTTTTCAGAGCTAGATGCAGAAAAAAATTAAATTCAATTTGCAACCTGATGGAGGTCAGTATAGATGGACTATTAGAACAAGTCCCACACACTGCTAGAAGCCCAAATATTTTTTCAGAGCTAGATGCAGAAAAATATTATATTCAATTTGCAACCTGATGAGGTCAGTATAGATGGACTAATAGAACAAGTCCCACACACAGCTAGAAGCCCAAATATTTTTTCAGAGCTAGATGCAGAAAAATATTATATTCATTTTGCAACCTGATGGAGGTCAGTATAGATGGACTAATAGAACAAGTCCCACACACTGCTAGAAGGCCAAATATTTTTTCAGAGCTAGATGCAGAAAAATATTATATTCAATTTGCAACGTGATGGAGGTCAGTATAGATGGACTAATAGAACAAGTCCCACACACTGCTTGAAGGCCAAATATTTTTTCAGAGGTAGATGCAGAAAAAAATTATATTTAATTTGCAACCTGATGGAGGTCAGTATAGATGGACTAATAGAACAAGTCCCACACACTGCTAGAAGGCCAAATATTTTTCAGAGCTAGATGCAGAAAAAAATTATATTCAATTTGCAACCTGATGGAGGTCAGTATAGATGGACTAATAGATTAAGTCCCACACACTGCTAGAAGGCCAAATATTTTTTCAGAGCTAGATGCAGAAAAATATTATGTTCAATTTGCAACCTGATGGAGGTCAGTATAGATGGACTAATAGAACAAGTCCCACACACTGCTAGAAGGCCAAATATTTTTTCAGAGCTAGAAGCAGAAAAGTATTATATTCAATTTGCAATCTGATGGAGGTCAGTATAGATGGACTAATAGAACAAGTCCCACACACTGCTAGAAGCCCAAATATTTTTCACCGCTAGATGCAGAAAAATATTATATTCAATTTTCAACCTGATGGAGGTCATTATAGATGGACTAAAAGAACAAGTCCCACACACAGCTAGAAGCCCAAATATTTTTTCAGAGCTAGATGCAGAAAAATATTATATTCAATTTGCAACCTGATGGAGGTCAGTATAGATGGACTAATAGAACAAGTCCCACACATGGCTAGAAGCCCAAATATTTTTTCAGAGGTAGATGCAGAAAAAATTCGATTCAATTTGCAACCTGATGGATTTCAGTATAGATGAACTAATAGAACAAGTCCCACACAATGCTAGAAGGCCAAATATTTTTTTCAGAGCTAGATGCAGAAAAAAATTATATTCAATTTGCAACCTGATGGAGGTCAGTATAGATGGACTAATAGAACAAGTCCCACACACTGCTAGAAGGCCAAATATTTTTTCAGAGCTAGATGCAGAAAAATATTATATTCAATTTGCAACGTGATGGAGGTCAGTATAGATGGACTAATAGAACAAGTCCCACACACTGCTAGAAGACCAAATATTTTTTCAGAGGTAGATGCAGAAAAAAATTATATTCAGTTTGCAACCTGATGGAGGTCAGTATAGATGGACTAGTAGAACAAGTCCCACACACTGCTAGAAGCTCAAATATTTTTTCAGAGCTAGATGCAGAAAAAAATTATATTCAATTTGCAACCTGATGGAGGTCAGTATAGATGGACTAGTAGAACAAGTCCCACACACAGCTAGAAGCTCAAATATTTTTTCAGAGCTAGATGCAGAAAAAAATTATATTCAATTTGCAACCTGATGGAGGTCAGTATAGATGTAATAATAGGACAAGTCCCTCACACTGCTAGAAGCACAAATATTTTTTCAGAGCTAGATGCAGAAAAAAATTATATTCAATTTGCAACCTGATGGAGGTCAGTATAGTTGGACTAATAGAACAACTCCCACACACTGCTAGAAGGCCAAATATTTTTTCAGAGCTAGATGCAGAAAAATATTATATTCAATTTGCAACCTGATGGAGGTCAGTATAGATGGACTAATAGAACAAGTCCCACACACAGCTAGAAGCCCAAATATTTTTTCAGAGGTAGATGCAGAAAAAAAATATATTCAATTTGCAACGTGATGGAGGTCAGTATAGATGGACTAATATATCAAGTCCAACACACTGCTAAAAGGCCAAATATTTTTTCAGAGCTAGATGCACAAAAAAATTATATTCAATTTGCAACCTGATGGATTTCAGTATAGATGGACTAATAGAACAAGTCCCACACACTGCTAGTAGCCCAAATATTTTTTCAGAGCTAGATGCAGAAAAATATTATATTCAGTTTGCAACCTGATGGAGGTCAGTATAGATGGACTAATAGAACAAGTCCCACACACTGCTAGAAGCCCAAATATTTTTTCAGAGCTAGATGCAGAAAAATATTATATTCAATTTGCAACCTGATGGAGGTCAGTATAGATGGACTAATAGAACAAGACCCACACACTGCTAGAAGGCCAAATATTTTTTCAGAGCTAGATGCAGAAAAATATTATATTCAATTTGCAACCTGATGGAGGTCAGTATAGATGGACTAATAGAATAAGTCCCACACACTGCTAGAAGGCCAAATATTTTTTCAGAGCTAGATGCAGAAAAAAATTATATTCAATTTGCAACCTGATGGAGGTCAGTATAGATGGACTAATAGAATAAGTCCCACACACTGCTAGAAGGCCAAATATTTTTTCAGAACTAGATGCAGAAAAATATTATATTCAATTTGCAACCTGATGGAGGTCAGTATAGATGGACTAATAGAACAAGTCCCACACACTGCTAGAAGGCCAAATATTTTTTCAGAGCTAGAAGCAGAAAAGTATTATATTCAATTTGCAACCTGATGGAGGTCAGTATAGATGGACTAATAGAACAAGTCCCACACACAGCTAGAAACCCAAATATTTTTTCAGGAGTAGATGCAGAAAAAAATTATATTCAGTTTGCAACCTGATGGAGGTCAGTATAGACGGACTAATAGAATAAGTCCCACACACTGCTAGAAGGCCAAATATTTTTTCAGAGCTAGATGCAGAAAAATATTATATTCAATTTGCAACCTGATGTAGGTCAGTATAGATGGATTAATAGAACAAGTCCCACACACAGCTAGAAGCACAAATATTTTTTCAAAGGTAGATGCAGAAAAAAATTATATTCAGTTTGCAACCTGATGGAGGTCAGTATAGATGGACAAATAGAACAAGTCCTACACACAGCTAGAAGCCCAAATATTTTTTCAGAGCTATATGCAGAAAAAAATTATATTCAATTTGCAACGTGATGTAGGTCAGTATAGATGGACTAATAGAACAAGTCCCACACACTGCTAGAAGGCCAAATATTTTTTCAGAGCTAGATGTAGAAAATATTATATTCAATTTGCAACCTGATGGAGGTCAGTATAGATGGACTAATAGAACAAGTCCCACACACTGCTAGAAGGCCAAATATTTTTTCAGAGCTAGATGCAGAAAAAAATTAAATTCAATTTGCAACCTGCTGGAAGTCAGTGTAGATGGACTATTAGAACAAGTCCCACACACTGCTAGAAGCCCAAATATTTTTTCAGAGCTAGATGCAGAAAAATATTATATTCAATTTGCAACCTGATGGAGGTCAGTATAGATGGACTAATAGAACAAGTCCCACACACTGCTAGAAGGCCAAATATTTTTTCAGAGCTAGATGCAGAAAAAAATTATATTCAATTTGCAACCTGATGGAGGTCAGTATAAATGGACTAATAGAACATGTCCCACACACTGCTAGAAGGCCAAATATTTTTTCAGAGCTAGATGCAGAAATAAATTATATTCAATTTGCAACCTGATGGATGTCAGTATAGATGGACTAATAGAACAAGTCCCACACACTGCTAGAAGGTCAAATATTTTTTCAGAGCTAGATGCAGAAAAAAATTAAATTCAATTTGCAACCTGATGGAGGTCAGTATAGATGGACTAATAGAACAAGTCCCACACACTGCTAGAAGGCCAAATATTTTTTCAGAGCTAGATGCACAAAAAAATTAAATTCAATTTGCAACCTGATGGAGGTCAGTATAGATGGACTATTAGAACAAGTCCCACACACTGCTAGAAGCCCAAATATTTTTTCAGAGCTAGATGCAGAAAAATATTATATTCAATTTGCAACTTGATGGAGGTCAGTATAGATGGACTAATAGAACAAGTCCCACAGTCTGCTAGAATGCCAAATATTTTTTCAGAGCTAGATGCAAAAAAAAATTATTTTCAATTTGCAACCTGATGGAGGTCAGTATAAATGGACTAATAGAACATGTCCCACACACTGCTAGAAGGCCAAATATTTTTTCAGAGCTAGATGCAGAAATAAATTATATTCAATTTGCAACCTGATGGATGTCAGTATAGATGGACTAATAGAACAAGTCCCACACACTGCTAGAAGGCCAAATATTTTTTCAGAGCTAGATGCAGAAAAAAATTAAATTCAATTTGCAACCTGATGGAGGTCAGTATAGATGGACTATTAGAACAAGTCCCACACACTGCTAGAAGCCCAAATATTTTTTCAGAGCTAGATGCAGAAAAATATTATATTCAATTTGCAACCTGATGAGGTCAGTATAGATGGACTAATAGAACAAGTCCCACACACAGCTAGAAGCCCAAATATTTTTTCAGAGCTAGATGCAGAAAAATATTATATTCATTTTGCAACCTGATGGAGGTCAGTATAGATGGACTAATAGAACAAGTCCCACACACTGCTAGAAGGCCAAATATTTTTTCAGAGCTAGATGCAGAAAAATATTATATTCAATTTGCAACGTGATGGAGGTCAGTATAGATGGACTAATAGAACAAGTCCCACACACTGCTTGAAGGCCAAATATTTTTTCAGAGGTAGATGCAGAAAAAAATTATATTTAATTTGCAACCTGATGGAGGTCAGTATAGATGGACTAATAGAACAAGTCCCACACACTGCTAGAAGGACAAATATTTTTCAGAGCTAGATGCAGAAAAAAATTATATTCAATTTGCAACCTGATGGAGGTCAGTATAGATGGACTAATAGATTAAGTCCCACACACTGCTAGAAGGCCAAATATTTTTTCAGAGCTAGATGCAGAAAAATATTATGTTCAATTTGCAACCTGATGGAGGTCAGTATAGATGGACTAATAGAACAAGTCCCACACACTGCTAGAAGGCCAAATATTTTTTCAGAGCTAGAAGCAGAAAAGTATTATATTCAATTTGCAATCTGATGGAGGTCAGTATAGATGGACTAATAGAACAAGTCCCACACACTGCTAGAAGCCCAAATATTTTTCACAGCTAGATGCAGAAAAATATTATATTCAATTTTCAACCTGATGGAGGTCATTATAGATGGACTAAAAGAACAAGTCCCACACACAGCTAGAAGCCCAAATATTTTTTCAGAGCTAGATGCAGAAAAATATTATATTCAATTTGCAACCTGATGGAGGTCAGTATAGATGGACTAATAGAACAAGTCCCACACATGGCTAGAAGCCCAAATATTTTTTCAGAGGTAGATGCAGAAAAAGTTCGATTCAATTTGCAACCTGATGGATTTCAGTATAGATGAACTAATAGAACAAGTCCCACACAATGCTAGAAGGCCAAATATTTTTTTCAGAGCTAGATGCAGAAAAAAATTATATTCAATTTGCAACCTGATGGAGGTCAGTATAGATGGACTAATAGAACAAGTCCCACACACTGCTAGAAGGCCAAATATTTTTTCAGAGCTAGATGCAGAAAAATATTATATTCAATTTGCAACGTGATGGAGGTCAGTATAGATGGACTAATAGAACAAGTCCCACACACTGCTAGAAGACCAAATATTTTTTCAGAGGTAGATGCAGAAAAAAATTATATTCAGTTTGCAACCTGAAGGAGGTCAGTATAGATGGACTAGTAGAACAAGTCCCACACACAGCTAGAAGCTCAAATATTTTTTCAGAGCTAGATGCAGAAAAAAATTATATTCAATTTGCAACCTGATGGAGGTCAGTATAGATGGACTAGTAGAACAAGTCCCACACACAGCTAGAAGCTCAAATATTTTTTCAGAGCTAGATGCAGAAAAAAATTATATTCAATTTGCAACCTGATGGAGGTCAGTATAGATGTAATAATAGGAAAAGTCCCTCACACTGCTAGAAGCACAAATATTTTTTCAGAGCTAGATGCAGAAAAAAATTATATTCAATTTGCAACCTGATGGAGGTCAGTATAGTTGGACTAATAGAACAACTCCCACACACTGCTAGAAGGCCAAATATTTTTTCAGAGCTAGATGCAGAAAAATATTATATTCAATTTGCAACCTGATGGAGGTCAGTATAGATGGACTAATAGAACAAGTCCCACACACAGCTAGAAGCCCAAATATTTTTTCAGAGGTAGATGCAGAAAAAAAATATATTCAATTTGCAATGTGATGGAGGTCAGTATAGATGGACTAATATATCAAGTCCAACACACTGCTAAAAGGCCAAATATTTTTTCAGAGCTAGATGCACAAAAAAATTATATTCAATTTGCAACCTGATGGATTTCAGTATAGATGGACTAATAGAACAAGTCCCACACACTGCTAGTAGCCCAAATATTTTTTCAGAGCTAGATGCAGAAAAATATTATATTCAATTTGCAACCTGATGGAGGTCAGTATAGATGGACTAATAGAACAAGTCCCACACACTGCTAGAAGCCCAAATATTTTTTCAGAGCTAGATGCAGAAAAATATTATATTCAATTTGCAACCTGATGGAGGTCAGTATAGATGGACTAATAGAACAAGACCCACACACTGCTAGAAGGCCAAATATTTTTTCAGAGCTAGATGCAGAAAAAAATTATATTCAATTTGCAACCTGATGGAGGTCAGTATAGATGGACTAATAGAATAAGTCCCACACACTGCTAGAAGGCCAAATATTTTTTCAGAACTAGATGCAGAAAAATATTATATTCAATTTGCAACCTGATGGAGGTCAGTATAGATGGACTAATAGAACAAGTCCCACACACTGCTAGAAGGCCAAATATTTTTTCAGAGCTAGAAGCAGAAAAGTATTATATTCAATTTGCAACCTGAAGGAGGTCAGTATAGATGGACTAATAGAACAAGTCCCACACACAGCTAGAAACCCAAATATTTTTTCAGGAGTAGATGCAGAAAAAAATTATATTCAGTTTGCAACCTGATGGAGGTCAGTATTGATGGACTAGTAGAACAAGTCCCACACACAGCTAGAAGCTCAAATATCTTTTCAGAGCTAGATGCAGAAAAAAATTATATTCAATTTGCAATGTGATGGAGGTCAGTATAGATGGACTAATAGAAAAAGTCCCACACACTGCTAGAAGGCCAAATATTTTTTCAGAGCTAGATGCAGAAAAATATTATATTCAATTTGCAACCTGATGGAGGTCAGTATAGATGGACTAATAGAACAAGTCCCACACACAGTTAGAAGCTCAAATATTTTTTCAGAGGTAGATGCAGAAAAAAATTATATTCAATTTGCAACCTGATGGAGGTCAGTATAGACGGACTAATAGAACAAGTCCCACACACAGTTAGAAGCCCAAATATTTTTTTAGAGGTAGATGCAGAAAAATATTATATTCAGTTTGCAACCTGATGGAGGTCAGTATAGATGGACTAATAGAACAAGTCCCACACACAACTAGAAGCCCAAATATTTTTTCAGAGCTAGATGCAGAAAAAAATTATATTCAATTTGCAACGTGATGGAGGTCAGTATAGATGGACTAATATATCAAGTCCAACACACTGCTAAAAGGCCAAATATTTTTTCAGAGCTAGATGCAGAAAAAAATTATATTCAATTTGCAACCTGATGGAGGTCAGTATAGATGGACTAATAGAACAAGTCCCACACACTCCTAGAAGCCCAAATATTTTTTCAGAGCTAGATGCAGAAAAATATTATATTCAATTTGCAACCTGATGGAGGTCAGTATAGATGGACTAATAGAACAAGTCCCACACACTGCTAGAAGCCCAAATATTTTTTCACAGCTAGATGCACAAAAATATTATATTCAATTTGAAACCTGATGGAGGTCAGTATAGATGGACTAAAAGAAGAAGTCCCACACACAGCTATAAGCCCAAATATTTTTTCAGAGCTAGATGCAGAAAAATATTATATTCAATTTGCAACCTGATGGAGGTCAGTATAGATGGACTAATAGAACAAGTCCCACACATGGCTAGAAGCCCAAATATTTTTTCAGAGGTAGATGCAGAAAAAAGTTCGATTCAATTTGCAACCTGATGGATTTCAGTATAGATGAACTAATAGAACAAGTCCCACACAATGCTAGAAGGCGAAATATTTTTTTCAGAGCTAGATGCAGAAAAAAATTATATTCAATTTGCAACCTGATGGAGGTCAGTATAGATGGACTAATAGAACAAGTGCCACACACTGCTAGAAGGCCAAATATTTTTTCAGAGCTACATTGCAGAAAAATATTATATTGAATTTGCAAGGTGATGGAGGTCAGTATAGATGGACTAATAGAACAAATCCCACACACTGCTAGAAGACCAAATATTTTTTCAGAGGTAGATGCAGAAAAAAATTATATTCAATTTGCAACCTGATGGAGGTCAGTATAGATGGACTAATAGAACAAGTCCCACACACAGTTAGAAGCCCAAATATTTTTTAGAGGTAGATGCAGAAAAAAATTATATTCAGTTTGCAACCTGATGGAGGTCAGTATAGATGGACTAATAGAACAAGTCCCACACACAACTAGAAGCCCAAATATTTTTTCAGAGCTAGATGCAGAAAAAAATTATATTCAATTTGCAAAGTGATGGAGGTCAGTATAGATGGACTAATATATCAAGTCCAACACACTGCTAAAAGGCCAAATATTTTTTCAGAGCTAGATGCAGAAAAAAATTATATTCAATTTGCAACCTGATGGAGGTCAGTATAGATGGACTAATAGAACAAGTCCCACACACTGCTAGAATCCCAAATATTTTTTCAGAGCTAGATGCAGAAAAATATTATATTCAATTTGCAACCTGATGGAGGTCAGTATAGATGGAGTAATAGAACAAGTCCCACACACTGCTAGAAGCCCAAATATATTTTCACAGCTAGATGCACAAAAATATTATATTCAATTTGCAACCTGATGGAGGTCAGTATAGATGGACTAATAGAACAAGTCCCACACATGGCTAGAAGCAAAATATTTTTTCAGAGGTAGATGCAGAAAAAAGTTCGATTCAATTTGCAACCTGATGGATTTCAGTATAGATGAACTAATAGAACAAGTCCCACACAATGCTAGAAGGCCAAATATTTTTTTCAGAGCTAGATGCAGAAAAAAATTATATTCAATTTGCAACCTGATGGAGGTCAGTATAGATGGACTAATAGAACAAGTCCCACACACTGCTAGAAGGCCAAATATTTTTTCAGAGCTAGATGCAGAAAAATCTTATATTCAATTTGCAACGTGATGGAGGTCAGTATAGATGGACTAATAGAACAAGTCCCACACACAGCTAGAAGCCCAAATATTTTTTCAGAGCTAGATGCAGAAAAAAATTATATTCAATTTGCAACGTGATGTAGGTCAGTATAGATGGACTAATAGAACAAGTCCCACACACTGCTAGAAGGCCAAATATTTTTTCAGAGCTAGATGCAGAAAAATATTATATTCAATTTGCAACCTGATGGAGGTCAGTATAGATGTACTAATAGAACAAGTCCCACACACTGCTAGAAGGCCAAATATTTTTTCAGAGCTAGATGCAGAAAAAAAATATATTCAATTTTCATCCTGATGGAGGTCAGTATAGATGGACTAATAGAACAAGTCCCACACACTGCTAGAAGGCCAAATATTTTTTCATAGCTAGATGCAGAAAAAAATTATATTCAATTTGCAACCTGATGGAGGTCAGTATAGATGGACTAATAGAACAAATCCCACACAATGCTAGAAGCCCAAATATTTTTTCAGAGGTAGATGCAGAAAAAAATTATATTCAATTTGCAACCTGATGGAGGTCAGTATAGACGGACTAATAGAATAAGTCCCACACACTGCTAGAAGGCCAAATATTTTTTCAGAGCTAGATGCAGAAAAATATTATATTCAATTTGCAACCTGATGTAGGTCAGTATAGATGGACTAATAGAACAAGTCCCACACACAGCTAGAAGCACAAATATTTTTTCAAAGGTAGATGCAGAAAAAAATTATATTCAGTTTGCAACCTGATGGAGGTCAGTATAGATGGACAAATAGAACAAGTCCCACACACAGCTAGAAGCCCAAATATTTTTTCAGAGCTATATGCAGAAAAAAATTATATTCAATTTGCAACGTGATGTAGGTCAGTTTAGATGGACTAATAGAACAAGTCCCACACACTGCTAGAAGGCCAAATATTTTTTCAGAGCTAGATGTAGAAAATATTATATTCAATTTGCAACCTGATGGAGGTCAGTATAGATGGACTATTAGAACAAGTCCCACACACTGCTAGAAGCCCAAATATTTTTTCAGAGCTAGATGCAGAAAAATATTATATTCAATTTGCAACCTGATGGAGGTCAGTATAGATGGACTAATAGAACAAGTCCCACACACTGCTAGAAGGCCAAATATTTTTTCAGAGCTAGATGCAGAAAAATATTATATTCAATTTGCAACCTGATGGAGGTCAGTATAGATGTACTAATAGAACAAGTCCCACACACTGCTAGAAGGCCAAATATTTTTTCAGAGCTAGATGCAGAAAAAAAATATATTCAATTTTCATCCTGATGGAGGTCAGTATAGATGGACTAATAGAACAAGTCCGACACACTGCTAGAAGGCCAAATATTTTTTCAGAGCTAGATGCAGAAAAAAATTATATTCAATTTGCAACCTGATGGAGGTCAGTATAGATGGACTAATAGAACAAATCCCACACAATGCTAGAAGCCCAAATATTTTTTCAGAGGTAGATGCAGAAAAAAATTATATTCCATTTGCAACCTGATGGAGGTCAGTATAGACGGACTAATAGAATAAGTCCCACACACTGCTAGAAGGCCAAATATTTTTTCAGAGCTAGATGCAGAAAAATATTATATTCAATTTGCAACCTGATGTAGGTCAGTATAGATGGACTAATAGAACAAGTCCCACACACAGCTAGAGGCACAAATATTTTTTCAAAGGTAGATGCAGAAAAAAATTATATTCAGTTTGCAACCTGATGGAGGTCAGTATAGATGGACAAATAGAACAAGTCCCACACACAGCTAGAAGCCCAAATATTTTTTCAGAGCTATATGCAGAAAAAAATTATATTCAATTTGCAACGTGATGTAGGTCAGTTTAGATGGACTAATAGAACAAGTCCCACACACTGCTAGAAGGCCAAATATTTTTTCAGAGCTAGATGTAGAAAATATTATATTCAATTTGCAACCTGATGGAGGTCAGTATAGATGGACTAATAGAACAAGTCCCACACACTGCTAGAAGGCCAAATATTTTTTCAGAGCTAGATGCAGAAAAAAATTAAATTCAATTTGCAACCTGATGGAGGTCAGTATAGATGGACTAATAGAACAAGTGCCACACACTGCTAGAAGGCCAAATATTTTTTCAGAGCTAGATGCAGAAAAATATTATATTGAATTTGCAAGGTGATGGAGGTCAGTATAGATGGACTAATAGAACAAATCCCACACACTGCTAGAAGACCAAATATTTTTTCAGAGGTAGATGCAGAAAAAAATTATATTCAATTTACAACCTGATGGAGGTCAGTATAGATGGACTAATAGAACAAGTCCCACACACAGTTAGAAGCCCAAATATTTTTTAGAGGTAGATGCAGAAAAAAATTATATTCAGTTTGCAACCTGATGGAGGTCAGTATAGATGGACTAATAGAACAAGTCCCACACACAACTAGAAGCCCAAATATTTTTTCAGAGCTAGATGCAGAAAAAAATTATATTCAATTTGCAAAGTGATGGAGGTCAGTATAGATGGACTAATATATCAAGTCCAACACACTGCTAAAAGGCCAAATATTTTTTTAGAGCTAGATGCAGAAAAAAATTATATTCAATTTGCAACCTGATGGAGGTCAGTATAGATGGACTAATAGAACAAGTCCCACACACTGCTAGAATCCCAAATATTTTTTCAGAGCTAGATGCAGAAAAATATTATATTCAATTTGCAACCTGATGGAGGTCAGTATAGATGGACTAATAGAACAAGTCCCACACACTGCTAGAAGCCCAAATATATTTTCACAGCTAGATGCACAAAAATATTATATTCAATTTGCAACCTGATGGAGGTCAGTATAGATGGACTAATAGAACAAGTCCCACACATGGCTAGAAGCAAAATATTTTTTCAGAGGTAGATGCAGAAAAAAGTTCGATTCAATTTGCAACCTGATGGATTTCAGTATAGATGAACTAATAGAACAAGTCCCACACAATGCTAGAAGGCCAAATATTTTTTTCAGAGCTAGATGCAGAAAAAAATTATATTCAATTTGCAACCTGATGGAGGTCAGTATAGATGGACTAATAGAACAAGTCCCACACACTGCTAGAAGGCCAAATATTTTTTCAGAGCTAGATGCAGAAAAATCTTATATTCAATTTGCAACGTGATGGAGGTCAGTATAGATGGACTAATAGAACAAGTCCCACACACAGCTAGAAGCCCAAATATTTTTTCAGAGCTAGATGCAGAAAAAAATTATATTCAATTTGCAACGTGATGTAGGTCAGTATAGATGGACTAATAGAACAAGTCCCACACACTGCTAGAAGGCCAAATATTTTTTCAGAGCTAGATGCAGAAAAATATTATATTCAATTTGCAACCTGATGGAGGTCAGTATAGATGTACTAATAGAACAAGTCCCACACACTGCTAGAAGGCCAAATATTTTTTCAGAGCTAGATGCAGAAAAAAAATATATTCAATTTGCAACCTGATGGAGGTCAGTATAGACGGACTAATAGAATAAGTCCCACACACTGCTAGAAGGCCAAATATTTTTTCAGAGCTAGATGCAGAAAAATATTATATTCAATTTGCAACCTGATGTAGGTCAGTATAGATGGACTAATAGAACAAGTCCCACACACAGCTAGAAGCACAAATATTTTTTCAAAGGTAGATGCAGAAAAAAATTATATTCAGTTTGCAACCTGATGGAGGTCAGTATAGATGGACAAATAGAACAAGTCCCATACACAGCTAGAAGCCCAAATATTTTTTCAGAGCTATATGCAGAAAAAAATTATATTCAATTTGCAACGTGATGTAGGTCAGTTTAGATGGACTAATAGAACAAGTCCCACACACTGCTAGAAGGCCAAATATTTTTTCAGAGCTAGATGTAGAAAATATTATATTCAATTTGCAACCTGATGGAGGTCAGTATAGATGGACTATTAGAACAAGTCCCACACACTGCTAGAAGCCCAAATATTTTTTCAGAGCTAGATGCAGAAAAATATTATATTCAATTTGCAACCTGATGGAGGTCAGTATAGATGGACTAATAGAACAAGTCCCACACACTGCTAGAAGGCCAAATATTTTTTCAGAGCTAGATGCAGAAAAATATTATATTCAATTTGCAACCTGATGGAGGTCAGTATAGATGTACTAATAGAACAAGTCCCACACACTGCTAGAAGGCCAAATATTTTTTCAGAGCTAGATGCAGAAAAAAAATATATTCAATTTTCATCCTGATGGAGGTCAGTATAGATGGACTAATAGAACAAGTCCGACACACTGCTAGAAGGCCAAATATTTTTTCAGAGCTAGATGCAGAAAAAAATTATATTCAATTTGCAACCTGATGGAGGTCAGTATAGATGGACTAATAGAACAAATCCCACACAATGCTAGAAGCCCAAATATTTTTTCAGAGGTAGATGCAGAAAAAAATTATATTCAATTTGCAACCTGATGGAGGTCAGTATAGACGGACTAATAGAATAAGTCCCACACACTGCTAGAAGGCCAAATATTTTTTCAGAGCTAGATGCAGAAAAATATTATATTCAATTTGCAACCTGATGTAGGTCAGTATAGATGGACTAATAGAACAAGTCCCACACACAGCTAGAAGCACAAATATTTTTTCAAAGGTAGATGCAGAAAAAAATTATATTCAGTTTGCAACCTGATGGAGGTCAGTATAGATGGACAAATAGAACAAGTCCCACACACAGCTAGAAGCCCAAATATTTTTTCAGAGCTATATGCAGAAAAAAATTATATTCAATTTGCAACGTGATGTAGGTCAGTTTAGATGGACTAATAGAACAAGTCCCACACACTGCTAGAAGGCCAAATATTTTTTCAGAGCTAGATGTAGAAAATATTATATTCAATTTGCAACCTGATGGAGGTCAGTATAGATGGACTAATAGAACAAGTCCCACACACTGCTAGAAGGCCAAATATTTTTTCAGAGCTAGATGCAGAAAAAAATTAAATTCAATTTGCAACCTGATGGAGGTCAGTATAGATGGACTATTAGAACAAGTCCCACACACTGCTAGAAGCCCAAATATTTTTTCAGAGCTAGATGCAGAAAAATATTATATTCAATTTGCAACCTGATGGAGGTCAGTATAGATGGACTAATAGAACAAGTCCCACACACTGCAAGAAGGCCAAATATTTTTTCAGAGCTAGATGCAGAAAAAAATTATATTCAATTTGCAACCTGATGGAGGTCAGTATAAATGGACTAATAGAACATGTCCCACACACTGCTAGAAGGCCAAATATTTTTTCAGAGCTAGATGCAGAAATAAATTATATTCAATTTGCAACCTGATGGATGTCAGTATAGATGGACTAATAGAACAAGTCCCACACACTGCTAGAAGGTCAAATATTTTTTCAGAGCTAGATGCAGAAAAATATTATATTCAATTTGCAACCTGATGTAGGTCAGTATAGATGGACTAATAGAACAAGTCCCACACACAGCTAGAAGCACAAATATTTTTTCAAAGGTAGATGCAGAAAAAAATTATATTCAGTTTGCAACCTGATGGAGGTCAGTATAGATGGACAAATAGAACAAGTCCCACACACAGCTAGAAGCCCAAATATTTTTTCAGAGCTATATGCAGAAAAAAATTATATTCAATTTGCAACGTGATGTAGGTCAGTTTAGATGGACTAATAGAACAAGTCCCACACACTGCTAGAAGGCCAAATATTTTTTCAGAGCTAGAAGTAGAAAATATTATATTCAATTTGCAACCTGATGGAGGTCAGTATAGATGGACTATTAGAACAAGTCCCACACACTGCTAGAAGCCCAAATATTTTTTCAGAGCTAGATGCAGAAAAATATTATATTCAATTTGCAACCTGATGGAGGTCAGTATAGATGGACTAATAGAACAAGTCCCACACACTGCTAGAAGGCCAAATATTTTTTCAGAGCTAGATGCAGAAAAATATTATATTCAATTTGCAACCTGATGGAGGTCAGTATAGATGTACTAATAGAACAAGTCCCACACACTGCTAGAAGGCCAAATATTTTTTCAGAGCTAGATGCAGAAAAAAAATATATTCAATTTTCATCCTGATGGAGGTCAGTATAGATGGACTAATAGAACACGTCCGACACACTGCTAGAAGGACAAATATTTTTTCAGAGCTAGATGCAGAAAAAAATTATATTCAATTTGCAACCTGATGGAGGTCAGTATAGATGGACTAATAGAACAAATCCCACACAATGCTAGAAGCCCAAATATTTTTTCAGAGGTAGATGCAGAAAAAAATTATATTCAATTTGCAACCTGATGGAGGTCAGTATAGACGGACTAATAGAATAAGTCCCACACACTGCTAGAAGGCCAAATATTTTTTCAGAGCTAGATGCAGAAAAATATTATATTCAATTTGCAACCTGATGTAGGTCAGTATAGATGGACTAATAGAACAAGTCCCACACACAGCTAGAAGCACAAATATTTTTTCAAAGGTAGATGCAGAAAAAAATTATATTCAGTTTGCAACCTGATGGAGGTCAGTATAGATGGACAAATAGAACAAGTCCCACACACAGCTAGAAGCCCAAATATTTTTTCAGAGCTATATGCAGAAAAAAATTATATTCAATTTGCAACCTGATGTAGGTCAGTATAGATGGACTAATAGAATAAGTCCCACACACTGCTAGAAGGCCAAATATTTTTTCAGAGCTAGATGTAGAAAATATTATATTCAATTTGCAACCTGATGGAGGTCAGTATAGATGGACTAATAGAACAAGTCCCACACACTGCTAGAAGGCCAAATATTTTTTCAGAGCTAGATGCAGAAAAAAATTAAATTCAATTTGCAACCTGATGGAGGTCAGTATAGATGGACTATTAGAACAAGTCCCACACACTGCTAGAAGCCCAAATATTTTTTCAGAGCTAGATGCAGAAAAATATTATATTCAATTTGCAACCTGATGGAGGTCAGTATAGATGGACTAATAGAACAAGTCCCACACACTGCAAGAAGGCCAAATATTTTTTCAGAGCTAGATGCAGAAAAAAATTATATTCAATTTGCAACCTGATGGAGGTCAGTATAAATGGACTAATAGAACATGTCCCACACACTGCTAGAAGGCCAAATATTTTTTCAGAGCTAGATGCAGAAATAAATTATATTCAATTTGCAACCTGATGGATGTCAGTATAGATGGACTAATAGAACAAGTCCCACACACTGCTAGAAGGTCAAATATTTTTTCAGACCTAGATGCAGAAAAAAATTAAATTCAATTTGCAACCTGATGGAGGTCAGTATAGATGGACTAATAGAACAAGTCCCACACACTGCTAGAAGGCCAAATATTTTTTCAGAGCTAGATGCACAAAAAAATTAAATTCAATTTGCAACCTGATGGAAGTCAGTATAGATGGACTATTAGAACAAGTCCCACAAACTGCTAGAAGCCCAAATATTTTTTCAGAGCTAGATGCAGAAAAATATTATATTCAATTTGCAACTTGATGGAGGTCAGTATAGATGGACTAATAGAACAAGTCCCACAGTCTGCTAGAATGCCAAATATTTTTTCAGAGCTAGATGCAAAAAAAAATTATTTTCAATTTGCAACCTGATGGAGGTCAGTATAAATGGACTAATAGAACATGTCCCACACACTGCTAGAAGGCCAAATATTTTTTCAGAGCTAGATGCAGAAATAAATTATATTCAATTTGCAACCTGATGGAGGTCAGTATAGATGGACTAATAGAACAAGTCCCACACACTGCTAGAAGGCCAAATATTTTTTCAGAGCTAGATGCAGAAAAATATTATATTCAATTTGCAACCTGATGGAGGTCAGTATAGATGTACTAATAGAACAAGTCCCACACACTGCTAGAAGGCCAAATATTTTTTCAGAGCTAGATGCAGAAAAAAAATATATTCAATTTTCATCCTGATGGAGGTCAGTATAGATGGACTAGTAGAACACGTCCGACACACTGCTAGAAGGACAAATATTTTTTCAGAGCTAGATGCAGAAAAAAATTATATTCAATTTGCAACCTGATGGAGGTCAGTATAGATGGACTAATAGAACAAATCCCACACAATGCTAGAAGCCCAAATATTTTTTCAGAGGTAGATGCAGAAAAAAATTATATTCAATTTGCAACCTGATGGAGGTCAGTATAGACGGACTAATAGAATAAGTCCCACACACTGCTAGAAGGCCAAATATTTTTTCAGAGCTAGATGCAGAAAAATATTATATTCAATTTGCAACCTGATGTAGGTCAGTATAGATGGACTAATAGAACAAGTCCCACACACAGCTAGAAGCACAAATATTTTTTCAAAGGTAGATGCAGAAAAAAATTATATTCAGTTTGCAACCTGATGGAGGTCAGTATAGATGGACAAATAGAACAAGTCCCACACACAGCTAGAAGCCCAAATATTTTTTCAGAGCTATATGCAGAAAAAAATTATATTCAATTTGCAACCTGATGTAGGTCAGTATAGATGGACTAATAGAATAAGTCCCACACACTGCTAGAAGGCCAAATATTTTTTCAGAGCTAGATGTAGAAAATATTATATTCAATTTGCAACCTGATGGAGGTCAGTATAGATGGACTAATAGAACAAGTCCCACACACTGCTAGAAGGCCAAATATTTTTTCAGAGCTAGATGCAGAAAAAAATTAAATTCAATTTGCAACCTGATGGAGGTCAGTATAGATGGACTATTAGAACAAGTCCCACACACTGCTAGAAGCCCAAATATTTTTTCAGAGCTAGATGCAGAAAAATATTATATTCAATTTGCAACCTGATGGAGGTCAGTATAGATGGACTAATAGAACAAGTCCCACACACTGCAAGAAGGCCAAATATTTTTTCAGAGCTAGATGCAGAAAAAAATTATATTCAATTTGCAACCTGATGGAGGTCAGTATAAATGGACTAATAGAACATGTCCCACACACTGCTAGAAGGCCAAATATTTTTTCAGAGCTAGATGCAGAAATAAATTATATTCAATTTGCAACCTGATGGATGTCAGTATAGATGGACTAATAGAACAAGTCCCACACACTGCTAGAAGGTCAAATATTTTTTCAGACCTAGATGCAGAAAAAAATTAAATTCAATTTGCAACCTGATGGAGGTCAGTATAGATGGACTAATAGAACAAGTCCCACACACTGCTAGAAGGCCAAATATTTTTTCAGAGCTAGATGCACAAAAAAATTAAATTCAATTTGCAACCTGATGGAAGTCAGTATAGATGGACTATTAGAACAAGTCCCACAAACTGCTAGAAGCCCAAATATTTTTTCAGAGCTAGATGCAGAAAAATATTATATTCAATTTGCAACTTGATGGAGGTCAGTATAGATGGACTAATAGAACAAGTCCCACAGTCTGCTAGAATGCCAAATATTTTTTCAGAGCTAGATGCAAAAAAAAATTATTTTCAATTTGCAACCTGATGGAGGTCAGTATAAATGGACTAATAGAACATGTCCCACACACTGCTAGAAGGCCAAATATTTTTTCAGAGCTAGATGCAGAAATAAATTATATTCAATTTGCAACCTGATGGAGGTCAGTATAGATGGACTAATAGAACAAGTCCCACACACTGCTAGAAGGCCAAATATTTTTTCAGAGCTAGATGCAGAAAAAAATTAAATTCAATTTGCAACCTGATGGAGGTCAGTATAGATGAACTATTAGAACAAGTCCCACACACTGCTAGAAGCCCAAATATTTTTTCAGAGCTAGATGCAGAAAAATATTATATTCAATTTGCAACCTGATGAGGTCAGTATAGATGGACTAATAGAACAAGTCCCACACACAGCTAGAAGCCTAAATATTTTTTCAGAGCTAGATGCAGAAAAATATTATATTCATTTTGCAACCTGATGGAGGTCAGTATAGATGGACTAATAGAACAAGTCCCACACACTGCTAGAAGGCCAAATATTTTTTCAGAGCTAGATGCAGAAAAATATTATATTCAATTTGCAACGTGATGGAGGTCAGTATAGATGGACTAATAGAACAAGTCCCACACACTACTTGAAGGCCAAATATTTTTTCAGAGGTAGATGCAGAAAAAAATTATATTTAATTTGCAACCTGATGGAGGTCAGTATAGATGGACTAATAGAACAAGTCCCACACACTGCTAGAAGGCCAAATATTTTTCAGAGCTAGATGCAGAAAAAAATTATATTCAATTTGCAACCTGATGGAGGTCAGTATGGATGGACTAATAGATTAAGTCCCACACACTGCTAGAAGGCCAAATATTTTTTCAGAGCTAGATGCAGAAAAATTTTATATTCAATTTGCAACCTGATGGAGGTCAGTATAGATGGACTAATAGAACAAGTCCCACACACTGCTAGAAGGCCAAATATTTTTTCAGAGCTAGAAGCAGAAAAGTATTATATTCAATTTGCAATCTGATGGAGGTCAGTATAGATGGACTAATAGAACAAGTCCCACACACTGCTAGAAGCCCAAATATTTTTCACAGCTAGATGCAGAAAAATATTATATTCAATTTTCAACCTGATGGAGTTCATTATAGATGGACTAAAAGAACAAGTCCCACACACAGCTAGAAGCCCAAATATTTTTTCAGAGCTAGATGCAGAAAAATATTATATTCAATTTGCAACCTGATGGAGGTCAGTATAGATGGACTAATAGAACAAGTCCCACACATGGCTAGAAGCCCAAATATTTTTTCAGAGGTAGATGCAGAAAAAATTCGATTCAATTTGCAACCTGATGGATTTCAGTATAGATGAACTAATAGAACAAGTCCCACACAATGCTAGAAGGCCAAATATTTTTTTCAGAGCTAGATGCAGAAAAAAATTATATTCAATTTGCAACCTGATGGAGGTCAGTATAGATGAACTAATAGAACAAGTCCCACACACTGCTAGAAGGCCAAATATTTTTTCAGAGCTAGATGCAGAAAAATATTATATTCAATTTGCAACGTGATGGAGGTCAGTATAGATGGACTAAAAGAACAAGTCCCACACACTGCTAGAAGACCAAATATTTTTTCAGAGGTAGATGCAGAAAAAAATTATATTCAATTTGCAACCTGATGGAGGTCAGTATAGATGGACTAATCGATCAAGTCCCACACACTGCTAGAAGCCCAAATATTTTTTCAGAGGTAGATGCAGAAAAAAATTATATTCAATTTGCAACCTGATGGAGGTCAGTATAGACGGACTAATAGAATAAGTCCCACACACTGCTAGAAGGCCAAATATTTTTTCAGAGCTAGATGCAGAAAAATATTATATTCAATTTGCAACCTGATGGAGGTCAGTATAGATGGACTAATAGAACAAGTCCCACACACTGCTAGAAGGCCAAATATTTTTTCAGAGCTAGAAGCAGAAAAGTATTATATTTAATTTGCAACCTGATGGAGGTCAGTATAGATGGACTAATAGAACAAGTCCCACACACAGCTAGAAACCCAAATATTTTTTCAGAGGTAGATGCAGAAAAAAATTATATTCAGTTTGCAACCTGATGGAGGTCAGTATAGATGGACTAGTAGAACAAGTCCCACACACAGCTAGAAGCTCAAATATTTTTTCAGAGCTAGATGCAGAAAAAAATTATATTCAATTTGCAACCTGATGGAGGTCAGTATAGATGGACTAATAGAACAAGTCCCACACACTGCTAGAAGGCCAAATAATTTTTCAGAGCTAGATGCAGAAAAAAATTATATTCAATTTGCAACCTGATGGAGGTCAGTATAGATGTACTAATAGGACAAGTCCCTCACACTGCTAGAAGCACAAATATTTTTTCAGAGCTAGATGCAGAAAAAAATTATATTCAATTTGCAACCTGATGGAGGTCAGTATAGTTGGACTAATAGAACAACTCCCACACACTGCTAGAAGGCCAAATATTTTTTCAGAGCTAGATGCAGAAAAATATTATATTCAATTTGCAACCTGATGGAGGTCAGTATAGATGGACTAATAGAACAAGTCCCACACACAGCTAGAAGCCCAAATATTTTTTCAGAGGTAGATGCAGAAAAAAAATATATTCAATTTGCAACGTGATGGAGGTCAGTATAGATGGACTAATATATCAAGTCCAACACACTGCTAAAAGGCCAAATATTTTTTCAGAGCTAGATGCACAAAAAAATTATATTCAATTTGCAACCTGATGGATTTCAGTATAGATGGACTAATAGAACAAGTCCCACACACTGCTAGTAGCCCAAATATTTTTTCAGAGCTAGATGCAGAAAAATATTATATTCAATTTGCAACCTGATGGAGGTCAGTATAGATGGACTAATAGAACAAGTCCCACACACTGCTAGAAGCCCAAATATTTTTTCAGAGCTAGATGCAGAAAAATATTATATTCAATTTGCAACCTGATGGAGGTCAGTATAGATGGACTAATAGAACAAGACCCACACACTGCTAGAAGGCCAAATATTTTTTCAGAGCTAGATGCAGAAAAATATTATATTCAATTTGCAACCTGATGGAGGTCAGTATAGATGGACTAATAGAATAAGTCCCACACACTGCTAGAAGGCCAAATATTTTTTCAGAGCTAGATGCAGAAAAAAATTTTATTCAATTTGCAACCTGATGGAGGTCAGTATAGATGGACTAATAGAATAAGTCCCACACACTGCTAGAAGGCCAAATATTTTTTCAGAACTAGATGCAGAAAAATATTATATTCAATTTGCAACCTGATGGAGGTCAGTATAGATGGACTAATAGAACAAGTCCCACACACTGCTAGAAGGCCAAATATTTTTTCAGAGCTAGAAGCAGAAAAGTATTATATTCAATTTGCAACCTGATGGAGGTCAGTATAGATGGACTAATAGAACAAGTCCCACACACAGCTAGAAACCCAAATATTTTTTCAGGAGTAGATGCAGAAAAAAATTATATTCAGTTTGCAACCTGATGGAGGTCAGTATTGATGGACTAGTAGAACAAGTCCCACACACAGCTAGAAGCTCAAATATCTTTTCAGAGCTAGATGCAGAAAAAAATTATATTCAATTTGCAATGTGATGGAGGTCAGTATAGATGGACTAATAGAAAAAGTCCCACACACTGCTAGAAGGCCAAATATTTTTTCAGAGCTAGATGCAGAAAAAAATTATATTCAATTTGCAACCTGATGGAGGTCAGTATAGATGGACTAATAGAACAAGTCCCACACACTGCTAGAAGGCCAAATATTTTTTCAGAGCTAGATGCAGAAAAAAATTATATTCAATTTGCAACCTGATGGAGGTCAGGATAGATGGACTAATAGAACAAGTCCCACACACAGCTAGAAGCCCAAATATTTTTTCAGAGGTAGATGCAGAAAAAAATTATATTCAATTTGCATCGTGATGGAGGTCAGTATAGATGGACTAACAGAACAAGTCCCACACATTGCTAGAAGCCCAAATATTTTTTCAGAGGTAGATGCAGGAAAAAATTATATTCAATTTGCAACCTGATGGAGGTCAGTATAGATGGACTAATAGATCAAGTCCCACACACAGTTAGAAGCCCAAATATTTTTTCAGAGGTAGATGCAGGAAAAAATTATATTCAATTTGCAACCTGATGGAGGTCAGTATAGATGGACTAATAGAACAAGTCCCACACACAACTAGAAGCCCAAATATTTTTTCAGAGCTAGATGCAGAAAAAAATTATATTCAATTTGCAACATGATGGAGGTCAGTATAGATGGACTAATATATCAAGTCCAACACACTGCTAAAAGGCCAAATATTATTTCAGAGCTAGATGCAGAAAAAAATTATATTCAATTTGCAACCTGATGGAGGTCAGTATAGATGGACTAATAGAACAAGTCCCACACACTGCTAGAAGCCCAAATATTTTTTCAGAGCTAGATGCAGAAAAATATTATATTCAATTTGCAACCTGATGGAGGTCAGTATAGATGGACTAATAGAACAAGTCCCACACACTGCTAGAAGCCCAAATATTTTTTTCACAGCTAGATGCAGAAAAATATTATATTCAATTTGCAACCTGATGGAGGTCAGTATAGATTGACTAAACGAACAAGTCCCACACACTGCTAGAAGCCCAAATATTTTTTCAGAGCTAGATGCAGAAAAATATTATATTCAATTTGCAACCTGATGGATGTCAGTATAGATGGACTAATAGAACAAGTCCCACACATGGCTAGAAGCCCAAATATTTTTTCAGAGGTAGATGCAGAAAAAAATTCGATTCAATTTGCAACCTGATGGATTTCAGTATAGATGAACTAATAGAACAAGTCCCACACACTGCTAGAAGGCCAAATATTTTTTTCAGAGCTAGATGCAGAAAAAAATTATATTCAATTTGCAACCTGATGGAGGTCAGTATAGATGGACTAATAGAACAAGTCCCACACACTGCTAGAAGTCCAAATATTTTTTCAGAGCTAGATGCAGAAAAATATTATATTCAATTTGCAACCTGATGGAGGTCAGTATAGACGGACTAATGGAATAAGTCCCACACACTGCTAGAAGGCCAAATATTTTTTCAGAGGTAGATGCAGAAAAAAATTATATTCAATTTGCAACCTGATGGAGGTCAGTATAGATGGACTAATCGATCAAGTCCCACACACTGCTAGAAGCCCAAATATTTTTTCAGAGGTAGATGCAGAAAAAAATTATATTCAGTTTGCAACCTGATGGAGGTCAGTATAGATGGACTAGTAGAACAAGTCCCACACACAGCTGGAAGCTCAAATATTTTTTCAGAGCTAGATGCAGAAAAAAATTATATTCAATTTGCAACCTGATGGAGGTCAGTATAGATGGACTAATAGAACAAGTCCCACACACTGCTAGAAGGCCAAATAATTTTTCAGAGCTAGATGCAGAAAAAAATTATATTCAATTTGCAACCTGATGGAGGTCAGTATAGATGTACTAATAGGACAAGTCCCTCACACTGCTAGAAGCACAAATATTTTTTCAGAGCTAGATGCAGAAAAAAATTATATTCAATTTGCAACCTGATGGAGGTCAGTATAGTTGGACTAATAGAACAACTCCCACACACTGCTAGAAGGCCAAATATTTTTTCAGAGCTAGATGCAGAAAAATATTATATTCAATTTGCAACCTGATGGAGGTCAGTATAGATGGACTAATAGAACAAGTCCCACACACAGCTAGAAGCCCAAATATTTTTTCAGAGGTAGATGCAGAAAAAAAATATATTCAATTTGCAACGTGATGGAGGTCAGTATAGATGGACTAATATATCAAGTCCAACACACTGCTAAAAGGCCAAATATTTTTTCACAGCTAGATGCACAAAAAAATTATATTCAATTTGCAACCTGATGGATTTCAGTATAGATGGACTAATAGAACAAGTCCCACACACTGCTAGTAGCCCAAATATTTTTTCAGAGCTAGATGCAGAAAAATATTATATTCAATTTGCAACGTGATGGAGGTCAGTATAGATGGACTAATAGAACAAGTCCCACACACTACTTGAAGGCCAAATATTTTTTCAGAGGTAGATGCAGAAAAAAATTATATTTTATTTGCAACCTGATGGAGGTCAGTATAGATGGACTAATAGAACAAGTCCCACACACTGCTAGAAGGCCAAATATTTTTCAGAGCTAGATGCAGAAAAAAATTATATTCAATTTGCAACCTGATGGAGGTCAGTATAGATGGACTAATAGATTAAGTCCCACACACTGCTAGAAGGCCAAATATTTTTTCAGAGCTAGATGCAGAAAAATTTTATATTCAATTTGCAACCTGATGGAGGTCAGTATAGATGGACTAATAGAACAAGTCCCACACACTGCTAGAAGGCCAAATATTTTTTCAGAGCTAGAAGCAGAAAAGTATTATATTCAATTTGCAATCTGATGGAGGTCAGTATAGATGGACTAATAGAACAAGTCCCACACACTGCTAGAAGCCCAAATATTTTTCACAGCTAGATGCAGAAAAATATTATATTCAATTTTCAACCTGATGGAGTTCATTATAGATGGACTAAAAGAACAAGTCCCACACACAGCTAGAAGCCCAAATATTTTTTCAGAGCTAGATGCAGAAAAATATTATATTCAATTTGCAACCTGATGGAGGTCAGTATAGATGGACTAATAGAACAAGTCCCACACATGGCTAGAAGCCCAAATATTTTTTCAGAGGTAGATGCAGAAAAAATTCGATTCAATTTGCAACCTGATGGATTTCAGTATAGATGAACTAATAGAACAAGTCCCACACAATGCTAGAAGGCCAAATATTTTTTTCAGAGCTAGATGCAGAAAAAAATTATATTCAATTTGCAACCTGATGGAGGTCAGTATAGATGAACTAATAGAACAAGTCCCACACACTGCTAGAAGGTCAAATATTTTTTCAGAGCTAGATGCAGAAAAATATTATATTCAATTTGCAACGTGATGGAGGTCAGTATAGATGGACTAAAAGAACAAGTCCCACACACTGCTAGAAGACCAAATATTTTTTCAGAGGTAGATGCAGAAAAAAATTATATTCAATTTGCAACCTGATGGAGGTCAGTATAGATGGACTAATCGATCAAGTCCCACACACTGCTAGAAGCCCAAATATTTTTTCAGAGGTAGATGCAGAAAAAAATTATATTCAATTTGCAACCTGATGGAGGTCAGTATAGACGGACTAATAGAATAAGTCCCACACACTGCTAGAAGGCCAAATATTTTTTCAGAGCTAGATGCAGAAAAATATTATATTCAATTTGCAACCTGATGGAGGTCAGTATAGATGGACTAATAGAACAAGTCCCACACACTGCTAGAAGGCCAAATATTTTTTCAGAGCTAGAAGCAGAAAAGTATTATATTTAATTTGCAACCTGATGGAGGTCAGTATAGATGGACTAATAGAACAAGTCCCACACACAGCTAGAAACCCAAATATTTTTTCAGAGGTAGATGCAGAAAAAAATTATATTCAGTTTGCAACCTGATGGAGGTCAGTATAGATGGACTAGTAGAACAAGTCCCACACACAGCTAGAAGCTCAAATATTTTTTCAGAGCTAGATGCAGAAAAAAATTATATTCAATTTGCAACCTGATGGAGGTCAGTATAGATGGACTAATAGAACAAGTCCCACACACTGCTAGAAGGCCAAATAATTTTTCAGAGCTAGATGCAGAAAAAAATTATATTCAATTTGCAACCTGATGGAGGTCAGTATAGATGTACTAATAGGACAAGTCCCTCACACTGCTAGAAGCACAAATATTTTTTCAGAGCTAGATGCAGAAAAAAATTATATTCAATTTGCAACCTGATGGAGGTCAGTATAGTTGGACTAATAGAACAACTCCCACACACTGCTAGAAGGCCAAATATTTTTTCAGAGCTAGATGCAGAAAAATATTATATTCAATTTGCAACCTGATGGAGGTCAGTATAGATGGACTAATAGAACAAGTCCCACACACAGCTAGAAGCCCAAATATTTTTTCAGAGGTAGATGCAGAAAAAAAATATATTCAATTTGCAACGTGATGGAGGTCAGTATAGATGGACTAATATATCAAGTCCAACACACTGCTAAAAGGCCAAATATTTTTTCAGAGCTAGATGCACAAAAAAATTATATTCAATTTGCAACCTGATGGATTTCAGTATAGATGGACTAATAGAACAAGTCCCACACACTGCTAGTAGCCCAAATATTTTTTCAGAGCTAGATGCAGAAAAATATTATATTCAATTTGCAACCTGGTGGAGGTCAGTATAGATGGACTAATAGAACAAGTCCCACACACTGCTAGAAGCCCAAATATTTTTTCAGAGCTAGATGCAGAAAAATATTATATTCAATTTGCAACCTGATGGAGGTCAGTATAGATGGACTAATAGAACAAGACCCACACACTGCTAGAAGGCCAAATATTTTTTCAGAGCTAGATGCAGAAAAATATTATATTCAATTTGCAACCTGATGGAGGTCAGTATAGATGGACTAATAGAATAAGTCCCACACACTGCTAGAAGGCCAAATATTTTTTCAGAGCTAGATGCAGAAAAAAATTATATTCAATTTGCAACCTGATGGAGGTCAGTATAGATGGACTAATAGAATAAGTCCCACACACTGCTAGAAGGCCAAATATTTTTTCAGAACTAGATGCAGAAAAATATTATATTCAATTTGCAACCTGATGGAGGTCAGTATAGATGGACTAATAGAACAAGTCCCACACACTGCTAGAAGGCCAAATATTTTTTCAGAGCTAGAAGCAGAAAAGTATTATATTCAATTTGCAACCTGATGGAGGTCAGTATAGATGGACTAATAGAACAAGTCCCACACACAGCTAGAAACCCAAATATTTTTTCAGGAGTAGATGCAGAAAAAAATTATATTCAGTTTGCAACCTGATGGAGGTCAGTATTGATGGACTAGTAGAACAAGTCCCACACACAGCTAGAAGCTCAAATATCTTTTCAGAGCTAGATGCAGAAAAAAATTATATTCAATTTGCAATGTGATGGAGGTCAGTATAGATGGACTAATAGAAAAAGTCCCACACACTGCTAGAAGGCCAAATATTTTTTCAGAGCTAGATGCAGAAAAAAATTATATTCAATTTGCAACCTGATGGAGGTCAGTATAGATGGACTAATAGAACAAGTCCCACACACTGCTAGAAGGCCAAATATTTTTTCAGAGCTAGATGCAGAAAAAAATTATATTCAATTTGCAACCTGATGGAGGTCAGGATAGATGGACTAATAGAACAAGTCCCACACACAGCTAGAAGCCCAAATATTTTTTCAGAGGTAGATGCAGAAAAAAATTATATTCAATTTGCATCGTGATGGAGGTCAGTATAGATGGACTAACAGAACAAGTCCCACACACTGCTAGAAGCCCAAATATTTTTTCAGAGGTAGATGCAGGAAAAAATTATATTCAATTTGCAACCTGATGGAGGTCAGTATAGATGGACTAATAGATCAAGTCCCACACACAGTTAGAAGCCCAAATATTTTTTCAGAGGTAGATGCAGGAAAAAATTATATTCAATTTGCAACCTGATGGAGGTCAGTATAGATGGACTAATAGAACAAGTCCCACACACAACTAGAAGCCCAAATATTTTTTCAGAGCTAGATGCAGAAAAAAATTATATTCAATTTGCAACATGATGGAGGTCAGTATAGATGGACTAATATATCAAGTCCAACACACTGCTAAAAGGCCAAATATTATTTCAGAGCTAGATGCAGAAAAAAATTATATTCAATTTGCAACCTGATGGAGGTCAGTATAGATGGACTAATAGAACAAGTCCCACACACTGCTAGAAGCCCAAATATTTTTTCAGAGCTAGATGCAGAAAAATATTATATTCAATTTGCAACCTGATGGAGGTCAGTATAGATGGACTAATAGAACAAGTCCCACACACTGCTAGAAGCCCAAATATTTTTTTCACAGCTAGATGCAGAAAAATATTATATTCAATTTGCAACCTGATGGAGGTCAGTATAGATGGACTAAACGAACAAGTCCCACACACTGCTAGAAGCCCAAATATTTTTTCAGAGCTAGATGCAGAAAAATATTATATTCAATTTGCAACCTGATGGATGTCAGTATAGATGGACTAATAGAACAAGTCCCACACATGGCTAGAAGCCCAAATATTTTTTCAGAGGTAGATGCAGAAAAAAATTCGATTCAATTTGCAACCTGATGGATTTCAGTATAGATGAACTAATAGAACAAGTCCCACACACTGCTAGAAGGCCAAATATTTTTTTCAGAGCTAGATGCAGAAAAAAATTATATTCAATTTGCAACCTGATGGAGGTCAGTATAGATGGACTAATAGAACAAGTCCCACACACTGCTAGAAGTCCAAATATTTTTTCAGAGCTAGATGCAGAAAAATATTATATTCAATTTGCAACCTGATGGAGGTCAGTATAGACGGACTAATGGAATAAGTCCCACACACTGCTAGAAGGCCAAATATTTTTTCAGAGGTAGATGCAGAAAAAAATTATATTCAATTTGCAACCTGATGGAGGTCAGTATAGATGGACTAATCGATCAAGTCCCACACACTGCTAGAAGCCCAAATATTTTTTCAGAGGTAGATGCAGAAAAAAATTATATTCAATTTGCAACCTGATGGAGGTCAGTATAGACGGACTAATAGAATAAGTCCCACACACTGCTAGAAGGCCAAATATTTTTTCAGAGCTAGATGCAGAAAAATACTATATTCAATTTGCAACCTGATGGAGGTCAGTATAGACGGACTAATGGAATAAGTCCCACACACTGCTAGAAGGCCAAATATTTTTTCAGAGGTAGATGCAGAAAAAAATTATATTCAATTTGCAACCTGATGGAGGTCAGTATAGATGGACTAATCGATCAAGTCCCACACACTGCTAGAAGCCCAAATATTTTTTCAGAGGTAGATGCAGAAAAAAATTATATTCAGTTTGCAACCTGATGGAGGTCAGTATAGATGGACTAGTAGAACAAGTCCCACACACAGCTGGAAGCTCAAATATTTTTTCAGAGCTAGATGCAGAAAAAAATTATATTCAATTTGCAACCTGATGGAGGTCAGTATAGATGGACTAATAGAACAAGTCCCACACACTGCTAGAAGGCCAAATAATTTTTCAGAGCTAGATGCAGAAAAAAATTATATTCAATTTGCAACCTGATGGAGGTCAGTATAGATGTACTAATAGGACAAGTCCCTCACACTGCTAGAAGCACAAATATTTTTTCAGAGCTAGATGCAGAAAAAAATTATATTCAATTTGCAACCTGATGGAGGTCAGTATAGTTGGACTAATAGAACAACTCCCACACACTGCTAGAAGGCCAAATATTTTTTCAGAGCTAGATGCAGAAAAATATTATATTCAATTTGCAACCTGATGGAGGTCAGTATAGATGGACTAATAGAACAAGTCCCACACACAGCTAGAAGCCCAAATATTTTTTCAGAGGTAGATGCAGAAAAAAAATATATTCAATTTGCAACGTGATGGAGGTCAGTATAGATGGACTAATATATCAAGTCCAACACACTGCTAAAAGGCCAAATATTTTTTCACAGCTAGATGCACAAAAAAATTATATTCAATTTGCAACCTGATGGATTTCAGTATAGATGGACTAATAGAACAAGTCCCACACACTGCTAGTAGCCCAAATATTTTTTCAGAGCTAGATGCAGAAAAATATTATATTCAATTTGCAACGTGATGGAGGTCAGTATAGATGGACTAATAGAACAAGTCCCACACACTACTTGAAGGCCAAATATTTTTTCAGAGGTAGATGCAGAAAAAAATTATATTTTATTTGCAACCTGATGGAGGTCAGTATAGATGGACTAATAGAACAAGTCCCACACACTGCTAGAAGGCCAAATATTTTTCAGAGCTAGATGCAGAAAAAAATTATATTCAATTTGCAACCTGATGGAGGTCAGTATAGATGGACTAATAGATTAAGTCCCACACACTGCTAGAAGGCCAAATATTTTTTCAGAGCTAGATGCAGAAAAATTTTATATTCAATTTGCAACCTGATGGAGGTCAGTATAGATGGACTAATAGAACAAGTCCCACACACTGCTAGAAGGCCAAATATTTTTTCAGAGCTAGAAGCAGAAAAGTATTATATTCAATTTGCAATCTGATGGAGGTCAGTATAGATGGACTAATAGAACAAGTCCCACACACTGCTAGAAGCCCAAATATTTTTCACAGCTAGATGCAGAAAAATATTATATTCAATTTTCAACCTGATGGAGTTCATTATAGATGGACTAAAAGAACAAGTCCCACACACAGCTAGAAGCCCAAATATTTTTTCAGAGCTAGATGCAGAAAAATATTATATTCAATTTGCAACCTGATGGAGGTCAGTATAGATGGACTAATAGAACAAGTCCCACACATGGCTAGAAGCCCAAATATTTTTTCAGAGGTAGATGCAGAAAAAATTCGATTCAATTTGCAACCTGATGGATTTCAGTATAGATGAACTAATAGAACAAGTCCCACACAATGCTAGAAGGCCAAATATTTTTTTCAGAGCTAGATGCAGAAAAAAATTATATTCAATTTGCAACCTGATGGAGGTCAGTATAGATGAACTAATAGAACAAGTCCCACACACTGCTAGAAGGTCAAATATTTTTTCAGAGCTAGATGCAGAAAAATATTATATTCAATTTGCAACGTGATGGAGGTCAGTATAGATGGACTAAAAGAACAAGTCCCACACACTGCTAGAAGACCAAATATTTTTTCAGAGGTAGATGCAGAAAAAAATTATATTCAATTTGCAACCTGATGGAGGTCAGTATAGATGGACTAATCGATCAAGTCCCACACACTGCTAGAAGCCCAAATATTTTTTCAGAGGTAGATGCAGAAAAAAATTATATTCAATTTGCAACCTGATGGAGGTCAGTATAGACGGACTAATAGAATAAGTCCCACACACTGCTAGAAGGCCAAATATTTTTTCAGAGCTAGATGCAGAAAAATATTATATTCAATTTGCAACCTGATGGAGGTCAGTATAGATGGACTAATAGAACAAGTCCCACACACTGCTAGAAGGCCAAATATTTTTTCAGAGCTAGAAGCAGAAAAGTATTATATTTAATTTGCAACCTGATGGAGGTCAGTATAGATGGACTAATAGAACAAGTCCCACACACAGCTAGAAACCCAAATATTTTTTCAGAGGTAGATGCAGAAAAAAATTATATTCAGTTTGCAACCTGATGGAGGTCAGTATAGATGGACTAGTAGAACAAGTCCCACACACAGCTAGAAGCTCAAATATTTTTTCAGAGCTAGATGCAGAAAAAAATTATATTCAATTTGCAACCTGATGGAGGTCAGTATAGATGGACTAATAGAACAAGTCCCACACACTGCTAGAAGGCCAAATAATTTTTCAGAGCTAGATGCAGAAAAAAATTATATTCAATTTGCAACCTGATGGAGGTCAGTATAGATGTACTAATAGGACAAGTCCCTCACACTGCTAGAAGCACAAATATTTTTTCAGAGCTAGATGCAGAAAAAAATTATATTCAATTTGCAACCTGATGGAGGTCAGTATAGTTGGACTAATAGAACAACTCCCACACACTGCTAGAAGGCCAAATATTTTTTCAGAGCTAGATGCAGAAAAATATTATATTCAATTTGCAACCTGATGGAGGTCAGTATAGATGGACTAATAGAACAAGTCCCACACACAGCTAGAAGCCCAAATATTTTTTCAGAGGTAGATGCAGAAAAAAAATATATTCAATTTGCAACGTGATGGAGGTCAGTATAGATGGACTAATATATCAAGTCCAACACACTGCTAAAAGGCCAAATATTTTTTCAGAGCTAGATGCACAAAAAAATTATATTCAATTTGCAACCTGATGGATTTCAGTATAGATGGACTAATAGAACAAGTCCCACACACTGCTAGTAGCCCAAATATTTTTTCAGAGCTAGATGCAGAAAAATATTATATTCAATTTGCAACCTGGTGGAGGTCAGTATAGATGGACTAATAGAACAAGTCCCACACACTGCTAGAAGCCCAAATATTTTTTCAGAGCTAGATGCAGAAAAATATTATATTCAATTTGCAACCTGATGGAGGTCAGTATAGATGGACTAATAGAACAAGACCCACACACTGCTAGAAGGCCAAATATTTTTTCAGAGCTAGATGCAGAAAAATATTATATTCAATTTGCAACCTGATGGAGGTCAGTATAGATGGACTAATAGAATAAGTCCCACACACTGCTAGAAGGCCAAATATTTTTTCAGAGCTAGATGCAGAAAAAAATTATATTCAATTTGCAACCTGATGGAGGTCAGTATAGATGGACTAATAGAATAAGTCCCACACACTGCTAGAAGGCCAAATATTTTTTCAGAACTAGATGCAGAAAAATATTATATTCAATTTGCAACCTGATGGAGGTCAGTATAGATGGACTAATAGAACAAGTCCCACACACTGCTAGAAGGCCAAATATTTTTTCAGAGCTAGAAGCAGAAAAGTATTATATTCAATTTGCAACCTGATGGAGGTCAGTATAGATGGACTAATAGAACAAGTCCCACACACAGCTAGAAACCCAAATATTTTTTCAGGAGTAGATGCAGAAAAAAATTATATTCAGTTTGCAACCTGATGGAGGTCAGTATTGATGGACTAGTAGAACAAGTCCCACACACAGCTAGAAGCTCAAATATCTTTTCAGAGCTAGATGCAGAAAAAAATTATATTCAATTTGCAATGTGATGGAGGTCAGTATAGATGGACTAATAGAAAAAGTCCCACACACTGCTAGAAGGCCAAATATTTTTTCAGAGCTAGATGCAGAAAAAAATTATATTCAATTTGCAACCTGATGGAGGTCAGTATAGATGGACTAATAGAACAAGTCCCACACACTGCTAGAAGGCCAAATATTTTTTCAGAGCTAGATGCAGAAAAAAATTATATTCAATTTGCAACCTGATGGAGGTCAGGATAGATGGACTAATAGAACAAGTCCCACACACAGCTAGAAGCCCAAATATTTTTTCAGAGGTAGATGCAGAAAAAAATTATATTCAATTTGCATCGTGATGGAGGTCAGTATAGATGGACTAACAGAACAAGTCCCACACACTGCTAGAAGCCCAAATATTTTTTCAGAGGTAGATGCAGGAAAAAATTATATTCAATTTGCAACCTGATGGAGGTCAGTATAGATGGACTAATAGATCAAGTCCCACACACAGTTAGAAGCCCAAATATTTTTTCAGAGGTAGATGCAGGAAAAAATTATATTCAATTTGCAACCTGATGGAGGTCAGTATAGATGGACTAATAGAACAAGTCCCACACACAACTAGAAGCCCAAATATTTTTTCAGAGCTAGATGCAGAAAAAAATTATATTCAATTTGCAACATGATGGAGGTCAGTATAGATGGACTAATATATCAAGTCCAACACACTGCTAAAAGGCCAAATATTATTTCAGAGCTAGATGCAGAAAAAAATTATATTCAATTTGCAACCTGATGGAGGTCAGTATAGATGGACTAATAGAACAAGTCCCACACACTGCTAGAAGCCCAAATATTTTTTCAGAGCTAGATGCAGAAAAATATTATATTCAATTTGCAACCTGATGGAGGTCAGTATAGATGGACTAATAGAACAAGTCCCACACACTGCTAGAAGCCCAAATATTTTTTTCACAGCTAGATGCAGAAAAATATTATATTCAATTTGCAACCTGATGGAGGTCAGTATAGATGGACTAAACGAACAAGTCCCACACACTGCTAGAAGCCCAAATATTTTTTCAGAGCTAGATGCAGAAAAATATTATATTCAATTTGCAACCTGATGGATGTCAGTATAGATGGACTAATAGAACAAGTCCCACACATGGCTAGAAGCCCAAATATTTTTTCAGAGGTAGATGCAGAAAAAAATTCGATTCAATTTGCAACCTGATGGATTTCAGTATAGATGAACTAATAGAACAAGTCCCACACACTGCTAGAAGGCCAAATATTTTTTTCAGAGCTAGATGCAGAAAAAAATTATATTCAATTTGCAACCTGATGGAGGTCAGTATAGATGGACTAATAGAACAAGTCCCACACACTGCTAGAAGTCCAAATATTTTTTCAGAGCTAGATGCAGAAAAATATTATATTCAATTTGCAACCTGATGGAGGTCAGTATAGACGGACTAATGGAATAAGTCCCACACACTGCTAGAAGGCCAAATATTTTTTCAGAGGTAGATGCAGAAAAAAATTATATTCAATTTGCAACCTGATGGAGGTCAGTATAGATGGACTAATCGATCAAGTCCCACACACTGCTAGAAGCCCAAATATTTTTTCAGAGGTAGATGCAGAAAAAAATTATATTCAATTTGCAACCTGATGGAGGTCAGTATAGACGGACTAATAGAATAAGTCCCACACACTGCTAGAAGGCCAAATATTTTTTCAGAGCTAGATGCAGAAAAATACTATATTCAATTTGCAACCTGATGGAGGTCAGTATAGATGGACTAATAGAACAAGTCCCACACACTGCTAGAAGGCCAAATATTTTTTCAGAGCTAGAAGCAGAAAAGTATTATATTTAATTTGCAACCTGATGGAGGTCAGTATAGATGGACTAATAGAACAAGTCCCACACACAGCTAGAAACCCAAATATTTTTTCAGAGGTAGATGCAGAAAAAAATTATATTCAGTTTGCAACCTGATGGAGGTCAGTATAGATGGACTAGTAGAACAAGTCCCACACACAGCTGGAAGCTCAAATATTTTTTCAGAGCTAGATGCAGAAAAAAATTATATTCAATTTGCAACCTGATGGAGGTCAGTATAGATGGACTAATAGAACAAGTCCCACACACTGCTAGAAGGCCAAATAATTTTTCAGAGCTAGATGCAGAAAAAAATTATATTCAATTTGCAACCTGATGGAGGTCAGTATAGATGTACTAATAGGACAAGTCCCTCACACTGCTAGAAGCACAAATATTTTTTCAGAGCTAGATGCAGAAAAAAATTATATTCAATTTGCAACCTGATGGAGGTCAGTATAGTTGGACTAATAGAACAACTCCCACACACTGCTAGAAGGCCAAATATTTTTTCAGAGCTAGATGCAGAAAAATATTATATTCAATTTGCAACCTGATGGAGGTCAGTATAGATGGACTAATAGAACAAGTCCCACACACAGCTAGAAGCCCAAATATTTTTTCAGAGGTAGATGCAGAAAAAAAATATATTCAATTTGCAACGTGATGGAGGTCAGTATAGATGGACTAATATATCAAGTCCAACACACTGCTAAAAGGCCAAATATTTTTTCAGAGCTAGATGCACAAAAAAATTATATTCAATTTGCAACCTGATGGATTTCAGTATAGATGGACTAATAGAACAAGTCCCACACACTGCTAGTAGCCCAAATATTTTTTCAGAGCTAGATGCAGAAAAATATTATATTCAATTTGCAACCTGATGGAGGTCAGTATAGATGGACTAATAGAACAAGTCCCACACACTGCTAGTAGCCCAAATATTTTTTCAGAGCTAGATGCAGAAAAATATTATATTCAATTTGCAACCTGATGGAGGTCAGTATAGATGGACTAATAGAACAAGTCCCACACACTGCTAGTAGCCCAAATATTTTTTCAGAGCTAGATGCAGAAAAATATTATATTCAATTTGCAACCTGATGGAGGTCAGTATAGATGGACTAATAGAACAAGTCCCACACACTGCTAGAAGCCCAAATATTTTTTCAGAGCTAGATGCAGAAAAATATTATATTCAATTTGCAACCTGATGGAGGTCAGTATAGATGGACTAATAGAACAAGACCCACACACTGCTAGAAGGCCAAATATTTTTTCAGAGCTAGATGCAGAAAAATATTATATTCAATTTGCAACCTGATGGAGGTCAGTATAGATGGACTAATAGAATAAGTCCCACACACTGCTAGAAGGCCAAATATTTTTTCAGAGCTAGATGCAGAAAAAAATTATATTCAATTTGCAACCTGATGGAGGTCAGTATAGATGGACTAATAGAATAAGTCCCACACACTGCTAGAAGGCCAAATATTTTTTCAGAACTAGATGCAGAAAAATATTATATTCAATTTGCAACCTGATGGAGGTCAGTATAGATGGACTAATAGAACAAGTCCCACACACTGCTAGAAGGCCAAATATTTTTTCAGAGCTAGAAGCAGAAAAGTATTATATTCAATTTGCAACCTGATGGAGGTCAGTATAGATGGACTAATAGAACAAGTCCCACACACAGCTAGAAACCCAAATATTTTTTCAGGAGTAGATGCAGAAAAAAATTATATTCAGTTTGCAACCTGATGGAGGTCAGTATTGATGGACTAGTAGAACAAGTCCCACACACAGCTAGAAGCTCAAATATCTTTTCAGAGCTAGATGCAGAAAAAAATTATATTCAATTTGCAATGTGATGGAGGTCAGTATAGATGGACTAATAGAAAAAGTCCCACACACTGCTAGAAGGCCAAATATTTTTTCAGAGCTAGATGCAGAAAAAAATTATATTCAATTTGCAACCTGATGGAGGTCAGTATAGATGGACTAATAGAACAAGTCCCACACACTGCTAGAAGGCCAAATATTTTTTCAGAGCTAGATGCAGAAAAAAATTATATTCAATTTGCAACCTGATGGAGGTCAGGATAGATGGACTAATAGAACAAGTCCCACACACAGCTAGAAGCCCAAATATTTTTTCAGAGGTAGATGCAGAAAAAAATTATATTCAATTTGCATCGTGATGGAGGTCAGTATAGATGGACTAACAGAACAAGTCCCACACACTGCTAGAAGCCCAAATATTTTTTCAGAGGTAGATGCAGGAAAAAATTATATTCAATTTGCAACCTGATGGAGGTCAGTATAGATGGACTAATAGATCAAGTCCCACACACAGTTAGAAGCCCAAATATTTTTTCAGAGGTAGATGCAGGAAAAAATTATATTCAATTTGCAACTTGATGGAGGTCAGTATAGATGGACTAATAGAACAAGTCCCACACACAACTAGAAGCCCAAATATTTTTTCAGAGCTAGATGCAGAAAAAAATTATATTCAATTTGCAACATGATGGAGGTCAGTATAGATGGACTAATATATCAAGTCCAACACACTGCTAAAAGGCCAAATATTATTTCAGAGCTAGATGCAGAAAAAAATTATATTCAATTTGCAACCTGATGGAGGTCAGTATAGATGGACTAATAGAACAAGTCCCACACACTGCTAGAAGCCCAAATATTTTTTCAGAGCTAGATGCAGAAAAATATTATATTCAATTTGCAACCTGATGGAGGTCAGTATAGATGGACTAATAGAACAAGTCCCACACACTGCTAGAAGCCCAAATATTTTTTTCACAGCTAGATGCAGAAAAATATTATATTCAATTTGCAACCTGATGGAGGTCAGTATAGATGGACTAAACGAACAAGTCCCACACACTGCTAGAAGCCCAAATATTTTTTCAGAGCTAGATGCAGAAAAATATTATATTCAATTTGCAACCTGATGGATGTCAGTATAGATGGACTAATAGAACAAGTCCCACACATGGCTAGAAGCCCAAATATTTTTTCAGAGGTAGATGCAGAAAAAAATTCGATTCAATTTGCAACCTGATGGATTTCAGTATAGATGAACTAATAGAACAAGTCCCACACACTGCTAGAAGGCCAAATATTTTTTTCAGAGCTAGATGCAGAAAAAAATTATATTCAATTTGCAACCTGATGGAGGTCAGTATAGATGGACTAATAGAACAAGTCCCACACACTGCTAGAAGCCCAAATATTTTTTTCACAGCTAGATGCAGAAAAATATTATATTCAATTTGCAACCTGATGGAGGTCAGTATAGATGGACTAAACGAACAAGTCCCACACACTGCTAGAAGCCCAAATATTTTTTCAGAGCTAGATGCAGAAAAATATTATATTCAATTTGCAACCTGATGGATGTCAGTATAGATGGACTAATAGAACAAGTCCCACACATGGCTAGAAGCCCAAATATTTTTTCAGAGGTAGATGCAGAAAAAAATTCGATTCAATTTGCAACCTGATGGATTTCAGTATAGATGAACTAATAGAACAAGTCCCACACACTGCTAGAAGGCCAAATATTTTTTTCAGAGCTAGATGCAGAAAAAAATTATATTCAATTTGCAACCTGATGGAGGTCAGTATAGATGGACTAATAGAACAAGTCCCACACACTGCTAGAAGTCCAAATATTTTTTCAGAGCTAGATGCAGAAAAATATTATATTCAATTTGCAACGTGATGGAGGTCAGTATAGATGGATCAATAGAACAAGTCCCACACACTGCTAGAAGACCAAATATTTTTTCAGAGGTAGATGCAGAAAAAAATTATATTCAATTTGCAACCTGATGGAGGTCAGTATAGATGGACTAATAGATCAAGTCCCACACACTGCTAGAAGCCCAAATATTTTTTCAGAGGTAGATGCAGAAAAAAATTCTATTCAATTTGCAACCTGATGGAGGTCAGTATAGACGGACTAATAGAATAAGTCCCACACACTGCTAGAAGGCCAAATATTTTTTCAGAGCTAGATGCAGAAAAATATTATATTCAATTTGCAACCTGATGGAGGTCAGTATAGATGGACTAATAGAACAAGTCCCACACACAGCTAGAAGCCCAAATATTTTTTCAGAGGTAGATGCAGAAAAAAATTATATTCAGTTGCAACCTGATGGAGGTCAGTATAGATGGACAAATAGAACAAGTCCCACACACAGCTAGAAGCCCAAATATTTTTTCAGAGCTAGATGCAGAAAACAATTATATTCAATTTGCAACGTGATGTAGGTCAGTATAGATGGACTAATAGAACAAGTCCCACACACTGCTAGAAGGCCAAATATTTTTTCAGAGCTAGATGCAGAAAAATATTATATTCAATTTGCAACCTGATGGAGGTCAGTATAGATGTACTAATAGAACAAGTCCCACACACTGCTAGAAGGCCAAATATTTTTTCAGAGCTAGATGCAGAAAAAGGATATTCAATTTGCATCCTGATGGAGGTCAGTATAGATGGACTAATAGAACAAGTCCCACACACTGCTAGAAGGCCAAATATTTTTTCAGAGCTAGATGTAGAAAAAAATTATATTCAATTGCAACCTGATGGAGGTCAGTATAGATAGACTAATAGAACAAGTCCCACACACTGCTAGAAGCCCAAATATTTTTTCAGAGGTAGATGCAGAAAAAAATTATATTCAATTTGCAACCTGATGGAGGTCAGTATAGATGGACTAATAGAACAAGTCCCACACACTGCTAGAAGCCCAAATATTTTTTCAGAGCTAGATGCAGAAAAATATTATATTCAATTTGCAACCTGATGGAGGTCAGTATAGATGGACTAATAGAACAAGTCCCACACACAGTTAGAAGCCCAAATATTTTTTCAGAGGTAGATGCAGGAAAAAATTATATTCAATTTGCAACCTGATGGAGGTCAGTATAGATGGACTAATAGAACAAGTCCCACACACAACTAGAAGCCCAAATATTTTTTCAGAGCTAGATGCAGAAAAAAATTCGATTCAATTTGCAAACTGATGGATTTCAGTATAGATGAACTAATAGAACAAGTCCCACACACTGCTAGAAGGCCAAATATTTTTTCAGAGCTAGATGCAGAAAAATATTATATTCAATTTGCAACGTGATGTAGGTCAGTTTAGATGGACTAATAGAACAATTCCCACACACTGCTAGAAGGCCAAATATTTTTTCAGAGCTAGATGCAGAAAAATATTATATTCAATTTGCAACCTGATGGCGGTCAGTATAGATGTACTAATAGAACAAGTCCCACACACTGCTAGAAGGCCAAATATTTTTTCAGAGCTAGATGCAGAAAAAAAATATATTCAATTTGCAACCTGATGGAGGTCAGTATAGATGGACTAATAGAACAAGTCCCACACACTGCTAGAAGGCCAAATATTTTTTCAGAGCTAGATGCAGAAAAATATTATATTCAATTTGCAACCTCATGGAGGTCAGTATAGATGGACTAATAGAACAAGTCCCACACACAGCTAGAAGCCCAAATATTTTTTCAGAGGTATATGCAGAAAAAAATTATATTCAATTTGCAACCTGATGGAGGTCAGTAAAGATGGACTAATAGAACAAGTCCCACACAGTGCTAGAAGGCCATATATTTTTTCAGAGCTAGATGCAGAAAAATATTATATTCAATTTGCAACCTGATGGCGGTCAGTATAGATGGACTAATAGAACAAGTCCCACACACTGCTAGAAGACCAAATATTTTTTCAGAGCTAGATGCAGAAAAAAATTATATTCAATTTGCAACCTGATGGAGGTCAGTATAGATGGACTAATAGAACAAGTCCCACACACTGCTAGAAGCCCAAATATTTTTTCAGAGCTAGATGCAGAAAAATATTATATTCAATTTGCAACCTGATGGAGGTCAGTATAGATGGACTAATAGAACAAGTCCCACACACAGTTAGAAGCCCAAATATTTTTTCAGAGGTAGATGCAGGAAAAAATTATATTCAATTTGCAACCTGATGGAGGTCAGTATAGATGGACTAATAGAACAAGTCCCACACACACCTAGAAGCCCAAATATTTTTTCAGAGCTAGATGCAGAAAAAAATTATATTCAATTTGCAACATGATGGAGGTCAGTATAGATGGACTAATATATCAAGTCCAACACACTGCTAAAAGGCCAAATATTTTTTCAGAGCTAGATGCAGAAAAAAACTATATCCAATTTGCAACCTGATGGGGGTCAGTATAGATGGACTAATAGAACAAGTCCCACACACTGCTAGAAGCCCAAATATTTTTTCAGAGCTAGATGCAGAAAAATATTATATTCAATTTGCAACCTGATGGAGGTCAGTATAGATGGACTAATAGAACAAGTCCCACACACTGCTAGAAGCCCAAATATTTTTTTCACAGCTAGATGCAGAAAAATATTATATTCAATTTGCAACCTGATGGAGGTCAGTATAGATGGACTAAACGAACAAGTCCCACACACTGCTAGAAGCCCAAATATTTTTTCAGAGCTAGATGCAGAAAAATATTATATTCAATTTGCAACCTCATGGATGTCAGTATAGATGGACTAATAGAACAAGTCCCACACATGGCTAGAAGCCCAAATATTTTTTCAGAGGTAGATGCAGAAAAAAATTCGATTCAATTTGCAAACTGATGGATTTCAGTATAGATGAACTAATAGAACAAGTCCCACACACTGCTAGAAGGCCAAATATTTTTTCAGAGCTAGATGCAGAAAAATATTATATTCAATTTGCAACGTGATGTAGGTCAGTTTAGATGGACTAATAGAACAATTCCCACACACTGCTAGAAGGCCAAATATTTTTTCAGAGCTAGATGCAGAAAAATATTAAATTCAATTTGCAACCTGATGGCGGTCAGTATAGATGTACTAATAGAACAAGTCCCACACACTGCTAGAAGGCCAAATATTTTTTCAGAGCTAGATGCAGAAAAAAAATATATTCAATTTGCAACCTGATGGAGGTCAGTATAGATTTACTAATAGAACAAGTCCCACACACTGCTAGAAGGCCAAATATTTTTTCAGAGCTAGATGCAGAAAAATATTATATTCAATTTGCAACCTCATGGAGGTCAGAATAGATGGACTAATAGAACAAGTCCCACACACAGCTAGAAGCCCAAATATTTTTTCAGAGGTATATGCAGAAAAAAATTATATTCAATTTGCAACCTGATGGAGGTCAGTAAAGATGGACTAATAGAACAAGTCCCACACAGTGCTAGAAGGCCATATATTTTTTCAGAGCTAGATGCAGAAAAATATTATATTCAATTTGCAACCTGATGGCGGTCAGTATAGATGGACTAATAGAACAAGTCCCACACACTGCTAGAAGACCAAATATTTTTTCAGAGCTAGATGCAGAAAAAAATTATATTCAATTTGCAACCTGATGGAGATCAGTATAGATGGACTAATAGAACAAGTCACACACAAAGCTAGAAGCCCAAATATTTTTTCAGAGGTAGATAAAGAAAAAAATTATATTCAATTTGCAACGTGATGGAGGTCAGTATAGATGGACTAACAGAACAAGTCCCACACACTGCTAGAAGGCCAAATATTTTTTCAGAGCTAGATGCAGAAAAATATTATATTCAATTTGCAACCTGATGGAGGTCAGTATAGATGGACTAATAGAACAAGTCCCACACACAGTTAGAAGCCCAAATATTTTTTCAGAGGTAGATGCAGGAAAAAATTATATTCAATTTGCAACCTGATGGAGGTCAGTATAGATGGACTAATAGAACAAGTCCCACACACAGTTAGAAGCCCAAAAATTTTTTTAGAGGTAGATGCAGAAAAAAATTATATTCAGTTTGCAACCTGATGGAGGTCAGTATAGAAGGACTAATAGAACAAGTCCCACACACAACTAGAAGCCCAAATATTTTTTCAGAGCTAGATGCAGAAAAAAATTATATTCAATTTGCAACGTGATGGAGGTCAGTATAGATGGACTAATATATCAAGTCCAACACACTGCTAAAAGGCCAAATATTTTTTCAGAGCTAGATGCAGAAAAAAATTATATTCAATTTGTAACCTGATGGAGGTCAGTATAGATGGACTAATAGAACAAGTCCCACACACTGCTAGAAGCCCAAATATTTTTTCAGAGCTAGATGCAGAAAAATATTATATTCAATTTGCAACCTGATGGAGGTCAGTATAGATGGACTAATAGAACAAGTCCCACACACAGTTAGAAGCCCAAATATTTTTTTAGAGGTAGATGCAGGAAAAAATTATATTCAATTTGCAACCTGATGGAGGTCAGTATAGATGGACTAATAGAACAAGTCCCACACACAGTTAGAAGCCCAAATATCTTTTTAGAGGTAGATGCAGAAAAAAATTATATTCAATTTGCAACATGATGGAGGTCAGTATAGATGGACTAATATATCAAGTCCAACACACTGCTAAAAGGCCAAATATTTTTTCAGAGCTAGATGCAGAAAAAAATTATATTCAATTTGCAACCTGATGGAGGTCAGTATAGATGGACTAATAGAACAAGTCCCACACACTGCTAGAAGCCCAAATATTTTTTCAGAGCTAGATGCAGAAAAAAATTATATTCAATTTGCAACCTGATGGAGGTCAGTATAGATGGACTAATAGAACAAGTCCCACACACTGCTAGAAGCCCAAATATTTTTTCAGAGCTAGATGCAGAAAAATATTATATTCAATTTGCAACCTGATGGAGGTCAGTATAGATGGACTAATAGAACAAGTCCCACACACAGTTAGAAGCCCAAATATTTTTTCAGAGGTAGATGCAGGAAAAAATTATATTCAATTTGCAACCTGATGGAGGTCAGTATAGATGGACTAATAGAACAAGTCCCACACACAACTAGAAGCCCAAATATTTTTTCAGAGCTAGATGCAGAAAAAAATTATATTCAATTTGCAACATGATGGAGGTCAGTATAGATGGACTAATATATCAAGTCCAACACACTGCTAAAAGGCCAAATATTTTTTCAGAGCTAGATGCAGAAAAAAATTATATTCAATTTGCAACCTGATGGAGGTCAGTATAGATGGACTAATAGAACAAGTCCCACACACTGCTAGAAGCCCAAATATTTTTTCAGAGCTAGATGCAGAAAAATATTATATTCAATTTGCAACCTGATGGAGGTCAGTATAGATGGACTAATAGAACAAGTCCCACACACTGCTAGAAGCCCAAATATTTTTTTCACAGCTAGATGCAGAAAAATATTATATTCAATTTGCAACCTGATGGAGGTCAATATAGATGGACTAAACGAACAAGTCCCACACACTGCTAGAAGCCCAAATATTTTTTCAGAGCTAGATGCAGAAAAATATTATATTCAATTTGCAACCTGATGGATGTCAGTATAGATGGACTAATAGAACAAGTCCCACACATGGCTAGAAACCCAAATATTTTTTCAGAGGTAGATGCAGAAAAATATTATATTCAATTTGCAACCTGATGGAGGTCAGTATAGATGGACTAATAGAACAAGTCCCACACACTGCTAGAAGTCCAAATATTTTTTCAGAGCTAGATGCAGAAAAATATTATATTCAATTTGCAACGTGATGGAGGTCAGTATAGATGGATCAATAGAACAAGTCCCACACACTGCTAGAAGACCAAATATTTTTTCAGAGGTAGATGCAGAAAAAAATTATATTCAATTTGCAACCTGATGGAGGTCAGTATAGATGGACTAATAGAACAAGTCCCACACACAGCTAGAAGCCCAAATATTTTTTCAGAGGTAGATGCAGAAAAAAATTATATTCAATTTGCAACGTGATGGAGGTCAGTATAGATGGACTAACAGAACAAGTCCCACACACTGCTAGAAGGCCAAATATTTTTTCAGAGCTAGATGCAGAAAAATATTATATTCAATTTGCATCCTGATGGAGGTCAGTATAGATGGACTAATAGAACAAGTCCCACACATTGTTAGAAGCCCAAATATTTTTTCAGAGGTAGATGCAGGAAAAAATTATATTCAATTTGCAACCTGATGGAGGTCAGTATAGATGGACTAATAGAACAAGTCCCACACACAGTTAGAAACCCAAATATTTTTTTAGAGGTAGATGCAGAAAAAAATTATATTCAGTTTGCAACCTGATGGAGGTCAGTATAGAAGAACTAATAGAACAAGTCCCACACACAACTAGAAGCCCAAATATTTTTTCAGAGCTAGATGCAGAAAAAAATTATATTCAATTTGCAACGTGATGGAGGTCAGTATAGATGGAGTAATATATCAAGTCCAACACACTGCTAAAAGGCCAAATATTTTTTCAGAGCTAGATGCAGAAAAAAATTATATTCAATTTGCAACCTGATGAAGGTCAGTATAGATGGACTAATAGAACAAGTCCCACACACAGTTAGAAGCCCAAATATTTTTTCAGAGGTAGATGCAGGAAAAAATTATATTCAATTTGCAACCTGATGGAGGTCAGTATAGATGGACTAATAGAACAAGTCCCACACACAGTTAGAAGCCCAAATATATTTTTAGAGGTAGATGCAGAAAAAAATTATATTCAATTTGCAACCTGATGGAGGTCAGTATAGATGGACTAATATATCAAGTCCAACACACTGCTAAAAGGCCAAATATTTTTTCAGAGCTAGATGCAGAAAAAAATTATATTCAATTTGCAACCTGATGGAGGTCAGTATAGATGGACTAATAGAACAAGTCCCACACACTGCTAGAAGCCCAAATATTTTTTCAGAGCTAGATGCAGAAAAAAATTATATTCAATTTGCGACATAATGGAGGTCAGTATAGATGGACTAATAGAACAAGTCCCACACACTGCTAGAAGCCCAAATATTTTTTCAGAGCTAGATGCAGAAAAATATTATATTCAATTTGCAACCTGATGGAGGTCAGTATAGATGGACTAATAGAACAAGTCCCACACACAGTTAGAAGCCCAAATATTTTTTCAGAGGTAGATGCAGGAAAAAATTATATTCAATTTGCAACCTGATGGAGGTCAGTATAGATGGACTAATAGAACAAGTCCCACACACAACTAGAAGCCCAAATATTTTTTCAGGGCTAGATGCAGAAAAAAATTATATTCAATTTGCAACATGATGGAGGTCAGTATAGATGGACTAATATATCAAGTCCAACACACTGCTAAAAGGCCAAATATTTTTTCAGAGCTAGATGCAGAAAAAATTATATTCAATTTGCAACCTGATGGAGGTCAGTATAGATGGACTAATAGAACAAGTCCCACACACTGCTAGAAGCCCAAATATTTTTTCAGAGCTAGATGCAGAAAAATATTATATTCAATTTGCAACCTGATGGAGGTCAGTATAGATGGACTAATAGAACAAGTCCCACACACTGCTAGAAGCCCAAATATTTTTTTCACAGCTAGATTCAGAAAAATATTATATTCAATTTGCAACCTGATGGAGGTCAGTATAGATGGATCAATAGAACAAGTCCCACACACTGCTAGAAGACCAAATATTTTTTCAGAGGTAGATGCAGAAAAAAATTATATTCAATTTGCAACCTGATGGAGGTCAGTATAGATGGACTAATAGATCAAGTCCCACACACTGCTAGAAGCCCAAATATTTTTTCAGAGGTAGATGCAGAAAAAAATTCTATTCAATTTGCAACCTGATGGAGGTCAGTATAGACGGACTAATAGAATAAGTCCCAAACACTGCTAGAAGGCCAAATATTTTTTCAGAGCTAGATGCAGAAAAATATTATATTCAATTTGCAACCTGATGGAGTTCAGTATAGATGGACTAATAGAACAAGTCCCACACACAGCTAGAAGCCCAAATATTTTTTCAGAGGTAGATGCAGAAAGAAATTATATTCAGTTTGCAACCTGATGGAGGTCAGTATAGATGGACAAATAGAACAAGTCCCACACACAGCTAGAAGCCCAAATATTTTTTCAGAGCTAAATGCAGAAAACAATTATATTCAATTTGCAACGTGATGTAGGTCAGTATAGATGGACTATTAGAATAAGTCCCACACACTGCTAGAAGGCCAAATATTTTTTCAGAGCTAGATGCAGAAAAATATTATATTCAATTTGCAACCTGATGGAGGTCAGTATAGATGTACTAATAGAACAAGTCCCACACACTGCTAGAAGGCCAAATATTTTTTCAGAGCTAGATGCAGAAAAAAAGTATATTCAATTTGCATCCTGATGGAGGTCAGTATAGATGGACTAATAGAACAAGTTCCACACACTGCTAGAAGGCCAAATATTTTTTCAGAGCTAGATGCAGAAAAAAATTATATTCAATTTGCAACCTGATGGAGGTCAGTATAGATGGACTAATAGAACAAGTCCCACACACTGCTAGAAGGCCAAATATTTTTTTCAGAGCTAGATGCAGAAAAAAATTATATTCAATTTGCAACCTGATGGAGGTCAGTATAGATGGACTAATAGAACAAGTCCCACACACTGCTAGAAGTCCAAATATTTTTTCAGAGCTAGATGCAGAAAAATATTATATTCAATTTGCAACGTGATGGAGGTCAGTATAGATGGATCAATAGAACAAGTCCCACACACTGCTAGAAGACCAAATATTTTTTCAGAGGTAGATGCAGAAAAAAATTATATTCAATTTGCAACCTGATGGAGGTCAGTATAGATGGACTAATAGAACAAGTCCCACACACAGCTAGAAGCCCAAATATTTTTTCAGAGGTAGATGCAGAAAAAAATTATATTCAATTTGCAACGTGATGGAGGTCAGTATAGATGGACTAACAGAACAAGTCCCACACACTGCTAGAAGGCCAAATATTTTTTCAGAGCTAGATGCAGAAAAATATTATATTCAATTTGCAACCTGATGGAGGTCAGTATAGATGGACTAATAGAACAAGTCCCACACACTGTTAGAAGCCCAAATATTTTTTCAGAGGTAGATGCAGGAAAAAATTATATTCAATTTGCAACCTGATGGAGGTCAGTATAGATGGACTAATAGAACAAGTCCCACACACAGTTAGAAGCCCAAATATTTTTTTAGAGGTAGATGCAGAAAAAAATTATATTCAGTTTGCAACCTGATGGAGGTCAGTATAGAAGGACTAATAGAACAAGTCCCACATACAACTAGAAGCCCAAATATTTTTTCAGAGCTAGATGCAGAAAAAAATTATATTCAATTTGCAACGTGATGGAGGTCAGTATAGATGGAGTAATATATCAAGTCCAACACACTGCTAAAAGGCCAAATATTTTTTCAGAGCTAGATGCAGAAAAAAATTATATTCAATTTGCAACCTGATGGAGGTCAGTATAGATGGACTAATAGAACAAGTCCCACACACTGCTAGAAGCCCAAATATTTTTTCAGAGCTAGATGCAGAAAAATATTATATTCAATTTGCAACCTGATGAAGGTCAGTATAGATGGACTAATAGAACAAGTCCCACACACAGTTAGAAGCCCAAATATTTTTTCAGAGGTAGATGCAGGAAAAAATTATATTCAATTTGCAACCTGATGGAGGTCAGTATAGATGGACTAATAGAACAAGTCCCACACACTGCTAGAAGCCCAAATATTTTTTTCACAGCTAGATGCAGAAAAATATTATATTCAATTTGCAACCTGATGGAGGTCAGTATAGATGGACTAAACGAACAAGTCCCACACACTGCTAGAAGCCCAAATATTTTTTCAGAGCTAGATGCAGAAAAATATTATATTCAATTTGCAACCTCATGGATGTCAGTATAGATGGACTAATAGAACAAGTCCCACACATGGCTAGAAGCCCAAATATTTTTTCAGAGGTAGATGCAGAAAAAAATTCGATTCAATTTGCAAACTGATGGATTTCAGTATAGATGAACTAATAGAACAAGTCCCACACACTGCTAGAAGGCCAAATATTTTTTCAGAGCTAGATGCAGAAAAATATTATATTCAATTTGCAACGTGATGTAGGTCAGTTTAGATGGACTAATAGAACAATTCCCACACACTGCTAGAAGGCCAAATATTTTTTCAGAGCTAGATGCAGAAAAATATTAAATTCAATTTGCAACCTGATGGCGGTCAGTATAGATGTACTAATAGAACAAGTCCCACACACTGCTAGAAGGCCAAATATTTTTTCAGAGCTAGATGCAGAAAAAAAATATATTCAATTTGCAACCTGATGGAGGTCAGTATAGATTTACTAATAGAACAAGTCCCACACACTGCTAGAAGGCCAAATATTTTTTCAGAGCTAGATGCAGAAAAATATTATATTCAATTTGCAACCTCATGGAGGTCAGAATAGATGGACTAATAGAACAAGTCCCACACACAGCTAGAAGCCCAAATATTTTTTCAGAGGTATATGCAGAAAAAAATTATATTCAATTTGCAACCTGATGGAGGTCAGTAAAGATGGACTAATAGAACAAGTCCCACACAGTGCTAGAAGGCCATATATTTTTTCAGAGCTAGATGCAGAAAAATATTATATTCAATTTGCAACCTGATGGCGGTCAGTATAGATGGACTAATAGAACAAGTCCCACACACTGCTAGAAGACCAAATATTTTTTCAGAGCTAGATGCAGAAAAAAATTATATTCAATTTGCAACCTGATGGAGATCAGTATAGATGGACTAATAGAACAAGTCACACACAAAGCTAGAAGCCCAAATATTTTTTCAGAGGTAGATAAAGAAAAAAATTATATTCAATTTGCAACGTGATGGAGGTCAGTATAGATGGACTAACAGAACAAGTCCCACACACTGCTAGAAGGCCAAATATTTTTTCAGAGCTAGATGCAGAAAAATATTATATTCAATTTGCAACCTGATGGAGGTCAGTATAGATGGACTAATAGAACAAGTCCCACACACAGTTAGAAGCCCAAATATTTTTTCAGAGGTAGATGCAGGAAAAAATTATATTCAATTTGCAACCTGATGGAGGTCAGTATAGATGGACTAATAGAACAAGTCCCACACACAGTTAGAAGCCCAAAAATTTTTTTAGAGGTAGATGCAGAAAAAAATTATATTCAGTTTGCAACCTGATGGAGGTCAGTATAGAAGGACTAATAGAACAAGTCCCACACACAACTAGAAGCCCAAATATTTTTTCAGAGCTAGATGCAGAAAAAAATTATATTCAATTTGCAACGTGATGGAGGTCAGTATAGATGGACTAATATATCAAGTCCAACACACTGCTAAAAGGCCAAATATTTTTTCAGAGCTAGATGCAGAAAAAAATTATATTCAATTTGTAACCTGATGGAGGTCAGTATAGATGGACTAATAGAACAAGTCCCACACACTGCTAGAAGCCCAAATATTTTTTCAGAGCTAGATGCAGAAAAATATTATATTCAATTTGCAACCTGATGGAGGTCAGTATAGATGGACTAATAGAACAAGTCCCACACACAGTTAGAAGCCCAAATATTTTTTTAGAGGTAGATGCAGGAAAAAATTATATTCAATTTGCAACCTGATGGAGGTCAGTATAGATGGACTAATAGAACAAGTCCCACACACAGTTAGAAGCCCAAATATCTTTTTAGAGGTAGATGCAGAAAAAAATTATATTCAATTTGCAACATGATGGAGGTCAGTATAGATGGACTAATATATCAAGTCCAACACACTGCTAAAAGGCCAAATATTTTTTCAGAGCTAGATGCAGAAAAAAATTATATTCAAATTGCAACCTGATGGAGGTCAGTATAGATGGACTAATAGAACAAGTCCCACACACTGCTAGAAGCCCAAATATTTTTTCAGAGCTAGATGCAGAAAAAAATTATATTCAATTTGCAACCTGATGGAGGTCAGTATAGATGGACTAATAGAACAAGTCCCACACACTGCTAGAAGCCCAAATATTTTTTCAGAGCTAGATGCAGAAAAATATTATATTCAATTTGCAACCTGATGGAGGTCAGTATAGATGGACTAATAGAACAAGTCCCACACACAGTTAGAAGCCCAAATATTTTTTCAGAGGTAGATGCAGGAAAAAATTATATTCAATTTGCAACCTGATGGAGGTCAGTATAGATGGACTAATAGAACAAGTCCCACACACAACTAGAAGCCCAAATATTTTTTCAGAGCTAGATGCAGAAAAAAATTATATTCAATTTGCAACATGATGGAGGTCAGTATAGATGGACTAATATATCAAGTCCAACACACTGCTAAAAGGCCAAATATTTTTTCAGAGCTAGATGCAGAAAAAAATTATATTCAATTTGCAACCTGATGGAGGTCAGTATAGATGGACTAATAGAACAAGTCCCACACACTGCTAGAAGCCCAAATATTTTTTCAGAGCTAGATGCAGAAAAATATTATATTCAATTTGCAACCTGATGGAGGTCAGTATAGATGGACTAATAGAACAAGTCCCACACACTGCTAGAAGCCCAAATATTTTTTTCACAGCTAGATGCAGAAAAATATTATATTCAATTTGCAACCTGATGGAGGTCAATATAGATGGACTAAACGAACAAGTCCCACACACTGCTAGAAGCCCAAATATTTTTTCAGAGCTAGATGCAGAAAAATATTATATTCAATTTGCAACCTGATGGATGTCAGTATAGATGGACTAATAGAACAAGTCCCACACATGGCTAGAAACCCAAATATTTTTTCAGAGGTAGATGCAGAAAAATATTATATTCAATTTGCAACCTGATGGAGGTCAGTATAGATGGACTAATAGAACAAGTCCCACACACTGCTAGAAGTCCAAATATTTTTTCAGAGCTAGATGCAGAAAAATATTATATTCAATTTGCAACGTGATGGAGGTCAGTATAGATGGATCAATAGAACAAGTCCCACACACTGCTAGAAGACCAAATATTTTTTCAGAGGTAGATGCAGAAAAAAATTATATTCAATTTGCAACCTGATGGAGGTCAGTATAGATGGACTAATAGAACAAGTCCCACACACAGCTAGAAGCCCAAATATTTTTTCAGAGGTAGATGCAGAAAAAAATTATATTCAATTTGCAACGTGATGGAGGTCAGTATAGATGGACTAACAGAACAAGTCCCACACACTGCTAGAAGGCCAAATATTTTTTCAGAGCTAGATGCAGAAAAATATTATATTCAATTTGCATCCTGATGGAGGTCAGTATAGATGGACTAATAGAACAAGTCCCACACATTGTTAGAAGCCCAAATATTTTTTCAGAGGTAGATGCAGGAAAAAATTATATTCAATTTGCAACCTGATGGAGGTCAGTATAGATGGACTAATAGAACAAGTCCCACACACAGTTAGAAACCCAAATATTTTTTTAGAGGTAGATGCAGAAAAAAATTATATTCAGTTTGCAACCTGATGGAGGTCAGTATAGAAGAACTAATAGAACAAGTCCCACACACAACTAGAAGCCCAAATATTTTTTCAGAGCTAGATGCAGAAAAAAATTATATTCAATTTGCAACGTGATGGAGGTCAGTATAGATGGAGTAATATATCAAGTCCAACACACTGCTAAAAGGCCAAATATTTTTTCAGAGCTAGATGCAGAAAAAAATTATATTCAATTTGCAACCTGATGGAGGTCAGTATAGATGGACTAATAGAACAAGTCCCACACACTGCTAGAAGCCCAAATATTTTTTCAGAGCTAGATGCAGAAAAATATTATATTCAATTTGCAACCTGATGAAGGTCAGTATAGATGGACTAATAGAACAAGTCCCACACACAGTTAGAAGCCCAAATATTTTTTCAGAGGTAGATGCAGGAAAAAATTATATTCAATTTGCAACCTGATGGAGGTCAGTATAGATGGACTAATAGAACAAGTCCCACACACAGTTAGAAGCCCAAATATATTTTTAGAGGTAGATGCAGAAAAAAATTATATTCAATTTGCAACCTGATGGAGGTCAGTATAGATGGACTAATATATCAAGTCCAACACACTGCTAAAAGGCCAAATATTTTTTCAGAGCTAGATGCAGAAAAAAATTATATTCAATTTGCAACCTGATGGAGGTCAGTATAGATGGACTAATAGAACAAGTCCCACACACTGCTAGAAGCCCAAATATTTTTTCAGAGCTAGATGCAGAAAAAAATTATATTCAATTTGCGACATAATGGAGGTCAGTATAGATGGACTAATAGAACAAGTCCCACACACTGCTAGAAGCCCAAATATTTTTTCAGAGCTAGATGCAGAAAAATATTATATTCAATTTGCAACCTGATGGAGGTCAGTATAGATGGACTAATAGAACAAGTCCCACACACAGTTAGAAGCCCAAATATTTTTTCAGAGGTAGATGCAGGAAAAAATTATATTCAATTTGCAACCTGATGGAGGTCAGTATAGATGGACTAATAGAACAAGTCCCACACACAACTAGAAGCCCAAATATTTTTTCAGGGCTAGATGCAGAAAAAAATTATATTCAATTTGCAACATGATGGAGGTCAGTATAGATGGACTAATATATCAAGTCCAACACACTGCTAAAAGGCCAAATATTTTTTCAGAGCTAGATGCAGAAAAAATTATATTCAATTTGCAACCTGATGGAGGTCAGTATAGATGGACTAATAGAACAAGTCCCACACACTGCTAGAAGCCCAAATATTTTTTCAGAGCTAGATGCAGAAAAATATTATATTCAATTTGCAACCTGATGGAGGTCAGTATAGATGGACTAATAGAACAAGTCCCACACACTGCTAGAAGCCCAAATATTTTTTTCACAGCTAGATTCAGAAAAATATTATATTCAATTTGCAACCTGATGGAGGTCAGTATAGATGGATCAATAGAACAAGTCCCACACACTGCTAGAAGACCAAATATTTTTTCAGAGGTAGATGCAGAAAAAAATTATATTCAATTTGCAACCTGATGGAGGTCAGTATAGATGGACTAATAGATCAAGTCCCACACACTGCTAGAAGCCCAAATATTTTTTCAGAGGTAGATGCAGAAAAAAATTCTATTCAATTTGCAACCTGATGGAGGTCAGTATAGACGGACTAATAGAATAAGTCCCAAACACTGCTAGAAGGCCAAATATTTTTTCAGAGCTAGATGCAGAAAAATATTATATTCAATTTGCAACCTGATGGAGTTCAGTATAGATGGACTAATAGAACAAGTCCCACACACAGCTAGAAGCCCAAATATTTTTTCAGAGGTAGATGCAGAAAGAAATTATATTCAGTTTGCAACCTGATGGAGGTCAGTATAGATGGACAAATAGAACAAGTCCCACACACAGCTAGAAGCCCAAATATTTTTTCAGAGCTAGATGCAGAAAACAATTATATTCAATTTGCAACGTGATGTAGGTCAGTATAGATGGACTATTAGAATAAGTCCCACACACTGCTAGAAGGCCAAATATTTTTTCAGAGCTAGATGCAGAAAAATATTATATTCAATTTGCAACCTGATGGAGGTCAGTATAGATGTACTAATAGAACAAGTCCCACACACTGCTAGAAGGCCAAATATTTTTTCAGAGCTAGATGCAGAAAAAAAGTATATTCAATTTGCATCCTGATGGAGGTCAGTATAGATGGACTAATAGAACAAGTTCCACACACTGCTAGAAGGCCAAATATTTTTTCAGAGCTAGATGCAGAAAAAAATTATATTCAATTTGCAACCTGATGGAGGTCAGTATAGATGGACTAATAGAACAAGTCCCACACACTGCTAGAAGGCCAAATATTTTTTTCAGAGCTAGATGCAGAAAAAAATTATATTCAATTTGCAACCTGATGGAGGTCAGTATAGATGGACTAATAGAACAAGTCCCACACACTGCTAGAAGTCCAAATATTTTTTCAGAGCTAGATGCAGAAAAATATTATATTCAATTTGCAACGTGATGGAGGTCAGTATAGATGGATCAATAGAACAAGTCCCACACACTGCTAGAAGACCAAATATTTTTTCAGAGGTAGATGCAGAAAAAAATTATATTCAATTTGCAACCTGATGGAGGTCAGTATAGATGGACTAATAGAACAAGTCCCACACACAGCTAGAAGCCCAAATATTTTTTCAGAGGTAGATGCAGAAAAAAATTATATTCAATTTGCAACGTGATGGAGGTCAGTATAGATGGACTAACAGAACAAGTCCCACACACTGCTAGAAGGCCAAATATTTTTTCAGAGCTAGATGCAGAAAAAAATTATATTCAATTTGCAACCTGATGGAGGTCAGTATAGATGGACTAATAGAACAAGTCCCACACACAGTTAGAAGCCCAAATATTTTTTTAGAGGTAGATGCAGAAAAAAATTATATTCAGTTTGCAACCTGATGGAGGTCAGTATAGAAGGACTAATAGAACAAGTCCCACATACAACTAGAAGCCCAAATATTTTTTCAGAGCTAGATGCAGAAAAAAATTATATTCAATTTGCAACGTGATGGAGGTCAGTATAGATGGAGTAATATATCAAGTCCAACACACTGCTAAAAGGCCAAATATTTTTTCAGAGCTAGATGCAGAAAAAAATTATATTCAATTTGCAACCTGATGGAGGTCAGTATAGATGGACTAATAGAACAAGTCCCACACACTGCTAGAAGCCCAAATATTTTTTCAGAGCTAGATGCAGAAAAATATTATATTCAATTTGCAACCTGATGAAGGTCAGTATAGATGGACTAATAGAACAAGTCCCACACACAGTTAGAAGCCCAAATATCTTTTTAGAGGTAGATGCAGAAAAAAATTATATTCAATTTGCAACCTGATGGAGGTCAGTATAGATGGACTAATATATCAAGTCCAACACACTGCTAAAAGGCCAAATATTTTTTCAGAGCTAGATGCAGAAAAAAATTATATTCAATTTGCAACCTGATGGAGGTCAGTATAGATGGACTAATAGAACAAGTCCCACATACTGCTAGAAGCCCAAATATTTTTTCAGAGCTAGATGCAGAAAAAAATTATATTCAATTTGCGACATAATGGAGGTCAGTATAGATGGACTAATAGAACAAGTCCCACACACTGCTAGAAGCCCAAATATTTTTTCAGAGCTAGATGCAGAAAAATATTATATTCAATTTGCAACCTGATGGAGGTCAGTATAGATGGACTAATAGAACAAGTCCCACACACAGTTAGAAGCCCAAATATTTTTTCAGAGGTAGATGCAGGAAAAAATTATATTCAATTTGCAACCTGATGGAGGTCAGTATAGATGGACTAATAGAACAAGTCCCACACACAACTAGAAGCCCAAATATTTTTTCAGAGCTAGATGCAGAAAAAAATTATATTCAATTTGCAACATGATGGAGGTCAGTATAGATGGACTAATATATCAAGTCCAACACACTGCTAAAAGGCCAAATATTTTTTCAGAGCTAGATGCAGAAAAAAATTATATTCAATTTGCAACCTGATGGAGGTCAGTATAGATGGACTAATAGAACAAGTCCCACACACTGCTAGAAGCCCAAATATTTTTTCAGAGCTAGATGCAGAAAAATATTATATTCAATTTGCAACCTGATGAAGGTCAGTATAGATGGACTAATAGAACAAGTCCCACACACAGTTAGAAGCCCAAATATTTTTTCAGAGGTAGATGCAGGAAAAAATTATATTCAATTTGCAACCTGATGGAGGTCAGTATAGATGGACTAATAGAACAAGTCCCACACACAGTTAGAAGCCCAAATATATTTTTAGAGGTAGATGCAGAAAAAAATTATATTCAATTTGCAACCTGATGGAGGTCAGTATAGATGGACTAATATATCAAGTCCAACACACTGCTAAAAGGCCAAATATTTTTTCAGAGCTAGATGCAGAAAAAAATTATATTCAATTTGCAACCTGATGGAGGTCAGTATAGATGGACTAATAGAACAAGTCCCACACACTGCTAGAAGCCCAAATATTTTTTCAGAGCTAGATGCAGAAAAAAATTATATTCAATTTGCGACATAATGGAGGTCAGTATAGATGGACTAATAGAACAAGTCCCACACACTGCTAGAAGCCCAAATATTTTTTCAGAGCTAGATGCAGAAAAATATTATATTCAATTTGCAACCTGATGGAGGTCAGTATAGATGGACTAATAGAACAAGTCCCACACACAGTTAGAAGCCCAAATATTTTTTCAGAGGTAGATGCAGGAAAAAATTATATTCAATTTGCAACCTGATGGAGGTCAGTATAGATGGACTAATAGAACAAGTCCCACACACAACTAGAAGCCCAAATATTTTTTCAGGGCTAGATGCAGAAAAAAATTATATTCAATTTGCAACATGATGGAGGTCAGTATAGATGGACTAATATATCAAGTCCAACACACTGCTAAAAGGCCAAATATTTTTTCAGAGCTAGATGCAGAAAAAATTATATTCAATTTGCAACCTGATGGAGGTCAGTATAGATGGACTAATAGAACAAGTCCCACACACTGCTAGAAGCCCAAATATTTTTTCAGAGCTAGATGCAGAAAAATATTATATTCAATTTGCAACCTGATGGAGGTCAGTATAGATGGACTAATAGAACAAGTCCCACACACTGCTAGAAGCCCAAATATTTTTTTCACAGCTAGATTCAGAAAAATATTATATTCAATTTGCAACCTGATGGAGGTCAGTATAGATGGATCAATAGAACAAGTCCCACACACTGCTAGAAGACCAAATATTTTTTCAGAGGTAGATGCAGAAAAAAATTATATTCAATTTGCAACCTGATGGAGGTCAGTATAGATGGACTAATAGATCAAGTCCCACACACTGCTAGAAGCCCAAATATTTTTTCAGAGGTAGATGCAGAAAAAAATTCTATTCAATTTGCAACCTGATGGAGGTCAGTATAGACGGACTAATAGAATAAGTCCCAAACACTGCTAGAAGGCCAAATATTTTTTCAGAGCTAGATGCAGAAAAATATTATATTCAATTTGCAACCTGATGGAGTTCAGTATAGATGGACTAATAGAACAAGTCCCACACACAGCTAGAAGCCCAAATATTTTTTCAGAGGTAGATGCAGAAAGAAATTATATTCAGTTTGCAACCTGATGGAGGTCAGTATAGATGGACAAATAGAACAAGTCCCACACACAGCTAGAAGCCCAAATATTTTTTCAGAGCTAGATGCAGAAAACAATTATATTCAATTTGCAACGTGATGTAGGTCAGTATAGATGGACTATTAGAATAAGTCCCACACACTGCTAGAAGGCCAAATATTTTTTCAGAGCTAGATGCAGAAAAATATTATATTCAATTTGCAACCTGATGGAGGTCAGTATAGATGTACTAATAGAACAAGTCCCACACACTGCTAGAAGGCCAAATATTTTTTCAGAGCTAGATGCAGAAAAAAAGTATATTCAATTTGCATCCTGATGGAGGTCAGTATAGATGGACTAATAGAACAAGTTCCACACACTGCTAGAAGGCCAAATATTTTTTCAGAGCTAGATGCAGAAAAAAATTATATTCAATTTGCAACCTGATGGAGGTCAGTATAGATGGACTAATAGAACAAGTCCCACACACTGCTAGAAGGCCAAATATTTTTTTCAGAGCTAGATGCAGAAAAAAATTATATTCAATTTGCAACCTGATGGAGGTCAGTATAGATGGACTAATAGAACAAGTCCCACACACTGCTAGAAGTCCAAATATTTTTTCAGAGCTAGATGCAGAAAAATATTATATTCAATTTGCAACGTGATGGAGGTCAGTATAGATGGATCAATAGAACAAGTCCCACACACTGCTAGAAGACCAAATATTTTTTCAGAGGTAGATGCAGAAAAAAATTATATTCAATTTGCAACCTGATGGAGGTCAGTATAGATGGACTAATAGAACAAGTCCCACACACAGCTAGAAGCCCAAATATTTTTTCAGAGGTAGATGCAGAAAAAAATTATATTCAATTTGCAACGTGATGGAGGTCAGTATAGATGGACTAACAGAACAAGTCCCACACACTGCTAGAAGGCCAAATATTTTTTCAGAGCTAGATGCAGAAAAAAATTATATTCAATTTGCAACCTGATGGAGGTCAGTATAGATGGACTAATAGAACAAGTCCCACACACAGTTAGAAGCCCAAATATTTTTTTAGAGGTAGATGCAGAAAAAAATTATATTCAGTTTGCAACCTGATGGAGGTCAGTATAGAAGGACTAATAGAACAAGTCCCACATACAACTAGAAGCCCAAATATTTTTTCAGAGCTAGATGCAGAAAAAAATTATATTCAATTTGCAACGTGATGGAGGTCAGTATAGATGGAGTAATATATCAAGTCCAACACACTGCTAAAAGGCCAAATATTTTTTCAGAGCTAGATGCAGAAAAAAATTATATTCAATTTGCAACCTGATGGAGGTCAGTATAGATGGACTAATAGAACAAGTCCCACACACTGCTAGAAGCCCAAATATTTTTTCAGAGCTAGATGCAGAAAAATATTATATTCAATTTGCAACCTGATGAAGGTCAGTATAGATGGACTAATAGAACAAGTCCCACACACAGTTAGAAGCCCAAATATTTTTTCAGAGGTAGATGCAGGAAAAAATTATATTCAATTTGCAACCTGATGGAGGTCAGTATAGATGGACTAATAGAACAAGTCCCACACACAGTTAGAAGCCCAAATATCTTTTTAGAGGTAGATGCAGAAAAAAATTATATTCAATTTGCAACCTGATGGAGGTCAGTATAGATGGACTAATATATCAAGTCCAACACACTGCTAAAAGGCCAAATATTTTTTCAGAGCTAGATGCAGAAAAAAATTATATTCAATTTGCAACCTGATGGAGGTCAGTATAGATGGACTAATAGAACAAGTCCCACATACTGCTAGAAGCCCAAATATTTTTTCAGAGCTAGATGCAGAAAAAAATTATATTCAATTTGCGACATAATGGAGGTCAGTATAGATGGACTAATAGAACAAGTCCCACACACTGCTAGAAGCCCAAATATTTTTTCAGAGCTAGATGCAGAAAAATATTATATTCAATTTGCAACCTGATGGAGGTCAGTATAGATGGACTAATAGAACAAGTCCCACACACAGTTAGAAGCCCAAATATTTTTTCAGAGGTAGATGCAGGAAAAAATTATATTCAATTTGCAACCTGATGGAGGTCAGTATAGATGGACTAATAGAACAAGTCCCACACACAACTAGAAGCCCAAATATTTTTTCAGAGCTAGATGCAGAAAAAAATTATATTCAATTTGCAACATGATGGAGGTCAGTATAGATGGACTAATATATCAAGTCCAACACACTGCTAAAAGGCCAAATATTTTTTCAGAGGTAGATGCAGAAAAAAATTATATTCAATTTGCAACCTGATGGAGGTCAGTATAGATGGACTAATAGAACAAGTCCCACACACTGCTAGAAGCCCAAATATTTTTTCAGAGCTAGATGCAGAAAAATATTATATTCAATTTGCAACCTGATGGAGGTCAGTATAGATGGACTAATAGAACAAGTCCCACACACTGCTAGAAGCCCAAATATTTTTTCAGAGCTAGATGCAGAAAAATATTATATTCAATTTGCAACCTGATGGAGGTCAGTATAGATGGACTAATAGAACAAGTCCCACACACAGTTAGAAGCCCAAATATTTTTTCAGAGGTAGATGCAGGAAAAAATTATATTCAATTTGCAACCTGATGGAGGTCAGTATAGATGGACTAATAGAACAAGTCCCACACACAACTAGAAGCCCAAATATTTTTTCAGGGCTAGATGCAGAAAAAAATTATATTCAATTTGCAACATGATGGAGGTCAGTATAGATGGACTAATATATCAAGTCCAACACACTGCTAAAAGGCCAAATATTTTTTCAGAGCTAGATGCAGAAAAAATTATATTCAATTTGCAACCTGATGGAGGTCAGTATAGATGGACTAATAGAACAAGTCCCACACACTGCTAGAAGCCCAAATATTTTTTCAGAGCTAGATGCAGAAAAATATTATATTCAATTTGCAACCTGATGGAGGTCAGTATAGATGGACTAATAGAACAAGTCCCACACACTGCTAGAAGCCCAAATATTTTTTTCACAGCTAGATTCAGAAAAATATTATATTCAATTTGCAACCTGATGGAGGTCAGTATAGATGGATCAATAGAACAAGTCCCACACACTGCTAGAAGACCAAATATTTTTTCAGAGGTAGATGCAGAAAAAAATTATATTCAATTTGCAACCTGATGGAGGTCAGTATAGATGGACTAATAGATCAAGTCCCACACACTGCTAGAAGCCCAAATATTTTTTCAGAGGTAGATGCAGAAAAAAATTCTATTCAATTTGCAACCTGATGGAGGTCAGTATAGACGGACTAATAGAATAAGTCCCAAACACTGCTAGAAGGCCAAATATTTTTTCAGAGCTAGATGCAGAAAAATATTATATTCAATTTGCAACCTGATGGAGTTCAGTATAGATGGACTAATAGAACAAGTCCCACACACAGCTAGAAGCCCAAATATTTTTTCAGAGGTAGATGCAGAAAGAAATTATATTCAGTTTGCAACCTGATGGAGGTCAGTATAGATGGACAAATAGAACAAGTCCCACACACAGCTAGAAGCCCAAATATTTTTTCAGAGCTAGATGCAGAAAACAATTATATTCAATTTGCAACGTGATGTAGGTCAGTATAGATGGACTATTAGAATAAGTCCCACACACTGCTAGAAGGCCAAATATTTTTTCAGAGCTAGATGCAGAAAAATATTATATTCAATTTGCAACCTGATGGAGGTCAGTATAGATGTACTAATAGAACAAGTCCCACACACTGCTAGAAGGCCAAATATTTTTTCAGAGCTAGATGCAGAAAAAAAGTATATTCAATTTGCATCCTGATGGAGGTCAGTATAGATGGACTAATAGAACAAGTTCCACACACTGCTAGAAGGCCAAATATTTTTTCAGAGCTAGATGCAGAAAAAAATTATATTCAATTTGCAACCTGATGGAGGTCAGTATAGATGGACTAATAGAACAAGTCCCACACACTGCTAGAAGGCCAAATATTTTTTTCAGAGCTAGATGCAGAAAAAAATTATATTCAATTTGCAACCTGATGGAGGTCAGTATAGATGGACTAATAGAACAAGTCCCACACACTGCTAGAAGTCCAAATATTTTTTCAGAGCTAGATGCAGAAAAATATTATATTCAATTTGCAACGTGATGGAGGTCAGTATAGATGGATCAATAGAACAAGTCCCACACACTGCTAGAAGACCAAATATTTTTTCAGAGGTAGATGCAGAAAAAAATTATATTCAATTTGCAACCTGATGGAGGTCAGTATAGATGGACTAATAGAACAAGTCCCACACACAGCTAGAAGCCCAAATATTTTTTCAGAGGTAGATGCAGAAAAAAATTATATTCAATTTGCAACGTGATGGAGGTCAGTATAGATGGACTAACAGAACAAGTCCCACACACTGCTAGAAGGCCAAATATTTTTTCAGAGCTAGATGCAGAAAAAAATTATATTCAATTTGCAACCTGATGGAGGTCAGTATAGATGGACTAATAGAACAAGTCCCACACACAGTTAGAAGCCCAAATATTTTTTTAGAGGTAGATGCAGAAAAAAATTATATTCAGTTTGCAACCTGATGGAGGTCAGTATAGAAGGACTAATAGAACAAGTCCCACATACAACTAGAAGCCCAAATATTTTTTCAGAGCTAGATGCAGAAAAAAATTATATTCAATTTGCAACGTGATGGAGGTCAGTATAGATGGAGTAATATATCAAGTCCAACACACTGCTAAAAGGCCAAATATTTTTTCAGAGCTAGATGCAGAAAAAAATTATATTCAATTTGCAACCTGATGGAGGTCAGTATAGATGGACTAATAGAACAAGTCCCACACACTGCTAGAAGCCCAAATATTTTTTCAGAGCTAGATGCAGAAAAATATTATATTCAATTTGCAACCTGATGAAGGTCAGTATAGATGGACTAATAGAACAAGTCCCACACACAGTTAGAAGCCCAAATATTTTTTCAGAGGTAGATGCAGGAAAAAATTATATTCAATTTGCAACCTGATGGAGGTCAGTATAGATGGACTAATAGAACAAGTCCCACACACAGTTAGAAGCCCAAATATCTTTTTAGAGGTAGATGCAGAAAAAAATTATATTCAATTTGCAACCTGATGGAGGTCAGTATAGATGGACTAATATATCAAGTCCAACACACTGCTAAAAGGCCAAATATTTTTTCAGAGCTAGATGCAGAAAAAAATTATATTCAATTTGCAACCTGATGGAGGTCAGTATAGATGGACTAATAGAACAAGTCCCACATACTGCTAGAAGCCCAAATATTTTTTCAGAGCTAGATGCAGAAAAAAATTATATTCAATTTGCGACATAATGGAGGTCAGTATAGATGGACTAATAGAACAAGTCCCACACACTGCTAGAAGCCCAAATATTTTTTCAGAGCTAGATGCAGAAAAATATTATATTCAATTTGCAACCTGATGGAGGTCAGTATAGATGGACTAATAGAACAAGTCCCACACACAGTTAGAAGCCCAAATATTTTTTCAGAGGTAGATGCAGGAAAAAATTATATTCAATTTGCAACCTGATGGAGGTCAGTATAGATGGACTAATAGAACAAGTCCCACACACAACTAGAAGCCCAAATATTTTTTCAGAGCTAGATGCAGAAAAAAATTATATTCAATTTGCAACATGATGGAGGTCAGTATAGATGGACTAATATATCAAGTCCAACACACTGCTAAAAGGCCAAATATTTTTTCAGAGGTAGATGCAGAAAAAAATTATATTCAATTTGCAACCTGATGGAGGTCAGTATAGATGGACTAATAGAACAAGTCCCACACACTGCTAGAAGCCCAAATATTTTTTCAGAGCTAGATGCAGAAAAATATTATATTCAATTTGCAACCTGATGGAGGTCAGTATAGATGGACTAATAGAACAAGTCCCACACACTGCTAGAAGCCCAAATATTTTTTTCACAGCTAGATTCAGAAAAATATTATATTCAATTTGCAACCTGATGGAGGTCAGTATAGATGGATCAATAGAACAAGTCCCACACACTGCTAGAAGACCAAATATTTTTTCAGAGGTAGATGCAGAAAAAAATTATATTCAATTTGCAACCTGATGGAGGTCAGTATAGATGGACTAATAGATCAAGTCCCACACACTGCTAGAAGCCCAAATATTTTTTCAGAGGTAGATGCAGAAAAAAATTCTATTCAATTTGCAACCTGATGGAGGTCAGTATAGATGGACTAATAGAATAAGTCCCACACACTGCTAGAAGGCCAAATATTTTTTCAGAGCTAGATGCAGAAAAATATTATATTCAATTTGCAACCTGATGGAGGTCAGTATAGATGGACTAATAGAACAAGTCCCACACACAGCTAGAAGCCCAAATATTTTTTCAGAGGTAGATGCAGAAAAAAATTATATTCAGTTTGCAACCTGATGGAGGTCAGTATAGATGGACAAATAGAACAAGTCCCACACACAGCTAGAAGCCCAAATATTTTTTCAGAGCTAGATGCAGAAAACAATTATATTCAATTTGCAACGTGATGTAGGTCAGTATAGATGGACTAATAGAATAAGTCCCACACACTGCTAGAAGGCCAAATATTTTTTCAGAGCTAGATGCAGAAAAATATTATATTCAATTTGCAACCTGATGGAGGTCAGTATAGATGTACTAATAGAACAAGTCCCACACACTGCTAGAAGGCCAAATATTTTTTCAGAGCTAGATGCAGAAAAAAAGTATATTCAATTTGCATCCTGATGGAGGTCAGTATAGATGGACTAATAGAACAAGTCCCACACACTGCTAGAAGGCCAAATATTTTTTCAGAGCTAGATGCAGAAAAAAATTATATTCAATTTGCAACCTGATGGAGGTCAGTATAGATGGACTAATAGAACAAGTCCCACACACTGCTAGAAGTCCAAATATTTTTTCAGAGCTAGATGCAGAAAAATATTATATTCAATTTGCAACCTGATGGAGGTCAGTATAGATGGATCAATAGAACAAGTCCCACACACTGCTAGAAGACCAAATATTTTTTCAGAGGTAGATGCAGAAAAAAATTATATTCAGTTTGCAACCTGATGGAGGTCAGTATAGATGGACAAATAGAACAAGTCCCACACACAGCTAGAAGCCCAAATATTTTTTCAGAGCTAGATGCAGAAAACAATTATATTCAATTTGCAACGTGATGTAGGTCAGTATAGATGGACTAATAGAATAAGTCCCACACACTGCTAGAAGGCCAAATATTTTTTCAGAGCTAGATGCAGAAAAATATTATATTCAATTTGCAACCTGATGGAGGTCAGTATAGATGTACTAATAGAACAAGTCCCACACACTGCTAGAAGGCCAAATATTTTTTCAGAGCTAGATGCAGAAAAAAAGTATATTCAATTTGCATCCTGATGGAGGTCAGTATAGATGGACTAATAGAACAAGTCCCACACACTGCTAGAAGGCCAAATATTTTTTCAGAGCTAGATGCAGAAAAAAAATATATTCAATTTGCAACCTGATGGAGGTCAGTATAGATGGACTAATAGAACAAGTCCCACACACTGCTAGAAGCCCAAATATTTTTTCAGAGGCAGATGCAGAAAAAAATTATATTCAATTTGCAACCTGATGGAGGTCAGTATAGATGGACTAATAGAACAAGTCCCACACACTGCTAGAAGCCCAAATATTTTTTCAGAGCTAGATGCAGAAAAATATTATATTCAATTTGCAACCTGATGGAGGTCAGTATAGATGGACTAATAGAACAAGTCCCACACACAGTTAGAAGCCCAAATATTTTTTCAGAGGTAGATGCAGGAAAAAATTATATTCAATTTGCAACCTGATGGAGGTCAGTATAGATGGACTAATAGAACAAGTCCCACACAGAGTTAGAAGCCCAAATATCTTTTTAGAGGTAGATGCAGAAAAAAATTATATTCAATTTGCAACATGATGGAGGTCAGTATAGATGGACTAATATATCAAGTCCAACACACTGCTAAAAGGCCAAATATTTTTTCAGAGCTAGATGCAGAAAAAAATTATATTCAATTTGCAACCTGATGGAGGTCAGTATAGATGGACTAATAGAACAAGTCCCACACACTGCTAGAAGCCCAAATATTTTTTCAGAGCTAGATGCAGAAAAATATTATATTCAATTTGCAACCTGATGGAGGTCAGTATAGATGGACTAATAGAACGAGTCCCACACACTGCTAGAAGTCCAAATATTTTTTCAGAGCTAGATGCAGAAAAATATTATATTTAATTTGCAACGTGATGGAGGTCAGTATAGATGGATCAATAGAACAAGTCCCACACACTGCTAGAAGACCAAATATTTTTTCAGAGGTAGATGCAGAAAAAAATTATATTCAATTTGCAACCTGATGGAGGTCAGTATAGATGGACTAATAGATCAAGTCCCACACACTGCTAGAAGCCCAAATATTTTTTCAGAGGTAGATGCAGAAAAAAATTCTATTCAATTTGCAACCTGATGGAGGTCAGTATAGACGGACTAATAGAATAAGTCCCACACACTGCTAGAAGGCCAAATATTTTTTCAGAGCTAGATGCAGAAAAATATTATATTCAATTTGCAACCTGATGGAGGTCAGTATAGATGGACTAATAGAACAAGTCCCACACACAGCTAGAAGCCCAAATATTTTTTCAGAGGTAGATGCAGAAAAAAATAATATTCAGTTTGCAACCTGATGGAGGTTAGTATAGATGGACAAATAGAACAAGTCCCACACACAGCTAGAAGCCCAAATATTTTTTCAGAGCTAGATGCAGAAAACAATTATATTCAATTTGCAACGTGATGTAGGTCAGTATAGATGGACTAATAGAATAAGTCCCACACACTGCTAGAAGGCCAAATATTTTTTCAGAGCTAGATGCAGAAAAATATTATATTCAATTTGCAACCTGATGGAGGTCAGTATAGATGGACTAATAGATCAAGTCCCACACACTGCTAGAAGCCCAAATATTTTTTCAGAGGTAGATGCAGAAAAAAATTCTATTCAATTTGCAACCTGATGGAGGTCAGTATAGATGGACTAATAGAACAAATCCCACACACAGTTAGAAGCCCAAATATTTTTTTAGAGGTAGATGCAGAAAAAAATTATATTCAGTTTGCAACCTGATGGAGGTCAGTATAGAAGGACTAATAGAACAAGTCCCACACACAACTAGAAGCCCAAATATTTTTTCAGAGCTAGATGCAGAAAAAAATTATATTCAATTTGCAACGTGATGGAGGTCAGTATAGATGGAGTAATATATCAAGTCCAACACACTGCTAAAAGGCCAAATATTTTTTCAGAGCTAGATGCAGAAAAATATTATATTCAATTTGCAACCTGATGAAGGTCAGTATAGATGGACAAATAGAACAAGTCCCACACACAGTTAGAAGCCCAAATATTTTTTCAGAGGTAGATGCAGGAAAAAATTATATTCAATTTGCAACCTGATGGAGGTCAGTATAGATGGACTAATAGAACAAGTCCCACACACAGTTAGAAGCCCAAATATCTTTTTAGAGGTAGATGCAGAAAAAAATTATATTCAATTTGCAACCTGATGGAGGTCAGTATAGATGGACTAATATATCAAGTCCAACACACTGCTAAAAGGCCAAATATTTTTTCAGAGCTAGATGCAGAAAAAAATTATATTCAATTTGCAACCTGATGGAGGTCAGTATAGATGGACTATTAGAACAAGTCCCACACACTGCTAGAAGCCCAAATATTTTTTCAGAGCTAGATGCAGAAAAAAATTATATTCAATTTGCGACATAATGGAGGTCAGTATAGATGGACTAATAGAACAAGTCCCACACACTGCTAGAAGCCCAAATATTTTTTCAGAGCTAGATGCAGAAAAATATTATATTCAATTTGCAACCTGATGGAGGTCAGTATAGATGGACTAATAGAACAAGTCCCACACACAGTTAGAAGCCCAAATATTTTTTCAGAGGTAGATGCAGGAAAAAATTATATTCAATTTGCAACCTGATGGAGGTCAGTATAGATGGACTAATAGAACAAGTCCCACACACAACTAGAAGCCCAAATATTTTTTCAGGGCTAGATGCAGAAAAAAATTATATTCAATTTGCAACATGATGGAGGTCAGTATAGATGGACTAATATATCAAGTCCAACACACTGCTAAAAGGCCAAATATTTTTTCAGAGCTAGATGCAGAAAAAAATTATATTCAATTTGCAACCTGATGGAGGTCAGTATAGATGGACTAATAGAACAAGTCCCACACACTGCTAGAAGCCCAAATATTTTTTCAGAGCTAGATGCAGAAAAATATTATATTCAATTTGCAACCTGATGGAGGTCAGTATAGATGGACTAATAGAACAAGTCCCACACACTGCTAGAAGCCCAAATATTTTTTTCACAGGTAGATTCAGAAAAATATTATATTCAATTTGCAACCTGATGGAGGTCAGTATAGATGGATCAATAGAACAAGTCCCACACACTGCTAGAAGACCAAATATTTTTTCAGAGGTAGATGCAGAAAAAAATTATATTCAATTTGCAACCTGATGGAGGTCAGTATAGATGGACTAATAGATCAAGTCCCACACACCGCTAGAAGCCCAAATATTTTTTCAGAGGTAGATGCAGAAAAAAATTCTATTCAATTTGCAACCTGATGGAGGTCAGTATAGACGGACTAATAGAATAAGTCCCAAACACTGCTAGAAGGCCAAATATTTTTTCAGAGCTAGATGCAGAAAAATATTATATTCAATTTGCAACCTGATGGAGTTCAGTATAGATGGACTAATAGAACAAGTCCCACACACAGCTAGAAGCCCAAATATTTTTTCAGAGGTAGATGCAGAAAGAAATTATATTCAGTTTGCAACCTGATGGAGGTCAGTATAGATGGACAAATAGAACAAGTCCCACACACAGCTAGAAGCCCAAATATTTTTTCAGAGCTAGATGCAGAAAACAATTATATTCAATTTGCAACGTGATGTAGGTCAGTATAGATGGACTATTAGAATAAGTCCCACACACTGCTAGAAGGCCAAATATTTTTTCAGAGCTAGATGCAGAAAAATATTATATTCAATTTGCAACCTGACGGAGGTCAGTATAGATGTACTAATAGAACAAGTCCCACACACTGCTAGAAGGCCAAATATTTTTTCAGAGCTAGATGCAGAAAAAAAGTATATTCAATTTGCATCCTGATGGAGGTCAGTATAGATGGACTAATAGAACAAGTTCCACACACTGCTAGAAGGCCAAATATTTTTTCAGAGCTAGATGCAGAAAAAAATTATATTCAATTTGCAACCTGATGGAGGTCAGTATAGATGGACTAATAGAACAAGTCCCACACACTGCTAGAAGGCCAAATATTTTTTTCAGAGCTAGATGCAGAAAAAAATTATATTCAATTTGCAACCTGATGGAGGTCAGTATAGATGGACTAATAGAACAAGTCCCACACACTGCTAGAAGTCCAAATATTTTTTCAGAGCTAGATGCAGAAAAATATTATATTCAATTTGCAACGTGATGGAGGTCAGTATAGATGGATCAATAGAACAAGTCCCACACACTGCTAGAAGACCAAATATTTTTTCAGAGGTAGATGCAGAAAAAAATTATATTCAATTTGCAACCTGATGGAGGTCAGTATAGATGGACTAATAGAACAAGTCCCACACACAGCTAGAAGCCCAAATATTTTTTCAGAGGTAGATGCAGAAAAAAATTATATTCAATTTGCAACGTGATGGAGGTCAGTATAGATGGACTAACAGAACAAGTCCCACACACTGCTAGAAGGCCAAATATTTTTTCAGAGCTAGATGCAGAAAAATATTATATTCAATTTGCAACCTGATGGAGGTCAGTATAGATGGACTAATAGAACAAGTCCCACACACTGTTAGAAGCCCAAATATTTTTTCAGAGGTAGATGCAGGAAAAAATTATATTCAATTTGCAACCTGATGGAGGTCAGTATAGATGGACTAATAGAACAAGTCCCACACACAGTTAGAAGCCCAAATATTTTTTTAGAGGTAGATGCAGAAAAAAATTATATTCAGTTTGCAACCTGATGGAGGTCAGTATAGAAGGACTAATAGAACAAGTCCCACATACAACTAGAAGCCCAAATATTTTTTCAGAGCTAGATGCAGAAAAAAATTATATTCAATTTGCAACGTGATGGAGGTCAGTATAGATGGAGTAATATATCAAGTCCAACACACTGCTAAAAGGCCAAATATTTTTTCAGAGCTAGATGCAGAAAAAAATTATATTCAATTTGCAACCTGATGGAGGTCAGTATAGATGGACTAATAGAACAAGTCCCACACACTGCTAGAAGCCCAAATATTTTTTCAGAGCTAGATGCAGAAAAATATTATATTCAATTTGCAACCTGATGAAGGTCAGTATAGATGGACTAATAGAACAAGTCCCACACACAGTTAGAAGCCCAAATATTTTTTCAGAGGTAGATGCAGGAAAAAATTATATTCAATTTGCAACCTGATGGAGGTCAGTATAGATGGACTAATAGAACAAGTCCCACACACAGTTAGAAGCCCAAATATCTTTTTAGAGGTAGATGCAGAAAAAAATTATATTCAATTTGCAACCTGATGGAGGTCAGTATAGATGGACTAATATATCAAGTCCAACACACTGCTAAAAGGCCAAATATTTTTTCAGAGCTAGATGCAGAAAAAAATTATATTCAATTTGCAACCTGATGGAGGTCAGTATAGATGGACTAATAGAACAAGTCCCACATACTGCTAGAAGCCCAAATATTTTTTCAGAGCTAGATGCAGAAAAAAATTATATTCAATTTGCGACATAATGGAGGTCAGTATAGATGGACTAATAGAACAAGTCCCACACACTGCTAGAAGCCCAAATATTTTTTCAGAGCTAGATGCAGAAAAATATTATATTCAATTTGCAACCTGATGGAGGTCAGTATAGATGGACTAATAGAACAAGTCCCACACACAGTTAGAAGCCCAAATATTTTTTCAGAGGTAGATGCAGGAAAAAATTATATTCAATTTGCAACCTGATGGAGGTCAGTATAGATGGACTAATAGAACAAGTCCCACACACAACTAGAAGCCCAAATATTTTTTCAGAGCTAGATGCAGAAAAAAATTATATTCAATTTGCAACATGATGGAGGTCAGTATAGATGGACTAATATATCAAGTCCAACACACTGCTAAAAGGCCAAATATTTTTTCAGAGGTAGATGCAGAAAAAAATTATATTCAATTTGCAACCTGATGGAGGTCAGTATAGATGGACTAATAGAACAAGTCCCACACACTGCTAGAAGCCCAAATATTTTTTCAGAGCTAGATGCAGAAAAATATTATATTCAATTTGCAACCTGATGGAGGTCAGTATAGATGGACTAATAGAACAAGTCCCACACACTGCTAGAAGCCCAAATATTTTTTTCACAGCTAGATTCAGAAAAATATTATATTCAATTTGCAACCTGATGGAGGTCAGTATAGATGGATCAATAGAACAAGTCCCACACACTGCTAGAAGACCAAATATTTTTTCAGAGGTAGATGCAGAAAAAAATTATATTCAATTTGCAACCTGATGGAGGTCAGTATAGATGGACTAATAGATCAAGTCCCACACACTGCTAGAAGCCCAAATATTTTTTCAGAGGTAGATGCAGAAAAAAATTCTATTCAATTTGCAACCTGATGGAGGTCAGTATAGACGGACTAATAGAATAAGTCCCACACACTGCTAGAAGGCCAAATATTTTTTCAGAGCTAGATGCAGAAAAATATTATATTCAATTTGCAACCTGATGGAGGTCAGTATAGATGGACTAATAGAACAAGTCCCACACACAGCTAGAAGCCCAAATATTTTTTCAGAGGTAGATGCAGAAAAAAATTATATTCAGTTTGCAACCTGATGGAGGTCAGTATAGATGGACAAATAGAACAAGTCCCACACACAGCTAGAAGCCCAAATATTTTTTCAGAGCTAGATGCAGAAAACAATTATATTCAATTTGCAACGTGATGTAGGTCAGTATAGATGGACTAATAGAATAAGTCCCACACACTGCTAGAAGGCCAAATATTTTTTCAGAGCTAGATGCAGAAAAATATTATATTCAATTTGCAACCTGATGGAGGTCAGTATAGATGTACTAATAGAACAAGTCCCACACACTGCTAGAAGGCCAAATATTTTTTCAGAGCTAGATGCAGAAAAAAAGTATATTCAATTTGCATCCTGATGGAGGTCAGTATAGATGGACTAATAGAACAAGTCCCACACACTGCTAGAAGGCCAAATATTTTTTCAGAGCTAGATGCAGAAAAAAATTATATTCAATTTGCAACCTGATGGAGGTCAGTATAGATGGACTAATAGAACAAGTCCCACACACTGCTAGAAGTCCAAATATTTTTTCAGAGCTAGATGCAGAAAAATATTATATTCAATTTGCAACCTGATGGAGGTCAGTATAGATGGATCAATAGAACAAGTCCCACACACTGCTAGAAGACCAAATATTTTTTCAGAGGTAGATGCAGAAAAAAATTATATTCAGTTTGCAACCTGATGGAGGTCAGTATAGATGGACAAATAGAACAAGTCCCACACACAGCTAGAAGCCCAAATATTTTTTCAGAGCTAGATGCAGAAAACAATTATATTCAATTTGCAACGTGATGTAGGTCAGTATAGATGGACTAATAGAATAAGGCCCACACACTGCTAGAAGGCCAAATATTTTTTCAGAGCTAGATGCAGAAAAATATTATATTCAATTTGCAACCTGATGGAGGTCAGTATAGATGTACTAATAGAACAAGTCCCACACACTGCTAGAAGGCCAAATATTTTTTCAGAGCTAGATGCAGAAAAAAAGTATATTCAATTTGCATCCTGATGGAGGTCAGTATAGATGGACTAATAGAACAAGTCCCACACACTGCTAGAAGGCCAAATATTTTTTCAGAGCTAGATGCAGAAAAAAAATATATTCAATTTGCAACCTGATGGAGGTCAGTATAGATGGACTAATAGAACAAGTCCCACACACTGCTAGAAGCCCAAATATTTTTTCAGAGGCAGATGCAGAAAAAAATTATATTCAATTTGCAACCTGATGGAGGTCAGTATAGATGGACTAATAGAACAAGTCCCACACACTGCTAGAAGCCCAAATATTTTTTCAGAGCTAGATGCAGAAAAATATTATATTCAATTTGCAACCTGATGGAGGTCAGTATAGATGGACTAATAGAACAAGTCCCACACACAGTTAGAAGCCCAAATATTTTTTCAGAGGTAGATGCAGGAAAAAATTATATTCAATTTGCAACCTGATGGAGGTCAGTATAGATGGACTAATAGAACAAGTCCCACACAGAGTTAGAAGCCCAAATATCTTTTTAGAGGTAGATGCAGAAAAAAATTATATTCAATTTGCAACATGATGGAGGTCAGTATAGATGGACTAATATATCAAGTCCAACACACTGCTAAAAGGCCAAATATTTTTTCAGAGCTAGATGCAGAAAAAAATTATATTCAATTTGCAACCTGATGGAGGTCAGTATAGATGGACTAATAGAACAAGTCCCACACACTGCTAGAAGCCCAAATATTTTTTCAGAGCTAGATGCAGAAAAATATTATATTCAATTTGCAACCTGATGGAGGTCAGTATAGATGGACTAATAGAACGAGTCCCACACACTGCTAGAAGTCCAAATATTTTTTCAAGGCTAGATGCAGAAAAATATTATATTTAATTTGCAACGTGATGGAGGTCAGTATAGATGGATCAATAGAACAAGTCCCACACACTGCTAGAAGACCAAATATTTTTTCAGAGGTAGATGCAGAAAAAAATTATATTCAATTTGCAACCTGATGGAGGTCAGTATAGATGGACTAATAGATCAAGTCCCACACACTGCTAGAAGCCCAAATATTTTTTCAGAGGTAGATGCAGAAAAAAATTCTATTCAATTTGCAACCTGATGGAGGTCAGTATAGACGGACTAATAGAATAAGTCCCACACACTGCTAGAAGGCCAAATATTTTTTCAGAGCTAGATGCAGAAAAATATTATATTCAATTTGCAACCTGATGGAGGTCAGTATAGATGGACTAATAGAACAAGTCCCACACACAGCTAGAAGCCCAAATATTTTTTCAGAGGTAGATGCAGAAAAAAATAATATTCAGTTTGCAACCTGATGGAGGTTAGTATAGATGGACAAATAGAACAAGTCCCACACACAGCTAGAAGCCCAAATATTTTTTCAGAGCTAGATGCAGAAAACAATTATATTCAATTTGCAACGTGATGTAGGTCAGTATAGATGGACTAATAGAATAAGTCCCACACACTGCTAGAAGCCCAAATATTTTTTCAGAGGTAGATGCAGAAAAAAATTCTATTCAATTTGCAACCTGGTGGAGGTCAGTATAGATGGACTAATAGAACAAATCCCACACACAGTTAGAAGCCCAAATATTTTTTTAGAGGTAGATGCAGAAAAAAATTATATTCAGTTTGCAACCTGATGGAGGTCAGTATAGAAGGACTAATAGAACAAGTCCCACACACAACTAGAAGCCCAAATATTTTTTCAGAGCTAGATGCAGAAAAAAATTATATTCAATTTGCAACGTGATGGAGGTCAGTATAGATGGAGTAATATATCAAGTCCAACACACTGCTAAAAGGCCAAATATTTTTTCAGAGCTAGATGCAGAAAAATATTATATTCAATTTGCAACCTGATGAAGGTCAGTATAGATGGACAAATAGAACAAGTCCCACACACAGTTAGAAGCCCAAATATTTTTTCAGAGGTAGATGCAGGAAAAAATTATATTCAATTTGCAACCTGATGGAGGTCAGTATAGATGGACTAATAGAACAAGTCCCACACACAGTTAGAAGCCCAAATATCTTTTTAGAGGTAGATGCAGAAAAAAATTATATTCAATTTGCAACCTGATGGAGGTCAGTATAGATGGACTAATATATCAAGTCCAACACACTGCTAAAAGGCCAAATATTTTTTCAGAGCTAGATGCAGAAAAAAATTATATTCAATTTGCAACCTGATGGAGGTCAGTATAGATGGACTATTAGAACAAGTCCCACACACTGCTAGAAGCCCAAATATTTTTTCAGAGCTAGATGCAGAAAAAAATTATATTCAATTTGCGACATAATGGAGGTCAGTATAGATGGACTAATAGAACAAGTCCCACACACTGCTAGAAGCCCAAATATTTTTTCAGAGCTAGATGCAGAAAAATATTATATTCAATTTGCAACCTGATGGAGGTCAGTATAGATGGACTAATAGAACAAGTCCCACACACAGTTAGAAGCCCAAATATTTTTTCAGAGGTAGATGCAGGAAAAAATTATATTCAATTTGCAACCTGATGGAGGTCAGTATAGATGGACTAATAGAACAAGTCCCACACACAACTAGAAGCCCAAATATTTTTTCAGGGCTAGATGCAGAAAAAAATTATATTCAATTTGCAACATGATGGAGGTCAGTATAGATGGACTAATATATCAAGTCCAACACACTGCTAAAAGGCCAAATATTTTTTCAGAGCTAGATGCAGAAAAAAATTATATTCAATTTGCAACCTGATGGAGGTCAGTATAGATGGACTAATAGAACAAGTCCCACACACTGCTAGAAGCCCAAATATTTTTTCAGAGCTAGATGCAGAAAAATATTATATTCAATTTGCAACCTGATGGAGGTCAGTATAGATGGACTAATAGAACAAGTCCCACACACTGCTAGAAGCCCAAATATTTTTTTCACAGGTAGATTCAGAAAAATATTATATTCAATTTGCAACCTGATGGAGGTCAGTATAGATGGATCAATAGAACAAGTCCCACACACTGCTAGAAGACCAAATATTTTTTCAGAGGTAGATGCAGAAAAAAATTATATTCAATTTGCAACCTGATGGAGGTCAGTATAGATGGACTAATAGATCAAGTCCCACACACTGCTAGAAGCCCAAATATTTTTTCAGAGGTAGATGCAGAAAAAAATTCTATTCAATTTGCAACCTGATGGAGGTCAGTATAGACGGACTAATAGAATAAGTCCCAAACACTGCTAGAAGGCCAAATATTTTTTCAGAGCTAGATGCAGAAAAATATTTTATTCAATTTGCAACCTGATGGAGTTCAGTATAGATGGACTAATAGAACAAGTCCCACACACAGCTAGAAGCCCAAATATTTTTTCAGAGGTAGATGCAGAAAAAAATTATATTCAGTTTGCAACCTGATGGACGTCAGTATAGATGGACAAATAGAACAAGTCCCACACACAGCTAGAAGCCCAAATATTTTTTCAGAGCTAGATGCAGAAAACAATTATATTCAATTTGCAATGTGATGTAGGTCAGTATAGATGGACTAATAGAATAAGTCCCACACACTGCTAGAAGGCCAAATATTTTTTCAGAGCTAGATGCAGAAAAATATTATATTCAATTTGCAACCTGATGGAGGTCAGTATAGATGTACTAATAGAACAAGTCCCACACACTGCTAGAAGGCCAAATATTTTTTCAGAGCTAGATGCAGAAAAAAAGTATATTCAATTTGCATCCTGATGGAGGTCAGTATAGATGGACTAATAGAACAAGTCCCACACACTGCTAGAAGGCCAAATATTTTTTCAGAGCTAGATGCAGAAAAAAATTATATTCAATTTGCAACCTGATGGAGGTCAGTATAGATGGACTAATAGAACAAGTCCCACACACTGCTAGAAGGCCAAATATTTTTTTCAGAGCTAGATGCAGAAAAAAATTATATTCAATTTGCAACCTGATGGAGGTCAGTATAGATGGACTAATAGAACAAGTCCCACACACTGCTAGAAGTCCAAATATTTTTTCAGAGCTAGATGCAGAAAAATATTATATTCAATTTGCAACGTGATGGAGGTCAGTATAGATGGATTAATAGAACAAGTCCCACACACTGCTAGAAGACCAAATATTTTTTCAGAGGTAGATGCAGAAAAAAATTATATTCAATTTGCAACCTGATGGAGGTCAGTATAGATGGACTAATAGAACAAGTCCCACACACAGCTAGAAGCCCAAATATTTTTTCAGAGGTAGATGCAGAAAAAAATTATATTCAATTTGCAACGTGATGGAGGTCAGTATAGATGGACTAACAGAACAAGTCCCACACACTGCTAGAAGGCCAAATATTTTTTCAGAGCTAGATGCAGAAAAATATTATATTCAATTTGCAACCTGATGGAGGTCAGTATAGATGGACTAATAGAACAAGTCCCACACACTGTTAGAAGCCCAAATATTTTTTCAGAGGTAGATGCAGGAAAAAATTATATTCAATTTGCAACCTGATGGAGGTCAGTATAGATGGACTAATAGAACAAGTCCCACACACAGTTAGAAGCCCAAATATTTTTTTAGAGGTAGATGCAGAAAAAAATTATATTCAGTTTGCAACCTGATGGAGGTCAGTATAGAAGGACTAATAGAACAAGTCCCACACACAACTAGAAGCCCAAATATTTTTTCAGAGCTAGATGCAGAAAAAAATTATATTCAATTTGCAACGTGATGGAGGTCAGTATAGATGGAGTAATATATCAAGTCCAACACACTGCTAAAAGGCCAAATATTTTTTCAGAGCTAGATGCAGAAAAAAATTATATTCAATTTGCAACCTGATGGAGGTCAGTATAGATGGACTAATAGAACAAGTCCCACACACTGCTAGAAGCCCAAATATTTTTTCAGAGCTAGATGCAGAAAAATATTATATTCAATTTGCAACCTGATGAAGGTCAGTATAGATGGACTAATAGAACAAGTCCCACACACAGTTAGAAGCCCAAATATTTTTTCAGAGGTAGATGCAGGAAAAAATTATATTCAATTTGCAACCTGATGGAGGTCAGTATAGATGGACTAATAGAACAAGTCCCACACACAGTTAGAAGCCCAAATATCTTTTTAGAGGTAGATGCAGAAAAAAATTATATTCAATTTGCAACCTGATGGAGGTCAGTATAGATGGACTAATATATCAAGTCCAACACACTGCTAAAAGGCCAAATATTTTTTCAGAGCTAGATGCAGAAAAAAATTATATTCAATTTGCAACCTGATGGAGGTCAGTATAGATGGACTAATAGAACAAGTCCCACACACTGCTAGAAGCCCAAATATTTTTTCAGAGCTAGATGCAGAAAAAAATTATATTCAATTTGCGACATAATGGAGGTCAGTATAGATGGACTAATAGAACAAGTCCCACACACTGCTAGAAGCCCAAATATTTTTTCAGAGCTAGATGCAGAAAAATATTATATTCAATTTGCAACCTGATGGAGGTCAGTATAGATGGACTAATAGAACAAGTCCCACACACAGTTAGAAGCCCAAATATTTTTTCAGAGGTAGATGCAGGAAAAAATTATATTCAATTTGCAACCTGATGGAGGTCAGTATAGATGGACTAATAGAACAAGTCCCACACACAACTAGAAGCCCAAATATTTTTTCAGAGCTAGATGCAGAAAAAAATTATATTCAATTTGAAACATGATGGAGGTCAGTATAGATGGACTAATATATCAAGTCCCACACACTGCTAGAAGCCCAAATATTTTTTCAGAGCTAGATGCAGAAAAATATTATATTCAATTTGCAACCTGATGGAGGTCAGTATAGATGGACTAATAGAACAAGTCCCACACACTGCTAGAAGCCCAAATATTTTTTTCACAGCTAGATTCAGAAAAATATTATATTCAATTTGCAACCTGATGGAGGTCAGTATAGATGGATCAATAGAACAAGTCCCACACACTGCTAGAAGACCAAATATTTTTTCAGAGGTAGATGCAGAAAAAAATTATATTCAATTTGCAACCTGATGGAGGTCAGTATAGATGGACTAATAGATCAAGTCCCACACACTGCTAGAAGCCCAAATATTTTTTCAGAGGTAGATGCAGAAAAAAATTCTATTCAATTTGCAACCTGATGGAGGTCAGTATAGACGGACTAATAGAATAAGTCCCACACACTGCTAGAAGGCCAAATATTTTTTCAGAGCTAGATGCAGAAAAATATTATATTCAATTTGCAACCTGATGGAGGTCAGTATAGATGGACTAATAGAACAAGTCCCACACACAGCTAGAAGCCCAAATATTTTTTCAGAGGTAGATGCAGAAAAAAATTATATTCAGTTTGCAACCTGATGGAGGTCAGTATAGATGGACAAATAGAACAAGTCCCACACACAGCTAGAAGCCCAAATATTTTTTCAGAGCTAGATGCAGAAAACAATTATATTCAATTTGCAACGTGATGTAGGTCAGTATAGATGGACTAATAGAATAAGTCCCACACACTGCTAGAAGGCCAAATATTTTTTCAGAGCTAGATGCAGAAAAATATTATATTCAATTTGCAACCTGATGGAGGTCAGTATAGATGTACTAATAGAACAAGTCCCACACACTGCTAGAAGGCCAAATATTTTTTCAGAGCTAGATGCAGAAAAAAAGTATATTCAATTTGCATCCTGATGGAGGTCAGTATAGATGGACTAATAGAACAAGTCCCACACACTGCTAGAAGGCCAAATATTTTTTCAGAGCTAGATGCAGAAAAAAATTATATTCAATTTGCAACCTGATGGAGGTCAGTATAGATGGACTAATAGAACAAGTCCCACACACTGCTAGAAGTCCAAATATTTTTTCAGAGCTAGATGCAGAAAAATATTATATTCAATTTGCAACCTGATGGAGGTCAGTATAGATGGATCAATAGAACAAGTCCCACACACTGCTAGAAGACCAAATATTTTTTCAGAGGTAGATGCAGAAAAAAATTATATTCAATTTGCAACCTGATGGAAGTCAGTATAGATGGACTAATAGATCAAGTCCCACACACTGCTAGAAGCCCAAATATTTTTTCAGAGGTAGATGCAGAAAAAAATTCTACTCAATTTGCAACCTGATGGAGGTCAGTATAGACGGACTAATAGAATAAGTCCCACACACTGCTAGAAGGCCAAATATTTTTTCAGAGCTAGATGCAGAAAAATATTATATTCAATTTGCAACCTGATGGAGGTCAGTATAGATGGACTAATAGAACAAGTCCCACACACAGCTAGAAGCCCAAATATTTTTTCAGAGGTAGATGCAGAAAAAAATTATATTCAGTTTGCAACCTGATGGAGGTCAGTATAGATGGACAAATAGAACAAGTCCCACACACAGCTAGAAGCCCAAATATTTTTTCAGAGCTAGATGCAGAAAACAATTATATTCAATTTGCAACGTGATGTAGGTCAGTATAGATGGACTAATAGAATAAGTCCCACACACTGCTAGAAGGCCAAATATTTTTTCAGAGCTAGATGCAGAAAAATATTATATTCAATTTGCAACCTGATGGAGGTCAGTATAGATGTACTAATAGAACAAGTCCCACACACTGCTAGAAGGCCAAATATTTTTTCAGAGCTAGATGCAGAAAAAAAGTATATTCAATTTGCATCCTGATGGAGGTCAGTATAGATGGACTAATAGAAGAAGTCCCACACACTGCTAGAAGGCCAAATATTTTTTCAGAGCTAGATGCAGAAAAAAAATATATTCAATTTGCAACCTGATGGAGGTCAGTATAGATGGACTAATAGAACAAGTCCCACACACTGCTAGAAGCCCAAATATTTTTTCAGAGGCAGATGCAGAAAAAAATTATACTCAATTTGCAACCTGATGGAGGTCAGTATAGATGGACTAATAGAACAAGTCCCACACACTGCTAGAAGCCCAAATATTTTTTCAGAGCTAGATGCAGAAAAATATTATATTCAATTTGCAACCTGATGGAGGTCAGTATAGATGGACTAATAGAACAAGTCCCACACACAGTTAGAAGCCCAAATATTTTTTCAGAGGTAGATGCAGGAAAAAATTATATTCAATTTGCAACCTGATGGAGGTCAGTATAGATGGACTAATAGAACAAGTCCCACACAGAGTTAGAAGCCCAAATATCTTTTTAGAGGTAGATGCAGAAAAAAATTATATTCAATTTGCAACATGATGGAGGTCAGTATAGATGGACTAATATATCAAGTCCAACACACTGCTAAAAGGCCAAATATTTTTTCAGAGCTAGATGCAGAAAAAAATTATATTCAATTTGCAACCTGATGGAGGTCAGTATAGATGGACTAATAGAACAAGTCCCACAAACTGCTAGAAGCCCAAATATTTTTTCAGAGCTAGATGCAGAAAAATATTATATTCAATTTGCAACCTGATGGAGGTCAGTATAGATGGACTAATAGAACGAGTCCCACACACTGCTAGAAGTCCAAATATTTTTTCAGAGCTAGATGCAGAAAAATATTATATTTAATTTGCAACGTGATGGAGGTCAGTATAGATGGATCAATAGAAAAAGTCCCACACACTGCTAGAAGACCAAATATTTTTTCAGAGGTAGATGCAGAAAAAAATTATATTCAATTTGCAACCTGATGGAGGTCAGTATAGATGGACTAATAGATCAAGTCCCACACACGGCTAGAAGCCCAAATATTTTTTCAGAGGTAGATGCAGAAAAAAATTCTATTCAATTTGCAACCTGATGGAGGTCAGTATAGACGGACTAATAGATTAAGTCCCACACACTGCTAGAAGGCCAAATATTTTTTCAGAGCTAGATGCAGAAAAATATTATATTCAATTTGCAACCTGATGGAGGTCAGTATAGATGGACTAATAGAACAAGTCCCACACACAGCTAGAAGCCCAAATATTTTTTCAGAGGTAGATGCAGAAAAAAATTATATTCAGTTTGCAACCTGATGGAGGTTAGTATAGATGGACAAATAGAACAAGTCCCACACACAGCTAGAAGCCCAAATATTTTTTCAGAGCTAGATGCAGAAAACAATTATATTCAATTTGCAACGTGATGTAGGTCAGTATAGATGGACTAATAGAATAAGTCCCACACACTGCTAGAAGGCCAAATATTTTTTCAGAGCTAGATGCAGAAAAATATTATATTCAATTTGCAACCTGATGGAGGTCAGTATAGATGGACTAATAGAACAAGTCCCACACACTGCTAGAAGCCCAAATATTTTTTCAGAGGTAGATGCAGAAAAAAATTATATTCAATTTGCAACCTGATGGAGGTCAGTATAGATGGACTAATAGAACAAGTCCCACACACTGCTAGAAGCCCAAATATTTTTTCAGAGCTAGATGCAGAAAAATATTATATTCAATTTGCAACCTGATGGAGGTCAGTATAGATGGACTAATAGAACAAGTCCCACACACAGTTAGAAGCCCAAATATTTTTTCAGAGGTAGATGCAGGAAAAAATTATATTCAATTTGCAACCTGATGGAGGTCAGTATAGATGGACTAATAGAACAAGTCCCACACAGAGTTAGAAGCCCAAATATCTTTTTAGAGGTAGAACCAGAAAAAAATTATATTCAATTTGCAACATGATGGAGGTCAGTATAGATGGACTAATATATCAAGTCCAACACACTGCTAAAAGGCCAAATATTTTTTCAGAGCTAGATGCAGAAAAAAATTATATTCAGTTTGCAACCTGATGGAGGTCAGTATAGATGGACTAATAGAACAAGTCTCACACACTGCTAGAAGCCCAAATATTTTTTCAGAGCTAGATGCAGAAAAATATTATATTCAATTTGCAACCTGATGGAGGTCAGTATAGATGGACTAATAGAACAAGTCCCACACACTGCTAGAAGCCCAAATATTTTTTCAGAGCTAGATGCAGAAAAATATTATATTCAATTTGCAACCTGATGGTGGTCAGTATAGATGGACTAATAGAACAAGTCCCACACACAGTTAGAAGCCCAAATATTTTTTCAGAGGTAGATGCAGGAAAAAATTATATTCAATTTGCAACCTGATGGAGGTCAGTATAGATGGACTAATAGAACAAGTCCCACACACTGCTAGAAGCCCAAATATTTTTTCAGAGCTAGATGCAGAAAAATATTATATTCAATTTGCAACCTGATGGAGGTCAGTATAGATGGACTAATAGAACAAGTCCCACACACTGCTAGAAGCCCAAATATTTTTTCAGAGCTAGATGCAGAAAAATATTATATTCAATTTGCAACCTGATGGAGGTCAGTATAGATGGACTAATAGAACAAGTCCCACACACTGCTAGAAGCCTAAATATTTTTTTCACAGCTAGATGCAGAAAAATATTATATTCAATTTGCAACCTGATGGAGGTCAGTATAGATGGACTAAACGAACAAGTCCCACACACTGCTAGAAGCCCAAATATTTTTTCAGAGCTAGATGCAGAAAAATATTATATTCAATTTGCAACCTGATGGATGTTAGTATAGATGGACTAATAGAACAAGTCCCACACATGGCTAGAAGCCCAAATATTTTTTCAGAGGTAGATGCAGAAAAAAATTCGATTCAATTTGCAACCTGATGGATTTCAGTATAGATGAACTAATAGAACAAGTCCCACACACTGCTAGAAGGCCAAATATTTTTTCAGAGCTAGATGCAGAAAAATATTATATTCAATTTGCAACGTGATGTAGGTCAGTTTAGATGGACTAATAGAACAATTCCCACACACTGCTAGAAGGCCAAATATTTTTTCAGAGCTAGATGCAGAAAAATATTATATTCAATTTGCAACCTGATGGAGGTCAGTATAGATGGAATAATAGAACAAGTCCCACACACTGCTAGAAGCCCAAATATTTTTTCAGAGCTAGATGCAGAAAAAAATTATATTCAATTTGCGACATAATGGAGGTCAGTATAGATGGAATAATAGAACAAGTCCCACACACTGCTAGAAGCCCAAATATTTTTTCAGAGCTAGATGCAGAAAAATATTATATTCAATTTGCAACCTGATGGAGGTCAGTATAGATGGACTAATAGAACAAGTCCCACACACAGTTAGAAGCCCAAATATTTTTTCAGAGGTAGATGCAGGAAAAAATTATATTCAATTTGCAACCTGATGGAGGTCAGTATAGATGGACTAATAGAACAAGTCCCACACACAACTAGAAGCCCAAATATTTTTTCAGAGCTAGATGCAGAAAAAAATTATATTCAATTTGCAACATGATGGAGGTCAGTATGGATGGACTAATAGAACAAGTCCCACACAGAGTTAGAAGCCCAAATATCTTTTTAGAGGTAGAACCAGAAAAAAATTATATTCAATTTGCAACATGATGGAGGTCAGTATAGATGGACTAATATATCAAGTCCAACACACTGCTAAAAGGCCAAATATTTTTTCAGAGCTAGATGCAGAAAAAAATTATATTCAATTTGCAACCTGATGGAGGTCAGTATAGATGGACTAATAGAACAAGTCTCACACACTGCTAGAAGCCCAAATATTTTTTCAGAGCTAGATGCAGAAAAATATTATATTCAATTTGCAACCTGATGGAGGTCAGTATAGATGGACTAATAGAACAAGTCCCACACACTGCTAGAAGCCCAAATATTTTTTCAGAGCTAGATGCAGAAAAATATTATATTCAATTTGCAACCTGATGGTGGTCAGTATAGATGGACTAATAGAACAAGTCCCACACACAGTTAGAAGCCCAAATATTTTTTCAGAGGTAGATGCAGGAAAAAATTATATTCAATTTGCAACCTGATGGAGGTCAGTATAGATGGACTAATAGAACAAGTCCCACACACTGCTAGAAGCCCAAATATTTTTTCAGAGCTAGATGCAGAAAAATATTATATTCAATTTGCAACCTGATGGAGGTCAGTATAGATGGACTAATAGAACAAGTCCCACACACTGCTAGAAGCCCAAATATTTTTTCAGAGCTAGATGCAGAAAAATATTATATTCAATTTGCAACCTGATGGAGGTCAGTATAGATGGACTAATAGAACAAGTCCCACACACTGCTAGAAGCCTAAATATTTTTTTCACAGCTAGATGCAGAAAAATATTATATTCAATTTGCAACCTGATGGAGGTCAGTATAGATGGACTAAACGAACAAGTCCCACACACTGCTAGAAGCCCAAATATTTTTTCAGAGCTAGATGCAGAAAAATATTATATTCAATTTGCAACCTGATGGATGTTAGTATAGATGAACTAATAGAACAATTCCCACACACTGCTAGAAGGCCAAATATTTTTTCAGAGGTAGATGCAGAAAAAAATTCGATTCAATTTGCAACCTGATGGATTTCAGTATAGATGAACTAATAGAACAAGTCCCACACACTGCTAGAAGGCCAAATATTTTTTCAGAGCTAGATGCAGAAAAATATTATATTCAATTTGCAACGTGATGTAGGTCAGTTTAGATGGACTAATAGAACATTTCCCACACACTGCTAGAAGGCCAAATATTTTTTCAGAGCTAGATGCAGAAAAATATTATATTCAATTTGCAACCTGATGGAGGTCAGTATAGATGGAATAATAGAACAAGTCCCACACACTGCTAGAAGCCCAAATATTTTTTCAGAGCTAGATGCAGAAAAAAATTATATTCAATTTGCGACATAATGGAGGTCAGTATAGATGGACTAATAGAACAAGTCCCACACACTGCTAGAAGCCCAAATATTTTTTCAGAGCTAGATGCAGAAAAATATTATATTCAATTTGCAACCTGATGGAGGTCAGTATAGATGGACTAATAGAACAAGTCCCACACACAGTTAGAAGCCCAAATATTTTTTCAGAGGTAGATGCAGGAAAAAATTATATTCAATTTGCAACCTGATGGAGGTCAGTATAGATGGACTAATAGAACAAGTCCCACACACAACTAGAAGCCCAAATATTTTTTCAGAGCTAGATGCAGAAAAAAATTATATTCAATTTGCAACATGATGGAGGTCAGTATAGATGGACTAATATATCAAGTCCAACACACTGCTAAAAGGCCAAATATTTTTTCAGAGCTAGATGCAGAAAAAAATTATATTCAATTTGCAACCTGATGGAGGTCAGTATAGATGGACTAATAGAACAAGTCCCACACACTGCTAGAAGCCCAGATATTTTTTCAGAGCTAGATGCAGAAAAATATTATATTCAATTTGCAACCTGATGGAGGTCAGTATAGATGGACTAATAGAACAAGTCCCACACACTGCTAGAAGCCCAAATATTTTTTTCACAGCTAGATTCAGAAAAATATTATATTCAATTTGCAACCTGATGGAGGTCAGTATAGATGGATCAATAGAACAAGTCCCACACACTGCTAGAAGACCAAATATTTTTTCAGAGGTAGATGCAGAAAAAAATTATATTCAATTTGCAACCTGATGGAGGTCAGTATAGATGGACTAATAGATCAAGTCCCACACACTGCTAGAAGCCCAAATATTTTTTCAGAGGTAGATGCAGAAAAAAATTCTATTCAATTTGCAACCTGATGGAGGTCAGTATAGACGGACTAATAGAATAAGTCCCACACACTGCTAGAAGGCCAAATATTTTTTCAGAGCTAGATGCAGAAAAATATTATATTCAATTTGCAACCTGATGGAGGTCAGTATAGATGGACTAATAGAACAAGTCCCACACACAGCTAGAAGCCCAAATATTTTTTCAGAGGTAGATGCAGAAAAAAATTATATTCAGTTTGCAACCTGATGGAGGTCAGTATAGATGGACAAATAGAACAAGTCCCACACACAGCTAGAAGCCCAAATATTTTTTCAGAGCTAGATGCAGAAAACAATTATATTCAATTTGCAACGTGATGTAGGTCAGTATAGATGGACTAATAGAATAAGTCCCACACACTGCTAGAAGGCCAAATATTTTTTCAGAGCTAGATGCAGAAAAATATTATATTCAATTTGCAACCTGATGGAGGTCAGTATAGATGTACTAATAGAACAAGTCCCACACACTGCTAGAAGGCCAAATATTTTTTCAGAGCTAGATGCAGAAAAAAAGTATATTCAATTTGCATCCTGATGGAGGTAAGTATAGATGGACTAATAGAACAAGTCCCACACACTGCTAGAAGGCCAAATATTTTTTCAGAGCTAGATGCAGAAAAAAATTATATTCAATTTGCAACCTGATGGAGGTCAGTATAGATGGACTAATAGAACAAGTCCCACACACTGCTAGAAGTCCAAATATTTTTTCAGAGCTAGATGCAGAAAAATATTATATTCAATTTGCAGCTTGATGGAGGTCAGTATAGATGGATCAATAGAACAAGTCCCACACACTGCTAGAAGACCAAATATTTTTTCAGAGGTAGATGCAGAAAAAAATTATATTCAATTTGCAACCTGATGGAAGTCAGTATAGATGGACTAATAGATCAAGTCCCACACACTGCTAGAAGCCCAAATATTTTTTCAGAGGTAGATGCAGAAAAAAATTCTATTCAATTTGCAACCTGATGGAGGTCAGTATAGACGGACTAATAGAATAAGTCCCACACATTGCTAGAAGGCCAAATATTTTTTCAGAGCTAGATGCAGAAAAATATTATATTCAATTTGCAACCTGATGGAGGTCAGTATAGATGGACTAATAGAACAAGTCCCACACACAGCTAGAAGCCCAAATATTTTTTCAGAGGTAGATGCAGAAAAAAATTATATTCAGTTTGCAACCTGATGGAGGTCAGTATAGATGGACAAATAGAACAAGTCCCACACACAGCTAGAAGCCCAAATATTTTTTCAGAGCTAGATGCAGAAAACAATTATATTCAATTTGCAACGTGATGTAGGTCAGTATAGATGGACTAATAGAATAAGTCCCACACACTGCTAGAAGGCCAAATATTTTTTCAGAGCTAGATGCAGAAAAATATTATATTCAATTTGCAACCTGATGGAGGTCAGTATAGATGTACTAATAGAACAAGTCCCACACACTGCTAGAATGCCAAATATTTTTTCAGAGCTAGATGCAGAAAAAAAGTATATTCAATTTGCATCCTGATGGAGGTCAGTATAGATGGACTAATAGAAGAAGTCCCACACACTGCTAGAAGGCCAAATATTTTTTCAGAGCTAGATGCAGAAAAAAATTATATTCAATTTGCAACCTGATGGAGGTCAGTATAGATGGACTAATAGAACAAGTCCCACACACTGCTAGAAGCCCAAATATTTTTTCAGAGGCAGATGCAGAAAAAAATTATATTCAATTTGCAACCTGATGGAGGTCAGTATAGATGGACTAATAGAACAAGTCCCACACACTGCTAGAAGCCCAAATATTTTTTCAGAGCTAGATGCAGAAAAATATTATATTCAATTTGCAACCTGATGGAGGTCAGTATAGATGGACTAATAGAACAAGTCCCACACACAGTTAGAAGCCCAAATATTTTTTCAGAGGTAGATGCAGGAAAAAATTATATTCAATTTGCAACCTGATGGAGGTCAGTATAGATGGACTAATAGAACAAGTCCCACACAGAGTTAGAAGCCCAAATATCTTTTTAGAGGTAGATGCAGAAAAAAATTATATTCAATTTGCAACATGATGGAGGTCAGTATAGATGGACTAATATATCAAGTCCAACACACTGCTAAAAGGCCAAATATTTTTTCAGAGCTAGATGCAGAAAAAAATTATATTCAATTTGCAACCTGATGGAGGTCAGTATAGATGGACTAATAGAACAAGTCCCACACACTGCTAGAAGCCCAAATATTTTTTCAGAGCTAGATGCAGAAAAATATTATATTCAATTTGCAACCTGATGGAGGTCAGTATAGATGGACTAATAGAACGAGTCCCACACACTGCTAGAAGTCCAAATATTTTTTCAGAGCTAGATGCAGAAAAATATTATATTTAATTTGCAACGTGATAGAGGTCAGTATAGATGGACTAATAGAACAAGTCCCACACACTGCTCGAAGGCCAAATATTTTTTCAGAGCTAGATGCAGAAAAATATTATATTCAATTTGCAACCTGATGGAGGTCAGTATAGATGGACTAATAGAACAAGTCCCACACACAGCTAGAAGCCCAAATATTTTTTCAGAGGTATATGCAGAAAAAAATTATATTCAATTTGCAACCTGATGGAGGTCAGTAAAGATGGACTAATAGAACAAGTCCCACACAGTGCTAGAAGGCCATATATTTTTTCAGAACTAGATGCAGAAAAATATTATATTCAATTTGCAACCTGATGGCGGTCAGTATAGATGGACTAATAGAACAAGTCCCACACACTGCTAGAAGACCAAATATTTTTTCAGAGCTAGATGCAGAAAAAAATGATATTCAATTTGCAACCTGATGGAGATCAGTATAGATGGACGAATAGAACAAGTCCCAGACACAGCCAGAAGCCCAAATATTTCTTCAGAGGTAGATGCAGAAAAAAATTATCTTCAATTTGCAACCTTATGGAGGTCAGTATAGATGGACTAATAGAATGATGCTATGCCCAAAACATTTTACTTCACTTGGTGCAGTAAAAAAATTGGTATTCTATACACAGGTGGTGTAGCTTGCAACACAGATAAGCTACTCCACTGACTAACACACTCTGCAATAGGCCAAAAAGGATTAGCTTTGCTAGATTTAGCCAAATGCTGTGAAAAAAACTTGCATAGCACAGACCTACCTGGCAAAAATTGATAGGAACTGATCTAACTTAGTCCTGAAAGGACTGCAATTACAATTAGTCTTTACTCCCAACCAATCTATTTAAGAGCACAGACCTGCCTGATAAAAGTCGTAGGAAATGCTGTAACCTAGTCCTTAAAAGGACTGCAATCACAACTATTCCCTACTTCCAAGCTATCTGTAGATTTGTTCGAAAATTGGCTTGAAATTAACAAGGTTTAGCGCACACAGCAACAGCGGTGCCGTCTAACACGCAGCTGCAACAATCTCAAATTTGAGCTGTTTTGGGTGGTGTTCGAGCCGTTCGGCGAACACGAACGATTTGATAAAAATTCGTCTGTTCGAGGTTATGTTCGATAACTGTTCATGCACCAAAATCATAACTTGATTTTTTCTCAGTAATGATGAAAATTAATGTTAATACGCAGTTTGAGTGTACAGCGGGGTGGGGGGAGGGGCAGGGGATGGATCTCTGCAGGAATAATGAAGATCTCCATTTTTTTTTCTCTTTCCCGCATTTACAGTGGGGAGGTGCAATCTGTTAGCCTATCAGCAGCGCACACACGGAGCGAAGTGCTTTTTTTCACACAAGCAAGGGCATGTGTCATTGGCAGTGTATGTCACATGTCCTTGCCCTATAAGACCAAGCCATTTGCCCATTCGCCACCATTTTCTCATTGCTGCAGCTGCATGTTAGACGGCACCGCTGTTGCTGTGTGCGCTATACCTTGTTAATTTCAAGCCAATTTTCGCACAAATCTACAGATAGCTTGGGAGTAGGGAATAGTTGTGATTGCAGTCCTTTTAAGGACTTTTATCAGGCAGGTCTGTGCTCTTAAATAGATAGATTGTGGGAGTAAAGACTAATTGTAATTGCAGTCCTTTTCAGGACTAGGTTACATCAGTTCCTATCATTTTTTGCCAGGCAGGTCTGTGCCAGGGCTGTGCAAGTTTTTTTCACAGCATTTGGCTGAATCTAGCAAAGCTAATCCTTTTTGGCCTATTGCAGAGTGTGTTAGTCAGTGGAGTAGCCTATCTGTGTTGCAAGATATACCACCTGTGTATAGAATACCAATTTTTTTACTGCACCTAGTGAAGTAAAATCTTTTGGGCATAGCATCATTCTATTAGTCCATCTATACTGACCTCCATCAGGATGCAAATTGAATATAATTTTTTTCTGCATCTAGCTCTGAAAAAATATTTGGGCTTCTAGCAGTGTGTGGGACTTGTTCTATTAGTCCATCTATACTGACCTCCATCAGGTTGCAAACTGAATATAATTTTTTTCTGCATCTAGCTCTGAAAAAATATTTGGGCTTCTAGCAGTGTGTGGGACTTGTTCTATTAGTCCATCTATACTGACCTCCATCAGGTTACAAACTGAATATAATTTTTTTCTGCATCTAGCTCTGAAAAAATATTTGGCCTTCTAGCAGTGTGTGGGACTTGTTTTATTAGTCCATCTATACTGACCTCCATCACGCTGCAAATTCAAAATAATTTTTTGTCTGCATCTAGCTTTGAAAAATATTTGGCCTTCTAGCAGTGTGTGGGACTTTCTCTATTAGTCCATCTATACTGACCTCCATCAGGTTGCAAATTAAAAATAATTTTTATCTGCATCTACCTCTGAAAAAATATTTGGGCTTCTAGCTGTGTGTGGGACTTGTTCTATTAGTCCATCTATACTGACCTCCATCAGGTTGCAAACTGAATATAATTTTTTTCTGCATCTAGCTCTGAAAAAATATTTGGCCTTCTAGCAGTGTGTGGGACTTTTTCTATTAGTCCATCTATACTGACCTCCATCAGGTTGCAAATTAAAAATAATTTATATCTGCATCTAGCTCTGAAAAAATATTTGGCCTTCTAGCAGGGTGTGGGACTTTCTCTATTAGTCCATCTATACTGACCTCCATCAGGTTGCAAATTAAAAATAATTTTTTGTCTGCATCTAGCTCTGAAAAATATTTGGCCTTCTAGCAGTGTGTGGGACTTTCTCTATTAGTCCATCTATACTGACCTCCATCAGGTTGCAAACTGAATATATTTTTTTTCTGCATCTACCTGTGAAAAAATATTGGGCTTCTAGCTGTGTGTGGGACTTGTTCTATTAATCCATCTATACAGTCCTCCATCAGGTTGCAAACTGAATATAATTTTTTTCTGCATCTACCTCTGAAAAAATATTTGGGCTTCTAGCTGTGTGTGGGACTTGTTCTATTAATCCATCTATACAGACCCCCATCAGGTTGCAAACTGAATATAATTTTTTTCTGCATCTACCTCTGAAAAAATATTTGGGCTTCTAGCTGTGTGTGGGACTTGTTCTATTAGTCCATCTATACTGACCTCCATCAGGTTGCAAACTGAATATAATTTTTTTCTGCATCTAGCTCTGAAAAAATATTTGGCCCTCTAGCAGTGTGTGGGACTTTCTCTATTAGTCCATCTATACTGACCTCCATCAGGTTGCAAACTGAATGCAATTTTTTTCTGCATCTACCTCTGAAAAAATATTTGGGCTTCTAGCTGTGTGTGGGACTTGTTCTATTAGTCCATCTATACTGACCTCCATCAGGTTGCAAATTGAATATAATTTTTTTCTGCATCTAACCTAGCCAATAGTTTTGGCCTAATACCACAGTTTGGCCACTCAGCTCTACTCGGTTCCCATCCATTATTTTTTTGTGCAAACAACTCCAGAGTTGTGAATTAGATAACCACCAAAATGAGTGGAAAAAGGCCTGCTGCTGGTGGAAAGGGGAATAGGCGTGTTGGGAAGGGGAAAAAAAGTTGTGTCCGTGGGGTAGGTGTTAAAGCAACAGTAACATCTGCAGAAGAAAGACCATCTTCCAGCCAAACTAAAATGTCTACTTCTTTTAGCGGACAATGTGATAAGATCCCTTTCTTACGGCCACGCCAATCGCTACAAATTCCAGATGAGGCACAAAAACAGCAGGTGCTTCAATGGATATCAAGTGCTCCTTTAAGTCGGCTCTCCTCCACATCAACTTCAACATCACAAATACTCCAGTCCTCAAAGGTGTCACCCCAATCGCACTTACTTCCTCACAGCTCCCAAATCTCCAGCTGCCCGTCTGAGTATGAGGTAGAACAGATGGTTGAGTCTGCAGAGCTGTTTACTCATACTATAGTCTGGGAATCAGAGGTCGACTCCAGCGCTTCTGTGAATCCAGACGAGGAAATGATCTGCACTGATGCCCAGAATCTTTATGAGTCGGATCCAGGACCAGACGCAGAAGGTTCTGACCATAATGTAGACCCTCATTCCCAAACTGTAACTCCTGTTGGTGGAGACAATGAGGAAGACGATGATGAGACTCAAATACCTGATTGGAGCGACAACTTTAGTAGACGACGGGTGTGATAACGCACAGGGTGATGATGATGAGGTTGGAGATCCCACTTACTGTCAACCCACAGTCAGCCAAGAGATGAGGTCAGCAGAGGAGGTGGAGAAAGATGCTAGTGACGACGAGGTCAGGTTGCGCCTTCCTGGACAGAGACGTAGTACTGGAAGCACGTCAACAACTGCATCCTCAAACACAACTCTGCCTCTCACCACAACTCGTGGTGGCTCTTCAGGTCACATGGGTGCTAAGCCTTGCATAGCCTGGGCATTTTTTCAGATCAATAAAGATGACCCAACTTGTGTTATCTGTAACATTTGTCAGCAAAAGCTAAGTAGAGGCCAAAAAATACATAGTTTGAGTACTTCATGCATGAACCGGCACATGGAAATGAAGCATAAGTTGCAGTGGGAAGCTCAGTGTGCTACAATGCGGCCTAGCCGGCTGGGCCAACCACCGTCTGCCATAACTTGTGCATCCGCGGCCTCTTCATCCTCTGTGACTGGGGGGACAGCAGTCACACCTGTTTTGGGGCGCAGACCTGCCACCTCTTTACCCGCAACAGCCAGCGTGATTGGCAGGTCATCATTTTCTTTGGAGGTGGTAACACCAACTGGTGTTGAGCGCTGTCCGACATCGATAGCACCACCTTTGGATCAAGACAACCTAACATGTCCGCCTGCATCTTCCTCACAGACCGGCAGTTTGCCGGGGACACCCTTATCAACCCCGTCTAAGCACCATAGCCAGCCCTCTGTCCCTCAGATGTGGACAAGTAAAAGACCATTTCCTCCTAGCTATGAGAAAGCTAAGAGGTTGAATTTCACCATTTGCAAGCTCTTGGCTACAGAAATGCTGCCTTTCCGCCTGGTGGACACAGAGGATTTTCGAGACCTTATGTCCGTCGCAGTGCCCCAGTACCAGATGCCCAGTCGGCACTACTTCTCAAGGAAAGATGTGCCTGCGCTCCACCAGCATGTCGCACACAACATCACTGCTTCTTTGAGAAACTCTGTGTGTGACAGGGTGCATTTCACCACAGACACTTGGACGAATAGGCATGGACAGGGGCGTTACATGTCGCTGACTGGGCACTGGGTAACTATGGTGACTGCAGGACAAGGGGCTGCTGTCCAAGTCTTGCCGTCCCCACGAGTTGTGCGTCAATCCTCTTTATGTCAAAGTTCCTCCACTGCTTCTGCCTCCTCAACCTCCTCTCGGTCTTCCACCTGCACCCAAAGCCTGTCTGGTCATGCCACAAGCTTTCTAACTGCGCAGAAGGGATCCTGCACACCTCCTTACTATGCTGGCAGTAGGGCTCAACGTCATCAGGCGGTTTTTACTTTGAAATGTCTGGGAAATGTGAGTCACACAGCTGAGGAGTTGTGGTCAGCTCTGGAGAACCAATTTCATGAATGGTTGTCTCCACTGGACCTGAAACCAGGGAAGGCCGTGTGCGACAATGCTGCAAACCTGGGTGCGGCCCTTCGCCGGGGCAATGTCACACACGTGCCTTGTATGGCTCACGTGTTCAACCTGGTTGTCCAGCAATTTTTAGCCCACTATCCCAGACTAGATGGCCTTCTGCAGAGGGCACGGTCGCTGTGTGCTCACTTCCGCCGTTCGCATCCCGCAGCTCAGCGACTTACATCTCTACAGAAGTCGTTGGGCCTGCCACTTCACCGGCTAAAATGCGATGTGCCTACCCGGTAGAATTCAACTCTGCACATGTTGCAGCGACTGTGGCAGCACCGACAAGCCCTGGTGCAATACGTTCTGACGTATAGCCTGGGCCAACGAGATCCAGAGGTGGGGCAAATTACGCTGGAGGAGTGGTCTCAGATCAGGGACCTATGCACCCTTCTGCACAGTTTTGAAATGGCGACGAAGATGTTTAGTGCTGACGATGCCATTATCAGCATGACTATTCCAGTGATTTACATGCTGGAGCACATGTTGAACAGAATTCGGAGTCAGGTGGTGGAGGAAGTAGAGGAGGAGGAGTTGTATGCGGAAGGGCTAACATCTGCAAGGTCCAGACGGTCGGCAGCACCAAGGCGGCAGGCATGTGAGGGTGGGGGAGATGGTTTTACCAGGGTGCATGGTAGCAGCCAAACTAGTGAGGAAGGTGCAGGAGCCCAGGAAGAAGTGGAGGACGAACTGATGGAAGACTCATCAGATGAGGGAGACCTTGATCACATTTCTGTTGTGCGAGGTTGGGGGGAGAGGACAGAGGAAGGAAGCATGATTGTTACCTCGCCACCAACACAACAGGGACTTGGTGCTCCTGGATGAGCAACACACATGAGTGCCTTCTTGCTGCACTACCTGCAACATGACCCTCGAATTGTGAGAATTAGAAATAATCCTGACTACTGGGTTGCCACACTGTTAGATCCCCGGTACAAAAGTAAATTTGCAGAAATTATTCCTGCCATAGAAAGGGATGCACGCATGCAGGAGTATCAGCAGAGACTGTTGCAGAATCTTACATGTGCTTTTCCACAAAACACCAGTGGTGCACGTAGTGAATCTCACAGTTCCAACTTGCCAACCGTGGGACCGTCAAGTGTTCAGCACTCAAACCGTAACAGAACCACAGTATCTGCTGGTAACATCAATTTTGCGGAATCATTTCACCACTTTTTTAGCCCATCCTTTGCAAGGCCATAGGAGACAAGAAGTCTGACACATAGTCAACGCCTAGAGACGATGGTACAGGAGTATCTCCAAGTAAACATTGTAGCCATGACTGTGTCACTGGACCCTTGCTCCTTTTGGGCTTCCAATCTGGATAAATGGCCGGAGCTAGTCACTTACGCCTTGGAGATCTTGTCATGCCCCGCAGCCAGCGTTCTGTCTGAACGTGTGTTCAGCGCTGCTGGTGGTGTGCTGACAGATAAGCGCACGTGGCTCTCCACTGATAATGTAGACAGACTCACGTTCATAAAGATGAACAAATCATGGATCCGAAATGACTTTTCTACCCCTGTGTCATCCTGGGGAGAGTAAAAGCTTGATGATTGGTTAAAATCACCCTACCAACCGTTTTAAGCTTTCAAATTACTAATCATGTTTATCTGTATCTTGGCTGGAAAATAATTTGGGCTTTGTAGCAGTCTGCAGCACTGATTCTATTAGGCCATCTATAATAAGCTCCACCAGATTTAAAATTACTAATCATGTTTATCTGTATCTTGACTGGAAAATAATTTGGGCTTTGTAGCAGTGTGCAGCACTGATCCTATTAGGCCATCTATACTAAGCTCCACCAGATTTAAAATTAATAATAATTTTTAGCTGCATCTAGCCCGGAAAATAATTTTGGGGCTCCGAGATGCGCAAGACATATAAGTGCCTTCTTGCTGCACTACCTACAACATGACCCTCATATTGTCAGAATTCGAAGTAATCATGACTACTGGGTTGCCACACTCTTAGATCCCCCAAACTTTTCGATCAACCTTTTCATTTTAATAAAGACCAAAAAAATGGTCATTTTTGAATTTATAAGCATTAGCAGGTTATTAGAAACTGAAATCAAACAGTTTTCAACTCAAAACTTTATTCTAGGTGATGTTACATTTTCACATAGGACCCCTTGTTCGAAAGGAGCTTCTGAACTCTCTCGTCCATTGAATTTGTCAGGTTTTGGATGGTTTCTGCTTCAATTGTTTTGCATGAGGACAGAATACCCTCCCAGAGCTGTTGCTTAGATGTGAACTGCCTCCCGCCATCATAGACACTCCTTTTGATGATGCTCCAGAGGTTCTGAATGGGTTAGAGGTCAGGGGAGCATGGGGGTCACACCATAAGTTTGTCCCCTTTTATGCCCATATCAGCCAGAGATGCAGATGTTTTATGTGCAGCATGAGATGGTGCATTATCATGTAAAAAAATGATCTTGCTGTGAAATACACGGTTCTTCTTCTTGAACCATGGCAGGAAGTGCTGTTTGAGAAAATCCACATACATTATGGAGTTCATCTTTAGCGCCTTCAGGGATCCTAAAGGGGCCGACAATCTCTCTCCCCATGATTCCAGCCCAAAACATTACTCCACCTCCTCCTTGTTGGCGCTGTAGCCGTGTTTGCGTGGGGTGTCCATCAACCTGCCATCCTCCACTCCATCCATCTGGACCATCGAGCGCTGCACGGCACTCATCCGTGAACAAAACAGTTTTGAAATCAGTCTTCATGTAATGTTTGGCCCACTGGAGCCGTTTCTGCTTGTGTGAATTGGATAGAGGAGGTCGACAGGATGGCGTATGCACAGCTGCAAACCTCTGAAGGACCCTGCATCTTGTTGTTCGGGGAACGTTGGAGGCACCAGCAGCTTCAAAAACTTGTCTGCTGCTATGACAAGGCTTTTTTGCCGCTGCTCTTTTAACCTGACGTAATTGCCTGTAGGAAAGAGTCCTCAATTTGCCCTTATCAGCAAGCACACGTGTGTACTGTGAATCAGCTACATACTTCTTGATTGCCAAGACACTTCATCCTGATCATCGCACAATGTTGATTGTAGTCATGCCTTGACCTAAACACTTCACAATTTGTTGCTTCTCAGCAGCCGACACATCCTTTTCTTTCCCATTTTGGCAGAAAATGTAGGCTGCTTAATAATGTGAGACAGCCTTCTTAAGTAGTCTTGCCTTTCATTGGACACACCTGCCAAACTAATTAGCACAGGTGTCTGCAATTGCTTACAGTGATATAAAGAGCCCTGACACACGTCACCATCAATGAGTTTAACTGACAAACAAACAAATTCTTCCCTTATCACTCCTAAACACCTTTTGCATAATAATTTGGAACACAGTGTACATGTGCTTTTCCACAAAACACCAGTGGTTCACGTAGTGAATCTTACAGTTCTAACTTGCCAACCGTGGTCTGTATGGAGTTGTTCAATAAAGGGCCCAAAATTAAGATAACATAGATGGGAGAGGTCTCTATGAATAGAAATTCCTAAGTATTTGATACCCTGTGAGGGCCAGGCAAAGGGAAAGTTGGACTGGATGGAATCCTATATGGATTTGGGGAGGGAGACATCGAGGGCCTCAGACTTCGCTGCATTGATTTTAAAATTTGACCATGTAACAAAGTGATTTATTTCAGCCATAACAGCATGGATGGATATATGTAATTGAGCGATATATACTAGGACATCATCAGCAAATAGAGAGCACTTGTACTCGGTGCCTCCCACCTCAATCCACCTAATATTGGGGTTATGTCGAATTGATGAGAGCAGGTGCTCCGTCACTAGGATGTATAAGAGAGGGGACAGAGGACATCCCTGCCTTGTCCCATTGGTGATTGTGAAAGGTGATGAAAATGTTCTGATGCACCCCCTGGGCCTTGGGACACCCGGAGCCGGACCCTTTTTGGTGGATGCTGGTGGTTGTAGTCTTCGTGGCGGCGACCCGGTTCCGTGGCTCAGGGTGGTCAAACCAGTGGCGGAACTATTTATGTGGTTTTGATGTTTAAATGTCCGACTACGCCACCCGTGGATTGCGGTCAGAGAGAACCGCCGCTGCAGGGCAGACCGCTGAGGCTGGTGTTGTGGGTGCAGCAGAGCGTAGCATAATTCCCCACGGGAGGAGTATAGCCTCAGGGCAGTGTATGCGGAGGTTGGGGATGATGGTGCAGGGCAGCAGCAGTAACGACACGGAGTCAGTGATGCAGTCCAGGGCCTTTACTCACAGTTCTTATTATCCAGACCACGTCTGCAGGTAACGGATGCCCACGTCGTACTGTGCTCACCAGGTGAGGGGCTCAGACAACTCCCAGATAACTTTGGAGCGCTTCACAGGACCCCCTTTGTGTGTCCTTTGTCTGGCCTTTCTTATCAACCCTTCTGCCGGCTGCCTCGGGCCTCCTCTTGGTAAACTTGGCGCCAGTTTCCCTGACCCTATGTGGTGCCTTCCTAGCGGGTGTAGCGAGGGGCTGCACCACATAAAATGTCACAGCCTCCAGTTTCTAGCTGAGGGTCGTTTCCTGCCTCCACTAGTTTCGGGGACCGGTCTCCCCCTTTGGCCTGACCCCTCCACGCAGGTGGATTCTGGCGTGCGGTGGCGACTCACCCGTCCGCACCCCTGGGATCCCTTCATTCCTCGTTCCTGGAGCCTTCTCCGCTCCTCTTCCTTCCTTCTCCCTCTTCCAGGCCTGGGCCTCTGTTACTAGGCCCGCTTCCGGAGCAGAGCTCATGCAGAGCCCCTGCTCCCTGCCACTTCTGCTCAGACTTCTCTGCACTGAACTAATATGGTGCCCACCTTTTATACTCCCTTCTCAATGCACCCAGGAACTGCTTCCTCCCTGCTCCTGCACTACAGGGTTCCCCTTCCTCAGTGTTCCCTACCCCCACTCCAGCCAGGGACAGGGACTGTCGTGCCCATCTCAGAGGCATATTGGTCGCCCTGCCCCCGGCAATGTGGTGTAATGCATGCAGGTGTCGGGTCCTGATCCACACTCCATCCTTACCTGAGAGTGAGATATCACACCTCTGGGTGAGGTGCAATACCTCTGTAGCAACCGAGCCCTCAGGGTGCTACAGTTCCATTTATCTTCAGCCTAGGTGACGTATTGTGATACAGGGCCGTGATTTTGGCTATAAAAGGGTCCCCTAAACCCCTACCCCAAGCTTTTTAAGAGAATCATATATGGCGTGCCAGGAGACTCTATGGAATGCTTTCTCAGCATCCAACGAGAGTATCTAATTACAAATTTTTAACTGCATCTAGCCCAGGAAATACTTTGTGCCTAGTAGCAGTGTCTGCTAGTCAGCGGATTATCCCGGCTGTTAAGCAAGCTACACCACCTGTAGTTTGGACACTTAATTTTTTCAAAGGAAATGCTTCGGGACCACGGGATACTCAGTGAAGAGCATCAGGAGGCTCCCCAAGGCATAGGGGCTGGGACTGGCAGTAGGATGCCTTGCGGTGGACAGCCGAGCTCGATCCTTATAAAAGCTTTTTAACTGCAGCAGCTTTAGTGGACGCTACTGGAGCTGGAATTACGCGGCTGCTGGCATGAAACTTGCCCTCCAATAGATCCTTGTAAATGGATTTAAAGTGTATTCATTCAAATTAGAGAGACAATTTAAATTAAAAAGCTTAGAGCTGCCTCCACCACAGGGGGGCTCGCTCGACCCACCAGCGGACAGGCACCAGTATTGGGAGAGGGGGGCTGGCCGTCAGGGTTCACCGCGGCTCTGGCACAAACCCGGCGACACGGAGGTGGCACGGGCAGGAGCGGACTGAACGTGTCGGCTTCTCACTTTTTGGATTTTAGAAGGGCATGGCATGCCTATATCTGTGTCTCCCCCTCCTTTTACTCCTCCACCTCTTTTCTTTTCGCATGACTATATGTACTTGTCACTTTTCCATGTGTTAGTTGTGTCTTCTGAGCAGTTTGTCAGCTTTTGGACACCTTTGAAGGTGTTTTCTATGTGTTTCTATGTGTTTTTGTTTGCCTGCCATTGATTTTAATGGTGTTCGAAGGTGTTCGACGAACAGTTTGACGAACAGTTCGGCGAACACACGGGTGTTCGACGAACCGAACCGAACTCGAACACTACGGGGGTGGCTCAACACTAGTAGCCTGTCTTTGTGATACATACACTGTCACAGGCTCATCAGGCTATATCTGCTGCGAGGTGGCCAGGTCAAAGCATAGCAAAAAAGTGGATGTTTTCCTGCCTTCTCACACCTCTCTGTAGCGTAATAGTGTAAAAGGTGGGGCACAGAATAGAGGCAGGGGCAGTAGGTTTAACTAACTTGCTGTCTCCTCTCCAATCACAGCACCTTTATAGTCGGCGCCACCGGCAAGGCTTCTGGGGGAGGGGGGAAAAGGCGCCACAGGAGACTACAAGTTAGCTTCACCGTCTCCCTGCTGCACCTAGCATTAAAGTCTGCAGCTGGCACTGACAATAAAAGTGCTGTGATTGGACAACAAGTAAAATTAACTTTCTGACTCCCTGTGGCACCCCTCCAACGCCCTGTGTGACTCAAACAGTCGCACATAACCAAGGTCGGCCATGGGTGTGAACACCCTTTGCCATCAAAGCAGGATCAATTCTTCTAGGTATATTTGCAAAGTCAGGGATTTTGTAGGATTATAGTCAGTGTATGAGTAAACATTGATACCAAACAGGACATAATGGATATTATTTTTATATCTGAGTTGAAACAGCCATTAATTGAAACCGTAACAGCTATATAGCAGTCTTAAACTGGGTGAGGAAGAGCCAAGCTAAGGTAGTGGAAGCAGCTTCATGTAGCAAAACTAAGTGACCTGGCACCACACAATTATATAGGAATGCTGTGCTCCAACACTCAAAAGAGTATATTGGAAAGAGCAAAGAAGATGGTGTAGAATAGGGCACCAGACATTCCAAATAATTTGATTAAATATCAATAGACAACAATGTAGAAAAAATAGAAAAAGTTTATTAATACCATCCACAACCCCAATACATTAAAAACATTTAAAAACTGCACATATGTAAGCATTAAAAAAAAAGAAATCCCCTAGTCAATTATATTTATGCAAGATAGTAAGTATATAATGCAGAAGAATATTGAATAATTCCACCCATAAATTTGTTAGACTATGGTAGGTACACACAATTATGCAAATAATGTTATATCATAAATTCAACTACAAATGTAGAAAAAATGCACAAACCCTTGTAGGGGTGTGTGACCCCGTTCCACCAACATGTATTTGTGATGACTGATACACCCTTAAGGATAAGGTCTCCTTGGTAAAAAAAAAAACAATACAAAGAAGTATCACCAATGAGATAGGTTTGCAATACGTACCACCAAAATGTCCAAAGGGGAGGAACAATAGACTCCTTAAACCCTACGCGTTACGCCACATAGGTATGGCTTCCTCAGGCTTATAATGCTTATGTTACCATCTAGATGGTTTTAACCCCTTTGAAGCCCAAGACATACTAATACGTATCTGTGCCATGAGACTTAAGAGCCTGATACGTATTAGTATGCCATATCATTAATGCGGCACTCCGACCAAAGTCGTGGTGATCGCATTACATTTCCGGCGCCATCTTACCTCTGAGTAGATGGCACCGTCATCCCAGGGGGTGTCGCCGTGCCCCCCCGCATCAGCGATTGCTGTGATTGGCTGTTCAAATCTGAACAGCCAATCACAGCATTTCTCACTGTTTCTGGCAATGTGATTGCCGGAAACAGTGATCTGCAGCCTAGGATCGATGCTCCAATGAGCACCAATCCTAGGCTGTTGCTAGGATACCCTAGCACTGGACCCAAAGCGCTGGGATCACAAGCCGGTCACCGCCTAAAGACCACTCTGTCATCACGCGGTCGCGATACGATCAGTGCGATCGATGTGACCCCCTGTAATATAATCCAAGCCCCCAGATTGCTGTGATTGGAGCGATCGATGATGACATCGATCACTCCAATCAGAGTACCTGAATACAGGTGACCCCGCCGTCACAGGGAGGTGTCACCCTGTGGTACGTGCTCTGCCCCAGCCATGTCTGATTGGTGCGATCAATGTCACCAATCAGCTGGGGCAGAGCATGCACAACAGGGGGTCACATCGATCGCCCTGTGACCGTCCGGTCATCTGTATTCATCATCGATTGCTCCAATCAGATTACCTGACCGGGAGGTGACTGGGTGGTGACCTGCACACATCATCACCCTACCAACCCCCTGTGACCGCCCTGCAGACCCTCACACTTGGTGAGGATTTCTGCAGAGCGGTCACGTCTGATGTGTCTGTTGCTGGGCCTTGTAGTGCCACAGAATATTCTGTAACACCACAAGATCATCTTCTCACCTGGTGCAGTCGCTGCTGCTGCTGCTCCTGGATCTTCTGCTCCAGCGTCCTGGGTCTCCTGCTCCTGATCTGCTGTAGTTCCTGCTCCAAAGCCTGTTTCAGAGCCTGCTGCTGATCCTGCTGAAGAACAGAGAACACTTTGGTAAGTCTGTTAACCCCTCATTGACCCCAATCTCCCCTCCCCCCTCTTTTTACCCCCCTTACCATCATTTTTTATTTGTGCGTCCTGCATCAGTCTCCAGCTCCGGTCCCGGGCTCCTTCACCAGCGTCGGGCTCCTGGTCACCAGCACTGGGCTCCTGCTCCGGGCTCCCGGTCACCAGCGCCGGGCTCCTGCTCCGGGCTCCCAGTCACCAGAGCTGGGTTACTGCTCCGGGATCCCGGTCACCAGCGCCGGACTCCTTCTCCGGGCTCTGTCTCCTGTCTGGGTATTTTGTTCCCGTCCTGCTGCTGATCCTGCTGATTCTTTGGTAAATCCATCTCTGATCTCCCCTCATCCACCCCAATCTTCCTCTCCCCACTCCCCTGTCTTTTTACCCCCCCTCCCACCCCAATCCCCCTCAACCCAGTGTCCCTGTTAATTCTCTTGGCTCTGATATCCAGCTCCAGTAACGGTCTCCTGCTCCGAGCATCCGGTCTCCATCTCCTGCTCCGGGCTTTGTCTCCTGTTCTCTGTCTCCTGCTCCAGGCTCCCGGTCTCCTGCTCCGGGCTCCAGCTCCAGGCTCCCGGTCACCAGCGCCGGGCTCCTGCTCTGGGCTCCCGGTCAACAGCGCTGGCCTCTCGCTCCGGGCTCCTGGTCACAAACGCTAGGCTCCCGCTCTGGGCTCCCGGTCACCAGCGCTGGCCTCCCGCAAAGGGCTCTCAGTCTCCTGCTCCGGGCTCCGTCTCCTGTCTTGGTCTTCTGTTCCGGTCCTTCTGCTGATCCTGCTGATCCTTTGGTAAGTCCATCTCTGATCTCCCCTCATCCACCCCAATCCCCCTCTCCCCAGTCTCCCATCTTTTTACCCCCCTTCCCACGCCAATCCCCCTCACCCCAGTGTCCCTGTTGATTCTCTCAGTTCTGGATTCCAGCTTCAGTACCGATCTCCTGCTCTGGGCTCCCAGTCTCCAGCACCACTCCCGTTCTCCTGCTCCAGGTTTTCTGTTCCGGTCCTGCTGCTGATCCTGCTGACCCTTTGGTAAGTCCATCTCTGATCTCCCCTCATCCACCCCAATCTCCCTCTCCCCACTCCCGTGTCTTTTTACCCCCCTTCCCACCCCAATCCCCCTCACCCCAGTGTCCCTGTTAATTCTCTTGGTTATGATCTCAAGCTCTAGTACCGGTCTCCTGCTCTGGGCTCCCGATCTCCTGCTCTGAGCTCCTGGTCTCTATCTCCTGGTCTCCGTCTCCTGTTCCGGGCTCCTGGTCTCCTACTCCGGGCTCTTGCTCTGGGCTTCCGTGCTCCCGGTCTCCTGCACTGGGCTTCTGGTCACCAGCGCCGGGCTCCTGCTCCGGGCTCCCGGTCTCCAGCTCCGGACTTCCGGTCATCAGCGCCGGGCTCCCAGTCACCAGCGCTGTCCTGCTGATGAAATAAGAACAGAGAAGACTTTGGTAAGTCCATCTCTGATCTACCCTCATCTACCCCAACTCCCCTCTTTCCACTCCCCACACATCAATGCGCACATCCAGCAGCCTCCGAGTGTTGATAGGTGACATAGTTCACCAATCCACACTCGTGCTCGCTGTTTGCACCACATACAGTACTTCCCTTCTCCACACACTCTAGAAAAAGTACTGGCACACACACGCTCTAAATAATGTACTGACACACATGCACCACATAAATAACAAAAAATGTTCCGCTCATCCCAAACTCGCTATTCAGCGGAGGAGGCATACGGTTTTTTTGCCTCCGACACTGAGAGCGAGGTCAATGATCCCACATTTATTTGTTTTTCTGACTCCTCGTTGTCTTCCTACTCCTCCCTTTCTTCCTCCTCTTCCTCTTTCTCCTTAGGTGCTGCTGGACCGCCGCACAGTCGTCGCAGGAGAGAAGATGATCCAGCGCTCCCCACTAGTAATCCCATATGGACCTCGCCCCTCGAAAATTATGAGCCACTGATTCCTGATTTTGTGGCGGAATCGGGAATCAAGTTTGACACCACCAGCCTCACAGAACTAGACTTTTTCAAAGTCTTATTCTCTGTGGATTTTGTAAACCTCATGGTGGGCCAAACTAATTTATACGCTCATCAATTTTTGGAACAAAACCCCTCCTCATCATTTTCTAACTGGTCTCCTGTAGACGCAGTAGAAATAATGACGTTTTGGGGCCTGGTCCTTCTTATGGGGATCCTGAAGAAGCCAAAAGTTCGGCAATACTGAATGTTGACTTTTTGTATAACACTCCAGTGTTCCGAATGGTTATGATCCGGAACCGTTTTCAGGCCATCCACAAGTTCTTGCATTACCAAGATAATGCAAGGTGTCCTGCACGAGATGACCCAAATTTTGATCGTCTTTTCAAAGTTCGGCCGGTCATCGAACACTTCAACAACAAGTTTGCTGAAGTGTACGTGCCCCAAAGGGATATCTGTGTGAATGAGTCCTTAATCTCTTTTAAGGGGTGGCTTGGATTCCGGCAGTACCTGCCCAGTAAGAAGGCAAGGTATATAAACTTTGTGAGAGTACCTCAGGGTACACTCAAGAGTTTAGAGTTTACGAAGGGAAAGACTCTCGGTTTGAACCCCTTGAGTGCCCCCCTGTTCTGGAAGTGAGTCGGAAAATTGTGTAGGACTTGGTGCACCCACTGCTGGATAAAGGTTATCACCTGTACGTGGATAACTTTTATACAAGTACCCCGCTCTTCAAGTCCCTCTCTGTGAGAAGTACCGCAGCCTGCAGTACAGTCTGCAAAAATCAGAGAGGCCTCCCAAAGACGCTAATTGGGCAGCTGCTCAGAAAGGGTGAGAGCAGAACCCAATTCATAGTTTTGATGCATTCAGTGCGATTGTACAATTTTCATAGTCTTGAAAATACAGAAAAATCTTTAAATGATAAGGTGTGTCCAAACTTTTGGTCTGTACTGTACATGGGGGAAATTGATCCCTCTGATCAAGTCCTCAAGCTCTACAGTGCTTTGAGAAAGGCCAAGGTATGGTATAAGAACTGGCCGTGCACATTGTACAGATGGCAATTAGTGTTGAGCCACCCCCGTAGTGTTCGGGTTCGGTTCGGTTCGTCGAACACCGGGATGTTCGAGGAACTGTTCGTCGAACACCTTAGAACACCGTCGAACACCGTTAAAACCAATGGCAGGCAAACAAAAACACATAGAAACACATAGAAAACACCTTCAAAGGTGTCCAAAAGCTGACAAACTGCTCAGAAGACGCTTTCTTTAAAAAAGCCGGCCGGCAATTCAGCAGCGGCATAGACCGGTACCCGACAATTTAGACAAGAAGGAATAGAGCATCACACATAGATTAGATAGATAGAAACATGTCAGTCACACATATAAGAAGCACAGTGACAGTGTTGCTTACTGTACTTGTCATTTAGTGTAAAGGATTTATTAAAAAATATAATAGTGTTTTCATGCACTGTCTCTTTAAAAAAGCCGGCCGGCAATTCAGCATCTGTACCCGACAATTTATAACAGACAGAATAGAGCTTCACACATAGATTAGATAGATAGAAACATGTCAGTCACATATATATGAAGTACAGTGACAATGTTGCTTACTGTACTTGTCATTTAGTGTAAAGGATTTATTAAAAAAAATAATAGTGTTTTCATGCACCGTCTCTTTAAAAAAGCCGGCCGGCAATTCAGCATCTGTACCCGACAATTTATAACAGACAGAATAGAGCTTCACACATAGATTAGATAGATAGAAACATGTCAGTCACATATATATGAAGTACAGTGATAGTGTTGGTTACTGTACTTGTCATTTAGTATTAAAATAAAGGATTTATTATTAAAAAAAATTGGCGTGGGGTTCCCCTTAATTTTAGTCTCTAGCGGAGGTTAAGCAGACAGCTGGGGCAGATGTTTGAAGCCTGGGAAGGGGGTAATACCCACGGAGCTTCCCAGGCTACTAATATGAGCCCCCAGCTGAATACATAGCCTTTACTAGCTATTAAAATGGGGGACCCCCCAAAAAAATGACGTGGGGTCCCCCCTAATTTAATAGCTAGCAAAGGCTAGGCAGACAGCTGGGGGCTGATATTAATAGCCCAGGAAGGGAGCCATGAATATTGGCCCCCTCCCAGACTAGAAACACCAGCCGTCAGCCGCCCCAGAAATGGCGCATTCATAGGATGCGCCAATTCTGGCACTTAGCCTCGCTCTTCCACGCTGCCCTGTAGCGGTGGCAGGGGGTAATAGGGCTGGGGTTGATGTCAGCTTATAATGCCAGCTGACATCAAGCCCAGGTTAGTAATGGAGAGGCGTCTATAAGACACCCCCATTATTAACCCCATAGTCAAAGTTAAAAGAAAACACAAACACCCAGAATAAAGTCCTTTAATTGAAATAAAGACACAATCCTTTATTGTTCTAAATTAAACCATACCTACCATCACGCCCATTCCAGCTGAAGCCAACGATCTCCTGCAATAAAGGAAAAATAATAAAGCAACATCATCCTTACCTTTCCATGGTTCCCACGACAGCTTCAGCTCTGCTACATCGAGATGACAGGCTGGACCGCAGCAGAACGCTGCCATCCAGCCTGTCATCCCGCAGACACTGAGAAGCGCAGGCATGCTTGCGCTCTGCAGTGTCTTGCTGTGACGGCATAAAGATGAGACGAGTTCATGTCCAATGAACTCGGCGCACCTCATGCACGTCACTGACAGCGTGGGAAAATTCTCCTGCACTCAGCGCTTCAGCGTGGGAAAATTCTCACGCTGAAGCGCTGAGTGCAGGAGAATTCTCCCACGCTGTCAGTGACGTGCATAAGGTGAGCTCATGTCCAATGAACTCAGCTCACCTCCTGCACGTCACTGACAGCGTGGGAGAATTCTCCTGCACTCAGCGCTTCAGTGTGAGAATTCTCCCACGCTGAAGCGCTGAGTGCAGGAGAATTTTCCCACGCTGTCAGTGACGTGCATGAGGTGAGCCGAGTTCATTGGACATTAACTCGGCTCATCTGGATGCCCTCACAGAGAGACACTGTGGAGCGCAAGCAAGCCTGCGCTTCTCAGTGTCTGCGGGATGACAGGCTGGATGGCAGCGTTCTGCTGCGGTCCAGCCTGTCATCTCGATGTAGCAGAGCTGAAGCTGTCATGGGAACCATGGAAAGGTAAGGATGATGTTGCTTTATTATTTTTCTTTTATTTCAGGAGATCGTTGGCTTCAGCTGGAATGGGCGTGACGGTAAGTATGGTTTAATTTAGAACAATAAAGAATTGTGTGTTTATTTCAATTAAAGGACTTTTTTCTGGGTGTTGTGTTTTTTTTAAATACTTTACTAGAAATTCATGGTGGTCATGTCTAATATTGGCGTGACCCCATGAATTTTGGGCTTAGGGCCAGCTGATAATGCCAAGCTGGCCCTAACCCCTTTATTACCCAGTGAGTCACCGCACCAGGGCCCTGGATGAGTTGGGTACAGCGCCAGAAGATGGCGCTTCTATGAACGCGCCATTTTCCGGGGTGGCTGCGGACTGCAATTTGCAGCGGGGGTGGCCCAGAAAGCTTGGGCCTCCCTGCGCTGCGGATTCCAGCCCCCAGCTGCCTAGTTGTACCTGGCTGGACACAAAAACAGGGCGAAGCCCCACGTCAATTTTCTTTAAATTATTTCATGAAATAATTAAGAAAAAAAGGGCTTCCCTATATTGTTGTGTCCGGCCAGGTACAAATAGGCAGCTGGTGGTTGGGAGCAGCCCGTTCCTGCCTGCTGCACCTGACTGGACACAAATATAGTGCGAAGCCCCACGTCAATTTTTTTTAAATTATTTCATGAATTTCCTGAAATAATTTAAAAAAATTGAAGTGGGGCTTCGCACTATATTTGTGTCCAGCCAGGTACAGCAGGCAGGAATGGGCTGCCCCCAACCACCAGCTGCCTATTTGTACCTGGCCGGACACAACAATATAGGGAAGGCCTTTTTTTCTTAATTATTTCATGAATTTCATGAAATAATAAAAAAAAAAATACGTGGGGCTTCGCCCTATTTTTGTGTCCAGCCAGGTACAACTAGGCAGCTGGGGGCTGGAATCTGCAGCGCAGGGAGGCCCAAGCTTTCTGGGCCCCCCCCCGCTGCAAATTGCAGTCCGCAGCCACCCCGGAAAATGGCGCGTTCATAGAAGCGCCATCTTCTGGCCCTGTACCCAACTCATCCAGGGCCCTGGTGCGGTGGCTCACTGGGTAATAAAGGGGTTAGGGCCAGCTTGGTATTATCAGCTGGCCCCAAGCCCAAAATTCATGGGGTCACGCCAGTATTAGACATGACCGCCATGAATTTATAGTAAAGTATTTAAAAAAAACACAACACCCAGAATAAAGTCCTTTAATTGAAATAAACACACAATTCTTTATTGTTCTAAATTAAACCATACTTACCATCACGCCCATTCCAGCTGAAGCCAACGATCTCCTGCAATAAAAGAAAAATAATAAAGCAACATCATCCTTACCTTTCCATGGTTCCCACGACAGCTTCAGCTCTGCTACATCGAGATGACAGGCTGGACCGCAGAAGAACGCTGCCATCCAGCCTGTCATGCCGCAGACACTGAGAAGAGCAGGCATGCTTGCGCTCCTCAGTGTCTCGCTGTGACGGCATCCAGATGAGCCGAGGTCATGTTCAATGAACTCGGCTCACCTCATGCACGTCACTGACAGCGTGGGAAAATTCTCCTGCACTCAGCGCTTCAGCGTGAGAATTCTCCCACGCTGTAAGTGACGTGCATGAGGTGAGCAGAGTTCATTGGACATGACCTCGGCTCATCTTTATGCCGTCACAGAGAGACAATGTGGAGCGCAAGCATGCCTGCGCTTCTCAGTGTCTGCGGGATGACAGGCTGGATGGCAGCGTTCTGCTGCGGTCCAGCCTGTCATCTCGATGTAGCAGAGCTGAAGCTGTCGTGGGAACCATGGAAAGGTAAGGATGAGGTTGCTTTATTATTTTATTTTTATTACAGGAGATCGTTGGCTTCAGCTGGAATGGGCGTGACGGTAACTATGGTTTAATTTAGAACAATAAAGAATTGTGTCTTTATTTCAATTAAAGGACTTTATTCTGGGTGTTTGTGTTTTTTTTAACTTTGACTATGGGGTTAGTAATAGGGGTGTCTTATAGACGCCTCTCCATTACTAACCTGGGCTTGATGTCAGCTGGCATTATAAGCTGACATCAACCCAGCCCTATTACCCCCTGCCACCGCACCAGGGCAGCGTGGAAGAGCGAGGCTAAGTGCCAGAATTGGCGCATCCTATGAATGCGCCATTTCTAGGGCGGCTGACGGCTGGTGTTTCTAGCCTAGGAGGGGGCCAATATTCATGGCTCCCTTCCTGGGCTATTAATATCAGCCCCCAGCTGTCTACCTAGCCTTTGCTAGCTATTAAATTAGGGGGGACCCCACGTCATTTTTTGGGGGGGGTCCCCCATTTTAATAGCTAGTAAAGGCTATGTATTCAGCTGGGGGCTGATATTAGTAGCCTGGGAAGCTCCGTGGGTATTACCCCCTCCCCAGGCTTCAAACATCTGCCCCAGCTGTCTGCTTAACCTCCGCTAGAGACTAAAATTAAGGGGAACCCCACGCCAATTTTTTTAATAATAAATCCTTTATTTTAATACTAAATGACAAGTACAGTAACCAACACTATCACTGTACTTCATATATATGTGACTGACATGTTTCTATCTATCTAATCTATGTGTGAAGCTCTATTCTGTCTGTTATAAATTGTCGGGTACAGATGCTGAATTGCCGGCCGGCTTTCTTAAAGAGACGGTGCATCAAAACACTATTATTTTTTTTAATAAATCCTTTACACTAAATGACAAGTACAGTAAGCAACACTGTCACTGTACTTCATATATATGTGACTGACATGTTTCTATCTATCTAATCTATGTGTGATTCTCTATTCCTTCTATTCTAAATTGTTGGGTACAGATGCTGAATTGCCGGCCGGCTTTCTTAAAGAGACGGTGCATGAAAACACTATTATTTTTTTTAATAAATCCTTTACACTAAATGACAAGTACAGTAATCAACACTGTCACTGTACTTCATATATATGTGACTGACATGTTTCTATCTATCTAATCTATGTGTGAAGCTCTATTCTGTCTGTTATAAATTGTCGGGTACAGATGCTGAATTGCCGGCCGGCTTTTTTAAAGAGACGGTGCATGAAAACACTATTATTTTTTTTGATAAATCCTTTACGCTAAATGACAAGTACAGTAAGCAGCACTTTCACTGTACTTCGTATATATGCGGCTGACATGTTTATATCTATCTAATCTATGTGTGAAGCTCTATTCTTTCGGTTCTAAATTGTCGGGTACCGGTGTATGCCGCTGCTGAATTGCCGGCTTTTCATGTTTCACTGTTGGCACTGTTCCCATTGATTTGGGCAATCACTGTAATGCCACAACCACCATGGCTGTGGCATTACAGTGAGTGGCAGACAATCCCTGCATTATTGGTGCTCTAAATAGCACCAGACATGCAGGACACGCTTTTGGTGCACGAACAGTTATCGAACATAACCTCGAACAGCCGAATTTTTTGCAAATCGTTCGAGTTCGTCGAACAACTCGAACACCGCCCAAAACAGCTCGAATTTGAGATCGGCGAACAGTTCTAGTCGAACACCGCTCATCTCTAATGGCAATGCACAACGCTTTCCTTCTGTCACAATGTGCAGGCCAGCCTTCTATGTCGTATCTTCACTTCCAGGAGACAGTTATCAAGGCCCTTATATTTGGCAGTGGTGACAGAGCAGGCACCAGTACTTCCAGAACTGAAGGACCTCGAATTGTACCAGGCAAGCATTTCCCGGGAGAGATCCCTCACAGCGGAAAAAAAGGTACGTCACAAAAGAGGTGCTGAGTGTGTTATAAAAGGGGAAAATGCAAGGACACCATTTATCAATGTGACACCTGCCCCGAAAAATCTGGCCTGTGCATGGAAGACTGATTCAAAAGGTACCACACTTCCATGGACTATTAAATTAATTTCTGACGTATGACAACTTGACGAACACTACAGAGCTGACGTAGTGTTCGTCAGGTTGTCATACTTCAGTTGTGTAGTGTTCGTCAGGTTGTCCTACACAACTGACGTATGACACTACATTATAACATTCAAAAATCAGCTACCACTTCTAAAAAGGGGGCACTTGTAGGGCATTTCCACTGTTTAGGCACATCAGGAGCTTTGAGAACTTGACATGACGCTCGCAAACCGTTACATCAGAGTCTGCATTCAAAAGCGTCACTCTTTCCCTTCTGGGCCATGACATGTGCCCAAACAGTAGTTTTCTCCAACACATGGGGTATCAGCATACTCAGTAGAAATTGCACAACAACTTAAGGGGTGCAATTTCTCCTGGTACCCTTGTGAAAATATATTTTTTTGCATTTTTGTGGAAAAAATGCTTCTTTTTTATTTTCACAAGTCAACATTATAATTTTTTGTGAAGCACCTGGGGTTCAATGGGCTCAACACACATCTAGATAAATCCATTGGGGGTCTAGTTTCCAAAAAGGGGGCACTAATTGGGCATTTCCACTGTTTAGGCACATCAGGGACTGTGAAAACGTAACATGACGGTCGCAAACCGTTCCATCAAAGTCTGCATTCAAAAGCGTCATTCCTTCCCTTCCGAGACCTGACATGCGCCCAAACAGTAGTTTTCTCCAACAAATGGGGAATCAGCGTACTCAAGAGAAATTGCACAACAACATATGGATACTGTTTCTTCTGGTACCCTTGTGAAAATATTTGTTTTTGCATTTTTGTGGAAAAAATGTTTTTTTTTTATTTTCACAAGTCATCATTATAATTTTTGATGAAGCACCTGGGGGTTCAAAGAGCTCACCACACATCTAGATAAATTTATTGGGGGTCTAGTTTCCAAAAAGGGACCACTTATTGGGCATTTCCACTGTTTAGGCACATCAGGGGCTGTGAGAACGTGACATGACACCCGCAGACCATTCCATCAAAGTCTGCATTCAAAGCGTCACTCGTTCCCTTCCGAGCCCTGACATGTGCCCAAACAGTAGTTTTCTCTAACACATGGGTTATCTGCATACTCAGGAGAAATTGCAAAACAACTTTTGGTGTCCATTTTCTCCTGGTCACCTCATGAAAATAAAAATATTGCGGCTAAAAGATCGTTTTTGTGGAAAAAAAAAGATTTTTTTTTTACGGCTCTGCGGCATAAAACTTTGCAAAACACTTGGGGTTCAAAGTGCTCACCACACATCTCAATAAATTACCCAAGCGGTATAGTTTCCAAAATGGGGTCACTTGTGGGGGGTTTCCACTGTCTGGGCACATCAGGGGCTCTCCAAACGCGACATGGGGTCCGCTGTCAATTCCAGCGAGTTTTACATTGAAAACGTCAATTGGCGCTGCTTCCCTTCCGAGCCCTGCCGTGTGCCCAAACAATGGCTTACCCCCACATATGAGGTATTGGCGTACTCAGTAGAAATTGCACAACAACTTTTGTAGTCCAATTTCTCCTAGTACCCTCGTGAAAATAAAAATATTGCGGCTAAAATATCGTTTTTAAGGAAAAAATAAATAAATTTCTCGGCTCTACGTCATAAACCTTTGCAAAACACTTGGGGTTCCAAGTGTTCATAACACATCTAAATATGTTCCCTGAGGGGTTTAGTTTCCTAAATGGGGTCAATTGTGGGGGTTTCCACTGTTTAGGCACATCAGCGGCTCTCCGAAGGCAACATGGGGTCCGCTGTCAATTCCAGCGAGTTTTACATTGAAAACGTCAATTGGCGCTCCTTCCCTTCCGAGCCCTGCCGTGCGCCCAAACAATGGCTTACCTCCACATATGAAGTATCAACGTACTCAGTAGAAATTGCCCAACAACTTTATAGTCCAATTTCTCCTAGTACCCATGTGAAAATAAAAATATTGCGGCTAAAATATCGTTTTTGTGGAAAAAAATGATTTTTTTTTTTCACGGCTCTATGTCATAAACCTTTGCAAAACATTTGGGGGTTCAAAATGCTCACCACACATCTAAATAAGTTCCCTGAGGGGTATAGTTTCCTAAATGGGGTCAATTGTGGGGGGTTTCCACTTTTTAAGCACATCAGGGGCTCTCCAAAGGCAACATGGGGTCCGCTGTCAATTCCAGCGAGTTTTGCATTGAAAATGTCAAATGGCGCTCCTTCCCTTCCAAGCCCTGCCATGCGCCCAAACAATGGCTTTTCCCCACATATGAGGTATCAGTGTACTCAGGAGAAATTTCGGAATAAACTTTGGTGTCCAATTTATTCTAGTACCCTTGTGAAAATAAAAATATTGGGGTTAAAAGATTATTTTTGTGGAAAAAAAATGATTTTGGCTCGACGTTATAAACTTTTACAAAACACTTGGGGGTTCAAAGTGCTCACCACAAATCTAAATAAGTTACTTAAGGGGTCTAGTTTCCAAAATCGGGTCTTTTGTGGGGGGTTTCCACTGTTTAGGCACATCAGGTGCTCTCCAAAGGCGACACGGGGTCCGCTGTCAATTCCAGCGAGTTTTACATTGAAAACGTCAATTGGCGCTCCTTCACTTCCGAGCCCTGCCGTGCGCCCAAACAATGGCTTTCCCCCAACATATGAGGTATCTGAGTACTCAGGAGAAATTTCTCAACAAATTTTGGCATCCAATTTCTCCTAGTACCCTCATGAAAATAAAAATATTGCGGCTAAAATATTGTTTTTATAGAAAAAAATGATTTTTTTCACGGCTCTACGTCATAAACCTTTGCAAAACACTAGGGGTTCAAAGTGTTCATCACACATCTAAATAAGTTCTCTGATGGGTCTAGTTTCCAAAATGGGGTCACTTGTGGGGGGTTTCCACTGTTTAGGCACTTCAGCGACTCTCCAAAGGCGACATGGGGTCCGCTGTCAATTCCAGCGAGTTTTGCATTGAAAACGTCAATTGGCGTTCCTTCCCTTCCGAGCCCTGCCGTGCGCCCAAAAAATGGTTTTCCCCCACATATGAGGTATCATCGTACTCAGGAGAAATTGCAGAACAAAGTTTGGCATCCAATTTCTCCTGGGACTCTTGTGAAAATAAAAAAATTGGGGTCTAAATAAAATTTTTGTGAAAAAAAGTTAAATGTTAATTTTTTCCTTTCACGTTCAATTAATTGGTGTGAAGCACGTGAAGGGTTAATAAACTTCTTGAATGTGGTTTTGATCACCTTGAGGGGTGCAGTTTATAGAATGGTGTCACTTGTGGCTATTTTCTGTCACAAAGACTCCTCAAAGTGACTTCAAATGTGATGTGGTCCCTTAACAAAATAGTTTTGTAAATTTTGTTGGAAAAATGAGAAATCGCTGGTCAACTTTTAACCCTTATAACTCCCTAATAAAAGAAACAATTGGTTCCAAAATTGTGCTGATGTAAAGAAGACATGTGGGAAATGTTATTTATGAACTATTTTGTGTGACATATCTCTCTAATTTAAGGGCATAAAAATTCAAATTTTGAAAATTGCAAAATTTAAACATTTTTCAACAAATTTCTGTTTTTTTCACAAATAATTGCAAGCGATATCGAAGAAATTTTACCCCAATCATGAAGTACAATATGTCACAAAAAAACAGTCTCAGAATCAGGGGGATCTGTTGAAGCGTTCCAGAGTAATTACCTCATAAAGTGACTGTGGTCAGAATTGTAAAAATTGGCCTGGTCATTAACATGCAAACTACCTTGAGTTGTAAAGGGGCTAAATACCCACGTTGCACCTGTCAATCAATGAACCACCAGACATCTGGAAGATCAGCACTAGATCATGGATCAGGACAAAAAGTAAGTGCATCATATCTACACAAATCGATTCCCATTCCATTGTATTATATATCTTGTGTCAAGACAATTCAAGTCTTACATAGTACATAGTACATAGTTTGTAAAGCCGAATAAAGACTTGCGTCCATCAAGTTCGACCTGTAAGTTCTGTAGTTGCTAAAGTTGATCCAGAGGAGGGCAAAACCCCCAAATGATTTAGCCAATCTTCACCTGAGGAAAAATTCCCTCCCGACTCTGAAACCAGCAGTCAGAATAAATCCCTGTATCAACCTACTATTTTATTCTATTTTTAAGTATATGCAGAAATCTGCCTGGTATTTAGAAAAGCATCCAGTCCCCGCTTGAACTGGTGTAGTGAATCCGACATTACAGTCTCCTCACTCAGTGAATTCCATATTCTCACTGCTCTTACCGTAAAGAACCCCTTCCTATGCTGGTGCTGAAACCTTTTCTCTTCCAGTCTTAGTGAGTGCCCTCTTGTTACCGTAATATCCCTCCTTTTGAACAAATCCCGGGCAAGGTCTCTATACTGTCCCCTAACATATTTGTACATATTTATTATGTCCCCCCTCAACCTTCTCTTTTCCAGGCTGAATAGTCCTAGTTTTGCCAACCTCTCTGGGTATTGCAGTCCCTCCATTCCCTTTATTAATTTTGTTGCCCTCCTTTGTACCTTTTCAAGCTCATTTATATCCTTTCTATATATTGGGGCCCATAACTGAGCACAGTATTCCAAGTGTGGTCTGACCAGTGCTTTGTACAGTGGAAGAACAATGTTCTCATCCTTTGCAGCTATACCTCTTCTGATACATCCCATTACCCTGTTTGCCCTTACAGCAGCGGCCTGACTTTGTGCACTCCAATTTAGTTTGCTATCAATCAAGATGCCAAAGTCCTTCTCCATCTCTGAATTCCCCAATGATTTCCCATTCAGTGAGTACTGGTGACTTCCATTTTTCCTTCCCATATGTATGACCTTACATTTCTCCTCGTTAAACCTCATTTGCCATTTAATGCTCCACCTACCCAGCTTATCCAAATCCCTCTGAAGGTCTTCACTATCCTCTTTTGTATTAATTGTTTTACATAACTTTGTGTCATCTGCAAATATTGATATTTTACTATTTATCCCGTTGACTATGTCGTTAATAAAGATATTAAATAACATTGGGCCTAGTACAGACCCCTGTGGTACCCCACTAGTGACGCTTACCCAATCTGAGTATATTCCATTTATAACCACCCTCTGCCTTCTATCCTTTAGCCAGTTAGCTACCCACTTGCAGACATTTTCCCCCAGCCCCATCATTCTCATTTTGTATACCAACCTATTATGTGGCACGCTATCGAACGCTTTTGAGAAGTCGAGATACACGACATCCACTGGTTCCCCCTGATCTACTCGAGAGCTAACCTCCTCGTAGAAGTCAATCAGGTTTGTTTGGCAGGAGCGATTGCTCATGAATCCATGTTGGTTCGGGGTTAATAGATTATTAGCGTCAAGATGCTCCATGATTGCCTCATTAATAAAGCCTTCAAAAATTTTGCCCACAACGGACGTCAGACTCACCGGCCAATAGTTTCCGGCGTCACTTTTTGCTCCCTTTTTGAATATTGGCACTACATTCGCCTGTCGCCAATCAAGTGGTACAGACCCAGTCTCAACAGAGTCCTTAAATATAAGATATAACGGTCTGTCTATCACATTACTTAGTTCCCTTAGTACCCGTGGGTGTATGCCATCAGGTCCTGGTGATTTGTTTATTTTAATGTTACTGAGGCGTTTCTGTACCCCAGCTTGGGTTAGATTTGTCATACTTAGTGGAAGATTAAGCTTGTCACTTCTCATTTCGCCTGTTAGTTCTTTTTCCTTTGTGAAAGTTGACGAAAAAAATTTATTTAATAGATTAGCTTTATCCTCATCTTTCTCTATGATTTTGCCTTCATCACTTTTTATCGGTCCAATATTATTCGATTTAATCCTTTTACTATTTATATACGTAAAGAACAGTTTGGGATTTGATCTACTTTCCCTAGCAATACGTCTCTCTGTTTCCTCCTTTGCTATTTTTATTTGTTTTTTGCAGGTTCTCGTTTTTTCCTTGTAACACATTAGTGCCTCCTTGCTGTTTTCCTGTTTTAATCTCTTGAATGCCTCTTTTTTGCTATTTAACGCCCCTTTTACGTTCTTATTCAACCATATTGGTTTCCTCTTATTTCTGGCCCTTTTATTCCCATACGGTATATACCTCTCGCACTGAGTATTCAGAATTCTTTTGAAGGTTTCCCATTTACTATTCGTATTTCCTTGATTAAGAACTTTGTCCCAGTCTATAAGTTGAAGGTTTTCTTTCAGCTGATCAAACTTCGCCCTCCTAAAGTTTAATGTTTTAGTTGTTCCCTTATTGATAACCCTACTGAAGGGCATTTTGAAATTGATAATATTATGATCGCTATTACCTAGGTGCCCCCCTATCTGTACCTCAGTTATTCTATCAGGCCTATTAGTCAATATTAAGTCCAACACTGCCTTCCCTCTCGTTGGTTCCTGCACTAGTTGGGAGAGATAATTATCCTTGATATTTGTCAAGAACCTTTTTCCTTTCTGCGATCTACAGGTTTCTGTTTCCCAGTCAATATCCGGGTAGTTGAAGTCCCCCATTACAATCACCTCATTATGTTTTGCTACTTTGTCTATTTGTCCTAATAGCAGTTTCTCATTCTCCTCTGTTATATTGGGTGGCTTATAGCAGACCCCCAGTAATATTTTATTATTATTTTTTGCCCCCTCTATCTCTACCCACATGGACTCGACCCCCTCTTCTCCCTCTCCTATATCTTCCCTTAGTCTGGGCTTTAGACGTGACTTTACATATAAGCAGACTCCTCCGCCCTTCCCCTGTTTCCGGTCCCTTCTAAATAAACTATAATCTGTTAAATTTACCGCCCAGTCGTAGCTATCGTCTAGCCAAGTCTCTGTTATACCTACGATGTCATACCTCTCCTCCGATATAAGCGCCCGCAGCTCATCCGCCTTATTGGTCAGGCTTCTTGCGTTGGTCAGCATGCAAGATAAAACTTTGGGGTTATTTAGCATCCTATTCTTCTCTAACGATCTTACTGTACTATCCCCACCCCCCTCTCCACCCTCATTATATTCACTTCTCCCCTTCCCCCTTGCTTGCCTCACATCCCACCAATTTCCTTGGTTTCCCCCCCCGTCTCTAGTTTAAAAACTCCTCCAACCTATTAGCCATCTTCTTCCCCAGCACCGCTGCACCCTCCCCATTGAGGTGCAGCCCGTCTCTACGGTAGAGCCTGTAGCCGACAGCGAAGTCGGCCCAGTTCTCCATGAACCCAAACCCTTCTGCCTTGCACCAACTCTTTAGCCACTTATTCACCTCCCTAACCTCCCGTTGGCGCTCCTGTGTGGCTCGCGGGATTGGTAGTATTTCTGAGAAAACGACCTTGGAGGTCCTTGCCCTAAGCTTCCTACCTAGATCCCTGAAATCATTTTTAAGGACCCTCCATCTACCACTCACTTTGTCATTGGTGCCAATGTGGACCATGACCGCTGGGTCTTCGCCAGCCCCACCCAGTAACCTGTCAACCCGATCCGCGATGTGCCGGACTCGAGCGCCAGGGAGGCAGCACACCGTTCGGCGATCCCGGTCTTTGTGACAGATTGCCCTGTCTGTCCCCCTAATAATAGAGTCACCCACTACCAGGACCTGTCTAGCCTGCCCTACACTTCCCCCCTCCCCCTCATTACTGGAGCATACACTCACCCGGCGGTCAGAGGATCTGTCGTGCTCCAATAATGCCGGTTCTGAACCAGCCTTCCTATACTTCTTCCCTCTATCCCTTCTAACCGTTACCCAGCTCCCTGCCTGTTCAGCCTGCGCTTCCCCACTAAGCTCCACCCCCAGTGTTGACCCATTGAGTGTCTGCTCGGTGAGCAGCAAACTCCGTTCCATGTTGTCGATGCTCCTCAGTACCGCTATCTGAGCACTTAGATCCAGGATTTGGGCTTCCAAGTGCACGATATGCTCACATCTCTCGCAGCAGTATGGATCCCTGAGCGGTAGCTCAGGGAATGCATACATTGCGCAAGATGTACACTGCACGGCTCCGGCCAACATGGACGTCATTCTAAATATGGGGATACAGTCAGTATATATGTACAAGTACAAAACACAATTATTTATATATAGGTGTATGGACGGGGATCAATTAGGGATGTGCAAGTGTATCGATTAGATATCGGCGCGGGATCAGTTAAGTATGGACGGGGGATCAATTAAGTATCAATTAAGTATGGACGGGGGATCAGCTGAGTGGGTCAGGTGGATTAATTAAGTGTGGACGGTGTGTCAATTAACTATGGACTGGGATCAATAAGTATGGACTGGGGAAATAATTAATTGTGGACTAGGGATTCAATCAATTAATTATGGACAGGGGGTTTAATTAAATAGGATGGGGGGTAAAGCAAAAAAATAGGTATGGACGGTGGGTCAATTAACTAAGGACTGGGGATCAATAAGTATCAATAATATCAATAAATATGGACTGGGGAAATAATTAATTGTGGTCTGGGGAATCAATCAATTAATTATGGACAGGGGTTAATTAAATATGGTGGGGGATAAGGCAAATAGATAGGGACTGGGGATGAGTAAAAGTGGACAAGGGGAATCTATTAAATAGGACAAGGGGGATCAATCAATTATGGGCTGGGGGGGTCAATCATTTAAATGTGGTCAGGGGGATCACTTTAATATGGACGGGGGGTGGTCGGGGATCAATTAAATGAGGACGGGGGGGTCAATTTAATGTGGTCAGAGGGATCAGTTAAATATGGACGGGGGTGTTCAGGGGAATCAATTTAAATATGGACGGGGGGGTAATCAATTAAATATGGACTAGGGAATACAATACAATTACAATACAGATACAAATACAATACAGTACAGTACACACTTGGGTTCAGTAGGGCCGCTTATCGCGGCCTCCTGCCCCTCACTCACCTCCTCTAGGGACGCTGCACGCTATCACAGCGCGCTTGTCCCTCCGGTCGCCTCTTACCGGTCCTCCTGATCACCTCCTGGTAACCACCACCTGGCACCCTCCGCTGGCCGGCACTGCACGCTGCCACAGTGCTCTCTTGCGCTCGTCCCTCCGGTCGCCTCCTACTGGTCCTCCCGGTCCGCTCGGTCACCTCCGCCTGGCTCTCCTCCACCTGGCTCTTAATTTCAGTCAGCGTGCGTACCATGCTGAACTGCATAACCGGAAATGGGATCAAATAGGCGTAACCCCATGTGCAGTCAGCATGTGTTCCACGCTGAAGCACAAGACCGGAAATGATGAGAAAGGAGGGGGAGGGGGCGGGGCTAGGGGCTAGACAGTCTCATGTCACAGGTCATATACCATGACAAGACTCAGTACAGCAACAAGGCACAAGTGTCACGCCTGCTGTGGGAAAGACTTAGTGAACAAAGAGGGAAGAGGAAAAGGGAGCCCAGACACTAGGGAAAAGGGGGGAGTGGAGATATCCTAGTCTGGTCTTGTGTCACCCTGTCTCAACTACCATCCCTATATTGGCTCCTCGCCAATCGCCGCATGCATGACTCACCCTGATTTTCCCTGGCGTAAGGCTAAGGCTAGGGAAGGGAGGAGTTGAGCACTAGTCAATCTCACTAAACTCTATAGACAACAAGGGTAGACAAACAGGGAGAGATTGCTTAGCTTTAGACAAACTCCAGACAACTGTGCACTCGGCGTGAAGCTCCAGTGAGGACAAAGTACTGCTCTTGCTAAGCCTTCACAAGTAATAATGAATATAGCCAGCACCTCACTCTGAGACACACCAGGTATTTAAACACCCAGGCCAGAGAGCTAATTAGTCAAAGGGAGTTACCCGCTATGTCCTAGAGACAGCCTTTCATCTAAGAAGATGTCTGTAAGGCCAAATGTAGAGATCTCCTGCAACCAACTGCAGGGTGACTGTCTGTCACCACTGATACATCTGTGACAACAAGTATTTTAAACTGTATAAGCAAAAGCTGGAGATTAATACAATTGTTGTCTGCAGTCAATCGTGAGACATGCAACTTCATTGCAAGTTTGGAACAGGCAATTCAGCTAATTAAGTTAGGAATTTTGTAAATATTAATGGTGTTCTCAATGCTGAGAAATACGGACAAATACTTATCCATCATGCAATACCATTCAGGAGGTGTTTAATTGGTTTCAACGTTATTCTGCAGCTTGACATTGACCCCAAACATACAACCAATATCATTTAAAACTATCGTTAGCATAAAGTACAAGATGTCTCAACAGTGAGGATATGGCCATTAAAGAGTCCTAATCTCAATATTATCAAGTCTGCTTTGATTGCATGAGGAAACTGAAGGATTTGTGCAAGCCTACATCAACATAAGATCTGTGCATAATTCTCTGTTATGTTTGGAACAATCTTCCTGCTGAGTTCCTTCAAAGATTGTGTGCAAGTTTACCTAGAAGAATGGATGTAGTCTTGAAGGCAAAGAGAGGTCACACCAAATATTGATTTTATTTAGATTTCTTTTTAATTAGTTTCATTGGCAACTTGTTAATAGATAAAAATAAACTATTAACACTTGTAGTTTTGGATGCATTTATACTTTGCAGCAGTGTTTTCATACCTGACTAAAACATTTGCACAATACTATTTTTATACATTTAAGGTCTATATGGTGGAAATAATGTAAAGTACTTTATAGTCTCTGTGCCAGTTTTCCTTATGTTATTTTTTAAAATAATTTATTATTGCATTGCACTAAAGCTCAGTCGGTGCAAATATATATGCTGAGTCATTATGGTTATCCTTAGGGAACCTCTTACTACAGCAAAGTTTAAAGAGTCGTCTTTATGACAAAAAATGTATCATCTGGCATTCTCTTGACTTACTAAAGGTACTGTATGTTTTATGGATGTAATAGAAATTGTAATAACTTCTCTACTTTAAAAGATTAAAAAGTCAGGAGATATCAATGACATCATTGTTAGATTTTTTTTTGTTCAAATAATCCATTTATCAACTTCTGCATTCTAATAAATTATTCCTAACATTTTAGCATTTGGGCATAGAACAGTTACATTGAAATGCATGTAATAAATATGAGCTCATCTGAAAGTAAAAGAGCTTGGTTTATATGTTGAACATAGGGTCTGACCATTAATTAGCTTATTATGAGCAGAATGTGTTGTAGTTTTCAATAACCCCCATTCTTTTTACCATATAATATACTGAAAAAGTAGCAAAACATTCCAAGTGGAGAGGAGAATGAGATTAAAATGCATCAACTTTTGCATTGTTTTGTTGGGTTTTGTTTTCACAACATTTGAGGCTAAAATGAAACATTCACTTTGGTTAGCTTGTCATTGTGGTCATTGTGATATCAAATTTATGTTGTTTCTTTATCACTACTTAAAAATTTTAAACTTAAAAAAAATGGCTTCAGTCACCATATCTAAATGGTCATAATGTTATATTTTTGATAGAGCTGTATGAGGGCATTTTTTGCATGTGTATGGTGAGCTGTAGTTTTACTTTGTACTATTTTTAGATCCATGTGGCTTTTTGATCTAGGTTCCTAGCCTTCTAAATTTCCAATGTCACAATTGGCAGTCAGATAAGAAGATAAATTGTTGTAGACAGAAGTAACTTTGATCTTTGCAGTTATTCTTGAGTGCCATTTTTATTTTTTAAAAATAATTTTCCCTAATTCTGAAACTTAAACACAAATGTTTACCAACCAAAGTGTGGATGTTGTTTAAAATATTTTTTAACCCATTTCATTATTCCCATAGTCTAATATTAGATGCATAAACACGCCAAATGAATTCAGCTGCCAGTTGCATGTGCTTACTGTTGGAACATCAATATACCTAAATTTTCTAGTCCCATCCTGTTGTAAAGGCACATGGCCAGGGTTTTTTTTTAATGAAAGTACAAAATCTCAAAACTTAAATACAAATATTCACCTACTAAAGTGTTTCTGTTGTTTTAAAAAATGTATTAAGCTCTCTTAATTGCTCCAATGTCTAAAATTGTGTTACGCTCGCGCCCGGACTGACTGTTGTGAGCTTGATTAGTGATCCCACTGTACCATGAACCGAGGAGTGCTTGGAGGGGAATAACTAAGTATCAACTCGGTCCGACCAAGGTCTCACGGCGGCTCAGTCGACTCCGTAAACCAGGAAGGAACCGAGCAGAGGGACCAGGTGCTACTCCAGGTCAGACCCCGGTCACAGCTGTTGACCCACACGAGGGAATGCAGGAACAGGCAGGTTAGGCTGGCATAGAGACAGGTGGGTACTGGCAGGCACAGCTGGCATGCAGACAGGTGGGCAATGGCAGGCACGGCTGGCATGCAAACAGGTGGGCACTGGCAGGCATGGCTGGCATGCAGACAGGCGGGCACTGGCAGGTAGGAACGCAGGCAGGATAGGGACCAGTACTGACTGGGACACAGGAACAGAGCTGCAGGTGCGGTGGACTAGCAGAGCAAAACCGCAGGCGCGGAGGACAAGCAGGGCAGAGCAGAGCGAAACCGCAGGTGCGATGAACAAGCAGAGCGGAGCAAAACCGCAGGTGCGGTGAACAAGCAGAGCAAAGCAAAACCGCAGGTGCGGTGATCAAGCAGAGCGGAGCAAAACCGCAGGTGCGGTGAACAAGCAGAGCAGAGCAAAACCGCAGGTGCGGTGAACAAGCAGAGCAGAGGGGAATCGCAGGTACGGTGAACAAGCAGCGTAGAGGGGAACAAGACCGCAGGTGCGGTGAACAAGCTGAGCAGAGCGAAACCGCAGGTGCGGTGAACAAGCAGAGCAGAGCGGAACCGCAGGTGCGGTGAACAAGCAGAGCAAAGCAGAACCGCAGGTGCGGTGAACAAGCAGAGCAGAGCAGAAGGTGCAGGCAGACAGCACAAGGCTCTGTTCACATGGAACAGACTGGAAAATACAGGAGGATAGTTAGAACACAGGAGGTAGATACGGAGGCCGGGAAACAGGACAAGCAGAACCTGATACACACAAGGTACTTACAATGAAGTAGCGAGTGGACACAAAACTCACAAACAGAAGTACAGAGACAACAAGTTGGAGTTAGGTGCAGGTTCAGACACTGCAGGAAAAGGGAAGGTATGGACACAGAGACAAACAGGCAATGGGCTAGGACACTGTTCAGACAAGAACTGAACCAGGAACAAGATACAGGAACAAGCCTGGGAACTCAGCCTGCAGGGTGGCGGAAGAAGACTAGAAGTCACAGATACAGGCAACAGGCCAGGGTATACAGCCCCCAGGGTGGCGGAACAGATGAGAAGTCACAGATGCAAGTAACAGGCCTGGGTATAGATCCCCCAGGGTGGCGGGAACAGACAAGATACAGGACAGTACTTGGCAACTCAGTTGCACAGAACACACTGAATGAAAGTGTTGCTCAGGCACCCCCTACTGGGTGCAGGGGGTTTAAGTATCCAGTGACTCACAGCAATAGGCTGGGGAGGCATTAGGAGTGCGCACACAGTAACTATAAGAATCAGGCGATAACCATACCGCCGCCCTAAGCAATCAGACAAGAGACACAGCAGGTACTGGAGCAAAGTGTTCAGCCTGGATTGATAGGTAAGATGGCGGTCTTGCATGGCGGGAGGTGGTAAGCCATGCCAGCACGCCGCCAGGGATGTTATAGTACCCCCCTTTACACCCCCTCTTCTTCAAGCCAGTAAGGATTTTCTGCAGAGAATTTGGAGGCCGATACTTCTCTTCAAGAAGATTACCTCTTCTGTCCACTAGAGGGAATGAAACTGGTCTCATCATCTTGATGACTAGGATGCTTCCTCCCATCGAGCCATCCTCAGCAACAGATGAAGTGAGTGAAGTACCAGGAACAGGACACAGGAAAGTCTCTCTCCATTTGTTAATATCGAGTAGCACCCCAAAGGATTCACGGAACAACTGGAGATCCTCCACCGGGTTGGAGGGGTGCAGAGACTCGGGGGTAACCACCACCTTGATGTACACTTTGCCAAGCTTACTGGATGAAGTGGGAGAAATACCAGGTACAGGGTGCAGAAAAGTCTCTTTCCATTTGTTATCAGGTAGCACCCCGAAGGATTCAGGAGGCAACTGGAGGTCCTCCGCCTGGTTGGAGGGGTGCAGAGACTTGGAGGTAGCCACCGCCTTGATGGACTTATTGCCAGATTTGTTAGAGATGGAGGATCCTTGCTTAGGGACCAATTTCAGTCTGGTTTCCGAGATGACATGTCTGCGAGGCCGGGCGGTGCCTAAAGCCAGATCATTGGTACAATCGTCAAGACTGTGTGGGGACAATGCTTCCGCTTCCCTTCCCTCGGAGACTTCAGCGCACAGCGAGTCAGCGACTAGCAGATCTGGTGAAGAAGAAGAAGACACTGCTGACTTTCCTGAAGATATGGGAACTGGACACCCCTTATACCTCAATAGTACCTCAGGAAACACCATGCAGGATCTCCAGACCTGAGGGGGCACTAGATCTCTCGGCTCTGGAGGACCTGTGGCTAAACCAGACAGCACCTGGAAGGTGAACCTCTTCATGTGTAATGCTCCAATCTGGAACTTAATTTGTACAGACATATTTTGACTGTTTCTAAGTAGGGCTCGTCTTTCCGCTGACAATGCCCAAACCGGATTCTGGAGTTGTTGGACGGGAATCAGACACCGACTCTTCAAGGCTTTACGCCCGAAACTTCTGGTTAATCCGAGGCCTTCACTTGCCACGGAGACAGTCACCGTCATCTGTGGAGAGGAAACACTAACGCCAATGGCAGCCTCTCCTACAGGCCTAATGTCTTGGGATTCTCCAACCTTCGGTGGACAGAGTCTGCCAGAGTGTCCCAAACAACCGCAGCGGGACCGCAATCCGATTTTGTGACTGAGTTCCGGCCTCAGCTTTGCCAGACGAACATGGTCATCCTTCATGGATTCTGTCTGGGTAGCTGTCTCAACAGGCTGGGGAAGAGGAGGTCTTTGGGAGGACAGAACCTGGCATGATCGTTTACCTCTACGCCTTGCACATCTGTACTTCTTCTTGAGGTTGGGAAGAGAAGTATTCTGTGGAGCATTGTCATCCTGTGTGAATTCTGTGAGAGCTGGTGGGGTACCTACACGCATCACCCATCAGGACTGCTCCAGGATATTGGGAAGGGGAGCATTAGCAGAAGCCTTGGGGTTAGGGTCATCAAAGACCATTAGAAAGGCCACCAGGAAGGCCTGCAGGTCAGAGACGATAGGATCCCATGCTTCCCATAGGGTGGTGATCCAATTCAAGGCATCACCCGCTAAGTCGGACATCATGAGTGCTACTTTAACCCGATCAGTGGGAAAATAGTGAGCATAGAATTTGAAATGCAGCATACTTTGCTCCACAAACGCACGGTTTTGTTTTGGATCCTCATAGTACCGTGGTGGATCTGTAGGAATGAGTGCTGAGAGCTCCATTAAGGCTGGTGCGTAAATCATCTGGACCTCAGCTTGAGAAAAAATTTTTCCTTGTTGCACGTATTCGCCAGAGAAGAATTCAAATGTCTCTGAGAGCGAAGGGCCGTGGGGCAAAACGGGGAGCATGGCCTGAGCAAACTGTTATGCTCGCGCCCGGACTGACTGGCATGAGATTGATTAGTGATCCCACTTGACCATGAACCGAGGGGTGTCTGGAGGGGCGTAACTAAGTATCAACTCGGTCTAACCAAGTTCACACGGTGGCTCAGTCGACTCAATGAACCAGGGAGGAACCGAGCAGAGGGACCAGGTGCTACTCCAGGTCAGACCCCGGTCACAGCTGTTGACCAACACCGGGGAATGCAGGAACAGGCAGGTTAGGCTGGCATACAGACAGGTGGGTACTGGCAGGCACAGCTGGTAGGAAGACAGGTGGGTATTGGCAGGCACTTCTGGCATGCAGACAGGTGGGCACTGGCAGGCACGGCTGGCATGCAGACAGGCGGGCACTGGCAGGTAGGAACGCAGGCAGGATACGGACCAGTACAGACTAGGACACAGGAATGGAGCCCCTGGTGTGGTGGACTAGCAGAGCAGAACCGCAGGTGTGGAGGACAAGCAGGGAAGAGCAGAGCGAAACCGCAGGTGCAGTGAACAAGCAGAGCAGAACCGCCGGTGCGGTGAACAAACAGAGCAGAGCGAAACCGCAGGTGCGGTGAACAAGCAGAGCGGAGCAAATCCGCAGGTGCGGTGAACAAGCAGAGTAGAGCAAAACAGCAGATGCTGTGAACAAGCAGAGCAGAGCAAGACCGCAGGTGCGGTGAACTAGCAGAGCAGGGCGGAACTGCAGGTGTGGTGAACAAGCAGAGCAGAGGGGAACCGCAGGTGCGGTGAACAAGCAGAGCAGAGGGGAACCTCAGGTGCGGTAAACAAGCAGAGCAGAGCCGAACCGCAGGTGCGGTGAACAAGCAGAGCAGAGCAGAAGGTGCAGCCAGACAGGACAGGGCTCTGTTCACATGGAACAGACTGGAAAATACAGGAAGATAGTAGAAAACAGGAGGTAGATACGGAGGCCGAGAAATGGGACAAGCAGAACCAGATACACACAAGGTACTTACAATGAAGTAGCGAGTGGACACAAAACTCACAAACAGAAGTAGAGATACAATGAGTTGGAGTTAGGTGCAGGTTCATACACTGCAGGAAAAGGGAAGTTACGTACACAGAGACAAACAGGCAACGGGCTAGGACACTGTTCAGGCAGGAACTGAACCAGGAACAAGATACAGGAACTAGCCTGGGAACTCAGCCCCCAGGGTGGCAGAAACAGACTAGAAGTCACAGATACAGGCAACAGGTCTGGGTATACAGCCGCCATGGTGGCGGAACAGACGAGAAGTCACAGATACAAGTAACAGGTCAGGGTATACATCCCCCAGGATGGCGGGAGCAGACAAGATACAGGACAGGACTTGGCAACTCAGTTGCACAGAACACACTGAATGAAAGTGTTGCTCAGGCACCTCCTACTGGGTGGAGGGGGTTTAAGTATCCAGTGACTCACAACAATAGGCTGGGGAGGCATTAGGAGTGCGCAGAGAGTAACTATAAGAATCAGGCAATAACAACGCCGCCGCCCTAAGCAATCAGACAAGAGACAAAGCAGGTACTGGAGCAAAGTGTGCAGCCTGGATTGACAGGCAAGATGGCGGTCTTGCATGGTGTGAGGTGATAAGCCATGCCAGGATGCCACCAGGGATGTTACATATTGGAGGAGAAAACATGTCAACTACAGTAAATACAGTGGCCAGCTGAATGTGCATCCTTGCGGGTAGTGATCCTACCTACATTTTCTGGTCCCGTCCAATCATATAAAGGCACGTGGACTTTTTTTTCCGTCTCGATTAAAAGATCTATTTTTATTTTTGTAATTCAGGTTTTAATTGACTACTCTAGATACCATACACCCCATGACTATACTGCTGTAGGTACCATATGTTTGTAACCAGTCATTAACCTACATTTAGCAACTTTGCAACCTAGCATTTTAGATTTCATTAAATTACTTTTTATTTTGGATGGACATCATTGTCATAGAAAATATTACAATTTCTATGCCACACAAAATTGTAGGGGCAAAAATAGCTGACAGTCAGAGTCTAACTAATACCAAGCCACATTCACTCACCCCCCTCCCTCCTTCCTCCTCTCACACCGATTTCCAGTAAGGCAACAAGAGCTCGCAATCTCTTAAGACTTAGATAACAGATGGTGAGGTCGAACTTTGGCGATTGCGAGAGGAGTTACCGAATAAATTGGGATTTTCATAAAATCCTGAAGGGCTGAGGACAGCCCACAACCCAGCTCATGTGAGTGTAAATCAGGTGCTCCTAAAAGATCTAGGCAAATTATGATCTGTGCTCAATGCTGAGGAAGATACATGTCAGTGAAAGGTTGATACAGTTAACCAGACATTTTCAAATGATTGCTTACATCTACTAAGTTGACTAATCTCTGTGAGCGGTGTAGTAAGTTCCTTTGTTAATCCTTTTTATTTTCTGTAACTGTATATGCTGTACTGTTTTGTCCCCTTTGTAAAATATGTTGTATATTTTTTTATAAACACTGCCTCCTTTTGGATTAAACATAAAATGTAATAGTTCTGTTCCTTTTGTTCTGTAAACCACGGCACAAAGACATATGCTACCATTCAGGCCTCCAGTCAGCTTGTAAAAAATGACTGGTAGCGCCAGCTAATAATCTTTCTTGGAATTTGCATTAACTGTATTGGAGGTATATACATATATTCCATCAGTTGAAATCGGATGTGAATATACTATACGCTCACTATCAGTTTTCCGATAACCAGCCTATCAGTGGTTGCCTCCTCTGTTAATTGACAGCCAATCGTGTAATTGTCCAGATGATAGGGGGCAGCAGAGAGCTATTCGACACAAATATCACAGAGGATGGTTCTGCATGACCTTCCCGGGCTGCAATATCTTGAGAATCATTATTAAAAAATATTTTAAAACAGCACAACAACAATAAAAGGTTAAAGTTGTGCAATTTTTTGACATGTCATATTTAACAATCATAGGTCATTACTTCTTCACTTTTAAAAAAGTATAGCACACCTCTTTGGACTTCCTAATTAAAGGAAAATGTTTTGGATAGATTATGAAAAAGCTATTGCTTCTTCATTTTGGAAAGTGCAAAGATCTTTATAGTCCACAAATAAGTATGATTGCTGCACCCAACCATGTGAACATGGCATGGCTTCTTCTGTCTGCACCACATAAGCAACAGCAATGAAGCTACTCTGACCCAAAGATATAATTTTTATGCTGTTTATACAGTAGCAGAAAAAGTTTAGGTGCAGTAATGTAGTTAAATACCATATTTTCTGGTCTATAAGGCACACTTTTTCCCAAAAAAATTTGGGAGGAAAATGGATGTGTTTTATAGTCAGAATGTAGCCTACCTGCTTTACTGTGGGGATGGCAGTGGTGGTGGAGTGGAGTGAAGAGCCAGGCAGGAGCAAGGCTCTTCCTTTGGTGGTCTCCAGCAAAATGGCCCTCATGGTGGTGCAAGCACAGATCGAGATCCCGGTTCAACATTGATATATATATATATAATTTTTTTAATTATTCTCATGTGTTCCCTTTCTCTGTTGCAATATTGAGCATTTTGTGAAATGCCACCATTTTTTTTCTTTGGTTTTTGAAATGCTAATTTTTACATTTTACTGGAACTTGAGGATTAATGAAATTTGTCTTAAAGTCGATTTGCTATTTACCTTAGTTTATATAGCTATTTCTCCAGCTGCTCATGTATTTAGTTCCATATTAGTTTAAAAATTGTAAAATCGTGTGAGACATAATGTGAGAGATGTTACTAAATAAGCACAACCTATTCAACACCTTAACTGATATACACATAATATTAGATAAATATTCTCTCTTATTGCATATAGCATTATTTTGCCTTACTCTCACTTTATACCTATTGTTTCTCAAGGGCACATCTTTATTCGTGAATTATCTATCTATAGATTTATAGCTATGTGTAATTATCATATCTATATGAAATTATTGCAAACATATAAAGCTGAGAATAACAGACTAGCTTAGCAACACTTCATTGTGGTTGAGAAATATTTTTGCCCATTAACCCCGTCATGACCAGCTGTGTCCCTGCCATTGAGGCGGGCTCACATGCTGACCTTGCATCTTTTCCCACACTTGGTGTCTGATTTAATCAGCCATCAAGTGCCTCTAACAGTCAGGGGTGGATCTGAGAGCTACCCTCAGCTGTTAACCAGTTAAATGCTGCTGTCAATCACTGACAGCGGTACTTAATGTGGTGCCCCTGAGGGTTCGACCGCCACAGGGATGCTGCACTTCTCTAATGGAGTGTAGTGTTCCTCCTCTGAGGTTAGAAGAGTGTGATAGTCGTGACCCAACCTTTGCATCCAACACCACATTTCTCCACCAGTGGGGGCTAGTATGCACTAGCTGCTGCTCCCGTGGTTACAGGGAGGCTGGGGAACCAAGAGTTAGGGGAACCAGTTAGTGGGTGAGGGTGGAGGACCTACAAGTTAGTTACACTTTAAATTTCATATTTAATAAAGAGCCATCTTGGTCATTGGTCTCTTGCAGTCAGTCTGTCCTTAGTAATGGTTCTTTGGCTGCCTTCAATCGCTCTTTGACTGTCTCTATGCTGTCAATTGCTGGGTGGACTGTGATCTCTCACCCCAACGCGTATCCTGTGTGGGCCCGCATCGGAGGGAGACACAACCCTCATGCCCCGGCCTTGGGACGAGGGTTAGGTTGTAGACAAGGAATGTCTCGACCCGGTCAAGAACCAGGACCAAAAAGGCCTGGAGCTTAAGAGTGTGGCTCCACAGCAAATGGATCCCAGGCAGAATGCAGACGGAGCGGTGTACGCCACCTGTCCTTGCCATGCTGATATATTCAGAATGAGTCCGGCTGCAAGAGGGGAACCGGACCTTGCTACTCCATGTCCTGGTCGGGAAAGCCCGGTAGGCCCTGAGGATCCCACCGGGTATCAGACGGAGCGGAGCTGCCACCCGTGCCCTTGTTCTGAGAGGAGCTCAGAGGGAGACCCAGCCTATTCGCACACACACGGACAGGAAAGGATTCGGTCTGTAGTTCAGGATCACTCTGGTGTAGGGTCCCAACTGAACGCTGGACTTACTCGGAGGCTGTCGGACCCCCGTCCCTGGTAACCGCAGGACTCCGCGGGGAGCAGGGAGTCGCCTTCCTTCTGCCATCTCTAAAGTGAGTAAAGCCTTGGAAGTTCACCCCTATGGCCTCCGGACTGTTTATTCTGCACTACACCGCACGATGCGGCGCCTGTCTTCCTCTACTACTACCCCCTCCATCCTGTTCCTCTGCCCTGAGGCCTTGCTCCACCTGTGGGGAGTAGTAATAACTTTGGCTGCCATAACACCATGCCTCAGTGGACTGCAGCGGCGCTGGTGGCCTTCACCAGGTACAACAGGTGGCGTAGTCGTAAATCAGCCACTCAACCCGGACAAGCCCACACCATCCTTTTTAATGTGATGGCCCTGAGCACGGGTCAGGTCCAGGCCACGGCTGCACCCCCATCTCTCCATCACAGGACCCGACTCCTTGGCTTTTCGAGTAGAGGCGTCACATTAACAAGCGCAGATAGGAAGAGGATCATTGATCCCGCCCATCGGCACATTCATCACATGATTGCGGGGTGCCAATGGGTTGACATGGCAGCCAGGAGTCTGCTGAAGATCCCAGTGCTTGCCATCACAATCCTCCTGTGAACGCTGAAGCACTGCTATGTATAGCACAGGCCTTAGTCTCCTAAGGGGACTATTAAATACAGTAAAAAGTAAAAACAAGTTTTTAAAAATATTAGAAAAGTTAAAAAAACTTAAGCTCAAATCACCCCCATTTGCCCCATTAAGAATAAAACAGACAAAAATTTGGTATTGCCGCATTCAGAAATGGCCTATCTATCAAAATATAAAATAAATTAATCTGAATTAAGTTAAAAAGCCTAAATTAATTTTTTTCAGACGCAACATTGCATTAAAATGTGATAAGACGAATTAAAAACATTGCATCTACCCCAAAATGGTATCAGTAAAACCGCCAGCTCAGTGCACAAAATTTAAGCCCTCACATAGCACGAGATCCTGAAAAATGAGAATGCTACAAGTCTCGGAAAATGGCGACAAAGCAACATTTTATTTTTTACAAATTTATGAATTTTTTTCACCACTTAAATAGAGAAAACTATACACGTTTGGTAACTACATACCTTTCCTGACCTTGGGAATCATATTGGCGGGTCCGATAAATAGAAAACCTGAAAAAACTTTGTGGAATTGCACTTTTGTTGCAATTTCACCGCACTTAGAATTTTATTCCCTTTTTCCAGTACACTATGTGGCCGAATGAATGGTGTCATTAAAAAGTACAACTCGTCTTACAAAACACAAGCCCTCATATGGCTATATGGCTAGAAATATAAAAAGTTATGGTTCTTGAAAAAAGGGGAGAAAAAAACAAGAAAAAAAACAAAAATGGAAAATCGCCCAGTGTTGAAGGGGTTAAAAATATTATTTTCAATGAGTTCATTCATATATGTCAGTGTTGGATGATATCTTGTTGATAGTAGAGGTGAGCGGATCTAGCAAAATTTGACTTTGCCAAATTACGCTGATTTTACTGGGAAATTTGTTTCACAGTGAAGTTTTGAATCCATCTATGTATTATATTGATGGCTGGACCGTACAATTCAAGCATTTTTTATCATACACCTTTCGTGTCTCCCCTATTTCCTCATAGATTGTAAGTAGAATGAGCGGTGTTCGACTAGAACTGTTCGCCAATCTCAAATTCGAGCTGTTTTGGGCGGTGTTCGAGTCGTTCGACGAACGCGAACGATTTGCAAAAAATTCGTCTGTTCGAGGTTATGTTCGATAACTGTTCGTGCACCAAAAGCGTGTCCTGCATGTCTGGTGCTATTTAGAGCACCAATCATGCAGGGATTGTCTGCCACTCACTGTAATGCCACAGCCATGGTGGTTGTGGCATTACAGTGGTTGCCCAAATCGATGGGAACAGTGCTCACAGTGAAACATGAAAATCCGGCAATTCAGCAGCGGCATACACCGGTACCCAACAATTTAGTACCGAAAGAATAGAGTATCACACATAGATTAGATACATAGAAAAATGTCAGTCACATATATAAGAAGTGCAGTGACAGATTTGGTTACTGTACTTGTCATTTAGTGTTAAAGGATTTATTAAAAAAAATATTAGTGTTTTCATGCACCGTCTCTTTAAAAAAGCCAGCCGGCAATTCATTATCGGTACCCGACAATTTATAACAGAAAGAATAGAGCATCACACAAAGATTAGATACATAGAAACATGTTAGTCACATATATAAGAAGCACAGTGATAGTGTTGATTACTGTACTTGTCATTTAGTGTTAAAATAAAGGATTTATTAAAAAATAAATTGGCGTGGGGTTCCCCGCAATTTTAGTCTCTAACGGAGGTTAAGCAGACGGCTGGGGCAGATGTTTGAAGCCTGGGAAGGGGGTAATACCCACGGGGCAATCAGAAGGTAAAAATAACATTTATTTTTTATTTTATTCATTTTTTTACAGGTTCTATGGTACCTGGGTCTGGATGAGAGTCTCCTCTCCTCCACACCCGGGTACCATCCACACATTGGAAGGCATGGAATGCGCATCTACTTATACAGTGATGCGGAATCCATGCGTTCCAATGCAAGCCAATGGCGGCGACAAAGCAGCGCTTCCGCAAAATAATTGGTAGTGCTGCATTCTTTTCCGCAATGATAATCCGCAGTGGAAATTTCCGCAGCATGTGCATAGCACATGCGGATTATCATTGGGGAATATGGCAGGCCTTCTACCATGCGTTTTTTAAGCGTTTCTGCAGCGCTTTTGCTGCTGCGGAAACTCTTAAAAAATGCATCGTGGGCACACAGCCTTACACTCAACTCACTGCCCACCTGTGACAGCACCCTGCTGCTTGATGCCCACTGTCAAGTCCTCAACATCTTCTTTCCTTTGGTGCACGTATTTTCACTCTAGGTCTGTGTCTTCACTCTAGGCCAGGACTTCTAGCTTCAACAAGGTCTTGGATGTACCTTCATGACATACCAGTTCAGTGGCCTCCAAGACTAATTCAAAGCTGGAAGCCTCAGCCTAGAGCAAAGACACTGGAGATAAAACATGCAATGGCGGAAAGATGAGTTATGGAGGATCAGATGGTGGACAGTGAGTAGCGGAGCAGACAGACAGGTGAGAAGTGAAGTATTAGTTGTTATTTTTTTTTGTTTGTTTTTACCCTTTTGTTGACCGCCTATGGTTCAGCAAAATAGCGTCCGCCATGTTACTGAATTTGCGTACAGTGGAAAAAAATCTGAATTCTGGAGAACACTATTTTTTTAAAAAAATCAAGTAGTATTCAATTCCACTGTATTATACAGTATTTATCCATCGTGTTTTGACAGTAAATATAGAAAATGTGATGAAATGATCAGAATATAGCTGTTAGTATAGCTTCTAATCAATAAATATCATATAATATAATATTTTATATAATAATAAAAATAATACAAAAATAATTAAATACCTGTTAAATATTTAACATGCCATTCAATTCATAGACGGGGCATGTGTAGCAGCAACTCTTAAAAAGAGATTAAACAGCGACTATCCTATCTGACATTGAAAGTGGTCCTCCATGATTTCTACATGCTCTGGCTGATTCTTAGACCAAACAACACATTTTTAAAAGCCTTCGATGCTTAACATATTCTTCACTTGAATTAACATTAAATGTGACTGTGATTCCAACTAACTTTGCATTAGCCAACAGTACAAACAATTAGAAGACTTTTTGTCATATCTTATCAGGGAAATATAACTCTTTCATCACTAATGAGCCGGTCATTCTCCTTCTCTCGGATTCTTGAACTGCTCATTCATTAAATGCAGTCTGTCACCAGATTATTTATATGTAATCTGAGAGCAGCATGATATAGCGGCTGAGACAAAGACTCTGAGAAGCTCTGGAAAGTGACAGAAGTGCACACAAAATAGGGCAATACCATCTGGATGCGGGCACAACACCTATAAAGACAGCTAGCTGGAGGAAAAGGTTCTTCCAGAGGTATAATGGCAAAAATGGAAGCTGGCATGTTTAGGCGGGCTGCGCTGTGGGAATGAAAAGCCTTGGGATTCTAAACTGGTTTTTATTAGTACCAATGTGTTTCTGCGCCAGACCGATGCCTTTCCAAAGGTATGAAACCAAGTGACACTTCAATCTTTTGCCAAATATTCCAGCGTTGTGTTACTTGCTGTTCTGCATGTTGTAATTTTGATACGATTACTGTTTTTGCACAGAATGCTGTGCACTGTATAACCCCACCCATAGCATTGATTGGCATCTTTCTGTGTACAATGTACATTGACAGAAAGCTATCAAACAGTAATGGGGCGGGGTTACACAGATCAGTTGACTAGATGGCATGAGACACCTAGTCCTGTAAATATAATTATGATATCAAAAATTCTGGCAAAGCTGAGAAATTAGAACGTTTATAGAAAAATAGACCAGTTTTGAGGAGAAAACTGTGTTAACATAAAACCTCAAAAGTATCAAAATATATACTTTAGATACCTAAAAGTGGACAAACAACATACAAATATCCACACAGTGTGTACAAAAAACAGAGCACTGGTACATCGCTTAGTGCCTTCTAAGGAGTATCGATAACAATTCTAATTCCACAGAATAACTGCAGACCTCTAAATGATATACTCCTAATTTCAATAGATAATCACATAAAGGTAAGGGTTATTAATATATATTCAAGATAATCATCAGTGCAGGGCAGTGCAGTGAAGGATAGGAGTATATCTTTTAGAGGTCTGCAGTTATAAAATTAGAATTTTAAATGATCCTCTCATTTCTACTATTAACACTTCTATTTTTTATAGCATTCTTACCTTGCAGAATTGTTTCCACAACTGCTTAAAACTTTTGTACAGTTTTTTATGTGTATATATTTTTTATGCTTATTATATTAATAGCTGAGGTTATTAATCATTAGTTTTATTTTTAGTGACAATCTAATCAATTTTTATGAGTTTGATAATGATGCATTTTTACTTCACAATTCGAGAATAAGAGTTGCTTCAGACAACTGTGCAAAGGAATCTATGCAAGGACCACAATGCACAGACACATGTAGCATCTGCGTCTCGGCCCCCTGCCAGGCAGAGACGCCGTCCCCCCTACCGCCGCAGTCCTGCTCCGGCATCTTCCGGCCTCCTTGCTGCTGCTGGTGCATGCAACTTCCCTGGCACTGTGCTTAGGGCGCCCGCACACTCCCTCCCACTTAAAGGGGCCGCACGCGCAATCCTAAAAATTCCCCGACCAATGGTCGGAGGACTTTCTCTATAAAAGGCACCTCCTCCAATATGGTGCCCGTGCAAGGTTATTGCTCTGTTATGCTTACTTTTCTTCAGCCCTCAGGTCCTCTGCAAGTCAGTTCTGTCCGCCAGTCTGTTCTTCAGTCAAGTCCACCAGTCTGACTACTTTCCAGCCCGACAGTCTACCTACAGTCCAGTCCGCCAGTCTGTCCATGGGCTCTGCCCACCTGCTTACCTGGAAGCACATGCTGTTACTTGCTGTGCCTGCCAGCCTGCTTACCTGGAAGCACCTGCCTGTCACATGCCGTGCCAGCCCGCTTGCTTACCTGGAAACACCTGCCTGTCCCCTGCCGTGCCCGCTTGCCTGTTTACCTGGAAGCACCTGCCTGTTACCTGTTGTGCCCGCCAGCTTGCCTACCCGGGGCACCTGTCTGGCTTTCAGCTGAATCAGCCTGCCTGTCTACCCGGACCACCCGTCAGCCTGCCTGCTGTGCTCTTCCGCTGTACCAGTCAGTTCCTGCCTTCTGACCTGTGGGACTCACCTGCTCTGATACAAGGTCGGTCCCAGAATGGCACCTGGTCCCTCTGCTCGGTCCCTACCTGGTTCATGGAGGCGACTGAGCCGCCGTGAGACCTTCATCAGGCCGAGTAGATACTTAGTCACGCCCCTCTGGTCCCTCCTTGTACCGCAGCACAGTGGTTCCACCACCCAGATCCGTAACAACACATACTGGCAGATGCTCTCCAAACCCAAGCATAACAGTATCATAGACATATACGAAGCTGTCACATACGGGTTGGGAAACTCACGGCCAGTCTATGCATTGCAGTCCTTGCTTGGACTGATTTTCACAGATGTCTGTAGACAAATGTGAGCCTTTCCCATATGACAGCCTTTCTATTTATGTATTTATAGTTGTTTGATTTTAATTTAAGCTGTATAAGCCTGAAGAAGACCTTAGCAAGACTTTGAAACACGTAACTGTGCACCTTATGGAGATTCACATTTGAAGAAATTGGATCCTGTTGAAGCGCTGTGCTGTTGGAGTAAATCAATTCTTCAGGTTTTTTTATTCACAATGTATTTCAACGTTGTACCGGGGTCTTAATCAAGTGAAAAACATTTTGCCAGTACGACGTTGAAACGTCCACCTACATGTTCATACAATTTTATCCAATTTCTACTGGTGGATTTATCCATTAACCACAGGTCAGCAGCAGCTGTTTTTCTTCATGCCTACATAAGAGACAACTCCACCGGGTAAGCATAACCAGCACTCTCCGACTATCCCTCCATAAGGTATCAACCTATTGTGCGCTCTGATTCCCACTTCTAAATTTACACAATATAAGAAATAGAATTTAATGCTAAATGTACTGTTAATTAGAGCATTTACTGTCATACTACAAGACTCAGCACTTCATCGGCATTTGTCATAAATGGGTCCTTTTTATGGAATTGAAAGTGTATATTCTTCGGATGCGCAGAGATGGGAGAGCAGGAATCCTTCATATCTCCATATGCAGTGTATGGGAGACATCATAGCAACAAGAATCAGCCCACAATCTCAGAGAGGACTGAAAATTAGAGATAGAGCTTGCAGAGAGGAAAACAGGTGAAAAATGCAGAATGCAAGTTATATAATAGATAGACAATTTTTACTGAAAATACATCTATAACAACCTCTACTATTTAAGTTAAATAAAGCAAACTCATATTATTACAAAGCAATTACATTAAGGATTATTAAATGTAATCTTTTAATTATAAAATAGTGCATGGGTGAGTAGATGGCTTTAATATATTGACATGTTCAGCACCAAAACAAGTCTTTAGAATTCACTCTCTTCCCTATTAGAGGTGAAGCTTCACTTTAACACATAAATGGTTGTTTATTAAATATCTCATAACATATCTTGATATATTTTTATACATTGTAATAATTTTACAGTTTTAATGTAAGTTACATCATTTTACAGATGAAACTACTAATAAAAATAAAATGCAAATTAAATAGACTTAATAGATGTAAAATAAATTTGCATTTAAAGTTTCATGTTTTTTACTTTTTACATAATTTTTACGCCATTTTTGAATGTGTTAATACATGATTAAGAAAGTAGAATAGTTTCTCTGCTACAGCTAAGCATCTTCCATATTTACAGGTAAACACTTCTGAGCAGAAGCGTGAACATTTCCTTAGGCAATAGTAAATTAATTATGTCACATCACTGATTTGCCTTATTGTGTGGTGAAACTAATTGATGTAATTTTGAAATAATGCACAATGATATAATTCAATTTATTGTAAGTATAATTGATGCATATCTAGGTTTAAATTGTAAGCTTCATAGCAGGATGGACTTGATTGATGTTGATTGTTATAAGCTTACCTTGCACGTATATTGTTGTAAATAGATTTTTCTCTTTGATTCAGGGCTTGGTTAAATCATTATATGACATTTAATCATAACCAGTATCAACCTTCAGTCAAAAAAAATATGTAATTTTATAATTTTGTTGAATTAATTGCAGCTCACTGTGTAATGTAATGAGTGTACATTTTGTTAAATTCTTAATATACTGTATAATAAAAATAATAATGATGATTATAATTAGAAAACTGTGTGGACATTTTCTTTTTATAATGGACAAGGTATACAAAAGAAAAAATGTCATACAAATAATTATACACCATGTAAATTAAAATTTCAACCCAAAGTTCCAGAAATTCCAAAAAGGCTTGCTGAGTGAACTAAGTATTGCATAGAGTGTAAGGACCCAGTGCATAATATAACACAATACAAAAGTTTAACACTAGAGATGAGCGAATATTTAGACATTCGCCGATTTTATTCGTCGAACATTCGTTGAACATTTCCGAACACCATTTTATTCAATGGGGGGACAAAAAAAAGCATATACAACACCTTCAAATGAGACCAAAAGCTGCCAAAACATATCAAATTAGGGGTAGACACCAGGAAAGTGCCATCAATTGACCCAAAGTACAAGTACTACAATTATTATTACTATTACAGCGACATTTATTCCGTGGCGTGTTACATGTGAAAAGGGGTAACCGACTAGTACAAGAAGAGAGAGGACCCTGCCTGCGAGAGTGCACAAGAAATGTACAAGAGATTGATGAGGGTACAGTAGGTCAGGGTACAGCTAGTTGTGCAGCGGTATGCTGGAGCGAGGGTTACAGCAAATTGTACGCTTGTCACAAGAAGTGGATCTTCAGCTTCATTTTCAAGGTTGCCATGGTAGGCAACAGTCTGATGTGTTGGGGTACAGCATTATCACAGTAGGGGAGATGCACGGGACAAATATCCTGAGATCCTAAATCATGGTAAGCTTCCAGGAGCTCACAACTGAGCAGTTTAACCCCTACATCAATTAATATGAAGGCGAAAGACTTCTAATGAGTGCAGGAGTGGGAGGAATCAGACGCTGCTGTCTTTTGTCTCCTCTCTCGCATGGTAAACCCATGACACCTTGTAAGCTTCAACACAATGTTCACAAGGTAGACATCAGTGGTGGTCAGTCTCCTAGACAATGAGCTAACTCCTTTATGATGATAGAGGATAACATCTGCAAGTAGTGTGTATGTTCTCCCCATGTTTGCGGGGGTTTCCCACAGGTTCTCCGGTTACCTCCTCATTAAAAAAGCAGCCATACAGGAGTGTTCACAGTTCAAAAAATTAGGGCCTGACACCACTTTTTCCATGGCCATCAGATTGGAGATGGTGGAGATCCACCTCATACCTTTGTCATGTGTGAGAGGAAACAATCTTTTACGTGACTACAACTGTGCGACCGAGAGCTTACTGCAGTGCAAAGAGAGGGCAAAGTACGGTGAAACAGACAAACTGCTGGACCATGAGTGAGGAGCAAGGGGACATGTAATGGTGGATTGAGAAACATGTGGTGTGCTAGGTGAAACAAACACAGCAGGCATGTCTACTTCCATTACAGCTGATGGGCTCTCACTCAGCCTGATTGGAGCAGGTAGAGAACCAGAATTTCTGCAGTGGGAGACCTGCGTGACAATACTTGGCACAGTAACAGAGGAGGAGGAATAAGCAGCGGATGTGGTTGATTGTGCGGCTGATGGATGTAGAGGTCCGCATTTTATCGGAGTGAGATTGCCAGAGTAATACATGTTGATTGTGCATGTGAAGGTTCATGCATGTAGTAGTCAAATTATTGCACTTTTTAGCTCTACTGAGTTTTTTTATTGCAAAGTTTGCAGATAATTAGAGCTGGCTCATCCTTTGCGGTCTCAAAAAAGGCACAGGCTAGGCAACCCTTGCTGCCCGTGCGAGCTGCAGACCCAAGACTGCTGCTGGTCACTACCACGGTTATTGCTAAGGATGCAGTGCTCCTCGTACTTGCATCTCTCCATGCATGTGCCGGAGGACGCAACATACCCTCCTTGTATTCTTACTCCTCCACCTTCTCAGACGAGCTACTTAGCTGTGTGCCTCTGGGTTCACACCAAGTTGGATGTACAACCTCATCATCATCCAATGTGTTATCCCATTACTCGCCCTCATAGTCACCCTCCTCCTCTTCTTGCCCTGACAGCACAGTAGAGTCGAAGGTCAGGAAACTGTTCATATCCATTTTTTTTCTCCTGTATGGAGAACAATATTTTCCCCAAACAATTTTAAGTTGAGATGTAGTCTGCTTTAAATTTACATATTGAGCTTATCAGGTTTGTGTACTCAGGTGCAGAGAAGAATATCTGCCACAAACAATTTTACGTTGAGATGTTATCTGCTTTATATACTCATTTTGAGTTTATCAGGTCTGTGTACCCCTGTGTGGAGAAGAATATCTGACCCAAACAATTTTAAGTTAAGATGTAGTCTGCTTTATATACCCATTTTGAGTTTATCAGTTCTGTGTACCACTGTGTGGAGAAGTAAATGTGCCACAAACAATTTTAAGTTGAAATGTAGTCTGCTTTATATACCAATTTTGAGTTTATCAGGTCTGTGTACCACTGTGTGGAGAAGTATGTGTGCCCCAAACAATTTTATGTTGAGATGTAGTATGCTTTATATAGCCATTTTGAGTTTAACAGGTCTGTGTACCCCTGTGCAGAGAAGATTATCTGCCCCAAACAATTTTAAGTTGAGATGTAGTCTGCTTTATATAGCCATTTTGAGGCTTTCAGGTCTGTGTACCCCTGTGTGAAGAAGAATGTCTGCCACAAACAATTTTAAGTAGGGATGTAGTCTGCTTAATAAACCCATTTTGAATTTTTCAGGCCTGTGTACTCCTGTGTGAATAAGAATATCTGCCCCAAACAATTTAATGCTGAGATGTAGTCTGCTTTAAATACCCATTTTGAGCTTATCAGGTCAGTGTACCGCTGTGTGGAGGACAATATCTGGACCCAAAAAATTAATTTCACTAGAGTATAACTATTACTAATTTTAAGTTGAGATGTAGTATGCTTTATATAGCCATTTTGAGTTTAACAGATTAGTGTACCCTTGTGCAGAGAAGATTATCTGCCCCAAACAATTTTAAGTTGAGATGTAGTCTGCTTTATATACTAATATTGAGTTAATTAGGTTTGTGTACTCCGGTGCGGAGAAGAATATCTGCCCCAAACAATTTTAAGTTGAGATGTAGTCTGCTTTATATACCCATTTTGAGTTTAGCCGGTCTGTGTACCACTGTGTGGAGAAGTATATGTGCCCAAAACAATTTTAAGTTGAGATGTAGTCTTCTTTATATAGCCATTTTGAGTTTATCAGGTCTGTGTACCGCTGTGTGGAGAAGTCTGTGTGCCCCAAACAATTTTAAGTTGATATGTAGTCTGCTTTATATAGCCATTTTGAGTTTATCAGGTCTGTGTACCCCTGTGTGGAGAAGAATATCTGACCCAAACAATTTTAAGTTGAGATGTAGTCTGCTTTATATACCAATTTTGAGCTTATCAGGTCTGTGTAACACTGTGTGGAGAAGAATGTGTGCCCCAAACAATTTTAAGTTGAGATATAGTATGCTTTATATAGACATTTTGAGTTAAACAGATTTGTGTACCCCTGTGCAGAGAAGAATATCTGCCCCAAACAATTTTAAGTTGAGATGTAGTCTGCTTTATATACTAATAGTGAGTTAATCCGGTTTGTGTACTCCTGTGCAAAGAAGAATATCTGCCCCAAACAATTTTAAGTTGAGATGTAGTATGCTTTATATAGGCATTTTGAGTTTAACAGATTTGTGTACCCCTGTGCAGAGAAGAATATCTGCCCCAAACAATTTTAAGTTGAGATGTAGTCTGCTTTATATACCCATTTTGAGTTTATCAGGTCTGTGTACCACTGTGTGGAGAAGTATATGTGCCCAAAACCATTTTAGGTTGAGGTGTAGTCTTCTTTATATAGCCATTTTGAGTTTATCAGGTCTGTGTACCGCTGTGTAGAGAAGTCTGTGTGCCCCAAACAATTTTAAGTTGAGATGTAGTCTGCTTTATATAGCCATTTTGAGTTTATCAGGTCTGTGTACCCCTGTGTGGAGAAGAATATATGACCCAAACAATTTTAAGTTGAGATGTTATCTGCTTTATATACTCATCTTGAGTTTATCCGGTCCCTGTACTCCTGTGCAAAGTAGAATATCTGCCCCAAACAATGTTAAGTTGAGATGTAGTCTGCTTTATATACCAATTTTGAGTTTATCAGGTCTGTGTACCACTGTGTGGAGGAGAATGTGTGCCCCAAACAAATTTAAGTTGAGATGTAGTATGCTTTATATAGCCATTTTGAGTTAAACAGGTCTGTGTACCCCTGTGCAGAGAAGAATATCTGCCCCAAACAATTTTAAGTTGAGATGTAGTCTGCTTTATATACTAATATTGAGTTAATCTGGTTTGTGTACTCCTGTGCGGAGAAGAATATCTGCCCCAAACAATTTTAAGTTGAGATGTAGTCTGCTTTATATACTCATTTTGAGTTTATCAGGTCTGTGTACCACTGTGTGGAGAAGTATATGTGCCCCAAACAATTTTAAATTGAGATGTAGTATGCTTTATATAGCCATTTTGAGTTTAACAGGTCTGTGTACCCCTGTGCAGAGAAGAATATCTGCCCCAAACAATTTTAAGTTGAGATGTAGTCTGCTTTATATAGCCATTTTGTGGTTTTCAGGTCTGTGTACCCCTGTGTGAAGAAGAATGTCTGCCACAAACAATTTTAAGTAGGGATGTAGTCTGCTTAATATACCCATTTTGAATTTTTCAGGCCTGTGTACTCCTGTGTAAATAAGAATATCTGCCCCAAACAATTTAATGCTGAGATGTAGTCTGCTTTATATACCCATTTTGAGCTTATCAGGTCTGTGTACCGCTGTGTGGAGAACAATATCTGGACCCAAAAAATTAATTTCACTAGAGTATAACTATTGTAGAGGAGACCAAAACTTCTTCCACTACAACCAACCCAGCACAAGGAGACCCAATCAGGAGTGTTCACATTTCCCTAAATTAGTGCCTAACACCATCGAAGTGACATCAATGTCACTACAGTAGAAATAGTATAATTGGGACTGACACTTCTTCCCCTACAGCCAGCCCAGTAAATGGAGACCCAATCCGGAGTACTCCCATTTGAAAACATTTGGGCCTAAAACCACCAGAGTGCCATCGATTTCACTCGGGGACCGACACCTCTTCCACTACAGCCAACCCAATAGATGGACAACCAATCAGGATTCCCCACATTTCCAAAAATTAGTGGCAGACACCAACAAAGTGGCATCAAGTTCAGTACAGTAGAAATTGTACAATTAGCAATGACACCTCTTCCCCTACAGCCAACCCAGTAGATCGGGACCCAATCAGACCCTACTCCATCCTGCCCCAAATCCAACCTAAAAAATTTTGGGCATCAGTGCAAATGTTTTCCTCCTCTTCTTGACTATGTGAATATTTGAAGTAAACTTCTGATGCCCATGGTATAGAATGGGTGAACAGTTCTATAGACTCACCCATCTGTGGTTCGCTACAGTCAGTTAAGAACTTGGACAGTTGTGATGCATGGGGAAGCAAGGGTAATTGGGGTGCCACCTCTGTGTACTGTACTGTGTGTGATGTTGAGGTAGAGGAAGAAGAGGAGAGGCCACTTGAAGCAGCGCTTGCCATCCACTGGAGCACCTGCTCTTTCTGACCCTTATCAACAAGGCGTATCGCTGTGCGGCTGCCAAAGAAAGGGGGAGGAGTAGCCCATTGACTAAAAGAAGTTTTCAGTTGTTTTCGGATAGGAAATGACGGTGTTGGTTCACTAGTGCTTTCACTAACATTACCACCTACCCAACGTGTACCTTGAACACCAAGCTCATTCCCCCTTCCACTACGACCTCTCTTTTTCCCACTCATGTTGCTCAGATACTGTGGTAGGAGCATGCTATTAGCAAAACAAAATTAGATTTTTTCCTCTGCAACAGCTCTGCACACACCTGAATTTCAGTGGCACTAAATGACAAGGTAAGATATGGCTCGTGTATAATGTTACTAACAGAACAAAGTGTTTTTTTTAGTGTGGATGAGGTCTGTATAACATAGGAGATATTATCCAAAATATTTCAAACTGAGATATCCTTGCTGTTTAAGGTTAGGAACTGAACAAAGTATTTTTTCAGTGTGATGAGGCCTGTATAACATACGAGTAGTGATGGGCGAGCACTAAAATGCTCAGTTCTCGATACTCGGGTCGAGCAAATTGGAATGCTCGGGTGCTCGAACCGAGCAATGACCCCAATGAAAGTCTATGGGAAACTCGAGCATTTTTCAGGCGGCATTCACCGCGGTGGTCTGCAGAGGACTAAAAATTGCCTAAATTGATGGAAACAGTGCTCAAATGACATGGGAACAGCATGGGGAAGACCCCTGGAAGCATTTCTGACTCCCAGGTCACTGCTGTCAACAACGTTGTCAGAGGTATTATGCCACTTTTACGGACTCAAAATAAAACATACAAAAACGAAACCAAAATGGATATTCCTGGGAAATATGTTAAGGAACATCCTTTCCAGGGTAATAACTTGTATATAAGGCAAAATAAATAACCAAAACCAAAAATACTCCTCCACACCATGGGCTATGTTCACACATAGCGTTTTTGATGCGTTTTTGCAATTTTGCATTGCTTTCAACCATGACAAAAGCATTCACCGGGAAATGTCATTTTAACATTTTACAACCTTATCTGGCCATGTGGTGTTTGAGACATGATCAGGCACATCCTATTTCATTTATAAAGGAGGGACTCTGAAAGTCACAAGGCCTATTTTTATAGGGCCATCAGGCGGCCTTTACTATTCTTAAAGGGTCAGCAGTCGGCTATGCTTTGTTTTTCCCATTACTAAAGAGTGGGTCTCCTATACTGTTATTGCGTACGCAGTGAGTGGCAGGGCTGCCCAAAATTTGGATGCACTCCAATACCCCTTTGAAAATTTGCACGCACCCCAATACCACTTTGAAGAGAATTAGAGGGGGGCCTCCTGAAAACAATGTTCCCATTATTAGGAAGTGGGTCTCCCATACTGTTTCCCTATGCAGTAAATGCAAGGGCTGCCTAAAATTAAGATCTATTCCAATGCCCCTTGGAAGAGAGACGTAGAGGAGGACCTCCTAAAAAAAAATGTTCCCAATATTAGGAAGTGGGTCTCCCATTGTGTTGCCGATGCAGTGAATGCAAGGGTTGCCAAAAATTTGGAGGCACTCCAATGCCTTTTGGAAGTGACGTGGAAGTCAGAGGGCCTCTTGAAAATGGGAATTGGATGTTTTGCCCCCAGCAGTTCGCCCCCAGCAGTGTGCCCCCAGCAATTCGCCCTCGGGTACATTTCGCCCCCGCACATTTCATCCCCAGCATTTGGCCCACAGGATGTTTTGCCCCCGCACATCTCTCCCCCGCACATATCGCCCCCAGTTCGAAACGTCCGGGAGTGAAATGTGTGGGGGCGAAATGTACCTGGGGGTGAACAGATGGGGGCGAACAGCTGGGGGCAAATTGCTGGGGGCGAACTGCTGGGGGCGAAACTTCCTATAACCTGAAAAAATGTTTCCATTATTAGGAAGTGGGTCTCCCATTGTGTTTGCCTATGCAGTTAATGCAAGGGTTGTCAAAAAATTGGAGGCACTCCAATGCACCTTGGAAGAGATGTGGAGATCAGAGGGCCTCCTGAAAACAATGTTCCCATGGTTAGGAAGTAGGTCTCCCATTCTGTTTGCCTATGCAGTGAATGCAAGGGTTTCCAAAAATTTGGAGATACTCCAACGCCCCTTGGAAGAGACGTAGAGGGCCTCATGAAAAAATGTTCCCATTATTAGGAAGTGGGTCTTCCATAGTGTTGTACTATGCAGTGAATGCAAGGGCTGCCAAAAATTGGGAGGCACTACAATGCACCTTGGAAAAGATTTGGAGGAGGGCCTCATAAAAAATATGTTCCCATTAGAAAGGAGCGGGCCTCCTATACTTGTAATGCCCATGCACTAAGTGTATGGGCTGACAAACATTTAACCCTGGGGGGTATACATGAACATACTGTATAAAAAAATTTTTTACCGGCATCATAAACACACTTTAAAAAAATTATGTGGGTGTTGCATCTTGGACCGTGGTCACCCTGGTGATATGGTGGTGGAAGATGAGGATGAGGAGAAGGAGGAGGACAAGAGCAAATAGCCAAAATCAGGAAGCATATACTCATGTGTGGGTGTGAAAAGGTGCATGGAAATACACCTCCGAAAAAAAGACACTGGATTTGAGTTTATGTTACGCTGCTATCATACAGTGGTGTTGAGAAGTCTGGCCCAATCCAGTCCTTGTTCATTTTTATAAGAGTCAGCCTGTCAGCATTTTCAGTTGACAGGCAGATGCGCTGATCAGTTATACAGTGGTGGCCAAAAGTATTGGCACCCCTGCAATTCTGTCAGATAATACTCAATTTCTTCCTGAAAATGATTGCAATCACAAATTCTTTGGTATTAATATCTTCATTTAATTTGTCTTCAATGAAAAAACACAAATATAATTGCCCTAAAGCGAAATTGGATATAATTCCACACCAAACCTAAAAAAGAGGGTGGACAAAAATATTGGCACTGTTTGAAAAATCATGTGATGCTTCTCTAATTCAAGTAATTAACAGCACCTGTAACTTACCTGTGGCACCTAACAGGTGTTGGCAATAACTAAATCACACTTGCAGCCAGTTAACATGGATTAAAGTTGACTCAACCTCTGTCCTGTGTCCTTGTGTGTACCACATTGAGCATGGAGAAAAGAAAGAAGACCAAAGAACTGTCTGAGGACTTGAGAAACCAAATTGTGAGGAAGCATGAGTAATCTCAAGGCTACAAGTCCATCTCCAAAGACCTGAATGTTCCTGTGTCTTCCGTGCGCAGTGTCATCAAGAAGTTTAAAGCCCATGGCACTGTGGCTAACCTCCCTTAGATGTGGACGGAAAAGAAAAATTGATGAGAGATTTCAATGCAAGATTGTGCGGATGGTGGATAAAGAACCTCGACTAGCATCCAAACAAGTTCAAGCTGCCCTGCAGTCCGAGGGTACAACAGTGTCAACCCGTACTATCCGTCGGCGTCTGAATGAAAAGGGACTGTATGGTAGGATACCCAGGAAGACCCCACTTCTTACCCTGAGACATAAAAAAGCCAGGCTGGAGTTTGCCAAAACTTACCTGAGAAAGCCTAAAACGTTTTGGAAGAATGTTCTCTGCTCAGATGAGACAAAAGTAGAGCTTTTTGGGAAAAAGCATCAACATAGAGTGTACAGGAAAAAAAGAGGCATTCAAAGAAAAGAAAACGGTCCCTACAGTCAAACATGGCAGAGGTTCCCTGATGTTTTGGGGTTGCTTTGCTGCCTCTGGCACTGGACTGCTTGACGGTGTGCATGGCATTATGAAGTCTGTAGACTACCAACAAATTTTGCAGCATAATGTAGGGTACAGTGTGAGAAAGCTGGGTCTCCCTCAGAGGTCATGGGTCTTCCAGCAGGACAATGACTCAAAACACACTTCCAAAAGCACTATAAAATGGTTTGAGAGAAAGCACTGGAGACTTCTAAGGTGGCCAGCAATGAGTCCAGACCTGAATCCCATAGAATACCTGTGGAGAGATCTCAAAATGGCAGTTTGGAGAAGGCACCCTTCAAATATCAGGGACCTGGAGAAGTTTGCCAAAGAAGAATGGTCTACAATTCCAGCAGAGCATTGTAAGAAACTCATTGATGGTTACCGGAAGCGGTTGTTCGCAGTTATTTTGGCTAAAGGTTGTGCAACCAAGTATTAGGCTGAGGGTGCCAATACTTTTGTCTGGCCCATTTTTGGAGTTTTGTGTGAAATGATCAATGATTTGATTTCATTCTCTTTTGTGTTTTTTCCTTGCAAGCAAATTAAATGAAGATAATAATACCAAAGAATTTGTGATTGCAATCACTTTCAGGAAGAAACTGAGTATTATCTGACAGAATTGCAGGGGTGCCAATACTTTTGGCCACCACTGTAATTCCACCAATGACACTAAAAACCCGCTCTGATAAAACGCTAGCGGCAGGGCAGGCCAGGACCTAAAAGGCGTAGAGAGCCAGTTCATCCCATGTATCCAGCTTGGATACCCAATAATTCTAAAGCACAGAGGAATCACGGAGGACGCTGGTACGGTTGGCAAGGTACTCTCTGAGCATCTTCCCAAACTTTGCACTCCTATGAGAGTACCCCGCACCTCAGGGCCTGTGCGATGGAAGGGGGCTGAGTAAACTGTCCCAGAACTTTGACAGTGTTCCCCTGCCTCTGCTGGATTGCATTTGTGTCTCTATTGGCTATACTCCTTGGTTGTCCAACAAACTGTGACCTCTGTCGCCAGCATTTTCAGATGGGAATGTATTTAATCGTTCCGCAACAAGGGCCACTAGTACTGCCCCATTTTTTGTAGACCTGTCCACCTCAGGAATAAGGGATATAAAGTTCTCCTTGTAGCGTGGGTCTAGAAGTGACACCAACCATTAATGACTGTCAACCAAAATTTTGAGAACATAAGGGTCACGGGAAAGGCAGCGTAACATTAACTCAGCCATGCGTGCCAGACTGCTAACAGGCAAGACTTCAGTGTCCTCACCAAGAGGACGACTGACCATGCTGTCCTCCTCATCCTCCTCCCTGTCCTCAGGCCATTCACGCTGAACAGACGGCATGACAGTTGTGCAGGTAGTACCATCAACAGCACATGGAACTAGCTCCTGTCCTTCCTCCTCCTCTTCCTCATTGTCACCCAATACATGTTGGGATAAGATGAGGCTGGGCTGTGTATAATGCCCTGTATGAATCCTTGCTCCATCTCATCGTGCTCCTCCTGCAATGCATCCTCATTGATTGAGAGCAGAGAGTGTTTCAGAAGACAAAGAAACGGGATGGTGATTCTAATTAAGGCGTCATCACCGCTCACCATCTTGGTGGAGTCCTCAAAGTTTTGGAGGATGGTACATATGTCTGAAAACCATATCCACTCCTGAGGTCTTTTGTGTGGAGGCTGAACTGAATACCGACGGCCTTGTTAATACTGGTAGTCAACAACTGCCCTCTTCTGCTCACAAATCCTTCCCAACATTTGCAGAGCAGAGTTACAACGCATGGGAACCTCACACAACAGTCGGTGAGCCAGAAGCTGCAAACGCTGCTGAAGCAAAGCAAGGGTGGCAGAAACTGTAGCTGACATTCTAAAATGGGCACACAGATGGTGTACTTTGACAAGCACATCCGGCAGCTCCGGGTAGGTTATGAGAATCAGCTGAACCACGAGGTTAAGCACATGGGCTAGGCATGGTACATGTGTCAGCTCGCCTCGCCTCAGAGCCGCCACCAGGTTCCAGCAATTGTCACACACGACCATGCTGGGCTGTAGGTTCAGTGGTGTCAGCCACAGATCTGCCTGCTCTTTCAGAGCTGTCCACAACTCTTCAGCATTGTGCGGTTTGTCATCTAAGCATATTAGCTTCAGCACAGCCGGCTTGGCTGCTGCAGTGCTTCCAGCTTGTGACTGATGTGGTCATTTCGGAGATGGAGGCTGAAAATGAGGAGGAGGCTGAGCAGGATGACGTGCAGGAGTTGTAGACTGTGGGGGCAACCCTGATTGACCTTGGGCAATCCTCGGCTTTTGGAGGATGTGTTCCGTCCCATGGTCTGACTGGGTCCCAGCTTCCACTATGCTAACACAGTGTGCCAGCAGCGAGATGTACCATCCCTGCCCACAAGCACTTGTCCACTTGTCCGTGGTTAGGTGCACTTTCCCTGTAACTGCATTGCTGAGGGCATGGCTAATGTTTGGGACACGTGCTTGTGTACTGCGGGGACGGTACACCGGGAGAAATAATGGCGGCTGGGGACCGAGTACCGAGGGACGGCTGCAACCATCAGGTTGCGGAAAGCTTCCACCTCCACGAGCCTAAAAGTCAACATTTCGAGTGTAAGCAGTAGCGAAATGTGGGAATTTAGTAGTGTGGCCTGTTGTGCATTGCTGCGTATTTGTGCTCCACGGACTGGCGTATGAACAACTGAATGCTGCGCTGGGACAAGCACGTGCTTGCTAATGGTGCTCGTTGAGAGTGTGAAATGACAGGTGCAGGGCAGGAGGCATCTTCGCATGCACTATGGACAGGGTTTGGCCCATAAAGTCGGGTGCTTTGCTGCCTTGTGCCTGATCATGCTGGTGATGGTCAGGCTGGTAGTTTTGCTACCCCTGCTGATGCTTGCCTGGCAGGTGGTGCAAATTGTCTTTTTGGGGTTATCGGCAAAGTCTTTAAAAAACAACCAAACTCGGGAAGACTTAAAAGTTATACTGGCAACTTTGGTCGTGTTGGTGTTACGGGGAATGGTTGTCCGCCTTATTTCATCTGTCAACACACTGCTTCTTCCTGCCTGTTGGGGTGCTCTGCCTCCCTCCCACTGTGTGATGCTGTCCTCACTCTGCATGTCCTCATGCCATGTTGGACATATCATCCACCACCTCATCTTCCACTTCCACACCCTGGTACTCCTCCTGACTTTCTGGCAATTGTGTCTCATCATCGTCCACCTCTTGTGACACTTTCCCACTGTCGCCTTCATAAGACCGTGGCTGCTCAAATATTTGGGCATCGCTACATGCGATCTCCTCTTACCCCGCTTCAAGTGGACCAGGCGAGAGGCCCGAATCTATAAATAGAAAAGTGAACAGCTCTTCGGAGTGTCCAATTGTGGGATCAGTTGTCTCTGAGCACTCAGCATGGTGGGAGGAAGGAGGATCAGGGTGAGGAATATGCGTTCCAGACTCACGGCTACTGAGACTTCACTGTGTGGAAGACAGGGTGGTGGTGGTGGTGGCTAAGTGACTGGAAGCATTATCTGCTATCCAACCAATAACTTTTTCACACTGCTTTGTGTTCAATATTGGTCCTTTATTAATTGGGACAGGAAGGTCGAGCGAGAAGATGTTGGTGTTTATTGTGGCACAATTTCAAAATGCCCACGGCCTCGGCCTCGGCATGCACTATCACCATCACATCCAGTTCCCCGTCCCTTGCCTCGTGCCTTACCCATTTTAAATGGAGGACAATATCTTCCATGCTCACTGCAAATGGCTGAATTTGGAGCGAACTTATATGTGGTCCATGTGATGGACAAACCACAATTTTAAATAGCTGGCCTGTAGGTAAGTATTTTTAAAAGCAAACTGATGTCAATAACTTTGCTGACACATCGAAACAAAATTTTAATGGAGGCCTGAAATGGCAGAATTTTCAACGCAATTATATGTGATCCGTGTGTTGGACAGACCACAGTTTTAAATAGTTGGCCTGTAGGTAACTACTTTTAACAGCAAATTAGTGTCAACAACTTCACCGACACACTGCAACAAATTTTTAATGGAAGCCAGAAATGGCAGAATTTTCAGTGCAAATATATGTGACAGACAATCCCTGCATGTTGATTGGCGCTCTAAACAGCGCCAAACATGCAGGGCGAGGACCCGAACTCCCACCAAGCAACCCCGGTGATACTCGGCGAGCGCCGAGCATCTCGAGCAGTGAGATGCTTGGATAAGCACCAAGCAGTAGCGAGCCTGCTCGCTTATCACAATTTCGCAATTTCAAAAGGAGATGTCCTCTACTGTATCACATTACTAGGGGAAGAAAGTATATTTTTTGTTTTACTGTGAATGAGGTCTGTATAATATAGGAGATATTCTGAAAAACTATTTCAAATTGAGATGTCCCTACTGTATAACGTTAGGAACCTAACAAAGTATTTTTTTAGTGTGGATGATGCCTTTATAACATACCAGATATTCTCCAAACTATTTCAAACTCAGATCTAGCCTTCTGTATCACGTTAGCAACAGCAAAAAATATATTTTTCTACTCTGCATAAGCTCAGAATACAGCTGAATTTCACTACCTTTAAAAGGACTAGGTGATTTATAGCAGAGTATAACCCATTTGCAACAAAAAAAAACATTTTTTGAACTCAGCCTAGAAACAGAATTATTATTTTTTTACTCTGAAAACAGCTGAAGTTCACCGCCACTAATGTAGTAGCTGACGTATACCAGAGTGTATGACGTTTGCCACACAAAAAAAATCTTTGGTGGACTCGACCTAGCAAAACAAAAAATATTTTTTTTACTCTGAAAACAGCTGAGGTTCACCATCAATAAGATAGTAGGTGGCTTTTAACAAAGTGTATCACGTTTGCCACACAAAAAATCTTTGTTGGACTGTGGCTAGTAACAGAAAAAAATATATTTATTTTATAATACGAGACAGGCCTTGAGTTGCTTAGGGGCTCACTTGAGTTCCATTATGACTTTTCTGACTACTATACTCCTTGCTCTTATAGTGTTCTTTGGTGGTAGACCACTCCTGGGGGGAAAATTGGTAAATATTAATAATTTGTACACATTCTGTATGATTATTGATTGATGAAGTCTAAACTCTTTAAAAATGATTTTGAAACCATTTCCAGGGAGATAAGTCTCAGCAACTCTTCTCTAGAGATGAGCGAATATGTTCAAAAAACAATCGCCAATTTCAAATTTGGCACGAATATGGCATATTCGGATTCGTGATTGGACACATAAGCATTTTTTCGTAAAATCTGCAAAATTTGGTGAAAGTCGGTAAAAATGCGGGAAATGATTGCGTTGCCATTAAAGTATTTTCAGCATTTTGGCTAGGATAGTGGTGGTGTATGATGAGCGAGGGGAACGTGTTTGATGAGGGAAGGGGTTGTGGAGAGCTCAGCTGAGCCGGGTGCTTGTAATCTTTTTTCACCTAACTTTTTAGGTGCAAATTGCGGCTAGCCAATCAGGGCGCAGGAACCATCCACAATGTCCAGTCACAAGGGTTTGTGCCATTGGCTGCTGAAATACATGCTCCTCTCTATATAAAGAGCAGACATGTTGTTTTTGTGCCATTTTCTGACTATAAGAGATTAGAAAGGATACTGCTAGTCTACTTCTGGATTCATTAGAGATTTTAGCTAGTTAGGTAGGCGGTGTCTTCTAGGTCAGATAGTTTAGATAGCTAGTGTCCTGTGTAGCTGTGAAATTGACCTTCCAGCAGATTTTTTTTTCTTGTTCCATTAGTGAGGCTTAGACAATTCAGCAGGGCTCATTTCATAGAGCTCTCTTGTGTACTGCTTCTATTGAACTCCATGCATAAGTACACCTTTAAAAATCTATTTTTTTTCTGTTATCAACGTGATACAGCATGCCATATCTCACCTTGTCATTTTGTGGTGCTGAAATTCAGCTGTGTACCGAGTATAAAAAACTATTATTTTCTGTTGCTAATGTGATACAGCATGCCATATCTCACCTTGTCATTTTGTGTCGCTGAAATTCAGCTGTGTGCAAAGTAAAAAAAATATTTTTTTCTGTTGCTAACGTAATACAGCACGCAATGTCTTAGTTTGTAATTTTGTGGCGCTGAAATTCAGCTGTATGCAGAGCTCATGCAGAGAAAAAAAAATCTATTTTTTTCTGAGACTAACGTTTGAAATTGTTTGGAGTATATATTCAATTTTATATACAGGCCTCATCCACAATAAAAACAATAATTTCTTCTTTTAATAATGTGATACAGTAGGCCAGATCTCAGTTTGAAATTGTTTGGAGTATATATTCTATTGTATACAGGCCTCATCCACAGTAAAAAAATAATAATTTCTTCTGTTAGTAACGTCATACAGCAGGCCAGATGTCAGTTTGAAATTTTTGGGTGCTGATATTGTTCTTCATACAAGGGTACACATACTTACTATTGTGGTATATAAAATAGGCTACATTTAATCTTTTAATTCTTTGGTACAGATATTCTTCCTCATACAGGGTTTGACATGATAAAATATAAATTTGTTCTGTTACTACCGTGCTACAAAAAGTTGGCCACGTCTGAGGTTGTAATTCTTTTGAGCTGAGATTCTGCTGTATCCAAGGCTCATCCACAGTAAAAAAAAATAATTTCTTTTGTTATTACCGTTCTACGTAAAGCAGGCCACATTTTATCTTTAAATTATTTTGTGCTAGTATTGTGCTCCAGCCAGGAATCCACATTTCAGAATATAAATTATTTGTGCTAATAGTGTGGTCCTGAAACCCAGCCACATTTAAGCATTGGATAGGGTTGGAGCAGTATATCTAGCTTAAACTTTGATCAGTAACTTGTGTATGAATGACAGGTGTAGCCCTAGAGCTCTGAGAGCTCTGCCAAATTCAGGTAACACAAATGAAGGATACCCAACTTGGAGACCAAACATTTCCAATAATTATGGGCAGATACCACTAAAGTGGCATCAATTTCTATTTATTTATTTATTTTACTCACTTATATAGTGCCAATAATTACACAGCAGTGCACTTTACAGATATTTACAGACATTTGTGTCACTGTCCCCATTCGGTCTCATATTCTAAATTTCCTATCAAACTGTCTTTGGAGTGTCGGAAGAAAAATGAGTCCCCGGAGGAAACCCTCGCAAACAAGGGGAGAACATACAAACTCCTTGAAGATGTTGTCCTTGGTGGGGTTGGATCCCAGGACCCCAGCACTGCAAGATTGCTATTGTTTTTGTATTCCCGGGGTTGAAAGTCTATCACTGTGATGCACACTGTGTGCCTCACTGTTGTCTTGGGGAAAACCACTTTCAAGATTGTTTTCAAGCATGTTTTGATACTGCAGCATGGGCGCGTCCCTTCCAGGAAGGGAAACAACTGGCAAAATTTACTTTTGTACCGTGGATTGAATGGACAAGCAACCCAGTAGTCAGCACTATTTTGAATACTAACAATACGGGTAGCAATCATGTTGCAGATAATGCTGCAAGAAGGCGCTTTCATGAGGTCCAAGTCCATAGTGTGTTGGTGGCGGAATAACACTCAAGAGTGCATCCTTCATCCCCTCCTGGCAACCACGGAGAACAGAAAGGGAATCATTATCCTCTTCATCTCTTAACTGTGACAAACTAGAACTTTGAGATATTGTTAACCCTACCACATCCTCCTCTGCTTCTTCCTCTTCCTCCTCTTCCCCTGGGACCACCACCGCCTCCCCCCACAGACTATTCAATGGGTGCTCCAGCATGTAGATGACCAGAATAGTGATGCTTATGATGGCATCGTCAGAGCTAACCATTTTAGTAGACATTTAGTAAATGTGCAGAAGGGTGCATATGTCTTTCATCTTCGTCCACTCTGCAAGTGTGATCTGCACCATGTCTGAACTGCATTTCATTTGCCCAGGTTATACGACATGAGATACTGTGTCAAAGCTCATCGCTGCTGCCACAGTCGCTGCAACATATGCAGAGTTGAATTACAACATGTTGGCACATCGCATATCAATCGGTTAACCGGTAGGCCAAAAGATCTCTGTAGCGACGCAAGTCGATGACCCGTGGGTTGAGAATGGCGGAAGTGAGAACACAGAGACTGTGGTTTCTGCAGCAGCGCATCCAGGCCTGTATAGTAGCGGAGAAATTGCTGTACCTTCAGGTTGAGGCATAAGGCTGCCCCCAGGTTTCCCCTATGCCTCCAAACTACTAGAACAACACGTCCATTTTTAACTGTCCTCCCACCTCTCCTTCTGCTCCCTCTTTGACCACTTACAATCTGGCTTCTGACCACACCATTCCACTGAAACTGCCCTGACTAAAGTCACCAACGACCTACTAAACACCAAATCCAAGCAACGCTAGTTTGTCCTCCACCTCTTGCACCTGGCATCTGCCTTCGACACAGTTGACCATTCCCTTTTACTACAGACTTTCTGATTTCTTGGCATTACAGATTTAGCTCTTTGTTGGATTTTGTCTTACCTAACAGTGTCTCCCGCTCACACACCACCTCCTCATCTCACCCCCTATGTATCGGTGTCCCCCCAAGGTTCAGATCAAGGACCCCTGCTCTTCTCCATCTACACCTTTGGCCTGGGAGAGCTCATTGAGTTTAATGGCTTTCAGTATCACCTCTTTGCTGATGAAACACAGATCTACCTCTCTAGACCTGATATCACCTCTTTACTAACCAGAATCCCACACTGTGTGTCCGCTATGTCATATTTCTTCTCTGCTAGATTTGTAAAACTTAACATGGATAAAATTAAATTCATCATCTTTCTACCATCTCATTCATCTCCCCCAACTGACCTATCCATCAATGTCAATGGCTGTCCATTTTCCCCAGTCCCGCAAGCTTGACTCTGACCTCTCTTTCAAACATCAGATACAAGTCCTTTCCACTAGCTGCCGACTCCAACTCCAAAATATCTCTCGGATCTGCACATTCCTCAACCAAGAATCTACAAAAACACCAGTGCACGCCCTTATCATCCTCCGCCTCGACTACTGCAATCTCTTGCTCTGTGGCCTCCCTTCTATTGGCACCCCTCCAATCTATTCTAAACTGTGCTGATAGACTAATCCACCTGTCACCCCACTATTCCCTGGCTTCTCCCCTCTGTCTATCCCTGTGATTGCTCCCTATTGCCCAGAGTCTCCAGTTGAAAACCATAACTTTGGCATACAAAGCCATCCAAAATCTGTCTCTTCCATACATCTCTAACCCAGTCTCCCTGTAGTTACCTGCGCGCAATCTCCCATCCTTACAAAATCTCCTTCTCTGCTTCCCTCATTTCTGTTCTTGCTACAATTCCATACAAGATTTGTCCCGTGCATCTCTCCTACTGTGGAACTCTTTACTCGAACACTACTGACTCTCGCCTACCGTGGAAACCTTCAAAAGGTACTTGAAGATCCACTTCTTCCGAAAAGCATACAACCTGCAGTAATCCTCACTTCACAATACCGCTGCACGACCAGCTGTACCCTCACCTACTGCATCCCCACCCATCCCTTGTAGATTGTGCTCCTTCGCGGGCAGGGTCCTCTCTTCTCTTGTACCAGTCGGTGACCCCTTTTCACATGTAAAGCGCCATGGAATAAATGGCGTTATAATAAGAAATAATAATCATTATACTACTTGTACTCTGGGTCAATTGATGCCACTTTCCTGATGTCAGCCTCTAATTTGATGTGTTATGGCAGTTTTGGACCCATTTGAAGGTGTTGTGTATGCGTTTGGTTATGCCTCCCATTGAATCCAATGGATTTCAGATACGTTTGACGAATGTTCGATGAATTAATCTGCGAATATTGCAAATTTGACGATCATAAACCGAACCAAACATTGAAATGTTCGCTCATTTCCACTCTTCTCCTTAGGTCCTCAGAAATGTTATTTGTTCATGCCATGATATACACTCCAAAACATGTTCTATGAAGATTAGACTTGTATAGCTTTCTATTTTTTTTTATATAAAACAGGCTGCCCATTTATACTTAATTGTCACCCTAATGACTGAAAACATAATATTTTAATTTCAAACTTCAAATTCTTTGCTAATCCTTAAAGATCACATACCTTTGTCACTCACAGATATGATATTGAATCATTGTGCTGATTTAAAAAATGGTATGTATATAAATACTATGCTTTATATTGTCTGTACAGTTAATTCCCATTTAAGTATGTGCTGCATGAGCAATGCTACAAAGTGCATATCTTGTTGCATATATGAATTTATTGAACAGCCACTTGGGGGTTAATGTATATATGCTAGATGTCAGCCTGTTAAATATTCGAAAGTCAGGGTTGCCAACCTACTATTCATTTTGTATTGGACAATCAAATCAAAATTTACAGATGGTCCAAAACTTTTAAGGCCACTCCACTGTAAAGACCATGCCCCAAGTTGTCCAGAATAAGAGAAGATGCTTAAAATTACAACCAAAAAGTAGAAGGGATCCAGCAACATGTTTAAATGAGAAAAGTTAAAAACATCCATTTATTGAATAAAATAAAAAAACAATAAAAATGAATATTCTCATGAGCTAGCCTATGCTTTTCAATCAAAGAATGTTCTTATTCATAGCTTCATCCTAGTAAGTGTAGACTCCATTTTATAAGGCTGAAACAGGATATACATCAATATGATAATATTTTGAAGGTAATAATAACTAATGCATTTAATATATACAGTAAGCATTTGAAACACTGCCGAATTTGCAAGTTTTCCTACGTAAAAGAATAGAGGTCTGTAATTTTTATTGTAGGTACACTTAAACTGTGAGATAAGGAATCTATAAATAAAAAACAGAAAATCACATTGTATGATTTTTACATATTTCATGCAATAAAAAGCAATTTAATTAATTATTTGATCATCAACCAACCAGCAATAATTCTGTCTGTCAGACATGTTAGTTTTTCTTTAAGAAGTCCTCCTACTCTGCACTCATTCCGTGTATTAATTGTAATTGTTTGAACTTTGTTACCTGTATAAATGACACCTGTCCACACATTCAATCACACTCCAACCTCTCCACCATGGCTAAGACCAAGGATCTGTCTAAGGACACCAGGGACAAAATTGTAGACCTGCACAAGGCTCGGATGGGCTGCAGGACAATAGCCAAGCAGCTTGGTGAGAAGGCAATAACTATTGGAATAATTATTAGAAAATGGAAGAAACACAAGATGACTGTCAATCTTCTTTCGTCTGGGGCTCTATGGAAGATCTCGCCTCGAGGGGTAAGGATGATTCCGAGAATTGTCAGGAATCAGCCCAGAACTATACAGGAGGACCTGGTAAATAACCTGAAGAGTACTGGGACCACAGTCGCAAGAATTACCATTAATAACACACTACACCATCATGGAATAAAATCTTGCAGGGCATGCAAGGTCACCCTGCTCACACCAGCACATGTCCAGGCCCATTTTAAGTTCACCAATGGCCATCTGGATGATACAGAGGAGGCATGGGAGAAGGTCATGTGGTCAGATGATACCAAAATAGAACTTTTTGGTGTCAACTTCACTTGCTGTGTTTGGAGGAAGAAGGATAAGTACAACCCCAACAACACCTTTCCAACCATGAAGCATGGTGGGGGAAACAGCATACTTTTGGGGTGCTTTTCTGCAAAGGTGACAGGACGACTGCACTGTATTGAAGGGAAGATGCATGGGGTCATGTATCGCGAGATTCGGCCAACAACCTCCTTCCCTCAATAAGAGCATTGGAGATAGTTCATAGCTGGGTCATGCAGCATGTAAATGACCTGAAACACACAGCCAGGGCAACTATGGAGTGGCTCCGTTAGAAGCATTTCAAGGTTCTGGAGTAGCCTAGCCAGTCTCCAGACCTGAACCCAATAGAAAATGTTTGGAGGGAGCTGAAACTCAATGTTGCCCAGCGACAGCCCCGAAACCAGAAAGATCTGGAGAAGATCTCTATGAAGGAGAGGGCCAAAATCTCTGCTGCAGTGTGTGCAAACTTGATCAAGGACTACAGGAAACGTTTGACCCCAGTAGCAAAGATTTCTGTACCAAATATTAAGTTCTGTTTTTCTATTGCATCAAATACTTATTTCATGCAATAAAATGCAAATTAATTATGTAAAAATCATACAATGCGATTTTCAGGTTTTTATTTTTAGAGTGTCTCTCACAGGTGAAGTGTACCTTCTATAAAAATTACAGACCTCGCCATTATTTGTAGGTGGGAAAATTTGAAAAATTGCCAGTGTATTAAATACTTATTTTCTCCACTGTACATGATATCAGATTTAATATTCATGCAAAAATGTGCTGAAAAAGTCAGCTTATTATATACGGTCATTTTTGACTACATTTGTATGACAACCAGTTACATGTTGCAGTATCTAGTTTATTTGTATGGTCACTAGAGATGAGCGGTGTTCGACTAGAACTGTTCGCCAATCTCAAATTCGAGCTGTTTTGGGCGGTGTTCGAGTTGTTCGACGAACCCGAACGATTTGCAAAAAATTCGGCTGTTCGAGGTTATGTTCGATAACTGTTCGTGCACCAAAAGCGTGTCCTGCATGTCTGGTGCTATTTAGAGCACCAATCATGCAGGGATTGTCTGCCACTCACTGTAATGCCACAGCCATGGTGGTTGTGGCATTACAGTGATTGCCCAAAACGATGGGAACAGTGCCAACAGTGAAACATGAAAAGCCGGCAATTCAGCAGCGGCATACACCGGTACCCGACAATTTAGAACCGAAAGAATAGAGCTTCACACATAGATTAGATAGATATAAACATGTCAGTCACATATATATGAAGTACAGTGACAATGTTGCTTACTGTACTTGTCATTTAGTGTAAAGGATTTATCAAAAAAAATAATAGTGTTTTCATGCACCGTCTCTTTAAAAAAGCCGGCCGGCAATTCAGCATCTGTACCCGACAATTTATAACAGACAGAATAGAGCATCACACATAGATTAGATAGATAGAAACATGTCAGTCACATATATATAAAGTACAGTGATAGTGTTGGTTACTGTACTTGTCATTTAGTATTAAAATAAAGGATTTATTATTAAAAAAATTGGCGTGGGGTTCCCCTTAATTTTAGGCTCTAGCGGAGGTTAAGCAGACGGCTGGGGCAGATGTTTGAAGCCTGGGAAGGGGGTAATACCCACGGAGCTTCCCAGGCTACTAATATCAGCCCCCAGCTGAATACATAGCCTTTACTAGCTATTAAAATGGGGGACACCCCAAAAAAAATGACGTGGGGTCCCCCCTAATTTAATAGCTAGCAAAGGCTAGGCAGACAGCTGGGGGCTGATATTAATAGCCCAGGAAGGGAGCCATGAATATTGGCCCCCTCCCAGGCTAGAAACACCAGCCGTCAGCCGCCCCAGAAATGGCGCATTCATAGGATGCGCCAATTCTGGCACTTAGCCTCGCTCTTCCACGCTGCCCTGGTGCGGTGGCAGGGGGTAATAGGGTTGGGGTTGATGTCAGCTTATAATGCCAGCTGACATCAAGCCCAGGTTAGTAATGGAGAGGCGTCTATAAGACACCCCCATTACTAACCCCATAGTCAAAGTAAAAAAAAACACAAACACCCAGAATAAAGTCCTTTAATTGAAATAAAGACACAATCTTTTATTGTTCTAAATTAAACCATACTTACCGTCACGCCCATTCCAGCTGAAGCCAACGATCTCCTGCAATAAAAGAAAAATAATAAAGCAACCTCATCCTTACCTTTCCATGGTTCCCACGACAGCTTCAGCTCTGCTACATCGAGATGACAGGCTGGACCGCAGCAGAACGCTGCCATCCAGCCTCTCATCCCGCAGACACTGAGAAGCGCAGGCTTGCTTGCGCTGCTCAGCGTCTCTCTGTGACGACATCCAGATGAGCCGAGTTCATGTCCAATGAACTCGGCTCACCTCATGCACGTCACTGACAGCGTGGGAAAATTCTCACGCTGAAGCGGTGAGTGCAGGAGAATTCTCCCACGCTGTCAGTGACGTGCATAAGGTGAGCTCATGTCCAATGAACTCAGCTCACCTCCTGCACGTCACTGACAGCGTGGGAGAATTCTCCTGCAATCAGCGCTTCAGCGTGAGAATTCTCCCACGCTGAAGCGCTGAGTGCAGGAGAATTTTCCCACGCTGTCAGTGACGTGCATAAGGTGAGCTCATGTCCAATGAACTCAGCTCACCTCCTGCACGTCACTGACAGCGTGGGAGAATTCTCCTGCACTCAGCGCTTCAGTGTGAGAATTCTCCCACGCTGAAGCGCTGAGTGCAGGAGAATTTTCCCACGCTGTCAGTGACGTGCATGAGGTGAGCCGAGTTCATTGGACATTAACTCGGCTCATCTGGATGCCCTCACAGAGAGACACTGTGGAGCGCAAGCAAGCCTGCGCTTCTCAGTGTCTGCGGGATGACAGGCTGGATGGCAGCGTTCTGCTGCGGTCCAGCCTGTCATCTCGATGTAGCAGAGCTGAAGCTGTCATGGGAACCATGGAAAGGTAAGGATGAGGTTGCTTTATTATTTTTCTTTTATTTCAGGAGATCGTTGGCTTCAGCTGGAATGGGCGTGATGGTAAGTATGGTTTAATTTAGAACAATAAAGAATTGTGTGTTTATTTCAATTAAAGGACTTTTTTCTGGGTGTTGTGTTTTTTTTAAATACTTTACTAGAAATTCATGGTGGTCATGTCTAATATTGGCGTGACCCCATGAATTTCGGGCTTAGGGCCAGCTGATAATGCCAAGCTGGCCCTAACCCCTTTATTACCCAGTGAGCCACCGCATCAGGGCCCTGGATGAGTTGGGTACAGCGCCAGAAGATGGCGCTTCTATGAACGCGCCATTTTGTGGGGTGGCTGCGGACTGCAATTTGCAGCGGGGGTGGCCCAGAAAGCTTGGGCCTCCCTGCGCTGCGGATTCCAGCCCCCAGCTGCCTAGTTGTACCTGGCTGGACACAAAAACAGGGCGAAGCCCCACGTCAATTTTCTTTAAATTATTTCATGAAATAATTAAGAAAAAAAGGGCTTCCCTATATTGTTGTGTCCGGCCAGGTACAAATAGGCAGCTGGTGGTTGGGGGCAGCCCGTTCCTGCCTGCTGTACCTGGCTGGACACAAATATAGTGCGAAGCCCCACGTCAATTTTTTTTAAATTATTTCATAAATTTCCTGAAATAATTTAAAAAAATTGATGTGGGGCTTCGCCCTATATTTGTGTCCAGCCAGGTACAGCAGGCAGGAACGGGCTGCCCCCATCCACCAGCTGCCTATTTGTACCTGGCCGGACACAACAATATAGGGAAGCCCTTTTTTTCTTAATTATTTCATGAATTTCATGAAATAATTAAAAAAAAGTACGTGGGGCTTCGCCCTATTTTTGTGTCCAGCCAGGTACAACTAGGCAGCTGGGGGCTGGAATCTGCAGCGCAGGGAGGCCCAAGCTTTCTGGGCCCCCCCCCGCTACAAATTGCAGTCCGCAGCCACCCCGGAAAATGGCGCGTTCATAGAAGCGCCATTTTCTGGCGCTGTACCCAACTCATCCAGGGCCCTGGTGCGGTGGCTCACTGGGTAATAAAGGGGTTAGGGCCAGCTTGGTATTATCAGCTGGCCCCAAGCCCAAAATTCATGGGGTCACGCCAGTATTAGACATGACCGCCATGAATTTCTAGTAAAGTATTTAAAAAAAACACAAACACCCAGAATAAAGTCCTTTAATTGAAATAAAGACACAATTCTTTATTGTTCTAAATTAAACCATACTTACCATCACACCCATTCCAGCTGAAGCCAACGATCTCCTGCAATAAAAGAAAAATAATAAACCAACCTCATCCTTACCTTTCCATGGTTCCCACGACAGCTTCAGCTCTGCTACATCGAGATGACAGGCTGGACCGCAGCAGAACGCTGCCATCCAGTCTGTCATCCCGCAGACACTGAGAAGCGCAGGCATGCTTGCGCTCCTCACTGTCTCGCTGTGACGGCATCCAGATGAGCCGAGGTCATGTCCAATGAACTCGGCTCACCTCATGCACGTCACTGACAGCGTGAGAAAATTCTCACGCTGAAGTGCTGAGTGCAGGAGAATTCTCCCACGCTGTCAGTGATGTGCATGAGGTGAGCTCATGTCCAATGAACTCAGCTCACCTCCTGCACGTCACTGACAGCGTGGGAAAATTCTCCTGCAATCAGCGCTTCAGCGTGAGAATTTTCCCACGCTGTCAGTGACGTGCATGAGGTGAGCCGAGTTCATTGGACATGAACTCGGCTCATCTGGATGTCGTCACAGAGAGACGCTGAGCAGCGCAAGCAAGCCTGCTCTTCTCAGTGTCTGCGGGATGACAGGCTGGATGGCAGCGTTCTGCTGCGGTCCAGCCTGTCATCTCGATGTAGCAGAGCTGAAGCTGTCGTGGGAACCATGGAAAGGTAAGGATGAGGTTGCTTTATTATTTTTCTTTTATTGCAGGAGATCGTTGGCTTCAGCTGGAATGGGCGTGACGGTAAGTATGGTTTAATTTAGAACAATAAAGGATTGTGTCTTTATTTCAATTAAAGGACTTTATTCTGGGTGTTTATGGTTTTTTTTTAACTTTGACTATGGGGTTAGTAATGGGGGTGTCTTATAGACGCCTCTCCATTACTAACCTGGGCTTGATGTCAGCTGGCATTATAAGCTGACATCAACCCCAACCCTATTACCCCCTGCCACCGCTACAGGGCAGTGGGAAGAGCGAGGCTAAGTGCCAGAATTGGCGCATCCTATGAATGTGCCATTTCTGGGGCGGCTGACGGCTGGTGTTTCTAGCCTGGGAGGGGGCCAATATTCATGGCTCCCTTCCTGGGCTATTAATATCAGCCCCCAGCTGTCTGCCTAACCTTTGCTAGCTATTAAATAGGGGGTACCCCACGTCATTTTTTTGGGGGGGTCCCCCATTTTAATAGCTAGTAAAGGCTATGTATTCAGCTGGGGGCTGATATTAGTAGCCTGGGAAGCTCCGTGGGTATTACCCCCTTCCCAGGCTTCAAACATCTGCCCCAGCCGTCTGCTTAACCTCCGCTAGAGCCTAAAATTAAGGGGAACCCCACGCCAATTTTTTTAATAATAAATCCTTTATTTTAATACTAAATGACAAGTACAGTAACCAACACTATCACTGTACTTCATATATATGTGACTGACATGTTTCTATCTATCTAATCTATGTGTGATGCTCTATCTTTCTGTTCTAAATTGTCGGGTACCGCTGCTGAATTGCCGGCCGGCTTTTTTAAAGAGACAGTGCATGAAAACACTAATATTTTTTTAAATAAATCCTTTACACTAAATGACAAGTACAGTAAGCAACACTGTCACTGTACTTATTATATATGAGACTGACATGTTTCTATCTATCTAATCTATGTGTGAAGCTCTATTCTTTCTGTTCTAAATTGTCGGGTACAGATGCTGAATTGCCGGCCGGCTTTTTTAAAGAGACAGTGCATGAAAACACTAATATTTTTTTTAATAAATCCTTTACACTAAATGACAAGTGCAGTAACCAACACTGTCACTGTACTCATTATATATGTGACTGACATGTTTCTATCTATCTAATCTATGTGTGATGCTCTATTCCTTCTTGTCTAAATTGTCGGGTACCGGTGTATGCCGCTGCTGAATTTGCCGGCTGGCTTTTTAAAGAGAGTGTCTTCTGAGCAGTTTGTCAGCTTTTGGACACCTTTGCAGGTGTTTTCTATGTGTTTCTATGTGTTTTTGTTTGCCTGCCATTGGTTTTAACGGTGTTCGACGGTGTTCTAAGGTGTTCGACGAACAGTTCGACGAACAGTTCCTCGAACATCCCGGTGTTCGACGAACCGAACCGAACCCGAACACTATGGGGGTGGCTCAACACTAATGGTCACTGGGAGATAATAAATTGCCAATTATAGTGCCACGTTTGGATACAAATTTATAGCCCTATTTTCACAGTATATAAATATAAAAATGTCACCAACTATTATTAATCTAGTTCTCTGTCAAATCCAATTGGAATAATATATAACATTTAACTTTTAATATTTATTTATTTTAAAAAAGACAAAAAACAAAATGCACAAATACATACATTTTCTCATAAGGTCAGATAGTTGATTGATTCATATAGGCAGTGAGAGTTGATTGATGAAACGTGTAGGACTGACTCTCTAAGGTGCACATGTTTATGACAAGTCCTAGCACTAAGGGCTGATTCTGGAAAGTGCTTAGGTCTGTAAAGTTTAGCCCTAATAGTGTCCATAACAATCAGTGGTCACTTAGAGGCTAGTGTGACCGCTGAGACTAGTGGTTATGCTTTATATGGTTTAGGGTGCTAAGAGTTTAGATTTACCTAGTGACACCAGTAAGTGCACACTATAACTAGTGTGCACCATCAAGATTATATTAGTGGTGTTACCTAAATATACCGTCAATATACATTTTAAATCAGCAATAATTTAAATGCTGTGATGGTGTATCAGCAATAATAACGTTTGCATTTATCTGACCTTATGAGAAAATGTATGTATTTGTGTGTTTGCTTGTTTTTAAATATAAATAAATATTAAAAGTTACATTTTTTATTTTACTCCAATTGGATTTGACAGTGAACAAATTTATTGCCCTGTTTTAAAATGTTTTTATCCATATGTAGGATTGAAATCTGTTTTTTAATAATATTAATGATTTGATAATAGTTCTGGTTGTGTTGCATTTAAAATACGATATGTTGGTCTTTATTAGACACATTTAATTTCTTTGGTAGATATGTGCATCTCTAGTTTTAGGGTATGTACCCACGTAGCGTTCTACAAGCGTATATGCTGCGGAATTTCCGCAGTGTAAACGCTTGTGAAACGCTTGTTAATCCGTCCCCCATGGTCCACAATGAGAATCCGCAATTTCAATGTCTATGCTGCGGATTTTTCCGCAGCGTTATTGATGCGCTCAAAAATCCTCAGCATGTCCATTAATTTTGCGGTTACGCATGCGGAATTGCCTTGTCAATGCAATAAAAAATGCAAGGCAATTCCGCATGTCCCAAACGCATCATAAACGCACGAAAAACGCTTGCCAAATTCCGCGTTTTTCCGGGAGAGAACATGCGGAAATGAAGTAGAAATTTTCTGCTTCATTTCAGCAACGTGGGCACATAGCCTGAGGATGCGTGCACACGATGCGTTTTTCATGCGCTTATGCTGCGGAATTTCCGCAGCGGAAACACATCAAAAACGCATGGTAATCCGCACCCCATGGTCGCCAATGGCATTCCGCAATGTCAATGCACATGCTGCGGATTTTTCCGCAGGGTTTCTGCAGCGCAAATAAATCCGCAGCATGTTGATTAATTTTGCGGAAGCGCAGCGGAAGCGCCGCCATTGACTTGCATTGAGACGCATAGAATCCGTGTCTGTACATTTGTACAAGCAGATTTTATGCGTCTCTATGTGTGGATGGTACCCAGTTCTGGAGAAGAGAAGACTCTCATCCAGACCTGGGTACCATTGTACCTGTAAAAAAAAGAATAAAATAATAAATAAAGTTTATATTCATCTGTCCGGCGGCCCCAGCAGCGCCTCTCCTTCCAGGACCTGAGATGACGTCGCGGTCATGTGACCGCAGGCTGTCTCGCGAGATGCCGGCAACCCGGAAGAAGCCAGGACGAGCACGACAGCACACGCGGCGGGGGATCGGGGGTAAGTATAGCTTTATTTTTTTATTTTTACGGTCACACTGTATAAATCCATGCCTTTTGCATGGATTTATATAGTGTGACCTAGTTGTCAAGCACTTTCCAAGTGATGCTATCGCTTGGAAAGTGCTTGTCAGTCCGCATGCGGAAACACATGCGTTAACGCATGTGGGTACGCATGTAAATCCGCATGTATTCCGCATGTATTCTGCAAGAAAAATCCATGCACAATCTGCATGCGTTTTTTCTGCCAGGGAGATGCAGAAATGCTGCAGAAATTTTCTGCTTCATTTCTGCATCGTGGGCACATAGCCTTAGAGTTAGCAATTTTTTGGGCATAAATTAACATAGCTGTGCAATAGCATTTATTTAAGACACAAGTGCCTATAATAGAGAATTTCTTCATATAGCTTTCATTAGAAGTGCAACATCTTTGTTCTAGCATATTCATCCACTGGCAAATTACGTATATGTTTGGAATGATAACACGTCAAATACAATAGTGAATTACCTGATGTTGGTTTCCTATAAATTTTACAATGAATTTTCTATTCCTGGATATTCTTGTGTAAGGAATTATACAAGAAAGAAATGAAAGCATTATCATATTGTTGTGAAAAAAATTAGATTATCATGATTATCATTAATGTATTGGATAAACTCTAGTTTGACCTCCCTGACAGTACTAGTACACAGGACCGGAGAAGTATATATAGAGAATACTACAGATACTGAGAATTACACCAAGTATACAGAACAGGACATGCGGTATTGTTCTGTATATATACAAAATAATACAGACATTGGAAAATTCATGGTAGCCAGGGCTCTAAGCAGTTTAGGATGCATGGGTCCCCAGAACCCAATGTATCATGTAACATGTCATATGATGTTTTTGGGAGGTCATGTGATAGGTTACGTAATGAACATACAGGTGCTCTGGTGCATATCTGCATTTCTCTGTTATGTGCAGCACTATACATAATAATTGAGGATACTATGTAATAAGGGAAAGCGCTGTACATAAGAAGAGAGTACCCTATATACTAAGGGACTGACCACTGGACACCTAACCCAAACTCAGCAGTCTCATTGGCGTACATAGTAATTACGGGCCCCATAGCAAAAGTCCTAATTGGGCCACCAACGCCCTCTAAATGCTCCCTTCCCCCAAAATAAATTTGGTGGAGTAATCAGGGTCATACCTCCAAGTTTTTAAATCAGGGAGAGGGGCACATATTACGGCAGGTACACAGTAATTACGCCAATACTGAAGCCCCACCCACTACTATACCCCTTTTATGACTCTTATAGACTAAATTGACGTAAAAAATGCTCCCATTCGGCATGATACCCCCATAGTGAATTCCCCCCACAATCCTCCTTCACGCATATTATGCTGACATCCCAGTGTGTCAGCAAAGTCTGATACCGCCACAGTAACCCCAACACAGTATAATTACTCCCACAGTATGATGCCCCTAAAGTGCCCCCATACAGTGTGATGGCCCCAAAATTTCCCTATACATAGTATGGAAACTCCATAGACCCCTATACCCAGTATAATGGTCCCCACAGCCATCTCACACAATATGATGTCCCCAACAAATTCCACAGTCAGTGTGAGGGCCCGCACAAATGGTATAATATCACCCTCAGCCCCATAGAAAGTATGAGGGCTCCACACACAATATGATGTCCACTACAGCCCCAACATGGAATATCAGGGCCCCACAACCGTCTACATAGTAGAATTTCTCCCACAGAACTCACAAGCACTGTGAGAGCCCCCACACATACTAAAATGTGACCCACAGCCTACCACAAAGAATGAGAGCCCCCTCCGCCCCACACACAATATGATGTTCTATACAGCCCTAGTTTGCAATTTGAGGGAAGTCAAACACTATGAGGACCTCACACACAATATGATGTCCCCCACATCCCTCCACTCAGTGTAAGGGCCCCCACAGCCCCAACACAGTATGGTTACTCCCACACACAGCTTGATAGCCCGGCAGCTGCCCTCTCCATGACACACACATATACGCTATGATGCCTCCACAAGGTATCACTTCATGTTCCCCACAAGTACTGAAAATAAAACAAAAAAATACAAACTACGCACCTTTTGCAATTGCCCCAATGTCTGCTCCAGTCCGTGCACTGTTCCAACTGAGGCTCCATCTGCAAAGGAGGCGCAATATAATGACGTCATCAAAACTGGTTCACTCAAATGCATGGGCAGTGTGGTACAGCAGGGAGTTGACAGGTCACTCATGAACAATTCTATTCTATGGAAATTGAGATGACAGGCAGAGGAAGTTGGGAGGGGGATGCCACTATGCACTTTTCTCTCATCCCCCCCGGCTCACGGGCCTCATAGCATTTGCATGGTCTACCACTCTTGGGGGAACATACCCCTGCTCACAGGCATACATTAGACTAAGTTCTGGATAGGAGACCTGCAGTCAGCCCTTAAATAAGTTGTCCCATGAACAAATTTCATTTTAATCAATAAATTTTTGACTAATAATAAGTAACACAATTAGATATGAAAAAAAATTGTTCCCGTGCTTAAATAATCTTACACTGTACGGTATATATGAATATGTTATCTACTATGTAATGGCTATTTCTGACCTTGCAGGATCATGGTCTGCACCTACCACATCTCCTGGCCAGGAGAGGAAACAAATAAAAGGATATAAGAACAGGACAGCATGTGATTGCAGATGTTGCTTTCTGTAAGGTAAAATTTTTTCCTGCCAGTTAAAAAACATGTTTTACCTCACAGAACGAATCAGCTGCGATCCCATGCTGTAATTCCTGTGTACCGTATGTATACTGCTCCTGCATACTCAGACACATCCATTACACAGTAAATAGCAGAGGCACATTTAAAAGATCATCTCTGCATAAAAAAAAAATTACATGCAATTGTGAAACTAATTTTATTTCCAAGATCTATTAAATTCCAAGATATATCTAAATAAAATGTACTTTGTTCATGGAACATCTCCTTCAAATCATAGTTTCAGACGATGATATCTGAATGTTTAATAGGGCCTTTGGCTGAATTCAGGCATCTGTAAAGTCTGAGCATGGACCATGACACACAGAGTATACTTGGGTATCAAACTGCAACAACCTCATAGGAATATGCAAGCCTCCCAATTATGAAAGCTAAGAAATAAGGACACATACTGGAGTGTGGCAATTTTTATTCACGCCAAGTAACCTAACCTCATCCTCAACCTCCTTTATATATGCCCACAAAGAAACTTTGCTCCTATGTAGCCCGTTGATGTTCGCACACAGTAGGGTATCCTTCTCATGGCCCCCTAGAGCCCACCACACGATAAGATGTCCCCACAGTGTATATAAAGCTCTGCTACATCAGCACATATGCACAGCTTGAATTTGTCATTCTCCTTGTTTCTGCTGTCTAGCCATTGCATCTCTGCTTCACTGTTCAGTCTATGAAGAGACTGATCCTGTCCTATCATGACATATAAGTGATGTGAGAATGACATGTGACAACAACAAACAACAACGAAGTATTCATATTGTTATTTTCTTATATTGGGCTCAAAGCACCAAAGGGTCCCGGCAGAATCTCCAGTCTCTGCATAAACAGAATGGTGTAGGAGGATCTGATGGGGCCCATCTATATCATTATATTCAGCTGTATCTGTGTCCCAAGAAGACAAATATAGCGGAAGTTGGAATATAGCCCTACCTCCAGCAATCCAGCTCCCCAAATTCAGGATAGTACTGCTGGATGTAAGATGGTTGGAAGGTTTGGTGCATATGCAGCGCCTTGAAAAGTATTCAAACCCTGTGAACTTTTCCACATGTTTTCATGTTACACCCACAAAACTTAAATATATTTTATTGAGATTTTATGTTATATATCAACAAGTAGTAAATATTTGGGAAGGCTAAAAGGAAAGATAAATGGTTTTCTAATTATTTAAAAAAAATAAATCTGAAAATTGTGACACACATTTGTATTCAACTATCAAATAAAGAAGCACTCTGTTGTGCTATAGCATGCAATTCTGAAATATATGAAATTTGAATTACATACAAATATTAAAAGATTAACCGTCACTTCCAAACATAAAACAGGTTTGTACAGGTGCTTACTAAGAGTAGCCATCTCCATATATAACTAACAAATAAAGTAGCACTCTGCAGAGCTATAGCATGCAAACTTGAAATATTTGAAAGTTGAATTGCTTTACTGCTCTGGAAAATAGGAAAAAATGTGAATATTTAACGCATAAATTGGCCAATTCATGTGTACCCGGCAGCCACGATAAGATAATTCTCTGTGCTTCGACCTATCCTTATGCGATTCCTCTCATGGGCTTATAGCCTATATTTATATGGGAAGGTAGGAATCTTCTGTGATTAAAACCGCCATAAGCTGATGGGTGAAGGGCTCAGTCAGAAGAGAATGAGGAGCAAGAGAGGGAGCAAGAAATGGACAGCTGTCATCATGGTGGAGACAGGGAAGTGTTGGCTTGGCACATATGGCAGACTTTATGTACTGCTGCCTTTCCTGTGTCCATCGTGTTTTTTTTATCCTAGTCAAAAAAGAGCACTGGTTGCTCACCCTGCTAGACCTACGCTACAAGGAGAACCTTCCTTCCTGGGGCGGAGAGGTCTATTAAATGGTGCTATACCAGAAGGCCATTGTGGAAAATATGTTGAAAAAATTCCCATCAGACAACGCTAGCATCAGGGGGCAAGCTTCCTTGCCCAACCAAGTAGGAGAGGCGAGGGAGACACACACAAGGTCCAGCAGAGGCATGGTTACATTGTCAAAGGCCTTGCTGATCGGGTGTTTTAGACAAGGAAGGAAAAGTTTTTAAAGATTTTCAAGCAATACCTGGCCAACAAAACCAGCGTACTCCCTAATTCCTCTGCGACCTTCAACTATGGGGTCTCAAAGCTGGACACCTGCCATGAGAGTTCCTTCTATGCCTTGAGGTGTTGTGCTGCCTTTCCACTAGCATCTTGTCTGAGAGGCTTTTTATTTCGGCTGAGGGATCATAACAGACAGGCGCTTTCGCCTGTCAACAGGCAAACAAAGCCTGGATTAGCTATGACTTTTCCACACCATCAGATGACAGCAGCACATAAAGTATTTTTAATCTTCAATATTTGAATGAAGCCCTTCAGTTGTTGCCTTCAAGGGTGTATGGATGACTCTCCTTATAATTTTTTTCTGACTTTGCACTGTGTGCAGAGCCTTTATGAGTGCGGAAGTACCACAACTACACTTTCTTAATTTTGTTATGAGGCACTCGAGTTGGTGTCTTCAAAAGTGTATGGATGAGCTTCCTTATAATTTTTTTCTGTCTTTGCTGTGTGTGCAGAGTCTTTATGAGTGTATAAGTACCACAACTAAACTTTGTTCACAATATTTGCATTAGGTACTACGGTTCCTGCCTTGGAGGGTGTATGGATGACTCTGTTTGTAATTTTTGGCAGGCTTTGCACTGTGTGTACAGTTTTTATGGGTGTACGAGTACCACAACATTGTTCTCAGCAATGATCTGGGAGTTAGAGATGCTTCCAGCGGTCTTCCCCATGCTGTTCTCCTTCCATTCAGCACTCTTTTCCCATCCATTTCAACATGTTCACTGCCCCCAGATCTCCTTGTAGTGTCTGCTGGAATTATGCTCTGATTTTCCATTGACTCCCATTGATTCTACCTACCTTTTCTTGTCCTGTTCTATTTTGTAAAAGCATATGACAGTGTTTTATTTAAAAAAAAAATTAAAGAAAGATCACACTTTACTTTTTGAATACCAGTTTTAATTTTCCAATTTAGTAACCATACACTCCATGACCATGCTACATGCTGTTGCCACATTTTCATTTCCACTCTTGAAACTATGTGTAGATACTTTGCAATGTAGTGTTTTGGCATTATGTAACTTATGTTGCTTTTGAAGTGGGAAATAGTTAAAAAATATATATAAAAAATGGTGAAGGTATTGCAACTGTTTTAATAGTCACGTTTAACAGTCGAATACACCATAACAATACAGTACTGGCTGTTAGGGTAACTTAGTTGACCAAAAAAGCAAACTAACAGGCTTTGTCCACACGATGCAGAAATTCCCGCCAAAATCCCCATGCGTTTTTTCCTCTCCCTGGCAGAAAAATCGCATACGGAATTGACAGGCATTTTTTCTGCCAGGGAGAAGCGTTTTAGCTTTTTTACATGTGTTTTAAGCATGCGGATTTTCAAGCATTTTTCCAAGCGATTTTGAGCATCACTTGGAAAAGGGCTTGACAAATTGGTCACAAAATATAAATCCATGCAACTGGCATGAATTTATATTGTGTGACTATAAAATAGTTAAAAAAAAGGAATTACAAAGTAAAAAATATTCATACTCACCTCCCACCGGTCCCCAGTGTCCTCCCTGCGATGATGCGCTCTCCTTGGCTCCCAGCAGTGATCTGCAAGGACCTTCAATGACGTCATTTAGTCAGCTGATGGTCACATGACCATCACCTGACTGCTGACGTCAGTGGTCGCGTGACCATCAGCTGACTAAATTACATCACCGAAGGTCCTTGCAGATCACCGCTGGGAGCCGAGGAGAGCGCATCGCCGCCGGAAGGAGACCGCGAGGGCACTGGGAGGACACCGGGGGCGTCGGAGAGGTGAGTATGATTATTTTTTTTTATTTTTAACTTTATAATTCTTTTTTAGCTGTAGGCAGGATGGTACCTGGGTCGGAAGAGAGTCTCCTTTTCTCCAGACCCGGGTACCATCCACGCATTAAATCACATAAGATCCGCATGACCACATGTAGTCATGCGGATCTTACGCGGTCCAATGCAAGTCAATGGTGGCGATTTCACAGCGGAATCGCACTAGAATTGGTCTTGCTGCGTTTTTTACCGCATTGCGAATCCTCAGCGGAAATTTCTGCATGATGCAGACCTATTACAAGCGATTTTAATACATCGTGTGCACATAGCCATAGTGTATACTTAGAGCCACTTTAAAAAAATTGTGTTTTTTAAGTCTGTCTAATCCAGATTTGTATTGTCTAAAATGTAAACAGCTTTTGTAGAGAGCCCTGTTTAGTTTTCCTTCCATCAGAGGGATACAGAGCAATAAAAACATTGGCTTATATTAAAAGGATGTTCTTTAGGTATATGCTGAGTACATTGACCCTTATTGATATGCATAAGCCAAGAATGTTCACATAACAAGCTGATTCGGTATTGGGCCTTCCAACAATCAGCTGGGCCACAAGTGTTTAATGTCCATGTGGCACCAGCCAAAAGGGAAAATAGAGCATTGCACCATACTCAAAGAACAGCATCCCATTTGGCATTATAGAAACTAAATACAAAACTGAATTCACCTGTTGTCAACGTGTTTCAGAGTTATGTTAATAGGTTAATAGATAGATGATAGATTGATAGCTATTGAGATACAGTGCCTTGAAAAAGGATTCAAACCCTGTGAACTTTGCTAACTTTCTTCACATAACACCCACAAACTTATCTCGATTTCATTTGGATTTTATGTGACATACCAACACAAAGTAGCAAGTATTTATGAATAGTAAAGGAAACAATACATGTTTTTTTAAATATTTTAACAATACCAATCTGAAAATTGTGACAGGCATTTGTTTTAATCCCTCCTGAGTCAATACTTTGTAGGAACAACTTTTGCTGTAATTACTGCTGAAAGTCTTTTGGGATATTTCTCTACCAGCTTTGCACATATAGAGGATGACATTTTTCCCCATTTCTTTTTGCAAACTAGCTCTGTATCAGTGAGATTGGATGGAAAGCGTCTATGAAAAGCAATTTTCTAGTATTGCCACAGATTGTCAGCGGGATTTAGGTCTGGACTTTGATTGAGAGATAGGATTGTGCTCACACAGTCACATTGGTAACAGAATGGGGAAAGAACTACCAAAGAGATAAACTACACCTGAACCTAACTGGTCCCTGTACAGATTAGAAAAGGCCCTGGCCACACAAATAAATACTGGACCTGACTCCCTAAAAGGCCATCAAGGGGTTTCTCACACCTCCTGACATCAAAGGTATAGGGAAGTGTGCATGGAGACAGGAGAACCAAGGGTGAGAATCTAAAACAGAATCTAAAAAAAGATAAACAGGGAAAAATAAGTAAAACTAAAAAATAAACAAAAAGAATAAGTGAAACCTAGCAGACCCCCAAAAGTGGAGAAGAAGGGAAAAGTCTGTCCCTGCTGAAGAAAAGCTTCCTTACAGCATGATGGTACCACCACCGTATTTGACAGTGGAGATGGTGTTTTCAGTGTGGTGTACAGTGATGTACAGTTAACTTTCCAGACATATTGTTTTGCATTTAGCCCAAAAAGTTCTACTTTGGTTTTGTGTGACGAGAGCACCATATTCCACATGCTAGCTGTGTCCACTACATGGCTTTTTGCAAACTGAAAACTTATGACTTGCTTTCAAAAATGGATTTCTTCTTGCCCCTCTTCAATGAAGGACAGATTTGTGAAGGATAAGACTAATAGTTATATTGTGGACAGATTCTCCCATCTGAGCTATGGGCCTCTCAGCTGCTACTATAATTAGTGCTCTCTTTGTTTTGTATGTCAGTTTAAGTGGACGTCCATGTCCTGGTAAGTTAGCAGTTGTGCCATACTCCTTCCATTTTTGGATGATGGATTGAACAGTAGTCCGTGGAATGTTCAGAGCTTGGGCTATTTTTTATAACCTACCCTTGCTTTATTCTTTAGCACACTTTTATCCCTAACCTTGTGTATTCCTTGGCTTTCATAATGCTGTTTGATTCTTAATGTTCTCAAACTAACCTCTGAGGTCTTCACAGAAGAGCTGTTGTTATACTGAGAATAAATTACACACAGATGGATTCAAATTACTAATTATGTGACTTATTGAGGCAATGGTCTTTCAGGATTTCATTTAGGGGTATCAAACTCCAGGAAATTAAATACAAATGCACCTCACAATTTTCGGATTTATATTTTTAAAATCTTTAGAAAACCATATAGCATTTCCTTTACACTTCACAAATACTTTCTACTTTGTGTTGATATACAATATAAAATCCCAATAAAATATCTTTGTGGGTGTAATGTGAAAAAATGTGGAAAACTTCACAGGGCATGAATACTTTTTGAAGGCAATGGCAATCCTTTTCCTCTTTTTTATTTTTCCTCTTTTCTTGTTATATATCTTTCTTTTAACTCCTTTGTAGAAATATTTCTCATATAGCAATGTTGCTGATAAGTTTAGTCTGTTTTCTTCCCTTTAAGCCGATAGCCAGTTGTTTTACTAGTGAACGGCGCAGTCATATTTTATATAACCAATCAATAGGATGATTTAAAGTAAGTTTAATAAAAACTATTGGAAATAAAAGTAGCTCTTTCAGCAAAGCACCTCATCTCTGAATAAACGTTCTATTCCTCATAGATTTTATTTAAATGACTTTCTCCAGCATAAGAAAATCACATTTATGCGTGTTAGTGCATCACTAGCCCATTTAACAATGAACACTCCCAAGCCTCTCATATTCTATCTGCACTGTGAAAACTGTATTTTTATTACTTTCTTAAATGTCGTTTGAGGTCTTACTGTTTTATATACATTACAGAAAATTGCCTCTTATGGCGGATAACACTGTACCTTCATGTTTAAAAAATAGTAATTTTTTAATATTAAGCCATTATAGGAGAACCATTTTTCAATACTTTCTTATGACTTGTATTCTCCTAAAGTAACTGAATACACATAGTGGATTTTAGTGCGTATGAGCCTACATTTGATCATTTTAGATCATTTTTTTTGGGCAGAAAACTCTGACTTGGAAACAGAATAAAAAAAATCTAATTTTAATGTTTAATGCATTTTTTTATGTATAGGGAATTGTTTTACTGCTTGATCCAATAGGCAAAGATAAAGTATTTCTTAAATCAAAAATGAGTCAAACATTCACATAGCTTTCTTTTCTAGTAAAAAAATATAAAGTGCATTGTGTATTATAAGGGGTTTTCCTTTGAAATCAATGAATAGCTTATTATAAGCATATTTTAAAGAGTACCCACACTTTCACTAGAAATTGGATACAGTGCAGAACTCTGCACTATAGTAGCTTTTCTAAATCACTCTATGAGCGGTTTTTGATGATAATCCACAGCACAGACCGCCTGATCTAAACTAAGCAGCATCCTTCTCTTGCTGTTTGGCTACCACCAACGTGGGAGAGAGTGTCAATAGTTTTTACATCGCTTGCTCCCATACTGAAAACAGTAGCTCAGAGTGACAAGCAGGATGCTGCATAATTTAGTGTAGCCTGGAGCACAGACTTCTGGTGGTCCGTGCTGAAGGTTATCATCAAAAACCGCTAATAGAGTGATTTATAAAAACAATTATTCTGAACAATAATCCTTTTCTTCTATACATCTTTGTCATGAATTTTGGTGCCAAATCTTTTCCAAAATCCACTTAAAAAACTCTGAATAATCACTCTTAATGCAAAATCATAGGGGTGGATTGGACCTAACAGTACATTTGTATGCATATAGAATCAGACAAATGCAGTGCTGCAATTATTCTTTCCTAGAAACTTAGCAGGAAAACTTAGTATATCTCAGTAGGTGAGACATGTAGCACAGACAGTCCCATAGTTAAGAGTTGTAGGGACTTACAGTATTGTGGCTCCATAAAGTCTTCATGCACATATTATGCTCTTGACAAGGCATCTGCTATATTGTTTACTGCTTTAACAATTTAAGGCTGGGTTCACATATAGGTGGCATTGCATCATTGCAGTAAACTAATGAAGGAACAGATCCCATGATTTGTAATAGGATTGTTTCCACTTGACTGGCGTGTAAGATGTTGTGTCGGACAGGTCCCAGAATGGGCCAATGATGACCTGATCATTTCTCCTGTAACATTGCGAGCCAGACCTGACTCAGCACCTGGGTGAAAAAGCCTGAAGACATTTTGCATTTTTATATTAGTTTTGTCATACTGTAATTGTGATCCTGTGGAGATATATGCGGCTCAAAAACCTGAAACTGTTGCAACAGATATATGTGGACCCAACCTTACACAGGAAAGTTTTGCTAATTACATTTGTATTTCACATATATTTTAGTACAAAATGTTAGATTATCAACATCTTAGCTCTACAGAGTGAAACTGTTTCGTAGTCTGCCATGCATATTAGTATTGATCCTCTTTTTTACTCTTTTACCTAAAATGAATTATTTCTATGTAAATAAAGGATTTAGAACAGAGAAAAAAAACACCCTTCCTATTGATATCAATTGAAACACTTGGGTGCATAGATCAATGCCAACATTAGGAAGTACTGTAACATGGCTTTTGTTGTCAGTCCTTGCACTTGATTCTTTAAAATGTTGCACAGTGTTAGAATGTGGTGCACGAGAGGAAGCAATGACAAGATTTTTACAGGTCATAGCTTGTCATTTACGTGTGTTTTTATTCAGGGACGTTAGCGACTTATCATACTGCTAAATAAGTTACATTAGATGCAACATGCTCTGCCTCTTGTTTAATGACAGACGAGGCAAAATGTCAGAGCTGTCAATATGTTGCCAGACAATGGAGTAATCCATGCATAAACATGGGATGATAAGAGAGCTTACAGTGTGTAATGGAGTGGGACAAATGATATATGTTCCCCAGTGAGAAATTCAAATCTAGTAATGAACTCAAGCATTGTAATGATTGGTCTGTATTTCCTACAATCAAATAATTTTGAAAATAATTAGTTAGTGTGGATGAAAACAGACACATGTCTGAAATGTGGACAAGGGATGGCCATAAGACAAGAGATACAGCAGCAATCAGCAGACACACACAAAAATTAAATAATATAATATCATTTACTAACATTAACTTTAATAAAATGTTAATAATAACATTTACTAACAAGTTTATAAAACAAAGGAACGAATGGTACTGTAGGTAAACAGCATATATATAGCAAATACAATGACAGCAGTTAATCTAAACAACACCAACTAAGAGTATACACAGGTACAGTTAACAGAATTAACAGTTATATGCAAGCAAAAATGCATGTGATTAACCCTTTCTATGCATATATCCAAAAAATGAGTGTTGTGCCAGTACTTTAATAAATAAAATAAAAATAAATAAATACTTTAGTAATCGCATACTTGGAGCATTTCTTTTTAAGTGTCTCTTACTGAAGAGGCCTTTTCTCCTAACTAACTAAACCTCCATAAAGTTATTTATATATGCACATATATATTCAGTTGTGAATGGCACCGGTACATCCTGAGACTGATGTATCCTTGCTTAGCTGAGTCCCGAATAATCAGAAATGCTGATTTGAATTTCATAGAAAAGCCCTGTGTTTGAGAGATTGCAATTCTCTAAGTCCTTAGAAATAAGGCCTCACGTGGCGTAGCCCAAGATGCTGTGTCCTTGGTTGTTCTCACCGAGTCGGCTCATGTCAAGCCGAACAATACGTCCCAGAGTCACCAAAAACAGATCAGAGTCGCACCGCTCTGTCAGACCTTTTTCCAACTATGCTCAGCAACAGTCATCAACTGCAAAACTCCTGCACTGCAACTTTGACCTCTGCACTGCCTTCTACTGGCCAGATCATATATTAGATCACAAATCTCCAACAATACAGTAAACTATGATTAACCCCACTAATATTTTGACGTCTCGGCAAAAACAGCACCAACCGAGAGTCGTTTGGAGGTACCATTGTGAAGGAATGCTCACTGTGGGATGCTCTGACCTACACAAGCCAGCAGGGTCCAAAGACTCTATAGGGCCCTCAGCTTCTCTCTCCCTCTGTAGTTGTGACTTTGGTTCGGGTGCCAGAGCAGTACTGTCTGTTAAGCTAAGTGTGACTGTTACAGTCCACCATTCGTCATTGTCATAATCTTCCACTAGGGGTATGTTGTTCCTGCTGGATTCAAGCCGAGTTTGTCTCGGGGGATCGATGGAATGACAGGGGTGAAGCATATTCTGAAGTAGTCGGCATCCTGGACCGGATCCATCTTCTCACTTCACATCTTACTTTGTCGATTCAGAATTACCTTTTTAAACACTTAGAGTTCCGACTCCCAGGTAGCATTCATCCTTCCTATGGTAGTCTTTACATGGACCAGCACTATACCCCCAGGTGCGAACGGTTTAGTTTGGACTGGACCACAGTCTCGGGGTAACTGATTTTGTTGCTTGTCTCCTACCAACTAGTGAAGAGTTTTCAGTCTGATTGAGTGCTCCTGCACCCATGAGTCTGGATTGCGGTGTTCTTCAGCAGTTGGAGTACTCAAGTTAAGTTCTGATGTACAATACAAAGTTATATTGTGGTACCGCGTTAGCCAGAAAAATTGAAGTAAATACTTTTATGCCCAAAAATGACAAAAGTATTCTCTAAGTGATACCTTCTTTATTTAAAAAAAAACATCAGAAATTTCTCTGAGACACTGAGGACTATTTTAACAATAGGGTATACAGATGGCAGGACTTCTCCACTCAATGAAGATCATTTCGTACTTATCAAAGTTCCACAAACTCATCCTTTTCGGACATCGAAGATGGTTTGGGTTTTTTAGGCCAACAACATCGAAACCAAAGAAGAGGCAACCGAGACACGGGGGTAAGTGCCGCAGAAATCAGGAGAACCATGACCATGAAATCTCAGACATGAAATACGATGGAGGGCCTCTTGTTGCCTCTGTGATTCTGAGAATTCTTTTCTCTGGGCAATCGTATCACAATCATCACATTGCACGAATTATTGTTTGATACTCTGTCATATTCCATTCTATACTGCTGATTCTTACGCTTCTCAATTGAATTCTGTTTGGCCGGAATCTATAAACTACATGTGCACATATACATGTATATAAGTCACTAGGTAACTGATGTTTTATTGTCTTGATATCTATACCTATAGGTCTGTGCACTTATGCTTAAAAAATATTATTTTACTACTTGATGTGGCTTTGCTGTAATCTCTTTTGTTTGTTATTATTGATTTAAAATGTATTTTGTTTCTTTGCATTTTGAATATGTATATTATTTTTCTAATGCATTTTCCGAGGAAGGTCTCTGTGACCGAAACGTTAATTATTTTTCATACACTACATCTTATTTCCAAATAAATTCCTGAAAGAGTGCCGGATACCATGTTATATGCACTATACTACGTAGTCTGGTTTCATTTGCAAAATTGAAGCAACACTATTATCCCTATTTTCAATATCAATAATGAATACATTGAATAATAGTGGACCCATTACTGAACCTTAGTAATTTACAAGACTTATTTAAGTTCTTTAAAAGAAAAGAAGCAATTTTTTTATTTTACTTTTCACAAATTTAATTGAGGGTATATACAGTGCATTGTGAAAGCATTTGGCCCCCTTGAACTTTTCTACCTTTTGCCACATTTCTGGCTTCAAACATAAAGATATAAAATTCTTAATTTTTTGGGAAGAATCAACAACAAGTGGGACACAATCGTGAAGTGGAACCAAATTTATTGGATATTTTAAACTTTTTTAACAAATTAAAAACTGAAAAGTGGGGCGTGTAATATTATTCGGCCCCTTTACTTTCAGTGCAGCAAACTCACTCCAGAAGTTCAGTGAGGATCTCTGAATGATCCAATGCTGTCTTAAACGACTGGTAATGATAAATAGAGTCCACCTGTGTGTAATCAAGTCTCTGTAAAATTGCACCTGCTCTGTGATAGTCTCAGGGTTCTGTTTCAAGTGCAGAGAGCATCATGAAGACCAAGGAACACACAAGACAGGTCCGGGATACTGTTGTGATGAAGTTTAAAGCCGGATTAGGATACAAAAAGATTTCCCAAGTGTTAAATGTCTCAAGGAGCACTGTGCAAGCAATCATATTGAAATGGATGGAGTATCAGACTACTGCAAATCTACCAAGACCCGGTCGTCCCTCTAAACTTTCATCTCGAACAAGGAGAAGACTGATCAGAGATGCAGCAAAAAGGCCCAAGATCACTCTGGATGAACTGCAGAGATCTACAGCGAGGTGGGAGAGTCTGTCCATAGGACAACAATCAGTCATACACTGCACAAATCTGGCCTTTATGGAAGAGTGGCAAGATGAAAGCCATTTCTCAAAGATATCCATAAAAAGTCTCGTTTGAAGTTTGCCACAAGCCACCTGGGAGACACACCAAACATGTGGAATAAGGTGCTCTGGTAAGATGAAATCAAAATCGAACTTTTTGGCCACAATGCAAAACGATATGTTTGGCGTTAAAGCAACACAGCTCATCACCTTCAAAACACCATCCCCACTGTCAAACATGGTGGTGGCAGCATCATGGTTTGGGCCTGCTTTTCTTCAGCAGGGAGAGGGAAGATGGTTAAAATTGTTGGTAAGATGGATGGAGCCAAATACAGGACCATACTGGAAGAAAACCTGTTGGAGTCTGCAAAAGACCTGAGACTGGGACAGAGATTTATCTTCCAACAAGACAATGATCCCAAACATAAAGCAAAATCTACAATGGAATGGTTCAAAAATAAATGTATCCAGGTGTTAGAATGATGAATTCAAAGTCCAGACCTGAACCCAATCGAGAATCTGTGGAAAGAGCTGAAAACTGCTGTTCAAAAACGCCCTCCATCCAACCTCATTGAGCTCGAGCTGTATTGCAAGGAAGAATGGGCAAGAATTTCAGACTCTCGGTGTGCAAAACTGATAGAGACATACCCCAAGCGACTTGCAGCTGTAATCGCAGCAAAAGGTGGCGCTACAAAGTATTAACTCAAGGGGGCCGAATAATATTGCATGCCCCACTTTTCAGTTTTTAATTTGTTAAAAAGTTTAAAATATCCAATAAATTTCATTCCACTTCACGATTGTGTCCTACTTGTTGTTTATTCTTACCCAAAAAATTAGAATTTTATATCTTTATGTTTGAAGCCAGAAATGTGGCAAAAGGTAGAAAAGTTCAAGGGGGCCAAATACTTTCACATTGCACTGTATTATATACATACGCTGGTTCAGACCACTGCAAATCTATCAAGACCCGGACATCCTTCTAAACTTTCATCTCGAACAAGGAGAAGACTGATCAGAGATGCAGCCAAAAGGCCCAAGATCACTCTGGATGAACTGCAGAGATCTACAGCGAGGTGGGAGAGTCTGTCCATAGGACAACAATCATTCATACACTGCACAAATCTGGCCTTTATGGAAGAGTGGCAAGATGAAATCCATTTCTCAAAGATATTCATAAAAAGTCTCGTTTGAAGTTTGCCACAAGCCACCTGGGAGACACACCAAACATGTGGAATAAGGTGCTCTGGTCAGTTGAAATCAAAATCGAACTTTTTGGCCACAATGCAAAACGATATGTTTGGCGTTAAAGCAACACAGCTCATCACCTTCAAAACACCATCCCCACTGTCAAACATGGTGGTGGCAGCATCATGGTTTGGGCCTGCTTTTCTTCAGCAGGGAAAGGGAAGATGGTTAAAATTGATGGTAAGATGGATGGAGCCAAATACAGGACCATACTGGAAGAAAACCTGTTGGAGTCTGCAAAAGACCTGAGACTGGGACAGAGATTTATCTTCCAACAAGACAATGATCCTAAACATAAAGCAAAATCTACAATGGAATGGTTCAAAAATAAATGTATCCAGGTGTTAGAATGATCAATTCAAAGTCCAGACCTGAATCCAATCGAGAATCTGTGGAAAGAGCTGAAAACTGCTGTTCACAAACGCCCTCCATCCAACGTCAATGAGCTCGAGCTGCATTGCAAGGAAGAATGGGCAAGAATTTCAGACTCTCGGTGTGCAAAACTGATAGAGACATACCCCAAGTGACTTGCAGCTGTAATCGCAGTAAAAGGTGGCTCTACAAAGTATTAAATCAAGGGGGCCGAATAATATTGCACGCCCCACTTTTCAGTTTTTAATTTGTTAAAAAAGTTTAAAATATCCAATAAATTTCATTCCACTTCACGATTGTGTCCCACTTGTTGTTTATTCTTACCCAAAAAATTAGAATTTTATATCTTTATGTTTGAAGCCAGAAATGTGGCAAAAGGTAGAAAAGTTCAAGGGGGCCAAATACTTTCACATTGCACTGTATTATATACATTCCCTCGTTCAGATGAGTAGGGTCTACAGCAGATAATTTTTGCAGCCCAAAACCTGCACTAAATTTGGCTTGATATGTATTTGTTGGTTATTTGGATAAGCCTGGGAATGTTAAGTAAAGGCCAGTGGATTGCGGTGAGAGAAAAAATGCCAATATATTTTAAAACTTCTTTTGTTATCTGAGACTGCCAGTTTTTTTTAGCCAAACCAGTGGACGCAGTCACCCAACAGCCACAGCTGTTTGATGAGCCACTACTTGTGGGACAAGGACTAGAGTTTCATTCTGCCTGCCAGATTCTACTGTTGTCAAATTCTACTTGGCCTCTGTTATTTGTTGCAGCAAAACAGGTGTAAAGCTGAAAACAAGGATAAGGTCATAGTATTGGTGTTAGAGCTGTGGTAAAGATGCAGTAAGAAGATGTTATTATTGTTGCAACCTAGCCTGGATCCTCCTGCCATCTGTATGCTCTTTCCCCACATGGATGGTGGCTTAGGGAAAAGCTGTGGGAATTATTTAGGCCAAGAAATCTATTATTTACAAAGTTGAAAACATTCATCTGATAGATAAAAGACACCTTATAGCAGATGTGGGTTTTTGGTGCAGATCTGTTGGTAAAGAGCAGGAAAAAACATTATTAAGGGAGTACTTATTAAATATGTGGCCCGTGAAACAAGAGTATGCTCATGAGATTATTTGTCTGCTAGGGGAGTTTTGTGATTTAAAAAGGTGACACAAACTATCCCCTACTGGCGAAAAAAGGAATTCCCTTATAGATAAAAGAGAGTCTCTTCATTCTTTACTTCTATGTAAAGCAAAAGCCACCCTATCTAAATGCCGACGTCATTATTATGAGAATGGCAATATGAGAAGTAAATTTCTAGCTGGGAGCTTAAAATCACAGAGAACTAACAGTTATGTTCCAACTATTCTAGACCACTCGCAGCGACATAAGTACATTCTACCAGATATAGCCGATGCGCAGGGGTATACATAGAAATCATGTGGCCCCATAGCAGAAGATCTAATTGGGCATCCCCCTCAATATAAAAAAAAGTTAATAATTGACGCGGCCACAGAAGAACATATCTCACAACTTTTCAGCCTTTACCCAGTAATTTTCCTTCCGCTGAAGTCCTAGATTCCTCTTTCATTGCCTCATAAAGTATGATAAAAAAGTGCCACCCAAATACAGTATGATAACCCCATGATGAATTCATCCACATTAGCCTCCACATGCACAGTATAAAGACCTTACTGTACCCCACCTCAACTCTCAAGGCAAAGGATGGTGACCCCAACACAGTATGATCCCCTAACTGTGATCCCCACACAGCCCTCCATGCAGTATAATGGGTCTACATACAGTATAATGGCCCAAAAACTCTCCACACTGTATAATCATCCCCACTAGCTTTCCAAACAGTATAATGGCCCCCACACAGCACCTCACACAGTACAATGGACCCTGAACAACCCTTCACACAGTATAATTGTAGCATACAGTACAATGGCCCCCACATAGCCCTCCAAATATTATAATGGCTACACATAGCCTTCCATATAGCATAATGAGCACCATAGAGTCCTCCATATAGTATAATGCGCCCCCCATAATCCTCCAAATAGTATGATGCGTTCCCCATGGTCCTCCATACAATATAATGCACTCCCCATGGTCCTCCATACAATATAATGCGCCCCCCCCATGGCCCTCCATACAATATAATGTGCTCCCCATGGTCCTCCATACAATATAATGCACTCCCCATTATCCTCAATACAATATAATGCACTCCCCATGTTCCTGCATACAATATAATGCACTTTTCATGGCCTTCCACACAATATAATGCACTACCATGGTCCTCCATACAATATATTGCACTCCTCATAGCCCCTCATTCAATATAATGCACTCACCATGGTCCTAAATAGAATATAATGCACTCCTCATGGTCATTTACACAATAGAATGCACTCCCCATGGTCCTCCATACAATATAGTGCATTTTGCATTGTCCTCCATACAACATAAAGCATTCCTCATGGTATTCCAAATAATATAATGCACTCTCCATGAGCCTTCATAAAATATAATGCACCCCCCATGGTCCCCCATACAATATAATGCACCCTTAATGCTCCTCCATAGAATATAATGCTCTCTGAATGGTCTTCCATACAATATAATGCCTCCCATGGCCCACCATACAATATAATGCACTCCCCATGGTCCTACATACAATATAATGCACTCCGCATTGTCCTGCATACAATATAATTCATCCCCCATTGTCATATATCCAATATAATGCACTCCTCATGGTCCTCCATATAATATAATGCACCCCACATGATCCCCCATACAGTATAATGTTCCCTTCATGGTCCTCAATAGAATATAATGCACCCCCATTGTCCCATATACAATATAATACACTCTGCATGGTCCTCCATACAAGATAATGCTCTCCCAATGGTCCCCCATGGTCCCCCATACAATGTAATGCACTCCCCATAGTCCTCCATGTAGCATACCTGGCGGCGTTCTTGCATGGTGTTCCATCTCTCATCATGCAAGATCGCAAACTTCATCTCCCGCCCAGCTTCCTGGTCTGGCTTCTTTCCTTGTGCTCTGCTCTGCTCCACTTTGGCTGCATAGGGCGACGCCCGCTGAATTTCCTGTTTCTTGTACCTGCTGCGGACACGCCCCTGTTGCACCTTCAGCCTATTGCTGTCCATCTTTGGGTATTTATACCACCTTCTTCCTCAAGATGGCGCCTGAGCATTGTTTCTTGTCAGTTGGGTTTTTGTCTCTGACATGCCAGGTCCTATCCTGTTTTCCTGCATGTTTTCCAGTTCTGTGTCTGAACTGTGGTCTGTTCTTGTGAACACACTTCTTGCCTGTTCTTTCGCCTTCTAGGGGCCGTATTCCTAGATCTGCCTGTCTGTGCCTTGCGGTATCTGTTCCCGTCTGAACAGAGTCCTGTTTGTGTCTCTGCCTTGCGGTATCTGTTTCCGTCTGAACAGAGTCCTGTTTGTGTCCCTGCCTTGCGGTATCTGTTCCCGTCTGAACAGAGTCCTGTTTGTGTTCCTGCCTTGCGGTATCTGTTCCCGTCTGAACAGAGTCCTGTTTGTGTTCCTGCCTTGCGGTATCTGTTCCCGTCTGAACAGAGTCCTGTTTGTGTTCCTGCCTTGCTGTCTCTGTTCCCGTTCCTCTGTTCCCTGTTGTCTGTGCCTCGTTTCTACTTTAACCTTGTCTCCCTTTTCCCTCTATGTCTGTTTTCTGCGTCTTTCTGCAGAGTCTGAACCCGCTCCTAAATTCCTTCTCGTCGTCTCTGTACCTCTGTTGTGAATTTAGTGTACGCTCGCTACTTCTATGTAAGTACTGTGCGTGCTTCTGGTTCTGCCTTTCCTTCTCCGTCTGTTCTTTGTGAACAGAGTCCTATCCCCTTGCCTTGTTTACCGCTCTGCGGTGTCCGCTCTGCTCCTGCTTAGCTTGCCGCTCTTGCGGTTTCTGCTCTGCTCCTGCCTTGTTTTCCGCTCTGCGGTGTCCGCTCTGCTCCTGCTTAGCTTGCCGCTCTTGCGGTTTTCACTCTGCTCTTGCCTTGCTTGCCGCTCCTGCGGTTTCTGCTCTGCTCTTATCTTGCTTACTGCTTCTGCGGTTTCCGCCCTGCCCTGCTTCTGCCCGCTGCTCCGGCAGTCCTGTCCTGCCCTGCTTGTGCTCACTGCTCCTACAGCCCCGTCCTGCTCTGTTCTTGCCCACCGCTTCGGGCGTTCCCTCTCTGCTGTGGTTGTCTACTGCATCTGCGGTTCTGTGACCCAGTCTGTACTGGGTCTTAACCTTTCTGTGCTCCAGCCCGTCCTTTCGGCCAGTACCTCCCTGCCTGCATACTCGCCTGTATCCACCCATCTGCATACCTGCCGTGTTTGCTTACATCCACCAGTCTGTGCCAGCCTAACCTGCCTGTTCCAGTAATCCCAGTGTGGGTCAACCCCCGTGTCCGGAGTTTGACCTGGAGTAGCACCTGGTCCCTCTGCCCGGTTTCTCCCTGGTGCACTGGCGTCGTATGCCGTCGTGCCACCTTGGTCGGATCGGCCAGATACTTAGTCACGCCCCTCCAGGCACTCTCCGGTCCATGGTCCAGTGGAACCACAACACCCGCACACACCAGTCAGTCCGGGCGTGTGCATAACAGGATGCTCAGGCCATGGTTCCCGTTGAGCCCCACGGCCTTCGCTCTCTGAGACGTTTTCCAGCTAATACGTGCATTAAAAATAAATAAATAATTTTTTTTTTTTTCTCTAGCTGAGTTCCAGGCTATTTCGCACCCGTCCAGATGGAGCTTTCTGCACCCGTTCCTGCGGATCCGCCCCAGTACTATGGGGATCCAAAACAAAGTCGTGCATTTGTGGAGCAATGCATGCTGCACTTCAAGTTCTACCCTCTTTCTTTTCCTTCTGATTGGTCTAAAGTGGCATTTATAATTGACTACCTAGCGGGGGATGCCTTGAAGTGCGTCACCCCCCTATGGGAAGCTTGGGATCCTATCGTCCTTGACCTGCAGGCCTTCCTGGTGGCCTTCCTAATGGTCTTCGATGACCCCAACCCTGGAGTCCCTGCTGAAGCTGCACCTGCTCCCGGGGATCCACCACGGTACTACGGGGATCCAAAACAATGCCGTGCGTTTGTGTGGCAATGCTTGCTGCAGTTTCGGTTCTATGCTAATGCTTATTCTTCTGATCGGGTTAAGGTGGGATTTATAATGTCCAACCTAGCGGGTGATGCCTTGGAATGGATCAACCCCCTATGGGAAGCACAGGATCCTATCGTTCTTGACCTACAGGCCTTCCTGGTGGCCTTCCTTTTGGCTTTCGATGATCCTAACCCTGAAGCCCCTGCTGAAGCTTCACTTCCCTGTATCCCGGAGCAGCCCCGACGGGTAATGTGCATAGGTAGCGCACAAGTTCTCCTGCCCGAAAAGACTGTTGCTTGCCCTGAATCCACTCAGGATGACTACACTCTCCGGAATACTGCTCCCAACCTCAAGAGGCAGTCTAGAAGTGCTAGACGCAGAGGCAAGCCATCACGCCAGGGTCTGTCCTCCCTGAGACCTCCTGACCCCAACCTTGAAGTCCCTACTGAAGCTTCATCTTCCTGTATCCCGGAGAAGCCCCAGCGGGTGATGTGCGTGGGTGGTGCACCAGTTCTCCAGCCAGAAGAGACTGCTACCCATCCAGAGTCCACACAGGAGAGCTTCCTGCACCTGGCATCAGATTCTACACCCACTTTAACCAGTGTGCATGTCCAAGGATGCTCCGAAGCTGTGTTTACCTCCGAGTCTGTACACCTCAACGACCTGTCGGAGGACCCCTTGTTGCCTCCTGAATCCTCCGGGATACCACTCGATGACAATTGGAGAGAGACTTCCCTACACCCGGTACCCGATACTTCGTCCGCTCAGTCCTGTGGGCCTGACAATGGGTGCCTCAAAGTGGTAGTTACTCCTGAGTCTCTACACCCCTCTGACCAGGCGGAGGACCTCCAGTTGTCTCCAGAACCCTTCGGGGTGCTACCTGGTAGCGAAAGGACAGAGACTCTCCTATTCTCTGTACCTGATACCTCGCCCGCTTCTTCCAGTGAGTCCGACCTAGTGTACTCCGAAGCAGAGGTTACCCCCGAGTCTCTACACCCCTCCGACCAGGCGGAGGACCTCCAGTCGTCTCCTGAACCCTCCGGGGTGCTACCTGATAGCGAATGGACAGAGACCCTCCTTTACTCGGTACCTGATACCTCGCCCGCTTCTCCCAGTGAGTCTGACCTTGTGTACTCCGAAGCAGAGGTTACCCTCGAGTCTCGGTATCCCTCCAAACTGGCGGAGGACCCCCAGTTGTTTCCTGAATCCTCCGGGGTACCACCACATAACAAAGAGGCAGTGTCTTCTCTACACCTTGTACCTGATACTTTGCCCATTTCATCCTGTGAGCTTGACAAGATGTACCCCGAAGCAAAGGCTACCCCCGAGTCTCTGCACCCCTCCAACCCGGCAGAGGACCTCCAGTTGTCTCCTGAACTTTTTGGGGTGCTGCCTAAAAATAAATGTAGAGAGACTTTTTTGTGTGCTGTTTCTGGTACTTCACCCGTTTCATCTGTTGCTGAAGATGGCTGGATGGGAAGTCGCATCCTAGCCATCCAGATTATGAGACCAGTTTTGTCTCCTCCTGTGGACAATAGAAGTAATCTCCTTGAAGAGAGGGATTGGCCCCCAAATTCCCTGCGGAAGATCCTTGCAGGCCTGAAGAAGAGGGGGCGTAAGGGGGGGGGGTACTGTAGCATACCTGGCGGCGTTCTTGCATGGTGTTCCATCTCTCATCATGCAAGATCGCAAACTTCATCTCCCGCCCAGCTTCCTGGTCTGGCTTCTTTCCTTGTGCTCTGCTCTGCTCCACTTTGGCTGCATAGGGCGACGCCCGCTGAACTTCCTGTTTCTTGTACCTGCTGCGGACACGCCCCTGTTGCACCTTCAGCCTATTGCTGTCCATCTTTGGGTATTTATACCACCTTCTTCCTCAAGATGGCGCCTGAGCATTGTTTCTTGTCAGTTGGCTTTTTGTCTCTGACATGCCAGGTCCTATCCTGTTTTCCTGCCTGTTTTCCAGTTCTGTGTCTGAACTGTGGTCTGTTCTTGTGAACACGCTTCTTGCCTGTTCTTTCGCCTTCTAGGGGCCGTATTCCTAGATCTGCCTGTCTGTGCCTTGCGGTATCTGTTCCCGTCTGAACAGAGTCCTGTTTGTGTCTCTGCCTTGCGGTATCTGTTTCCGTCTGAACAGAGTCCTGTTTGTGTCCCTGCCTTGCGGTATCTGTTCCCGTCTGAACAGAGTCCTGTTTGTGTTCCTGCCTTGCGGTATCTGTTCCCGTCTGAACAGAGTCCTGTTTGTGTTCCTGCCTTGCGGTATCTGTTCCCGTCTGAACAGAGTCCTGTTTGTGTTCCTGCCTTGCTGTCTCTGTTCCCGTTCCTCTGTTCCCTGTTGTCTGTGCCTCGTTTCTACTTTAACCTTGTCTCCCTTTTCCCTCTATGTCTGTTTTCTGCGTCTTTCTGCAGAGTCTGAACCCGCTCCTAAATTCCTTCTCGTCGTCTCTGTACCTCTGTTGTGAATTTAGTGTACGCTCGCTACTTCTATGTAAGTACTGTGCGTGCTTCTGGTTCTGCCTTTCCTTCTCCGTCTGTTCTTTGTGAACAGAGTCCTATCCCCTTGCCTTGTTTACCGCTCTGCGGTGTCCGCTCTGCTCCTGCTTAGCTTGCCGCTCTTGCGGTTTCTGCTCTACTCCTGCCTTGTTTACCGCTCTGCGGTGTCCGCTCTGCTCCTGCTTAGCTTGCCGCTCTTGCGGTTTCTGCTCTGCTCCTGCCTTGTTTACCGCTCTGCGGTGTCCCCTCTGCTCCTACTTAGCTTGCCGCTCTTGCGGTTTCTGCTCTGCTCCTGCCTTGTTTACCGCTCTGCGGTGTCCGCTCTGCTCCTGCTTAGCTTGCCGCTCTTGCGGTTTCTGCTCTGCTCCTGCCTTGTTTACCGCTCTGCGGTGTCCGCTCTGCTCCTGCTTAGCTTGCCGCTCTTGCGGTTTCTGCTCTGTTCCTGCCTTGTTTTCCGCTATGCGGTGTCCGCTCTGCTCCTGCTTAGCTTGCCGCTCTTGCGGTTTTCACTCTGCTCTTGCCTTGCTTGCCGCTCCTGCGGTTTCTGCTCTGCTCTTATCTTGCTTACTGCTTCTGCGGTTTCCGCCCTGCCCTGCTTCTTCCCGCTGCTCCGGCAGTCCTGTCCTGCCCTGCTTGTGCTCGCTGCTCCTACAGCCCCGTCCTGCTCTGTTCTTGCCCACCGCTTCAGGCGTTCCCTCTCTGCTGTGGTTGTCTACTGCATCTGCGGTTCTGTGACCCAGTCTGTACTGGGTCTTAACCTCTCTGTGCTCCAGCCCGTCCTTTCGGCCAGTACCTCCCTGCCTGCATACTCGCCTGTATCCACCCATCTGCATACCTGCCGTGTTTGCTTACCTCCACCAGTCTGTGCCAGCCTAACCTGCCTGTTCCAGTAATCCCAGTGTGGGTCAACCCCCGTGTCCGGAGTTTGACCTGGAGTAGCACCTGGTCCTTCTGCCCGGTTTCTCCCTGGTGCACTGGCGTCGTATGCCGTCGTGCCACCTTGGTCAGATCGGCCAGATACTTAGTCACGCCCCTCCAGGCACTCTCTGGTCCATGGTCCAGTGGAACCACAACACCCGCACACACCAGTCAGTCCGGGCGTGTGCATAACACTCCATAGAATATAATGCACTCCCCATTGTCCTACATGCAATATTATGCACTCCACATGGACCCTAAACAATATAATTCACTCCCCATGCTCCTCAAAACAATATAATACATTCTCCATGGTCCTCAATTCAATATAATGCATTCTCCATGGTCTTCCATACAATATAATGCATTTTCCATGGTACTCCATACAATATAATGCACTCCACATGGTCCTTAATAAAATATAATGAACTCCTCATTGTCCTCCATGCAATGTAATGCACTCCACATGGTCACCAATAGAATATAATGCTTTCTCCATGGTCCTCAATTCAATATAATGCATTCTCCATGGTCCTCCATACAATATAATGCATTCTCCATGGTCCTCCATACAATGTAATGCACTCCCCATGGTCCTTAATACAATATAATGTACTCCCCATTGTCCTCCATACAATGTAATGCACTCCCCATGGTACTTCATACAATATAATGCATTATTCATGGTCCTCCATACAATAGAATGCACTGCCCATGGTCCTCGAAACAATATAGTGCATACTCCATGGTCCTCCATAAAATATAATGCACTCTCCATGGTTCTCCATTCATTTTAATGCACTCCCCATGGTCCTCCATACAATATGATGCACTCCCCATGTTCCTGCATACAATATAATGCACTCCCCATGGTCTTCCATACAATATAATGCACTCCCCATAGTCCTCCATACAATATAATGCAATCCCCATTCACCTCCATACAATGTAATGCACTCTACATGGTTCTCCATAAGATATAATGCACTCCCTGGTCCTCCATACAGTATAATGCACTCCCTATGAACCTCCATGCAATATTATACACCCCGCATGGTTCTCCATATAATATAATGCACTCCCCATCATCCTCCGTACAATATAATGCACTCCCCATGGTCATTCATACAAAATAATGCACTCACCATTGTACTACATTGAATATAATGCACTTCCCATAGTCCTCCATACAATATAATGCACTTCACATGGTCCTCATTTCAATATAATGCATTCTCAATAGGCCTCCCTACAATATAATGCACTGCTCATGGTCCTCAATAAAATATAATACATTTTCCATTGTCCTCCATACAATATAATGCACTCCCCATGGTCTTCCATAGAATATAATACAATCCTCATGGTCCTCCATGCAATATAATACATTATCCATTGTCCTCCATACAATATAATGCTCTCCCCATGGTCCTCCATACAATATAATGAACTTCCCATGGTCCTCCATACCATATAATGCACTCCCCATGGTCCTCCATACAATATAATGCACCCCCAGAGTCCTCCATCCATACAAAATATAATGCATTATCCATGGTCATCCATACAATATAATGCACTCCGCATTGTCCTCCGTACAATATAATGCACTTCCCATGGTCCTACATAGAATATAATGTATTCTCCATGGTCCTCAATTCAATATAATGCATTCTCCATGGTCCTTAATACAATATAAAGCACTCCCCATTGTCCTCCATACAATGTAATGCACTCCACATGGTCCTCGAAAAAATATAATGCATTATCCATGGTTCTCCATAAAATATGCACTCTCCATGGTCCTCTATACAATACAATGCACTACCTATGCTTCTCCATACAATATAATGCACTCACCATGATCTTCCATACAATATCATACACTCCTCATGTTGCTCCATACAATATAATGCACTCCCCATGGTTTTCCATGCAATATAACGCACTCTCCATGGTCCTCCATGCAGTACTATACACCCCCCATGGTTCTCCATATAATATAATGCACTCCTCATGGTTCTCCATACGATATAGTGCAATCCCCATGGTCCTCCATACAATATAATGCACTCATCATTATCCTCCATACAATATGATGCACTTCCCATATTCCTACATACAATATAATGCACTCCCCATGGTCTTCCATACAATATAATGCACTCCCCATAGTCCTCCATACAATATAATGCAATCCCCATTCACCTCCATACAATGTAATGCACTCTCCATGGTTCTCCATAAAATATAATGCACTCCCCGGTCCTCCATACAGTATAATCCACTCCCCATGATCATCCATGCAGTACTATACACCCCCCATGGTTCTCCATATAATATAATGCACTCCCCATGGTTCTCCATACGATATAGTGCAATCCCCATGGTAGTCCATACAATATAATGCACTCATCATTATCCTCCATACAATATGATGCACTTCCCATGTTCCTACATACAATATAATGCACTCCCCATGGTCTTCCATACAATATAATGCACTCCCCATAGTCCTCCATACAATATAATGCAATCCCCATTCACCTCCATACAATGTAATGCACTCTCCATGGTTCTCCATAAAATATAATGCACTCCCCGGTCCTCCATACAGTATAATCCACTCCCCATGATCATCCATGCAGTACTATACACCCCCCATGGTTCTCCATATAATATAATGCACTCCCCATGGTTCTCCATACGATATAGTGCAATCCCCATGGTCCTCCATACAATATAATGCACTAATCATTATCCGCCATACAATATGATGCACTTCCCATGTTCCTACATACAATATAATGCACTCCCCATGGTCTTCCATATAATATAATGCACTCCCCATAGTCCTCCATACAATATAATGCAATCCCCATTCACCTCCATACAATGTAATGCACTCTCCATGGTTCTCCATAAAATATAATGCACTCCTCGGTCCTCCATACAGTATAATCCACTCCCCATGATCATCCATGCAGTACTATACACCCCCCATGGTTCTCCATATAATATAATGCCTTCCCCATGGTCCTCCATACAATATAATGCACTCCCCATGGTCATCCATACAAAATAATGCACTCACCATTGTCCTACATAGAATATAATGCACTCCCCATAGTCCTCCATACAATATAATTCACGTCACATGGTCCTCATTACAATATAATGCATTCTCCATGGTCCTCCATACAATATAATGCACTCCTCATTTTCCTCCATACAATGTAATGCACTACCCATGGTACTTCATTCAATAAAATGCATTCTCCATAGTCCTCCATACAATATAATGCACTCCCCATGGTTCTCAATAAAATATAATGCATTTTACATGGTCATCCATACAATATAATGCACTCCCCTGATCTTCCATAGAATGTAATACATTCCTCATGGTCCTCCATGCAATATAATGCATTATCCATTGTCCTTCATACAATATAATGCTCTTCCCATGGTCCTCCATACAATATAATGCACTTCCCATGGTCCTCAATACAATATAATGCACCCCCATAGTCATCCATCCATACAAAATGTAATGCATTTTCCATGGTCATCCATAAAATATAATGCACTCCACATTGTCCTCCATAGAATATAATGCACTTCTCATGGTCCTACATAGAATATAATGTATTCTCCATGGTCCTCAATTCAATATAATGCATTCTCCATGGTCCTCCATACAATATAATGCACTCCCCACGGTCCTTCATACATTATAAAGCACTCCCTATTGTCCTACATACAATGTAATGCACACCCCATGGTGCTTCATACAATATAATGCATTCTCCATGATCCTCCATACAATATCATGCACTGCCCATGGTCCTCGAAACAATATAATGCATTCTCCATGGTTCTCCATAAAATATGCACTCTCCATGGTCCTCCATACAATACAATGCACTCCCAACGCTTCTCCATACAATATAATGCACTCACCATGATACTCCATACAATATGATACACTCACCATGTTGCTCCATACAATATAATGCACTCCCCATTGTCCTCCATACAATACAATGCACTCACCATGGTCCTACATATGCACTCCCCAAAGTTATCCATACAATATAATGCACTTCACATGTTCCTCCATACAATATAATGCATTCTCTATGGTCCTCCATACAATGTAATTCACTCCCCATGGTCCTCCATACAATATAATGCACTCCCTATTGTCCTCTATACATTGTAATGCACTACCTATGGTCCTTCATTCAATATAATGCATTCTGCATAGTCCTCCATACAATATAATGCACTGCCCATGGTCCTCAATAAAAAATAATGCATTTTCCATGGTCATCCATACAATATAATGTACTCCCCATGGTCCTCCTTAGAATATAATACACTCCCCATGGTCCTCCATGCTATATAATGCATTCTCCATTGTCCTCCATACAATATAATGCTCTTCTCATAGTCCTCCATACAATATAATGCACTCCCCATGGTCCTCAATACAATATATTGCACCCCATAGTCCTCCATCCATACAAAATAAAATGCATTTACCATGGTCATCCATACAATATGATACACACCCCATGTTGCTTTATACAATATAATGCACTCTCCATGGTTTTCCATACAATATAATGCACTCCCCATAGTCCTCCATACAATATAATGAACTCGCCATGGTCCTACATAGAATATAATGCACTCCCCATAGTCATCCATACAATATAATGCACTTCACATGGTTCTCAATGCAATATAATGCATTCTCCATGGTCCTCCATACAATATAATTAACTCCCCATGGTCCTCCATACAAAATAATGCATTCCTCATTTTCCTCCATACAATGTAATGCACTACCCGTGGTACAATATAATGTACTCATCATTATCCTCCATATAATATGATGCACTCCCCATTTTTCCTGCATACAATATAATGCAGTCCCCATGGTCTTCCATACAATATAATGCACTCCCCATAGTCCTCCATACAATATAATGCAATCCCCAGTCACTTTCATACAATGTAATGCACTCTCCATGGTTCTCCATAAAATGAAATGCACTCCCCGGTCCTCCATACAGTATAATGCACTCCCCATGAGCCTCCATGTAGTAGTATACACCCCCCATGGTTCTCCATACAATATAATGCACTCCCCATGGTCCTAAATACAATATAATGCACTCCCCATGGTCATCCATACAATATAATGCACTCACCATTGTCCTACATAGAATATAATGCACTCCCCATAGTCCTCCTTACAATATAATGCACTTCCCATGGTCCTCCATACAACATAATGCACTCCCCATGGTCCTCAATACAATATAATGCTCCCCCATAGCCCTCCATACTTACAAAATATGATGCATTTTCCATGATCATCCATACAATATAATGCACTCCCCATGGTCCTCCATAGAATATAATACACTCCTCATAGTCCTCCCTGCAATATAATGCATTCTCCATTGTCCTCTATGCAATATAATGCTCTCCTCATGGTCCTCCATACAATATATTGCACTTCCCATGGTCCTCCATACAATATAATGCACTCCCCATGGTCCTCAATGCAATATAATGCACCCCCATAGTCCTCCATCCATACAATAAATAATGCATTTTCCATGGATATCCATACAATATAATGCACTCTCCATTGTCCACCCTACAATATAATGCACTCCCCATGGTCCTCCATTCCATATAATGCACTCACAATGGTCCTACATAGAATATAATGCACTCCCCATAGTCTTCCATACAACATAATGCACTTCACATGGTCCTCAATAGAATATAATGCATTCTCCATGGTCCTCAATACAATATAATTCACTCCCCATGGTCCTCCATACAATATAATGCACTCCCCATTGTCCTCCATACATTGTAATGTACTCCCCATTGTCCTACATAGAATATATTGCACTAAACGTGGTCCTCCACACAATACAATGCACCCCCTTGGTCCTCCATACAGTACTACACCACTTATGGTTCTCCATACAATATAATGCACTCCCCATGGTCCTCCAAAGAATATAATTCACCCCCAATGGTCCTTTATACAATATCATGCACTCCCCATGGTCTTCCATACAATATAATGCACCCCAATGGTACTCCATAAAATATAATGTGCTCACTGCTCCTCCATACAATATCATGCACTCCCTATGGTCCTCCTTACAATATAATGCATTCCCCATGGTCCTCATAGAATATAATGCACTCCCTATCATCCTCCATACAATATAACGCTCTCCCCATGGTCCTACATAGAATATAAGCACATACCATGGTTCTCCACACAATATAATGCTCCCCCATGGTCCTCCTTTAAATATAATGCACCCCCATGGCCCTCCATATAATATAATGATCTATCCATGGTCCTCCATACAATATAATGCACTCCTCAAGGTTATCCACATAATAACATAATATAATGCGCCCTTATGATCCTTCATACAATATAATGCACTCCCCATGGTAATCCATACAATATAATGCACTCCCATGGTCCGCCATACATTATAATGCACTCTCCCTAGTCCTCCATACAATATAATGAACCCACATGGTCCTCCATAAAATATAATGCACCCTCCATGGGCCTCCATAAAGTATAATGCACTCTCCATGGTCCTCCATACAATATAATACACTTCCCATGGTACTCCACACAATATAATGCACTCCTCATGGTCCTCCATATAATATAATGTGCTCACATGGCCCTCCATACAGTATAATGCACTCCCCATGGTACTCCATACAATATAATGCACCCCCCATGGTCCTCCATAAAATATGATACACTCCCCATGATCCTCCATACAATTTAATGCATCCCCATTTTCCTCCATACAATATAATGCACCCCCCATGGTCCTCCATACAATATAATGCACTCTCCATGGTCCTACATAGAATTTAATGCACTCCCCATGGTCGTCTATAGAATATAATGCACCTCCCATTGTCCTCCAGATGGACAGAGTGCTGGCACTGATGCAGGTGCACTGAGTGCAGGCGTTGACACCATCCCCCAGCTCGGCTCACGGGCCCCATAGCAGTCACTTGGCCTGCCGCCTTTGGCGGTACGCCACTGCTGATGGGTTTAAAGCTTTCTATTCTTTCTTATATTTGGTGGACTCAAATAACCCTGACATACAAAGAGCTGGCTTTAATTCTTGTATCAAAACTTATATAAAAGATTCAGGAATGCCCGCTTTATCAGAGGCCAACACTGAATCCCTCGAGCTACCCTATTTTGAAGGGGAACTACAGGCAGCCATAAAATAGTCAAAACTGAGGAAAGCCCCAGATCCAGATGGGTTTCCACAATCATATTACAAACAGTTTATTGATTCGCCCACTCTTTATCTGGTCTCTAGTTTTAACGTGGTTCCTCTTTTAAAGGAGAGTACTTATGAGCTCATATATCAGTTATTCATAAGGAGGGGAAAGCTATAGAGCAATCTAAGTCCTTAGTATAGATACTAAATTGTTTGCAAAAAATTATTTCTTCCAGACTATCCTCACTATTATCCATTCAGATCAAGTAGGGTTCATGAGAGGTAGAGAGGCTAGAGACAACACAACTAAGGCACTAAACCTCATATATGGAGCCAGAGCTAAGCACCAGCCTCTGATACTTTTTTCTACTGATGCCAAAATGGTCTTTGATAGGGTAAACTGGTCTTTCATGAATGAGATATTACGTGCCATAGGGCTAAAAGCAATTATGTTGCAATGGAAAGCGCCAACCGGAAGGTGAATGGAGTACTATCCTAGGAGTTTGATATATGTAACAGCACACATCAGGGGCATCCTCATTCCCCATTAATTTTTATTGAAACTCTTTTTCAGGAGAATCCGGTCAAACCCCAACATCATGGGCCTTTGTATTCATGATTGTTCCTAAAAGATTTCAACTTATGCAAATGATTTACTTTTCTTCATTAGCAACCCAGTAACTTGATGGCTGAATTCTGCTTATACAATGGCCTTTCTAACTTTAAAATTAACCATTCTAAATCAGAGGTCTTGAACATTAATATACCCTTATCCATTATGGCACCTTTGAAACCCTACTTTAGTTTGAAATGGGTTAACACAGCTGTAAAATATCTGGGGGGTTTTCTACCAAGAGATGTAAACTTCACATATTTACTCAAATTTCCCAACCTACTCAAATCAGTTCAAGGGAGTTGCTCTAGATGGACAACGAGTGACTTTAATTGGTTTGGGAAAAGCACAATTTATAAAATGAACAATCTCTCTCGGATATTGTATGTTTTACGTGCTCTCCCAATCAGAATTCCCTCATCCTTCTTTAAGAGCCTTGCATCGGTTCAAACTTAGTTTATATGACTCAGTAAACCCCCCTCCCAAATTAGGAGAGCAATCTCATACAGGCCTAAGTCTTCAGGAGGTATAGCTTTTGCCCGATTTCGGCTCTTACTGTATTGCCTCTCACCTAACTTGAACTTTACATTATCCTAGTTTAGAAGAATACGTTTTTCGGTCTTGGCTAAGCAGTGGCTATTCTGGAATACCAAATTTTGGGAACGGATATAATTGGTCTTCAAAGGAACATCTACTTGACATCTCTAACACATCCCCTCTGTGAGAATGGAGAGTTGGTCAACTTACTTTTTTCAATCATTACCTGCCAGATCTCTATATTATAGGGACAAGAAACCTCTTGAATTTGCTTGTGCAGTTGCGCAATCTTTATGACACACCTTAATATTTTCATACTCCTTATATATCAATCCGCCAGGCCAACCTGCCGCCTATTTTCAGACTCAATGGGAAAATGACTTGGAGCTCAGTCTTGCGAGGGTGCAGTAAAGACGTATCTTCACTCTGACTCACAAATCATCTATCTTCACTCACTTTCAAGTGGCCGGCTACAAGCTGCTCTCTAAGTCGTATAGGATCCCAACCTGCTTACACTCTATCTTTCTAGATGCCAATTCTGTCTGTTGGAGATGTGAAATTGAAGAGGCTGACTTGCTACACATTTTTTGGTCACGCAGACTTCTCACTTCTTTTAGAGATAAAGTGCAACAAGTGATACATAAGATCACTGATTTTACATTTGATCTAAATCCTGCACTTGACCTTCTCCATCACTGCAACACTCCCTTAAAATGATATATACACTTTATCCTAACACATTTTGTCTCGACAGCAAGAGAGTGCTTCCCTGTAGTTTGGATGAGAGATTCTACTCTGACAATCTGTCTCTGGCTTTCAAAAATGAATGAAAATATGCTAATAGAGGAACACACCTCTTCAGTCAATAACTCTTCTGAAATATTCTATAAAACCTGTTTCCATTGGATCGAGATTAGATCCTCTGCTGAATATCAGAACCTCAGTGGAGAAAATTAAGTAAGATTGTTAAATCCTCCTCTCCTCCGAATCCTTTTATATGTCCCCCTTCTTACTTCTCCCGCCCTTTTTTTTACTCTTCTCTTCTTAGTCTTTTCTTCTTCTTCCGCTTCCTAACCTTCCATTCTCTTCTTTTCATAACCTCTTTTTCTCCAAAGTTTATTAGGTATAGAATTTAACGCACTGCAAAATGCTGAGGGATATTTTACCGGTTCCCTTATATACAACTTGGTCTGTAGACCTGGATGTCACTAAGATTTCAATATAACGGTAACACATTGCATCCTTGATGGCTGTTTATACTTGTATTGCTCTCTTTTTTGTTTTGTATTTTACATTTCTGAATTGTACAAAAAAAATATGATGAAATAAAAAAACAGCAGGAAACTATATTTTTTTAGCATTTTATCCTTCTCATTGATATTGGGGAATGGGTGCATTTACAACAAATATGTGATAAATGTACGACAGAAAATATGCTGTGGATTTTAAAATCTATGTTGCAAGTCAATTTTTGTTTAATAGATTTCCCTTGAATATGGATGATTTTATTTAAAATTTTATATAATAAGCAATGGAAACTGAGGAGCAGAAAAGAAGCAATATGAAAGTAGTGGACTGATGATGGAACAGGGTTAATAGAGTAGCCATGTGATTATTGATGTTTTCTTTTATGCAGCCAGTTACAGAAAGCAAAATGTCAATAGGCACAGTATACAACACATTTATCACTAGTAATATTTCTGAAAATCTAACAAAAAGTCAATCTCTATGTCTCACAAATATTTTTTTCAATGTCCTCCAAATCCAAAGTAATAAGGCTAATATTACATATAATTACCCCTTTGCTAAAACTTAACTTCTCAGGGATGAACAGCTGAATAAGCAGTGAAACTTCATTTTATAAAGTTGAAAAGAAAACTTGGAATACCCAGAAAACAGTGAAACAAAACAAGCATTTTTATAAATGAAAATAGAAGGAAGCAATCAACTGTCTGATTAAACATTAGACATGGAATTGCAGTGTTCAGTATCAATTTTAAGAATTGTACATCGCAATATTATAATTAAACTTGAAATGCTACTTTTACGATGACGCATGTAGAGACAAGGGAAACAATGCGTATTTCCAAAAAAAGAACCTGCAAATCAATCCAGATATTGGGGCTGATTTACTAAAGCTGTGCTACAGTGGAAACTAAGACTAAACAGGTCCGAAAAGTACAAGATTTATTAATTGGCTCATGCTGCTTGATAGATTTGGTACATCTTTATACTCTCTAGAGTAATTATACATCTAATACTTGCATTGGTCTAAGAAGTTGAGCCAAATTGTGCTGCAATATTGGCAAACTGAGTATTTGCATCAGATTTTTCTACAGCAATAACCTACGTAAAATAGGCACATTACATTTCCATTTTTTTTTTCTACAGCAAAAAACGCAGTGTGTGAAGACATTAAAGAGAATCTGTTAGCAAGTTTTTGCTACCTCATCTGAGAGCAGCATGATGTAGGCAAAGAGACCCTGAATCCAATAATGTATGACTTGGTTTACTGGATGCAGCTCTTTTGACACAGAGTCTTTAGATTTAGCAATGCAGCAGAGCTGAGAAAGCTAACCCCACCCACACCAGGCTCTCTGTATACACATAAACTAAAAGAAATGATCTATCAAGGTATAGGGGCACTTCCAAGGTATACCAGACAAACCTTATGAAGAAAGGGAAGCCCACTTAATATATTTAAAAAAATTCTTTATTGATACAAAAACATATATAGTAATAAAAACACTAAAAATGGGGGAAAACATTTGCAAAGACAACTACACAACTCATGATGCTCAAAAATAGGTATGTATTATAGTAGTCAGGACAGTAATAGTAACGCATACACTGTACATATGCATTAGCTCATTCAGACAGTAAGGATGCCTATTATGGCCATAAGCGCTATTTTCTTGTATTTGAAGAGCAATAAAATACATCCCAAATGAGAAACAAACTCATACAAATACCATATAAGCTCATATATATGGAATGAATTCTTTTTTCAGAAATGACAAATCATAGACACAGCATTTTAACTGCAAAGAGAGCTGGTTTTGGTTGCAGAAAAAAAGGAGTAAAAATGTATGTGAACATAGCCAATGGCTGGTGAAAAACACATAAAAAAAGCATAAAAAATGCACACAAACGTGGCAAAAACATGGGTATTTAACACTGTTTTTCCTGCCAACACCAGTATTTGCAGCAGAAATGTGTGCAGCAAATGCTTCATATGTACATATACCATTATACATAGCTTATGTGTGTTTTACTTGTTTTTATACATATAGAATACGTTGTATGTGCGTGGTACGATGATTATTGGTTGTTTGTTATCCCAGTATTTTTCATAAAAACATAAAGCTGGATAAACAGAAATGTCGTCATGAACATATTTATTGCTTGCAATGTAAAAGCACTATGTTTTTCTAGTATTACCCAAATCGTCTGTATCTGTGATTAAAATACCTCACCAAAGATGTTGTTAAAGAACTGAACTTGGTTGCTGGCAAATAATAAGCCGAGGAGCTTACAATGCAGTAAATCACCATGGCTTACAAAGAAGTAATGGACATATTGAATGGTCAAACAATCTAATCAAGGATAAACAGATTACATCCAAACAGCAATAATAAGAAAAAGAATAAAAGGATATAGCTTAAATGCTGTTATTTATAAGCTTTATCTTAGACCCGAGGCAATCAGGTATACCATATCTAACCACTTTAATCTACTGGCGAATAAAGATTGATTGAGGTAAAGCAAGGTCTATGTCAGCTTGCAGTGTTCAGACTTTTCTGAATCTATGATTAATGTGAGGCAAGTTCACAAAATAACATAATATATTAAATCACTATATACTACTGCCATCTACTGGCTACTTATTTTAATTTATTTGGAGCCATAGTGCCCTTTATCTGGAGATCTATTGCTTAAATTACTGCACAAAGAGCTTGTTGTAATGTATCCCAGGGGACATTGTATGCATCTTTAACAAGTTAGGCAATTCTTAGAACATAAATCAACTTTACAAATTTATTTTTTCCTCTCTTCAAAGAGACAGTTGGAAATTTGTTCTGAAAATGTTGAAGTATTTTGAAACATATATTCTATCCCAGCTTGATAAAGTGATGAAGAAAGTGATTCTTTAAAGTACACTCCTTGGTACATGAATAATAAAGATATATATCTAAACATTGATGTATTTTCTCTATTTGTTTCTTAGAAAAAGTGATGTTTTAGCTAAAATAAATCGTTTATAAAAATATTCAGCATAAAATGAGCCACATCCAGGACCTCTGCATTAAACATCACATCACATTGCATCTACTTAAAATATACAGGGTTTTTTTTATACATAGCTTGATGGGGTTTGATTTATGCTGATAAAATATAAAAGAGTAGAAATTTTGCAGCTTTTTTTTATAAATTACTATGACAAGTAGAGACAAAAAGCAAAATTATTGGGGGAAATATCTTGGTGTACCAAGCATTAAGATGTGCTTGGTACACCAAGATATTTTCCTCAATAATTTGAACACTTGTACAATTGTACATATGGATACATATTTAATTGCATTAAGTAAAATATTTTTAGTAGTGGGAAATTATTTTCAGTTTTCAGGATATTTTGAGGCCTGGTTATATGTATGTCAAGACACAGGATTCAGTTAATTGATTCAAAACAAATAGGCAGTTTATTAAAAGTTAATAAATTGTCAGGGTCAAAAAAAATAATGCAGCCTCTTCATGGTACAAAAAGGTATAACAGAACAAAAAATAACCTGTCCATATTACGCATGGGCCCACCCGTATAAATGTCAGTCCTTTCCTCTCAGACTCAGCAGAGTCTGAGCAGCTCATGCAAGGCCTCCTCAATGTGCAAACACACAGCCAGAGTGAGACACCACCAGCTGACTTAAATCAGACATTCCAAGACCTGGACTGGAGGTAAGTGAACAGCCGATCCCACCCAGCTCTTTCAGCTGCTCGTAAAACCCTGACCAATAATCCGGGCCCATTAAACACTTCTCAGTACTATGTGTGCTGGAACGTGCTTCTCTGGGTCCTACATCACCGAGGCTTTGAACCTTGGGAACACATACCTCCCTTCCACGACCTGTCCAGCTGCCACCTTAAATACTCCCCCTCTATCCAAAGCTGGGGGGGGGGGGGTTTGCTATCAGACAGTGGACCCTCGACAGAGAGTCAGCATTTCCATGCAGTTTCCTGGACCTATGCTCTACATGGAAGCTAAAATCATGAAGTAATAGGAACCACCTGGTCACTCGGGCATTGTTCCCCTTCTTCTCCCTCATCCACCTCAGCGGGGCATGGTAAGACACAAGCCTGAATTTCCTGCCTAATATGTAGTACCTTAGAGTGTCCAACACTTACTTGATGGCCAAACATTTCTTCTCCACTACGGAGTAATTCTTCTCACAGGGTGACAGCTTCTGACTTAGATACATTATGAGGTACTCTTCTCCGTTCATCTCTTGTGATAAGACTGCGCTCAGCCCGACATCTGACAAGTCCGTCTTGACCACAAACTCCTTGGAGAAATCCGATGCCACCAGCACTAGCTGTTTACACAGGGCTAGCTTCAGTACCTGTAAGGCTGTCTCAGTTTCTGGAGACCACTTGGCCATAACCAACTTTGTCCCTTTAAGGAGGTCTGTCAAAGGGATGGCAAAGTTAAGAATGGATCAGACTTGCTTCTTTGAGAGAGGTTGTGGCCAACTCTGGATCCCGTCTACTTTATTTATTTGGGGCTTTATTATGCCCCTACCGAATACGTAGCACAAATATTTAGCTTCCTCCATGCCCATGGCACATTTTTTCGGGTTTATGGAAAACACCACCTTCAGAAGGCTTCCCCAATCCTGGCTGAAGATCATGATTTCATCCAGGTAGGCCACTGTGTACTTCTTGTGGGGACGTAGGATCCGGTCCATGGCTCTCTGGAAGGTAGCCAGAGCTCCTTGCAACCCAAATGGCATCCTTGTGTTTTGGAAACAACCATCTGGCATTGAGAAGACCATGTTCTCTTTGGCATCTTGGGACATGGAAATTTGCCAATAGCTTTTCATGAGGTCAAGGGTGGTAATGTACCTGGCTAGCCCTAGCCTTTCAATCAGCTCATCTACCCTGGCATTGGGCAGGTGTCAAACTTCGAGACCTCGTTGAGCTTCCTGTAGTCATTGCAGAACTGCCACTCCCCATCTGGTTTTGGTACCTAGACAATGGGACTGGACCAGCCACTTTTGGACTCTTCAATGACTCCTAGATTAAGCATCCGCTTCACCTTTTTTTAGATCAACTGTCGGCAGGCCGCTGGAATCGAATATGGTTTCAGATTGACGTGAACATGAAGCTCGGTGAGGACCTCATGCTCCATGACCTGAGTGAGACCTGGAAACTCAGAAAACAGCTCTTTATTCCACTGCAACAGTTCCCGACATTGCTGTTTCTGTGAGCGAAACAAGGTGTCCACTACCTTAACATCTTCCGTGCTGACTTCGGACTTGGCCACCAGACAAGGAGCTTCCACGGGTTCTCTGTCCTGCCACGGTTTAATCAGGTTGACATGATAAACCTGGTAGGGCTTCCTCTTCCCTGGTTGGTGGATTTTATAGTTGACTTCACCAATATTCTCTACTACCCCATAGGGGTCCTGCCACTTGGAAAGGAACTTGATCTCCACTGTAGCCACCAACACAAGTAATCGATCCCCTGAGTTGAACTGTTTCACACTGGCTGACCCATTATACACCTTGGACTGTGTTTCCTGTGCTTTGAAGAGGTTCTCCTTCATAATGGGCATCATGTTGGCAATCCTCTCTTGCATCTGGGCAATATGCTCCACCACACTTCTATAGGGTGTTGTCTCAGCTTCCAATGACTCTTTCGCCACATCCAGGAGTACTCGAGGGTGTCAGCCATAGAGTAGTTCATATGGGGAGAAGCCTGTGGAAGTTTGGGGGATTTCACTAATGGAGAATAACAGATAGGGAAGTAGACAGTCTCGGTATCTGCCATCCTTCTCCACTGCTTTGCTTAACATAGCCTTATATTTTTTGTTAAACCTCTCCACCAGTCTGTCCGTCTGGGGATGGTACACTGAGGTTCTGAGTTGGGAAATCTGTAGGGTCTTGCACAATTCCCTCATGACTTTCTACATGAAGGGGGTCCCTTAATCTGTCAGTATCTCCTTCAGCAGACTGGGTCGAGAGAAAATATGGTGCAACTCCCTAGAGATAAATTTTGTGAAGGAATTTCTTAAGGGTACCGCCTCTGGGTACCGGGTAGCATAATCCAGGACCAGCAATAAATAATGATGTCCTCTTGCGGACTACACAAGGGGCCCCACTAAATCCATTGTTATGCATTCAAATTGAGCCTCGATGATGGGCAATGGTACTAGAGGACTGCAGAAGTGGGCCACCAGGGAGGTTAGCTGGAATATGGGGCAGGAAAGACAGTAGCTCATAATTTCTCTGTAGCACCAAGGCAAGTAGAATCTCTCGCGGATCCATTCTTCCATTTTATCTGCCCCCAGGTGACCACCCAACACATGGAAATGAGCCTTGTCTAACTCTCTGCCTCTGTAGGGCCCTGGCACCAGTAACTGCTCACCTCACCCCTTTGCTTGGTTACTCTATAAAGCAAATCCCCATTCATAGCAAAATGAGGTAACTGACTGCCGGCCCTGAGTTGGGCAGTTCCAAAGTTTCCCTCGGAAACCTGCAGCTCAAGGGTGTTGGCCTGAGGGGATGCTACCTCAACCTCGTCGCCAATAAGAACACACAAGGGAAACTCCTCTGCTACGGCCCGTGGCAAGGTTTCATTAGTTGTGATCTGGCTGTCATCAGAGCAACCAGGCATCCCTGCTTTTCCCCACATATCTCAGAACAAAGCAAAGTCCAGTCCGATTATTATAGGGTGCAACAAGTCGTTCACGACCCCCACTTCTTAAGACGTGGTGACACAGTCTGTGCTTACATACACCCGGAACAAAGAATAGTTCTTAGCATCCGCATTGATACACCTGACTCCCACCTTCTTCCTAGGGACCAGCTGATGAGAAAGTGTGGCCCTTATCAGGGTCACCAAACTTCCTGAGTCCAACAGTCTAGTCACATACATGGGTAGGTGCTAGTGATGGGTGAGCACTAAAATGCTCGGGTGCTCGATGCTCGGGTCGATGAAATTCGAATGCTTAGGTGCTCAACCCGAGCAACGAGCCCAATGTAAGTCTATGGGAAACGCGAGCATTTTTCAGGCGGCTCCCCCCAGCAATCTGCAGAGGGCCTAAAAATTGCAAAAATCGATGGGAACAGTGCTCAAATGACATTGAAACAGCATGGGAAAGATCCCTGGAAGTATTTCTGACTCCCAGGTCACTGCTGTCAACAAAGTTGTCAGAGGTATTTCGCCACTTTTACGGACTCACAATAAAACATACAAAAACAAAAACAAAATGGATTTTCCTCGGAAATATGTTAATGAACATCCTTTCCAGGGTAATCACTTTTATATAAGGCAAAATAAATATATAAAAATAAAAATGCTCCTCCAAATCTTGGGCTATGTTCACACGTAGCGTTTTTGATGCATTTTTGCACTTTTGCATTGCTTTCAACCAAGACAAATGCATTAACTGGTAAATGTAATTTTAATATTTTACAAACTTATCTGGCCATGTGGTGTGTGACACATCATCAGACACATTCTGTTTCATTTATGATGGAGGGACTTACTATTCTTAAAGGGCCAGCAGTCTGCCCTCGCTATTGTTAGAGAGACATCAGCCGGCTATGCTTTGTTGTTTCCATTATTAACGAGTGGGTCTCCTATACTGTTATTGTGTATGTAGTGACTGCAAGGGCTGCCAAAATTATGGAGGCACTCCAATGCCCCTTGGAAGAGACGCAGAGGTCAGAGAGCCTCCTAAAAACAATGTTCCCATTATTAGGAAGTAGGTCTCTCATAGTGTTTGATTATGCAGTAAATATAAATGCTGCCAAAAATTTGGAGGCACTCCAATGCCCCTTGGAAGTGACGTAGAGGTCAGAGAGCCTCCTAAAAACAATGTTCCCATTATTAGGAAGTGGGTCTCTCATAGTGTTTGCCTATGCAGTGAATGCAAAAGCTGCCAAAAATTTGGAGCCACTCCAATGCCCCTTGGAAGAGACATAGAGGTCGGAGTGCCTCCTAAAAACAATATTCCCATTATAAGGATGTGGGTCTCCCATAGTGTTTGCCTATGCAGTTAACGCAAAAGCTGCCAAAAATTTGGAGGCACTCCAATGCCCCTTGGAAGAGACGTAGAGGTCAGAGAGCCTCCTAAAAACAATATTCCCATTATTAGGAAGTGGGTCTACCATAGTGTTTGCCTATGCAGTGAATTCAAAAGATGCCAAAAATTTAAGGCGCTCCAATGCCCATTGGAAGAAACGTAATTCTGCAACAAGGACCTTCTGGTACTGCCCCATTTTAGTAGACCTGTCTGCCTCAGGAATAATAGATAGAAAGTTCTCCTTGTAGCGTGGGTCTAGAAGTGTAACTAAGTAATGACTGTCACCCAAAATTTGGAGAAAGGCAGCGTAACATAAACTCAGTCATGCGTGGCAGACTGCTAACAGGAAAGACTTCCGTGTCCTCACCAAGAAGACGACTGACCATGCTCTCCTCCTCCTCCTCCTCCATGTCCTCAGGCCATTCATGCTGAACAGACGGTTTGACAGTTGTGCAGGTAGTACCGTCTATAGCGCATGAAACTAGATCCTCCTCCTCTTCCTCATTGTCACTCAATCCACTTTGGGATGAGATGAGGCTGGGCTGTGTGGCTGTATGGCTCCTTGCTCCATCTCATCGTGCTCCGCCTGCAATGCATCCTCTTTAGTTGTGAGCAGAGAGCATTTCAGAAGACAGAGAAGCGGGATGGTGACATTAATTATGGCGTCATCGCTGCTCACAATCTTGGTGGAGTCCTCAAAGTTTTGGAGGATGGTACATATGTCTGACATCAATGTCCATTCCTGAGGTCTTATGGGTGCAGTCTGAATTGAATACCAACGGCCTTGTTGATGCTGGTAGTCAACAACTGCCCTCTTCTGCTCACAAATCCTTCCCAACATGTGCAATGTAGAGTTCCAACGCGTGAGGACATCACACACTAGTCGGTGAGCCAGAAGCTGCAAACGCTGCTGAAACATGGCAAGAGTGGCGGAAGCTGTAGCTGACTTTCTAAAATGGGCACACACGCGGCATAACAAGCAGATCCGGCAGCTCCGGGTAGGTTTTGAGAAACCGCTGAACCACGAGATTAAGCACATTGCCAGGCAAGGTATGTGTGTGAGCTCGCCTCGCCTCAGAGCCGCCAGCAGGTTCCGGACATTGTCACACACGACCATGCCTGGCTGTACGTTCAGCGGTATTAGCAACAGATCTGTCTTCTGTTTAAGAGCTGTCCACAACTCTTCAGCATTGTGTGGTTTGTCACCTAAGCATATTAGCTTCAGGACAGCCTGTTGCCGCTTGGCCGAGGCAGTGTTGCAGTGCTTCCTGCTTGTGACTGACGTGGTAATTTTGGAGATGGATGCTTAAGAGGAGGAGGAGATGCAGGAGCTGTAGAATGTGGTGACAACCCTGATTGACCCAGGGGTTTCTCACCTAAGCTTATGAGTTTGATCACAGCCTGTTGTCGCTTGGCGGAGGCAGTACTGAAGTGCTTCCAGCTTGTAACTGATGTGGTGATATCTGAGATGGAGGCTGAACATGAGGAGGAGGAGGAGGAGGATGATGCGCAGGAACTGTACACTGTGGGGGCAACTCTGACTGACATAGGGCCTGCAATCCCCGCCGTCGAGAGGATGTGTTCCATCCCAAGGTCCGACTTGGTCCCGGCTTACACTATATTAACCCAGTGTGCCGTCATCAAGAAGTACCGTCCCTGCCCGTAAGCACTTTTCCGCGTGTCTGTGGTTAGATGGACTTTCCCAGTAACTGCATTGTTGAGGTCACGGCTAATGTTTTGGGACTTGTGCTCGTGTAATTTGGGGGCGGCACACAGGAAGAAATAGTGGTGGCTGGGGACCGAGTACGGACGGACGGCCACCGCCATCAGGTTACACGAGCCTAAAAGCCAAGATTTCGAGCTCAAGCAATTGTGAAATGTAGTAGTAGTTTGGCCTGTGGGGCGTTGGCTGCTTATTTGACCTTGGGTTCCAAGGACTGGAGTAGGGATAACTAAACACTGCACTGGGACAAGGAAGTGCGAATGCTTGCTGATGGTGTTACTTGAAAGTGTGCAATGACAGGTACAGGGCAGGAGGCATCTTCGCATGCGCCATGGACAGAGGATTGGCTGACACGCACAACAGCGGTAGAAGAAGTGGTGCCACCCACAGACATTGTTCCTGGACCCTGGGGTTCGGCACAATATAGTCGGGTGCTTTGCTGACATGTGCCTGATCATGATGGTGGTGGTCAGGCTGGAAGTTTTGCTACCCCTGCTGATGCTGGCCTGGCAGGTGGTACAAATGGCCTTTTCGTGTCAATAACTTCGCTGACACACTGCAACAAAATTTCAATTGAGGCCAGAAATGGCAGAATTTTCAGCGCACTTATATGTGATCCATGTGACAGACAAACCACAGTTTTAAATAGCTGGCCTGTAGATAACTATTTTTAACCGCGACTTTGTGTCAATAACTTTGCTGGCACACTGCAACAAAGTTTCAATGGAGGCCAGAAATGGCAGAATTTTCAGCATACTTACAGTACAGACCAAAAGTTTGGACACACCTCATTTAAAGATTTTTCTGTATTTTCATGACTATGAAAATTGTACATTCACACCGAAGGCATCAAAACTATGAATTAACACATGTGGAATTATATGCTTAACAAAAACGTGTGAAACAACTGAAAATATGTCTTATATTCTAGGTTCTTCAAAGTAGCCACCTTTTGCTTTGATGACTGCTTTGCACACTCTTGGCATTCTCTTGATGAGCTTCAAGAGGTAGTCACCGGAAATGGTCTTCCATCAATCTTGAAGGAGTTCCCAGAGATGCTTAGCACTTGTTGGCCCTTTTGCCTTCACTGTGCGGTCCAGCTCACCCCAAACCATCTCGATTGGGTTCAGGTCTGGTGACTGTGGAGGCCAGGTCACCTGGCGTAGGACCCCATCACTCTCGTTCTTGGTCAAATAGCCCTTACACAGCCTGGAAGTGTGTTTGGGGTCATTGTCCGGTTGAAAAATAAATGATGGTCCAACTAAACGCAAACCGGATGCAATAGCATGCCGCTGCAAGATGCTGTGGTAGCCATGCTGGTTCAGTATGCCTTCAATTTTGAATAAATCCCCAACAGTGTCACCAGCAAAGCACCCCCACACCATCACACCTCCTCCTCCATGCTTCACGGTGGGAACCAGTCATGTAGAGTCCATCCGTTCACCTTTTCTGCGTCGCACAAAGACACGGTGGTTGGAACCAAAGATCTCAAATTTGGACTCATCAGACCAAAGCACAGATTTCCACTGGTCTAATGTCCATTTCTTGTGTTCTTTAGCCCAAACAAGTCTCTTCTGCTTGTTGCCTGTCCTTAGCAGTGGTTTCCTAGCAGCTATTTTACCATGAAGGCCTGCTGCACAAAGTCTCCTCTCAACAGTTGTTGTAGAGATGTGTCTGCTGTTAGAACTCTGTGTGGCATTGACCTGGTCTCTAATCTGAGCTGCTGCTAACCTGCGATTCCTAAGGCTGGTGACTCGGAAAAACTTATCCTCAGAAGCAGAGGTGACTCTTGGTCTTCTTTTCCTGGGGCGGTCCTCATGTGAGCCAGTTTCTTTGTAGCGCTTGATGGTTTTTGCAACTGCACTTGGAGACACTTTCAAAGTTTGCCCAATTTTTCGGACTGAGTGACCTTAATTTCTTTAAGTAATGATGGCCACTCGTTTTTCTTTACTTAGCTGCTTTTTTCTTGCCATAATACAAATTCTAGCAGTCTATTCAGTAGGACTATCAGCTGTGTATCCACCTGACTTCTGCACAACACAACTGATGGTCCCAACCCCATTTATAAGGCAAGAAATCTCACATACTAAACCTGACAGGGTACACCTGTGAAGTGAAAACCATTTCTGGTGACTACCTCTTGAAGCTCACCAAGAGAATGTCAAGAGTGTGCAAAGCAGTCATGAAAGCAAAAGGTGGCTACTTTGAAGAACCTAGAATATGACATATTTTCAGTTGTTTCACACTTTTTTGTTAAGTATATAATTCCACATGTGTTAATTCATAATTTTGATGCCTTCAGTGTGAATGTACAATTTTCAAAGTCATGAAAATACAGAAAAATCTTTAAATGAGAAGGTGTGTCCAAACTTTTGGTCTGTACTGTATATGTGATCCGTGTGACGAACAAACCACAGTTTTAAATAGCTGGCCTGTAGGCAACTATTTTTATCAGCGAACTCGTGTCAATAACTTCGCTGACTCACTGCCACAAAATTTCAATGGAGGCCAGAAATGGCAGGATTTTCAGCGCACTTATATGTGATCTGTGAGATGGACAAACCACAGTTTTAAATAGCTGGCCTGTAGGTAACTATTTTTAACAGCGACCTCGTGCCAATAACTTCACTGACACACTGCATCAAAATTTCAATGGAGGCCAGGAATGGCAGAATTTTCAGCGGACTTCTATGTGATCCGTGCGATGCACAAACCACAATTTTAAAAAGCTGGCCTGTAGGTAACTATTTTTAACAGCGAACTGGTGTCAATAACTTTGCTACAAAAAGATTTCCCAAGTGTTAAACATCTCAAGGAGCACTGTGCATGCAATCATATTGAAATGGAAGGAGTATCAGACCACTGCAAATCTACCAAGACCCAGCCGTCCCTCTAAACTTTCATCTCGAACAAGGAGAAGACTGATCAGAGATGCAGCCAAAAGGCCCATGATCACTCTGGATGAACTGCAGAGATCTACAGCTGAGGTAGGAGAGTCTGTCCATAGGACAACAATCAGTCGTACACTGCACAAATCTGGCCTTTATGGAAGAGTGGCAAGAAGAAAGCCATTTCTCCAAGATATCTTAAAAAGTCTTGCTTGAAGTTTGCCTCAAGCCACCTGGGAGACACACCAAACATGTAGAATAAGGTGCTCTGGTCAGATGAAACCAAAATCTAACTTTTTGGCCACATTGCAAAGCGATATGCTTGGCGTAAAAGCAACACAGCCCATCACCTTCAAAACACCATCCCCACTGTCAAACATGGTGTTGGCAGCATCATGGTTTGGACCTGCTTTTCATCAGCAGGGACAGAGAAGATGGTTAAAATTGATGAGAAGATGGATGGAGCCAAATACAGAACCATTCTGGTAGAAAACCTGTTGGAGTCTGCAAAAGACCTGAGACTGGGACGGAGATTTATCCTCCAACAAGACAATGATCCCTAACATAAAGCAAAATCTACAATGGAATGGTTCAAAAATAAACGTATCCAGGTGTTAGAATGGCCAAGTCAAAGTCCAGACCTGAATCCACTCGAAAATCTGTGGAAAGAGCTGAAAACTGCTGTTCACAATCGCTCTCCATCTAATCTCAATTTGCTCGAGCTGTTTTGCAAGGAAGAATGGGCAAGAATTTCAGCCTCTCGGTGTGCAAAAATGATAGAGACATACCCCAAGTGACTTGCAGCAGTAATCGCAGCAAAAGGTGGCGCTACAAAGTATTAACTCAAGGGGGCCGAATAAGAGTGCACGCCCCACTTTTCAGTTTTTAATTTGTTAAAAAAATGTAAAATATCTAATAGATTTCGTTCCACTTCACAATTGTGTCCCACTTGTTGATTCTTCCCCAAAAAAATAGAATTTTCTATCTTTATGTTTGAAGCCAGAAATGTGGCAAAAGGTGGAAAAGTTCAAGGGGGCCATATACTTTCACAATGCACTTTATATAGAGTATATTTACTACCAGTTCTTTGGACATCCTTTTTTTCTTTTTAATTTTATAAGACCAGTAGCGTCTCCATTTTTCAAGATCTGGGACTGGGTGAGGGCTTATTTTTTACACACCGAGCTGACATTTTTATCGATATGGGGTAGATATGATGTTTTGATCGCCCGTTATTACATATTATTGCAATGTTGCCGTGACCGATTGGATTAATTCTTTTTATACATTGATAGCTAAGGCAATTCTGAATGTGGCGATACCAAATATGTGTATATTTTATTTTTTTATTATTTCATTTTGAATGGGGCAAAAGGGGGGTGTGATTTAAACTTTTTACTTTTCACATGCTTCTATAGTCTCCAGTGACCGCTGGGCCTCCTGGAAATGACAACCGCAGGGGTCTCCTGCAGACTCTGGGTTGTCATGCCAACCCATTGGCGACCCGTGGTCATGAGACACGGGCACCGATGGGCGGGACTTATGATGCCCTTCCGCTGCGGCCATGTTAAATGCCGCTGTCAGAGATTGACAGCGGCATTTAACATGTTAACAGCCGCAGGTGGATCACAATTCTACCTACGGCTGTTAGGGGCACATGACAGCTGATCAGGTCAGCTGTCAAGTCCCCACAAAGGTGTGGGCTCATTGCCGAAGTTCGCAACATGCGTTGTACATGTACGGCACATGTTGAAAAGGGGTTAAAGAACTGAACTTCTAGGACTAGTGGCCATTGTGAAAATTGCAAGATTTCTATTTTTTTTATTTACATAGTGATATGGAAAATGTAAAAATATTATCCTTTTTTGTAAATTCCAATAATATCAAACACTGAATCAAACAAAACAGTCATGGCTGAAAGTGGTAGGATCCTTGAAATTGTTCCCAAAAATGAAGTATTTCTCCCATGTACAAGCTTGTTACACCTCTTCACTGAAATTTTGGGCCACTCTTCTTTTTCAAACTGTTCCAGTTCTCTCATGTTTGAAGGGTGCCTTCTCCCAACAGCAATTTTAAGATCTCTCCACAGGTGTTCAATGGGATTTAGATCTGGATTCATTGCTGGTCACTTCAGAACTCTATTGCAAAGGTATCGGCACCCACCTTAAAGCAGCAGAGTCTATCACCTGTTTTGTGAACTAATATCAGCAAGTAAGGTATATCAGTGGTGGTCTGCCGTACATAGAAATCCAAATAGTGCACTTAAAATAGAAGCAATGTTGCACCCACCATACCTTAGTCCTTTGTTCAATATGCAGGGACAATCGTGTGGCAAGTAGGGTGAGCGGGGAAAGAACAGGACAGACAACAGCCATTTAACTCTCAAAGTAGTGACTCAACTTCCTTTTAACAGGTATTCACGTAATATACATCACAATATTAAAAACAGAATTGTTTAAAATCATATTATAAAAACAGAAAGATCAGATCTGTCATTCAAGCCGATGAGATAATTTGCATTGGTTTTTAGAATCCATATTGCCTCTCTTTGTAAAAGGAACCTATTATGGTTGCCTCCCCTTTCTGGATATTTAACCTGTTCAATTCCAGCAAAGCTTAATGCTTTGAGATCGGCACCATGACAATCAAGTATGTGCCTGATCAACCTGGGAGAACCTTTTTTCATTTCAATTGAATGAAAGTGCTCTTGAAAACGAATAAAAGTGGATGAATTGTCTTACCTATGTAATAACCACAAGGGCAAAAGATCACATAAATAATGCATTTTGATCTGCAAGAAATAAAGTCCTTCACTATATGCGCTATTGGTCCATTTCGTAGGGGATTTTTAGTAGAATGATAACAGCAAAAGGAGTAATTGCCACATTTAAAATTACCTATGGGGCTGGATTTATTAAGCCAATTTTTTGATTCAGGGGACACTCTGTGTTTTATTAAAATATCAATGATATTATGGCAGTATTTATAGGACACTAAAAGTTTGTGGATCCCTATGTTCTTAAGATCGTGATCAATTTCTATTAAATGCCAGTTGCTATTTATTGCCCTGTGTATAGTGCTATTAAGTGGACCATTTTTGAAATTAAACACAAACCTTTTGGTTTCTGTGGTGTTTTAGTTATTTTGTAAAAGATCATTCTGTGAAAATGTTCTAGCTTTTACTAAAGCTGTATTTAAAACCTTAGCTGGGTATCCTCTTTTCAAAAAGTTTTGTTAGTTCCTTTGCTTGTTTTTTAAAAGATTCTTCAGAGTTATTCATTTTCCTTAAGCGCAAATATTGGCTATATGGTAAACCTCTTTTTGTATACTGCGGATGCGCACTTTTATAATGGAAAAGAATATTAAGAGAGGTTGGTTTTTTAAAAACTTCTGTAAGTAATTTTCCTTCATGTGCTTTTATTGTGACATCTAAAAATTTGAGGGCATTCCCCCCATATTCAGATGTAAATCTCATATTGAATTAATTTGTCTCATTAAGATATTTCATGAACTCTGAGAACTCTGAAATTGTGCCAGACTAAAACAATGAAAATATCGTCAATATAACGAAAATACGTTTTTATGAATTTAATATAGGGGTTCAATATTGTTGTTACGTATTTAGTCTCAAAAAATGCTAAAAAGAGGTTTGCAGAAACGCAAGCTACCAGAGTACCCATTGTGGTTCCGACACATTGTTGGTACCATTTATTCATGAATTTAAAGGCATTGTGGGAAAGTAAAAATTCCAAAGCTTCTACTACATAGCTCTATATTCATTGCTTTTGTTAGTTGTTTGCAAAATGAATTTAATCGCGTCTATACCTAGCTGTTGCGGAATTCTAGTAAAGATTCTCTACATCGATAGAAGTTAAGGCAAATTCATTTTGCCATTCAATGTCATTAATTGCTGTAAGAAAAGCACCTGTGTCTTTAATACATGAAGGAATATTAACCAGGACAAGTTTTAACTAGTGTTGAGCCACCCCCGTAGTGTTCGAGTTCGGTTCGGTTCGTCGAACACCCGTGTGTTCGCCGAACTGTTCGTCGAACTGTTCGTCGAACACCTTCGAACACCGTTAAAACCAATGGCAGGCAAACAAAAACACATAGAAACACATAGAAAACACCTTCAAAGGTGTCCAAAAGCTGACAAACTGCTCAGAAGACACAACTAACACATGGAAAAGTGACAAGTACATATAGTCATGCGAAAAGAAAAGAGGTGGAAGAGTAAAAGGAGGGGGAGACACAGATATAGGCATGTCATGCCCTTCTAAAATCCAAAAAGTGAGAAGCCGAGACGGCCAGTCCGCTCCTGCCCGTGCCACCTCCGTGTCGCCGGGTTTGTGCCAGAGCCGCGGTGAACCCTGACGGCCAGCCCCCCTCTCCCAATACTGGTGCCTGTCCGCTGGTGGGTCGAGAGAGCCCCCCTGTGGTGGAGGCAGCTCTAAGCTTTTTAATTTAAATTGTCCCTCTAATTTGAATGAATACACTTTAAATCCATTTACAAGGATCTATTGGAGGGCAAGTCTCATGCCAGCAGCCGCGTAATTCCAGCTCCAGTAGCGTCCACTAAAGCTGCTGCAGTTAAAAAGCTTTTATAAGGATCGAGCTCGGCTGTCCACCGCAAGGCATCCTAGTGCCAGTCCCAGCCCCTATGCCTTGGGGTGCCTCCTGATGCTCTTCACTGAGTATCCCGTGGTCCCGAAGCATTTCCTTTGAAAAAATTAAGTGTCCAAACTACAGGTGGTGTAGCTTGCTTAACAGCCGGGATAATCCGCTGACTAGCAGACACTGCTACTAGGCACAAAGTATTTCCTGGGCTAGATGCAGTTAAAAATTTGTAAGTAGATACTCTCGTTGGATGCTGAGAAAGCATTCCATAGAGTCTCCTGGCACGCCATATATGATTCTCTTAAAAAGCTTGGGGTAGGGGTCTAGGGGACCCTTTTATAGCCAAAATCACGGCCCTGTATCACAATACGTCACCTAGGCTGAAGATAAATGGAACTGTAGCACCGAGGGCTCGGTTGCTACAGACGTATTGCACCTCACCCAGAGGTGTGATATCTCACTCTCAGATAAGGATGGAGTGTGGATCAGGACCCGACACCTGCATGCATTACACCACATTGCCGTGGGGCAGGGCGACCAATATGCCCCTGAGATGGGCACGACAGTCCCTGTCCCTGGCTGGAGTGGGGGGAGGGAACACTGAGGAAGGGGAACCCTGCAGTGCAGGAGCAGGGAGGAAGCAGTTCCTGGGTGCATTGAGAAGGGAGTATAAAAGGTGGGCACCATCTTAGTTCAGTGCAGAGAAGTCTGAGCAGAAGTGGCAGGGAGCAGGGGCTCTGCATGAGCTCTGCTCCGGAGGCGGGCCTAGTAACAGAGGCCCAGGCCTGCAAGAGGGATAAGGAAGGAAGAGGAGCGGAGAAGGCTCCAGGAACGAGGAATGAAGGGATCCCAGGGGTGCGGACGGGCGAGTCGCCACCGCACGCCCGAATCCACCTGCGTGGAGGGGTCAGGCCAAAGGGGGAGACCGGTCCCCGAACTAGTGGAGGCAGGAAACGACCCTCAGCTAGAAACCGGAGGCTCTGACATTTTATGTGGCGCAGCCCCTTGCTCCACCCGCTAGGAAGGCACCACATAGGGTCAGGGAAACTGGCGCCAAGTTTACCAAGAGGAGGCCCGAGGCAGCCGGACAGAAGTGTCGGTAAGAAAGGCCAGACAAGGGACACACAAAGGGGGTCCTGTGAAGCGCTCCAAAGTTATCTGGGAGTTGTCTGAGCCCCTCACCTGGTGAGCACAGTACGATGTGGGCAGCCGTTACCTGCAGACGTGGTCTGGATAATAAGAACTGTGAGTAAAGGCCCTGAACTGCATCACTGACTCCGTGTCGTTACTGCTGCTGCCCTGCACCATCACCCCCATCCTCCGCATACACTGCCCTGAGGCTATACTCCTCCCGTGGGGTGTTATGCTACGCTCTGCTGCACCTACAACACCAGCCTTAGCGGTCTGCCCTGTAGCGGCGGTTCACTCTGACCGCAATCCACGGGTGGCGTAGTCGGACATTTAAACATCAAAACCACATAAATAGTTCCGCCACTGGTTTGACCACCCTGAGCCACGGAACCGGATCGCCGCCACGAAGACTACAACCACCAGCATCCACCAAAAAGGGTCCGGCTCCGGGTGTCCCAAGGCCCAGGGGGTGCGTCAGAACATTTTCATTACCTTTCACAATCACCAATGGGACAAGGCAGGGATGTCCTCTGTCCCCTCTCTTATACATCCTAGTGACAGAGCACCTGCTCTCATCAATTCGCCATAACCCCAATATTAGGTGGATTGAGGTGGGAGGCACCGAGTACAAGTGCTCTCTATTTGCTGATGATGTCCTAGTATATATCACTCAATCACATATATCCATCCCTGCTGTTATGGCTGAAATAGATCACTTTGTTACATGGTAAAATTTTAAAATCAATGCAGCGAAGTCTGAGGCCCTCGATGTCTCCCTCCCTAAATCCATATAGGATTCCATCCAGTCCAACTTTCCCTTTGCCTGGCCCTCACAGGGTATCAAATACTTAGGAATTCCTATTCATAGAGACCTCTCCCATCTATGTTATCTTAATTTTGGGCCCTTTATTGAACAATTCCATACAGACCAGGGTTGGCAAGTTAGAACTGTAAGATTCACTACGTGAACCACTGGTGTTTTGTGGAAAAGCACATGTACACCACGTTCCAAATTATTATGCAAAAAGTGTTTAGGAGTGATAAGGGAAGAATTTGTTTGTTTATCAGTTAAACTCATTGATGGTGATGTGTATCAGGGCTCTTTATATCACTGTAAGCAATTGCAGACACCTGTGCTAATTAGTTTGGCAGGTGTGTCCAATGAAAGGCAAGACTACTTAAGAAGGCTCTCTCACATTATTAAGCAGCCTACATTTTCTGCCAAAATGGGAAAGAAAAAGGATGTGTCGGCTGCTGAGAAGCAACAAATTGTGGAGTGTTTAGGTCAAGGCATGACTACAATCAACATTGTGCGATGATCAGGATGAAGTGTCTTGGCAATCAAGAAGTATGTAGCTGATTCACAGTACACACGTGTGCGTGCTGATAAGGGCAAATTGAGGACTCTTTCCTACAGGCAATTACGTCAGGTTGAAAGAGCAGCGGCAAAAAAGCCTTGTCATAGCAGCAGACAAGTTTTTGAAGCTGCTTGTGCCTCCAACGTCCCCCGAACAACAAGATGCAGGGTCCTTCAGAGGTTTGCAGCTGTGCATACGCCATCCTGTCGACCTCCTCTATCCACTTCACACAAGCAGAAACGGCTCCAGTGGGCCAAACATTACATGAAGACTGATTTCAAAACTGTTTTGTTCACGGATGAGTGCCGTGCAGCGCTCGATGGTCCAGATGAATGGAGTGGAGGATGGCTGGTTGATGGACACCCCACGCAAACACGGCTACAGCGCCAACAAGGAGGAGGTGGAGTAATGTTTTGGGCTGGAATCATGGGGAGAGAGATTGTCGGCCCCTTTAGGATCCCTGAAGGCGCTAAAGATGAACTCCATAATGTATGTGGATTTTCTCAAACAGCACTTCCTGCCATGGTTCAAGAAGAAGAACCGTGTATTTCACAGCAAGATCATTTTTCTGCATGATAATGCACCATCTCATGCTGCACATAAAACATCTGCATCACTGGCTGATATGGGCATAAAAGGGGACAAACTTATGGTGTGACCCCCATGCTCCCCTGACCTCTACCCCATTCAGAACCTTTGGAGCATCATTAAAAGGAGTGTCTATGATGGCGGGAGGCAGTTCACATCTAAGCAACAGCTCTGGGAGGGTATTCTGTCCTCATGCAAAACAATTGAAGCAGAAACCATCCAAAACCTGACAAATTCAATGGACGAGAGAGTTCAGAAGCTCCTTTCGAACAAGGGGTCCTATGTGAAAATGTAACATCACCTAGAATAAAGTTTTGAGTTGAAAACTGTTTGATTTCAGTTTCTAACAACCTGCTAATGCTTATAATTTCAAAAATGACCATTTTTTTGGTCTTTATTAAAATGAAAAGGTTGATCGAAAAGTTTGGGGGATCTAAGAGTGTGGCAACCCAGTAGTCATGATTACTTCGAATTCTGACAATATGAGGGTCATGCTGCAGGTAGTGCAGCAAGAAGGCACTTATGTGTCTTGCGCATCTCGGAGCCCCAAAATTATTTTCCGGGCTAGATGCAGCTAAAAATTATTTTTAATTTTAAATCTGGTGAAGCTTATTATAGATGGCCTAATAGGATCAGTGCTGCACACTGCTACAAAGCCCAAATTATTTTCCAGTCAAGATACAGATAAACATGATTAGTAATTTGAAAGCTTAAAACGGTTGGTAGGGTGATTTTAACCAATCATCAAGCTTTTACTCTCCCCAGGATGACACAGGGATAGAAAAGTCGTTTCGGATCCATGATTTGTTCATCTTTATGAACGTGAGTCTGTCTACATTATCAGTGGAGAGCCGCGTGCGCTTATCTGTCAGCACACCACCAGCAGCGCTGAACACACGTTCAGACAGAACGCTGGCTGCGGGGCATGACAAGATCTCCAAGGCGTAAGTGGCTAGCTCCGGCCATTTATCCAGATTGGAAGCCCAAAAAGAGCAAGGGTCCAGTGACACAGTCGTGGCTTCAATGTTTACTTGGAGATACTCCTGTACCATCGTCTCTAGGCGTTGACTATGTGTCAGACTTCTTGTCTCCTGTGGCCTTGCAAAGGATGGGCTAAAAAAGTGGTGAAATGATTCCGCAAAATTGATGTTACCAGCAGATACTGTGGTTCTGTTACGGTTTGAGTGCTGAACACTTGACGGTCCCACGGTTGGCAAGTTGGAACTGTGAGATTCACTACGTGCACCACTGGTATTTTGTGGAAAAGCACATGTAAGATTCTGCAACAGTCTCTGCTGATACTCCTGCATGCGTGCATCCCTTTCTATGGCAGGAATAATTTCTGCAAATTTACTTTTGTACCGGGGATCTAACAGTGTGGCAACCCAGTAGTCAGGATTATTTCTTTTTCTCACAATTCGAGGGTCATGTTGCAGGTAGTGCAGCAAGAAGGCACTCATGTGTGTTGCACATCCAGGAGCACCAAGTCCCTGTTGTGTTGGTGGCGAGGTAACAATCATGCTTCCTTCCTCTGTCCTCTCCCCCCAACCTCGCACAACAGAAATGTGATCAAGGTCTCCCTCATCTGATGAGTCTTCCATCAGTTCGTCCTCCACTTCTTCCTGGGCTCCTGCACCTTCCTCACTAGTTTGGCTGCTACCATGCGCCCTGGTAAAATCATCTCCCCCACCCTCACATGCCTGCCGCCTTGGTGCTGCCGACCGTCTGGACCTTGCAGATGTTAGCCCTTCCGCATACAACTCCTCCTCCTCTACTTCCTCCACCTCCTCTTGTGCCACCACCTGACTCCGAATTCTGTTTAACATGTGCTCCAGCATGTAAATCACCGGAATAGTCATGCTGATAATGGCATCGTCAGCACTAAACATCTTCGTCGCCATTTCAAAACTGTGCAGAAGGGTGCATAGGTCCCTGATCTGAGACCACTCCTCCAGCGTGATTTGCCCCACCTCTGAATCTCTTGGCCCAGGCTATACATCAGAACGTATTGCACCAGGGCTTGTCGGTGCTGCCACAGTCGCTGCAACATGTGCAGAGTTGAATTCCACCGGGTAGGCACATCGCATTTTAGCCGGTGAAGTGGCAGGCCCAACGACTTCTGTAGAGATGTAAGTCGCTGAGCTGCGGGATGCGAACGGCGGAAGTGAGCACACAGCGACCGTGCCCTCTGCAGAAGGCCATCTAGTCTGGGATAGTGGGCTAAAAATTGCTGGACAACCAGGTTCAACACGTGAGCCATACAAGGCACGTGTGTGACATTGCCCCGGCGAAGGGCCGCACCCAGGTTTGCAGCATTGTCGCACACGGCCTTCCCTGGTTTCAGGTCCAGTGGAGACAACCATTCATGAAATTGGTTCTCCAGAGCTGACCACAACTCCTCAGCTGTGTGACTCACATTTCCCAGACATTTCAATGTAAAAACCGCCTGATGACGTTGAGCCCTACTGCCAGCATAGTAAGGAGGTGTGCAGGATCCCTTCTGCGCAGTTAGAAAGCTTGTGGCATGACCAGACAGGCTTTGGGTGCAGGTGGAAGACCGAGAGGAGGTTGAGGAGGCAGAAGCAGTGGAGGAACTTTGACATAAAGAGGATTGACGCACAACTCGTGGGGACGGCAAGACTTGGACAGCAGCCCCTTGTCCTGCTGTCACCATAGTTACCCAGTGCCCAGTCAGCGACATGTAACGCCCCTGTCCATGCCTACTCGTCCAAGTGTCTGTGGTGAAATGCACCCTGTCACACACAGAGTTTCTCAAAGAAGCGGTGATGTTGTGTGCGACATGCTGGTGGAGCGCAGGCACACCTTTCTTTGAGAAGTAGTGCCGACTGGGCATCTGGTACTGGGGCACTGCGACGGACATAAGGTCTCGAAAATCCTCTGTGTCCACCAGGCGGAAAGGCAGCATTTCTGTAGCCAAGAGCTTGCAGATGGTGAAATTCAACCTCTTAGCTTTCTCATGGCTAGGAGGAAATGGTCTTTTACTTGTCCACATCTGAGGGACCGAGGGCTGGCTATTGTGCTTAGACGGGGTTGATAAGGGTGTCCCCGGCAAACTGCCGGTCTGTGAGGAAGATGCAGGCGGACATGTTAGGTTGCCTTGATCCAAAGGTGGTGCTATCGATGTCGGACAGCGCTCAAGACCAGCTGGTGTTACCACCTCCAAAGAAAATGATGACCTGCCAATCACGCTGGCTGTTGCGGGTAAAGAGGTGGCAGGTCTGCGCCCCAAAACAGGTGTGACTGCTGTCCCCCCAGTCACAGAGGATGAAGAGGCCGCGGATGCACAAGATATGGCAGACGGTGGTTGGCCCGGCCGGCTAGGCCGCATTGTAGCACACTGAGCTTCCCACTGCAACTTATGCTTCATGTCCATGTGCCGGTTCATGCATGAAGTACTCAAACTATGTATTTTTTGGCCTCTACTTAGCTTTTGCTGACAAATGTTACAGATAACACGAGTTGGATCATCTTTATCGATCTGAAAAAATGCCCAGGCTATGCAAGGCTTAGCACCCATGCGACCTGAAGAGCCACCACGACTTGTGGTGAGAGGCAGAGTTGTGTTTGAGGATGCAGTTGTTGACGTGCTTCCAGTACTACGTCTCTGTCCAGGAAGGCGTAACCTGACCTCGTCGTCACTAGCATCTTCCTCCACCTCCTCTGCTGACCTCATCTCTTGGCTGACTGTGGGTTGACAGTAAGTGGGATCTCCGACCTCATCATCATCACCCTGTGCGTTATCACACCTGTCGTCCTCAGAGCCAACCTGTTCCTGCCCTGACAAAAAACTAAAGTTGTCGCTCCAATCAGGTATTTGAGTCTTATCATCGTCTTCCTCATTGTCTCCACCAACAGGAGTTACAGTTTGGGAATGAGGGTCTACATTATGGTCAGAACCTTCTGCGTCTGGTCCTGGATCCGACTCATAAAGATTCTGGGCATCAGTGCAGATCATTTCCTCGTCTGGATTCACAGAAGCGCTGGAGTCGACCTCTGATTCCCAGGCTATAGTATGAGTAAACAGCTCTGCAGACTCAACCATCTGTTCTACCTCATACTCAGACGGGCAGCTGGAGATTTGGGAGCTGTGAGGAAGCAAGTGCGATTTGGGTGACACCTTTGAGGACTGGAGTATTTGTGATGTTGAAGTTGATGTGGAGGAGAGCCCACTTAAAGGAGCACTTGATATCCGTTGAAGCACCTGCTGTTTTTGTGCCTCATCTGGAATTTGTAGCGATTGGCGTGGCCGTAAGAAAGGGATCTTATCACATTGTCCGCTAAAAGAAGTAGACATTTTAGTTTGGCTGGAAGATGGTCTTTCTTCTGCACCTACCCCACGGACACAACCTTTTTTCCCCTTCCCAACACGCCTATTCCCCTTTCCACCAGCAGCAGGCCTTTTTCCACTCATTTTGGTGGTTAACTAATTCACAACTCTGGAGTTGTTTGCACAAAAAAACAATGGATGGTAACCGAGCAGAGCTGAGTGGCCAAACTGTGGTATTAGGCCAAAACTATTGGCTGGGTTAGATGCAGAAAAAAATTATTTTTAATTTGCAACCTGATGGAGGTCAGTATAGATGGACTAATAGACCAAGTCCCACACACCGCTAGAAGCCCAAATATTTTTTCAGAGCTAGATGCAGAAAATTTTTTTATTCAATTTGCAACCTGCTGGAGGTCAGTATAGATGGACTAATAGACCAAGTCCCACACACTGCTAGAAGCCCAAATATTTTTTCAGAGCTAGATGCAGAAAAAAATTATTTTTAATTTGCAACCTGATGGAGGTCAGTATAGATGGACTAATAGACCCAGTCCCACACACCGCTAGAAGCCCAAATATTTTTTCAGAGCTAGATGCAGAAAAAAATTATATTCAATTTGCAACCTGCTGGAGGTCAGTATAGAAGGACTAATAGAACAAGTCCCACACACTGCTAGAAGCCCAAATATTTTTTCAGAGCTAAATGAAGAAAAAAATTATTTATAATTTGCAACCTGATGGAGGTCAGTATAGATGGACTAATAGACCAAGTCCCACACACTGCTAGAAGCCCAAATATTTTTTCAGAGCTTAATGCAGAAAAAAATTATTTTTAATTTGCAACCTGATGGAGGTCAGTATAGATGGACTAATAGAACAAGTCCCACACGCTGCTAGAAGCCCAAATATTTTTTCAGAGATAAATGAAGAAAAAAATTATTTTTAATTTGCAACCTGATGGAGGTCAGTACAGATGGACTAATAGACCAAGTCCCACACACTGCTAGAAGCCCAAATATTTTTTCAGAGCTAGATGCAGAAAAAAATTATTTTTAATTTGCAACCTGATGGAGGTCAGTATAGATGGACTAATAGAACAAGTCCCACACGCTGCTAGAAGCCCAAATATTTTTTCAGAGCTAGATGCAGAAAAAAATTATTTTTAATTTGCAACCTGATGGAGGTCAGTATAGATGGACTAATAGAACAAGTCCCACACGCTGCTAGAAGCCCAAATATTTTTTCAGAGATAAATGAAGAAAAAAATTATTTTTAATTTGCAACCTGATGGAGGTCAGTATAGATGGACTAATAGACCAAGTCCCACACACTGCTAGAAGCCCAAATATTTTTTCAGAGCTAGATGCAGAAAAAAATTATTTTTAATTTGCAACCTGATGGAGGTCAGTATAGATGGACTAATAGACCAAGTCCCACACACCGCTAGAAGCCCAAATATTTTTTCAGAGCTAGATGCAGAAAAAAATTATATTCAATTTGCAACCTGCTGGAGGTCAGTATAGAAGGACTAATAGAACAAGTCCCACACACTGCTAGAAGCCCAAATATTTTTTCAGAGCTAAATGAAGAAAAAAATTATTTTTAATTTGCAACCTGATGGAGGTCAGTATAGATGGACTAATAGACCAAGTCCCACACACTGCTAGAAGCCCAAATATTTTTTCAGAGCTTAATGCAGAAAAAAATTATTTTTAATTTGCAACCTGATGGAGGTCAGTATAGATGGACTAATAGAACAAGTCCCACACGCTGCTAGAAGCCCAAATATTTTTTTAGAGATAAATGAAGAAAAAAATTATTTTTAATTTGCAACCTGATGGAGGTCAGTACAGATGGACTAATAGACCAAGTCCCACACACTGCTAGAAGCCCAAATATTTTTTCAGAGCTAGATGCAGAAAAAAATTATTTTTAATTTGCAACCTGATGGAGGTCAGTATAGATGGACTAATAGAACAAGTCCCACACGCTGCTAGAAGCCCAAATATTTTTTCAGAGCTAGATGCAGAAAAAAATTATTTTTAATTTGCAACCTGATGGAGGTCAGTATAGATGGACTAATAGAACAAGTCCCACACGCTGCTAGAAGCCCAAATATTTTTTCAGAGATAAATGAAGAAAAAAATTATTTTTAATTTGCAACCTGATGGAGGTCAGTATAGATGGACTAATAGACCAAGTCCCACACACTGCTAGAAGCCCAAATATTTTTTCAGAGCTAGATGCAGAAAAAAATTATTTTTAATTTGCAACCTGATGGAGGACAGTATAGATGGACTAATAGACCAAGTCCCACACACCGCTAGAAGCCCAAATATTTTTTCAGAGCTAGATGCAGAAAAAAATTATATTCAATTTGCAACCTGCTGGAGGTCAGTATAGAAGGACTAATAGAACAAGTCCCACACACTGCTAGAAGCCCAAATATTTTTTCAGAGCTAAATGAAGAAAAAAATTATTTTTAATTTGCAACCTGATGGAGGTCAGTATAGATGGACTAATAGACCAAGTCCCACACACTGCTAGAAGCCCAAATATTTTTTCAGAGCTAGATGCAGAAAAAAATTATTTTTAATTTGCAACCTGATGGAGGTCAGTATAGATGGACTAATAGACCAATTCCCACACACCGCTAGAAGCCCAAATATTTTTTCAGAGCTAGATGCAGAAAAAAATTATATTCAATTTGCAACCTGCTGGAGGTCAGTATAGAAGGACTAATAGAACAAGTCCCACACACTGCTAGAAGCCCAAATATTTTTTCAGAGCTAAATGAAGAAAAAAATTATTTTTAAGTTGCAACCTGATGGAGGTCAGTATAGATGGACTAATAGACCAAGTCCCACACACTGCTAGAAGCCCAAATATTTTTTCAGAGCTAGATGCAGAAAAAAATTATTTTTAATTTGCAACCTGATGGAGGTCAGTATAGATGGACTAATAGACCAAGTCCCACACACCGATAGAAGCCCAAATATTTTTTCAGAGCTAGATGTAGAAATTTTTTTTATTCAATTTGCAACCTGATGGAGGTCAGTATAGATGGACTAATAGAATGATGCTATGCCCAAAAGATTTTACTTCACTAGGTGCAGTAAAAAAATTGGTATTCTATACACAGGTGGTATATCTTGCAACACAGATAGGCTACTCCACTGACTAACACACTCTGCAATAGGCCAAAAAGGATTAGCTTTGCTAGATTCAGCCAAATGCTGTGAAAAAAACTTGCACAGCACTGGCACAGACCTGCCTGGCAAAAACTGATAGGAACTGATGTAACCTAGTCCTGAAAAGGACTCCAATTACAATTAGTCTTTACTCCCACAATCTATCTATTTAAGAGCACAGACCTGCTTGATAAAAGTCGTAGGAAATGCTGTAACCTAGTCCTTAAAAGGACTGCAATCACAACTATTCCCTACTCCCAAGCTATCTGTATATTTGTGCGAAAATTGGCTTGAAATTAACAAGGTATAGCGCACACAGCAACAGCGGTGCCGTCTAACACGCAGCTGCAGCAGTGAGAAAATGGTAGCGACGGGGAAAATGGCTTGGTCTTATAGGGCAAGGACATGTGACATACACTGCCAATCACACATGCCCTTGCTTGTGTGAAAAAAAGCACTTCGCTTCGTGTGTGCGCTGCTGATAGGCTGACAGATTGCACCTCCCCACTGCAAATGCGGGAAAGAGAAAAAAAAATGGAGATCTTCATTGTTCCTGCAGAGATCCATCCCCTGCCCCTCCCCCCACCCCGCTGTACACTCAAACTGCGTATAAACATTAATTTTCATCATTACTGAGAAAAAATACAGTTATGATTTTGGTGCACGAACAGTTATTGAACATAACCTCGAACAGCCGAATTTTTCTCAAATTGTTCGTGTTCGCCGACCGGCTCGAACACCGCCCAAAACAGCTCGAATTTGAGATTGGCGAACAGTTCGAGTAGAACAACGCTCATCTCTAGTTTTAACAGCTAGTCTAAATATTTTTACAATGGTTCTGTGAGGGAAACCACCCCCGAGATTATAGGAAGTCTGAGGGGTTTGTTAGCAACTTGTGTATCTTTGGTATACAATACCAGTATTGTTTCTCAAGATACTCTGGAAATAATTTTTCTGCATATTTTTTGGACAACCTGCCACTCTTTACATGTTTCCTTAAGAAAGTTCTTGGCAAATTCTTATATTTATTTGTTTGATCTTTGGCAAGTGGTTTATATGTTAATTGATCTGACAATTATCTTAATGCCTCAGTGATATAGGAGTCTTTTTTTGAGTAGAAATAAATTTCTCCCTTTATCAGCCTTCCGAATTATGACATCATTCCATTTTTTTTACTACATTTAATGCTATAAATTCATTACTTTTAAGATTTACTGAAAATGACTTATATAACAGCGATTCAACATCTTTAATTACTTTTTCTTGGAAAATGTCTATGATATTACTTGGCATAATAGGTAGATGATTCATCACTTTCAATATCCATGCTGGATCACCTAAAAGCTACATGCCCCCTATAATTATTGAAAACTCTCATTAAAGGGGTATTCCCATCTCCAAGATCCTATCCCAATATGTAGTAGGTGTAATAATAATAATATTAGCAAATACCTCCAATTAGAAATGTAGTATAGTATTTTTGATTGGCTATGCCACTTACCTCATGTGCAGGCAATACAGGACCTTAGGTATCCACGGTTAAGACCACTAGCAGCTAGCTAACAAACTGTCACTTTATCAGTGGACGTAACCATGGATACTTAAGGTCCTGCAATGCCTGCATATGAGGAAAGAGACACAGCAAATCAAAATACTATACTACATTTCTAATTGAAGGTATTTGCTAATATTATTATTATTATTACACCTACTACATATTGGGATAAGATTTTGGAGATGGGAATACCCCTTTAAGTTTATTGCTCATAATTAAAATTACAACAGATAAACATTAATAAAAAATAAGATAATAGCCAGGTAAACACTCATAGGGCTGTAATAAAATGTCAGCCACTATGTATTGCTGGTCTTACTAAGAGTGTTTAAGGACACAGAGATGGTGACTATTAAATACATTGCTTCTTCAGAGGCTGGCAAATCAGTTTCCCATGTAAATTTAAATAATTGTCACATGTAGAATGTAAGCTCTTATGATGAGTGGAGTCCTCTCTTTCTCGCTTCTCTAGAGTGTAAGCTCTTATGGTCATCAATGTCTTCTCTCTCCTATAGAGTGTAGAGTGTAAACTCTTATGGTCAGCAGGGTCCTCTCTCTTGCCTTTAAAGTGTAAGCTTTAATAGTTAACGGAGTACGCTCTCTCACCTGTAAAATGTAAGCTCTTGTAGTCAAATTTCAAACTCTCCACTCCTTTCTCCCACGTGTATTTTCTAAGTAATTACCATCTTTCCAGTCCTGATTTTCACATGAAAACCTGAAAATCAATACCATTGCTCTAAAATGCTATTACTATACGCCAATCACAAGTAGTAGCAAGTGTCAATACCAATATAGGACAAACTTGTGGGGTCCACAACTCACCACCAGCTTAATTAAAAGTGAAATCTTATATATATGTTCCGGTGGTCACCATCAGGTTATGTCCATACAATACAAAATACACTATACAATCAGCTTCAAAAATGTACATAAAATCAATATATTCATACAATGCTAGTATCAGATATAGCAATTACACATAAAAACTGTATATATCAACAGAGGGACAGAACCAGACTGGTCGTGTGCAAAAAAGGTTAATTATATGGTGCAAAATTGATATAAAAATATACAAAGAAAATGTGCAACCAGTGTGGTTAAAATTCATTAAAAGTTGATATAAGCATTATAATTAGTGATGAGCGAGCACTAAAATGTTCGGGTACTCGTTGCTCGGCTCATGAAAATTGGAATGTTCGAGTGCTCGGTCCGACTAATGAGCTCAATGTTAGTCTATGGGAAAATCGAGCATTCTTCCGGCGGCGCCACCGGCGGTCTTTAGAAGGCCTAAAATTTGCCAAAATCAATGGGAACAGTGCTCAAATGACATTGGAACAGCATGGGAAAGACCCCTGGAAGCATTTCTGACTCCCAGGGCACTGCTGTCAACAACGTTGTCAGAGGTATTATGTCACTTTTACGGACTCACAATAAAACATACAAACATGAAACCAAAATGGATTTTCCTGGGAAATATGTTAAGGAACATTCTTTCCATGGTAATGACTTGTATATAAGGCAAAATAAATATACAAAAACAAAAATGCTCCTCCACACCTTGGGTTATGTTCACACATAGCGTTTTTGATGCATTTTTGCACTTTTACATTGCTTTCAACTGTGACAAATGCATTCACCAGGAAAAGTCATTTTACAACCTTATCTGGCCATGTGGTGTGTGAAACATAGTCAGACACATCCTGTTTCATTAATGAAGGAGTATTGTGAAAGTCACAAACAATATTTTTACAGCATTACTATTCTTAAAGGGCCAGCAGTCAGCTATGCTTTGCTGTTCCCATTATTAAAGAGTGGGTCTCCTCTATTGTTATTGCGTATGCTGTGACTGCAATGGTTGCCAAAAATTTGGAAGCACCCAAATACCCCTTTGAAGAGACATAGAGGAGGGTCTCAGTAAAAAAAATGTTCCCATTAAAAAGGAGTGGGTCTCCTATAATGGTAATGCCCATGCTGTGACTGAAAGAACTGCCAAAATTTTGGGAAAAACCCCACTAACAATTAACCCCTTTAAAGCCTAGGCCATCAACCCCGGTTCAGTGATGGCTCCAGCGCTGGGCCCGCACTGAACCCGGGCCCATGTCAGCTGATTCTTACAGCTGACATGTGCCCGCAACAGCCGCGGGTGGAATCGCGATCCACCCGTGGCTGTTATACGGTTAAACGCCGCTGTCAATCTCTGACAGCGGCATTTAACAGCGCTGCGCCGGAAGCATGGCCTTAGCCCCACCCATCAGTGACCCCGTTATGTTATCGCGGGTCACTTATGGGTGGGCATAGTAACCCGGGGTCTGCAGCAGACCCCAGTGGTTGTCATGTCTTGCTAGCTATGCGTGCCACCTAGTGGTCGGCGTTCAAATCTCAGGAGCATTTCTCCTGCATGCAGGTGAACTGCTCGTCGCCTAAATGCAGTAGAAACAATCAGGAAACTGCAGCTTATAGTCTACTATGGAGACTATGGAAGCATGCAGAACATGTAAAAAAATGGCTTTAAAAATATCAAAAAAATAAAAAAAATATAAAAGTTTAAATCACCCCCCTTTCGCCCCATTCAAAATAAAATAATCAAAAAAATTCCCACATACACATATTTGGTATCGCCGCGTTCATAATCGCCTGATCTATCAATACAAAAAAATAATTAATCCGATCAGTAAACGGCGTAACGAGAAAGAAATTCTAAACACAAGAATTACGTTTTTTTGGTCATCGCAACATTGCAATAAAATGCAATAACGGGCGATCAAAACATCGAATTAATCCCAAAATGTTACCAATAAAAACATCAGCTCGGCATGCAAAAAAATAGCCCTCACCCGGCCCCAGATCACGAAAAATGGAGACTCTACGGGTCTCGGAAAATGCCATAACTTTTTTTTTTTAGCAAACTTTGGATTTTTTTTCACAACTTAAATAAAAAATAACATACAGTACAGACCAAAAGTTTGAACACACCTTCTCATTTAAAGATTTTTCTGTATTTTCATGACTTTGAAAATTGTACATTCACACTGAAGGCATCAAAACTATGAATTAACACATGTGGAATTATATACTCAACAAAAAAGTGTGAAACAACTGAAAATATGTCTTATATTCTAGGTTCTTCAAAGTAGCCACCTTTTGCTTTGATGACTGCTTTGCAAACTCTTGGCATTCTCTTGATGAGCTTCAAGAGGTAGTCACCGGAAATGGTTTTCACTTCACAGGTGTGCCCTGTCAGGTTTAATAAGTGGGATTTCTTGCCTTATAAATGGGGTTGGGACCATCAGTTGTGTTGTGCAGAAGTCAGGTTGATAGACAGCTGATAGTCCTACTGAATAGACTGTTAGAATTTGTATTATGGCAAGAAAAAAGCAGCTAAGTAAAGAAAAACGAGTGGCCATCATTACTTTAAGAAATTAAGGTCAGTCAGTCTGAAAAATTGGGCAACTTTGAATGTGTTCCCAAGTGCAGTTGCAAAAACCATCAAGCGCTACAAAGAAACTGGCTCACATGAGGTCCGCCCCAGGAAAGGAAGACCAAGAGTTATCTCTGCTTCTGAGGATAAGTTTATCCGAGTCACCAGTCTCAGAAACTGCAGGTTAACAGCAGCTCAGATTAGAGACCAGGTCAATGCCACACAGAGTTCTAGCAGCAGACACATTTCTTCAACAACAGTTAAGAGGAGACTTTGTGCAGCAGGCCTTCATGGTAAAATAGCTGCTAGGGAACCACTGCTAAGGACAGGCAACAAGCAGAAGAGACGTGTTTAGGCTAAAGAACAGAAAGAATGGACATTAGACCAATGGAAATCTGTGCTTTGGTCTGATGAGTCCAAATTTGAGATTTTTGGTTCCAACCACCGTGTCTTTGTGCGACGCAGAAAATGTGAACGGATGGACTCTACATGCCTGGCTCCCACCGTGAAGCATGGAGGAGGAGGTGTGATGGTGTGGGGGTGCTTTGCTGGTGACACTGTTGGGGATTTATTCAAAATTGAAGGCATACTGAACCAGCATGGCTACCACAGCATCTTGAAGCGGCATGCTATTCCATCCGGTTTGCGTTTAGTTGGACCATCATTTATTTTTCAACAGGACAATGACCCCAAACACACCTCCAGGCTGTGTAAGGGCTATTTGACCAAGGAGGAGAGTGATGGGGTGCTACGCCAGATGACCTGGCCTCCACAGTCACCAGACCTGAACCCATTCAAGATGGTTTGGGGTGAGCTGGACCGCAGAGTGAAGACAAAAGGGCCAACAAGTGCTAAGCATCTCTGGGAACTCCTTCAAGATTGTTGGAAGACCATTTCCGGTGACTACCTCTTGAAGCTCATCAAGAGAATGCCAAGAGTGTGCAAAGCAGTCATCAAAGCAAAAGGTGCCTACTTTGAAGAACCTAGAATATAAGACATATTTTCAGTTGTTTCACACTTTTTTTGTTAAGTATATAATTCCACATGTGTTAATTCATAGATTTGATGCCTTCAGTGTGAATGTACAATTTTCATAGTCATGAAAATACAGAAAAATCTTTAAATGAGAAGGTGTATCCAAACTTTTGGTCTATACTGTATATATGTTTGGTGTCTACGAACTCGTAATGACCTGGCAAATAATATTGGCAGGTGAGTTTAAGCATTCAGTGAACGTGGTAAAAAAAAAAAACATCTGTGTTATTGCCCAAATCAAAGGGATCATTGCTCAAATGACATGGGAACAGCATGGGAAAGACCCCTGGAAGCATTTCTGACTCCCAGGGCACTGCTGTCAACAACGTTGTCAGAGGTATTTTGCCACTTTTACGGACTCACAATAAAACATACAAACATGAAACCAAAATGGATTTTCCTGGGAAATATGTTAAGGAACATTCTTTCCAGGGTAATCACTTGTATATTATGCAAAATAAATATACATTTACATAAATGCTCCTCCACACCTTGGGCTATGTTCACACATAGCGTTTTTGATGCATTTTTGCACTTTTGCATTGCTTTCAACCGTGACAAATGTATTCACTGGGAAATGTCATTTTAACATTTTACAACCTTATCTGGCCATGTGGCATGTGAAACATAATCAGACACATCCTGTTTCATTAATGAAGGAGTGATTGTGAAAGTCACAAACAATATCTTTACAGCATTACTACTCTTAAAGGGCCAGTAGTCGGCTATGCTTTGTTGTTCCTATTATTAAAGAGTGGGTCTCCTATACTGTTATTGCGTATGCAGTGACTGCAAGGGTTGCCAAAAATTTGGAAGCACCCGAATATCCCTTTGAAGAGACATAGAGGAGAGTCTCAGTAAAACAAATGTTCCCATTAAAAAGGAGTGGGTCTCCTTTAGTGGTAATGTCCATGCTGTGACTGAAAGAACTGCCAAAATTTGGGGAGAAACCCCACTAACAATTTAACCCCTTTAAAGCCTAGGCCATTAACCCCGGTTCAGTGAGGACTCCAGCGCTGAGCCCTCAGTGAACCAGGCACATGTCAGCTGATTCTTACAGCTGACATGTGCCCGCAACAGCCACGGGTGGAATCGCGATCCACCCGCGGTTGTTAAACAGTTAAAGGCCGCTATCAATCTCTGACAGCGGCATTTCGGAAGCGCGGCCTTAGTCCCACCCATCAGTGACCCCATCATGTGATCGCGGGTCACTGATGGGTGGGCATAGCAACTCGGGGTCTGAATCAGACCCCAGTGGTTGTCAGTTCTTGCTAGCTATGAGTGCCACCTAGTGGTCAGCGCTCAAAGCACAGGAGCATTTCTCCTGTATACAGGCGAACTGCTCATCGCATGTATGCAGTAGAAACGATCAGGAAACTGCAGCTTCTAGTCTCCTATGGAGAGAATAGAAGCATGCAGAAAGTGTAAAAAAATGGTTTTAAAAATATAAAATATATATATATATAAAAGTTTAAATCATCCCCCTTTCGCCCCTTTCAAAATAAAATAATAAAAAAAAATTCCTACATAGACATATCTGGTATCGCCATGTTCATAATCGCCTGATCTATCAATGTAAAAAAAGAATTAATCTGATCGGTAAATGGCGTAACGAGAAAAAAATTCTAAACACCAGAATTACGTTTTTTTGGTCATCGCAACATTGCAGTAAAATGCAATAACAGGCGATCAAAACATCGGATTCATCCCAAAATGGCATCAATAAAAACATCAGCTCGGCAGGCAATAAAAAAAGCCCTCACCCGGCCCCAGATCATGAAAAATGGAGACTCTATGGGTCTCAGAAAATACCGTAACTTTTTTTTTAGCAAACTTTGGATTTTTTTTTCACCACTTAAATAAAAAATAACTTATACGTGTTTGGTGTCTACGAACTCATAATGACCTGGAGAATAATAATGGCAGGTCAGTTTTAGCATTCAGTAAACGTGGTTAAAAAAAACATCTGAGGAATTACATTTTTTTTGCAATTTCACCGCACTTGGAATTTTTTTCCCGTTTTACAGTACACGATATTGTAAAACCAATGACGACGTTTAAAAGTACAACTCGTCCCGCAAAAAACAAGCCCTCACATGGCCTTATTGACTGAAAAATAAAAAGGCTATGGCTCAGAGAAGAAGGGGAGCAAAAAATTAAAACTCAAAAACAGAAAAACTCAAGGTCCTTAAGGGGTTAAAGACACATAGAGCAGGGCCACAGTAACGACTACGGCATGTTCCCATTAGAAAGGAGAGGGTCTGCTATACAGTTATAGGATATGCAGTGAGTCCAATGGCTACCAAAATTTAGGAAAAACCCCACTAACAATTTAAAGACACAGAGCTGGGCCACAGAAATGACATGTTCCCATTAGAAAGGAGATGGTCTGCCATATAGTTATAGGGTATGCAATGAGTCCAACGGCTGACAAAATTTAGGAAAAACCATAATAACAATTTAAAGACAGATGGAGCTGGGCTACAGTAATGAGTATGATATGTTCCCATTAAAAAGTAGTTGGTCTCCCATACTGTTTACCTATGGAGTGAATGCAACGGCTGCCAAAAATGTGGAGGAACTCCAGTGGCCCTTGTAAGAGGCATAGAAGTCGGAGGGCCCCCTGAAAATAATGTTCTCATTATTAGGAAGTGGGTTTCCCATACTGTTTGCCTACGCAGTGAATGCAAGGGCTGCCAAAAATTTGGAGGAGCTCCAATGTCCCTTGCAGGAGACACAGATATGGTGATATGGTACATATGGTGGTGATATGGAGGAGGATGTGGGGGATGAGGATGAGGAGAAGGAGGAGGACAAGAGCAAATAGACAAAATCAGGAACTGTATACTCGTGTCTGGGTGTGAAGACAGAGGTGAATGGGAATAGAGCTAGACCTCTCAAAAAAAAACAACTGCATTTGAGTTGATGTTACGCTGCTATCATTCAGTTGTGTTGAGAAGTCTGGCCCAATCCAGCCCTTGAACATTTTTATAAGAGCCAGCCTGTCAGTATTTTCAGTTGACAGGCGAATGCGCCTATCGGTTATAATTCTATCGGTGGCACTAAAAACCCACTCTGACAAAATGCTAGCAGCAGGGCAGGTCAGGAACTCCAAAGCCTAGAGAACCAGTTAATGCCACATGTCCAGCTTGGATGCCCAATAATTATAAGGCACAGAGGAATCATGGAGGACATTGCTACGGTCGGCAAGGTACTCCCTTACCATCTTCCAAAACATTTCTCTCCTTGGGAGAGTACCCCACGCTTCAGGGTCTGTGCGATGGGAGGGTCTGAGAAAACTGTCCCAGAACTTTGACAGTGTTCCCCTGCCTTTGCTGGATTGCATTTGTGTCTCTCTCACCTGTCCACGAACTGTGACCTCTGACACCAGCGTTTTCAGATGGGAATTTTTTAAATAATTCTGCAACAAGGGCCATCTTGTACTGCACCATTTTTTAAGGCCTATCCTGCAAGGGAATAAGAGACAGAAAGTTCTCCATGTAGCGTGGGTCTAGAAGTGTCACCATCCAGTAATGACTGTCACTCAAAATTTGGACAGCGTGAGGGTCACGGGAAAAGCAGTGTAACATAAACTCAGCCATGTGTGCCAGACTGCAAAGAGGCAAGACATCCATGTCCTCACCAAGAAAACGACTGACCATGCTCTCATCCTCCTCCTCCATGTCCTCATGCCATCCATGCTGAACAGACGGCATGACAGTTGTGCAGGTAGTTTCATCTATAGCACAGAAAACTAGCTCCTGTTCTTCCTCCTCCTCCTCTTCCTCATTGTCACCTAATACACATTGGGATGAGATGAGGCTGGGCTGTGTGGAATCACCCTGTATGGTTCCTTGCTCCATGTCATTGTGCTCCGCCTGCATATATACTCTTTAATTGTGAGCAGAGAGCTTTTCAGAAGACAGAGCAGCAGGATGATGACACTAATTATGGCATCACCGCTGCTCATCATCTTGGTGGAATCCTCAAAGTTCTGGAGGATGGTACATATGTCTGACATCCATGTCCACTCCTGAGGTCTTATGTGTGGAGTCTGAACTGAATACCGACAGCCTTGTTGATGCTGGTAGTCAACAACTGACCTCTTCTGCTCACAAATCCTTCCCAAATCTGCAATGTGGAGTTTCAATGCGTGGGGAAATCACACACTAGTCAGTGAGCTGGAAGCTGCAAACGCTGCTGAAGCACGGTAAGGGCGGCAGAACTGTAGCTGACTTTCTAAAATGGGCACACAGGTCACAATGGCCGCATACTTTGACAAGCAGATCCAGCAGATCTGGGTAGGTTTTGAGAAACCACTGAACCATGAGGTTAAGCACATGGGCTAGGCATGATATGTGTGTGAGCTCGCCTAGCCTCAGAGCCGCCATCTTGTTCCGGCCATTGTCACACACGACCATGCCTGGCTGTAAGGTCAGCGGTGTCAGCCACAGATCTGCCTGCTCTTTCAGAGCTGTCCACAACTCTTTAGCTTTGTGAGGTTTGTCACCTAAGCATATTAGCTTCAGCACAGCATGTTGCTGCTTGGCCGAGGCAGTGCTGCAGCGCTTCCAGCTTGCGACTGATGTAGTAATTTCCAAAAATGGAGGCTGAAGAGGAGGAGGAGGAGGTTCAGGAGCTTTAGAATTTGGGTCAACCCTGATTGACCCGGGGCCCACAAACCTCGGCATCGGAAGGATGTGTTACGTCCCAAGGTCCGACTGGGTCCCAGCTTCCACTATGTTAACCCAGTGTGCCGTCAGTGAGATGTACCATCCCTGTCCACAAGCACTTGTCCACGTGTCCATGGTTAGGTGGACTTTCCCTGTAACTGAGTTGTTGAGGGCACGGCTAATGTTGTGGGACACATGCTCGTGTAATGCAGGGACGACACACTCAGAGAAATTGTGGCGGCTTAGTCCTGAGTGCCAAAGGACTGCCGCCGCTATCAGGTTGCGGAAAGCTTCTTTCTCCATGCACCTAAAATGCAACATTTCGAGCGCAAGCATTTGCAAAATGTGTGAATTTAGTAGTGTCATATTAGCGCTTGCATTCCAAGGACTGGGGTAGGTACAATTGATTGCTGCACTGGGACAGGGACATGGACATGCTTTCTGATGGTGCTACTTGAAAGTGTGCAATGACATGTGCAGAGCAGGAGGCATCTTGTCATGTGCCATGGACAGGGGATTGGCATGCATGCACAACAGCGGACGAAGCAGTGGGGTCACCCGCAGACACTGTTTTTGAACCCTGGGATTCGGCCCACTTACTCGGGTGCTTTGCTGCCATGTGCCTGGTCATGCTGGCGATGATCAGCCTTTTTGCTACCCCTGCTGATGCTGGCCTGGCAGGTGGTGCAAATGGCCTTTTTGTGGTTATCTGCAGAGTCCTTAAAAAAAAAAACCAGACCCGGGAAGGCTTATCAGTTGTACTGGCAACTTCCATCGTGTTTGCATTATGAGGAACACTTTCACTGCTTCTTTCTGCCTGTTGTGGTGCTTCACCTCCCTCCCCCTGTGTGATGCTGTCCTCGCTCTGTTTGTCCCACTGCCAGGTTGGGTCAGTTGCTATATCATCCACCACCTCGTCTTCCACTTCCGCACCCTGGTCCTCACCCTTACTTTCTGGCAATTGTGTCTCATCATCATCATCATCCTCCTCTTGTGACAGTAATTGCACATTCCCACAGTTGCCTTCGTGTTACCATGGCTGCTCCAATATTTGGGCATCACTACACATGTTCTCCTTTTGACTCGTTTGAATCTGGCCGGGCGATAGGCCTGAATCTACAAATGGAAAAGTGAACAGCTCTTCTGAGTGTCCAAGTGTGGGATCAGTTGTCTCTGGGCACTCGACATGGTGGGAGGAAGAAAGATCAGGGTGAGGAATATCCAGTCAGACTCACGGCTACTGGGACTTGACCATGTGGAAGACAGGGTGGTGGTGGTGACGAAGTGACTGGGAGCATTATCTGCTATCCAACCAACAACTTTTTGACACTGCTTTGTGTTTAATAGTGGTGTTGTGTGGTCCCCTAGTAATTGGGACAGGAAGGTCAAGATGTGGGTGTTTGTTGTGGCACAATTTCAGCTTGCCCATGGCCACGTCCTCGGCCTCTGCATGCACCATCACCATCATGTTCACTTCCCCATCCCTTGCCATGCACCTTGCTCATTTTAAATGGAGGACAATATTTTCCACGTTCACGAGAAATGGCTGATTTTGAAACACAGTTATATGTGATACTTCTGACAGAGAACCACAGTTTTAAGTAGCAGGCCTGTAATTTACTAATATTGTTCTACACAGACACCTACAGTAGTGAATAGCCTGATCGGCACACTGCAACTAAATGAAAATGGAAGAAATGGCTGATTTTGGAACACTGTTATAGGTGATATGTCTGACAGAAAACCACGGTTTTAAATAGCAGGCATGTAATTTACTAATATTATTCTACACAGAGACCTAGTCTGAATAGCTTGACCAACACAATGCAACAAATTGGAATGCAGAAATGGCTGATTTTGAAACACTGTTATAGGTGATATGTCTGACAGATCCACGGTTTTAAATAGCCTGTCTGTAATTTACTAATATTATTCTACACACAGACCTAGTGTGAATAGCTCGACTGACACATTGCAAGAAATGAAAATGGAAGAAATGGCTGATTTTGGAACACTGTTCTAGGTGATATGTCTGACAGAGAACCACAATTTTAAATAGCAGGCCTGTAATTTACTAATATTATTCTACACAGAGACCTAGTGTGAATAGCTTGACTGACACACTGCAACGAAATGAAAATGGAATAAATGGCGGATTTTGGAGCACTGTTATAGGTGATATGTCTGATATAGAACCACGGTTTTAAGTAGCAGGCATGTAATTTACTAATATTAATCTACACAGAGACCTAGTGTGATTAGCTTGACTGACACACTGCAAGAAATGAAAATGGAAGAAATGGCTGATTTTGGAACACTGTTATAGGTGATATGTCTGATAGAGAACCACGGTTTTAAGTAGCAGGCATGTAATTTACTAATATTATTCTACAAAGAGACCTAGTGTGAATAGCTTGACCAACACACTGCAGCAAAATTAAAATGGAAGAAATGGCTAATTTTGGAACACTCTTCTAAGTGGTATGTCTAACAGATAACCACTGTTTTATATAGCAGGCCTGTTATTTACTAATATTTTTCTACACAGAGGCCTAGTGTGAATTGCTTGACCAACACACTGCAACAAAATGGAAGGCAGAAATGGCTGATTTTGGAACACTGTTATAGGTGATGTGTCTGACAGAGAACCATGGTTTTAAATAACAGGCCTGTAATCTACTAATATTATTCTACACAAAGTCCTAGTGTGAATAGCTTGACCGACACACTGCAACGAAATGAAAATGGAAGAAATGGCTGATTTTGGAGCACTGTTATAGGTGATATGTCTGAGAGAGAACCACGGTTTTAAATAGCAGGCCTTTAATTTACTAAAACTATTCTTCACAGACACCTAGTGTGAATAGCTTGACCGATACACTGCAAGAGAATGGAAAAGGAGGCCAATATTATCCACATTCAGTTCAAATTTCGGGATTTTTATCGCTGAAATATGGAACAGATCTTACTGTATTCTGCAGTGCTAACAAGCAAATGGAGCAGAAAAAGTGTGTAAGCAAATAACCAGGATTAAGATAAAAAAAAATTTCCCTGGCCCCTGATATCTGTGGCAGTGTCTACAAATATGTGTAATTATTAAAGCAGCAGCAGACAGGACGTTCAATGGACCACCTTGCGCTATATGCACTGCAGTCAGCCACATGTTAGACTATGGGTTGAACAAGATGGACTTAGTCTTCCTTCAACTTTAAAAAATATGTTACTATGTTACTATGTTACATACACTGCCTGCCTGCCTAACACTAATTATATGCAGCTGGATTAGTCCTCAGAAGGACTGTTAGTTGAGATGGATTTACAGTATATATATATGTTGTGAAATAACTATACTAACAGGACGTTTAATGGACCCTCTTGCACTATATGCACTGCAGTCTGCCACAAACCCTGCCTCTCTGCCTAACTCCTACTATCACCACTGAATATATGCAGCTGGATTAGTCCTCAGAAAGACTGTTAGTTCAGATGGAAACATACAGTACAGACCAAAAGTTTGGACACACCTTCTCATTTAAAGATTTTTCTGTATTTTCATAAGTATAAAAATTGTACATTCACACTGAAGGCATCAAAACTATGAAATAACACATGTGGAATTATATGCTTAACAAAAAAGTGTGAAACGACTGAAAATATGTCTTATATTCTAGGTTCTTCAAAGTAGCCACCATTTGCTTTGAGGACTGCTTTGCACACTCTTGGCATTCTCTTGATGAGCTTCAAGAGGTAGTCACCGGAAATGGTCTTCCAACAATCTTGAAGGAGTTCCCAGAGATGCTTAGCACGTGTTGGCCCTTTTGCCTTCTCTCTGCGGTCCAGCTCACCCCAAACCATCTCGATTGGGTTCAGGTCTGGTGACTGTGGAGGCCAGGTCATCTGGCGTAGCACCCCATCACTCTCCTCCTTGGTCAAATAGCCCTTACACTGCCTGGAGGTGTGTTTGGGGTCATTGTCCTGTTGAAAAATAAATGATGGTCCAGCTAAACGCAAACCGGATGGAATAGCATGCTGCTGCAAGATGCTGTGGTAGCCATGCTGGTTCAGTATGCCTTCAATTTTGAATAAATCCCCAACATTGTCACCAGCAACGCACCCGCACACCATCACACCTCCTCCTCCATGCTTCACGGTGGGAACCAGGCATGTAGAGTCCATCCGTTCATCTTTTCTGCACAAAGACACGGTGGTTGGAACCAAAGATCTCAAATTTAGACTCAACAGACTAAAGCACAGATTTCCACTGGTCTAATGTCTATTCCATGTGTTCTTTAGCCCAAACAAGTCTCTTCTGCTTGTTGAATGTCCTTAACAGTGGTTTCCTAGCAGTTATTTTACCATGAAGGCCTGCTGCACAAAGTCTCCTCTTAACAGTTGTTGTAGAGATGTGTCTGCTGCCAGAACTCTGTGTGGCATTGACGTAGTCTCTAATCTGAGCTGCTGTTAACCTGCGATTTCTGAGGCTGGTGACTCGGATAAACTTATCCTCAGAAGCAGAGGTGACTCTTGGTCTTCCTTTCCTGGGGCGGTCCTCATGTGAGCCAGTTTCTTTGTAGCGCTTGATGGTTTTTGCAACTGCACTTGGGGACACTTTCAAAGTTTGCCCAATTTTTCCCACTGACTGACCTTCATTTCTTAAAGTAATGATGGCCACTCGTTTTTCTTTACTTAGCTGCTTTTTTCTTGCCTTAACACAAATTCTAACAGTCTATTCAGTAGGACTATCAGCTGTGTATCCACCAGACTTCTGCACAACACAACTGATGGTCCCAACCCCATTTATAAGGCAAGAAATCCCACTTATTAAAACTGACAGGGCACACCTGTGAAGTGAAAACCATTTCCGGTGACTTCCTCTTGAAGCTCATCAAGAGAATGCCAAGAGTTTGCAAAGCAGTCATCAAAGCAATAGGTGGCTATTTTGAAGAACCTAGAATATAAGACATATTTTCAGTTGTTTCACACTTTTTTGTTAAGTATATAGTTCCACATGTGTTAATTCATAGGTTTGATGCCTTCAGTGCGAATATACAATTTTCAAAGTCATGAAAATGCAGAAAAATCTTTAAATGAGAAGGTGTGTCCAAACTTTTGGTCTGTGCTGTATTTGTTGAAAATAGTCTGGTGTAGGCCAGAGAAATAGAAGTGTGGTTTTGAAGTTGCACGGTTCAAACCTCTGTATTATCCACTTTTGTACCATTTTTACCTAAAAAAAAAGAACAGTTTGAGTGTGTCGCTCACTGTTCAGCCGCAAATATATCTATTTAAAAAAGTCTGGTATACACCAGTAAATTATAACTGTGGTTTTGCCGTTCCACGGTAAAAAATCTCTATTATCCAGCTTTTGGTATTTTTCCGTAAAGAAAAACAGAAACAGTGTCTCCTGATTGTTCAGACACCAATATATCTGTTTTAAGGAGTCTGGTATACACCAGTACATTTTAACTGTGATTTTGCCGTTCCACAGTGAAAAATTTCTATTATCCTGCTTTTGCCATTTTTTGCCGTAAAGAAAAACAGTAATAGTGTCTCCTGATTGTTCAGACACCAATATATCTGTTTTAAGGAGTCTGGTATACACCAGTACATTTTAACTGTGATTTTGCCGTTCCACGGTGAAAAATTTCTATTATCCTGCTTTTGGTATTTTTTCGTAAAGAAAAACAGTAATAGTGTCTCCTGATTGTTCAGACACAAATTTATCTGTTTAAAAGGGTCTGGTATACACCTGTAAATTATAACTGTGGTTTTGCCGTTCCACGGTGAAAAATCTCTGTATTATCCTGCTTTTGGCATTTTTTGCCGTAAAGAAAAACAGTAATAGTGTCTCCTGATTGTTCAGACATAAATATATCTGTTGAAAATAGTCTTGTTTAGGCCCGAGAAATAGAACTGTGGTTTTGCAGTTCCACGGGTCAAATCTCTGTATTATCCTGCTTTTGGCATTTTTTTGCCATAAAAAAAAACAGTAATAGTGTCTCCTGATTGTTCGACACAAATATATCTGTTTAAAAGAGTCTGGTATACACCAGTAAATTATAACTGTGGTTTTGCCATCCAACGGTAAAATATCTCTATTATCCAGCTTTTGGTATTTTTTCCGTAAAGAAAAACAGTAATAGTGTCTCCTGATTGTTCAGACACCAATATATCTGATTAAAATAGTCTGGTGTAGGCCCGAGAAATAGAATTGTGGTTTTGCAGTTCCACGGTAAAAAATCTCTATTATCCAACTTTTGGTATTTTTTCCGTAAAGAAAAACAGTAATAGTGTCTCCTGATTGTTTAGACACAAATATATCTGTTTAAAAGAGTCTGATATACAACAGTAAATTATAACTGTGGTTTTGCCGTTCCACGGTGAAAAATCTCTATTATGCTGCTTTTGGAATTTTTTTCCATAAAGAAAAACAGTAATAGTGTCTCCTGATTGTTCAGACACAAATATATCTGTTGAAAATAGTCTTGTGAAGGGCAGAGAAATAGAAGTGTGGTTTTGCATTTCCAGGGTTCAAACCTCTGTATTATCCACTTTTTTAGCCATTTTTACCTAAAAAAAAAACAGTTTGAATGTGTCCCTCACTGTTCAGCCGAAAATATATCTATTTTAAAAAGTCTGGTATACACCAGTATATTATAACTGTGGTTTTGCCGTTCCACGGTGAAAAATCTCTATTATCCTGCTTTTGACATTTTTTGCCGTAAAGAAAAACAGTAATAGTGTCTCGTGATTGTTCAGACACAAATATATCTGTTGAAAATAGTCTGGTGTAGGCCGGAGAAATAGAACTGTGGTTGTGCAGTTCCAAGGGTCAAATCTCTGTATTATCTTGCTTTTGGCATTTTTTGCCGTGAAGAAAAACAGTAATAGTGTCTCCTGATTGTTCAGACACCAATATATCTGTTTAAAATAGTCTGGTGTAGGCCCGAGAAATAGAACTGTGGTTTTTTGGTTCCAAGGGTCAAATCTCTGGATTATCCTGCTTTTGGCATTTTTTGCCATAAAGAAAAACAGTAATAGTGTCTCCTGATTGTTCAGACACAAATATATCTGTTGAAAATAGTCTGGTGTAGGCCCAAGAAATAGAACTGTGTTTAGCACTTCCACGGGTCAAATCTCTGTATTATCCTGCTTTTGGCATTTTTTTGCCGTAAAGAAAAACAGTAATAGTGTCTCCTGATTGTTCAGACACCAATATATCTGTTTAAAAGAGTCTTGTTTAGGCCCGAGAAATAGAGCTATGGTTTCGCAGTTCCACGGGTCAAATCTCTGTATTATCCTGCTTTTGGCATTTTTTGCCGTAAAGAAAAACAGAAATAGTGTTTCCTCATTGTTCAGACACAAATATATCTGTTGAAAATAGTCTGGTGTGGGCTCGAGAAACAGAACTGTGGTTTTGCATTTCCACGGGTCAAATCTCTGTATTATCCTGCTTCCGGCATTTTTTGCCGTAAAGAAAAACAGTAATAGTGTCTCCTGATTGTTCAGACACAAATATATCTGTTTAAAAGAGTCTGGTATGCACCAGTAAATTATAACTGTGGTTTTGCCGTCCCACGGTGAAAAATCTCTATTATCCAGCTTTTGGTATTTTTTCCGCAAAGAAAAACAGTAATAGTGTCTCCTGATTGTTCAGACACCAATAAATCTGTTTAAAAGAGTCTAGTATACACCAGTAAATTATAACTGTGTTTTTTCCGTTCCACGGCAAAAAATCTCTATTATCCTGGTTTTGGGATTTTTTGCCGTAAAAAAAAAAAAACTTTAATAGTGTCTATATCTGTTTAAAAGAGTCTTGTTTAGGCCCGAGAAATAGAACTGTGGTTTTGCAGTTCCATGGGTCAAATCTCTGTATTATCCTGCTTTTGGCATTTTTTTGCCGTAAAGAAAAACAGTAATAGTGTCTCCTGATTGTTCAGACACCGATATATCTGTTTAAAATAGTCTGGTGTAGGCCCGAGAAATAGAGCTATGGTTTTGCAGTTCCACTGTGAAAAATCTCTGTATTATCCTGCTTTTGGCATTTTTTGCCGTAAAAAAAAAAAATTAATAGTGTCTCCCTGATTGTTCAGACACAAATATATTTGTTGAAAATAGTCTGGTGTAGGCCAGAGAAATAGAAGTATGGGCCATTTTTACCTAAAAAAAAACAGTTTGAGTGTGTCGTTCACTTTTCAGCCGCAAATATCTCTATTTAAAATTGTCTGGTATACCCCAGTAAACAATAACTGTGGTTTTGCCATTCCATGGTAAAAAATCTTTATTATTAAGCTTCTGGTATTTTTTCCGTAAAGAAAAACAGTAATAGTTTCTCCCTGATTGTTCAGATTGTTTAAAAGAGTCGGGTGTAGGCCAGAGAAATAGAACTGTGCTTTTCCTCTTCCACGGATCTAATCTTCTTTTTATTACCCTTTTTCCATTGATAGTGCGAGTGTAAGCTATTTTACTTCCTTTACAATGGGCAAGGTGCGTGGCAAATGACGAGTAACTGGACGTTCTGGTGATGGTGCGTGCAGATGACGGTGCCGTGGCCAAGGTGAAAATGTGCCACAACCAACAGCCACATCTTCTCGCTCCCACTTCTTGACCGAATTACTAGGGAAACACAGAACAACACCAGTATTGCGAACTGATCAGTGTGAACAGGTTATTAATAGTGTTGAGCCACCCCCGTAGTGTTCGAGTTCGGTTCGGTTCGTCGAACACCCGTGTGTTCGCCGAACTGTTCGTCGAACTGTTCGTCGAACACCTTCGAACACCGTTAAAACCAATGGCAGGCAAACAAAAACACATAGAAACACATAGAAAACACCTTCAAATGTGTCCAAAAGCTGACAAACTGCTCAGAAGACATAACTAACACATGGAAAAGTGACAAGTACATATAGTCATGCGAAAATAAAAGAGGTGGAGGAGTAAAAGGAGGGGGAGACACAGATATAGGCATGTCATGCCCTTCTAAAATCCAAAAAGTGAGAAGCCGACACGGCCAGTCCGCTCCTGCCCGTGCCACCTCCGTGTCGCCGGGTTTGTGCCAGAGCCGCGGTGAACCCTGACGGCCAGCCCCGATCTCCCAATACTGGTGCCTGTCCGCTGGTGGGTCGAGCGAGCCCCCCTGTGGTGGAGGCAGCTCTAAGCTTTTTAATTTAAATTGTCTCTCTAATTTGAATGAATACACTTTAAATCCATTTACAAGGATCTATTGGAGGGCAAGTCTCATGCCAGCAGCCGCGGTAATTCCAGCTCCAGTAGCGTCCACTAAAGCTGCTGCAGTTAAAAAGCTTTTATAAGGATCGAGCTCGGCTGTCCACCGCAAGGCATCCTACTGCCAGTCCCAGCCCCTATGCCTTGGGGTGCCTCCTGATGCTCTTCACTAAGTATCCCATGGTCCCGAATCATTTCAAAATTAAGTGTCTAAACTACAGGTGGTGCAGCTTGCTTAACAGCCGGGATAATCCGCTTACTAGCAGACACTGCTACTAGGCACAAAGTATTTCCTGGGCTAGATGCAGTTAAAAATTTGTAATTAGATACTCTCGTTGGATGCTGAGAAAGCATTCCATAGAGTCTCCTGGCACGCCATATATGATTCTCTTAAAAAGCTTGGGGTAGGGGTCTAGGGGACCCTTTTATAGCCAAAATCACGGCCCTGTATCGCAATACGTCACCTAGGCTGAAGATAAATGGAACTGTAGCACCCTGAGGGCTCGGTTGCTAAAGACGTATTGCACCTCACCCAGAGGTGTGATATCTCACTCTCAGGTAAGGATGGAGTGTGGATCAGGACCCGACACCTGCATGCATTACACCACATTGCCGTGGGGCAGGGCGACCAATATGCCCCTGAGATGGGCACGACAGTCCCTGTCCCTGGCTGGAGTGGGGGGAGGGAACACTGAGGAAGGGGAACCCTGTAGTGCAGGAGCAGGGAGGAAGCAGTTCCTGGGTGCATTGAGAAGGGAGTATAAAAGGTGGGCACCATCTTAGTTCAGTGCAGAGAAGTCTGAGCAGAAGTGGCAGGGAGCAGGGGCTCTGCATGAGCTCTGCTCCGGAGGCGGGCCTAGTAACAGAGGCCCAGGCCTGGAAGAGGGAGAAGGAAGGAAGAGGAGCGGAGAAGGCTCCAGGAACGAGGAATGAAGGGATCCCAGGGGTGCGGACGGGCGAGTCGCCACCGCACGCCCGAATCCACCTGCGTGGAGGGGTCAGGCCAAAGGGGGAGACCGGTCCCCGAACTAGTGGAGGCAGGAAACGACCCTCAGCTAGAAACCGGAGGCTCTGACATTTTATGTGGCGCAGCCCCTCGCTACACCCGCTAGGAAGGCACCACATAGGGTCAGGGAAACTGGCGCCAAGTTTACCAAGAGGAGGCCCGAGGCAGCCGGACAGAAGTGTTGGTAAGAAAGGCCAGACAAAGGACACACAAAGGGGGTCCTGTGAAGTGCTCCAAAGTTATCTGGGAGTTGTCTGAGCCCCTCACCTGGTGAGCACAGTACGACGTGGGCAGCCGTTACCTGCAGACGTGGTCTGGATAATAAGAACTGTGAGTAAAGGCCCTGAACTGCATCACTGACTCCGTGTCGTTACTGCTGCTGCCCTGCACCATCACCCCCATCCTCCGCATACACTGCCCTGAGGCTATACTCCTCCCGTGGGGAGTTATGCTACGCTCTGCTGCACCCACAACACCAGCCTCAGTGGTCTGCCCTGTAGCGGCGGTTCACTCTGACCGCAATCCACGGGTGGCGTAGTCGGACATTTAAACATGAAAACCACATAAATAGTTCCGCCACTGGTTTGACCGCCCTGAGCCACGGAACTGGGTCGCCGCCACGAAGACTACAACCACCAGCATCCATCAAAAAGGGTCCGGCTCCGGGTGTCCCAAGGCCCAGGGGGTGCGTCAGAACATTTTCATCACCTTTCACAATCACCAATGGGACAAGGCAGTGATGTCCTCTGTCCCCTCTCTTATACATCCTAGTGACGGAGCACCTGCTCTCATCAATTCGCCATAACCCCAATATTAGGTGGATTGAGGTGGGAGGCACCGAGTACAAGTGCTCTCTATTTGCTGATGATGTCCTAGTATATATCACTCAATCACATATATCCATCCATGCTGTTATGGCTGAAATAGATCACTTTGTTACATGGTAAAATTTTAAAATCAATGCAGCGAAGTCTGAGGCCCTCGATGTCTCCCTCCCCAAATCCATATAGGATTCCATCCAGTCCAACTTTCCCTTTGCCTGGCCCTCACAGGGTATCAAATACTTAGGAATTCCTATTCATAGAGACCTCTCCCATCTATGTTATCTTAATTTTGGGGCCCTTTATTGAACAACTCCATACAGACCATGGTTGGCAAGTTAGAACTGTAAGATTCACTACGTGAACCACTGGTGTTTTGTGGAAAAGCACATGTACACTGCGTTCCAAATTATTATACAAAAAGTGTTTAGGAGTGATAAGGGAAGAATTTGTTTGTTTGTCAGTTAAACTCATTGATGGTGATGTGTGTCAGGGCTCTTTATATCACTGTAAGCAATTGCAGACACCTGTGCTAATTAGTTTGGCAGGTGTGTCCAATGAAAGGCAAGACTACTTAAGAAGGCTCTCTCACATTATTAAGCAGCCTACATTTTCTGCCAAAATGGGAAAGAAAAAGGATGTGTCGGCTGCTGAGAAGCAACAAATTGTGGAGTGTTTAGGTCAAGGCATGACTACAATCAACATTGTGCGATGATCAGGATGAAGTGTCCTGGCAATCAAGAAGTATGTAGCTGATTCACAGTACACACGTGTGCGTGCTGATAAGGGCCAATTGAGGACTCTTTCCTACAGGCAATTACGTAAGGTTGAAAGAGCAGCGGCAAAAAAGCCTTGTCATAGCAGCAGACAAGTTTTTGAAGCTGCTTGTGCCTCCAACGTCCCCCGAACAACAAGATGCAGGGTCCTTCAGAGGTTTGCAGCTGTGCATGCGCCATCCTGTCGACCTCCTCTATCCACTTCACACAAGCAGAAACGGCTCCAGTGGGCCAAACATTACATGAAGACTGATTTCAAAACTGTTTTGTTCACGGATGAGTGCCGTGCAGCGCTCGATAGTCCAGATGGATGGAGTGGAGGATGGCTGGTTGATGGACACCCCACGCAAACACGGCTACAGCGCCAACAAGGAGGAGGTGGAGTAATGTTTTGGGCTGGAATCATGGGGAGAGAGATTGTCGGCCCCTTTAGGATCCCTGAAGGCGCTAAAGATGAACTCCATAATGTATGTGGATTTTCTCAAACAGCACTTCCTGCCATGGTTCAAGAAGAAGAACCGTGTATTTCACAGCAAGATCATTTTTCTGCATGATAATGCACCATCTCATGCTGCACATAAAACATCTGCATCTCTGGCTGATATGGGCATAAAAGGGGACAAACTTATGGTGTGACCCCCATGCTCCCCTGACCTCTACCCCATTCAGAACCTTTGGAGCATCATTAAAAGGAGTGTCTCTGATGGCGGGAGGCAGTTCACATCTAAGCAACAGCTCTGGGAGGGTATTCTGTCCTCATGCAAAACAATTGAAGCAGAAACCATCCAAAACCTGACAAATTCAATGGACGAGAGAGTTCAGAAGCTCCTTTCGAACAAGGGGTCCTATGTGAAAATGTAACATCACCTAGAATAAAGTTTTGAGTTGAAAACTGTTTGATTTCAGTTTCTAACAACCTGCTAATGCTTATAATTTCAAAAATGACAATTTTTTTGGTCTTTATTAAAATGAAAAGGTTGATCGAAAAGTTTGGGGGATCTAAGAGTGTGGCAACCCAGTAGTCATGATTACTTTGAATTCTGACAATATGAGGGTCATGCTGCAGGTAGTGCAGCAAGAAGGCACTTATGTGCCTTGCGCATCTCGGAGCCCCAAAATTATTTTCCGGGCTAGATGCAGCTAAAAATTATTTTTAATTTTAAATCTGGTGAAGCTTTAGTATAGATGGCCTAATAGGATCAGTGCTGCACACTGCTACAAAGCCCAAATTATTTTCCAGTCAAGATACAGATAAACATGATTAGTAATTTGAAAGCTTAAAACGGTTGGTAGGGTGATTTTAACCAATCATCAAGCTTTTACTCTCCCCAGGATGACACAGGGGTAGAAAAGTCGTTTCGGATCCATGATTTGTTCATCTTTATGAACGTGAGTCTGTCTACATTATCAGTGGAGAGCCGCGTGCGCTTATCTGTCAGCACACCACCAGCAGCGCTGAACACACGTTCAGACAGAACGCTGGCTGCGGGGCATGACAAGATCTCCAAGGCGTAAGTGGCTAGCTCTGGCCATTTATCCAGATTGGAAGCCCAAAAAGAGCAAGGGTCCAGTGACACAGTCGTGGCTTCAATGTTTACTTGGAGATACTCCTGTACCATCGTCTCTAGGCGTTGACTATGTGTCAGACTTCTTGTCTCCTGTGGCCTTGCAAAGGATGGGCTAAAAAAGTGGTGAAATGATTCCGCAAAATTGATGTTACCAGCAGATACTGTGGTTCTGTCACGGTTTGAGTGCTGAACACTTGACGGTCCCACGGTTGGCAAGTTGGAACTGTGAGATTCACTACGTGCACCACTGGTATTTTGTGGAAAAGCACATGTAAGATTCTGCAACAGTCTCTGCTGATACTCCTGCATGCGTGCATCCCTTTCTATGGCAGGAATAATTTCTGCAAATTTACTTTTGTACCGGGGATCTAACAGTGTGGCAACCCAGTAGTCAGGATTATTTCTAATTCTCACAATTCGAGGGTCATGTTGCAGGTAGTGCAGCAAGAAGGCACTCATGTGTGTTGCGCATCCAGGAGCACCAAGTCCCTGTTGTGTTGGTGGCGAGGTAACAATCATGCTTCCTTCCTCTGTCCTCTCCCCCCAACCTCGCACAACAGAAATGTGATCAAGGTCTCCCTCATCTGATGAGTCTTCCATCAGTTCGTCCTCCACTTCTTCCTGGGCTCCTGCACCTTCCTCACTAGTTTGGCTGCTACCATGCGCCCTGGTAAAACCATCCCCCCACCCTCACATGCCTGCCGCCTTGGTGCTGCCGACCGTCTGGACCTTGCAGATGTTAGCCCTTCCGCATACAACTCCTCCTCCTCTACTTCCTCCACCTCCTCTTGTGCCACCACCTGACTCCGAATTCTGTTTAACATGTGCTCCAGCATGTAAATCACCGTAATAGTCATGCTGATAATGGCATCGTCAGCACTAAACATCTTCGTCGCCATTTCAAAACTGTGCAGAAGGGTGCATAGGTCCCTGATCTGAGACCACTCCTCCAGCGTGATTTGCCCCACCTCTGAATCTCGTTGGCCCAGGCTATACGTCAGAACGTATTGCACCAGGGCTTGTCGGTGCTGCCACAGTCGCTGCAACATGTGCAGAGTTGAATTCCACCGGGTAGGCACATCGCATTTTAGCCGGTGAAGTGGCAGGCCCAACGACTTCTGTAGAGATGTAAGTCGCTGAGCTGCGGGATGCGAACGGCGGAAGTGAGCACACAGCGACCGTGCCCTCTGCAGAAGGCCATCTAGTCTGGGATAGTGGGCTAAAAATTGCTGGACAACCAGGTTCAACACGTGAGCCATACAAGGCACGTGTGTGACATTGCCCCGGCGAAGGGCCGCACCCAGGTTTGCAGCATTGTCGCACACGGCCTTCCCTGGTTTCAGGTCCAGTGGAGACAACCATTCATGAAATTGGTTCTCCAGAGCTGACCACAACTCCTCAGCTGTGTGACTCACATTTCCCAGACATTTCAATGTAAAAACCGCCTGATGACGTTGAGCCCTACTGCCAGCATAGTAAGGAGGTGTGCAGGATCCCTTCTGCGCAGTTAGAAAGCTTGTGGCATGACCAGACAGGCTTTGGGTGCAGGTGGAAGACCGAGAGGAGGTTGAGGAGGCAGAAGCAGTGGAGGAACTTTGACATAAAGAGGATTGACGCACAACTCGTGGGGACGGCAAGACTTGGACAGCAGCCCCTTGTCCTGCTGTCACCATAGTTACCCAGTGCCCAGTCAGCGACATGTAACGCCCCTGTCCATGCCTACACGTCCAAGTGTCTGTGGTGAAATGCACCCTGTCACACACAGAGTTTCTCAAAGAAGCGGTGATGTTGTGTGCGACATGCTGGTGGAGCGCAGGCACACCTTTCTTTGAGAAGTAGTGCCGACTGGGCATCTGGTACTGGGGCACTGCGACGGACATAAGGTCTCGAAAATCCTCTGTGTACACCAGGCGGAAAGGCAGCATTTCTGTAGCCAAGAGCTTGCAGATGGTGAAATTCAACCTCTTAGCTTTCTCATGGCTAGGAGGAAATGGTCTTTTACTTGTCCACATCTGAGGGACCGAGGGCTGGCTATTGTGCTTAGACGGGGTTGATAAGGGTGTCCCCGGCAAACTGCCGGTCTGTGAGGAAGATGCAGGCGGACATGTTAGGTTGCCTTGATCCAAAGGTGGTGCTATCGATGTCGGACAGCGCTCAACACCAGCTGGTGTTACCACCTCCAAAGAAAATGATGACCTGCCAATCACGCTGGCTGTTGCGGGTAAAGAGGTGGCAGGTCTGCACCCCAAAACAGGTGTGACTGCTGTCCCCCGAGTCACAGAGGATGAAGAGGCCGCGGATGCACAAGATATGGCAGACGGTGATTGGCCCGGCCGGCTAGGCCGCATTGTAGCACACTGAGCTTCCCACTGCAACTTATGCTTCATGTCCATGTGCCGGTTCATGCATGAAGTACTCAAACTATGTATTTTTTGGCCTCTACTTAGCTTTTGCTGACAAATGTTACAGATAACACGAGTTGGGTCATCTTTATCGATCTGAAAAAATGCCCAGGCTATGCAAGGCTTAGCACCCATGCGACCTGAAGAGCCACCACGACTTGTGGTGAGAGGCAGAGTTGTGTTTGAGGATGCAGTTGTTGACGTGCTTCCAGTACTACGTCTCTGTCCAGGAAGGCGCAACCTGACCTCGTCGTCACTAGCATCTTCCTCCACCTCCTCTGCTGACCTCATCTCTTGGCTGACTGTGGGTTGACAGTAAGTGGGATCTCCGACCTCATCATCATCACCCTGTGCGTTATCACACCCGTCGTCCTCAGAGCCAACCTGTTCCTGCCCTGACAAAAAACTAAAGTTGTCGCTACAATCAGGTATTTGAGTCTTATCATCGTCTTCCTCATTGTCTCCACCAACAGGAGTTACAGTTTGGGAATGACGGTCTACATTATGGTCAGAACCTTCTGCGTCTGGTCCTGGATCCAACTCATAAAGATTCTGGGCATCAGTGCAGATCATTTCCTCGTCTGGATTCACAGAAGCGCTGGAGTCGACCTCTGATTCCCAGGCTATAGTATGAGTAAACAGCTCTGCAGACTCAACCATCTGTTCTACCTCACACTCAGACGGGCAGCTGGAGATTTGGGAGCTGTGAGGAAGCAAGTGCGATTTGGGTGACACCTTTGAGGACTGGAGTATTTGTGATGTTGAAGTTGATGTGGAGGAGAGCCCACTTAAAGGAGCACTTGATATCCGTTGAAGCACCTGCTGTTTTTGTGCCTCATCTGGAATTTGTAGCGATTGGCGTGGCCGTAAGAAAGGGATCTTATCACATTGTCCGCTAAAAGAAGTAGACATTTTAGTTTGGCTGGAAGATGGTCTTTCTTCTGCACCTACCCCACGGACACAACCTTTTTTCCCCTTCCCAACACGCCTATTCCCCTTTCCACCAGCAGCAGGCCTTTTTCCACTCATTTTGGTGGTTAACTAATTCACAACTCTGGAGTTGTTTGCACAAAAAAACAATGGATGGTAACCGAGCAGAGCTGAGTGGCCAAACTGTGGTATTAGGCCAAAACTATTGGCTGGGTTAGATGCAGAAAAAAATTATTTTTAATTTGCAACCTGATGGAGGTCAGTATAGATGGACTAATAGACCAAGTCCCACACACCGCTAGAAGCCCAAATATTTTTTCAGAGCTAGATGCAGAAAATTTTTTTATTCAATTTGCAACCTGATGGAGGTCAGTATAGATGGACTAATAGACCAAGTCCCACACACTGCTAGAAGCCCAAATATTTTTTCAGAGCTAGATGCAGAAAAAAATTATTTTTAATTTGCAACCTGATGGAGGTCAGTATAGATGGACTAATAGACCAAGTCCCACACACCGCTAGAAGCCCAAATATTTTTTCAGAGCTAGATGCAGAAAAAAATTATTTTTAATTTGCAACCTGATGGAGGTCAGTATAGATGGACTAATAGACCAAGTCCCACACACTGCTAGAAGCCCAAATATTTTTTCAGAGCTAGATGCAGAAAAAAATTATTTTTAATTTGCAACCTGATGGAGGTCAGTATAGATGGACTAATAGACCAAGTCCCACACACTGCTAGAAGCCCAAATATTTTTTCAGAGCTAGATGCAGAAAAAAATTATTTTTAATTTGCAACCTGATGGAGGTCAGTATAGATGGACTAATAGACCAAGTCCCACACACCGCTAGAAGCCCAAATATTTTTTCAGAGCTAGATGCAGAAAAAAATTATTTTTAATTTGCAACCTGATGGAGGTCAGTATAGATGGACTAATAGACCAAGTCCCACACACCGCTAGAAGCCCAAATATTTTTTCAGAGCTAGATGCAGAAAAAAATTATTTTTAATTTGCAACCTGATGTAGGTCAGTATAGATGGACTAATAGACCAAGTCCCACACACTGCTAGAAGCCCAAATATTTTTTCAGAGCTAGATGCAGAAAAAAATTATTTTTAATTTGCAACCTGATGGAGGTCAGTATAGATGGACTAATAGACCAAGTCCCACACACCGCTAGAAGCCCAAATATTTTTTCAGAGCTAGATGCAGAAAAAAATTATTTTTAATTTGCAACCTGATGGAGGTCAGTATAGATGGACTAATAGACCAAGTCCCACACACCGCTAGAAGCCCAAATATTTTTTCAGAGCTAGATGCAGAAAAAAATTATTTTTAATTTGCAACCTGATGTAGGTCAGTATAGATGGACTAATAGACCAAGTCCCACACACTGCTAGAAGCCCAAATATTTTTTCAGAGCTAGATGCAGAAAAAAATTATTTTTAATTTGCAACCTGATGGAGGTCAGTATAGATGGACTAATAGACCAAGTCCCACACACCGCTAGAAGCCCAAATATTTTTTCAGAGCTAGATGCAGAAAAAAATTATTTTTAATTTGCAACCTGATGGAGGTCAGTATAGATGGACTAATAGACCAAGTCCCACACACCGCTAGAAGCCCAAATATTTTTTCAGAGCTAGATGCAGAAAAAAATTATTTTTAATTTGCAACCTGATGTAGGTCAGTATAGATGGACTAATAGACCAAGTCCCACACACTGCTAGAAGCCCAAATATTTTTTCAGAGGTAGATGCAGAAAAAAATTATTTTTAATTTGCAACCTGATGGAGGTCAGTATAGATGGACTAATAGACCAAGTCCCACACACCGCTAGAAGCCCAAATATTTTTTCAGAGCTAGATGCAGAAAAAAATTATATTCAGTTTGTAACATGATGGAGGTCAGTATAGATGGACTAATAGAATGATGCTATGCCCAAAAGATTTTACTTCACTAGGTGCAGTAAAAAAATTGGTATTCTATACACAGGTGTTATATCTTGCAACACAGATAGGCTACTCCACTGACTAACACACTCTGCAATAGGCCAAAAAGGATTAGCTTTGCTAGATTCAGCCAAATGCTGTGAAAAAAACTTGCACAGCACTGGCACAGACCTGCCTGGCAAAAACTGATAGGAACTCATGTAACCTAGTCCTGAAAAGGACTCCAATTACAATTAGTCTTTACTCCCACAACCTATCTATTTAAGAGCACAGACCTCCCTGATAAAAGTCGTAGGAAATGCTGTAACTTAGTCCTTAAAAGGACTGCAATCACAACTATTCCCTACTCCCAAGCTATCTGTATATTTGTGCGAAAATTGGCTTGAAATTAACAAGGTATAGCACACACAGCAACAGCGGTGCCGTCTAACACGCAGCTGCAGCAGTGAGAAAATGGTGGCGACGGGGAAAATGGCTTGGTCTTATAGGGCAAGGACATGTGACATACACTGCCAATCACACATGCCCTTGCTTGTGTGAAAAAAAGCACTTCGCTCCGTGTGTGCGCTGCTGATAGGCTGACAGATTGCACCTCCCCACTGCAAATGCGGGAAAGAGAAAAAAAAATGGAGATCTTCATTGTTCCTGCAGAGATCCATCCCCTGCCCCTCCCCCCGCCCCGCTGTACACTCAAACTGCGTATTAACATTAATTTTCATCATTACTGAGAAAAAATCCAGTTATGATTTTGGTGCACGAACAGTTATCGAACATAACCTCGAACAGCCGAATTTTTCTCAAATTGTTCGTGTTCGCCGAACGGCTCGAACACCGCCCAAAACAGCTCGAATTTGAGATTGGCGAACAGTTCGAGTAGAACAACGCTCATCTCTAGTTATTAATTGGATAGCAGATAATACTTCCAGTTACCTGGGCACCACCACCTCCGGTCTGTCTTCCACACGGTCAACTCTTAGTAGCCGTGAGTCTCAACCGCATACTCCTCCTCACCCTGATGCTCCTTCCTCCCACCATGCCGAGTGTCGTCAGACAGCAACTGATCCCACACTTGGACACTCTGAAGAGGTGTTCACTGGTCCATTTCCAGATTTGTGCCCCTCGCCTGCTCTGCTTGAAGTGGTGGAAGAGGGGATCCCATGTAGCGATGCCCAAATATTTGAACAGCCATGGCCACAGGAAGTCGACGCTGGCCATTAGTCACAAGAGATGGGCGATGACGAGACACAATTGCCAGGAAGTGAGGATGAGGATCGTGGTGCGCAAGTGGAAGAGGAGGAGGTGGTGGATGATCTAGTAACTGACCCAACATGGCAAGTGGACACGCAGAGCGAGGCCAGCAGCACAAAGGGGGAGGGAGGAAGAGTACCCCAACAGGCAGGAAGAAGCAGTGTGGTGGCCGCACACAGAAGGCAGCTAACAGTTCCCAGTGACACCAACACGAGGGATGTTGCCAGAGCAGCCTGTAGGTTTTCCAGAGTCTGGAATTTTTTTAAAGACTCTGCTGATAACCCCAAAAAGGCCATTTGTACCACCTGCCATGCCAGCATCAGCAGGGGGTACAAAACTACCAGCCTGACCACCACCAGCATGATCAGGCACATGGCAGCAAAGCACCCGACTTTGTGGGGTGAACACCAGGGTCCAAGACCAGTGTCAGCGGGTGTCACCACTGCTTTTTCCGCTGTTGTGCATGCAATAGAACCCCCTGTTGTGTGTGCAAGGCCATCCCCTGTCCATACTGCATGGAAAGATTCCCCCTCCTCTCAGTCTTTACTTGTTAAAACAGTCTCTCAAGAAAAAGCATCAACGTCCACGTCCCACCGCAGCATTCAATTGTCCATATCCCAGACCTTTGAATGAAAGCGGAAATTCGCATCCAACGCCCCACAGGCCACAGTCATAAATTCGCACATTTCACGACTGCTTGCGTTGGAAATGCTGCTTTTTAGGTGGAGACGGAATCCTTCCACAACCTTATGGCAGTGGCCGTCCCTCGGTACTCGGTCCCCAGCCGACACTATTTTGCCCGGTGTGCCATCCCCGCACTACACAAGCACGTGTCCCAAAACATCTGCTGTGCCCTCAACAACGCTGTTACTGGGAGAGTCCACCTGACAACAGACACGTGGACAAGTGCTTGTTGCCAGGGACGTTACATCTCCCTGATGGCAGACTGGGTAAACATAGTGGAAGCCGGGACCCAGTCGGACCTTGAGACGGAACACATCCTCCCCACACCGAGGATTGTGGGCCCTATGTCAGTCAGAGTTGCCCCCACAGTGTACAGCTCCTGTGCATCATCCTCCTCCTCCTCATATTCAGCCTCCATCTCAGATATCACCACATCAGTTACAAGCTGGAAGCACTGCAGTACTGCTTCCGCCAAGCTGCAACAGGCTGTGCTGAAACTCATAAGCTTAGGTGCGAAACCTCACACTGCTTGTGAGTTGTGGACAGCTGTGAAAGAGCAGGCTGATCTGTGGCTGAGACTGCTGAACCTACATCCAGGCATGGTCGTGTGTGACAATGGCCGTAACCTGCTGGCGGCTCTGAGGCGAGGAGATATCACACACGTACCATGCCTGGCTCATGTGCTTAACCTCGTGGTTCAGCGGTTTCTTAAATTGTACCCCGAGTTGCCAGATCTGTTCGTCAAAGTACGCCGCCTGTCAGCTCATTTTCGCAAGTCGGGAACAGCTTCCGCCGCCCTTGCTGTGTAGCAGCAGCGTTTGCAGTTTCCGTCAGACCGACTGGTGTGTGATGTCCCCACACTTTGGAACTCTACCCTCCACATGTTGCAAAGGATTTGTGAGCAGAAGAGAGCAGTTGTGGAGTACCAGCTGCAACAAGGCCGTCGATATTCAGGTCAGACTCCACACATAAGACCTCAGGAGTGGACCTGGATGTCTGACATATGTAGCATCTTGACAAACTTTGAGGAGTCCACCAAGATGGTGAGTGGCGATGACGCCATCATTAGCATCAGCATTCCACTTATCTGTCTTTTGCAACGCTCTCAGCAGAGAATTAAAGAGGAGGCAATGCAGCCAGAGTATGATGAGATGGATCAAGGAGCCGTAGTGGTCGATTACACACAGCCCAGCCTCATCTCATCCCAATGTGCATCGGGGGACAATGAGGGAGAGGAGGTGGAGGAGGAAGAACGGGAGCTTGTATCATGCGCAGTAGACTGTAGTACCTGTACAACTGTTATACCGTCGGTTCAGCGTGGGTGGCCTGAGGACAGGGGGTAGGAGGAGGAGAAGGAGGAGAGCATGGTCAGTCATCATCTTGGTGAGGACACGGAAGTCTTGCCCGTTACCAGTCTGGCATGCATGACTGACTTTATGTTACGCTGCCTTAACCGTGACCCTCACGTTGTCAAAATGTTGGGTGACAGTCTTTACTGGTTGGTGACACTTTTAGACCCCCGCTACAAGGAGAACGTTCACTCTCTTATTCCTGAGGTGGAGAGGTCAACAAAAATGGGGCAGTACCAGAAGGCCCTTGCTGCAGAACTGTTAAAAAAATTCTCATCTGAACACGCTAGCGGCAGAGGTCACAGTTCGTTGCCCAACCAAGGCGTACATGCGAGAGAGACCCAACTCCAATCCAGCAGAAGCAGGGAAACACTGTCACCGTTCTGGGACAGTTTTCTCAGACCCTCCCTTCGGACAGACCCTCTCACAAGGAGTGGAAAGTTTCAAAAGATGGTGAGGGAGTACCTTGCCGACCATACCAGCGTCCTCTGTGATTCCTCTGTGCCTTTTAGTTATTGGGTATCCAAGCTGGACACTTGGAATGAACTCGCTCTGTACGCCTTGGAGGTCCTGGCCTGCCCTGCCACTAGCGTATTATTGGAGCGTGTTTTTAGTGCCGCTGGGGGAATTATAACTGATAAGCGCACTCGCCTGTCAACTGACAATGCTGACAAGCTGACCGTTATCAAAATGAACAAGGGCTGGATTGGGCCAGACTTCTCATCACCACCAAATGACAGCAGAGTAACATAAAGTCAATTCCACTGTGTTATTTCTTGAGGTGTATTCACATGCATCACTTCACACCCACACATGTGTTTACGCTTCCTCATTTCGGCTGTTTTATGTTCTTCTCCTTATCCTCAGCCTCCACCACCACTATACCACCAGGGTGACCGTGGTCAGTGTTGCCATTATTGAAAGTTCCTTCGTCCTTATTTTTGTCAGCTTTTGCTTGGAAGGCATAAGTAAAGACTGTGGGAGACCCACTCCCCAATAATGGGAATAATATTTTTAAGATGCTGTACTGTATGGCTCTTGTAAGGGGCATTAAAACGGTCTTGTTAAGCTACTGCGACCTCCACCACTTTACAAAGGGGCATTAAAACTGTCTTGTTAAGATACTGCGACCTCCACGTCACTTCCGAGGGGCATTAAAACCGTCTTGTTAAGCTACTGTGAGCTCAACCACTTTTCGAAGGGGCATTCAAACCGTCTTGTTAAGCTACTGTGACCTCCACCACTTTTCCAAGGGGCAATAAAACCGTCTTGTTAAGCTACTGCGATCTCCATGTCTCTTCCGAGGGGCATTAAAAGCGTCATGTTAAACCACTCTGAACTCCACAGCTCTTCCAAGGGGCATTGAAATGTTGTTTTTAATTAACTCAATCCTCCACGACTCTTTGAACGGGCAATGCACTTCCACATAATTTTTGGCAGCTTTTGCTTGGAAGGCATAAGCAAAGACTATGGGAGACCCACTCCCCAATAATGGGAATAATGTTTGTAATGTGCTGTACTGCATGGCTCTTGTAAGGGGCATTGCAAGATCCTCCGTCCTAATTTTTGGCAGCTTTTGCTTGGAAGGCATAAGCAAAGACTATGGGAGACCAGCTCCCCAATAATGGGAATAATGTTTGTAATATGCTGTACTGCATTGCTCTTGTAAGGGGCATACAAAGTTCCTCCGTCGTAATTTTTGTCAGCTTTTGCTTGGAAGGCATAAGCAAAGACTATGGGAGAACCAGTCCCCAATAATTGGAATAATGTTTGTAATATGCTGTACTGCATGACTCTTGTAAGGGGCATTGTTAGTTCCTCCGTCCTTATTTTTGGCAGCTTTTGCTTGGAAAGCATAAGCAAAGAATATGGGAGACCCACTCCCCATTAAAGGGAATAATGTTTGTAATATGCTGCACTGCATGGCTCTTGTAAGGGGCATTGCAAGTTCCTCCGTCCAAATTTTTGGCAGCTTTTGCTTGGAAGGCATTAGCAAAGACTATGGGAGACCCACTCCCCAATAATGGGAATAATGTTTGTAATATGCTGTACTGCAGGGCTCTTTTAAGGGGCATTGCAAGTTTTTCCGTCCTAATTTTTGGCAGCTTTTGCTTGGAAGGCATAAGCAAAGACTATGGGAGACCCACTCCACAATAATGGGAATAATGTTTTTAAGATGCTGTACTGTATGGCTTTTGTAAGAGGCAATAAAACTGTCTTGTTAAGCTACTGCAACCTTCACCACTATTCCAAGGGACATTCAAACCGTCTTGTTAAGCTACTGTAACCACCACCACTTTTCCAAGGGGCATTAAACCATCTTGTTAAGCTACTGCACCTCCACGTCTCTTCCGAGGGGCATTAAAACCATCTTGTTAAGCTACTGTGACCTCCACCACTTTTCCAAGGGGCATTCAAACCATCTTGTTAAGCTACTGTGACCTCCACCACTTTTCCAAGGGGCATTAAAACCGTCTTGTTAAGCCACTGCGACCTCCACGTCTCTTCCAACAGGCATTGCATTTCCTCCTAATTTTAGTCAGCTTTTGCTTTTAAATACATAGGCGAACACTAAGGGAGACCCACTCCCCAATAAAGGGTAGAAGGTTTTTAGTATGCTGTAATCCACGTCTGTTTCAAGGGGCATTGCAGTTCCTCATAATTTTTGGAAAGCCTTCCATTCACTGCTTAGGCCAACAGTGCACAGGAGACCCAGTTGCTATAAATGGAAAAAATGGTTTAGTTAAGGCCCTCTGACCTCCATGTCATTGGACATTGGGAGTGCCTCTAAATTTTTGGTAGGCATTGCACTCACTGTATGCCCTATAACTGTGTAGCCGAACTACTCCTTTTGGTACAGAAACATATCCTACAAGACATGTGTGGTTGACTGGCCTGATATTGATGTGAATGGTCCCTGTTCCTCCTGCTCTTTCTCCTTTGCCACCACCTCATCCATAATTTATCACCTGAAGCTTTGTTTTAACGGGAGTCATAGAACTGGGATAGTAGTAGGAAAACATCCAGCAATCCTCGGAGGAGGTAGGATATGCGCCAAAACGCTGACCACCTCAGGCCTAGCCGCTACTACTTACATGCGCTTGCAATCCAAGAAAACAAAGCAGATGCTAACTTCTATCATCATCATCATGCACCTCTCCTTGGCACTCTCAACTTCCCTGATGGAGAAGCCAGGGCCCACCGGAGGAGTCTGGTTCTCTGGTGGGCTCGTCCAATGCTACCCTAAAGCAGGCCAGGCTAAGAAAAGTGTGGGGGAAGGTGACAGGCGAAATAGGGGTGGCTGGGGACCGTTTATGGACACCCGGCAGCCCCCAGGTGGCTAAGGAATGTGTGTGGACACCCGGCCACGGGGCGGCTGGGAACCGAGTAAGAACACCCGGCCGCCCTCTGGCGGCTGGGGACCGAGTGTGGACACCCGGCCACCGGGCGGCTGGGGACTGAGTATGGATACCAGGCCGCCAAAGCAGCCATGAGGTAGTGGCCAGCTTCGGCCTCCTCCAAACTAAAAGGCCCCATTTCAAGTGCAAGCTAGCAGTATGGCATTGCAGCCTGGGGGTGGGTGGGTGACAGGCTGCACACTTACGCTTGCATTAAAAGAAAACAAAGCAGATGCTAACTTCTATCATCATCATCATGCTCCTCACCTTGGCACTCTCAACTCCCCTGATGGACAAGCCAGGGCCCACCGGAGGAGTCTGGTTCTCTGGTGGGCTCTTCCAATGCAACCCTAAAGCAGGCCAGGCTAAGAAAAGTGTGTGGGAAGGTGACAGGAGAAATAGGGGCGTCTGGGGACTGTTTATGGACACCCGGCCGCCCCCAGGTGGCTGGGGACCCTGTGTGGACACCAAGCTACCGAAGCAGCCATGAGGTAGTGGCCAGCTTCGGCCTACTCCAAACTAAAATGCCCCATTTCAAGTGAAAGCTAGCAATATGGTATTGCAGCCTGCGGGTGGGTTGGTGGTTGGTTGCATATTTGCGCTCGCATTGCAAGGAATGGGGGAGGTACAATTGAACATTGTACTGGGACAAGGACTTGCACGGGGATAGTTGCAAGTCTGCATCTTCTGATGCGGCAAGGATCACTTCTGATGGGCACACTTTTAGGCAGTGACCTGGGAGTCAGAGATGCTTCCAGGGGTCTTCCCCATGCTGTTCCCATGTCTTTTCAGCACTGTATGCATGTGTCACACAGCACATGGTCAGATAAGGTTGTAAAATGTTAAAATGACATTTCCCAGTGAATGCATTTGTCACGGTTGAAAGCAATACATAAGTGCAAAAACGCATGAAAAATGCTACTTGTGAACATAGCCCAAGGTGTGGAGGAGTATTTTTGTTTTTGGTTATTTATTTTATCTTATACACAAGTCTTTACCCTGGAAAGTAAATTCCTTAACATATTTCACAGGAAAACCGCTTCAGTTTCGTTTTTGAACGTTTTATTGTGAGCCCGTAAAAGTGGCTTAATACCTCTGACCACGTTGTTGACAGCAGTGACCTGAGGGTCAGAAATGCTTCCAGGGGCGATCCCCATGCTGCCCCCATGTCTTTTGAGCACTGTCGCTATCGTTTTGGGCACTTTTTAGGCTTTCTACAGACTGCCGGGGGTGCCGCCGCAAAATTGCTCGGGTCTCCCATAGACTAACATCGTGCTCGTTGCTCGGGTCGAGCACCCGAGTATCACTGTGAGCTCGGCCCGAGCTTAGAGCACCCGAGCATTTTAGTGCTCGCTCAACACTAATAATAACTGATCAATTTTGGCAGAGAAAGAAGCAGATTTCTCTGATAAGATATATTACAAAATTGTGTTGTGTCTTTGCTTCTATCCTAAGTCATGTGACAAGGCTCATTAAATTGTCAATATTGACTTTTAGTATTGCTACTTCTAATTTGTGCACTAGAGTTCTAGTTCTGTTCCTCTCTGAAGAGACAATTTGCATATTTCCTAGAGGAGCATTGCGGCTTGAAAAGTCTCCTCACCTTGACGTGCTTAGCATGTCGCTCTCCGCAAGGAGAAACGTTACTTCTTAGATAAGTATATGAATACAATTGAATGCAAAGAGAAGGGAACTGAATTTCTATCAGTTCTCTGGTGGAGGTTTCAAAAATTCCTTTGGGGGGCCACAGAGAAAACAAATTGTTTAAATTTTGCCCAGTGGAAAAAAAATAATTATGTATGTAGCCCCTAAATTACTCGAATAGTTTTAATAAAAAAAACATTTTATTTTGACAGAAAGTACATTTATCTAGCCTAATCATTGTAGATTTATGTTCCACTACAAATTTAAAGATAATCATACTACATCTAAATCCAACAGACATGGGTTGCAAGCTTCATACAATACATCAACACTAACTATTTTCATTATGAAACCCATCTGAGTAAAGTACAGGCAATTTTAAAAACCTTGAGGGAGGTAAACCATTAAATGAATCTTGTTAAATGTGCCATTGATTTAGATGAGGCTACTTAAACTATATAGGAGAGATTTAATGATGCCTCACTTGTCCAAGAAAATGCAATCAAGTATGTTCTGTGCCTGTAATTTAAGGTGCAAGAGTGTAAGTGGGACAAAACAGATAACTACATGATATATCTTTTACAGTATGTTGTGATATCTGTGTCTTTTGTAAACAAACTACAGATGATTCAATCTTTTGAATTTCAAATATAACAGTTTTCTTAAAATTTTTCTTAAAAAGTTTAATTTCCAGGAAATCATTTTGCTGCAAATCACAATACTGCAAAGATTCCAATTGTCCCGAAAAGATGTGTGTAACATTCTGAGATCTCCAAGGACTGCATCCAGCACCCTTCGAGCTCTTTATCATAAACCCAGCCATAGTAATGTCAAAATAAGCTCAAGGAGAAAGATGGTAAACTGTAATAACCAACAGTCCAATTACAGCCCTGCTCATCGTTATTGGCACCCATGAAGTTTAAGTACATAAGGTGGAATATCTGCTGAAAAAAAATGAATCAAGTGAAACAGTTTTTTGTATAGAGCACGCATGTTAAATACAAAAGAGCAAATGATAAAAAATAATTTAAAGCAAAAAAGAATGGGAGGGAAAATTAGAAAAACCTAAAGCTTGCTGTGACATTGGTATTGGCACCCGTTACACAAATTTAATATGGAAACACTTTTTGACTTGCCTGTGGTAAATCACAAAAGAGATTTTCCTGTGATTAAATGTCGGTGCCCATGTTACATGAATTAGCCAATGAATGATGACTTCAGTGTTTTAAAAAGCCACGTGGTAGGCCCTGTTCCTTTGTCACAATTGTGAAGTCAAAGGAGCTGTCTGAGGACATCAGAACTGCTATTATTATAAACACAAGACTTCCAAAGCATATAAGGCCATCTCCAAAGACCATGGTATCTCAGTTTCAACAGTGTGCAATGTTATTAAGAAGGTTGCCAAGCATGGAACCATCATGAACCTCTCTAGACTTGGGGAAAAGGGGAAGATTGACAAGAGAAGTCTTTGAAGGTTGGTGCGAATGGTAGAAAAAGAACCATGTCAAACATCAAAAGACCTGAAGCCCAACCTCAAACAGTCTGTGCACATGGTTTCAACAAGTACCATACGCTGTGCACTAAACCAAGCAGAGCATTATGGGCGACGGCAAAGGAAGAAACCATTGCTGAAGTAAAGACATGAAAAGTAGCTATTGATCTTTGCCAAAGAGTACCTTGACAAACCACAATCCTTCTTGGAAAATGTTCTGTGGACAGGTGAAACAAAAAGATAGCTTTTTGGCAAATGCAAATGAACAATTTGTCTACAGATAGTGCAATGAAGCTTATAAAGAAAAGCACACCTTACCAACAGTTAAGCATGTGGAGGATCCATAATGCTGTGGGGTTGCTTTGCTGCATCTGGTAGTAGAAGCCTTGACCGTGTCACAGCAATCATGAAATCAGAGACTTATCAAGATATTTTAGCGCGAAATGTGAGTTTTGTGAGGCTACTGCGCCAGTGCGAGGAGGGACAGACGTCACAGAGAAGAAGCCCATCAGGCCGAACTACCTTTATTTACATACAGAGCAGGAGCATGTCAAATGGTATTTTTTGGGGTATACTGGGGGTGTCAGGAGCTGATAGGCACATTTGTAGGATGCAGAACAGGAGCAGTTAAAGGTGTTGCTATTTGTTCATATGCTCAGAAACTGATGATAGGTTCCCTTTAAAACCGAAGGCAAATTAATTCAATTATTCGTTATTCAAGGTTGAAAGCTCTGATTTGACTGACATTGCTCAATTTCTGATTATCATTTGAGGTTTTGATGACAACTTTGAAATAATCAAGGAAATGGCTGGTTTGTTCACAATGGGAGCTTAAACTAGAAAAGAATCACAAATCAAGTGAACAAGTGTGTAACTGAAAATATAGTTTGAAACCTTAGTGATTATTTGCACTGACGGTTTTCTACACTGTGTTCCAAATTATTATGCAACTAATATTTTCTCAGATTTTCCCAAATTACCTATATGAATTGCAGTCATTGTAATTTTCCAGTCAAATAACTATTAGAGTACAATTGAAAGGTTTTTGCACAAACTGCCTATGATAACAGTATATTTTTAAAAAAATAAAAAACTCAAACTGCACTCAAAATGCATGCTCCAAATTATTATGCACAACAGAGTTTTCAACCTTTTCATTTTAATAAGGAAGAAAAAAATTGTCATTTTTGAAATTATAAGCATTGGCAGGTTATTACAAACTGAAATCATACAGTTTTCAACTCAAAACTTTATTCTAGGTGATGTTACATTTGTACATAGGACCCCTTGTTCGAAAGGAGCTTCTGAACTCTCTCGTCCATTGAATTTGCCAGGTTTTGGATGGTTTCTGCTTCCAATTGTTTTGCATGAGGACAGAATACTCTCCCCGAGCTGTTGCTTAGATGTGAACTGCCTCTCGCCATCATAGACACTCCTTTTGATGATGCTCCAGAGGTTCTCAATGGGGTTGAGGTCAGGGGAGCATGGGTGCCACACCATAAGTTTGTCCCCTTTTATGCCCATAGCAGCCAGAGATGCAGATGTGTTATGTGCAGCATGAGACGGGGCATTATCATGCATGAAAATAATCTTGCTGCGGAATGCACGGTTCTTCTTCTTGAACCATGGAAGGAAGTGCTGTTTGAGAAACTCAACATACATTATGGAGTTCATCTTTACCCCTTCAGGGATCCGAAAAGGGTAGAATGACATAAATTAATGCAACACAGTCATTCCTGAACTGAGTGTGTCAAAGGTTTTCATGAGTTTCTATTCCCATATCTTCCTGTCTCTCCAGGATTTGAAGATACCTTTTAATGCCAGTAGTTTCATGTCCATGATGCTGTGGATCAGGGATGCAAAATTGTTTTGCCACAAGTAGATCTATTCTTTTTTCTTTTATTGTGTGGCGATGAGAATTCATCCTTCTTCTAAGTTTTTGTACTGTGTACCCAACATACAGACCCCCAGCTGGATATTTGGTACAGTGGGTACCGAAAGTATTCAGTCCCCTTTAAATTTTTCACTCTTTGTTTCATTGCAGCCATTTGGTAAATTCTAAAAAGTAATTTTTTTTCTCATTAAAGTACACTCTGTAACCCATCTTGACTGAAAAAAAACCAGAAATGTAGAATTTTTTGCAAATTTATTAAAAAAGAAAAACTGAAATATCACATGGTCAGTAGTATTCAGACCATTTGCTCAGTATTGAGTAGAAGCACCCTTTTGAGCTAGTACAGTCATGAATATTCTTGGGAATGATGCAACAAGTTTTTCACACCTGAATATGGGGGTACTCTGCCACTTTTCCTTGCAGATCCTCTCCAGTTCCGTCAGGTTGGATTGTGAAAGTTGGTTTACAGCCATTTTCAGGTCTCTCCAGAGATGCTCAATTGGGTTTAGGTTAGGGCTCTGGCTGGGCCAGTCAAGAATGGTCACAGAGTTGTTCTGAAGCCACTACTTTGTTATTTTAACTGTGTGCTTAGGGTCATTGTCTTGTTGGAAGGTGAACCTTCGGCCAAGTCTGAGGGTCAGAGCACTCTGGAAGAGGTTTTCATCCAGTATATCTCTGTACTTGGCTGCATTCATGTTTCCTTCACTTGCAACCAGTCGTTCTGTCCCTGCAGCTGAAAAAGACCCCCATAGCATGATGCTGCCACCACCATGTTTCACTGTTGGGATTGTATTGGGCAGGTGATGAGCAGTGCCTGGTTTTCTCCACACATACCACTTAGAATTATCACCAAAAAGTTCTATCTTCGTCTCATCAGATGAGAGCATCTTATTTCTCATAGTCTGGGAGTCATTCATGTGTTTTTGAGCAAACTTTATGTGGGCTTTCATATGTCTTACACTGAGGAGAGGCTTCCATCAGGCCACTCTGCCATAAAGACCCGACTGCTGGGCTGCAGTGATAGTTGACTTTGTGGAACTTTCTTCCATCTCCCTACTGCGTCTCTGGAGCTCAGTCACAGTCATCTTGGGGTTCTTCTTTACCTATCTCACCAAGGCTCTTCTCCCACGATACCTCAGTTTCTCTCGGAAGGTCTCGGAAGACTTCAGGTGGTCCCTAACGTCTTCCATTTAAGGATTATGGAGGCCACTGTGCTCTTAGGAACCTTCAGTACTGCAGAAATTCTTTTGTAGCCTTGGCGGGATCTGTGTCTTGCCACAATTATGTCTCTGAGCTCCTTGGGAAATTCCTTTGAGCTCATGATTCTCATTTGGTCTGACATGCACTGTGAGCTGTGAGGTCTTATATAGACATGTGTGTGCCTTTCCAAATCAAGTCCTATCAGTTTAATTAAATACAGCAGGACTTCAATGAAGGAGTAGAACCATCTCAAAGAGGATCACAAGGAAATGGACAGCATGTGACTTAAATATGAGTGTCTGAGCAAAGGGTCTTAATACTTATGGCGATGTGATTTTTCAGTTTTTCTTTTTTAATAAATTTGCAAAAATTTCTACATTTCTGTTTTTTTCAGTCTAGATGGAGTGCAGAGTGTACTTTAATGAGGAAAAAATGAACTTTTTAGAATTTACCAAATGGCTGCAATGAAACAAAGAGTGAAAAATTTAAAGGGGTCTGAATACTTTCAATACCCACTGTACATATAATTAAGAATACTACATTAGATGTGATGCAGCATTACTCTTGTGTCCTGTTGTGTATAAACATGTGATTCTTCAGATTTTGTGTTATTCTATGCCTGATGAAGAGGCTTGAGTAGTCTCAAAAGCTTGCAATTTGTTACCATCTTTTCAGTCAGCCATTAAAAGGTATCAACCACTGAGGACTCTCAAATATTAATATTTTTTTTCATCTACTGACTAACACGGTACAAATATACATCTTTTTCCTGTATCAAAATAATACCTAGTAAGGCATTGAAATTGGAGCTATAGTTATGTAGCAGCCATGCAGAAAACATGAATAAATGGCTGTACCATCTACAGCTATCTTTTTTAACTAATCCAGACTTTGTGTCTAATAGTAGTGATGACAGTAGTAGTGTTGACAGTTACTAAAGTTTGAAGCTCTAATACACTGAATAATGTTTGTATGTATACCAGGTGACATTAGAAAAAAAAAGTATCAAATTAATCATGCCATGCCTGCAATTCTAATGCATTTAACACTGATTGTGTAATCTTTTCTGACTCTAGTAATAAATGTCTACCAATAATGCATCTGGGTCATGACAGCTTGCCATCATTGGCGGAACACTGAATTCTGAATTATACCAGCAAATTCTAAATGAACATATAAATACATATGTCTATGAGCTGAATATCGAAAGAACGTGGGTCATGCAGCAAGACAATGACTCAAAGCACATGCCGTTCTACCAAAGAATAGATAAAGTAGAATAAAGTTTAAGTTTTGAAATGATCAAGCCAAAGTCCTGATTGTTTTTGTGTTTTCATTTTTCAAAAAGCCATAGCTTTTTTACTTTTCTGTCCACTAGATGTATGAGGGCTTGTTTTTGCAGGATTAGTTACATTTTTGAACGTAATTATTCATATTACCACAAAGTGCACTGGAAAATGGGAAAAAAAATTTAAGTACATTAAAATGGCAAAAAGAAAGAAAAAAATACTGACAGTGGTTTTAAGGAATTGTTTTTACAGCGTACATTGTGTTATTAAAAATGACCTGGTAATAGGATTCTCCCCATCAGTATAATTATGGCAATATCAAATTGTCCAGTTTTTTTTTTTATTAATTTAATGATGAATAAAAAATGAGAAATGTATATATAAAAAAAATTGTGTTACCATTTTTTTCCCGAGACCCTTAACTTTTTAACTTTTCAGTCACTAGAGCTGTTTGATGGCTTATTTTTTGTGGGGCAAAATGTCATTTTTATTGATAACTTTTTTGATATGACATTTTCATTGCTTCTTACTTAATTTTTTTTACGGTATTGTGAAAAGCAAAGAAACCTCAATTTCATAGTTTTTCATTTTTTTCTGTTTACATTGTTTACCAATTAGATTTATTATTATACTTTGATAGAACAGACTTTTATGGACTCGGTAATGCCACCTATGTGATTTTTTTTATCACTTTTATTTTTAATGGGGGAAAACTGGAGTGTTGTTTTTTTTTTTTTTAACTTTTTACTACATCTACTAGTCTGCTTAGGGAACTTAAACCTTTTATCATCTGATAGCTAACATCACTGCAATTGTGATTAGCCAGCTGACCCAATGCTCCATGCGTGAGCAGGAAGTCTCTTTTACAATGAGAACCTATAAAGCCTCATTCTGCCTATCCATAAACTTACATTGTAAAAGTGACTTCAGGGTCACATAGAGTGCAGTGTTACCCAGCCATTCTGCTAAGAGGTGATATCATTGAGAAGATAAATACACTGACACTACATTTCATGAACATACACATTTAATGGGAATCTGTCACCATATTTGACCTATCTAAACTATTAATATGGGCATACAAGTTATAGACTGCTGAAAAAAGTCCTACCTGTATGTTTCATATCAGATGTCATGTTGCTGATAAATCATCTTTAGCACTTTATGTAAATTACCTCTTCCAGGGGAGGACGCTGCCTGGAAGATAACTCTGCCTCCAGAGTCTATTTTACATGAAGGGAGAGTTACCAGTTTGATGTGTATTGGTTACCAATGTTACCAGTGTATCATGTAATAGCCGCTCTCTGTGCTACTGATCTCACTGCAGAGCTGTGTGATTATACCTGACAAATCGGCAGTTTCCTCTCAGCTTCAGCTTCCATCTCACAGACACACAGGGTTACAATATTGTTCCAATATGGCAGAGCTCATAGAGCAGCAAAAAATGTGTTTGTGGCTCGCCCAGGGGGGATACAGGGGACTCGGTATCCGGGCCTTTACCTTCTTGGTATGTCACGGCGGTCGGCTCCCGGGCCCGTACCCTGGGGTCACTCTTTAAAAGGGGGTTTGTTAACAGTTTTGTCTCGTGACGCCACCTGTGGTTCCCGGTAATGAGTAACGGCGCTGCGGCAGACCTCTGGAGCAGATGTTAGGGCAGCTGGTTTGGTGCGGCTCTCCACAGGCAGAGCACAGCTCCAGGGCAGCGTAGGTGCAGATGGTGATGCTGGGCATTGTAGTGCAGGAGCGGTAGTGTGAAAGAAATAACTGACAGAGACAGTGGAGTGCAGTCATCCGAGTTTACTCACAGTTCCTTAGGTTCCTCGGGTACGCTGTCCAGGTGTCAGCCTCCCGTGTCACACTGCATTTGCCAGGCAGGGGTTCAGCACTCCCTCAAGTATATCAGAAGCACTTAACGGGACCCCCTTTATTTATGTTCCTTCCTTGACTGACTTCCCGCACTGCATCTTCTCCCTCCTGCCCTGCGCTCCCCCACACAAAGTCCTTTTCGGGTACTCTGAGATCCCTCTGGGCAACCTGGAGTTGCCGGACCTACTTGGTGCCCTTCACGGCAGCTTTGGTGAGGTTGTGGCAACTGCACCATGGAAGTGCAGAAGCCTCCAGTTTTCCAGCTGAGACCTGGAGTAACACAGCTGGTCCAGGGACAGGTTAACTTCCTGCTGCCTGATCCCTCTGACGCTTGGCAGATTCTGTCGTATGGGTGCCATCCTGCACTAACCGTACCCCCTTGGATCCCTTCAGTTCCTTGAACATTCCTCCCTTGCTCCCCTCTCACTCTTGAGCCTCTCTTACTAGGCCCCACCCTGGAGCAGAGCTCCTGAAGAGACTCTGATCCTCACTCCTTCTCCTCTCTCTCCTTACTACTCACTGCACTGCTACTCTAAGATGGCTCCCCTTTATATATATATATATATATATTCTCTAAGTGCTCCCCTGTTCTACGTCCTCCACCCACACCCACTACTGGTTCCCCCCCACTTTGATTTCCCCCACTCCAGCCAGGGACAGGGCAGCAAAAGACGTGCATAATGCTCTTACAGCCGGCCTGGAGTAGTGTAGTGTTGAGTGCAGGTGTTGGGGTCCCGGGTAATACTCCATCCTTACCTGAAAGATGGAGATGCCACACCTCTGGGTGAGGTGCAGTACCTCTGTGGTGACTGAACCCTCATGGGCGCCACATTCTCCCCCAGCAAAACACAGCCCGTCCGCGGGCTGGAACAGAGTAAAAACACTGTATATTACAGACATGCAATTTCTAGAATGCATTCGCCGAGAAGATAATAAACAACCACTTTCTTCCCTTTATGGGAGGCACTTTTTCTTAAACGTTACTGGTTACATTTATCAAAACATTATAAGACATTTTAAATAACATTTTCCTTTACACTTATAATTTTTTTTTCTTAAAGTTACAGTTGTCAAGGTAAAATATATATTATAGAAAATCAATTAATGTCTTTTAATAGATTACCTAATCAGTGTGAATCAATATAGCGATGATTGAATAATCTATGTGTATGTATGTATGCAAATGTGTATATGCACATGGATTATGTTAATAGTTAATGAATATATAACTAACAGCTTCTGTTCTAATTTGTAGACACGAACAACTAAATGATTTCCTGTGCACGGCTGTTGAGAGATTCATGTCGAGTTGGCAAAGATGGCGCTGAGGGGCGAACTCACCCCCTCCATCGGGATTCCAAAGGCGTTACTCAAACCAAGAGATACATAGATGGACAAATTACAGCTTGCCGAGTTATCAGAAAAGAGCAATAAATTTTACTAATCCCACCTAGAAAGAGAATGCTATTTAACCCCATGTCTACGTAATAAAGTATGCCATTTTGCGTGGTTCAGTTTCTGAGTGAAGTTTTTCATCCAGATTAGCAGATTTGGTTAATTGGCTTCTCTGCATGCACTAAGACATCTTTAATTTGGAGGAGAGCAGTTACCTAGTGTATCTTAAATTGGTGTAACCTTCACAAATGGTGCCGTGACTCGGATCACACTGGAGGGGAACTCTAGGTCTTGGGGTGCCCATCACCAGACAACCTACGGACGAGCCAGGACTACTCAAAGCGAGAGCCTGATCTACTCTCATCACTGAATACGGTAAGTCTGCAGATTTAATGAATCCATAGTGCTTACTCATATTTTGAGCGGTCTCTGGTGAGTTTGTGGTGTCTAGATTGACCCTTAGGGACAGCCCTGTGCAACTGGGCGGGTCCCCGCTGTGTGATTCCAAGAACTCTGGTTTGTAGTCGCTCCTTGCTAACTGCTGCTCTGTGTATGAATCTTCCTTAACTTCTGACAAAGATTCTTAGGAGACTGAACACTATTAGGTTCAGTCGCGGCAGGTGATCGAAGATTGGGTAGGACACGCACACAGATATAACTATATCTAATGTCCGGAGAGCTGCAGACAAGAGCTCTCCTCCTTTCACATAGAGCCGTACGTGACTCCCCCGACGGGAGGGGTGAAGTCAGTGGAACAGCAGCTGAGGCCGGCCGGACTCGTCCTGTGCACAAATCAAGGATCTTTGACAGTTGGAAGGCAGTGGTGATTAATCAATGTTTCCGTGGAGAAGAAAGAGAGTGTCTCCCCTGCAGGAGGGAAAGGATGTGATGACTATCATGGTCAGTCGAGAGGGAAAAAGATCATTTAAGAATGCACCGAAAGTGTTTAAGCTTAGAAAAGTTTAGGAAAGTTGCACATGAAATTTGTGATGAAGGATATGTTGAAATAGAAGAGAAGGAAGGAAATATGTACAGAAAACCAAAAGAGTAATGTCATTGTGTGGGTTGTACCTGGGGGGGGGTTAGATAACAGTTCGAGATGTTGAATGCAGCAAGGAAGATAATGGGTTGTTGGAAAGTGAATACATGTGGAAAAAAGTTGCGCTGAGTTTGTCAAAAGAAGGGAAAAAGTATGTGCAGAAACTTAAACAGTTAACTATAATATGCGATCTACCAGATAAGGGCCGGTTATAGCTGCGAGAATAGCAAACAGCCTTGGCTTGATACAGAACAGCAGAGAATTTGTCAAAAAATGGGTGGGTGGAGGAAGAAAATACAGACAATAAGGGAAAGACGCCATGTTATGTGTATTACAAAGATACTGCTCTCCAGCCACCGCCTGATAATAGCGGACGGGGGGGATGAACCTGTACAAATTCCAGTCAGCAGATTATTGTGTTGCATGTCACGTGCCCCGTCCAGGAGGCCCACCCCTTACTGCTACCCAAGACACTCCTAGTGCCTCATCCTCATCTTTTATACCTATGTCCGCCCAAAGTTCCAACCCTTCCTGCAGCGGCAATGTTGCTACACCCATTGCAGCACCTCCGGCCTCTGACCAGATGTCCCTTTGCTGGCGGCCATCTTGGCGCACCCCTCCTGCAGTGTGCTTCCTTCTGGTGGCAGCCATCTTGGCACACCCGGAATACAGGCAGTAATACACACTACACCCGGAATGTGTATGATGAAGATCCTCATGACCAGTGTGTGACACAACTTAGAGCTCCAATCAACAATATTCTGAACTATGTTGGAACAAGGAACCTTACTTCTATTGCTCTTCCTGCTATAAGTTCTGGAATTAATGGATTTCCTATACAAGCCTGTGCCCAAGCAATAGTCCAAGCTATACTGGAGTATAGAAGATTAACTATGTTGGAGGAGATAAGACTAATCAGCAATGACTATCATAAATCTCAAATTCTCACCCGAGCTATGGAAAGTGCCGCAGCTAGACCAGACTCACTCAGCTGCCAGATGACCTCAGAAGATAACCTGAATGATCTATTTCCTAGACAAACAAGCCCACCTCCTGCTATAAGAAAGGATCATTAATTCCCTGTGTTTCTCCTGCTAATCCTCCATTGTTTCCAGTGAAGAAGAAAACTGCAAGAGGAGAACCGGATAAATTCAGAATGGTGCAAGATCTGAGAGCTGTGAATGCAGTTACAATCCTGGAGACCCCAGTGATGTGAAATCCACATACATTACTCAGTGAAATTCCCCCTGAGGCAACGCATTTTACAGTAATCGACTTGGAAAATGCCTTCTTCAGTGTGCCTCTGCATCCAGACTGTCAGGATCTTTTTGCTTTTACACACAGAGGAGTACAGTACACCTGGACCGTTATGCCTAAAGGAGCTCAGAACTCTCATTATCACTTCACACTGGCCTAAACTACCTGTCTCCAACCCTTAAAGACTGAGAACCCTGAAGTCACATTGATATAATATGTCGATGATCTACTCCTCTTTTGTCCAGATGACCAAACGTGCCACAGGTTCAGCTATTCTTTGCTCCAATTTCTGGCCACTATCGGATGCAAAGTTGCTCTGTGAAAGCTACAATGGTGTTGTACCAAAGTTGTGTTTTTGGGTCATTGCATATCCCAAGGTACCAAGCATCTCACTGAAGAGCGAAAAGCTGCCATCCGTGACACCCTGTACCCGAGAACTGTCAAACAACTCCAAGCTTTCCTGGGAAATGGTCTCGTACTGCAGGCAGTGGATCACTAACACGTCAGCTCTCATGCAACCTCTATATGATCGTGTCCACTCTTCTGAGCTTGACCTGCATTTTGACCAAGAAGTTGAAGATGCAATAGACCAGTTGAAAGAACTCATCATTTCAGCCCCTGTACTGGGGATTCCCAACTATGAATTTCCATTCTTTCTATTTGTCTCTGAAGCATGTGGCCATGCCTCAGGAGTTCTGGCACAAAAACATGGAGGCCGCATGAGACCTATCGTATATAATTCCAGTGAATTGGATCCAGAGCCGCAAATGGCTCCAACATGTCTCAAAGCAGTGCTGGCAGCTACCGAACTCCTGCACAGAACAGCAGATGTTGTACTTGGCCATCCTACAACTATACTGGCCCCTCATGATTTCAAAGCTATCCTTGCACAAACCCAGCACAACCATCTATCTATGCAACGTCGGTCAGAATCCAATGTGAGCTCCTTTTTACCACAAAATATAGCTCTTTGGCGATGTACTGTCTTGAACCCCTCCACTCTGCTTCCTCTGACAAGGGGGGACTGCCCTGAAGACTTAGGGGGGTCCTCAGAAGACCATCAATACCCTGATTCGAGTGACCATGATTGCTTTGAGGTCATGAAGGCAGAAACCTCTCACCTATCTACTGTCTCTGAGCAGCCACTGCCTGAAAGCCGATCTGATACTGTATACTGATGGGTCCAGATACGCAGATGAATATGGAACTTACCATACCGGATATGCGGTGGTGTCCCCACCAACGGTTGTTTCTGCTGGACCACTGCCATCTTATATGTCAGCTCAAGAGGCCGAACTGTATGCTCTGACCGAAGCCTGCAAGTGCGCAGAGAGTTGAGTGGCCAATATTTACATGGACTTGAGGTACGGATTCGGGATTGCCCACGACTTTGGCCTGATATGGGCCCTGAGGGGCTACAACACAGCCAGTGGAGCTCCAATCCGGAATGCAGCGGCAGTGAGAAGTCTGCTAGAAGCTCTGAAGTTACCTAGGCAAGTGTCTGTGATTAAAATTAAGGCACATGGGAAGCTGAATTCAGAGGAAGCCATGGGCTGACATTACAGCAAAAGCAGCAGCTATGGAACCAATATTTCCAGAGGAAGCAGAGGTGTCGGGGGCTACGGAGGTGTTTGTGCTCACCAGAAGTCAGAGACAATGAGGAGATGAGGAAGAAACGGGAATGAGAAATTTGGGGTTGGAAGATGAAGAGGAGCAAAGACTGGAAGAGAATCCGACAAACAGGACTTAAGTGGACCGACAGAATGCGGTAGCGGAAGAAGGAAAACAAGGATTGAAAACAAGAAGTGATTGAAAGTGATCAAGGACCCGCCTTCACTGCAGAAGTTACCAAATCAATCTGGGAGATGATTGTGGCGGCTGTGGGCCTGCACACTCCTTATCATCCTCAAAGTAACGGCAAAGTTGAAAGGATAAATGGCACTTTAAAAAAACAAAATTCTTAATGTCAGTAAAGAATTGTCACTTCCATGGCTGGAGGTGCTGCCTTTTGCCCTATACTCAGTCCGAAATACCCCGAGACAACCCACAGGGCTCACATCATATGAGATCTTGTTTGGGGGGGCCACCTAGAATGGGTCGATATTACCCACAGCAGCTTAGTTCAGGGAATGATAAGCTTGTGAATTTTGTTCTCGGACTTGCTAAAGAGTTAAAACTAACACATCCTACAGTGTACTCTTCTATTCCAGACTCAGATCTAGAACCAGGTAGTCACAGCATCCAACCTGGAGATTTTGTCAGGATGAAGAACCCACAACCCTGATGTTCCTTTGTCTGATGACAGTAGCTGGAGGGAAGCCTTTGTTACGGTAACACGTGCATTCCAAGCAATTATTACTAAAGAGAATGATATTCCAGTTTTCTGGTACAACACTTCCTTGAAGGTTGTGACATGAAGATTAGGATTAGATTGGAGGGCAAATAGACTGGGGAATGTGCCACAACTCAAGCAATAATGTCTGTTTACCTTATATCTGAGTCACAGGAATCCAAAGAGGAAATAGAGGCTGCGTTTACAGGCATATACAGGGCCAAGAGAGAAGTTAACCCCAAAGGCAGTTTTGACCCACATATATATATTGATGTTCTCGGAGTGCTTAGGTGGGTGCCAGACGAATTCAAGGCCTGAGACCAAGTGAAGGCGGGATTTCAGTCCATAATACCCATTATAACCGTTAACAAGAACGTAGATTGGATAAATTACAAATATTATAACCAACAAAGATTTGTCAATTACCCCAAGATGCCTTACAAGGGATAGCTGACCAACTAGCACCCACATCTATCATGGCTTTCCAAAACAGAATAGCTCTGGATATGTTACTTGCAGAGAAAGGAGGGGTATGCAAAATGATAAATGAGTTTGTAATGTTAATATCCATATTTCTGTGTTAAGGGTGGCCCTCGATTACCCAGTCACTGGATCTTTTAGGGTCTCCACCCCTCTCCTGTAGGTCTTCGTACGAGTTAGATTTAGGAACGTCGGTGGATCCGTCTAAAAGGGACGGGGCGCCCGTCACATCGTAGGGTTCCAGAATAGCCTTAAAATAGGGTCAATCTCTTCTCCCTCTCTGATTTTTAGCATATGGATATTAAAAGCAAATAATTGATTTTAGGGGGGTTTGTCAAGGTAAAATATATATTATAGAAAATCAATTAGTGTCTTTTAATAGATTACCTAATCAGTGTGAATCAATATAGTGACGATGGAATAATCTATGTGTATGTATGTATGCAAATGTGTATATGCACATGGATTATGTTAATAGTAAATGAATATATAACTAACAGCTTCTGTTCTAATTTGTAGATACAAACAACTAAATGATTTCCTGGGAATGACGTATGCATGTGCACGGCTGATAACAGAGAGATTCATGTCGAGTTGGCAAAGATGGCGCTGAGGGGCGAATTCACCCCCTCCATCGGAATTCCTAAGGCGTTACTCAAACCAAGAGATACATAGATGGACAAATTACAGCTTGCCGAGTTATCAGAAAAGAGCAATACATTTTTCTAATCCCACCTAGAAAGAGAATGCTATTTAACCCCATGTCTACGTAATAAAGTATGCCATTTTGCGTGGTTCAGTTTCTGAGTGAAGTTTTTCAACCAGATTAGCAGATTTGGTTAATTAGCTTCTCTGCATGCACTAAGACATCTTTAATTTGGAGGAGAGCAGTTACCTAGTGTATCTTAAATTGGTGTAACCTTCACAAATGGTGCCGTGACTCAGATCACACTCGAGGGGAACTCTAGGTCTTGGGGTGCCCATCACCAGACCACCTACGGATGAGCCGGGACTGCTCAAAGCAAGAGCCTGATCTACTCTCATCACTGAATACGGTAAGTCTGCAGATTTAATAAATCCATAGTGCTTACTCGTATTTTGAGCGGTCTCTGGTGAGTTTGTGGTGTCTAGATTGACCCTTATGGATAGCCCCGTGCAACTGGGCGGGTCCCCGCTGTGTGATTCCAAGAACTCTGGTGTGTAGTCGCTCCTTGCTAACTGCTGCTCTGTGTATGAATCTTCCTTAACTTCTGACAAAGATTCTTAGGAGACTGAACACTATTAGGTTCAGTCGCGGCAGGTGATCGAAGATTGGGTAGGACACGCACACAGATATAACTATATCTAATGTCCGGAGAGCTGCAGACAAGAGCTCTCCTCCTTTCACCTAGAGCCGTACGTGACTCCCCCGACAGGAGGGGTGAAGTCAGTGGAACAGCAGCTGAGGCCGGCCGGGCTCGTACTGTGCACAAATCAAGGATCTTTGTCAGTTGGAGGGCAATAGTGATTAATCAATGTTTCCGTGGAGCAGAAAGAGAGTGTCTCCCCTGCAGGAGGGAAAGGATGTGATGACTATCATGGTCGGTTGATCAAGAGATACATAGATGGACAAATTACAGCATGCCGAGTTATCAGAAAAGAGCAATAAATTTTACTAATCCCACCTAGAAAGAGAATGCTATTTAACCCCATGTCTACGTAAAAAAGTATGCCATTTTTCGTGGTTCAGTTTCTGAGTGAAATTTTTCAACCAGATTAGCAGATTTGTTTAATTAGCTTCTCTGCATGCATTCAGACATCTTTAATTTGGTGGAGAGCAGTTACCTAGTGTATCTGAAATTGGTGAAGGTGCAACATGAGCAGCATGATGGACCCGTCTGAAAGCCCTCAACGTAGGCCCTTGGCGTGGCTACAGGGCATAAGTGATCCAGGTGTTGGACCACGTCTTCGGCCACGCCAAACCGGTTTTTGTTCAGTGGTTATTCACCGTCCATAACCTACAGTCTCTATACCCTCATGGGTAACTAAAGGCATACATTATTTTTAGTTCACACAGAAACAAACTTTAAGTTTTAAAATTTCTGACTGTACCCTTACGGGTAACTATTTTACAGAGTGTCCACTCACTTTTACTTAGTGGTGGTGCCCCCCGCCGGGCGTATGCCTGATTCCTGCCGAATGACTCAGCCAGGTCATCAGCCTCAGGCTGCAGGGGCATGTCCTCCTCCTCCTCAACCACACGATACACATGGAGGGCAAACCACCCGCATTCCCCAAGGTGCCTGGTGTAGGTGACACGGTCACCAGGGTAGAGGTTTCGATCGGGATGGCCCTGCTCCTGGTGGGGCTTGACATCCCGTCGATTAACAAATATGTCAAATTAATGATAGCGTATAAAGCCCCATCCGGCTTCCAGGTCAAACTTTACTATTAGTCCCTCCGCATGGGGACTAGGCCGGACCGACTCCGTTTGACGGACGTGGGCTTTGGTGGCCTTGTTCCTGGCCTCCATCTGTTCCCAGGGCACCCGCCGGGTGTGCCGTTCCTTTGCCAGCTGCAGGAGCTCCGGTCTGCAGAACTCCTCCCTCTGTAGAGCTTGGGCCTGGGTCTCCTGCGGGAACCCCATCAGGTCCCCCCCCCCCTGTTGTCCCACCTAAATTTTTCTCCTTCTTGGTGGGCAGCCGGGGGTGCTGGTGCGGGGACTAGAGGGAGTTGTTGCTGGTCCTCATACTTGGCGGACCAGTCAAAAGAGGGAGCTCCGTACACCCACTCGGGTACCGGGGCTGGCGGTTCTGGGAGGGAGCCGAGCAGCAGATCCGCAGAGTCGGCGCCCGGGGTTGGAGGTTACGGGCTCAGGAGTTGCTCCAGGGCGTAAGCGGCTGGGGACGGAGGGTGCTGCAGGAGGCCCAGGAGCAGGTCGGCGCTTTCAGCACCCGGGACAGGGGAACTTTTCCTACCTGCTCATGTGCTGCACGTGGCCTCCTGGCGCTCATCAGGCTCTGCCAGGGCAGGGGTGCCGCTGGTGGCATGCAGCGCTGACTTCCGCAGGGCTGTGATTTTCGCCAGCAGCTCCTCCTTCCACCGTGTGACCGCTGCTTGCTTGGCCTTCTCCACTTGCTGGCTCAGCTCTTGCACTTTGATCTGGAGGAATTCGGCATCCTCCGGGGACAGCTTGCTTGTCGCTCCCTCAAGGGTGAGGGGGGTCGCTAGTTGCTGCAGGCCAGAGGCAGAGGTTTGGTCCTGGCTTCCATCCATGCTGGCTGCCGTTTGCGGTCTGTCTAGGCTAGTTAAGACCACACCCTGCTTTTCTCCTCCTCCTCTCCCCTTTTGGGGGCGATTCCATGGCAGCCTGTTGTCGGTCACTCCTAGGAGTGGCCCCCCCACTTTGACAGACACATCTACATACATGGTCACTGTTGCTTGGGGCGGGCCTTGCTTTTGGCGCCATTCTGGGAGCCGGCCCACGATGGGAGGTGATTCCTTGTTGTCTTTGAGTACGCACATAATGCAGTGAAGAAATACAGTTCAAATACGGCACACAGCAGCCGGTGATAACGGGCACGAAATCCTGTTCGTGACGATAGGAAGAGATGACTCGCCCAGGTGGGATACAGGGGACTCGGTACCCGGGCCTTTACCTTCTTGGGATGTCACGGCGGTCGGCTCCCGGGTCCGTACCCTGGGGTCACTCTTTAAAAGGGGGCTTGTTAACAGTTTTGTCTCGTGACTACACCTGTGGTTCCCGGTAATGAGTAACGGCGCTGCAGCAGACCTCTGGAGCAGATGTTAGGGCAGCTGGGCTGGTGCAGCTCTCCACAGGCAGAGCACAGCTCCAGGGCAGTGTAGTTGCAGATGGTGACGCTGGGCATTGTAGTGCAGGAGCGGTAGCGAGGTAGAAATAACTGACAGAGACAGTGGAGTGCAGTCATCCGAGTTTACTCACAGTTCTTTAGGTTCCTCTGGTACGCTGTCCAAGTGTCAGCCTCCTGCGTCACAATGCTTGTGCCAGGCAGGGGTTCAGCACTCCCTCAAGTATATCAGAAGCACTTAACGGGACCCCCTTTCTTTATGTTCCTTCCTTGACTGACTTCCCACACTGGGTCTTCTCCCTCCTGCCCTGTGCTCCCCCACACAAAGTCCCGATCAGGTGCTCTGAGATCCCTCTGGGCAACCTGGAGTTCCCAGACCTACTTGGTGCCCTTCACGGCAGCTTGGGTGAGGTTGTGGCAACTGCACCATGGAAGTGCAGAAGCCTCCGGGTTTAAAGCCGAGACCTGGAGTAACACGGCAGGTCCAGGGACCGGTTCCCTTCCTGCGACCAGATCCCTCTGACGCTTGGCAGATTCGGGCGTACTGGTGCCGTCCTGCACTCCCCGTACCCCCTTGGATCCCTTCAGCTCCTCCCTTGCTCCCCTCTCACTCCTGGGCCTCTCTTACTAGGCCCCACTTTGGAGCAGAGCTCCGGAAGAGACTCTGCTCCCCACTCCTTCTCCTCTCTCTCCTTACTACTCACTGCACTGCTACTTTAAGATGGCTCCCTTTTATATATATATTCTCTAAGTGCTCCCCTGTTCTACGTCCTCCACCCACACCCACTACTGGTTCCCCCCACTTTGGTTCCCCCCTCTCCAGCCAGGGACAGGGCAGCAGAAGACGTGCATAATGCCCTTCCAGACAGTCTGGAGTTGTGTAGTGTTGAGTGCAAGTGTTGGGGTCCCGGGCAGTACTCCTTCCTTAGAGCGCCCAGAAACACCCAGAAGCGACAAGGAAAAGGACAGCCAAGAAGGGAAGAAGAGTGGTGGTGGTGAGAGACTCACTACTGAGAGGAACAGAAGCAGCTATCTGCAGACCTGACATAACCGCAAGAGAAGTATGCTGCCTCCCAGGTGCGAAGATCAAGGATGTTACTGATAGGATACCGAAGCTCATCAGTTCGAAGGATGTCCACCCATTTCTTCTGATACATGTTGGCACCAATGACACGGCAAGGAAGGACCTACCGACAATCTGCAAGGACTTTGAAGCATTGGGGAAGAAAGTAAAAGAACTGGATGCACAGATAGTTTTTTCTTCAATCCTTCCAGTAGACGGGCATGGCATCAGGAGATGGAACAGAATCCTTGATTTGAACAACTGGCTGAGACGATGGTGCAGACAACAAGGATTTGGATTCCTGGACCACGGTGTGAATTACCTCTATGATGGACTCCTTGCCAGAGACGGACTACACCTCAACAAACCCGGGAAATACACATTCGCCAGGAGACTCGCAACACTCATCAGGAGGGCGTTAAACTAGAAGAAGAGGGGATGGGAAGAAAAATGCCGGACACAAACATGAAACCAGAGAACATACTAATGAAAGTTATGAAGTGCGACAAAGAAGGTCCAAGACAAGATACTTGGAAGGGAGGTAAGAAAATTTCTAATACAATCCACAGGGAGAAGATTGGAACAAAACAAAATTGTGTAAACTGCGTGCTAGCAAATGCCAGAAGCCTGACAAACAAGATGGATAAACTGGAAGCAGAAATATCTACAGGTAACTATGACATAGCGGGAATAACCGAGACATGGTTAGATGAAAGCTATGACTGGGCAGTTAACTCACAGGATTACAGTCTGTTTAGAAGGGATCGAATAAATTGGAAAGGGGGTGGAGTCTGTCTATATTTAAAGACGTGTCTAAAGCCTACAGTACGGGAGGATGTATGGGAGGGAAATGAGGAGGTCGAGTCCTTATGGGTGGAGATACATGGGGCAAAAAACAATAATAAAATTATCATAGGAGTCTGTTATAAACCACCAAATATAGCAGAAGCCACGGAAAGTCTATTAATGAGACAAATAGACGAAGTAGCAAAAAATAATGAGGTGATTATTATGGGGGACTTCAACTACCCCGATATAGACTGGGAAACCGAAAGCTGTAGATCTCAGAAAGGAAACAGGTTTCTGTCAATTATCAAAGACAATTATTTGTCACAACTTGCGCAGGAACCAACTAGAGGGACGGCCCTTTTAGACTTAATATTAACTAACAGGCCAGACAGAATAACTGAGGTGCAGGTCGGGGGGCACCTGGGAAATAGTGACCACAACATTATACAATTCCACATGTGCTTCAGTAGGGTGCCCAGCAAGGGAGTCACAAAGACACTGAACTTCAGGAGGGCAAAGTTTGATCAGCTAAGAGATGCCCTTCACCTTATACACTGGGATAGTATCTTCAGTAATAGAAGCATGGATAGAAAATGGGAAATTTTCAAAACAGTCCTACATAGTCACTGTAGAAGGTACATACCTTTTGGGAATAAAAGGGCTAGGAATAGGAATGTGGCTAAATAAGGAAGTCAAGAGGGCAATGAAACACAAAAAAAGGGCTTTAGGTAAACTTAAACTAGAAGGCAGCGAGGAAGCGCTAATATCTTATAGGGAAAAAAACAAAATCTGTAAGAAACAAATAAGAATAGCAAAAGAGGAGACAGAGAGACTAATTGCCAAGGAAAGTAAAATGAATCCCAAACTGTTCTTTAACTATATAAACAGTAAAAGGATTAAAACTGATGGAGTTGGCCCATTGAAAAATAACCTGGGTAAAATCATAGAGGGCGATGAGGGTAAAACAAACCTTCTCAATAGCTTCTTCTCCACTGTTTTCACAAAAGAAAACAATTTATCGGAGGAAATGCAGAGTGTTAAAGTAAATCCTCCGCTAAATATCACCCACCTAACCCAAGAGGAAGTTCAGAAATGCATAAATAATATCAAAATAGACAAGTCACCAGGCCCAGATGGCATACACCCCCGGGTACTAACAGAATTAAGTAATGTGATAGACAGACCGCTGTATCTTATATTCAAGCACTCTTTATGGGCAGGGAATGTCCCACTAGACTGGCGCCAAGCAAATGTGGTACCAATATTCAAAAAGGGATCTAAAAGTGACCCTGGGAACTATAGACCAGTAAGCTTAACGTCTGTTGTGGGTAAATAGTTTGAAGGATTTCTTAGAGATGCTATTGTAGAATATCTTAATGATAATAACTGTCTAACTCCATATCAACATGGATTCATGAGGGATCGCTCCTGCCAAACAAACCTGATCGCCTTCTACGAGGAGGTGAGCTCACAGCTGGACCGGGGAGAGTCAGTGGATGTTGTATACCTTGACTTCTCCAAAGCGTTTGATACCGTGCCACACAAAATGTTGGTATATAAAATGAGAATGCTTGGTCTGGGGGATAATGTGTGCAAGTGGGTAAATAGCTGGCTGAGTGATAGAAAGCAGAGGGTGGTTATCAATGGAGTAAGCTCAGGGTGTGTCAGGGTTACTAGCGGGGTGCCTCAATGGTCTGTCTTGGGCCCTATATTATTTAATATATTTATTAATGATCTAGGGGAAGGGTTGCATAGTAAAATAGCAATATTTGCAGATGATACTAAACTTTGTAAAGTAGTTAACACAGATGAGGATAGGGCACAGCTACAGGAGGATTTAGATAAATTGGGGAGTTGGGCCAAAAAATGGCAAATGGGGTTCAATGCCAATAAATGTAAGGTCATGCACATGGGAAAGAAAAACAGCAGTCACCTATACATATTAAATGGGAAACCGTTGGGGAAATCTGACATGGAGAAGGACCTGGGCGTCTTGGTTAACAGCAAATTAAATTGGAGTGTCCAGTGTCAGGCAGCAGCTGCGAAGGCAAATAGAGTCATGGCATGCATCAGAAGAGGAATAGGGGCATATGATGAGAACATTGTTCTTCCTCTGTATAAAGCGCTGGTAAGGCCGCACAATATTGTGCACAGTTCTGGGCTCCGGTGCTCAGGAAAGACTTATTGGAGCTAGAGAGGGTACAGAGGAGGGCGACTAAGGTAATAAAGGGAATGGAGGGACTAGAATACCCAGAGAGGTTGTCAAAATTAGGCCTATTTACGTTGGAAAAGAGAAGGCTTAGGGGAGACCTCATAAACATGTATAAATACATCAGGGGGCAGTACAGAGATCTCTCCCATGACCTGTTTATACCAAGGATGGTGACAAAGACGAAAGGGCACACTATGCGTCTGGAGGAAAGGAGGTTCCTGCACTAGCATAGAAGGGGATTCTTTACGGTCAGAGCCGTGAGACTCTGGAACTCTCTGGGAGAGGAAGTGGTGAAGTCCAACTCACTTAATGAGTTAAAGAGAGGCCTGGACACCTTTCTTGAGAACAATAAAATTATATTTTATGCTTAGTGATAGCTAATTGATCCAGTGATTTAATCTGACTGCCAGATTGGAGTCGGGAAGTGAATTTTTCCTCAATGATGTAAATTGGCCTATACCGCATGGGTTTTTTTTTTGCCTTCCCCTGGATCAATGCTGCGGAATAGCTGCAGTGCACAAGAAATAGGCTGGACTGGATGGACGCTTGTCTTTTTTCGGCCTTATAAACTATGCAACTATGTAAACTATGTAACTACCTGAGAGAAGGAGATGCCACACCTCTGGGTGAGGTGCAGTACCTCTGTGGCGACTGAACCCTCCGGGGCGCCACATTTGCAAGATGACAGTTAATTTAGCCTTTTCTGTGTTAGATACTTGTCTCACATTGGTAACGCCCCTTTTTGTTTAAAGTAAACTCTGGAGGCAGATTTATCATTCAGGCAATGTCCTCCCAGTAGCCTGAAAGAGGCATTTACATTTAAGAAAAACATGGATTTCTGTGGAATAAGACATTGGTTCGCAAATATCAAGGTATCATTTAATTCAGCTTCTTATGACCTTCATGCTCATATAGACGGCATAGGAGGGTTGATCTAACTGAAAGATTCCCTTTTAATAAATTAAAAAGTTAGTGCGAGTGCTTCTTTAGTGATGAAATACAAAAAGCTGGCACCAACAGATACAGAATATATACAGTATAATATAACCGGAGATGCGGACCTCTGTCTGAAGCCTTTATAGACTGCACAAGCATGACATGCCTGCACATTTTGGCTCCAGACAGAAGAATGCAGCCGTTACAGGTAAGAGGAATATATATGGCGCCGGAGATCATGGTATGAGTAGACACTGAACGCATACCGTGATCACAGCCGCCATACTTACATGCTTACCTGACCAGGAGAAGCATTGCTGCGGCGCCTCTCTTCTCGACGGAGACCAGGAAGGAGTGAAGGCGTTGGAATCGGTGCATGCACATAGCGCTATCTGGCACCATTTTACTGAAGACACATTTGCAGTGTGTCTTCAGCTAAATGGCGCCGGACAGCCCGGTATGGGCATGCGTGTACTCCGGCTCCGCACTCCTTCCCTGGCCTCTGGCAGAAAAGGCACAGCAGCGCTGGAGCACAGGGAACAAAGGTGAGTGTAAGTGTTTATTTTTTTGTATGTGTGCAGCGTGAAAGGGATGAGGGGTGCCATACATACCAGGATTGGGAGTTGAGGGGGCCACATATACCAGGATTGGGGAATGAGGGGGCAATACATATCAGGATTGGGGGATGAGGGGTACCATACATACCAGGATTGGGGGATGAGGGGAACCATACATACCAGGATTGAGGTGTGAGGGGTGACATGCATAAAAAGGATTGGGGGATGAGGGGTACTATGCATACCAGGATTGGGGGATGAGGGGTACCATGCATACCAAGATTGGGGGATGAGGGGTACCATACATACCTGGATTGGGGGGGTGAGGGGACCATGCATACCAGGATTGGGGGATGAGGGGTACCATGCATACCAGTATTGGGGGATGAGGGGTACCATGCATACCAGGATTGGGGGGTGAGGGGACCATGCATACCAGGATTGGGAGGTGAGGGGTGCCATGAGTACCAGCATTGGGAATGAGGGGTGCCATTCATACCAGCATTGGGGATGAGGTGTACCATGCATACCAGAATAGGGATGAGGGATACCATGCATACCAGGATAGGAATGTGGGGTACCATGCATACCAGGATGAGGGATGGGGAGCCATGCATACCAGGATAAGGGATGGGGTGCTATGCATACCAGGATTGGGGGATGAGGAGTGCCATGCATACCAGGATAGGGATGAGGGGGCAATGCATACCAGGATTGGGGATGAGAGAGCCATGCATACCAGGATGAAGTATTGGGTGCCATGCATACCAGGATTGGGGGATGAGGAGGCCATACATGCCAAAATTGGGATGAGGGGTGCCATGTATACCAGGATGAGGTGTAACATACCTACAAGAATAAGGATGCGGGGTACCATGCATACCAGGATTGGGGATGAGGAGTGCCATGCATACCAGGAGTGGGGATGAGGGGTGCCATGCATTCCAGGATTGAGTATGATGGGTGCCATGCATACCAGGACTGGGAATGAGGGGTGCCATGCATACCAGGATTGGGGATGAGGGGTGCCATGCATACCAGGATTGGGGATGAGGGGTGCCATGCATACCAGGATTGGGGATGAGTGGGCCATGCATACCAGGATGGGGATGAGGGGTGCAATGCATACCAGGATAGGGATGAGGGGGCAATGCATACCAGGATTGGGTATGAGGGAGCCATGCATACCAGGATGAGGGATGAGGGGTGTCATGCATGCCAGGATTGGGATGAGGGTGCCATGCATACCAGCATTGGGGGTGAGGGGTGCCATGCATACCAGGATTGGGGGTGAGGGGTGCCATGCATACCAGGATTTGGGGTGAGTGGTGCCATGCATACCAGGATTGGGGGTGAAGGGTGCCATGCATACCAGGATGGGGATGAGGGATGTCATGAATACCAGGATGGGGATGCGGGGTGCCATGCATACCAGGATGGGGATGAGGGGTGCCATACCTACCAGGATGTGGATGAGGGGTGCCATGCATACCTGGATAGGGATGAGGGGTGCCATGAATACCAGGATAGGATGGGGGGACAGGATGAGGGCAGCACAAATACCAGGATGGGGGCAACACAAATACCAGGATGGTGGGGAGCAGTACATACCAGCATGGGAGACCATATACCAATAGAAATACTCGCCACCCAGGCATAGAACGGGTTTAATAACTAGTACACATATATACATATATAATTTTTTTTATCATAAGTAAACTTCAACTGTGAGAGACAGAGTCGCATTGTATGATTTTTTAAATATTTAAAATTCATTTAATTGCATCCACCACGGCTAAGGACACCAGGGACAAATTTGTAGACCTGCACAAGGCTGGGATGGGCTACAGGACAATAGGCAAGCAAAGTCCGGAATCAGAACAGAACTACATGAGAAGACCTGGTCAATGACCTGAAGAGAGCTGGTACCACAGTCTCAAACATTTGAAGTTTGCCAATGACCATCTGGATGATCCAGGGGAGGAATGGCAGAGGGTCATGAGGTCAGATGAGACCAAAATAGAACTTTTTGGAATCAAATCCACTCACCATGTTTTGAGGAAGAAAAAGAATGATTACAACCCCAAAACACCATCCCAACGGTGAAACATTGGGGAAACATCATACTCTGGGGGTGCTTTTCTGCAAAGGGAACAGGATGGCTGCACCTTATTGAAGAGAGGATGGATGGGGTCATGTAACGCGAGATTTTGGCCAACAACCGCCTTCCCTAGGTAAGAGCATTGAAGATGGGTCGTGGCTTGGTCTTCCAGTATGACAATGACACAAAACACACAGCCAGAGCAACTAAGGAGTGGCTCCGTAGGAAGCACTTCAAAGTCATGGAGTGGCCAAGCCAGTCTCCAGACTAAACCCAATAGAAAATCTTTGGATTGAGCTGAAACTCAAGGTTGCCTAGCGACAGCCTCCAAACCTGAAAGATCTGTATGCAGGAGTGGGCCAAAATTCCTTCTGCAGTGTGTGCAAACTTGGTCAAGAACTACAGGAAACATCTGACCTCTGTAATTGCAAACAAATGTTGTGATTTTTAATTTTGGAATAAAAGGATTTATCGCATGTGGCACTGGATTTTACCTTCTTTATATATCCTTGCAAGTGTATGCTCGACACTAATCCGTGAGCCTGGGATTCCTGTGACTATCAGGTGATATGAGCTAATTATCTTTCTTTTAGTCTATAAAATACTTAGTTTTCCCACTATATACACAAGTATGTACAGTGGTGGCCAAAAGTATTGGCACCCCTGCAATTCGGTCAGATAATACTCAGTTTCTTCCTGAAAATGATTGCAGTCACAAATTCTTTGGTATTATTATCTTCATTTAATTTGTCTTCAATGAAAAGACACAAAAGAATTGTCCTAAAGCCAAATTGGATATAATTCCACACCAAACCTAAAAAATTCTAATTCGGGTAATTAACAGCACCTGCAACTTACCTTACTCACCTAACAGGTGTTGGCAATAGCTAAATCACACTGGCAGCCAGTTAACATGGATTAAAGTTGACTCAACCTCTATCCTGTGTCCTTGTGTGTACCACATTGAGCATGGAGAAAAGAAAGAAGACCAAAGAACTGTCTGAGGACTTGAGAAACCAAGTTGTGAGGAAGCATGAGCAATCTCAAGGCTACAAGAAGTTTAAAGACCATGGCACTGTGGCTAACCTCCCTAGATGTGGACGGAAAAGAAAAATTGACGAGAGATTTCAACGCAAGATTGTGCGGATGGTGGATAAAGAACCTCGACTAACATCAAAACAAGTTCAAGCTGCCCTGCAGTCCGAGGGTACAACAGTGTTAACCCGCACTATCCGATGGCGTCTGAATGAAAATGGACTGTATGGTAGGATACCCAGGAAGACCCCACTTCTTACCCCGAGACATAAAAAAGCCAGGCTGGAGTTTGCCAAAACTTACCTGAGAAAGCCTAAAACGTTTTGGAAGAATGTTCTCTTGTCAGATGAGACAAAAGTAGAGCTTTTTGGGAAAAAGCATCAACATAGAGTGTACAGGAAAAAAAAAGAGGCATTCGAAGAAAAGAACACGGTCCCTACAGTCAAACATGGCGGTGGTTCCCTGATGTTTTGGGGTTGCTTTGCAGCCTCTGGCACTGGACTGCTTGACCGTGTGCATGGCATTATGAAGTCTGAAGCCTACCAACAAATTTTGCAGCATAATGTAGGGCCCAGTGTGAGAAAGCTGGGTCTCCCTCAGAGGTCCAGCAGGACAATGACCCAAAACACACTTCCAAAAGCACTATAAAATGGTTTGAGAGAAAGCACTGGAGACTTCTAAGGTGGCCAGCAATGAGTCCAGACCTGAATCCCATAGAACACCTGTGGAGAGATCTCAAAATGGCAGTTTGGAGAAGGCACCCTTCAAATATCAGGGACCTGGAGCAGTTTGCCAAAGAAGAATGGTCAACAATTCCAGCAGAGCATTGTAAGAAACTCATTGATGGTTACCGGAAGCGGTTGTTCGCAGTTATTTTGGCTAAAGATTGTGCAACCAAGTATTAGGCTGAGGGTGCCAATACTTTTGTCTGGCCCATTTTTGGAGTTTTGTGTGAAATGATGAATGATTTGATTTTTGCTTCATTCTCTTTTGTGTTTTTTCCTTGCAAGCAAATTAAATGAAGATAATAATACCAAAGAATTTGTGATTGCAATCATTTTCAGGAAGAAACTGAGTATTATCTGACAGAATTGCAGGGGTGCCAATACTTTTGGCCACCACTGTATATACAGTATATATATATATATATATATATATATATATATATTTTTTTATATATATATATATATATATTTATATACACACACAGTACAGACCAAAAGTTTGGACACACTTTCTCATTTAAAGATTTTTCTGTATTTTCATGACTATGAAAATTGTACATTCACACTGAAGGCATCAAAAGTATGAGTTAGCACATCTGGAATTATATACTTAACAAAAAATTGTGAAACAACTGAAAATATGTCTTATATTTTAGGTTCTTCAAAGTAGCCACCTTTTGCTTTGATGACTGCTTTGCACACTCTTGGCATTCTCTTGATGAGCTTCAAGAGGTAGTCACCGGAAATGGTCCTCCAACAATCTTGAAGGACTTCCCAGAGATGCTTCGCACAAAGACACGGTGGTTGGAACCAAAGATCTCAAGTTTAGACTCATCAGTCCAAAGCACAGATTTCCACTGGTCTAATGTCCATTCCTTGTGTTCTTTAGCCCAAACAAGTCTCTTCTGCTTGTTGCCTGTCCTTAGCAGTGGTTTCCTAGCAGCTATTTTACCATGAAGGCCTGCTGCACAAAGTCTCCTCTTAACAGTTGTTGAAGAGATGTGTCTGCTGCTAGAACTCTGTGTGGCATTGACCTGGTCTCTAATCTGAGCTGCTGTTAACCTGAAATTTCAGAGGCTGGTGACTCGGATAAACTTATCCTCAGAAGCAGAGGTGACTCTTGGTCTTCCTTTCCTGAGGCGGTCCTCATGTGAGCCAGTTTCTTGGTAGCGCTTGATGGTTTTTGCAACTGCACTTGGGGACAATTTCAAAGTTTTCACAATTTTTCGGACTGACTGACCTTAATTTCTTAAAGTAATGATGGGCACTCGTTTTTCTTTACTTAGCTGCTTTTTTCTTGCCATAATAGTTTTTGTTAAGTATATAATTCCACATGTGTTAATTCATAGTTTTGATGCCTTCAGTATGGATGTACAATTTTCATAGTCATGAAAATACAGAAAAATCTTTAAATGAGAAGGTATGTCCAAACATTTGGTCTGTACTCTATATATATATATATATATATATATATATATATATATAGATACAAATATATAGATATATATAGTTTATTTGGGTAAGAAATACAGTATATGCTTCTTAACCCCTTAGTGACCAATAGACGTCTTTTTACTGACCTGCAATATAAGAGACTAGCGTTCCCCAACAGCTGACAATCCTGTAACTGTCACCTGTGCACTAAAGCTGACAACTTACGGCATTAGCCACGATCAGTGTTGGCACCAACCATGGACGTTTAACCCCTTAGATTCTGCTGTCAATAGTGACTACAGAATCTAAATAGTTAACAGAGTGTAGGTGCTCCCTCTTTAAACTCATCAGCACCCAGAGATCTTGATTGTGTGGTCTTGATGTTTGCTATGGCAGGTAACAGCCAAATAATGGCCTTAGCGTCTGCCGGCTATAGTGGCCTGTTCAGAAGTTATCAAAATTTAGGTGGTAAAAATAAACTTTTTCATTCCTGTCATGTCACTTTCCATTACTTCCTGAAATGAACCAGAAGGGTTAATGAACTACCTGAAAGCAATTTTAAATACGATGAGGGGTGCAGTTTTTAAAATGGTATGACTTTTGAGTGGTTTCCAAAATATAGGATCGTCAAAGTAACTTCAAAACTGTACAGGTCCCTATAAAAATAAGTCTTGTAAATTTCCTTGAAAAAATGAAAAATTACTGCTACATTTTTAAACCTTCTAAAATGCTGACAAAATGAAACAACACTTTACAAATGGTGCTAATGTAAAGCAGACATGAAGGAAATGTTATTTATTAATGTTTTTGTGTGGTATGACTATTGGGATTAACCCCTTAGCGCTTAATGATGGACACTGCACGACATGAGCGGGTTTAAATTACCGCTCCTTGCCGTGCAGTGTCCGTCATATGTTTGTACTATCACAGCGTGTAAACACGCTGTGCCAGTTAAGTGCCGACAGCTGTCTGTGACAGCTGAGTGGCACGAGAAGGGGTGCAGGGACCTGTGCCATCGGTCCCTGCACCCAGATCACTGTGATCGGTCAGTCAGTCAGCATGATGGAGCAGGAGACGCTGAAATTTCAGCGTCTGCTGCTCTTTCAGTTCCGGAGCTCAGTACTGCTAGTGGCTGAGCTGCGGCACTAAACAGCCAGGAGCGGTGTCAGTGCCGCCCCTGGCTGTTAACCCCCTGAACGCTGCGATCGAGCGCGATCACAGTGTTCAGGAGGCAAACAGAGGGCTGGGAGCTCCCTCTGTCTTCAGGTCGGTGCCCCCGAGACGTCAACGAGGGGGCCTGACCTTTGCCATTGGTACCTGGGGTCGTCATGATGACCCCCAGGTCATTAGGCTTCGGAAAGCTCCAGAGACCAATGCACAGCATAGTCTCAGGAGCTTTCAATATATACTGCTCAAAAAAATAAAGGGAACACTTAACTTGGAATATAACTCCAAGTAAATCCAACTTCTGTGAAATCAAACTGTCCACTTAGGAAGCAACACTGATTGACAATCAATTTTACATGCTGTTGTGCAAATGGAATAGACAATAGATGGAAATTTTTGGCAATTATCAAAACTAATGTTGATAGAGCACTAAAATGCTCAGGTGCTCGAAGCTCGGGCCAAGCTCACCGGGATACTCAGGTGCACGACCCGAGCAACGAGCCCAATGTTAGTCTATGGGAGACCCGAGCATTTTTGTGGCGGCACCCCCGGCAGTCTGTAGAAAGCCTAAAAAGTGCCCAAAACGATAGTGACAGTGCTCAAATGACATGGGGACAGCATGGGGATCGCCCCAGGAAGCATTTCAGACCCCCAGGTCACTGCTGTCAACAACGTGGTCAGAGGTATTAAGTAACTTTTACGAGCTCACAATAAAACGTTCAAAAACGAAACTGAAACTGCTTTCCTGTGAAATATGTTAAGGAACATCCTTTCCAGGGTAAAGACTTGTGTATAAGGTAAAATAAATAACCAAAAACAAAAATACTCCTCCACACCTTGGGCTATGTTCACAAGTAGCATTTTTGATGCGTTTTTGCACTTTTGCATTGCTTTCAACCGTGACTAATGCATTCACCGGGAAATGTCATTTTAGCATTTACAACCTTATCTGTCCATGTGCTGTGTGACACATGCATACAACGCTGAAAAGACATGGGAACAGCATGGGGAAAACCCCTGGAAGCATCTCTGACACCCAGGTCACTGCCTAAAAGTGTGCCATTCAGAAGTGATCCTTGCCACATCAGAAGATGCAGACTTGCAACTATCCCCGTGCAAGTCCTTGTCCAAGGACAGTGTTCAATTGTACCTCCCCATTCCTTGCAATGCAAATGCAAGTATGCAGCCTGCCACGCACCCACCCCCAGGCTACAATACCATACTGCTTGCTTGCACTTGAAATTGGGCCTTTAAGGCATGTGGAGGCGGAATCTGGCCACCACGTCATGGCTGCATCGGCGGCCTGGTATCCATACTCGGTCCCCAGCCGCCTCGCGGCCGGGTGCCCACACATGGTCCCCATGGTGTCCATTAACAGTCCCCAGCCTCCCCTATTTGTCCCGGTGCACCTTATACACAAGCGCGCATACCAAAACATTACCTGTGCCCTCCCCAGTGCATTTAGTGGGAAGGACAGCCTAACCACAAACATGTGGACAAGTGAATGTGGCCAGGGATGGTCCATCTCACTGATGCCTTTACACTGGGTTAATATTGTGGAAGCCGGGACACAGTTGGACACTGGGATGCAACACGTCCTCCAGACATAGAGTATTGCAGGTCCTGGGTCAATCAGGCTTCAACACAAAGTTCAGAAGGTATACAGCAGCAGTGGTCGGCCTCCTACACAATGAGTAAATTATTCATGATCATGAGTCCATCCATCTCCTTAGCTTTCTGTTCCTTGGAATGCAAGCGCATGTATGTAGTAGCGTCAAGGCCTGAGGTGGTCAGTATTTTGGCGCATATCCTACCTACTCCAAGGATTGCTGGATGTTTTCCTGCTACTATCCCAGTTCTATAACTCACGTTAAAACAAAGCTTCAGGTGATGAATGATGGATGAGGTGGTGGCAAAGGAGAAAGAGCAGGAGCAACAGGGACCAATCACATCAATATCAGGCCCGTAAACCACACATGTCTTGTAGGATATGTTTCTGTACCAAATGGAGCAGTTCGGCGACACAGTTATAGGGCATACAGTGAGTGCAATGCCTACCAAAAATTTTGAGGCACTCCAATGCCCCTTGAAAGTGACATGGAGGTCAGGTGGCCTTAACTAAACCGTTTTTTCCATTTATAGCAACTGTGTCTCCTGTACACTGTTGGCCTAAGCAGTGAATTGAAGGCTTTCCAAAAATTATGAGGAACTGCAATGCCCCTTGAAACAGACGTGGATTACAGCGTACTGAAAACCTTCTATGCATTATTGGGGAGAGGGTCTCCCTTAGTGTTCACCTATGCATTGAAAAGCAAAAGCTAACTAAAATTAGCAGGAAATGCAATGCCAGTTGGAAGAGTCATGGAGGTTAGAGTTAATAAAAACAACATTTAAATGCCCCTTGGAAGAGCTGTGGAGTTCATAGTGGTTTAACAAGATGGTTTTAATGCCCCTTGGAAGAGACATGGAGGTCACAATAGCTTAACAAGATGGTTTTAATGTCCCTTGGAAGAGACGTGGAGTTCAGAGTGGTTTAACAAGACGGTTTTAATGCCCCTTGGAAGAGATGTGGAGGTCAGAGTTGTTTAACAAGACGGTTTTAATGCCCCTTACAAGAGCCATGCAGTACAGCATATTAAAATCATTATTCCCATTATTGGGGAGTGGGTCACCCATAGTCTTTGCCTATGCCTTCCAAGCAATAGCTGCCAAAAATTAGGACGGAGGAATTTGCAATGCCCCTTACAAGAGCCATGCAGTACAGCATGTTAAAAACATTATTTCCATTATTGGGGAGAGGTTCTCCTATAGTCTTTGCCTATGCCATCCAAGCAAAAGCTGCCAAAAATTAGGACGGAGGAACTTGCAATGCCCCTTACAAGAGCCATGCAGTACAGCATATTAATACCATTATTCCCATTATTGGGGAGTGGGTCTCCCATAGTCTTTGCCTATGCCTTCCAAGCAAAAGCTGCCAAAAATTAGGATGGAGGAACTTGCAATGCCCCTTACAAGAGCATGCAATACAGCATGTTAAAAACATTATTCCCATTATTAGGGAGTGGTTCTCCCATAGTCTTTGCCTATGCCTTCCAAGCAAAAGCTGCCAAAAATTAGGACGGAGGAACTTGCAATGCCCCTTACAAGAGCCATGCAGTACAGCATATTAAGAACATTATTCCCATTATTGGGGAGTGAGTCTCCCATAGTCTTTGCCTATGCCTTCCAAGCAAAAGCTGCCAAAAATTGGGACGGAGGAACTTTCAATGCTGGCAACATGGATCACGGTCACCCTGGTGGTATAGTGGTGGTGGAGGCTGCGGATAAGGAGAAGAGCAAAAGACAGCCGAAATGAGGAAGCGTATACCCATGTGTGGGTGTGAAGCGGTGCATGGGAATACACCTCCCGAAATAACACAGTGGATTTGACTTTATGTTACACTGCTGTCATTTGGTGGTGATGAGAAGTCTGGCCCAATCCAGCCCTTGTTCATTTTGATAAGGGTTAGCTTGTTAGTATTGTCAGTTGACAGGCGAGTGCGCTTATCAGTTATAATACCCCCAGCGGCACTAAAAACACGCTCCGATTACACGCTAGTGGCAGGGCAGGCCAGGACCTCCAAGGTGTACAGAACGAGTTCATCCCAAGTGTCCAGCTTGGATACCCAATAATTAAAAGGCACAGAGGAATCACGGAGGATGCTGGTATGGTCGGCAAGGTACTCCCTCACCATCTTTTGAAACTTTCCACTCCTTGTGAGAGTACCCCACGCCTCAGGGCCTGTAAGCTGGGCGGGTCTCAAAAAACTGTCCCAGAACGTTGACAGTGCTCCCCTGCCTCTGCTGGATAGGAGTTGCGTCTCTCTCGCCTGTACGCCTTGGTTGGGCAACGAACTGTGACCTTTGCCGCTAGCGTGTTCAGATGGGAATTTTTTTAACAGTTCTGCAGCAAGGGCCTTCTGGTACTGCCCAATTTTTGTAGACCTCTACACCTCAGGAATAATAGAGTGAAAGTTCTCCTTGTAGCGGGGGTCTAAAAGTGTCATCAGCCAGTAATGACTGTCACCCAACATTTTGACAACGCGAGGGTCACGGTTAAGGCAGTGTAACATAAAGTCAGCCATGTGTGCCAGACTGGTAACGGGCAAGAATTCCGTGTGATCAACAAGATGACGACTGACCATGCTCTCCTCCTCCTCCTTCTCCCGCAGTCATCAGGCCACCTACGCTGTACCGAGGGTATGACAATTGTACATGTACTACTGTCTACAGTGCATGATACCAGCTCCTATTCTTTCTCCTCCTCCTCCTCCTTCTCTCCCTCATTGTCCCCCAATGCACGTTGGGATGGTAATAGGCTGGGCTGTGTGTAATCGACCGCTACGGCTTCTTGATCTATCTCATCCTACTCTGGCTGCAATGCCTCCTCTTTAATTCTCCGCAGAGAGAATTGCAAAAGACAGAGAAGTGGGATGCTGACGCTAATGATGGCGTCATCGCCACTCACCATCTTGGTAGACTCCTCAAAGTTTGTCATGATGGTCCATATGTCAGACAGGTCCATCCCTGAGGTCTTATGTGTGGAGTCTAACCGGAATATCGACGGCCTTGTTGCAGCTGGTACTCCACAACTGCTCTCTTCTGCTCGCAAATCCTTTGCAACATGTGGAGGGTAGAGTTCCAACGTGTGGGGACATCACACACCAGTCGGTGTGCCGGAAGCTGCAAACGCTGCTGCAACACGCAGCAAGGCGGCGGAAGCTGTAGCTGACTTCTGAAAAAGAGCTGACAGGCGGCGTAGTTTGACGAGCAGATCTGGCAACTCGGGGTACGATTTAAGAAACCGCTGAACCACGAGGTTAAGCACATGAGCCAGGGATGGTACGTGTGTGATCTCGCCTCGCCTCTGAGCCGCCAATAGGCTACGGCCATTGTCACACACGACCATGCCTGGATGTAGGTTCAGCGGTCTCAGCCACGGATCTGCCTGCTCTTTCACAGCTGTCCACAACTCACAAGCAGTGTGAGGTTTATCACCTAAGCTTATGAGTTTCAGCACAGCCTGTTGCCGCTTGGCTGAGGCAGTACTGCAGTGCTTCCAGCTTGTAACTGATGTGGTGATATCTGAGATGGAGACTGAACATGGGGAGGAGGAGGAGGATGATGCACAGGAGCTGTACACTGTGGGGGCAACTCTGACTGATATAGGGTCCCGCAATCCTCAGTGTGGGGAGGATGTGTTCCATGCAAAGGTCCGACTGGGTCCCAGCTTCCACTATGTTTACCCAGTGTGCCGTCAGGGAGATGTACCGTCCCTGGCCACAAGCACTTGTCCACGTGTCCTTTGTCAGGTGGACTTTACCAGTAGCTGCGTTGTTCAGGGCATGGCAGATGTTTTGGGACATGTGTTTGTGTAGTGCGGGGATGGCACACCGGGCAAAATAGTGTCGGCTGGGGACCGAATACCGAGGGACAGCCACCGCCATAAGGTTGCAGAAGGATTACGTCTCCACCAGCCTAAAAGGCAGCATTTCCAACGCAAGCAGTCATGAAATGTGCGAATTTAGGACTGTGGCCTGTGGGGCGTTGGCTGTGAATTTTCACTTTCGCTCAAAGGTCAGGGATATGGACAATTGAACGCTGCGGTGGGACGTGGACGTGGACGTTGATGCTGTTTCTTGAGAAACTGCCATAACAAGTGAAAACTGAGAGGAGGGGGCATCTTTGCATGCAGTATGGACAGGGGATTGCCTTGCACGCACAACAGGGGGTTCTCTTACATGCACAACAGCGGAAGAAGCAGTGGTGACCCCCGCTGATACTGGTCGAGGACCCTGGGGTTCGACCCACAAAGTCGGGTGCTGTGCTGACATGTGCCTGATCATGCTGGTGGTGGTCAGGCTGGTAGTTTTGTCACCCCTGCTGATGCTGGCCTGGCAGGTGGTATAAATGGCCTTTTTTGGGTTATCAGCAGAGTCTTTAAAAAAATTCCAGACTCTGGAAGACATACCGTTTGTACTGGCAACGTCCCTCATGTTTGTGTTACGGGGAACGGTTGCCGGCATTCTGTCTGCGGCCACCACACTGCTTCTTCCTCCCTGTTGGGGTACTCTGCCTCCCATCCCTGTGTGCTGCTGGCCTTGCCCTGCGTGTCCTCCTGCCATGTTGGGTCAGTTACTAGATCATCCACCACCTCCTCCTCTTCCACTTCCGCACCACGGTCCTCCTCCTCACTTCGTGGCAATTGTGTCTCGTCATCGTCCACCTCTTGTGACAAATTGCCAGCGTCGCCTTCCTGTGGCCATGGCTGTTCAAATATTTGGCCATCGCTACATGGGATCTCCTCTTCCACCACTTCAATCAGAGCAGGCGAGGGGCCCAAATATGGAAATGGACCAGTGAACAGCTCTTCAGAGTGTCCAACTGTGGGATCAGTTGCTGTCTGACGACACTCGGCATGGTGGGAGGAAGGAGCATCAGGGTGAGGAGGAGTATGCGGTTGAGACTCACGGCTACTAAGAGTTGACCGTGTCTAAGACAGACTGGAGGTGGTGGTGCCCAGGTAACTGGAAGTATTATCTTCTATCCAATTAATAACCTGTTCACACTGATCAGTTTGCAATAGTGGTGCTGTTGTGTGCTTCCCTAGTAATTCGGTCAAGAACTGGGAGCAAGAAGATGTGGCTGTTGGTTGTGGCACATTTTCACCTTGGCCATGGCCCCGTCCTCTGCATGCACCATCACCAGAACGTCCAGTTCCACGTCCCTTGCCACGCGCCTTGCCCATTGTAAATGAAGTAAAATAGCTTACACTCGCACTATCAATGGCAAAAGGGTAATAAAAAGGAGATTTGAACCGTGGAAGAGGAAAACCACAGTTCTAGTTATCTGGCCTACACCAGACTCTTTTAAACAGATGCATTTGTGTCTGAACAGTCAGCGAGACACTCAAAATGTTTTATTTTATGCAAAAAAGGCAAAAAAGTGGATAATACAGAGATTTGAACCGTGGAACTGCAAAACAACAGTTCTAGTTATCTGGCCTACACCAGACTCTTTTAAACAGATATATTTGTGTCTGAACAGTCAGTGAGAAACTCAAAATGTTTTTTTTATGCAAAAAAGGCAAAAAGTGGATAATACAGAGATTTGAAGCGTGGAACTGCAAAATCACAGTTCTAGTTATCTGGCCTGCCCCAGACTCTTTTAAACACATATATTTGAGTCTGAACAGTCAGCGAGACACTAAAAATGTTTTTTTATTTTTATGCAAAAAAGTGGATAATACAGAGATTTGAAGCGTGGAACTGCAAAACCTCAGTTCTCGTTATCTGGCCTACACCAGACTCTTTAAAACAGATATATTTGTGTCTGAACACTCACAGAAACACTGAATTTTTTTTTTTGGGCGGGGGGAATACCAAAAGGTTAATAAGATAGGTATTTGTACAGTCTGACTGAGGAAAAAAAAAAGAGGATTTAGATTAAAAAAAAGATTTTTCCTTGCCCCTGAGACCTGGGGCTAAGTCCAGCAATTTGAGCAGCGGTAGCACACAGTACTGTAATGCAGTGTTTGTTGGTATAACCACTGCATCTCCTATACATCTTCATGACAATACATTATACAAGTGAAAAAAGTGAAAGTCCAATAGTGGGACTAAGAAAAAAAGTTTAAAAAAAAAATTGTAAAAATCTAAAAAAAAAATGTAAAAAAAAATATATATATATATTACACTAATAAATACAGATTTTTAGGTAAACAAAAATTAAAATAAACAAAAAAGTACACATATTTGGTATCGCCGTGTCCAGAATGACCCAACCTATAAATGTGTTATACTAGTTAACCCTTTCAGTGAACAGCGTAAAAAAAAACCACATGAGAAACTATGACTTTTCATCATACCGCTGGAAAAAAGAGGAATAAAACGCGATCCAAAAGCTAGATGAAAATAAAAATGGTACACGTGAAAACGTAATCTTGTCCTGCAAAAATCAAGCTGCCATACAGCTCCATCAGCCGAAAAAATTAAAAAGATACAGCGCTCAGAATAAAGCGATCCAAAGATAATTGCTTTTTCTAGAAAAGTTTTATTATGTAAATGTGGTACCGCTGTAAACGTACTGACCTGAAGAATAAAGCTGCCTTATCAATTTTACCACACAAGTAACAACGAAAAAAAAAATCCTGAATTACTGGTTTTTATTCATTCTGCCTCCCAAAAATCAGAATAGAAAGCGATCAAAAAATTTAATTTGCCCGAAAATGGTACCAATAAAACGTCAACTTGTCCTGCAAAAAACAAGCTGTCACAAGACTCTGTTGGCCGAAATATGGAAAAATTATAGCTCTCTAAATATGGCGATGCAAACATCACTTTTTGCAAAAAATCCCCGTCTTTTAGTGAGTGACAGCTGTCAGTCATAAAAACCAGATATAAATCTGGCATAGCTGTAATCGCTCCGACCTGAAGAATAAAGTCGCCTAATCACTTTAATACTGCACGAGGAATGGCATAAAAAATAAATAAAACCAATTCTTCACCTGCTGCAGATTTGTTTATTCTGCCTCCCAAAGATCGCAGTAGGGCTCGGCTCACATTTATCCTGTGCTTTGCGCTGAGCACTTACACCGGGGTTTCCGTGTAAATCTCTGAAATAAGTGATTCAGACGGAACCCCTGATGGAAGATTCCCTGTAATGAGGCAGATGGAGGCACTGTGGATGCCGTCCGGCCTATGATTCGACGGTGTTCATCTTTTTCGGCGTAAATAAAAGCCCGGTTAGCCACAGTTTTGTGCACCTCTCAAAAGAAGGATAATGCTGAACAGAGGCAGACAGAGTCCAGAGTAACTCTGCTGCGTCATCTCATTATAGTGAATGGATCTCAAAGGGATTTCATCTGAATCACGTCATTCGGAGATTTAGATGGAAACCCCAAAGTAAGTGCTCAGCGTAGAGCGCCGAATAAATGTGATCTAAAATATTATGTAAAATGTTCCCAATAAAAGCTTCACATAAAAGCACCCACTCAGGTCTGTCATGTGTTAATGGAAATATAGGGGGCTTCCACATTACTGGTAGTACAAAGGCTCTGGAATAGCTTAATGGCTCCTTGCCCCCCAAAACAAATTCAGCAAATTCTGTGCTCCCAAATCCAAATCCCCTGTCGCTTCTGAGCACTGCAGTGTGTCTAAATAACATTTAGAGTCCACATGTTTGGCAGAGGTATTATTTCCAAAATGGGGTCACTTGAGGGGGAATTCGGGTCTTCAAGCATTTAGGGGCTCTGTATATAGAGTTCACAAACTATTCTAGGAAAATCTGCGCTCCAGGAGGCAAATAGTACTCCCGAGTGTTGCCATTTGGCCAAGCAGTACTGTACAGCCACATATGAGGTATTGCCACATTCAGCAGAAATTCTGGGACAAATTTTGGTGCCATTTTTATCCATTATCCCAGGGTGAAAATGTAAAATCTGGGGCTAAAACAAAATTTTTGCAGTAAAAATGTAATTATTTTTTCATCACTGCCCAATGGAATAAAATTCTGTGACCCACCTGTGGTGTCAGTATGATCATTACACCCCTAGATGAATTCATTGAGAGGTATAGTTTGTAAAATGGGGTCATTTATGGGGGAATCTGCTGTTATGGCACCTCAGGGGATCTCCAAGTGGGTCATGTCACCCTCAAACCATAAGAGTAAAATCTGTACTATAATATGGTGCTCCTTTATTTCTGACCTTTGCACTGTGCCTCAGAAGTAGCTGCCAATTACATGTAGGGTATTGGCGTACTCAGGAGAAATTGCACAACAAAATGAGAGGTCAATTTTCTCCAGTTACCCTTGTGAAAATAAAAAAATTGGGGCTAAAAGAAAATGTTTGTGATTTTTTTTTATTTTCACGGCTCTACGTTATAAACTTTTGTGAAGCACCCGGGGGTTCAAAGTGCTCACCACACATCTAGATAAGTTCATTGAGGGGTCTAGTTTCCAAAATCTGGTCACTTGGGGGGGGTTTCTGCTGTATAGGCACATCAGGGGCTCTCTAAATGCGACATGGCGTTCATTGATTATTCCAGCAAATTTTGAATTCAAAAAGTCAAATTCCCTTCCGAACCCTGCCGTGCACCCAAACAGTGGTTTTCCGCCACATATAGGATATCAGCGTGCTCAGGAGAAATTTCACAACAACTTTTGTGGTCCACTTTCTCCTATTACCCTTGAGAAAATAAAAAATTTGGGGCTAAAATAAAATTGTGTGATTTTTTTTTTCACGTCTTTATGTTTTAAACTTCTGTGAAGCACCTGGGGGTTCAAGGTGCTCATCACAAATCTAGATAAGCTCATTGAGGGGTCTAGTTTCCAAAATGGGGTCACTTGTTGGGGGTTTCCACTGTTTAGGCACATCAGGGGCTCCCCAAAAGCAACATGGCTTTCGCTGATTATTCAAGCAAATTTTGAATTCAAAAAGTAAAATGGCGCTCCATCCTTTCTGAACCCTGCCGTTAAATGATCATTTTTTTCTTCCTCATTGTATCAGTTCCTGTGAAGCACCTGAAAGGTTAATAAATTCTTGAATGTGGTTTTGAGCACCTTGAGGTGTGCAGTTTTTAGAATGGTGTCACTTTTGGGTATTTTCTGTCATATAGACACCTCAAAGTCCCTTCAAATGTGATGTGGTCCTTAAAAAAAATGGTTTTGTAAATTTTGTTGGAAAAATGATAAATCGCTGGTCAACTTTTAACCCTTATAACTTCCTATCAAAAAAAAAATTTGGTTCCAAATGTGCTGATGTAAAGTAGATATGTGGGAAATGTTATTTATTAACTATTTTGTGTGACATATCTCTCTGATTTCAGGGCATAACAATTCAAAGTTTGAAAATTGCAAACTTGTTAACATTTTTGTAAAATTTCTGTTTATTTTACAAATAAATGCAAGTGATATCAAATAAATTTTACCACTATCATGAAATACAATATTTCACGAAAAAACAATCTCAGAATCAGGGGGATCCGTTGAAGCGTTCCAGAGGTATTACCTCATAAATTGTCACTTGTCAGAATTGAAAAAATTGGCCCGGTCATTATCCTACGAAGTGACTCGATCCTTAAGGGGTTAAAGGTATAGTGATTTAAAGTTTGAAAATTGCAATTTTTAAAAAATTTTTGTAAAATTTCTGATGTTTTTATAAATAAACGCAAAACATATCAACCTAAATTTACCATTATTATAAAGTATCATGTGTCACAAAAAACAATCTCAAAATCAATGGGATATGTTAAAGCTTTCCAGAGTTATTACTACATAAAGTGACACTGGTCAGATTTAAAAAAATTGGTCTGGTCACTAAGAGGTTAAAGTTGTATTAGGGCAAATAGGAACCTCCCGGCTTTCCCACAAAATACTGCATTATTGTGTTATCATTAGTGATGAGCGAGCATGCTCGATACTGCTCGGTGCTCGCCCGAGCATCTCACTGCTCAAGATGCTCGGCGCTTGCCGAGTATTTTCGGGGTTGCTGAGCAGGAGCTGAGGTCCCCTCCCTGCATGTTTGGCATTCTTTAGAGCATCAATCAACATGCAGGGATGCAGGGATTGTCTGCCACACACTCTAATGCCGCAGTCATGTTGGTTGTGGCATTACAGTGATTGGCAGGCCGCACAGCGTCATCAGGTCTATATCAGACCTGGCGCCGCCATGCGTATCACAGTCAATCCGGAATCAGACAGTGTAGGGAGTTTCTAGTTAATTTAGGTATACCAGACTATATTAGAGACACATATACTGTACATCTCAACTAACAGTACTTCTGAGGACTAATCCAGCTCCAGTTATCTCAGTGCTAGGCAGGCAGAAAGGGTATATAACAGACTGTAGTGCACATAGCCAGAGTGTCCATTCCAGTTCTGTCTGCTGATGCTTTTACAGATATTTGTAGAAATAGCCCCAAGTATCAGGGGCCAGGAATCATTTTTTTTTTATCTTAATCCTAATTATTTGCTTAAATATCAATCCAGAGAACACAGTTTTTCTGTGCCATTTGCTTGTTGGCACTGCAGAATACACCCAGGTCCTTTCCATATTACAGTGCTAAAAATCCATCTATTTAAAACTGTGGTTTGTCCGTCACACGGATCACATATAATTGCGCTGAAAATATTGCCATTTCTGGGCTCCATTGAAATTTTTCTGCAGTGTGTCAGCGAAATTATTGACACGGGGTCGGCGCTGTTAAAAATAGTTACCTACAGGCCAGCTATTTAAAACTGTGGTTTGTCTGTCACACGGATCACATATGATTGCACTGTAAATATTGCCATTTCTGACCTCCATTGAAATTTTGTTGCAGTGTGTCAGTGAATTTATTGACATGAGGTTGGCGCTGTTAAAAATAGTTACTTACAGACCAGCTATTTAAAACTGTGGTTTGTCCGTCACACGGATAACATATAATTGGGCTGAAAATATTGCCATTCCTGGCCTCCATTGAAATTTTGTTGCAGTGTGTCAGTGAACTTATTGACACTATGTCGGCGCAGTTAAAAGTAGTTACCTACAGGCACTGCAGAATACACCCAGGTCCTTTCCATATTACAGTGATAAAAATCCATCTATTTAAAACTGTGGTTTGCCTGTCGCACGGATCACATATAATTGCGCTGAAAATAATGCCATTTCGGGCCTCCATCGAAATTTTGTTGCAGTTTGTCAGCCAACTTATTAACACGAGGTCAGCGCTGTTAAAAATAGTTACCTACAGGCCAGATATTTAAAACTGTGGTTTATCTGTCACACAGATCGCATATAAGTTTGCTCCAAATTCAGCCATTTGTAATGAGCGTGGAAGATATTGTCCTCCATTTAAAATGGTCAAGGCACATGGCAAGGGATGGGGAACTGGACGTGATGGTGCATGCAGAGGCCGAGGCCGTGGGCAAGCTGAAATTGTGCCACAGTAAACTCCCACATCTTCTCGCTCGACCTTCCTGTCCCAATTAATAGGGGATCTCAGAACACCACTATTGAACACAGAGCAGTGTGAAAAGGGTATTGGTTGGATAGCAGATAATTCTTCCAGTCACTTAGCCACCACCACCACCACCCTGCCTTCCACTCGGTCAAGTCTCAGTAGCAGTGAGTCTGGACCGCATATTCCTCACCCTGAAGCTCCTTCCTCTCACCATGCTGAGTGCCCGGAGTCAACTGATCCCACACTTGGACACTTAGAAAAGCTGTTCACTTTTCCATTTGTAAATTCGGGCCTCTCGCCCAGCCAGCTTCACGCGTGTCAAGAGGAAAACGTGTGTAGCGATGCCCAAATATTGGAGCAGCCAGGGCCGACTCCAGGTTTTTCTGGGCCCCGGGCGAAAGAGTCTAAGTGGGCCCCTTTAACATATACCACGATTCATGATGCAGAGATACCGCAGAGAAATAAAGGTATATTACAATGCTGAAGATTTCACTTCTTACATTACATGAGGGATATCTATTCCACAATAGCTCAGAACCCGGCGAATCGCTCCACACAGTATACTGGCCCCCATAAAATTCTCCATACAGAATACTGGCCCCCATAAAACGCTCCGTACAGGGGATACTGGCCCCCATAAAATGCTCTGTACAGGATACTGGTCGCCTTGTAACGCTCCATACAGGATACTGACCCCCATATAATGCTACTTGCAGGCTGTTCCCCCCTTATAATTCCCCATGCAGTCTGTTCCCCCCCTTATAATGCCCCATGCAGGATGTCACCCCCCATATAATGCCCCATGCAGGATGTCATTTCTCCCCCCAATATAATGCCCCATCCAGGATGTCACCCGCCATATACTGGCCCATGCAGGATGTCACCCCCCATATAATGCCCCATGCAGGATGTCATCCCCCCCATACAATGCCCCATGCAGGATGTCACCCTCCATATACTGCCCCATGCAGGATGTCACCCCCCTCTTTATAATGCCCCATGCAGAATGTCAATCCCCCTTATAATGCCCCATGCAGGATGTCACCCACCCATATAATGCCCCATGCAGGATGTCACCCCCCCACCATTATAATGCCCCATGCCTCCATACATTGAAAAAAATCAAATACTCACCTCGATCCTCCTCACCTGCTGCCGCTGCTCTGGTCCAGACTCCAGCGTTGCCAGAATCTTCCCGCTCTGCGCTGCCTGTGATGGCTCAGGGGAGGGCGTTGTGGAAAGATGTCACCGCACCCTCTGACCTGAGACGTCATAGAGAGTGTAGAGAGGGAAGACAGTGGATCTGTGGAGGCACGGGGAGAGGTAAGAATCCAATTGCCGGGGCCCTGAGCAAGCGGGGGAGAAGGACAGGCGCTGGGCTTTCCTCTGCTCATGGGTCCCATAGCGCACCGGTGTGCCCGATGGTGAGTGGGCCCCCCTGCCTACTCAGGGCCCCGGCACTTGCCTGGGTGAGCCGGGTGCTAACGCTGGCCCTGGGAGCAGCCATGGTCAAGGTGACGGTGGTTTTAGTGCAATTACTGTCGCAAGAGGTGGATGATGATGAGACACAGTTGCCAGAAAGTCAGGAGGAAGACCAGGATGCGGAAGTGGAAGACGAGGTGGTGGATGATATAGTAACTGATCAAACCTGGCAGGAGGACATACAGAGCAAGGACAGCAGCACACAGGGGGAGGGAGAAGAGCTGTTCATTCTTTCATTTATAGATTCGGGCCTCTCTCCTGATCCACTTGAAGCGGGACAAGATTAGATTGCATGTAGCGATGCCCAAATATTTGAGCAGCCACAAGTCATATGAAGGCGATGGTGGGAAAGTGTCACAAGAGGTGGACGATGATGAGACATAATTGCCAGAAAGTCAGAAGGAGGACCAGGGTGGGGAAGTGGAAGACGATGTGATGGATGATATAGTAAAAGACCCAACCTGGCAGGGTGACTTGCAGAGTGAGGACAGCAGCACACAGGGGGAGTGAGGCAGAGCACCCCAATAGGTAGGAAGAAGCAGTGTGATGGCTGCAGACAGAAGGTGGCCAACCAATCCCCGTAACACCAACACGACGGAAGTTGCCAGTACAACTGTTGGGTCTTCCCGAGTCTGGTTGTTTTTTAAAGACTCTGCCGATAACCTCAAAAAGACCATTTGCACCACCTGCCTGGCCAGCATCAGCAGGGGTAGCAAAACTACCAGCCTGACCATCACCAGCATGATCAGGCACATGTCAGCAAAGCACCCGACTTTATGGGCCGAACCCCAGGGTCCAGGAACAGTGTTTGCTGGTGACACTACTGCTTCTTCCACTGTTGTGGGTGAAAGCCAATCCCCTATTTATAGTGCATGCGAAGATGCCTCCAGCCCTGCACCTGTCGTTGCACACTCTCAACTAGTACCATCAGCAAGCACGTCCTTGTTCCAGCGCAGCGTTCAGTTGTCCATATGTTCCCATTCCTTGGAACGTAAGTGCAAATACGCAGCAAAATGCCCCACAGGCCTCAATACTAAATTCTCACATTTTGCGAATGCTTGCGCTCGAAATGTTGTCTTTTAGGCTCGTGGAGACGGAAGCTTTCCGCAACCTAATGGCAGTGGCAGTCCCTCGGTACTTGGTCCCCAGCCGCCACTATTTCTCCCGTTGTGCCGTCCCCGCAATACACGAGCTTGTGTCCCACAACATTAGCCATGCCCTCAACAACTCTGTTACTGGTAAAGTCCACCAAACCATGGACACGTGGACAAGTGCTTGTGGGCTGAGACGGTACACCTCGCTGACGGCACACTGGGTTAACATAATGAACGCCAGGACCCAGTTAGACCTTGGGACAGAACAAATCCTCCTGACGCTGAGGATTGCGGGCCCTAAGTCAATCAGGGTTGCCCCCACAATCTATAGCTCCTGCACCTCATCCTCCTCAGCCTCCTCCTCCTCTTCAGCCTTCATCTCCGAAATGACCACATCAGTCACAATCTGGAAGCACTGCAGCACTGCCTCAGCCAAGCGGCAACAGGCTTTGCTGAAGCTAATATGCTTAGGTGACAAACCGCACAATGCTGAAGAGTTGTGGACAGCTCTGAAAGAGCAGGCAGATCTGTGGCTCACACCGCTGAACCTACAGCCAGTCATGGTCGTGTGTGACAATGGCCGGAACCTTGTGGCGTATCTGAGGTGAGATCATACATCAACCATGCCTGGCCCATGTGCTTAACCTCATGGTTCAGCGGTTTCTCAAAAGCTACCTGGAGCTGCAGGATCTGCTTGTCAAAGTATGCGGCCATTTTAGAAAGTCAGCTACGCTTCCGTCGCCCTTGCTGTGCTTCAGCAGTGTTTGCAGCTTCCGGCTCACCGACTGGTGTGTGATGTCCCCACACGCTGGAACTCTACACTGCAGGTGTTGGGAAGTATTTGTGACCAGCCATCGGTATTCAGTTCAGACTCCACGCATAAGACCTCCGGAGTAGACATGGATGTTAGACATCTGTAGCATCCTCCAAAACTTTGAGGACTCCACCAAGATGGTGAGCGGCGATGACATCATAATTAGCATCACCATCCCGCTTCTCTGTCTTCTAAAACGCTCTCTGTTCACAATCAAAGAGGATGCATTGCAGGCTGAGCATTAAGAGACGGAGCAAGGAACCATACAGGGTGATTCCACACAGCCCAGCCTCATCTCATCCCAACATGGATTGGGTGACATTGAGGAAGAGGAGGAGAAGGAGGAAGAACAGGAGCTAATTTTATGCGCTATATACTACCCTCACAACTGTCATACCGTCTGTTCAGCATGGATGGTCAGAGGACAGGGAGGAGGAGAGCATAGTCAGCCATCCTCTTGGTGAGGACACAGAAGTCTTGCCTGTTAGCAGTCTGGCATGCATGGCTGAGTTTTTGTTACGCTGCTTTTCCCGTGACCCTCGCGTTCTCAGAATTTGGGGTGACAGTCATTACTGGTTGGTGACACTTCTAGACCCACGCTACATGGAGAACTTTATTTCTCTTATTCCTGAGGTGGACAGGTATACAAAAATGGGGCAGTACCAGAAGGCCGTTGTTGTGGAACTATTAAAAAAATTCCCATCTGAAAACGCTGGCGGCAGAGGTCACAGTTCCTTGGACAACCAAGGAGTGCAGCCAAGAGAGACACAACTCCAATGCAACATAGGCAAGGGAACACTGTCAAAGTTCAGGGAGAGTTTTTTCCGCTGCTCCCATCACACAGGCCCTGAGGCGTGGGATACTCTCACAAGGAGTGCAAAGTTTCCAAAGATGTTAAGGGAGTACCTTGCCGACCATACCAACGTCCTCCGTAATTCGTCTGTGGCATATAATTATTGGGTATCCAAGCTGGACACGTGGAATGAACTAGCTCTCTATGCCTTGGAGGTCCTTGCCTGCACTGCCTCTAGCGTTTGATCAGAGTGTGTTTTTAATGCCGCTAGTGGAATTATAACAAATAAGCGCATCCGCCTGTCAACTGAAAATGCTGACAGGCTGGCTTTTATAAAAATGAACAAGGGCTAGATTGGGCCAGACTTCTCAACACCACCAAATGATAGCAGTGTAACATAAACTCAAATCTAGTGGCTTTTTTTGGGATGTGTATTCCCATGCACATTTTCACACCCACACATGGGTATACGCGTCCTGATTTTGGCTATTTGCTCTTGTCCTCCTCCTTGTCCTCATCCTCATCCTCCACCACCATATCACCAGGGTGACCGTGGTCCATGATGCAACACCCACATATTTTTTTTAAAGGTTGTTTATGATGCCCGTAAACAGAAAAATGCATACCCCCCAGGGGTAAATGTTTGTCAGCCCATGCACTTAATGGGCATTAAAAGTATAGGAGACCTGCTCCTTTCTAATGGGAACATTTTTTTATGAGGCCCTCCTCCATGTCTTTTGCAAGGTGCATTGGAGTGCATCCCAATTTTTTGCAGCCCTTGAATTCACTGCATAGGCCAATACTATGGGTGTTAGGCGTCGGGCATTTGCTAGATCCAAAATATCAGTGGATTCTATGGCCTCCCATTCTGGTCCAGCCAGGGCTGATGCTGCTCAGTATTGTCATCGGTCCCAATGCCTAGCTGGTGAATGAGATGTACAGGTTGTCTCTGGGTTCTTTGTTCCTAGCAACATGAAGCGTAGGTTGCGGAGGGAAACAGGACTGCTGCAGCCTAAGTCCAGGATTCACAGCACTGAGCGTGCCAGTGACATGGCGGACCATGATTGGTGGTTTGCGAGTCAGCTGATCCGGTGACCTGGCACCGCCTGATTGGTCGCGGGTGACATCACCAATAATGCGACGGTGGGCAGGGCTTAATCTTTAAATAGCCCGCCCACAAACATGGCGGCGCACTCTGATCATTGAGCTTTGATGGTGTTATTGTGTGGACCCTTGGTCGTTTGGGCTCCACCTGTGCTTTAGCTTCTGTTAGACAGGTTTAGCGGGGGATAGGCAGCCTTAGATGGAGGGAGGCAGGTAGCTTCGTCTGACAGTCTGGCTCCGACAAAGGGGTTGCAATACACCCAGAGCAGTCTGCAGATGCCGTATTCCCGGCACCGCCTGTAAGCCACGTGGAGAGATACTACTCAGTCTGGTAGCATGCCGGCTGGGAGCACGTATACGCTGGCGTGAATCACACACGCATCCTAGCGCCTGCTGCTTAGTCCCTGTGCAGTAAACAGGGCTACGGATACATTATTTGTCACACATCACTCGTGCAGTTAACGGAGATAGTGCAAATCCCTATTTCCATTCCGGTGTGCAGTAACACGGAAGGTGTTCGGCCGCAGACCTCCAGGCTGCATCGCGGACCTCGGGTTCGGTTGCTTTCCATTATTTAATAAAGTTGTTTGCAACCGTCCCCTTAACAATGGGAGACCCACTTCCTAATAATAGGAATATTTTTTTATGAGGTTCTCTACGTCTCTTCCAAGGGGCATTGTAGTGCCTCCCAATTTTTATTTCAGCCCTTGCATTCACTGTATAAGCCAACACTATGGGAGACCCACTTCCTAAAAATGGGAACATCGTTTTCAGGAGGCCCTCTGACCTCCATGTCTCTTCCAAGGGGCATTTTAGTGCCTCTCAATTTTTGGCAGCCCTTGCATTCACTGTATAGGCCAACACTATGGGAGATCCACTTCCAAATAATGGGAACATTTTTTCATGAGGCCCTCTATGTGTCTTCCAAAGGGCATTGGAGTGCCTTCCAATTTTTGGCAGCCCTTGCATTCACTGCATAGGTCAACACTATGGTAGACCCACTTCCTCAAAATGGGAACATTGTTTTCAGGAGACACTCTGACCTCCGTGTCTCTTCCAAGGGGCATTGGAGTGCCTCCAAATTATTGGAAACCCTTGCATTCACTGCATAGGCAAACACAATGGGAGACCCACTTCCTAATAATCGGAACATTGTATTCAGGAGGCCCTCTGACCTCCATGTCTCTTTCAAGGGGCATTGGAGTGCCTCCAAATTTTGGGCAACCCTTACATTCACTGCATAGGTGTAGCGTTGGCGTCCCTGCCTCCTGCTAGGCAGGGACGCTGTCCCCTCACCTCTCCACTCTGTGCCCAGCGTCTTCCTCCCGCTCTGCTGGCAGCGCGCGCTGCTTCCCGGCCACGGTGCTTAGGGCGCGCGCGCGCTCCCCCTCTCTTAAAGGGGCCGCGCGCGCCGTCCTAAGGAGTCCCCAGCCAATGGCCGGAGGACTTCGCCATATATAAGGGTCCTCCTCCAAAATGGAGGTGCCCGAGCAATGTTGTTGCAAAGCCTTCACTCTGCTTCAGCCCTCAGGTCCCGTTTCCAGTTACCTGCCAGTCACCTGCCAGATTCCTGCCTGTTACCTGCCAGTCACCTGCCAGATTCCTGCTTGATACCTGCCAGAGATCCGTTTACCTGATTGCAAGCCTGCGGTCTGACGGTCTGCCTTCCGACACCTGTCAGTCTGTCTATGGACCAGCCTGCCTGCTCACCTGGGAGCGCTCATCTGCTACCTGCCTGCTAGCCTGCCTGGAGGCTCCGCCGTCACTTGCCGTGACCACCTGCCTGTCCAGAGACTCTTGTCTGCTCACCTGGGAGCGCTCATCTGCTACCTGCCTGCTAGCCTACCTGGAGGCTCCGCCGTCACTTGCCGTGACCACCTGCCTGTCTAGAGACTCTTGTCTGCTCACCTGGGAGCGCTCATCTGCTACCTGCCTGCTAGCCTACCTGGAGGCTCCGCCGTCACTTGCCGTGACCACCTGCCTGTCCAGAGACTCTCGCCTGCTCACCTAGGAGCGCTCACCTGCTACCTGCTTGCTAGCCTACCTGGAGGCTCTGCCGTCACTAGCCGTGACCACCTGTCTGTCCAGAGACTCTCGCCCGCTCACCTGGGAGCGCTCACCAGTCACCTGCCTGCTGTCCTTCTACCCAGAGACAGTCCCTGTCACTTGCCGTGAGTACCCGTCCTTCTACCCAGAGACTGTCCCTGTCACTTGCCGTGACTACCTGCCCTTCTACCCAGAGACTGTCCCTGTCACTTGCCATAACTACCTGCCCTTCTACCCAGAGACTGTACCTGTCACTTGCCGTGACTACCTGCCGGTCTTCCCTGGGAGCCACCCGCTTCCTTACAAGGACCGCTGCCCACCAATACCATGGTATCCTGTCCCGGACCCCGGTTTTCTGCACCTCCTCGTTTCGGAGGTGACTCCGCTCAAGCTCGGGGCTTCATAAACCAGTGCACCCTGCACTTTGAACTCTTGTCCCACCAGTTTATCTCCGACCGGTCCAAAGTAGCCTTTATCATGTCCCACCTCACGGGGGAGGCTCTGACTTGGCTAAATCCTCTGTGGGAGAGAGGAGATCCCCTGGTGTCCGACCTGCCAGCCTTTCTCACGGCTTTCCGGAAAGTCTTCGACGAACCCGGACGGAAGACCTCATCCGCATCGTCTCTGCTACGCCTCCGTCAAGGAGATCTCACCGTGGGCCAATATGCCATACGGTTCCGTACCCTTGCTTCGGAGCTGGCCTGGGATAACGACGCTCTGGTGTCTGTCTTCTGGGAGGGTCTGTCCGGCCGTATTAAAGATGATTAAAGATGAACTCGCCGGTCGGGACATTCCTACCACTCTCGACGACTTAATAACACTTGCCACCCGGATTGACATCCGATTCCAGGAGCGCGCCAAAGAGGTAACCCGTGAGAGGAGGTTTCCACGTCTAGCCCCCACCTTCCAGAAACCCGTCACTCCCTCCGTTACTCCCCAGGCACACTCACCTGAGCATATGCAGGTTGACCAGACGAAGATGGTCAAAACCCGTCAAGACTTACGCCGTGCCGAGGGGAGCTGCTTCTACTGTGGCAGTAAGGAGCACCGGATCCGTTCCTGCCCAGAGAGGTCGGGAAACGCCTGTGTCTAGGATCGCTGAGAGAGGTCGCCCTAGACAAAAGTAAACCCTCTCCATCTCTGATGCTGTCAGTCTCTATCACCTGCGGAGAGAACCGCTATTTCGAACTGGCTCAACTTGACTCAGGAACTGCTGGAAATCTCATTTCTCAGTCTCTGGTAGAGAAATACCGCATTCCCACCAAACCTCTGGCCGTACCTTTATCTGTCGCCGCCGTGGATGGGGGCCTCTTACCACATCCCATCCAACTCATCACCGAATCCATAACTCTGCAGGTGGGAATGCTGCATTCTGAGAGCATCTCCTTTCATGTTCTGCCTGGACTCTCTCACGCACTCTTGTTAGGCCTACCTTGGCTCCAGAAACATGCACCCATTCTTGACTGGCAGACCGGAGAAGTCCTTCGCTGGGGACAGGACTGCCATAGGACTTGTCTAGTTCCCGTTCATCCTGCTCGTCCTTCTCCTACCCCAGTCAGTCTACCCGGTCTACTGGTTCCCTATTGGTCTTATGCGGATGTCTTCAATAAAAAAGAAGCAGAGACATTACCCCCTCATAGACCATACGATTGTCGACCTGATACCTGGCTCTACTCCTCCCCGTGGGCGTATCTACCCTTTGTCCGCAGCGGAGACCCGGTCCATGTCAGAATATATTGAGGAGAATCTGGCCCGGGGATTTATCCGGAAATCTACTTCCCCGGCGGGAGCAGGCTTCTTCTTCGTCAAAAAGAAGGATGGCTCACTCCGTCCATGTATAGATTATAGAGGCCTTAACCAGATTACAGTGAAGAATAAATACCCCCTCCCGCTCATTCCTGAATTATTTGACCGCCTGAGGGGGGCTAGAATCTTCACCAAACTGGATCTCCGTGGGGCGTATAACCTGGTCCGTATCCGTCAGGGGGATGAGTGGAAGACGGCATTCAACACCCGGGACGGCCACTATGAGTACCTTGTAATGCCCTTCGGTCTCTGTAACGCTCCTGCCGTCTTTCAAGAGTTGGTCAATGACATCTTCCGTGACCTTCTCTACTCCTGCGTGGTGGTGTACCTGGGCGACATCTTGGTCTTCTCTCCGGACCTTCCTACTCACCGGAGGGATGTTCGTCAGGTCCTGCTCAGGCTCAGGCAGAACCACTTCTACTCTAAATATGAGAAGTGCATCTTTGAGCAGACCTCTCTTCCATTTCTGGGCTACATAATCTCTCAGGCCGGCCTACAAATGGATCCTGAGAAACTGTCTGCCATCCAGAAGTAGCCCCGACCAGAGGGGCTGAAGGCTATTCAGCGGTTCCTGGGCTTCGCCAACTATTACCGCCTCTTCATACCGCACTTCTCTTCCCGGACTGCACCTATCTCTGCGCTCACCCGTAAGGGTACTAATCCGAGAAGATGGCCGCCCGAAGCTGAGGAGGCCTTTCTTTCCTTAAAACAGGCCTTCTCCTCCGCCCCGGTGCTGCATCGTCCGGACGGCAACAAACAATTCTTGCTAGAAGTTGACGTTTCCTCCTCCGGAGCCGGGGCGGTACTTACCCAAAAGTCATCTTCCGGAAGAATGGTAACCTGCGGTTTTTTCTCCAAATTCTTCTCCTCTTCTGAGCGCAACTATTCTATTGGAGACCGTGAATTGTTAGCCATTAAGCTGGCACTGGAGGAGTGGCGTTACCTGCTCGAGGGGGCTCTTCACCCGGTAATAATTTACACGGACCACAAGAACTTGGCTTACCTTCAGAGTGCCCAGAGACTTAACCCGCGCCAAGCCCGGTGGTCCTTGTTTTTTGCCCGCTTTGATTTTGTTCTTCATTTTCGCCCGGCAGACAAAAACATCAAAGCTGACGCCTTGTCCCGATCCTTCCTGGTATCTGATCTAGAGGAGGAACCTAAGCACATCATTGATCCCGCCAGAGTAATGCAAGTGGCTCCCGTGAATCTAAATCGTCTCCCTCCCGGTAAGACGTTTGTAACTGTACCTGATCGGAAGAAGGTCCTACTCTGGGGTCACTCGTCTAAGCTAGCTGGCCACGCCGGTCAGAAAAAGACCCTCCAGCTCATTACCCGGCATTACTGGTGGCCTACCCTGCACAAGGATGTAATAGACTTTGTTTCTGCCTGTGTGTCCTGTGCCCGCAACAAAGTTCCGAGACACCTGCCAGCCGGTCGCCTTCTTCCTCTTCCAGTACCTGCTGCCCCGTGGCAGCATATTGCTATCGACTTTATAACGGATCTTCCTGTCTCTGCCGGTTGTACGGTCATTTGGGTGGTCGCTGATCGCTTCTCCAAGATGGCGCACTTCATTCCCCTGCCGGGTCTCCCGTCTGCACCCGAACTGGCTAAAGACTTTATCCGCGACATCTTCCGTCTCCATGGCCTGCCCCTCCACATCGTGTCAGATCGTGGGGTTCAGTTCACCTCCCGCTTCTGGAGAGCCACATGTAAGTTGCTTGACGTCACTCTGGACTTCTCCTCCACTTACCATCCACAGTCCAATGGTCAAGTGGAGCGGAACAATCAGAACCTGACCAGTTACCTCCGGCACTTCGTTAATGCCCACCATTCGGACTGGGTGGATCTCCTACCATGGGCCGAGTTCTCTTACAATAATCACGAGAGCGAATCTTCCTCCAAATCCCCGTTTTTTGTAGTCTTCGGTCATCATCCTCGGATCCAATTTCCCGTCTCCACCTCGGTGGACAATCCGGCTGCGGAATCTCTCGTTCGCAAATTCTCCTCCATTTGGGAGAGTACCCGATCCGCACTCCTTCAATCGTCCGAACGGATGAAAAAACATGCTGACAAGAAACGCCTGGATCCTCCACAATTCCGTCCTGGAGATAAAGTCTGGCTCTCGTCCAAATATGTCCGGCTCAAGATTCCCTCCTACTAGTTAGGGCCTCGGTTCATCGGCCCACTGGAAGTTATCAAACAGATCAACCCGGTGGCCTATAAATTAAAACTCCCGGCCAACTTACGGATCCCTAACTCCTTCATTGTATCTCTCTTCAAACCCGTGGTACTTAACTCTTTTTCCAAGTCTACAGGTACGCCTCCTGCTCCGGTTTCCGCTGAGAACGAGTTTGAGGTAGAGAACATTCTGGCCACCAAAAGGGTAAGAGGAAAAACCTTTTTTCTGGTAGATTGGAAGGGGTTTGGTCCTGAGGAGAGAACGTGGGAGCCCCGGGAGAACATCCATGCCCCTCTCATCCTTGATAAATTTCTCTCTGGCCTAAAAAAGGGGGGCCTAAAGGGGGGGGTACTGTAGCGTCGGCGTCCCTGCCTCCTGCTAGGCAGGGACGCTGTTCCCCTCACCTCTCCGCTCTGTGCCCGGCGTCTTCCTCCCGCTCTGCTGGCAGCGCGCGCTGCTTCCCGGCCACGGTGCTTAGGGCACGCGCGCGCTCCCCCTCTCTTAAAGGGGCCGCACGTGCTGTCCTAAGGAGTCCCCGGCCAATGGCCGGAGGACTTCACCATATATAAGGCACCTCCTCCAAAATGGAGGTGCCCGAGCAATGTTGTTGCAAAGCCTTCACTCTGCTTGAGCCCTCAGGTCCCGTTTCCAGTTACCTGCCAGTCACCTGCCAGATTCCTGCCTGTTACCTGCCAGTCACCTGCCAGATTCCTGCTTGATAACTGCAAGAGATCCGTTTACCTGCTTGCAAGCCTGCGGTCCGACGGTCTGCCTTCCGACACCTGTCAGTCTGTCTATGGACCAGCCTGCCCGCTCACCTGGGAGCGCTCATCTGCTACCTGCCTGCTAGCCTACCTGGAGGCTCCGCCGTCACTTGCCATGACCACCTGCCTGTCCAGAGACTCTTGTCTGCTCACCTGGGAGCGCTCATCTGCTACCTGCCAACTAGCCTACCTTGAGGCTCCGCCGTCATTTGCCGTGACCACCTGCTTGTTCAGAGACTCTTGTCTGCTCACCTGGGAGCGCTCATCTGCTACCTGCCTGCTAGCCTACCTGGAGGCTCCGCCGTCACTTGCCGTGACCACCTGCCTGTCCAGAGACTCTCGCCTGCTCACCTAGGAGCGCTCACCTGCTACCTGCTTGCTAGCCTACCTGGAGGCTCTGCCGTCACTAGCCGTGACCACCTGTCTGTCCAGAGACTCTCGCCCGCTCACCTGGGAGCGCTCACCAGTCACCTGCCTGCTGTCCTTCTACCCAGAGACTGTCCCTGTCACTTGCCGTGAGTACCCGTCCTTCTACCCAGAGACTATCCCTGTCACTTGCCGTGACTACCTGCCCTTCTACCCAGAGACTGTCCCTGTCACTTGCCGTGACTACCTGCCCTTCTACCCAGAGACTGTCCCTGTCACTTGCCGTGACTACCTGCCCGTCTTCCCTGGGAGCCACCCGCTTCCTTACAAGGACCGCCCCCTTGTATAGTTGCTCAGAGGTTCCGCCTCCCAGACCCGTTACAATAGGCAAACACAATGGGAGACCCACTTCCTAATAATGAGAACATTGTTTTCAGGAGGCCCTCCTCTAAGTCTCTTCAAAGGGGTATTGGTCTGTGTCCAAATTTTCAAAGGGTATTGCGGTGAGTCCAAATTTTGGGCAGCCCTGCCACTCACTGCATACACAATAACAGTATAGGAGACCCACTCTTTAGTAATGGAAACAACAAAGCATAGCCAGCTGATGGCTCTCTGACAATAGTGAGGGCCAATTGCTGGCCCTTTAAGAATAGTAAAGGCCTCCTGCTGGCCCTATAAAAATAGGATTTGTGACTTTGAGAGTTCATCCTTCATAAATTAAACAGGCTGCGTCAGATCATGTCTCACACACCTCATGGCAGATACGGTTGTAAAATGTTAAAATTACATCTCCTGTTGAATGCATTTGTCACAGTTGAAAGCAATGCAAAAGTGCAAAAACGCATCAAAAATTCTATGTGTGAACATAGCCCAAGGTGTGGAAGAGTATTTTTGATTTTGGCTATTTATTTTATATACAAGTCATTACCCTGGAAAGGATGTTCCTTAACATATTTACCAGGAAAATCCATTTTGGTTTCGTTTTTGTATGATTTATTGTGAGTCCGTAAAAGTGGCGTAATATCTCTGACAACGTTGTTCACATCAGTGACCTGGGAGTCAAAAATGCTTCCAGGGGTCTTCCCCATGCTGTTCGCATGTCATTTGATCACTATTCTCATCGATTTTGGGAATTTTTAGGCGCTCTACAGACCTCCGGGTGGAGGCTTGAGATTTCAACATTTGAGATCTAATTTATGGTTCGTAAAAAAGAAAACTTGACCGGGAACATTTCTCACACTTCTTAACCATCAGAGAGGAGGCTACCATCATTGAATTGCTGTGTGGTCCTCCCTTAATAGCTTGCAGCTATTATAACAAGCTGACTATCATACCTTGTACAGTACCTTAGCCATCAGTGACTGCAAGGGCTGCCAAAAATTTGGAAGCCCCCCAAAACACCTTTGAAGAGACATAGAGGAGGCCTTCAGTAAAAAAAAATATTCCCATTATAAAGGAGTGGGTCTCCTATAGTGGTAATGCACATGCAGTGACTTCAAGGGCTGTCAAAGTTTGGGAAAAACCCCAATAGCAATTTAAAGACACACAGTGGTGGCTCTCACAAAATACATGTTCCCATTAGAAAGGAGCGTTTCTGCTATATAGCTAGAGGATACGCAGTGAGTACAACGGCTACCAAAATTTAGGAAAAACCCCAATACCAATTAAAAGACACATAGAGGTTGGCCTCAGTAATGACATGTTCCCATTAGAAAGCAGGGGGTCTCCTATATTGTTATTGCCTATGCAGTGAATGTAACGGCTGGCAAAAATTTGGAGGCACTCCAATGCCCCTTGAAAGAGACTTAGAGGAAGGCCTCATGAAAAAAATGTTTCCATTACTAGGAAGTGGGTCTCCCATACTGTTTGCCTATGCAATGAATTCAGCGGCTGCCAAAAATTTGGAGGAACTCAAATTCCCCTTTCAAGAGATGTAGTTATGGTGATATGGTAGATATGGTGGTGATATGGTGGTGGAGGATGAGGATGAGGAGAAGGAGGAGGACAAGAGCAAATAGACAAAATCAGGAAGCATATACCCATGTCTAGGTGTGAATACTGGGGTGCATGGCAATAGATTTAGACCTCCCCAAAAAAAAGACACTGTGTTTGAGTTTATGTTACGCTGCTATGATTCAGTGGAGTTGAGAAGTCTGGCCCAATCTAGCCCTTGTCCATTTTGTAAGAGTCAGCCTGTCTGCATTTTCAGTTCACAGGCAGATGTGCCTATCTATTATAATTCCCCGGCGGCACTAAAAACTCGCTCTGACAGAATGCTAGTGGCAGGGCAGGCCAGGACCTCCAAGGCATAGAGAGCCAGTTCATGCCACATGTCCAGCTTGGATACCAATTATAAGGCACAGAGGAATCATTGAGAATGTTGGTACGGTTGGAAAGGTACTCCTTCAACATCTTCCCAAACTTTTCCCTCCTTGTGAGACTGCGCAGCGCATCAGGGCTTGTGCGATGGTAGGGTCTGAGAAAATTTTCCCAGAACTTTGACAGTGTTTCCCTGCCTCTGCTGGATTGGATTTGTGTCTTTCTCGCCTGTACTCCTTGGTTGTCCAACGAACTGTGACCTCTGCCTCCAGCGCTTTCAGATGAGAATTTTTTAATAGTTCCGTAACAAGGGCCTTCTGGTACTGCCCAATTTTAGCAAACCTGTCCACCGTGGGAATAAGAGATAGAAAGTTCTCCATGTAGTGTAGTGTCAACAACCAGTAATGACCGTCACCCAAAATTTGGAGAACGTGAGGGTCACGGGAAAAGCAGCCTAACATAAACTCAGCCATGTGAGCCAGACTGTAAACAGGAAAAACTTCCATGTCCTCAGCAAGAGGACGACTGATCATGCTCTCCTCCTCATCCTCCTTCTACCTCTCCTCAGGCCATCCACGCTGAATAGACGTATGAAAGTTGTGCACGTAGTACCGTCTATAGCGCAGGAAACTAATTCCTGTTCTTCCCCTTCTTCCTCCTCTTCCTCAATGTCACCCAATCCACGTTGGGATAAGATGAGGCTGGGCTGTATGGAATCACCCGGTATGGTTACTTGCTCCATCTCATCGTGCTCCGCCTGCAATGCATTCTCTTTATTTGTGAGCACAGAGCATTTCAGAAGACAGAAAAGCGGGATGTTGACGCTAATTATGGCGTCATCGCTGCTCAGCTCACCATCTTGGTGGCGTCCTCAAAGTTTTGGAAAATGGTACAGATGTCTGACATCCATGTTCACTCTTGAGGTGTGTGGAGTCTGACCTGAATTCCGATGGCCTTGTTGATCCTGGTAGTCAACAACTGCCCTCTTCTGCTCACAAATCCTTCCCAACATCTGCAATGTAGGGTTCCAAAGTGTGGGGACATCGCACAACAGTCGGTGAGCTGGAAGATGCAACCGCTGCTGAAGCACGGTAAGGGCGGCAGAAACTGTAGCTGACTTTCTAAAATGGGTACACACGCGGCGTACTTTGAGAAGCAGATCTGGCAGATCAGGGTAGGTTTTGAGAAACCGCTGAACCACGAGGTTAAGCACATGGGCCAGGCATGGTATGTGTGTGAGCTCACCTCGCCTCAGAGCCGCCACCAGGTTCCAGCAATTGTCACACACGATCATGCCTGGCTGTGGGGTCAGCGGTGTCAGTCAAAGATCTGCCTGCTATTTCAGAGCTGTCCACAACTTTTCAGCGTTGTGCGGTTTGTCACCCAAGCATCTTAGCTTCAGCACAGCCAGTTAACGCATGGCTGAGGTAGTGTTGCAGTGCTTCCAGCTTGTGACTGATATGCTCATTTAGGAGATATAGGCTGAAGAGGAGGAGGAGGAGGTGTAGGAGCTGTGGAATGTGGAGGCAACCCTGATTGACCTAGGACCCGCAATCCTCGGCATCGGGAGGATGTGTTCCTTTCCAAGGTCCGATTGGGTCCCGGCTTCCACTATATTTGCCCAGTGTGCCGTCAGCGAGATGTACCGTCCCTGCCCACAAGCAGTTGTCCACGTGTCCGTGGTTAGGTGGACTTTCCCAATAACTGTGTTGTTTAGGGCACGGCTCATGTTGTTGGACACATGCTTTTGTAATGCGGGGACGGCACACCGGGAGAAATAGTGGCGGCTGGTGACCGAGTATCGAGAGACAGCCGCCGACATCAATTTGCGGAATGCTTCCGTCTCCACAAACCTAAAAGGCAACATTTCGAGCGCAAGCATTGGTAAAATGTGTGAATTTAGTAGTGTGGCCTGTGGAGCGTTGGCTACATATTTGCTTTTGTGTTCCAAGAACTTGGGTAAGGACAACTGAACGCTGCGCTGTGACAAGAACATAGACGTGCTTACTGATGGTGCTAGTTGAGAGTGTGAAACGACACATGCAGGGTGGGGGGCATCCTCGCATGCATCATGGACAGGGGATTGGCGTGCATACACAACTGCGGCAGAAGCAGTGGTATCACCCGCATACACTGTTGCTTTACTGCCATGTGCCTGATCATGCTGGTGGTGGTCAGGCTGCTAATTTTTGCTACCCCTGTTGATGCTGGCCTGCAAGATAGTGCAACTGACCTTTTTGGGGTTATCTTCAGAGTCTTAAAAAAATAACCAGACTCAGGAAGACCTAACAGTTGTACTGGCAACTTCTGTCGTGCTAGCATTACGGGAAATGCTTTCCCACCTTGCGTCTGCAGCCACCACACCGCTTCTTCCTGCCTGTTGTGGTGCTACACCTCCCTCCCCCTGTGTGCTGCTGTCCTCGCTCTGCATGTCCTCCTCCTAGGATGGGTCAGTTACTATATCATCCACCACCTCGTCTTCCACTTCCACACCCTGGTCCTCCTGACTTTCTGGCAATTGTGTCTCATCATCTACCTCTTGCAACAGTAATTGCACTTTCCCACCATTGACTTCGTGTGACTGTGGCTGCTCAAATATTTGGGTATCTCTACACATGCCGTTCTCCTTTTCACTCGCTTGAAGCTGGCCAGGCGAGAGGCCCGAATCTACAAATGGAAAAGTGAACAGCTCTTCTGAGTGTCCAAGTGTGGGATCAGTTGTCTGAATGGTAGGAGGAAGGTGGATCAGGGTGAGTATTATGCGGTCCAGACTCACGGCTACTGAGACTTGATTGTGTGGAAGACAGGGTGGTTGTGGTGATGGTAGTGGCACAGTGATGTGGTGCTAACCAACCAACAACCTTTTGACACTGCTCTGTGTTCAATAGTGGTGTTGTGCAGTCCCCTAGTAATTGGGACAGGAAGGTCGAGCGAAAAGATGTTTGTTGTGGCATAATTTCAGCTTGCCCACGGCCACGGCCTTGGCCTCTGCATGCACTGTCACCATCACGTCCACTTCCCTGTCCCTTGCCATGCACCTTGCCCATTTTAAATGGAGGACAAAATTTTCCATGTTCACTAGAAATGGCTGATTTTGGAAAGCAGTTATACAGTGAAGAAAATAATTATTTGATCCCTTGCTGTTTTTGTAAGTTTGCTCACTGACAAAGACATGAACAGTCTATAATTTGGGTTGGTTAATTTTAACTTTGAGATATAGAATGTCCAAAAAACTCAAGAAAATCACATTTTATAAATTAGATAAATTTATTTTCATTTTGCAATGAGAAATAAGTATTTGATCACTATGGCAAACAACACTTAATACTTGGTGGCAAAACCCTTGCTGGCAAGCACAGCAGTCAGACATTTTTTGTAGCTGATGATGAGGGTTGCGCACATGTCAGGAGGAATTTTGGTCCACTCCTCTTTGCAGATCAACTCTAACTCATTTAGATTATGAAGCTGTCACTTGGCAACTCGGAGCTTCAACTCCCTCCATAAGTTTTCTATGCGATTAAGGTTTGGAGACTGGCTAGGCCACTCCATGACCTTAATGTGCTTCTTTTTGAGCGACTCCTTTGTTGCTTTGGCTGTATGTTTTGGGTCATTATCTTGTTAGAAGACCCAGCCACGACCCATTTTTTATGTCCTGGTGAAGAGAAGGAGGTTGTCACTCAGGATTTTACGGTATATGGTTCCATCCATTCTCCCATTGATGCAGTGAAGTAGTCCTGAGCCCGTAGCAGAGAAACACCCCCAAAACATAATGTTTACACCTCCATGCTTGACAGCGGGGATGGTGTTCTTTGGGTCATAGGCAGCATTTCCCTTCCTCCAAGCACGGAGACCAAAGAGCTACATTTTTGTCTCATCTGACCACAACACCTTCTCCCAAAAACTCACATAATCATCCAGGTGTTCATTTTCATATTTCAGCCAGGTCTGCACATGTGCCTTCTTGAGCAGGGGGACCTTGCTGGCACTGCAGGATTTTAAACCTTTAAGGCATAATGTGTCACCAATGGTTTTCTTGGTGACTGTGGTCCCAACGGACTTGAGATCATTAACAAGTTCCCGCCGTGTCGTTTTAGGCTGATCTCTCACCTTCCTCATGATCAAGGATACCCCATGAGGTGAGATTTTGCATGGTGCCCCAGATCGATGTCGATTAACAGTCATTTTGTATTTCTTTTTTTTTTCTTCCTATTGCACCAACAGATGTCTCCTTCTCACTCAGCATCTTACTTATGGTTTTGTAGGCCATTCCAGCTTTGTGGAAGTCTATGATCTTGTCCCTGACATCCTTAGAAAGCTCTTTGGTCTTGCCCATGTCGCAGAGGTTAGAATCTGACTGATTAATTGAGTCTGTAAACAGGAGTCTTTTATACAGGTGACTATATAAGACAGCTGTCTTTAATGCAGGTAATGAGTTGATTAGGAGCATCTAACTAGTCTGTAGGAGCCATAACTCATAATGGTTTGTAGGGGATCAAATACTTATTTCTCACTGCAAGATGCAAATAAATGTATCTAATTTATACAATGTGATTTTCTTGATGTTTTTTTGGATATTCTGTCTTTTAATGTTAAAATTAACCTACCCTTAAAATTATAGACTGTTCACGTCTTTGTCAGTGGGCAAACTTATGAAAATAGCAAGGGATCAAATAATTATTTCCTACACTGTATGTGATACGTCTGACAGAGAACCATGGTTTAAATAGCAGGCCTGCAGTTTACTAATACTATTCTTCACAGATACCTAGTTTGAATTGCTTGACTGACACACTGCAACAAAATGAAAATGGAAGCCAAAAATGGCTGATTTTGGAACTCTGTTATATGTGATACGTCTGACAGAGAACCACGGTTTTAAATAGCAGGCCTGTAGTTTACTAATACTATTCTTCACAGAGACCTCGTGTGAATAGCTTGACCATCAAACTGCAACAAAATGGAAAAGGAGGCCAATATTTTCCACGTTCAGTTTAAATTTCTGGATTTTTATCGCTGTATTATGGAAAAGATCTGGCTGTATTATGCAGTGCTAACAAGCAAATGGAGCAGAAATATGGTGTACTTTGGATTGCTTTTTAAGCAAATAACCAGGATTAAGAGAAAAAAAAATTTGCCATTGCCCCTGATACTTGGAGCTATGTCTACAAATATTTGTCACAGCAGGATCAGTCAGAAGATGAACATGCAATGGACCATCTTGTGCTGTATCATGCACTGCAGTCTGTCACATACCCTGCCTGCCTGTTTCCTGCTGTCACCTTCACCACTGAAAATATGCAGCTGGATTAGTCCTCAAAAGGATTGTTAGTTCAGATGGATATACAGTATATATGTTGTGGAATACCTATACTAACCCTAAACAAGCAAATCTCTCCCTGACTCAGTAGCATCTCTCCCTACTCTGCCTGTCTCAGGGGTAGATGAGCACTGCGGCGCCAGGTCTTATATAGACCTGATGATGCTGTGCGGCCCGCCAATCACTGTAATGCCCACATTCAACATGGCTGCGGCATTGCAGTGCATGGCAAGCAATCCCTGCATGTTCATTGGCTCTCTAAAGACCCGAGTTCCTGCCTGAAAAACCCGGAAATTGTCGCCAAGTGCCGAGTTTGTTGAGCATCGTGATGCTCGTGCGAGTACCGAGTAGTGGCGAGCATGTTCGCTCATCATTCTTTATTATAACAAGTGAGCGCCATGTGTAGAAATGCACATACTTTGACATCTTGGCATGTCATCATTGAGGTTAATGATTGTTGTCCAAGGAATGTTCTGCCATGCTGAATGTACGTGTGCATGCAAATTATCAAGATCTGCTGCTGGTCCATCCCTCTGCTAACCAATGACATTTCAGATGTGCTCACTGGGGGACAAGTCTGGAGGCAATGCAGATTTTGGTAGCATATTTAGGCCATTCAGGTTGCTAATAGTAGTACAAGAAACATGTGGCCTGACGTGGTGTTGAAAAATGGCTCCTTGGACACTTTAGAGAAATGACTGTACCACTTGTTTCACCACCAAGTCACTGCAATGTTGATCTGTTAGTGTACCTGGAATGCAGACTAGAGTGGTTCACTCACCATAGTTGAATACTGGTCTGGAGACCACATGGATAACGCCATAATGAAGCCTCATGGGGGAATATAACACGAGTCCTACTCACAGTATTATGGTGTGGCTTGGCAAACCATACAGTAACTGTAGCCTTCATTCATTGTATACTAACAGCTCAACATTACATTGGTTTGGTTGTTGAACCAATTGTATGGACATTTTTTTCAAAGTGTTCCAGGAGCAACACAAAAATGTCAGGCTGCAGGTTGTGAGGCCTGAACCTGCCACATGCAGCATCTCCAGACTTGTCTCCTATCGAACACATCTGGGTTGTCATTGATTGGCAAGTGCAAAAGGAGCTTCCAGCAACTGCTCTTGATGATTTGCATGAACAACGGTATTCAGTTTAGCAGGACTTTCCTCAGACATTCATTTATAATCACATTGATAGCATGCCAAGGCATGTAAGTGGGAGTATTTTTGCACATGGTGCTTATACACAATACTAAATAAATCAAGATGTTCTGAAAATTTGGTTTCCAATTTTTCATCACTTGCGTATCATCAGCATGTCTATCAATCCAGCAATTTTCATAATTTCATTACATTTCTTGAAGCTGCAATTTCAATATTGAGGGATGAATTTAGTTTTGTATACATATAAATGTAATAACACAGTAGTATTACACAAAGCAATGAATTTACTGTATAAAGCTAAATAAAGGTTATAGTGAGTTCAGAAAAAAATGCCAGTGTACAATAAACTTATGAATAAAAACATAACCAAAGAAGACAGGGCTGCCAAAAGTAATGTCTCTTTTATAAGCATTTCAGCATGTCAGTGACATTTCTTTATGCTCCCTTGTATGGGCCAAAGAACCTTGCAATGGTTGTCATAAAGATGAAGGGAAATGTGTTGTTGTGATAAATGGTAGCTAAAATTGTATGACAGTGTACCTTTGCGTGCAGAAAAAGTACCCATTCTTGAGATATCAGTCCATCTAGAAGGCCAAGGATTACACATGTTTAAGGTTATCAGGAAAATAAACCCATCAAATTCCGTAGGATTGTGAATTATATACTGAATGTTCCCATTTTATGATCATTGCAGATTGAAAGACAAACACATGTTCAGTAGAGACAAGTAGGTATTCTCCAATATGCAAATCCTTTTGTTTTACTGGTAAATGGACTTTATTATCTTTAGTGTTTATTATAAGAAGAAACCTAATAGATATATTGGTTCCATTGACGGTAAGACTTCTAAACTATAAGATGCAAAGATATTTTAATTCATCTCCAATACAGCAAAAAAATGCATCAACAAAACCATCACATTTCAAGTATGTTAATCAAAAGAATAGTCTGTGACATCATTATGGGAAAACAATCTCAAAAATAGGAAGATTCAAAAAACCTTGTGTATTCCTGAATTTAAAGGGGCAATATAAAAAATGTACAGGTTATACAATGTCTGATAATTGTGAAACAAGTTTTAATCTATACATATACTTTGCCAAAGTTTTCAGATTGAATTCCGGCAGCAGTAAGCCAATTTCCCTTTTATCACTTCTCGTAATAATGGTAAATGTTTGATTTTTGCCTGGGTAAGAGTGTTGTTTTCTAAATAATGAATAGATTACAATTAGAGAAGACCAAATATTTTGAAAATCATATATGCCAGTTGTGCCAAATTTTGCCCCAAAAATTTAATTTGCGGTAAATCAATTTGCCAGAAATTGTAGGTTTTACAAAGCTTCCAATTACCTTGAAAAGACTTGTTCAATACCCTGAGGTCTATTAGGACTGTGTTCATCCTATTTTAAGCTGTATATAGTGAAAATACCTCCTTAGTAATGTCAAATCAGGGGTGTAGGGGGTGTCCATATCGAGGTAGCACCTCTGGTGATGGGGGCTAGCCGTGTCCTTTATAGGACAGCTCACCCAGCTTTGTTCCTCATCTGGTACTCAACTCCCACATATGCGTCCAAGTAACTGCCAGCATGTGGCAGTGGGTACACCCTGAAACAACGTCTCGGTAGGCCAGCAAAACCAGATGAGGGTAGTCATCAGTTCTGAGACCCATGGTGACTGAAGGGTTTGCCTTTTCCTGCATTTGAAAATTGGATTCAGGGGTAGAAATGATTTATAATTTAATGGACAGAAAAATGATCCCCATCAAAGCGTTATGGCGTGCTCAGAGGGCACTGCATGGCACGTATAGGACACTGCTGGCCGTCAATTGCATCCCAACTTATCTCCAGTCTTCTCAACTAGGTCTTGCCCCTGGGATTCGATAGGGACGGACGAAACAGTGAAGTTGATGACCTGCGCCACTCTTCCTCACTTTACTCCAAGTCAAGCGCAAGCCATGACTTCAATCACCACATTTCAAAATATTGTGATGATAGGGGGGTGTTGAAGCAGCAGGTGTTGAATCACTGGAAGCTGTAGCCATGAACCTGCACACAGGTGGCCCATGGCATAGGGTTACTCTCAATTGGTTGAAGCTGCAGCAGTGTTCGACAGCCCCCCACCTTGACTACTGCAACCTCTTGCTCTGTGGCCTCCCTTCTACCACTCCCGCACCCCTCCAATCTATCCTAAACTCTGCTGCCCGACTAATCCACCTGTCCCCCTGCTATTCACCAGCCTCTCCTCTCTGTCAATCCCTTCACTGGCTCCCCATTGCCCAGAGACTCTAGTTCAAAACCCTAATCACAGAATACAAAGCCATCCACAAACTGTCTCCCCCATATATCTGTGACCTAGTCTCCCGGTACTTACCTACAAGCAACCTCCGATCATCACAAGACCTCCTTCTCTACTACCCTTTTATCTCCTCTTCCCACAATCATATACAAGATTTCTCCCATGCATCCCCCCTTCTTTGGAACTCTCTACCCAACACATCAGACTCTCGCCTACTGTGGAAACCTTCAAAAGGAACCTGAAGACCCACCTCTTCTGACAAGCCTACAACCTGCAGTAACCCTCGCTCCACCATTCGCTGCATGACCAGCTCTACCCTCACCTACTGTATCCTCACCCATCCCATGTAGATTGTGAGCCCTTGCGGGCAGGGTCCTTGCTCCTCCTGTACCAGTCGCCGACTTGTATTATTCAAAATTTATTGAATTGTTTGTGCTTTGTATATCCCTTTCACATGTAAAGCGCCATGGAATGAATGGCGCAATAATAATAAATAATAATAATAATAATAATAAAAGCACCTTCTACTCGGAGACTTTAATGCCAGGGTGGGAACAGGCTATCAAAACTGGGAAGGAGTCATTGGGAGATACTGCATTGGGAAGTGTAACAGTAATGGCCTTCTGCTCCTTAAGACGTGTGCCACACATGACCTTGTCATCATCTCTTACTTAAGCACCTCCTCCAGCACCTTGAGTAAAGTCTACTACCTGAAAGCAGTGCGGCTTCTGTGCAGAACAGAAAAGTGCCAGGAGCAATGCAGGAACATTTGTTGACTTGACCAAGGCTTTCAATACAGTCAGCAAAGATAGCCTGTGGAAAATTATATAAAACTTTGTCTGCCTGAACAAGTTCATCACAATCATCCTGCAGCTCAATGACATTAGGATGGTGAAAGTTGGATGATGGAGACTAGCGATGAGCGAATGTGTTCAATGATACTCGGATATCACTCGAGTATCAGGGTGCTGGGATGTGATCAGTACCCACTGAGCATTGGCTGGTGCTCAGATTTAATGCTTGAATCTCAACCCCACATGTTTGGCGCCTGTTCCACAGCCAATAAACATGAGGGGATTGCCTGCGAGTCACTGTAATGCCATAGCCATCTTGGTAGTGGCATTACTGTGATTGGCTGGCCGCATTACCTCATCAGAGGTTATAAAATGACTGGCAGCACCTTGCTCGGCACACTAACGCCATTGCACAGCTCAGGGACAGTTTTGAGTGGAGGGAGGCAGTAGTTTTCCAAGCCTGTGTGTGCACAGTTTCATGAATCAGAGTCCTCTAGTGGTGATACTGGTGCTGATGCTTAACCATCATACTAAAAGTCCTTCCAAGGGCTAATCTTGTTCTTTTTCTGTTTCTATGCGATACATTCCACATTTAGACTAGGGACAGCTTCTGGAGCAAAGAGAGTGGCTGAATACAGCCTCTAGGCATGGCTTTGGGCTTTGCAGTCCTTTGCAAAATACATAGCTGCTGCAGGTGACCCATTTTTTTATTCCAAAAATTGACTATTGTCATCCATACAGTTTAACCTGCTTTGCGTGAAATTACAGTGGTTTGAATTTTTAAAAAAAAAATGCTTGGCCTGCTATAGGTGACCACATTTTTTTTTTATTAACCCCTTTACCCCCGAAGGTGGTTTGCACGTTAATGACTGGGCCAATTTTTATAATTCTGACCACTGTCACTTTATGAGGTAATAAGACTGGAACACTTCACCGGATCCCCCTGGTTCTGAGATTTTTTTTAATGACAAATTATACTTCATGATAGTGATAAAATTTCTTCGATATGACTTGCGTTACTTTGCGAAAAAAAGGGAAATTTGGAGAAAATTTAAAAAATTTCCCAATTCTCAAACTTTGAATTTTCATGCCCTTAAATAAGAGAAATATACTGTATGTCACACAAAAATAAATAACATTTCCCACATGTCTACTTTATATCAGCACAATTTTGGAACCAAAATTTTTTTTTGTTAGGAAGTTATAAGGGTTAAAGTTTGACCAGTGATTTCTCATTTTTCCCACAAAATTTATAAAACTATTTTTTCAGGGACCACATCACATTTGAAGGGGCCTTTATAACAGAAAATACCCAAAAGGGACACCATTCTAAAAACTGCACCCCTCAAGGTGCTCAAAACCACATTCAAAAAGTTTATTAACCCTTCAGGTGCTCCACAGGAATTTTTGGAATGTGGAAGAAAATAATGAACATTTAACTTTTTTTACAAAAATGTTATTTTAGACCCAAATTTTTTTATTTTCACAAGGGTAACAGGAAAAAATGGACCACAAAATTTGTTGTGCAATTTCTTCTGAGCACGCCGATACACCATATGTGGGGGAAAAACACTTTTTAGGCACACGGCAGGGTTCGGAAGGGAAGGAGCACCATTTGACTTTTTGAATATAAAATTTGCTTGAATAATTAGCAGATGCCATGTTGCGTTTGGAGAGCCCCTGATGTGCCTAAACAGTGGAAAACCCCCACAAGTGACACCATTTTGGAAAATAGACCCCTCAGGGGACATATCTAGATGTGTGGTGAGCATCTTCAACTCCCAGGTGCTTCACAGAAGTTTATAACATTGAGCTGTAAAAATAAAATTTTCACATTCATCACTCAAAAAATGTTTTTCAGCCCCCAATTTTGCATTTTCATAAGGGTAACAGGAGAAATTGCACCATGCCATTCAGTGTGCTATTTATCCTGAGTAAGCCGATACCTCATATGTGGGGGGAAAACTACTGTTTGGGTGCACGGCAGGGTTCGGAAGGGAAGGAGCGCCATTTGACTTTTCGAATATAATATTTTCTATAATAATAAGCGGACCCTATGTTGCGTTTGGAGAGCCATGATGTGCCTAAACAGTGGAATCCGCCCACAACTGACCCCATTTTGGAAACTATACCTCTCAAGAAACTTTTCTAGATGTGTAGTAAGCACCCTAAACCCCCAGGTGGTTCACAGAAGTTTATAATGTAGAGCCGTGAAAATAAAAAAATAATCTAACTTTTCCACAAAAATTATCTCTTAGCCCCAAATTTTTTATTTTCACAAGGGTAAGAGGAGAAAATGGACTCCAAAAACTGTTGTGAAATTTCTCCTGAGCACGGCGATACCTCATCTGTCGGGAAAATACACGGCTTGGGTGCATGGCAGGGTTCAGAAGGGAAGGAGCACTGTGTGACTTTTTGAATGCAAAATTGGCTGGAATCGAGAGTAGATTCCATGTCGTGTTTGGAGTGCCCCTGATGTACCTAAACAGTGCAAACCCCCCACAAATTACCCCATTTTGGAAACTAGACCCCTCAAGGATTTTATCAAGGGGTATAGTGAACATTTTAAACCCAGAGGTACGACACAGAATTTGATAACATTAGGACATCACATTGAATAAGTTGTCTTGTGTTAATCTTGAGCGCTAGTGTTCACTACCTGAGTTTGCATCGAGTACTCGGGTATGCACCATATATGGCGGGTCCTTGAGCTCCCGCCCCGCATGTTTCATGGTTGATAGATCCAAAAACAAACATGTGGGGATCACCAGTGCATGGCAGGCAATCCCCATGTGTTTTTTTTGGCTGTATAACAGCCGAAACATATGGGGCGGAGACTCGAGCATGTCACTCGAGCACCTGCTATACTCGGTGCATACTCGAGCTCCCAATGCTAACGCAAGTAGCGAGCACTTGCGCTCAACATTAGTAGCCATATTGTCATCTTTTTTTTTCTTTACCTCTGAAAAAATCACAACCTCAACACAACCCTAACCCTAATACAACCCCAACCCTAATACAACCCTAACACAACCCTAACCCTAGAACAACCCTAACCCTAATACAAACCCAACCCTAATACAACCCTAACACAACCCTAACCCTAGCACATCCCTAACCCTAGAACAACCCTAACCCTGGCACAACCCTAACCCTAACACAACCATAACCCCAACACAACCCTAACCCTAACAGAACCATAACACACCCTAACCCTAACACAACCCTAACCCTAGCACAACCCTAACCTTAACAAAACCCTAACTCCAACACAACTCTAACCCTAACATAACCCTAACCCTAGCACAACCCTAACCCTAGCACAACCCTAACCATAAGACAACCCTAACCCTAGAAAAACCCTAACCCTAACACAACCCTAAACCTAACACAACCTTAACCCTGTCAGCTCTGCACTGGTACAAGTTAGATAGATCATGCACTGCGCACGATCTATCTAACTTCCTGATGCCTGGTGATCCGTATGTAATCATGACAACATCAGGTCACCATGGCAACGATCGGGACTCAGCACACACAGCGCGGGTCTCTGATTGATCCAAGGTAAGAGGGGCTCTCTAACCTCTGCCTGCTCCCACAATCGAAGTCGATTGCAGCATTTTGGGGGTTAATGTGCCGGGAGAGGTGCGGGACCACTCCTGGTACATAGTACTGGATGTTAGCTGTTAGAATCAGCTGAGACCCAGCAGCGATCACGCCCGCACAGCCTCTGTGTAGGCTCAATCGTCAAGGCATAATAATTAGTGATGAGCGCGCAGTAAAATGCTCGGGTATGCGTCGTTCGGGTCGAGCAAATTGGAATGCTCGAGTGCTCGGACCGAGTAACGAGACCAATGTAAGTCTATGAGAAACTCAAGCATTTCCCCCCGGTGGTCTGCAGAGGGCCTGAAAATTTCCCAAATCGATGGGAACAGTGAGCAAATGACATGCGATCAGCATGGGGAAGACCCCTGGAAGTGTGTAGGATGCCCAGGTCACTACTGTCAGCAATGTTGTCAGAGGTATTACGCCACTTTTACGCACTCACAATAAAACATGCAAAAACTAAACCAAAATGGATTTACCTGGAAAAAATGTTACGGAACATCCTTTCCAGGGTAATGACTTGTATATAAGGCAAAATAAATAGCCAAAAACAAAAATACTCATCCACACCTTGGGCTATGTTCACACGTAGCGTTTTTGATGCGTTTTATCCCTTTTGCATTGCTTTCAACCAAGACAAATGCATTCACTGGGAAATTTCATTTTAACATTTTACAACCTTATCTGGCCATGTGGTGTGTGACACATCATCAGACACATGCATACAGTGCTGAAAAGACATGGGAACAGCATGGGGAAAAACCATGGAAGCATCTCTGACTGCCCATAATAAGTGATCCTTGGGGCATGCGAAGATGCCTCCCGCCATGCTCCGGTCATTACAGACTTACAACAATCACCATCCACGTCCTTGTCCCAGCGCAGCATTCCGTTGTCCCTACCCCATTCATTGGAATGCAAGTGCAATTATGCAGCCAGCCACCCACCCACCCACAGGCTGCAATACTATACCGCCAAATTTTTGACAGTTGCTTGCACTTGAAATGTGGCCTTTTAGGATCATGGAGGCGGAAGCTGTCCACAACCTTATGGCGGCAGCGGCTTCCAGGTGTCCATACTCGGTCCGCAGAAGCTACTATTTCTCCAGGTATCGTCTCCACCTTCCACAAGCATGGGTCCCAGAACATTACTCGTGCCCTCCTCAGTGCACTTATTTGGAAGGACCACCTAACCACAAACACGTGGACAAGTGAATGTGGCCAGTGACAGTATGGAGCTAGTCCACAGCTTGTCGGTGAGAGTTGTATTTCACCCCAGCCATATTTTTTAGCTCGGTGAAAGGACTTGGGAAACCGTATCTTCGCCAGCTGTCATTTCTCCCAGGAAGCCCTTTAATGCAGCTTGTCGCAGAAGCAATGGCAGCCCGTCCAACATCAGCTCACACCTTTCTTTGCGTCTTTAATTTCATGACTACAGAGTTGGGAAATGGTCTGATCTGCAATGCAGTTTCAGAAATAACATGCATAAGCACGTTCAATCCACATTAAAAAAGCAGCCATAGAGTGTCCGGGAACCTTCCCGCACCCACACACTTTTCTTAGCCAGGGTTGTTTTTCGGCAGGGTTGGACGGGCCCACCAGAGAATCGGAGACTCTTTTGGTGGGCACTAGCTTCTCCTTCAGGAGAGTTCATAGTGCCGAGGTAAGGCCATGATGATGATAGAGGCCACCATTTGCTTAGTTTTCTGTTACTTGGAATGCAAGTGCAAGTATGCAGCCAGTCACCCACCCGCCCACCCACAGGCTGCAATACTAACCTGCCTGATTTCTGGGTAGCAGATTGCACTTTTAGGCCCGTGGAGGTGGAAGATTTTCACAATGTCATAGCGGCGGCGGCCGGGTGTCCATACTTGGTCCCCAGCTGCCACTATTTCTCCCGGTGTTGTCTCCGCCTTCCAAAAGCAAGGGTCCTTGAACCTTACTTCCAAATCTCAGCAAGGACAACATCTGCAAGAATTTTGTATGTTCTCCTCGTGATTGTGTGGGTTTCCACCACACTAAAAAAGAAGCCATAGAGTGTCCGGGAACCTTCCCACACACTATTCATAGCCAGGACTGCTTCTCGGCAGGGTTGGATGGTCCCACCAGAGAATCCTTTGGTGGGCCCTGGCTTCTCCATCTGGAGAGTTCATGATAGCGCAAACTTTGCAGCAGCTATGGGGCTCTTAAACGTGGAGAAAGGTGAGCCCTCAGAATCAAATCCTCTGGTGGGCCCAATGTTTCTCAGTTTGAAACTGCTTCTCAGTGGGAGTTGTATTTCACCACAGCCATATTTTTTAGCTCGGTGAAAGGACTGGCATAGATAGAAACTGTATTTACTCCAGCTGTCATTTCTCCGTCACCAGGTTCTGACCATTGTCACACACGGCCATGCCTGGCTGTATGTTCAGCGGTGAGAGCCACAGATCAGGCTGCTGTGTTATAGCTTTCAACAACTCTGCAGCGGTGGGCGGTTTGTCACTAGTGTTGAGCCACCCCCGTAGTGTTCGGGCACTGTTCGGTTCATCTAACACCGGTATGTTCGCCAAACTGTTCGTCGAACTGTTCGTCGAACACCGTCGAACACCGTTAAAACCAATGGCAGGCAAACAAAAACACATAGAAGCACATAGAAAACACCTTCAAAGGTGTCCAAAACCTGACAAACTGCTCAGAAGACACAATTAACACATGGAAAAGGGACAAGTCAATATAGTCATGCGAAAAGAAAGAGGTGGAGGAGTAAAAGGAGGGGGAGACACAGATATAGTATGTCATGCCCTTCGAAAACCAAAAAAGTGAGAAGCCGACACCGTCAGTCCGTTCCTGGACGTGCGATCTCCGCGTCGCCGCGTTTGTGCCAGAGCTGCGGTGGACCCTGATGACCAGCCCCCCTCTCCCAATACTGGTGCCTGTCCGCTGGTGGGTCGAGCCCCCCCACGGTGGAGGCAGGTCTAAGCTCTGTAATTTAACTTGTCTCTCTAATTTGAATGAGTACACTTTAAATCCTTTACAAGGATCTATTGGAGGTCAAGTCTGATGCCAGCAGCCACGGTAATTCCAGCTCCAGTAGCGTCCACTAAAGCTGCTGCAGTTAAAAAGCTTTTATAAGGATCGAGCTTGGCGGTCCACCGCAAGGCGTCCTACCGCCAGTCCCAGCCCCTGTGCCTAGGGGTGCCTCCACGATGCTCTTCACTGAGTGTCCCGGGGGCCCGAAGCATTTCCTTTGAAAAAATTAAGTGTCCAAACTACAGGTGGTGCAGCTTGCTTAACAGCTGTGATAATCCGCTGACTAGCAGACACTGCTATTAGGCCCAAAGTATTGCCTAGGCTAGATGCAGTTAAAAAATTTTAATTAGATCTACAGGCGGTGGCTACTCCGCTGACTAGCAGATACTAAAGCTTTGCAGCAGATCTCTGATTCCCAGGCTATAGTATGAATAAACAGCTCTTCAGACTCAACCATCTGTGTTACCCCAAGCCATAGTGTATGTACTTTCTTACGGTTAAAAGGGGGGGTAGAGACCCGACCCACCTTGAATTGACAATGCCAACGTCATGTAAAACACAGCAAGGGAACTCCAAAAGGAGTCTCCATTTTTTCCAAAAATTGTGGCACAGACACCACTTAAGTGGCATCAATTGTCCCAGAGTGGCTTAAAATGGTTGGTGAGGTGATTTTCCAAAATCCTAAAGCTTTTAGTCTCCCCAGGATGACACAGGTGGGGCAGATGGTGGTTGGACCGGCCCGCTAGGCCGCATTGTAGCACAGTGAGCATCGCACTGCAACTTATGCTTCATATCCATGTGACAGTTCAAGCATAAAGTACTCAAACTATTGTTTTTTTGGCCTCTGCTTAGCTTTTGGTAACAAATGTTACAGATAACATGAGGTGGGTCATCCTTAGACATCTCAAAAAATGCCCAAGCTATGCAAGGTTTAGAGCCCATGCGACTCTGCTACTAGCAATACTATCAAATGATTGGCTGGGTTAGATGAAAAAAAGGCGGTGCAGTTTGCTTCGCAGCTGGGTTACTACACCTAAAGTATTTGTAGACTCTATACTAAATAAGGAAGGATTCACTAACTGTGGTGGCCCCTCCACGGGCCGTGGCGATTGGTCATCCACTTTCGCTGCCCCTTACTCAACGAATTCACAAACATCTCCCGTCGGTTTGGAGTCCCATTATGCCCAACCAAAAACATAGGCCCCACAACAAAGATATCATTCTTAGGCATCGAAATCGACACCACAGCAAGGTTGTTCCGCCTCCCATGGGAAAAAATACCAAAACATTACACCTGATCTAGGTTTTTTGCGCAGTGTGGAAAGTAACTCTACAGCAGATGCAAGTATTACTTGGTCTCCTCGTGTTTGCGAGCCGGGAGATGCCAGTCGGAAGGGTTTTTTCTCTTCATTTATCGCCCGCAACAAAAGGGGCATCGATACTGAGTCATACAATCAGCAGGCAGCTAAGGGCGGACTTAGAGGTTTGGAAAACCTTCTTAGAATCATTGAACGGTCAAACGTTATTTATGTCAGCAGAACAGTCCAACATTGAACTAAGATTATTCACCGGGGCGTCAGAATCAGGCGGATATGCAGCGATACTAAATAACCAATGGTGCACAAGCTTATGGCCTCCGTATTGGGCAGAACAAGTGCTGACAAAAAACAGACAGTCCTGGAACTGTTTCCAATAGTGGTAGCAATAGAAATATGGGGCGCACGCCTGGCTAACTAAAATATACACTTCATAACAAAAAACACCAGCCTAGCGCACTTCATAAATAATATGGCATCATTGTCTCTCCCAATGCTAGGCCTACGACGCCAGCTAGCATTCCTGTGCCTAAAACACAATGTATGGGTCCGCGCTAGCCACAATGCTGAGGGGTCTAACGCTGATGCTAACGCTTTATCACAATTCAATTGGCAGATTTTCACAGAGCTCCTCCCCAACGCCCACCCATTGGGCAACAGTTGCCCACCCTCCCTATGGTATCTAGTGGCGAATAGTTGATGCCATTAATCAGAGCGTCAGTTGCCCCGTCGATGTGGCAAACAAGCGGTAAGGCATGGGAAGAGTGGACACGACTAGTAGCAGGCAGACGGGTTGACCAATGTGAACAAGCCAGATTACAAGTCACCATAGAATTTCTCCATCAGCTATTGATGTGGGGCATATCAGGGGCGTCAGCGCAGCGGTGGCTGACCGGAGTAGCATTTCACTTCCAACTACTGAATTGGGGAGATGTGACAAAGAGATTCATCATCAGACAATCCATAAAAGGGTGGAAAAGGGGTCAGCCAAGTCAGGAGTGTAGACGTCTCGTCCCGTGTCACTAAAACTGATTTCTCACATCATATCCCTAACACCATTAACATGACACTCACAATTCGAAGCAACACTACTGTCTACTGCATTTGCGATTGCCTTTTTCGGGGCGCTATGCATAAGCGAATTAGTCCCTCAATCCAAAATTACCACCAGTGGAGGCTTATTACACCAGGACGTAGTCATAGCCAATAATGCAATACGTCTACGCATACGCAAATCGAAAACGGTTCCAGCGGGCAGGGGCACTTGAGTACTTCTACAACCCACAAACGGTACGCTGAGTCGGGTAACTATAGTAAAATCATATATAACCATCAGATCACAAAGTAATTTCTTCCTATCACACATTGATGGAACGCCATTATCAAGATTCCAGTTCAAAGCTATATTTAATAAATGCCTAACATCAGCAGGGAACCACCCCAAAGATTATCGGACACACTCATTCCACATAGGTGCTGCCACGGAAGCAGCAAGAGCAGGACTGTCAGAAACGGAAGTTCAGATGATAGGGAGATGGCGATCCACGTGTTTGGTGAGATACATAAGACCGGACTTGTTATCCTAACGTGGTTTGTTTCTTTTACAGGTGACGCTAAGTCAACAATGTGGGTGATAGGCCACTCATATATATTGTGCAGAAAAAAGGGCGAAAGTCCGCCCAGGCGGGAGGAAATTTGAGTTTCATAACACATATTTCAACTGGAGAGGTATTAGAAGCCTGCAATGGCCACAGGTACTAATGGAGGTAATCAAGGTAGGGAGAGAGGCAAGAGGTCCGGTCATCTTAGTTATACCGGCCGGGGGAAACGACATAGGTTATCACAAGAGCGCAAAACTAATGGCAATAATGAAACTAGACACTGAGCGCTTCAGAGAATTTTTCACAAAAATAACTATAGTATGGTCAGAGATTGTGCCGAGAGCGGTATGGCAAGGTGCCCGAGACTTCACAGCCATTGAACGGACAAGGGGGCTAATAAATATTTGGATGGCAAGATTTATAAGAGACAGAGGCGGTGTAGTGATATGACACCGACAACTGGAAGGAGATAAAGCAGGCCTCATAAGGCCCGACGGTGTTCACTTAATGGATATTGGACTGGACATATTCCTGTCAGGACTTCAGGAAAGAGTGGAACAAGCGTTAAGAGTGATGGATGGGGGTCAGAGTCCTGCATACGAGTACGCAGGATCCTCCGTGGCCTGGAAATAGAAAGGACATGTTGGTTGAGTTACACTTGTGGGCCAACTTGCCAGTGTGGAGACACAGGGCATGCTGCAACAAGCTGAATTATTTTAGAAATAAAATGCCTTTCTAATGTCATGAGTATAAACAGTAAATAAAGCTGTGACCGATCCTCACCCATCTAGTTGTAAGAATTACATGATTGTATTGTCAATGAAAGGGGGCGGTAGGGGGGTTGAGCGTCTGGGATTGGTTGGGGGTCCCCACAGTCTGCCTAGGCTAGATGCAGTTCAAAATTATTATTAGATACACAGGCGGTGCAGCTTGCTTCACAGCTGGGCTACTACGCTGACTAGCAGACACTGAAGCTTTGGAGCAGACCTCTGAGTAAACAGCTCTTCAGACTCAACCATCTGTGTTACCCCAAGCCATAGTGTATGTAGTTTCTTACGGTTAAAAGGGGGGGGGGGAGACCCAACCCACCTGTAATTGACGATGTCAACGTCACGTAAAACACAGCAAGGGGACTCCAAAAAGAGACTCCATCTTTTCCAAAAATTTGTGGCACAGACACCACTTAAGTAGCATCAATTTCCCCAGAGTTGCTTAAAACGGTTGGTGAGGTGATTTTACCAAATCCTCAAGCTTTTATTCTCCCCAGGATGACACAGGGGTTGAAAAGTCCTTGTGGATCCATGATTTGTTCATCTTTATGAACGTGAGTCTGTCTACATTCTCAGTGGACAGCAGCGTGCGCTTATCTGTCAGCACACCACCAGCAGCGCTGAACACACGTTCAGAGAGAACGCTGGCTGCGGGGCACGACAAGATCTCCAAGGCGTGAGTGGTGAGCTCAGGCCATTTTTCCAGATTGGAAGACCAAAATGAGCAAGGGTCCAGTGACACAGTCATGGCTTCGAGGTTCACTTGGAGATACTCCTGTACCATCGTCTCTAGGCGTTGACTATGTGTCAGACTTCTTGTCTCCTGTGACCTTGCAAAGGATGGGCTAAAAAAGTGGTGAAATGATTGCACAAAATTGCTGTTACCAGAAGATACTGTGTTTCTGTTACGGTTTGAGTGCTGAAGACACGACAGTCACACTGTTGGCAAGTTAGAACTGCGAGATTCACTTCGTGCACCACTGGTGTTTTGTGGAAAATCACATTTAAGATTCTGCAACAGTCTCTGCTGATACTCCTGCATGCGTGAATCCCTTTCTATGGCAGGAATTATTTCTGCAAATTTACTTTTGTACCGGGGATCTAAGAGTGTGGCAACCCAGTAGTCAGGATTATTTCGAATTCTGACAATCCGAGAGTCATGTTGCAGGTAGTGCAGCAAGAAGGCACTCAAGTGTCTTGCGCATCCAGGAGCACCAAGTCCCTGATGTGTTGGTGGCGAGGTAAGAATCATGCTTCCATCCTCTGCCCTCTCCCCCCAACCTCGCACAACAGAAATGTGATCAAGGTCTCCCTCATCTGATGAGTCTTCCATGCCCATCGCCAGTTCGTCCTCCACTTCTTCCTTGGCTCCTGCACCTTTCTGAACAGTTTGACTGCTACAATGCTCCCTGGTTAATCCCTCTCCCCCACCCTCCCATGCCTGCCACCTTGGTGCTGCCGACCGTCTGGGCCATGCAGATATTAGCCCTTCCGCATACAACTCCTCCTCCTCTACTTCCTCCACGTCCTCTTGTCCCACCACCTGACTCCGAATTCTGCTTAACGTGTGCTCCAGCATGTAAATCACTGGAACAGTCATTCTGATAATGGCATCATCAGCGCTAAACATCTTCGTCGCCATTTCAAAACTGTGCAGAAGGGTGCATAGGTCCCTGATCTGAGACCACTCCTCCAGCGTTATTTGCCCCACCTCTGGATCTCGTTGGCCCCGGCTATACTTCACAACGTATTGCACCAGGGCTTGTCGGTGCTGCCACAGTTGCTGCAACATGAGAAGAGTTGAATTCCACCGTTTCGGCACATCGCATTTCAGCCGGTGAAGTGGCAGGCCCAACGACTTCTGTAGAGATGTAAGTCGCTGAGCTGCAGGATGCGAACGGCGGAAGTGAGCACACAGTGATCGTGCCCTCTGCAGAAGGCCATCTAGTCCGAGAGAGTGGGCTGCACCCAGGTTTGCAGCATTGTTGCACACGGCAGGTTTCCTTCTGCGCAGTTAGAAAGTGGGTGGCATTACCAGACAGGCTTTGGGTGCAGGTGGAGGATCGAGAGGAGGTTGAGGAGGCAGAAGCAGTGGAGGAACTTCGAGATAAAGAGGATTGACGCACAACTCGTGGGGACGCCAAGACTGGAACAGCAGCCCCTTGTCCTGCTGTCACCATAGTTACCCAGTGCCCAGTCAGCGACATGTAACGCCCCTGTCCATGCCTACTCGTCCAAGTGTCTGTGGTGAAATGCACCCTGTCACACAGAGTTTCTCAAAGAAGCGGTGATGTTGTGTGCGACATGCTGGTGGAGCGCAGGCACACCTTTCTTTGAGAAGTAGTGCCGACTGGGCATCTGGTACTGGGGCACTGCGACGGACATAAGATCTCGAAAATCCTCTGTGTCCACCAGGTGGAAAGGCAGCATTTCTGTAGCCAAGAGCTTGCATATAGTAAAATTCAACCTCTTAGCTTTCTCATGGCTAGGACGAAATGGTCTTTTACTTGTCCACATCTGAGGAACCGAGGGCTGGCTGTTGTGCATAGACAGGGTGGAGTAGGGTGTCCACGGCAAACTGCCGGTCTGTGAGGAAGATGCAGGTGGAAAAGATAGGTTGCCTTGATCCAAAGGTGGTGCTCTCGATGTCGGCGAGCGCTCAACACCAGCTGGTGTTTCCACTTCCAAATGAAATGATGACCTGCCAATCACACTGGCTGTTGCGGGTAAAGAGGTGGCAGGTCTGCATCCAAAAACATGTGTGACCGCTGTCCCCCCAGTCACAGAGGATGAAGAGGCCGCGGATGCACAAGATGGGGCAGACGGTGGTTGGCCCGGCCCGCTAGCCAGCATTGTAGCACAGGGAGCTTCCCACTGCAACTTATGCTTCATATCCATGTGACGGTTCATGCATGAAGTACTCAAACTATGGATTTTTTGGCCTCTACTTAACCTTTGGTGACAAATGTTACAGATTACACGAGTTGGGTCATCCTTATCAATCTGAAAAAATGCCCAGGCTATGCAAGGCTTAGAGCCCTTGCGACCTGAAGATCCACCACGGCTTGTGGTCAGAGGCACAGTTGTGTTTGAGGATGCAGTTGTTGACATGCTTCCAGTACTCCCTCTCTGTCCAGGAAGGCGCAACCTAACCTCATCGTCACTAGCATCCTCCTCCACCTCCTCTGCTGACCTCATCGACTGGCTGACTGTGGGTTGGCAGTAAGTGGGATCTCCAACCTCGTCATCATCACCCTGTGTGTTTTCACACCCGTCGTCCTCAGAGCCAACCTCTTCCTGCCCTGACCGTAAACTCAAGTTGTTGCTCCAATCAGGTATTTAAGTCTCATCATCGTCTTCATCATTGTCTCCACCAACGGGAGTTACAGTTTGGGAACGAGGGTCTACATTATGCTCAGAACCTTCTTCATCTGGTGCTGGATCCGACTCATAAAGATTCTGGGCATCAGTGCAGATCATTTGCTCATCTGGATTCACAGAAGCTGTGGAGCAGACCTCTGCTTCCCAGGCTACAGTATGAGTAAACAGCTCTGCAGACTCAACCATCTGTGCTACCCCATACTCAGACGGGCAGCTGGAGACTTGGGAGCTGTGAGGAAGCAAGTGCGATTGGGGTGACACCTCTGAGGACTGGAGTATTTGTGATGTTGAAGTTGATGTGGAGGAGAGCCCACTTAAAGGAGCACTTGATATCCATTGAAGCACCTGCTGTTTTTGTGCCTCATCTGGAATTTGTAGCGATGGGCGTGGCCATAAGAAAGGGATCGGATCACATTGTCCATGAAAAGAAGTAGACATCTTAGTTTGGCTGGAAGATGGTCTTTCTTCTGCAAATGTTACTGTTGCTTTAAACCCTACCCCACGGACACAACCTTTTTTTCCTTTCCCAACACACCTATTCCCCTTTCCACCAGCAGCAGGCCTTTTGCCACTAATTTTGGTGGTTAACTAATTGACAACTCTGTAGTTGTTTGCACAAAAAACGATGGATGGAAACCGAGCAGAGCTGAGTGGCCAGACTGTTGTACTAGCCCAAAAGGATTGGCTGGGTTTGAAGCAGTAAAACAATTTTATTATATCTACAGGTGGTGGAGCTTGGTATAGATGGCCTAATAGAATGAGTACCACACACTGCTACAGGCCCAAAATTATTTTACGGACTAGATGCAGCTAAAAATTATTATTAATTCGAAAGCTGGTGGAGCTTGGTATAGATGGCCTAATACAATGAGTACCACACACTGCTACTATGCCCAAAATTATTTTCTGGGCTAGATGCAGCTAAAAATTATAAATTTCAAAGCTGTTGGAGCTTGGTATAGATGGCCTAATAAAATGAGTACAACACACTGCTACTATGCCTAAAATTATTTTCCGTGCTAGATGCAGCTAAAAATTATTATTAATTTCAAAGCTGGTGGTGCTTGGTATAGATGGCCTAATACAATGAGAACCACACACTGCTACTATGCCCAAAATTATTTTCCGGGCTACATGCAGCTAAAAATTATTATTAATTTCAAAGCTGGTGGAGCTTAGTATAGATTGCCTAATAGAATGAATACCACACACTGCTACTATGCCCAAAATTATTTTCCGGGCTTGATGCAGCTAAAAATTATTATTAATTTCAAAGCTGGTGGAGTTTGGTATAGATGGCCTAATACAATGAGTACCACACACTGCTACTATGCCCAAAATAATTTTCCGGGCTAGATGCAGCTAAAAATTATTATTAATTTCAAAGCTGGTGGAACTTGGTATAGATGGCCTAATACAATGAGTACCACACACTGCTACTATGTCCAAAATAATTTTCCGGGCAAGATGCAGCTAAAAATTATTATTAATTTCAAAGCTGGTGGAGCTTGGTATAGATGGCCCTAATACAATGAGTACCACACACTGCTGCTATGCCCAATATTATTTTCCGGGCTAGATGCAGCTAAAATTATTATTAATTTAAAAGCTGGTGGAGCTTAGTATAGATGGCCTAATAGAATGAGTACCACACACTGCTACAGGCCCCAAATTATTTTCCGGGCTAGATGCAGCTAAAAATTATTATTAATTTCAAAGCTGGTGGAGCTTAGTATAGATGCCCTAATAGATTGAGTACCACACACTGCTAAAGGCCCAAAATTATTTTCCGGGCTAGATGCAGCTAAAAATTATTATTAATTTCAAAGCTGGTGGAGCTTAGTATAGATGGCCTAATAGAATGAGTACCACACACTGCTACAGGCCCAAAATTATTTTCCAGGCTAGATGCAGCAAAAAATTATTATTAATTTCAAAGCTGGTGGAGCTTGGTCTAGATGGCCTAATACAATGAGTAACACACACTGCTACTATGCCCAAAAGGTTTTACTTGGCTAGGTGCAGTAAAAAATTTGTATTACATACACAGGTGGTGTAGCTTGCAACACAGATAGGCTACTCCACTGACTAACACACACTGCAAGAGGCCCAAAAGGATTTGCTTAGCTAGATTTAGCCAAATGCTGTGAAAAACACTTGCCCAGCACTAAAACAGACCTGCCTGGCAAAAAGTCCTAGGAAATGCTGTAACCTAGCCCTCAAAAGGGCTGCAATTACAACTAGTCCCTACTCCCAACCTATCTGTCTATTTAAGAGCAAATTCGCTTGCAATTCACACAGTTAGAAAGTATAGCGCCCACAGCAGCAGCGGTGCCGTCTAACACTCAGCTGCTGCAGTGGGAAAATGGTGGCGGCGTGGAAAATGGCTGGGTCTTATAGGGCAAGGACATGTGGCATACACAGCCAATGACACATGCCCTTGCTTGTGTGAAAAAAAGCACTTCGCTGCGTGTGTGCGCTGCTGATAGGCTGACAGACTGCACCTCCCCACTGTAAATGCTGGAAAGAAAAAAAAAATGGAGATCTTCATTATTTCTGCAGAGATCCATCCCCTGCCCCTCCCCCCGCCCACTGTACACTCAAACTGTGTATTAACATTGATTAACAGCATTACTGTGAAAAAATCCAGTTACGATTTTGGTGCACGAACAGTTATCGAACATAACCTCGATTTTCAAATCGTTCGTGTTCGTTGAACGGCTCGAACACTGCCCAAAACAGCTCAAATTTGAGATTGGCAAACAGTTTGAGTCGGATACCGCTCATCTCTATTTGTCACCTAAGCATTAAGCATATTGTCTTCAGCACATCCTGTTGCCGCTTGGCCAAGTCAGTGCTGCAGTGCTTTCATCTTGTGACTGATGTGGTCATTTCAGAGATGGGGGCCAAACTAGAGGTTACATTGTTGAGTCTGGTTTTTATACTAAACAAATATCCTACTGTTTTTATTTACTCATTTTTTTTTACATTGTTTTTTAAGACAATTGCATTCAACGGGAAATGTTATTTTAACATTTTACAACTTTATCTGGCCATGTGGTGTGTGACACATTATCAGACACATCCTGTTTCATTTATGATGGAGGGATTCTGAAAGTCACAAAGCCTATTTTTATAGGGTCATCGGGAAGCCCTTACTATTCTTAAAGGGCCAGCAGTCGGCCCTTGCTATTGTTAGAGAGACATTAGCCGGCTATGCTTTGTTGTTCCCATTATTAACGAGTGGGTTTCCTATACTGTTATTGAGAATGCAGTCACTGCAAGGGCTGCCAAAAATTTAAATGCAACCCAATACCCCTTTGAAGAGATTTAGAGGAGGGTCTCAGTAAAAAAAAATGTTCCCATTATAAAGGAGCGGGTCTCCTATAGTGGAAATGCCCATACTGTGACTGCAAGGGCTGCCAAAATTTGGGAAAAACCCCACTAACAATATAAAGACACGTAGAGCTGGGCCACCGTAACAAGTACGACATGTTCCCATTAGAAAGGAGAGGGTCTGCTATTCAGTTATATGGTGTACAGTGAGTCCAACGGCTGCTAAAATTTAGGAAAAAACGCACTAATAATTTAAAGACACATAAAGGTGAGCCTCGGTAACAACTTGTTTTCATTATAAAGGAGGGGGTTTCCCATACAGTTTGACTATGCAGTGAAGCAACAGCTGCCAAAAATTTGGAGGCACTCCAATGCCCCTTACAAGAGACGTTAAGGTCGGAGGGCCTCCTGAAAAAAATTCTCCCATTATTAGGAAGTGGGTCTCCCATACTGTTTGCCTATGCAGTGAATGCAACGGCTGCCAAAAAATTGGAGGAACTCCAATGCCCCTTGCAAGAGACGTAGAGGTCGTAGGGCCTATAGAAAACAATGTTCCCATCATTAGGAAGTGTGTCTCCCATACTATTTGCTTATGCAGTGAAGCAAAGACTGCCAAAAATTTGGAGGATCTCCAATGCCCCTTTCAAGAGATGTAGATATGTCGATATGGTACATATGGTGGTGATATGGTGGGTGAGTATGAGGATGTGGAGAAGGAGGAGGACAAGGGCAAATAGACAAAATCAGGAAGTGTATACTCATGTCTAGGTGTGAAGACAGAGGTACATAGGAATAGAGTTAGACCTCCCCAAAAAAAGACACTGCATTTGACTTTATGTTACACTGCTATCATTCGGTGGTGTTGAGAAGTCTGGCCCAATCCAGCCCTTGTTCATTTATATAAGAGTCAGCCTGTCAGCATTTTCAGTTGACAGGCGGATGCGCCTATCGGTTATATTTCCACCAGCGGCACTAAAAACCCGCTCTGACAAAATGCTAGCGGCAGAGCAGGCCAGGACCTCCAAGGCATAGGGAGCCAGTTCATGCCACGTGTCCAGCTTGGATACCCAATAATTATTAGTCACAAAGGAATCAAGGAGGATGTTGGTATTGTCGGCAAGGTACTCCCTCACCATCTTCTGAAACTTTGCACTACTTGTGAGAGTACCCCGCGCTTCAGGGTCTGTGCGATGGGAGGGTCTGAGAAAACTGTCCCTGAACTTTAATAGTGTTCCCCTGCCTCTGCTGGATTGCATTTGAGTCTCTCTCGCCTGTACTCCTTGGTTGTCCAACAAACTGTGACCTCTGCCGCCAGTGTTTTGAGATGGGAATTTTTTAAATAATTCCGCAACAAGGGCCTTCTCGTACTGCACCATTTTATTAGGCCTGTCCTGCAAGGGAATAAGAGACATGAAGTTCTCCATGTAGCGTGGGTCTAGAAGTGTCACCAACCAGTAATGACTGTCACCTAAAATTTGGACAACGTGAGGGTCACAGGAAAGACAGCGTAACATAAACTCATCCATGTGTGCCAGACTGCAAAGAGGCAAGACTACCGTGTCCTCACCAAGAGGAAGACTGACCATGCTTTCCTCCTCATCCTCCTCTTCCTCCTCCTACCTGTCCTCAGGCCATACACGCTGAACAGTATGACAGTTGTGCAGGTAGTACCGTCTATAGCGCAGGAAACTAGCCCTTGATCTTCTTCCTCTTCCTTCTCTTCCACATTGTCACCCAATCCACATTGGGATGAGATGAGGCTGGGCTGTGTGTAATTACGCTGTATGGTTTCTTGCTCCATCTCATCATGCTCCGCCAGCAATGCATCCTCTTTAATTGAGAGCAGAGAGCATTTCAGAAGACAGAGAAGTGGGATGGTGACGCTAATTATGGCGTCATCGCCACTCACCATCTTGGCGGAGTCCTAAAATTCTAGAGGATGGTACAGATGTCTGATATCCATGTCCACTCCTGGGGTTTTATATTGTGGAGTCTGACCCTAGTGGGAACATCGCAGATCAGTCGGTGAGCTGGAAACTGCAAATACTGCTGAAGCACGGCAAGGGCGGCGGAAGCTGTAGCTAACTTTCTAAAATCGACACACAGGCGGCGTACTTTGACAAGCAAATCCAGAAGATCCGGATAGGTTTTGAGAAACTGCTTAACCACGAGGTTAAGCACATGGGCCAGGCATGGTACGTATGTGAAGACGCCTCGCATTAGAGCCGCCACCAGATTCTGGCAATGGTCACACATGATCATGCCTGGCTGTAGGGTCAGCGGTGTCAGCCACAGATCTGCCTGCTCTTTCAGAGCTGTCCACAACTCTTAAGCATTGTGTGGTTTGTCACCTAAGCATATTAGCTTCAGAACAGCCTGTTGCCGCTTGGCTGAGGCAGTGCTGCAGTGCTTCCAGCTTGCGACTGATGTGGTCATCTCGGAAATGGATGCAGGTTGTGGAAATCTTCGGTCTCCACGAGCCCAAAATTCAATATTTCGAGTGCAAGCATTCACAAAATGTGTGAATTTAGTAGTGTGGCCTGTTGGGTGTTAGCTGCGTATTTGCGCTTGCATTCCGAGGACTGGGGTAGGGACAACTGAACTCTGCGCTGGGACAATCATGTGGACGTGCTTGCTGATGGTGTTACTTGAGAGTGTGCAACGACATGTGCAGGGCAGGAGGCATCTTGGCATGCGCCATGGACAGGGGATTGATGTGCATACATAACAGCGACAGAAGCAGTGGTGTCACATGCAGACACTGTTGCTGGACCCTGGGATTTGATCGACTTAGTCGGGTGCTTTGCGGTCATGTGCTTGATCATGCTGGTGGAGGTCAGGCTGGTAGTTTTGCTAGCCCTGCTGATGCTAGCCTGCCATGTGGTGAAAATGGCCTTTTTGGGTTATCTGCAGAGTCTTTTAAAAATAGCCAGATTCGGGAATGCCTAACAGTTGTACTGGCAACTTCCGTTGTGTTGGCGGTACGAGGAATGCTTTCCCGGCTTGTGTCTGTAGCTACCACACTGCTTCTTCTTGCCTATTGTGGTGCTACACCTCCCTACCCTGTGTGCTACTGTCCTCACCCTGTGAGTCCCCCTGCCAGTTTGGATCAGTTACTATATCATCCACCACCTCGTCTTCCACTTTCGCACCCTGGTCCTCCTCCTGACTTTCTGGCAATTGTGTCTCATCATCATTATCCAACTCTTGCGACAGTAATTGCACTTTACCACCGTCACCTTCATGTGACCGTGTCTGCTCCAATAGTTGGGCATTGCTGCACGCTTTCTCCTCTTGACTCACTTGAAGCTTGCCGGGCGAGAGGCCTGAATCTTCAAATGGAAAAGTGAACAGCTCTTCTGAGTGTCCAAGTATGGGATCAGATGTGTTTAATAGTGGTGTTGTGCGGTCCCCTATTAATTGGAACAAGAAGGTCGAGCGAGAAGATGTGGGTGTTTGTTGTGGCACAATTTCAGCTTGCCCACGGCCACGTCCTCGGCCTCTGCATGCACCATCACCATCATGTCCACTTCGCAGTCCCTAGCCACGCACCTTGCCTATTTTAAGTGGAGTACACTATTTTCCATGTTCACATGAAATGGCTGATTTTGGAACGCAGTTATATGCGATATGTCTGCAAGAGAACTACGGCCTTAAATTGTAGGCCTGTAATTTACTAATATTATTCTTCACAGAGACCTTATGTGATTAGTTTCACCGACACATTGCAAAATGGAAGAAATGTATGATTTTAGAAGTTTTTTCGGTGATATGCCTGACAGAGAACCATGGCTTTAAATTGTAGGCCTGCAATTTACTAATATTATTCTACATGGAGACCTAGTGTGAATAGCTTGACAGACACACTGCAACGGAATGAAAATGTAAGAAATGTCTGATTTTGGAACACCCTTATCGGTGTTATGTCTGACAGAGAACCATGGTTTTAAATAGCAGGCCTGTTATTTGCTAATACTATCCTTCACAGACACCAAGTATGAATAGCTTGACAGACACAATGCAATGGAATGAAAATGGAAGAAATGGCTGATTTTGGAACACTTATAGGTGTTATGTCTGACAGAGTACCACGGTTTTAAATAGTAGGCCTGTAATTTGCTAATGCTATCCTTCACAGACACCTAGTGTGAATAGCTTGACCGACACACTGCAGCGGATTGAAAATGGAAGAAATAGCTGATTTTTTAACATCTTACAGGTGTTATGTCTGACAGAGAAACACAGTTTTAAATAGCAGGCCTGTAATTTGCTAATACTATCCTTCAAAGACACCTAATGTGAATAGCTTGACCGACACACTGCAACGGAATGAAAATGGAAGAAATTTCTGATTTTGGAACACTCTTATAGATGTTATGTCTGACAGAGAACCATGGTTTTAAATAGCATGCCTGTTATTTGCTAATACTATCCTTCACAGACACCAAGTATGAATAGCTTGACAGACACAATGCAATGGAATGAAAATGGAAGAAATGGCTGATTTTGGAACACTTATAGGTGTTATGTCTGGCAGAGTACCACGGTTTTAAATAGCAGGCCTGTAATTTACAGACACCTAGCGTGAAAAGCTTGACCGACACACTGCAACAGAATGGAAAAGGAGGCCAATATTTTCCACATTCAGTTTAAATTTCTTGATTTTTATCGCTGAAATATGGAACAGATGGAACAGATCTGGCTTTATTCTGCAGTGAGAACAAGCAAAAGGAGCAGAAAAATGGTGTTGCTTTATCTGGATTGCTTTTTAAGGAAATAACCAGGATTAAGATCAAAAAATCATTTGCCCTGGCCCCTGATATCTGGGGCAGTCTAGAAATATCTGGAATTATCACAGCAGCAGCAGACAGGACGTTCAATAGACCTTCTTGTGCTGTATTATACACTGCAGTCTGCTACATACACTGCCTACCTGCCTAGCACTGATTAGATGCAGCTGGATTAGTCCTCAGAAGGACTGTTGGTTCAGATGGATATAGATATATGTTGTGGAATACCTATACTAACTATGTAGAAGCAAATCTCTCCCTGATCCAGCAGCAGCTCTCCCTACTCTGCCTGATTCCGGGGTAGACTGTGACGAGCATGGCGGCGCCCGGTCTTATATACACCTGATGATGCTGTGCGGCCAGCTAATTACTGTAATGCCCACAACCAACATGGTTACGGCATTACAGTGCATGGCAGGCAATCCCTGCATGTTCATTGGCTCTCTAAAGAGCCCCAAAAATGCAGTGAGGGGACCCGAGTTCCCGCCCGAGCAACCCAGAAATACTCGCCGTGTGCCGAGCTCGTTGAGCACAGTGATGCTCGGGCGAGTACCGAGAGGTGGCGAGCGCGTTCGCTCATCACTAGTAATAATACGTATCTGGTCATTAAGGCCCAGGGCGCAGGTACGTATTATTACACCCTACACACGTGGTCAAAATTGTTGGTACCCCTCGTTTAATGAATGCAAAACCCACAATGGTCACAGAAATAACTTGAATCTGACAAAAGCAATAATAAATTAAAAATCTATGAAAATGAACAAATGAAAGTCAGACATTGCTTTTCAACCATGCTTCCACAGAGTTTTAAAAAAAATTAAACTCATGAAATAGGCCTGGACAGAAAGGATGGTACTCTTAACTTAATATTTTGTTGAACAACCTTTTGAGGCAATCACTGCAGTCAAACAATTTCTGTAACTGTCAATGAGACTTCTGCACCTCTCGACATGTATTTTGTCCCACTTCCCATGAGCAAACTTCTCCAGTTGTCTCGTGTTTGTAGGTTGCCTTTTTCAGATGGCATGTTTCAGCTCTTTCCAAAGATGCTCAATAGGATTTAGGTCAGCGCTCATAGAAGGCCACTTCAGAACAGTGCAATGTTTTCCTCTTAGCCATTCTTGGGTGTTTTTAGCTGTGCATTTTGGGTCATTATCCTGTTGCAAGACCCATGACCTGCGAATGAGACCAAGATTTCTGACACTGGGGAGCACATTTCTCACTAGAATCCCTTGATAGTCTTGAAATTTAATTTTACCCTGCACAGATTCAAGACACCCTGTGCCAGATGCAGGAAAGCAACCCCAGAACATAACAGAGCCTCCTCCATGTTTCACAGTAGGGACAGTGTTCTTTTCTTGATGTGCTTCATTTTTCCGTCTGTGAACATTGAGCTGATGTGCCATGCCAAAAACTTCCGTTTTTGTCTCATCTGTCCATACGACATTCTCCCAGAAGCTTTGTGGCTTGTCAACATGTAGTTTGGCAAATTCCAGTCTGGCTTTTTTATGATTTTTTTTCAACAATGGTGTTCTCCTTGGTTGTCCCCATGAAGTCCACTTTGGATCAAACAATGACAGATGGTGCGATCTGACACTGATGTTCTTTGAGCTTGAAGTTCACCTTTAATCTCTTTAGAAGTTATCCTGAGCTCTTTTGTTATCATTCGTATTATCCGTCTCTTTGATTTGTCATCAATTTTTCTCCTGCGGCCACGTCCAGGGAGGTTGGCTACAGTCATACGGATCTTAAATTTCTGAATAATATGTGCAACTGTAGTAACAGGAACATCAAGCTGCTTGGAGATGGTCTTATAACCTTTACCTTCAACATGCTTGTTTAATTTTCTTTAACATGCTTTAATTTTCTTTCTAATCTCCTGAGACAACTCTTTCCTTTGCTTCCTCTGGTCCATGTTGAGTGTGGTACACACCATGTCACCAAACAGCACAGTGAGTATCTGTAACACTATATACAGGCCCACAGACTGATTACAAGATTGTAGACACCTGTGATGCTAATTATTGGACACAACTTGATTTAACATGTCCATTTTGTCACATTATTTTCAGGGGTGCCATCATTTTTGTCCAGGCCTTTTTCGTGAGTTTAATTTTTTTTTAAATTCTGTGAAAGCAGGGTTGAAAAGCAATGTCTGACTTTCATTTGTTCATTTTCATAGATTTTTAATTTATTATTACCTTTGTCAGATTCAAGTTATTTCTGTGACCATTGTGGGTTTTTCTTTCATTAAACGAGGGGTACCAACAATTTTGACCATGTGTGTACGTCAGAAAGGGGTTAAAAAAATTAGTTTCAATTAATTCAGAAAACTTTGTTTCCAGAAACCTAGCAATTATAAAATGCACAAGATGTGTAGTAATGGACGGGGAAGTAGAAGTGCTGATGATAGTGCAAGCAGACGATTAGGATGGGGGACAGGTGTGACTGCGCCTGTTGCTGGAGCAGAAGCAACAGGCACATGCATGACACATAGCTTCCTGTCTCTCTTTGCAAGAAGGTACGAGTCAAAACTTCTGAACTCACATCAGCGCAAACAGGTGGTTGGCTGGATAGCAGATAATGCTTCCATCATGCTTGCAAGCACCACACAGTCTTCCACATGGTGCAGTCTCACCACCCAAGAGTCTGAATCACTTAATCCTCACCCTGATCCTCCTTCCTCCGACCAATTTGCATCCCAGGAGACTAATGATCCCACACTAGGACAATCCGAGGAGCTCTTTACAACATTATTTCTTGATTGTGGCCTCTCACCCTGCATGTTCCAAGAGGTACAGGAGACAGGACAGGAGAACATGCTGTTTAGTGATTCATAAAACTTAGAGCAGCAATGGTCACAAGAAGATTAAAGTGGGGAATGGCAAATTTTGTTTAAGGAGGTAGATGACACAGTTGTCAATAAGTCAAGTTGTTGTTAAATCACAAGGACCATGGTGGAAAACGAGGCAGTGGATGACGAAGTCACAAACCCAACATGGGAATCCGGCATCCAGAGCAATGCCAGCAATGCTGAAGGGGAGAGATCGGCAGCACCGAAACAGGCAGGGAGAGGCAGTGGGATGAACAGAGGTAGAAGGCGGGTAACTGTTCCGTACAACACCGTCACTCGTGAATTTCTACGTCAAAGAGTTAGGTGTTCCCCAGAATAAAAATTTTTTAAAGAGAGTTCTGAGACAAAAAAAATGGACATTTGAAACCTGTGCCATGCCAAGATCAGCAGCGGCCTGACCACTAAGAGCCTAACCAACACCAGCACGATCAGGCACATGTCATCTAAACACCCAACTAGGTGGGCTGAATGCCTGGGTTCACAATTGGCACCAGCTTTGTCTCTTCCCAATCCCCTGTCCATGACACAGGTGCAGATGCCTCCCACCCTGCACCTGTCCTTGCACATTTTGAGGCATCATTATCAGGTACTTCACTGCCCCCAGACCTCCTTGTACAGTCTGCCGGAAAAATCCTCAGATTTCCCATTGACTCCCATTATACTCGTTACTCAAAATGAACATCAGAGCATTACGAATTGCTTGGTTCGAGTAATGAGTATTGAAGCATTTTAGTGCTCTCTCATCCCTAATGGAGACGAATCAGATGCCTTCCCAATTATAAATGGCGTAAAACAAGGATATGTACTCAGAGGACTCAACTGCGAAGACAGATTCCATGTAAGGAATGCCAAGAGTGTGCAAAGCAGTCATCAAAGCAAAAGGTGGCTACTTTGAAGAACCTAGAATATAAGACATATTTTCAGTTGTTTCACACTTTTTTGTTAAGTATATAATTCCACATGTGTTAATTCATAGTTTTGATGCCTTCAGTGTGAATGTACAATTTTCAAAGTCATGAAAATACAGAGAAATCTTTAAATGAGAAGGTGTGTCCAAACTTTTGTTCTGTACTGTGTATATATATATATATATATATATATATACATATATATATATATATATATATATACATATATATATATATATATATATTTATTTATTTATTTATTTATTTTATTCTGCACATTGACATATTTGGTTTGTATTCTGCATATTGAATTTTTTACAAGAAATGTTTCAATTGGATGACTGTATATAACCATACTAAAACAACAATTTTTATGGGTATATGTTTGCCGGGATTTGCAAATGGCATTGGTAATTGCTATTGGATATATTTTTTTTAATACAGGTGAAGTAATGAATTAGCTTTGTGAGGCCAACCAATCAGTAAGATTGTAAGGTCACTAGGGATGGTATAAATTATGGCATGTATTATTCATTTTGTATGAGCATTATGAAGGGGCTGAACTGGCTCCGTAACATGTAGCTCAATAAATTTTAACTTTTTTAAAACATTATAATCTCTTCCTCGTATCCTTGGCAACACTTTTGGAAGCCCAATTTGTGTTCCTTTTTTCCTAAGTGAATAATTATTTGGCAACTATTAGGGGGTAAAATTATTATGCAATAAAATGAAAAAATGAGAAATTTCCCATCTCATTTATTTATTTTCATCTGTTAATGTGAGAATGTTAACCAAACAACTCAAAATGTACAACAATACATTTTTAACATTTCCAAAAAATTTCATTGACCATTACAACCACTCTTCTTTTCAATAACAGTATTAAAGCTTCCATCCAGTCTGTAATTTTCTTAATCAGTTAATGATTGACTTTTTTGGTGTCACCAACCACAGCCTCCCAAACTCTGTTCAGAGATGTGCATTGTTTTCTTTCATCCTAAAGCTCCCATTTAAGAAGGGTCCACAAGTTCTCAACAAGGTTTAGTTCAGAGGAAGAAGATGACTATATCATTTTTCTTTCATCTTCAAGGCATTTATAGGCTAGCCAAGCAGTGGAGCACTTCGATGCATGTGATGTAGTATTGGCTGGCATAAAAATCATTGTTTCCTTAAAAGAAACAGACTTTTTCCTGTACCACTGCTTGAAGATAGTGTCTTTTAAAAACTGCCAGTAGGTTTTGGAGTTGATATTGAGTCCACCGTCAACTTGAAAAAGTCCAATTAACGCATCTTTAATAATGACAGCTCAAAGCAGTACCCACCTTGCTGGTGTCGGAGTGGGGGTTAGTGCTCGTTACTGATCCAGCCAAGGCCCCATCCATCTGGACTGTCAAAAGTCCCTTTTATCTAATCAGTTCATAAAACTTTTGAAAAACCTGTCTTCAGATATTTCTTGGCCCAATCTTGATGTTTCAATTTATGTCTCTTCTTGGTGATTTGGTTTCAGCCCTCCTTACCTTGGCCATGTCTCTGAGCACTTAACAGCTTGTACTGTAGTTATGAACTTCCCAGGGATGTTGCTGTTCTGGAATTTGACATCATACACAAATAAGGGGCTCCTTGTTGCTTCGCGTTTGATTCTTTTGAAAACTTTGCTAGATAATATTCATCTTTTTTACTCAACAAATTTTTTGCAACCATGTTGATTATTTGTAACAAAACGTTTGATAGTTCTGTGATCATACCTCAATATGTTACCAGTTTCAAGTGTGCTGCATCCCTCGGTGAGACTTTTCATTTTTTACTTTTCAGAGTCAGATAAATTTCTTTTTTTTTTACCCAGTTTGCCTGAGCAAAACAGTCTGCCTAATAATTATGCACATCCTGACACAGGGTGGTAATATCCTTAGGTGTTGATACCCTCCCTCATTAAACAAATACAGATCACTTGATATGCTTCAAACCAATAAGCATTCAAGTTTATACAGTGTGAAGTTAGAAGAAAGTTAGAAAATATGCATATAAATGATGATATGGTCAATATACTCACTTGCCTAATATTTGTGTACACTATGATATCCCCACAGATCCCTTTTAAAACATAAGGCTCCCATAGCTCCCTATATACAGTATGATGTCCGCCACAACCTATACTTCATACATCATGAGGCTACAACAGCTCCTTATATACAATATGAAAGCCTCACAGTTCAATATAAACATTATGATGGCCCCACAAATTGCTATATAAAGATGATGCACCCCACAGCTCATTTATACAGTATGATGCCCTCAAAGATTCCTATATACAGTAATAAGACTATAAGACTGCATAGCTCCTCATATAATGTATTATGCCCCTACAGGTCTCTATTTACAGTATAATGACCCCAACGCTCTTTTTATGCAGTATAAATTCCATACAGCACCATAAATACGGTATGCTGTCCATGCAACTTCATATATATATATTGAAAGGTTGGAGCTGGACAGGTCGTGGACAGGAGGTATGTGTGCCCAAGGTACCGGGCCTCGGTGATGTAGGACCTGGAGAAGCAGGCTCCAGCACACATAGTGCTGAGAAGTGGTTAATGGACCCGGATAATGGGGCCAGATTTTACGAGCAGCTAAAAGAGCTGGGTGGGATCGACTGCTCACTTACCTCCAGTTCAGGTTTTGGAAGGTCTGATTTAAGGCAGCCGGGGCTGTCTCACACTGTTTGTGTGTTTTGCAAGGTGAGGAGGTCCTGCATGTGCTGCTCAGACCAGCTGAAGTCAAGAAAAAGCACTTGCATTTAAACAGCTGAGGTCGTGCTTGATGGACTTTTTATTTTGAGTTTTGTTCAGTTATACCTTTTTGTACCTGAAAAAGGCTGTCATCATTTGGTATTCTATCCATTTTATGGACATTTAATAAACCGCCGGTTTGCACTAGCGAACTGCATCGCGGTGTGTAAACGAGCACCTACCACAGAGCCAATTCTCCACAAATATATATATATATATATATATATATATATATATATATATATATATATACAGTTAGGGCCATATATATTTGGACAGAGACAACATTTTTCTAATTTTGGTTCTAGACATTACCACAAAGAATTTTAAACAAAACAATTCTGATGCAGTTGAAGTTCAGACTTTCAGCTTTCATTTGAGGGTATCCACATTAAAATTGGATGAAGGGTTTAGGAGTTTCAGCTCCTTAAGATGTGCCACCCTGTTTTTAAAGGGACCTACAGTGTAAGAGGAACTACAGTGAAGGAAATAATTATTTGATCCCTTGCTGTTTTTGTAAGTTTGTCCACTGACAAAGACGTGAACAGTCTATAATTTTAAGGGTAGGTTAATTTTAACATTGAGAGATAGAATATCCAAAAAAATCAAGAAAATCACATTGTATAAATTAGATAAATTTATTTGCATTTTGCACTGAGAAATAAGTATTTGATTCCTCTGGCAAACAACACTTAATACTTGGTGGCAAAACCCTTGTTGGCAAGCACAGCTGTCAGACGTTTTTTGTAGTTGATAATGAGGGTTGCGCATATTTCAGGAGGAATTTTGGTCCACTCCTCTTTGCAGATCATCTCTAAATCATTAAGATTTTGAGGCTGTCGCTTGGCAACTTGGAGCTTCAACTCCCTCCATAAGTTTTCTATGGGATTAAGGTCTGGAGGCAGGGTAGGCCACTCCATGACCATAGTGTGCTTCTTTTTGAGCTACTCCTTTGTTGCCCTGGCTGTATGTTTTGGGTCATTGTCTTGCTGGAAGAGCAAGCCACGACCCATTTTTAATTTTCTGGCAGAGGGAAGGAGGTTATCACTCAGGATTTTACGGTACATTGCATCATCCATTCTCCCATTGATGCAGTGAAGTAGTCCTGTGCCCTTAGCAGAGAAACAACCCCAAAACATAATGTTTCCACCTCTATGCTTGACAGTGGGGATGGTGTTCTTTGGGTCATAGGCAGTATTTCTCTTCCTCCAAACATGGCGAGTTGAGTTAATGCCAAAGAGCTAAATTTTTGTCTCATCTGACCACAGCATCTTCTCCCAATAACTCACAGAATCATCCAGGTGTTCATTGGAAAACTTCAGACTGGCCTGCACGTGTGCCTTCTTGAGTACTGTTGAGCCACCCCCGTAGTGTTCGGGTTCGGTTCGTCGAACACCGGGATGTTCGAGGAACTGTTCGTCGAACACCTTAGAACACCATCGAACACCGTTAAAACCAATGGCAGGCAAACAAAAACACATAGAAACACATAGAAAACACCTTCAAATGTGTCCAAAAGCTGACAAACTGCTCAGAAGACACTCTCTTTAAAAAAGCCGGCCGGCAATTCCGCAGCGGCATACACCGGTACCCGACAATTTAGACAAGAAGGAATAGAGCATCACACATAGATTAGATAGATAGAAACATGTCAGTCACATATATAAGAAGTACAGTGACAGTGTTGGTTACTGTACTTGTCATTTAGTGTTAAAGGATTTATTAAAAAAAATATTAGTGTTTTCATGCACCGTCTCTTTAAAAAAGCCGGCCGGCAATTCAGCATCGGTACCCGACAATTTATAACAGAAAGAATAGAGCATCACACATAGATTAGATAGATAGAAACATGTCAGTCACATTTATAAGAAGTACAGTGATAGTGTTGATTACTGTACTTGTAATTTAGTGTTAAAATAAAGGATTTATTTTAAAAAAATTGGCGTGGGGTTCCCCGTAATTTTAGTCTCTAGAGGAGGTTAAGCAGACAGCTGGCGTAGATGTTTGAAGCCTGGGAAGGGGGTAATACCCACGGAGCTTCCCAGGCTACTAATATCAGCCCCCAGCTGAATACCTAGCCTTTACTAGCTATTAAAATGGGGGACCCCCAAAAAAATGATGTGGGGTCCCCACTATTTTAATAGCTAGCAAAGGCTAGGCAGACAGCTGGGGGCTGATATTAATAGCCCAGGAAGGGTGCCATGAATATTGGCCCCCTCCCAGGCTAGAAACACCAGCTGTCAGCCACCCCAGAAATGGCGCATCCATAGGATGCTCCAATTCTGGCACTTAGCCTCGCTCTTCCCACTGCCCTGTAGCCGTGGCAGTGGGGTAATAGGGCTGGGGTTGATGTCAGCTTATAATGCCAGCTGACATCAAGCCCAGGTTAGCAATGGAGAGGCGTCTATAAGACACCCCCTTTACTAACCCCATAGTCAAAGTTGCAAAAAAACACAAACACCCAGAATAAAGTCCTTTAATTGAAATAAAGACACAATTCTTTTTTGTTCTAAATTAAACCATACTTACTATCATGCTCATTCCAGCTGAAGCCAATGATCTCCTGCAATAAAAGTAAAGTAATAAAGCAACATCATCCTTACCTTTCGATGGTTCCCATGACAGCTTCAGCTCTGCTACATTCACATGACAGGCTGGACCGCTTTTGGTGCACGAACAGTTATCGAACATAACCTCGAACAACCGAATTTTTTGCAAATCGCTCGGGTTCGTCGAACGACTCGAACACCGCCCAAAACAGCTCGAATTTGAGATTGGCAAACAGTTCTAGTCCTTGGAGGCACTGCAGGATTTTAAACCTTAAAGGCGTAATGTGTTACCAATGGTTTTCCTGGTGACTATGGTCCCAGCTGCCTTGAGATCATTAACAAGTTCCCCCGTGTTGTTTTAGGCTGATCTCTCACCTTCCTTATGATCAAGTATACCCCATGAGGTGACATTTTGCTTGGTGACCTAGATCGATGTCGATTGACAGTCATTTTGTATTTCTTCCATTTCTTCCATTTTCTTACTATTACACCAACAGTTGTCTCCTTCTCACCCAGCGTCTTACTTATGGTTTTGTAGCCCATTCCAGCTTTGTGCAGGTCTATGATCTTGTCCCTGACATCTTTAGAAAGCTCTTTGGTCTTGACCATGTTGTAGAGGTTAGAGTCTTACTGATTAATTGAGTCTGGTGACAGGAGTCTTTTATACAGGTGACTATGTCAGACAGCTGTCTTTAATACAGGTAACGAGTTGATTATGAGCGTCTAACAGGTCTGTAGGAGCCAGAACTCAAAACTGTTTGTAGGGGATCAAATACTTATTTCTCTTAGACTGCTAATGTCTTTGTCAATGGGCAAACTTACAAAAACAGTAAGCGGTCAAATAATTATTTCCTTCACTGTATATGCAGATGGGTAAGGAATTGGCTAAGAGACAGAAAACAAAATAGTCGTCATAAAAGGTACATTCTCTCAATGGGATATAGTCAGCAGTGAGGTGTCGCAGGGATCTTTACTAAGACTGATTCTTTTTAACCTCTTTATTAATGACCATGTGAATGGGATTGAGAGTATAGTGTCAGTCTTTGCTGACGACACCAAGCTATGCAGTATACGTAGGATCCTAAAATTGACCTTGACACTACAATATCGCAAACGATCTGGATAAGATGACTGAATGGGAAAACACTTGCCAAATGAGATTTAATGTTGAAAAATGTAGAGTAATGCACCAATGACAGAGTAATCCTTTTGCTGCATACATATTAAATGGGAATATATTTGGGACTACAGAACAGAAGGACTTGGGTATTCTGGTAACAATTAAGCTGAGCAGCAGTACTCAATGTCAAGCAGCAGCCGTAAAAGCAAACAAGATGTATAAAAAGAGAGATAAAATCTCACAATCCCAACCTATTGTTACCCCTTTATAAATAACTGGTCTCCACACTTTAAAAATGATATTTAGAAGTGAGAGTCAGTTCAAAGGCGGGCAACTAGATTATTACAAGGGATGGAAAGGTAGGATGAGAGGTAGGAAAAGTCGGGCTTGTTTAGCTTAGAAAAAAGACGCCTCAGAGGAGATCTCATTTACATGTATAAATATATTTGTGGTCAGTACAAAGGACTAGCACATGACTTATTCCTTCCAAAGACCATACTAAGGACCAGGGGGCACTCATTACGGCCAGAAGAAAGGCGATTCTGACAGCTAAATAGGAAAGGATTCTTTACAGTCAGAGCATTCAGACTGTGGAATGCCGATCACAAGAGATAGTAATGGAAGACACTAAAATAGCCTTTAAAAAGGGCTGAATGATTTCTTCAATACACATATCATTGAGGGTTATAGTTAATTTAGTGCAAAAATTTACAATTGGCAAAGAAAGGTTGAACTTGATGGACCCAGCTCTTTTTTTAACCTATGTAACTATGTAACTATATGCATCTATAGAGTATGAGGTTGCGCAACCCACTATACACATTATGATATCCTCCACTGCCCGCTATGCACATTACGATGATCCCATAGTTCCTCCATACATAGTAAGATGGCCTTTCCCACCCCCCCTAAATGCAGTATAATGTCACCACATTCCCCTAAAATACTTATTTCTAAAAAAAAATCAACTGCTAGACTGTATATTCACTTAACCCTGGATCATGACAAGTCCACTAACACAATTAGCATCATAGAGTAGCTGAAAGAGATGTGTATATGTCATCATGCCACTTTTGCTAATGCTGACATTGTGTGCATGCTCCTGATGTTTGTAGGTTGCAGGCCTAAAGCAACCTGCAGCCTACAGAATGGAGAATAGCAGATCTGAGTGATTGGGATAGGCATAGAGTGGTGTATGTTATGACACACAGCTCTGCTCTCCTGTCGACGCTTGTAATCACACCAGGTGCCAGCAGTGATATCTGTGAGCCCTTGGTTAGACACAGTCTTGTCATATCACCCAGAAAAAGTCAGTTCTTACTTTCTTTGGGAGAATTTTTTTGTTTCACATGCATAGTTCTGCCTGCTTATGTTTGGGCAAGATTATGTAGGGAAAAAAGTAAACGCCTCCAGTGAAGAATCCATGCTAACACACTCTTGGTTATAGTGGTTATATGCTTTAATAGCTAACATCTCCACAAGAAAAAGAAAACTTCATATTATTCAGCTCTGCAGCCACTGTTCCATGACGTGGCAAGGTTAACATGCTTAATCTGGTGGAAATCCTCTGATTACACATAACTAAAATATAGCTATCTTTATGTAATAGGCATTATAAATTTTAATCTAACCCTTACTTTATTAATACATTTAGTTTGTATATATGGTTTACTGTTCTTTTGCGATTCTTTTACTAGTTTAATGTGGCAAACTTTAAGGAAAAAAATGATCAAAAGATGACACATGTTGAGAAAATTGTTACAGTCAATTACTTTTTCTTTAAAATGGTAAAGTTATAAAGACTTACTGATCTGGAACTTGATTCCCCTGTAGAAGAGCTTCAAGTTGTTATTATTGATTGAAATAGTCTAAAAATGAAACTATGGATTTAGAAATGTCCTTTCAGATAAACAAGTAAAATATGAGCAAATCAAAATATAACTGTGGAAAACCAGAAATAATATTAATGAATTATTTGCATTATTCAGACTAATTATTCAGGTTAACATGTGAAGGCTTATATTAGACTAGCTTCTATGTGGTTTATTTTCTATTATTTTACTTGTAAATATAAGTTAAAAATGTGTAATAAGTTCAAAATTGTCACTCTCTTGATTATATACAGCACCCTAAATATAGTATGATGTCCACACAACTCCATATATATATATAGGGTGAGGACTCACAGCCCTCTATACACATTATTATGATCCCATAGTCCCTTCATACATAGTAAATAATTATTTCTAAAATTTAAAAAAATCAACTGTTATACTGTATATTCACTTAATCTCGGCTCTTGGTAAGACCAGCATTGATATCTGTGAGCTCTTGGTTAAACACAACAGTCTTGCCATATCACCCAGAAAAGAGAAGGACTATTTTGAGCTTAGTACACATTTTTAATCTACATTTACAAGTAAAATAATAGAAAATAATCCAGAAAGAAGCAAGTCTAATATGAACTGTGCCATGTTAACCTAAAGTAATATATTTGGTTTGAATAATGCAAAGAATGTTTGAATATAGTCAATTTCCTTTAATTTCTATTGGTACCACTGTTGGGAAAGAAGTCTTTTTGATAATTTTTCCTATGTGTTCTTTTCACAAACATTACAATTCATTGTTTTTTATGCTATTTACCATGTGGGATAAAAATTGTCATATCTGTAGTTCAAGTCATTACAAAAAGAGCAATATTACTTATTGTATGTTTAGAATTTTTTTTTAAATAAAAAATAATGATGCATTAAAAAAAAATGTAACATACATTTTATGGATGAGTTTTTTAATATACTGAAGCACTCTCCCTGTCTAGTTACCTAGAACCATTGTTACTATTGACTGTTCCATTAAAGAGGTTAAATGGATGAAATCATAATTTTTCTGATTAAAACCGTTGCATTAGTAGCTTGGCAGACATCACAGCACAACAATTCCCTGAAAAAATACATGAAGAAGAGACCAGAACAGATTTTTTTTTTACAGATTTCTGAATTTTTTTTAACAACTTAAAATAAAATCTATGCAAGTTTGTTAACCATGTAATCACACTGACCTGGAGAATTATATTTATATGATGTCTTTGGCAGATTTGCATTTTTTCACCATTTCATCGTCCTTTTTCCATTTCCAGTACATGGTTTGGTACTTGCCCCTTAAAAAAAAACAAGCCCTCATATGACTATTTTGACAAAAATAAAAAATAAATAAGTTTTGCCTCTTGGAAGAAGGAAAATATAAACAAAAGCACAAAAATGAAAAACTGACTGGGTGTTAAAGGGTTAAAGTCATTTTTGGCAGATTGGGGAATCCTGAAAATGTTATGAAATGATGGAAGTCACAACTTCCACAGTGGTTTTACTATGATTTAAAGGGGTATTACCATCTCCAAGATCCTATCCCAACATGTAGTAGGTGTAATAATAATAATATTAGTAAATGCCTCCAGTGAGATATATAGTATAGTTTTTCAGATTCTCTATGACTCTTTCCGCATGTGCAGGCATTGCAGGACCTTAGGTATCCATGGTTACGACCACTGATATAATCACAGTTAGCTAGGGGCTAGTGGTCATAACCATGGATACCTAAGGTTCTGCAGTGCCAACACATGAAGTAAGAGACATAGCAAAACAGAAAAACAATACTACATTTCCAATTGGAGGCATTTGCTAATATTCTTATTATTATACCTACCACATATTGGGATATGATTCTGGTGCTGGGAATACCCCTTTAAGTTCCAGTGTTTTAGAAATGGCTTTTCTAACGTTGTCTTGATCAATATATTTGTATAACATTTTGTTTTCTTGGTAGTGGCATTGTTTTATTTTTTAATGTCTTCACGACATATGACGTACATTTATGTCATATTACTGATTTTGATGCGGGCTCGCACACCAAGCCTATACCTTTTCCGGCAGATGATGGCTGATTTAATCTGCCATAAAGTGCTTTTAACAGCAGCGGGTAGTGCAGAGCTACACATGTGGCTGTTACCATGTTAAATGCCGCTCAATCTCTGACAGTGGCATGTAACGTGCACTAGCATGTGGGCCGCCTCATTCCCTGAGTCCATGACTTGATCACGGGGCGCCAATGGGTTGCCATTACAGCCAGGGGTCTGCTGAAGACCGTCGTGGCTATCGATACGATGCTCCTGTGAAAGCCAGCGCTTAGCTGACAATCATAGGAGATCAGGATTTTAGCACGACATAGCAGTGCTAATGCACTGCTACATAGCGCACAAGTGATAGGATGATTGTAGCTTCAAGTTCCCTAAGAAACTTGAACAAATACAGTACAAAATTAAAAAAATAATTTTTAAAAATATGAAAAAAAAACACAAAAGTTCAAATCACCTCCCTTTTTGCCCAATTAAAAATAAAGCAATGAAAAAAAATAAAAAGTATACCTATTTGATATCTCTGCATTCTTAAAAGTCCTACCTATCCAGATATAAAGTAAATGAACCCAATCAGTAAATGGCATAACAAGAAAACAAATCAAAATGTAATAATTACCTTTTTTTGCCTCCGCAACATTGCAATCGAATGTAATAAGAGGAGATCAAAGCATTGTATCTACTCCAAAATAGTAGGAACAAAAATGTCAGCTCAGGGCTTAAAAAATAAGCTATCACACAGCACTGTATTCGGAAAATGGCAACAAAAGCAAAATTATTATTTTTTTTAATTTTCTGAATTTTTGTTCAACATTTAAATTTAAAAAAAGTTTGATTATTAGTAGTGTAATCGTACTGACCTGGAGAATCACGTTGACCAGTCTGTTTTACTGTATAGTGAACCCGGTAAAAAAAAAAATTGTGAAATTGCACTTTTTTGCAATTTTAACGCACTTTATGATGTTCATGCAAGCCTCATCTGTGTGCATTTTTACAGTAAGAAATCACCCCTTCCATGAATTGGTAGGTTTGAGAGTCATTGTCTCATCAATAGTTTTCTTCCCTCTAGAAGAAAGCCACTTTACACGCTTTTTCACATAAAACACAGCCTGTAAGTCTACTTACACTTATCTTTAAGAAGAACCTTTGTTCTCCAAAAAAGATCTAAATGTATAGAAAGATATACTGAATATAACAAATATAAGTAGAAAAATTTGCAAGGAGATAAATACTATGCTACATCAATATCACTGGTACCACTGGTACTGGCACTGATACTAAGGAAAAATGGTTGCTAGACGACAGGCAATTCCATTATCATCTAAATGGTGTTCATTAGCACTTAGCACTCCATTTAATCCTTTTACACATACAGTACATACATTTTTAAAGATAGAACAGGGAATCTTCATATATAATCACCCTTATAAGGCACTTGACTATATTATTCTAAGTATATACTGTACATTAGCTAGAATTATTTTCAAAGTAAAGATCACTCATCGTTACTCACCAATATGATATAATGTCTCACCATCATTGCTCATTTTACAAAAAAATATACAGTAAAAGAAAGAAAGATGAAATTTCTTGATGAGAGCAAAATATTTCTACTTTCATTTCAAGCAGATTATATTTTTTTAATCATAGAAATGTTTTTAACATTAATGCAACATCAATCTTCTTATTTACCATATTTTTCGGACTATAAGATGCACCGGACCATAAGAGTCACTTAGATTTTAGAGGAGGAAAATAGAAAAAAAAATTTGAAGCAAAAAATGTGGTCGTGATGCACTGTTATGGGGGGAGGATATGCTGCTGACACTGTTATAGGGGTAATGTCCCGCAATTCTGTACTAATATCCCCCATCCTGGTGTATATATATATATATATATATATATATATATATATATATATATATATATATATACAGTTCTATGAAAAAGTTTGGGCACTCCTATTAATCTTAAGCTTAATGTTTTCTTAAAATAGGTGTTTTTGCAACAGCTATTTCAGTTTGATATATGTAATAACTGTTGGACACAGTAATGTTTCTGCCTTGAAATGAGGTTTATTGTACTAACAGAAAATGTGCAATCTGCATTCAAACAAAATTTGACAGTTGCATAAGTATGGGCACCTCACCAGAAAAGTGACATTATTATTTAGTAGATCCTCCTTTTGCAAAAATAACAGCCTCTAGTCGCTTCCTGTAGCTTTTAATGAGTTCCTGGATCCTGGATGAAGGTATTTTTGACCATTCCTCTTTACAAAACAATCCCAGTTCAGTTAAGTTTGATGGTCGCCGAGCATGGACAGCCCTCTTCAAATGATCCCACAGATGTTCAATGATATTCTGGTTTGGGGACCGGGATGGCCATTCCAGAACATTGTAATTGTTCCTCTGCATGAATGCCTGAGTAGATTTGGAGCAGTGTTTTGGATCATTGCGTTGCTGAAAGATCCATCCCCTGCGTAACTTCAACTTTATCACTGATTCTTGAACATTATTGTCAAGAATCTGCTGATACTGAGTGGAATCCATGCATCCCTCAACTTTAACAAGATTCCCGGTGCCGGCATTGGCCACACAGCCCCAAAGCATGATGGAACCTCCACCAAATTTTACTGTAGGTAGCAATTGTTTTTCTTGGAATGCTGTGTTTTTTTGCCACCATGCATAACGCCTTTTTGTATGACCAAACAAATCTTGGTTTCATCAGTCCACAGGACCTTCTTCCAAAAAAGAAATTGGCTTCTCCAAATGTGTTTTTGCATACCTCAGCCGACTCTGTTTGTGGCGTGCTTGCAGAAACGGCTTCTTTCGCATCACTCTCCCTTACAGCTTCTCCTTGTGCAAAGTGCGTTGTATAGTTGACCGATGCACAGTGACACCATCTGTAGCAAGTTGATGCTGCCGCTCTCTGGAGGTGGTCTGAGGATTGTGCTTGACTGATCTCACCATTCTTCTTCTCTGCCTTTCTGATGTTTTTCTTGGCCTGCCACTTCTGGCCTTAACAAGAACTGTCCCTGTGTTCTTCCATTTCCTTTCTATGTTCCTCACAGTGGAAACTGACAGGTTAAATCTCTGAGACAGCTTTTTGTATCCTTCCCCTGAACAAATAAAGGGAACACTCAAATAACACATCCTAGATCTGAATGAATGAAATATCTCATTGAATACTTTGTTCTGTACAAAGTTGAATGTGCTGACAACAAAATCACACAAAAATCATCAATGGAAATCAAATTTATTAACCAATGGAGGCCTGGATTTGGAGTCACCCCCAAAATTAAAGTGGAAAAACACACTACAGGCTGATCCAACTTTGATTTAATGTCAAGAGATGAGCGGTGTTCGACTCGAACTGTTCGCCAATCTCAAATTCGAGCTGTTTTGGCCGGTGTTCGAGCCGTTCAGCGAACACGAACAATTTGAAAAAAATTCGGCTGTTCGAGGTTATGTTCGATAACTGTTCGTGCACCAAAATCATAACTGGATTTTTTCTCAGTAATGCTGAAAATTAATGGTAATACTCAGTTTGAGTGTACAGCGGGGCGGGGGGAGGGGCAGGGGATGGATCTCTGCAGAAATAATGAAGATCTCCATTTTTTTTTCTCTTTCCCGCATTTACAGTGGGGAGGTGCAATCTGTCAGCCTATCAGCAGTGCACACACGGAGTGAACTGCTTTTTTTCACACAAGCAAGGGCATGTGTCATTGGCAGAGTTTGTCACATGCCTTTGCCCTATAAGACCCAGCCATTTTCCCCGTCGCCACCATTTTCTCACTGCTGCAGCTGCGTGTTAGACGGCACCACTGTTGCTGTGTGCGCTATACTTTCAGTGTTAATTTCAAGCCAATTTTCGCACAAATCTACAGATAGCTTGGGAGTAGGGTATAGTTGTGATTGCAGTCCTTTGGAGGACTAGGTTACATCATTTCCTATGACTTTTATCAGGCAGGTCTGTGCTCTTAAATAGATAGGTTGTGGGAGTAAAGACTAATTGTAATTGGAGTCCTTTTCAGGACTAGGTTACATCAGTTCCTATCAGTTTTTGCCAGGCAGGTCTGTGCCAGTGCTGTGCAAGTTTTTTTCACAGCATTTGGCTGAATCTAGCAAAGCTAATCCTTTTTGGCCTATTGCAGAGTGTGTTAGTCAGTGGAGTAGCCTATCTGTGTTGCAAGATATACCACCTGTGTATAGAATACCAATTTTTTTACTGCAACTAGTGAAGTAAAATCTTTTGGGCATAGCATCATTCTATTAGTCCATCTATACTGACCTCCATCAGGTTGCAAACTGAATCTAATTTATTTCTGCATCTAGCTCTGAAAAAATATTGGGCTTCTAGCTGTGTGTGGGTCTTGTTCTATTAATCCATCTATACTGACCTCCATCAGGTTGCAAACTGAATATATTTTTTTCTGCATCTACCTCTGAAAAAATATTGGGCTTCTAGCTGTGTGTGGGACTTGTTGTATTAGTCCATCTATACTGACCTCCATCAGGTTGCAAACTGAATATATTTTTTTCTGCATCTACCTCTGAAAAAATATTGGGCTTCTAGCTGTGTGTGGATCTTGTTCTATTAATCCATCTATACTGACCTCCATCAGGTTGCAAACTGAATATAATTTTTTTCTGCATCTAGCTCTGAAAAAATATTTGGCCTTCTAGTAGTGTGTCGGACTTTCTCTATTAGTCCATATATACTGACTTCCGTCAGGTTGCAAATTAAAAATAATTTTTATCTGCATCTACAGTAACTCTGAAAAAATATTTGGGCTTCTAGCTGTGTGTGGGACTTGTTGTATTAGTCCATCTATACTGACCTCCATCAGGTTGCAAACTGAATATAATTTTTTTCTGCATCTAGCTCTGAAAAAATATTTGGCCTTCTAGCAGTGTGTGGGACTTGTTCTATTAGTCCACCTATACTGACCTCCATCAGGTTGCAAACTGAATATATTTTTTTCTGCATCTACCTCTGAAAAAATATTGGGCTTCTAGCTGTGTGTGGGACTTGTTGTATTAGTCCATCTATACTGACCTCCATCAGGTTGCAAACTGAATATATTTTTTTCTGCATCTAAATCTGAAAAAATATTGGGCTTCTAGCTGTGTGTGGGTCTTGTTCTATTAATCCATCTATACTGACCTCCATCAGGTTGCAAACTGAATATAATTTTTTTCTGCATCTAGCTCTGAAAAAATATTTGGCCTTCTAGTAGTGTGTCGGACTTTCTCTATTAATCCATGTATACTGACTTCCATCAGGTTGCAAATTAAAAATAATTTTTATCTGCATCTACAGTAACTCTGAAAAAATATTTGGGCTTCTAGCTGTGTGTGGGACTTGTTGTATTAGTCCATCTATACTGACCTCCATCAGGTTGCAAACTGAATATATTTTTTTCTGTATCTACCTCTGAAAAAATATTGGGCTTCTAGCTGTGTGTGGGACTTGTTGTATTAGTCCATCTATACTGACCTCCATCAGGTTGCAAACTGAATATATTTTTTTCTGCATCTACCTCTGAAAAAATATTGGGCTTCTAGCTGTGTGTGGGACTTGTTGTATTAGTCCATCTATACTGACCTCCATCAGGTTGCAAACTGAATATATTTTTTTCTGCATCTACCTCTGAAAAAATATTGGGCTTCTAGCTGTGTGTGGGTCTTGTTCTATTAATCCATCTATACTGACCTCCATCAGGTTGCAAACTGAATATAATTTTTTACTGCATCTAGCTCTGAAAAAATATTGGGCTTCTAGCTGTGTGTGGGTCTTGTTCTATTAATCCATCTATACTGACCTCCATCAGGTTGCAAACTGAATATAATTTTTTTCTGCATCTACCTCTGAAAAAATATTGGGCTTCTAGCTGTGTGTGGGTCTTGTTCTATTAATCCATCTATACTGACCTCCATCAGGTTGCAAACTGAATATAATTTTTTTCTGCATCTAGCTCTGAAAAAATATTTGGCCTTCTAGCAGTGTGTGGGACTTGTTCTATTAGTCCACCTATACTGACCTCTATCAGGTTGTAAACTGAATATATTTTTTTCTGCATCTACCTCTGAAAAAATATTGGGCTTCTAGCTGTGTGTGGGACTTGTTATATTAGTCCATCTATACTGACCTCCATCAGGTTGCAAACTGAATATATTTTTTTCTGCATCTACCTCTGAAAAAATATTGGGCTTCTAGCTGTGTGTGGGTCTTGTTCTATTAATCCATCTATACTGACCTCCATCAGGTTGCAAACTGAATATAATTTTTTTCTGCATCTAGCTCTGAAAAAATATTTGGTATTCTAGTTGTGTCGGACTTTCTCTATTAGTCAATCTATACTGACTTCTATCAGGTTGCAAATTAAAAATAATTTTTATCTGCATCTACAGTAACTCTGAAAAAATATTTGGGCTTCTAGCTGTGTTTGGGACTTGTTGTATTAGTCCATCTATACTGACCTCCATCAGGTTTCAAACTGAATATATTTTTTTCTGCATCTACCTCTGAAAAAATATTGGGCTTCTAGCTGTGTGTGGGACTTGTTGTATTAGTCCATCTAAACTGACCTCCATCAGGTTGCAAACTGAATATATTTTTTTCTGCATCTACCTCTGAAAAAATATTGGGCTTCTAGCTGTGTGTGGGACTTGTTGTATTAGTCCATCTATACTGACCTCCATCAGGTTGCAAACTGAATATATTTTTTTCTGCATCTACCTCTGAAAAAATATTGGGCTTCTAGCTGTGTGTGGGTCTTGTTCTATTAATCCATCTATACTGACCTCCATCAGGTTGCAAACTGAATATAATTTTTTTCTGCATCTAGCTCTGAAAAAATATTGGGCTTCTAGCTGTGTGTGGGTCTTGTTCTATTAATCCATCTATACTGACCTCCATCAGGTTGCAAACTGAATATAATTTTTTTCTGCATCTACCTCTGAAAAAATATTGGGCTTCTAGCTGTGTGTGGGTCTTGTTCTATTAATCCATCTATACTGACCTCCATCAGGTTGCAACCTGAATATAATTTTTTTCTGCATCTAGCTCTGAAAAAATATTTGGCCTTCTAGCAGTGTGTGGGACTTGTTCTATTAGTCCACCTATACTGACCTCCATCAGGTTGCAAACTGAATATATTATTTTCTGCATCTACCTCTGAAAAAATATTGGGCTTCTAGCTGTGTGTGGGACTTGTTGTATTAGTCCATCTATACTGACCTCCATCAGGTTGCAAACTGAATATATTTTTTTCTGCATCTACCTCTGAAAAAATATTGGGCTTCTAGCTGTGTGTGGGTCTTGTTCTATTAATCCATCTATACTGACCTCCATCAGGTTGCAAACTGAATATAATTTTTTTCTGCATCTAGCTCTGAAAAAATATTTGGCCTTCTAGTAGTGTGTCGGACTTTCTCTATTAGTCCATCTATACTGACTTCCATCAGGTTGCAAATTAAAAATAATTTTTATCTGCATCTACAGTAACTCTGAAAAAATATTTGGGCTTCTAGCTGTGTGTGGGACTTGTTGTATTAGTCCATCTATACTGACCTCCATCAGGTTGCAAACTGAATATGTTTTTTTCTGTATCTACCTCTGAAAAAATATTGGGCTTCTAGCTGTGTGTGGGACTTGTTGTATTAGTCCATCTATACTGACCTCCATCAGGTTGCAAACTGAATATATTTTTTTCTGCATCTACCTCTGAAAAAATATTGGGCTTCTAGCTGTGTGTGGGACTTGTTGTATTAGTACATCTATACTGACCTCCATCAGGTTGCAAACTGAATATTTTTTTTTCTGCATCTACCTCTGAAAAAATATTGGGCTTCTAGCTGTGTGTGGGTCTTGTTCTATTAATCCATCTATACTGACCTCCATCAGGTTGCAAACTGAATATAATTTTTTTCTGCATCTAGCTCTGAAAAAATATTTGGCCTTCTAGCAGTGTGTGGGACTTGTTCTATTAGTCCACCTATACTGACCTCCATCAGGTTGCAAACTGAATATATAATTTTCTGCATCTAACTCTGAAAAAATATTGGGCTTCTAGCTGTGTGTGGGACTTGTTGTATTAGTCCATCTATACTGACCTCCATCAGGTTGCAAACTGAATATATTTTTTTCTGCATCTACCTCTGAAAAAATATTGGGCTTCTAGCTGTGTGTGGGTCTTGTTCTATTAATCCATCTATACTGACCTCCATCAGGTTGCAAACTGAATATAATTTTTTTCTGCATCTAGCTCTGAAAAAATATTTGGCCTTCTAGTAGTGTGTCGGACTTTCTCTATTAGTCCATCTATACTGACTTCCATCAGGTTGCAAATTAAAAATAATTTTTATCTGCATCTACAGTAACTCTGAAAAAATATTTGGGCTTCTAGCTGTGTGTGGGACTTGTTGTATTAGTCCATCTATACTGACCTCCATCAGGTTGCAAACTGAATATGTTTTTTTCTGTATCTACCTCTGAAAAAATATTGGGCTTCTAGCTGTGTGTGGGACTTGTTGTATTAGTCCATCTATACTGACCTCCATCAGGTTGCAAACTGAATATATTTTTTTCTGCATCTACCTCTGAAAAAATATTGGGCTTCTAGCTGTGTGTGGGACTTGTTGTATTAGTACATCTATACTGACCTCCATCAGGTTGCAAACTGAATATTTTTTTTTCTGCATCTACCTCTGAAAAAATATTGGGCTTCTAGCTGTGTGTGGGTCTTGTTCTATTAATCCATCTATACTGACCTCCATCAGGTTGCAAACTGAATATAATTTTTTTCTGCATCTAGCTCTGAAAAAATATTTGGCCTTCTAGCAGTGTGTGGGACTTGTTCTATTAGTCCACCTATACTGACCTCCATCAGGTTGCAAACTGAATATATTATTTTCTGCATCTAACTCCGAAAAAATATTGGGCTTCTAGCTGTGTGTGGGACTTGTTGTATTAGTCCATCAATACTGACCTCCATCAGGTTGCAAACTGAATATATTTTTTTCTGCATCTACCTCTGAAAAAATATTGGGCTTCTAGCTGTGTGTGGGTCTTGTTCTATTAATCCATCTATACTGACCTCCATCAGGTTGCAAACTGAATATAATTTTTTTCTGCATCTAGCTCTGAAAAAATATTTGGCCTTCTAGTAGTGTGTCGGACTTTCTCTATTAGTCCATCTATACTGACTTCCATCAGGTTGCAAATTAAAAATAATTTTTATCTGCATCTACAGTAACTCTGAAAAAATATTTGGGCTTCTAGCTGTGTGTGGGACTTGTTGTATTAGTCCATCTATACTGACCTCCATCAGGTTGCAAACTGAATATGTTTTTTTCTGTATCTACCTCTGAAAAAATATTGGGCTTTTAGCTGTGTGTGGGACTTGTTGTATTAGTCCATCTATACTGACCTCCATCAGGTTGCAAACTGAATATAATTTTTTTCTGCATCTACCTCTGAAAAAATATTGGGCTTCTAGCTGTGTGTGGGACTTGTTGTATTAGTCCATCTATACTGACCTCCATCAGGTTGCAAACTGAATATATTTTTTCTGCATCTACCTCTGAAAAAATATTGGGCTTCTAGCTGTGTGTGGGTCTTGTTCTATTAATCCATCTATACTGACCTCCATCAGGTTGCAAACTGAATATAATTTTTTTCTGCATCTAGCTCTGAAAAAATATTGGGCTTCTAGCTGTGTGTGGGTCTTGTTCTATTAATCCATCTATACTGACCTCCATCAGGTTGCAAACTGAATATAATTTTTTTCTGCATCTACCTCTGAAAAAATATTGGACTTCTAGCTGTGTGTGGGTCTTGTTCTATTAATCCATCTATACTGACCTCCATCAGGTTGCAAACTGAATATAATTTTTTTCTGCATCTAGCTCTGAAAAAATATTTGGCCTTCTAGCAGTGTGTGGGACTTGTTCTATTAGTCCACCTATACTGACCTCCATCAGGTTGCAAACTGAATATATTATTTTCTGCATCTAACTCCGAAAAAATATTGGGCTTCTAGCTGTGTGTGGGACTTGTTGTATTAGTCCATCTATACTGACCTCCATCAGGTTGCAAACTGAATATATTTTTTTCTGCATCTACCTCTGAAAAAATATTGGGCTTCTAGCTGTGTGTGGGTCTTGTTCTATTAATCCATCTATACTGACCTCCATCAGGTTGCAAACTGAATATAATTTTTTTCTGCATCTAGCTCTGAAAAAATATTTGGCCTTCTAGTAGTGTGTCGGACTTTCTCTATTAGTCCATCTATACTGACTTCCATCAGGTTGCAAATTAAAAATAATTTTTATCTGCATCTACAGTAACTCTGAAAAAATATTTGGGCTTCTAGCTGTGTGTGGGACTTGTTGTATTAGTCCATCTATACTGACCTCCATCAGGTTGCAAACTGAATATGTTTTTTTCTGTATCTACCTCTGAAAAAATATTGGGCTTTTAGCTGTGTGTGGGACTTGTTGTATTAGTCCATCTATACTGACCTCCATCAGGTTGCAAACTGAATATAATTTTTTTCTGCATCTACCTCTGAAAAAATATTGGGCTTCTAGCTGTGTGTGGGACTTGTTGTATTAGTCCATCTATACTGACCTCCATCAGGTTGCAAACTGAATATATTTTTTCTGCATCTACCTCTGAAAAAATATTGGGCTTCTAGCTGTGTGTGGGTCTTGTTCTATTAATCCATCTATACTGACCTCCATCAGGTTGCAAACTGAATATAATTTTTTTCTGCATCTAGCTCTGAAAAAATATTGGGCTTCTAGCTGTGTGTGGGTCTTGTTCTATTAATCCATCTATACTGACCTCCATCAGGTTGCAAACTGAATATAATTTTTTTCTGCATCTACCTCTGAAAAAATATTGGGCTTCTAGCTGTGTGTGGGTCTTGTTCTATTAATCCATCTATACTGACCTCCATCAGGTTGCAAACTGAATATAATTTTTTTCTGCATCTAGCTCTGAAAAAACATTTGGCCTTCTAGCAGTGTGTGGGACTTGTTCTATTAGTCCACCTATACTGACCTCCATCAGGTTGCAAACTGAATATATTATTTTCTGCATCTACCTCTGAAAAAATATTGGGCTTCTAGCTGTGTGTGGGACTTGTTGTATTAGTCCATCTATACTGACCTCCATCAGGTTGCAAACTGAATATATTTTTTTCTGCATCTACCTCTGAAAAAATATTGGGCTTCTAGCTGTGTGTGGGTCTTGTTCTATTAATCCATCTATACTGACCTCCATCAGGTTGCAAACTGAATATATTTTTTTCTGCATCTACCTCTGAAAAAATATTGGGCTTCTAGCTGTGTGTGGGTCTTGTTCTATTAATCCATCTATACTGACCTCCATCAGGTTGCAAACTGAATATAATTTTTTTCTGCATCTAGCTCTGAAAAAATATTGGGCTTCTAGCTGTGTGTGGGTCTTGTTCTATTAATCCATCTATACTGACCTCCATCAGGTTGCAAACTGAATATATTATTTTCTGCATCTACCTCTGAAAAAATATTGGGCTTCTAGCTGTCTGTGGGACTTGTTGTATTAGTCCATCTATACTGACCTCCATCAGGTTGCAAACTGAATATATTTTTTTCTGCATCTACCTCTGAAAAAATATTGGGCTTCTAGCTGTGTGTGGGACTTGTTGTATTAGTCCATCTATACTGACCTCCATCAGGTTGCAAATTGAATATAATTTTTTTCTGCATCTAACCCAGCCAATAGTTTTGGCCTAATACCACAGTTTGGCCACTCAGCTCTGCTCGGTTACCATCCATTGTTTTTTTGTGCAAACAACTCCAGAGTTGTGAATTCGTTAACCACCAAAATGAGTGGAAAAAGGCCTGCTGCTGGTGGAAAGGGGAATAGGCGTGTTGGGAAGGGGAAAAAAGGTTGTGTCCGTGGGGTACGTGTTAAAGCAACAGTAACATCTGCAGAAGAAAGACCATCTTCCAGCCAAACTAAAATGTCTACTTCTTTTAGCAGACAATGTGATAAGATCCCTTTCTTACGGCCACGCCAATCGCTACAAATTCCAGATGAGGCACAAAAACAGCAGGTGCTTCAATGGATATCAAGTGCTCCTTTAAGTGGGCTCTCCTCCACATCAACTTCAACATCACAAATACTCCAGTCCTCAAAGGTGTCACCCAAATCGCACTTGCTTCCTCACAGCTCCCAAATCTCCAGCTGCCCGTCTGAGTATGAGGTAGAACAGATGGTTGAGTCTGCAGAGCTGTTTACTCATACTATAGCCTGGGAATCAGAGGTCGACTTCAGCGCTTCTGTGAATCCAGACGAGGAAATGATCTGCACTGATGCCCAGAATCTTTATGAGTCGGAACCAGGACCAGACGCAGAAGGTTCTGACCATAATGTAGACCCTCATTCCCAAACTGTAACTCCTGTTGGTGGAGACAATGAGGAAGACGATGATAAGACTCAAATACCTGATTGGAGCGACAACTTTAGTTTTTTGTCAGGGCAGGAACAGGTTGGCTCTGAGGACGACGGGCGTGATAACACACAGGGTGATGATGATGAGGTTGGAGATCCCACTTACTGTCAACCCACAGTCAGCCAAGAGATGAGGTCAGCAGAGGAGGTGGAGGAAGATGCTAGTGACGACGAGGTCAGGTTGCGCCTTCCTTCACAGAGACGTAGTACTGGAAGCACGTCAACAACTGCATCCTCAAACACAACTCTGCCTCTCACCACAAGTCGTGGTGGCTCTTCAGGTCGCATGGGTGCTAAGCCTTGCATAGCCTGGGCATTTTTTCAGATCGATAAAGATGACCCAACTCGTGTTATCTGTAACATTTGTCATCAAAAGCTAAGTAGAGGCCAAAAAATACATAGTTTGAGTACTTCTTGCATGAACCGGCACATGGACATGAAGCATAAGTTGCAGTGGGAAGCTCAGTGTGCTACAATGCGGCCTAGCCGGCCGGGCCAACCACCGTCTGCCATATCTTGTGCATCCGCGGCCTCTTCATCCTCTGTGACTGGGGGGACAGCAGTCACACCTGTTTTGGGGCGCAGACCTGCCACCTCTTTACCCGCAACAGCCAGCGTGATTGGCAGGTCATCATTTTCTTTGGAGGTGGGAACACCAGCTGGTGTTGAGCGCTGTCCGACATCGATAGCACCACCTTTGGATCAAGGCAACCTAACATGTCCGCCTGCATCTTCCTCACAGACCGGCAGTTTGCCGGGGACACCCTAATCAACCCCATCTAAGCACAATAGCCAGCCCTCGGTCCCTCAGATGTGGACAAGTAAAAGACCATTTCCTCCTAGCCATGAGAAAGCTAAGAGGTTGAATTTCACCATCTGCAAGCTCTTGGCTACAGAAATGCTGCCTTTCCGCCTGGTGGACACAGAGGATTTTTGAGACCTTATGTCCGTCGCAGTGCCCCAGTACCAGATGCCCAGTCGGCACTACTTCTCAAAGAAAGGTGTGCCTGCGCTCCACCAGCATGTCGCACACAACATCACCGCTTCTTTGAGAAACTCTGTGTGTGACAGGGTGCATTTCACCACAGACACTTGGACGAGTAGGCATGGACAGGGGCATTACATGTCGCTGACTGGGCACTGGGTAACTATGGTGACAGCAGGACAAGGGGCTGCTGTCCAAGTCTTGACGTCCCCACGAGTTGTGCGTCAATCCTCTTTATGTCAAAGTTCCTCCACTGCTTCTGCCTCCTCAACCTCCTCTCGGTCTTCCACCTGCACCCAAAGCCTGTCTGGTCATGCCACAAGCTTTCTAACTGCGCAGAAGGGATCCTGCACACCTCCTTACTATGCTGGCAGTAGGGCTCAACGTCATCAGGCGGTTTTTACATTGAAATGTCTGGGAAATGTGAGTCACACAGCTGAGGAGTTGTGGTCAGCTCTGGAGAACCAATTTCATGAATGGTTGTCTCCACTGGACCTGAAACCAGGGAAGGCCGTGTGCGACAATGCTGCAAACCTGGGTGCGGCCCTTCGCCGGGGCAATGTCACACACGTGCCTTGTATGGCTCACGTGTTGAACCTGGTTGTCCAGCAATTTTTAGCCCACTATCCCAGACTAGATGGCCTTCTGCAGAGGGCACGGTCGCTGTGTGCTCACTTCCGCCGTTCGCATCCCGCAGCTCAGCGACTTACATCTCTACAGAAGTCGTTGGGCCTGCCACTTCACCGGCTAAAATGCGATGTGCCTACCCGGTGGAATTCAACTCTGCACATGTTACAGCGACTGTGGCAGCACCGACAAGCCTGGGCCAACGAGATTCAGAGGTGGGGCAAATCACGCTGGAGGAGTGGTCTCAGATCAGGGACCTATGCACCCTTCTGCACAGTTTTGAAATGGCGACGAAGATGTTTAGTGCTGACGATGCCATTATCAGCATGACTATTCCGGTGATTTACATGCTGGAGCACATGTTAAACAGAATTCGGAGTCAGGTGGTGGCACAAGAGGAGGTGGAGGAAGTAGAGGAGGAGGAGTTGTATGCGGAAGGGCTAACATCTGCAAGGTCCAGACGGTCGGCAGCACCAAGGCGGCAGGCATGTGAGGGTGGGGGAGATGGTTTTACCAGGGCGCATGGTAGCAGCCAAACTAGTGAGGAAGGTGCAGGAGCCCAGGAAGAAGTGGAGGACGAACTGATGGAAGACTCATCAGATGAGGGAGACCTTGATCACATTTCTGTTGTGCGAGGTTGGGGGGAGAGGACAGAGGAAGGAAGCATGATTGTTACCTCGCCACCAACACAACAGGGACTTGGTGCTCCTGGATGCGCCACACACATGAGTGCCTTCTTGCTGCACTACCTGCAACATGACCCTCGAATTGTGAGAATTAGAAATAATCCTGACTACTGGGTTGCCACACTGTTAGATCCCCGGTACAAAAGTAAATTTGCAGAAATTATTCCTGCCATAGAAAGGGATGCACGCATGCAGGAGTATCAGCAGAGACTGTTGCAGAATCTTACATGTGCTTTTCCACAAAATACCAGTGGTGCACGTAGTGAATCTCACAGTTCCAACTTGCCAACCGTGGGACCGTCAAGTGTTCAGCACTCAAACCGTGACAGAACCACAGTATCTGCTGGTAACATCAATTTTGCGGAATCATTTCACCACTTTTTTAGCCCATCCTTTGCAAGGCCACAGGAGACAAGAAGTCTGACACATAGTCAACGCCTAGAGACGATGGTACAGGAGTATCTCCAAGTAAACATTGAAGCCACGACTGTGTCACTGGACCCTTGCTCTTTTTGGGCTTCCAATCTGGATAAATGGCCGGAGCTAGCCACTTACGCCTTGGAGATCTTGTCATGCCCCGCAGCCAGCTTTCTGTCTGAACGTGTGTTCAGCGCTGCTGGTGGTGTGCTGACAGATAAGCGCACGGGGCTCTCCACTGATAATGTAGACAGACTCACGTTCATAAAGATGAACAAATCATGGATCCGAAACGACTTTTCTACCCCTGTGTCATCCTGGGGAGAGTAAAAGCTTGATGATTGGTTAAAATAACCCTACCAACCGTTTTAAGCTTTCAAATTACTAATCATGTTTATCTGTATCTTGACTGGAAAATAATTTGGGCTTTGTAGCAGTGTGCAGCACTGATCCTATTAGGCCATCTATACCAAAGCTTCACCAGATTTAAAATTAAAAATAATTTTTAGCTGCATCTAGCCCGGAAAATAATTTTGGGGCTCCGAGATGCGCAAGGCACATAAGTGCCTTCTTGCTGCACTACCTGCAGCATGACCCTCATATTGTCAGAATTCGAAGTAATCATGACTACTGGGTTGCCACACTCTTAGATCCCCGAAACTTTTCGATCAACCTTTTCATTTTAATAAAGACCAAAAAAATGGTCATTTTTGAAATTATAAGCATTAGCAGGTTGTTAGAAACTGAAATCAAACAGTTTTCAACTCAAAACTTTATTCTAGGTGATGTTACATTTTCACATAGGACCCCTTGTTCGAAAGGAGCTTCTGAACTCTCTCGTCCATTGAATTTGTCAGGTTTTGGATGGTTTCTGCTTCAATTGTTTTGCATGAGGACAGAATACCCTCCCAGAGCTGTTGCTTAGATGTGAACTGCCTCCCGCCATCATAGACACTCCTTTTAATGATGCTCCAAAGGTTCTGAATGGGGTAGAGGTCAGGGGAGCATGGGGGTCACACCATAAGTTTGTCCCCTTTTATGCCCATATCAGCCAGAGATGCAGATGTTTTATGTGCAGCATGAGATGGTGCATTATCATGCAGAAAAATGATCTTGCTGTGAAATACACGGTTCTTCTTCTTGAACCATGGCAGGAAGTGCTGTTTGAGAAAATCCACATACATTATGGAGTTCATCTTTAGCGCCTTCAGGGATCCTAAAGGGGCCGACAATCTCTCTCCCCATGATTCCAGCCCAAAACATTACTCCACCTCCTCCTTGTTGGCGCTGTAGCCGTGTTTGCGTGGGGTGTCCATCAACCAGCCATCCTCCACTCCATCCATCTGGACCATCGAGCGCTGCACGGCACTCATCCGTGAACAAAACAGTTTTGAAATCAGTCTTCATGTAATGTTTGGCCCACTGGAGCCGTTTCTGCTTGTGTGAAGTGGATAGAGGAGGTCGACAGGATGGCGCATGCACAGCTGCAAACCTCTGAAGGACCCTGCATCTTGTTGTTCGGGGGACGTTGGAGGCACAAGCAGCTTCAAAAACTTGTCTGCTGCTATGACAAGGCTTTTTTGCCGCTGCTCTTTCAACCTGACGTAATTGCCTGTAGGAAAGAGTCCTCAATTTGCCCTTATCAGCACGCACACGTGTGTACTGTGAATCAGCTACATACTTCTTGATTGCCAAGACACTTCATCCTGATCATCGCACAATGTTGATTGTAGTCATGCCTTGACCTAAACACTCCACAATTTGTTGCTTCTCAGCAGCCGACACATCCTTTTTCTTTCCCATTTTGGCAGAAAATGTAGGCTGCTTAATAATGTGAGAGAGCCTTCTTAAGTAGTCTTGCCTTTCATTGGACACACCTGCCAAACTAATTAGCACAGGTGTCTGCAATTGCTTACAGTGATATAAAGAGCCCTGACACACATCACCATCAATGAGTTTAACTGACAAACAAACAAATTCTTCCCTTATCACTCCTAAACACTTTTTGTATAATAATTTGGAACGCAGTGTACATGTGCTTTTCCACAAAACACCAGTGGTTCACGTAGTGAATCTTACAGTTCTAACTTGCCAACCGTGGTCTGTATGGAGTTGTTCAATAAAGGGCCCAAAATTAAGATAACATAGATGGGAGAGGTCTCTATGAATAGGAATTCCTAAGTATTTGATACCCTGTGAGGGCCAGGCAAAGGGAAAGTTGGACTGGATGGAATCCTATATGGATTTGGGGAGGGAGACATCGAGGGCCTCAGACTTCGCTGCATTGATTTTAAAATTTTACCATGTAACAAAGTGATCTATTTCAGCCATAACAGCATGGATGGATATATGTGATTGAGTGATATATACTAGGACATCATCAGCAAATAGAGAGCACTAGTACTCGGTGCCTCCCACCTCAATCCACCTAATATTGGGGTTATGGCGAATTGATGAGAGCAGGTGCTCCGTCACTAGGATGTATAAGAGAGGGGACAGAGGACATCACTGCCTTGTCCCATTGGTGATTGTGAAAGGTGATGAAAATGTTCTGACGCACCCCCTGGGCCTTGGGACACCCGGAGCCGGAGCCTTTTTGGTGGATGCTGGTAGTTGTAGTCTTCGTGGCGGCGACCCAGTTCCGTGGCTCAGGGCGGTCAAACCAGTGGCGGAACTATTTATGTGGTTTTGATGTTTAAATGTCCGACTACGCCACCCGTGGATTGCGGTCAGAGTGAACCGCCGCTACAGGGCAGACCACTGAGGCTGGTGTTGTGGGTGCAGCAGAGCGTAGCATAACTCCCCACGGGAGGAGTATAGCCTCAGGGCAGTGTATGCGGAGGATGGGGGTGATGGTGCAGGGCAGCAGCAGTAACGACACGGAGTCAGTGATGCAGTTCAGGGCCTTTACTCACAGTTCTTATTATCCAGACCACGTCTGCAGGTAACGGCTGCCCACGTCGTACTGTGCTCACCAGGTGAGGGGCTCAGACAACTCCCAGATAACTTTGGAGCACTTCACAGGACCCCCTTTGTGTGTCCTTTGTCTGGCCTTTCTTACCAACACTTCTGTCCGGCTGCCTCGGGCCTCCTCTTGGTAAACTTGGCGCCAGTTTCCCTGACCCTATGTGGTGCCTTCCTAGCGGGTGTAGCGAGGGGCTGCGCCACATAAAATGTCAGAGCCTCCGGTTTCTAGCTGAGGGTCATTTCCTGCCTCCACTAGTTCGGGGACCGGTCTCCCCCTTTGGCCTGACCCCTCCACGCAGGTGGATTCGGGCGTGCGGTGGCGACTCGCCCGTCCGCACCCCTGGGATCCCTTCATTCCTCGTTCCTGGAGCCTTCTCCGCTCCTCTTCCTTCCTTCTCCCTCTTCCAGGCCTGGGCCTCTGTTACTAGGCCCGCCTCCGGAGCAGAGCTCATGCAGAGCCCCTGCTCCCTGCCACTTCTGCTCAGACTTCTCTGCACTGAACTAAGATGGTGCCCACCTTTTATACTCCCTTCTCAATGCACCCAGGAACTGCTTCCTCCCTGCTCCTGCACTACAGGGTTCCCCTTCCTCAGTGTTCCCTCCCCCCACTCCAGCCAGGGACAGGGACTGTCGTGCCCATCTCAGGGGCATATTGGTCGCCCTGCCCCACGGCAATGTGGTGTAATGCATGCAGGTGTCGGGTCCTGATCCACACTCCATCCTTACCTGAGAGTGAGATATCACACCTCTGGGTGAGGTGCAATACGTCTTTAGCAACCGAGCCCTCAGGGTGCTACAGTTCCATTTATCTTCAGCCTAGGTGACGTATTGCGATACAGGGCCGTGATTTTGGCTATAAAAGGGTCCCCTAGACCCCTACCCCAAGCTTTTTAAGAGAATCATATATGGCGTGCCAGGAGACTCTATGGAATGCTTTCTCAGCATCCAACGAGAGTATCTAATTACAAATTTTTAACTGCATCTAGCCCAGGAAATACTTTGTGCCTAGTAGCAGTGTCTGCTAGTAAGCGGATTATCCCGGCTGTTAAGCAAGCTGCACCACCTGTAGTTTAGACACTTAATTATTTCAAAGGAAATGCTTCGGGACCATGGGATACTTAGTGAAGAGCATCAGGAGGCACCCCAAGGCATAGGGGCTGGGACTGGCAGTAGGATGCCTTGCGGTGGACAGCCGAGCTCGATCCTTATAAAAGCTTTTTAACTGCAGCAGCTTTAGTGGACGCTACTGGAGCTGGAATTACCGCGGCTGTTGGCATGAGACTTGCCCTCCAATAGATCCTTGTAAATGGATTTAAAGTGTATTCATTCAAATTAGAGAGACAATTTAAATTAAAAAGCTTAGAGCTGCCTCCACCACAAGGGGGCTCGCTCGACCCACCAGCGGACAGGCACCAGTATTGGGAGAGGGGGGCTGGCCGTCAGGGTTCACCGCGGCTCTGGCACAAACCCGGCGACACGGAGGTGGCACGGGCAGGAGCGGACTGGCCGTGTCGGCTTCTCACTTTTTGGATTTTAGAAGGGCATGACATGCCTAAATCTGTGTCTCCCCCTCCTTTTACTCCTCCACCTCTTTTCTTTTCGCATGACTATATGTACTTGTCACTTTTCCATGTGTTAGTTATGTCTTCTGAGCAGTTTGTCAGCTTTTGGACACCTTTGAAGGTGTTTTCTATGTGTTTCTATGTGTTTTTGTTTGCCTGCCATTGGTTTTAACGGTGTTCGAAGGTGTTCGACGAACAGTTCGACGAACAGTTCGGCGAACACACGGGTGTTCGACGAACCCAACCGAACTCGAACACTACGGGGGTGGCTCAACACTATTAGCAGGTTATTAGAAACTGAAATCAACAGTTTTCAACTCAAAACTTTATTCTAGGTGATGTTACATTTGCACATAGGACCCCTTGTTCGAAAGGAGCTTCTGAACTCTCTCGTCCATTGAATTTGTCGGGTTTTGGATGGTTTCTGCTTCAATTGTTTTGCATGAGGACAGAATACCCTCTCAGAGCTGTTGCTTAGATGTGAACTGCCTCCTGCCATCATAGACACTCCTTTTGATGATGCTCCAGAGGTTCTCAATGGGGTTGAGGTCAGGGGAGCATGGGGGTCACACCATAAGTTTGTCCCCTTTTATGCCCATATCAGCCAGAGATGCAGATGTGTTATGTGCAGCATGAGACGGTGCATCATCATGCATGAAAATGATCTTGCTGCGGAATACACGGTTTTTATTCTTGAACAATGGCAGGAAGTGCTGTTTGAGAAAATCCACATACATTATGGAGTTCATCTTTACCCCTTCAGGGATCCTAAAGGGGCCGACAATCTCTCTCCCCATGATTCCAGCCAAAAACATTACTCCACCTCCTCCTTGTTGGCGCCGTAGCCATGTTTGCATCGGGTGTCCATCAACCAGCAATCCTCCACTTCATCCATCTGGACCATCGAGCGTTACATGGCACTCATCGGTGAACAAAACAGTTTTGAAGTCAGTCTTCATGTATTGTTTGGCCCACTGGAGCCGTTTCTGCTTGTGTACAGTGGATAGAGGAGGTGGACAGGATGGCTTACGCACAGCTGCAAACCTCTGAAGGACCCTGCAGCTTGTTGTTCGGGGGACGTTGGAGGCACCAGCAGCTGCAAAAACTTGTCTGCTGCTATGACAAGGCTTTTTTGCCGCTGCTCTTTTAACATGACGTAATTGCCTGTAGGAAAGAGTCCTCAATTTTCCCTTATCAGCACGCACACGTGCGCACTGTGAATCAGCTACATACTTCTTGATTGTGCGATGATAAGGATGAAGTGTCTTGGCAATGTTGATTGTAGTCATGCCTTGACCTAAACACTCCACAATTTGTTGCTTCTCAGCAGCCGACACATCCTTTTTCTTTCCCATTTTGGCAGAAAATGTAGGCTGCTTAATAATGTGGGACAGCCTTCTTAAGTAGTCTTGCCTTTCATTGGACACACCTGCCAAACTAATTATCACAGGTGTCTGCAATTGCTTACAGTGATATAAAGAGCCCTGACACACATCACCATCAATGAGTTTAACTGACAAACAAAAAAATTCTTACCTTATCACTCCTAAACACTTTTTGCATAATAATTTGGAACACAGTGTACATGTGCTTTTCCACAAAACACCAGTGGTTCACGTAGTGAATCTTACAGTTCTAACTTGCCAACCGTGGTCTGTATGGAGTTGTTCAATAAAATGCCCAAAATTAAGATAACATAGATGGGAGAGGTCTCTATAAATAGGAATTCCTAAGTATTTGATACCCTGTGAGGGCCAGGCAAAGGGAAAGGTGGACTGGATGGAATCCTGTATTGATTGGGGGAGGGAGACATCGAGAACCTCAGACTTCGCTGCATTGATTTTAAAATTTGACCATGTAACAAAGTGATCTATTTCAGCCATAACAGCAGGGATGGATATATGTGATTGAGTGATATATACTAGGACATCATCATCAAATGCAGAGCACTTGTACTCGGTGCCTCACACCTCAATCCACCTAATATTGGGGTTATGGCGAATTGATGAGAGCAGGTGCTCCGTCACTAGGATGTATAAGAGAGGGGAGAGAGGACATCCCTGCCTTGTCCCATTGGTGATTATGAAAAGTGATGAAAATGTTCCATTTATCTTCAGCCTAGGTGACGTATTGCGATACAGGGCCGTGATTTTGCCTATAAAACGGTCCCCTAGACCCCTACCCCAAGCTTTTTAAGAGAATAATATATGGCGTGCCATGAGGCTCTAAGGAATGCTTTCTCAGCATCCAACAAGAGTATCTAATTACAAATTTTTAACTGCATCTAGCCCAGGAAATCCTTTGTGCCTAGTAGCAGTGTCTGCTAGTCAGCGGATTATCCCAGCTGTTAGGCTAGCTACACCACCTGTAGTTTGGACACTTAATTTTTTCAAAGGACATGGTTCGGGCCCCCAGGACAGTCAGTGAAGAGCATCGCGGAGGCACCCCAAGGCACAGGGGATGGGACTGGCTGTAGGACGCCTTGCGGTGGACCGCCAAGCTCGTTCCTTATAAAAGCTTTTTAACTGCAGCAGCTTTAGTGGACGCTACTGGAGCTGGAATTACCGCGGCTGCTGGCATGAGACTTGCCCTTCAATACATCCTTGTAAAAGGATTTAAAGTGTACTCATTCAAATTAGAGAGACAACTTAAATTAAAAAGATTAGACCTGCTTCCACGGCTGGGGGGCTCGCTCAACCCACCAGCGGACAGGCACCAGTATTGGGAGAGGGGGGCTGGCCGTCAGGGTCCAACGTGGCTCTGCCACAAACCCGGCGACACGGAGGTCGCACGGGCAGGAACGGACTGGCCGTGTCGGCTTTGCACTTTTTTTGTTTTAAAAGTGCATGACATGCCTATATCTGTGTCTCCCCCTCCTTTTACTCTTCTACCGCTTCTCTTTTCGCAAGACTATATGTACTTGTCACTTTTCCATGTGTTAGTTGTATCTTATGAGCAGTTTGTCAGCTTTTGGACACCTTTGAAGGTGTTTTCTATGTGTTTCTATGTGTTTTTGTTTGCCTGCCATTGGTTTTAATGGTGTTCGAAGGTGTTTGACGAACAGTTCGACGAACAACTCGGTGAACATATGGGTGTTCGACGAACCGAACTCGAACACTACGGGGGTGGCTCAACACTAGTGATGTCCTTAAAAAAAGACAAAATGAGGTTCAGTATTGTGTGTGGCCTCCACGTGCCTGTATAATCTCCCTACAATGCCTGGGCATGCTCCTGATGAGGTTGCGGATGGTCTGCTATGAGATCTCCTCGCAGACCTGGACTAAAGCATCCGCCTACTCCTGGACAGTCTGTGGTGCAGAGCTCTGACAAAGAATGCAGGTCTCGTGTTCGAAACGCGTTGCTCCTAGTTTTTATGGTATTTGACTATGGAATCTGATTTTAATTTTCAATAAATTTTTGGACTATATTTGAAGCTGAAATCTCTTTTTCTGACTGCCATGCACTCCCACACACTCAGATCAGCTGCAAGACTATTAACTGCTCTCCACGTCTGGGACTATGGGAGTGGAGAACAGTGAATATTCATTTTGTTTAATAGTTAGCACCCTGGTAGCAGCAGTTGTCGGCTTGGCTATCACGTGTGCCTGCTATTAAAGCAAATGAATATTCGCTGCTCTCCACTCCCATAGTCCCACCCACCTCTCAGTGCTGGCTTCAGCGCAAAGAGGTGGGTGGGACTATGGGAGTAGGGAGCAGTGAATATTGATTCTCTGTAATAGCGTGCACCCGTGATTGCTGAGCCAGAAGCTGTGGCTAACAGTTTGCCCGCAATTAAACAGAATGAATATTCACAGCTCCACATGCCCATAGTCCCTCCCACTGCTGGCTTCAGTACATAGAGGTGGGAGGAACTATGGGCATGGGGAACAGTGAATATTCATTTTCTTTAACAGTGGCACATGTGTTAGTTGCAGCAGACGGCTCCTGCCTCTGTGACCCGCTCCTCCACCGCTGCAGTTACCCTCTCCCGCTCTCCCATCCACAGCCAAACTATAAGGTACCATATATCCTGATTATAAGACGCATCCCCCACTTTCCTCCAAAATTTTGGAGGAAAAAAAGTGTCTTATAGTCCGAAAAATACAGTACTTCTTTTGTAAGGTTTTCAATCCTGGCATTTTCTCTGCATCATATTAGATCCCCAAACACATGGTTAAGTTTGTAGAAAAATCTCTGAGGTACCCAAGCATGTGAGTTATGTACAATAACTGCTGCATCAACATCATTTTTAAAAAAATATATATTCTGCCCAACACAGAGATTGAGGGCTTGGAGCAGGACTCCAACTTTTATATAAACCTATGCATGAAAGGGCCTAAGTTAAAGCTTGTATAATCTGATGGGGTTGTAGAAACCTGCAAACATATGGCCAAAGTCTTTGCCACTAGCCTAGTGTCCATTAGAAGTAAATGTATGGACCTGTCAGAAATCAACAGATTGTTACCCAGATTTGACAGGACCACAGTTGCCTCCTTACGCAAAAGGTCTAAGTGATATCTTGTTTCTGGGCACCCTGAAAACCCTTTAATCTTCTCAGTAAAAGCACAACACCAAATTTCTTATACAGTTAGGTCCATATATATTTGGACAGAGACAATATTTTTCTAATTTTGGTTCTAGACATTACCACAATGAATTTTAAACAAAACAATTCAGATGCAGTTGAAGTTCAGACTTTCAGCTTTCATTTGAGGGTATCCACATTAAAATTGGATGAAGGGTTTAGGAGTATCAGCTCCTTAACATGTGCCACCCTGTTTTTAAAGGGACAAAAGTAATTGGACAGATTAAATAATTGTAAATAAAATGTTCATTTCTAGTACTTGGTTGAAAACCCTTTGTTGGCAATGACTACCTGAAGTCTTGAACTCATGGACATCACCAAACGCTGTGTTTCCTCCTTTTTGATGCTCTGCCAGGCCTTCACTGTGGTGGTTTTCAGTTGCTGTTTGTTTGTGGGCCTTTCTGTCTGATTAACTTTATTTTTCCCCATAGCCTCTGGATTTCAGTCATATAGATGCTGCCAACCCAGTTTCGGTCACCACTCAGTACATAGTAAGTGACAGCTGTGAACACACACCAGCACTGACTCACAGCTAGCTCAGCACTGATCCACTGCCGACCGTCTGTCAATCAGTGCTGGGGAGAGGTTCACTATGTACTGAGGAGTGGTGACTAAAGGTGTGTCAGCCGCAGCTCTATGACTGAAAGACGAAGGCTGTCGGAAGAAATACATTTCATTTCCTCCCGGTAACTGGGTTTTCAGTTCTGCAGAAGCACAGCTTTAGGGCAGGAACACACAGCCATAAAACTTGTGGGATGATCGCATCGCACTGAACAGACTGGCCGACACCTCTCCTGATCTGAGCATGACAGCATGATGGATTTCTATGCAGCTGTCAAGCTCAGGTCAGGAGAGGTGCCGGTCAGTACAAGGTTTACCATGCGAAAGTCGCAGGTGAAATATCACAGTGTGTCCCTGCCCTTAAAACACTATTAATATGCAGACTAATCTGATATCTGTAGGTTGATAGCGTTTGGGGACATGAAAGGTTTCCCCAGGAAAAATTAAACAGTTCAGTAAAAAATTAACCCTGCTGTCTCTGCAGAATTTCTATGTTTGTTTAGAGATATAATGGAATATGACACTTCTTATGATGCAGAAGAATTATATTTTATTGGATATGCAATCTATATATTAAAATTACATTTTCGTGAAACAATTAGACATTCTTCAGACTGATTGCATGAAAGACATGAGAATAAATTACCAGAATGGTGTGGTAGAGAGCATGAGTATGAAGCCCATGAGGTATGTTTGTTTAGTGAGTATGCACAAAATGCTGCAAACAAACATTTTTTTCATGATCCTGAAAAAATGTAGTAGTTTCACGGTTTTTAAGATTGAAAGCAGACATAAGTGTCACATACATGTCTGAAAATAGTGCTGCAACCCCTGCCCTGGGCACTAGGCGGTGCCACACTAATACCATGGTTACTGTTGGATGTAAGCAGTGCGTGGCAGTTTAGTTTTTAGATTTATGAGACAAGTTTTCCCTTTCATGGCCACCTGGGTTTGGCTGCAGTGAGATGGTATGTAATTTGCTCTCTGCTGTGTGCCATGGGCAGTAATTCCTTTTATACATACCTCAGCAGACAGTCTCTTTCTGCCAGTTATTTAGCTAAGCTAGACCTGATTTTCCTAATGCTTTGTTCCTCTGTTCTATTTTATAAATCTTGTAGTCTGACTTCAGCTTTAATTTTGACAATCGGCTTACCTTTTGACTTTTTCCCTGATTTGATTTCTTAGCATTGACCCCGTTTGATGACTCTTCTTGATGCTGGTTCATTCCGCCGGCCAGCACCTCCACTGGTCATCACCCCCTTCTGTGGAAATAATCCAGTGGATCCATTTGTAAGACCATATCCCTGTACAGGGTTTAAAGGGTGCATGCTGGGGTTCCTCTGGAATCTGGCAGAGAAGTGGTTTGTGCCAAGTCTAGCCGAGGTAGACTATTTGAGCTTGTGGCCTTTGACAGAAGTCCATTGAGTTCAACCTATACTCTAAAATCATTAACAAAATATATATCAAATAGCATAAATATGAAGTAGGCATGTACCAGATTCAAATCGAATAGCCTACAAAAAGGTACATAGCCCAGAATAAAAAAAAATAATATTACTCTTTATTGAATAGATAAATAAAAATAATTTATGAAAACAGGGGGATATTTCACAATCAGTTAAAACATATATCAATAAGTGGGAGGTAAAGAATTACATTTTATAAGAAAACCATTCAAAATAGATATCAGTCAAGTATATATTAGAGAATATTGATGGAAAGTTCAACAGGAAATATATGTGAAGTGCATAGTGCTATTCCTGATACTTCTCATGATTATCATACTTAATAATTAATACATGCTAACATGATAGAGAAATATAAAATGCAATCAATGCGTAATAAGTAGCCAGCAAATGAATAGAGAGTATATATAAAGTGCAATCAATACATTATTATAAGTAGCCAACATATGAATGGAGATTTTAAAGCGTATCCATACAGACCTCATACATGGAGCAAATCCCGACACCCATTTAGTCGGCTGGCTTTGACGAGAGAAGTGGCTCAGGACCTTGGGACCAGATATTTATAAAAAAGAGGACCGATGATATGATTGGTGACAGCTGTCACCTGTCAATGTGGGCAGCATGATCCGGTGGATATCCGTGTTCAGGGACCCGACTCCTGCAGAACATGTCATCCAGTCCGGATATGACCAATGACTGGAAGTACCTTGCGTTCCATGCTGGAATACACGCATACCTCCTAAACCGTGTGCACTCCATGGTGGAGCGCAAACGTAGAGGAAGGGGTCAGTGGACTGAAATTCAAAATGCCTATCTGCATAGAGGTATAATACTCTTCACATTGAAAAACAGATGACATAACAGAGATCAAAGGATTAGGTTATCAATAGCAACACAGATGTCAGAGGGATTATATTTAACATTCACACGTGTATCTAATTGTATGTGGAGAGATAAAGTGTAAAGGTGTCCAGAAGAAGGTAAAAAACCCTTGAGGCAGATGATAATGACAGCGAGTTCCAGAATCTCACTGCTCTTAATGTCTTGTGGATATCCTACAGAGTTAAAGGGGTTCATCTTTTGTCTATCAGTTTTATTTTCAAAGGGTGGCTAACCAATACCCCATTGCCTTGAGGTGGGGATTAGGAATCTTTTTGTTATACTGCATGCTGGGCACATGATGCCTAATCTCCTGAGATGCATAAATAAAAAAAAATGTCTAGATATATTTCTTAGTTTTAATTGTATATGAAGCAACACATGATCAAAGAAAAGGAGATTAAGGGATGAAATACTGGGATGATTTCTGTGCCTTTGCTGTGTTAAGTGTTCATATCAAAAGAGCAGAATAAATTAGACATACACTTTTACTTGAAGAAGACAGTATTTATACGGGTTGTAAGGCAGCACTAGTCATCATAATGGGGGATACTCGCTGCACCGGGTCAATTAATGTACACCAGCAATGTCTTTCCGGTATTTCACAATGCTGCAGTTTATTGCACTTCATAAACCACAGTTCACACATATAATGTCCACGAGCCCAAGTGGCAGACCGGCCCACTTGGCCCAGGCTACAGCCGTCAGCAAGGTAATACTTTAGCAATGTCCATACAAGTGTCCATATAACAAAGTGTATTACCTTTGCCGGGTTTAGTTGCTGCTGCAGTCCTTTTAATCCGCCACCACTGTGGCTTTGCGTCTTCCCAGGTGGGGGTCTCTAGCCGTCGTCCCTCGAAGGCTACTGGTATGTCTTCACTCACATCCAGCCTGCGCCTTTCAGGACTCTTCCGCAAGCCTCTGCCTTCCAAGGCCACTAGCATCCACTCACAGGATCCAGTCTCGGCCTTTCAGGCTGCCAGGCTTCACTCAGCCTCACTAAGCCTCACACGAACGGTGTCCCACACACATGGGGAACAGGCCTCATGCCTCTCTCACTGAACACACTGAACACACCTGTCTCCCATCAAGCAGGGTTTATATATCCATCCCGTGCACACACACACAGACAGGACCTTGCTGATGTCACAGTCATGTGATCAGACAGACATTCTGTGCGCGCAGGACCTGTGCTATGTCACAGTCATGTGACCAGTCACCTGAGGGGGAAGGTACATGGTCAGGTAAAACACATCCTGGACCATTACCGTAATGCCAGCAAGTCGCTGCATTACATATCCCCCCCTCTGTTCAAACTTGTGGGGTTGAACACATAATATGCACAATCACTATAATCCCCAGCTCTGTTCAAACTTGTGGGGTTGAACACATAATATACACAATGACATTATAACCCCCAGTTCACATAGAGACCATGTACTTTACAATTGTGCTACTCAGCCCCTGGAACGTTAGTCAACGACATTAGCCCATTCCTTAGGGACCTACCATTTGTCACTGTCACTGACTTCGTCAGGTCACCTTTCCTGGTCGTAACCTTGTCAGAGCTCCCCTGCTCCCAGCGGTCAGTTGTAACCTTGTCAGGTCTCCCCTGCTCCCAGCGGTCAGTCGTAACTTTATCAGGTCTCCCCCGCTCCCAGCGGTCAGTCATAATCTTGTCAGACCTCCCCCGCTCCCAGCGGTCAGTCATACAGCGGTGTGACTCACATGCCCTGATATCTAAGGTCCGGTTCGACTCCGTACTGCCCCGTCCTCTATTGGGTCGTTTGTATGGGCTGCTCAAACCTGAGTTACTGGAGGTCTCACTACCTCTAAACCCACGCCCACTACTCTCAGGACATCTTGAAAGGTCCCTAACTCCAGCTATAGCTGTTCTGTTATTTATGGGGCCCTTTCTCTGTCTAGTCTCATAATTTCTAGACGGCTGCCATCTTCTGCTACTCAGATGATGCTGTCTATCCACTCGCAGTCTAGCGAGATTCAACTGTTCTACCTCTCGCAGGTAGGTCACTCGGTACTCCAACAGCATCCGCATATATCCCAGGCTTTCTTCTGTCCTACAGCGGAGAATGATACCATGCCGTCTTCGTCTGGTATCCAGTCCTGATGATCACGTGGACTGCTTACCTTCACCACACCAGACTTCTTGACCATCATCTGCATGGCTCGACCATTTCTCCCAACGAGCTTCCTCACTAGAACATGAGGCACCCGGATGACCTCTTCACGCATACTGTGAGCTTTCCTCATCAACTCCAGTTGTCTAACGGCTTGTTCCGTCTTCAACCGGAGAAACTGCTTCGTGCGAATACATCGTCAGTGCATGTCACTTAGGATAGCTACCCTCTTCACTGTGACTTTGGTCGTGGACAGGACCACCAGCTGTTTAGCTTCTGAAGTCAAGTACACCTTACAGGCTCCGACGGCCTTCTTAAACTCCTCATGCACGGACTCACTGGTGCATTCTTCCCTCAAATCCTCAGGTACATCTACGAGGCACTTGTACCGAGACGTTTCGATCTCACCAGTGGTTTCCAGACTATCAACCAGCTCAGGTTTCAGGGACTACTGACCTCCAGCTTCTTCACCCTGTATGCTTCCCCTGAGCTGACTCACAGCTACAAATTCACGAATTTTCGTCTTGACCACTTCCATCTCATATTTATCTGTGGTTATCACTCTCTTAGCTCTCCTCAGCTCCACCTTCTCATGTTATAAGGGAGTGAGTGCAACGTGTTCGCCCTTTTCCTTCTCCAAGAAGGCCTCGTTCACTGAATGATTTAGAGATGATCTGCAAAGAGGAGTGGACCAAAATTCCTCCTGACATGTGCGCAACCCTCATCATCAACTACAAAAAAGTCTGACTGCTGTTGCTTGCCAACAAGGGTTTTGCCACCAAGTATCAAATACTTATTTCTCACTTCAAAATGCAAATACATTTATCTAATTGATAGAATGTGATTTTCTTGATTTTTTGGGGATGTTCTATCTCTCAATGATAAAATTAACCTACCCTTAAAATTATAGACTGTTCATTTCTTTGTCAGTGGGCAAACTTATAAAAACAGCAAGGGATCAAATAATTATTTCCTTCACTGTACCTCTACCGTGAAGCATTAAATTGTCATGGTTTTCCATATTACAACAATGATATTATGATGACAATGTAGTGTCAAGTATACTGGACTTGTATTTTAGAAAATCCCAACTGTAATAAAAAGAAAAATAGGCATGAGTACATTTATTTTTAGCTATTTAGCACATCTATAATGTAATTGGCTAAGCGTGTCTCTGTCTGAAGCCTTTATATACTGCGCATGCGTGCCGGGCAGTCTGGCTCCAGACAAAAGACCGCATCCAGCCGTTACAGGTAAGAGGAGTGTATGGCGCTGGAGATCGCGGTATGCATAGACATTAAATGCATACCGCGATCTCCGGCGCCATACTTAAATACTTACCTGACTGGGAGGAGCGTTGCTGCGGCGCCTCTCTCTTCGCCGGACACGGGGGCAGGAGTGAGGCGTCGGATCGGTGCATGCGCATAGCGCTATCCGGCGCCATTTTACTGAAGACACATTTGCAATGTGTCTTCAGCAAAATGGCGCCGGACAGCGCGGTGCTCCGGCACCGCACTCCTCCCCCGGCCTCTGGCAGAACAGGACACAGAAGCACTGGAGCACAGAGAAGAAAAGTGAGTATAAGTGTTTATTTTTTTGTATGTGTGAAAGGGATGAGGGGGCCACACATACCAGCATTGTAGGGTGAGGGGACCATGCATACCAGGATTGAGAGGTGAGGGGGCCACACATACCAGGATTGTGGGGTGAGGGGACCACACATACCAGGATTGTGGCATGAGGGGATCATGCAAACCAGGATTGGGGGGTGAGGAGACCATGCATACCAGGATTGTGGGGTGAGGGGACCATGCATACCAGGATTGTGGGGTGAGGGGATCATGCATATCAGAATAGGGATGAGGGGTACCATGCATACCAGAATAGGGATGAGGGATACCATACATACCAGAATAGGAATGCGGGGTAACATGCATACCAGGATGAGGGATGGGGTGCCATGCATACCAGGATGAGTGATTGGGTGCCATGCATTCCAGGCTGAGGGGTATCATACATACTAGAATAGGGATGAGGGGTACCATACATACCAGGATAGGGATGAGGGGTACCATACATACCAGGAAAGGGATGAGGGGTACCATGTATACCAGGATTGGGGATGAGGGGCCCATGCATACCAGGATAGGGATGAGGAGTGCCATGCATACCAGAATAGGGATGAGGGGTACAATACCTAACAGGATAAGAATGCGGGGTACCATGCATACCAGGATGGGGGATGTGGTGCCTTACATACCAGGATGATGGGTGCCATACATATTAGAATAGGGATGAGGAGTACCATACATACCAGGATAGGGATGAGGGATACCATACATACCAGGATAGGGATGAGGGGTACCATGTATACCAGAATTGGGGATGAGGGGTACCATGCATACCAGGATGGAGGTGAGGGAGCCATGCATACCAGGATTGGGGATGATGGAGCCATGCATACCAGGATTGGGGATGAGGGGTACCATGCAAACCAGGATTGGGGATGAAGGAGCCATGCATACCAGGATTGGTGATGAGGGGCCCATGCATACCAGGATTGGGGATGAGGGGTACCATGCATATTAGGATTGGGGATGAGGGAGCCATGCATACCAGGATTGGGGATGAGGGGTGCCATGCATACGAGGATGGGGGATGAGGGAGCCATGCATACCAGGATTGGGGATGAGGGGTGCCATGTATACCAGGATTGGGGATGAGGGAGCCATGCATGCCAGGATTGGGGATGAGGGGTGCCTTGCATACCAGGATTGGGGATGAGGGGTGTCATGCATAACAGGATTTGGGATGAGGGAGCCATGCATACCAGGATTGGGGATGAGGGAGCTATGCATACCAGGATAGGGGATGAGGGGTACCATGCAAACCAGGATTGGGGATGAGCGAGCCATGCATACCAGGATTGGGGATGAGGGGTGCCATGCATGCCAGGATTGGTGATGAAGGGCCCATGCATACCAGGATTGGGGATGAGGGTTGCCATGCATATCAGGATTGGGGATGAGGGAGCCATGCATACCAGGATTGGGGATGAGGGGTGCCATGCATACCAGGATTGGGGATGAGGGGTGCCATGCATATCAAGATTGGGGATAAGGGAGCCATGCATACCAGGATTGGGGATGAGGGGTGCCATGTATACCAGGATTGGGGATGAGGGAGCCATGCATACCAGGATTGGGGATGAGGGGTGCCATGCATACCAGGATTGGGGATGAGGGGTGCCATGCATACCAGGATGGGGGATGAGGGAGCCATGCATACCAGGATTGGGGATGAGGGAGCTATGCATACCAGGATTGGGGATGAGGGAACCATGCATACCAGGATTGGGGATGAGGGGTGCGATGCATACCGGGGTTGGGGATGAGGGGTGCCATGCATATTAGAATTAGTGGTGAGGGATGCCATGCATACCAGGATAGGGATGAGGCATGCCATGCATACCAGGATAGGGATGAGGGCAGCACATAACAGGAAGGAGGAACAGGATTGGGGAGCACAAATACCAGGATGGGGGCAGCACAAATACCAGGATGGGGCAGCACATACCAGCATGGGAGACCATATACCAATAAAAATTCTCGCCACTCGGGCGTAGAACGGGTTCAAAAGCTAGTCTATAATATAACCAGGGATGTGTCCTTCTGCCCGAAGCCTCTATAGACTGAGCATGCTCAGTGTGGCGCCATGACGACATTATGTATTGGACGAGAGAGAGAGAAAGACAGAGACAAATTTGTGAGTACACCCCCCATATTATCAGTACATTATATATACAGCAGTCAATAAAGTGAGTACACCCCCCTGTATTCTCAGCACGTTATATATACAGCATTCAGCGCAAGTGAGTACACCCCCTGCATTCTCAGTACGTTATACATACAGCGCTCAGCGCGAGTACAACCCTATGTATTCTCAGTACGTTATACATACAGCATTCAGCGCAATTGAGTACACCCCCCTGTATTCCCAGTACATTAAATATATAGCGCTCAACATAAGTGAGTACACCCCCTTTATTCTCAGTACGTTATACATACAGCGTTCAGCGTGAGTACACCCCCTGTATTCGAAGTACGTTACATCTACAGAACTCAGCGTAACTGAGTACACCCCCCTGTATTCTCCGTACATTATACATACAGCGCTTAGTGTAAATGAGTACACCCCCTGTATTCTCAGTATGTTATGCATACAGCGCTCAGCGTAAGTGAGTACATCCCCCTGTATTTTCAGTACGTTATACATACAGCACTCAGCATAAGTGAGTACACTCCCCTGTAGTCTAAGTACGCAATACATACAGGGCTCAGTGTAAGTGAGTACACCCCCATGTATTCTCAGTACATTATATATACAGCATTTAGCATAAGTGAGTACACCCCCTATATTCTCAGTAAGTTATATACACAGCATTCAGCGCAATTGAGTACACCCCCTGTATTCCCAGTACATTAAATATACAGCGCTCAACATAAGTGAGTACACCCCCTTTATTCTCAGTACATTATACATACAACGTTCAGCGTGAGTACACCCCCTGTATTCGAAGTACGTTACATCTACAGAACTCAGCGTAACTGAGTACACCCCCCTGTATTCTCAGTACATTATACATACAGCGCTTAGTGTAAGTGAGTACACCCCCTGTATTCTCAGTATGTTATACATACAGCGCTCAGCGTAAGTGAGTACACCCCCCTGTATTTTCAGTACATTATACATACAGCGCTTAGTGTAAGTGAGTACACCCCCTGTATTCTCAGTATGTTATACATACAGCACTCAGCATAAGTGAGTACACTCCCCTGTAGTCTAAGTATGCAATACATACAGCGCTCAGTGTAAGTGAGTACACCCCCATGTATTCTCAGTACATTATATATACAGCATTTAGCGTAAGTGAGTACACCCCCTGTATTCTCAGCAAGTTATATACACAGTGCTCAGTGTAATTGAGTACACCCCCCTGTATTCTCAGTACGATATATACAAAGAGCTCAGGGTAAGTGAGTGCACCCCCTGTATTCTAAGTACGTTATACGTACAGTGCTCAGCGTAAGTGAGTACACCCCCCTGTATTCTCTGAATATTATATATACAGCGCTCAGCATAAGTGAGTACACCCCCCTGTATACTCAGTATGTTACATACACAGTGCTCAGGGTAAGTGAGTACACTCCCAGTATTCGCAGTACATTACATCTACAGTGCTCAGCGTGAGTACACCCCCTGTATTCTCAGTACGTTATATGTATAGCGCTCAGCGTAAGTGAGTACACCCCCCTGTATTCTCAGCACGTTATATATACAGCGCTTAGCATAAGTGAGTACACCCCCCTGTATTCTCAGTACATTATACATATAGCACTCAGCGTCAGTGAGTACACCCCCCTGTATTCTCAGTACGTTATATACACAGTGCCCAGGGTAAGTGAGTACACCGTCTGTATTCGCAGTACGTTGCATCTACAGTGCTCAGCATAAGAGAGTACACCCCCTTGTATTCTCAGTACGTTATACGTACAGCGCTCAGTGTAAGTGAGTACACCCCCCTGTATTCTCAGTGCGTTATACATACAGCGCTCACCGTGAGTACACAACCTGCATTCTCAGTACGTTATATATGCAGCGTTCAGCGTAAGTGAGTACACCCCCCTGTATTCTCAGAAAACTAAATATACAGCGCTCAGCATAAGTGAGCTCGCCCCCCTGTATTCTCAGTACATTATACATACAGCGCTCAGCGTGAGTACACCACCTGTATTCAAAGTACGTTACATCTACAGCACTCAGCGTGAGTACACCCCCCTGTATTCTCAGTACGTAATACATACAGCGCTCAGCGTAAGTGAGTACATCACTGTATTCTCAGTACGTTATGCATACATCGCTCAGCGTAAGTGAGTACATCCCCCTGTATTCTCAGTACGTTACATCTACAGCGCTCAGCGTAATTGAGTACACCCCCCTGTATTCTAAGTACGTTATATACACAGAACACAGCGTAAGTGAGTACACCTCCTATATTCTCAGTACGTTATACATATAGCGCTCAGTGTAATTGAGTACACCACCCTGTATTCTCTGTACGTTATACATACAGCGCTCAGCGTAAGTGAGTACACCCGCCAGTACAGCGCCATTTTATTGAAGACACTGTATATGCGAATTCGCAGACAATGTCTTTAAAAAAATGACGCAAGATAGCACAGTATGCGCACGTGCTGACTCCGGCGCCATTAATAGAACGGGTTCAATAGGTAGTATTATATATGATGTATCAATGATTGTTAAGTTGACAAACTTTTGAACAAGAAAGTAGCACTTGATATATTCATATAAACTGCTCAACAAAATAAAGGGAACACTCAAATAACACATCCGAGATCTGAATGAATGAAATATTCTCATTGAATACTTTGTTCTGTACAAGGTGGAATGTGCTGACAAAAAAATCACACAAAGATCATCAATGGAAATCACATTTATTAACCAATGGAGGCATGGATTTGGAGTCACCCCCAAAATTAAAGTGGAAAACCACACTATCGGCTGTTCCAACTTGGATGTAATGTCCTTAAAACAAGTCAAAATGAGGCTCAGTATTGTGTGTGGACTCCATGTGCCTGTATGACCTCCCTACAATGCCTTGGCATGCTCCTGATGAGGTTGCGGATGGTCTCCTGTGGGATCTCCTCCCAGACCTTGACTAAAGCATCCGCCAACTCCTGGACAGTCTGTGGTGCAACATGATGTTGGTGGATGGAGTAAGACATGATGTTCCAGATGTGCTCAATCGGATTCAGGTCTGGGGAATGGGCGGGCCAGTCCATAACTTCAATGCCTTCGTCTTGCAGGAACTGCTGATACACTCCAGCCACGTGATGTCTGGCATTGTCCTGCATTAGGAGGAACCCAGGTCCAATCGCACCAGCATATGGTCTCACAAGGGGTCTGAGGATCTCATCTCGGTACCTTATGGCAATCAGGCTACCTCTGGCGAGCACATGGAGGGCTGTGCGGCCCTCCATAGAAATGCCACCCCACACCGTTACTGACCCACTGCCAAACTGGTCATGCTGGAATGTTGCAGACATCAAATCGCTCTCGACGGCGTCTCCAGACTCTTTCACATCTGTCACATGGGCTCAGTGTGAACCTGCTTTCATCTGTAAAGAGCAGAGGGTGCCAGTAGTGACTTTGCCAATCCTGGTGTTCTGTGGCAAATGTCAAGTGTTCTGCATCCTGCATGATGTTGGGCTGTAAGCACAACCCCTATCTGTGGATGTCGTCATAAAACCCTCATGGAGTCGGTTTCTAACCATTTGTGCAGACACATGCACATTTGTGGCCTGCTGGAGGTCACTTTGCTGGGCTCTGGCAGTGCTCCTCCTGTTCCTCCTTGCACAAAGGTGGAGGTAGCGGTCCTGCTGTGGGGTTTTTGCCCTCCTACGGCCCCCTCCACATCTCCTGGTGTACTGGCCTGTCTCCTGGTAGCGCCTCCAGCCTCTGGACACTACGCTGACAGACACAGCAAACCTTCTTGCCACAGCTCGCATAGATGTGCCATCCTGGATGAGCTGCACTACCTGAGCAACTACTTTGGGTTGTAGAGTCCGTCTCATGCTACCACGAGTGCGAAAGCACAACCAACATTCAAAAGTGACCAAAACATCAGCCAGAAAGCATTGGTACTTAGATATGGTCTGTGGTAGTGTTGAGCCACACCCGTAGTGTTCGGGTTCGGTTCGGTTCGTCGTACACCGGGATGTTCGAGGAACTGTTCGTCGAACTGTTCGTAGAACACCTTAGAACACCGTCGAACACCGTTAAAACCAATGGTAGGCAAACAAAAACACATAGAAACACATAGAAAACACCTGCAAAGGTGTCCAAAAGCTGACAAACTGCTCAGAAGACACTCTCTTTAAAAAAGCCGGCCGGCAAATTCAGCAGCGGCATACACCGGTACCCGACAATGTAGACAAGAAGGAATAGAGCATCACACATAGATTAGATAGATAGAAACATGTCAGTCACACATATAAGAAGCACAGTGACAGTGTTGGTTACTGCACTTGTCATTTAGTGTAAAGGATTTATTAAAAAAAATATTAGTGTTTTCATGCACCGTCTCTTTAAAAAAGCCGGCCGGCAATTCAGCATCTGTACCCGACAATTTAGAACAGAAAGAATAGAGCTTCACACATAGATTAGATAGATAGAAACATGTCAGTCACATATATAATAAGTACAGTGACAGTGTTGCTTACTGTACTTGTCATTTAGTGTAAAGGATTTATTTAAAAAAATAATAGTGTTTTCATGCACTGTCTCTTTAAAAAAGCCGGCCGGCAATTCAGCAGCGGTACCCGACAATTTAGAACAGAAAGATAGAGCATCACACATAGATTAGATAGATAAAATCATGTCAGTCACATTTATAATAAGTACAGTGACAGTGTTGGTTACTGTACTTGTCATTTAGTGTTAAAATAAAGGATTTATTAAAATAAAAATTGGCGTGGGGATCCCCCATAATTTTAGTCTCTAGCGGAGGTTAAGCAGACGGCTGGGGCAGATGTTTGAAGCCTCGGAAGGGGGTAATACCCACGGAGCTTCCCAGACTACTAATATCAGCCCCCAGCTGAATAAATAGCCTTTACTAGCTATTAAAATGGGGGACCCCCCCCCAAAAAATGACGTGGGGTCCCCCCTATTTTAATAGCTAGCAAAGGCTAGGCAGACAGCTGGGGGCTTATATTAATAGCCCAGGAAGGGAGCCATGAATATTGGCCCCCTCCCAGGCTAGAAACACCAGCCGTCAGCCGCCCCAGAAATGGCACATCCATAGGATGCGCCAATTCTGGCACTTAGCCTCGCTCTTCCCACTGCCCTGTAGCGGTGGCAGTGGGGTAATAGGGCTGGGGTTGATGTCAGCTTATAATGCCAGCTGACATCAAGCCCAGGTTAGTAATGGAGAGACGTCTATAAGACACCCCCATTACTAACCCCATAGTCAAACTTAAAAAAAACACAAACACCCAGAATAAAGTCCTTTAATTGAAATAAAGACACAATTCTTTATTGTTCTAAATTAAACCATACTTACCGTCACGCCCATTCCAGCTGAAGCCAACGATCTCCTGTTAAAAAAATAAAATAATAAACCAACCTCATCCTTACCTTTCCATGGTTCCCACGACAGGTTCAGCTCTGCTACATCGAGATGACAGGCTGGACCGCAGCAGAACGCCGCCATCCAGCCTGTCATCCCGCAGACACTGAGAAGAGCAGGCTTGCTTGCGCTCCACAGTGTCTCTCTGTGACGGCATAAAGATGAGCCGAGGTCATGTCCAATGAACTCGGCTCACCTCATGCACGTCACTTACAGCGTGGGAGAATTCTCACGCTGAAGCGCTGAGTGCAGGAGAATTTTCCCACGCTGTCAGTGAGGTGCATGAGGTGAGCTGAGTTCATTGGACATGAGCTCACCTCATGCACGTCACTGACAGCGTGGGAGAATTCTCCTGCACTCAGCACTTCAGCGTGAGAATTTTCACACGCTGCCAGTGACGTGCATGAGGTGAGCCGAGTTCATTGGACATGACCTCGGCTCATCTGGATGCCGTCACAGCGAGACACTGAGGAGCGCAAGCATGCCTGCGCTTCTCAGTGTCTGCGGGATGACAGGCTGGATGGCAGCGTTCTGCTGCGGTCCAGCCTGTCATGTGAATGTAGCAGAGCTGAAGCTGTCGTGGGAACCATGGAAAGGTAAGGATGAGGTTGGTTTATTATTTTTCTTTTATTGCAGGAGATCGTTGGCTTCAGCTGGAATGGGCGTGATGGTAAGTAGAGTTTAATTTAGAACAATAAAGAATTGTGTGTTTATTTCAATTAAAGGACTTTATTCTGGGTGTTGTGTTTTTTTTAAATACTTTACTAGAAATTCATGGCGGTCATGTCTAATACTGGCGTGACCCCATGAATTTTGGGCTTGGGGCCAGCTGATAATACCAATCTGGCCCTAACCCCTTTATTACCCAGTGAGCCACCGCACCAGGGCGCTGGATGAGTTGGGTACAGCGCCAGAAGATGGCGCTTCTATGAACGCGCCATTTTCCGGGGTCTCTGCGGACTGCAATTTGCAGCGGGTGGGGCCCAGTAAGCTTGGGCCTCCCTGCGCTGCAGATTCCAGCCCCCAGCTGCCTAGTTGTACCTGGCTGGACACAAAAATAGGCCGAAGCACCACGTATTTTTTTTTTTATTATTTCATGAAATTCATGAAATAATTAAGAAAAAAAGGCCTTCCCATATTGTTGTGTCCGGCCAGGTAAAAATAGTCAGCTGGTGGTTGGGGGCAGCCCATTCCTGCCTGCTGTACCTGGCTGGACACAAATATAGTGCGAAGCCCCACTTCAATTTTTTTTAATTATTTCATGAAATTCATGAAATAATTAAGAAAAAAAGGCCTTCCCTATATTGTTGTGTCCGGCCAGGTACAAATAGTCAGCTGGTGGTTGGGGGCAGCCCGTTCCTGCCTGCTGTACCTGGCTGGACACAAATATAGTGCGAAGCCCCACTTCAATTTTTTTTAATTATTTCATGAAATTCATGAAATAATTAAGAAAAAAAGGCCTTCCCTATATTGTTGTGTCCGGCCAGGTACAAATAGGCAGCTGGTGGTTGGGGGCAGCCCGTTCCTGCCTGCTGTACCTGGCTGGACACAAATATAGTGCGAAGCCCCACTTCAATTTTTTTTAATTATTTCAGGAAATTCATTAAATAATTAAAAAAAAATTGACGTGGGGCTTCGCACTATATTTGTGTCCAGTCAGGTGCAGCAGGCAGGAACGGGCTGCCCCCAACCACCAGCTGCCTATTTGTACCTGGCCGGACACAACAATATAGGGAAGCCCTTTTTTTCTTAATTATTTCATGAAATAATTTAAAGAAAATTGACGTGGGGCTTCGCTCTGTTTTTGTGTCCAGCCAGGTACAACTAGGCAGCTGGGGGCTGGAATCCGCAGCGCAGGGAGGCCAAGCTTTCTGGGCCACCCCCGCTGCAAATTGCAGTCCGCAGCCACCCCGGAAAATGGCGCGTTCATAGAAGCGCCATCTTCTGGCGCTGTACCCAACTCATCCAGGGCCCTGATGCGGTGGCTCACTGGGTAATAAAGGGGTTAGGGCCAGCTTGGCATTATCAGCTGGCCCTAAGCCCAAAATTCATGGGGTCACGCCAATATTAGACATGGCCACCATGAATTTCTAGTAAAGTATTTAAAAAAAACACAACACCCAGAAAAAAGTCCTTTAATTGAAATAAACACACAATTCTTTATTGTTCTAAATTAAACCATACTTACCGTCACGCCCATTCCAGCTGAAGCCAACGATCTCCTGAAATAAAAGAAAAATAATAAAGCAACATCATCCTTACCTTTCCATGGTTCCCATGACAGCTTCAGCTCTGCTGCATCGAGATGACAAGCTGGACCGCAGCAGAACGCTGCCATCCAGCCTGTCATCCCGCAGACACTGAGAAGCGCAGGCTTGCTTGCGCTCCACAGTGTCTCTCTGTGAGGGCATCCAGATGAGCCGAGTTCATGTCCAATGAACTCGGCTCACCTCATGCACGTCACTGACAGCGTGGGAAAATTCTCCTGCACTCAGCGCTTCAGCGTGGGAGAATTCTCACACTGAAGCGCTGAGTGCAGGAGAATTCTCCCACGCTGTCAGTGACGTGCAGGAGGTGAGCTGAGTACATTGGACATGAGCTCACCTTATGCACGTCACTAACAGCGTGGGAAAATTCTCCTGCACTCAGCGCTTCAGCGTGGGAGAATTCTCACGCTGAAGCGCTGAGTGCAGGAGAATTCTCCCACGCTGTCAGTGACGTGCAGGAGGTGAGCTGAGTTCATTGGACATGAGCTCACCTTATGCACGTCACTGACAGCGTGGGAGAATTCTCCTGCACTCAGCGCTTCAGCGTGAGAATTTTCCCACGCTGTCAGTGACGTGCATGAGGTGAGCCGAGTTCATTGGACATGAACTCGGCTCATCTGGATGCCGTCACAGAGAGACGCTGAGGAGCGCAAGCAAGCCTGCGCTTCTCAGTGTCTGCGGGATGACAGGCTGGATGGCAGCTTTCTGCTGCGGTCCAGCCTGTCATCTCGATGTAGCAGAGCTGAAGCTGTCGTGGGAACCATGGGAAGGTAAGGATTAAGTTGCTTTATTATTTTTCTTTTATTGCAGGGGATCGTTGGCTTCAACTGGAATGGGCGTGATGGTAAGTAGAGTTTAATTTAGAACAATAAAGAATTGTGTCTTTATTTCAATTAAAGGACTTTATTCTGGGTGTTTGTGTGTTTTTTTAACTTTGACTATGGGGTTAGTAATGGGGGTGTCTTATAGACGCCTCTCCATTACTAACCTGGGCTTGATGTCAGCTGGCATTATAAGCTGACATCAACCCCAGCCCTATTACCCCACTGCCACCGCTACAGGGCAGTGGGAAGAGCGAGGCTAAGTGCCAGAATTGGCGCATCCTATGGATGTGCCATTTCTGGGGCGGCTGACGGCTGGTGTTTCTAGCCTGGGAGGGGGCCAATATTCATGGCTCCCTTCCTGGGCTATTAATATCAGCCCCCAGCTGTCTGGCTAGCCTTTGCTAGCTATTAAAATAGGGGGAACACCACGTCATTTTTTGGGGGGGTCCCCCATTTTAATAGCTAGTAAAGGCTAGGCATTCAGCTGGGGGCTGATATTAGTAGCCTGGGAAGCTCCGTGGGTATTACCCCTTCCCAGGCTTCAAACATCTGCCCCAGCCGTCTGCTTAAACTCCGCTAGAGACTAAAATTATGGGGGATCCCACGCCAATTTTTTTTTAAATAAATCCTTTATTTTAACACTAAATGACAAGTACAGTAACCAACACTATCACTGTACTTCATATATATGTGACTGACATGTTTCTATCTATCTAATCTATGTGTGATGCTCTATTGCTTCCATTCTAAATTTTCGGGTACCGCTGCTGAATTGCCGGCCGGCTTTTTTAAAGAGACGGTGCATGAAAACACTAATATTTTTTTTTATAAATCCTTTACACTAAATGACAAGTACAGTAATCAACACTGTCACTGTACTTCTTATATATGTGACTGACATGTTTCTATCTATCTAATCTATTTGTGATGCTCTATTCTTTCGGTTCTAAATTGTCGGGTACCGGTGTATGCCGCTGCTGAATTGCTGGCTTTTCATGTTTCACTGTGAGCACTGTTCCCATCGATTTGGGCAATCACTGTAATGCCACAACCACCATGGCTGTGGCATTACAGTGAGTGGCAGACAATCCCTGCATGATTGGTGCTCTAAATAGCGCCAGACTTGCAGGACACGCTTTTGGTGCACGAACAGTTATCGAACATAACCTCGAACAGCCGAATTTTTTGCAAATCGTTCGGGTTCGTCGAACAACTCGAACACCGCCCAAAACAGCTCGAATTTAAGATTGGCGAACAGTTCTAGTCGAACACCGCTCATCTCTAGTCTGTGGTCCCCACCTGCAGAACCACTCCTTTATTGAGGGTGTCTTGATAATTGCCAATAATTTCCATCTATTGTCTATTCCATCAGCACAACAGCATGTGAAATTGATTGTCAATCAGTGTCGCTTCCTAAGCGGACAGTTTGATTTCATAGAACTTTGATTTACTTGGAGTTATATTCTGTTGTTTAAGTGTTCCCTTTATTTTTTTGAGCAGTGTACAATATACATTTATCTGAAGAATTTAGATGTATATAGGCATTTAGACTATTTTTATAAGATAATTAAATAAAATTGTCCATATTACAATATAATTAGATTTGCATGCTTATTTTGTTGTATGATCTATGTGGTTCTAGTTCCAGTGGAGGTTAGATAAGGTTCCCATACTTATTTTATTTATCTGATATACCTCTATGCACATAAATTACTTTCTTATAGGGCAAGGTAGCATTTATACATAATTGCCATTGAGAAAGAGAAAGAACCTAATCAGAGATCAATTTGTAGGCTATTAACTTTCTTGCTTAAAAGAGCATTTCATGAAGAAAGGTAGTACTTAAAGATTATGGTTCGATTTGATGTGAATCAAATTAATGTGAAATTTTAAAAAATGTGCAGATCCTGGGGAATTTGAACAATTTGTGAATCGATAAGCATGATTTACAAAAAAATAGCCTCTTCCAAATTATACATTGCACAAGAATCCATCAGCAAATGAAAGCTAACATGACATAATGCCTTTCAGCTTTCACATCATATATTGTAGCACAGCTAATCGGGGAGCTAACATAACCTGTATAAAAGCTAAAGCAGGAAATGAAGCAGCCATCTAAGGATGATTTAGAAAAATAAGAGGTCATCAGAGCTAATACCTCATCAATTTAGACAGGAACACCTACTTTTTGATCAAATACTCCATACAATAATTTGTTATAGTGCAACTGCAGCATTAAATAAAATGAGCATAATATAGTAGTCTGGGCATAACCCAGAGATTCAAGTGATAGTTGGAAACAGAGATAGGAGAGGTGCCAGCAGCAAGACTAGACTCAGTGTGATTGATTAGTGACATAGCGTATCCAGCAATTGTCTTGTTGCATTTGAATTACTTATTCATTCTTAATGCATCAAAAAGCAACAGCAAGACAGCACAATATTTTTTTAGGAACAAAAATATCTGAAATCAGTGTTAATCTGAAAAGCTCTGCTTGCTTGTCCATGTACTGAGTTTTTGCATTTTTGTACAATTCTGTTTTTGTGAAAAGTAAATAATTGTGTTTTAAAAATACAAAAGACATTTTCTCCAAATCCAGACAATGAAATGCATCTATCTATCTCACAAAGTGTGAGTGCTGCATATAATATTTTGCACATGTTTTACCAGTGAAATTTTACATAAAAAAATAAAAATAAATAAATACATAATTGTAGTTACTGGCTTTATGGTCATGTGCCTACCTATCATTTCTTATTAAGTCATATTTGGAAGGAGATTGACATTTATTAAGTAGAAAAACTAAAATAAAAAATATAAATATTTAATTATGCATGTCTGTTTCTGCACAATTTATTCTAATTTGAAAACCGCACACATCTCGCATATACTGTGGCCTGTCACATTCTGATTTCTGTACATGCAACTAACTACCTAGCATTTATTATTAAGTCCATTTTGGCAAGGTTTGAATAATCGGTAAAGATATTCAAATCAATCATCAGAGAATCAACTTTGAGTCAAATTTCCAGAAATTCGCAGGTCCCCGTGAATTCAAACAGTTTGCAATTTGATTGACAAGGTCCAGAACCCCCAAAAAAACACACTGCTTAAAAGTCAAAGATGTTGCTAATGACATCAGGAGCAGAAAGCCGAGTTTCGCCATAAGACCCTGCAATAATCACACTCATGGTCTAGAGCAGCCAGTCAGTGGCGTTTATCATAGCCAGTATAAAATATGGGGGCTGGGCAAGCCATGTCATTGTATGCTTTTACAGTGTAGTGATAGGGGGTCAATGCACACAGCTCAATCCACAGAGGAACAAAAAATGGTCTAAATTGGATTGTGTTGTACTACCATACGTGCTGAAATACATTGAAAATTTGAGCGGTAATCAGTTTGTGAATAATAATCTAAAGAGGTAAGTGAGATAAAGAGTTGCTGTAGTTGCACAGTTAGTGTGACTATGAATTCATTAATCTATGATATACTGCAGTAACAACATAGCACCTTAATTACAACATTTTATTTTTAATCTTAAAACTCTGCAATTGCAAACTGGGAGGGTAGTTTAAAACCGTATGCCTTAAATTTGCCAGTAAACAAATCCCTGAAACCTAGGCTTGTGTGTCCCAGGCAAGAAACTGTATATATGATGGTGCTCGGTTTTGAGACACAAAACTGAAAAGTTTTTATTGTCCTGCACATTTTTAAGAAAGTACCAAGACTGTATTTTTTAAATTTTTTTATCTTTGATACATTTACATTTATGGAATATCTGTTTTATTAGTCCAGCTTATCTAGTTAACACTCCTCTCCATGACCATACAGCATGCTGTTTCTGTATTTTCATTACCAGGCATGAACCTACATGTACCTGCTTCACAACATAGCATTTTGAGTTATGTTGCATTTTTGTTCAGTGGAAGGACAGCTTAAAAAATAGAATTAAAAAAGGTTCAGGTTTTATCACTTTTTTAAAATTCAAAGTTAACAACCGTTAGTGCTAGAGCCATATTACTGGCTGTTGCCACAGATTACTCTTTGTGCTTGTACCTACCTAGTAACATAGCATTTTAGAGTTAAGTTATAAGATTATTTTTTTTTGCAAAGAAGGGATAATTTAAAAACATAAATAAATAAAAATAAAACTATTAACAACAAATTTGGAAACATTATACTCGTACATTCGATTAACCTGTGTCCACCTGTGTGCAATCTTAGTGTCACATGGTCTGTCAGTATATACACACCTTTTATGAAAAGTTATTAAGCAAGAGGCACCACTAACCAAACAACACCATGAAGACCAAGGCGGCCTCCAAAATAGTGAAGGGCACAGTTGTTGAGACGTACAAGTCAGGGTTGGGTTATAACAAATATCCAATCTTTGATGATACCCCAGAGCACCTTCAAATCCATTATCATAAAATGGAAAGAACAAGGTACCTAAACAAATCAGCCAAGAGATAGCCACTCACCAAAACACTCAACCTGAGCAAGGAGGGCATTAATCAGGAAGGCAGCACAAAGACCAATGGTAACCCCGAACGAGCTGCAAAGTTCACAAGTAGAGACTGGAGTATCTGTCCATATGACCACAATAAGCTGTGCACTCCATAGAGATGGCCTTTATGGAAGTGTGGGCAGAAAGAAATCTTTACTTACATTCGCAAATTGTAAGGCTCGTTTTGAGTTTACCAAAAGACATGTGGGGACTCCCCAAATGTATGGAGGAAAATGCTGTGGCCAGATGAGATCAAACTTGAACTTTTTGGCCACCAAGGTAAATGCTATGTCTAGCTCCAAACCAACATAGCTCATCACCCCAAGAACACCATCCCCACAGTGAAACATGGTAGCGCCAGCATCATGCTATGGGGATGTTTTTCGGCAACAGGGAAAAGGAAAATGGTCCCACTCAAGAGGAAGATAGATGATGTGAAATACAGAGATATTCTTGAGCAAGAACTGTTTCAGTTTGTTAGTGATTTGGGTCTGGGATGGAGGTTCACCTTCCAACAAGACAATGACCCAAAGCATACTGCTAAATCAACACTCGAGTGGTTTAAGGGGAAACATGTAAATGTTTTAGAGTGGCCTAGTCAAAGCCCAGACCTTAATCCAATTAAGAATCTGTGGTAAGACTTAAAGATTGCTGTTCATTAGAGGAAACCATCTAACTCGAAGGAACTGGTGCAGTTTTGCCTTGAAGAATGGGAAAAAATCCCAGTGGCAAGATGTGGAAATGTCATAGAGACTTATGCAAAGCGACTTGTAGCTGTAATTGATGAAAAGGAGGATCTACAACGTGCTGACTTTAGGGTGGTGAATAGTTGTACACACTGAAGTTTTCAATTATTTGGTCCTATTTGTTGTTTGCTTCACATTAAAAAGAAAGCCAAATGTTCACAGTTTTAGGCATGCTCTTTACATAAACTAATGCAAACCCTAAAAAAAACAGTGAAATTCCAGGTTGTGAGGTAGCAAAACTCAGAAAATGCCAAGGGGGTGAATACTTTCGCAAGCCACTGTATGTTACATCTCTCATTTCAGTCACAGCAAGATGATGTAATCTCTGACAGTGACACTGTTATCTTGAGTCAGTGTTTTGCACAGTCCACCTTCTCTGCTGCCATAACATTTAATGTTGTACAGAGCAGAATTTCAATTCCATCAATAATGCCTGTTTCTGCTCTACCCCTTAATTCCTTAATCTGCAGCACCATTAGGGTAAGGAAAATATTACACCAAAACAACTTTTTTCATTTGATTTATTGGATGAGATGAATGGTTAGCCTTTGTATTCAAAAGGCAAGTAGATAGAGGAAGCAGTTCTAACAACAAGCTGTGTTGCTGGCTCAGCAAAAGATGGTGATAAGGGCACTGGCAGTACTAGTAGCACTCTGAGCCAGAGTAAACCTCAAGGTGGGAATCAGGTGAAGTGACAGGGTGCTCATGCCATTTTCCACACAGATGCAACTGTTATTTGAATGCAGAATGACGACAATGATGATGATTCTGTGGTTGAAAAGACCTGGGAACGAGATAAGGGTGCAGAGGAGGTGATATATTCAGAGGTACAAGGTGTTATTCTCAACATTTAACTGCAGGCGATGTGCGGCTAAAAGATGATCTGTTGCAAAATCTATCTGTTTTGTTATTAGCTTTGGAACAGGTAATGTAGCATGCTGTTGGAGAAGGGTCAACAGAGCTTGAAAGGTCTTTTTCTTGTGTTGGCAAGTCATACATGCTGCCATCTTTCATGTCGAAGTTATTTTGAATGTTGCTAGCAGATGATTCTTTTGCAGATTGCATGCTTTGTAAGAAGATAATAATCTGAACACATCCCGGCTTGTATAGACTTAAAACTATGGCTGCCCATCAGTACATAAAGAAACATCACCGGCTCATTTGGGAAAACAAAGGTGGCCTGCAATCAGAGTAAACTGCCCTGTTCAAGTTGTCCTCCTCTCCCTTCTTGCAATGCTCATCTTTCTGCCAACCAGGCCATGCTGTTAAGTAGTACCCAATGTGAGTCATCATTGATATTCACCACAACTACTTATTGTACTGAGTGTATATCTCCTCCTTCTCCAACGCACCTGGAAATATTCTTACCTGAATGTGTGTTGAGTAGTGTTGAGCGAGCACTAAAATGCTCGCGTGCTCGAAGCTCGACCTGAGCAACGAGCCCAATGTTAGTCTATGGGAGACCCGAGCATTTTTGCGGTGGCACCCCCGACAGTCTGTAGAAAGCCTAAAAAGTGCCCAAAACGATAGTGACAGTGCTCAAAAGACATGGGGACAGCATGGGCATTGCCCCAGGAAGCATATCTGACCCTCAGGTAACTGCTGTCAGCAACGTGGTCAGAGGTATTAAGCCACTTTAACGGGCTCACACTAAAACGTTCAAAAACGAAACTGAAACAGTTTTCTTGTGAAATATGTTAAGGAATTTCCTTTCCAGGGTAAAGACTTGCGTATAAGGTAAAATAAATAACCAAAAACAAAAATACTCCTCCACACCTTGGGCTATGTTCACTAGTAGCATTTTTTATGCGTTTTTGCACTTTTGCATTGCTTTCAACCGTGACAAATGCATTCACCGGGAAATGTCATTTTAACATTTTACAATCTTATCTGGCCATGTGCTGTGTGACACATGCATACAGTGCTGAAAAGACATGGGAACAGCATGGGGAAGACCCCTGGAAGCATCTCTGACACCCAGGTCACTGCCTAAAAGTGTGCCCATCAGAAGTGATCCTTTCCGCATGAGAAGATGCAGACTTGCAACTATCCCCGTGCAAGTCCTTGTCCTAGGGCAGTGTTCCATTGTACCTCCCCCATTCCTTGCAATGCAAGCGCAAGTATGCAGCCTGCCACCCACCCACCCCCAGGCTGCAATACCATACTGCTAGCTTGCTTGCACTTGAAATGGGGCCTTTTAGTTTGGAGGAGGCCAAAGTTGACCACTACCTCATGGCTGCTTCGGCAGTGAGGTATCCATACTCAGTCCCCAGTCACCCGGCAGCCAGGTGTCCACGCTCGGTCCCCAGCCGCCCCGCGGCCTGGTGTCCACACACGGTCCCTAGCCGCCTGGGGGCTGCCGGGTGTCCATAAACGGTCCCCAGCTGCCCCTATTTCTCCTTGGAATATCCCCCCACACACTTTTCTTAGCCCGGCCTGCTTTAGGGCACCATTGGACGAGCCCACCAGAGAACCAGACTCCTCCGGTGGGCCCTGGGTTCTCCATCAGGGGAGTTGAGAGTGCCAAGGTGAGGAGCATGATGATGATGATAGAAGTTAGCATCTGCTTTGTTTTCTTGGAATGCAAGCGTAAGTGTGCAACCTGCCACCCACCCACCCCCAGGCTGCAATACCATACTGCTAGCTTGCTTGCACTTGGAATTGGGCCTTTTAGGCATGTGGAGACAGACGCCGGCCACCATGTCATGGCTGTGTCGGCGGCCTGGTATCCATACTCAGTTCCCAGCAATCCGGCGTCCAGATGTCTATACTCGGTCCCCAGCCGCCCCACGGCCGGATGTCCACACACGGTCCCCAGCCTCCTGGGAGCGGCCGGGTGTCCATAAATGGTCCCCAGCCACCCCTATTTCTACTTGGAACATCCCCCCACACTTTTCTTAGCCTGGCCTGCTTTAGGGCAGCATTGGACGAGCCCACCAGAGAACCAGACTCCTCCGGTGGGCCCTGGCTTCTCCATCAGGGGAGTTGAAAGTGTCAAGGTGAGGAGCATGATGATGATGATAGAAGTTAGCATCTGCTTTGTTTTCTTGGAATGCAAGCGTAAGTATGCAACCTGCCACCCACCCACCTTCAGGCTGCAATACCATACTGCTAGCTTGCTTGCACTTAAAATTGGGCCGTTTAGGCATGTGGAGGCAGATGCAAGCCACCATGTCATGGCTGTGTCGGCGGCCTGGTATCCATACTTAGTCCCCAGCTGCCCGGCGGCCAGGTGTCCACGCTTGGTCCCGAGCCGCAAGGGGGCTGCCGGGTGTCCATACTCGGTCCCCAGCCGCCCCGCGGCCGGGTGTCCACACATGGTCCCCAGCCGCCCCTATTTCTCCTTGAAGCTTCCCCTACACTTTTCTTAGCCTGACCTGCTTTAGTGCAGCATTGGACAAGTCCACAGGAGAACCAGACTCCTCCGGTGGGCCCTGGCTTCTCCATCAGGGGAGTTGAGAGTGCCAAGATAAGGAGCATGATGATGATGAAAGAAGTTAGCGTCTGCTTTGTTTTCTTAGAATGCAAGCACATGTATGTAGTAGCGGCTAGGCCTGAGATGGTCAGCGTTTTGTTGCATATCCTACCTCCTCCGAGGATTGCTGGGTGTTTACCTGCTACTATCCCAGTTCTATGACTCCCGTTAAAACAAAGCTTAAGGTGATGAATGATGGATGAGGTGGAGTCAAAGGAGAAAGAGCTGGAGCAACAGGGACCATTCACATCAATATCAGGCAAGTCAACCACACATGTCTTGTAGGATATGTTTCTGTACCAAAAGGAGCAGTTCGGCTACACAGTTAAAGGGCATGCGGTGAGTGCAAAGCCTACCAAAAATTTCGAGGCACTCCAATGCCCCTTGGAAGTGACATGGAGGTCAGGGGGCCTTAACTAAACCGTTTTTTCCATTTATAGCAACTGGGTTTCCTGTGCACTGTTGGCCTAAGCAGTGAACGGAAGGCTTTCCAAAAATTATGAGGAACTGCAATGCCCCTTGAAACAGACGTGGATTACTGCATACTGAAAACCTTCTACCCATTATTGGGGAGAGGGTCTCCCTTAATGTTCGCCTATGCATTGAAAAGCAAAAGCTGACTAAAATTAGGAGGAAATGCAATGCCCGTTGAAAGAATGGTGGAGGTCGCAGTGGAATAAAAAGACAATATCAATGCCCCTTGGAAAAGGGGTGGAGGTCGCAGTAGCTTAACAAGACGGTTTTAATGCCCCTTGAAAGAATGGTGGAGGTCGCAGTAGCTTAACAAGACGGTTTTAATACCCCTGGGGAAAGTGGTGGAGGTCGCAGTAGGTTAATAAGAAGGTTTTAATGCCCCTTTTAAGAGATGTAGAGGTTGCAGTAGCTTAACAAGATGGTTTTAATGCCCCTTGGAAGAGACGTGGAGGTTGCAGTAGCTTAACAAGACAGTTTTAATGCCCCTTGGAAGAGACATGGAAGTCGCAGTGGAATAAAAAGACAATATCAATGCCCCTGAGAAAAGTGGTGTAGGTCGCAGTAGCTAAACAAGACGGTTTTAATGCCCCTTGAAGGAATCGTGGAGGTTGCAGTGGAATAAAAAGACAATATCAATGCCCCTGGGAAAAATGGTGGAGGTCGCAGTAGCTTAACAAGACAGTTTTTATGCCACTTGGAAGAATGGTGTAGGTCGCAGTGGAATAAAAAGACAACATCAATGCCCCTGGGAAAAGTGGTGGAGGTCACAATTAGCTTAACAAGACAGTTTTCATGCCCCTTGGAAGAGACGTGGAGGTCGCAGTAGCTTAACAAGACGGTTTTAATGCCCCTTCTAAGAGACGTGGAGGTCGCAGTCGCTTAACAAGACAGTTTTCATGCCCCTTGGAAGAGAAGTGGAGGTCGCAGTAGCTTAACAAGACGGTTTTAATGTCCCTTGTAAGAGACGTGGAGGTCGCAGTCGCTTAACAAGATGGTTTTCATGCCCCTTGGAAGAGACGGGAAGGTTGCAGTAGCTTAACAAGACAGTTTTAATGCGCCTTGGAAGAGACATGGAGGTTGCAGTAGCTTAACAAGACGGTTTTAATGCCCCTTGGAAGAGACGTGGAGGTAGCAGTAGCTTAACAAGATGGTTTTAATGCCCCTTGGAAGAGACGTGGAGGTTGCAGTAGCTTAACAAGACAGTTTTAATGCCCCTTGGAAGAATGGTGGAGGTCTCAGTAGCATAACAAGACGGTTTTAATGCCCCTGGGGAAAGTGGTGGAGGTCGCAGTAGCTTAACAAGACGGTTTTAATGCCCCTTGGAAGAGACGTGGAGGTTGCAGTAGCTTAACAAGACATTTTAATAGCCCCTTGAAAGAATGGTGTAGGTCGCAGTGGAATAAAAAGACAATATCAATGCCCCAGGGAAAAGTGGTGGTGGTCGCAGTAGCTTAACAAGACGGTTTTAATGCCCCTTGGAAGAGATGTGGAGGTTGCAGTAGCTTAACAAGACTGTTTAAATGCCCCTTGGAAGAGCCATGCAGTAGAGCATATTAAAAACATTATTCCCATTATTGGAGAGTGGGTCTCCCATAGTCTTTGCCTTTGCCTTCCAAGCAAAAGTTGCCAAAATTAGGACGGAGGAACTTGCAATGCTGGCAACACGGACCAAGATCACGGTGGTATAGTGGTGGTGGAGACTGAGGATAAGGAGGAGAGCAAAATACAGCCGAAATGAGGAAGCGTATTCCCATGTGTGGGTGTGAAGCGGTGCATGGGAATACACCTCCCGAAATAACACAGTGGATTTGACTTTATGTTACTCTGCTGTCAATTGGTGGTGATGAGAAGTAAGGCCCAATCCAGCCCTTGTTCATTTTGATAAGGGTCTGCTTGTCAGCATTGTCAGTTGACAGGTGAGTGCGCTTATCTGTTATAATTCCCCCAGCGGCACTAAAAACACGCTTCGATAACATGCTAGCGGCAGGGCAGGCCAGGACCTCCAAGGCGTACAGAGCGAGTTCATTCCAAGTGTCCAGCTTGAATACACAATTATTAAAAGGCACAGAGGAATCACGGAGAACGCTGGTACGGTCGGTAAGGTACTCCCTCACCATCTTTTGAAACTTTCCACTCCTTGTGAGAGTACTTTGCGCCTCAGGGCCTGTAAGCTGGGCGGGTCTCAGAAAACTTTCCCAGAATGTTGACAGTGTTCTCCTGCATCTGCTGGATTGGAATTGCGTCTCTCTCGCCTGTAGGCCTTGGTTGGGCAACGAACTGTGACCTCTGCCGCTAGCGTGTTCAAAGTCAGCCATGCGTGCCAGACTGGTAACGGGCAAGACTTCCGTGTCCTCACCAAGATGTAGACTGACCATGCTCTCCTCCTCCTCCTCCTCCCCCTGTCCTTAGGCCACCCATGCTGAACCAACGGTATGAGAGTTGTACAGGTACTACAGTCTACAGCGCATGATACAGGCTCCTGTTCTTCCTCCTCCTCCTAATCCTCTCCCTCATTGTCCCCCAATGCACATTGGGATGAGATGAGGCTGGGCTGTGTGTAATCGCCCGCTATGGCTTCTTGATAAATCTCATCATACTCTGGCTACAATGCCTCCTCTTCAATTCTCTGCAGAGAGCGTTGCAAAAGACAGTCAAGTGGGATGCTGACGCTAATGATGGCGCCACTCACCATCTTGGTGGACTCCTCAAAGTTTGTCAGGATGGTACATATGTCATACATCCAGGTCCAATCCTGAGGTCTTATGTGTGGAGTCTGACCGGAATATCGATGGCCTTGTGGCAGCTGGTACTCCACAATTGCTCCCTTCTGCTCATAAATCCTTTGCAACATGTGGAGGGTATAGTTCCAATGTGTGGGGACATCACACACCAGTTGTTGTGCCGGAAGCTGCAAACACTGCTGCAACACAGCAAGGGCGGCGGAAGCTGTAGCCGACTTGTGAAATTGAGCTGACAGGCGGGGTACTTTGACGAGAAGATCTGGCAACTCGGGGTACGATTTAAGAAACCGCTGAACCACGAGGTTAAGCACCTGAGCCAGGCATGGTATGTGTGTTATCTCGCCTCGCCTCAGAGCCGCCACCAGGTTACGGCCATTGTCACACGCGACCATGCCTAGATGTAGGTTCAGCAGTCTAAGCCACAGATCTGCCTGCTCTTTCACAGCTGTCCACAACTCACAAGCAGTGTGAGGTTTATCACTTAAGCTTATGAGTTTCAGCACAGCCTGTTGCTGCTTGGCTGAGGCAGTACTGCAGTGCTTCCAGCTTGTAACTGATGTGGTGATATCTGAGATGGAGGCTGAACATGAGGAGGAGGAGGATGATGCGCTGGAGCTGTACACTGTGGGGGCAACTCTGACTGACATAGGGCCTGCAATCCTCAGTGTGGGGAGTATGTGTTCCATCCCAAGGTCTGACTGGGTCCCTGCTTCCACTATGTTTACCCAGTGTGCCGTCAGGGAGACGTATCGTCCCTGGCCACAAGCACTTGTCCACGTGTACGATGTCAGGTGGACTCTCCCAGTAACTGCGTTGTTGAGGGCACGGCAGATGTTTTGGGACATGTGCTTGTGTAGTGCAGGGATGGCACACTGGGAAAAATAGTTTTTGCTGGGGACCGAGTACCGAGGGATGGCTACCGCCATAAGGTTGCGGAAGGATTCCGTCTCCACTATCCTAAAAGGCAGCATTTCCAACGCAAGCAGTCGTGAAATGTGCAAATTTAGGACTTTGGCCTGTGGGGCATTGGCTGAGAATTTGCGCTTTCATTTAAAGCTCTGGGATATGTACAATTGAACGCTGCGGTGGGACGTGGACGTTGATCCTGTTTCTTGAGAAACCGCCATAACAAGTGAATACTGAGAGGAGGAGGCATTTTTGATTGCATTATGGGCAGGGGATTGCCTTGCATGTTCAACAGGGGGTTCTATCACACGCACAACAGCGGATGAAGCAGTGGTGACACCCGCTGACACTGGTCGTGGACCCTTGGGTTCGCCCCACAAAGTCGGGTGCTTTTCTGACATGTGCCTGATCATGCTGGTGGTGGTCAGGCTGGTAGTTTTGTCACCCCTGCTGATGCTGGCATGGCAGGTGGTTCAAATGGCCTTTTTGGGGTTATCAGCAGAGTCTTTAAAAAAATTCCAGACTCTGGAAGACCTACCAGTTGTACTGGCAACGTCCCTCGAGTTGGTGTTACAGGGAACGGTTGCCCGCCTTCTGTGTGCGGCCACCACACTGCTTCTTCCTGCCTGTTGGGGTACTCTGCCTCCCTCCCCCTGTGTGCTGCTGGCCTCGCTCTGCGTGTCCTCCTGCCATGTTGGGTCAGTTACTAGATCATCCACCACCTCCTCCTCTTCCACTTGCGCACAACGATCCTCTTCCTCACTTTGTGGCAATTGTGTCTCGTCATCGTCCCTCTCTTGTGACAAATTTCCAGCGTCGACTTCCTCTAGACGTGGCTGTTCAAATATTTGGGCATCGCTACATGGGATCTCCTCTTCCACCACTTAAAGCGGAGCAGGCGAGGGGCACAAATTTGGAAATGGACCAGTGAACAGCTCTTCAGAATGTCCAAGTGTGGGATCAGTTGCTGTCTGACGACACTCGGCATGGTGGGAGGAGGTGGGAGCATCAGGGTGAGGAGGAGTATGCGGTCGAGACTCATGGCTACTAAGAGTTGACCGTGTGGAAGACAGACCGGAGGTGGTGGTGCCTAGGTAACTGGAAGTAATATCTGCTATCCAATTAATAACCTGTTCACACTGATCAGTTCGCAATACTGGTGTTGTAGTGTGCTTTCCTAGTAATTCGGTCAAGAAGTGGGAGCGAGAAGATGTGGCTGTTGGTTGTGGCACATTTTCACCTTGACCATGGCCCCATCCTCTTCACGCACCATCACCAGAACGTCCAGTTCCATGTCCCTTGACTCGCGCCTTGCCCATTGTAAATGAAGTAAAACAGCTTACACTCGCACTATCAATGGAAAAAGCGTAATACAAAGGAGATTAGAACCGCGGAAGAGGAAAACCACAAATCTATTTCTCTGGCCTACACCAGAATCTTGTAAACAGATATATTTTTGACTGAACAGACAGGGAGACACTATTACTGCTTTTTTTACGTAAAACAGGCCAAAAGCTGGATAATACAGAGATTTCAATCGTGGAACTGCAAAACCACACTTATAGTTATGTGGCGTACACCAGAATCTTTCAAACAGATATATTTGTGTCTGAACAGTCAGGGAGACACTATTACAGGTTTTTTTTTACGGCAAAAAATGCTACAAGCAGAATAATACAGAGATTTGACACGTGGAACTGCAGAACCATAGTTATAGTTATGTGGTGTACACCAGAAACTTTCAAACAGATATATTTGTGTCTAAACAGTCAGGGAGACACTATTACGTTTTTTTTTACAGCAAAAAATGCCAAAAACAAGATAATACAGAGATTTGACCTGTGGAACTGCCAAACCACAGTTATAATTATGTGTAGTGTTGAGCCACCCCCGTAGTGTTCGGGTTCGGTTCGGTTCGTCGAACACCGGGATGTTCGAGGAACTGTTCGTCGAACTGTTCGTCGAACACCTTAGAACACCGTCGAACACCGTTAAAACCAATGGCAGGCAAACAAAAACACATAGAAACACATAGAAAACACCTTCAAAGGTGTCCAAAAGCTGACAAACTGCTCAGAAGACGCTTTCTTTAAAAAAGCCGGCCGGCAATTCAGCAGCGGCATACACCGGTACCCGACAATTTAGACAAGAAGGAATAGAGCCTCACACATAGATTAGATAGATAGAAACATGTCAGTCACATATATATGAAGTACAGTGACAGTGTTGCTTACTGTACTTGTCATTTAGTGTAAAGGATTTATTAAAAAATATAATAGTGTTTTCATGCACTGTCTCTTTAAAAAAGCCGGCCGGCAATTCAGCATCTGTACCCGACAATTTATAACAGACAGAATAGAGCTTCACACATAGATTAGATAGATAGAAACATGTCAGTCACATATATATGAAGTACAGTGACAATGTTGCTTACTGTACTTGTCATTTAGTGTAAAGGATTTATTAAAAAAAATAATAGTGTTTTCATGCACCGTCTCTTTAAAAAAGCCGGCCGGCAATTCAGCATCTGTACCCGACAATTTATAACAGACAGAATAGAGCTTCACACATAGATTAGATAGATAGAAACATGTCAGTCACATATATATGAAGTACAGTGATAGTGTTGGTTACTGTACTTGTCATTTAGTATTAAAATATAGGATTTATTATTAAAAAAAATTGGCGTGGGGTTCCCCTTAATTTTAGTCTCTAGCGGAGGTTAAGCAGACAGCTGGGGCAGATGTTTGAAGCCTGGGAAGGGGGTAATACCCACGGAGTTTCCCAGGCTACTAATATGAGCCCCCAGCTGAATACATAGCCTTTACTAGCTATTAAAATGGGGGACCCCCCCAAAAAAATGACGTGGGTTCCCCCCTAATTTAATAGCTAGCAAAGGCTAGGCAGACAGCTGGGGGCTGATATTAATAGCCCAGGAAGGGAGCCATGAATATTGGCCCCCTCCCAGGCTAGAAACACCAGCCGTCAGCCGCCCCAGAAATGGCGCATTCATAGGATGCGCCAATTCTGGCACTTAGCCTCGCTCTTCCACGCTGCCCTGTAGCGGTGGCAGGGGGTAATAGGGCTGGGGTTGATGTCAGCTTATAATGCCAGCTGACATCAAGCCCAGGTTAGTAATGGAGAGGCGTCTATAAGACACCCCCATTACTAACCCCATAGTCAAAGTTAAAAGAAAACACAAACACCCAGAATAAAGTCCTTTAATTGAAATAAAGACACAATCCTTTATTGTTCTAAATTAAACCATACTTACCATCACGCCCATTCCAGCTGAAGCCAACGATCTCCTGCAATAAAAGAAAAATAATAAAGCAACATCATCCTTACCTTTCCATGGTTCCCACGACAGCTTCAGCTCTGCTACATCGAGATAACAGGCTGGACCGCAGCAGAAAGCTGCCATCCAGCCTGTCATCCCGCAGACACTGAGAAGCGCAGGCATGCTTGCGCTCTGCAGTGTCTGGCTGTGACGGCATAAAGATGAGACGAGTTCATGTCCAATGAACTTGGCGCACCTCATGCACGTCACTGACAGTGTGGGAAAATTCTCACGCTGAAGCGCTGAGTGCAGGAGAATTCTCCCACGCTGTCAGTGACGTGCATAAGGTGAGCTCATGTCCAATGAACTCAGCTCACCTCCTGCACGTCACTGACAGCGTGGGAGAATTCTCCTGCACTCAGCGCTTCAGCGTGAGAATTCTCCCACGCTGAAGCGCTGAGTGCAGGAGAATTTTCCCACGCTGTCAGTGACGTGCATAAGGTGAGCTCATGTCCAATGAACTCAGCTTACCTCCTGCACGTCACTGACAGCGTGGGAGAATTCTCCTGCACTCAGCGCTTCAGTGTGAGAATTCTCCCACGCTGAAGCGCTGAGTGCAGGAGAATTTTCCCACGCTGTCAGTGACGTGCATGAGGTGAGCCGAGTTCATTGGACATTAACTCGGCTCATCTGGATGCCCTCACAGAGAGACACTGTGGAGCGCAAGCATGCCTGCGCTTCTCAGTGTCTGCGGGATGACAGGCTGGATGGCAGCGTTCTGCTGCGGTCCAGCCTGTCATCTCGATGTAGCAGAGCTGAAGCTGTCATGGGAACCATGGAAAGGTAAGGATGATGTTGCTTTATTATTTTTCTTTTATTTCAGGAGATCATTGGCTTCAGCTGGAATGGGCGTGACGGTAAGTATGGTTTAATTTAGAACAATAAAGAATTGTGTGTTTATTTCAATTAAAGGACTTTTTTCTGGGTGTTGTGTTTTTTTTAAATACTTTACTAGAAATTCATGGTGGTCATGTCTAATATTGGCGTGACCCCATGAATTTTGTGCTTAGGGCCAGCTGATAATGCCAAGCTGGCCCTAACCCCTTTATTACCCAGTGAGCCACCGCATCAGGGCCCTGGATGAGTTGGGTACAGCGCCAGAAGATGGCGCTTCTATGAACGCGCCATTTTCCGGGGTGGCTGCGGACTGCAATTTGCAGCGGGGTTGGCCCAGAAAGCTTGGGCCTCCCTGCGCTGCGGATTCCAGCCCCCAGCTGCCTAGTTGTACCTGGCTGGACACAAAAACAGGGCGAAGCCCCACGTCAATTTTCTTTAAATTATTTCATGAAATAATTAAGAAAAAAAGGGCTTCCCTATATTGTTGTGTCCGGCCAGGCACAAATAGTCAGCTGGTGGTTGGGGGCAGCCCGTTCCTGCCTGCTGCACCTGACTGGACACAAATATAGTGCGAAGCCCCACGTCAATTCTTTTTTAATTATTTTATGAATTTCCTGAAATAATTTAAAAAAATTGAAGTGGGCTTCGCACTATATTTGTGTCCAGCCAGGTACAGCAGGCAGGAACGGGCTGCCCCCAACCACCAGCTGCCTATTTGTACCTGGCCGGACACAACAATATAGGGAAAGCCTTTTTTTCTTAATTATTTCATGAATTTCATGAAATAATTAAAAAAAATTGAAGTGGGGCCTCGCACTATATTTGTGTCCAGCCAGGTACAGCAGGCAGGAACGGGCTGCCCCCAACCACCAGCTGACTATTTGTACCTGGCCGGACACAACAATATAGGGAAGGCCTTTTTTTCTTAATTATTTCATGAATTTCATGAAATAATTAAAAAAAAAATACGTGGTGCTTCGCCCTATTTTTGTGTCCAGCCAGGTACAACTAGGCAGCTGGGGGCTGGAATCTGCAGCGCAGGGAGGCCCAAGCTTTCTGGGCCCCCCCCGCTGCAAATTGCAGTCCGCAGCCACCCCGGAAAATGGCGCGTTCATAGAAGCGCCATCTTCTGGCGCTGTACCCAACTCATCCAGGGCCCTGGTGCAGTGGCTCACTGGGTAATAAAGGGGTTAGGGCCAGCTTGGTATTATCAGCTGGCCCCAAGCCCAAAATTCATGGGGTCACGCCAGTATTAGACATGACCGCCATGAATTTCTAGTAAAGTATTTAAAAAAAACACAACACCCAGAATAAAGTCCTTTAATTGAAATAAACACACAATTCTTTATTGTTCTAAATTAAACTATACTTACCATCACGCCCATTCCAGCTGAAGCCAACGATCTCCTGCAATAAAAGAAAAATAATAAACCAACCTCATCCTTACCTTTCCATGGTTCCCACGACAGCTTCAGCTCTGCTACATCAAGATGACAGGCTGGACCGCAGCAGAACGCTGCCATCCAGCCTGTCATCCCGCAGACACTGAGAAAAGCAGGCATGCTTGCGCTCCTCAGTGTCTCGCTGTGACGGCATCCAGATGAGCCGAGGTCATGTCCAATGAACTCGGCTCACCTCATGCACGTCACTGACAGCGTGGGAAAATTCTCACGCTGAAGTGCTGAGTGCAGGAGAATTCTCCCACGCTGTCAGTGACGTGCATGAGGTGAGCTCATGTCCAATGAACTCAGCTCACCTCATGCACCTCACTGACAGCGTGGGAAAATTCTCCTGCACTCAGCGCTTCAGCGTGAGAATTCTCCCACGCTGTAATTGACGTGCATGAGGTGAGCCGAGTTCATTGGACATGAACTCGGCTCATCTTTATGCCGTCACAGAGAGACAATGTGGAGCGCAAGCAAGCATGCTCTTCTCAGTGTCTGCGGGATGACAGGCTGGATGGCAGCGTTCTGCTGCGGTCCAGCCTGTCATCTCGATGTAGCAGAGCTGAAGTTGTCGTGGGAACCATGTAAAGGTAAGGATGAGGTTGCTTTATTATTTTATTTTTATTACAGGAGATCGTTGGCTTCAGCTGGAATGGGCGTGACGGTAAGTATGGTTTAATTTAGAACAATAAAGAATTGTGTCTTTATTTCAATTAAAGGACTTTATTCTGGGTGTTTGTGTTTTTTTTAACTTTGACTATGGGGTTAGTAATGGGGGTGTCTTATAGACGCCTCTCCATTACTAACCTGGGCTTGATGTCAGCTGGCATTATAAGCTGACATCAACCCCAGCCCTATTACCCCCTGCCACCGCACCAGGGCAGCGTGGAAGAGCGAGGCTAAGTGCCAGAATTGGCGCATCCTATGAATGCGCCATTTCTGGGGCGGCTGACGGCTGGTGTTTCTAGCCTGGGAGGGGGCCAATATTCATGGCTCCCTTCCTGGGCTATTAATATCAGCCCCCAGCTGTCTGCCTAGCCTTTGCTAGCTATTAAATTAGGGGGGACCCCACGTCATTTTTTGGGGGGGGTCCCCCATTTTAATAGCTAGTAAAGGCTATGTATTCAGCTGGGGGTTGATATTAGTAGCCTGGGAAGCTCCGTGGGTATTACCCCCTTCCCAGGCTTCAAACATCTGCCCCAGCCGTCTGCTTAACCTCCGCTAGAGCCTAAAATTAAGGGGAACCCCACGCCAATTTTTTTAATAATAAATCCTTTATTTTAATACTAAATGACAAGTACAGTAACCAACACTATCACTGTACTTCATATATATGTGACTGACATGTTTCTATCTATCTAATCTATGTGTGAAGCTCTGTTCTGTCTGTTATAAATTGTCGGGTACAGATGCTGAATTGCCGGCCGGCTTTCTTAAAGAGACGGTGCATGAAAACACTATTATTTTTTTTAATAAATCCTTTACACTAAATGACAAGTACAGTAATCAACACTGTCACTGTACTTCATATATATGTGACTGACATGTTTCTATCTATCTAATCTATGTGTGATTCTCTATTCCTTCTATTCTAAATTGTCGGGTACCGCTGCTGAATTGCCGGCCGGCTTTTTTAAAGAGACGGTGCATGAAAACACTATTATTTTTTTTGATAAATCCTTTACGCTAAATGACAAGTACAGTAAGCAGCACTTTCACTGTACTTCGTATATATGTGGCTGACATGTTTATATCTATCTAATCTATGTGTGAAGCTCTATTCTTTCGGTTCTAAATTGTCGGGTACCGGTGTATGCCGCTGCTGAATTGCCGGCTTTTCATGTTTCACTGTGAGCACTGTTCCCATCGATTTGGGCAATCACTGTAATGCCACAACCACCATGGCTGTGGCATTACAGTGAGTGGCAGACAATCCCTGCATGATTGGTGCTCTAAATAGCGCCAGACATGCAGGACACGCTTTTGGTACACGAACAGTTATCGAACATAACCTCGAACAGCCGAATTTTTTGCAAATCGTTCGGGTTCGTCGAACAACTCGAACACCGCCCAAAACAGCTCGAATTTGAGATTGGCGAACAGTTCTAGTCGAACACCGCTCATCTCTAATTATGTGGCATACACCAGACTCTTTTAAACAGATGTATTGGTGTCTGAACAGTCAGGGAGACACTATTACAGTTTTTCTTTACGGCAAAAAATGCCAAAAACAGGGTAATACAGAGATTTGACCTATAGAACTGCAAAACCACAGTTATAATTATGTGGTGTCCACCAGACTATTTTAAACAGATATATTGGTGTCTGACCAGTCAGGGAGACACTATTACAGTTTTTTTTTACTGCAAAAAATGCCCAAAACAGGATAATACAGAGATTTGACCCGTGGAACTGCAAAACCACAGTTCTATTTTTCTGGTCTACACCAGACTCTTTTAAACAGATATATTTGTGCCTGAACAGTCAGGGAGACACTATTACAGCTTTTTTTTACGGCAAAAAATGCAACAAGCAGAATAATACAAAGATTTGACCCGTGGAACTGCAAAACCACAGTTATAGTTATGTGGCGTACAACAGAATATTTTAAACAGATATATTGGTGTCTGAACAGTCAGGTAGACACTATAACAGTTTTTCTTTACGGCAAAAAATGCCAAAAACAGGATAATACAGAGATTTGACCCATGGAACTGCAAAACCACAGTTATAATTATGTGGTGTACACCAGACTCTTTTAAACAGATATATTGGTGTCTGACCAGACCGGGAGACACTATTACAGTTTTTTTTACGGCAAAATTTGCCAAAAGCAGGATATTACAGATGTATTGGTGTCTGACCAGTCAGGGAGACCCTATTACAGTTTTTTTTACTGCAAAAAATGCCAAAAACAGGATAATACAAAGATTTGACCCGAGGAACTGCAAAACCTCAGTTCTATTTTTCTTGTCTACACCAGACTCATCTAAACCGATATATTGGTGTCTGACCAGTCAGGGAGACACTATTACAGTTTATTTTTATGGCAAAAAATGCCAAAAGCAGGATAATACAGAGATTTGACCCATGGAACTGCAAGACCACAGTTATCGTTATGTGGCGTACACCAGACTCTTTTAAACAGATATATTGGTGTCTGACCAGTCAGTGAGACACTATTACAGTTTTATTTTACAGCAAAAAATGCCCGAAACAGGATAATACAGATTGACCCGTGTAACTGCAAAACCACAGTTCTATTTTTCTGGACTACACCAGACTCTTTTAAACAGATATATTGGCGTCTGAACAGTCACAGACACAATCAACTTTTTTTTGGCAGGGGGGGGGAATTCCAAAAGGTTAATAAATGCGTATTTGGACAGTCTGACTGAGGAAAAAAAAAATACAGGATTTAGATGAAAAAAAATACATTTTCCCGGCCCCTGAGACCGGGGTGATAAGTCTAGCAATTTGACCAACTGGAGCACACAGGACTATAATGCAGCGTTTGCTGGTATAACCACTGCATCTCCTATACAGCCTGCCTGCCTGCCTGACATCTGGGATGGATATTAGTCCTGAGAAGGACTGATTGTTTGATTTGGCAGGCTTTAGAGACCCTACACTACCTATTTTGCACTATATATCTCTCCCTTACTCAGCATCTCTGACCCTACACTGGCTGATCCGGAGCTACTGTGTCCTTGATGGCGTCACCCGGTTTTAAATGCTTGAGGTGACGCTGTGCGGCCAGCCAATCACTGTAATGCCCACAAACAACATGGCTGCGGCATTGCAGTGACTGGCTGGCAATCCCTGCATGTTCATTGGCTCTGTAAAGAGCGCCAAATGTGCAGGGCGGAGACCTGAGCTCCCACCGAGTAACCCGGAAATGTTTGGTGCTCGCCGAACATCCCGAGTAGCGTGATGCTCGGGCGAGTAACGAGCAGTGTCGAGCATGCTCGCTCAACACTAGTCTCCATCTATTGGGCTGGCTGTAGTGGAAGAGGTGTTAGTCCCCATTTTTACTACTTATACTCTAGTGAAATTGATGCCACTTTGGTAGTTTTAGGCCCAAATGTTTTCAATTGGGAACAGTCCTGATTGAGTCTCCATCTACTGTGTTGGCTGTAGGGGAAGACGTGTCATTCCTAATTGTACAATTTCTACTGTACTAAAATTGATACCACTTTGTTGGTGTCTGCCAGTAATTTTTGGAAATGTGGGGAATCCTGATTGGGTCTCCATCTATTGGGCTGGCTGTAGTGGAAGAGGTGTCGGTCCCCATTTATACTACTTATACTCTAGTGAAATTGATGCCACTTTGGTGGTTTTAGGCCCAGGTGTTTTCAAATGGGAACAGTCCTGATTGGGTCTCCCTCTGCTGTGTTGGCAGTAGGAGAAGAAGTATCGTTCCTAATTGTACAATTTCTACTGTACTGAAATTGATGCCACTTTGGTGGTATTATGCCCTAATTTAGGGAAATGTGAATACTCCTGATTGGGTCTCCTTGTGCTGGGTTGGCTGCAATGGAAGAGGTTTTGGTCTCCTTTACAATGGTTATACTCTAGTGAAAATAATTTTTTGGTGCAGATATTGATCTCCACACAGGGGTACACAGACCTGGTAAACTCAACATGGGTATACATATCAGACTGCATCTCAGCTTCAAATTGTTTGGGGCAGATATTCTTCTCCACACAGGGGGAAAAAAAAAGGTTGGGTCTGAGCAGTTTCCCGACCTTCAACTGTACTGTGCTGTCAGGGCAAGAAGAAGAGGAGGATGACTTTGAGGGCGAGCAATGGGATATCACATTGGATGATGATGAGGTTGCACATCCAACTTGATGTGAACCCAGAGGCACATAGCTGAGTAGCTCATCTGAGGAGGTGGAGGAGGAAGACGAGGAGGTTACGTTGCATCTTATGGCACAGACACGGAGTGATGCAAGCACGAGGAGCTCTACATCCTTAGCCACAACCATGGCAGTGACCAGCAGAGGTCACTTGTCTGCAGGGGCGGCGAGGTTTGTCTAGCCTGGGCCTTTTTTGAGACTGCAAAGGATGAGCCAACTCACGTTATCTGAAAACTTTGAGATAAAAACTCAGAAGAGGGAAAAATTGCAATAATTTGACTACTACATGCATGAACCTTTACATGCACAATCAACATGCGTTATTCTGGCAATTTCACTGCAATAAAATGCAGACCAGTGGACCTCAACAACCATCAGCTGCCCCATCAACCACATCCGCTGATTCTTCCTCCTCCTCTGTTACCATGCCAAGTATTGGTATGCAGGTCTCCCACTGCAGAACCTCTGCTTCTCTACCTGCTCCAGTCAGGCCAAGTGAGAGCCCGTCAGCTGTAATGGAAGTGGACAAGCACTGAGCACACCACACGCTTCTCAATCCACCGTAACATGTCCCCCTGCACCTCACTCACAGTCCAGCAGTTTGTCCATTTCACTGTACTCCGCCCTCTCTCAGCACTGCTGCCAGCCCTCGGTCCCGCATTTATGGTCACGTAAAAAATTGTTTCCTCCCACACATGACAAAGCTGAGAGTTGGAAATACACCATCTCCAATCTGTTGGGCACAGAAATGGTGGTGTCAGGCCCTAATTTTATGATTTGTGAACACTCCTGGCTGCTTTTTTACTGAGGAGGTAACCGCAGAACCTGAAGGAAACCCCCGCAAACATGGGGAGAACATTCAAACTACTTGCAGATGTTGTCCTCTATCAACATAAAGGAGTTAGCTCGTTGTCTAGGAGACCGACCACCACTGCTGTCTACCTTGTGAACATTGCGTTGAAGCTTGCAAGGTGTCACAGGCTTACCTTGACAGAGAGGAGCCAGAAGACCACAGCATCTGATTCCTCCCACTCCGGCAGTCATTAAAAAGAAGTGTCACGGCTTCATATTAATTGGTGCAGTGGTTAACCTGTTCAGTTGTGAGCTCCTGGAAGCTTAACATGATTTAGGCTCTCGACAGATTTGTGCCGTTCATCTCCCCTACTGTGATAATGCTGTTCCCCAACACATCAAACTGTCGCCTACAGTGGAAACCTTGAAAAGGAAGCTGAAGTCCCACTTATTGTGACAAGCGTCCAATCTGCGGTAACCCTCGCTCCAGCATACCGTTGCACGACTTGCTGTACCCTGGCCTACTGTATACTCACCCATCCCTTGTAGATTGTTTGTGCGCCCTGGCAGGCAGGGTCCTCTCTCCTCTTCTACCAGTCGATGACCCCTTTTGACATGTAACGCGCCACGAAATAAATGTCACTGTACTAGTAATAATAATTATAGTACTTGTACTCTGGGTCAATTGATGGCACCTTCCAGGTGTCTACCCCTAATTTGCTGTGTTTTAGCAGCTTTTGGGCCAGTTTTAAGGTGTTGCGTTTGCGTTTTTTTGTTCCCCCATTGAATCCTACGGTGTTCGGTAATGTTCGACGAGCATTCGACAAATAAATCAGTGAATATCCCAAATTCGACGATCGTAATCCAAATCGAATATTGAAACATTCGCTCATCTCTAGTCTTCAGGTTCCTTTTGAAGGTCTCCACGGTAGTCGAGAGTCAGATGTGTTGGGGTAGAGAGTTTCAGAGCATGGGAGATGCACGGGACAAACCTTTTATGTGATTGTGGCAAGAGGAGACAAGAGGGGAGTAGAGAAAGAGATCTTGTGAGGATCGGGGGTTGTGTGCAGGTAAGCACCGGGAGACTAGGTCACAGATGTATAGAGGAGACAGGTTTTGGGTAGCTTTGTATGCGAAAGATAGGGTTTTCAACTGCCTCTGAGCAACGGAGAGCCAGTGCAAGGAGTGACAGAGGGAAAAAGCTGGGGAATAGGGGGGTGACAGATTAGCAAGCAGAGTTTCGGATAGATTGGAGGGGTGCAAGAGTGTTAGAAGGGAGGCCACAGAGCAGGAGCTTGCAGTAGTCAAGGCGGGAGATGATGAGGGCGAGCACTATTGTTTTTGCAGATTCATGGTGGAGGAAAACCATGAGAGGTTGAAAAAGTTGAGCTTGTTTAGCTTAGAACAATGACGCCTCAGAGGGGATCTAATTTACATGTATAAATATATGTGTGGTTATACAAAGAACTAGCACATGACTTATTCCTACCAAAGACCATACTAAGCGCCAGGGAGCATTTATTACGGGTGGATGAAAGGTTATTCTGACACCTAAACAGGAAAGGGTTCTTTACAGTCAGAGCAGTCAGACTGTGTAATTCCCTACTACAAGAGGTGTTAATGGCAGACACTATAACAGCTTTCAAAAAAGGGTTGGATGATTTCCTTGATGCACATAACATTGTGGGTTAGAGTTAAATTAGACAAAATGTACAATTGGAGGAGGAAGGTTGAAAGTGATGGACCTAGGTCTTTATTCAGCCTATGTTACTATGTTACTATGTCTGTTGCTTTGAATGTGCGGATCAGGAAAGTATTTTGGACTTGGAGTCGGCAGCAAGTGGAAAGGGCTTGGATCTCAGGTTTGAAGGAGAGATCAGAGTTAAGCTTGCGGGACTGAGAAAATTGGACAACCATTGACTTTGATGGATATGTCAGTTGGGGGGGTTGAATGAGATGGTGGAAAGATGATGAATTTGGTTTTATCCATGTTAACTTTTAGAAATCTAGCAGAGAAGAAAGATGAAATAGCGGACACATATTGTGAGATTCTGGTTAGTAAGTAGGTGATATAATGTACAGAGAGGTAGATATGTGTGTCATCAGCATAGAGGTGATACTAATGAGACTCAGATACCTGAGGTGCACATGGACTGTACTGTGCTGTCAGGGCAGTAGGAGGAGGATGGTGACTCTCAGGGCAATGAGTGGGAGAACAGATAGAATAACAATGAGGTTGTATATCCCACTTGGTGTGAACCAAGAGGCACACAGCTGAGTAGCTTAGCAGAGCAGATGGAGGAGGAGGAAGACGAGGAGATTACATTGTGGCTTCCCGTACAAACACTGAGTGATGCAACCATGACAAGCACTGCATCCACAGCCACAACTGTCGTGGGTCTGCAGTTCACAGGGGCAGCAAGGGTTGCTTAGCCGGGGTCAAATTGGAGACCGCAAAGAATGACAAAATTCACGTTATCTGCCAACTTTGTTAAAAATTACTGAGTAGAGGCAAAAACTGCAATAATTTGACTAATACATGCATGAACTGGCACATGCACTATCAAGATGCATTAGACTGGGAATCTCACTGCGCTAAAATGCAGACTAGTGGGCCTCACCAACCACCGGCTGCCGCATCAACCACAACTGCTGCTTCTTCCTTCTCCTTCACCATGGCAAGTGTTCTCACACAGGTCTCCAGCCACAGAACCCCGACTTGTTTACCCCCTACAGTCAGGGGGAGAGAGAGCCTATCAGCTGTTACGGAAGTGGACAGGCCTGCTGTTTTTGACCGATCTTAGACACCGAGCACACCATATCGTTCTCAATCCACCATAACATCTCTGCCTGCACCTCTCTCACAGTCCAGCAGTTTGTCATGTTCACCCGACTCCACCTCTCTCAGCAGTCATGACAAAGCAAAGAATTTGAAATTCACCATTTCCAATCTGTTGATCATGAAAATGCTGCCTTTCCGCCTGGTGGATACAGACGTTTTCAAAAAGCTGATGGCCATCGCAGTCCCCCAACACCAGTTGCCCAGTCGCTATTACTTCTCTATCAAAGATGTGCCTGTGCTACACTAGCATGTTGCAGATAACATCACTAGTGATGAGCGAGCACTAAAATGCTCGGGTGCTCGAAGCTCGGGTCAAGCACATTGGAATACTCGTGTGCTCGACCCGAGCAACGAGCCCAATGTAAGTCTATGGGAAGCTCGAGCATTTTTCTGGCGGCCCCCCCGGTGGTCTGCAGAAGGTCAAATATTGCCCAAATCGATGGGAACAGTGCTCAATTAAATGTCAGGCAGGCAGAATATATAGGCAGACAGGCAGGGTATATAGGAGGGTGCATGAAAAACATAGCAGGGCACTTGGAACACACTAGTGCCCTCTGATTTTCATGCACCCGTCTCTTTAAAAAAGCCAGCCGGCAATTCATCAGCGGCATACATCAGTACCCGACAATTTAGAACAGAAAGAATAGAGCATCACACATATATTAGATAGATAGAAACATGTCAGTCACATATATAATAAGTAAAGTGACAGTGTTGGTTACTGTACTTGTCATTTAGTGTTAAAATAAAGGATTTATTAAAAAAAAAATTGGCGTGGGGTTCCCCGTAATTTTAGTCTCTAGCGGAGGTTAAGCAGACGGCTGGGGCAGATGTTTGAAGCCTGGGAAGGGGGTAATACCCACGGAGCTTCCCAGGCTACTAATATCAGCCCCCAGCTGAATACCTAGCTTTTATTAGATTTTAAAATTGGGGACCCAAAAAAAAATGACGTGGGGTCCCCCCTATTTTAATAGCTAGCAAAGGCTAGGCAGACAGCTGGGGGCTGATATTAATAGCCCAGGAAGGGTGCCATGAATATTGGCCCCATCAAAGGCTAGAAACACCAGCCCTCAGCCGCCCCAGAAATGGCGCATCCGTAGGATGCGCCAATTCTGGCACTTAGCCTCGCTCTTCCCACTGCCCTGTAGCGGTGGCAGTGGGGTAATAGGGTTGGGGTTGATGTCAGCTTATAATGCCAGCAGACATCAAGCCCAAGTTAGTAATGGAGAGGCGTCTATAAGACACCCCCATTACTAACTACATAGTGAAAGTTAAAAAAAACACAAACACCCAGAATAAAGTCCTTTAATTGAAATAAAGACACAATACTTTAATGTTCTAAATGAAACTCTGCTTACCGTATCACCCATTCCAGCTGAAGCCAACAATCTCCTGCAATGAAAGTAAAATAATTAACCAACCTCATCCTTACCTTTCCATAGTTCCCAGGAAGGCTTCAGCTCTGCTACATTGACATGACAGGCTGGATCGCAACAGAACGCTGCCATCCAGCTTGCCATACCGCAGACACTGAGAAGCTCCTCAGTGAAGCTCCTCAGTGTCTGGCTGTGACGGCATCTAGATGAGCTGAGTTCATGTCCAATGAACTCAGCTCACCTCATGCACGTCACTGACAGCGTGGGTTAATTCTCCTGCTCAAGCAGTGCCGGCAAATGACATCACCTCTTGAGCAGGAGAATTCTCCCACGCTGGGATGGCATTGAGATGGCAAGCTGGATGGTAGCAGAACGCTGCCATCCAGCTTGTCATCCTTCAGAGACATTGCCTGCGCTCCGCAGCCCATGGGTCATCAACTTGCATTTCTATAGAGATCTTTTGGCCTACCAGTTAACCAGTTGATATGCGATGTTGCGACATGGTATAATTGAACTCTGCACATGTTGCAGCGATGAGCCCTAATGCAGTATGTCACTTTGCACAGCCTGGGCCAACACAATATGGACGTGGTGCAAATTACACTTGCGAAGTGGACACAGAAGAAGGACCTCTGCACCTTTCTGCATATTTTCGAAATGGCTATTAAGATGGTTAGCGCTGATGATACCATCATCAGCATCACTATTCCGGTCATCTACATGCTGCGGTATACTTTGAATAGTCTGCGGGAGGAGGTGGTGGTCCCAGGGAAGGAGGAGAAAGCAGAGGAGGATGCAGAAAGGATAACAATATCTCTAAGTTCTGAACTGTCGTCGCACAGGCGGTTGCCATGGGAAGGTTGATTACAGTGATAAAGGAGGTCTAATGGTAGCAGACAAACTGATCATGAAGGTGCAGGAGCCGAGGAACAAATGGAGGAGGACGAGGAGGAAGAGGTGATGGACGTGCAACAGTTAGGAGATGAATAATGATCACCTCTCTGTTGTCCATGGTTGCCAGGAGGGGATGGATTAAGCAAGCAACAGTGTTATCCCAACAGGCCACCACCAACACACTATGGATTTGGACCACATGAAAGAGACCGACCAATGAACGCCTTCTTGCAGCACTATCTGCAACATGATTGTTGCCCGCATTGTTAGAATATGAAATAGTTCTGACTACTGGGTTGGTTGGGCACTCTGTTCGATCCATGGTATAAGAGTAAATTTTGCAAGATGCTTCCCCCCCCTGAAAAAGGACACGCTCATGCTGGAATATAAAAACATGTTTGAAGACAATCTTGAGAGTGTTTTCCCCCAAGACAGCAGTGAGGCACACACTGTGCATCGCAGTTATAGACTTCCAACTCTGGGAAAGTTGAGTTGTCAATGCAAAAACATTAGCAGCCTTGCAGCGCAGAGGTCCTGGGTTCCATCCCCACCAAGGACAACATCTGCAAGGAGTTTGTATGTTCTCTGCATTTTTGTGAGGGTTTCCTCTGGGTATTCATTTTTCTTCCACACTCCAAAGACATACTGATAGGAAATTTATATTATGAGCCCCAATGGAGACAGTACCACTAATGTCTGTAAAGCGCTATGGAATTAATGGTGCTATATGAGTAAAATAAATATAAAAAAAAAAAAAGTAAAACATTTTCTGGGACTCATTTCACTCCTTTTATAGACCAGACCGTGCACCTGTAGTCTGACACGTAGTGAACGACTGGAGAAGATGGTGCAGGAGTATCTCGAGCTCAAAATCAATAACATTGGGGGAATTTGGACCCTTTGAATTTTGGCCTTGAAAAATTGAAGAGTGGCCTGAGCTTGCCTGTCATGGGCGGCAGCCAGAATTTTCTGAGAGCGTGTCTTCAGTGCTGCTGGTGTCTTCATGGATAAGCGCATCAAGGTGTCCCTTGAAAGTGTAGACCGCTTGTCAAGATGAACAAGTCATGGACCTCCAATGATTTTGCACCCCAGTCGCAGTCCAGGAAGACTAGGCGATGGTGTAGTTTTTAGTGTTCTGCATTGATCTCGCGTTATTGCAGTTTCCGACACCTTTGTCGTGGCTTCTGTGCCTGTTGTTGCTAGTGCTGCTGATGTTATTAATAGTGATGGGCGAGCACTAAAATGCTCGGGTGCTCGATGCTCGGGTCGAGCAAATTGGAATGCTCGGGTGCTCGACCCGAGTAACGAGCCCAATGTAAGTCTATGGGAAACTCAAGCATTTTCAGGCGGCTTCCCCCGGCGGTCTGCAAAGGGCCTAAAAATTGTCCAAATCAATGGGAACAGTGCTCAAATGGGAACAGCATGGGGAAGACCCCAGGAAGAATTTCTGACTCCCAGGTCACTGCTGTCAACAATGTTGTCAGAGGTATTACACCACTTTTACGGACAATAAAATGTACAAAAACTAAACCAAAATGGATTTTCCTGGGAAATATGTTAAGGAACATCCTTTCCAGGGTAATGATTTGTATAAAAGGCAAAATAAATAACCAAAACCAAAAATACTCCTCCACACCTTAAGCTATGTTCACACGTAGCGTTTTTGATACGATTTTGCACTTTTGCATTGCTTTCAACCGTGACAAATGCATTCACTGGGAAATGTCATTTTAACATTTTACAACTTTATCTGGCCATGTGGTGTGTGAGACATGATCAGACACATCCTATTTCATTTATGAAGGATGGACTCTGAAAGTCAAAAAGCCTATTGTTATATGGCCATCAGGCGGCCTTTACTATTCTTAAAGGGCCAGCAGACGGCCCTCACTATTGTTAGAGAGCCATCAGCCGGCTATGCTTTGTTGTTCGCATTACTAAAGAGAGGGTCTCCTGTACTGTTATTGCGTATGCTGTGAGTGGCAGGGCTGCCCAAAATTTGGACGCACCCCAATACCCCTTTGAAAATTTAGACGCACCCCAATACCCCCTTGAAGAGACTTAGAGGAGGGCCTCCTGAAAATAATGTTCCCATTAATAGGAAGTGGGTCTCCCATTCTGTTTGCCTATGCAGTGAATGCAAAAGCTGCCAAAGATTTGGAGGAACTCCAATGCCCCTTGGAAGATACGTGGAGGTCAGAGGGCCTCCTGAAAACAATGTTCCTATCATTATGAAGTGGGTTTCCCACAGTCTTGGCCAATGCATTGAATGCAAGGCTGCCAAAAATTGGGAGGCACTCCAATGCCCCTTAGAAGAGACGTAGAGGGATTCATGAAAAAATGTTCCTATTATTAGGAAGTGGGTCTCCCATAGTGTTGGCCTATGCAGTGAATGCAAGGGGTGCCAAAAATTGGGAGGCACTCCAATGCACCTTGGAAAAAACGTGGAGGAGGGCCTCATAAAAAAAATGTTAGGAGACGGTCTCCTATACTTGTAATGCTCATGCACTAAGTATATGGGCTGACAGACATTTACCCCTGGGTGGTATACATGAACATACTGTATAAAAAAAATTTTTTACGGACAGCATAAACACCCTTTAAAAAAATTATGTGGGTGTTGCATCACGGACCACGGTCACCCTGATGATATGGTGGAGGATGAGGATGAGGACAAGAGCAAATAGCCAAATTCAGGAAGCGTACACCCATGTGTGGGTGTGAAAAGGTGGGTGGGAATACACCTCCCCAAAAAAGACACTGGATTTGAGTTTGTTACGCTTCTATCATTTGGTGGTGTTGAGAAGTCTGGCCCAATGCAGCCCTTGATCATTTTTATATTAGTCAGATTGTCAGCATTTTCAGTTGACAGGTGGATGCGCTTATCAGTTATAATTCCCCCAGCGGAACTAAAATCCCGATCTGATAAAACGCTAGCGGCAGGGAAGGTCAGGACCTTCAAGGTGTAGAGAGCCAGTTCATTCCACGTGTCCAGCTTGGATACCCAATAATTAACAGGCACAGAGGAATCACGGAGGACATTGGTATGGTCGGCAAGGTATTACTTCAACATCTTCCCAAACTTTTCACTCCTTGTGAGAATACCCCTTGACTTAGGGCCTGTGCGATGGGAGGGGCTGAGAAAACTCTCCCAGAACTTTGACAGTGTTCCCCTGCCTCTGCTTGATTGGAGTTGTGTCTCTCTCGGCTGTACTCCTTGGTTGTCCAACGAACTGAGACCTCTGCCGCCAGCGTTTTCAGATGGGAATTTTTTGTATTAGCTCCGCAACAAGGGCCTTTTTGTACCGCCAAACTTTTGTAGACCTGTCCACCTCAGGAATAAAAGATATAAAGTTCTCCTTCTAGCGTGGGTCTAGAAGTATCACCAACCAGTAATGACTGTCACCCAAAATTTTGAGAACGCGAGGGTCACGGGAAAGGCAGTGTAACATAAACTCAGCCATGCGTGCCAGACTACTAACAGGCAAGACTTCCGTGTCCTCACCAAGAGAACGACTGACCATGCTCTCCTCCTCCTCCTCCCAGCCTCAGGCCATCCATGCTGAACAGACGGTATGACAGTTGTGCAGGTATTACCGTCTATAGTGCATGAAGCTAGATCCAGTTCTTCCCCCTCCTCCTCTTCCTCATTGACACAGAATTCATGGTGGGATGAGATGAGGCTGGGTTGTGTGTAATCACCCTTTATGGTTCCTTGTTCCATCTCATCGTGCTCCACCTGCAATGCATCCTCTTTGATTGTGAGCAGAGAGCATTTCAGAAGACAGAGAAGCGGGATAGTGATGCTAATTATGGCATCATCCCCGCTCATGATCTTGGTGAAGTCATTAAAGTTTTGGAGGATGGTACAGATGTCTGATATCCTTGTCCACTCCTGAGGTCTTATGTGTGGAGTCTGAACTGAATATCGATGGCCTTGATCACAAATTCTTCCCAACATCTGCAATGTAGAGTTCCAACCCGTGGGGACATCACACACCAGTCGGTGAGCTGGAAGCTGCAAATGCTGCTGAATCACGGCATGGGCAGTGGAAGGTGTAGCTGACTTTCTAAAATGGGCACACAGGCGGCGTATTTTGACAAGCAGATCCAACAGCCCCGGCTATCTTTTGAGAAACCACTGAACCACGAGGTTAAGCACATGGGCCAGGCATGGTACATGTGTGAGCTCACCTCAGAGCGGCCACCAGGTTCCGGCCATTGTCACACACGACCTTGCCTGGCTGTAGGTTCAGCGGTGTCAGCCACAGATCTGCCTGCTCTGTCAGAGCTGTCCACAACTCTTCAGCATTGTGCAGTTTGTCACCTAAGCATATTAGCTTCAGCACAGCCTGTTGCCGCTTGGCCGAGGCAGTGCTGCAGTGCTTCCAGCTTGTGACTGATGTGGTCATTTTGGAGATGGAGACTGAACAGGAGGAGTATTAAACCCAAGAAAAGAGAATTGTGGCCAAAATATCAGCTATGTTTGTACTTAGCACAAGTCCCCAAAGGAGTAGCCAGAGAAAAAGATCTTAATGAAAATATATATTTATTGAGCTATAAACAGAAAGGATAAGATATTATATTAGATAAGTGTTGGTTAATGTGAGAGATATAACCAAATTGGCAAGTGGAAAACACCAGGGAGAAACAAGACCATATCTCTCATGGCAAAAAATCCACAATACCCGCAGAAAAGATAATAACTGCTGCACCAATATATAAATATAGAAAAAGTCTGCAGAGGGAATAATTAGCAGGATACGATTTAGATTAGATACTATGATTTGATCAAATCATAGTATCACCTATAGGAGATATTCTGATAATAATAGCAGAGCCTACAAATAAGAGGCATATATAATCTGCTGATACAGCTACTGCCAATGATTCCCTGTGCATAGTATCAAAATGTGCCCTATTCTGAACATGCATTCAATTAAATCCATGTAGGGTGCATGCATAGACTGGAGCCGTATAAATCTATTTTGTTAACATGTTCACATGTATGACAAAGTTAAATTACCTTGTGACATGTTAGTTGTGGTATGTAGATGCTGTCAGGAGGGAGCTGATAGCGCGCCTCAACTCGTGCTTCGCCTTCGTGGCTTCGTCACGAGGCGTGGAGGAGTATGAGGAGGATGAGGTGCAGGAGCTGTTGACTTTTGGGGCAACCCTGATTGACCTAGGGTCTACAATTGTTGGCATCAGTAGGATGTGTTTAGTCTCAAGGTCCGACTGGGTCCCTGCTTCCACTATGTTAACCCAGTGTGCCGTCAGCAAGATGTACCATCCCTGCCCACAAGCACTAGTCCACGTGTCCGTGGTTAGGTGGACTTTCCCTGTAACTGCGCTGTTGAGGGCACGTGCTGGTGTAATGCGGGGACGGCACACAGGGAGAAATAGTGGCGGCTAGGGACAGAGTACCGAGGGATGGGCGCCGCCATCAGGTTGCGGAAAGCTTCCGTCCCCACGAGCCTAAAAGGCAACATTTCGAGCGCAAGCAGTAACGAAATGTGGGAATTTAGTAGTTTGCCTGTGGGGCGTTGGCTGCATTTTTGCGCTTGCGGTCCAAGGAATGGGGTATAGACAAATGAACACTGCGCTCGGACAAGGACATGCTTGGTGATGGTGCTAATTGAGAGTGTGTAACGACAGGTGCAGGGCAGGAGGCATCTTCGCATGCACTATGGACAGGGGATGAATTGGCTTGCACGCACAACAGCGGAAGAAGCAGTGGTGTCACCCGCAGACACTGTTGCTGGACCCTGGAGTTTGGCCCACAAAGTCGTGTACTTTGCTGCCATGTGCCTGATCATGCTGGCGGTGGTCAGGCTGGTAGTTTTGCTACCCCTGCTGATGCTGGCCTGGCAGGTGGTGCAAATGGCCTTTTTTGAGTTATCGACAGAGTCTTTAAAAAACAACCAGACTCGGGTAGACCTAACTGTTGCACTGGCAACTTCTCTTGTGTTGGTGTTACGGGGAACGGTTGCCTGCCTTCTGTCTACGGCCACCACACTGCTTCTTCCGGCCTGTTGGGGTACTCTGCCTCCTTCCCCCTGTGTTCTGCTGTCCTTGATCTGCATGTCCTCCTGCCAGGTTGGGTCAGTTACTATATCATCCACCACCTCGTCTTCCACTTCCGCACCCTGGTCCTCCTCCTGACTTTCTGGCAATTGTGTCTCTTCATCGTCCACCTCTTGTGACAGTTTCCTACCATCGCCTTCGTATGACCGTGGCTGCTCAAATATTTGGGCATCGCTACATGCGATCTCCTCTTGGCCCACTTCAAGTGGACCAGGCGAGAGGCCCGAATCTATAAATGGAAAATGAACAGCTCGTCGGAGTCTTCAAGTGTGGGATCAGTTGTCTCTGGGCACTCGGCATGGTGGGAGGAAGGAGGATCAGGGTGAGGAATTTGCAGTCCAGACTCACGGCTACTGAGACTTGACCGCATGGAAGACAGGCTGGTGGTGGTGGCTAAGTGACTGAAAGCATTATCTGCTATCCAACCAATAAACTTTTCACACTGCTCTGTGTTAAATAGTGGTGTTCTACAGTCCCCTATTAATTGAGACAGAAAGGGTGGTCGAGAAGATGTGGTGCTTGTTGTGGCACAATTTCAGCTTACTCATGGCCTCGGCCTCTGCATGCACCATCACTATCACGTCCAGTTCCCCGTCCCTTGCCACGTGCCTTGCCCATTTTAAATGGAGGACAATATCTTCCACGCTCATTACAAATGGCCGAGTTTGGAGCGAACTTATATGTGCTCCGTGTGACGGACAAACCACAGTTTTAAATAGCTGGCCTGTAGGTAACTATTTTTAACAGCGCCGACCTCATGTCAATCAGTTCACTGACACAATGCAACAAAATTTAAATGGAGGCCAGAAATGGCAATATTTTCAGCACAATTATATATGATCCGTGTGATGAACGAACTACAGTTTTAAATAGCTGGCCTGTAGGTAACTATTTTTAACAGCAAACTGGTGTCAATAAGTTCACAGACACACAGCAAAAAAATTTCAATGGAGGCCAGAAATGGGAATATTTTCAGTGCAATTATATGTGATTCGTGTGACCGACAAACCACAGTTTTAAATAGCTGAATTTTTAGCGCTATAATACGGAAAAGACCTGGCTGTATTCTGCAGTGCCAACAAGCAAATAGCGCAGATAAACAATGTTCTCTGGATTGCTTTTTAAGCAAATAATCAGGATTAAGATAAAAAATATATATATTTCTGGCCCCTGATACCTGGGCCTATTTCTACAAATATCTGTAAAAGCACCAGCAGACAGAACTGGAATGGACCCTCTTGCTATGTGCACTACAGTCTGCTATATACCCTGCCTGCCTGCCTAGCACGGATATCTCTGCAGCTGGATTAGTCCTCAGAAGTACTGTTTGTTGAGATGGATATGTGTCTCTAATATAGTCTGGTATACCTACACTAACTAAGAAACAAGCAAATCTCTCTCTAGCTCAGCAGCAGCTCTCCCTATACTGTCTGATTCCGGAGTGACTGTGACGAGCATGGCGGTGCCAGGTCTGATATAGACCTGATGATGCTGTGTGGCCAACCAATCACTGTAATGCCACAACCAACATGGCTACGGAATTACAGTGTGTGGCAGACAATCTCTGCATGTTGATTGGCGCTCTAAAGAGCACCAAACATGCAGGGAGGGGATCCGAGCTCTCACCAAGCAACCCCGGAAATACTCGGTGTGCACCGAGCATCTCGAGCAGTGAGATGCTCGGGCGAGCACCGAGCAGTAGCGAGCATGCTCGCTCATCACTAGTTATTAACAATTTTTAGAAATGTGGAGACTCCAAGTTGGGTCTTCACCTGATGGGCTGCCTGCAGTGGAAGGGGTGTCAGAACCCCATTATACTATTTCTACTATGGAAAAATTGATAATGTCTGTAAAGCGCTGTGGAGTATTGCTGCTATATAAGTGAGTAAAATAAATAAATAGAAATTTATGCCACTTTAGTGGTATCTGCCCATAATTATTGGAAAGGTGGAGACTCCAAGTTTGGTCTCCCATCTGGTGGGTTGCCTGTAGTGGAAGGGGTGTCAGCCCCCATTATACTATTTCTACTCTTATGAAATTTATGCCACTTTAGTCGTGTATGGAAATATTTTTTTTAAAATGTGGAGCCTCCTAGTTAGGTCTCCATCTTGTGTGTTTCCTGTAGTGGAAGGGGTGTCCAAGCCCCATTATACTATTTTTACTATAGGTAAATAGATAATGTTTGTAAAGCACTGTAGAATTATTGGCACTATATAAGTGAGTTAAATAAATATAAATTGATGCCACTTTAGTGGTATCTGCCCATAACTATAGGAAATGTTTGGTCTCCAAATTAGGTCTCCTTCATGTGTGTTGCCTGAATTTGGCAGAGCTTTCAGAGCACAAAGCCTACACCTGTCACTCATCCACCAGTTACTGATCAAATTTTCAGCTAGAATTGTTGCTCCAAGTCCTGTCCAATACTGAAATGTGGCATGGTTTCAAGACCACGCTATTAGCACAACCAATTTAGATTCTGAAATGTGGACTCCCTAGCTGTAGCACAATACTAGCGCAAAACAATTACAAGCTCAAATGTGGCCTAATTTCTGTAGCATGGTAGTAACAGAAAAAAATAGATTTTTTACTGTGGAGCCCTGGATACAGCAGAATCTCAGTGCAAAACAATTACAAGCTCAGATGTAGCTTAGGTTCTGTTTCATGGTGTTATGATCTGCAACATGAACTAAGGAAAGATAGGGGAAAGCTGTCCCTACAGTAAGACTAAGCTGAATCCCTATGATGTAGCAGGCTGCCTGTTCCTAGCAAACAGACCCGCCTTAGTACTCGGCTAGTCTGAAAGAAGACCTATAGCATAAAGGGAGGGCTCTCCTCAGAGCGGCCACCAGGTTCCGGCCATTGTCACACACGACCATGCCTGGCTGTAGGTTCAGCGGTGTCATCCACAGATCTGCCTGCTCTTTCAGAGCTGTCCACAACTCTTCAGCATTGTGCAGTTTGTCACCTAAGCATATTAGCTTCAGCACAGCCTGTTGCCGCTTGGCCGAGGCAGTGCTGCAGTGCTTCCAGCTTGTGACTGATGTGGTCATTTTGGAGATGGAGACTGAACAGGAGGAGTATTAAACCCAAGAAAAGAGAATTGTGGCCAAAATATCAGCTATGCTTGTACTTAGCACAAGTCCCCAAAGGAGTAGCCAGAGAAAAAGATCTTAATGAAAATATATATTTATTGAGCTATAAACAGAAAGGATAAGACATTATATTAGATAAGTGTTGGTTAATGTGAGAGATATGACCAAATTGGCAAGTGGAAAACACCAGGGAGAAACAAGACCATATCTCTCATGGCAAAAAATCCACAATACCCGCAGAAAAGATAATAACTGCTGCACCAATATATAAATATAGAAAAAGTCTGCAGAGGGAATAATTAGCAGGATACGATTTAGATTAGATACTATGATTTGATCAAATCATAGTATCACATATAGGAGATATTCTGATAATAATAGCAGAGAATACAAATAAGAGGCATATATAATCTGCTGATACAGCTACTGCCAATGATTCCCTGTGCATAGGATCAAAAGGTGCCCTATTCTGAACATGCATTCAATTAAATCCATGTAGGGTGCATGCATAGACTGGGGCCGTATAAATCTATTTTGTTAACATGTTCACATGTATGACAATGTTAAATTACCATGTGACATGTTAGTTGTGGTATGTAGATGCTGTCAGGAGGGAGCTGATAGCGCGCCTCAACGCGTGCTTCGCCTTCGTGGCTTCGTCACGAGCCGTGGAGGAGTATGAGGAGAATGAGGTGCAGGAGCTGTTGACTTTTGGGGCAACCCTGATTGACCTAGGGTCCACAATTGTTGGCATCAGTAGGATGTGTTTAGTCCCAAGGTCCGACTGGGTCCCTGCTTCCACTATGTTAACCCAGTGTGACGTCAGCAAGATGTACCATCCCTGCCCACAAGCACTAGTCCACGTGTCCGTGGTTAGGTGGACCTTCCCTGTAACTGTGTTGTTGAGGGCACGTGCTGGTGTAATGCGGGGACGGCACACAGGGAGAAATAGTGGCGGCTAGGGACAGAGTACTGAGGGATGGGCGCCGCCATCAGGTTGCGGAAAGCTTCCGTCCCCACGAGCCTAAAAGGCAACATTTCGAGCGCAAGCAGTCACGAAATGTGGGAATTTAGTAGTTTGCCTGTGGGGCGTTGGCTGCATTTTTGTGCTTGCGGTCCAAGGAATGTGGTATAGACAAATGAACACTGCGCTCGGAGAAGGACATGCTTGGTGATGGTGCTAATTGAGAGTGTGTAACGACAGGTGCAGGGCAGGAGGCATCTTCGCATGCACTATGGACAGGGGATGAATTGGCTTGCACGCACAACAGCGGAAGAAGCAGTGGTGTCACCCGCAGACACTGTTGCTGGACCCTGGAGTTTGGCCCACAAAGTCGTGTACTTTGCTGCCATGTGCCTGATCATGCTGGCAGTGGTCAGGCTGGCAGTTTTGCTACCCCTGCTGATGCTGGCCTGGCAGGTGGTGCAAATGGCCTTTTTTGGGTTATAGACACAGTCTTTAAAAAACAACCAGACTCGGGTAGACCTAACAGTTGCACTGGCAACTTCTGTTGTGTTGGTGTTACGGGGAACGGTTGCCTGCCTTCTGTCTACGGCCACCACACTGCTTCTTCCGGCCTGTTGGGGTACTCTGCCTCCCTCCCCCTGTGTGCTGCTGTCCTCGATCTGCATGTCCTCCTGCCAGGTTGGGTCAGTTACTATATCATCCACCACCTCGTCTTCCACTTCCGCACCCTGGTCCTCCTCCTGACTTTCTGGCAATTGTGTCTCTTCATCGTCCACCTCTTGTGACAGTTTCCTACCATCGCCTTCGTATGACCGTGGCTGCTCAAATATTTGGGCATCGCTACATGCGATCTCCTCTTGGGCCAACTCCAAGTGGACCAGGCGAGAGGCCTGAATCTATAAATGGAAAATGAACAGCTCGTCGGAGTCTCCAAGTGTGGGATCAGTTGTCTCTGGGCACTCGGCATGGTGGGAGGAAGGAGGATCAGGGTGAGGAATATGCAGTCCAGACTCACGGCTACTGAGACTTGACCGCATGGAAGACAGGCTGGTTGTGGTGGCTAAGTGACTGAAAGCATTATCTGCTATCCAACCAATAAACTTTTCACACTGCTCTGTGTTTAATAGTGGTGATCTGCAGTCCTCTATTAAATGGAACAGGAAGGGTGATCGAGAAGATGTGGTGTTTGTTGTGGCACAATGTCAGCTTACTCATGGCCTCGGCCTCTGCATGCACCATCACTATCACGTCCAGTTCCCCGTCTCTTGCCACGTGCCTTGCCCATTTTAAATGGAGGACAATATCTTCCATGCTCACTACAAATGGCCGAATTTGGAGCGAACTTATATGTGCTCCATGTGACGGACAAACCACAGTTTTAAATAGCTGGCCTGTAGGTAAGTATTTTTAACAGCGCCGACCTCATGTCAATCAGTTCACTGACACAATGCAACAAAATTTAAATGGAGGCCAGAAATGGCAATATTTTCAGCACAATTATATATGATCCGTGTGATGAACAAACTACAGTTTTAAATAGCTGGCCTGTAGGTAACTATTTTTAACAGTAAACTGGTGTCAATAAGTTCACTGACACACAGCAAAAAAATTTCAATGGAGGCCAGAAATGGGAATATTTTCAGTGCAATTATATGTGATTCGTGTGACCGACAAACCACAGTTTTAAATAGCTGAATTTTTAGCGCTATAATACGGAAAAGACCTGGCTGTATTCTGCAGTGCCAACAAGCAAATAGCGCAGATAAACAATGTTCTCTGGATTGCTTTTTAAGCAAATAATCAGGATTAAGATAAAATATATATATATTTCTGGCCCCTGATACCTGGGCCTATTTCTACAAATATCTGTAAAGCACCAGCAGACAGAACTGGAATGGACCCTCTTGCTATGTGCACTACAGTCTGCTATATACCCTGCCTGCCTGCCTAGCTTGGATATCTCTGCAGCTGGATTAGTCCTCAGAAGTACTGTTTGTTGAGATGGATATGTGTCTCTAATATAGTCTGGTATACCTACACTAACTAAGAAACAAGCAAATCTCTCTCTAGCTCAGCAGCAGCTCTCCCTATACTGTCTGATTCCGGAGTGACTGTGACGAGCATGGCGGTGCCAGGTCTGATATAGACCTGATGATGCTGTGTGGCCAACCAATCACTGTAATGCCACAACCAACATGGCTACGGAATTACAGTGTGTGGCAGACAATCTCTGCATGTTGATTGGCGCTCTAAAGAGCACCAAACATGCAGGGAGGGGATCCGAGCTCTCACCAAGCAACCCCGGAAATACTCGGTGTGCACCGAGCATCTCGAGCAGTGAGATGCTCGGGCGAGCACCGAGCAGTAGCGAGCATGCTCGCTCATCACTAGTTATTAACAATTTTTAGAAATGTGGAGACTCCAAGTTGGGTCTTCACCTGATGGGCTGCCTGCAGTGGAAGGGGTGTCAGAACCCCATTATACTATTTCTACTATGGAAAAATTGATAATGTCTGTAAAGCGCTGTGGAGTATTGCTGCTATATAAGTGAGTAAAATAAATAAATAGAAATTTATGCCACTTTAGTGGTATCTGCCCATAATTATTGGAAAGGTGGAGACTCCAAGTTTGGTCTCCCATCTGGTGGGTTGCCTGTAGTGGAAGGGGTGTCAGCCCCCATTATACTATTTCTACTCTTATGAAATTTATGCCACTTTAGTCGTGTATGGAAATATTTTTTTTAAAATGTGGAGCCTCCTAGTTAGGTCTCCATCTTGTGTGTTTCCTGTAGTGGAAGGGGTGTCCAAGCCCCATTATACTATTTTTACTATAGGTAAATAGATAATGTTTGTAAAGCACTGTAGAATTATTGGCACTATATAAGTGAGTTAAATAAATATAAATTGATGCCACTTTAGTGGTATCTGCCCATAACTATAGGAAATGTTTGGTCTCCAAATTAGGTCTCCTTCATGTGTGTTGCCTGAATTTGGCAGAGCTTTCAGAGCACAAAGCCTACACCTGTCACTCATCCACCAGTTACTGATCAAATTTTCAGCTAGAATTGTTGCTCCAAGTCCTGTCCAATACTGAAATGTGGCATGGTTTCAAGACCACGCTATTAGCACAACCAATTTAGATTCTGAAATGTGGACTCCCTAGCTGTAGCACAATACTAGCGCAAAACAATTACAAGCTCAAATGTGGCCTAATTTCTGTAGCATGGTAGTAACAGAAAAAAATAGATTTTTTACTGTGGAGCCCTGGATACAGCAGAATCTCAGTGCAAAACAATTACAAGCTCAGATGTAGCTTAGGTTCTGTTTCATGGTGTTATGATCTGCAACATGAACTAAGGAAAGATAGGGGAAAGCTGTCCCTACAGTAAGACTAAGCTGAATCCCTATGATGTAGCAGGCTGCCTGTTCCTAGCAAACAGACCCGCCTTAGTACTCGGCTAGTCTGAAAGAAGACCTATAGCATAAAGGGAGGGCTCTCCTCAGAGCGGCCACCAGGTTCCGGCCATTGTCACACACGACCATGCCTGGCTGTAGGTTCAGCGGTGTCATCCACAGATCTGCCTGCTCTTTCAGAGCTGTCCACAACTCTTCAGCATTGTGCAGTTTGTCACCTAAGCATATTAGCTTCAGCACAGCCTGTTGCCGCTTGGCCGAGGCAGTGCTGCAGTGCTTCCAGCTTGTGACTGATGTGGTCATTTTGGAGATGGAGACTGAACAGGAGGAGTATTAAACCCAAGAAAAGAGAATTGTGGCCAAAATATCAGCTATGCTTGTACTTAGCACAAGTCCCCAAAGGAGTAGCCAGAGAAAAAGATCTTAATGAAAATATATATTTATTGAGCTATAAACAGAAAGGATAAGACATTATATTAGATAAGTGTTGGTTAATGTGAGAGATATGACCAAATTGGCAAGTGGAAAACACCAGGGAGAAACAAGACCATATCTCTCATGGCAAAAAATCCACAATACCCGCAGAAAAGATAATAACTGCTGCACCAATATATAAATATAGAAAAAGTCTGCAGAGGGAATAATTAGCAGGATACGATTTAGATTAGATACTATGATTTGATCAAATCATAGTATCACATATAGGAGATATTCTGATAATAATAGCAGAGAATACAAATAAGAGGCATATATAATCTGCTGATACAGCTACTGCCAATGATTCCCTGTGCATAGGATCAAAAGGTGCCCTATTCTGAACATGCATTCAATTAAATCCATGTAGGGTGCATGCATAGACTGGGGCCGTATAAATCTATTTTGTTAACATGTTCACATGTATGACAATGTTAAATTACCATGTGACATGTTAGTTGTGGTATGTAGATGCTGTCAGGAGGGAGCTGATAGCGCGCCTCAACGCGTGCTTCGCCTTCGTGGCTTCGTCACGAGCCGTGGAGGAGTATGAGGAGAATGAGGTGCAGGAGCTGTTGACTTTTGGGGCAACCCTGATTGACCTAGGGTCCACAATTGTTGGCATCAGTAGGATGTGTTTAGTCCCAAGGTCCGACTGGGTCCCTGCTTCCACTATGTTAACCCAGTGTGACGTCAGCAAGATGTACCATCCCTGCCCACAAGCACTAGTCCACGTGTCCGTGGTTAGGTGGACCTTCCCTGTAACTGTGTTGTTGAGGGCACGTGCTGGTGTAATGCGGGGACGGCACACAGGGAGAAATAGTGGCGGCTAGGGACAGAGTACTGAGGGATGGGCGCCGCCATCAGGTTGCGGAAAGCTTCCGTCCCCACGAGCCTAAAAGGCAACATTTCGAGCGCAAGCAGTCACGAAATGTGGGAATTTAGTAGTTTGCCTGTGGGGCGTTGGCTGCATTTTTGTGCTTGCGGTCCAAGGAATGTGGTATAGACAAATGAACACTGCGCTCGGAGAAGGACATGCTTGGTGATGGTGCTAATTGAGAGTGTGTAACGACAGGTGCAGGGCAGGAGGCATCTTCGCATGCACTATGGACAGGGGATGAATTGGCTTGCACGCACAACAGCGGAAGAAGCAGTGGTGTCACCCGCAGACACTGTTGCTGGACCCTGGAGTTTGGCCCACAAAGTCGTGTACTTTGCTGCCATGTGCCTGATCATGCTGGCAGTGGTCAGGCTGGCAGTTTTGCTACCCCTGCTGATGCTGGCCTGGCAGGTGGTGCAAATGGCCTTTTTTGGGTTATAGACACAGTCTTTAAAAAACAACCAGACTCGGGTAGACCTAACAGTTGCACTGGCAACTTCTGTTGTGTTGGTGTTACGGGGAACGGTTGCCTGCCTTCTGTCTACGGCCACCACACTGCTTCTTCCGGCCTGTTGGGGTACTCTGCCTCCCTCCCCCTGTGTGCTGCTGTCCTCGATCTGCATGTCCTCCTGCCAGGTTGGGTCAGTTACTATATCATCCACCACCTCGTCTTCCACTTCCGCACCCTGGTCCTCCTCCTGACTTTCTGGCAATTGTGTCTCTTCATCGTCCACCTCTTGTGACAGTTTCCTACCATCGCCTTCGTATGACCGTGGCTGCTCAAATATTTGGGCATCGCTACATGCGATCTCCTCTTGGGCCAACTCCAAGTGGACCAGGCGAGAGGCCTGAATCTATAAATGGAAAATGAACAGCTCGTCGGAGTCTCCAAGTGTGGGATCAGTTGTCTCTGGGCACTCGGCATGGTGGGAGGAAGGAGGATCAGGGTGAGGAATATGCAGTCCAGACTCACGGCTACTGAGACTTGACCGCATGGAAGACAGGCTGGTTGTGGTGGCTAAGTGACTGAAAGCATTATCTGCTATCCAACCAATAAACTTTTCACACTGCTCTGTGTTTAATAGTGGTGATCTGCAGTCCTCTATTAAATGGAACAGGAAGGGTGATCGAGAAGATGTGGTGTTTGTTGTGGCACAATGTCAGCTTACTCATGGCCTCGGCCTCTGCATGCACCATCACTATCACGTCCAGTTCCCCGTCTCTTGCCACGTGCCTTGCCCATTTTAAATGGAGGACAATATCTTCCATGCTCACTACAAATGGCCGAATTTGGAGCGAACTTATATGTGCTCCATGTGACGGACAAACCACAGTTTTAAATAGCTGGCCTGTAGGTAAGTATTTTTAACAGCGCCGACCTCATGTCAATCAGTTCACTGACACAATGCAACAAAATTTAAATGGAGGCCAGAAATGGCAATATTTTCAGCACAATTATATATGATCCGTGTGATGAACAAACTACAGTTTTAAATAGCTGGCCTGTAGGTAACTATTTTTAACAGTAAACTGGTGTCAATAAGTTCACTGACACACAGCAAAAAAATTTCAATGGAGGCCAGAAATGGGAATATTTTCAGTGCAATTATATGTGATTCGTGTGACCGACAAACCACAGTTTTAAATAGCTGAATTTTTAGCGCTATAATACGGAAAAGACCTGGCTGTATTCTGCAGTGCCAACAAGCAAATAGCGCAGATAAACAATGTTCTCTGGATTGCTTTTTAAGCAAATAATCAGGATTAAGATAAAATATATATATATTTCTGGCCCCTGATACCTGGGCCTATTTCTACAAATATCTGTAAAGCACCAGCAGACAGAACTGGAATGGACCCTCTTGCTATGTGCACTACAGTCTGCTATATACCCTGCCTGCCTGCCTAGCTTGGATATCTCTGCAGCTGGATTAGTCCTCAGAAGTACTGTTTGTTGAGATGGATATGTGTCTCTAATATAGTCTGGTATACCTACACTAACTAAGAAACAAGCAAATCTCTCTCTAGCTCAGCAGCAGCTCTCCCTATACTGTCTGATTCCGGAGTGACTGTGACGAGCATGGCGGTGCCAGGTCTGATATAGACCTGATGATGCTGTGTGGCCAGCCAATAATTGTAATGCCACAACCAACATGGCTACGGAATTACAGTGTGTGGCAGACAATCCCTGCATGTTTTTTGGCGCTCTAAAGGGCACTAAACATGCAGGGAGGGGATCCGAGCTCTCACCAAGCAACCCCGGAAATACTCGGTGAGCACCGAGCATCTCGAGCAGTGAGATGCTCGGGCGAGCACCGAGCAGTAGCGAGCATGCTCGCTCATCACTAGTTATTAACAATTTTTAGAAATGTGGAGACTCCAAGTTGGGTCTTCACCTGATGGGTTGCCTGCAGTGGAAGGGGAGTCAGAACCCCATTATACTATTTCTACTATGGAAAAATTGATAATGTCTGTAAAGCGCTCTGGAGTATTGCTGCTATATAAGTGAGTAAAATAAATAAATAGAAATTTATGCCACTTTAGTGGTATCTGCCCATAATTATTGGAAAGGTGGAAACTCCAAGTTTGGTCTCCCATCTGGTGGGTTGCCTGTAGTGGAAGGGGTGTCAGCCCCCATTATACTATTTCTACTCTTATGAAATTTATGCCACTTTAGTGGTGTATGGAATTATTTTTTTTAAAATGTGGAGCCTCCTAGTTAGGTCTCCATCTTGTGTGTTTCCTGTAGTGGAAGGGGTGTCCAAGCCCCATTATACTATTTTTACTATAGGTAAATAGATAATGTTTGTAAAGCACTGTAGAATTATTGGCACTATATAAGTGAGTTAAATAAATATAAATTGATGCCACTTTAGTGGTATCTGCCCATAACTATAGGAAATGTTTGGTCTCCAAATTAGGTCTCCTTCATGTGTGCTGCCTGAATTTGGCAGAGCTTTCAGAGCACAAAGCCTACACCTGTCACTAATCCACCAGTTACTGATCAAATTTTCAGCTAGAATTTTTGCTCCAAGTCCTGTCCAATACTGAAATGTGGCATGGTTTCAAGACCACGCTATTAGCACAACCAATTTAGATTCTGAAATGTGGACTCTTAGCTGTAGCACAATACTAGCGCAAAACAATTACAAGCTCAAATGTGGCCTAATTTCTGTAGCATGGTAGTAACAGAAAAAAATAGATTTTTTACTGTGGAGCCCTGGATACAGCAGAATCTCAGTGCAAAACAATTACAAGCTCAGATGTAGCCTAGGTTCTGTTTCATGGTGTTATGATCTGCAACATGAACTAAGGAAAGATAGGGGAAAGCTGTCCCTACAGTAAGACTAAGCTGAATCCCTATGATGTAGCAGGCTGCCTGTTCCTAGCAAACAGACCCGCCTTAGTACTCGGCTAGTCTGAAAGAAGACCTATAGCATAAAGGGAGGGGTCCCTGAAAGAACTAAGGACTGGGACAAAAAATGGGACACCTCCTAAACAGAGAAGTTGTTGCAGAACACAAAAAGACAAACTGACAAAAAGGTACTAGAGGTCCCAGAAGGACCAAGCGAACTGACAGAAAAAGGCACAGAAGCACCTGGCTAGAGAAACAGTCAAACACTGAAGTCCAGCACAGCCAAAGGGCGGAGCTGGAATATAAAGGCAGATGGTCACGTGACCACAAAACACAAGATGGAAAAATCAGACAGGAGGGTTCTAGCACAATGTAGTAAAAGAAAAAATTAAATTTTTTTTTCTGTGGAGCCCTGGATACAGCAGAATCTCACTGCAAAACAATTACAAGCTCAGATATATCCTAGTTTCTGTAGCACGGTAGTAACAGAACAAATTTAGATTTTATCATGTGAACCACTGTATGGATAACTATATCAGCACCAAAGAATTAAAAGATGAAATGTAGCCAGCTTTATGTATTACAGTAGTAAGACAACAAATTTAGATTTTATCATATGAACCCCTGTATGGAGAACAATATCAGCACCAAAGAATTAAAAGATCACTTGTGGCTTGCTTTATTTGCTTTATGTATCATGCTAGTAACAGAGTCAATTAGATTTTTTACTGTGGATGAGGCCTGTAAACAATAGAATATAAGCGCCAAAAAATTAGAAGCTGAGATGTGGCCTGCTGTATATATCACGTTAGTAACAGAAGAAATTTGATTTTTTTACTGTGGACGAGCCCTGTACACAGCTGTATCTCAGTGAAAAAAAGTTACATGCTGAGATGTGGCCTGCTGTATGTATCAAATTAGTGACAGAAAGAAATTGATTTTTTACTGTGAAGCCCTGAATTCAGCTGAATCTCAATGCAAAAGAATTACAAGCTGAGATCTGGCCTGCTGCATTAGAGTTTCAAAGGTGTACTCCTGCATGTCAGTGCACAACAGAGTTCTATGCTGAAATGTGGCCTGCTGTCTCTGTCTGGACCACACTAATAGCGAAAATGATTGATCTGCTGGAAGGTCGATTTTCCAGCCACACAGGACCTTATCTATGTAAACTATCTGACTTAAAAGCAACTGCCTAACTAACTATCTCAAATCTCTCGGGATCCAGGATCAGCATCAGGAGCAGCCTCTCTGGGCTGTTACACTGACAAAATGGCACTAAAACAACATGTCCGCTCTTAATATGAAGAAGAACATGTGACTTCAGCAGCCAATGACAGAAGCCCTTGTGTCTGGACATTGTGGATGGTTCCTGATTGGCTTGCTGGAATCTGCACATATTATGTTAAGAAAAAATAGAAAAAAAAAAAAAATAATAATAAGATTAACAGCCTATTGCTACTCTGACCTCACCCCCACCCTCATCAAGCACATCCCCCCCCCCACTCATCATACAGCACCACTACCCTAGACAAAATCCTAAAAAACACAGTAGTGGAAACGTGATCATTTACTGCACTTTTGCGGGAATTGGCCGATTTTCAGTAAAAGCACTCGGGTGTCCAATCAGAAATCAGAATGTGCAATGTTGATGCCAAATTTGAAATTTGCTCATCTCTACTTACTACCACCATTTTACTGCACAAAAGTTTGGGTCCCTATTGGCTTCTATGCGATTTGGGTCAAGTTCGGGTCAAGCTCTGGTACCTGAACCGAACTTTGGACTACAGTTCGACCAAACACAAAGAACCTGAACATCCATGGATATGCTCATCCCTATTAATCTGCACAGCTACCTTATGTATAGTGAAAATCATGATCTCATGTGAATAACAGCTTTAGGCGCTGGCTTTCACAGGAGAATTGTTATGACAAGCAGACCTCCGGCTGTCATGACAACCCGGCAAAACCTCATGGTCACATCATGAGCATGCCGATAGGTACGTGTAATGATGCGCCCTCATGCAGTCGCGTATTAAATGCCATTCTCAAAGATTGACAAAGGCAGATAAAAGGTTAACAGCTGCAGGCAGAGCTCTACTCCACCTGCGGCTGTTAAAGGTACATGATTGCTGAATAAATCAGCCATCATCTGCCGGGAAAGATGCCGGCTATGCATGCAAGCCTGCATCAAAGGCAGGGAAACGACATATGACATTAATATATGTTAATGTACATCATATGTCGTCAAGGAGTTAATATTGTCCTATTTAATCATAACGGTTTCTTATTTTTCCTGGACAATTTTATGCCAGAGGATATAAACACTCCCCATTTGACATGCACCCAAACTATGGAATGGTATATAAAGGGAAAGGAGGGGAGAGAAAAATCAAAAGGGAGGTAATGAAAAGGAAGACACCAGACAAACTTCCAAACAGCAATCTCCGGAGACGATTCTTAAACAACTTCTCTTTCAGCTGCTCACAGCTCCAAACCATTTCCAAGATATAGCAAGCTATCATTGGCAACTACCCAGGCTAAGAGGTGAGTACTTATACCTCAGGAGAGTGGAGAAAATCAGAACAGCTGAGATAACTCAGGAAGGAAAGCTTTAGGAGAAAAGCAGGAGTATTTATCCCTTGCAACAATGAAACAAAGGAAATCTGCACAGCTAACTGGAAAGCAAAGCAGATCCAAGCAGTGCAGATGTTCATGTAGCCAAACACTATGATCTTCTGACCCCTGAAAGAGAGGAAACCACTCTCTGTCGCAGTACCCCCGTGACACCATCCCAGAGATCCTAGTTTAAAAAGCTCCTTCATCCATTATAAAATGCATAAAATCATAAGCTTTAAAAAATAAACACAATAGTGAGCCACAAAAAATGTGCATGTGTGAAGGAGGCCTCAGAGTAACAATAGTACAACTCTGTGAAAACAGTCTAAGCACATAAAAAGGCAGATTTCTACATCTAAATAATGAGGATCTTGCTGCAATGAAACATAAAATACATGTGATAATTAGCTTATTTTCCATTTAATGTAGTACTATTATAGTGCTAGTCACACAGTGCAATAGTTAAACACGTATATATTTTTATTGTAATTGCTCCATTTCCATAACAATTTAGTGTTAAGAAGAATAGTATTTATTTTCTATAAATAAGTAAATCCCTTAGCAACAACTAAATGTGGTACAGGTGGGAACATTGTAGTTTGAAGCACTACTTATATGGCCAGGGCGTCAAATTATGACGTAAAAAAGTATGCCAAGTTTTTTATGATTAGTAAACAGATATGATTAGCTTTTTTTTTGCAAATATTCTTCCTCAATTCTATGGCTTGCATTTGGAATTACATACCCTGCCATGCCATACCTCTTTAGTAGTATTTCATGCAAAAGAAAAACATATCATTGCCTTTTGTGAACTTATCTACAACTAAATAAAAAAATAGAATACAGATCTACCAAATGATCTCATGATCCTCAACACACTATCTTGATAACTTGACATTGATAACTTAACATTACATAATCCAATGACTCATGTCAAATTACAATTTTTGCACTGTGATATCCCAGTGCTGTTTTATCTGAGTTAAGATCATTTTTGCTGGATCTGAACTTCCCTACTGATCTGGAAGTCTACATTTAGAATCTGACCACGGCTAGTACAAAAGTAAAGAAATATCCTCTGCTGCCAACAAAAATACTTGTTTTCCTGGTTATGGTTGAAAGACTTTGTGTGAATGGTAACAAATAAATAATTTGTTCACAAATCTGTCATCCTCAATAGGTAAAGGAATAACTTCTATCTATAATCTTTATAATTACTTTGATGATCAAAATAACCCCTTTTCCAAAAACAGGCCCCATAGAGGTTATTTTTATTATTACAACCCCTGGCAAAAATTATGGAATCACCGGGCTCGGAGGATGTTCATTCAGTTCATTCAGTTGTTTCATGTTGTTTAAAAAAAGCAGATCACAGACATGGCACAAAACTAAAGTCATTTCAAATGGCAACTTTAGGGCTTTAAGAAACACTAAAAGAAATCAAGATTAAAAATGTGGTACTCAGTAAGGGTATATTTTTCAGACCAAGAAGAGGGAAAAAATTATGGAATCACTCAATTCTGAGGAAAAAATTATGGAATCACCCTGTAAATTTTCATTTCCAAAACTAACACCTGCATCAAATTAGATCTGCTCGTTAGTCTGCATCTAAAAAGGAGTGATCACACCTTGGAGAGCTGTTGCACCAAGTGGACTGACATGAATCATGACTCCAAAACGAGAGATTTCAATTGAAACAAAGGAGAGGATTACTAAACTCTTAAAAGAAGGTAAATCATCACGCAAAACAACATTAAACAACTGAATGAACATCCTCCGAGCCCAGTGATTCCATAATTTTTGCCAGGGGTTGTATCATTATTATTATTATTATTATTATTAATAATTATTATTATTTTTTATTGTTATGCAATTTAAAGATTGGATTAATTTATTTTATATTTTAATTGATCAGACTTTTACGAACGCAATGATATCAGATATGTGTATTTTTCTTTTTTTGAAGGAGACAGAATTTTTTTTTTAGGTTTTTTTTAAAGCATTATTTTCACTTGAAGCTGCGATCGTCTGATTGTACTATACATAGCAGTGCGTCAGCACTGCTATCTACTATAGCGAAAATCACGATCTCCTATAAACGCCAGCTTAACGCTGGCTTTCACAGGAATACTGTAACAACTGTCATAGCAACCCATCGACACCTCACAATCACGTCATTGGTGCATGGAATGACATGCCCCCCTGCGGGCGCATGTTAAATGCCACTGTCAGAGATTGCCCGCATCAAAATCAAGAAGCCGGCATATGATGTCATATGTCGGGAAGGGGTCAAGACAATGGTACAGACAATTATTTTGAACATATTTGATAATTTTACTTATAATTTTATTAAATTATATTTGTGATAATGAAATTTCTGAATTTAATAATTACAGTTGAAATACCAATACAAAAAAGATACTGGCATCATATAAAACATGTCTACCCCTTTCACCTTAATAAAATAACAATATAGCAATCAGGCTGTTTAGCACTGGTATTGTAACTATTGCACAGCTGTTATCACTGTGCCTCTTTATTCAGAATGGCCTAATGCCAGTACATCTGTTGTTAGTCATCACTGTAAATCTTTGACAATTATGACAATAAACTATTAAAGAGTGGAAAGTTTTTACACTGAATAATGAAGTAGCAAGGTAAATACTCTATATGATACTATATTATCATCATTTCTAAGTAACGGTTGAAAATAAATTCTAATCAAAATTATCATTTATTAAAAGAGATGTAGAAAAAAAACTTTTTCCTGCAACATGAATAAAAATTAGAACATTGCCATTCGCAAAAAATAAGGGTAAAATTTACTAAGCAATTAGATACGCTGAGTACTCTGCTCTTTGCATTATGTCCAATATGTGAAAATCTATAAATTCTCGATTGGTCGAGTTTCTTTCTAGTATTATATCCATTTATTTGTCTCTTTGGAGATCTGTTGGGTCTAATAATCAATATTCCTCCTAGAGTGGTTATTTACTTATTCTTATTATTGCTCAGTGTAATCACAGCCAAATATTAGATTCACCTAAAGATGTATTATTTTTACACTGGCTGAATTTGACTATATGTATTTATTGATATGAGTAGAGATGAGGGAGTTTTTTCAATTCAAAATTCAACAAATTTTCACAAAATTTTCAATTCACAAAATTTTCACAAAATTTTCAATTCACAAAATTTTCACAAAATATTTGATTTGCCGCGAATACAATTGCATGAATTTCAGTACTGGAAAGCTTTTAACTTCTCAAAAAATACATGTGGAGGAGAAGAGAGAGAGAATCCCGCTGACCATAAAAGCTGACACTTTACATGCGAGAAAGAGAGTATACCCTGATCCAAGAGCTTACAATTTATAGGTGAGAGACAAAGAGAAAGACAGAGAGGACCCAACTGACCATAAGAACTTACACTCTACAGGAGCGAGAGGACTCCACTGATCATAAGAGCTTACACTTTACACACGTGAGATAGAGAGAGGACCCCTCTAGCAATAAAAGCTTACACACTACAAGAGAGAGAGAGAATCCTACTAACTATAAGAGCTTACACTCTACAGAAGAGAAAGAATTAACCAGTGACTTTGTAGACAGAAATTGACTCTGCTGTATGAACTGTGCTCCACTGGAAACCAATGATTACTGATTGCCCAGGTACTGACCACTGTGACAATACAGATTCTAATCTTAATCAGCCAGATGTTTAGAATTGCTAAGTCAAGAGAAATATTCAAGGAATGATCATCCAAAAGATGTCGTAGCTGCATTATGGGAAAGTCGGCACAGCAGTGCAAAATGCTGCAAATTTATCTGCTCATCTCTTAGTTATAAGAAAATGTAAAATTATAATAGAATGCATTTTTAGATGCAGGTGTTTGGAAAAAATGGGCCAATACCTACATAAAATGTAAGATGTTCCCTCCCTTTCCTACAATTCTCTTTTTTTTCCTCTTCTTTCTCTTGAATCTTGTTGGTAAGTGTGGAGAGTAGGGGATTTGCGTTTTCTTTTCTTGATGTCTAATTTGGGTGTATATGCTTACATTTTGTATTTTTTAAAAGCATAATAAATTATTTATTCATAAAACAAAAAAATAGGGAAGATATTTATTAAAATTGCTGCAAAAGAAAAGAGGTGTGGTTGCTCATTGGTACCAATCATGTCCCTGCACAAAATGGTGGCCATTGCCCATACTGGCCACCATTTGGTCATTCTCCTCTTCTTTTCTTCTTGCCCAGTCATGCTCATCCTCTTCAGCCTCTTCACTCAAGGCTGTGGCTTCCAGCTCAAATAGTATTCTGACATCTCTCAGATAACAAGTATTGTTATGACATGTACAATGTGTAGTGCGCGACTTAAAGATGCATGATACCCAAATGCTGTCAACGGCCTAGTCGAGCCAGAGGCAAAAGCCTGGAGTGAAGAAGCCGAAGAGAATGCACAAGTTGAGAAAAGGAGAAAGGAAGAAGCATGAAGGTCTGGACGGCAAGCTGCAGGAATAGTGGGAAGTGAGTATTAATGTTTTTCTTTTAAATCCAGTGTTTTTTTTAAACTTGGGGGTCTGAGGAGATTCCAGAGCATAATAAGGAACATTTAGTTTACATCAAACAACTTTTCTGTGAATCAAATTTTCCTTTAAATATTGCTCAATTTGGTGAACTTGATGCTTTGAAGATTCAATCATTTCTATTAAGAATATATTCATTATTATTCTAGGTATACTATGTGTAACTGTGCAAGTTCTTTGGGTTAAACAAAACTTACAAGTTTGTGGAGAGGACATAATTTATGGCATTACAATGACAGCTACTGAAGAAAAACTCAATAAGAAGCATAGCTTTGCATATAAATTCTCAATTGCAATCATGATGTCTGATAATATTCATAAAACTATCTCTTGTGAGCTTATGAATAATATAATATTAGAAAGATACATCTGGTCTGTAACAGACAAAATGGAATAAGGTATAAAAACTGCCAATCATTTATGTGAAGTTTGTTCTGCTAGTGTCACTAAAGTATCTCCAAGTTACTTTTTTAGATGCGCGGTTTACTCTTCAACCCATCCACTTTCACAATCAGCTGGACGTTGCATGCTTTTTGTGACATGGGTGAAATGGTGCAAGACACAGTTTAAAGTGCTTTCTGTGCCTTAGATCTTCACTAGTGTTGAGCGAGCACTAAAATGCTCAGGTGCTCGAAGCTCAGGCCGAGCTCACCGTGATACTCGGGGGCTCGACCTGAGCGACGAGCCCAATGTTAGTCTATGGGAGACCCGAGCATTTTTGCGGCGGCACCCCCGGCAGTCTGTAGAAAGCCTAAAAAGTGCCCAAAATGATAGTGACAGTGCTTAAATGACATGGGGACAGCATGGGCATCGCCCCAGGAAGCATTTCTGACCCCCAGGTCACTGCTGTCAACAACGTGGTCAGAGGTATTAAGCCACTTTAACACTAGAACTACTGATGGAGTAATTTTGACTCCTTTCGTTTTTTATTTCTCTTCTGTGACTACATTTTTCAGAATTCCGGCTTGAAACTCGGTGACTTTTCCTCAAATATGATGTGAAAAAAGATTTTGTGAGAATAAATAATTTTGGTGAAAAATTCGCGCGTTTTTTTCAAAATTTACCAAGAACTACTGAAGGGAGTCATTTTGACTCCCTACTATATTTTGAGGTCCTTTTGTCACTAAATGTTGCTATAAAGTTTTGTGCATAATTTTTTCACTCTGTCTTATTTACCCTGATGTTCATATAGATGTAGTTCAATTTACATGTCAACTTTTCACATTTTCCTTGTGTTTTACCTGCTTGTATTACTGTGTAATGCTGAACAAAATAGCTTGTTTACTCTAGGCTCTTATCTTATGCTAATGAAGGGTGGTGTTTTTCTAAGGTCCTAGCAGGAGACAGTATTCTGGATAGTAACTTTACTTTCAGTTCAGCTGAAGAGACAAAGAGAACAGATGCAGACATACGAGCTCTGAAGACTCATACAGGTATGAATTGTTATGAAATAGTTTAGCTGTCTGTCAACTGATTCAGCCCACCTACTTTTGAAGGTGGCAGAACAGTTATTATTTCTTTTAGTTTTCATTTCATTTCTATTTTTCAGCAGGGAACTATATAGAATTATGGAATTTGTGAGGAATATGGAGAGAAGACGTTTGATAAAGCCTCAGGATATTCTGGCTACTTTGCAATCCATACCGGAGGATGAATCGGAATCCGAATTGCAGGAACATGTATTTGATTCTGACAGTGATGAAGATTTCATTCCTCAGAACATATCAAGTGAATCTGAAGACTCAGAAGGAACAAATCCAGAAGGTAAGTAGTTATGTGTATTTATTTGTTCTTCCACACACTGAGTTAGGGCCTGTGCACACTAGCAGAATTCTGGCTGAATAGCCATCTGGATATTCTTGCCGCAATACAGGCCGTACCTGCCCGCTCATGCCTGAAGCTCCGCTCCGAACCCCGGGCTGGAGCCGCTGTCAGGGACAGAGCAGCGCTTGCTTACGCGCGAGCACGGCTCTGTCCCAGACAGCGGCTCCAGCCCGGGGTTCGGAGCGGAGCTTCAGGTATGAAACTCCGCTCTGTACCTGAGCGGGCAGGTACGGGCCGGATTGTGGTGAGAATATCCGGTCGGATATTCCGCCGCTAATCCAGCCAGTGTGCACGGACCCTTACAAAACAAAAATTCTAAATATTCATCAACTTTTTTACAGATATTCCAAGCACATCAACTGGGGATCGGGCTCATGCAGTTATGTTGCCTCGTGACCATCCTCCTGGTCGTGGACAGAAAAAATCAGCAAAACGTCCCAGAAATGAAAGAACAACACATAATGATGGCGGCGAAGGTAATGCAACAACAAACACCAGAGAAGGCGAATCTGAAGGAATACTAGTTTCAGCGGATGGTATTCAATGGAAACCTGTTGAAATTGGAGAACACTTGCCTGGTAGGCGTGACAGCCAAAATATTCTTCGAGAAGCACCTGGCCCTTCAGGATACGCCAGAAGAAATATCATTATCGATAGTCCTTTGAGCGCATGGCGTTTATTTTTTGATTCATATATATTGACACATATAAAGAACTGTACGCTTGCGGAAGCATGCAGGAACAATAATTTACAGTTTACTCTATCTGATGAGGAGCTAGATGCATTCATTGCGATATTCTATGCTCGTGGAATATCTGGCACGAACCGTCACTCGATTAGCAGTTTTTGGTGTAATGACTGGGGAATACCGTTTTGCAAAGCGACAATGTCTAGGGACCGCTTTGTTGAAATTATGAGGTTTCTCAGATTTGATGAGAAATCTACTCGATCGGAGAGACTGCAAACGGACAAGTTTGCTCTATTTTCTACTGTGTGGGACAGGTTTATTGAAAATTGTATTGCGTGTTACAAACCTGGCCCATACATAACGGTGGATGAGCAACTTTTCCCAAGCAAAACTAGGTGTCCATTCACGCAGTACATGCCTTCCAAACCAGATAAATATGGCCACAAATATTGGCTAGCTGTTGATAAGAGGAGCAAATATCTGGCAAATGGCTTCCCTTATCTAGGCAAAGATGACACACGCCGTGCTGAGGACCGTTTAGCTGACCATGTGGTAATGAAGTTATTGGACCCGTTTTTGAAAAAAGGTCGCAATGTTACAACCGATAATTATTTTACTTCAGTAAAATTAGCTAAACAGCTAAAAAGCAAAGGAACAACCATCGTGGGAACACTGAACAAGATAAGGCGAGAAGTGCCTAAAGAAATAAAATCCATGAAAGAGGAATTGTACAACACTAAAGTGTTTAGAAATGAAGACAATTTTACACTTACAGTATATCAAGGAAAGCCCAACAAAAATGTTGTCATTTTGAGTTCCGTCCATCCAGATGTTGTTGTTGCGTCTGATTCCGCTAAAAAAACTCCAGAAACGGTAAAGTTTTACAATGAAACAAAATATGGAGTAGATGTAGTGGATCAGATGGCACGAAAATATACCACACGAACATGCACAAGGAGATGGCCTGTTCATGCATTTGAAAATGCCTTAGACTTTGCGGGTATAAATGCATGGATAATATTCAAGGAGATTACCCACCAAAAAATGTCACGCAAGGCATTTTTGCAAACGCTTGTGAGAGAGTTGAGTGGTCCTTATGTCACAGATAGGGAAAAGGGTTCCACGTCCCAAGTTTCTACATGCTCAGAAGTGATGGTTCAAACAAAATTTTGCCAGATCAAAGAAAAGTGCAAGAAAAATAGATCTGTCGGAAATTGTAAGACTTGTGGTAAGTCTTTGTGTGGGCAATGTACTGCCATAAATCAAAGGCAATGCCTAAAATGCAAAACACCAAATGTTTAGAAGGTGAATTCTGCGCCATATTTTCATTTTTATGCTCCTCCACCTACATTTTCTCTGCTTTTTGTTCTTCAGTTGTTGTTTATATGTGTGCACTTGAATAAAAAAAAATGTTTGAAAAACGTCTATTATAATTATTGTTATTTTCTGTAAAAAAATAAGAAAAGCAGAAAAAAAACAATCAAAAGCATTACTGTTGGATCTCACAATAATAATACATTACAAAAAATATAATTATTAATAAATAACCACAAATGAAACTCTAAAAATAAACGAAAACAAGCAAGGAGTCAAAATGACTCCTTTCAGTAGTTCTAGGCGGGGTCACGAGTCCAGTAGTCCTAGTGTTAACGGGCTTACAATAAAACGTTCAAAAATGAAACTGAAACGGTTTTCCTGTGAAATATGTTAAGGAACATCCTTTCCAGGGTAAAGACTTGTGTATAAGGTAAAATAAATAACCAAAAACAAAAATACTTCTCCACACCTTGGGCTATGTTCACAAGTAGCAATTTTTATGCGTTTTTGCACTTTTGTATTGCTTTTGACCGTGACAAATGCATTCACCGGGAAATGTAATTTTAACATTTTACAACCTTTTCTGGCCATGTGCTGTGTGACACATGCATACAGTGTGAAAAGACATGGGAACAGCAAGGGGAAGACCCTTGGAAGCATTTCTGACACCCAGGTCACTGCCTAAAAGTGTGCCCATCAGAAGTGATCCTTGCCGCATCAGAAGATGCAGACTTGCAACTGTCCCCGTGCAAGTCCTTGTCCCAGGGCAGTGTTCAATTGTACCTCCCCATTCCTTGCAATGCAAGCGCAAATATGCAGCCAACCACCCACCCACCCGCAGGCTGCAATACTATACTGCTAGCTTGCACTTGAAATGGGGCCTTTTAATTTGGAGGAGACCGAAGCTGGCCACTACCTCATGGCTGCATAGGCAACGAGGTCTCCATACTCAGTCCCCAGCCGCCACTATTTGTCCCGGGAACCTTCCCCACACTTTTCTTAGCCTGGCCTGCTTTAGGGAAGCATTGGGCAAGCCCACCAAACTACCAGAGACTCCTCCGGTGGGCCCTGGCATCTCCATCAGGGGAGTTGAGAGTGCCATGGTGAGGAGCATGATGATGATGATAGAAGTTAGCATCTGCTTTGTTTTCTTGGAATGCAAGCGTAAGTGTGCAGCCTGCCACCCACCCACCCCCAGGCTGCAATACCATACTGCTAGCTTGCACTTGTATTGCGGCCTTTTAGTTTGGAGGAGGCCGAAGCTGGCCACTACTAGTGTTGAGCCACACCCGTAGTGTTCGAGTTCGGTTCGGTTCGTCAAATACCCTTGTGTTCGCCGAACTGTTCGTCGAACTGTTCGTCGAACACCTTCGAAAACCGTTAAAACCAATGCCAGGCAATCAAAAACACATAGAAACACATAGAAAACACCTTCAAAGGTGTCCAAAAGCTGACAAACTGCTCAGAAGACATAACTAACACATGGAAAAGTGACAAGTACATATAGTCATGCGAAAAGAAAAGAGGTGGAGGAGTAAAACGAGGGGGAGACACAGATATAGGCATGTCATGCCCTTCTAAAATCCAAAAAGTGAGAAGCCGACACGGCCAGTCCGTTCCTGCCCGTGCTACCTCCGTGTGGCCGGGTTTGTGCCAGAGCCACGGTGGACCCTGACGTCCAGCCCCCCTCTCCCAATACTGGTGCATGTCCACTGGTGGGTCGAGCCCCCCCGCAGTGGGGGGGGAGTATCATCTGCAGAAGAAAGATCATCTTCCAGCCAAACTAACATGTCGACTTCTTTTCGTGGACAATGTGATAAGATCCCTTTGTTACGGACACGCCCATCGCTACAAATTCCAGATGAGGCACAAAAACAGCAGGTGCTTCAGCGGATATCAAGTGCTCCTTCAAGTGGGCTCTCCTCCACCTCAACTTCAACATCACAAATACTCCAGTCCTCAGAGGTGTCACCCCAATCGCACTTGCTTCCTCACAGCTCCCAAGTCTCCAGCTGCCCATCTGAGTATGGGGTAACACAGATGGTTGAGTCTGCAGAGCTGTTTACTCATACTATAGCCTGGGAAACGGAGGTCTGCTCAAGAGCTTCTGTTAATCCAGCTGAGGAAATGATCTGCACTGATGCCCAGAATCTTTATAAGTCGGATCCAGGACCAGATGAAGAAGGTTCTGAGCATAATGTAGACCCTTGTTCCCAAACTGTAACTCCTGTTGGTGGAGACAATGATGAAGACGATGATGAGACTCAAATACCTGATTGGAGCGACAACTTGACTTTTCGGTCAGGGCAGGAAGAGGTTGGCTTTGAGAACGACGGGTGTGATAACACACAGGGTGATGATGACAAGGTTGGAGATCCCACTTACTGTCAACCCACAGTCAGCCAGTCTATGAGGTCACCCGGGCCTTTGCCTGGCCTTGGGTATGTCGCGGTGGTCGGCTCCCTGGCCCGTACCCTGGGGTCACTCTTTAAAAGGGTGGATAATTGTTAATTTTATAAGAGTTCGTGACGCCACCTGTGGTATCTGGTGAGAAGCACCAGTGCTGCAGCAGTCCACTGAGGCCCGTGATAAGGCAGCTCAATGGTATAGCTCCCCACAGGTGGAGATAGGTCTCAAGGCAGCATATGCAGGGGGAATGCAAGACAGGCGAGACCCAGCTGGGTCAGAGCAAGAACGGGAACGGACACGGTAGTCACTTCAGTACCTTTTACTGTAGGAAATTCAGGCACATCCCGGAGCACTGTAGGGTGAAGGGTGCATATCAGGATCCTCCCCAATGAGCGTGTGTAGGGCCTCCTGTTTCTTGCCCCTGCATAGTAAGTTTCTGACCTGCCTGGAGCTAGGCCTAACTTTGTCTTTGTCCTGCGCTGGCTGACCTTGTGGTAGGGCCTTCTCTTGGAGTTCACGCTCCCAGTATGCGGGGCCTAAGCGTCTCCTGGCTCTGTTACGTATCAGCACCTTAGCGACCCTGGGACTTGTAGTTCTCCAGGGATTCCGGTTATGCCTTACTGGGTCATAGAGATCCCGGTAAGCTCGGATCCGGTGTCTGGTAAATGCTTCGGGGTGAGCTGGTTAAGCTCCTCTGCCCCTTATGTACTAACTCTCCTCTCGCCTTCGGCCTACTCGCACCCTCACTAGGCTATACACACTTTCGGCAGCTTGCCGCCCTTCACCGATCTTATGGCGCCGGCACACCTTAAGCTCTATCTGGGCTCCCTGAATCTAGCTAGAAGGAGCCTTGTGCTCCACTGCTGAACTATTAACTGAGTTCTCTAGACTAGACTGAGCTCCACTGCAGACTGACCTCTCTTAGGCTTCTCTACTGCAGGAACTCTTCAGAGGAACTGAACTGTCTAGCTCCACCTTCCCTATTTATATCCCTAACGGGCTCCCTCTGCTGGTCTGAGGTGTAAGGTGGAGATGTGTGATTGTTTATGGGGGCCTCTTGTGGAGGATTCCATTAATACACTCTTCTAGGACCTGTGATACCAAGCGCAGCGGGGCGTCACAGATGCTATTGACGACGAGGTTAGGTTGCGCCTTCCTGGACAGAGACGGCGTACTGGAAGCACGTCAACAACTGCATCCTCAACCACAACTCTGCCTCTGACCACAAGTCGTAGTGGCTCTTCAGGTCGCATGGGCTCTAAGCCTTGCATAGCCTGGGCATTTATTCAGATCGATAAGGATGACCCAACTCGTGTTATCTGTAATATTCGTCACCAAAAGCTACGTAGAGGCCAAAAAATCCATAGTTTGAGTACTTCATGCATATACCGTCACATGTATATGAAGCAGTGTGAAGCTCACTGTGCTACAATGCAGCCTAGCAGGCTGGGCCAACCACTGTCTGCCCTATCTTGTGCATCCGCGGCCTCTTCATCCTCTGTGACTGGGGGGACAGCAGTCACACATGTTTTTGGATGCAGACCTGCCACCTCTTTACCTGCAACAGCCAGTGTGATTGGCAGGTCGTCAGTTCATTGGGAAGTGGAAACACCTGCTGGTGTTGAGCGCTCTCTGACATCGAGAGCACCACCTTTGGATCAAGGCAACCTAACATGTCCGCCTGCATCTTCCTCACAGACCGTCAGTTTGCCGGGGACTCCCTACTCAACCCCGTCAAAGCACAACAGCCAGCCCTTGGTCCCTCAGATGTGGAATAGTGAAAGACCATTTCCTCCTAGCCATGAGAAAGCTAAGAGGTTGAATTTCACCATCTGCAAGCTGTTGGCTACAGAAATGCTGCCTTTCCGCCTGGAGGACACAGTGGATTTTCGAGACCTTATGTCCGTCGCAGTGCCCCAGTACCAGATGCCCAGTCGGCACTACTTCTCAAAGAAAGGTGTGCCTGCGCTCCACCAGCATGTCGCACACAACATCACCGCTTCATTGAGAAACTCTGTGTGTGATAGGGTGCATTTCACCACAGACAATTGGACGAGTAGGCATGGACAGGGGCGTTACATGTTGCTGACTGGGCACTGGGTAACTATGGTGACAGCAGGACAAGGGGCTGCTGTCCAAGTCTTACCGTCCCCACGAGTTTTGCGTCAATCCTCTTTATCTCGAAGTTCCTCTACTGCTTCTGCCTCCTCAACCTCCTCTCGGTCTTCCACCTGCACCCAAAGCCTGTCTGGTAATGCCACCTGCTTTCTAACTGCGCAGAAGGAATCCTGTACACCTCTTTACTATGCTGGCAGCAGGGCTCAACGGCATCAGTGTTTACTTTGAAATGTCTGGGAAATGTGAGTCACACAGCTGAGGACTTGTGGTCAGCTCTGGAGACCCAGTTTCATGAATGGCTGTCTCCACTGGACCTGCAACCAAGGAAGGCCGTGTGCGACAATGCTGCAAACCTGGGTGCGGCCCTTCGCCGGGGCAATGTCACACACGTGCCTTGTATGGCTCACGTGTTGAACCTGGTTGTCTATAAATTTTTAGCCCACTATCCCGGACTAGATGGCCTTCTGCAGAGGGCACGGTCGCTGTGTGCTCACTTCCGCCGTTCGCATCCCGCAGCTCAACGACTTACATCTCTACAGAAGTCGTTGGGCCTGCCAGTTCACCGGCTGAAATGCGATGTGCCGACATGGTGGAATTCAACTCTGCACATGTTGCAGCGACTGTGGCAGCACCGACAAGCCCTGGTGCAATACGTTCTGACGTATAGCCTGGGCCAACGAAATCCAGAGGTGGGGCAAATCACGCTGCAGGAGCGGTCTCAGATCAGGGACCTATGAAGTTGACGCGCCCCCTGGGCCGTGGGGTATCCTGAGCCGGGCCGGTAGACGCTGGGTGTTGTAGTCACTGTGGCGGTGACCCGGTCCGTGACCCAGGGCGGTCAGTCCAACGGTAATTTGTATATATGGATTTTATAATGTCCGACTACGCCACTTGTGGAGTGCGGCCAAAGGGGCCGCCGCTGCAGAACAGTCCTCTGAAGCTGGTGGTTTTGCAGCAATGGTATTATTACTCACCACAGGAAGAGTGTAGCTTCAGGGCAGTGTGGGTGGATGATGGAGGTTGTAGTGCAGGGAGTCAGTAATGAACACAGAGTCCGTGTGATGCAGTCCCAAGTTCTTTACTCACAGTTGTTGCAGTCCAGATTACAGGTACCAGAGCAATCTCACCCGTTGTGCTGTGCGTACTCAGTGAGGGGCTCAGTCCACCCCCAGATAGCTCTGGAGTACTTAGCAGGACCCCCTTCTGTGTGTCCTTTCTCTGGCCTTCTCCCTGCACCTCACACCCAGTGACACTTCTATCCGGTATCCTGGGGCCTTGGCGGGCGACTTGTGTTCCGTCCCCTGGGTCCTATGTGGCTACCTTCTTAGTTAGACTGGTGTGGACTTTTGCCTGCAGTACATGAAATGCTGCAGCCTCCGATTTCTAGTTGAGCCTTGCTGTTTCTCCTCTAGTTGAGGGACCGGTTCCCCTTATCTGGCCTGACCCCTCTACCTCCTGGTAGCAGCGGGAGTACGGATGGCCTTCTGCACGGCCCGTAGCCCTAGGGTCCCTTCGGTTCCTGGAGCCTTCCTGCTCCCACTCCTCTCTTCTCTCCTTCAGTTCTGGGCCTCCCAGGCTAGGCCCACCTCCGGAGCAGAGCTCATGCCGAGCCTCTGCTCCTGTCACTTTTCCTCCTCTGACTGGCTTGCTCTTTCTAAGATGGCTTCCTATTTATACTCTCCCTGTCATGTGCTCCCCTAAGCTGCTCCCCTAAGCACCCACTACATAGGACCCTCCCACCAGCTAGGGACCTGGGACTGTGTTCTCCCTTAGGAGCAATCTCGCCCTACCCCCACTGCGGGTATGTGTTGGATGCAGGTGTTAGGGTCCCGAGCCATACGCCTTCCTTACCTGAGGGTGAGATACCACACCTCTGGGTGAGATGCAGTAACTCTGTGGCGAATGAACCCTCAGGGGTGCCACACACCCTTCTGCACAGTTTTGAAATGGCAACGAAAATGTTTAGTGCTGACGACGATGCCATTATCAGCATGACTATTCCGGTGATTTACAAGCTGGAGCACACATTAAACAGAATTCAGAGTCAGGTGGTGGGACAAGAGGAGGTGGAGAAAGTAGAGGAGGAGTCGTATGCGGAAGGGATAACATCTCCAAGGTCCAGACGGTTGGCAGCACCAAGGCGGCAGGCATGGGAGGGTGGGGGAGAGGGATTAACCAGGGCGCATGGTAGCAGCCAAACTGTTGAGGAAGGTGCAGGAGCCGAGGAAGAAGTGGAGGATGAACTGGCGATGGGCATGGAAGACTCATCATATGAGGGTGACCTTGATCACATTTCTGTTGTGCGAGGTTGGGGGGAGAGTGCAGAGGAAGGAAGCATGATTGTTACCTCGCTACCAACACAACAAGGACTTGGTCCTCCTGGATGCGCAAGACACATGAGTGCCTTCTTGCTGCACTACCTGCAACATGACCCTCAGATTACCGAATTCGAAGTAATCCCAACTACTGGGTTGCCACACTCTTAGATCCCCGGTACGAAAGTAAATTTGCCGAAATAATTCCTGCCATAAAAAGTGATTGACGCATGCAGGAGTATCTGCAGACGCTGTTGCAGTATCTTACATGTGCTTTTCCACAAAACACCAGTGGTGCACGAAGTGAATCTTACAGTTCTAACTTGCCAATTGTGGGACTGTTGAGTCTTCATCACTCAAACCGTAACAGTAACACAGTATCTGCTGGTAACAGCAATTTTGTGGAATCGTTTCACCACTTTTTTAGACCATCCTTTGCAAGGCCACAGGAGACAAGAAGTCTGACACATAGTCAATGCCTAGAGAGGATGGTGCAGGAGTATCTCCAAGTGAACATCGAAGCCATGACTGTGTCACTGGACCCTTGCTCATTTTGGTATTCCAATCTGGAAAAATGTCCGGAGCTCGCCACTCATGCCTTGGAGATCTTGTCATGCCCTGCAGCCAGTGTTCTCTCTGAACGTGTGTTCAGCGCTGCTGATGGTGTGCTGACAGATAAGCGCATGCGGCTGTCCACTGAGAATGTAGACAGACTCACGTTCATAAAGATGAACAAGTCATGGATTCGCAATGACTTTTCTACCCCTGTGTTATCCTTGGGAGACTAAAAGCTTGAGGATTTGGTAATATCACCTCACCAATCGTTTTAAGCAACTGTGGGGCAATTGATGCCACTTAACCCTAGAACGCATGACCATAAAAATCTACACTTTCATATACCTGGGGCCTTTTAGGCCCGTGTGCAAATAACATGGAATAACTCAAACTCAAATGACAAACAACTATATACATGAAAAATACCTAGAGTTTCAAAATTCTAACTAAAGTAATCTTGCAGAAAATAGAAAACAATTAACAGGGCGGGACTGCGAGGCCCCAGGTATGCGTTCTAGGGTTAAGTGGTGTCTGTGCCACAATTTTGGGAAAAAATGGAGACTCTTTTTGGAGTCCCCTTGCTGTGTCTTACGTGACGTTGGCATCGTCAATTCCAGGTGGGTTGGGTCACTCCCCCCGCCTTTTAACTGTAAGAAACTACATACACTATGGCTTGGGGTAACACAGATGGTTGAGTCTGAAGAGCTGTTTACTCAGAGGTCTGCTCCAAATCTTCAGTGTCTGCTAGTCAGCGTAGAATTTTTAACTGCATCTAGCCTAGGCAATGCTTTGGGCGTAGTAGCCCATTTGCGAAGCAAGCTGCACCGCCTGTGTATCTAATAAGAATTTTTTAATGCATCTAGCCTAGGCAGACTGTGGGGACCCCCAACCAAACCCAGACGCTCAGCCCCCCTACCGCTCCCCTTTCCTTGACAATACAATAATGTAACTCTTACAACTGGATGGGTGAGGATCGGTCACAGCTTTATTAACTCTTTATACTCATTCCATTAGAAAGGCATTTTATTTCTAAAATAATTCAGCTTGTTGCAGCATGCCCTGGGTCTCCACTCCGGCAACTTGGCCAACAAGTGTAACTCTCCAACATGTCCTTTCTATTTCCAGGCCAAGGAGGATCCTGCGTACTCGTATGCAGGACTCTGACCCCCACCCATCACTCTTAACGCTTGTTCCACTCCGTCCTGGAGTCCTGACAGGAATATGTCCAGTCCAATATCCATTAAGTGAACACCGTCGGGCCGTATGAGGCCTGCTTTATCTCCTTCCAGTTGTCGGTGTCGTTCCACTACACTGCCTCTGTCTCTTCTAAATTTTGCCATTCGAATATTTATTACCCGCCTTGTCCGTGATGTCTCGCGCACCTTGCCATACCGCTATCGGCACAATCTCTGACCATACCATAGCTAGTTTTGTGAAAAATTCTCTGAAGTGCTCAGTGTCTAGTTTCATTATTGCCATTAGTTATACTCTCTTGTGATGACCTAGGTTGTTTCCCCCGGCCTGTATAACTAAGATGACCGGACATCTTGCCTCTCTCCCTACCTTGATTACCGCCATTAGTACCTGTGGCCATAGCAGGCCTCTAATACCTCTCCAGTTGAAATATGTGTTATGAAACTCTAATTTCATCCCGCCTGAGTGGACTTTCGCCCTTTTTTCTGCCCAATATATACACGAGTGGCCTATCACCCACACTGTTGGCTTAGCGTCACCTGAAAAAGAAACAAACCACGTTAGGATAACAAGTCCGGTCTTATGTATCTTGCCAAACACGTGGATCGCCATCTCCCTATCCTCTGAACTTCCGTTTCTGACAGTCCTGCTCTTGCTGCTTCCGTGGCCGCGCCTATGCGGAATGAGTGTGTCCCGTAATCTTTGGGGTGGTTCCCTGCCGATGTTATGCATTTATTAAATATAGCTTGGAACTGGTATCTTGATAATGGCGTTCCATCAATGTGTGATAGGAAGAAATTACTTTGTGATCTGATGGTTAGATATGTTTTTACTATTTTTACCCGACTCAGTGTACCGTTTGTGGGTTGTAGAAGTACCCAAGTGCCCCTGCCCGCTGGAACTGTTTTCGATTTGTGTATGCGTAAACGTATTGCATTATTGGCTATGACTACGTCCTGGTGTAATAAGCCTCCACTGGTGGTAATTTTGGATTGAGGGACTAATTCGCTAATGCATAGCGCCCCGAAGAAGGCGATCACAAATGCAGTAGACAGTAGTGTTGCTTCAAATTGTGAGTGTCATGTTAATGGTGTTAGGGATATGATGTGAGAAATCAGTTTTAGTGACTCGGGACGGGACGTCTACACTCCTGACTTGGCTGACCCCTTTTCCACCCTTTTATGGATTGTCTGATGATGAATCTTTGTCACATCTCCCCAATTCAGTGGTTGGAAGTGAAATGTTACTCTGGTCAGACACCGCTGCGCTGACGCCCCTGATATGCCCCTCATCATTAGCTGGTGGATAAATTCTATGGTGACTTGTGATCTGGCTTGTTCACATTGGTCAACCCGTCTGACTGCTACTAGTCGTGTCCACTCTTCCTATGCCTTACCGTATGCTTGCCACGTCGACGGGGCAACTGACGCTCTGATTAATGGCATCAACTATTCGCCACTAGATCCCATAGGGAAGGTGGGCAACTGTTGCCCGATGGGTGGGCGTTGTGGAAGAGCTCTGTGAAAATCTGCCAATTGAATTGTTATAAAGCGTTAGCAGCAGCTTTACACCCCTCAGCATAGTGGCTAGCGCGGACCCATACATTGTGTTTTAGGCACAGGAATGCTAGCCTGGGTAGTAGGCCTAGCACTGGGAGAGACGATGATGCCATCTTATTAATGCAGTGTGCTAGGCTGGTGTTTTTTTTTATGAAGCATATATTTTTGTAAGCCAGGAGCGCGCCCCATATTTATATTGCTACCACTATTGGGAAGAAAAATTATTTTCAGGGCTAGATGTAGCTAAAAATTATTATTAATTTAAAAGCTGGTGGAGCTTGGTATAGATGGCCTAATACTATGAGTCCCACACACTGCTAGAAGGCCAAATATTTTTTCAGAGGTAGATGCAGAAAAATTTTTTATACAGTTTGCAACCTGATGGAGGTCAGTATAGATGGACTAATAGAACAAGTCCCACACACTGCTAGAAGGCCAAATATTTTTTCAGAGCTAGATGCAGAAAAAAATTATATTCAATTTGCAACCTGATGGAGGTCAGTATAGATGGACTAATAGAAAAAGTCCCACACACTGCTAGAAGGCCAAATATTTTTTCAGAGCTAGATGCAGAAAAATATTATATTCAATTTGCAATCTGATGAAGGTCAGAATAGATGGACTAATAGAACAAGTCCCACATACTGCTAGAAGGCCAAATATTTTTTCAGAGCTAGATGCAGAAAAAAATTATATTCAATTTGCAACCTGATGGAGGTCAGTATAGATAGACTAATAGAACAAGTCCCACACACTGCTAGAAGCCCAAATATTTTTTCAGAGCTAGATGCAGAAAAATAATATTTTCAATTTGCAACCTGATGGAGGTCAGTATAGATGGACTAATAGAACAAGTCCCACACACTGCTAGAAGGCCAAATATTTTTTCAGAGCTAGATGCAGAAAAATATTATATTCAATTGGCAACCTGATGGAGGTCAATATAGATGGACTAATAGAACAAGTCCCACACACAGCTAGAAGCCCAAATATTTTTTCAGAGGTAGATGCAGAAAAAAATTGTATTCAATTTGCAACCTGATGGAGGTCAGTATAGATGGACTAATAGAACAAGTCCCACACACTGCATCATATCATGGCTGCGTCGGCGGCCTGGTATTCATACTCAGTCCCCTGCCGCCCGGCGGCCGGGTGTCCACACTTGGCTCCCAGCTGCCAGGGGGCGGCCGGGTGTCCATACTCGGTCCCCAGCCGCCCGTATTTGTCCCAGTGCGCCTTATACACAAGCGCACATACCAAAACATTACCTGTGCCCTCCCCAATGCATTTAGTGGGAAGTACAGCCTATTCCGCTGTAGTGTGTGCACGCCAACCTCCTGTTCATGGCACATGCAAAGATTCCTCCCGCCCTGCACCTGTCTTTTCAGACTTGCAACTATCCCCGTTCAAGTCCTTGTCCCAGGGAAGTGTTCAATTGTACCTCCCCCATTCCTTGCAATGCAAGCGCAAGTGTGCAGCCTGCCACCCACACACCCACAGGCTGCAATACCATACTGCTTGCTGGCTTACATTTGAAATTGGGTCTTTTAGGCATGTGGAGGTGGAATCTGGCCACCACGTCATGGCTGCGTTGGCGGCCTTGTATCCATACTCAGTCCCCAGCTGTCCGGCGGCCGGGTGTCCAAACTTGGTCCCCAGCCACGAGGGGGCGGCAGGGTGTCCATACTCAGTTCCCAGCTGCCCCGCGGCCGGGTGCCCACACACGGTCCCCAGCCGTCTGGGGGTGGCCGGGTGTCCATAAATGTTCCCCAGCCAATGGTCCATAAACTTGTCCCGGTGCGCCTTATACACAAGAGTGCATACCAAAACATTACCTGTTCCCTCCCCAGAGCATTTAGTGGGAAGGACAGCCTAACCAAAAACACGTGGACAAGTGAATGTGGCCAGGGATGGTCCATCTCACTGACGCCTTCACACTGGGTTAATATTGTGGAAGCCGGGACACAGTTGGACACTGGGATGCAACACGTCCTCCAGACATAGAGAATTGCGGGTCCTGGGTCAAACAGGCCTCAACACAAAGTTCAGAGGGTAGACAGCAGCAGTGGTCGGCCTCCTACACAATGAGTAAATTATTCATGATCATGAGGCCATCCATCTCCTTAGCTTTCTGTTCCTTGGAATGCAAGTGCATGTATGTAGCAGCAGCTAGGCCTGAGGTGGTCAGCGTTTTGGCGCATATCCTATCAACTCCGAGGATTGCTGGATGTTTTCCTGCTTCTATCCCAGTTCTATGACTCCCGTTAAAACAAAGCTTCAGGTGATGAATGATTGATGAGGTGGTGTCAAAGGAGAAAGAGCAGGAGGAACAGGGACCATTCACATCAATATCAGGCCAGTGTACCACACATGTCTTGTAGGATATGTTTCTGTACCAAAAGGATACCCAGTCGGCTACCCAGTTATAGGGCATACAGTGAATGCAATGCCTTACAAAAATTTCGAGGCACTCCAATGTCCCTTAGAAGTGACATGGAGGTCAGAGGGCCTTAACTAAACTGTTTTTTCCATTTATAGCAACTGGGTCTCGTGTACACTGTTGGCCTAAGCAGTGAATGGAAGGCTTTCCAAAAATTATGAGGAACTGCAATGCCTCTTGAAACAGACATTAATTACAGCATACTAAAAACCTTCTACCCATTATTGGGGAGTGGGTCTCCCTTAGTGTTCGCCTATGCATTGAAAAGCAAAAGCTGACTAAAATTAGGAGGAAATGCAATGCCCGTTGGAAGAGATGTGGAGGTTCGAGATAATTAAACACAACATTTCAATGCCCCTTGGAAGAGCTGTGGAGTTCAGAGTGGTTAAACAAAACGGTTTTAATGACCCTTGGAAGAGACGTGGAGTTCAGAGTGGTATATCAAGACGGTTTTAATGCCCCTTGGAAGAGACGTGGAGGTCCCAGTGGAATAAAAAGACAATATCAATACCCCTTGGAATAGTGGTGGAGGTCCCAGTGGAATAAAAAGACAATATCAATGCCCCTTGGAAGAGTGGTGGAGGTTACAGTGGAATAAAAAGACAATATCAATGGCCCTTGGAAGAGTGGTGGAGGTCGCAGTGAAATAAAAAGACAATATCAATGTCCCTTGCAAGAGTGGAGGAGGTCCCAGTGGAATAAAAAGACAATATCAATGACCCTTGGAAGAGACATGGAGGTCACAGTAGCTTAACAAGACGGTTTTAATGCACCTTGGAAGAGACGTGGAGTTCAGGGTGGTTTAACAAGACGGTTTTAATGCCCCTTGGAAGAGACGTGGAGGTCCCAGTGGAATAAAAAGACAACATCAACGCCCCTTGCAAGAGTGGTTGGGGTCCCAGTGGAATAAAAAGACAATATCAATGCCCCTTGCTAGAGTAGTGGAGGTCCCAGTGGAATAAAAAGACAAAATCAATGCCCTTTGGAAGATTGGTGGAGGATACAGTGGAATAAAAAGACAATATCAATGCCCCTTGGAAGAGTGGTGGAGGTTGCAGTGGAATAAAAAGACAATATCAATGACGATTGGAAGAGATGTGGAGGTCAAAGAAGCTAAACGAGACGATTTTAGTGCCCCTTGGAAGAGACGTGGAGTTCAGAGTGGTTTAACAAGACGGTTTTAATGCCCCTTGGAAGAGACGTGGAGATCACAGTATCTTAACAAGACGGTTTTAATGCCCCTTGGAAGAGACGTGGAGGTCCCAGTGGAATAAAAAGACAATATCAATGCCCTTTGTAAGAGTGGTGGAGGTTACAGTGGAATAAAAAGACAATATCAATGCCCCCTGGAAGAGTGGTGGAGGTTGCACTGAAATAAAAAGACAATATCAATGCCCCTTGGAAGAGTGGAGGAGGTCCCAGTGGAATAAAAAGACAATATCAATGACCCTTGAAAGAGAGGTGGAAGTCACAGTAGCTTAACAAGACGATTTTAATGCCCCTTGGAAGAGATGTGGAATTCAGAGTGGTTTAACAAGATGGTTTTAATGCCCCTTGGAAGAGACATGGAGGTCACAGTAGCTTAACAAGACGGTTTTAATGCACCTTGTAAGAGACGTGAAGTTCATGGTGGTTTAAAAAGACGGTTTTAATGCCCCTTGGAAGAGACGTGGAGGTCCCAGTGGAATAAAAAGACAACATCAACACCCCTTGCAAGAGTGGTGGAGGTCCCAGTGGAATAGAAAGACAGACCATATCAATGCCCTTTGGAAGAGTGGTGGAGGTTACAGTGGAATAAAAAGACAATATCAATGCCCCTTGGAAGAGTGGTGGAGGTTGCAGTGGAATAAAAAGACAATATCAATGACCCTTGGAAGAGTGGTGGAGGTCCCAGTGGAATAAAAAGACAATATCAATGACCCATGGAAGAGACGTGGAGGTCATAGTAGCTAAACTAGACGATTTTAATGCTCCTTGGAAGAGACGTGGAGTTCAGAGTGGTTTAACAAGACGGTTTTAATGCCCCTTGGAAGAGACATGGAGGTCACAGTAGCTTAACAAGACGGTTTAAATGCACCTTGGAAGAGATGTGGAGTTCAGGGTGGTATAACAAGACAGTTTTAATGCCCCTTGGAAGAGACGTGGAGGTCCCAGTGGAATGAAAAGACAATATCAATGCCATTTGGAAGAGTGGTGGAGGATACTGTGGAATAAAAAGACAATATGAATGCCCCTTGGAAGAGTGGTGGAGGTTGCAGTGGAATAAAAAGACAATATCAATGCCCCTTGGAAGAGAGGTGGAGGTCCCAGTGGAATAAAAAGACAATATCAATGACCCTTGGAAGAGACGTGGAGGTCAAAGTAGCTAAACAAGATGATTTTAGTGCCCCTTGGAAGAGACGTGGAGTTCAGAGTCGTTTAACAAGACGGTTTTATTGCCCCTTGGAAGAGACGTGGAGGTCACAGTATATTAACAAGACGGTTTTAATGCCCCTTGGAAGAGACGTGGAGTTCAGAGTGGTTTAACAAGATGATTTTAATGCCCCTTGGAAGAGACATGGAGTTCCCAGTCGAATAAAAAGACAATATCAATGCTCCTTGGAAGAGTGGTGGAGGTCCCAGTGGAATAAAAAGAAAACATCAATAACCCTTGGAAGAGATGTGGAGGTCACAGTAGCTTAACAAGACGATTTTAACGCCCCTTGGAAGAGATGTGGAGTTCAGAGTAGTTTAACAAGACGGTTTTAATTTCCCTTGGAAGAGACGTGGAGGTCACAGTAGCTTAACAAGACGGTTTTAATGCCCCTTGGAAGAGACGTGGAGGTCACAGTGGAATAAAAGGACAATATCAATGCCCCTTGGAAGAGACGTGGAGGTCCCAGTGGAATAAAAAGACAATATCAATGACCCTTGGAAGAGACGTGGAGGTCACTGTAGCTTAACAAGACGATTTTAATGCCCCTTAGAAGAGTCATGCAGTGCAGAAAATTAAAAACATTATTCCCATTATTGGGGAGTGGGTCTCCCATAGTCTTTGCCTATGCCTTCCAAGCAAAAGCTGCCAAAAATTAGGATGGAGGAACTTGCAATGCCCCTTACAAGAGCCATGCAGTACAGCATATTAAAAACATTATTCCCATTATTGGGGAGTGGGTCTCCCATAGTCTTTGCCTATGCCTTCCAAGCAAAAGCTGCCAAAAATTAGGACAGAGGAACTTGCAATGCTGGCAACATGGACCACGGTCACCCTGGTGGTATAGTGGTGGTGGAGGCTGAGGATAAGGAGAAGAGCAAAAAACAGCCAAAATGAGGAAGCGTATACCCATGTGTGGGTGTGAAGCAGTACATGGGAATACACCTCCCGAAATAACACAGTGGATTTGACTTTATGTTACTCTGCTGTCATTTGGTGTTGATGAGAAGTCTGGCCCAATACAGCCCTTGTTCATTTTGATAAGGGTCAGCTTGTCAGCATTGTCAGTTGACGGGCGAGTACGCTTATCAGCTATAATTCCCCCAGCGGCACTAAAAACACGCTCCAATAACACGCAAGCGGCAGGGCAGGCCAGGACCTCCAAGGCGTACAGAGCGAGTTCATTCCAAGTGTCCAGCTTGGATGCCCAATAATTAAAAGGCACAGAGGAATCACGGAGGACGCTGGTATGGTCGGCAAGGTACTCCCTCACCATCTTTTGAAACTTTCCACTCCTTGTGAGAGAACCCCGCGCCTCAGGGCCTGTTAGCTGGGCGGGTCTCAGAAAACTGTCCCAGAACATTGACAGTGTTCCCCTGCCTCTGCTGGATTGGAGTTGCGTCTCTCTCGCCTGTATGCCTTGGTTGGGCAACGAACTGTGACCTCTGCCGCTTGCGTGTTCAGATGGGAATTTTTTTTAACAGTTCTGCAGCAATGGCCTTCTGGTACTGCCCCATTTTTGTAGACCTCGCCACCTCAGGAAGAGAGTGAAAGTTCTCCTTGTAGCGGGGGTCTAAATGTGTCACCAGCCAGTAATGACTGTCACCCAACATTTTGACAACTCGAGGATCACGGTTAAGGCAGCGTAACATAAAGTCAGACATGCGTGCCAGACTGGTAACGGGCAAGACTTCCGTGTCCTCACCAAGATGATGACTGACCATTCTCTCCTCCTCCTCCTCCTTCCCCCTGTCCTCAGGCCACCCACGCTGTACCGATGGTATGACAGTTGTACATGTACCACTGTCTACAGCGCATGATACCAGCTCCTGTTCTTCCTCCTCCTCCTCTCCCTCATTGTCCCCCAATGCACGTTGGGATGAGAAGAGGCTGGGCTGTGTGTAATCGCCCACTACGGCTTCTTGATTCATCTCATCATACTCTAGCTACAATGCCTCCTCTTTCATTTTCTGCAGAGAGCGTTGCAAAAGACAGACATGTGGGATGCTCATGCTAATGATGGCGTCATCGCCACTCACCATCTTGGTGGCCTCCACAAAGTTTGGCAGGATAATACATATGTCAGACATCCAGGTCCACTCCTGAGGTCTTATGTGTGGAGTCTGACCTGAATATCGACTGCCTTGTTGCAGCTGGTACTCCACAACTGCCCTCTTCTGCTCAGAAATCCTTCCCAACACCTGCAATGTAAAGTTCAAATGTGTGGGGACATCACACACCTGTCGTTGTGCCGGAACTGCAAACGCTGCTGCAACAGAGCAAGGGCGGCAGAAGCTGTAGCCGACTTCCGAAAATAAGCTGACAGGTGGCGTACTTTGATGAGCAGATCTGGCAACTCGGGGTACGATTTAAGAAACCGCCTCACCTCAGAGCCGCCACCAGGTTACAGCCATTGTGACACATGACCATGCCTGGATGTAGGTTCAGCGGTCTCAGCCACAGATCTGCCTGCTCTTTCACAGCTGTCCACAATGCACAAGCAGTGTGAGGTTTATCACCTAAGCTTATGAGTTTCAGCACAACCTGTTGCCTCTTGGCTGAGGCAGTACTGCAGTGCTTCCAGATTGTAACTGATGTGGTGATATCTGAGATGGAGGTTGAACATGAGGAGGAGGAGGAGGAGGATGTGCAGGAGCTGTACACTGTGGGGGCAACTCTGACTGACATAGGGCCCACAATCCTCGGTGTGCGGAGGATGTGTTCCGTCCCAAGGTCCAAATGGGTCCCGGCTTCCACTATGTTTACCCAGTGTGCCGTCAGGGAGATGTACTGTCCCAGGCCACAAGCACTTGTCCACGTGTCCGTTGTTAGGTGGACTCTCCCAGTAACTGCGTTGTTGAGGGTACGGCAGATGTTTGGGGACACGTGCTTGTGTAGTGCGGGGATGGCACACCGGGCAAAATAGTGTCGGATGGGGACCGAGTACCAAGGGACGGCCACCGCCATAAGGTTGCGGAAGGATTCCATCTCCACCAGCCTAAAAGGCAGCATTTCCAATTCTAGCAGTCGTGAAATGTGCAAGTTTAGGATTGTGGCCTGTGGGGCATTGGCTGCGAATTTGCACTTTCGTTCAAAAGTTTGGGATATGGACAATTGAAAGCTGCGGTGGAACGTGGACATGGACCTTGATGCTGTTTCTTGAGAAACTGCCATAACAAGTGAAGACTAAGAGGAGGGGGCATCCTTGCATGCAGTATGGACAGGGGATTGCCTTGCACGCACAAGGGGTTCTCTTACATGCACAACAGCGGAAGAAGCAGTGGCGACACCCGTTGACACTGGTCGTGGACCCTGGGGTTCGCCCCACAAAGTCGGGTGCTTTGCTGACATGTGCCTGATCATGCTGGTGGTGGTCAGGCTGGATGTTTTGTCACCCCTGCTGATGCTGGCCTGGCAGGTGGTACAAATGGCCTTTTTGGGGTAATCAGCAGAGTCTTTAAAAAAATTCCAGACTCTGGGAGACATACCGGTTGTACTGACAACGTCCCTCATGTTTGTGTTACGGGGAACGGTTGCCTGCCTTCTGTCTGTGGGCACCACACTGCTTTTTCCTGACTATTGGGGTACTCTGCCTCCCTCCCCCTGTGTTCTGCTGGCATTGCTCTGCGTGTCCTACTGCCACGTTAGGTCAGTTACTAGATCATCCACCACCTCCTCCTCTTCCACTTAAGCACCACGGTCCTCCTCACTTTGTGGCAATTGCGTCTCGTCATCGTCCACTTCTTGTGACAAATTGCCAGCGTCGCCTTCCTGTGGCTGTTCAAATATTTAGCCATCGCTACATGGGATCTCCTCTTCCACCACTTAAAGCAGAGCAGGCGAGGGGCACAAATATGGAAATGGACCAGTGAACAGCTCTTCAAAGTGTCAAACTGTGGGATCAGTTGCTGTCTGACGACACTCGGCATGGTGGGAGGAAGGAGCATCAGGGTGAGAAGGAGTATGCGGTCGAGACTCATGGCTACTAAAACTTGACCGTGTGGATGACAGACCAGAGGTGGTGGTGCCCAGGTGACTGGAAGTATTATCTGCTATCCAATTAATAACCTGTTCACACTGATCAGTTCGCAATAGTGGTGTTGTTGTGTGCTTCCCTAGTAATTCGGTCAAGAACTGGAAGCGAGAAGATGAAGCTGTTGGTTGTGGCACATTTTCACCTTGTCCACGGCCTCGTCCTCTGCACGCACCATCACCAAAACGTCCAGTTCCATGTCCCTTGCCACACGCCTTGCCCATTGTAAATGAAGTAAAATAGCTTACACTCGCACTATCAATAGCAAAAGGGTAATAAAAACGAGGTTAGAACCGTGGAAGAGGAAAACCACAGTTTTATTTCTCTGGCCTACACCAGAATCTTTTAAACAGATGTATTTGTGTGTGAACAGTCACTGAGACACTCAAACTGTTTTTTTTTTTGTAAAAAAGGCAAAATGGTGGATTACACCCAGATTTGAACTGTGGAAGAGGAAAACCACAGTTCTAGTTCTCTGGCCTACACCAGAATATTTTAAATAGATATATTTGTGTCTGAACAGTCAGCAAGACACTCAAACTGTTTTTTTTATGTAAAAAATGCAAAAAGGTGGATTATACCCAGATTTGAACCGTGGAAGAGGAAAACAACAGTTCTAGCTCTCTGGCCTACACCAGTATCTTTTAACCCCTTACTTACCGGTGACGTATTAGTACGCATATTTGCGTACCCCCCGTTCAGTGAGGGCTGCTGCGCTGAGCCCTCACTGAACGGAGCACATGTCAGCTGATTCTTACAGCTGACATGTGCCCGCAACAGCCGCGGGTGGAATCGCGATCCACCCGCGGCTGTTAACCAGTTAAATGCTGCTGTCAATCTCCGACAGCAGCATTTAACGCGCGCTTCCGGGTAGCGCGTCATAAGCCCCACCCACCGGCGACCCCGTCACGTGATCGCGGGTCGCCGATGGGCGTGCATGACAACCCAGGGTCTGCAGCAGACGCCTGTGGTTGTCATGATCTTGTCGCTATGAGCGCCACCTAGTGGTCGGCGCTCATAGCACAGGACCATTTCTGCTGCATGCAGGGGACCTGCTCGTCCCCTGTATGTAGCAGAGGCGATCGGATAGTTGCTGCTTCTAGTCTCCTATGGAGACAATAGAAGCATGCAAAAAGTAAAAAAAAAAAGGTTTTAAAAATATAAAAAAAAATAAAAAAATATAAAAGTTTAAATCACCCCCCTTTTGCCCCATTCAAACTAAAATATATAAAAAAAAAACCCACATACACATATTTGGTATCGCCGCGTTCAGAATCGCCCGATCTATCAATATAAAAAAAAAAATATTCTGATCGGTAAACGGCGTAGCGATAAAAAAATTTTAAACGCCAGAATTACGTTTTTTGGTCGCCGCAAAATTGCAATAAAATGCAATAACGGGCGATCAAAACATCGGATCTACCCCAAATGTTATCAATAAAAATGTCAGCCTGGCACACAAAAAATAAGCCATCAACCAGCCCCACATCACGAAAAATGGAGACGCTACGGGTCTTAGAAAATGGCGCTATTTTTTTATTTTTTTTTTTACCAAATTTTGGAATTTTTTTTCACCACTTAAATATAAAAGAACCTATACATGTTTGGTGTCTATGAACTCGTAATGACCTGTAGAATAAGAGGGGCAGGTCAGTTTTAGCATTCAGTGAACATGGTAAAAAAAATAAATAAAAAACAACTGTGGTATTGCACTTTTTTTGCAATTTTACCGCACTTGGAATTTTTTTCCCGTTTTCCCGTACAGGATATGATAAAACTAGTAATGGCGTTGAAAAGTAAAACTCGTCCCGCAAAAAATAAGCCCTCACATGGCCATATTGACCAAAAAATAAAAACGCTATGGCTCTGGGAACAAGGGGAGCAAAAACGAAAATCCAAAAACGAAAAATGCTCCGGGGCTTAAGATATATTTGTGTCTGAACATTCAGCAAGACACTCAAACTGTTTTTTTATGGAAAAAAGGTAAAAAGGTGGATTACACCCAGATTTGAACCGTGGAAGAGGAAAACCACAATTCTAGTTCTCTGGCCTACCCCAGAATCTGTTAAACAGATATATTTGTGTCTCAACAGTCAGCGAGACACTCAAACTGTTTTTTAATGGAAAAAAGACAAAAAGGTGGATTACACACAGATTTGAACCGTGGAAGAGGAAAACCACAGTTCTATTTCTCTAGCCTACACCAGAATCTTTTAAACAGATATATTTGGGTCTGAACAGTCAGTGAGACACTAAAACTGTTTTTTTTTATGTAAAAAAAGGCTAAAAGGTGGATTACACCCAGATTTGAACCGTGGAAGAGGAAAACCGCAGTTCTAGTTCTCTGGCCTACCCCAAAATCTTTTAAATAGATATATTTGTGGCTGAACAGTCAGCGAGACACTCAAAATGTTTATTTTTTTGGAAAAAGGGCAAAAAGGTGGATTACACCCAGATTTGAACCGTGAAAGAGGAAAACCACAGTTCTAGTTCTCTGGCCTACACCAGAATCTTTTAAACAATTATATTTGTGTCTGAACAGTCAGTGAGACACTCAAACTGTTTTTTTTTTATGTAAAAAAGGCAAAAGGTGGATTACACGCAGATTTGAACCGTGGAAGAGGAAAACCACAGTTCTAGTTCTCTGGCCTACCCCAGAATCTATAGAACAGATATATTTGTGTCTGAACAGTCAGCGAGACATTCAAACTGTTTTTTTTATGGAAAAAAGGCAAAAAGGTGTATTACACCCAGATTTGAACCGTGGAAGAGGAAAACCGCAGTTCTAGTTCTCTGGCCTACAGCAGAATCTTTTAAACAGATATATTTGTGTCTGAACAGTCAGCAAGACACTCAAACTGTTTTGTTTTATGGAAAAAAGGTGGATAACACCCAGATTTGAACCGTGGACGAGGAAAACCACAGTTCTAATTTCCTGGCATATACCAGACTTTTTAAATAGATATATTTGTGTCTGAACAGTCTGCGAGACACTCAAACTTGTTTGTTTTATGGAAAAAAGGCAAAAAAGTGTATAATACAGAGATTTGAACTGTGGAACTGAAAAACCACAGTTCTAGATATCTGGCCAAAACCACACTTCTTTAAACAGATATATTTGTGTCTGAACACTCACAAACACACTCAATTTTTTTGGGGGAGGGGGAAATGCCAAAAGGTTAATAAGATGGGTATTTGTACAGTCTGACTGAGGGAAAAAAAAAAGAGAGAATTTAGATGAAAAAAAAAGGATTTTTCCTGGCCCCTGAGACCTGGGGCTAAGTCTAGCAATTTGAGCAGCAGCAGCACACAGGACTGTAATGCAGTGTTTGTTGGTATAACCACTGCGTCTCCTATACAGCCTGTCTGCCTGCCTGCCTGATATCTGGGATGGATATTAGTCCTCAGAAGGACTGTTTGTTTGATTTTTCAGGCTTTAGAGACCCTACACTACCTATTTCGCAGTATAAATCTCTCCCTAGCTCAGCAGCACTCTCCCTACACTGTCTAATCTGGAGTGACTGTGTCCAAGATGGCAGCGCCCGGTTTTAAATACTCGAGGCGACGCTGTGCGGCCAGCCAATCACTGTAATGCCCACAACCAACATGGCTGCGGCATTACAGTGACTGGCTGGCAATCCCTGCATGTTCATTGGCTCTGTAAAGAGCGCCAAACATGCAGGGCGGAGACCCGAGCTCCCGCTCGAGTAACCCGAAAATGCTCGGTGCTCGTCGAACATCCCGAGTAGAGATGAGCGGTGTTCGACTCGAACTGTTCGCTCATCTCAAATTCGAGTTGTTTTGTGCGGTGTTTGAGCCGTTCGACGGACCCGAACGATTTGCAAAAAATCCGGCTGTTCGAGGTTATGTTCGATAACTGTTCGTGCACCAAAATCGTAACTGGATTTTTTCACAGTAATACTGTTAATCAATGTTAATAGACAGTTTCAGTGTAGAGTGGGCGGGGGGAGGGGCAGGGGATGGATCTCTGCAGAAATAATGCCGATCTCCATTTTTTTTTTTTCTTTCCCTCATTTACAGTGGAGAGGTGCAGTATGTCAGCCTATCAGCAGCGCACACACTCACAGAAGTGCTTTTTTTTCACACAAGCAAGGGCATGTGTCATTGGCTGTGTATGTCACATGTCCTTGCCCTATAAGACCCAGCCATTTTCCCCGTCGCCACCATTTTCTCACAAACGAATTTGCTCTTAAATAGACAGATAGGTTTAGGGAGTAGGGACTAGTTGAAATTGCAGCCCTTTTGAGGGCTAGGTTACAGCAGTTCCTAGCACTTTTTTCCAGGCAGGTCTGTGCCAGTGCTGTGCAAGTGTTTTTCACAGCACTTGGCTAAATCTAGCTAAGCCAATACTTTTGGGCCTCTAGCAGTGTGTGATAGTCAGTGGAGTAGCCTATCTGTGTTGCAAGCTACACCACCTGTGTATCTAATACCAATTTTTTACTGCACCTAGCCCAGTAAATGCTTTTGGGCCTGTAGCAGTGTCTGTTACTCATTGTAGATGCCCATCTGTACCAAGCTACACCACCTTTGTATTTAATAACAATTTTTTACTGCATCTAGCCCAGGAAATACTTTTGGGCCTGTAGCAGTGTCTGTTACTCATTGTAGTAGCCCATCTGTACCAAGCTACACCACCTTTGTATTTAATAACAATTTTTTACTGCATCTAGCCCAGTCAAACCTTTTGGGCCTGTAGCAGTGTCTGTTACTCATTGTAGTAGCCCATCTGTACCAAGCTACACCACCTTTGTCTTTAATATCAATTTTTTACTGCATTTAGACAAGTAAAACCTTTTGGGCATAGCAGCAGTGTCTGGTAGTCAGTGGAGTAGCCCATCTGTACCAAGCTACACCACCTTTGTATTTGATAACAATTTTTTACTGCACCTAGCCCAGTAAATACTTTTGAGACTGTAGCAGTGTCTGGTAGTCAGTGGAGTAGCCCATCTGTACCAAGCTACACCACCTTTGTATTTAATAACAATTTTTTACTGCATCTAGGCAAATAAAACCTTTTGGGCATAGTAGCAGTGTCTGGTAGTCCGTGGAGTAGCCCATCTGTACCAAGTTACACCACCTTTGTCTTTAATAACAATTTTTTTCTGCATTTAGACAAGTAAAAGCTTTTGGGCATAGTAGCAGTGTCTGGTAGTCAGTGGAGTAGCCCATCTGTACCAAGCTACACCATCTTTGTATTTGATAACAATTTTTTACTGCATCTAGTCCATTAAATACTTTTGAGACTGTAGAAGTGTCTGGTAGTCAGTGGAGTAGCCCATCTGTTCCAAGCTACACCACCTTTGTATTTAATATCAATTTTTTACTGCATCTAGCCAAGTAAAACCTTTTGGGCATAGTAGCAGTGTCTGGTAGTCAGTGGAGTAGCCCATCTGTACCAAGCTACACCACCTTTGTATTTAATAACAATTTTTTACTGCATCTAGCCCAGTAAAACATTTTGGGCATAGTAGCAGTGTCTGGTAGTCAGTAGAGTAGTCCATCTGTACCAAGCTACACCACCTTAGTATTTAATAACATTTTTTTACTGCATCTAGCCCAGTAAATACTTTTGGGCCTGTAGCAGTGTCTGTTACTCATTGTAGCAGCCCATCTGTACTAAGCTACACCATCTTTGTATTTTATAACAATTTTTTACTGCATCTAGCCCAGTAAATACTTTTGGGCCTGTAGCAGTGTCTATTACTCATTGTAGTAGCCCATCTGTACCAAGCTACACCACTTTTGTATTTAATAACAATTCTTACTGCATCTAGCCAAGTAAAACCTTTTGGGCATTGTAGCAGAGTCTGGTAGTCAGTGGAGTAGCCCATCTGTACCAAGCTACACCACCTTTGTATTTAATAACAATTTTTTACTGCATTTAGCCCAGTAAATGCTTTTGGGCCAGTAGCAGTGTCTTTTACTCATTGTAGTAGCCCATCTGTACCAAGCTACACCACCTTTGTATTTAATAACAATTTTTTACTGCAACTAGAGAAGTAAATCCTTTTGGGCCTGTAGCAGTGTCTGTAACGCATTGTAGTAGCCCATCTGTACCAAGCTACACCACCTTTGTATTTAATAACAATTGTTTACTGCATCTTGCCCAGTAAATCCTTTTGGGCCTGTAGCAGTGTCTGTAACGCATTGTAGTAGCCCATCTGTACCAAGCTACACCACCTTTGTATTTAATAACAATTTTTTACTGCATGTTGCCCAGTAAATACTTTTGGGCCTCTAGCAATGTCTGTTACTCATTGTAGTAGCCCATCTGTACCAAGCTACACCACCTTTGTATTTAATAACAATTTTTTACTGCATCTAGCCCAGTAAATCCTTTTGGTCCTGTAGCAGTGTCTGTTACTCATTGTAGAAGCCCATCTGTACCAACCTACACCACCTTTGTATTTAATAACAATTTTTTACTGCATCTAGCCCAGTAAATCCTTTTGGGCCTGTAGCAGTGTCTGTTGCTCGTTGTAGTAGCCCATCTGTACCAAAGTACACCACCTTTGTATTTAATAACATTTTTTTCCTGTATCTAGCCAAGTAAAACCTTTTGGGCATAGTAGCAGTGTCTGGTAGTCAGAAGAGTAGCCCATCTGTACCAAGCTACACCACCTTTGTATTTAATAACAATTTTTTACTGCATATTGCCAAGTAAAACCTTTTGGGCCTGTAGCAGTTTCTGTTACTCATTGTAGTAGTCCATCTGTACCAAGCTACACCACCTTTATATTTAATAACGATTTTTTACTGCATCTAGCCAAGTAAAACCTTTTGGGCCTGTAGCAGTGTCTGTTACTCATTGGAGTAGCCCATCTGTACGGATATGCAGCGATACTAAATAACCAATGGTGCCCAAGCTTATGGCCTCCGTATTGGGCAGAACAAGTGCTGACATAAAAACAGACACTCCTGGAACTCTTCCCAATGGTGGTAGCAATAGAAATAAGGGGCGCGCGCCTGGATAATAAAAATATACGCTTCATAACAAAAAACACCAGCCTAGCGCACTTCATTAATAAGATGGCATCATCGTCTCTCCCAGTGCTAGGCCTACTATGCCGGCTAGCATTCCTGTGCCTAAAACACAATGTATGGGTCCGCGCTCGCCACGATGCTGAGGGGTCTATTGCTGCTGCTAGCGCTTTATCGCAATTCGATTGGCAGATTTTCACAGAGCTCCTCCCCAACGCCCACCCATCGGGCAACAGTTGCCCACCCTCCCTATGGGATCTAGTGGCGAATAGTTGATGCCATTAATCAGAGCGTCAGTTGCCCCATCGACGTGGCAAGCATACGGTACGGCATGGGAAGAGTGGACACGACTATTAGCAGGCAGACGGGTTGACCAATGTGAACAAGCCAGATTACAAGTCACCATAGAATTTCTCCACCAGCTAATGATGAGGGGCATATCACTGGCATCAGCGCAGCGGTGTCTGACCGGAGTAGCATTTCACTTCCAACTACTGAATTGGGGAGATGTGACAAAGAGATTCATCATCCGACAATCCATAAAAGGGTGGAAAAGGGGTCAGCCAAGTCAAGAGTGTAGACGTCCCGTCCCGTGTCACTAAAACTGATTTCTCACATCATATCCCTAACACCATTAACATGACACTCACAATTTGAACGAACACTACTGTCTACTGCATTTGCGATCGCCTTCTTTGGAGCGCTATGCATAAGCGAATTAGTCCCTCAATCCAAAATTACCTACAGTGGAGGCTTATTACACCAGGACATAGTCATAGCCAATAATGCAAAACGTCTACGCATACGCAAATCGAAACGGTTCCAGCGGGCAGGGGCACTTGGGTACTTCTACAACCCACAAACGGTACACTGAGTCGGGTAACAATAGTAAAAACATATATAACCATCAGATCACAAAGTAATTTCTTCCTATCACTCATTGATAGAAAGCCATTATCAAGATACCAGTTCCAAGCTATATTTAATAAATGCCTAACATCGGCAAGGAACCACCCCAAAGATTACAGGACACTCTCATCCCGCATAGGCGCGGCCACGGAAGCAGCAAGAGCAGGACCGTCAGAAACGGAAGTTCAGAGGATAGGGAGATGGCGATCCACGTGTTTGGCGAGATACATGAGATCGGACTTGTTATCATAACGTGGTTTGTTTCTTCTACAGGTGACACTAAGCCAACAGTGTGGGTGATAGGCCACTCACATATATATTGGGCAGAAAAAAGGGCGAAAGTCCACCCAGGCGGGAGGAAATTAGAGTTTCATAACACATATTTCAACTGGAGAGGTATTAGAGGCCTGCAATGGCCACAGGTACTAATGGAGGTTATCAAGGTAGGGAGAGAGGCAAGAGGTCCGGTCATCTTAGTTATACAGGCAGAGGGAAACGACCTAGGTCATCACAAGAGCGCATAACTAAAGGCAATAATGAAACTAGACACTGAGCGCTTCAGAGAATTTTTCACAAAACTAACTATAGTATGGTCAGAGATTGTGCAGATAGCGGTATGGCAAGGTGCGCGAGACATCACGGCCATCGAACGGACAAGGCGGGTAATAAATATTCGAATGGCAAAATTTAGAAGAGACAGAGGTGGTATAGTGATACGACACTGACAACTGGAAGGAGATAAAGCAGGCCTCATACGGCCCGAAGGTGTTAACTTAATGGATATTGGACTGGACATATTCCTGTCAGGACTCCAGGACGGAGTGGAACAAGCATTAAGAGTGATGGATGGGGGTCAGAGTCCTGCATACGAGTACGCAGGATCCTCCGTGGCCTGGAAATAGAAAGGACATGTTGGAGAGTTACACTTGTTGGCCAACTTGCCGGTGTGGAGACTCAGGGCATGCTGCAACAAGCTGAATTATTTTAGAAATAAAATGCCTTTCTAATGGACTGAGTATAAAGAGTTAATAAAGCTGTGACCGATCCTCACCCATCCAGTTGTAAGAGTTACATTATTGTATTGTCAAGGAAAGGGGGGCGGTAAGGGGGCTGAGCTTCTGGGTTTGGTTGGGTGTCCCCACAGTCCGCCTAGGCTAGATGCAGTTAAAAATTCTTATTAGATACACAGGCGGTGTAGCTTGCTTCAGAGCTGGGCTACTACGCTGACTAGCAGACATTGAAGCTTTGGAGCAGACCTCTGAGTAAACAGTTCTTCAGACTCAACCATCTGTGTTACCTCAAGCCATAGTGTATGTAGTTTCTTATGGTTAAAAGGGGGGGGCGACCCAACTCACCTGGAATTGATGATGCCAACGTCACGTAAAGCACAGCAAGGGGACTCCAAAAAGAGTCTCCATTTTTTCCAAAAATTGTGGCACAGACAGCACCTAAGTGGCATCAATTGCCCCACAGTTGATTAAAACGGTTGGTGAGGTGATTTTACCAAATCCTCAAGCTTTTAGTCTCCCCAGGATGACACAGGGGTAGAAAAGTCCTTGCGGATCCATGATTTGTTCATCTTTATGAACGGGAGTCTGTCTACATTCTCAGTGGACAGCCGCGTGCGCTTATCTGTCAGCACACCACCAACAGCGCTGAACACACGTTCAGAGAGAACGCTGGCTGCAGGGCATGACAAGATCTCCAAGGCGTGAGTGGCGAGCTCCGGCCATTTTTCAAGATTGGAAGCCCAAAATGAGCAAGGGTACAGTGACACAGTCATGGCTTCGATGTTCACTTGGAGATACTCCTGTACCATCCTCTCTAGGCGCTGACTATGTGTCAGACTTCTTGTCTCCTGTGGCCTTGCAAAGGATGGTCTAAAAAAGTGGTGAAATGATTCCACAAAATTGTTGTTACCAGCAGAAACTGTGTTACTGTTACGGTTTGAGTGATGGAGACTCGACAGTCCCACGGTTGGCAAGTTGGAACTGTGAGATTCACTACGTGCACCACTGGTGTTTTGTGGAAAAGCACATGTAAGATTCTGCAGCAGCGTTTGCTGATACTCCTGCATGCGTGAATCCCTTTCTATGGCAGGAATTATCTCGGCAAATTTACTTTTGTACCGGGGATCTAAGAGTATGGCAACCCAGCAGCTGGGATTATTTCGAATTCTGACAATCCGAGGATCATGTTGCAGGTAGTGCAGCAAGAAGGCACTCATGTGTCTTGAGCATCCAGGAGGACCAAGTCCTTGTTGTGTTGGTAGCGAGGTAAGAATCATGCTTCGTTCCTCTGCCCTCTCCCCCAAACCTCGCACAACAGAAATGTGATCAAGGTCTCCCTCATCTGATGAGTCTTCCATGCACATCGCCAGTTCGTCCTCCACTTCTTCCTCGGCTCCTGCACCTTCCTCAACAGTTTTGCTGCTACCATGCGCCCTGATTAAGCCCTCTCCCCCACCCTCCCATGCCTGCCGCCTTGGTGTTGCCGACCGTCTGGACCTTGGAGATGTTATCCCTTCCGCATACGACTCCTCCTCTACTTCCTCCACCTCCTCTTGTCCCAGCACCTGACTCCGAATTCTGTGTAACGTGTGCTCCAGCATGTAAATCACCGGAATAGTCATGCTGATAATGGCATCGTCAGCACTAAACATCTTCATCGCCATTTCAAAACTGTGCAGAACGGTGCATAGGTCCCTGATCTGAGACCACTCCTGCAGCATGATTTGCCCCACCTCTGGATCTCGTTGGCCCAGGCTATACATCAGAACGTATTGCACCAGGGCTTGTCGGTGCTGCCACAGTCGCTGCAACATGTGCAGAGTTGAATTCCACCGTGTCGGCACATCACATTTCAGCCGGCGAACTGGCAGGCCCAACGACTTCTGTAGAGATGTAAGTCGTTGAGCTGAGGGATGCGAACGGCGGAAGTGAGCACACAGCGACCGTGCCCTCTGCAGAAAGCCATCTAGTCCGGGATAGTGGGCGAAAAATTGCTGAACAACCAGGTTCAACACGTGAGCCATACAAGGCACGTGTGTGACATTGCCCCAGCAAAGGGCCGCACCCAGGTTTGCAGCATTGTCGCACACGGCCTTCCCTGGTTGCAGGTCCAGTGAAGACAACCATTCATGAAACTGGGTCTCCAAAGCTGACCACAACTCCACAGCTGTGTGACTCGCATTTCCCAGACACTTCAAAGTAAACACCGCCTGATGCCATTGAGCCCTTCTGCCAGCATAGTAAGGAGGTGTGCAGGATTCCATCTGCGCAGTTAGAAAGTGGGTGGCATTACCAGACAGGCTTTTTGTGCAGGTGGAGGACCGAGAGGAGGTTGAGGAGGCAGAGGCAGTGGAGGAAATTCTAGATAAGGAGGATTGACGCACAACTCGAGGGGACGGCAAGACTTGGACAGCAGCCCCTTGTCCTCCTGTCACCATAGTTACCCAGTGCCCAGTCAGCGACATGTAACGCCCCTGTCCATGCCTACTCGTCCAAGTGTCTGTGGTGAAATGCACCCTGTCACACACAGAGTTTCTCAAAGAAGCGGTGATGTTGTGTGCGACATGCTCGTGTAGCGCAGGCACACCTTTCTTTGAGAAGTAGTGCCGACTGGGCATCTGGTACTGGGGCACTGCGACGGACATAAGGTCTCGAAAATCCTCTGTGTCCACCAGGCGGAAAGGCAGCAATTCTGTAGCCAACAGCTTGCAAATGGTGAAATTCAACCTCTTAGCTTTGTCATGGCTAGGAGGAAATGGTCTTTTACTTGTCGACATCTGAGGGACCGAGGGCTGGCTGTTGTGCTTAGACGGGGTTGAGTAGGGTGTCCCCGGCAAACTGCCAGTCTGTGAGGAAGATGCAGGCGGAAAAGTTAGGTTGCCTTGATCCAAAGGTGGTGTTATCGATGTCGGAGAGCGCTCAACACCAGCTGGTGTTTCCACTTCCAAATGAAATGATGACCTGCCAATCATACTGGCTGTTGCGGGTAAAGAGGTGGCAGGTCTGCGTCCATATACATGTGTGACTGCTGTCCCCCCAGTCACAGAGGATGAAGAGGCCGCAGATGCACAAGATGGGGCAGACGGTGGTTGGCCCGGCCTGCTAGGCCGCATTGTAGCACAGTGAGCTTCCCACTGCAACTTATGCTTCATATCCTTGTGACGGTTCATGCATGAAGTACTCAAACTATGGATTTTTTGGCCTCTACTTAGCTTTTGGTGACAAATATTACAGATAACACGAGTTGGGTCATCCTTATTTATCTAAAAAAATGCCCAGGCTATGCAAGGCTTAGAGCCCATGCGACCTGAAGAGCCACCACGACTTGTGGTCAGAGGAAGAGTTATGGTTGAGGATGCAGTTGTTGACGTGCTTCCAGTACTCCGTCTCTGTCCAGGAAGGCGCAACCTAACCTCGTCGTCAATAGCATCCTCCTCCACCTCCTCTGCTGACCTCATAGACTGGCTGACTGTGGGTTGACAGTAAGTGGGATCTCCAACCTCATCATCATCACTCTGTGTGTTCTCACACCCGTAATCCTCAAAGCCAACCTCTTCCTGCCCTGATCGAAAAGTCAAGTTGTCGCTCCAATCAGGTATTTGAGTCTCATCATCGTCTTCATCATTTTCTCCACCAACAGGAGTTACAGTTTGGGAACGAGGGTCTACATTATGCTCAGAACCTTCTTCATCTGGTCCTGGATCCGACTCATAAAGATTCTGGGCATCAGTGCAGATCATTTCCTCGTCTGGATTAACAGAAGCTCTCGAGTAGACCTCCGTTTCCCATGCTATAGTATGAGTAAACAGCAGTGCAGATTCAACCATCTGTGTTACCCCATACTCAGATGGGCAGCTGGAGACTTGGGTGCTGTGAGGAAGCAAGTGTGATTGGGGTGACACCTCTGAGGACTGGAGTATTTGTGATGTTGAAGTTGAGGTGGAGGAGAGCCCACTTGAAGGAGCACTTGATATCCGTTGAAGCACCTGCTGTTTTTGTGCCTCATCTGGAATTTGTAGCGATGGGCATGTCCGTAAGAAAGGGATCGTATCACATTGTCCACGAAAAGAAGTAGACATCTTAGTTAGGCTGGAAGATGGTATTTCTTCTGCAGATGTTACAACCCCCCCCACTGCGGGGGGGCTCGACCCACCAGCGGACAGGCATCAGTATTGGGAGAGGGGGGCTGGCCGTCAGGGTCCACCACGGCTCTGGCACAAACCCGGCGACACGGAGGTCGCACGGGCAGGAACGGACTGGCCTTGTCGGCTTCGCACTCCAGCGTAGTCCCTCTGCCCGCTCACGCCCGTAACCTCAAAGGGATGCGCAAGCGGCTTTTCTTTCCAGGGCTGTCCCCCGCCCAGCAGGAATGTGGGGGAGCTCAGGTAGGCCTTCCACTGTACTCCCTTACCTCCCTTGCCCTCTTTCCTTCTTCCGTTCTCCATCTAACCCCTCGGCTCTGTGGTGTCCGCTCTCCCTCCAGCTCTCTCCTTCTCACAGGTGGACTACCGCATGTATTCACACTGTGGCGAATCTTTTGGGCCCAGGCATAAGAAGTTGTCGAGGTAATGGATAATATGTGCCCCCTTAGAAACGTCCATTACAACCCATTCGAGGAAGCAACTAAATGCCTCAAATAGTGAGCAGGATCTGGACCACCCCATGGGCAAACAGCGATCTATTCAATATGCTCCTTCCCAGAAGCAGCCCAATAGGTGGACACTATTGGGAGACACAGGTAGTAAGCAACCGGAACGCCGCATCAATGTCTGTTTTGGCCATTAGGGTCACCCTTCCCAAATTCTTAATCCGTCTGATGCCTTGTCAAAGGATTTACAGTACTGTACTTGGTTCCGCGTCGATGTTGTCGTTTACTGAGCTGCCCCTTGGATATGACAAATGGTGGATTAGTCCGAATGTATTGGGTTCAGCTTTTGGCACTACTCACAATGGGGATACCACTACGTCTTGTAAGGAAAGTGTTCTGAATAGAACCGCCATTCTACCTAAAGATATTTCTTTTTTTAATTTTCTTGTCACGACGTCAGGGTGTTGGTAGGCTGATTTTAGATTTTTACTCCAGCCTTTCTTGATTTTAGAAGGGCATGACATGCCTATATCTGTGTCTCCCCCTCCTTTTACTCCTCCACCTCTTTTCTTTTCGCATGACTATATGTACTTGTCACTTTTCCATGTGTAAATTGTGTCTTCTGAGCAGTTTGTCAGCTTTTGGACACCTTTGAAGGTTTTCTGTGTTTCTATGTGTTTTTGTTTGCCTGCCATTGGTTTTAACGGTGTTCGACGAACAGTTCGACGAACAGTTCGGCGAACACACCGGTGTTCGACGAACCGAACCGAACCCAAACACTACGGGGGTGGCTCAACTTTAATCCCGAGTAGTGAGATGCTCGGGCGAGTACCGAGCAGTGTCGAGCATGCTCGCTCAACACTAACCTTCACCTGCAGAATTCCTGCATCCTGTTCACAGCTTGGAATTATATCTATAATACTAGCTTCTGTTAGATGTAGTTTAGTTACAATTACCTATGTGGTGCCTGCGCAGAGTCTCATAGAACAATGGTTACCAGAGCTTAGACTGCAGTGGGCACAATAAATTGCACATTTGCATGGGGATTGAAGAATAATTATTAGAGATGAGAAAATTGATTCGATATAAATAAAATTCAGGATAAAGTTTTATGAAATTTGCTGGTCCTGGTCAATTTGAACAATTTGAAATTCAATTTGTGTGAATCATCATAAAATGCCCACTTCCATTTCAAACGTTGACGAAGACTCCATCAGCGAGAGAAGTCTCACATGACCACAGGCTTGGTTGCATGGGCTTCTCAAAAATGCCTTGCTGCTATTGCATCACATGGTTTAACAGCCAATCCGAAGGGACTATTATGCCTGTATAAAAGCTGAGGCAGGGAAAGCAGCAGTCATTGTGAGAACACCAGAGCTTACAGCTCAGCAGTAGAAATAGTAAGCGAAAACTCTAAAACATTGTACAAATATTCCAGGCAGTATTTTGTTGCAAAACTGCAACACTGAAGAATACAATTAGAGCAATCTGTGAATAATACAGTTATTTAATTGATAGGGACAAAGAAATAGAAGATTAATCAGTAATATGGTATAGCTGGCATTTTTCCCTGCTGCATTTTATTTACAAGTACAGTGGTGGCCAAAAGTATTGACACCCCTGCAATTCTGTCAGATAATACTCAGTTTCTTCCTGAAAATGATTGCAATCACAAATTCTTTGGTATTATTATCTTCATTTAATTTGACTTCAATGAAAAAACACAAAAAGAATTGTCCTAAAGCCAATTTGGATATAATTCCACATCAAACATAAAAAAGGGGGTGGACAAAAGTATTGACACTGTTTGAAAAATCATGTGCTGCTTCTCTAATTCGTGTAAATAACAGTACCTGTAACTTACCTGTGGCAACTAACAGGTGTTGGCAATAACTAAATCACACTTGCAGCCAGTTAACATGGATTAAAGTTGACTCAACCTCTGTCCTGTGTCCTTGTGTGTACCACATTGAGCATGGAGAAAAGAAAGAAGACCAAATAACTGTCTGAGGACTTGAGAAACCAAATTGTGAGGAAGCATGAGCAATCTCAAGGCTACAAGTCCATCTCCAAAGACCTGAATTTTCCTGTGTCTTCCGTGTGCAGTGTCATCAAGAAGTTTAAAGCCAATGGCACTGTGGCTAACCTCCCTAGATGTGGATGGAAAAGAAAAATTGACAAGAGATTTCAACGCAAGATTGTGCGGATGGTGGCTAAAGAACCTCGACTAACATCCAAACAAGTTCAAGCTGCCCTGCAGTCCGAGGGTACAACAGTGTCAACCCGTACTATCTGTCGGCTTCTGCATGAAAAGGGACTGTATGGTAGGATACCCACTTCTTACCCCGAGACATAAAAAAGCCAGGCTGGAGTTTGCCAAAACTTACCTGAGAAAGCCTAAAACATTTTGGAAGAATGTTCTCTGGTCAGAAGAGACAAAAATAGAGCTTTTTAGGAAAAAGCATCAACATAGAGTGTACAGGAAAAAAAAAGAGGCATTCAAAGAAAAGAACACGGTCCCTACAGTCAAACATGGCGGAGGTTCCCTGATGTTTTGGGGTTGCTTTGCTGCCTCTGGCACTGGACTGCTTGACCGTCTGAATGGCATTATGAAGTCTGAAGACTACCAACAAATTTTGCAGCATAATGTAGGGCCCAGTGTGAGAAAGCTGGGTCTCCCTCAGAGGTCATGGGTCATCCAGCAGGACAATGACCCAAAACACACTTCCAAAAGCACTATAAAATGGTTTGAGAGAAAGCACTGGAGACTTCTAAGGTGGCCAGCAATGAGTCCAGACCAGAATCCCATAGAACACCTGTGGAGAGATCTCAAAATGGCAGTTTGGAGAAGGCACCCTTCAAATATCAGGGACCTGGAGCAGTTTGCCAAAGAAGAATGGTCTACAATTCCAGCAGAGCATTGTAAGAAACTCATTGATGGTTACCCGAAGCGGTTGTTCGCAGTTATTTTGGCTAAAGGTTGTGCAACCAAGTATTAGGCTGAGGTTGCCAATACTTTTGTCTGGCCCATTTTTGGAGTTTTGTGTGAAATGATCAATGATTTGATTTTTGCTTCATTCTCTTTTGTGTTTTTTCCTTGCAAGCAAATTAAATGAAGATAATAATACCAAAGGATTTGTGATTGCAATCATTTTCAGGAAAAAACTGAGTATTATCTGACAGAATTGCAGGGGTGCCAATACTTTTGGCCACCACTGTATATGTTGCAGTTTTTTTGTGTTTTTTTCATTTTTCATGAGTTTATTTTAGAAAGCAGCAGCAGCATAGCACAATACTTTTACAGAAAAAAAAATCTGAAATCAATGTCAATAAGATATTCTTTTTGCTTGTCACAAGCGGATCTACTGAGTTTTTGAATTTCTTGTACAATACTTTTTGTGAATGTAAAAATAATTGTTTTTTACAAATACAAAAGAAAATTCCTCAAAATCCAGACTTTTATCTGTTACTGTCTACCTAACAAAGTGTGCTTCAAAATAATTTTTTGTTGCTATTCTATGAATCAAATTGTACAGCCATACAAGGCACACCAATATAGCGATTTATTGCAGGTAGTGATAGGCGAACACTAAATTGTTCGAGTGCTCGATGCTCAGGTCGAGTAAATTGGAATGCGTGGGAGCTCGATCTGAGCAACGAGCCCAATGTAAGTCTATGGGAAAATCGAGCATTTTTCAGGCTCCCCACCCCCGGTTGGTCTGCAGAGGACCTAAAAATTGCCCAAATCGATGGGAACAGTGCTCAAATAACATGGGAACAGCATGGGGAAGACCCCTGGAAGAATTTCTGACTCCCAGTTCACTGCTGTCAACAAAGTTGTCAGAGGTATTATGCCACTTTTACAGACTCACAATAAAACATACAAAAATGAAAACAAAATGGATTTTCCTGGGAAATATGTTAAGGAACATCCTTTCCAGGGTAATGACTTGTATATAAGGCAAAATGAATATACAAAAACAAAAATTCTCCTCCACACCTTGGGCTATGTTCACACGTAGCGTTTTTGATGCGTTTTTGCATTTTTGCATTGCTTTCAACCAAGACAAATGCATTCACTGGGAAATGTCATTTTAACATTTTACAACCTTATCTGGCTATGTGGTGTGTGACACATCATCCGACACATCCTGTTTAATTTATAATGGAGGGACTCTGAAAGTCACAAAGCCTATTTTTATACGGCCATCAGGCGGCCCTTACTATTCTTAAAGGGCGAGCAATCGGCCTTCGCTATTGTTAGAGAGCCATCAGCCGGCTATGCTTTGCTGTTCCCACTATTAACGAGTGGGTCTCCTATACTGTTATTGCATATGCAGTGACTGCAAGGGCTGCCAAAAATTTGGAGGCACTCCAATGCCCCTTGAAAGAGACATAAAGGTCGGAGAGCCTCCTTAAACCATTGTTCCTATTATTAGGAAGTGGGTCACCCATAGTGGTTTCCTATGCTGGGAGTGCAAAAGCTGCCAAAAATTTGGAGGCACTCCAATGCCCCTTGCAAGACACGTAGAGGTCGGAAAGCCTCTTAAAACCAATGTTCCCATTATTAGGAAGTGGGTCTCCCATAGTGTTTGCCTATGAAGTGAATGCAAAAGCTGCCAAAAATTTGAAGGCACTCCAATGCCCCTTGCATGAGACATAGAGGTCAGAGAAGCTCCTAAAAACAATTTTCCCATTATTAGGAAGTGAGTCTACCATAGTGTTTGCCTATGCAGTGAATGCAAAAGCTGCCAAAAATTTGGAGGCACTCCAATGCCCCTTGGAAGAGACATAGAGGTCGGAGAGCCTCCTAAAAACAATGTTCCCATTATTAGGAAGTGGGTCTCCGATAGTGTTTGCCTATGCAGTGAATGCAAAAGCTGCCAAAAACTTGAAGGCATCCCAATGCCCCTTGGAAGAGATGTAGAGGTCGGAGAGTCTCCTAAAAACAATGTTGTCATCATTAGGAAGTGGGTCTCCCATAGTGTTTGCCTATGAAGTGAATGCAAAAGCTGCCAAAAATTTGAATGCACTCCAATGCCCCTTGGAAGAGACGTAGAGGTCGGAGAGCCTCCTTAAAACAATGTTCCCATTATTAGGAAGTGGGTCTCCCATAGTGTTTGCCTATGCAGTGAATCCAAAAGCTGCCAAAAACTTGAAGGCATCCCAATGCCCCTTGGAAGAGATGTAGAGGTCGGAGAGTCTTCTAAAAACAATGTTCCCATCATTAGGAAGTGGGTCTCCCATAGTGTTTGCCTATGAAGTGAATGCAAAAGCTGCCAAAAATTTGGAGGCACTCCAATGCCCCTTCCAAGACATGTAGAGGTCGGAAAGCCTCCTAAAAACAATGTTCCCATTATAAGGAAGTGGGTGTCCCATAGTGTTTGCCTATGAACTAAATGCAAAAGCTGCCAAAAATTTGAACGCACTCCAATGCCCCTTGCAAGAGACAAACAGGTCGGAGAGCCTCCTAAAAACAATGTTCCCTTTATAAGGAAGTGGGTCTCCCACAGTGTTTGCCTATGCAGTGAATGCAAAAGCTGCCAAAAATTTGGAGGAAGTCTAATGCCCCTTGCAAGCCACGGTAAGGTGATATGGTAGATATGGTGGTAAATGATAAGGTGATGGAGGATGAGAAGAGGGAGGGGGGCAAGAGCAAATAGACAAAATCAGGAAGCATATTCACATGTCTGGGTGTGAAGACAGAGGTGCATGGGAATAGAATTAGACCTCCCAAAAGAAGACACTCTTTTTGAGTTTAGGTTACGCTGCTATCATTCGGTGGTGTTGAGAAGTCTGGCCCAATCCAGCCCTTGTTCATTTTTATAAGAGTCAGCCTGTCAGCATTTTCAGTTGACAGGCGGAAGCGCCTATCGGTTATAATTCCACTGGCGGCACTAAAAACCCACTCTGATAAAATGCTAGCGGCAGGGCAGGCCAGGACCTCCAAGGCATAGAAAGTCAGTTCATTCCACATGTCCAGCTTGGATACCCAGTAATTACAGTATAAGGCACAGAGGAATCATGGAGGACATTGGTGTGGTCGGCAAGGTAATCCCTCACCATCTTTCCAAACTTTGCACTCTATGTAAGGGTACCCTGCACCTCAGGGCCTGTAAGATGGGAGGGTCTGAGAAAACTGTCTCAGTACTTTGACAGCGTTCCCCTGCCTCTGCTGGATTGGAGTTGTGTCTCTCTCGCTTGTACTCCTTGGTTGTCCAAGGAACTGTGCCTTCTGCCGCCAGCGTTTTCAGATGGGAATTTTTTTAATAATTCCGCAACAAGGGCCTTCTAGTACTGCCCCATTTTAGTAGACCTGTCTCCCTCGGGAATAAGAGACAGAAAGTTCTCCTTGTAGCGTGTGTCTAGAAGTGTCACCAAACAGTAATGACTGTGACCCAAAATTTGGAGAACGCGAGGGTCATGGGAAAAGCAGCGTAACATAATCTCAGCCATGCGTGCCAGACTGCTAGCCGTCAAGAATTCCATGTCCTCACCAAGAGGATGACTGACCATGCTCTCGTCCTCCTTTTTCTCCTCCCTGTGCTCAGGCAATCCACACTGAACAGACGGAATGACAGTTGTGCAGGTAGTACCGTCTATAGCGCATGAAACTAGCTCCTTCTCCTCCTCTTCCTCATTGTCACACAATCCACGTTGGGAATATATGAGGCTGGGCTGTGTATAATCACACTGTATGGTTCCTTGCTCCATCTCATCGTGCTCCACCTGTAATGCATCCTCTTTGATTGTGAGCAGAGAAAGTTTCAGAAGACAGAGAAGTGGGATAATTGTTAGAACCCTCCTGTTAGTTTTTGCTATCTTGTGTTTTGCGGTCACGTGACCTGCTGCCTGTTTATTCCAGCTCCGCCCTTCTGGCTTTGCTGGACTTCAGTGTTTTTTGCCTGTCTCTCTAGCCAGGTGCTTCGGTGCCTATCTCTGTCTAGTTTGCTTGGTCCTCTGGGACCTCTAGTACTTTTTGTCAGTTTGTCTTTTTGCTCTGCAACAACTTCTGTTAGGAGGTGTCCCATTTTTGTCCCAGTCCTTAGTCCTTTTAGGGACCCCTCCCTTTAATCTATAGGTCTCTGTTCAGACTAGCCGAGGACGAAGGCGGGTGTGTTCACAAGGAACAGGCTGCCCGCTACATCGTAGGGATCCAGCTTAGTCTTACTGTAGGGACAGCTTTTCCCATTCTTTCCTTAGCTTATGTTGCAGATCATAACAATAAGTCCAGCCCAAAAAAAAAACAAAAGGAAAGAAATTCGGGGATCAATATGGTTTCCATCCAGGAGTTGGCTCAAAGCCTGCAGGGATTGTCTCTGGAGGTGGCCGAGCTTCAGCAACACGTGAGTAGCAGTCCTGGAGCGCATTTTGTGGAACCGAAGGTCGGACTGCCTGATATTTTTTATGGTAAACAGCAAGATTTTTTTTTTCTTTAAAAATGCTTGTTTGTTATATTTTCGTTTGAGACCGAGGTCCTCTGGGAATGAATCACAGCGCATTGGTTTTATTATGTCACTTTTGCGCAAAGAACCACAGGGGTGGGCCTTTTCTCTCCAACCTAATGATCCATGTTTAAGTTCTGTTGAGGATTTTTTTTCTGCTATGGGGCTATTATATGATGATCCTGATCGAATCTCATCTGCTGAATCAGAACTTAGACGTTTGCATCAGGGGTCAGATGATGTTGAAATTTATTGCACACACTTCGGGAGAATGGAATTCTGAATGCTCAAGATGATGCTCCATCTAACACTCCCCATGGGAGGTTGTTCGTGCCTAGAGCCTTTAGGAGAGATTTGTTTGTGCAGTGTCATGAGTCTCGGTTGGCAGGTCATCCAGGAGTTTCGGAGACTAAGAGACTTATCAGTCGCAGTTTTTGGTGGCCTGGATGGCAGAAGGAAGTCATCAAGTGGGTGCGTCAGTGTACTGTGTGTGCTAGGTCAAAGGCTTCACATACTCCTGCTGTGGGGTTGCTTTGCCCTCTGGAGGTTCCGAGTGCACCTTGGACGCATCTCTCTATGGATTTTATTACCGATCTTCCTGTGTCTGAGGGTTTTACTGTCATCTGGGTGGTCGTAGACCGTTTTAGTAAGATGTGTCATTTGGTTCCATTCATTAAGTTGCCCTGCGCCAAGACACTCACTAAGGCGTTTGCTAAGGAGATTGTCAAGCTCCATTGCGTTCCCACGGATATTGTTTCTGATAGAGGACCTCAGTTTGTGGCTCGCTTTTGGCGTGCTTTTTGTGACAGGTTGGGAGTCCATTTGTCATTTTCATCTGGTTATCATCCTGAGTCTAATGGACAGACTGAAAGAAAGAACCAGGATGTTGAACAGTTTTTGCATTGTTTTGTGGCGGACAATTAAGAGGTGTGGTCTGAGTTTCTGCCTCTCGCAGAATTTGCTCTTAACAATCATACATCCTCCTCTGCTGGGTGTTCTCCTTTTTTTTGTTGCACTGGGAGACATCCATCTCTTGGTTCGTTCTCCAAATTGGGGTCAGTGGTGCCGGAGGAGGAGAATTTTTCCGGTGATTTGGAGAGAGTTTGGACAAATGTATGTTGTAACCTGCAAGAGGCTAACAAGAAGTCCAAGAAATATTTTGACAGGAAACGTAAAGAGGGTTTGTTTACTGTGGGTGACATGATTTGGTTGTCCTCGAAGAACTTGCGGTTGAGGATTCCCTCTAAAAAACTGGGTCCTAAATTTGTGGGTCCATTTAAAGTGCTTCAGGTTATTAACCCTTCTGCTGTCAGGTTGGATGTCCCTACTTCCTGGAAGATTAATTCTGTGTTTCCTTGTTGAAAAAGGCTGACGTTTCTAATAGGGACGCCACTGTCACAGTTCTTCCTGCGGTGGAAGATGGTGAATATGAAATTTCTCGTATTTTGAATTCAAGATGGCATAGAGGAATATTACAGTATCTTGTCTCCTGGAAGGGTTTCGGTCCCGAAGACAACTCCTGGCTCTCCTGACATCCTCTGTGCTGCTGTAGCTGGCTCTGCAGACATTCTCTCTGCTGCTGTGGCTTGCTCTCCTGACATCTTCTGTGCTGCTGTGGTTGGCTCTCCTGACATCCTCTCTGCTGCTGTGGTTGGCTCTCCTATCATCTTCTGTGCTGCTGTTGCAGGTCCTCTAGAGAGGGCTGTGTACATTTGATTAATTGATGTAGATGAGAGAGAGAGCTCACACAGAGTCCAGCTGACAGAGGAGTCCCTGCACTCCCAGCAGGGGAATTCCCTGCTTCAATGTAGTGTACCGCTCAGAATCAAATGAGCTTATTACAGGGACCAGTGATAGATATATGTAAATGTGGGTACACCAGTGCCAATCATAGGGCAAAAAATGACCAGGTGCAAAATAACTACATTGACAAGATAATCTGAAGCAAAAAAAGAAGAACGAGACAATGTCATATGGAAATGCACACCTATGAGTCAATAGTGTTAAATAAAAAAAATCCAAAAGTGCACATTAATAAATTTTGGAATTTTTTGATTTAACACTATTGACTCATAGGTGTGAATTTCCTTATTACATTGTCTCTTTCTTCTTTTTTTCTGCATATTACAGGGACCAGAGCACTTGAGCAATACTCAGCAGTGCTCGGTACTCGATCTAGCAACCAAGTTCTCGATCGAGTATCGAGCAGTCCAAAGCATGCTCAACCGTCACAAGATTCCAACTTTTATTTCTCTGATTGCTTTTCTCAGGCAATGCACTGCATAGTTCTCATGCATTGCAATACATATCAGCTTTACACTGTCAGAACGCTTGTTAGATCCTGCTGTTGGTTGAGTTTAACAGGCCATCATAGTTGGCAGACTCAGAGCTCATCATTTGACCTCTGACTGCCATGAAAACCCTCGGGTGCCGAAGACGAGAGAGTAGAAGCCCACTCTTTCTCACCAACTTCTAAATGCCACAATCACTATTAATCGTGGCATCTAGAAGATGACATAATCGGGACCAGAGCCAATTAAGTCCACAGGTCAGAACTATTGCTCTGCACCGGAATCCCAGTTCTTGCAGGAGTCTTGGCACTGCAAGACCACCGATCGTAGAGAAACACCATCACTACACAAAGCCCAGTAAGCGCCAACATTTATTTACTGTTGGCAGTTGTGAAAGGGTTAATGGGAGAATGTGGAGGGCATTATTGAAAACTGTATATGACATATCACGCATCTCAATCACAGCAGGATGATGTTACCCCTAACAGCAGCACTGGCAGTTTGAGTCAGTGTTTTGAACAGAACGGTCTGTCAAATCACAAATAACTAAAAGGAATAATTCTTGGACTTTTTTTAAACATCTGTCAATGCACTCTGCTACTAAATGGGCTTTTGGTTACAGCCGGCTTAAAATCCATTCTTTTGGTGAGGGCACTTTGAGATCACTAAGGATGTGTTTGCATAAAAGAGTTTAAATGGGGTTTGGTACATATAATATAAACAAATATCACATGGAGTGTTTCACGTCACCCGTGATGCTTCCTCAAAAAACAGGGAGTGTTATGAAGGACATTAAATACCCGTAGGCCACATGCTGTTCATTTATATTCTCTGATTTATCCTATATGCTGTGAATAAATGAAGATTTATTCTTCTTTAATTTTTTGAGTACTTCATTGGACCTCCTCTTTAAAGGTATTTCTAAATGCTCCTTCAGATATCTGTACAAATAAGTCCAAGATTGGACTGCAACGCACAAACTAGCAGCAGCTTTCCCAACCTAAACGGGACAGCCTCATAGAATACATGAAGCTGTCACGCTCGGGACTGGAGCTCCAAAGCCAGTCAATGCAGTAGCAGTCAGATCTTGGATTGTAGCGCACGAACATTTGAATGAGCCGTAAGACTGTTCTGTTATTGCTGAGCCTCACTGATGATAATTAGTTGACCATTTGGATTTATACTCGGGGAGCAAGATCAAGCTAATGAATGATCAGTGGCAACATATTTCACTTTTTGGATTGCATCAAGTAGAATATGTTAAGAGTAGAAAAAAATGGATTGTTCAAAGTTCAAATTCCCTGGCTTCGCAGAATTTTCCCCAAAATTTGATTAGCATTGAATAAATAGCCACAACACTCAATACTGGAAAGCATCTAATTGCTTGGATAGGACATACTGTATACAGTGTAATTATTTTAGTTTTTGTAAAGAACAGAGAGTGAGATAAAGAATGATTCCACGTCTACCCTACAAACGTATAAACTGCTAGACCTTCGCCCGGCTATATATACCATTGGGACTCGGTTATCTCTGATATACAAGGTAGCTCTAAAAACTGGGATAGATCATGTGATGTCATAGCTGCAGAAGAAGCCAACGTGGCTGCGCAAAAGTTCATTAGCCCACTCACTGATGACTCAAGCAGTATAGAAAATGGTGACAGGCATGGGTTTGTTTTGCAATTCTCACAAAACAAATTACAAAGTGTTCAAAGCTGCATAGAACCATGAATTTCCAGAAATTCGACTCAAAATCCATACTCTCTAGTTAAGAGTAATGTGCAGGATTTTGATTGTGTTCAACAGTCAACTAACTGATTGTGTCTATGCATAAAGATCATATAATTTCATAATTTTGTCAAGATCATACCATAATTCTTTGTTACTTTAATGTTTAAACAGTGCCTTAATAAGAAGGACATGTTACAGAGAAGGATGTCACCAAAAATATTTTAGCATATGCAATAAATGTTGTAATAAATATTTCTAAAGTATTTTTTTTATTATTATCCTAATTATGTTGGTGCATTACTAGGCAGCTTCATTTAAATGACTGTTTTGTACATTAGCACAAAATGTCACTGTTTTCATGTTGCAGTTCAATGCCTTCACTGCAAACAACAATACATAATCTAAGCTTGGAACGAATACACTCTTTATTTTATAGTCATAACAGGTTTGGATTTTTACTTTCTTATTTTGATTCATCATTCTGAATCCAGAAATATTCAACTCTGCCTGCATTGTCAAGAGTGTTCCTGATGGAAGAATTATTGCTGCGCTGCTTTGTCCTTCCTTTCTCCCTGATACAAATCAGTAAGATACAGTATGAAAGAATATTTGTTTTTACTGAAAATAAAAAAATTGGAACCTGGGAATGTTTTTTTGCAATGTGAAGCTGAGGGCAAATCTTTGATAGTTTATTATTGCCATCTAGTGGTTTATCATAGTCATTTTATATATAACAATTCAGTTTTACATTTTGTGCACTTGTATTTTACACGAATACATACCATGATGAAAAATACTTTTCTTTGCAATGAATGAGATGATATTCAGAGCTGAAATTAACGATGCATGTAATAAGATGCAAATTTAAAAATGTTGCATGTTGAAAACTAGTTATCACCTATCTATAGAAAGGTGTTGTTCTGTGGAAATTTGACTGTAGAGACCTGTACCAATTGGCAGAATGGGTAACTTTTATCCCCCATTAGAAAGGAATGACAGTGCACAAGCTCAACCACTGTACCATTCATTCCCAATGGGGCTGCTGAACGCTGCATTCAGCGCTTGGGAATAGTCCAATACTGAGTAAATATAGTGGCGCTTGGGTGTCCGACCTGAACCATCATTTTGCACTGGGGATGGATAAAAGTTCCCAAACTGGAATAAAAATTTTCTGATCTTGCAATCATGACAGCTCCAAGCGAAGGGACGCCCACTGATCAGCAAGATATTACCAATCCTTGCTTGGGTGATAACTTGCTTTAATCTGATAACCACTTTAAGGGAATTATAAATGAATATAAAACAAAGATTATAGAATTGATTTGATGAAATCGAATGTTATGGAGTTTGCAGGTCCTGACAATTCAATGGAATGGTGGCGCTAATAGGTATGCCCTATATCTGCTGCAAGAGAGGACAACTACCACAGTTGTCTGACGTTTTCAAGATAAAAAATATATATAAAACAACTTGCGCTAGTGTATAGAGTATGAGGCAAGAAATAACAATGAAGATGTTAAAATTGTCTAATTTTATTAAATACGTAGGTTACAAGAAGTTAAAAATCATTGTTTTAAAAGGTGGCTAGAGGGCTAAAAGCAATGGGAGGAGGGAAGATAGTCATGATGGTGGTTTTGAGCACCTTGAGGGGTGCAATTTTTAGATTGGTGTCACTTTTGGGTATTTTCTGTCATAAAGATCCCTCAAAGTCAATTCAAATGTGTTGTGGTCCCTAAAAAAATGGTTTCGTAAATTTTGTTGGAAAAATGAGAAATCGCTGGTCAAATTTAACCCTCATAACTTCCTAACAAAAAAATGTTGGTTCCAAATTTGTGCTGATGTAAAGTAGACATGTGGGAAATGTTATTTATTTACTATTTTGTGTGACATATCTCTCTGATTTAAGGGCATAAAAATTCAAAGTTTGAAAATTGCAAAATTTCCAAAATTTTCACCAAATTTACATTTTTATTCACAAATAAACGCAAGTCATATTGAATACATTTTACCACTATCATGAAGTACAATATGTCATGAAAAAACAATCTCAGAATCAGGGGGATCTGTTGACGCGTTCCAAAAGTTATTACCTCATAAAGTGACAGTGATTAGAATTGTAAAAATTTGCCTGGTCATTAACGTACAAACCACCCTTGGGGGTAAAGGGGTTAATAGGTCAGTTTGTTTTATTCTATTACTATAGTATCTGCTCCTTTCAACATCTAGGAAGGATATTTAAATTCATTTAGTCATTGTTTGATCTCAGAGGCTTCCTGTGTAAAGGTGGACTTCACAGTAGTATTTCTTTTAATTCTAGTTAGTTCTCCTGTAGGAATGGTTTTGATAACTTGTCTAGAATGGCAAGAAGTAGCCAAAAGAGTAGTATTCATTGCCATAATTTTTCTATAACGAGATACAGTAATGTTAGTAGATAAGTTGTTATTAAGAGTGACATCCAAAAAATTAATCGCCAAATTTTATACATCAAAGGTAAATATCAAATAAATTCATATCATTCTGATATGGAAATCATTTCCCATAAGAAAACTTCATTAATTGCAATACTTCATTTGTCATCTATTTAATCACTTGTAAAATCTATGATATCCAATATGTAGGATGTACGCCTAACCCTCTAAAAGTCAGAATTAGAAGGCATTTATGTGATGCCGCTAATACATTAGCATCTAAATGTTCAGCAGCTACGAGACATTTCTCCATAGAACACAATGGAGATACTTCTGCCTGTATGGTTATTGGTATGGAACGGGTTAAAAAACCTCTTAGTGGAGGAGACCACCAGAGGAAATTACTAAATTGTGAATCCTGCTGGACATACTTCTTATATTATTGAGATATCTAGTTACCTGATCTGAGGTGTAGGAGGGTTTTGGGGAAGGGGTCCGGTCAGGTGTGGGTTATCCACATTCCAGATAGACTGCAAGGGAATGAGAGTCGATTTTCCTTCAGTCACGGGAGGTCTTAGTTGCCTAGGGGAGGGAGGGGGGAGAAAAATGGGTTTTTGTACCTGTGTTGGTCGATTGTAGTTAGAAGGTTTGGATGCAGACAAGGGGGCGGCTTCCACTTGTGGAATGAAGGCGATCACCTATATTTAGTGACAAAGGGAGTGGGAAAAAGGTTAATTGGGAATGGTGGTATTTTATAACGAGTACTGCTACAGAGCAGTGATGGAATATATCTGTACAGGTCGAGCCACTTATTTGTTGCTGACTGGTGCTGTTTAGGAGGAGACCCGCATTTAGTGGTTGCAAGGTGCTAAACACTGGTGGGTGTATTCGTGGACCCAGGAGTAGTTAAAGCAAATGGGTTCCTTGCTGGAGTTGAGTGGGGTAGAATTCCTGCAGCACTGGTAGAGGGTGGCTTGTCTTGGTTTTATAGAAGTAGAGGCAGTCCCCTAACCGCTGTTGTTTTATATCCTTGCGTGGGTCAGAGAAAACAAATTGCAGCTTAATCACAGCGTGCATAGAACAGTCCAGGGAGCTGCACATATTGTAACAAGTTGGTAGAATGACTTACGGTTCAGTCGCACTCTCCTTGTCAGTTGTGGACATCCAATGTCAGTGGACCTGTGTGGCTGCCGGTCCGTGTGGCAGAAGAAGCTTCCTCCGCTGTATGAATGAGCACTGGTGGCGTGGTGCAGAGAGGGGAGGGGAGGGGCAGGGTCCCGGACGGAGACCCGCCGCTCTCACCAATCTTTGTGTGTCAGCACTCGGCGGTGCAATAGAGGACCTGCGCGCTTGTGCGCACTGGCTGCTTGAGGAACTGCGTGGCGTCACGTCACGTGGGTGAGTACCGGTTCGGTGGCCTAGGGGGATCAGAAAGGCTGACGCATTTCGGAAACTCCGGTTTCCTTCTTCAGAGCTGATCCCTAGGCACTTGTGGGTCCTTTATAGGTCTATGTGTGGGAGTGTACCAATGGGCAGGTAGCTGTCACTTTTTTTTTTTTTTTCCTTTTTTTATGGCTGTCAATCTTTATTAAGTGCAAAAAGTTCAATTTCTGAGTTCAAACCTCTAGGTTTTAGAGAGTCAAACATAAAGATCCATTTACTCTCCACCCAAGACATTTGTATCAGGTAGTCACCTTTCCGCCATTGTTTTGGCACTTTTTGTATAGCTGTCACCACGGTTCCTGCTATGGAACCCCCATGTTTTTCAGCATAGTCTTTTGAAAGTGGATGTCCGTCAAACTTGTTGGTGATATTCCGTAGGTGTTCATTAATACGCGTGTTCATGGGGCGTTTCTGCCTATGTATAGTTTTTTGCACGGACATTTTAAGCAATAAATAACCCCCTCTGTTGTTCATTTAATGAAATCTGGTATGTTATGTGTTACATCTCTTTCGGCTATTACTTTTTGTTTTTTCATAGTTCGTTGTGCATTTTTGACATGGGAAGAAGCCACAGATATCTTTAGTAAAGGAGAAGGTTCCATTTTTTTTGGGGGGGGGATAATTTTGGACTGTGGGGGCCACAAGATTTCCCAGGTTGCATGCTTTCTTGTATATAAAGCGTGGGTACTTTGGGAGTTCATCACTGATAATCTTATCATTTTGTAGGATACTCCAGTGTTTTTTAATGATTCTCTTTAGTAAATGTGTATTGGAGTTATAGGGTGTTATAATGGGTACATTCAAATCATTAGATGCTACCTGAATCGTTTTAGTGGGGCACTTTAGAATGTTGTCACGTGGGATTTGTTTTACTAGATTTTAGGTTGAGGTGAGGAAATAAGGGTCATATCCTTTATTTTGGAATTTGGTGGTTAGTACTCCTGCTTCCTCCTCAAAGTATTTGGTATCTGAACAGTTTCTATGAAGTCACATAAATTGGCTCTTAGGGATGTTGAATAACCAACTAGGGAGGTGGCAACTGTCCAGGGAGATGTAGCTGTTTGCATCTGTGGGTTTGGTAAAAGTGCGGGTGTGGATCTGATTATCACGTACATGGATATTGAGGTCAAGAAAATTGATTTGTTGGGTACTCGTGGTTGAGGTAAAATGTAAAAAACAGTCATTCTGGTTAATCTCCTCAATGAATTTGTCCAGAGAGAGTTGGTTGCCGAACCAAATAAAAATTATGTCATCAATAAAGCGATGCCATAGGACAAGGTTCACACGCAGCGACCCACCCGGGTAGATGGTGGAGTCTTCCCATTTTCCTATGTACAGGTTTGCATAACTGGGCGCGAACCTGGTCCCCATCGCTGTGCCCCATTGCTGGGTATAGAAGTTCTCCCCGTGTTTGAAGTAATTGTGTGAAAGTATGAAACGCATACATTCACTGATGGATGAAATCTGGTCCTCTGGTAGTTTATTCTGTTTTTTTAGAAACTATGAAGCCACTTGGCATCCTTTTTCATGTTAGATTACCATATATAGTGATGTGATGTCAAGGGTGCCGAGGATGTAGTTTTCCTTCCATGTGACTTGTTTTATTGGCGTAGTACATGTTGACTGTCCTTGATGTAGGCCGGTAGGCATGGGACCAAGTCATGTAGATGGTTGTCAATGTATCTGGAAAGGTTTGCAGTGAGGCACTGTATCCCTGAGATGATGGGTCTTCCTGGTGGATTGGTAAGAGATTTGTGTATCTTAGGAAGATAATAGAACACGGCTAATCTAGGTGATCGGATGTTAATGTAGTCAAATTCCGCTTTATTCATAAAACCTGCTTCTAGTCCCTTTTTAGTAAGTTGTCTCATTTCGTTAGAGTAGGTAGAGGCAGGGTCGTTAGCAAGTACCTTATAGGCTCGTTTGTCGTTAAGTAATCTTAGTGCCTCATTTTGATAATGTTCGCTATCTAGGATGACAATGCCTCCTCCTTTATCTGCAGGGCGTATGATTATGTCATGGTTGTTTTGTAGGGAATTTATTGCCTTTCGTTCAGCCATGCTTAGATTATTTTTCAGTTTTGTGCATCTTTTATCACTGAGTTTACGTATATCGGTAACATGGATAACGTGGATAACCCACACCTGACCAGACCCCATCCCCAAAACCCTCCTACACCTCAGATCAGGTAACTAGATTTCTCAATAATATAAGAAGGCAACCTCTAAAACTTGCCACTAAACAATTCCCTTCCTTTTCTCCATATAAGGGGGATCCTCCGACCTGGTCATCAAAAGACCCTCCAGGTAGCTCATAACTGCCTCTCAACCAGGAAAAACTTCTAGGGCTCCCATCCTGACTGTCTTCCCTTCTCCAATTGCTTTTAGCCCACTAGCCACCTTTTAAAACAATGATTTTTAACTTCTTGTAACCTACGTATTTGATAAAATTGGACAATTTTAACATCTTCATTGTTATTTCTTGCCACATACAGGTTCCAGTAGCAGTGCCAGACTCTGTGATTGATCAATGATATGGTGTAGCTGGCATCTGTCCTGCTGCATTTGAATTGCAATTACACAGCTTTTTTTCTTCATTCTTGCACTTGAAATCAGAATTCGGACAGCATATTAGTTTTTACAGAAAAAAATGTGAAATCACGAACAGTCTGTGGGCTTGCTTGTCTCAAGAAACCGGACTGAGGTTTGCTTTTCTTGGGCAATCTTTTTTGTAAATAAATGTTCTTTTAAAAAGGAAAAAAAAAAATTCCTGGACTAGACAGCCTAGGAATTTACAGGAACTGGAGGCTTTTTGCCAAGAAGTATGGGCAGTTTTAACATCTGAGAAAATAAAGGACCTCATCTACAAAAACTACAAAAGACTTCAAGCTGTCATTGATGTTAAAGAGGGAAATACACGGTATTAAGAAGTGGGGTATGTGAACTTTGATCAGGGTTATTTGGATGTTTTTGGTTGTCATTAAGATTTAAAAAGAAAAAACACAGTAGTTTGACAATAAATGGCTTCACCCAATCAATAAAAATGAGTTAAGAAAGTTTTTTTGTTATCATTCATATTCGCTGAAAAAAGGGCAAGAAAGCAAAGATTCTGCCGGGGTATGTAAACTTTTGAGCACAACTGTATATGGTGAATTTACAAAAAAGGCAAAAAACAGAATACTCAGGGGAGTAGGGTTAATAAAATAAAAACAAAAACTTGTTACTTTTGACCTGGTGACAGGTTTTCTTTAACGCAAAACATTCTTATAAGCACTAAACCTTAAATTGACATTTAAAAATTTATGCTGTGTTAAATATCAATTGAAGATGTGCTTCATGATAATAGCAAGCACTTGAATTGTCAAATAGGCAATTTATACATCTGTAATTCATGTACAATTTAGGGTAATTTGGGTTTCGGCTAGTGCCTTTAAAAAATCACTGTTAGGGAGGCCATTTTTAAAGAAAAATGATATTGCAAGTGTGCAGAAGGCCAAAAAAGGAACAAGTTGCACAACCACAATTAATTCTGCTGGAAACTTCAGTCTAAGGCCAGTCAGAGGAGGATATTAAAAAATCATCTGATTTTTATCCAGTAAACTTTTCCGATTTTCATCTGTATTGCCATGTGAGTGTCCATATTTTACATCAATCTGGCATTCATGTGGCAAACATGTTGCATCTGTATTTATACATCAATTATTTAAAATGCACATGATCAAATACTGTATCAAAGGTTGATAGTGGCAATGTTTATGTTAAAATGAAATGCAATATGGATGATCTGTATGGGATCCAATTTATTTTCTGTATCCATAAACTTGAATGGGTGAATTCCATCCAATATACTGAGGAGAATAATACACGCTAAAAAATTTCATACGAACAGTCCAAATGAATTAGATTGTTCAATGTGATATCCAATTTTTATTCGGACAGCATAAGTCTGTATTATATGCTCATCTGAACGAGTCCTAACAAGAAGCTTGTAAAAAGAGAAATTCCAGGGTAGAAAACTTCATAACAAAATATATTTAAATATTATTCCTTTAAAATATCATGTAGATACATATAGAGACAAAAAAATATATATATGTAAAATATACAAGTCAGGGGGCGCTAATAGCGGCAAATGTTCCTTTTTCATTGCATACCTCAACCTCGTGAAAACTAGCATTATATGTCATATCCTGACTATGCATGTGGCTAAGCACAAGCAAACCCAACTAGTAATTTCCTCTGGTGGTCTCTTGCACTAAGAGGTTTTTAACCCGTTCCATACCAATAACCATACAGGCAGAAGTATCTCCATTGTGTTCTATGGAGAAATGTCTCGTAGCTGCTGAACATTTAGATACTAATGTATTAGCGGCATCACATTAATGCCTTCTAATTCTGACTTTTAGAGGGTTAGGCGTACATCCTACATATTGGATATCATAGATTTTACAAGTGATTAAATAGATGACAAATGAAGTATTGCAATTAATTAAGTTTTTTATGTGAAATGATTTCCATATCAGAATGATATGAATTTGATATTTACCTTTGATGTATAAAATTCGGCGATTAATTTTTTGGATGTCACTCTTAATAACAACTTATCTACTAACATTACTGTATCTCGTTATAGAAAAAATATGGCAATGAATACTACTCTTTTGGTTACTTCTTGCCATTGTAGACAAGTTATCAAAACCATTCCTACAGGTGAACTAACTAGAATTAAAAGAAATACTACTGTGGAGTCTGTAGTATCGGCGTCTCTGCCCTCTGACAGGCAGAGACGCCATCCCACTTACCGCCGCGCTCCCTGCCCGGTGTCCTCCGGCGCTCCTGCCTCTGTTGCTGCCGCCACGCACAGCTTCCCGGGCACTGTGCTTAGGGCACGCACGTGCTCCCTCCCTCTTAAAGGGGCCGTGCATGCCATCCTAAGGAGTCCCCGGCCAATGGCCGGAGGACCTTTCATATAAAAGGCACCTCCTCCAAAATGGAGGTGCCCGTGCAAGGTTGTAGCTTTGTGTGTTATACTCTGCTTCAGCCCTCAGGTCCAGCTGATAGCCTGACTACCAGTCCAGCCCGCCAGCCTGACTACCAGTCCAGCCCACCAGCCTGACTACCAGTCCAGCCCGCCAGCCTGACTACAAGTCCAGCCCGCCAGCCTGACTACAAGTCCAGCCCGCCAGCCTGACTTCAAGTCCTGCCCGCCAGCCTGACTACAAGTCCAGACCGCTGTCCTGACTACAAGTCCAGTCCGCCGTCCTGACTACAAGTCCAGTCCGCCAGCCTGACTACAAGTACAGTCCGCTGTCCTGACTACAAGTCCTGTCTGCCGTCCTGACTACAAGTCCAGTCCGCCAGCCTGACTACAAGTCCAGTCCACCAGCCAGACTACAAGTCCAGTCCGCCAGCCTGACTACAAGTCCAGTCTGCCAGCTTGTCTACTCTCCAGCCCGACAGTCTGTCTACAGTCCAATCCGCCAGTCTGTCTATGGCCTCTGCCAGCCCGCTCACCTGGAAGCACCTGCCCATTACCTGCCGTGCCTGCCAGCCCGCTTACCTGGGAGCACCTGCCTGTTACCTGCCGTGCCTGCCAGCCCGCTTACCTAGAAGCGCCTGCCTGTACCGGTCAGTCCCTGCCTTCTGACCCGTGGAGGTCACCTGCTCTCATACAACGTGGGTCCCAGAGTAGCATCTGGTCCCTCTGCTCGGTCCTTCCCTGGTCACGGAGTCGATAGAGACACCGAACGACCTTGGTTGGTCCGAGTTGATACCTAGTTACGCCCCTCTGGTCCCTCCTTGCACCGCAGCACAGAGGTTCCACCACCCAGATCCGTAACAGAGTCCACCTTTACACAGTAAGCCTCTGAGGTCAAACAATGACTAAATGAATGTAAATATCCTTCCTAGATGTTGAAAGGAGCAGATACTATTGTAATAGAATAGCACAAACTGACCTATTAACCCCTTTACCCCCAAGGGTGGTTTGTACGTTAATGACCAGGCAAATTTTTACAATTCTAATCACTGTCAATTTATGAGGTAATAACTTTTGGAACGCGACAACAGATCCCCCTGATTCTGAGATTGTTTTTTCATGACATATTGTACTTCATGAAAGTGGTAAAATGTATTCAATATGACTTGCGTTTATTTGTAAAAAAGACGTAAATTTGGTGAAAATTTTGGAAATTTCGCAATTTTCAAACTTTGAATTTTCATGCCCTTAAATCAGAAAGATATGTCACACAAAATAGTAAATAAATAACATTTCCCACATGTCTACTTTACATCAGCACAAATTTTGAACCAACATTTTTTTGTTATAAGGGTTAAAAGTTGACCAGCGATTTCTCATTTTTCCAACAAAATTTAGGAAACCATTTTTTTAGGGACCACATCACATTTGAAGTGACTTTGAGGGGTCTTTATGACAGAAAATACCCAAAAGTGACACCATTCTAAAAACTGAACCCCTCAAGGTGCTCAAAACCACATTCGAGAAGTTTATTAACCCTTAAGATGCTTCACAGGAATTTTTGGAATGTGGAAGAAAAAATGAACTTTTAACTTTTTTCACAAAAATTTTAATTTAGACCCCAATTTTTTATTTTTGGAAGGGTAACAGGAAAAAATAGACCCCAAAATTTGTTGTGCAATTTCACCTGAGCGCGCCAATACTCACTATTTAGGCGCACGGCAGGCTTCAGAAGGGAAGGAGCGTCATTTGACTTTTTGAGTGTAAAATTTGCTTAAATAATTAGTGGACGCCATGTTACATTTGGAGAGTCCCTGATGTGCCTAAACAGTGGAAACCCCCCACAAATGACACCATTTTGGAAACTAAACCCTTCACTTAACTTATCTAGATGTGTGGTGAGCATCTTGAACTCTCAGGTGCTTCACAGAAGTTTATAAAATTGAACCATGAGGCTATGTGCCCACGATGCAGAAATGAAGCAGAAAATTTCGGCAGCATTTCTGCATCTCCCTGGCAGAAAAAACGCATGCAGATTGTGCATGCGTTTTTCCTGCAGAATACTGCGGATCCACATGCGTTTCCGCATGCAGATTGACAAGCGCTTTCCAGGCGATAGCATCATCACTTGGAAAGTGCTTGACAACTTGGTCACACTGTATAAATCCATGCAAAAGGCATGGATTTATACAGTGTGTACCGTAAAAATTAAAACAAATAAAGCTATACTCACCCCCGAGGCCCCGGTGTGTGCAGCAGCGCTCGTTCCTGTCTGGTTCCCAGCTGCCGGCATATCGCGAGACAGAGCGGTGAAGGGCCTGTGGTCACATGACTGTGACGTCACCGCAGGTCCTCAAGCGATGCCGGCATTCAGAGAGAAGACGCCGGACAGGTGAATATAACTTTATTTGTTTTTTTATTCTTTTTTTTACAGGTACAATGGTACCCAGGTCTGGATGAGAGTCTCCTCTCCTCCAGAGCTGGGTACCATCCGCACATAGAAATGCATAGAAGCCGCTTGTAGAAATGTACAGTCGCGGTTTCTATGCGTTTCAATGCAAGTCAATGGCGGGAGTTCCGCTGCACTACCGCAAAATTAAATGACATGCTGCAGATTTTTGTACGCAGCATAAATGCTGCGGAAAAATCCGCAGCATGTGCATAGAACATGCGGAATCCCCTTGGGGACCATGGGGTGCAGATTACCTAGCGTTTAACAAGCGTTTACGCTGCAGAAATTCCGCAGCATAAACGCTTGAAAAACGCTACGTGGGCACGCAGCCTAAAAGTAGAATTTTCACATATTTCCCACAAAAATGTTTTTCAGCCCACAAATTTTGCATTTTCATAAGGGTAACAGAAGAAATTGCACCATACCATATGTTGTGCAATTTCTCCTGAGTAAGCTGATACCCCATATATGGGATAAAACCACTGTTTCGGCGCACGGCAGGGTTCAGAAGGGAAGGAGTACCATTTAACTTTTGAATGTAAAATTTGCTTGAATAATTAGCGGACGCCATGTAGCGTTTGCAGAGCCCCTGATGTACCTAAACAGTGGAAACCCCCCACAAGTGAAACCATTTTGGATGTGTGGTGAGCACCTTGAACCACCAGGTGCTTCACAGAAGTTTATAACATGGAGCCGTGAAAATAAAAAAATCTAACTTTTTCACAAAAATTATGTTTAGCCCCATCTTTTTTATTTTCACAATGGTAAGAAGAGAAAATGGACCCCAAAAACCTTTTCTGCAATTTCTCCTGAGTAAGCAGATACCCAATATGTATGGAAAATACACTGTTTGGGCGCACGGCAGGGTTCAGAAGGGAAGGAGCACTGTGTGACTTTTTGAACGCAAAATTGCCTGGAATTGAGAGTGGACTCAATGTCGCATTTGGAGAGCCCCCGATGCGCCTAAATAGGGGAAACCCCCCCACAAGTGACCCCATTTTGGAAACTAGACCCTGCAAGGATTTTATCAAGGTGTACAGTAAACATTTTAAACCCAGAGGTACAACACAGAATTTGATAACATTAGGTCATCATATTCAATAAATTGTCATTAGTCTTGAGCACAAGTGCTCGCTACTTGAGTTTGCATCGGGTACTCGGGCTTGCACCATGTATTGCGGGTGCTCAAGTGACATGCTCGAGTCCCCACCCCACATGTTTCATGGTTGTTAGGCACCCAAAAAAAACATGCGGGGATTGCTCGTGCATGGCAGGCAATCCATGCAATGTTTTTTTGGCCACGAAGCATGTGGGGTGGAGATTCGAGCATGTCACTTGAGCACCAACAATACTCGGTGCATACCCGAGCACCCGATGCAAACTCAAGTAGCAAGTACATGCGCTGAACACTGGTGGCCATTTCATCATCATTTTTTTTCTTTACTTTTGAAAAAATCCCAGCTCTAGCACAACCCTAACCCTAACCCTAGAACAACCCTAACCCTAGCACAACTCTAACCCTAGCACAACATAACACTAACACAACCCTAACCATAGCACAAACCTAACCCTAGCTCAACCCTAGCCCTAGCACAGCCCTAACCCTAGCACAACCCTAACCCAAACTATAGTACAACCCTAACCATAGCACAACCCTAACCCTAGCACAACCCTAACCCTAGCACAGCACTGACCCTAGCACAACAATAACCCTAGCACAACCCTAACTCCAGCACAACCCAAACTCTTACCCTAGCACAGCCCTAAACCTAGCACAACCCTAACCATAGCACAACCTTAACGCTAACCCTAGCACAACCGTGACCCTAGCACAACCCTAACCCTAGCACAACTCTTACCCTAGAGTTTATTTTTTACGCCTTTCCTCGTGCAGTGTAAGTGATTAGACAACTTTATTCTTCGGGTCGGTGCGATTACAGCGATGTCAGATTCATATTGGGTTTTTATAATTGACAGCTGTCATACACTAAAAGATGCTTTTTTTGCAAAGACTAGTTTTTGCATTGCCATATTTTGAGAGCTATAATATTTCCATATTTCAACACAACTGATGGTCCCAACCCCATTTATAAGGCAAGATATCCCACTTATTAAACTTGACAGGGCACACCTGTGAAGTGAAAACCATTTCCAGTGACTACCTCTTGAAGCTCATCAAGAGAATGGCTAGAGTGTTCAAAGCAGTCATCAAAGCAAAAGGTGGCTACTTTGAAGAACCTTGAATATAAGACATATTTTCAGTTGTTTCACACTTTTTTGTTAAGTATATAATTCCACATGTGTTAATTCATAGTTTTGATGCCTTCAGTGTGAATGTACAATTTTCATAGTCAAGAAAATACAGAAAAATCTTTAAATGAGAAGTTGTGTCCAAACTTTTGGTCTGTACTGTAGTTTTGTTATGTTTTGGCGCTTTTACACTATAAAAACAATTTTATAGAAAAAATAATTTTTTTTGTATTTCTTTATCCTGAGAGCTATAACTTTAATTTTTCGGATGATGGAGCTGTATGGCAACTTGTTTTTTGCGGGACAAGATGACGTTTTCAGCGGTACCATTTTTATTTATATTCATCTTTTTGATCACGTTTTATTCCATTTGTTGTTTGGGGGTAATATTATTTTTACTTATTATTATTATTTATTTATATTGATTCCTTGGTGCTGTACATAAGAAGGGGTTACATACAAAATACAGATATCACTTACAGTAAATGAACTAAAAATGATAGACTGGTACAGAAGGAAGAGGACCCTGCCCTAGCGGGCTTACATTCTACTGGATAATGGGGAAGGAGACAGTAGGTGGGCGGTTGCAGCAGCTCTGGTGGTGATGAGGTGCAGCTCTGGTGGTGGTGAGGCAGAAGCGTGGTCATTGTAGGTTGTAAGTTTTCTTGAAGGGATGGGTTTTCAGGTTCCGCCTGAAGGATCCGGATGTGGCAGATAAGCAGATGTGTTGAAACACAGAATTCCAGAGGATGGGGGATATTCGGGAGAAGTCTTAGAGGCGATTGGGTGAGGAACAAATAAGTGTGGAGGAGAGGAGGAGGTCTTTGGAGGACCGAAGATTACGTGAGGAAATATATCGGGAGATTAGTTCAGAGATGTATGGAGGAGAAAGGTTATGGATGGCTTTGTAGGTCAGTGTTAGTAGTTTGAACTGGATAGGCTGGACAATTGGGAACCAGTGAAGAGATTTGCAAAGGGGAATAGCAGAGGAGCAGTGAGGAGAGAGATGAACTAGTCGAGCAGCAGAGTTAAGGACAGACTGGAGAAGTTCGAGAGTGTTAGCCGGTACACCACAGAGGAGTATGTTGCAGTAGTTGAGGCGGGAGATGATGAGGGCATGCACAAGCAGTTTAGTAGATTGAGAGTTGAGGAAAGGATGGATTCTGGAAATATTTTTGAGCTGGAGGCGACAGGAGGTGGCGAGAGCTTGGATGTGTGGTTTGAAGGACAGAGCAGAGTCAAGGGTTACACTAAGGCAGTAGATTTCTGGTACAGGAGAAAGAGTGTTGCCATTTATTGTGATAGATAAATCAGATTGGGAAGATACACGAGATGGAGGAAAGATGATGAGTTCAGATTTGTCCACATTGAGTTTGAGGAAGCGAGAGGAGAAGAAGGAGGATATGGCTGGTAGACATGCTGGGTTTCTGGACAGCAGAGAGGTGACGTCTGGGCCAGAGAGGGAGATCTGGGTGTCATCAGTGTACAGGTGGTACTGGAAACCATGAGACTTTATGAGCTGTCCCAGGCCAAGGGTATAGATGGAGAAGCGTAGGAGTCCTAGGACAGAGCATTGAGGGACTTCAACAGAGAGAGGGTGGGATGAGGAGGTAGTGTGGGAGTGGGAGAGGCTAAATGTGAAGTTGGAAAGATATGAGGAGATCCAGAATAGGGAAAGGTATTTGACATCAAAGGAAGGGAGAATCTGTAGTAGGAGGCAGTGGTCAACTGTGTCGAGAACAGGTCTAGAAGGAGGTGTATGGAGAATTGTCTGTTAGCTTTGGCCGTAAGTAAATCATTAGTAATTTTGGTAAGGGCTTATACTGAAGCTACAGAAGCTACAGAAGCAAGGACTTGGGGGAACTAAATGTAGATGGGTAAGGAATTGGATAAATGATAGGAATCAAAGAGTCATCATGAATGGAACTTTCTCTAAATTGGATATAGTCAGCAGTGGAGTGCCGCAGGGATCTGTGCTAGGACCGATTCTTTTTAAGCTCTTTATTAATGTCCTTGGGGATGGGATTGAGAGTAAAGTGTCAGTTTTTGCTGACGACACCAAACTATGTAGGTTATTAAAATCTAATCTTGACATTACGATATTGCAGAACGATCTGGATAAGATGACAGAAAGGGCAAACACTTGGCAGATGAGGTTTAATGTAGATAAATGTAGAGTAATGCACCTAGGACGGAGAAATCCTATTGCCGCATACACATTAAATGGGAATATACTCGGGACTACAGAACAGTAGAAGGACTTCTGGTTACAAGTAAGCTGAGCAGTAGCACTCAATGTCAAGCAGCAGCTGCAAAAGCAACAAGATTTTAGGATGTATAAAAAGAGACATAAAATCCCCGATCCCAAAGTATTGTTACCCCTTTATAAATCACTGGTGAGGCCACATCTGGAATATGGGATCCAGTTTTGGGTTACACATTTTAAAATGGATGTTCAGAAGTTAGAGTCAGTTCAAAGGAACTAGATTATTACAAAGGATGGAAAACCTCTCATATGATGAGAGGTTGGAAAAGTTAAATCTGTTTAGCTTAGAAAAACGATGCCTCAGAGGAGATCTCATTTACATGTATAAATATAAGTGTGGTGAGTACAAAGGACAAGCACATGACTTATTCCTTCCAGCAACTATACTAAGGCCCAGGGGGCACTCATTACAGGTGGAAGAAAGGCAATTCCGGCACCTAAATAGGAAAGGGTTCTTTACTGACACTATAACTGCTTTCAAAAAAGAGCTTCACGATTTCCTCGATACACATAACATTGTGGGTTACAGTTAAATTAGACAAAATATTACACTTATAGTAGTATATTTAATATGATAATAGTAATTACATAACTAGTATCATAATTAGGTTTGATACAGGGTTCTTGGACTGATCGCCTTTTCTCGGGGTCAAGAAGGAATTTTTCCCTGGGATGCAAATTGGCTGAATGTGTCCTTAAGTTTTTGTCTTCTTCTGGATCAACAGATTTAGGCATAGGGATTTTAATAATACCATTATTAGAATCATAAGAGTAATACAAAATATAAAACTAATCCAAAATTATAAACGGGTTAATTTTTAATTATAATAGTGCAGCAATAATAAAAATGGCAATAATACATTTGTGAGGCCTAGTACAGCAAGTAAATTAGTGTAGGGAGTACAATTGGGGGAGAAAGGTTGAACTGGATGGACCTAGATCTTTATTCAGCCTATGTTACTATGTAATATCTTCCCATTTTATACCAAGGCAAAAAATGTTAAAAAGTTCTTTCTGACTTTAAGAGTTTAAGCTAAGTAAGCACCTACATTGGGGAATTTGTTTTCCTAAGTCTTTATTTAAATAATCCTTACAATAAAAATAATTGGTTGAACACAATAGGGTTTTATAAATGTGGCCATAGTGTTTGCACTTGTTGCAAACACACAGGAAATGCAACAAAATTTACTTCATCTGTCACAAAAAAACCATATCCCATAAAAACTTCATTAATTGCAATACTTAATTTGTCAACTATTTAATTATTTTGTAAAATCTGCGATATCCAATATGTAGGATGTACACCTAACCCTCTAAAAGTCAGAACTAGAAGGCATATATCTGATGCCATTAATAAGTTAGTATCTAAATGTTCAGAAGCTATGAGACATTTTTCCATAGAAGACAATGGAGATACTTCTGCCTGTATGGTTATTGGTATGGGATGGGTTAAAAAACCTCTTGGAGGAGGAGACCACCAGAGGAAATTACTAAATTGTGAATCCTGGTGGATATATGAACTTGGTACTAGATCCCCATCCGGTATGAATATTAAGTACGATCTGATATACCATTATGAATAACGTATATTTTCCTTACAGTTCTTTCATTGCTTGTTTTTACCTTAACATTTGGAATTGTTACAGGTGTGCTTTTAATGGCTAGTTGGAATTGGTTGTGCTTAGCCACGTGCATAGTCAGGATATGACATATAACGCTAGTTTTCACAAGGTTGAGGTATGCAAAGTATAAGGAACATTTTCTGAAACACATTTGCCGCTATTAGCGCTCCCTGACTTGTATATTTTACATATATATATTTTTTGCCTCTATATGTATCTACATGATATTTTAAAGGAATAATAATGAAATATATTTTTGTTAAGTTTTCTATGCTGGAATTTCTCTTTCTACAAAATATTTATTCTACAGAACTGTCGGCTTCCATGCATGGACCTTCATCTATGGGTGAGCTGACTTTTTCAATTTTTTCTCTAAGAGGCTCATCCTTTTTAAGAACCTTACTTAAAAGGCTTTTTTTATTTTATTTTTATTTTTCTAGCTTTATGACAACACATATTCACAAATCTGTAATTTATTAGCAGGATGGATGGAATGAGATGAGATGAGAGTTTGTCTACTCTCAGGGAGAAGTAAGTCCAGACGGAAAGTCATAGTAAAAAGAAAGATCACCTTGAAAAGGCTGCCGAAAGTTTTTGCAGTAGAACCTACCATGAAATGCTCAGTCTAAGTTTTCAATTCCAAAATGTTTTTTCTGCAGCCATACTTGGATATTCAGGGGACCTAAATATATATAATTGTCTACTACAAGGTTATTTCATATTAAGAGTATTACAGGCCAAACATAAGATCCTTTATTTGCAATTCACATCCAGGGAATACTGCCAAAACAAAAGCCAAAGTTCTATTTTTGTAATGAATTAGAATTGTTGCTGACTGCTTAAATGAGCAAATGTAAAGTGGAATAATTAACAACTGAACCTTTGATCCAAACCCTTTTATTCAATCCTTTATAATTTCTGGGAAAAACATAAAAATAAATGAGCTAGTGACTGACTATTTCCAATAAAAGAAAATGGATGAGTTTTTTTTACAGTAATAAGCATATAGCAAAATGACATATAAATAGACATTAGTACACAGAGCTGTTTAGCTCAACAAATTCAATTGCATTGGAAAAGCTGCTACAAATAAGAGTTACAGACTAACCTCAAAACATGGCTAGAATCAAATTTGTCAGGAAGCTAAACCTGGGTTGCATTTTAAGAATGTAAAGGATTGATTGTGGACAATTGCTTGAAAGCAACTCTTTACTCCTATCTTGCAAAACATGTATTCTTGGACTGTTTATAGCCAAATTAAGTAACTGGACATACTATGGATGACTTGATATATCTTCTATTCTCCAAAATTACAGAAAATGAAATAGCTGTTGGCCCTCTCAAAAACCGACCACCTTACATGAAATGCCTATCCCCTGGCCCTTGTGAATGAAGTTGAGCCATACAAACTACCTTGTATTATTTTGTAAGCTGATTAACCTCTTTATTATAGGCAATGTATGTAAAATTATATATGTATGATACAAGCACTCAGGGTGGTCAACTTTATTTTTTAAGGAAATGTTTATCAAAAACTCATTGCTAGTCAAAATTTTGCAGACACTCTGTAATAAATCTTTAATATTCTAAGGGATATATGCCTAGAGCATATAATTCTGATATGAAGACATCAACTTCAATGGGTACTGAAAAATAATTCCTAGTATAGTCATAATAATCTACAGGGGTGAAGGATTATGTTTGTATATATATTTTATATAAATATTTTTTCTGTATATAACACTATTTGTAACTTTATGCTATATTACGGATTGCTCAGATGTTATTTAGTTATCACTGTTTATTCTCTGATGTCACTTCCTTATAATTCATTATATGTTGAAACTGTGTTTGCACTACTTCACTGTTGAAACTTTCAGATCCTGATAAAAGAATCAAGATTCACGATATTTGCTAGTGCTGGGAATTCTTCACTTCATATAACTTACTTACACATGCACCACAAGTTGTGGAGTGCCGATCATCGCCATTTGGATTTCCTACTATTGTTTGGATACGTGCACCTTCACATTCAGTGAGGAGTAAGCTACGTGGATTGTCATGCAGAAAACGATATCCACCAAATTTCTACAAGTGCCTATGAGTGAATTCAGGAGATGGGATTTTAAGAAGGAGTCAAGAAGGTTAGTCTTTTATGAACTACATGCCGCTACTTTAGCAGAGAATTACCGTGTAAAAAAGATGTCCAGATGTCTAATTTTAATCTAAGATCCATCCTTTTTGCTGATGATCCAACCTTCTGTGATGATTTGAGCACATTTTAAACAAGTATTCATTGGATTTATTCTATTGAATGTGCATAAGTTGCAGAAAGGTATTGAAGACAGTAAAAATAAAATTGATAATATTGAACAACTTTAATCTTCAGCCAAACCGAAGAATTTTGTCAAGACTCTGAGAATCGCTATATAGATGCATTTCAAAGGGAAACTCAGGAGAAGAAATGTCAGAAATTAACAAGAGGTCATGAGAATTATCTATCAAACAAAGTATACAGATGTCTGGACCCATTCTCCAGATTGAGGGCTGGTTCAAGGCAACAACAAGACAACCAGAAACCTTAGATTCCAACAGCAATTATTCAGGATCATGGACAGAATGTCATCCTTTTTATAAAGATGAGGAAAGGATGATTTCCCCAAAAAAATTATAGGAGAAGGACATCACCACAGACACAACTACATCAACAATGTTAACCAGATTACAGGTATGGACCTTTCACTGGTGTTGAATATCTCTTCAAAGTTGTTAGACCATGTACAGACCAGAGTTATTCAGAGTTAGTATCCTTAATGAATTGGACACATTTTAGTTGGACAATGACCTGCAAAGGTTAATGTGTAATATTAGAATGAAAACACATTTTCATAATATGTTGGACTGTAATTTTGCCACACTTAGTGAAGGTTGTGAAACATTTAAATAGAAAAATTTGAATTTGCAAGTGAAAAGTATTTCTCCCTCCTCCCAAGGAGCATCATACAGTAGGAACATTTAACAATTTTGTTCTAAATAATGTGGATAAATTATAAATCAATAGACGTAATGAAGTATCCTCTTTTAAGTATGATCTTAATAAAGATGACAAACTTGTGTTGCAATCCTTAATAGAAAATCGGCAAATAAAACCTGTGGACAAGTGGGGTTGTATTGTAATCATAGACCAATTGACATATAAAAAGGAGGTTATGCAACATCTTTCCTATACCAATACTTTTATAGAAATATTAAACAATCCACTACCTGACATTCAAAACAAGATCAGTAAAATTATATCTAAATATGGTAATTTAGGTGTAATTGATAAAAAAGTCTGATTATTTGTAAAATTCGGAACCAATTAACCCCGTCTTTTATATTTTGCCTAAAGTGCACAAAATGTTGCTTGACCCCCCTGGACGTCCCATAGTGGTGTCCACAAATTCCTTTCTTTCCCCATTGTCCATTGCTATGGAAAATATATTGAATCCTTTAATTAGAAAAACAATTTCATTTCTACTGGACATCTCTGACTTTCTTAATAAGATAGGTAACATAATGGGTTTGGGTGAGGATGTGTGGTTGACCACCATTGATGTGGTCAGCCTATACATTTCTATTGAACATCAAAAAGGTCTAAATGTGATCCAATGGCTACTTGAAGAAAAATATTTTTACCCATTCAAAGTGAATTTGTACTAAAAGCTTTACACTTGATTTTGGATATCAACTTTTTCTTATTCGAGAACACCTATTATTTACAAAAATGCGGCTCGGCTATGGGCGCGAATGTGGCCCCTCCATGCAAATGGTTTTATAGCATACTTTGAACATCCATTTGTGAAAACTCATCCGCTATTTATTCAATATACTAAAGCCTGGTTTATATTTATTGACAATATTTTTTGCATATGGGAGGAGCCTTTGAATTTTTGTTTGAATACCATGAATACATTAATAACATTTAGGAAGAATTAAAATTTACTATCGCTTATGATGAAAGTCAATTCAGCTTCCTGGATACTTTAGTTATTAAGAATGCAGAGGGGACATTATCTACAGATCGTTATAGGAAACCCATGGATAAGAAGAGTATCCATCATTTTTCTAGTTCACATCCCTATTCTATTAAAAAAGCAATTTCCAAATCCCAATTCAAAAAGGTGAAAAGAATATTTCCTTCTCTTTGTGAAGTAAGACTGAAAGAGATGGAGAATACATTTTTACAAAGAGGATATCCTCAACATAAAATTAGGGAGACCAGACAGTCAATTCATACTGCTGATGTGGCAGTGCGGTACAATAAAACTAGAGTACTGTTTGTATGGATTTTTCACTCAATTAATCAGAAAGTATACAACATTATTAAACTCCACTGGCATATTCTACAACAGGCTTATATTGATATAACAACTTCAGAATCCTTCCTTAAAATGTCACAAATAACTGCCCAATATCCGTTATAAATTAGTTCGGGCAGATTTTGTTAGTGCCAAAAAAATGCAAAAACAATCCTTTGAATCCACTAAAAGAACAGTACATATCCTTGCTTATGTGGTTCACAATGCAACAATGCCATCAGAGGTGAACATATTCAACATCCCCGAAGACTGCTGACTTGACAGACGTCCAGAAGGCAGTCATTGACACACTCCACAAGGTCCCAGAGTTCCAATTTTCATTTGGAAATCAAGGTCCCAGAGTCTGGAGGAAGAGTGGAGTGGCATATAATCCAAGCTGCTTGAAGTCTAGTGTGAAGTTTCCACAATCAGTGATGGTTAGGGGAGCCATGTCATCTACTGGTATAGGTCCACTGTGTTTTATCAAGACCAAAGTCACCGCAGCTGTCTACCAGGAAATTTTAGAGCACTTCCGGCTTCCCTCTGCCGACAAGCTTTCTGGAGATGGAAATTTCATTCTCCAGCAGGACTTGGCACCTGTCCACACTGCCAAAAGTACCAACACCTGGTTTAAAAACAACAGTATCACTGTGCTCGATTGGCCAGCAAACTCGCCTGACCTTAAGCCCATAGCAAATCTATGGGGTATTGTCAAGAGGAAGATGAGAGACACCAAACCCAACAATGCAGACGATCTTAAGGCTGCTATCAATGCAACCTGGGCTTCCATAACACCTCAGCAGTGCCACAGGGTGATCGCCTCCATGCCATGCCGCATAGATGCAGTAATTGATGCAAAAGAAGCCCCAACCAAGTATTGAGTGCATTTACTGAACATACATTTCAGTAGGCCAACATTTAAAATTTTAAAAACATTTTTCAAGCTTTTGTTATAAAGTATTCTAATTTACTGAGATAATGACCTTTGTGTTTTTGTTGGCTGTAAGACATAATCATCAATATTAGCAGAAAAGAAACACTTTAAATAGATCACTTTGTTTGTAATGACTCTATGTAATATATGAGTTTCACTTTTGTATTAATATGATCATGTGACCATGTGAGGGCTTGTTTTCTGTTAGACGAGTTTTGAATGACACCATTGATTTTGCCATATAATGTACTGGAAAACAGGAAAAGAAATTCAAAGTGCGGTGAAATTGCAAAGAAAGTGCAAGTGGGGCTAAATGAGGGCTTATTTTTGTGCACCAAGCTGACGTTTTTATTTATACCAGTTTGCAATAGATACAATGTTTTGATCACCCATTATTGCATTCTAGAGCAATGTTGCGGCGACCAAAAAAACATAATTCTGGCATTTTAGTTTTTTTCTCATTACACCATTAATTTATTGGATTAATTCTTTTGATGTATTGATAGATCGGACAATTCTGAACGCGGCGATACCAAATATGTGCATTTTTTATTTATTTAATTATTTTATTTTGAATAGGGCAAAAGGAGGGTGATTTGAACTTTTATATTTTTTTACATTTTTTTATATTTAAAAAAAAATCTTTTTTTTTTACTGGTTTCAATAGTCTCCATGGGAGATTAGAAGCTGCGATCAGGCTTGAGCCCTGCTATGTGTAGCAGAAATGCTCATCTCCTATGAGCATCAGCCAATGACAACCACAGGGGTCTCCTGCAGACACCACATTATCATGCCAGCCCGGGGCAGAGCTAGTGACGTGCTTCCAGCACGGCCTTGTTAAATGTCGCTGTTGGAGTTTGACAGCAGCATTTAACATGTTAACAGCCACAGGTGGATCATAATTCCACCCGTAGCTGTTAGTGACACATGTCAGCTAATCAAATCAGCTGTCATGTGTTGGAAAAGATGCGGGCTCATTACCGGAGCTTGCATCAAACAGGGGGAGGTGACCTATAACCTACCTGTATGCTATAGGTCGTAAAGGGGTTAAAAATAGGCTTCTCTATTGAGAAGCATTTTGGATTCACACACTTCAGATTTCATAGGTGCACTGAAAGTAATTAATGAGGTGGATAATGTACCATTACCTCATATACACTACAATTTTCCTATGTATATCTATGATTGGATATATTCCACAAGCGAGCAAGTACATTTGAGAACTTGAGATGAAGTATATCAATCTTTATTTATGATTTATTAAATATGAGGGATTCATATATATTTAGGTTTAATCCATATATTTTGATGTGATAGGGATATACATAACAAAAGCATTTACATAATCTTAACAAAACGAGTCAGCGACTGGTACAGGAGGAGCGAGGACCCTGCCCGCGAGGGCTCACAGTCTACAAGGGATGGGTGAGGATACAGTAGGTGAGGGTAGAGCTGGTCGTGCAGTGGTGTTTACTGCAGGTTGTAGGCTTGTCGGAAGAGGTGGGTCTTCAGGTTCCTTTTGAAGGATTCCACGGTCGGCGAGAGTCTGATATGTTGGGGTAGAGAGTTCCAGAGTAGGGGGGAAGCACGGGAGAAATCTTGTATACGATTGTGGGAGGAGGAGATAAGAGGGGAGTAGAGCAGGAGATCTTGTGAGGATCGGAGGTTGCGTGCAGGTAAGTATCGGGAGACTAGGTCACAGATGTATGGGGGAGACAGGTTGTGGATGGCTTTGTATGCCATGGTTAGAGTTTTGAACTGAATTCTCTGGGCAATAGGGAGCCAGTGAAGGGATTGACAGAGAGGAGAGGCCGGGGAATAGCGGGGGGACAGGTGGATTAGTCGAGCAGCAGAGTTTAGGATAGATTGGAGAGGTGCAAGGGTGTTGGAAGGGATGCCACGGAGCAGGAGGTTGCAGTAGTCGAGGCGGGATATGATGAGGGCATGCACTAGTGTTTTTGCAGAGTCTTTGCTGAGGAATGCACGGATCCGGGAGATGTTTTTGAGTTGGAGTCGGCAGGAGGTGGAAAGGGCTTGAATATGTGGCTTGAAGGAGAGATCAGAGTCCAGGGTTACCCCAAGGCAGCGAGCTTGTGGGACTGGGGAGAGTGAACAGCTATTGACGTTGATGGATAGGTCGGATGGGGGATGTGAATGAGAGGGTGGAAAGATGATGAACTCTGTTTTATCCATGTTGAGTTTTAGAAACCTGTCGGAGAAGAAGGATGAGATGGCGGACAGACATTGTGGGATTCTGGTTAGTAGGGAGGAGATATCGGGTCCAGAGAGGTAGATCTGTGTGTCGTCAGCATAGAGGTGATACTGAAAGCCGTGAGACTCTATGAGCTGTCCCAGGCCGAAGGTGTAGATGGAGAAGAGCAGAGGTCCTAGAACTGAACCTTGGGGGACACCGACAGATAGGGGGCGAGATGAGGAGGTGGTGCGTGAGTGGGAGACGCTGAATGTCCTGTCTGTTAAGTATGAGGAGATCCAAGATAGAGCCAAGTCCGTGATGCCAAGAGATGAGAGAATCTGGAGTAAGAGGGAATGGTCCACTGTGTCAAAGGCAGATGACAGGTCCAGAAGGAGGAGGATGGAGTAGTGTCGCTTGGATTTGGCATTTAGTAGGTCGTTGGTGACTTTAGTCAGGGCAGTTTCAGTCGAGTGATGCGGTCGGAAGCCAGATTGTAGACGGTCGAAGAGGGAGCAGGAGGAGAGGTGGGAGGACAGTTCAAGGTGGACATGTTGTTCTAGAAGTTTTGAGGCAAAGGGGAGGAGTGATATGGGGCGGTAGCTGGTCAGAGAGGAAGGGTCAAGGGAGGGCTTTTTGAGGATGGGTGTGATTGCGGCATGTTTGAAACATGAGGGGAAGACTCCGGTTGTTAGTGATAGATTGAAGACGTGGGTTAGGGTTGGGATGAAGACTGAGGTGAGGTTAGTGATGAGGTGGGATGGGATTGGGTCAAGTTCGCAGGTGGTGAGGTGTGATTTGGAGAGTAAAGAGGAGACTTGACCTTCTGTAATGGTGGAGAAGTGGGGTTTGGAGGAGGAGGGTTGAGTAGATATGAGGAGGGGTTGTGTGGACTTTAGGCCAAAGTTTTGTCTGATGGTGTCAATCTTCTGTTTGAAGAATGAGGCAAAGTCGTCGGCTGAGATGAGAGAAGAGGGAGGAGGTGCTGGGGGACGAAGGAGAGAGTTGAAAGTGTTAAATAGCTGTTTAGGGTTGTGAGATAGGGAGGATATGAGAGATGAGAAGTAGGTTTGTTTTTCTGTAGTGAGTGCGGACTTGAAATTAGTGAGGGATTGCTTGAATGCGATGAAGTACTCGATGGAGTGAGACCTTTTCCATCTCCGTTCCGCAACCCTGGAGGCCCGGCGCAGTTCTTTGGTAAGTTTAGTGTGCCAGGGTTGCCTGTTGAATGTGCGAGGTGTGGTGTGTGTGAGAGGGGCGATCGAGTCTAGAGCTGCAGCTATTGTGTTGTTATATGAAGCAGCAGCAACGTCTGCATCGTGCAAGGAATTTATGTCTGTGAGAGGAAGGAGGGATTCAGAGAGAGAGTGTAGGTCAAGGTGTTTGAGATTTCTGCGAGGTTGTGTGAGTTTGTGGAGTGGGGATTGTGCACCCGGAGAGGAGAGGGTAGAGAATGTGAGGAGGTTATGGTCAGAGAGAGGGAGAGGTGAGTTAGAGAGGTTAGATAGGGAACAGAGGCGGGTGAAGATGAGGTCCAGTGTGTGGCCATCTTTGTGGGTGGGTGTGGAAGACCATTGAGTGAGTCCAAAGGAGGAAGTGAGGGATAGGAGCTTAGAGACAGACGAGTGGGGAGTGTCAATGGGGATGTTGAAGTCACCCATTATGATAGTGGGGATGTCAGTGGAAAGGAAGTGAAGCAGCCAGGTATTGAAATGGTCTAAGAAGGTGGTGGCTTGCCCTGGGGGTCGGTAAACGACGGCCAGTTGGAGGTTGGAGGGGGAATAGATGCGCACACAGTGCACCTCAAAAGAGGGGAGTGTAACGGAGGGTGGCAGTGGGATTTTGGTGAAAGCGCAGAGTTCTGATAGGAGGAAACCTACGCCTCCACCATGTTTGCCATTGGGGCGGGGGGTGTGGGAAAGGTGGAATCCGCCATATGAAAGGGCAGCTGGGGAGGCTGTGTCAGAGGGGGTGAGCCAGGTTTCGGTGATGGCGAGGAAGGAGAGATTGTTTGTAATGAAAAGATCGTGGATGAAGGAAAGTTTGTTGCAGACAGAGCGAGCGTTCCATAGAGCTCCTGTTAGTATAGCTGAGGAGGTGGGTATTAGTTGGATGGGTATGAGGTTAGAAGGGTTGCGACAGTTTGAGGAAGGTCGTGGATAGGAGGTAGAAGTAACTGTGGGGATATGGCGAGGAGGACCAGGATTTGGAGAGATATCTCCAGCAGTGAGGAGGAGCAGAGAAAGTGTTAGCAGGTGGGAGCAAGAGAGAGCATGAGGTGGCTGTCTGTGTTTGGAGATCCAGGATTGAATGTTGAGGAATAATTTGGAGGAGGAGGTGAGATGAATGGGGAGGATGGAGGGAGAGATGATGAGTTTCTTACTTGGTGTAGGGATTTGTGGGGTTATTCGAAAGTGGAGGACTATAGAGGAAAAAGTGAGAGCTAACAGAAACATAGTTTAAGGAGAGTAAGTGGTCAAAGTGTTGGTTATATGACTCCTGCCCTGACTAACTGCCTCTGAAATAACTGCCACTTCTCTCCGAAGCCACTTTTCACAAGAAGACGCGTGCACACCCCAGCACGTGTGCACCCCTTACAGAGAGTCTAAATATATAGGCCACATTAAACTATATCAGATGTAGGGCATTGTGGGAACGGCTTGTGGATAAATTAACAGCTGGTCATTTCAACAGGAGATGGCTGGGTGATCAAAGACAGAGCCAGGACGCAAGTCTCTGCAGTTTAGCACCTCTAAAAATCAGATAAGGTATGTAGTGGGGAAAGAACAAACATATGTGAATATTGATTGGAGTGGGACAGATGAAGCAGGGGAATTATGCAGAGCATGTACCAGAGAGATGGGTCAGCAGAGCATTAGAAGACAGCATACATAGGAGCAGGGGAATTATGCAGAGCATGTACCAGAGAGATGGGTCAGCAGAGCATTAGAAGACAGCATACATAGGAGCAGGGGAATTATGCAGAGCATGTACCAGAGAGATGGGTCAGCAGAGCATTAGAAGACAGCATACATAGGAGCAGGGGAATTATGCAGAGCATGTACCAGAGAGATGGGTCAGCAGAGCATTAGAAGACAGCATACATAGGAGCAGGGGAATTATGAAGAGCATGTACCAGAGAGATGGGTCAGCAGAGCATTAGAAGACAGCATACATAGGAGCAGGGGAATTATGCAGAGCATGTACCAGAGAGATGGGTCAGCAGAGCATTAGAAGACAGCATACATAGGAGCAGGGGAATTATGCAGAGCATGTACCAGAGAGATGGGTCAGCAGAGCATTAGAAGACAGCATACATAGGAGCAGGGGAATTATGCAGAGCATGTACCAGAGAGATGGGTCAGCAGAGCATTAGAAGACAGCATACATAGGAGCAGGGGAATTATGCAGAGCATGTACCAGAGAGATGGGTCAGCAGAGCATTAGAAGACAGCATACATAGGAGCAGGGGAATTATGCAGAGCATGTACCAGAGAGATGGGTCAGCAGAGCATTAGAAGACAGCATACATAGGAGCAGGGGAATTATGCAGAGCATGTACCAGAGAGATGGGTCAGCAGAGCATTAGAAGGTAGCATACATAGGAGCAGGGGAATTATGCAGAGCATGTACCAGAGAGATGAGTCAGCAGAGCATTAGAAGACAGCATACATAGGAGCAGGGGAATTATGCAGAGCATGTACCAGAGAGATGGGTCAGCAGAGCATTAGAAGACAGCATACATAGGAGCAGGGGAATTATGCAGAGCATGCACCAGAGAGATGGGTCAGCAGAGAATTAGAAGACAGCATACATAGGAGCAGGGGAATTATGCAGAGCATGTACCAGAGAGATGGGTCAGCAGAGCATTAGAAGACAGCATACATAGGAGCAGGGGAATTATGCAGAGCATGTACCAGAGAGATGGGTCAGCAGAGCATTAGAAGACAGCATACATAGGAGCAGGGGAATTATGCAGAGCATGTACCAGAGAGATGGGTCAGCAGAGCATTAGAAGACAGCATACATAGGAGCAGGGGAATTATGCAGAGCATGTACCAGAGAGATGGGTCAGCAGAGCATTAGAAGACAGCATACATAGGAGCAGGGGAATTATGCAGAGCATGTACCAGAGAGATGGGTCAGCAGAGCATTAGAAGACAGCATACATAGGAGCAGGGGAATTATGCAGAGCATGTACCAGAGAGATGGGTCAGCAGAGCATTAGAAGACAGCATACATAGGAGCAGGGGAATTATGCAGAGCATGTACCAGAGAGATGGGTCAGCAGAGCATTAGAAGACAGCATACATAGGAGCAGGGGAATTATGCAGAGCATGTACCAGAGAGATGGGTCAGCAGAGCATTAGAAGACAGCATACATAGGAGCAGGGGAATTATGCAGAGCATGTACCAGAGAGATGGGTCAGCAGAGCATTAGAAGACAGCATACATAGGAGCAGGGGAATTATGCAGAGCATGTACCAGAGAGATGGGTCAGCAGAGCATTAGAAGACAGCATACATAGGAGCAGGGGAATTATGCAGAGCATGTACCAGAGAGATGGGTCAGCAGAGCATTAGAAGACAGCATACATAGGAGCAGGGGAATTATGCAGAGCATGTACCAGAGAGATGGGTCAGCAGAGCATTAGAAGACAGCATACATAGGAGCAGGGGAATTATGCAGAGCATGTACCAGAGAGATGGGTCAGCAGAGCATTAGAAGACAGCATACATAGGAGCAGGGGAATTATGCAGAGCATGTACCAGAGAGATGGGTCAGCAGAGCATTAGAAGACAGCATACATAGGAGCAGGGGAATTATGCAGAGCATGTACCAGAGAGATGGGTCAGCAGAGCATTAGAAGACAGCATACATAGGAGCAGGGGAATTATGCAGAGCATGTACCAGAGAGATGGGTCAGCAGAGCATTAGAAGACAGCATACATAGGAGCAGGGGAATTATGCAGAGCATGTACCAGAGAGATGGGTCAGCAGAGCATTAGAAGACAGCATACATAGCAGCAGGGGAATTATGCAGAGCATGTACCAGAGAGATGGGTCAGCAGAGCATTAGAAGACAGCATACATAGGAGCAGGGGAATTATGCAGAGCATGTACCAGAGAGATGGGTCAGCAGAGCATTAGAAGACAGCATACATAGGAGCAGGGGAATTATGCAGAGCATGTACCAGAGAGATGGGTCAGCAGAGCATTAGAAGACAGCATACATAGGAGCAGGGGAATTATGCAGAGCATGTACCAGAGAGATGGGTCAGCAGAGCATTAGAAGACAGCATACATAGGAGCAGGGGAATTATGCAGAGCATGTACCAGAGAGATGGGTCAGCAGAGCATTAGAAGGTAGCATACATAGGAGCAGGGGAATTATGCAGAGCATGTACCAGAGAGATGGGTCAGCAGAGCATTAGAAGACAGCATACATAGGAGCAGGGGAATTATGCAGAGCATGTACCAGAGAGATGGGTCAGCAGAGCATTAGAAGACAGCATACATAGGAGCAGGGGAATTATGCAGAGCATGTACCAGAGAGATGGGTCAGCAGAGAATTAGAAGACAGCATACATAGGAGCAGGGGAATTATGCAGAGCATGTACCAGAGAGATGGGTCAGCAGAGCATTAGAAGACAGCATACATAGGAGCAGGGGAATTATGCAGAGCATGTACCAGAGAGATGGGTCAGCAGAGCATTAGAAGACAGCATACATAGGAGCAGGGGAATTATGCAGAGCATGTACCAGAGAGATGGGTCAACAGAGCATTAGAAGACAGCATACATAGGAGCAGGGGAATTATGCAGAGCATGTACCAGAGAGATGGGTCAGCAGAGCATTAGAAGACAGCATACATAGGAGCAGGGGAATTATGCAGAGCATGTACCAGAGAGATGGGTCAGCAGAGCATTAGAAGACAGCATACATAGGAGCAGGGGAATTATGCAGAGCATGTACCAGAGAGATGGGTCAGCAGAGCATTAGAAGACAGCATACATAGGAGCAGGGGAATTATGCAGAGCATGTACCAGAGAGATGGGTCAGCAGAGCATTAGAAGACAGCATACATAGGAGCAGGGGAATTATGCAGAGCATGTACCAGAGAGATGGGTCAGCAGAGCATTAGAAGACAGCATACATAGGAGCAGGGGAATTATGCAGAGCATGTACCAGAGAGATGGGTCAGCAGAGCATTAGAAGACAGCATACATAGGAGCAGGGGAATTATGCAGAGCATGTACCAGAGAGATGGGTCAGCAGAGCATTAGAAGACAGCATACATAGGAGCAGGGGAATTATGCAGAGCATGTACCAGAGAGATGGGTCAGCAGAGCATTAGAAGACAGCATACATAGGAGCAGGGGAATTATGCAGAGCATGTACCAGAGAGATGGTTCAGCAGAGCATTAGAAGACAGCATACATAGGAGCAGGGGAATTATGCAGAGCATGTACCAGAGAGATGGGTCAGCAGAGCATTAGAAGACAGCATACATAGGAGCAGGGGAATTATGCAGAGCATGTACCAGAGAGATCGGTCAGCAGAGCATTAGAAGACAGCATACATAGGAGCAGGGGAATTATGCAGAGCATGTACCAGAGAGATGGGTCAGCAGAGCATTAGAAGACAGCATACATAGGAGCAGGGGAATTATGCAGAGCATGTACCAGAGAGATGGGTCAGCAGAGCATTAGAAGACAGCATACATAGGAGCAGGGGAATTATGAAGAGCATGTACCAGAGAGATGGGTCAGCAGAGCATTAGAAGACAGCATACATAGGAGCAGGGGAATTATGCAGAGCATGTACCAGAGAGATGGGTCAGCAGAGCATTAGAAGACAGCATACATAGGAGCAGGGGAATTATGCAGAGCATGTACCAGAGAGATGGGTCAGCAGAGCATTAGAAGACAGCATACATAGGAGCAGGGGAATTATGCAGAGCATGTACCAGAGAGATGGGTCAGCAGAGCATTAGAAGACAGCATACATAGGAGCAGGGGAATTATGCAGAGCATGTACCAGAGAGATGGGTCAGCAGAGCATTAGAAGACAGCATACATAGGAGCAGGGGAATTATGCAGAGCATGTACCAGAGAGATGGGTCAGCAGAGCATTAGAAGACAGCATACATAGGAGCAGGGGAATTATGCAGAGCATGTACCAGAGAGATGGGTCAGCAGAGCATTAGAAGGTAGCATACATAGGAGCAGGGGAATTATGCAGAGCATGTACCAGAGAGATGGGTCAGCAGAGCATTAGAAGACAGCATACATAGGAGCAGGGGAATTATGCAGAGCATGTACCAGAGAGATGGGTCAGCAGAGCATTAGAAGACAGCATACATAGGAGCAGGGGAATTATGCAGAGCATGTACCAGAGAGATGGGTCAGCAGAGAATTAGAAGACAGCATACATAGGAGCAGGGGAATTATGCAGAGCATGTACCAGAGAGATGGGTCAGCAGAGCATTAGAAGACAGCATACATAGGAGCAGGGGAATTATGCAGAGCATGTACCAGAGAGATGGGTCAGCAGAGCATTAGAAGACAGCATACATAGGAGCAGGGGAATTATGCAGAGCATGTACCAGAGAGATGGGTCAACAGAGCATTAGAAGACAGCATACATAGGAGCAGGGGAATTATGCAGAGCATGTACCAGAGAGATGGGTCAGCAGAGCATTAGAAGACAGCATACATAGGAGCAGGGGAATTATGCAGAGCATGTACCAGAGAGATGGGTCAGCAGAGCATTAGAAGACAGCATACATAGGAGCAGGGGAATTATGCAGAGCATGTACCAGAGAGATGGGTCAGCAGAGCATTAGAAGACAGCATACATAGGAGCAGGGGAATTATGCAGAGCATGTACCAGAGAGATGGGTCAACAGAGCATTAGAAGACAGCATACATAGGAGCAGGGGAATTATGCAGAGCATGTACCAGAGAGATGGGTCAGCAGAGCATTAGAAGACAGCATACATAGGAGCAGGGGAATTATGCAGAGCATGTACCAGAGAGATGGGTCAGCAGAGCATTAGAAGACAGCATACATAGGAGCAGGGGAATTATGCAGAGCATGTACCAGAGAGATAGGTCAGCAGAGCATTAGAAGACAGCATACATAGGAGCAGGGGAATTATGCAGAGCATGTACCAGAGAGATGGGTCAGCAGAGCATTAGAAGACAGCATACATAGGAGCAGGGGAATTATGCAGAGCATGTACCAGAGAGATGGGTCAGCAGAGCATTAGAAGACAGCATACATAGGAGCATGGGAATTATGCAGAGCATGTACCAGAGAGATGGGTCAGCAGAGCATTAGAAGACAGCATACATAGGAGCAGGGGAATAAAAATCAAACAAAAAAATAAAAAAACAATGAGGAATTGCCTAATAGTATAATCTTGAATGATATTATTTAATTTAAAGGAAGATTTTTTTTGATAATAATGGCATGTATCTAATCTCATTAGAAAATAAGGTATACATTCCTTCTAGATTCTAGGTTTTGAATCAATAGATGATAATTTCATTGTTATCCATTTATATTGTTCTTTTCTATAGGTGTGAAAGATTATCAGTGTTTATATACTCTATATAAATTTTTTTTCTGTATTTAATACTATGTGTATCTTGCTATATTAAGGGTTTATCAGATATTATTTAATTGTCACTAAATATTCTTTCATGTCACTTCCGTCTAATTCATTATATGTTGAGACTGGGTTTGAACTCCTTCACTACTGTTGAAAGCTCGGAAGGAGCTGCAATGTTTGGATTCTGATTAATTAAAGAATCAAGATTCATGATACTTGCGAGTGCTGGGAATTCTTCACTTCATAATAATCTGAACATGTTTTTACAGTTTCCCAAAAAATCATGGATAAATCTATTTTTTTAACCCTAGAATGCATGATGTCAGAAATATACACTTTCATATAACCCGGGCCTTTTAGAGCCTCGTGCAAATCATATGGAGAAACTCAAATAAATAACTTTTACAAGTAAATTTCAAAATTGCAAAGTAAGATATGAAAAATGCATAACATTCTAATTATAATTGTTTGCCGAAAACACCAAAAAAGTAAGTACATGGGCCTAAATGGCCCGCATTATTCTTTCTATGTGATGAATCCTTTTTAGCATTTAACTTTTTTTTTTTTCAAATTTCAAACAAAGATATGAAAAACACACAAACAAGGGCATATAAATGTTGAAGTATACTAGCTGCAGCTACATTTCTTTTCCAACTTTTCCTTTTCCATTTTATTGATCTTCTGCACAATTTACACGTTATGTTTTCTAAAGAATGTTCTTTCCAGACATTTTCTCCCAAAAAGGTACAGTAATGCTCAGTTTTCCTGTCTTTGATTGTTGGACAAATAAAACAACGCTTTCGTTTTCTTTCTCCTGGCTCTGAAATTGCCTGAACATGGAATATGCAACACTGTTTCATAGCTTCACTAGTTTGCTTTGGCAAGCATTGTATGTTGCTTCGCTGCATCATGTGAGGCATTACAAGTTCATTACAAAGGTCCTTCAAGAATAGGTATCTCCTGTCCTTCCTCCTAGCATGGAAATCGGGATGAGTTTAAGTATAAACAATGTAGGAATTAAGGGCTGATACATTAAGCATATTTGAAAAAATGACTACAGGCCACCGTTTTGTTTGCCTCTTGCATGAATATTCTCCAACCATTTAATCCATCTTGTCCACACCTCCTTTAGTTTTATTATAGTGCAGGATGATTTTTGCTTTATGTTTCCTGTCATTGCTGTCAATACTGGAATCATGATGCATGGTACTGAGTAATATAACGGATTTTTCCTTCTTTGTTTGTAAGACACGATTGTTGCTTTGTTGCTGAAACCAAAGACACTATCATAAAGTGCTTGCTGTGGAATGTGCTTCATCACTGGAGTAATATCTCGTCGATTTGGCTTCATAGTACCAACAATTGTAAGATTTTTTTCAAGCAAAAAATTGCCCAGTTCAACATTAGTAAAGTAATTGTCCATTGTCATGTTTCAACCAGAATTGTAAATTGGTACAGCAACTTTTTTTACAATGTCAGAACCTAGGTCTTTCTGCACTGGAGCACCAACTTCTTTGCCACAGTAGATAAGGCCATTCATCTCATAATAATTTACAGAATCACACATCCAGAATAATTTTATTCCATAATTGGCTGGTTTACTAGGCATATATTCAATGCGCTTGCAACGTCTTCTGTAGGCTACAAGTTTATCATCCAGTTTTACATTAGCACTAGGATGGTAGAGCTTGGTACAATTCTTGATAAAAATATTCCAGATGTAACTGATAGCTCCTAATTGATCCGTTTCAAACCTTGCAGGATTAGTTGGCTTATCATCAAATCGAAGGCTTCTCCGAATTTCCTCATATCTATCCACTGACATTGTTGCTTTGTAGTGTGGATCAGAAAGAGGGTCCAGAAATAATTTTCTGATAGGAACATCATAAGATTTTTTACACCCAGCCAGAAGTGATAGTCCAATATAAGCATATAATTCCTCTTTTGAGATATTTTGCCACATGTTTTTTTTTCCAGAAGCAATATGTCTTCCTTCTAGTTTTGTACATAAAAGCTTCTCATCTGCAATATCTTCAGAAAAAAAGTACAGAAAATATCTTTAGGGGACAAGTATTGGGGAACCCCCTCCCCAGCAACCTTGACTGCAATAACACAGTAACTTGAGACATGAACACTGATCAGTGCAAGACAAACATAGTACGGGCCTAAAAGGCCCAGGTTCTGTAAATATGGGGTTTCTCCAAGAAAGCATTGTTATACCAAAATGCCTATCACATAAAATTATATGAACAACTAGACATTACCAACAACGACATACTCGAGGAATAATTAGAGTTTCAAAATTCTATCTAAAGTAATTTTGCAGAAAAAAAGTAAGCTACGGATTTGGCATTCTAGGGTTAAGGAATGGAGAGAAAAAGTGCTCTATTTTTGTGGACTCTGCAGGAATTTCTGGAAAGTTGGTAATCCTTCAAGCATTGTGTCTTTTTCGGCAGTCTGTGAGGACAAAATGACTGGGTAAATCCAACACAGTATCTTATAGGACCCATAGCCCAAATAAATATCATATCTTTAATGTCAAAATCCATAATGATTACTGCCCCTATGGAGTTCACAATATACATTCCATATCTGTATGGATTTGGAGTGTGGAAGGAAATCCATGCAAACATGTGGAGAACATACAAATCCCTTGCATATGTTGTCTTTGGTGGGGTCTAAACCCAAGAATTAAGTGCGGCAAAGCAACAATAATAATCACTAACACAACATCCTGCCCATTAACAGCTACTATTAAATATAAAGCAATATATTGCACTCACCAACCTTCATTGGCTACTCATTTATTCAGTTAAAACAAGTTAAAACACTTTTAGTATAAATTGTGGAGGAGACTTCCTTGTCAAGCATGATGACTGGATAAAGCATCACATATCACATTATTCCAATGTAGATTGTACAAGATGCTGTACCCATTAATTGTCTGCAACAGTAACATGGACTGTTGACATTACATCAACAAATACTAGAGCAGTGCCAAAGAGGTAACGCTAAACACGGGGAATGTGAATAACAGCTGTAAATAATATTTTATAGGCATGCAACTCTATGGCTGCATATAATTTTATACAAGGAAAGTCCTTTAACTGCCTTAATACAGGGTAAAAAGTATTTGCTTCTTTAATACATCTGAGACCATTTAAAGCTCAGAAGCTACTGAAAGTATATTCCACATGTATTACCGTATATTTTATATTTACCAGTTATTTAGCCTTGTCAAATTAAACCAGTTTTTAGAAAACTATACAACCATCTCTGTATAAAATCACTAAACTTTATTAACCCCTTAACGCCCAATGATGGGGATAACCCGTCAAGGCAGGTTTTCACTTGGCGGTTCAAAGTGCTCACCACATATCTAGATAAGTTCATTGAGGGGTCTAGTTTCCAAAATGGGGTCACATGTAGGGGGTTTCCTCTGTTTATGCACATCAGGGGCTCTCCAAATGCGACATGGCATTCGCTGATTATTCCAGCAAATTTTGAATTCAAAAAGTAAAATGGCGCTCTCTCCCTTCCGAGCCCTGCCATGTGCCCAAACAGTAGTTTTCCGCCACATATAGGGTATCAGCATGCTCAGGAGAAATTGCACAACAACTTTTGGGGTCCATTTTCTCCTGCTACCCTTGTGAAAATAAAAAATTTGGGGTTAAAAGAAAATTTTTGTGATTTTTTTATTTTCATGTCTCTATGTTATAAACTTCTGTGAAGCACCTGGGGGTTCAAAGTGCTCACCGAACACCTATAGATACGTAAGTTCATTGAGGGGTCTGATTTCCAAAATGAGGTCACTTGTGGGGGATTTCCACTGTTTAGGCACATCAGGGGCTCTCCAAATGCGACATGGCGTCCGCTAATTATTTCAGCAAATATTGAATTCAAAAAGTCAAATGGCGCTCCGTCCCTTCCGAGCCCTGCCATGTGCCCAAACAGTGGTTTTCCGCTACATATTGAGTATCAGCATGCTCAGGAAAAGTTGCACAATACATTTTGGGTCCATTTTTATCTGCTACCCGTGTGAAAATAAAAAAAATTGGGTCTAAATTTTATTTTTTGTGAAAAAAAGTTAAATGTTAATTTTTTTCTTCCTCTATGTGTCAGTTCCTGTGAAGCACCTGAAGGGTTAATAAACTTCTTGAATGTGGTTTTGAGCACCGTGAAGAGTGCAGTTTTTGGAATGGTGTCACTTTTGGGTATTTTCTGTCATATAGACACCTCAAAGTCACTTCAAATGTGATGTGGTCCCTAAAAAATGGTTTTGTAAATTTTGTTGGAAAAATTAAAAATCTCTGGTCAACTTTTAACTAGTGATGAGCGAGCATTAAAACGCTCGAGTACTCGTTGCTCAGGTTGAGAAAATTGGAATACTCGGGTGATCAACCCGAGCAACGAGCCCAATGTAAGTCTATGGGAAACTCGAGCATTTTTCAGGCTGCTTCCCTGGGCGGTCTGCAGAAGGCCTAAAAATTGCCGAAATCGATGGGAACAGTGCTCAAATGACATGGGAACAGCATGGGGAAGACCCCTGGAGCATCTCTGACTCCCAGATCTCTTCTGTCAGCAACGTGGACAAAGTATTACGCCACTTTTACGGACTCACAATAAAACATACAAAAACGAAACCAAAATGGATTTTCCTGGGAAATATGTTAAGGAACATCATTTCCAGGGTAATGACTTGTATATAAGGCAAAATAAATAAGTAAAAACAAAAATACTCTTCCACAACTTGGGCTATGTTCACACGTAGCATTTTTGATGAGTTTTTGCAGTTTTGAATTGCTTTCAACCAAGACAAATGCATTCACCAGGAAATGTCATTTTAACATTTTACAGCCATGTGGTGTGTGACACATCATCAGACACATGCATACAGTGCTGAAGAGACATGGTAACAGCATGAGGAAGACCTCTGGAAGCATCTTTGACTCCCAGGTCACTGCGTAAAAGTGTGCCCATCATAAGTGATCCTTGGCGCATGCGAAGATGCCTACCGCCATGCAACTGTCGTAGCAGACTTGCAACAATCACCGTCCACGTCCTTGTCCCACTGCAGCGTTCAGCTGTCCCTACCCAATTCCTTGGAATGCAAGCGCAAGTATGCAGGCAGCCACCCACCCACAGGCTGCAATACTATACTGCCAAATTTTTGACAGCTGCTTGCACTTGAAATGTGGCCTTTTATGCTAGTGGAGGCGGAAGCTTTTCACAACCTCATGCCAGCAGCAGCCAGGTGTCCATACTCGGTCCCCAACCGCCACTATATTTCTCAGTATCGCCTCCGCCATCCACAAGCACTGGTCCCGCAACATTACCCGTGCCCTCCCCAGTGCATTTACTGGGAAGGACCATCTAACCACAAACATGTGGACAGGTGAATGTGGCCAGGGACGGTATGGAGCCAGTGCACAACTTTTTTTGCTAAGAGTTGTATTTAGCTCGGTGAAAGGACTGTCATAGAGGGAAACCGTATGTACCCTGCATGTCATTTCCCCCAGGAAGTCCTGTAATTGAGCTTGTTGCAGAAGCAATGGCAGCACGTACTACATCAACTCCCACTTGTCGGTTGTGCATTGACACACACATACATCTTTCTTTGCACAATTAATTTCATGAATACAGAGTTGGACAATGGCCTGATCTGTAATGCGTTTTGGGAAATAACATGCATAAGCATGGCTGATCAACATTAAAAAAGCAGCCATGGAGTGTTGGGGAACCTTCCCCCACACTTTTCTTAGCCAGGGCTGCTTTTCGGCAGGGTTGGACGGGCTCACCAGAGAACCGGAGACTCCACAAGCGGGCCCTGGCTTCTCCTTCAGGAGAGTTCATAGTGCCGAGGTGAGTCCATTATGATGATTGAGGCCACCATCTGCTTAGTTTTCGGTTACTTGAAGTGCAAGTATGCAGGCAGCTACCCACCCACAGGAAGCAACACTAAACTGACTGATTTCTGGGCAGCTCATTGCACTTGAAATATGGCCTTTTAGGCTCATGAAGGTGGAAGCTTTTCACAACCTCATCCCGGCGGCGGCCGGGTGTCCATACTTGGTCTCCAGCCGCCACTATATTTCCCGGTATCGCGTCTGCCTTCCACAAGCACGGGTCCCACAACATTACCCGTGCCCTCCCAAGTGCACTTACTGGGAAGGACCGCCTAACCACAAACACGTGGACAGTTGAATGTGGCCAGGGACGGTACAGAGCCAGTCCATAACTTTTTTTGCTAAGAGTTGTATTTAGCTCGGTGAAAAGACTGTCATAGAGGGAAACCGTATGTACCCTGCGTGTCATTTCTCTCAGGAAGTCATGTAATTAAGCTTGTTGCAGAAGCAATGGCAGCCCGTCCAACATCGACTCGCACTTGTCGGTGGTGCTTTGACACACACACACATCTTTCTTTGCGCATTTAATTTCTTGAATAAAGAGTAGGACAATGGTCTAATCTGTAATGCGTTTTGAGAAATAACATGCATAAGCATGGCCGATCCACATAAAAAAAGCAGCCATAGAGTGTCCGGGAACCTTCCCCCACACTTTTCTTAGCCAGGACTGCTTTTCGGCAAGGTTGGACGGGCCCACCAGAGAACTGGAGACTCCTCCGGCGGGCCCTGGCTTCTTCTTCATGAGAGTTCATAGTGCCGAGGTGAGGCCTTGATGATGATAGAGGCCATCATCTGCTTAGTTTTCTGTTACTTTGAATGCAAGTGCAAGTATGCAGCCAGCCACCCACCCACCCATAGGACGCAACAATAAACTGCCAGATTTCTTGGCAGCTCTTTGCACTTGAAATATGGCCTTTTAGGCTCGTGGAGGCGGAAGCTGTTCACAACCTCATGCCGGCGGTGGCCTGGTGTCTATACTCGGTCCCCAGCAACCACTATATTTCCCGGTATCGCCTCCACCTTCCACAAGCACGGGTCCCACCACATTACCCGTGCCCTCCCCAGTGCACTTACTGGGAAGGACCGCCTAACCACAAACACGTGGACAGGTGAATGTGGCCAGGGACGGTACGGAGCCAGTCCACAACTTTTTTTGCTAAGAGTTGTATTTAGCTCGGTGAAAGGACTGTCATCTAGGGAAACCGGATCTACCCTGCGTGTCATTTCTCCCAGGAAGTCCTCTAAAGCTGCTTGCACTTGAAATGTGGCCTGAACATTACTGCTGGTACTTTTCTGTGGGAATTTGCTTGCCTCCTACCAGCCTGGAATATTTCCAGTAAACTATGGTACAACACCATGGTAATAGCACTGCCCCCAGTACCAGTAGCGAAGCCATCCCCAATTTCCTTCTTAGGAATTTTATTTGGTAGACTGAGTGGCTGCCTAAATACATTTTCTCACAAAGGAGCTGAAGATAGAATGGCAGTAGGTGCAAGTTTCTCCAGCCTGTTAGATATTAGAGGGTGAACGGCAGCACATTGGATCAGTTGTTAGCACTGAAGCCTTGCAGCACTGGGATCCTGGATTCAAATACCAGCACGGAAAACATCAGCAAGGACTTTGTAAGTTCTCCCTGTGTTTGCGTGTGTTTCCTCCTCAGTAAAAAAGCAGCCATAGAATGTCCAGGAACCTTCCCACATACTTTTCTTAGCCAGGACTGCTTCTCGGCAGGGTTGGACGGTCCCACCAGAGGTTCCTCTGGTGTGCCTTGGCTTCTACCTCAGGAGAGTTCATAATAGCGCTAACTTTGCAGCTGCTATGGGGCTCTTGAGCGGGTGAGAAAGGTTAGCCCTCAGAATCAAATCCTCTGGTGGGCACAATGTTTTTTCAAGCTGAAACAGCTTCTCAGTGGGAGTTGTATTTCACCACAGCCATATTCTTTAGCTCGGTGAAAGGACTGGCATAGAGGGAAACCGTATCTACCCCGGCTGTCATTTCTCCGTCACCAGGTTCTGCTCGTTGTCACACACGACCATGCCTGGCTGTATGTTCAGCGGTGAGAGCCACAGACCAGGCTGCTGTATTACAGCTTTCAACAACTCTGCAGCGCTGGGCGGTTTGTCAATTAAGCATTAAGCATGTTATCTTCAGCACAGCCTGTTGCCGCTTGGCCAAGGCAGTGCGGCAGTGCTGTCAGCTTGTGACTGATGTGATCATTTCGGAGATGGAGGAGGAGGTACATGAGCTGAACAATGTAATTACATTGAGGTTAAATTGGTGACGCTGTTTTTTATACAAAAAAAGATCCTCTTGTTTTGTTTTTTTACGTTATTTTTTAAGACAAATGCATTCACCGGGAAAAGTCATTTTAACATTTTACAAACTTATCTGGCAATGTGGTGTGTGGCTCATAATCAGACACATCCTTTTTTATTTATGATGCAGGGACTCTGAAAGTCATAAAGCCTATTTTTACAGGGACATCAGATGGCCCTTACTATTCTTAAAAGGCCAGCGTCTGCCCTAGCTATTGTTAGAGAGCCATCAGCCAGCTATGCTTTGTTGTTCCCATTATTAACAAGTGGGTTTCCTATACTGTTATTACGTATCCTGTGACTGCAAGGGCTGCCAAAAATTTGGACGCAACCCAATACCCCTTTGAAGAGACATAGAGGAGGGTCTCAGTAAAAAAAAATGTTCCCATTATAAAGGAGCGGGTTTCCTATAATGGTAATGCCCACGTTGTGACTGCAAGAGCAGGCAAAATTTGGGAAAAACCCCACTAAGAATTTAAAGACATATAGAGCAGGGCCACAGTAACAAGGTACGACATATTCCCATTAGAAAGGAGAGGGTCTGCTATACAGTTATAGGGTATTCAGTGAGTCCAATGGCTGACCAATTTTAGTAAAAACTCCACTAAGAATTTAAAGACACACGGAGCAGGGCCACAGTAACAAGTACAACATGTTCCCATTAGAAAGGAGAGGGTCTGCAATACTATACTGCCAAATTTTTGACAGCTGCTTGCACTTGAAATGTGGCCTTTTAGGCTCGTGGAGGCAGAAGCTTTTCACAACCTCATGCCAGCAGCGGCCGGGTGTCCATACTCGGTCCCCAACCGCCACTATATTTCTCAGTATCGCCTCCGCCATCCACAAGCACGGGTCCCACAACATTACCCGTGCCCTCCCCAGTGCACTTACTGGGAAGGACCGTCTAACCACAAACATGTGGACAGGTGAATGTGGCCATGGACGGTACGGAGCCAGTGCACAACTTTTTTTGCTAAGAGTTGTATTTAGCTCGGTGAAAGGACTGTCATAGAGGGAAACCGTATGTACCCTGCGTTTCATTTCTCCCAGGAAGAAAGTCCTGTAATTGAGCTTGTTGCAGAAGCAATGGCAGCACGTCCAACATCAACTCGCACTTGTCGGTGGTGCATTGACACACACATACATCTTTCTTTGCGCATTTAATTTCTTGAATACAGAGTTGGACAATGGCCTGATCTGTAATGCGTTTTTAGAAATAACATGCATAAGCATAGCTGATCCACATTAAAAATGCAGCCATGGAGTGTTGGGGAACCTTCCCCCACACTTTTCTTAGCCAGGGCTGCTTTTAGGCAGGGTTGGACAGGCTCACCAGAGAACCGGAGACTCCTCAAGCGGACCCTGGCTTCTCCTTCAGGAGAGTTCATAGTGCCGAGGTGAGGCCATGATGATGATTGAGGCCACCATCTGCTTAGTTTTCTGTTACTTGAAGTGCAAGTATGCAGGCAGCTACCCACCCACAGCCCGCAACACTAAACTGACTGATTTCTGGGCAGCTCTTTGCACTTGAAATGTGGCCTTTTAGGCTCATGAAGGCGGAAGCTTTTTACAACCTCAAGCCGGCGGCGGCCGGGTGTCCATACTTGGCCTCCAGCCGCCACTATATTTCCCGGTATCGCGTCTGCCTTCCACAAGCATGGGTCCCACAACATTACCCGTGCCCTCCCAAGTGCACTTACTGGGAAGGACCGCCTAACCACAAACACGTGGACAGTTGAATGTGGCCAGGGACGGTACGGAGCAAGTCCACAACTTTTTTTGCTAAGAGTTGTATTTAGCTCGGTGAAAAGACTGTCATAGAGGGAAACCGTATGTACCCTGCATGTCATTTCTCTCAGGAAGTCCTGTAATTAAGCTTGTTGCAGCAGCAATGGCAGCCCGTCTGTAACGGGTCTGGGAGGCGGAACCTCTGAGCTACTATACAAGGGGGCTGTCCTTGTAAGGGAGCGGGTGGCGACCAGGGAAGACGGGCAGGGAGTCACAGCAGGTGACCGGGACAGTCTCTGAGTGAACGGGCTGGAGGTCACGGCAAGTGACCGGGGCAGTCTCTGGATGAACGGGCAGATGGTCACGGCAAGTGACTGGGGCTTTCTCTGAATGAACGGGCAGATGGTCACGGCAAGTGACCGGGGCAGTCTCTGAATGAACGGGCAGATGGTCACGGCAAGTGACCGGGGCAGTCTCTGGATGAACGGGCAGATGGTCACGGCAAGTGACCGGGGCAGTCTCTGGGTAAAGGGTTGGTACGACCTGTGGCGGCTGATGATAGACGTGAGCTCCCAGGTGAGCAGGCGAGAGTCTCTGGATGAACGGGTGGTCACAGCATGTGACGGCGGAGCCTCCAGGAAGACCAACAGACAGGCGGCAGATGAGCGCTCCCAGGTGAGCGGGCAGGAGTCTCTGGACAGGCGGGTGGTCACAGCACGTGACGGCAGAGCCTCCAGGTAGGCTAGCAGACAGGCAGCAGATGAGCGCTCCCAGGTGAGCGGGCAGGAGTCACTGGACAGGCAGGTGGTCACAGCACGTGACGGCAGAGCCTCCAGGTAGGCTAGCAGGCAGGTAGCAGATGTGTGCTCCCAGGTGAGCAGGCAAGCTGGTCCATAGACAGACTGACAGGAGTTGGAAGGCAGACCGTCGGACCTCAGGCAAGCAGGCAGATGGCTGAAGTGCGCTCCCAGGTGAGCGGACAGGCTGGTCCTTAGACAGACTGACAGGAGTAGTAAGGCAGACCGTCGGACCTCAGACTAGCAGGCAGGTAGCAGATAATCAGGCAGGAATAAGACAGCAAGCTGGCAGGAATCTGGCAGGTATCTGGCAGGTAACTGGCAATGGGACCTGAGGGCTGAAGCAGAGTAGTGAACAGTGCAACAACATTGCTCGGGCACCTCCATTTTGGAGAAGGTGCCTTATATATGGTGAAGTCCTCCGGCCATTGGCCGGGGACTCCTTAGGACGGCGCGCGCGGCCCCTTTAAGAGGGAGGGAGAGCGCGCGCGCCCTAAGCACAGTGGCCGGGAAGGAGCGCGCGCTGCCAGCAGAGCGGGAGGAGGACGCCGGGCACGGAGCAGAGAGGTGAGGGGAACAGCGTCCCTGCCTAGCAGAGGGCAGGGACGCCGGCGCTACAGTACCCCCCCTTTAGGCCCCCCCCTTTTTTAGGCCAGACAGAAATTTAGCTAGGATAAGAGGGGCATGGATGTTCTCCCGGGGCTCCCACGTTCTCTCCTCAGGACCAAACCCCTTCCAATCTACTAGAAAAAAGGTCTTTCCTCTTACCCTTTTGGTGGCAAGAATGTTCTCTACCTCAAACTCGTCCTCAGCAGAAACCGGAGCAGGAGGCGTACCTGTAGACTTGGAAAAAGAGTTAAGTACCACAGGTTTGAGGAGAGATACATGGAAGGAGTTAGGGATCCGTAAGTTGGCCGGGAGTTTCAATTTATAGGCCACCGGGTTGATCTGACTGATGACCTCCAGAGGACCGATGAACCGAGGCCCTAACTTGTAAGAAGGTATCTTGAGTCGGACATATTTAGATGAGAGCCAGACTTTATCTCCAGGACGAAATTGTGGAGGATCCAGGCGTTTTTTGTCAGCGTGTCTTTTCATCCGTTCGGACGACTGAAGGAGTGCGGATCGGGTACTCTCCCAAATGGAGGAAAATTTGCTAACGAGAGATTCCGCAGCCGGGTTGTCCACAGAGGTGGAGACAGGAAAAGGAATCCGAGGATGCTGACCGAAGACTACAAAAAACGGGGATTTGGAGGAGGATTCGCTCTCGTGATTGTTATAAGAGAACTCGGCCCATGGTAGGAGATCCACCCAGTCTGAATGATGGGCATTAACGAAGTGCCGGAGGTAATTGGTCAGGTTCTGATTGATCCGCTCCACTTGACCATTGGACTGTGGGTGGTAAGCGGAAGAGAAGTCCAGGGTGACGTCTAGCAGTTTACAAGTGGCTCTCCAGAAACGTGAGGTGAACTGTACCCCACGATCCGACACGATGTGGAGGGGCAGGCCATGAAGACGGAAGATGTGGCGGATAAAGTCTTTAGCCAGCTTGGGTGCCGACGGGAGGGCTGGCAGGGGAATAAAGTGAGCCATCTTGGAAAAGCGATCCGCGACCACCCAAATGACCGTACAACCGGCGGAGACGGGGAGATCAGTTATGAAGTCCATAGCAATATGCTGCCAGGGGGCAGCAGGCACAGGAAGCGGAAGGAGGCGACCGGCTGGCAGGTGTCTCGGGACTTTGCTGCGGGCGCAGGACACACAGGCAGAAACAAAGTCTATTATGTCCTTGTGCAGGGTAGGCCACCAGTAGTGCCGGGCAATAAGCTGGAGGGTCTTTTTCTGACCGGCGTGGCCAGCTAGTTTAGACGAATGGCCCCAGTGTAGGATCTTCTTCCGATCAGGTACTGAAACAAACGTCTTACCGGGAGGGAGACGATTTAGACTCACGGGAGCCACCTGCATTACTCTGGCGGGATCGATGATATGTTTAGGTTCTTCCTCGAGATCGGACACCAGAAATGATCGGGACAAGGCGTCTGCTTTGACGTTTTTGTCAGCCGGGCGAAAATGAAGAACAAAATCAAAGCGAGCAAAAAACAAGGACCACCGGGCTTGGCGCGAGTTAAGTCTCTGGGCATGCTGGAGGTAAGCCAAGTTCTTGTGGTCAGTGTAAATTATTACCGGGTGAAGAGCCCCCTCGAGTAGGTAACGCCACTCCTCCAACGCCAGCTTGATGGCCAATAACTCTCGGTCTCCTATGGAATAGTTGCGCTCAGAAGTGGAGAAGAGTTTGGAGAAGAAGCCACAAGTTACCATTCTCCCGGAAGATGATTTTTGAGTAAGTACCGCTCCGGCTCCAGAGGAGGAGGCGTCAACTTCCAGGAAGAACTGCTTGTTGCCGTCCGGGCGGTGCAGCACCGGGGCGGAAGAGAAGGCCTGTTTTAGGGAAAGAAAGGCCTCCTCTGCTTCGGGCGGCCACTCTTTGGGATTAGTACCCTTACGGGTGAGCGCGGAAATTGGGGCAGTCCGGGAAGAGAAGTGTGGTATGAAGAGGCGGTAGTAGTTAGCGAAGCCCAGGAATCGCTGAATGGCCTTCAACCCCTCCGGTCGAGGCCATTTCTCGATGGCAGACAGTTTCTCTGGATCCATTCGTAGGCCGGTCTGAGAAATAATGTAGCCCAAAAACGGAAGCGAGGTCTGCTCAAAGAGGCACTTCTCGTATTTAGCGAAGAGGTGATTCTGCCTGAGCCTGAGCAGGACCTGACGAACGTCCCTCCGGTGAGTCTGGAGATCCGGAGAGAAGACCAAGATGTCGTCCAGGTACACCACTACGCAGGAGTAGAGAAGGTCCCGGAAGATGTCATTGACCAATTCTTGAAAGACGGCAGGAGCGTTACAGAGACCAAAGGGCATTACCAGATATTCATAGTGGCCGTCCCGGGTGTTGAATGCCGTCTTCCATTCATCCCCCTGACGGATACGAACCAGGTTGTACGCCCCACGGAGGTCCAGTTTGGTGAAGATTCTAGCCCCCCTCAGACGATCAAATAACTCCGGAATGAGCGGAAGGGGGTACTTATTCTTCACCGTGATCTGGTTAAGGCCTCTATAGTCTATACAGGGACGGAGAGAGCCGTCCTTCTTTTTGACGAAAAAGAAGCCTGCTCCCGCCGGGGAGGTAGATTTCCGGATGAATCCCCTGGCCAGATTCTCCTCAATATATTCGGACATCGACCGGGTCTCAGCAGCGGATAATGGATAAATACGCCCACGGGGAGGAGTAGTACCAGGTAACAGGTCGATAGGGCAGTCGTATGGTCTATGAGGAGGTAGTGTCTCTGCTTCCTTTTTATTAAAGACATCAGCATAAGACCAATAAGGAATCGGAAGTCCAGGTAGATTAGCTGGGGTAGGAGAAGGACGGGCGGGATGAACAGGAACCAAACAAGTCTTATGACAGTCCTGTCCCCAGCGAAGGACTTCTCCGGTCTGCCAGTCAAGCACGGGTGCATGTCTCTGGAGCCAAGGTAGACCTAGTAAGAGGGCGTGAGAGAGTCCAGGCAGAACATGAAAAGAGATGCTCTCAGAATGCATTATTCCCACCTGCAGAGTTACGGATTCGGTGATGAGTTGGATGGGACATGGTAAGAGGCCCCCATCCACAGCAGCGACAGATAATGGTATAGCCAGAGGTTTGGTGGGAATGCGGTATTTTTCTACCAGGGCCTGTGAAATAAGATTCCCGGCCGCTCCAGAGTCAAGTTGGGCTAGTTCGAAATAACGATTCTCCCCGCAGATAATTGAGACTGACAGCAGCAGAGATGGAGAGGATTTATTCTTGTCTAGGTCGACCTCTCTGAGCGAACCTAGACACAGACGTTTCCCGACCTCTCCGGACAGGTACGGATCCGGTGCTCTTTACTGCCACAGTAGAAGCAGCTCCCCTCGGCACGGCGTAAGTACTGACGGGTTTTGACCATCTTGGTCTGGTCGACCTGCGTAGGCTCAGGAGAGTGTACCTGGGGAGAGACGGAGGGAGTGACGGGTTTCTGAAGAGTAGGAGCTAGACGTGGAAACCTCCTCTCACGGGTGACCTCTTTGGAACACTCCTGGAACCGTAGGTCAATCCGGGTGGCAAGAGTTATTAGGTCATCCAGAGTGGTAGGAATGTCCCGACCGGCAAGTTCATCTTTAATACAGCCGGACAGACCCTCCCAGAAGACGGATACCAGAGCGTCGTTATCCCAGGCCAGCTCCGAGGCAAAGGTACGGAACCGTATGGCATATTGGCCCACGGTGAGATTTCCCTGACGGAGGCGCAGCAGAGATGATGCGGATGAGGCCTTCCGTCCGGGTTCGTCGAAGACTTTCCGGAAAGCCGTGAGAAAGGCAGGCAAGTCGGACACCAGGGGGTCTCCTCTCTCCCATAGAGGATTTAGCCAGGCCAGGGCCTCCCCGGTGAGATGGGACATGATGAAGGCAATTTTGGCCCGGTCGGAGTTAAACTGGTGGGACAATAGTTCGAAGTGCAGGGTGCACTGGTTTATGAAGCCCCGAGCTTGAGTGGGGTCGCCTCCAAAGCGTGGAGGTGTAGAAAGCCGGGGTCCGGGACAGGATGCCATGGTATTGGTGGGCAGCGGTGCTGCCGGGCTGCGAGTCATGACACTAGCGGTGGTTGCTGGTAGAGCAGTCAGAGTGTCCAGGAAAGAGTTGACATTCCGCAGATGACTCAGGATGGACTCCTGTTGGGACCTCTGACGGGACAGTTCATGACGTAGGTCCGAAAGCGAGAGAGCTTGGGTGCCACCGGGTTCCATGGCCCGAGCAAACTGTAACGGGTCTGGGAGGTGGAACCTCTGAGCTACTATACAAGGGGGCTGTCCTTGTAAGGGAGTGGGTGGCGACCAGGGAAGACGGGCAGGGAGTCACAGCAGGTGACCGGGACAGTCTCTGAGTGAACGGGCTGGAGGTCACGGCAAGTGACCGGGGCAGTCTCTGGATGAACGGGCAGATGGTCACGGCAAGTGACCGGGGCAGTCTCTGAATGAACGGGCAGATGGTCACGGCAAGTGACCGGGGCAGTCTCTGAATGAACGGGCAGATGGTCACGGCAAGTGACCGGGGCAGTCTCTGGATGAACGGGCAGATGGTCACGGCAAGTGACCGGGGCAGTCTCTGGGTAAAGGGTTGGTATGACCTGTGGCGGCTGATGATAGATGTGAGCTCCCAGGTGAGCAGGCGAGAGTCTCTGGATGAACGGGTGGTCACAGCATGTGACGGTGGAGCCTCCAGGAAGACCAACAGACAGGCGGCAGATGAGCGCTCCCAGGTGAGCGGGCAGGAGTCTCTGGACAGGCGGGTGGTCACAGCACGTGACGGCAGAGCCTCCAGGTAGGCTAGCAGACAGGCAGCAGATGAGCGCTCCCAGGTGAGCGGGCAGGAGTCACTGGACAGGCAGGTGGTCACAGCACGTGACGGCGGAGCCTCCAGATAGGCTAGCAGGCAGGTAGCAGATGTGTGCTCCCAAGTGAGCAGGCAAGCTGGTCCATAGACAGACTGACAGGAGTTGGAAGGCAGACCGTCGGACCTCAGGCAAGCAGGCAGATGGCTGAAGTGCGCTCCCAGGTGAGCGGACAGGCTGGTCCTTAGACAGACTGACAGGAGTAGTAAGGCAGACCGTCGGACCTCAGACTAGCAGGCAGGTAGCAGATAATCAGGCAGGAATAAGACAGCAAGCTGGCAGGAATCTGGCAGGTATCTGGCAGGTAACTGGCAACGGGACCTGAGGGCTGAAGCAGAGTAGTGAACAGTGCAACAACATTGCTCCGGCACCTCCATTTTGGAGGAGGTGCCTTATATATGGTGAAGTCCTCCGGCCATTGGCCGGGGACTCCTTAGGACGGCGCGCGCGGCCCCTTTAAGAGGGAGGGAGAGCGCGCGCGCCCTAAGCACAGTGGCCGGGAAGGAGCGCGCGCTGCCAGCAGAGCGGGAGGAGGACGCCGGGCACGGAGCAGAGAGGTGAGGGGAACAGCGTCCCTGCCTAGCAGAGGGCAGGGACGCCGGCGCTACACCGTCCAACATCAACTCGCACTTGTCGGTGGTGCTTTGACACACACACACATCTTTCTTTGCACATTTAATTTCTTGAATAAAGAGTAGGACAATGGTCTAATCTGTAATGCGTTTTGAGAAATAACATGCATAAGCATGGCCGATCCACATAAAAAAAGCAGCCATAGAGTGTCCAGGAACCTTCCCCCACACTTTTCTTAGCCAGGACTGCTTTTCGGCAGGGTTGGACGGGCCCACCAGAGAACTGGAGACTCCTCCGGCGGGCCCTGGCTTCTTCTTCATGAGAGTTCATAGTGCCGAGGTGAGGCCTTGATGATGATAGAGGCCATCATCTGCTTAGTTTTCTGTTACTTGGAATGCAAGTGCAAGTATGCAGCCAGCCACCCACCCACCCATAGGACGCAACAATAAACTGGCAGATTTCTTGGCAGCTCTTTGCACTTGAAATATGGCCTTTTAGGCTCATGGAGGCCGAAGCTGTTCACAACCTCATGCCGGCGGCGGCCGGGTGTCCATACTCGGTCCCCAGCCACCACTATATTTCCCGGTATCGCCTCCACCTTCCACAAGCACGGATCCCACCACATTACCCGTGCCCTCCCCAGTGCACTTACTGGGAAGGACCGCCTAACCACAAACACGTGGACAGGTGAATGTGGCCTGGGACGGTACGGAGCCAGTCCACAACTTTTTTTGCTAAGAGTTGTATTTAGCTTAGTGAAAGGACTGTCATCGAGGGAAACCGTATCTACCCTGCGTGTCATTTCTCCCAGGAAGTCCTCTAAAGCTGCTTGCACTTGAAATGTGGCCTGAACATTACTGCTGGTACTTTTCTGTGGGAATTTGCTTGCCTCCTACCAGCCTGGAATATTTCCAGTAAACTATGGTACGACGCCATGGTAATAGCACTGCCCCCAGTACAAGTAGCAAAGCCATCCCCAATTTCCTTCTCAGGAATTTTATTTGGTAGACTGAGTGGCTGCCAAATACATTTTCTCACAAAGGAGCTGAAGATAGAATGTCAGTAGGTGCAAGTTTTTCAAGCCTGTTAGATATTAGAGGGTGAACGGCAGCACATTGGATCAGTTGTTAGCACTGAAGCCTTGCAGCACTGGGATCTTGGATTCAAATCCCAGCACGGACAACATCAGCAAGGACTTTGTAAGGTCTCCCCGTGTTTGCGTGTGTTTCCTCCTCAGTAAAAAAGCAGCCATAGAATGTCCGGGAACCTTCCCACATACTTTTATTAGCCAGGACTGCTTCTCTGCAGGGTTGTACGGTCCCACCAGAGATTCCTCTGGTGTGCCTTGGCTTCTACCTCAGGAGAGTTCATAATAGCGCTAACTTTGCTGCTGCTATGGGGCTCTTGAACGGGTGAAAAAGGTTAGCCCTCAGAATCAAATCCTCTGGTGGGCACAATGTTTTTCAAGCTGAAACAGCTTCTCAGTGGGAGTTGTATTTCACCACAGCCATATTCTTTAGCTCGGTGAAAGGACTAGCATAGAGGGAAACCGTATCTACCCCGGCTGTCATTTCTCCGTCACCAGGTTCCGCCCATTGTCACACAAGACCATGCCTGGCTGTATGTTCAGCGGTGTGAGCCACAGACCAGGCTGCTGTATTACAGCTTTCACAATTCTGCAGCGCTGGGCGGTCTGTCAATTAAGCATTAAGCATGTTATCTTCAGCACAGCCTGTTGCCGCTTGGCCAAGGCAGTGCTGCAGTGCTGTCAGCTTGTGACTGATGTGATCATTTCGGAGATGGAGGAGGAGGTGCATGAGCTGAACAATGTGATTACATTGAGATTAAATTGGTGACGCTGTTTTTTATACCAAAAAAGATCCTATTGTTTTGTTTTTTTACGTTATTTTTTAAGACAAATGCATTCACTGGGAAATGTCATTTTAACATTTTGCAAACTTATCTGGCAATGTGGTGTGTGACACATAATCAGACACATCCTTTTTTATTTATGATGCAGGGACTCTGAAATTCATAAAGCCTATTTTTACAGGGACATCAGATGGCCCTTACTATTCTTAAAAGGCCAGCGTCTGCCCTAGCTATTGTTAGAGAGCCATCAGCCAGCTATGCTTTGTTGTTCCCATTATTAACAAGTGGGTTTCCTATACTGTTATTGCGTATCCTGTTAGAATAGATAATTAGCGTGCACTCTGTCGGTAAGTTAGAGGTGCTGATGAAGGGGCGCGTGGTGCCCAGTACGTACAGAGAAATTATATCATCGCACACTCATAAGATTAGTTGCAGTGTTCATTTATTTTAGTATAGGCATAACATCAAACCAGTAACATGTAGTGGCGACAATAAATGGCGTCAGTAGTAGTAGATGTTTCGGCCTAATCCAGGCCTTATTCATTAAGTCGCGCTACTGTAAAAGAGAGGTAAGATGTTTAGGATACATACATGTGAGGGAAGCAATAGTGATATACAACTCCATATAAAGTGATATTGACAGACGAGAAAAAGGCCAAAGAAGGGAGGGGGGGAAGGGGGGGGGGGGGGAGGGAGGTGGATAGGGAGCAAGAAGTAAAATAACAAATATACATATATACATATATACAAAGGGTTACAATCGCTAAGTATCATGGAGTACACAGTAAGGTTACCTTGTATAGGTTGAGATGCAGATATGTGCCAGAAGGGATTATTGTGGGAAATCTTGAGTAACACTGTAATGGCAAGGGATGTATATTAGAGACATGTCAGGGTCCCATGTAGGAGGGGGAATTTTGAAGACCAGTACCTCGTTTGTATGCCTTGTGCTTATCGGCCTATAGGGGACTAAAAACAGAGGAAGTCCCAGTTAATCAGTGCTATGCAAAGGGAAGTAAGACAAACCCCTCTAAGGTAAATACCTTCGCTTATGGTGTGGTACAGTGCTCCTGCGTCTCCATTTGGTGCTGTGGTCCCAGGTATGGCCGTTCATATAGGGGAGGAGGACAGCGTGTCTGTCTCCCTGTGCTGCTTATTGAACACTGGGAGTGTGCGATGATATAATTTCCCATTGCGTATCCTGTGACTGCAAGGGCTGCCAAAAATTTGGACGCAACCCAATACCCCTTTGAAGAGACATAGAGTAGGGTCTCAGTAAAAAAAATGTTCCCATTATAAAGGAGCGGGTTTCCTATAGTGGTAATGCCCACGTTATGTCTGCAAGAGCTGCCAAATGTTGGGAAAAACCCCACTAAGAATTTAAAGACATATCGAGCAGGGCCACAGTAACAAAGTACGACATGTTCCCATTAGAAAGGAGAGGGTCTGCTATACAGTTATAGGGTATTCAGTGAGTCCAACGGCTGACCAATTTTAGGAAAAACTCCACTAAGAATTTAAAGACACACGGAGCAGGGCCACAGTAACAAGTACGACATGTTCCCATTAGAAAGGAGAGGGTCTGCTATACAGTTATAGGGTATGCAGTGAGTCCAATGGCTGACCAATTTTAGGAAAAACTCCACTAAGAATTTAAAGACACACAGAGCAGGGCCACAGTAACAAGTACGACATGTTCCCATTAGAAAGGAGAGGGTCTGCTATACAGTTATAGGGTATGCAGTGAGTCCAACGGCTTACCTATTATAGGAAAAACCCCACTAAGAATTTAAAGACACATAGAGCAGGGCCACAGTAACGACAAATTCCCATTAGAAAGGAGAGAGTCTCCCATAGGGTTGGCCTATGCAGTGAACGCAAGGGCTGCCAAAAATTTGGAGGCACTTAAAAGCCCCTTGGAAGAGACAAGGAGGAGGGCCTCATAAAAAAATGTTCCCATTAGAAAGGAGCTGGCCTCCTATACTTGTAATACCCATGCATTAAGTGTATGGGCAGACAAACATTTACCCCTGGGGAGTATACATGAACATAATGTAAAAAAAAAAAATTTCACGGGCATCATAAACACCCTTTAAAAATATTATGTGAGTGTTGCATCACGGAACACGGTCATGCTGGTGATATGGTGGTGGAGGATGAGGAGAAGGATGAGGACAAGAGCAAATAGACAAAATCAAGAAGTCTATACCCATGTGTGGATGTGAAAAGGTGCATGGGAATACACCTCCCAAGAAAAGACACTGGATTTGAGTTTATGTTACACTGCTATCATTCGGTGGTTTTGAGAAGTCTGGCCCAATCCAGCCCTTGTTCATTTTTATAAGAGTCAGCCTGTCAGCATTGTCAGTTGACAGGCGGATGCGCTTATCAGTTATAATTCCACCAGCGGCACTAAAAACCTGCTCTGATAAAACGCTGGCGGCAGGGCAGGCCAGGACCACCAAGGCATAGAGAGCCAGTTCATTCCACGTATCCAGCTTGGATACCCAATAATTATAAGGCACAGAGGAATCACGGAGGACATTGGTATGGTCGGCAAGGTACTCCCTCCGCATCTGCCCAAACTTTGCACTCCTTGTGAGAGTACCCCGCGCCTCAGGGCCTGTGCGATGGGAGGGTCTAAGACAACTCTCCCAGAACTTTGACAGTGTTCCCCTGCCTCTGCTGGATTGAAGTTGTGTCTCTCTCGCCTGTACTCCTTGGTTGTCCAATGAAGTGTGCCCTCTGCCGCCAGAGTTTTCAGATGGGAATTTATTTACTAGTTCCGCAACAAGGGCCTTCTGGTACTGCTCCATTTTTGTAGACCTGTCCGTCTCAGGAATAAGAGATATAAAGTTCTCCTTGTAGCGTGCGTCTAGAAGTGTCACCAACCAGTAATGACTGTCACCTAAAATTTTAGAATACGAGGGTCATGGGAAAGGCAGCATAACATAAACTCAGCCATGCGTGCCAGACTACTAACAGGCAAGACTCACCAAGAGGATGACTGACCATGCTCTCCACCTCCTCCTCTCTATCCTCTGGCCATCCACGCTGAAAATAAGGACTATTGTATTTTCCATTACCTGGATTAGTTGACACCATATAAATCCAGGTAGTGCAGGTAGTACCATCTATAGTGCATAAAACTAGCTCCTGTCCTTCCTCCTCCTCCTCCTCTTCCTCATTGTCACCCAATTGATGTTGGGATGAGATGAGGCTTGGCTGTGTGTAATCACCCTGTATGGTCCCTTGCTCCATCTCAAAGTGATCCTCCTGCAATGCATCCTCTTTGATTGTGAGCAGAGAGCATTTCAGAAGACAGAGAAGTGGGATGGCGTCATCGCCGCTCACCATCTTGGTGGAGTCCTCAAAGTTTTGGAGGATGGTACATATGTCTGACATCCATGTCCACTCCTGAGGTCTTATATGTGGAGTCTGAACTGAATACAGATGGCCTTGTTGATGCTGGTACTCAACAACTGCCCTCTTCTGCTCACAAATCCTTCCCAACATCTGCAGTGTAAAGTTCCAACGCGTGGGGACATCACACACCAGTCTGTGAGCAGGAAGCTGCAAACGCTGCTGAAACACTGCAAGGACGGCAGATGCTGTAGCTGACTTTCTAAAATGGGCACACAGGAGACGTACTTTAACATGCAGGTCCGGCAGCTCGGGTAGGATTTGAGAAACCGCTGAACCACGAGGTTAAGCATATGGGTCAGGCATGGTACGTGTGTGAGCTCGCCTCGCCTCAGAGCAGCCACCAGGTTCCGGCCATTGTCACACATGACCATGCCTGGGTGTAGGTTCAGCGGTGTGAGCCACAGATCTGCCTGCTCTTTCAGAGCTGTCCACAACTCTTCAGCATTGTGCGGTTTTTCACCTAAGCATATTAACTTCAGCACAGCCTGTCGCCGCTTGGCCGAGGCAGTGCTGCAGTTCTTCCAGCTTGTGAATGATGTGGTCATTTCGGAGATGGAGTCTGAAGAGGAGGAGGAGGCTGAGGAGGATGAGGTGCAGGAGCTGTAGACTGTGGGGGCAACCCTAATTGACCTAGGGCCCGCAATCCTTGGTGTCGGGAGGACGTGTTCCGTCCCAAGGTCCAAATGGGTCCCTGCTTCCACTATGTTAACCCAGTATGCCATCAGCGAGATGTACTGTACCTTCCAAGCCCACAAGCACTTGTCCACGTGTTCCTGGTTAGGTGGACTTTACTGGTAACTGAGTTGTTGGGAGCACGGCTAATGTTTTGAGACATGTGCTTGTGTAATGCGGTGACGGCACACCGGGAGAAATAGTGGCGGCTGGGCATCAGGTTGCGGAATGCTTCCGTCTCCAAGAGCCTAAAAGGCAACATTTTGAGCGCAAGCAGTCGTGAAAGGTGAGAATTTAGTAGTGTGGCCAGTGGGGCGTTGGTTGCATATTTGCACTTGCGTTCCGAAGACTGGGGTATGGACAACTGAATGCTGCGCTGGGACAAGGACACGGACGTGCTTCCTGATGCTGCTACTTGAGAGTGTGCAACGACAGGTGCAGGGCAGGAGGCGTCTTCGCATGCACCATGGACAGGGGATTGTCTTGCATTCACAACAGCGGAAGAAGCAATGGTGCCACCTGCAGACACTGTTCCTGGACCCTGGGGTTCAGCACACAAAGTCGGGTGCTTTGCTGCCATGTGCCTAATCATGCTGGTGGTGGTCAGGCTGGTCGTTTTGCCACTCCTGCTGATGCTGGCCTGGCAGGTGGTGCAAATGGCCTTTTAGGGGTTATCGGCAGAGTCTTTAAAAACAACCAGACTCGGGAAGACGTAACAGTTGTACTGGCAACTTCCGTCGTGTTGGTGTTACGGGGAAAGGTTGCCTGCCTTCTGTCTGTGGCCACCACACTGCTTCTTCCTGCCTGTTGGGGTGCTCTGCCTCCCTCGCCCGGTGTGCTGCTGCCCTCGCTCTGCATGTCCTCCTGCCAGGTTGGGTCGGTTACTATATCATCCACCACCTCATATTCCACTTCCGCACCCTGGTCCTACTCCTGACTTTCTGGCAATAGTGTCTCATCATCGTCCACCTCTTGTGACACTTTACCACTGTCACCTTCGTGTGACCGTGGCTGCTCAAATATTTGGGCATCGCTATACGTGATCTCCTCTTGCCCCGCTTCTAGTGGATTGGGCGAGAGGCCCGAATCTATAAATGGAAAAGTGAACAGCTCTTCAGAGTGTCCAAGTGTGGGATCAGTTGTCTCTGCGTACTCGGCATGGTGGGAGGAAGGAGGATCAGGGTGAGGAATATGCGATCCAGACTCATGGCTATTTAGACTTGTCCGTGTGGAAGACAGGGTGGTGGCGGTGGTGGCTAAGTGACTGGTAGCATTATCCGCTATCCAACCAACAACCTTTTGACACTGCTCTAGGTTCAATAGTCATGTGCTGCGGTCCCCTAGAAATTGGAACAGGAAGGTCATGCAAGAAGATGTGGGTGTTTGCTGTGGTACAATTTCTGCTTGCCCATGGCCTTGTCCTCGGCCTCTGCATGCACCATTACCATTTCCAGTTCCCCGTCCCTTGCCACGTGCCTTGCCCATTTTAAATGGAGGACAGTATATTCCACGCTCACTACAAATGACTGAGTTTGGAGCGAACTTATATGTGATCCGTGTGATAGAGAAAACAGAGTTTTAAATACCAGGCCTGTAGGTAAATATTTTGAACAGCAAACTGCGGTGAATTGCTTCAATGACATACTAAAGGAAATTTTTAATGGAGGCCAGAAATGGCAGTATTTTCTGACAACGTATACAGTACAGACCAAAAGTTTGGACACACGTTCTCAATTAAAGATTTTTCTGTATTTTCTTGACTATGAAAATTGTACATTCACACTGAAGGCATCAAAACTATGAATTAACACATGTGGACTTATATACTTAACAAAAAAGTGTGAAACAACTGAAAATATGTCTTATATTCTACATTCTTCAAAGTAGCCACCTTTTGCTTTGATGACTGCTTTGCTCACTCTTGGCATTCTCTTGATGAGCTTCAAGAGATAGTCACCAGAAATAGTCTTCCAACAATCTTGAAGGAGTTCCCAGAGATGCTTAGCACTTGTTGGCCCTTTTGCCTTCACTCTGCGGTCCAGCTCACCCCAAACCATCTCGATTGGGTTCAGGTCTGGTGACTGTGGAGGCCAGGTCATCTGGCGTAGCACCCCATCACTCTTCTTCTTGGTCAAATAGCCCTTACACAGCCTGGAGGTGTGTTTGGGGTCATTGTCCTGTTGAAAAAAAAATGATGGTTCAACTAAACGCAAATCGGATGGAATAGCATGCCGCTGTAAGATGCTTGGGTAGCCATGCTCATCCAGTATGCCTTCAATTTTGAATAAATCCCCAACAGTGTCACTAGCAAAGCACCCCCACACCATCACACCTCCTCCTCCATGCTTCACGGTGGGAACCAGGCATGTAGAGTCCATCCGTTCACCTTTTCTGCGTCGCACAAAGACACAGTGGTTGGAACCAAAGATATCAAATTTGGACTCATCAGACCAAAGCACAGATTTCCACTGGTCTAATGTCCATTCCTTGTGTTCTTTAGCCCAAACAAGTCTCTTCTGCTTGTTGCCTGTCCTTACCAGTGGTTTCCTAACAGCTATTTTACCATGAAGGCCTGCTGCACAAAGTCTCCTCTTAACAGTTGTTGTAGAGATGTGTCTGCTGCTAGAACTCTGTGTGGCATTGACCTGGTCTCTAATCTGACCTGCTGTTAACCTGCGATTTCTGAGGCTGGTGACTCGGCTAAACTTATCCTCAGAAACAGAGGTGACTTTTGGTCTTCCTTTCCTGGGGCGTTCCTCATGTGAGCCATTTTCTTTGTAGCGCTTGATGGTTTTTGCAACTGCACTTGGGGACACTTTCAAAGTTTTCCCAATTTTTCGCACTGACTGACCTTAATTTCTAATTTCTTAAAGTACTGATGGCCACTCGTTTTTCTTTACTTAGCTGCTTTTTTCTTGCCATAATACAAATTCTAACAGTCTATTCAGTAGGACTATCAGCTGTGTATCCACCAGACTTCTGCACAACATAACTGATGGTCCCAACCCCATTTATAAGGCAAGAAATCCCACTTATTAAACCTGACAGGGCACACCTGTGAAGTGAAAATCATTTCCGGTGACTACCTCTTGAAGCTCATCAAGAGAATGCCAAGAGTGTGCAAAGCAGTTGTGGCGCCCCTGCAGGTTCAGTCGCCACAGATGTACTGCATCTCACCCAGAGGTGTGGTATTTCACTCTCAGGTAAGGATGGAGTACTGCCCGGGACCCTAACACCTGCATTCATTACACTACAATTCAGAAGGCAGAGCGAGATTGCTCCTATGGGAGAGCACAGTCCCTGGTACCTGGCTGTAGAGGGTGGGAGAACCTAGTGAGGGGGAACCATGTAGTGGGTGTGGGTGGAGGTCGTAGATTAGGGGAACACTTGTGAGGGAGTGATATAAAAGGGGGAACCATCTTGGGAGATCGGGTCAGTCCAGCCAGTCAGAGGAGGAAAAGTGAGGGGGGGCAGAGGCTCTGCAAGAGCTCTGCTCCAGAGCGGGCCTAGTGAGAGGCCCAGGACTGAGGGAGGAGAAGGAGAGAGAGAAGAGGAGAGGGAGCAGGAGAAAGGCTCCAGGAACAGAAGGGATCCCAGGGGTACGGGAAGTGCTGGAGGCCACCTGTACGCCCAAATCTGCCAGGCGGTGGAGGGATCGAGCCACAGAGGAGACCGGCCACTTAACTAGTGGAGAACTACAATGCTCAGCTAGGAACTGGAGGCTGCTGTACTTGCAATGTGCAGTGGCCACATCTGCAATTATATTGCCGAGAAGGTGGCAACAGAGGGTCCACGGGACTGCAGGTCGCCCGACAAGACCTGAGGTTACTGGATTGGGACACAGATTGCGAGGCGCAGGGCAGGAGGATGAGAGCCAGTGCAGGAAGACAACTGAGAAAGTCACACAGAAAGGGGTCCCATTAAGTGCTCCTGAATTATCTCGGGGATCGCTGAACCCCTGCTTGGTGAACGTGGGAGGCTGTAAGCTGGACAGTGCAACCTGAGGAACTTAACAACTGTGAGTAAACTCGGAAGACTGCACCCCACTGTCTCTGTGATTATTGTCTGCGCCATCACCCCCTGCACTACAACGCCCAGCACAACCTATAACATCTACACTGCCCTGGAGCTAAGCTCTACCTGTGGAGAGCAACACCATCCCTGCTGCAGTGACATCTGCTCCAGAGGACCTTCTCCGCATCTGCGGCTCCCTTTAGCCGCATACCACAGGTGGCGTCACGAACTTTGTACATAAATCCTCTGTAAATAAACCCCCTGTTATTGACTGCCCTGGGTCACGGACCGGGTCACCGCCACTGTGACATCCCCCAGAATATACCGGCCCGGCACCGGGTACCCCACGGCCCAGGGGGCTAGTCATACAGTTATCAAAGCAAAAGGTGGCTACTTTGAAGAACCTAGAATATAAGACATTTTCAGTTGTTTCACACTTTTTTGTTAAGTATATAATTCCACATGTGTTAATTCATAGTTTTGATGCCTTCAGTGTGAATGTACAATTTTCATAGTCATGAAAATACAGAAAAATCTTTAAATCAGAAGGTGTGTCGAAACTTTTGGTCTGTACTGTATGCGATCAGTTTGATGGAGAAAACACAGTTTTAAATACCTGGCCTGTAGGTAAGTAGTTTGAACAGCAAACTGCGGTGAATTGCTTCAATGACACACTAAAGGAAATTTTTAATGGAGGCCAGAAATGGCAGTATTGTCTGACAACGTATATGTGATCCGTTTGACATAGAACGCCTTAGTTACTTACCGGTAACGGTATTTTCCGGAGCCCATGACAGCACCATGAGAGAGAGAGGATCCGCCCATCAAGGACAAGAAACCTACAGGTTAAAAAGGGCTGCACCTCTCTCCCGCCTCAGTTTAGTTAACAGAGCATGAGAGGACCGCCAAGGTTAATTACAACACAACAAATTCATTTTAAACCAATACTTTAACTAACTTCCCTTGAGGGTGCAAGAAAGGAAATTAATTCTACAGGCGTGTGAAAACACCAGTGCAGGGAGGGAATATAAGGCTGCTGTCATGGGCTCTGAAAAATCCCATTACCGGTAAGTAACTAAGGCTTTATTCGTACTCCCATGACAGCACCACAAGAGAATTACAGAGACGAAAGGAGACTAGGGAGGGACCACAGCTTGAAGCACCCTTCTCCCAAAGGTGAGATCAGAAGAGACGCCCAAATCCAATCCATTTTGCCTATAGAAGGTGGAGGGAGAAGACCAGGTGGCCGCCTTACATATGTCTTCAATGGAAACCCCTGTCTTCTCCGCCAAGGAGGTTGCTACTGCTCTGGTGGAATGAGCTCTTAGCCCTTCCGGTACTTCCTTATCCCCTGAAGAGTAGGCGAGGGCGATGGCCTCTCTAATCCATCTCGCAATTGTAGATTTTGAGGCTTTATAACCTTTCCTAGCCCCCTGATGGCATATGAATAGGGAACTATCTTTCCTAAAACTGTGTGAAACCTCCAGGCATTTAAGTACGCACCTCCTGACATCCAAAGTGTATAGTTTCTCCTCTTTTTGATTTTTAGGGGGAAAACAAAAAGTTGGAAGACTAATTTCCTGAGTCCTATGGAACCGAGAGACTACCTTTGGAAGAAAGGCTGGGTCAGGTTTTAATATAATTCTATCATCCAGAATTTGAGTAAATGGTGGGGATATAGAAAGAGCCTGTATGTCACTTACTCTCCTCCCTGAAGTCAGGGCAACTAACAGGGCTTTTTTGAGAAGAAGAATTTTATGTGAGGCTAAATCCAGGGGCTCGAAGGGAGGGTTAGTCAAAGCATTTAGGACTAGATTTAAATCCCAGGGAGAGGATTTAGATTTAATAATAGGTCTACACCTAAAAGAAACTTTTATAAATCGTGCTACCCAATAATTAGCCGCTATATCGGAAGGAAACAAAGCTCCCAAGGCCGAAACTTGTACCTTCAATGTACTAGTGGTAAGGCCCTGTTCTAAACCCCGCTGCAGAAACTCTAGTTTTTTCCCAATAGGGGGCCCATCCCCTGGTTTAAATTTTGAAAAGGACAGAAACTTTCTCCAGGTCATAGCATAAATACGGGTAGTAACGGGTTTTCCACTACATAGGAGAGTATTCACTACATCTGTGGAGAAACCTTTGCTGGTTAACAGCTCCCTTTCAAATTCCATGCCGTTAAATGGAGATTTGAGGCTGGAGGATGGGAAACTGGACCCTGAGTGAGAAAGCCTGGAATCTCCGGAAGAACCCAGGGGTCTGTTATGGACATTCTCCGGAGACAAGAGAACCACGGGCTTTTTGGCCAAAAGGGACATATGAGAATTATTCTGTCTTTGTCTGCCCTGATCTTCGTTATAACTGATGGGAGCTGGATCAAGGGAGGAAATGCATACGACAAAGGGAATTCCCAGGGAACCATGAAGGCGTCCACTGCCAGGGGATTTTTACTGGGGTTTAGGGAACAAAATGTTGTCACCTTTCGATTGGATTTTGTTGCAAATAAGTCCACTGTTGGAAGTCCCCACATTGCCACAATCCTGGAGAATATCTGAGGGTTCAAGGACCATTCTCTTTCTTTTATGGAAGTACGGCTGAGAAAATCTGCTGTGATGTTTTCTTTCCCTCTTAGATGAACAGCAGAAAGGGAGAGACAATGATCCTCTGCATTCTGAAGAAGTCTGTCCGCTTTTCTCATTAAGTCTCTTGAACGGGTTCCCCCTTGGTGATTTATATAAGCTACTGAGACTTGATTGTCCGAGAGTATACGGACATCCTGGCCCTGTAAATATACAAGGAACTTGTTAAACGTATAATCAACCGCCAAAAGTTCCTTAACATTCGAGGAAAACCGCACCTCATTTTCTGACCAGGTCCCCTGAACTAAGTTACCTTCAAAATGAGCTCCCCAACCTGTAGCACTTGCATCTGTAGTCAAGACTGCAGTAGGCTTAAATTCCCAAGGGACCCTCCTAGAAAGATTAGTGTGTACTAACCACCAACGAAGGGATTGTAAGGAACGAGGAGCCAAGGTAAACACCCGGTCTAGATGTCCACCTAGGATCGAATCGTTATACAATATGTCCCATTGAAGTGCCCTTGAGTGAAGTTGGGACCAACACACCGTGGAAAAACTCGAGGTTAAGGTCCCAAATAATGACATGGCCTTACTGAGTGTCATAGAGGGTCTATCCATACAATGTCTTACCAAGCCCTGGATTTTTGCAATCTTTTCTTCTGATAAACAGCATAATTGTCTTTCAGAATCTAAAATGACCCCCAGAAACTGTTGAGCTTTTAATGGAGTCAATCTAGATTTTTCCAGATTTAAAAACCAACCTAGTCCTTCCAGGACAGAAATAGTTACCGGAAGGTGGGCCTCGCATTGGACAGAGGAGTTCCCCACTATCAGGAAATCATCAAGGTAAGGGATTATTAAGATATCTCTTTCTCTTATATGGGCCATAACCTCTGCCACTAGCTTGGTAAAAATTTGCGGGGCTATAGCTAAACCAAAGGGAAGTGCAGTATACTGAAAGTGTTTAACCACCCCACCTATTTCAATGGCCACCCTCAGATATTTTTGATAGTCCTTTTGAATGGGAACATGGTAATAAGCATCTTTAAGATCAAGAACTACCATATAACAGTGGGGAAAAAGCAATTTTATTATTGTTTTTAAGGATTCCATTTTAAAGGTGTCAATTTTAAGGAAGCTATTTAAAGATCTTAAATTTATGATTGTCCTGAAACACCCACCTGGTTTGGGGACCAGGAAGAGCGGGGAGTAGAATCCGCCACCCTCTTCTGAATTAGGATTTGAACTTCCGATACGAGGGCAGTCTGCCGTTCTAGGGAGGAACTAGAGGGAACAATCAAGAATCTTCTGTAAGGAAGAGCTTGAAATTGAAATTTAAGATCAAATTTAATTAGGCTCAAAATCCAATTACTATGTGAAATTCGTTCCCAAGCTGGGAGGAATAACGACAATCTCCCTCCCACCTGGGCCGATTGTGATTTCCCTGGTTTCTGTTCGTTTTTGGAAGAAGAACCAAAGAGTAGGCCTCTACCTTTGCGACCTCTTTCTTCGAATTTTTCTTGCTCTCTGAAAAATCTCCTTCGTATAAATTTCTTTTTCCGAAAAGATTTCTTAAAAGAGGGAAGAGGTACAGATGGAAATCCCTTCTTAGGATCTCTGGCTTTTTCCAACAGTTCGTCCATGGTCTGGCCGAAAAGATATTCTCTTTCGCAAGGGATTGTACAAAGTCTAGACTTCGTCAGTATATCTCCAGGCCAGCATTTAATCCATAGGGCTTATCGAGCAGCATTTGACAGAGCTGATGATTTTGCTGCTAATCAAACCGAATCCGCAGACGCATCAGCAAGAAAGGCGGCAGCACCCTGGACCCGGGGAAGGGAAGAAATAATCTCCTTCCTAGAGACACCATCCTTTAGCTGATTGTCTAACTGTTCTAGCCAAACCATTAGGGCTCTCGATGTGCAGGTGGCTGCTTCTGCTGGTTTCAGAGCTACTGCAGCTGTCTCCCACGCACCTTTCAGGAAGGTATCAGCTCGTCTGTCCAGGGGGTCTCTTAATGCTCCCATGTCGTCAAATGGGAGAGATGACTTCTTTGATGCCTTAGCGATGGCGACATCCAACCTTAGTGCTTTTGACCAAGAGGTACATGCGGCATCATCAAATGGATACCTCCTTTTAAAAGAGGGAGGAACGCTGCCCTTCCTGTCTGGTTTTTGCCACTCTCTGTCAATGAGATCTTTGACTCGTGTATTTACGGGGAAGCATCTTTTCTTCTTCTGACCTTATCCACCAAACATTACATCTTCTACAGATTTTTCTGGCCTCGTGTCTATAATGCCCATGGTAGTCCGGACAGCTTTCACCAAGGCATCAACCTCTTGCAGAGGAAAACACTGTCTATCCGACTCGCCATCAGAGGAGGAGAGAGAGGAAGAAGAAACGTCTGAAATATCAGAATCTGAGCCCGGCTGAGGGTCCCTAGGAACATGACTGGACTCAGATTTCCCCTGCAGAGCCTTACCTATTTCTTCTCTAATTAAAGACTTTAGGCCCAAGGAAAATCCTGGGGTTTCTTCCATCACTACTTTGTCAATGCAAGGCTGGCATAAGTTCTTAACATATGCATCAGGGAGCAGACTGCTGCATAGGGCATATTCCTTATGTTTAGACTTAAATGAACATTTCTTGCTCTGAAAGAAAGTTATAGACAGAGAAGTAGGAGGAAGAATTAGTAGAACTTTCACGAAGATTCCACTTACCCCATGGAATATTTGGTACCGTAGAAGCAGAAGAATCCATCTTAACCGGCGGAGAATCACGCCGAACAACCGGACCTTTCTTTTCTGCTTTTTGCGGTGAACTTTCTAGTCGAACAATTGGACCCAGACTGGGAACGTCGTTGCACCGCCAGTTGTGAGGGCTCCCCAGAGGGCTGCTCCTGCAGCAGTTTTTCTTGCTGAGGGGATAGCTTCTCCTGTGTATCTCTTATGTTTACCAAGGCAAAAACAATGGGCTGGGAAGCACCTCGGTATGTTGCCAGGAACCTTTTATACTGGCCATGCCTGGTACCTGTGTGTGTTTTTTTTTGGGGGGGGGCTCAGGAAGGAGGTCACACCCCCACCCCCCTCCCCCCAGTGGGCTAACCGCCACTGTTAACAGCTCCATCGTCCTGTACTCCCGGCGTCTTCATGCTCGCACGCGGCTTCCGGGTTGCGTGCGCGAGCCCCGCCCACTTCAGGTGGAGTCTCCGAAGTACCGGAAACACGTCACAGGGCCGCGCCTGTCAAGTTCCCCGCCGGCGCGGCCTGGAACTCTTGCATTGCATAGCGGGGGGGGGGTGGACCGCATGCGGCTCCACACATGGCGGACATCTACCTCCAGTGAGGGGATGTCGCACCTGCCGCAATGCACACGGAGGCGCCCCAATGAGCCCTGCCGTGGCATCTCCAGAAGTCCAGGACCAACCCAGGGTGGGAGACTTCATTACTCCAAACACCCTGTCGACTCCATCTGGGGCAAGAGAATGTCTTCATCCTACAGGTAACCTGAGAGGTCTCCCATCATGGACAGGAAACCTAAACTGAGGCAGGAGAGAGGTGCCGTCCTTTTTAACCAGTAGGTTTCCTGTCCTTGATGGGCGGATCCTCTCTCTCTCGTGGTGCTGTCATGGGAGTACGAATAAAACAAAGTTTTAAATACCTGGCCTGTAGGTAAGTAGTTTGAACACCAAACTGCGGTGAATTGCTTCAATGACACACTAAAGGAAATTTTTAATGGAGGCCAGAATTGGCAGTATTTTCTGACATCGTATATGTGATCCGTTTGACGGAGAAAAGACAGTTTTAAATACCTGGCCTGTAGGTAAGTAGTTTGAACTACAAACTGGTGTGAATTGCTTCACTGATACACTGAAGGAAATTTTTAATGGAGGACAGAAATGGCAGTATTGTCTGACAACGAATATGTGATCCGTTTGATGGAGAAAACTGAGTTTTAAATACCTGGCCTGTAGGTAATTAGTTTGAACAGCAAACTGCGGTGAATTGCTTCAATGACACCCTAAAGGAAATTTTTAATGGAGGACAGAAATGGCAGTATTTTCTGACAACGTTTATGTGATCCGTTTGATGGAGAATACATAGTTTTAAATAGCTGGATTTCTAGCGCTCTAATATGGAAAGGACCTGGCTGTATTCTGCAGTGCCAACAAGCAAATGGCGCAGAAAAAATGGTGTTCTCTGGATTGCTTTTTAAGAAAATAATGAGGATTAAGATCCAAAGAAAAGTATTCCTGGCCCCTGAGACCTGGGCCTTTGTAAAGAAATATCTAACAGCAGCAGAAGGCAGAATTGGAATGGAGCCTCTTGTGCTATATGCACTGCAGTCTGCTATATACACTGTTTGCCTATACACCCTGCCTGCCTGATATCTCTGCAGATAGATTAGTCCTCAGAAGGACTGTTTGTTAAGATGGATATGTGTAATGTACGGTTTTTCTCCCCACACAACCTAATACACAAGCAAATCTGTCACTGACACAGCAGCACCTCTCCCAAAACAAGCAAAGGGCACAGAAAACGGTGTTCTCTGGATTGCTTTTTAAGCAAATAATGAGGATTAAGATCCAAAGAAAAGTATTTCTGGCCCCTTAGACCTGGGCCTTTGTATAGAAATATCTAACAGCAGCAGAAGGCAGAATTGGAATGGAGCCTCTTGTGCTATATGCACTGCAGTCTGCTATATACACCGCCTGCCTATACACCCTGCCTGCCTGATATCTCTGCAGATGGATTAGTCCTCAGATGGACTGTTTGTTAAGATGGATACATGTAATATACGGTTTTTATCCCTACACTACGTAATACACAATCAAATATCTCCCTGACACAGCAGCAGCTCTCCCTACACTGTCTGATTCTGGAGTGACTATGATGAGCATGGCGGCGTCTGGTCTGATATAGACCTGATGACGCTGTGCGACCAGCCAATCACTGTAATGCCCACAACCAACATGGCTACGGCATTACAGTGCATGGCAGGCAATCCCTGCATGTTCATTGGCTCTTTAAAGAGCACCAAACATGCAGGGAGGGGACCCGAGTTCCCGCCCGAGCAACCCGGAAATACTCGGCGAGCGCCGAGCATCTCGAGCAGTGAGATGCTCTGGCGAGCACCGAGCAGTAGCGAGCAAGCTCGCTCATCACTACTTTTAACCCTTATAACTTTCTAACAATTTTTTTTCAAAAATTGCGCTGATATAGAGTAGACATGTGGTAAATGTTATTTATTAACTATTTTGTGTGACATATCTCTGTGATTTCAGGGCACAACAGTTCAAAGTTTGAAAATTGCAAAATTTTCAAAAGTTTCGCCAAATTTCCATTTTTTTTACAAATAAACGCAAGTCATATTGAAGAAATTTTACCATCATGATGAAGTACAATGGTCAGAATTGAAAAAATTGTCCCGGTCATTAACCTACAAAGTGGCTTGGTCCTTAAGGGGTTAAAAGCTAATTGAAATTTAGCCAAATAGTGTAAGCAAACCTATTTAGAGAAATTAATGTTAACCCCTTCATGACATGCGCTGTACACGTATGGCACAGGTTGGAAGTGGGTGTATGGAGTGGGCTCCTTAATCGGCAAATTAAATGCTGTTGCCAAACTCTGGGGACACATCATTCCATATGCCCTAATGGGTTGCTATGAAATCTGGGGGTCAGCTGAAGACCCCATGCTTGTCATTACGGAGCTTGTTTGAAATCCTGCCTGTGGTCGGGCTTCAGAGGAGGCCTTGATTTCAGCTATGTACAGCAATGCTGTGGCATCTTTGTATATAGCACAAGTCATCAGATGATCGCAGCTTCAAGTTCTTTACAGGGACTAACAAGTACAGTGAAAGTATAAAAAAATGTTTTAAAACAAATGAAAAATATAAAAGTTAAAGTTACTCCTCTTTTCCTCCATTAAAAATAAAAATATTAAAAAGTACCATATTTTCCGGAGTATAAAACGACTGGGTGTATAAGACGACCGGGTGTATAAGACGACCCCCAACTTTTCCAGTTAAAATATTGAGTTTGGGATATACTTGCCATAAAAGACTACCCTTCTTCTAATGTACATAAGATAAAAATTTAAAAAAAATCAGATTTGATTTCAATATGGTAATTTTAAAGTGATGAACCTTACCGGCGATTGGCTGGGAGTTGTATACAAATCCTGCTTGGATTGGTCAGCCCTCCCTGCCTGCCCATCTCTCCCTCTTTCCAAGACTATCAGAGCTGTAGCACATCCCTCTGGCCTGCTCTTGTATCCTATTACCGGTACCTCCTTCTCTGCCTCTCTGATCTCGCTCCTGAGTACTGCAGTGACAAGGTGAGGGGGCGCCTCACCGGAAAGGTGTAACTGAAGCAAGCTGCAGGCGTCCACGATGCCTGGGGTATGGAAAAAAGAGAAAGAGAGGTGCTGTGCCCAGAAAAAGACGCCTCTTTCACTTGTCTGGCCTGCCCTGGTATTACCTCCTTCTCTGCCTCTCAGATCTTGCACATGTGCACTTGCGCCACTTCACTGCAGTCCTCAGGAGTGAGATCTGAGAGGCAGAGAAAGAGGAAATACAAGGGCAGGCCAGACGAGTGAAAGAGGCGTGTTTTTCTGGGCACAGCAACGCTCTTTCTCTTTTTTCCATACCCCGGGCGTCCCTGACGCCTGCAGCTTGCTCCACGTACACTTTCCCGGTGAGGCACCCCCTCAACTCGTCACTGCAGTCCTCAGGAGCGACATCAGAGAAGCAGAGAAGGAGGTACCAGTAATAGGATACAAGGGCGGGCCAGAGGGATGTGCTACCGTTCTGATAGTCTTGGAGACAGGGAGGGCTTATAAATTACCATAAATATACCCCCTATAAGATGACACCCGGCGTATAAGACGACTCCTGACTTTTGAGAAGATTTTCAGGGGTTAAAAAGTCATCTTATATGCCGGAAAATATGGTACACATATGTGGTATCGCCACGTTCAGAATAGTCCAATCTATCAAAATATAAAATTAATTAGCCTGATCGGTAAACACCGGAAACAAAAGAAAATCAAAATGCCCAAATTACGTATTTTTGGTTGCTGCAATTCCACAAAAAATGCTGTAACAAGAAATCAAAATTTCACATCTATTCCAAAATAGTATCAATAAAAACGTTGCCCCGCCTTCCAAAAAATAAGCTATTACACAGCTCCATCTACCAAAAAATAAAAACATTATTAGTCTTGGAAAATGGCGACAAAACCCAAAAAATATTTCCTTGCAAAATTCTGAGGGTTTTTTCTCCTCTAAAATAATTAAAAAACTGGTAAAAAATATTTGGCCATAATCATACTGCTGAACTGAATTATATTGCGAGGTCATTTTTTTAACAAAATGTACACTGTAAAAACAAATACCAAAAAACTATGCCCAGAATTGTGTTTGTTTTATAATTTCTCCCCATTTGGATTTTTTTCCCGTTTTCCAGTACACTATGTGGCAAAATGAATGTTGTAAGTTAAAAGTACAACTTATTCCGCAAAAAAAACAAACCCTCATATGTCTATGTGGACTGAAAAATCAAAAAGAATAAAAAAAGATGAGACTTTGGGAAGAAGGGGAGGAAAAAAAAAAGATGTAAAAACGGAAATTGGCCACGTCGTGAAGGGGTAAAAACTATATGCAACGGTATTAGAATATATCAATGATCAATAATAAGAACAGGCTAGTTGGCAGGATCAGGTATTAATTGATTCGTAAGGGATGCTTTCACATACCTAGGTAGTAACAATACTTACCCTAGAAAATTTCATAGATATTAGCCCTGCCTAGCCATAGTGGTTGGTATAAGTATATTAGTATTATTATAGTTATCTTTTTTATCTAATGGATAAAAGCAAGACCATTATTGAGGCAGTAATTGCAAAGCATATGCACCATTTTCATTACAAACTCAGGTGCCTTATACATCGATTAATACCTTATCCTGCCAACTACCCCATTTTTATTATTGATTATTGATATATCCTAATACAGAGACACGCAGATTTCCCATTTTCTCTACATGCTGTATGTATGTTTGCACTTTTTGAGTATATCTTAATCCATTTAAAATAAAGATTAGGGATTTTACGCATACTGTATATGGTTGTATAGTTTTATAGCATTGCACCAGCTATTTATTAAGATTTATTTTGAAAATGAATGTTAACACCATCTATTTTATTATGTGATCAACTGGAAAATAGGAAAAAATTCCAAGTGCGGCAAATGGCTAAAAAATGCAATTCCGCAATTGGCTTTTGAGGTTTTTATTTACAGCATTCATTATATGGTAGAAATGACCTAGCAGTATGATTCTCCAGGTCAGTACAATTACGGAAATTGCAAACAGATATAGTTTTTGTTTTATTTAAGTGCTAAAAAAATCAGAAATTGTATAAAAAAAAAAAACATTTTGCTTGAGTCGCTATTTTTTGAGAGCCATATCGTTTTCAATTTTTGGGATATGGACCTGAGTGATTGCTTGTTTTTTGTGTCCCATGCCATTATTTTTATTGATAATTTTGATGTACATACGAGGTTTTAATCGCTTCTTATTAAATTTTTTTACGTTGATGCAGCGGTTGAAAAAGCGCAATTTTAGCATTTTGATTTTTTTTAATACTATTCTGTTTACAGATTGGATTAATTTATTTTATATTTTGATATATCATACTTTTATGATCGTAGCAATACCAAATATGTTTAGTTTTTTATTTTTTCATTTTCAATAGAGGAAAAGAGGAGTGATTTGAACTATTATTTTTTTAAGCCTTTTTAAAGCATTTTTTTCAATTTTCATTGTATTTGTTAGTCCTCTTAGGGAACTTGAACCTGTGGCATTGCAATATAGCAAAAATCACTGTCTAACATGAACTCTGGCTATGCACTAGCTGATTATCACAGCCATCATCTGCGGCAAAGTTAGAGAACCATCATATGATATACCAGTATGTTATATGTCAGTAAAGGGTTCATGCTAGAAATACTATTTGTTAAAATATTTTCATTTCTATCTGCTTCACATTTGACCTTGATGTTGTAAATTCCACACTTTAATTTTCTGTATAAAATTATTGAATTACGCATGTGTACATTCCTCCTCTATGTCCAAAGATTTATCTGAAACATAAGGTGTAGCAAAGGAAAAGGACTAGTGGAATTAATGATAGCAAATTTTAGAAAGATGTAAACATGTTCATAAATATACAGTAAAATTTGGAGAAACATGCACTTTCTTGGAATGTTTTATTGTTTTATTATTTTTCACACATTTTAATTCATTATAGATAAAAAAAAGTTTTCATTTTTGAAAGTTGTTGTCCACTCTTTAATTTTTCATATAATGAACCTCATTACAAAATTGAAAATTAAGCTTTCTAAGTTATTTACAAAATTGCAAAGAACACAAACTGAAAATGTATTTCAGAGATAATGAATATATTCTGCGTATAGAAAGTACAACAAACAACATCTCGTAAACCTCTATATTATAAAGTAGACCAGGTTGGTCAGCAGTTAGTCGGTTCTTAAAAAAAAGTTTCAGTATATTCGCATGTGTAATATTTGTGTGGAATTTTTATTTTTCTGCTAATGTTACATTCACTTAAAAGAAGTTTTAAAAATGTTTGTCTAAGTTACAGAAACTACCCAATCATGTGTATGAAATATATTTTTTAGTTGTAAAAAAATCTGCTCCAAGTCTGCTGCTTGAAAACATACTCTTAGGATATGTGCACACAATCTGGAGCCGCCTGCGGCCCCGAAGCTGCAAAGTAGCAGCGCGGCTTCCACCCCCATTTATGCAAATGAACGGTGCCATTTTTTTTTCACATTCAGACTTTCCTCATAGAGGTTAGTCTATAGGGAAAGTCCACATATGGACCAGCAAGAGAAATTGTCATGTTTGGGGTCTGACAGAAGCGCCGCATGTCAGTTTCCGCGTGTGATCTACAGGTGCACCGAGACGCATAGTGGACATGGGATTTCTACAAATCCGATCCACTATGCTTTAACATCTGGCCGCTGTGGGTTTGACACTGCATAACACATAGTCTCAAACCCGCAGCGGCTCCTGACCGTGTGCACATACCCTTAAAATTATGTTTTTTAATTAGAAAACCCCACCATCAAACATATAGTCCTACTACAGAAAAATAATTGACTTCATAATTTTTCATTATAAATTGCTACAAGGTCAACTGCAATCAGCATAACTATAATCAGTTATAGTTTTAGTAATTAATAATCTAAGTTTTAAACACCACTGGGTTCTGAACAAATAAATTGACAAGGTATACTTCTGCAAACTTCTGTATAATATCAGAAAAATAATTGCTGGTTGCACCATTCCTGCCCAACATGGGCTCATGACATAGGGATGTAATAATACTACTTTATAAAGCATTAGTGTGATCTCTTCTTGAATATACAGTTCTATTTTGGACACAAGTTCAGACAAAGGACGGAAAGGTACAAAGAGGAACACTAAAACTGATAAGGGGCATAGAGGATCTTAGTTATGAGTAATAGTGTTGAGCCACCCCCTTAGTGTTCGGGTTCGGTACGGTTCATTGAACACCGGCATGTTCATCGATCGGTTTGTCGAACACGGTCGAAAACCATTAAAAAAAATGGCAGGCAAACAAAAACACATAGAAACACATAGAAAACATATAGAAGACACATTCAAAGGTGGAGGAGTAAAAGGAGGAGGAGACACAGTTCAATTCACATTCACAATACAGCAGCGACATACACCGGTACCCGACAATTTAGAACAGAAAGAATAGAGCATAACACATAGATTAGATAGATAGAAACATGTCAGTCACATATATAATAAGTATAGTGACAGTGTTGGTTACCGTACTTGTCATTTGGTGTTAAAATAAAGGATTTATTAAAAAAAAAATAATAGTGTTTTCATGCACCAGTCTCTTTAAAAAAGCCGGCCGGCAATTTATCATCGGTACCGACAATTTAGAACAGAAAGAATAGAGCATCATACATAGATTAGATAGATAGAAACATGTCAGTAACATATATAATAAGTACAGCGACAGTGTTGGTTACTGTTCTTGTAATTTAGTGTTAAAATAAAGGATTTATTTAAAAAAAAATTGGCGTAGGGTTCACCGTAATTTTAGTCTCTAGCGGAGGTTAAGCAGACGGCTGGGGCAGATGTTTGAAGCCTGGGAAGGTGGTAATACCCACGGAACTTCCCAGGCTACTAATATAAGCCCCAAGCTGAATACCTAGCCTTTACAAGCTATTAAAATGGGGGGCCCAAAAAAAAAATTACGTGGGGTCCCCCCTATTTTAATAGCTAGCAAAGTCTAGGCATACAGCTGGGGGCTGATATTAATAGCCCAGGAAGGGTGCCATGAAAATTGGCCCCCTCCCAGGCTAGAAACACCAGCCGGCAGCTGCCCCAGAAATGCCGCATCCATAGCCAATTCTGGTAATTATACCGATTTGTCATATTTTCAGGGATTTGTTCCCAGTGGTTTGAGATTGACAATTTTGGAACAAATCCCTGAAAATATGACAAATCGGTATAATTACCTTATGAAGAAAGAGAATTTTTGGATTTTCAAATTAGGTACATTATATCCTGAAGGGTTAAATTTAGCAATTGATAATGTTTGTAGATGACACATTAGTATCTCTGACATTAAGAATAAGTAAAGATGTTAGGACTTCATGTGTATGATTTATTAATTCGTTTTTTGAGAATTTTTTTTTTTTTTATTGAGTGGGAATAATAATAAGTTTTATTTTTTGTTAGTTATTTCATTTTTGTGATTGATGTGTAAATTACCATTGTATGTTCTTATTATTATCATTATCGTCAATATTTATACTTGATGTTTTTAATAGTAGTTTTATAATGTGTAAGTGTTGGTTTTTAAGAGATTTTTAGGTCTCTTGATTATAAATTTGGACTGTTCATGGTGAATAGTAATCAAGTAGTTAAGGTCAAAGGATTTTTTAACACCTCCCACTGAGTTCCTCTATTCTGTATATAAAGTGCCTTATTTGTCATTTCCCCATAATTCCACCTGATGAAGGCAGCAGACCGCTGCAGAAACCCAGCCGTCTGCTTAACCTCCGCTAGAGACTAAAATTACGGGGAACCCCACGCCAATTTTTTTCTTAATAAATCATTTATTTTAACACTAAATGACAAGTACAGTAATCAACACTATCACTGTACTTATTATTTGTGTGACTGACATGTTTCTATCTATCTAATCTATGTGTGATGCTCTATTCTTTCTGTTCTAAATTGTCGGGTACCGATGCTGAATTGCCGGCCGGCTTTTTTAAAGAGAGAGTCTTCTGAGCAGTTTGTCAGCTTTTGGACACCTTTGAAGGTGTTTTCTATGTGTTTTTATTTGCCTGCCATTGGTTTTAACGGTGTTCAACGGTGTTCGACAGTGTTCTAAGGTGTTCGACCAACAGTTCCACAAACATCCCGGTGTTCGACGAACCGAACCCGAACACTACGGGGGTGGCTCAACACTAGACTCCATCACTTTCATGACAGAAGAACTCAAGTTCACACAAATGCAAGTTCTAGCCAAAACTTCTTTCTCTTAACCTGCACCTGAATTAGCCCTCTCAGTCTAGCGGCTGTCATGGTTGCTAACGCTACAGCTACTCTGATGTTACCGCTAAGAGCTGCTGATGTCAACTGTAATCATCAATGTCTATTTTGACGAATGATTGACTTTAGAAAATATAGAAGCTTTGCTAACCCTATACTTGTATAAAATGCATTCTCAGGAATGTACACTGCTCTGAAAAATAAAGGGAACACTCAAATAACACATCCTAGATCTGAATGAATGAAATATTCTCATTGAATACTTTATTCTGTACAAAGTTGACTGTGCTGACTACAAAATCACACAAAAATCATCAATGGAAATTAAATTTATTAACCAATGGAGGCCTGGATTTGGAGTCACCCCCAAAATTAAAGTGGAAATACACACTACAGGCTGATCCAACTTTGATGTAATGTCCTTAAAACAAGTCAAAATGAGGCTCAGTATTGTGTGTGGCCTCCACGTGCCTGTATGACCTCCCTACAATGCCTGGGCATGCTCCTGATGAGGTTGCGGATGGTCTCCTGTGGTATCTCCTCCCAGACCTGGACTAAAGCATCTGCCAACTCCTGGACAATCTGTGGTGCAACGTAACGTTGGTGGATGGAGCGAGACATGATGTCCCAGATGTGCTCAATTGGATTCAGGTCTGGGGAACGGGCGGGCCAGTCCATAGCTTGAATGCCTTCATCTTGCAGGAACTGCTGACACACTCCAGCCACATGAGGTCTGGCATTGTCCTGCATTAGGAGGAACCTAGGGCCAACCGCACTAGCATAAGGTCTCACAAGGGGTCTGAGGATCTCATCTCGGTACCTAATGGCAGTCAGGCTACCTCTGATAAGCACATGGATGGCTGTGCGGCCCTCCAAAGAAATGCCACCCCACACCATTACTGACCCACTGCTAAACCGGTCATGCTGAAGTATGTTGCAGGCAGCAGATCATCACTCTCCAAGGCATCTCCAGACTCTGTCACATCTGTCACATGTGCTCAGTGTGAACCTGCTTTCATCTGTGAAAAGCACAGGGCACCAGTGGCGACTTTGCCAATCCTGGTGTTCTGTGGCAAATGCAAAGTGTCCTGCACGGTGTTGGGCTGTGAGCACAAGCCCCATCTGTGGACATCTGACCCTCATAACACCCTCATGGAGTCAGTTTCTAACCGTTTGTGCAGACACATGCACATTTGTGGCCTGCTGGAGGTCATTTTGCATGGCTCTGGCAGTGCTCCTCCTGTTCCTCCTTGCACAAAGGCAGAGGTAGCGGTCCTTCTGCTGAGTTGTTGCCCTCCTACGGCCCCCTCCACATCTCTTAGTGTACTGGCCTATCTCCTGGTAGCGCCTCCAGCCTCTGGACACTACACTGACAGACACAGCAAACCTTCTTGCCACAGCTCACATTGATGTGCCATCCTGGATGAGCTGCACTACCTGAGCAACTTCTGTGGGTTGTAGAGTCCGTTTCATGCTACCACGAGTGTGAAAGCACAACCAACATTCAAAAGTGACCAAAACATCAGCCAGAAAGCACTGGTACTGAGATGTGGTCTGTGGTCCCCACCTGCAGAACCACTTCTTTATTGAGTGTGTCTTGATAATTGCCAGTAATTTCCATCTATTGTCTATTCCATTTGCACAACAGCATGTGAAATTGATTGACAATCAGTGTTGCTTCCTAAGTGGACAGTTTTGATTTCACAGAAGTTTGATTTACTTGGAGATATATTCTGTTATTTAAGTGTTCCCTTTATTTTTTTGAGCAGTGTATGCAAATGAAAACATGCCTTTGCATTCAGATTATGGCATTGATTAGCATAGTAATATAGTCTATTTGGCAGCAAAGTCATTTGACTAATCAAGCTAGTGTAAATCACAGAAGGACATACAAAGATTTCCAGGTTACTTGAATGAATCACCTAGAGATGCCAGCATAAAGCTAATGATTTTACTGTTACTGAATGCAAGATACTTGAAACATTTGGTGTAAGATACATGACATCTGACAGTTTGATCATAGTTATACTCTTATTATGAAATAGACTTACTAATACAAGTCAAATAAATTCTATCCAACAAGCAATTAAATGCCTACCCATTAAACCTTGACTCTACACATGCAATACAACATTTTAATTAATCATAAATAGAATACTTTTTGTGGAAATAATGTGACCTGACAGTACAAGGTTTATACAGCTTTTCACAGAGATCACCAACAATTTTGAGATGAATAGACTAAGTCCATGAGAGTCATTTCAGTTTTGAAATACATTAAAAAGCCAGTGTGTACAAGTTACACAGTCTCATTGTTTCTCCTAATGCGTTCATTTCACTAGCAGCCAGTGAGAGATGCTTTTAACTTCCGAGAAACCATACAATATCATGCTGTCCTAGTCATTATTGAAGCAACAGAGATTATGGGACATCAAACTACAAGCTTTTATCCCATCCATGTTGTGTATAAAACAAAAAGTCAGCTATCCTTTGATGCACTAATTGACTGTCATTGCTTAATCCTGTTCTCCAGAGTAACTGAGCTTGGCTTTAGCAGTCGGTACTCTTTGTAGACTGCATGAGTAACTATCTGACAAATCATAAATTGATCACACAACAGGTTTAGGCAAAATAATTTTATAAAATATTTGCAGTACGAATGTATCATTGACTTTGGGCAAGACACAATTATCTAATTCCTCATTGGTTTAAATATATAATATTGGTATTTACATAAAGATAACATTAATTAATGTTATCCCAAGGTACAGCTGTAAGGAAATGACAAAAGTACATCTTACATGCATATGAGAGAAAGCATTAGGCAACAAATTCATTCTTGTTAGTTAGATTTTCATAGTCTTAAGGTGGAAAGAAGACTCAAGTCTATTGAGTACAAACTTGAACTTAGCATGTTGATCTAGTGCACACGTGTCAAGCTCCGGCCCATGGGCCAAATCTGGCCCACAGGGTGGTTATATTTGGCCCCCAAGACGAGAACCACCACCCCTATGTGAGGCCATTATTCTGTATGGAGGGCTATGTGAGGCCAATTATACTTTATGGAGAACTATGTGAGGCCCATTATTCTGTAGGGAGGACTATGTGGAGCTTATCATACTGTACACTGGTTGGCCCGCGACTTTATCCAAATTTTTCATTTTGGCCCTCTGTGTGTTTAAGTTTGACACCCCTGATTTAGAGGAAGACAAAAACCCCATGGGATAGATAGTAATTGTACACTACTAGGGGAAACTTCCTTCCCGACTTCAGGTTAAAATTGATTTCCACATTCTTTTAAATTAAAAACAGATACTGATAAATATTATTTCTATTATTTTTTACTTTATTTGCTACACACAATAGAGGCCCTCCTGACTGAGCATTTAGGAATATGATTTATAGCACTTAGTGTATATTAAGCAAAGAAAAAAATAGACCTAGAAATGTTCATTGCCATCTATGAGATAGTTTTATATCTTCTGTGACCTGTGCAGAAATATGGAGGAGGTGAGTTATAACATATTGTGAATAGTAAATCTTTTGCTTTTTCTACAGGTGTTACGCTGCCCTTATTAAAGGTGAAGATACCAGGTGAAGAGCGCTCCAACAGTAATATATGAAATCAAATTACCCAAAAAGTTCCAGAAGAATAAAATTAAAAATATATTTAAAACAAAAAATGTACTTAAAAACACAATGCATTTCGTCTGTCATCTTTAGGTGTAACACCTGAGGAAGTCTTGATTAGAGATGAGCGTTGTTCTACTCGAACTGCTCGCCAATCTCAAATTAGAGCTGTTTTGGGCGGTGTTCGAGCCGTTCGGAGAACACGAACAATTTGAGAAAAATTCGGCTGTTCGAGGTTATGTTCGATAACTGTTCGTGCACCAAAATCATAACTGGATTTTTTCTCAGTAATGATGAAAATTAATGTTAATACGCAGTTTGAGTGTACAGCGGGGTGGGGGGAGGGGCAGGGGATGGATCTCTGCAGGAACAATGAAGATCTCCATTTTTTTTTCTCTTTCCCGCATTTACAGTGGGGAGGTGCAATCTGTCAGCCTATCAGCAGCGCACACACGGAGCGAAGTGCTTTTTTTCACACAAGCAAGGGCATGTGTCATTGGCAGTGTATGTCACATGTCCTTGCCCTATAAGACCAAGCCATTTTCCCCGTCGCCACCATTTTCTCACTGCTGCAGCTGCGTGTTAGACGCAACCGCTGTTGCTGTGTGCGCTATACCTTGTTAATTTCAAGCCAATTTTCGCACACATATACAGATAGCTTGGGAGTAGGGAATAGTTGTGATTGCAGTCCTTTTAAGGACTAGGTTACAGCATTTCCTACGACTTTTATCAGGCAGGTCTGTGCTCTTAAATAAATAGGTTGTGGGAGTAAAGACTAGAGATGAGCGTTGTTCTACTCGAACTGTTCGCCAATCTCAAATTCGAGCTGTTTTGGGCGGTGTTCGAGCCATTCGGCGAACACGAACAATTTGAGAAAAATTCGGCTGTTCGAGGTTATGTTCGATAACTGTTCGTGCACCAAAATCATAACTGGATTTTTTCTCAGTAATGATGAAAATTAATGTTAATACGCAGTTTGAGTGTACAGCGGGGTGGGGGGAGGGGCAGGGGATGGATCTCTGCAGGAACAATGAAGATCTCCATTTTTTTTTCTCTTTCCCGCATTTGCAGTGGGGAGGTGCAATCTGTCAGCCTATCAGCAGCGCACACACGGAGCGAAGTGCTTTTTTTCACACAAGCAAGGGCATGTGTCATTGGCAGTGTATGTCACATGTCCTTGCCCTATAAGACCAAGCCATTTTCCCCGTCGCCACCATTTTCTCACTGCTGCAGCTGCGTGTTAGACGGCACCGCTGTTGCTGTGTGCGCTATACCTTGTTAATTTCAAGCCAATTTTCGCACAAATATACAGATAGCTTGGGAGTAGGGAATAGTTGTGATTGCAGTCCTTTTAAGGACTAGGTTACAGCATTTCCTACGACTTTTATCAGGGAGGTCTGTGCTCTTAAATAGATAGGTTGTGGGAGTAAAGACTAATTGTAATTGGAGTCCTTTTCAGGACTAGGTTACATCAGTTCCTATCAGTTTTTGCCAGGCAGGTCTGTGCCAGTGCTGTGCAAGTTATTTTCACAGCATTTGGCTGAATCTAGCAAAGCTAATCCTTTTTGGCCTATTGCAGAGTGTGTTAGTCAGTGGAGTAGCCTATCTGTGTTGCAAGATATACCACCTGTGTATAGAATACCAATTTTTTTACTGCACCTAGTGAAGTAAAATCTTTTGGGCATAGCATCATTCTATTAGTCCATCTATACTGACCTCCATCAGGTTGCAAATTAAAACTAATTTTTATCTGCATCTACAGTACCTCTGAAAAAATATTTGGGCTTCTACCTGTGTGTGGGACTTGTTGTATTAGTCCATCTATACTGACCTCCATCAGGTTGCAAACTGAATATATTTTTTTCCTGCATCTACCTCTGAAAAAATATTGGGCTTCTCTTCTAGCTGTGTGTGGGTCTTGTTCTATTAATCCATCTATACTGACCTCCATCAGGTTGCAAACTGAATATAATTTTTTTCTGCATCTAGCTCTGAAAAAATATTTGGCCTTCTAGTAGTGTGTCGGACTTTCTCTATTAGTCCATCTATACTGACCTCCATCAGGTTGCAAACTGAATATAATTTTTTTCTGCATCTAGCTCTGAAAAAATATTTGGCCTTCTAGTAGTGTGTCGGACTTTCTCTATTAGTCCATCTATACTGACCTCCATCAGGTTGCAAATTAAAACTAATTTTTATCTGCATCTACAGTACCTCTGAAAAAATATTTGGGCTTCTAGCTGTGTGTGGGACTTGTTGTATTAGTCCATCTATACTGACCTCCATCAGGTTGCAAACTGAATATATTTTTTTCTGCATCTACCTCTGAAAAAATATTGGGCTTCTAGCTGTGTGTGGGACTTGTTGTATTAGTCCATCTATACTGACCTCCATCAGGTTGCAAACTGAATATATTTTTTTCCTGCATCTACCTCTGAAAAAATATTGGGCTTCTAGCTGTGTGTGGGTCTTGTTCTATTAATCCATCTATACTGACCTCCATCAGGTTGCAAATTCAAAATAATTTTTTTCTGCATCTAACCCAGCCAATAGTTTTGGCCTAATACCACAGTTTGGCCACTCAGCTCTGCTCGGTTACCATCCATTGTTTTTTTGTGCAAACAACTCCAGAGTTGTGAATTAGTTAACCACCAAAATGAGTGGAAAAAGGCCTGCTGCTGGTGGAAAGGGGAATAGGCATGTTGGGAAGGGGAAAAAAGGTTGTGTCCGTGGGGTAGGTGTTAAAGCAACAGTAATATCTGCAGAAGAAAGACCATCTTCCAGCCAAACTAAAATGTCTACTTCTTTTAGCGGACAATGTGATAAGATCCCTTTCTTACGGCCACGCCAATCGCTACAAATTCCAGATGAGGCACAAAAACAGCAGGTGCTTCAACGGATATCAAGTGCTCCTTTAAGTGGGCTCTCCTCCACATCAACTTCAACATCACAAATACTCCAGTCCTCAAAGGTGTCACCCAAATCGCACTTGCTTCCTCACAGCTCCCAAATCTCCAGCTGCCCGTCTGAGTATGAGGTAGAACAGATGGTTGACTCTGCAGAGCTGTTTACTCATACTATAGCCTGGGAATCAGAGGTCGACTCCAGCGCTTCTGTGAATCCAGACGAGGAAATGATCTACACCGATGCCCAGAATCTTTATGAGTCGGATCCAGGACCAGACGCAGAAGGTTCTGACCATAATGTAGACCCTCATTCCCAAACTGTAACTCCTGTTGGTGGAGACAATGAGGAAGACGATGATAAGACTCAAATACCTGATTGGAGCGACAACTTTAGTTTTTTGTCAGGGCAGGAACAGGTTGGCTCTGAGGACGACGGGTGTGATAACGCACAGGGTGATGATGATGAGGTCGGAGATCCCACTTACTGTCAACCCACAGTCAGCCAAGAGATGAGGTCAGCAGAGGAGGTGGAGGAAGATGCTAGTGACGACGAGGTCAGGTTGCGCCTTCCTGGACAGAGACGTAGTACTGGAAGCACGTCAACAACTGCATCCTCAAACACAACTCTGCCTCTCACCACAAGTCGTGGTGGCTCTTCAGGTCGCATGGGTGCTAAGCCTTGCATAGCCTGGGCATTTTTTCAGATCGATAAAGATGACCCAACTCATGTTATCTGTAACATTTGTCAGCAAAAGCTAAGTAGAGGCCAAAAAATACATAGTTTGAGTACTTCATGCATGAACCGGCACATGGACATGAAGCATAAGTTGCAGTGGGAAGCTCAGTGAGCTACAATGCGGCCTAGCCGGCCGGGCCAACCACCGTCTGCCATATCTTGTGCATCCGCGGCCTCTTCATCCTCTGTGACTGGGGGGACAGCAGTCACACCTGTTTTGGGGCGCAGACCTGCCACCTCTTTACCCGCAACAGCCAGCGTGATTGGCAGGTCATCATTTTCTTTGGAGGTGGTAACACCAGCTGGTGTTGAGCGCTGTCCGACATCGATAGCACCACCTTTGGATCAAGGCAACCTAACATGTCCGCCTGCATCTTCCTCACAGACCGGCAGTTTGCCGGGGACACCCTTATCAACCCCGTCTAAGCACAATAGCCAGCCCTCGGTCCCTCAGATGTGGACAAGTAAAAGACCATTTCCTCCTAGCCATGAGAAAGCTAAGAGGTTGAATTTCACCATCTGCAAGCTCTTGGCTACAGAAATGCTGCCTTTCCGCCTGGTGGACACAGAGGATTTTCGAGACCTTATGTCCGTCGCAGTGCCCCAGTACCAGATGCCCAGTCGGCACTACTTCTCAAAGAAAGGTGTGCCTGCGCTCCACCAGCATGTCGCACATAACATCACCGCTTCTTTGAGAAACTCTGTGTGAGACAGGGTGCATTTCACCACAGACACTTGGACGAGTAGGCATGGACAGGGGCGTTACATGTCGCTGACTGGGCACTGGGTAACTATGGTGACAGCAGGACAAGGGGCTGCTGTCCAAGTCTTGCCGTCCCCACGAGTTGTGCGTCAATCCTCTTTATGTCAAAGTTCCTCCACTGCTTCTGCCTCCTCAACCTCCTCTCGGTCTTCCACCTGCACCCAAAGCCTGTCTGGTCATGCCACAAGCTTTCTAACTGCGCAGAAGGGATCCTGCACACCTCCTTACTATGCTGGCAGTAGGGCTCAACGTCATCAGGCAGTTTTTACATTGAAATGTCTGGGAAATGTGAGTCACACAGCTGAGGAGTTGTGGTCAGCTCTGGAGAACCAATTTCATGAATGGTTGTCTCCACTGGACCTGAAACCAGGGAAGGCCGTGTGCGACAATGCTGCAAACCTGGGTGCGGCCCTTCGCCGGGGCAATGTCACACACGTGCCTTGTATGGCTCACGTGTTGAACCTGGTTGTCCAGCAATTTTTAGCCCACTATCCCAGACTAGATGGCCTTCTGCAGAGGGCACGGTCGCTGTGTGCTCACTTCCGCCGTTCGCATCCCGCAGCTCAGCGACTTACATCTCTACAGAAGTCGTTGGGCCTGCCACTTCACCGGCTAAAATGCGATGTGCCTACCCGGTGGAATTCAACTCTGCACATGTTGCAGCGACTGTGGCAGCACCGACAAGCCCTGGTGCAATACGTTCTGACGTATAGCCTGGGCCAACGAGATTCAGAGGTGGGGCAAATCACGCTGGAGGAGTGGTCTCAGATCAGGGACCTATGCACCCTTCTGCACAGTTTTGAAATGGCGACGAAGATGTTTAGTGCTGACGATGCCATTATCAGCATGACTATTCCGGTGATTTACATGCTGGAGCACAAGTTAAACAGAATTCGGAGTCAGGTGGTGGCACAAGAGGAGGTGGAGGAAGTAGAGGAGGAGGAGTTGTATGTGGAAGGGCTAACATCTGCAAGGTCCAGACGGTCGGCAGCACCAAGGCGGCAGGCATGTGAGGGTGGGGGAGATGGTTTTACCAGGGCGCATGGTAGCAGCCAAACTAGTGAGGAAGGTGCAGGAGCCCAGGAAGAAGTGGAGGACGAACTGATGGAAGACTCATCAGATGAGGGAGACCTTGATCACATTTCTGTTGTGCGAGGTTGGGGGGAGAGGACAGAGGAAGGAAGCATGATTGTTACCTCGCCACCAACACAACAGGGACTTGGTGCTCCTGGATGCGCAACACACATGAGTGCCTTCTTGCTGCACTACCTGCAACATGACCCTCGAATTGTGAGAATTAGAAATAATCCTGACTACTGGGTTGCCACACTGTTAGATCCCCGGTACAAAAGTAAATTTGCAGAAATTATTCCTGCCATAGAAAGGGATGCACGCATGCAGGAGTATCAGCAGAGACTGTTGCAGAATCTTACATGTGCTTTTCCACAAAATACCAGTGGTGCACGTAGTGAATCTCACAGTTCCAACTTGCCAACCGTGGGACCGTCAAGTGTTCAGCACTCAAACCGTAACAGAACCACAGTATCTGCTGGTAACATCAATTTTGCGGAATCATTTCACCACTTTTTTAGCCCATCCTTTGCAAGGCCACAGGAGACAAGAAGTCTGACACATAGTCAACGCCTAGAGACGATGGTACAGGAGTATCTCCAAGTAAACATTGAAGCCACGACTGTGTCACTGGACCCTTGCTCTTTTTGGGCTTCCAATCTGGATAAATGGCCGGAGCTAGCCACTTACGCCTTGGAGATCTTGTCATGCCCCGCAGCCAGCGTTCTGTCTGAACGTGTGTTCAGCGCTGCTGGTGGTGTGCTGACAGATAAGCGCACGCGGCTCTCCACTGATAATGTAGACAGACTCACGTTCATAAAGATGAACAAATCATGGATCCGAAACGACTTTTCTACCCCTGTGTCATCCTGGGGAGAGTAAAAGCTTGATGATTGGTTAAAATCACCCTACCAACCGTTTTAAGCTTTCAAATTACTAATCATGTTTATCTGTATCTTGACTGGAAAATAATTTGGGCTTTGTAGCAGTGTGCAGCACTGATCCTATTAGGCCATCTATACTAAAGCTTCACCAGATTTAAAATTAAAAATAATTTTTAGCTGCATCTAGCCCGGAAAATAATTTTGGGGCTCCGAGATGCGCAAGACACATAAGTGCCTTCTTGCTGCACTACCTGCAGCATGACCCTCACATTGTCAGAATTCGAAGTAATCATGACTACTGGGTTGCCACACTCTTAGATCCCCCAAACTTTTCGATCAACCTTTTCATTTTAATAAAGACCAAAAAAATGGTCATTTTTGAAATTATAAGCATTAGCAGGTTGTTAGAAACTGAAATCAAACAGTTTTCAACTCAAAACTTTATTCTAGGTGATGTTACATTTTCACATAGGACCCCTTGTTCGAAAGGAGCTTCTGAACTCTCTCGTCCATTGAATTTGTCAGGTTTTGGATGGTTTCTGCTTCAATTGTTTTGCATGAGGACAGAATACCCTCCCAGAGCTGTTGCTTAGATGTGAACTGCCTCCCGCCATCATAGACACTCCTTTTAATGATGCTCCAAAGGTTCTGAATGGGGTAGAGGTCAGGGGAGCATGGGGGTCACACCATAAGTTTGTCCCCTTTTATGCCCATATCAGCCAGAGATGCAGATGTTTTATGTGCAGCATGAGATGGTGCATTATCATGCAGAAAAATGATCTTGCTGTGAAATACACGGTTCTTCTTCTTGAACCATGGCAGGAAGTGCTGTTTGAGAAAATCCACATACATTATGGAGTTCATCTTTAGCGCCTTCAGGGATCCTAAAGGGGCCGACAATCGTTCTCCCCATGATTCCAGCCCAAAACATTACTCCACCTCCTCCTTGTTGGCGCTGTAGCCGTGTTTGCGTGGGGTGTCCATCAACCAGCCATCCTCCACTCCATCCATCTGGACCATCGAGCGCTGCACGGCACTCATCCGTGAACAAAACTGTTTTGAAATCAGTCTTCATGTAATGTTTGGCCCACTGGAGCCGTTTCTGCTTGTGTGAAGTGGATAGAGGAGGTCGACAGGATGGCGTATGCACAGCTGCAAACCTCTGAAGGACCCTGCATCTTGTTGTTCGGGGGACGTTGGAGGCACAAGCAGCTTCAAAAACTTGTCTGCTGCTATGACAAGGCTTTTTTGCCGCTGCTCTTTCAACCTGACGTAATTGCCTGTAGGAAAGAGTCCTCAATTTGCCCTTATCAGCACGCACACGTGTGTACTGTGAATCAGCTACATACTTCTTGATTGCCAAGACACTTCATCCTGATCATCGCACAATGTTGATTGTAGTCATGCCTTGACCTAAACACTCCACAATTTGTTGCTTCTCAGCAGCCGACACATCCTTTTTCTTTCCCATTTTGGCAGAAAATGTAGGCTGCTTAATAATGTGAGAGAGCCTTCTTAAGTAGTCTTGCCTTTCATTGGACACACCTGCCAAACTAATTAGCACAGGTGTCTGCAATTGCTTACAGTGATATAAAGAGCCCTGACACACATCACCATCAATGAGTTTAACTGACAAACAAACAAATTCTTCCCTTATCACTCCTAAACACTTTTTGCATAACAATTTGGACAGCAGTGTACATGTGCTTTTCCACAAAACACCAGCGGTTCACGTAGTGAATCTTACAGTTCTAACTTGCCAACCGTGGTCTGTATGGAATTGTTCAATAAAGGGCCCAAAATTAAGATAACATAGATGGGAGAGGTCTCTATGAATAGGAATTCCTAAGTATTTGATACCCTGTGAGGGACAGGCAAAGGGAAAGTTGGACTGGATGGAATCCTATATGGATTTGGGGAGGGAGACATCGAGGGCCTCAGACTTCGCTGCATTGATTTTAAAATTTGACCATGTAACAAAGTGATCTATTTCAGCCATAACAGCATGGATGGATATATGTGATTGAGTGATATATACTAGGACATCATCAGCAAATAGAGAGCACTTGTACTCGGTGCCTCCCACCTCAATCCACCTAATATTGGGGTTATGGCGAATTGATGAGAGCAGGTGCTCCGTCACTAGGATGTATAAGAGAGGGGACAGAGGACATCCCTGCCTTGTCCCATTGGTGATTGTGAAAGGTGATGAAAATGTTCTGACGCACCCCCTGGGCCTTGGGACCCCCGGAGCCGGACCCTTTTTGGTGGATGCTGGTGGTTGTAGTCTTCGTGGCGGCGACCCGGTTCCGTGGCTCAGGGCGGTCAAACCAGTGGCGGAACTATTTATGTGGTTTTGATGTTTAAATGTACGACTACGCCACCCGTGGATTGCGGTCAGAGTGAACCGCCGCTACAGGGCAGACCGCTGAGGCTGGTGTTGTGGGTGCAGCAGAGCGCAGCATAACTCCCCACGGGAGGAGTATAGCCTCAGGGCAGTGTATGCGGACGATGGGGGTGATGGTGCAGGGCAGCAGCAGTAACGACACGGAGTCAGTGATGCAGTTCAGGGTCTTTACTCACAGTTCTTATTATCCAGACCACGTCTGCAGGTAACGGCTGCCCACGTCGTACTGTGCTCACCAGGTGAGGGGCTCAGACAACTCCCAGATAACTTTGGAGCACTTCACAGGACCCCCTTTGTGTGTCCTTTGTCTGGCCTTTCTTACCAACACTTCTGTCCGGCTGCCTCGGGCCTCCTCTTGGTAAACTTGGCGCCAGTTTCCCTGACCCTATGTGGTGCCTTCCTAGCGGGTGTAGCGAGGGGCTGCGCCACATAAAATGTCAGAGCCTCCGGTTTCTAGCTGAGGGTCGTTTCCTGCCTCCACTAGTTCGGGGACCGGTCTCCCCCTTTGGCCTGACCCCTCCACGCAGGTGGATTCGGGCGTGCGGTGGCGACTCCCCCGTCCGCACCCCTGGGATCCCTTCATTCCTCGTTCCTGGAGCCTTCTCCGCTCCTCTTCCTTCCTTCTCCCTCTTCCAGGCCTGGGCCTCTGTTACTAGGCCCGCCTCCAGAGCAGAGCTCATGCAGAGCCCCTGCTCCCTGCCACTTCTGCTCAGACTTCTCTGCACTGAACTAAGATGGTGCCCACCTTTTATACTCCCTTCTCAATGCACCCAGGAACTGCTTCCTCCCTGCTAATGCACTACCGGGTTCCCCTTCCTCAGTGTTCCCTCCCCCCACTCCAGCCAGGGACAGGGACTGTCGTGCCCATCTCAGGGGCATATTGGTCGCCCTGCCCCACGGCAATGTGGTGTAATGCATGCAGGTGTCGGGTCCTGATCCACACTCCATCCTTACCTGAGAGTGAGATATCACACCTCTGGGTGAGGTGCAATACGTCTGTAGCAACCGAGCCCTCAGGGTGCTACAGTTCCATTTATCTTCAGCCTAGGTGACGTATTGCGATACAGGGCCGTGATTTTGGCTATAAAAGGGTCCCCTAGACCCCTACCCCAAGCTTTTTAAGAGAATCATATATGGCGTGACAGGAGACTCTATGGAATGCTTTCTCAGCATCCAACGAGAGTATCTAATTACAAATTTTTAACTGCATCTAGCCCAGGAAATACTTTGTGCCTAGTAGCAGTGTCTGCTAGTCAGCGGATTATCTCGGCTGTTAAGCAAGCTACACCACCTGTAGTTTAGACACTTAATTTTTTCAAAGGAAATGCTTCGGGACCATGGGATACTTAGTGAAGAGCATCAGGAGGCACCCCAAGGCATAGGGGCTGGGACTGGCAGTAGGATGCCTTGCGGTGGACAGCCGAGCTCGATCCTTATAAAAGCTTTTTAACTGCAGCAGCTTTAGTGGACGCTACTGGAGCTGGAATTACACGGCTGCTGGCATGAGACTTGCCCTCCAATAGATCCTTGTAAATGGATTTAAAGTGTATTCATTCAAATTAGAGAGACAATTGAAATTAAAAAGCTTAGAGCTGCCTCCACCACAGGGGGGCTCGCTCGACCCACCAGCAGACAGGCACCAGTATTGGGAGAGGGGGGCTGGCCATCAGGGTTCACCGCGGCTCTGGCACAAACCCGGCGACACGGAGGTGGCACGGGCAGGAGCGTACTGGCCGTGTCGGCTTCTCACTTTTTGGATTTTAGAAGGGCATGACATGCCTATATCTGTGTCTCCCCCTCCTTTTACTCCTCCACCTCTTTTATTTTCGCATGACTATATGTACTTGTCACTTTTCCATGTGTTAGTTATGTCTTCTGAGCAGTTTGTCAGCTTTTGGACACCTTTGAAGGTGTTTTCTATGTGTTTCTATGTGTTTTTGTTTGCCTGCCATTGGTTTTAACGGTGTTCGAAGGTGTTCGACGAACTGTTCGACGAACCGAACCGAACTCGAACACTACGGGGGTGGCTCAACACTAGTCTTGATACAGCCGAAATGTGTTGTGTTTTTAAATACATTTTTTATTTTATTTTTCTGGAACTGTTTTGGTATTCTGATTCAATCTGCTTCCATGGAAGCATACTTCACCTAGTATCTTCACCCTCATTACACACTGCCAGAACTTCCTTGAAGGAATTTCCATCAGCACACCAAGTCAGCACCACATATTAGATTTATTTCATGCATTTCTAGGAGTTGCACCCAAATATGCACAACTCCATCAGGTAAGCAAATTCCCTGTTTTTGATTTTAATCTCTCTTTTTTTTAAACTTGCTAATCTCAAAAAGCGCCATCTTCTTTCCTTTTTCCCTAAAGGGAATTCCACTATTGATACACTGCCTTTATTGATAATGAAATGATGCTAAAAAGTGATTTTTATAAAACAGGAAGTGTCAGCCTATTAAAAAGGCTCCGAGGACAGAATAAAAACTTTTTTTCCAAAAAAATCTTAATAAATATATGACCCCAGAGCATAATAAGGGACATTCAACTTGTTCAACTTACAGAGAATAAATTTGCTGCAAGTCAAATTTCTTAGTAAAATCTGTCAGATTTGGCGAATTTGAATCTCATCAGATCAGCTCATCTCTAATGATCAAAAGTGATGTGTGGCTACAAACATTGTCTGTTGCTAAGGATCATCCAAAATGTTTATGTATTACATGGACAGACCATTGATTTCCATAGGAATTTTGAGAGCAGTAATTTCCCCTATGGCATAGCTTCTCTAACATATTGCAGAGCTTCTACAAAATGGGACACACTTAAAGTAGCTGATCATTCGAAAACCCTTCTAACTAAAAGATAGCCCTACACAACCTCATATTTTAATGCAACTATGAATCATTAATATAATAAATGTAGGAATAGTAGTATATATATGCATGACTATATTGAGAAATTAGCTATTTCCATATAGACTGATTATCACTTCTTTGTTACCTGTTTTGTAATTTCATAAGGCTTTATTTAATAAGTCAATTATCATGGGAATACACACACAATAATTAGTAATTAAGTTGTTAATTTCTTCAGTCAGAACTGTGATGAATCAGCCAGTTCCTTAAATGAACCGTGCCAGAGGGAAAACACATTTGCATTGTGATTATCATCAGTATACAAGAAAAAGAATAAACATCATTTTTTGTGGTTCTCGGTGTTTCAATTACTTAAGCACTTCACATTAAAATGATTGACATTGAAATATCTAAAATGAATAAAACTATATTTTGTAATAGTAAAGTGGCATACATATGACTTTTAATAGCTAATTTAGGGGTTTAAGTGTTATTTTGTGAAATATTATGTGTATATTATAAAAAGTAATATCTAGTAATGCGCTATAATTTTTGAAATTTTTACCTTTAAGTATTCATCAGTTTTATATAAATACTGTTGATATAATACAAATATAATACAAAGCACTTTCCCTTCATACTAAGAAGCTGAGTTCACTTTTAATATACTGTAAGCCCTGTTGGACATTTATGTCACCAAACCCAAGTGACATGGACCTGATATCATATTTCAACTAAAGTTTCTTAAGTGTGAAAGTGAAGCTTTGATGGCCAGCGTTGCCATCTAAAGTTTAGAACTAATGCTACTTGGATGCAGAACAAACCGGTTTCTAAGGGAGCCATCAGAAACAAAACCTCACTTGCAATGTTCCTGTGTTGGTGAGCCTTTGTGATCATTGGATAGCCTCCACTGCAACATATTCTTTCATCAGCTCTGAACCTTAGGAGTAAGCTCTTGTCTCACTTTGAAACATACAGCTTGCAGAACAGAGCTGCAAGATATAGCGCATGTAGTCAGGGAAAACACTTAAAAAGTCAAGTTCCTGATTTCCGAAAAGGATAAGGATAAAGAGAAACAGACCACGACTATCGATTTCAATGGGTTCATCGCATTGCTTTCTCTTTCTTTATAACACATATTTTTACCTGTGATTTCTGAATGATAATGTTTCACAGTTACCTTAGAAAAATAGCTAGTACAATAGAAATAATCCACTGTCACTTATTTGTCCAACAGAATTAGTTCACGTGCACTCTCAATGTCAGTAGTAGACGTGGACATGGGTGGGTTTCTGTCTCCTTCTTCATGGCTGACACTTGTGCAACCTTCCTTGAACTTCTCTTTTCATTAATATACACTTGTTTGTGTAGAAACACTTTTCTATACTGTTCACAAAGACCTTGCTAAATATTGGCATGTATAGGCAAAAATATCAGACACATCAGCAAAGAAAAATATGAGTCGGCATACGCTGCTGTTCTTTCATGCAAATTACAAGTGGAGCAGCATTTGTACATTCAAACCTGCACAGCAGTGATTGGGGAGACAGAGACCTCGTACGGAAATTGCTGATAGCGCAATGTGGCCAACAGAGACTTTAATGTAACCGAAGTGAAGAAAATATTGCTCTGACCCTCGTATAATCCAATCATAGGCTCAATTTTTGCTGTATGATAAATTTTTTAGGGACTAAAAAAGTATCTAAGTTATAAGTTAGAACCAACTTTAATTTTCCCAAGTGTTTGACATTGTTGCAACTAATAAAAATACAACCCATACTATCACATCTAAAGTAAAAAATGTTAGAACAATGTTAGAATTTGACAGTTGCTCAAGTCAATAATCAGATAAATTAAAAATGCTTCACTGAACTCTCAGTTAACATATAAGCAAGGTAAAAAAAATGTCATTATGTTTGGTATAAACTTGACTGTTTGTCACAATAATATTCTTATTATTTTAGATTGTAATTATCATCTGGTATTTAGAAGGCATACGGTAATCTTTATTTGCATTTTATTATTGAAAATTACCCTCTGTGTTTTTTTTTACTAAATTATTAGGACTCCCTATTCCTAGTTTGAAAAGATCATTCCCATCACTGCATTTTATGGCTGAGAAGGGAAAAACGGCTTTTAGAGCCCATCCACTAGAGGTAGGGTTACAGAAACGACTGCATTACAATGTTTGCATAACTCTAATAGAAATGAAAGGGAGTTACCCAAAACGTACCCCAGCTAGCCATACTGTTTCCACAACTCAGGAGTTATGCCAATTGCATTGCTCGGTTTGTTGTGCTGTATTCAAAACTCCCATTAATTTAAATGGCTGTTCTAGAACCTCAATTTTGGTGGCCTGGCTCTAGAATCAGCTGTTGCCGTTCCAGTCAAGAAAGGCAAAATTTGGAAAAACTCTTTAAAATATACCTTTTCTTCCCTTCTTTCCTTGTGATTGGGGAGTTTTAAGAATTACATTATTAAAAATGATTTAAAAAATTGGAGACAAATTTGATTTAAATATCTTTTAAAAGTTTATATTTATCCCAATATGCTTTTAAAAACATGTAGCAGAAAAAATCTCAATGATCCCAAAATCCCATTGTGAAGATATAGTGAAAGACTTCCATTTGTAGTTACAATTTATTTTCCCATTAAAAAGTCAAAATAAAAAGTTAAAAGATTACTTCAGACTGATAAGTGTATACTTTCATCACAATTCATAGCACAAAGGGTATGCGTTGGTTCAGTAAGTGAACAACACCAGCAAATTGTTCTCCGATTTTATTGATTCATCCCTCTTTTCTTTTATAGAATACTTCCGAAACTGAGCTGTTGTTTTCTGAATTGATTTTGCTATGTCAGCCTCATTGAGGCCTGGATGCTTTTTTGGCTTTCATGTGAATGAGCAATTTCCTAGTTAGACACACTGGATTTAGATTTGGGTCAATGAAAGCTCTACTGTGTCCTTTCTCTCTCTTCACATTTCTCACAAAGAAGAACTAAATTCCATTCAACCTTTTACTGGCGACTGTGGAATCTTTAGTAATGCAATTCTATCTTGGTTGAGGAGACAGCAAACCATTGGCCAGAGCACAAATAAGAATTCACTATTTCCCATGCATAAAAACTTTCTTGTTTTAACACCACTGGAGCTGCATGTAAATTTGTTTCACTATTCATTCTCTCCACCAAATGACACAAGAAGATTTAGCCTAATCCTATTGAAATATACATTGTTACTTCATTTCAGCTGGTAATACAATTAATTAGTGTTTTAGGAAATGATAAACAACATGTTAGCTTATATTAATTGGAATGTGTAAAATAATAACAATGACGAGAATTATAACACCAGTAACAGTAATTCAATGATTTTACATATTAAGCAGTTGGGTTAATTTACTGTCATTTCTGTTTTTTGATTTATGTAACAGCTTTATAACCATAGATAAAAATGTATAAAGTCTCTAAGTACAACTCCTGAAAAATGGTTAGTATTGAAGCTAAGAAAGTAAAATTAGGCTTCAGTGGCAATATTATTGAAAATCCTTTTGAATATACAGTACAGACCAAAAGTTTGGACACACCTTCTCATTTAAAGATTTTTCTGTATTTTCATGACTTTGAAAATTGTACATTCATGCTGAAGGCATCAAAACTATGAATTAACACATGTGGAAATATATACTTAACAAAAAAGTGTGAAACAACTGAAAATATGTCTTATATTCTAGGTTCTTCAAAGTAGCCACCTTTTGCTTTGATGACTGCTTTGCACACTCTTGGCATTCTCTTGATGAGCTTCAAGAGGTAGTCACCGGAAATGGTTTTCACTTCACAGGTGTGCTCTGTCAGGTTTAATAAGTGAGATTTCTTGCCTTATAAATGGGGTTGGGACCATCAGTTGTGTTGTGCAGTAGTCAGGTGGATACACAGCTGATAGTCCTACTGAATAGACTGTTAGAATTTGTATTATGGCAAGAAAAAAGCAGCTAAGTAAAGAAAAATCAGTGGCCATCATTACTTTAAGAAATGAAGGTCAGTCAGTCCGAAAAATTGGGCAAACTTTGAAAGTGTCCCCAAGTGCAGGTGCAAAAACCATCAAGCGCTACAAAGAAACTGGCTCACATGAGGACCGCCCCAGGAAAGGAAGACCAAGAGTCACCTCTGCTTCTGAGGATAAGTTTATCCAAGTCACCAGCCTCCTAAATCGCAGGTTAACAGCAGCTCAGATTAGAGACAAGGTCAATGCCACACAGAGTTCAAGCAGCAGACACATATCTACAACAACTGTTAAGAGGAGACTTTGTGCAGCAGGCCTTCATGGTAAAATAGCTGCTAGGAAACCACTGCTAAGGGCAGCAAACAAGCAGAAGAGACTTGTTTGGGCTAAAGAACACAAGGAATGGACATTAGACCAATGGAAATCTGTGCTTGGGTCTGATGAGTCCAAATTTGAGATCTTTGGTTCCAACCACCGTGTCTTTGTGCGTCACAGAAAAGGTGAACGGATGGACTCTACATGCCTGGTTCCCACCGTGAAGCTTGGAGGAGGAGGTGTGATGGTGTGGGTGTGCTTTGCTGGTGACACTGTTGGGGATTTATTCAAAATTGAAGGCATACTGAACCAGCATGGCTACCACAGCACGTTTCAGCGGCATGCTATTCCATCCGGTTTGCGTTTAGTTGGACCATCATGTATTTTTCAACAGGACAATGCCCCCAAACACACATCCAGGATGTATAAGGGCTATTTGACCAAGAGGGAGAGTTATGGGGTGCTATGCCAGATGACCTGGCCTCCACAGTCACCAGACCTGAACCCAATCGAGATGGTTTGGGGTGAGCTGGACCGCAGAGTGAAGGCAAAAGGGCCAACAAGTACTAAGCATCTCAGGGAACTCCTTCAAGATTGTTGGAAGACCATTTCTGGTGATTACCTCTTGAAGCTCATCAAGAGAATGCCAAAAGTGTGCAAAGTAGTCATCAAAGCAAAAGGTGGCTACTTTGAAGAGCCTAGAATATAAGACATATTTTCAGTTGTTTCTCACTTTTTTGTTAAATATATAATTCCACATGTGTTAATTCATAGTTTTAATGCCTTCAGTGTGAATGTACAATTTTCATAGTCTTGAAAATACAGAAAAATCTTTAAATGAGAAGGTGTGTCCAAAATTTTGGTCTGTACTGTAGTTTAACTGTATAGATAAAGCAAATGCATTTTCAAGTCCTTGAGTCATTCTCCTGACAATTTTTCAAAATTATTTTACCCATTTTTTATTTTTCAGAACATTGTAAGTGGAAAATATAATAAAGGTAAGTAAAAAATATAATTAAAAAATAATGATACAATTGTTTTTTTCTATAACTGATCTGGAATAAGAAGTGAACAAAAATCACATATACTTAAAAATAGAATTAATAAAAGTTTAAAAGGAAGTTCATTCTTCAAAAACATGCTATTGAACAGCTTTGATGATGCAAAATATAAAAAAGTTTTGGCTCTTAGACTATGGAAACTCCTTGCAGATGTTGTCCTTGGTGTAGTTGGAACCAAGGACCCCAGCGCTGCAAGGCTGCTAAAGTTTTTGCGTTGACGACTCAATGTTCCTGGGGTTGGAAGTCTATCACTGTGATGTACACTGTGTGCCTCTCTGCTGTCTTGGGAAAAACCACTCTCAAAATTGTCTGTAAGCATGTTTGATACTGCAGCATGGGCGTGTCCCTTTCCAGGAAGGGAAGCAACTGGCAAAATTTACTTTTGTAACGTGGATCGAACAGACTTGCAACTCAGCAGTCAGCACTATTTAGAATCCTAACAATATTGGCAACAATCATGTTGCAGATACTGCTGAAGAAGGCGCTCATGGGTTGGTCTCTTTAATGAGGTACAAGTCCATAGTTGGTGGCAGGATAACACTCAAGCTTGCTTCTTCCATTGCCTCCTGTCAAGCACGGACAACAAAGAGGAAATCATTATCCTCTTCATCTCCTAAATGTTGCGCGTCCATCACCTCTTCCTCCTCGTCCTTCTCAATTTGTTCCTCCCATGGCAACCGCCTCTGAGACCACAGACCGGAACTTAGAGATATTGTTAACCTTTCCGCATCCTTCTCTGCTTCTTCTTCTTCCTCCTCTTCCCCTAGGACCACCACCACCTCCTCCCACACACTATTCAAAGTGTGCTCCAGCATGTAGATGACCGGAATAGTGATGCTGATAGCGGCATTGTCAGCACTAACCATCTTAGTAGTCATTTAGAAAATGTGCAGAAGGGTGCAGAGGTCCTTCATTTGTGTACACTCCAGAAGTGTGATTTGCACAATGTTCGTAGTGTGTTTGCCAAGGCTATATGACATGAGATACTGCATCACGGTTCGTCGCTGCTGCCTTAGTCGCTGCAAAATGTGCTAAGATGAATTACATCAGATTGAGGATGTGAGCTGTGCAAGGCACGTGTGTGAGGCTGCCCCGGCGCAGGGACGCCACCAGGTTTGCACCGTTATCATTGCACACGGCCTTCCCTGGCTCCAGGTTCAGTGGAGACAGCCATTGCTCAAACTCGGCTTGGATAGCTGTCCACAACTCTTGATCTGCATGACTGTGATATCCAAAGCATAATTATTCAAACACTGCCTGATTGCGGTGAGCCCTGGTTGTGCAGTACGGAGGTGGAGGGGATTCTCTCTGCAGTGTTGGAACATGTATCTCATTAAGGCAGAGATTGATGGAGCAGGTGGAGGCCCTAGAGGAGGTGGAGGAAGCAGAAGCAATGGAGGAAGTGTAGATACAGAGGTTTGTCCCGCCAGCCTTGGGAATTCCAAGACTTGGTGACTAGTGGTTTAGTTCTCCATCCCCTGGTATGTAGTAATTTAGTTCTCCAACCCTAGCTGTTCAGTAGTTTAGTTCTACAACCCCTGTCGTCTATTAGTTTGGTTCTGGTGGGTACTGGTTTAGTTCTCCATCCCCAAGTGCCCTGCAAGCCTAGGGGATTCCAAGACTTGTGGAGCAGCCCATTCCCAGCCTACCCCTACAGCCATCAGAGTCACCCAGTGCCCTGTCAGCGACATGTAACACCCCTGCTTGCTTGTCCAGGTGTCAGTGGTGAAATGCACCCTGTCAGACCTATATTTTTTCAAGGAAAGGGTGATGTTGCCTGCAACCTGCTGGTGTAGCACAGGCACAGCTTTCTTAGAGATGTAATGGCAATTGGGCAACAGGAACTGGGGGATTGCGATGGCTATCAGGTTTTGGAAACCATCTGTATCCACCAGGCGGTAAGGCAGCATTTTCATGGTCAACAGATTGGAGATGGTGAAGTTCAAGCTCTTAGCTTTCTGATTTGTAGGAGGAAACAATGTTTTATGTGACCACAACTGTGGGATTAAAGGCTGGCTGCTATGCTGACAGAGGGTGGATTAGGGTGAGCACAACAAGCTGCTGGACTGTGAGAGAGGTGCAGGTGGAGATGTTAAGGTGGATTGAGAAAGATGGGGTGTGCTCGGTGTCTGAGATCAGTCAAAAACAGCTGGTATTTCCACATCCATAATAGCTGCTCACCCCGACTGTTGCGGGTAAACAAGTGGAGGCTCTGTGGCCAGAGACCTGTGGGAGAACACTTGCCACTGTGATGGAGGAGGAAGAAGCAGAACATGCGGTTGATGGGGCTGCCAGTGATTTGCAAGGTCCTCTAGTCTGCATATTAGCAAAGTGAGATTCCCAGATTAACACATGTTGATCACGCATGTGCCAGTTCATGCATGTAGTAGTCAAATTATTGCACTTTATTTTTACTCTACTCTGTTGTTTTTTCATAAAGTTGGCAGATAACATGAGTTGTGTAATTTTTTTTTTGAGATCTCAAAAAAGACCCATGCTAGGCAACTTAAGACCCGCAAACGCTGCTGGCCACTGCCAGAGTTGGGCAAAGCATGCAGTGCCTGTCCTGGTTGCATACCTCTGTGTCTGTGCGGGAAAACCATAACATAATCTCCATGTTTTCTTCCTCCTCCACCTTCTCTGCTGTGCTACTCAGCTGTATATCTCTGAATTCACACCAAGTGGGCTCTACAACCTCATAGTCATCCTGTCTGTTCTTCCACTCCTTGCCCTGAGAGTCACCCGCCTCCTCTTCCTTCACTCTCAGCAAAGTACAGTCCACTTGTCCCTCAAGAATCTGAGTCTCATCAGGATCACTTCCACCCCCAGGGGTTAACGTCTGGTGGTGAGGGTTTGGATTCTGCTCGGACCCTCTTTGATTCGGCCCTAGATCAAACTGGCAAAAAAATGTAGGCATCGCAGCACATACTTTAACCCTCTTGAGTCTGTGAAGCTTTGGATCAGACCTCTGATGCCCCGGAATAGAATGTGTGAACTGCTCTGCAGACTCACCCATTTGTGGTTCCCCACAGTCAGTTGGGCGGTTGGAGAGCTGTGATGTGGGAGAAAACAAGGGTAATTGGGGTGCCACCTCTGAGGACTGTACTGTGTAGGATGTTAAGGTGGAGGAAGAGGAGCAGAGGCCACTTGATGCAGTGCTTGCCATCTACTGGAGCACATCTTCTTTCTTGCTCTCATCTACAAAGCATTCTGCTGTGATGTGGCCCATCCAGTAACAGACGTTGTCAAAATGCTGCGTAATTGCTCACTGCTGCAAAACAAACCTACTTGTCATCTCTCATATATTATACCTGTCTCACAACCCTAAACAGCTATTCAGTACTTTCAAGTCTCTCCTCCATCCACCAGTGCTCCCTACCTTTCCTTTCATCTCAGCTGAAGACTTTGCCTCATTTTTCAAGCAGAAGATTGATAACGTTGGGCAAAGCTTTTGCTTAAAGTCCCCACAGCCCCTCCTCATAACTACTCAACTCTCCTCCTCCAAATCCAGCTTCTCCGTCATCACGAAAGAGCATCTTTACTCTCCAAATCACGTCTCACCACCTGTGAGCTTAACCCAATGCCCTCCCACCTCATTCCTGACCACTGTCTTCACCCCTAGCCTAACCCACCTCTTCAACCTGTCACTAACAACTGGTGTCTTCCCCTCATTATTCAAACATGCCTCGATCACAGTCATACTCAAAGAGCCCTCCCTTGACCAATCCTTTGTGTCTAGCTATCACCCCATCTTACTTTTCCCCTATGCCTCCAAACTACTGGAACAACACATGCATTTTTAACTGTCCTATTCCTTAGTTCTTAGTTGCAGAACATAACACTGGCTTCAGACAGCTCCATTCCACTAAAACTGCCCTGACTAAAGTCACCAATGACCTACTAACTGCCAAATCCAAGCGACGCTTGTTTGTCCTACTCCTCCTGGACCTGGCATCTGCCTTCGACACAGTGGACCATTCCCTCTTACTACAGACTCTCTGATCTCTTGGCTTTACAGACTTGGTCCCTTTTTGGATCTCCTCGTACCTAATCGACAAGACATTCAGTGTCTCCCACTCACACACCACCTCCTCATCTCGCCCCCTATGTGTTGGTGTCCCCCAAGGTTCAGTTCTAGGACCCCTGCTCTTCTCTGTCTACACCTTCAGCCTGGGACAGCTCATAGCGTCTCACGGCTTTCAGTATCACCTCTATGCTGATGACACACAGATTTACCTCTCTGGACCTGATATCACCTCCTTACTAACCAGAGTCCCACAATGTGTGTCCACTATTTTATCTTTCTTCTCTGCTAGATTTTTAAAACTTAACATGGCTAAAACCAAATTCATCATCTTTCCACCATCTCATTCACCCCACCCATCTGACCAATCCATCAAAGTCAATGGCTGCCCCCTCTCCCAAGTCCCGCAAGCTTGACTCTGATATGTCCTTCAAACATCAGATACAAGCCTTTTCCACTTGCTGCCAACTCCAACTCCAAAATATCTCTGGGATCCGCACATTCCTCAACTATGAATCTACAAAAACACCAGTGCATGCCCTCATCATCTCCTGCCTCGACTACTGCAACTTCCTGCTCTGTGGCCTCCCTTCTACCACTCTCACACCCCTCCAATCTATCTTAACTGTGCTGGCTGACTAATCCACCTGTCACCCCGCTATTCCCCGGCTTCTCCACTCTGTCACTCCATGCACCTGCTCCCCATTGCCCAGAGACTCCAGTTGAAAACCCTAACTTTGACATACAAAGCTATCCAAAACCTGTCTCCTCCATACGTCTGTGACGTCCCTGTACTTACCTGCGTGCAACCTCCCATCCTCACAAGATCTCCTTCCCTACTTCCCTCTTATCTCTTCTTGCCACAATCGCATACAACATTTGTCCCATGCATGTCCCCTATTGTGGAACTCTCTACCCCAACGCATCAGACTTTGCCTACTGTGGAAACCTTCAAAAGTAAGCTGAAGATCCACCTCTTCAGACATGCGTACAGCCTGCAGTAACCCTCGCTACACCATACCACTGCATGACCAGCTGTACCCTGACCTATTGTATCCTCACCCATCCCTTGTTTGTGAGCCCTCGCAGGATCATCTATGCTCCTGTACCAGTCGGTGACCCCTTTTCACAAGTAAAGCGCCATGGAATAAATGGTGCTATAATAATAAGTAAATATAATTATACTACTTGTACTCTGGGTCAACTGATGCCATTCTCCTGATGTCTGCCATAATTTGATCTGTTTTAGCAGCTTTTGGGCCCATTTTAATATATTGTGTATGCATTTGGTTTTGCCTCTCATTGAATCCAATGGGGTTCGGATACATTCGAATGTTCGACTAATTAATCAGCGAATATTGCAAATTCGCTGATCGGAAACCGCTCATCTATAATCATCAACACATCCCCTTTCTCTTCTCCCCATTTCTTTCTGTCTCCCCTCTTCTGTTTTATCCTAACAGGTTCATAGAAGTACTCCCTCTTATCATTACCACAGGTGTATAGGGTATGTGGCACGGTGGCGCAGTGGTTAGCACTGCAGCCTTGCAGTGCTGGGGTCCTGGGTTCAAATCCCACCAAGGACAACATCTGCAAGGAGTTTGTATGTTCTCCCTGTGTTTGCATGGGTTTCCTCCGGGTACTCTGGTTTCCTCCCACACTCCATAGACATACTGATAGGGAATCTAGATTGTGAGCCCTGATGGGGACAGCAACAATAATGTATGTAAAGCACTGCAGAATATGTTAGCACTATATAAAAAAAATAAAGATTATTTAAGTTTATTTATTATTTTTCAATAATTAACACTTTCTCATGCATATATTGTGTTTTATTGATTCGGTCATTTTTAATTGATTCACAATACTGTAATTGATTTATTTATATTTTTTTGTGAGATTTGTCTGAGGTGTAAATGGATAACGATAGTTAAATAATTCTGTTTGCAAGATTGTATGTGGCTTTTGCATTATTGTATGGTGCAGCACAGTTTCTCATAATTTTTTGTTCTTATTTAGTTATTTTACTGGCTTATCACCCTTATTTTTTCACTTTTACTTACCAATATATCAATTTCTTACTTTTGTTCATTATTATATTTCTTATGCTACTGTTTCACATTTACATTAGTATTTTCGCTACTCACAATTTTATGCCTAGTTATTTTTCCTAACAATGTTATTGTGTTTAAGGATGGAGCCAATTATGTCCTTAATGACCGGGCCAAATTTTACAATTCTGACCAGTGTCATTTTATAAGGTAATAACTCTGGAACGCTTCAACAAATCCCCCTGATTCTGAGAATGTTTTTTCATGGAGTATTGTACGTCATGATAGTGGTAAAATTTATTTGATATGACTTGCGTTTATTTGTTAAAAAATGGAAATTTGGCGTAAATTTTGAAAATTTTGCAATTCTCAAACCTTGAATTCTTATGCCCTTAAATCAGAGAGATATGTCACACAAAATAGTTAATAAATAACAATTCCCACATGTCTACTTTACATCAGCACAGTTTATGAAACAAAATTTTGTTTTTTAGGAAGTTAGAAGGGTTAAAGTTGACTTTTTGGATATTTCTTATCTTTCCAATAAAATTGACAAAACCATTTTTTTAGGATCCACATCACATTTGAAGTGACTTTGACGAGTCTACGTGACAGAAAATACCAGAAAGTGACACCATTCTAAAAACTTCACCCCTCAAGGTGCTCAAAACCACAGTCAAGAAGTTTATTCACCCTTCAGATGCTTCACAGGAACTGAAGCAACGTGGATGGAAAAAAATTAATATTTTACTTTTTTTCACAAAATGTTTACTTCAGACCCAATTTTTTATTTTCACAAGGGTAAGGAGAGAAAATAGACCACAATATGTGTTGTGCAATTTCTCCTGAGCACGCCGATACCCCATGTGTTCTGTAAAACCACTGTTTGGGCATACAGTAGGGCTCGGAAGGAGCGCCTTTGAATTTTTTAATGTAAAATTTGCTTGTCGCGTTTGGGGAGCCTCTGATGTGCCTAAACAGTGGAAACCACCCAAAGGTGACACCATTTTGGAAAGTAGACCCCTCAGGGAACTTATTGAGATGTGTGGTGAGCAACTTGAACCCCCAGGTGCTTCACAGAAGTTTACAACGTAGAGCCGTGAAATTAAAAAAAATCCATTTTTTTCCACAAAAATCTACTTTTAGCCCATATTTTTTTTATTTTCACAAGGGTAACAGGAGAAAATGGACCCCAAAATGTGTTTTGCAATTGCTCCTGAGTATGGACATACCCCATATATAGGGGAAGACTATTGTTTTGGCGCATGGCAAGGCTTGAAAAGGAAGGAGTGACGTTTGGAACACAGACTTTGATGGAATGGTTTGTGGGTGTCATGTCATGTTTCGAGAGCCCCTAATGTGCCTATTCAGTGAAAAACCCTGAAAGTTACCCCATTTTGGAAACTACACCCCTCAAAGATTTTAACCAGGGGTATAGTGAGCATTTTGAAACCACAGGTATTACACAGAATATAATAACATTAGGTCGTCATGTTGAAAATTTTCTTTTTTTTTTCACGAAAATTGTAGTTTCACCCCCAAATTTACATTTTTACAAATGCAATGAAGCCTCATATGTCATCAGAAATTACTGTTAGGCCCCAAATCAGGCCTTAGAAAGAAGGAGCACTATTTGGCTTTTGGAGCACAGATTTTGGTAGAATAGTTTGTGGGCGAGATTTGCGGAGCCCCAAAGGTGTCAGAAGAGCAGAAAAAACCCAAAAGTGACCCCATTGTAGAAAGTACACAACTCAATGAATACATCTACTGCTGCAGTGACTATTATATAACATCCATGCCAGGCTTTATTCTGGAGAATTCCAATTATCTCAATTCAGTGCCCATACATTGTGCCCCCATAAAGAGTAGTGCTCCTATTTATTGTAGCACCCCCATACGTTTCTCCTGGTGACACACACCCCGTAAATTATTTAGTGATCTCCCCGATACAATAATGCCAAACATTTGGCCACTTACTGTGGTTTAGGCACAGTGGGACGTTTGGATTTGAGAGCGCAGAATTCACTGGATTTTATTTGAGGGGGCGGGAGCCATGTTGCTTTTCCAGAGTATTTGTTCTACCAGTAACTTGGGACCCCCTATAGTTCCAGTGACAGATGAAGGACCTGAGAGGCGGCTGGTTTTGTGTGGGATAATTTAGGGGTTTTGTTGGTAACATTTTGGAGTACATAATTTTTGATTTCTTCCAGAATAAGACTGGATCGCCAGTCTGCGCTGAGCACTTAAGTCGGAGTTTCCGTATAAATCCCACAAAAATGCGATTCAGACGAAACCCCCGACGGAACCACCCACCACAAAGAGGCAGATGGAGACACTTTGGAGTCCATTTGACGTTTGCTCTGGTGGTCTCCATCTTTTTAGGTGCTCACGGATCTGTGGTCATTCACATTTCTGCACTAAAAAAAACCCTAAAATGATGGTATGCCGTCGGAACAGAGACCAGTTCAAAGGGACTCCATTGGCCTCATAAACCAGTGGCTCCATCTGGGTTTTTTGTCTGAATTGTGGTTTTGGGAAATTTACACGGAAGCCCCAACGTAAGCGCTCAGTGGAGAGCGCAGGATAAATGTGACCCGAGCCTTATTCCGATTTTTTTGGAGGCAGAATGAAGAAATAGACAACAGTGCAAGAATAGTCCTTATTTTTATTTTTGCATCGTTCACCGTGCGGTATAAGTGATAAGGCGGATTTATTCTTGGGGTCGGTGTGATTACAGTGATACCATATTTATATGTTTTTTTTTAGGTTTTGCTGCTATCACAGTAAAAATGTTGTTTTTTTTTTGCAAAAAGTAGTTATTTTTGTGGCCATATTCTGAGAGCTATAACTTTTTTATTTTTTGGTGAACAAAGCTGTATGAGGGCTTATCTTTGTGGGACAAGTAGCAGATTTTTTTGGTACCATTTTGGGGCACATAGTAATTTGTGATTGCTTTTTATTCAGATTTTTCAGACACAGAATGAACAAAAATCAGTAACTCAGTTATTGTTTTTATTTTTTGCGCCGTTCAACGTGCAGTAAAAGTGATAAGAACGATTTATTCGTGGGGTCGGTACAATTACAGCGATACCAGATTTCTTTTTTTTATGCTTTGTTATTTTTACACACTAAAAACAGTAGTTTACAAAAAAGAATTTGATTTTGCATCGTCGCATTCTGAGAGCTGTAACTTTTTTATTTTTTGGCCGAATGATTCATATTATGGCTTGTTTTTTTGCGGGACGGTTTGGCATTTCTATTTATATATATTTTTTTGCTTACAACTTTTTGATTGCTTGTTATTCACTTTTTTGTGATTCAGTATGATGAAAAAGAGTTATTTTTGGCGTGTTTATTTACTTTTTTATGGTGTTCGCCAAAAGGACTAAATAACATGACAGTTTTATAGAGCAGGTCGTTCCGGACGCAGCAAAACCAATTATGTGTAAGTTTTCTCGTTTATTTTTGCTTTATCACAAATGCTGCATTTTGAGTGGTGAAACAGATTTTAGTAATTTTATTACACTTTTTTTTAAATCTTTCATTAAGTCCCACTGTGGGACATGTGTGATTTTAACTTTGATCGCTTGTCTCATACACTGCAGTACTCCTGCAGTACTATTTTTTTAGAATAGTTTGCAGACTCCACATACAGTGACCTTACGTGCTAGAAGAGCAGAATCCCCCCCCAAGTGACCCCAGTTTGGAAATTATACCCCTTTGGGAATTTATCTACAGGTGTGGTGAGGATTTTGACTTCTTGTGTGTTTTCCAGAAACAAGCAGCAGTAGATGTTGCTGAGTGAAAATTGCAAACAGCCATTGTAGTGACCAGTAAGTTGTAGTGATCAGAATGTTGTAGCGACCATTACATTATGCCCAGCTCATGCTTCTGGAGACATGCATCCATAAAATAAGTGGGCTATCATCGCTACAGAAATGCCAAACATGTGGACGCTAACTGCGATTTAGGCACACTGGGACTCAGAAGGGAGGGGCAGCATTTGGATTTGGGAGCTCATAATTCGTTAGATTTTGTGGGGAGCGAGGAGTCATTTTGCTTTTAAAGAGGATTTTTGCTACCAGTCACGTGGAAGACCCCTATATTTCTATTAACAGATGACAGACCTGAGTGGGGACTAGCTTTTTTGTGGATTGAGTTGAAAGCTTATGTTTGGAACATTTTATATAACATTTTGGATTACACTTTTCCTCTGCTCTACTCAACTTATATCAGAGTTTCCATCTAAATCTCCAAGTGACTTGATTCAGATGAAACCCCCGAGGGATTCATATACTATAATGAGTCAGCAGAGTTGCTCTGTACTCCATCTGGCCTCTGTTCAGCGGTGTCCTTTTTTTCAGAGGTGAAGAAAACGGTGGCCAACTGCACTTTTATACACACCTAAAAAGGCGGACACCATCAGATTAAAGGTCAAACAGCATCAACAGTGCCACCATCTGCCTCATTGTAGGGAATCTTCCACCGGGGGTTCTGTCCGAATCAAGTATTTCAGAGATTTAAAGGGAAACCCTAATGTGGGTGCTCAGGGTAGAGTGCTGGATAAATATGCTCTAAACATTACTGCGATGTTTGGGAGGCAGAATGAACAAATTGACAGCAGGTAAAGAACTGATTTTTCTTTATTTTTTAAGCTGTTCCTCATGCAGTATAAGTGATTAGGTGGCCTTATTCTATAGGGTCATTGTGATACCAGATTTATAGCTTTTTATGCTTTCACACACTGCTATCACACACTAAAAGGCACTTTTTTTTGCAAAAACGTGAATGGCAATATTTTGAGAGCTATAATTTTTGTATTTTTCGGCTAAGAGAATCATCTGACAGCTTGCTTTTTGCAAGACGAGTTGATGTTTTTATTGGTACCATTTTTGGGTACATGACTTTTTTTATCACTTGCTATTCCGATTTTTGGGAGGCATAATGAACAAAAAACAGCAATTCAGGAATAGTTTTTTAGCTTTTTCTTGTCATTCCACTTGTGGCAAAACTGATAAGGCAGCTATATTCTTTGGGTAAATATGATTACAGCGATACCACATTTACCGTATATACTCGAGTATAAATCAAGTTTTTCAGCACATTTTTTTGTGCTGAAAAAGCCCCCCTCAGATTATACTCGAGTCTATACACGTGTACTCGCTGCTAAAGGGAAATGAATATTCACTCTTCCCACGCCCATGGGAGTGGACAGGAGTCAATATTCATTCTCTTTAGTAGTCGTCACAGAGGAGCGGTGAGCAGTAGCTCCTGCTCAGTACCCGCTACAGCGCTACTAAAGAAAATGCACACTTCTCCTTCTCTACGCACATAGTCCCGGAGTGGAGAGAAGTGAATATGCCGGCAGCTCATCTCGGCGTCTGAGGTTGCATGGCAGTGATGTCATGTGCTGCTCAGATACTGACATGAGCTGTTGGCAGACAGGATGCAGCGCTGGAGCAGAGGTGAGGAAGGAAGGTGAGTATAAGTGTTTATTTTTTATGTGTGCAGTGATGGGGGGTCATGTATACCAGGATAGGGGGGATATGCATACCAGAATTGGGGATGGGGGGGCATACATACCAGGATTGAGGATGAGGGGTGCCATACATATCAGAATTGTGGATGAGGGGTGCCATGCATACCAGGATTGGGATGCGGGGTGCCATGCTTACCAGGATTGGGGATGAGTGGGCCATACATACCAAGATTGGAGATGAGGGGGCCATATATACCAGGATTGGGGATGAGGGGGCCATATATACCAGGATTGGGGATGAGGGGTGCCATGCATACCAGGATTGAGAATGAGGGGGGCATATATACCAGGATTGGGGATGAGGGGGCCATACATACCAAAATTGGGGATGAGGGGGCCATACATACCAGGATTGGGGATGAGGGGGCCATACATACTGGGATTGGGGATGAGGGGGCCATACATACCAGGATTGGGGATGAGGGGTGCCATACATACCAGGATTGGAGATGAGGGGTGCCATACATACCAGGATTGGGAATGAGGGATCCACGCATACCAGGATTGGGGATGAGGGGTGCCATACATACCACGAATGGAGATGAGGGGTGCCATACATACCTGGATTGGTGATGAGGGTGCTATGCATACCAGGATTGGGGATGAGGGTGTCATGCATACCAGGATTGTGGATGAGAGGTCCCATGCATACCAGGATTGGGGATGAGGGTGCCATGCATACATGGATTAGGGATGAGGGTCCTATGCATGCCAGGATTGGGGATGAGGGTGTCATGCATACCAGGATTGGGGATGAGGGTGCCATGCATACCAGGATTGGGGATGAGGGTGCTTTGCCTACCAGGATTGGGGATGAGGGTGTCATGCATACCAGGATTGGGGATGAGAGGTCCCATGCATACCAGGATTGAGGATGAGGTGGCCATGCATACCAGGATTGGGGATGAGGGTGCTATGCATGCCAGGATTGGGGATGAGGGTGTCATGATTACCAGGATTGGGGATGAGGGTGCCATACATACCAGGATTGGGGATGAGGGTGCTATGCATACCAGGATTGGGGATGAGGGTGTCATGCATACCAAAATTTGGGATGAGGGTGCCATGTATACCAGTATTGTGGATGAGGGGTGCTATGCATACCAGGATTGGGGATGAGGGTGCCATGCATATCAGGATTGGGGATGAGGGTGTCATGCATACCAGGTTTGGGGATGAGAGGTCCCAAGAATACCAGGATTGGGGATGAGGTGCCATGCATACCAGGATTGGGGATGAGAGGTTCCATGCATACCAGGATTGGGGATGAGGGGTGCTATGCATACAAGGATTGGGGATGAGGGGTGCCATGCATACCAGGATTGCGGATGAGGTGACCATGCATACTAGGATTGGAGATGAGGGGGCAATGCGTACCAGGATGGGGAAATTTACCAGTAGCTTCTGTATTTCCCACCTTAGGCTTATACTCGAGTAAATAATTTTTCCAAGTTTTTTGTGGTAAAATTTGGTACAGTACCTTGGCTTATATTCGGGTCAGCTTATACTCAAGTATATACGGTATATAGTTTTTTAATGTTTTGGCGCTTTTACTCAGTAAAAACTATTTTATAGAAAAAATAATTATTTCTGCATCGCTTTATTCTGAGAGCTATAACTTTTTTATTTTTCCACTGGTTGACCTATATGGCGGCTTATATTTTTTTGGGCATAAGATGAAGTTTTGAGCGGTACCAATTTTATTTACATTCGTCTTTTAAATCATATTTTGTTCGGCGGTATGATGATAATGCATCGTTTTTTACCTCATTTTTTTTCACTAAATGGGTTAACTAGTGGGACAATTCTATAGGTCGGGTCGCTACAGATGCATAGATACCAAATATGTGTACTTTTTTTGTTTATATATTTTTTTTTCATAAAAATATTTATTTATGGGTACGATATATTTTTATTTATTTTTTATTATTTTTTTTCTTTATTTTTTTTTCTTTTTCTTACTTTTTTACTTTGTCCCACTATGGGACTTTCACTTTTTGCAGGTTGATCACTTGTATAGTATAGGAATGCTATAGCATTCCTATACTATACAAAGTGTCAGTGCTGCGCTGAGATACAAACTTGTTAGATCATGCACGGCACATGATCTAGCAAGTTTGCTAGCTCTGATGTCATCATGACCACATCGGGTCACCATAGCAACGATTGGCTCACCGCAATGATGTAGCAGGGAGCCAATCCAAGAGCAGAGGGGACTTCATCCCTCTGCCTGCTCACTAAATGCTGCAATCTATTTTGATCACAGCATTTAGGGAATTAAAGTGCTGGGAGCAATGTGGCACCACTCCTGCACTGAGTGCTGTGTGTCAGCTGTCAGAATCAGCTGACACCCGGCAGTGATAGCGTGTGCACAGCCTCTGTGAGGGCAAAATCACCTGGACGTATCCATACGTCCAAGGTCGATAAGTACTTATCAACCTGGACATACGGAAACTTCCAAGGTTGTGAATGGGTTAATAGTACAGAGGAAATTGTCAAATTGTCATGGTTAATTAATTGGAAGAAGTTTTAAAGGGCCTGGATGTCTTACTTTAGAGTCTGTAGGAATTACACTTGCTCTGCGGGCTGTTAAAGTAGATGCAAAGGTCTTTTGGTTCTGGTGCAAAGTATTTTTGAAGTTAATTATATGTCATAAACTTCAGAAAAGTCCACAAGAACAGAAAATAGCATTTCTCCAGCTCAAAGGATAGAAATAAGCAAAACCGTCTTTGATGCAACAAAACATGGGCTGACCCGCTTAGTGTCTCATCTGTTCCTAGTCAGCCTCTGGCAGGCACTGACTAGCTCATAACAGGTCTTTCCACCTCACAATACAGAAACTGAACAAGGCAGTTGGGCTGCATTAACTAGACTAGTCCCAGCTCTAGTTGCCATCCCTAAAACAAGGACACAAAATTCAGACTTAATTAAAAACCTCTCAGCACTATCTTTGCTGGAGCCTGTTTTCCTGGGTCCTACATCACCAAAGCTAGGTAGCTCGGTGACACATACACTCAATCCAAGACCTTAACAGCTGCATCCTTACATGTCATAATACTAAAAGTTATATGCACTAGATTTATGGAGATGAGCAATTCATGAATTGATTTATTCTGATTTTCAGACTTGGAGTTGGGAATGTTTTTTCTACCAGGATGAAGACAATTTGCTTCTTTCTTGTGTTTTTTCCCCTCTATGACCTTTGCAAAAGAAAAGGCCAAATTAGATGGATTTTTTTTCTTTACTACTTAGGTTACTACAATATGTGGCAATAATTTTTAAAAACTATCAGAAGAGCTATAATAAGCTTGTTTTTTCCCAACAGTACATATAATCTTAAGTTTCCAAAATATTTGTTGAATCAACCACATTTCTAGACTTCAGCAGTTGCTTGAAACAAAGGCACATGCTTGAAACAAAGCTGTTTACCCACAATTTTGGAAAGGTGCCAACAATTTTGTCCAGCCCATTTTTGGGGGTTTGTGCGAAATTATGTCCAGTTTGCCTTTTTTCTGTTTTTTGTGTTGTTCCAATAGACACAAAAAACTAATTATGTGTGTAACAAAACACGTATAATTGCAATAAGTTTCTGGAAGAAATATTTAATTTCATTTTCTGGAACAATTTCATGGGTGCTCACACTTTCGGCCATGACTGTATAGACATATTTATTCTAAAAAATATCAGGGCAAAATCAAATATCAGAAAAAATCGATATCATTATTAAATGACAAAAATAAATAAAAGACAATGAGGAATCAGGAAAAAGGACTTGGGGGAGACACCTGGATATAGTACCTGAAAGTACCCTTCATAGTAAAAATATACCTGGTAAACCTGCCACATATGTGGCATAAGTAAAACAAGTATATAGAGGTAAATATATCTCAAAGATTATTTCGGTAAACCTGCCACATACAGTGCTGGCCAAAAGTATTGGCACCCCTGCAATTCTGTCAGATAATACTCAGTTTCTTCCTGAAAATGATTGCAATCACAAATTCTTTGGTATTATTATCTTCATTTAATTTGTCTTCAATGAAAAAACACAAAAAGAATTATCCTAAAGCCAAATTGGATATAATTCCACACCAAACCTAAAAAAGGGGGTGGACAAAAGTATTGGCATTGTTTGAAAAATCATGTGATGCTTCTTTAATTCGTGTAATTAACAGCACCTGTAACTTACCTGTGGCAACTAACAGGTGTTGGCAATAACTAAATCACACTTGCAGCCAGTTAACATGGATTAAAGTTGACTTAACCTCTGTCCTGTGTCCTTGTGTGTGCCACATTGAGCATGGAGAAAAGAAAGAAGACCAAAGAACTGTCTGAGGACTTGAGAAACCAAATTGTGAGGAAGCATGAGCAATCTCAAGGCTACAAGTCCATCTCCAAAGACCTGAATGTTCCTGTGTCTTCCGTGCGCAGTGTCATCAAGAAGTTTAAAGCCCATGGCACTGTGGCTACCCTCCCTAGATGTGGACGGAAAAGAAAAATTGACGAGAGATTTCAATGCAAGATTGTGCGGATGGCGGATAAAGAACCTCGACTAACATCCAAACAAGTTCAAGCTGCCCTGCAGTCCGAGGGTACAGCAGTGTCAACCCGTACTATCCGTCGGCGTCTGAATGAAAAGGGACTGTATGGTAGGATACCCAGGAAGACCCCACTTCTTACCCCGAGACATAAAAAAGCCAGGCTGGAGTTTGCCAAAACTTACCTGAGAAAGCCTAAAATGTTTTGGAAGAATGTTCTCTGGTCAGATGAGACAAAAGTAGAGCTTTTTGGGAAAAAGCATCAACATAGAGTGTACAGGGAAAAAAAAGAGGCATTCAAAGAAAAGAACACAGTCCCTACAGTCAAACATGGCGTAGGTTCCCTGATGTTTTAGGGTTGCTTTGCTGCCTCTGGCACTGGACTGCTTGACCGTGTGCATGGCATTATGAAGTCTGAAAACTACCAACAAATTTTGCAGCATAATGTAGGGCCCAGTGTGAGAAAGCTGGGTCTCCCTCAGAGGTCATGGGTCTTACAGCAGGACATTGACCCAAAACACACTTCCAAAAGCACTATAAAATGGTTTGAGAGAAAGCACTGGAGACTTCTAAGGTGGCCAGCAATGAGTCCAGACCTGAATCCCATAGAACACAAGTGGAGAGATCTCAAAATGGCAGTTTGGAGAAGGCACTCTTCAAATATCAGGGACCTGGAGCAGTTTGCCAAAGAAGAATGGTCTACAATTCCAGCAGAGCATTGTAAGAAACTCATTGATGGTTACCGGAAGCGGTTGTTGCAGTTATTTTGGCTAAAGGTTGTGCAACCAAGTATTAGGCTGAGGGTGCCAATACTTTTGTCTGGCCCATTTTTGGAGTTTTGTGTGAAATGATCAATGATTTGATTTTTGCTTCATTCTCTTTTGTGTTTTTTCCTTGCAAGCAAATTAAATGAAGATAATAAGGCCAAAGAATTTGTGATTGCAATCATTTTCTGGAAGAAACTGAGTATTATCTGACAGAATTGCAGGGGTGCCAATACTTTTGGCCAGCACTGTATGTGGCATAAGTAACAAATTTGCCTTTTTTCTGTTTTTTTGTGTTGTTCCAATAGACACAAAAAACTAATCATGTGTGTAACAAAACACGTATAATTGCAATAAGTTTCTAGAAGAAATATTTAATTTCATTTTCTGGAACAATTTCATGGGTGCTCACACTTTCGGCCATGACTGTATAGACATATTTATTCTATAAAATATCAGGGCAAAATCAAATATTAGAAAAAATCGATATCTTTATTAAATGACAAAAATAAATAAAAGACAATGAGGAATCAGGAAAAAGGACTTGGGGGAGACATCTGGATATAGTACCTGAAAGTACCCTTCATAGTAAAAATATACCTGGTAAACCTGCCACATATGTGGCATAAGTAAAACAAGTATATAGAGGTAAATATATCTCAAAGATTATTTCGGAGATACTGATGAGAAAGGTTAATTAGTATTTGTATCAATCAAGTGGGAAATCTTTCATGAAAGGGATTGCTGATCCATATACCAAGTACATCATGCAAAGAAAATGCATCTAAATCATGAAGGCAGCCATGAATAAAGAGTTTGTGCCCGATTCGAATGATTCCTCATTTGTGTTGTATTTTACTATTTTTATGGCATCATGGTCTTTTATATAAGTTTATTATTTAGTACAATTATTGACTTTTTTCTAATATCTGATTTTGCTTTGCAATTTTTTAGATTATAAGTGTTCATTGACTTTTATTGGATGAAGCTAACATAGTATAACACTGCAAAAATACACCACTAAATCTGTTAAACCTCTGTATAGCAAAAATAGCTTTTCACTGGAGTTTACATTATCTTCCTAATTTATATTGAGAAAAGCCACAGTATTCTGCTTGAAAGCAAATAAAAAAAATGAAAACAAATTTTATGTAAATGTGTATTGACAGAGATTTAAAAAACAACCACTATGCCAATGATTCTGCATATGAAGGGAAAAGGTTTTCTCTGATTACTTTGTGATCATTTGTAGTCGATTGGTACATTCACATTCTAGTTTTTTTTGTTTTTATTTTCTCTAAATTATAGGATATTTGTATATTTCTGTACACAATGTCTTTATTTTTATCACAAATGTATAATCATGAAAGCACATGAATACTAAGCTAAAGTTTTTGATACATCTGGACTAGTCTGTTAGGATTTGTATAAAAATAATAAGCTTTCTCTGTGAAAAGTTTCTAAAAGTGCAGCACATAAGATGGATTGCATAATAAATTTTATAACCTTCCACAGCTGTTCAATAAGTTATTTGAGGTCAATAGCACTGCCAATAGCACAGGAACAATTCAAGGCTGCTTAGTGCCTACATATCAAGGGACTGTTATTCCAGATGGGTTCATTATTAGAATTTAGAAAGTGTTGAGGAATAAATGCATATTCCAGCCATATCCCCTGGCTTTTTGTTGAAAGTAAAGAGCATATGTGCACAATACATGTGCAAAGTTCAACTTGATTTCCCAAAAAGATGTACAGGTTTCGATTAAATTAAAACCATCTGTAAAAAGAGTAAGTCAACGGAATACAATGATACTGAAGGTAGACTCCACACAGTTATTGTTCTATATTTAAAAAAAAAACATTACAAAAATGTAACTTTTTTTTATAATTTTTTTATTTACATTCAAGAAGTATTTATATTACTGTTTCTTATATTTTAGGTCAAAAGAAATGTTGAGAAAATACCGAAGCAAGTCAACATCATTGGAACTTCACACTTAAATCACAAATCAATTAACCAAAATTTTTTTATTTTCTAAACAATTTTGTTTTTGTATTAGGGTATGTACGCACTTTAAATATTTGGTTTAGAAATTTCTGTACCATTTCTGCATCTCTAGGTAGGAAAAAAGAAGCAGCAAAAACTTGTGTTTTTGGTGCAGATTTTTTCTCAATTCATTATTATAGGGGAAATCTGCAGGAAAAATGCTGAAAGAATTGACATGCTACAGATTTACATCTGCACCAAATCTCCAAGTCACAAATACGAACGTGTGTATGAGACTTCAGGATTCTCATTCACTTTGCCGGCATCAGGAAACCCTTCAGGTTTTGTGACAAATCTGCACTGAATAAAGACAGCAAAAAATACAATGTCTGCACACAGCCTTGGACTAATTTACTAAAAAGAGAAAGTGACACATATTATTTCTTTACTAAGTAACCTGTAAAACTACAGAAAGTACAGACAAGAAGTTGTCTGCATGGTGGCTCAGTGGTTAGCAGTGTTGCTTTGCAGCGCTGGGGTCCTGGGTTCAGATCACACCAAGGATAATATCTGCTAGGAGTTTGAATGTTCTCCCCGTGTTTGTGTGGGTTTCCTCCCATACTCAAAATAAATACTGATAGGGAATTTAGATTGTGAACCCTATTGGGGACAATGATGATAATATCTGTAAAGTGCTATGAAATGATTGAGGCTGTAAATCGTAAAGCTATCTAGTAGTCAAATATCAAGGCAAAAAAACATGTAAAATCAGAACAACAGCAATAGCACAGAACAGCAGGATAGCAACAGCACAGACTGGCAGTGGGGGCTGGTTTTCAAGGATTTATATAGAACAGCCCCGCCCAGTGCTGACATCAGCCAGAAACCAAACTTTGAGGATCAGAGGTTGTGGGTTGTAATAATCACCTAGGCAGTTTAACGATGCAACTATTTTTTATTCCTTACATCCATGGTCTTACAGCAACTCTTGGTAGATGGCCAAAATATAATGCCCCCAGTCCACAAGATCCAAATCCAGTGCCGATAGTTCCACTACCCTCCGTACCAGGCAATACTCACTGTCTCTCAACTTTTGGTTGCCCATAACTTTTGTTTCTCCTGTCAGTATAATCTGTAGTCACAGTCCATGCTCCTCCAAATGACAGATATCATGACCATTGTGCATGCATCCAGCTCCAGCTGGCAGCAACATATAGTACAGTCTCAGCAAGTATATGAGATGGTACAAATGACAGAGTCTCACCCTTCTGCTGGTTCACTGGGGATTAGAACCTCTGTGAATTTGGGGCATCCAGTGCAAACAACCCCAACCAGCAGTACCATGCTTTTGGCGGGCAACTACAGAGAGAAGGTAGTGGCAAGCTTAAGAGGCTGATTGAGCACAGTGAGGTATGTGGCGAGGTGACCTGAGTGTACCAACCTGGGTTCTCCAAACGCCTTCGTGAGTTAGGTGCCAGTGGAGCAGATCTGTATTTCATCAGATGGAGCCATGGTTCCTTGTGTTGTTCCTGTAGTCTCTCTGTTTGATTGTTCAAATAATCTATATATTTGTTCTACGTTGTGAAGACTAGTACACTACAGGGGCTGATTCAATATTCCGCAAATTAACATACAAGAGTCAACATACAGGCTCATATGAAAAAATTACTCATGTCCAATGACCTACTGAATAAAGGAACAATGAGTCTGGTATAATTAAGAATAATTCACCCCTTCACCAGGCCAGGGTGACACTGTGTCATCACACAAACTAATAATATTAATCCTGTAGCTTCTGGACTGGCCAGAGCCACAAGCCCCAGGAATAAAACAGGATCGATGCTATTAAGTATCACCCGCAACAATGGTGTTGTGCCACCTAGTGGCAAAAACATGTTACACGCAGAATCTAACTTAGCACAATAATTTTTCAATTTTTTTTAGTGTATGTTCATAAATGTTTTATTTTTTTTTCACACTGATTTTGGCTTAAAAATGCATGTTCACAAAAAATTATTAAAACAACCTGAAAATAGTTAAATGAGTACATGCACTGCCACTTCTCTTTTGCTGAAAGCTTGCAATGGGCCAATGTATAGCTTCCTTCTGGAATAGTGCTGCAGATTTGTAGACCAGAAAATGTGACTTATAAGAGCATGCACAAATACTGTACATATACAGTACAATGCAAAGTTTTTTGCCATTTTTGAAAAAAAATGCTGCAAAGTATAATTGCTTTAAGAATTGAAATGCTAATAGTTTACTTTTATAAATTAACAAAATGCGAAGTGAATGAACTAAAATTAAATATAAGTCATATCAATATTTGGTGTGACCACTATTTGCCTTCACAACATCAAAGCATCAATTCTTCTTGGTACACTTTGTATGCAGTTTTTAAACGAATTCTGCAGGGAGGTAGTTTCAAACATCTTGGAGAACTAACCACAGATCTTTTGTGCATGTTATGCACAAATCCTTCTGTCTCTTAATACTACTGTAATCGAAGACATGTTCACTAATGTTGAGATCAGGACTTTGTGGGGGCCATATAATTACTTCCAGGGCTCCTTGTTATTCTTCGTGCTGAAAATAATTCTTAATGACAGTTTTGATATGTTTCAGAACATTGCCCCCTGAACAATAAATTTGTAACCTATCTAATCCTTCCCTGATTGTATTGCATGATGAATAAGTGTCTGCTTGTACCTGTCAGCATTGAGGATACCGTTATTCTAGGCCAAATACCTCACTCCATTTTGCAAAAATACTGCCCCACTGTTACATGCAGACACTCATTCTCAAACTGCTTCCCGGCTCTTAGGTGAAAAACCTGCCTTTGACTACGTGCAAATATTTCAGTTTTTGACTAGAGATGAGCGAGCACACTTGTTTCTCAAACTGAGCAGTTCCCAATGCTCGGATGCTCGTTTGGAGTAACGAATATAATGGGAGTCAATTGGAAATCCGAGCATCATACACATTCTGTTCAAATTGCCATGTAGTGGTACTGCTAAACTCATATAGGCTATGCACTAAGAGCAAAGCCTGCCAAAAATTACAATCAGGGTAATCCAAACACCTTTCAAGACACCAACTGTAGTAACTCATTCAAATATTAGGAAAATGTAGTTGTGGTACTTCTATACTCATAACGGATCTGCGCAGTGGCAAAGCCTGTCAAAAGTTACAAGCATGGTCACCCATACACCCTTCAAGGCACCAACTGGAGTGCCTCATAAAAAATTAAGAAAGTGTTGTTGTGGCACTTATACACTCATAAAGACTTTGCATAAAGTGCAAAGCCAGGATAAAAATATAAGTAGTGTCAACCAGTCATCCATAGACCCTGGAAAGCAACAACTGGCGGGTCTCAATCAAATATTGAAGATTATAAACACTTTATCATAGAATCATAGAATCATAGAATGGTAGAGTTGGAAGGGACCTCCTGGGTCATCTGGTCCAACCCCCTGCTCAAAGCAGGATTCACTAAATCATCTCAGACAGATGTCTGTCCAGCCTCTGTTTGAAGACGTCCATTGAAGGGGAACTCACCACCTCTCGTGGCAGCCTGTTCCACTCATTAATCACCCTAACTGTCAAAAAGTTTTTTCTAATATCTAATCTGTGTCTCCTCCCATTTAGTTTCATCCCGTTGCTTCTAGTCTTTCCCTGTGCAAATGAGAATAAAGATGATCCTTCTACAATGTGACAGCCCTTGACATATTTGTAGACAGCTATTAAGTCTCCTCTCAGTCTTCTTTTTTGCAAGCTAAACATTCCCAAATCCTGCAACCGTTCCTCATAGGACATGGTTTGCAGACCAGTCCTATGTGCTGCTGTCATCTGGTGGTGTGGAAAAATATGGGATAATCAAGGCTTTGTTCATGTTTATAACAGTGAGCCTGTCAACACTTTCTGTTGACAGGTGAAAGCGCCTATCTGTTATGACCCCTCCTGGCAGCACTAAAAATCCGCTCAGGCAAGACACTAGCAACAGGTTTGCACAACACCTCCAAGGCATAGAAGGACAGCTCATGCCAGGTGTCCAACTTTGAGACCCAATAGCTGAAGGTCGCAGATGAATTAGAGAGAATGGCCAAGTATTACTTGATCATCTTTAAAAACTTTTTCCTCCCTGTCAAAAATACCCGGTCATCAGGGCATGGATGCTGGGAGAGTGTCATCAAATTGGAACAGGTCTTTGGCAGTGTACACCTGCCTCTGCTGTACCTGGTGTGTGTCTCAATTGCCTCTCCTCCTTGGTTGAGTAAGGAAAATTGCCCCCTGCCGCTAGCGCTATTTGATGGGAATTTTTTCAATATATTTTCCACAATGACTTTCTGGTAGAGCACCATTTCAGAAGACCTCTCTGCCTCAGGAAGGAGAGATTCAAAGTTCTCCTTGTAGCATGGGTCTTTTAGGGTGAACCACCAGCACTCTTTTTTGGCCAAGATACTGTAAATAAAACCTGAGGGTCATGGGAAAGGCAGCGATACATAAAGTTGGCCATATGTGCCAAGCTCCCTACAGCCAACACTTTCCTGTCTCCTCCATGATGAGGACTTTCCATATCCTCCTCCCTCATTCCCCTCCTCAGCCCATTCACATAGAAGAGATGGAATGAAGGTTTTAGTGGGTACTAGCCTATGTTGCGCTGGCAACCAGCTCTTGTTCCTCTTCCTACTCAGCCTCCACCTCCTCAATGTTACCAAATCTGTGCTGAGCAGATGAGATGAGTATCTCCCTGTCTCATGTTTTCCTCCATCTCCACTTGGTTCGCATGCTTAGCTTCATGTTTAACAGCGACTGTTTAAGTAGGTGCAGAAGCGGGTTCGTTGAGCTGACAATGACCTCATCAGTTCTCACCATCTTTATGAAGTCCTCAAAGTCTTTTAAAAGTGCACAAATGTCAGCCATCCATGCCCATTTTTCAGTTGATATGTGTGGAGGTTGCCCAAAATACCGACGGGCGTGTTGAAGCTGGTATACGACAACTGGTTTCTGCTGCTCAGAAAGCCTTGCCAGTATGTGCAGTGTGGAGTTCCAGCATGTGGTCACCTCGCACACCAGTCGGTGAGCTGGCACTTGCATGTGCTGCTGCAGCACTGCCAGACTTGTGGAAATGGGCGCTGATGTGACGTACCTTGACCAGAAGATCTGGCAAATCTGAATATGTTTTCAGAAACTGCTGAACTACCAAGTTGAGCATGTATGCCAAGCATGGTATGTGTTTGAGCTTGCCAAGCTTCACAGCCACCACCAGGTTACTCCTATTATCACAGCAGAGGTTCAGCGGCAAAAGCCACAGATCTGTCTGGTCTCTTATTCCTTTAAGTAACTCTGCCGTAATGTGTGGTTTGTCTCCTAGACAAATTAGCTTTATCAGAGCCTGTTACTGCTTTGCTGAGGCAGTACTGCAGAGCTTCCAGCTGATATGGACAATGTGCGATGAGATAGCATATCAGAGAGGGAGGATGAGGAGGAGCAGGAGGGTGGAGCAGGAAATGGTGTAGGAGGTGGAGGAAACCCTGATAGAAGTAGGGACAGCAATCCTTGGTGTCATGAGATCATGTGCAGTGCCAGAGTGGGACTCGGCCCCAGCCTCCACAATGTTCATCCAGTGTGCCATCAGGGAAATGTAGCGTCCCTGGCAACAAGCGCTTGTCCACGTGTTGATCGTTAAGTGGACAATCCCTGTAAGTGCATTGGTAAGGGCATGGGTGATGTTCCTGGACACGTGCTGGTACAAGGCGGGGATACCACTCTGGGATAAAAAGTGGCGACTGGGGACAAGAACCGAGAGACGGCAGCTGTCATGAGTCGGCGGAAATTCTCCATATAAACAAGCCTGAATGCCAACATTTCCAAGACAAGCAGCATGGAAATGTGCCCATTTAGCATTTGGGCCTGTGGGTGACTAGAAACTTTCTCTTTGGATCCAAGGCCTGGGGTAGGAACAGCTGAATGCTGAGCTGGGACAATTTGGAAGTATCGAATGATGGTGCGTCAGATTGTGCAAGGACAGAGCGGGAGACATCTGCTTCTGCACCAATGTTGTGAGCAGAGGCTTGGGAAGCACCTAGCACAGGGGAAGAGGCAGTGGTGTCAACCACTGGCACCAATTGTGGACCCAGGCTTTCGGTCAACCGAGTCGAGTGCTTAGATTCCATGTCCCTGATTATGCTGGTGATGGTTAGGCTCTTATTTGTCAGGCACTGATCGTGGCATGGAAAAGCTTGCAAATGACAATTTTTTTTTATCTCAGAACTTTTTTTAAAAAAGTCCCAGACTGGGAAACACCTAATTCTTTCCAATGTGCAATACTCCGCATATTCATTGATCTCCATTCAAAACTGTGTCTCTGTTTGTCGGTATGTTCTTATGTGCAATACTCTGCATACTCATTGATCTCCATCCAAAACTGTTTATGCCGCCTCTGTCTCCAAATTATCCCCTCCTGTGTTTGTGAATCATCTCCTCGTGGCTCCAATTTTCTTGTGTAAATACGGTAGAAAAAAAATCATTTAGCATATTGACTTTTTCCTCATCCTCATCCACCATTTCACCCAGACTATTTTTAAGGGGGCCAACACTATCATTTTTTAGTTTTTTTTACTATTTATGTAGTTAAAGAATATTTTGGGGTTATTTTTACTTTCTCTGGCAATGATTCTCTCAGCCTCAATCTTTGCTGCCTTGATTTGGTTTTTGCAGAATTTTTTTAATTTTCTATATTTATTTAATGCCTCATTACTACCTACTTGCTTTAGTTATCTAAATGCTTTCTTTTTGCCACTTATTGCGCCCCTTACAGCTGTATTTAGCCATAGTGGTTTCCTCCTATTTCAAGCATATTTATTCCCATAGGGTATATATTGTGCACAGGTCCTATTCAGGATACTAATAAATGTCTCCCATTTGCTTTGTGTAGCTTTATGTCTCAGGATATCGTCCCAGTTTATTGCACTAAGATCATCTCTCAACCATTGGAAATTTGCCTTCCTGAAGTTTAGTGTCCTTGTAACCCCTCTACTACACATCTTATTAAAGATTGCATGAAAAAAAGGAAAAAAAGGCAAATACAATTCTGGGATGTATTAACAGAAGCATACAGTCTAGATCACGTGAAGTCATTATCGCACTTTACTCCTCTTTGGTCAGACCTCATCTGGAACACTGTGTCCAGTTTTGGGCACCAAATTTTAAAAAAGACATTGACAAACTGGAGTAAGTTCAGAGAAGAGTGACCAGAATGGTGAACGGTCTTAAAACCATGTCCTATGAGGAACGGTTACAGGATTTGGGAATGTTTAGCTTGCAAAAAAGAAGACTGAGAGGAGACTTAATAGCTGTCTACAAATATCTCAAGGGCTGTCACATTGTAGAAGAATCATCTTTATTCTCATTTGCACAAGGAAAGACTAGAAGCAATGGGATGAAACTGAATGGGAGGAGACACAGATTAGATATTAGAAAAAACTTTTTGACAGTTAGGGTGATCAATGAGTGGAACAGGCTGCCACGAGAGGTGGTGAGTTCTCCTTCAATGGACGTCTTCAAGCAGAGGCTTGACAGACATCTGTCTGAGATGATTTAGTGAATCCTACTTTGAGCAGGGGGTTGGACCAGATGACCCAGGAGGTCCCTTCCAACTCTACCATTCTATGATTCTATGATTCTATGAAAACCTCTTATTTTGTGATCACTATTACTCAAGTGACCCCCAACTCGTATATTTGATATGCGGTCTGGCCTATTGGTTAATATTAGGTCTAGCAGTGCCCCCCTTCTTGTTGGGTCCTGAACCAGTTGTGAAAGGTAATTGTCTCTCATAGTTGTCAAAAACCTATTACCTTTTCTTGGACTACAGGTTTCTTTAGCCCAATGTATTTCAGGGTAGTTGAAGTCCCCCATAATAATGACTTCTCCTTGAGTCGCTGCTTCATCTATTTGCTTTACAAGGATATTCTCCGCTGCTCCCATTATTTTTGGAGACTTATAACAAACCCCTATCAGTAATTTATTATTTTTTCCCCCTCCCCTTATCTCCACCCACAGGGACTCTACATTTCCATTAGATTCACATATATCCTCCCGCAAGATGGGTTTTAAGGATGATTTTACATATAATCACACCCCCCCTCGCTTGTTTGTACGGTCATTTCTGAGCAGACTATAGCCCTGTAAATTAACGCCCAGTCATGGCTCTCATCCAGCCACGTCTCAGATATCCCCACCATGTCATAGTTATTTTCCCACAAAATTAATTCTAATTCCTCCATTTTGTTGGTGAGGCTTCTGGTATTAGTGTACATGCATTTTATGTATCTCTCTGTACCTCTATTCATTCTTACTTTATTGACTGTTCTAACCCCACCCCCAATTTCTTTATTTGTGCCCAGGTCACTATCTGCACTATCTTCCCCTCCTATAAAATGAATACCCCCCCCAATCCCTAGTTTAAACACTCCCTTAACCTTCTAGCCATTTTCTCCCCCAGCACAGCTGCACCCTCCCCATTGAGGTGCAGCCGGTCCCTAGCGTAGAGTCTGTAGCCAACTGAGAAGTCGGCCCAGTTCTCCCGAAATCCAAATCCCTCCTTCCTACACCAGTTCTTGAGCCACTTATTTATCTACCTAATCTCCCATTGCCTCTCTAGCGTGGCACGTGGTACCGGTAGTATTTCAGAGAATACCACCTTGGAGGTCCTTGCTTTCAGCTTGCAGCCTAATTCCCTGAAATCATCTTTAAGGACCTTCCACCTACCTGTAACTTTGTCATTTGTGCCAATGTGCACCATGACCGCTGGGTCCTCACCAGCCACTCCCAGTAATCTGTCAACCCGATCAGCGATGTGCCAGACTCGAGCACCAGGTAGGCAGCACACTGTTCGACGATCCCTGTCTTTGTGACAGATTGCCCTATCTGTTCCCCTAATAATTGAGTCCCCCACTACCAGCACCTGCCTGGCCTGCCCTGCTCTCCTACTTCCCTTCTTACTGGAGCTGACACTCCTCTGGCTTTCAGGGGACATGCCTTGCAGCAGCAGTGCTATCCCTGTACCATCACCCCCCCTCATCTGCCAACTTTGCAAACTTATTGGGGTGTGCCAGATCAGGACTAGCCTCCCTGGCAATCTTCCCTCTACCCTCCTTCTAACTGTCACCCAGCTAGCTGCCTCACTGTCCTGTAGCTCTCTACTACCACCCTCCCCCACATCTACCCCAGTGAGCAGCTGCTCAGTGAGCAGCAGACTCCTTTCCATATTGTCAACGGATCTCAGTGTTGCCAGCTGCTCATTTAGATCCAGTACCTGGACTTCCAAACGCACAACGTGCACACATCTTGCGCAGCAGTATGCAACCTCGACCGGCGGGTCAAGGATTGCATACATGTGGCAAGATGTACACTGGATATCATTGCCAATAACTGAGCTCATTTCCTAATGGGGATTACACTAGACAGAAATGTTAAGTAAAAAGAAATGTAAAAAATTAATAAAATACAGACAGAAATGCAGTCCAAATTCATCCCTTCCAAACTCCCTGAATCCAAAGTCACTGAAAAACAAGTCACACACTTACTTTCGTTTTCACTTACACTCTGATCACACTCAGCTCATTCACACTCGCTAAGGAAGAAGATTTAAAGAGTTTTTTTTTTTCCCTTTTGCAGAAATGCACCATACAGCTCAATGCACTTCCAAAGGACTGGATGCCCCAACCAGCTGCCCCTTATAAACCCTTAATTATGACCCCTCCCCCTTAATTAACCCCTTGTGAGTATAGCTACACCTCAGGATTTTGGTGCAATTTAGTTAACCCTTAAATACACAGGTAGTAAACTAAGAAACTGTTAAACTGTAGTGAGAAAATAGGTTTTAAAAAGCCCAATAAAACTAAACAGCTAGAAAAGCACTCAGCATGTCACAATTCAGCAACTCACCGCAATTCACACAGGTATTTTCTGCAGGATTCCCAAATACCTCTTCACTGAAAAACAAGTCACACACTTACTTTTGTTTGCACTTACACTCCGGTCACACTCAGCTTGTTCACACTTGCTAAGGAAGAAGATTTAAAGAGTTTTTTTTTTTTCTTTTGCAGCAATGCACCCTACAGCTCAATGCACTTACAAACACTACTCAAACATAAAACAAGCCGGCCACTCTCCTTCTCCCACCTGCTCTCCCTCTCTCTGCTTCTCCTCATTGCTGGCGACATATCTCCCAATCCTGGACCCCTACAGCTTACATCCTCCCCTAACTCACCCTCCTATCACTCCCAACCAAATACATACTACTGCAATCTCTCCTACATTAAACCCATCCGCCTGACCCCCACCCTGCTGCTCCCTTTCACTGGAGCACTCTGGAATGCCCGCTCTGTCTGCAATAAGCTACATGTTATTCACGACCTCTTTACCTCTCGTAAGCTCTCTTTCCTGGGCATCACTGAAACATGGCTGAAACCCTCCGACACTGCCTCCCCTGCTGAGCTGTGTTACGGCGCCTTGCACTTCACCCACACTCCTCGCCCAGGTAACAGACATGGTGGAGGAGTGGGTCTTCTCGTTTCTACCAACTGCACCTTCACACCAATCCCACCTATACCCTCCCTTATTCTCCCTTCTTTTGAAGTCCACTCTTTCCGCATTTACTCTCCCTCCAACCTCCACGTGGCTGTCATATACTGACCTCCAGGCCCGGTCACTGCCTTTATTGACCAATTCTCCACCTGGCTTCTTCACTTTTTGTCTGCTGACATTCCCACCATCATCATGGGTGACTTCAACATCCCCACTGACACTCACCAGTCAGGAGCATCCAAACTCCTGTCACTTACTTCATCTTTTGGACTTACTCAGTGGTCTTCCTCAGCCACCCACAAGGATGGACATACACTGGACCTTATCTTCACCCGACTCTGCTCCCTATCTAACCTCTCAATCTCCCACCTCCCCCTTTCTGACCACCACCTACTCACTTTCTCATCCCTGTCCTCCTCACCAGTTACCCATGTCCAGCAACTAGCACACCCCTGCAAAAACCTTGCACATCTAGACACCCACAGACTCTCTGATTCTATTCTACAACTGACATCCATATCTTCACTCCACGACACAGGCAGCGCCACTGCTTTCTACAATGCCACTCTCACATCAGCTATTGACTCGGTCGCCCCTCTTGTGCATGTCAGAGTGAGGCGTATCAATAGACAACCCTGGCACAATAACCTCACTAAAAAGCTTCAGCCAGCGTCCAGGGTTTGCAGAGCGGCGTTGAAAGAAAACACATTCCCAAGATGATTTCAGTGCATTCAAACAAGTAACACTCGCATTCAAATCAGCCCTCACCTTCGTTAAACAGGCCTACTTCACAACCCTCATATCTTCCTTATCCTACAACCCCAAGCAACTATTCAACACTTTCAACTCCCTCCTCCGCCCTCCACTGCCCCCTCCAACCTCCCTCATCGCTGCTGAGGACTTTACCACACTCTTCAAAAACAAGATTGACCAAACAAGGCAAGCCTTCATTCTCCGTCCACCACAACCCCTTTGTTTTCCAGACCATTGCCCTTCCCCCATAACCTCCTTCTCCAACATCACTCAAAGAGAGCTTACCTACCTCCTCTCCAAATTACACCTCACCACTTGTGCACTTGACCCCATCCCACCTCCTCTCTAACTTCACTCCCACACTCATCCCATCCTTAACTCATCTCTTCAACCTATCACTAACTTCTGGTACCTTCCCCTCTGCTTTCAAACATGCCACAATCATGCCCATCCTCAAAAAGCCATCCCTCAACCCAACCCCCTTGTCCAGCTCCATATCGCTGCTCCCATTCGCCTCCAAACTCCTTGAGCAACATGTTCACCATTCCACCGAAACTGCCCTTACAAAAATTACTAATGACTTACTTACAGCCAAAGCTAACCAACAATTCTCCATACTCCTCCTTCTAGACCTGTCCTCTGCTTTCGACACAGTTAACCACTGCCTCCTACTACAGATTCTCTCTTCCTTTGGTGTCAAAGACCTTGCCCTATCCTGAATCTCATCATACCTTTCCAACCGCACATTTAGCGTCTCCCACTCCAACAGTACCTCCTCATCCTGCCCTCTCTCTGTTGGAGTCCCTCAAGACTCCTTCCTAGGACCCCTACTCTTCATCTATACCCTTGGCCTGGGACAGCTCATAAAGTCTCATGGTTTCCAGTTCCACCTGTACGCTGGTGACACACAGATATACCTCTTTGGCCCAGACGTCACCTCTCAGCTGTCCAGAATCCCAGCGTGCCTATCAGCCATATCCTCCTTCTTCTCCTCTTGCTTCCTCAAACTCAGTGAGGAGAACTCATCATCTTGCGTAACTTCCCCATCTGATCTATCTATCACAATAAATGACATCACGCTTTTCCCTGTACCGAAATCCGCTGCATTGGTGTAACCCTCGACTCTGCTCTGTCCTTCAAACCACACCTCCTGTCGCCTCCAGCTCAAAAATATTTCCAGAATCTGTCCTTTCTTCAACCCTCAATCTACCAAACTGCTGGTGCATGCTCTCATCATCTCCCGCGTTGACTACTGCAACATCCTCCTCTGTGGCCTACCTGATAACACTTTCACACCCCTCCAGTCTATCCTTTACTCTGCTGCCCAACTAGTTCATCTCTCTCCTTGCTACTCCTCTGCTACCCCCCTTTGCAGATTTCTTCACTGGCTCCCAATTCCCCAGCATATCCAGTTCAAACTACTAACACTGACCCACAAAAGCCATCCATAACCCTTCTACTCTTTACATCTCTGAAGTAATCTCCCAATATATTCCCTCACTTAATCTCCGGTCCTCCCAAGACCTCCTTCTCTCCTCTACACTAATTTGTTCCTCACCCAATCGTCTTCAAGATTTCTCTCGAATATCTTCCATCCTCTGGAATTCTGTGTCTCAACACATCTGATTATCCACCACATTCGGATCCTTCAGACAGAACCTGAAAACCCATCTCTTCAAGAAGGCTTACAACCTGCAATGACCACGCTGCCGCATCACCTCCACCAGAGCTGCTGCAACCCCCCAACCTACTGTCTCCTTCCTCATCATCCTGTAGAATGTAAGCCCACAAGGGCAGGGTCCTCTTCCCTCTGTACCAGTCTTTCATTGATAGTTCATTTACTGTAAGTGATATCTGTATTTTGTATGTAACCCCTTATTTTGTACAGCACAATGGAATCAATGGTGCTGTATAAATAAATAATAATAATGATAACTCTTTGACATAGAAATTCACAAGTGTGGGTGCTCTGTGGTGCCTTTTCCCTCTGGTTACCCCACTGCCTCACCCTTTCAGTGCTGCCAATCCCTCCCCCTCAGCACTGCTGGCCTCCCTGTGCATGCCAGGTTGGGTCAGTGACTTTGTCATCCACCACCTCCTCTTCTACCATCGCATCCTGGTCCTCCTGACTTGGTGACTTAGCAACAGCCAGACTTATTGACAACTGTGTCTCATCATTATCTTTCTCCTTACACAAAATTTGCCGTTCACCACCGTCATCTTCTTAAGGACATGGCTGCTACAAATTTTATGCATCACTAAACAGCATCTACTCTTGTCCCTCTTGCACCATGCAGGGTGAGGGGCCACAATCAAGAAATGGTGTTGTAAAGAGATCCTCGGAGTGTCCTAGTATGGGATCACTAGTCTCCTGGGACTCCACATAGTGGGAGGAAGGGGGAACAGGGTGAGAATTAAGTGATCCAGACTAAATCTCCATTAAGTTCACCTGAGGAATGGGAAAAGATAAATTGAATGTATGATTCTGTCTATCTAAACAGCAAGTTTTTTCCTCCTGATGGATCAGCCTTCAGAAAAATAATTGTACACATGTACATAAATATTTAAGTTATTTTCTCCTAAAAGGCATCAAAACCCTTTTTTAAACTATTGACAGTTCCCAATGTGACCTGCTAAGGGCAAGGGCTAAAAAGCATTTTCCCCTAGGGGGTATAGATATGTGTAAGAGAGTTGTAGAGGTAGGCCTCATACACATTCTGTTAAAATTTTGAAAGAGGGCATCTTATACACCCTGGAAAAATTAGGAGTGAGGGCCTTCAGATGACCCTGTAAAAATTTTAAGTGAGGGCTGCCTGATGACCCTCTAAAGATTATGAGTGAGGGCCGCCTAATGACCCTATAAAGATTTTCATTGAGGGCCGCCTGATGACCCTTTAAAGATTTTGATTGAGGGCCGCCTGATGATCCTACATTGGAATTGGCTTTATGTTCCGCTGCTGTCATCTGGAGGGGTTGATATGACAGCAAGTGGAACACCCAGTGTTCAGGGTGCCGAACCCAAACAGTAACACAGACTTCCTGGTGAAGTCCGTGCTCTAACAGTAGGTGTTCGGTATGGACCCCGAACTTTACTGTTGGGGTTCCCCCATCTTTAGTTATTACCTATATACAGTTAGGTCCATATATATTTGGACAGAGACAACATTTTTCTAATTTTGGTTCTAGACATTGCCACAATGAATTTTAAACAAAACAATTCAGATGCAGTTGAAGTTCAGACTTTCAGCTTTCATTTGAGGGTATCCACATTAAAATTGGATGAAGGGTTTAAGAGTTTCAGCTCCTTAACATGTGCCACCCTGTTTTTAAAGGGACCAAAAGTAATTGGGCAATTGACTCCAAGGCTATTTCATGGACAGGTGTGGGCAATCCCTTCGTTATGTCATTCTCAATTAAGCAGATAAAAGGCCTGGAGTTGATTTGAGGTGTGGTGCTTGCATTTGGAAGGTTTTGCTGTGAAATAAACATGCGGTCAAAGGAACTCTCCATGCAGGTGAAACAAGCCATCCTTAAGCTGCAAAAACAAAAAAAAAACATCCGAGAAATTGCTACAATATTAGCAGTGGCAAAATCTACAGTTTGGTACATCCTGAGAAAGAAAGAAAGTACTGGTGAACTCATCAATGCAAAAAGACCTGGGCGCCCACGGAAGACAACAGTGGTGGATGATTGCAGAATAATCTCCATGGTGAAGAGAAACCCCTTCACAACAGTCAACCAAGTGAACAACACTCTCCAGGAGGTAGGCGTATCAATATCCAAATCTACCATGAAGAGAAGACTGCATGAAAGTAAATACAGAAGGTTCACTGCACGGTGCAAGCCACTCATAAGCATCAAGAATAAAAAGGCTAGACTGGACTTTGCTAAAAAACATCTAAAAAAGCCAGCACAGTTCTGGAAGAACATTCTTTGGTCAGATGAAACTAAGATCAACCTCTACCAGAATGATGGAAAGAGAAAAGTATGGTGAAGGCATGGTAGAGCTCAAGATCCAAAACATACCACATCATCTGTAAAACATGGCGGAGGCAGTGTGATGGCTTGGGCATGCATGGCTGCCAGTAGCACTGGGTCACTAGTGTTTATTGATTATGTGACATAGAACAGAAGCAGCCGAATGAATTCTGATGTCTTCAGAGCCATACTGTGTGCTCAGATCCAGCCAAATGCAGCGAAACTGATTGGTCGTCGTTTCATACTACAGATGGACAATGACCCAAAACAAAGCCAAAGCAACCCAGGAGTTTATTAAAGCAAAGAAGTGGAATATTCTTGAATGGCCAAGTCAGTCACCTGATCTAAACCCAATTGAGCATCCATTTCACTTGTTAAAGACTAAACTTCAGACAGATAGGCCCACAAACAAACAGCAACTGAAAACTACCGCAGTAAAGGCCTGGCAGAGCATAAAAAAGGAGGAAACACAGCGTCTGGTGATGTCCATGAGTTCAAGACTTCAGGCAGTCATTGCCAATAAAGGGTTTTCAACCAAGTACTAGAAATGAACATTTTATTTACAATTATTTAATCTGTCCAATTACTTTTGGTCCCTTTAAAAACAGAGTGGCACATGTTAAGGAGCTGAAACTCCTAAACCCTTCATCCAATTTTAATGTGGATACCCTCAAATGAAAGCTGAAAGTCTGAACTTCAACTGCATCTGAATTGTTTTGTTTAAAATTCATTGTGGTAATGTCTAGAACCAAAATTAGAAAAATGTTGTCTCTGTCCAAATATATATGGACCTAACTGTACCTTAACATCTCATAGAGCATAATCTCATCAGATGCACATGTCTGGGTCGACCTCCACTGAGACGGGGCGTAATGGTGTCTAACTGTCACCACGGTCTCACCAGCCGGCAAGCTGTCCTCAGCAGAATAAAAAGGGGAAAGCTGTGGAAGGGATGCAGGATCAGCCCATCTCAATAAGCAATGTTCAGATCTCAGGTGGAACAGGAAGAAAAACTCACTTTTACTGGAGCAGTTGATGATGTTGTTGATTACAGCTCTCAACAGTTATTTATTGCACTGAGTCAACAGCCCCTCATGGTGTGATGAATCCTGCTTTTTTACGGCAATGTGAAGCAGCACTCCTCACTCCCGCTGCATATAGTGCTATACATACGCTAAAACTTCTCTCAGCCTGGACCTTGGCATCCATAGAACCTCAGGCTTACTTAACAGGAAAATACCTCAGCAACCTGATATTCATCAGTTGGAATTCAGTTTACTGATTGTGTTGACGGAAAAATCTTTTCAAATTCAAACAATGTCTTTTTTTGTCTCCGGTATAGCTTCACAATGTAGATGAGCTTACATCTGTTCGTCTCCCAAAAAGTAAATTAGTAAAAATATTGGGTCTTCATTTGCTACAGAAAGCATCAAACCTATTTTGTGATATATTTGGCCCTGGACTTTAAAAGTTGGCATAAATCCTGCTTCCTCAAGTCCAGCTGTCATACCAAAGGATGTCATCTGGAAAAATAAACTGTATCTCCTAATACTTTGCAGAAAATGCTTGGACTCTGGAGTTGTTCTCGACATGTATGAAAGAAGTAATTTGGGAGGTAGACTTAAAGGTGGCAACTGACATTGCCATTTGAGCAGCACATATTAGGCGATTCCAAGTTGAGCTTTTTTACTTGACAATATTCGCATATTATGCCCATGTTGCCTTTTAATGACTTTCAAATGTGTCCTATAGTCCTGAATTGGGTCGTAATGAAACACTTCCAAACTCAAGTCAGCCTGCTTGCATTTTTGTATACGTCGTATCATTCATTTTGATGACGTTCATCCTTTTGTTCGAATGTTTCCGCATTCCTTGACTCAGCTTGTCTCATCCGATGCTCCTGAAGACAACGTTCCCGATGTTCAGGTGTTTCAGCTTCCCTTGATTCAACATGTCTCATCCATTTCTTCTGAATACGATATTCCCGTTGTTCAGATGTTTCAGCTGCTTTTGATTCAGCCAGTCTTATCCATTTCCTTTCAAGCCGGGACTTGTGTTGTTCACTTGTCTCAGCTGTTTGAGACAGTTTTGCTTTCTTAGCTTTTGGATTAACTTTCCCAATAGATGGTTGTTTCTTGGGTGGCATTGTAAAAAACAGTCCTTAGTATTATAACCCTTAGTAATCACCTCACACTGATCAGAGATTTAATAGATTAATCTATATATGTAAAGCAGAAAATGTGTGACTGCCTCACAGTAAAACTGTTCAAGTTGTTCACAGCAACCAATCAGAGCTCAGCTTTCACTTTATCTCACTTTATCAATTCAGTGCTGAAACTCTGGTTGCTATAGACACTCTGGTTGCTATAGACAACCAGAACGATCTTACTGTGAGGTAATTTTCATAAATGATGCCACAATTACTTATGCAGTGGCTATTGGCAACCAGAGAAATCTTACTGGCGGCACTGTGGCGCAGTGGTTAGCACTGCAGCCTTGCAAAGCTGGGGTCCTGGGTTCAAATCCCACCAAGGACAACATCTGCAAGGAGTTTGTATTGTCTCCTGATGCCTGTGTGGGTTTCCTCCAGGCTCTCCAGTTTCCTACCACACTCCAAAGACATACTGATAGGGAATCTAGATTGTGAGCCCCAATGGGGACAGCAACAATAATGTATGTAAAGCACTGCAGAATATGTTACCGCTATATAAAGATTATTATATTATTATTATTACTGTGAGGTAATTCTCATAAATGAGGCCCCAGTTACTTCTAAAACAGCCATTGCTATAATTACAGACTTCAGAGCGACTTATCAGTTTGCCCCTCCATTGCGATTATATGGTTGCTGCCCTTTAAGAGTGACTCTTTAATTCTCTAAGACCCTTTGGGCAAAAACTGTGGACATCAATTTTCAACTTTATTTCTAAAGAGCTTAAATTTGGGGAGCAAATCTCGTGAAGGGGGGATTTTGAGTTTTAATATTCGTAGTATTTTTAGTCTGGTGTTAAAGACGGGCCTTGCAAAATTTCACTCAAATTGGGTGAAAAATGTGGTTTTGTATTCAACAGGCTACAACTCACAGATTTTCTGCTTTAGATATATACATTTTCTATTACATACTCCTGTAAATAGTCTCATATAAGTCCCATCAAATATTATTTTCCATAATGGATGTTAGGGATACTGGTCTATATTAACAAGGAAAAACTTAGGCTGTGTGCCCACGATGCATTTTTTAAGCGTTTCCGCAGCGGCAAAAACGCAGCAGAACTGCTTAAAAAACGCTTGGTAGAAGGCCTGCCATGTCCCCCAATGATAATCCGCATGTGCTGTGCACATGCAGTGGAAATTTCCGCTGCGGGTTATCATTGCGGAAAAAAACGCAGCACTACCAATTATTTTGCAGAAGCACAGCGTTTTCACCGCCATTACCTTGTATTGAATCGCTTGGATTAGGCATCACTGTATCTGTAGATGCGGAATCCAAGCGTTTCAATGTGCGGATGGTACCCAGGACTGGAGGAGAGGAGATTTATATGGATTTATATAGTGTGACCAAGTTGACAAGCACTTTCCAAGTGATGCTAAAATCGCTAAGAAAACGCTTGTCAACCCGCATGCGCAAATGCATGTGAAGAACGCTTCACTTCCACATGACCCTGGCAGGAGAAAAGCATGTATAATCCACATGCGTTTTTTTCTACCAGGGAGATGCAGAAACGCTCAGGAAAAAATCCTGAGCATTTCTGCCTCGTGGGCACATAGCCTTAGAAACATTTTTGAAAATGGAGACCACATTACTTTTGCACAATTCGTTCTTTGCAGTACCAATGACTAGAGAGAATCTAACATGTTTCTATAGGGCCAGTGTAGAAAATTAGTGCCGTAGTCTGTGAAAAATACTGAGATTCAATTGATAGGGGTAGAGAATTTTTGCAGAAAATAAATCTGAAATCAGTTTTTGATGGCATTCTTGCTTGTCACAAGCAACTGTACTGAGATTTTTCATTTCTTGTGCAGTCCTTTGCGTGAAGGGGGCATAATTGTATTTAAATATACAGAAAAAAAAATAATAATTTCCTGAAATCCAATCATTTAACTGCGGCTGTCTAACTGACAAAGTACAAATAATTTTTTTGCACATATGTTTTACTAGTCTCATTTACATAAGTACACACCAAGCAAATGAAGAGCCATGTTGAGGGTTCTGGTCTTTGGATGTGTACCTACCTGGCATTTGTTATCACGTCATTTTTAGGAAAAGGGTTATCTAAGAAGTAACGTTTCTCCTTGCAGAGAGCTACATGCTAAGCATGTCAAAGTGAGGAGACTTTTCAAGCCACAATGCTCCTCTGAGAAATATGCAAATTGTCTCTTCAGAGAGGAATAGAACTAGAACTCTAGTGCCACCTATAGAAAGTAGCAATCCTAAAAGTCAATATAGACCCTTTAACGAGCCTTGTCACATGACTTAGGATAAAAGCCAAGACCAGAAACTCACTTTGCAAACACTGTGTTTCAGGGTACTGCCCTCACCAGTGCAAAGTTTGAGTTATGGTTTGTGTGATGAACCCGTAGCCGCCATCTTGGTAATGATAAATCATATCCAGGGATGGCCACACTTCAGCAGCCCCCACCCTTGGGACCTTCTGTTAAAACGTCAACTAGATAGTTTCCCCCATCCAGGCTCCTGTGAGATAAGAAGCCCCAGGGCCTACTTAACACTTGAATGCTAGGAGCTTCAAAGACTTCGAGAGGAAACACAGCCAGCAGGGGGGGGGGTGCTTCGTCCATCTGTAACTGACCATTTGTCCCATAGGACTAGTTTCTTTGTCTGTCACAAGCATGGAGGCATAAGATATAGAAACATGAATAGTACACGCATGTTGCGTGGGATGGGCCAATAAAAAAATATCACGGCGTCCCGGAGCCATTGCGCACACAAGTAGAGATGAGCGTTGTTCTACTCGAACTGTTCGCCAATCTCAAATTCGAGCTGTTTTGGGAGGTGTTCGAGCCATTCGGCGAACACGAACAATTTGAGAAAAATTCGGCTGTTCGAGGTTATGTTCGATAACTGTTCGTGCACCAAAATCATAACTGGATTTTTTCTCAGTAATGATGAAAATTAATGTTAATACGCAGTTTGAGTGTACAGCGGGGTGGGGGGAGAGGCAGGGGATGGATCTCTGCAGGAACAATGAAGATCTCCATTTTTTTTTCTGTTTCCCGCATTTACAGTGGGGAGGTGCAATCTGTCAGCCTATCAGCAGCGCACACACGGAGCGAAGTGCTTTTTTTCACACAAGCAAGGGCATGTGTCATTGGCAGTGTATGTCACATGTCCTTGCCCTATAAGACCAAGCCATTTTCCCCATCGCCACCATTTTCTCACTGCTGCAGCTGCGTGTTAGACGGCACCGCTGTTGCTGTGTGCGCTATACCTTGTTAATTTCAAGCCAATTTTCGCACAAATATACAGATAGCTTGGGAGTAGGGAATAGTTGTGATTGCAGTCATTTTAAGGACTAGGTTACAGCATTTCCTACGACTTTTATCAGGCAGGTCTGTGCTCTTAAATAGATAGGTTGTGGGAGTAAAGACTAATTGTAATTGGAGTCCTTTTCAGGACTAGGTTACATCAGTTCCTATCAGTTTTTGCCAGGCAGGTCTGTGCCAGTGCTGTGCAAGTTTTTTTCACAGCATTTGGCTGAATCTAGCAAAGCTAATCCTTTTTGGCCTATTGCGGAGTGTGTTAGTCAGTGGAGTAGCATATCTGTGTTGCAAGATATACCACCTGTGTATAGAATACCAATTTTTTTACTGCACCTAATGAAGTAAAATCTTTTGGGCATAGCATCATTCTATTAGTCCATCTATACTGACCTCCATCAGGTTGCAAACTGAATCTAATTTTTTTCTGCATCTAGCTCTGAAAAAATATTTGGCCTTCTAGCAGTGTGTGGGACTTGTTCTATTAGTCCACCTATACTGACCTCCATCAGGTTGCAAACTGAATATATTTTTTTCTGCATCTACCTCTGAAAAAATATTGGGCTTCTAGCTGTGTGTGGGACTTGTTGTATTAGTCCATCTATACTGACCTCCATCAGGTTGCAAACTGAATATATTTTTTTCTGCATCTACCTCTGAAAAAATATTGGGCTTCTAGCTGTGTGTGGGTCTTGTTCTATTAATCCATCTATACAGACCTCCATCAGGTTGCAAACTGAATATAATTTTTTTCTGCATCTAGCTCTGAAAAAATATTTGGCCTTTTAGTAGTGTGTGGGACTTTCTCTGTTAGTCCATCTATACTGACCTCCATCAGGTTGCAAACTGAATATATTTTTTTCTGCATCTACCTCTGAAAAAATATTGGGCTTCTAGCTGTGTGTGGGTCTTGTTCTATTAATCCATCTATACTGACCTCCATCAGGTTGCAAACTGAATATAATTTTTTTCTGCATCTAGCTCTAAAAAAATATTTGGCCTTCTAGTAGTGTGTCGGACTTTCTCTATTAGTCCATCTATACTGACCTCCATCAGGTTGCAAATTAAAAATAATTTTTATCTGCATCTACAGTACCTCTGAAAAAATATTTGGGCTTCTAGCTGTGTGTGGGACTTGTTGTATTAGTCCATCTATACTGACCTCCATCAGGTTGCAAACTGAATATATTTTTTTCTGCATCTACCTCTGAAAAAATATTGGGCTTCTAGCTGTGTGTGGGACTTGTTGTATTAGTCCATCTATACTGACCTCCATCAGGTTGCAAACTAAATATATTTTTTTCTGCATCTACCTCTGAAAAAATATTGGGCTTCTAGCTGTGTGTGGGTCTTGTTCTATTAATCCATCTATACAGACCTCCATCAGGTTGCAAACTGAATATAATTTTTTTCTGCATCTAGCTCTGAAAAAATATTTGGCCTTCTAGCAGTGTGTGGGACTTGTTCTATTAGTCCACCTATACTGACCTCCATCAGGTTGCAAATTCAAAATAATTTTTTGTATGCATCTAGCTCTGAAAAAATATTTGGCCTTCTAGCAGTGTGTGGGACTTTCTCTGTTAGTCCATCTATACTGACCTCCATCAGGTTGCAAACTGAATCTAATTTTTTTCTTCATCTAGCTCTGAAAAAATATTTGGCCTTCTAGCAGTGTGTCGGACTTTCTCTATTAGTCCATCTATACTGACCTCCATCAGGTTGCAAATTAAAAATAATTTTTATCTGCATCTACAGAACCTCTGAAAAAATATTTGGGCTTCTAGCTGTGTGTGGGACTTGTTGTATTAGTCCATCTATACTGACCTCCATCAGGTTGCAAACTGAATATAATTTTTTTCTGCATCTACCTCTGAAAAAATATTGGGCTTCTAGCTGTGTGTGGGACTTGTTGTATTAGTCCATCTATACTGACCTCCATCAGGTTGCAAACTGAATATATTTTTTTCTACATCTACCTCTGAAAAAATATTGGGCTTCTAGCTGTGTGTGGGACTTGTTCTATTAATACATCTATACAGACCTCCATCAGGTTGCAAACTGAATATATTTTTTTCTGCATCTACCTCTGAAAAAATATTGGGCTTTTAGCTGTGTGTGGGACTTGTTGTATTAGTCCATTTATACTGACCTCCATCAGGTTGCAAACTGAATATATTTTTTTCTGCATCTACCTCTGAAAAAATATTGGGCTTCTAGCTGTGTGTGGGACTTGTTGTATTAGTCCATCTATACTGACCTCCATCAGGTTGCAAATTGAATATAATTTTTTTCTGCATCTAACCCAGCCAATAGTTTTGGCCTAATACCACAGTTTGGCCACTCAGCTCTGCTCGGTTACCATCCATTGTTTTTTTGTGCAAACAACTCCAGAGTTGTGAATTAGTTAACCACCAAAATGAGTGGAAAAAGGCCTGCTGCTGGTGGAAAGGGGAATAGGCGTGTTCGGAAGGGGAAAAAAGGTTGTGTCCGTGGGGTAGGTGTTAAAGCAACAGTAACATCTGCAGAAGAAAGACCATCTTCCAGCCAAACTAAAATGTCTACTTCTTTTAGCGGACAATGTGATAAGATCCCTTTCTTACGGCCACGCCAATCGCTACAAATTCCAGATGAGGCACAAAAACAGCAGGTGCTTCAACGGATATCAAGTGCTCCTTTAAGTGGGCTCTCCTCCACATCAACTTCAACATCACAAATACTCCAGTCCTCAAAGGTGTCACCCAAATCGCACTTGCTTCCTCACAGCTCCCAAATCTCCAGCTGCCCGTCTGAGTATGAGGTAGAACAGATGGTTGAGTCTGCAGAGCTGTTTACTCATACCATAGCCTGGGAATCAGAGGTCGACTCCAGCGCTTCTGTGAATCCAGACGAGGAAATGATCTGCACTGATGCCCAGAATCTTTATGAGTCGGATCCAGGACCAGACGCAGAAGATTCTGACCATAATGTAGACCCTCATTCCCAAACTGTAACTCCTGTTGGTGGAGACAATGAGGAAGACGATGATAAGACTCAAATACCTGATTGGAGCGACAACTTTAGTTTTTTGTCAGGGCAGGAACAGGTTGGCTCTGAGGACGACGGGTGTGATAACACACAGGGTGATGATGATGAGGTTGGAGATCCCACTTACTGTCAACCCACAGTCAGCCAAGAGATGAGGTCAGCAGAGGAGGTGGAGGAAGATGCTAGTGACGACGAGGTCAGGTTGCGCCTTCCTGGACAGAGACGTAGTACTGGAAGCACGTCAACAACTGCATCCTCAAACACAACTCTGCCTCTCACCACAAGTCGTGGTGGCTCTTCAGGTCGCATGGGTGCTAAGCCTTGCATAGCCTGGGCATTTTTTCAGATCGATGAAGATGACCCAACTCGTGTTATCTGTAACATTTGTCAGCAAAAGCTAAGTAGAGGCCAAAAAATTCATAGTTTGAGTACTTCATGCATGAACCGGCACATGGACATGAAGCATAAGTTGCAGTGGGAAGCTCAGTGTGCTACAATGCGGCCTAGCCGGCCGGGCCAACCACCGTCTGCCATATCTTGTGCATCCGCGGCCTCTTCATCCTCTGTGACTGGGGGGACAGCAGTCACACCTGTTTTGGGGCGCAGACCTGCCACCTCTTTACCCGCAACAGCCAGCGTGATTGGCAGGTCATCATTTTCTTTGGAGGTGGTAACACCAGCTGGTGTTGAGCGCTGTCCGACATCGATAGCACCACCTTTGGATCAAGGCAACCTAACATGTCCGCCTGCATCTTCCTCACAGACCGGCAGTTTGCCGGGGACACCCTTATCAACCCCGTCTAAACACAATAGCCAGCCCTCGGTCCCTCAGATGTGGACAAGTAAAAGACCATTTCCTCCTAGCCATGAGAAAGCTAAGAGGTTGAATTTCACCATCTGCAAGCTCTTGGCTACAGAAATGCTGCCTTTCCGCCTGGTGGACACAGAGGATTTTCGAGACCTTATGTCCGTCGCAGTGCCCCAGTACCAGATGCCCAGTCGGCACTACTTCTCAAAGAAAGGTGTGCCTGAGCTCCACCAGCATGTCGCACACAACATCACCGCTTCTTTGAGAAACTCTGTGTGTGACAGGGTGCATTTCACCACAGACACTTGGACGAGTAGGCATGGACAGGCGCGTTACATGTCGCTGACTGGGCACTGGGTAACTATGGTGACAGCAGGACAAGGGGCTGCTGTCCAAGTCTTGCCGTCCCCACGAGTTGTGCGTCAATCCTCTTTATGTCAAAGTTCCTCCACTGCTTCTGCCTCCTCAACCTCCTCTCGGTCTTCCACCTGCACCCAAAGCCTGTCTGGTCATGCCACAAGCTTTCTAACTGCGCAGAAGGGATCCTGCACACCTCCTTACTATGCTGGCAGTAGGGCTCAACGTCATCAGGCGGTTTTTACTTTGAAATGTCTGGGAAATGTGAGTCACACAGCTGAGGAGTTGTGGTCAGCTCTGGAGAACCAATTTCATGAATGGCTGTCTCCACTGGACCTGAAACCAGGGAAGGCCGTGTGCGACAATGCTGCAAACCTGGGTGCGGCCCTTCGCCGGGGCAATGTCACACACGTGCCTTGTATGGCTCACGTGTTGAACCTGGTTGTCCAGCAATTTTTAGCCCACTATCCCAGACTAGATGGCCTTCTGCAGAGGGCACGGTCGCTGTGTGCTCACTTCCGCCGTTCGCATCCCGCAGCTCAGCGACTTACATCTCTACAGAAGTCGTTGGGCCTGCCACTTCACCGGCTAAAATGCGATGTGCCTACCCGGTGGAATTCAACTCTGCACATGTTGCAGCGACTGTGGCAGCACCGACAAGCCCTGGTGCAATACGTTCTGACGTATAGCCTGGGCCAACGAGATCCAGAGGTGGGGCAAATCACGCTGGAGGAGTGGTCTCAGATCAGGGACCTATGCACCCTTCTGCACAGTTTTGAAATGGCGACGAAGATGTTTAGTGCTGATGATGCCATTATCAGCATGACTCTTCCGGTGATTTACATGCTGGAGCACATGTTAAACAGAATTCGGAGTCAGGTGGTGGCACAAGAGGAGGTAAAGGAAGTAGAGGAGGAGGAGTTGTATGCGGAAGGGCTAACATCTGCAAGGTCCAGACGGTCGGCAGCACCAAGGCGGCAGGCATGTGAGGGTGGGGGAGATGGTTTTACCAGGGCGCATGGTAGCAGCCAAACTAGTGAGGAAGGTGCAGGAGCCCAGGAAGAAGTGGAGGACGAACTGATGGAAGACTCATCAGATGAGGGAGACCTTGATCACATTTCTGTTGTGCGAGGTTGTGGGGAGAGGACAGAGGAAGGAAGCATGATTGTTACCTCGCCACCAACACAACAGGGACTTGGTGCTCCTGGATGCGCAACACACATGAGTGCCTTCTTGCTGCACTACCTGCAACATGACCCTCGAATTGTGAGAATTAGAAATAATCCTGACTACTGGGTTGCCACACTGTTAGATCCCCGGTACAAAAGTAAATTTGCCGAAATTATTCCTGCCATAGAAAGGGATGCACACATGCAGGAGTATCAGCAGAGACTGTTGCAGAATCTTACATGTGCTTTTCCACAAAACACCAGTGGTGCACGTAGTGAATCTCACAGTTCCAACTTGCCAACCGTGGGACCGTCAAGTGTTCAGCACTCAAACCGTAACAGAACCACAGTATCTGCTGGTAACATCAATTTTGTGGAATCATTTCACCACTTTTTTAGCCCATCCTTTGCAAGGCCACAGGAGACAAGAAGTCTGACACATAGTCAACGCCTAGAGACGATGGTACAGGAGTATCTCCAAGTAAACATTGAAGCCACGACTGTGTCACTGGACCCTTGCTCTTTTTGGGCTTCCAATCTGGATAAATGGCCGGAGCTAGCCACTTACGCCTTGGAGATCTTGTCATGCCCCGCAGCCAGCGTTCTGTCTGAACGTGTGTTCAGCGCTGCTGGTGGTGTGCTGACAGATAAGCGCACGCGGCTCTCCACTGATAATGTAGACAGACTCACGTTCATAAAGATGAACAAATCATGGATCCGAAACGACTTTTCTACCCCTGTGTCATCCTGGGGAGAGTAAAAGCTTGATGATTGGTTAAAATCACAAAACCAACCGTTTTAAGCTTTCAAATTACTAATCATGTTTATCTGTATCTTGACTGGAAAATAATTTGGGCTTTGTAGCAGTGTGCAGCACTGATCCTATTAGGCCATCTATAATAAGCTCCACCAGATTTAAAATTAAAAATAATTTTTAGCTGCATCTAGCCCGGAAAATAATTTTGGGGCTCCGAGATGCGCAAGACACATAAGTGCCTTCTTGCTGCACTACCTGCAGCATGACCCTCATATTGTCAGAATTCGAATTAATCATGACTACTGGGTTGCAACACTCTTAGATCCCCCAAACTTTTCGATCAACCTTTTCATTTTAATAAAGACCAAAAAAATGGTCATTTTTGAAATTATAAGCATTAGCAGGTTGTTAGAAACTGAAATCAAATAGTTTTCAACTCAAAACTTTATTCTAGGTGATGTTACATTTTCACATAGGACCCCTTGTTCGAAAGGAGCTTCTGAACTCTCTCGTCCTTTGAATTTGTCAGGTTTTGGATGGTTTCTGCTTCAATTGTTTTGCATGAGGACAGAATACCCTCCCAGAGCTGTTGCTTAGATGTGAACTGCCTCCCGCCATCATAGACACTCCTTTTAATGATGCTCCAAAGGTTCTGAATGGGGTAGAGGTCAGGGGAGCATGGGGGTCACACCATAAGTTTGTCCCCTTTTATGCCCATATCAGCCAGAGATGCAGATGTTTTATGTGCAGCATGAGATGGTGCATTATCATGCAAAAAAATGATCTTGCTGTGAAATACACGGTTCTTCTTCTTGAACCATGGCAGGAAGTGCTGTTTGAGAAAATCCACATACATTATGGAGTTCATCTTTAGCGCCTTCAGGGATCCTAAAGGGGCCGACAATCTCTCTCCCCATGATTCCAGCCCAAAACATTACTCCACCTCCTCCTTGTTGGCGCTGTAGCCGTGTTTGCGTGGGGTGTCCATCAACCAGCCATCCTCCACTCCATCCATCTGGACCATCGAGCGCTGCACGGCACTCATCCGTGAACAAAACAGTTTTGAAATCAGTCTTCATGTAATGTTTGGCCCACTGGAGCCGTTTCTGCTTGTGTGAAGTGGATAGAGGAGGTCGACAGGATGGCGTATGCACAGCTGCAAACCTCTGAAGGACCCTGCATCTTGTTGTTCGGGAGACGTTGGAGGCACAAGCAGCTTCAAAAACTTGTCTGCTGCTATGACAAGGCTTTTTTGCCGCTGCTCTTTCAACCTGACGTAATTGCCTGTAGGAAAGAGTCCTCAATTTGCCCTTATCAACACGCACACGTGTGTACTGTGAATCAGCTACATACTTCTTGATTGCCAAGACACTTCATCCTGATCATCGCACAATGTTGATTGTAGTCATGCCTTGACCTAAACACTCCACAATTTGTTGCTTCTCAGCAGCCGACACATCCTTTTTCTTTCCCATTTTGGCAGAAAATGTAGGCTGCTTAATAATGTGAGAGAGCCTTCTTAAGTAGTCTTGCCTTTCATTGGACACACCTGCCAAACTAATTAGCACAGGTGTCTGCAATTGCTTACAGTGATATAAAGAGCCCTGACACACATCACCATCAATGAGTTTAACTGACAAACAAACAAATTCTTCCCTTATCACTCCTAAACACTTTTTGCATAATAATTTGGAACGCAGTGTACATGTGCTTTTCCACAAAACACCAGTGGTTCACGTAGTGAATCTTACAGTTCTAACTTGCCAACCGTGGTCTGTATGGAATTGTTCAATAAAGGGCCCAAAATTAAGATAACATAGATGGGAGAGGTCTCTATGAATAGGAATTCCTAAGTATTTGATACCCTGTGAGGGCCAGGCAAAGGGAAAGTTGGACTGGATGGAATCCTATATGGATTTGGGGAGGGAGACATCGAGGGCCTCAGACTTCGCTGCATTGATTTTAAAATTTTACCATGTAACAAAGTGATCTATTTCAACCATAACAGCAGGGATGGATATATGTGATTGAGTGATATATACTAGGACATCATCAGCAAATAGAGAGCACTTGTACTCGGTGCCTCCCACCTCAATCCACCTAATATTGGGGTTATGGCAAATTGATGAGAGCAGGTGCTCCGTCACTAGGATGTATAAGTGAGGGGACAGAGGACATCCCTGCCTTGTCCCATTGGTGATTGTGAAAGGTGATGAAAATGTTCTGACGCACCCCCTGGGCCTTGGGAAACCCGGAGCCGGACCCTTTTTGGTGGATGCTGGTGGTTGTAGTCTTCGTGGCGGAGACCCGGTTCCGTGGCTCAGGGCGGTCAAACCAGTGGCGGAACTATTTATGTGGTTTTGATGTTTAAATGTCCGACTACGCCACCCGTGGATTGCGGTCAGAGTGAACCGCCGCTACAGGGCAGACCGCTGGTGTTGTGGGTGCAGCAGAGCGTAGCATAACTCCCCACGGGAGGAGTATAGCCTCAGGGCAGTGTATGCAGAGGATGGGGGTGATGGTGCAGGGCAGCAGCAGTAACGACACGGAGTCAGTGATGCAGTCCAGGACCTTTACTCACAGTTCTTATTATCCAGACCACGTCTGCACGTAACGGCTGCCCACGTCGTACTGTGCTCACCAGGTGAGGGGCTCAGACAACTCCCAGATAACTTTGGAGCACTTCACAGGACCCCCTTTGTGTGTCCTTTGTCTGGCCTTTCTTACCAACACTTCTGTCCGGCTGCCTCGGGCCTCCTCTTGGTAAACTTGGCGCCAGTTTCCCTGACCCTATGTGGTGCCTTCCTAGCGGGTGTAGCGAGGGGCTGCACCACATAAAATGTCAGAGCCTCCGGTTTCTAGCTGAGAGTCATTTCCTGCCTCCACTAGTTCGGGGACCGGTCTCCCCCTTTGGCCTGACCCCTCCACGCAGGTGGATTCGGGCGTGCGGTGGCGACTCGCCCGTCCGCACCCCTGGGATCCCTTCATTCCTCGTTCCTGGAGCCTTCTCCGCTCCTCTTCCTTCCTTCTCCCTCTTCCAGGCCTGGGCCTCTGTTACTAGGCCCGCCTCCGGAGCAGAGCTCATGCAGAGCCCCTGCTCCCTGCCACTTCTGCTCAGACTTCTCTGCACTGAACTAAGATGGTGCCCACCTTTTATACTCCCTTCTCAATGCACCCAGGAACTGCTTCCTCCCTGCTCCTGCACTACAGGGTTCCCCTTCCTCAGTGTTCCCTCCCCCCACTCCAGCCAGGGACAGGGACTGTCGTGCCCATCTCAGGGGCATATTGGTCGCCCTGCCCCACGGCAATGTGGTGTAATGCATGCAGGTGTCGGGTCCTGATCCACACTCCATCCTTACCTGAGAGTGAGATATCACACCTCTGGGTGAGGTGCGATACGTCTGTAGCAACCGAGCCCTCAGGGTGCTACAGTTCCATTTATCTTCAGCCTAGGTGACGTATTGCGATACAGGGCCGTGATTTTGGCTATAAAAGGGTCCCCTAGACCCCTACCCCAAGCTTTTTAAGAGAATCATATATGGCGTGCCAGGAGACTCTATGGAATGCTTTCTCAGCATCCAACGAGAGTATCTAATTACAAATTTTTAACTGCATCTAGCCCAGGAAATACTTTGTGCCTAGTAGCAGTGTCTGCTAGTCAGCGGATTATCCCGGCTGTTAAGCAAGCTACACCACCTGTAGTTTAGACACTTAATTTTTTCAAAGGAAATGCTTCGGGACCATGGGATACTTAGTGAAGAGCATCAGGAGGCACCCCAAGGCATAGGTGCTGGGACTGGCAGTAGGATGCCTTGCGGTGGACAGCCGAGCTCGATCCTTATAAAAGCTTTTTAACTGCAGCAGCTTTAGTGGACGCTACTGGAGCTGGAATTACCGCGGCTGCTGGCATGAGACTTGCCCTCCAATAGATCCTTGTAAATGGATTTAAAGTGTATTCATTCAAATTAGAGAGACAATTTAAATTAAAGAGCTTAGAGCTGCCTCCACCACAGGGGGGCTCGCTCGACCCACCAGCGGACAGGCACCAGTATTGGGAGAGGGGGGCTGGCCATCAGGGTTCACCGCGGCTCTGGCACAAACCTGGCGACATGGAGGTGGCACGGGCAGGAGCGTATATTTAGTTGTATATCGTGTATCTAGTGTATTATTATAATCAATTACCTCAAGTAATTGTGGGCCTGCCTTTTATTCTGCATAACGAACGCACGTTCGTGTGAGCTCGGCTCAAGCCAAAAACGCTACCCAGGGTTGGTTCCTGACCCGATATAGGCCCATTCACGGACTGGGCGTATATCTAAAATAGGGACTGGTGGCAGCATACCAACTGGGGATTGGGGAAGGCTGGTAGTGACGGTCGGAGGTTCAGATATATATATTCCTGGCGCGGCCAAGGAAGATATATATACCGCCCTCACTACAGAGGGCCCCGATACCCAGTAGGTTACAGGATAGTCTCTCTGGCGACCGCTTATCCTAGGTGCAGTTCCTTGACTGACCTGAGGCTAAGAGGGCGCTAGCGAGTTGTGCTGTGTAGTGACGTTACGGTTTAGTGACGTTGAAGGGATACCACTCTACCGTGTTCCCTGCGCTGGTTGCAGCTACCTGGCACTACTTTCTCTAGGTGCAGTACCTTGACTGACCTGAGAGGTAAGGGGGCGCCAGAGAGCTGCACCCACCGGCCGGCTTTCATCACATTGGTGGCAGCGGTGGGATTGCAGAATAATAGTGTTGTGGGACCCCTACTCCCAGGCACTAAAGACTGCCAGTGGTAACTTCCACTGCTGGAGTCTTAAGGTCAGCCCAACGTTAGACGGTCAGGCTAAAAGTATAACAAGGTGTGTGCAAACTCAGGGTTGCAGCGGTGTCGGTTACCAAGATGGCAGACGGCACCAGGAGCAAGACCCTGCAGGAGGCTAATGCTACGGTCAGTGTGGCAGGAGGGGAGGACATTGTTACTCATGGCGAGGAGGAGTCCAGCCCGGGCACCTCAGGGAGCCAGTCCCCAGTATACGGTCCCGCAGTGGGCTGCCCACCACCTACCCAGCCCAGCCTGTCCAGATCACAAGCCCTTTTACAAGCGGCTATGGCAAGTCTCCAGTCTCATGGCGATGCCGTCTACAAAACCCTCCTGGCAGCATCAGAGAAGGCAGCGGAGGAGGAGCGCGAAGCTGCGGAGCGCCGGGAGGCTGCGGAGCGTGCAGAGCGGGCTGGCGGAGCGGGCTGCGGAGCGGGCTGTGGAGCGTGAAGCTGCAGAGCGCCGGGAGGCTGCGGAGCGTGCAGAGCGAGCTGCGGAGCGCCAGCACCAACTGGACCTGGCCCAGCGGGGGCTTCCGCTAGAGCAACCAACCCATTAGGAGACCAAGTCGTCCAAAGTCCGAGCTGAGGACTTCCCTCTACTGGAGAAGGATGGGGACCTGGACTCCTTTCTGGTGGCATTTGAACGGACCTGTCTTCAGCACCATCTGGCCCGGGATCAGTGGGCCAGATACCTGACCCCCCATTTGAGGGGTAAGTCCCTGGATGCCTTGGGGGACTTACCTGCCGGGGAGGCATAGAACTACGACTGCATCAAGCGGGCCCTGATCCGGCAGTACAACCTCACTCCCGAGTCGTACCGCCAGAAGTTCCGGAGCCTGCTGCGTGGCCCCAAGGACACCTGGACCGATCATATGCGGGCGCTGTTGAGAGCCGCAGAGCACTGGACCTCGGGTCTAGCGCTTACTACCCGCCAGGAGGTCCAGGAACTGTTCGTCATGGAGCAGTTCTTGTGGAACTGCCCAGAGGACCTCCGACAGTTCCTCCGTGACCGAAAACCAACAGGGGCTTTTGCTACAGCCGCCCTGGCAGACGAGTATGCCAATAACAGGGCGCCTGAGCTGAAGAAGTCTGCCAGCAGCACCTGGAGAGGGGGTAAGCCCAGTCATGCCCCTGTTTCCCTGGCCCCTAGAACACAAGGGGTGTATCCCCCTGTTGCCCTCTCCAGGCAAGGACCAGACGTAAGACGTTGTCATCTATGCAACAAACCAGGACACTTTAGGGCTGAGTGTCCCCAGCGCCAAAAGACCCCATCCCAGTCCCAGAGAGCGCCCAATGTTTTGTGTGTGGGAAGGGGTGGTGGTAGGTCCCTGGACAACATCCAATCCGTCACCATAGGCCGTTCTGCGGTCATGGGACTGCGGGACACTGGCGCTGAACGAACACTGGTACGGCCTGAGGTGGTGTCCCCCCAGGACTTGGTACCAGGAAAGACTCTTTCCGTCTCCGGGGTTGGAGGCGTGGAGCCGGCACTTCCCGTTGCCATGGTGTATTTGGACTGGGGTGCCGGGAGGGGGATGCTGGAGGTGGGAGTAACGCCAAATATTCCCGCAAATGTTTTATTAGGGACCGACTTGGGGCGTCTAGTATCGCAGTATGTACCCTCTGAACCCCCAAGTTCGGCCCCCCAAGAGTGTATTGATTTGTCTGCTGCTAATGCCAACCATGTTGTATGTAGTGTGCATCCTGCTGAGGAGGAGGGAGTGAAACCTGAGGGTAACACCTGCACAGACAGAACACAAACAGGGTTAGTGAAAGCAGGTGGGGAGTGTGGGGATGCCCGCAGAGGTGCTCAGCCGGCGTGCCGTGACCTCTTGTCCTCCGGTGAGGGAGGGGACGGGCAGGATTCTGTAGAGGGAAGCTCAGGGATGGAGAGGGGGGCAGCTACCGGCAGTGTAGGGCTCCCAGGGGTATCCAGGCTGCTGAGTATAGGCCCACTGCAGGGGGAGGAACAGGCCATGAGGGGTGGGGGTGTCCCAAGAGAGGAGCCACCAGGTAAGACCCCAGGGCAGGAGTTCCCCACATCCGAGATGTTCAAAGGCCTAGGAAGCCTGCCTGATCGGGCGGCTTGGTCAGAAACAGATGGGAAGCGGGCACTACTCACGGTCACAGCGGTCATAGCCGCTGTCACCAGGAGTGGGAGCGCCAGAGCCCAAGGAGCCTTGCAGAGGTCCGACGGCTTCCCCACTTCTGACCAAGTGTCTGCCGGGTCAGACAGCGGCCAGGTGACATGCCCGGAGGGGCTGACGGAGGATGTGGCAGTTTCGTCGATTCTGGCCACATCAAGTCAGGAATTTCAGGCTGCGTTGGAAGCAGACGACAGCCTGAAAGCTCTCAAGGAACAGTCGGCACAGCCTCCCATGGAGTCAGACTGCGAGCGTGTGGTCTGGGACCAGGGACGGCTGTACCGGGTAACGGTCCAGCAGGGTTCACCAGAGGCGTGGCCCAGGGACCGACAGTTAGTGGTACCCTATCCGTTCAGGGCGGAATTGTTGCGGATCGCACACGAGATTCCGATGGCCGGACACCTAGGGATCGCTAAAACCAAGGCCAGGATAGCTCAGCATTTCTACTGGCCTGGGATGGGAGCCGCGGTGGGTGCCTACTGCCGTTCGTGTGACACCTGTCAGAGGGTGGGGAAGGCGGGGCCGCTCCCCAAAGCCCCACTGGTAACTCTGCCAATCATCGAAGAGCCTTTCTCGAGGGTCGCTGTGGATCTTATTGGACCTCTGTCCACACCCAGCCACCCCGGGAAATGCTTCATACTCACGGTAGTGGACTATGCCACCCGGTACCCGGAAGCGGTAGCTTTGTCGTCCATTCGGGCCGACAAGGTGGCTACCGCCTTACTGGAGATCTTCTCCAGAGTGGGTTTCCCCCAGGAAATGCTCACCGACCGAGGACCCAGTTCATGTCGCGGCTGATGGAGTCCCTCTGTAAGCAAATGCAGGTGCAACATCTGGTGGCCAGCCCGTATCACCCACAGACTAATGGCCTGTGTGAGCGGTTCAATGGCACCTTAAAGCAGATGCTTAAGATGTTGGTCGACTCCCACGGGAGAGACTGGGAGCGTTACCTCCCACACCTCCTATTTGCTTACCGGGAGGTTCCGCAGGCCTCAACGGGGTTCTCCCCCTTTGAGCTCCTGTACGGGCGACGGGTACGGGGCCCCCTGGCTCTGGTGAAGGAAGCATGGGAAGGGGATTTGGCCACCCCCGAGGTGTCGGTCATCGAGTATGTCGTGCGCCACCGGGACAGGATGATGGCCTTGGCAAAGCTGGTGCAGGACAATATGGCCCAGGCCCAGGCCGACCAGAAGCGGTGGTACGACCAGAATGCTTGTGAGAGGACCTACCAGGTGGGTCAAAAGGTGTGGGTACTGGTCCCCGTACCACAGAACAAGCTTCAGGCAGCCTGGGAAGGTCCCTACTTCGTGCACCAGAAACTCAACGCAGTCACCTATCTGGTCACCCTGGATCACGCCCGTGGAAGGAGGAAGGCCTTCCACGTGAACATGATGAAGGCTCATCATGAGCGGGAAGCGACTGCCCACCCAGTGTGCAACCTTCCCGAGGAAGGAGAGGTAGAAACCCTCCTGGATCTGCTCACCCAAGCCAAGGCGGGTGGGTCCATCGAGGATGTGGGGGTTGGCCACCAGCTCACGGAGGACCAACGGTCCCTGCTGGGGACCACCCTGCACCCCTTCCGGGGGCTGTTCATCAGCCTGCCCGGAAGGACTGAGATGGCTGTCCACGACGTGGACACTGGCGATCACCCGCCGATCCGGCGTTCAGCATATCGGGTCTCTTTAGAGGTGCAGGGAAACATGCGCCAAGAGATAGACGAGATGCTGAAGCTGGGGGTGATCCAGGCATCCAGCAGCGCGTGGGCCTCGCCTGTAGTCCTCCTTCCAAAACAGGACCGAACTACACGGTTCTGCGTGGACTACCGGGGGCTCAACGCTGCGTTCCCCATACCGCGCATCGATGACCTGCTCGATCGGATGGCCGGGGCTAAGTACCTGACCATCATGGATCTGAGCCGGGGGTACTGGCAGATTCCTCTGACCCCTGCGGCAAGGGAACGCTCTGCCTTTATCACCCCTTTTGGACTGTACGAGTCCACAGTGATGCCATTCGGCATGAAGAATGCCCCTGCCACTTTTCAGCGGATGGTCAATACGCTGCTTGAGGGACTTGAAGGGTATGTGGCTGCGTACTTGGACGATATTGCAGTCTTCAGTCCCACTTGGGAGGATCACCTAGAGCACCTGCGGCAGGTGCTCGGTCGGATCCACCGGGCAGGCTTGACCATCAAGCCGGAAAAGTGCCAGCTGGGCATGAGTGAGGTCCTCTACCTGGGTCACCGGGTAGGCGGGGGGGTTCTGAAGCCAGAACCTGGGAAAGTGGATGCCATCGCATCCTGGCCCACTCCTAGGACCAAAAAGCAGGTGATGTCCTTCTTGGGGACCGCCGGGTACTATAGGAGATTCGTCCCACACTATAGCACCCTGGCCAAGCCCCTGACGGACCTCACCAAGAAGAAGCTGCCCGTCGCAGTCGACTGGACAGTCGTCTGCGAGACAGCTTTCGGGGCACTCAAGGCCGCCCTATGTAGCTCCCCTGTACTGCAAGCTGCCGACTTCGACCGGCCGTTTGTGGTACAGACCGACGCCAGTGACTTTGGCCTCGGTGCTGTGCTAAGTCAGGTCAACACGACAGGCCAGGAACATCCTGTCTTGTACCTGAGCAGGAAGCTACTGCCCCAGGCGGTGGCTTACTCCACGGTGGAAAAAGAATGCCTGGCAATTGTATGGGCCCTGCAGCGTCTGCAGCCCTACTTGTATGGGAGCCATTTCACCGTGGAGACGGACCACAACCCCCTCAGCTTTTTACACACGGTCTCTGGGTCGAATGGCAGGTTGCTACGCTGGAGCCTCGTCCTCCAGCAGTACCACTTCTCCATTCGCCACAGAAGAGGCTGTGACCATGGTAACGCTGACGGGTTATCCCGGCAAGGGGAGGGTGCAGAAGGACGCACAGGGGAACACAGGAATGTGCTACCCCCTCGCGCCCTCGTATAGGGGGAGGTGTGATGAACCCGTAGCCGCCATCTTGGTAATGATAAATCATATCCAGGGATGGCCACACTTCAGCAGCCCCCACCCTTGGGACCTTCTGTTAAAACGTCAACTAGATAGTTTCCCCCATCCAGGCTCCTGTGAGATAAGAAGCCCCAGGGCCTACTTAACACTTGAATGCTAGGAGCTTCAAAGACTTCGAGAGGAAACACAGCCAGCAGGGGGGGGGTGCTTCGTCCATCTGTAACTGACCATTTGTCCCATAGTACTAGTTTCTTTGTCTGTCGCAAGCATGGAGGCATAAGATATAGAAACATGAATAGTACACGCATGTTGCGTGGGATGGGCCAATAAAAAAATATCACGGCGTCCCGGAGCCATTGCGCACACAAGCCTCCGTGGTAGACGTTTGTACGTGCTCTGGAAGCCAAGATATAGCGCTGAGCCATTCCTGAGGACCGTATGGTATCATAATTGATATCAAAAGGTCGGCTACGGCGGCCCGAATCCATGGGAACCCCTGGGGGTATCATGAGACCATCCCAGAAGAAGTTATTGTGTTCCGTAGAATTTGGGCTTCTGATCGAAGTTAGACCTGAGGGTGGAGACTGAGCCAGCTGACCTCACCAGCAGTGGGCGGGACGGGGCAGGTAAGATAGCAGGACAGACAAGAGACAAGTCAGTCTTGACCCAAGAGTGGTGTGCTGAACATCTGAGCACCAGCTGAGGCCACCAAGGGGAGGAGCAGTTTGACCATGCGGTGGTAGGCCTCAGCCTGTAACAAAGAACCGTGCCTGCGACCGCAGAATCCTCTCCCTGCGTCACAAGAAAATCAAGAAACCGGTAACTGATATGCTGTGGTGATTCTGTGTGTTGTATTCCATTGTTGTATAGTTTAGCCTGACCTTATAACTGTGTATATTTAGTTGTATATCGTGTATCTAGTGTATTATTATAATCAATTACCTCAAGTAATTGTGGGCCTGCCTTTTATTCTGCATAACGAACGCACGTCCGTGTGAGCTCGGCTCAAGCCAAAAGCGCTACCCAGGGTTGGTTCCTGACCCGATATAGGCCCATTCACGGACTGGGCGTATATCTAAAATAGGGACTGGTGGCAGCATACCAACTGGGGATTGGGGAAGGCTGGTAGTGACGGTCGGAGGTTCAGATATATATATTCCTGGCGCGGCCAAGGAAGATATATATACCGCCCTCACTACAGAGGGCCCCGATACCCAGTAGGTTACAGGATAGTCTCTCTGGCGACCGCTTATCCTAGGTGCAGTTCCTTGACTGACCTGAGGCTAAGAGGGCGCTAGCGAGTTGTGCTGTGTAGTGACGTTACGGTTTAGTGACGTTGAAGGGATAACACTCTACCGTGTTCCCTGCGCTGGTTGCAGCTACCTGGCACTACTTTCTCTAGGTGCAGTACCTTTACTGACCTGAGAGGTAAGGGGGCGCCAGAGAGCTGCACCCACCGGCCGGCTTTCATCACAGTTTGGCTGGGTGAGAGGCGTCAGACCGGTATCTAAGAAGTAACACTTCTTCTTGCAGAGAGCGACATGCAAAGCACGTCAAGGTGAGGAAACTTTTCAAGCCGCAATGCTCCCCTGGGAAATATGCAAATTGTCTCTTCAGAGAGGAAGAGAACTAGAACTCTAGTGTGGCACTACCCCGGGACAGTACCTCGAAACACAGTGTCTGCAAATTGAGTTTCTGGTCTTGGCTTTTATCCTAAGTCATGTGACAAAGCTCGTTAAAGGGTCAATATTGACTTTTAGGATTGCTGCTTCCAATAGATGGCACTAGAGTTTTAGCAAAAGGGTTGAAATTTGTTAAAAAAAAAAGTTGAAAAATAAATCTAATATATAAAGCTGAATGTGTGTGTGTGTGTATGTATGTATGTCTGGGATTGGCATCTGCACCGTCGCAGCTACAGCCACAAAATTTTGCACAGTCACACGTCTGGACCCCGAGAGCGTCATAGGCTATTTTGTGAGGCGAAATTTTAACCACGCGCGTTAAAATTCACCAAACAATTTTTGCCCCTATCTACATAATGGGGAAAAAGTGAAAGGAAAGTGTTGGAGGCAAATTGACAGCTGCCACATGTGAACAAGAGAGAATTAAAGAATGAGAGCAATGGCGCCAAAGAGTATATACCGTACAGTTGCTAAGGTGGGGCCCGACATGGGATACTCATACTCACCACTCACGGGGATATGAACACACACACAAAATGCGCCACACACTACCACGTGCTTGAAAACATATACCACCCTCAGCACACACAAAACTCATCTCACAAAGATTTATCAGGCTGCCAATAGAAACCAATCACAGCTCAGCTTCTATTTTGCTACAGTTAATTAATCTGAGCTAAGATTGGTTAATATAGGCAACAAAGGATATTTTCAGTATAACAAAGCTTGTGTAAGGTAATAAGATGTCAGTTAGGGGGTGTTGGTGGAAAGGCTGATGTCAGACACATTACTTCTGTGTGAGAGGATATAGAAGCTGCCAGTTACAGACTATTTTTACCACGAAAAGAAAAGCTGCATTACGGGCCAATGAAAAATGTGAAGAGCGAGAAACAAGGCCTACACACATGAGAACAGCAGCTGCTTCCTTAAAAGCCAATGAACTTTCTGAGCAGAGGGAAGCTAGGCTTGCAGACAAGAGAACAAGAGCTGCTTCCTCAAGGGCCAATGAACTTTCTGAGGAGAGGGAAGCGAGGCTTGCAGACATGAAAACAAGAGCTGCTTCCTCAAGAGCCAATGAACTTTCTGAGGAAAGGGAAGAGAGGCTTGCAGACATGAAAACAAGAGCTGCTTCCTCAAGAGCCAATGAACTTTCTGAGGAGAGGGAAGCGAGGCTTGCAGACATGAAAACAAGAGCTGCTTCCTCAAGGGCCAATGAACTTTCTGAGGAGAGGGAAGTGAGGCTTGCAGACGAGAGAACAAGAACTGCTTGCTCAAGGGCCAATGAGTCATCTCAGCAGAGAGAAGGCCAACTTGCCACTAAGAGAATTGCTATTTCTTCCACCAGGGCACAGGAAATTGTTGGAGATTTGAAACATGCTGCCTTTTGTTACCAGTCAGACATAAACTATCAGGATAATCCTAAAGTTCAGATAGGAAAAATGGATGTGGTCTGCATGTATCACCACACACGGGGATATGAACACACACTTCCACGTGCTTGAACAGCAGTTATTAACCCGGGCGAAGCAGGGTAGTACAGCTAGTGTTTAATAAATATAGACATTTAAACTGCTTCGATGTAAACTGCTTTCATTCACAGTCTTCTGAGCTCACAGGGGTCTTCTTAATAACATTAGCAGCAGAAGAGGGAGCATGTCCAGGCAGCTGCTGCACAATAGGCAATGACGCGGCACCAATCGAAGAAAAGCCTTATTGAGCTTTTACTTTAAAGTGCAAGGCTGTGCAGACTGCTGTGGTTATCTCCCCTCAACATTCCTCCACAAGAACTCATTGCTCTGAGTGGGGGTGGGGCACTGGAAGCTGGTCAGGTTGACACCTCTACAAGAGAGCTGTAATTTAGCACATTAATTTGCTATATACTGCTTGGCTAATTCTCATCCACGCTGGCACACTCCCTCTTTCCTACAGGTTTCCTTCTGACTTCATCACCTAGAGTGAGTACAGCAGGTGAAGGAGAGAGTGTGCCACTATGGATGCGGAATAGCCCAGCAATGCATAGCCGTGTTAGGGTAGGAGGTAGAGGAGACTTGCTTCTCTTGTCAATGCTGGCTCTTTCAAACTCTGTGACATAAAACAAAGTAAATAAAGACATTATCATATCATGTTTATAGACTAATATATTGTCTTATATATGCAAACCAAAAAAGCAAAATAAAAGTATATGTATACAATCATCAACTTCTAGATAACATAATATGCTATTGGAGAAAAAAAGGTTATAGTATTGTCTTGCATGTCAGTTAATATCAATCATAATTCTCTTTTTTTTTTCGGATATAGTCTGATCCACTTGGTTGGTAGTATACAAAAAGTTGGGGGTTATTCCTACAATAGAATTGTTGAAATATATGACCAAGTAATTGGGAGATAGAGATTTTATAAGATTTTATAAGATATTCCTCAAGTAAAAAGTAAGAGTCATCTTCAGTGATTAGTGGTCTTTAATCATAAGAAAGTAATGAAATAATGAAAATATAACATAAAGAGTGAAGGAAGATTTATGGTCCATATAATAGGTTTTCCTGATGTTCATATTCTTAATGCATAGTTATAGATATAAAAATTAAATGTAAATACAATCTGCATATATTGGATAAAGTAGAGACTCACCGAATTGTAAACTATAAACAGCCTTCAATGTGGCAGTGCTGTAAAAGGCAGTATCTGCTTAATGTGGATCTCTCACAGTCTTCCATGTTCAGGGATCATTTATGCTCTCCTGAAAGCCAGAACTAATCCCGGCGTGTGACGTAATTAAGAGATGCCCATTTGGCCGCATCACTCTTTGGCATGGAGACGTATCTGAATTAAAAGCGCACATTAGGCTGCGTCATATGGGAGCGTGACCTCAGATAATGTCATCATGTGGCATTAGAGATAATGCCCATTCTGTTGCAACATAAAGGGGAGTGTATAGGGCTTGTCATGGGGCGTGTCATAGGATGATGTAATGGGAACTGCCTCACTCATTCATATCACTGTAGAAGGAAAGTGAGGAATACAAGCCTAGGTCAAATACACTGCTCAAAAAAATAAAGGGAACACTCAAATAACACATCCTATAGTGGTGGCCAAAAGTATTGGCACCCCTGCAATTCTGTCAGATAATACTCAGTTTCTTCCTGAAAATGATTGCAATCACAAATTCTTTGCTATTATTATCTTCATTTAATTTGTCTTCAATGAAAAAAACACAAAAAGAATCGTCCTAAAGCCAAATTGGATATAATTCCACACCAAACCTAAAAAAGGGGGTGGACAAAAGTATTGGCACTGTTTGAAAAATCATGTGATGCTTCTCTAATTCGTGTAATTAACAGCACCTGTAACTTACCTGTGGCACCTAACAGGTGTTGGCAATAACTAAATCACACTTGCAGTCAGTTAATATGGAATAAAGTTAACTCAACCTCTGTCCTGTTTCCTTGTGTGTACCACATTGAGCATGGAGAAAAGAAAGAAGACCAAAGAACTGTCTGTGGACTTGAGAAACCAAATTGTGAGGAAGCATGAGCAATCTCAAGGCTACAAGTCCATCTCCAAAGACCTGAATGTTCCTGTGTCTTCCGTGCGCAGTGTCATCAAGAAGTTTAAAGCCCATGGCACTGTGGCTAACTTCCCTAGATGTGGACGGAAAAGAAAAATTGACGAGAGATTTCAATGCAACATTGTGCGGATGGTGGATAAAGAACCTCGACTAACATCCAAACAAGTTCAAGCTGCCCTGCAGTCCGAGGGTACAACAGTGTTAACCCGTACTATCCGTCGGCATCTGAATGAAAAGGGACTGTATGGTAGGATACCCAGGAAGACCCCACTTCTTAGCCCGAGACATAAAAAAGCCAGGCTGGAGTTTGCCAAAACTTACCTGAGAAAGCCTAAAATGTTTTGGAAGAATGTTCTCTGGTCAGATGAGACAAAAGTAGAGCTTTTTGGGAAAAAGCATCAACATAGAGTGTACGGGGAAAAAAAAGAGGCATTCAAAGAAAAGAACACGGTCCTTACAGTCAAACATGGTGGAGGTTCCCTGATGTTTTGGGGTTGCTTTGCTGCCTCTGGCACTGGACTGCTTGACCGTGTGCATGGCATTATGAAGTCTGAAGACTACCAACAAATTTTGCAGCATAATGTAGGGCCCAGTGTGAGAAAGCTGGGTCTCCCTCAGAGGTCATGGGTCTTACAGCAGGACAATGACCCAAAACACACTTCCAAAAGCACTATAAAATGGTTTGAGAGAAAGCACTGGAGACTTCTAAGGTGGCCAGCAATGAGTCCGGACCTGAATCCCATAGAACACCTGTGGAGAGATCTCAAAATGGCAGTTTGGAGAAGGCACCCTTCAAATATCAGGGACCTGGAGCAGTTTGCAAAAGAAGAATGGTCTACAATTCCAGCAGAGCATTGTAAGAAACTCATTGATGGTTACCGGAAGCGGTTGTTCGCAGTTATTTTGGCTAAAGGTTGTGCAACCAAGTATTAGGCTGAGGGTGCCAATACTTTTGTCTGGCCCATTTTTGGAGTTTTGTGTGAAATGATCAATGATTTGATTTTTGCTTCATTCTCTTTTGTGTTTTTTCCTTGCAAGCAAATTAAATGAAGATAATAATACCAAAGAATTTGTGATTGCAATCATTTTCTGGAAGAAACTGAGTATTATCTGACAGAATTGCAGGGGTGCCAATACTTTTGGCCACCACTGTAGATCTGAATGAATGAAATATTCTCATTGAATACTTAGTTCTGTACAAAGTTGAATGTGCTGACAACAAAATCGTACAAAAATCATAAATGGAAATCAAATTTATTAACCAATGGAGGCCTGGATTTGGAGTCACCCCCAAAATTAAAGCTGAAAAACACACTATAGGCTGATCCAACTTTGATGTAATGTCCTTAAAACAAGTCAAAATGAGGCTCAGTATTGTGTGTGGCCTCCACGTGCCTGTATGACCTCCCTACAACACCTGGGCATGCTCCTGATGAGGTTGCGGATGGTCTCCTGTGGGATCTCCTCCCAGACCTGGACTAAAGCATCCGCCAACTCCTGGACAGTCTGTGGTGCAACGTAACGTTGGTGGATGGAGCGAGACATGATGTCCCAGATGTGCTCAATTGGATTCAGGTCTTGGGAACAGGCGGACCAGTCCATAGCTTCAATGCCTTCATCTTGCAGGAACTGCTGACACACTCCAGCCACATGAGATCTGGCATTGTCCTGCATTAGGAGGAACCCAGGGCCAATCGCACCAGCATATGGTCTCACAAGGGGTTGAAGGATCTCATCTCGGTACCTAATGGCAGTCAGGCTACCTCTGGCGAGCACATGAAGGGCTGTTCGGCCCTCCAAAGAAATGCCACCCCATACCATTACTGACCCACTGCCAAACCGGTCATGCTGAAGGATGTTGCAGGTGGCAGATCGCTCTCCACAGCACCTCCAGACTCTGTCACGTCTGTCACATGTGCTCAGTGTGAACCTGCTTTCGTCTGTGAAGAGCACAGGGTGCCAGTGGCGACTTTGCCAATCCTTGTGTTCTGTGGCAAATCCAAAGCGTCCTATATGGTGTTGGGCTGTGAGCACACCCTCATGGAGTTGGTTTCTAACAGTTTATGCAGACACATGCATATTTGTGGCCTGCTGGAGATCATTTTGCAGGGCTCCTGTTCCTACTTGCACAAAGGCGAAGGTAGCGGTCCTGCTGCTGAGTTGTTGCCCTCCTATGGCCCTCTCCACATCTCCTGGTGTAATGGCCTGTCTCCTGGTAGCGCCTCCAGCCTCTGGACACTACGCTGACAGACACAGCAAACCTTCTTTCCACAGCTCGCATTGATGTGCCATCCTGGATGAGCTGCACTACTTGAGCAACTTCTGTGGGTCTTATGCTATCACGAGTGTGAAAGCACAACCAACATTCAAAAGTGACCAAAACATCAGCCAGAAAGCATTGGTACTGAGATTTGGTCTGTGGTCCTCACCTGCAGAACCACTCCTTTATTGAGTGTGTCTTGATAATTGCCAATAATTTCTATCTATTGTCTATTCCATTTGCACAACAGCAAGTGAAATTGATTGTCAATCAGTGTTGCTTCCTAAGTGGACAGTTTGATTTTACAGAAGTTTGATTTACTTGGAGTTATATTCTGTTGTTTAAGTGCTCCCTTTATTTTTAGGAGCAATGTATATAGTCTTTTACTACTGCGATTAGTGATGGGTGAGCACTAAAATGCTCGGGTGCACGATGCTCGGGTCAAGCAAGTTGGAATGCTCAGGTGCTCGACAAGAGCAACGAGCCCAATGCAAGTCTATGGGAAACTCGAGCATTTTTCAGACGGCTCCCCCGGTGGTCTGCAGAGGGCCTAAAAATTGCCCAAATCGATGGGATTAGTGCTCAAATGACATGGGAACAACATGGGGAAGACTACTGGAAGAATTTCTGACTCCCAGGTCACTGCTGTCAATAACGTTGTCAGAGGTATTACACCACTTCTACGGACTCACAATAAAACATACAAAAACGAAACCAAAATGGATTTTCCTGGGAAATTTGTTAAGGAACATCCTTTCCAGGGTAATGACTTGTATATAAGGCAAAATAAATGACCAAAAACAAAAATACTCCTCCACATCTTAGGCTATGTTCACACGTAGCGTTTTTGATGCATTTTTGCACTTTGGATTGCTTTCAACCCTGACAAATGCATTCACGTGAAATATCATTTTTACATTTTACAACCTAATATGGCCATGTGGTGTGTGACATATCATCAAACACATCCTGTTTCATTTATGAAGGAGGGGCTCTGAAAGTTACAAAGCCTATTTTTATAGGGCCATCAGGCGGCCTTTACTATTTTTAAAGGGCCAGCAGTCGGCCCTCACTTAAAGGGCCAGCTATGCTTTGTTGTTCCCATTACTAAAGTGCGGGTCTCCTATACTGCTATTGCGTATGCAGTGAGTGGCATGGCTGCCAAAAATTTGGACGCACCGCAATACCCCTTTGAAAATTTGGACGTACCCCAATACCCCTTTGAAGTGACTTAGATGAGGGCCTCCTGAAAACAATGTTCCCATTATAAGGAAGTGGGTCTCCCATTATGTTTGTCTATGCAGTGAATGCAAGGGTTTCCAAAAATTTGGAGGAAGGCTAATGCCCCTTGGAAGAGACGTGGAGGACAGAGGGCCTCCTGAAAACAATGTTCCCATTATTAGGAAGTGGGTCTCCCATTGTGTTTGCCTATGCAGTGAATGCAAGGGTAACAAAAAAATTTGGAGGCACTCCAATGCCCCGTGGAAGAGATGTGGAGGAGGGCCTCACAAAAAAATGTTCCCATTAGAAAGGAGCGGGTCTCCTATACTTGTAATGCCCATGCACTAAGTGTATGGACTGACAAACATTTACTCCTGGGGAATATACATGAACATACTGTATAAAAAAAATATTTTACAGGCATTATAAACACCCTTTAAAAAAATTATATGGGTGTTGCTTCACGGACCACGGTCACCCTGGTGATATGGTGGTGGAGGATGAGGAGTAGAAGGAGGACAAGAGCAAAGAGCCAAAATCAGGAAGTGTATACCTATGTGTGGGTGTGAAAAGGTGCATGGGAATACACCTCCCAAAAAGACACTGGATTTGAATTTATATTATGCTGCTATCATTCGGCGGTGAGGTATTGTACGTGTAGAAGGCGCTTATCAGGCTACTCACTACCAGTGGCAGCAAATTTTTTGAACAGGGAACCACGGATGTCCGTAGTAGGGGTACTACAATAAATGAACTAATTTATGGTTAAAAATCGCGCTAGCGGTAGTGAAAAGAAATCGGAAGCAACATCCGATACAGGATAGCTCCCCCTAGGGTAAGTTCCTAACCCTACTATCTAATTACTCAAATAACACTAATAATACTATCAACCCCATTTCATTTTAATCCTCAGGAGTATTAAAAAACCTTCTGGACCACCCATCCCAGCCACAGTATCTTTGTGGATTAAGGCCCAAGTGCATACCCGCACATCGTCACTCCTGACATCTGTCGAGAAACAGTCCAATAGCAGGTAAAAGTTTACTTCTACTATTTATAAACCTTAGACTAGTCAACTATAGTCCTAACTAAATCTCGTCTTGACTACAGGAATCAACCTACCACAGGCTCCTTACTATGCCAAACAAACCACTACAAGTGCTATAAAGAGGAATACGTCGATGAGAACAGGTAACCCAGGTCCAACCAGTATACTTAAGTACTGATACTACAATACTATACCATTGCACCCTAACACCCATTCTCTCCCGACCAGGTATTCTCCACCTTCCAAGCATCAACACCAACTACCTCCTGGCGGGAATCCGCTTCATCCTGGAAACCATCAATTAATGATTATACTATTGCCATTTTAAATATTTAACTATTTATTAAACCTACCTTTTAACCTTGTATCTTATCTAGTTTTTACTTCAACCATCCATACTAATAAAAAGGATTTTAATTCAATTCAATATACTATCATTCGGTGGTGTTGAGAAGTCTGGCCCAATCCAGCCCTTGTTCATTTTTATAAGAGTCAGCCTGTCAGCATTTTCAGTTGACAGGCAAATGCACCTATCGGTTAAAATTCCACTGGCCGTACTAAAAACCAGCTCTGACAAAATGCTAGCGGCAGGGCAGGCCAGGACCTCCAAGGCGAAGAGAGTCAGTTCATTCCACATGTCCAGCTTGGATACCCAGTTTTTATAAGGCACAGAGGAATCACGGAGGACGTGTTAGAACTCTCCTGTTAGGTTTTTCTATCTTGCTGGTCACATGACCTTTTTTGCCTATTTAATCCTGCTCCACCCTCCTGGACTTGCTGGACTTCACTGTAATTTCTACTCTTAAGCTAGCCTGGTGCTTAGTTACCTTTCTCGGTCAGTTTAGCTAGGTCTTCGGACCTTTATATTCTATGTTGTGTGTTTGTCTTTTACTGCTACAATTTCTGCTAGGAGGTGTCCAACTTTATCCCAGTCCCTAGTTCTTGTAGGGATCCCTCCCTTGCATCTATAGGTCTTTGTACAGACTAGCCGAAGACTTTAGCGGGTCTGATCGCAGGATCAGGTTCCCCGTTACATCGTAGGGATCTAGCTTAGTTCTATTGTAGGGACAGATCTCCTTTCTTTCCTTAGTGCTTGTAGCAGATCATAACAGTAAGTCCAGCCCAAAAATATCTCTAAGGAAAGACCTCCAGTTTCCATCATGGTGTCGGTTCAGGATTTGGCTCGACGCCTGCAGGGACTCTCTCTGGAGGTGGCCGAGCTCCAACAACACGTGAGTAGCTGTTCTGGAGCACATTTTGTGGAGCCAAAGGTACGTTTGCCTGACTTATTTTTTGGTGATCAACAAGAATTTTTTTTCTTTAAAAATGCTTGTTTGTTGTATTTTCGTTTGAGACCCAGATCCTCTGGTGATGAATCACAGCACATAGGGTTCATAATGTCACTTTTGTGCAAAGAACCTCAGGGATGGGCCTTTTCTCTCCAACCTAGTGATCCATGCTTTAGATCAGTGGATAGTTTTTTTTCTGCTTTGGGTTTGTTGTATGATGATCCTGATCGTGTCTCATCAGCTGAGACTGAATTGAGACGTTTGAGGCAGGGATCAGGTAATGTGGAAAAATATTGTTCTCACTTCCGTCGGTGGTCTGCCCTGGTGGGGTGGAACGATTCAGCTTTGAAAAGTTTGTTTCTTGCAGGGCTAGGTGAAAGGGATAAGGATTTGCTGATTGCTTATCCCACACCTGGAAACTTGCAGGAAGCAATGCAATTAGCTATAGGGGTGGACAGGAAACTGCGTGCAAGGGTTAATGAGAGTAAGTCCTCTGCCATGTCAGATCCGAGTCTTGAGAGGGTCTGTACTGAAATTGGAGAGCCGATGGAGATTGGGGCGATGGCACCCCGCTCTTAGGAAAAAGACCGCAGTTCTTCTGAAGGTTTGTGCTTTTATTGCGGGAAATCTGAACATTTTATTAAGAACTGTGTGCTTCGTATGAACAAAGAAAAAAAAAAGGTCAGTTACGCCCGTATAACCTGTTTAAATACTAAGGGGGTATTTCTTTCTGCTACTACTGCTGCTCAGGAAGAATTAATTGAATTTCGGGTATTTGTGGATTGTGGTTCTACTCTGAATGTGATTGATGGGGGATTCTTGGAAAAACTTAAATTAAAACCCAAACCTTTGTCATCCCCTATTGCTGTGGTTTCTGTCGATGGCTCCTCCTTGAAGAGTGTTACTCACAAGGTCTGTGAATTTCCCCTTACTATTAATGGTATTCACCAAGAAAATTTGGATTTGGTAGTGTAAAATAATTTGCCTTCTCCAGTAGTTTTGGGGTTACCCTGGTTAAAATTGCACAATCCTGTACTGGATTGGTCTACCAATGAAATTAAGTCCTGGAGCCCTAAGTGTTATGACAAGTGTTGTAACGGACGTATTGCTGCGGTGGAAAAAGGGGAATTACCTGTACCTATTCAGGATTTTTGGAGAGTTTTTTCTGAGGAGGAGTCACAAATTTTGCCTCCCCATAGAGACTATGATTGTACCATTGAATTTGTCCCTGAAGCGATTCTTCCTAAAAGTCCTTTATTTAATCTTACTATTCCTGAGAGAAAGGCTTTGGAGGAATACATACAGACCAGCTTGGCCGCCGGTCACATTAGGCCTTCCAAGTCTCCTGTGGCTGTTGGATTTTTTTTTGTTAAAAAAAAGGACAGCGGTTTACGTCCTTGTCTGGATTTTCGTGAGATTAATGAAATTACTGTACGCAATCCTTACCCACTGCCATTGATTCCTGATTTGTTTAACCAGTTAGTGGGGGCCAAGTGGTTCTCTAAAATTGATCTCCGGGGGGCATACAATTTGTTGCGCATGAAGGAGGGTGATCAATGGAAGACTGCTTTTAACACTCCTGTAGGTCATTTTGAGAATCTGGTTATGCCTTTTGGTCTTACCAATGCTCCAGCATTTTTTCAGAATCTTATTAATGACATCCTTAGACCTTTGATCGGCAAAAATGTGGTTGTGTATTTGGATGACATTTTGATTTATTCACCGGATCTGGAGTCTCATTGGCGGAGCGTACGTGAGGTATTACAGTTATTAATTGACAATTTGCTTTTTGCTAAGCTGGAGAAATGTGAGTTCGCTGTACAGAGAATTAGTTTTTTGGGCTACATTATCTCCAGTGAGGGCTTTGAGATGGACCCAGTGAAAGTTCAAGCTGTGCAGGAATGGCCTAGGCCTATTGGTTTGAAATCGATACAGAGGTTTTTGGGTTTCGCCAATTATTACAGAAAATTCATTAAAACATTTTCTATTATTGTCAAACCACTAACCGATCTCACCAGGAAAGGTGCTAATGCGGTTCAGTGGACTACTGAGGCCATTGAAGCTTTTGTGTTTCTAAAGGAGAGGTTCAGCTCTGCCCCCATCCTTATGCAGCCTGATGTGACTAAGCCGTTTTTGGTTGAGGTTGATGCTTCTTCTGTGGGGTTCGGTGCGGTGTTGTCTCAGAAAAACAAGGATGGAGTACATCCCTGTGCTTTTTCTTCAAAAAAATTTTCTGAGACTGAACTTAATTACGATATTGGTAATCTGGAATTGCTGGCTATTAAACTCGCATTTGAACACTGGCGTCATCTCTTGGAAGGTGCTGAATTTCCCATTCAGGTTTTCACTGATCATAAAAATCTGATCTATCTTGATGCTGCCAAGTGCTTGAATGCCCGTCAGGCTAGGTGGGCACTTTTTTTCTCGCGGTTTAATTTTTCCGTTACTTACATCCCGGGTACTAAGAATGTTAAAGCTGATGCTTTGTCTCGCAGCTTTTCTCCCATGGTCGGTGCTGAGGAGGAGGAGAGCATTTTACAAGAAGGTGTTGTGATTTCTGCATTGGACTCCGTTTTGGAAGATGAGATTCTTAAAGCACAGGAGAATGCCCCATCTAACACTCTCCATGGGAGGTTGTTTGTGCCTAGGACCTTTAAGAGAGATTTGTTTGTTGAGTGTCATGAGTCTCGGTTGGCAGGTCATCCAGGAATTTCTGAGACCAAGAGACTTGTGGGTCGCAGTTTTTGGTGGCCTGGATGGCAGAAGGTAGTCATTAAGTGGGTGCATCAATGTACTGTGTGTGCTAGATCTAAGTCTTCACATACTCCTGCAGCAGGGTTGCTTTGCCCTCTGGAGGTTCCTAGTGCACCTTGGACACATCTGGCTCTGAACATTATTACTGACCTTCCCCCCTCTGAGGGTTTGACAGTCATCTGGGTGGTCGTGGACCGTTTTAGCAAGATGTGTCACTTGGTTCCTTTCATCAAACTGCCCTGCGCTAAGACACTCGCTAAGGCCTTTGTCAAGGAAATTGTCAGACTACATGGCGTTCCTACTGACATTGTTTCGGATAGGGGACCTCAGTTCGTGGCTCGCTTTTGGCGTGCTTTTTGTGACAGGTTGGGAGTTCATTTGTCGTTTTCATCCGGATATCATCCTGAGTCTAATGGCCAGACAGAAAGGAAGAATCAGGATGTTGAGCAGTTCTTGCATTGTTTTGTGGCAGACAATCAGGAGGGGTGGTCTGAGTTTCTGCCACTTGCTGAGTTTGCTCTTAACAACCATACATCCTCTGCTGGTTGTTTGCCTTTTTTTGTTGTTCTGGGAGGCATCCGTCTTTTGGGTCGTTCTCCAAATTGGTATCGGCTGTGCCTGAGGAGGAGAGTTTTTCTGGTGATTTGGAGAGAGTTTGAACGGATGTGCGTGGTAATCTTCAGGAGGCTAACAAAAAATCTAAGAGGTACTTTGATAGAAAATGGCAAGAGGTTTTGTTTGCTATTGGTGACATGGTTTGGTTTTCCTCTAAGAATCTGTGGTTGAGGATTCCTTCTAAAAAATTGGGTCCCAAGTTTGTAGGGCCCTTTAAGGTGCTTCAGGTAGTTAACCAATCTGCTGTTAGGTTGGAGGTTCCTACCTCCTGGAAGATTAATCCGGTGTTTCATGTTTCTCTGTTGAAAAGAGCTTATGTGTCGGATGGAGAGGGCTCTGCCACTGTTCCTCCAGTGGTGGAGGACGGGGAATACGAAATTTCCCGCATCCTAAATTCTAGACCGTATAGAGGGAGTTTGCAGTATCTCGTCGCTTGGAAGGGTTTCGGACCCGAGGATAACTCATGGGTGAGGGCGGATGATGTTTCTGCTTCCAGACTTGTCAGAGCGTTTCACAAGAGGTTTCCTGATAAGCATGGGCCTAGGGGATCCGGAGGATCCTCATAGAAGAGGGGGCACTGTTAGAACACTCCTGTTAGGTTTTTTCTATCTTGCTGGTCACATGACCTTTTTTGCCTATTTAATCCTGCTCCGCCCTCCTGGCCTTGCTGGACTTCATTGTAATTTCTACTCTTAAGCTAGCCTGGTGCTTAGACCTTTCTCGGTCAGTTTAGCTAGGTCTTCAGACCTTTATGTTCTATGTTGTGTGTTTGTCTTTTACTGCTACAATTTCTGCTAGGAGGTGTCCAACTTTATCCGAGTCCCTAGTTCTTGCAGGGATCCCTCCCTTGCATCTATAGGTCTTCGTACAGACTAGCCGAGGACTTTAGCGGGTCTGATCGCAGGATCAGGTTCCCCGTTACATCGTAGGGATCTAGCTTAGTTCTATTGTAGGGACAGATCTCCTTTCTTTTTTTAGTGCTTGTAGCAGATCATAACAGGACGTTTGTATGGTCAGCAAGGTACTTCCTCAGCATCTTCCCAAACTTTGCAGTCCTTGTGAGAGTACCCCGTGCCTCAGGGCCTGTGCTATGGAAGGGGCTGAGAAAAGTCTCCCAGAACTATGACAGTGTTCCCCTGCCTCCCCTTGGAGTTGTGTCTCTCTCACCTGTACTCCATGGTTGTCCAACGAACTGTGACCTCTGACGCCAGCGTTTTCAGATGGGAATTTTTTTAATAATTCCGCAACAAGGGCCTTCTGGTACTGCCCCATTTTTGTAGACCTGTCCACCTCAGGAATAAGAGATATAAAGTTCTCCTTGTAGCGTGGGTCTAGAAGTGTCATCAACAAGTAATGACTGTCACCCAAAATTTTGAGAACGCGAGGGTCACGGGAAAGGTAGCGTAACATAAACTCAGCCATGCGTGCCAGACTGCTAACATCAAGACTTCTGTGTCCTCACCAAGAGGAGGACTGAAAATGCTCTCCTCCTCCTCCTCCTCTCTGTCCTCAGGCTATCCACGCTGAACAGACGCTATGACAGTTGTGCAGGTAGTACTGTCTATAGCGTATGAAACTAGCTCCTGTTCTTCCTCCTCCTCCTCCTCTTCCTCATTGTCACCCAATCCACGTTGGGATGAGATGATTACTGGGCTGTGTGTAATCACCCTGTATGGTTCCTTGCTTCATCTCATCGTGCTCCGCCTGCAGTGCATCCTCTTTGATTGTGAGCAGAGAGCGTTTCAGAAGACAAAGAAGTGGGATGGTGACACTAATTATGGCGTCATCACCGCACATCATCTTGGTAGAGTTCTCAAAGTTTTGGAGGATGGTACATATGTCTGACACCCATGTCCACTCCTGAGGTCTTATGTGTGGAGTCTGACCTGAATTCCGATGGCCTTGTTGATGCTGGTAGTCAACAACTGCTCTCTTTTGCTCACAAATCCTTCCCAACATCTGCAGTGTAGAGTTCCAATGTGTGGGGACATCACACACCAGTCAGTGAGCCGGAAGCTGCAAACGCTGCTGAAGCACAACAAGGGAGGCGGAAGCTGAGCTGACTTTCTAAAATGGGCAGACAGGCAGCGTACTTTGACAAGCAGATCCGGCAGCTCTGGGTAGGTTTTGAGAAACCTCTGAACCATGGGGTTAAGCACATGGGCCAGGCATGGTACATGTGTGAGCTCTCCTCGCCTCAGAGCAGCCACCAGGTTCCAGCCATTGTCACACCCCACTATGCCTGGCTGTAGGTTCAGCGGTGTCAGCCACAGATCTGCCTGCTCTTTCACAGCTGTCCACAACTTTTCAGCATAGTGTGGTTTGTCACCTTAGCATATTAGCTTCAGCACAGCCTGTTGCCGCTTGGATGCGGCAGTGCTGCAGTGCTTCCAGCTTGTGACTGTTGTGGTCATTTTGATGATGGAGGCTGAAGAGAAGGAGAAGGCTGAGGAGGATGAGGTGCAGGAGCTGTAAACTGTGGGAGCAACCCTGATTGACCTAGGGCCCGTAATCCTCAGTGTCGTGAGAATGTGTTCCATCCCAAGGTCAGACTGGGTCCCGGCTTCCACTATGTTAACCTAGTGTGCCATCAGCGAGATGTACATTCCCTGCCCACAAGCACTTGTCCACGTGTCCATGGTTAGGTGGACTTTCCCAGTACCTGCATTGCTGAGGGCACGGCTAATGTTGTGGGACACGTGCTTGTGTTATACAGGGACCACACACTGGGAGAAATAGTGGCGGCTGAGGACCGAGTACTGAGGGATGGCCGCCACCATCAGGTTGCGGAAAGCTTCCTTCTCCACGTGCCTAAAATGCAACATTTTAAGCACAAGCAGTCACGAAATGTGGGAATTTAGCAGTGTGGCCTGTGGGGTGTTGGCTGCATATTTGCGCTTGCGTTCCAAGGACTGGGGTATGGACAACTGAACCCTTCACTGGGACAAGGATGTGCTTGCTGATGGTGCTAGTTGAGAGTGTGCAACGACAGGTGCAGGGCAGGAGGCATCTTCACATGCACTATGGACAGGGGATTGGCTTGCATGCACAACAGCAGAAGAAGCAGTGGTGTCACCCGCAGACACTGTTCCTGGACCCTGGGGTTCGGCCCACAAAGTCGGGTGCTTTGCTGCCATGTGCCTGGTGGTGGTCAGGTTGGTAGTTTTGCTACCCCTGCTGATGCTGGCCTGGCAGGTAGTGCAAATGGCCTTTTTGGTGTTATCGGCAGAGTCTTTAAAAAACAACCAGACTTGGGAAGACCTAACAGTTGTACTGGCAACTTCTGTTGTGTTGGTGTTATGGGGAATAGTTGTCTGCCTTCTGTCTGCAGCCACCACACTGCTTCTTCCTGCCTGTTGGAGTGCTCTACCTCCCTCCCCCTGTGTGCAACTGTCCTCGCTCTGCATGTCCTCCCGCCAGGTTGGGTCAGTTACTATATCATCCACCACCTGGTCTTCCACTTCCGCACCCTCATCCTCCTCCTGACTTTCTGGCAATTGTGTCTCATCATCATCCACCTATTGTGACACTTTCCCACCGTCACCTTTGTATGACCGTGGCTGCTCAAATATTTGTGCATCGCTACATGCGATCTCCTCTTGCCCCACTTCAAGTGGACCAGGTGAGAGGCATGAATCTATAAATGGAAAAGTGAACAGCTCTTCAGAATGTCCAAGTCTGGGATCAGTTGTATCTGGGCACTCGGCATGGTGGGAGGAAGGAGGATCAGGTTGAGGAATATGCGGTCCAGACTACTGACCGTGTGGAAGACAGGGTGGTGGTGGTGCCTAAGTGACTGGAAGTGTTATCTGCTTTCCAACCAATTACCTTTTCACACTGCTCTATGTTCAATAGTGGTGTTCTGCGGTCCCCTATTAATTGGAACAGGAAGGTCGAGCGAGAAGATGTGGGTGATTGTTGTGGCACAATTTCAGCTAACCCACTGCCTCGTTCTCTGCATGCACCATCACCATCACCATCACGTCCAGTTCCCCATCCCTTGCCACGCGCTTTGCCCATTTTAAATGGTGGACAGTATCTTCCACGCTCACTACAAATGGCTGAATTTGGAGCGAACTTATATGTGATCCGTGTGACGGACAAACCACAGTTTTAAATAGCTGGCCTGTAGGTAACTATTTTTAATGTTTTTTTGCGTATTTTCATTGCATAAAAAATTCTGAGTATTACAGTTCCAGCAAAGTAGATCAGGTTTATAGAAATATCATGGCCAAAGTGCTTTTTTTATGCACCTGCAGTACAATTTTGAAATCCTCAGCAAGTCAATTTCTCTTTCTCTAAATAAATAAATTTTATTTATATATTTTCCCTATAGACTTCAGTGAGATTAGAAAAATCTGCAGGTAAAATCACAAGTAACCTGCACATAATTTTATTAATACAAATTTGTCAAAGCGAAATACCAGGAGGTATCAAAAACAAAACAGTTTGTTTTTAAAAACATAACATACTAAAAAGGAAAAAAAACTGAAGCTAAAAAAAAACGCAATTAAAACCCATGTAACCTAATTGGTACAGAAATGCTGCAGAACAGATGAAGCATGAAAAAAGCATCAAATCCTCATATCAAACCCACATACTTAGCCTTAGGCTATGGTCAGTCGGCTGTAGATTCTCTCATCTGAGAGAAATCGGCAGATTATGCAAATGACACTCAAATCAAACACTGATCCGATTTTGATCTGAGTGTCAGCTTAGAGTGATCCAATTCTCTTGGATGAGAAAATTGGAGCCCATTGTTAGGAGAGGATGGAGATCAAAATATCTCCATATTCTCCATTGTGTGACTGCGGAAATCAGACTGCACACAGATGTCAACTGAGTGCAGTCCAATGTTTTCCATGCACCCATAGATTTGAATGGGTGGGTATCATCTGATTTCAAAGTGAAATCGCAGCAGTGGGAAAAATCGTGCATCAGCTCTGCCCCATTGAATAACATTGATCCAAGTGCTATATGATAAAAAATGGGACAGCACACGCCCGATGTATACAGCTTTATGAGTGAGCCCTTAATGAGAAAAACCACTGATTGTATGGGCACTTGCTCATGTCATGTATTTCTAGTCATTTTGGTGTGTAGTTCTGAAGGAGCAGGCCTAGGAGAGATTATTGCTAATAAAAAATGTTCTTCCTGGAGTAAGATTATATTTTAATGAGTGCAGTAAACATAAGGATATAGGAACAAATTTACACCAGGTGGAATGTTGACAAGACCTCTTAAGTTAGCTTAAAAAAAGCAAATAAATCATATGAATGGGGTATAATTAGCACAAAAATAATAAGTGTTTAAGGGTAAGTGTAAAGATAAAAATACTTAGTAAGCAAAACACTTTCACAAATGTTATACGTGGAGAAAACAGCTGTTTGGCTGAAAAATAGCAAAATGTTCCCTTGTGAGAAATAAAAAATGTGAGGGAAATTGCTTCCAAAGTAATGAATTGAAGAAGTCAGCATGCTTTCCTCATAAGTGTTAGAAAAACAAACTCATCTAACAGGGGCTGAGTGTAGCTTATCCCGAGTCTAGGGGCCACGTATGACTGGTGACTAAATGGAGGTGTGCACTGATAAATTATCCATAAATCACACATCCAGCATAATCCCCTGCACAAATCCATGTTTCCAAAATAAAGGACAATTTTCTTGATAAAGATGTATCCCTTCCAGACAGTACTAATGTTGTAATATGCAACCATACAAATTATGATGATACTTATAAAATTGTTAACGACAGATATCTACAGTTGTTTGGGAGCAGAAGCTTTAATTAAACTGGAACTATGGGTATCCATACACCTTCGATGTTGGCCGGAAGGCTGCAATCTCTCCTTTATAACCCATATACATGAATGTTTGGCTCAGCTGAGCATGCATTGGTGTAACGGATCCGGGAGGCGGAACCTCTGAGTTACTATACAAGGGGGCGGCCCTTGTAAGGGAGCGGGTGGCAGTCTCTGGGTGAACGGACAGGGAGTTACGGCAAGTGATCAGGGCAGTCTCTGGGTAAGGGGTAGGTACGACCTGTGATGGCAGAGCCTCCGGGTAGGCTAGCAGGCAGATGGTAGATGTGTGCTCCCAGGTGAGCAAGCGAGAGTCTCTGGAATAGCAGGTGGTCACGGCACGTGACGGCGGAACCTCCGGGCTGGCAGGCAGGTAGGTAACGGAGAAGCGCTCCCAGGTGAGCGGGCAAGAGTCTCTGGAATAGCTGGTGGTCACCGCACGTGACGGCGGAACCTCCGGGCTGGCAGGCAGGTAGGTAACGGAGAAGCGCTCCCAGGTGAGCGGGCAAGAGTCTCTGGAATAGCTGGTGGTCACCGCACGTGACAACGGGACCTCCGGGCTGGCAAGCAGGCAGGTAACGGAGATGCGCTCCCAGGTGAGCGGGCAAGAGTCTCTGAGATAGCTGGTGGTCACAGCACGTGACAACGGAGCCTCCGGGCTGGCAAGCAGGCAGATAACGGAGAAGCGCTCCCAGGTGAGCGGGCAAGCTGGTCCATAGACAGACTGACCGGAGTAGTAAGGCAGACCGTCGGACCTCAGGCAAGCAGGCAGGTAGCTGATATGCGCTCCCAGGTGAGGGGGCAGGCTGGTCCTTTAGACAGACTGACAGGAGTAGTAAGGCAGACCGTCGGACCTCAGACTGGCAGACAGGTAACAAGTTTTCAGGCAGGAATCAGGCAGGTAACTGGCAGGTAACTAGCAGGAAACTGGCTGGAAACTGGCAGGAAACTGGCAGGTAACTGGCAACGGGACCTGAGGGCTGAAGCACAGGTGAGACACAGGTGCAAACAACATTGCTCGGGCACCTCCATTTTGGAGGAGGTGCCTTATATATGATGAAGTCCTCCGGCCATTGGCCGGGGACTCCTTAGGACGGCGAGCGCGGCCCCTTTAAGAGGAGGGGAGCGCGCGCGCGCGCGCCCTAAGCACAGGGGCCGGGAAGGAGCGCGCGCTGAGAGCAGAGCGGGAGGAGGACGCCGGGAAGGAGCGCGCGCTGACAGCAGAGCGGGGAGAGGACGCCGGGCACGGAGCAGAGCGGTGAGGGGAGCAGCGTCCCTGCCTAGCAGAGGGCAGGGACGCCAGCGCTACAGTACCCCCCCCTTTAGGCCCCCCCTTTTTTAGGCCAGACAGAAATTTAGCTAGGATGAGAGGGGCATGGATGTTTTCCCGGGGCTCCCACGTTCTCTCCTCAGGACCAAACCCCTTCCAATCTACCAGAAAAAAGGTCTTTCCTCTTACCCTTTTGGTGGCAAGAATGTTCTCTACCTCAAACTCGTCCTCAGCAGAAACCGGAGCAGGAGGCGTACCTGTAGACTTGGAAAAAGAGTTAAGCACCACAGGTTTGAGGAGAGACACATGGAAGGAGTTAGGGATCCGTAAGTTGGCCGGGAGTTTCAATTTATAGGCCACCGGGTTGATCTGACTGATGATCTCCAGTGGACCGATGAACCGAGGCCCTAACTTATAGGAAGGGATCTTGAGCCGGACATATTTGGACGAGAGCCAGACTTTATCCCCAGGGCGGAATTGAGGAGGGTCCAGACGTTTTTTGTCAGCGTGTCTTTTCATACGCTCGGATGACAGAAGGAGTGCGGACCGGGTACTCTCCCATATGGAGGAAAATTTGTTAACAAGAGATTCCGCAGCCGGATTGTCCGCCGAGGTGGAGACGGGAAACGGGATCCGAGGATGCTGACCGTAGACTACAAAAAACGGGGATTTGGAGGAAGACTCGCTCTCGTGATTGTTGTACGAGAATTCGGCCCATGGCAGGAGATCCACCCAGTCAGAATGGTGGGCATTAACGAAGTGCCGAAGGTAACTGGTCAGGTTCTGATTGATCCGCTCCACTTGACCATTAGACTGTGGGTGGTAAGCGGAGGAGAAGTCCAGGGTGACGTCCAGCAATTTACAAGTGGCTCTCCAGAAACGGGAAGTGAACTGTACCCCACGATCCGACACGATGTGACGGGGCAGGCCATGAAGACGGAAGATGTGGCGGATAAAGTCTTTAGCCAGCTCGGGTGCAGACGGAAGACCTGGCAGTGGAATGAAGTGAGCCATCTTGGAGAAGCGGTCAGCGACCACCCAAATGACCGTACAACCGGCAGAGACGGGCAGATCAGTAATGAAGTCCATCGCTATATGCTGCCAGGGGGCAGCAGGTACTGGCAGAGGTAGGAGGCGGCCGGCCGGCAGGTGTCTCGGAACTTTGTTGCGGGCGCAGGACACACAGGCAGAAACAAAGTCTATTACATCCTTGTGCAGGTTAGGCCACCAGTAGTGCCGGGTAATAAGCTGGAGGGTCTTTTTCTGACCGGCGTGGCCAGCTAGTTTAGACGAATGACCCCAGTGTAGGATCTTCTCCCGATCAGGTACTGGTACGAACGTCTTACCAGGAGGAAGACGATTTAGACTCACGGGAGCCACCTGCATTACTCTGGCGGGATCGATGATATGTTTCGGATCCTCCTTGAGATCAGACACCAGAAAGGACCGAGGCAAGGCGTCCGCCTTGACGTTTTTGTCAGCCGGGCGAAAATGAAGGACAAAATCAAAACGAGCAAAAAACAAGGACCACCGGGCTTGGCGCGGGTTAAGTCTCTGGGCATGCTGGAGGTAAGCCAAGTTCTTGTGGTCAGTGTAAATTATTACCGGGTGAAGAGCCCCCTCGAGCAGGTAACGCCACTCCTCCAATGCCAGTTTGATGGCCAATAACTCTCGGTCTCCTATGGAATAGTTGCGCTCAGAGGAGGAGAAGAGTTTAGAGAAGAAGCCACAAGTTACCATCCTCCCGGAAGATGATTTTTGAGTAAGTACCGCTCCGGCTCCAGAGGAGGAGGCGTCAACTTCCAGGAAGAACTGCTTGTTGCCATCTGGGCGATGCAGCACCAGGGCGGAAGAGAAGGCCTGTTTAAGGGAAAGAAAGGCCTCCTCTGCTTCGGGTGGCCACTCTTTGGGATTAGTACCTTTACGGGTGAGCGCAGAAATTGGGGCCGTCCGGGAAGAGAAGTATGGTATGAAGAGGCGGTAGTAGTTGGCGAAGCCCAGGAATCGCTGAATGGCCTTCAACCCCTCCGGTCGGGGCCATTTCTCGATGGCAGACAGTTTCTCAGGATCCATTTGTAGGCCGGTCTGAGAGATAATGTAGCCCAGAAACGGAAGCGAGGTCTGCTCAAAGAGGCACTTCTCAAATTTAGCGTAGAGATGGTTCTGCCTTAGCCTGAGCAGGACCTGACGAATGTCCCTCCGGTGAGTCTGGAGATCCGGAGAGAAGACCAAGATGTCGTCCAGGTACACCACTACGCAGGAGTAGAGAAGGTCCCGGAAGATGTCATTGACCAACTCTTGAAAGACGGCAGGAGCGTTACAGAGACCAAAGGGCATTACCAGGTATTCATAGTGGCCGTCCCGGGTGTTGAATGCCATCTTCCATTCATCCCCCTGACGAATACGAACCAGGTTGTACGCCCCACGAAGGTCCAGTTTGGTGAAGATCCTAGCCCCCCTCAGATGATCAAATAATTCTGGAATGAGCGGAAGGGGGTACTTATTCTTCACCGTGATCAGGTTTAGGCCTCTATAGTCTATACAGGGACGGAGAGAGCCGTCCTTCTTTTTGACGAAAAAGAAGCCTGCTCCCGCCGGGGAGGTAGATTTCCGGATGAATCCTCTGGCCAGATTCTCCTCAATATATTCGGACATTGACCGGGTCTCAGCAGCGGATAAAGGATAGATACGCCCACGGGGAGGAGTAGTACCGGGTAGCAGATCGATGGGACAGTCGTATGGTCTATGTGGTGGTAATGTCTCTGCCTCCTTTTTATTAAAGACATCTGCATAAGACCAATAAGGAATCGGAAGTCCAGGTAGATTAGCTGGGGTAGGAGAGGGACGGACGGGATGGACGGGAACCAGGCAGGTTTTATGACAGTCTTGTCCCCAGCGAAGGACCTCTCCGGTTTGCCAGTCTAGCACGGGTGCATGTCTCTGGAGCCAGGGCAGACCTAGCAAGAGGGCGTGAGAGAGTCCAGGCAGAACATGAAAGGAGATACTTTCAGAATGCAGCATTCCCACCTGCAGGGTAATGGATTCGGTGATGAGTTGAATGGGGCGAGGTAAGAGGCCCCCATCCACGGCAGCGACAGACAAGGGTACAGCCAGAGGTTTGGTGGGGATGCGGTATTTCTCAACCAGGGACTGTGAAATAAGGTTCCCGGCTGCTCCAGAGTCAAGTTGGGCTAGTTCGAAATAACGGTTGTCCCCGTAGATGATCGAAACTGACAACAGCAGGGATGGAGAGGATTTATTCTTGTCTAGGTGGACCTCTCTGAGCGAACCTAGACACAGGCGTTTCCCGACCTCTCCGGGCAGGCACGGATCCGGTGCTCCTTACTGCCACAGTAGAAGCAGCTCCCCTCGGCACGGCGTGAGTCCTGACGGGTTTTGACCATCTTGGTCTGGTCGACCTGCATAGGCTCAGGAGAATGTACCTGGGGAGAGATGGAGGGAATGACGGGTTTCTGGAAAGTAGGAGCTAAACGTGGAATCCTTCTCTCACGGGTGACCTCTTTGGCACGCTCCTGGAACCGTAGGTCAATCCGGGTGGCAAGAGTTATTAAGTCATCGAGAGTGGTAGGAATGTCCCGACCGGCAAGTTCATCTTTAATACGGCCGGACAGACCCTCCCAGAAGACGGAAACCAGAGCGTCGTTATCCCAGGCCAGCTCCGAGGCAAGGGTACGGAACCGTATGGCATATTGGCCCACGGTGAGACTCCCCTGACGGAGGCGAAGCAACGATGATGCAGATGAGGTCTTCCGTCCGGGTTCGTCGAAGACTTTCCGGAAAGCCGTGAGAAAATCAGGCAAGTTGGACACCAGGGGGTCTCCTCTCTCCCATAGAGGATTCAGCCAGGCCAGGGCCTCCCCGGTGAGATGGGACATGATGAAGGCAATTTTGGCCCGGTCGGAGTTAAACTGGTAGGACAAAAGTTCAAAGTGCAGGGTGCACTGATTTAAGAAGCCCCGAGCCTGGACGGGGTCGCCTCCGAAGCGAGGAGGTGCAGAAAGCCGGGGTCCGGGGTAGGATACCATAGTATTAGTGGGCAGCGGAGCTGCCGGATTGCAAGATATGGCACTGGCGGAGGTTGTTGGTGGATCAGACAGAGTGTTCAGGCGAGTATTAACATTCCGCAGGTGACCCAGGATGGCCTCCTGTTGGGACCTCTGACGGGACAGTTCAAGACAGAGGTCCGAGAGCGAGGGAGCTTGGGTGCCACCGGGTTCCATGGCCCGAGCAAACTGTAACGGATCCGGGAGGCGGAACCTCTGAGCTACTATACAAGGGGGCGGCCCTTGTAAGGGAGCGGGTGGCAGTCTCTGGGTGAACGGACAGGGAGTTACGGCAAGTGATCAGGGCAGTCTCTGGGTAAGGGGTAGGTACGACCTGTGATGGCAGAGCCTCCGGGTAGGCTAGCAGGCAGATGGTAGATGTGTGCTCCCAGGTGAGCAAGCGAGAGTCTCTGGAATAGCAGGTGGTCACGGCACGTGACGGCGGAACCTCCGGGCTGGCAGGCAGGTAGGTAACGGAGAAGCGCTCCCAGGTGAGCGAGCAAGAGTCTCTGGAATAGCTGGTGGTCACCGCACGTGACGGCGGAACCTCCGGGCTGGCAGGCAGGTAGGTAACGGAGAAGCGCTCCCAGGTGAGCGGGCAAGAGTCTCTGGAATAGCTGGTGGTCACCGCACGTGACAACGGGACCTCCGGGCTGGCAAGCAGGCAGGTAACGGAGATGCGCTCCCAGGTGAGCGGGCAAGAGTCTCTGAGATAGCTGGTGGTCACAGCACGTGACAACGGAGCCTCCGGGCTGGCAAGCAGGCAGATAACGGAGAAGCGCTCCCAGGTGAGCGGGCAAGCTGGTCCATAGACAGACTGACCGGAGTAGTAAGGCAGACCGTCAGACCTCAGGCAAGCAGGCAGGTAGCTGATATGCGCTCCCAGGTGAGCGGGCAGGCTGGTCCTTTAGACAGACTGACAGGAATAGTAAGGCAGACCGTCGGACCTCAGACTGGCAGACAGGTAACAAGTTTTCAGGCAGGAATCAGGCAGGTAACTGGCAGGTAACTAGCAGGAAACTGGCAGGAAACTGGCAGGTAACTGGCAACGGGACCTGAGGGCTGAAGCACAGGTGAGACACAGGTGCAAACAACATTGCTCGGGCACCTCCATTTTGGAGGAGGTGCCTTATATATGATGAAGTCCTCCGGCCATTGGCCGGGGACTCCTTAGGACGGCGCGCGCGGCCCCTTTAAGAGGAGGGGAGCGCGCGCGCGCGCGCCCTAAGCACAGGGGCCGGGAAGGAGCGCGCGCTGAGAGCAGAGCGGGAGGAGGACGCCGGGAAGGAGCGCGCGCTGACAGCAGAGCGGGGAGAGGACGCCGGGCACGGAGCAGAGCGGTGAGGGGAGCAGCGTCCCTGCCTAGCAGAGGGCAGGGACGCCAGCGCTACAATTGGTTTTTAATTGCTAAAGAGGAGTAAGCTGCTTCACACCTAAGAATTAGGACCCCAATGCATGGATGAGACTACAAGCTATACACCCCCAACAGTTACATCCCATCTGAAAACAGATCAAATCAGTTTATATTCAAGACAAGTTACTTGTACACTAAAACATATTTGTAAAATTTAAATCTTTTTTTACTATTAATTTAGTAATATAACTTTATTTATATAATTATTGCTGATTCCACTCTGAGTTTTAAAATGTGTACATAATAGAAATATAGTAATACTATGATTGTTTGTATATCTATTTTAATGGTATTTAATGACTTTGAATTGTATTTTAATTAAATCATGTTCTATGAATTGATATCATTTTGCGATGTGTTTTCATGGCTCTCAAGAGGTCAGATGCTCCAAATGCGTATCAGTATGAAGGACTGTGCTCATTATATGGTTTATTACCTTTTATTAGCTTCAGAACCTTGGAAACTATATTAAAAAGAAAGACATCCATCAGTTCAAAAGAAAATGAATACTATTGCATATTGCTTTTAAATTAACAATACGTAAAAGTAAGAAAAAATTAATTTCCTTTTAGAATTTTTATAATTAGGTGCTGGACTTTTCTGGATTTCTCTTCCACTTTGCAGCAAGAATTTTTTGAACATGTTGCAAAGACAAGAATTGCTCCTCTCTGCACATTCATACAGTACATCATGAAAATTATCTGATAATTTCAAAGGTTTCAAAATTATCCTTAATTAATATATTTTTTTCATTGATATAGTCATATCAGGGACTTAGTTTTTATGGGACAAGTTGTAGGTTTGAATGACCTTTCATTTTACTATGCAATATACTTAGAAATGGGGGAAAAAATCAAATTTTGTGAAACTGTGAAAATAACACAAATCAACTATTGTTTTTCTGTTTTTATTTTTACAGCATTCATAGTAAGGAAAAAACAAAATCGAAATATGATTATCTGGGTAAGTATGAATATGATGATACCAGTTTTTTAACATTTTTTATATTCTGGTAATAAAAAATTCAGAATTTTGTAAAATAAATTGTTTTCGTGTCCACATTTTCTGAAACCCGTAACTTATTTATTTTTCCATTAATGGACCTGTATGACAACTTGTTTTTTGCACATCGAGCTGATGATTTTATGGATACTAATTTGGGGTTACATACAAAGTTTTTACTGCTTTATATTTCATTTTTTGGAGGAAGTGCATCAACCAAAAACACAAATATAGCAATTCCATTTTTTTTCTTTTTGGCATTTAAAATATGATTAAAATAATTTTAGATTTAATAGATGGGACTTTTGCAGGCATAAAAATATACATTTTTTAAAAAAAAATTTGATCTATTTTTGAACTGGGAAAAAGGGGTGATTTAAAGTTTCAGGCAAAAAAAGAAAAGGAAAAATCAGCTCACTCACCTAGAAGATCAACAGCACGGAGCCAGGAGTGCTACCAGACGAACAATGAGGAACCAGGAAGATCCAGCTGAACAAATCTTCTAAAATCCATATTTTATTGGGTCATGCAAAAAATATTTTAAAAGTCCACCTTGGAGAAGAACAGCAAATGCATTTCAAACTAAAAGTTCTTAATCATTGCAATGATTAAGAACTTTTAGTTCGAAATGCGCTTGCTGTTCTTCTCCAAGGTGGACTTTTAAAATATTTTTTGCATGACCCAATAAAATATGGATTTGAGAAGATTTGTTCAGCTGGATCTTCCTGGTTCCTCATTTAAAGTTTCAAGTATATTTTTTCATTTAGTATTTTTTCGATGTTGAAATAATTTTTAGTTCCTTTAGAGAACTTTAACCTGTGATCATTTTAGCACTTCTCCTATCGGCTGCAGTTCTATGGCTGCCATTGGAAACCAATGGCACGCAATGATGGCGTAGCAGGGGCGGGATTTAGGAGTGTAGGTTCAAATTTTGCTATTGCTAATTAACATCAACATTTAAATAGCTAATGAAGATAGGTTTGACTTTTCTATTACACACTGATATGTGCTGGGTAACACTAATGGCATCTGCCCGGTATGGAATGGTCTCAACAGTGTGAACTGTTGCTGATTTTATCTTTAATGAAATAAATCTCTTTTTTATGAATGAAGTGAGTGCTGGTCTCTTCCTCGACTTTCTGCTTTGAGCTTTTTTGACCATGCACTAAACAAGTGAGTTGAACTACAATCTTTTACTCTATTATACTCAACAATCTTACTTGCTGACTATGACTGTATTTACACAGCCTGATTGTGGCCACTAAACTACCTCTGATGGGCTTTGTGTAAGCCAATTGGCTGTTGTTTAATATACTTTTTAGACAGGACAAGCTTACTTCCATGTGCACAGAACAATTGTTAATAGATCATTTTTTGCACATAAAATACCATTGTTCTTGGCAGCACATGTTCTGTTTACACAAAACATGTGCAGCCAAAAAAGATTATTTTTAACCCCTTCACGACACTGCCAATTTCAATTTTTGCATTTTCTTTTTCCCTTGCCTTCTTCCAAAGACATTACTTTGTTTGATTCTCTATCCACATAAGCATACAAGGGTTTGTTTTTTGTGAGACAAGTTCTACTTTTGTTGTACATGAACTTCAAAACGCAAGGTACTGAGTTAGTGTTTTTTGATCAAAGAGTTCAATAGCCATCTAATTTTGTTAAAGTGTACCTTTTAATATGGATAGTCTCTAACCATTATATGTCCTACCTCTCTATGTGCCAATCCAGCTTCATTTGAATCTGGAGTAAAAAGGAAACCATACGTAGCTCGCAATTAAAACTTTGTATTGGAAGGATAGGTGGATAAGGGTGTTGAGCCTTGAAGGGGGTCACACCCCCATTATGTGCTACAAAAAAAAAGGACCTGCAAAACTTTAGTATTAAACTGGTTGCAATGTGCTGACAAATTGTGTATTTACATGTTTCTATATTGCCCACACAGCGTATTTGTTCACATGTACATTAATTTAATGCAAGAGGTCTGTGGGCCTTATTTTGCTTTTTTTGTAGTACATATGAGGGGGGTGGCCCCCTCCAGGGCTCAGCATCCTTATCCACCCATCTTTCCCATACAAGGTTTTAATTGCGAGCAACGTCTGTTTCTTTTTAACTCCCTATTCAGATGAGGCCTGGTTTGGCACATGAAAAGGTAGGCCATATAGTGGTTAAGGATGATCCAGATTAAAAGGTATACCTTGACATGGTTGGATGGCTTTTGCGCTCTTTGATCAAATATACTAAGTACCTTACTTTTTTATTATTTTAGTGGTGAAAAATAAATCAAAAGTTTGAAAAAAAAATTTGGGGGTTGTGTCACAATTTTCGAGACCCATAACGTTTTCATTTTTCGGTTGATGAAGCTGTATGATGGCTTATTTTTTGCAGGACGAGACAACGTTTTTATTGATACCGTTTGGGGACACATATGACATTGGCGCCACACACGATTGTTAGAGGCAAGTCCTGGCTGTAACATACAGCCATTAACCAACAAGGATTCAGAGAGCTCAACTCGCGAGCCCACTTCATACACCCGTTTCTGAATTGTGTCGTACATATACTTTGCATGTTAAGAGGGGGATAAGCAAACCTAAAACTCATGTCACCAAACAAAAAGGCTATGTGCTCATTCATCAAGTGGTTGGCAGCCTGTTTAGATAGGCCAATTATCAGGAAACTAGCATTCCTAGGAAATCGTTATTTACAATTTGCCATAAGGCAAATAAGCCCTAACTAAAGGTTCTGTGATTATTATAAAGGTATTCTTTATTATCCATTTGTCACCTTTTCAGTTTGTGTAGTTTTAAAACACAAGTTTGTGTTGGTCCTTCCTTGGAGCAATCTTTAAATAGTAGTTGGGGAGGCAGCTGATCATTTCTATTAGCAATGTTTGAGAGTTGGTCCATTCTAATCAATGAGGTGATGGTCTGAGGCCACACCAATTACTGAGTGCTTTGTGATGCTATAATCAGAGTGAGCCACAAAATAAGGTAAGTCAGTTGTTATCTGACCAGATTACTAATATTGCTAACCTTATGTACTGGTTATATACGATCAAAAGTCAGTATGAATGAGGTTGTTGCTGAAGGAGAGATCCATTACTAGAAAGAGCTCAGTGCTAAATTCCTGTGAGACATTCATCCATTAGGAGTTATTTCAAACCAAAAATATCTATCACCCTCTCTGGCTGTGAGTCTCCCCAGTTGATCGGTTAATAGTAGTATTAACTAAAAGATTTAACCCAGTATTTGAAAATTGCTTCAAGGAAGAACCAACACAAACTTTTGTTTTTAAACTGAACAAACTGATAAGGTGATAAATAGATAATAAATATTACCTTTCTAATAATCACAGAACCTTTAGTTATGGCTTATATTCCTTATATCAATTTGCAAATAAAAATCAATACCCTATGCTGGTTCTTAGGAACAATGTTTTGGATTTCATAGGAAATCTCACCCCCAATAATCAGCCAGTGTTAATGCACTCTAACATTGTCTAGTTGTTTTACCACAAGGTTTACAGAACTGCAGTAAAATGGTGATAAATATGCATGTGTAATATAGAAACATTTGGCATTACTTAGCATATTATGATATAACTAGATGGTGGCCCGATTCGAACGCATCGGGTATTCTAGAATAGGTATGCGGCCGACGGGGCGCAATTAGCAGAGCGGCGTTTAAATTTGGCGCCCAAATCGCTGATGGTCGCGTTCGGCAACCGCGACCAATCAGCAAAGCGGTGTTTAAATTTGGCGGCAATATCGGTGGGCGGCGGCCGCGACCAATCTGCGAACCGTGTTAGTGAGGACTGGAGAGCGTGTTTAAATTTGGCACCAAAATCACTGATTAGTCACGACCAATCAGCAGAGTGGTGTTTAAATTTGGCCCCAAAGTCGCTGATTAGTCTGACGGCCGCGACCAATCAGCGATTTTAGCGCAAAATTTAAACAACGCTCTGTTGATTGGTCGCGGCCGTCAGAAGCGACTAATCAGCGACTTTGGGGCCAAATTTAAACCCCGCTCTGCATCGCTCTGCTGATTGGTCGCGGTCGCCGGCCTCAACCAATCAGCAGAGCGTTGTTTAAATTTGGCGCCAATCTCGCTGATTGGTCGCGGATGGCGGCCGCGACCAATCAGCAGAGCGGTGTTTAAATTTGGCGCCAAAATCGCTGATTGGTCACGGGCGGCGGCCGCGACCAATCAGCGAGCCGTGCTAGTGAGGAATGGAGAGCCTGTTTAAATTTGGCACCAAAATCGCTGATTAGTCGCGACCAATCAGCAAAGAGGTGTTTAAATTTGGTGACAATACTGCTGATTGGTCATGGCCGGCGACCGCGACCAATCAGCAGAGCGATGCAGAGCGGGGTTTAAATTTGGCGCCAGAATCACCGATTGGTCGCCGGCCGCGACCAATCAGCAGAGCGGTGATTAAATTTGGCGCCAAAATCGCTGATTAGTCGCGGCTGACGGCCACGACCAATCAGCAGAGCGTTGTTTAAATTTTGCGCCAATACTGCTGATTGATCTCGGCCAGCGACCGCGATCAATCAGCAGAGCGTTGTTTAAATTTGGCACCAATCTCGCTGATTGGACGCATCTGCCGTAAGCGACCAATCAGCAGAGCGTTGTTTAAATTTGGCACCAAGCTCGCTGATTGGTCGCGGCTGGCGTCCGCGACAAATTAGCACAGCAGTGTTTAAATGTGGCGGCAAGATCGGTGATTGGTCGCGGCCGCTATTTAAATGTGGCGCCCAAATCGGTGATTGGTCGCGGGCGGCGGCCGCGACCAATCAGCAGAGCGGTGTTTAACTTTAGCGCCAAGATCACTGATTGCTCGCGTGCGGAGAGCGTGACCAATCAGCGAATCGTATTGGTGAGGAGCGGGGAGCGGAATCGTATTAGTGAGGACCGGGGAGCGCCGCTGCCTGTGCAGCTACTTCCGCTGCGAGAACCCGGGACATGAGCGACTACTCGCAGCAGAAGTATCCCGACCCGCAGCGCCGCTCCCCGGTCCTCCCTTTACACCCTAACCGCTGATGTCCCCACAGTATCCGCATGGTGTTACAAAGGTCCGGACATTTGTGTTAAAAATCGCTGATTGGTCGCTGGCGCTGACCGCGACCAATCACCGATTTGGGCGCCAAATTTAAATATCGGCCGCGACCAATCACCGATCTTGGCTCCACATTTAAACACCGCTGTGCTGATTGGTCGCGGCCGATATTTAAATTTGGCACCCAAATCGGTGATTGGTCGCCGGCAGCGCCAGCGACCAATCAGCGATTTTTAACACAAATGTCCGGACCTTTGTAACACCATGCGGATACTGTGGGGACATCAGCGGCTAGGGTGTGAAGGGAGGACCGGGCAGCGTCGCTGCGGGTCGGGATACTTCTGCTGCGAGTGCCCGCTCATGTGCCGGGTTCTCGGAGCGGAAGTATCCGCACAGGCAGCACCGCTGACATCCATGCGGCTAGGGTGTGAAGGGAGGACCGGGGAGCGGCGCTGACATCCAATTGGTTGCGGCCGCTATTTAAATCTGCCGCACAAATCGGTGATTGGTCGCTGTCTTGGCCCGCGACCAATCACTGATCTTGGGGCCAAAGTTAAACACTATTGTGCTGATTGGTCGCGGACGCTGACCGCGACCAATCACCGATTTGGGCGCCAAATTTAAATATCGGACGCGACCAATCACCGATCTTGGCTCTACATTTAAACACCGCTGTACTGATTGGTCGCGGCCGATATTTAAATTTGGCACCCAAATCGGTGATTGGTCGCGGGCAGCGCCAGCGACCAATCAGCGATTTTTAACACAAATGTCTGGATCTTTGTAACACCATGCGGATACTGTGGGGACATCAGCGGCTAGGGTGTGAAGGGAGGACCGGGGAGCGGCGCTGCGGGTCGGGATACTTCTGCTGCGAGCTGTCGCTCATATCCCTGGTTCTCGCAGCAGAAGTATCCGCACAGGCAGCGCCTCTCCCCGGTCCTCCCTTCCGCATGGAGGTCAGCGACGCCGGCGGTCCTTCCGCTGCTACCGGCCGGGAGATGAGCGCCTCGCGCCCCTCATCTCCCGGCTGCATCTCCGTCCCGCAGATGGGTCCGGCGGTCGGGTTCCTTCTGCTGGTACCGGCCGGGAGATGAGCGCCTCGCGCCGGTCATCTCCCGGCTGCATCGCCGCTCAGCTCCGTCCCGCAGATGAGCCGCTAACGGCCGCCATCTTTTTTCAGAAATCCAGCGGCGCTGATTGGCCGCTGGCGGACCAATGAGCGACGCGGGATTTCCTGGACAGACAGACACACAGACAGACAGAAAGACAGACAGACAGACGGGATAAGACGATTATATATATAGATAATATAAAGATCACCATTTACTTAATTGATAATCCACATTTCAAGCATACCTTATGTTTCTGTATGCCAAATCTCTGCCTCAAAATAGCAAGTTGCTGACAAATAGCACAATTTCTTTTTTTTCCTGAAACTTGATGATGTCCGAAGAAAGTGAATACTCATGTCTTTTTTGCTTATTATTTTTTTAACACTTATAATATTGTGCGTGGTTAGAGTACTGCTTTTGTCTTAGAAAGGGCTCTAAATAATCTGTGTAGATAGTCACATCATTAAACCCAAAACTATGATCTGATCATTTGTCATGTGCATCTAACAGCCGCAGGTGGATTTGCAATCCACTCACTGCTGTTAACATGTTAAATGCCGCTGTGAATCTCTGACAGCAGCATTTAACTTGCGAGAACCGGAAGCGCCCTGCTTTGTGTAGCACAAGCGAGTGGATGATTGCAACTTCAAGTCTCCTAATGAGATTACTGAATCAAGTAAAAAGTAAAAATAAAATGTTGTAAAAAAACAAAAAAAAACCCATAAAAGTTCAAATTAAATCCCCAAATTGCCCCATTCAAAATAAATCAATAAAAAATAATACACATATTTGGTATAGCAGCATTTAGAAATGTCCGATCTATCAAAATATAAAGCAAATTAATCCAGTTTTTTGCATGCTGCAACATTGCAATAAATTGCAATAACAGGAGATCAAAACATTGTATCTACCCCAAAATGATATCAATAAAAACGTCTTTTCAGCACATAAAGAAAAATCTCTCACCCAGCCCCAGGTCATGAAATATGAACACGCTACGGGTTTCGGAAAATGCCAACACTTTTTTTTCTTACAAACTTTAGATTTTTTTTCACCATTTGTGTGAGGAGCTAGCCACTTACTAAGACTAATTGGACTTTTTCCAACACAGAGCACTAGTTCCGTCAATATTATTGTTGTGTTTTATTAGTGATTTGCTTGCTGTGATTTATTAATGTTCTGCTTGCTTGTCAGTTTATGTGCACTAATTTCACTTGCAAAGTGTTCAGCTTCAAGAATCAATGTTTCCATTCAGTGACAGTAAAGGCCCCGTCACACTTAGCGACGCTGCAACGATCCCGACAACGATACGACCTGTCAGGGATCGTTGCAGCGTCGCTATGTGGTCGCTGGTGAGCTGTCAAACAGGCAGGCTCACCAACGATCAGGGGAGCAGCGACATCGTGGAAAGAATCTTTCCACGATGTCCTGCTCCTGGTTACGAGCCTGCTGAAGCAGGAGCAGGCTGGTAACTATGGTAAACATCGGGTTACTAGGGGCACACACGCTCCTAGTAACCCGTTGTTTATCATGGTTACCACTCTGCTACAGTGAGCGGGAGGTTACTGCTCACTTTAGCAGGCTCGTAACCATGATAAACAACGGGTTACTAGGTCCGCGTGTGCCCCTAGTAACCCGATGTTTATCATGGTTACCAGCCTGATCGCTGCTCCCGCTGGTCACACACAGCGATGTGTGCTGACCAGCGGGAGAGCAACGACCAAAAAATGGTCCAGGACACTTTGCAGCGATCAGCGACCTCACAGCAGGGGCCTGATCATTGCAAAGTGTCACACATAGCGACCTCGCTGGTGAGGTCGCTGTTGCGTCACCAAAAGCGTGACACAGCAGCGATCTCGCTAGCGATATCACTATGTGAGACGAGGGCTTTAGGAAGAGGAAGACATGCTGGCTGGAACTTATGTATACATAAGGCCTAACAAGAGATTGCCAAAGGTAAATGTAAATTCTATTACTCTTGTTAATATCTCAGGGGCCTTAAGCCAGTGTTCTAATAGCCACTAGTCCCATTTTATGAATGGGAACAGTGGACACAGCTGAGCAATCTTCACATGCAATCACCAGTGATGGGCTTCTGAAATAACCTTCACTCTTTAAGCTAAAAGCAAATGTTTAAGGGGGAGGGTGTGATCACTTCTTGTTTGGGGGGCTGATCCCAGGGAGGGAGGGATAAGCCACGTGTTTAGTCAGGGAGTTGGTGGAATGATGTCAAAGGGATAGGATCTTGTCTGAGGACCTGGACTCTGGATGGATCAATGGAATGTGCAGTTGAGATCAGCTGCCAATGGGCTGGATAAACGTGCTACAGTTGTGGGATCTGTGGTCAGGATTTGATAAACTTTATTAAAGGACTATTGCTTCTGGATACCTGTGCTTCTATCATTTTATCTGTCTGGAGGATCGTGGAATGTGAATACAGACTATACTGGCTGGAGATACGAAATCTGTGGGCCAACCAAAAGTTAGAAGACAGTGAGTATTGCCTGATACAAAGGCAGTGGACTACTGATCCCAGGAGGGAACTTGAGGACTGAGAGAACTGTATTTTGGCCATTTACCTGGAGTTGTTGTAAAACCTTTTGTAAGGAATAAAATATTGTTGCATCGTTAACCGGCCTAGGTGATTATTAAAACCCACAACCTCAGATCTTCACAGTTTAGTATCTGCGTACTCGTACTGACCTGGAGAATCAGTTCAGCAGGTTAGTTTTATCATTTAGTGAACATGGTAAATAAAAAACTCAAAAAACAATTGTAGAATTGCAGTTTTTTTGCAATTTCACCGAACTTGGATTTTTTTACCTGTTTTCCATTACACTATATGGCAAAATCAGTGCTGTCATTCAAAAGTACAACTTGTCCCGCAAAAAACAAGCCCTCATACTGCTATATTGACTGAAAAATAAAAAAGCTATCGCTCTGCAAAGAAGGGAAGCAAAAAATGCATAATTGCAAGGTAGTGAAGGGGTTAATTTTATGTTATGCCATACTAAATATATCTGTAATAGGATCATGTGCATGAGGTATCGGTAGAATATTAGTTCAGCCAAGTTTTATGTATTTACAGCAAAAAAACACATACGGAAAAATAGGTAGACAATCAGATAATTCACCAATGCAGAAAAATGAATGGTGTCTAATAAATTATCTTTGTTATCCAAAACATATTTGACAGCAAAATGATCAGTTAATCATTGTATATTAACCATAGTGTAATGACTATAAATATGCCTTTTTTCAAGATTATATTTTCATACGGAATGAAGACAAGACTAATAATGATAATTATTTTGATTCCGAGTTTTATACATGGCTTAGCAAAAGACAGATTCATGTCCCATTTGTGATATTTTCTAGATATTTCAAGTTGCATGTGAGTAAGTTTAAATATCTTCTTTGTCAATACTTGGTATTATTGCACAGGGAATAAACTACAATCTCCTTTTACACTTGATTGAGTTTTTGATTTTAAGCTTTTCCTTAGCAAATCAGTTCTTCTTTCAGCTCTGACAAGCACACTGCACAAGATAAAAAGTCACTTTCTAAAAGGACCTAAACGTCAAAGAAGCAGTGTATTTGAAAACGTTCTCGACCAGGTTACATGTGGATATTAACATATGTTAGGTTATATTTAGCTCCTAATATATTTAAAGGGGTTATCCACTACAAGACAAACCCTGGTTAATCAGTTTAGAGGCCCATTAACATAAAAAAAATGGATACTCACTTCCTGCAGTGACATTTTTTGATGGCAGTGCTGCTATTCCTGTCATATGACATCACAATGTTGTATCACATGACAGTTAAATACAGTCGTTGGCTGCCGATTGTCTGTAGTTCATCAACATTCTGTTATAGTGGACGTATCCTCTAATTAAATAGTATAGGTTTCAGTCAACAACAATATCATGTGACGCACTGGAAATACCAGAGCTGATGTCATTGGAATGGCGCCGCTGAAGGAGGTGAGTATCCATTGTTTTTATTTTAGATGGGGTCCTGAAATTATTAAGCTGGGGATGTCCAGTAGTAGATAACGCTTATAAGCTTTGCAATAAATAATATGCTATGCCAAGTCTTGCTCAATTTTTCAAAATTGTTTTCTTATGTAGACTTTTGTATTTCCCTACTTAATGCTCAAAGAAAACAGTAATTTAATGGGTTTCCAGTGAAATTAGCTCTGGGATACCAGTTAGTGTCTGTGCAAATGCTTGCAATATGAAAATTAGGCTGTGTGTCCCACTGGGCATAAGTAAACAAGTGCACATTCTGTGCAGCTAGAGTATGATTTGTATACATTAGGGTTAATCAAAAATTATTATCTGCTCCAAAGTAATTATGTAATTTATGCTAAGAATAGCCAATTTTTTTTTCTAAATCAGTCCATTAACCAAAAATGCATATCTAAACTACTGTTTAATTTTATTTTGTTTTGGCTCAGAATAGGGCATTTTATAAATGAAAATATTCTATCTAGACATAGAAGCAATATTGCTGAAATCTTACAACTTAAGAAATTATGTCTATGCAAAAAAAATATTGAAATATTGAATAATTAACATTTTCTAGGAATTCTTGGGGAGAAGCAAATCCCATTTTTGCAACGTACAGTATATGATCTATATGTAAACTGTGTACTGCACAAGAGTGAGGAAGGCACTTCTTAATTGGTGATGAATAAAATCAAGCAAAATAGAGTCAAAACAAGAGTCACATCTATTAAAATAAAAATGGAACTCTCTTTAAACATCCCCAATATATAGCTGATGCTTTTGTTTTATTTTACACCAAACTTCACAACCATAGAAATGCCAACCTTACAACCAAATGACCTAGACAAACTAAATACCCCCCTCTTGTCTAAGGACATTTTATCAATAATTCAAAATTTAAAAAAAAGAGAAGTCTTCAGGGCTGAATGGTTTCATTAATGAATATTATAAGATAAATGGGCAGATTATTTCACCATATTTAACGAGACAGGCTAATCAGTTAACAATTGATAGCTCTATCCTTGCAGAGATGTTAAAAGCTACCATATCGATAATCCCAAAAAATAAATGGGGCCCTTTAGACATATCAAACTATAGACCAATTTCCCTTCTTAAGTCGGATATTAAAATATTAGCAAAAATTCTCACCAATACGTTACAATCAATCATTCTGAAATGCATCCATCTTGATGAAGTAGGCTTAATTTCTGTAAGACAATCCTTAGATGCCACAAGGAGAATAATACATTTATCCACACACATAGAAAAATATCAAACACCTTCTCTGATGTTAGCATTAGATGCAGAGAAGGCGCGTGATAGAATTCATTGGGGTTACCTTTTTGCCACCCTTTGGATTTGCATTTAATATAGAGCCTTCAATTCCAATTTCAGCTTTATATACATCCCCAACAGCAAAAGTCCATGTAAATAATTTCCTCTCAAACAAATTTTCAATTAGTAATGGTATCAGAGAGGGACGTCCCCTTTCACCAATTTTATTTGCCCTACTGACACAACTTCTAGCTGAAACTATTTGTCTTAACGCTAATATAAAAGGAATCCATGTGAATTTGAGGCAATATAAGATGAGCCTTTTTCCCGATAATATTATACTTACAATCACAGACCCTTTAAATTGTTTGAGACATATTTCTACAATTCTAATAAACTTTTCCCAAATTTCCTATTATAAAATTAACCATACAAAATCTCAAATACTAAATTTTCACATTGATACACATATGCAAAACATCATCAAAAGTGAATTTCCGTTTAAATGGGAAGAAGAACATATACATTACTTAGGTATTTACATCACCAATACTAAATCTAAAATTGTAAAAAAAAGTAACAACTATCTATTAAAATCTCCAAATAGATATACAAAATACAGTATTTCTAAAATGGAATTATCCTGGATGGGCAAAATAATCTCTTATAAATCTATAATTTACCCAAAATCTTATATCTCTTTTGTTGCATCCCAGTTTTAACCCTTAAGTATTGAATTCAGAAACTTCAGTTCCAACTTTTCAGGCATATTTGATGTAACTATAGGCCAAGAGTTACAAAAAATGTTCTTCTGAAGCATAAAAAAGAGGGGGCTTTTTTCTCCCAAACCTGTTCTCTTATTACTTAACAAATTTGTTAAATCAAAGCCAAAAATGGATGCCGGAAGAGGGAGAAGCAAGCTGGGTTAAAAGCAAAAAATCAGTTGTTAAGCATTTTTTAGCAATCAATTGGAAACAGACATGTATACCATCTATTACTGAAATTATTCAAAGAAAATCTTCACATAATATGTATAAATGCAACATAGCTTTTAAAGAAAGCAATTTCAAGAAAAATATCTATAGATAGTCCCTTTGGTCTAACAATCTTATACCTAGAGTATGCATCTTTGAGTCCTGAGACATATTTTTCTTATATGCTTAAGATCTTCTCTTTTCAAATACACTTCGTTTTCATTTATTGTACAATTTAATATACTGTTGTACTTGACCTATTAGATTCTAATGTATACTGCTTTATGACTTTTATTTTACCCTTTCCTTTTTCCTGTTTCCCTATTCTTTCTCAACCCTTCTTACCCTGGAATATTTTCCCTAGTGTTTAAAATTTTTATTGAAAACTTTAATGAAAATATTTGAACAAGAGTAAGGAAAGCCATTAGTTGTGGCAAGATTCCATTAGTTCAGTAGGTGTTTTAGTAAAGTTGTCCCTATATTAGGCCCCCTTTACACATCCTGATATTTCCTGTACTGGGAAACCAGGGGAAGTCCGTGACCATGTTCCATCTGTGTGACTCTATCTGTGTGGCATACGTTTGTCCGTGCTTCCATGTGTACCATCCGTGTGCCATCCATGTGCCGTCCGTGTGCACCATCAGTGTGACAAGTACTGGAATAAAATGAAGAATACAAATGACAGATGTTTAGGTGTTAGATGTGCAAAGATAGAGAAAGCTAATAGATAGATTGATAGATGTCAGTGAGATATATATAATCCATTCTTTGCATGTGTACATTTCTGTACTTGTAGTAAATAAATGTTGTGGGGTCACCCTTATTTTTATTAACCAGCTGAGGGAAAGCAGACAGCTGGGGGGTAGTGTTATTATTTTGAGAAGGGGCCAATATCCATAAAGGTTCCCATCCTATTAATATCAGCTCACAGCTCTCGGCGTAGCCTTTACTGGTTATTAAAAAGAGGGAACCCAAAAAAAGACTTAACCATGTGTGGCCTGTTACAAGTCCGGGTGGTGGAACCTCTGTGATTCGGTGCAAGGAGGGACCAGAGGGGCGTGACTAAGTGCCTACTCGGCCCGACCAAGGTCACACAGTAGCTTAGTCGACTCCGTGAACCAGGGAGGAATAGGGCAGGTGGACCAGGTGCCACTCTGGGACCGACCTTGTGTGAGAGCAGGTGACTCCCACGGGTCAGATGGCAGGAACTGACTGGTACAGCAGATGAGCACGGCAGGAAGGCTGATGGGTGGACCAGGTAGATAAGCTGGCTGGTTCGGCAGATAGCCAGATGGGTGCTCCGGGTAGGCGAGCAGGCGGGCATGACAGGTAAGAGGCAGGTGCTCCAGGTAGGCAGACTGGCAGGCACGGCATGATACAGACAGGTGCTCCAGGTCAGCAGGCTGGCGGGCACAACTGTAGACAGACTGGAAAACAGAACTGTTAGACAGGCTGGCGGGCTGGACTGACAGACAGACTGTCAGTCAGAACTGACAGGTAGCGAGACCTGAGGGCTGGAGCAAGTGTTTAGCACATGGAACAACAACCTTGCGCAGGCACCTCCATTTTGGAGGAGGTGCCTTATATAGCCATTGGCCGGGGACTCTATAGGATGGCGAGCGCCGCCCCATTAAGAGGGAGGGAGCGCGCGCATGCCCTAAGCACAGTTCCCGGGAAGCTGCGCGCTGTGCGTGCCACAGCAGCAGGGGAGCGGGAAGACGCCGGACCTGGACCGTGGCGGTGAGGGGAACGGTGTCTCTTCTTGGCAGGAGGCAGAGACGCTGATGCTACATGACCTGAAGTAACCTTAGTGACATAACCGCTCGCAGTGTGAGAACTTTCTCACTATGCAAGCAGTGACGTCAGTAAGGTTACCGCAGTTCACAGGCTGTCTCACACAGAGGTTACTATAAGAACTGCCACCTGGGACCTGCGATAACCTTAATTATGTCACTGCTTGCCACTGCAGCTGCATTCTCACGCTACTGTCAGTGTATTCTGACTACCGTGCTGAGCGGTCACATTACTGATGTCACGGCTCAGCACTGCATCCGGATGTAGCAAAGTTGGGGATCGTTGTGGGATTGGTTTACGGCGGACCACATTGGAATATTTTTTTTGTATAGTAATAAATGTGTAAAAGAGGGTTGGGGAGTGTTTTATACAATTAAAGGACTTTTCTGTGTGTGTTTATTACTTTTTACTATGGGGTTAGTAATGGGGATGTATGACAGACACCTCTCCATTACTAACCCCTGGGTTTGATGTCAGTGGACATTACACAGCTGACATCAACCCCAAAACCATTACCATGCTTGCCAACTCACCAGGGCAAGCGAGAAGAGCCGAGGTTAAGATCCAGAATTGGTGAATCTAATGGATGCGCCATTTCTGAGGTGGCAGAGGACTGGTGTTATTAGTCTGGGAGGGGGGCAATATCTATGGCCCCTTCCCAGCCTATTAATATCAGCCCACAGCTGTCTGTTTAGCCTTTGCTGGTTAATTAAAATAGGGGGGACCACATGTCATTTTTTTGGGTCCCTCTTTTAATAACTGGTAAATGTAGACAGCTGTGAGCTGATATTAATAGGCTGGGAACTTTTATGGATATTGGCCCCTTCCCAGAATAAAAGCACCAGCCCCCAGCTGTCTGCTTTCCCTCAGCTGGCTAATAAAATAAGAGGGACCACACACCATTTATTTATTGTTTAAAGGCATAGTAATCTTAGTGTATATAAACTTTTGACTTTGCAGTAAGTAATAAAACTGCCTTAAAACATTTTCTCTCTCATTATTCTGGCATTTGGCAAATATTAAAAATTATGGTAATCCTAATTGACCTAAAAAGGGAAAGGTTTATTCTGATTTCATGTCAGATATTGAGAAAAACATGCATATGTGTCTTTTTATATAGTGTATGCAAACTTCTGGTTTCAACTGTATAATGGATGACCTAAAGTTACCCCTCCTGACTCTCCTCAGTTCATTCACTTATATGTTTGTCTTATCTCCAGCATAATCAACAACACTATCCAGTAATTATACCTGTGGGCATTTTGCAGTATTTCTTTTACAATCCATACAAAGCTATATCCTAGACAACTTTTCAAGACAATCTTTTCAGTAATTTGCCTAATAAATGTTGCCTTTTAAAAGATATTATATTACCAGAAAGTCTGCATAACGAAGAAATAATAGTTAGCAATTACATCTATTTCTTTACGAAAAGATAATAGATAAATGAGTGATAAAAGTCTATATAAGATGTATAATAATAATGTTATTTGCTCTTTTTTCACAGCTGTTAGAGACTTTCGGTATTACACCTCTCATACAAGTTTTGGTTCTTACAACTGAGGCATACCTTGAATGAACAGTTTACTACACTTAATATATATATATATATATATATATATATATATATATATATATATATATACATAGTATTGTACCCTCTAATTGATATTTTTACATCTCAGTGCCTTAGAGGGTTGATTACTGCTCTCTATATGTATTTTTTGTTGGCCCACTTTGGTTCTTCCGCAATGCTATTGGAGGCCAGGTGGAGGGGGCTAATTCCCTCATTGTCAGCAGAGGTGTGGCAGGATGTGATCTTTTTGCTTCTTGTAGTCTCGTTGGTAATTAATAAGAAGCTGACCCAGCTTTATATTATTTAACAAACTTATTTGACCCCTGTCCATTTGCACAGGAAGGGAAGGATCCCTACTGCAGTGTACCATTATTGCCATTGTACAAATAATGACTTTTAGAATCTATGCTCTTGCCCCTTTGAATCTTCATTTTGAATTAATGTTGTTATACTGTATATCCTCCTTATTGTTGATTCCTACATTATGTGAACCCAAGCTGGTATTGTTTGGATTTTTAGATGAAGAACAGTGGAGCATCACACTCAAATATTTCACAGGGAAACTTTATTTTTAGCCAGGAAAACAATTGCACTCCACTGGACGACAATTAGAAGATGGAAGGCCCTGGTTAATGCTGCTATATCCGATAAGAAAGTAATTTGTCAAAATTGAGGATACCCAGCTAAATACCACAAGGACTGTTGTATTTGGGAGGATAGTCTCCTATCTCTTGGTCCTCAAATATCGCAGTAATTTAATTCTGTAGGCTCCATTAATTGAAATCCACCATGGCTTGCATCCCTGATCATCGGTCCAGATGTCTCATTTAGCCAAAGAGTCCTATATATTTAGCTGCTCCATGTATATATTCTCCCAAGTTGTAACAGTATGATTTTTTTTTGCATCTGTGACTTCTCGATTGATTGCATATCGCTTTTGTACTATTTTATTTCTGTTTTTTTGCAACATGTTGAACAAAATTAAAAAAAAGTATATCAAGGTAAGATAAACCTGTTCAAAATAAAGAAATTGTACCTAGTGATTGCTTTGATATTAGTCCTCCAGTGAGGGGTACCGCGTATCAGAGGAAGCAGGGTTTACTATTATTTATTTCATATTGTATACAGAGATTTGGGTAAGAGGTTCCTTTTTCAGACCGCTTCCTCGAAGGCAGACATAGATTTGTGAGAGGGAGGAAGGGGACATGGGAAATACAGATTTTATTTTTATACTTTATAGTTTTCATAGTAATACAAATAGAACCAAAAATGAGGAGAAGACAAGGGCGGGAATCACAAAAATCTTAGTCACTTAAGAAACAATCATAAAAACACAATAGGACAAATAAAGGTGAGAGGAATTGACAAATACAATGTTATTTTATTAAGTTTTGATCAAACACAGAAGATTTTTTGCAGAAATTTCTGTGACTGTCCTGCTTTTTGGATTTGTCCCATATTATGAATTTGCAGATTTATGGAATTTATTTTCACTTCTGCAACAAATCTTTCATGTGTGAACATGCTTTAAAACCCAAATCAAGGTATCAAGCAGCCCAATATGTTTGAAAGTGGCATCAATAATTTAGGTCACACAAAGTCACCATTTAGTGTTGATACTTAGGGCAGGATGCAGTGTATTGGGAGTGGGGCATTGAGGACTTGGAAAAAAAGGCTTATACACATTTTCTGACAGTAATTTTCAATGTTAGTACATCCGCCTTATCAGGTCTATGTTATTTGGCTTAAAATATAAGCCATTTGTATTGTGAAATATGGTGACATATCACTTTTCAATGACAGAATATCAACAGGTATTTGCGATTCTTATATGTAATGTGTTTTGATATGGTAGAAATCAAATTAATTGTTATATTAAAGCATAGTGTTGATCCAGTTACCTGTCTATATATATTGCATTATTCACTTTTGAAATAGAACAGCCTTTTCACTATCCTCACAGCAGTCAATACATACTGCATTATAAATATTTGTAACAGTTATCAAGCTTGTTGCTACGTTTTCTCCATTTATTAAATATTTAACATCAGGATATATGAATTAAATCAGTAAAGCATTAATTCCACCAGCACAAAAGTATATATTCTGTGCATTGTGCTCACAGTTGGAAACAATTTAGAATTAGAGATGAGCGTTGTTCGACTCGAACTGTTCGCCAATCTCAAATTCGAGCTGTTTTGGGAGGTGTTCGAGCCGTTCGGCGAACACGAACGATTTGAGAAAAATTCGGCTGTTCGAGGTTATGTTCGATAACTGTTCGTGCACCAAAATCATAACTGGATTTTTTCTCAGTAATGATGAAAATTAATGTTAATACGCAGTTTGAGTGTACAGCGGGGCGGGGGGAGGGGCAGGGGATGGATCTCTGCAGGAATAATGAAGATCTCCATTTTTTTTTCTCTTTCCAGCATTTACAGTGGGGAGGTGCAATCTGTCAGCCTATCAGCAGCGCACACACGGAGCGAAGAGCTTTTTTTCACACAAGCAAGGGCATGTGTCATTGGCAGTGTATGTCACATGTCCTTGCCCTATAAGACCAAGCCATTTTCCCCGTCGCCACCATTTTCTCACTGCTGCAGCTGCGTGTTAGACGGCACCGCTGTTGCTGTGTGCGCTATACCTTGTTAATTTCAAGCCAATTTTCGCACAAATCTACAGATAGCTTGGGAGTAGGGAATAGTTGTGATTGCAGTCCTTTTAAGGACTAGGTTACAGCATTTCCTACGACTTTTATCAGGCAGGTCTGTGCTCTTAAATAGATAGATTGTGGGAGTAAAAACTAATTGTAATTGCAGTCCTTTTCAGGACTAGGTTACATCAGTTCCTATCAGTTTTTGCCAGGCAGGTCTGTGCCAGTGCTGTGCAAGTTTTTTTCACAGCATTTGGCTGAATCTAGCAAAGCTAATCCTTTTTGGCCTATTGCAGAGTGTGTTAGTCAGTGAAGTAGCCTATCTGTGTTGCAAGATATACCACCTGTGTATAGAATACCAATTTTTTTACTGCACCTAGTGAAGTAAAATCTTTTGGGCATAGCATCATTCTATTAGTCCATCTATACTGACCTCCATCAGGTTGCAAATTGAATATAATTTTTTTCTGCATATAGCTCTGAAAAAATATTTGGGCTTCTAGCAGTGTGTGGGACCTGTTCTATTAGTCCATCTATACTGACCTCCATCAGGTTGCAAACTGAATATATTTTTTTTCTGCATCTAGCTCTGAAAAAATATTTGGCCTTCTAGCAGTGTGTGGGACTTTCTCTATTAGTCCATCTATACTGACCTCCATCAGGTTGCAAATTAAAAATAATTTATACCTGCATCTAGCTCTGAAAAAATATTTGGCCTTCTAGCAGTGTGTGGGACTTTCTCTATTAGTCCATCTATACTGACCTCCATCAGGTTGCAAATTAAAAATATTTTTTTGTCTGCATCTAGCTCTGAAAAAATATTTGGCCTTCTAGCAGTGTGTGGGACTTTCTCTATTAGTCCATCTATACTGACCTCCATCAGGTTGCAAACTGAATATATTTTTTTTCTGCATCTACCTCTGAAAAAATATTTGGCCTTCTAGCAGTGTGTGGGACTTTCTTTATTAGTCCATCTATACTGACCTCCATCAGGTTGCAAATTAAAAATAATTTTTATCTGCATCTAGCTCTGAAAAAATATTTGGCCTTCTAGCAGTGTGTGGGACTTTCTCTATTAGTCCATCTATACTAACCTCCATCAGGTTGCAAACTGAATATATTTTTTTTCTGCATCTACCTCTGAAAAAATATTGGGCTTCTAGCAGTGTGTGGGACTTTCTCTATTAGTCCATCTATACTGACCTCCATCATGCTGCAAATTCAAAATAATTTTTTGTCTGCATCTAGCTCTGAAAAAATATTTGGCCTTCCAGCAGTGTGTGGGACTTTCTCTATTAGTCCATCTATACTGACCTCCATCACGCTGCAAATTCAAAATATTTTTTTGTCTGCATCTAGCTCTGAAAAAATATTTGGCCTTCTAGTAGTGTGTGGGACTTTCTCTATTAGTCCATCTATACTGACCTCCATCAGGTTGCAAACTAAAAATAATTTTTTTCTGCATCTACCTCTGAAAAAATATTTGGGCTTCTAGCTGTGTGTGGGACTTGTTCTATTAGTCCATCTATACTGACCTCCATCAGGTTGCAAACTGAATATAATTTATTTCTGCATCTAGCTCTGAAAAAATATTTGGCCTTCTAGCAGTGTGTGGGACTTTCTCTATTAGTCCATCTATACTGATCTCCATCAGGTTGCAAATTAAAAATAATTTTTATCTGCATCTAGCTCTGAAAAAATATTTGGCCTTCTAGCAGTGTGTGGGACTTGCTCTATTAGTCCATCTATACTGACCTCCATCAGGTTGCAAATTCAAAATAATTTTTTGTCTGCATCTAGCTCTGAAAAAATATTTGGCCTTCTAGCAGTGTGTGAGACTTTCTCTATTAGTCCATCTATACTGACCTCCATCAGGCTGCAAATTAAAAATAATTTTTATCTGCATCTACCTCTGAAAAAATATTTGGCCTTCTAGCTGTGTGTGGGACTTGTTCTATTAGTCCATCTATACTGACCTCCATCAGGTTGCAAACTGCATATAATTTTTTTCTGCATCTAGCTCTGAAAAAATATTTGGCCTTCTAGCAGTGTGTGGGACGTTCTCTATTAGTCCATCTATACTGACCTCCATCAGGTTGCAAATTAAAAATAATTTATATCTGCATCTAGCTCTGAAAAAATATTTGGCCTTCTAGCAGTGTGTGGGACTTTCTCTATTAGTCCATCTATACTGACCTCCATCAGGTTGCAAACTGAATATATTTTTTTTCTGCATCTACCTCTGAAAAAATATTTGGGCTTCTAGCTGTGTGTAGGACTTGTTCTATTAGTCCATCTATACTGACCTCCATCAGGTTGCAAACTGAATACAATTTTTTTCTGCATCTACCTCTGAAAAAGTATTTGGGCTTCTAGCTGTGTGTGGGACTTGTTCTATTAGTCCATCTATACTGACCTCCATCAGGTTGCAAATTTAATATTATTTTTTTCTGCATCTAACCCAGCCAATAGTTTTGGCTTAATACCACAGTTTGGCCACTGAGCTCTGCTCGGTTCCCATCCATTGTTTTTTTGTGCAAACAACTCCAGAGTTGTGAATTAGTTAACCACCAAAATGAGTGGAAAAAGGCCTGCTGCTGGTGGAAAGGGGAATAGTCGTGTTGGGAAGGGGAAAAAAGGTTGTGTCCGTTGGGTAGGTGTTAAAGCAACAGTAACATCTGCAGAAGAAAGACCATCTTCCAGCCAAACTAAAATGTCTACTTTTTTTAGCGGACAATGTGATAAGATCCCTTTCTTACGGCCACGCCAATCGCTACAAATTCCAGATGAGGCACAAAAACAGCAGGTGCTTCAACGGATATCAAGTGCTCCTTTAAGTGGGCTCTCCTCCACATCAACTTCAACATCAGAAATACTCCAGTCCTCAAAGGTGTCACCCCAATCGCACTTGCTTCCTCACAGCTCCCAAATCTCCAGCTGCCCGTCTGAGTATGAGGTAGAACAGATGGTTGAGTCTGCAGAGCTGTTTACTCATACTATAGCCTGGGAATCAGAGGTCGACTCCAGCGCTTCTGTGAATCCATATGAGGAAATGATCTGCACTGATGCCCAGAATCTTTATGAGTCGGATCCAGGACCAGACGCAGAAGGTTCTGACCATAATGTAGACCCTCATTCCCAAACTGTAACTCCTGTTGGTGGAGACAATGAGGAAGACGATGATGAGACTCAAATACCTGATTGGAGCGACAACTTTAGTTTTTTGTCAGGGCAGGAACAGGTTGGCTCTGAGGACGACGGGTGTGATAACGCACAGGGTGATGATGATGAGGTTGGAGATCCCACTTACTGTCAATCCACAGTCAGCCAAGAGATGAGGTCAGCAGAGGAGGTGGAGGAAGATGCTAGTGACGACGAGGTCAGGTTGCGCCTTCCTGGACAGAGACGTAGTACTGGAAGCACGTCAACAACTGCATCCTCAAACACAACTCTGCCTCTCACCACAAGTCGTGGTGGCTCTTCAGGTCGCATGGGTGCTAAGCCTTGCATAGCCTGGGCATTTTTTCAGATCGATAAAGATGACCCAACTCGTGTTATCTGTAACATTTGTCAGCAAAAGCTAAGTAGAGGCCAAAAAATACATAGTTTGAGTACTTCATGCATGAACCGGCACATGTACATGAAGCATAAGTTGCAGTGGGAAGCTCAGTGTGCTACAATGCGGCCTAGCCGGCCGGGCCAACCACAGTCTGCCATATCATGTGCATCCGCGGCCTCTTCATCCTCTGTGACTGGGGGGACAGCAGTCACACCTGTTTTGGGGTGCAGACCTGCCACCTCTTTACCCGCAACAGCCAGCGTGATTGGCAGGTCATTATTTTCTTTGGAGGTGGTAACACCAGCTGGTGTTGAGCGCTGTCCGACATCGATAGCACCACCTTTGGATCAAGGCAACCTAACATGTCCGCCTGCATCTTCCTCACAGACCGGCAGTTTGCCGGGGACACCCTTATCAACCCCGTCTAAGCACAATAGCCAGCCCTCGGTCCCTCAGATGTGGACAAGTAAAAGACCATTTCCTCCTAGCCATGAGAAAGCTAAGAGGTTGAATTTCACCATCTGCAAGCTCTTGGCTACAGAAATGCTGCCTTTCCGCCTGGTGGACACAGAGGATTTTCGAGACCTTATGTCCGTCGCAGTGCCCCAGTACCAGATGCCCAGTCGGCACTACTTCTCAAAGAAAGGTGTGCCTGCGCTCCACCAGCATGTCGCACACAACATCACCGCTTCTTTGAGAAACTCTGTGTGTGACAGGGTGCATTTCACCACAGACACTTGGACGAGTAGGCATGGACAGGGGCGTTACATGTCACTGACTGGGCACTGGGTAACTATGGTGACAGCAGGACAAGGGGCTGCTGTCCAACTCTTGCCGTCCCCACGAGTTGTGCGTCAATCCTCTTTATGTCAAAGTTCCTCCACTGCTTCTGCCTCCTCAACCTCCTCTCGGTCTTCCACCTGCACCCAAAGCCTGTCTGGTCATGTCACAAGCTTTCTAACTGCGCAGAAGGGATCCTGCACACCTCCTTACTATGCTGGCAGTAGGGCTCAACGTAATCAGGCGGTTTTTACTTTGAAATGTCTGGGAAATGTGAGTCACACAGCTGATGAGTTGTGGTCAGCTCTGGAGAACCAATTTCATGAATGGTTGTCTCCACTGGACCTGAAACCAGGGAAGGCCGTGTGCGACAATGCTGCAAACCTGGGTGCGGCCCTTCGCCGGGGCAATGTCACACACGTGCCTTGTATGGCTCACGTGTTGAACCTGGTTGTCCAGCAATTTTTAGCCCACTATCCCAGACTAGATGGCCTTCTGCAGAGGGCACTGTCGCTGTGTGCTCACTTCCGCCGTTCACATCCCGCAGCTCAGCGACTTACATCTCTACAGAAGTCGTTGGGCCTGCCACTTCACCGGCTAAAATGCGATGTGCCTACTCAGTGGAATTCAACTTTGCACATGTTGCAGCGACTGTGGCAGCACCGACAAGCCCTGGTGCAATACGTTCTGACGTATAGCCTGGGCCAATGAGATCCAGAGGTGGGGCAAATCACGCTGGAGGAGTGGTCTCAGATCAGGGACCTATGCACCCTTCTGCACAGTTTTGAAATGGCGACGAAGATGTTTAGTGCTGACGATGCCATTATCAGCATGACTATTCCAGTGATTTACATGCTGGAGCACATGTTAAACAGAATTCGGAGTCAGGTGGTGGCACAAGAGGAGGTGGAGGAAGTAGAGGAGGAGGAGTTGTATGTGGAAGGGCTAACATCTGCAAGGTCCAGACGGTCGGCAGCACCAAGGCGGCAGGCATGTGAGGGTGGGGGAGATGGTTTTACCAGGGCGCATGGTTGCAGCCAAACTAGTGAGGAAGGTGCAGGAGCCCAGGAAGAAGTGGAGGACGAACTGATGGAAGACTCATCAGATGAGGGAGACCTTGATCACATTTCTGTTGTGCGAGGTTGGGGGGAGAGGACAGAGTAAGGAAGCATGATTGTTACCTCGCCACCAACACAACAGGGACTTGGTGCTCCTGGATGCGCAACACACATGAGTGCCTTCTTGCTGCACTACCTGCAACATGACCCTCGAATTGTGAGAATTAGAAATAATCCTGACTACTGGGTTGCCACACTGTTAGATCCCCGGTACAAAAGTAAATTTGCAGAAATTATTCCTGCCATAGAAAGGGATGCACGCATGCAGGAGTATCAGCAGAGACTGTTGCATAATCTTACATGTGCTTTTCCACAAAACACCAGTGGTGCACGTAGTGAATCTCACAGTTCCAACTTGCCAACCGTGGGACCGTCAAGTGTTCAGCACTCAAACCGTAACAGAACCACAGTATCTGCTGGTAACATCAATTTTGCGGAATCATTTCACCACTTTTTTAGCCCATCCTTTGCAAGGCCACAGGAGACAAGAAGTCTGACACATAGTCAACGCCTAGAGACGATGGTACAGGAGTATCTCCAAGTAAACATTGAAGTCATGACTGTGTCACTGGACCCTTGCTCTTTTTGGGCTTCCAATCTGGATAAATGGCCGGAGCTAGCCACTTACGCCTTGGAGATCTTGTCATGCCCCGCAGCCAGCGTTCTGTCTGAACGTGTGTTCAGCGCTGCTGGTGGTGTGCTGACAGATAAGCGCACGCGGCTCTCCACTGATAATGTAGACAGACTCACGTTCATAAAGATGAACAAATCATGGATCCGAAACGACTTTTCTACCCCTGTGTCATCCTGGGGAGAGTAAAAGCTTGATGATTGGTTAAAATCACCCTACTAACCGTTTTAAGCTTTCAAATTACTAATCATGTTTATCTGTATCTTGGCTGGAAAATAATTTGGGCTTTGTAGCAGTGTGCAGCACTGATTCTATTAGGCCATCTATAATAAGCTCCACCAGATTTAAAATTACTAATCATGTTTATCTGTATCTTGACTGGAAAATAATTTGGGCTTTGTAGCAGTGTGCAGCACTGATCCTTTTAGGCCATCTATACTAAGCTCCACCAGATTTAAAATTAATAATAATTTTTAGCTGCATCTAGCCCGGAAAATAATTTTGGGGCTCCGAGATGCGCAAGACACATAAGTGCCTTCTTGCTGCACTACCTGAAACATGACCCTCATATTGTCAGAATTCGAAGTAATCATGACTACTGGGTTGCCACACTCTTAGATCCCCCAAACTTTTCGATCAACCTTTTCATTTTAATAAAGACCAAAAAAATGGTCATTTTTGAAATTATAAGCATTAGCAGGTTATTAGAAACTGAAATCAAACAGTTTTCAACTCAAAACTTTATTCTAGGTGATGTTACATTTTCACATAGGACCCCTTGTTCGAAAGGAGCTTCTGAACTCTCTCGTCCATTGAATTTGTCAGGTTTTGGATGGTTTCTGCTTCAATTGTTTTGCATGAGGACAGAATACCCTCCCAGAGCTGTTGCTTAGATGTGAACTGCCTCCCGCCATCATAGACACTCCTTTTGATGATGCTCTAGAGGTTCTGAATGGGGTAGAGGTCAGGGGAGCATGGGGGTCACACCATAAGTTTGTCCCCTTTTATGCCCATATCAGCCAGAGATGCAGATGTTTTATGTGCAGCATGAGATGGTGCATTATCATGCAAAAAAATGATCTTGCTGTGAAATACACGGTTCTTCTTCTTGAACCATGGCAGGAAGTGCTGTTTGAGAAAATCCACATACATTATGGAGTTCATCTTTAGCGCCTTCAGGGATCCTAAAGGGGCCGACAATCTCTCTCCCCATAATTCCAGCCCAAAACATTACTCCACCTCCTCCTTGTTGGCGCTGTAGCCGTGTTTGCGTGGGGTGTTCATCAACCAGCCATCCTCCACTCCATCCATCTGGACCATCGAGCGCTGCACGGCACTCATCCGTGAACAAAACAGTTTTGAAATCAGTCTTCATGTAATGTTTGGCCCACTGGAGCCGTTTCTGCTTGTGTGAAGTGGATAGAGGAGGTCGACAGGATGGCGTATGCACAGCTGCAAACCTCTGAAGGACCCTGCATCTTGTTGTTCGGGGGACGTTGGAGGCACCAGCAGCTTCAAAAACTTGTCTGCTGCTATGACAAGGCTTTTTTGCCGCTGCTCTTTTAACCTGACGTAATTGCCTGTAGGAAAGAGTCCTCAATTTACCCTTATCAGCACGCACACGTGTGTACTGTGAATCAGCTACATACTTCTTGATTGCCAAGACACTTCATCCTGATCATCGCACAATGTTGATTGTAGTCATGCCTTGACCTAAACACTCCACAATTTGTTGCTTCTCAGCAGCCGACACATCCTTTTTCTTTCCCATTTTGGCAGAAAATGTAGGCTGCTTAATAATGTGAGACAGCCTTCTTAAGTAGTCTTGCCTTTCATTGGACACACCTGCCAAACTAATTAGCACAGGTGTCTGCAATTGCTTACAGTGATATAAAGAGCCCTGACACACATCACCATCAATGAGTTTAACTGACAAACAAACAAATTCTTCCCTTATCACTCCTAAACACTTTTTGCATAATAATTTGGAACACAGTGTACATGTGCTTTTCCACAAAACACCAGTGGTTCACGTAGTGAATCTTACAGTTCTAACTTGCCAACCGTGGTCTGTATGGAGTTGTTCAATAAAGGGCCCAAAATTAAGATAACATAGATGGGAAAGGTCTCTATGAATAGGAATTCCTAAGTATTTGATACCCTGTGAGGGCCAGGCAAAGGGAAAGTTGGACTGGATGAAATCCTATATGGATTTGGGGAGGGAGACATCGAGGGCCTCAGACTTCGCTGCATTGATTTTAAAATTTGACCATGTAACAAAGTGATCTATTTCAGCCATAACAGCATGGATGGATATATGTGATTGAGTGATATATACTAGGACATCATCAGCAAATAGAGAGCACTTGTACTCGGTGCCTCCCACCTCAATCCACCTAATATTGGGGTTATGGCGAATTGATGAGAGCAGGTGCTCCGTCACTAGGATGTATAAGAGAGGGGACAGAGGACATCCCTGCCTTGTCCCATTGGTGATTGTGAAAGGTGATGAAAATGTTCTGATGCACCCCCTGGGCCTTGGGACACCCGGAGCCGGACCCTTTTTGGTGGATGCTGGTGGTTGTAGTCTTCGTGGCGGCGACCCGGTTCCGTGGCTCAGGGTGGTCAAACCAGTGGCGGAACTATTTATGTGGTTTTGATGTTTAAATGTCCGACTACGCCACCCGTGGATTGCGGTCAGAGTGAACCGCCGCTGCAGGGCAGACCGCTGAGGCTGGTGTTGTGGGTGCAGCAGAGCGTAGCATAACTCCCCACGGGAGGAGTATAGCCTCAGGGCAGTGTATGCGGAGGATGGGGGTGATGGTGCAGGGCAGCAGCAGTAATGACACGGAGTCAGTGATGCAATCCAGAGCCTTTACTCACAGTTCTTATTATCCAGACCACGTCTGCAGGTAATGGCTGCCCACGTCGTACTGTGCTCACCAGGTGAGGGGCTCAGACAACTCCCAGATAACTTTGGAGCGCTTCACAGGACCCCCTTTGTGTGTCCTTTGTCTGGCCTTTCTTACCAACCCTTCTGTCCGGCTGCCTCGGGCCTCCTCTTGGTAAACTTGGCGCCAGTTTCCCTGACCCTATGTGGTGCCTTCCTAGCGGGTGTAGCGAGGGGCTGCACCACATAAAATGTCACAGCCTCCGGTTTCTAGCTGAGGGTCGTTTCCTGCCTCCACTAGTTTCAGGGACCGGTCTCCCCCTTTGGCCTGACCCCTCCACGCAAGTGGATTCGGGCGTGCGGTGGCGACTCGCCCGTCCGCACCCCTGGGATCCCTTCATTCCTCATTCCTGGAGCCTTCTCCGCTCCTCTTCCTTCCTTCTCCCTCTTCCAGGCCTGGGCCTCTGTTACTAGGCCCGCCTCCGGAGCAGAGCTCATGCAGAGCCCCTGCTCCCTGCCACTTCTGCTCAGACTTCTCTGCACTGAACTAAGATGGTGCCCACCTTTTATACTCCCTTCTCAATGCACCCAGGAACTGCTTTCTCCCTGCTCCTGCACTACAGGGTTCCCCTTCCTCAGTGTTCCCTCCCCCCACTCCAGCCAGGGACAGGGACTGTCGTGCCCATCTCAGAGGCATATTGGTCGCCCTGCCCCACGGCAATGTGGTGTAATGTATGCAGGTGTCGGGTCCTGATCCACACTCCATCCTTACCTGAGAGTGAGATATCACACCTCTGGGTGAGGTGCAATACCTCTGTAGCAACCGAGCCCTCAGGGTGCTACAGTTCCATTTATCTTCAGCCTAGGTGACGTATTGTGATACAGGGCCGTGATTTTGGCTATAAAAGGGTCCCCTAGACCCCTACCCCAAGCTTTTTAAGAGAATCATATATGGCGTGCCAGGAGACTCTATGGAATGCTTTCTCAGCATCCAACGAGAGTATCTAATTACAAATTTTTAACTGCATCTAGCCCAGGAAATACTTTGTGCCTAGTAACAGTGTCTGCTAGTCAGCGGATTATCCCGGCTGTTAAGCAAGCTACACCACCTGTAGTTTGGACACTTAATTTTTTCAAAGGAAATGCTTCGGGACCACGGGATACTCAGTGAAGAGCATCAGGAGGCACCCCAAGGCATAGGGGCTGGGACTGGCAGTAGGATGCCTTGAGGTGGACAGCCAAGCTCGATCCTTATAAAAGCTTTTTAACTGCAGCAGCTTTAGTGGACGCTGCTGGAGCTGGAATTACGCAGCTGCTGGTATGAGACTTGCCCTCCAATAGATCCTTGTAAATGGATTTAAAGTGTATTCATTCAAATTAGAGAGACAATTTAAATTAAAAAGCTTAGAGCTGCCTCCACCACAGGGGGGCTCGCTCGACCCACCAGCGGACAGGCACCAGTATTGGGAGAGGGAGGCTGGCCGTCAGGGTTCACCGCGGCTCTGGCACAAACCCGGCGACACGGAGGTGGCACGGGCAGGAGCGGACTGAACGTGTCGGCTTCTCACTTTTTGGATTTTAGAAGGGCATGACATGCCTATATCTGTGTCTCCCCCTCCTTTTACTCCTCCACCTCTTTTCTTTTCGCATGACTATATGTACTTGTCACTTTTCCATGTGTTAGTTGTGTCTTCTGAGCAGTTTGTCAGCTTTTGGACACCTTTGAAGGTGTTTTCTATGTGTTTCTATGTGTTTATGTTTGCCTGCCATTGGTTTTAACGGTGTTCGAAGGTGTTCGACGAGCAGTTCGACGAACAGTTCGTCGAACACACGGGTGTTCGACGAACCGAACCGAATTCGAACACTACGGGGGTGGCTCAACACTATTTAGAATATTATGGAAATTCTCCATGTTTATTTTACTTCTAAATTTTCCTTGAAACTGCTATTTCATATCTTACTCTATTACATGTCACTTCCAATACTAATCTTGTTTTCTTTTTGAATTTCCAACAATAACTACAATTAGATTTCAGTCCTATTTCCCCTAGGTACAATAAGATCAATACTGATTTGCTTTCAGAACTCTTACTTGCTGCATTATTGAAATAACATTTCATAGTATGCCTAAAATATAGCCACACTGCTAAATTATAAGTAAAACCTTGTATTAAATGGAATCTAATGTCAGCAAATGACAATGCCACAATCTACTGTATCTTAACACAATTTTGAAATCTTAAAAAGCCTATTTTTAGAGATTATACAGACTCACAATATTGTGAAAAGGTGACGGTCACTGTCCACTTCAACCATATCCCTGCATAGTGACTTTCGCAAATGTCAGAGAGCATGCCCACTTACACTCTGTCATAGAAGTCTCTAGATTATCTTTAAAAAACTGGTGTATCATAAGTGTATCTTCAACCAAAGTTTGTTGGAATGAAAAGATAAATACATTTTTAAAATTTTTGACTGCCTGAAAGCCAGAAAATGTAATCTATGCCAGCTTTGAGCTGGCATAAAATTTAGCCAAAAATTAGCTGTTTTCTCTTCTTCAGCCTAATAAATTAGTAAGAAACATGAAGGCATATACGGTGGTAAAAATTTGATACACTGCCGATTTTGCAAGTTTTCCCACCTACAAAGAATAGAGAGGTCTGTAATTTTTATTGTAGGTACACTTCAACCGCGAGAGACAGAATCTAAAAATAAAAAATCACATTGTATGATTTTTAAATAATTAAATTGCATTTTATTGCATGAAATAAGCATTCCATCACCTACCAACAAGCAAGAATTCTGGCTCTCACAGACCTGTTAGTTTTTATTTAATAAGCCCTCCTACTCTGCACTCATTATCTGTATTAATTGCACCTGTTTGAACTCATTACCTGTATAAAAGACACCTGTCCACACACTCAATCACACTCCAACCTCTACACCATGGCCAAGACAAAAGAGCTGTCTTAGGACACCAGGGACAAAAACGTAGACCTGCACAAGGCTAGGATGGTCTACAGCAGAGGTCCCCAACCTTTTTTGCACCAGGGACCGGCTTTAAGCAAGACCAGTTTTCCATGGCCCGGTGGGGGTGGGGGCGGGGCTTTGGTCATATGGGGGTGGGGTTATGGAGGGGTGGAGCTGTATGGGGAGGATGCTGGCGGGACCTCGGTGTACAGCGCTGCTAAGTAGCAGCATTGTACATTGAGCGTCAGTGTATACAGCGCTGCTGCTTAGCAGCGCTACACACTGAACACCGGTACCGGGAGCCGCGTCACTGAAGCCAGTCTGCTGCCCCAGCACGCCCCACATAACATGTTCTGCCGGGGGCGTGTCAGTGAGGAGAGCCTGCCGCCCCACCCCGTCAGGAACACACCATGCTGTGCAGGAGGGCCGCGTCACTAAGACCCGCCCCGTGACGTACAACAGGTACCATGCTGTGCTGTGGAGGGCTGCGTCACTAAGACCCGCCCGACGCCCCACCCCGTCCTGCATAATGTTCTCTGCCGGGAGCTGCGAGCTGTCACGGCTATGGCAGAAAACATTATAAATCCACACAGAGCGAGTTCTGACCAGGCGCAGGGCCGCGGAGCTAGCTGTCAGCGGCAGGGCCGGCTCCAGGTTTTTCTGGGCCCCGGGCGAAAGAGTCTCAGTGGGCCCCTTTAACACATACGGAATACTTGCCCCCATATAAGGCCCCATACGGAATACTTGCCCCCATATAAGGCCCCATACGGAATACTGGCCCCCATATAAGACCCCATACGGAATACTGGCCCCCATATAAGGCTCCATACAGAATACTGGCCCCCATATAACGCTCCATACAGGATACTGGCCCCCATATAACGCTCCATACAGGATACCGGTCCCCATATAATGCTGCATGCAGGCTGTTACCCCCCACATAATGCCCCATACAGGCTGTCCCCCCCTTATAATGCTCCATGCAGGCTGTTACCCCCCACATAATGCCCCATACAGGCCCCTCCCTTTTAATGCTCCATGTAGGCTGTTACCCCCCACATAATGCCCCATACAGGCTTCCCCCCCTCTTTATAATGCCCCATGCAGGCTGTCACCCCTCCTCTTTATACTGCCCCATGCAGGCTGTCACCCCTCCTCTTTATACTGCCCCATGCAGGCTGTCACCCCCCCTCTTTATAATGCCCCATGCAGGCTGTCACCCCTCCTCTTTATAATGCTCCATGCAGGCTGTCACCCCTCCTCTTTATACTGCCCCATGCAGGCTGTCACCCCTCCTCTTGATAATGCCCCATGCAGGATGTCCCCCCCTCTCTTTATAATGCCCCGTGCAGGCTGTTCCCCACCTTATAATGCCCCATGCAGGCTGGTCCCCACCTTATAATGCCCCATGCAGGCTGTCACCCCTCCTCATTTTAATGCCCCAAGCAGGAATCCCCCCCTCTTTATAATGCCCCATGCAGGCTGGTCCCCACCTTATAATGCCCCATGCAGGCTGTCACCCCTCCTCATTATAATGCCCCAAGCAGGAATCCCCCCCTCTTTATAATGCCCCATGCAGGCTGTTCCCCACCTTATAATGCCCCATGCAGGCTGTCACCCCTCCTCTTTATAATGCCCCAAGCAGGATGCCCCCCTCCCCTCTTTATACTGCCCCATGCCTCCATACATTAAAAAAAAAAAAAAAAATCAAATACTCACCTCCCTTCTCCTCACCTGCTGCCCGCCGCTCGCTGCTCGGCTCCGAACTCCAGCGTTGTCGTTTCTTCCCGCTCAGCGCTCCCTGTGACGGCTCAGGGGAGGACGCGGTGTAAAGACGTCACCGCGCCCTCTGACCTGAGACGTCACAGGGAGCGCAGAGCAGGAAGACAGCTGATCTGCGGAGGCACGGGGAGAGGTAAGTATCGGGCTGCCGGGGCCCTGAGCAAGCGGCGGAGAAGGGCGGGCGCTGACACCGCTCTCCTCCGCCCATAGCCCAGCGGGGTGCGCGACCGCCAGTGGGCCCCTCTGCCTGCTCAGAGCCCTGGCATTTGCCCGGGTGCTGACGCCGGCCCTGGTCAGCGGCGCCGCGGACCGGCTGAAAAACCCCAACGGCCCGGTCCTGGTCCGCGGACCGGCGGTTGGGGACCTCTGGTCTACAAGACAATAGGCAAGCAGCTTGGTAAGAAGGCAACAACTGTTGGCAAAATTATTAGAAAATTGAAGAAACACAAGATGACTGTTAATCTTCCTCGGTCTGGGGCTCAATGCAAGATCTCATCTCGTGGGGTAAGAGTGATTCTGAGTAAGGTCAGGAATCAACCGAGAACTATATATGAGAGGACCCGCTCAATGACCTGAAGAGAGCTTTGACCACAGTTACAAAGATTACTGTTAGTAACACACTACGCCATCATGGATTAAAATCCTGCATTGCACGCAAGGCCCCCCTGCACACGCCAGCACATGTCCAGGCCCATTTGAAGTTCGCAAATGACCATCTGGATGATTCAGAGGAGGCATGGGAGAAGGTCATGTGGTCAGATGAGACCAAAATAGATCTTTTTGGTATCAATTCCACTCACCGTAATTAAAGGAAGAAGAAGGATGAGTACAACCCCCAGAACACCATCCCAACCATGAAGCATGGTGGGGGAAACATCATACTTTTGGGGGTGCTTTTCTGCAAAGGGGACAAGATGACTGCACCATATTGAAGGGAGTATGGATGGGATCATGTATCGCGAAATTTTGGCCAACAACTTTCTTTCCTTCTGTAAGAGCATTGAAGTTGGGTCATGGCTGGGTTTTCCAGCTTGACAATGATCCGAAACACACAGCCAGGGCAACTAAGGACTGGCTCCCTAAGAAGCATTTCCAGTTCCTTGGAGTGGCCTAGCCAGTCTCCAGACCTGAACTCAATTGAAAATCTTTGGAGGGGGTTAAACTCCATGTTGTACAGCGACAGCCCCAAAACCTGAAAGATCTGGAGAAGATCAGTATGGAGGACAGGAACAAAATCTCTGCTGCAGTGTGTGCAAACTTAGTCAAGAACTACAGGAAACGTCTGACCTCTGTAAGTGCAAACAAAGGTTTCTGTACCAAATATTAAGTTCTGTTTTTCTATTGTAGCAAATACTTATTTAATGCAATAAAATGCTAATTATTTATGCAAAAATAATACAATGTGATTTTCTTGATTTTTTTTAAGATTCTGTCTCAGTTGAAGTGTACCTACAATAAAAATTACAGACCATTGTATTCTTTGTAGGTGGGAAAACGTGCAAAATTGGCAGTGTATCAAATATATATTTACAGTGGGGAAAATAAATAACAGAAAAAAGAGAAGCAGTACAGGCACCTAGAAATCGGGTACAAAACCTCCCTGGTACAAACTAACCTTCAATATAATTCAAAAAGATTGGAGGCAGCACATCATTCTGTGTGAAAAAAGGGCTGCTTAATGGCCCATCATGATGGGTCATTAAACAGCACTTTTTTCACACAAAATAGTGTGCTGCCTCCAATCTTTTTGAATTATATATATATACACTGCTCAAAAAAATAAAGGGAACACTCAAATAACACATCCTAGATCTGAATAAATGAAATATTCTCATTGAATACTTTGTTCTGTAGAAAGTTGAATGTGCTGACAACAAAATCACACAAAAATCAACAATGGAAATCAAATTTATTAACCAATGGAGGCCTGGATTTGGAGTCACCCCCAAAATTAAAGTGGAAAAACACACTACAGGCTGTTCCAACTTTGATATAATGTCCTTAAAACAAGTCAAAATGAGGCTCAGTATTGTGTGTGGCCTCCACGTGCCTATATGACCTCCCTACAACATGCTCATGATGAGGTTGCGGATGGTCTCCTGTGGGATCTCCTCCCAGACCTGGACTTAAGCATCCGCTAACTCCTGGACAGTCTGTGGGACAACGTGACGTTGTTGGTTGGAGCGAGACATGTCCCAGATGTGCTCAATCGGATTCTAGTCTGGGGAACGGACGGGCCAGTCCATAGCTTCAATGCCTTCATCTTGCAGGAACTACTGACACACTCCAGCCACATGAGGTCTGGCATTGTCCTGCATTAGGAGGAACCCAGGGCCAACCTCACCAGCATATGGTTTAACAAAGGGTCTGAGGATCTCATCTCAGTACCTAATGGCAGTCAGGCTACCTCTGGCGAGCACATGGAGGGCTGTGCAGCCCTCCAAAGAAATGCCAACCCACACCATTACTGACCCACTGCTAAACCAGTAATGCTGAAGGATGTTGCAGGCAGCAGATCGCTCTCCACAGCATCTCCAGACTCTGTCACGTCTGTCACATGTGCTCAGTGTGAACCTGCTTTCATCTGTGAAGATCACAGGGCGTCAGTGGCGACTTTGCCAATCCGTGTGTTCTGTGGCAAATGCAAATCTCCTGCACGGTGTTGGGCTGTGAGCATAATCCCCATCTGTGGACATCGGGCCCTCATACCACCCTCATGGAGACGGTTTCTAACCGTTTGTGCAGACACATGCACATTTGTGGCCTGCTGGAGTTCATTTTGCAGGGCTCTGGCAGTGCTTCTCTTGTTCCTCCTTGCACAAAGGCGGAGGTAGTGGCCCTCCCGCTGGGTTTTGCCCTCCTATGTCCCCCTCCATGGGAATTGGATGTTTCGCCCCCAGCAATTTGTCCCCAGCAGTTCGCCCCCAGTAATTCGCCCCCGGGTACATTTTGCCCCCGCACATTTTGCCCCAAGAATTTGGCCCCCAGGATGTTTTGCCCGAATCTTCCTGGGGGAGAAATGATAGGGGCGAAATGTGCAGGGGCGAAATGGACCTGGGGGCGTACAGATGGGGGCGCACTGCTGGGGGCAAATTGCTGGGGGCAAACTGCGGGGGGCGAAACTTCCTATAACCCACCTACACATCTCCTGGTGTACTGACCTGTCTCCTGGTAGCACCTCCAGCCTCTGGACACACACAGCATACTTTCTTGCCACAGCTCGCATTTAAGTGCCATCCTGGATGAGCTGCACTACCTGAGCAATTTCTGTGGGTTGTAGAGTCCGTCTCATGCTACCACGAGTGTGAAAGCACAACCAACATTCAAAAGTGACCAAAACATCAGCCAGAAAGCATTGGTACTGAGATGTGGTCTGTGGTCCCCACCTGCAGAACCACTCCTTTATTGAGGGTGTCTTGGTAATTGCCAATAATTTCCATCTATTGTCTATTCCATTTGCACAACAGCATGTGAAATTGATTGTCAATCAGTGTTGCTTCCTAAGTGGACAGTTTGATCTCACAGAAGTGTGATTTGTTTGGAGTTATATTCTGTTGTTTAAGTGTTCCCTTTATTTTTTTGAGCAGTGTATATACACAGTACAGACCAAAAGTTTGGACACACCTTCTCATTTAAAGATTTTTCTGTATTTTCATGACTTTGAAAATTGTACATTCATAGCGAAGGCATCAAAACTATGAATTAACACATGTGGAATTATATACTTAACAAAAAAGAGTGAAACAACTGAAAATATGTCTTATATTCTATGTTCTTCAAGGTAGCCACCTTTTGCTTTGATGACTGCTTTGCACACTCTTGATGAGATTCAAGAGGTAGTCACCAGTAATGGTCTTCCAACAATCTTGAAGGAGTTCGGAGAGGTCGGAGAGCCTCCTAAAAACAATGTTCTCATTATTAGGAAGTGGGTCTCCCATAGTGTTTGCCTATGCAGTGAATGCAAAAGCTGCCAAAAATTTGGAGGCACTCCAATGCCCCTTGGAAGAGATGTAGAGGTCGGAGAGACTCCTAAAAACAATGTTCCCATTATTAGGAAGTGGATCTCACGTAGTGTTTGCCTATGCAGTGAATGCAAAAGCTGCCAAAAATTTGGAGGCACTGCAATGTCCTTTGGAAGAGACGTAGAGGTCAGAGAGCCTCCTAAAAACAATGTTCCCATTATTAGGAAGTGGGTCTCCCATATTGTTTGCTTATGCAGTGAATGCAAAAGCTGCCAAAAATTTGGAGGAACTCCAATACCCCTTGCAAGACATGTAGAGGAGGTGATATGGTAGATATGGTGGTGAATGATATGGTGATGGAGGATGAGGAGAAGGAGGAGGACAGAGCAAATAGACAAAATCAGGAAGCGTATACCCATTTCTGGGTGTGAAGACAGAAGTGCATGGGAATAGAATTAGACCTCTCAAAAAAAAGCACTGTTTTTGAGTTTAGGTTACGCTGCTATCATTCGGTGGTGTTGAGATGTTTGTCTCAATCCAGCCCTTGTTCATTTTTATAAGAGTCAGTCTGTCAGCATTTTCAGTTGACAGGCGGATGCGCCTTCGGTTATAATTCCACCAGTGGCACTAAAAACCCTCTCTGATAAAATGCTAGCGGCATGGCAGGCCAGGACCTCCAAGGCATAGAAAGCCAATTCATTCCACGTGTTCAGCTTGAATACTCAGTAATTAAAAGGCATAGAGGAATCACGGAAGATGTTGGTATGGTCGGCAAGGTACTCCCTCACCATCTTCCCAAACTTTGCACTCTTTGTGAGAGTACCCTGCGCCTCAGGGCCTATAACATGGGAGAGTCTGAGAAAACTGTCCCAGAACTTTGACAGTGTTCCCACGCTCTGCTGGATTGGAGTTGCGTCTGTCGCCTGTACTCCTTGGTTGTCCAACGGGACTGTGACCTCTGCCACCAGCATTTTCAGATGAGAATTTTTTAAATAATTCCGCAACAAGGGCCTTCTGGTAATGCCCCATTTTAGTAGACCTTTCCGCCTCAGGAATAAGAGATAGAAAGTTCTCCTTGTAGCATGGGTCTAGAAGTGTCAGCAACCAGTAATGACTGTCACCCAAAATTTGGAGAACGCGAGTGTCACGGGAAAGACAGCATAACATAAACTCAGCCATGTGTGCCAGACTGTTAACAGGCAAGACTTCCGTTTCCTCACCAAGAGGACGACTGACCATGCTCTCCTCCTCCTCCTTGTCCTCAAGCCATCCACACTGATCATACGGTATGACAATTGTGCAGGTAGTACCATCTATAGCGCATGAAACTAGCCCCTCCTCCTTTTCTTCCTCATTGTCACCCAATCCACTTTTGCATGAGATGAGGCTGGGCTGTGTGTAATAACCCTGTATGGTTCCTTGCTCCATCTCATCGTGATCTGCCTGCAATGCATCCTCTTTGATTGTGAGCAGAGAGCGTTTCAGAAGACAGAGAAGAGGGATGGCAATGCTAATTATGACTTCATCGACGCTCTTCCATCTTGGTGGAGTCCTCAAAGTTTTGGAGGATGGTATATATGTCTGACATCCATGCCCACTTCTGAGGTCTTATGTGTGGAGTCTGAACTGAATAACGATGGCCTTGTTGATGCTGGTAGTCAAAAACTGCCCTCTTCTGCTCACAAATCCTTCCCAACTTCTGGAATGTAGAGTTCCAACGCATGGGGACATCACACAGCAGTCGGTGAGCCGGAAGCTGCAAATGCTGCTGAAACACGGCAAGGGCGGTGGAAGGTGAAGGTGACTTTCTATCATGGGCACACAGGCGGCGTACTTTGACAAGCAGATCCAACAGCTCCAGATAGATTTTGAGAAACTGCTGAACCACGAGGTTAAGCACATGGGCCAGGCATGGTAAGTGTGTGAGCTCACCTCGCCTCAGAGCCGCCACCAGGTTCCGGTCATTGTCACACACGACCATGCCTGGCTGTAGGTTCAGCGGTGTCAGTCACAGATCTGCCTGATTTTTCAGAGCAGTCCACAACTCTTCAGCGTTGTGCGGTTTGGCACCTAAACATATTAGCTTCAGGACAGCCTTTTGCCGCTTGGCCGAGGCAGTGCTGCAGTGCTTGCAGCTTGAGACTGATGTGGTCATTTCGGAGATGGATGCTGAAGAGTAGTAGGAGGTGCAGGAGCTGTAGAATGTGGGGGCAATCCTGATTGACCCAGGGCCCACAATCCTCGACGTCGGGAGGACATGTTCTGTCCCAAGGGCCGACTGGGTCCCAGCTTCCACTATGTTAACCCAGTGTGCTATCAGCGAGATGTACCATCCATGCCCACAAGCACTTATCCACGTGTCCGTCCACGGACACGTGGTTAGGTGGACTTTCCCAGTAACTGAGTTGATAAGTGCACGGCTAATGTTGTGGGACATGTGCTCGTGTAATGCGGCACACCGAGAGAAATAGTGGCGGCTGGGTAACGAGTACCGAGGGTCGGCCGCTGCCATCAGGTTCTCCATGAGCCTAAAAGACAACATTTCGAGCACAAGCAGTCGCGAAATGTGTGAATTTAGTAGTGTGGCCTGAGGGGCGTTGTCTGCGTATTTGTGCTTGCGTTCCAAGGACTGGGGTAGGGACAACTGAATGCTTCGCTGTGACAAGGACATGGACGTGCTTGCTGATTGTGCTAATTGAGAGTGTGCAACGACAGGTGCAGGGCAGGAGGCATCTTGGCATGTGCCTTGGACAGAGGATTGGCTTGCACGCACAACAGCGGAAGAAGCAGTGGTGCCACTCGCAGACACTGTTTTAAATAGCTGGCCTGTAAGTAACTATTTTTAACAGTGACCTCATGTCACTAAGTTCGCTGACACACTGCAACAAAATTTCAGTGGAGGCCAGAAATGGCAGAATTTTCAGCACACTTATATGTGATCCGTGTGACTGACAAACCACAGTTTTAAATAGATGGATTTTTAGCGCTGTAATATGGAAAGGATCTGACTGTATTCTGCAGTGCCAACAAGCACTGGAGCAGAAAAACGGTGTTGTCTGGATTGCTTTTAAAGCAAATAATCAGGATTAAGATCCAAAAAAAAATTATTCCTGGCCCCTGATACCTGGGGCTATTTCTAGAAATATCTGTAAAACCACCAGCAGACAGAACTGAAATGGACCCTCTTGCTATATGCACTGCAGTCTGCCACATACACTGACTGCCTGTCTAGCACTGATATCTATGCAGCTGGATGAGTCCTCAGAAGGACTGTTAGTTGAGATGCATATGTGAATAATATTTGGTGGTATACGTACACTAACTAAGAAACAAGCAAATCTCTCCCTAGCTCAGCAGCACCTCTCCCTACACTGTCTGATTCCGGAGTGACTGTGATGAGCATGGCGGCGCCAGGTCTGATATAGACCTGATGACGCTGTGTGGCCAGCCAATCACTGTAATGCCCACAACCAACATGTCTGCGGCATTACACTGTGTGGCAGACAATCCCTGCATGTTCATTGGTGCTCTAAAGAGCATCAAACATGCAGGGAGTGGACCCGAGCTCCCGCTGAGCAACCCCGGAAATACTCGGCTAGCGCCGAGCATCTCGAGCAGTGAGATGCTCGGGTGAGCACCGAGCAGTAGCAAGCAAGGTCGCTCATCACTGATATATATATATATACGTATATATATATACATACATTGGCATGCAAAAGTTTGGGCACCTCTGGCCAAAATTGCTGTTATTGTGAACAGTTTAGCAAGTTGAAGATGAAATAATGTCTAAAAGGCCTAAAGTTAAAGATGACACATTTCCTTCATATTTTGGGTAAAAAAAATATATTTATTTTCTTTTCATATTTTACATTTTAAAAATGACAAAAATTAAAATGGGCCAATGAAAACATTTGAGCTCCTTACATTGTTAGTACTAGAGATGAGTGAACCTTTCAATGTTCAATTCGTTTCAGATTGGCAAACTTCCCGATGTTCTCCTAACAATTCACTGAACAGTTGGTTGAACATATCTAAGTCCAATTGCATTAAAAGGGAGGCAAAAACAAACGCATACACAATGTTATGCACACGCCCGGACTGACTGGCGTGTGCGGGTGTTGTGGTTCCACTGGACCATGAACCGGAGAGTGCCTGGAGGGGCGTGACTAAGTATCTGGCCGATCCGACCAAGATGGCACGACGGCATACGACGCCAGTGCACCAGGGAGAAACCGGGCAGAGGGACCAGGTGCTACTCCAGGTCAAACTCCGGACACGGGGGTTGACCCACACAGGGATTACTGGAACAGGCTGGTTAGGCTGGCGCACAGACTGGAGGGTATAGGCAGGCACGACTGGTATGCAGGCAGGCGGGTAAAGGCAAGCGCAGCTAGAGTGCAGACAGGGAGGCACTAGCAGGTAGGAACACAGGCGGGATAGGACCCAGTACACACTGGGACTCAGGAACAATACAGGTAGAGGGGTACAGGCAAGCACAGCTAGAGTGCAGACAGGGAGGCACTAGCAGGTAGGAACACAGGCGGGATAGGACCCAGTACACACTGGGACTCAGGAACAGGCAGGTTAGGCTGGCACAGACTGGTGGATGTAAGCAAACATGGCAGGTATGCAGATGGGTGGATACAGGCGAGTATGCAGGCAGGGAGGTACTGGCTGAAAGGACGGGCTGGAGCACAGAAAGGTTAAGACCCAGTACAGACTGGGTCACAGAACCGCAGATGCGGTAGACAACCACAGCAGAGAGGGAACGCCCGAAGCGGTGGGCAAGAACAGAGCAGGACGGGGCTGCAGGAGCAGCGAGCACAAGCAGGGCAGGACAGGACTGCCGGAGCAGCGGGCAGAAGCAGGGCAGGACAGGACTGCCGGAGCAGCGGGCAGAAGCAGGGCAGGACAGGACTGCCGGAGCAGCGGGCAGAAGCAGGGCAGGACAGGACTGCCGGAGCAGCGGGCAGAAGCAGGGCAGGACAGGACTGCCGGAGCAGCGGGCAGAAGCAGGGCAGGACAGGACTGCCGGAGCAGCGGGCAGAAGCAGGGCAGGACAGGACTGCCGGAGCAGCGGGCAGAAGCAGGGCAGGACAGGACTGCTGGAGCAGTGAGCAAAAGGGTCAGAGCGGAGCAAGGCTGCCGGAGCAGTGAGCAAAAGGGTCAGAGCGGAGCAAGGCTGCGGAGCAGTGAGCAAGGAGTCAGAGCAGGCTAGAACCGCCGGAGCGGTAAGCAAAGGAGTCAGAGCAGACTAGAACCGCCGGAGCGGTGAGCAAAGGAGTCAGAGCAGGCTAGATCCGCCGGAGCGGTGAGCAAAGAAGTCAGAGCAGGCTAGAACCGCCGGAGCGGTGAGCAAAGGAGTCAGAGCAGGCTAGAACCGCCGGAGCGGTGAGCAAAGGAGTCAGAGCAGGCTAGGCTGAGTAGGGGCACAGGGCTCTGTTCACATGGAACAGACAGGAAGGGAACGGACATAGAGGCAAAACAGGTAAAGGATAGGAGAGAGTTCAGACTGGAACTGAGTGTACGGAGGAGACCGACACTGCAGCGGAATACAGGAGCGGGTCTGGGAATACGGCCCCCAGAGAGGCAGGACGAACAGGCAAGGAGCGTGTTCAGACAGGACAGACAAGATACAGGGGCGGGTCTAGGTAATCAGCCCCTAGAAGGCGGGAGGAACAGGCTAGGAGCGTGTTCAGACAGGTCAGACAAGATACAGGAACGGGTCTAGGTAATCGGCCCCTAGAAGGCAGGAGGAACAGGCTAGGAGCGTGTTCAGACAGGCCTGGAAATACAGCCTCCAGGATAGGCAGACAAGAGAACACAGAACGGGACCTGGCACCTTCAGAGTGCAAGCACACACTGAATGAAACACTATGCTCAGGCAGGAATAGATGGGAGCAGCTGAGCTATATACCAGGTGACAGACAGCAATAGGCTGAGGACGCACAAGGGGTGTGACCCACAGCAGGTACAAAAAGCAGGAAGTGATCGGGCGCCGCCCTTAAGCAGCAGTAACAGACACAAACAGACAGCATGGAGGGAAGCCAGAGAGACATTCTGGACTGGAGATCAAGTGCGCGCTCTTGCACAGTGGGAGATGGACCACCATGCAAGGACGCCGCCAGGTATGTTACAGTACCCCCCCCCCTTACGCCCCCTCTTCTTCAGGCCTGCCAGAATCTTCCGCAGGGAATTCGAGGACCAGTCGTTCACTTCAAGGAGATCACTTCCACTGTCCACAGGAAAAACTGATCTCATCTGGTTAGCTAGGATGCTACCTCCTATCCAGCCATCCTCAGCAACAGACGAAACGGGTGGAGTACCAGGAACAGCACACAAGGAAGTCTCTCTCCACATATTTTCAGGTGGCACCCCAGAGGGTACAGGAGACAACTGGAAGTCCTTCACCGGGTTGGAGGGGGACAGAGACTTGGGGGTAATCTCTGCTTCGAGGTACATCTTGTCAAGCTCACAGGAAGAAATAGACGGGTTATCAGGTACATAATGAGGAAAAGTCACTGTCTTTTTGTTATCTGGTGGTACCACGGAGGATTCAGGAAACAACTGGAGGTCCTCCGCCAGGTCAGAAGAGTGCAGAGGCTCAGAGAAAACATCTGCTTCAGAGTCCACTAGGTCGGACTCACTGGACGAAGCAGGCGAGGTATCGGGTACCGAGTATAGGAAAGTCTCTGTCCATTCACCACCAGGTGGCACCCCAAAGGGTTCTGGAGACAACTGGCGGTCCTCCGCCTGGTCAGAAGGGTGTAGAGACTCACGGGTAACCTCTGCTTCAGAGTACACTAGGTTGGACTCACTGGACGAAGCGAGCGAGGTATCAGGTACAGAGTAAAGGAGAGTCTCTGTCCTTTCGCTACCAGGTAGCACCCCGAAGGGTTCTGGAGACAACTGGAGGTCCTCCGCCTGGTCGGAGGGGTGTAGAGACTCGGTAGTAACCTCTGCTTCGGAGTACACTAGGTTGGACTCACTGGACGAAGCTAGCGAGGTATCAGGTACAGAGTATAGGAGAGTCTCTGTCCTTTCGCTACCAGGTAGCACCCCGAAGGATTCTGGAGACAACTGGAGGTCCTCCGCCTGGTCGGAGGGGTGTAGAGACTTGGGGGTAACTACCACTTTGGGGTACCGATTGTCAGGCTCACAGGACGAAGCGGACAAAGTATCGAGTACCGAGTGTAGAGAAGTCTCTCTCCATTTGTCATCGAGTGGTATCCCGGAGGATTCAGGAGGCAACAGGGGGTCCTCCGCCAGGTAGTAGAGGTGCACAGACTCAGAGGTAACCACAGCTTTGGAGCATCCTTGGACATGCACACCGGTTAAAGTGGGTGAAGCATCTGATGCCGGGTGCAGGAAGTTCTCCTGTGTGGAGTCTGGATGGGCAGAAGTCTCTTCGGGCAGGAGAACCGGAGCACTACCCACGCACATTACCCGTTGGGGCTTCTCCGGGATACAGGGAGATGAAGCTTCAGTAGGACCTTCAAGGTTGGGGTCAGGAGGTCTCAGGGAGGACAGACCCTGGCGTGACGGCTTGCCTCTACGTCTAGCACGTCTGGACTGTCTCTTGAGGTTGGGAGATGTATTCCGGAAAGCGTAGTCACCCTGTGAAGATTCTGGGTGGACAGTAGTCTCATTGGGCTGGAGGACTATTGCGCTACCCACACACATTACCCATCGGGGCTGCTCCGGGATATTGGGAGGTGAAGCTTCAGCAGGAGCCTCCGGGTTAGGATCATCGAAGACCATTAGAAAGGCCACCAGGAAGGCCATTAGGTCCAGGAGGATCGGATCCTGTGTTTCATATAGGGGGTTGATCCATTCCAAGGCATCACCCGCCAGGTAAGACATAATGAATGCCACCTTAACCCGATCGGTGGGAAAACATAGAGGGTAGAACTTGAAGTGTAGCATGCATTGCTCCACAAATGCACAACTTTGTCTTGGATCCCCATAGTAACGTGGCGGATCCGCAGAAACGAGAGCAGATAGATCCATCTGGACGGGTGCGTAATTCGCCTGGAACTCAGCTGAGAAAAAAAAAAAAAATTTTATTTATTTATTTTTAATGCATATATTCGCTGGAAAACTTCTCAGAGAGCGAAGGCCGTGGGGCTCAACGGGAACCATGGCCTGAGCATGCTGTTATGCACACGCCCGGACTGACTGGCGTGTGCGGGTGTTGTGGTTCCACTGGACCATGAACCGGAGAGTGCCTGGAGGGGCGTGACTAAGTATCTGGCCGATCCGACCAAGATGGCATGACGGCATACGACGCCAGTGGACCAGGGAGAAACCGGGCAGAGGGACCAGGTGCTACTCCAGGTCAAACTCCGGACACGGGGGTTGGCCCACACAGTGATTACTGGAACAGGCTGGTTAGGCTGGCGCACAGACTGGAGGGTATAGGCAGGCACGACTGGTATGCAGGCAGGCGGGTAAAGGCAAGCGCAGCTAGCGTGCAGACAGGGAGGCACTAGCAGGTAGGAACACAGGCGGGATAGGACCCAGTACACACTGGGACTCAGGAACAATACAGGCAGAGGGGTACAGGCAAGCACAGCTAGAGTGCAGACAGGGAGGCACTAGCAGGTAGGAACACAGGCGGGATAGGACCCAGTACACACTGGGACTCAGGAACAGGCAGGTTAGGCTGGCAAAGACTGGTGGATGTAAGCAAACACGGCAGGTATGCAGATGGGTGGATACAGGCGAGTATGCAGGCAGGGAGGTACTGGCCGAAAGGACGGGCTGGAGCACAGAAAGGTTAAGACCCAGTACAGACTGGGTCACAGAACCGCAGATGCGGTAGACAACCACAGCAGAGAGGGAACGCCCGAAGCGGTGGGCAAGAACAGAGCAGGACGGGGCTGCAGGAGCAGCGAACACAAGCAGGGCAGGACAGGACTGCCGGAGCAGCGGGCAGAAGCAGGGCAGGACAGGACTGCCGGAGCAGCGGGCAGAAGCAGGGCAGGACAGGACTGCCGGAGCAGCGGGCAGAAGCAGGGCAGGACAGGACTGCCGGAGCAGCGGGCAGAAGCAGGGCAGGACAGGACTGCTGGAGCAGCGGGCAGAAGCAGGGCAGGACAGGACTGCCGGAGCAGCGGGCAGAAGCAGGGCAGGACAGGACTGCCGGAGCAGTGCAGTGAGCAAAAGGGTCAGAGCGGAGCAAGGCTGCCGGAGCAGTGAGCAAAAGGGTCAGAGCGGAGCAAGGCTGCGGAGCAGTGAGCAAGGAGTCAGAGCAGGCTAGAACCGCCGGAGCGGTAAGCAAAGGAGTCAGAGCAGACTAGAACCGCCGGAGCGGTGAGTAAAGGAGTCAGAGCAGGCTAGAACCGCCGGAGCGGTGAGCAAGGAGTCAGAGCAGGCTAGAACCGCCGGAGCGGTGAGCAAAGGAGTCAGAGCAGGCTAGGCTGAGTAGGGGGGACAGGGCTCTGTTCACACGGAACAGACAGGAAGGGAACGGACATAGAGGCAAAACAGGTAAAGGATAGGAGAGAGTTCAGACTAGAACTGAGTGTACGGAGGAGACCGACACTGCAGCGGAATACAGGAGCGGGTCTGGGAATACGGCCCCCAGAGAGGCAGGACGAACAGGCGAGGAGCGTGCTCAGACAGGTCAGACAAGATACAGGAACGGGTCTAGGTAATCGGCCCCTAGAAGGCAGGAGGAACAGGCTAGGAGCGTGTTCAGACAGGCCTGGAAATACAGCCTCCAGGATAGGCAGACAAGAGAACACAGAACGGGACCTGGCACCTTCAGAGTGCAAGCACACACTGAATGAAACACTATGCTCAGGCAGGAATAGATGGGAGCAGCTGAGCTATATACCAGGTGACAGACAGCAATAGGCTGAGGACGCACAAGGGGTGTGACCCACAGCAGGTACAAAAAGCAGGAAGTGATCGGGCGCCGCCCTTAAGCAGCAGAAACAGACACAAACAGACAGCATGGAAGGAAGCCAGAGAGACATTCTGGACTGGAGATCAAGTGCGCGCTCTTGCACAGTGGGAGATGGACCACCATGCAAGGACGTCGCCAGGTATGTTACACACACCTGCAAAGGGGCCCAAAAGCTCCCAAAACCACTCAAATTAGGGGCAGACACCAGGAAAAGTGGCATCAATTGACCCACACTACAAATAGTATAATTATTATTTAATATTATAGTGCCATTTATTCCATGGCATTTTACATGTGAGAAGGGGTTACCGACTGGTACAGGAGGACAGAGAACCCTGCCAGCTAGGTCTCACAAACAATCTAAAAGGGATTGGTGAGGATACAGTAGGTGAGGGTAGAGATGGTCGTGCAGCGGTATAGTGGAACGAGGATTACTGTAGGTTGCACGCTTGTCTTAAGAGGTAGGTCTTCAGGTTTCTTTTGAAGGTTTCCATGGTAGGCATGAGTCTGATATGTTGGGGTAGAAAGTTTCAGAGTAGGGAAGATGCACGTGACAAATCTTGCATGCGATTGTGGCAAGAGAAGAAAAGAGGTGAGTAGAGAAGGAGATCTTGTGAGAATCGGAGGTTGCATGTAGGTAAGTACAGGGAGACCAGGTCACAGATGTATGGAGGAGACAAGTTTTGGATGGCTTTGTTTGCCAAAGTTAGGGTTTTCGACTGGAGTCTCTGGGCAACGTGGAGCCAGTGCAGGGATTGACAGAGGGGAGAAGCCGGAGAATAGTGGGGTGACAGGTGGATTAGTCGGCCAGCAGAGTTTAGGATAGATTGGAGGGGTGCGAGTGTGTTAGAAGGGAGGCCACAGAGCAGGAGGTTGCAGTAGTCGAGGTGGGAGATGATGAGGGTGTGCACAAGTGTTTTTGAAGATTCATACTTGAGGAATGTGCGGATCCGGGATATATTTTTGAGTTGGAGTCAGCAGGAAGTGGAAAGGGCTTGGACCTCAGGTTTGAAGGAGAGATTAGAGTCAAGCTTGCGGGACTGGGGAGAGCGGGCGGCCATTGACTTTGATGGATAGGTCAGTTGGGGGGTTGAATGAGATGGTGGAGAGATGATGAATTAGGTTTTATCCATGTTAAGTTTAAGAAATCTAGCAGAGAAGAAAGATGAAATAGTAGACAAACATCGTGAGATTCTTGTTAGTAAGGAGGTAATATCAGGTACAGAGAGGTAGACCTGTGTGTCATCAGCATAGAGGTGATACTGAGGTGCACGTGGACTGTACTGTGCTGTCAGGGCAGGAAGAGGAGGAGGGTGACTTTCTGGGCGAGGAGTTTGAGAATAGATAGGATGATGATGAGGTTGTAGATCCCACTTGGCTTGAACCCAAAGACACGCAGCTGAGTAGCTTAGCAGAGGAGAAGGAGGAGGAGGAAGTCTAGGAGGTTACATTGCGGCTTCCCACAAAGACACTGAGTGATGCAACCACGACAAGCTCTGCATCCACAGCCACAATTGTGGCTATGGCCAGCAGCAGTAGCGTCTCTGCAGCTTGCAAGGGCAGCAAGGGTTTTCTAGCCTGGGTGTTTTTGGAGACCACAAAGGATGACACAACTCATGTTATCTGCTAACTTTGTTGAAAACGACTGAGTAGAGGCAAAAATTGCAATAATTTGACTGCAACATACATGAACTGGCACATGCATTAGACTGGGAATCTTACTGCGCTAAAATGGAGACTAGAATATTCCAACGCAACACTGATGCTGTAAGTGAGGGCACCGGAGCTCTCAGCTGATCTTCAGCTGTTTGAACTCCAGTGACCTCAGTCCTGCAGCACAGCACTATACACTGACAGGAGTAATTATACTCCTGTCAGTGTATAAAATGCTGTCTTGTACAGCAGTCACATCAGTGATTGCTGGTGTAGCTGCTGCAGAAATGACCCGGATCGCCGTGGTACACGAAATTAAGTCATGACGGCGGACAAGTGAGAGATATTGTTGTTTTTTATTTTTGGCTTCTTACAGGAGACGAGGGCTTCGAGGACTAGGCGTTAGGTGAGTATACAGAGTTTTTTATTTATAAATGAATTATTAAAACCGTGTGAAATTTTATTTAAATAAAAGACTTTATGTCATTATTTAAAAAACTTCAAAAAACTTATTACAGGGTTGGTAATGGAAGTGTCTTATAGATGCCTCTCCATTACTAACCGGAGCTTCATGTCATCCGCCAACATAAGGCTTATATGATGCCCAAGTTTATTACCACTCATCACCGCTATATGGCAGTGGGAAGAGTGGAGGCTTAGCACCAGAATTGGTGCATCTTATGGATGCGCAATTTCTGGGGCAGCTGAGAGCTGATATTATTAGCTTCGGAGGGGGCCAGAAACCATGGCCCTTTCCCTGGCTATTAATATCAGCTCACAGCTGTCTGTTTAGCCTTTTCTGGTTAGGTTTTATAGGGGGACCCTACATCAATTTTTTTCTGGGGTCCCCCTGTAATCTAGCCAGTAAAGGCTAAGCAAACAGCTTTGAGCTGTTATTAATAGCCAGGGAACATCTTTGGCTAATGGCCCCTTTCCCGGCTAGTAATATCAGCCACCAGCGGTCAGCTTTCCCTCTGCTGGTCATGAACATTACACGGGAGCCCACGTCATTTTTTTTATTTAATTCTTCATTTTATTTCATTTATAAGAAATCCCATGCCCACTATGCTTGTTCTTGACGCTGCATAAACTCACCTGCAGCGTGTCAATTCTGTAGCAGAGACGCAAGTTGATTTTGACCGATTGAAATGTCATAACATGTGGTGGATCCGCTCCCTCAGTGTATCGCCAGCTGCCGGATAGCATGGTCACATCAAACATTGACAAGAGACACTCGGTATTATATGGACTGCGGTGGACAGGTGAGGATTATGGTGATTTATTTTTTTTTTCGTTATTTCAGGAGACAATGGTGTAAGGACATGGGGTCAGTGGGTGCTTTCGTCTGCTGGCCCAGTCACCTTTAGAAAGACAACGTGGACCAGGGCTCATCCCCAACTGAACGCCCGAACTCCTCAACCGTGGGCGGAACACTACTCAGATAACACAGGGTGAGGGAATCACTATATTAAGGCTGTATTGGATCCCCAACAACTAACAGCATATAACACATAACCAGTAGAGATGAGCGGTGTTCGACTAGAACTGTTCGCCAATCTCAAATTCGAGCTGTTTTGGGCGGTGTTCGAGTTGTTCGAGGAACCCGAACGATTTGCAAAAAATTCGGCTGTTCGAGGTTATGTTCGATAACTGTTCGTGCACCAAAAGCGTGTCCTGCATGTCTGGCGCTATTTAGAGCACCAATCATGCAGGGATTGTCTGCCACTCACTGTAATGCCACAGCCATGGTGGTTGTGGCATTACAGTGATTGCCCAAATCGATGGGAACAGTGCCAACAGTGAAACATGAAAAGCCGGCAATTCAGCAGCGGCATACACCTGTACCCGACAATTTAGAACCGAAAGAATAGAGCTTCACACATAGATTAGATAGATATAAACATGTCAGCCACATATATACGAAGTACAGTGAAAGTGCTGCTTACTGTACTTGTCATTTAGCGTAAAGGATTTATCAAAAAAAATAATAGTGTTTTCATGCACCGTCTCTTTAAAAAAGCAGGCCGGCAATTCAGCATCTGTACCCGACAATTTATAACAGACAGAATAGAGCTTCACACATAGATTAGATAGATAGAAACATGTCAGCCACATATATACGAAGTACAGTGACAGTGTTGCTTACTGTACTTGTCATTTAGCGTAAAGGATTTATCAAAAAAAATAATAGTGTTTTCATGCACCGTCTCTTTAAAAAAGCCGGCCGGCAATTCAGCATCTGTACCCGACAATTTATAACAGACAGAATAGAGCTTCACACATAGATTAGATAGATAGAAACATGTCAGTCACATATATATGAAGTACAGTGATAGTGTTGGTTACTGTACTTGTCATTTAGTATTAAAATAAAGGATTTATTATTAAAAAAATTGGCGTGGGGTTCCCCTTAATTTTAGGCTCTAGCGGAGGTTAAGCAGACGGCTGGGGCAGATGTTTGAAGCCTGGGAAGGGGGTAATACCCACGGAGCTTCCCAGGCTACTAATATCAGCCCCCAGCTGAATACATAGCCTTTACTAGCTATTAAAATGGGGGACCCCCCAAAAAAAATGACGTGGGGTCCCCCCTAATTTAATAGCTAGCAAAGGCTAGGCAGACAGCTGGGGGCTGATATTAATAGCCCAGGAAGGGAGCCATGAATATTGGCCCCCTCCCAGGCTAGAAACACCAGCCGTCAGCCGCCCCAGAAATGGCGCATTCATAGGATGCGCCAATTCTGGCACTTAGCCTCGCTCTTCCACGCTGCCCTGGTGCGGTGGCAGGGGGTAATAGGGTTGGGGTTGATGTCAGCTTATAATGCCAGCTGACATCAAGCCCAGGTTAGTAATGGAGAGGCGTCTATAAGACACCCCCATTACTAACCCCATAGTCAAAGTTAAAAAAAACACAAACACCCAGAATAAAGTCCTTTAATTGAAATAAAGACACAATCCTTTATTGTTCTAAATTAAACCATACTTACCGTCACGCCCATTCCAGCTGAAGCCAACGATCTCCTGCAATAAAAGAAAAATAATAAAGCAACCTCATCCTTACCTTTCCATGGTTCCCACGACAGCTTCAGCTCTGCTACATCGAGATGACAGGCTGGACCGCAGCAGAACGCTGCCCTCCAGCCTCTCATCCCGCAGACACTGAGAAGCGCAAGCTTGCTTGCGCTGCTCAGCGTCTCTCTGTGACGACATCCAGATGAGCCGAGTTCATGTCCAATGAACTCGGCTCACCTCATGCACGTCACTGACAGCGTGGGAAAATTCTCACGCTGAAGTGGTGAGTGCAGGAGAATTCTCCCACGCTGTCAGTGACGTGCATAAGGTGAGCTCATGTCCAATGAACTCAGCTCACCTCCTGCACGTCACTGACAGCGTGGGAGAATTCTCCTGCACTCAGCGCTTCAGCGTGAGAATTCTCCCACGCTGAAGCGCTGAGTGCAGGAGAATTTTCCCACGCTGTCAGTGACGTGCATAAGGTGAGCTCATGTCCAATGAACTCAGCTCACCTCCTGCACGTCACTGACAGCGTGGGAGAATTCTCCTGCACTCAGCACTTCAGCGTGAGAATTTTCCCACGCTGTCAGTGACGTGCATGAGGTGAGCCGAGTTCATTGGACATTAACTCGGCTCATCTGGATGCCATCACAGAGAGACACTGTGGAGCGCAAGCAAGCCTGCGCTTCTCAGTGTCTGCGGGATGACAGGCTGGATGGCAGCGTTCTGCTGCGGTCCAGCCTGTCATCTCGATGTAGCAGAGCTGAAGCTGTCATGGGAACCATGGAAAGGTAAGGATGATGTTGCTTTATTATTTTTCTTTTATTTCAGGAGATCGTTGGCTTCAGCTGGAATGGGCGTGATGGTAAGTATGGTTTAATTTAGAACAATAAAGAATTGTGTCTTTATTTCAATTAAAGGACTTTTTTCTGGGTGTTGTGTTTTTTTTAAATACTTTACTAGAAATTCATGGTGGTCATGTCTAATATTGGCGTGACCCCATGAATTTCGGGCTTAGGGCCAGCTGATAATGCCAAGCTGGCCCTAACCCCTTTATTACCCAGTGAGCCACCGCATCAGGGCCCTGGATAAGTTGGGTACAGCGCCAGAAGATGGCGCTTCTATGAACGCGCCATTTTCCGGGGTGGCTGCGGACTGCAATTTGCAGCGGGGGTGGCCCAGAAAGCTTGGGCCTCCCTGCGCTGCGGATTCCAGCCCCCAGCTGCCTAGTTGTACCTGGCTGGACGCAAAAACAGGGCGAAGCCCCACGTCAATTTTCTTTAAATTATTTCATGAAATAATTAAGAAAAAAAGGGCTTCCCTATATTGTTGTGTCCGGCCAGGTACAAATAGGCAGCTGGTGGTTGGGGGCAGCCCGTTCCTGCCTGCTGTACCTGGCTGGACACAAATATAGTGCGAAGCCCCACGTCAATTTTTTTTAAATTATTTCATGAATTTCCTGAAATAATTTAAAAAAATTGAAGTGGGGCTTCGCACTATATTTGTGTCCAGCCAGGTACAGCAGGCAGGAACGGGCTGCCCCCATCCACCAGCTGCCTATTTGTACCTGGCCGGACACAACAATATAGGGAAGCCCTTTTTTTCTTAATTATTTCATGAATTTCATGAAATAATTAAAAAAAATTGAAGTGGGGCTTCGCACTATATTTGTGTCCAGCCAGGTACAGCAGGCAGGAACGGGCTGCCCCCATCCACCAGCTGCCTATTTGTACCTGGCCGGACACAACAATATAGGGAAGCCCTTTTTTTCTTAATTATTTCATGAATTTCATGAAATAATTAAAAAAAAAGTACGTGGGGCTTCGCCCTATTTTTGTGTCCAGCCAGGTACAACTAGGCAGCTGGGGGCTGGAATCTGCAGCGCAGGGAGGCCCAAGCTTTCTGGGCCCCCCCCCGCTACAAATTGCAGTCCGCAGCCACCCCGGAAAATGGCGCGTTCATAGAAGCGCCATCTTCTGGCGCTGTACCCAACTCATCCAGGGCCCTGGTGCGGTGGCTCACTGGGTAATAAAGGGGTTAGGGCCAGCTTGGTATTATCAGCTGGCCCCAAGCCCAAAATTCATGGGGTCACGCCAGTATTAGACATGACCGCCATGAATTTCTAGTAAAGTATTTAAAAAAAACACAACACCCAGAATAAAGTCCTTTAATTGAAATAAAGACACAATTCTTTATTGTTCTAAATTAAACCATACTTACCATCACACCCATTCCAGCTGAAGCCAATGATCTCCTGCAATAAAAGAAAAATAATAAACCAACCTCATCCTTACCTTTCCATGGTTCCCACGACAGCTTCAGCTCTGCTACATCGAGATGACTGGCTGGACCGCAGCAGAACGCTGCCATCCAGTCTGTCATCCCGCAGACACTGAGAAGCGCAGGCATGCTTGCGCTCCTCACTGTCTCGCTGTGACGGCATCCAGATGAGCCGAGGTCATGTCCAATGAACTCGGCTCACCTCATGCACGTCACTGACAGCGTGGGAAAATTCTCACGCTGAAGTGCTGAGTGCAGGAGAATTCTCCCACGCTGTCAGTGATGTGCATGAGGTGAGCTCATGTCCAATGAACTCAGCTCACCTCCTGCACGTCACTGACAGCGTGGGAAAATTCTCCTGCAATCAGCGCTTCAGCGTGAGAATTTTCCCACGCTGTCAGTGACGTGCATGAGGTGAGCCGAGTTCATTGGACATGAACTCGGCTCATCTGGATGTCGTCACAGAGAGACGCTGAGCAGCGCAAGCAAGCCTGCGCTTCTCAGTGTCTGTGGGATGACAGGCTGGATGGCAGCGTTCTGCTGCGGTCCAGCCTGTTATCTCGATGTAGCAGAGCTGAAGCTGTCGTGGGAACCATGGAAAGGTAAGGATGAGGTTGCTTTATTATTTTTCTTTTATTGCAGGAGATCGTTGGCTTCAGCTGGAATGGGCGTGATGGTAAGTATGGTTTAATTTAGAACAATAAAGAATTGTGTCTTTATTTCAATTAAAGGACTTTATTCTGGGTGTTTGTGTTTTTTTTAACTTTGACTATGGGGTTAGTAATGGGGGTGTCTTATAGACGCCTCTCCATTACTAACCTGGGCTTGATGTCAGCTGGCATTATAAGCTGACATCAACCCCAACCCTATTACCCCCTGCCACCGCACCAGGGCAGCGTGGAAGTGCGAGGCTAAGTGCCAGAATTGGCGCATCCTATGAATGCGCCATTTCTGGGGCGGCTGACGGCTGGTGTTTCTAGCCTGGGAGGGGGCCAATATTCATGGCTCCCTTCCTGGGCTATTAATATCAGCCCCCAGCTGTCTGCCTAGCCTTTGCTAGCTATTAAATTAGGGGGGACCCCACGTCATTTTTTTTGGGGGGTCCCCCATTTTAATAGCTAGTAAAGGCTATGTATTCAGCTGGGGGCTCATATTAGTAGCCTGGGAAGCTCCGTGGGTATTACCCCCTTCCCAGGCTTCAAACATCTGCCCCAGCCGTCTGCTTAACCTCCGCTAGAGCCTAAAATTAAGGGGAACCCCACGCCAATTTTTTTAATAATAAATCCTTTATTTTAATACTAAATGACAAGTACAGTAACCAACACTATCACTGTACTTCATATATATGTGACTGACATGTTTCTATCTATCTAATCTATGTGTGATGCTCTATCTTTCTGTTCTAAATTGTCGGGTACCACTGCTGAATTGCCGGCCGGCTTTTTTAAAGAGACAGTGCATGAAAACACTATTATTTTTTTAAATAAATCCTTTACACTAAATGACAAGTACAGTAAGCAACACTGTCACTGTACTTATTATATATGTGACTGACATGTTTCTATCTATCTAATCTATGTGTGAAGCTCTATTCTTTCTGTTCTAAATTGTCGGGTACAGATGCTGAATTGCCGGCCGGCTTTTTTAAAGAGACGGTGCATGAAAACACTAATATTTTTTTTAATAAATCCTTTACACTAAATGACAAGTGCAGTAACCAACACTGTCACTGTGCTTCTTATATGTGTGACTGACATGTTTCTATCTATCTAATCTATGTGTGAGGCTCTATTCCTTCTTGTCTAAATTGTCGGGTACCGGTGTATGCCGCTGCTGAATTTGCCGGCCGGCTTTTTTAAAGAGAGTGTCTTCTGAGCAGTTTGTCAGCTTTTGGACACCTTTGCAGGTGTTTTCTATGTGTTTCTATGTGTTTTTGTTTGCCTGCCATTGGTTTTAACGGTGTTCGATGGTGTTCTAAGGTGTTCGACGAACAGTTCGACGAACAGTTCCTCGAACATCCCGGTGTTCGACGAACCGAACCGAACCCGAACACTACGGGGGTGGCTCAACACTAATAACCAGCACAGCACAAATTGTAATAGGCAACAGAGTCTCACCCTTCCGCTGGCTCACCAGGGTTTTAGATTCTTCATATGTCAGATCTTCCAGGACTATTTACTCCAAACCAGTGGTCCCCTTCTTTTGGCAAGCACCCGCCCAGAAAGAAATAATGCCGGAGTTTGGAACTGAGACAGCACGGCAAAGTCTGTAACCAGGTGACCGAAATGTCCCAACCTGAGTTGCGTCCTAGGTGGTCGTTGTTCTCCCATTCGAACCCGAAGATCCTAAATTAGCTGCCTGTCTTCAAGCTAGTGCACACAAAAATCTCCTGGTCATCTGAATAGTCCTCCTGATATACCCTCAGCCCTCATTGCAGGATACCGGGGACTTCACGATTGGTGGAATAAGACTGTCTTTTCATTGGCTGGTTCTCAAGTTCCATATAACCATTTTTGGTCGCATTGCAGTCCAGGCAAGGGAGAGCCACATACTGATTGATATAGTGCTACAATGGAATGCAAGTAGGAGACATTCGGTTTGCAAGTTATGACATTAGAATAATGGTGGCTGAGGCAATTTACATAGAGTCAACAATCCACATGGTAATACAATGGCATTCTAACAGGATTAAATTCCTCTGACCTTACAGAAGAGAGATAATTGCATTACCTAGGTTAACATCACCAACATCAACAAGACTCTAGAAACAATGGGTATACAAAATAGTGTCCAGCTAGATTGTAAGAACTTAACCCATGAGTGGCATATCACGAGTTCGCCACAGAATACCAAATTGTCCGGATAAATAAGAAATCATCCTATGATGTATATAAAAGGGGTCCATTTCGTCACATTCCTCCCCCTTCTTATTTAGCCAGACATGATAGGATTTCGATCATCCTTCTCCACCTGTCGGGACAGTCCATCTGCATTTCCATGGTTCTTGCCCTGTTTATGTGAGATGAAGAAATTGTAGGATTGTAACGCCAGACTCCACCTAAGCAATCGCCCGTTGTCCCCAGCTGTGCAGTTCAGCCAACTTAATGGATTGTGGTCAGTGAGGACTGTAAATTCATTGCCATAGAGGTAGGGCTGCAATTTTTTTTAGGGCCAAGACTATGGCCAGGTATTCCTTTTCTATGGTGGCGTAGGCACTCTCTCGGTCCAACAGTTTCCGGGAGAGATAAGCTATCGGATGTTCCTCGCCATCAGCCCCCACTTGGCTAAGTACCGCTCCTAGTCCTGTGTCTGATGCATCGGTTTGGACAATGAACCTACGTCAGAAGTCAGGCGCAGTCAGAACCGGGCTCTGGGCTAGCCGGTCTTTCAACTGGAGGAACGCAGCTTCACATTCTGGGGTCCAGATAAGGTTGCAGGCATATTTTTTTGGTTGTGAGGTCAGTGAGTGGTTTTGCTACGGTGCTGTAATTGGGGATAAATTTTCTATAATAGTTTGCGGTGCCCAAAAACACACGGACCTGTTTTTGGTTGACTGGGCGCGGCCACTGGGTAATTGCTTCTACTTTTGCTGGTTCTGGACGAATGCACCCACTTCCCACCCGATGTCCCAGGTATAATACCTCGGCCATCCCCATTTGGCATTTGTCATGTCGGATGGTGAGGTGGGCTTTGGCTACCCTTTGCAGCACCTGGGACACGTGCTGAAGATGCTCTTTCCAGGTGTCGCAGAACATAGCGATGTCATCCAAATAGGCCTGGGCATACCCTTGACATCCCTCTAGTAAATGGTCCACCATCCTTTGGAAGGTAGCCGGGGCAATCTTCATCCCAAAAGGCATGCTGGTGAACTCATATAGGCCAAAGGGGGTTATGAAAGCTGATTTCTCTTGAGCCTCTCTTGTGAGTGTGATCTGCCAGTATCCCTTGCTCAGATCGAGGGCGGATATAAACCAAGATCCCCCCAACCGATCTAGGAGTTCATTCACCCGGGGCATGGGGTAGGCATCAGTAACTGTGATCTCATTGAGCCGTCTATAGTCCACACAGAAACGAGTACTCTTGTCCTTTTTTGGCACCAGCACAACACTGGGCTTTGGGAGGGAACTATGACTCCCATGTTTTGTCATCCGCCTCGGCCTTCATCATTGCCAACACCGGTGGTGTCATTCAGTAGGCGGGTTGGCGTAGTGGAGTGGATACCCCTGTGTTGACATGATGCTGGACCAGAGGTGTTCGACCGTGCAAGCTCGTGAACAGGGATTCATATGGGCTGAGTACGTCTGATAATTGTTGCTTCTGTGATGGACACAGCTGTTCCCCCAGTGATACATCTTTTACCCCATGTCCCTTTTGAAGTCCACTAATAGGTCTGGGATCTGGTCTATATCAGGGTCATCTAAATCGGGACAACAAACTGCTAAGTTCGTGACCTCTCTTTCCTCATGAGCTTTTAGCCTGTTAACATGGTAGGTACGCTCATGAACCCCTGCTCGGTCCAAGGCCACGGTGTAGTCAGTAGTGCCACATTTCCTGGTAATGGTAAATGGACCCGCCCACATGGCTTGCAGCTTGTTTTTTCAAACCGTTACGAGTACTAGGACCTTCTGTCCACAGGCAAATTCTCAGAGTCGGGCAGCGCGGTCATAATATAATTTTTGCCTTTCCTGAGCCACTTCTAAGTTCCCATGGGCTAATGCCATGAGGTGCCTCATCCTTTCCCTAACTTTTTGAACATAATCTAGGATGGGAACCTCTTCTGTGGGGAAGGTGCCCTCCCAACTTTCTCGTACGAGCTCTAAGGGCCCCCGTACAGCAATTCGAAGGGGGAGAACCCAGTGGAGTCCTGCGGCACCTCCCGGTAAGCAAAAAGGAGCTGCTGCAGGTTTTTCTCCCAGTCCCCTCCCTCGGCCTCTACATAACGGCTAATGAGATGTTTCAGGGTTCCGTTGAAGCGCTCACACAATCCATTTGTTTTATTGGAGGCTTGTGCGCATGGGGCGGACTCCATGTTTCTCTGAATCAGTTCGCTTTGGAACTGTGGCCCCTGGTCAGTTAATACTTCCTGTGGAAACCCTACTCAGCTAAAGATGTCCAGTAAAGCTTGAGCCACACGTTTTGCATCTATGGAAGTCAAGGCAGTGGCTTCTGAGTAGCGGGTGGCAAAGACTACCAGGGTGAGGATGAATCTTTTCCTGCTGTAGTTGGGGAAGGCTAAGGGGCCTACTAAATCAATGGCAACTCTCTGGAATGGCTCCCCTATCAAAGGCATGGGTTGGAGTGGGGCCCGACATGGGGCTCCGCCCATACGTTGACACACTGGACAAGAGGCTCTGTAGTTCTTCACTTCTTGAGTGACCCTTGGCCAAAAAAACTACGCAACAGGCGGGCCCTGGTCTTTTTGGTCCCCATGTGCCCAGCTGCAGGAACATCATGAGCTAAGCGCAGTAGTTGTGGTCGGTATTGCTGGGGTACCACAAGCTGATGTACACGGGTCCAAGGTCTTTCTGGGCAGGATGCGGGCTTTTCCTGATATAAAAGGCCTCTTTCCCATCTATACACCTCCCCCTGATTTCCTCCCCCAGGTTGGGCAGCAGTACTACTGATACTCTCTAGGGTGTGGTCTGTCAGTTGGGCTTCCCTGAACTCCTTATGATCTATCTCCCCCCAGTCAATGGCCACAGTTTGGTTTGATGTACTCACATTTGTTGGCTCAGAAGAGGTGGATGAAGACGGCGGGGGTGGGTTATCCTCGGATGGGTTGGTAGAAAGATCTGCACACGGTTGATTCTTGGCTTGCCTCCGGGTGATGGCGGTGACGAACTGGCTGGATAATCCTTGTCCTAGGTCGTTTCCCAAAAGGACAGGGGTTGGGAGGCCGTCCATGAGCCCCACTTCAGCCTCTCCCTTGTCAGTTCCCCAGTCCAACTGCACTCATGCCAGAGGGATGTTTGATCGCTGGCCCCCAGCAAGGGAGATAGTCACTTGGCTGCCTGGTAAATGATGTTCGGCGGGAACAATATCTGGGCTAACCAGCGTGATTGAGGATCCAGTGTCTCGAAGTCCCTGAGCCGGTATTCCACCAACCTTGACCGTCTTTATGTGGCGATTGAGGTTGGCTGGGGTAAGGTGTCCGGACTGCTGCAAGGTATGGATCAGGTAAATCACTTCCTCAGCTGCTGGTGTTTCATGGGGGTAGTATCCTCCAGGCCTCGATGGTTCATCTGTGCATATGTTGACTGGTTGAGCTGGCAGACGGGCTCCAGGCAAGGGGCCCCGGTTTTGAAGACACTCTTTGGCCATGTGTCCAAGGCGCCCACACGTATAACAGCGTTGTGGGTTAGGCAAATCACGGGCCCTGTTGGTAAGCCTTTGCCCTGTTGGGGCTTCTGTGGCATAGTTAGTTAGTCCAGCACGGGAGTCTGGAAGTTGCTGTGATCCATTTTTGAAGAACCTCCTGGGATCGGTGGGTCTATTGGGTCTCCAGCTGGGTCGGTTGGCTGTAAATCCGTCAGCCAATCGGGCTGCTTGCTCGGGGGTGTCGGGCTTCCGGTCCACCACCCATTCTAGTATTTCCGGGTCCATCTTTTCCATAAGCTGTTCGAGTACTATCATGTCCCGGTGGGCAGCAGCAGAGTGGGTAGCCCGACCATCGAGCCAGCGGTTACAGTGTCATCAGAGCTGACTGCCAAATTCGACGTAGGAGACACCCTGGCGAGGCATAGTCCAGAACTTAATGTGATATCTCTCAGTGGTTATGGCAAAAAGGGTCAACAGATTGTCCTTAATAATTCCATAGTCCAAGCAATCCTGAGGCCCAAGTGATCGGACAGCCTCCTGGGTCCGACCAGGCAAACTTGTCCACAGGTGTCTGGGCTACTCAGCTGTGGGCACCCTGTGCATACTCATCATCACCTCAAAGTTTTGCATGTGTTCATCAATCTCCATGCTGGATTCATTCATCACTGGTACATCACTGTAGGGAAGATGAATTACTTGGTGGCGGTCTATTGTGGAGGTGGGCGCTGGTGGTAAGGAAATTGGAGCTTCAAGCACTGCTTGTAAAACACCAGCCCTTTTTTCTCTTAAAGCTTCAGGCCCGAAGGTAGCCAACCATTCCTTGGCTTGTTCTGCTGGGGATTGGGTGGTTTCCAGATTGTCAAGGTACCCAGGATGAGACACCTGGTGGACATCCTCGGGTACAACGTTGACGGGGTCCTCATCGTCCTCCACCTCATTCTGGATCTCCCAATGGACCAATTTCTGGATCAAAGCCGCCTGAGTGTCAGCGCTCCTGTATTGAACATTTCGTCTCTGGCACATATCCTGTAGCATCCATTTACTGCTGCGGTCATATCTCCTCTCCGGCCCTTGTCCCATGGCTGAGCTGGTGGGGTTGGACATGGCAGTGTCCGAAACCTGAATGCCTCACCTATGGCTTGCTGGTTATGTTTATATGCCTCCCTGGTTGTTGAGCCCCTGGACGGTGTCCACGAACACCGGTCCCCTGCAGCTCTCCTGGATAAACTAGGCTGAGTAGTGTCCCACCGCTGCCACCAATTGTAAGGACATGGGGTCAGTGGGTGCTCTCGGCCACTGGCCCAGCCGCCTTTAGAAAGACAACGTGGACCAGGGCTCATCCCCAACTGAACGCCCGAACTCCTCAGCCGTGGGCGGAACACTACTCAGATAACACAGGGTGAGGGAATCACTATATTAAGGCTTTATTGGATCCCCAACAACTAACAGCATATAACACACAACCAGCACAGCACAAATTGTAATAGGCAACAGAGTCTCACCCTTCCGCTGGCTCACCAGGGTTTTAGATTCTTTGTATCTCAGATCTTCCAGGACTATTTACTCCAAACCAGTGGTCCCCTTCTTTTGGCAAGCACCCGCCCAGAAAGAAATAATGCCGGAGTTTGGAACTGAGACAGCACGGCAAAGTCTGTAACCTGGTGACCGAAATGTCCCAACCTGGGTTGCGTCCTAGGCGGTCGTTGTTTTCCCATTGGAACCCGAAGATCATAAATTAGCTGCCTGTCTTCAAGCTAGTGCACCTGCAGTCGGGACCGACATCCCTAGGCTGAGGGCAGTAGACAAAAATCTCCTGGTCATCTGAACAGTCCTCCTGATATACCCTCAGCCCTCATTGCAGGATACCGGGGACTTCACGATTGGTGGAATAAGACTGTCTTTTCATTGGCTGGATCTCAAGTTCCATATAACTATTTTTGGTCGTATTGCAGTCCAGGCAATGGAGAGCCACATACTGATTGATATAGTCCTACAATAGAATGCAAGGAGGAGACATTCGGTTTGCAAGTTATGACATTAGAACAATGGTGGCTGAGGCAATTTACATAGAGTCAACAATCCACATGGTAATACAATGGCATTCTAACAGGATTAAATTCCTCTGACCTTACAGAAGAGTGATAATTGCATTACCTAGGTTAACATCACCAACATCAACAAGACTCTAGAAACAATGGGTATACAAAATAGTGTCCAGCTAGATTGTAAGAACTTAACCCATGAGTGGCATATTACGAGTTCACCACAGAATACCAAATTGTCCGGATAAATAAGAAATCATCCTATGTTGCATATAAAAGGGGTCCATTTCATCACGAATGGCTTTGGGGATTAGGTATAAGGTGAGTATATGGTGTTTTCTTTCTTTTTTTACAGGGGACGAGGGCATCAAGGTGCAGGTGAGTATAATGTGTTTATTATTTTTGATTAAATAATTATTTATTTATTGTAACTTTTTTTTAACTTTCACTTTCAGTGTGCAAGCGCAGCTGATGAGAGATTAATCCTCCCATCAGGAGCACTTGTGTGTACTGTGACAGAAGGCCCTGGATGACGAAAGAATTAGTCCGATCATCCGGCGCCTATGACCCGTGGTAAGCTTTTTACCGTGGATCACTGTCACAGCTGCGGGATCATGCTGACACCTGATAGCGTGATCCTGCAGCGCTGTGATCAGCGGTAGCAATGTTACCGCCGATCACAGCACCTGTTTCCTGCACTGTCATGCAGTGTGGGGAACCAGGGATGTTCGGGGCCCCGTTCGGGTTCGTGTTAAAGATCGGGTGCGGGAACATGAACATTTTTTTGATGTTTGGGTTTAGTCGATGAACCCGAACATCAAAATATTCCCTCATCTCTATCCAGGATTGTCAGTTTGGAAGCAGCTGGCTGACTCCATAGATATTTAAGGACTTAATTAACTATGTGAGTGACAATTTTGCCACTTACCGATTGTAAATCACACTTGACCATCGCTCTCGCTTTCTTTTTTTTGTAATCTATGTTATATTTATATTTTTATGCATATTGCCTGATCAGAAGTATCCTTTTTTCATTTTTATAGATGATGAAGCGTAAAACTATATAGCATTAGTAGAACTATAAAGTTCAGCAAAAGTTCTGCGGTAACATCTTCAGATACCAATGGTTTCTTCTAAGTCTACATTACTATCACTATGTTTACACATAGAGATAACAAGGCATTTGAACAAGCAAACAGTTCCAGAGAGCTGTGAATAGACCTGCTTTGAAACCTGGTGGTGAGGAGGTAAATGAGCAGAAACTGCTGTATAGAAATTAGTGGGCTGGAGAGAGGTGAGATGTTAAGAGTTAACCTCTCTTTGGAATGTTTAGTTGAAACCAGAAGTTTACATACACTGTAAAAAAAGACACATATGCATGTTTTTCTCAATATCTAACATGAAATCAGAATAAACCTTTCCCGTTTTAGGTCAATTAGGATTACCATAATTTTAATATTTGCCAGAATAATGAGAGAGAGAGAATGTTTTGAGGCATTGTATTACTTACTGCAAAGTCAAAAGTTTACCTACACTAAGATTACTATACCTTTAAACAGTTCTGCACTGCCCATATGATGATGTCATGTGTTTTGAAGCTTCTGATAGTTTTTTTGGCAACATCTGAGTTAATTAGAGACACACCTGAGACCTGAGGAGGTATTTTAATGCACACCTGAAAAACACTGCTTCTTTGTGTAGCATCTGGGGAAAGTCTAAATAAATCAGCCAAGATATCAGAAAGAGAATTGTGGACTTGCACAAGTCTGGCTCATGCTTGGGTATAATTTCAAGATACCTGAAGGTGCACATGTGCATATCAACCCAAAGACAAAAGCAAAAGACCTTGTGAAGATTATGGAGGAAGCTGGTAAGATTGTGTCAATAACCACAGTGAAATGAGTACTGTATCAACATGGGCTGAAAGGCCACTCTGTCAGGAAGAAGCCATTACTCCAAAAGAAACATAAAAAAGACAGATCAATGTTTGCAAATGCACACAGAACAAAGATATTAATTTTTGGAGACATGTCCTGTGGTCTGATGAAACGAAAATTTTACTTTTTGGGCATAATGACCATCATTATGCTTAGAGGAAAAAGGGAGAAGTTTGGAAGCCGAAAAATACCATCCCAACTCTGAAATATGGGGGTGGCAGCATCATGTTGTGGGATTGTTTTGTGGCAGGAGGGACTAGTGCACTTCAAAAAATAGATGGCATCATGAGAAAAGAAGATTATGTTGCAATACTGAAGCAACATCTCAAGACATCAGCCAGGAAGTTAAAGCTTGGGCGGAAATGGGTCTTCCAAATAGACAATGACCCTAAGCATACTGCCAAAATGGTAACAAAGTGGCTTAAGTATAACAAAGTCAATGTTTTGGAGTGGCCATCACAAATCCCTGATTTCAATTCTATTGAAAATGTATGGGCAAAGCTGAAAAGGCAGGTGCAAGCAAAAGCCATTAACAAACTAAAGAACATCCCTTTAACATGGCTGTAGCAATAAGTGATAAAGACAAGACTAGCAGATCAGCATAGACTTGGCACTGGAGAGGCACAGGGTATTGATAATTTTGCTGTTTTTAAGGAATCAAGTCGTTGGGGTAGTAAAGTTTAAAAACAGACGACATCTTTATATGATAACAATAAAGTGACAGATTTTCTCCAAGTTGAGAAAGAATTTTGGAGCCAGAATACATGAAATTCTATATGTAAATGTATAAATAGAACATATTTAGAGGATAAATGAAAGGATCTAGACTCAGAGATGTGACATCCTTCCAAAAAAAAGTAGTACACTACAATTTCTTTTGGCCTGGAAGATACCGGATTGAGAAATCAGACTGTATTGAAAGCTTGATGTGTATGATGTTTCAGGCAGATAGAGTAGGTTTACAGTATTTGTACTAAAATTGTAGTTCATTCAGTTTAGTCGGCATACCAACGAATCTGTCATTTGATAGGAGTCTCAGATTGAGCTAACAGAAACAAAGAGCTTCAATCCACCTGAAATGTCAGTGCTATGAAAATTTCCTGCCTAATTCTACGGGATACATACAAAGGCAGCCCTGTAATTACATCAGATCCTAATTTACACATGTAGTTGTGTAATTAATACTTCCTCAGTGAAGCTAGGGCATAATTTCAGCTGCGGGTTTCTAACCATAATTTGAGGAAAGTGATAGAACTTGTGGGCAGATTTCTGAAACAGGGAAGCTCTGTTTGACTGCTCTCAATTACAGCATTAGTAATTGTGTGTTCTGAACACGCTTTGTGCAGTCAAGAAAAAATAATACATTGTTCCATACACATTTAAAAAAAGCTATGGCAGGATGTGGCTTGACGTGAAACAAAATTATGTTTCACTTGGGCAGGATCACATAACATTACATATCGTATGCATTGCTTATCATCACTAAATATTGCAGTTTATGGAATTGCTGAGCTTTAAGAGTTTACTGTGAAAAATAATACTTTTCTATCAGAATTATTATGAACCTTCTTACATGGCAGATCCGAGATATTTGAGGAATAGCAATCACATGGTATATGCATTTCACCAAAAAGGAAATGGAACAGAATGACAGAATTTACTATAATTCTATACATAAACCTCTGTTGTAATAGGGCTCTACTAATATAGTGCACCACATGGTATCAATATTCTTGCAAAACAGGCCTTACTCTATAGTATGGGCAAAAGAAGGGACCAAATACCGTATAAATCTGATAATTTTGCCCGTGTTTCAAATCTGCAACATGTCAAATTCTATTGCAGGCACACTACATTTTCTGTGCAGATTTTTCCCATAGACGTGCATTAGATGCAGTAAGTCCGCAGGTAAAAAACCCTGTGGAAACGCATAAAAAACAAATGTAATCCAGATATGACAATATCAATAAAGTTTTGTCATGGCCAAGTACCAAGAAGTATCAAAAATAAAGCAGTTTTTTTATAACATGACATACCAGCAAGAGACAAAAAACGCAGCGTCAAAAATGTAATGAGACGCATGCATTTTAAACACACTCAAAAACACAATGATAAAGCACATGTAATATAATTTACTTAATAGGTACAGAAATGGTGCAGAAAATCCACAACCTTCAAATACTCATCAAAAGCTCATCGTCAGAATGTAGCCTAAGACCCTTGTCCGCACAGCAGTATTCTGATCAATATTTTACATAAGTATGTGTAAGACAAAACCATGAGTATAACCTATGTAGCAAATGAACATGGGTAGATAAAACTGGAATAGAAAAGAGGGAGTGCTACCTGAGCGTAGTAACTATAATAAAATTATGAATTAGTAAAGTGCGTCTTGTATGTGCTCACCTGAGCCGGTTGTGCATTTTTAGGTACAACACTAGTTACGATTCCATAATGATAGGGGTCTCCATCAACGGTATGCAGCTCGTCCGTGGCTGTGGTTGCATTTCTGTCCTAGCCTGACAGTTGCCTCTACGTGGATATAGGTGAGGGATTGACCCGGAGGCGCTTCCGTTAGAGGATGGAATCCCCGATACACACAGCCATAATTCATACAGTAATTGTTCATTGCCTAATTTTAATAAATCTATTATTTTACTCCGTAGCTGGTTCCTTGGCAAGAGTAAGGCTGTGTGCTCACAATGCGTTTTTCAAGCATTTACGCTGCGGAATTTCCGCAGTGTAAACGCTTGGGAAACGCTTGGTAAACCTTGCCCCATGGTCTCCAATGCAATTCTGCACTTTCAATGGCCATGCTGCGGCTTTTTCCGCAGCGTTTATGCTGCGCTCAAAAATCCGCAGCATGTCCATTAATTTTGCGGAAGCGCTGCGTTTTCGCCGCCATTGACTTGCATTAGAACGCACCAATTCCGCCAGACTGCATCTGTACTTGCGTAATTGGCGCGTTCTAATGTGCGGATGGTACCCGGGTGTAGAGGAGAGGAGAGTCTCATCCACACCCAGGTACCATAAAAAAAAGAATAAAATAAAAAATAAAGATTATATTCACCTTCCGACGGCCCCCGGACTCCTTCCCTGTGCTTGCCGATAGATCGCGCAGGACTGAAGGACCTGCGCTGACGTCACAGTCATGTGACGGCAGGTCTTTTCAGTACCGCGATCTGACGGCAGCCAGCACAGGAGCGCAGCAAGTCTCGGGGGCCATCGGAAGGTACAGTAAGTATCAGTTTATTTTTTTATTTTTAACCACTCTCTCGGGTCACACTATATAAATCCATGCTGTTTGCATGTATTTATATAGTGTGACCTAGTTATCACAAGCACTTTCCAAGTGATGCTAATCGCTAGGAAAGCACTTGTCAATCCGCATGCGGAAATGCCAGTGAATCAGTGTCAATCCCTCACCTATAACCTGTGTAGATAAGAGATTCTAGTTTTCCTATTATACATATAGAAACAATAGGAACACTAACCCTTCTAACATAAATAGAACTGTGGGTAGTTAAGTGTGATTCCTTTTGTAATCATACTTACTAATGTGCTTCCTACAAGTGTATTTCCTGAAACATATACATAAAATAACCACTAACCTAGCAAAATACGCACACTTAAAAAATTTTTTTTAGAATCAAACAATTATAAAGTTTCCATTTCACATCACCATAAGGCAAGTTTTACACATTCTTTTTTCACTGTTTGAGCATAAACCACAGTGTACAGCCTGGCAGTGGGTCTCTTAACCTGAGCTTAATAGCCTTATAAAGCATATGTGAGGCTGATGAGTTTTATGGGAGGAGACCAGCTGCCAGTCCATATATTTGAGTCTTGCTTAATTGAAACTTGCTTAGTTAGTACCAGCCTAACCTCTAGTGACCTCTAGTATCTGGTTGTCAACATACTCACCTTCTGGACCGGTATCTGCCTCAGGTTTCCCAGGTTTCCAATGACAATGTTATGCTACATGAGCACTGCAGTCAATCAGTGGTTACTAAAGGGCTGCTTCACTCACACTTCCTTCAGAGGAACCTTCAATGTCCCAAGAAAGTGTTAGCCCATTAGTGCCCCCTGATTGGCTACAGTGCTCATGTGGCATAATAATATCACATGAGCCCTGGGAGTCCTGGCTCTGACATCACTGTAACGGTGCCGGTCCAGGAGGTGAATATCTGTTGACTGGAGAACACATTATTAAAAAAGGGTTACCCGAGAAGTGGACACCCAATTTAAGTGCCCCTTTTTTTCTGGTAATCACTAGAGATCAGGCTAGAGCTGTCAAGGCAGGTTTCACACTGTGAAAACTTGCAAAACCTCAGTATGCTTGTTCAGATCCACTGTTACTTCTATATGCAAATATAGTGATAACCATAAGCTGATGAGGAGACAACCAGAGAATACTCCTTTGAGCCTACACATTTATAGTAACATAGTGTTTAAGGCTGAAGGAAGACAAAGTCCATCTAGTTCAACCCATAGCCTAACATGTTGATCCAGAGGAAGGCAAAAAAAAAAACCATGTGGCAAATACTAAGCTCCACATTGGGGAAAACAATTCCTTCCTGACTCCATACAACAATCAGACTAGTTCCCTGGATCAACGCCTTATCAAGGAATCTAATATACAGTGCCTACAAGTAGTATTCAACCCCCTGCAGATTTAGCTGGTTTGATAAGATGCAAATAAGTTAGAGCCTTCAAACTGCAAACGAGAGTAGGTTTTATGAACAGAAGCATAAATCTTACAAACCAAAAAGTTATGTTGCTCAGTTGAATTTTATTACATTTTAAACATTAAAGTGTGGGTCAATTATTATACAACCCCTATGTTTAATATTTTGTGGAATAACCCTTGTTTGCAATTACAGCTAATAATCGTCTGTTATAAGACCTGATCAGGCCGGCACAGGTCTGTGGAGTTATCTTGGCCCACTCCTCCATGCAGATCTTCTCCAAGTTATTTAGGTTCTTTGGGTGTCTCATGTGGACTTTATTCTTGAGCTCCTTCCACAAGTTTTCAATTGGGTTAAGGTCAGGAGACTGACTAGGCCACTCCAACACCTTGACTTTTTCCCTATTGAACCAGGCCTTGGTTTTCTTGGCTGTGTGCTTTGGGTCGTTGTCTTGTTGGAAGATGAAATTACGACCCATCTTAAGATCCTTGATGGAGGAGCGGAGGTTCTTGGCCAAAATCTCCAGGTAGGCCGTGCTATCCATCTTCCCATGGATGCGGACCAGATGGCCAGGCCCCTTGGCAGAGAAACAGCCCCACAGCATGATGCTGCCACCACCATGCTTGACTGTAGGGATGGTATTCTTGGGGTCGTATGCAGTGCCATCCAGTCTCCAAACGTCACGTGTGTGGTTGGCACCAAGGATATCGATCTTGGTCTCATCAGACCATAGAACCTTGAACCAGTCTGTCTCAGAGTCCTCCTAGTGATCATGAGCAAACTGTAGACGAGCCTTGACATGACGCTTTGAAAGTAAAGGTACCTTACGGGCTCGTCTGGAACGGAGACCATTGCGGTGGAGTACGTTACTTATGGTATTGACTGAAACCAATGTCCCCACTGCCATGAGATCTTCCCGGAGCTCCTTCCTTGTTGTCCTTGGGTTAGCCTTGACTCTTCGGACAAGCCTGGCCTCGGCACGGGAGGACACTTTCAAAGGCTGTCCTGGCCGTGGAAGGCTAACAGTAGTTCCATAAGCCTTCCACTTACGGATGATGCTCCCAACAGTGGAGACAGGTAGGCCCAACTCCTTGGAAAGGGTTTTGTACCCCTTGCCAGCCTTGTGACCCTCCACGATCTTGTCTCTGATGGCCTTGGAATGCTCCTTTGTCTTTCCCATGTTGACCATGTCTGAGTGCTGTTCACAAGTTTGGGGAGGGTCTTAAATAGTCAGAAAAGGCTGGCAAAAGAGATCTTTAATCCACACATGTGAAGCTCATTATTCTTGGTGCCTGAACTACTTCTTAATACTTTAGGGGGACCAAACAGTATTTCTTGTGGTTTGAGGGGTTGAATAATAAATGACACTCTGAATTAACTTTTTACGTTTTAAAAAAAAAACAAACAAAAAAAAAAAAAAAAAAAAATTGCTGCAGTGCATTTCCCACTTCCAGGCTGATCTACAGTACAAATGTCACAATGCCAAGTTAATTCCGCATGTGTCAACCAGCTAAATCTGCAGGGGGTTGAATACTACTTGTAGGCACTGTACATAACCTGTAATATTATACTTTTCAAGAAAGGCATCCAGGCCCTTCTTAAATTTTAGTAGTGAATCACTCATTACAACATCATGCAGCAAAGAGTTCCTTAGTCTCACTGCTCTTACAGTAAAGAATCCCCGTCTGTGATTATGATAAAACCTTCTTTCCTACAGACATAGAAGATGCCCCCTTGTCCCCGTCTCTGGCCTCAGAGTAAAAAGATCAGTAGAAAGGTCTTTGTACTGTCCCCTCATATACTTGTACATAGTAATAAGATCACCCCAAAGTCTTTGTTTTTCCACAGTAAATAAACCCAAGTGTAATAACCTGTCTTGGTATTGCAGACCCCCCAAGTCCTCTAATAACCTTGGTCGCTCTTCTCTGCACCCTCTCTAGTTCAGCTATGTCTTTCTTATACACCGGAGACCAGAACTGTACACAGTATTCTAAGTGTGGTCGCACTAGTGACTTGTATAGAGTTAAAATTATGCTCTCCTCATGAGCATCTATGCCTCTTTTAATGCATCCCATTATTTTATTTGCCTTTGCATCAGCTGCCTGCCACTGGCCACTAAGCGTGACCTTATCGTCCACCAATACACCCAGGTCTTTTTCAGTTACAGTTTTGCCCAGTGTTATACAATTGAACATATAATTATACATTTTATTTTCTGCCCAAGTGCATTACCTTACATTTATCCCCATTAAAGCTCATTTGCCATTTATCTGCCCATACTTCTAGTTTACATAGATCCTCCTGTAATATAAAATTGTCCTCCTCTGTATTGATTACCCTGCAGAGTTTAGTGTCATCAGCAAATATTGAAATATTACTCTGTATGCCCCCTACAAGGTCATTAATAAATAAGTTAAAAAGAAGGGGGCCCAAAACTGACCCCTGCCCCTTTGGTAACCCACTGTTAAGTGAGACCCAGTCTGAGCGTTTTCCATTAATAACCACCCTTTGTTTCCTATCACTGAGCCAATTCTTTACCCACATACATATATTTTCCCCTATCCCCATTGTTCTCATTTTATATATCAACCTTTTGTGTGGAAGTGTATCAAAAGCTTTTGAAAAGTCCATATACACAACATCCACTGCATTTCCTTAGTCCAGTCCAGAACTTGCCTCCTCATAAAAGCTGATCAAATTAGTTTGACAGGAATGGTCCCTCGTAAACCCATGTTGATATTGGGTCATGAGTTTATTCTTCTTCAGATACTCTAGTATAGCATCTCTTAGGAAACCCTCCTGGATTTTACCCACAGTAGAGGTTAAGCTAACTGGCCTATAATTTCCAAGTTCAATTTTTGTCCCCTTTTTGAATATTGGCACCACATTTGCTATATGCCTGTGGTACAGACCCTGTTATTATGGAATCTTTAAAGATTAAAAATAATGGTCTATCTATGACGTTACTTAATTCCTGCAGTACTCGTGGGTGTATCCCATCCAGGCCCGGGGATTTGTCAACTTTAGTGATTTTTAGACGCCGCCGTACTTCCTGCTGGGTTAAGCAAGTGACATTTAATGGAGAATTTTTGTTATCACTAATCATGTTTTCTGTCATGCGATTTTCTTGTATAAATATGGTTGAAAAAAAAATAATTTAGCATATTGGCTTTTTCCTCATCCTCATCCACCATTTCACGCAGACTATTTTTAAGGGGGCCAACACTATCATTTTTTAGTTTTTTACTATTTATGTAGTTAAAGAATATTTTGGGATTATTCTTACTTTTTCTGGCAATGAGTCTCTCCATCTTAATCTTTGCTGCCTTGATTTGGTTTTTACAGAATGTATTTAATTTTCTGTATTTATTTAATGCCTCATCACTACCTACTTGCTTTAGTTCTCTAAATGCTTTCTTTTTGTCACTTTTGTCACCCCCAATTCGTATATTTGATATGCTGTCTGGCCTGTTGGTTAATATTAGGTCTAGCAGTGCCCCCCTTCTTGTTGGGTCCTGAACCAGTTGTGAAAGGTAATTGTCTCTCAAAGTTGTCAAAAACCTATTACCTTTGCTTGAACTACAGGTTTCTATTCCCCAATGTATTTCAGGGTAGTTGAAGTCCCCCATTATAATGACTTCTCCTTGCGTCGCTGCTTCATCTATTTGCTTTATGAGGATATTCTCGCTGCTTCCATTATTTTTGGAGACTTATAACAAACCCCTATCAGTAATTTACTATTTTTCCCCCTCCCCTTATCTCCACCCACAGGGACTCTACATTTTCATTAGATTCACATATATTCCCCCACAAGATGAGTTTTAAGGATGATTTTACATATAAACACACACCACCCCCTCGCCCGTTTGTATGGTCATTTCTGAACAGACTATAGCCCTGTAAATTAAATGCCCAGTCATGGCTCTCGTCCAGCCATGTCTCAGATATCCCCACCATGTCATAATTATTTTCCAACAAAATCAATTCTAATTCCTCCATTTTGTTGGTGAGGCTTCTGGCATTAGTGTACATGCATTTTATGTATCTCCCTGTACCGCTATTCCTCTATTCCTCCATTGCACATTTGTTGTGAGTTTGCCAGGCTGTTTAGAACAGAGAAAAGTTTGGAACAAGCATTCCTATGAATGTTCATTCCCCAATTATTGGCTCATCTAAATGCACCTTAAACACATTTAAGCATGTCTAGAATAAAAAATATATGAATTATTTTATTTTTTTTAGAAGTTTATGCAATAACAAAAAAAATAACAATACCATAAAATAGCAATACAAGATTACATTGTATTATTGAAACTAAAATATTCTAAAATAGAAGGAAACACGTTGACATTTTATTGTGCATCTATTATAGTAATTATATAGATGACATATCATAGCAAATAAAAGTTTGAAGTATGAATGCTTTGAAATATATAGAAAATATTGTGTGCAACTTATATGTTATCATTGTTTCTTATGGGAGCAGGAAAAAGAAGAGATCCAATTAGGAAAAGATTTTAATGACTTATAAAGATTCTCCCATTATTACATCTGCAACCAGTTTAATTTGCAGACTAAGTCATTACATTTTGTACAGAACAACTATTTTAGGATGAGAACATTGCACGATAGACAGTCCAAGGAATCCAGTTTTTGTAAAAAAAAAAATGAGATGATCTGTGATTGCAAGATGCACACATTTGTTCCTGCATGAATGTGTGCAATCTATTTATTTCCATTAATGAAGCAGTGTTTTTAAGTTTCCAATTTAAAAATACATAACCAATCATGTAGTCCTTTTTTCTGTTGTCACTATCCTATGCTTCATTTGTATATTTCTAAATGTTAAAATATATTAAATACAACATTCTCCTATTGTACCAAATACATCTAACTGTGAAGAATTTATTTTCTTCCCACATATCAAAAAAAAAATAAAGTATTTTTTCTGCACTTTACGTATCACCAGATTTGTCTAGATCATAATACCACTCACTATTGTAAGGTCACCGGCAACATGATGATTAATGATGCGTTTACAATGGCCAATAATTAGGAATGAGCTTTCCCCAGAATATTTGCCTTTCTAAACAGAAAATCTTCCAATGAATGAGTAAAGCGTTGATCACGTAAAATTATTATAAATCTTGCTTTAAAATCATTATTTTCTGCAGCATATTGCCCTGTGTAAGATATGTGCAGCAAAGAACAATAACAGACTATATGCAGAGAACACGGCTTGGATTTCTATGAAGCTGACCCCATTGTGTGCTAATTTGAGATTATAAGTTTAAGTTCACAAGATGCATTTTTGATGGGTTTTTGTGGTGGTTTTCCCGGTGCGGAAACGCTGCGAAAATGCTTGTTAATAGGTCTGCCAGGTATAGCAATGCGAATCTGGATGTGCTGTGCACATGATGCGGAAATTTCTACTCCGGATTCGCATTGCGGTAAAAACCGCAGCATGACCATTGACCATCGCAAACTCGCGCCCATTGACTTGCATTAAATCGCTTCAATGAAAGTCAATGGGCCCTAAATCACATCGGAAACGCGCTGTGGATGGTACTCGGGTTGGGAGAGGAGGACTATATCTCCTCTCATCCAACCGCCACTCTCGCTGATAACAGCAAGAGTGGCGTGGATGGGAGGAGAAGTAGTCTGCTCTGTCCGGCCCGCATGCCCACTGTAAAACAAATAAAAAAATAGTAAAAATAAAAGAATAAACCTCTCTACTCACCTATCCGGCGGCTCCCAGTGGCGATCCTTTCCTCCCGGCGGCCGGCGGTATACTGCGGGGAGCAGGCTCGCTCCCTGCAGTATAATGTGCTTCCAGGACCTGCGCTGACGTCACCGATCAGCTGAGCAGTCACGTGACCATCAGCTGATCGGTGACATCGGCGATCAGCTGATGGTTCCGAGTCCGTTCAGTTGATCGCTGACATCAGTGATCAGCTGATGGTCACGTGAACATCAGCTGATTGGTGACACCCACCATCAGCTGATCAGTCACGTGACCGATCAGTTGATGCTCACCTGACCCTGGGAACATTCACAAGAATGTTCCCAGGGTGGTAAGCTCACCGGGGCTGATCAGCTGATCTTCAGCTGATCAACCCCAGTGACCTCCTGCAGCATGTATACTGATAGGGGTGATTTTACACCCCTGTCAGTATACAGTGCTGTCTTCTACAGCAGTGACATCAGTGATGGCTGATGTCACTGTTGTAGAAGTTACCCGGATCGTCGTGGGACTATTGTTGGTGGTACGTGGACTACGTCATTAACGGCGGACAGGTGAGGGATATGGTTGTTTGTTATTTTACATTTTTTTCAGAAGATTGATGGCTTCACGGACGGAGAGTAATAAAAAATTTTTTAGAACCGTGTGTTTTTTATTTCATTAAAATACTTTATTCTGGCCTTGTCTTTTATTGAAAAAGCGGCGACCATTTTAGTACGCGGTTAGTAATTGAGGCGTCTTATAGACGCCCACCATTACTAACCTGCTTCACGTCAGCTGCCAATACAAGGCTGACATGAACCCTAACCCCATTACTCCACTCGCCACTGCTACAGGGCAGTGGGAAGAGCGGAGGCTAAGTACAAGATTTGGCACTTCTTATAGATGCGCCATTTCTGGGACTGCGGAGGGGTGATATTATTAGCACGGAGGGGGCTAGCATCCATGGCCAATTCCATGGCTATTAATATCAGCCCCCAGCTGTCTAGTTTAGCTTTTGCTGTTTACATTTTATTGGGGGGCTCCACGTCAATTTTTTTCTGGGGTCCCCCTGTAATCTACCCAGTAAAGTCAAAACAGCTGTGGGCTGATATTAATAGCCATGGGACATTGTTGGCTAATGGCCCCTTCCCCGGCTACTAATATCAGCCTCCAGCGGTCGACTTTACCTCTGTTGGTTATAAAAATGACGTGGGAGCCAACAAATTTTTTTTTTTTTTAATTTTAGGCTCTGTGCCAACGTTCACATGTACCGACAAAAAAAGTGTGGCATTAGAACAGTGTGTTTTGGATGTAACAAAGATGCGCTGCGTTCAAAGCACTGCTGAGTGCTGATCAGGGGGGCGTAGCAGCTAACGATCTAGCTGTGAGATGTTATTTAATGGCCAGGGACCATGTTTGCAAATGGCACCTTCCCAGGTTAAAAATACCAGCTCACAGCAGCTGCATAAATTACATGAATAGAAATGCTAATGAAGATTGGGTGAATGGGACTAGCTGACACCCAGCTCTTTTGTTTGGTTATAACAAGGTGTCAATGAGACCTTTTTATGACCAAAACTAATTAAAGTAAAGAGTTAAATAAACACACATACACAGACCAAACACTTTTTTGAAATGCAACAGACACATCCTTTAATCATTTAAATTAACCAATATATACACCACAGTTCTGTTGGTAATCCAAGGGTCTAAGCAATGTCCCACCAAATAACTTTATTTAGCTCCAAAATCATTCATTGATGAATAAAAACACATCAAAAGCGCATCAAAAACGCCCAGCATTTTTCCTGCTAAGGAGATGCAGAAATGCTCAGGAAATTTCTGCTTCAAATCCTGATTATGCATACAGAGCCTATAAGTGTTTCTGTGGACACTACCTTTGTGACAGTATTCTACCTTTACGTCTTTAGATTATGATTGCATTGAAATATCTAGAAATATCTCAATGATGCAAGTTATAAAAATGATAGGATCCTGCATTGAACATCTGACTGCTTCACCTGGAATCAACATCTCTACTTTTTCTTTACTTTCTACTTTTCTTACTTGGTTAATATACTGTATGTCCTGCATTTCTGTCTGTTATGCATAGATTTTTTTAATAAAGCTGAGAAGTGATTAAAACATAATAAAAAAATGTACTCACCTGTCCTGGGTCTGTCTTTCACATTGCATTTGGTCATTGATAAGTATGTGTGAAGTCTAGCGCCAGAAAATCCCAAGAGCAAAGAATGAGTGAAGGGAGTGAGACGAAAACCAGATCGGGAGGATAGGTATGGGCCTCCTTTTGAGTTGTTTTAGAGATACCCCAGAGCAGAATAAATGAGTTTTGAAGACAATTTCAATTTGAAAGAATTTCATTTGGATAGAAACTAAATTGCCATCAAATTCAAGCAAATCTGCCTGAAATGAACTTTGGTAAATTAGCTCATCTTCACTTACTATCTATTTTTATAAGTGGGTTTCACTATGTTATGTACTGTACAAATTGGAACCACTTTTTCTAATTTTAAATGCCTGGAAAAGGGGGGTTAATTTTGGGTGTGATTTTAATTTTGATAAATCTTATTAAACTTTTTTAGCTCAATATTTTCTAAAATGTTAGATTTGAGTGTTTTTCTTGATACAATAATCTAAAATCTTAATATATACTGTAGATGATAAAGTCCTGAATGGAAGGTATGTGTCACCAAGGTGGCTAGCCTCAGTAATGTAAGTCCTGAAGATAAGGTTCCAACAACAGTATGTTGCTGAGAAATTTTTAATGGGACCCGATTTTGGCTCCAAGTTTTAGGAGTGACCAGGAGAGCTTGGGTGGGAATAATTGCTCCCATATCTCCAGTCCTGGTTTTCCAGGTGCTTTATAAGGCAGCTGAACAGACTCAGAGCTGTCCGTGTGTGAGAGGAGAAAAATACATTGTTGTGCTACCAATGGGAGAGTGACTGGACTTTATTCTAAATGATTGAGCCCATATCTGCTGTGGGAACTGTTTTGTTTATTTTGTTATATCTTTGTGCCGAGAAATTGCAGTTTTAATTTGTGAGCTGTGACCGTTTATAGACTTTTAATAAACTGCTCACTGTTTGGACTCAAGAACTGGATCCCTGTTTGTACTCTACCGGCTGCCAAACTGTGTGAATTTTTTTAAAAAAAATTTAAGTCTATACAATATGCACAAGCAAGCACAACATCATCCTATTGTTTGTAAATATTGTATATACTTCACTGAATGATGCATTATACAATTGCCTTACTTAAGTTGCTTCAAAAAGTATTTTTTTAAGAAGCATTAAGGTCACAAATGATTCAACTCGGTATAAATGCAAACTGTATAAACCTTTATTGATTTGAGCTTTTTGCAGAAACTATATTGAAGATAATAATGTTTACATTAATATTTAATGATTTGAAAATCAACTTATATTTATAATTTAAACAGGAATAAAGGTTTAGAATATACAAATAAGATTATGTACATGGATGAACCCCCAGGATTTGGCTTCCACTTTGAAACTTTCTGCCAAGTTCATAAGGATAACTGTTGTGGTACTGCTAATGATCTCTAATGCATTTCCAGCAGTGAAATGTCTTGAACTCCACATGAAGAGCTGCATTACACTCCGGTGGAGTGATAATAAATAGTTATTGGAAATATTCATAAATACCGAACTTATCCTATTGAAATATTTTAAACTGTACAATATAAAAGAAACTTCAAAATTGAAAGGTATCTCATACTAAACATATACTATACTGATATAATAATTACATTATTTTGTTAATTTAATACTAATGGGTTTTACGATAAATGGCACTTTCAAAAGAACATTATTGTAACAAAAGAAAAAAGGAATAGCTGATAGGTTGAGATAATGTCACAAGGAGGTTTTCTCAATCATCTCCAACTGTCATGGTGGCGTCAGGGTCTGTGGATTCCACAGGTTCAAACAATCCTCCTTATGACTCCATAGATAGCTATGGTCAGCACAGAGTGACTCGGGCACTGACTTCTAGAGCTGCATCTCCTAGGTAAGTTAGAAGGAGTTAAATCTTTGCTGATCTTAGCCTGTTGATTGCCTGTGGTCACATGCTGCAGGAGAACCAGTCATGTCTGCTCCTTCCCCTATTTAAGCCAGCTCCACTGATCAGGGGATGCCAGCAATAGTTTACTCTATACTGGTCTAGGAGAGGTGGACACATTCTTGTGTACTGGTTATTACTAGTGTTGAGCCACCCCCGTAGTGTTCGAGTTCGGTTCGTCGAACACCCATGTGTTTGCCGAACTGTTCGTCGAACTGTTCGTCGAACACCTTCGAACACCGTTAAAACCAATGGCAGGCAAACAAAAACACATAGAAACACATAGAAAACACCTTCAATGGTGTCCAAAAGCTGACAAACTGCTCAGAAGACACAACTAACACATGGAAAAGTGACAAGTACATATAGTCATGCGAAAAGAAAAGAGGTGGAGGAGTAAAAGGAGGGGGAGACACAGATATAGGCATGTCATGCCCTTCTAAAATCCAAAAAGTGAGAAGCCGACACGTTCAGTCCGCTCCTGCCCGTGCCACCTCCGCGTCGCCGGGTTTGTGCCAGAGCCGCGGTGAACCCTGACGGCCAGCCCCCCTCTCCCAATACTGGTGCCTGTCCGCTGGTGGGTCGAGCGAGCCCCCCTGTGGTGGAGGCAGCTCTAAGATTTTTAATTTAAATTGTCTCTAATTTGAATGAATACACTTTAAATCCATTTACAAGGATCTATTGGAGGGCAAGTCTCATGCCAGCAGCCGCGTAATTCCAGCTCCAGTAGCGTCCACTAAAGCTGCTGCAGTTAAAAAGATTTTATAAGGATCGAGCTCGGCTGTCCACCGCAAGGCATCCTACTGCCAGTCCCAGCCCCTATGCCTTGGGGTGCCTCCTTGTAATTAGATACTCTCGTTGGATGCTGAGAAAGCATTCCATAGAGTCTCCTGGCACGCCATATATGATTCTCTTAAAAAGCTTGGGGTAGGGGTCTAGGGGACCCTTTTATAGCCAAAATCACGGCCCTGTATCGCAATACGTCACCTAGGCTGAAGATAAATGGAACTGTATCACCCTGAGGGCTCGGTTGCTACAGAGGTATTGCACCTCACCCAGAGGTGTGATATCTCACTCTCAGGTAAGGATGTAGTGTGGATCAAGACCCGACACCTGCATGCATTACACCACATTGCCGTGGGGCAGGGCGACCAATATGCCCCTGAGATGGGCACGACAGTCCCTGTCCCTGGCTGGAGTGGGGGGAGGGAACACTGAGGAAGGGGAACCCTGTAGTGCAGGAGCAGGGAGGAAGCAGTTCCTGGGTGCATTGAGAAGGGAGTATAAAAGGTGGGCACCATCTTAGTTCAGTGCAGAGAAGTCTGAGCAGAAGTGGCAGGGAGCAGGGGCTCTGCATGAGCTCTGCTCCGGAGGCGGGCCTAGTAACAGAGGCCCAGGCCTGGAAGAGGGAGAAGGAAGGAAGAGGAGCGGAGAAGGCTCCAGGAACGAGGAACGAAGGGATCCCAGGGGTGCGGACGGGCGAGTCGCCACCGCACGCCCGAATCCACCTGCGTGGAGGGGTCAGGCCAAAGGGGGAGACCAGTCCCCGAAACTAGTGGAGGCAGGAAACGACCCTCAGCTAGAAACAGGAGGCTGTGACATTTTATGTGGCGCAGCCCCTCGCTACACACGCTAGGAAGGCACCACATAGGGTCAGGGAAACTAGCGCCAAGTTTACCAAGAGGAGGCCCGAGGCAGCCGGACAGAAGGGTTGGTAAGAAAGGCCAGACAAAGGACACACAAAGGGGGTCCTGTGAAGTGCTCCAAAGTTATCTGGGAGTTGTCTGAGCCCCTCACCTGGTGAGCACAGTACGACGTGGGCAGCCGTTACCTGCAGACGTGGTCTGGATAATAGGAACTGTGAGTAAAGACCCTGGACTGCATCACTGACTCCATGTCGTTACTGCTGCTGCCTTGCACCATCACCCCCATCCTCCGCATACACTGCCCTGAGGCTATACTCCTCCCGTGGGGAGTTATGCTACGCTCTGCTGCACCCACAACACCAGCCTCAGCGGTCTGCCCTGGAGCGGCGGTTCACTCTGACCGCAATCCACGGGTGGCGTAGTCGGACATTTAAACATCAAAACCACATAAATAGTTCCGCCACTGGTTTGACCGCCCTGAGCCACGGAACCGGGTCGCCGCCACGCCAAATTATTATGCAAAAAGTGTTTAGGCGTGATAATGGAAGAATTTGTTTGTCAGTTAAACTCATTGATGGTGATGTGTGTCAGGGCTCTTTATATCACTGTAAGCAATTGCAGACACCTGTGCTAATTAGTTTGGCAGGTGTGTCCAATGAAAGGCAAGACTACTTAAGAAGGCTGTCTCACATTATTAAGCAGCCTACATTTTCTGCCAAAATGGGAAAGAAAAAGGATGTGTCGGCTGCTGAGAAGCAACAAATTGTGGAGTGTTTAGGTCAAGGCATGACTACAATCAACATTGTGCGATGATCAGGATGAAGTGTCTTGGCAATCAAGAAGTATGTAGCTGATTCACAGTACACACGTGTGCGTGCTGATAAGGGCAAATTGAGGACTCTTTCCTACAGGCAATTACGTCAGGTTGAAAGAACAGCGGCAAAAAAGCCTTGTCATAGCAGCAGACAAGTTTTTGAAGCTGCTGGTGCCTCCAACGTCCCCCGAACAACAAGATGCAGGGTCCTTCAGAGGTTTGCAGCTGTGCATACGCCATCCTGTCGACCTCCTCTATCCACTTCACACAAGCAGAAACGGCTCCAGTGGGCCAAACATTACATGAAGACTGATTTCAAAACTGTTTTGTTCACGGATGAGTGCCGTGCAGCGCTCGATGGTCCAGATGGATGGAGTGGAGGATGGCTGGTTGATGGACACCCCACGCAAACACGGCTACAGCGCCAACAAGGAGGAGGTGGAGTAATGTTTTGGGCTGGAATCATGGGGAGAGAGATTGTCGGCCCCTTTAGGATCCCTGAAGGCGCTAAAGATGAACTCCATAATGTATGTGGATTTTCTCAAACAGCACTTCCTGCCATGGTTCAAGAAGAAGAACCGTGTATTTCACAGCAAGATCATTTTTTTGCATGATAATGCACCATCTCATGCTGCACATAAAACATCTGCATCTCTGGCTGATATGGGCATAAAAGGGGACAAACTTATGGTGTGACCCCCATGCTCCCCTGACCTCTACCCCATTCAGAACCTTTGGAGCATCATTAAAAGGAGTGTCTATGATGGCGGGAGGCAGTTCACATCTAAGCAACAGCTCTGGGAGGGTATTCTGTCCTCATGCAAAACAATTGAAGCAGAAACCATCCAAAACCTGACAAATTCAATGGACGAGAGAGTTCAGAAGCTCCTTTCGAACAAGGGGTCCTATGTGAAAATGTAACATCACCTAGAATAAAGTTTTGAGTTGAAAACTGTTTGATTTCAGTTTCTAACAACCTGCTAATGCTTATAATTTCAAAAATGACCATTTTTTTGGTCTTTATTAAAATGAAAAGGTTGATCGAAAAGTTTGGAGGATCTAAGAGTGTGGCAACCCAGTAGTCATGATTACTTCGAATTCTGACAATATGAGGGTCATGCTGCAGGTAGTGCAGCAAGAAGGCACTTATGTGTCTTGCGCATCTCGGAGCCCCAAAATTATTTTCCGGGCTAGATGCAGCTAAAAATTATTCTTAATTTTAAATCTGGTGAAGCTTTAGTATAGATGGCCTAATAGGATCAGTGCTGCACACTGCTACAAAGCCCAAATTATTTTCCAGTCAAGATACAGATAAACATGATTAGTAATTTTAAATCTGGTGGAGCTTATTATAGATGGCCTAATAGAATCAGTGCTGCACACTGCTACAAAGCCCAAATTATTTTCCAGTCAAGATACAGATAAACATGATTAGTAATTTTAAATCTGGTGGAGCTTATTATAGATGGCCTAATAGAATCAGTGCTGCACACTGCTACAAAGCCCAAATTATTTTCCAGCCAAGATACAGATTAACATGATTAGTAATTTGAAAGCTTAAAACGGTTGGTAGGGTGATTTTAACCAATCATCAAGCTTTTACTCTCCCCAGGATGACACAGGGGTAGAAAAGTCGTTTTGGATCCATGATTTGTTCATCTTTATGAACGTGAGCCTGTCTACATTATCAGTGGAGAGCCGCGTGCGCTTATCTGTCAGCACACCACCAGCAGCGCTGAACACACGTTCAGACAGAACGCTGGCTGCGGGGCATGACAAGATCTCCAAGGCGTAAGTGGCTAGCTCCGGCCATTCATCCAGATTGGAAGCCCAAAAAGAGCAAGGGTCCAGTGACACAGTCATGGCTTCAATGTTTACTTGGAGATACTCCTGTACCATCGTCTCTAGGCGTTGACTATGTGTCAGACTTCTTGTCTCCTGTGGCCTTGCAAAGGATGGGCTAAAAAAGTGGTGAAATGATTCCGCAAAATTGATGTTACCAGCAGATACTGTGGTTCTGTTACGGTTTGAGTGCTGAACACTTGACGGTCCCACGGTTGGCAAGTTGGAACTGTGAGATTCACTACGTGCACCACTGGTATTTTGTGGAAAAGCACATGTAAGATTCTGCAACAGTCTCTGCTGATACTCCTGCATGCGTGCATCCCTTTCTATGGCAGGAATAATTTCTGCAAATTTACTTTTGTACCGGGGATCTAACAGTGTGGCAACCCAGTAGTCAGGATTATTTCTAATTCTCACAATTCGAGTGTCATGTTGCAGGTAGTGCAGCAAGAAGGCACTCATGTGTGTTGCGCATCCAGGAGCACCAAGTCCCTGTTGTGTTGGTGGCGAGGTAACAATCATGCTTCCTTCCTCTGTCCTCTCCCCCCAACCTCGCACAACAGAAATGTGATCAAGGTCTCCCTCATCTGATGAGTCTTCCATCAGTTCGTCCTCCACTTGTTCCTGGGCTCCTGCACCTTCCTCACTAGTTTGGATGCTACCATGCGCCCTGGTAAAACCATCTCCCCCACCCTCACATGCCTGCCGCCTTGGTGCTGCCGACCGTCTGGACCTTGCAGATGTTAGCCCTTCCGCATACAACTCCTCCTCCTCTACTTCCTCCACCTCCTCTTGTGCCACCACCTGACTCCGAATTCTGTTTAACATGTGCTCCAGCATGTAAATCACCGGAATAGTCATGCTGATAATGGCATCGTCAGCACTAAACATCTTTGTCGCCATTTCAAAACTGTGCAGAAGGGTGCATAGGTCCCTGATCTGAGACCACTCCTCCAGCGTGATTTGCCCTACCTCTGGATCTCGTTGGCCCAGGCTATACGTCAGAATGTATTGCACCAGGGCTTGTCAGTGCTGCCACAGTCGCTGCAACATGTGCAGAGTTGAATTCCACCGGGTAGGCACATCGCATTTTAGCCGGTGAAGTGGCAGTCCCAACGACTTCTGTAGAGATGTAAGTCGCTGAGCTGCGGGATGCGAATGGCGGAAGTGAGCACACAGCGACCGTGCCCTCTGCAGAAGGCCATCTAGTCTGGGATAGTGGGCTAAAAATTGCTGGACAACCAGGTTCAACACGTGAGCCATACAAGGCACGTGTGTGACATTGCCCCGGCGAAGGGCCGCACTCAGGTTTGCAGCATTGTCGCACACGGCCTTCCCTGGTTTCAGGTCCAGTGGAGACAACCATTCATGAAATTGGTTCTCCAGAGCTGACCACAACTCCTCAGCTGTGTGACTCACATTTCCCAGACATTTCAATGTAAAAACCGCCTGATGACGTTGAGCCCTACTGCCAGCATAGTAAGGAGGTGTGCAGGATCCCTTCTGCGCAGTTAGAAAGCTTGTGGCATGACCAGACAGGCTTTGGGTGCAGGTGGAAGACCGAGAGGAGGTTGAGGAGGCAGAAGCAGTGGAGGAACTTTGACATAAAGAGGATTGACGCACAACTCGTGGGGACGGCAAGACTTGGACAGCAGCCCCTTGTCCTGCTGTCACCATAGTTACCCAGTGCCCAGTCAGCGACATGTAACGCCCCTGTCCATGCCTACTCGTCCAAGTGTCTGTGGTGAAATGCACCCTGTCACATACAGAGTTTCTCAAAGAAGCGGTGATGTTGTGTGCGACATGCTGGTGGAGCGCAGGCACACCTTTCTTTGAGAAGTAGTGCCGACTGGGCATCTGGTACTGGGGCACTGCGACGGACATAAGGTCTCGAAAATCCTCTGTGTCCACCAGGCGGAAAGGCAGCATTTCTGTAGCCAAGAGCTTGCAGATGGTGAAATTCAACCTCTTAGCTTTCTCATGGCTAGGAGGAAATGGTCTTTTACTTGTCCACATCTGAGGGACCGAGGGCTGGCTATTGTGCTTAGACGGGGTTGATAAGGGTGTCCCCGGCAAACTGCCGGTCTGTGAGGAAGATGCAGGCGGACATGTTAGGTTGCCTTGATCCAAAGGTGGTGCTATCGATGTCGGACAGCGCTCAACACCAGCTGGTGTTACCACCTCCAAAGAAAATGATGACCTGCCAATCACGCTGGCTGTTGCGGGTAAAGAGGTGGCAGGTCTGCGCCCCAAAACAGGTGTGACTGCTGTCCCCCCAGTCACAGAGGATGAAGAGGCCACGGATGCACAAGATATGGCAGACGGTGGTTGGCCCGGCCGGCTAGGCCGCATTGTAGCACACTGAGCTTCCCACTGCAACTTATGCTTCATGTCCATGTGCCGGTTCATGCATGAAGTACTCAAACTATGTATTTTTTGGCCTCTACTTAGCTTTTGCTGACAAATGTTACAGATAACACGAGTTGGGTCATCTTTATCGATCTGAAAAAATGCCCAAGCTATGCAAGGCTTAGCACCCATGCGACCTGAAGAGCCACCACGACTTGTGGTGAGAGGCAGAGTTGTGTTTGAGGATGCAGTTGTTGACGTGCTTCCAGTACTACGTCTCTGTCCAGGAAGGCGCAACCTGACCTCGTCGTCACTAGCATCTTCCTCCACCTCCTCTGCTGACCTCATCTCTTGGCTGACTGTGGGTTGACAGTAAGTGGGATCTCCAACCTCATCATCATCACCCTGTGCGTTATCACACCCGTCGTCCACAGAGCCAACCTGTTCCTGCCCTGACAAAAAACTAAAGTTGTCGCTCCAATCAGGTATTTGAGTCTTATCATCGTCTTCCTCATTGTCTCCACCAACAGGAGTTACAGTTTGGGAATGAGGGTCTACATTATGGTCAGAACCTTCTGCGTCTGGTCCTGGATCCGACTCATAAAGATTCTGGGCATCAGTGCAGATCATTTCCTCGTCTGGATTCACAGAAGCGCTGGAGTCGACCTCTGATTCCCAGGCTATAGTATGAGTAAACAGCTCTGCAGACTCAACCATCTGTTCTACCTCATACTCAGACGGGCAGCTGGAGATTTGGGAGCTGTGAGGAAGCAAGTGCGATTGGGGTGACACCTTTGAGGACTGGAGTATTTGTGATGTTGAAGTTGATGTGGAGGAGAGCCCACTTAAAGGAGCACTTGATATCCGTTGAAGCACCTGCTGTTTTTGTGCCTCATCTGGAATTTGTAGCGATTGGCGTGGCCGTAAGAAAGGGATCTTATCACATTGTCCGCTAAAAGAAGTAGACATTTTAGATTGGCTGGAAGATGGTCTTTCTTCTGCAGATGTTACTGTTGCTTTAACACATACCCCACGGACACAACCTTTTTTCCCCTTCCCAACACGCCTATTCCCCTTTCCACCAGCAGCAGGCCTTTTTCCACTCATTTTGGTGGTTAACTAATTCACAACTCTGGAGTTGTTTGCACGAAAAAACAATGGATGGGAACCGAGCAGAGCTGAGTGGCCAAACTGTGGTATTAGGCCAAAACTATTGGCTGGGTTAGATGCAGAAAAAAATTATATTCAATTTGCAACCTGATGGAGGTCAGTATAGATGGACTAATAGAACAAGTCCCACACACAGCTAGCAGCCCAAATATTTTTTCAGAGGTAGATGCAGAAAAATTTTTTATTCAGTTTGCAACCTGATGGAGGTCTGTATAGATGGATTAATAGAACAAGTCCCACACACAGCTACAAGCCCAATATTTTTTCAGAGGTAGATGCAGAAAAAAAATATATTCAGTTTGCAACCTGATGGAGGTCAGTATAGATGGACTAATAGAGAAAGTCCCACACACTGCTATAAGGCCAAATATTTTTTCAGAGCTAGATGCAGACAAAAAATTATTTTGAATTTGCAACCTGATAGAGGTCAGTATAGGTGGACTAATAGAACAAGTCCCACACACTGCTAGAAGGCCAAATATTTTTTCAGAGCTAGATGCAGAAATAAATTATATTCAGTTTGCAACCTGATGGAGGTCTGTATAGATGGATTAATAGAACAAGTCCCACACACAGCTAGAAGCCCAAATATTTTTTTCAGAGGTAGATGCAGATAAAAATTATTTTTAATTTGCAACCTGATGGAGGTCAGTATAGATGGACTAATAGAGAAAGTCTCACACACTGCTAGAAGGCCAAATATTTTTTCAGAGCTAGATGCAGAAAAAAATTATATTCAGTTTGCAACCTGATGGAGGTCAGTATAGATGGACTAATAGAGAAAGTCCCACACACTGCTAGAAGGCCACATATTTTTTCAGAGGTAGATGCAGAAAAAAATATATTCAGTTTGCAACCTGATGGAGGTCAGTATAGATGGACTAATAGAGAAAGTCCCACACACAGCTAGCAGCCCAATATTTTTTCAGAGGTATATGCAGAAAAAAATATATTCAGTTTGCAACCTGATGGAGGTCTGTATAGATGGATTAATAGAACAAGTCCCACACACAGCTAGAAGCCCAATATTTTTTCAGAGGTAGAAGCAGAAAAAAATATATTCAGTTTGCAACCTGATGGAGGTCAGTATAGATGGACTAATACAACAAGTCCCACACACAGCTAGAAACCCAATATTTTTTCAGAGGTAGATGCAGAAAAAAATATATTCAGTTTGCAACCTGATGGAGGTCTGTATAGATGGATTAATAGAACAAGTCCCACACACAGCTAGAAGCCCAATATTTTTTCAGAGGTAGATGCAGAAAAAAATATATTCAGTTTGCAACCTGATGGAGGTCAGTATAGATGGACTAATACAACAAGTCCCACACACAGCTAGAAGCCCAATATTTTTTCAGAGCTAGATGCAGAAAAAAATTATATTCAATTTGCAACCTGATGGAGGTCAGTATAGATGGACTAATAGAATGATGCTATGCCCAAAAGATTTTACTTCACTAGGTGCAGTAAAAAAATTGGTATTCTATACACAGGTGGTATATCTTGCAACACAGATAGGCTACTCCACTGACTAACACACTCTGCAATAGGCCAAAAAGGATTAGCTTTGCTAGATTCAGCCAAATGCTGTGAAAAAAACTTGCACAGCACTGGCACAGACCTGCCTGGCAAAAACTGATAGGAACTGATGTAACCTAGTCCTGAAAAGGACTCCAATTACAATTAGTCTTTACTCTCACAATCTATCTATTTAAGAGCACAGACCTGCCTGATAAAAGTCGTAGGAAATGCTGTAACCTAGTCCTTAAAAGGACTGCAATCACAACTATTCCCTACTCCCAAGCTATCTGTAGATTTGTGCGAAAATTGGCTTGAAATTAACAAGGTATAGCGCACACAGCAACAGCGGTGCCGTCTAACACGCAGCTGCAGCAGTGAGAAAATGGTGGCGACGGGGAAAATGGCTTGGTCTTATAGGGCAAGGACATGTGACATACACTGCCAATGACACATGCCCTTGCTTGTGTGAAATAAAGCACTTCGCTCCATGTGTGCGCTGCTGATAGGCTGACAGATTGCACCTCCCCACTGTAAATGCGGGAAAGAGAAAAAAAAATGGAGATCTTCATTGTTCCTGCAGAGATCCATCCCCTGCCCCTCCCCCCACCCCGCTGTACACTCAAACTGCGTATTAACATTAATTTTCATCATTACTGAGAAAAAATCCAGTTATGATTTTGGTGCACGAACAGTTATCGAACATAACCTCGAACAGCCGAATTTTTCTCAAATTGTTCGTGTTCGCCAAACGGCTCGAACACCGCCCAAAACAGCTCGAATTTGAGATTGGCGAACAGTTCGAGTAGAACAACGCTCATCTCTAGTTATTACCAAAGTTGTTGCGAGCGGAGATAGCTTTACCCTTCCCTTTTTCCCTAGGTGTCTTTATATTACTTTGTTGCCTCTCGGGCTTTAAACTTTATGTCCCTTTGTGTATTTCCCTGGGAGTGTTTTGTGTGACTGTGTTTCAGTTCTGCCCTGTGTGTCTTTTTTTGTATTTCCCCAGACACGTTTCAGGCTAGTGCTACTTAGGAGCATAGTAGGAACGAGGCTTGGGCATCTCCACTCTCAGGAGCACACTTGCTATCTCGCAGTCACACTGTGACATTATTGCTGGCCACACTTTTTCCTACACTCCAGTATGGATCTGGTTACGACTGTTGTGAGCTAAATGAAGGCTTTGTCTCTACAGGTGGCTGAATTAAAGGGGCAGTTCAGCAGAGAGCAAAGTCTGCCACACCAGATCAATCTGCTCAGGAACCCAAACTGCCTATTCCGGAGAGATTTTCAGGGGAGAGCAGTCGGTTTATTGCTTTCAGAGAGGTGTATAAGTTATATTTCCGTTTACGATTCCACTCCTCTGGACAAGAGGATAAGTGGGTGGGAATTATTATTTCTCTATTTAGTGGAGAACCATAAGCATGGGCCTTTTACTTACCCTCTGATTCACCTGTTTTTTTACAGTAGGGGGATTTTTCTCGGCTCATGGGCTGATCTATGATGATCCTGATAGAACATCATTGACCGAGTTTAAGATCTGTTCTATGCAACAGGGGAACTGAGAGGCAGAGGTTTGCTGTGATGAGTTTCAGTGCTTGTTCACAGCTACACAGTGGAGTGACCCGGCATTGAAAAGCCAGTTTTCAAGGGTTTATCTCAGAGGGTGAAGGAGGCTTTGGTAATATGTATTGACAGGCATTTTAGGCAGAGGTCCCATGACAGTAAAAAATCCTGGGAGGTCTTTTCTATACCTGTATTACCATCTGGCATGTTACCTGAGTCCATGCAGTTGGGGAGGATGTTCCGTGAGAAGAAAACCCCTATTCCACTCAAAAGGGGTAGAGTGTTTTTTTGTGGTTAAATGGGACATACTGTCAGTAACTGTCCCTCGGTGCCCAAAGGGAGACAACAGCTGAAAACTCCTAGACCCAGGTTGTTTGAGGGATCTCAACCTTAAGGTTGGGGGCCGGGGAATTTCTATTCCCATATTTTTTGATAGTGGTTCAGGGTCAAATATGATTTACGAGCAGTTTCCCCATTCTTCAGGATTGGATTTGAAAAAATTGTCCAATTCAGTTCAGATTTTTGCCATTAATTTATCACCTCTGACTCAGGGGGGCTTTTCTGAGTGGATACAGGCACTGAAACTCCTTATAAGTGTATTTCATTTGGAGAGCATATAGTGGTACGTCCTCAGGGGTCTCTCTGCACAAGTAGTGTTGGGATTTTCTTGATTGGCCCTCCGTAATCCCAGTGTTGATTGGCAGACTCAGGAGATAACCAAATGGAGCCCATATTGTAAGAACTACTGTTTAGGAACCTCTATTTCTGCGGTTACCTTGAGCGTTTCTGGTCCTCTCTCTGATTTTTGTGACGTATTCTCAGAGAAAGGATGTCAGGAGTTTCTACCACATAGGCCCTATGACTGTACTGTAAGGTTGATTCCGGGAGCAAAATTTCTCAAATGCAAACTTTACAATTTATCTGGTCCGGAGAGATTAGCTCTTAAGGAGTATATAACTGAGAGTCTAGCTAAAGGACATATTAGGCCATCTTCCTCACCAGTAGCAGCAGGGTTCTTTGTCAAAAAGAAGGATGGTAAGTTACAGCCGTGACTGGACATCCGGGAGCTCAATCAAATAACGGTCCGGGATCTGTACCCTCTCTCACTCATCTCTGACCTGTTTAATCAGATTGCTAGAGTTAAATGGTTCTCTAAACTTGACTTGTGGGGAGTGCCTATAATCTGATCTGGGTCAAACAGGGGGATGAGTGGAAAAGGAAAATGGCCTTTAACACACTGGAGGGGCACTTTGAAAACCGTGTGATGCTTTTTGGTCTTACTAAGGCGCCTGCTGTATTCCAACATTTTTTTAATGATGTACTTTCTAATCTTTTAAGGAAGTTTGTTATTATTTACCTTGATGACATTCTTATATACTCCCGGGATTATGAGTCTCATATAGAAAATGTCAAGCAGGTGCTGCGTTTTACTGCGTTTTATAGAATAAATTGTATGGTAAACTCGAGAAGTGTGTGTTGGCCGTACAGGAACTTCCTTTTTTGCGGATTTCTGGTGCGGGTTTTTGAATGGATCCCACTCAATTACAGTCTATAGTAAAATGGGACCGTCCTGGAAACTTTAGGGCACTGCAACGTTTTTTTGATTTTTAAAATTATTACTGAAAATTTATTAAAAACGTTTCTAAAATAGCATGACCTGTTACCGACATGACTAAAAATGGTACAGATTTCTCAAGATGGTCTGAAGATGCTTTGTGTGCATTTAACCTTCTTAATGAATGCTTTTTGTCAGCTCCTGTATTAATACAGCCGGATGTGTCCCAGCCCTTTATGGTGGAGGTTGATGCTTCTGAGATGGATGTGGGAGTGGTACTGTCTCAGGGTTTATCTCTTAGTAAGCTGTGTCCAGGCGCCTTTTTCTCCAAGAAACTCTCGTCAGCTGGACGCAATTATGATATTGGTAATAGGGAATTACTCGTGATTAAACTAGCGTTTGAGAAGTGACAGCACTTTTTGGAGGGAGCTATCCACCCTGTTACAGTGATCACAGATACTAAGAATTTCCTCTACCTTGAGTCTGCAAAACAACTTACACCGAGACAAGCTCGTTGGTCATTGTTTTTCAATAGATTTAATTTTTTTTGTTACCTTTCACCCTGATTCTAAAAACATAAAGGCTGATGCTTTCCTGGGAGGAATCCTGTGAAGAACCTGTGCCTATCCTTCAGAAGGGAGTGGTGGTATCAGTGATTTGTACTGGTGTGGATTCTGAGATCTCAAAATCTCAATATAGTGTGCCGTCTGGGGTTCCGAAAGAACAAATCGTTTGTTGCCCTGAATCTTCATCTTAAGGTCCTGGAAGTACATCATGATTCTGTACTTGATGATCATGCTGGGGTTAAAGGGATGCTTGATTTCATATTGCATTGCTTTTGGAGACCTAAAATTTAGGGGGATGTGGTAGCCTATGTTTCCGCTTGTGCCACTTGTTCCAAGGCATTGAATTCTTGTCCTTCAGGGTGTTTGCAGCCTTTGAGTATTCCCACTCAATCATGGACAGACAGTTCTATGAACTTTAAGACTGATTTGCTCTGTTCTCCTGGTAATACGGTCATTTTGGTGATTGTTTATAGGTTTTGTAAAATTACACATTTTATTGACTTGCTGTCCTTACCGAATGCCAAGACGTTGGCTCAGGTGTTTGTTTGGGAGATTGTTAAACTCCACTATGTTCCTTCTAATATTGCTAACTTCCGGAGACCTTATTGTTCTTGGTTAGGGATTAAGCAATCCCATTTGTCGGCTTTTCACCCTCAGTCTAATGGGCAAACAGAACGTGTAAATCAGAATCTGGAGCATTATTTACATTGTTTTGTTTCTGAAAATCAGGAAGACTGGTCCTTTTTTTTCTTTCTTGCTGAATTTGTCAATAATAACCATTGACTGATTCTACTAGGGTGTTACCCTTTTTCTGTGTTTATGGTCGGCATCCTCAGTTCTGTACATTGCAGAAAGGGAAATGTTGGGGGGTACCTAGAGAGATCAGTTTGTTTCCTCATTAGCATCTACATGGGAGTGTGTTCAGCACCATTTGTATGACATGAGTTTCAAATATAAATATTCGGCTGATTGTAAACGTGCGCTTGGTCCGGACCTGTGTGTGGGTGATCAGGTGTGGTAGTCTACCAAGAACATTAAACTCAAGGTACCTAAGTTGAAGTTAGGACCTCGGTTTATTGGTCCGTTTAAAATTACAGGGATCATTAATACTGTGGCTTTCTGTCTGGCATTACCTGTATCATTCAAAATTCATAATGTTTCTGTTGAAGAAATATGTGGTTTCTGAAGCCTCTCCTCCCTTACCACAACTTCTGGTCGTAGTCAATGGGTCATTATAGTTCCAGATATCCAAAATTATAGATTCCCATCTCATCCGTCGCTCATTGCAATATTTGATTCATTGGCAGGGTTATGATCTTGAGGAGAGGATTTGGGTACCAGCCTTTGATATTCATGCCGAACATCTGGTTAGGTCCTTTCATCGCCTTCATCCAGATAAACTGGGTCATGAAGATTTTCTCAAACTTCTCCAACTGCCATGGCAGCATCAGAGTCTGTGGATTTCACAGGATCAGACAATCCTCCTTGCGACTCCATAGATAGCTATGATCAGCAGAGATTGACTCGACTTCAAGAGCTGCAGCTCCAAGATAGGTTAGAAGGAGGTAAATCTTTGCTGAACTTAGCATGTTGATTGCCTGTGGTCACATGTTGCAGGAGAACCAGTCATGTCTGCTCTTTCCAAATTTAAGCATGCTACACTGATCAGGTGACACCACCAGCAATAGTTTCCGCTATACTGGTCTAGGAGAGCTGGACACATTCTGGTGTACTGATTATTACTAAAATTTTTGCGAGCAGAGATAGCTTTACACTTCCCTTTTTCCCTAGGTGTCTTTATATAATTTTGTTGCCTCTGGGGCTTTACACTTTATGTCCTTTTGTATATTTCAGTGAGAATGTGTTGTGTGACTGTGTTTCAGTTCTGCCCTGTCTGTTGTGTTTTTTATTTCCCCAAACATGTTTCAGTCTAGTGCTGCATAGGAGCATAGTAGGAATGAGGCTAGGGCATCTCCTCCTTCAGGAATAATGCCAGGCAAAGGGATAGTTAGGGACCCCTAGCCTAAGGGTCAGATTAGGAACACACCATGACAGATAAACCCAGCCTTCTCTAACCTTGTGCCAAAAAACAGCAGCCATGGGTTCTTCTAAGCAGCTGCTTAGCACTCTGAAAATGAGGAAATAAGAAGATAGCAAAGCGTTTGCAAGTTGCCCTTTCATCAGTTTGAAATGTAATTAAGAAATGGCAGTTAAAAGAAACATTGAAGGTCAAGATAAGGTCTGGAAGACCAAGCAAAATTTCAGTGACAGCTGCTCGTAGGATTGCTAGAGAGGCAAGTCAGAACCCCGGCTTGACTGCAAAAGACCTTCAGAAAGAATTAGCAGACTCTGGAGTACTGGTATATTGTTCTACTGTTCAATGAAACCAGCACAAATATGGCCTTCTTGGAAAAGTCATCAGAAGAAAACCTCTCATGGATCCTCACCATAAAATTTAGTAGCAGAAGTATGCAAAAGAACGTCTAAACAATCCTGATGCATTTTGGAAACAAGTCCTGTGGACCACGAGGTTAAAATAGAAATCTTTGGCAACAAAGATCAAAGGTATGTGTGGAGAAAAAAAGGCACAGTATTACAGGAAAATAACATCTCGCCAACCATTAAGCATGGCGTTCGATCAATCATGCTTTGGGGTTGTGTTGAAACCAATGGCATGGGGAAGATTTCACAGGTTGAGGGAAGAATGGATTCAATGAAATTTCAACAAGTTGTTGATACAAACATAACACCATCTGTAAAAAATCTAAAGTTGAAAAGAGGATGGCTTCTACAAATGGATAATGATTAGTGTTGAGCGAGCACTAAAATGCTCGGGCGGAGCTCACCGTGATACTTGGGTGCTCAAGCCCGAGCAACGAGCCCAATGTTAGTCTATGGGAGACCCGATCATTTTTGCGGCGGCACCACAGGCAGTCTGTAGAAAGCATAAAAAGTGCCCAAAACGATAGTGACAGTACTGAAATGACATGGGGACATCATGGGGATCGCCCCAGGAAGCATTTCTGACCCCCAGGTCACTGCTGTCAACAAAGTGGTCAGAGGTATTAAGCCACTTTTACGGGCTCACAATAAAACGTTCAAAAACTAAACTGAAACTGTTATCCTGTGAAATATGTTAAGGAACATCCTTTCCAGGGTAAAGACTTGTGTATAAGGTAAAATAAATAACCAAAAACAAAAATACTCCTCCACACCTTGAGCTATGTTCACAAGTAGCATTTTTTATGCATTTTTGCACTTTTATATTGCTTTCAACGGTGACAAATGCATTCACCGGGAAATGTCATTTTAACATTTTACAACCTTATCTGGCCATGTGCTGTGTGACACATGCATACAGTGCAGAAAAGACATGGGAACAGCATGGGGAAGACCCCTGGAAGCATCTCTGACAGCCAGGTCACTGCCTAAAAGTGTGCCCATCAGAAGTGATCCTTGCCACATCAGAAGATGCAGACTTGCAACTATCCTCGTGCAAGTCCTTGTCCCAGGGCAGTGTTCAATTGTACGTCCCACATTCCTTGATATGCAAGTGCAAATATGCAGCCAACCACCCTCCCGCAGGCTGCAATACTATACTGCTAGATTGCACTTGATATGGGGCCTTTTAGTTTGGAGGAGGCCAAAGCTGGCCACTACCTCATGGCTGCGTCGGCAGCCGCCACTATTTGTCCCAGGAACCTTCCCCACACTTTTCTTAGCCTGGCCTGCTTTAGGGCAGCATTGGACGAGCCCCCCAGACAACCAGAGACTCCTCCAGTGGGCCCAGACTTCTCCATCAGGGGAGTAAAGAGTGCCAAGGTGAGGAGCATGATAATGATGATAGAAGTTAGCATCTGCTTTGTTTTCTTGGAATGCAAGTGTAAGAGTGCAGCCTGCCACCCACCCCCAGGCTGCAATGCCATACTGCTAGCTTGCTTGCACTTGAAATGAGGCCTTTTAGGCTTGTGGAGGCAGACGCCGGCCACCATGTCATGGCTGCGTCGGTGGCCTGGTGTCCATACTCGGTCCTCAGCCGCCCCTATTTGTCCCGGTGCGCCTTATACACAAGCGTGCATACCAAAACATTACCTGTGCCCTCCCCAGTGCATTTAGTGGGAAGGACAGCCTAACCACAAACACGGGGACAAGTGAATGTGGCCAGGGATGGAACATCTCACTGACGCCTTCACCTTGGGTTAATATTGTGGAAGCCGGGACACAGTTGTACACTGGGATGCAACACGTCCTCTAGACATAGAGGATTGCGGGTCCTGGGTCAATCAGGCTTTAACACAAAGTTCAGAAGGTAGACAGCAGCAGTGGTCGGCCTCCTACACAATGAGTAAATTATTCATGATCATGAGGCCATCAATCTCCTTAGCTTTCGGCTCCTTGGAATGCAAGCGCATGTCTGTAGTAGCGGTTAGGCCTGAGGTGGTCAGCGTTTTGGCGCATATCCTACCTCCTCCGAGGATTGTTGGATGTTTTCCTGCTACTATCCCAGTTCTATGACTCCTGTTAAAACAAAACTTCAGGTGATGAATGATGGATGAGGTGGTGGCAAAGGAGAAAGAGCAGGAGGAACAGGGACCATTCGCATCAATATCAGGCCAGTCAACCACACATGTCTTCTAGGATATGTTTCTGTACCAAAAGGATCGGTTCGGCTACCCAGTTATAGGGCATACAGTGAGTGCAATGCTTAACAAAAATTTCGAGGTACTCTAATGTCCCTTGGAAGTGACATGGAGGTCAGAGGGCCTTAACTAAACCGTTTTTTCCATTTATAGCAACTGGGTTTCCTGCACACTGCTGGCCTAAGCAGTGAACGGAAGGCTTTCCAAAAATTATGAGGAACTGCAATGCCCCTTGAAACAGACGTGGATTACAGCGTACTAAAAACCTTCTACCCATTATTGGGGAGTGGGTCTCCCTTAGTGTTCGCCTATGCATTGAAAAGCAAAAGCTGACGAAAATTAGGAGGAAATGCAATGCCCGTTGGAGGTGTCGTGGAGGTTAGAGGTAATTAACAACAACATTTCAATGCCCCTTGGAAGAGCTGTGGAGTTCAGAGTTGTTTAACAAGATGGTTTTAATGCCCATTGGAAGAGACGTGGAGTTCAGAGTGGTTTGACAAGACGGTTTTAATGCCCTTTGGAAGAGACGTGGAGGTCCCAGTGGAATAAAAAGACAATATCAATGCCCCTTGGAAGAGTTGTGGAGGTCACAGTGGAATAAAAAGACAATATCAATGCCCCTTGGAAGAGACGTGGAGGTCACAGTAGCTTAAGAAGACGATTTTAATGCCCCTTGGAAGAGACGTGGAGTTCAGAGTGGTTTAACAAGATGGTTTTAATGCCCCTTGGAAGAGACGTGGAGGTCACATTAGCTTAAGAAAACAATTTTACTGCCCCTTGGAAGAGACGTGGAGTTCAGAGTGGTTTAACAAGATGGTTTTAATGCCCCTTGGAAGAGACGTGGAGGTCACAGTAGCTTAACAAGACGGTTTTAAGGCCCCTTGGAAGAGACGTGGAGGTCCCAGTGGAATAAAAATACAATATCAATGACCCTTGGAAGAGATGTGAAGGTCACAGTAGCTTAACAAGACGCTTTAAATGCCCCTTACAAGAGCTATGCAGTACAGCATATTAAAAACATTATTCCCATTATTAGGGAGTGGGACTCCCATAGTCTTTGCCTACGCCTTCGAAGCAAAAGCTGCCAAAAATTAGGACGGATGAACTTGCAATGCCCCTTACAAGAGCCATGCAGTACAGCATATTAAAAACATTATTCCCATTATTGGGGAGTGGGTCTCCCATAGTCTTTGCCTATGCCTTAAAAGCAAAAGCTGCCAAAAATTAGGACGGAGGAACTTGCAATGTCCCTTACAAGAGCCATGCAGTACAGCATATTAAAAACATTATTCCCATTATTGGGGAGTGGGTCTCCCATAGTCTATGCCTATGCCTTCCAAGGAAAAGCTGCCAAAAATTAGGATAGAGGAACTTGCAATGCTGGCAACACGGACCATGGTCACCCTGGTGGTATAGTGGTGGTGGAGGCTGAGGATAAGGAGAAGAGTTAAAAACAGCCGAAATGAGGAAGCGTATATCCATGTGTGGGTGTGAAGCGGTGCATGGGAATACACCTCCCGAAATAACACAGTGGATGACTTTATGTTACTCTGCTGTCATTTGGTGGTGATGAGAAGTCTGGCCCAATCCAGCCCTTGTTCATTTTGATAAGGGTCAGCTTGTCAGCATTGTCAGTTGACAGGCGAGTGCGCTTATCAGTTACAATTCCCCCAGAGGCACTAAAAACACGCTCCGATAACACGCTAGCGGCAGGGCAGGCCAGGACCTCCAAGGCGTACAGAGCGAGTTCATTCCAAGTGCCCAGCTTGGATACCCAATAATTAAAAGGCACAGAAGAATCACGGAGTACGCTAGTATGGTCGGCAAGGTACTCCCTCACCATCTTTTGAAACTTTCCACTCCTTATGAGAGTACCCTGCGCCTCAGGGCCTGTAAGCTGGACGCTTCTCAGAAAACTGTCCCAGAATGTTGACAGTGTTCCCCTGCCTCTGCTGGATTGGAGTTGCGTCTCTCTCGCTTGTACGCCTTGGTTGGGCAACGAACTGTGACCTCTGCCTCTAGCGTGTTCAGATGGAAATTTTTTTAACAATTCTGCAGCAAGGGCCTTCTGGTACTGCCCCATTTTTGTAGACCTCTCCACCTCAGGAATGAGAGAGTGAAAGTTATCCTTGTAGCGGGGGTCTAAAAGTGTCACCAACCAGTAATGACTGTCACCCAACATTTTGACAATGCGAGGGTCATGGTTAAGGCAGCGTAACATAAAGTCAGCCATGCGTGCCAGACTGGTAACGGGCAAGACTTCCGTGTCCTCACCAAGATGATGACTGACCATGCTCTCCTCCTCCTCCTCCTCCTCCCCCCTGTCCTCAGGCCACCCACGCTGAACCGATGGTATGACAGTTGTACAGGTACTACCGTCTACAGCGCATGATACCAGCTCCTGTTCTTCCTCCTCCTCCTCCTCCTCCTCTCCCTCATTGTCCCCCAATGCACATTGGGATGAGATGAGGCTGGGCTGTGTGTAGTCGCCCGCTACGGCTTCTTGATCCATCTCATCATACTCTGGCTGCAATGCTTCCTCTTTAATTCTCTGCAGAGAGCGTTGCAAAAGTCAGACAAGTGGGATGCTGACGCTAATGATGGCGTCATCGCCACTCACCATCTTGGTGGACTCCTCAAAGTTTGTCAGGATGGTACATATGTCAGACATCCAGATCCATTCCTGAGGGCTGGTACTCCACAACTGCTCTCTTCTGCTCACAAATCCTTTGCAACATGTGGAGGGTAGAGTTCCAATGTGTGGGGACATCACACATCAGTCAGTGAGCCGGAAGCTGCAAACGCTGCTGAAACAGAGCAAGGGCGGCGGAAGCTGTAGCCGACTTCCGAAAATGAGCTGACAGGTGGCGTACTTTGACGAGCAGATCTGGCAACTCGGGGTAAGATTTAAGAAACCGCTGAACCACGAGGTTAAGCACATGAGCCAGGCATGGTACGTGTGTGATCTCGCCTCGCCTCAGAGCCGCCACCAGGTTACGGCCATTGTCACACACGACCATGCCTGGATGTAGGTTCAGCGGTCTCAGCCACAGATCTGCCTGCTCTTTCACAGCTGTCCACAACTCACAAGCAGTGTGAGGTTTATCACCTATGCTTATGAGTTTCAGCACAGCCTGTTGCCGCTTGGCTGAGGCAGTACTGCAGTGCTTCAAGCTTGTAACTGATGTGGTGATATCTGAAATGGAGGCTGAACATGAGGAGGAGGATGATGCCAGGAGCTGTACACTGTGGGGGCAACTCTGACTGACATAGGGCCGGCAATCCTTGGTGTGGGGAGGATGTGTTCCGTCCCAAGGTCCGACTGGGTCCCAGCTTCCACTATGTTTACCCAGTGTGCCGTCAGGGAGATGTACCATCCCTGGCCACAAGCACTTGTCCACGTGTCCGTTGTCAGGTGGACTCTCCCAGTAACTGTGTTGTTGAGGGCACGGCAGATGTTTTGGGACACGTGCTTGTGTAGTGCGGGGATGGCACACCGGGCAAAATAGTGTCGGCTGGGGACAGAATTCCGAGGGACAGCCACCGCCATAAGGTTGCGCAAGGATCCCGTCTCCACCAGCCTAAAAGGCAGCATTTCCAATGCAAGCAGTCGTGAAATGAGGCCTGTGGGGCGTTGGCTGCGAATTTGCGCTTTCGTTCAAAGGTCTGGGATATGGATAATTGAACGCTGATTGAACGCTGCGGTGAGACGTGGACGTGGACGTTGATGCTGTTTCTTGAGAAACCGCCATAAAAAGTGAAGACTAAGAGGAGGGGGCATCTTTGCATGGAAGAAGCAGTTGTGACACCCGCTGACACTGGTCGTGGACTCTGGGGTTCGCTCCAAAAAGTCGGGTGTTTTGCTGACATGTGCCTGATCATGCTGGTGGTGGTCAGGCTGGTAGTTTTGTCACCCCTGCTGATGCTGGCCTGGCAGGTGGTACAAATGGCATTTTTGGGGTTATCAGCAGAGTCTTTAAAAAAATTCCAGACTCTGGAAGACCTACCGGTTGTACTGGCAATGTCCCTCTTGTTGGTGTTAGGGGGAACGGTTGCCCGCCTTCTGTCTGCGGCCACCACACTCCTTCTTCCTGCCTGTTGGGGTACTCTGCCTCCTTCCCCCTGTGTGCTGCTGGCCTCGCCCTGCGTGTCCTCCAGCCACATTGGGTCAGTTACTAGATCATCCACCACCTCCTCCTCTTCTACTTCCGCACCACGGTCCTCCTCCTCACTTCGTGGCAATTGTGTCTCGTCATCGTCCACCTCTTGTGACAAATTGCCAGCGTCGCCTTCCTGTGGCCGTGGCTGTTCAAATATTTGGCCATCGCTACATGGGATCTCCTCTTCCACCACTTCAAGCGGAGCAGGCGAGGGGCCCAAATATGGAAATGGACCAATGAACAGCTCTTCAGAGTGTCCAACTGTGGGATCAGTTGCTGTCTGACGACACTCGGCATGGTGGGAGGAAGGAGCATCAGGGTGAGGAGGAGCATGCCGCCGAGACTCACGGCTACTTGACCGTGTGGAAGACAGACCGGAGGTGGTGGTGCACAGGTGACTGGAAGTATTATCTGCTATCCAATTAATAACCTGTTCACACTGATCAGTTCGCAATAGTGGTGTTGTTGTGTGCTTCCCTTGTAATTCGGTCAAGAACTGGGAGCGAGAAGATGTGGCTGTTGGTTGTGGCACATTTTCACCTTGGCCACGGCCCCGTCCTCTGTATTCACCATCACCAGAGCGTCCAGTTCCATGTCCCTTGCCACGTGCCTTGCCCATTGTAAATGAAGTAAAATAGCTTACACTCGCACTATCAATGGCAAAAGGGTAACAAAAAGGAGATTAGAACCGCGGTAGAGGAAAACCACAGTTCTTGTTCTCTGGCCTACACCAGAATCTTTAAACAGATATGTTTGTGTCTGAACAGTCAGCGAGACACTCAAACTGTTTTTTTTATGGAAAAAAGGCAAAAAAGTGGATAATACAGAGATTTGAACCGTGGAACTGCAAAACCACAATTCTAGTTATCTGGCTGAAACCAGACTCTTTTAAATAGATATATTTGTGTCTGAACACTCACAGACACACTCAATTTTTTTTTTTGGGGGGGGGAATACCTAAAGGTTAATAAGACTAATATTTGTACAGTCTGACTGAGGGAAAAAAAAAAAAAGAGGATTTAGATGAAAAAAAAAGGATTTTTCCTGGCCCCTGAGACCTGGGGCTTAGTCTAGCAATTTTGAGCAGCAGCAGCACACAGGACTGTAATGCAGTGATTGTTGGTATAACAACTGCGTCTTCTATACAGCCTGCCTGCCTGCCTGATATCTGTGTTGGATATTAGTCCTAAGAAGGACTGTTTATTTGATTTTCCAGGCTTTAGAGACCCTACACTACCTATTTTGCAGTATAAATCTCTCCCTAGTTCAGCAGCACTCTCCCTACACTGTCTGATCCGGAGCGACTGTGTCCAAGATGGCGGCGCCCGGTTTTAAATACTCGAGGTGACGCTGTGCGGCCAGCCAATCACTGTAATGCCCACAACCAACATGGCTGCAGCATTAAAGAGACTGACTGGCAATCCCTGCATGTTCATTGGCTCCGTAAAGAGCGCCAAACATGCAGGGCGGAGACCCGAGCTTCCAGCCTGAGTAACTCGAAAATGCTCGGTGGTCGCCGAACATCCCGAGTAGTGAGATGCTCGGGCGAGTACCAAGCAGTGTAGAGCATGCTCGCTCAACACTAATAATGATCCTAATCACACATCAAAATGGCCCATTTTCCTTTTAATAATTTTTAAAATGTAAAAAATGACAATATATATATTTTTTGCCTAAAATACAAAGAAAATGTATCATCTTTAACTATAGGCTTTTTGGAGATCATTTCATTACCAACTTGTTTACAATAACAGTAACTTTGACCAGGGGCCACTGTACATATATTATACATACCGTATTTTTCGGACTATAAGACGCACTTTTTTCCTCCAAAATTTTGTAGGAAAGTGGTGGGTGCGTTTTATAGTCCGAATACTAGCCATAGTATATACTATATACTGTGGGTGGTGGTGGTTGTGGGGGGGGGCAGCAGTGGGGGATGAGCAGGGTACAGGAAGCAGCAGCTGCCTGCTGAAGCCTACGGCATGCCTGTTGCTAAAGAAAATGAATATTCACTGCTCCCCACGCCCATGTGCATGGAGAGCAATGAATATTCATTTTCCTTAATAGCGCGCACACTGTAAGCCGCAGCACTGCTCCTGCTGTGCTTGGCGGTCAGTGTACCTGCTATTATAACCCATGAATATTCACTACAACCCACTCCCATGGGTTGTAGTGAATATTCATGGTCTTTAATAGCGGGCACACTGACCGCAGAGCCGCGGCAGCAGGAGCCGCGCTGCAGTGTGCACGCTATTAAGCAGTGTGAATGGTAACTGCTCCCCACGCATACAGTACCAGCATGGGGAGCAGTGAATATTAAGGCACTGCACTTCACTGTGTGAGGGCGCATGGCAAGGACGCCATGCGCACCCTGCCATGCGCAGCTCACACAGTGAGAGTGTTGGTGGCAGAGCGGGACCTAGCGCTGGAGGAGAGAGGAGGTGAGTATAACTGTTTATTTTTGTGTGTGCAGTGTGATGGTGATCAGGGGGGGCCATGTATTACCAGGATGGGGATCAGGGGGCCATGCACTACCAGGATGGGGATCAAGTGGGCCATGCATTACCAGGATGGGGATCAGGGGGCCATGCATTAGCAGGATGGTGATCAGGTGGGCCATGCATTACCAGGATGGGGATCAGGGGGGCCATGCATTACCAGGATGGAGATCAGGGGGGCCATGTATTACTAGGATGGGGATCAGGGGGGCCACGCAATACCAGGTTGGGGATCAGTGGGACCATGCATTACCAGGATGGGGATCAAGGGGGCCATGCATTACCAGGATGGGGATCAGGGAGGCCATGCATACCAGGATGGCCATGCATTATCAGGATGGGAGTCAGGGGGGCCATGGATTACCTGGATGGGGATCAGTGGGGTCATGTGTTACCAGGATGGGGATCAGGAGGTGCCACGCATACCAGGATGGGGATCAAGGGTGCCATGCATACCAGAATGGGGATCGGGGGTGCAATGTATACAAGGATGGTGGTCAAGGGTGCCAAGCATACCAGGATGGGGATCAGGGGGTGCCTTGCATACCAGGATGGGGATCAGGGGGGCAATGCATTACCAGGATGGGGATCAGGGGGTGCCTTGCATACCAGGATGGGGATCAGGGGGTGCAATGCATACCAAAATGGGGATCAGGAGTGCCATGCATACCAGGATGGGGATGAGGGGTGCCAGGCATACCAGGATGGGAATGAGAGGTGCCATGCATATGGGGATGGGGGCCACGTATAACAGGAAGGAGGGGGACTTATATACCAGGATGTGGGATATTAACAGAATTGAGGGACATTACCCCTACAACAGTGTCAGCAGCAGACCCCCTCCCCCTTAACAGTGCATCTTGACCACATTTTTTTCTTATTTTTTTTCTATTTTACTCCTCTAAAACCTAGGTGCGTCTTATAGTCTGAAAAATACGGTGTGTGTGTATATATATATATATATATATATATATATATATATATATATTTTTTATTTATTATACATACATATATATGTGCAATGGTGTGAGAAATTATTAGCCCCCTTCCTGATTTCTTATTTGTTTGCATGTTTGTCACACTTACATGTTTCTTATCACAAAACAAATTTAAATATTAGACAAAGATAACACAGGTAAACACAAAGTGCAATTTTTAAATGATGGTCTTTATTATTAAAGGAAAAAGGAATTCAAACCTACAGGGCCCTGTGTTAAAAAGTGATTGCACCCTCCACCTTTAAATATAAATTAACTGTGGTTTATTACAGCCTTGGGAAGCGGAGTTCAATTTCCCTAGCCACACATAGGCCTGATTACTGATACACATGTTCTCAATCAAGAAATCACTTAAATATTACCTGCCTGACAAAGTGAAGTAGCCCAAAAGATCCTCAAAAGATAGACATCATGCTGCGATCCAAACCAATGAGAAATTAAGTAATTGAGATCCATCAGTCTGGAAAAAGTTATAAATAGTGATGAGCGAGTGTGCTCGTCACTGCTCTGTATTGGCATGAGCATCTCACTGCTTGACATGCTCGGTGAAAGGCGAGTATTTCCTGGCTGCTCAGGCAGGAGCTTGGGTCCCCGCCCTGCATGTTTGCCGCTATTTAGAGAGCCAATGAACATGCAGGGATTGCTTGACACGCAATGTAATGCCGTAGACGTGATGGTTGCGGCATTACAGTGATTGGCTGACCGCATAGCGTCATTGGGTCTATATACGACCGGGTGACCATTTGCTCATCCCAGTCTAACCTGGTGCTGTGCTGCGTCACCAAACAGCACAGTGAGTATCTAATTTTTTTTTTAATTCTGTGGAAGCAGGGTTGAAAAGCAATGTCTGACTTTCATTTGTTCATTTTCATAGATTTTTAATTTATTATCACTTTTGTCAGATTCAAGTTATTTCTGTGGCCATTGTGGGTTTTTCTTTCATTAAAAGGGGAGTACCAACAATTTTGACCACGAGCATGTTCACACATGGCCACTAAACAAAAAAACAAAGACAGAAATACAATACTCTAGTGATGGGCAAGCACTAAAATTCTCGGGTGCTCAATGCTCGGGTTGAGCACATTGGAATACTCGGGTGCTTGACCAGAGCAACGAGCCCAATGTAAGTCTATGATAAGCTCGAGCATTTTTCAGGCGACTTCCCCGGCGGTCTGCAGAGGGCCTAAAAATTGCCTTAAACAATGGGAACAGTGCTCAAATTACATGGGTACAGCATGGGGAACACCCCAGGAAGCATTTCTGACTCCCTGGTCAGTTCTGTCAACAACGTTGTCAGAGGTTTTACGCCACTTTTACAGACTCACAATAAAACATACAAAAACTAAACCAAAATGGATTTTCCTAGGAAATATGTTAAGGAACATCCTTTCCAGGGTAATGACTTGTATATAAAGCAAAATAAATAACCAAAAACAAAAATACACCTCCACACCTTGGGCTATGTTCACACTCAGCATTTTTGATGCATGTTTGCACTTTTGCATTGCTTTCAACCATTACAAATGCATTCACCAGGAAATGTAATTTTAACATTTCACAACCTTATCTGGCCATGTGATGTGTGAGATATCCTCAGACACATCATGTTTAATTTTTAAAGGAGGGGCTCTGAGAGTCATAAAGCATATTTTTATAGTGCCATTAGGTGGCCTTTACTATTCTTAAAGGGCAAGCAGTTGGCCCTCACTATTCTTAGAGAGCCATCACCCGGCTATATTTTATTGATACCATTACTAAAGAGTGAGTTTCCTATACTGTTATTGTGTATGCAGTGAGTGGCAGGGCTGCCCAAAATTTGGATGCACCCCAATACCCCTTTGAAAATTTGGATGCACCCCTATACCCCTTTGAAGTGACTTAGAGGAGAGTCTCTTGAAAACAATGTTCCCATTATTAGGGAGTGGGTCTCCCATTGTGTTTGCCTATGCAGTGAATGCAAGGGTTGCCAAAAATTTGGAGGCACTCCAATGCCCCTTGAAAGAGACGTGGAGGTCAGATGCCCTCCTGAAAACAATGTTCCCTTTATTAGGAATTGGGTCTCCCATTGTGTTTGCCTATGCAGTGAATGCAAGGGTTGCCAAAAAGTTGGAGGCACTCCAATGCCCCTTGGAAGAAACGTAGAGGGCCTCATGAAAAAATGTTCCCATTATTAGAAAGTAGGTCTCCCATAGTGTTGGCCTATGCAGTGAATGCAAGGGCTGCCAAAAATTGAGAGGCACTCCAATGCCCTTTGGAAGAGACGTGGAGGAGGGCCTCATAAAAAATGCTTCCATTTGAATTGAGCGGGTCTCATTTACTTGTAATGCACATACACTAAGTGTATGGGCTGACTAACATTTACCCCTGGGGGGTATACATGAACATACTGTATAAAAAAAAAATTTTCCGGGCATCATAAACACCCTTTAAATAAATTAGGTGGGTGTTGCATCACGGACTATGGTCACCCTGGTGATATGGTGGTGGAGGATGAGGATAAGGCGAAGGAGGAGGACAAGGGCAAATTGCCAATATGAGGAAGCATATACCCATGTGTGGGTGTGAAGAGGTGCATGGGAATACACCTTCCAAAAAAAGACACTGGATTTGAGTTTATGTTACGCTGCTATCATTCAGTGGTGTTGAGAAGTCTGGCCCAATCCAGCCTGTCAGCATTTTCAATTGACAGACATATGTGCTTATCAGTTATAATTCCACCAGCGGCACTAAAAACCCACTCTCATAAAACGCTAGAGGCAGGGCAGGCCAGGACCTTCAAGGCGTAGAGAGCCAGTTCATTCCACGTATCCAGCTTGGATACCCAATAATTATAAGGCACAGAGGAATCACAGAGGATGTTGGTACGGTCGGTAAGGTACTCCCTCAGCATCTTCCCAAACTTTGCACTCCTTGTGAGAGGACCCCGCGCCTCAGGGTCTGTGCAATGGGAGGGGCAGAGAAAATTCTCCCAGAACGTTGACAGTGCTCCCCTGCTTCTGCTGGATTGAAGTTGTGTCTCTTTCACCTGTACTCCTTGGTTGTCCAAAGAACTGTGACCTCTGCCACCAGTGTTTTCAGATGGGAATTTTTTTAATAGTTCCGCAACAAGGGCCTTCTGGTACTGCTCCATTTTTGTAGACCAGTCCGCCTCAGGAATAAGAGATATAAAGTTCTCCTTATAGCGTGGGTCTAGAAATGTCACCAACCAGTAATGACTGTCACCCAAAATTTTGAGAATGCTAGGGTTATGGGAAAGGCAGCGTAACATAAACTCAGCTATGCGTGCCAGACTGCTAAGAGGCAAGACTTCCGTGTCCTCACCAAGAGGACAACTCATTATGCTCTCCTCCTCCTCCTCTCTGTCTTCAGGCCATCCACGCTGAACAGACGGTATGACAGTTGTGCAGGTAGTACTGTCTGTAGCGCAGGAAACTAGCTCCTGTTTTTCCTCCTCCTCCTCCTTCTTTCCCTCATTGTCACCTAATCCACGTTGGGATGAAATGAGGCTGGACTGTGTGTAATCACCCTGTTTGGTTCCTTGCTCCATCTCATTGTACTTTGCCTGCAATGCATCCTCTTTGATTGTGAGCAGAGAGCGTTTCATAAGACAGAGCAGTGGGATGCCTGACATCCATGTCCACTCCAGAGGTCTTGTGTGTGGAGTCTGAACTGAATACCGATGGTCTTATTGATGATGGTACTCAACAACTGCCCTCTTCTGCTTACAAATTCTTCCCAACATCTGCAGTGTAGAGTTCCAACACGTGGGGACATCACACACCAGTCTGTGAGCCGGAAGCTGCAAACGCTGCTGAAACACTGCAAGGGAGGCGGAACCTGTAGGTGAATTTCTAAAATGGGCACACAGGCAGCGTACTTTAACAAGCAGATCCGGCAGCTCCAGGTACGATTTGAGAAACCGCTGAACCACAAGGTTAAGCACATGGGCCAGACATGGAACGTGTGTGAGCTCGCCTTGCCTCAGAGCCGCCACCAGGTTCCGGCAATTGTCACACACGACCATGCCTGGCTATAGGTTTAGTGGTGTGAGCCACAGATCTGCCTGCTCTTTCAGAGCTGTCCACAACTCTTCAGCATTGTGCGGTTTCTCACCTAAGCATATTCGCTTCAGCACAGCCTGTTACCGCTTGGCCGAGGCAGTGCTGCAGTGAAGAGGAGGAGGAGGCTGAGGAGGATGAGGTACAGGAGCTGTAGACAGTGCGGGAAACCCTGATTGACCTAGGGCCCGCAATCCTTGGCATCGGAAGGATGTGTTCCATCCCAAGGTCCAACTGGGTCCTGGCTTCCACTATGTTAACCTAGTGTGAAGGCGGCGAGATGTACTGTCCCTGCCCACAAGCACTTGTCCACGTGTCCGTGGTTAGGTGTACTTTCCCGGTAACTGCATTGATGAGGGCACGGCTAATGTTTTGGGACACGTGCTTGTGTAATGCGGGGACGGCATACCAGGAGAAATAGTGGCAACTGGGGATCGAGTACAGAGGGACGGCCGCCGCCATCAGGTTGCAGAATGCTTCCATCTCCACGAGCCTAAAAGGCAACATTTCTAGCGCAAACAGTGGTGAAATGTGGAAATTTAGTAGTGTGGCATGTGGGGCGTTGGCTGCGTATTTGCGCTTGCATTCCAAGGACTGGGGTATGGACAACTGAACGCTGCGCTGGGACAAGGACATGGACGTGCTTCCTGATGCTGCTACTTGAGAGTGTGCAGTGACAGGTGCAGGGCAGGAAGCATCTTCGCATGCAACATGGACAGGGGATTGGCTTGCATGCATAACAGTGGAAGAAGCAGTGGTGCCACCTGCAGACACTGTTCCTGGACCCAGGGGTTAGGCCCACAAAGTCGGGTGCTTTGCTGCCCTGTGCCTGATCATGCTGATGCTGGCCTGGCAGGTGGTGCAAATGGCCTTTTTGGGGTTATTGGCAGAGTCTTTAAAAAACAATCAGACTCAGGAAGACCTAACAGTTTTACTGGCATCTTGCTTCGTGTTGGTGTTACAGGCAACGGTTGCCTGCATTCTGTCTGCGGCCACCACACTGCTTCTTCCTGCCTTTTGGGGTGCTCTGCCTCCCTCCCCCTGTGTGCTGCTGTCCTCGCTCTGCATGTCCTCCTGCCAGGTTGGGTCAGTTACTATATCATCCACCACCTTGTCTTTCACTTCCGCACCCTGGTCCTCCTCCTGACTTTCTGGCAATTGTGTCTCATCATCGTCCACCTCTTGTGACACTTTCCCACTGTTGCCTACGTGTGACCGTGGCTGCTCAAATATTTTGGTATCGCTACATGCGACCTCCTCTTGCCCCGCTTCAAGTGGACCGGGCGAGAGCCCCGAATCTATAAATGGAAAAGTGAACAGCTCTTCGGAATGTCCAAGTTTGGGATCAGTTGTCTCCGGGCACTCGGCATGGTGGGAGGAAGAAGGAGCAGGGTGAGGAATATGCAGTCCAGACTCACGGCTACCGAGACTTGACCGTGTGGACGACAGGGTGGTGGTGGCAAAGTGACTGGAATCATTATCCGCTATCCAACCAACAACCGTTTGACATTGCTCTGGGTTCAATAGTGGTGTGCTGAGGTCACCTAGGAATTGGGACAGGAAGGTCGGGCAAGAAGATGTGGGTGTTTGTTGAGGCACAATTTCAGCTTGCCCACGGCCTCGGCCTCTGTATGCACCATCACCATCACCATCATGTCCAGTTACCCGTCCCTTGCCACGCACCTTGCCCATTTTAAATGGAGGACAATATCTTCCATGCTCACTACAAATGGCTGAATTTGGAGCGAAATTATATGTAATCCGTGTGACGGAGAAACCACAGTTTTAGATACCTGGCCTGTAGGTAACTATTTTGAACAGCAAATCGGTGTCAAAAACTTTGCTGACACACTGAAAAAAAATTTGAATGGAGGCCAAAAAGGGCAGTATTTTCAGCGCAATTATATGTGATCCGTGTGATGAACAAACCACAGTTTTAAATAGCTGGATTTTTATCGCTGTAATATGAAAAGGACATGGCTGTATTCTGCAGTGTCAACAAGCAAATGGCGCAGAAAAACTGTGTTCTCTGATTTGCTTTTTAAGCAAATAAGGATAAAGATCCAAAAAAAATTATTCCTGGCCCCTGAAACCTGGGCCTTTGTTTACAAATGTCTAACAGCAGCAGAACTGGAATGGAGCCTCTTGTGCTAAATGCACTGCAGTCTGCTATAGACACTGCCTGCCTGCCTATATACACTGCCTGCCTGATATCTCTGCAGATGGATTAGTCCTCAGAAGGACTGTTTGTTGAGATGGATATTTGTAATGTACTTGTTTTCTCTCTACACTACCTAATACACAACCAAACCTCTCTCATTTCTTAAAGTAATGATGACCACTCATTTTTCTTTACTTAGCTGCTTTTTTCTTGCCATAATACAAGTTCTAATAGTCTATTCAGTAGGACTATCAGCTGTGTATCCACCTGACTTCTGCAAAACACAACAGATGGTCCCAACCCCATTTATAAGGCAAGAAATCCCACTTATTAAACCTGACAGGACACACCTGTGAAGTGAAAACCATTTCCGGTGACTACCTCTTGAAGCTCATGAAGAGAATGCCAAGAGAGTGCAAAGCAGTTATCAAAGCAAAAGGTGGCTACTTTGAAGAACCTAGAATATAAGACATATTTTCAGTTGTTTCACACTTTTTTGTTGAGTTTATAATTCCACATGTGTTAATTCATAGTTTTGATGCCTTCAGTGTGAATGTACAATTTTCATAGTCAAGAACATACAGAAAAATCTTTAAATGAGAAGGTGTGTCCAAACTTTTGGTCTGTACTGTATATATACACACATTTGCATACACATATCATATTTTTCGGACCATAAGACACACTTTTTTCCCCTAAATTTAAGAGGAAAATGGGGGGTGCATCTTATGGTCTGAAAGTCATTTACTGGTGATGTTGGAGTGGGATTGCAGGACCATCAGGAAGGTGGTGGCTGCGGCGGCAGCAGAAGAGGAGGAGGTGAGGCAGGCAGGTATATGCCTGGGGGGCCGGGACCTTGCTGGGTACTGGGGCCGGTGTCTTGCTGTGAGTAGCTTCCGGTGCGCAAGGCCATCTTTGTGAAGCTTGTGATCTACAGGAAAATGGCCGCCGGAGCCGACGCATGCACTCTTCCTCGCCAGCGGTCATTTTCCTGTAGATCACAACTTTAGAAAGATGGCCACGTGCACTAGAAATCGCTCACGCTGCTCTGCCATGCCAGCAAAACAACAGCCCCAGTACCAGACCCTAGGCCCCCAGCGCAAGCCACTAGGCCCCCAGGCCACCAGTGCCAGGCCCCAAGCACCAGACACCAGGCGCCCAGCCTTAAGCCACCAGCGCCAGGCACCCAGGTCCCCATCACCAGCCACCAGGCCAGCCACCAGCCACCAGTGACAGGCCACCAGCCCACCAGTGCCAGGCCACCAGCCCACCAGTGCCAGGCCACCAGGCCCCCAGCCCCAGGCCACCAGTGCCAGGCACCCATGCCCCAAGACCCCAGCACCAGCCACCAGGCCACCAGCCCCAGGCCACCAGTGCCAGGCACCCAGGCCACCAGGCTCCCAGCCCCAGGCCACCAGCGCCAGGGCACGGCTTCCTGTAGGACCCTGCCTCCTGTGACCCCCTCTCCACTGCCCCCCAAGGTAAGATGCCTATTCAGACTATAAGACGGACCCCCATCTTATAAAAAATATTTTTTTCCTATTTTCCAACCCAAAATTTGGGGTGCGTCTTATGGTCCGGTGCGTCTTATAGTCCGAAAAATACGATATATGCACATACACACTTACAGGTGCATCTCACTAAATTAGAATATCATCAAAAAGTTAATTTATTTTAGTTCTTCAATACAAAAAGTGAAACTCATATATTATATAAAATCATTACAAACAGAGTTATCTATTTCAAGTGTTTATTTCTGTTAATGTTGATGATTATGGCTTACAGCCAATGAAAACATAAAAGCAATTATCTCAGTAAATGGAGAGGTCTGATGTTGTTTAACGTTGGGCCCCATATCAACTGCGTGGGCTGCCGCTATGTATGGTACGCCCCTGGTCTGCGGCTGTTTTGCTGCTTAAGCACCTGGAAGACTTGCTGTGGTAAATGGAACCATGAATTCTGCTATCTACTAAAATATACTGAAGGAGAATGTCCAGCCATCTGTTCGTGACCTCAAGCTCAAGCGCACTTGGGATATGCAGCAGGACATTGATCCAAAACACACCAGCAAGTCCACCTCTGAATGGCTTAAGAAAAACAAAATTAAGACTTCGGAGGGGCCTAGTCAAAGTCCTGACCTTAATCCAATTGAGATGCTGTGGCAGTACCTTAAAAAGCGGTTCATGCTCGGAAACCCTCCAATGTGGCTGAATTACAATAATTTTGCAAAGATGAGTGGGTGAAAAAAACCTGCAGAGTGTTGTAAAAGGCTCATTGCCAGTTATCGCAAAAGCTTGATTGCAGTTATTGCTGCTAAGAGTGGCCCAACCAGTTATTAGGTTTAAGGGGTAATCATTTTTTAACACAGGGCCCTGTAGGTTTGGATTTCTTTTGCCATTAATAATAAAACCTTAATATAAAAACATCATTTTGTGTTTACTTGTGTTATCTTTGTATAATATTTAAATTTATTTTCTGATCTGAAAAACTTACCGTATTTTTTGGACTATAAGACGCCCTTTTTTCCTCCAAAATTTTGGAGGAAAGTGGGGGGTGCGCCTTATAGTCCGAATACTATATACATGGCTGTGCATGGTGGTGGGTATTGGAGAGCAGCAGTGGGGGATCAGCATGCCACAGGAGGCAGCAGAAGCCTGCTGCAGCCTACACTGTGCCCGCTACAAAAGAAAATGAATATTCCCTGCTCCCCACACCCATGGGCGTGGAGAGCAATGAATATTCATTTTTCTTAATAGCCGGCACACTGGAGTCGCATCGTGGCTCCTGCTGCCGCTCTGCGGTCTGTGTGCCCGCTATTAATGCTCATGAATATTCCCTACAACCCACTCCCATGGGTTGTAGTGAATATCCATGGTCTTTACTAGCAGGCACACTGACCGCAGAGCGGCAGCAGGAGCTGCGCTGCGGTACAGTGTGCCGGCTATTGAACAGACTGAATGGTCACTGCTCCCCATGCACAGAGTCCCGGCGTGGGGAGCAGTGACTATTCCAGCACAGCGTCTCACACTGTGTGAAGGTGCACAGCAGGGTCCCTGCGTGCCCTGCCATGCGCGGCTCACACAGTGAGAGTGTCGGCAGCAGAGCGGGACAGCGCTGGAGGAGAGAGGAGATGTGTTTGATTGTTTATTTTTTTTTGTAGGCAGCGCGATGGGTGTTCAAAGGGTGCCATGCATACTAGGATGGGGGCTCTGAGGGTGCCATGCATTCAAGGATGGGGGCTCAAGGGGTGCCATGCATACCAGGATGGGGGCTCAAGGGGTGCCATGCATACCAGGATGGGGGCTCAAGGGGTGCCATGCATACCAGGATGGGGGCTCAGAGGGTGCCATGCATACCAAGATGGGGGCTCAAGGGGTGCCATGCATACCAGGATGGGGGCTCAAGTGTTGCCATACATACCAGGATGGGTGATCAAGGGGTGCCATGAATACAAGGATAGGGGCTCAGAGGGTGCCATGCATGCCAGGATGGGGGCTCAAGGGTTGCCATGCATACCAGGATGGGGGCTCAAAGGGTGCCATGCATACCAGGATGGGGGCTCAGAGGGTGCCATGCATACCAGGATGGGGGCTCAAGGGGTGCCATGCATACCAGGATGGGGGCCCAAGGGTTGTCATACATACCACGATGGGTGATCAAGGGGTGCCATAAATACCAGGATGAGGGCTCAAGAAGTGCCATGCATACCAGGATGGGGGCTCAAGGGGTGCCATGCATACCAGGATGGGGGCTCAAGGGGTGCCATGCATACCAGGATGGGGGGCTCAAGGGGTGCCATACATACCAGGATGGGGGCTCAAGGGGTGCCATGCATACCAGGATGGGGGCTCAAGGGGTGCCATGTATACCAGGATGGGGGATAAAGGGGTGCCATTCATACCAGGATGGGGAATCAAGGGGTGTCATGAATATCAAGATGGGGTATAAAGGGGTGCCATGAATACCAGGATGGGGGATAAAGGAGTGCCATGCATACCAGGATGGGGGATCAAGGGGTACCATGCATAACAGGATGGGGATGAGGGCCTGGTATACCAGGATGGGATGAGGGCCACTTATACCAGGAAGGAGAGGCCATACATACCAGCATACCAGGATGGAGGATATTAACAGAATTGGGGGACATTACCCCAATACCAGTGTCAGCAGCAGACCCACTCCCCCATAACAGGGCATCATGACCACATTTTTTGCTTACATTTTTTTTCCTATTTTCCTCCTTTAAAACCTAGGTGCGTCTTATGGTCCGGTGCGTCTTATAGTCCGAAAAATACGGTAAGTTCGACGAACATGCAAAGAAAATAAAGAAATCGGGTCAAACATTTTTTCACACCACTCACTGTATGTGTGTCTATACAGCGCTCAGCAGAAGTTAGTGCAACTACAGCATATTTACATATTTGTGATAAAACCTTTAGTTTCCTAATCAATCTTTTTTATATGAGGTACCATACTACAAAATACTTCTACAAATCTGGGCCATTGATTGCAAACAATATTTTATATTTTGCATACTCAGAAAAGTAATTTTCTTAATAAATTAATTTATTAATAAATAAATAAGATTATGCTGCAAAAATGAGTACACCCCAATGAAAGTCTCAGGCACAAAGCTAAAGTTTAAACTTCAAAATTCTAATTAACAAGAATTATACCAGAGGTAAGTCTAATTTTTCATTAAACAGATGTCCAGCAGAGAGTTGACTATAAAAGGGCCTTAGTTAGCAAAGAAAATCTCTTCCCATTTCATGCTGTCAGCAATGGCTCCAATTGGAAGAGAAATATCATAAGAACTGAGAAAAAAAAAATTTCTATAAAATAAAGGTGAAGGCTACAAGAAGATCAGAAAAGCTTTATTGATCAGTCAGAATACTGTAGCAAAAGTGATACAAAAATGTAACAAAGTTGGAACAGCAACCATCGCAAAGACCTCAAAGCAGACCACGGAAGTTAGCATTTACTCTTTACTCTCCAAGTCACATCTCACAACTTGACCTAATCCTATCCCACCTCATCCCAAACCTTACCGCAGTCTTCATCCAGACCCTAACCCACCTCTTCAACCTGTCACTAACAACTGGTATCTTCCCTTCATGCTTCAAACATGCCTTGATCACACCCATCCTCAAAAAGCCCTCCCTTGACCCATCCTCTTTGTCTAGCTATCACCCCATATCACTTCTCCCCTATGTCTCAAAACTACTGGAACACCACGTCCATCTTGAACTGTCCTCCCACCTCTCCTTCTCCCACTTTGACTGCTTACAATCTGGCTTCCGACCGCACCATTCCACTGAAACTGCCCTGAATAAAGTCACCAATGACCTACTAACCACCAAATCCAAGCGACACTACTCTGTCCTCCTCCTCCTGGACCTGTCATCTGCCTTCGATACAGTGGACCATTCCCTCTTACTTCAGACTCTCTCATCTCTAGGCATCACAGACTTGGCCCTATCTAGGATCTCGTCATACCTAAAAGACCGGACATTCAGCATCTGACACTCACACACCACCTCGTCATCTCGCCCCATGCCTGTCGGTGTCCCCCAAGGCTCACTTCTAGGCCCCCTGCTCTTCTCCATTTACATCTTCGGCCTCAGACTGCTCAGAGAGTCTTGCAGCTTTCAGTATTACCTCTATGCTGATGACACACAGATCTAGGACCCAACATCATCTCCTTACTAACCAGAATCCCACAATGTCTGTCTGCTATTTCATCCTTCCTCTCTGCTAGATTTCTAAAACTTAACATGGATAAAACCGAATTCATCATCTTTCCACCATTTCACTCAACTCTCCCAATTGACCTATCTATCAAATTCAATGGCTGCCCACTCTCCTCAGTCCACATGCTCACTGCCTTGCGGTAACCCTTGACTCTGATCTCTCCTTCAAACCTCATATCCAAGCCCTTTCCACTTCCTGCCGACTCCAACTCAAAAATATTTCCCGGATCCGCACATTCCTCAACTATGAATCTGCAAAAACACTAGTGCACGCCCTCATCATCTTCTGCCTCGACTACTGCAACATCCTGCTCTGTGTCCTCCCTTCTAACACTCTCGCACCCCTCCAATCTATCCTAAACTCTGCTGCATGACTAATCTACCTGTCCCCCGGCTATTCCCCAGCTTTTCCCCTCTGTCAATCCCTTCACTGGCTCCCCATTGCCTAGAGACTCAAGTTCAAGACAATAACCTTGGCATGCAAAGCCATCCACAACCTGTCTCCTCCATACATCTGTGAACTAGTCTCCCGGTACTTACCTGCACGCAACCTCCAATTCTCACATGATCTCCTTCTCTACTCTCCTCTTATCTCCTCTTCTCACAATCACATACAAGATTTCTCCCGTGCATCCCCCTACTCTGGAATGCTCTACCCCAACATATCAGACTCTCGCCTACCGTGGAAGCCTTCAAAAGAAACCTGAAGACCTACCTCTTCCGACAAGCCTACAACCTGCAGTAACCCTTGCTCCACCATTCCACTGCACGACCAGCTCTGCCCTCTCCTACTGTATCCTCACCCATCCCTTGTAGATTGTGAGCCCTCGCAGGCAGGGTACTCTCTCCTCTTGTACCAGTCTGTGACTCATTTTTGTTCAAATTATTGTACTTGTTGTTTGCTATGTATACTCCCTTTTTCACATGTAAAACGTCATGGAATTAATGGCGCTATAATAATAAATAATAATAATATTAATAATTTAAACAGTAGTGTGCTCAGATCAAAAGGGTTGAAGAAAATCAATATGCAAGTTCACTGTACTTAGATAAAGAAGTAGAAAGCCAAACCGGGATGATTGATTGTTGTAATACAAAATGGTGTACATTGCAGAGGAATGACATGTATGGGTGTATTCTGTGAAGGAAGCCTCTACTAAAGCCCATGCACAAAAAAGCCCTATACTTTTTCAGGAGCCCATGCTGTAAAATATGAAGACTACTGGGAGTCATGACTACTGGGAGTCATGACTACTGGCTGCATGAGCTTGGTTGCATGTTTACTGCTGGTGTATGAGAGCTACATTTCTTTTATGGAAACATGAATTCACAGATGTGTTTCTCTATTGTGAGAGAGAAGATGCTAACATCACTCAGTGCCTTTGGTAGATGCGCACGTTTCCAACATGACACTGATCTAAAACACATATCTGAAGACACTGTTGCATGTCAGAAGTATTTCATTAAGAAAGTAATTCAATCTTCAGGTATTCCTCCTCATCTGAACCCAATCGAACACCTATGTGGAATTCTGAAGAAAGAAGATAAATATATATATATATATATATATAAATATATATATATATATATATATATATATATATAGTACAGAACAAAAGTTTGGACACACCTTCTCATTTAAAGATTTTTCTGTATTTTCATGACTATAAAAATTGTACATTCACACTGAAGGCATCAAAACTATGAATTAACACATGTGGAATTATATACTTAACAAAAAAGTGTGAAACAACTGAAAATATGTCATATTTTAGGTTCTTCAAAGTAGCTTCCTTTTGCTTTGATGACTGCTTTGCACACTCTTGGCATTCTCTTGATGAGCTTCAAGAGGTAGTCACCGGAAATGGTCTTCCAACAATCTTGAAAGAGTTCCCAGGGACGCTTAGCACTTGTTGGCCCTTTTGCCTTCACTCTGCGGTCCAGCTCACCCCAAACCATCTCGATTGGGTTCAGGTCTGGTGACTGTGGAGGCCAGGTCATCTGGCGCAGCACCCCGTCACTCTCCTTCTTGGTCAAATAGCCCTTACACAGCCTGGAGGTATGTTTGGGGTCATTGTCCAGTTGAAAAATAAATAATGGTCCAAATAAACGCAAACCGGATGGAATAGCATGCCGCTGCAAGATGCTGTGGTAGCCATGATGGTTCAGTATGCCTTCAATTTTGAATAAATCCACAACAGTGTCACCAGAAAAGCACCACCACACCATCACACCTCCTCCTCCATGCTTCATGGTGGGAACCAGGCATGTAGAGTCCATCCGTTCACCTTTTCTGCATCGCATAAAGACACGGTGGTTCGAACCAAAGATCTCAAATTTGGACTCATCAGACCAAAGCACAGATTTCCACTGGTCTAATGTCCATTCCTTGTGTTCTTTAACCCAAACAAGTCTCTTCTGCTTGTTGCCTGTCCTTAGCAGTGGTTTCCTAGCAGCTATTTTACCATGAAGGCCTGCTGCACAAAGTCTCCTCTTAACAGTTGTTGAAGAGATGTGTCTGTGCTAGAACTCTGTGTCTCTAATCTGAGCTGCAGTTAACTTGCGATTTCTGAGGCTGGTGACTCGGATAAACTTATCCTGAGAATCAGAGGTGACTCTTGGTCTTCCTTTCCTGGGGCGGTCCTCATGTGAGCCAGTTTCTTTGTAGCGCTTGATGGTTTTTGCAACCGCACTTGTGGACACTTTCAAAGTTTTCCCAATTTTTCGGACTGACTGACCTTCATTTCTTAAAGTAATGATGACCACTCATTTTTCTTTACTTAGCTGCTTTTTTCTTGCCATAATACAAATTCTAACAATCTATTCAGTATGACTATCAGCTGTGTATCCATCTGACTTCTGCACAGCACAACTGATGGTCCCAACCCCATTTATAAGGCAAGAAATCCCACTTATTAAACCTGACAGGGCACACCTGTGAAGTGAAAACCATTTCCGGTGACTACCTCTTGATGCTCATCAAGAGAATGCCAAGAATGTGCAAAGCAGTCATCAAAGCAAAAGGTGGCTACTTTGAAGAACCAAGAATATAAGACATATTTTCATTTGTTTCACACTTTTTTGTTAAGTATATAATTCCACATGTGTTAATTCATAGTTTTTATGCCTTCGGTGTGAATGTACAATTTTCATAGTCATGAAAATACAGAAAAATCTTTAAATGAGAAGGTGTGTCCAAACTTTTGGTCTGTACTGTATATAGTCAATGATTCCTGGGTGCAGGAGAATAGCAGCCCTAGTTGTCCAAAATAAGAAACCCTGATTTGGTTTGATATGAAAAGAAGGTTAAAATCATACTGTGTGGAGGGGATGAATCCTCTTGATCCAGGGGAGGATAGGAGTGAATCAGCGTCATCAGTGCTCCTGCATGTGTTGGAATACAGGCGGTGTAGCGTGATGCTGACAGGCTTCCTTGAAAGTGATGGAGCCACTCTGGCATGTAGCATCCCTGGCAACCACGCAGCTGAGTGAAAATTGGGTATTTTTTTACAGCTTCTAAAATGTAGTCCAAATTGGCTTATTACCAAGATAAGCTTTGTTAGCTACTCTCCGAAGCTTTTGTCTAATGAACACTTGCCATCTGCATTATAAATCAGCAAACCCATCTGTGATCCAAGTAGACCAGTAGCGTAACTACCGGGGGGGCAGAGGGTGCGTGCGCCCACCCGGAGCTACGCTACTCTTAAATATATCGGAGTGCACAGCGCTCCGATATACTTAAGCCAGGGCTGCACAGCATGCGGCTCCCTTTTCCCTGTTCTCAGATGTAATCACATCGATTACATCTGAGGAACACCGCAGCTCTGGTGGGAGCAGGGGAGCGCTCGTCATCTGCCTGCCCCGACAAGCAGTGGAGTGAAGAGGTTGCGCACTGCTGACCTCATCACTCTGCTACTGTCAGATCACTGAGCCGAAGAGCGGCAAGAATGTTTCGTAGGTGCTTGCATATTATGGGACAGTGGGGAAAATTATGAGAGGGAGCAGTATGGGGGTAAGTGAAGCATATGGAGGAGTGTTGGGACAGTATGGAGAGTAGGGAGCATGGGGGTTAATATGGAGGAGTGGGGGACCATTTGGAGAAGTGGGGGGTCATATGGAGAAATGAGAGGGAGGACCATATGGAGAAATGGGTGTTCAATATGAAGAAGCAGGTGGACAGTATGGAGAGGTGGGAGTGTAGGGGACAATATCGGGAACAGGATAGAGAATTAGGAGAGTCTGAGGACCATATGAAGAAGTGGGGTTATAGTATGGAAAAGTGGGGGACCGTATAGAGAAGTGGTTGGTGGACATTATGGAGAGGTGGGGGACCGTATGGAGAAATGGGACAGCGGGTGGTTTGTATGGAGAAGTGGGTGTACATTTTTAAGATGTGGGGCAACAGTATAGAGAAGTGGGAGCATAGGGGACCATATGGAGTGCTCCAACGATACACAGGTATGTCATTGTGCATCCAGAGACACAGTTTGCAAAAATTTTATTCCATTGCACTTGTCCTGACACTCCACGGATTGTTGCCTCCAGTATGGATGGATTGGATATATCGGTCATGCACACAGTTGTGAGATATTGCTGTAAATGATATATACCTTGACTCTAATGTGAGTTGTGCATGTTGGATTTATTGGATCCCTCCCTCTGTATTTGATGGCATACAGTCTAGATTCATATCAAGTAAATACCATTCCTTCATTTATGCATTATGGAATAGTGGAGAGTTTTTCAGGTGCTTTTTTGATTGAATTGACTACTGTATTATGTGTTTCTTTTCTGTGTAACCATTATATATGTATATGTATAATCATTTTTCTATCTTTATAATATACGTGATGTGCTGCACATGTACTTCTCTTGTATAGGGTACCATGGTTTTTATATTTAATAAAGGTATTTGATTCTAAAGACACTATTTCATTGTTCCATATTGATCTAGGGACCGCAGGTTCGGTTTGTTCTTTTCTTTCCTCATGTTCTTTTACCAAATGGTCTACCATTCTATGGTCCTTGTGCTGACTTCCACATTTTGGATTTCATGCCGGAGACTGGATTTCAATACACAATTTTATTTAGATAGTTTTCCAGTGGCCTCATTCTCTAAGGATGTTGAACTGGAAGTGTGTGGGGACCATATGGAGAAGTGGGAGTGTGAGGGGATTGTATGGAGAAGTGTCGAACAGCATGTAGAGATGGGAGCATGGGGGCACAGTATGGAGAGGTGAAAGCATGGGAGACAATATGGAGAAGTGGGGGAAAAATATGTAAGAGTGGGAGCATGGCAGGACAGTATGGAGAGGTGAGAGCTTTGGGGACAATATGGAGGTACATTATAGAGAAGTTGGATTCATATACTGACAGTGCATCTGGTAATGGATTCATGTCCTGATCGTGTACAAATGTACCAATCCATAACTGATCAGAGGTAGTCACCTGGCAGAGACGGTCATCTTTCTGCCACTGGTTCCCTACTGCGGCCGTCACCCTGCTGCTGAAGTGGGAAAGGTAAGCGCCTTATAGAGCCGAAGGTTATAGGGACTTTTATTGTATGAGGGATGTAAATGTGAAGGCACAGTATCTCGTTGTCAGTATGCAGAGGAGGAAAAGTGTGGCTGTAGTGCTGTATTCATCTACTGACAGTGGTTCTGGCACTGCATTCATTTACCAATAGTGGTTCTGATGCTGCATTCATGTACTGACAGTGGTTCTGTGTTTATGGGAGCTGTGGGCCCACCATACTGTATATAAGGAAGCTGTGGGGTATTACATTGTGTATAGGGGAGCTATGGGCCAATCATACTGCATATAGGGGAACTGTATATTGGGGACCCAGTAGACATTATTAAATTTCTTGGGCACTTAAGAAGCATTGTTTTTACAACTCAGAGTATTGTAGCCATCATAGGGGCAAAATGTGGACATTTTTCTAGGGCATTTGCACAGTGCATTAATCTTTTCAAGGGAGCAATTTTACCATCTAGAGGGCACAAATGAAGCATTATTACTTTTAAGGGACACAGTGGTGGGTATTATTATGTAGGGAACTAAGAGGAGCTCTATTTTTGTAACACACAGCAGGTGCAGTAATAGGGACACATATGGCAGCAGTGGCTCAGTATTGTGGTATCAGCAGGATGAGGTTAGGGATAGATGGGGACAAGGCTGGGAATGTGAGACATCTCATGTTTTTTCGTTGTAATCTCTGCAGACGAGTCCTGGCTGGAGAAATTGTCATGTCGGTCTGGGCCGGATGGAAAAGACGGGAAAATGGACTACTCCACCACAAAGAACATCAGCTGTAAGTTACTATATATACCTGTGCTGTAATTACTTGTATGGTCTGCAGGTCTGGTATCTACCACTGTTGGTCTTTGTGTAGAGATTTATTTTCAGTAACAGCGCCGTCATGTTCTGAGGTTCCTCTGTACCCACGATCAGGGTTCACCACCGTAGTTGTACACATGGTTACTTGGTTAGGGGCCCACTCAGATGTTTTGCCGCCGCTGAGCTGAACCCCTAGCTACGCCTCTGATGTAGACACAATGTCTTCCTCTTGTGCCACTGTTTGGTCTCCAAAAAGTAGCTAAAGCAGCAGCAACACCTACTGTACATTATATTTGACAGGATGGACAAACTGTTTTATCTGCCATTGAGACAACCTAGTGCACTTTAATAAACACTGTACAATTAAGTTCAGTTATACATAAGCCTGAGTCCTTTCTCAGACAGATAACTTGAGGCCTGATCCCATGGACTTCGGGGCCAACAAATTAGACCAGTGGCAAGAATTATCCCAGTTTGCTTTGAGCTTACTGTCATGTTCAGTCTCCATTGTCATTTCAGAGAGGGTATTCAGAGCAGCTGCCAAATTTATCACAACAAAGCTGACCAGGTTATCTGCCACAAGCATGGAAAACCTAAAATTTGTCAAAATAAATCAGGCAAGGATCAGTACAGATCTTTATGCACTGACAGCAGATGCCAATGCATAAATCAGCAATATAATCTGACTGCCAGACTATTGACTATCTGGCTGCTGCCAGTGCCAATGGACCGCAGTCAGCAGCATATTTATTCAGTGTCCATCATGTTATTTATATAGTACTACTGTTGCTACTGGGGCTGCTATAGCTTGCCCTGTCCTAGCACGACCGTGCTGCTCCTGCCGTAGTCACTGCACAGGCACACTAGCCACACATCTCCTGGCTGTCCACTGTGTTTAATAGTGCTAGCCAGTACTACTGATGTTAGGAAATGTACTCTCTTGAGGGTATACAAACATGAAACAGTTCCCAAAACAGTGTTTATTTCTTAAAAGACTTGGTGACAACAAGCCATAGCTTCTTAGGCTTTGAAAACAGTATTACTGTTTTGTCTCCCTGAAAAGGACAATCATTTTTGGCTGGCTTGACAAAAAGTCTTTGTAATTACTAGTGATGAGCGAGCACTAAAATGCTCGAGTACTCGTTACTCGGGTCCAGTAAATCATAATGCTCCGGTGATCGACCTGAGTAACGAGCCCAATGTAAGTCAATGATAAACTCGAGCATTTTTACGTCGGCCCCCATGGAGGTCTGGACGGGGGCTTAAAAATTGGTCGAATCGATGGAAACAGTGCTGAAATGACATGGGAACAGCATGGGGAAGACCCCAGGAAGCATCTCTTAATCCCAGGTTACTGCGGTGAACAATGTTATCAGAGCATTACATCACTTTTACGGAATGGCAATAAAACATATAAAAACTAAGTTAAAATGGATTTTCCTGGAAAGAATGTTAAGCAACATTTTTTCCAGGGTAATGACTTATATATAAGGCAAAATAAATGACCAAAATCAAAAATGCTCCTCCACACCTTGAACTATGTTCACACATAGTGTTTTTTATGCGTCTTTGCACTTTTGCATTGATTTCAACGGTGAAAAATACATTCACCAGTAAATGTAATTTTAACATTTTACTACCTTATCTGGCCATGTGGTGTGTGAGACATGATCAGACACATCCTGTTTCATTTACGAAAGAGGGACTCTGAAAGTCACAAAGCCTATTTTCACAGGGCCATCATGAGACCCTTACTATTGTTAAAGGGCCAGCAGTCGGCCCTCACTATTGTTAGAGAGCCATCAGCCGGCTATACTTTGCATAACCGTATATTGCTACAGCAATATAACATATCCATCTGAGGTGGTCAAATTTACTTTATCGTATGTATTCTGGAAAGTTTGAAATTTGGATGTTCAGCAGGCGGCCCTCACAATTTATGGATGTCAAGCAGGCAGCCCTCACAATTTATAGAGGCCCAGCAGGCAGCCTCCACTATTTTTAGAGGGCCAGAAGGTGTCTTCGGAACAGATGGGACCAAGATAGAGCTTTTTGGTAATGTATATCATTCAACTGTTTACTGTAAATGGAATGTGGCTTACAAATAAAAGAACACAGCATGTCTAGTATAATATGGTGGAGGTTCAAAGATATTTAGAAGTTGTTTTGCTGACTTTGTGCAATGCATCATGAAATGTGAAGATTCTTAAATGATTTTGGTTTGCAATGTAGTGCCCAGTGTCATAAAGCTGGTTTTTCATCCTAGGTCATGGGTCTTCCAGCAGGACAATGCCCCCAAACCTAATTATAGAAGCACCCAGAAAGGGATGGAGAGAGGTAATATAGTACAATAAAACATAGAATTTAACCGGCTCCGAGGAGGTTTTTTTGGTACGTTGCACCACCAAACTGTGAAGGAATGCAAGCAACCCTGCCTGCTTTCATCAATTTCTAATTATAGATCACCGTTAAAAATTATGAATCAGTCAATGAATGCATGGAAAAAATCAATCAAGTTATGGATTGTTCTAGGGATATATGTGACCAGAATGAACACTCCAGCTGATGGTACCATCTAGCACCTGTCCTTATTATAAAAGCAGCCAACAGCATTATCAATAGGGAATATAATTTTTTTTCAGCTTGTAAGACGCTATCCCAACTGCTATAGGTCACCCGTACACGAATCTCAGTAAAGAGAGGTAATTTAGCACAATAAAAAAAATAGAATTGGGAAATAGTGAGTATGAGCTATTAAAGTTAGAACATCTGTTAGCATAGCGTAGTCATCCTAATACAGCTGAAAATTAAAGGGACATACCTATCAGTGTATATGCATTGTCAGAAAAGCATGTTGTTTTATTATTAGTATCTTGGTCTGACTAATCAAGTGGTCAGATTAGATAAGACTGCATAAAAGTACGGTGGATTTGAATGTTTTTAAATAGTTGAGTAAAAGTTATATTTTAATGTAGTCCACCCAAGTCAGTGAATCTGAGAAAACTGTCCAAGACCTTTGACAGTGTTCCCCTGCCTCTGCTGCATTTGGTTTGTGTCTCCCTCGACTGTGCTCCTTGGTTGTCAAAGGAACTGTGACCCCAGCCACCAGCATTGTCAGCTGGGAATTTTTTTAATAATTCTTCAAGAAGAGTTTTTTTTGGCACGTTGCTCCACCAAACTGTGAAGGAAGGCAAGCAAACCTGCCTGCTTTCATCAATTTCTAATTACAGATCAACGTTAAAAATTAAGAATCGGTCAATGAGTGCATGGAAAAAATCAATCAAGGTTTGTTCTAGGGATATATGTGACCAGAATGAACACTCCTTTCCAGCTGATGATACCATCTAGCACCTGTCCCTATTCTAAAAGCAGCTAACAGCGTTATCAATAGGGAATATAATTTTTTTTCAGCTCGTAAGATGCTATCCCAGCTGCTATAGGTCACACGTACACGAATCTCAGTAAATAGAGGTAATATAGCACAATAAAAAAATAGAATTGGGAAATAGTGAGTATGAGCTATTAAAGTAGGAAAATCTGTTAGCATAGAGTAGTCATCCTAATACCACTGAAAATAAAAGGGACATACCTACCAGTGTACATGCATGGTCAGAAAAGCATGTTGTTTTATTATTAGTATCTTGGTCTGACTAATCAAGTGGTCAGATTAGATAAGACTGCATACAAGTATGGTAGATTTGAATGTTTTTAAAGAGTTGATTAAAAGTTATATTTTAACGTAGTCCACCCAAGTCAGTGAATCTGAGAAAACTGTCGCAGACCTTTGACAGTGTTCCCCTGCCTCTGCTGCATTTGGTTTGTGTCTCCCTCCACTGTACTCATTGGTTGTCAAAGGATCTGTGACCTCTGCCGCCAGCGTTGTCAGCTGGAATTTTTTTCAATAATTCTTCAACAAGGGCCTTCTGGTACTGCAATATTTTATTAGACCTGTCCACCATGGGAAGGAGAGATAGATAGTTCTCGTAGTGGCACGGGTCTAGAAATGTGACCAACCACAACCAGTAATTACTGTTGCCCAAAATACGTACAATGCGAGGGTCACGGGAAAGGCAGTGGAACATAAACTCAGCCAGTCTGCCAACAGCCAAGACTTCTCTGTCCCCACCAAGAGGACAACTGTCCATGTTCTCCTCATCCTTTTCCCAGTCCTCCTCCTCCCCCTCTTCAGGCCATTCACGCTGAACAGACGGTATGAATGTGGGGTGGGTAGAACTGTCTGTAGCGCCGGAAACCAGCACCTGTTCCTCCTCCTTCTTATTGTCATCCAATTCGCATTGAGATGAGACGAGGCTGGGCTGTGTAGCATCATCCTGTATAGTTCCTTGCTCCATCTCATCGAGCTCGGCCTGCAATGCCTCCTCTTTAATTGTGAGCAGCGAGCGTTTCAGTAGATAGAGAAGCGGGATGGTGATGATAAATTATGGCGTCATCGCCGCTCACCATCTTGGTACAGTTGTCAAAGTTTTGGAGGATGGCACAGATGTCAGACATCTGTGCCTACTCATCATCTTTTATGTGCGGAGGCTGACCTGTATACCAGCGGGCGTGTTGAAGCTGGTACATAACAACTGCCCTCTGCTGCTCACAAATCTTTCCCAATATATACAAAGTTTCATTTCAATGCGTGGTGAAGCACTGTCAGGGGACAGAAGCTGTGGCTGATTTTCTGAAATGGGCACACATGTGGCGTACTTTCACAAGCAGCTCAGGCAGATCCTGGTAGGTTTTGAGAAACTGCTAAACCACTAAGTTGAGCACATGGGCCAGGCATGTTATGTGTGCGAGGTTGCCAAGCCTAAGAGCCGCCATCAGGTTCCGGCCATTATCAAACATGACCATGCCTGGCTGTAGTTTCAGCGGTGAGAGCCACAGGTCTGCTTGCTCTGTTACAGCTTTCAACAACTCTGCAGGGGTGTGCGGTTTGTTGCCTAAGCAAATAAACTTCAGCAGAACCTGTTGCCGCTTGGCCGAGGCAGTGCTGCAGTGCTTCCAGCTTGCGACTGATGTGGTCATTTCGGAGGTGGAGGCTGAAGAGGAGGAGGAGTAGGATGGGGTGCAGGAGCTGTAGAATGTTGGGGCAACTCTGATTGACCCAGGGCCCGCAATCCTCGGTGTTGGGAGGACGTATTCCATCCCAGGGCTTGACTGGGTCTCGGCATCCACAATATTTACCCAGAGTGCCATCAGTGAAATGTATTGTCCCTTGCCACAAGCATTTGTCCACGTGTCGGTAGTTAAGTGGACTTTCCCTGTAACTGATTTTGGTGACTGATTCTTGTGATCGTGGCTGCTCAAATATATGGGCATAGCTACATACGATCTCTTCTTGCCCCGCTTGAAGCAGACTGAGCGAGGGGCCAGAATCTATAAATGGAAATGTGAACAGCTCTTTGGGGTATCCAAGTATGGGATCACTTGTCTCTGGGCACTCGGCATGGTGGGAGGAAGGAGGACCAGGGTGAGAAATATGTTGTCCAGACTCACAGCTATTGAGAATGAACCATGTGAAAGACAGGGTGGTGGTGGTATCAAACTGACTTATCAGCTATCCAACCAACAACCTTTTCACACTGCTCTGGCTTCAAGAGTGATGCTCCGCGGCCCCCTAGAAAGTGGAACAGGAAGCTAAGTCGACATGATGTGGGTGCTTGTTGTGCTCGCTCAGCAGGCACAGTTTCATCTTGCCCACGGCTTCGGCCTCTGCGTGCACCATCAGCATCACGTCCACTTCCCCATCCCTTATCATGCGCCTTCCCCATTTTAAATGGAGTTTAATATTTTGCTGCTTGCAAAAAGACGTCAGGATTAATACCGCAGTATTTGATCACGCCTGATAACCAATTCTTTTGGCCAGTGCCAGTATACCGATACTATTGGTCAGCGAACAAGTGTGGATATATTTTGGACACAAAAGTAGCAGACTTTAAATGGAGTATAATATTTTGCAGCTTCCAAAAAAAATCTGGATTAATACTGCAGTAATATTTGACCACCTGAGATGATGGACAAGTTTCTCTGCTTCTGCAGCAATGCTATTCAAATCAACCAAATCTGCTAACAAGTAAATGGAGCAGTAAAATGGTATATTATATTGCTTTTCACCACAATTAGCAGGATTAAGAGCAAAAAGAACATTATTAGCCCTGATATCTAGGGCTATTGATAGAAGTTACAGCAGCAGAAAAAACGTGCAATGGACCCTATTCTGTACTATACTAGGTGTCCACAAACTCTGCCTAACTAGTGCTATCAGCAGGATTATTGAGCCCTTAAAAGGACTATTAGAGTCGATTAATAATTGTGGTGTTGTATCTCTGTTTAAAATAACCACCAATTCTCTCCCTCGACCAGATGCAGCTCTCCCTACTCTGCCTCTTTGACCGGTAGACTGTGACGAGCATAGGGTCCCGGGTCTTATATAGATCTGATGACGCTATGCGGCCAGCCAATCACTGTAATGCCACAACCAACATGGCTAAGGCATTACAGTGTCACGCAATCCCTGCATAGTAATTGACTGCCTAATATGCACCAAAAATGTGGGGCGGCGCGGGGACTCGAGGTTCCGCCCGAACATTCAAAAAATACTCATCGAGTAACGAGATCTTGAGCACTGTGATGCTCGGGCGAGTAACGAATAGTGGCGAGCATGCACGCTCATCACTAGTAATTACCTAATCATTTTGTGACTAGCAAACCAGTTGTGGGCCCCCCAAAAAGAGAAACAATAACTATTAAAAGGATTAACAATATTTTAAAAGCAATAACATCAAGTTCTAAACTGTACACTTGTTTTTCTCCCTAATTAAAGGGATAATTTGTGAATGGCTTGTGAGAAAGCTATCACTTTTCCTTGAGAAAAGTGCTATGTTCTTGATACTCTCTAAACATCGATAATTTTTGCACCCAACTTTGTAAAAAAGGCACAACCTGTTTACAAACAACAGCAAGGTATGCATATGTTCCCAAAAAGGCATCATTTTTGGACTGTTTATACAATATAAGTAGCCCAGAATGTCTGAAACTGCTGCATGTGGTTAAATAGGCTACTGGTTACCACCACTTACCATCTGTTTCCCCTTAGCAAGATAGATTGAAGTCACTTGAACATTAAAAAGGCTTTGTTTACAATTCAGAGCTCAAAATGAACTCCACAGGGAATTCCGAGTGTTATACACACATTTTCCAGACAATTAAAAGCTTTTCAGATTCAATTCAGATTTTTTGCAATTTACAGCAAATTTAAAGTAAATCAATTTTGGGGGGAAAATTTGGAGAACCCTGGAAACCTGAATTTCAAAAGATAAGCTCATCTCTACTTATTACATATCCAACTTCTAAGTAAATTTTGTCTATCCCTTAGTACTACAAATACAGACTTGAACTTAATATATTGTATAATAGTTACTAATATTGTGTGTTCTATTGGTATTCAACTTTAGGCCTCCTTTACATGTTCGTATAAAACACGCACTTGAAAAACAAGTACTGGTGCCATCAGTGTATTATCAGTGCTTGGTCCGTGTGTCCGTTTTTACTATCAGTATTTCATCAGTGTTTTTCTAGTATGGATAAAGAAAGAAAAAAATTACAAAGCTTCTCCTATATTTTGCAATGTTAAACAAGGACAGCACCCAGATGCCATCCTTGTGTTGTATGTGTTTTTCATGGACCCATAGACTTGTATTATTAGAGGCAGATGATGGCTGATTATCACAGCCATCATCTGCCAGGAAAGATCCGGGCTCAGTTTCTAACCACTCTTCAAAGGCAGGGAGCCGGCATAAGTTGTGAATTTAAATCATACAGTATGTTGGTAAGGGGATAAGAGGTTGCAATAATTTATATCAATATTTTTTTGTTGCTGCAAAAATTGGTCTAAAGAACACTAACCAAGAAGTTAGACAAGGGTGTAAAAAGATATGCCAGTTTTTTTTATCCAGCATGAACTACTGTACACTCCCTGACAGAAGTTATGTCGCTTATCCATGTTATGTAAATAAAAGCTTATAACCTGACGTTAAATTCATCCATTGATTTTATAAATTACTCTTTTGAAAGCTGAAACCCTCCCAAATTTGGTTTAGGTTAAGAAAATAAATTGGCATCAATGCTGAAATATTGATCATTTAATGAAAACAAAATGGTCAGATTTTGGCAAGACAAAAGTTTTGTCGCCTGGTCATATAATGCACCCAATTCTAGTTTACATCCTCACCACTGCTCAGTAAATGATCAGTTAATTAGAGGGTGTGTATAAAAAGAAACCCATCACCCCAGACCTTCACTTGAACTGCAACTTGAGCTCTGACAACATGCCAAAAATCCACCCTGCGACCAAAATCTTGATTATCAAGAGGCTGAACACCAGATCCACTGCAGAAGTGGCTGGCACCTTTAATATGTCTCAGCGTCAAGTACAAAGAATTAAAAAAAGATTTGAAGAGACTGGAGATGTGTTTGACAAGCCCAGGTCCGGCAGACCCCGCAAGACAACTGCTCAGGAGGAACGTTTGTTGGTTAGAAAATCCAAAGCAAGCCCCTCTTCCACTGCAGCGGAGCTCCAACAGGCCTGGTCAACTCAAGTCCCTGTGTCAACTAGAACAGTTAGTAGGATTCTGTCTCAAAATGGCCTCCATGGTCGAATCAGTGCCCAGAAGCCAGCACTAAACAAAAGGCAAATAAAAAAACGTGTGGCATTTGCAAAGTCCCACAGCCTGCTAAACAGATGGACGCTGGAAAAGTGGCAGAAGGTGAATTTCTCTGATGAATCTTCAGTAGAATTACAACACAGTTGCCACAAATACTGCAGGAGAACTACTGGAGCCTGTATGGAACCAAAATACACCCAGAAAACAGTTAAATTTGGTGGTGGAAAGATCGTGGTCTGGGGTTACATTCAGTATAGGGGTGCGCGAAACATTTGCAAGGTGAAAGGCAATATCAATAGCCTAAAATATCAAGAAGTATTAGCTACCTCTTACATTCCAAATCATAAAAGGGGTCAAATTCTGCAGCAGGATGGTGCTTCATCTCATATATCCATCTCTACAACAAAGTTCCTCCAGGCAAAAAAAGATCAAGGTGCTCAAGGACTGGTCAGCCCAGTCACCAGACATGAACATCATTGAGCATGTTTGGGGTAGGATGAAAGAGGAAGCTTGGAAGACAAAACCAAAGAATCTAGATGAACTCTGGGAGGCATGTAAGACATGCATTCTTTGCATATCCCTGATGACTTCATTAATAAATTGTATGAATCATTGTTGAACCGCATGGATGCAGACCTACAAGCTCATGGAAGTCACACAAAATATTAAATATGACTCTAATAGCACCACAACTTCATTCACCAACGTTATGCAACATATATTTGTATTTTAAGATAATTATTTGTTTGAATATCACATTACTTTCTGTGGGCAACAAAACTTTTGTCTTGCCAAAATATGACCATTCTGTGTTCATTAAATGATCAATATTTCAGCATTGATGCCAATTTATTTTCTTAACCTAAACCAAATTTGGGAGGGTTTCAGCTGTCAAAAGAGTAATTTATAAAACCAATGGATGAATTTAACATCAGGTTATAAGCTTTTATTTACATAACATGGATAAGCGACATAACTTCTGTCAGGGAGTGTAACTAATTCAGAACTTTTAGTCTTATTATAAGCTGTTTAAACTTAAGAAAATATTAATAAATCTGCCTCACTGTGTTATAATGCAGATTACATAACTTTTTTTTGATTGGAACCCTGATACTCAGGTCTGGTCCTGAATCTTCCGCTGTTCATCCTTCCTCACCTGCTTTCCTAACCCCAAAAACAGGGTTCTGGACAACTTGTATCCCTGCTCCATATTTGGGTTCTGGTCTGCCTGTAGAGTATCTCTATAACAACAGAAACTATTTAGTATGTTATTGTATTTTGTGTAATTAGCTATTTTGCTTGAGTTAAATTTTTCCCAACCAAGTAAAACAGACAGGCTATTCACAATTATTAGTGATGAGCGAGCATGTTTGCTACTGCTCGGTGCTCGCCCGAGCATCTCACTGTTCGAGATGCTCGGCGCTCGCCGAGTATTTCCAGGGTTGCTCGGCGGGAGCTCGGGCCCCCTCCCTGCATGTTTGGTGCTCTTTAGAGTGCCAAGCAACATGCAGGCATTGTCTGCCACACACTGTAATGCCGCAGCCATGTTGGTTGTGGCATTACAGTGATGGGCTGGCCGCACAGCGTCATCAGGTCTATATACAGTCACTCCGGAATCAGACAGTGTAGGGAGAGGTGCTGCTGAGCTAGGGAGAGATTTGCTTGTTTCTACTTAGTGTAGGTATACAAGACTATATTAGAGACACATATCCATCTCAACTAACAGTCTTTCTGAGGACTAATCCAGCTGAGATATCAGTGCTATGCAGGCAGGGTATATAGCAGACTGCAGTGCACATAGCAAAAAGGTCCATTCCAGTTTGCTGTTAAAAATAGTTACCTACAGGCCAGCTATTTCAAACTGTGCTTTTTCCATCACACGGATCACATATAATTGCACTGAAAATATTGCCATTTCTGGTCTCCATTGAAATTTTGTTGCAGTGTGATAGTGAATTATTGACAAGAGGTCGGCGCTGTTAAAAATAGTTACCTACAGGCCAGCTATTTAAAACTGTGACTTGTCCGTCACATGGATCACATATAATTGTGCTGAAAATTCTGCCATTTCTGGCCTCCATTAAAATTTTGCTTCAGTGTGTCAGTGAAGTTATGGACACCAGTTTGCTGTTAAAAATAGTTACCTACAGGCCAGGTATTTAAAACTATGGTTTGTCTGTCACACGGATCACATATAATTACGCTGAAAATATTGCCATTTCTGGCCTCCATTGAAATTTTGTTGCAGTGTGTCAGTGAACTTATTGACACGAGGTCGGTGCTGTTAAAAATAGTTACCTACAGGCCAGTTATTTAAAACTGTGGTTTGTCCGTCACACGGATCACATATAGTTGCGCTGGAAATATTGCTATTTCTGGCCTCCATTGAAATTCTGTTGCAGTGTGATAGTGAATTATTGACAAGAGGTCGGCGCTGTTAAAAATAGTTACCTACAGGCCAGCTATTTAAAACTGTGACTTGTCCGTCACATGGATCACATATAATTGTGCTGAAAATTCTGCCATTTCTGGCCTCCATTAAAATTTTGCTTCAGTGTGTCAGTGAAGTTATGGACACCAGTTTGCTGTTAAAAATAGTTACCTACAGGCCAGTTATTTAAAACTGTGGTTTGTCCGTCACACGGATCACATATAGTTGCGCTGGAAATATTGCTATTTCTGGCCTCCATTGAAATTCTGTTGCAGTGTGTCAGTGAACTTATTGACACGAGGTCGGCGCTGTTAAAAATAGTTACGTACAGGCCAGCTATTTAAAACTGTGGTTTGTCCGTCACACGGATCACATATAATTGCGCTGAAAATATTGCCATTTCTGACCTCTATTGAAACTTTGTTGCAGTGTGTCAGTGAACTTATTGACATGAAGTCGGTGCTGTTAAAAATAGTTATCTACAGTCCATATATTTAAAACTGTGGTTTGTCCATCACACGGATCACATATCATTGTGCTGAAAATTCTGCCATTTCTGGCCTCCATTAAAATTTTGCTTCAATGTGTCAGTGAACTTATTGATACCAGTTTGCTGTTAAAAATAGTTACCTACATGCCAGCTATTTAAAACTGTGGTTTGTCCGTCACACAGATCACATATAATTGCGCTGAAAATATTGCCATTTCTGGCCTCCATTGAAATTTTATTTCAGTGTGTCAGTGAAGTTATTGACACTAGTTTGCTGTTAAAAAGAGTTACCTACAGGCCAGATATTTAAAACTGTGGTTTGTCCGTCACACGGATCACATATAAGTTTGCTCCAAATTTAGCCATTTGTAGTGAGCGTGGAAGATATTGTCCTCCATTAAAAATGGGCAAGGCACGTGGCAAGTGACAGGGAACTGGACGTGATGGTGATGGTGCATGCAGAAACCGAGGCCGTGGGCAAGCTGAAATTGTGCCACAACAAACACCCACATCTTCTCACTCGACATTCCTGTACAAATTAAAAGGGGACCGCATAACACCACTATTTAACACAGAGTAGTGTGAAAAGGTTATTGGTTGAATAGCAGATAATGCTTCCAGTCACTTAGCCAACACCACAACCACCCTGTCTTCCACACAGTCAAGTCTCAGTAGCCATGAGTCTGTACCGCATATTCCTCACTCTGATCCTCCTTCCTCCCAGCATGCCGAGTGCCCAGAGACAACTGATCCCACACTTGGACATTCCAAAGAGCTGTTCACTTTTCCATTTATAGATTCGGGCCTCTCGCCTGGTCCACTTGAAGCTTTGCAAGAGAAGATGCATGTAGCGATGCCCAAATATTTGAGCAGCCACGGTCATACGAAGGCGACGGTGGGAAAGTGTTACAAGAGGTGGACGATGATGAGACACATTTGCCAGAAAGTCAGGAGGAGGACCAGGGTGTGGAAGTGGAAGACAAGGTGGTGGATGATATAGTAACTGACCCAACCTGGCAGGAGGACATGCAGAGCGAGGACAGCAGCACACAGGGGGAGGGAAGCAGAGCACCCCAACAGGCAGGAAAAAGCAGTGTGGTGACCGCAGACAGAAGGCGGACAACCATTCCCCAAAACACCAATACAACAGAAGTTGCCAGTACAACTCCAGGGTCCAGGAACAGTGTCTGCGGGTGACCCCACTGCTTCTTCCACTGTTGTGCATGCAAGCTAATCCACTGTCCATAGTACATGCAAAGATGCCTTCTGCCCTGCACCTGTCATTGCACATGCTCAACTAGCACCATCAGCAAGCACGTCCTTGTACCAGCACAGTGTTCAGTTGTCCATAACCCAGTCCTTGGAACGCAAGCGCAAAGACGCAGCCAACGTCCCACAGGCCACACTAATAAATTCCCATATTTCGCGTCTGCTTGAGCTCGAAATGTTGCCTCTTAGGCGCGTGGAGATGGCGTCTGCCATCCCTCGGTACTAGGTCCCCAGCCACCACTATTTCTTCCCGTGTGCCGTCCCCGCATTACACAAGCACACGTCCTACAACATTAGCCGTGCCCTCAACAATGCAGTTACAGGGAAAGTCCACCTATTCACGGACACGTGGACAAGTGCTTTGGGGCAGCGACGGTACATCTCGCTGACGGCACACTGGGTTAACATAGTGGAAGCCGGAACCCAGTCAGACCTTGGGACAGAACACATCCTCCTGACGCTGAGGATTGTGGGCCCTAGGTCAATCAGGGTTGCCCTCACAGTCTACAGCTCTTGCACCTCATCCTCCTCAGGCTCCTCCTCCTCTTCAGCCTCCATCTCCGAAATGACCACATCAGTCACAAGCTGGAAGCACTGCAGCACTGCCTTAGCCAAGGGGCAATAGGCTGTGCTGAGGCTAATATGCTTAGGTGAGAAATCGCACAATGCTGAAGAGTTGTGGACAGCTCTGAAAGAGCAGGCAGATCTGTGGCTGGCACTGCTGAACCTACAGCCAGGCATGGTCGTGTGTGACAATGACCAGAACCTGGTGGCAGCTCTAAGGCGAGGCAAGCTCACACATGTACCATGCCTGGCCCATGTGCTTAACCTTGTGGTTCAGAGGTTTCTCAAAACTTACCTGGAGCTGCCGGATCTGCTTGTCAAAGTACGACGCCTGTGTGCCTATTTTAGAAAGTCAGCTACAGCTTCCGCCGCCCTTGCCATGCTTCAGCAGTGTTTGCAGCTTCCAGCTCACAGACTTATTTGTGATGTCCCCACACATTGGAACTCTACATTGCAGATGTTGGGAAGGATTTGTGAGCAGAAGAAGGCAGTTGTTGACTACCAGCATCAACAAGGCCGTCGGTATTCAGTTCAGACTCCAAACATAAGACCTCAGGAGTGGACATCGATGTCAGACATATGTACCATCCTCCAAAACTTAGAGGACTCCACCAAGATGGTGAGCGGTGATGATGCCATAATTAGCATCACCATCTCGCTTCTCTGTCTTCTGAAACGCCCTCTGCTCACATTCAAAGAGGATGCATTACAGGTGGAGCATGATGAGATGGAGCAAGGAACCATACAGGGTGATTACACACAGCCCAGCCTCATCTCATCCCAATGTGGAATGGGTGACAATGAGGAAGAGGAAGAGGAGAAGGAAGAACTGGAGCTAGTTTCATGCGCTATAGACGGTACTACTTGCACAACTGTCATACCATCTGTTCAGCGTGAATGGCCTGAGGACAGGGAGTAGGAGGAGGAGAGCATGGTCAGTCGTCCTCTTGGTGAGGACATGGAAGTCTTGCCTGTTAGCAGTCGGACATGCATGGCTGAGTTTATGTTATGCTGCCTTTCCCATGACCCTCGCGTTACGTCATTACTGATTGGTGACACTTCTAGACCCACTCTACAAGGAGAACTTTATATCTCTTATTAAAAAAATTCCCATCTGAAAACGCTGACGGCAGAGGTCAGAGTTTGTTGGGCAACCAAGGAGTACAGCCGAGAGAGACACAACTCCAATCCAGCAGAGGCAGGGGAACACTGTCAAAGTTCTGGGAGAGTTTTCTCAGTTCCTCCCATTGCACAGGCCCTGAGGTGCGGAGTACTCTCACAAGGAGTGCAAAGTTTGGGAAGATGGTGAGGGAGTACCTTGCCGACCGTACCAACGTCCTCCGTTATTCCTCTTTGCCTTATAATTATTGGGTATCCAAGCTGGACACGTGGAATGAACTGACTCTCTACACCTGGGAGGACCTGGCCTGCCCTGCCGCTAGAGTTTTATCAGAGCGGGTTTTTAGTGCCGCTGGTGGAATTATAACTGATAAGTGCATCCGCCTGTCAACTGAAAATGCTGACAGGCTGACTCTTATAAAAATGAACAAGGGCTGGATTGGGCCAGACTTCTCAACACCACCGAATGATAGCAGCGTAACATAAACTCAAATCCAGTGTCTTTTTTTGGAAGGTGTATTCCCATGCACCTTTTCACACCCACACATGAGTATACGCTTCCTGATTTTGGCTATTTGCTCTTGAACTCCTCCTTCTCCTCATCCTCATCCTCCACCACCATATCATCAATGTGACCGTGGTCAGTGGTGTAACAACCACATAATTTTTTTAAAAGGTGTTTATGATGCCCATTAAAAAAAATTTTTATACAGTATGTTCATGTATACCCCCCAGGGTTAAATTTTTGTCAGCCCTTACACTTAGTGCACGGGCATTACAAGTATAGGAGACCAGCTCCTCTCTAATGCATTGGAGTGCATCCCAATTTTTTGCATTCACTGCATAGGCCAACACTATGGGAGACCAACTTCCTAATAATGGAAACATTTTTCATGAGGCCCTCTACGTCTCTTCCAAGGGGCATTTGAGTGCCTCCCAATTTTGGCAGCCCCTTGCATTCACTGGATAGGCCAACACTATGGGAGACCCACTTCCTAATAATGGGAACATTTTTTCATAAGGCCCTCTACGTCTCTTCCAAGGGGCATTGGAATGCCTCCCAATTTTTGACAGCCCTTGCATTCACTGCATAGGCCAACACTATGGGAGACCCACTTCCTAATAATGGGAATATTTTTTCATGAGGCACTCTACGTCTCTTCCAAGGGGCATTGGAGTGCCTCCGAATTTTGGCAGCCCTTTGCATACACTGCATAGGCCAACACAATGGGAGACCCACTTCCTAATAATGGGAACATTTTTTCATGAGGCCCTCTACGTCTCTTCCAAGGGGCATTGGACTAACTCCAATTTTTGGCAGCCCTTGCATTCACTGCATAGGCAAACACAATGGGAGACCCACTTCCTTATAATGGGAACATTGTTTTCAGGAGGCCCTCTGACCTCCATGTCTCTTCCAAGGGGCATTGGAGTGCCTCCAAATTTTTGGCAAGCCTTGCATTCACTGCATAGGCAAACACAATGGGAGACCCACTTCCTAATAATGGGAACATTTTTTTTCAGGAGGCCCTCCTCTATGTCTCTTCCAAGGGGCATTGGAGTAGGTCCAAACTTTTGGCAGCCTTTGCATTCACTGCATAGGCAAACAGTATGGGAGACCAAGAGACCCACTTCCTAATAATGGGAACATTGGTTTCAGGAGGCCCTCCTCTAAGTCTCTTCAAAGTGGTATTGGGGTGCATCCAAATTTTCAAATGGGTATTGGGGTGCGTCCAAATTTTGAGCAGCCCTGCCACTCACTACATACGCAATAACAGTATAGGAGACCCACTCTTTAGTAATGGGAACAACAAAGCATAGCCGACTGATGGCTCTCTAAGAATAGTGAGGGCCGACTGCTGGCTCTTTAAGAATAGTAAAGGCCGCCTGATGGCCCTATAAAAGTAGGCTTTGTGACTTTCAGAGTCCTTCCTTCATAAATGAATCAGGATGTGTCTGATCATGTCTCACACACCACATGGCCAGATAAGGTTGTAAAATGTTAAAATGACATTTCCCGGTGAATGCATTTGTCACGGTTGAAAGCAATATAAAAGTGTAAAAACGCATTAAAAATGTTACGTGTGAACATAGCCCAAGGTGTTGAGGAGTATTTTTGGTTTTGGTTATTTATTTTGCCTTATATACAAGTTATTACCCTGGAAAGGATGTTCCTTAACATGTTTCCCAGGAAAATCCATTTTGGTTTTGTTTTTGTATGTTTTATTGTGAGTCCGTAAAAGTGGCGTAATACCTCTTACAACGCTGTTGACAGCAGTGATCTGGGAGTCAGAAATGCTTCCAGGTGTCTCCCCCATGCTGTTCCCATGTCATTTGAGCACTGTTCCCATCGATTTGGGCCCGCTTTATACTGCCGGGGGGAGCCGTCTGAAAAATGCTCGAGTTTCCCATAGACTTACATTGGGCTCGTTGCTCGGGTCGAGAACCCAAGCATTCCAATGTGCTCGACCCGAGCATTTTAGTGCTCGCCCATCACTAACAATTATCATTAGGCATCAAAAGTGAACACTCTTATTCTTACACATTGTTCTTGAATACTATAATTAGAATTAATAACAAGATATTATACAGCACATTGCTCTACATATTTTCTTATACTTTTATATGTAAAAGCTTCTTATTAATCGTGTCAATGCTGTCACTTGGGATATTATCTCAAGCCTACATACATGTTAAAAATTAAATTACTTGCTGAAGTAATGACATTTAAGAGCAGGTGGGAGAGCAGTGCTAAAACCCACAGGGAACAACTCCTGAAAACAAGAACTTAATTGTATTCCATATGTTGCATTGGGGCCTATTATATTGTGGTTTCATGAAGACAAAGACTCCAAGCCCCTCTTAATTTTGGCTGTCCTCTTTTTGACTTATGGTTCTTCCTCTCAAATGGACAAGACATTAAGACAATAAAATGTGCACAGCTGTTTCTGCTATTTTTTATGTCTTTCTGCTCTCCGCATCTTACGTTACCAGTTACTTTCCTGCTGTTTCAACAAAATCCCATTTTTCTAGGAATATGCTGCATTTACTTCTTTATCTATCTATCTATCTATCTATCTATTTATCAATCTATCTCTTCCTTCCATCCATCTCATCTATCTATCCATTATTTAAAAAAAATAAGGCAAATTATAATAGGATTATCAATCTATCACACAAGATTTAGCTTAGGCTAAACAGGGATAAGGAAGGGGGGAGAGTCTAAGTTTTATTGCAGTTCTCACCTAAAAAGTCCTCATGTATAAACTTTGTGCAAGAAATATTAAGGGTGTACCCCTGTTTCAGCTTACCAGGGTTTTTTCAGTTCAACATATTTATTCATTATCAAATTACAATATACAGTACATGACATTAACTAGATGTTATAGCATCTGTTGGCACGCTGACATTGTTGTAATTTGAATATCCATTAAAATTGAGCATGCAACAAAAAAAATACAAGACTCATGATAGAAATATGATATCAAATAATTGGTGTTATTTTTTTAGTGTTCAGAAACCAAGTCTGTGGTTAAGAAACCAAGAGTTTCAGATGTCATTGAATCAGTGACAGGTGAAATTGCCATAAGCAATAATTCTCTCATAATCTATTAATTAGATAAACGTCTCTAGGCTTTAAACTGTGAAATTTTGCCAATACCTTGTCAGGATCACTATAGCAATAATTAGAATTTTACATACTAGGATTCTGAACTTTGGAAGTATTGATTTGGAATGAATAAATAGCAAAACCAATTGGGGAGATAGTTATTTTTATGTACGTTAAAACACATATTAAAAGGAATCTTTCACTATTTTATTACTACCCCATCAGAGAGTAGCATTATGTAGGGGAAGAGACCCTGATTCCAAGGGTGCATCATTTACTGGGCTGCTTGCTGCAGTTTTGATAAAATCTCTGTTTTATCTGCTGCAGATCTATCCGTTGTCAGAAATCTGAGCTCTATAAACCAACCCACACCATTGACTGGCAGATTTCTGAGCTCACTATGCATAGAGAGAAATATGAAAATCAGTAGTGAGGGTGGAATAACACAGAGCTCATGAATATGGAGGACTATATGGCAGCAGATTTACTAGTCCTTTACTGATAATTTCCTGCTAATAAAACTTTCCCTTTAAATGGAAAATTAAATTAGATTAGGAATATTGGTGGAACCCGGTTGAATAAATTGTAAGTGCTCTGGTTATAAAAACCACATCAACCTTATTTTCAGAACAGAATAGAGATGGGAGCAGAACAAAAAGATTTATAGTCAAGATACAGGGAAATGGGGAAGGAGAATCAGCTTAACAATAATCGGTATACCTGTTTCCACAACCAGCAGTCATAGCACAGGACCATCCAATTCAGGGGTGCAGTGAGCAAACTCGAAGAAAAGGAATTCTCCAGCGATGAATGGGTGAGAATGGATAAAACTTCACATTTATTAAAGATTAGAGATGAGCGAACCCGTGGATGTTCGCATTTGCCAGGTTCGACGAACATACAGTAATAAGTTTGGTTTGGGTCCAAACTTGACCTCGAACTTAACCCCGGACCCAAACCCAATAAAAGTCAATAGAGACCTGAACATTGGTTCTGTAAAATGGCTGTAAAATGGTTATAGTGAGGGCTAGTGGGCTGCAAAAGGAGGCTAAATGGGGGTGAGATCAGCACAATTGCCCTGCAAACAAATGCGAATAGGGAAATGACTTAAAGGGATTATGTCACCATAGCAATTATTGGAAAAATAGGAAGTAAATGAATAAAATAAAAATTCTAACAGTGCCCTCACAGAGGCTGTGGCTAGCTACTTCAAATCCAGTTAAAAATTTCACCTACAAACCATGGGGCAGAGTACTTTCTCAGAAGCAGCTTAGAAATTTCACCCACAGACCATGGGGCAGAGTACCCCCACAGCTCCAAAATGTCTGGTCCAGTAGCGTATGTTCCAAATGTCACTGATGAAAAGATTGTAGTATGATCTTGGATAGAGCTGGTGGTCCGCAGCGAGGCTTGCTACCGGGAGTCCAGTTAAAAATTGCACCCACAAAGCATGTTTCCACATTTCCTCCACAAAATCTTATAATAAATTTCATACTCAGACAATGGCCCACAGTAGCCCCAGCAGCTTTTGGCAAACTACTCCCACAGATATAGGTTCAAGAATGCACACAGCAGCTTAAAGGCACATTACTCGCACAGATATGGGTTCAAGAATATGCACAGTGGCTTAAAGGCACATTACTCCCACAGATATGGGTTCAAGAATACACAAAGTGGCTTAGAGGCACATTACTTCCACAGACATGTGTTCAAGAATACTTGCAGCGGTATTATCACAGACACGAGTGCAGAGTACTCATAGACAGTGTTGTTGTAAAACTGCTCACACGCAGTCTAGTCATCCAAACGTATGAACACGTCGTATGGGATCCATGCATAGTTCATTTTAAGGAATGTTAGGTTACCTACATTGGATGTGGACAGGTGAATGCGCCTGTCTGTGATGAGTCCCCCTGCCATGAGCCCCCCTGCAATGCTAAATACACATTTCGACAGTTCACTTACAGCAGGACAGGTCAATACCTCCAAAGTATAAAGGGCAAGCTCAGGCCATGTGTTCAATTTAGAGACCCAGAAATTAAATGGGGCAGACCTATTTGTTAGTACGTATAAGTATAGACTTGTGGACAGGTAGTCTTCCACCATGTTGTTGTAACGCTGCCTCCTGCAGCGTCCTTTACAAATTGCTGGATGTGTATCGCAGTAATATCTTATACGTCTGACGGGACGCCCACGGTTTTAAGCACTGCCCTTCTAGTTTAGTATTGCTCAGCCACCATGTGTAAATAAGTCCACTACCATACTGCTGCCAAACTGTAAATGGAGTATAATATCTTGCATGTCCCCTACAAATTGCTGGATGTGTATCGTAGTAATATCTGATACATATGACGGGACGCCCACAGTTTTAAGCACTGCCCTTCTGGTTTAGTATTGCTCAGCTACCACGTGTGAATAGGTTCACCAAAACACTTTTGATAAACTGTGAATGTAGTATATCTTGCACGTCCCCTACAAATTGCTGGATTTGTATCAAAGTAATATGAGATCACCTCTGATGGTGGAAAAGATCTGACTGTATTCTGCAGTGCTAACAAACAAATGGAACAGTAAAATATTGGACTGTTTTGCCTTTTAAAGAAATAATTAGGATTAAGAGCAAAAAAACAAATTAGCCTATCTAGTCCAATGGATACCTGTAACAGGCAGTAGCAGCAGACAGAACTTGCAATGGACCCTATTGTGCTGTATACACTGCCGACAAACCCTGCATAACTCCTGCTATCAACCTCACCATTAATATAGGCAGCTGGATTAGTCCTCAGAAGGCTTGTTAGTAATGCTGAGCGAGCATGCTCGCTACTGCTCGGTGCTCGCCCAAGCATCTCACTGCTCGAGATGCTCGGCGCTGGCCGAGTATTTCCGGGTTGCTCGGCGGGAGCTCGGGTCTCCTCCCTGCATGTTTGGAGCTCTTTACAGAGCCAATGAACATGCAGGGATTGTCTGCCACTCACGGTAATGCTGTAGCCATGTTGGTTGTGGCATTACAGTGATTGGCTGTCCGCAGACCTGGCGCCGTCATGCTCGTCACAGTCACTCCGGAATCAGACAGTGTAGGGAGAGCTGCTGCTGAGCTAGGGAGAGATTTGCTTTTTCTAGTTAGTGTAGGTGTACAAAATTATATTAGAGGAACCAAAAAATCCAGCTGAACAGATCTTCTAAAACCAATTGTTTTATTAGGTCATGAAAAAATGTTTAAAAAGTCCACCTTGGGAAGAGAACAGCAAACACGTTTCGAACTATATGTTCTTAATCATTGTTTGATGAAAAACCGCAACGAACTGACATTGTATGTCAAATCCTGCTGAACACGGGTGCAAGGTAAACCAATCACAGTTAGACAGACATAACAAGTTAAAAACGTATAACTTAATAAAATGATTACATCGATATGATATACCAGCAAAAAGAGAATTACATAACAAGAAATGATAAATAAGTATCAAGTAAATAATTATACAACTTGATACATGTGTAGAAAGCTCCAAAGATCTCATTCATAATGATACATCAGGTCATGCCTGATGCTCATGCCGGCCGGTACATGTGTGTTCAGTGTGTAAATGCACCAGCTTTCTCTATTAAGGAGCGTTCTCCTATGATCGCCCCCCCCCCCCCTAAATAGTTTTGAAACTTTTTCCATGCCGGTTACTCTAAAGGCTGTAGTATCCCCGTTATCGCACATAGAAAAATGTCTTGATGCCGCAGAACATTTAGTAGTTAGTTTATTGTGAGCATCTGACAGATGTCGTCTAATGCGTTTTTTTAGGGGAGTACAGGTGCATCCTACATATTGGAGACAGCACATACTACATGAGATAATATATATAACGTAGAAAGAATTACAAATAATAAAGTTTTTTATATTATACTTTAAATTTGTAGAAAAAGATGTAAAGGTATTAGTATTCGTTACATGGGTGCAGCACGTACAAATAGAATGACCACATTTATAGAAACCGGTTGTGTATAACTGTAATGCAGCTGCATGCGGCATTACTGTAATGGTCCAGGGTGTGTTTTGGCCAACCATGTACCTCCCACAGGTGACTGGTCACATGACTGTGACATAACACAGGTCCTGTGCACACAGAAGGTCTGATCACATGACTGTGACATCAGCACAGGTCCTGTGTGTGCACTAGAGGATATTTAAACCCTGGTAGATTTGAGACAGGGTGTGTAAGGCGTGAGGCCTGTTCCCGTGTGGGACACCGCTAGAGTGTGAGGCCTAGTGAGGCCTATTGAAGCCTGGTGAAGCCTGAAAGACAGAAGCTGGATCCTTAGGTGTAAGCGATCCCAGTAGCTTTGGAGGGCCAGAGGCTTGGAAGGCAAGAGTCCTGGAAGGCAGAGGCTGGATGTGAGGTGAGACTACATACCAGTAGCCTTTGAAGGAACGAGGGCTGGAGACCCCCATCTGGGAAGCCGTAAAGCCACAGTGGTGGCACAACAAGTCTGAAGCAGCTAAAACCCGGCAAAGGTAAAACACTGCTTGATGTGGACATTTCTATAAGTGACTTTGCTGGAGGCTGTAACTGGAGCCAAGTGGGCCTGTCTGCCACTTGAAAGGCTCCTGGACATTATATGTAATATGTCGGCGAGCCACTGAGTTGGACTCGGTTATAGCAGTTATGAAGTAAAATAAACTGCTGGTTTGTGAAATACTGGAAAACGTGGCTGGTGTGCTTTAATTGACCCGGTGCTGCGAGTGTCCTCCAGCATGATGACTAGTGCTTCCTTACATGTGGTTCGAAAATGCGGGCAACTGCAGCCCGGTTGCTAGGGGCAACTGCAGCCCGGTTGCTAGGGGCAACGGCACAGGACGACGAGTGTGGATACAAGCATCTTGCTGTGACTTGGCGGGGTCACGAAGATTAAAGCATCTTGCTGTAACTCGGCGGGGGTTACGGAAATTGTCTTCGCACTCAAACCTGGTTTGCTGTGGCTTGGCGGGGTCGCGAAAATTAAAGCATCTGGCTGTAACTCGGCGGGGTTACGAAAATTGTCCTCGTACTCAAACCTGGTTTGCTGTAACTCGGCGGGGTTACAAAAATTGTCCTCGCACTCAAACCTGGCTTGCTGTGGCTTGGCGGGGCCACCAAAATTTTTCCGGAGAAAGCGGTGAAGTGTCTAGTGTGAATAGTATACCACGATGGCTGTGAACGGAGCAGCAAAAAGAGTCTATCGGAGAAGCCACAGGCCAGGGCCAGGAGTTGGTCACTGGAGATGGGAGGTATGAAACAAATACCTACTCGAATTATGCGAGCTTGGATGATTCGGTGGATGTAGGCGCCGAGATCAAGGAGCTCAAGAGTCGCTACAGGCCCATTTGAAGCAAGAGAAACTTGAGATGCTGGCTGTTGAGAGCCGAGTGAGCAAATTGGAGACAGAGAGACCTGAGAGAACTCTACGGTTAAAGGAGCAGTTGAAGCAGGAAGAGCTTTAGAGATGGGCTGCTGAGAGGCGAGTAGCTGAGCTAGAGGAAGAAGTTTTTGAGCTCAAAGGTCGCCTAGCAAAGCATCACTCAGTGAACGAGGCCTCCTTGGAGAAGGAAAAGGGCAAACAAGTTGCACTCACTCCCTTATACCATGAGAAGGTGGACCTGAGGAGAGCTAAGAGAGTGTTAACAGAAGATAAATATGAAATGGAAGTGGTCAAGATGAAAATTCGTGAATTTGTAGCTGTGAGTCAGCTCAGGGGAAGCATACAGGGTGAAGAAGCTGAAAGTCAGTTGCCCCTGAAACCTGAGCTAGATGATCTTTTGGAGACCACTGGTGAGACAGAAACCTCTCGGTACAAGTGCCTCATAGATGTACCTGAGGATTTTAGAGAAGAATGCACCAGTGAGTCCGTGCATGAAGAGTTTAAGAAGGCCATGGGAGCCTGTAAGGTGTACTCGACCTCAGAAGCTAAACAGCTGGTGGTCCTGTCCACGACCAAAGTCACAGTGAAGAGGGTGGCGATCCTAAGTGACATGCACTGGCAATGTATTCGCACGAAGCGGTTTCTCCGGTTGAAGACGGAACAAGCCGTTAGACAAATGGAGCTTATGAGAAGAGCTCAAAGTCTGCGGGAAGAGGTCATCCGGGTGCCTCATGATCTGGTGAGAAAGTTCATTGGGAGAAATGGCCGAGCCATGCAGATGATGGTAAAGAATTCTGGTGTGATGAGAGTAAGCAGTCCACGTGATCGACAGGACTGGATACCAGATGAAGACGGCATGGTGTCATTCTCCACTGTAGGAACAGAAGAAAGTCTTGCATATATACGCATGCTGATGGAGTACCGAGTGACCTACCTGTGAGAGGTAGAACAGTTGAATCTCGCTAGACTGCAAGTGGAAAGACAGAATCGCCTGAGCGGCAGAAGGTGACAGGCGTCTAGAAATTGTGAGACCAGACAGAGAAAGGGCCCCCTAAATAACAGAACAGCTACAGCTGAAGTTAGGGACCTTTCAAGATGTCCTGAGAGTAGTGGGCGTGGGTTTAGAGGTGGTGAGACCTCCAGTAACTCAGGTTTGAGTGGCCCATACCAACGACCCAATAGAGGACGGGACAGTAAGGAGTCGAACCGGACCTTAGATACAAGGGCATTTGAGTCACACTGCTGTATTGACCGCTAGGAGCGGGGGAGGTCGGACAAGGTTACGACTGACCGCTGGGAGCGGGGGAGGTCTGACAAGGTTACGACCCGGAAATGTGACTTGACGTAGTCAGTGACAATGACGGATGGTAGGTCCCTAAGGAATGGGCTAATGTCGATGACTAATGTTCCAGGGGCTGGGCAGCGCAATTGTCAAGTACATGGTTTTGGTGTGAGCTGTGGGTTATAAGGTGATTGTGCATATTATGTGTTCAACCCCACAAGTTTGAACAGAGGGTGGGGATATGTAATGCAGTGGATTGCGGCATTACTGTAATGGTCCAGGGTGTGTTTTGGCTGACCTTGTACCTCCCACAGGTGACTGGTCACATGACTGTGACATCGCACAGATCCTGTGCACACAGAAGGTCTGATCACATGACTGTGACATCAGCACAGGTCCTGTGTGTGCACTAGAGGATATTCAAACCCTGGTAGATTTGAGACAGGGTGTGTAAGGCGAGAGGCCTGTTCCCGTGTGGGACACCGCTAGAGTGTGAGGCCTAGTGAGGCCTATTGAAGCCTGGTGAAGCCTGAAAGACAGAAGCTGGATCCTTAGGTGTAAGCGATCCCAGTAGCTTTGGAGGGCCAGAGGCTTGGAAGGCAAGAGTCCTGGAAGGCAGAGGCTGGATGTGAGGTGAGACCACATACCAGTAGCCTTTGAAGGAACGAGGGCTGGAGACCCCCATCTGGGAAGCCGTAAAGCCACAGTGGTGGCACAACAACTCTGAAGCAGCTAAAACCCGGCAAAGGTAAAACACTGCTTGATGTGGACATTTCTATAAGTGACTTTGCTGGAGGCTGTAACTGGAGCCAAGTGGGCCTGTCTGCCACTTGAAAGGCTCCTGGACATTATATGTAATATGTCGGCGAGCCACTGAGTTGGACTCGGCTATAGCAGTTATGAAGTAAAATAAACTGCTGGCTTGTGAAATACTGGAAATGGTGGCTGGTGTGCTTTAATTGACCCGGTGCAGCGAGAGTCCCCCAGCATGATGACTAGCGCTGCCTTACAGTAACCAAGTAGTAGAATTAGATCGATCTTCATTCAAATAAAGACCAGGGGAAAAGAGATCACCCAAGGTGGGTGCTCGACGAGCTGTGAATCTAATAGGTGTTGAAAGTACTTCCCTCAGTTTTGAATCTACAAATAGCATAGGTAAATATTTATTAATTATGTTTTTAATTGTGGGAAATTGAGGACTATACTGGGAGACAAATGTAACATGCTTGGACTTATTAATAGTGTTTTTAGGTTCAGTTTCAATCATATCATGCCTGTCTTTTTTATTGACAATATTATGTGCTCTATTTAATGTTCAATCAGGATATAATCTTGCTGATAATCTATTTGTAACCTTTTTTGCCTCTATTTTATATTGTTGTGAGTTACTTGTATTTCTTTTCGTATGTATTAATTCCCCCACCGGTATATTAATTATAGTTTTTTTATTATGGCAGGAAGAGGCCAATAAGGTAGAATTAGTAGATAAACTTTTCCTATAGGGTGTAATAACCACTGTATTATCAACCAAACTCAATGTAACATCCAAATAATCAATGGATTTGTATTGTAAATTATGAGTAAAAATGAGATTCATGGAATTGTCAGCAATGTATTTAAGAAAATCATCCGCTTCTGTCCTTGTCTCATCCCATATCAGGAGCAGGTCGTCTATGTAGCGGCCATACCACCTGATATGGGAGGAGAAAGGACTAGAGTCGGAAAAAATAAATTGTTTTTCCCAAAAAGACATAAAAATATTGGCTATGGATGGCGAGAAACCCGCCCCCATCGATGCTCCTCATTTCTGCAGAAAAAAATTTCCATTGAAGGAGAAATAATTATGGCTGAGTAGGAATTCTACTGAAAGTATTAGAAATTGTTGCAAATCTTCATGATAGGCGCTATATGCATTCAAATGATATGATAAGATGGAAATCATTAAAGTATGGGGTATACATGGATAAAGTCCCACCACGTCACATGAGAGCCAAAATGAGGACTCCCCCCCACTTGGTATCATCAAGGGAAGCTATAAGATGTTTTGTATCCCGAATGTAGCCGGGTAATTGTTTAACTAAGGGTTGTAAAAATATGTCAACCCACATACTCAGTTTTTCATTTAAGCTACCGATGCCTGCATGGGGGGGGGGAAATCCCTAAATGTATTTTAGGAAGAGAATGGTATATAGGAGTAATGGGACATTTAACTAATAAATCATCTGCCAATTTATCGGTAATCGCTCCCAACCGTATACCATAGGTTAATAGATTTTCTAATTCTTTTTTAAATTTAGTTGTAGGGTCACTCATTAATTCTTAATAAGTAGTGTTGAGCGATGCATTCCGATATCGGGAAATATCGGATCTGATTGGTCGGACCAATACCCAAAAAATATCGGATATCGCCGATTCCGATACCGGAAACCAATGCAAGTCAATGGGACACAAATATCGGATTGAAAATAAACCCTTTCTTTCCTTGTAGGTCAATTCTACATGAAGGAAAACAACTAAGAAAAATGTAGAATGTATTACATGAAAAGTGGAAATTCAGCAGCGGCATACACCGGTACCCGACAACAGAAAGAATAGAGCATCACACATAGATTAGATAGATAGAAACATGTCAGTCAAATATATAAGAAGTACAGGGACAGTGTTGCTTACTGTACTTGTCATTTAGTGCTAAAATAAAGGATTTATTAAAAAAAAATTGGCGTGGGGTTCCCCGTAATTTTAGTTTCTAGCGGAGGTTAAGCAGATGGCTGGGGCAGATGTTTGAAGCCTGGGAAGGGGGTAATACCCACGGAGCTTCCTAGGCTACTAATATCAGCCCCCAGCTGAATACCTAGCCTTTACTAGCTATTAAAATGGGGGACCCCCAAAAAAATGACGTGGGGTCCCCCTATTTTAATAGCTAGCAAAGGCTAGGCAGACAGCTGGGGGCAGATATTAATAGCCCAGGAAGGGTGCCATGACTATTGGCCCCCTCCCAGGCTAGAAACACCAGCCATCAGCTACCCCAGAAATGGGGCATCCATAGGATGTGCCAATTCTGGCAGTTAGCCTCGCTCTTCCCACTGCCCTGTAGCGGTAGCAGTGGGGTAATAGGGCTGGGGTTGATGTCAGCTTATAATGCCAGCTGACATCAAGCCCAGGTTAGTAATGGAGAGGCGTCTATAAGACACCCCCATTACTAACCCCGTAGTCAAAGTTAAAAAAAAACACAAACACCCAGAATAAAGTCCTTTAATTGAAATATACACACAATTCTTTATTGTTCTAAATTAAACCATACTTACCATCACGCCCATTCTAGCTGAAGCCAGCGATCTCCGGCAATAAAAGTAAAATAATAAACCAACATCATCCTTACCTTTCCATGGTTCCCAGGACGGCTCCAGCTCTGCTACATTCACATGACAAGCTGGATCGCAGCCGAAAGCTGCCATACAGCTTGCCATGCCGCAGACATTGAGAATCGCAGGCATGCTTGCGCTCTGCAGTGTCTGGCTGTGACGGCATCCAGATGAGCCGAGTTCATGTCCAATAAACTCAGCTCACCTCATGCACGTCACTGACAGCGTGGGAAAATTCTCCTGCGCTCAGCGCTTGAGCAGGAGAATTCTCCCACGCTGGGATGGCATTGAGATGACAGGCTGGATCGCAGCTGAGCGCTGCCATCCAGCATGCCATCCTTCATAGACACTGCAGAGCGCAGGCATGCTTGCGCTCTGCAGTGTCTCTGAAGGATGGCATGCTGGATGGCAGCGCTCAGCTGCGATCCAGCCTGTCGTCTCAATGCCATCCCAGCATTTCGCCATATTTTTGTGTCCAGCCAGGTACAGCAGGCTGCCCCCAACCCCCAGATGCCTATTTGTACCTGGCTGGAAACAAAAATACAGGGAAGCCCTTTTTTAAATTATTTCATGAATTTCATGAAATAATTAAAAAAAAATTGTGGTGGGGCTTCGCCCTATTTTTGTGTCCAGCCAGGTACAGCAGGCAGGAATGGGCTGCCCCCAACCACCAGCAGCCTATTTGTGCCTGGCCGGACATAACAATATAGGGAAGCCCTTTTTTAAAAAATTATTTCATGAATTTCATGAAATAATTTTAAAGAAAAATACGTGGGGCTTCGCCCTATTTTTGTGTCTGGCCAGGTACATCTAGGCTGCTGGGGGCTGGAATCCGCAGCGCAGGGAGGCCCAAGCTTTCTGGCCCTCGCCCCCGCTGCAAATTGCAGTCCGCAGCCACCGCAGAAAATTGCGCGTTCATAGAATCGCCATCTTCTGGCGCTGTACCCAACTCATCCAGGGCCCTGGTGCGGTGGCTCACTGGGTAATAAAGGGGTTAGGGCCAGCTTGGCATAATCAGCTGGCCCTAAGCCCGAAATTCATGGGGTCACGCCAATATTAGACATGACCGCCATGAATTTCTAGTAAAGTATTTAAAAAAACACAACACCCAGAATAAAGTACTTTAATTGAAATAAACACACAATTTTTTAATGTTCTAAATTAAACCATACTTACAATCACGCCCATTCCAGCTGAAGCCAATGTCTTCTGCAATAAAAGTAAAATAATAAAGAAACCTCATCCTTACCTATCCATGGTTCCCAGGACAGCTTCAGCTCTGCTACATTCACATGACAGGCTGGATCGCAGCCGAAAGCTGCCATCCAGCTTGCCATGCCGCAGACACTGAGAAGCGCAGGCATGCTTGCGCTCCTCAGTGTCTGGCTGTGGCGGCATCCAGATGAGCCGAGGTCATGTCCAATGAACTCAGCTCACCTCATGCACGTCATTGACAGCGTGGGAGAATTCTCCTGCGCTCAGCGCTTCAGCAGGAGATTTCTCCCATGCTGGGATGGCATTGAGATGACAGGCTGGATCGCAGCTGAGCGCTGCCATCCAGCTTTTCATCCTTCAGAGACACTGCAGAGCGCAAGCATGCCTGCGCTCTGCAGTGTCTATGAAGGATAACAATTATCTAAAATACTAAACCACTTAGTATTAAATTCTTCATTAAACACATGGGTAGCCAATTTTCTTATACGTAATCCTTGTGGTATCATGTTTTTTTCCACAAAAGATTGCAATGTAGTGCTATCCCACCGTAGCTTTGTCTCTTTAATGAGGACATTTTCTAATGCTTTCAGGTGCGGGTGTAGTACTTCTCCTGTTTCCACAGGCTGGGGCGGTTTAAGACTGAAAATAGACGCCGTTTTGTTGCATCTTTTTGTGTGGTCTTCATCATATTGAAAATGTGGCTTTGAGCAAGCTCCATTTTCCACCTCCAAGGGATGCGACATTATATTATGACTCAAACAAAAGGTATATTCTATAAGTATATCTCAAAGACTCAAGTGGCAAATGTAGACAGTTTTTTTATCCACAGGATATAGTCTTTAGTATAAACAATTACCTAAGTGGAGTGCATGATAGCACATGGCATGTAGCAAAAAAGAGAAAGAAAAAATCAGCTCACCCACCTAGAAGATCGCAGCACGGAACCAGCAGTGCAACCGGACGAACAATGAGGAACCAAAAAATCCAGCTGAACAGATCTTCTAAAACCAATTGTTTTAATAGGTCATGAAAAAATGTTTAAAAAGTCCACCTTGGGAAGAGAACAGCAAACGCGTTTCGAACTATATGTTCTTAATCACTGCATGATGAAAAGCCGCAAGGAACTGCCATTATATGTCATATCCTGCTGAACACGGGTGCAAGGTAAACCAATCACAGTTAGACAGACATAACAAGTTAAAAACGTATAACATAATAAAATGATTACATCGATATGATATGATATGATCCACTCCAATCGAGACCATCTGTCCTGGATGATTTTCAGGAAGCTATAGAGAAAGACTTACATTCCTTGAAAAAGACATTGAAAGAATATGGTCACAATAAGAGATCGGAATCTAACCTCACCAAAGTGGAGAGGGATGCTATCAGAGAAATTAAAAATAATAAGGACCTCCTAGTAAGACCAGCAGACAAAGGGGGGCTGTTGTTCTCTTAGATAGTGGGCTGTATGAAAAAATGAATTTAAATATGCTACAAGACAAAAACACTTATGAAGAATTAATGAGTGACCCTACAACTAAATTTAAAAAAGAATTAGAAAATCTATTAGCCTATGGTATACGGTTGGGAGCGATTACCGATAAATTGGCAGATGATTTATTAGTTAAATGTCCCATTACTCCTATATACCATTTTCTTCCTAAAATACATAAAGGGATTTTTCCTTCCCCACCCCTACGCCCAATAGTAGCAGGCATCGGTAGCTTAAATGAAAAACTGAGTATGTGGGTTGACATATTTTTACAACCCTTAGTTAAACAATTACCCGGCTACATTCGGGATACAAAACATCTTATAGCATCCCTTGATGATACCAAGTGGGGGGAGTCCTCCTTTTGGCTCTCATGTGACGTTGTGGGACTTTATCCATGTATACCCCATACTTTAATGATTTCCATCTTATCATATCATTTGAATACATATAGCGCCTATCATGAAGATTTGCAACAATTTCTAATACTTTCAGTAGAATTCCTACTCAGCCATAATTATTTCTCCTTCAATGGAAAAAATTTTCTGCAGAAATGTGGCGCATCGATGGGGGTGGGTTTCTCGCCATCCATAGCCAATATTTTTATGTCTTTTTGGGAAAAACAATTTATTTTTTCCGACTCTAGTCCTTTCTCCTCCCATATCAGGTGGTATGGCCGCTACATAGAGGACCTGCTCCTGATATGGGATGAGACAAGGACAAAAGCGGATGATTTTCTTAAATACATTGCTGACAATTCCATGAATCTCATTTTTACTCATAATTTAAAATACAAATCCATAGATTTTTTGGATGTTACATTGAGTTTGGTTGATAATACAGTGGTTATTACACCCTATAGGAAAAGTTTATCTACTAATTCTACCTTATTGGCCTCTTCCTGCCATAATAAAAAAAACTATAATTAATATACCGGTGGGGGAATTAATGCATACGAAAAGAAATACAAGTAACTCACAACAATATAAAATAGAGGCAAAAAAGTTTACAAATAGATTATCAGCAAGATTATATCCTGATTGGACATTAAATAGAGCGCATAATATTGTCAATAAAAAAGACAGGCGTTATATGATTGGAACTAAACCTATAAACACTATTAATAAGTCCAAGCATGTTACATTTGTCTCCCAGTATAGTCCTCAATTTCCCACAATTAAAAACATAATTAATAAATATTCACCTATGCTATTTGTAGATTCAAAACTGAGGGAAGTACTTTCAACACCTATTAGATTCACAGCTTGTCGAGCACCCACCTTGGGTGATCTCTTGTCCCCTAGTCTTTATTTGAATGAACATCGATCTAATTCTACTACTTGGTTACACACAACCGGTTTCTATAAATGTGGTCATTCTATTTGTACGTGCTGCACCCATGTAACGAATGCTAATACCTTTACATCTTTTTCTACTAATTTAAAATATAATCTAAAAAACTTTATTAATTGTAATTCTTTCTACGTTATATATATTATCTCATGTAGTATGTGCTGTCTCCAATATGTAGGATGCACCTGTACTCCCCTAAAAAAACGCATCAGACGACATCTGTCAGATGCTCACAATAAACTGACTACTAAACGTTCTGCGGCATCAAGACATTTCTCTATGTGCCATAACGGGGATACTACAGCCTTTAGAGTAACCGGCATAGAAAAAGTTTAAAAATCATTTATGGGGGGCGATCATAGGAGAAAGCTCCTTAATAGAGAAAGCTGGTGCAATTACACACTGAACACACGTGTACCAGCCGGCATGAACATCAGGCATGACCTGATGTATCATTATGAATGAGATCTTTGGAGCTTTCTACACATGTATCAAGTTGTATAATTATTTACTTGATACTTATATACCATTTCTTTTTATGTAATTCTCTTTTTGCTGGTATATCATATCGATGTAATCATTTTATTATGTTATACGTTTTTAACTTGTTATGTCTGTCTAACTGTGATTGGTTTACCTTGCACCCTTGTTCAACAGGATATGACATATAATGCCAGTTCCTTGCGGCTTTTCATCATGCAATGATTAAGAACATATAGTTCGAAACGTGTTTGCTGTTCTCTTCCCAAGGTGGACTTTTTAAACATTTTTTCATGACCTAATAAAACAATTGGTTTTAGAAGATCTGTTCAGCTGGATTTTTTGGTTCCTCATTGTTCGTCCGGTTGCACTGCTGGTTTCGTGCTGCGATCTTCTAGGTGGGTGAGCGGATTTTTTCTTTCTCTTTTTTGCTACAAACTATATTAGAGACACACATCCATATCAACAAATAGTCCTTATGAGGACTAATCCATCTGCAGAGATATCAGGCAGGCAGTGTATATAAACAGGCAGGCAGGGTATATAGCAGAATACAGTTAACATAGCACAAGAGGCTCCATTCCAGTTTTGTTTGCTGCTGCTGTTAGATATTTCTAGAAATAGGTCCAGGTCTCAGGGGCAAGGAATAATTTTTATTTGGATCTTAATCCTGATTATTTGCTTAAAAAGCAATCCAGAGGACACCGTTGTTCTGTGCCATTTACTTGCTGGCACTGCAGAATACAGCCAGGACCTTCCCATATTACAGCGCTAAAAATCCAGCTATTTAAAACTGTGGTTTGTCCGTCACACAGATCACATATAATTGTGCTGAAAATACTGCCATTTCTGGCATCCATTAAAAATTTGTTTCAGTGTGTCAGTGAAGCAATTGAAACAGGTTTGCTGTTCAAAATAGTTAACTACAGGCCAGGTATTTAAAACTGTGTTGTCTCGGTCACACGGATCACATATACGTTTTCAGAAAATACTGCCATTTCTAACCTCCATTAAACATTGGTTTCAGTGTGTCAGTGAAGCAATTGACACCAGTTTGCAGTTCAAAATAGTTAACTACAGGCCAGGTATTTGAAACTGTGGTTTGTCCGTCACACGGATCACAAATAACTTCGCTCCAAATTCAGCCATTTGTAGTGAGCGTGGAAGATATTGTCCTCCATTTAAAATGGGCAAGGCACGTGGCAAGGGACGGGGAACTGGATGTGATGGTGATGGTGATGGCTCATGCAGAGACCAAGGACAAGGCCGTGGGCAAGTTGAAATTGTGCCAGAACAAACACCCACATCTTCTCGTGCGACCTTCCTGTCCCAATTACTAGGGGACCGCAGCACAGCACTATTGAACCCAGGGCAGTGTCAAAAGGTTGTTGGTTGGATAGCGGATAATGCTTCCAATCACTTTGCCACCACCACCCTGTCTTCCACATGGTCAAGTCTCGGTAGCCATGAGTCTTGACTGCATATTCCTCACCCTGATCCTTCTTCCTCCCACCATGCCGAGTGCCCAGAGACAACTGATCCCACACTTGGACATTCCAAAGAGCTGCACACTTTTCAATTTATAGATTCGGGGCTCTCGCCCGGTCCACTTGAAGCTGGGCAAGAGGAGATCGCATGTAGCAATGCCAAAATATTTCAGCAGCCACGGTCACACGAAGGCAACGGTGGGAAAGTGTCACAAGATGTGGACATTGATGAGAGACAATTGCCAGAAAGTTAGGAGGAGGACCAGGGTGTGAAAGTGGAAGACGAGGTGGTGGGTGATATAGTAACTGACCCAACCTGGCAGGAGGACATGCAGAGTGGGGACAGCAGCACATGGGGGGGAGGGAGACAGAGCACCCCAACAGGCAGGAAGAAGAGGTGGTGGCCGCAGATAGAAGGCAGGCAACCGTTCCCCGTAACACCAACACGAAGGAAGTAGCCAGTACAACTGTTAGGTCTTCCTGAGTCTGGTTGAGTCTGGTTGAGTTATCGGCAGAGTCTAAAGACTCTGTCGATAACCCCAAAAAGGCCATTTGCACCATCTGCCAGGCCAGCATCAGCAGGGGTGGCAAAACTACCAGCCTGACCACCAAGAGCATTATCAGGCACATGGCAGCAAAGCACCTGACTTTGTGGGCCGAACCCAAGGGTCCAGGAACAGTGTCTGTGGGTGGCACCACTGCTTCTTCCACTGTTGTGCATGCAAGCCAATCCCCTCTCCATGGTCCACGCATAGATGCCTTCTGCCCTGCACCTGTCATTGCACACTGTCAAGTAGCAGTATCAGGAAGCACGTCCACATCCTTGTCTCAGCGCTGCGTTCAGTTGTCCATACCCCAGTCCTTGGAATGCAAGCACAAATACGCAGCCAACGCCCCACAGGCCACACTACTAAATTCCCACATTTAACGACTGCTTGCGCTCGAAATGTGGCCTTTTAGGATCGTGGAGATGGAAGCATTCTGCAACCTGATGGCGGCGGACGTCACTCAGTACTCGATCCCCAGCCGTCACTATTTCTCCCGCTGTGCCGTCCTCGCATTACACAAGCACGTGTCCCAAAACATTAGCCGTGCCCTCAACAACACAGTTACTGGGAAATTCCACCTAACCACGGACACGTGGACAAGTGCTTGTGGGCAGGGACGGTACATCTTGCTGACAGCACACTGGGTTAACATAGTGGAAGCCGGGACCCAGTCGGACCTTGGGACGGAACACGTCCTCCCGATGCCAAGTATTGTGGGCCCTAGGTCAATCAGGGTTGCCCCCACAGTCTACAGCTCTTGCACTTCATCCTCCTCCTATTCTTCAGCCTCCATCTCCGAAATGACCACATCAGTCACAAGCTGGAAGAACTGCAGCACTGCCTCGGCTAAGTGGCAACAGGCTGTGCTGAAGCTAATATGCTTAGGCGAGAAACAGTACAATGCTGAAGAGTTGTGGACAGCTCTGAAAGAGCAGGCAGATCTGTGGCTGACACCGTTGAACCTACAGCCAGGCATGGTCGTGTGTGACAATGGCTGTGACCTGGTGGCGGCTCTCAGGCGAGGCGAGCTCACACACGTACCATGCCTTGCCCATGTGCTTAATCTCATGGTTCAGCAGTTCCTCAAATCCTACCCGGAGCTGCTGGTTCTGCTTGTTAAAATATGCTGCCTGTGTGCCATTTTAGAAAGTCAGCTACAGCTTCCGCCGCCCTTGCAGTGTTTCAGTAGCATTTGCAGCTTCCGGCTCACAGACTGGTGTGTGATGTCCCCACGCATTGGAACTCTACACTGCAGATGTTTAGAAGGATTTGTGAGCAGAAGAGGGCAGTTTTTGAGTACCAGCATCAACAAGGCCATCGGTATTCAGTTCAGACTCCACACATAAGACCTCAGGAGTGGACATGGATGTCAGACATATGTACCATCCTCCAAAATTTTGAGGACTCCACCAAGATGGTGAGCGGCGATGATGCCACAATTAGCATCACCATCCCGCTTCTCTGTCTTCTGAAATGCTCTCTGCTCACACTCAAAGAGGATGCATTGCAGGTGGAGCACGATGAGATGGAGCAAGGAAACATTCAGGGTGATTACACACAGCCCAGCCTCATCTCTTCCCAACGTGGATTGGGTGACAATGAGGAAGAGGAGGAGGAGGAAGGACAGGAGCTAGTTTCATGCGCAATAGAAGGTACTACCTGCACAACTGTCATACCGTCTGTTCAGCGTGGATGGCCTGAGGACAGAGAGGAGGAGGAGAGCATGGTCCTCTTGGTGAGGACATGGAAGTCTTGCCTGTTAGCAGTCTGGCACGCATGGGTGAGTTTATGTTATTCTGCCTTTCCCATGACCCTCGCGTTCTCAAAATTTTGGGTGAAAGTCATTACTGGCTGGTGACACTTCTAGACCCACGCTAAAAAGAGAACTTTGTTTCTCTTATACCAGAAGGCCCTTGTTGCGGAACTATTAAAAAATTCCCATCTGAAAACGCTGGCGGCAGAGGTCATAGTTCGTTGGACAACAACAGGCGAGAGAGACACAGCTCCAATCCAGCAGAGGCAGGGTAATACTGTCAAAGTTCTTGGAGAATTTTCTCAGCCCCTCCCATGGCACAAGCCCTAAGGCTCTGGGTACTCTCACAAGGAGTGCAAAGTTTGGGAAGATGATGAGAGAGTACCTTGCCGACCGTACCAACGTCCTCCGTAATTCCTCTGTGCCTTATAATTACTAGGTATCCAAGCTGGATACGAGGAATGAACTGGCTCTCTATGCCTTGGAGGTCCGGGCCTGCCCTGCCGCCAGCGTTTTATCAGAGCGGGTTTTTAGTGCCGCTGGTGGAATTATAACTGATAAGCGCATCCGCCTGTCAACTGAAAATGCTGACAGGCTGACTCTTATAAAAATGAACAAAGGCTGGATTGGGACAGACTTCTCAACACCACCGAATGATAATAGCATAACATAAACTCAAATCCAGTGTCTTTTTTTGGGAGGTGTATTTCCATGCACCTCTTCATACCCACACATGGGTATACGCTTCCTGATTTTGGCTATTTGCTATTGTCCTCCTCCTTCTCCTCATCCTCCACCACCATATCACCAGGGTGACCGTGGTCCGTGATGCAACACCCACATAATTTTTTTTAAATGGTGTTTGTGATGCCCGTAAGAAAAAATTTTTTATACAGTATGTTCGTGTATACCCCCCAGGGGTAAATGTTTGTCAGCCCACACTTAGTGCATGGGCATTACAAGTATAGAAGACCCGCTCCTTTCTAATGGGAACATTTTTTATGAGGCCCTCCTCTGCATCTCTTTCAAGGGGCATTGGAGTGCCTCCAAATTTTTGGCAGCCCTTGCATTCACTGCATAGGCAAATATAATGGGAGACACACTTCCTAATAATGGGAACATTTATTTTCTGGAGGCCCTCCTCTAAGTCTCTTCCAAGGGACATTGGAGTGCCTCCAAATTTTTGGCAACCCTTGCATTCACTTCATAGGCAAATATAATGGGAGACCCACTTCCTAATAATGGGAACATTGTTTTCAGGAGGCCCTCTGACCTCCACGTCTCTTCCAAGGGACATTGGAATGCCTCCAAATTTTGGGCGACCCTTGCATTCACAGCATAGGCAAATATAATGGGAGAGACACTTCCTAATAATGAGAACATTGTTTTCAGGAGGCCTTCTGACCTCCACGTCTCTTCCAAGGGGCATTGGAGTGCCTCCCAATTTTTGGCAACGCTTGCATTCACTGCATAGGCAAACACAATGGGAGACCTACTTCCTAATAATGGGAACATTGTTTTCAGGAGGCCCTCCTCTAAGTCTCTTCAAAAGGGTATTGGGGTATGTCCAAATTTTGGGCAGCCCTGCAACTCAATGCATACGCAATAACAGTATAGGAGACCCACTCTTTAGTAATGGGAACAATAGAACATAGCCGGCTGAGGGCTCTCTAAGAATAGTGAGGGCCGACCGCTGGCCCCTTAAAAATAGTAAAGGCAGCCTGATGATCCTATAAAAATAGTCTTTGTGACTTTCAGAATCCCTCCTTCATAAATTGAACACGATGTGTCTGATGATATCTCACACACCACATGGCCAGATAAGGTTGTAAAATGTTCAAATGACATTTTCTGGTGAATGCATTTGTCACGGTTGAAAGCAAGGCAAAAGTGCAAAAATGAATCAAAAACACTACGTGTGAACATAGCCCAAGGTGTGGAGGAGTATTCATTACCTTGGACAGGTTGTTCCTTAACATATTTCCCAGGAAAATCCATTTTGGTTTCGTTTTTGTTTGTTTTATTGTGAGTCCAAAAAAGTGGCATAATACCTCTGACAACGTTGTTGACAGAAGTGACCTTGGAGTCAGAAATGCTTCCAGGGGCCTTCCCCATGCTGTTCCAATGTAATTTCAGCACTGTTCCCATCGATTTGGGCAATTTTTAGGCCCTCTGCAGACCGCCGGGGGGAGCCACCTGGAAAATGCTCGAGTTTCCCATAGACTTACATTGAGCTCGTTGCTCGGGTCGAGCACCCGAGTATTCCAATGTGCTCGACCCGAGCATCGAGCACCTGAGCATTTTAGTGCTCGCCCATCAATAATTGTTAGTTCAGAAGGATATATATATGTTGTAGCATATCTATACTAACTAATAAACAAGCAAATCTCTCCCTCATTCAGCAGCAGCTCTCCCTACTCTGCCTGTTTCCGGGGTATGCTGTGACAAGCATAGGATCACCAGGTCTGATATAGGCCCAGTGACTTGCACGGGGTTACTGTGACAGTTTGGAGCCAGAAAACCTCAGAGTCGGATGGCTGCCTACTTCTGCTTAGAGAAGAAGCACTTCTCCTTCTTTTTAAATGTGTTGGTTTCTATTGGCAGAACAGGGTTTAAGTGGCCATCTTGGATTTCCCTGTGTTCACAGCTGAGCTCGGTTAACCACTCCCTCTCCCTTCATAATCTGGGCTCTTACTCATTTCCTTGTCAGAGCTAGCATCTTGCTGCATGGCTAGTGGAGAGTGGAGTTTATGAAAAGGAGTTTTGCCTGGTTGCCTGGTTGGTATGCGGAGGGCTAACTCAGGAGTTAGGGCGAGGGTGGAGGCCACGGCATCCTCACCTTCAGAGGTATCCCGTAGAATAGGGCAAGCTAGGACGCCCCCTAGTGTTAGGGTCAGGGTAGGAGCCCCTGATTCCTGTGCACTCGGAAGCTGTGCCGTGACATTAGCTCTGACCGTAACCGTTTTTCTGATCCATCATGGATCCCATCTCAGCTCTGACAGTACAACTACAGCAACTTAGCCTGGAAGTGGCAGACATACGCACTGTGGTTTTTCAGAGCCCTAGCACATCATGTTCGGGGACCGTTTCTCCCAGGCAACCCCTAGTGGAGCCCAAGATCGCTTTGCCTGATAGGTTCTCTGGGGGGGGGCGTGACAGGTTTGTAGTTTTCAGGGAGGCCTGTAAGCTAAAATTCCGGCTACGTCCTACCTCCTCAGGTACTGAGGAGCAATGAGTGGGGATTGTTATCTCGCTCCTCTAGGGTGAAACCCAAGCTTGGGCTTTTTCTCTCCTGCCTGACTCTCAGTCACTCCGGACGGTGGAGGAATTTTTCTGGTGCTGGCTCTTGTATACGATGACCCCGTCCGTATCTCCCTGGCTGAATCCATGCTATGTCAGCTGCAGCAGGGAAACCGGCCGGTGGAGGAGTATTGCTCCGTGTTTCGGAGCTGGTCCTTGGACATTATGTGGAATGACACCGAACTCCTTAGCCAGTTCTGTCAAGGGTTGTCTGTAAGGTTATTGGATTGCATTATATGAGACTCCAGTTTCCCTTGAAGCGGCCATGTCTCTGGCGATCTGAATAGATCGTCGTCTTCGCCAGAGACACAAAGGGACTCCCAATGTGTGGGAGATCCAGGGCTAAGGGAACCCTGGTCTCAGACATCTGAGGAGCCCATGCAGTTGGGTGGGGCAACTCAGTCTGGGGTTCAAGCTGGAGTTGGACGCGAAGGAGGTGTGTGTTTTTACTGTGAAAGGAGTGGTCATTACGATGGTGCTTGTCCTTGCTTACCTCGCCGTAAAACAGCTGCCGGAAAACCAATGAACCCGGGTTGTGGGGAGGTTAGCAACCTGGGTGTACGTGTCCCTCTGTGAGTGGGTCTCAATTCTTTTTACAGGGTGAGGTCCATCTGGGCAAAAATAAGGTGACCATTTCTGCCTTTATGGACAGTGGGGCGGGGTTTAACTTGATTGACACCAAGTTCATCCAGCTCCAGGGTCTCACACCGCAAACACTGTCCAGACACATACCTGTTATTTCCATCGACTCTGCACCTTTGAACCAGGGGTATTTTTCTCAAGTAATCTGAGGGTTACATTTACAGGTTGGGGCCATACACTCTGAATGTATTGACTGTTTTGTTCTAGAGGGCCTACCCTCTCCTGTGGTTCTGGGACTACCATGGCTCACACTGCACAACCCTGTAGTAGACTGGCAGACACGGGAGGTGGTTCAATGGAGCCAGTATTGTCATGAACGCTGTTTGGGCACTCGGCTGGCTAGGGTGAATACCCAGTCTGTGCCTAAGTACCTGTCAGACTTTGAGGATGTATTTTCGGAGCAGGGGTGTCAAGAACTCCCTTCCCATCGTCCGCATGACTGCGCTCTTAATCTGGTTCCAGGAGCCAAGCTGCAAAAGAGCAGACTGTATAATATCTTGGGTCCAGAGAGGCAGGCCATGAAGGACGATATCACGGAGAGTTTGGCTAAGGGGCATATCAGACCTTCCTCATCCCCTGTTGCTGTAGGGATTTTCTTTGTTAAGAAGAAAGATGGGGGTTACGCCCCTGCCTAGATTTCCACGAGCTCAATCAGATCACGGTCCTGGACCCTTGTTAATCAGATTGTGGGTGCAAAATGGTTTTCTAAGCTGCATCTCATGGGGGCATATAACCTCATTCGTATTAAAGAGGGGGATGAGTGGAAGACGGCTTTTAATACGCCGGAGGGTCACTATGAAAACCTGGTGATGCCATTCGGGTCAACTAATGCTCCCGCCGTTTTTCAACAGTTTTGTAAATGACATTTTTAGTCAACTGGCAGGTAGGTTTGTGGTGATCTATCTGATGACATATTAATTTATTCACCTGACCTTGAGTCACATCAGGTACATGTCAGGCAGGTCCTTCAGATACTCAGAGACAATAAATTATTTGTCAAACCAGAGAAATGCATGTTCTCGGTTGAGGAGATCACTTTTCTGGTTTATACTTTATTGTCCACCGGATTTCACATGGATCCAGCGAACATTTGGGCAGTACTGGATTGGGAGCGTCCTGAGGATTTAAAGGTATTACAAAGGTTTTTGGATTTCGCCAACTAGTACCGCAAGTTCATCAAAAACTTTTCGGTATTAGCCAAACCTCTGAATGATATGACCAGGAAAGGGATGGACTTTTCTAAATGGTCTGGTTCAGCCAGGGAGGCATTTAATACCCTAAAAGAGTGTTTTGCATCTGCGCCTATTCTCATACAGCCTGACGTCTCTCAGCCCTTCTTTGTAGAAGTTGACGCGTCTGAAGTGGGAGTGGGGGCTGTGTTGTCTCAGGGTGCGTCTCCTGGTAAATGGTGTCCGTGTGCATACTTTTCTAAAAAACTGTCACCCGCTGATAGAAATGATGACATTGGTAACAGAGAACTGTTGGCAATCAAATGGGCTTTTGAGGAGTGGCCTCATTTTCTGGAGGGGGCAGCTCATCCCATTATGGTAATCACGGATCATAAGAATCTGGTATATCTCGAGTCCACAAAATGTCTAACGCCTAGACAGACAAGGTGGGCGTTATTCTTTACCAGGTTTAACTTTTTCATCACGTATAGACCAGTGAACAAGAACATTAAGGCGGATGCCTTGTCTCGTTGTTTTCCTGGAGGTGGAGATAATTTTGAACCGGTTGTTATACTGCAAAAAGGGGTGGTGGTGGCATCTATATGCTCCGATCTTGAGAAGGAGGTTGTCGAGGCTCAGGGGGAAGCCCCTGCGGCCTTTCCTGTAGGTAAACTGTCCGTACCAGTGAATCTCCGTCTTAGAGTTCTTAGTGAGCATCATGATTCGGTCTTGGAGGGACATCATGGTAATAAATACACCGCAGATCTTCTTACTCAGCGTTTTTGGTGGTCGGGAGTTGATCAGGATGTTCGGGAGTATGTAGCCACCTGCAATGTCTGTGCACGTTCTAAATCCTCTCATACTCGTCTGTCTGGGTCTCTCCAACCATTCACGATTCCCTGTAGACCATGGACTCATTTATCTGTCGATTTTATCACTGATCCACCCGTATCAGCAGGGAATACTGTAATTTTGGTGGTGGTGGACAGATTCAGTATGATGTCACATTTCATTGCGCTACCTGCATTACCTAATGCCAAGAATTTGGCATAAATTTTCATCAGAGAGATTGTAAAATTACATGGGATCCCTACCGATATTGTTTCGGATCGGGGGGTGCAATTTATTTCCAAGTTTTGGAGGGCGTTTTGCACTCGGTTGGGGATCCATCTGTCATTCTCTTCAGCATTTCACCCGTAGTCTAATGGGCAAACTGAACGTGTTAACCAGAATCTTGAGACGTATCTTAGGTGTTTTGTGTCTGAGAATCAGAAGGATTGGGTGACTTTCTTACCTCTAGCTGAATTTGCGGTAATCGTTGTCATGAATCTACTGGTAAGTCTCCATTTTTCGAGGCATATGCGTTTCATCCTCAGTTCAGCTCTTTTAATGGTAATCGCCCTTCTGGTATACCTGAAGAAGAAAAGTTTTTCTTCTTCTATTACGACTGTGTAGCAAGGGGTTCTTAACAGTTTGAGGAGGATAGGGTCCAAATACAAGAGTGTGGCTGATCGGAGACGTGTGGTGGGTCCAGACCTGTGTGTTGGTGACTTGGTGTGGCTGTCCTCAAGGAACATTAAGTTGAAGGTTCCCTTGTGGAAACTGGGTCCCAGGTTTATCAGTCCTTATAAGATCGTGGCTATCGTCAACCCCTTTAGCATTCCGCCTTGGTTTGCTACCCTCCTTTAAGATCCATAAAGTGTTTCATCGGTTGCTTCTCAAAAGGTATGTTGCACCCTCGGTGCCGTCACCGCTTCCGCCATCTCCGATCATTGTGGATGGGAATTTGGAATTCCAAATTTCTAAGATCGTTGATTCTCGTTTAGTTCGTCGGTCACTTCAGTATTTGGTACACTGGCAGGATTAAGGTCCTGAGGAGAGGATGTGAGTGTCAGCATCTGATGTCCATGCGATCTGGTTGATCCAGTCTTTTCATGCAGCATGCCCAGATAAACCCGGTTCTGAGGTTCTGGAGGTCCCTCGTAGAAGTGGGGGTACTGTCACGGGGTTACCGCGACAGTTTGGAGCCAGAAGACCTCAGAGTCGGATGACTCCTACTTCTACTTTGAGAAGAAACACTTCTCCTTTTTAAATGTGTTGGTTTCTCTTGGCAGAACAGGGGTTAAGCGGCCATCTTGGATTTCTCTGTGTTCACAGCTGAGCCGGTTAACTACTTCCTCTCCCTTTATAATCTGGGCTCTTACTCAGTTCCTTGTGAGAGCTAGCATCTTGCTGCATGACTAGTGGAGAGTGGAGTTTATGAAAAGGAGTTTTGGAGAAATTACTTGGGACTGTTGCCTGGTTGGTATGCATGGTTATTCCTTATTCTCTTCTATTTTGGTTTATTCCTCCTACCTTCACACCCCGGTGATTCCCTCTGTTATATGTGAGAGAATATTTTGTGTGCTTGGAGTTTTTTGTTTACCCCTGTATGTGTTGCCCTGTTTATCAGGTGGGTGTACTTTGGTGCACAGCAGCATCCCTCTTCCCCGGTTGGGGGAGGAGATCAAGCGGAGGGCTAACTCAGGAGTTAGGGCGAGGGCAGATGCCATGGCATCCTCACCTTCAGAGGTATCCCATGGAATATTGCGCCCCTGATCCCTATGCACTCGGCAGCTGTGCTATGACATTGACGCTATGCGGCCAGCTAATCACTGTAATGCCATAACCAACATGGCTACAGCATTACAGTGAGTGGCAGGAAAACATGCGGGGAGGGGACCTGAGCTCCTGCCCAAGCATCCCGAAAATGTTTGCTGAGCATCTCGAGCAGTGAGATTCTCGTGTGAGTACCGAGCAGTGGCGAGCACGCTCACTCATCACTAGTCATAATGGAGAAACTTGCACCTACTGACACTCAATGTCTTCAGCTCTTTTGTGAGAAACTAATGTTTGGGCAGCCACTCAGTCTACCAAGTAAAATTCCTGAGAAGGAAATTGTGGATAGCTTTGCTTCTGGTACTGGGTGCTAATACCAAATCATGGCATGCCATAATTCACTGGAAATATTCCAGGCTGGTTGGAGACAAGCTCAATCCCACAGAAAAGTACCAGTGTCAAGATATGGATGCAACAGGAGATAGAGGGGTTAGGGGGGCCCTAGCGGTAGGGAACAAGGGAAGGGACACCTCCTGACACCAACCTGTGTCTGTCCCTAAGCTCCCCTATCGTCCCTAGATGGGTCCTTTTTACCGTGCGCGATCACATGCCTAAGCCCTCGCTGGCCCTGGACTTAACCTGGCTAGTGTGCAGGCCAGCGAGACACTAGTCTCACCACTATAATAGGACAACACAAGAAAGGGAAGACAAACAATGGGAAGATAACAACATAAAATACACATCTCTCCAAAAGAAACTTCACCGCTGCAATAGCAATAAACACCACAGATTCTCCAGAGACTGGCTCCTTCAAAGAGGTCAGCATAGAATGAACTATAACCAGTGGTCAGCTGATGGATCATGTGGCTATTTAAAGGGAGGTGGGAGTGGCACTAACCAACATCAGCTGACCGCTAACAAAAGGCTGCCAGCAGGAGACTAAAATTAACCTTTGCTGGACCAAAAGGAAAAAACTACATTTAAATTACAGCATAACCAGAGCTTCCAAGAACCTCCAAATTATTCGTGACAACCAGCAACCTAAGGAGATGGTGGCCTCACTCATCATGAAGGAGTTAGCTCGTATTCTAGTAGTCTGGTTTTTATACTAAAGATCCAGCTCATTTTTATAGTTTTAAGTGAGCACAAAGAGACCATGGTTTCTTCAGCAGCGCATCAAGGCTGGGATAGTGGCGGAGAAATTGCTGTACTATCAGGTTGAGGATGAGAGCCATGCAAGGCACTTGTGTGAGGTTGCCCCGACGTAGGACTGCCACAAGGTTTGCACTGTTATCGCACACGGCCTTCCCTTGCTCCAGGTTCAGTGGAGACAGCCATTGCTCAAACTCAGCATGGATAGCTGTTGTGAGGCAGTGAGGAGGATCATATGCGAGGGACGGTATGTATCCCCCAGGATGTGCATAGAGACATATTGAATACGCTGGAGTGCATTGCAATCACAGAAACAGCTGTGCTTGCAATAAAAGTAAAAGTTTGGACTTGGTCAAGCTTTTTGACCAAGTCAGATTTAAGAAAACCTGACCTGGGCTTTTATTTTTTAAGTGATCTACAGGATGGTAGTGGGACGGGTCACTCCCTCCAGGCCGGGTCTTACAACTGGCTCATGGCCGGGATTCACATTTAAGCTTCAGCACAGGTTTGGGTGTGTCGGTGGTTTGTTTGCTAGCTGCAGAGCAGGTGGTTCTGTGCACTGCAAGCCTATGTGAAGGCATATCACAGGCCTTTGAAGGGAACATAATGAGTGCACCTCTGAGCAAAATGGCGCTGCAGTCGCCCACAGCAATCAGTTTACACGGACTGTTTGGACCACCCGGCTGCGATCCGGAGGACATCATTTTCATTTAAGTTGTGAGTGTTTGCAAATAAACTTTCTTTGGTCACTGCCTCATTACTGCACAGTGTAAACACCGCTGCACTACACTGTCCACAACTCTTGATCAGATTGACTGCCATATCCAAGGGTTATTAATTGAAACACTGCTTTATTGCAGTGAGCCCTGTCTGCACAGTTGGGAGGTGGGGGGGAATTCTCTCTGCACTGTCGGAACATGTGTCTCATTAAGGTAGAGGTTGAGAGCACAGGAGGAGGCCCTAAAGGAGGTGGAGGAGGCAGAAGCACTGGAGGAAGTGTTAGATACAGAGGTTTTTCCTGCAAGCCTTGGATATTCCAACACTTGCTGTCTAGTGGCACCTTGGTGTCTAGTGGTTTAGTTTCCATCCCCTGGTGTGTAGTAGTTTAGTTCTCCAACCCTAGCTGTTTAGTAGTTTAGTTTTCCATCCTCTGTTGTCTATTAGTTTAGTTCTGCATGTTCTGGTGTGTATTTGTTTCATTCTCCAACCCTAGCTGTTTAATAGTTTAGTTCTCCAATCCCTGTTGTCCATTCGTTTGGTTCTCCACTTTCTGGTGTGTGTTTGTTTCCTTCTCCAACCCCAGGTGTTTAGTAGTTTAGTTCTCCAACAACTGTTGTCTAGTAGCTTAATTCTCCATCTTCTGGTGTCTTGTGGTTTAGTTCTCCATCCCCTGGTGGGTAGTAGTTTAGTTCTCCAACCCTAGCTGTTTAGTAGTTTCGTTTTCCAACCCCTGTTGTCTATTATTTTAGTTCTCCATGTTCTGGTGTGTATTTGTTTCATTTTTCAACCCATCCATGCCCACCCCCAGGGGTTAACGCCTGGTGACGAGGGTTTGGATTCTGCTCGGACCCTACTTTGTCCGACCCTGGATCAACTGAAAAAAATTTTGGGCATTGCAGCACATGCTTTCCCCCTCTTGAGCCTGTGAAGCTTTGGATGAGACCTCTGATGCCCCGTAATAGAATGTGTGAACAGCTCTGTAGACTCGCCTATCTGTGGTTCCCACAGTCAGTTGGGTGGTTAAAGAGTTTTGATACAGGGAAAAACAAGGGTAATTGGGGTGCCACCTCCGAGGACTGCAATGTGTGATGTTAAGGTGGAGTAAGAGGAGCAGAGGTCACTTGATGCAGTGCTTGTCATCTACTGGAGCCCTCATCTACAAAGCGCACCACGGTCTTGGCATCACAGATATGACCCTATCTCTTCATACCTAACTGACCGGACATTCAGTGTCTCCCACTCACAGACCACCTCCTCATCTCGCCCCCTATGTGTCGGTGTCCCAAAACATTCAGTTCAAGGACCCATGCTCTTCTCCGGCTTTCAGTATCACCTCTATGCTGATGACACACCGATCTACCTCTCTGGACGTGATATCACCTCCTTACCAACCTTACTTCTTCTCTGCTTGATTTGTAAAACTTAACATGGATAAAACCAAATTCATCATCTTTTCACCATCTCATTCATCCCCCCAACTGACCTATCCATCAAAGTCAATGGCTGCCCACTCTCCCTAGTCCCGCAAGTTTGGTTCTGATCTATCCTTCAAACATCAGATCCAAGGCCTTTCCACTTGCTGCCGACTCCAACTCCTAAATATCTCCAGTATCCTCACACTCCTCAACCATGAATCTACAAAAACACCAGTGCACGCCCTCATCATCTCCCGCCTCGACTACTGTAAGCTCCTGCTCTGTGGCCTCCCTCCTACCACTCTTGCACCTTTCCAATCTATCTTAAACTGTGTTGGCTGACTAATCCACCTGTCACCCTGCTATTACCCAGCTTCTCCCCTCTGACAATCCCTGTGCTGGCTCCCTGTTGCCCAGAGACTCCAGTTGAAAAGCCTAACTTTGGCATACCAAGCCATCGAAAACATGTTTGCTTTATACATCTGTGACCTAGTCTCCCTGTACTTACCTGCGTGCAACCTCCCATCCTTCCAAGATCATCTTCTCAAGATGCACGACCAGCTGTACTTTCACCTACTGTATCCTCACCTATCCCTTGTAGATTGCTTTTGCACCCTTGCAGGCAGGGTCCTCTCTCCACTTGTACCAGTGACCCCTTTTTACATGTAAAGTGCCACGGAATTAATGGTGCAATAATAATAAATAATATTTTATACTACTTATACTCTGGGTCAATTGATGATACTTTCTTGCTGTCTGCCCCTAATTTGATGTATTTTGGCAGCTTTTGGGCCAGTTTGAAGGTGTTGTGTATGCACTTGGATTTGCCCGCCATTGAATCCAATGGCGTTCGGTAATGTTTTGCGAATATTCGACGAATAAATCAGCGAATATTGAAAATTTGATGATTGGAATCCAAACAGAATATTGAGATATTTGCTCACCTCTGACTTTTACAATTGTTTATTATCTCACATTATTGTAAGGTAGGCCATGTCCACTTTGGATGTAGTCTGCATCCTTTGTCAATCTTGTTTATTAAAAGGAATCTGTCACTAGGTTTTTGCTACTTTACCCGAGAGCAGCATAATGTAGGAAAAAAAAGAAACCCTGAATCTAATGATGTGACACTTAGTTTACTGGGTACAGCAGCTCTGACCCAATCAGAATTTTTAGATTTAGCAATGCAGCAGAGCTCTGTAATGATATGCTTAATAGTATATGCATTTGTGATGTAATTCTCTTGGTAGCATTTGAAATTTGATATCAGGCCATTATGAATCATAATCTACTGAAGAAAACTGCTGCTTTGACCTGTGATATTTTGCTAAGGCCTCCTGGAATAAAGTCATTTAAAGCAGTTAATTACTAGAAAGTATAATTTATCCTTGAAATATTTTACCTTTGATATACTGTATAGATGTTCTGTCTCAAGTGCTTTATAAGTGTTTCAAAAGGTTTAGTGTTTCATAAGTCATCAAAGATATAATAATAATAATAATAATGTGTATATTATTAAATTGCCATTTATCTCAATCTTGGGTGACTGGAAATTAACTTTTGCATTAATATCATTATTTATATTGCACGAAAATGAGGAACCACTTATTAAAAACATTAGGAAAAAATATTGCTGTATCTTTATCAGTGCCAGTGGGGTCGCATGTGTGACCTGAAGCCCTTCCGTTCAATCAGGGGAAAACAGGACACAGGCTCCGTGGTCTGGCAATCAATGGGTATTTTAGCAATAGAACCCTTTCCAGTGGATGTGTAGTGCCCCGAGGGTTCGGCCGCTACAGGCGTATTGCACCTCAGTCCAGAGGTGTGATATTCCACTCCCGGGTAAGGATGGAGTATGGACCAGGGCTCAGTTAGCTGCATACAGCACACACACCCCATTTCCGAGGGACAGCTCAACGGTGCTCCCACTAGACAGAAGTGCAGGCACGACCGACTATGTCCCTGCCTGGAGTGGGTAGGGGGGTGGAACACCCAGTGCTGTAGGGGCAGATAGGGGTTGGTTCCTGAGCGTAGATAGGAGCTCATTGGTTGCTGGTCACCTGGGCTCATGGTCAGAGGGAGGTATAAAAGGTGGGCACCATCTTAGAACAGTGGTCAGTCTGTGAGGAGAGGAGAGCTGACAGGGAGCAGCAGCTCAGGCTGAGTGCTGCTCCAGAGGCAGGCCTAGAATAGAGGCCGGAGCCTGAGAGGAGAAGGAGAAGTGGGCCTGGAGAAGAGGCCAAGGGAAGGAGGAGAAGACAGAACAGGAAAGAAGGAGAAGAGAGAGAGAAACAGAAGGGCTCAGGAACAAGAAGGTGGAAGGGACCCTAAGAACCCACGAGAATCCAGGGTGAAGGGTCAGGCAGATTAAGGTTACCGGATCATAAGTTGGTGGAGGAGAAACTACCCTCAGCCAAAGACCGGTCGTCGTGATCATTTATTGGTGCGACACCTCATCAAACCTGCTAGGAAGGCACCATATAGGACAGCAGAGGACGGGGCCCACGTTTACCCACACAAGTCCGCGGCAGCTGGACAAAAGTGGGTCACTGGTGAGGCAGGCCAGAGAAAGGATTAAAGGGGGTCCTGTGCCATGCTCCTGAACTGCCTGGGAGTTGACCGAGCCCCTCACCTTGTGGACGCAGCATGGCTCGGGCAGTCATTCCCTGCAGAAGTGACTTGGATATTAACCATGAGTAAAGACCCTGGACTGCAGTACGTTGTCTGTGTGGTTTTTCGCTCCTCCGGCACTACCGGTACTGGGGCTCTCACCACCATCACTCCCACCATCCACTACACTGCCCTGGGGCCGCACTCTTCCCGTGGGGAGTCACATCATCCCAGCTGCATACATCATCAGCCCCAGCGGTCTGCCCTGCAGCGGCGGTTCCTAACAACCGCAATCCACGGGTGGCGTTGTCGGACATAATCAATAGCACATAACGGACTACCACTGGCCTGACCACCCTGAGCCATGGAACCGGGTTGCCACTACTACTCCCATCGTTCCCTATTGCCCGGATCCGAGTGCCCCACGGCCCAGGGGGCGAGTCAGCTTTGGCGTAGTCGGCCGGATCATTACCCACCCGCCACAAGCGGGTATTGCGCGCCTGAAAAAAGACTGTTTTATTGTACGAAAGATGGCACCCGCCCCAGAAGAACGAGCGCCATAATGTGCACGCCAAAAGACAACAGGAAGCTACCTCCCATCGTGGGCCAGGTCCCAGAATGGCGCCAAAGAAAGAGCCCGCCCCCAACAGGCCTGAGCACGGCTGTGGAGATGTCCATCAAGGTGGGGGCGCTGCCCCTGAAAGTGATTGTCACCAAGTTGCCCCGGGACCACCCCCAATGGGGGTGGGAAGAGAAGAAAACTGTGGGGCAGGGCGCGGTCTGGATCCGTCTGGCCAGGCCACACCCAAAGATAGAGACAGGAACCAGCTCCAGCGCCCTGGCGCGTGGCCTGCCTCAGGCCGAATCCCCATGCAGCTTCACGGAGCTGCTAGCACACCTCCCCAAGGAAGACCCCGAGTATGTGCGGGCTGCGCTGGAGGAGCTGGACCGGAGGATGGTCCGGGCGCAGCGGGACATGATTGCCGGGTGGAAAGAAGAAATGGCCCGGCGGGCCGTGATCCTGCAGCAGGAGGCACCGTCGACATCCAGCGGCACACCAGCCACCGAGGGCAGTGAAAGCAGAGTGGAGGCCGAGGATGATGCCGCGGAGGAGGCCGCGACAGCAGAGGCAGGTAACGGAGACGCCCCTACCCTGAACCCTGGGCCGCCGACTTGCCCCTGCACCCTGTTGCGGAGCCCAACGTACCTGAACCCGCCATTGATACCGTGCCTCCACCGCTACCAACCGGTTCCCAGGCCATCGACACCACCAGCGAGCCCCGCCCCACGCCGTGCCCTCTGACCCTGGGCGTGATCAGCAGACCACAATCGCAGGCCTGGTCGCATGGCCTAGCGCCCCCGTACGCCGCCCGTCGAAGGGAGTACTGCCGCCAACAGCTGGAGGTGTTTGAGAGGGAGCAGCGGGAGCGGCGCATGAAACAGGAGAAGCTGCAGGCCCAAAGTGCGGAGCAGAAGATGAAGGCCCGACGAGATCCCCGAGCTGCCCGCGTTCCCCGAGTCACCGGGACTGTCGTGAAATTTCACATGGAACATGGCTGCGGTTTCATCCGAGACCCTGAGACCATCAGTGATGTGTTCGTGACGAGGAGAGACGTGGAGAGCCACCTGCCGGAGGGTCATCGAGGGCGAGATCTGTTTCCAGGGGATGTGGTGTCTTACACCCGACACCAAGGCATGAAGGGATAGTACGCCCTCCACGTCCACAGAGTAGTAGAGGAGGAGGAGCAGCACTACTCGGACTCTGAGTACCAGGAGGGCCCGGACGGGCCTGAAGATCATGAGGAAGAAGGAGCATCAGGAGGACACCGTTACCAGTGAACGGTAAAGTGGAATTGTACATAGTTACCCGTCAGGGTACAGAGAACTGTGTGGGACTGTTTCAAATTGAGTGTGGTCCCCGTTGGGACTGATATAGGACTGTGTGAAAGTTATCCCCTACATCCCCTACCAGGCTGAGGACTGTGAGCAGCCATTTCCCTTCCCAAAACTGGCCGAGGGCTGAGAGCGGCCACCCCTTTGTATATAGTTGCGCTTCTTAAAGCGCCCCCTACTGGTTTTATAAAAAAGACTGCAACGTCTACCTCAAGGCAAATTTGCTAGACTGTTGCACTTAGAAGAAGAAAGAACACCTGGTCGCAAGTTGCACCGCGGTCATGATCCAAGGATACAAGAATGTGTCTTATTTAAAAAATGTTTTATATGAAGAGTTTAATATGCTGCTAGAAAATGTTTTACATAATTTTGATACCGTTTTATATGATAAGTGACAAAAGAGTTCCAGAAGTATTAGTATGTGTTTTATAATAGTGTGACAAGAAAAGAAAAGTGTGTCCCATAAAGGGAGTTGAACAATGTCGTCCGTTTCTAAATGTAAAAAGTTTTAAAAAGCTTTGCATGTCCTGTAATCGACTGTTTTTGCTCTTTACCAGCCAGAGGACGTGCTGTGCTTTACCAGGGGGGGGATGTAGCGCCCCGAGGGTTCAGCCGCTACAGGGGTATTGCACCTCAGTCCAGAGGTGTGATATTCCACTTCCGGGTAAGGATGGAGTATGGACCAGGGCTCAGTGAGCTGCATACAGCACACACACCCCATTTCCGAGGGACAGCTCAATGGTGCTCCCACTAGACAGAAGTGCAGGCACGACCGACTATGTCCCTGCCTGGAGTGGGGAGGGGGGTGGAACACCCAGTGCTGTAGGGGCAGATAGGGGTTGGTTCCTGAGCGTAGATAGGAGCTCATTGGTTGCTGGTCACCTGGGCTCATGGTCAGAGGGAGGTATAAAAGGTGGGCACCATCTTAGAACAGTGGTCAGTCTGTGAGGAGAGGAGAGCTGACAGGGAGCAGCAGCTCAGCCTGAGTGCTGCTCCAGAGGCAGGCCTAGAATAGAGGCCAGAGCCTGAGAGGAGAAGGAGAAGTGGGCCTGGAGAAGAGGCCAAGGGAAGGAGGAGAAGACAGAACAGGAAAGAAGGAGAAGAGAGAGAGAAACAGAAGGGCTCAGGAACAAGAAGGTGGAAGGGACCCTAAGAACCCACGATAATCCAGGGGAAGGGTCAGGCAGATTAAGGGTACCGGATCACAAGTTGGTGGAGGAGAAACTACCCTCAGCCAAAGACCGGTCGTCGTGATCATTTATTGGTGCGACACCTCATCAAACCTGCTAGGAAGGCACCATATAGGACAGCGGAGGACGGGGCCCACGTTTACCCGCACAAGTCCGCGGCAGCTGGACAAAAGTGGGTCACTGGTGAGGCAGGCCAGAGAAAGGATTAAAGGGGGTCCTGTGCCATGCTCCTGAACTGTCTGGGAGTTGACCGAGCCCCTCACCTGGTGGACGCAGCATGGCTCGGGCAGTCATTCCCTGCAGAAGTGACTTGGATATTAACCATGAGTAAAGACCCTGGACTGCAGTACGTTGTCTGTGTGCTTTTTCGCTCCTCCGGCACTACCGGTAGTGGGACTCTCACCACCATCACTCCCACCATCCACTACACTGCCCTGGGGCCGCACTCTTCCCGTGGGGAGTCACATCATCCCAGCTGCATACATCATCAGCCCCAGCGGTCTGCCCTGCAGCGGCGGTTCCTAACAACCGCAATCCACGGGTGGCGTAGTCGGACATAATCAATAGCACATAACGGACTACCACTGGCCTGACCACCCTGAGCCACGGAACCGGGTTGCCACTATGTAGCGCTGGCGTCCCTGCCCTCTGCTAGGCAGGGACGCTGCTCCCCTCACCGCTCTGCTCCGTGCCCGGCGTCCTCTCCCCGCTCTGCTGTCAGCGCGCGCTCCTTCCCGGCGTCCTCCTCCCGCTCTGCTCTCAGCGCGCGCTCCTTCCCGGCCCCTGTGCTTAGGGCGCGCGCGCGCGCGCTCCTCTCCTCTTAAAGGGGCCGCGCGCGCCGTCCTAAGGAGTCCCCGGCCAATGGCCGGAGGACTTCATCATATATAAGGCACCTCCTCCAAAATGGAGGTGCCCGAGCAATGTTGTTTGCACCTGTGTCTCACCTGTGCTTCAGCCCTCAGGTCCCGTTGCCAGTTTCCTGCCAGTTTCCTGCTAGTTACCTGCCTGATTCCTGCCTGAATACTTGTTACCTGTCTGCCAGTCTGAGGTCCGACGGTCTGCCTTACTACTCCTGTCAGTCTGTCTAAAGGACCAGCCTGCCCGCTCACCTGGGAGCGCATATCAGCTACCTGCCTGCTTGCCTGAGGTCCGACGGTCTGCCTTACTACCCCGGTCAGTCTGTCTATGGACCAGCTTGCCCGCTCACCTGGGAGCGCTTCTCCGTTATCTGCCTGCTTGCCAGCCCGGAGGCTCCGTTGTCACGTGCTGTGACCACCAGCTATCTCAGAGACTCTTGCCCGCTCACCTGGGAGCGCATCTCCGTTACCTGCCTACTTGCCAGCCCGGAGGTCCCGTTGTCACGTGCGGTGACCACCAGCTATTCCAGAGACTCTTGCCCGCTCACCTGGGAGCGCTTCTCCGTTACCTACCTGCCTGCCAGCCCGGAGGTTCCGCCGTCACGTGCCGTGACCACCTGCTATTCCAGAGACTCTCGCTTGCTCACCTGGGAGCACACATCTACCATCTGCCTGCTAGCCTACCCGGAGGCTCTGCCATCACAGGTCGTACCTACCCCTTACCCAGAGACTGCCCTGATCACTTGCCGTAACTCCTTGTCCGTTCACCCAGAGACTGCCACCCGCTCCCTTACAAGGGCCGCCCCCTTGTATAGTAGCTCAGAGGTTCCGCCTCCCGGACCCGTTACAGTTTGCTCGGGCCATGGAACCCGGTGGCACCCAAGCTCCCTCGCTCTCGGACCTCTGTCTAGAACTGTCCCGTCAGAGGTCCCAACAGGAGGCCATCCTGGGTCACCTGCGGAATGTTAATACTCGTCTGAACACTCTGTCTGATCCACCAACAACTTCCGCCAGTGCCATATCTTGCAATCCGGCAGCTCCGCTGCCCACTAATACTATGGTATCCTACCCCGGACCCCGGCTTTCTGCATCTCCTCGCTTCGGAGGCGACCCCGTCCAGGCTCGGGGCTTCATAAATCAGTGCACCCTGCACTTTGAACTTTTGTCCCATCAGTTTAATTCCGACCGGGCCAAAATTGCCTTTATCATGTCCCATCTCACCGGGGAGGCCCTGGCCTGGCTAAATCCTCTATGGGAGAGAGGAGACCCCCTGGTGTCCAACTTGCCTGCTTTTCTCTCGGCTTTCCGGAAAGTCTTCGACGAACCCGGACGGAAGACCTCATCCGCATCCTCTCTGCTACGCCTCCGTCAGGAGGGTCTCACCGTGGGCCAATATGCCATACGGTTCCGCACCCTTGCCTCGGAGCTGGCCTGGGATAACGACGCTCTGGTATCCGTCTTCTGGGAGGGTCTGTCCGGTCGTATTAAAGATGAACTTGCTGGTCGGGACATTCCTACCTCTCTCGATGATCTAATAACCCTTGCCACCCGGATTGCCCTACGGTTCCAGGAGCGTGCCAAAGAGGTCACCCGTGAGAGAAGGATTCCACGTTTAGCTCCTACTTTCCAGAAACCCGTCATTCCCTCCATCTCTCCCCAGGTACACTCTCCTGAGCCTATGCAGGTCGACCAGACCAAGATGGTCAAAACCCGTCAGGACTCACGCCGTGCCGAGGGGAGCTGCTTCTACTGTGGCAGTAGGGAGCACCGGATCCGTGCCTGCCCGGAGAGGTCGGGAAACGCCTGTGTCTAGGTTCGCTCAGAGAGGTCCACCTAGACAAGAATAAATCCTCTCCATCCCTGCTGTTGTCAGTTTCGATCATCTACGGGGAGAACCGTTATTTCGAACTAGCCCAACTTGACTCTGGAGCAGCCAGGAACCTTATTTCACAGTCCCTGGTTGAGAAATACCGCATCCCTACCAAACCTCTGGCTGTACCCTTGTCTGTCGCTGCCGTGGATGGGGGCCTCTTACCTCGCCCCATTCAACTCATCACCGAATCCATTACCCTGCAGGTGGGAATGCTGCATTCTGAAAGTATCTCCTTTCATGTTCTGCCTGGACTCTCTCACGCCCTCTTGCTAGGTCTGCCCTGGCTCCAGAGACATGCACCCGTGCTAGACTGGCAAACCGGAGAGGTCCTTCGCTGGGGACAAGACTGTCATAAAACCTGCCTGGTTCCCGTCCATGCCGTCCGTCCCTCTCCTACCCCAGCTAATCTACCTGGACTTCCGATTCCTTATTGGTCTTATGCAGATGTCTTTAATAAAAAGGAGGCAGAGACATTACCACCACATAGACCATACGACTGTCCCATCGATCTGCTACCCGGTACTACTCCTCCCCGTGGGCGTATCTATCCTTTATCCGCTGCTGAGACCCGGTCAATGTCCGAATATATTGAGGAGAATCTGGCCAGAGGATTCATCCGGAAATCTACCTCCCCGGCGGGAGCAGGCTTCTTTTTCGTCAAAAAGAAGGACGGCTCTCTCCGTCCCTGTATAGACTATAGAGGCCTAAACCTGATCACGGTGAAGAATAAGTACCCCCTTCCGCTCATTCCAGAATTATTTGATCGCCTGAGGGGGGCTAGGATCTTCACCAAACTGGACCTTCGTGGGGCGTACAACCTGGTTCGTATTCGTCAGGGGGATGAATGGAAGACGGCATTCAACACCCGGGACGGCCACTATGATTACCTGGTAATGCCCTTTGGTCTCTGTAACGCTCCTGCCGTCTTTCAAGAGTTGGTCAATGACATCTTCCGGGACCTTCTCTACTCCTGCGTAGTGGTGTACCTGGACGACATCTTGGTCTTCTCTCCGGATCTCCAGACTCACCGGAGGGACGTTCGTCAGGTCCTGCTCAGGCTAAGGCAGAACCATCTCTACACTAAATTTGAGAAGTGCCTCTTTGAGCAGACCTCGCTTCCATTTCTGGGCTACATTATCTCTCAGACCGGCCTACAAATGGATCCTGAGAAACTGTCTGCCATCGAGAAATGGCCCCGACCGGAGGGGTTGAAGGCCATTCAGCGATTCCTGGGCTTCGCCAACTACTACCGCCTCTTCATACCACACTTCTCTTCCCGGACGGCCCCAATTTCTGCGCTCACCCGTAAAGGTACTAATCCCAAAGAGTGGCCACCCGAAGCAGAGGAGGCCTTTCTTTCCCTTAAACAGGCCTTCTCTTCCGCCCCGGTGCTGCATCGCCCAGATGGCAACAAACAGTTCTTCCTGGAAGTTGACGCCTCCTCCTCTGGAGCCGGAGCGGTACTTACTCAAAAATCATCTTCCGGGAGGATGGTAACTTGTGGCTTCTTCTCTAAACTCTTCTCCTCCTCTGAGCGCAACTATTCCATAGGAGACCGAGAGTTATTGGCCATCAAACTGGCATTGGAGGAGTGGCGTTACCTGCTCGAGGGGGCTCTTCACCCGGTAATAATTTACACTGACCACAAGAACTTGGCTTACCTCCAGCATGCCCAGAGACTTAACCCGCGCCAAGCCCGGTGGTCCTTGTTTTTTGCTCGTTTTGATTTTGTCCTTCATTTTCGCCCGGCTGACAAAAACGTCAAGGCGGACGCCTTGTCTCGGTCCTTTCTGGTGTCTGATCTCGAGGAGGATCCGAAACATATCATCGATCCCGCCAGAGTAATGCAGGTGGCTCCCGTGAGTCTAAATCGTCTTCCTCCTGGTAAGACGTTCGTACCAATACCTGATCGGGAGAAGATCCTACACTGGGGTCATTCGTCTAAACTAGCTGGCCACGCCGGTCAGAAAAAGACCCTCCAGCTTATTACCCGGCACTACTGGTGGCCTAACCTGCACAAGGATGTAATAGACTTTGTTTCTGCCTGTGTGTCCTGCGCCCGCAACAAAGTTCCGAGACACCTGCCGGCCGGCCGCCTCCTACCTCTGCCAGTACCTGCTGCCCCCTGGCAGCATATAGCGATGGACTTCATTACTGATCTACCCGTCTCTGCCGGTTGTACGGTCATTTGGGTGGTCGCTGACCGCTTCTCCAAGATGGCTCACTTCATTCCACTGCCAGGTCTTCCGTCTGCACCCGAGCTGGCTAAAGACTTTATCCGCCACATCTTCCGTCTTCATGGCCTGCCCCGTCACATCGTGTCGGATCGTGGGGTACAGTTCACTTCCCGTTTCTGGAGAGCCACTTGTAAATTGCTGGACGTCACCCTGGACTTCTCCTCCGCTTACCACCCACAGTCTAATGGTCAAGTGGAGCGGATCAATCAGAACCTGACCAGTTACCTTCGGCACTTCGTTAATGCCCACCATTCTGACTGGGTGGATCTCCTGCCATGGGCCGAATTCTCGTACAACAATCACGAGAGCGAGTCTTCCTCCAAATCCCCGTTTTTTGTAGTCTACGGTCAGCATCCTCGGATCCCGTTTCCCGTCTCCACCTCGGCGGACAATCCGGCTGCGGAATCTCTTGTTAACAAATTTTCCTCCATATGGGAGAGTACCCGGTCCGCACTCCTTCTGTCATCCGAGCGTATGAAAAGACACGCTGACAAAAAACGTCTGGACCCTCCTCAATTCCGCCCTGGGGATAAAGTCTGGCTCTCGTCCAAATATGTCCGGCTCAAGATCCCTTCCTATAAGTTAGGGCCTCGGTTCATCGGCCCACTGGAGGTCATCAGTCAGATCAACCCGGTGGCCTATAAATTGAAACTCCCGGCCAACTTACGGATCCCTAACTCCTTCCATGTGTCTCTCCTCAAACCTGTAGTGCTTAACTCTTTTTCCAAGTCTACAGGTACGCCTCCTGCTCCGGTTTCTGCTGAGGACGAGTTTGAGGTAGAGAACATTCTTGCCACCAAAAGGGTAAGAGGAAAGACCTTTTTTCTGGTAGATTGGAAGGGGTTTGGTCCTGAGGAGAGAACGTGGGAGCCCCGGGAGAACATCCATGCCCCTCTCATCCTAGCTAAATTTCTGTCTGGCCTAAAAAAGGGGGGGCCTAAAGGGGGGGGTACTGTAGCGCTGGCGTCCCTGCCCTCTGCTAGGCAGGGACGCTGCTCCCCTCACCGCTCTGCTCCGTGCCCGGCGTCCTCTCCCCGCTCTGCTGTCAGCGCGCGCTCCTTCCCGGCGTCCTCCTCCCGCTCTGCTCTCAGCGCGCGCTCCTTCCCGGCCCCTGTGCTTAGGGCGCGCGCGCGCGCGCTCCCCTCCTCTTAAAGGGGCCGCGCGCGCCGTCCTAAGGAGTCCCCGGCCAATGGCCGGAGGACTTCATCATATATAAGGCACCTCCTCCAAAATGGAGGTGCCCGAGCAATGTTGTTTGCACCTGTGTCTCACCTGTGCTTCAGCCCTCAGGTCCCGTTGCCAGTTTCCTGCCAGTTTCCTGCTAGTTACCTGCCTGATTCCTGCCTGAATACTTGTTACCTGTCTGCCAGTCTGAGGTCCGACGGTCTGCCTTACTACTCCTGTCAGTCTGTCTAAAGGACCAGCCTGCCCGCTCACCTGGGAGCGCATATCAGCTACCTGCCTGCTTGCCTGAGGTCCGACGGTCTGCCTTACTACCCCGGTCAGTCTGTCTATGGACCAGCTTGCCCGCTCACCTGGGAGCGCTTCTCCGTTATCTGCCTGCTTGCCAGCCCGGAGGCTCCGTTGTCACGTGCTGTGACCACCAGCTATCTCAGAGACTCTTGCCCGCTCACCTGGGAGCGCATCTCCGTTACCTGCCTACTTGCCAGCCCGGAGGTCCCGTTGTCACGTGCGGTGACCACCAGCTATTCCAGAGACTCTTGCCCGCTCACCTGGGAGCGCTTCTCCGTTACCTACCTGCCTGCCAGCCCAGAGGTTCCGCCGTCACGTGCCGTGACCACCTGCTATTCCAGAGACTCTCGCTTGCTCACCTGGGAGCACACATCTACCATCTGCCTGCTAGCCTACCCGGAGGCTCTGCCATCACAGGTCGTACCTACCCCTTACCCAGAGACTGCCCTGATCACTTGCCGTAACTCCCTGTCCTTCACCCAGAGACTGCCACCCGCTCCCTTAAAAGGGCCGCCCCCTTGTATAGTAGCTCAGAGGTTCCGCCTCCCGGACCCGTTAGACACTACTACTCCCATCGTTCCCTATTGCCCGGATCCGAGTGCCCCACGGCCCAGGGGGCGAGTCAGATGGAAAAATAGAAAAACTGTAACCACCACCAAGGAATGTATTAAAAATTCAAAATTTATAAAAAAAATCTATTATAAAGTACTTGCGATAAAACAGGAAATCCAGAACATAATGTAAACCTGGTGTGTTTTGAACTTTAGCAGGTCCTTGAGTAAGGACTTGTTACAGTCTAAAACACGTAAGCTGCTTTCATTCTGTTCTGAATTTCCCGTTTTATCACATGTACTTTTTAATGGATTTTTTTTAATAAATATGGATTTTTTAGTATATTCCTTGGTGCTGGTTTAAAGCTTTTCTATTGCTGCTTGATGATACTGGCCTTGAAGAATCCAAGCATCTACCATCTTGAATTTTGCAAGCATTTCTTCTGGTGTAGTGGTGAGCTGAAGTTCATTCTTTTCTACTTCTCAGTGGATAGTTTATAACTTGCTTAGACCAGAATATCCAATAAGGTATACAGAATTATTTTTATAATGGAAGTTCGTCAAAAAATGAATCCAGCTGTAAAGATTGGAGTTGCATAATTTAGCTCAGTACATTTATTAATTCCCCCTTTTAAAAAAATGTTAAATTAATGTCAAATAAGTATTCAGTCAATGTTAGCAGCATAGCTTGTTTGGTAGACCAAAGTTTACAGATGCTATAAGTTTTCTTTTATTTTTATTCATTTTATTTTTAAAAAGGGTATATTTCTGAAAAAAAAATACACAATTGTGGTGTAAATCTTGTCTAAGTATTGTCTTCAGACTTCAAAGTCATGACATATTTTAGGATGTACTCCTCTACTACTTGCAATAGTCCAGAGAAATCTAGTTTATGCTTCCATTTGCCTTTACTTTGCCAATTGAAAAGATTGTACTTAATGCTTTTCCTTCTAAAAAAAGGTTTCAAAATTTGTTGAATATTAAAACCAAGATGGTGCAATAACCTTCTCTGTGAATTTACTTTAAGATTATCTCCAAGATATCATTGTATGCCACATTCTCGTGCTAAATTCAGTTGGCTTACGTCCATTTCTGCATCCGATTTCAGGCATATATCAAATAAAAGAAGTCAATGTTCTTTCACCTTTACACTAGAAATACTTCTTGCTGATATAATCTATGGGTTTTCAGCTCCTTTAAAAATGGAAATTGCTTTATTGGCCTAAAGCCATTTTTAAATTCCGCATAAGTTTTAGCAATTTTAAGACACACTGCAAATGTCTAGTATTTAAGTGAGGAACAGATAATTTTTCGACACATATGGCAAAATCTGCTTAATAGATTGTAAAAAGAACACTTAGGGGAAATTACAGCAAAATTCAATTTTAGTAATTTATACACTGGCATGAAAAATAGCATTTTGGCAATTCAACTCTATTATCTAAAATTGACACGCTTATGATCAATCGTTGGCAGTAAATTCCCCCCTCCAGCATGGTAAATACTGTGTAGCAGAGGTCATGGAACGCTGATTTGACTGGTTTTAATATATAGAATAGTCATTTAATCACATTCACACAGAATCTGAATTTCATGTATTTTCTCATTGACAAATAAAAACATCAATAATGCCAAGAACGCAGCTAGACATAAAATATTAAATAGTTATCTACAACCATACAATCACATTATTTGTCATGTAAGGTTTTTTTTTCTATTGAAATGATATTAATAAAAAAACATAATTGGGGTCAACAAGGTGGCACTGTTAATTAAATATTGGTTTCTACTCTGATTAAGACACTACATGTTTTGAATTCGTATGTTTTCCTGAAATGTTTAGGTTTCACAAGTTGTAGGCAAATTCATGATTGAATATAGTATTTCTGCTACAAAACGTAGAAAATTTAATTATCCTCCTTTCTCCTATAGAAGAGATACAGAAGATTGACAGGTATGCGTGGTAAACAATGCATGTCATGATAATGAGTTTTAGTAATAAGATGATTTTAAACTCTCTGATCTTAATTAATATTTTCCCTTGAATACAATTTTGCCTCATTAACCAAAATAGAACCATCATTATCTGATAATTTCTCTTTATGATGGTTTGAGATCACTTTTTTGATACTGAGACCCTGTAAGAAAGCTAAAGGGTAATGTAGAGCACCCCTTTGAATAACTAGAATGTTAGCCCAGGTGGCTGTAATGGCAGAATGACTTCCCACTCAAGAAAATTCGGGAAGGACTAAGACAATACAAGAGAGCAAAATACAGTTCAAAAATTCTCTTCTAAAGGAAACTAGCTTGATGTTAACAGTCTGTGGGACAACTAGCATTAAGTTTTAACAATTCTTTTCCGAGGCAACAGCTTTATTATGTTCACAAACAGGGGGTAGACCCTCCACTGAGAACCTGGACTTTCATGTCTTAAACTAATTATCCATTACCTTGACAATCTCTTTTTAAATTAAGTAGTCCCCCTTGTAAAATAGAAAAAACATATCCTCACCTCCCTCACTGGTACCATTCCAGCAATGTTTGCACTGGGTCTGTCTGCACTTGCATGGCATTGTTATGGCACGTGAGCCCTGCAGCCAATCAGCAGCCACTATTGGGCTGCTGTGCTCTCACTTACCGTGAGAAAATGTCAAACAAACAGATGAAGTGAGAGTACAGCAGCCCAATAGTGGCTGCTGATTGGCTGCAGGCCTCACGTGCCATAACAATATCACGTGAGCCACAGAAGACCCAATGCTGACATCACTGGAACAATGCCGGTGTGAATACCTGTTATTTTCATTTGACAATTTAAAAAAAGATTGTCCAGGCAGTGTACAACCTCTTAAAACATAGTTAAGAATTGTTTTCTCTACACGGCCCATCTGCTGCTGCCACACTTGCCATATTTGTACTCTGTGACTGCCACTCTCTTACCTTCCTTACTTTTGACAGAGTGCATGAGTATTGGCTCCCATTTGGAATCTCGTGCACATTTTCATGTGACCCACTATGTGATTTATTTCTAGGCTGGCTCTGAAGTAGCACTTCTTCATATCCAGGCATCTGGTGTGGATGTACTTTGCCCGTACATGAGTGATTATAATTAGCCTCAATGCTCCACACTTTTGATTCCTTGCCCCTCCTTCTATCAGTTGGTGGTTTTTCTCTCCTCTTTCAAATGGGTTGGCTTTTTCTGCCCATGACACCCTGCAAGGCCATCTCTTAAGTTTGGACTACTTCTAGATTATCTGAGGCACTATATACACCTGATATAAATGGCTCAGCCATTAACTAATGCCACATTCACATTAACATACTATCTAGGTTGCAGGTAATCTAATTGCTATCTAATTCCTCTGCATCTGACCCCTATTTCTGGGAAGACAAAAGTGCTAACACACTTGGATCAGAGACGAAAACAGTCGACCTTAGCTAATTTTGTGGTGCTGAAACCGAATATGACGCTTAAATTTGTTGATTGGCTCTAATTTTCAAGATCCTAAGGAGGATACAATTACTTATGACACCTTTCATATAGGAGTATAGAAAAATTGCATCTTTATTAGTTTGTCATCATTATTGCATTGCTAGTAGTTAGTCTATCATCTATTAATTCTAATAAGGTAAAGAATATTTATACCATGTTAGCCAGTAGATAGAACAATATTGGAATCTGAGATATTGTTCAATTTATTCTATTGAGTCTTCAGTATTTTATTATCTTTGGGTGATCAATAGTGTTGAGCCACCCCCATAATCTTCGAGTTCGGTTCGTCTTACACCCGTATGTTCGCCGAACTGTTCGTCGAACTGTTCGTCGAACACCTTCGAGCACCGTTAAAACCAATGGCAGGCAAACAAAAACACATAGAAACACATAGAAAACACCTTCAAAGGTGTCCAAAAGCTGACAAACTGCTCAGAAGACACAACTAACACATGGAAATGTGACAAGTACATATAGTCATGTGAAAAGAAAAGAGGTGGAGGAGTAAATGGAGGGGGAGACACAGATATAGGCATGTCATGCCCTTCTAAAACCAAAAAAGTGCGAAGCCGACACAGCCAGTCCGTTCCTGCCCGTGTGACCTCCGTGTCGCCGGGTTTGTGCCAGAGCTGCGGTGGACCCTGACGGCCAGGCCCCCTCTCCCAATACTGGTGCCTGTCCGCTGGTGGGTCGAGCGAGCCCCCCTGCGGTGGAGGCAGGTCTAAGCTTTTTAATTTAAATTGTCTCTCTAATTTGAATGAGTACACTTTAAATTCTTTTACAAGGATCTATTGGAGGGCAAGCCTAATGCCAGCAGCTGCGGGAATTCCAGCTCCAGTAGCGTCCACTAAAGCAGCTGCAGTTAAAAAGCTTTTATAAGGATCGAGCTTGGCGGTCCACCGCAAGGCGTCCTACCGCCAGTCCCAGCCCCTGTGCCTTGGGGTGCCTCCCGATGCTCTTCACTGATTGTCCGGGGGGCCCGAAGCATTTCCTTTGAAAAAATTAAGTGTCCAAACTACAGGTGGTGTAGCTTGCTTAACAGCTGGGATAATCCGCTGACTTGCAGACACTGCTGCTAGGCACAAAGTATTTTCTGGGCTAGATGCAGTTAAAAATTTGTAATTAGATACTCTCGTTGGATGCTGAGAAAGCATTCCATAGAGTCTCCTGGCACGCCATATATTATTCTCTTAAAAAGATTGGGGTAGGGGTCTAGGGGACCCTTTTATAGGCAAAATCACGGCCCTGTATCGCAATATGTCACCTATGCTGAAGATAAATGGAACACTTTCATCACCTTTCATAATCAGCAATGGGACAAGGCAGGGATGTCCTCTGTCCCCTCTCTTATACATCCTAGTGATGGAGCACCGGCTCTCATCAATTCGCCATAACCCCAATATTAGGTGGATTGAGGTGGGAGGCACCGAGTACAAGTGCTCTGCATTTGCTGATGATGTCCAAGTATATATCACTCAATCACATATATCCATCCCTGCTGTTATGGCTGAAATAGATCACTTTGTTACATGGTCAAATTTTAAAATCAATGCAGCGAAGTCTGAGGCCCTCGATGTCTCCCTCCCCAAATCCATACAGGATTCCATCCAGTCCAACTTTCCCTTTGCCTGGCCCTCACAGGGTATCAAATACTTAGGAATTCGTATTCATAGAGACCTCTCCCGTCTATGTTATCTTAATTTTGGGCCCTTTATTGAACAACTCCATACAGACCACGGTTGGCTAGTTAGAACTGTAAGATTCACTACGTGAACCACTGGTGTTTTGTGGAAAAACACATGTACACTGTGTTCCAAATTATTATGCTAAAAGTGTTTAGGAGTGATAAGAGAAGAGTTTTTTTTGTTTGTCAGTTAAACTCATTGATGGTGATGTGTGTCAGGGCTCTTTATATCACTGTAAGCAATTGCAGACACCTGTGCTAATTAGTTTGGCAGGTGTGTCCAATGAAAGGCAAGACTACTTAAGAAGGCTGTCCCACATTATTAAGCAGCCTACATTTTCTGCCAAAATGGGAAAGAAAAAGGATGTGTTGGCTGCTGAGAAGCAACAAATTGTGGAGTGTTTAGGTCAAGGCATGACTACAATGAACATTGCCAAGACACTTCATCCTGATCATCGCACAATCAAGAAGTATGTAGCTGATTCACAGTACACACATATGCGTGCTGATAAGGGAAAATTGAGGACTCTTTCCTACAGGCAATTACGTCAGGTTAAAAGAGCAGCGGCAAAAAAGCCTTATCATAGCGGCAGACAAGTTTTTGAAGCTGCTGGTGCCTCCAACGTCCCCCGAACAACAAGATGCAGGGTCCTTCAGAGGTTTGCAGCTGTGCTTAAGCCATCCTGTCGACCTCCTCTATCCACTGTACAAAAGCAGAAACGGCTCCAGTGGGCCAAACAATACATGAAGACTGACTTCAAAACTGTTTTGTTTACCGATAAGTGCCGTGCAACGCTCGATGGTCCAGATGGATGGAGTGGAGGATGGCTGGTTGATGGACACCCCACGCAAACACAGCTACGGCGCCAACAAGGAGGAGGTGGAGTAATGTTTTGGTCTGGAATCATGAGGAGAGAGATTGTCGGCCCCTTTAGGATCCCTGAAGGGGTAAATATGAACTCCATAATGTATGTGGAGTTTCTCAAACAGCACTTCCTGCCATGGTTCAAGAAGAAGAACCGTGTATTCCGCAGCAAGATCATTCTCATGCATGATAATGCACCGTCTCATGATGCACATAACACATCTGCATCTCTGGCTGATATGGGCATAAAAGGGGACAAACTTATGGTGTGACCCCCATGCTCACCTGACCTCTACCCCATTCAGAACCTCTGGAGCATCATCAAAAGGAGTGTCTATGATGGCGGGAGGCAGTTCACATCTAAGCAACAGCTCTGGGAGGGTATTCTGTCCTCAAGCAAAACAATTGAAGCAGAAACCATCCAAAACCTGACAAATTCAATGGACGAGAGAGTTCATAAGCTCCTTTCGAACAAGGGGTCCTATGTGCAAATGTAACATCACCTAGAATAAAGTTTTAAGTTGAAAACTGTTTGATTTCAGTGTGTAATAACCTGCTAATGCTTGTTATTTCAAAAATGACCATTTTTTTGTTCTTTATTAAAATGAAAAGGTTGATTGAAGAGTGTAGGGGATCTAAGAGTGTGGCAACCCAGTAGTCAGGATTATTTCGAATTCTGACAATCTGAGGGTCATGTTGCAGGTAGTGCAGCAAGATGGCACTCATGTGTCTTGCGCATCTAGGAGCCCCAAAATTATTTTCCGGGCTAGATGCAGCTTAAAATAATTATTAATTTGAAAGCTGGTGGAGCTTAGTATAGATGGCCTAATAGAATCAGTACTGCAAACTGCTACAAAGCCCAAATTATTTTCCAGCCAAGATACAGATAAACACGATTAGTAATTTTAAATCTGGTGGAGTTTAGTATAGATGGTCTAATAGAATCAGTACTGCACACTGCTACAAGGCCCAAATTATTTTCCAGCCGAGATACAGATAAACTTGATTAGTAACTTTAAATCTGGTGGAGTTTAGTATAGATGGCCTAATAGAATCAGTACTGCACACTGCTACAAGGCCCACATTATTTTCCAGCCAAGATACAGATAAACATGATTAGTAATTTGAAAGCTTAAAACGGTTGGTGAGGTGATTTTAACAAATCATCAAGCTTTTACTCTCCCCAGGATGACACAGGGGTTAAAAAGTCATTTCGGATCCATGATTTGTTCATTTTTATGAACGTGAGTCTGTCTACATTATCAGTGGAGAGCCGCGTGTGCTTATCTGTCAGCACACCACCAGCAGCGCTGAACACACGTTCAGACAGAACGCTGGCTGCGGGGCATGACAAGATCTCCAAGGCGTAAGTGGCGAGCTCCGGCCAGTAATCCAGATTGGAAGCCCAAAAAGAGCAAGGGTCCAGAGACACAGTCATGGCTTCAATGTTTACTTGGAGATACTCCTGTACCATCGTCCCTAGGCGTAGACTATGTGTCAGACTTCTTGTCTCCTGTGGCCTTGCAAAGGATGGGCTAAAAAAGTGGTGAAATGATTCCGCAAAATTGATGTTACCAGCAGATACTGTGTTTCTGTTACGTTTTGAGTGCTGAACACTCGACGGTCCCACAGTTGGCAAGTTGGAACTGTGAGATTCACTACTAGCACTAGTGTTTTGGGGAAAAGCACAAGTAAGATTCTGCAACAGTCTCTGCTGATACTCCTGCATGCGTGCATCTCTTTCTATGGCAGGAATAATTTCTGCAAATTTACTTTTGTACCGGGGATCTAACAGTGTGGCAACCCAGTAGTCAGGATTATTTCTAATTCTCACAATTCGAAGGTCATGTTGCAGGTAGTGCAGCAAGAAGGCACTCATGTGTCTTGCGCATCCAGGAGCACCAAGTCCCTGTTGTGTTGGTGGCGAGGTAACAATCATGCTTCCTTCCTCTGCCCTCTCCCCCCAACCTCGCACAACAGAAATGTGATCAAGGTCTCCCTCATCTGATGAGTCTTCCATCAGTTCGTCCTCCACTTCTTCCTGGGCTCCTGCACCTTCCTCACTTGTTTGGCTGCTACCATGCGCCCTGGTAAAACCATCTCCCCCACCCTCACATGCCTGCCGCCTTGGTGCTGCCGACCGTCTGGACCTTGCGGATGTTAGCCCTTCCGCATACAACTCCTCCTCCTCTACTTCCTCCACCTCCTCTTGTGCCACCACCTGACTCCGAATTCTGTTTAACATGTGCCCCAGCATGTAAGTCACCGGAATAGTCATGCTGATAATGGCATCGTCTGCACTAAACATCTTCGCCGCCATTTCAAAACTGTGCAGAAGGGTGCATAGGTCCCTGCTCTGAGACCACTCCTCCAGCGTGATTTGCCCCACCTCTGGATCTCGTTGGCCCAGGCTATACATCAGAAAGTATTGCACCAGGGCTTGTTGATACTTCCACAGTCGCTGCAACATGTGCAGAGTTGAATTCCACCGTGTAGGCACATCGCATTTTAGCCGGTGAAGTGGCAGGCCCAACGACTCCTGTAGAGATGTAATTCACTGAGCTGCAGGATGCGAACGGCGGAAGTGAGCACACAGCGACGGTGCCCTCTGCAGAAGGCCATCTAGTCTGGGATAGGGGGCTAAAAATTGCTGGACAACCAGGTTCAACACGTGAGCCATACAAGGCACGTGTGTGACATTGCCCCGGCAAGGGCCGCACCGAGGTTTTTAGCATTGTCGCGCACGGCCTTCCCTGGTTTCAGGTCCAGTGGAGACAACCATTCATGAAGCTGGTTCTCCAGAGCTGACCACAACTCCTCATCTGTGTGACTCACATTTCCCAGACATTTCAAAATAAAAACCGCCTGATGACGTTGAACCCTGCTGCCAGCATAGTAAGGAAGTGTGCAGGATCCCTTCTGTGCAGTTAGAAAGTTTGTGGCATGACCAGACAGGCTTTGGGTGCAGGTGGAGGACCGAGAGGAGGTTTAGGAGGCAGAAGCAGTGGAGGAACTTTGAGATAAAGAGGACTGACGCACAACTCGTGAGGACGGCAAGACTTGGACAGCAGCCCCTTGTCCTGCTGTCACCATAGTTACCCAGTGCCCAGTCAGTGACATGTAACGCCCCTGTCCATGCCTACTCGTCCAAGTGTCTGTGGTGAAATGCACCCTGTCACAGACAGAGTTTCTCAAAGAAGCGGTGATGTTGTGTGCGACATGCTGGTGGAGCGCAGGCACACCTTTCTTTGAGAAGTAGTGCCGACTGAGCATCTGGTACTGGGGCACTGCGACGGACATAAGGTCTCGAAAATCCTCTGTGTTCACCAGGCTGAAATGCAGCATTTCGGTAGCCAAGAGCTTGCAGATGGTGAAATTCAACCTATTAGCTTTCTCATGACTAGGAGGAAATGGTCTTTTGCTTGTCCACATCTGAGGGACCGAGGGATGGCTATTGTGCTTAGACGGGGTTGAGAAGGGTGTCCCCAGCAAACTGCCGGTCTGTTAGGAAGATGCAGGCGGACATGTTAGGTTGCCTTGATCCATAGGTGGTGCTATCGATGTCGGACAGCGCTCAACACCAGCTGGTGTTTCCACCTCCAAAGAAAATGATGACCTGCCAATCACGCTGGCTGTTGCTGGTAAAGAGGTGGCAGGTCTGCGTCCCAAAACAGGTGTGACCGCTGTCTCCACAGTCACAGAGGATGAAGAGGCCGCGGATGCACAAGATGTGGCAGACGGTGGTTGGCCCGGCCGGCTAGGCCGCATTGTAGCACAGTGAGCTTCCCTCTGCAACTTATGCTTCATATCCATGTGCCGGTTGATGCATGAAGTACTCAAACTATGTATTTTTTGGCCTCCACTTAGCTTTTGTTGACAAATGTTACAGATAACACGAGTTGGGTCATCTTTATCGATCTGAAAAAATGCCCAGGCTATGCAAGGCTTAGCACCCATGCAACCTGAAGAGCCACCACAACTTGTGGTCAGAGGCAGAGTTGTGTTTGAGGATGCAATTGTTGACGTGCTTCCAGTACTACGTCTCTGTTAAGGAAGGCGCAACCTGACCTCTTCGTCACTAGCATCCTCCTCCACCTCCTTTGCTGAACTCATCTCTTGGCTGACTTTGGGTTGACAGTAAGTGGGATCTCCAACCTCGTCATCATCACCCTGTGTGTTATCACACCCGCCGTCCTCAGATCCAACCTCTTTCAGCCCTGACAAAAAACTAAAGTTGTCGCTCCAATCAGGTATTTGAGTCTTATCATCGTCTTCCTCATTGTCTCCACCAACAGGAGTTACAGTTTGGGAACGAGAGTATACATTATGGTAAGAACCTTCAGCGTCTGGTCCTGGATCCGACTCACAAAGATTCTGGGCATCAGTGCAGATCATTTTCTCGTCTGGATTCACAGAAGCTCTGGAGCCGACCTCTGATTCCCAGGCTATAGTATGAGTAAACAGCTCTGCAGACTCAACCATCTGCTCTACCCCATACTCAGACGGGCAGCTGGAGACTTGGGAGCTGTGAGGAAGCAAGTGCGATTGGGGTGACACCTCTGAGGACTGGAGTATTTGTGATGTTGAAGTTGAGGTGGAGGAAAGCCCACTTAAAGAAGCACTTGATATCCGTTGAAGCACCTGCTGTTTTTGTGCCTCATCTGGAATTTGTAGCGATTGGCGTGTCCGTAAGAAAGGGATATTATCACATTGTCCGCTAAAAGAAGTAGACATCTTAGTTTGGCTGGAAGATGGTCTTTCTTCTGCAGATGTTACTGTTGCTTTAACACCTACCCCACGGACACAACCTTTTTTTTCCCTTCCCAACACACCTATTCCCCTTTCCACCAGCAGCAGTCCTTTTTCCACTCATTTTGGTGGTTAACTAATTCACAACTCTGGAGTTGTTTGCACAAAAAACAATGGATGGGAACCGAGCAGAGCTGAGTGGCCAAACTGTGGTATTAGCCCAAAAGTATTGGCTGGGTTAGATGCAGATAAAAATTATATTGAATTTGCAACATGGTGGAGGTTCGTATAGATGGACTAATAGAACAAGTCCCACACACTGCTACAAGCCGAAATATTTTTTCAGAGCTAGATGCAGAAAAAAATTATATTGAATTTGCAACCTGGTGGAGGTTAGTATAGATGGACTAATAGAACAAGTCAAACACACTGCTACAAGCCGAAATATTTTTTCAGAGCTAGATGCAGATAAAAATTATATTGAATTTGCAACCTGGTGGAGGTTAGTATAGATGGACTAATAGAACAAGTCTCACACACTGCTACAAGCCGTAATATTTTTTCAGAGCTAGATGCAGAAAAAAATTATATTGAATTTGCAACCTGATGGAGGTTAGTATAGATGGACTAAAAGATCAAGTCCCACACACTGCTTCAAGCCGAAATATTTTTTCAGAGCTAGATGCAGAAAAAAATTAGATTGAATTTGCAACCTGCTGGAGGTTAGTATAGATGTACTAATAGAACAAGTCCCACACGCTGCTAGAAGCCCAAATATTTTTTCAGAGATAAATGAAGAAAAAAATTATTTTTAATTTGCAACCTGATGGAGGTCAGTATAGATGGACTAATAGACCAAGTCCCACACACTGCTAGAAGCCCAAATATTTTTTCAGAGCTAGATGCAGAAAAAAATTATTTTTAATTTGCAACCTGATGGAGGTCAGTATAGATGGACTAATAGACCAAGTCCCACACACCGCTAGAAGCCCAAATATTTTTTCAGAGCTAGATGCAGAAAAAAATTATATTCAATTTGCAACCTGCTGGAGGTCAGTATAGAAGGACTAATAGAACAAGTCCCACACACTGCTAGAAGCCCAAATATTTTTTCAGAGCTAAATGAAGAAAAAAATTATTTTTAATTTGCAACCTGATGGAGGTCAGTATAGATGGACTAATAGACCAAGTCCCACACACTGCTAGAAGCCCAAATATTTTTTCAGAGCTAGATGCAGAAAAAAATTATTTTTAATTTGCAACCTGATGGAGGTCAGTATAGATGGACTAATAGACCAAGTCCCACACACCGCTAGAAGCCCAAATATTTTTTCAGAGCTAGATGCAGAAAATTATTTTATTCAATTTGCAACCTGATGGAGGTCAGTATAGATGGACTAATAGACCAAGTCCCACACACTGCTAGAAGCCCAAATATTTTTTCAGAGCTAGATGCAGAAAAAAATTATTTTTAATTTGCAACCTGATGGAGGTCAGTATAGATGGACTAATAGACCAAGTCCCACACACTGCTAGAAGCCCAAATATTTTTTCAGAGCTAGATGCAGAAAAAAATTATTTTTAATTTGCAACCTGATGGAGGTCAGTATAGATGGACTAATAGAACAAGTCCCACACGCTGCTAGAAGCCCAAATATTTTTTCTGAGATAAATGAAGAAAAAAATTATTTTTAATTTGCAACCTGATGGAGGTCAGTATAGATGGACTAATAGACCAAGTCCCACACACTGCTAGAAGCCCAAATATTTTTTCAGAGCTAGATGCAGAAAAAAATTATTTTTAATTTGCAACCTGATGGAGGTCAGTATAGATGGACTAATAGAATGATGCTATGCCCAAAAGATTTTACTTCACTAGGTGCAGTAAAAAAATTGGTATTCTATACACAGGTGGTATATCTTGCAACACAGATAGGCTACTCCACTGACTAACACACTCTGCAATAGGCCAAAAAGGATTAGCTTTGCTAGATTCAGCCAAATGCTGTGAAAAAAACTTGCACAGCACTGGCACAGACCTGCCTGGCAAAAACTGATAGGAACTGATGTAACCTAGTCCTGAAAAGGACTCCAATTACAATTAGTCTTTACTCCCACAATCTATCTATTTAAGAGCACAGACCTGCTTGATAAAAGTCGTAGGAAATGCTGTAACCTAGTCCTTAAAAGGACTGCAATCACAACTATTCCCTACTCCCAAGCTATCTGTATATTTGTGCGAAAATTGGCTTGAAATTAACAAGGTATAGCGCACACAGCAACAGCGGTGCCGTCTAACACGCAGCTGCAGCAGTGAGAAAATGGTGGCGACGGGGAAAATGGCTTGGTCTTATAGGGCAAGGACATGTGACATACACTGCCAATCACACATGCCCTTGCTTGTGTGAAAAAAAGCACTTCGCTCCGTGTGTGCGCTGCTGATAGGCTGACAGATTGCACCTCCCCACTGCAAATGCGGGAAAGAGAAAAAAAAATGGAGATCTTCATTGTTCCTGCAGAGATCCATCCCCTGCCCCTCCCCCCGCCCCGCTGTACACTCAAACTGCGTATTAACATTAATTTTCATCATTACTGAGAAAAAATCCAGTTATGATTTTGGTGCACGAACAGTTATCGAACATAACCTCGAACAGCCGAATTTTTCTCAAATTGTTCGTGTTCGCCGACCGGCTCGAACACTGCCCAAAACAGCTCGAATTTGAGATTGGCGAACAGTTCGAGTAGAACAACGCTCATCTCTAATAATGAATGTAATGGTTCTAAATACAAATATAAATATAAATTATCGTTGGCATAAAGGTTGCTTATAAAAAGGCCCCAAACCCAAACTGCTCATTTAGTCCCTGAGGGGATAATGTACCAAGTCTAAAGATCCACCTACTCTCAAGCCTGGCCAAGGCCTGACCCAAATCGCCACCCCTGATACCCAAATCAATCTGATCAATGGCTTTGATTCTTTAGCCCCTAGGGTCACTATTGTGACACAATTTGAAGTGTCTAGGGAGAGTACGAATACCAAGTATCTCATCACTCAAAGCAGATTTCTCTATGTCTAGAACGTGTTCCCGTGTTCTTACCTTCAACTCGCGGGTGGTGAGGCCGATATAGGTCTTATAGGGCAAGGACATGTGACATACACTGCCAATGACACATGCCCTGGCTTGTGTGAAAGAAAGCAGTTCGCTCCGTGTGTGCGCTGCTGATAGGCTGACAGATTGCACCTCCCCACTGTAAATGCGGGAAAGAGGAAAAAAAATGGAGATCATCATTATTTCTGTAGAGATCCATCCCCTGCCCCTCCCCCCGCTCCGCTGTACACTCAAACTGCGTATTAACATTAATTTTCAGCATTCCTGAGAAAAAATCCAGTTATGATTTTGGTGCACGAACAGTTATCGAACATAACCTCGAACAGCCGAATTTTTTTCAAATCGTTCATGTTCGCCGAACGGCTCGAACACCGCCCAAAACAGCTCGAATTTGAGATTGGCGAACAGTTCGAGTCGAACACCGCTCATCTCTAGTAATCTTTAAGCCAGGTCCTGCCTACCTTCCCAAAACAACTTCCCGGTTCCATAGACTAGAGGAAGTTACCCTTCCGTCCTTTTGTTCTAATCCAAAGAACCAAAAGGAGTTAAAGTTGAATACTTTGGATGTTAGAAGGTGTGTAATCAGATACCTCATCCTAACAAAGGACTGGAGAAAGTATAGATCATTATTCATGTCCTTCCAGGGTTCTAAAAAAGAGTGTAGGGCCTCAAAACCCACAATTGCTAGGTAGATTAGGGAGGCCATTTCTCTAGCCTACTCAGCAAGTGGCAAGGTGATTCCGGAAGGTTTGAAGGCTCATTCCCTTGGGCTGTGGCAACCTCCTGGGTGGAGAAATTGGATGCCTCAATATGAGAGATTTGTAAGGTAGCTACCTGGTCCTCTCCTTCCACATTCTATAAGCACTATAGATTGAATATGGGTGCGCCTGCTGATCTCACCTTTCGGAGAAAAATGTTTCAGGTGGTGGTCCCTCCCTAGATTATTATTTTTCTCTATAATTCTCTCATGGTGCTGTCATTAGTGATCGATAAAGTTTTAGTTACTTACCGGTAATGGGATTTTTTGGAACACATGACAGCACCTTTATATTCCCTCCCTGGGAGGTTGAGCACTCCTATTGCTAGCATTGTGTTCCACACCTTATGTTGCTATGTGATGATGGTTGTATTGGCTTGCTGTTATAGTAATAACCATTTGGAGGACCTCTCATACTTTGTAATCCAACTGATGCGAGGGAGAGGTGCCGCCTTTTTAGCCTGTAGGTTTTCTGTCATTGATGGTCGGATCCTCTCTCTCGTGGTGCTGTCATTGGTTCCGAAAAATCCCATTACGGGTAAGTGACTAAGACTTTTGGCTGCAAAATAGGAGATCAGGAGAAGAGTTGGGCTCCAAACAGTGGCGTACCACCAATGGCGGAAGACCATGCTGCTGCTATGGGGTCTGTGAGTCAGGGGAGCACTGACACTAGGCCCTCCCTGCCCTGCATCACATTTTCAACTGTATTGGCATCGTGGATGTTGATACAGTTAAAAGCAATTTAAGAGGGAGCGCTCCGTTTTCACGCTCGTCTGAGATCTGACAGTTCTGCACAACAGGTGCTATGATGTCACTACATCATTCCTGATGTGCAGAGCAGTGAAGACAGCTTTAGAACGTACCCTGCCGAAACAGGACCGACAGGGGACTGAGGAGAGGTGAGTATTTTTTTTTTAATCAGTGAGCACACGTGCTGTGCATTATAGTATGTGGAGGACTATGGTCTGTGCATTATATTATATGAAGGATATGAGATATGTATTATACTAATATGGAGGTATATGGGCTGTGTATTATATAAGGAGGTGTATTATACTATATGTAGGACTATGGTGCATAATATATGGAGGACTATGGGCTGTGCATTATACTATGTGGAGGACTATGTCTGTGCATTATACTATATAGAGGACTATGGGCTGTGCATTATACTATATGGAGGACTATGGGCTGTGCATTATACTATATGAAGGACTATGGGCTGTGCATTATATTATATGAAGGATAAGGACTGTGTATTATACTAATATGCAGGATTAATGGCTGTGCATTATACAGTATATGGAGGTGCATTATACTACAGGTTAATCTCACTAAATTAGAATATAATCAAAAAGTTAATTTATTTCAGCTCTTCAATACAAAAAGTGAAACTCATGTATTATATAGAGTCATTACAGAGTGATCTATTTCAAGTGTTTATTTCTGTTAATGTTGATGATTATGACTTACAGCCAATGAAAACGCAAAAAGTCTTCGGGGGTGCATTATATTTGGAGGACTATGGAGAGTGCATTATATTATATGGAGAACTATGTGGTGCATTATACTATATGTAGGACTATGGGGTGTCCATAATTAGAAAAAAGGTGTCACTCACTATCCCAATAAAAGATCCTTTATTGTATCACATTAAAACATGGATGCAGTAGAATTTGGTGCACACATATAGGACAACGGCCATTTTGTGCCTCCTGTGCTTCATTGGGTCCTCCATCAATTTTTTAATTTGATACAATAAAGGATCTTTTAATGGGACCGTAAGTACCACTTTTTTTCTAATTATGGACATGCTTTGAATTGTTTTTCATTGGTGAGCATCCAAGATCCCAGGGGTTCGGTGTATAATAAATGTACCACAACTCCAGAGTCTGTTAAATCTTTCTGAAGGTCTTTTGCAGTCAAGCAGGGGTTCTGATTTGACTCTCTAGTAATCCCATGAGCAGCTCTCACTGAAATTTTGCTTGGTCTTCCAGACCTTATCTTGACCTGCACTGTTCCTGTTAACTGCCATTTCTTAATTACATTTCAAACTGAGGAAACGGCAACTTGAAAACGCTTTGCTATCTTCTTCTAGCCTTCTCCTGCTTTGTTGGCGTCCACCATTTTCAGAGTGCTGCTTGGAAGCTGCTTAGAAGAACCCATGGCTTTTGTTTTCTTGGCACAAGGTTAGAGGAGGCTGGGTTTTTATAAAGCTGGGAAATTTGCATAACCTGGCCTTTAGTGATGAGCGAGTATGTTCTGTTAACCCATTCAGCGAGTATGCACGGGCCGAGCACCGAGTAGTTACAGCTGCTCGGTGTTATGTTTGAATCACTCCTGTGTGCATGATTTGCGACTGTTTGACAACTTTAATACATGTGAGGAATGTGTAAGAAATAGACATTCCTTACATGTACTAAAGTTGTCAAACAGTCGCAAATCATACTCACCAAAAGGGTTAACAGAACATACTCGCTCATCACTACTGGCCTTCCCTAACGATGCTAGTGAACAAGTCATAATAACTCTAAAAGGCTAAGTAAGGTCTGAAACCTTGGTCAAAGTTATCTGAGCACACAAATCTTCATCCTTTGCATCGGTCCATTTTCTTTTTTTTAATTTTTAAAGTGTAAACGATGAATATATATATATATATATATATATATATATATATACATATATATATATATATTGTTGCCTAAAATACAAAGGAAATGTGTCATCTTTAACCTTAGGCCTTTTAAAGACCATTTCATTTTCAACTTACTTAACTGTTCACAATACCATAAATTTTGACCAGAGATGCCGAAATTTTTACATTATTATTATTTATTATTATAGCGCCATTAATTCCATGGCGCTTTACATGTGAAAAAGTGGCATAAGCAGCAGACAAGTACAATGGTTTGAACAAAACAAGTCACCGACTGGTACAGGAGGAGAAAGGACACTGCCCCCAAGGGATCACAATCTAGAAGGGGGTTGAGGATACAGTAGGTGAGGGCACAGCCGGTTGTGCAGCGAGGGTTACTGCAGGTTGTAGACTTGTCGGAAGAGGTAGGTCTTTAGGTTCCTTTTGAAGGTTTCCATGGTAGATAAGAGTCTGACGTGTTGGGGTAGAGAGTTCCAGACTAGGGGGCATGCACGGCAGAAATCTTGTATGCGATTAGGGAAGAGGAGATCAGAGGGGAGTAGAGAAGGAGGTCCTGCGAGGATCGGATGTTGCGTGCAGGTAGGTACCGGGAGACTAGATCATAGATGTATGGGGAAGACAGGTTGTGGATGGCTTTTTATATGCCAAGGTTAGGGTCTTGAACTTAAGTATCTGGGCAATGGGGAGCCAGTGCAGAGATTGGCAGAGGGGAGATGCTGGGGAATAGCTGGGGGACAGTTGTATTTGTCGGCCAGCACAGTTTAGGATAGATTGCAGGGGTGCGAGAGTGGTAGAAGGGGGGCCACAGAGCAGGAGATTGCAGTAGTCGAGGCGAGAGATGATGAGCTCGTGCACTGGTGTTTTTCTAGATTCATGGTTGAGGAATGTACGGATCCGGGAAATATTTTTGAGTTGGAGTCGGCATGAAGTGGAAAGGGCTTGGATATGAGGTATGAAGGAGAGATCAGAGTCAAGGGTTACACCGAGGCAGCGAGCTTGCTTGATTGGGGAGAGTGGACAGCCACTGACTTTGATAGAGAGGTCAGCTGGGGGGGTTGAGTGAGATGGTGGAAAGATGATGAATTTAGTTTTATCCATATTAAGTTTTAGGAATCTAGCAGAGAAGAAAGATGACATAGCGGACAGACATTGTGGGATTCTGGTTAGTAAGGAGGTAATATCAGGTCCAGAGAGGTAGATCTGTGTGTCATCATAAGCATAGAGGTGATACTGGAAGCCGTGAGACTCTATGAGCCGTCCCATGCTGAAATTGGAGATGGAGAGGAGCAGGGGTTCTAGATCTGAACCTTGGGGGACACCGACAGATAGGGGGCGAGATGAGGAGGTGGTGTGTGAGTGGGGGACGCATGCCACTATATACAGTATATGTATATAGACTGTGCCTTGAAAAAGTATTCATACCCCATGGACTTTTTCACTTTACATCCACAAACTTAAATGTATTTTATTGGGATTTTATGTAATATATCAACATAAATTAGCAAGCGTTTGTGCAGTATAGATGAAATGGTACGTGGTTTCTTATTTATTTTAAAAGTATAGCTCTGACAATTGTGATGTGCATTTGAATTCAGCCCCCTTGTATTTTGATCCCCCTAAATGAAATCGTGAGTGACCAATTCCCTTCAGAAGTCACATAATTAGCCAATTGAGTCTACACGTGTGTATTTTATTGTCAGTATAACTACTGCTGTTCTGTGAATGCCTCAGGGGTTAGTTTGGGAACATTAAGCATCACACTGCATCATGAACACCAATAAACACGACAGAAAACCAAAACAGACAGGTCAGGGATACAGTTGTGGATAAGATTAAAGCAGGGTTAGGTTATAGAAAAAAACAGCCCAAGTTCTGAACATTTCACAGAGCACTATTCAATCCATCATCCAAAAATGGAAGGAGTATGGCACAACTGCAAACCTACCAAAACATGGCTTTCTACCTAAACTGATATCCTAACCAAGGTGAGAACTAATTAGAGAAGCAGTTTAGATGCATATGGCCTCTCTGGAGATGCTGAAGAGATCCACAGCTCAGGTGTGAGAATCTGTCTACAGAAAAACTATTAATTGTAAGCTCCACAAATCTGGCCTTTATGTAAGAGTGGCAAGAAAAAGCCATTTTTGAAAGCAAGCCATAAGAAGTCCCATTTGCAGTTTGCGAAAAGCTCGACTACTACGTCTAAGGAAGCCACAATTTGTGTGGCGATACGCCTGGGCTCTCCATATTCTCCGTTATTTTCTGTCCATGTCCTCAGTTCCCATTTATTCATGGAGATCTTTATACAAGCTTTCACTATATCTGGTGACTTCTGTCTCTTGCATAAATAGGTATTATTCTGCATTTCCTTTATGCTTAGACTTTATGCATTTAGTTTTTCTGATTATTGTCAATCACCACCTCTGCTAGCAGTTGTCTCTGCTTTATTTGATATATGGTACTCTCATGGTCGCCTTTCATTTCTGATTATCTCTATATGTATATATAGCCTTATTTTCTGGCATATATCACTTAAAATCTGATGTTTTGCGGTGCATTGTTTACAAAGTTGGATATTCAATATAAATTTGTTGGAATATTTCAGTTTATTAGTGTATAGTGGTCCTCAGGATTTCTCTTTGTGATAATTATATATACAGTGGCTTGCAAAAGTATTCAACCTTCCTTAGCTTTTTACCTATTTTGTTATATTACAATTAGTGATGAGCGAGTATGTTCGGTTAACCCTTTCGCCGAGTATACTCGGCCGAGCACCGAGTATTTATAGAATGCTCGGGCTTTAAGTTTTCGTCGCTCCGTGAACAGGATTTGCAACTGTTTGATAGATTTAATACATGTGAGGAATGCTGGAAAAACAGTCATTCTTCACATGAATTAAATCTGTCAAACAGTCGCAAATCATGTTCACGGAGCGACGAAAACTTAAAGCCCGAGCATTCTATAAATACTCGGTGCTCGGCCGAGTATACTCGGCGAAAGGGTTAACCGAACATACTCGCTCATCACTAATTACAACCTGTGTTTAAATCATTTTATAATCTGATTTGTGTGTGATGTATCAGCAGCACTAAATAGTCATTGGTGAAGTAAGAAAAATATAGGAATTAATTAAATTTATGGGATCAAATAACTAAAATTTGGCATGTGCATATGTATTCACCTCTTTTGCTACAAAACCCCTAAAAATTTCGGGTGCAATCAATTCCCTTCATAAGTCGCATGATTAATGAAAGAAAGTTCACTTGTGTGCAATCTAAGTGTCACATGGTCTGTCAGTGTATACACACCTTTTCTGAAAGGCCACAGAGGCTGCAACACCATTAAGCAAGAGGCACCACTAACCAAACAACACCATGAAGACCAAGAAGATCTCCAAACAAGTTTTGGCAAAAGTTGTTGAGAAGTACAAGTCAGGGTTGGGTTATAAAAAAATATCCCATTCTCTGATAATTCCCCGGAGCAGCATCAAATCCATTATCATCAAATGGAAATAATATGGTACCACAACAAACCTGCCAAAAGAGGGCCACCCACAAAAACTCTGCCCAAGCAAGAAGGGCATTAATCAGAGCAGCAGTACAGAGACCAATAGTAACCCTGAAGGAGGTACAGAGTTCCCAAGCAGAGATTGGAGTATCTTTCCATATGACCAAAATACACCGTACATGCCAAAGAGGTAGCAATTATGGAAGAGTGGTCAGAAGATAACCTTTACTCATACAAAAATTGTAAGTCTCGTTTTGAGTTTGCCAAAAGACATGGTGGAGACTCCATAAATGTATGTAGGAAAGTGCTCAGATGAGACCAAAATTGAACTTTTTGGCCACCAAGGGAAAAGTTATGTTTGGCACCAAACCAACACAGTTCATCACCCCAAGAACACCATCCCTACAGTAAAACATGGTGGTGGCAGCATCATGCCGTGGGGATGTTTTTCAGCAGCAGGGACAGGAAAAATGGTCCAATGGTGCAAAATACTGGGATATTCTTGAGCAAAACCTTTTTCAGTCTGTCAGTGATTTCAGACTGGGACGGAGGCTCACTTTCCAACAAGATAATTACCCAAAAGTATAGTGCTGGCGCAACACTCGAGTGGCTAAGGGGAAAAATGTAAAAATTTTGGAATAGCCTAGTCAAGCTCAGACCTTAATCCAATTGAGAATCTGTGGTCAGACTTGAATATTGCTGTTCACCAGAGGAAACTATCTAACTTGAAGGAGCTGGAGCAGTTTTGCCTTGAGAAATGGGCAAAATCCCAGTGGCAAGATGCTGAAAGCTAGAGACTTTTTGAAAGTGACTTGTAGCTGTAATTGCTGCAAAAGGAGGCTCTACAAAAGTACTGACTTTAGGGTGGTGAATAGTTATGCACACTGAAGTTTTCAGTTATTTTGTCCTATTTGTTGTTTGCTTCACATTAAAAACAAAACCAAATGTTCACAGTTGTAGGCATTTTCTTTACATGAACTTATGCAAACCCTCAAAAAATACAGTGAAATTCAAGGTTGTTAGATAGCAAAACACGAAAAATGCCAAGGGGGCCGGGTGAATGCTTTTGCAAGCCACTGTACATCTGATTCAGCTTTTGCTGTGTTGGACTTTGGAAGAGAGGTGTAAGTTCTCATATTAACACACCAGGTGAATTACTTTTAGCCACTGTGCTTTCAAAATATTTTTAATAATATGTCATTATTGGTTTTGTTTGTTAAATAAAATATTCATAATATTACATTTGGTGATCCTGACTCATTATCACACTTCTTTTCTTTTTATTGCATATTTGATTCTTGGTGTGTAGTTGGCTGATCCCACATTTATTAGTAGTGCCCTCAGTTATTTCTCTTGCAAAAAGTCATATGGGGGACACAGGTAACATGTGGAAGATGGTGCTCTGCTCACATGAGAAAAAGCAGCTCATATAAAAAATTGACGTCAAAGAACGTAATTTAGCAAAAGAACTCCATACTTTTATTAAATACATATAGGACAACAATGATATTAAAAAAATGGGGTTGCACAAATACATAGAAGGTGAGCAAAAACTGAAGACATCAGGACAGAAGCAATCATAGAATAAACCATTGGAACTAGATGCTTGAAGCAGATGTAAATAAGGGCATGTAGACCACACGCTCAAACCCAGCTATAAACAAATTTAATTCAGATGCTAAAGTGCACAGTGCATATGTCAAATAGAAACTGGGCTATAAATATGAGCATATGGGCCACATGTCCCATCCCAAACACTCACATATAAGTCATCAGAAAACTACACTCAGATGTCAAAGTGCACAGTGCATATACAGACAAATCCATTAGGCATTAAAAATAGATAACAACAGAATATAACTCACATGTAGAATGCTATTCAGTCCAGATATCGTCACCCCGATACGTTGAACTAATATACCATTGTCTGATTATAGTGAATTTGTATATGTGACCTTGGTGGTCAAAAAAAAATTTGTTTCACGTGAGAAAAAGTAGAACTTTTTGGCCTAAATGCAAAATGCTGTATGTGGCAGAAAACTATTGCTGCACATCTTAGGTTTCACCTTAATTGATCTGAAATGGAAATGTATTATGAGGATGTTGTAAATATCATTCATAAGATCAGTGGATGTGAATATTCATTTTAAGATCTCAGAATCCAGAATAAAGTTAGGAAAGAAAATTTTCAACTACAGCTATATTTGATTACATTGTTAAAAATATAGTAAATAGTAACTCAAAGTAAACTTCTTTTTCTAGCTCCATGGAATACTATTTTTGTTTCTTCCATGGAATTGTCTATGTTCTTCTTCATATTTACAGGATCATTGACTTTAAAGTGGTTTTAAGCTTACAGAGTAAGTTAGATCACAGAACATTTAAATAACTGAGCTAAAACCAAGGCAACATATGTTTTTCCTCTTTACTGTTTTCATAGTTTGGCCTTCTTTGAATCCACATACAAAATGCTTCCTTCCTTTTGCTGGATCCACAAATGAAAGCCTTCACTTTTTCTAATTACAGATTGGTTTGCCAAAAAAAGAAGAAAAAAAAAATCTATCTGGAGAACATCATTTTAATTTATTTATGGCATCCAGATGACAAGGAAGTCTGTCCTTTTCGTAGTCTTTTTTTGGAAGGCTATGACTGGATCCAGCCAAGCAAAGTTCAGAAGGAAATAGGGACTTATAAACCAATTATTTTTTTTCCATTTAGTTATTTTGTAAAAGTATAAGAGCATTGACATTTGTAAATGAAACATAAGCGACATACCCCATTACATCTCATATATCCCCATGGCTAATAAAATAATGTTGTGCAGATAACAAGTTTTCTTTTTATTTTCATTTAGGTTTTTTTTCTTCATCTTAAAACCAATTAGTTTAGTTAATTTACTGTATCATAAAAGTAAAAAAATAAATAAAAAAATATATGTAGAATTTCTAAATATATTTAGATATTAAAATTATTAGTTTGCTTATTTAGGTTTTAGTTACAGCAATTGGGAAACTCTGTTGTCACTTGACAAACTGGAATCATTTATTAGAAAAATAAGCAAAAGCAAAGTACATAATGGTGATTTGGGGAAATTTGATCTAAAGTTATGTTTGTTCATTACAGGAAATTATGCTAATAGGAGAAAGAGTTAGTTCTTTGTGCAAGGCATAGACGAGCTTTTAACTTGAAATTGAGTAGAACCTGACATCTTAGGCCAACCTGCTGTCTGAATCACTTTTGCACCTTTTGTGTGTCAAACTGAGGTTTGATTTAATTAATTTCCCTGCTACCAATGTAAACATATTTGAAAGGCACTCTTGTGTGGCTCTAAAATGGTCATTTTGGTATCCATACATCTTAGAAATTCAAGCTTCTCTGTGTGAATGTGAAAGGGGCATTTATAAGTGTAACCAATGCTGATTGGGTATCTATACATGAGCAGTCTTTAACTTGTATAACAAGAAAATACTACAGCATTTATCTAATCTAATTATTCGATCTCTCAAGCACTGAAGCAAGTTTAATTTTTCACCGTGAAAATGTATGCATTTTAATATTGCTTTAAAATATTACTTATTCTTTCCTGTTATTACATATGTTTATATTTAATACAAAGATTAAAGCAAGATGGGCTACATGTTTTCTGTAAAAATAAATGTATAATTTTGCTGAAAGTCTCTTAAATTGCTGAAATGTTTTTATGGATTCACAAATGCATTTCACATGTTTCATTGCTAATTTGATATGTTTACATGGTTTGACAAACATTGCATACACTTTAAAGATGAGCAAATGTGTTTGAAGTGAATTACATAATAGGGCGAGTTCAGGGAGGCCAAAAAAAAATTAGATTCTCCTGAATTGTAGCAAAATGGGACTCGCCTGTCCCACCACAGTTCAGAGTGAAGATTTTCCATGGGGACATAATATGCCAGAGGAAATAGAAAAGAAGAGGCTGGAGGGAGCAGAGGACTTGATGGTAGGTAGGACAGCTAAACTGTTAAGTGGGCATTAAAATTTTTTTACTCCTTATATATAAGGAGCTCTGGGGGTCTAGAAGGAATAACTTTAATGTGAATAAAATATCCCTTTTAAATTTGAACAAACTTTAGTGTAAAGGCGTTGTTGACAAATTGTAGGTAGAGGCTTCTAGGCTTCTTTTGAACTTCATACCCTCACTGTTCACATTCTGCAGGGATTGCGTGAATTTATAAAAATACCCAGTGTGCAGTGTGTACTGACCAGAGCAGGAAACTAACACAATTTTAGACTTATCATATCATAAGCAGTACTGGACTAATAGTGGGATAGTGTTAAGAATTGGTAAAATGCAACAAAGTAGTAGGACACGTCAGAAAGAATTGCTACAATGTCCAAGCAAGTCAAGAAGGAATGCTGGCCAAACTCTATGGATTTTAAATTACCAAAAGCCTGATTTAAACTATTCGTCTGGACCATTGGTGACTTTTCAAGACATAAGTGAGTATGAAAGAATCTGATCGAAGGTAGATATCTGTTTAATAATTGATTTGCTGTTGGATTCTTTTAATTCATGTTGGGTGTTTGAAATTCAAGGTGTGGGTAGTTGAAGTGTCATGCATGCATCGACAGATTTACATCCCATCGCTGGAAGCCCATATTAGGCAACAGTTCCTAGAAGATATTAATTAGTGATTTGTCATTTTAGGTTTTGGAATGTTTGTCCAAGAAGACAACCTTCATAGATCAACAATGAACTTCCAGTCTTTTGGAAAATGTTCGGAAATCCCTAATGTATGGTCAGGTCACCTCAGATCTCTCCTGTAAAATTATAAAAAGTGGTTCCAACAATAATGAAATGAGATGAGATGAGATGGAGTGGCATGTTGGAAACAGTTTCATTTGTATTACTTATTATTCTGAAAACTTCTATTTATAGCAGAAAATGGAATGAGATTAAAACGTGAGACAAGGTACAAGGGATAAGTATAAAACAAAAATTTGGAGGCAACACCTGTCATAATATCATCTTTGAATCAAATAAAGCTGGAGAGACAGCAAAAATAGTGTCTTATCTGATAAACAAATGAAATAAAATATTGTAGGTAAGCTCATCTGAAAGGGTTGTGACAGTCACAACTCCTATAAAAGCATTTGAAGGCTGCTACAGGACCACCAATAAAATACCATGCAGAAAATGAGGAATACGATGGTTCAGAGTCCGCGCTGACCAAGGTTCAGAAGGTGTAGTCACACACGAGGATAAAGCATAAATTTGGTTTATTGTGTCAACGCGTTTCAAGATTTCCAAACCTCTTCAACAGGACCAAACCATAATGATCATTGTGGTTTAGTCCTGATGACGAGATTTGGAAAACTTGAAACCGCGACACTTGATCGAGTAACGAACATACCCGAGCATCCCGATGCTCAATCGAATATCGAGCAGTGACAATATACTGTATATAGTGGGGAAAATAAGTGTTTTATAAACTACCGATTTTACAAGTTTTCCCACCTACAAAGAATGGAGAGGTCTGTAATTATTTTTTGTAGGTACACTTCAACTGTGAGAGACAGAATCTAAAAGTAAACATGGTATGATTTTTAAATTAAAATTAAATAAAATTGCATTTTATTGCATGAAATAATTATTTGATCACCTATCAACCACCTGTCTGATGTCGTTACCTGTATAAAAGACACCTTTCCATAAACTCAATCAATCACACTCCAACCTATCCACCATGGCCAAGAACAAAAATCGTCAGTGTATCAAATACTTATTTTCCCCACTGTAAAATAAATAAATATATACACACAAATATACCAGGTGACCCCGTTTCTCTTAGTTACCAGTGATGTCTCATAATAACTGTATGTAACCAGTAATCAAGAGAACTGAAGTATGCTAATATGCAGTGATCACCCAATATACACAATACACCAATAGTATACAAAAATATACATATAAGTTTTATTCATATCAATGCATATAACAACGTCACAGACACATCAAATTCGTTAAAACACAAGTAAAAATACAGTGGACTTAACCACTAGTAGAAAGCCCATCTACTTCAGAGACCATCCCAAGACATGATCACAGTGAATCAAATACATGATGAAAAAATTAATTATATAATCTAAATGCAGGCTATCCCTGGTGATCAATATTGCACAAAAAATATTACTAAAAATGGCTAATAGCCATCAGAAATGCACCATAGCTAAAGTGACCTGTGCACAGTATATATAAAGGGAATGGGGGATTAGATTCTTATATCCAGATATTGGATTATTATATTGCTCAGAAATACCAAATCGGCAAAAATAGAAGCATAGCATTAATCCAGTTAATCCATAAAACAAGAAGAGGAAAAATAATACCAGAAAACAATAACACCATTCAAGTTACTAGTGCCCCTGCTAAAATGTAATAGCAATACGACCAATATTTCATAAATGCGGGAAGAAGCCACTGGTTAATGGGCTTTTGGCCTAGTCATCTAACCTGCATGGTCTCTCGCTGACTTTTAAATGGTTGTTTTCTCTAAAGCGCTGTAGCGGTTCAGAGTAAAACATACTGAATCTGGCTGAAATTCTTGTTGCCTATGGTTCGGACAGCATGAATCAGTTGACAGGTTCCTTTTGAGAACAACACTATAAATATTTGAATTCCTCTACTATTCACATTGATGTTCAAAATGGGTATGGGGGTCAGAGTGAAGTCTGCTCTATTTATCTGCCAAAGACTTCTCAAGGTGTCAAGGGAAATTATGGCAAAATAAGGATGATGGTCCATTTACAGGTATATCTTTACTATTAACCCCTTCCTGGAATGTAACATACATGTATTGTTTGTCACACGTTAAGTGTAGGTTCGAAGCTGAGCCCACTTCAGCCAGCACTTGCCATTAATAGTGTCAATATATATATATTTTTTACAACATTCTACAGCGGATTTTTTCTTACCACTGAATTTTTTTTCATAGAACTTTCATAGAACTTGAAGAATCATGTTGCCAGGTAATTTTCACACAATAAATACTATAAGAACTTTTTTTTCAGTACATTATATGGTAAAATAAATGCAGTCATTCTAAAAAAATTTAGCCCTCATACAACTATATTGACACAAGATTAAATGGAATCTGTTACCAGCTTTTTGCTATGTAATCTGAGAGCAGCATAATGTAGAAACAGAGTGCCGTATTACAGCGATGAGTCACTTACTGGGTTGTGTTTTGCTGTTTCAATATAATCAGTATTTTACCAGCAGATTATCGTTACATGACAACTTGGCACATTCAGGGTAGTCCAACCCCGCCCCCAGCACTGATTAGCAGCTCCCTGTCACTATACAATGTACACAGAATGCTGTGGTATGGGTGGAGTTATACACAGCTCAACAACTGAACTCGGCTAGATCTGCAGCACTCCTTCATAACTGCTACACACAGTAAACAAAGTGATACATCGCTGAAATCAGGGTGTTTGTCCCAATCTCATGGTGCTGTTAGATAACATAGCAAAAACCTGCAAACGGATTCCCTTTAAATAACTTATGGATCTTAGAAGAGGGGAAGAAAAACTGGGAGGGGTAAACGAAAATGCAAAAACTAACTAAAGATGGATTGCCCTCCTTTTGAACCCCACTACAAAAGCAAAATAGAAAATCTTTTAAGGCTTATGAAATTGATAAATACTATGAGATCACTCTAAGCAGTAAATGTTGGCCACTTTATGGCTTGTGGTTGTTTTCTCCAGACACGTATAATGGAAGCACCATTGTAAGTAGTATAGGCTGTTCAGGGATAAATATAGGACAGTTGCCTTATTTTACATTGGCATATCATATAATAATATAGCCCCACATTTCTTTACTCATCTTATTCATTGGTCTAACTAAGATCAGCAGAGTTGCAGTTTGAACGCTGAGAATTATTATTCCTCATCACTTATGTGTGATGCCATCTCTTTGACATGAGTACTTGAGTTACAGTATATTGCCAACATAACATCAGAGACTGTTCATTATATGTCAGCTCAAATGCAAATGAGAAAATACTCTAGATGTTAGTATGTCAATCTGAAGCATGAAGGACAAAGCAATTTGGAGTGGAAAACACTTAAAATGTCAAAGACAATATGTAGAATTTCAATAATAACCGAATAACTGAATTTTATATAGAAAACACTAAAATATTGAGCTCTTGATGCTCTATAAGATATATATGAGATATGAGACATGAGAAATAACATAGTTACATGTTTACAGGAAAAGAATGATGACATTGTAGTGACAGTATGTGTATATAGTGACATTAATGGTTCCAACTTGTAGACACATTAATGTAAATCAATATTGTTTCTTTGTTGTCTGGTCTGAAATGTGACAAGGAAAACACATACAGCATCAGGTTAAACATGAAGAGATCTGGAGTGATGGTTTCAATTGGTACCATATGCCCTATGGATGAAAGAAAAGGAGTATCTAACTGCTTATAGAAAGTCATTAAAAGAGTCACTGCACTTTGCCAAAATGACATAGAAAAAACACAATCCTGAGAAATGTTCTTCAGACAGATGCAACTAAATTAGAACTCTTTGGCAATGCATGCCAGCATCATGTTTATAGACAGGGAAATTAAGTCTATAAAGAAAAGTGCACCATACCTTCAGTGAAACATGTTGGAGGATAAATGGTGTACAGCTCCTTTGTTGCCTCTTAGACTGGAGGCCTTGGATATGTTCAAGGAAGAACGGAATCAATGAATTATCATTACTTACAGCACATGTTGTAGTAAAAAGTTAAGGAAAACTAGGTTTGAGTAAAAAATGGGGTCTTATAGCAGGATAAAGATCTAGAACAAACAAACACCCAAAAAGTATACAAGAAGGTTTGTGAAGGGAAAACTTGCTGTAAACTCTTCAATAAAGAGCTATGATCTCAATCAACTGATATCTGCTATTTGGAAACTGAGCCAGGAAGAGAGTTAAAAACTACCAGCAGATATGAGCAAGAATCTCAAAGATGGCCACAAAAAAAAAATTTTGGAGGCGGACATTGTTGCCTTTAATCCTTATCTTTATCATATACTATATTTTTTCTTCTTTGCTGCCAAAATTTTCTGAATCGTAAAGGGCCATGAAAAAGTAAAAAACCTCACGGTTCACCTCGCTGACCCTTCTGCTTATCACGTTACCTGTCTGGTCCTCGTAGGATCTTTTTGATTGCAGTCGTGAGTGCTGAAATTCATGCACAAGGGCACACATCATGACAGGTATTTCAGTGCTAATTGCTACAGTTAGAAGATGAACAGGTGGATTTGATTTTCACCTGATCAGCTCATCTCTAGTGTCAATAATGTTGACCACAACACAACAGTAATGATTATACCTGAACAAAGTTAACTACATAAATAGAGTACCAGAACCAGCCTAAGTCAATAAGAATAGTACCAGAACTAAGCTCATTAGAAATATACTACAATAGGGGCAAGGGATAAATGCCATACTTAGGCACAAATAATACAATACAAGCTAAGGCCTCCACAACAATTATGTGATAAACAGTGTAACTTGAATTATAATTGATTGATTCACATTTAGCAGACTCAAGAGAACTAACTTGTAAGACTGGCAGCTATCTTTCTTACTCTACTATAAACATACGATCTCTCTATGACTAACAGCTTTTTGAATACATAGTCAAGTAAGTAGCCTGTCAGTCAAGCTGAGAAAAATAGGCATGGGTGGATAATAAAGCTAAGGATGCCGGGACTTAGGAAATGTTTTGACACTCCCAAAGCACTTAAGCCTAATTTATGATTTTTAAGTCATGAAGCAAAAAATTGTATATCTAAATGTGTGGATGACATTATATCTAAGAGAGCAATATGATTACAGAAAAATGTAGGGGGCGGGGAGGCGAGGGATTGTGGGTAGCATGGTGGCTCAGTGGTTAGCAATGCAGCCTTGCAGCGCTGGGGTCCTGGATTCAAATCCCACCAAGGACAATATTTACAAGGAGTTTGTATGTTCTCCTAGTGTTTGTGTGGGTTTCCTCTGGGTTCTCCAGTTTCCTCCCACACTCCAAAGACATACTGATAGGGAATGTAGATTGTGAGCCCCAATGGGGACAGTGCCCATAATGTCTGTTAATTGTCTGAATTGTAAAGCGCTGTGGAATATGTTGGCACTATATAAATAAAAAGATTATTATTATTATTGTGCTGACAGATTCTCTTTAACCACTTTAAGACCTATGATGAACATTTTTATCAACTTTTATTAAGTCAATAAGGAGTATAACCAAATGGCTAAGGAGCTGAGCCGGCTTTATACCAGACAGATGAAGACTGTGTTACAGAGCCGGCATCTGCTTGTAACTGCAGTGACCTTAGGTTGCTTCAGTTCCGGCAATTTAACCATACAGTACAGACCAAAAGTTTGGACACACCTTCTCATTTAAAGATTTTTCTGTATTTTCATGACTATGAAAATTGTACATTCACACTGAAGGCATCAAAACTATGAATTAACACATGTGGAATTATATACTAAACAAAAAAGTGTGAAACAACTGAAAATATGTCTTATATTCTAGGTTCTTCAAAGTAGCCACCTTTTGATTTGATGACTGCTTTGCATACTCTTGGCATTCTCTTGATGAGCTTCAAGAGGTATTCACCGGAAATGGTCTTCCAACAATCTTGAAGGAGTTCCCAGAGATGCTTAGCACTTGTTGGCCCTTTTGCCTTCACTCGGCGGTCCAGCTCACCCCAAACCATCTCGATTGGGTTCAGGTCTGGTGACTGTGGAGGCCAGGTCATCTGGTGTAGAACCCCATCACTCTCCTTCTTGTTCAAATAGCCCTTACACAGCCTGGAGGTGTGTTTGGGGTCATTGTCCCGTTGAAAAATAAATGATGGTCCAACTAAACGCAAACCGGATGGAATAGCATGCCGCTGCAAGATGCTGTGGTAGACATGCTGGTTCAGTATGCTTCAATTTTGAATAAATTCCCAACAGTGTCACCAGAAAAGCACCCCCACACCATCACACCTCCTCCTCCATGCTTCATGGTGGGAACCAGGCATGTGGAGTCCATCCGTTCACCTTTTCTGAGTCGCACAAAGACACGGTGGTTGGAACCAAAGATCTCAAATTTGGACTCATCAGACCAAAGCACAGATTTCCACTGGTCTAATGTCCATTCATTGTGTTTTTTAGCCCAAACAAGTCTCTTCTGCTTGTTGCCTGTCCTTAGCAGTGGTTTCCTATCAGCTATTTTACTATGAAGGCCTGCTGCACAAAGTTTCCTCTTAACAGTTGTTGAAGAGATGTGTCTGCTGCTAGAACTCTGTGTGGCATTGACCTGGTCTCTAATCTGAGCTGCTGTTAACCTGCGATTTTTGAGGCTGGTGACTCGGATAAACTTATCCTCAGAAGCAGAGGTGACTCTTGGTCTTCCTTTCCTGGGGCAGTCCTCATGTGAGCCAGTTTCTTTGTAGCGCTTGATGGTTTTTGCAACTGCACTTGGGGACACTTTCAAAGTTTTCCCAATTTTTCGCACTGACTGACCTTCATTTCTTAAAGTAATGATGGCCACTCGTTTTTCTTTACTTAGCTGCTTTTTTCTTGCCATAATACAAATTATAACAGTCTATTCAGTAGGACTATCAGTTGTGTATCCACCAGACTTCTGCACAACACAACTGATGGTCCCAACCCCATTTATAAGGCAAGAAATCCCACTTATTAAACCTGATAGGGCACACCTGTGAAGTGAAAACCATTTCCAGTGACTAACTCTTGAAGCTCATCAAGAGAATGCCAAGAGTGTGCAAGGCAGTCATCAAAGCAAAAGGTGGCTACCTTGAAGAACCTAGAATATAAGACATATTTTCAGTTGTTTCACACTTTTTTGTTAAGCATATAATTCCACATGTGTTAATTCATAGTTTTGATGCCTAAGAGATAAAGTCCGATTTAAATAGGACAATATTCATACAGGTGGACACCACCAGTTGCACTACCAATCAAATGGGAAAAGGGAAGAGGGGGAAAGGAAGGGGTGTGAATAAAAATTAACCTTTATTAATTTGTTATAAAATATCATAAAATGTGACAAAAACCATACATCCTGTAAGGATGTATATAGGGTCACAGCTAAAGATGCCGTGACCCTGTAAATCCTGGAAAATATAGGACAGCACATAGTTATATATTTCCACAACCAGGGTCCCTTAAATTAGAAGGTTGGGTGGTATATCAAACTAGGGTTCTAAATGTACCTATCCCAAGTGTATGTATACTCTAATTGGTGACATCTACCGTGTTTAGCGCAGAGTGCTGTGTATTTTTAGCACCTGCTGCAATCCTATACACAGGTCAGATTCCCCATGTATCGCTAACATGCAGAGTCTCTGTTGGATATGGCGATATGTCAGAGGTTGTCATATAATTATTAAAGGTCACTCCTGTATGGTGTGCGATCATATATGTCAAAGGTGCAGAGTTAAGATCTGGATCACCACTGTGATCACACAGGTCAGGTTATTTGACCTGAACACTTAAGTGGATTACTATCCATCCACACCTTACCATCTGACAGGGAGCAGTGCGGTCTCCCAGACCGATCGCGTGCACGTGGTGCCCACGTGGTCTGTGTGGCAGGAGAGAGCAAGGCTCCGGGGAGATGCTATCGCGTTCTTCTTGTCATGTCAGCTGATGTATCAGAGGCATGAGAGGCACAGAGGGACAGGACTAAGAACACCTGGTTGTGCTGTCACATATGTTTCCACAGGACCATTTGTCCCTGACGCGCGTTCTAAGGGCATCTAATTTAAGGGACCCTGGTTGTGGAAATATATAACTTTGTGCTGTCCTATATTTTCCAGGATTTACAGGGTCACAGCAATTCAATCTCCATCTTTAGCTGTGACCCTATATACATCCTTACAGGATGTATGGTTTTTGTCACATTTTATGATATTTTATAACAGATTTATGAAGGTTAATTTTTATTCACACCCGCTCCTTTCCCCCTCTTCCCTTTTCCCATTTGATTGGTAGTTTTGATGCCTTCAGTGTGAATGTACAATTTTCATAGTCATGAAAATACAGAAAAATCTTTAAATGAGAAGGTGTGTCCAAACTTTTGGTCTGTTCTGTATATATGCCACAGGCAATCTAAGACAACAGCATTTAAATAACGTCACTGCCAGTGCATATGTTCACTGGCTTCCATCGGCACCCCGCAACGCAATTGCAGAGCATTAATGAATTATCATGGCAGCTGAAGTTCTAAGAATAAAACTTTAAATATTATATTAAAAAAATATCATAAAATATATCAAAAAAATTTGAATTCCCCCCTACCTTTTTTCGATTTATATTAAGGAAATTTTAAAAAAACATAATTGTTATCGTCGAGTCCAAAAAAGTATAATTGAGTTTTCGATATGTGTCCATCCTCTCAGACTCTGCTTCTATTGTTGGGCCACATCATGTCTTTATCACATGTTTTGGGCTATGCCGGGACTTGTGGTACTGCCCTGGCTAGAAGCTCTGGGGTTAAACCTTTGCTTTTAGAATCCTGCCTAGAGATGAGCGTTGTTCGACTCGAACTGTTCACCAATCTCAAATTCGAGCTGTTTTGGGCGGTGTTCGAGCCGTTCAGCGAACACGAACGATTTGAGAAAAATTCGGCTGTTCGAGGTTATGTTCGATAACTGTTCGTGCACCAAAATCATAACTGGATTTTTTCTCAGTAATGATGAAAATTAATGTTAATACGCAGTTTGAGTGTACAGCGGGGTGGGGGGAGGGGCAGGGGATGGATCTCTGCAGGAATAATGAAGATCTCCATTTTTTTTCTCTTTCCCGCATTTACAGTGGGGAGGTGCAATCTGTCAGCCTATCAGCAGCGCACACACGGAGCGAAGTGCTTTTTTTCACACAAGCAAGGGCATGTGTCATTGGCAGTGTATGTCACATGTCCTTGCCCTATAAGACCAAGCCATTTTCCCCGTCGCCACAATTTTCTCCCTGCTGCAGCTGCATGTTAGACGGCACCGCTGTTGCTGTGTGCGCTATACCTTGTTAATTTCAAGCCAATTTTCGCACAAATCTACAGATAGCTTGGGAGTAGGGAATAGTTGTGATTGCAGTCCTTTTAAGGACTAGGTTACAGCATTTCCTACGACTTTTATCAGGCAGGTCTGTGCTCTTAAATAGATAGATTGTGGGAGTAAAGACTAATTGTAATTGCAGTCCTTTTCAGGACTAGGTTACATCAGTTCCTATCAGTTTTTGCCAGGCAGGTCTGTGCCAGTGCTGTGCAAGTTTTTTTCACAGCATTTGGCTGAATCTAGCAAAGCTAATCCTTTTTGGCCTATGGCAGAGTGTGTTAGTCAGTGGAGTAGTCTATCTGTGTTGCAAGATATACCACCTGTGTATAGAATACCAATTTTTTTACTGCACCTAGTGAAGTAAAATCTTTTGGGCATAGCATAATTCTATTAGTCCATCTATACTGACCTCCATCAGGTTGCAAATTGAATATAATTTTTTTCTGCATCTAGCTCTGAAAAAATATTTGGGCTTCTAGCAGTGTGTGGGACTTGTTCTATTAGTCCATCTATACTGACCTCCATCAGGTTGCAAACTGAATATAATTTTTTTCTGCATCTAGCTCTGAAAAAATATTTGGCCTTCTAGCAGTGTGTGGGACTTGTTCTATTAGTCCATCTATACCGACCTCATTCACGCTGCAAATTCAAAATAATTTTTTGTCTGCATCTAGCTCTGAAAAAATATTTGGGCTTCTAGCAGTGTGTGGGACTTTCTCTATTAGTCCATCTATACTGACCTCCATCAGGTTGCAAATTAAAAATAATTTTTATCTGCATATAGCACTGAAAAAATATTTGGCCTTCTAGCAGTGTGTGGGACTTTCTCTATTAGTCCATCTATACTGACCTCCATCAGGTTGCAAATTAAAAATAATTTTTTGTCTGCATCTAGCTCTGAAAAAATATTTGGCCTTCTAGCAGTGTGTGGGACTTTCTCTATTAGTCCATCTATACTGACCTCCATCAGGTTGCAAATTCAAAATAATGTTTTGTCTGCATCTAGCTCTGAAAAAAGATTTGGCCTTCTAGCAGTGTGTGGGACTTTCTCTATTAGTCCATCTATACTGACCTCCATCAGGTTGCAAATTAAAAATAATTTTTATCTGCATCTAGCTCTGAAAAAATATTTGGCCTTCTAGCAGTGTGTGGGACTTTCTCTATTAGTCCATCTATACTGACCTCCATCAGGTTGCAAATTCAAAATAATTTTTTGTCTGCATCTAGCACTGAAAAAATATTTGGCCTTCTAGCAGTGTGTGGGACTTTCTCTATTAGTCCATCTATACTGACCTCCATCAGGTTGCAAATTCAAAATAATTTTTTGTCTGCATCTAGCTCTGAAAAAAGATTTGGCCTTCTAGCAGTGTGTGGGACTTTCTCTATTAGTCCATCTATACTGACCTCCATCAGGTTGCAAATTAAAAATAATTTTTATCTGCATCTAGCTCTGAAAAAATATTTGGCCTTCTAGCAGTGTGTGGGACTTTCTCTATTAGTCCATCTATACTGACCTCCATCAGGCTGCAAATTAAAAAAAATTTTTTATCTGCATCTACCTCTGAAAAAATATTTGGCCTTCTAGCTGTGTGTGGGACTTGTTCTATTAGTCCATCTATTCTGACCTCCATCAGGTTGCAAACTGAATATAATATTTTTCTGCATCTAGCTCTGAAAAAATATTTGGCCTTCTAGCAGTGTTTGGGACTTTCTCTATTAGTCCATCTATACTGACCTCCATCAGGTTGCAAATTAAAAATAATTTATATCTGCATCTAGCTCTGAAAAAATATTTGGCCTTCTAGCAGTGTGTGGGACTTTCTCTATTAGTCCATCTATACTGACCTCCATCAGGTTGCAAATTAAAAATAATTTTTTGTCTGCATCTAGCTCTTAAAAAATATTTGGCCTTCTAGCAGTGTGTGGGACTTTCTCTATTAGTCCATCTATACTGACCTCCATCAGGTTGCAAACTGAATATATTTTTTTTCTGCATCTACCTCTGAAAAAATATTGGGCTTCTAGCTGTGTGTGGGACTTGTTCTATTAATCCATCTATACAGACCTCCATCAGGTTGCAAACTGAATATAATTTTTTTCTGCATCTACCTCTGAAAAAATATTTGGGCTCCTAGCTGTGTGTGGGACTTGTTCTATTAGTCCATCTATACTGACCTCCATCAGGTTGCAAACTGAATATAATTTTTTTCTGCATCTAGCTCTGAAAAAATTTTTGGCCTTCTAGCAGTGTGTGGGACTTTCTCTATTAGTCCATTTATACTGACCTCCATCAGGTTGCAAATTAAAAATAATTTTTATCTGCATCTAGCTCTGAAAAAATATTTGGCCTTCTAGCAGTGTGTGGGACTTTCTCTATTAGTCCATCTATACTGACCTCCATCAGGTTGCAAATTCAAAATAATTTTTTGTCTGCATCTAGCTCTGAAAAAAGATTTGGCCTTCTAGCAGTGTGTTGGACTTTCTCTATTAGTCCATCTATACTGACCTCCATCAGGTTGCAAATTCAAAATAATTTTTTGTCTGCATCTAGCACTGAAAAAATATTTGGCCTTCTAGCAGTGTGTGGGACTTTCTCTATTAGTCCATCTATACTGACCTCCATCAGGTTGCAAATTCAAAATAATTTTTTGTCTGCATCTAGCTCTGAAAAAAGATTTGGCCTTCTAGCAGTGTGTTGGACTTTCTCTATTAGTCCATCTATACTGACCTCCATCAGGCTGCAAATTAAAAATAATTTTTATCTGCATCTACCTCTGAAAAAATATTTGGCCTTCTAGCTGTGTGTGGGACTTGTTCTATTAGTTCATCTATACTGACCTCCATCAGGTTGCAAACTGAATATAATTTTTTTCTGCATCTAGCTCTGAAAAAATATTTGGCCTTCTAGCAGTGTGTGGGACTTTCTCTATTAGTCCATCTATACTGACCTCCATCAGGTTGCAAATTAAAAATAATTTATATCTGCATCTAGCTCTGAAAAAATGTTTGGCCTTCTAGCAGTGTGTGGGACTTTCTCTATTAGTCCATCTATACTGACCTCCATCAGGTTGCAAATTAAAAATAATTTTTTGTCTGCATCTAGTTCTGAAAAAATATTTGGCCTTCTAGCAGTGTGTGGGACTTTCTCTATTAGTCCATCTATACTGACCTCCATCAGATTGCAAACTGAATATATTTTTTTTCTGCATCTACCTCTGAAAAAATATTGGGCTTCTAGCTGTGTGTGGGACTTGTTCTATTAATCCATCTATACAGACCTCCATCAGGTTGCAAACTGAATATAATTTTTTTCTGCATCTACCTCTGAAAAAATATTTGGGCTTCTAGCTGTGTGTGGGACTTGTTCTATTAATCCATCTATACAGACCTCCATCAGGTTGCAAACTGAATATAATTTTTTTCTGCATCTACCTCTGAAAAAATATTTTGGCTTCTAGCTGTGTGTGGGACTTGTTCTATTAGTCCATCTATACTGACCTCCATCAGTTTGCAAACTGAATATAATTTTTTTCTGCATCTAGCTCTGAAAAAATATTTGGGCTTCTAGCAGTGTTTGGGACTTTCTCTATTAGTCCATCTATACTGACCTCCATCAGGTTGCAAACTGAATATATTTTTTTTCTGCATCTACCTCTGAAAAAATATTTGGGCTTCTAGCTGTGTGTAGGACTTGTTCTATTAGTCCATCTATACTGACCTCCATCAGGTTGCAAACTGAATACAATTTTTTTCTGCATCTACCTCTGAAAAAATATTTGGGCTTCTAGCTGTGTGTGGGACTTGTTCTATTAGTCCATCTATACTGACCTCCATCAGGTTGCAAATTGAATATAATTTTTTTCTGCATCTAACCCAGCCAATAGTTTTGGCCTAATACCACAGTTTGGCCACTCAGCTCTGCTCGGTTCCCATCCATTGATTTTTTGTGCAAACAACTCCAGAGTTGTGAATTAGTTAACCACCAAAATGAGTGGAAAAAGGCCTGCTGCTGGTGGAAAGGGGAATAGGCGTGTTGGGAAGGGGAAAAAAGGTTGAGTCCGTGGGGTAGGTGTTAAATCAACAGTAACATCTGCAGAAGAAAGACCATCTTCCAGCCAAACTAAAATGTCTACTTCTTTTAGCGGACAATGTGATAAGATCCCTTTCTTACGGCCACGCCAATCGCTACAAATTTCAGATGAGGCACAAAAACAGCAGGTGCTTCAATGGATATCAAGTGCTCCTTTAAGTGGGCTCTCCTCCACATCAACTTCAACATCACAAATACTCCAGTCCTCAAAGGTATCACCCCAATCGCACTTGCTTCCTCACAGCTCCCAAATCTCCAGCTGCCCATTTGAGTATGAGGTAGAACAGATGGTTGAGTCTGCAGAGCTGTTTACTCATACTATAGCCTGGGAATCAGAGGTCGACTACAGCGCTTCTGTGAATCCAGATGAGGAAATGATCTGCACTGATGCCCAGAATCTTTATGAGTCGGATCCAGTACCAGACGCAGAAGGTTCTGACCATAATGTAGACCCTCATTCCCAAACTGTAACTCCTGTTGGTGGAGACAATGAGGAAGACGATGATGAGAGTCAAATACCTGATTGGAGCGACAACTTTAGTTTTTTGTCAGGGCAGGAACAGGTTGGCTCTGAGGACGACGGGTGTGATAACGCACAGGGTGATGATGATGAGGCTGGAGATCCCACTTACTGTCAACCCACAGTCAGCCAAGAGATGAGGTCAGCAGAGGAGGTGGAGGAAGATGCTAGTGATGACGAGGTCAGGTTGCGCCTTCCTGGACAGAGACGTAGTACTGGAAGCACGTCAACAACTGCATCCTCAAACACAACTCTGCCTCTCACCACAAGTCGTGGTGGCTCTTCAGGTCGCATGGGTGCTAAGCCTTGCATAGCCTGGGCATTTTTTCAGATCGATAAAGATGACCCAACTCGTGTTATCTGTAACATTTGTCAGCAAAAGCTAAGTAGAGGCCAAAAAATACATAGTTTGAGTACTTCATGCATGAACCGGCACATGGACATGAAGCATAAGTTGCAGTGGGAAGCTCAGTGTGCTACAATGCGGCCTAGCCGGCCGGGCCAACCACCGTCTGCCATATCTTGTGCATCCGCGGCCTCTTCATCCTCTGTGACTGGGGGGACAGCAGTCACACCTGTTTTGGGGCGCAGACCTGCCACCTCTTTACCCGCAACAGCCAGCGTGATTGGCAGGTCATCATTTTCTTTGGAGGTGGTAACACCAGCTGGTGTTGAGCGCTGTCCGACATCGATAGCACCACCTTTGGATCAAGGCAACCTAACATGTCCGCCTGCATCTTCCTCACAGACCGGCAGTTTGCCGTGGACACCCTTATCAACCCCGTCTAAGCACAACAGCCAGCCCTCGGTCCCTCAGATGTGGACAAGTAAAAGACCATTTCCTCCTAGCCATGAGAAAGCTAAGAGGTTGAATTTCACCATCTGCAAGCTCTTGGCTACAGAAATGCTGCCTTTCCGCCTGGTGGACACAGAGGATTTTCGAGACCTTATGTCGTCGCAGTGCCCCAGTACCAGATGCCCAGTCGGCACTACTTCTCAAAGAAAGGTGTGCCTGCGCTCCACCAGCATGTCGCACACAACATCACCGCTTCTTTGAGAAACTCTGTGTGTGACAGGGTGCATTTCACCACAGACACTTGGACGAGTAGGCATGGACAGGGGTGTTACATGTCGCTGACTGGGCACTGGGTAACTATGGTGACAGCAGGACAAGGGGCTGCTGTCCAAGTCTTGCCGTCCCCACGAGTTGTGCGTCAATCCTCTTTATGTCAAAGTTCCTCCACTGCTTCTGCCTCCTCAACCTCCTCTCGGTCTTCCACCTGCACCCAAAGCCTGTCTGGTCATGCCACAAGCTTTCTAACTGCGCAGAAGGGATCCTGCACACCTCCTTACTATGCTGGCAGTAGGGCTCAACGTCATCAGGCGGTTTTAAATTTGAAATGTCTGGGAAATGTGAGTCACACAGCTGAGGAGTTGTGGTCAGCTCTGGAGAACCAATTTCATGAATGGTTGTCTCCACTGGACCTGAAACCAGGGAAGGCCGTGTGCGACAATGCTGCAAACCTGGGTGCGGCCCTTCGCCGGGGCAATGTCACACACGTGCCTTGTATGGCTCACGTGTTGAACCTGGTTGTCCAGCAATTTTTAGCCCACTATCCCAGACTAGATGGCCTTCTGCAGAGGGCACAATCGCTGTGTGCTCACTTCCGCCGTTCGCATCCCGCAGCTCAGCGACTTACATCTCTACAGAAGTCGTTGGGCCTGCCACTTCACCGGCTAAAATGCGATGTGCCTACCCGGTGGAATTCAACTCTGCACATGTTGCAGCGACTGTGGCAGCACCGACAAGCCCTGGTGCAATACGTTCTGACGTATAGCCTGGGCCAACGAGATCCAGAGGTGGGGCAGATCACGCTGGAGGAGTGGTCTCAGATCAGGGACCTATGCACCCTTCTGCACAGTTTTGAAATGGCGACGAAGATGTTTAGTGCTGACGATGCCATTATCAGCATGACTATTCCGGTGATTTACATGCTGGAGCACATGTTAAACAGAATTCGGAGTCAGGTGGTGGCACAAGAGGAGGTGGAGGAAGTAGAGGAGGAGGAGTTGTATGCGGAAGGGCTAACATCTGCAAGGTCCAGACGGTCGGCAGCACCAAGGCGGCAGGCATGTGAGGGTGGGGGAGATGGTTTTACCAGGGCGCATGGTAGCAGCCAAACTAGTGAGGAAGGTGCAGTAGCCCAGGAAGAAGTGGAGAACGAACTGATGGAAGACTCATCAGATGAGGGAGACCTTAATCACATTTCTGTTGTGCGAGGTTGGGGGGAGAGGACAGAGGAAGGAAGCATGATTGCTACCTCGCCACCAACACAACAGGGACTTGGTGCTCCTGGATGCGCAACACACATGAGTGCCTTCTTGCTGCACTACCTGCAACATGACCCTCGAATTGTGAGAATTAGAAATAATCCTGACTACTGGGTTGCCACACTGTTAGATCCCCGGTACAAAAGTAAATTTGCAGAAATTATTCCTGCCATAGAAAGGGATGCACGCATGCAGGAGTATCAGCAGAGACTGTTGCAGAATCTTACATGTGCTTTTCCACAAAACACCAGTGGTGCATGTAGTGAATCTCACAGTTCCAACTTGCCAAACGTGGGACCGTCAAGTGTTCAGCACTCAAACCGTAACAGAACCACAGTATCTGCTGGTAACATCAATTTTGCGGAATCATTTCACCACTTTTTTAGCCCATCCTTTGCAAGGCCACAGGAGACAAGAAGTCTGACACATAGTCAATGCCTAGAGACGATGGTACAGGAGTATCTCCAAGTAAACATTGAAGCCATGACTGTGTCACTGGACCCTTGCTCTTTTTGGGCTTCCAATCTGGATAAATGGCCGGAGCTAGCGACTTACGCCTTGGAGATATTGTCATGCCCCGCAGCCAGCGTTCTGTCTGAACGTGTGTTCAGCGCTGCTGGTGGTGTGCTGACAGATAAGCGCACGCGGCTCTCCACTGATAATGTAGACAGACTCACGTTCATAAAGGTGAACAAATCATGGATCCGAAACGACTTTTCTACCCCTGTGTCATCCTGGGGAGAGTAAAAGCTTGATGATTGGTTAAAATCACCCTACCAACCGTTTTAAGCTTTCAAATTACTAATCATGTTTATTTGTATCTTGACTGGAAAATAATTTGGGCTTTGTAGCAGTGTGCAGCACTGATCCTATTAGGCCATCTATACTAAGCTCCACCAGATTTAAAATTAATAATAATTTTTAGCTGCATCTAGCCCAGAAAATAATTTTGGGGCTCCGAGATGCGCAAGACACATAAGTGCCTTCTTGCTGCACTACCAGCAACATGACCCTCATATTGTCAGAATTCGAAGTAATCATGACTACTGGGTTGCCACACTCTTAGATCCCCCAAACTTTTCGATCAACCTTTTCATTTTAATAAAGTCCAAAAAAATGGTCATTTTTGAAATTATAAGCATTAGCAGGTTATTAGAAACTGAAATCAAACAGTTTTCAACTCAAAACTTTATTCTAGGTGATGTTACATTTTTACATAGGACCCCTTGTTCGAAAGGAGCTTCTGAACTCTCTCGTCCATTGAATTTGTCAGGTTTTGGATGGTTTCTGCTTCAATTGTTTTGCATGAGGACAGAATACCCTCCCAGAGCTGTTGCTTAGATGTGAACTGCCTCCCGCCATCATAGACACTCCTTTTGATGATGCTCCAGAGGTTCTGAATGGGGTAGAGGTCAGGGGAGCATGGGGGTCACACCATAAGTTTGTCCCCTTTTATGCCCATATCAGCCAGAGATGCAGATGTTTTATGTGCAGCATGAGATGGTGCATTATCATGCAAAAAAATGATCTTGCTGTGAAATACACGGTTCTTCTTCTTGAACCATGGCAGGAAGTGCTGTTTGAGAAAATCCACATACATTATGGAGTTCATCTTTAGCGCCTTCAGGGATCCTAAAGGGGCCGACAATCTCTCTCCCCATGATTCCAGCCCAAAACATTACTCCACCTCCTCCTTTTTGGCGCTGTAGCCGTGTTTGCGTGGGGTGTCCATCAACCAGCCATCCTCCACTCCATCCATCTGGACCATCGAGCGCTGCACGGCACTCATCCGTGAACAAAACAGTTTTGAAATCAGTCTTCATGTAATGTTTGGCCCACTGGAGCCGTTTCTGCTTGTGTGAAGTGGATAGAGGAGGTCGACAGGATGGCGTATGCACAGCTGCAAACCTCTGAAGGACCCTGCATCTTGTTGTTCGGGGGACGTTGGAGGCACCAGCAGCTTCAAAAACTTGTCTGCTGCTATGACAAGGCTTTTTTGCCGCTGCTCTTTTAACCTGACGTAATTGCCTGTAGGAAAGAGTCCTCAATTTGCCCTTATCAGCATGCACACGTGTGTACTGTGAATCAGCTACATACTTCTTGATTACCAAGACACTTCATCCTGATCATCGCACAATGTTGATTGTAGTCATGCCTTGACCTAAACACTCCACAATTTGTTGCTTCTCAGCAGCCGACACATCCTTTTTCTTTCCCATTTTGGCAGAAAATGTAGGCTGCTTAATAATGTGAGACAGCCTTCTTAAGTAGTCTTGCCTTTCATTGGACACACCTGCCAAACTAATTAGCACAGGTGTCTGCAATTGCTTACAGTGATATAAAGAGCCCTGACACACATCACCATCAATGAGTTTAACTGACAAACAAATAAATTCTTCCCTTATCACTCCTAAACACTTTTTGGACAATAATTTGGAACACAGTGTACATGTGCTTTTCCACAAAACACCAGTGGTTCACGTAGTGAATCTTACAGTTCTAACTTGCTAACCGTGGTCTGTATGAAGTTGTTCAATAAAGGGCCCAAAATTAAGATAACATAGATGGGAGAGGTCTCTATGAATAGGAATTCCTAAGTATTTGATACCCTGTGAGGGCCAGGCAAAGGGAAAGTTGGACTGGATGGAATCCTATATGGATTTGGGGAGGGAGACATCGAGGGCCTCAGACTTCGCTGCATTGATTTTAAAATTTGACCATGTAACAAAGTGATCTATTTCAGCCATAACAGCATGGATGGATATATGTGATTGAGTGATATATACTAGGACATCATCAGCAAATAGAGAGCACTTGTACTCGGTGCCTCCCACCTCAATCCACCTAATATTGGGGTTATGGCGAATTGATGAGAGCAGGTGCTCCATCACTAGGATGTATAAGAGAGGGGACAGAGGACATCCCTGCCTTGTCCCATTGGTGATTGTGAAAGGTGATGAAAATGTTCTGATGCACCCCCTGGGCCTTGGGACACCCGGAGCCGGACTCTTTTTGGTGGATGCTGGTGGTTGTAGTCTTTGTGGCGGCGACCCAGTTCCATGGCTCAGGGTGGTCAAACCAGTGGCGGAACTATTTATGTGGTTTTGATGTTTAAATGTCCGACTACGCCACCCGTGGATTGCGGTCAGAGTGAACCGCCGCTTCAGGGCAGACCGCTGAGGCTGGTGTTGTGGGTGCAGCAGAGCGTAGCATAACTCCCCACTGGAGGAGTATAGCCTCAGGGCAGTGTATGCGGTGGATGGGGGTGATGGTGCAGGGCAGCAGCAGTAACGACACGGAGTCAGTGATGCAGTCCAGGGCCTTTACTCACAGTTCTTATTATCCAGACCACGTCTGCAGGTAACGGCTGCCCACGTCGTACTGTGCTCACCAGGTGAGGGGCTCAGACAACTCCCAGATAACTTTGGAGCGCTTCACAGGACCCCCTTTGTGTGTCCTTTGTCTGGCCTTTCTTAACAACCCTTCTGTCCGGCTGCCTCGGGCCTCCTCTTGGTAAACTTGGCGCCAGTTTCCCTGACCCTATGTGGTGCCTTCCTAGCGGGTGTAGCGAGGGGCTACGCCACATAAAATGTCACAGCCTCCGGTTTCTAGCTGAGGATCGTTTCCTGCCTCCACTAGTTTCGGGGACCGGTCTCCCCCTTTGGCCTGACCCCTCCACGCAGGTGGATTCGGGCGTGCGGTGGCGACTCGCCTGTCCGCACCCCTGGGATCCCTTCATTCCTCGTTCCTGGAGCCTTCTCCGCTCCTCTTCCTTCCTTCTCCCTCTTCCAGGCCTGGGCCTCTGTTACTAGGCCCGCCTCCGGAGCAGAGCTCATGCAGAGCCCCTGCTCCCTGCCACTTCTGCTCAGACTTCTCTGCACTGAACTGAGATGGTGCCCACCTTTTATACTCCCTTCTCAATGCACCCAGGAACTGCTTCCTCCCTGCTCCTGCACTACAGGGTTCCCCTTCCTCAGTGTTCCCTCCCCCCATTCCAGCCAGGGACAGGGACTGTGGTGCCCATCTCAGAGGCATATTGGTCACCCTGCCCCACGGCAATGTGGTGTAATGCATGCAGGTGTCGGGTCCTGATCCACACTCCATCCTTACCTGAGAGTGAGATATCACACCTCTGGGTGAGGTGCAATACCTCTGTAGCAACCGAGCCCTCAGGGTGCTACAGTTCCATTTATCTTCAGCCTAGGTGACGTACTGTGATACAGGGCCGTGATTTTGGCTATAAAAGGGTCCCCTAGACCCCTACCCCAAGCTTTTTAAGAGAATCATATATGGCGTGCCAGGAGACTCTATGGAATGCTTTCTCAGCATCCAACGAGAGTATCTAATTACAAATTTTTAACTGCATCTAGCCCAGGAAATACTTTGTGCCTAGTAGCAGTGTCTGCTAGTCAGCGGATTATCCCGGCTGTTAAGCAAGCTACACCACCTGTAGTTTGGACACTTAATTTTTTCAAAGGAAATGCTCCGGGACCACGGGATACTCAGTGAAGATCATCAGGAGGCACCCCAAGGCATAGGGGCTGGGACTGGCAGTAGGATGCCTTGCGGTGGACAGCCGAGCTCGATCCTTATAAAAGCTTTTTAACTGCAGCAGCTTTAGTGGACGCTACTGGAGCTGGAATTACGCGGCTGCTGGCATGAGACTTGCCCTCCAATAGATCCTTGTAAATGGATTTAAAGTGTATTCATTCAAATTAGAGAGACAATTTAAATTAAAAAGCTTAGAGCTGCCTCCACCACAGGGGGGCTCGCTCGACCCACCAGCGGACAGGCACCAGTATTGGGAGAGGGGGGCTGGCCGTCAGGGTTCACCGCGGCTCTGGCACAAACCCGGCGACACGGAGGTGGCACGGGCAGGAGCGGACTGAACGTGTCGGCTTCTCACTTTTTGGATTTTAGAAGGGCATGACATGCCTATATCTGTGTCTCCCCCTCCTTTTACTCCTCCACCTCTTTTCTTTTCGCATGACTATATGTACTTGTCACTTTTCCATGTGTTAGTTGTGTCTTCTGAGCAGTTTGTCAGCTTTTGGACACCTTTGAAGGTGTTTTCTATGTGTTTCTATGTGTTTTTGTTTGCCTGCCATTGGTTTTAACGGTGTTCAAAGGTGTTCGACGAACAGTTCGACGAACAGTTCGGCAAGCACACGGGTGTTCGACGAACCGAACCGAACTCGAACACTACGGGGGTGGCTCAACACTAATCCTGCCATTTATCCCTGGCAGGGGCTGCTGGCTATTTAATATTTTTAATGCCTGAGTCTATTATCAGTTTAGACTAGAATCTGGTTCACACCTATCCATCCCTTTTTTGCTAGTAATCTCCTGTTGTTGACCTTGGCCTGTTTTTTGATCCCCTATTAGCTTTATGTTTCTGCCTTTCTGCCTGTATTCTGGACATTCTGATTTTTGAGATGCATTCCCATACCACTCATTGCCACACAGCTCACCTGGCCAGGCTATCATACAATACTAAAAATAGAAAGAAATGACACTAGAATCACCACTTTTTTGGTTGCCGCATTTCACCCAAAAAATGCATTAAAAAGCGATCAAAATAGTATCAAAAAAACAATTTAATTTAAAATGGTGTCAATAAAAACATTAGCTCAGCAGGCAAAAAATAAGAAGCCCTTACTTAGCTCCAAATAAAAAAGTTTTGGTTCTCAGAAACTAGCGTCATGAAGAAAATTTTTATTTTCACAAATTTCAGATTTTTTTTCCACTACTAGAATACCAAAAAAAACTGGACGAGTTAAGTATCGCCATAATTCTACTGACCTTGAGAATCACGTTGCTAAGTCATTTATACTGTATAATAAACGCTGTAAAAACAAAACCCAAAAAGCAATGGCAGAGTTACTTTTTTTAACAATTATCCTTCACTTGGAATTTTTTTCCTGTTTTTCAGTATATAATATGGTAAAATGAATGGTGTCTTTCAAAACTACAAGTCTTCTCACAAAAATCAAGCCCTTCTATGGCTATCTCAAAAAAATAAAAAAGGTAAATGCTCTTGGAGCAAAGGAAGAAAAAAATAAAGTGTAAAAATGAAAAAAAAAGTTTGTATTTTTCTAAAATAAACCATATTTTATTATTTCAGCTGGGATTTTGAGAGTATTTGAATGTTTTTAGAATATTTAGAAATATAATTTTACAATATTTATTAGCCCACTAGAATACTTGAACTTGCAATATTTTGATCACTTAGATAATACACAGCACTATTTATAAAACTAAAATAAACTACACTATCGTTTCAAAAAAAATCTTTTAACATAAGTAATATCTGAAGTTATTAACATGGGAAATCCCAATGACTACAATACCAACAAAACTTAATACAAACTAGTGATTAATAAAAATTAGGTAAATTACATAAAACTCAAGAATAAGAACAATCTACTCCTATCAAAGTACTGACCTTCTTGTATATTAGTAACATACTTTTTATGGCCTCCACACACTATCTGTCCATCCCAGTTGTCCGTCCCAGTTTTCCCCCATATTAAAATCTTCTTCAATTTCAGGTTCATACCAACCATGCACATAATAGCCTCGGTCAGGACTGCACACATACTGGCAGGCGACCAGTCCATGCATTATTTATCCTATATAGTAAATCAAGGCTGCATTATACAATATATGTACAGTACATTCTACCTTTCGTGTCTCCCCCATTTCGTCATAGACTGTAAGCTTGCGAGCAGGGCCCTCACTCTTTTCGATATGAGCTATGTTTATTCTGTATTGTTTGTATAAGTCCCCCCTAAAATTTGTAAAGTGCTGCGGAATATGTTGGCGCTATAAAAATAAAAATTATTATTATTATTATCATCATAAATAAAGAAGAGACAAATAGACCACCGGAGAAAAACGAATCATAAATGTAAGCTGTCTAAAAAATGAACAATGTGATAACTTATGTGTGATAGAGCGGCCGTTTGGTGTCCTCGCACTCCAACACACATTTCACACTGCTTCTTCAGGGAACATGTGTCTGGGCAGGGTATACACTGTAACAGCATATATAAAAAGTATAATGGAACCAATAGAAAAGGAGAGAGTGAGTTAATTAGTGAGAACTTGATCAGTAGATGACACATGCGCCAATTGACAGTCTCTAATATAATTACAACAATGCAGGTCCGGTGCCACCATCACAGGAACTATACATGGGAATGTTCAGGCAAAAAATGACAAAAAAAGGAAGATGGATTTTAATTTTAGAATGGATTTCCACTACAGATGATAAGGCCCAAGACATAATTTTGCTGTGACTGGTGAGGTCCTGGCAATGTCTTGTCTGTCTGATAATGCCACAGTAAAAAATGTTTAAGTAGTAGCATTGTGTAAATGACAAGAAAATGTCTTCAGTGTGAAACCATCAATGGCAATGCCTCTTCTTGAGCAAAATTGTGTTACTATTATTTTAATCACTTATATAGCACCTTTAATCCCACAGCGCTTCACAGACAATATGGGCACTGTCCCCATTGGGGCTCACAATCTAAATTCTCTATCAGTATTTCTTTAGAGTGTGGGAGGAAACTGGAGAACTTGGAGAAAACCCATGCAAACATGTGGAGAACATACAAACTCCTTGCAGATGTTGCCCTTGGTGGGATTTGAACCCAGGACCCCAGCACGGCAAAGCTGCAGTGCTAACCACTGAGCCACCATGCTGCCCATTACTACATAATATTCCTTTCTTCTGACTTTACCTACTGTGTCATTCCATCATTCCTTCTGCAGGCCAATTGACCATCTTCCAACTGAATGGCCAGTTTTTGATTAGTTTCTTATTATCCATAAATAGTCCCAAACATATAATTAGAAATTAACAAAGGGTATATTTTAAAAAATCAAATGGTAGTAAACTAATTTAAGCCATCTCTAAAGAAATCAGAACATCTTTTTTAGTTAGGGCTGATATATTTTCTTTTATTGCAGTGGTCATGAATAGAGAACCAATTCTCCTCTTACACTATTAAAGAAAACAAATCACAATGCAAAATAAATAAATAAAACTCGCAATAATACATTTTTCATATAATAAGTTTAAAAATGAAGGTGTACAAAGAAAACACTATAAAAGTGACCTATAATCCTATGCTCGAGCTTTCACACACTCGGTCAATTTCAGTTACTGTACTCAGAAGAGCATAGTAGTAATTCTACAGAAGCTAAAACCATTCATAACTGAGAGATGGATTCATTATAAATGCACATATCCCTTTATTTCTACAGCATGGCCTCCTGTGTGAGTACACTCAGCTCTAGGGTATACTGGGGCATACTGACCTATATTTTATAGCTGTATATGATAACACAGCTGGACCTACATAGACTTATATTCACAATAGAAGGGGCATCACTTTGCATCATTGTGATTAGAGCACTTATGGGTGGCCAATAGTTATAGGAAAAATTGGAGAAAAGAATAAGTTCCCTTTATCCTTGCCTTGGGCCCATAAAATAAGGGGCTGTAGTTTTCAAACGACACCAAGAATCAGAGTTTATATAAATGGGCCTTAAGTAGATTCATTTTTTAGTGAGTAACAAGTTTTACCATATACCATAGTATACCACAAAACCTATATGATGGTAATTTCCTTTCATAAGTTAATTGTACATAATGAAGTATTAATACAATGTACCTAAAATTGATAAATGGTAATTTGGTCTTTAGAAATGCTCTGCTGCTTTCTTCAAGGAACACTAGGTGGCAGTAGACTGATGAGATCTATAGAAAATGGAAAACCTCTTGCGAACAATAACATTAAATGTGCATTTTGCAAATAATTTAATAATACATGAACTGTACCCAAATATCTCCTATAATTTCAGCAGCCAATATACACAGTTTAATATAAATTGGCCATAATAAAATTTGGATTTAGAAAATAATCTGTTGCTTTAGAGAAAAAAATACCCAGGAAGCAAATTTAGTAGAAAATGTAGAGAAAAATAAATTTAAAGCAAAATGTCAAAGTCTCGAAGACTATTTTAAATGCTCTACCTCAATATCATCACTATCTGATATTTATATTTATGTTCATAGTTTATTAGTCCTTGAGTTACATGAATTAATGTGCTATCAATAAATCCCTCTTTGAAATAATCCCCATGTTAGTATACTGTAACTGTAGGAAACTTACATGCTAGAGCAAAATTTACGAGAGTGCCAACGGGTAACCAAAGCATAATGCAATGCACAAAATTCATGCAGTTATTGCCCTGGCTGAATATATTAATAGTAAAATATTAAGATTTGAGAGTCCTCAGTGGTTGATACCTTTTAATGGCTAACTGAACAGATGGTAACAAGTTGCAAGCTTTCGAGACTACTCAGGTCTCTTTATCAGGCATTGTATGAAGAGACCTGAGTAGTCTCGAAAGCTTGCAACTTGTTATCATCTTTTCAGTTAGCCATTAAAAGGTATCAACCACCAAGGACTCTCAAGTCTAAATATTTTTTTTATCTACTGGCTAACATGGTACAAAAATATATATTTTCCCTGTATAATAATTGTGTCACCTACCGGTATTATGGGTAAACCGGGCTCCTTTCGATTAGTATAATTGCACCTTTTTAAAGCAGTGTTTCATAACTTCAGTGATCAAGTAGCCACAAAAGATCATGATTTAAGGATACCCAATGTTCATTCTGGGGTAATTTCACTGACAATAATTAAATTACCAATGTAATACTAATACTTGTATTCAATTCTCCACCGCCGTCTCCATTCTTGTCTTCCATCTTTGTTCCATGCCTTCTGCCACTTCCAGATAGGTTTTCTATTCACCAGGCCCCACTTAACACTTACATGGCATGATTCACATCATTAAAATCCATTATATGCATCACATCCTATGTAACGCTGTGGTACCTAGAGAACAGAATACCCAGATATAAATGGCTGGAGGCCTGGAATGAAGATAGAAGACAAACGAGCAGATCAAGGGATTGGTAGCAGAGGGACAGGTATGGATAGGGCCAAGGAGTGGTAGGAGAAAGAGCTTTTTTTAACCCCTTCCTTTCAGTTTCAGTTCACATCAAATTTATATTGTTTGAATCTAATTAGATAATGAAAATATGTAGTAATTACCCTCTAAAAGACCTTGCAGCAACTAAGCACAATAAAGATGGAGTAATAAACTAAAATGTGGAAAATTAAAACTCCTTAAAAGTAATAACTGACTGACTACTAACTTTTGTAGCAAAAATACAATACAATTTGTTCTATCTATTAAGCTTGCACATATATATTTTTTCTGGTTAGCCAATAAACGTATCACTCCAAGAATAATTTTGTCATTTTTGGGCATAAAAGTATTTATATTGGTTCTGTCATATGGTAATTTTTAAGGTGGAAAGTAGACCTAAGTTCATTGACTTCAACCTATAACCTAACATGTTATAATAAGCCTATTATTTAAAATGGAACCCGATAGCTTGCCTCCAAATCAGTTGCAGTTAAAGATGTGGAGGTGATTGGGAGATAAGTCAACCTGGCCACACTCTACCTGCCCCATGAGGCTAGATTGACATCCCTGAGAATATTTATTTATTTAATTTACTCACTTATACAGCGCCATTAATTCCACAGTGCATTACAGACATTATCATCACTGTCTCCATTGGGGCTCACAATCTGGATTCTCTATCAGTATGTTTTTGGAGTGTGGGAGGAAACCATAGAACCCAGAGGAAATCCACACAAACAGGGTGAGAACATACAAACTCCTTGCAGATGTTTTCCTTGGTGGGATTTGAATCCAGGACCCCAGCCCTGCAAGGCTGCAGTGCTAACCACTGAGCCACCGTGTATATAGAGCCTTGAATGATATACCTTATCTTAAAGGGTGTTCATAAAGTCATATTGGGCAAGATTTAAGGCATGATCATGTTGACCTGTCTGCAAAATGAGTCCACTCCTTTTACTGCAGACAGGTAATTTGCATATAAAACAAGCAAGCTTTAAACATTTTTTAACAAAATGAAGCATCTGTTTTCTACTTTCAACAGTGAATGTTAGCTGTAAAACACAAATGCAATGGCAAGGATTGATGCTTGACTAAATCCATGCCAATAAACCCTTTAGCAAGAGGAGGCTCCCTCTTTCAGTCCACTGACCAAATGCATTACGATTTCAGAGTAGCAATGTTTTTTTTTTGGCAGCCAAAGCAGTGTGCAAAAGTCAGAGGATACCGGCCAGTTTTCACTATGAAGTATAATAGACAGTAATATTAATTTACTGGAGCATGTTTAGAATCAATCAAAAGATTACATGGTATAGTAAAACTAAGTAAAGTAAGTAAGTTATAGTAAAACTAAGAAGATAAAAAAAAAAATCAATAAAATTTTTGGGTTTTTGCTACTATTTTCTCATACAAAATGACTGTAAAGGCTGAAAATGAGAAAAAAAAACAAATTCACGTATTTTGGATTAGAGTTTGTAGTAATACAAATGCTGTAAAAAGAAAGAAAATCAGTTTCAAAATTGTACTTTTGCTGTTCATCCCACCTGCTTACAATTGTTTTAATTACCCCAAAATGGTACCGATGAAAAATCTAAGTCATCTGGCAAACACAAGCCCTAGTTGTTACGGGTCAAGTCATCAAGCTAAAATCAAGCTCTCTTACATGTATGTAGATAGCAAAAAGTTATGAAGTTGTGGCTTTCAGAATGCAAGAATAAAAATCACAGCAACACAACTTGAGGACATAATGGAGCCTATTGTAAGTATATGCATTTCCTTTATTCATTGGCCTCCTCCTGCCATCCTTGCCAGCATAAGAAATCTGCATTATTATAGGGTTAAATCTCCTATCTTATCTTAATGCCATAACTCTGATAACCCTTTTCCATTCTACACAGTAAAGCTGCCAATTAAGATGCAGAAAACAAAAATGCCACCCTATTATATGTGTGCTCCAGTCACATAATTTAACACATTTTAAAAGGACAGTTACATAGAAAAACAAATGTGTTTTATTAATTTTTAATCAGTAAAACCCAATTTAAATAATATGTACATTTTTGATTATACATGCCCAAGAAGTCTAAGGGAGCATATCCAGTAAACTGTACACAAATTTAACTAGGTAATGCAGCAAGACAAAGATTCCACAATATGTCAGTAAGTGCCATATATTTGGTATAGTGGTAAGCTGAAAACTCATTTGGCTCTCTATTATACCCCACTTTGCCAAAAACATGCAGGCTTGGTAGAGCAAGCGAAATATTTCAATGGAAAAAGAGGTATCCGTTCAACAGGAAAAGAGGATAGAGAAACGATGGCATGACTAGAACATCTTGAATGCCATTTTTGGTCCCTCATCTGTCCTATTTCTAAATATTTTAATGGTTCAGCATGCAAATTGAATTGGTTCTCTTTACGGGATATACTAACGCAGAAAAATTCAGTTTCTAAGTTAATTTTGTTTGGACAAGCGTATCAGGCTAGAAAAGGATTTCTGTCAGCTGCACAATAAATGATAATTACCACATGAGCAATTCTAAAAGGTTCATGGAAAAGCAGATTGCAAAGGATAACTTCTCTTAAAATGAAATCTTTAATTGAAGGAGTGTTTTATTCATGCCCTATTGTCTAAAGCAATCTTTTACAACAGTAAAGATAAAAACTACAAAAGGACTTACAAATGTAATTGTAAAACATTGCAAGAGCTGCAAAATGAGTTATGGCAGAGATGTGTCAAATCAAGATGGACTGACCCACATGATAAAAAAAAAGAATTCATTTATTGAAGGGTTATTCCCAAAAAGTCAAATTTATCCACTCTCCATAAGATAGGTAATAACATACTGATCACTGGGGTCTGTCCACTTTGACCTCCAGTAATCCTGGAAATGGGGCTTTGGAACCCCAAGATTGAATTCTGCAGCCCCATCCTAAATGGAACTGAATGGAACATACTAAGCCTATGTTCAAATTACTGTCTATGGAACTGCCAAATACAATGTTTGGCTTTTTCCGTCAGTTCCATAGACAATGAATGGAGTAGAGGCTGCAGATTCACACCTCTGCTCCATTCAGGTTGGGGTCCAGAGCCCTATTCTTGGGAATCCAGAGCTTTGTCCTTGGGATTTCTCTTGTACCAGCAATCGTACCTCCAGCAATCAGCAAGTATCCCATACTTCACAAAGGAAAACTTGATTTTCTGGGAATAACTTCACAGCTGTTATGGTGAGGTGAATTCTCTAAGCTATTGGACTGTGTGATCAGTTTGGACAGTGCAGTGATGTGAATCCTGATCTTCAACACATGGTTCCGGAAAGGACCGGGGCAGCAGGGTATATAGATAACAGATGAAGCAGATATCACAGATGAAGCAGAGCCATATGTATAGGTGTCACATCACCATCCATACCTCTTCTGGCAACATCTACTCATATTGCTAGGTGCTGCCGTTTTCATTCTGTTAACAGCACTGGTGATGGAGGAGGCATCATAGTCAGTGTCCCTAGGTGGCACAAACATTGAGCTGCCAAATATGTGGCTACACCCAGTCAGATTAATGGGTATGTATGCTGTCCAGCTGGAGTAATCAACTCCCCTTTTTGGTCTATTGGTCTATTTTGGCTCCCACTCCTGAAAATCGGTCAGTATTTTTTCTCAGGAGTGGGAGCCAAAACCAGGTGAGGAAATAACCGAAATTTGTCATGTCATGAAGGGGTTAAAAGACGTCATGTGCACATACCCTAAGTGCTCCAAATTTGACGACTGAATCATTCATTATTTTTGTGGATTTTAGACTAAGGCCACAGCCCCACTATCAGTATTTGGTCAGTATTGGCTCAGTAATTTTTCCTCAGGAGTGGGAGCTAAAACCAGGAGAGGAACAATCAGAGAAAAGGTATAATAGAAACAAGTCACCAATTCTGCATTTATCACCCACTCCTGGTTTAAGGCTCCCATTCCTGAGAAAAAATACTGACCGAATACTGATAGTGGGGCAGTGACCTTAGTCCAAAATTCACAAACATAATGAATGATTCAGTAGTCAAATTTGGAGCACTTAGGGTATGTGCACCAAACCCCTTCCTGACATGACATATTTCGGTTATTTCATTTTCGCTTTTTTCTCATCTTCTAAGAGACATAACTTTTTATGTTTCTGTCCACACAGACATATGAGAGCTTGGTATTTGTGGGACATGTTGTACTTTTGATTGTCACCATTCAATTTACCACATAGCATTCTGAAAATGAAGAAAAAAATTCCAAGTGCAGAAAAATGAAGAAAAATACGCAGGTGTTTTGAAAATGATGAAAAAAATTCCAAGTGCAGAAAAATGAAAAAATACGCAATTCTGACACTGGAAAAATTTTTTCCAGAAATTGAGTGGTAAGAATGATTTGGCATCATGATTGTTCAGGTCAGTATGATTATGGCAATATCAAACTTATCTAGTTTATTTATATTACTGGGGAAAAAAACTGGAGATTTGTAAAAAAAAAAAAAAAGTTTTAATTGTGTCGCCATTTTCCGAGACACCAAACGTTTAAATTTTTTGACCGATGGAGTTACATAAGGTTTTGTTCTTTGTGGACCAAGCTGACAATTTTATTGAGACATTTTGGGATAGATAAGACATTTTGATTGCATCTTACTGTATGTTAGTGCAGCGTTACGGCATCCCAATAAAGAAATATCACAATTTTGGCATTTTGATTTTTTTTTCTGTTAACAGTGTTTACCAATTGGGTTAATTCATTTGATGTTTTGACAGAGTAGAACTTTATGGACTCAGCGATACCAAATATGTGAATTTTTTAAAAAACATTTACTGTACTTTTAGGCTATGTGCCCACGATGCAGAAATGCTTCGGATTTTTCCTGAGCGTTTCTGCATCTCTCTGGCAGAAAAAATGCATGTGGATTGTACATGCGGATTGTACATGTGGATTGTACATGCGTTTTTCCTGCCAGGGACAAGCGGATGTGAAGCGTTCTTCACATGCATTTCCGCATGCGGGTCGACAAGCGCTTTCCAAGCGATTTTAACATCACTTGGAAAGTGCTTGACAACTTGGTCACACTATATAAATCCATGCAAACGGCATGGATTTATATACTGTGACCTTAAAGAATGGTTAAAAATAAAAAAATGAAGCTATACTTACCTACCGATGGCCCCCGGAGTCTTGCTTCGCTCCGTTCTCCCTTGTCGGCAGCTCGCAGTACACTGCAATGAAGGATCTGCCGTCATATGACTATGACGTCAGCGCAGGTCCTTCAGTCCACCGCAATCTGCCGGCAAGGGAGGAAAAGCGCAGCGGGGGCCATCAGAAGGTAAATATAACATTTATTTTTTATTTTATTCCTTTTTTCACAGGTTCTATGGTACCCGGGTCCGGAGGAGAGTCTCCTGTCCTCCACACCTGGGTACCATCGGCACATTGAAATGTGTGGAATGCGAATCTACATATGCAGTGATGTTTAATCCATGTGTTTCAATGCAAGTCAATGGCGGCGAAAATGCAGCACTTCCGCAAAATAATTGGTAATGCTGCGTTTTTTTCCACAATGATAATCCGCAGCGGAAATTTCCGCAGCATGTGCACAGCACATGAGGATTATCATTGGGGGACATGGCAGGCCTTCTACCATGCATTTTTTAAGGGTTTCTGCAGCGTTTTTGCCGGTGCGGAAACGCTTAAAAAACGCATCGTGGGCACACAGGCTTAGAGGGAGGGAAGAGGAGTGATTTGAATTTTTATATATTTTTTTTAACTTTTTAGTGTATTTGTTAGTCCCATTAGGAAATCTGAACTTGTGATCGTATGATGGCTTTAATTATAAAGGATAAACTAATGAAGTAAAAATCTCAATCTTCTTTCAAATACAACTACTGGCTGGATTTAATGTAGCTTCTTGATGTAAGGCACAGGGGTCTACAACCAACCTTCAACAGTCATAGCAAACCATGGGCACCCTGCGATCACATCACAGGGTGGCCGATGAATGCATAGAATGATGCTCCCCGTGCCGGTTCACTGTTAATGCAGCGGTCACTGATTGACAGTGGCATTTAACAATCTAACAGTCACGAGCAAAGCTCGGTTCCACCCACGGCTGTTAGAGGCAGATCGAGATCTTAGCTGTGACACACATGAATTATCTGCTGGACATGGCATAGGCCTAGCCTGTGAGCCCGCTCCATACTCCTGCTTCCGACTTAAGCCAAACATATACTGCAGATTTCGGCAAGGGTTAAAACTCAGAGGAAAGCACTGAGATTTTCAAGCTGAAGCTGCTTCTGGAACCTATATGTTTTTTTCTGAAGCATCTTTTGGGTCATTTTTGGGTCATTTCCTGCGCCTTTTTCCAAAGGTTTTGGCTGCCGACGTTTTCTTGCAGTATTTTCCCATGTTTTTTTGTGACAGCTTTTTTACTGTTGTTTTCTTGTAGTTTTTTCCACTCCATTCAATAATGAAGAGGATGCTAGTGTTTTTTGTAGGAAAAAACTGTGGCAAAATGCTCTAAAAGACGTCTAGGATTATTCGAGGCATCTTCAGAACTTTCTCGTTGACTTGTATTGTAAAGTATGGAGAATCTTCCGAGCAAAAAAAAAACCTGAAGAATGGAGATTTTATTTATTTTATCTGTGTTTCACTTTTAGAAATCTGAAGTGGTTAAAAGACGCGTAAAAGCTTGAACATATTTACAGCAAATCACTTTCACATAGAAATGCATACGTTAATTCTTTGTAGCATTTTCAGATAGGTTTTCAGGTGCCCTTCGAGGCGAAATCCAATTGAAAAAGTCGTTGCATGCACATACCTTTATTAGCAAAAATGCTTTTAGAATTTACTTGTTCCTATTTCATTATAGAAAAAAAGCATTATAAGAACAAAAGGCATGTTATTCAAATAGTATTTGAAGCATTTTTTCATGGATTTTGGATTAATGTTTTTAGGGGTTAGTGGTAAATATTCATGTCCTATGTTTTTACTATTTCGCATGAAACTATGAAAACTGTCTGCTTCTGTACAAAATAAAAGGCACATGGCATTACAATATATAGTATGACATTATAGTATTGCACCAAAGATTTCCATTTATGCTATATTATTACAGCAAGGATCCATAACAGACCTGAGTAGTGGTGTATAGGGATGAGCAGACCTGTGGAAGTTCGGGTTTGACCAAACTTATGTCCAAAGTTCGGTTCTGGTACCAGAACTCTACCTGAATTTTAACCAGAACCCAAACCCCATAGAAGTCAATGGGGACCCGAACTTTGGTGTTGTAAAATGGTCGTTATTAGCGCCAGGCAACTGCCAAATGGAGCAGAGAATCTTTCTTTCTCCTCCCGAAACTCCGAACACTAAAACGGATTTCTGGGAGAAGTCTGTGTTTGGAGATCAGCCCCGGACGCTATATGTCTGGTACGAACCCCAAACTTTACAGTTCAGGTTCTCTCATATATAGTGGTGTATATAATAGAATAATTAATGGGACTCCCATTATAGTGCCTGGCTTCCCCACCCAGGAAAAATGAGCCTGTGCTTGTTTGCCATAACCATCCCATCCAATTTTCATAAATCTATGGCCAATTCTCCAGCTCCTCCTTTGCTAATAATGCAGTTCATCTGAAGGGTAAAGTCCTACATTAGTTCTTACCCAGTAGCCCAGTTCTGGGGCTCCTCTTTTCAAGGGCCTAATGCAGCTGCTTTGTCTGTCTCTATTGTACACATGCATTTGCATCCACATACATGAGCCCTGAAGATTTAGAATTATCTCCTTTTCTAGTTATAGATATGGTTGTCTTCCACCAGTAGGAAACAAATTTCTTCTGTCTATATTAGTATTTATGTTTCAAAGTTGAGTTACTCATTTATACCTAGAGGCTCAAAAAGAATGAATTTACAAAATGTTATTCTGTAGGTATTCCCAAAACCTAAGTGAATATTGCAACTGTTTACCACAGTGGAGTATAAACACAGCCATAAAAATCACATAGCAAGTAGAAAAAAAGAAAAAGTTTTACGCATATGTAGTTAGAGTTTCATTTTGACATATGTTAAATGGCATTTATATTCCCCCCTGAAGACACTGCTGTTTCTCTAATTAGTTCCTATACTTTATATGAGTTCAGCTTTCCTCTTTCCTCTTTTATGGTTTGTAAAAGTACAGTCTTTGTAGACATAATAAAAACACTATTTGAGTAATTCTATTTGTACAAGATAGGCAAATCAGTAATAGTAACCCTTTCTGTTTTGTACAACTTCATAAAAGAAAGAATGGACCAGGCTTAAAGGGTTAAACTGAAAACAACATTTTTCCTACACAGATTGTTCCATTTAATGGAAAATGAGCATAAGTTCCTGTCTGGAAGCACTATGTGCAGTGTAAACTGCAGTCAGATGGAGAAATAGCCTAATCAGGCATGGGAACCAGGCTTTAATTAGACTGCCTGAAAAACAAAACAGAAAAGCAAATTAAATGTTTAGCCATCTCTTGTGATTCCTGTTTCTAATTTTGTAGAGGAAATTAAATCATGCATACATCAAAACCTCAGTTTAAACTCCATAAGCTTATGTGAGAAAAATAAGAAAAACAACATTAAATCTTTAAGGCATGGGCACTCAAGCCATTGCCTAATCATGATCCACATTTTTCAATATTGAAGATAAATTAAATCACTTTGCTTCTTTAAAATGAGTATTGAGTTCCTACTAAAAGCAAATTATTTTAGTACATTACTCAAAAGTTTCCAGTGTTTAGATGAAGATGCCTCTCACGGCACATTCTGGGTCATGTTCCTACAAAGTCAGCTATTAGATTAATTGATGATTAAAGATGGCAGATGTCTGCAGCTCTGAATGCCACTAGTGCTACTCTTAAACATTATTAATAGAGGTGGAATTCAAATTTGATGGAATTGCCGGTTTCACATGTCCAATATTCATGGTCTGAGTATGGATCATGACGTCCGGTCTAACCATGGACCTCCTGATCCAATCCAACTGCCTCATAGGCTGCTAATTTTGGGTCAGGAGACCTGTGGCTGGTTCAGGCAGTGCTGTCTGTACTTTTACCATGAATGTTTGCTGTGTGAAACTGGACTTAGAGATGTTTTCAGACATTTTGATAATGCTGAATAAAAGTATGATGTGCTTTGAATTCTGGTACTATTTTCCAATTGTTTGCTGTGAGTCATGTTGGAAAGATTGGTGCCGGGGTCAAAGTACCTAACAACCACAGTTTTTTTTTTAAATAGGCCAGTTAAGAACCATGTCGATAAAATCTAATGTATCAAACATTTTAAAAGGTGTCTGTACATCAAGTTGTTGATGGTCTGCTATTCTTTTGATTTTACCAAAACATATGTGCCTGTATATCAGCACGTGTTTTCAATATGGAGAGGTGAGTAAATTTTACTATACAGTACAATTTCTGTGTTGGCTTATCCAAACTCAAGAATAAAATGATTGGGCATTGAAATTCAACATGTCTAATCCTTCTTTGCTATGACATCCTCATGTAGAAATCTGCCAATTCTGCAAACTTTTTAATGTGTATGAGCACCTTAAGTTTCTCTGACCACTACTTATCTACTGTGTGTTCAAAGTACCATAGCTTTAGAGAAAGACATGGACCGCACATCCAAAAATCATACAGTGATCTAATGACGCTAGGCAAAAATTTACAAAACTGAACATGAGGTTCTTAGTTTAACATTCTGATCAGATTGTATGAAACCCTCTGCCATGTCACAGCGAACCTCTCAGTGGGTCCCTAACTTTTTTCTAGCCTTAAAGGTACAGCACCGTGCACCAACCACCACATCAGCAATAGGGCACCAGCAAGGCAGATAACCTGGTGTCTCACAGTGCTCATGCTGCAAGGCTAAGTCCCCATGACTCCAGGCCACACCACCCAATTTGCACAACACCACAGCAGCAATGGCTGCCAAATAGTACCAACACCAAGTGAAAGAAGCTGAAAAACTCATCTTCCCCAATCTCTCAGAATGTGAACTGAGAGCAAAAATAGGCCCTCTTACTGTCTACTGCTAATTAAAAATGCTTGTGCCAAATGGGAGAATGGTTAGTCCAAGTAAAACAAGAAAGAGGGGACAAACCATGCAATATATCATAACTACAGAGAAAGGCACAGCCAAAAATATGTTGATCTAATACCGCTAGGCAAAAATTTGCAAACAGGACATAAAGGCATTAGTTTAACATTCTTATTAGACTGTATGAAGCCCACTGCCACTTTCTCACAAACCTCTCACTGGGTCCCTAAGTTTCTCCTAGTCTTAAAGATGAGACTTCGTGCACCAACCATCATCACAGCAGTAGTGCACCAGCAGGGCAGACGACCTGGTGGCTTACAGCACTCATGCTGCAAGGCTGAGTTCCCATGACTCCAGGCCACACCGCTCCACAGGCACAGCAACACAGCAATGATGGCTGCAACACAGCACCAACTCCAAGGGAAAGGAGCTGAAAAATTTACACTCCACAAGTTCTCAGACTGTGAACTGAGTGTTCAAAGGACTTTGGGTCGAAAGGGTAACCCCAGTCAGAGGCCTCTTTTACAGTCAAATCAAATCTCATGCTTTGTACTGATGAGTGATATCACCCTGAAACACATATCTGGAAACTGAGATTCTGGTTTCGCTTATATCCTAAGTCATCTGGCACAGCTAGTTATAAGGATAATATTGACTTTTAGTATTGCTGCTTCCATTAGGTGGAGCTAGAGTTCAAGTCCTCTTCCTTTCTAATGAGGCAATTTGCATAGTCAAAGGTCTGGGCAATATGTCAAAACACATAATAGAGTCCCTATTGGCGCTCCATGCACATAAGATTTGTCTGGTTTTCCTCCAAAATCTACAGACATTTTAAGATGTTGTACTAAAAAATCCTAAATGTGTGCAAAAAAGGTCCACCAATCCATTCTATTAATGCCGCATTAATACAGTTAGGTCCATATATATTTGGACAGAGACAACATTTTTCTAATTTTGGTTCTAGACATTACCACAATAAATTTTAAACAAACAATTCAGATGCAGTTGAAGTTCAGACTTTCAGCTTTCATTTGAGGATATCCGCATTAAAATTGGATTAAGGGTTTAGGAGTTTCAGCTCCTTAACATGTGCCACCCTGTTTTTAAAGGGACCAAAAGTAATTGGACAGGTTAAATAATTGTAAATAAAATGTTCATTTCTAGTACTTGGTTGAAAACCCTTTGTTGGCAATGACTGCCTGAAGTCTTGAACTCATGGACATCACCAGATGCTGTGTTTCCTCCTTTTTGGTGCTCTGCCAGGCCTTCACTGCGGTGGTTTTCAGTTGCTGTTTGTTTGTGGGCCTTTCTGTCTGAAGTTTAGTCTTTAACAAGTGAAATGGATGCTCAATTGGGTTGAGATCAGGTAACTGACTTGGCCATTCAAGAATATTCCACTTCTTTGCTTTAATAAACTCCTGGGTTGCTTTGGCTTTATGTTTTGGGTCATTGTCCATCTGTAGTATGAAACGACGACCAATCAGTTTGGCTGCATTTGGCTGGATCTGAGCACACAGTATGGCTCTGAATACATCAGAATTCATTCGGCTGCTTCTGTCCTGTGTCACATCATCAATAAACACTAGTGACCCAGTGCCACTGGCAGCCATGCATGCCCAAGCCATCACACTGCCTCCGCCGAGTTTTACAGATGATGCGGTATGCTTTGAATCATGAGCTGTATCACACCTTCGCCATACTTTTCTCTTTCCATCATTCTGGTACAGGTTGATCTTGGTTTCACCTGTCCAAAGAATGTTCTTCCAGAACTGTGCTGGCTTTTTTAGATGTTTTTCAGCAAAGTCCAGTCTAGCCTTTTTATTCTTGATGCTTATGAGTGGCTTTCACCGTGCATTGAACCTCTGTATTTACTTTCATGCAGTCTTCTCTTTATGGCTGATTTGGATATTGATACACCTACCTCCTGGAGAGTGTTGTTCACTTGGTTGGCTGTTGTGAAGAGGTTTCTCTTCACCATGGAGATTATTCTGCCATCATCCACCACTGTTGTCTTCCGTGGGCGCCCAGGTCTTTTCGCATTGATGAGTTCACCAGTGCTTTCTTTCTTTCTCAGGATGTACCAAACTGTAGCTTTTGCCACTCCTAATATTGTAGCAATTTCTCGGATGGGTTTTTTCTGTTTTTGAAGCTTAAGGATGGCTTGTTTCACCTGCATGGAGAGCTCCTTTGACCGCATATTTACTTCGCAGCAAAACCTTCCAAATGCAAGCACCACACCTCAAATCAACTATAGTACCTTTATCTGCTTAATTGAGAATGACATAATGAAGGGATTGCCCACACCTGTCCATGAAATAGCCTTGGAGTTAATTGTCCAATTACTTTTGGTCCCTATAAAAACAGGGTGGCACATGTTAAGGAGCTGAAACTCCTAACCCTTCATCCAATTTTAATGTGGATACCCTCAAATGAAAGCTGAAAGTCTGAACTTCAACTGCATCTGAATTGTTTTGTTTAAAATTCATTGTGCTAATGTCTAGAACCAAAATTAGAAAAATGTTGTCTCTGTCCAAATATATATGGACCTAACTGTATTAGGGAGAGAACCTCTTGAATTCACCTGATATCAAATTTTGTTGACAAATCTAGAGGTTCAATTATAAGTTGATGTCATAGTCCTAATAAATACACATTTTGCTGTTTTGTAAGAGGATCTTTGAGAAATTATTAGAGAACTCTGTTTGAACCTAATTAAATTTTTTCTATAGTGAAATTGAATATATGTAAGAAAGATAAATGTGTGAATGTCTTTCTAACCATTGAAACAATGATTACCGTGTCAATATTTTTTACATTGTTATTATGACTCGAATCAATAGCTAACATAAGGTTTCTTATAGATTTTTAAACCTTACTCTCAAAAGAAAAAAATTAAAAAATATTATAGATTTAGCCTGAAAATGATGAATGGAAAATATTATAGAGTACAAACAGATAAAGAATCTTAAATGTTAAAAAAACTATAGGTATGAATATGGTACATTCTTTACTATAGTGTGGCAATCCAATTAGACAATGAGCTAGTATCTATCTTCCCCAATATATCTATTTTAGTCATCTGTTTCAATACAATAACTACAACTACTTACCTTAAGTGGATTACATCATAAAGGATAGATCTAATGTGGTGTCAACCCTTTATTTTGGGATCTTAGTATAATAAATGATCCCAAAGATGTCTGACAACTAAATTAGGTAATAGAAATAAATACAGTACAGACCAAAAGTTTGGACACACCTTCTCATTTAAAGATTTTTCTGTATTTTCATGACTATGAAAATTGTACATTCACACCGAAGGCAACAAAACTATGAATTAACACATGTGGAATTATATACTTAACAAAAAAGTGTGAAACAACTGAAAATATGTCTTATATTCTAGGTTCTTCAAAGTAGCCACCTTTTGCTTTGATGACTGCTTTGCACATACTTGGCAATCTCTTGATGCGCTTCAAGAGGTAGTCACCGGAAATGGTCTTCCAACAATCTTGAAGGAGTTCCCAGAGATGCTTAGCACTTGTTGGCCCTTTTGCCTTCACTCTGCCATCCAGCTCACCCCAAACCATCTCAATTGAGTTCAGGTCTGGTGACTGTGGAGGCCAGGTCATCTGGCGTAGCACCCCATCACTCTCCTTCTTGGTCAAATAGCCTTACAGAGCCTGGAGGTGTGTTTGGGGTCATTGTCCTGTTGAAAAATAAATGATGGTCCAACTAAACGCAAGCCGGACGGAATAGCATGCCGCTGCAAGATGCTGTGGTAGCCATGCCTTCAATTTTGAATAAATCCCCAACAGCATCACCAGCAAAGCACCCCCACACCATCACCCCTCCTCCTCTATGCTTCATGGTGGGAACCAGGCAAGTAGAGTCAATCCGTTCACCTTTTCTGCATCGCACAAAGACACAGTGGTTGGAACCAAAGATCTCAAATTTGGACTCATCAGACCAAAGCACAGATTTCCACTGGTCTAATGTCCATTCCGTGTGTTCTTTAGCCCAAACAAGTCTCTTCTGCTTGTTGCCTGTCCTTAGCAGTGGTTTCCTAGCAGCTATTTTACCATGAAGGCCTGCTGCACAAAGTCTCCTCTTAACAGTTGTTGTAGAGATGTGTCTGCTGCTAGAACTCTGTGTGGCTTTGACCTGGTCTCTAATCTGAGCTGCTTTTAACCTGTGATTTCTGAGGCTGGTGACTCGGATAAACTTATACTCAGAAGCAGAGGTGACTCTTGGTCTTCCTTTCCCGGGGCGGTCCTCATGTGAACCAGTTTCTTTGTAGCGCTTGATGGTTTTTGCAACTGCACTTGGGGACACTTTCAAAGTTTTCCCAATTTTTCGCACTGACTGACCTTCATTTCTTAAGGTAATGATGGCCACTCGTTTTTCTTTACTTAGCTGCTTTTTTCTTGCCATAATACCAATTCAAACAGTCTATTCAGTAGGACTATCAGCTGTGTATTCACCATACTTCTGCACAACACAACTGATGGTCCCAACCCCATTTATAAGGCAAGAAATCCCACTTATTAAACCTGACAGGGCACACCTGTGAAGTGAAAACCATTTCCGGTGACTACCCCTTAAAGCTCATCAAGAGAATGTCAAGATTGTGCAAAGCAGTCATCAAAGCAAAAGGTGGCTACTTTGAAGAACCTAGAATATAAGACATATTTTCAGTTGTTTCACACTTTTTTGTTAAGTATATAATTCCACATGTGTTAATTCATAGTTTTGATGCCTTCGGTGTGAATGTACAATTTTCATAGTCATGAAAATACAGAAAAATCTTTAAATGAGAAGTTTTGTCCAAACTTTTGGTCTGTACTGTATATAAATACATTCCTTCACACTGAAATTGCAACAAGAAGGAAAAATTGTGGAATTATGAAAATAAAAGGATAGCTAGACATGTTAATTATATTCGAGTGATGAAGAAATAGAAAAAAAATTACATAATATCTCGATTTATTCAGTATTGAGTATGAAAGCTATGTGCAGTAATTCACGGACTTACATGTCTTGCTGCTGTCAATGTTATTATTATAGGTTGTCTGAGGAATGTTCTGACACGGTGAATGCACTTGGGCACACAAATCGTTAGGATCCACTGGTGGCAGCTTCTCTTGTAATTACACACCAATGACATCACAGATGTACCAATCGGAGACAAGTCTGTAGAAGCTGCAGGCCATGGTAACACGTTTAGACCACTATGGCTACTCACAGTATCACCACCAATATGCTACCTGGCATCATATTAAAAAATGACTTTCAACAGGAAACAAAGCCATTAAAATGTGACTGAAGTGTAGACCCTTAATTCAAGGGTTTTTACTAGTGTTGAGCCACCCCCGCAGTGTTCGAGTTCGGTTCGGTTCGTCGAACACCCGTGTGTTCGCCGAACTGTTCGTCGAACTGTTCGTCGAACACCTTCGAACACCGTTAAAACCAATGGCAGGCAAACAAAAACACATAGAAACACATAGAAAACACCTTCAAAGGTGTCCAAAAGCTGACAAACTGCTCAGAAGACATAACTAACACATGGAAAAGTGACAAGTACATATAGTCATGCGAAAAGAAAAGAGGTGGAGGAGTAAAAGGAGGGGGAGACACAGATATAGGCATGTCATACCCTTCTAAAATCCAAAAAGTGAGAAGCCGACACGGCCAGTCCGCTCCTGCCCGTGCCACCTCCATGTCGCCGGGTTTGTGCCAGAGCCGCGGTGAACCCTGACGGCCAGCCCCCCTCTCCCAATACTGGTGCCTGTCCGCTGGTGGGTCGAGCGAGCCCCCCTGTGGTGGAGGCAGCTCTAAGCTTTTTCATTTAAATTGTCTCTCTAATTTGAATGAATACACTTTAAATCCATTTACAAGGATCTATTGGAGGGCAAGTCTCATGCCAGCAGCCGCGTAATTCCAACTCCAGTAGCGTCCACTAAAGCTGCTGCAGTTAAAAAGCTTTTATAAGGATCGAGCTCGGCTGTCCACCGCAAGGCATCCTACTGCCAGTCCCAGCCCCTATGCCTTGGGGTGCCTCCTGATGCTCTTCACTGAGTATCCTGTGGTCCCGAAGCATTTCCTTTGAAAAAATTAAGTGTCCAAACTACAGGTGGTGTAGCTTGCTTAACAGCCGGGATAATCCGCTGACTAGCAGACACTGCTACTAGGCACAAAGCATTTCCTGGGCTAGATGCAGTTAAAAATTTGTAATTAGATACTCTCGTTGGCTGCTGAGAAAGCATTCCATAGAGTCTCCTGGCACGCCATATATTATTCTCTTAAAAAGTTTGGGGTAGGGGTCTAGGGGACCCTTTTATAGCCAAAATCACGGCCCTGTATTGCAATACGTCGCCTAGGCTGAAGATAAATGGAACTGTAGCACCCTGAGGGCTTGGTTGCTACAGAGGTATTGCACCCCACCCAGAGGTGTGATATCTCACTCTCAGGTAAGGATGGAGTGTGGATCAGGACCCCGACACCTGCATGCATTACACCACATTGCCATGGGGCAGGGCGACCAATATGCCCCTGAGATGGGCACGACAGTCCCTGTCCCTGGCTGGAGTGGGGGGAGGGAAAACTGAGCAAGGGGAACCCTGTAGTGCAGGAGCAGGGAGGAAGCAGTTCCTGGGTGCATTGAGAAGGGAGTATAAAAGGTGGGCACCATCTTAGTTCAGTGCAGAGAAGTCTGAGCAGAAGTTACAGGGAGCAGGGACTCTGCATGAGCTCTGCTCCGGAGGCGGGCCTAGTAACAGAGGCCCAGGCCTGGAAGAGGGAGAAGGAAGGAAGAGGAGCGGAGAAGGCTCCAGGAACAAGGAACAAAAGGATCCCAGGGGTGCGGACGGGCGAGTCGCCACCGCACGCCCGAATCCACCTGCGTGGAGGGGTCAGGCCAAAGGGGGAGACCGGTCCCCGAAACTAGTGGAGGCGGGAAATGACCCTCAGCTAGAAACCAGAAGCTGTGACATTTTATGTGGCGCAGCTCCTCGCTACACCCGCTAGGAAGGCACCACATAGGGTCAGGGAAACTGGCACCAAGTTTACCAAGAGGAGGCCCGAGGCAGCCGGACAGAAGGGTTGGTAAGAAAGGCCAGACAAAGGACACACAAAGGGGGTCCTGTGAAGCGCTCCAAAGTTATCAGGGAGTTGTCTGAGCCCCTAACCTGGTGAGCACAGTACGACGTGGGCAGCCGTTACCTGCAGACGTGGTCTGGATAATAAGAACTGTGAGTAAAGGCCCTGGACTGCATCACTGACTCCGTGTCGTTACTGCTGCTGACCTGCACCATCACCCCCATACTCCGCATACACTGCCCTGAGGCTATACTCCTCCCATGGGGAGTTATGCTACGCTCTGCTGCACCCACAACACCAGCCTCAGCGGTCTGCCCTGCAGCGGCGGTTCACTCTGACCGCAATCCACGGGTGGCGTAGTCGGACATTTAAACATCAAAACCACATAAATAGTTCCGCCACTGGTTTGACCGCCCTGAGCCACGGAACCGGGTCGCCGCCACGGAGACTACAAACACCAGCATCCACCAAAAAGGGTCCGGCTCCGGGTGTCCCAAGGCCCAGGGGGTGCGTCAGAACATTTTCATCACCTTTCACAATCACCAATGGGACAAGGCAGGGATGTCATCTGTCCCCTCTCTTATACATCCTAGTGACGGAGCACCTGCTCTCATCAATTCGCCATAACCCCAATATTAGGTGGATTGAGGTGGGAGGCACCGAGTACAAGTGCTCTCTATTTGCTGATGATGTCCTAGTATATATCACTCATTCACATATATCCATCCCTGCTGTTATGGCTGAAATAGATCACTTTGTTACATGGTAAAATTTTAAAATCAATGCAGCGAAGTCTGAGGCCCTCGATGTCTCCCTCCCCAAATCCATATAGGATTCCATCCAGTCCAACTTTCCCTTTGCCTGGCCCTCACAGGGTATCAAATACTTAGGAATTCCTATTCATAGAGACCTCTCCCATCTATGTTATCTTAATTTTGGGCCCTTTATTGAACAATTCCATACAGACCACGGTTGGCAAGTTAGAACTGTAAGATTCACTACGTGAACCACTGGTGTTTTGTGGAAAAGCACATGTACACTGCGTTCCAAATTATTATGCAAAAAGTGTTTAGGAGTGATAAGGGAAGAATTTGTTTGTTTGTCAGTTAAACTCATTGATGGTGATGTGTGTCAGGGCTCTTTATATCACTGTAAGCAATTGCAGACACCTGTGCTAATTAGTTTGGCAGGTGTGTCCAATGAAAGGCAAGACTACTTAAGAAGGCTCTCTCACATTATTAAGCAGCCTACATTTTCTGCCAAAATGGGAAAGAAAAAGGATGTGTCGGCTGCTGAGAAGCAACAAATTGTGGAGTGTTTAGGTCAAGTCATGACTACAATCAACATTGTGCGATGATCAGGATGAAGTGTCTTGGCAATCAAGAAGTATGTAGCTGATTCACAGTACACACGTGTGCGTGCTGATAAGGGCAAATTGAGGACTCTTTCCTACAGGCAATTACGTCAGGTTGAAAGAGCAGCGGCAAAAAAGCCTTGCCATAGCAGCAGACAAGTTTTTGAAGCTGCTTGTGCCTCCAACGTCCCCCGATCAACAAGATGCAGGGTCCTTCAGAGGTTTGCAGCTGTGCATACGCCATCCTGTCGACCTCCTCTATCCACTTCACACAAGCAGAAACGGCTCCAGTGGGCCAAACATTACATGAAGACTGATTTCAAAACTGTTTTGTTCACGGATGAGTGCCGTGCAGCGCTCGATGGTCCAGATGGATGGAGTGGAGGATGGCTGGTTGATGGACACCCCACGCAAACACGGCTACAGCGCCAACAAGGAGGAGGTGGAGTAATGTTTTGGGCTGGAATCATGGGGAGAGAGATTGTCGGCCCCTTTAGGATCCCTGAAGGCGCTAAAGATGAACTCCATAATGTATGTGGATTTTCTCAAACAGCACTTCCTGCCATGGTTCAAGAAGAAGAACCGTGTATTTCACAGCAAGATCATTTTTCTGCATGATAATTCACCATCTCATGCTGCACATAAAACATCTGCATCTCTGGCTGATATGGGCATAAAAGGGGACAAACTTATGGTGTGACCCCCATGCTCCCCTGACCTCTACCCCATTCAGAACCTTTGGAGCATCATTAAAAGGAGTGTCTATGATGGCGGGAGGCAGTTCACATCTAAGCAACAGCTCTGGGAGGGTATTCTGTCCTCATGCAAAACAATTGAAGCAGAAACCATCCAAAACCTGACAAATTCAATGGACGAGAGTTCAGAAGCTCCTTTCGAACAAGGGGTCCTATGTGAAAATGTAACATCACCTAGAATAAAGTTTTGAGTTGAAAACTGTTTGATTTCAGTTTCTAACAACCTGCTAATGCTTATAATTTCAAAAATGACCATTTTTTTGGTCTTTATTAAAATGAAAAGGTTGATCGAAAAGTTTGGGGGATCTAAGAGTGTGGCAACCCAGTAGTCATGATTACTTCGAATTCTAACAATATGAGGGTCATGCTGCAGGTAGTGCAGCAAGAAGGCACTTATGTGTCTTGCGCATCTCGGAGCCCCAAAATTATTTTCCGGGCTAGATGCAGCTAAAAATTATTTTTAATTTTAAATCTGGTGGAGCTTATTATAGATGGCCTAATAGGATCAGTGCTGCACACTGCTACAAAGCCCAAATTATTTTCCAGTCAAGATACAGATAAACATGATTAGTAATTTGAAAGCTTAAAACGGTTGGTAGGGTGATTTTAACCAATCATCAAGCTTTTACTCTCCCCAGGATGACACAGGGGTAGAAAAGTCGTTTCGGATCCATGATTTGTTCATCTTTATGAACGTGAGTCTGTCTACATTATCAGTGGAGAGCCGCGTGCGCTTATCTGTCAGCACACCACCAGCAGCGCTGAACACACGTTCAGACAGAACGCTGGCTGCGGGGCATGACAAGATCTCCAAGGCGTAAGTGGCTAGCTCCGGCCATTTATCCAGATTGGAAGCCCAAAAAGAGCAAGGGTCCAGTGACACAGTCGTGGCTTCAATGTTTACTAGGAGATACTCCTGTTCCATCGTCTCTAGGCGTTGACTATGTGTCAGACTTCTTGTCTCCTGTGGCCTTGCAAAGGATGGGCTAAAAAAGTGGTGAAATGATTCCGCAAAATTGATGTTACCAGCAGATACTGTGGTTCTGTTACGGTTTGAGTGCTGAACACTTGACGGTCCCACGGTTGGCAAGTTGGAACTGTGAGATTCACTACGTGCACCACTGGTGTTTTGTGGAAAAGCACATGTAAGATTCTGCAACAGTCTCTGCTGATACTCCTGCATGCGTGCATCCCTTTCTATGGCAGGAATAATTTCGGCAAATTTACTTTTGTACCGGGGATCTAACAGTGTGGCAACCCAGTAGTCAGGATTATTTCTAATTCTCACAATTCAAGGGTCATGTTGCAGGTAGTGCAGCAAGAAGGCACTCATGTGTGTTGCGCATCCAGGAGCACTAAGTCCCTGTTGTGTTGGTGGCGAGGTAACAATCATGCTTCCTTCCTCTGTCCTCTCCCCCCAACTTCGCACAACAGAAATGTGATCAAGGTCTCCCTCATCTGATGAGTCTTCCATCAGTTCGTCCTCCACTTCTTCCTGGGCTCCTGCACCTTCCTCACTAGTTTGGCTGCTACCATGCGCCCTGGTAAAACCATCTCCCCCACCCTCACATGCCTGTCGCCTTGGTGCTGCCGACCGTCTGGACCTTGCAGATGTTAGCCCTTCCGCATACAACTCCTCCTCCTCTACTTCCTCCACCTCCTCTTGTGCCACCACCTGACTCCGAATTCTGTTTAACATGTGCTCCAGCATGTAAATCACCGGAATAGTCATGCTGATAATGGCATCATCAGCACTAAACATCTTCGTCGCCATTTCAAAACTGTGCAGAAGGGTGCATAGGTCCCTGATCTGAGACCACTCCTCCAGCGTGATTTGCCCCACCTCTGGATCTCGTTGGCCCAGGCTATACGTCAGAACGTATTGCACCAGGGCTTGTCGGTGCTGCCACAGTCGCTGCAACATGTGCAGAGTTGAATTCCACCGGGTAGGCACATCGCATTTTAGCCGGTGAAGTGGCAGGCCCAACGACTTCTGTAGAGATGTAAGTCGCTGAGCTGCGGGATGCGAACGGCGGAAGTGAGCACACAGCGACCGTGCCCTCTGCAGAAGGCCATCTAGTCTGGGATAGTGGGCTAAAAATTGCTGGACAACCAGGTTCAACACGTGAGCCATACAAGGCACGTGTGTGACATTGCCCCGGCGAAGGGCCGCACCCAGGTTTGCAGCATTGTCGCACACGGCCTTCCCTGGTTTTAGGTCCAGTGGAGACAGCCATTCATGAAATTGGTTCTCCAGAGCTGACCACAACTCCTCAGCTGTGTGACTCACATTTCCCAGACATTTCAAAGTAAAAACCGACTGATGACGTTGAGCCCTACTGCCAGCATAGTAAGGAGGTGTGCAGGATCCCTTCTGCGCAGTTAGAAAGCTTGTGGCATGACCAGACAGGCATTGGGTGCAGGTGGAAGACCGAGAGGAGGTTGAGGAGGCAGAAGCAGTGGAGGAACTTTGACATAAAGAGGATTGACGCACAACTCGTGGGGACGGCAAGACTTGGACAGCAGCCCCTTGTCCTGCTGTCACCATAGTTACCCAGTGCCCAGTCAGCGACATGTAACACCCCTGTCCATGCCTACTCGTCCAAGTGTCTGTGGTGAAATGCACCCTGTCACACACAGAGTTTCTCAAAGAAGCGGTGATGTTGTGTGCGACATGCTGGTGGAGCGCAGGCACACCTTTCTTTGAGAAGTAGTGCCGACTGGGCATCTGGTACTGGGGCACTGCGACGGACATAAGGTCTCGAAAATCCTATGTGTCCACCAGGCAGAAAGGCAGCATTTATGTAGCCAAGAGCTTGCAGATGGTGAAATTCAACCTCTTAGCTTTCTCATGGCTAGGAGGAAATGGTCTTTTACTTGTCCACATCTGAGGGACCGAGGGCTGGCTATTGTGCTTAGACGGGGTTGATAAGGGTGTCCCCGGCAAACTGCCGGTCTGTGAGGAAGATGCAGGCGGACATGTTAGGTTGCCTTGATCCAAAGGTGGTGCTATCGATGTCGGACAGCGCTCAACACCAGCTGGTGTTACCACCTCTAAAGAAAATGATGACCTGCCAATCACGCTGGCTGTTGCGGGTAAAGAGGTGGCAGGTCTGCGCCCCAAAACAGGTGTGACTGCTGTCCCCCCAGTCACAGAGGATGAAGAGGCCGCGGATGCACAAGATATGGCAGACGGTGGTTGGCCCGGCCGGCTAGGCCGCATTGTAGCACACTGAGCTTCCCACTGTAACTTATGCTTCATGTCCATGTGCCGGTTCATGCATGAAGTACTCAAACTATGTATTTTTTGGCCTCTACTTAGCTTTTGCTGACAAATGTTACAGATAACACGAGTTGGGTCATCTTTATCGATCTGAAAAAATGCCCAGGCTATGCAAGGCTTAGCACCCATGCGACCTGAAGAGCCACCACAACTTGTGGTGAGAGGCAGAGTTGTGTTTGAGGATGCAGTTGTTGACGTGCTTCCAGTACTACGTCTCTGTCCAGGAAGGCGCAACCTGACCTCGTCGTCACTAGCATCTTCCTCCACCTCCTCTGCTGACCTCATCTCTTGGCTGACTGTGGGTTGACAGTAAGTGGGATCTCCAACCTCATCATCATCACCCTGTGTGTTATCACACCCGTCGTCCTCAGAGCCAACCTGTTCCTGCCCTGACAAAAAACTAAAGTTGTCGCTCCAATCAGGTATTTGAGTCTTATCATCGTCTTCCTCATTGTCTCCACCAACAGGAGTTACAGTTTGGGAATGAGGGTCTACATTATGGTCAGAACCTTCTGCGTCTGGTCCTGGATCCGACTCATAAAGATTCTGGGCATCAGTGCAGATCATTTCCTCGTCTGGAATCACAGAAGCGCTGGAGTCGACCTCTGATTCCCAGGCTATAGTACGAGTAAACAGCTCTGCAGACTCAACCATCTGTTCTACCTCATACTCAGACGGGCAGCTGGAGATTTGGGAGCTGTGAGGAAGCAAGTGCGATTTGGGTGACACCTTTGAGGACTGGAGTATTTGTGATGTTGAAGTTGATGTGGAGGAGAGCCCACTTAAAGGAGCACTTGATATCCGTTGAAGCACCTGCTGTTTTTGTGCCTCATCTGGAATTTGTAGCGATTGGCGTGGCCGTAAGAAAGGGATCTTATCACATTGTCCGCTAAAAGAAGTAGACATTTTAGTTTGGCTGGAAGATGGTCTTTCTTCTGCAGATGTTACTGTTCCTTTAACACCTACCCCACGGACACAACCTTTTTTCCCCTTCCCAACACGCCTATTCCCCTTTCCATCAGCAGCAGGCCTTTTTCCACTCATTTTGGTGGTTAACTAATTCACAACTCTGGAGTTGTTTGCACAAAAAAACAATGGATGGTAACCGAGCAGAGCTGAGTGGCCAAACTGTGGTATTAGGCCAAAATTATTGGCTGGGTTAGATGCAGAAAAAAATTATATTCAATTTGCAACCTGATGGAGGTCAGTATAGATGGACTAATACAACAAGTCCCACACACAGCTAGAAGCCCAATATTTTTTCAGAGGTAGATGCAGAAAAAAATATATTCAGTTTGCAACCTGATGGAGGTCAGTATAGATGGACTAATACAACAAGTCCCACACACAGCTAGAAGCCCAATATTTTTTCAGAGGTAGATGCAGAAAAAAATATATTCAGTTTGCAACCTGATGGAGGTCTGTATAGATGGATTAATAGAACAAGTCCCACACACAGCTAGAAGCCCAATATTTTTTCAGAGGTAGATGCAGAAAAAAATATATTCAGTTTGCAACCTGATGGAGGTCAGTATAGATGGACTAATACAACAAGTCCCATACACAGCTAAAAGCCCAATATTTTTTCAGAGGTAGATGCAGAAAAAAATTATATTCAGTTTGCAACCTGATGGAGGTCTGTATAGATGGATTAATAGAACAAGACCCACAGACAGCTAGAAGCCCCATATTTTTTCAGAGGTAGATGTAGAAAAAAATATATTCAGTTTGCAACCTGATGGATTTCAGTATAGATGGACGAATACAACAAGTCCCACACACAGCTAGAAGCCCAAATATTTTTTCAGAGGTACTGTAGATGCAGATAAAAATTATTTTTTATTTGCAACCTGATGGAGGTCAGTATAGATGGACTAATAGAGAAAGTCCGACACACTGCTAGAAGGCCAAATATTTTTTCAGAGCTAGATGCAGAAAAAAATTATATTTAGTTTGCAACCTGATGGAGGTCAGTATAGATGGACTTACAGAGAAAGTCCCACACACTGCTAGAAGGCTAAATATTTTTTCAGAGCTAGATGCATACAAAAAATTATTTTGAATTTGCAACCTGATGGAGGTCAGTATAGATGGACTAATACAACAAGTCCCACACACAGCTAGAAGCCCAATATTTTTTCAGAGGTAGATGCAGAAAAAAATTATATTCAGTTTGCAACCTGATGGAGGTCTGTATAGATGGATTAATAGAACAAGACCCACACACAGCTAGAAGCCCAATATTTTTTCAGAGGTAGATGCAGAAAAAAATATATTCAGTTTGCAACCTGATGGAGGTCAGTATAGATGGACTAATACAACAAGTCCCACACACAGCTAGAAGCCCAAATATTTTTTCAGAGGTACTGTAGAAGCAGATAAAAATTATTTTTAATTTGCAACCTGATGGAGGTCAGTATAGATGGACTAATAGAGAAAGTCCGACACACTGCTAGAAGGCCAAATATTTTTTCAGAGCTAGATGCAGAAAAATATTAGATTCAGTTTGCAACCTGATGGAGGTCAGTATAGATGGACTAACAGAGAAAGTCCCACACACTGCTAGAAGGCCAAATATTTTTTCAGAGCTAGATGCATACAAAAAATTATTTTGAATTTGCAACCTGATGGAGGTCAGTAAAGGTGGACTAATAGAACAAGTCCCACACACTGCTAGAAGGCCAAATATTTTTTCAGAGCTAGATGCAGAAAAAAATTATATTCAGTTTGCAACCTGATGGAGGTCTGTATAGATGGATTAATAGAACAAGACCCACACACAGCTAGAAGCCCAATATTTTTTCAGAGGTAGATGCAGAAAAAAATATATTCAGTTTGCAACCTGATGGAGGTCAGTATAGATGGACTAATACAACAAGTCCCACACACAGCTAGAAGCCCAAATATTTTTTCAGAGGTACTGTAGATGCAGATAAAAATTATTTTTAATTTGCAACCTGATGGAGGTCAGTATAGATGGACTAATAGAGAAAGTCCGAAACACTGCTAGAAGGCCAAATATTTTTTCAGAGCTAGATGCAGAAAAAAATTAGATTCAGTTTGCAACCTGATGGAGGTCAGTATAGATGGACTAACAGAGAAAGTCCCACACACTGCTAGAAGGCCAAATATTTTTTCAGAGCTAGATGCATACAAAAAATTATTTTGAATTTGCAACCTGATGGAGGTCAGTATAGGTGGACTAATAGAACAAGTCCCACACACTGCTAGAAGGCCAAATATTTTTTCAGAGCTAGATGCAGAAAAAAATTATATTCAGTTTGCAACCTGATGGAGGTCTGTATAGATGGACTAATAGAATGATGCTATGCCCAAAAGATTTTACTTCACTAGGTGCAGTAAAAAAATTGGTATTCTATACACAGGTGGTATATCTTGCAACACAGATAGGCTACTCCACTGACTAACACACTCTGCAATAGGCCAAAAAGGATTAGCTTTGCTAGATTCAGCCAAATGCTGTGAAAAAAACTTGCACAGCACTGGCACAGACCTGCCTGGCAAAAACTGATAGGAACTGATGTAACCTAGTCCTGAAAAGGACTCCAATTACAATTAGTCTTTACTCCCACAACCTATCTATTTAAGAGCACAGACCTGCCTGATAAAAGTCGTAGGAAATGCTGTAACATAGTCCTTAAAAGGACTGCAATCACAACTATTCCCTACTCCCAAGCTATCTGCATATTTGTGCGAAAATTGGCTTGAAATTAACAAGGTATAGCGCACACAGCAACAGCGGTGCCGTCTAACACGCAGCTGCAGCAGTGAGAAAATGGTGGCGACGGGGAAAATGGCTTGGTCTTAAAGGGCAAGGACATGTGACATACACTGCCAATGACACATGCCCTTGCTTGTGTGAAAAAAAGCACTTCGCTCCGTGTGTGCGCTGCTGATAGGCTGACAGATTGCACCTCCCCACTGTAAATGCGGGAAAGAGAAAAAAAAATGGAGATCTTCATTGTTCCTGCAGAGATCCATCCCCTGCCCCTCCCCCCACCCCGCTGTACACTCAAACTGCGTATTAACATTAATTTTCATCATTACTGAGAAAAAATCCAGTTATGATTTTGGTGCACGAACAGTTATCGAACATAACCTCGAACAGCCGAATTTTTCTCAAATTGTTCGTGTTCGCCGAACGGCTCGAACACCGCCCAAAACAGCTCGAATTTGAGATTGGCGAACAGTTCGAGTAGAACAACGCTCATCTCTAGTTGACAGTAAGTGGGATCTCCAACCTCATCATCATCACCCTGTGCGTTATCACACCCGTCATCCTCAGAGCCAACCTGTTCCTGCCCTGACAAAAAACTAAAGATGTCGCTCCAATCAGGTATTTGAGTCTCATCATCGTCTTCCTCATTGTCTCCACCAACAGGAGTTACAGTTTGGGAATGAGGCTCTACATTATGGTCAGAACCTTCAGCGTCTGGTCCTGGATCCGACTCTTAAAGATTCTGGGCATCAGTGCAGATCATTTCATCATCTGGATTCACAGAAGCGCTGGAGCCGATCTCTGATTCCCAGGCTATAGTATGAGTAAACAGCTCTGCAGACTCAACCATCTGCTCTACCTGATACTCAGACGGGCAGCTGGAGATTTGGGAGCTGTGAGGAAGCAAGTGCGATTGGGGTGACACCTTTGAGGACTGGAGTATTTGTGATGTTGAAGTTGATGTGGAGGAGAGCCCACTTAAAGGAACACTTGATATCCGTTGAAGCACCTGCTGTTTTTGTGCCTCATCTGGAATTTGTAGCGATTGGCGTGGCCGTAAGAAAGGGATCTTATCACATTGTCCGCTAAAAGAAGTAGACATTTTAGTTTGGCTGGAAGATGGTCTTTCTTCTGCAGATGTTACTGTTGCTTTAACACCTACCCAACGGACACAACCTTTTTTCCCCTTCCCAACATGCCTATTCCCTTTTCCACAAGCAGCAGGCCTTTTTCCACTCATTTTGGTGGTTAACTAATTCACAACTCTGGAGTTGTTTGCACAAAAAAACAATGGATGGGAACCGAGCAGAGCTGAGTGGCCAAACTGTGGTATTAGACTCCACCTGATGAAGACGGCTTAGACCGTTGAAACGCGTTGTGGCAGTGGTATTGGAGGAAGAATAAAAGTCGGTTGACATCTATTAAATTGTCCAGTATTCCTTTGGCGCTCCCTGAGACTGCTGCACCATTGTTTACTTGTGATATATCTCCATACGGAGCCAAAGCGGCAGGAGCAGCTGGGCATATTTGGATGTGTGAGGACCTGCGGTTATCCAGCCACCGGGTTAAACTACTGAGGACCTGCGGTGACGTGGTATCTGGTCCAGCAGGATCATGTGACCACTTGAGGAGCACGGAGTTGCGAGGCAAACACCGACAGGACGGTACTACAAATAGAGGCGACCCGGAGCCCCATTAATCACACGCTTAATCTTGGTTGTGTAGACGTACACAACCATCACAGGTGAGTGTACTGGCACTTTTTAAATTATTTAAATAGCCCTGTGAGTCTGCACATGCGCCCTTTCTTTTCTTTTCGCTAAAAGTAGACATTTTAATTTGGCTGGAAGATGGTCTTTCTTCTGCAGATGTTACTGTTGCTTTAACACCTACCCCACGGACACAACCTTTTTTCCCCTTCCCAACACGCCTATTCCCCTTTCCACCAGCAGCAGGCCTTTTTCCACTCATTTTGGTGGTTAACTAATTCACAACTATGGAGTTGTTTGCACAAAAAAACAATGGATGGGAACCGAGCAGAGCTGAGTGGCCAAACTGTGGTATTAGGCCAAAACTATTGGCTGGGTTAGATGCAGAAAAAAATTATATTCAATTTGCAACCTGATGGAGGTCAGTATAGATAGACTAATAGAACAAGTCCCACACACAGCTAGAAGCCCAAATATTTTTTCAGAGGTAGATGCAGAAAAAAATTATATTCAGTTTGCAACCTGATGGAGGTCAGAATACATGGACTAATAGAACAAGTCCCACACACTGCTAGAAGGCCAAATATTTTTTCAGAGCTAGATGCAGAAAAATATTATATTCAATTTGCAACCTGATGGAGGTCAGTATAGATGGACTAATAGACCAAGTCCCACACACTGCTAGAAGCCCAAATATTTTTTCAGAGCTAGATGCAGAAAAAAATTATATTCAATTTGCAACCTGATGGAGGTCAGTATAGATGGACTAATAGAACAAGTCCCACACACAGCTAGAAGCCCAAATATTTTTTCAGAGGTAGATGCAGAAAAAATTATATTCAGTTTGCAACCTGATGAAGGTCAGTATAGATGGACTAATAGAACAAGTCCCACACACTGCTAGAAGGCCAAATATTTTTTCAGAGCTAGATGCAGACAAAAAAATATTTTTAATTTGCAACTTGATGGAGGTCAGTATAGATGGACTAATAGAACAAGTCCCACACACTGCTAGAAGCCCAAATATTTTTTCAGAGGTAGATGCAGAAAAAAATTATATTCAGTTTGCAACCTGATGGAGGTCAGTATAGATGGACTAGTAGAACATGTCTCACACACTGCTAGAAGGCCAAATATTTTTTCAGAGCTAGATGCAGACAAAAAAATATTTTTAATTTGCAACTTGATGGAGGTCAGTATAGATTGACTAATAGAACAAGTCCCACACACTGCTAGAACGACAAATATTTTTTCAGAGCTAGATGCAGATAAAAATTATTTTTAATTTGCAACCTGATGGAGGTCAGTATAGATGGACTAGTAGAACAAGTCCCACACACTGCTAGAAGGACAAATATTTTTTCAGAGCTAGATGCAGAAAAAAATTATATTCAATTTGCAACCTGATGGAGGACTGTATAGATGGACTAATAGAACAAGTCCCACACACTGCTAGAAGGCCAAATATTTTTTCAGAGCTAGATGCAGATAAAAATTATTTTTAATTTGCAACCTGATGGAGGTCAGTATGGATGGACTAATAAAACAAGTCCCACACACTGCTAGAAGCCCAAATATTTTTTCAGAGGTAGATGCAGAAAAAAATTATATTCAGTTTGCAACCTGATGGAGGTCAGTATAGATGGACTAGTAGACCAAGTCTCACACACTGCTAGAAGGCCAAATATTTTTTCAGAGCTAGATGCAGAAAAAAATTATATTCAATTTGCAACCTGATGGAGGTCAGTATAGATGGACTAATAGAACAAGTCCCACACACTGCTAAAAGCCCAAATATTTTTTCAGAGCTAGATGCAGACAAAAAATTATTTTGAATTTGCAACCCGATGGAGGTCAGTATAGATGGACTAGTAGAACAAGTCCCACACACTGCTAGAAGGACAAATATTTTTTCAGAGCCAGATGCAGAAAAAAATTATATTCAATTTGCAACCTTATGGAGGTCAGTATAGAAGGACTAATAGAATGATGCTATGCTCAAAAGGTTTTACTTCACTAGATGCAGTAAAAAAATTGGTATTCTATACACAGGTGGTGTATCTTGCAACACAGATAGGCTACTCCAATGACTAACACACTCTGCAATAGGCCAAAAAGGATTAGCTTTGCTAGATTCAGCCAAATGCTGTGAAAAAAAAAAAACTTGCACAGCAATGGCACAAACCTGCCTGGCAAAAACTGATAGGAACTGATGTAACTTAGTCCTGAAAAGGACTGCAATTACAATTAGTCTTTACTCCCACAACCTATCTATTTAAGAGCACAGACCAGCCTGATAAAAGTCGTAGGAAATGCTGTAACCTAGTCCTTAACTGCAATCACAACTCCCAACTCCCAAGCTATCTGTAGATTTGTGCGAAAATTGGCTTGAAATTAACAAGGTATAGCGCACACAGCAACAGCGGTGCCGTCTAACACGCAGCTGCAGCAGTGAGAAAATGGTGGCGACGGGGAAAATGGCTGGGTCTTATAGGGCAAGGACATGTGACATACACTGCCAATGACAAATGCCCTTGCTTGTGTGAAAAAAAGCACTTTGCTCCGTGTGTGCGCTGCTGATAGGCTGACAGATTGCACCTCCCCACTGTAAATGCGGGAAAGAGAAAAAAAAATGGAGATCTTCATTATTCCTGCAGAGATCCATCCCCTGCCCCTCCCCCCGCCGTACACTCAAACTGCGTATTAATATTAATTTTCATCATTACTGAGAAAAAATCCAGTTATGATTTTGGTGCACGAACAGTTATCGAACATAACCTCGAACAGCCGAATTTTTCTCAAATTGTTCGTGTTCGTGTTCCAACACCGCCCAAAACAGCTCGAATTTGAGATTGGCGAACAGTTCGAGTCGAACAACGCTCATCTCTAGTTTTTACAAAAATATTGCCTTAATCTTTTATCCAACTGTTGGATTTTAGACATGAGTGAATCTGTTGGAGCCGAATGAAATTCAACTCAAATTTTAAAAACAATTCAGATTCTACTGAATTCAAATGTTTTGTGATTCGCGTCTTAATAATAGAGAAGACTGGCAGCTAGACTGCTATCACTTTGCTGATATATAGAGTGTCAGGGAAGGAGTAAAAAAAAAACAACTTTGTGGCTCACCTACCACTGCTCACCTGTCCATCAGCCACAGCCTCCAATCCGCTACGTAGGTACTTCCGGCTTCTTTAGTTCTACGAGGACATGATGTTCTATTATTTCATCTTCACTCTTGCCCAGGGCACCCAGCACTGGGTTGGTTTCTGAATTCTCAATGCCAAATCAATATTTTTTTATATTTGGAAAAAAAAGAAATCACTGGTGATCTCAGAAGTACCAAAAGACCTGAAAAAGCATGAAAGACAACTCAATTGTATAATCACATAAATATAACTTGATAGAGAAGAAACCTTTCATAATATCTTGCCATGTTAAGACCACTGTCATGGAGGAGGGTTTATAATTGTCAAAATCTACAACAGGAAAGACACCTCAATGAATGTAAAGCCAGAGGGTTTATCTCAAAATACAAACCACTAGAAACACTGAACAATGGAAATCCCAGTAATACTTTGCTAGAATACATCTAATAATGCAGTATAATTCTATAGCCAAATTTTATGGACAGATGAAGTCAAAATGAACTAAGTTCAGTATGATAGGAATAGAGCAGAATGAAAAAGGGAAGAATCTGAAGCATATCACATCATCTGCCAAACATGGGCGAGTGTTATAGCATAGACATGTATGGTCACTGGTGTGTACTAATGATGTGACTAAAACATTGTTTGCTTGTTTTGTCACTGTTTTTTACTGCGTTTTTTTGTGTGTTTTTGCTGCGTTTTTCAGGATCCCAAAGTTCAGCTTTGCTTCCACCACAGAAGCACGAACACAGGTCACCAATGCAAGACATATGTGAAACTATATTATCCTGAATTTCAAATGTAACAGTGGGGGAGGTGAATTGTTCAGTAATAGTTTATCTAAGACATTGGCAGAGCAATGAGTTTGTAGGACACTATTTATTTTCACACTATGGTCTGCCATTGAATTGCTCAGGGATTGTTCAATTTCACACCTCCATGAGCCACAGGTATTGTTCAATCTCACATCTAGCTCAGCCAATGTTTACTGTTTTACGCATCACTAATCTAATTTAACTGTACTATCCAAACTGGCATCTCAGGTGACCAAGACAAGATGGTAAAATAACAAATATAAATGGGTTTCACATACTGCTCTACTTGCTTTATTTCACTAAAAATGCACCAAAATATAACTATGTTCACACTAGGAGTTTTTTCAGTGTTTTTTCAACACCCATGACTTCCAATGGGTGAAAAACACTGAAAAAACGCTGAAAGAAGTGACATGCTCTATTCTGCAAAAAAAACATGCAAAACACAAAATACTGATCAAACAAAAACCAAGTTGTGTGCACGAGATTTCTGGAATCTCATTGAATTTGTTGGCACTGTGAAACGCAGCAGAAAATTAGCATAAAAAAGCACATAAAAAAGCAGAAAAAAACGCAATGTGTGAACATAGCATAATACACACTTATCAGCACCTACATTAATGCAACAAAGGCTGCTCCATGGTCTGTGCTGAGACATAAAGAGAAAACATTGCTCTTCCACCAGCAGGAGTACCGCTGTGACCTGTGATTGGCTGTATCAGTCAAATGAGTCTAGCAGTAGGTCATTGGGTTTGTCACTGGATCTGAAAACGTGCTTCTCAAGTCATCTGATCACTGCAGCCAATCACTGGCCACAACGATTCTGCCGCTGTTGGAACGGTGGTGTCTGTGAACATAGGTGAGTATTAAATTGTTTTTTTCAAACCCCAAAACTTTCTAAACATCTGGGGAACATTTTTTTTTGCCCGGACAACGGGTTTAATGATAGCAAAGCCTGGCTAAGCATCTCAAGACAGAAAACTCCCTTACTAATAGTTTCATTATATTCTAGTTCTTGTAGTTAGTCCCTTTGTTCAGCTTCAGAATTAAGTAAAGAATTGCTGTAGTTTGCAAACGACAGAGACATTGTGGTGGTGTCCTGAGGCTAACTTATGAAAATTCTGTCTCTGTCCAAATATTTCTGGATCTAACTTTGTATATATAAAATATGTGTTTCTTTTTCTTCTTTCTCGATCTCACATACAGTGCCTACAAGTAGTATTCAACCCCCTGCAGATTTAGCTGGTTGACACATGCGGAATTAACTTGGCATTGTGACATTTGTACTGTAGATCAGCCTGGAAGTGGGAAATGCACTGCAGCAAATTTTTTTTTTATTTTTTTTTTTTAAAACGTTAAAAGTTAATTCAGAGTGTCATTTATTATTCAACCCCTCAAACCACAAGAATTCTGTTTGGTCCCCCTAAAGTATTAAGAAGTAGTTCAGGCACCAAGAATAATGAGCTTCACATGTGTGGATTAAAGATCTCTTTTGCCAGCCTTTTCTGACAATTTAAGACCCTCCCCAAACTTGTGAACAGCACTCAGACATGGTCAACATGGGAAAGACAAAGGAGCATTCCAAGGCCATCAGAGACAAGATCGTGGAGGGTCACAAGGCTGGCAAGGGGTACAAAACCCTTTCCAAGGAGTTGGGCCTACCTGTCTCCACTGTTGGGAGCATCATCCGTAAGTGGAAGGCTTATGGAACTACTGTTAGCCTTCCACGGCCTGGACAGCCTTTGAAAGTGTCCTCCCGTGCCGAGGCCAGGCTTGTCCGAAGAGTCAAGGCTAACCCAAGGACAACAAGGAAGGAGCTCCGGGAAGATCTCATGGCAGTGGGGACATTGGTTTCAGTCAATACCATAAGTAACGTACTCCACCGCAATGGTCTCCGTTCCAGACGAGCCTGTATGGTACCTTTACTTTCAAAGCGTCATGTCAAGGCTCGTCTACAGTTTGCTCATGATCACTTGGAGGACTCTGAGACAGACTGGTTCAAGGTTCTATGGTCTGATGAGACCAAGATCGAGATCTTTGGTGCCAACCACACACGTGACGTTTGGAGACTGGATGGCACTGCATACGACCCCAAGAATACCATCCCTACAGTCAAGCATGGTGGTGGCAGCATGATGCTGTGGGCCTGTTTCTCAGCCAAGGGGCCTGGCCATCTGGTCCGCATCCATGGGAAGATGGACAGCACGGCCTACCTGGAGATTTTGGCCAAGAACCTCCGCTCCGCCATCAAGGATCTTAAGATGCGTCGTAATTTCATCTTCCAACAAGACAATGACCCAAAGCACACAGCCAAGAAAACCAAGGCCTGGTTCAAGAGGGAAAAAGTCAAGGTGTTGGAGTGGCCTAGTCAGTCTCCTGACCTTAACCTAATTGAAAACTTGTGGAAGGAGCTCAAGAATAAAGTCCACATGAGACACCCAAAGAACCTAGATAACTTGGAGAAGATCTGCATGGAGGAGTGGGCCAAGATAACTCCACAGACCTGTGCCGGCCTGATCAGGTCTTATAAAAGACGATTATTAGCTGTAATTGCAAACAAGGGTTATTCCACAAAATATTAAACATAGGGGTTGTATAATAATTGACCCACACTTTTATGTTTAAAATTTAATAAAATTCAACTGAGCAACATAACTTTTTGGTTTGTAAGACTTATGCTTCTGTTCATAAAACCTACTCTCGTTTGCAGTTTGAAGGCTCTAACTTATTTGCATCTTATCAAACCAGCTAAATCTGCAGGGGGTTGAATACTACTTGTAGGCACTGTACATATGTACCCACAATTTTTCATGCCTTTCATTGGCTTCTATATTGCTAATGGAACACTCTGCAGGTCTGCTTCGTTCGTACATTAGACAGAAAAGAAAATGCACGTTAAAGCAGATAGAAATTGTTACAATAGGACTTCTATTTAGTTTCCTTCACAAATGCTTTTTTATTTAACACTTTAAAATACATAAAATACATAAAAGACGTTTAAATGTTCAATAACACCTCTTATATATTTAGCCAGTGTACTATGAAAGGTGTCCTTATATGACCTAAATCAATCTTTATAGATTCTATAGCTGAAAAAAATATTTTGAAAGAGATTTTTTCAAATTTGGACATTTTCTTGGATCAATAATACTAACTCATATTAATATTATACTGAATATGATACAGAAAGTAAAGAGATATAATATTTAGTGCATAGGCATAACTACAGCAACCCTATTCAGTGCAGAAATGTGAATTTTTGTGCACAAAAACAAGGTAGTGTTTTTCTACTATTAAAGCCTTAGCACATATGGGTGTAAATGTACATCCACTATGGGCTCTACAAATGCGAAAAAGGCTCAAGAGCTCAGCTCTTTCACGCATGATAGATGTCGGCAATGTTGCCTAACTGGCATCTATCACTAACAGCAGTGGCTAGAGTTGAACGTTGATCCCTGCTGTCAATCATTTAGATGCCACTGTCAGTCTCTATTATCATCCGGCCAGTGTTGGTACTGCTGGCTCCATATGGGCGATGGGATTCGGTACTCATTGGTGTGATATTGATGAACTGTCCTACAGGTAGGATAGGTCATCAATATAAGGGTTGTGTAAAACCCCTTTTTTATCACTGGCATTTCTACATAGAATCTGCTAAGTATGAACATGCTTTTTGACATCTAAAAATCTGAGCTGTTTGATATACTTATAGTAATCAACTAAAACAGTTTTCATGAGTCTAAGTTCACAAGTGCAGAGCCATAGTCACCATCATCAGGAAGCCAAAGAGGGGTATGGGGTCTGTGTTCAATCTCTGTACCTACAATTACATGCAAAGACATATTGAAGCTTTTCTGTTGGATTCCAAAAAAATGTGACAACTATCCACATGTATACGGCTTTTCTCACTAGTGGAACATTATGTGATGGTGCTTGAAATACAGAATGTGTCCTTATTATAGAGTCATATGTAACTCCTTGTGCCTTCATGCAGTCTCTGTGGTGCGACTATAAGGCCTTACACTCATTCACATGTCTGTTTTTGTAGTAGATGTGCTTTCAGTATTATTCACTGACTGAACATGGATACGTTATATTCAGTTGTCATTTTTGGGTGTTTTTATTTGTTTGTTTTTTTTTGCTGATAGTCCTCATAAAGAAATAAACTGAAACATATCCTGCTTTAGTCCATTCAAGTGAAAAGGTCAGTGAAAATATAGGTCAGCACACGGATAACATATTAACTGGTTGTTAGATGAAGCTTGGGAAACCTACATCAGTTTTGTTTTGCACACAAGAAAAATGGATGACACACATAGGGTAAAAACTAACACATAGTCCAAAGCAGGATGAAAAATAGCCCATTGCTTGCTAATGTGAAAAAAATATTACTGACATGTGAACAGACATGTCTTTAGTTACACAGTTATCTGCAGTCATGACCAAAAGTGTTGACAGCCTTGAAAATGTTTCAGAAAATAAAGTATTTCTCCCAGAAAAATAATGCAATTAGACATGTTTTGTAGTGATGGACGAGCACTAAAATGCTCGGGTGCTCGTTACTCGGGTGCTCGACCCAAGCAACGAGCCCAGTATAAGTCTATGGCAAAACTCGAGCATTTTTCAAGGCGGCTCCCCCCGGCGGTCTGCAGAGGGCCTAAAAATTGCACAAATCGATGGGAACAGTGCTCAAATGGCATGACAATAGCATAGGGAAGACCCCTGGAAGCATTTCTGACTCCCAGGTACTGCTGTCAACAATGTTGTCAGAGGTATTACGCCACTTTTACAGACTCACAATAAAACATACTAAAACCAAACCAAAATGGATTTACCTGGGAAATATGTTAAGGAACATCCTTTCCAGGGTAATGACTTGTATATAAGGCAAAATAAATAACCAAAACCAAAAATACTCCTCCACACCTTGGGCTATGTTCACACGTAGTGTTTTTATGAGTTTTTCCACTTTTGCATTGCTTTCAACCGTGACAAATGCATTCACCGGGAAATGTCATTTTAACATTTAACAACCTTATCTGGCCATGTGGAGTGTGTGACATGATCAGACACATCCTGTTTCATTTATGAAGGAGGGACTCTGAAAGTCACAAAGCCTATTTTTATAGGGCCATCAGGCCTTTACTATTCTTAAAGGGCCAGCCGTCGGCCCTCGCTATTCTTAGATAGCCATCAGCCGGCTATGCTTTGTTGATCCCATTACTAAAGATTGGGTCTCCTAAACTGTTATTGCATATGCAGTGAGTGGCTGGGGTGCCCAAAATTTGGATGCACCCCAATACCCCTTTGAAAATTTGGACGCACCCCAATACCCCTTTGAAGAGACTTCGAGGAGGGCCTCCTGAAAACAATGTTCACATTATTAGGAAGTGGGTTTCCCATACTGTTTGCCTATGCAGTGAATCAAGGGCTGCCAAAAATTTGGACCCACTCCAATGCCCCTTGGAAGAGACGTGGGGGAGGGCCTCCTGAAAACAATGTTCCCATTATTAGGAGGTGGGTCTCCCATAGTGTTGGCATATGCAGTGAATGCAAGGGTTGCCAAAAATTTGGAGGCACTCCAATGCCCCTTGGAAGAGAAATGGAGGTTAGAGGGACTCATGAAAAAATGTTCCCATTATTAGCAAGTGGGTCTCCCATAGTGTTGACCTATGCAGTGAATGCATGGGTTGCCAAAAATTGGGAGGCACTCCAATGCCCCTTGGAAGAGATGTAGAGGGCCTCAGAAAAAATGTTCCCATTAATAGGAAGTGGGTCTCCCATCGTGTTGACCTATGCAGTGAATGCAAGGGCTCCCAAAAATTGGGAGGCACTCCAATGCCCCTTGGAAGAGACATAGAGGGCATCATGAAAAAATGTTCCCATTAATAGGAAGTGGGTCTCCCATCGTGTTGACCTATGCAGTGAATGCAAGGGCTGTCAAAAATTGGGAGGCATTCCAATGCCACATGGAAAAGACGTGGAGGAGGGCCTCATAAAAAAATATTCTCATTAGAAAGGAGCGGGTCTCCTATACTTGTAAAGCCCATGCACTAAGTGTAAAGGCTGACAAACTATTACCCCTGGGGGGTATACATGAACATAAGGGCATCATAAACACCCTTTAAAAAAATTATGTGGGTGTTGCATCATGGACCACGGTCACTCTAGTGATATGGTGGTGGAGGATGAGGAGAAGGAGGCGGACAAGAGCATATAGCCCAAATCAGGAAGAGTACACCCATGTGTGGGTGTGAAAAGGTGTATGGGAATACACCTCCCAAAAAAAGACACTGGATTTGAGTTTATGTTACGCTGCTATCATTCGGTGGTGTTGAGAAGTCTGGTCCAATCCAGCCCTTGTTCATTTTTCTAAGAGTCAGCCTGTCAGAATTTTCAGTTGACAGGTGGATGCGCTTATCAGTTATAATTCCACCAGCGGCACTAAAAACCCGCTCTGATAAAATGCTAGCGGCAGGGCAGGCCAGGACCTCCAAGGCGTAGAGAGCCAGTTCATTCCACGTATCCAGCTTGGATACCCAATAATTATAAGACACAGAGGAATCACGGAGGACATTGGTATGGTCGGCAAGGTATTCCTTCAGCATCTTCCCAAACTTTGCACTCCTTGTGAGAGTACCCCGCGCCTCAGGGCCTGTGCGATGGGAGGGGCTGAGAAAATTCTCCCAGAACTTTGACAGTGTTCCCCTGCCTCTGCTGTATTGGAGTTGTGTCTCTCTCGCCTGTAGTCCTTGGTTGTCCAATGAACTGTGATTTCTGTAGCCAGCGTTTTCAGATGGGAATTATTTTAATACACCGCATGCAGAATTATTAGGCAAATGCGTAATTTGATCACTTTGATACTTTATATACATATTGTCCTACTCCAAGCTGCATAGGCTTGAGAGCCAACTACCAATGAAGTAAATCTAGTGATGTGCATCTCTGTAATGAGGCCCTCCTCATTACAGCGCTACTGGTACGGCACCATTTTTGTAGACCAGTCCACCTCAGGAATAAGAGATATAAAGTTTTCCTTGTAGCTTGGGTCTAGAAGTGTCACCAACCAGTAATGACTGTCACCCAAAATTTTGAGAACGCGAGGGTCATGGGAAAGGCAGAGTAACATAAACTCAGCCATGCGTGCCAGACTACTAACAGGCAAGACTTCCGTGTCCTCACCAAGAGGACGAGTGACCATGCTCTCCATTTCATCCTCTCTGTCCTCAGGCCATCCATGCTGAACAGACGGTATGACAGTTGTGCAGGTAGTACCGTCTATACCGTCTTCCTCCTCCTCCTCCTCTTCCTTATTGTCACCCAATCCACGTTGGGATGAGATGAGGCTGGGCTGTGTGAAATCACCCTGTATGGTTCCTTGCTCCATCTCATATTGCTGTGCCTGCAATGCATCCTCTTTGATTGTGAGCAGAGAGCGTTTCAGAAGACAGAGAAGCGGGATGTTGACGCTAATTATGGCATCATTTCCGCTCACCATCTTGGTGGACTCCTCAAAGTTTTGGAGGATGGTGCATATGTCTGACATGCATGTCCACTCCTGAGTAGAGATGAGCGTTGTTCTACTCGAACTGTTCGCCAATCTCAAATTCGAGCTGTTTTGGGCGGTGTTCGAGCCGGTCGGCGAACACGAACAATTTGAGAAAAATTCGGCTGTTCGAGGTTATGTTCGATAACTGTTCGTGCACCAAAATCATAACTGGATTTTTTCTCAGTAATGATGAAAATTAATGTTAATACGCAGTTTGAGTGTACAGCGGGGCGGGGGGAGGGGCAGGGGATGGATCTCTGCAGGAACAATGAAGATCTCCATTTTTTTTTCTCTTTCCCGCATTTGCAGTGGGGAGGGGCAATCTGTCAGCCTATCAGCAGCGCACACACGGAGCGAAGTGCTTTTTTTCACACAAGCAAGGGCATGTGTGATTGGCAGTGTATGTCACATGTCCTTGCCCTATAAGACCAAGCCATTTGCCCCGTCGCCACCATTTTCTCACTGCTGCAGCTGCGTGTTAGACGGCACCGCTGTTGCTGTGTGCGCTATACCTTGTTAATTTCAAGCCAATTTTCGCACAAATATACAGATAGCTTGGGAGTAGGGAATAGTTGTGATTGCAGTCCTTTTAAGGACTAGGTTACAGCATTTCCTACGACTTTTATCAGGCAGGTCTGTGCTCTTAAATAGATAGATTGTGGGAGTAAAGACTAATTGTAATTGTAGTCCTTTTCAGGACTAGGTTACATCAGTTCCTATCAGTTTTTGCCAGGCAGGTCTGTGCCAGTGCTGTGCAAGTTTTTTTCACAGCATTTGGCTGAATCTAGCAAAGCTAATCCTTTTTGGCCTATTGCAGAGTGTGTTAGTCAGTGGAGTAGCCTATCTGTGTTGCAAGATATACCACCTGTGTATAGAATACCAATTTTTTTACTGCACCTAGTGAAGTAAAATCTTTTGGGCATAGCATCATTCTATTAGTCCATCTATACTGACCTCCATCAGGTTGCAAACTGAATATAATTTTTTTCTGCATCTAGCTCTGAAAAAATATTTGGGCTTCTAGCAGTGTGTGGGACTTGGTCTAATAGTCCATCTATACTGACCTCCATCAGGTTGCAAATTAAAAATAATTTTTTTCTTCATTTAGCTCTGAAAAAATATTTGGGCTTCTAGCAGTGTGTGGGACTTGTTCTATTAGTCCTTCTATACTGACCTCCAGCAGGTTGCAAATTGAATATAATTTTTTTCTGCATCTAGCTCTGAAAAAATATTTGGGCTTCTAGCGGTGTGTGGGACTTGGTCTATTAGTCCATCTATACTGACCTCCATCAGGTTGCAAATTAAAAATAATTTTTTTCTGCATCTAGCTCTGAAAAAATATTTGGGCTTCTAGCGGTGTGTGGGACTTGGTCTATTAGTCCATCTATACTGACCTCCATCAGGTTGCAAATTAAAAATAATTTTTTTCTGCATCTAGCTCTGAAAAAATATTTGGGCTTCTAGCAGTGTGTGGGACTTGGTCTATTAGTCCATCTATACTGACCTCCATCAGGTTGCAAATTGAATAAAAAAATTTTCTGCATCTAGCTCTGAAAAAATATTTGGGCTTCTAGCGGTGTGTGGGACTTGGTCTATTAGTCCATCTATACTGACCTCCATCAGGTTGCAAATTAAAAGTAATTTTTTTCTGCATCTAACCCAGCCAATAGTTTTGGCCTAATACCACAGTTTGGCCACTCAGCTCTGCTCGGTTACCATCCATTTTTTTTTGTGCAAACAACTCCAGAGTTGTGAATTAGTTAACCACCAAAATGAGTGGAAAAAGGCCTGCTGCTGGTGGAAAGGGGAATAGGCATGTTGGGAAGGGGAAAAAAGGTTGTGTCCGTGGGGTAGGTGCAGAAGAAAGACCATCTTCCAGCCAAACTAAAATGTCTACTTCTTTTAGCGGACAATGTGATAAGATCCCTTTATTACGGCCACGCCAATCGCTACAAATTCCAGATGAGGCACAAAAACAGCAGGTGCTTCAACGGATATCAAGTGCTCCTTTAAGTGGGCTCTCCTCCACATCAACTTCAACATCTCAAATACTCCAGTCCTCAAAGGTGTCACCCAAATCGCACTTGCTTCCTCACAGCTCCCAAATCTCCAGCTGCCCGTCTGAGTATGAGGTAGAACAGATGGTTGAGTCTGCAGAGCTGTTTACTCATACTATAGCCTGGGAATCAGAGGTCGACTCCAGCGCTTCTGTGAATCCAGATGAGGAAATGATCTGCACTGATGCCCAGAATCTTTATGAGTCGGATCCAGGACCAGACGCAGAAGGTTCTGACCATAATGTAGACCCTCATTCCCAAACTGTAACTCCTGTTGGTGGAGACAATGAGGAAGACGATGATAAGACTCAAATACCTGATTGGAGCGACAACTTTAGTTTTTTGTCAGGGCAGGAACAGGTTGGCTCTGAGGACGACGGGTGTGATAACGCACAGGGTGATGATGATGAGGTCGGAGATCCCACTTACTGTCAACCCACAGTCAGCCAAGAGATGAGGTCAGCAGAGGAGGTGGAGGAAGATGCTAGTGACGACGAGGTCAGGTTGCGCCTTCCTGGACAGAGACGTAGTACTGGAAGCACGTCAACAACTGCATCCTCAAACACAACTCTGCCTCTCACCACAAGTCGTGGTGGCTCTTCAGGTCGCATGGGTGCTAAGCCTTGCATAGCCTGGGCATTTTTTCAGATCGATAAAGATGACCCAACTCGTGTTATCTGTAACATTTGTCAGCAAAAGCTAAGTAGAGGCCAAAAAATACATAGTTTGAGTACTTCATGCATGAACCGGCACATGTACATGAAGCATAAGTTGCAGTGGGAAGCTCAGTGTGCTACAATGCGGTCTAGCCGGCCGGGCCAACCACCGTCTGCCATATCTTGTGCATCCGCGGCCTCTTCATCCTCTGTGACTGGGGGGACAGCAGTCACACCTGTTTTGGGGCGCAGACCTGCCACCTCTTTACCCGCAACAGCCAGCGTGATTGGCAGGTCATCATTTTCTTTGGAGGTGGTAACACCAGCTGGTCTTGAGCGCTGTCCGACATCGATAGCACCACCTTTGGATCAAGGCAACCTAACATGTCCGCCTGCATCTTCCTCACAGACCGGCAGTTTGCCGAGGACACCCTTATCAACCCCGTCTAAGCACAATAGCCAGCCCTCGGTCCCTCAGATGTGGACAAGTAAAAGACCATTTCCTCCTAGCCATGAGAAAGCTAAGAGGTTGAAATTCACCATCTGCAAGCTCTTGGCTACAGAAATGCTGCCTTTCCGCCTGGTGGACACAGAGGATTTTCGAGACCTTATGTCCGTCGCAGTGCCCCAGTACCAGATGCCCAGTCGGCACTACTTCTCAAAGAAAGGTGTGCCTGCGCTCCACCAGCATGTCGCACACAACATCACCGCTTCTTTGAGAAACTCTGTGTGTGACAGGGTGCATTTCACCACAGACACTTGGACGAGTAGGCATGGACAGGGGCGTTACATGTCGCTGACTGGGCACTGGGTAACTATGGTGACAGCAGGACAAGGGGCTGCTGTCCAAGTCTTGTCGTCCCCACGAGTTGTGCGTCAATCCTCTTTATGTCATTTTTCCTCCACTGCTTCTGCCTCCTCAACCTCCTCTCGGTCTTCCACCTGCACCCAAAGCCTGCCTGGTCATGCCACAAGCTTTCTAACTGCGCAGAAGGGATCCTGCACACCTCCTTACTATGCTGGCAGTAGGGCTCAACGTCATCAGGCGGTTTTTACATTGAAATGTCTGGGAAATGTGAGTCACACAGCTGAGGAGTTGTGGTCAGCTCTGGAGAACCAATTTCATGAATGGTTGTCTCCACTGGACCTGAAACCAGGGAAGGCCGTGTGCGACAATGCTGCAAACCTGGGTGCGGCCCTTCGCCGGGGCAATGTCACACACGTGCCTTGTATGGCTCACGTGTTGAACCTGGTTGTCCAGCAATTTTTAGCCCACTATCCCAGACTAGATGGCCTTCTGCAGAGGGCACGGTCGCTGTGTGCTCACTTCCGCCGTTCGCATCCCGCAGCTCAGCGACTTACATCTCTACAGAAGTCGTTGGGCCTGCCACTTCACCGGCTAAAATGCGATGTGCCTACCCGGTGGAATTCAACTCTGCACATGTTGCAGCGACTGTGGCAGCACCGACAAGCCCTGGTGCAATACGTTCTGACGTATAGCCTGGGCCAACGAGATTCAGAGGTGGGGCAAATCACGCTGGAGGAGTGGTCTCAGATCAGGGACCTATGCACCCTTCTGCACAGTTTTGAAATGGCGACGAAGATGTTTAGTGCTGACGATGCCATTATCAGCATGACTATTCCGGTGATTTACATGCTGGAGCACATGTTAAACAGAATTCGGAGTCAGGTGGTGGCACAAGAGGAGGTGGAGGAAGTAGAGGAGGAGGAGTTGTATGCGGAAGGGCTAACATCTGCAAGGTCCAGACGGTCGGCAGCACCAGGGCGGCAGGCATGTGAGGGTGGGGGAGATGATTTTACCAGGGCGCATGGTAGCAGCCAAACTAGTGAGGAAGGTGCAGGAGCCCAGGAAGAAGTGGAGGACGAACTGATGGAAGACTCATCAGATGAGGGAGACCTTGATCACATTTCTGTTGTGAGAGGTTGGGGGGAGAGGACAGAGGAAGGAAGCATGATTGTTACCTCGCCACCAACACAACAGGGACTTGGTGCTCCTGGATGCGCAACACACATGAGTGCCTTCTTGCTGCACTACCTGCAACATGACCCTCGAATTGTGAGAATTAGAAATAATCCTGACTACTGGGTTGCCACACTGTTAGATCCCCGGTACAAAAGTAAATTTGCAGAAATTATTCCTGCCATAGAAAGGGATGCACGCATGCAGGAGTATCAGCAGAGACTGTTGCAGAATCTTACATGTGCTTTTCCACAAAATACCAGTGGTGCACGTAGTGAATCTCACAGTTCCAACTTGCCAACCGTGGGACCGTCAAGTGTTCAGCACTCAAACCGTAACAGAACCACAGTATCTGCTGGTAACATCAATTTTGCGGAATCATTTCACCACTTTTTTAGCCCATCCTTTGCAAGGCCACAGGAGACAAGAAGTCTGACACATAGTCAACGCCTAGAGACGATGGTACAGGAGTATCTCCAAGTAAACATTGAAGCCACGACTGTGTCACTGGACCCTTGCTCTTTTTGGGCTTCCAATCTGGATAAATGGCCGGAGCTAGCCACTTACGCCTTGGAGATCTTGTCATGCCCCGCAGCCAGCGTTCTGTCTGAACGTGTGTTCAGCGCTGCTGGTGGTGTGCTGACAGATAAGCGCACGCGGCTCTCCACTGATAATGTAGACAGACTCACGTTCATAAAGATGAACAAATCATTGATCCGAAACGACTTTTCTACCCCTGTGTCATCCTGGGGAGAGTAAAAGCTTGATGATTGGATAAAATCACCCTACCAACCGTTTTAAGCTTTCAAATTACTAATCATGTTTATCTGTATCTTGACTGGAAAATAATTTGGGCTTTGTAGCAGTGTGCAGCACTGATCCTATTAGGCCATCTATAATAAGCTTCACCAGATTTAAAATTAAAAATAATTTTTAGCTGCATCTAGCCCGGAAAATAATTTTGGGGCTCCGAGATGCGCAAGACACATAAGTGCCTTCTTGCTGCACTACCTGCAGCATGACCCTCATATTGTGAGAATTCGAAGTAATCATGACTACTGGGTTGCCACACTCTTTTCGATCAACCTTTTCATTTTAATAAAGACCAAAAAAATGGTCATTTTTGAAATTATAAGCATTAGCAGGTTGTTAGAAACTGAAATCAAACAGTTTTCAACTCAAAACTTTATTCTAGGTGATGTTACATTTTCACATAGGACCCCTTGTTCGAAAGAGCTTCTGAACTCTCTCGTCCATTGAATTTGTCAGGTTTTGGATGGTTTCTGCTTCAATTGTTTTGCATGAGGACAGAATACCCTCCCAGAGCTGTTGCTTAGATGTGAACTGCCTCCCGCCATCATAGACACTCCTTTTAATGATGCTCCAAAGGTTCTGAATGGGGTAGAGGTCAGGGGAGCATGGGGGTCACACCATAAGTTTGTCCCCTTTTATGCCCATATCAGCCAGAGATGCAGATGTTTTATGTGCAGCATGAGATGGTGCATTATCATGCAGAAAAATGATCTTGCTGTGAAATACACGGTTCTTCTTCTTGAACCATGGCAGGAAGTGCTGTTTGAGAAAATCCACATACATTATGGAGTTCATCTTTAGCGCCTTCAGGGATCCTAAAGGGGCCGACAATCTCTCTCCCCATGATTCCAGCCCAAAACATTACTCCACCTCCTCCTTGTTGGCGCTGTAGCCGTGTTTGCGTGGGGTGTCCATCAACCAGCCATCCTCCACTCCATTCATCTGGACCATCGAGCGCTGCACGGCACTCATCCGTGAACAAAACAGTTTTGAAATCAGTCTTCATGTAATGTTTGGCCCACTGGAGCCGTTTCTGCTTGTGTGAAGTGGATAGAGGAGGTCGACAGGATGGCGTATGCACAGCTGCAAACCTCTGAAGGACCCTGCATCTTGTTGTTCGGGGGACGTTGGAGGCACAAGCAGCTTCAAAAACTTGTCTGCTGCTATGACAAGGCTTTTTTGCCGCTGCTCTTTCTACCTGACGTAATTGCCTGTAGGAAAGAGTCCTCAATTTGCCCTTATCAGCACGCACACGTGTGTACTGTGAATCAGCTACATACTTCTTGATTGCCAAGACACTTCATCCTGATCATCGCACAATGTTGATTGTAGTCATGCCTTGACCTAAACACTCCACAATTTGTTGCTTCTCAGCAGCCGACACATCCTTTTTCTTTCCCATTTTGGCAGAAAATGTAGGCTGCTTAATAATGTGAGAGAGCCTTCTTAAGTAGTCTTGCCTTTCATTGGACACACCTGCCAAACTAATTAGCACAGGTGTCTGCAATTGCTTACAGTGATATAAAGAGCCCTGACACACATCACCATCAATGAGTTTAACTGACAAACAATCAAATTCTTCCCTTATCACTCCTAAACACTTTTTGCATAATAATTTGGAACGCGGTGTACATGTGCTTTTCCACAAAACACCAGTGGTTCACGTAGTGAATCTTACAGTTCTAACTTGCCAACCGTGGTCTGTATGGAATTGTTCAATAAAGGGCCCAAAATTAAGATAACATAGATGGGAGAGGTCTCTATGAATAGGAATTCCTAAGTATTTGATACCCTGTGAGGGCCAGGCAAAGGGAAAGTTGGACTGGATGGAATCCTATATGGATTTAGGGAGGGAGACATCGAGGGCCTCAGACTTCGCTGCATTGATTTTAAAATTTTACCATGTAACAAAGTGATCTATTTCAGCCATAACAGCAGGGATGGATATATGTGATTGAGTGATATATACTAGGACATCATCAGCAAATAGAGAGCACTTGTACTCGGTGCCTCCCACCTCAATCCACCTAATATAGGGGTTATGGCGAATTGATGAGAGCAGGTGCTCCGTCACTAGGATGTATAAGAGAGGGGACAGAGGACATCCCTGCCTTGTCCCATTGGTGATTGTGAAAGGTGATGAAAATGTTCTGACGCACCCCCTGGGCCTTGGGACACCCGGAGCCGGACCCTTTTTGGTGGATGCTGGTGGTTGTAGTCTTCGTGGCGGCGATCCGGTTCCGTGGCTCAGGGCGGTCAAAGCAGTGGCGGAACTATTTATGTGGTTTTGATGTTTAAATGTCCGACTACGCCACCCGTGGATTGCGGTCAGAGTGAACCGCCGCTACAGGGCAGACCGCTAAGGCTGGTGTTGTGGGTGCAGCAGAGCGTAGCATAACTCCCCACGGGAGGAGTATAGCCTCAGGGCAGTGTATGCGGAGGATGGGGGTGATGGTGCAGGGCAGCAGCAGTAATGACACGGAGTCAGTGATGCAGTTCAGGGCCTTTACTCACAGTTCTTATTATCCAGACCACGTCTGCAGGTAACGGCTGCCCACGTCGTACTGTGCTCACCAGGTGAGGAGCTCAGACAACTCCCAGATAACTTTGGAGCGCTTCACAGGACCCCCTTTGTGTGTCCTTTGTCTGGCCTTTCTTACCAACACTTCTGTCCGGCTGCCTCGGGCCTCCTCTTGGTAAACTTGGCGCCAGTTTCCCTGACCCTATGTGGTGCCTTCCTAGCGGGTGGAGCAAGGGGCTGCGCCACATAAAATGTCAGAGCCTCCGGTTTCTAGCTGAGGGTCGTTTCCTGCCTCCACTAGTTCGGGGACCGGTCTCCCCCTTTGGCCTGACCCCTCCACGCAGGTGGATTCGGGCGTGCGGTGGCGACTCGCCCGTCCGCACCCCTGGGATCCCTTCATTCCTCGTTCCTGAAGCCTTCTCCGCTCCTCTTCCTTCCTTCTCCCTCTTGCAGGCCTGGGCCTCTGTTACTAGGCCCGCCTCCGGAGCAGAGCTCATGCAGAGCCCCTGCTCCCTGCCACTTCTGCTCAGACTTCTCTGCACTGAACTAAGATGGTGCCCACCTTTTATACTCCCTTCTCAATGCACCCAGGAACTGCTTCCTCCCTGCTCCTGCACTGCAGGGTTCCCCTTCCTCAGTGTTCCCTCCCCCCACTCCAGCCAGGGACAGGGACTGTCGTGCCCATCTCAGGGGCATATTGGTCTCCCTGCCCCACGGCAATGTGGTGTAATGCATGCAGGTGTCGGGTCCTGATCCACACTCCATCCTTATCTGAGAGTGAGATATCACACCTCTGGGTGAGGTGCAATACGTCTGTAGCAACCGAGCCCTCGGTGCTACAGTTCCATTTATCTTCAGCCTAGGTGACGTATTGTGATACAGGGCCGTGATTTTGGCTATAAAAGGGTCCCCTAGACCCCTACCCCAAGCTTTTTAAGAGAATCATATATGGCGTGCCAGGAGACTCTATGGAATGCTTTCTCAGCATCCAACGAGAGTATCTACTTACAAATTTTTAACTGCATCTAGCCCAGGAAATACTTTGTGCCTAGTAGCAGTGTCTGCTAGTCAGCGGATTATCCCAGCTGTTAAGCAAGCTACACCACCTGTAGTTTGGACACTTAATTTTTTCAAAGGAAATGCTTCGGGACCACGGGATACTTAGTGAAGAGCATCAGGAGGCACCCCAAGGCATAGGGGCTGGGACTGGCACTAGGATGCCTTGCGGTGGACAGCCGAGCTCGATCCTTATAAAAGCTTTTTAACTGCAGCAGCTTTAGTGGACGCTACTGGAGCTGGAATTACGCGGATGCTGGCATGAGACTTGCCCTCCAATAGATCCTTGTAAATGGATTTAAAGTGTATTCATTCAAATTAGAGGGACAATTTAAATTAAAAAGCTTAGAGCTGCCTCCACCACAGGGGGGCTCTCTCGACCCACCAGCGGACAGGCACCAGTATTGGGAGAGGGGGGCTGGCCGTCAGGGTTCACCGCGGCTCTGGCACAAACCCGGCGACACGGAGGTGGCACGGGCAGGAGCGGACTGGCCGTCTCGGCTTCTCACTTTTTGGATTTTAGAAGGGCATGACATGCCTATATCTGTGTCTCCCCCTCCTTTTACTCCTCCACCTCTTTTCTTTTCGCATGATTTTATGTACTTGTCACTTTTCCATGTGTTAGTTGTGTCTTCTGAGCAGTTTGTCAGCTTTTGGACACCTTTGAAGGTGTTTTCTATGTGTTTCTATGTGTTTTTGTTTGCCTGCCATTGGTTTTAACGGTGTTCGAAGGTGTTCGACGAACAGTTCGACGAACAGTTCGGCGAACACACGGGTGTTCGACGAACCGAACCGAACTCGAACACTACGGGGGTGGCTCAACACTACTCCTGAGGTCTTATGTGTCTTATGTGTGGAGTCTGAACTGAATACAGACGGCCTTGTTGATGCTTGTACTCAACAACTGCCCTCTTCTGCTCACAAATCCTTTCCAACATCTGCAGTGTAGAGTTCCAACGAGTGGGGACATCACACACCAGTCTGTGAGCCGGAAGCTGCAAACACTGCTGAAACACGGCAAGGGCGGCGGAAGCTGTAGGTGACTTTCTAAAATGGGCACACAGATGGCGTACTTTAACAAGCAGATCCGGCAGCTCCGGCTATTATTTGAGAAATCGCTGAACCACGAGGCTAAGCAAATTGGCCAGGCATGGTAGTGTGTGAGCTCGCCTTGCCTCCGAGCCGCCACCAGGTTCCGGCCATTGTCACACACGACCATGCCTGGCTGTAGGTTTAGCGGTGTGAGCCACAGATCTGCCTGCTCTTTCAGAGCTGTCCACAACTCTTCAGCATTGTACGGTTTGTCACCTAAGCATATGAGCTTCAGCACAGCCTGATGCCGCTTGGCTGATGCAGTGCTTCCAGCTTGTGACTGATGTGGTCATTTTGGAGATGGAGGCTGAAGAGGAGGAGGCTGAGGTACAGGAGCTGTAGACTATGGGGGCAACCCTGATTGACCTAGGGCCTGCAATCCTTGGCGTCGGGAGGACGTGTTCCGTCCCAAGGTCCGACTGGGTCCCGGCTTCCACTATGTTAACCCACTACCATCCCCGCCCACAAGCACTTGTCCACTTGTCCATGGTTAGGTGGAATTTCCCAGTAACTGCGTTGTTGAGGTCACGGCTCATGTTTTCAAACACATGCTTGTGCAATGTGGGGACGGCACGCCGGGAGAAATAGTGGCGGCTGGGGACAAAGTACTGAGGGACGGCCGCCGACATCAGGTTGCGGAATGCTTCCGTCTCCACGAGCCAAAAAGGCAACATTTCTAGCGCTAGCTCATCATCGTCCACCTCTTGTGACACTTTCCCACCGTCGCTTTCGTGTGACCGTGGCTGCTCAAATATTTGGGCATCGATACATGCGATCTCTTCTTGCCCTGCTTCACGTGGACCGGGTGAGAGGCCCGAATCTATAAATGGAAAAGTGAACAGCTCTTCGGAGTGTCCAAGTGTGGGATCAGTTGTCTCTGGGCACTCGGCATGGTGGGAGGAAGAAGGATCAGGGTGAGGAATATGCGGTCCAGACTCACGGCTACTGAGACTTGACCGTGTGGAAGACAGGGTGGTGGTGGTGGTGGCTAAGTGACTGGAAGCATTATCTGCTATCCAACCAATAACCTTTTCACACTGCTCTATGTTCAATAGTGGTGTTCTGCGGTCCCCTATTAATTGGGACAGGAAGGTCAAGCGAGAAGATGTGGGTGATTGTTGTGGCATAATTTCAGCTTGCCCACAGCCTTGGCCTCTGCATGCACCATCACCATCACATCCAGTTCCTCGTCCCTTGCCACATGCTTTGCCCATTTTAAATGGAGGACAATATATTGCATGCTCTCTACAAATGGCTGAATTTGGAGCGAACTTATATGTGATCCGTGTGATGAATGAACCACAGTGTTAAATAGCTGGCCTGTAGGTAACTATTTTGAACAGCAAACTGTTGTCAATAGCTTCACTGACACTCTGAAACAAATTTTTAATGGAGGCCAGAAAAGTGAGTATTTTCTGAAAACATATATGCGATCCGTGTGACGGAGAAAACACGGTTTTAAATACCTGGCCTGTAGGTTACTATTTTGAACAGCAAACTGGTGTCAATAGCTTCACTGACACACTGAAACAAATTTTTAATGGAGGCCAGAAATGGCAGTATTTTCTGAAAACGTATATGTGATCTGTGTGACGGAAGAAACACAGTTTTAAATAGCTGGCCTGTAGGTAACTATTTTGAACAGCAAACTGGTGTCAATAGTTTCACTGACACACTGAAAAATTTTTAACGGAGGCCAGAAATGTCAGTATTTTCAGCGCAATTATATGTGATCCGTGTGACGGACAAACCATAGTTTTAAATAGTTGGATTTTTAGCGCTGTAATATGGAAAGGACCTGGCTGTATTCTGCAGTGCCAACAAGCAAATGGCGCAGAAAAATGGTGTCCTCTGGATTGCTTTTTAAGCAAATAATGTGGATTAAGATACAAAAAATTATTCCTGGCCACTGAGATCTGGCCCTATGTCTAGAAATATATAACAGCAGCAGCAGACAAAACTGGAATGAAGTCTCTTGTGCTATATGCACTGCAGTCTGCTATATACACTGCCTGCCTGCCTATATACACTGCCTGCCTGATATCTCTGCAGATGGATTAGTTCTCAGAAGGACTGTTTGTTGAGATGGATATGTGTCTCTAATATAGTTTGGTATACCTTCACTAACTAGAAACAAGCAAATTTCTCCCTAGCTCAGCAGCACCTCGCCCTACACTGTCTGATTCCGGAGTGACTGTGACGAGCATGGCGGCGCCAGGTCTGATATAGACCTGATGACGCTGTGCGGCCAGCCAATCACTGTAATGTCACAACCAACATGGCTGCAGCATTACAGTGAGTGGCAGACAATCCCTGCATGTTCATTGGCTCTGTAAAGAGTGCCAAACATGCAGGGAGGGGACCCGAGTTCCCGCCGAGCAACCCCGTAAATACTCGCACCGAGTATCTCGAGCAGTGAGATGCTAGGGCGAGCACCGAGCAGTAGAGAGCATGCTCGCTCATTACTAATATTTTGTTATACACATGTTTACTTGCTTTGTGTGAATTGGAACAACACAAAAAATGGAGAAAAAAGGCAAATTGGACATAATTTCACACAAAACCACAAAAATGGTCCAGACAAAATTGTTGGCACCTTCACACAATTGTGGACAAACAACTTTGTTTCAAGCATGTGATGCTCGTTCTAACTCACCTGTGGCAAGTAACAGGTGGGGGCAATATGAAAATCACACCTGAAACCAGATAAAAAGAGGGGAATGTTGACTCAATCTTTGCATTGTGTGTCTGTGTGTGCCACACTAGGCATGGAGAACAGAAAGAGGAAAAGAGAGCTGCCTGATAACTTAAGAACCAAAGTTGTTGAAAAATATCAACAATCTCAAGGTTACAAGTCCATCTCCACAGATCTTGATGTTCCCCTGTACACAGTGAGGAATATAATCAAGAAGTTTACAACCCATGGCACTGTAGCTAATCTCCCTCCTTGTGGACGGCAGAGAAAAATTGATGAAAAGTTGCAACGCAGGATAGTCTGGATGGTGGATAAGCAGTCTAAATCAAGTTCCAAATAAATTCAAGCTGCAGGCTCAGGGTGCATCAGTGTCAGCGTGAACTATCCGTTGACATTTGAATGAAATGAGACATGAGAATGAAACGCAGAAGGACCCCACTGGTGACACAGAGATATAAAAAGCTAGAATGCAGTTTGCCAAAATGTACATCAGTAAGCCAAAGTCCTTCTGGGAAAGAGTTTTGTGGACAGATGAGACCAAGATAGAGCTTTTTGGTGAAGCACATCATTCTATTGTTTACCGAAAATGGAATGAGGCCTACAGAGAAAAGAACACAGTATCTACAGTCAAATATGGTGGAAGTTCAAAGATGTTTTGGGTTGTTCTGCTGACACTGGCACTGGGTGCCTTGACTTTATGCAAAACATCATGAAATCTGAAGATTACCAAAGGATTTTGGGTCGCAATGTAGTGCCCAGTGTCAGAAAGCTGGGTTTGTGTCCAATGTCTTGGGTCTTCCAGCAGGACAATAACCCCAAACATACTTCAAGAAGCACCCAGGAATATGAAAACTAAGTGCTGGAGAGTTCTGAAGTGGACAGGAATGTGTCCGGATCTAAATTCCATTGAACACCTGTGGAAATATCTTAAAAATTGCTATTAGCAAGAAGGCACCCTTCAAATGTGAGAGACCTGGAGCAGTTTACAAAAGAAGAGTGGTACAAAATTCCAGTTGGGAGGTGTATGAAGCTTGTTGATGGTTAAAGGAAGTGATTGATTGTAGTTAATATTTGGTTACACACCCTTTGGAATAAATAAGTTGAGAGTGCCAACAATTTTGTCAAGCCCATTTTTGGGGCTATGTGTGAAATTATGTCCAATTTTTTTTTCTCAGTTTTTTTTTGTGTTGTGTCAATACACACAGGAAATAAACATGTGCATAACAAAGCATGTGTAATTGCCATGATTTTCTGGGAGAAATACTTAATTTTCTGAAACATTTTCAAGGGTTCCAACATTTTTGGCAATGACTGTACATTTGCATACTTTCCCCCAGCATACTCTTTTTAGGGGTTTTAAAAAAATGTATCCTGTCAACTGTAAGTTCAAGTATGATGTACATGCACAGTGGAGCTTGAAAGACTATGAACAGTTCATAATTTTTCACATTTATTTCTAAATTTGACCTAAAAATACATCAGATTTTCACATAAGCCCTAAAAATAGAAAAAGCGAACCAAATAAATTAGTAAAAAGTATTAGTTTGTAATTTTTTTATTACTGAAAATGATCCAATATCATGTGTCTGTGGATGACAAAAATATATGAACCTTCACTTTTAGTATCTGGTATGACCCCAATGTTCAGTGTTCTCTTATGAACTACTCATGTCATGTCGTTCCATAATATTTCTATAGGATTAATATCAGGACTTGAAAAATGACCTGGGTAATTCGGGTCGTTGTCCTGCTGCATGACTCATTTTTTCTTCATATTCAGCTCATGGACAGATGTCATGACATATTCCTTTTAGAATTGGCTTATAAAATTCAGATTTCATTGTTCTATCAATTAAGGCAAACTGTCCTATCACAGATTCTGTAAAACAGACTCGAACCATGATGCTTCCATTGGCCAGCTTTCTGATGCTTCAGCAGTCTTTGAAATTGTGCCAGGAAAGGTTTTTTTTTTTTTCATCCTCGGAAATCTTATAGTAAAGTGTTCAAATTCTTGTGGAACAGCAAATTTTAGGAAATTCCACTCAAAGTCAATCTTTTGTGGATCAATCAGCTCATTTGTACATACTAACACCATGATTCACAGATGATATGAAGTTTTTATGCTACAGTGTAGTGATTTTCTTCCCATTTAAAATGAAAGATCTCATCCATCCACAAAACATTCCTCAGGCTTCTCCAGGTCATCATTGTCAAACGGCAAATGGGCCACAATGTTCTTTTTTTTCAGTGGTTGTCTTCTTGCAGTCTTTTCATATACACCATTTTTGTATAGTGTTCTCTTGATGGTAGACTTATAAACCTTAACATTAGATAATGTGATGGAGGATTTTAGTTCCTTTGAGATTACCTTGTGTTCCTTTGTGACCTTGAAATATATGATACGCATTGCTCTTTGAGAGATTTTTGTTGGTCGATCACTGCTAGGAAGGGTAATAAGGGTTTTGAACATCCCTCATTGGTACATTATCTCTCAGACTTGGATTGGTGAACTCCAAACTCTTTAGAGACACGTTGTAACCATTTCAAACCTGATGAGCATCAACAACTCTTTTTGAGAGGTCATCAGAAATCTCTTTTACTCATGCCATGATTCATATCCACAAATTTGTGTTGCATAACTCAGACATTTTTAGATCCCTGATCTTTAAATAAAACCGTTCACTCACACTTGATTATCTTCTCACTGATTGAAATACTTTTCTATCAGCTATAAATTATCTACTAATCTGAAAGGTTCTCATACTTTTGATACTCATAGACTTGCAATATTGGATTATTTTTCCTCAAGTCTAAATTTTTGACTCATCTGTTTCATTTCTTTGCTGTTTATCCACTTTTAAGACTTGTGTGAAAATCTGATATGGTTTGTTCAAATATATGTAGAAGTATGGAGAATCAGAAATGTTCACAAACTTTCAAGCAAAAATGTAGTAGTAGGCAAGTTTCAAACACCTGTAATGTTGCCATAATTTAGCTTCTGATTTACAACCATACTAGACAGATTTTATACAGATTTCCTCAAGAGTTCTAAGATCACCAGCTTCAGCTCAGTATAACAATAAGAGGTCCGTATATTGCTGTCACAATACATATTTAAAAAATGACCAGAGTTCTATCTGCCCGGTACTCACTTTACTCCAATTTTACAGATGAGATAAACTGATAAATGTGTAAATGTGTAAGGGCTCCTTTCATACACACATATACAGATTTTCAGAGTTTTTAAACACTTAAAAAAACATGAATTTTAAATGTTTTTTAATAGCATTTTTGTGGATTTTTCATTTTGTTACATTTGTAGAGTGCATTTTTCTGACCTTTTTAATTACTATTAAGATGTATATTCAAAAAATGACCAGAAAGTATGTTGCAGTGAAGTTCTTCTCTACCCAGCATTTTAAAGAGTAATTGTACAAATGTCCAGCGAATATGATATCGAATATATGTAGAATAATATATATATAACCAAAGAAATTTCTTTGCTTGTGTTACTGATTTTAAGCACTTTTAGTTTTTCCTATTTATTTCCTACTACTTGGCATAGTAAACCATGACTTTTATTTATCCCACCTACACAAAATTCATGGCATGCTGTCAATTTCTAAATAATAGAATTCAATTTTGAGTCATGTAGTATTTCTACTTCTAGATTTGAGACACATATTTTGCCTAAGCTCCAGGACCACCAAGAATGTTCCCTTGCTGTTTGCAAGGAACATCTGACAAATAAACAGAATAAAAAAGGAACAAATCTGAAAAGCAATACATTCCAGGAAATGCAAAATCCAGATGATTTGGAAAATGTTTAGAGCATTGGGATTATTCTTAACAAAACAGCATAGACATCCTGCATAGAAACAAATATTGAGAAATCATTATTTATGTAATTGAAGCTGCCATTGTGAAGCCAGTCTTCATTTCTTGTATAATGATAGCACAGTTTGACAACTGTTGCAAATATTTGAAAAAACCTTTAACTGCAAAGAACAAACAGATTATTTGCTGCTCACTACAAAGAACGGATAAAAACCCGCTAGCCCATTTTCAGAAAATTGCTGGCTTAAGGAGCCAATAACGACAGACAATAGAAAACAGCCAAACATCAGGCACCACAAACAAGTGTCTAGGAGTAATGGCTCCATGACTCTTGGGAGTCCAGCCATGTTTTGAGTGAGGCCAGGTTCACACAGTGAATATATGGGCAATTTGATCTGCTGAAATATATTACCACAGAGAACAGATGGTCAATATTAATGAATGGCAATTTAGTTAACCATTTAATCCTGTTGGGTTCGACCCAACTATTTGAAAGAATTATGCTTTTCTAAAGAGAAAACATGTATTGTTGGGGTAACATTTAACATTTTTTTTACAAAAATGGCATAAAAATGTGATAGTTTTGAGCATCCACTTTTTTAAATTGGAATGCAGATTCTATTGGAGTGATATTTTTATGGTGTAGTGGGAGAAAATGTTTCTTTACAATCATGACAATCAATTTGATACTTACGTGTTTTGCCATGGTTTGTACATCGATGACCTAATTATTAAAAGCCAGTGTGTCAACCATATCAAACCTAGAGGAATACTTCCACCATAATCCTAGTGGTTTGAGGTTCACCTTTCTCTTTAACTGTTGTGGAAAATGTGTTCATGGTCCTTGTTTTGTGCAGTAATATACAACTGAACACAATTGACATGTGTACCTATAATGAAAGCAATGTTACAAATATTTTTACTCATAGCAATAGAGTAAAAATACCATTGATCCATAAATTGGAAAAAATAAATAATTTGCTGCCATCTTAGGCTAAAAAAATCTGAACTAAGCTAACCAAACTGTGGTTTTATCAATTACCTGTAGTAATGACTATCAGCCAACCAGCATTATACATAAATTTGTCCAATTTAATTAAAAAAGATTGCATCTTGATATTATTTTTCAAAACAAGGGTTCAATATTTTCCTAAAAGACCAACATTAACAACATTCTTGCAATGCATGTGCTATACAAGCAGGAATGAATGGACCATCAGGCAATTCTGTCAACTACCAGATGGATACTTAAGGATACTAATACTGTTAAATTTTAGCTGTGAAGGTGGCTACTTTTGGCCTCTGGTCTGTTAGAAGCTGGCGTCAAGTAGGGGACAAAGAGCAGTGTGATGACATTAATGTGTCATACACCTTAGCCAGCCCCCTGTAATAGAGGCTAGAAGAGGAGACAGAGGTAAAACAAAAATACGAGATGTAGTAGTTTTTGATGTGGGGTGTATTCATTTTTGCATCAAGAAATCTAAGTAAAACTGAAGATTTTGACATGAAAGTTCTATTATTAACCTTACTTTCATGTAATAGGTTTAAAAAAATGCTCTATCAAACTCAGTCTTGTCAAAATGTTGGAAATTTTTCTTGTTTTCAGTGAAATATTGATTAAAATCTTACGTTTCAAAGAGGATGAACTCATTTATGCTGAGCATATGAGTATAAGTTAAAATCATGTACAAACTTAAAATGATGTAAAAACACAAGTTTTTAAGTGTGGCGAGTTAACAAAATCATAAAAATATCAAAGTAATGTTACACCATATCTAAAATGTTTCTAAGCCAACCTAATTTGGATGTAGATAGAAGAGAGCTCTCATAGGAATGTAAATATTCCATTCCCATGACCCTCCATTTCTGTGTTATAAGAACAGCCATAACAAGTCCTGTGCCCAGCATCATTGGGGAACCCATCGGCGTATATCTGTCAAGTCATCGGAATGGTCACATGACCAGTCATATGACCAATATCAGAATAAGTACTGCAAATACAGTACATATATAACGTTATCTTAAAACGCGGAACAGATAGAGTGACTTTACAAAGTGATGCTCAAATAGGTATTAATTAGCCAAAATGGTAACCCAAATAGAAATATGTAATGCAATTGTTTTGGTATCCTAACAACCATAAAAAGTAAGATTGCATGAATATCCTTATAAATTAATGATTTCTAATATAGCCAACTATTTATCATAAACATGATCATATCTCTAAAATAGCCCCAATCCTACAGTCTACACATTATGAATGGGGAAAGCATGCATATAATTATTCTATTCAAACATATTATCTATCAAGTATTAATAATTACCAACATATTAGAGAAGTGTATAGAAAGGGGTACAAACATTTTTATCACATAAAGAGTAGTGATGAGCGAGCATGTTCGCTACTACTCGGTGCTCGCCCTAGCATCTCACTGCTTGAGATGCTCGACGCTCGCCGAGTGTTTCCGGGGTTGCTCGTCGGGAGCTCGGGTCTACTCCCTGCATGTTTTGGGCTCTTAAGAGCACCAATGAACATGCAGGGATTGTCTGTCACTCACTGTAATGACGTAGCCATGTTGGCTGTGGAACTACAGTGATTGGCTGGCCACACAGCGTCATCAGGTCTATATCAGACGTGGCACCGCTGTGCTTGTCACAGTCACTCCGGAATCAGACAGTGTAGTGAGAGGTGCTGTTGAGCTAGGGAGAGATTTTCTTGTTTCTAGTTAGTGTAGGTGTATCAAACTATAATAGAGACACATATCCATCTCAACAAACAGTCCTTCTGAGGACTAATCCATCTGCAGAGATATCAGGCAGGCAGTGTATGTAGGCAGGCAGGGTACATAGCAGACTGCAGTGCATATAGCACAAGAGGCTCCATTCCAGTTTTGTCTGCTGCTGCTGCTGTTAGATATTTATAGAAATAGGTCCAGGTCTCAGGGGCCAGGAATAATTTTTTTTTGGATCTTAATCCTCATTATTTGCTTAAAAAGCAATCCAGAGAACACAGTTTTTCTGCACCATTTGCTTCTTGACACTGCAGAATACAGCCAGGTCCTTTCCATATTGCAGCGCTAAAAATCCAGCTATTTAAAACTGTGCTTTGTCCGTCACATGGATCAGATATTATTGCACTGAAAATACTGCCATTTCTGGCCTCCATTAAAAAAAATTTCAGTGTGTCAGTGAAGCAATTGACACCAGTTTGCTGTTCAAAATAGTTACCTACAGACCAGGTCTTTAAAACTGTGTTTTCTCAGTCACACGGATCACATATACGTTATCAGAAAATACTGCCATTTCTAGCCTCCATTAAATTCTTTTTTCAGTGTGTCAGCAAAGTTTTTGACACCGGTTTGCTGTTCAAAATAGTTACCTACAGGTCAGGTATTTAAAACTGTGTTTTCTCCGTCACATGGATCACATATACGTTTTCAGAAAATATTGCCATTTCTGATCTCCATTAAAAAAAATTTCCGTGTGTCAGTGAAGCAATTGACACCAGTGTGCTGTTCAAAATAGTTACCTACAGGCCAGGTATTTAAAACTGTGTTTTCTCCATCACACGGAACAAATATACGTTTTCGGAAAATACTGCCATTTCTGACCTCCATTAAAAAAAATTTCAGTGTGTCAGTGAAGCAATTTACAAGAATTTGCTATTCAAAATAGATACCTACAGGCCAGGTATTTAAAACTGTTTTCTCAGTCACACGGATCACATATACGTTTTCAGAAATACTGCCATTTCTAATCTCCATTAAAAAAAATTTCTGTGTGTCAGTGAAGCAATTAACACCAGTTTGCTGTTCAAAATAGTTACCTACAGGCCAGGTATTAAAACTGTGTTTTCTCCATCACACGGATCACATATGCGTTTTCAGAAAATACTGCCATTTCTGACCTCCATCAAAAATTTGTTTCAGTGTGTCAGTGAAGCAATTGACACCAGTTTGCTGTTCAAAATAGTTACCTACAGGCCAGGTATTTAAAACTATGGTTTGTCCGTCACACGGATCACTTATAAGTTCGCTCCAAATTCAGTCATTTGTAGTGAGTGTGGAAAATATTGTCCTCCATTTAAAATGGGCAAGGCACGTGGCAAGTGACGGGGTACTGGATGTGATGGTGATGATAGTGCATGCAGAGGCCGAGGCCGTGGGCAAGCTGAAATTGTGCCACAACAATCACCCACATCTTCTCGCTCGACCTTCCAGTCCCAATTAATAGGGGACCACAGACACCACTATTGAACACAGAGCAGTGTCAAAAGGTTATTGGTTGGATAGCAGATAATGCTACCAGTCACTTAGCCACCACCACCTTGTCTTCCACATGGTCAAGTCTCAGCAGCTGTGAGTCTGGACCGCATATTCCTCACCCTGAACCTCCTTCCTCCCACCATGCCGAGTGCCCAGAGACAATTGATGCCACACTTGGACACTCCGAAGAGCTGTTCACTTTTCTATTTATACATTCAGGCCTCTCGCCCGGTCCACTTGAAGCGGGGCAAGAAGAGATCGCATGTAGCGATGCCCAAATATTTGAGCAGCCACGGTCACACGAAGGCGATGGTGGGAAAGTGTCACAAGAGATGGACGATGATGAGACACAATTGCCAGAAAGTCAGGAGGAGGACCAGAGTGCGGAAGTGGAAGACGAGGTGGTGGATGATATAGTAACTAGTGTTGAGCCACCCCCGTAGTGTTCGGGTTCGGTTCGGTTCGTCGAACACCGGGATGTTCGAGGAACTGTTCGTCGAACTGTTCGTCGAACACCTTAGAACACCGTCGAACACCGTTAAAACCAATGGCAGGCAAACAAAAACACATAGAAACACATAGAAAACACCTTCAAAGGTGTCCAAAAGCTGACAAACTGCTCAGAAGACGCTTTCTTTAAAAAAGCCGGCCGGCAATTCAGCAGCGGCATACACCGGTACCCGACAATTTAGACAAGAAGGAATAGAGCCTCACACATAGATTAGATAGATAGAAACATGTCAGTCACATATATATGAAGTACAGTGACAGTGTTGCTTATTGTACTTGTCATTTAGTGTAAAGGATTTATTAAAAAAAAAAATAGTGTTTTCATGCACTGTCTCTTTAAAAAAGCCGGCCGGCAATTCAGCATCTGTACCCGACAATTTATAACAGACAGAATAGAGCTTCACACATAGATTAGATAGATAGAAACATGTCAGTCACATATATATGAAGTACAGTGACAATGTTGCTTAATGTACTTGTCATTTAGTGTAAAGGATTTATTAAAAAAAATAATAGTGTTTTCATGCACCGTCTCTTTAAAAAAGCCGGCCGGCAATTCAGCATCTGTACCCGACAATTTATAACAGACAGAATAGAGCTTCACACATAGATTAGATAGATAGAAACATGTCAGTCACATATATATGAAGTACAGTGATAGTGTTGGTTACTGCACTTGTCATTTAGTATTAAAATAAAGGATTTATTATTAAAAAAAACTGGCGTGGGGTTCCCCTTAATTTTAGTCTCTAGCGGAGGTTAAGCAGACAGCTGGGGCAGATGTTTGAAGCCTGGGAAGGGGGTAATACCCACGGAGCTTCCCAGGCTACTAATATGAGCCCCCAGCTGAATACCTAGCCTTTACTAGCTATTAAAATGGGGGACCCCCCAAAAAAAATGACGTGGGGTCCCCCCTAATTTAATAGCTAGCAAAGGCTAGGCAGACAGCTGGGGGCTGATATTAATAGCCCAGGTAGGGAGCCATGAATATTGGCCCCCTTCCAGGCTAGAAACACCAGCCGTCAGCCGCCCCAGAAATGGCGCATTCATAGGATGCGCCAATTCTGGCACTTAGCCTCGCTCTTCCACGCTGCCCTGTAGCGGTGGCAGGGGGTAATAGGGCTGGGGTTGATGTCAGCTTATAATGCCAGCTGACATCAAGCCCAGGTTAGTAATGGAGAGGCGTCTATAAGACACCCCCATTACTAACCCCATAGTCAAAGTTAAAAGAAAACACAAACACCCAGAATAAAGTCCTTTAATTGAAATAAAGACACAATCCTTTATTGTTCTAAATTAAACCATACTTACCATCACGCCCATTCCAGCTGAAGCCAACGATCTCCTGCAATAAAAGAAAAATAATAAAGCAACATCATCCTTACCTTTCCATGGTTCCCACGACAGCTTCAGCTCTGCTACATCGAGATGACAGGCTGGACCGCAGCAGAACGCTGCCATCCAGCCTGTCATCCCGCAGACACTGAGAAGCGCAGGCATGCTTGCGCTCTGCAGTGTCTGGCTGTGACGGCATAAAGATGAGACGAGTTCATGTCCAATGAACTCGGCGCACCTCATGCACGTCACTGACAGCGTGGGAAAATTCTCACGCTGAAGCGCTGAGTGCAGGAGAATTCTCCCACGCTGTCAGTGACGTGCATAAGGTGAGCTCATGTCCAATGAACTCAGCTCACCTCGTGCACGTCACTGACAGCGTGGGAGAATTCTCCTGCACTCAGCGCTTCAGCGTGAGAATTCTCCCACGCTGAAGCGCTGAGTGCAGGAGAATTTTCCCACGCTGTCAGTGACGTGCATAAGGTGAGCTCATGTCCAATGAACTCAGCTCACCTCCTGCACGTCACTGACAGCGTGGGAGAATTCTCCTGCACTCGGCGCTTCAGTGTGAGAATTCTCCCACGCTGAAGCGCTGAGTGCAGGAGAATTTTCCCACGCTGTCAGTGACGTGCATGAGGTGAGCCGAGTTCATTGGACATTAACTCGGCTCATCTGGATGCCCTCACAGAGAGACACTGTGGAGCGCAAGCAAGCCTGCGCTTCTCAGTGTCTGCGGGATGACAGGCTGGATGGCAGCGTTCTGCTGCGGTCCAGCCTGTCATCTCGATGTAGCAGAGCTGAAGCTGTCATGGGAACCATGGAAAGGTAAGGATGATGTTGCTTTATTATTTTTCTTTTATTGCAGGAGATCGTTGGCTTCAGCTGGAATGGGCGTGATGGTAAGTATGGTTTAATTTAGAACAATAAAGAATTGTGTGTATATTTCTATTAAAGGACTTTTTTCTGGGTGTTGTGTTTTTTTTAAATACTTTACTAGAAATTCATGGTGGTCATGTCTAATATTGGCGTGACCCCATGAATTTTGGGCTTAGGGCCAGCTGATAATGCCAAGCTGGCCCTAACCCTTTTATTACCCAGTGAGCCACCGCATCAGGGCCCTGGATGAGTTGGGTACAGCGCCAGAAGATGGAGCTTCTATGAACGCGCCATTTTCCGGGGTGGCTGCGGACTGCAATTTGCAGCGGGGGGGGGCCCAGAAAGCTTGGGCCTCCCTGCGCTGCAGATTCCAGCCCCCAGCTGCCTAGTTGTACCTGGCTGGACACAAAAATAGGGCGAAGCCCCACGTCAATTTTTTTTTAATTATTTCATGAATTTCCTGAAATAATTTAAAAAAATTGAAGTGGGGCTTCGCACTATATTTGTGTCCAGCCAGGTACAGCAGGCAGGAATGGGCTGCCCCCAACCACCAGCTGCCTATTTGTACCTGGCCGGACACAACAATATAGGGAAGGCCTTTTTTTCTTAATTATTTCATGAATTTCATGAAATAATTAAAAAAAAAATACGTGGGGCTTCGCCCTATTTTTGTGTCCAGCAAGGTACAACTAGGCAGCTGGGGGCTGGAATCTGCAGCGCAGGGAGGCCCAAGCTTTCTGGGCCCCCCCCCCCGCTGCAAATTGCAGTCCGCAGCCACCCCGGAAAATGGCGCGTTCATAAAAGCGCCATCTTCTGGCGCTGTACCCAACTCATCCAGGGCCCTGGTGCGGTGGCTCACTGGGTAATAAAGGGGTTAGGGCCAGCTTGGTATTATCAGCTGGCCCCAAGCCCAAAATTCATGGGGTCACGCCAGTATTAGACATGACCGCCATGAATTTCTAGTAAAGTATTTAAAAAAAACACAACACCCAGAATAAAGTCCTTTAATTGAAATAAACACACAATTCTTTATTGTTCTAAATTAAACCATACTTACCATCACGCCCATTCCAGCTGAAGCCAACGATCTCCTGCAATAAAAGAAAAATAATAAACCAACCTCATCCTTACCTTTCCATGGTTCCCACGACAGCTTCAGCTCTGCTACATCGAGATGACAGGCTGGACCGCAGCAGAACGCCGCCATCCAGCCTGTCATCCCGCGGACACTGAGAAGAGCAGGCATGCTTGCGCTCCTCAGTGTCTCGCTGTGACGGCATAAAGATGAGCCGAGGTCATGTCCAATGAACTCGGCTCACCTCATGCACGTCACTGACAGCGTGGGAAAATTCTCACGCTGAAGTGCTGAGTGCAGGAGAATTCTCCCACGCTGTCAGTGACGTGCATGAGGTGAGCTCATGTCCAATGAACTCAGCTCACCTCATGCACGTCACTGACAGCGTGGGAAAATTCTCCTGCACTCAGCGCTTCAGCGTGAGAATTCTCCCACGCTGTAAGTGACGTGCATGAGGTGAGCCGAGTTCATTGGACATGACCTCGGCTCATCTTTATGCCGTCACAGAGAGACAATGTGGAGCGCAAGCAAGCCTGCGCTTCTCAGTGTCTGCGGGATGACAGGCTGGATGGCGGCGTTCTGCTGCGGTCCAGCCTGTTATCTCGATGTAGCAGAGCTGAAGCTGTCGTGGGAACCATGGAAAGGTAAGGATGAGGTTGCTTTATTATTTTATTTTTATTACAGGAGATCGTTGGCTTCAGCTGGAATGGGCGTGATGGTAACTATGGTTTAATTTAGAACAATAAAGAATTGTGTCTTTATTTCAATTAAAGGACTTTATTCTGGGTGTTTGTGTTTTTTTTTAACTTTGACTATGGGGTTAGTAATGGGGGTGTCTTATAGACGCCTCTCCATTACTAACCTGGGCTTGATGTCAGCTAGCATTATAAGCTGACATCAACCCCAGCCCTATTACCCCACTGCCACCGCTACAGGGCAGTGGGAAGAGCGAGGCTATGTGCCAGAATTGGCGCATCCTATGAATGCGCCATTTCTGGGGCGGCTGACGGCTGGTGTTTCTAGCCTGGGAGGGGGCCAATATTCATGGCTCCCTTCCTGGGCTATTAATATCAGCCCCCAGCTGTCTGCCTAGCCTTTGCTAGCTATTAAATTAGGGGGGACCCCACGTCATTTTTTGGGGGGGGTCCCCCATTTTAATAGCTAGTAAAGGCTATGTATTCAGCTGGGGGCTGATATTAGTAGCCTGGGAAGCTCCGTGGGTATTACCCCCTTCCCAGGCTTCAAACATCTGCCCCAGCTGTCTGCTTAACCTCCGCTAGAGCCTAAAATTAAGGGGAACCCCACGCCAATTTTTTTAATAATAAATCCTTTATTTTAATACTAAATGACAAGTACAGTAACCAACACTATCACTGTACTTCATATATATGTGACTGACATGTTTCTATCTATCTAATCTATGTGTGAAGCTCTATTCTGTCTGTTATAAATTGTCGGGTACAGATGCTGAATTGCCGGCCGGCTTTCTTAAAGAGACGGTGCATGAAAACACTATTTTTTTTTTGATAAATCCTTTACACTAAATGACAAGTACAGTAATCAACACTGTCACTGTACTTCATATATATGTGACTGACATGTTTCTATCTATCTAATCTATGTGTGATTCTCTATTCCTTCTATTCTAAATTGTCGGGTACCGCTGCTGAATTGCCGGCCGGCTTTTTTAAAGAGACAGTGCATGAAAACACTATTATTTTTTTTGATAAATCCTTTACGCTAAATAACAAGTACAGTAAGCAGCACTTTCACTGTACTTCGTATATATGTGGCTGACATGTTTATATCTATCTAATCTATGTGTGAAGCTCTATTCTTTCGGTTCTAAATTGTCGGGTACCGGTGTTTTCCGCTGCTGAATTGCCGGCTTTTCATGTTTCACTGTGAGCACTGTTCCCATCGATTTGGGCAATCACTGTAATGCCACAACCACCATGGCTGTGGCATTACAGTGAGTGGCAGACAATCCCTGCATGATTGGTGCTCTAAATAGCGCCAGACATGCAGGACACACTTTTGGTGCACGAACAGTTATCGAACATAACCTCGAACAGCCGAATTTTTTGCAAATCGTTCGGGTTCGTCGAACAACTCGAACACCGCCCAAAACAGCTCGAATTTGAGATTGGCGAACAGTTCTAGTCGAACACCGCTCATCTCTAATAGTAACTGACCCAACCTGGCAGGAGGACATGCAGAGCGAGGACAGCAACACAAAGGGGAAGGGAGGCAGAGCACCCCAACAGGCAGGAAGAAGCAGTGTGGTGGCCGCAGAAAGAAGGCAGGCAACCGTTCCCCGTAACACCAACACGAAGAAAGTTGCCAGTACAACTGTTAGGTCTTCCCGAGTCTGGTTGTTTTTTAAAGACTCTGCCAATAACCCCAAAAAGGCCATTTGCACCACATGCCAGACCAGCATCAGCAGGGGTGGCAAAACGCAAAGCCTGACCACCACAAGCATGATCAGACACATGGCAGCAAAGCACCCGACTTTGTGGGCCAAACCCCAGGGTCCAGGAACAGTGTCTGAAGGTGGCACCACTGCTTCTTTAGCTGTTGTGCATGCAAGCCAATCCCCTGTCCATGGTGCATGCAAAGATGCCTACTGCCTTGCACCTGTCATTGCACACTCTCAAGTACCAGCATCAGGAAGCAAGTCCACGTCCTTGTCCCAGCGCAGCGTTCAGATGTCCATACTCCAGTCTTTGGAACGCAAGCACAAATACACAGCCAACGCCCCACAGGACTCACTACTAAATTCCCACATTTCGCGACTGCTTGCGCTAGAAATGTTGCCTTTTTGGCTCGTGGAGACGGAAGCATTCTGCAACCTGATGGCAGCGGCCATTCCTCAGTACTCGTTCCCCAGCCGACACTATTTCTACCGGTGTGCAGTCCCCGTATTACACAAGCACGTGTACCAAAACATTAGCCATGCCCTCAACAATGCAGTTACCGGGAAAGTCCACCTAACCACGGACACGTGGACAAGTGCTTGTGGGCAGGGATGGTACATCTCGCTGATGGGACACAGGGTTAATATAGTGGAAGCTGGGACCCAGTCGGACCTTGAGACGAAACGCGTCTTCCCAACGCTGAGGATTGCGGGCCCTAGGTGAATCAGGGTTGCCCCCACAGTCTACAGCTCCTGCAACTCATCCTCCTCAGCTTCCTCCTACTCTTCAGCCTCCATCTCCAAAACGACCACATCAGTCACAAGCTGGAAGCACTGCAGCACTGCCTCGACCAAGCGGCAACAGGCTGTGCTGAAGCTAATATGCTTAGGTGACTAACCGCACAATGCTGAAGAGTTGTGGACAGCTTTGAAAGAGCAGGCAGATCTGTGGCTCACACCGCTAAACCTACAGACAGGCATGGTTGTGTGTGACAATGGCCGGAACCTGGTGTCGGCTCGGAGGCAAGGTGAGCTCACACACGTACCATCCCTGACCAATGTGCTTAACCTCAAGGTTCAGCAGTTTCTCAAATCCTACCCAGAGCTGCCAGATCTGCTTGTTAAAGTACGCCGCCTGTGTTCCCATTTTAAAAAGTCACCTACAGCTTCCGCCGCCCTTCACATGTTTCAGCAGTGTTTGCAGCTTCCGGCTCACAGACTGGTATGTGATGTCCCCACGCGTTGGAACTCTACACTGCAGATGTTGGGAAGGATTTGTGAGCAGAAGCAGACAGTTGTTGACTACCAGCATCAACAAGGCCGTCCGTATTCAGTTCAGACTCCACAAATAAGACCTCAGGAGTGGACATGGATGTCAGACATATGTACCATCCTCCAAAACTTTGAGGACTCTACCAACATGGTGAGCGGCGACGACGCCATAATTAGCATCACCATCCCGCTTCTCTGTCTTCTGAAATGCTCTCTGCTCACAATCAAAGAGGATGCATTGCAGGCAGAGTACGATGAGATAGAGCAAGGATTTATACAGGGTGATTACACACAGCCTAGCCTCATCTCATCCCAACATTGGGTGACAATGAGGAAGAGGAGGGGGAGGAGGAAGAACAGGAGCTAGTTTCATGCACTATAAACGGTACTACCTGCAAACTGTCATACCGTCTGTTCAGCGTAGATGGCCATAGGACAGAGAGGAGGAGGAGAGCACGATAAGTCATCCTCTTGGTGAGGACACGGAAGTCTTGCCTGTTAGCAGTCTGGCACGCATGGCTGAGTTTATGTTATTCTGCCTTTCCCATGACCCTCGCGTTCTCAAAATTTTGGGTGACAGTCATTACTGGTTGGTGACACTTCTAGACCCACACTACAAGGAGTACTTTATATCTCTTATTCTTGAGGTGGACAGGTCTACATAATTGGGGTAGTACCAGAAGGCCCTTGTTGCGGAAATATTTTAAAAAATCCCATCTGAAAACGCTGGCGGCAGAGGTTCGTTGGACAACCAAAGAGTACAGGCGAGAGAGACACAAATGCAATCCAGCAGAGGCAGGGGAACACTGTCAAAGTTCTGGGACAGTTTTCTCAGACCCTCCCATCGCACAGGCCCTGAGGTGCGGGGTACTCTCACAAGGAGTGCAAAGTTTGGGGAGATGCTGAGAGAGTACCTTGCCGACTGTACCAACGTCCTTTGTGATTCCTCTGTGCCTTATAATTTTTGGGTATCCAAGCTGGATACGTGGAATGAACAGGCTCTCTACGCCTGGAGGCCCTGGGCTGCTCTGCCACTAGCGTTTTATCAGAGCGGGTTTTTAGTGCGGCTGGTGGAATTATACAGTGCCTACAAGTAGTATTCAACCCCCTGCAGATTTAGCTGGTTTGATAAGATGCAAATAAGTTAGAGCCTTCAAACTGCAAACGAGAGTAGGTTTTATGAACAGAAGCATAAATCTTACAAACCAAAAAGTTATGTTGCTCAGTTGAATTTTATTAAATTTTAAACATAAAAGTGTGGGTCAATTATTATACAACCCCTATGTTTAATATTTTGTGGAATAACCCTTGTTTGCAATTACAGCTAATAATCGTCTTTTATAAGACCTGATCAGGCCGCCACAGGTCTGTGGAGTTATCTTGACCCACTCCTCCATGCAGATCTTCTCCAAGTTATCTAGGTTCTTTGGGTGTCTCATGTGGACTTTATTCTTGAGCTCCTTCCACAAGTTTTCAATTGGGTTAAGGTCAGGAGACTGACTAGGCCACTCCAACACCTTGACTTTTTCCCTCTTGAACCAGGCCTTGGTTTTCTTGGCTGTGTGCTTTGGGTCGTTGTCTTGTTGGAAGATGAAGTTATGACCCATCTTAAGATCCTTGATGGAGTAGCGGAGGTTCTTGGCCAAAATCTCCAGGTAGGCCGTGCTTTCCATCTTCCCATGGATGCGGACCAGATGGCCAGGCCCCTTGGCTGAGAAACAGCCCCACAGCATGATGCTGCCACCACCATGCTTGACTGTAGGGATGGTATTCTTGGGGTCGTATGCAGTGCCATCCAGTCTCCAAACGTCACGTGTGTGGTTGGCACCAAAGATCTCGAGCTTGGTCTCATCAGACCATAGAACCTTGAACCAGTCTGTCTCAGAGTCCTGCAAGTGATCATGAGCAAACTGTAGACGAGCCTTGACATGACGCTTTGAAAGTAAAGGTACCTTACGGGCTCATCTGGAACGGAGACCATTGCGGTGGAGTACGTTACTTATGGTATTGACTGCAACCAATGTCCCCACTGCCTTGAGATCTTCCCGGAGCTCCTTCCTTGTTGTCCTTGGGTTAGCCTTGACTCTTCGGACAAGCCTGGCCTCGGCACGGGAGGACACTTTCAAAGGCTGTCCAGGCCGTGGAAGGCTAACAGTAGTTCCATAAGCCTTCCACTTACGGATGATGCTCCCAACAGTGGAGACAGGTAGTCCCAACTCCTTGGAAAGGGTTTTGTACCCCTTGCCAGCCTTGTGACCCTCCACGATCTTGTCTCTGATGGCCTTGGAATGCTCCTTTGTCTTTCCCATGTTGACCATGTCTGAGTGCTGTTCTCAAGTTTGGGGAGGGTCTTAAATAGTCAGAAAAGGCTGGCAAAAGAGATCTTTAATCCACACATGTGAAGCTCATTATTCTTGGTGCCTGAACTGCTTCTTAATACTTTAGGGGGACCAACAAGAATTCTTGTGGTTTGAGGGGTTGAATAATAAATGACACTCTGAATTAACTTTTAACGTTTAAAAAAAAAAAAAAAAAAAATGTGCTGCAGTGCATTTCCCACTTCCAGGCTGATCTACAGTACAAATGTCACAATGCCAAGTTAATTCCGCATGTGTCAACCAGCTAAATCTGCAGGGGGTTGAATACTACTTGTAGGCACTGTAACTGATAAGCGCATCCGCCTGTCAACTGAAAATTCTGACAGGCTGACTCTTAGAAAAATGAAAAAAGGCTGGATTGGGCCAAACTTCTCAACACCACCGAATGATAGCAGCGTAACATAAACTCAAATCCAGTCTCTATTTTTGGGAGGTGTATTCCCATGCACCTCTTCACACCCAAACATGGGTATATGCTTCATGATTTTGGATATTTGCTCTTGTCCTCTTCCTTCTCCTCATCCTCCACCACCATATCAACAGGGTGATGTGATGCAACTCCCACATAATTTTTTTAAAGAGTGTTTATGATGCCCGTAAAAAAAAAAATGTATACAGTATGTTCATGTATACCCCCCAGGGGTAAATGTTTGTCAGCCCATAGACTTAGTGCATGGGCATTACAAGCATAGGAGACTCGCTCCTTTCTAATGGGAACATTTTTTTAAGAGGCCCTCTAAGTCTCTTCCAAGGGGCTTTAAAGTGCCTCCCAATTTTTGGCAGCCCTTGAATTCACTGCATAGGCCAACACTATGGGAGACCCTCTCCTTTCTAATGGGAACATGTCGCACTTGTTACTGTGGCCCTGCTCTATGTGTCTTTAAATTGTTAGTGGGGTTTTTCCTAAATTTGGTCAGTTGTTGGACTCACTGGATACCCTATAACTGTATAGCAGTCCCTCTCCTTTCTAATGGGAACATGTCGTACTTGTTATTATGGCCCTGCTCTATGTGTCTTTAAATTCTTTGTGGGGTTTTTCCTAAATTTGGACTCACTGCATACCCTATAACTGTATAGCAGACCCTCTCCTTTGTAATGGGAACATGTCGTACTTGTTACTGTGGCCCTGCTCTATGTGTCTTTAAATTGTTGGTGGGGTTTTTCCTAAATTTGGACAGACGTTGGACTCACTGCATACCCTATAACTGTATAGCAGATAGTCTCCTTTCTAATGGGAACATGTCGTACTTGTTACTGAGGCCCTGCTCTATATGTCTTTAAATTATTCGTGGGGTTTTTCCTAAATTTGGTCAGCCGTTGGACTCACTGCATACCCTATAACAGTATAGCAGACTCTCTCCTTTCTAATGGGAATTTGTCGTTACTGTGGCCCTGCTCTATAAGTCTATAAATTCTTAGTAGGGTTTTTCTTAAATTTGGTCAGCCGTTGGCCTCACTGCATAACCTATAACTGTATAGCAGACCCTCTCCTTTCTAATAGGAACATGTCGTACTTGTTACTGTGGCCCTGCTCTATGTGTCTTTAAATTCTTAGTGGAGTTTTTCCTAAATTTGGTCAGCCGTTGGACTCACTGCATACCCTATAACTGTATAGCAGACCTTCTCCTTTCTAATGGGAACATGTCGTACTTGTTACTGTGGCCCTGCTCTATGTGTCTTTAAATTTTTAGTGGAGATTTTCCTAAATTTGGTCAGCCATTGGACTCTCTGCATACCTTATAACTGTATAGCAGACTCTCTCCTTTCTAATGGGAATTTGTCGTTACTGTGGCCCTGCTCTATGTGTCTTTAAATTGTTAGTGGGGTTTTTCCTAAATTTCATCAGCCATTGGACTCACTGCATACCCTATAACTGTATAGCAGACCCTCTCCTTTCCAATGGGAACATGTCGTACTTGTTACTATTAAAAAACCCGGCACTCAAAGAGATAAGTGAAGTTATGGAGTTTTTAATAAGGTGAGTACAATATTATAAACAGACGTTTCGGTCCCTCAGGACCTTCATCAGTGTACTACAAAATAAAAATAACAGACAAGAAGAAATTAAATACAGACAGTGGTCCAATTACAGTAGTAAATACACAAGATCAAAAATTATATAAAAAATTATATAAATAAGTGCAGTTCGTCCGAGCTGCAAATCTACCTTCCTGGGAGATGACAAAGGAGGAGGGAGGGATTTGGGAGGAATTTGGTTGGATGTCCCGTGAGAGAGGAAAAAAGGATGGAAAAAAAAGGAAAGAGTAACATACCAGAGTGGAGGTCATGTAGGTGGACAAATTCCACTACGGTGACTGCAAGGGAGAAGTGGCTAAAAGTCACCGTAGTGGAATTTGTCCACCTACATGACCTCCACTCTGGTATGTTACTCTTTCCTGTAAAATGTTAAAATGACATTTCCCGGTGAATGCATTTGTCTTAAAAAATAATATAAAAAAAAAAAACACAGTAGGTTCTTTCTTTAGTATAAAAACCTGAATGTAATCACATTGTTCAGCTCCTGCACCTCCTCCTCCATCTCCGAAATGACCACATCAGTCACAAGCTGAAAGCACTGCAGCACTGCCTTGGCCAAGTGGCAACAGGCTGTGCTGAAGATAACATGCTTAATGCTTAGGTGACAAACCTCCCAGCGCTGCAATATTGTTGAAAGCTGTAACAGCAGCCTGATCTGTGGCTCTCACTGCTGAACATACAGCCAGGCATGGTCGTGTGTGACAATGGGTGGAACCTGGTGATGGAGAAATGACAGCCGGATTAGATACAGTTTCCCTCTATGCCAGTCCTTTCACCGAGCTAAAGAATATGGCTGTGGTGAAATACAACTCCCACTGAGAAGCTGTTTCAGATTGAAAAACATTGTGCCCACCAGAGGATTTGATTCTGAGGGCTCACCTTTCTCTCCTGTTTAAGAGCCCCATAGGAGCTGCAAAGTTAGCGTTATCATGAACTCTCCTGAGGTAGAAGCCAAGGCACACTAGAGGATTCTCTGGTGGGACCGTCCAACCTTGCCGAGAAGCAGTCCTGGCTAAGAAAAATGTGTGGAAAGGTTCCCAGACACTCTATGGCTCTTTTTTTCCTGAGGTGGGAGCCCACGCAAACACGGGGAGAACATACAAAATCCTTGCAGATGTTATCCTTTCTGGGATTTGAACCCAGGATCCCAGTGCTGCAAGGCTTCAGTGCTAACCACTGAGCTGCCATTCACACTCTAATATCTAACAGGCTGGAGAAACTTGCACCTACTGCCACTCTATCTTCAGCTCCTTTGTGAGAAACTAATGTATTTGGGCAGCCACTCAGTCTACCAAATAAAATTACTGAGAAGGAAATTGGAAATGGCTTCGATACTGGAACTGGGGGCAGTACTAATACCATGGCGTCATACCATAGTATAATGGAAATATTTCAGGCTGGTAGGAGGCAAGCAAATTCCCACAGAAAAGTACGAGCAGTAATGTTCAAGGACCCGCGCTTGTAGAAGACGGAGACACCACCGGGAGAAATAGTGACGGCTGTGGACCGAGTATGGACACAAGGCATGAGGCATGGGGTTATGAAAAGCTTCCGTCTCCACGAGCCTAAAAGGTCACATTTCAAGTGCAAGCAGCTGCCCAGAAATCTGGCAGCTTAGTATTGCGGCCTGTGAGTAGGCGGGTGGGTTGCTGGCTGCATACTTGCACTTGCATTCCAAGTAACAGAAAACTAAGCAGATGGTGGTCTCTATCATCATCATGGCCTCACCTCGGCACTATGAACTCTCCTGAAGGAGAAGCCAGGGCCCACCAGAGGAGTCTCCAGTTTTCTGGTGGGTCCGTCCATCCCTGCCGAGAAGCAGCCCTGGCTAACAAAAGTGAGGGGTAAGGTTCCCGGACACTCTATGGCTGCTTTTTTAATGTGGATTGGACGTGCTTATGCATGTTATTTCTCAAACCGTATTGCAGATCAGGCCATTGCCCAACTCTGTAGTCATGAATTAAATGCGCAAAGAAAGATGTGTGTGTGTCAAAGCACCACCGACAAGTGCGAATTGATGTTGGACGGGATGCCATTGCTTCTGCAACAAGCTGCATTAGAGGACTTCCTGGGAGACACCGAGAGTAGATACGGTTTCCCTCTATGCCAGTCCTTTCACCGAGCTAAATACAACAAAGCAAAAAAAGCTGTGGACTGACTCCATACCGTCCCAGGCCACATTCACCTGTCCACATGTTTGTGGTTAGGTGGTCCTTCCCAGTAAGTGCACTGGGGAGGGCACGGGTAATGTTGCGGGACCCGTGCTTGTGGAAGGCGGAGACGATACCGGGAGAAATAGTGGCGGCTGGGGACAAATTATGGACACCAGGCCACCGCCAGCAAGAGGTTATGAAAAGCTTCCGCCTCCACGAGCCTAAAAGGCCACATATCAAGTGAAAGCAGCTTTAGAGGACTTCCTGGGAGAAATGACAGCTGGGTAGATATGGTTTCCCAAGTCTTTTCACCAAGCTAAAGAATATGGCTGTGGTGAAATACAAATCAGAAAAAAAAGCTGTGCACTGGCTCTGAACTGTCCCTGGCCACATTCATCTGTCCACGTGTTTGTGGTTAGGGGGTCCTTCCCAGTAAGTGTTGTGGGACCTGTGCTTGTGGAAGGCGCAGACGATACTGGGAAAAATAGTGGCGCCATAAGATTGTGGACAGCTTCAACGTCCATGAGCCTAAAAGGCCACATTTCAAGTGCAAACAGCAGTCAAAAATTTGGTAGTATAGTATTTCAGCCTGTGGGAGGGTGGCTGACTGGCTGCATACTTGCACTTGCATTCCAAGGAATGGGGTAGGGATAACTGAACGCTGCTCTGGGACAAGGGCATGGATGGTGATTGTTGCACACTTTTAGGCAGTGACCTGGGAGTCAGAAATGCTTCCAGAGGTCTTCCCCATGCTGTTCCCATGTCTTTTCAGCACTGTATGCATGTGTCTGATGATATGTCACACACACCACATGGCCAGATAAGGTTGTAAAATGTTAAAATGACATTTCCCGGTGAATGCATTTGTCTTGGTTGAAAGCAATGCAAAAGTGCAAAAACGCATCAAAAACGCTACGTGTGAACATAGCCCAAGGTGTGGAGGAGTATTTTTGGTTTTGGTTATTTATTTTGCCTTATATACAAGTCATTACCCTGGAAAGGATGTTCCTTAACATATTTCCCAGGAAAATGGATTTTGGATTCGTTTTTGTAGGTTTTATTGTGAATCCGTAAAAGTGGCGTAATACTCTGACAACGTTGTTGACAGCAGTGACCTGGGAGTCAGAAATGCTTCCAAGGGTCTTCCCCATGCTGTTCCCATGTCATTTGAGCACTGTTCCCATCGATTTGGGCAATTTTTAGGCCCTCTGCAGACCGCCGGGGGGAGCCGCCTGAAAAATGCTCGAGTTTCCCATAGACTTACATTGGGCTCATTGCTCGTGTTGATCACCCGAGTATTCCAATTTGCTCGACCCGAGCAACGAGTACCCAAGCATTTTAGTGCTCGCTCATCACTATTAATGATCAGTATGGTAGTATTATCACTACCATATATGCTAGTATATTTGGTTATGGTCTTGTCCTATTTGTTTACTGCAATATTATAGAGATGGGTGGATTGATCCACAGAGGATTGAGTTAGTCAAATTTCCTGAAATTTGTGATTCAATCATTTTGAGATTCAGTTTGTGGTTTGCAATAAAAAACCTTGCCCGGCACCATTTCCCACACAGTTGAAGCATCTGAGACCTGACTAATGTCCTCTTGCATGGCAGCATGGGCTTCCCCATAATTCCCTGCAGCTATGACACATAGTTGATTATCATACCTTGTACAGTGATGGTCAGTACCTGGGCCATCAAAGATCAGTGTTTTCCAGAAGAGCACAGTTTGTATGGCAGAGTTCTTTTCCATCTCCAGAGTCACTGGAGAAGCCTCTCTCTACTGTTAGCGTGTAAGCTCCTATGGTTCAGCAGAGTCCTCTTGCTCTCCTATAGAGTGTAAGCTCTTATGGTCAGCAAAGGTCTCTTGCTCTCTCTCTAGAGTGTAAGCTTTTATTATCTGCTGGATCCTCTGTCTCTCTCTTCTGTAGAGTGGATGCTCTTATGGTCCAGGCAGGGTAATATTAGTAACAGAGTGCCCCATCTGGTGTAGGGGATGGGTGGACAGCATTGGCCTGTGTGCTTTCAAATGTTAGTACTGAATTTAAGTCCCAGTCCCAGCCCTGCATAGAAATTTACCATCAATTCAAAACTTTTTTCCAGCATTGATATTTATCATATTAAAAAAGTATAAAAAAATGCAAAACATATTTTGTTATACATTTAAGTTCTTGTATCAGTTGTAAAACACAATAGGGAAAATTTACTAAAAGTGTCTACTTGTAGACAGTGTAAACATAGGCCTGACACTAGCGATGATTGAGTCAATCTGCTGCGAATCAACTTTGAGTGGAATTTCATGAAAAGCGCAGGTCTCAGCTAACTCAAACAATTTGTGATTCTATTTGCAGTGAGTAAAAAAAATGGTACATTGCTAAAGATTCATCAGAGAAAACAACAGACCCACGTTACATAAGCCAAGGCCGTAAAAGCTTCTCCATAATGCCTTGCACATCACATGATCTAGCATGGCCAGTCAGAGGGGTTTATCACACGAAAAGTAAAAGATGAGAGTTTCTAAAGGAGAGGCCATTTTAGGGTTTTACAGGCTATAGATAGGTGGTCAAGGCGCACAGCGCATCATTACAAATAGGAATAAAAAGTTTTAAACCAGAGTGTGATGTACTGCTGCTGTGCTGGAGAATAGAATATGGGAGTGATAGTCTCAGTCTGAAAACAGTAATACACATATTCTAGTGGTAGGAAGGTATAGTAGCTTCAGAGTCTGTGTGATTGTGAAATAATCTGTTATATACTGTAATATATCATCTTTATAACAGCATATTTTTTCATTCTACAAAAAACTAGGGTAATTTAAGTATCTTAAATCATAGTTTGTAAGAAAAAGTGTGCTTCCTGTCTTATGAGTCAGACAAGTCATGAGCAATATCAGTTTTTGAATTTCTTTAGCATTTGTTTGTAAAGGGTTTTTTTTTTTTAGACAAAAAAAAATTTCAATATTCCAGAAATTGAAATACAACTGTCTATCAAACTGTATGTTTTAAAAAAATGCTTACATTTTTTTTTGCAGACTTGCAGTAGTCCAATATTACACCCATACACGCCACCTGAAAACAGTGGCCTGATGCCGGTGCTTGCTTTTGATACCTGAAGTGAATACGCTTTTCTTGTCATGTACTTTTTTAGTAAAGAGCCAGGGAATGTTATTTTTTATATATATCTTTAAAAAATGTCAAATTTATATTTCTATTTCAAATGGGCTGTTGCAGCATTTGGAAGCCGCGTACCTACCTCATGGTATATTGTTGTTAGATTGTCCGTTTTCAGCAGAGGGAATTAATCTGTTTAAAGAATAAAGGTTTATACCACCCAGGAATAACCCAAACCAGATACCAAATCCACAATGCACAAAGCTACTGTATATAACACACCAAGTGGCCGAACCAATAGATAGAGCAATAACGAACCAAATACAGTAAATATACCCAAAAAGTCACTCAAATTGTAATTAGAAATAGTGGATGGGAAAATCCTTAGTGGAAATAGACCAACCCCACTTGTCAGAAGAGTGTGTGGGCATTTCAACTGTGCCAGAATTTGCAGGGATAGAGCAATTTCTACTGAACCACCAGTGAAATTTAAATATTATGAGATTCACTGCATCCGTATGAGCAAGATCAAGTGATGAGATGACAAAGAATATTTACAGCATAGAAACTGGAGCTTGTACTTCTTTTAAATTTCCCATTAGTAGGTGATGAGGGCTGGGTGTTCATTACTGGTGCCAATAAAAGAGGATATGAATTGTTTTGGAAGGCAGTCTCTGGAGTGAAGTCCTCAAGTAAAACCCTGTGGAGGACTAAGCCCTTGCCAGGCCTGGGCAAAAAATGTAAAAAAAAAATTTAAAACGAAATTCATACTTCATGACTCAAATTTTCTTTATGTCTTGCTGCCTCCTCTTTTTTACTGAAATTAATTTTGTAGGGGGGGTCAGTATCTGGAGTAAATTCCACATGTAAAGTATTCTTGTGTATGAGTGGGTCACTGAGCAGGGATGGCCACTATAGGGAAAAATGCATTAAAAAAATTGTTGGTCTTCATGACTTCCAATTGTCTTTAGGTCTCTACTTCACCATAATTTTTTGGGGGGAGCTTATTAGTGTATTTCCACCAGTCGGTCCCTACGCAGGATCCGCCACTGCACAGGAAGGGCCAGAAAAGTCAAAAATTGTTGTTATTCCATTACTGCAATTTTCTTTAATGAAATTTGAAATGTTTGTATATATATATATATATATATATATATATATATTTTTTTTTTTTTTTATTTTAATCATTTTTTGAGTTGGGGAAGTTGCCCAAAAGAACCCTGTGCAAGATTGGGCTATTGTTCAAGGATAAGCATAAAAGTAAAAAATTATTGGGCTTCAATGAGACTCAATATTCTTTTGTTCTTAGTTTCTTTGCCATTTATAGTGAAATTAATTTGGGGGGGACCAACTGTGAGGAATTTGCACTGAAGGACCTTGTATATGATTGAGCGCCTGAGAAGGGCAGAGCACAAAGGAAAGCATTTTTGCAACTTAGAAATCAAAATTCTTGGAATTCAATTTAACAAAATTCTGAATTTTTATATAAATATTTTTTATTAAGTTGAGTGAAGTTTCCTTGTAGAAACCTACATAGGATTATGAACCTGGCCAGGACGGGGAACATAAAAGGCTCTGGAATTGTTTCTCTACTTATACACCCTCTAAGTTTCTCTACTTATACACCCTGTTATCACTAAAAAACAAATAATAGGTAGTTTAGGAGACAGATGCATTCCTCTTCTTCTCGCTGTTGGATATATCTTCAAGAGATAGCGTTATTAAACAGTTATCTTGAGAATGCATCACCTCTTCAACAGTTTCAGGTTCAACAGAATTTAATTTACAATGGCAATGGCCAATCCTTCTGGTGATGGAGTATCTATTGCTAGTTCTTCAGCTACAACATTACAATTACCTTAATAAAGGTTCTTCATTCAGTCATTTGTTGGCATGAATTAACATGGATGGAGTGGTTTATCATTCAAGTAAAAGAGCCCTGATTCTCTGTTTTCTGGACTGGACACCATGTTACCCCCAGAAAGTACCATCTAAAACAGATTGTACACACAAACACTGTGTCATTGCCACAATAATGAATGGCCGTCATCAAGTACAGGACCCTGTGTGCATCATTAAGAAAATTCATGGTCAATTAGGTTTGGCATAGACTACAGGCTTAGGCAGGTGAATTGTGAGCTAGCTCCCATGCAGGAAATTTCAGACATTCTAAATGACAGAATACGTCATTTGCTTTACAAATGTTTGGACAGTTTTTTCAGTTTTAAAAACAATGAAAAATCTGTTTGTCCTGTGTTATTAAACTGTTAATAAGACTGTTTGTTACCACCAGTTAAAAATTCATTTACATATAGCCAGATAGGTTGAAGTCACTTGGACATTTTTAAGACTATGTTTGTGTTAAAGAGCTTAAAAGATGTTAAATACAGTCTTAGGATAAATGTATCATAAATTTGGATAATTATCAATATCTTTCCTCCATCTCACTTATCTTCACTACCTGATCTATCTATCACAATAAATGACATCACACTTTTCTCTGTACCGGAAAACTGCTGTCTCGGAGTAGCCCTTGATTCCGCCCTGTCCTTTAAACCCCACATCCAAGCTCTCACCACCTCCTGTCACCTCCAGCTCAAAAATATTTCCAGAATCCATCCTTTCCTCAATCCTCAATCTACTAAAATGCTTGTGCATGCCCTCATCATCTTCCACCTCGACTACTGCAACATCCTCCTCTGTGGCCTTCCTGCTAACACTCTCGCACCTCTCCAGTCTGTCTTTAACTCTGCTGCCCGACTAGCTAATCTCTCTCCTCGCTACTCCTCCACTTCCCCTCTTTGCAAATCCCTTCATTGGCTCCCAATTCCCCAGTGTATCCAGTTCAAACTACTAACACTGATCTACAAAGTCATTCATAACCTTTCTCCTGTTTACATCACATAATCTCTGGTCCTCCCAAGACCTCCTTCTTTTCTCCACACTTATTCGTTCATCACCCATTCGCCTCCAAGACTTCTCTTGAATATCCCTCATCCTCTGGAATTCTATGCCCCAACACATCCGATTATCCACCACATTCGGATCCTTCAGACGGAACCTGAAAATCCATCTCTTCAAGGAAGCTTACAACATGAAAGGCAGGGCCGTCTTCCCTCTGCACCAGTCTATCATTGCTTATTTGTTTACTGTAAGTGATATCTGTATTTTGTATGTAACCCCTCCTCATATACAGCACCATGGAATCAATGATACTATATAAAAAAATAATAATAATAATTTGGAAACTATTTTGACTGTCTACTTTAACTTTGAATTTCCTATCAGTTGCCTTAAGTCAGAAATTCGTGACAACAGTTTGACATAATTTTGTTGCACAGTGTGACATTATGAGTAGGGATGAGTGGACCCGTGGTAGTTCAGGTTCCGCTACCCGACCTGGACTTTATTCCAAAGTTCATATCAGGTACCAGAATTGTACCCAAACTTGAACCAGAACCCAAACCCATTGAAAACTATGGGGACCTGAAATTTTGAGCTGAAAAATTCTTTCTCTCCTCCCGGACTTCCCCTGGAACAATGAACATTGCAACTGACTTCCAGGAGAAGTCCGTATTCGGCATTTAGCATTGTACACTAACTGTCCGGAACGAACCCCGAACAGTTCAGGTTCGCTCATTTCTAATTATGTGCCGTGACCCATTTTATTCAAAGCAAAGCTCTTTCCCATATAGCCACACCTTATGTAGAGTGAGAAGCAGAAAGTATCTAAAACATATAATAAATTCAATGCAAAGAAAGCAATTATTAGGAAAAGCTGCACAAGAATTCTGGAGCATTTTGCTTAGTAAATCTGCCCCATTATGTCAGCTGTCCTAGACGTAACTTGAAAATTATAATCGGGAGACCAATAACCGTAGAAGTACAGTATATTTGGTTAAGTTATAATAACTTTTCAGTGGCATCACAACACTCCTGTCACAGGGGACATTTCCTCATCCCTTCAGTTATTGAGTTAGTTCCCTGCAGCTTGGTAAGTAAAGCTGGTGCAGGCTTCGCAAGAAGGTTTTTTGGGGGATTTTTATGTCAATAAGCTAGGAGACTGGTTTAAGTTGACAAATTTTTATAATGTGTTCTATCTTTAAAAAAAAAAAGAGACATTTTTAGATATATTTGGATGCAATGGTAACAAATATGTTGAAATTAGCTAGTAATTTTAAGCAAATCATTATTATTCAAGTGTTTGTTTTTAATCCCTTGCCTTTAAAATACAATTCTAATAAAGCTAATGTATCCAAGTTAGAGACTGACTGTTAGGTGCCAGGCATTTGCTGGATTTGAAATGGGTCCAGAACCTTCTGTGGTCTCCCATTTTGGTCCAGGCAGGGCTGATGCTGCTCAGCATCATCATCAGTCCCAACGCCTAGCTGGTCCACAAGAAGTACAGGTTGTCTCTTGGCCTTTGTGCCTAGCAACATGAAGGATAGGTTGCGGAGGGAGACAGGGCTGTTAAAGTCTAAGTCCAGGTTTCTCTGTACTGAGCATGCCCGTGACATGGCGGACCGTGATTGGTGGTTTGGGAGTCAGCTAATCCGGTGACCTGGCACCGCCTGATTTGTCGCGGGTGACGTCACCAATGGTGCGAAAGTGGGCAGGGCTTAATCTTTAAAAGGCCCGCCCACAAACATGGCGGCGCGCTCTGATCATTGAGCAGTATGCTGTTGTGTGGACGCTTGGCCTATAGAGCTCCACGTGTGCTTTAGTTTAAATAGGCAGGTGTAGTGGAAATAGGCAGGCTAGTGGAAATAGGCAGGTAGCTTGGCCGTACATACTGGCTCCGACTAGAGGGTCGCCACACACCCCGAGCAGTCTGCAAACACCGTATTCCCGGTGCCACCTGTGAGCCACGTGGAGCGATTCTCCTCAGTCCGGTAGCATGCCGGCTGAGAGCACTTACACGCCGGCGTGAGTCACACACGCATCCTAGCACCCACTGCGTAGTTCCTGTGTAGTTAACAGGACTACAGCTACTTCCCCGGTCGCACATCTCCTGTGCCGTTAACGGAGATTGAGTGAACCGCTATACCCGTTCCTGTGTGCAGTAACACGGAAGGGTTTATCATTTAAGTTGGTTTCTTTCCTTCTCACCTGGAAAGTGTTCGGCAGCAGTCCTCCAGGCTGCATTGCGGATCCCGGGGTCGGTTGCGTTACATTATAATAAAGTTGTCGTCCTCTTAACACTGACCTTCAAGACAATGACAGAGAGCAGCCACTGTCAGATAGTGATAGTGATACAAATGATAAATGAGAGCACTTTAAATTAGTATTGATAAATCAAATTGCAAATTCTCTTTCTATAGGTAACAAGTGTAAGTGACAAAAATTAAACCCAACATGGCTTACATCCAGTGTTAAAAAAGCAATTAATGACACAAAACAGACATTTAGCATATCAAAATCAAGGGGTCAACTTTAAAAATTACAAAAAGCACAAAAGATTTTTCTTTAAAAAAGTAAGCAAATCAACTAAAGTAAAAAATGAATGGCAAATAGCCAAGGAAAGCCAGATAGATCCCAAGAAATTCTTTAAATATATAATTACAAAACAAACAAGACCTACACAGGTGGGTCCCCTAAATAATGGTAAAGGGGAGATGGTCAACGCTTCCTTAGTTTTGTGAATACCAAAGAGAGCATGGCTGATGTAGTCTATCCAATTGCCTTAATATATCAACTAACAACTAAATAGTTAAATATAGATATGGCCCAAACTAAGTTAAATTACATTTGAGCAAAGCCCTGGTTCAGATGGGATACATCCAAGAGTTCATAAGGAACTCAGCTCAGTGATTGCTGTGCCCTTGTATATCATTTTTAGAGACTCTCTAGTGAATAGTACAGTGCCAGTTGACTAGCAGAAAGCTAATGTGGTGCCCATTTTCAAAAATGGCTGTAGATCTTTCCCTAGATATGAAGATGCACAGCGTCAAAAACTCAACAAAAACTCATCCCTAATTCATCAAGACTGGCGATCTTCATGCTGGTCTTGATGAGGGAGTGGAGTCGCGTGTGAGGCTCATGATTCATTAAGACATGCCATCAGCAGCATCTGATGAGTGGCAGGTGTGTCCTTGTGCATCTCATCTCTGTTGAAGTAAGATTTGAGGTGTAGCGAACACAGCCGCTGATCATGAATTTAACGAGCAGCGGTCGCTCTGACTCCATCCGGCCCCAGCTTTACCCATTTTGTGGGCAAAAATGGCAGAAAGTTGCAAAATGTTAGTGCAGCATGGAGCTGCAACAAAACTTTGTGACTTTTCAAAGCTTTTAATGACAGAATTCTGGCATTAACGCTTTGATGAACCGTCCCCGCTATGTTATTTGTACTACATAAAATTGAAACTATACTTACCAGGTACATTACCACATCATATCAGAAAAGTAATTACATGTACAACCATAAAGAAATCAAGAACAGAAGAATAATGTATGTCTATTACAAACCAAGCAACGCAAAATATTTTAGTAAACTGTAATAACAGCCATAACACATTATACAGTAGAGTCTTCAAACGCTATAAAGATATAAAGATGTCTTTGCTAAGAAGATTATTATGAAATTTTTAGAGGCGTTTGAAAATATATTTGCATTTCAGGGTCCTTTGCAGTACATTTAAAAATATTGGACTTCTTACCACAAAATAGTACTGTGATAAATGAATTTGTTTGCATTGAAAATACAATCACATTCACAGTTATACTCAGAGGAGAAGAGAACATTCTCCACAATTTAGCAGATTACCTTAGGGAAAGTTTGGGATTTTTAACAGATGGAACCATTTATATGTCATTCCACCAGGACACAGCTTGATGTGGAACAATATATATTAGACTATTGAGTACCATAATATTCTCTCTATGGATGAGTTCAAATGTCTATTCGCATCACTTTCTTTCTAAAATCCATTTAAGATATTTAACCCACAGAGCCCCTGGTTCTTTTCATCATTTTCACTCCACTCACTAGATCTCATTTAGATTTATTTGCAAGTAAAATATATAAAGTGTTTTGTTTTTTTGTTTTTTTTTTCTTTTATTTTGTTTTAGTTTGTTTTTTTGATTTTCTATAATCCACAAATATTTATTATTTTACAAATATAGTGAACATTATTCTGAAGATGACTATACAATGGTAAGAACGATTTCATAAAAAGTTATTTTTTTTAAACATTGGCATATAATATAGAGTGTCAAATCCGGCAGACATGAAACATTGCATCTGTGAAAGAAAATGAAACATTGCATCTGTGCTCAATATCGGGCGCAAACACTCAGGAGGTATGCGCCCCACATTGGTCACAATAAGGATTAATGCCTAGGCATCTGTAAAACATAGGGAGCTATTGTAAAAAAAAATGTATACCATATGATAAAACAAGCGGTATGCAGACTCATAACTGTAAGGAACAGGCCAGAGGATGCAATTTTGGCCTTCGTCTGGTGAAAGGCGACCTATGAAAATGTTATAGGATACATTGTTAAAAGCTCCTGACATATACTGTACACTAAATATACGGACACAATGTGAATCTAGCCTAAGATGGATCTTTGTAAATGTTGAAATCCAACATGTCATATTTCACTGCCTAAATTATCTTGAACGCCATTAATCTAGATGGCTGTGCATGCACTGCTCTTCATCCACTTCTCCAAAAATATTTATCAGAATTCCAATAATGCAACAAATATATTAAACATGCTTATTGCATAGGATCTGACACTATTCCTTTGTGATTCCTTTTAATCTTTATTATGTCATTAATAATACTGTGGCATATATTGGCAGAGAAAGATGTGGGGACTAGAGATGAGCGGTGTTCGACTAGAACTGTTCGCCAATCTCAAATTCGAGCTGTTTTGGGCGGTGTTCGAGTTGTTCGACGAACCCGAACGATTTGCAAAAAATTCGGCTGTTCGAGGTTATGTTCGATAACTGTTCGTGCACCAAAAGCGTGTCCTGTATGTCTGGCGCTATTTAGAGCACGAATCATGCAGGGATTGTCTGCCACTCACTGTAATGCCACAGCCATGGTGGTTGTGGCATTAGAGTGATTGCCCAAATCGATGGGAACAGTGCTCACAGTGAAACATGAAAAGCCGGCAATTCAGCAGCGGCATACACCGGTACCCCACAATTTAGAACCGAAAGAATAGAGCTTCACACATAGATTAGATATATAGAAACATGTCAGCAACATATATATGAAGTACAGTGACAGTGTTGCTTACTGTACTTGTCATTTAGTGTAAAGGATTTATCAAAAAAAATAATAGTGTTTTCATGCACCGTCTCTTTAAAAAAGCCGGCCGGCAATTCAGCAGCGGTACCCAACAATTTGGAATAGAAAGAATAGAGAATCACACATAGATTAGATAGATAGAAACATGTCAGTCACATATATATGAAGTACAGTGACAGTGTTGCTTACTGTACTTGTCATTTAGTGTAAAGGATTTATTAAAAAAAATAATAGTGTTTTCATGCACTGTCTCTTTAAAAAAGCCGGCCGGCAATTCAGCATCTGTACCCGACAATTTAGAATAGAAGGAATAGAGCATCACACATAGATTAGATAGATAGAAACATGTCAGTCACATATATAAGAAGTACAGTGATAGTGTTGATTACTGTACTTGTCATTTAGTGTTAAAATAAAGGATTTATTTAAAAAAAAATTGGCGTGGGGTTCCCCGTAATTTTAGGCTCTAGCGGAGGTTAAGCAGACGGCTGGGGCAGATGTTTGAAGCCTGGGAAGGGGGTAATACCCACGGAGCTTCCCAGGCTACTAATATCAGCCCCCAGCGGAATACTTAGCCTTTACTAGCTATTAAAATGGGGGACCCCCCCCCCAAAAAAAATGACGTGGGGTCCCCCCTATTTTAATAGCTAGCAAAGGCTAGGCAGACAGCTGGGGGCTGATATTAATAGCCCAGGAAGGGTGCCATGAATATTGGCCCCCTCCCAGGCTAGAAACACCAGCCGTCAGCCGCCCCAGAAATGGCGCATCCATAGGATGCGCCAATTCTGGCACTTAGCCTCGCTCTTCCCACTGCCCTGTAGCGGTGGCAGTGGGGTAATAGGGCTGGGGTTGATGTCAGCTTATAATGCCACCTGACATCAAGCCCAGGTTAGTAATGGAGAGGCGTCTATAAGACACCCCCATTACTAACCCCATAGTCAAAGTTAAAAGAAAACACAAACACCCAGAATAAAGTCCTTTAATTGAAATAAACACACAATTCTTTATTGTTCTAAATTAAACCATACTTACCACCACGCCCATTCCAGCTGAAGCCAACGATCTTGTGCAATAAAAGTAAAATAATAAAGCAACCTCATCCTTACCTTTCCATGGTTCCCAGGACAGCTTCAGCTCTGCTACATCGAGATGACAGGCTGGACCGCAGCAGAACACTGCCATCCAGCCTGTCATCCCGCAGACACTGAGAAGCGCAGGCAGAGCGGTGTTTAAATTTGGCGTCAAAATCGCTGATTGGTCGCAGAAGGCAACTGTGACCAATCAGCAGAGCGGGGTTTAAATTTGGCGCCAATACTGCTGATTGGTCGCGGCCGGCAACCGTGACCAATCAGCCGAGCAGGGTTTAAATTTGGCGCTAATACTACTGATTGGTCGCGGACGGCGACCGCGATCAATCAGCAGAGCGGGGTTTAAATTTGGCGCCAATCTCGCTGATTGGTCGCGGCTGGCGTCCGCGTCCAATCAGCAGAGCGTTGTTTAAATTTGGCGCCAAGCTCGCTGATTGGTCGCGGCCGCTATTTAAATGTGGCGCCCAAATCGGTGATTGGTCGCGGGCAGCGTCCGCGACCAATCAGCAGAGCGGTGTTTAACTTTAGCGCCAAGATCACTGATTGGTCGCGTGCGGAGAGCGCGACCAATCAGCTAATCGTATTGGTGAGGACCGGGGAGCGCCGCTGCCTGGTCGGATACTTCCGTTGCGAGAAGCCGGGAGATGAGCGACTGCTCACAGCAGAAGTATCTCGACCTGCAGCGCCGCTCCCCGGTCCTCCCTTGACACCCTAGCCGCTGATGTCCCCACAGTATCCGCATGGTGTTACAAAGATCTGGACATTTGTGTTAAAAATCGCTGATTGGTCGCTGGCGCTGCCCGCAACCAATCACCGATTTGGGCGCCAAATTTAAATATCGGCCGCAACCAATCACCAATCTTGGCTCCACATTTAAACACCGCTGTGCTGTGCCACATTTAAATAGCATCCGCGACCAATCAGTACAGCGGTGTTTAAATGTGGAGCCAAGATGGGTGATTGGTCGCGGAGGATATTTAAATTTGGCGCCCAAATCGGTGATTGGTCGCGGGCAGCGCCAGCGACCAATCAGCGATTTTTAAAACAAATGTCCGGACCTTTGTAACACCATGTGGATACTGTGGGGACATCAGCGGCTAGGATGTGAAGGGAGGACCGGGGAGCGGCGCTGACATCCAATTGGTCGCGGCCGCTATTTAAATGTGCCGCACAAATCGGTGATTGGTCGCCGTCTTGACCGCGACCAATCACTGATCTTGCCGCCAAAGTTAAACACTACTGTGCTGATTGGTCGCGGACGCTGCCCGCGACCAATCACAGATTTGTGCGCCAAATTTAAATATAGGCCGCGACCAATCACCGATCTTGGATCCACATTTAAACAACGCTGTGCTGATTGGTCGCGGCCGATATTTATATGTGGCGCCCAAATCGGTGATTGGTCGCGGTCTTGGCGCGTGACCAATCACTGATCTTGCCGCCAAAGTTAAACACTACCATGCTGATTGGTCGCGGACGCTGCCCGCGACCAATCACCGATTTGTGCGCCAAATTTAAATATCAGCCTCATGCACGTCACTGACAGCGTGGGAAAATTCTCCTGCACTCAGCGCTTCAGCGTGAGAATTCTCCCACGCTGTCAGTGACGTACATGAGGTGAGCTGAGTTCATTGGACATGACCTCGGCTCATCTTTATGCCGTCACAGCCAGACACTGAGGAGCGCAAGCATGCCTGCGATTCTCAGTGTCTGCAGGATGACAGGCTGGATGGCAGCTTTCTGCTGCGGTCCAGCCTGTCATCTCGATGTAGCAGAGCTGGAGCCATCGTGGGAACCATGGGAAGGTAAGGATGAGGTTGCTTTATTATTTTTCTTTTATTGCAGGAGATCGTTGGCTTCAGCTGGAATGGGCGTGATGGTAAGTATGGTTTAATTTAGAACAATAAAGAATTGTGTCTTTATTTCAATTAAAGGACTTTATTCTGGGTGTTTGTGTTTTTTTTTTTAACTTTGACTATGTGGTTAGTAATGGGGGTGTCTTATAGACGCCTCTCCATTACTAACCTGGGCTTGATGTCAGCTGGCATTATAAGCTGACATCAACCCCAGCCCTATTACCCCCTGCCACCGCATCAGGGCAGCGTGGAAGAGCGAGGCTAAGTGCCAGAATTGGCGCATCCTATGGATGCGCCATTTCTGGGGCGGCTGACGGCTGGTGTTTCTAGCCTGGGAGGGGGCCAATATTCATGGTACCCTTCCTGGGCTATTAATATCAGCCCCCAGCTGTCTGCCTAGCCTTTGCTAGCTATTAAAAAAGGGGGGACCCAACGTCATTTTTTGGGGGGGTCCCCCATTTATATAGCTAGTAAAGGCTAGGTATTCAGCTGGGGGCTGATATTAGTAGCCTGGGAAGCTCCATCAGTATTACCCCCTTCCCAGGCTTCAAACATCTGCCCCAGCCGTCTGCTTAACCTCCGCTAGAGACTAAAATTAGGGGGGACCCCACGCCAATTTTTTTTTTAATAAATCCTTTATTTTAACACTAAATGACAAGTACAGTAAGCAACACTGTCACTGTACTTCTTATATATGTGACTGACATGTTTCTATCTATCTAATCTATGTGTGAAGCTCTATTCTTTCTGTTCTAAATTGTCGGGTACCGCTGCTGAATTGCAGGCCGGCTTTCTTAAAGAGACAGTGCATGAAAACACTATTATTTTTTTAAATAAATGCTTTACACTAAATGACAAGTACAGTAAGCAACACTGTCACTGTGCTTCTTATATGTGTGACTGACATGTTTCTATCTATCTAATCTATGTGTGATGCTCTATTCCTTCTTGTCTAAATTGTCGGGTACCGGTGTATGCCGCTGCTGAATTGCCGGCCGGCTTTTTTAAAGAGAGCGTCTTCTGAGCAGTTTGTCAGCTTTTGGACACCTTTGAAGGTGTTTTCTATGTGTTTCTATGTGTTTTTGTTTGCCTGCCATTGGTTTTAACGGTGTTCGACGGTGTTCTAAGGTGTTCGACGAACAGTTCGACGAACAGTTCCTCGAACATCCCGGTGTTCGACGAACCGAACCGAACCCGAACACTACGGTGGTGGCTCAACACTAGTGGGGACCCCCTCTTATTGTGCTAGAACAGATTCTTGTGAAGTGATTCATGACAATATTCATGGGCAGACAACGTTGCGTCCATTTAAGGTGCTTGTTTAATCCCCTTTGATCTGTTATTGGGGGGGGTTAAATTCAGCTGCTCATTCAATATGATAAATAAAAGTGTGACATACTTTTCTGGTCGTCATTCTGGGCCATCTGTCTCCACAATTGGGCTCCACTGTTTTGTCTCAGAGAGCGGAGCTCATAGCTGGTAGAGTGGCACTGACATCGCTTACTTCATCGTTAGGCCGTATGTGAGTTGCCCACATTATAATACTATCAACAAAGTACACACACCTCCCAACTATAGCATCATTATGGATTCTGCCCCAATTATACTTTTAATTACATATATTAGGTCTTGCTGTTTGGTCAATGGAGGGCCGATCAGCACATCAATTGAACACAGCACCCTACCTAAATCTTACTATGACATTTAGCAGTTACAAGGTTTTGCTACCTCTTCTGGCGTTCTATTACTGGTTTTTATTCCCGATACCAGATCCGGCTTGTCTATAACTATTATACTCTATAATTTTTACACTCTTATGTCTGATTTTCAGATTTACATTTGAAATAGAGCCTGGACTGCAAAAACTTTGATTCAGCACTAGCAGGTAGATACTCTATTGTTCCACCGTAGAGGGCTTCCTCAGTGGTCAGATCCTTGTATAGTGGGGAAAGGGCACTGACGAAATCCCTGGGATTAGCAACAAAACTGTTTGTGGAAGCCCATTTAAGAGTTGCCAAAGAATCCCATACAGGGTTGCTAACTGTCCACAAATTCCAGGACAGTGAGTAAAAATAGAAGTAGTAGAGCATGGCACTCCTGACAGCAGATGCACAAGTAGGAGGCCAATCCGTAGTTTAATGTCTATGAAGAACTTGGCACTCAATTGATGTAGAAAAAAGATGATATATTTGCAATCCACAGTGAACATATATGATGTTTTGGTCTCAGTTTAGATCTTTTTCAGATATAGATTGCCATAGAAGAATATAGGACTCAATGCTGAAACTATGCAAGATACAGTGCATCTGGAAAGTGGGAATACCAAGAAAGGTATGGCACCCATAGAAGTCATGCAGGACTTTCTACTTTTCAGCTGCGGGGAAGCCATTTTTTTTGTAGTCAAGAGCGGTGTTCTGAGCTACAATTTCCCGTCACCTCAGGCTTCAATGTGCGCAGTAACAGGAGGTGCAGGGATGCAACAAGCGGTGACGGGGAATCAGGGGAGTGAGTGAGTGGTGGATGGCAGCCTGACATTGTACCACTGTCAGGCTACTGAACTGTTCTCAATGCTGGAAGAAGTCACCATCACAGGGCCTCTCTGAGTGGTGAGAATACTGCAAGCTCCAGATAAGACTTCTTCCACCACTGAAAAGAGCTCGGTAGCCTGAAAGTAGTACACCAGGCTACCAACCTGCTCTCACTGTTGCTGTTATCCTGCAATGTTTAGAGCGCAGCAGAGAAATGATTGTGCTGCTGTGCCCTGAACACTGACAGAGCACATGATTTGACCAAGATATGTGTATTGCATGTGCATGTGTTGATATGACCATTCTGCCCCAAGCCTTGTGCGCCCCTCTTTTTACAATTTTCCCCACATATATGCCCGTTTTTTTCCCCAATTACATTTGGTTGATATTTATTTATTATTATTAAATAAAAATAAAAAATAAAGATTATTATTATTATTATTATTATTATTATTATTTATTGAATTAATAAACTTTTGCTAATCTATTATTACCCTGGACCAGTATATCGTTGTTTTTTTCTGTTTTTTCCTTGCAATATTTGATGTATGGTCCCAGTAGTCCACTTTACAATTGCATGTCATATACGGTATTACAGTAATTATATGTGACTGTTTTCTACCATTGAACATGCTACCCTCTTCCCTGAGGTATTTTCATTATGTCAGTGTAATATTCAGACATCCCTGCATTATATACATCTGAAAGACCCTTTATGCTGCTGACATAGCAGAGCAATATATCTAATGCTATCATGTGTGATACAATCTGCATAGCCGTGTATCTAATGCCATCATGTGTGATACAGCCTGCAGAGCCATGTATCTAATGCCCTCCATGTGTGATACAGGCCGTAGAGCCATGTATCTAATCCCTATTATGTGTGGTCCAGCATGCAGAGCCACAAATCTAATCCATTAATGTGTGATATACCCTGCAGAGCCATGTATCTAGACATATCATGTGTGATACAGCTCACTGAGCCACATATCTAATGCCATCATGTGTAAAACAGCCTGCAGATCTGCATATCTATTGTCGTCATATGTGATACAGCCAGCAGACCTCCATATCTAATGCCATCATGTGTGATAGAGCCGACAAAGCTGCTCATCTAATCCCATCATGTGTAATACACCCTGCAGAGCTATGTATCAAATGCCATCATGTGTGATACAGCCTGCAGAACCATGTACCTAATCCACATCATGTGTGATACAGCTCAGAGAGCCGTACATCTAATCCTATTATGTGATACACTCCACGTATTTAATCCTAGTCCATGATACATTCTACATATCTAATCCAAGCCAGCGCATGAACACTCCGCATATCTAATCCAAGCGCATTTTACAATCCACATATCTAATCCCAGCACATGATACAATCTGCGGATCTAACCTCAGAGCATTGATACACTCCGCATATCTTATCCCAACACATGATACAGTGAACAGCACCAACAGAATCGGCACTACCAGCTGTCCGCTCTGCCTGTGATCCTAAACGTCATCCCTCTTTATCGTTTTGCAGCCGCCCATAAGGGGAGGGGAGGAGTGACGTCAGACACACAAGAGTAGATCCCACATTTAAAGCAGTTATAATATGAGCTAGAAGTACACTAGGTTTTCATATCAAATTTCAGCAGCTGCTCCCCCTAATGTTTAAAAGTGGAAAATATCAAACCATTCTAAACATTTTTCAGATTTAATACAAATAAAATCACAATATTTAAAAAAAAATAATACTTTACATTTCTTCAATTTAAGGACAAATTTCCTGTAAAGCTATCTCTCTGTTAAAGGGGATTTCTGAGGCCCAGGTGTATGGGCATGACCGACTGTTTAATAAATGGGGTTCTTATATCTATAAATCCAAAAATGAGTGAGCAGCTGTAGATAGTTGAGGAAAAAGATATAGATGTTGAAAAAATAAGTTTAATACTCAATTCCAGTTTTCAAACAATATATTTTACCAGTTTTCACTGACGGAGCATGCCATGCATATAGGGGATCAGGAAGAACAGTTGTTGGCTGATGAACATTCAGCTGATGTAAGACATATGGCTATATTAAGACAGGTTTTAATTAGATGTTAATAGAAAAAAAATTAGCAATTTTGTGCACTTGGCTGAACTACTATGTAATAAATATATGATACAGCAAGCGAGACTTCCAAAGGGAAAACCAGAATAATGCTAATAAAATAAGTTTATTTTAGAGAAGGAAAACAATTCCAGACACTGTTTCAATAAAAACAAAAATTCTTCCTAGAAGAGAACATACGTGATAAATAACACTAAGCATTTATTTCATGGAAAAATGATTCAATATTTATTACTTTCCTTGGCGAAATAAATTAAAACAGATTCATTGTCTGCAGCTCATGACTAATAACAAGCACTCTGCTGTGTTCAGGGTACTGCATACAATATCACATTTATATGCAAACGTAAAGTGAATGTCCAGCTCTTAACACTGTCATTTTATAGTTCCAACATTCTGTGCAGTATCACTTCTAAAAGGAGTTTTCCTTTTTTTAATCAGCTGTAATTTTTTGACTTAGAAAAGATGCTTTTAAATTTTTTTCTTCAATCCTTTATTAGGATCAGCACCTCAAGAAGATTAAGCAAGTTCTTAATTAAATAACTTATTTGGCAGGACACAACAACACAAATGTGATCCAAACATAAGCCCTCAATCACAGATATGATCATGTAATTGGCGATGGTGCTGTGTGTTTTCTGTGGTTGTGATGTGAACTATTACCTATTATTTAGCACATACAGTACTATGCAAATGTTTTTTGGCAGGTGAGGAAAAAATTCCGAAAAGTAAGGATGCTTTCAAAGATAAAAGTGTTTATTTTTTATCAATTAACTGACATGATTCCACCATTCACTGTGTCCTGGATGCAGTGAATGACAGATTAGTCGCCCTATAGAATCAGGGTCATGCTGAGCTGTCAGTTGTCATGCTGCTGGGTTCGAACCCTTGAGCATGTGTTTTGTGGTCAGCTTCTCTGTCTGCCAAAAAACAGTAGACACACCTTTTTTCTCCCGATGTTTAGGTTCTGTTATTCTGGCTGCAGTCTGTTTAGTTTAACAAAAGTGTATAAATTTGTCTGCCCTATCACCTTTCAGGTGCGGCTTTATATTCTTTCCCCACGCTATTAAAGGGCAATTGCAGAACACAACAGCAGGAGTGGGATTGCAGCATAATTATTAGGGTGAACAATAGCAGCCACTAGTTGTCAAACTGTAGAGAGACAACAGGAATTCTGACACTGGGATTTTTCCTTTTTCAGCACACTTTCCCTTTTGCAGGTAATTCACTCTGCTCTTCAATTCTTTAGGAGGAACGTGAAGCGCTCGACAACCTTTCAGGCAGCATAGGTCCGAATTGCCTTCTTCTAGTTTGTGGTTAGGGATATCTCTACTCACGCAGGTACCACTAGGGACTGCGGATTCAGGAGCTCGTCTGCACAGGAACCGGCAGTGTCAGTTGCAGTTTTTTAGCTTTACCTACTATCCCGAATGAGTTGCTACTCTAGCATAACATCAATATTGTGAGTGGCTCAGCCATCCAATCTGGGGCAGGAGCATGCTGAGCTGTCAGTATTGTGAGTGACAGTCCAGCTGCCAATCAGGGCAGGGGCGTGCTGGGTTTCTTCCAGGTGTTTCTTGTTCTGGGTGATTACATGGCTATTTAGCTGTCTGTCAATGTCTAAATATTGGCAATTGTAGCTTAAGCTCATGGTGTGCGTTTGCTAGGTTTTCCAGTCCTCTGTTTTTGATCTTTTGCTGCCCAACCTTGGACCTTACCTTTAATTATCTCTTTGCCTTGCCCATTCGTCTTGATCCTCTACTTTCCTGCAATTCTAACTTCTGAATGTGACCTGACTGCACCTTTGTCTTACCCTTCTGTTTATGACTAGCTCATTTGGTATCTGACCCCGGACCTCTTGGATACCCGGTCTCATCGATTGTCTATGAATAGTGGTTCAGCGTCACATTTGTGACTCAGTGTCACATTAGCAAAATGCAAAGTGAATGAAGAAAAGAGTAATCTAAATCAACTCCACATTTAATATGATGACCCTTTACCTTTAAAATAAAAACAATTCTTCTAGGTACACTGGTACAAAGTCAGTGATTTTGTAGGATTATAGTCAGGTGTATGAGTAACAAATTATACAAAACAGGTAATAATGTTCATCATTTTCATACGTAGTTTGAAACACAGTCATTACCTGAAATGCAAAAAGCTGTGTAGGATCATTAAAACTCTGTGAGGACAGACAAACTGCTACAAATGTGAGGTTGTGGAAGACCATTTCATATCACAGGTCATCTACCATAGCAATACTGAGCAGACACAAGATAGTTATACTGTATCAGCAATGTCTCTCGGTGGCTAAGATTCAAAGATTTCAAATCAGACTAGGGTTTAAAAATGTGCTGCTCAAGTTCTTTTGGAGAAGCACCAAAGAATGGACAATATTAACTCCTTTAAATGTTAAAATATTAAATTTTGCACTTTAATGACCGGAACAAATTTTACAATTCTGACCACTGTCACTTTATGAGGTAATTACTCTGAAACACTTCAATGAATCCCACTGATTCTGAGACATATTGTACTTCATGATAGAGGTAAAAAATTTTTGATATGACTTGCATTTATTTGTGAAAAAATCAGAAATTTGGTGAAAATTTTTAAAATTTCACAATTTTCAAACTTTGAATTTTTATGCCCTTAAATGCGAGAGATATGTCACACAAAATAGTTAATAAATAATATTTTCCACATGTCTACTTTACATCAGCACAATTTTGGAACCAACATTTTTTTGGGTAGGAAGTTATAAGGGTTAAAAGTTGACCAGCAATTTCTCATTTTTACCACAAAATTTACAAAACCATTTTTTTAGGGACCACATCACAGTGACTTTGAGGGGCCTTTATGGCAGAAAATACCCAAAAGTGACATCATTCTAAAAACTGCACCGTCAAGGTGCTCAAAACCACATTCAAGAAGTTTATTAACCCTTCAGGTGCTTCACAGGAATTTTTGGAATTTGGAAGAAAAAAAGAAACAATTAAACTTTTTTCACAAAAATGTTACTTCAGACCCCAATTTTTTTATTTTCACAAAAGTATCAGGAAAAAATGGACCCCAAAATTTGTTGTACAATTCTTCCTAAGCACGCCGATACCTCATAAATCTGGGGGAAACCACTGCTTGGGCGCATGGCAGGGTTCGGAAGGGAAGGAGCGCCATTTGACTTTTTGAATGTAAAATTTGCTTGAATAATTAGCGGACACCATGTACTGTTTGAGGAGTCCCTGATGCGCCTAAACAGTGGAAACCCCCCACGAGTGACACCAGTTTGGAAACTACACCCCTCAAGGATTTTATCAATGGGTATAGTGAACATTTTGAACACAGAGGTATAACACAGAATTTGATAACATTAGGTCATCATATTGAATAAGTTGTAATTAGTCTTGAGCACAAGTGCTCGCTACTTGAGTTTGCATCGAGTACTCAGGTACCGAGTATCGTGGATGTTCAACTCCCCACCCTGCACATTTAGACACACAAAAAAAAAACATGAATGGATCGCTCGTGCATGTCAGGCAATACCCGCAAGGTTTTTTTGGCCGCGAAGCATATGGGGCGGAGACTCGAGCCTGTCACTCGAGTACCCGTGATACTCGGTGCATACCCGAGCACCCGATGCAAACTCAAGTAGTGAGCACTTGCGCTCAACACTAGTCACCATATCGTCGTAATTTTTTTTCCTTACTTTTGAAAAAATCCCAACCCCAACACATCCCTACCAACCCTAACCCTAGACCAACCCTAACCCTAGCCCAACCCTAACCCTAACCTTAGCACAACCCTAACCCTAGCCCAACCCTAACCCTAGCACAACTCTTACCCTAGCCCAAGCCTGACCCTAACCCTAGCACAACCCTAACCCTAAAGTTTCTTTTTTACGCCGTTCCTCGTGCGGTATAAGTGATTAGATGACTTTATTCTTCGGGTTGGTGGGATTACAGCGATACCAGATTCATATCGTTTTTTTATGACTGACAGCTGTCACACACTAAAAGATGCTTTTTTTTGTTGCAAAGACTAGTTTTTGTATCGCCATATTTTGAGAGCTATAATTTTTCCATATTTCGGCCGACAGAGTCATGTAAGGGCTTATTTTTTGTGAGACAATTTGATGTTTTTATTAGCACCATTTTTGAGCACGTGACATTTTATGATCGCTTTCTATTCTGATTTTTGGGAGTCAGAATAAATAAAACCCAACAATTCAGCAATTGTTTTTTATGCTGCTCTGCGTGTGGTAAAATTGATAAGGCAGCTTTATTCTTCGGGTCAGTACGTTTACAGCGGTACTACATTTATATCTTTTTTTTTATGTTTTGGCGCTTTTACACAATAAAAACTATTTTATAGGAAAAAAAAATTTTTGTATCGCTTTATTTTGAGAGCTGTAACTTTTTTAATTTTCGGCTGATGGAGCTACATGGCAGCTTGTTTTTTGGAGGACAAGATAACGTTTTCAGCGGTACCATTTTTATTTACATTCATCTTTTTGAGCATGTTTTATTGCATTTTTTGTTTGGTGGTATGATGATAAAGCATCGTTTTTTTGCTTTTTTATTTTTTTTTATCGTGTTCACTAAAGGAGTTAACTAGTGGGACAGTTTTATAGGTCAAGTTGTTCAGGAAGCGGTGATACCACATATGTGTACTTTTATTGTTTTCTTTTTGTTTCATAATAATATTTATTTATGGGTACAATATATTTTTATTTTTTTGGATTCTTTTTTTCATTTGTTTTTAATCCCCTTACCCCTAAGGGTGGTTTGCTTGTTAATGACCAGGCCAAATTTTACAATTCTGACCACTGTCACTTTATGAGGTAATTACTCTGGAACGCTTCAACGGATCCCACTGGTTATGAGATTGTTTTCTCGTGACTTATTGTACTTTATGATAGTGATAACATTTCTTTGATATGACTTGCATTTATTTGTGAAAAAACTGGAAATTTGGCGAAAACTTTTAAAATTTTGCAATTTTCAAACTTTGAATTTCCATGCCCTCAAATCAGAGAGATATGTCACACAAAATAGGTAATAAATAACATTTCCCAAATGTCTACTTTACATCAGCACAATTTTGGAACCCAAATTTTTTTTTGTTAGAGAGCTAAAAGGGTTAAAAATTTACAAACGATTTCTCATTTTTACAACAAAATTTACAAAGCCATTTTTTTAGGGACCACATCACATTTGAAGTGACTTTGAGGGACCTTTATGACAGTAAATACCCAAAATTAACACCATTCTAAAAACTGCACCCCTCGAGGTGCTCAAAACTACATTCAAGAAGTTTATTAACCCTTCAGGTGCTTCACAGGAATTTTTGGAATGTGAAAGAAAAAAATAAAAATTTTTTTTCACAAAAATGTTAATTTAGACCCTAATTTTTTTATTTTCGCAAGGGTATCATTAAAAAATGAACCCCAAAATTTGTTGTGCAATTCCTCTTGAGCACGCTGATACCCCATATGTGGAGGAAAACTACTGTGTGGGCGCACAGCAGGGTTTGGAAGGGAAGGAGCGCCATTTGACTTTTTGAATGTAAAATTTGCTTGAATAATTAGCAGACGCCATGTTGCATTTGGGGAGCCCCTAATGTGCCTAAACAGTGTAAACATTAGATGTGTGGTGAGCACCCTGAACCCCCAGGTGCTTCACAGAAGTGTATAACATTGAGACGTAAAAATAAAATTTTCACATTTTTCCAACAAAAATGTTTTTCAGCCTCCAATTTTGCATTTTCATAAGGGTAACAGGAGAAATTTCACCATGCAATTTTGTTGTGCAATTTCTCCTGAGTATACCTTATACCTCATATTTGGGGGAAAACTACTGTTTGGGCGCACAGCTGGATTCGGAAGGGAAGGAGCGCCATTTCACTTTTTGAGTGTAAAATTGGCTTGAATAATTAGCGGACGCCATGTTGCGTCTGGGGAGTCCCTCATGTGCCTAAACAGTGGAGACCCCCACAAGTGACTCCATTTTGGAAACTACACCCCTCAAGGATTTTATCAAGGGGTATAGTGAACACTTTGAACCCAGAGGTACGACACAGAATTTCAAAACAATAGGTCATCATATTGAATATGTTGTCATTAGCCTTGAGTGCAAGAGCTCACTACTTGAGTTTGCATCGGGTACTCGGGTATGCACCAAGTATCGTGGGTGCTCAAGTGACATGCTCGAGTCCCAACCCGCATGTTTCACGGTTATTAGACTCCCAAAAAAAAACATGCGGGGATCGCTCGTGTATGGCAGGCAATCCCTGCAAGTTTTTTTTGGCTGTATTACAGCTGCAAAACATATGGGGTGGAGACTCAAGCATGTCAATCGAGCACCCGCTATACTTGCGCTCAACATTATTCGCCATATCGTCGTCATTTTTTTTCTTCACTTCTGAATCCCAACCCAACACAAGCCTAACCCCAACCCTAATACATCTCCAACCCTAATAAAACCCCAACCCTAACCTAACCTTAGCCCAACCCTAACCCTAGCCCAACACTAACCCTAACACTAGCCCAACCCTAACCCTAGCACAATCCTGACCATAGCACAACTCTAACCCTATCCCTAGCACAACCCTAAACCTAGCACAACCCTAACCCTAGCACAACCCTAACCCTTACCCTAGCGCAACCCTAACCCTAGCACAACCCTATTCCTAGCACAACCTTAACCCTAACCCTAGCAGAACCCTAACCCCAGCAAAACCCTAGCCCTAGCCCAACCCTAACCATAGCCCAACCCTAACCCTAGCCCAACCTTAACCCTAGCTCAACCCTAACCCTAGATAAACCCTAACCCTAGCTCAACCCTAACCCTAGCCCAAACCTAACCCTAGCACAACCCTAACCCTAGCACAACCCTAACCCTAGAGTTTATTTTTTACGCTGTTCCTCGTGCGGTATAAGAGATTAGACGACTTTATTTTTCGGGTCAGTGCAATTACAGCGATAATACATTCATATCAGGTTTTTATGATTGACAGCTGTCACATACTAAAAAAAACCTTTTTTTTGCAAAGACTATTTTTTGCATAGCCATATTTTGAGAGTTATAATTTTACATATTTCGGCCGACAGAGTCATGTGATGGCTTGTTTTTTGCGGGACAAGTTGATGTTTTTATTGGTACCATTTTCGGGCACGTGACATTTTTTGATCGCTTTCCATTCCGATTTTTGGGAGGCAGAATAAACAAAAAACAACTATTCAGGAATTGTTTTTTTTTTTTTTTAAGCAGTTCTGCGTGTGGTAATATTGATAAGGCAGCTTTATTCTTCGGGTCAGTACGTTTACAGCGGTACCACATTTATATTGTTTTTTTATCTTTTGCCGCTTTTACACAATAAAAACTATTTTATAAAAAAAAGAATTGTTTCTGCATAGTTTTATTCTGAGAGCTATAACTTTTTTATTTTTCGGCTGTTGGAGCTGAATGTCGGCTTGTTTTTTGTGGGACAAGATGATGTTTTCAGCGGTACCATTTTTATTTACATTCGTCTTTTTGATCGTGTTTTACTCCATTTTTTGTTTGGCGGTATGATGATAAAGCATCATTTTATGTTTCGTTTATTTTTTTTTTTTACCGTGTTCACTAAAGGGGTTAACTAGTGGGACAGTTTTATAGGTCAGGTCGTTCCCGATGCGGCGACACCAAATATGTGTACGTTTATTGGTTTATTTTTTTTTTCATAAGATTATTTATTAATGTGTACAATATATTTTTATTTGTTATTATTATTTTTTCATTTTTTTTTTAAATATTTTCACAATTTTTTTATTATTTTTTTTCACTTTTTGATCTTTTACATATTGTCCCACTATGGTACTTTCTCTTTTTGCAATCTGATCGGCTGTATAGCACAGGAATGTAGCACCATCCCTGTGCTATGCAGCATGTCAGCGCTGCACAGGGAGAAGTTACTTTGGTTGCGCACTGCGCATGACCAAAGTAGCTTCCTACCTCCTGGTGACCTGGATGTTGTCATGATGACATCGAGTCACCGTGATAACATCCGGGACCGGACTCAGATGCTGCGGGACGCCGCAGAGAAGGTAAGTATCACGCTTACCTCCTCTTGCCCCCGGAATGCTGCGATCGATTTCAATTGCAGCATTTTGGGGTTAATGTGCAGGGAGCGGTGAGGGACCGCTCCCTGCACATAGCATTGGGTGTCAGCTGAGACAATCAGCTGACACCTGGCGGCGATATCACCCGTACTGCTTGTGTGCGGGCGAAATTGCCAAGGCATACTAATATGTATCTGGCCCATAAGGCCCAGGGCACAGATACGTATTAGTACGCCTTGGGCCGGAAAGGGGGAAATCCATTTTTACAATTTTTTTTTTTTCACTTTCTGAAACTTTTATACTTTTTCCCACTATGGGACTTTCACTTTTTACATTCTGATCGCCTTTATAGCACAGGAATGCAGCAGTATCCCTGTGCTATCCAGGCAGTCAGAGCTGTAGAGAGAGAAGTTACTTTGATTGCACACTGCGCATGATCAAAGTAACTTTTTGCTGTCTGGTGACTCGGATGTCGCCATGACAACCACCGGGACCCAGCTCAGACAGCGCTGAATGCCGGAGAGGAGGTAAGTATCGGAATTTACCTCCCCTTGCTCCCGGAACACTGCGATCGACTTGGATCGCAGAATTTCGGGGGTTAATGTGCTGGGAGTGGTGCGGGACCACTCCTGGCACATAGCACTGGGTGTCAGCTGTGATAATCAGCTGAAACCCGGCAACGATTGCCCCACACCTCTTGTATGCTGGCGCGATCACGACATGCAGTAATAGTACGTCCCTGGCCCAATAGGCCCAGGGCACAGGGATGTGCTATTACTGATCACATCAGAAAGGGGTTAAGGATGCAGTGGGACAAAGGTAGTGCAGCAGATGAAATACACATCATGCTTTTTTCCCTTTGAAATCAGAAGATGTCCAGCAGTGCCATATCAGCCCAGAGCTAGCAGCAACAGTTGTACCCAGCTACACTCATCTAGTGTTCGGAGACGTTTGCCTAGAAGTGCTGCTATGGAAGAGTTGCTGCCAAATAGTCATATCTTTGACAAGAAAACAAAGCAGAGCAATTCATCTCTGCTTGAAACCATAAGAACTGGGGTGCAGAAAAATGCAACAGGTGCTCTGGAGTCTGGATTGATGAGTTCAAATTTGAAATATTTAGCTGTAATAGAAGTTTTTTTGCTGAAGGGTTGTAGTACAGAATAATAATAAGTGTCTGCAGTCAACAGTGAAGAAAATTGGAGGTTCCTTGCAAGTATGGGACTGCATTTCAGCAATGGAGTAGGATATTTGGTCAGGATTATTGGTGTCCTCAATCTTTAAAAATATAGGAAGATTCTTATACATCTTACAATACAATCAGAGAGGTGTATGGTTGGCTCCAAATTTATTCTGTATCAGGACAATGACTGTAATGAGATGGAAAAGTGAGAAGACCCACACAGTTAATGCCTACAGAGTGTCTGCAAGTGAACAGCGCTATATGCTGATCAAAGATTATAATGAAGGGAAAGTCGAGAGAATTGCAGTAACAAGTACTGAAGAGCAAAGTGCATGTTCCCCAGAGTAAGGGATTGGAAGAGACACCAGGTCAGGTGATAGCTGGGAAGCAGTTAGGAATTATAAAAAGCCCAGCAGTAAAAAGAATGGTAGGAGTCATAGTTACATAGTTACATAGTTTATAAGGCTGAAAAAAGACAAGCGTCCATCCAGTTGAGCCCATTTCTTTTGCACTGCAGCTATTCCGCAGCGTTGATCCAGAGGAAGGCAAAAAAAAAACATGCGGTATAGGCTAATTTACCTCATTGAGGAAAAATTCACTTCCCGACTCCAATCTGGCAGTCAGATTAAATCCCTGGATTAATTAACTATCACTAAGCATAAGATGTAATTTTATTGTTCTCAAGAAAGGCGTCCAGGCCTCTCTTGAACTCATTAAGTGAGTTGGACATCACCACTTCCTCTCCCAGAGAGTTCCAGAGTCTCACGGCTCTGACCGTAAAGAATCCCCTTCTCTGATGGTTCAGGAACCTCCTTTCCTCCAGACGCATAGTGTGTCCCCTCGTCTTTGTCACCATCCTTGGTATAAACAGGTCATGGGAGAGATCTCTGTACTGCCCCCTGATGTATTTATACATGTTTATGAGGTCTCCCCTAAGCCTTCTCTTTTCCAACATAAATAGGCCTAATTTTGACAACCTCTCTGGGTATTCTAGTCCCTCCATTCCCTTTATTACCTTAGTCGCCCTCCTTTGTACCCTCTCTATCTCCAATATGTCTTTCCTGAGCACCGGAGCCCAGAACTGTGCACAATATTCTAAGTGCGGCCTTACCAGTGCTTTATACAGAGGAAGAACAATGTTCTCATCAAATGCCCCTATTCCTCTTCTGATGCATGCCATGACTCTATTTGCCTTCGCAGCTGCTGCCTGACACTGGGCACTCCAATTTAATTTGCTGTTAACCAAGACGCCCAGGTCCTTCTCCATGTCAGATTTCCCCAACGGTTTCCCATTTAATATGTATGGGTGACTGCTGTTTTTCTTTCCCATGTGCATGACCTTACATTTATCGACATTGAACCCCATTTGCCATTTTTTGGCCCAACTCCCCAATTTATCTAAATCCTCCTGTAGCTGTGCCCTATCCTCATCTGTATTAACTACTTTACAAAGTTTAGTATCATCTGCAAATATTGCTATTTTACTATGCAACCCTTCCACTAGATCATTAATAAATATATTAAATAATATAGGGCCCAAGACAGACCCTTGAGGCACCCCGCTGGTAACCCTGACACACCCTGAGCTTACTTCATTGATAACCACCCTCTGCTTTCTATCACTCAGCCTGCTATTTACCCACTTGCACACATTATCCCCCAGACCAAGAACTCTCATTTTATATACCAACCTTTTGTGTGGCACGGTATCAAACGCTTTGGAGAAGTCAAGGTATACCACATCAACTGACTCTCCCCGGTCCAGCTGTGAGCTCACCTCCTCGTAGAAGGCGATCAGGTTTGTTTGGCAGGAGCGATCCCTCTTGAATCCATGTTGATATGGAGTTAGACAGTTATTATCATTAAGATATTCTACAATAGCATCTCTAAGAAATCCTTCAAACAATTTACCCACAACAGACGTTAAGCTTACTGGTCTATAGTTCCCAGGGTCACTTTTAGTCCCCTTTTTGAATATTGGTACCACATTTGCTTGGCGCCAGTCTAGTGGGACAGTCCCTGTCCATAAAGAGTGCTTGATTATAAGATACAGCGGTCTGTCTATCACATTACTTAATTCTTTTAGTACCCGGGGGTGTATGTCATCTGGGCCTGGTGACTTGTCTATTTTGATATTATTTAGGCGTTTCTGAACTTCCTCTTGGGTTAGGTGGGTGATATTTAGCGGAGGGTTTACTTTATCACTCTGCATTTCCTCCGATAAATTGTTTTCTTTTGTGAAAACAGTGGAGAAGAAGCTATTGAGTAGGTTTGCTTTACCCTCATCGCCCTCTATGATTTTACCCAGGTTATTTTTCAATGGGCCAACTCCATCAGTTTTAATCCTTTTACTGTTTATATAGTTAAAGAACAGTTTGGGATTTGTTTTACTTTCCTTGGCAATTAGTCTCTCTGTCTCCTCTTTTGCTATTCTTATTTGTTTCTTACAGATTTTGTTTTTTCCCTATAAGATATTAGCGCTTCCTCGCTGCCTTCTTGTTTAAGTTTACCGAAAGCCCTTTTTTTGTTTTTCATTGCCCTCTTGACTTCCTTATTTAGCCACATTGGCTACCTCCTATTCCTAGCCCTTTAATTCCCATAAGGTATGTACCTTCTACAGTGACTATGTAGGACTGTTTTGAAAATTTCCCATTTTCTATCCGTGCTCCTATTACTGAAGATGCTATCCCAGTCTATAAGGTGAAGGGCATCTCTTAGCTGATCAAACTTTGCCCTCCTGAAGTTCAGTGTTTTTGTGACTCCCTTGCGGGGCACCCTACTGAAGCACATGTGGAATTGTATAATGTTGTGGTCACTATTTCCCAGGTGCCCCCCGACCTTCACCTCAGTTATTCTGTCTGGCCTGTTAGTTAATATTAAGTCTAAAAGGGCCGTCCCTCTAGTTGGTTCCTGCACAAGTTGTGATAAATAATTATCTTTGATAGTTGACAGAAACCTGTTTCCTTTCTGAGATCTACAGCTTTCGGTTTCCCAGTCTATATCGGGGTAGTTGAAGTCCCCCATAATAATCACCTCGTTATTTTTTGCTACTTCGTCTATTTGTCTCATTAATAGACTTTCCGTGGCTTCTGTTATATTTGGTGGTTTATAACAGACTCCTATAATAATTCTATTATTGTTTTTTGCCCCATGTATCTCCACCCATAAGGACTCGACCTCCTCATTTCCCTCCCATACATCCTCCCGTATTGTAGGCTTTAGACACGTCTTTACATATATACAGACTCCACCCCCTTTCCGATTTCTTCGATCCCTTCTAAACAGACTGTAACCCTGTAAGTTAACTGCCCAGTCATAGCTTTCATCTAACCATGTCTCGGTTATTCCCACTATGTCATAGTTACCTGTAGATATTTCTGCTTCCAGTTCATCCATCTTGTTTGTCAGGCTTCTGGCATTTGCTAGCACGCAGTTTACACGATTTTGTTTTGTTACAATCTTCTCCCTGTGGATTGTATTAGAAATTTTCTTACATCCCTTCCAAGTATCTTGTCTTGGACCTTCTTTGTCGCACTTCATATCTTTCATTAGTATGTTCTCTGGTTTCATGTTCGTGTCCGGCATTTTTCTTCCCATCCCCTCTTCTTCTAGCTTAACGCCCTCCTGATGAGTGTTGCGAGTCTCCTGGAGAATGTGTTTCCCGGGTTTGTTGAGGTGTAGTCCATCTCTGGCAAGGAGTCCGTCATAGAGGTAATTCATATCGTGGTCCAGGAATCCAAATCCTTGTTGTCTGCACCATCCTCTCAGCCAGTTGTTCACATCAAGGATCCTGTTCCATCTCCTGACGCCATGCCCGTCTACTGGAAGGATAGAAGAAAAAACTACCTGCGCATCCAGTTCTTTCACTTTCTTCCCCAATGTTTCAAAGTCCTTGCAGATTGTCGGTAGGTCCTTCCTTGCCGTGTCATTGGTGCCAACATGTATCAGAAGAAATGGGTGGACTTCCTTGGAACTGATGAGCTTCGGTATCCTATCGGTAACATCCTTGATCTTGGCACCAGGGAGGCAGCATACTTCTCTTGCGGTTATGTTCGGTCTGCAGATAGCTGCTTCTGTTCCTCTCAGTAGTGAGTCTCCCACCACCACTACTCTTCTTCCCTTCTTGGCTGTCCTTTTTCTTGCTACTTCTGGGTGTTTCTGGGTGCTCTTTTCTTTTTTGCTTGCTGGTAGTGCCTCATCCTTAGATGTGCCATCTTCGTCCTCCACAAGTCCTTGGAATCTGTTTCTCAGTTGTGTGGTTGGTGGTGTCTCCATGGTCTTCTTGCTTCTTTTGGTCACTTGCCTCCACTTGTCTGCCTCTGGAGGTTCTCTTTCCGTGACCAGTAGTGACGCTTCTGTTCTGTCCAGGAAGTCTTCATTTTCCTTGATGAGTTTTAATGTCGCAATTCTTTCTTCCAGTCCCCGCACCTTTTCTTCTAAAAGAGCCAGTAGTCTACAGTCATGGCCAAAAGTTTTGAGAATGACACCAAAATTATATTTTCACATGATCTGCTGGCCTCTGGTCTTTATTAGGGTTTGTCTGATGTTTATATCACATACAGAAATATAATTGTAATCATATTATGAGTACCAATAGGTTATATTGACAGTTAGAATGAGTTAATGCAGCAAGTCAATATTTGCAGTGTTGCCCCTTCTTCTTCAAGACCTCTGTAATTCTCCCTGGCATGCTCTCAATCAACTTTTGGACCAAATCCTGACTGATAGCTGTCCATTCTTGCATAATCAATGCTTGCATTTTGCCAGAATTTGTTGGTTTTTGTTTGTATACCCGTCTCTTGATGACTGACCACAAGTTCTCAATGGGATTAAGATCTGGGGAGTTTCCAGGCCATGGACCCAAAATCTCTATGTTTTGTTCCATGAGCCATTTAGTTATCACCGTTGCTTTATGGCAAGGTGCTCCATCATGCTGGAAAATGCATTGTTGGGCGCCAAACTGCTCTTGGACGGTTGGGAGAAGTTGCTCTTGGAGGACATTCTGGTACCATTCTTTATTCATGGCTGTGTTTTTAGGCAAGACTGTGAGTGAGCCAATTCCCTTGGCTGAGAAGCAACCTCACACATGAATGGTTTCAGGATGCTTTACAGTTGGCATGAGACAAGACTGGTGGTAGCGCTCACCTCTTCTTCTCCGAATAAGCTGTGTTCCAGATGTCCCAAACAATCGAAAAGGGGATTCATCAGAGAAAATGACTTTGCCCCAGTCCTCAGCAGTCCACTCCCTGTACTTTCGCAGAATATCAGTCGGTCCCTGATGTTTTTTCTGGAGAGAAGTGGCTTCTTTGCTGCCCTCCTTGAAACCAGCCCTTGCTCAACGAGTCTCCGCCTCACAGTGCGTGCAGAAGCACTCACACCAGCCTGCTGCCATTCCTGAGCAAGCTCGGCACTGCTGGTAGTCTGATCCCGCAGCTGAAACAGTTTAAAGATACGGTCCTGGCGCTTGCTGGTCTTTCTTGGGCGCCCTGGAGCCTTTTTGACAACAATGGAAGCTCTCTCCTTGAAGTTCTTGATGATGCGATAGATTGTTGACTGAGGTGCAATCTTTGTAGCTGCGATACTCTTCCCTGTTAGGCCATTTTTGTGCAGTGCAATGATGGCTGCACGTGTTTCTTTAGAGATAACCATGGTTAACTGAAGAGAAACAATGATACTAAGAACCAGCCTCCTTTTAAAGTGTCTAGTGATGTCATTCTTACTTAATCATGACTGATTGATCGCCAGCCCTGTACTCATCAACACCCACACCTGTGTTAATGGATCAATCACTAAAACGATGCTAGCTGCTCCTTTTAAGGCAAGACTGCAATGATGTTGAAATGTGTTTTGGGGGTTAAAGTTCATTTTCTGGGCAAATATTGACTTTGCAAGTACAGTAATTGCTGTTAAGCTGATCACTCTTTGACATTCAGGAGTATATGCAAATTGCCATTACAAAAAATGAAGCAGTAAACTTTGGAAAAATTACTATTTGTCTCATTCTCAATACTTTTGGCCATGACTGTACACTTCTGGCAGGTGAAATTGGTTTCATCTTCTGGTCGATCTGTGAACATGTAGCACATGTTGCAGCTCACCGTGTAGGTTGTCACTTCTGCCATGCTGCTCCTTGTCCCTGCTGACTTGATGTCTGTCTTCTTTCTTGTGATACCCTAGGATAAACAAATGAAACAAATTCGGCGATGCTTTCCAAGCAGCTGGTCCCGGCTGTACCCAACGATCTTCTAGCTGAGGGAGACTCTTCACTTTTCCCAGAAGGCACCTGGAATATGCAAATTGTCCTCTTCAAGCTTCAATCCCTGGTTTGGCGATGCTTTCCAAGCAGCTGGTCCCGGCTGTACCCAACGATCTTCTAGCTGAGGGATACTCTTCGCTTTTCCCAGAAGGCACCTTGAATATGCAAATTATCCTCTTCAAGCTTCAATCCCTGGTTGAACCTGGCTGAACCTGTATCAGGACAGATATATGGAAGTAGCTGAGCTGGCTTATAGCTGCAACTATAGTGGCCCTTTAGAGGGGAGCACACGGGGCCGCTACCATCACGCTGAGTGCCGGAACTATTTTTTGTTTGCCCAATGCCTCCTCTACTATTAAGGATTGACACCGGAGTGTGTGCTGCATTGGAGGATTTGCTGTACTCACTGTTACACTGTTCAAGGAACCGACACCAACTTCAAGCAAGACAGGAGATCGTAAATCTAGGTTAACAGACTCACTTTTACTGTGCAATTCTTCCATACATGGCTGCAGTATACAGATCAAGACAAATTCTTTGGTTAGTGAAGTACCCTTGGTAATGTACCTTTCCAATGTTTGCACTCGTCCCTTCCTGAGATCTGATATCATCCACTTCTTCTGCAACCCAGCTGAGAATCTCCCTTCTTGGAATATAGAGGCCTCTCCTTGAGCACCTCCCCTGATGGCATTCGTACACTGCCTAATGCTCCTCACTACTCACTGTCCCCCAACTGTCTGCAACCCAGAAATGATTAGATATAAAAACTGCTTTAAGGCTGTAACTCATCCAAGCTACTGATATAACCCCTGTCTTAACTCTCTAGTATCTAAGCAGTGTAGTGCAGCTGGATCCCTATCTATTGTATAGTTCCCCCTCTGGGCACACCTCCCACATCCCAGGGACGGCCTTAGGCAAAGCCTATGGGAAAACCGGCATACAATAATCGGCCATAGGGATTTCACAGCAAACACTTTATCATAAATCACATAAACATATAGCAAATATAAAACAATTAACAACCCCATCTTGACCCGGCGTCTTCATCACCCCGCAGATCCCTACACCAGCACGGGTCAGACCAGTGAAGTGAAGCCTCAGCCTTGAGTAAGAAATCAAGACAATCTGAGAGAGAGCTGATGAAACAAATGGAGATGACCTGAGAGAGCAGACCAGAGAAAATGAGAAAACCCGAGAGAGCCTTCCAGTGAAACTGAGATAACCCAAAAGAGAGAGTCGAACAAAGAAATCGGGATGACCTGATAGAGACAACCAGAGAAATCAAGTTAACCCGAGAGAGAGCCAACCAGAAGAAGGCAGGCGAATGTGGTATAAATTACGGTACAGAAGGGACCAGGGAGACAGTGTTTTAGGAAACAGAGGCGGCAAAAGTAAAGGCATCACTGAAGCGACTAGTCGATAAGAGACTTGCGGCCTAATGGAGTAGCACCACTGACTCTATATAGGGCCTGTACTGTGATTCTTACTACCAACGTACAGACTGAGTGACAACGATGTAGAGCACGAGACTGATTGTGGCGCACTATAGACCAGGGTATTAGGAAAGAAATGACATAACCCATTGTTATTGTTTATTCCTTTATATGATAGAGTTTTATTGTTATAATTGTTATAGCAACTTCAACCCTCAAAAGGGGTGTACATTTTCATTGTAAAATACTTCACTGCATTTCAATAGTTTGTCAAACCGTCTTAATTTTGTATCTTAAATAGAGATGAGTGGTGTTCGACTCGAACTGTTCGCCAATCTCAAATTCGAGTTGTTTTGGGAGGTGTTCGAGCCGTTCGGCGAACACGAACGATTTGAAAAAAATTCGGCTGTTCGAGGTTATGTTCAATAACTGTTCGTGCACCAAAATCATAACTGGATTTTTTCTCAGTAATGCTGAAAATTAATGTTAATACGCAGTTTGAGTGTACAGCGGGGCGGGGGGAGGGGCAGGGGATGGATCTCTGCAGGAATAATGAAGTTCTCCATTTTTTTTTCTCTTTCCCGCATTTACAGTGGGGAGGTGCAATCTGTCAGCCTATCAGCAGCGCACACACGGAGCGAACTGCTTTTTCTCACACAAGCAAGGGCATGTGTCATTGGCAGTGTATGTCACATGTCCTTGCCCTATAAGACCCAGCCATTTTCCCCATCGCCACCATTTTCTCACTGCTGCAGCTGCGTGTTAGACGGCACCGCTGTTGCTGTGTGCGCTATACCTTGTTAATTTCAAGCCAATTTTCGCACAAATCTACAGATAGCTTGGGAGTAGGGAAGAGTTGTGATTGCAGTCCTTTTAAGGACTAGGTTACAGCATTTCCTACGACTTTTATCAGCCAGGTCTGTGCTCTTAAATAGATAGGTTGGGAGTAAAGACTAATTGTAATTGCAGTCCTTTTCAGGACTAAGTTAGATCAGTTCCTATCAGTTTTTGCCAGGCAGGTCTGTGCCAGTGCTGGGCAAGTTTTTTTCACAGCATTTGGCTAAATCTAGCAAAGCAAATCCTTTTTGGCCTATTGCAGAGTGTGTTAGTCAGTGGAGTAGCCTATCTGTGTTGCAAGCTACACCACCTGTGTATAGAATACAATTTTTTTTACTGCACCTAGCCAAGTTAAACCTTTTGGGGTTACTATCCTCCACCAGGTTTCAAATTCAAAATCATTTTTATCTGCATCTAGCTTTGAAAAAATATTTGGGCTTCTAGCAGTGTGTGGGACTTGGTCTATTAGTCCATCTATACTGACCTCCATCAGGTTGCAAATTGAATATAATTTTTTTCTGCATCTAGCTCTGAAAAAATATTTCGGCTTCTAGCAGAGTGTGGGACTTGGTCTATTAGTCCATCTATACTGACCTCCATCAGGTTGCAAATTAAAAATAATTTTTATCTGCATCTAGCTCTGAAAAAATATTTGGGCTTCCAGCAGTGTGTGGTACTTGGTCTATTAGTCCATCTATACTGACCTCCATCAGGTTGCAAATTGAATATAATTTTTTTCTGCATCTAGTTCTGAAAAAATATTTGGGCTTCTAGCAGTGTGTGGGACTTGGTCTATTAGTCCATCTATACTGACCTCCATCAGGTTGCAAATTAAAAATAATTTTTATCTGCATCTAGCTCTGAAAAAATATTTCAGCTTGTAGCTGTTAGAACCTTGCTCTTAGGTTTTTTCCTTTGCTGGTCACATGACCTTGTTGGCCTATTTAATCCTGCTCCGCCCTTCTGGCTTTGCTGGACTTCATTGTATAACTACTTTCTAGCTAGCCTGTGCTCTGTATCTAACTCTGTTAGTTTGCTTGGTCTACGGACCTCTATGTTCTATATATTTTGTTTGTTCGTCTGTCTGCTACTATTTCTGTTAGGAGTTGTCCCATTTTCCTCCCAGTCCTTAGTACTTGTAGGGATTCCTTCCCCACATCTATAGGTCTCCGTACAGACTAGGTTAGGACTTTAGCAGGTCTGATCGCAGGATCAGATTCCCTGTTACATCGTAGGGATTCAGTTGAGTTCTATCGTAGGGACAGATCTCCTCTCTTTCCTTAGCTCTGGTAGCAGAACATAACAGTAAGTCCAGCCTGCAAATTCTCTAAGGAAAGATTTTTCTGTTCCATCATGGTGTCGGTTCAGGATTTGGCTCATCGCCTGCAGGGACTCTCTCTGGAGGTGGCCGAGCTCCGTCAGCACGTGAGTAACTGTCCTGGAGCACATTTCTTGGAGCCTAAGGTATGTTTGCCGGATTTATTTTTTGGTGAACACCGAGAATTTTTTTCATTTAAAAATGCTTGCTTATTGTATTTTCGTTTGAGACCCAAGTCCTCTGGGGATGAATCCCAGCGCATAGGGTTCATAATGTCACTTTTGCGCAAAGAGCCTCAGGAGTGGGCCTTTTCTTTGCAACCTAGTGATACATGCTTCAGATCAGTGGATAGTTTTTTTTCTGCTTTGGGACTATTATATGATGATCCTGACCGTGTCGCATCAGCTGAGACTGAGTTGAGACGTTTGAAACAGGGATCAGGTAATGTGGAAAAATATTGTACTCATTTCCGTCATTGGTCTACTCAAACAGGGTGGAACGATTCTGCTCTGAAAAGTCTATTTCTTGCTGGGCTCAATGAAAGGGTTAAAGACCTGCTAATTGCTTATCCTACACCTGAAGATTTGCAACAGGCTATGCAATTAGCTATACGGGTGGATAGGAGACTGCGTTCAAGGGTTAATGAGAGCAAATCCTCTGCTATGTCAGTTTCTGGTTATGAGAATGTGTGTACTAACAGTGGTGAACCGATGGAGATTGGATCAGTGGCACCTCGCTCTCAAGAAAAAGACCGTAGATTTTTTGAAGGCTTGTGTTTCTATTGCGGAAAATCTGGTCATTTGATTAAAGGCTGTGAGCTTCGTATGAAGAAAGAAAAAAAAATGGTCAGTCATGCCCGTATTGCCTGTTTAAATTCCAAGGGTGTATTTTTAGCTGCTTCCACGATTGCTCAGGAAAAATTAATGGAATTTCGGGTGTTTGTTGATTGCGGGTCTACTCTGAATGTAATTGATGGGGGATTCTTGGAAAGACTCAATTTAAAACCCGAACCTTTATCATCCCCCATTGCTGTGGTTTCTGTGGATGGTTCCCCTTTGAAGAATATTACTCTCAAGGTCTGTGAATTTCCTCTCACTATTAATGGTGTTCACCATGAGAAATTGGATTTGGTAGTTTTGAATAACTTGCCTTCTCCAGTAATATTGGGATTGCCCTGGTTAAAATTTCACAATCCTGTACTGGATTGGTCTACCAGTGAAATTAAATCCTGGAGCCATAAATGTTATGACAAGTGTTGTAACGGGCGTATTGCAGCTTTGGATAGGGGAGAATTGCCTGTTCCTATTCAGGATTTTTGGAGAGTTTTTTCTGAGAAGGAATCGCAGGTTTTGCCTCCCCATAGAGACTATGATTGTTCTATTGAATTTGTCCCTGGAGCGACTCTTCTTAAAAGTCGTTTATTTAACCTTACTATTCCTGAGAGGAAGGCTTTGGAGGAATACATACAGACAAGTTTGGCCGCCGGTCACATTAGGCCTTCTAAGTCTCCTGTGGCGGTTGGATTTTTTTTTGTAAAAAAAAAGGACGGCGGTTTACGTCCTTGTCTGGATTTTCATGAGATTAACAAAATTACTGTACGCAATCCTTACCCACTGCCATTGATTCCTGATCTGTTTAACCAGTTAATGGGGGCCAAGTGGTTCTCTAAAATTGACCTTAAGGGGGCATACAATCTGTTGCGCATGAAGGAGGGTGACGAATGGAAGACTGCTTTTAACACTCCTGTGGGTCATTTTGAGAATCTGGTTATGCCTTTTGGTCTTACTAATGCTCCTGCATTTTTTCAGAATCTTATTAATGACATCCTTAGACCTTTGATCGGCAAAAATGTGGTTGTGTATTTGGATGACATTTCGATTTATTCGCCGGATCTGGAGTCTCATTGGCGGAGCGTACGTGAGGTATTACAGTTATTAATGGACAATTCGCTTTTTGCTAAGCTGGAGAAATGTGAGTTCGCTGTACAGAGAATTAGTTTTTTGGGTTACATTATCTCCAGCGAAGGTTTTGAGATGGACCCGGTTAAAGTTCAAGCTGTACAGGAATGGCCTAGGCCTATTGGTTTGAAATCGATACAGAGGTTTTTAGGTTTCGCCAATTATTACAGAAAATTCATAAAAAATTTTTCTAGTATTGTCAAACCTCTGACCGATCTCACCAGGAAAGGTGCTGATGAGGTTCAGTGGTCTTCTGAGGCCATTGAAGCTTTTGTGTATCTCAAGGAGAGGTTCACCTCTGCTCCCATCCTTATGCAGCCTGATGTGACTAAGCCGTTTTTGGTTGAGGTTGATGCTTCCTCTGTGGGGGTTGGCGCAGTATTGTCTCAGGATAACGGGGATGGATTACATCCCTGTGCCTTTTTTTCAAAAAATTTTTCGGAGACTGAACTGAATTACGATATTGGTAATCGGGAATTGCTGGCTATTAAACTCGCATTTGAACACTGGTGCCACTTCTTGGAAGGTGCGGAATTTCCCGTTCAGGTTCTTACGGATCATAAAAATCTGATATATCTTGATGCTGCCAAGCGCCTGAATGCCCGTCAGGCTAGGTGGGCACTGTTTTTCTCGCGGTTTAATTTCTCCGTTACTTACATCCCTGGTACTAAGAATGTTAAGGCGGATGCCTTGTCTCGCAGTTTTTCTCCCATAGTCGGTGCTGAGAAAGAGGAGAACATTTTACAAGAAGGTGTTGTGATAGCTGCTTTGGACTCCGTTTTGGAAGATGAGATTCTTAAAGCACAGGAGAATGCCCCATCTAACACTCCTCATGGGAGGTTGTTTGTGCCTGGGACCTTTAGGAGAGATTTGTTTGTTGAGTGTCACGAGTCTCGGTTGGCAGGTCATCCCGGAATCTCTGAGACCAAGAGACTGGTGGGTCGCAGTTTTTGGTGGCCTGGATGGCAGAAGGAGGTCATTAAGTGGGTGCGTCAATGTACTATATGTGCTAGATCTAAGTCCTCACATACTCCTGCTGCGGGGTTGCTTTGTCCTTTGGAGGTTCCCAGTGCTCCTTGGACACATTTGGCTAAGGACTTTATAACTGACCTTCCCCCCTCTGAGGGTTTTACTGTTATCTGGGTGGTCGTGGACCGTTTTAGCAAGATGTGTCACTTGGTTCCCTTCGTCAAACTGCCCTGCGCTAAAACTCTCGCTAAGGCCTTTGTCAAGGAAATTGTCAGACTTCATGGCGTTCCTACTGACATTGTTTCTGATAGGGGTCCTCAGTTCGTGGCTCGTTTTTGGCGTGCCTTTTGTGACAGGTTGGGAGTTCATTTGTCGTTCTCGTCCGGATATCATCCTGAATCTAATGGCCAGACAGAAAGGAAAAACCAGGATGTTGAGCAGTTCTTGCGTTGTTTTGTGGCAGACAATCAAGAGGGGTGGTCTGAGTTTCTGCCACTTGCTGAATTTGCTCTGAACAATCATACATCTTCTTCTGCTGGTTGTTCACCTTTTTTTTGTTGTTCTGGGAGACATCCGTCGTTTGGGTCGTTCTCCAAGTTGGGATCTGCCGTGCCTGAGGAGGAGAATTTTTCCGGTGATTTGGAGAGAGTTTGGACGGATGTGCGTGGTAATCTTCAGGAGGCCAACAGAAAATCTAAAGACTACTTTGATAGGAAACGACAGGAGGTTTTGTTCGCTGTTGGTGACATGGTTTGGTTGTCCTCTAGGAATCTGCGGTTGAGGATTCCTTCTAAGAAATTGGATCCCAAGTTTGTAGGGCCCTTTAAGGTGCTTCAGGTTGTCAACCAATCTGCTGTTAGGTTGGAGGTTCCTACCTCCTGGAGAATTAATCCGGTATTTCATGTCTCTCTGTTAAAAAAAGCTGTTGTGTCGGATGGTGACGCCTCTGCCTCTGTTCCTCCGGTGGTGGAGGACGGGGAATATGAAATTTCTCGCATCCTTAACTCTAGACGGTATAGAGGTAGTTTGCAGTATCTTGTGGCCTGGAAAGGTTTCGGACCCGAGGATAACTCTTGGGTGAGGTCAGATGATGTTTCCGCGTCCAGACTTATCAGAGCGTTTCACAGGAGATTTCCTGATAAGCCTGGTCCTAGGGGATCCGGAGGATCCTCTTAGAAGGGGGGGTACTGTTAGAACCTTGCTCTTAGGTTTTTTCCTTTGCTGGTCACATGACCTTGTTGGCCTATTTAATCCTGCTCCGCCCTTCTGGCTTTGCTGGACTTCATTGTATAACTACTTTCTAGCTAGCCTGTGCTCTGTATCTAACTCTGTTAGTTTGCTTGGTCTACGGACCTCTATGTTCTATATATTTTGTTTGTTCGTCTGTCTGCTACTATTTCTGTTAGGAGGTGTCCCATTTTCCTCCCAGTCCTTAGTACTTGTCGGGATTCCTTCACCACATCTATAGGTCTCAGTACAGACTAGCTTAGGACTTTAGCAGGTCTGATCGCAGGATCAGATTCCCTGTTACATCGTAGGGATTCAGCTGAGTTCTATCGTAGGGACAGATCTCCTCTCTTTCCTTAGATCTGGTAGCAGAACATAACAGTAGCAGTGTGTGGGACTTGTTCTATTAGTCCATCTATACTGACCTCCATCCGGTTGCAAATTCAATCTAATTTTTTTCTGCATCTAGCTCTGAAAAAATATTTGGGCTTCTAGCAGTGTGTGGGACTTGGTCTATTAGTCCATCTCTACTGACCTCCATCAGGTTGCAAATTGAATATAATTTTTTTCTGCATCTAGCTCTAAAAAATATTTGGGCTTCTAGCAGTGTGTGGGACTTGGTCTATTAGTCTATCTATACTGACCTCCATCAGGTTGCAAATTAAAAATAATTTTTATCTGCATCTAACCCAGCCAATACTTTTGGCCTAATACCACAGTTTGGTCACTCAGCTCTGTTCGGTTCCCATCCATTGTTTTTTTGTGCAAACAACTCCAGAGTTGTAAATTAGTTAACCACCAAAATGAGTGGAAAAAGGCCTGCTGCTGGTGGAAAGGGGAATAGGCATGTTGGGAAGGGGAAAAAAGGTTGAGTCCGTGGGGTAGGTGTTAAAGCAACAGTAACATCTGCAGAAGAAAGACTATCTTCCAGCCAAACTAAAATGTCTACTTCTTTTAGCGGACAATGAGATAAGATTCCTTTCTTACGGCCACGCCAATCGCTACAAATTCCAGATGAGGCACAAAAACAGCAGGTGCTTCAACGGATATCAAGTGCTCCTTTAAGTGGGCTCTCCTCCACCTCAACTTCAACATCACAAATACTCCAGTCCTCAGAGGTGTCACCCCAATCGCACTTGCTTCCTCACAGCTCCCAAATCTCCAGCTGCCCGTCTGAGTATGGGGTAGAACAGATGGTTGAGTCTGCAGAGCTGTTTACTCATACTATAGCCTGGGAATCAGAGGTCGGCTCCAGAGCTTCTGTGAATCCAGACGAGGAAATGATCTGCACTGATGCCCAGAATCTTTATGAGCTGGATCCAGGACCAGACGCAGAAGGTTCTGACCATAATGTAGACCCTCATTCCCAAACTGTAACTCCTGTTGGTGGAGACAATGAGGAAGACGATGATGAGACTAAAATAACTGATTGGAGCGACAACTTTAGTTTTTTGTCAGGGCAGGAACAGGTTGGCTCTGAGGACGACGGGTGTGATAACACACAGGGTGATGATGATGATGTTGGAGATCCTACTTACTGTCAACCCACAGTCAGCCAAGAGATGAGGTCAGCAGAGGAGGTGGAGGAGGATGCTAGTGACAACGAGGTCAGGTTGCGCCTTCCTGGACAGAGACGTAGTACTGGAAGCACGTCAACAACTGCATCCTCAAACACAACTCTGCCTCTGACCACAAGTCGTGGTGGCTCTTTAGGTCGCATGGGTGCTAAGCCTTGCATAGCCTGGGCACTTTTTCAGATCGATAAAGATGACCCAACACGTGTTATCTGTAACATTTGTCAGCAAAAGCTAAGTAGAGGCCAAAAAATACATAGTTTGAGTACTTCATGCATGAACCGGCACATGGACATGAAGCATAAGTTGCAGTGGGAATCTCACTGTGCTACAATGCGGCCTAGCCGGCCGGGCCAACCACCGTCTGCCACATCTTGGGTATGCGCGGCCTCTTCATCCTCTGTGACTGGGGGGACAGCAGTCACACCTGTTTTGGGACGCAGACCTGCCACCTCTTTACCCGCAACAGCCAGCGTGATTGGCAGGTCATCATTTTCTTTAGAGGTGGTAACACCAGCTGGTGTTGAGCGCTGTCCGACATCGATAGCACCACCTTTGGATCAAGGCAACCTAACATGTCCGCCTGCATCTTCCTCACAGACCAGCAGTTTGCCGGGGACACCCTTATCAACCCCGTCTAAGCACAACAGCCAGCCCTCGGTCCCTCAGATGTGGACAAGTAAAAGACCATTTCCTCCTAGCCATGAGAAAGCTAAGAGGTTGAATTTCACCATCTGCAAGCTCTTGGCTACAGAAATGCTGCCTTTCCACCTGGTGGACACAGAGGATTTTCGAGACCTTATGTCCGTCGCAGTGCCCCAGTACCAGATGCCCAGTCGGCACTACTTCTCAAAGAAAGGTGTGCCTGCGCTCCACCAGCATGTCGCACACAACATCACCGCTTCTTTGAGAAACTCTGTGTGTGACAGGGTGCATTTCACCATAGACACTTGGACGAGTAGGCATGGACAAGGGCGTTACATGTCGCTGACTGGGCACTGGGTAACTATGGTGACAGCAGGACAAGGGGCTGCTGTCCATGTCTTGCCGTCCCCACGAGTTGTGCGTCAATCCTCTTTATCTCAAAGTTCCTCCACTGCTTCTGCCTCCTCAACCTCCTCTCAGTCCTCCACCTGCACCAAAAGCCTGTCTGGTCATGCCACAAGCTTTCTAACTGCGCAGAAGGGATCCTGCACACCTCCTTACTATGCTGGCAGTAGGGCTCAACGTCATCAGGCGCTTTTTACTTTGAAATGTCTGGGAAATGTGAGTCACACAGCTGAGGAGTTGTGGTCAGCTCTGGAGAACCAATTTCATGGATGGCTGTCTCCACTGGACCTGAAACCAGGGAAGGCCGTGTGCGACAATGCTGCAAACCTGGCTGCGGCCCTTCGCCGGGGCAATGTCACACACGTTCCTTGTATGGCTCACGTGTTGAACCTGGTTGTCCAGCAATTTTTAGCCCACTTTCCCGGACTAGATGGCCTTCTGCATAGTGCACGGTCACTGTGTGCTCACTTCTGCCGTTCGCATCCCGCAGCTCAGCGACTTACATCTTTACAGAAATCGTTGGTCCTGCCACTTCACCGGCTAAAATGCGATGTGCCTACACGGTGGAATTCAACTCTGCACATTTTGCAGCGACTGTGGCAGCACCGACAAGCCCTGGTGCAATACGTTCTGACGTATAGCCTGGGCCAACAAGATCCAGAGGTGGGGCAAATCACGCTGGAGGAGTGGTCTCAGATCAGGGACCTATGCACCCTTCTGCACAGTTTTGAAATGGCGACAAAGATGTTTAGTGCTGACTATGCCATTATCAGCATGACTATTCCGGTGATTTACATGCTGGAGCACATGTTAAACAGAATTCGGAGTCAGGTGGTGGCACAAGAGGAGGTGGAGGAAATAGAGGGGGAAGAGTTGTATGCGGAAGGGCTAACATCTGCAAGGTCCAGACGGTCGGCAGCACCAAGGCAGCAGGCATGTGAGGGTGGGGGAGATGGTTTTACCAGGGCGCATGGTAGCAGCCAAACTAGTGAGGAAGGTGCAGGAGCCCAGGAAGAAGTGGAGGACGAACTGATGGAAGACTCATCAGATGAGGGAGACCTTGGTCACATTTCTGTTGTGCGAGGTTGGGGGGAGAGGACAGAGTAAGGAAGCATGATTGTTACATTGCCACCAACACAACAGGGACTTGGTGCTCCTGGATGCGCAACACACATGAGTGCCTTCTTGCTGCACTACCTGCAACATGACCCTCGAATTGTGAGAATTAGAAATAATCCTGACTACTGGGTTGCCACACTGTTAGATCCCCGGTACAAAAGTAAATTTGGAGAAATAATTCCTGCCATAGAAAGGGATGCACGCATGCAGGAGTATCAGCAGAGACTGTTGCAGAATCTTACATGTGCTTTTCCCCAAAACACCAGTGGTGCACGTAGTGAATCTCACAGTTCCAACTTGCCAACCGTGGGACCGTCGAGTGTTCAGCACTCAAACCGTAACAGAAACACAGTATCTGCTGGTAACACCAATTTTGTGGAATCATTTCACCACTTTTTTAGCCCATCCTTTGCAAGGCCACAGGAGACAAGAAGTCTGACACATAGTCAACGCCTAGAGACGATGGTACAGGAGTATCTCCAAGTAAACATTGAAGCCATGACTGTGTCACTGGACCCTTGCTCTTTTTGGGCTTCCAATCTGGATAAATGGCCGGAGCTCGCCACTTACACCTTGGAGATCTTGTCATGCCCAGCAGCCAGCGTTCTGTCTGAACGTGTGTTCAGCGCTGCTGGTGGTGTGCTGACAGATAAGCGCACGCGGCTCTCCACTGATAATGTAGACAGACTCACGTTCATAAAGATGAACAAATCATGGGTCCGAAACGACTTTTCTACCCGTGTCAACCTGGGGAGAGTAAAAGCTTGATGATTGGTTAAAATCACCTCACCAACAGTTTTAAGCTTTCAAATTACTAATCATGTTTATCTGTATCTTGGCAGGAAAATTATTTGGGCTTTGTAGCAGTGTGCAGTACTGATTCTATTAGGCCATCTATACTAAGCTCCATCAGATTTAAAATTAATAATCATGTTTATCTGTATCTTGGCTGGAAAATAATTTGGGCTTTATAACAGTGTGCAGTACTGATTCTATTAGGCCATCTATACTAAGCTCCACGAGATTTAAAATTACTAATCATGTTTATCTGTATCTTGGCTGGAAAATAATTTGGGCTTTGTAGCAGTGTGCAGTACTGATTCTATTAGGCCATCTATACTAAGCTCCACCAGATTTAAAATTAATAATTATTTTTAGCTGCATCTAGCCCGTAAAATAATTTTGGGGCTCCTAGATGCGCAAGACACATGAGTGCCTTCTTGCTGCACTACCTGCAACATGACCCTCAGATTGTCAGAATTCGAAGTAATCCTGAATACTGGGTTGCCACACTCTTAGATCCACCACACTCTTCGATCAACCTTTTCATTTTAATAAAGAACAAAAAAATGGTCATTTTTGAAATTATAAGCATTAGCAGGTTATTAGAAACTGAAATCAAACAGTTTTCAACTCAAAACTTTATTCTAGGTGATGTTACATTTGCACATAGGACCCCTTGTTCGAAAGGAGCTTCTGAACTCTCTCATCAATTGAATTTGTCAGGTTTTGGATGGTTTCTGCTTCAATTGTTTTGCATGAGGACATAATTCCCTCCCAGAGCTGTTGCTTAGATGTGAACTGCCTCCCGCCATCATAGACACTCCTTTTGATGATGCTCCAGAGGTTCTGAATGGGGTAGAGGTCAGGGGAGCATGGGGGTCACACCATAAGTTTGTCCCCTTTTATGCCCATATCAGCCAGAGATGCAGATGTGTTATGTGCAGCATGAGACAGTGCAATATCATGCATGAAAATGATCTTGCTGTGGAATACACAGTTCTTCTTCTTGAACCATGGCAGGAAGTGCTGTTTGAGAAACTCCACATACATTATAGAGTTCATCTTTACCCCTTCAGGGATCCTAAAGGGGCCGACAATCTCTCTCCCCATGATCCCAGCCCAAAACATTACTCCACCTCCTCCTTGTTGGCGCTGTAGCCGTGTTTGTGTGGGATGTCCATCAACCAGCCATCCTCCACTCCATCCATCTGGACCATCGAGCGTTGCACGGCACTCATCCGTGAACAAAACAGTTTTGAAGTCAGTCTTCATGTATTGTTTGGCCCACTGGAGCCGTTTCTGCTTGTGTGCAGTGGATAGAGGAGGTCGACAGGATAGCTTATGCACAGCTGCAAACCTCTGAAGGACCCTGCATCTTGTTTTTCGGGAGACGTTGGAGGCACCAGCAGCTTCAAAAACTTGTCTGCTGCTATGACAAGGCTTTTTGCCGCTGCTCTTTTAACCTGACGTAATTGCCTGTAGGAAAGAGTCCTCAATTTGCCCTTATCAGAACGCACACGTGTGTACTGTGAATCAGTTTCATACTTCTTGATTGCCAAGACACTTCATCCTGATCATCGCACAATGTTGATTGTAGTCATGCCTTGAACTAAACACTCCACAATTTGTTGCTTCTCAGCAGCCGACACATCCTTTTTCTTTCCCATTTTGGCAGAAAATGTAGGCTGCTTAATAATGTGGGACAGCCTTCTTAAGTAGTCTTGCCTTTCATTGGGCACACCTGCCAAACTAATTAGCACAGGTGTCTGCAATTGCTTACAGTGATATAAAGAGCCCTGACACACATCACCATCAATGAGTTTAACTGACAAACAAACAAATTCTTCCCTTATCACTCCTAAACACTTTTTGCATAATAATTTGGAACACAGTGTACATGTGCTTTTCCACAAAACACCAGTGGTTCACGCAGTGAATCTTACAGTTCTAACTTGCCAACCGTGGTCTGTATGGAGTTGTTCAATAAAGGGCCCAAAGTTAAGATAACATAGACGGGAGAGGTCTCTATGAATAGGAATTCCTAAGTATTTGATACCCTGTGATGGCCAGGCAAAGGGAAAGTTGGACAGGATGGAATTCTGTACGGATTTGGGGAGGGAGACATCGAGGGCCTCAGACTTCGCTGCATTAATTTTAAAATTTGACCATGTAACAAAGTGATCTATTTTAGCCATAACAGCAGGGATGGATATATGTGATTGAGTGATATATACTAGGACATCATCAGCAAATAGAGAGCACTTGTACTCCGTGCCTCCCAGCTCAATCCACCTAATATTGGGGTTATGGAGAATTGATGAGAGCAGGTGCTCCGTCACTAAGATGTATAAGAGAGGGGACAGAGGACATCCCTGCCTTGTCCCATTGGTGATTATGAAAGGTGATGAAAATGTTCTGACGCGCCCCCTGGGCCTTGGGACACCCGGAGCCAGACCCTTTTTGGTGGATGCTGGTGGTTGCAGTCTCCGTGGCGGCGACCCGGTTCCGTGGCTCAGGGCGGTCAAACCAGTGGCGGAACTATTTATGTGGTTTTGATGTTTAAATGTCCGACTACGCCACCCGTGGATTGCGGTCAGAGTGAACCGCCGCTGCAGGGCAGACCGCTGAGGCTGGTGTTGTGGGTGTTATGATCTGCTACAAGCACTAAGGAAAGACAGGAGATCTGTCCCTACAATAGAACTAAGCTGGATCCCTACGATGTAACGGGGAACCTGATCCTGCGATCAGACCCGCTAAAGTCCTCGGCTAGTCTGAATGAAGACCTATAGATGTGAGGGAAGGGATCCCTACAAGAACTAGGGACTGGGAAAAAGATGGACACCTCCTAGCAGAAATTGTAGCAGAAATAAGACAAACAAACAAAATAGAACATAGAGGTCCGAAGACCTAGCAAAACTGACTAAGAAAGGAAACAGAGCACCAAGCTAGCTCAAGAGTAGAAATTACAATGAAGTCCAGCAAGGCCAGGAGGGCGGAGCAGGATTAAATAGGCAAAAAAGGTCATGTGACGAGCAAGGATGAGGGAAATTTCGTATTCCTCGTCCTCCACCACCGGAGGAACAGTGGCAGAGGCGTCTCCATCTGACACATAAGCTCTTTTCAACAGAGAAACATGAAACACCGGATTAATCTTCCAGAAGGTAGGAACCTCCAACCTAACAGCAGATTGGTTAACTACCTGAAGCACCTTAAAGGGCCCTACAAACTTGGGACCCAATTTTTTAGAAGGAATCCTCAACCGCAGATTCTTAGAGGACAACCAAACCATGTCACCAATAGCAAACAAAACCTCTTGCCGTTTTCTATCAAAGTACCTCTTAGATTTTTTGTTAGCCTCCTGAAGATTACCACGCACATCCGTCCAAACTCTCTCCAAATCACCGGAAAAACTCTCCTCCTCAGGCACAGCCGATACCAATTTGGAGAATGACCCAAAAGACGGATGTCTCCCAGAACAACAAAACAAAGGTGAACAACCAGCAGAAGAGGATGTATGGTTGTTAAGAGCAAACTCAGCAAGTGGCAGAAACTCAGACCACCCCTCCTGATTGTCTGCCACAAAACAACGCAAGAACTGCTCAACATCCTGATTCTTCCTTTCTGTCTGGCCATTAGACTCAGGATGATATCCGGATGAAAACGACAAATGAACTCCCAACCTGTCACAAAAAGCACGCCAAAAACGAGCCACGAACTGAGGTCCCCTATCCGAAACAATGTCAGCAGGAACGCCATGTAGTCTGACAATTTCCTTGACAAAGACCGTAGCGAGTGTCTTAGCGCAGAGCAGTTTGATGAAAGGAACCAAGTGACACATCTTGCTAAAATGGTCCACGACCACCCAGTTGACTGTGAAACCCTCAGAGGGGGGAAGGTCAGTAATAAAGTCCATAGCCAGATGTGTCCAAGGCGCACTAGGAACCTTCAGAGGGCAAAGCAACCCCGCAGCAGGAGTATGAGAAGACTTAGATCTAGCACACACAGTATATTGACGCACCCACTTAATGACTTCCTTCTGCCATCCAGGCCACCAAAAACTGCGACCTACTAGTCTCTTGGTCTCAGAAATTCCTGGATGACCTGCCAACCGAGACTCATGACACTCAACAAACAAATCTCTCCTAAAGGTCCTAGGCACAAACAACCTCCCATGGGGAGTGTTAGATGGGGCATTCTCCTGAGCTTTAAGAATCTCGTCCTCCAAAACGGAGTCCAAAGCAGCAATCACAACACCTTCTTGAAAAATGCTCTCCTCCTCCTCCTCAGCACCAACCATGGGAGAAAAGCTGCGAGACAAAGCATCAGCATTAATATTCTTGGTACCCGGGATGTAAGTAACGGAAAAATTAAACCGCGAGAAAAAAAGTGCCCACCTAGCCTGACGGGTATTCAAGCGCTTGGCAGCATCAAGATAGATCAGATTTTTATGATCAGTGAAAACCTGAATGGGAAATTCAGCACCTTCCAAGAGATGACGCCAGTGTTCAAATGCGAGTTTAATAGCAAGCAATTCCCGATTACCAATATAAAAATTAAGTTCAGTCTCAGAAAATTTTTTTGAAAAAAAGGCACAGGGATGTACTCCATCCTTGCTTTCCTGAGAAAACACCACACCGACCCCCACAGAAGAAGCATCAACCTCAACCAAAAATGGCTTAGTCACATCAGGCTGCATAAGGATGGGGGCAGAGCTGAACCTCTCCTTTAGAAACACAAAAGCTTCAATGGCCTCAGAAGTCCACTGAACCGCATTAGCGCCTTTCCTGGTGAGATCGGTCAGTGGTTTGACAATAATAGAATTTTTTTTTATGAATTTTCTGTAATAATTGGCGAAACCCAAAAACCTCTGTATCGATTTCAAACCAATAGGCCTAGGCCATTCCTGCACAGCTTGAACTTTAACCGGATCCATCTCAAAACCTTCACTGGAGATAATGTAACCCAAAAAACGAATTCTCTGTACAGCGAACTCACATTTCTCTAGCTTAGCAAAGAGCGAATTGTCCATTAATAACTGTAAAACCTCACGTACGCTCCGCCAATGAGACTCCAGATCCGGCGAATAAATCAAAATGTCATCTAAATACACAACCACATTTTTGCCAATCAAAGGTCTAAGGATGTCAATAATAAGATTCTGAAAAAGTGCTGGAGCATTGGTAAGACCAAAAGGCATAACCAGATTCTCAAAATGACCCATAGGAGTGTTAAAAGCAGTCTTCCATTCATCACCCTCCTTCATGCGCAACAAATTGTATGCCCCCCGGAGATCAATTTTAGAGAACCACTTGGCCCCCACTAACTGGTTAAACAAGTCAGGAATCAATGGCAGTGGGTAAGGATTGCGTACAGTAATTTTATTAATCTCACGAAAGTCCAGACAAGGACGTAAACCGCCGTCCTTTTTTTTAACAAATAAAAATCCACAGCCACAGGAGACTTGGAAGGCCTAATGTGACCGGCGGCCAAGCTCATCTGTATGTATTCCTCCAAAGCCTTTCTCTCAGGAATAGTAAGATTAAATAAACGACTTTTAGGAAGAGTCGCTCCGGGGACAAATTCAATGGTACAATCATAGTCTCTATGGGGAGGCAAAATTTGCGATTCTTTCTCAGAAAAAACTTTCCAAAAATCCTGAATAGGTACAGGTAATTCCCCTTTATCCACAGCAGCAATGCGCCCGTTACAACACTTGTCATAACACTTAGGGCTCCAGGACTTAATGTCATTGGTAGACCAATCCAGTACAGAATTGTGCAATTTTAACCAGGGTAACCCCAACACTACTGGAGAAGGCAAATTATTTAATACTACCAAATCCAAATTCTCTTGGTGAATACCATTAATGGTGAGGGGAAATTCACAGACCTTGTGAGTAACACTCTTTAAGGGAGAGCCATCGACAGAAACCACAGCAATAGGGGGTGACAAAGGTTTGGGTATTAATTTAAGTTTTTCCAAGAACCCCCCATCAATCACATTTAGAGTAGAACCACAATCCACAAATACCCGAAATTCAATTAATTCTTCCTAAGCTGCAGTAGTAGCAGAAAGAAGTACACCCTTAGTATTTAAACAGGCTATAAGGGCGTAACTGACCTTTTTTTTTTCTTTGTTCACAAGAAGCACACAGTTCCTAATGAAATGGTCAGATCCACCGCAATAAAAGAGCAAACCTTCAGAAAATCTGCGGTCTTATTCCTGAGAGCGGGGTGACATCGCCCAAATCTCCATCGGCTCACCAATGTCAGTACAGACCCTCTCAAGACTCGGAGCTGACATGGCAGAGGATTTACTCTCATTAACCCTTGCACGCAGTCTCCTGTCCACCCGTATAGCTAATTGCATTGCCTCCTGCAAGTTTCCAGGTGAAGGATAAGCAATCAGCAGATCCTTAACCCTTTCACCCAGCCCCGCAAGAAACAAACTTTTCAAAGCTGAATCGTTCCACCCTACCTGAGCAGACCACCGACGGAAGTGAGTACAATAATTTTCCACATTACCTGATCCCTGCCTCAAACGTCTTAATTCAGACTCAGCAGATGAGACACGATCAGGATCATCATACAACAACCCCAGAGCAGAAAAAAAACTATCCACTGATCTAAAGCACGGATCACTAGGTTGGAGAGAAAAGGCCCATCCCTGAGGTTCTTTGCGCAAAAGTGACATTATGAACCCTATGCGCTGTGATTCATCACCAGAGGATCTGGGCCTCAAATGAAAATACAGCAAACAAGCATTTTTAAAGGAAAAAAAATCTTGTTGTTCACCAAAAAATAGATCAGGCAGACGTACCTTTGGCTCCACAAAATGCGCTCCAGAACAGCTACTCACAAGTTGTTGGAGCTCGGCCACCTCCAGAGAGAGTCCCTGCAAGCGTTGAGCCAAATCCTGAACCGAGACCATGATGGAAACTGGAGGTCTTTCCTTAGAGAAATTTTTTGGCTGGACTTACTGTTATGATCTGCTACAAGCACTAAGGAAAGACAGGAGATCTGTCCCTACAATAGAACTAAGCGGGATCCCTACGATGTAACGGGGAACCAGATCCTGCGATCAGACCCGCTAAAGTCCTCGGCTAGTCTGAACGAAGACCTATAGATGTGAGGAAGGGATCCCTACAAGAACTAGGGACTGGGAGAAAGATGGACACCTCCTAGCAGAAATTGTAGCAGAAATAAGACAAACAAACAACATAGAACATAGAGGTCCGAAGACCTAGCAAAACTGACTAAAAAAGGAAACAGAGCACCAAGCTAGCTCAAGAGTAGAAATTACAATGAAGTCCAGCAAGGCCAGGAGGGTGGAGCAGGATTAAATAGGCAAAAAAGGTCATGTGACCAGCAAGATAGAAAAAACCTAACAGGAGAGTTCTAACAGTGGGTGCAGCAGAGCGTAGTATAACTGTCCATGGGAGGAGTATAGCCTCAGGGCAGTGTATGCGGAGGATGGGGTGATGGTGCAGGGCTGCCCACGTCGTACTGTGCTCACCAGGTGAGGGGCTCAGACAACTCCCAGATAACTTTGGAGCGCTTCACAGGACCCCCTTTGTGTGTCCATTGTCTGGCCTTTCTTACCAACGCTTCTGTCAAGCTGCCTCGGGCCTCCTCTTGGTAAACTTGGCGCCAGTTTCCCTGACCCTATGTGGTGCCTTCCTAGCGGGTGTAGTGAGGGGCTGCGCCACATAAAATGTCACAGCCTCCGGTTTCTAGCTGAGGGTCGTTTCCCGCCTCCACTAGTTTCGGGGACCGGTCTCCCCCTTTGGCCTGACCCCTCCACGCAGGTGGATTCGGGCGTGTGGTGGCGACTCACCCGTCCGCACCCCTGGGATCCCTTCGCTCCTCGTTCCTGGAGCCTTCTCCGCTCCTCTTCCTTCCTTCTCGCTCTTCCAGGCCTGGGCCTCTGTTACTAGGCCCGCATCCGGGGCAGAGCTCATGCAGAGCCCCTGCTCCCTGTCACTTCTGCTCAGAATTCTCTGCACTGAACTAAGATGGTGCCCACCTTTTATACTTCCTTCTCAATGCACCCAGAAACTGCTTCCTCCCTGCTCCTGCACTACAGGGTTCCTCTTCCTCAGTGTTCCCTCCCCCCACTCCAGCCAGGGACAGGGACTGTCGTGCCCATCTCAGGGGCATATTGGTCGCCCTGCCCCACGGCAATAGAAACACAAGCCTTCAGAAAATCGACGGTCTTTTTCTTGAGAGCGAGGTGCCACCGATCCAATCTCCATCGGTTCACCACTGTTAGTACACACATTCTCATAACCAGAAACTGACATAGCAGAGGATTTGCTCTCATTAACCCTTGCACGCAGTCTTCTATCCACCCGTATAGCTAATTGCATAGCCTGTTGCAAATCTTCAGGTGTAGGATAAGCAATTAGCAGGTCTTTAACCCTTTCACTGAGCCCAGCAAGAAATAGACTTTTCAGAGCAGAATCGTTCCACCCTGTTTGAGTAGACCAACGACGGAAATGAGTACAATATTTTTCCACATTACCTGATCCCTGTTTTAAACGTCTCAACTCAGTCTCAGCTGATGCGACACGGTCAGGATCATCATATAATAGTCCCAAAGCAGAAAAAAAAACTATCCACTGATCTGAAGCATGTATCACTAGGTTGCAAAGAAAAGGCCCACTCCTGAGGCTCTTTGCGCAAAAGTGACATTATGAACCCTACGCGCTGGGATTCATCCCCAGAGGACTTAGGTCTCAAACGAAAATACAATAAGCAAGCATTTTTAAATGAAAAAAATTCTCGGTGTTCACCAAAAAATAAATCCGGCAAAAATACCTTAGGCTCCAAGAAATGTGCTCCAGGACAGTTACTCACGTGCTGACGGAGCTCGGCCACCTCCAGAGAGAGTCCCTGCAGGCGATGAACCAAATCCTGAACCGACACCATGATGGAACAGAAAAATCTTTCCTTAGAGAATTTTCTTGGCTGGACTTACTGTTATGTTCTGCTACCAGAGCTAAGGAAAGAGAGGAGATCTGTCCCTACGATAGAACTCAGCTAAATCCCTACGATGTAACAGGGGACCTGATCCTGCGATCAGACCTGCTAAAGTCCTAAGCTAGTCTGTACGGAGACCTATAGATGTGGGGAAGGAATCCCTACAAGTACTAAGGACTGGGAGGAATATGGGACACCTCCTAACAGAAATAGTAGCAAACAGACGAACAAACAAAATATATAGAACATAGAGGTCAGTAGACCAAGCAAACTAACAGAGCAAGACACAGAGCACAGGCTAGCTAGAAAGTAGATATACAATGAAGTCCAGCAAAGCCAGAAGGGCGGAGCAGGATTAAATAGGCCAACAAGGTCATGTGACCAGCAAAGGAAAAAAAACCTAAGAGCAAGGTTCTAACAGCTTTCTCAGCATCCAGCGAGAGTATCTAATTACAAATTTTTAACTGCATCTAGCCCAGGAAATACTTTGTGCCTAGTAGCAGTGTCTGCTAGTCAGCGGATTATCCCAGCTGTTAAGCAAGCTACACCACCTGTAGTTTGGACACTTAATTTTTTCAAAGGAAATGCTTCGGTTACCCCGGGATACTCAGTGAAGAGCATCAGGAGGCACCCCAAGGCATAGGGGCTGGGACTGGCGGTAGGACGCCTTGCGGTGGACCGCCGAGCTCGATCCTTATAAAAGCTTTTTAACTGCAGCAGCTTTAGTGGACGCTAATGGAGCTGGAATAATGCAGCTGCTGGCATGAGACTTGCCCTCCAATAGATCCTTGTAAAAGGATTTAAAGTGTATTCATTGAAATTAGAGAGACAATTTAAATTAAAAAGCTTAGACCTGCCTCCACCACAGGGGGGCTCGCTCGACCCACCAGCAGACAGGCACCAGTATTGGGAGAGTGGGGCTGGCCGTCAGGGTCCTCCGCGGCTCTGGCACAAACCCGGCGACACGGAGGTAGCACGGGCAGGATCGGACTGGCCGTGTCGGCTTCTCACTTTTTGGATTTTAGAAGGGCATGACATGCCTATATCTGTGTCTCCCCCTCCTTTTACTCCTCCACCTCTTTTCTTTTCGCATGACTATATGTACTTGTCACTTTTCCATGTGTTAGTTATGTCTTCTGAGCAGTTTGTCAGCTTTTGGACACCTTTGAAGGTGTTTTCTATGTGTTTCTATGTGTTTTTGTTTGCCTGCCATTGGTTTTAACGGTGTTCGAAGGTGATCGACGAACAGTTCGGCGAACACAAGGGTGTTCGACGAACCGAACCGAACTTGAACACTACGGGGGTGGCTCAACTCTAATCTTAAACACCTAAACTGTTTGTTGCGTTAAATTAATAAATAAAATTTGCTTATGTTACTACTGTGTCTTCTGCCATGTTACCATGACTCCAAACATAAAGCTAAAGTCAAGAACTGTCTAAAGCTTAAAGAAAAATAAAGAGTCTTTGAAAAGATGATATTGCCCCTCAGACACCGATCTCAACATCATCGAGCCAGTCTGAGATTTTATGAAGAGAAAGAAGGATTTCTAGAAGCCTACATTCCAGAAAATCTGTGGTTAGTTCTCCAAGACGTGTGGAACAGCCTCCCTGTTAAGTTCCTTCAAAAACTGTGTGCAAATTTAAATCACTTTCTAGAGTATTTAAATGGATTAGTACTCTACTGAACAAACTCTTACTATTTGCCACATGTAAAAAAAGTATGCTTATCTCCCCGACAGATTATAATAATTAGCAGTCACTAACTGCAGCTTTCACAGTTTTGTCCAAGCAGAATAAGGCCACATGCATAATTTGAGTATTTATTAAGTTTTTTTACCTCATTATTTGTAAGATAAAACCAGGAGTGGAAAAGTCAGAGGACACGTATAATAGAAACACGTCACCACTTCAGCATTTCTCACCCACTCCTGGCTTTGGCTTACAAAAACTGAGGTAAAAAACTCACCAAATACTCAACGTGTGCACGCAGACTGAGAGTCTTTTTTGTACACTATCATATTATGTACAGTGTATATGCAATAAACTCCTGCATATTCCTCGGTTTTGTCAGAAATTTGTTATTCTATTAAATTTTAGGGGATTTTGTGTTCTCTAGCAAGAACTCGACTATGTTCTGAATTGAAATTCATCAAAGCTTTGAAGCTTTATTATTAATCGATATTGGAGCTTTGTTAACTAAACAAAACCTTTGTATACATAGTAACATAGTTTTTAAGGTTGAAGGAAGACTAAGTCCATCTAGTTCAACCCGTAGCCTAACATGTTGATCCAGAGGAAGGCAAAAAAAACCATGTGGCAAACACTAAGCTCCACATTGGGGAAAAAAAATCCTTCCCGACTCCATACAACAATCAGACTAGTTCCCTGGATCAACGCCCTATCAAGGAATCTAGTATTTATAACCTGTAATATTATACTTTTCAAGAAAGGCATCCATGCCCTTCTTAAATTTTAACAGTGAATCACTCATTACAACATCTTGCGGCAGAGAGTTCCATAGTCTCACTGCTCTTACAGTAAAGAATCCCCATCTGTGATTATGATTAAACCTTCTTTCCTCCAGACGTAGAAGATGCCCCCTTGTCCCCGTCTCTGGCCTCAGAGTAAAAAGTTCAGTAGAAAGGTCTTTGTACTGTCCCCTCATATACTTGTACATAGTAATAAGATCACCCCTAAGCCTTCTTTTTTCCACAGTAAATAACCCCAAATGTAATAACCTGTCTTGGTATTGCAGACCCCCCAGTCCTCTAATAACCTTGGTCGCTCTTCTCTGCACCCGCTCTAGTTCAGCTGTGTCTTTCTTATACACCGGAGACCAGAACTGTACACAGTGTTCTAAGTGTGGTCGAACTAGTGACTTGTATAGAGGTAAAATTATGTTCTCCTCATGAGCATCTATGCCTCTTTTAATGCATCCCATTATTTTATTTGCCTTTGCAGCAGCTGCCTGACACTGGCCACTAAACGTGAGCTTGTCATCCACCAATACACCCAGGTCTTTTTCAGTTACAGTTTTGCCCAGTGTTTACAATTAAGCATATAATTATACATTTTATTTCCTCTGCCCAAGAGCATTACCTTACATTTATCCCCATTAAAGCTCATTTGCCATTTATCAGCCCAAGCTTCTAGTTTACATAGATCCTCCTGTAATATAAAATTGTCCTCCTCTGTATTGATTACCCTGCAGAGTTTAGTGTCATCTGCAAATATTGAAATATTACTCTGTATGCCCCCTACAAGGTCATTAATAAATATGTTAAAAAGAAGGGGGCCCAATACTGACCCCTGTGGTACCCCACTGTCAACTGAGACCCAGTCTGAGTGTTTTCCATTAATAACTACCCTTTGTTTCCTATCACTGAGCCAATTCTTAACCCACATACATATATTTTCCCCTATCCCCATTGTTCTCATTTTATGTATCAACCTTTTGTGTGGAACCGTATCAAAAGCTTTTGAAAAGTCCATATACACAACATCCACTGCATTTCCTTGGTCCAGTCCAGAACTTGCCTCCTCATAAAAGCTGATCACATTAGTTTGACAGGAACGGTCCCTCGTAAACCCATGTTGATATTGGGTCATGAGGTTATTCTTCTTCAGATACTCTATTATAGCATCTCTTAGGAAACCCTCCAGGATTTTACCCCCAGTAGAGGTTAAGCTTACTGGCCTATAATTTCCAAGTTCAGTTTTTGTCCCCTTTTTGAATATTGGCACCACATTTGCTATACGCCAGTCCTGTGGTACAGACCCTGTTATTAAGGATTCTTTAAAGATTAAAAATAATGGTCTATCTATGACGTTACTTAATTCCTGCAGTACTCGCGGGTGTATCCCATGTGGGCCCGGGGATTTGTCAATTTAGTGATTTTTAGACGCCGCCGTACTTCCTGCTGAGTTAAGCAAGTGACATTTAATGGAGAATTTTTGTTATCACTAATCATGTTTTCTGTCATGCGATTTTCTTGTGTAAATACGGTTGAAAAAAAATCATTTAGCATATTGGCTTTTTCCTCATCCTCATCCACCATTTCACCCAGACTATTTTTAAGGGGGCCAACACTATCATGTTTTAGTTTTTTACTATTTATGTAGTTAAAGAATATTTTGGGGTTATTTTTACTTTCTCTGGCAATGATTCTCTCTGCCTCAATCTTTGCTGCCTTGATTTGTTTTTTACATAATTTATTTAATTTTCTATATTTATTTAATGCCTCATCACTACCTACTTGCTTTAGTTCTCTAAACGCTTTCTTTTTATCACTTATTGCGCCGCTTACAGCTCTATTTAGCCATAGTGGTTTCCTCCTATTTCTAGCATGTTTATTCCCAAAGGGTACATATTGTACACAGGTACTATTCAGGATGATAATAAATGTCTCCCATTTGCTTTGTGTAGCTTTATGTCTCAGGATATCGCCCCAGTTTATTGCACTAAGATCATCTCTCAACCTTTGGAAATTAGCCTTCCTGAAGTTTAGTGTCCTTGTAACCCCTCTACTGCACATCTTATTAAAGGTTACATGAAAACGTATTATTTTGTGATCATTATTACCCAAGTGACCCCCAACTCGTATGTTTGATATTGTTAGAACTCTCCTGTTAGGTTTTTTCTAGTTTGCTGGTCACATGACCATTTTTGCCTATTTAATCCGGCATAGCCCTCCTGGCCTTGCTGGACTTCATTGTAATTTCTACTCTTGAGCTAGCTTGGTACTCTGTTACCTTTCTCTGTCAGTTTTGCTAGGTCTTCGGACCTCTATGTTCTATCTTGTTTGTTTGTTCTATTTCTGCTACAATTTCTGCTAGGAGGTGTCCATCTTTCTCCCAGTCCCTAGCTCTTATAGGGATCCCTTCCCTCACATCTATAGGTCTTCGTTCAGACTAGCCGAGGACTTTAGCGGGTCTGATCGCAGGATCAGGTTCCCCGTTACATCGTAGGGATCCAGCTTAGTTCTATTGTAGGGACAGATCTCCTGTCTTTCCTTAGTGCTTGTAGCAGATCATAACAGTAAGTCCAGCCTAAAAAATTTCTCTAAGGAAAGACCTCCAGTTTCCATCATGGTCTCGGTTCAGGATTTGGCTCAACGCTTGCAGGGACTCTCTCTGGAGGTGGTCAAGCTCCAACAACACGTGAGTAGCTGTCCTGGAGCACATTTTGTAGAGCCAAAGGTACGTCTGCCTGATCTATTTTTTGGTGAACAACAAGATTTTTTTTCCTTTAAAAATGCTTGTTTATTGTATTTTCGTTTAAGACCCAGATCCTCTGGTGATGAATCACAGCGCATAGGGTTCATAATGTCACTTTTGCGCAAAGAACCTCAGGGATGGGCTTTTTCTCTCCAACTTAGTGATCCGTGCTTTAGATCAGTGGATAGTTTTTTTTCTGCTTTGGGGTTGTTGTATGATGATCCTGATCGTGTCTCATCTGCTGAGTCTGAATTAAGACGTTTGAGGCAGGGATCAGGTAATGTGGAAAATTATTGTACTCACTTCCGTCGATGGTCTGCTCAAGTGGAGTGGAACGATTCAGCTTTGAAAAGTTCGTTTCTTGCGGGGCTAGGTGAAAGGGTTAAGGATCTGCTGATTGCTTATCCTTCACCTGGAAACTTGCAGGAGGCAATGCAATTAGCTATACGGGTGGACAGGAGACTGCGTGCAAGGGTTAATGAGAGTAAATCCTCTGCCATGTCAGCTCCGAGTCTTGAGAGGGTCTGTACTGACATTGGTGAGCCGATGGAGATTTGGGCGATGTCACCCCGCTCTCAGGAAAAAGACTGCAGATTTTCTAAAGGTTTAAGCTTTTATTGCGGAAAATCTGACCATTTCATTAAGAACTGTGTGCTTCGTATGAACAAAGAGAAAAAAAAGGTCAGTTACGCTCGTATTGCCTGTTTAAATACTAAGGGTGTACTTCTTTCTGCTACTACCACTGCTCAGGAAGAATGAATTGAATTTCAGGTATTTGTGGATTGTGGTTCTACTCTGAATATGATTGATGGGGGATTCCTGGAAAAACTTAAATTAAAACCCAAACCTTTGTCATCCCCTATTGCCATGGTTTCTGTTGATGGCTCTCCCTTAAAGAGTGTTACTCACAAGGTCTGTGAATTTCCCCTCACTATTAATGGTATTCACCAAGAGAATTTGGATTTGGTAGTATTAAATAATTTGCCTTCTCCAGTAGTGTTGGGGTTACCCTGGTTAAAATTGCACAATCCTGTACTGGATTGGTCTACCAATGAAATTAAGTCCTGGAGCCCTAAGTGTTATGACAAGTGTTGTAACGGGCGCATTGCTGCTGTGGATAAAGGGGAATTACCTGTATCTATTCAGGATTTTTGGAAAGTTTTTTCTGAGAAGGAATCGCAAATTTTGCCTCCCCATAGAGACTATGATTGTACCATTGAATTTGTCCCTGGAGCGACTCTTCTTAAAAGTCGTTTATTTAATCTTACTATTCCTGAGAGAAAGGCTTTGGAGGAATACATACAGACAAGCTTGGCCGCCGGTCACATTAGGCCTTCCAAATCTCCTGTGGCTGTTGGATTTTTTTTTGTTAAAAAAAAGGACGACGGTTTACGCCCCTGTCTGGACTTTCGTGAGATTAATAAAATTACTGTACGCAATCCCTACCCACTGCCATTGATTCCTGATTTGTTTAACCAGTTAATGGGGGCCAAGTGGTTTTCTAAAATTGATCTCCGGGGGGCATACAATTTGTTGCGCATGAAGGAGGGTGATGAATGGAAGACTGCTTTTAACACTCCTGTGGGTCATTTTGAGAATCTGGTTATGCCTTTTGGTCTTACCAATGCTCCAGCATTTTTTCAGTATCTTATTAATGACATCCTTGGACCTTTGATCGGCAGAAGTGTGGTTGTGTATTTGGATGACATTTTGATTTATTCGCCGGATCTGGAGTCTCATAGGCGGAGCGTACGTGAGGTATTACAGTTATTAATTGACAATTCGCTTTTTGCTAAGCTGGAGAAATGTGAGTTCGCTGTACAGAGGATTAGTTTTTTGGGCTACATTATCTCCAGCGAGGGCTTTGAGATGGACCCGGTGAAGGTTCAGGCTGTACAGGAATGGCCTAGGCCTATTGGTTTGAAATCTATACAGAGATTTTTGGGTTTCGCCAATTATTACAGAAAATTCATAAAAAAAATTTCTATTATTGTCAAACCACTGACCGATCTCACCAGGAAAGGTGCTAATGCGGTTCAGTGGACTTCTGAGGCCATTGAAGCTTTTGTGTTTCTAAAGGAGAGATTCAGCTCTGCCCCCATCCTTATGCAGCCTGATGTGACTAAGCCGTTTTTGGTTGAGGCTGATGCTTCTTCTGTGGGGGTCGGTGCGGTGTTGTCTCAGGAAAACAAGGATAGAGTACATCCCTGTGCCTTTTTTTCAAAAAAATTTTCTGAGACTGAACTTAATTACGATATTGGTAATCGGGAATTGCTGGCTATTAAATTTGCATTTGAACACTGGCGTCATCTCTTGGAAGGTGCTGAATTTCCCATTCAGGTTTTCACTGATCATAAAAATCTGATCTATCTTGATGCTGCCAAGTGCTTGAATGCCCGTCAGGCAAGGTGGGCACTTTTTTTTCGCGGTTTAATTTTTCCGTTACTTACATCCAAGAATGTTAAAGCTGATGCTTTGTCTCGCAGCTTTTCTCCCATGGTCGGTGCTGAGGAGGATGAGAGCATTTTACAAGAAGGTGTTGTGATTGCTGCTTTGGACTCCGTTTTGGAGGATGAGATTCTTAAAGCTCAGGAGAATGCCCCATCTAACACTCCCCATGGGAGGTTGTTTGTGCCTAGGACCTTTATTAGAGGTTTGTTTATTGAGTGTCATGAGTCTGGGTTGGCAGGTCATCCAGGAATTTCTGAGACCAAGTGACTCGTGGGTCGCAGTTTTTGGTGGCCTGGATGGCAGAAGGAAGTCATTAAGTGGGTGTGTCAATGTACGGTGTGTGCTAGATCTAAGTCTTCTCATACTCCTGTAGCGGGGTTGCTTTGCCCTCTGGAGGTTCCTAGTGCACCTTGGACACATCTGGCTATGGACTTTATTACTGACCTTCCCCCCTCTAAGGGTTTCACGGTCATCTGGGTGGTCGTGGACCGTTTTAGCAAGATGTGTCACTTGTTTCCCTTCATCAAACTGCCCTGCGCTAAGACACTCGCTAAGGCCTTTGTCAAGGAAATTGTCAGACTACATGGCGTTCCTACTGACATTGTTTCTGATAGGGGATCTCAGCTCATGGCTCGTTTTTGGCGTGCCTTTTGTGACAGGTTGGGAGTTCATTTGTCGTTTTCATCCGGATATCATCCTGAGTCTAATGGCCAGACAGAAAGAAAGAACCAGGATGTTGAGCAGTTCTTGCGTTGTTTTGTGGCAGACAATCAAGAGGGGTGGTCTGAGTTTCTGCCACTTGCTGAATTTGCTCTAAACAACCATACATCCTCTTCTGCTGGGTGTTCGCCTTTTTTTTGTTGTTCTGGGAGACATCCGTCTTTTGGGTCATTCTCCAAATTGGTAACGGTTGCGCCTGAGGAGGAGAGTTTTTCCGGTGATTTGGAGAGAGTTTGGATGGATGTGCGTGGTAACCTTCAGGAGGCTAACAAAAAATCTAAGAGGTACTTTGATAGGAAACGGCAAGAGGTTTTATTTGCTGTTGGTGACATGGTTTGGTTGTCCTCTAACAATCTGCGATTGAGGATTCCTTCTAAAAAATTGGGTCCCAAGTTCGTAGGGCCCTTTAAGGTGCTTCAGATAGTTAACCAATCTGCTGTTAGGTTGGAGGTTCCTACCTCCTGGAAGATTAATCCGGTATTTCATGTTTCTCTGTTGAAAAGAGCTGATGTGTCGGATGGTGACGCCTCTGCCACTGTTCCCCCGGTGGTGGAGGACGGGGAATGTGAAATTTCCCGCATCCTTAATTCTAGACGGTATAGAGGGAGTTTGCAGTATCTCGTCGCTTGGAAGGGTTTCGGACCCGAGGATAACTCATGGGTGAGGGCGGATGATGTTTCTGCTTCCAGACTTGTCAGAGCGTTTCACAGGAGGTTTCCTGATAAGCCCGGTCCTAGGGGATCCGGAGGATCCTCTTAGAAGAGGGGGTACTGTTAGAACTCTCCTGTTAGGTTTTTTCTAGTTTGCTGGTCACATGACCATTTTTGCCTATTTAATCCGGCTCCGCCCTCCTGGCCTTGCTGAACTTCATTGTAATTTCTACTCTTGAGCTAGCTTGGTACTCTGTTACCTTTCTCTGTCAGTTTTGCTAGGTCTTCGGACCTCTATGTTCTATGTTGTTTGTATGTCCTATTTCTGCTACAATTTCTGCTAGGAGGTGTCCATCTTTCTCCCAGTCCCTAGTTCTTATAGGGATCTCTTCCCTCACATCTATAGGTCTTCGTTCAGACTAGCCGAGGACTTTAGCGGGTCTGATCGCAGGATCAGGTTCCCCGTTACATCGTAGGGATCCAGCTTAGTTCTATTGTAGGGACAGATCTCCTGTCTTTCCTTAGTGCTTGTAGCAGATCATAACAGATATGCAGTCTGGCCTATTGGTTAATATTAGGTCTAGCAGTGCCCCCCTTTTTGCTGGGTCCTGAACCAGTTGTGAAAGGTAATTGTCCCTCATAGTTGTCAAAAACCTATTACCTTTGCTTGAACTACATGTTTCTGTCCCCCAATGTATTTCAGGGTAGTTGAAGTCTCCCATAATAATGACTTCTCCTTGAGTCGCTCCTTGAGTATTTGCTTTACGAGGATATTCTCCGCTGCTTCCATTATTTTTGGAGACTTATAACAAACCCCTATCAGTAATTTATTATTTTTTCCCCCTCCCCTTATCTCCACCCACAGCGACTCTACATTTTCATTAGATTCACATATATCCTCCCGCAAGACAGGTTTTAAGGATGATTTTACATATAAACACCCCCCCCCTTGCTTGCTTGTACGGTCATTTCTGAACAGACTATAGCCCTGTAAATTAACTAGTGCATACAATTCATGGAGAGAGCAGGTAGTACAATTATCCCAAGACAGGGAAAGAGTCTGTTTTCATATACAATTGTTATTAAATCAAGTATAGACTACCAATTAATGGACTTTTTGTAAGCTAAATCGTACAAACAAGATAGCACAAGAGAACAAAAAACGATCAATAAGCCAACATTTAGAAAAGTAATTCAATAGACTTTATTATAAATGACAACAAGCATAATTATAATTATGCTTGTTGTCATTTATAATAAAGTCTATTGAATTACTTTTCTAAATGTTGGCTTATTGATCGTTTTTTTGTTCTCTTGTGCTACCCTGTAAATTAACTGCCCAGTCATGGCTCTCGTCCAGCCACGTCTCAGATATCCCTACCATGTCATAATTATTTTCCAACAAAATTAATTCTAATTCCTCCATTTTGTTGGTGAGGCTTCTAGCATTAGTGTACATGCATTTTATGTATCTCTCTGTACCTCTATTCCTTCTTACTTTATTGACTGTTCTAACCCCACCCCCAATTTCTTTATTTGTGCCCAGGTCACTATATGCACTATCTTCCCCACCTATAAAATGAATACCCTCCCCCCCAATCCCTAGTTTACACACTCCTCCAACCTTCTAGACATTTTCTCCCCCAGCACAGCTGCACCCTCCCCATTAAGGTGCAGCTGGTCCCTAGCGTAGAGTCTATAGCCAACTGAGAAGTCGGCCCAGTTCTCCAGGAACCCAAATCCCTCTTTCCTACACCAGTTCTTGAGCCACTTATTTATCTCCCTAATCTCCCGTTGCCTCTCTGGCGTGGTAGTATTTCAGAGAAAACCACCTTGAAGGTGCATGCTTTCAGCTTGCAGCCTAATTCCCTGAAATCATCTTTAAGGACCTTCCACCTACCTTTAACTTTGTCATTTGAGCCAATGTGGACCATGACCGCTGGGTCCTCACAAGCCCCTCCCAGTAATCTGTCAACCCGATCAGCGATGTGCCAGACTCGAGCGCCAGGTAGGCAGCACACTGTTCGACGATCCCTGTCTTTGTGACAGATTGCCTTATCTGTTCCCCTAATAATTGAGTCCCCCACTACCAGCACCTGCCTGGCCTGCCCTACTCTCCTATTTCCCTCTTTACTGGAGCTGACACTCCTCCGGCTTTCAGGGGACATGCCTTGCTGCAGCAGTGCTACCCCTGTACCGTCACTCCCCTCATCTGCAAACTTTTCAAACTTATTGGGGTGTGCCAGATCAGGACTAGCCTCCCTGGCACTCTTCCCTCTACCCCCCCTTCTAACTGTAACCCAACTAGCGGCCTCACTGTCCTGCAGCTCCCGACTACCACCCTCCCCCACATCCCCCACATCTACCCCAGTGAGCTGCTGCTCAGTGAGCAGCAGACTCCTTTCCATGTTGTCAATGGATCTCATTGTTGCCAGCTGCTCATTTAGATCCAGTATCTGGGCTTCCAAACGCACAACGTGTACACATCTCGCGCAGAAGTAAGCAACCCCGACCGGCTGTTCAAGGAATGCATACATGTGGCAAGATGTACACTGGATAGCATTTTCAATAATGGAGCTCATTTCCTAATGGGGATTGCAATAGACAAAATGTTAAGTAAAAAGAAAAGTAAAGAATTAATGAAATACAGACAGCAATTCAGTCCAAAGCCCTCCCTTCCAAACTCCCTGAATCCAAGTCACTGAAAAACAAGTCACACACTTACTTTCGTTCGCAATTACGCTCTGGTGACACTCAGTTCGTTCACACTGGCAAATTAAGAGATTTAAAGAGGTTTTTTTTCCCTTTTCCAGCAATGCACCCTTCACCTCAATGCACTTCCAAAAAAAAATACGAATATGTGAAACACCTCGGCACAGGAACATATCTTTCTTATAATAAATTTCTTTACACTCAAAGAAGTATTTTCAAGTTGTCTTTTGAACAGTTCAGAGCAATGCAATCTCCTTAAAGTTTCCTTACTACCTGGTTTCAAGCAGGAGGGGCTCTCCTCCTTGAGTGACAGCTCTGGTGAATAGAACTGTAATATTAGTAGAACTATAAGGTCCAGCACAAGTTCTGTTATAACACATTTAGTCTACACTGTTATTATTGTATTTAAACAGGGCATTTGAATGAGCATACAGGTCCAGACAGAGAGAGAAGAAAGCTGTGATTAGGACAACTGCTGGGCTGGTGATTTATAACTGTATCTCTCCAGAAGAAAAGAGGAAGAGAGATGGTGAGGGAGGTGACCAGTTGTCTGATGTATAGAAATCAATGGACAGGAGAGAGCTAACTGGGATGTTAAGAGTTAACCCTTCTCCTGGAATCTAACTACTGCAGACTCTTACCAAGGCACTAGAGGCTGGGCTCCATGGAAAACAGCTGTACACTATAAGCGATAAATTCTCTCATTGCAGAATAACAGCAGATAGAGAAAGCAAGTCAAGAAGAAAACAAAAATTGATGGCGTGTAGATCATTTTTGTTCTAGCTAGCCACAATATTACTTTGTCAGTTTAATTTTTACTGCAGGACACTCACTTGAAGTTCTCTAGCTGTTATAAATTTCTATGCTCCTTGGGTACATTCCACAGATTTTTTTTTCATAGGATGTTGTGATATTTGTGTTATAATATTGTTTTGCACTACATAGATAGATAGATAGAAACATACAAACATAAAGAAACTGACCAGCAGCTTTGAACAGAAGAAAGCATTTTTGAACAGGTGCAAGCTGCTATGACTGCATAATATACAAAGGAATACAGCAACGCTCTGTAAGTGCTACGAAAACATTACAGGGAATCTGTCATCCCTCTGACCTCTAATATGGGCATACAGGTGATAGAAATGTAAATCTATCTCCCCGCCTACTGTGGTAATTACAATGTTTCCTCCCTCCCCTGCACGTCACAGTGCCCTGTGACGTGCAGTCGCTGTGGCCAGATCCCGCACCTGCGCACTTCACTTTTTACAGAAGGCGCACTTGTACTGTGCACTCTGCATCATAGCACTGCAGGGATCTTGTGCGGAGGCAACGGTAAGTCACAGTGACTTAGGCTGTTTACCTGTATTTTCCATATATAAATAAGTCCATCACATCTGTGTTATAAACTATACCTCCCTTTTATTTCTATATGAGTATGCCAACTGTACAAAAGACTGATGTCATGGTTAATATTGGACACTACACTATAGGAGTGGCCACTGTCACCTATAGAGCGATTAATGCAGTTCAATGTGTGTTCCGCCAGTAGGATATGTGCTATAAACTGTATCAATTCATCGCTATATGAGTAGGCCTACTATATAAAATATTGATGTCACGGATAGTATTGGACGCTACAATATATGTGTGGCCATTGCCAACTATAGAGTGATCAATGCGGTCCAATATGCGCTCCAGCAGTGGGATGTGACGTCATATGAGGGAGTCACCCCTAGTTCAAACGAAACAGACCGGAAGTGACGTGACGTGAACAGGTTTACAGCCAGATGTTAGGTAGCCAGTAATCGCATTAGCATGCGGACCACGATGTGTTCCACTAACCAGAAGTTTGAGCAGCGATTGAGCAATGCAGCGCGCTCCCTGGTAGTGGAATGGACACATGGCTCTATGACAGACATGAACTATTATTATGTGGGTGCTTTGTGGGCGGGCGTGGTTTGAAAAGTGCACAGTCTAATCTAAACAGGATGTGATGTCAGACGCCGGCAATAGTATTTGGAATGTATAAATAGACAAGTGTCACATGGGCTAGATGGAAACCACTTTTCATCTAGCTATTTGCCACACTAGCCAGACTTCTTTTTTAGTTAGCTGCCACTGCAGGAACCTTTACTCATGAAATCTTACCCATGAATCTTTATCCCCTGAGGAATCCTCTATACAGAGGAAGAAACATGTAGGGATCATACCTACATGGGACTACACCCATAAGGGACAAACTCTCTCATTTTGGTGGGCTTTTCTTTATATAGCATTACATTTGAGGACTGCCTTTGTGAGGGATGGAGCAATGCAGGAGCATGACAGGGTAGCATAGCAGATGATATATAATTCTATTCTTTGCCTATCACCCCCGGCTCCTGGAATATCTAGTTACCTGCTCCCAGAAATATTCTACAAGTGGTGAGACCAAACCATTTTTTTACTTGAGCACTGGTTAAGTTTATGAGCACTTGTGCTTTAATAGTCTTTGTCCTTGGCCTTGATGTTTTTTTAACATATATTATTAAAAGTTATATTTTATTCTAACTATATACAAAATATCCTCTCCTGCTGAATACTCTGATCAATACTTTGCAGAGTTACCTGAGAGCTGGCTGCACTACCATACCCTATTACTGTATTGGTTCTTGAGTGCGCCAATATCTCATATGTGGTAGAAAATTACTTTTGCGGCACACTGCAAAGCTCAGAAGGGAAGAAGTGCGATATTGGAGTTCAGATTTTGCTGGAATTGATTGAGGGTGCCATGTCACATTGGCACAGCTCCTGAGGTGCCAGAAAAGCAGAAACCTCCCATAAGTGACATCATTTTACATACTACGCCTCTCAATGAATTCATCTAGGGATGCAGTCAGCATGTTGACACCACATATGCCACACATAAATTTATTCCATCAGGTGGTGAAGAAATAATAAGTACATTTTTACCTTTAAATTTTATTTTAACCCCCAAATTTTAATTTTTATAAGGGCTAATAGGAAAAAAATTGGGTTTGAGAGCGCAGAATTAGCTTAATTTGTTTTGCTTTTGCTTTTCCAGAGCCTGTGCACTACTAGTAACTTGGAAGCCCCCTATATTTCCGTTAACACATGATTGACCTGAGTGAGGATTTGCTTTTTTAGTGGATTTAGTTGAAGCTTTTGTTGGGAACATTTTACATAACATTTTGAATCACATTTATCCTGCACTCTACGCTGAGCACGGTTTCCATCTAAATCTCTGAGTGGCGTGATTCAGATGAAACCCCTGAGGGATCCATTCACTATAATGAGGCAGATGAGGTACTCTGGAATCTGTCTGGCATCTATTCAGCTATGTCCTTTTCAGAAGTGCACAAAACTGTGGCGGACTGTGCTTTTATGCACACCTAAAATGATGGACACCGCCAGATCATAGGCCAGATGGTGTCCACAGTGTCTCCATCTGCCTCATTAAAGGAAATCTTCCATCATGGGTGCGTCTAAATCATGTATTTCAGAGATTTACACGGAAACCCCAGTGTAAGCGCTCAGCAACGAGCGCAGAATAAATGTGAGCCGAGCCATACTACGATCTTTGGGAGGCAGAATGAACAAATCAGCAGCAGGTGAAGAATTGGTTCTATTTATGTATTACGCCGTTCCTCTTGCAGTATAAGTGATTAGCGATTACAGCAATACCAGATTTATATATATATTTTTTATGTTTGGCTGCTGTCACACACTAAAAGATGCTTTTAGGTGAAAAAAATAGTTTTTGCATCTCCATAATTTGAGAGCTATAATTTTCCTATATTTGTGCCGACAGTCATGTGATAGCTTGTTTTTTGTGGGATGAGTTGACGTTTTTATTGGTACCATTTGCATAACATTTTTTGACTGCTTTCTATTCCAATTTTTGGGAGGCAGAATGAGCAAAAAGCAGCAATTTAGAAATTATTTCTGTTTGTTATTTTTATGCCGTTCTGCGTGTCGTAAAATTGATAAGGCAGCATTATGCTTCTAGTCAGTACGATTACAGCGTTTGCCATCTTTTAATGCTTTGGCACTTTTACACAATAAAACCTTTTAGAGAAAAAATAATTATTTTTGAATCGCTATATTCTAAGAGCTATAACTATTTTTTCATTTTTCCTTTAATAGAGCTGTATGGTAGCTTTTTTATATGGTAGCGGGGCAAGGTAACATTTTTGGTGATACCATTTTTATTTACATTTGTCATTTTGATTGTGTTTTACTCCTCCTTTTTTCCAGCAGTATGATGAAAACCATAGTGTACAATGTTTTTTATTATTTGTTTTATGGCATTCACTGAATGGGTCAACTAGTGTGACAGTGTTATAGATCGGGTCATTCCAGATGCAGCAATACCAAATATGTGTACTTTTTTTGTTTCTTTTTTTTAACATAAAAAGTGTATTTATTGTTGCAATATTTTTTATAGTTTTATTATTTAGTAATTTTTAAAATATATATTTTTACACATTTTTTTTACTTTTGGTAACTTTTTTACTTTTATGGGACTCTCAGTTTTTTCACTTTGGTCAAAGGTATAATGCATTCTAATGCACCAGCATTACAATGCATTATAAATCTACAAAAGCTTCTTAGACCATGGTCTGAGCACGGTTTACGAAGCTTTCCGTAGCTTGGTGACCCAGGAGATAGTCATGACGACCCCGGGTCACCACGGCAACGATCGGCCCCCAATGATGACGTTGCGGAGGGGCGCCAATCTAAAGGAAGATGGAGCTCCCTCTCCCTGCCTCCTATATGTAGCGATAGCTCTCGATTGCAGCATTTAAGGGGTTAAACAGCCAGGGGCAATGCTGGCATGGTCCCTGGCTGTCACAGCAGAAGCTTGGCCACTAGCATTTCTGAGCTCCTGCTGTGATAGGGAGGGAGGTGTTAATATTTCATGCTGTGATTGGTCAGTCAGATTGACTTACCGATCATAGCCCTCTGAGTGCGGGGACCTATGGCATGGGCCCCCGCACCTCTTCTTTTGCTCCACAGCTGTCAGCACGGAACTGTCTCTGCACGTTTACATGCAGTGACAGTTTAAATGCATGATTGACATAGCAGGTCATGATGTGGGAACTGACACCTGCTCATGACGTGCTATGTCAGTCATTGGTTGTAAAGGGGTTAGATTTGTAGGCTTGTAGCCCGAGAGAGACATGTTTGATAAACATTAGGCTAAGGGTCCCATCAAAGTAAAGTACGCCGTGTCGCAGCAGGTGGGTTACCATGAATTGGCCAATTTGCGCACTTAAGTACCTTCATTTAAAAATAGGATCTATGTAATAATAATAATTCTAATAATAATTTTTATTTATATAGCGCCAACATATTCCGCAGCACTTTACAATTAAGCGGGGACATGTACAGACAATGAATTCAATACAAGGTAAGACAGTTTAAACAGTTACATCAGGAGTGAGGTCACTGCTCGCAAGCTTACAATCTACAAATATAATGCAGTCCAAATTTCATATATTTGATGCTTCTATACATCTTGGTGCCTACAAAGTGCTGATCTATTCATGTATAGATAGATGATTAGATGAATAGATAGATGATTAGATAGATAGATAGATAGATAGATAGATAGATAGATAGATAGATAGATAGATAGATAGATAGATAGATGGATGGATAGATAGATTGATTCATAGATAGATGAATAGATAGATGAATAAATAGATAGACAGATAGATAGATAGATAGATAGATAGATAGATAGATAGATCATTGATTGATAGATAAACTTTGCAAATGGGAAGGAGTTAAAGTATACAGTATATTTATATTTGCTATATAAACAGCTCTCTCTAAACATTCGGAAACAGCTGTGTTATGTATCACACCATAAATTAGGACTGCTCTAGTGTATAGATTTTAAATGAGAAAACATATGCTTCCCTCCTCAGTACAGGAAAAACAACTGCCGTGTTTAAATGTCTCCTGTTATTCTTCGAAGAGGAGCTTGTAGCAGAAAGTACATGGAAGTCACTGAGGCCTGTCCACTTGAAGGGCTCAAAGTGTTTCCTGAACAGTCCTTCTTCACTCATCACCTCAGACAGCTATTATTAAAATGTGTGACTGGGGCCTTAGCTACACAATCAGCCTGTCAATTACCTTTTGCCCTATTCTGAAAAGAAAGCTGAGAAGAATAAGACTCCTCAGCTGGGGGTTTTGCTAATTCAACTATGTGACCCACTCTTTGCTTTCAAAATCAACTAAATGGTGCCTGTCTCTCCATTGGTACCAACAATAGTAACTGAAGGTGTAGGTGTTTCCACTGCAGGGAATCTTTGCCACAGACTGCTGAACCAGAACTGAATTTACTTATGAAGTTAATAGCTATTTTATTCATTAAAAAGAAATAGATATACACCACATGAATGGGAAAAGGGAGAAAAAGAAAGAAATGGGAAGGTGCTGAAGAATAAAATATTCGGTATCACAATCAGTCAAGAAAAATAAAACATAAATGAACATTATTACATAATAATAACAACAATAATAAATAAAAGATGGTTAAACAAGTAACATAGCGAATAGAAGTCTTGGCCTTATGACAATTCCTGTTTATCCATATTGGCAAAATGTACAAGTAAAATAAAAAAATAAAAAATAATGACAAGTTTAAAAACTTTTGGTAAATCCCCCCATGTTCCTGACATCTGTGGAGACATCCTGTGCTGTCTGGTTTATCGTTACTTGTAACCAGAGAAGAATAACAGGTCAGCATGAAATATTCCTTGGAAACTTCCTGTGCTCCCTTGCTGAGTGGACTGTCCATCATACAATCACTTCTGGCAGTCACTTTCATTTGAATGTGACTGACCGAGGAAGCCGGAGTTATTTGTAAAGAACAACAAGGCCTTTCATTCATAATTTCAGTGGGGGGACAAGTGCTAATGATGGGAGTGAGAATAAATTGGAACTCTGGTATTCAGGGCAGGAAGAAGCCCACTGACTATCAAATGAGAGAAAAGGGGGTGTAGGTGAAAGTGCTGTGTGAGAAAGCAAACAATGGAAATGGGATCACACATGGATTTGAATACAAATCAGCCTCTTGTAAGGTGCTACAATGGCAGCAAGATGGACACAGGAAGAAAAGTCTAACACTGTATCACATTCTTTTCTTAACTTAACTTGTGACTTTGTAACAAGCTGTTGCTGAAAATATACATTACCATTATCTAAAGAAGAAAAAAGCATTTATTCTTTTATTCCTAATTCTATAATATTACAGCAAACTACTGAATAGGCTAAACATTAAAAGGAACCTGTCATGTAAAAAAATTCTATGAGGTTAATCTGAACCTTCCCGACCACTGCACTAAGAGCCCCGCTGCCGGGAGGAAATTAACTTTATTCCTCCCGGCAGCCTCTGGCTTTCAGTCATAAAGGTGGGCACAATAGCAAAATCTGCACTGAATGCACACAAATGGTGCAGATATACCTAAGACTAAATCTTTTATACTGCAAAGGTACAATTCTGTAAGTAAACAATTATTGGTGGCGGATGCCAAATGCATCATCGCTCCTCATAAGTTATGCTACAGATTTTTTAAGGGGAGCAGTAAGATTTTGTAAAGCCTCATCCACATTGTTGGTACTGTAATACACAGTGGGTTCAGCGAACTCCATATTCAAAAGTTCATAACGCATATAGATAAAAACTGTAGAATGGTGATATAATTAACACACGAGCTGCAAAAATGCATAATGCAGATCAGCTGCTATTGGCTTCAAAAGGAGCCAAGATGCAGCATCGGAGAACAGCCATAAACAGTGAATTGACCCGTGTGGTTCTGGTTCTGTTCACCGTTTCCACCAGGCAGCTGCCAGAGCAGAAAACAGATGATCTAATGATGATTTATACTTTGGAGGTCATCAATATCCTAAGCCTGGAAAACCTTTGTAATAGTACTGTACTATGGGAAATTGCATATTTGGCCCCAATAGGTCATATAATATTTTCTTTTTAATTTAAACTTTGGATGCTATCAGCAAGAGAAAAATAATAAGCTTTTGCTCCCATAACTGATTGCCATTAACAGTTGGACAACTTTTCAGAACTTAACAGTCAAGATATGAATCCAGCAAATATACATGAGGCTGGTAGGCCAATATCCAGCTGCATCTCTATGAGTAAATGTAATACTCCAAGAGAGGGATCATTTGGACTATTGATAAAGAAGTCAGAAATAATTACGTTATGTAATGTATAATACAAAAGGCAGAAAGCAGCCTCACCAATTTCTGTATTAGGGCTCGTTCACACAAGCGTATAACTCAGATGAATGTTATCCAATGTCTTATCTGATAGCGCTAGGCCCAATGTTATACTATGGGGTAGTGGAGATCTGTGTTTTTTATTTTTTATCCCCATGCAAATCCAGCATGAGAAAAAAAATCACAGCATGCTGTGAGCGGCTCCGAAAAACGGATCAAGCGCACTCAATCAAGTCTATGGGTGTATGTAAAACATTGGACTGCACTCGGATGTCATCTGAGTGCAGTCCGATTTACGCGGACACAGACAATAGAGAGGATGGAGAAATTAAGTTCTTCGTCTCTGCACCTGTGATACGATTTTCTCATGTGAGAGAATCGGATTACAGTAAACTGAAACTCGACTCGAGCTCTGACCAGAGTTAGAGCCAAGTGTCATTACCATAATTGGTCTGATTCTCTTGGAAGAGAGAATCCTCGCTCGTGTGTCAGAGCCCATACTATAGCTCTGGCGATGATGTGATAAACCATGTGATCACCATGTATCAAACAGATTTAGAGCTAGTAGGTCTTAGCAAACCTCAAATTGCTCTGTATTGTAAAGAGAAAAAAATAAGGTTTGGTAAGGAAAAATAGAGTAATAAAAAAATAATATATAAATAAGACCACCACCCCCAATAATAGCAGTAACCCTACCCCCAATGAACCAAAGATTTATACCACTGTATTAAAAGTATTACAATGAAAAGGAAACCTGTATTAAGATTTTGTAAAAATGAAACATTAATGGCCTATGACCTTAAAAGCCACTATACAAGGCAAGGGAACAGCAGTGCTCCCAGTCCTCAGGACAGCCAATTCATTTTTACAAAACCTACCAAAACATCATGCTAAATTCAGAAATGTCCTTTAATGTCATAACAGATGTCAAAGATGCCGCATCAGATGGGGAAGTCTACTTTGCAGAGGAAAAGATGGATCTTACAATCGAATGCTTATGAGGACTGGTCCATCACGTTTCTACTTCCAGTATGCAAACATCTGACACTTGGGATTCCCCTTCGAATCATATTACTTTCTCCCAAGATAAGCAATGTCAAATGTGTCTGGTAGCCACTTATCTCTTTTTCCTTTTTAAAATAGCATGCTCCTTCCATTAAAATGGACTGATATTTAGTTCTCATTCACATTAGTGATTTTATTCATACACAAAAAAGCCTGATGCTTAATCAGATTTTCAGTAGTTTTTAGTCACTGAGTCAGTTTTATTATCAGTTTTAGATCAGTAAAAAAATAAATAAAATTACAAAGCTTCTCATTTCCTTTATAGTGTTAAAAATACAGACGGCAATGTGTGCTGTCAGTGATTTAAAAGGACCCATAGATTAGTATATGAAAAACTGACTTTTCTTCATGTTTTTTTATTTTTTGTAGACACACCATCCGCGCAAAAAAAACCAACATGTGAACAGCTTCATAGATTATTACAGGTATGTTTTCTGTGAAAATCACAAACAGAATACTTACATGAAAAGCGGATGTCTGAATGAGGCCTTAGCTGGTTGAACAGTTATTCAATAAACAGATCTCTCTTGTATGTGGCCGGCGGCATAAAGAATTTATTATGTGGAGTGATCCTGCATGAAGGCATGACAGCCAGTAGGGTGGGTACTGCTCACACCTATAAACGCTTGTGTATGGCTAGATCTGAAAGAACCAGTTATACTGCTTTAATGCTGATATCTGTGGAAGCAGGCAGGTGCTTACCACTTGGTACTTGTATTATTCAGACATGTCTTATTAATATATTGACCAATTGATCAGAGGATAATCACACTGTAGGTGGGAAAACATTTTTACAGTTCATCCTGGCTTTTCTTACTACTGTATAAAAATTGCAGATAAGATTTTTTAGAATCATGGAGAGATGAGGAAAAAATCTAGCAATCGTAGAAAAAAAAGTATAAATGAAAACATCATGTTTATTAGGTATATTAAAAACCAGGGATAAAAATAAACTACATGAAGGAAGAAAAGACACTGGGTCTACCTGTTTCAAGCTATTAGCTCTTATTCCTAATAACTCGAAACAAATAGACCCAGCATCTTTCCTTCCTTCATATAGTTTCTTTTTATACCTGATTTTTAATATACCTAATAAATGTGATGTTTTAGTTTATACATTTTTTTTTCTGTGGTTGTTGGATTTTTTCCTTATCTTTCTATGACTCTCATTGCCCAGGAACCAACCTGAAGCTTTCCTTGCATTGCACCCATATCCATGGAGTCCTTTGTACCGGTGAGCTGATGTTGGTTTTTCAATGTTTTTATAAGATTTTTTAGAAACTGTAGCAAAGCACTAAGAAGAACTCCATACAGCCTTAGATGAAAGCCACTTCGAACATTCTTCAAAATATACACCCAAACCTGATGCATATGCATGCATGTGTCTGCCAAACACTCTCAATAAACATGGAGTATGCTTGTTTATATTACTTATTATCTTTCTTTATATAGCGGCAAAAAATTCTGCCGCTCTTTACAGACATTGTCATCTCTAACTGTCCCCATTGGGACTCACAATCTAAATGTCTTTGGGAGCTCTAGAATTTTTTGACAATCTTTTGACGTGCATCAGACTAATAAAAACTTGTCAAAAGTCAGAGTCTTGAGGGTCTGGAGTAAGGTCAGGCTATAAGTGCAAGGTCCTTAAATTGCTTTCCTAATGGTTTAGCAGAACACTCATTAATCTCTCTTCCATATTACTTAGCTGCTTGTTTGTAAAGCATGCCTGGATAAACTGAGAACAGTTGGCTGCTCTGCCCAAAGTCATGTACGTGACAGCCGTGTGGTAGAGATAGTGTCCTTGTAGATGATGAAGATGTGCCTTGTGGTGAGACCTCCAATCACATGTATTTATTATTCCGAACCTCTGGTTGCTTCTGAACAGTGTTCTTTGTGAGCTTTATTTTTGGCACAAGATCACTGCCAGTGAGAGGCCAGGATCTGAAAATGTTTTTTATTGCTTTTGAAATCTATGATACTACAAGAAGGTAGACAGTGTATCCTGGAATTCAACATAAAACAACCACATTGTAATTCCATCTGTTTACCCCTTCATAAATAGTGCAATTAATATAAAGGGCACATCCATGAAAAATACCCACCGTCCTTGTATTGTATAAGCAGTAAATGCATGCATTTGTTGAATGGCTATATCTGTACCTTCTTCTTGTATGCAGGGCTCCCTTTTAAGAATCTACACTCATCAATATTGAAATTGCAACGCAAAAGTTAAAGTTCTAGAATTATGGAAATCGCAGGATCGAGAGACATGTTAATGATATGGAAATGATGACATAATGAAAACAACATTTTGAGAACATCTTGATTTATCCAGTTTCGAGTATGAACGTCATGTGCAGAAATACATGCACTTAAACGCCCTGGCATGCTGTCAGTAAGGTTGTCTGAGGAATGTTCTGCCATAGTGAATGCACTTAGGCACACAAATCAAGAACCACTTCTAGTAGCAACCTTTGCTATTGCCGACCAATGACACCCCATATGAGCTTGACGGGAGACAAGTCAAGAGATGCTAGAGGACATGTTAGTACATTTAGGCCACACAGGCTGCTCACAATAGCATGAGCAACATGTAGTTGTGTGTTGTCATGTTAAAAAACAGCTCCCGTACACTTTAGGTAAATGGATGTACCATTGGTTTAATAACCAATTAATGTAACACCGAGCTTTTTGTCTACCTGAAATGGAGACTACAGGTGTATATCTACTGTACATTATGCCCAAATGTTCCCGGGAGTTGGACTGGTGTGACTTCACGGCATTGCTCATGTAGTCTCTAGACCAATCTCTGGCTGTCATCATGTACAAGATAAAAGTGGGACTTATTGATCATTGCTCTCTTGTTCTGCAATATAATAGCCTTTGAGAGCAGTAACATCAGGTCAATGACATCCCTTTTTGCTGGATTTCTGGTTTGTAGCCATGTTTCGTACAAATGTGTCGCCTTAGGCTTGGTATTTGATGTCCAATTTCACTTTCAGAACAAAATGGATCAATCATGGAACCAGAGCTACAGCCTTCTCTCAATTGTGGCCCCAAGGCCATTTTTGAACACTATACCAGGCTGCATGTTGATTGAACCACCTTGAGTAGCCTGTATAGCCTAAATGTAGCATCGGCGTCTCCGCCCCCTGCCAGGCAGAGACGCCGTCCCCCTTACCACCGCGGTCCTGGTCCGGCGTCTTCCGGCCTCCCTGCTGCTGCTGCTGGTGCACGCAGCTTCCAGGGCACTGTGCTTAGGGCGCGCACGCTCCCTCCCTCTTAAAGGGACCGCTCGTGTCGTCCTAAAAGTCCCCGGCCAATGGTCGGATGACTTTCCCTATTTAAAGCACCTCCTCCAAAATGGATGTGTCCGTGCAAGGTTGTTGCTCTGTGTTCTTACTGTTGCTTCTTCAGTCCAGCCCGCCAGTCTGACTACAATCCAGCCCAACAGTCTGCCTACAGTCCAGTCCGCCAGTCTGTCTATGGGCTCTGCCTGCCTGCTTACCTGGAAGCACCTGCCAGTTACCTGCCGTGCCCGCCAGCCTGCTTACCTGGAAGCACCTGTCTGTACCTGCCATGCCCGCCAGCGTGCTTACCTGGAAGCACCTGCCAGTTACCCATTGTGCCCTCCAGCCTGCCTACCCGGAGCACCCGTCTGGCTATCAGCCGAATCAGCCTGCTTATCCGCTCTACTGGCTGTTCCTGCCATCTGACCCGTGGGAGTCACCTGATTTCATACAAGGTCAGTCCCAGAGTGGCACCTGGTCCCCCTGCTCGGTCCCTCCCTGGTTCACGGAGTCGACTGAGCCGCCGTGCCGAGTAGGTACTTAGTCACACCCCTCAGGTCCTTCCTTGCACTACAGCACAGAGGTTCCACCACCCGGATCCGTAACACTAAATGTGCTACCATGGCCTTCAGCATCACCGGACTTGTCTCCTATAGAAAACATCTGGACTGTCATTGTTCAGCAAATGCAAAGGGAGCTGCCAGCAGCAGATCTTGATGATTTGTGTGCCCAGGTGCATTCAGCATGGCAGGACATTCCTCAGACAACCAATAATAACCACATTGATAGAATGCCAAGGTGTGTAAGTGTATGTATTTCTATCATGGCTCTCATACTGAAGAAATCAAGACATTGAAAATTTTGTTTCCATTTTAACATAATTTGCATATCATTAATATGTCTATCGATCCTGGGATTTCATAGTTCCACAACATTTTCTTCTTGGTGTTCTACCTTTAATGTTCAGGAGTGTATTCTAGATCTACTGCCAACTGAGTGATTACCCATCATGTCTTTCTTCTTCTTGTGTTGTATTGTTGCCAAAGTTAGTAACAGTAACCCCTTGTTTGGACCACCAGTAAAGTTTTGATTAGTAAGAAATATTTTTTTTACTATTTTCTATTGTCTAAATTTGGAGTAAGTCTTAAAACCAGGTGCAACTTTTAGTCCAAAAAAATACAGAGATTACAAATTGCCAGACATCACTCTATTACTTTTAGGGTCTATTTGGGCACAAATTGCTTTATATGGTCCATTTATATCAATTACTTTAAATGAGCATGCAGTAGGTAAATGAAAATAAAAATATCACTGAAATCAATGTCCAAATCATTTTTCTTAAATAGCTTCTTACTATGAGAAGTTCTTATTGTAATACTCTATATACTCCATAGTTGTTTGGCCTGCACTATAAGGTCATCTCAAATTCCGAAGATAAAGTGTATACTTCATCCATTGATTTATATTACGTTAACCTATGCTGTAATTTTCAATTTAGATCCACCATGCTCATTCATTGATTTTTACATTTTGCTCTGGCAGCCATTCATAACCTTTCCCTTTTACTACCATCACACAATGAGTATCCCTTTTACGTGACCTAAGTCTCATCCCAGCCATCACACCAGGCAATAAATCTGTGCTCTGTATGGCTTGCAAGACTGTGTGTGACAGCTTGATTAAAGAGAATCTGACCTGGCAGGTAACATCATTTACTAGTATTGTTCACTGTGACACAGAAGGTTCGGGCACATCTAAAGGTTAGAATTTGGAGACTTGAACTTCTAGACCACAATGAATGTTATTAACGATGAACATCTTGTAAAATGTTGGACATTGTCTCAACTGCACATTAAAATAGTTATTTTGCAGGTACTTATATCATTCATCAGAAAATGACCTATTGCTTAAATAGTATTTTTAAATGTCACCATCTACATTCTTAAAGCGAAGCTGTCACGAAGAAAATGCAATGTGATCTGCGGGCACCAATATATAGAGAAGGAGGAGGTGAGCAGAATGATGTGTGATTTTGTGAGAAAAGATTCAGTATAACCTGTGATTTATTCATTTATACCTCTGCTCTTTCTGGGATTTCCTGTCCAGTGGGCGGTCCTATCAGTTATTTCTGTATGCACACTTATATAAAGATAGCTGTCCGTTATTGATAGCCCTACCCACTGGATCAAAAATGCCAGAAAGATCAGAGGATTAAATGATGAAAATACAGGTTATACCTAGTCTTTTCTAACAACACTATCAAGAAAAAAGGAAAAAGAAGGTACATATATAAAAATGCGTACACCTCAATACAATAATAAATAAAATTACAAGCTTTATTAAACTCCTTTAAAAACACTAAAAAAGCACACACATGATTTCCAATATTAAAATACACAATTGGTGATACAATCAGTATATATATTTTCCTCTAATAAATAGCATAAGTCCTTATATTATCTTCATATAAATGTCATACATATATAAAACCTGGTCTATGAAATATTTAACATGATCCAAGTGAAAAAAACTGCAGCCAGATCATAACATGCCAATAACTATATTGCTCCTACAGAAAAACGCATATGTGGATCTAGTGATAAACCCACCATAATAAATTCGCCTGTACAAAACTCAGGCCTAGTATATGAGAGCTATCTTACATGACTTAAATAATTAATGCCACAATCAAATCATAGCACACCAATAGCTAAATCACCCCCTAGAAATCATGTGTGGATCCAATGACAACCCCACGCGTCTCGCTGTGAAAACACAGCTTCATCAGGGAAAGTCTGTATAGAGTGAGCGATATGCCAAGTATATAAGCCCATAAAATCAAAGGAAATGAGTAACCGGTGGTCGTATCAACATGCCGGGAGCACAGGAAAGTATCTTTGTTCAGCGCCATGATAGACGCCTGGGCATGCGTATTACAGATAGGAAATGACGTCACAGCCCCACCGGACCGTAACCAAGGATACCATTTCCCTGCATCTCAATCCCAGAAGCGCTGTCCACAGTGCGCACGCGCACTGCAAATAGGAACTATCCTCTCCCGAGAAAATTCTTAAGGGATGCCATGGACATCAGTCTCTGGTAGCACAGTAAGTATTACAGAAAAACACAAAATCTCATCATCCTAGTGATGAGTATTTATATATAGATCCCTAAGTATGCAAAGTATTTTTTATGTTGCAACATAAATCTAAACGCATGCGCTTGTGAGGTATATAACTGCTTATTCCTAATATCAACTATTGACAGACGATTATTGTCATAATGTATATCACACTTCATCAATTATTGTTACTACAAAAAGATGGACCAAAAAGAAGCAATCTAGTATATCCCAAATAAGACACACGATCAACCATTTCCCAAGTGGCAGATAAAAAATCACATATCCCAATGGGAACAATATCAAGATCCATACTATCGGGTTTCTCCCATAAAGTTGTCCCTTATTTCGCCAATTGATCCAAAGGTTTTCCGATCTTGTTGATAAGTTCTGACTCCAAAGAAGGCTTCCCAAGAACTATCTATCTGCATAAATCCATGGTAAATACTAAGGCCTTTTTAATCCCATATGCATACGATATATTCCTAAGGACATGCCTCCTCAGAAGTATCGAAGGACTCCTAAATGCAAAGAAAAACATCAAAATCTTAGTCCTCAGTTCCACAAATAAAGTTCAAACGAGACTTGTCGCACTCAGCCCAGGAAGCCAGTGTATAATAATTCTTCATTTAATCCTTCTGGTGACATTGATTTAAAGGTAAAAATCCATCTCAACTCTGTCTATAATAGACGCATCCAAGAGTTGCCCCCCTTATATTAATGTTGAGAGTTTGAAGCCCTATAACTCTCATGCCATCAGGCTTACCTCGATGGTGCATTAAAAAATGCGATGCCACTGAAGTCAAGCTCCTCCCTTTTTCCTGGTCTGTCCGTGCCAATTCAATAGTAGAGATGTGCTTCTGCACCCGTTTTCTGAGCTCCTGTGACGTCTGACCAACATAGATTTTATTACATCTGCAAATAATAGCATATATCACATTTTTGGATCTGCAGTTAACAAAACTGCATAGAGAATAATGCTGATTATCAAGTGGATTCACAAAGCCATCTCTTGTAGGTGACATATATTGACAAACATTGCAATTGCCACAGGGAAATGAGCCTTTCAATCTTATCCCTCGTTGCAAACTATAAGTAGGTCGCACAAAATGGCTTCTAGTCAATCGATCTCCAAGGTTAGGGGCCCTTTTAGCCATCATAAGTGGGCGATCCCCGGTGAACGTTTTGATATGAGAATCAATCCTAAGGATACCCCAATGCTTGCCAAGAATACTCCTTACCTCGTCCCATTGATTATTGTAGTCAGTTATAAATCGCGTAGACACATCCTGAATCCGTTCTCTTGGATTTAAAAGAGAGCTTTGTGTGCTATTTTTGGCTCTTTGAAAGGCCGCCGATAAAATTTTCCTTGGATAGCCACGTTGCTTCAGACGATCCATCAATTGTCTTGCCAGCTTCTGGAAGTCCTCTTCTCTTGTACAATTATGCCTCGTCCGTAGATATTGGCCAACAGAAACCCCTTTTCGGGTATGGAGAGGATGGAAGCTGGAAAATTTTAATAATCCATTAGTTGCTGTAGGTTTACGGTAAACTCTAGTACATAATGTTCCATCCTCTATAAAAAACCTCTAAGTCCAAAAAGGACAGAGACATCGTTGAAAGAGAGTATGTAAAAAAAATATGGTGATTATTTTGATTTATAGAAGAGATGAAATCAATACAATCCCCCTCCGTGACTGTCCAGATGAAAAAGATGTCATCAATATAACGATGCCAGTGAACAACACTCTCCTGCAAGGCACGGAGGGGAAAAACACTAATTGCCTCCCACCAACCTAAAAAAAGGTTGGCAAGGGCCGGTGTACACCGCGCCCCCATGGCCACTCCAGATATCTGCCGAAAAAAAGTTCTGTCAAAAACAAAATAATTGTGTTTTAACACAAAATCCAAAAGATCCAGCAAAAAGGAATCATACATCCTATCTGATTGTACCTGTTGATCCAGCGAGAAGGTAACAGCTAGCATTCCATCCTCATGGGCTATATTAGAGTACAAGGACTCCACATCACAGGTGACCAAAAAGGAATTTGATGGAAGAGTCATATTCTGCAAAAGTTGGATAAAGTGGGTAGTATCTATCACATATGAAGGAAGATCTTTGAACATTGGTTGCAAAAAGAAATCAATATATGCACTACATTTTTCCATTAACTACCCATGCTTGAGACTATGGGGCGGCCAGGGGGTTTGTTCAAGTCTTTGTGCACCTTCGGTAGCATATAAAAAGTAGATACAATTGGATCTTCTACCCAAAGGAAGTTCTTCTCTTTAACCGTAATAACCCCATATTCACAGGCTCTATCCAACAGTTTAAATAATTTTGCCGAGAAAACATCTGTCGGATCTGATGGTAGTTTTTGATAAAAACCTGTGTTATGCAATTGTCTTTGGGCTTCCTCTACATACAGTACAAACCAAAAGTTTGGACACACCTTCTCATTTAAAGATTTTTCTGTATTTTCATGACTATGAAAATTGTACATTCACATTGAAGGCATCAAAACTATGAACTAACACATGTGGAATTATATAATTAACAAAAAATTGTGAAACAACTGAAAATATGTCTTATATTCTAGGTTCTTCAAAGTAGCCACCTTTTGCTTTGATGACTGCTTTGCACACTCTTGGCATTCTCTTGATGAGCTTCAAGAGGTAGTCACAGGAAATGTTTTTCACTTCATAGGTGTCCCCTGTCAGGTTTAAGAAGTGGGATTTCTTGCCTTACAAATGGGGTTGGGACCACCAGTTGTGTTGTGCAGTAATCTGGTGGATAAACAGCTGATAGTCCTACTGAATAGACTGTTAGAATTTGTATTATGGCAAGAAAAAAGCAGCTAAGTAAAGAAAAACTAGTGGCCATCTTTACTTTAAGAAATGAAGGTCAGCCAGTCCGAAAAATTGGGAAAACTTTGAAAGTGTCCCCAAGTGCAGTTGCAAAAACCATCAAGCGCTACAAAGAAACTGGCTCACATGAGGACCGCCCCAGGATAGGAAGACCAAGAGTCACCTCTGCTTCTGAGGATAAGTTTATCCGAGTCACCAGCCTCAGAAATCGCAGGTTAACAGCAGCTTAGATTAGAGACCAGGTCAATGCCACAGAGAGTTCTAGCAGCAGACACATCTCTTCAACAACTGTTAAGAGGAGACTTTGTGCAGCAGGCCTTCATGGTAACATAGCTGCTAGGAAACTACTGCTAAGGACAGGCAACAAGCAGAAGAGACTTGTTTGGGCAAAAGAACACAAGGAATGGACATTAGACCAGTGGAAATCTGTGTTTTGGTCTGATGAGTCCAAATTTGAGCTCTTTGGTTCCAAACACCGTGTCTTTGTGCGACGCAGAAAAGGTGAACGGTTGGACTCTACATGCCTGGTTCCCACCGTGAAGCATGGAGGAGGAGGTGTGATGGTGTAGGGGTGCTTTGCTGGTGACACTGTTGGGGATTTATTCAAAATTGAAGGCATACTGAACCAGCTTGGCTACCACAGCATCTTGCAGCTGCTTGCTATTCCATCCGGTTTGCGCTTAGTTGGACCAACAGTTATTTTTCAACAAGACAATGACCCCAAACACACCTCCAGGCTGTGTAAGGGCTATTTGACAAAGTGGGAGAGTGATGGGGTGCTACGCCAGATGACCTGGCCTCCACAGTCAGCAGACCTGAACCCAATCGAGATGGTTTGGGGTGAGCTGGACCGCAGAGTGAAGGCAAAAGGGCCAACAAGTGCTAAGCATCTCTGCGAACTCCTTCAAGATTGTTGGAAGACCATTTCCGGTGACTACCTCTTAAAGCTCATCAAGAGAATGCCAAGAGTGTGCAAAGCAGTCATCAAAGCAAAAGGTGGCTACTTTGAAGAACCTAGAATATAAGACATATTTTCATTTGTTTCACACTTTTTTGTTAAGTATATAATTCCACATGTGTTAATTCATAGTTTTGATGTCTTCAGTGAGAATGTACAATTTTCATAGACATGAAAATACAGAAAAATCTTTAAATAAGATGGTGTGTCCAAACTTTTGGTCAGTACTGTACATGGCTGTAGGCCACAATACTACATTATTCCCTTTGTCTGATTGTTTAATCAGAAAGGAATTATTCTCTGAAAGTCGACGTAGGGCTTGTAATTCTTGCCGGTTAAGATTTTGTCCTTGTTTCGTTCTCATAGGCAATTTCAAAATATCTGATTTCACCAATTCGAAGAACATGCTGACAGGCGGAACCAATGATAGTGGTGGTGATGTTGTCTATCTATTTCTAAAAGGGAATTTTTTCCTACTAGTAGCAGATTCATTCTCATTCAAAAGATCCAATAAATCATGGAACACCTGACGATCATTCTCTTCCAAATTTTCTAACAACACTATACATCAATCTGCTGAGCTCCCCCTGCTTTACAGTATGATGCCTGCAGATTATACTGAATTTTCATGGTGACAGGTTTACTTTAAATAAAAAATAATTATATTTTTCACTCAAGCCAATAAGCCTCATAAATTACTAATACATTTTCTGTAGGGATCACTTTTTCATAGTCATATATAGTCAGACAGAAGTACAATAAAAGATAATACTTGAATATAGATAACTCGGGATTAAACCATTTACAACAAGTAATGTCATAGCTCATCTCCCGACCCTTCCTGCTCAATCACCTCTGCATAGCTCACAAAGCATGCCGGGATCACTCTCCCATAGCCTAAAAATCATCTCTAGCTGCTATGTCCTAGCAATGATAAGCTTCTTGTGCTAAAACAATCATTGCAAGCAAACAAAAAGCTTGATAAGAGGGACATTGATGAAATTTGTGGTTTAACTCCTACGCCATGCTGTCTTCAGATTACATAGCAAAAACCTGCTGACAGATTCCCTTTAATACTTCATACAAAAGCCTCTGTTGGCGAAGACACCTCCTGTATGGAGAAACTAGTGGCATGCATTGCTCAGGTGTGATTTTAGCCTATTCTTTCACACAAACACTCTTTAAATCCTGAAAGTTATGTGGGCTCCATCTATGATCTCTGAGCTTTAGTTCCTTCCATAAATTCTATATTGGATTCAGGTCAGGTGATTGACTGGGCTATTCTAGCAGTTTTATTTTCTTTCTCTGAAGCCAATTGTGAGTTTCCTTGGCTGTGTATTTCGGATCATTGTCTTGCTGAAATTTCCACTCTCATTTCACTTTCATCATCCTGGTAGATGGCAGCAGATTACTATCAAGAATGTCAAGGTACATTTGTCCATTCATCCTTCCTTCAATAATATGAAGTTTGCTAGTGCCATATGCTGAAAAACATGATGTTCCCACCTCCAAACTTCACTGTTGGTATAGTGTTTTTGGAGTGATAAGCAGTACATTTTGGCCTCCAAACATGGTGTGTATTATGGTATCCAAAGAGTTAAATTTTGGTCTCATCTGACCAGACTATATTCTCCCAGTATTTCATAGGATTGTCTAAATGTTGTTGAGCAAACTTTAAACATACTTGAAAATGTTTTTTGTTTAGAAATGGAGTCTTGCATGGTGAGCGTGCATACAGGCCATTAAGGTTGAGAGCATTAGTTTTCTTTGAAACAATTCTACCTGCTGATACCAGGTCCTTCTGTAGCTCTCCAAAGGTGTTTTTTGGCTCTTGGACAACTCTTCTGACAATTCTTTTCACTCCTCTTTCTGAAATCTTGCGGGAAGCACCTGGTTGTGGCTGGTTTATGGCGAAATTATGTTTTTTCCACTTCTAGATTATAGCCCTAAGAGTGCGCACTGGAACATTCAGTGGTTTAGAAATTCTTCTGTAACCAATGTCATCAGTATGTGTTGCAACAGTAATATTGCAAAGGTCTTGATACCGCTCACTGGTTTTACCCATCATGAGAGGTTTCTCGTGTGGCACCTTGGTAATGAGACACCTTTTTATAGGTCAGTTGAACCAGCTGTTATTATGTTTCACTAAGTGGCAGGATTGCTTTCTAATTACTGATAGATTTCAGCTGGTGTCATGACTTTCCATGGCTTTTTCCAACTCCCTTTCTTATGCGTTCAATACTTTCTCCCTGGGTCATTTCTCATTATTACAGATAACTAGTGTTGAGCGAGCTTGCTCGACACTGCTCGGTACTCGCCCGAGCATCTTGCTACTCGGAATGTTCGGCGAGCACCGAGCATTTCCGGGTTACTCGGGCGGGAGCTCGGGTCTCCAACCTGCATGTTTGGCACTCTTTACAGTGCCAATGTACATGCAGGGATTGCCAGCCAGTCACTGTAATGCCACAGCCATGTTGGTTGTGGGCATTACAGTGATTGGCTGGCCGCACAGCGTCACCTCGAGTATTTAAAACCGGGCGCCGCCATCTTGGACCCAGTCGCTCCGGATCAGACAGTGTAGGCTCAGTGCTGCAGAGCTAGGGAGAGATTTATACTGCAAAATAGTTAGTGTAGGATCTCTAAAGCCTGCCAAATCAAACAAACAGTCCTTCTCAGGACTAATATCCATCCCAGATATCAGGCAGGCAGGCTGTATAGGAGACGCAGTGGTTATACCAACAAACACTGCATTACAGTCCTGTGTGCTCCTGCTGGTCAAATTGATAGACTTATCCCCCGGTCTCAGGGGCCAGGAAAAATCCTTTTTTTTTTCATCTAAATCCTGTATTTTTTTTCCTCAGTCAGACTGTACAAATACGCGTCTTATTAACCTTTTGGTAATTTTTCCACCCCCCAAAAAAATTGAGTGTGTCTGTGACTGTTCAGACACCAATATATCTGCTTAAAATATTCTGGTGTAGGCCAGATAACAAGAAGTTTGGTTTTGCAGTTCCACGGTTCAAATCTCAGTATTATCCAGCTTTTGGCCTTTTTTCCTTAAAAAAAAACAGTAATAGTGTCTCCCTGACTGTTCAGACACAAATATATCTGCTTAAAATATTCTGGTGTAGGCCAGATAACTAGAAGTTTGGTTTTGCAGTTCCACGGTTCAAATCTCAGTATTATCCAGCTTTTGGCCTTTTTTCCGTAAAAAAAACAGTAATAGTGTCTCCCTGACTGTTCAGACACAAATATATCTGTTTAAAATATTCTGGTGTAGGCCAGATAACTAGAAGTTAGGTTTTGCAGTTCCACGGTTCAAATCTCTGTATTACCCAGCTTTTGGTCTTTTTTACATAAAAAAAAACAGAAATAGTGTCTCCCTGACTGTTCAGACACAAATATATCTGTTTAAAAGATTCTGGTGTAGGCCAGAGAAATAGAACTGTGGTTTTCCTCTTCCACGGTTCTAATCTCCTTTTTATTACGCTTTTTCCATTAATAGTGCGAGTGTAAGTTATTTTACTTCATTTACAATGGGCAAGGCACGTGGCAAGGGACGAGGAACTGGACGTTCTGGTGATGGTGCGTGTAGAGGAAGGGGCCGTGGCCAAAGTGAAAATGTGCCACAACCAACAGCCACATCTTCTCGCTCCCACTTCTTGACCGAATTACTAGGGAAGCACACTACAACACCAGTATTACGAACTGATCAGTGTGAACAGGTTATAAATTGGATAGCAGATAATACTTCCAGTTACCTTGTCACCACCACCTCCGGTCTGTCTTCCACACTGTCAAGTTTTAGTAGCCGTGAGTCTCGACCGCATACTCCTCCTCACCCTGATGCTCCTTCCTCCCACCATGCCGAGTGTCGTCAGACAGCAACTGATCCCACACTTGTACTCTCTGAAGAGCTGCTCACTGGTCCATTTCCAGATTTGTGCCCCTCGCCGGCTCCGCTTGAAGTGGTGGAAGAAGAGATCCCATGTAGCGATGATCAAATATTTGAACAGCCACGGCCAGAGGAAGTCGACGCTGGCAATTTGTCACAAGAGGTGGACGATGACGAGACACAATTGCCACGAAGTGAGGAGGAGGATTGTAATGCGCAAGTGGAAGAGGAGAAGGTGGTGGATGATCTAGTTACTGACCCAACGTGGCAGGAGGACACGCAGAGCGAGGCCAGCAGCACACAGGTGCAGGGAGGCAGAGTACCCCAACAGGCAGGAAGAAGCAGTGTGGTGGCCGCACACAGAAGGCGGGCAACAGTTCCCCGTAACACCAACATGAGGGAAGCTGCCAGTACAACCGGTAGGTCTTCCACGTCCACGTCCCACTGCAGCGTTCAATTGTCAATATCCCAGAGCTTACGACGAAAGCGCAAATTCGCAGCCAATGCCCCACAGGCCACAGTCCTAAATTCGCACATTTCACGACTGGTTGAGTTGGAAATGCTGCCTTTTAGGCTGGTGGAGACGGAATCCTTCTGCAACCTTATGGCGGTGGCCGTTCCTCGGTACTCGGTCCACAGCCGACACTATTATGCCAGGTGTGCCATCCCCGCACTACACAAGCACGTGTCCCAAAACATCTGCCGTGCCCTCAACAACGCAGTTACTGGGAGAGTCCACCTGACAACGGACACGTGGACAAGTGCTTGTGGCGAGGGACGGTACATCTCCCTGACGGCACACTGGGAAAACATAGTGGAAGCCGGGACCCAGTCGGACCTTGGACGGAACACATCCTCCCCACACCAAGGATTGCGGGCCCTATGTCAGTCAGAGTTGCCCCCACAATGTACAGCTCCTGCGCATCATCCTCCTCATGTTCAGCCTCCATCTCAGATATCACCACATCAGTTACAAGCTGGAAGCACTGCAGTACTGCCTCAGCCAAGCGGCAACAGGCTGTGCTGAAACTCATAAGCTTAGGTGATAAACCTCACACTGCTTGTGAGTTGTGGACAGCTGTGAAAGAGTAGGGAGATCTGTGGCTGAGACCCTTTGTACCTACATCCAGGCATGGTCATGTGTGACAATGGCTGTAACCTGGTAGCGGCTCTGACGTGAGGCGAGATCACACACATGTTCCATGCCTGGCTCATGTGCTTAACCTCGTGGTTCAGCGGTTTCTTAAATCGTACCCCGAGTTGCCACATCTGCTCGTCAAAGTACGCCGCCTGTCAGCTACAGCTTCCGCCGCCCTTGCTGTGTTGGAGCAGCGCTTGCAGCTTCCGGCACACCGACTGGTGTGTGATGTCCCCACACGTTGGAACTCTACCCTCCACATGTTGCAAAGGATTTGTGAGCAGAAGAGAGCAGTTGTGGAGTACCAGCTGAAACAAGGCCGTCGATATTCAGGTCAGACTCCACACATAAGACCTCAGGAGTGGACCTGGATGTCTGACAAATGTACCATCCTGACAAACTTTGAGGAGTCCACCAAGATGGTGAGTGGCGATGACGCCATCATTAGCGTCAGCATCCCACTTATCTGTCTTTTGCAATGCTCACTGCAGAGAATTAAAGAGGAGGCATTGCAGCCAGAGTATGATGAGATGGATCAAGAAGCATTAATGGGCGATTACACACAGCCCAGGATCATCTCATCCCAACGTGCATTGGGGGACAATGAGGGAGAGGAGGAGGAGGAGGAGGAAGAACAGGAGCTGGTATCATGCGCTGTAGATGTGTAGACGGTAGTACCTGTACAACTGTCATACCGTCGGTTCAGCGTGGGTGGCCTGAGGACGGGGGGGGAGGAGGAGGAGGAGGAGGAGGAGGAGGAGGAGGAGAGCATGGTTAGTCGTCATCTTGGTGAGGACACGGAAGTCTTGCCCTTTACCAGTCTGGCAGTTCGTTGACCAACCAAGGCGTACAGGCGAGAGAGACGCAACTCCAATCCAGCAGAGGCAGGGGAACACTGTCAACATTCTGGGACAGTTTTCTGAGACCCTCCCAGCTTACAGGCCCTGAGGCGTGGGGTACTGTCACAAGGAGTGGAAAGTTTCAAAAGATGGTGAGGGAGGACCTTGCTGACAGTACCAGCATCCTCCGTGATTCCTCTGTGCCTTTTAATTATTGGGTATCCAAGCTGGACACTTGGAATGAACTCGCCCTGTACGCCTTGGAGGTCCTGGCCTGCCCTGCCGCTAGTATGTTATCGGAGCGTGTTTATAGTGCCGCTGGGGGAATTATAACTGATAAGCGCACTCGCCTGTCAACTGACAATGCTGACAAGCTGACCCTTATCAAAATGAACAAGGGCTGGATTGGGCCAGACTTCTCATCACCACCAAATGACAGCAGAGTAACATAAAGTCAAATCCACTGTGTTATTTCGGCATGAAAACCGTCTTGTTAAGCTACTCTGAACTCCACGTCTCTTCCAAGGGGCATTTAAACTGTCTTGTTAAGCTACTGCAACCTCCACCTCTCTTCCAAGGGGCATTGATATTGTCTTTTTATTCCACTGCGACCTCCACCACTCTTCCAAGGGGCATTGATAATGTCTTTTTATTCCACTGTGACCTCCACATCTCTTCCAAGGGGCATTTAAACCATCTTGTTAAGCTACTGTGACCTCCATGTCTCTTCCAAGGGACATTAATATTGTCTTTTTATTCCACTGTGACCTCCACCACTCTTGCAAGGGCATTAAAACCGTCTAGTTAAGCTACTGCGACCTCCACGTCTCTTCCAAGGGGCATTAAAACCGTCTTGTTAAGCTACTGCGACCTCCACCACTCTTCCAAGGGGCATTAAAACCGTCTTGTTAAGCTACTGCGGCCTCCACCACTCTTCCAAGAAGCATTGATATTGTCTTTTTTATTCCACTGTGACCTTCACGTCTCTTCCAAGGGGCATTAAAACCGTCTTGTTAAGCTACTGCGACCTCCACCACTCTTCCAAGGGGCATTGATATTGTCTTTTTATTCCACTGTGACCTCCACGTCTCTTCCAAGAGGCATTTAAACCATCTTGTTAAGCTACTGCGACCTCCACCACTCTTCCAAGGGGCATTAAAACCATTTTGTTAAGCTACTGCGACCTCCACCACTCTTCCAAGGGGCATTAAAACCATCTTGTTAAGCTACTGTGACCTCCACGTCTCTTCCACGGAGCATTGATATTGTCTTTTTATTCCACTGCGACCTCCACCACTCTTCCAAGGGGCATTGATATTGTCTTTTTATTCCACCGCAACCTCCACCACTCTTCCAAGGGGCGTTAAAACCGTCCTGTTAAACCACTCTGAACTCCACAGCTCTTCCAACGGGCATTGAAATGTTGTTTTTAATTAACTCTAACCTCCACGACTCTTCCAACGGGCATTGCACATCCTCCTAATTTTAGTCAGCTTTTGCTTTTCAATGCATAGGTGAACACTAAGGGAGACCCACTCCCCAATAATGGGTAGAAGGTTCTTAGTACGCAGTAATCCACGTCTGTTTCAAGGGGCATTGCAATTCCTCATAATTTTTGGAAAGCCTTCCATTCATTGCTTAGGCCAACAGTGTACAGGAGACCCAGTTGCTATAAATGGAAAAAACAGTTTAGTTAAGGCCCTCTGACCTCCATGTCACTTCCAAGGGGCATTGGAGTGCCTCAAAATTTTTGGTAGGCATTGCACTCACTGTATGCCCTATAACTGTGTAGCCGAACCGCTCCTTTTGGTACAGAAACATATCCTACAAGACATGTGTGGTTGACTGGCCTGACATTGATGTGAATGGTCCCTATTCCTCCTGCTCTTTCTCCTTTGCCACCACCTCATCCATCATTCATCACCTGAAGCTTTGTTTTAACGGGAGTCATAGAACTGGGATAGTAGCAGGAAAACATCCAGCAATCCTCAGAGGAGGTAGGATATGCGCCAAAACGCTGACCATCTCAGGCCTAGCTGCTACTACATACATGCGCTTGCATTCCAAGGAACAGAATGCTAAGGAGATGGATGGTCTCATGATCTTGAATAATTTACTCATTGTGTAGGAGGCTGACCACTGCTGCTGTATACCTTCTGAACTTTGTGTTGAAGCCTGATTGACCCAGGACCCGCAATCCTCTATGTCTGGAGGACGTGTTGCATCCCAGTGTCCAACTGTGTCCCGGCTTCCACAATATTAAGTCAGTCAGATGGACCATCCCTGGCCACATTCACATGTCCACGTGTTTGTGGTTAGGCTGTCCTTCAAATAGGGGCGGCTGGGGACCATTTATGGACACCTGGCAGCCCCCTGGCGGCTGGGGACCGAGTGTGGACACCCGGCCGCGGGGCGGCTGGGGACCGAGTATGGACACCCGGCCGCCCCCTGGTGGCTAGGGACCAAGCGTGGACACCCGGCCACCGGGCGGCTGGGGACTGAGTATGGATACCAGGCCGCCGACGCAGCCATGACGTGGTGGCCGGCGTCTGCCTACACAAGCCTAAAAGGCCTCATTTCAAGTGCAAGCAAGCTAGCAGTATGGTATTGCAGCCTGGGGGTGGGTGGGTGGCAGACTGAACACTTATGCTTGCATTCCAAGAAAACAAAGCAGATGCTTACTTCTATCATCATCATTATGCTCCTCACCTTGGCACTCTCAACTCCCCTGATGGAGAAGCCAGGGCCCACCGGAGGAGTCTGGTTGTCCTATGGGCTCGGCCAATGCTGCCCTAGAGCAGGCCAGGCAAAGAAAAGTTTGGGGAAGGTTACCGGGACAAATAGGGGCGGCTGGGGACCGAGTATGGACACCCGCCCGCCCCCTGGCGGCTGGGGACCAAGCGTGGACACCCGGCCGCCGGGCGGCTGGGGACTGAGTATGGATACCAGGCCGCCGACGCAGCCATGACGTGGTGGCCAGATTCAGCCTCCACATGCCTAAAAGGCCCAATTTCAAGTGCAAGCAAGCAGTATGGTATTGCAGCCTGGGGGTGGGTGGGTGGCAGGCTGCATACTTGCGCTTGCATTGCAAGGAATGGGAGAGGTACAATTGAACACTGCCCTGGGACAAGGACTTGCACGGGGATAGTTGCAAGTCTGCATCTTCTGATGCAGCAAGGATCACTTCTGATGGGCACACTTTTAGGCAGTGACCTGGGTGTTAGAGATGCTTCCAGGGGTCTTCCCCATGCTGTTCCCATGTCTTTTAAGCACTGTATGCATGTGTCACACAGCACATGGCCACATAAGGTTGTAAAATGTTAAAATGACATTTCCCGGTAAATGCATTTGTCACGGTTGAAAGCAATACAAAAGTGCAAAAACGCATAAAAAATGCTACTTGTGAACATATTAGTAAATTTACTGGCGCCATACAAAGGGTTAATTAGGGAAAACTCCTATTGAGACCTTGCAAATACTGACATAGAAAGCTGGAGCTAAACATCCCACAGTATAAAGAAACATTGTCAGAGTGAGTCAATTAAAAAATATCCATTTTATTAGTACATAACATTAAAAATCTTCATCAAAAATAGAAAAAATGTGTATATATATATATATATATATATATATATATATATATATATATAGTACATCTAGGAAAGGTTTCACGGTAAAGACACAAGAAAAAATGCATGACAGTTGCAGAAAAAATCACATAGATCAGAATACTACAAGTAGTAAAGAGTAAATAGTGGAAAAAAAATGATGAGCAGCAAGTCATGAAATAGTTAACACTGCTAGGAAAACATACTCCTTCAAAGTGATTACGGAGAAGGTCCTGCCTATTGTGAGCTCTGTTCCAGAGTTTCAGATATAAAGTAAACTATCTGAAAAAGTGGCAAGTGCATATATCTATGTGTATGAGAATCGGCTGTAAAAATAATGATAACAAGCTGAGCATGGAGCAGAAATAGCAGGACCAGAACTATAGTTTAGACATGCTTACCCTCAGAGTAATAAATCTGTCCTGACTGTCACGCAGCCCCGATGCGCATTTCGCATATCTTGCTTCCTCAAGGGACTTGGAGCCCAAGGTGTGGAGGAGTATTTTTGTTTTTGGTTATTTATTTTACCTTATACACAAGTCTTTACCCTGGAAAGGAAATTCCTTAACATATTTCACAGGAAAGCAGTTTCAGTTTCGTTTTTGAACGTTTTATTGTGAGCCCGTAAAAGTGTCTTAATACCTCTGACCACGTTGTTGACAGCAGTGACCTGGGGGTCAGAAATGCTTCTTGGGGCGATCCCCATGCTGTCCCCATGTAATTTGAGCACTGTCACTATCGTTTTGGGCACTTTTTAGGCTTTCTACAGACTGCCGGGGGTGCCGCTGCAAAAATGCTCGGGTCTCCCATAGACTAATATTGGGCTCGTTGCTCCGGTCGAGCACCCGAGTATCACGATGAGCTCGGCCCGAGCTTCGAGCACCCGAGCATTTTAGCGCTTGCTCAACACTACAGATAACTTAATTTATGGACATCTATTGATTTCTTTGCCTGTATGGATTGGATGGGTTATAACTGAAATTTGGTGAGAATTTCATGTCAATAGCACCTTTAGAAATACATTTACTTAGAAAATTGGTGATGTGATCAATACTGATTTCATCCCCTGTATATTCTACTAAACTATGGTATTGCAGCTTATATTAAAAGTAATAGAGTGAATGCAGTTTAAAGCTCACTTAGGAGACTAAAAAATTAAGTAAAATTAAAAAACAAATGTTTAAACAAAAATTATATAAGTTTTAAATCACACATTTTCCCCATTCATGAATAAAGAAATTAAAAAATAATGAAAAACAATAAACATATTTAGTATTGTCATGTCTGCAAAGCTCTAATTTATTTAAACTATAGAAGTATTTATAATATAAAAAAAATAATTAGCAAAATTACAGTTTTTCGATCATCAGACTTTCCATAAAAAAAAATGAAATGTGAAATCAATTTCAAATTTACTCCCAAATGGTTTTGTGAATAATTACGTCAGCTCATCTGGCAAAAAACAAGCCCCAAGGTTTCATGGACAGAAAAATAAAAAACTTATGGGTCTCAGAAAATGGTGACAATTTTTTTTTTTTACAAGGTGCTGAAGTTTTTTTTTAACCACTAAAATATATGTAAAAAACCCCTGATAAGTTTGGTATCGCCGTATAATAATAATATATGGCTACATCAATTTTACTGCACAATGAATGCCATAAAAACAAAAAAAACAACATGGCAGAATCGTGTTTTTTTATCATTTAACCCCACTTGGAATATGTTTCCCATTTTCCCTACACTATATGATAAAATGAAAGGTGTCAGTCAAAACTACAACTCATCCTGCAAAAAACAAGCCCACAAATGGTTAAATCGATGGAGAATAAAAAAGTTATGGATCTTGGATAGTGTTGAGCATTCCGATACTGAAATATCGGGTATCGGCCGATATTCGCGGTATCGGAATTCCGATACTTAATTCCGATACTTTTGCAATATCGTATACCGGAATCGGAAGTTCCCATAATGCAATGAGACATTTTCATTTTATTTAGCCAATGAGGATCCTAAGAAGTGTGGGCACATCCTGTTAGGCATGTAGGCATCTTAACTAATGGCATGGCTGTGATTGGCTGCTGAAATGATGTCATGATGCACTATAAAAGCCGCCGCCGCCATTTTGAGCTCACTCTGCTGTGAATTCAGTTAGGGATAGGATGCTGTTGTTCTGAGGGACAGTTTTAGCTACCTATTTGGTCTATTCTGCTTTACCCAAGCTACTTTATAAATCGCTGTGCCTTGCAGTGCTAGTGCACAGTTGCTTTCTGCAAGGTCTCTGTGTGTGAGTGCAGCTCACCCTGTAGTGTGTGCTTCAGCCACGTCTGGTTATAGTGCACTCAGTGTGTGTCACTGCCTGATACATTGTCCTTTTTTGCCAATTCATAATTTTTCCTGATATCTCCTATTAGTGTGGTGGTTCCATCCGTATTCAGCTAAATTGGTTCCAAACACACTATATAGGAGTAGATAGAGAAATTTTTTTGGTTTTGCAGCGCTAGTGCACAGTGCTCTGCATCTGTACTGTTCACCGCTGTCTGCAAGGTCTGGTGTGTGAGTGCAGCTCACCCTGTAGTGTGTGCTTCAACCACGTCTGGTTGTAGTGCACTCAGTGTGTGTCACTGTGTGTGTCACTGCCTCATACATTGTCCTTTTTTGCCAATTCATAATTTTTCCTGATTTCTCCTATTAGTGTGGTGGTTCCATCCGTATTCAGCTAAATTGGTTCCAAACACACTATATAGGAGTAGTTAGAGGAGCCTTTCTGCAGCATTGGGCCCTGCAGCCCCAGCCAGATTAGTATTAGCCTATTTTTTGTAGCCTCATCTATTGCATTGTAGGTTACCTTCCTGCATTGTAATAGCTACAAAAAGTTTGTGATACTATCGTTATTACATCTTTAGGCACATCCAGTGTCTTTTTGTGACAAAAAAAAAACTAAATAAAGTTCACCAAACACTCCACTTTACAGTTGTGTAGGCCACATTAGCTCATATTAAAGTCTAGTCCACACTTTATAAAATTAGTGTTTCTTATACCTGTTAGCAGCTGTTCAGGAATAAGCACACTAAGCCTTTAGTACTTTTCTGCCTATCTTTATCAGTCTACCAAGATGAAGAAGGCAGGGAGTAAGGCATGTGGTCGTGGGCGTGGGCGTGGAGTTTCTGTAGGGAGAGGACGTGAGGATTCTGTGCCTGCAGGGAGAGGACGTGGGGATTCTGTGCCTGCTGCGGGCACCAGTGACTCAGCATCCCCCAGTTTTACCAGGGAACAGTCCTTTATGCGCAGCTTTGTAGGAGCTAGCCGTACCCCTCTGCTGCGCGAGGACCAAATTGAAGCCATTGTCGGATGGATGGCAGCTAACGCATCGACTTCAATTAGTTCCAGATCCTCTCAGGTCCTGAGCACTGAAGAGCACCCATCTGTCTCTTCACCACCTGCCAAATTGCCCAGGCAGTCAGAGAGCCCTGGACAGGAGCCATCTCTACTTCTGTTCTCTGAATCTCTTGGCTTGGAAAGAGGGGGCCAGCCAAGCAGAATTCGAGAATTTGAAGAAGAGGTAGTATGCAGTGATGCGCAACCGTTTTGTCTCTCTGAATCTGAAGAGGCGGGTGGGCCAGTGCCTATGGTCAGCAGCACACCTCAGTACGCATCTGATGATGAGACTCAGGTGCCACTTTCTGGTGCGTACTGTGCTGTCGAGACTACCCAGGAGAAGCAGTTGTTTGAAGAGGGTGGTGTAGATGATGAGGTCCTTGACCCATCATGGCGTGAGGGACAGGAAGGTGGTGGGAGCACCTCTGAGGAAGAGATTCCCCGAACAGCCCAAAAAGGAGGGAGAGGGAGGGGGCACACTTGGTTGCCTGTAGCCTCCACTTCGGCACCCATTAGGAGCATGGCTCTTCCAAAATCCAAAGCGGGCGCTCCCAAGACTTGCAGTGCCTGGTCCTTTTTTGACACAGTTGCAGATGACATTTGCTTTGTCAAATGCAAGCTGTGTAATCAGAAGGTGAAAAGAGGGAAAAGTGTCAGCAACCTCAATACCACAAATATGTGGAAACATGTGCGGACCAAGCACGTGGTGGAGTTACAAAAACACACTGAAGACTAGAGATGAGCGTTGTTCTACTCGAACTGTTCACAAATCTCAAATTCGAGCTGCTTTGGGCGGTGTTCGAGCCGTTCGGCGAACACGAACAATTTGAGAAAAATTCGGCTGTTCGAGGTTATGTTCGATAACTGTTCGTGCACCAAAATCATAACTGGATTTTTTCTCAGTAATGATGAAAATTAATGTTAATACGCAGTTTGAGTGTACAGCAGGGTGGGGGGAGGGGCAGGGGATGGATCTCTGCAGGAACAATGAAGATCTCCATTTTTTTTTTCTCTTTCCCGCATTTACAGTGGGGAGGTGCAATCTGTCAGCCTATCAGCAGCGCACACACGGAGCGAAGTGCTTTTTTTCACACAAGCAAGGGCATGTGTCATTGGCAGTGTATGTCACATGTCCTTGCCCTATAAGACCAAGCCATTTTCCCCGTCGCCACCATTTTCTCACTGCTGCAGCTGCGTGTTAGACGGCACCGCTGTTGCTGTGTGCGCTATACCTTGTTAATTTCAAGCCAATTTTCGCACAAATCTACAGATAGCTTGGGAGTAGGGAATAGTTGTGATTGCAGTCCTTTTAAGGACTAGGTTACAGCATTTCCTACGACTTTTATCAGGCAGGTCTGTGCTCTTAAATAGATAGATTGTGGGAGTAAAGACTAATTGTAATTGGAGTCCTTTTCAGGACTAGGTTACATCAGTTCCTATCAGTTTTTGCCAGGCAGGTCTGTGCCAGTGCTGTGCAAGTTTTTTTCACAGCATTTGGCTGAATCTAGCAAAGCTAATCCTTTTTGGCCTATTGCAGAGTGTGTTAGTCAGTGGAGTAGCCTATCTGTGTTGCAAGATATACCACCTGTGTATAGAATACCAATTTTTTTACTGCACCTAGTGAAGTAAAATCTTTTGGGCATAGCATCATTCTATTAGTCCATCTATACTGACCTCCATCAGGTTGCAAATTGAATATAATTTTTTTCTGCATCTAGCTCTGAAAAAATATTGGGCTTCTAGCTGTGTGTGGGACTTGTTGTATTAGTCCATCTATACTGACCTCCATCAGGTTGAAAATTGAATATAATTTTTATCTGCATCTAGCTCTGAAAAAATATTTGGCCTTCTAGCAGTGTGTGGGACTTTCTCTATTAGTCCATCTATACTGACCTCCATCAGGTTGCAAATTAAAAATAATTTTTATCTGCATCTACCTCTGAAAAAATATTTGGGCTTCTAGCAGTGTGTGGGACTCATTGTATTAGGCCATCTATACCAAGCTCCACCAGCTTTGAAATTAATAATAATTTTTAGCTGCATCTAGCCCTGAAAATAATTTTTCCCAATAGTGGTAGCAATAGAAATATGGGGCGCGCGCCTGGCTAACAAAAATATACGCTTCATAACACAAAACACCAGCCTAGCGCACTGCATTAATAAGATGGCATCATCGTCTCTCCCAGTGCTAGGCCTACTACGCAGGCTAGTATTCCTGTGCCTAAAACACAATGTATGGGTCCGTGCTAGCCACTATGCTGAGGGGTATAAAGCTGCTGCTAACGCTTTATAACAATTCAATTGGCAGATTTTCACAGAGCTCTTCCACAACGCCCACCCATCGGGCAACAGTTGCCCACCCTCCCTATGGGATCTAGTGGCGAATAGTTGATGCCATTAATCAGAGCGTCAGCTGCCCCGTCAACGTGGCAAGCATACGGTAAGGCATGGGAAGAGTGGACACGACTAGTAGCAGGCAGACGGGTTGACCAATGTGAACAAGCCAGATCACAAGTCACCATAGAATTTCTCCACCAGCTAATGATGAGGGGCATATCAGGGGCGTCAGCGCAGCGGTGTCTGACCGGAGTAGCATTTCACTTCCAACTACTGAATTGGGGAGATGTGACAAAGATTCATCATCAGACAATCCATAAAAGGGTGGAAAAGGGGTCAGCCAAGTCAGGAATCTAGACGTCCCGTCCCGTGTCACTAAAACTGATTTCTCACATCTTATCCCTAACACCATTAACATGACACTCACAATTTGAAGCAACACTAATGTCTACTGCATTTGTGATCGCCTTCTTCGGGGCGCTATGTATAAGCGAATTAGTCCCTCAATCCAAAATTACCACCAGTGGACGCTTATTACACCAGGAAGTAGTCATAGCCAATAATGCAATACGTGTACGCATACACCAATCGAAAACGGTTCCAGCGGGCAGGGGTACTTGGGTACTTCTACAACCCACAAACGGTACACTGAGTCGGGTAACAATAGTAAAAACATATCTAACCATCAGATCACAAAGTAATTTCTTCCTATCACACATTGATGGAACGCCATTATCAAGATACCTGTTCCAAGCTATATTTAATAAATGCATAACATCGGCAGGGAACCACCCCAAAGATTATGGGACACACTCATTCCGCATAGGTGCGGCCACGGAAGCAGCAAGAGCAGGACTGTCAGAAACGGAAGTTCAGAGGATAGGGAGATGGCGATCCACGTGTTTGGCGAGTTACATAAGACCGGACTTGTTATCCTAACGTGGTTTGTTTCTTTTACAGGTGACGCTAAGCCAACAGTGTGAGTGATAGGCCACTCGTATATATATTGGGCACAAAAAAGGGCGAAAGTCCGCCCAGGCGGGAGGAAATTAGAGTTTCATAACACATATTTCAACTGGAGAGGTATTAGAGGCCTGCTATGGCCACAGGTACTAATGGAGGTAATCAAGGTAGGGAGAGAGGCAAGAGGTCCGGTCATCTTAGTTATACAGGCCGGGGGAAACAACCTAGGTCATCACAAGAGCGCATAACTAATGGCAATAATGAAACTAGACACTGAGCGCTTCAGAGAATTTTTCACAAAATTAGCTATAGTATGGTCAGAGGTTGTGCCGATAGAGGTATGGCAAGGTACGCGAGACATCACGGCCATCGAATGGACAAGGCGGGTAATAAATATTCGGATGGCAAAATTTAGAAGAGACAGAGGCGGTGTAGTGATACGACACCGACAACTGGAAGGAGATAAAGCAGGCCTCATACGGCCCGACGGTGTTCACTTAATAGATATTGGACTGGACATATTCCTGTCAGGACTCCAGGACGGAGTGGAACAAGCGTTAAGAGTGATGGGTGGGGGTCAGAGTCCTGCATACGAGTACGCTGGATCCTCCGTGGCCTGGAAATAGAAAGGACATGTTGGAGAGTTACACTTGTTGGCCAACTTGCCGGAGTGGGGACCCAGGGCATGCTGCAACAAGCTGAATTATTTTAGAAATAAAATGCCTTTCTAATGGAATGAGTATAAAGAGTTAATAAAGCTGTGACCGATCCTCACCCATCCAGTTGTAAGAGTTACATTATTGGGTTATCCATGAAAGGGGGGCGGTAGGGGGGCTGAGCATCTGGGTTTGGTTGGGGGTCCCCACAGTCTGCCTAGGCTAGATTAATTTAAAAATTCTTATTAGAAACACAGGCGGTGCAGCTTGCTTCGCAGCTGGGCTACTACGCCCAAAGTATTGCCTAGGCTAGATGCAGTTAAAAATTCTACGCTGACTAGCAGACACTGAAGATTTGGAGCAGACCTCTGAGTAAACAGCTCTTCAGACTCAACCATCTGTGTTACCCCAAGCCATAGTGTATGTAGTTTCTTACAGTTAAAAGGGGGGGGTGCGACCCAACCCACCTGGAATTGACGATGCCAACGTCACGTAAGACACAGCAAGGGGACTCCCAAAATTGTGGCACAGACACCACTTAACCCTGGAACGCATACCTGTTGCCTTGCAGGCCCGCCCAGTTAATTGTTTTCTATTTTCTGCAAGATTGCTTTAGTTAGAATTTTGAAACTCTAGGTATTCTTCATGTATATAGTTGTTTGTCATTTGAGTTTGAGTTATTCCATGTTATTTGCACACGGGCCTAAAGGGCCCCAGGTATGTGAAAGTGTAGATTTTTATGGTCATGCGTTCTAGGGTTAAGTGGCATCAATTGCCCCACTGTTGCTTAAAACGGTTGGTGAGGTGATTTTACCAAATCCCCAAGCTTTTAGTCTCCCAAGGATGACACAGGGGTAGAAATGTCCTTGCGAATCCATGATTTGATCATCTTTATGAACGTGAGTCTGTCTACATTCTCAGTGGACAGCCGCGTGCGCTTATCTGTCAGCACACCACCAGCAGCGCTGAACACACGTTCAGAGAGAACGCTGGCTGCATGGCATGACAAGATCTCCAAGGCGTGAGTGGCGAGCTCCGGCGATTTTTCAAGATTGGAATACCAAAATGAGCAAGGGTCCAGTGACACAGTCATGGCTTCGATGTTCACTTGGAGATTCTCCTGTACCATCTTCTCTAGGCATTGACTATGTGTCAGACTTCTTGTCTCCTGTGGCCTTGCAAAGGATGGTCTAAAAAAGTGGTGAAACGATTCCACAAAATTGCTGTTACCAGCAGATACTGTGTTACTGTTACTGTTTGAGTGATGAAGACTCGACAGTCCCACCGTTGGCAAGTTAGAACTGTGAGATTCACTACGTGCACCACTGGTGTTTTGTGGAAAAGCACATGTAAGATTCTGCAACAGATACTCCTGCATTCGTCAATACCTTTTTATGGCAGGAATTATTTCGGCAAATATACTTTTGTACCGGGGATCTAAGAGTGTGGCAACCCAGTAGTCGGGATTACTTCGAATTCTGACAATCCGGGGGTCATGTTGCAGGTAGTGCAGCAAGAAGGCACTCATGTGTCTTGCGCATCCAGAAGGACCAAGTCCTTGTTGTGTTGGTAGCGAGGTAAGAATCATGCTTCCTTCCTCTGCCCTCTCCCTCCAACCTCGCACAACAGAAATGTGATCAAGGTCTCCCTCATCTGATGAGTCTTCCATGCCCATTGCCAGTTCGTCCTCCACTTCTTCCTCAGCTCCTGCACCTTCCTCAACAGTTTGGCTGCTACCATGCGCCCTGGTTAATCCCTCTCCCCCACCCTCCCATGCCTGCCGCCTTGGTGCTGCCAACCGTCTGGACCTTGGAGATGTTATCCCTTCCACATACGACTCCTCTACTTCCTCCACCTCCTCTTGTCCCACCACCTGACTCCGAATTCTGTTTAACATGTGCTCCAGCATGTAAATCACCGTAATAGTCATGCTGATAATGGCATCGTCAGCACTAAACATCTTCGTCGCCATTTCAAGACTGTGCAGAAGGGTGCATAGGTCCCTGATCTGAGACAACTCCTCCAGCGTGATTTGCCCCACCTCTGGATCTCGTTGGCCCAGGCTATACGTCAGAACGTATTGCACCAGGGCTTGTCGGTGCTGCCACAGTCGCTGCAACATGTGCAGAGTTGAATTCCACCGTGTCGGCACATCGCATTTCAGCCGGTGAACTGGCAGGCCCAACGACTTCTGTAGAGATGTAAGTCGTTGAACTGCGGGATGCGAACGGCGGAAGTGAGCACACAGCGACCGTGCACTCTGCAGAAGGCCATCTAGTCCGGGATAGTGGGCTAAAAATTGCTGGACAACCAGGTTCAACACGTGAGCCATACAAGGCACGTGTGTGACATTGCCCCGGCGAAGTGCCGCACCCAGGTTTGCAGCATTGTCGCACATGGCCTTCCCTGGTTGCAGGTCCAGTGGAGACAACCTTTCATGAAACTGGGTCTCCAGAGCTGACCAAAACTCCTCAGCTGTGTGACTCACATTTCCCAGACATTTCAAAGTAAACACTGATGCGTTGAGCCCTGCTGCCAGCATAGTAAGGAGGTGTGCAGGATTCCTTCTGCGCAGTTAGAAAGCAGGTGGCATTACCAGACAGGCTTTGGGTGCAGGTGGAGGACCGAGAGGAGGTTGAGGAGGCAGAAGCAGTGGAGGAAGTTCGAGATAAAGAGGATTAACACACAACTCGTGGGGACGGTAAGACTTGGACAGCAGCCCCTTGTCCTGCTGTCACCATAGTTACCCAGTGCCCAGTCAGCGACATGTAACGCCCCTGTCCATGCCTTCTTGTCCAAGTGTCTGTGGTGAAGTGCACCCTGTCACACACAGAGTTTCTCAAAGAAGCGGTGATGTTGTGTGCGACATGCTAGTGGAGCGCAGGCACACCTTTCTTTGAGAAGTAGTGCCGACTGGGCATCTGGTACTGGGGCACTGTGACGGACATAAGGTCTTGAAAATCCTCTGTGTCCTCCAGGTGGAAAGGCAGCATTTCTGTAGCCAACAGCTTGCAGATGGTGAAATTCAACCTCTCAGCTTTCTCATGGCTAGGAGGAAATGGTCTTTTACTTTTCCACATCTGAGGGACCGAGGGCTGGCTGTTGTGCTTAGACGGTGTTGAGTAGGGTGTCCCCGGCAACTGCCGGTCTGTGAGGAAGATGCAGGCGGACATGTTAGGTTGCCTTGATCCAAAGGTGGTGCTCTCGATGTCGGAGAGCGCTCAACACTAGCAGGTGTTTCCACTTCCCAATGAACTGACGACCTGCCAATCACACTGGCTGTTGCGGGTAAAGAGGTGGCAGGTCTGCGTCCAAAAACATGTGTGACTGCTGTCCCCCCAGTCACAGAGGATGAAGAGGCTGCGGATGCACAAGATGGGGCAGACGGTGGTTGGCCCAGCCGGCTAGGCCGCATTGTAGTACAGTGAGCTTCCCACTGCAACTTATGCTTCATATCCATGTGACGGTACATGCATGAAGTACTCAAACTATGTATTTTTTGGCCTCTACTTAGCTTTTGCTGACAAATATTACAGATAACACGAGTTGGGTCATCCTTATCGATCTGAATAAATGCCCAGGCTATGCAAGGCTTAGAGCCCATGTGACCTGAAGAGCCACTACGACTTGTGGTGAGAGGCAGAGTTGTGGTTGAGGATGCAGTTGTTGACGTGCTTCCAGTACTCCGTCTCTGTTCAGGAAGGCGCAACCTAACCTCGTCGTCAATAGCATCTGTGATGCCCCTCTGCGCTTGGTATCACTGATCCTACAAGAGTGCATTGATGGAATCCTCCACAAGAGGCCCCCATAAACATTCACACATCTCCACCTTCCACCTCAGACCAGCAGAGGGAGCCCGTTAGGGATATAAATAGGGAAGGTGGAGCTAGGCAGTTCAGTTCCTCTGAAGAGTTCCTGCAGTAGAGAAGCCTAAGAGAGGTCAGTCTGCAGTGGAGCTCAGTCTAGTCTAGAGAACGCAGTTAATAGTTCAGCAGTGGAGCACGAGGCTCCTGCTTGCTAGATTCAGGGAGCCCAGATAGAGCTTAAGGTGTGCCGGTGCCGTAAGATCAGTGGAGCGCGGCAAGCTGCTGTTAGTGTGTATAGCCTAGTGAGGGCCCGAGTAGGCCGAAGGCGAGTGGCGAGTTAGTAAACAAGGGGCAGAGGAGCTTAACCAGCTCACCCCGAAGCATTTACCGGACACAGGATCCGAGCTTACCGGTATCTCTATGACCCAGTAAGGCATAACCGGAATCCCTGGAGAACTACAAGTCCCAGGATCGCTAAGGTGCTGATATGTAACAGAGCCAGGAAACGCTTAGGCCCCGCATACTGGGAGCGTGAACTCCAAGAAAAGGCCCTACCACAAGGTCAGCCAGCGCAGGACAGAGACAAAGTTAGGCCTAGCTCCAGGCAGGTCAGAAACTTACTACGCAGAGGCAAGAAACAGGAGGCCCTACACCCGCTCATTGGGGAGGATCCTGATATGCACCCTTCACCCTACAGTGCTCCGGGATGTGCCTGAATTTCCACCAGTAAAAGGTACTGAAGTGACTACCGTGTCCGTTCCCGTTCTTGCTCTGACCCAGCTGGGTCTCGCCTGTCCTGCATTCCCCCTGCATACGCTGCCCTGAGACCTAGCTCCACCTGTGGGGAGCTATACCATCGAGCTGCCTTATCACCGGCCTCAGAGGACTGCTGCAGCGCTGGTGCTTGTCACCAGATACCACAGGTGGCGTCATGAACTCTTATAAAATTAACAATTATCCACCCTTTTAATGAGAGACCCCAGGGTACGGGCCAGGGAGCCGACCACCGCGACATCCCCAAGGCCAGGCAAATGCCCGGGTACCGAGTCATCCCCATCCCCAGGGCTAGTCACATCCTCCTCCACCTCCTCTGCTGACCTCATCGACTGTCTGACTGTGGGTTGACAGTAAGTGGGATCTCCAACCTCGTCATCATCACCCTGTGTGTTATCACACCCGTCGCCCTCAGAGCCAACCTCTTCCTGCCCTGACCGAAAAGTCAAGTTGTCGCTCCAATCAGGTATTTGAGTCTCATCATCGTCTTCATCATTGTCTCCACCAACAGGAGTTACAGTTTGGGAACAAGGGTCTACATTATGCTCAGAACCTTCTTCATCTGGTCCTGGATCCAACTTATAAAGATTCTGGGCATCGGATCAGATCATTTCCTCATCTGGATTAACAGAAGCTCTGGAGCAGACCTCCGTTTCCCAGGCTATAGTATGAGTAAACAGCTGGGCAGACTCAGCCATCTGTGTTACCCCATACTCAGACAGGCAGCTGGAGACTTGGGAGCTGTGAGGAAGCAAGTGCGATTGGGGTGACACCTCTGAGGACTGGAGTATTTGTGATGTTGAAATTGAGGTGATGGAGAGCCCACTTGAAGGAGCACTTGATATCCGTTGAAGCACCTGCTGTTTTTGTGCCTCATCTAGAATTTGTAGTGATGGGCGTGTCCGTAAGAATGGGATCGTATCACATTGTCCACGAAAAGAAGTCGACATCTTAGTTTGGCTGGAAGATGGTCTTTCTTCTGCAAATGTTACTCCCCCCCCCCACTGTGGGGGGCCTCGACCCGCCGGCGGACAGGCACCAGTATTGGGATAGGGGGGCTGGCCGTCAGGGTCCACCGCGGCTCTGGCACAAACCCGGCGACACAGAGGTGGCACAGGCAGGAACGGACTGGCCGTGTCGGCTTCTCACTTTTTGGATTTTAGAAGGGCATGACATGCCTATATCTGTGTCTCCCCCTCCTTTTACTCCTCCACCTCTTTTCTTTTCGCATAACTATATGTACTTGTCACTTTTCCATGTGTTAGTTGTGTCTTCTGAGCAGTTTGTCAGCTTTTGGACACCTTTGAAGGTGTTTTCTATGTGTTTCTATGTGTTTTTGTTTGCCTGCCATTGGTTTTAATGGTGTTCGAAGGTGTTCGGCGAACACACGGGTGTTCGACGAACCGAACCGAACTCGAACACTACGGGGGTGGCTCAACACTACTGAAGACCTAGGCCAACCTACAGCGCCACCTACCACCTCTTCAGCTCGTGTTGTAGCCTCTTCCTCCAGCTCACACACAGCTGGTTCGGCTTCCTCACAGGATCGCCATGGAAGAATCTCTGGCACTGTTGTACAGAGACACAGTGTAATTCCACCCACAGCACCACTTTCCCAGTCATCCACACACTCCCAGGCCAGTCTACAGCCATCGTTAGCACAGGCATGGGAGAAAAGGCGCCCATACTCGGCAAACCACCCCCGAGCACAGGCTCTGAATGCTGGCATTGCTAAACTACTGGCCCTTGAAATGCTATCATTCAGGCTGGTGGAGACTGACACATTCCGTAACTTTATGGCATTGGCAGTCCCACAATACAACGTGCCCAGCCGATTTATTTCAGCAGGCAAGCCGTCCCTGCCCTGCAACATCATGTGGAGGGAAAAATTAAACATGCGCTACAAAACGCCGTCAGTAGCAAGGTCCACCTGACCACCGATGCGTGGACCAGTAAGCATGGACAGGGACGATACCTTTCCCTCACTGCCCATTGGGTAAATGTTGTGGAGCCGGGTACAGATCTTGAGAGTGGCGCTGTACGTGTTCTGCCAACTCCAAGGATTGCAGGAATCCAGTCTGTACACATTGACTCCTCCTCATACTCCAGTTCCTCTGAATCAGCGCTGCAGGAGCCGTCACGGTCTACCTCCACATCGACCCGTGAACGGTTACCTGTTATGGTGACCAATATGAGCACAGCCGTGGCCAAACGTCAACAGGCCGTATTAAAATTAATTTCTTTGGGGAATCGAAGCCACACAGCGCAGGAGCTCTGGAATGCCATCAAGCAGCAGAGCGACGTGTGGTTTGTGCCAGCGAATCTCCAGCCAGGCATGGTAGTGTGTGACAATGGCCGAAATCTGGTGGCAGCTCTGGGCCTAGGCAACCTCACTCACATCCCATGTCTGGCACATGTGCTCAACTTGGTCGTGCAGAGTTTTTTGAGGGACTATCCAGATCTTGATGCACTGCTTCACAAGGTCCGCATAGAGTGCGCTCACTTGCGGCGTTCCAGCAATGCAAGATCACGCATTGCAGCTCTGCAGCGCCGATTACGTCTTCCGGAACATCGCATCATATGTGACCTACCCACCAGGTGGAATTCAACGTTACATATGTTGGAGAGGTTGTGTGAGCAGCAGGCAGCAGTAATGGAGTACCAGCTGCAGCAGGCGCAAAGAAGTCGCAGTGCGCGCCGTTCACACTTCACCACCGAGTGGGCCTCTATGAAGGACATTTCCCAAGTTTTGCGTGCCTTCAATTATTCCACGCGGATGGCGAGTGCAGATGATGCACTAGTCAGCATGACTATCCCCCTTATCTGCCTGCTTGAAAAAACACTGCAAGCACTAAGGGATGAGGTTTTGGAAGAGGTGGAGGATGAGGAGTCACAAATGCCATCTGCTTCTCTACAGTCTGCGCAACGTGGTTCCTCACAAAGGCCTAGGCAGGGGACACTTTGTGAGGAGGATGAGGAGTCAATGGATGAGGAAGACATCTGTCCAGAGGAGGCAGGTACACAATGCTCTAGTAGTCAGTATCTAGAGCAAGGGTAGGGTGATGCAGAGCAGGCAGAGATCACGCCTCAAGCAGGGGACAGCGTTTCTTGGCCAGTTGGCAGTCTGCAGCACATGGTTGATTTCATGCTGCAGTGCCTGAGAAACGACCGCCGCATCGCCCACATTCTCAACACGGCTGATTATTGGGTGTCCACCCTCCTAGATCCTCGCTACCGGGACAACTTACAAAGCCTCATAACACCGTTGAACCGGGAGCGTAAAATGCGGGAGTACCAAGACGCACTGGTGCATTCCATCATGTTCTCCATTCCAACCGAGAGCAGTGCTGCTAGTGCTTTACAAAGCAGCTCACTTCGTCGAGGCAGTGGAGGAAGCTCTGCACAAAGAGGGAGCAGAAGCAGCGCCTCAGCACAAGGCAAGACCAGTATGGCCGAAATGTGGCAAAGTTTTGTATCCCTGCCGCCACAAATGTCTACACCATCACAGACGGCTCCAGTCAGCAGGAGGCAACGTTTCTGTCAGATGGTGACAGACTACATGTCTTGCCCTCTTAGTGTACTCCCAGACGGCTCTTCTCCCTTCAAGTTTTGGGTCTGTAAGCTAGATACATGGCCAGAGCTAAGTCAGTATGCATTGGAGGTGCTAGCTTGCCCTGCTGCTAGTGTATTATCGGAACGCGTCTTTAGTGCCGCAGGTGGTGTACTAACAGACCGTCGCATGCGACTATCCTCCGATAACGTTGACCGGCTTACTTTTCTCAAAATGAACAAGGCCTGGATCTCTCATGAATTTGCCAGTCCTCTTCCAGAATAAATAATTGTTGGCAAAAGTATCCAGGTCTACTGTTCTGTTCATGTTTCTACCACCTGAACTGTAATCCCTGAGCTCCAACGCCGCCAGTTGGCGCTCGGAAGTGCCGTCTGCACAGTCAACATTTGCTGCCATGTCATTGGGGTTCAGTAACGTCAGCTGTTCCCCTGCTGTGCAGACGGCAATTTCTCCTGCTCTGTCCACATTCTCACTACTACAGATTTTAAAGTTGCTCCAATTACACCTCTGGCTCCTCTGTTTTCAGTATTTTCCCTGAGCTCCAACACCGCCAGTTGGTGCTCGGAAGTGCCGTCTGCACAGTCAACACTTGCTGCCGTGTTATTGGGGTTCAGTAACATCAGCTGTTCCCCTGCTGTGCGGACGGCAATTTCTCCTGCTCTGTCCACATCCACTGTACTACTGATTTAAAACCTCCTCCAAATACACTTCTGGCTCCTCTGTTTTCAGTATTATCCCTGAGCTCCAACACCACCAGTTGGCACTCGGAAGTGCCGTCTGCACAGTCAACACTTGCTGCCGTGTCATTGGGGTTCAGTAAGGTCAGCTGTTCCCCTGCTGTGCGGACGGCAATTTCTCCTGCTCTGTCCACATTCTCACTACTACAGATTTTAAAGTTGCTCCAATTACACCTCTGGCTCCTCTGTTTTCAGTATTATCCCTGAGCTCCAACACCACCAGTTGGCGCTCGGAAGTGCCGTCTGCACAGTCAACACTTGCTGCCGTGTTATTGGGGTTCAGTAACGTCAGCTGTTCCCCTGCTGTGCGGACGGCAATTTCTCCTGCTCTGTCCACATCCACTGTACTACTGATTTAAAACCTCCTCCAAATACACCTCTGGCTCCTCTGTTTTTAGTATTTACCCTGGGCTCCAATACCGCTAGTTGCTGCTCAGAAGTGCCGTCTGCACAGTCAACGCTTGCTCCAGTGTTATTGGGGTTCAGTAACATCAGCTGTTCCCCTGCTGTGTGTCCGGCAAATTCTCCTGCTTTGTCCACATCCACTGTACTACTGATTTAAAACTTGCTCCAATTACACCTCTGGCTCCACTCTGTTTTTAGTATTTACCCTGGGTTCCAGCACCGCCAGCTGGTTCTCGGTAGTTCCATTTGCTCTTGTACCTTCTACTACCCATCCGGGTTCCAGTACCGTCAGCTGGTTCTCGGCAGTGCCTTTGGATTAGGTGCCTCCTTCTCGGTATCCAAGTTCCACCAACGTCTGCTGGTCCTTGGTAGTGCTTTCTGGCACAGGTACCTCCTGCTTAGTAACCGAGTTCCAGTACCGTCAGCTGGTCTTCGGCAGTTCCATTGGCTCTTGTACCTTCTGCTACCCATCCGGGTTCCAGTACCGTCAGCTGGTCCTCGGTAGTTCCATTTGCTCTTGTACCTTCTACTACCCATCCGGGTTCCAGTACCGTCAGCTGGTTCTCGTCAGTGACTTTGGCACGGGTACTCCCTCCTGCCCAGCCTGGTTCCAGCACGCCAGCTGTTTCCGGGTAGTGTCAACGTCACTTTGCCTCCAATGCGTTGTCCTGTCGTGTTGCGGTCGGGTTAGCCGACTCTATGGTGCCTGCAGTTTAGGTGACTCCTATGTGGGCTACGGGATCTGGCAATGAAGGCCGGTTCCATAGTGCCAATAGGACAAGCACCCCCTGTAGGACTGTTGGTTTTGGTAACTGCGGCCGGCTCGCGGCCTTGAACTTTTTTTAACATGGGTATCTTCTGCTACCCATCCGGGTTCCAGTACCGTCAGCTGGTTCTCGGCAGTGCCTTTGGATTAGGTGCCTCCTTCTCGGTATCCAAGTTCCACCAACGTCTGCTGGTCCTTGGTAGTGCTTTCTGGCACAGGTACCTCCTGCTTAGTAACGGAGTTCCAGTACTGTCAGCTGGTCTTCGGCAGTTCCATTGGCTCTTGTACCTTCTGCTACCCATCCGGTTTCCAGTACTGTCAGCTGGTCCTCGGTAGTTCCATTTGCTCTTGTACCTTCTACTACCCATCCGGGTTCCAGTACCGTCAGCTGGTTCTCGGCAGTGACTTTGGCACGGGTACTCCCTCCTGCCCAGCCTGGTTCCAGCACGCCAGCTGTTTCCGGGTAGTGTCAATGTCACTTTGCCTCCAATGCGTTGTCCTGTCGTGTTGCGGTCGGGTTAGCCGACTCTATGGTGCCTGCAGTTTAGGTGACTCCTATATGGGCTGCGGGATCTGGCAATGAAGGCTGGTTCCATAGTGCCAATAGGACAAGCACCTCCTGTAGGACTGTTGGTTTTGGTAACTGCGGCCGGCTCGCGGCCTTGAACTTTTTTTTACATGGGTACCATCTGCTACCCATCCGGGTTCCAGTACCGTCAGCTGGTTCTCGGCAATGCCTTTGGATTAGGTGCCTCCTTCTCGGTATCCAAGTTCCACCAACGTCTGCTGGTCCTTGGTAGTGCTTTCTGGCACAGGTACCTCCTGCTTAGTAACCAAGTTCCAGTACCGTCAGCTGGTCTTCGGCAGTTCCATTGCCTCTTGTACCTTCTGCTACCCATCCGGGTTCCAGTACCGTCAGCTGGTCCTCGGTAGTTCCATTTGCTCTTGTACCTTCTACTACCCATCCGGGTTCCAGTACCATCAGCTGGTTCTCGGCAGTGACTTTGGCACGGGTACTCCCTCCTGCCCAGCCTGGTTCCAGCACGCCAGCTGTTTCCGGGTAGTGTCAACGTCACTTTGCCTCCAATGCGTTGTCCTGTCGTGTTGCGGTCGGGTTAGCCGACTCTATGGTGCCTGCAGTTTAGGTGACTCCTATGTGGGCTGCGGGATCAGGCAATGAAGGCTGGTTCCATAGTGCCAATAGGACAAGCACCCCCTGTAGGACTGTGGGTTTTGGTAACTGCGGCCGGCTCGCGGCCTTGAACTTTTTTTTACATGGGTACCTTCTGCTACCCATTCGGGCTCCAGTACCGTCAGCTGGTTCTCGGCAGTGCCTTTGGATTAGATGCCTCCTTCTCGGTATCCAAGTTCCACCAACGTCTGCTGGTCCTTGGTAGTGCTTTCTGGCACAGGTACCTCCTGCTTAGTTACCGAGTTCCAGTACCGTCAGCTGGTCTTCGGCAGTTCCATTGGCTCTTGTACCTTCTGCTACCCATCCGGGTTCCAGTACCGTCAGCTGGTTCTCGGTAGTTCCTCAGCTTTCTTGTACCTTCTGCTACATTTCCAAGTTCAAGCTTTTTGAAATGGTTCTTGGTAAACACTCTGGATCTCCCTGACGAGGACCCTGAAGACGAGGACCCTGAAGACCAACCCTAGGTAGACGAGGACCCCGAAGACAACGACCCTGAAGACGAGGACCCTGAAGACCACCCCGAAGAAGACGAGGACCCTGAAGACCACCCCGAAGAAGACGAGGACCTTGAAGACCACCCCGAAGAAGACGAGGACCCTGAAGACCACCCCGAAGATGAGGACCCCAAAGACGAGGACCCAGAAGACCAACCCGAAGAAGACGAGGACCCCGAAGATGAGGACCCCCGAAGACGACGACCCTGAAGACCACCCCGAAGAAGACCAAGAAGATGACCCTGAAGAAGTTGACCAAGAGGACAAAGAAGAGAAGACAAGCACCAAGATACAGAAGAACAAGAGACAGAAAACCAAGAAGCAGAAATACAAGAAGCTGCAGAACAAAAAGCGGAAGAACATTAAGCATAAGACTAAAAATCAGAGCAAAAGATAATATCTAAATTATAAGCAGAAGATGACTAAGCAGTATATGGGGGTGAGTCCGTTCCTCCTCGTGGTGCCCCTGGAAAAGACCTACTGCTGCAGGCCAAACTGAACGCGGACAAATCCTGTTGTAAATCTTTTGTGACGGGCAGAATGAAAGGTGTAATGTCCAATCTTTTATAGATAACAACTACAGGAATGCCTGTCACAAATAAGAATATGATGAAGAAGAAGAATATGAAGAAGATGAAGAAGTAGAATATGAAGAATGTAAAAAAAAAGAATAATACGAAGAAGGTGAAGAAGAAGAAGATGAAGAAGGTGAAGAAGAAGAGGATGAAAAAGATGCTGAGGATGATGGAGAAAGTGTGGGAGAAGTAAAAAAGAAGGTGAAGAGCATGGAAGTAGTGAAACATAAATATCTGACAAAATATAAAAATACTTAACATAGTCAATATTTCCGTAACTCAGAACGTCTTAAAAAAAATATTAATTCCTGCTATTCCATTTGATTGGGCTAAACCTCTATGCCTTTATTGTCTCCCCCACCTCCCCCAATACATTCTACATTATTCTTAGTTGTTTTCCTTCATGTAGAATTAACCTACAAGGAAAGAAAGGGTTTATTTTCATTCCGATATTTCTGTCCCATTTACTTGCATTGGTTTCCGGTATCGGAATCGGCGATATCCGATACTTTTTCGGTATCGGTCCGATCCAATCCGATCCGATATTTCCCGATATCGGAAGGTATCGCTCAACACTAATCTTGGAAGGACAGAAAAAACAACAAAAATTGTTTGAGTCTTTAAAGGGTTCAAAATAGCTAAAAAATACAGGTGATACATTTAGTACACAAAGTTTTCCCTTGTAGTTGCTCACCCTCCAACGTTTTGGCTATTATTTGCAAGATTTTAAAATTATAGTTTACCATTTAGGGTATGTGCACACGATGTGGAAATTCACGCCAAAATCCGCATGCGTTTTTTCCTCTCCCTGGCAGAAAAAACGCATTCGGAATTTACATGCATTTTTTCTGCCAGGGAGAAGCGTTTTAGCTTTTTTACATGCGTTTTAAGCATGCGTATTTTCAAGCACTTTTCCAAGCGATTTTGAGCATCACTTGGAAAAGGGCTTGACAAGTTGGTCACACAATATAAATCCATGCAACAGGCATGGATTTATATTGTGTGACCATAAAATAGTTAAAAAAAAGGAATTACAAAGTAAAAAATATTCATACTCACCTTCCGCCGGCCCCCGGTGTCCTCCCGGTGTCTTCCCGGCGACGATGCGCTCTCCTTGGCAGTCGCGTGACCATCAGCTGACTAAATGACATCACCGAAGGTCCTTGCAGACACCGCTGGGAGCCGAGGAGAGCGCATCGTCGCCAGGAGGACACCGGGGGCGCCAAAGAGGGGAGTATGATTATTTTTTTTATTTTTAACATTATAATTCTTTTTTAACTTGTAGGTACGATGGTACCTGGGTCGGATGAGAGTCTCCTCTTCTCCAGACCCGGGTACCATCCGCGCATTAAATCGCAGAAGATCTGCATGACTACATGTAGTCATGCGGATCTTATGCGGTCAAATGCAAGTCAATGGCAGCAATTTCGCAGCGGAATCGAGCTAGAATTGGTCTTGCTGCGGTTTTTGCCGCAATGCGAATCCGCTGCGAAAATTTCCGCATGATGTGCACAGCACATGCGGATTTGCATTGCAGTACATGGCAGACCTATTACAATCGATTTTAATGCGTTTTCGCGGCAAAAATCCACTGCAAAAAATGCATTAAATCCACATCGTGTGCACATAGCCTTAAAAGTCTAACTAGCGCAGTTATTGCATTGTCTGAACAGCCCAACATAGATAATAACTTTTTTGCTCCTTGAAGCTAATGAAATGACTAATCTGACTGATTGCATTCCATCTTTCTTGATGAAGACGTATTTCTATCAGCAGACAAATATCGGTGATTACACAAAGGAGAGCGCTACATATTAAAAAGAAGGACTTATCGGTGCTGCGTACACAACTGAGAGCTCAACTTCCTCTTGATATCAACATTAACTTGTCGGGGTAAATTAACAAAGTCGTGTGCAGTTCTATTAACACACAGAACACAAGTGAGGATTGGGAAAAGTGATTACATTGCCTAAATAACTTAGACATTTCTGTGAAATGCTTTCAGGGCTTTTTGCGTCTCTTAAGTAAATTAAAAGTCAAATGAAAGTAATTCCAAAATATTTACTTATACAACTTTAATGTGTTTACACGTTACTTATATAAACTTTAATTAGTGCTCGTAAGCAGAATGCTAAATTTACAGACTAAAATACAGCATTATTTAAGGATTAATCTAAAATCTAATTTTAACATCACAATAGGTAAGCAAGGGGCCACTTTACAGATATTTCCCTAATCAGTTTTGCTTTTGCACATTTTTGAAAAGCTAATATAAGACACAGTAAGGCCGTACCTGAATGCTGCTCACTGGCAGTTGAGTTGCACTTGTCAGAGAATTTAAGCAGAGACAATGAATGATTAGGATGGCTATTGAGTTGGTGCAGGTTATTCTGGATTGCCGGGTCTAAGGAGTCCCCCTTTTCTCCAAAAACACCTTTCCTGGTAAGATGTCTCCAAGACAGTTCCTAAAAGGTGGTCAAGCTACAGATGGCTCTTATCTTTGGTCAAACAGGTCAAGGTCAGTAATAGGAAGGCAGAGAGAAGTATAATGGTTAGTATAAAGAAATAGGGTTAGTTTCAACTTAGTGGTTTTAACAGATAATCAGTTTGAAGTGAGTGAAGGAAAGGCTGGTCAAATAGAGAAAAATCTATGTGTAGAGCATGGCACTCCTGGACAGCGGTTCACTAGTAGGGTTTTGCCCCTTAAAATATGATCAAAAGAACTTGGCACTCAGATGTGCAATCAAGTCAAATTTAACAATTGGCAGTCAAAACTAAATTTTATAATGTTTCATTCGTGAACTCTGACCTTGTTCAGATACACAGATTTCATAAGAGAGTGGCATGAGGAAAATGCACTAGTAGAAAGGAGGAAATACCGCTGTAGAGAGAGTGCTTTCTGCAATCTGAAGACGGTCAGAGTTCATGGCCAAAACATTATTTATTTTACTTGCTTATATAGCGCCATTAATTCCACAGTGCTTTACAGACACTATCTGCACTGTTCCCATCAGTATTTCTTTGGAGTGTGGGAAAAAAATAGAGTACCCAGAGGAAACCCACACAAACCCGGGGAGAACATACAAACTCCTTGCAGATGTTATCGTTGATGGGATTTGAACCACGGAACCCAAGGCTACAGTGCTAACCACTGAGCCACCATTCTCCATGTTTGAGTGACAAGTTCTTTTGATCAAACACAGACAAATGCCACAAAACTACAAGAACAAATGACCTGTTTGACCAAAGAACAAAAATGAGAGGCAACATACTACTAGGATTAAACGCCAAGCAAATATCTACAAGTGGAATGCTTTCCGTACATTAGCAGCAGTGTAGCCGACATAACTACAATTTCTTGTCCTCTGCTGGCCATTAGCAGTGGTGCGACAGAAACAATTAAAATTGGCCGTTCACTGATGACCAAAGATAATCATGATTGCTCGCCTTCTGCCTGATATCCACATCGGTGCCATTTCTTCAACCGATGGAATCTTCTCCTGAGGGTTAAATGCTAATGAGTAACTTGTATAACTGTACTATAGTTTATAATTTTCAACGTTTTTTTTAATGATCTCAAAGCAGGCAATGTGTAAAAATAGCTAAATAGTTTTTACCCACTCTGGCAAATCCCCCACTGCTCCGATGCCACAATTCTGATGATCTCACAAGTCTTTGCTGAAGTAATAACATTTGTACGTGACCACGGCAGTTAACAACTGGATGATTGTTAGTAATAGTAAGTTATAGTTGAATTTTAGTTCCTAGAATTTAGAATCTTAGAATTTAGAATGCTGGACATCCCTTTTAATACCAAAGGAAGCTGTGAATAAAATAAAATATGGAGGCTCTATGCGCTATAGTGCAATAACCAGGTCTTGATAAATCTTTACTCAGTTGAAATTTTGATTATCATTGAATCATAAAGCTCTTACAGTTTCTGGATATATCTAAGGGCTCAGGCATAATAATGTTTTACTGTACAGTTTTCAACAACGTTGAGATGTGCTGCGCCATAATACCGTACCCATAGACATCAATTGGACTGTACCTCTATATGCCTAGAGTGTGTACTACAGAGCTTTTCACCACGTAAAACATTTATACTAGGAGACAAGATTTCTGTAAGAAGGTTCTGTACAGTGATTCCATACAGTACATGTAGCTAAAGATGTCACTGGGACTCGATGTGCCCCAGTACATACCCAAAGGAGAATAAATGTGCGACATGAATGTGCCTGAACTAGTAGTTGTGTAACAGCTAAGGGACCAGAAGATGCATTTTACTTTGTGTTTTTCTTTCTTGAAGGTACCTCTTCCCTACAATACACACACACAGCTTTGGGACAGGTCCAGCTCCATTAATCATCTCACTATTTTGAATAACTTGGCAGAAAGAAGTTGTTTTGTAAAGGTGAAATAGGAAACTAGCAATTGAAACACACGTTACATGTTCGCCTGCATTCCTCAATTCCACCAATCTTTCCAAGCCTGTTCTCAGAACTCATTTTATAATTAAAGGTTAGGGGTAGAAAAATAATCCACGTTGGAGCATTTATTATTCTCCTGCATGTATTGTGGAGCTGTGTTGTGCACTTGTGTGATTGTTTTTTCCTTTCTGCATATCGTGTTTTTCTAAACCAGAATCATATGTTGATTATCGAACAATTAATTTAATTACACATTAAGGTTCACAACAACGCACCATTTACAGAGCGGAAATCCCCAACAATTGATCCTCTGTTTATAGCCATCGCATCACATTTCTGCAACGTGGTAATAACTCTAGAGATCGCATGTAAGGCCCACCTTAGTTTACTTCAGTGTTAGCATGGAACAAATTGTACCAGTGCAAGAAAAAAAAAATACATATCAGTGAAAAAAGCAAATCAAGAGTGTAGAAAATATTGAGTTGAGCATAATTGCATTGGCAGTGTAGTTTGTCATCCATATTTTTTTCAGTTAATTTGATGTGGACAAAAAGTCACAAAGCAACTCTTGGCATAATTGTTAAATCCTTGACCACTGAAAAAGTGAATTTAAAGCATACCTCTTGTTTAAGGTAACTTACAAGCTGTCAAGTGTGTACGTGAGGCAGAACACTAAATCTGGTGACTATATGATTTGTATCCGGCAGTTTCACTGCTGCATGATCTATTTCTAATCTTCATTTGTCTCTGAGCTAGTGGAAGGAATCTAGCTGCTGTGATGTCTCCAGCAAATAAGGAATTTCTGCTCTACTGTCTCTATATGGCATATGTTCAGAAAATGCAGCAGCGAAGAGGACATAATAAAGTTTAAGCGAATGAAGTACTTTGGCCCCTGTTCCTGCCGACACAACAGTACCCCCAACCACCAGCTGTGAATGAAACAGCAATACAACTTCATTCAACAATGCTTCATTCCCAAGATTACTAAAGGGAACCTGTCACCATGAAAATGCAGTCCAATCTGCAGGCACAATGTTATCGAGCAGGGGGACCCGAGTAGATTAATATATAGTTGTGTGAGAAAAGATTTAGATAACTTTTGTCTTCATCACTTAATCTTCTGCTCTTTCTGGGATTTTCAGTCCATTAAGCGGTCCTATCAGTGACTGAAAGATACAGTATACAGTGGGGAAAATAAGTACCGTATTTTTGGGACTATAAGACGCACAGGACCATAAGACGCACCTAGGTTTCAGGGGAGGAAGATAGAATAAAAGAGTTTAAGCAAAAAATGTGGTCATGATGCCCTGTTAAGGGGGAGGGGGTCTTCTGCTGACACTGTTATAGGGGTAATGTCCCCCAATTCTGTTAATATCCCCCATCCTGGTATATATGTCCCCCTCCTTCCTGTTATACGTGGTACTCATCCCCATCCTGATATGCATGGCACTCCAATCCACCATCCTGGTATGCATGGCACCCCAATTCTCCATCCTAGTATGCATGGCCCCCCTCATCCCTCTTTCTGGTATGTATGGCACCCTTCATCCTGGTATGTATGGCCCCCCTCACACCCATCCTGGTATGTATGGCACCTTCATCCCTCTTCCTGGTATGTATGGCACCTTCATTCCTCTTCCGGGTATCTATGGCCCCCTTCATCCCTGTATGTATGGCCCCTTTCATCCGTGTGTGTATGGCCCCCCTCATCCCTCAATGCATGGCCCCGACATCCCTGTATGTATGGCCCCCTTCATCATGGTATGTACTGTATGGCCCCCTTCATCCCTGTATGTATAGCCCCCCTCATGCCTCATCCCTGTATGTATGGCCCTCCCTCATCCTTGCATGCATGGCCCCCATCATCCCTCATCCCTGTATGTATGGCCCTCCCTCATCCTTACATGCATGGCCCCCCTCATCCCTCTTCCTGGTATGTATGGCCCCCTTCATCCTTCATCCCTGTATGTATGGCCCCCTCATCCTGGTATGTATGGCCCCCTTCATCCCTGTATGTATGGCCCCCCTCATCCCAGTATGAATGGCCCCCTTCTTCCCTGAATGTATGGCCCCCCTCATCCCAGTATGTATGGCCCCCTCATCCCTGTATGTATGGCCCCCTCATCCCTCAATGCATGGCCCCCTCATCCCTGTATATATGGCCCCCTTCATCACGGTATGTACCATATGGCCCCCTTCATCCCTGTATGTATAGCCCCCTCATGCCTCATCCCTGTATGTATGGCCCCCCTCATCCTTGTATGCATGGTCCTCCTCATCCCTCTTCCTGGTATGTATGACCCCCCTCATCCTGGTATGCTTGGCACCCCCTGATACCCCACACACTGCACTGAAAAAAAAATAAACAATCATACTCACCTTTTCTCTCCTCCAGTGCTGCGACCAGCTCTGTTGCCGACAGGGATCTCACTGTGTGAGCTGCGCATGGCGTAACTGCCATGCGCCCTCGCACAGTGAGATGCTGTGGCGGAATAGTCACTGCTCCCCACACCGGGACTGCGTGCGTGAGGAGCAGTGACTATTCATTCTCCCTAGCCACGCTGCAGCTACACTGTGCACGCTATTAGGGAGAATGAATGGTCACTGCTCCCCATGCACGCAGTCCCGGTGTGAGGAGCAGTGACTATTCCAGCACAGAGCGGAAAACAGCACTGGAGGAGAAAGGATGTGAGTATAATTGTTTCTTTTTTTTCTGTGCAGCGTGATGGGGATCAGGGTGTGCCAAGCATACCAGGATGAGGGGGGCATACATACAGGGATGAAGGGTGCCATACATACCAGGAAGATGGATGACGGGGGCCATACATACCGTGATGAGGGGGCCATACATACAGGGATGAAGGGTGCCTTACATATCAGGAGATGCGCTGCAGGCACCGTGTGCCGGCTATTAAGGAAAATTAATATTCACTGCTCCCCATGCCCATGGGTGTGAGGATCAGTGAATATTCATATTCTTTAGTAGCGGCCACAGTGTAGGCTGCAGCAGGCTGCTGCCTCCTGTGCCCCACTACTCTGCCGCTTCCCCCACCACCCACAGCCACAGTATTTATGTATATCGGACTATAAGACGCACCCCCACTTTCCTCCAAAATTTTGGAGGAAAAAAGTGCGTCTTATAGTCCAAAAAATACGGTATTTCACCCACTGCCAATTTTGTAAGTTTTCACACCTACAAAGAATGGAGAGGTCTGCAATTTTTATAATAGGTACACTTCAACTGTGAGAGACAGAATCTAAAAATAAAAACCATAAAATCACATTATATAATTTTGAAATAATTAAATTGCATTTTATTGCATGAAATAAGTATTTGATCACCCACCAACCAGCAAGAATTCTGACTTTCACAGACCTTTTAGTTTTTCTTTAAAAAGACCTCCTACTCTGCACTTAATACTTGTATTAATTGCACCTGTTTGAACTCATTGCCTGCATAAAAGAGACCTATCCAAATACTCAATTAAACACACTCCAACCTCTCCACCATGGCCAAGGCCAAAGAGCTGTCTAAGGACACCAGGGACAACATTTTAAACCTGCACAAGGCTGAGATGGGCTACAGAACAATAGGCAAGCAGCTTGGTGAGAAGGCAACAACTGTTGGCGCAATTATTAGAAAATGGAAGAAACACAAGATGACTGTCAATCTTCCTCGGTCTGGGGCTCTATGCAAGATCTCGCCTCGTGGCGTAAGGATGATTCTGAGAAAGGTCAGGAATCAGCCAAGAACTACACAGGAGGACTGGGTCAATAACATGGAGAGAGCTGGGACCACAGTCTAAAACATTACCGTTAGTAACACACTACACCGTCATGGATTATAATCTTCCAGAGCACGCAATGACCCCTTTGCTCATGCCAGCAAATGTCCATGCCCATTTGAAGTTCGCCAATGACCATCTGGATGACCCAGAGGAGGCATGGGTGAAGGTCATGTGTTCAGATGAGGCCAAAATAGAACTTTTTTGTATCAACTCCACTCGCCGTCTTTGGAGGAAGGTGAAGGATGAGTAGAACCCTGAGAACACTGACCCAAACATGAAGCATGGTGGGGGAAACATCATACTTTAGGGATGCTTTTCTAGGTCTTCCAGCATAACAATGACCCAAAACACACAGCCAGGGCAACTAAGGAGTGGCTCTGTAAGAAGCATTTCAAGGTCCCGGAATGGCCTTGCCAGTCTCCAAACCTGAACCCAATAGAAAATATTTGGAGGGAGCTGAAACTCAATTGTGCCCAGTGACAGCTTCGAAACCTGAAAGATCTGGAGAAGATCGGCATGGAGGAGTGGGCAAAAATCCCTGCTGCAGTGTGTACAAACTTGGTCAAGAGCTACAGGAAACATCTGACCTCTGTAATTACAAACAAAGATTTCTGTACCAAATATTAAATTCTGTTTTTCTATTGTATCAAATATTTATTTTGTGCAATAAAATGCAAATTAATTATGCAAAAATCATACAATGTGATTTTCTGGATTTTTTTAAAAAGATTCTGTCTCTCACAGTTGAAGTGTACCTAAAATAAAAATTACAGACCTCTCCATTCTTTGTAGGTGGGAAAACTTGCAAAATCGACAGTGTATCAAATACTTATTTTCCCCACTGTATCTGTGTGCAAACTTATACAAAGAAAGCTGTCAGTCAGTTATAGGACCGCCTACTGGACTGAAAATCCCAGAAAGAGCAAAGGAGTAAATAATGAAGACACAAATTTTCTGAATCTTTTCTCACAAAACTATATCTCACCCTGCTCAGCTTCCCCTGCTCTATGCCAAGGTGCCTGCAGATGGGACTGCATTCTCGTGGTGACAGGTTCCCATTAAGGTCTTGGCAGTTGGACTGCCACTGATCATGAAATGATGACATATCTTAGTTTTATGTGATCAACATGAAAAGAAAAAAACTTAAATTATAATTTGTATGCAAAAATTGATCTGACAATTCACCTTTTCTGCAACAGTTAATTTGGTACATGGCCAGCAGTCATTTCAATATTATTAAGTAGTGAAATATTTATTGACAGCTGACATTGTACTTTGTGAGGCCAGAATAATGAAACTGTATGCACAATTAAAGGGCTTATCCCTTATTCCCTAATACTCACCTACAGATCCCAATGTTTCTGCATCACAAAGCAAAAGTCTTCCAGTGTTTATTTTTTATTTATTTTACTCACTTATATAGCACCATTAAATCCACAGCGCTTTACAGACATTATTGGCACTATCCCCATTTAGGCTCACAATCTAGATTCCCTATCAGTATGTCTTTTGAGTGTGGGAGGAAAGAGGAGAACCCGGAGGAAACCCACACAGACACGGCGAGAACATACAAACTCCTTGCAGATATTGTCCTTGGTGGGATTTGATCCCAGGACCAAAGTGCTGCAAAGCAACAGTGATAACCACTGAGCCACCGTGCTGCCCCTTCTCTAGTATTCCTCTTTTGGCAAAATCGCTGAACAATGTTGCAGCTGGTGATTGGTTGCAGTGGTTACTAGTTCTCATAGACAGAAAAGTATGTATAGAGACTGTCTCTTACATTATTTTCTGGTTGTGCAGCCATGACTGCTGCAGCCAATTACTGGCTGTAATGGTTTATTTTTTTCTACACCATACTGTGGGCTTTGTAAGGAGATGGACATATTGCCACATTCTCTCTGCCACCAATGCTATAATGATATGTAATGTATAATGTGATAAGTGTTAATGATGTTCAATGTGAATTCTAATATGTGCTGTTAGTGATAGACTGTGTTGTGCCAGACAGTAGGGCAAGATAGAGTTAATGTTTGCCTAGCAATGTTTTGCACTGTACTGTGTGGAAGCTGCGCTTTGCTCAGCAACAGACAGTGAGTAGGGACCGTTAGAGTTAATGGTTGGGACTAGCCTAGAGTGGGAGGTGATGAGTTGAAGGGAAAGTGACTGTTTCCTGTCAGGAAGTTAAGATAGGGCCTGGATTGTACAGAGAAAGGACCTAAGGTCCAATATGAGCAGTGCTGCATTCTTGGGTGTCCAAAGTGAGCAGAAACCGAAAGGAAAGGGATAGCGAGAACCCTGGCAGAAGCAGCCAAGAGACATAGTGATTTTCCAGAGACGGGTTCTGGGACAGGATGCCTCCTAGCAGTATGGCCCAGAGTTTATAACTCCAAGAGGTAACTGGCCTAGACAGGACTGAGTACACGAGACAAATAAATTGTCCCAAGTGGGAGTTCCAGAGTGTACGCAATAGAGAAGATAAGGACCGGCCATACTGGCACCCTGAAGGGAAAGAAGACATGGAACCATGGGACAAGTAAAGGACTCTTGCTAAGCAGGACTCTACTGTCAAGCTGGGTTGTGGTAAAGTAGTGAGGAACCATGAATACAGAGTACAAATAAAGAGAGTAAAGAGGAAAGATAAAGATAGAGGACAAGCGGGTAAAGAGGAAGTAATCCATGTGCGGAAAATACTTTGATTTGTGAAGGAAACATTCATAAGACGCTGTACCCACTATTTCTTGTATATGTTTCCTATTAAGTTCCTGTTCAATAAAAAGTTTATTTTTGACTAGTGGTCTCCCTGGACTGAATAGTCCAGCACCTGGTCCTGGCAAACCTGCAACATTGGTTACATGCGGACTGCACAGCACAAGTCCACAGACCCAGCTAGAACCCCCACCTTCATGTAACAAGCCGGAATGCAATAGACGATTACATCGCCCATGGCTACCGCCCCAAGCCACGTTGCAGCTGCAAAAAAATGGGTTAAGATTATCTGCTGCTTCCCAGAAACTTCTTGATCCCTGAGGAACAGGATATCATCTATTTATTAACTCCCATTCACAATAGCTGCCAGAAAGTACCCTAATGTACTGGCTATTTACATAAAAATTGACGTAGGTATGCCTGCAACATGTCCACTCCAAGAAGTTTGAAAAATAAAATATAATCAGCTACAACATTAAAAATTAAACATTGGGGCAGAATTATTACTATTTTTGCCAGGTTATGAAGCCCCTACAACACTTCTGCTAACACATTCAGAAAAGTATTTATTTAAATTACAAGGTAGGCTAAAAAATTATAAACCCTACAAGACAATATATAAACCACCCCATAAAAAAAGCAGAAAAAGTTGTCTCTGTGGAAAAAAAAACTGCTTACAAAGACCATCAAACCCACAATGGGAACCACAGGATGGAAACTCCCATAATATAAAATTATGATGAATAAATATTATGGTAAATACCGCTGGACATAACAAGTTGGCAAACAGGGAAAACCTGAGCGCACATCCAAAATCGCTTCTTCATCAGGAGGTCATTCTGAAAAGTAGGCCAGACTTCACAATTGCACAGGATGGCACTCATTTTATTTTGTCTGCCAATTTTATGATTAGAAAAATGGTGCAAAGTAATACCGGGTATAATCTGCCACAGTTTTAACCCATTTAGTTTATTCTTCAACATGCCCTCATTTCATGAATATAAAATATACCACAGCGTGAGAATATGTCTCAATATTCCTTTTCATTACACTAATCTGCACCCATGAACAATGAAAACCAATGTAAAAATCATTAACACTTATGAAAGAGTTAAGCGGCAACTTGAAAATGTCTATACCCTTCTTTCTTCTCATGTTAAAATATGAACATTGCTTTTTTGAAAAGTTCTACCAATTCTTTTTGGGTAAAAAACAATCTTACTTGCTCAACTATCCACAAAATAAAGTTGTGCCATTCAGTGTTCTGCCACCAAATGATCCGTATACCAAACAAACAACATTTGTAATGCCATATTGCTGATCCATGCAATCCTCGAGAGAAGGATATGTTCTGTCTCCTGCATCCATCATTTTTTTGCTTCTAACCCATTCATCACAAAAAAGTGCAATACAGGCTCATATTTGGTGACACATATACAAGCCTTGAGAAAAAAATCACACCATTTGCTAAGTGCAACGACTGAAACAAAGTATCAGTGCTGATAAATGTCAAGGGCTTGGTGTGCAGGTACTTTCCATGATCCTGGCTAAGTCTGTAATTTATTTTCTAAACTATTATATTTTACCATAACAACATAATTCTGATGTAAAGAATCTGCTTCATATTTACTAGGGCGACATCCAGACTTGTTATTTCACTACAAAATATGCTGTGATACGGCTGCCCGCAGAAATGAACTAAATAGCTTGAAAATTTCTTCAACATCTCACTAGAAAAGGGAGTCTCTCACTGAAGATCCTTTTTAATCGTTAAATGCTGGAATTTCTAAGACATTTTAAAAGGTAGAGAAATGTGCAGCATAATTTTTTCCTCCATTAAGGATCATAAAAAAAAAATCTTTAAGAAATCCCTTGAAATTGCTTTGCTATACTATACAGATAAAGCAAGTTTTTACAAAAAGTCTTGGTGTTCACCTTATTTAGCTGGGCTGATAAAGAATTAGGGCTCATAGGAATGATCATCCCCGATTACTGACCTGTTTAAATCTGCTGCAATTATCTGATGATTGAGCAAAATGTTGTCTGGTGTAATGATTTTTAAAGGTGAATTTTCATATTGGAATGTTAACTCCTATCCATGTGATATGGGATTATTTTTAAATCGCTGAGAGTTCGACCATCAGAGATCCCGAGAACCGGGGTTCTGGATGGAACAGAGGTCGGTCATGTGCAGTGCTGAAAACCAAAAAAGCGATGTGCTCAGTACTCTTCTGCGCTCCCATAAGGAGTCAGTGGAGGAGTAGTGCATATAATCGACCTCCATTCCATTCAGCTGTGCCTCTGCAGATTCTCCGGTTCACTTGGGGCCATGGCGGTCAGATCCCCAGAGACAGAAAAAGTTATCCCCTTAAGAATACCCCTTCTAAATTATTGTTATTGGCAGCACATTGTCCAGGGTAAACAAGGCATGTGCTACCAATAACATGATATTCTATGTCACAGAACTATTTTAGCGATAATTCTATGTGCAAAAAAAGTTTGATGGCCAGTATAAATGGGACCAGTAAACGATTGCTTATATCCTTGCATATAGCCAATGGGCAGTCCTTTAAAGCAACACTCCAGCAGGGATTTTTATTTTTATTTCAGCGCTGGAGTGGTGCTACTAATCTAAGTTCCCTGACCCCGGTCTTATACTTACCTGCCGCTGTCTTCAGCTCTTCCCAGTGCCACTCTGGTACACAGTCATCTTGTGACCACAACTTCTAACTGACCAGACGTCAGAGGTAATGGTCACAAGCTTTCGGTCTAAGTCGATGAGAGCCTCATTATGGCCTCGTTCTGGCTCTCATAGACTTACATTGAGTGGTGATTTCCGGATCACCAAGCAAATACTGTGGTGACCTAGCAGGTCACAAACCACTGAAGACCAACAAGTGCTGCGCCGATAAAAGATAAAAGACTGGTATGTATGAGACTAGGGTCAGAGAACTTAGATTAGTAGCACCACTCTAGTGCTTCAATAAGAAAAAGTAGTGCTTTAAAGGTCACGACGGGCTGATGTAAATGGACTATTGATGATAACATAATGTCAGTTCAGCCAACAACTATCACTCTTGACTGCCCCATACATACATCCAACTCTGCATAGCATTTATGTATTTTTGGTGGGAGGTGGGAAATGGGGAGAGAATATCAGACAGACACAATGTTACCTGCAAATAAAAGAATTGGATGATCCTTTCTAGCCTTGTCAGATTTTTTCCCATACATATTAAATGGTCAGCCAGTTTGGGTTTTGTGTTGGGTTCGGCCAACTTTAATCAGATGTCTATGGGAGCTTTCAGAAAGACACTGCAGTAAGGACTGAGAAACTGGGTTACTAGATAGAAGTAAGCAGGTGATGAACAACCCTCAGCTGATGTCCACTCATTGGCATTGACAACACCTCACCATGACGGTGTCACTTGTAAACATCTCTCAGCTGTTATCCTAGTACTGTTTGTTATATCAGGTGCATTTATCTGTGAAGGTATAGAGCCAAATTCACACCAAAACATGGTGCTATGTTAAACTATCTTTAAATAACTTCTAAGGACAATTTTCATTTTATAATTACTGCCACCCTGATTGAAATTAAACTCGGATGAAAAAATGTGTGTCAGCAGACAAGCCCTATTGAAGCATGTAAGTGAATTGATTTGGATTGTCAGCAAAAGGATGGATGGACTTATAATGTAAAACTCTGATCATTAATGGTAGTGTCATAATGTATGCATATTCAATTACTATTAATGATGGCAATAAGAACTCATTATATGCTTTATATTCATCATATAATATATAAATATTTAGGTAGCGCTTTTGTGAATATCCGAGCCTTATTGCATATATTCATTGACATAGTGCACTATGAATACACTGTTTCCAGAAATTATTTAATGAGACATACTGCTATTATTTCCTTCATTGTAAAACACAATTTTGTTTGGATAAGTCTCAAACAGGACGTCACAGGAGGCTAGGGCTGCTCTCACTCACTTACTATCATTACTATCATTACTTACTATGGTTTCTTGCATCTCTGCCCCCTCTGTAGATATCCTGGATTCATGGTGATAGAATCTATGGGAGATGTGAACCCAATCGAGATGGTTTGGGGTGAGCTGGACCGCAGAGTGAAGGCAAAAGGGCCAACAAGTGCTAAGCATCTCTGGGAACTCCTTCAAGATTGTTGGAAGACCATTTCCGGTGACTACCTCTTGAAGCTCATCAAGAGAATGCCAAGAGTGTGCAAAGCAGTCATCAAAGCAAAAGGTGGCTACTTTGAAGAACCTAGAATATAAGACATATTTTCAGTTGTTTCACACTTTTTTTGTTAGCTATATAATTCCACATGTATTAATTCATAGTTTTGATGCCTTCAGTGTGAATGTACAATTTTTATAGTCATGAAAATACAGAAAAATCTTTAAATGAGGTGTGTCCAAACTTTTGGTCTGTACTGTATATTGTGCAGTTTCTGCAGCTAGCACCTGTTCACACTCAGGATGTGCTGGTCAAGAGGAGCAGCTATCAGGGAAAACTAGAGTTTGGCCAACAGTCTTCTAATGTGTGGCTAACCTTAAATGGGTGTTCCCTTCTTCAAGATCCTATCTTAATATGTATTAGGTGTAATAATAATATTAGCAAATACCTCCAATTAGAGTAGTATAGTTCTTCTGATTCACTATGTGCAGGCCATTGCAGTAGCTTAGGTATCCATGGTTACGACCACTCATATAGTGACAGTTAGTTGTTAGTGGTCGTAACTATGGATACCTAAGCTACCGTAAGCGATATAGCGAAACAGAAGAACTATGCTACATTTGTAATTGGAGGCATTTGTTATTATTATTATTATTATTATTATTATTACACCTACTACATATTGGGATAGGATCTTGAAGATGGGAATACCCCTTCAAGTTATAGCCAGATGCAGCAGCACTGACGTCTCCACTATGCTGGCACTATGCTGTTTTGAGGCTGATGTCTATATGGACATATGACTTTGCCAGGAATCAGCTTTTTAATTTGCAAAACCTCGATGCTATTACTGCCCCCATTTAGTAAGCACTTTAGTTACTGCTACAACTGAATGTCAGCATAACTTTCAGATGAAGACCTTGGGGGTCGCAAGGTCTATTTAGTTCTGTCCAAGCAAGCCTGCAATTTAGGAAACCTTATTGTATTGTATCACATTTCCATAGTGCAATACTTAAGCGCCACACAAGACATATTAGGGCTTAGTTTAGTAAAGAGAAATAATAGGGCACCATAGAGATGTGAGGGGCTGTACTGTGCATCACATGGCTCAGATCTAAAAATAATTAAAGCGGTATTTACTTATTAATAGAGGGGACTGTGCATAACTTACATTTATTTAGACATTTCAAATTTTTTTTTATGTATGTACAAGTAAAAGTTCAGCGTAATAAATCAGACATATCTATGCAAAGTTAAAACATGGAGTCATCTCATTCACTGGAGTGCTATACCCCTATTAAGCCTTCGGGTGACACTGTTGCCACTGATGTCTATGTGGAGACTTGACTGGTCTGTCTGGCCATCCCCTTCCCCCACATTACTTAAAGAAGGCTTCCTGGTTATAAGGCTAAACCATACTTGGATGCCTTTAAGCAGTTTATTTGGAAACATATCTACATACTGTATAAATAACAGACAGGACATTGGAAAGGGATAGATGATTAGTTTCTCTCCATTTAATAACTGGCTGTTTATCTTTTTTTAAATTTATGTTATAGGCTAAAGGTATTAATATAATTTCTATGCTCAGATTTAATCTGTATAGATTTACATCATATATTCCATATTTTCAGTAGTCATACATGATTCACTAAAATTATGCACTAAAGATGTATATGTCATATTTCTATGTGAAATAGAAACTTAAAGGAAAAACGACTTTCATCAGCCTAACTTATGAATAAACCAAAGCATTTCTTGGGCCAAGAAAGTTATGTAGTCAGATAACAACAAGCTATGAACTATTTCTGCATCGTTTCTTCACAATGTGTAAGGTCTCATACACATACAAAGCTGGAGCCTGCACGATACACTATCAGAAAGGAACACGTCAGCGCTTTTTCTGCCACATTGCATATGAAATAATAGGATTCATAATAAGTATAGTGTGTCCTTAAAGGGTAACGATTGAGCAAGGTCCTCTTCAGGTTTAGACGTATGACAGCGTATTTTACATCACTCAGGGGCCCTTGCGATTGGTGACTTCTATTATCCTATGTGATTGATTTTTTATAACATGGGTCATTTCCTGCTCTTAAGTACATTCATTTCCATTGGCTAAGATAACAGGCTCAAAGGTTATATATAAGCGGCTTGTATGGCCGGCCGGCCGGCCGCCATTGTCCCATCCCCTGATGAAGCCGCATCTGCGGTGAAACATGTTGGGGGAACATGTGCTCTACATAGTCTTTCTAAAGTAGTTTTTTTTCTCGCAATGTTTTCGTTGAGGTTTTTTAAAAGCTATTTTTTTTAAATGGGTATGGTGTTTTTCATCCCCCCACCTACCACCCCTGGCAATTTACTGTATTGTCACTTTGTGAGGAAAGCTTCACTAACAGAAACTGGTCAAGCTCTTCACGTGAGAATCCATCAGCGAGCTCCTTGGGACAGTCTAACAGGAGAGTTAGTAACTCTTTAATGTGTCTTTTTCTAAGCTCCTCTGAGCTTTCCTCACAAACTGACCAGCCATTCTGCTGGTGGAGAAGCATGTGACCAGACCTGTCCATCAGTCTCCTCCAGTTGTAAAACCTTTCGTACTGAAGAGCTGCTTTTCTATTGGAGGAGACTAATCATCAGGTCACAAGCTCCTTTTTTTGATGAGTTCAAAAAATTAGTTTTTCAAACAAAAACCACATCAGAAAATCTAGGTCATGTTCACACATTGAGTAGTTGGTGAGTTTTTTACCTCAGTATTTGTAAGCCAAAACAAGGAGTGGAAAAATAATAGAAAAAGTATACATTTTTTTACTCACTCCACTCAGGCATTTTCCTGAAGCGGCTTCGCCTGAGAAAACTCAGCTGCAACGCAGGTGTCTAAATGACGTATGCACATACCCTTGAAGCCCATACCTTTTTTTTAAGAGCCTTTTGAGTGGACCATAGCTACGAGTAGTTTGGAAAGGTTTCCATCAGGCTCTCATTCAAAGGGCTCATACTCACTTGCGAGTAGAACGGACGAGTGCAATCCGATAAAACATCGGATTGCACTCGGACCAATGTTAATTAATGAGTGATATCTCATCTGCGATTTTTTTTCTCAGCTGAAATTGGGCTGAGAAAAAAAATCGCAGCATGCTGCGTATTGCTGCCTATCTCGGATGAGACTCACCAATGCAAGTCAATGGGTGCGTGAAAAAAATGGCATGCACTTGGACAGAATAGATCTACACACATAGATTAGATAGATAGAAAGATGTCAGTCACATATATAATCAGTACAGTGACTGTGTTGGTTACTGTACCTGTCATTTATTGTTAAATGAAAGAATTTTTTTTTAAAAAAATGGCATGGAGTCCCACGTAATTTTATAATCTAGCAGAGGTGAAGCAGACAGCTAGGGCAGATGTTTATAGCCTGGGAAGGGGGTTAAACCCATGGAGCTTCCCAGGCTACTAATATCAGCCCCCAGCTGAATACTTAGCCTTTACTGGCCATTAAAATTGGGGACCCCCCCAAAAAATGACGTGGGGTCGCCCTATTTTAACACCTAGCAAAGGCTATGCAGACAGCTGGGGGCTGATATTAATAGCCTAGGAAGGGGCCATGAATACTGGCCCCCTCCGAGGCTAGAAACACCAGCCTTTGCTAGCTGTTAAAATACTTGACACCCAAAGAAATTAACTAAATGTTTTCCAAGTCTTTCTGAGGAGGATTTTACATTAGATTCACTCAAAAAAACACAGAGAGAACAAAGCCTGAGGGTACGTGCACACAATGTTTTTTCAGACAGATTTCGCCTAGAACCTGCCTGTAAAAGTGCTAAAGAAATGTTACAAAGAATGAGCATAATACACAGAAATGTAATAATGACTGAACATATGTTGTGTCTTTTGTCACTTCTATTAACCACTTCAGACTTTGAAAAGTACAGAACATGCGCTAACAAAGATGCTTCAGGAAAAACACTGCCTGCGTATTCCTGAAGCATCTTTGTCTTGGAAAACTTGGCCGGTACGTCTGCATCTAAAAGACACCGTGTGCATATACTCTAAGGCTATGTTCCTACAATGAGGTTTTGGGGAGTTTTTGATGCTACACAATTTCTGTACCATTTTTGCACCTATTATTTAACCCCTTCACGACCTTGGGATTTTCTGTTTCTGCATTTTCGAATATTGCTCGCTTTCTTTCCAGATCCATGACGTTTATATTTTTCCATCAATATGGCCGTGTGAGGGCTTGTTTTTTGTGGGACGAGTTGTACTTTTTAACGTCACCATTCATTTTACCATATAGTGTACTGGAAAATGGGGAAAAAAATCCAAGTGCGGTGCAGTTCCTTAAAAAAAAAATGTTCTTACCATGTTCACTAAATGCTAAAAATGCTAAAAGTGACCTGCCAATAGGATTCCCCAAGTCTTTACGAGTTCACAGATATCAAACATGTATAGGTTAGTTTTTATTTAAGTGGTGAAAAAAAATCCATAGTTTGTAAAAAAAAAAACATTAAAGCAAAATGCTAGTATTGATTAATCGGAGCTTAGGTCTTTCCTTTATTTTTCCCATTTTGTTTAGATCCACTCACAGTTTTGGATCAAAAAGAATCTTAAAGGGCCACTGTCAGAACAGAATGACTGTTCAAACTAAGTCCCACCGCTCGGTGCTTCATGGCGGCCATACCTTCCTACCTGCTTGTTTCCCTCAATCTCCACCCCCTCCTCATTTGATTGACAGCTCTGGCTTCATGGAGCCAGAGAAGGGAGGAGATAGATGGAAACCAAGCAGGTGGGAAGGTGTAGTTAAATGATTGGCCCCACCATGAAGCACCGAGCCGCCAGACTGTATTTAAATGGTAATTTCATGCTGACAGAGGCCGATTAAAGCTAACTTCACACGAACGTATAAAAAAATTGTCCAATTTTTCACCTGTAAGTGGCATCTGTTTTTATATCGGTAGCGATCAAAATTGTTAAAGAACTGCAATGTATACACAAAATGCTGTGGCTCCGTATAAGATTTGATTTTTTTTGTACACCCATAGACATGAAAAAAATGAGTCTTATCCGAAAGATGAAAGAGAATAGTGCAGGCTGCAATGGTTATTTTTTCACAAGGACATTTAGTCTATGTAAAAAAAAAAAAAAATCATCTGAACTGCCCTATTGAATACCATTGGTCCGTGTGCTGTCAGTTTTTTTCAACAGACGGAACTCGAACCAAAAAAACGGTAATGTGAACAGAGTCTAAAGTGGTATCTACAACTCGCAACTGCGGCCATTAAATGACGGCTGATCAGCTATATACTCGTACAGTCTGAATAGTGATGGTTAACACAGGACAATGTGCTTCTAATAACTATTATTTTAAACTAAGCAATCACCCGACAAACGAGCGTTTTCCTTGTTTGTTAGGTGATTGCCGACATGTTTCCACAAGAATTCTAAGAAATGCCCGTTCCTGATTATTGTTTTGTCTAAATGAGCCTTTATAAAACTGCATGTGTGATCAGCCCAACAGAACCATTTTTCTTCATAGGTGTAGATGAAGTTTTTATTGCTAAGCGCTGATCGATGTTATGATGGAATAAGTTACTGTACTGTATCATCGTATAAATAAGAAAGTTGAAACCTAAAATGAGATTATAGAAGAGAAAATGAATGTGTATGCCAGACCAGAACCTGCAAACTGACTCCGCCAGTCCGATGATATCAGGAGGAAACAAAGCTGTTTACTCAATTAAATGAGCATTACTGATAAAGTAGTGAGGGTCCACTTGTGCCCATCTGGGCTCTTTTATGTGTTTCAGGAGAGCTTTATCTCCATACATTCCTACCCCCCACCCTCACCCTCCTCACACAGGGTCACACTCCCAAATACACCGCCACATGTAATTCAATTACAAGGATTTACATCTGGGCATTTCCTGCTGCCAACTAATCACTGCTGACATATGTCAGAAGAATTGGTGGAACGTCTATGCAGTAAATATAATACACGTTATCTACAGATTTATGTAGGTATTGTTACGTAATATAGTCTATTAGTGACTGGGGTCGTATTTCAGAATCCACATTATGATGGATTCCTAGGACAAAGAGTTTGGGCAGGGTGTATAAAACTTTGTATACTGCTCTGGAAGACAAAGTCTTACAATTCAACCAAGTTGTGTGGAATCATCAATGTATTGTCTTTCATTCACATGTAAAAGAAGGGCAATGAACAGGCATCTTCCGGCAGTGAAAGGGTTAGCAAGTGCTCAGGAAGTATCTTTAGCTGCATTTCCGAAAGGGGTGGGGTAGAGTGATCTCAACCTCCATGTTAATGGCTCTTCAGCTTGGAATGTATTCCCCCCCATGCTCTCATCAGGAGTGTGAGAACTAATACTCACAAGCTCTCCCTAGTGGCAAAACAAAGAGGCGCAGCGGCGCAGGAGAACTTCCATTGACACTTGGGGAGGAAAGGAGGTCGTGTATTAAACCTCACACCATTTCCTCCTCTTTCTGCTGGGGGCCTTTGTTATGTTACATGAATGACAGTGATGGGTAACCTAAATCTGGTTCTGGGCTGCTGAGAGCGGTAAATGCTAACAGTTACATTTGGGAGCCGGATGCATTATTTTTCATTGTGTGCAGATTATATGTCTAGTCATTGCCAATGTCCAGATTGTGTGGTTTTATATCAAGATATTTTCATGTAAAAGGATGATCCAGATTGGACAAAAAATAACTCATTTTTAGGAAAAGACTTTTCTGGGAAACTGCAGGAAGAAACATTGTGTTAGGTGTCTGCAGAGCCTGTGTATCAGCCCAGGACTATGGCCCCATGTTCTGGCCCGGGACTATGGCCTCATGTTCTGGCCTGGGACTATGGCCCCATGTTCTGGCCCGGGACTATGGCCCCATGTTCTGTATATTCTCTTTTTGAATTAAATCTTCTATGTGGTTCACATCTGTAATTAAGGCTCCGGATGATATACTCAGAGTTATTTGACGCCGATCTTTACAGCAGAAATATCAAAGTAAAAAAAAACTCCAAAATCCTAAGAGCAGGGCAGTAGTCCTAGGGTTATGTTCTGAGGGGTTTATGAGCATTGTGAAATAGATTCTCTTTCAAAATCCACTTTGATTACTCTAAGAAAAAGATTCATGTCAATCAGGAAAACATTTCAATTGTGCTCATGAAGATGCTTCCCTCCCCTGTGATAAAGCAAGCAACATATCAATTCGTGAGGAGCTTCTCATATTATAGGATCTGTTCACACAGGAGTTTCACAAGGGTTTTGAAGCCAATTTGCTCCAATATCCACATCATGACTATTTGAAGTGGATTTTGGACTAGATTCACTTTAAAATCCAAATAAAACTTGTATGAATATAGCCTCCAGAAATGTAACCCTAGCATTAAGGATAAGTTCCCATGATGAGTTTCCGACACTACATATTTTTGCTGCGCCAAAAATGCAGCATCTTAGGCTATGTTCACACACTGCATTTTTGCATATTTTTAATGCTAATTTTAAGCTGCATTTAAGCTGCTTACAAAAAGCAGGTTTTACTTAGTTTTTGCTGCATTTTTTGACTGCGTTTTTTTGTTAAATCTGATTCAACTTCATCAGGTTTTGGCACCAATGCACGGCAAAACTTCATGCAGGTTTTTGCACTATCTATTGCTTTCAATGGGGGAAAAAGGCTGCAAGTGACATGCCGCATTTTGAAAAAACGCAGCTCTTTGACAAAACAGTTAGGAAAAAAAAGTCGTGTGCATGAGATTTCGGCAATCTCATAGACTTTGCTGGTACCGTGAAACACAGCTGAAAATTTGGTAAAAAAAGCTGAAAAAACACAACGTGTGAACATAGCCTTACAATTCCAGGGAAGTGGACAGGATTTATAGAAAGCTCATGCCCAGTGATGTTTTATTTTCTTTTTTTTTACATTATGTAAACTGACGTGTTTGAAACTCGCAACATGTCACTGTCTTGCGCGTACGCTGAGTTTAATGCATGGCTTTTACCATAGAATTGCATTAGTTGAGGAAAATCTGCAGGTAAAAAACGCATATGCTTTTTAGTGCATTTCTGCATCAGAAACACAGAAACACATTAACAATGCATGTAATCCGCACATGACTATCAATAATGTTTAGTCAAAGACTAAAATCAAGAATTTTCAAAAGCCAAGCAGCGTTATTTAAAACATAACATTAAAAAAGAGACATAAACTGCAGCATCAAAAATGGGATTCAACTGCATGTAAAAGAACTGTACTCAAAAATGCAATGGAAAAAAACACAAGAATCCTAATTTATGTGCACACGTGAAGTATTTGCTGCAGACACTTTTGCATTGAAATCATGTCTCTTGGCAGGAAAAACAATGCATAAAAAACACATGGTTTTTATGCGTTTATTCCCAGCCATTAGAATGGGTGAAAACGCTAAAAGAATTAACATGCTGAAAATTTTAAACTGCTTCAAACCTGCAAAAGAAAAAATAAGAAACATGTGCACGAGATTTCAGGAATCTTAATCACTTTGCTGCTACTAGGAAATGCTTCAGTTTTTGTGAGAAAACGGTGGAAAAAAATGTAGCAAACACTTAACATGTTTAAAATTTAAGCAGCAAATTTATTCTTTATCCAGCCTCTCTTTTTTTCTTCTTAAACACAGTTTTTTTGAATTTTCTTTCTCGTGTCACCATTGAGTCTACCAAGAACCTTGTGTCCACCTAATGAGGTCTTGAAAAAGTATATCCGAACAATGTAGATTATCGGAGCGGGTTTTCTAATCAAAATATTGATGGTCTAGTCTCTAGTGGCTGTTTTAGGTATTGCAAGCTTGTCACTTTGCACGGGACACCATTGCCGTACCCTGAGTGGACGGCGTGCAGACACAGCACAGTGAAGAGGCTTTAGCACTTGTACAATTGCAACTGTTTAAATAGCTGATGGTGACCCCCACTGGGCTAATATTGGTTGCCTGTCCTAATAATGCATCATCAATATTTTGATTCCCTTTGAAACCAGGGTGATAAGGAGGTACCATATAGCCTTGTGTGCCATATCACAGCATGAATCATCCTGCAGCTGTATGGGTATATGACAAGATGTTTTCTAAAGAACAGACTACATAGCTACACAGCAGTGGCAGCTGGCAAGTTTGTTATTGTCACAAGGTCACTTGTGACTTCTCCATAAGGAATAATAAAATGATACCTTGTATTCTCTAGCGCATAAATACCAGCGACCAGCAGACATCGCTGGGGAAACAACTGTCAGGAAAGGTGATAAATATAGTGCTCGGTGTAAACATAATTTTAAAGCAATTTTGCCAAAACCTTGTACAATTGTATTGATAACTTGTCCTTTTAGAGCTGTAAACTGGTAACATAGGGACAGATTAATAACAAAATATAATGTACTGGCTGGTACTATTACTATTCACCTGGCAGAGCTGTGTGTACTAAGGACCAGCGTTCAGGGCGGCCAGAAACAACATAATAAAATGTATATTGTACTAATATATATTAGTGCTATTCCTCCATTCAGTGCGGTGTGGGCTGGTGACAGGATGGCCCAATAACAATATATAATGTACATGTAGTACTGTTCCTCCTGGCATAGCTGACCGACATTCCTCCCCCTTCTTTTAATCACCAACCCTTTGGGATCACAGTTGCCCTTTACTTAAATAAAACACACAGAACACAACCAGAACTTGGCATAGAAGGCCACAGTGTTTATTTGGGGTTACCCAAATATTCCAATTAATTAAAACACATTTTGTTATTATTATCAATTAAACATTTAACAAATAATCAGTCTCAATCTTTACAATACCTTAAAAATCCTGTCCACTCAACATTAGCTGGGCAACCGCCTCAACTAAACACAGCTACAATATTAAAAATTAAAAACCAGGGGCATGTGGGTGGGGAGATGCTTCAACGTAGAGATCTTCAGTCAGAAAGCTCTGGGACCGGGATGCCAGGGATTAAATAGGGACCTGCTTCCCACCTAAATTAATACCTGCCAATCACAGGCTTGTTGCTAAAAACTGCCACGACACATGACCCATTTGAGGAGCATACTAGAAGGTTAGTACCACCTGAGCATGGGAAAAAAAGGGGGGCAAGAGGAGAGGAAGATGAGGAGAATTGAGGCGGAATGTACCGAAATAAAAACAAAAAAAAATTCATTAAAACTAATGGGGCAACGTGATCCCAAATGCCCCTCCTGATGATTTATTACAGGGGCTCGCATTCTTTTCCTAGTGGCTAAATTAGCTAGTAAATAACCGCGCATACACACATTAGCCTTCTATGGGGAGAGTCTTCCACAGCATTTTATTATTTTCAACTGTTATCTTTTTTGAGCAATAGGATTGTTGCCCATGGCCGAGGTAGGGGATGAGATGCACATGCTTAACCACCATTTCCAAAACCATTGCCTTGAGGAGAGTACTGTATATGCATGTATACCACACTGCAATCACCATCTAGTAAAAATAATGTCTGCTCAATACTATTCTACAGGCCTGACAAGAAAGTGGAAACTGCCTTAAATAAATGGATCTGAGCTCATAGAAGGCGTTGTACTACCTCTCCTTGTCAGCAAAGTCCTCTCACAGTTTGTGATATGTCCCAATCCCACAATGGGCCGATTTACGCTGGCTGACTTGTCCAGGGTGTGGTATCAAAGCCTATTAGGTATAAGTTCATGAGACTCCACTGCTCAAAATGGATACCAGAATAAATGGATAATGCCGGTAGCCTCTATGATCGGCGTCTTGTGAGCTCGTACATTATGGACTTTGTTTAAAAGCCCATATAAATGGCCACATTGAGGGTGATTATGAAGATTTATTACCAATGCAATTTTTTATTATATATACAACGTTGCTATGAAGTAAAAAGAATTTATCTACCGCATAATGGGATTTTTTTTTTTCTTCAAGTTGACTATCCTCCTTGCCTGCCATCTCCATGGTTCCAGTGTCTTGAACACCCCGCCATGGCATGCTCAGAATTATCTCTGACTACATAAGAAATAATTCTGGGATCAAAACCGCTAAATCTCTCAATATTAATTTTCATGGTTCCAAGTCACATAACACAAATAATTCCCTCCAAAATGTACAACTAAAACAGAGGGTACTTGGACCATCCTCCTAATTCAAATTATTTCGGGAAGTTTTAGTTCCTATCACAGGTCTCCGATTCCTTGCCAATGGATATCGGCTGCCTTGAATCTGAGGCGTTTACCACCTGGACAACATTCAATATGTTGGGCCGCCCAAGATACATATGAGTGTCCTACCACCCATAAGGCTCGCATGCCTGTAAAAGAGAGAGTAGAGATGAAGTAATTCTGGGTGCAAATATCCTGCATAGCATTATGACTGCCAATACACAATGCACATCAAACCAGACGCGGGCAGACCCATCCTGACAGCTTCTGTAGCAGCGCCAATCCAAAATAAATATGTACCATATTCCTTCAGATTGGCCCTCACTGACTCTAAACACTTGCTGAGGACTGAAGAAAAAAATTATCTAGTAAGGGGGAACCATCCACATGCATCAGAAACCTGGAATGGCCACAATGGCCCTGGAAAAATTAAGAAACCAACCACAATTGACAGATTCTGGCTTGAACCAACTTTAATTAAATGAACACCCAGTTTCCAAATTGGTCCATTTTATCTTTGTACCAGTATCCTAACTCAGTTGTTTCCCAGGTTACACAACCCCAAACATCAGAACACCTCTCCCCCTTCAGTCTTTTTTTATAAATGTACCAACTTCCCCACTTTAAATACTCCAACGAGTTCCAGGTCACAAGCCGTGCAAAATATTTTATTTATTGCCACTCGCATGGGAATCCCTTTAGCACTGACACTTTAACATTGCTGTTTTCCCTGGGTTCCCATTTTTCATTATTTATTTTCAGGATAATGAAGTGATGCCTATGAAGTCTATGTATTTATTTATTTTTTGGGGGGTTCATGTGTTGTCACTACTGGTTTCTTTCCGCATGATATCTACAGTAATCCCCATCTACATGTTTTTTAATGTTTTAAGATCTTGTCCTTTTTTTGTCATTCAATAAAGATTATCTATGTTTACATATGAGTATTAGGGGTCTCTTCTTCTCTTTTGGAGTTTTGTTGGAGCTTGACTCCCTATTACCTTTAGGGCCTTGTTAGTTGTTTATAGCATGCCGCCTGCAGATTGGACTCCATTTTATGGTTACAGCCACTGAATTCCTAACCAGAGAGCTCAGTTCCCGTCACCAACTCCCATAGTTCAGGCATAGAGCTCCGATCAAGTCAGCTGCTGGCAAGGTTCTCCAGAATTCTTGAAATTTAAATCGAGATAAACAGTCAGCAATACTATTTTTTTTTCAAGAACATGACGGGACCTGAACCAAATGTTATGCTCCAAGCAACTCAAGACCAAGCGGTACAGTATTCTAAGAACTGGGAGGAAAGCTGATTAGAGATGGGTTATGCAATGAACCACACTTATATTGTCAGACCGAAAACAAACGCACTTGTTCCCCAAATGATGCCCCCAAATCTCCACTGCTTCTACTACCGGGATTATTTCCAACAAAGTGAGGTTCCTACACAGTCCTCAGTATCGCCAGACCTTCAGCCACTGCTGCACGCAGTAATGGAGAAAAAGGTTGAACTTGATGGACCTAGGTCTTTATTCAACCTACGTTACTATGTTACTATGTTACATCCCCAGGACTGCTCCAAAACCTGTGGACCCCACCACATCTGTACACATGAGCCACCATGTAGTGGAATGTATTCAACATGAATCAGCAGTGACCCCCTCTCAACCGGGTCCACAAATAGGAAATAATCAAGATAATGTAATACTGTAGACAGGACAGCCTCGCAAAGCGCCACCCGCCAAAGAAGGAACTAAACATAAAAATGTCCTGAAATAAAGCATCCCATGGACAGGCACATAACATAATAGTGGCATTCATCAATCACGCAGTAAATGGATGTACCGATAATCGTTTAAAAGCTGATTCAATGTCAGATTTTTCTAGCAGCAATCCCAGGCCACAGGCTCAAACTAACATTACCGCTCTGTGAGGAGACAAGCAAGAGACTGAGGCCCCATGTTTTTCAATAACATCATTTACCGACTCTCTATTTGGATAGGACAGAAGATGAATCGGCCGAAATTTCTATAGTTACTTTTGTGGCACCAGACCCAAATGAGAGACATGTATATCGGAAAAGCGTGGTTCTGAGCAGGCTCGGCAATCCTACCCAATTCGATCTCCTTGCTTATCTTAGTTCCCAAAGGGTTCTCCTTTACAAATTTCAGGTTTTGAGAGAAACTGGGGGACCACTTCTAGTGAAACGGTATGAAGAAGCCATCCGTAATTCCAGAGCTCAGGCTTGCGGCCTCCTTTTCCTTGGTATAAATTGTGAGCCAAGGCTCCATCGCACGTGTGCCCACTGGAATGCTGAGCATCTGCTGGTGCTGGCTGTTTGCTACCTGATTTTAGGGGATGGGAACATTTCAAGGCTGAATGGTTTCTGCCACTCGTGGCTCTTTCATGTTTAAATCGGCAGATCCCTCTTGATTTAGAGCCAGCAAGTACCTTAACTGCCACTGAAGCCCCTGGGCCGATGCTCATACAGTTGTGACCCCTGGAAAGAGGGAAGCTGTAGAGCCATCATGAGTCACAGCCTCAACGTTCCACCCCCTCCTGGGTGCAAGGCCAAGCAGCAATGACATTCCTCAAAGTATCTTCACCACGCCAAGCCCCAACCAAAGTGTCAAGAACTATTTAATAGTTTCTCCATTTTCATTTCCTTATCAAAGGACTCCTGATCTGTTGTGACTAAGGACCAAATATCCACATAATCATTAGTGCAAATATTTTCTGCACCGATAAATGCCTCACACTACAAAACATGTCTGTTTTTAGACACCTGCTGGAATTGGGGGCATAGGGTGAGGGAGGGGATGGGAGGCATGAGTCTCTCATTTTTCAACCAAGGGTTTCATCATGGCAAACAGACCACTGTCATTTGATCCACCCGTTCCCCAAAACCCAGCTTAAGTGCACCCCGACTCCCAGCGGGGGTAGGTGCTGAACTGATGACCGGAGGAAGTGTTGGCCCTACCATTGGTGCAGTTTCTTCTCACCCATGTCTTCTTTCTTGCCCCTGAGGAAGCTACGCTTTTAGTAGCGATACGCGCTGGGTCTCTCAGCATCCCCCCCCGCCTTAACACTCAGGTTATCTTTGTGACCCTCTAACTATCCATACTATTTATTCTATGCAGCCTTTTTATTATAGTATGTCTTTCTACCTTTAAATTTGGTCACAAGGATCAACGGACTGGGCCTTTATTGTAAAGGAGCCCACACAACTGTACAGGTATCCATCTATTTTATGCATCTAACTAAATAACAGCTAATATGGGCATTTCCTATACCTCCGAGTACTTTTTTACTCTATGGTTGTGCATTCATATTGAACTTTTGTACATATACTCATAGGGATTCTTAAAGGGGTCTCTTTTCAAAGCTGCTCAAGCATTTGCACTTTATTGGCTATATACAATTGCTAACCAGGGAGTTTGTGGGTTAACCACCCTTTTTCAATGCATACTATTATAATCATGTTTTTGTGGTCTATCTGTTCCAAATTAAGGACTTCATGAATAGATATTCTTACTTATACCTTTGTTGTTGTTGGTTTGGGGAATATTTGTGGCTTTATTGTTGGACGGGCATTGTACTAATTTGGGCGATATCCTTTTTAAATGTTTTTAGATGGTTTTGCTGTCTGTGTTTAATAATTGTCAATAAAGCAATTTATATACATTACTATGTGAGATCCCCGCTTTTGCATATCTTTTCTCTTTCTTTACTTATATGGTTTCTTCTCACCCTACAATTGGTGCAGTTTCTTCTCGCCCTACCTTTGGTGCAGTTTCTTCTCGCCCTAGCATTGGTGCATTCTTCTCCCTCTAGCATTGGTGCATTCTTCTCACCCTACCATTGGTGCAGTTTCTTCTCGCCCTACCTTTGGTGCAGTTTCTTCTCGCCCTACCATTGGTGCAGTTTCTTCTCACTCTAGCATTGGTGCATTCTTCTCACCCTACCATTGGTGCAGTTTCTTCTCGCCCTACCTTTGGTGCAGTTTCTTCTCGCCCTACCATTGGTGCAGTTTCTTCTCGCCCTACCTTTGGTGCAGTTTCTTCTCGCCCTACCATTGGTGCAGTTTCTTCTCACTCTAGCATTGGTGCATTCTTCTCACCCTACCATTGGTGCAGTTTCTTCTCGCCCTACCATTGGTGCATTCTTCTCACCCTACCTTTGGTGCAGTTTCTTCTCGCCCTAGCATTGGTGCATTCTTCTCCCTCTAGCATTGGTGCATTCTTCTCACCCTACCATTGGTGCAGTTTCTTCTCGCCCTACCTTTGGTGCAGTTTCTTCTCGCCCTACCTTTGGTGCTGTTTCTTCTCACCCTACCATTGGTGCAGTTTCTTCTCGCCCTACCATTAGTGCAGTTTCTTCTCACCCTACCACTGATACATTCTTCTCGCTCACCTCTGCAGGCCATGATTCATCCAGCATCCGCTTTTGGAAGGAACTGTCTGAGAATGATGAAGTGACAAAGTCAATTGGGACTGCCATTATCAGCAAGGACTCAGGGACATCATGGAGAACCTGATCTTTACCAGCTAAGGCTGGACCATCAGGAGTTTGCAGAGGGGAATTTTCTCCTTGCACTTGGGTTGCAGCCATTAGGAGCAGCAGAGATCCCTGCGGCCAGGGTGAGCAGTACTGGCTCACTACACACCTGTGTTCACATCATAGCACTTTTACTACATGCCCGAGATTCAAGCATTAATGAATTCCTTCCCGCGCTCCCTACGCAGTGGGGGCAGGGAGGCTCCAGGGCTGCAGCACACACTCTCTGCAGGGCTGTCATACACTTGCACTCTGCACTCTATTGTAGTGGCTGAGCAAGTCATTGCTAACTGATGTCGGAGAGGAGAAACACATTGCTCAGTGCCCCAGAGTTGAAGCAGCTGCTGCCACTGACTGGGGGGACCAGGACATAACCTCCCACATGCCCCAGGTACTGCTGCCAGCAATCAGAGGAGGATGGATCAGCAGCGTCCTGAAGGGCCCTGGTAAGACCCCTGTGCCTGCTCTCTCACCATCTGCAACAACTTTCCCACAGTTGTATCTGTTTAATTTACTTTTACACCCCATCTAGGGTGAGTCTGGGAGAGCACTGCACTATATTACTTCCTACCACATGGCAGCATGGGCAGTCCTCTAATGCTCATGTGCCTGCCCCATTAACCTCATCATACCCACACCACTAATAGTAGCCCATGCCTGACATTAACCCTTCCTCTCCTACTCCATTCCTACAGTCAGCAAACTGTACACTTATACAGCACTAAACCTATCTAGGCTCCCCGGTAATACTATATAATGTACTTGTACTGTTCCTCCTGGCAGAGCTGATGGCTCAGTAATAATGTACTTGTAGTACTGTTCCTCCTGGCAGAGCTGATGGCTCAGTAATAATGTACTTGTAGTACTGTTCCTCCTGGCAGGGCTGATGGCTCAGTAACAATATATAATCCACTTGTAGTACTGTTCCTCCTTGGAGAGCTGATGGCCCAATAAAAATATAAAGTACTTGTAGTACTGTTCCTCCTGGCAGAGCTGATGGCCCATTAGCAATATAATGTACTTGTACAACTGTTCCTCCTGGCAGAGCTGAAAGCTCAGTAATACTATATAATGTACTTGTAGTACTGTTCCTCCTGGCAGAGCTGATGGCCCAATAACAATATAATGCACTTGTAGTACTGTTCCTCCTGGCAAAGCTGATAACTCAGTAACAATATATAATGTACTTGTAGTACTGTTCCTCCTGGCAGAGCTGATTACTCAGTAACAATATATAATGTACTTGTAGTACTGTTCCTCCTGGCAGAGCTGATGACTCAGTAACAAGATATAATGTACTTGTAGTACTGTTCCTCCTGGCAGAGCTGATGACTCAGTAACAAGATATAATGTACTTGTAGTACTGTTCCTCCTGGCAGAGCTGATGACTCAGTAACAATATATAATGTACTTGTAGTACTGTTCCTCCTGGCAGATCTGATGGCTCAGTAATACTATATAATGCAGTTGTAGTACTGTTCCTCCTGGCAGAACTAATGGCTCAGTAATATTATATAATGCACTTGTAGTACTGTTCCTCCTGGCAGATCTGATGGCTCAGTAATACTATATAATGCACTTGTAGTACTGTTCCTCCTGGCAGATCTGATGGCTCAGTAATACTATATAATGTACTTGTAGTACTGTTCCTCCTGGCAGAGCTGATGACTCAGTAACAATATATAATGTACTTGTAGTACTGTTCCTCCTGGCAGAGCTGATGACTCAGTAACAATTTATAATGTACTTGTAGTACTGTTCCTCCTGGCAGAGCTGATGACTCAGTAACAAGATATAATGTACTTGTAGTACTGTTTCTCCTGGCAGAGCTGATGACTCAGTAACAAGATATAATGTACTTGTAGTACTGTTCCTCCTGGCAGATCTGATGGCTCAGTAATACTATATAATGCAGTTGTAGTACTGTTCATCCTGGCAGAACTAATGGCTCAGTAATACTATATAATGCACTTGTAGTACTGTTCCTCCTGGCAGAGCTGATGACTCAGTAACAATATATAATGTACTTGTAGTACTGTTCCTCCTGGCAGATGTGATGGCTCAGTAATACTATATAATGCAGTTGTGGTACTGTTCCTCCTGGCAGAACTATTGGCTCAGTAATATTATATAATGCACTTGTAGTACTGTTCCTCCTGGCAGAGCTGATGGCTCATTAATATTATATAATGCACTTGTAGTACTGTGTCTCCTGGCAGAGCCGATGGCTCAGTAACAATATATAATGTACTTGTAGTAGTGTTCCTCCTGGCAGAGCTGATGGCTCAGTAACAATATATAATGTACTTGTAGTAGTGTTCCTCCTGGCAGAGCTGATGGCTCAGTAACAATATATAATGTACTTGTAGTACTGTTCCTAATGGCAGAGCTGATGGCTCAGTAATACTATATAATGCACTGTAGTACTGTTCCTCCTGGCAGAGCTGATGGCTCAATAATACTATATAATGCACTTGTAGTACTGTTCCTCCTTGCAGAGCTGATGGCCCAGTAATAATGTATAATATACTTGTAGTACTGTTCCTCCTGGCAGGGCTGATGGCTCAGTAACAATATCATGCACCATGTGTACTATCCCTCCTGTCACTGACAATATAAGGGCCTGCACAGTGTGGTCTCCTCCTTCTGCACTCTTGTGCTGGAGCAAAGGCCATTGCCCCATGAGCTCCCTCCTGCGGCTCAGAGCTGGGAGTGTGAGTGAATGTATCCCTGCAGAGCCAATGAGCAGGCACCGGATGCGATATATCCTCTGGGACAACAACTGCTCTGTTCCTCCTCAGTTCCACATGACGCCATTTACTGCCCTACCTCCTCCTCCTCCAAGCCCAGAGCACAACAAGGCTGAGGCGGCGGCGCCCTGTCACACTGCTCTGCTTGCTCTCCTGTGACTTGCACTCACTTCTCCTGTCCCAGGACGGCCACTCTGTGCGGACACTACTGCTGGACTCGCTGCGCCGCCCGCTGGGGATTTTCTGTTGGAACTTATTTTGACTTTGCCTTATGTGGGGGACTTTTTTCTGTACTGTGCGACTTTAAGCGGATTATTTAGCCGAACTTTCAGAGTTGCAGAACAGTGGGGAGTCGTGGTGCTGCTGCGGTGAGTATGGGGTTAATGCTTATTTAACCCTTGCAGGCTGTTCTCTGCTGACTGTAGGGAGGCCCTGGAAATGGGGGACCCCTGATTTGTGTGGATGACTGCTGGGGCGGAAACGTGGCTTGTTTTGGAAAGTTCAGGGATTGTAAGTGCTGATAAGTCGCTGCTTATTCTTTACCTATGTTACGGAGTTCTCGCACACATGTCAGCTGCTGCTCTCTGGTGTCTGCAGCTTGCGGCGTTACAATAAAGTGCAAGCACATTGTGGTGCTCTGCAGTCAGAGTTTCCACTCTGTGGTCTGCGCTGAGCTCTATTTAGAATGCAGGAAAGGATAGATCTGATGGTGTTGAGCAGCTTCGGAAATGTTGTGGTCTAGTTTAAAGAGCTATTTATGTCTCTTCAGCCTGTCCCCACAGTAAACTCCTTCCTCCTCCCCCTCCTCTAATCCTCAGTCTGATCACACACTCTGCTCCTAATGGGGTTTTCAGGGAAGGGGGGAGAGGAAACCTAGAGACACACTAGATTTCACCCAGCATATCCTCCAGGACACAAACAAAATCCAGACTGTGCTAAGGAAGTTCTGTCCTCATCTTCTGCAGTCTGCAATGGAGGCTGGGACTTGGAGAAAGTTTCTTGTAAGTTTGTGATGTGGCTGAATGAGCCCTTATACAGTCTTCATCCTGGAAGTGTTTGTTGCATTGTTCTGCTTTATTTGTTTACTTGTATTGCTACATTGTATTATAACACCACAGACTGGAGATTACCTGCTGCAGGGAAGCCAGCTCACTTCCACATCTACTTATTTCTGAAAGTGCTTTTTTTGTTAGTTTGGGTAGAGGCCTGTGCAACAACTTTATATGGGAACGCTGGATATATCTTCTACCTGGATTCTCACAATCTGTTGGTTGATTCTTGAGAAATGTGATTTCTTTGCTTGTATGCAGTTGACCTTTTGAGAGATGTATAGATGTCCTGTATATGACAGCAACGGCCAAGTTTAATTAATAGCAATATTATAGCCCTTAGTGTGCGTCCTATATGGGGTAGGAAACGCATTTCGGATGTTAGGAAATATTTTGCTTTCAGCGTTAGACTTAAAAACTTTAGAACTAGACTGCAGTTGTAAATTTTGGGACTTTGGCTACCTGGGACATGAGTTGTCGAGTGCATGTGTATAACGTTAATGTATGTGTATAATTTTATATTACTGGAACTGTTAATATAAATTATAAAAAAGATCTTTATCGGTTAGTATCAATTTCTCCATTTTTTTTCAGGGTCTTGTTGCATTGTTTTATCATACTTTTAAGTTCTTTTTTGCTTTTCTAACTGTGTGATCTGTACTTTTATCAAGTTAATGGATAGCAGTAACTTCCATATTGAACCGCAATGAAAAGAGAAAATGATCTCTGACAGTGGATTCCGTCTGCTCCTGTAAAGATGGATATCAATTTACTTTTCAATTCCAGTCTTGGAGTAAAGCTTTGCTTGACTAGTCTGCAGCGAGGAAGGTTCAGTCATAAATGGAGCACGGAGGGTTGTTGCATTTGGTTCCTGGATTGTTCAATTTATTTGAGACTTTTGATAAATGGAGATTGTCTGTCGTGATGACAGGCTTTACATGGTTTGACGTTTCATTGGGTTGAGACAGTTACAATGATGATTGTTATGAATTATTAGGCCTAAGATCAGAGTCTGATATATTATATTTTTTTTGTGTAAGTCTAAGAAGAACTTTCCACATATGAGAAAAGTAACAATAATGAGAAGTAATCTGTCTGTATATTGCATTGACTTGCCTTAGGTTTTCATACTAAATGCCTGTGCAGTATTTACATTGGGAATACGTAGAAGAGAAGATGACATCTTCAGTTTAGAAATTCTGAGAGGTACAGTTGTGTAACTTGGGCGTGAAACACTGCTGACTTTAGGGAAACCAGGTAGTTCCCATTAGAGTCATGGAAAGAAATTTCAGATTTGGTTGAAACAAACATTTACGTTAAAGAAAAGCTAATTTGGGAGGGAGGTACCTGCAGCCATTCCATCAGAGCTGTTGAGTAACTTGTACTCTTGATTATGCTCTAGTGTTCCCCCATAAGGTGTGTATGAGCAGAAGCCTTTGTGAGATATTTGTGTAGATGGAGCAAAGAGTTCATCACAACTTGGGAAGTCGCAGGTGCATTGTACAGGTTATCAGGGGCGCAAACATTGTAGCCCCTCATATTATTGGACATGTTTTATTGCTCAAGTTTTCAAATCTGTCGCGATTATGATCTGTCAAGCGGCTTTTTTTTTAACCAGTAGTTGGTCATAACCCCATTTATGGTGTAAGATATTGTGCTTGTTTTTGTTCTCTTTTCTACTACATCTGAAACTATTTTTTTCTTGGCATGTCTGTAAATGTTTGCAATGCTATCCATCATAGATACAGTCAGGGGACTGATTAGTTGTTCCTCCAAAAACCAGTTTGTCTAAGGTCAGTTTCACACATCCCTTTTTTTTTCTCTCGTACTTTTTTACTCGTGCACGTTATTTTTTTCGGTATACTGGACCCATTTTTGGTTCGTGTGTCAGCGTTTACAATCTTTGTCGCATCCAAAATCTTAGCTTATACTACTCATTAACCAGTAAAATATGGACAGCATACGAACAAAATCCATGTTTTATTTTCCTCTGGGCCATGGACTTGCATTGGTGAGTTTGATCTACAACACGGACCAAAGTAGATCATGTTTCAGTTTTTGTGATTTTAGGGCAATCAGTTTGCAAAAAAAAAAAAAAAAATCATTGATCTAGAATGATCAATCTGCAAAAATAATGAATATGGAATACACCTACCAAAGAAACTGGTGTGTGAAATCTTCCTAAGTCTGTGATGGGCTGCACCAGGTAGATGGGGCTCTGCCATATCTGAATCTACATTGACTGTTTCTAGATTATAAGTATTTGCAGGGGTGTAACTTCAATAGGTGCAGGGATTGCAATCGCACCTGGGCCATGGAGCCTGGGGAGGCCCAAAAAGTCCCTTTGGCCTATATAAAAAGACCAATACTAAGACTTGCAATAATAAGGAGCCCCATTGGAGCTTTTGCATTGGGCCCCTGGAATTCAAGTTAAGCCACTGGTGTCTGGTTTTGCAGCAAGTCATGAAATGCTGATATAACACCATACTCCTTGTGCAGAAGATATATATTTTTTCTTTAATGGTACTGTATCTAGGTGTATTGGTGAATAAGCCGCATAATGTAACCGTGGCCATTATCTGTTCACCTTTAGTTTCAGATAGGCCCCAGATAGTGTTTGCACAGCAATGATCTCAATCCCCTCATTGTCAGGAAAGTTAACAGAGAATGTGCTGTTTGTGGGGAGGCTGCAGAGTTAAACAGACCTGATTCTATAGATCTCTGCAATTAAAAGGGCTCTTCATCCAGAAATGCTGTAAGGGTGATCGCATCCTGTTTCTGAGACTTGCAGTAAATTCCATGAATAATGTGCATTATTCGGCCCATCCTCATGGAGGTCAGTTAACAGCTCTTTTGGCAAATGTATCAAAGCCATCAGGCTTTAAGAGAGGGGTGCTGTAAAATGCAGGTAGTGTTTGTTATGCGAATAGCAGAGTGTTGGGGGCATTGTCATTCACATTGCAGTGACCTGAGTATAGAGGAGACTGTCTCCATAATGGCAGCTGGTTTCCTGCTACTTGAATAGCTAAGAGGAACCTGATTTCCCTCCACCTGTTGTGACACGTTCACAATGAGAGGAAGTAATAGGCCACTGTTACATTACATGCGAGCTGTATCATATATACAGAGAGAGAAAGGTTTGTCCTAATGATGCCTTAATGTGGGCAGAAATGCTGCAGATCCCTAAGAAAATGCAAATTGCATTGTTCCAACACCAAATGACTAACTACGTTATATTACTGCATGATATAGAATTCTAGTGGTTTCCTTCTATTTTTGGAGAATTATTCTGGTTTGGTGGAGATATAAATAATGGCTCTCTTTTCCTGTGGCATTTTAAAGGAAATACTAGAAATAGAATGTGTGGCTTGTTTTTCTTAGAAGTACAGCAGAGGAAATTGTAGATGAGCAGATTAGCTTACAATGTATTGTCCAGCTTGAACTTGGTGGAATTTTCTTTCATAAGTGTCTGGGCATGCTGCTTAACGTTGGGCCGAGATTTGTTTTCCTAGTATGCCTACGCTTACCTTCTGATTATAAGAAGCTAGTATAATTGACTGGTTTGTCCCAATTATCTCTGGCTGCATTTTGTGTTGTGTAGGATGTCATTTTATTTATTTTTTTTTTTTTAAGACGGTCCCTTTAATTGCAAACAGAGTAAATAACGGTTCTTTTTTTTCTGCAGGATTTCAGATGTGTTCTCGGCCTACTGGAGTGAAAACTCTTCAGAGTACTGATGGAGGCCAGAGTACAAAATGGCAGTGGATCCCAGCCTTTACTCCAGACTCGGCGTGACAGCGGGAGACCACATGGTGATATTGACCCAAGGGACATTTTAACGCAACAAGTTCATGTTTTGTCATTGGAACAGATAAGAGCCATAAGGAACACTAATGAGTATACTGAAGGGCCTACTGTGGCTCCACGACCTTGGGTTAAACCTGCTCCTCGTCAAACTCTCCAGCACAAAAATGAAAGAATACATGTGGTAACTGACCAGAGGCAATTCAGCCGGAGCCCTCTTCCACCAATGCATCCCTCATCACGGGCATCGTTGTCTCGGTCCATTAGTACAGTGAGTACGGGATCTCGAAGTAGTACGAGGACAAGCACAAGTAGCAGCTCATCAGAGCAAAGACTTTTAGATCCTTCTTATTCATCTTCGGGGCTGGGTGCTGACAGGATAATTTGCGTACAACCCAAAGGTGAGCTGAAACCAGAGGAGTTAAAGCCTTCCAGTAAAGAAGACTTGGGCTTACATGCATACAGGTGTGAGAGCTGCGGGAAATGTAAGTGCCAAGAATGCACTTATCCAAGAACTCTTCCCTCCTGCTGGATATGTGACAAGCAGTGCCTTTGCTCAGCGCAGGAAGTGATCGACTACGGGACTTGTGTTTGCTGTGTGAAGTGCCTATTCTATCACTGCTCAAACGACGACGAGGACAATTGTGCCGACAACCCTTGTTCTTGTAGCCAGTCCCATTGCTGCACTCGCTGGTCTGCCATTGGTGTAATGTCAATGTTTTTGCCTTGTTTATGGTGTTACCTTCCAGCCAAGGGTTGCCTTAAATTATGCCAAGGCTGCTATGACCGGGCAACGAGGCCAGGATGCCGATGTAAAAGGTCAAATACAGTATGTTGTAAAGCGCCACAGTTACAGCCCAGAAGTTTGGGGAAGCCAACATAGCACCGGTTGACTTAAACGAAAGCTAAAGTAATTGGACTTACTTTTAACACACTTATGCAATCATATAAACTAATTTGGTACAGTTGGTAGAAAGCAGAAGGAATTTTATTTTTCTGTTTGCAGTGGATTTTTTTTTCCCTAAGTGCCATCTTAACTAATAGGCTTGTTAGAGAACCTTTAATCAAGCTGCAATTAGGACCCAGTGTTCTGTTCCACATAAAATATAAGCTAACGCAGACACTCCTACATAAATGTGCATCGTTTTGTGACAAATACTTGCAAAATTTGTAAATTAGCAAATTACCTTTTCAGTCTTTTTTTTTCTGTTCTGCCAGAGATAATGTGCTATATTTTTGTACATAAAGAATAATATTTACAACTGTGAATTTGGCGCCACTGTACTGGCGCAATCACGAAATGTACTAATATACATTCAGAGGAATGTGAGTCTATCCACATGGTTAGATTGTACTTCAACTTATTGAAAATTAATATTTCTACTCTTGGACTTTCTGTATATTGTACAGTTACAGTCAGCCTTTATTTTCTAATTTTTCAACATATTGTTTAGTGTAAAGTATATTTATTTGAAGTTTTATTATTTTATAAAAGAGAAATATTTATTTTAAGAGGCATCTTACAAATGTTTCCCCCTTTTTTATGTCAGTTTCTGCAGATGGGGGTAACTGATGCATATGTTCACTATAAAATAGAAAATATATTAACGTTTGAAATTAAACCTGACAAGTGTGGATTCTCTTCTTTTTAAGAGTAGGTAGTGGTATGGAGTGGTGAAAGTGTGTGATTGAGTTTTTCTTATGTATATGCGCCTGGTGTAAGGAGTTATTTGCAGTCGTAGAGGTTGTTTCCTTTAAGGTGGGGCTGGATGGCGGCTTTAGCCATGGTACAAATGCTGCGTCCAACGATTGCTATGAGTTGCTGTTATACCGCAGTGTAGGTCCATGGGGTTGCATTTACAACCAATAGAGTACAGCGTTTCTGACGAGCAAATTCCAAAAAGTTGGAACCAAACCAATTGGATTTTTTTGCAACTTGCTTGTTTGAATTATTTGCTTGTTGTATTGTGACCACATTCATCTGTATCAGGCTGAGATGTAGCGGCACCATATAGCGATCTTTTGGCAACATGAGCTGTGTCGTGGCCAAAGTTGCCATGATTGCCTAGACATATAGAAAGCCTATAGGGCATTTTAAGTTAACAGATGTCAGCCCTCCTATTGGGTAGACATGAAAGGCATGTCCAGTTTGCTTTAAGGCTATGGAGAACTGCATATCAGTCACGAGAGACACTTTTTAATCTCTCTTTTAATTATAAGATTTTATGTATAAGGACATAACAAAAAAACATTTGGTGCTTGGGAGGTCTTAAAATTGGGTAAATGCAACCTCAGATGAACAAGGACACCTGACAAATTACACTGTGGCTTTATTCATTTAACAAAAGCTAGGCTAAACGGCAGAAGAAGTGTATGAAAAACTAAATACTCACCACTTGCACAGTCATTGAGAGCATCATCAAGTGTGACATCTCTATAAAAGCAGAGGTTTTGGCTGTTTTCTGGTCTGGAGAATTCAGGCATGTATTCACACAATACCAAGGAACATAGGCATTAGTAATGATCTTAGTGGAGACCTTGTTGCTGCTCATCAATCAGGGAAAGGTTAGAAGGCCATTTCCCAGAAGTGGACATCCAGAATATTCCCCCCCAAGGTCAATTGTGCAATGCTCAGAGAAACTGCAAAAAAAAGAGCCACAACTCAGTCTCTAAAGGCCTCAGTTAGCATGTTAAATGTTCAATTTCATAACAGTACTATTAGGGAAATACTGAAGGCTCACTAGGAGAAAGGTTCTCTCTAAAATGAACATGACAGCATGGCTAAGGTTTGCAAAGTTATATCTGAGCAAACCACAAGGCTTCTGTAACATTGTCCTTTTAGAGTGGAGATGTTTGATTAAAATTCCCTGTGCAATATTTGGCAAAAACCAAGCACAGGAAATCTGCACAAACACCTCATAACACTGCCATGCACTCTGGTGGAAGGGTATTGATTTGGACTTGTTTTGCAGTCCTTTAACTGACCCCCATGATCTCCTTTGTAAAAATTCCTTTCTAAAGTCAAATGTGAGGCCATCTATTGAAAAGCTAAAGCTGGGCCGAAACTAGATCATATAAAAAGACAATCATCCCAAGTACATCAGCAAATCGCTGTTTAACTGGGCCACTGCAACACCTGGATTCTTTTCGTTTTCAGCCATTCTAAGTCTAGACATCAACTTCATTAGAAATGATATGGCGAGACCTAAAGAGAACTGTGCATAAACTAATGCCCACGAACCTCAAAGAACTTCAGCAACCTTGTAAAGAAGAGTGGACAAAATTTCCTCCAGAACAATGTGGAAGATACAGAATACAATTAATTTTGAAGTCATTGCTGCTAAAGGTGGTCCTTCAAGCTATTGATTTATGGGATATACTTAATTTTTCAAACACTGCTTCTGCATTTAGACCTAGTTTTTGTTAAACAAGAACAGGGAGTAACTTGTCATATGCTGTTGTACATCTGGGGTTGTACTTGCCTAATTTTAAGACCTTCTAAGGACCAGATGGTTTTTTTCTTATTATTATTTCTTGATATTTAAAACCATATAATTAAAGAGGGTGTACTTAGTTTTTCTCTTGACTATATGCATTGAAAACTGTGGATGACAATTGCGATACTAGGCAACACCTTTAATTCTAGATTCTGTTTTTCACATTTTATGGTGCTGTCTGGGAACCATATAGATCCCAATGCAGGACTGTGTTCCACTGTGATAAGAGAAAAACCTTTCCCAGAATAACATTGGGAAATTGTATCTTGCATTCTACTTAGTGGACCTGATCCAAGGAAAGGTATGAACTGAACCGTGATACCATCATGCGAATAACGCCATGCATACATTAATTGTGGTGTTGGATTCCTTTAAACCTTCCATCTATGACATATGTAAAAGTGCGGCATTATAAGGCAATGCTTTCATCCATGCGCCTGACCTGAAAAAAATCTAAAGAAAAAATACTTTGGGAAGAATTACATACATATGTGTTGTAGTGTGAGTATAGGATGTGGTTTTACAGCATCCTGATTCCCGCCTGATGACCACTTTACTGCTGACGTTATTACTGTCACCCATTGTATCATATCAGTCCGATTTGGGAAGAAGCTTAGTGTAAATCTGTCCCGGAGGCTACACTAGATCAATTACAAAAATAAAAAATCTATCAAGGGTTGTAAAAAATAATATAATATGAATGAAACATTACCTATAAGAATACATCGCAAATGGAGGAATAACATCATTATCAGATATTTTAAAGGATTGGAAATGGGGTGTCATGGTCTTAAGATATCCACTGCAGTCTTGGGTTCTGGCAGATCTGCTGTTGCATACTCTTCATTCTCTATGGGTTTTCCTTGTCAGCATTGCTGGGTTATGTATGCCGCTGTGTGCCTATATAGTGGAATACATCACAGTCATCTGTCAGAGGTGTACTTCAGAAAAATATTAACATTTGAGAGTCCTCAGTGGTTGATACTTTTTTAATGGCCAACTGAAAACATGGTAACAAATAGCAAGCTTTCCAGACTACTCAGGCCTCTTCATCAGAGTAGTCGCGAAGGCTTGCTATTTGTTACCCTCTTTTCAGTTGGCCATTAAAATGTATCAACCACTAAGGACTTTCAAATTTTAATATTTTTCTATCTAATGGCTAACACGGTACAAAGATATATATATATTTTTTTTCCTTTTTTCAGGTGCACTTCAGGAATTCATCCAATTGATGTAGACTCTTAAGTGTGACATGAATGGCTCCAAAGATGTTAAGATATTCCAATTATTAGTAAGAAAGAACCGTTGGAAAATAAAAACGTGAAATGGGGAAAAAAGTGATACTTTCCACAATTTTACACATTAGATTTAAAAAAATAATAAAAATATATATAATATACAGTACAGACCAAAAGTTTGGACCCACCTACTCATTTAAAGTTTATTCTGTATTTTCATGACTATGAAAATTCTACATTCACACTGAAGGCATCAAAACTATGAATTAACACATGTGGAATTATATACTTAACAAAAAAGTGTGAAACAACTGAAAATATGTCTTATATTCTAGGTTCTTCAAAGTAGCCACCTTTTGCTTTGATGACTACTTTGCACACTCTTGGCATTCTCTTGATGAGCTTCAAAAGGTAGTCACCGGAAATGGTCTTCCAACAATCTTGAAGGAGTTCCCAGAGATGCTTAGCACTTGTTGGCCCTTTTGCCTTCAATCTGCGGTTCAGCTCACCCCAAACCATCTCGATTGGGTTCAGGTCTGGTGACTGTGGAGGCCAGGTCATCTGGCGTAGCACCCCATCACTCTCTTCTTTGGTCAAATAGCCCTTACACAGCCTAGAGGTGTGTTTGGGGTCATTGTCCTGTTGAAAAATAAATGATGGTCCAACTAAATGCAAACCGGATGGAATAGCATGCCGCTGCAAGATGCTGTGGTAGCCATGCTGGTTCAGTATGCCTTCAATTTTGAATAAATCCCCAACAGTGTCACCAGCAAAGCACCCCCACACCATAACACCTCCTCCTTCATGCTTCACGGTGGGAGCCAGGCATGTAGAGTCCATCCGTTCACCTTTTCTGCATCGCACAAAGACACGGTGGTTGGAACCAAAGATCTCAAATTTGGACTCAGCAGACCAAAGCACAGATTTTCACTGGTCTAATGTCCATTCCTTGTGTTCTTTAATAATAATAATAATAATAATAATAATAATCTTTATTTTTATATAGCGCTAACATATTCCGCAGCGCTTTACATACATTCTCGTCGCTGTCCCCATCGGGGCTCACAATCTAGAGTCCCTATCCGTATGTCTTTGGAGTGTGGGAGGAAACCGGAGAACCCGGAAGAAACCCACGCAAACACGGGGAGAACATACAAACTCCTTGCAGATGTTGTCCTTGGTGGAATTTGAACCCAGGACCCCAGCGCTGCAAGACTGCAGTGCTAACCACTGCGCCATCGTGCCGCCTGTATCTTTAGCCCAAACAAGTCTCTTCTGCTTGTTGCTTGTCCTTAGCAGTGGTTTCCTAGCAGCTATTTTACCATGAAGGCCTGCTGCACAAAGTCTCCTCTTAACAGTTGTTGTAGAGATGTGTCTGCTGCTAGAACTCTGTGTGGCATTGACCTGGTCTCTAATCTGAGCTGCTGTTAACCTGCAATTTCTGAGGCTGGTGACTCGGATAAACTTATCCTCAGAAGCAGAGGTGACTCTTGGTCTTCCTTTCCTAGGGCGGTCCTTATGTGAGCCAGTTTCTTTGTAGCGCTTGATGGTTTTTGCAACTTTGCAACTGCACTTGGGGACACATTCAAAGTTTGCCCAATTTTTTGGACTGACTGACCTTCATTTCTTAAGGTAATGATGGCCACTCGTTTTTCATTACTTAGCTGCTTTTTTCTTGCCATAATAGAAATTCTAACAGTCTATTCAGTAGTACTATCAGCTGCGTATCCACCTGAGTTCTGCACAACAAAACTGATGGTCCCAACCCCATTTATAAGGCAAGAAATCCCACTTATTAACCCCTTAAGCCCCAGAGCATTTTTCGTTTTTGCATTTTCGTTTTTGCTCCCCTTGTTCCCAGAGCCATAGCGTTTTTATTTTTTGGTCAATATGGCCATGTGAGGGCTTATTTTGTGCGGGACGAGTTGTACTTTTCAACGCTATTACTAGTTTTACCATATCCTGTACGAGAAAACGGGAAAAAAATTCCAAGTGCGGTAAAATTGCAAAAAAAGTGCAATACCACAGTTGTTTTTTATTTATTTTTTTTACCACGTTCACTGAATGCTAAAACTGACCTGCCCTTCTTATTCTACAGGTCATTACGAGTTCATAGACACCAAACATGTGTAGGTTCTTTTATATTTAAGTGGTGAAAAAAAATTCCAAAATTTGGTAAAAACATAAATAAAAAAATAGCGCCATTTTCTAAGACCCGTAGCGTCTCCATTTTTCGTGATCTGGGGCTGGTTGATGGCTTATTTTTTGCACGCCGGGCTGACGTTTTTATTGATAACATTTGGGGTAGATCCGATGTTTTGATCGCCCGTTATTGCATTTTATTGCAATTTTGCGGCGACCAAAAAACGTAATTCTGGCGTTTAGAATTTTTTTCTCGTTACGCCGTTTACCGATCGGATTAATTATTTTTTTATATTGATAGATCGGGCGATTCTGAACGCGGCGATACCAAATATGTGTATGTGGGTTTTTTTTTTATATATTTTATTTTGAATGGGGCGAAAGGGGGGTGATTTAAACTTTTATATTTTTTTATTTTTTTTTATATTTTTAAAAACTTTTTTTTTTTACTTTTTGCATGCTTCTATAGTTTCCATAGGAGACTAGAAGCAGCAACTATCCGATCGCCTCTGCTACATACAGGGGACGAGCAGGTCCCCTGCATGCAGCAGAAATGGTCCTGTGCTATGAGCGCCGACCACTAGGTGGCGCTCATAGCGACAAGATCATGACAACCACAGGCGTCTGTTGCAGACCCTGGGTTGTCATGCACGCCCATCGTCGACCCGCGATCACGTGACGGGGTCGCCGGTGGGCGGGGCTTATGACGCGCTACCCGGAAGCGCGCGTTAAATGCTGCTGTCGGAGATTGACAGCAGCATTTAACATGTTAACAGCCGCGGGTGGATCGCGATTCCACCCGCGGCTGTTGCGGGCACATGTCAGCTGTAAGAATCAGCTGACATGTGCTCCGTTCAGTGAGGGCTCAGCGCAGCAGCCCTCACTGAATGGGCAGTACGCAAATATGCGTACTAATACGTCCCCGGTAAGTAAGGGGTTAAACCTGACAGTGCACACCTGTGAAGTGAAAACCATTTCTGGTGACTACCTCTTGAAGCTCATCAAGAGAATGCCAAGAGTGTGCAAAGCAGTCATCAAAGCAAAAGGTGGCTACTTTGAAGAACCTAGAATATAAGACATATTTTAAGTTGTTTCACACTTTTTTGTTAAGTATATAATTCCACATGTGTTAATTCATAGTTTTGATGCCTTCAGTGTGAATGTACAATTTTCAAAGTCATGAAAATACAGAAAAATCTTTAAATGAGAGGGTGTGTCCAAACTTTTGGTCTGTACTGTAAATATATATATGTGTATATATATATATATATATATATATACACCTCTATATATAATATATCTAGACAGATAGATATCTATCGTAACCAAAAGTAGGAGCAAGAAGCAAGGTCTTGTACAGATATAGAGACTCAATACTGAAGTCATGTCTGTTGGAATGCCAATAGCAAGAACTCTTCTGGCCCTTCAGAACCATGTTCATCTACATTGTGCTTCTTTATGGTATAGTGTTACAGAAATTTCTGTAACTAAAAAATCCATTCCACAAAGTGAAATGATCTCTTTTCTGCAGGCTGTGCACAGATTTCTGAATGTTTATCTAAATCAAAGGTTCAGAAAATTTTCTCAACAAATATTCCTGTCGAGGCCTCAAGTAGTAGTTTTTAATTTAATGTGAGGGGAAAGCCCCATGTATTTAGCTATCCATGGTAGGGTATATAGGAGCGAGATTATCTATGGCAGCAAAAACCCGTAATCAGATTTCCAAAAATTCATCCTACTTACTGCATCCCATATTTTTAATTTCCTTAATATATATATTTTTTTTTTTCATTTTTACCCTTTTCATAAACCTTTTCACATAAACTTATCGAGTCCATCTATCTGTGTATATAGCTTGATTGATGTCAAATCTTCATATGAATGTCCAAAGTTTTCTTCTTTCCCCTCCCTGACTGAGTGAACCACTTGACTTGCAAGCTAAAAAGTATAGCAGACCTTTGCAAATGACACGCAGGAATGCGGTGAAGCCATTTGTGTCAAAGTGTTGATGTGCCTCACTTGAAACAAATAGCCTGCTTTCAGGATGTGTCTGTTCTGGAAAGTTACCTTCCACTGAGGTCAAAATCTTACCACTGCCAAGTTTCCCACCAGAAGTCTAGGAAATTATTTACCTGGCTTATTAACAAACCATCGTTTCCTGTTCTGAACATTTGTCTCAAGTCTTAAAGCAGACCTACCAAAAGTAAAGGTCAGCAAGTCCACGACACTCTCCTAAATCTCTGACGGTATCATATGAAGTGTTTTACGCTTATTCCGAATGCCATCCAACAAAAACAAAGTGAGATCAATAAATCTGGGACTTTCAGCAGGAAGCTCATTTTTAAGGCTACTGAATAATTCAGACTTGCACGGGATTAATAGTATCCTGGTCTGTGTGTGGCCTTATGGCGTTGAAAGCTTTTCACATGAGTTTTTATATTTAATTATTTGCTTCTGTTCTCAGAAACAATGCAAAAAAAAATGTCTCGTGCCTTACGCCCTATTTATTTTTCTTGTAAGTTATATTTATTACAGAAGCCTTATTCAATCACTTATCACAGAAAGGGCGTTTTCTTTAACACCAAGTCATGAAACAGTTTTAAAAATGCAGTACAATTGAAAAATTTTTGTTTCTTGTAGGGCTCAAAACACATTTTGTATTGCTTTTAATGAAAATTTTTTTACCGTTTTATAAATGGGTATTTATTTCAGTCCTATTTGAAACACAACTATGAAATAAGAAAATATCTCTGCTCCTTTTTAGAATGGACAGAATAGCGATGCATGTTGTGCACTAGTCTGTTAATCAAATAAATAGACCTTAGACATTTTTCTGGAAAACCAAATTATGCCTATCCTTATCCTTGTTACACACCATAGCCATCCGCGGTACAGGTTATCTACCGCGTTCTGTACTAGTAGTGATGCTAAAATTTTCAGTGTCTATTACAACGGTGCAGCCATTAATCGGGAAATACATTTTTTCTTTTTTACGAACCTACACTGTATGGAGAAAACTATTGGGACTCTACACATCACACCTGCAGGAGCTCTTATGACATCCCATTCGAAATCCATTGGCATTAATATGGAATTGGTTTCCTCTATGGAAATAAAACATGTTCCATATTTACACAAAATGTGTTTGTGGGAATGTTTGCCCATTTATCCAGAAGAGAGATAGTGAAGTCAGTCACTGATGTAGAAGAAGATGGCCTGGTTTAAAATCTCCATTCTTGTTTTTCTCAAAGGTGTCCTATGAGGTTGAGCTCAGAGCTCTGCGGGGACCAGTCAAGTTCTTCCACATCTTGCTTTGCACACTGGGACACACTCATGCTAGAATAAAATAGGACTGTACTCACAAAGTTGGAAGAACACAATTATCCAAAATGTCTTATTATGCTAAAGCATTAAGATATCCCTTTACCAGAACTAAGGCTCCTAGGACAGCCCCTGAAAAACAACATCTTAACATGATCCCTCCGCCACCTAGTTTCACAGTTGGCACAGTGCACTCAGGCAGGTAACCTCCTGGCATTCACCAAACCATATCAGACTGGCAGATAGAAAAACGGGATTTGTCACTCCGCAGAACACGTTTCCACTTCCCTAGCCTACAGTGGTGAATGGCTGTACACTACTCCTTTTGATGCTTGCCGTCGTCTCTTGGGAGACGAGATATCAATATGCACATGCCCCTCCTCCAGCGCCCATTTTTCTGAAGCCCACTGCAGGGAAATCAATGGGAAAGTACATAGACTCCGTGACATTTTTTGACAGCCCTGGGCCCGCAGCCTCGCAGTGCTGGGACACCCCCCTCCTCCCAGCCCGGGACCTGCATCATCGCCCCACTCCTGCCGCCGGCCTCCTGCAGCAGCAACCCTGCCTTCTGTGACCCCGCTCCACATCAGCCACCCCTCCAGGTAAGCTACATTTGAATTATAAGACACAGCCACATTTTTCTCCCAAATACGGTAATCATTGTGTGGTTTCATGCTTCACTTGTGCTTCTTCCTTGTATGAATGCTATCTACCTCTAATAAATGGAATCTTTGGATTTTTTTGGCATCTTTATCACTGAAAAAGTGTGTTCATCACAAACATTGTACTATTCATGTATCGTATATGTGTGAGCAATGTAAAAACGGTTGTAGAGTGACAGTTGATGAGAAACTGTCATAATGCAGGCGATGTAAGTAGGTGTATTATAAATGGAACACATTGATATCATTTTTCTTAAGATCTCTTTTGTTGTAATGCATCAAACAGCCCAGCGGATAATTGGTTTCTTGGAAATATATGATTCTTAGCATTCGCTTACTAGTAAATACAAATTCCATAGAAATGTATAAAAAAAAGTATTTCTTTACAGAATGACACCCTGTAATGTCATTCATATATCCATCATTTGTAAAAGGGGTCAATACGTCTGCAGTGATTTCAAATTCATATAGTTCTTAATGTTTTATTATTTTTAAAATATTAAAAAAATTGGTTTCTGTCACCATATTTTTACATGTGGAAAAGAATCCGGCACTGTAATATCAAAATAAATCTTGATTTATATGTTTGCACAATACTGGACTGCACATAATAAATCAAGATTTCCTTTGATATTGGAGTACCGGATTCTTTTCTAAATATACTACGGGGTTGGACCTTATCCGAGCACCCCCCAAACCTTAAGAGTGCAGTACTTTCCTATTGTATATCATATTTTTTAAACCACAACAACTTTTAGTTTTTTTTTTCATTAATGAACATTGTGAGAACTTCTATATTTTGGGGGAGTGTGTAGTTTTTATTGCATCATTTTGGGGTAAATACAGCCTTTATTTTTATTTTTATTTTTTTTTGGTCTCTGTGACCGAAAATCTGAATTTCTGCATATTTTTTCTAATTGTGCTCTCCAGGCAGGATAAAAAATATAATATAATATATATTTTCTTTATGTCACCATATCTTGAGATTCTTCCATTGATGAAGCTGTGTAAAGTCTTGTTTATTTGGGGGTGAGTATATAGTTTTTATTGGTATCAATGTTAGGTAAATATGGGTTTGAACCCTTTTTTCCACATTTTTTGGGAGGAAGTGAGGTGGCAGAGAAAAAAGCATTTTGTTTTCACAGTGTGAAAGTCATTTTGTTTAAAAATGTTAAACTATTTTTTTTATTTTATTCTCTTATGGGCTTAATAGTATTACCGAGATGAGTGATATGGGGGCTTTCAGTGAATCACATTGCGGGGGGTCGGGCAGGATGGGTTAACAGAAGGGTCTTTGCTCTATCTGACCATCTACATGCCACGGCTGCTATTGACTGTGGCATCTAAGAAGTTAGACTGCCCCTATCAGTGCTGGCTGCTGTCTCAATGCCGGTGTACTTTTTGCTACCTGTGTGTGACTTTCCTGGAGAGAATGTGCATAAGGTTTATTATTGAGTTTGTATATCCTTGAGAGAAGACATAACCTTATGTACCATACCTTTTCTCTAGGAAATAGCATTTGAACTCTATAACTAGTGAATTGGTCCATTGCAAATACGCATCCATTATCTGAAGAGCTATAAAACCACCTTCCAGATAGATCTGAAAATCATTACAATTATGATAGCAGTACTTCTTATCTAGGTTCAGAAAATGTCACTGTGTTCTGATAACTCATGGCTATCTGCCGGAGGTCAGTAGGGTGAAATATACCGATATGTATTTCCGTGGGTTCAGCTGATGCTTTCTTCATCACTGCTGCAAACAACAACACTTTCAGGGTATATTTACATGGGACTGATCCTCTGTGAACATGCTGCTGATTTCATTGCACAAATGCTGCTGGTGATTTTCTTTGCAGTATGTAGATGAGATCTTTTTTATACTTTAGTAGTGCTGCAATATGAAATAGACTTTCTGTGTTCAAATCTGCTGTGTATCAGTCCCCTGTAGACAGACCCTAATGGGTAAATTCCCACAATGAATATTTTATTGTAGAAATTTCTATGACTAAAAGTCAGTTCCATTCATCTAAATGGGGTATTTAAGATAGGAACGTTCCCCAACAAAATTGCCTTCACATAAGTGTGTTTTTCAATAATTTTATATTGTTTTGGGTTTGTGATGACGAGCCAATAATAATCTATGGGGCATGTTTAAAAATGTTCTACTGTGATTTGTTTTGGTGATGGAAAACCTTGACTGAAATCTATAGAGAATGCTTAAAGGTAACCTGTCACCATGAGAATGCAATCCAATCTGCAGGCACCATGTTAGAGAGCAGAAGAGTAGAGCAGATTGAAATAGAGTTTTGTGAGAAAAGATTCAGTATAACCTGTGATTTAATCCTCTGCTTTTTCTGTGATTTTCAGTCCTATTAGTGACTGACAGTTTTCTATGTATAAGAGTACATATAGAGGTAGCTGTCAGTCACTGATAGGACTGCCCACTGGACTCTTCTGCTCTCTATCATGGTGCCTGCAGATTGGTCTGCATTCTCATAATGATAGATTCCCGTTAATAAATGGATGCATCTGTACATTATTCGTATGTTATTCATTTTTCCAAAGGGCTGTCTAGAAGATAGCAGTTGGTATAAGAAATTTGTAATACGGATGATACACTGATGCAACATGATACATAGTCATTGTGGGAGTGAATTCTGCAGGTTTACAAATATACTTGTGTGAAAGAGACTGTATGGAGTATAGCAGATCTGAGTCTGAGTAGACAATGCACCTAACTGCCAGAAAACATTGTTGTTTGTTTTCTTTCTAATACTGGGTGTTTTGATTGCCTTTTAGTGGTTTCCTGCCTTTTGTTATTTCAATAGTAGATTGCCAGGTTTCCCAGGTATAGTTCTAAAGAGGTTTTCTCAAGGTTAAAAGTTATCATACTTTAGTCATAGCCACAAGGCCCTTATACAAATTAGACTAAGATCATCCCACTGATATCTATATATGGGAGCCTCCTAAGGCCACGTTCACACTATCAGTATTTGGTCAGTATTTTACATCAGTATTTGTAAGGCAAAACCAGGAGTGGGACAATGAGAGGAAAGTATAATAGAAACACGTCACCACTTCTGTATTTATCATCCACTCCTGGTTTTGGCTTACAAATACTGATGTGAAATACTGACTAAATACTGATAGTATGAACATGGCCTAAAGGTACCGTCACACTTAGCGATGCTAAAGCGATCCCGACAACGATACGACCTGACAGGGATCGTTGCTGCGTCGCTATGTGGTCGCTGGTGAGATGTCAAACAGTCAGATCTTCCCAACGACGCAGCAACGATGCGGCGACCCGTAGCGACCTGTAAAACGATGCACGCCTATGTGTTTCTGTGTCTGAGTTGCCAACGAAGTGCAAACACACCGATGCATGCTACCCAGCGGGAACGCCGATCAAAAAAAGGTCCAGGCCATTTCGACACGACCACCGATCTCACAGCAGGGGCCAGGTCGCTGCTACGTGTCAAACGTAGCGAGATCGCTACTGAGGTCACTGTTGCGTCACAAAACTTGTGACTCAGCAGCGATCTCGCTGGCGATATCGCTTAGTGTGACGGGGCCTTTACTCTCTCTCAACAGGTGATGTTGGGGGAGATAAGGATCCAGCATGTTTGATTTCGGACAGTGGATCCTCTTGTTCTTGGCTAGATAAGCCACCACCAGAGGAGTATGGCAGTGGTCCTTTTGCAGACAACACAGCAGTGCTTGGCAGAGCGAGCTCTCTTGTGTATAGGGGAGTCGGGAGATTCAAATTTGGTAAATCCATCTTTGAAACCTATACTAATTCACGTTTTTCTTGTAGCTAAAAATGGCATAACAGCAAATTGGAAAAAAAACATCCATTCCCACCATTGCAGATATTGTAGACAAAGTAATTCTTATGAGAGGAGCCACGCCAAATTAAATTATTACAATCCAAAGCACTATAAGACATGGGTACCCTTGATTAACTTTTTCTCTAAATTAGATTAGTTAAGTTTTGTTTAAGACCTTGACAATTTTATGAAATTGTTACTGACTAATTATGTTTGATTCTTAATATTTTATGTATAATATTACAGTATATTTGTTTCGTAATACTTTCTTAATTTCCTCTGTAAAGTTTTGTGATTTCACTTAAAACTTATGATCACAAAAATGTTAAACCTTGTAAGTATGTTTCTAATTTAACGTTATAATAACCACTGTTAATAATATTATTACAATATTATTATTCTCCTATCCCTCCATCTATTCCCTTCTTTCATCTTCCCTAGGTTTACCCAATAAAGATCAACCTTCTTTCCTTCTCATACATCTAACAGAAGCATACAGTCTAGATCACGTGAAGTCATTATCGGTCTTTACTCCTCTTTGGTCAGACCTCATCTGGAATACTGTGTACAGTTTTGGGCACCACATTTTAAAAAAGACATAGACAAACTGGAGCAAGTTCAGAGAAGAGCGACCAGAATGGTGACTGGTCTGCAAACCATGTCCTATGAGGAACGGTTGCAGGATTTGGGAATGTTTAGCTTGCAAAAAAGAAGACTGAGAGGAGACTTAATAGCTGTCTTCAAATATGTCAAGGGCTGTCACATTGTAGAAGGATCATCTTTATTCTCATTTGCACAAGGAAAGACTAGAAGCAATGGGATGAAACTAAATGGGAGGAGACACAGATTAGATATTAGAAAAAACTTTTTGACAGTTAGGGTGATTAATGAGTGGAACAGGCTGCCACGAGAGGTGGTGAGTTCCCCTTCAATGGACGTCTTCAAACAGAGGCTGGACAGACATCTGTCTGAGATGATCTAGTGAATCCTGCTTTGAGCAGGGGGTTGGACCAGATGACCCAGGAGGTCCCTTCCAACTCTACCATTCTATGATTCTATGATCTACCCTTTCCCCTTCCAACCGCTTATAATATTTGAATAAAGTGATTGGAATATACTGTAGAGGAGTCGGGAGAGACAGCTTTTGGCTAACAGCAATATATTATGTATGGTGCCCCTTACTGATCGCTGGAGATCTGGCCGCTAAGGCCCCAGTGATCCTGAGAATGGGGCGCTGCAGAAACTCTCTGAATGGAGCAGAGATCCAACTCCCAGAAACAGCAAAGCACTTTACTGTAGCACAGCACCACAGACTATGTATGAGGTGAGGTGTGCGTTCTTGGGATCTCTTTCTAGTACAGCCTTTGGAACCCCAGCGTTCAATAAATTGCTCCCTATTAATAGATGGAGTATAACTCTTATAGGGTTAAAAGAAGTTATCCCCTATGAGAGGTGGGCATGTTCGGCCCACTCCATTCATTGATTCATTGTCAGTGGGATTTACGAAAAAAAGCTTTATTCAGAATAAGGTTGTGGAGCCCTATTCTTGAGGCTCTTGAGCACGAATTTCAGAAATTGATGAGTCCCATCAGTCGGATCCCTAGCGATCAGCCAGTTATACCCATTCCCATGGATAGAATGAGATAACTTGTTATTTTAAGGAATAAACTTTTTAGTCTTGGAAATAACTTTATAAATTATACTTATTATAGTACTTGCTGTTAGCTTGCTGTGAATGTGATATCTATTTTCATACACTACTTATTTGGCTTCTAATTAAAATCCTCATCACCATCTTTCGAAGTTGAAAAATTAGTATAATGTTCATCCTTCATATCCCATGTGGATGTCAAGTAAAAAAAATACTGCATATCTCATCATAACAGATGTTGGCCTACAACAGCGAGATAGATAAATCTCTTTTATATTTTAAAGCATTGACATTGATGAGAAAAACAAAGAGAAAATGAAGTGTTGTCAGGCGTTGTGAAGTCCAGAGACCGATGTGACCAGGAGATAAAAAAAGGAGGGACTTTACTGACCACACATTTTGAAGGTGATCAAATTCCTTCACCAGGTTCTTTTCTCTCCAAAATTTACATTGATGAGAAAAGCAAAAAGAAAATACGGTGTTCTCAAGTCCAGATATAGTTGTGACCAAGAGATAAAAAAAGGAGGGACTTTACTGACCATGCATTTTGAAGGTGTTCTAATTTCTTTGTCAGGTTCTTTTCTCTCCAAAATTGACATTGGCACCAACTAGTAAAAGTCTTGGGTTAGAGTTTTCATCATTTAGCTAGGCCATTTGTCGAACCTTGGTGCATCCAGCTATAGCACTATACTTTTGTTGCAGTGAGCAGTAAAGAACTTTTACAACGAATCTATAGCAATCATATGATATGAACCTAACATGACATCCATGTACAAATGTTAAATAGCTTGCCTGCTTTTGACAATCTTTTTGTTATAAAGGTCCTCTGAAAATAAATATGGCTTCCTCTTGCTTAGATCCTGAAGAACTAGCAACAATCTGCAGAGCTACCACAGGGAAAGAAATGCATAATGTCTGGATACCCTGAGTCTTCAAAAGTACACAATGCTTTTTGCAGCTGTGAACAATTGATAGAGTTCCCAAATGAGGGTTGTCAAAAGCAGAGAACCCTGTGAAAAAAAAAAGCTTTGTTCCACATACTTTGGAACTCTCTACCCCAACATATCAGACTCTCGCCTACCGTGAAAACCTTCAAAAGGAACCTGAAGACCCACCTCTTCCGACAAGCCTACAACATACAGTAACCATCACTCCACCATACCGCTACACGACCAGCTCTACCCTCACCTCCTGTATCTTCACCCATCCCTTGTAGATTGCGAGCCCTCGCGGGCAGGGTCCTCGCTCCTCCTGTACCAGTCACCTTCACGTTTTGTTAAAGATTATTGTAATTGTTTTTGTATGTATACCCCTTTTTTCACATGTAAAGCGCCATGAAATAAATGGCGCTATAATATATTATAATAATAATATAGTTGTGTAGACAAACATTGTTTGGAGTAACTAATAATAATAATTGTTAACAATTAAAAATCTCAACTTTTCAAAAGTTTGCAAAGACCATAAATTCTGAAAACTATAAATTTTCCATTCTTCAAAGATGTAAATATGATTTGTTTTATAAGAAATGGCTTGTACTTGATGAAGAAAGAGAGATTAATCTATGACTCCACCTGCCATAGTAGGCAGAAAAACAAAACACACATGAACTTTCCGCTCCATATGTTGTTTTTTCTGAAATGGCGTCTCCTCTCTGAAAATCGTGACAGATAGAGTACAAGGAGAAATATGTCCAGATGTTAAAGGAAATGTGGTACTATATAATTAAAAAGAACTTTAAGCTGAATGAGGCTTGAGGGAGAGCGAGATGCCGGCTCTTAGTCAACATCAAACATTCCATTCAGACTCCCTTCTGGCCTCAGCCACCAGTCTTAAAAGTTTGCACGCAGTTACAGTGCAGAAATAACACCTTGCCAAAGGGCAGGATTGTAAAGGAAGATTCCAGGTTTTGATCCCTTTCACCTCTCTTTAATTATACAATAACATAATGCCGATAACGTGTTTATCACAAAATCAGCTTTATCTCTACAGATAATCCATGTTCCAATCAATGAAATCGGTTATGTGATAATTACTAAGGCCCTGGGTCATTTATATCACTTTAGATTTTATTACAAAAGCAAGAATGAAAGTTATTTCATTTTTTTACCAGTACCTCTCAGCTAGATCAGATCATCGGAGCATTGACACATTGTATCTAGTGCATTGTTCTTCAATAACACGCTACCCCACTGTGTACTTATACACACTCGACTTCATACTACATTTATGCATTCAAGAAGTGTGTAAAGACACTGTCTGCTACATAGTATCTTCCCATAGTCTTCCTGGCCAATGCTCTAGCAAAGAGCTACATTTCAGCTTTTAAATCCTGCCAGTATAAGCGTAGTGAGTTTAATGGTAACTTAAACCCTGGGCATGACTAATATAAGTAATGCTAGGACCTGATAACTGGATCAGTGGACTGGCTATTGATGTAGATCAGTAAAGACGAACACACAATTGCTTCATTCTATGTTCTTCTGTTCCACACTGCACCAATTTAAGGTCTGACAGTGACAATGTTTCCGAGGCTTTAATCCTAGTACCTAACAGCAGTCAGAGAACCTTTAGCTGTGATGTAGAGGTTTGTGTGATCCTCCAAGGATTTGCTTCCCCGGATCATCACTGACACATTGCCAAACCAGTAATGTTGGATGATGTTGCAGGCAGCAGAACTCTCACTATGGCGTCTCCAGACTCTTTCACGTCTGTCACATGTGCTCAATATGAACCTCCTCTCATCTGTAAAGAGAATGTTGTGGGTCCCAGCACAGGATATTAGGCTGTTTCTGATAGTGTGCATATCAGTAACCTGCTGGAGTGCTGAAGGTCTGATGTAGGACTTGGTTACTGTTCCTCCTGTTCATACATGCAAAAAGAATAAGATAGTGGTCCTGCTGCTGGGCTGATGATGCCCTTCTATGGCCCTTTCTAGCCCTCCATGTGTAACATCCATGCCATGGTACCTGTGTCTCCTTGAAAGGGCACATATGGATGTGTGATCCTGGAGGAGCTGGACCATTTGTGCAACCTGAATTGGCTTCAGGTTCTGCCTCATGCTACTAGTAGTTAAAGGGATGCTAGCAAAATGCCAAACTAAAGAAGAATCATTCAGGAAGGATTTAGGCATAAATCAGATGTCCACTCTTCAAGTACGTGTTCTATCCATTATTTTCACAGATAGAACACATAGTCAGTATAATCTTTGGGACTGTTCTCATGTCCATGTTTTTTTCTGGACTAAGAGACCTCAAAAAAATCACAGAGACTTGTCCAATTTTTACTGGCGTCACTAATCAAAACTACCCATACAAGGTCTGTGAAAATCATGGGCATGATACGGATGGCATCAGTCCAGGTGCTGTCCATAATTTATATTGCAATGTATGGGAGACGCTTTATAATTTATTTATTTATTTATCTATATGTGAAAATCATAGATAAAAGACTGATAATAAAATTGACCGAACAGAGATGAAAAATAATAAAAAGACAGAAACTCTTTTACGTACGTGAAAAATCACAGACTTATGAATGTAGCTGTAGAGAGAGTGTTTGTCTTTGACCACCACATGTAAAACCATTCCCTTTCTGGGGGTCATCTTGCTGTTGCCTCCCAGTGCACCCGTGGTCACTTTCATTTGCCCACCCACATGTGAGATTTCCAATATTTTATGATTCCTATCCGGACAGATTGGTATCCCTGAACAGTGGCGTACCGCCAATGGCGGCAGACCACGCCACTGCTATGGGGCCCGTGGCCGGAGGGGACCCGTGAGTGCCCCAAGCAGCGGGGTAACGAGGAGGATAGGTGAGTAGGAGGTTGCGGCGGCAGAGGAGCGGGTTGCGGCAGTGGAGGAGCGGAGCACACACAGTAGCCGCTGCTGCAGCTATCACGTGTGCCCGCTGCTAAAGGGACATGAATATTCCCTCTTCTCCACTCCCATGGGCATGGAGAAGACGGAATATTCATTCTCTTTAGTAGCGGGCACGGAAGAGAGCTGAGCCGCGGCTCCTGCTGTCAGTGCAGAGGAGTGAATGTGCCGGCAGCAGCTCACCTCGGGCTTCTGAGAGCGCGCGCTGCTCAGATGCCGACATGAGCTGCAGCAGACAGGACCCAGCGCTGGAGCAGAGGTGAGGAAGGAAGGTGAGTATAAGTGTTTATTGTTTTATGTGCAGTGATTGGGGGGATGAGGAAGCCACACATACCAGGATACTTGGATTAAGGAGGCCACACATACCAGGAATGGGGGATTGAGGAGGCCACACATACCAGGAATGGGGGATTGAGGAGGCCACACATACCAGGAATGGGGGATTGAGAAGGCCACACATACCAGGAATGGGGGATTGAGGAGGCCACACATACCAGGATTTGGGGATTGAGGAGGCCACACATACCAGGATTGGGGGGTTGAGGAGGCCACACGTACCAGGATTTGGGGATTGAGGAGGCCACACGTACCAGGATTTGGGGATTGAGGAGGCCACACATACCAGGAATGGGGGATTGAGGAGGCCACACATACCAGGATTTGGGGATTGAGGAGGCCACATGTACCAGGAATGGGGGGTTGAGGAGGCCACATGTACCAGGATTTGGGGATTGAGGAGGCCACACATACCAGGAATGGGGGATTGAGGAGGCCACACATACCAGGAATGGGAGATTGAGAAGGCCACACGTACCCAGAATGGGGGATTGAGGAGGCCACACATACCAGGAATGGGGGATTGAGGAGGCCACACGTACCAGGAATGGGGGATTGAGGAGGCCACACGTACCAGGATTTGGGGATTGAGGAGGCCACACGTACCAGGATTGGGGGATTGAGGAGGCCACACGTACCAGGATTTGGGGATTGAGGGGGCCACACATACCAGGAATGGGGGATTGAGGAGGCCACACATACCAGGATTTGGGGATTGAGGACGCCACACATACCAGGATTGGGGGGTTGAGGAGGCCACACATACCAGGATTTGGGGGATTAGAAGGCCACACGTACCAGAATTTGGGGATTGGGGAGACCACACATACCAGGAATGGGGGATTGAGGAGGCCACACATACCAGGAATGGGGGATTGAGGAGGCCACACATACCAGGATTTGGGGATTGAGGAGGCCACACATACCAGGATTGGGGGGTTGAGGAGGCCACACGTACAAGGATTTGGGGATTGAGGAGGCCACACATACCAGGATTGGGGGGGTTGAGGGGGCCACACATTTCAGGGATTGTGGGATTGAGGGGGCCACACATACCAGCGATTGGGGGATTGAGGAGGCTACACATACCAGGGATTGTGGGGGCCACACATACCAGGGATTGTGGGATTGAGGGGCCACACCTACGAGGATGGGGAAATTTACCAGTAGCTGCTGCATTTCCCACCCTAGGCTTATACTCAAGTCAATAGGTTTTCCCATTTTTATGTGGTAAAATTAGGGGCCTCGGCTTATATTCGGGTCAGTTTATTTAAAATATACGGTATTTTAAATTCAGTGAGTACGTGGTGCCCATAATACTGCAGGACTGTGGCGTGCATTATACTATATGGGGGCTGCATTTTACCCTATGGGGTGTGTAATATACTGTATGGAGGACTATGGGGAGTGCATTATATTCTATGGGGGACCATGGAAAGTTCATTTTACTATATGGAGGATTATGGGGGGCGCATTATACTATATGGAGGTTTATGGGGGGAGCATTATACTATATGGAGGATTATGGGGGCGTATTATTCTATATGGAAGATTATTGGTGGTGCATTATACTATATGGAAGGCTATGTGGGGCCATTATAATATTTTGAGGGCTATGAGGGAGGCCATTATACTGTATGAAAGCAATTATACAGTGTGAAGGTTTGTGTGGGGTCCATTATACTGTTTGGAGGGCTGTGTGGGGGCCATTATACTGTTTGGAGGGCAGTGTGGGGGCCATGAGAGTGTATGGAGGGCTCTGTGGGGTTCACAGTTGGGGGATTATACTGTGTTAGGGTCACCATACTTTGCCGTGGGAGTTGAAGTGGGGTACAATAGGGTCATTATACTGTGCATGTGGAGGAATGCACCATAGGGGTATCATACTGTTTGGGGGGCACTTTTGTTGGCATCATACTTTATGGGGGCAATGAAGGAGGAATCTACGACTTCAGAAGGAGGTAAATTACTATGTAAAGGCTGGAAAGTTATGAGATCTGCTCTTCTGTGACACAGACAAATATTTTTTTTTTTTTTGGGGGGGGGGGGCCCAATTAGAGCTTCTGCTATGGGGCCCCATGACTTCTATGTACGCCCCTGTCCCTGAAATGTAATTGACTTGGGATTTTACTGGGATGTGCAAGTGTTGCCTTCATTGTGTGATCAGTGCTGAGAGCTATGTCATGATAAGAGCTGAATGAGACAGGCTGCAGCGCTGAAAAATGGAAGGCAAGAGCATTCTTCATGGGGAGTAGCCACTGACCTCTGAACTTTCAGGTCCACCAGTAGGAATGTAGAAAAAGTAGTTCCTTATAACAATTAGCTAACATCATCCAGATATGCAAATATTTAATCTTGGACTATAGCTGATTTCAAGGATAAAATAGTACAACAGAAGGGTTAAACCACTTAAGGCTATGTTCACATGTCCAGTAATCATCAGTTAAAATGGATCCAGTAGCAATCCATTAACAAAAAAGTTGTGCAAACACAACTTTTTTGTCCAGCTAAAAAAAATTGATTTCAGCTGGATCCATTTTTTTTAACATTGAAGTCTATGTAAAACGGATCAGTTAAATAGTCATCAGTTTTTCTTTAATTTGAAAAGGATCGTTTTTTTCTTACTGGATCAGTTTTAAATCGGATCCAGTTGAAATCAGTTTTTTTTAGCTGGACAAAAAAGTTGTGTCTTCAGAACTTTTTTGTTAATGGATTGGTGGTGGATCCGTTACTTCTAACTGATGATTATTGGACATGTGAACATTGCCTTAGCTGACTGTCCAGTCACTGAAAATCCTACATAACTTTCTGATGAAGGGGCTTTTGCATCAATGTGAGTTTTATTAGAATGTTATGTCAGATTTTCAGTAATACATTTCTGTGTAGTGCCAAAAGGCTTTGCGAGAACTGTCATTGGTAATTTAAGATCATATTATTTCACATGTATCTATGACACCTCACTTTTATCTTGACTTGATTTTCATTTAAAATGACAAAAACTTCTTAGAAAGTCTTAAATGTAATGTACATGCAGGATATCACAGCTGCAAACAGCTGAATGATAACTGACCATTTTGGAAAAAGAATTTAGAGAAACTTCGTCATTCTTCTTCACTTTGTGAATTCTATTCTAACCTTTCGCCTAAATAAAGGAAGAGGCAGAGTAAACAGATGCTCTGACAATACAGAAGTTCCTTATTGTGTACAGCACTTCAGATGGTAATTTCCACATCAAAGATGTTGGATGGTGACAATTTCCTCTACAAGATTTCATTTTTCACTGCAAGACAATCAAGAGTTATCTTGTTATCTGATAGCTGAAACCCAGAGTCGCATATCTTGTCTGAACTTTTTACAATGTTGTGTATGGAATAAAATGACTGAGCGAGTGCTTTTCAGGTAGTTAAATTCAGTTTTCTCTGTTTTTCATTCTTTGTGCAATATTAGAAAGTCTGTAGCAGGAGTGAAGCTATCATGGAACTATTTCTGTTGTGTAGTGCAATGACTATATAGTAAAAATGAGAAAATAAATTTGAGTGGAATCAAATTCTACTTGAATATTCCAAAAATCCACTATCGCCAAAGGGTGGATTTTTTGCAATTTGTTTATGCCACCATGGGACCACTCACTTCTCCGACTCCTTCGCTCCTCACCATCAGCCATCCGGTCCTCATCGTATTTTATCCTTACTGCAAGTGCTGAAATCCCTGGGCCTCTTCACTCTAGGCTGGACTTCAGGCTCTGATGAGGTCCGAGATTGTTCTGCAGATGTGCGCTCAAGGTCATGGTGATGTCATGACATGGTGACCTTTTGCACGCTTGTGCAGAACTTCCTCAGGCCGTATCAGAGCAAAGAGGCCAAGGGATTCAGTGCTCTGGGGCGGTGATAAAATATGAGGAGGTTCAGACGGGTGACTGTGAGAAGTGGTGGGTCCAGAGAGAAAAGCGGTAAGGTGAGTATAAGTATTCTTTTCGTTTTTACATCTCATGTTTATTAATGTCTGTGATCTAGAGCGACCCACAGAGCATAAAGGGTACATTAAAGATTAACCTTTTTGAGAATTGAATTTCCCAGGAAAATCAGCACACATTCGAATTTTGCCTGATCCATCCATCTCTACGATATTGTAAGAAAACCTACGGTCAGCAGTGACTAATTGATAAATACTGATTGTTGAACTTACAACACATTTTCAACATTTTATATATTTATAAAACATTTTTTAATATTTTCTTTAACATTTTCCATATAACTATCAATATAGATAATTCTAAAGTCTTGCAATTTTCTCTCAGGCCATTACTCTTTATGTATAGGTCTCCATGAATGTTTGATGATACTGATCGGCTGAACCTGCCAATTTCGGCTGGACCGGACGGCCATCTGTTGTATATGAGGGCATCACGACTCTTCCCCAACATCGAGGAGAAAAAGCTCAGGCAGTTGTAATCTCAGTGCCTGATTCTTTTATTTTCAGGGGAGATAAGAGGTGTCCCGCAGCGGTTTTCTCCTCTTTCTCCCTTGAAAGTACATAAATGCTTGGCCGAGCGCTTATGTATATTGGGGAGATGGGAGAGATAGCTGTTCTGTTCTGCAGAAATGACTTTTCAGCATTTATTTCATCACAGAATTACAATGAAATGTATCACCTATATATAGATAATATAGGATCAACCATTATCAATAGGTGATGGTAACAGCACACCTTCTCCACCTCTCTGCTTAGTGACCTCTTTACAGATTACAGAGTATGTCTGAAAACTCTCATATTGTAATAAATATGTCAGATCTTGACTAATGTTGTCTATGGTCCATGTAGCTGCTATAAATCATTTTATTCTGTTAACTAAAGATCAGACAGGATGGCTGCCTTCTTAATAATGTGCAAAAAAAACTTAAAAAGGTACAATAAAAAATAAAAATGGATTTCAAAAAAGCATATTTATCGATACCTAGTTTTAATTATGATAAATTATATAGGTGTTACATTTCCTTTAATATACAACTATAGAATAACATATAATGTAAAATATAACTGGCAACTATTTGTTATGGTGACAACATAACAAATGAACTCAGTTCAGATAAGTGCTCAAATAACTACACCACAAAAGCCTTTCTACATTTTAATGTCAATGCAATTTTAAATCCCCCCAAATGTCATTCATTTTATGTTTTTACTCAAGTTACTGATGATCTACCATCTAGATAAAATCTTACTTAACTGATGATTAGGGTAGGTAACATAAGAACTTGTTCATAGGATCCCTCAAAGACAGTAGACTGAGTAATTATTTACAGTTGTGTTGGCACCAACTGTAGTCTACTAGGTATGCAGAATTATTAGGCAATTTATATTTTTAATGATTAATTTTATTATTGAGCAACTACAGTGCGATCAGTGAATCCAAAAGGGAAATAAACTTGAAGCCTCAATATTTAAGCAAAAGTGAGGTTTTGTCTTTCTTAGGAGAATATCTGTGTGTGCGGAATTGTTGGGCAACTATTAGTATGCAGAATTATTATGCAACTAAACAAAAAAAATGAAAATTTTCCCAACTCAATTGTTATTTTTATCTGTTAAAGTGAGAATAATAACCAATCAACTCAAAATGTACAAAAATACATTTGTGTCATTTCCTTAAAAATTATTAGAGACCAATATAGCCACCCTTCTTTTCAGTAACAGTCATAAGCCTTTCATCCATGGAGTCTGCCAGCTTCCTAATCTGTTGATGTTCAACTTTTTGGGCAGCAGCAACCAGACACTGTTCAGAGAGGTGAATAATTTTTCTTTACCTTAAGGATAGCCCACAAGATTTCAATAAGGTTCAGGTCAGGTGAGGAAGGGGCCATGCCATTATTCTTTCACCTTTAAGGCCTTTACTGGTTAGCCAAGCAGTGGAGTACTTAAATTTATGTGATGAAACATTGTCCTGCATAAAAATCATGTTTTTCTTGAAAGATGCAGACTTTTTCCTGTACAACTGCTAAAAATTAGGAGTAGTTTTGGGAGTTGATTTTGAGTCCACCTTCAACCCAAAAGGTCCAACTAGCTCATCTTTAATAATATCAGCCTATAGCAGTACCCTACCTTTGCCCTTTACTGATCCAGCCACAGGCCCATCCATCTGGTCCGACAAGAGTCACTTTCATATCATCAATTCATAAAACCTTTCAAAAAATCTGTCTTTAGACACTTCTTGGACCAGTCTTGACATTTTAACATTTACGTCTTGTTCAGTGGTGGTCGGGTTTCAGCGTTCCTTACCTTGGCCGTGTCTTTGAGTACTGAACATCTTGTACTTCTGAGCACTCCAGGGACGTTGCAGTTCTGGAATATGACAGCACTGGAGGATAAAGGGTTCCTGGTCACTTCATGTTTGATTCTTCTCAAATCTTGTGCATCTTTTTTGCTGAACATGATTTTTGTGACCTTGTTGACTATTTGCAACAAAACGTTTGATTATTCTGTGATCACGCCCCAATATCTCAGCAATTTCAAGAGTGCTGCATCCCTCTGTAAGATTTGTTACAATTTTTGACTTTTCAGAGTCAGATAAATCTCTTTTCGGCCCATCTTGTCTGAGAAAAACAAGCGGCTTAATAATTCTGCACACCTTGATAAAGGGTGTTGATCTCCTCCCTCATTACGCAAATACAAATCTGCTTCACCCAATCAATAAGCATTCACATTTCTTCAGTTAGGAGTTGGTAAATCTGCTTAAAATAATGATATGGTGAAAATACTTACTAGCCCAATAATTGCCCACACAGTGTATGTTTAGCAAGAGAGAAAAGGGTTCCTCTATTTTGATTGAATAGGAATTTCTGACACATGTTGACCCAACAGAAAGAGTAAGTATTCAGATAATCTTGTCGATCAAGGCAGCGCAATCCAGATAATTTCCTGAAATAAGCAGGTCACTACTTTTTATGATGCCAGTAAGGTTTAAGGAATGGAAAATAGATTCTTAGGCTTTATGCACATTGGTATCAAGAATTTTAATTTTAAATGCTCCATGATGGAGGACCTGTTTGGATTATTTTCTCTTTTTAATCTCATAATTTATACACTATACTAGTGCTGGGGTCCTGGGTTCTAATCCCACCAATGACAATATCTGGAAGGAGTTTGTATGTTCTCCACGTATTTGCTTGGGTTTCCTCCACCATTTCAAAGAATTACTGTACTAATAGAAAATTTAGATTGTGAATCCCAATGGGGACAGTGATGACATAAATATGAAAAATAAATAAATAATAATCTACTAAGACCTTAAAGTTTCCTTTTTCTCTATGCCAATGTGAACAGTGAGTTGGACAAAGACTAACTTTTCTGTTTTTGCTTGGAATTCACACTCCATTGGGAAATCTAATGCATAAAGTCATTGACGGACATGACATTGGTGCAACCTATGCAGCCGCACAGGTGTTCGACAGGTAAGGGGGCCCACTTCCAAAGCAGCAAGCAGCATCACAGACACATTATTGGCCTGCAAAGGACCCATATTATGTTCTTGCACAGGGGTCCTCTTCTTTCTGTTTCCGCCTCTGCATAAAGGTTATTGTTGTAATAGTCTATGATAATTTTAATATAACAATTTATTAAAATATAATTATTTTCTATATTCTAATCAAAAGGATACCTCCAAAAATATAAACATGCAGCAAACGTTGTTCACATGCACCAAGAAAAATGCTTAAAAAATAAAAATCCTCAAAAAAAGTCAGGATTATTGGAATGTGGACAAGTATTTACAATGTGGAGAAAAAGTGGCAAACAATTGTACTAATAAGCCATCCATAGTAGCCACTCATATTTAGGTGTAAGTCAAAAAGGAAAATGGTTTATAAAAAAAAACACAAATTTTAAAGGGAGGGTATGAAAAATATTGGACTTTTCTGCATAGAATGAATTTTACCTACTATTTCTTGCACAGGAAATATAAAATTACAAATGTCTTACGTGTTTTAGAAAGGTTGGAAGACTTCACCCGCTTTTATTCTTGAGTGCTTGGCCAATGTAAACATAATATTACCATGCTGTCCTCCTAACAAAGAGAAAAATTTAGCCGAGTATCAGTGCTAAACTGAATGTTAACAGTGCCCAAGGAAATGTAAGCATTTGCCATAAACTTGTAGAAAAGAGCGGATATTAACAGGAGACTGCAAGTTTCAGCACTTTTCTACAAATGCACTGTGATAACTCCTTTCCAGTTTTTTTTGGCAGCAAAAGAGGACAGGTGGGCGCCTTCAGGTGATATGTGCGGACAGATTGATTGAATTATTCCACCCCGGGAGATTAATGTGTTACCTCAGCAACCTGTTCACATTCCAGTAAGCCAGTCACATTGTTTATGACCACGCTTTTTAATATTCACCACGAGTTCATATTTAAATATGTATTTATGCAAATTCTCGGGTCCCAATAGATGCTGTGTCCTATACATTTAATGGATTTGTAGTTTTTCATTACTGACCATAGCTCAAACTGCCAGAAAAAAATGCAAAATGTTGGAAGTCTTATAATTAAAAAAAATGTTATACACTTAGTAATTAAAAAATATTATTTATCAATTAATTTAATCAATTTATTCATCCACAACTCCTTGCAAAAAGGCAAGTTCTCCGTAAGATACTGTATTTTGTGTCAGAAGAAATGACTGAACTGATTGAGACTTTTTATTTTTTACGTATTCTATATGAATTAGAATTAGGTACAGTATGAGCGCATAGCAGGGACATATTACAGATGTGTAGATGGGGCTTTAGTCTTTATTCAGATGAGCATGCTACAGCTAAGAGTTAGGCTGTGTACCCCTATGATGAGTTTTTGGTGAGTGTTTGATGCTGCATACCTTCGTTGTGTCTTAGGGTATGTGCACACGTTGAGTATTTTGTGTGCAGAAATTTCTGCATCTCTTGGCAGGAAACCGCAGCCTCAAAAACTATGCGTTTTTGTCCCTTTTTTGTCTTGGTTCTTCAGTGCATTCAATGGGTGAAAAACGCAGGCAAAAATGCACAGAGAATTGACATGCTGCATATTATTCTCTGCACCAAATCTGCAAGTCCAAATTACTCAACGCGTGCACGACACTTTAAGTATCTCATTCACTTTGCTGGCTTCAGGATTTGTTAACAAATCTGCTCGGAAAAAAAAACGCTGCAAAAACGCAACGGGTGCACATGGCCTTAGAGTTCCAGCAAAGTGGATGGGATTTATAGAAGTTTCATGCCCACTGTGCTTCTTATTTCCTCGGTGTAAACTGACCTGTGGTGCGTGTTTCAAACCCGTATCATGTCAACTTCTTTTGCAGATACGCTAAGTTTTATGTGTGGATTTTTCACTATAGATTTGCATTAAATACAGAAATTCCGCCGGTAAAAAACACACTTGTGTTTTTACTGGGTTTCCATGGCGGAAACACGTGAAAAGCGTATAAAATTTGCACATAATTGTATCAATAAAGTTTTGTCAAAGCAAAATACCTGGAAGTATCAAAAATAAGCTTTGTTTAAAACATTACATTCCAACAAGAGACAAAAATGCAGCATCAAAAGCACTATAAGACCATGTGCACACATTGAGTATTTAGTGAGTTTTTTTACCTCAGTATTTGTAAGTCAAAACCAGGAGTGGGTGATAAATACAGAAGTGGTGACATGTCTCTATTATACTTTTCCTCTGATTTTTCCACTCCTGGTTTTGACTTGCAAATACTGAGGTAAAAAACTCACCAAATACTCAATGTGTGCACATGGCCTAAAAATGCATGTTAAAAAATGCACTGAAAAAAGCAATGAAAAAGTCACCTAAACTATCTAATAGGTGCTGAAACAGTGCGCAAAATCAAAAACTCACCAAAAGCTCATCATGAACATAGCCTAAGAGTTCTGCACATTGTGCCAAAGAATGGATTGAGATAGTAGGATAATATTACCAAAAGGTCATTGTTAACATTCAGAGAGCGAACCAACACAATCAATCAAGAGAATCACTTAAAAAGATCTCTGTACCCTAAATGTGTTATAGACCGTGAGTTCACAAAATCTACCAATATACAGTAGCAACAGATTTATGCAGAAGGTGTAAGTGGGGGCGGACATAACATTGGTGCAACATTTGCAGTCCACAGGGGCCCAATGGGTAAGGGTGCCCACTCCCACCTGCAAAACAGGTGGAATTGTGCATCATGATGATCTATTGGACTGCAAAGGGCACAGATATTGTGTTGCACAGGGGCGGTCTTCTATCTGTGTCCGCTCCTAGGAAAATTGTCTGGGGCTGCCCTTTTTACATTAAAAACAGTGGGCAGTCTCAGACAGGTGATTTTTCTAAATATCTCCTGCTAACAAGAGTGGTCAGAAAGGTCCCTAATGCCCTTCTAAAGGACCCGACTTTATAGCAAAAATCGAGTTTGAACTACTGGGCTATGGGAATGCAGAATGAAATAGCACAACCTTCCACGGCCCTTTCTGTGAAAGAGTGGATCTTGCATGCCATTGTGAGATTTTGCTCTTTTCAACTAACCGAACGCTGCCGTGTAATTTACCACATGACAACCGTTCTAATGATGTTGTCGTTTGGTGACCAAGTTAGGGCACAGACCTTTGTGACAACTTTTGCTAATAGGTAAAGAGGAACTAATCAATTCAAGTTTGAGTTGAATTTCCTGAAATTCTCAGTTACTTGTGAATTCGAACATTTTGAGATTTAATTTGCGGTTAGCAAAGAAAAAATATTTGCGTGGCTCCATTTCCCACACTGCTGACTGCTGATGCATCAGAAAGTGGAATAATGTCATTTTGTATTGCCGCGTGGTCCTTTCCATCATACCCTTCAGCTATGACATCTTATGGATTGTCATACCTTGTACAGTGGTGATCAGTCATTGACAGTGGAGCACAGTCTGTACAGCAGAGTCATTTTCCATCTCTACAGTCACTGGGTACGTCTTTCTTCTGTAGTGTGTAAGCTGTTATGGTCAGTGGTATCCTCTCTCTTCTGTAGAGAGTGTAAGCTCTTGTGGTCAGTGGGGTCTTTTCTCTCTTCTGTAGAGTATAAGCTTTTGTGATCAGTGTGGTCCTCTCTATCATCAGTAGTGTGTAATTTTGTATGGTCAGTAGGACCCTCTCTCTCTTCTGTAGAGTGTAAGCTCTTGTGATCAGTGGGATCCTCTCTCTCTTCTGTAGAGTGTAAGCTCTTGTGGTCAGTGGGGTCCTCTCTCTCTTCTGTAGAGTGTAAGGTCTTATGGTCAGTGGGGTCCTCTCTCTCTTCTGTAGAGTGTAAGCTCTTGTGGTCAGTGGGTTCTCTCCCTCTTCTGTAAAGTGTAAGCTCTTGTGGTCAGTGGGATCCTTTTTCTCTTCTGTAGTGTGTAAGCTCTTATGGTCAGTGGGGTCCTCTTTCTCTTCTGTAGAGTGTAAGTTTTTGTGATCAGTGGGGTCCTCTCTCTCATCAGTAGTGTGTAAGTTTGTAAGGTCAGTAGGACCCTCTCTCTGTTCTGTAGTGTGTAAGCTCTTATTGTCAGTGGGATTCTTTCTTTGTTCTGTAGAGTGTAAGCTCTTGTAATCAGTGGAGTCCTCTCTATCATCAGTCATGTGTAAGCTTGTATGATCAGTGGGATTCTCTCTCTCTTTTGTAGAGTGTATTGGTAGTGGAAAACAAATGGGTTGATTCTGCGCTGCGGTAGGAAGAAGAATGACGGATGCTTTAATTGTCAACACGTTTCAAAGCATACAGCTTCATCATCAGGACAACCATGGTCAGAGTGTAAGCTCTTGTGATCAGTTGGGTCCTCTCTACCATCAGTAGTGTGTAAGCTTGTATGATCAGTGAGACCCTCTCTCTCTTCTGTAGAGTGTAAGCTCTCGTGATCAGTGGGATCCTTTCTCTCTTCTGTATAGTGTAAGCTCTTTTGGTCAGTGGGGTCCTCTCTCTCTTTTGTAGAGTGTAAGCTCTTATGGTCAGTGGGTTTTCTCTCTCTTTGGTAGAGTGTAAGCTCTTATGGTCAGTGGGTTCTCTCTTCTGTAGAGTGTAAGCTCTTATGGTCAGTGGGTTCTCTCTCTCTTCTGTAGAGTGTAAACTCTTATGGTCAGTGGGATCCTCTCTCTCTCCTGTAGAGTGTAAGCTCTTATGGTCAGTGGGATCCTCTTTCTCTTCTGTAGAGTGTAACCTCTTGTGATAAGTCGGATCCTCTCTCTCTTCTGTAGAGTGTAAGGTCTTGTAATCAGTGGGGTCCTCTCTATCATCAGTAGTGTGTAAGCTTGTATGGTCAGTGGGATCCTCTTTCTCTTCTGTATAGTGTAAGCTCTTCTGATAAGTGGGATCCTCTCTTTCTTCTGTGGAGAGTAAGCTCTTGTGATCAGTGGGATCCTCTCTCTCTTCTGTAGAGTGTAAACTCTTATGGTCAGCGGGGTCCTCACTCTTTCTCTCTTCTTTAGAGTGTAAGCTTTTATGATCAGAAGGGTCCTCTCTCTCTTTGTCTCTGTAGAGTGTAAGCTCTTGTGATCAGTGGGATCCTCTCTCTCTTCTGTGGAGTGTAAACTCTTATTGTCAGTGGGGTCCTTTCTCTTTCTCTCTTCTGTACAGTGTAAACTCTTATGATCAGCAGGGTCCTCTCTCTCTCTTTGTATTCTGTAGAGTGTAAACTCTTATGGTCAGGGAGGTGCTTTCTCTCTCTTCTGTACAGAGTAAGATCTTATGGTCAGAAGGGTCTTCATTCAGTTTTTTACTGTCAGCAGCACAGTACTGTTAGCAGTTCGCATGAGGGGATGTGCTGCAGACAGCAATCTCTTTTATGTCCTAGTATGGCTACAGTCACATCTGTTACACATGTCCACTTGGTTTCCATTTTTTTTATAAGGCTACACACTACAATGTCATTGATCCATATAAAAATCCATTTTAGAATTTGTAGAATATGTGTGTTCAATTTGTGAGACTCAAAGCAAGTCCTATTCTCATCTGTTTTGCAAATCAGACTCGGCCATTAAGGTCTATTGGGATCTGTTAAACATGGATGAAATATGGTGGACATTCTTTTAATTCCGTGTTCCATCTACGTAAGTTTGATCCATTGCTGAAAGGCAATGAAAAACAAAATGTTCAGTCTACCTATTCAGTTTTTAAAAACAGATGAAAAATTGAATGACACAAAAGGATGAATAAAAACATGCCACACTGATGCAAAACAGTGGCAATATGGATGACACATGAAAGAATAACAGTCCGTTTTACAATGGATATGAAAATAGTCCTGGACATTGAATGGAGCCTAAAGATGGAAATAAATGAGAATTTCCCTTTTTGTCAAGCGGATGTGTTTACACTGGACAACGACTGGGAAGACCAAATACTCGTTAGGCCAATCTTTGGCCCATGTAAATGGGCCTTTACTATCCGAGATCAAGGGTGATGGAATAATCTTTCTAAGGGGTCATTTCACAGTTAAGGTAACCATGAAAAATCCAATGGGATTTTCTTCACAATAAACTATGGATGTGATTATGCAAATATATTGAAATAATGTTGCTAGATGCTGGTAGCAAAGGTCTTCTTAGTGGACTGTCTTGTATACAGTACTATTTCCAGCTCTTAAATATAAAAGGTTTTTCCAATATTAAAAATATATATTTATAAAAGCTGAATAAGTATGAACATGCAAATTTTTCCGGAGACTTTGATGAATGGGCCTAGGTGTATTTGCATTCCATAACTGAATATATTTGATATCAGTCTTTTTCTGTATGCAACTTCAAAAGAAATTTCTAAACTTTAATTTATTTCCACCATTAAACTATTATGCTATTACAGGATAGCTCAGAACTTGCAGATGTAGTTTGCAGTAATGAGTTAATTGCCTTAAGGTGAAAAGCACACATCAAACAGAAAGCAGCTGCCAGCCCATGTAGCAGGATGCTGGATGTCATGCTGAAAAATAGACAAAAAAAGCCCCCTGGGAAACACGAAAAGGGTGAGAACTAAATTGTAGTCCCACATTCCTTGCTGTGTTTTAACGCCTTCTGTTCTGATAAGTGCTTCAAAGGCATCTGAAAATCGGGCAGTTCGGTGGACTCATGGACCCATATGGTTAAGCTTTGAATTGATTCACATTTTTGAGCTAATTATGTACATCAGCACTTCCTCCTTGATACTACATTATTAAATGATATTAATTTATATCCTCAGCATGTTCTTCCTGAAACACTTGCTGCTACTTCTTTTATTACTGTTATGCCATAGTTATTTGATGTTATGGCTCCAGGTAGAACATAACTTTTAACAAGGGCAGAATAAATGGACAGGACAAAATAAAAAGAAAATTACTCAAATTAATGAATTAAAGATTTTTTTATTGGGGGAGCAATCTGAATGGAGAATATTCTAAAACTCCATAGGAAGCGTTTCATGTATTCTCTGCAACAAATGTTAGTTTTCGCCTGGCGGCTGTCCTTTGGGAGGCTGTGCCTTCATAGACAGTGAGTGCCATAGTAAATTGGAAGCTGAGAAATAAATAAGCTACTGGTGTATAAAGGCTTATTTTATGGTTGATAAGACATATGTTGAGTAAGTGATTGTTTTTCACACAACATATAGTGATTTCTGTTGTGTAGTATTCTCAGAGAAGAAATGGGATGGGGTGTGCCAGACTGACCATTAAGATGCCAGCTGAAATACTGTCTAATTGTAATTGTCTGTGTATATACATGGAAAGTGATTGAGAGCAGTAGCTGTGGACGAGCTGCTGCTCCATAACACCCTGGCACTTTACAGGAAAATGGTGTCGCAGTCCCAATGTGCTATCAGGTGTGGGGTGCATCACACTCACTTGCAGGCTGCGGGCCTCTGCTTTCTCCTGGCCTCCATCTTCAGGAGCCACTGAACATAACTCAGGGGACTACCAGTTCGTTTCAACAAGCAAATGTTTACTGGTCAGTTCAAGTTCATCAGATTGTAACACGCAGTATTGGGCACAACACTTCTTTTTGCTTGTTTCTTTAGTACATTATGTCTTCAGCATTACTATTTATTCCTCCTGGACTATCCCTATATTTACTGTTCCTGTCAGTCCCAGGGATTTCCCATCCAGTCCTGCAGTGCACTTGGGATCTGTTACCTTCTCTTCTCGCGGGTCCATGTCCATCGTCTTCTGTACGCCAGAGGATGTCACTCTTCATAGTACCTGTACCGAGCCGTGAGCTCTGGATGTTGCAGGAATGTCCACAAGGGATTCCAGTAAGGCTTACCACTGCCCTGAAAGATAGATTGTTGCCCACTGCAGCTTAACCTTGATCTTGGTTACTGTGCTTCCTTTTTCTGAAGCAGTCCATTTTTTCTGGGGCTTTGCCCTCCCATTATGGGCTAGTCCCAACTTTAACTATGTCTGTTCCTTCTATATTTAACTGGGCAGGTATACTTTTCCCAACACTATGCATTGCATTTGCATAAATTGAACATATTACATTTATACTAACAATACTTGTTCCCCACAATACATTAACCAGGTTACACCTATAATGCTTATCACACGCTATACATTATACATTACAGAAGATATCTAAAACCGCATGACACTATTCACATTATAAAATACTGCATAGTGCGATTGGTGTCTTCAGTGGTTGGAACACAATGGTACAGTCCACCACTCTTACATACAGTATATGCAACATAAAAGATAGATTCCTGTGTGGTTTTTGTGATGTGTAACCAGATACTTTGGTTACTGTACTAGCTTTCCATAGAGTGGTCACAGCAGCGTTGTTATGCAGATAATGTATGGAGTTATTTGGAACAGCTATGTAGGCACCATGTTATGAAATGGGTGGTGGAACCACTGTGCTGTGATTCTAGGAGAACCCAGGGGGCATAACTAGGAGCCTGACCAAATCCGACCTTGGATGTACGGTGGCTGACGATACCACAATCTGAGGAGAGATGAGGTATTTGCACACTGACAGTACCCCATATGGGTACAGTTACCAACATCAATGTTGGCAATTAAGGGACACTTTAGTCCCACCCCAGGATCGCCACAATCCTGACCAAAACGCCCATTTGTTATAGTATTGGTTATGAATGATGACAAATGCATTAAACCATAGTATGGCCATATGAACAGTTTTAATTCAGGAACAGCACTGAAGGTTGTCTAGTTTCACCATGTGTATGTGAACTGTTAAATCCTTAGTGCATTTTCTGCATTCCAAATTAATAAAGGGTTTATCCACCTCTGAATATTATTTTAATAAAAACTAGCTGGCATGCCATATCATAATTAAATACAGTATACTCACTTTACCAACCCACTGGCCCTCCTTTTCCAATGCTGTTTTGGTTCACCACCAGTAATTCTTTCTTAATGGACAGACACGTGTGAAAGCTGTAACCAATCACTGGCCATAGAGGTTATATGCTTCAATAGATGAATCAGGAACCGCAGAGACCAGAGGGGGACTCAGGCAGCATTAGAAGGGAGGTGACTGGGCATTTTACTGTATTTTATTGTTTTACAGCATGCTGCATGTTTTAAAAAAATCAGGAGCGAACAACCACTTTAAAGGGAACCTGTCACATGAAAAAAACGCTATTAACCTACAGATATAGGGTTAATCTGCAGGTTAATAAAGTTCTGAACCTGCACAGTGCTGACACTTCGACCCCCCACATTGCAGGGAGAAAATAAATTTTATTCCTCCTGGTAATATACAGTTTTCAGTGACGGAGATGGCGTCGGGTGAGTTCAGTCATCTCTAGCTGTGTATAGAGAGTGGCAGCTGTAACTGTACCCCCGGCACTGACTGACAGCCGACCCTAATGATGAGCGAGGTGTCAGTCAGTATGGGGGGGTGCAGTTTCAACCACCGCTCGCTATACACAGACTGAACTGAACCAGCAACTGGCACCACCCCTATGACTGAACACCAATCGCTACAGGGAGTAATAAAGTTAATTTCCTCCTGGAAGCGGGGTCTAAGTGCCAGCACAAGGCAGGTTCAGAACACTATTAACCTGAAGATTAACCCCATATCTACAGGTTAATAGCATTTTTTCACATGACAGGTTCCCTTTAACAGTTTTTTACAGATTTTAAATACTCTCTTCAACATTGAAATTGCAACACCAAGAAGGAAATGTCATAGAATGATGGCAATTGCAGGATAGATAAACATGTTAATGATATAAAAATGAGGAAAAAATGGAAACAACATTTTCAAAATATCTTTATTTATTTAGTATAAAGTATGAGGTACACACTCAGAAATACACGCACTTACATGAGCATGACTTGGCATGCTGTCAATGAGGTTATTAATCGTTGTCTGAGGAATACTCTGCCATGCTGAATGAACTTGGGCATGCAAATTATTAAGATCCACGGCTGGCAGCTCCCTTTGTGATTGCCCACCAATGATGTCTCACAAGTGCTCCATAGGAGACAAGTCTGGAGATACTGCAGGTCATGGTAGCAGGTAGCAGGTTTAGGCTACACAAGCTATACCCGGTCCTATTTGTCTACCCTTTTATATGCATTACTTCAACTTTGATATGGTGGGACGGCTTGTATACTTTTTTTGATCAAAAATAGTTCACTAAGTACCCAATATTTAATATGCAACTTTACTTTACATTTATATATAATGATGGTAGGGTATGAGATATATTTTTTGTCTTTTGTAGGTTTTACAAGCTATACACAGTAGCACTAGCAACATGCAACCTGGCATTCTCATGTTAAAAAACAGGTCCTGAGATCCATGGTGCTGTCCACGTGATATCCAGATCAATCTCCAGCTCTCATTGCTTTCAAGACAGATACGGTACTGAAGAGGATGTACATTCGTTTTAGCCTACATTGCTGTCTTGTACTTCACCATGATAGCCTTAAAGAGGAATATCTGTAGTTGAACATCTGGCTCGTGTATGGAGGCCTAATGTACAGTAGCAGGTCCCTTCTAGTTTCCATTCCATGTACACTAAAAACTTGACATTATATTATATTAATTTGGTCATGGAACCAGTGGTGCTACTATTTCCAAAATATTACAGAAGCCATTTTTCAGCACAAAAACACCATGCTGTATGTTGCTTCAACTACTGTGACTGTAGATGGCCAAAATATGCTACCATGGACTGCAGTGTCTCTGAATTTGTCGGCCATTGAGCACATTGGTCGATAATTGCAAAGGGAGCTGTCAGCAGTGGATCTTGATGATTTGCGTGTTCAAGTGCATAGCAGAACATTTCTCAGATCATAATCTTATTGATAACATGACATGACATGTAAGTGTATTTCTGCTCATAATCAATAATAAATAAATCAACATACTTTGAAAAATGTTGCTTCCATATTTTCATAATCTGAATATCATTAACATGTCTATTGGTCCTGTGATTTACATAATTCCATGACTTTTGCAATTTCAATGTTGAGAAGTGCATGATCAATTTTAATTAATATATTTTACCCACTTATTTAACGCCTTCCACAGTGCTTTAGCGCTTTATAGGGCAGCACGGTGGTTAGAACTGCAGCCTTGCAGTGCTGGGTCCTGGGTTTAAATCCCACCAAGGACAACATCTGTAATGAGTTAGTATGTTCTCCCCGTGCTTGTGTGGGTTTCCTCCGGGTACTCCGGTTTCTTCCCACACTCCAAAGACATACTGATAGGGAATCTAGATTGTGAGTCCCAATGGAGACAGTGATGATGATTATGTATGTAAAGTGCTGCGGAATATGTTAGCACTATATGAAGATTATTATTATTCCATGATCTAAATTACCTATCAGTATATAAAGTGTGGGAAGAAACTCAGACAATCACAGGGGGAAACTGATTGCAGATGTTGTTCTTGGTGGGATTTGAACCCAGAAACCCAGTGCTGCAAAGCAACCGTGCTAGACACTGAGCCACCATACTGCCACAATTTCTACAAATCATTTGACTCAATGTATTGAATTTGTTGAAGACTAATCCATATCACCAATGATTTATGATCATGTTCCTGTTGAGCCATAGCTAATAGAATTTGATGCTCTTTACTAGGCAATTGGGGCCAGACAATATAATTGTTGGCCTGAGGCTGCAGGCTATATGACGGCACATACTGTACATACTTACCATGGTCATCTCCTGGTTAAATTTATGGACTGTTTATTATTAGGATGCAATTTCAGGTATGCTAAGCATTTAGGGACAGTATACATATATGTATATGAGGAAATGGAAAACAGGACAAAACATCTGTTTAAACCATCCACAGTCACGAAGATATTGCCCATTTCATCAGCTAGACCACATCAACTAAAAGTAAAGACCCTGACATAGCTATTACCAAATCCAACCAGAATATAAAAGTTTGCTTTTTTGGACTTGAATCAAGTGGCTCATGGATAACTGCCGAACAGGCTAATAGAGTGTTTTTTAGCTGTATTCTATATGATCCAATTAATGATAATTATCCTGTTGAATTTTAGAGGCCTTTTTTTGGGCCACACACAATGCAATGTTGGCCTTTTGCCAGTAATTGCCTGTGTGTGGTCAGCATTACAATCCTCTGCTAATTAATGATTTACAATTAACAGGATATCATTAGGTAATCTTTTACATGAATGACTTACTATTCCAAAAGCTCCTTCTCTGATAATCCTGAGGACAATACATTCATGAAGAAAGCATTTTCCCTAAAATAGGTAATAACAACTGGAATAAAGTTTTTACTAATTATGAATGGAAAAAGTAAGTAAAGGATCTGGTGGCTTTGTGTGTTGCAATTATAGTAAAAAGTGTTGACCCCATATAGCAATGCTTTTATTTTTTGACCACATATAGGCTGTTTTCCTGTAATGTGTAACCCTAGAAGCTTCTACAGCTGGTTCACGTTTGCATTTGTTTGTAAATGATGTATAGAGAAGAACTAGCCACCTTGGCTGCTATAAATGTGTGTGAATGGGGAGGGGAAAAGTCATCTGACAGGTCTATGTGAACTGTTTACTGATGAGTTGATGCAAACAGGCCCATTAATATCACCGGTTAATAAATACTCAGATGGACCATTCTGTAACACAACAAAGGTCGAGATGATAACCATATTAGGGCTGAAAAAAACATAAAAATATGCATGTAGTTGACAAATTATGTTCTTCTTTATTTTAAGAAATACTGTAAATAATATGGAAGAAATAATACAATTTGCTCATAAATGTTTTTTTTATATAACATTATTAACTTATTGGTGTTTGTCCTTCAGAGCTGCTACTCTCTATTGATTCCTCTGGATCCTTGTTCAGCATTTGACACCATAGACCTCCAGTTCTTCAGTAGGCTGCTGTAGGGTATTGTTAACTGCTGGCTCTTTTTCTTTTCCTATTTCCCAATGCTTTTGGGGTTCCTCAAGGTTCATTCCTAGGTCTTTTCTCTTTAAACTGGTCAAAATGGACTAATTATTAGCAGATTTGACATTCAATACCATTTCTATGCTAATAACATCCAATAGAATGGAGACAGCTGAACACTACGTCATTGAGTGAATGTGAATGTTGGCCGTCTGTAAAAAAGGTAATTTCTTCACATATACTGTTCTTCAAATAAATACATATTCATTATCAAGATACCAGAGTGCCTCCGTCTACAACTTTGGATGTTATTAGCAAAGAGATGGTAGTAAATGTCAAATCTGATAATAATTTGTCCATTTTGAGCAGTGTGTACTACTTTTATTATTGTGGGTTCATTCGGGTCCAACAGTGCACCAAATTTGACTTGCCACGTGTGAAGACCATATTATTATCCATACATCTCATATAATACATTTCCCTGTGATATCGCCCGTGCTCTACTACAAAACATCAGTCTGTTCTCAGTCTGTAACATTTATTTCTCTACATCTGGAAATTAATTTTTTAAAAACATGTATTTCCTCTCATTACTAACACACCTAAACCTGAAATTTATTTTTCAATGTGGTACTACACTCCTAAGTAGCTGTCTTGGGGTTATGTTAATGTACTCATATGCTTTCACTAGTTGTTAGCTAAATCCTCATTCACAGCTGTTCCTTCCAATCTTCCTATGTGCACATGGCTCTCAGCTGTCTGTATATGTGTTTTCAATGGGGTATCTCCTTTGAAAACTTAAGGCTCCCATATATATTAAACTAACTTCAAATGAACCCACCGATAAAGATGGTTTCGGCCTACAGTCGAATGTCTATGGGGCCTCCTGACTGTCCCATGATGAAGATGTTGGAGGAAAGAAGGGTCCTGCATGTCCAATTTCGGATTGCCAATCCTTTTGATTTCTAAGAGATAAACCACCAACAGAGGTGTCTGGAAGAATCTCTCTCATTGAGAACAAAGGAGTGCTCAACAGAGCACCAGAGAAAGCGCTCTTGTGTATAGGGGAGTCAGAAAGATAGCTGTTGGTTGAACAGATATCTAAAGTTTATGAGTGACTTTAGGTTCACCATCATCAATCAAGGAAGAGTCGGGAGGTCCCCATACTTTTAAGATAGTCCACCAACATCAGCAGAATAATATAGTTTTACAATCTAATACACGTAACACACTCTAATGTGTATGTAATGTTTAGTTCTCATTCCTACATTTGTGTGTTATGGTCCGTGATAAACAGACTGGCCACGGGTATCCTGACCTGCGCTCAACAACCTCATAGGCGAATGTACGGCAGTCAAGTTTGGGTCTGGAGACCCGTGGACAGTCTGTATAACATAGACAGTAACAGACAAATGTAGGGACTTTGACACAGTGATGTGTAAATCCAGCATTAGACTAAAGGTCCATCTACATGGGCTAACCTGGGTCCATAAAGGTCTGATAATCAGCTGCTTTTTCGCTGATCAGTGGTTGTTAGTAGCCTGTTTATACAGGCAAACCGCTCTGCAGATGCACACTGTATGAGCTGACTGTCATTGTTCTCAGCAGCGTGAGCCCAATTTACACAGGATGCACTGCCAAGAACGATGATCTGTTGTGGAGCACAAAAAGATCGTTTCATCCGATGCGTGAGTGTTTTGGTTGTTTGTCGGGTTGGCAGCCTGTTTAAACTCTAATATTATCATTCCGATGAACATTTGTTTCATTATAAAATGGGCAGCATAATTGGACCCTTAGACCTTTTCTTTACTTAAAATATTTAATTACTTGCACACTTATGTCACTTGCACATCAAAATCATCTGCAGAATCTAACATATAAAGCTGTGGAAGCAGTCAGAACTCAATTTTTGCGTTGAAGCATGCTAGTATTAATTACTGTAGCTCCAGTCAATATTATTGTGTCTTCTCCACAGTAAACTCTTTCTTCTCCAATGTATCCTGGATGCATATCCTTTTGACCAACTGCTAAACCAATTCCTCATTTATGTACTCGTCACAGTACTGATCGGCTGTTCACTTTAATATAACATTTAAACCTACAAGTCTAACCATTAAATACTTTACAGTAAAGCACCATTCTATGTCTCCTCCCTCATTCTGTCTATCACCCCATCCATGCTCTCCATTTGAAAGCTAGCATACTCCATTATCCAACCCTTCCATTTCCAAAAATGTTTCATGCTGCACCAGTTCATTGGAATGTACTACTCCACTGCTTCATCTTTCACCCCTTTTCACTATTCCTAAATGATGCCCGATAACCATTCTTTTACAGTAATGTATCCTATAGGTGGGCACTCACAGATAGTGCCTTGGTGACTGGATCAGGGGGCTTCAGTGCAACTGCCCTTTTATGATTTTATCTCTTGTGGTACTTCTATTTTCTCATAGATTGTTAGTCCTTTCATTCAATCCCACAGACTGAATGAACGATTTTGCTTGTACATGTACCCCCTGAATTTTAAAGTGCTGCAAATTATATTTGCAAAATATATACTGTTTATTACACCTTATCATTATTATTGTAATTCAATAGACACTTTTGCCATATTTTGGAATTTTAGAGATTTTATGAAGTGGTGTCAGTATTTACCACACTGCCAGTATTTTGGTTATCCTTCTCTCCTTTTTTCTCTCTTCCTCAGGGTTTCTCAGAGTTTAGAGCTGGATGTCATACTGTTCTCTTTTTATAAAGTCCCAGATGGAAACCCTATCAGCAGATTTTATTTTCGGCACCATCATTCTGATGGTGACACCAAATAGTACAATGTTATGCTATGAAATTTCGCTGGTTCTCCAAAAAAGCACCAATGTCTTTTGACTGTCTCTAATGTCATCTCCTTCATTCACTTAAAACTAATCCTGTTTAACGCCAACTTTCTTCTGTTTGCTTCTTTTTCTCCCTTTTATATCTTCTATCTATAAATAAAGAGTAGCAACTGCATAAAGAAGTATTACTCAACTTTTTAGTGTACTTTATATTTTCACCACTCTGCTGTCAGTGACTGTGTGGCCCTATTGGGGGATATTTTGGTGCACTTTATGCCAGTCTAAATAAAAAAAAGTATCCTGGCATAAGATTCACCTAATTTATAAGTGGTGTAGGTTATAACTAGTGATGAGCGAGTATGTTCTGTTAACCCTTTCGGCGAGTATGCTTGGGCCGAGCACCGAGTAGTTACAGCTGCTCGGTGTTAAGTTCGAATCACTCCGTGTGCATGATTTGCGACTGTTTGACAGCTTTAGTACATGTAATGAATGTCTATTTCTTACATATTCCTCACATGTATTAAAGTTGTCAAACAGTCGCAAATCATGCACATGGGAGTGATTCAAACATAATACCGAGCAGCTGTAACTACTCGGTGCTCGGCCCGAGCATACTCGCCGAAAGGGATAACAGAACATACTTGCTCATCACTAGTTATAACACATTTGTTGGTCCATGCACCTTCTGCTAGAATCAGCCCATCATGCCTTGCGCAGCAGTAAAAGTTTAAAAAGTCATATATTATAGTATATATAGTGTGAGCCATGATTTGCAACTTTTTTAAGCCAGAAAACACATCCACTCTAAAAAACTGGTGGACATGTCCCTCTCAGTATTATTAGGAGTTTGCCATAATTGTGTTCAGTCTGGATAATCCTCTAAATGATCAGTTTTAATTAATACTCACCTTTACTTATTTTTGGCTGCTTCTCTGGCCACAATCGTCACATTCATTTTTTGGAACATCTGTACAAGTAACCCGTGTTCACTACTCTGTAATTCACTGCTTCACATCGTCACTTTTGTCCAACCCTGGAGTGCTCTCCTGGTGAATTTCTACACTTATCAAGGGGAAAATTCTGGTTCATCAAAGCAATGATGCAGAAGGGAAGATAGACACGCTGAAGACTATTCAATATACAAAGGCACATGCAGCCTTAAAACATTTGTTAGGTTATTTTCGAGTCATGTCTTATGTAGACACTGCACTGATGGTTTACTTTATTATTCTTCTCTTGTTGACCAATTTCTTTAATTTGTCTTCCTTAGACACATTCATTTTTGAATTATGTGTTTATTAATATCTGTAGAGTATATTCAAAGATTGAGCATTTGAAAGTCTTGATCATATAAAACCTTAAAAGAAAATTGCTGCATTCAGCCATTGACATATGTTCCAAATTTTTTCTATACGAAAATTCCTTTGACTTAGAGCCATAATCTGCCCATGTGACTAAATACTAAAACGCAATACAAAAAACATTTTTTATTGTCCTTCTTTACATTTTTTTTAATGTTTAAAAATGGGGTTTAAATGTAGAGGTTTGATTTAGGGTCTGCAAATAATTAATGCAGTCTGCAGTTAATTAAGAAATCTGGTCCAGGGTCTGAATTTATTTTATGGCTATAAATGCTGGTAATGGCTGCAGAAAGGAGGAGACAGATTTGTCTTAAACTCTACATTCGTCAGCATAATTCTTCATAGTGGTCTGTGTTACATGGAAAGGAAAAGGAAAGAGAACATGTACAATCAGAAAATATGTGACTGTGAGTTACTGGATTTTTAGAGGAGCTTTCAGCTTTTTGGATATAATAAGTGCATATATTTCCCATTAGATTGTATAGGAATATATATAAAAAAAAGGTAAATTCTGGCAAACATTTCGCCAGAGTAAACAAGAGCCCATAACAAGCCACACAAAATAATACCCAAATGAGCGCTCAAAAATCCGCAGCATGTCCATTAATTTTGCGGAAGCGCTGCGTTTTCGCCGCCATTGACTTGCATTAGAACGCGCCAATTCCGCAAGACTGCATCTGTACTTGCGTAATTGGCGCGTTCTAATGTGCGGATGGTACCTGGGTGTGGAGGACAGGAGACTCTCCTCCACACCCAAGTACCATTAAATGCTGTAAAAAAAAGAATAAAATAAAAAATAAAGATTATATTCACCTTCCGACGGCCCCCGGACTCCTTCTCTGCAGGACCTGCGCTGACGTCACAGTCATGTGACAGCAGGTCCTTCAGTACAGAGCACTGCGAGCTGCCGGCAGCCAGCACAGGAGCGCAGCAAGACTCGGGGGCCATCAGAAGGTAAGTATAGGTTTATTTTTTTATTTTTTAAACCATTCTCTCGGGTCACACTACATAAATCCATGCCGTTTGCATGGATTTATATAGTGTGACCTAGTTGTCAAGCACTTTCCAAGTGATGCTAAAATCGCTTGGAAAGCGCTTGACACCCGCATGCGGAAATGCCAGTGAAGAACGCTTCACATCCGCTTGTCCCTGGCATGAAAAACGCATGTACAATCCGCATGCATTTTTTTCTGCCAGGGAGATGCAGAAACGCTCAGGAAAAAATCCTGAGCATTTCCGCATCGTGGGCACATAGCCTTACAGTAGAAACTTAAAGCAGGAGGAGTCTGGAGCAAAGTCAAGGATTTTTGGTTTGTATGGAGGTACTATACAATATATTTAACTTAAAGGGTTTTTTCCCACGAACAAAAGAACATTTTAATCAACAGATCTTGGAATGATAATTACTTCCACATTTGAATGTGTTTAAATAAAATGTTCCTGTGCTGAGATAATCTTATAAATGAGCCCCTGCTGTGTACTGTGTAATGGCTGTGTGTAACCTTGCAGAAACATGGTCTTATCATACTACAACTCCTTGGCAGGGGGGAAGCAAAAGAGTATACAGACATTACAGCACGGGACCACAACTATTTCTTTCTTTGAAGTAAAACATTGTTTAAAAACAGGCAGGGAAATGTTTTACCTCACAAAAAGAATCAGCTGTGATCCTGTGCTGTAATGTCTGTATGCTTCCTGCCCAGGAGATGTGGAATGATCAGACCATGTTCCTGTTCAGTCAGACACAGCCATTACACAGGACACAGCATGGGCACATTTATAAGATTATCTCAGCACAGGAACATTTTATTTAAACGCACCCAATTGCAGAAGTTATTATTATTCCAAGATCTATTGCTTAAAATGAACTTTTGTTCATGGGAAAACCCCTTTAATGGGGTTACTCAACACTAGTATATTGATCTCTGTTTAGAATAGATCATTGATATCAGATCACCCGACACCCCCTAAACAGTTGTTTTTGGCTAATGCACCATCTGGAAGTAAGTAGTGAGCTGGAACAGCATGACTCTATTCACTGTGTAGTGGCCATTGCCTAGAACTGCAACTCAGCTCCTATTTATTATTATTTATTTTTTGAGCACCATTTATTCCATGGTGCTGTACATGTGCAAAGGAGTTACATACAAATATAAATTACAATGAAAAGACTAACAATGACAGACTTTAACAGAGGGGGAGAGGATCCTGCCCTTGCGGGCTTACATTCTACAGGATAATGAGGAAGGAGACAGTAGGTTGGAGGGTTGCAGCAGCTCCGGTGGTGGTGAGGTGACAGCGGTGTCATTACAAGTTGTAAGTTTTCTTGAAGAGATGGGTTTTGAAGTTCTGTCTGAAAGTTCTGGATGTGGTCGAAAATTGTACATGTTGGACCACAGAAAGTCTTGGAGGCAATTGGGTGAGGAACGTACGAATGTTGAAAAAAGAAGAAGGTCTTGAGAGGATCGGAGATTATGTGTGGAAAGATATCGGGAGAATAAATCAGAGATATATTATGGACGGCTTTGCAGGTCATTTCTACATCAAACTGAATATAGCTGATCAGTGGGGGTGCCAGATGTTTGACCTCTACCTATTTGTTATTGCTGACCTATCTTAAGAATAGGTCTACAATATCATAAGGTTAGACTTTTCCTTTAAGTGACCAAGACATATTTCTACTTAGGAAAAACGATAGCAAGTTTCCCTGGCTTTCTGCATGTTCTAATTAATTCTTTGCTTAATCAAGGCCATTCTGACATGTTAGATTTACTAACACTTTAAAAAGTTGTCAGTGACCTGAAAGGTGTTAAGACGATTGTTTTCAAAATGAATAATAAACATAACTTTATAAAGTTCTCTAATTATATTTTTTATATGACATGTATAAATATCACATGAAATGTATTAAAAATATGAATAATGTATTTTTTTCTGTATAAATTTATATTTTACGTCAAACGTTTTAGTCTAGCAAATGTAATTTCACTACACTTACATTTTCGAAAAATGAAAGTTGATTAAAAGCTATGAATGATTGATTGGATGTATAACTTCTGGCATGGACTCATTTCTGCCTTGCTCAGATTAGATGGCATTAGGTTACTTCTGGGACATGAAGCCTCTGCAGCCATTCTAATGCTCGGGCCGTAAATCTGTGCCATTGCTTATAGTAAAACTTTAAATGTCAAGGTCATAACTATTAGTTTTATATACTATCATTATTAATAGTACTCATGTGGACCTGTCTTCTTATAGCTCAACATATAATATTAAAAAATTGATTATACAATCCCAGTGTTGATTATTATTTCTGATATATTGTAAATTTAATTACTACAAATAATTTATAGATAGAAATGATAGACAAACATGCCACAATAAAAGTTTTTTTTTTTCCATATAAAGGTGATTATAAACTTTGGATAGCTCATTCTGACAAGTTATTCCTATCGAGTTCCCCATCCACTCAACGAATGTGCTGTGTTCTCAATGGGTAGAGAAGAATAAGCCACTGTCAGATACCACAAGTCCCCTGTTAAAACCAACCTATGCAGAAAATAGTCAGGGCACAATAACAGGACAACCAGTTCTGTCAAAATCATTAAATAAAACCAATCACATGTTGTGTATGGCTAGCCATAATCTCCAGTAATGGCAACAATGCCAATCTAGAATTGCTTATTTATTTATTTTACTCACTTATATAGCACCAATAATTCCACAGCGATTTACAGTCATCATCATTACTGTCCCCATTAGGGCTCACAATCTAGAATCCCTATCAGTATGTCCTTGGAGTGTGGGAGGAAACGGGGAGAACTTGGAGGAAACCCACGCAAACATGGGGAGAACATACAAACTCCTTGCAGATGTTCTCCTTGAATGTAGGACCCCACCTCTGCAAGGCTGCAGTGCTAACCACTGAGTCACCATGCTGCCCACGGGTCTAGCATTCACAGGGGGGCTCAGGGCTTTCTTCCCGTGTTAAAAAAAGAACTTAACTTATCTCCATGCACATTACTGTGCAATACACATTCCAAAAAATAAAAATAAAATTTGTATTCTATAATAGGCAACATCATAATCCACATTTGGCACATAAAGCAAAGTCATTAATATTTGACTGGGTTACTGTCCTAAGTCAGGTCGCCCTATGAGCAGATGAATTCCAACGTTAGAAGAATGAGGTTCTATCAGGTGCTGTCAGCCTGTACTAACGGAAGGTTAGAGAGCTTTATTAAAAGCGCTAAAATGAACACAATTTCTTGGACCTAAAATAGCATATCTGCATTGTCGAATTTGGTTCAAAGTTGAAAATGTGTTTGTTTTATTACTTTTTATACTCTATATTTTCTTGGATTCTTTTATTGTACTTTTTGTCAACACAAGCTGGTAGCAACTGATAAAACCTCATCATTGTAAAATTATACCATTGGAAGTCATCTGCTATACCTATGGTACCCTGACCAGGGAGATTCGGAGAAAGAGGTAGGCATCAGCAGCGAATATAGAATTGTGGTGTACAGTTTGGCATAGCTCACAAGGTGAGCACCGACATACATGTTTTCTCCTCTCTCTCTTTTTTAACCTAATGGTATTTCACTAGGGAGCGTCTCCCTGTCTCTCCCATGTTTTTCATATAGTGTACTTCACCCTACAAACCTGACTATCTTCAGTTTCATTGTTTTATAATTTTGAGGTTGAAAGAAGACACATGTGCATCAAGTTCAACCTATAGCCTAACATGCTGATTGAGAGAAAGACAAATACCCCCTTTTAGCAGGTGCTAACTGCCCCACATTAGGGGAAAAATAAATTTTTGACTCAATATGTTACTAGTTTCCTGGATCAATGTCTGATTTCCAGTATCTAGTACTCATAACCAGTAATATTATATTTTTGAACAAAGGTATCCAGGTAGGTACGAATCTTTTGAAAATCTAATTTACCAGTTTTGGTGCATTTTCCCAATGAACTCAAATTGGAAGTTGCTCCAACAAAACTCTTCCAATCAGTGCACTGAAAGACTTTTCATATTTTTAAAATGATCTCTCTTAGTCATTTGTTATCAGGCTGACTGTTCTGTGCAGAACAATGACTAATGGCATCCCTGTTAGCCATATAAGATGAGTGATGGGCCATATATTCTATATTCTCCACATCAATATGCTTGCGAGAGGCAAAGGGGGCCAATTGTTTACTGCGTTTAGTAACACAACTGCCCGGACAGTTTGTGCTAGTGGTGGTAGGTACACCTACAGGAAGCAAAATATGACAGCAGGCTGCAGTGTACATATGGTATGTATGTTTATCATATTGAACTAGTAAAACAGGTGTGCTGTTTTGCTTCTGCTTTCTAGTGTATTAAGATTGAAGAAAAAAATGTATGTCTGGCACTCTCCATCTCTCTTACCCTATCAATTTAATTTCTGTATTATTTCTAGACTAACACTTTATTTTCTTCAATGATGCAATTATACAACACAATACTGTCTGAAACTATCCAGACCCAGTGATTTATCCTTGTTAGGGTATGTGCACACGTTGAGCAAATGGATGCAGAAATTTCTGCACAATTTCTGCATCTCTTAGCAGGAAAAACACAGCTATAATAACGTGCATTTTTGCCTGCATTTTTGCCCTGCGTTTTTGATTGATTTGAGTGAAATCAATGGTGAGAAATGCAGGGCAAAAGCGCACAGAGAATTGACATGATGCAGATTATTTTCTTCACCAAATCTGCAAGTTAAAAATAAGCAACGTGTGCATGACACTTCAGGTTTCTCAACAAAAATGCACCAAATCTGCAATGTCTGCACAAGGCCTTAGTGTTCTTGACAATCACTTCTTGCTGGATTAAGCAGTTAACATTTATTTGAATCTAAAGTGTCCCTAAACAGTTCATCTGTCATTGGATTGCCTTGTGGAAATATTAAAGAAAAAATGATGATGCATACTTTGATACAATTTTGCACTCTACACAAATATTCTGTGGGTTATTGCCCCATTTAGGAGTGCAGTCCCCTCAGAGCCTGGATCCTCTTCTATACTGAACCTCAAGCTCACTTTCTACCTTTGAACCTGTTACAAAAGAAGAAGTTACCAGGATCCTTGTTTCTTCTCGTCCTACAACCTGCAACAATGACCCTACTCCCTCACATATCCTTCAGTCCCTTTCCCCAGTTGTCACTGCCCACCTAACTAAAACATTTAACTTCTCTCTTTCTTCTGGTATCTTTCTCTCTTCATACAGACAGGCTGTCATAACCCCTCTACTAAAAAAAATCCTGTGACCAAAAATGCACTGCTAACTACAGACCTGTCTCTAATCTTCCCTTCATTTCTAAAGCCCTGGAACGCTTGGTTTACTCTTGTTTAATCCGCTACCCTACCTCTCAGATAACTCTCTTCTTGACCTTATACAATCTACTCAAACTGCCCTTACTAAAATCTCTAACAATCTGCTAACAGCTAAATCTTATGGCCACTACTCCCTGCTGATTCTCTAGGATCTCTCTGCTGCACTTAACACTGTGGATCACCAGCTCCTCCTCACTATGTTCCACTCTACCGGCCTCACAGACACTGCTCTCCCCTCATTCTCCTACTTCTCTGACCACTTCTTCACTGTATCTTTTGCCAGTTCTTATTCCTCTAATCTTCCCCTTACTATTGGGGGTTCCTCAAGGCTCAGTCCTAGGCCCCCTCCTCTCCTCTCTATATACTGCCACTATTGGACAAATCATTATCAGATTTGGTTTCCAGTACCATCTATATGCTGAAGACACCAAATTATGCACATCTACTCCTGACATCACCACTATATTACTACAAAATATCAGGGATTGTCTGTCCGCTGTTGCTAACATAATGTCCTCCCTCTATCTGAAACTGAATTTCTTCAAAACTGAACTTATGTTTCCTCCCTCTACTAACTTACCTATACCCGATATTGCAATTACCTTGGGTGGTTCAAGCATAACTCCCAAGTATCACGCTTGGGTCGTAGTGGCAACCAGGGTGGTATTTCTGTCCAGCCGCTTCACCGATGCCTCCACCTTGAGACAGTCATTACACTTGTTGCCCAACCGCTACAGAGTACAACACAAACTTATTTGTCTCACCCACAAAGCTCTCCATAGTTCTGTACCACTCTATATCTTCTGTCTCATCTCAGTCTGTCACCCTACCTGTGCCCTCCATTCTGCCACTGATCTAAGACTAACTTTTTTCATAATTCTAAACCTCACACCTCTGTCTCCAAGGCTATTCTCATGCTGCACCAGTTTTTTGGAATGCCCTACCCCAAATGATCCAATTAATACCTATTCCTTACATTTTTAAATGTGCTTTAAAAACACATCTCTTTAGACAACCCTATCACCTAACTTCACTAATCTAACTTTTTACACATTCCCTCTTTATAAATTTTCCTCAGAATCTGGACCCTTCTATTCATCTGTCTCCACATCCTCCATGCACCCAATATCACTTGGTGACTGAACATAGACAGATACTGGCTGATGACCGGATCATGCAACTTATTTGAAATGCTGTATTTATTATAATGATGGCTGGACCATACATGACAAGCACTGTTTACCTATTATGTCCCCCTATTTCCTTATAGATTGTAAGCTTGTGAGTAGGGCCCTCACTCCTACTGTAACTGTTCAACTATGTGTTATTTTGTATTGTCTTTATTGTCTGTAGATGTCCCCTTTTATTTATAAAGTCTTCCTGAATATGTTGGTGCTACATACAGTACAGACCAAAAGTAAAATTATTATCATTATATTGTATCTATTTTCTGTCATTTGTTGTTATGTAGTCCTTTTGAGGCAGGGGGAATTAATCTCTTTATCCAGAATATAAAATAAATGATTAGACTAAATCAAGACATGTAGCAGGTCTGTTTTGACATTCTAGTTTAATTTGGCAATTTGGAAACAAATACAAGCCACACGGATATTATGTGCGGATTGGTGTTGCATTTGGCTTTGGATGTTGCGTGATATTTAAGTCTCAAGCTATCCTCCTTCTCCTTGTGATTGTCCTTCTTGTAGTTAGTCAGTATCCACAAGTAGTGCCACTGCTTGGTCATTGTCACCAGCCAAATCATCATCCTCATTTACTGCTTTCTGTACCTTTTCTGGTTCTCCCTTTTTTGCAATGTCATTCATCTTTTTTCCACTCTTCTAAGCTCACCACAATCGATGTCAAACCACCCAAATTGTACAGTTTTTTTTGCAAAAAAATTGTGTCCATTCATTTTCTAAGAAATCTATTTAGCCCTTAATATTTCTTGAATATAGCATTCTCTGCTTTATACTTTCATGTGGCAGAGACCATGGTCCACTCCTTGGAATTGGTGTTGTGCTGCAAGTGGCATTCCACCATCAATAGCAACAGTTTCAACCACCGACTTTACATGTACTCTATGCCCCATTGACTAAATTTTGCACTTTGTTGAAGCAGAACTGAAAGTGGGCTTTTTGTTTGTTTGCAGGTGATACCTCCACACCAGGAGACGCTTATGCACTTCCTCCGCAATTGGCATCTTCCCATCCCACAAGCAATAGGGCATAATGTATTAAATTTCACAAAAGGTGACTCCTAATCAACTACAACTGGGCAACATAGTAAGCGAAAATTAAAATAATATTGGGGCTGCCATGTAATTAGGCAAAGTAACATATATTCACGGCTTGCACATGCCCTCAATTTGTTTGTGCAACAGTTTTTATAAAAATATTTCCGCTGGAACAAAGTTGTGCTTATTATCAAAAGAGTGTGTAGGCATCTCAACTGTTCCACAACAATTTTTCAAACCACCAGCTGATTAGCAAAATTGCTACATGATGAAATTCACAGTTAAATATACTGCATCATCGGTATAAGCAACATCACAGGGTGAGGAGATGCTTAATACTATGCAGCATGCAAAGTGGAGTTTGTGTTACTTTTAAATCTGCCACTCGTAACAGTCCAATTAGTAGGTGATGAGAGCCACATGTTGCTTTCTGAATCCTTTGAAAGAGGGTACAAAATTCTTTGTCTTCCTTGATTTTAGGAACGTCTCACTATACTTCTCATTTTTACTTAAAATATTTTTTTTTCTAGGGGGGGGCAGCATCTGAGGTGACTCCTCCGTGGGAAGACCCTGTACAGGGATGGGCAGAATGGGCAAAAATTGTTATAAACAAAATATTTCAGGCTTCTATGACTCCCACTTTTTTCATAATTTTTGGTGTATATAAATATTTTTGGGAGTAATCTAATCGGATGAATTCCCTCAGCACTACTGTGCTCAGGGGCCCAATCCTAGGCCGAAAGGGAAAAAATGTTATAATGTAGCAAACAAAAATTATAGTATTCCATTAATGCAATTTTCCATAACAACATGTTCAATTTTTGTGTAAATATTATTTTATGATTTTTTGGGGGTTGGGTGAAGTTCTCCAGTAATACCCTGCAGAATTGGGCTCATGCCCCAGGACTGGTAAAATAAATAGCTCTGGTAGTGTTTTTTTTTTTGCTTATACTCCTTGTATTCACTGTGAAACAAATATTAGGAATCTTAGGAGACAGATGAATCCTTCACAATGTTGTTGGATTCAACTTCAAGAAATTACAAATTGATTTTAAACAGTTATTTTGAGACGGCATCACCTCTTCAAGGGTTTCATGCTCAACAGAATTAAATTTACACCAGTAATTGCTAATTCTTCTGGTGATGGAGTTTCTATTGCTGGTCCTTCAGCTACAACCTCACAATTCTCCAGTACAGGTTCTTTATTGAGCAGTGTCATTTGTTAGCACAAAGTCACATGGATTAACTTCTTCCTGACTGCCGATGGTAAATAAATGCTTGCTGGGCTTTGTGCAGTGCCAATGTTTGATTACAGTCGGTGCTCTTGAAGGGATCTAGACCCCCACGCACCTCCAAGCTCTGGGATTCCGGTGCAGAATGCTAGCTCTGCATCGGTGACATCATTGGGACCTAATTGGATCAGGTCCCGGTGATGTTACCCCTGTGTCATCTTCCAGATGCTGTGATTGCAGCATTTAGATGACTGTGAGAGGGAGTGGGTTTTCCTTCTCTCACCCCTCCAGCACCCCCCGTGACATGATCATGGAGAGCCAAGGATTGTCGTGGCAGCCAGAGGTCAAATGATGACCTCTGGGTCTGCCAGTTACTGTGGCCTGTTAGACCCAGCCAAGAGCAGGGTGTAACAGGTGATCTGCCATTGTAAAGTTGACAGGTCTCTTATATTGCAATTCATGTGTATTGCAATGCATGAGACCAGTGATCAAAAAATTAAAAGTTGAAGTACCATAGAGGGATAAAGTAAAAAAGTTAAAAAAAAAGTTAGATTTTAAAAACAAAATAAACAAAAAATCACTAAATATAAAAAACAATAAATACATATGTTTATGTAAAAAGAAAAATAAACAAAAAAGTACATACACTACCATTCAAAAGTTTGGGGTCATTTAGAAATGTCATTATTTTTGAAAGAAAAGCACATTTTTTTTCATTGAAGCTAACATTAAATGAATCGGAAATACACTTTATACATTGTTAATGTGGTAAATGACTATTCTAGCTGCAAATGTCTTGTTTTTATTGCAATATCTACTGTACATAGGTGTATAGAGGCCCATTTCCAACAACCACCACTCCAGTGTTTTAATGGTACATTGTGTTTGCTAACTGTGTAAGAAGGCTAATGGATGTTTAGAAAACCCTACAAAAACCCTTGTACAAGTATGTTAGCCCAGCTGAAAATGGTTTGGCTGATTTGAGAAGCTATAAAATTTATCTTCCTTTGAGCTAGTTGAGAATCTGGAGCATTACATTTGTTTGTTCTATTAAACTCTCAAAATGGCCAGAAAAAGAGAACTTTCATGTGAAACTCGACAGTCTATTCTTGTTCTTAAAAATTAAGGCTATTCCATGCGAGAAATTGCCAAGAAACTGAAGATTTCCTACAACGGTGTGTACTACTCCCTTCAGAGGAGAGCACAAACAGGCTCTAACCAGAGTAGAAAGAGAGGTGGAAGGCCCCGCTGCACAACTGAGCAACAAGACAAGTACATTAGAGTCTCTAGTTTGAGAAATCGATGCCTCCCAGCTCCTCAACTGGCAGCTTCATTAAATAGCACACGCAAAACGCCAATGTCAACGTGTACAGTGAAGAGGCGACTCCAGGATGCTGGCCTTCAGGGCTGAGTGGCAAAGAAAAAGCCATATCTGAGACTGGCTAATAAAAGGAAAAGATTAATATGGGCACAAGAACACAGACATTGGACAGAGGAAGATTGGAAAAAAGTTTCATGGACAGACAAATCAAAGTTTGAGGTGTTTGGATCACACAGAAGAACATTTGTGAGACGCAGAACAACTGAAAAGATGCTGGAAGACTGCCTGATGCCATCTGTCAAGCTTGGTGGAGGTAATGTGATGGTCTGGGGTTGCTTTGGTGCTGGTAAAGTGGGAGATTTGTACAAGGTAAATGGGATTATGAATAAGGAAGGCTATCACTCCATTTTGCAACGCCATGCCATACCCTGTGGACATCGCTTGATTGGAGCTTATTTCATCCTACAACAGGACAATGACCCAAAGCACACCTTCAAATTATGCATGAACTATTTAGGGAAGAAGCAGGCGGCTGGTATTCTATCTGTAATGGAGTGGCCAGCGCAGTCACCCCATTGAGCTGTTGTGGGAGCAGCTTGACCGTATGGTACGCAAAAAGTGCCCATCAAGCCAATCCAACTTGTGGAAGGGGCTTCAGGAAGCATGGGGTGAAATTTCTCAAGATTACTTCAGCAAATTAACAGCTAGAATGCCAAAGGTCGGCAATGCTGTAATTGCTGCAAAGGGAGCATTCTTTGACGAAAGCAAAGTTTGAAGGAGAAAATTATTCTTTCAAATAAAAATCATTATTTCTAACATTGTCAATGTATGGACTATATTTTCTATTCATTTTGCCACTCATTTGATAAATAAAAGTATGAGTTTTCATGGAAAACACAAAATTGTCTGGGTGACCCCAAACTTTTGAACGGTAGTGTATATTTGATATTGCCAAGTCCAGAGCGACCCGATCTATAGAATTGTATAGTTAACCCCTTCAGTTAACACAGTAAAAAAATTAATAAAAAACGTGACAAAAAAACTATTCTTTTTCATAATACTGCCGAACAAAAGTATAATAAAACGAAATCAAAAAGTCAAATGTAAATAAACATGGTATAGCTGAAAACATCATCTTGTCCTGCAAAAAAACAAGACACCATACAGCTCCATCGTTGGAGAAAAAAAATGATATAACTCTCAGAGTATGGCCATGCAAAACCAAATAGTTTTTATTGTGTAAAAGTGTCAAAAAATAAAACTAAAATTATATAAATGTGGTATCGCTGTAATCGTGTTGACCCAAAGAATAAAGCTGCCTTATCACTTTTACCACATGGTGAACAGCATAAAAAAAATTCCTAAATTGATGGTTTTGTTCATTCTGCCTCCTAAGAATCGGAATAGAAAGTTATCAAAAAATGTCATGTGCCCGAAAATGGTACCAATAAAAACTCGTCCCGCAAAAAACAAGCCTTCGCATGTCTCTGTCGGCAGAAATATGGAAAACTTATATCTCTCAAAATATGGCGATGCAAGCAAACAAAAGGAGTCTTTTAGTGTGTGACAGCAGCCAAACATAAAGACCCGATATAAATCTGGTATCGCTGTAATCGTACCGAGCCGAAGAATAAAGTCGTCTAATCACTTATACTGCTTGAGGAACGGCATAAAAATTCAATAAAAGCAATTCTTTACCTGCTATTGATTTGTTTACTCTGCCTCCCAAAGTCACAGTAAGACTCGGCTCACATTTAACAGAAACGCTGGAGGAATATTCCCTATTATGAGGCAGATGAAGATACTGTGGACTTTGTCTGGCCTATGATCCGGCGGTGTCTGTCTTTTTAGGCGTGCATAAAAGCGCGGTAAACCACAGTTTTGTATACTTCTGAAAATAAGGACACCACTGAACACAGGCCAAGCGAAGTACCCCGATGTAACTGTTCAGCGCAGGCTAAATATGATCCAAAATGTTATGTAAAATGTTCTCAATAAAAGATTCTACACAAACCACAAAAAAAAACAAGTTCTCACTCAGGTACGTCATCTGTTAACGGATATATAGGAGCCTTCAATAATACTAGTAGTTCATATGGCACTTAGGGGCTCTATTTATGGAGTCTGCAAACTATCCTATGAAAAATTGTTCTCTGGGAGTCAAATAGCGCTCCTTCCCTCCTGTGTATCTCCATATGGCTAAGCAGTACTGTATGGCCACATATGGGGAATTTCTACATTCAGGAGAATATGTGTGACACGTTTTGGTGCCATTTTTACGTATTGGCTCTTGTGAAAATGTAAAATCTGGGGCTAATGTTTTATTTTAAAAAAAGAGCTCTGTGCGAGCACAAAACATGTAAACATGAAAACTACGAAATTGCTATTCTACTCTGTAACTGCTTCCTTTATACAGCAGTGCAGTCCACTCTGAAACGTCAATCTCCTTTTTCTACTAATAAAAGTTGATAGGACACACAGACACAGTGTTGTTGCCACAAGAATGGCCATCATCATGTCTAGGACCCTGAGTGCATCATTTATAAAATGTATGGTTTGGTATAGACCACAGGCCTAGGCAGGTAAATTCTGAGTTGCCCCCCTATAGGAAATTTCAGTCATTCTTATGGTCTTACAGAAAACGACAGAAGGGAGTGTCTGAACACAAAACTAAAAGGCATCATTTCTGGGCCATTTTTTAATTTTAAAAAGCAGAAAAGTCTATGTGTCCTGTGTGCTTTTAAAGGGAATCTGTCATCATGCTGTCATCATGAATACACAGTTCAATCTGCAGGCATCAATTTATAGATCAGGGGGAGATGAATAAATTGATATATAGTTTAGTGAGACAAGATTCAGTATCACCTGGGTGTTATTCATTTAAACCTCTGCTGTATCTTGGATTTTCAGTCCAGTGGGCAGCTCTATCAGTGACTGACAGCTTTCTTTGTATAAAGAAGCAGCTTCCCCTGCTCTATAACATTGTGCCTGCAGATTGGACTGTATTTTCATGGTGACAGGTTCCCTTTAAATAGGCTGTTGGTTATCACTGGTTACCATCTGGTTTCCGCAGGTCTCATATATGTTGAGATCACTGTGGCATTTCTTAGTCTGTGTTTGTATTAAAGAGCTAGAAAAGGGTTTGATACCGTCCTTAAAAATGATACATGTTTTCTGCGCAAATACTGGCTTAGCAGTACTTTAGATTGGCGGAGAATCAATTTGCTGAAAATCTAATTTTTTTCTAAAAATCATAAAAGCTGGAAAATACATATCTCAGAAGATTAAATCATCCCTTATATTTAGCCGTCCTAAAGTGTAGTGGTTTTGCCGTTTTTCTACTAAAAATTGTATTAAAAGATAACTTAGAACTTATTATTTTGTGATCACTGTTACTTTATTAAGTGCCCATAACCCACACATTTCGTTAAATAACTTGTTGAGTCCTGCACCAGAAGTGAAAGGTGATTGTCTTTTGTTATTGTCAAAAACCTGTTTCCTTTGCAGTATCTGCAGATTTCTGCTCCCCGATTTATATCAGGGTAGTTGAAGTCCCCCATAATAATTACTTCTCCCTGAAGGCTCAGTGGTTAGCACTGCAGCCTTGCAGCCCTGGGTTCAAATCCCACCAAGGACAACATCTGCAAGGAGTTTGTATGTTCTCCTCATGTTTGCGTGGGTTTCCTCTGGGTTCCCCGGTTTCCTCCCACACTCCAAAGACATACTGATAGGGAATTTAGATTGTGATCCCCAATGGGGACAGTGCCCATAATGTCTGTAAAGCGCTGTGGAATTAATGGCGCTATATAAGTGAGTAAAATAAATAAATAAATACATTTTTCACCTCATCTATTTGCTTTATGAGGATTTTTTCTGCCGCTTCAATAATACATGCTCAATAATCTGAACCTCCCACTCCCATCTCCAAGACTTCTTACGCTACCCAGGACAATTCGATTAATTCCCAACGTCCACAGTTTTAAGCATGGCCTAAAAACACAATTTTTTAGACTGGCCTATCACCTCATCTCACTTATCTAACTAGCCCCGTTTTGCCCATATAAAATTGTCTTCAATATCTGGACCCTTCTAGCATCTGTTCACACACCCCCATGCATTTAATAGTGCTCTGTGTCTGCACTTATACAGATACTGGTTGGTGACCGGTTCATGTGGCATTATGTGAATCCCTCTATTTATTATATTGATGGTTGAACCATACAATACAGGCACTTTTTACCATTTACCTTGTGTGTCTCCCCTATTTCCTGATAGATTGTAAGCTTGTGAGCAGGGCCCTCATTCCTCTTGGTATCTGTTGAATTATGTGTTATTCTGTAATGTTTTTATTGTCTGTACAAGTCCCCTCTAAAATGTAAAGTGCTGCGGAGTATGTTGGCACTATATGAATAAAATTATTATTATTATACTTATTATACTGTATAACAAACCCCTTGTTAAGGATCCAGGTGATGGAACCTCTGAGCCGTGGTGCAAGGAGGGACCCAGAGGGGCGTAACTAAGTATCAACTCAGACCGACCCTGGTCGTACGGCGGCTAACGACTCCGTGACCAGGGAGGGACCGAGCAGAGGGACCAGGTGCTACTCTGGGGATGACCGGTATAGCGGATGGACACAACAAGCAGGCAAAAGTCTCTGGGTTAGTTGTCAGGTGGTCACGGCACATGACGGCAGAGCAGGCTGAAGTCTCTAGGTTAGCAGACGGGTAGTCACGGCAAGTGACAGCAGGAGCCTCCAGGTAGGCTATCAGGTGGTCACGGCAAGTGACGGCCAAGCAGGCTGAAGTCTCTAGGTTAGCAGGCGGGTGGTCACGGCACGTGATGGCAGAGCCTCCAGGAAGACTAGCAGGTAACCGGCAGGTAACAGGCGAGTGCTCCCAGGTCAGCGGGCTAGCAGGCACGACAGGTAGCAGGCAGGTAACAGGCAGGTGCTTCCTGGGAAGCAGGCGGACTTGCCCATAGACAGACTGGCGGGTAGAACGGAAGACAGACTGGCGGGCTGGAGAGTAGTCAGACTGGCGGACTGGAAGAGTAGTCAGGCTGGCAACTGGACCTGAGGGCTGAAGCAGAGGTAAGTATGCTGTGCATCAACTATTGCTCGGGCACCTCCATTTTGGAGGAGGTGCCTTATATATGGGAGGTCCTCCGGCTATTGGCCGGGGACTAGTGTTGAGCCACCCCCGTAGTGTTCGGGTTCGGTTCGTCGAACACCGGGATGTTCGAGGAACTGTTCGTCGAACTGTTCGTCGAACACCTTAGAACACCGTCGAACACCGTTAAAACCAATGGCAGGCAAACAAAAACACATAGAAACACATAGAAAACACCTTCAAAGGTGTCCAAAAGCTGACAAACTGCTCAGAAGACACTCTCTTTAAAAAAGCCGGCCGGCAAATTCAGCAGCGGCATACACCGGTACCCGACAATTTAGACAAGAAGGAATAGAGCATCACACATAGAATAGATAGATAGAAACATGTCAGTCACACATATAAGAAGCACAGTGACAGTGTTGGTTACTGCACTTGTCATTTAGTGTAAAGGATTTATTAAAAAAAATATTAGTGTTTTCATGCACCGTCTCTTTAAAAAAGCCGGCCGGCAATTCAGCAGCGGGCGGTACCCGACAATTTAGAGCAGAAAGAATAGAGCTTCACACATAGATTAGATAGATAGAAACATGTCAGTCACATATATAATAAGTACAGTGACAGTGTTGCTTACTGTACTTGTCATTTAGTGTAAAGGATTTATTTAAAAAAATAATAGTGTTTTCATGCACCGTCTCTTTTAAAAAGCTGGCCGGCAATTCAGCGTCTGTACCCGACAATTTAGAACAGAAAGATAGAGCATCACACATAGATTAGATAGATAGAAACATGTCAGTCAGATATATAATAAGTACAGTGATAGTGTTGGTTACTGTACTTGTCATTTAGTATTAAAATAAAGGATTTATTAAAAAAAAAATTAGCGTGGGGTTCCCCGTAATTTTAGTCTCTAGCGGAGGTTAAGCAGACGGCTGGGGCAGATGTTTGAAGCCTGGGAAGGTGGTAATACCCACGGAGCTTCCCAGGCTACTAATATCAGCCCCCAGCTGAATACCTAGCCTTTACTAGCTATTAAAATGGGGGACCCCCCCAAAAAAATGACGTGGGGTCCCCCCTATTTTAATAGCTAGCAAAGGCTAGGCAGACAGCAGGGGGCTGATATTAATAGCTCAGGAAGGGTGCCATGAATATTGGCCCCCTCCCAGGCTAGAAACACCAGCCGTCAGCCGCCCCAGAAATGGCGCATCCATAGGATGCGCCAATTCTGGCACTTAGCCTCGCTCTTCCCACTGCCCTGTAGCGGTGGCAGTGGGGTAATAGGGCTGGGGTTGATGTCAGCTTATAATGCCAGCTGACATCAAGCCCAGGTTAGTAATGGAGAGGCATCTATAAGACACCCCCATTACTAACCCCATAGTGAAAGTTAAAAAAAACACAAACACCCAGAATAAAGTCCTTTAATTGAAATAAACACACAATTCTTTATTGTTCTAAATGAAACCATACTTACCGTCACGCCCATTCCAGCTGAAGCCAACGATCTCCTGCAATAAAAATAAAATAATAAACCAACATCATCCTTACCTTTCGATGGTTCCCAGGACAGCTCCAGCTCTGCTACATCGAGATGACAGGCTGGACCGCAGCAGAACACTGCCATCCAGCCTGTCAACCCGCAGACACTGAGAAGAGCAGGCTTGCTTGCGCTCCTCAGTGTCTCGCTGTGACGGCATTCAGATGAGCCGAGGTCATGTCCAATGAACTCGGCTCACCTCATGCACGTCACTGACAGCGTGGGAAAATTCTCCTGCACTCAGCGCTTCAGCGTGGGAGAATTCTCACGCTGAAGCGCTGAGTGCAGGAGAATTTTCCCACGCTGTCAGTGACGTGCATGAGGTGAGCTGAGATCATTGGACATGAACTCACCTCATGCACGTCACTGACAGCATGGGAAAATTCTCACGCTGAAGCGCTGAGTGCAGGAGAATTCTCCCACACTGTCAGTGACGTGCATGAGGTGAGCTCATGTCCAATGAACTCAGCTCACCTCATGCACGTCACTGACAGCGTGGGAAAATTCTCCTGCACTCAGCGCTTCAGCGTGAGAATTTTCCCACGCTGTCAGTGACGTGCATGAGGTGAGTTCATGTCCAATGATCTCAGCTCACCTCATGCACGTCACTTACAGCGTGGGAGAATTCTCACGCTGAAGCGCTGAGTGCAGGAGAATTTTCCCACGCTGTCAGTGACGTGCATGAGGTGAGCTGAGTTCATTGGACATGAGCTCACCTCATGCACGTCACTGACAGCGTGGGAGAATTCTCCTGCACTCAGCGCTTCAGCGTGAGAATTTTCCCACGCTGTCAGTGACGTGCATGAGGTGAGCCGAGTTCATTGGACATGACTTCGGCTCATCTGGATGCCGTCACAGCGAGACACTGAGGAGCGCAAGCAAGCCTGCTCTTCTCAGTGTCTGCGGGATGACAGGCTGGATGACAGCGTTCTGCTGCGGTCCAGCCAGTCATCTCGATGTAGCAGAGCTGAAGCTGTCATGGGAACCATGGAAAGGTAAGGATGATGTTGGTTTATTATTTTTCTTTTATTGCAGGAGATCGTTGGCTTCATCTGGAATGGGCGTGATGGTAAGTATGGTTTAATTTAGAACAATAAAGAATTGTGTGTTTATTTCAATTAAAGGACTTTATTCTGGGTGTTGTGTTTTTTTTAAATACTTTACTAGAAATTCATGGCGGTCATGTCTAATACTGGTGTGACCCCATGAATTTTGGGCTGAGGGCCAGCTGATAATACCAAGCTGGCCCTAACCCCTTTATTACCCAGTGAGCCACCGCACCAGGGCCCTGGATGAGTTGGGTACAGCGCCAGAAGATGGCGCTTCTATGAACGCGCCATTTTCCGGGGTGGCTGCGGACTGCAATTTGCAGCGGGGGGGGGGGGGGGCAGAAAGCTTGGGCCTCCCTGCGCTGCAGATTCCAGCCCCCAGGTGCCTAGTTGTACCTGGCTGGACACAAAAATAGGGCAAAGCCCCACGTATTTTTTTTTTAATTATTTCATGAAATTCATGAAATAATTAAGAAAAAAAAGGCCTTCCCTATATTGTTGTGTCCGGCTAGGTACAAATAGGCAGCTGGTGGTTGTGGGCAGCCCGTTCCTGCCTGCTGTACCTGGCTGGACACAAATATAGTGCGAAGCCCCACTTCAATTTTTTTTAATTATTTCAGGAAATTCATGAAATAATTAAAAAAAAATTGATGTGGGGCTTCGCACTATATTTGTGTCCAGCCAGGTACAGCAGGCAAGAACGGGCTGCCCCCAACCAACAGCTGACTATTTGTACCTGGCCGGACACAACAATATAGGGAAGCCCTTTTTTTCTTAATTATTTCATGAAATAATTTAAAGAAAATTGACGTGGGGCTTTGCCCTGTTTTTGTGTCCAGCCAGGTACAACTAGGCAGCTGGGGGCTGGAATCCGCAGCGCAGGGAGGCCCAAGCTTTCTGGGCCACCCCCGCTGCAAATTGCAGTCCGCAGCCACCCCGGAAAATGGCGGGTTCATAGAAGTGCCATCTTCTGGCGCTGTACCCAACTCATCCAGGGCCCTGATGCGGTGACTCACTGGGTAATAAAGGGGTTAGGGCCAGCTTGGCATTATCAGCTGGCCCTAAGCCCGAAAGTCATGGGGTCACGGCAATATTAGACATGACCACCATGAATTTCTAGTAAAGTATTTAAAAAAAACACAACACCCAGAAAAAAGTCCTTTAATTGAAATAAACACACAATTCTTTATTGTTCTAAATTAAACCATACTTACCGTCACGCCCATTCCAGCTGAAGCCAACGATCTCCTGAAATAAAAGAAAAATAATAAAGCAACATAATCCTTACCTTTACATGGTTCCCACGACAGCTTCAGCTCTGCTACATCGAGATGACAGGCTGGACCACAGCAGAAAGCTGCCATCCAGCCTGTCATCCCGCAGACATTGAGAAGCGCAGGCTTGCTTGCGCTCCTCAGCGTCTCTCTGTGACGGCATCCAGATGAGCCGAGTTCATGTCCAATGAACTCGGCTCACCTCATGCACGTCACTGACAGCGTGGGAGAATTCTCACGCTGAAGCGCTGAGTGCAGGAGAATTTTCCCACGCTGTCAGTGACGTGCATGAGGTGAGCTGAGTTCATTGGACATGAGCTCACCTCATGCACGTCACTGACAGCGTGGGAGAATTCTCCTGCACTCAGCGCTTCAGCGTGAGAATTTTCCCACGCTGTCAGTGACGTGCATGAGGTGAGCCGAGTTCATTGGACATGAACTCGGCTCATCTGGATGCCGTCACAGAGAGACGCTGAGGAGCGCAAGCAAGCCTGCGCTTCTCAATGTCTGCGGGATGACAGGCTGGATGGCAGCTTTCTGCTGTGGTCCAGCCTGTCATCTCGATGTAGCAGAGCTGAAGCTGTCGTGGGAACCATGTAAAGGTAAGGATTATGTTGCTTTATTATTTTTCTTTTATTGCAGGGGATCGTTGGCTTCAGCTGGAATGGGCGTGATTGTAATTATGGTTTAATTTAGAACAGTAAAGAATTAAAGAATTGTGTCTTTATTTCAATTAAAGGACTTTATTCTGGGTGTTTGTGTTTGTTTTTAACTTTGACTATGGGGTTAGTAATGGGGGTGTCTTATAGACGCCTCTCCATTACTAACCTGGGCTTGATGTCAGCTGGCATTATAAGCTGACATCAACCCCAGCCCTATTACCCCACTGCCACCGCTACAGGGCAGTGGGAAGAGCGAGGCTAAGTGCCAGAATTGGCGCATCCTATGGATGTGCCATTTCTGGGGCGGCTGACGGCTGGTGTTTCTAGCCTGGGAGGGGGCCAATATTCATGGCACCCTTCCTGGGCTATTAATATCAGCCCCCAGCTGTCTGCCTAGCCTTTGCTAGCTATTAAAATAGGGGGGACCCCAGGTCAATTTTTTGGGGGGTCCCCCATTTTAATAGCTAGTAAAGGCTAGGCATTCAGCTGGGGGCTGATATTAGTAGCCTGGGAAGCTCCGTGGGTATTACCCCTTCCCAGGCTTCAAACATCTGCCCCAGCTGTCTACTTAACCTCCGCTAGAGCCTAAAAGTATGGGGAACCCCACGCCAATTTTTTTTTAAATAAATCCTTTATTTTAACACTAAATGACAAGTACAGTAATGAACACTGTCACTGTACTTCATATATATGTGACTGACATGTTTCTATCTATCTAATCTATGTGTGATGCTCTATTCCTTCCATTCTAAATTGTCGGGTACCGCTGCTGAATTGCCGGCCGGCTTTTTTAAAGAGACGGTGCATGAAAACACTAATTTTTTTTTAATAAATCCTTTACACTAAATGGCAAGTACAGTAATCAACACTGTCACTATACTTCTTATATATGTGACGGACATGTTTCTATCTATCTAATCTATGTGTGATTCTCTATTCCTTCTATTCTAATTTGTCGGGTACCGCTGCTGAATTGCCGGCTGGCTTTTTTAAAGAGACGGTGCATGAAAACACTAATATTTTTTTTAATAAATCCTTTACACTAAATGACAGGTACAGTAATCAACACTGTCAATGTACTTCTTATATATGTGACTGACATGTTTCTATCTATCTAATCTATGTGTGAAGCTCTATTCTTTCGGTTCTAAATTGTCGGGTACCGGTGTACGCCGCTGCTGAATTGCCGGCTTTTCATGTTTCACTGTGAGCACAGTTCCCATCGATTTGGGCAATCACTCTAATGCCACAACCACCATGGCTGTGGCATTACAGTGAGTGTCAGACAATCCCTGCATGATTGGTGCTCTAAATAGCGCCAGACAAGCAGGACACGCTTTTGGTGCACGAACAGTTATCGAACATAACCTCGAACAGCCGAATTTTTTGCAAATCGTTCGGGTTCGTCGAACAACTCGAACACCGCCCAAAACAGCTCGAATTTGAGATTGGCGAACAGTTCTAGTCGAACACCGCTCATCTCTACCGGGGACTCCTTAGGATGGTATGTGCAGCCCCTTTAAGAGAGGGGAAGCGCGTGCACGCCCTAAGCACTGTGCCCGGGAAGCCTGGCGCGCCGGCAGCAGCAGGAAGAGGAGCGCAGGAGGACACCGCGCGGGGAGCGGGGAGGTGAGAGGGACGGCGTCTCTGCCTGGCAGGGGGCAGAGACGCCGCTGCTACAGTACCCCCCCTTTACGCCCCCTCTTTTTTAGGCCAGAAAGAAATTTTTCAAGGAGAAGCGGGGCATGGATGTTCTCCCTGGGTTCTCAAGTTCTCTCCTCTGGGCCAAACCACTTCCAATCCACCAGAAAAAAGGTTTATTCTCTACCTCAAAAACGTCCTCAGCGGAAATCGGAGCAGGGGAAGAACCTGGATTGTTGGAAAAAGAATTAAAGACAACTGGTTTGAGGAGAGATACATGGAAGGAGTTGGGAATCCCTAAGGTGGCTGGGAGTTTTAACTTGTAAGCCACTGGATTGATTTGTTTATGGACTTCAAATGGACCGATGAACCAAGGACCCAACTTGTAGGAGGGTATTTTGAGCCGAACATGTTTGGAGGAGAGCCAAACCTTGTCTCCCGGACGGAATTGAGGCGGATCCAGACGTCTCTTGTCAGCATGTCTCTTCATCCGCTCGGAGGACTGAAGAAGTGCGGACCTAGTATTCTCCCAAATGGTGGAAAATTCGCTGACCAGAGACTCCGCGACAGGGTTGTCCACTGAAGCGGAGACGGGAAACGGAATCCGGGGATGTTGACCATAGACTATAAAGAACGGAGACTTGGAAGACGATTCGCTCTCATGGTTGTTGTAGGAGAATTCGGCCCATGGCAGGAGATCCACCCAATCACTATGGTGAGCATTAACAAAGTGCCGGAGGTAGCTGATAAGGATCTGGTTGATCCGCTCCTCTTGACCATTGGACTGTGGATGGTAAGCGGAGGAGAAATCCAGGGTGACATCCAGCAGCTTACACGTAGCTCTCCAGAAACATGAGGTGAACTGAACCCCTCGATCTGACACGATGTGAAGGGGTAGGCCATGGAGACGGAAGATGTGAAGGAAGAAGTCCTTAGCTAGCTCTGATGCAGACGGGAGACCAGGCAGAGGGATGAAGTGGGCCATTTTAGAGAAGCGGTCGGCGACCACCCAAATGACTGTACAACCGGCAGAGACAGGGAGATCTGAAATAAAGTCCATAGCAATGTGTTGCCACGGGGCATCAGGTACGGGAAGAGGCAGGAGATGACCGGCTGGTAGATGTGTGGGAACTTTGTTGCGGGCACAGGACGAACAGGCTGAGACAAAGTCTACCACATCCTTGCGCAGGGTAGGCCACCAGTAATGCCGGGAGATGAGCAGGAAGGTCTTCTTTTGGCCAGCATGGCCGGCTAGTTTAGATGAATGACCCCAGTGAAGAACCTTCTCACAATCTGGTACTGCTACAAAGGTTTTACCGGGTGGAAGACGAGTCAGATCCAAGGGGGCCACATTCATCACTTTGGAGGGGTCGAAGATGTGCATAGGCTCCTCCTCTTGATCGGAGGACAGGAAGGACCGGGACAAGGCGTCAGCTTTGACATTCTTGTCCACCGGGCGGAAAAGTAGGACAAAGTCGAAGCGGGCGAAGAACAAATACCACCGGGCCTGACGCGGATTGAGTCTTTGGGCATTTTGGAGATATGCCAGATTTTTGTGATCCGTATAGATGATCACCGGGTATAGAGCCCTCTCAAGCAGGTAGCGCCACTCCTCCAGCGCCAATTTAATGGCTAACAATTCTCGGTCTCCAATGGAGTAGTTGCGCTCAGACGAGGAGAAGAGTTTGGAGAAGAAGCCACAGGTTACCATTCTCCCGGATGAAGACTTTTGGGTGAGCACTGCTCCGGCTCCGGAGGAGGAAGCATCAACCTCCAGGTAGAATTGTTTGTTGCAGTCGGGACGGTGCAGCACAGGGGCAGAGGAGAAGGCTTGCTTTAAGGAGAGGAAGGCCTCCTCAGCTTCGGGTGACCATACCTTAGGATTTGCTCCTTTACGGGTGAGCGCAGATATTGGAGCAGTCCGGGAAGAGAAGTGCGGAATGAAGAGACGATAGTAGTTGGCGAAGTCCAGGAACCGCTGAATCGCCTTCAGCCCCTCCGGACGGGGCCACTTAAGGACAGCAGAGAGTTTCTCGGGATCCATTCGTAAGCCTGTCTGGGAGATAATATAGCCCAGGAATGGAAGAGAGGTCTGCTCGAAGAGGCACTTCTCATATTTTGCATAGAGGTGGTTCTGCCTGAGCCTAAGCAGGACCTGACGAACATCCCTCCGGTGTGTGGGAAGATCCGGAGAGAAGACCAAGATATCGTCCAGGTATACCACCATGCAGGAGTAAAGAAGATCACGGAAGATGTCGTTGACCAATTCTTGGAAGACAGCGGGAGCATTGCAGAGACCGAAGGGCATCACACGGTATTTATAGTGACCGTCCCGGGTATTGAATGCCGTCTTCCACTCATCTCCTTGACGGATTCGGACCAGGTTATACGCTCCACGTAGATCCAGCTTGGAAAAGATCTTGGCACCCTTAAGGCGGTCAAACAACTCGGAGATGAGCGGCAGGGGATATTTGTTTTTTACCGTGATCTGATTGAGTCCTCTATAATCAATACAGGGGCGTAGCGAGCCATCCTTCTTCTTGACAAAGAAGAATCCGGCTCCAGCCGGGGAGGTAGATTTCCGGATGAATCCCCTAGCCAGATTCTCCTCAATGTACTCAGAAATGGCCCGGGTTTCGGCCGCCGACATGGGTAAATACGCCCACGGGGTGGAGTGGCACCAGGTACCAGGTCGATCGGGCAATCATATGGCCTATGAGGTGGCAGTGTCTCTGCTTCCTTTTTACTGAAGACATCCGCGTAACACCAGTAAGGAGCCGGTAGACCGGGTAAATTAGCTGGGGTAGGTGGTGGACGAGTCGGGCGAACCGGAATCAGGCAGGTCCTATGGCAGTCCTGTCCCCATCGGAGTACTTCACTGGATTGCCAGTTCAGCATGGGTTCATGTGTCTTGAGCCAGGGTAGACCTAGCAAAAGGGAGTGAGAGAGTCCGGGCAGCACATGGATGGAGATTTTCGCCAAGTGCAGCATTCCCACCTGCAGGGTTAGGGGCTCAGTGACGAGCAGGATGGTCACCGGAAGGAGTCTTCCATCCACGTAGGCGACGGACAATGGTTCAGCCAGAGGTTTGGTGGGAATTCGGTATCTCTCTACCAGGGACTGGGAAATGAGGTTTCCAGCAGCTCCAGAATCCAGATGAGCAATTTCAAAGAGACGGTTCTCTCCCCAGGAGATAGAGACAGACAAAGTCAGGAACAGAGAGGGCTTACTTTTGCCTAGGACGACCTCTCCGAGCGGTCCTAGACACTGAAGTTTCCCGGCCTCTCTGGGCAGGAACGGATCAGGTGCTCTTTACTGCCACAATAGAAACAGCTCCACTCGGCTCGACGTGACTCTTGGCGAGATTTGACCATCTTGGTCTGGTCGATCTGCATGGGTTCGGGCGAGTGCGCCCGGGGAGTGACTGGTTGAGAGGCAGGTCTCTGGAAAGTAGGAGCAAGGCGGGGGAAGTTTCTCTCCCGGGTGGTCTCTTTGGTGCGTTCTTGGAACCGGATGTCAATCCGGGTAGCGAGTGACACCAGGTCATCCAGGGTTGTAGGAATGTCCCGACCAGCTAGCTCATCCTTAATCCGACCGGAAAGACCCTCCCAGAAGACGGACACCAGAGCCTCGTTATCCCAGGCAAGCTCAGAGGCGAGGGTACGGAACCGTATGGCATATTGGCCCACGGTGAGACTCCCTTGGTGTAGACGTAGAAGAGAGGAGGCTGAAGAGGTTTTTCACCCTAGTTCATCGAAGACTTTCCGGAAAGCAGCGAGGAAAGACGACAGGTCGGACACCAGGGGATCCCCTCTCTCTCACAGGGGATTTAGCCATGCCAGTGCCTCCCCAGTGAGATGGGACATGATGAATGCCACTTTGGCCCGGTCAGAGATGAACTGATGTGCCAAAAGTTCAAAGTGCAGGGTGCACTGGTTTATGAAGCCTCGAGCTAAGGTGGGGTCGCCACCAAAACAAGGGGGTGCCGAAAGCCGGGGACCGGGGCAGGATGCCATGGTATTGGTGGGCAGCGGCGCTGCCAGAGCGGAAGTCGTATGACTCGAGGTGGACACAGGAGGGACAGGCTGTGTGTCCAGGCGGGAGTTGACACTCCTCAGCAAGTTCAGGATGGTTTCCTGCTGGGATCTCTGATGGGACAACTCCTGGTATAGGTCAGAGAGCGAGGGAGCTTGGGTGCCACCGGGTTCCATGGCCCGAGCAAACTGTTATGGATCCGGGTGGTGGAACCTCTGTGCCGCGGTGCAAGGAGGGACCCAGAGGGGCGTAACTAAGTATCAACTCAGACCGACCCTGGTCGTACGGCGGCTAACGACTCCGTGACCAGGGAGGGACCGAGCAGAGGGACCAGGTGCTACTCTGGGGACGACCTTGTAAGAGAGCAGGTGGCTCCCACGGGTCAGCAGACTGGGAGTGACCGGTATAGCGGATGGACACAACAAGCAGGCAGAAGTCTCTGGGTTAGTTGTCAGGTGGTCAAGGAACGTGACGGCAAAGCAGGCTGAAGTCTCTAGGTTAGCAGACGGGTAGTCACGGCAAGTGACAGCAGGAGCCTCCAGGTAGGCTATCAGGTGGTCACGGCAAGTGACGGCCAAGCAGGCTGAAGTCTCTAGGTTAGCAGGCGGGTGGTCACGGCACGTGATGGCAAAGTCTCCAGGAAGACTAGCAGGTAACAGGCGAGTGCACCCAGGTGATTGGGCTAGCAGGCACGGCAGGTAGCAGGCAGGTGCTTCCTGGGAAGCAGGTGGACTTGCCCATAGACACACTGGCGGGTAGAACGGAAGACAGACTGTCGGGCTGGAGAGTAGTCAGACTGGCCGACTGGAACAGTAGCCAGGCTGGCAACTGGACCTGAGGGCTGAAGCAGAGGTAAGTATGCTGTGCATCAACTAATGCTTGGGCACCTCCATTTTGGAGGAGGTGCCTTATATATGGGAGGTCCTCCGACTATTAGCCGGGGACTCCTTAGGATGGCGCGCGCGGCCCCTTTAAGAGAGGGGGAGCGCGCGCGCGCGCCCTAAGCACAGTGCCCGGGAAGCTGCGCGCGACTGTAGCAGCAGGAAGAGGCGCACAGGAGGACGCCGCGCGGGGAGCAGGGATGTGAGAGTGACGGCGTCTCTGCCTGGCAGGGGGCAGAGACGCCGATGCTACACCCCTATTAGGATTTTATTATTCTTTATCTCTCCACTTATTACTATTCATATGGATTCTACATTGTCATTTGCTTCACATATATTATCACGTAGGATGGGTTTTAGGGAACATTTTAAATATAAGCAAACCCCTCCCTCTCGCTTATTTGTATGATCATTCGTAAAGATGGCGGCTATGTAAATTAAAATCCAAGTCATATCTGTCATTCAACCATGTTTCCATTACCCCCACAATATAATAATTTTCTGCCAACATTGTTAATTCTAATTCCTCCATTTTGTTAGTAAGGTCATTGGCATTAGTACACAACATGCACTTTATGTATTTCACTGTATCTCTCTTTCTTCTTTTTCTAACCCCTCATCCCATTCCACACCTATTTAATTACTACTTATCTTTATTTTCATGCTAGATAAATATTGTTATTACTGGATGAACCAAAGGACCTTTCACCAAGTTTTTCATCTTGAACTGGACGCATGGTGTAATTGTGGCTGTAGAGCAGAATAAACCTTTTTAATTAAATACTGCTTATCTATTGCAGAGATATTTACAAAGTATTAGGCACTAATAAGTTAACTTTTGTTAAGTCCAAGTGGGCATTATCAGAGAGTCTTCACTGGAGGCGTGTGCTTCTTCCCCCTTTGTTAGGTTGACCAATCATAAACAGGCAGCTACACTCAGGGGAAAGAAGAACACACCCCACATCAGCTCAGACCAGGCTTTCTCTGGTGTGAGGCATATAATGGCAAGCAGTCTCAATACAGAGCCTTTACAATTTGCTGTGAGGACTGCACATTTAAGTGTTATTACTGACACCTTTGATCTTTCATCTCCTGGTAATGCATATGTGGGAGGGGCAGTATAGCTGAGTTAAGCTGTGTCACATTATAAACCTTTCTATAATCTCTCCTCATAGAGTGCTGCCAGCCCACTTGGACTGCCAGGAGATGAAAGCTCAAGGGTGTAATAATTCTACAGTGAGATCGGACTGTCTGTCAATAATAGGCTTCATAGTGAGAAATTGGCACTAAGCTTTGGTAAGGGCAAGCTCTTCTTTTTCTTGAGTCTTGCTGCCTGCTTATGATTGGTTAATCTCATAGAGGGGGAAGAAATACCACACTCTCAGTGAAAGCTTTCATATAACACCTACTTGGACATTCTGAAAATTAACTTATTAAGTGCCAAATACTTTGATTGCTAATATCTCTACATTAGAAAGGCAAAAACAATTGTTTTATTCACTTTGCAGCCACTGCAGCCACATCATATGTTCAGTTCAACATGAAAAAGTTGTGTGAAAAATCCTCTTTATCGAGGTTTAAAACAACATGTGTCCATGTGTCCCATTATGGGCCACTATCTTGCCATCTATATATACTGACGAGCAAAATGCTAACAATGTTTTTAACTTTTGACTTTCAGGCTACATATCTCACCATCCACTGCTGCTTCCAACTCGAGACTACCATAGACAATCATCTTGACTATCTCATACATAAATTTGACTTGCAACTATTTAGGATATGATTAGTTATGCAGATTCCTTTCATGTCACTGCATTGTTACTGTTTTTCTTCTAAAAATATACATTTTAATTTGTATTATTTTGTTAATTCACCTTTTGGCTTTCAACAGGGCATGATCTCGATCAGATTCAAGCATGTCCTAACCAAAATCTGATCCCAGGTCTCTTCTACATGTTCCCAAAGTTGGTGCATACTGGCCGACTCACTTGAGTATGTATACAGTTTTATCTTCAACTCTACCCACACGTGTTCAATTGGGTTGAGTTCTAGGGACTGTGGGGCCAATCCAGCACCTCTACTTCATTGTCATTGAACCATTTTTTTGCCAATCTTGACATATGCTTCGGGTCATTGTCCTGTTGGAACAGTATGTCGTCCTATTCATGCTTATAGTACTTGAAGTCAAGGCTTCTTCACCTTTTTTTGGGCTACCATTCCAGACTTGTGTAACGTGCATCGCACAGTGCTTGCATGGATATCTGTGATCTCACTGTTATGAAGCATACAAGCCACCGCCACTGTTCTGTTTGTCTCACCAATACAAATAGACCTTGTGATGAATCGACTTGTTGACTCTAATATTTTGCCTGGATGTCCACCTCTTGGCATTTGAATGGATGGACCGACTTCATTTTGTATTCTTTCAACTGTCATGCCACTCACATGATGCAGTTTGGCAATAATAATAATCTTTATTTATATAGCGCCAACATCTTCCGCAGCGCTTTACAATTCAAAGGTTCGTTTTCAACAGTCATAAGTAACATGGCTAAAGATAATACAATAATTAAAGGAAAAATAATGACGACCCTGCTCATAAGAGCTTACATTCTACAATGAGGTGGGGGTGACACAAAGTATAGGGGCTTATTTACAATGAAGGTCAAGCCATCTTGAGGGAATGAGGGATAGATAAAGGCTGCATGAGCTCGTCACCAGACAGTATTTGCAGTGCTTTTGGGTGTGGTAGAGTTTGGTGGAGACTTATGTTTGGAGAAATAATGAATGGGCTATAAAAATATAAAAGGACTTCGATTAGGGAATGTGATAGGCCGCCCTAAAGAGATGTGTTTTTAGGGAGTGCCTAAAACTGTGTAAGTTGTGGTTCATCCTAAGTTCTTGGAGTAGAGCATTCCAAAGAATAGGTGCAGCTTGGGAGAAGTCTTGGAGCCGGGAGTGGGAGGTACGGATTAGTGCGGATGTTAGTCAAAAGTCGCTTGCGGAGCGGAGAGAACGGGTAAGCCGATAAACAGAAATGAGGGAAGAGATGTAGGGGGGTACCGCACTGTGGAGAGCTTTGTGGATGAGAACAAGCAATTTAAATTGGATCCTGTAATTCATGTGTAGCACCCTGAGGACTCGGCTGCTACAGGGGTATTACACCTCAAGCCAGAGGTGTGGTATTCCACTCCCGGGTAAGGATGGAGTGTGGTACTGAGCTCAGTTAGCTGCATGCACTACATACATCCCATTTCCGGGGGACAGAACGACGGTACTCCCACCAGTTTATGTGCAGGTACGACTGCGTCTGTCCCTGGCTGGAGTGGGAGGGGGGTGGAACATCCCAGTAGTGTAGGGGCAGATAGGGGGAGTAGTCTGGGTAAAGCTAGGAGCTCATTGGGTGCTGGTCACCTGAGCTCACACATAGAGGGAGTATATAAGGTGGGCACCATCTAGAGACAGGGTCTTTTGAGAGAGTCTGAGCAGAGCAGAGAAGCTCAGCCAGAAGGGCTGACAGGGAGCTGTGGCTCCGGCTGGGCCCAGCTCCAGAGCAAGGCCTGCTGAGAGAGAGAGAGAGGAGTCAGAAGGACCCAGAGAGGAAAGAAGAAAGAACCCCAAGACCCCAGAATACAGACAGAAGGGTGAAGGGTTGGCGGACCAGGGTACCGGAACCCAAGCTGGCAGAGGCCAAAGCACACCTTAGCCAGGAACCGGAGGTCGTGGTCAGGATCTGCCATGACCCTCACCAAATCCACTAGAAAGGCACACCAAGCATAGGGTCAGGGAACCCAGAAAAGGTGCAACCAACAAGAGACCCGAGGGAGCCGGACATAATTGGATCCCTGGTGGGAACGGCCAGTAGAAAGGGAAAGTCAGAAAGGAGCTCAGGACCACGCTCCAGAATTGCCTGGGGGTTGGCCGAGTCCAGGACCTGGTGGACGCAGCACGGCTCGGGTGGTCACTCAAGGCCAGAGTGACCAAAAGAACATCAGTAAGTAAAAACCCTGAACTGCACCTCCCGTCTCAGAGTCTCCTTTCTACACCACAACAACCCCCATCATACACACCTGCTGCCCTGAGGCCATACCCCTCCCGTTGGGTTTTATATCATCACTGCTGCACATACACCACCGGCCTCAGCGGACTGCTTTGCAGCGGCGGCTTCAAAGCCGCACTCAACGGGTGGCGTAGTCGACAATCAAAGTAACATCTACTGCCATAGACTGCCACTTAGTTTGACACCCTGGGCACGGACCGGGTCACCGCCACAAGGACTACTACCCCCATCGAGATCCGGCTCCGGGTATCCCCTACAGCACTGGCCCAGGGGGCGCGTCAACTTTGGCGTAGTCGGCAGGATAACGTGCCCGCAACCACCGGGTACTGCGTGCCTGAAGAAAAGTTCACATTTACCTCAAAAAGAAGTCTCCCGCCAATTCCGGAGGGTCCCCGCCATCGGACGCCATCTCGGATCGTTTCCCGCCATTTGCCCGCCATCTGCAGTCTTTTCCCGCCATCCACAGAGTTTCCCGCCACTGGGAGACGATTCCCGCCATTTTGAGAAGATTTCCCGCCTTGGAAGAGCAGACGCCATTATGGGCGTGCCAGAGGGTGGCAAGAGGCCACCTCCCATCGTGGGCCAGGTCAAGGAATGGCGCCAAAAGTGGAAACCGCCCCCACTAACAGAGACTGTGATGATAGAAGTGTCCATCAGCGTGAGGGAACTGCCCCTGGAACTGACAATCACAAAGTTGCCCCGGGACCACCCTCAATGTGGGCGGATACAGAACAAAAGAGCGAAGATGGGTGCAGCCTGGAGGAGTCTGGAGAGAGCGCACCTGGAGATGAGAAGTCTGGAGAGGAGTCCGGAGAAGTCGCACCCGGAGATGGAGGGAAAGTCAGGCAGCACCGACCCTGTGGTCAGGAGCCTGTTGCAAGCGACAACCCCACTAGGCCTGGTGGAGATCCTGGCACAGCTCCCCCGAGACCGGGAGTGTGCGCAGACGGCGCTGGAGGGCCTCGCATGGAGGATGGCCCAGGTGCAGTGAGAAACGCTGGCGGAGTGGAACAGAGAGATGGCCCAGCAGGCTGGAACCCGCCAGAGAAGCACGCCACCCGAGACGAGGAGACAGACCGCCTCTGAGGATGGTGCAGGAGGAGTGAAGGCCGGAGACGACGCCGAGGAGGGAGCTGGAGAGACGGAGGCAGGTAAAGGGGACGCTACTACCCCGAGCCGAGGAACCGCGTGCCTGCCCCAGCTTCCCGTCGCAGAGCCCGAAATTCCCCCTGCCGTGCCCGTCGCTGCACCGTCACCGCTCCAGACTAGGCCTCAAACAGAAGCCGCGGCCGCGACCCCTGTGACGTCACGCGCTTCAGTCCTGAGCGCGGCCAAGCAGGAAACACCACCGGCCTGGTCGCAGGGCCGAGTAACCCCGGGCGCCGCCGTTCTTACGGTGCCCTTGACTTTTAGGGAGCCCCAGGCCTGGTCGCAATGCCTGGTCAATCCGGGCGCCGCTTCCACCACCGCGCCCTCAACATCTAGAGTGCCGCACCTGGGTGAAGACTTGTTTGCCCAGCACACTTGCCCGGATGGGCAGCCCTTTATATGGCCACCGGAGTATTACCAACTTGAGCCCCAAAAGGAAAGGCCCCTGTGCGAGCCCCTGATTCTGGCTCCGAAGCCCGTCAAGAGGACCCCGCTCTCGTTGGAGGAGACACAGTTTGGGTGGGACCCCACTGGAGGAGATCTCATGGGGTTCACCCAAGAAACTCGGGCGGCCGCAGCTGAGCGTGCGGAGTGCTGCCGGCAGCAATTAGAGGTCTTCGACCGGGAACGGAGAGAGAGGTGGGTCCGTGAGCAGCGGCTGCAGATACAGAGCGCAGAGCAGAAGAGCCGGACCTGGAGGAACCCCCGTGCAGCTCATGGTCCCCGTGCCACCGGGACTGTGATTAAATTCCAAATGCAGCACGGGTGGGGCTTCATAAGAGATCACCACACCCCCGGCGACGTCTTCGTGACCAGAAGAGACGTCGAGTCCCACCTACCGGAGGGACACAGAGGTCGTGACCTATACGTAGGGGATAAGGTCACATTCACCCGGCACAAGTGTGCCAAAGGACCCTACGCCCTCCATGTACACCGGCTGACGGAGGAGGAGCTGCGGTGTGAGGAGGAGCAAGAGGACCCGGACGGGTCTGAAGCCTACTTGCGAGAAGGAGCAGGAGGACGCCGTCATTAGAGTACGGTATAGTGAAACTGTAAAATAGTTACCCGTCGGGGTACAAGAACTGCTGCCGTTTAAAATATGTTCCCCGTTGGGACAAGTGTAAACTGTTACCCGTATATCCCTTATTCCCACTGACCGAGGACTGAGAGCGGTCATCCTTTCCTAATATCTGGCCGAGGACTGAGAGCGGCCATTTTCCTTTGTATATAGTTGCGCTTTCTAAGGCGCCCCCTACTGGTTTTATAGAAAACTGTTTTTCAAGAAGAGACTGTTGCACTTTACCCGGTCACAAGTTGTCCCGTGGCCGGAGGAACAAGAATATTTATTATGCTGCTGATAGTGTTTATATGTTTTCTATGTTTATGTTTTATGGAAAAATATTGTATGTTTGTGGATGTTTTTATTCTTTTACAGCCCGAGGATGTGCTGTGATTTACCAGGGGGGAATGTAGCACCCTGAGGACTCGGCTGCTACAGGGGTATTACACCTCAAGCCAGAGGTGTGGTATTCCACTCCCGGGTAAGGATGGAGTGTGGTACTGAGCTCAGTTAGCTGCATACACTACATACATCCCATTTCCGGGGGACAGAACGACGGTACTCCCACCAGTTTATGTGCAGGTACGACTGCGTCTGTCCCTGGCTGGAGTGGGAGGGGGGTGGAACATCCCAGTAGTGTAGGGGCAGATAGGGGGAGTAGTCTGGGTAAAGCTAGGAGCTCATTGGGTGCTGGTCACCTGAGCTCACACATAGAGGGAGTATATAAGGTGGGCACCATCTAGAGACAGGGTCTTTTGAGAGAGTCTGAGCAGAGCAGAGAAGCTCAGCCAGAAGGGCTGACAGGGAGCTGTGGCTCCGGCTGGGCCCAGCTCCAGAGCAAGGCCTGCTGAGAGAGAGAGAGAGGAGTCAGAAGGACCCAGAGAGGAAAGAAGAAAGAACCCCAAGACCCCAGAATACAGACAGAAGGGTGAAGGGTTGGCGGACCAGGGTACCGGAACCCAAGCTGGCAGAGGCCAAAGCACACCTTAGCCAGGAACCGGAGGTCGTGGTCAGGATCTGCCACGACCCTCACCAAATCCACTAGAAAGGCACACCAAGCATAGGGTCAGGGAACCCAGAAAAGGTGCAACCAACAAGAGACCCGAGGGAGCCGGACATAAGTGGATCCCTGGTGGGAACGGCCAGTAGAAAGGGAAAGTCAGAAAGGAGCTCAGGACCACGCTCCAGAATTGCCTGGGGGTTGGCCGAGTCCAGGACCTGGTGGACGCAGCACGGCTCGGGCGGTCACTCAAGGCCAGAGTGACCAAAAGAACATCAGTAAGTAAAAACCCTGAACTGCACCTCCCGTCTCAGAGTCTCCTTTCTGCACCACAACAACCCCCATCATCCACACCTGCTGCCCTGAGGCCATACCCCTCCCGTTGGGGGTTATATCATCACTGCTGCACATACACCACCGGCCTCAGCGGACTGCTTTGCAGCGGCGGCTTCAAAGCCGCACTCAACGGGTGGCGTAGTCGACAATCAAAGTAACATCTACTGCCATAGACTGCCACTTAGTTTGACACCCTGGGCACGGACCGGGTCACCGCCACAAGGACTACTACCCCCATCGAGATCCGGCTGCGGCTATCCCCTACAGCACTGGCCCAGGGGGCGCGTCACATGGGCAGCCAGTGCAATGACTGGCATAGAGCGGAAGCGTCTGAGTAACGATTAGCCAGATAGATGACCCTGGCTGCTGCACTAAGGATGAACTGGAGAGTGGAAAGTTGAGTGAGGGGGAGGCCAATTAATAGAGAGTTACAGTAGTCAAGGCAGGAGTGGATCAGGGCTATTTTCTTTGCTGAAAGACCACTATCGATGAGCTGGATGATGCTGTTTTTCTTTTTTGGGAAATCTTCATGGCTGCTCCTCGATTAGAAGCAGTGACCTTTAGCTTGGGAATCAACCTAATAACACACTGAAATATTAGGGAATGTGAGAACAGGTTGTAATTTGTAGTATAAAGGAAGAAAAAGATTTTTCCACCATCAAGAGCAAAACAGTAACAATGTAGCGACATGACAAGAATCTGCATAGTTAATCATATGCTAAATAGTTGCTAGTCAAATTTTTGTATGAGATATGGAGCCTGAAAGTCAAAAGTTCAAACTATTGTTACCCTTTTGCTCGTCAGTAGTGATGAGCGAGCATGCTCATTTAACCCTTTAAATGAGCATGCTCGGATGCTCGCCGAATATTTGCGGCGTGCTCGGCATCTATGTTTTAGCAGTCGCGGCTTCATGCTTCATGCTTAGACAGCTGTGATACATGCAGGGATTGCCTGTTTGTTAGGCAATCCCTGCATGTGTCATGCGGCTCAAACATAGATGCTGAGCACGCCGCAAATACTCGGCGAGCACCCGAGCGTGCTTGTTTAAAGGGTTAAAAGAGCATGCTCGCTCATCACTACTCGTCAGTGTATTGCAATCATCTGTCATGTAATAACACATTTCATCTGCAGCTGGAAATCTCTGATTCAATATTTCAAACAAACTATCATTAAAATTATAAATTGTGGCAAGTTCAGGTACCATAAAGGGTGGGATTGCACTTTCATTCTATAAATCAATGGCGATCTGAATTGATGCACTCTATGGGTTATATCTTTAGAGGTGTATATATAGGATTTTAGAAAAGGTCTTTTGCATGGATTTTTCTTTAAATGTATATAGTTATTTGCATGTACTACACTGCATCATTAATTAATGCATCAGCAGAGACTGAAGATAATATTTATACATTCAATGTTACTTTTCCGCCTGTTATATTTTCAACACTATATTTTAGTATAAAGCTTTTTTTTGTGTATCAAGAGGAGACAATACAAAAAAAACAGCAACATCCGATACAAGCGGGTTTTCAACTGCAAAGTACAAGAGACATATTATTTGTTTTCTTACACATATTTATCCTACTTGCATTTTAATATCAATAATTCTTATAAGGATGAAAATGTTACTATAACAATAACATTAAATTAACTTGCCCCCATGTTCCACATGACGCTTGCCATGATTTGTGAACACATTTCCAAAGTCTCAGTCCCTAGATTCGGCTGGATTTTGATTCCGTCTCCCACCCCCTTCTCTCTGGATGATTCCACAGCCCAGTGGCTTGGCTTAAGTGCAGTTGGAAATGCCCTATAATGGCTCTTTGTTGATTTTCGCCTGTGCTACAGCCTAGTGTTGCTGTGAAGCACACTGCCATTGAATTTGTTCACTCAGGCAGAACACTCAACAGGAAGGAAGGAAACAGCCATTCTTTCTGATTCTATTGTCTGACCACCAGGCTTAAGCAATCAAACAGTTCTGTGGACTGAGCGGTGGTGCTTGCACTCCAGTGTGTTATGGTGGGCGTGGATTGGGGAGGGAATCTGGCTCCTCATGGCTTTTGTTATTGATACACTACAGGATAAATCTATTCAGGGCTCAGAGCCTCAGGTAGCAACATGCTGGCACTTTTCATTCCTGAATTCATTCCTGAACTGAAAAGTTGAAGAACCACTTTGCTATACAGTGTGTAGGGCACAGAATGCAGACAGGTGATTGACACTGGCAGTATTGTTCATGGAAAAAAAGCAGCTCTGCTTGACTTAATTACTAATAAATGCAGGACCTGCGCTTAAGACATTGCATCGATTTTATTGTGCCGTGCAAATATGAACCTGTTTGTCATCCGTGACTGTAAAATACATCATTCTGAGATATTTGGTATAGGCACAAATGCGGAAAATTACACAATGACTTTGAAAACAAAGGACCGGTGGCAATTATTCTTTTAAAAATAAGACTTTGCTGCTTGTTAAGATTCTTTATTTTTTGATCCTGAATTTGTTATTGGGGTTAAATGAAATGGATTTTTTTGTTTATCCTTACATAGTTATATAGGTTGAGAAAAAACATAAGGTCTCTCCACCAGTTATATATTCTCTGTCGCTAGATTATTTATAACCGACAATGCCATTTGTTGTGAGAAGCGCTTCCAGCCCTTTTTTTTTACAGGGAACCTGTCATGTGAAAAAAACACTAATAGCCTGCAGATATAGGGTTAATCCGCAGGTTAATAGTATCCTGAACCTACCCGGCACCTGCACTTAGACCCCGCTGCCAGGAGGAAATTAACTTTATTCCTCCTGGCAGCATGCGGCTTTCAGTTATAGGGCTGGCGCCGGCGCGGTTCAGTCACCGCTCTGTGTACAGAGAGCCACAGCTGTAACTGTGCCCCCAGCACTGACTGACAGCCAGGTCTAATGATGAGCTGCTGTCAGTCAGTGCTGGGGGTGCGATTACAGCCACCACTTTCTTTGCATAGAGAGACGACTGAACCTGCGCTGGCTCCACCCCTATGACTGGAAGCCAAACTCTGCCGGGTGTCAAAGGAGGGAATAAAGTTAATTTCTTCCCAGGAGCGGGACTCTAAGTGCGGGCTCCTGGCAGATTCAGAATGCTATTAACCTGCAGATTAACCCCATATCTGCAGAGTAATAGTGTTTTTTCATTGTACAGGTCCCCTTTAAATGCTGTTATAGTATCTGCCATTACTACCTCCTGCAATGAGGTATTCAGCAGTCTGACTGCTGTAACTGTAAAGAAGCTTTTCCTATTTAGATGCAGGAATCACCTTTCCTCCACATGTCATAAATGTCACCTGGTCCTTTGTAAGGTTCTTGGAAGAAATAAATCATGTTCCAGTCTTTTGTATTGGCCACTCAAGTATTTATATGTAAAAGAGATCATCTCTGAGGCATATTCATTTCTTAGGTGCATAGTAGTCGTACTTTACACATTATTTTGCTATCAGTATTGGGTTTAGGTCACACTGTGTATAACAAGTACTGATTACTAACCAGCATATAGTAGTATTTCAGGGATCACCCCTTCCTGTTACTTGAGACAAATAGAACAGCACCAAAAATGCCACCTGATCCTAGGTCTTTTGTAGTCAGGGGATTTTCACACCCATCACAGAACCTTGGGTTGGCTGTTAACATTACCTCATTCATTGCTAACATAGCTTGAGTCCTTCCCTAGGAGTCATGTCACTGCAGAGGGTGAGTTCCTCATGCCTTCCCACAGAACAGCTGATTAATTTAGGTCATTACCCAAATGAAAAGCGTATATGCTCTCCACTTAAACATCTTATGAACTCCATACTGATAGAAAATGTAGATTGTGAGCCCCAATGGGGACAGTGCCGATAATGTCTGTAAATTGTGTAAATTGTAAAGCGCTGCGAAATATGTTGGCGCTATATAAAGAAAAAGATTATTATTATTATTATTATTATTATTAATATTATATACTATATAGTCATAGTATTTGAGTAGAGACAAGCTAGATGTATTATTGTTACTAGTATTGCCCTGATTAGACATAACATTAAAACCACCTACCTAATATTGATAGGTCACCTTTTTGCTGTCAAAATATTTCTGACGTCTCAAGGCATGGGACTCCGCAATACTTCTGAATGTGACCTGTGGTATCTGGCACCAAGATTTTATTAACAGATCCTTTAATTTTTGTAAGTTATGAAGTAAGGAATCTAAGAAAAGGACGCAGATACTCAGCCAGATTGAGATCTGTGGAAATTGATTGCCATGTCAATACCTTGAAATGTTTGGCATTTTCCTCAAACCATTCCTGAACAACTTTTATATGTCTCATATCAGATGCCTTTTTGTTGAGAAATCATCTTTTATCACTTTATATATATGACCTCTTCCAGGCTATGGGGAGGACGCTGCCTGGAAGATAACTCTGCCTCCAGAGCTTATTATAAATGAAGAGGCAGTTACCAGTGTGATGTGTAATGGTTACCAGTGTTACTAGTGTGATGTGTAATGGTTACCTCTGTGATGTGTAATGGTTACCGGTGTTACCAGTGTGATGTGTAATGGTTACCAGTGTGATGTGTAATGGCCGCTCTCTGCTCTCCTGATCTCACTGGAGAGCTGTGTGTGATTATACCTGACACATCTGTAGGTTCCTCTCAGCCTCCAGCTCACAGGCAGACAGGGCTGCAATATTGTTTCAATGCAGCAGAGCTCAGAGAGCTGCAAAAAATGTGTTTGTAAGAAGACAAAGTTAATTTCTCCTGTTCTGTGTTAGTTACTTGTCTCACACTGGTAACTCCCCCTTCTATATATAATAATCTCTGGATGCAGCGTCCTCCCCATAGCCTGGAACAGATCATTTACATGTAAGAAAATATGCAACTTTTTTTGCAGACAGAAAGTCGTCTCTCCCTTATTGTGCTTGTTAAAATAAAAGTAGCCATTGAACTAGCTGATTATGGACCTTGATTGTCTTCTTTATTTAAAAAAAGAAACCACCTGTTAAGTCCAAATTCCATGTTTGCTATTAACATCCCATTTCATTGCCATCTATGAAATGTTCTCTATTTATCAAGATTAATTAAATGTATCTCTGCATTTGATCTAGATTTTTTTTAGTTAGATTGTTAAGCTAGGTTCTTTCTTCTACATAGGTAAGCTGAACAGTAGTCATAATTTCAGATTCATACATGCATTGGGACATGGTTAATTAATTGCAATCTATGGAGTGGCCCCTCCTGTTAGTAATCCCTAAGATCTAAAGGCTAAACTGATGGATATCTAACAATGCAAGGTGTAGGCAATAGGATAAGCGGAACCCTGAGAAGCAGAGGTTTGGTAAATCCTTCATTCATCCTCTCATCCAAGAGTGACCAGGTGGCAGATTAATGAGACAAGCATCTCCTGGTCTCTTTATAATACCTTCCTTCCTTCCTTTTAACAGTTAATTTTATTGCCTCTCAAGACAATATGAGAAAAGTGGGAAAATTTATGTTAACATTTTTAGTAATAACTTTCTAGAAAATAAAACTAGAGACTAACCTAAATGATTATTATTATTTAATGTATATGAGAGTAGGTAATAAAATAGTTCTCATGCCACATTCAGTGCAAATATATAAAAAATAAATGATAAAGTAAAGGGAACCTGTCTTCTTCATCTTTTAATACTGCTCAAAACTGAGTCTTTATGGTGATAATCAACTGCATTTTCATTCATAGTAATGCTACAACACTCAGGATGTTTCGGACTTAGCCCCTGAAGGATCAGGCTATTTTTCATTATTGTGCTTTTGTATTTTTCCTCCCCTTTTTCCAAAGGCATAACGTTTCTATTTTTTCATCAACATAGTCATATGACAGTTTGTTTTTTGCAGGGCAAGTTGTAGTTTAGAATGTCACGATACACGATATATAATGTACTGAAAACAGGAAACAAATTCCAAGTGGGGGGTGGGGTAGATTGAAAAAAAAACGTAATTTTCGCCATATTTTTTTTTATACAAGGTTCACTTTGCAGTAAAAATGACTTTGTAACTTTGTACCGTGGGTTAGTGTAGGTATGGAGATATCAAATTTATATATATTTTTTAACTACCTAGAAAATAATTAAAAGTTGTTTCCAATCCTGTGCGCTTTAGTGTGGTTTATTTTTTTGATGGAGTTTTTTTTTAGCATTTTTTATGGATGTCTATTTGATTGTCTTTTTATAGTTGTTTTCCAGACTTTGTTTTAGGGCTCTTTCACATGTCAGCATCTCCGTTAGTATCTCCGATACGAGTGGTGACAGTTTCCACATGTACCGGAGCCACTGACACACGCAGATCCATTAAAATCAATGGGTCTGTGCACATCTCAGTGTGTTTTCGCAAAACGTCTCACACAGATGACACCCGTGTGTCATCCGTGTGACACGTACCGGTGCCTGGGAATCAGTGTATAGTTAGCGCTATTCCCAAGCACCGGGTGCTGAACACTGCCCTCATCATGGTTCCCTGCCAGCGCTGCGATCAGCACCAGCAGGAACTATGATGCGGGTAGTAGTGTCTGCTCCCACAGTGTCCCCACCTGTAAAAATAAGAATAAAATAATAAAATCCATGTACTCCCCTCTCCTAGGTGTCCCCTGCTGTAATCCATGCGACCGCTGAAGCCGGGGAGAATGATCCGCTCCTGAGCTGCGCTCAGTGAGTGACAGGACGCTGCTCCTGAACTGCAGCTCTGGAGCGGCTCATTCTCCCTGGCTCCTCTGCAGCTGCGGTCGAATGGATTACAGTGGGGGACCCCTAGGAGAGGAGTACATGGATTTTATTATTTTATTCTTATTTTTACAGGTGGACACTGCGGGAGCAAACTACTACTACCCTCATCATTGTCCCTGCTGGTGCTGATCGCAGTGCCGGCAGGGAAACATGATGGTGGCAGTGTTCTGCACCGGCGCTTGGGAACAGCACTACCTGTAGTGCTGATTCCCAGGCACCGTCTGTGTGATCCTGATGCAGCACATGGGCAGTACATGGTTGCCACACGTGTGACACACTCGGACACACAGACACACGGGACATGGATATCTCCGGTACCGTTTTTTCTGGTACCGGAGATATGCGGACATGTGACACCGGTCTTAATCCATTAAACAATGAAGAAGATTCTAGTATTTTTTTAAGTAAAAAACAATGAGAAAATAATTTTGGAGCGGATCTGAAGTGCCAAGTCAACCTGAAAAATAATTGTGTGAACATACCCTTAGGCAACTTGAGCCTGCAATCTATTGATTGCTTATACAGTAGATTGCAATATTGTAGTGTTATTCCTATAGTCCTCACTATATAATGTTAGACATTTCACTCATACTACAACAACATAATCTGTTGCGCCATACAACCGCCCGATAAGAAGAGACTCTAACCAAGATATAAAAACAATTTTATTAATTACATAAGATAAAAGGCAGAGCATTACAAGACAGGGCAAAAATCCTCAAAAAACTGGGGAAATGAGAACCAGCAATGATGAACCATGTGGTTCAAAATACACAGATCAAACTAAAAAAGAATGTCAATACTGCCCAACTGGGGTACCCAGAAAGGGGAACCGCACATAAATATTAAGTGTGATCTGTGTGCCAACCACAAGGAGAAAGTCTAGGGCAAAGCAGTAATCAAAATGGCATGCAAGTGCATAAATAAAGCTACCTCCAATCCTGCCGGCTAATTTTTTTAGAGCTGACACCAGGTACTAAATCATGTGTGAAAATCACAATCTACCTTAGTGATAAGAAGGTATTACCTGGTATTGTAGACAATAAAAGTATGCTGGACAAACTGTGTCTCTCTCCACATCTGACGGACGCCGTTTTGCTGGTTGCTTCTTCTTTCGGGGGGGGGGGCAGCTCTAAAAAAAATTAGCCAGCAGGATTGGAGGTAGCTTTATTTATGCACTTGCATACCATTTTGATTACTGCTTCCCCCTAGGCTTTCTCCTTGTGGTTGGCACACAGATCACACTTAATATTTATGTGCGCTTCCCCTTTCTGGGTTGCTTGCACCCCAATTGGACAGTATTGACATTCTTTTGTAGTTTGATCTGTGTATTTTGAACCATATGGTTCATAATTGCTATGTCTCATTTCCCCAGCTTATTTGAGTTTTTTTGCCCTGTCTTCTAATGCTCTGCCTTTTATCTTTTGTAATTAACAAAAATTATTGTTTTTGGCTAGAGTCTCTTCTTATCTGGTGGTTGTATGCCGCAACAGATTATGTTGTTGTAATATTGTAGTGTTGTAGTCTAGTTTATATTTACTGATTTATGTAATGTCTTATGTCACCCAGCCACTGGTTTGGTTTCATAGGAGTAGAACAATGACAGCCATGAAGACCTTCAGAAGAGCAAGGGCTGCCATGCAATCTTATCAACGTCCCATGATCACATCGCGTGGGAGGGTGATGAGGTCTGAAGTGGCGGCCACAATGTTGGAGGCCTTTCAAATGCCGATAACAATCTTGGCAACAGCATTTAAGGGGTTACTCTTGACTGGCAGCTATGTAACACAGACGACAATGCAGTGATGGTGCACTACATGTATGGCAGTAGTTAAAGTTCAAGAAGTTAAAAGGGTTGTTCAATAGTACAAAAACATGACTGCTTTCTTCCAGAAATAACATCACTTTTGTCCATAGGGGCAAGGACTAGTAACCAAGACTTCCTTTCTGTTTCCACTTCACTCCATGACTTTGTAGGAATACAGGTAACAATGGCCTGACATTTGAATATATAAACTACAGAATATGGCAGTATTAGGCCACAGACTTCAGAATAATATTTCTGGAGGTCACATTCTATCCCAGAGATACCTCTCATTATACTTCTCGCTTACCTAACTGCAATTATTGGTCCATCAAGATAATTAGCAGCCTGTTTGTAAGTCCATAACAACCCAAAAATCAAAAGAAATCAAATCAAAAGAAAAGAAAATCTCTAGACCAAGAGTCTCAATCTTGTCAGAGTATGCTTGACATAGTTTTGCAACAGCTGGAGAGCCACAAGCTGGCGACTACTAATATATATTGACATATTTTGTAATCTTTCATTATGAAATGTAATTATATTTTGGACTAAAGGTGCCTATACATTTTCAATAGTAGTTGGCAACATGATATTCCTCCTGATGTCCCACGCGAGGCCGGTGAGCGTGTGCTCTCAACAGAGAAAGTGGAGTAAGCCACTACTAGACATCTCTGAAATCAGTGTGACTTCCTTGAGAACAAAATGATCTGGCATTGAAATTCAACTTCCATGTTCCTTCTTTCACCCCCACATAATCTCTCAGAACAAAGAAAAGTGGGTCCCATACGAAAAAAGAGAGTCGATTGGTCTCTTCGCCAAAATAGGTAAGATTTTTTTTTGGGCATTTATCTAGCCGATATTCTTTTTGTCAACCTCATAAAATAGCATAGTTGGGGGCCTATTAGTGACATATGCCACTGCATGTCACTGTACTGGTATTCATTGAGTAATTCTCCTAATATACACACGTGGACAAAATTATTGATACCCTTCTATTAAAGTAAGAAATACCTACAATGCTCACTGAAATAACTTGAAACTGACAAAAGTAATTTTTAATTTAAATTTACTGAATATTAACTAATGAAAATCAGACATTGCTTTTAAATTGTGGGTCAACAGAATAATATAAAAAAAAAACTAATGAAAATGGCTGGACAAAAATGATGGTACTCTGAGAAAAGATTAAAAATAATTTGACCATAGGGACATTTTAAACTAAGGTGTGTCCTGTAATTAGTATAAAAGGGGCCTACAAACTTTTAATCAGTCAGTTTGCATATTTAGATGGTGAAAAGTAGTCACTGCTGTGTGGTACAATGGTGTATACCACACTGAACATGGGCCAAAGAAATCTAAGGAGAGAGATGTCTCAGGAGATTAGAAAGAAAATTATAGAAGTAAAGTCTATAAGACCATCTCCAAGCAGCTTGATCTTCCTGCAGTAGCACACAGTATTCAAGTATTTAGGCTGTGTCCACACGTTACAGATTTGCTGCAGATTTGTCATGAAGATTTGCTAGCAAAATCTGATGCCAGCAAAGTGAATGAGAAACCTAAAGTGTCATGCACACATTGAGTATTTTTGACTTTCAGATTTAGTGCAGAAAATAATCTGCAGCATATCAATTCTGTGTACGTTATTGCCTGCGCTTTTCACCCATTAAATGGACTGAAAAAAACGCAGGCAAAAATGAGGTAAAAACGCAACTTTTTTGAGGCTGTGTTTTCCTGCCACGAGATGCAGAAATGGTGCAGAAATTTCTGCACACAAAATACTCAACGTGTGCACATACCCTTAAGGTCTGTAGCCAACCTCCCTGGACGTGGTCGCAAGAGGAAAATTGATGACAAGAGATGGATAATATGTATGGTAACTAAAGAGCCCAGAACAACTTTCAATGAGATTAGAAGTGAACTCCAAGGTCAAGGTACATCAGTGTCAGATCGTATCATCCATCCCTGTATTGTGGCCAAAGTGGACTTCATGGAAGATGACCAAAGAGGGAATCGCTGTTGAAAGCAAATCATAAAATAGAGAGACTGGAATTTGTTAAAATATCGACAAGCCGCAAAACTTCTAGAAAATTATCCTTTGGACATATGAGAAAAAATTGGAGCATTTTGTCACATTATATCAACTCTATGTTCACAGATACAAGCATGATGCATAAAAAGAAAAGAACATTGGTGTGTGGGGGCACTTTATTAAGATGCTTATGCCAGATTTGAAATCTGGCATAAACACCTTGATAAGTCACAATATAGGGTCATTGTACTCTGATGAATGCATCATTAAGACTGGTGTGGGGTATGCCAGTCTTGTACCTACTGTGAAATATGGAGGAGGCTTGGATATGTTTGCAGATTGCTTAGTGCATCTGGCATAGGATATCTTGAAACTGTGCAGGGTACAATTATTATTATTATTATTTATTATTATAGCACCATTAATTCCATGGCGCTTTACGTGTGAAAATGGGTATACATAGCAATCAACAAGCAGGGCCGGCTACAGGTTTTTGTGGGCCCTGGGCGATAGAGTCTCAGTGGGCCCCTTTAACACATACCACGATTCATGATGCACAGATACCGCAGAGAAATATATATATAGTACAATGCAAATATTTCACTTCTTACATTACATGAGCGATATCTATTGTAAATTCTACAATAGCTCAACGAATCGCTCCACACAGGATGCTGGCCCCCATATAACGCTCCATACAGGATGCTGGCCCCCATATAACGCTCCATACAGAATACTGGCCCCCATATAATGCTCTATGCAGGCTGTGCCCCCACATAATGCCTCATGCAGGCTGTTCCTCCCACATAATGCCACACGCAGGCTGTTCCCCCCACATAATGCCCCACACAGGCTGTTCCCCCCACATAATGCCCCGTACAGTCTGTTCCCCTCATATAATGCCCCATGCAGCTGTTCCCCCCATATAATTCCCCATGTAGGATGTCCCCCCTTATAATGCCCCATGCAGGATGTCACACCCCCCCTCCCTTATAATGTCCCATGCAGGATGTCACCCCCGCTCCCTTATAATGCCCCATGCAGGATGTCACCCCCTTATAATGCCCCATGCAGGATGTCACACCACCCCTCCCTTATAATGCCCCATGCAGGATGTCACCCCCCCTTATAATGCCCCATGCAGGATGTCACCCCCCCTCCCTTATAATGCCCCATGCAGGATGTTACACTCCCCCTTATAATGCCCCATGCAGGATGTTGCACCACCCCTCCCTTATAATGCCCCATGCAGGATGTCACCCCCCCTCCCTTATAATAACCATGCTGGATGTTACACTCCCCCTTATAATGCCCCATGCAGGATGTCACACCCCCCTCCCTTATAATGCCCCATGCAGGATGTCACACCCCCCTCCCTTATAATGCCCCATGCAGGATGTCACCCCCCTCCCTTATAATGCCCCATGCAGGATGTCACACCCCCCTCCCTTATAATGCCCCATGCAGGATGTCACACCCCTTTCCCTTATAATGCCCCATGCAGGATGTCACCCCCCTCCCTATAATGCCCCATGCAGGATGTCACACATCCCCTCCCTTATAATGCCCCATGCAGGATGTCACCCCCCTTATAATGCCCCATGCAGGATGTCACACACCCCTCCCTTATAATGCCCTATGCAGGATGTCACCCCCCCTTATAATGCCCCATGCAGGATGTCACACACACCCTCACCTTATAATTCCCCATGCAGGATGTCACACACCCCGCCTCGCTTATAATGCCCCATGCAGGATGTCACCCCCCCATACAATAAAAAAAAAAAATCAAATACTCACCTCGCTTCTCACCTGCTGCCGCTGCTCCAGACTCCTCACGCGCGCTGGTGTCTTCCCTCTCTGCGCTATGACAACTCAGGAGAGAGCGTGGTGGAAAGACATCACTGCACCCTCTGACCTGAGACGTCACAGTGCAGCAGCCGCGGAAGAGACAGGACCTGCTGTGGTGGCACGGGGAGAGGTAAGTATTGCACTGGGTGCCGGGGCCCTGAGCGGGGGGGAGCGGGCGCTGGCACCGCTCTCCTTCACTCACGGGTCCCATAGCGCGGCAGGGTGCCCGACTGCGAGTGGGCCCCCCCGCCTGCTCAGGGCCCCTGCACTTGCCCGGGTGCACCGGGTGCTGACGCTGGCCCTGACATCAAGTATAATAATTTGAACAAAAATGAGTCACCGACTAGTACAGGAGGAGAGAGGACCCTGCCAGCCAGGGCTCACAATCTACAAACAATGAAATTTCAAGATTATCAAGGCATTCTGGAGCAAGATGTGCTGCCCAATGTCAAAAAGTTTGGTAGGAGTCGCAGGTCATGGGTTCTTCAGCAGGATATTGACCTAAAACACACCTGTAAACATCCAAGAATGGTTTATAGCAAAATATTGGACTCTTCTGAAGTGGCTTTCTAAGAGCCATGTTCTATATCTAGATTTTACAGTCAGGTAAATGCTAAGTGTCTGCCTTTTTTCCCAATGCCAATTTCTGCCGTATAACAACAGTCAAGTACTGCTCCTGCCAGTGATTCTGCAGTTGAGTTAAGTCACAGTGAAAGAGCAGCTTCTTCTTTTCTGCTCTGCTCTGTTAACAGGGTGTCACTATCGATGTCATGCTGATTGACAGATGACTCCCCGCTACCTAATTGTGGAGAGTCAACTGTCAATCAGCATGATGTAGGCAATGAGGCCTCATCCAAAGAGCAGATTGAAATAGAAAGAGCTGTTTTGTTGATGTATGGTCAAATTGAAGAAGCAGGAGCGCTCCATAACCGCTTTGAGCCAGCATAGATCGCTGCCGGGTCGAACAGGCAGGTAGTTAGCAGCTACCTGATTATCAGATTATCCCCTTTGCAAAACAACAAAAATAAGCAAAGTGCCAGATAATCCATTTAAAGTGATTTTGATTAATTCTATATAAAGTTTAGCTAATCTAGTTGGATTTTCCTGACATTTTCTGGAAACATCTTACAACATAGGGAAAGGTTCTCATTTGTGAAAATTATCAGTCAGGATATATTATGGAACACTGTGAAGATGGTCAAATTGATGATAAGACAAGAAGAAAATGTATCCATAAGGCTCACAATAGGCCTACAGCAACTATTAATTAAAGGAGCTGCAGAAATTTCTGGCAAATACTTGTCGTGTACTGCATATGAAAACAATCTCCCATATTCTTCATTTGTCTGGCATGTGGAGTAGGGTGGTAAGAGGAAAACTTTTCTTACAAAGAAAAATATTCAAGCCTAGCTTTGTTTTGTCCAAATCTACATCTCGTCTGCCAAAATCATATGGGAAAATGTGTTATGTTGTTTTGTGGCAAAGGTTGAACTTTTTGGCCATAATTTCAAAATGTATGTTTGGTGCAAAAAGTACACTACACAACACCAAAAGAACACCATACCCAAAGTGAAGCATAGTGTAGGCAGAATTATGCCTTGGGGCTGTTTTTTGGCAGCTGGAACGAGGGTTTTAGACAAGGTGGAGGAAATTATGAACAGTTCCAAATATCACTCAATTTTACATCAAAATCTTCATTATTTTAGTTCTTTATTTTTAATTTCAACTGAAAATATTTCAGTTTGCTTTTCAATTGAGTTGAACAGATTATAGGTGACATTAAAGGTGGAAAAAGTTCTGAAATTTTTATTTTTGGTATGGTTACATGACAAAAACCTGGCACTTAGCAGGGGTGGGTATAATTTTTATATCCACTGTCTGTATGATATAGTTCAATGTCATCTTGTCTGTGATGAGAAAAAAAATCACCAACATTTAGAAAAAAAATTAACATAAAACTTGATGTAAGCAATGTCATTTTTTTGCTGACATGTTCCCTTAACTGTTCACCTTGCATGTCCTTCACAGCTTAGATCTTTTATATTCACATCAGAGATCACTTATTTTTAGATAGTAATTAGGTCACCTTTTCACCAAAATAAAGACGTGTGTCTATTTTGTATTACCTGACAGATACTTTGATTGTCAGTCTTAAGCTTGTGTTCACGCTTTCTCAATAAATGCAGACTCATTTTGTCATGTGTCCTCCCTTTTCATTCCAGTCAAAAATGGAAACTTACCATGTTCTGTCACATCTTATGTTATTTTCTCATATCTACATTTTAGCCAGTGAATGATTTTTACAACAGCAGATCTAAAGTAAAAAAAAGTCCTTGAACAATATTCATTCCTTGAAGAATACTCATTTCCTAAATACAAGCTTTGTGGATCCAGGTGTATGGGGCAATCAGTTTGTCCAATGGTAGAAACAGGATCTGGCATTTTGGATTTCACCATGCTTGATTCTTTGTTCATGTGTTCCCATGGTCATAAGCATCACAAAAGGTACAAGGCTGCAGTGTACTAATATAAATATAGAATATAGAAATATAAGCTATGGGATAATTGCCCCCAAAAAATAATTTGTAGTGAACTGATTCTCTTTGAATTAAAGGAACTCTAAAGCCTGTAACTACCCTAAAAAGAAGTGTATGACACTCTGAGGTCTCCTGTGACCCTATCCATCCCCTTTCAAGCTCGTTAAAACACAGAGTGAATAATATCAAATTGACCTCTGCATATATAGCTATGGATGGAAACTGCCGGTAATAAGTGATGATGAGCGAATTGATTAGCGAAGGATTAAGTTCAAGTCAAATTTCCTGAAACTCTTGGCTTCAGATGAATTCGAACATTTTGAGTTTTTACTTGCAGTTCACAAAAAATAAAAAACTTGCTGGACATAATTTCCCACACTACTGAAGCATGAGAGAAAGGCTAATGTCTCTTTTCATGGCTGCTTGGGCTTCTCCATAATGCCCTATAGCTATGACATCTAGTGAATTATGATACCTTGTACAGTACCTGGCCATCACAGATCAGTGGTTCCCAGTGGAGCACAGTCTGTATGGCAGAGTTGTTTTCCATATCCAAAGTCACTGGGTTAGTCTCTTCTGTAGTGTGTAATTTGTTATGGTTAGCAGGGTCCTCTCTCTCTCTCTCCTGTATAGTGTAATCTCTTATGGTCAACAAGGTCCTTTCTCTTTCATGCTTTCTCATGAAGAGTGTATTCTCTTATGGGGTTCTCTCTTTCTCTTTTGTAGTGTATAAACTCTTATCGTCAATGGGGTTGTCAATAATTGTAAGCTTTCCAGTAGAGAGATTCACATAAATTTATTCGCCGCAAATCAAATCTTTTGGGAAGATTTGGCGAAGTTAGCGAATTTCAATTTCAAGACATCCACTCATCTTTAGTGGTGTTTAAAAGCCTTTTAAATAACACATTGTACTGATAGACTTTTTAATTAAAAATAGGCCAGTATTTATGCAAATGATGCCTAGATGTAAGAAGTCATTGCTTTTGAACAAGTTGTGGGCCAAAAAATATCCCTTTTTGTAAACTAGCAACTGGTTTGGTGTTTGTTCGCAATGTGAAACGGCTAGACGGCACGGTCACTGAAGAAGAAATGGAAAGCAATATGGCCCATGAAAAAGCAAAAGCATATTAATAATTAGCTGTGGCCCTTGTCAAAATAATTTTTATTTTGACAGAAGTAAAAGGATTGTTAAATTTAGTTTTTTGCCCAAACCAAAAATGATGAAAAAAAAAATGATGATGAAAATGATGAATAGCGGTGCATGGCAACAAGTTTGACATTTTTTTTAGTTTAAAAAATTAAAAAATAACAGAATTTTTTTTTAAAAAAAAGCAAACTTATGGAAATGGCCTGTACAAAAATGAAGATAAGTCTAAAAATATTGACAATAATGTTACCATAGGGACATGTTAAACTAAGGTATGTACTGTAATTAGCATCACAGGTCTCTACAAACTTGTAATCAGTCATTCGGTCGATTTTGAGGGTGAAAAGTAGTCACTGTGCTGTTTAGTATCATGGTGTGTACCACATTGAACATGGACAAAAGAAAGCTAAGGAGAGAGTTGCCTCAGGAGATTATAAAGAAAATTATAGACAAAAGTGTTAAAGGTAAAGGCTGTGAGACTATCTCCAAACAGCTTGATGTTCCTGTTATTACAGTTGCACATATTATTGAGATATCTAAGGTCCATGGGACTGTAGCCAACCTCCTTTGACATGGCCGCAAGAGTAAGATTGAGGACAAATTGACGAAATGGATAATAGGAATGGTAACCTGAGAACCTAGAAGAAACTCCAAAGAGATTACAGGTGAACTCCAAGGTCAAAGTACATTACAGTCAGATTGCATCATCCTTCGCTGTCTAGGCCAAAGTGGACTAAGGAAAAAAATCACAATTGAAAGCAAATCATAAAAAAGCGAGACTGAATGTTGTCAAAATGCATATTTACAGCCAGAAAGCTTCAGGGAGAAGCTTTGTGACCAATGATGGATTAAGGGTAGCCAGGGCCCCGGATAGTTTAGGGTGCATGGGCCCCCCAGTACCTGACGTACCGAATGACATGCCATATGATATTTTTTGGAGGTCATGTGACAGGTCACGTGATGAACTCACAGGTGCTCTGGTGCACATCTGTAGACGCCAAATTTTTTCCCTTACGTACATTGCTAAACATAACAGTAGAAGATACTGTGTAATAAGGGACGGGGCTATACAAAACATTAAAGGTTGCCATGTTATAAGGGACGGGGCTATACATAACAAGAGGGGATGCTATGTAATAAGGGACAGGGCTATACATAACAAGAGAGGATGCTATGTAATAAGGGACAGGACTATACATAACGAGAGGGGATGCTATGTAATAAGGGACGGGGCTATACATAACAACAGGGGATGCTATTGAAGAAGGGAATATTTTTTCCCTTACATACAGCACTGAAAATAACAAGGGAAGACCCTATATACTCAGTGACGGTGCTTTACATAATAAGGCAGTTTCTTTTGCAAATAAAAGTATTACTCCAATCATCTCTGCAAATAAAGCTGCATTTACACTGAACGATAATCAGTGAAGAAGCATTCTTATGATATATCCTATAATGAATTGTCCTCTCCCCAATTCATTCTAGTTGTATACCTCAAAATTAAAATTACATGACCCCAATTCATTATAGTCAGATACTCCCAATTCATTATTACATACCCCAATTCATTATAGCCACATACCCCCCAATTCATTATAGTGACATACTCCAATTCAGTATAGCCACATACCCCCCAATTCATTATAACATACTGTACTCTCACCCATCCCCCATCCCAATTTATTATAACATATTGTGCAGTGCTCTCACCCATCTTCTCACCCCAATTCATTATAAGGTACTGTGCAGTGCTCTCACCCATCCTCCCACCCCAATTCCTTTTAACATATCCTGCAGTGCTCTCACCCATCTTCCCACCCCAATTCATTATAAGATACTGTGCAGTGCTCTCACCCATCCTTCCACACCAATTCATTATAACATACTGTGCAGTGCTCTCACCCTTCCTCCCACCCTAATTCATTATCACATACTGTGCAGTGCTCTCACACATCATCCCATCCCAATTCATTATAAGGTACTGAGCAGTGCTCTCACCCATCCTCCCACCCCAATTCATTATAACATACTGTGCAGTGCTCTCACCCATCCTCCCATCTCAATTTATTATAACATACTGTGCAGTACTCTCACCCATCTTCCCACCCCAAATCATTATAACGTACTGTTTAGTGCTCTCACCCATGCACCCACCACAATTCATTAAAAGGTACTGTGTAGTGCTCTCAACCATCCTCCCACCCTAATTCATTATATGGTACTGTGCAGTGCTCTCACCCATCCTCCCACCCCAGTTCATTATAACATACTGTGCAGTGCTCTCACCCATCCTCCCACTCCAATTCCTTATAAGGTACTGTGCAGTGCTTTCACCCATCCTCCCACCCCAATTCCTTATAAGGTACTGTACTCTCACCCATCCCCCACTCCAATTCATTATAAAATACTGTACAGTGCTCTCACCCGTCCTCCCACCCCAATTCATTATAACATACTGTGCAGTGCTTTCACCCATATCCCCATCCTAATTCATTATAAGGTACTGTGTAGTGCTCTCACCCATCCTCCCACCTCAATTAATTTACTTTAAAGAAAAAAAAAGAATAACTCACTGCTCCTGGCGATCCCCTGCAACTGTACTTCCTTCCACTTTTTGCCGGCACGTTCATGGTAAACGGCTCAGCCACGCGATGACATCATCCCTCCAGCTGAGTTATAGAGAAGGCGATGGCTGAAGCTATTGGCGCAAAAAATATTATAATAAGGGCAATCTGACCATGGGCCCTGGGTGGTAGCCAAAATTGCCCTCAATATAATCCGCCTATGTTTGTGGCTGTCACAAGGCTTCTATGTACTTAGTGGGTAAGTGTCATGGGTGTGTCAGGTGTGACAGTCGCTGTGGATCCAGCTGTAGAAGGTCTCTGCGCTCGGCATTTCAGATGCCTTCTTGATCCTCTCATCTCTGTGGTGTAGTTATATCCTTCTTCCTTTAGGACCCAGCAGCACCCTCCACCTTCTGCTGCTGATTGACACACCCTTGCTTGGTAGTTAAAAACTCTCAGTTTCTCTCAGTATTCTGTAGTCTACATGCCCAAAGTAGCCTGCAAACTATGAGACAGGGTGGTATCACAGGGAGTCTATAGCTTTTTTCTCTGCCACATATTTATCAAATTCAATTGGTACCCACCCAGGAATCCAGCAGGGCCCACCATGTAAGTCTGGATTTTAAGTTGCAGCCGGTGGTGGTGGTGGGTAGGGCTTTTAACTTTTTTAAATTTCCTCTTTAGGACTGGGCTTTTGATAACAGTACCAACAGAACTTCACTGATGGCAGTCCTGGTGATGTCTTCTCAATTTCCTGATTTGCTACAAAATGGCTGATGAATTTCCTGCTTCTGCTTTTATACAAGCTATGATTGTCCCTCCTAATTAATTGCACTATACCATGTGTTGTAATAACTGCAAGGCATTATGCCCCAACACATTGTTCAAATAATGATAATGTTGCCTTATTCAGGACTTATATTTACACTAAGACTGTGGCCAGACGTAGAGCATTTGCCCCACATTTTCTATTTTATCATGCAAAATCTTTTTGACCATGGTTAGGCATGTTGCATCATTTTCTTCCTAATTGAATCCAAACCATGTTTTGGGGTAGCAATCATAGACAGCATTAGCCCCACACCACAACCAGGCTATAAGACACTGGCCTTACTCTTCTGTGCCCACAGCCTGTCTTTTGGACTTGTTCCAATTATAAGTCTATAGATTGCATCACAGGATTAAAGAATGACTAAACCATAAAATATCATCGTATTTGCAATACAAATTTGGGCTTGTGCGTTATCCAATGAGTTAAGCTGTTTTTTTTTATTTCCAAGGTCATGTGGAAAAATAAGTAGTCTTGAACAGTAGCCAGCAGTTTAACAACCAGAGTTGTTTCCTTATTTCAGTTTCCTGAATACTATAATATTATTTATTTCCACTGCATTTAAACTCTGACATGAAATAGATACTGTGCTGTAATTGATACAAAGTATTTAAAGGTTAAATTACACCCCCTTTCACATTCAAGCATAAAAATGATTACAGAATTCCAACCCAAAGGTCATTGCCTCTTCAGTAATTGTACAGTAATTACTACGATGAGTGGCAGTGTCATCACTTTGGAATTCAACCGCTTAGAAACTTTGACCCATTCTATGCTGAAATTATAATATCAGTGTAACCAAGATGATGAGCAGCAAAGCATGGAAGGAGTTAAATAAAAAAGTGTCTCTTCATCAATTTGATGAAAATTCAAATGTTTTATTCATTTTCTGTGCACAATATGCATAATATTTCAGTATGATTTTTTAATTAATAGGAATGAAAGGTTGAAGGTAACCCTATTGGTACTTCTATTTAAAGAGTATTTAATAAGGCAGCCACAGACATACTGTACCTTCCAGTTGTCAAAAATTATTTTACTTTCTATTTTCTCTACATACACTTCTTTTCACCCTCAGTTTTTGTTAGATGTAGACCTACCCATTGTTGGTTTCAGTACTATGTTGCATAGATAGTTGATAGACAGATAGATAGATACAATGCATTTTGAAAGTATTTGGCCCCCTTGAACTTTTCTACCTTTTGCCACATTTCTGGCTTCAAACATAGTGATATAAAATTCTAATTTTTTTGGGAAGAATCAACAACAAGTGGGACACAATCGTGAAGTGGAATGAAATTTATTGGATATTTTAAACTTTTTTAACAAATTAAAAACTGAAAAGTGGGGCGTGCAATATTATTCAACCCCATTGAGTAAATACTTTGTAGCACCACCTTTTGCTGCGATTACAGCTGCAAGTCACTTGGGGTATGTCTCTATCAGTTTTGCACATCGAGAGGCTGAAATTCTTGCCCATTCATCCTTGCAAAACAGTTTGAGCTCATTGAGGTTGCATGGAGGGCGTTTTTGAACAGCAGTTTTCAGCTCTTTCCACAGATTCTCGATTGGATTCAGGTCTGGACTTTGACTTGGCCATTCTAACACCTGGATATGTTTATTTTTGAACCATTCCATTGTAGATTTTGCTTTATATTTGGGATCATTGTTATTTTGAAAGATACATCTCTGTCCCAGTCTCAGGTCTTTTGCAGACTCCAACAGGTTTTCTTCCAGAATGGTCCTGTAATTTGGCTCCGTCCATCTTCCTATCAATTTTAACCATCTTCCCTGTCCCTGCTAAAGAAAAGCAGGCCCAAACCATGATGCTACCACCACTATGTTTGACAGTGGGGATGGTGTTTTGAGGGTGATGAGCTGTGTTGCTTTTAAGCCAAACATATCGTTTTACATTGTGGCCAAAAAGTTAGATTTTGGTTTCATCTGACCAGAGCACCTTATTCCACATGTTTGGTGTGTCTCCCAGGTGGCTTGTGGCAAACTTCAAACAAGACCTTTTATGGATATCTTTGAGAAATGGCTTTCTTCTTGCCACTCTTCCATAAAGGCCAGATTTGTGCAGTGTGCGACTGATTGTTGTCCTATGGACAGATTCTCCCACCTCAGCTGTAGATCTCTGCAGTTCATCCAGAGTGATCATGGGCCTTTTGGCTGCATCTCTGATCAGTCTTCTCCTTGTTCGAGATGAAAGTTTAGAGGGACGGCCGGGTCTTGGTAGGTTTGCAGTTGTCTCATACTCCTTCCATTTCAATATGACCGCTTGCACAGTGCTCCTTGAGATGTTTAAAACTTGGGAAATCTTTTTGTATCCAAATCCGACTTTAAACTTTGCCACAACAGTATCTTGGACCTGCCTGGTGTGTTCCTTGGTCTTCATGATGCTCTCTGCACTTGAAACAGAACCCTGAGACTATCACAGAGCAGGTGCATTTATACGGAGACTTGATTACACACAGGTGGATTCTATTTATCATTACCAGTCATTTAGGACTAGTGTTGAGCCACCCCGTAGTGTTCGAGTTCGGTTCGGTTCATCGAACACCCGTGTGTTCGCCGAACTGTTCGTCGAACTGTTCGTCGAACACCTTCGAACACCGTTAAAACCAATGGCAGGCAAACAAAAACACATAGAAACACATAGAAAACACCTTCAAAGGTGTCCAAAAGCTGACAAACTGCTCAGAAGACACAACTAACACATGGAAAAGTGACAAGTACATATAGTCATGCGAAAAGAAAAGAGGTGGAGGAGTAAAAGGAGGGGGAGACACAGATATAGGCATGTCATGCCCTTCTAAAATCCAAAAAGTGAGAAGCCGAGACGGCCAGTCCGCTCCTGCCCGTGCCACCTCCGTGTCGCCGGGTTTGTGCCAGAGCCGCGGTGAACCCTGACGGCCAGCCCCCCTCTCCCAATACTGGTGCCTGTCCGCTGGTGGGTCGAGAGAGCCCCCTGTGGTGGAGGCAGCTCTAAGCTTTTTAATTTAAATTGTCCCTCTAATTTGAATGAATACACTTTAAATCCATTTACAAGGATCTATTGGAGGGCAAGTCTCATGCCAGCAGCCGCGTAATTCCAGCTCCAGTAGCGTCCACTAAAGCTGCTGCAGTTAAAAAGCTTTTATAAGGATCGAGCTCGGCTGTCCACCGCAAGGCATCCTAGTGCCAGTCCCAGCCCCTATGCCTTGGGGTGCCTCCTGATGCTCTTCACTGAGTATCCCGTGGTCCCGAAGCATTTCCTTTGAAAAAATTAAGTGTCCAAACTACAGGTGGTGTAGCTTGCTTAACAGCCGGGATAATCCGCTGACTAGCAGACACTGCTACTAGGCACAAAGTATTTCCTGGGCTAGATGCAGTTAAAAATTTGTAAGTAGATACTCTCGTTGGATGCTGAGAAAGCATTCCATTGAGTCTCCTGGCACGCCATATATGATTCTCTTAAAAAGCTTGGGGTAGGGGTCTAGGGGACCCTTTTATAGCCAAAATCACGGCCCTGTATCACAATACGTCACCTAGGCTGAAGATAAATGGAACTGTAGCACCGAGGGCTCAGTTGCTACAGACGTATTGCACCTCACCCAGAGGTGTGATATCTCACTCTCAGATAAGGATGGAGTGTGGATCAGGACCCGACACCTGCATGCATTACACCACATTGCCGTGGGGCAGGGCGACCAATATGCCCCTGAGATGGGCACGACAGTCCCTGTCCCTGGCTGGAGTGGGGGGAGGGAACACTGAGGAAGGGGAACCCTGCAGTGCAGGAGCAGGGAGGAAGCAGTTCCTGGGTGCATTGAGAAGGGAGTATAAAAGGTGGGCACCATCTTAGTTCAGTGCAGAGAAGTCTGAGCAGAAGTGGCAGGGAGCAGGGGCTCTGCATGAGCTCTGCTCCGGAGGCGGGCCTAGTAACAGAGGCCCAGGCCTGCAAGAGGGAGAAGGAAGGAAGAGGAGCGGAGAAGGCTCCAGGAACGAGGAATGAAGGGATCCCAGGGGTGCGGACGGGCGAGTCGCCACCGCACGCCCGAATCCACCTGCGTGGAGGGGTCAGGCCAAAGGGGGAGATCGGTCCCCGAACTAGTGGAGGCAGGAAACGACCCTCAGCTAGAAACCGGAGGCTCTGACATTTTATGTGGCGCAGCCCCTTGCGTATTAACATTAATTTTCATCATTACTGAGAAAAAATCCAGTTATGATTTTGGTGCACGAACAGTTATCGAACATAACCTCGAACAGCCGAATTTTTCTCAAATTGTTCGTGTTCGCCGACCGGCTCGAACACCGCCCAAAACAGCTCGAATTTGAGATTGGCGAACAGTTCGAGTAGAACAACGCTCATCTCTATTTAGGACAACATTGGATCATTCAGAGATCCTCACTGAACTTCTGGAGTGAGTTTGCTGCACTGAAAGTAAAGGGGCTGAATAATATTGCACACCCCACTTTTTAGTTTTTAATTTGTTAAAAAAGTTTAAAATATCCAATAAATTTCATTCCACTTCACGATTGTGTCCCACTTGTTGTTGATTCTTCCCCAAAAAATTAAAATTTTATATCTTTATGTTTGAAGCCCGAAATGTGACAAAAGGTAGAAAAGTTCAAGGGGGCCAAATACTTTCACAATGCACTGTAAATAAAATAGAATAACTAATAAAATAAATGGATTATAGATAGATCTTAAAATGAATATATAGCTTTATAGAATTTTTTTCAATTACATTTTTTGTCTCAGTTTTAACATACTTTCAATAAAATATTAAAAAAATTAATTATTAATATAATAATCTGTAATTTCCATTTATGTAGTTGTTACAAAAAGAGAGTGTCTGATAGCCTCCAGAAATTGTACTTATAAGCCTAGTGATATGCAAATCATTTTGTTTCTATAAACTATAGTTCTACAATTATATATAGGGATAGAAAATTCTTCATCATCAGACACTATTCATGTTGCTTTTAATATAGGACGGTTTATTTTACAGTGAGTTATAGTGTTGTTTGATACTGATGGTTTTGAAACCAGAAAACAATATTGTGACTTGGAAGCTGCATTTGTCTTATAGTCTTTTAAGGCACCTATACACACAGGGCCGGCGTCACCACCTGGCACACCCAGGCAAGTGCCAGGGCCCTGGAAGAATGGGGGACCCACTCGCCGTTGGGAACACTGGCACTCTATGGGGCCCGTGAGTCGGGAGAGATCGGCACCGGGTTCCTCCCCCTCAAATACTTTCCTCTCCTCGTTCCCTGCTGCTCCAGTCTCTTCAGCATCTTCTGACTTATTGTGACGTCTCAGAGCAGAGGGCGTGATGATGTCATTACAGCGCGCCCTCTTTACTGAGCAGTGCAGAGAGTCATGAAAAGGAGGAGACCGGAGCAGCGGGAATGAGGAGAAGTGAGTATTTTTTTTAAGTATGGAGCAATATATGGGGCCCTTATACTGTATGGAGTAATATATGGGGCCATTATATACTGTATGGGGCAATATATAAGGCCATTATACCGTATGGAGCTTTTTATGGGGCCCATTATACTGTATGGAGCAATACATTGGGCCATTATACTGTATGGAGCAATATATGGGGCCCATAATACTGCATGGAGCAATATATGGGGCCCATACTACTGTATGGAGGACTATGTGTTGCCCATAATACTGTATAGAGGACTGTGTGGTGCCCATAATACTGTATAGAGGACTATGTGGTGCTCATAATATTGTGTTGAGGATTATGTAGTGTCCATAATACTGTATGGAAGACCATTTGGTGCCCATAATACTGTATGGAGCCCTATGTGGTATTCATAATACTGTATGAAGGACAATGTGGTGACCATAATACTGTATTGAGGACTATACAGTACGGTCTAAAATGAAAAGTCTGCAGTCACTCTGTGTGACTGCAGACTTTTGAATCCCCGCCAGCCCAAGCACTGTGTGCTGAGAGGATTTCTGAGCTATTGTAGAATTTACAATAGATATCACTCATGTAATGTAAGAAGTAGGTGAAATCTTTGTCATTGTACTATACTTATATTTCTTATCTGTGCATCATGATATGTGTTAAAGGGGCCCACTGAGACTCTTTCACCCACGAAAACCTGAAGCTGGACTTGCATACACATTACACAAAAGTTGACTGAAACTGCTGATTTCATTGGGATTGCCTCATGTTCTAATGGATATGGGGCTACCCGACTCCACTCCAGGGTTACGAATGATCACGCATGATGGATTTCAACATGCCTGATCCCTTTTTCAATGAGAGCAAAGCAGGTACTAGAGGTTTAGACCAATACCGGTTCAACATATTGTTGTAACGTACCCATACATTTAGCGACTCAACATAATCTGCAAACAAGGAGGACTATGATCAATAATGAAATTCAAGGACTATACCTGAAAATATGTTTTTTCCAACCTTAGTATAAATTTGAGGCCATTTTAAATAAGGTATTATCAATTTTTCATCTCTGTACAGTGTAGATCGACTGGTGTAAAAGGGCCTTTAACTTATTGTTGTACGTCTTGTTATATTGTTGATTGGTGCGCATTGTTGGCCGAAATTTCCTCATGAAAAAATCTTCTTACATAGTAATGTTTTTACATTCCTCATGTGCTCTTTACAAATGTCACCGACTAGAAGAACGCCATCTGATCAAAATAATTATTTGAATAGAATATGGAAAAGACAGGGAATGCATAGACTTTGACAAAGAAGTTAAACTAAATCACAGAAAGTGCCATCATTCATCAATTGAGTATCAAACTCATCAATACTCATTTGTTCCAACTGAAAATTAGCATTAAATAACTAAGCATGCGTTTTGCAAATTGACACTCACTAGATATGAACGGATCAGGTAACATTTGAAATCTTATGTTCGCAAGGTTTATCCAGTGAAATTCAATGTCAATTATTATACTCTGGGTTCTCTCCAGACCTCAGAGCATAATAAATGTAATATGTAAAAAAATTGCTATACTTACCTCTCTGACCCCACTGCTGGTCATGGCCACCCAACTGGTCCTCACCGCATCTTCTGATCCTCCACTGCACACATTTGAATCTTTTAATTAAATCATGGAAGGGTAACTGTTCAAGATTGAAACAAAATTCACAATAGTTTAGATTTCCAAAATAAATAAGTCATATGTTTTCCATCAAAATGCTACTTTAATTTGATTATCTCTGTGTGATTATATCCATAGTGACTTAAAGCACCACTCCAGCTGGTTTCTTCTCAGGGCTGGAGTGGCGCTTTAAACGTAAGCACCCTGCCCCCACTTACATGCTCACCTTCTGGTGTCTTCACCGTTTTTCGGCACCTCTCAGGTCCTGCCGCGCCATCTTGTGACAATAGCTTCTGACTGGCCGGAAGTCAGAATCTACATCACAAGCTTTCAATACAAGTCTATAAGAGCCAAAATGAGGCCAGAATGAAGCTCTTATAGACTTGTATTGAAAAGTGACCTCCGCGCAGCTCCATGATACACTGAAGCTGCAGGCAGGTCACCTTTTCATGGAGACTGACGGGAGCGGCGGCGAAAACAGATGAAAACGCCGGAAGGTGAGTATCAGACAAGGGGCAGGGGACTTACATTTAAAGCACCACTCCAGTAGTACGCTAAAACAAAAACGCTGGAGTGGTGCTTTAACATTACAATACCGTGTTGTCTAATTGCTTTACTAGAATATTAAGTCACTATAGATACATCCATTCATATTCCTGATTACTATGAGAGAGATTTTGTCATGACTGAAAGCAAATCAGGATTTCCAGCATAGGGCCATGTTTCCATGTTTCACATACATGATTGTTTTTCATTAATAGAACATGTACCCATTATAAACACTAAATGAAGTGTCTACAAAAAAATTGAGATGTCCGATTTTGATCTCAGTCACGGATTAAAATCAGATATTCAATTTTATGAAAAAAAAGCAGATTTGCATCATATTGCGTCCATCTATAACTGGCTTTTTACTAGGTGAAACTTGAGAAATCTCCATCAGTTTATATTTGCAAATGGGAAAAACTGCTGAAACTACGGGTCCATGGCAGAAACTAAGAGAATTATATACACTGTGCTTGAAAGTTTGTGAACCCTTTAGAATTTTCCATTTTTCTGTGTAAATTTGATCTACAGCTAAATCATATTTTTACATAAGCCCTAAAGGTAGATAAAGACAAGCAATTCGAACAAATCATTAAAAAATATTAAACTTTTTCTTAAATAAGAAAAATGATCCAATATGTCTGAGTGGAAAAAGTACAGTGGAGTGAAAAAGTGTTTGTCCCCTTCCTGATTTCTTATTCTTTTGCATGTTTGTCAGACGTAAATGTTTCAGATCACAAAACAAATTAAAATATTAGGCAAAGATAACACAAGTAAACATAAAAAAATGTTTTTTTTTTAAATGAAGGTCTTTATTATTAAGGGAAAAAGAAATCCAAACCTACAGGGTCCTGTGTGAAAAAGTGATTACCCCCTAAACCTAATAACTGGTTGGGCCTCCCTTAGTAGCAACAATTGCAATTAAGCATTTGCGATAACTGGCAATGAGTCTTTTAAAATGCTCTAGAGGAATTTTGGCCCACTCATTTTTGCAAAATTGTTGTAATTCAGCCACATTGGAGGGTTTCCAAGCATGAACCGCCTTTTTATGGTCATGCCACAGCATCTCAATCGGATTAAGGTCAGGACTTTGACTAGGCCACTCTAAAGTCTTAATTTTGTTTTTCTTAAGCCATTCAGAGGTAGACTTGCTGATGTGTTTTGGATCATTGTCCTGCTGCATAACCAAGTGCGCTTCAACTTGAGTTCACGAACAGATGGCCATTCTCCTTCAGGATTTTTTGGTAGCAGAATTTATGGTTCCATTTATCACAGCAAGTCTTCCAGGTCCTGAAGCAGCAAAACAGCCCCAGACCATCATACTACCTCCACCATATTTCACAGTTGGTATGATGTTCCTTTTCTGAATTCTGTGTTACTTCTACGCCAGATGTAATGGAATATACACCTTCCAAAAAGTTTAACTTTTGTCTTGTCAGTCCACAAAGTATTCTCCCAAAAGTCTTGGCGATCATCAAGATATTTTATGACAAAATTGTGACTAGCCTTTATGTTATATTTGTTCAGCAGTGATTTTTGTCTTGGAACTCTGCCATGCATGCCATTTTTGCCCAGTCTCATTCTCATGATGAAGTCATGAACACTGACATTAACTGAGGCAAGTGAGGCCTGCAGCTCTTTGGATGTTGTTGTGGGGTCTTTTGTGACCTTTTGGATGAGTCATTGCTGTGCTCTTGGGGTAATTTTGGTCAGTCAGCCACTCCTGGGAAGGTTCACCACTGTTCAATGTTTTCACCATTTGTGGATAATGGCTCTCACTGTGGTTTGCTGGAGTCCTAAAGCTTTAGAGATGGCTTTATTACCTTTTCTAGACTAATAGATCTCAGTTACTTTGTTTCTCATTTGTTTCTGAATTTCTTTGGATCACAGCATGATGTCCAGCTTTTGAGGATCTTTTGGTCTACTTCACTTTGTCAGGCAGGTCCTATTTAAGTAATTTATTGATTGAGAACAGGTATGGCTGTAACCAGGCCTGTGTGTGGCTAGGGAAATTGAACCCAAAGATGTGATAAACCACAGTTAATTTATGTATTAAGGAGGTGGACAATAACTTTTTCACACAGGATTTCTTTTTCCCTTAATAATAAATTAATTAATTAATTTAAAAACTGCATTTTTTTGTTTACTTGTGTTATCTTTGTCTAATATTTACATTTTTTTTGTGATCTGAAACATTTAAGTGTGACTAACATGCAAAAGAATAAGAAATCAGGAAACACTTTTTCACACCACTCTATGTAAACCTTTAGAATGTGCAGATAATTTGAAGGCAAAATTAGAGTCTTATGTTGTCAATCAGTGAAATCACAATCAGATGTGAGTGGGTGACCTGGTTAATTTAAAGAGCTGGGATCTATCAAAGTCTTATCATGTGAATGTGTTGGAAATGTATCATAGTACAAATGTGACATGCAGAAATAATGCTGTTGCTTCAAAAGCATCCAGCAACTATTCGATGTAACACAAGCACAGAAGACAGGAAGTGTCGTGCTCCAGAAGCATCCAGCAACTAGAGGGGTTAAAACAGTCACAGGAGACAAGGAGTGTTTTAGCAGAGCCACAGGGAAATTGGGGGGAACTTGGTATTGTAGTCTGGCTGAAGCCGAAGAGAGAGATGGTGTGTTATCTGTATCTGACAGAAGGCAACTGAACAGTATTCAGATAAGGAGAGAAACTAAACACAGGTCAGATAAACTCCCTGAACTAACAGTGCAGAGTATTATCGGGCAGGATGATAAGGACTGGAATGAATTGTGTCACGGGGATCATCTCCCTCATCAAACCCTCCCCCCCTCCATCTCCATGCAGGATAAAGAATGCTGTATACTATTGTGACCTTGTGAAGGAAAAGTCTGTGGTTGTGTATGCATAGAAGTGTGCTGTTAAGAGATCTAATGTATGCTGAATTATGCTACTAAAGAGACTGTAATACTGTGCCTTGTGAAGAAACTACTGTATTGTTACTGGAGCCGGTTGCTCAAGAAACTCAGACTGTACTGTAATGAAGATTGTTGCTGTAATACCCCTGAATTGCACTGGCCGTGCTTCAGATTAAATTCCACTGTTAAACTGTTGAAAAAGACTCTTGTCAGATGTGTCTTGTCAGCAATTGAATCTATCGTGTGCCTGAGAGAAGCTGCAGCCTATGGTCGCCCTAAGTAACGGTTCCCCAAGCATTCCAAAGAATTCATGAAACCCATATCGCCCTATCTGAACCTAGCAGTGTGCATGTAACACAAACAATGGTAATTTCTGAGGACATCAAAAGAAGAGTTGTTGATGCTCACCAAGCTGGAAAGGGTTACACAACCATCTCAAAAGAGTTTAGACTCCACTTATTCATAGTCATAAAACTGTTTACAAATGGAGGAATACAAGACTATACTCCTTAGGCACAATCAACCATGATCACTCCAAGAGCATGGCGTATAATAGTTACAAAAGAATCCAAGGTAATCTCTAAGCAACTAAAGGCCTTTTTTACATTAGCTAATGTTAATGTTCATGAGTTTGCCATTAAGAGAAAAACAATGGTGTGCATGGCAGGAAGTCATATGTTGTGTCCCTGGCTTTGATGCAGGCTCACATGCTGAGCTTGCATCTTTCCCCACACATGACGGTTGTTAACCTGCTAAATCTCGTTGTCAATCTCTGACAGCGGCATTTAACACACTCTGACCGGGGTGCGCATCATTCCATGCTCCTATCAGCGCGCCCGAGACGTGATCGCGGGGTACTGATGGGTTGTCATGGCAGCCGGGGTCTGCTGATGACCACGTGCCTGTCATTATGATTCTCCTGTGGATGCTGGCCCATGGCACAAGCGATCAAACGATAGCAGATTCAAGACCCCTAAGGAAACTATTAAATACAGTAAAAGTAAAAAAAAAAGTTTTAAAAAATATGAAAAAAATAAAAAAACACAAAAGTTAAAATCACCTCCCTTTCATTCCATTGCAAATAAAACAATTAAAAAGAAAGAAAATATACACATATTTAGTATCAGAAATGTCTGATCTATCAAAATATAAAATAAATTAATCCGATCAGTAAAAAGTGTAGCAAGAAAATAATGTAAATGCCAGAATTACGTTTTTTTGGCCTTTGGACAAGTGGTTATGCCTTGAATAGTGGACTCAATATGGAATATAACGTACGATCACAATATGACCATGAGAGCCTTCCCTTATTCAATAAATTAACCATTTTTTGACAAAAACATCATTAAAAAGCATTTAAGGTACGACATACAGTATCTAACATTTTATTGAATATGATATAAATTAAAATGTTTGATGATTGTATTATTATTGCAGATTTAAATGTTCAGCTTCACTTTTCTATATGGAAATATTGGTCTAGTACTATTTGTGAGTCATCTTTGTGGTTGCGCATTTTTTTTTAAGTAGATTCTTATGTTGGATGTTGTTTACTATCTTTTTATCAAAAAACATCCTAAACAGGATTTCTGATTAAGAGACAATTTATAAATGTTAGATGAATCATTCAGGGTGTCTTCTGGTTCACTGGGCTGAAAAAGAATGACTAGAGATAAAGAGAAGTAGAACTTGTGCTGTCAAGCTGTTAGAGGTGAAGTGAAGCACAGATTTTGATTGAGTAACCAACATTGAAAATGTTCCAGTACAGTATTATAAGGTTAAAAGCTGAACTAAACTCTAACTTCAGCCAAAGGCTTCAAACACACGAGGTGATTAGATTTACTAACTTTAAGGGGTTCCTTGTTTTTTACATGTCTATGTCATTTTTTTGAAAAATTGCTAACAAAAATCTTAAATGTTGCTCAGCAGCTTAGCATTAGGGCCGACTGTCAATCAGTGCCTTGGGTGCGGTTACAGCCACGGCTCCCTATACACAGAGTGATGACTGAACCCGTGCTGATGTCACACCCATGACTGAAACCCGAATGCTACTGGAAGGAATAGAGCTCATTTCCTCCTGGCAGTGGGGGTCTAAGTGCTGGCACCGGGCAGGTTCAGAACATTATTAACCTGTAGATTAACCTCAAATCTGCAGGTTACTAGTAGTGTTGAGCCACCCCCGTAGTGTTCGAGTTCGGTTCGGTTCGTCGAACACCCGTGTGTTCGCCGAACTGTTCGTCGAACTGTTCGTCGAACACCTTCGAACACCGTTAAAACCAATGGCAGGCAAACAAAAACACATAGAAACACATAGAAAACACCTTCAAAGGTGTCCAAAAGCTGACAAACTGCTCAGAAGACATAACTAACACATGGAAAAGTGACAAGTACATATAGTCATGCGAAAATAAAAGAGGTGGAGGAGTAAAAGGAGGGGGAGACACAGATATAGGCATGTCATGCCCTTCTAAAATCCAAAAAGTGAGAAGCCGACACGGCCAGTCCGCTCCTGCCCGTGCCACCTCCGTGTCGCCGGGTTTGTGCCAGAGCCGCGGTGAACCCTGACGGCCAGCCCCCCTCTCCCAATACTGGTGCCTGTCCGCTGGTGGGTCGAACGAGCCCCCCTGTGGTGGAGGCAGCTCTAAGCTTTTTAATTTAAATTGTCTCTCTAATTTGAATGAATACACTTTAAATCCATTTACAAGGATCTATTGGAGGGCAAGTCTCATGCCAGCAGCCGCGGTAATTCCAGCTCCAGTAGCATCCACTAAAGCTGCTGCAGTTAAAAAGCTTTTATAAGGATCGAGCTCGGCTGTCCACCGCAAGGCATCCTACTGCCAGTCCCAGCCCCTATGCCTTGGGGTGCCTCCTGATGCTCTTCACTAAGTATCCCATGGTCCCGAAGCATTTCCTTTGAAAAAATTAAGTGTCTAAACTACAGGTGGTGTAGCTTGCTTAACAGCCGGGATAATCCGCTGACTAGCAGACACTGCTACTAGGCACAAAGTATTTCCTGGGCTAGATGCAGTTAAAAATTTGTAATTAGATACTCTCGTTGGATGCTGAGAAAGCATTCCATAGAGTCTCCTGGCACGCCATATATGATTCTCTTAAAAAGCTTGGGGTAGGGGTCTAGGGGACCCTTTTATAGCCAAAATCACGGCCCTGTATCGCAATACGTCACCTAGGCTGAAGATAAATGGAACTGTAGCACCCTGAGGGCTCGGTTGCTACAGACGTATTGCACCTCACCCAGAGGTGTGATATCTCACTCTCAGGTAAGGATGGAGTGTGGATCAGGACCCGACACCTGCATGCATTACACCACATTGCCGTGGGGCAGGGCGACCAATATGCCCCTGAGATGGGCACGACAGTCCCTGTCCCTGGCTGGAGTGGGGGGAGGGAACACTGAGGAAGGGGAACCCTGTAGTGCAGGAGCAGGGAGGAAGCAGTTCCTGGGTGCATTGAGAAGGGAGTATAAAAGGTGGGCACCATCTTAGTTCAGTGCAGAGAAGTCTGAGCAGAAGTGGCAGGGAGCAGGGGCTCTGCATGAGCTCTGCTCCGGAGGCGGGCCTAGTAACAGAGGCCCAGGCCTGGAAGAGGGAGAAGGAAGGAAGAGGAGTGGAGAAGGCTCCAGGAACGAGGAATGAAGGGATCCCAGGGGTGCGGACGGGCGAGTCGCCACCGCACGCCCGAATCCACCTGCGTGGAGGGGTCAGGCCAAAGGGGGAGACCGGTCCCCGAACTAGTGGAGGCAGGAAACGACCCTCAGCTAGAAACCGGAGGCTCTGACATTTTATGTGGCGCAGCCCCTCGCTACACCCGCTAGGAAGGCACCACATAGGGTCAGGGAAACTGGCGCCAAGTTTACCAAGAGGAGGCCCGAGGCAGCCGGACAGAAGTGTTGGTAAGAAAGGCCAGACAAAGGACACACAAAGGGGGTCCTGTGAAGTGCTCCAAAGTTATCTGGGAGTTGTCTGAGCCCCTCACCTGGTGAGCACAGTACGACGTGGGCAGCCGTTACCTGCAGACGTGGTCTGGATAATAAGAACTGTGAGTAAAGGCCCTGGACTGCATCACTGACTCCGTGTCGTTACTGCTGCTGCCCTGCACCATCACCCACATCCTCCGCATACACTGCCCTGAGGCTATACTCCTCCCGTGGGGAGTTATGCTACGCTCTGCTGCACCCACAACACCAGCCTCAGCGGTCTGCCCTGTAGCGGCGGTTCACTCTGACCGCAATCCACGGGTGGCGTAGTCGGACATTTAAACATCAAAACCACATAAATAGTTCCGCCACTGGTTTGACCGCCGTGAGCCACGGAACCGGGTCGCCACCACGAAGACTACAACCACCAGCATCCACCAAAAAGGGTCCGGCTCCGGGTGTCCCAAGGCCCAGGGGGTGCGTCAGAACATTTTCATCACCTTTCACAATCACCAATGGGACAAGGCAGGGATGTCCTCTGTCCCCTCTCTTATACATCCTAGTGACGGAGCACCTGCTCTCATCAATTCGCCATAACCCCAATATTAGGTGGATTGAGGTGGGAGGCACCGAGTACAAGTGCTCTCTATTTGCTGATGATGTCCTAGTATATATCACTCAATCACATATATCCATCCCTGCTGTTATGGCTGAAATAGATCACTTTGTTACATGGTCAAATTTTAAAATCAATGCAGCGAAGTCTGAGGCCCTCGATGTCTCCCTCCCCAAATCCATATAGGATTCCATCCAGTCCAACTTTCCCTTTGCCTGGCCCTCACAGGGTATCAAATACTTAGGAATTCCTATTCATAGAGACCTCTCCCATCTATGTTATCTTAATTTTGGGCCCTTTATTGAACAATTCCATACAGACCACGGTTGGCAAGTTAGAACTGTAAGATTCACTACGTGAACCACTGGTGTTTTGTGGAAAAGCACATGTACACTGCGTTCCAAATTATTATGCAAAAAGTGTTTAGGAGTGATAAGGGAAGAATTTGTTTGTTTGTCAGTTAAACTCATTGATGGTGATGTGTGTCAGGGCTCTTTATATCACTGTAAGCAATTGCAGACACCTGAGCTAATTAGTTTGGCAGGTGTGTCCAATGAAAGGCAAGACTACTTAAGAAGGCTCTCTCACATTATTAAGCAGCCTACATTTTCTGCCAAAATGGGAAAGAAAAAGGATGTGTCGGCTGCTGAGAAGCAACAAATTGTGGAGTGTTTAGGTCAAGGCATGACTACAATCAACATTGTGCGATGATCAGGATGAAGTGTCTTGGCAATCAAGAAGTATGTAGCTGATTCACAGTACACACGTGTGCGTGCTGATAAGGGCAAATTGAGGACTCTTTCCTACAGGCAATTACGTCAGGTTGAAAGAGCAGCGGCAAAAAAGCCTTGTCATAGCAGCAGACAAGTTTTTGAAGCTGCTTGTGCCTCCAACGTCTCCCGAACAACAAGATGCAGGGTCCTTCAGAGGTTTGCAGCTGTGCATACGCCATCCTGTCGACCTCCTCTATCCACTTCACACAAGCAGAAACGGCTCCAGTGGGCCAAACATTACATGAAGACTGATTTCAAAACTGTTTTGTTCACGGATGAGTGCCGTGCAGCGCTCGATGGTCCAGATGGATGGAGTGGAGGATGGCTGGTTGATGGACACCCCACGCAAACACGGCTACAGCGCCAACAAGGAGGAGGTGGAGTAATGTTTTGGGCTGGAATCATGGGGAGAGAGATTGTCGGCCCCTTTAGGATCCCTGAAGGTGCTAAAGATGAACTCCATAATGTATGTGGATTTTCTCAAACAGCACTTCCTGCCATGGTTCAAGAAGAAGAACCGTGTATTTCACAGCAAGATAATTTTTCTGCATGATAATGCACCATCTCATGCTGCACATAAAACATGTGCATCTCTGGCTGATATGGGCATAAAAGGGAACAAACTTATGGTGTGACCCCCATGCTCCCCTGACCTCTACCCCATTCAGAACCTTTGGAGCATCATTAAAAGGAGTGTCTATGATGGCGGGAGGCAGTTCACATCTAAGCAACAGCTCTGGGAGGGTATTCTGTCCTCATGCAAAACAATTGAAGCAGAAACCATCCAAAACCTGACAAATTCAATGGACGAGAGAGTTCAGAAGCTCCTTTCGAACAAGGGGTCCTATGTGAAAATATAACATCACCTAGAATAAAGTTTTGAGTTGAAAACTGTTTGATTTCAGTTTCTAACAACCTGCTAATGCTTATAATTTCAAAAATGACCATTTTTTTGGTCTTTATTAAAATGAAAAGGTTGATCGAAAAGTTTGGGGGATCTAAGAGTGTGGCAACCCAGTAGTCATGATTACTTCGAATTCTGACAATATGAGGGTCATGCTGCAGGTAGTGCAGCAAGAAGGCACTTATGTGTCTTGCGCATCTCGGAGCCCAAAAATTATTTTCCGGGCTAGATGCAGCTAAAAATTATTTTTAATTTTAAATCTGGTGGAGCTTATTATAGATGGCCTAATAGAATCAGTGCTGCACACTGCTACAAAGCCCAAATTATTTTCCAGTCAAGATACAGATAAACATGATTAGTAATTTGAAAGCTTAAAACGGTGGGTAGGGTGATTTTAACCAATCATCAAGCTTTTACTCTCCCCAGGATGACACAGGGGTAGAAAAGTTGTTTCGGATCCATGATTTGTTCATCTTTATGAACGTGAGTCTGTCTACATTATCAGTGGAGAGCCGCGTGCGCTTATCTGTCAGCACACCACCAGCAGCGCTGAACACACGTTCAGACAGAACGCTGGCTGCGGGGCATGACAAGATCTCCAAGGCGTAAGTGGCTAGCTCCGGCCATTTAGCCAGATTGGAAGCCCAAAAAGAGCAAGGGTCCAGTGACACAGTCGTGGCTTCAATGTTTACTTGGAGATACTCCTGTACCATCGTCTCTAGGCGTTGACTATGTGTCAGACTTCTTGTCTCCTGTGGCCTTGCAAAGGATGGGCTAAAAAAGTGGTGAAATGATTCCGCAAAATTGATGTTACCAGCAGATACTGTGGTTCTGTTACGGTTTGAGTGCTGAACACTTGACGGTCCCACGGTTGGCAAGTTGGAACTGTGAGATTCACTACGTGCACCACTGGTGTTTTGTGGAAAAGCACATGTAAGATTCTGCAAGAGTCTCTGCTGATACTCCTGCATGCGTGCATCCCTTTCTATGGCAGGAATAATTTCGGCAAATTTACTTTTGTACCGGGAATCTAACAGTGTGGCAACCCAGTAGTCAGGATTATTTCTAATTCTCACAATTCGAGGGTCATGTTGCAGGTAGTGCAGCAAGAAGGCACTCATGTGTGTTGCGCATCCAGGAGCACCAAGTCCCTGTTGTGTTGGTGGCGAGGTAACAATCATGCTTCCTTCCTCTGTCCTCTCCCCCCAACCTTGCACAACAGAAATGTGATCAAGGTCTCCCTCATCTGATGAGTCTTCCATCAGTTCGTCCTCCACTTCTTCCTGGGCTCCTGCACCTTCCTCACTAGTTTGGCTGCTACCATGCGCCCTGGTAAAACCATCTCCCCCACCCTCACATGCCTGCCGCCTTGGTGCTGCCGACCGTCTGGACCTTGCAGATGTTAGCCCTTCCGCATACAACTCCTCCTCCTCTACTTCCTCCACCTCCTCTTGTGCCACCACCTGACTCCGAATTCTGTTTAACATGTGCTCCAGCATGTAAATCACCGGAATAGTCATGCTGATAATGGCATCATCAGCACTAAACATCTTCGTCGCCATTTCAAAACTGTGCAGAAGGGTGCATAGGTCCCTGATCTGAGACCACTCCTCCAGCGTGATTTGCCCCACCTCTGGATCTCGTTGGCCCAGGCTATACGTCAGAACGTATTGCACCAGGGCTTGTCGGTGCTGCCACAGTCGCTGCAACATGTGCAGAGTTGAATTCCACCGGGTAGGCACATCGCATTTTAGCCGGTGAAGTGGCAGGCCCAACGACTTCTGTAGAGATGTAAGTCGCTGAGCTGCGGGATGCGAACGGCGGAAGTGAGCACACAGCGACCGTGCCCTCTGCAGAAGGCCATCTAGTCTGGGATAGTGGGCTAAAAATTGCTGGACAACCAGGTTCAACACGTGAGCCATACAAGGCACGTGTGTGACATTGCCCCGGCGAAGGGCCGCACCCAGGTTTGCAGCATTGTCGCACACGGCCTTCCCTGGTTTCAGGTCCAGTGGAGACAGCCATTCATGAAATTGGTTCTCCAGAGCTGACCACAACTCCTCAGCTGTGTGACTCACATTTCCCAGACATTTCAAAGTAAAAACCGCCTGATGACGTTGAGCCCTACTGCCAGCATAGTAAGGAGGTGTGCAGGATCCCTTCTGCGCAGTTAGAAAGCTTGTGGCATGACCAGACAGGCTTTGGGTGCAGGTGGAAGACTGAGAGGAGGTTGAGGAGGCAGAAGCAGTGGAGGAACTTTGACATAAAGAGGATTGACGCACAACTCGTGGGGACGGCAAGACTTGGACAGCAGCCCCTTGTCCTGCTGTCACCATAGTTACCCAGTGCCCAGTCAGCGACATGTAACGCCCCTGTCCATGCCTACTCATCCAAGTGTCTGTGGTGAAATGCACCCTGTCACACACAGAGTTTCTCAAAGAAGCGGTGATGTTGTGTGCGACATGCTGGTGGAGCGCAGGCACACCTTTCTTTGAGAAGTAGTGCCGACTGGGCATCTGGTACTGGGGCACTGCGACGGACATAAGGTCTCGAAAATCCTCTGTGTCCACCAGGCGGAAAGGCAGCATTTCTGTAGCCAAGAGCTTGCAGATGGTGAAATTCAACCTCTTAGCTTTCTCATGGCTAGGAGGAAATGGTCTTTTACTTGTCCACATCTGAGGGACCGAGGGCTGGCTATTGTGCTTAGACGGGGTTGATAAGGGTGTCCCCGGCAAACTGCCGGTCTGTGAGGAAGATGCAGGCGGACATGTTAGGTTGCCTTGATCCAAAGGTGGTGCTATCGATGTCGGACAGCGCTCAACACCAGCTGGTGTTACCACCTCCAAAGAAAATGATGACCTGCCAATCACGCTGGCTGTTGCGGGTAAAGAGGTGGCAGGTCTGCACCGCAAAACAGGTGTGACTGCTGTCCCCCCAGTCACAGAGGATGAAGAGGCCGCGGATGCACAAGATATGGCAGACGGTGGTTGGCCCGGCCGGCTAGGCCGCATTGTAGCACACTGAGCTTCCCACTGCAACTTATGCTTCATGTCCATGTGCCGGTTCATGCATGAAGTACTCAAACTATGTATTTTTTGGCCTCTACTTAGCTTTTGCTGACAAATGTTACAGATAGCACGAGTTGGGTCATCTTTATCGATCTGAAAAAATGCCCAGGCTATGCAAGGCTTAGCACCCATGCGACCTGAAGAGCCACCACGACTTGTGGTGAGAGACAGAGTTGTGTTTGAGGATGCAGTTGTTGACGTGCTTCCAGTACTACGTCTCTGTCCAGGAAGGCGCAACCTGACCTCGTCGTCACTAGCATCTTCCTCCACCTCCTCTGCTGACCTCATCTCTTGGCTGACTGTGGGTTGACAGTAAGTGGGATCTCCAACCTCATCATCATCACCCTGTGTGTTATCACACCCGTCGTCCTCAGAGCCAACCTGTTCCTGCCCTGACAAAAAACTAAAGTTGTCGCTCCAATCAGGTATTTGAGTCTTATCATCGTCTTCCTCATTGTCTCCACCAACAGGAGTTACAGTTTGGGAATGAGGGTCTACATTATGGTCAGAACCTTCTGCGTCTGGTCCTGGATCCGACTCATAAAGATTCTGGGCATCAGTGCAGATCATTTCCTCGTCTGGATTCACAGAAGCGCTGGAGTCGACCTCTGATTCCCAGGCTATAGTATGAGTAAACAGCTCTGCAGACTCAACCATCTGTTCTACCTCATACTCAGACGGGCAGCTGGAGATTTGGGAGCTGTGAGGAAGCAAGTGCGATTTGGGTGACACCTTTGAGGACTGGAGTATTTGTGATGTTGAAGTTGATGTGGAGGAGAGCCCACTTAAAGGAGCACTTGATATCCGTTGAAGCACCTGCTGTTTTTGTGCCTCATCTGGAATTTCTAGCGATTGGCGTGGCCGTAAGAAAGGGATCTTATCACATTGTCCGCTAAAAGAAGTAGACATTTTAGTTTGGCTGGAAGATGGTCTTTCTTCTGCAGATGTTACTGTTGCTTTAACACCTACCCCACGGACACAACCTTTTTTCCCCTTCCCAACACGCCTATTCCCCTTTCCACCAGCAGCAGGCCTTTTTCCACTCATTTTGGTGGTTAACTAATTCAGAACTCTGGAGTTGTTTGCACAAAAAAACAATGGATGGTAACCGAGCAGAGCTGAGTGGCCAAACTGTGGTATTAGGCCAAAACTATTGGCTGGGTTAGATGCAGAAAAAAATTATATTCAATTTGCAACCTGATGGAGGTCAGTATAGATGGACTAATACAACAAGTCCCACACACAGCTAGAAGCCCAATATTTTTTCAGAGGTAGATGCAGAAAAAAATATATTCAGTTTGCAACCTGATGGAGGTCAGTATAGATGGACTAATACAACAAGTCCCACACACAGCTAGAAGCCCAATATTTTTTCAGAGGTAGATGCAGAAAAAAATTATATTCAGTTTGCAACCTGATGGAGGTCTGTATAGATGGATTAATAGAACAAGACCCACACACAGCTAGAAGCCCAATATTTTTTCAGAGGTAGATGCAGAAAAAAATATATTCAGTTTGCAACCTGATGGAGGTCAGTATAGATGGACTAATACAACAAGTCCCACACACAGCTAGAAGCCCAATATTTTTTCAGAGGTAGATGCAGAAAAAAATATATTCAGTTTGCAACCTGATGGAGGTCAGTATAGGTGGACTAATAGAACAAGTCCCACACACTGCTAGAAGGCCAAATATTTTTTCAGAGGTAGATGCAGAAAAAAATTTGATTCAGTTTGCAACCTGATGGAGGTCAGTATAGATGGACTAATAGAATGATGCTATGCCCAAAAGATTTTACTTCACTAGGTGCAGTAAAAAAATTGGTATTCTATACACAGGTGGTATATCTTGCAACACAGATAGGCTACTCCACTGACTAACACACTCTGCAATAGGCCAAAAAGGATTAGCTTTGCTAGATTCAGCCAAATGCTGTGAAAAAAACTTGCACAGCACTGGCACAGACCTGCCTGGCAAAAACTGATAGGAACTGATGTAACCTAGTCCTGAAAAGGACTCCAATTACAATTAGTCTTTACTCCCACAACCTATGTATTTAAGAGCACAGACCTGCCTGATAAAAGTCGTAGGAAATGCTGTAACCTAGTCCTTAAAAGGACTGCAATCACAACTATTCCCTACTCCCAAGCTATCTGTATATTTGTGCGAAAATTGGCTTGAAATTAACAAGGTATAGCGCACACAGCAACAGCGGTGCCGTCTAACACGCAGCTGCAGCAGTGAGAAAATGGTGGCGACGGGGAAAATGGCTTGGTCTTATAGGGCAAGGACATGTGACATACACTGCCAATGACACATGCCCTTGCTTGTGTGAAAAAAAGCACTTCGCTCCGTGTGTGCGCTGCTGATAGGCTGACAGATTGCACCTCCCCACTGTAAATGCGGGAAAGAGAAAAAAAAATGGAGATCTTCATTGTTCCTGCAGAGATCCATCCCCTGCCCCTCCCCCCACCCCGCTGTACACTCAAACTGCGTATTAACATTAATTTTCATCATTACTGAGAAAAAATCCAGTTATGATTTTGGTGCACGAACAGTTATCGAACATAACCTCGAACAGCCGAATTTTTCTCAAATTGTTCGTGTTCGCCGAACGGCTCGAACACCGCCCAAAACAGCTCGAATTTGAGATTGGCGAACAGTTCGAGTAGAACAACGCTCATCTCTAGTTACTAGCTTTTTTTCACGTGACAGGTTCCTTTTAAATTGCAGATGTTAGAAATTAACTTTATAGCCTTGTGTAATTGTGACATGCAGAAGTAGTGCTGTTGCAGAGTGTGACATGCAGAAGTAGTGCTGCTTCTTTAACCCTAGAACGCATACCTGGGGCTTCGCAGGCCCGCCCTGTTAATTGTTTTCTATTTTCTGCAAGATTACTTTAGTTAGAATTTTGAAACTCTAGGTATTCCTCAGGTATATAGTTGTTTGTCATTTTTGTTTGAGTTATTCCATGTTATTTGCACACGGGCCTAAAAGGCCCCAGGTATGTGAAAGTGTAGATTTTTATGGTCATGCGTTCTAGGGTTAAAAGAATTCAGCAACTATTAGAAGTAACACAAGCACATGAGACAGGAAGTGTTGTGCTCCAGAAGCATCCAGCAACTAGAGGGATTAACACAGTCACAGGAGAAGGGAAATGTTTTAGCAGAGCTCCAGGGAGATTGTGGGGAAGTTGTTTACTGTCTGGCTGGAGCCAAAGAGAAAGGTGGTGTGTGTGTTCTGTATCTCACAGAAGCACTCCTGCAAGTGAAAAGGATTCAAGTCAGTAGTGAAGCTAAGCACAGGTCAGGTAGAGTTCCTGAACTAACAGTGCAGAGGATTGTCAGGCAGAAAGATCAGGACTGGAAGAAATGGTGTCACAGGGATCATCTCCTTCAGCAAACCCTTCCCCCCTCCTCCATCTCACTGTGCTGTAAAGAATTCTGTGTTCATTATTGTGCCTTTGCATTAGACCTGTGCTGTCCTGTACTACTGGGAAGACTGTGAACTGCTGTGCTGCTAAGGAAACTGTACTGTTTGTCACTGGAGCCTGTTGCTCATAAGACTTAACTTGCACTGGCTGTGTGGCTTCTTATTAAATGCTACTGTTCTACCATTTATGAGGACTCTTGTCAAGTGTGTCTGGTCAGCAAGTGAAACAACCTACGTGTCTGTGCCTGAGGGTCAATATCCCTGTGTGCCTGAAAGAAGCTGCAGCTCATGGTCTATGGTCGCCCTGAGTAACGGTTCCCCCAGGATTCCAAAGAATTCATTTAACCTGTCTCGCTCCTATCTGAACCTAGCGGCATGCGTGTAACATAATGCATTCCAGACAGCTGGTGCAACTTGAGAAAAGTCTTGAAAATGGGAATGTGAAGGTTTAGATTATGAGTCTCAAATATTTGGCAGAACAAACTTCAGAGAGACAGTAGTATAGATGAGGGAGAAGATGTATCACTGTTGAGAGCTTTGTGCGAAAAGGTTAAACTGTATTCTAATGTGAATCTTAAACTTTTGCCTGGAAATATATTTTAGGCAATCTTTTGTACATTATGTTTGTTAATACGTATTTTTCTATATTCTCATTTTATGCATTCAAGCTTTAAACATATGGCATGCATGTTAAGCTAAATCCCAATGTTTACAGCACCAGACGTTATTCCTCAAGCATAAAATCTGTTTCTCAAAATTCCACTCAACATAAATTGGGAAATCTGACTATTTTTTATGCAATTATTCAACTTGTCATTTCCAGGTCATTTAGAAAGTGTTTCACATAATTACTCCCCTTTCCAAATATAAATGCAGTGTTTTTATTATGGTAGACCTACTTTGTATTGGAGGTGGGAGAACAAATAAGGAGCACTCTCAACTTGCAAATAAACCAAGAAACATTCCCAGATGGAACATCAAAACCAATTACATCATGGAAATAATGCACATCACAAACATATTGTGTTCAAACCTCAATCCAGTCAAGTCTTAAAGTACCCAAATTTGGTAATTGAATTAGTGGTCTGTAAAATCTAAAGATTACAATATGCCAGCTTCTTCGGGGAATACTTTTACTTCATTAGCTGACTCATGCTGCAAGCCAGTTGAATGCATTTCAAATTATTAGATATTGTCCAAACCACAATATTGCTGTGTTTTGAGGGTATAATAGTATTATTTTTTATTTAATAAAATCTAAATTTAAATGTAAAAAATTTATATTACAAAAGTCCCTTACAGATCCATAGGTGCACTTTTTGGAAACATTCACTTACTTCAGCTTACAGAGGTGATTTAAGGTCCTGACAAGTGTAGCATACAAAAAAAATAGTTTTTATCAGAGACATATCATATCTTTGCATTCCTACCTCAAACAAACAGGCAAAACACTGTGAAAAGGGAGCCTTAGGGGTCAAATATGTAGAATGAGTTTTCTTTATTTTCACAGTAAGAGTTGTATGTTCATTATTTTGTAATAGATGTTTCTGCGCAATTGCGTACATTATGACAGAATTACACAGCAACCATTTAAATGAATGATTGATAATGTTAAATTGTTAAGTTGAGTCCTCAAAAGCTGAAGTGGCTCATATAGTGGGTATAGAGTAGGAAACTTTGCTTTATGATGTCTATATATCTAAATAGAGAATTCTTATAGTAGAGATGATTACATCTTTTGATATTCAAATTTTCCAGGTTCAGCTAATTTTTCCAAAAAAAATAAAATAGCAGCTACTCTAACTGCCCTGAAAAGTTGTGTAAAGTACTATAAGATCTCCTAGAACTGTATCCCACCCTTTTAATCCCGTTAAACAAAATGTTAGTAATGTCAAAGTGATCTCACTACAGAAATGGATGTTAAATAGTGATGAGTAGTGTTGAGCCACCCCCGTAGTGTTCGAGTTCGGTTCGGTTCGTCGAACACCCGTGTGTTCGCCGAACTGTTCGTCGAACTGTTCGTCGAACACCTTCGAACACCGTTAAAACCAATGGCAGGCAAACAAAAACACATAGAAACACATAGAAAACACCTTCAAAGGTGTACAAAAGCTGACAAACTGCTCAGAAGACATAACTAACACATGGAAAAGTGACAAGTACATATAGTCATGCGAAAAGAAAAGAGGTGGAGGAGTAAAAGGAGGGGGAGACACAGATATAGGCATGTCATGCCCTTCTAAAATCCAAAAAGTGAGAAGCCGACACGGCCAGTCCGCTCCTGCCCATGCCACCTCCGTGTCGCCGGGTTTGTGCCAGAGCCGCGGTGAACCCTGACGGCCAGCCCCCCTCTCCCAATACTGGTGCCTGTCCGCTGGTGGGTCGAGCGAGCCCCACTGTGGTGGAGGCAGCTCTAAGCTTTTTAATTTAAATTGTCTCTCTAATTTGAATGAATACACTTTAAATCCATTTACAAGGATCTATTGGAGGGCAAGTCTCATGCCAGCAGCCGCGTAATTCCAGCTCCAGTAGCGTCCACTAAAGCTGCTGCAGTTAAAAAGCTTTTATAAGGATCGAGCTCGGCTGTCCACTGCAAGGCATCCTACTGCCAGTCCCAGCCCCTATGCCTTGGGGTGCCTCCTGATGCTCTTCACTGAGTATCCCGTGGTCCCGAAGCATTTCCTTTGAAAAAATTAAGTGTCCAAACTACAGGTGGTGTAGCTTGCTTAACAGCCGGGATAATCCGCTGACTAGCAGACACTGCTACTAGGCACAAAGTATTTCCTGGGCTAAATGCAGTTAAAAATTTGTAATTAGATACTCTCGTTGGATGCTGAGAAAGCATTCCATAGAGTCTCCTGGCACGCCATATACAGTGCCTACAAGTAGTATTCAACCCCCTGCAGATTTAGCTGGTTGACACATGCGGAATTAACTTGGCATTGTGACATTTGTACTGTAGATCAGCCTGGAAGTGGGAAATGCACTGCAGCAAATTTTTTTTTTTTTTTTTTAAAACGTTAAAAGTTTATTCAGAGTGTCATTTATTATTCAACCCCTCAAACCACAAGAATTCTGTTTGGTCCCCCTAAAGTATTAAGAAGTAGTTCAGGCACCAAGAATAATGAGCTTCACATGTGTGGATTAAAGATCTCTTTTGCCAGCCTTTTCTGACTATTTAAGACCCTCCCCAAACTTGTGAACAGCACTCAGACATGGTCAACATGGGAAAGACAAAGGAGCATTCCAAGGCCATCAGAGACAAGATCGTGGAGGGTCACAAGGCTGGCAAGGGGTACAAAACCCTTTCCAAGGAGTTGGGCCTACCTGTCTCCACTGTTGGGAGCATCATCCGTAAGTGGAAGGCTTATGGAACTACTGTTAGCCTTCCACGGCCTGGACAGCCTTTGAAAGTATCCTCCCGTGCCGAGGCCAGGCTTGTCCGAAGAGTCAAGGCTAACCCAAGGACAACAAGGAAGGAGCTCCGGGAAGATCTCATGGCAGTGGGCACATTGGTTTCAGTCAATACCATAAGTAACGTACTCCACCGCAATGGTCTCCGTTCCAGACGAGCCTGTATGGTACCTTTACTTTCAAAGCGTCATGTCAAGGCTCGTCTACAGTTTGCTCATGATCACTTGGAGGACTTTGAGACAGACTGGTTCAAGGTTCTATGGTCTGATGAGACCAAGATCGAGATCTTTGGTGCCAACCACACACGTGACGTTTGGACACTGGATGGCACTGCATACGATCCCAAGAATACCATCCCTACAGTCAAGCATGGTGGCGGCAGCATCATGCTGTGGGGCTGTTTCTCAGCCAAGGGGTGTGGCCATCTGGCCCGCATCCATGGGAAGATGGATAGCATGGCCTACCTGGAGATTTTGGCCAAGAACCTCCGCTCCTCCATCAAGGATCTTAAGATGGGTCGTAATTTCATCTTCCAACAAGACAACGACCCAAAGCACACAGCCAAGAAAACCAAGGCCTGGTTCAAGAGGGAAAAAGTCAAGGTGTTGGAGTGGCCTAGTCAGTCTCCTGACCTTAACCCAATTGAAAACTTGTGGAAGGAGCTCAAGAATAAAGTCCACATGAGACACCCAAAAAACCTAGATAACTTGGAGAAGATCTGCATGGAGGAGTGGGCCAAGATAACTCCACAGACCTGTGCCGGCCTGATCAGGTCTTATAAAAGACGATTATTAGCTGTAATTGCAAACAAGGGTTATTCCACAAAATATTAAACACAGGGGTTGTATAATAATTGACCCACACTTTTATGTTTAAAATTTAATAAAATTCAACTGAGCAACATAACTTTTTGGTTTGTAAGATTTATGCTTCTGTTCATAAAACCTACTCTCGTTTGCAGTTTGAAGGCTCTAACTTATTTGCATCTTATCAAACCAGCTAAATCTGCAGGGGGTTGAATACTACTTGTAGGCACTGTATTATTCTCTTAAAAGGTTTGGGGTAGAGGTCTAGGGGACCCTTTTATAGCCAAAATCACGGCCCTGTATCGCAATACGTCACCTAGGCTGAAGATAAATGGAACTGTAGCACCCTGAGGGCTCGGTTGCTACAGAGGTATTGTACCTCACCCAGAGGTGTGATAGCTCACTCTCAGGTAAGGATGGAGTGTGGATCAGGACCCGACACCTGCATGCATTACACCACATTGCCGTGGGGCAGGGCGACCAATATGCCCCTGAGATGGGCACGACAGTCCCTGTCCCTGGCTGGAGTGGGGGGAGGGAACACTGAGGAAGGGGAACCCTGTAGTGCAGGAGCAGGGAGGAAGCAGTTCCTGGGTGCATTGAGAAGGGAGTATAAAAGGTGGGCACCATCTTAGCTCAGTGCAGAGAAGTCTGAGCAGAAGTGACAGGGAGCAGGGGCTCTGAATGAGCTCTGCTCTGGAGGCGGGCCTGGTAACAGAGGCCCAGGCCTGGAAGAGGGAGAAAGAAGGAAGAGGAGCGGAGAAGGCTCCAGGAATGAGGAACGAAGGGATCCCAGGGGTGCGGACAGGCGAGTCGCCACCGCACGCCCGAATCCACCTGCGTGGAGGGATCAGGCCAAAGGGGGAGACCGGTCCCCGAAACTAGTGGAGGAGGGAAACGACCCTCAGCTAGAAACCGGAGGCTGTGACATTTTATGTGGCACAGCCCCTCGCTACACCCGCTAGGAAGGCACCACATAGGGTCAGGGAAACTGGCGCCAAGTTTACCAAGAGGAGGCCCAAGGCAGCCGGACAGAAGGGTTGGTAAGAAAGGCCAGACAAAGGACACACAAAGGGGGTCCTGTGAAGCGCTTCAAAGTTATCTGGGAGTTGTCTGAGCCCCTCACCTGGTGAGCACAGTACGACGTGGGCAGCCGTTACCTGCAGAAGTGGTCTGGATAATAAGAACTGTGAGTAAAGGCCCTGGACTGCATCACTGACTCCGTGTCGTTACTGCTGCTGCCCTGCACCATCACCCCCATCCTCCACATACACTGCCCTGAGGCTATACTCCTCCCGTGGGGAGCTATGCTACGCTCTGCTGCACCCACAACACCAGCCTCAGCGGTCTGCCCTGCAGCGGCGGTTCACTCTGACCGCAATCCACGGGTGGCGTAGTCGGACATTTAAACATCAAAACCACATAAATAGTTCCGCCACTGGTTTGACCGCCCTGAGCCACGGAACCGGGTCGCCGCCATGGAGACTACAACCACCAGCATCCACCAAAAAGGGTCCGGCTCCGGGTGTCCCAAGGCCCAGGGGGCGCGTCAGAACATTTTCTTCACCTTTCATAATCACCAATGGGACAAGGCAGGGATGTCCTCTGTCCCCTCTCTTATACATCCTAGTGACGGAGCACCTGCTCTCATCAATTCGCCATAACCCCAATATTAGGTGGATTGAGGTGGGAGGCACCGAGTACAAGTGCTCTCTATTTGCTGATGATGTCCTAGTATATATCACTCAATCACATATATCCATCCCTGCTGTTATGGCTGAAATAGATCACTTTGTTACATGGTCAAATTTTAAAATCAATGCAGCGAAGTCTGAGGCCCTCGATGTCTTCCTCCCCAAATCCATACAGGATTCCATCCAGTCCAACTTTCCCTTTGCCTGGCCCTCACAGGGTATCAAATACTTAGGAATTCCTATTCATAGAGACCTCTCCCATCTATGTTATCTTAATTTTGGGCCCTTTATTGAACAACTCCATACAGACCACGGTTGGCAAGTTAGAACGGTAAGATTCACTACGTGAACCACTGGTGTTTTGTGGAAAAGCACATGTACACTGTGTTCCAAATTATTATGCAAAAAGTGTTTAGGAGTGATAAGGGAAGAATTTGTTTGTTTGTCAGTTAAACTCATTGATGGTGATGTGTGTCAGGGCTCTTTATATCACTGTAAGCAATTGCAGACGCCTGTGCTAATTAGTTTGGCAGGTGTGTCCAATGAAAGGCAAGACTACTTAAGAAGGCTGTCCCACATTATTAAGCAGCCTACATTTTCTGCCAAAATGGGAAAGAAAAAGGATGTGTCGGCAGCTGAGAAGCAACAAATTGTGGAGTGTTTAGGTCAAGGCATGACTACAATCAACATTGTGCGATGATCAGGATGAAGTGTCTTGGCAATCAAGAAGTATGTAGCTGATTCACAGTACACACGTATGCGTGCTGATAAGGGCAAATTGAAGACTCTTTCCTACAGGCAATTACGTCAGGTTAAAAGAGCAGCGGCAAAAAAGCCTTGTCATAGCAGCAGACAAGTTTTTGAAGCTGCTGGTGCCTCCAACGTCCCCCGAACAACAAGATGCAGGGTCCTTCAGAGGTTTGCAGCTGTGCATACGCCATCCTGTCGACCTCCTCTATCCACTTCACACAAGCAGAAACGGCTCCAGTGGGCCAAACATTACATGAAGACTGATTTCAAAACTGTTTTGTTCACGGATGAGTGCCGTGCAACGCTCGATGGTCCAGATGGATGGAGTGGAGGATGGCTGGTTGATGGACACCCCATGCAAACACGGCTACAGCGCCAACAAGGAGGAGGTGGAGTAATGTTTTGGGCTGGAATCATGGGGAGAGAGATTGTCGGCCCCTTTACGATCCCTGAAGGGGTAAAGATGAACTCCATAATGTATGTGGAGTTTCTCAAACAGCACTTCCTGCCATGGTTCAAGAAGAAGAACCGTGTATTCCACAGCAAGATCATTTTTATGCATGATAATGCACCGTCTCATGCTGCACATAACACATCTGCATCTCTGGCTGATATGGGCATAAAAGGGGACAAACTTATGGTGTGACCCCCATGCTCCCCTGACCTCTACCCCATTCAGAACCTCTGGAGCATCATCAAAAGGAGTGTCTATGATGGCGGGAGGCAGTTCACATCTAAGCAACAGCTCTGGGAGGGTATTCTGTCCTCATGCAAAACAATTGAAGCAGAAACCATCCAAAACCTGACAAATTCAATGGACGAGAGAGTTCAGAAGCTCCTTTCGAACAAGGGGTCCTATGTGCAAATGTAACATCACCTAGAATAAAGTTTTGAGTTGAAAACTGTTTGATTTCAGTTTCTAATAACCTGCTAATGCTTATAATTTCAAAATGACCATTTTTTTGGTCTTTATTAAAATGAAAAGAGTGTGGCAACCCAGTAGTCAGGATTACTTCGAATTCTGACAATCTGAGGGTCATGTTGCAGGTAGTGCAGCAAGAAGGCACTTATGTGTGTTGCGCATCACGGAGCCCCAAAATTATTTTCCGGGCTAGATGCAGCTAAAAATTATTATTAATTTTAAATCTGGTGGAGCTTAGTATAGATGGCCTAATAGAATCAGTACTGCACACTGCTACAAAGCCCAAATTATTTTCCAGCCAAGATACAGATAAACATGATTAGTAATTTTAAATCTGGTGGAGCTTAGTATAGATGGCCTAATAGAATCAGTACTGCACACTGCTACAAAGCCCAAATAATTTTCCAGCCAAGATACAGATAAACATGATTAGTAATTTGAAAGCTTAAAATGGTTGGTGAGGTGATTTTAACCAATCATCAAGCTTTTACTCTCCCCAGGATGACACAGGGGTAGAAAAGTCGTTTCGGATCCATGATTTGTTCATCTTTATAAACGTGAGTCTGTCTACATTATCAGTGGAGAGCCGCGTGCGCTTATCTGTCAGCACACCACCAGCAGCGCTGAACACATGTTCAGACAGAACGCTGGCTGCGGGGCATGACAAGATCTCCAAGGCGTAAGTGGCTAGCTCCGGCCATTTATCCAGATTGGAAGCCCAAAAAGAGCAAGGGTCCAGTGACACAGTCATGGCTTCAATGTTTACTTGGAGATACTCCTGTACCATCGTCTCTAGGCGTTGACTATGTGTCAGACTTCTTGTCTCCTGTGGCCTTGCAAAGGATGGGCTAAAAAAGTGGTGAAATGATTCCGCAAAATTGATGTTACCAGCAGATACTGTGTTTCAGTTACGGTTTGAGTGCTGAACACTCGACGGTCCCACGGTTGGCAAGTTGGAACTGTGAGATTCAGTACGTGCACCACTGGTGTTTTGTGGAAAAGCACATGTAAGATTCTGCAACAGTCTCTGCTGATACTCCTGCATGCGTGCATCCCTTTCTATGGCAGGAATAATTTCTGCAAATTTACTTTTGTACCGGGGATCTAACAGTGTTGCAACCCAGTAGTCAGGATTATTTCTAATTCTCACAATTCGAGGGTCATGTTGCAGGTAGTGCAGCAAGAAGGCACTCATGTGTGTTGCGCATCCAGGAGCACCAAGTCCCTGTTGTGTTGGTGGTGAGGTAACAATCATGCTTCCTTCCTCTGTCCTCTCCCCCCAACTTCGCACAACAGAAATGTGATCAAGGTCTCCCTCATCTGATGAGTCTTCCATCAGTTCGTCCTCCACTTCTTCCTGGGCTCCTGCACCTTCCTCACTAGTTTGGCTGCTACCATGCGCCCTGGTAAAACCATCTCCCCCACCCTCACATGCCTGCCGCCTTGGTGCTGCCGACCGTCTGAACCTTGCAGATGTTAGCCCTTCCGCATACAACTCCTCCTCCTCTACTTCCTCCACCTCCACTTGTGCCACCACCTGACTCCGAATTCTGTTTAACATGTGCTCCAGCATGTAAATCACCGGAATAGTCATGCTGATAATGGCATCGTCAGCACTAAACATCTTCGTCGCCATTTCAAAACTGTGCAGAAGGGTGCATAGGTCCCTGATATGAGACCACTCCTCCAGCGTGATTTGCCCCACCTCTGGATCTCGTTGGCCCAGGCTATACATCAGAACGTATTGCACCAGGACTTGTCGGTGCTGCCACAGTCGCTGCAACATGTGCAGAGTTGAATTCCACCGGGTAGGCACATCGCATTTTAGCCGATGAAGTGGCAGGCCCAACGACTTCTTTAGAGATGTAAGTCGCTGAGCTGCGGGATGCGAACGGCGGAAGTGAGCACACAGCGACCGTGCCCTCTGCAGAAGGCGATCTAGTCCGGGATAGTGGGCTAAAAATTGCTGGACAACCAGGTTCAACACGTGAGCCATACAAGGCACGTGTGTGACATTGCCCCGGCGAAGGGCCGCACCCAGGTTTGCAGCATTGTCGCACACGGCCTTCCCTGGTTTCAGGTCCAGTGGAGACAACCATTCATGAAATTGGTTCTCCAGAGCTGACCACAACTCCTCAGCTGTGTGACTCACATTTCCCAGACATTTCAAAGTAAAAACCGCCTGATGACATTGAGCCCTACTGCCAGCATAGTAAGGAGGTGTGCAGGATCCCTTCTGCGCAGTTAGAAAGCTTGTGGCATGACCAGACAGGCTTTGGGTGCAGGTGGAGAACCGAGAGGAGGTTAAGGAGGCAGAAGCAGTGGAGGAACTATGAGATAAAGAGGATTGACGCACAACTCGTGGGGACGGCAAGACTTGGACAGCAGCCCCTTGTCCTGCTGTCACCATAGTTACCCAGTGCCCAGTCAGCGACATGTAACGCCCCTGTCCATGCCTACTCGTCCAAGTGTCTGTGGTGAAATGTACCCTGTCACACACAGAGTATCTCAAAGAAGCGGTGATGTTGTGTGCGACATGCTGGTGGAGCGCATGCACACCTTTCTTTGAGAAGTAGTGCTGACTGGGCATCTGGTACTGGGGCACTGAGACGGACATAAGGTCTCGAAAATCCTCTGTGTCCACCAGGCGGAAAGGCAGCATTTCTGTAGCCAAGAGCTTGCAGATGGTGAAATTCAACCTCTTAGCTTTCTCATGGCTAGGAGGAAATGGTCTTTTACTTGTCCACATCTGAGGGACCAAGGGCTGGCTCTTGTGCTTAGACGGGGCTAATAAGGGTGTCCCCGGCAAACTGCCGGTCTGTGAGGAAGATGCAGGCGGACATGTTAGGTTGCCTTGATCCAAAAGTGGTGCTATCGATGTCGGACAGCGCTCAACACCAGCTGGTGTTACCACCTCCAAAGAAAATGATGACCTGCCAATCACGCTGGCTGTTGCGGGTAAAGAGGTGGCAGGTCTGCGCCCCAAAACAGGTGTGACTGCTGTCCCCCCAGTCACAGAGGATGAAGAGGCCGCGGATGCACAAGATATGGCAGACGGTGGTTGGCCCGGCCGGCTAGGCCGCATTGTAGCACAGTGAGCTTCCCACTGCAACTTATGCTTCATGTCCATGTGCCGGTTCATGCATGAAGCACTCAAACTATGTATTTTTTGGCCTCTACTTAGCTTTTGCTGACAAATGTTACAGATAACACGAGTTGGGTCATCTTTATCGATCTGAAAAAATGCCCAGGCTATGCAAGGCTTAGCACCCATGCGACCTGAAGAGCCACCATGACTTGTGGTGAGAGGCAGAGTTGTGTTTGAGGATGCAGTTGTTGACGTGCTTCCAGTACTACGTCTCTGTCCAGGAAGGCGCAACCTGACCTCGTCGTCACTAGCATTCTCCTCCACCTCCTCTGCTGACCTCATCTCTTGGCTGACTGTGGGTTGACAGTAAGTGGGATCTCCAACCTCATCATCATCACCCGGTGCGTTATCACACCCGTCGTCCTTAGAGCCAACCTGTTCCTGCCCTGACAAAAAACTAAAGTTGTCGCTCCAATCAGATATTTGAGTCTCATCATCGTCTTCCTCATTGTCTCCACCAACAGGAGTTACAGTTTAGGAATGAGGGTCTACATTATGGTCAAAACCTTCAGCGTCTGGTCCTGGATCCGACTCATAAAGATTCTGGGCATCAGTGCAGATCATTTCCTCGTCTGGATTCACAGAAGCGCTGGAGCCGACCTCTGATACCCAGGCTATAGTATGAGTAAACAGCTCTGCAGACTCAACCATCTGTTCTACCTCATACTCAGACGGGCAGCTGGAGATTTGGGAGCTGTGAGGAAGCAAGTGCGATTGGGGTGACACCTTTGAGGACTGGAGTATTTGTGATGTTGAAGTTGATGTGGAGGAGAGCCCACTTAAAGGAAAACTTGATATCCGTTGAAGCACCTGCTGTTTTTATGCCTCATCTGGAATTTGTAGCGATTGGCGTGGCCGTAAGAAAGGGATCTTATCACATTGTCCGCTAAAAGAAGTAGACATTTTAGTTTGGCTGGAAGATGGTCTTTCTTCTGCAGATGTTACTGTTGCTTTAACACCTACCCCACGGACACAACCTTTATTCCCCTTCCCAACACGCCTATTCCCCTTTCCACCAGCAGCAGGCCTTTTTCCACTCATTTTGGTGGTTAACTAATTCACAACTATGGAGTTGTTTGCACAAAAAAACAATGGATGGGAACTGAGCAGAGCTGATTGGCCAAACTGTGGTATTAGGCCAAAACTATTGGCTGGGTTAGATGCAGAAAAAAATTATATTCAATTTGCAACCTGATGGAGGTCAGTATAGATGGACTAATAGAACAAGTCCCACACACAGCTAGAAGCCCAAATATTTTTTCAGAGGTAGATGCAGAAAAAAATTATATTCAGTTTGCAACCTGATGGAGGTCAGTATAGATGGACTAATAGAACAAGTCCCACACACTGCTAGAAGGCCAAATATTTTTTCAGAGCTAGATGCAGAAAAATATTATATTCAATTTGCAACCTGATGGAGGTCAGTATAGATGGACTAATAGACCAAGTCCCACACACTGCTAGAAGCCCAAATATTTTTTCAGAGCTAGATGCAGAAAAAAATTATATTCAATTTGCAACCTGATGGAGGTCAGTATAGATGGACTAATAGAACAAGTCCCACACACTGCTAGAAGGCCAAATATTTTTTCAGAGCTAGATGCAGACAAAAAATTATTTTGAATTTTCAATCTGATGGAGGTCAGTATAGATGGACTAGTGGAACAAGTCCCACACACTGCTAGAAGGACAAATGTTTTTTCAGAGCTAGATGCAGAAAAAAATTATATTCAGTTTGCAACCTGATGGAGGTCAGTATAGATGGACTAGTAGAACAAGTCCCACACACTGCAAGAAGGACAAATATTTTTTCAGAGCTAGATGCAGGCAAAAAATTATATTTAATTTGCAACCTTATGGAGGTCAGTATAGATGGACTAATCGAACAAGTCCCACACACTGCTAGAAGGCCAAATATTTTTTCAGAGCTAGATGCAGATAAAAATTATTTTTAATTTGCAACCTGATGGAGGTCAGTATAGATGGACTAATAGAACAAGTCCCACACACTGCTAGAAGGCCAAATATTTTTTCAGAGCTATATGCAGCCAAAAAATATTTTTAATTTGCAACCTGATGGAGTTCAGTATAGATGGACTAATAGAACAAGTCCCACACACTGCTAGAAGGCCAAATATTTTTTCAGAGCTAGATGCAGACAAAAAATATTTTTAATTTGCAACCTGATGGAGGTCAGTATAGATGGACTAATAGAACAAGTCCCACACACTGCTAGAAGCCCAAATATTTTTTCAGAGCTAGATGCAGACAAAAAATTATTTTGAATTTGCAACCTGATGGAGGTCAGTATAGATGGACTAGTAGAACAAGTCCCACACACTGCTAGAAGGACAAATATTTTTTCAGAGCTAGATGCAGAAAAAAATTATATTCAGTTTGCAACCTTATGGAGGTCAGTATAGATGGACTAATAGAATGATGCTATGCCCAAAAGGTTTTACTTCACTAGGTGCAGTCAAAAAATTGGTATTCTATACACAGGTGGTGTATCTTGCAACACAGATAGGCTACTCCACTGACTAACACACTCTGCAATAGGCCAAAAAGGATTAGCTTTGCTAGATTCAGCCAAATGCTGTGAAAAAAACTTGCACAGAACTGGCACAGACCTGCCTAGCAAAAACTGATAGGAACTGATGTAACTTAGTCTTGAACAGGACTGCAATTACAATTAGTCTTTACTCCCACAACCTATCTATTTAAGAGCACAGACCAGCCTGATAAAAGTCGTAGTAAATGCTGAAACCTAGTCCTTAAAAGGACTACAATCACAACTATTCCCTACTCCCAAGCTATCTGTAGATTTGTGCGAAAATTGTCTTGAAATTAACAAGGTATAGCACACACAGCAACAGCGGTGCCGTCTAACACGCAGCTGCAGCAGTGAGAAAATGGTGGCGACGGGGAAAATGGCTGGGTCTTATAGGGCAAGGGCATGTGACATACACTGCCAATGACACATGCCCTTGCTTGTGTGAAAAAAAGCAGTTCGCTCCGTGTGTGCGCTGCTGATAGGCTGACAGATTGCACCTCCCCACTGTAAATGCGGGAAAGAGAAAAAAAAATGGAGATCTTCATTATTCCTGCAGAGATCCATCCCCTGCCCCTCCCCCCGCCCCGCTTAACACTCAAACTGCGTATTAACATTAATTTTCATCATTACTGAGAAAAAATCCAGTTATGAATTTGGTGCACGAACAGTTATCGAACATAACCTCGAACAGCCGAATTTTTCTCAAATCGTTCGTGTTCGCCGAACGGCTCGAACACCGCCCAAAACAGCTCGAATTTGAGATTGGCGAACAGTTCGAGTCGAGCAACGCTCATCTCTAGTGATGAGCGAGTACCGTAACATTCGTAATCACTATACTCGTAACGAGTACTTTGTAATAATCACGTATTCGCTCCGAATAGCAAGTACAATGTAAGTCAATTGGAAATGCGAGTAATTTTCTGCTGGACCCTACAAAGGGATCTGGGGGCCTGAGAAAAAGGCTGAAATGGATGGGAAAGAGATGAAAAAAAATGAGAAGAGCCTGAAGAATATGCCTGCATGCATTTTTGACTCACATATGGTTTATGGGAATAAGTTTGACTCAGTATTACGCCACTTTTACAGACACACAAGAACAACTACCAAACCTAACCTAAATTGCATTTAACAGGCCAAAAAGGTTAAGAAACAGTTTTTCCTGCATAATCACTTGTGTATAAGGCTAAATAACCCAGTGAAACCCAAAATAATATCCCTTTTAGCATTTGTTCACAAATACTGTTGTGACTTTTTTCGCCTTTTACAATTGGGAGGGCCCTGACTTATACATTTTGTTGGTCCCTCTGTCATACATCATTTTTAGTTCGCTTTTCTCCAGGACTTTACAAGTAGTGTTGAGCCACCCCCATAGTGTTCGAGTTCGGTTTGGTTCGTCGAACACCCGTGTGTTCGCCAAACTGTTCGTCGAACTGTTCGTCGAACACCTTCGAACACCGTTAAAACCAATGGCAGGCAAACAAAAACACATAGAAACACATAGAAAACACCTTCAAAGGTGTCCAAAAGCTGACAAACTGCTAAGAAGACACAACTAACACATGGAAAAGTGAAAAGTACATATAGTCATGCGAAAAGAAAAGAGGTGGAGGAGTAAAAGGAGGGGGAGACACAAATACAGGCATGTCATGCCCTTCTAAAATCCAAAAGTGAGAAGCCGACACTTTCAGTCCGCTCCTGCCTGTGCCACCTCCGTGTCGCCGGGTTTGTGCCAGAGCCACGGTGAACCCTGACGGCCAGCCCCCCTCTCCCAATACTGGTGCCTGTCTGCTGGTGGGTCGAGCGAGCCCCCCTGTGGTGGAGGCAGCTCTAAGCTTTTTAATTTAAATTGTCTCTCTAATTTGAATGAATACACTTTAAATCCATTTACAAGGATCTATTGGAGGGCAAGTCTCATGCCAGCAGCCGCGTAATTCCAGCTCCAGTAGCGTCCACTAAAGCTGCTGCAGTTAAAAAGCTTTTATAAGGATCGAGCTCGGCTGTCCACCGCAAGGCATCCTACTGCCAGTCCCAGCCCCTATGCCTTGGGGTGCCTCCTGATGCTCTTCACTGAGTATCCCGTGGTCCCGAAGCATTTCCTTTGAAAAAATTAAGTGTCCAAACTACAGGTGGTGTAGCTTGCTTAACAGCCGGGATAATCCGCTGACTAGCAGACACTGCTACTAGGCACAAAGTATTTCCTGGGCTAGATGCAGTTAAAAATTTGTAATTAGATACTCTTGTTGGATGCTGAGAAAGCATTCCATAGAGTCTCCTGGCACGCCATATATGATTCTCTTAAAAAGCTTGGGGTAGGGGTCTAGGGGACCCTTTCATAGCCAAAATCACGGCCCTGTATCACAATACGTCACCTAGGCTGAAGATAAATGGAACTGTAGCTCCCTGAGGGCTCGGTTGCTACAGAGGTATTGCACCTCACCCAGAGGTGTGATATCTCACTCTCAGGTAAGGATGGAGTGTGGATCAGGACCCGACACCTGCATGCATTACACCACATTGCCGTGGGGCATGGCGACCAATATGCCTCTGAGATGGGCACGACAGTCCCTGTCCCTGGCTGGAGTGGGGGTAGGGAACACTGAGGAAGGGGAACCCTGTAGTGCAGGAGCAGGGAGGAAGCAGTTCCTGGGTGCATTGAGAAGGGAGTATAAAAGGTGGGCACCATCTTAGTTCAGTGCAGAGAAGTCTGAGCAGAAGTGGCAGGGAGCAGGGGCTCTGCATGAGCTCTGCTCCGGAGGCGGGCCTAGTAACAGAGGCCCAGGCCTGGAAGAGGGAGAAGGAAGGAAGAGGAGTGGAGAAGGCTCCAGGAACGAGGAATGAAGGGATCCCAGGGGTGCGGACAGGCGAGTCGCTACCGCACGCCCGAATCCACCTGCGTGGAGGGGTCAGGCCAAAGGGGGAGACCGGTCCCCGAAACTAGTGGAGGCAGGAAACGACCCTCAGCTAGAAACCGGAGGCTCTGACATTTTATGTGGCGCAGCCCCTCGCTACACCCACTAGGAAGGCACCACATAGGGTCAGGGAAACTGGTGCCAAGTTTACCAAGAGGAGGCCCGAGGCAGCCGGACAGAAGGGTTGGTAAGAAAGGCCAGACAAAGGACACACAAATGGGGTCCTGTGAAGCGCTCCAAAGTTATCTGGGAGTTGTCTGAGCCCCTCACCTGGTGAGCACAGTACGACGTGGGCAGCCGTTACCTGCAGACGTGGTCTGGATAATAAGAACTGTGAGTAAAGGCCCTGGACTGCATCACTGACTCCGTGTCGTTACTGCTGCTGCCCTGCACCATCACTCCCATCCTCCGCATACACTGCCCTGAGGCTATACTCCCGTGGGGAGTTATGCTACGCTCTGCTGCACCCACAACACCAGCCTCAGCGGTCTGCCCTGCAGCGGCGGTTCACTCTGACCGCAATCCACGGGTGGCGTAGTCGGACATTTAAACATCAAAACCACATAAATAGTTCCGCCACTGGTTTGACCACCCTGAGCCACGGAACCGGGTCGCCGCCACGAAGACTACAACCACCAGCATCCACCAAAAAGGGTCCGGCTCCGGGTGTCCCAAGGCCCAGGGGGTGCATCAGAACATTTTCATCACCTTTCACAATCACCAATGCGACAAGGCAGGGATGTCCTCTGTCCCCTCTCTTATACATCCTAGTGACGGAGCACCTGCTCTCATCAATTCACCATAACCCCAATATTAGGTGGATTGAGGTGGGAGGCACCGAGTACAAGTGCTCTCTATTTGCTGATGATGTCCTAGTATATATCACTCAATCACATATATCCATCCCTGCTGTTATGGCTGAAATAGATCACTTTGTTACATGGTCAAATTTTAAAATCAATGCAGCGAAGTCTGAGGCCCTCAATGTCTCCCTCCCCAAATCCATATAGGATTCCATCCAGTCCAACTTTCCCTTTGCCTGGCCCTCACAGGGTATCAAATACTTAGGAATTCCTATTCATAGAGACCTCTCCCATCTATGTTATCTTAATTTTGGACCCTTTATTGAACAACTCCATACAGACCACGGTTGGCAAGTTAGAACTGTAAGATTCACTACGTGAACCACTGGTGTTTTGTGGAAAAGCACATGTACACTGTGTTCCAAATTATTATGCAAAAAGTGTTTAGGAGTGATAAGGGAAGAATTTGTTTGTTTGTCAGTTAAACTCATTGATGGTGATGTGTGTCAGGGCTCTTTATATCACTGTAAGCAATTGCAGACACCTGTGCTAATTAGTTTGGCAGGTGTGTCCAATGAAAGGCAAGACTACTTAAGAAGGCTGTCTCACATTATTAAGCAGCCTACATTTTCTGCCAAAATGGGAAAGAAAAAGGATGTGTCGGCTGCTGAGAAGCAACAAATTGTGGAGTGTTTAGGTCAAGGCATGACTACAATCAACATTTTGCGATGATCAGGATGAAGTGTCTTGGCAATCAAGAAGTATGTAGCTGATTCACAGTACACACGTGTGCGTGCTGATAAGGGTAAATTGAGGACTCTTTCCTACAGGCAATTACGTCAGGTTAAAAGAGCAGCGGCAAAAAAGCCTTGTCATAGCAGCAGACAAGTTTTTGAAGCTGCTGGTGCCTCCAACGTCCCCCGAACAACAAGATGCAGGGTCCTTCAGAGGTTTGCAGCTGTGCATACGCCATCCTGTCGACCTCCTCTATCCACTTCACACAAGCAGAAACGGCTCCAGTGGGCTAAACATTACATGAAGACTGATTTCAAAACTGTTTCGTTCACAGATGAGTGCCGTGCAGCGCTCGATGGTCCAGATGGATGGAGTGGAGGATGGCTGGTTGATGGACACCCCACGCAAACACGGCTACAGCGCCAACAAGGAGGAGGTGGAGTAATGTTTTGGGCTGGAATCATGGGGAGAGAGATTGTCGGCCCCTTTAGGATCCCTGAAGGCGCTAAAGATGAACTCCATAATGTATGTGGATTTTCTCAAACAGCACTTCCTGCCATGGTTCAAGAAGAAAACCGTGTATTTCACAGCAAGATCATTTTTTTGCATGATAAAGCACCATCTCATGCTGCACATAAAACATCTGCATCTCTGGCTGATATGGGCATAAAAGGGGACAAACTTATGGTGAGATCCCCATGCTCCCCTGACCTCTACCCCATTCAGAACCTCTGGAGCATCATCAAAAGGAGTGTCTATGATGGCGGAAGGCAGTTCACATCTAAGCAACACCTCTGGGAGGGTATTCTGTCCTCATGCAAAACAATTGAAGCAGAAACCATCCAAAACCTGACAAATTCAATGAACGAGAGAGTTCAGAAGCTCCTTTCGAACAAGGGGTCCTATGTGAAAATATAACATCACCTAGAATAAAGTTTTGAGTTGAAAACTGTTTGATTTCAATTTCTAATAACCTGCTAATGCTTATAATTTCAAAAATGACCATTTTTTTGGTCTTTATTAAAATGAAAAGGTTGATCGAAAAGTTTGGGGGATCTAAGAGTGTGGCAACCCAGTAGTCATGATTACTTCGAATTCTGACAATATGAGGGTCATGTTGCAGGTAGTGCAGCAAGAAGGCACTTATGTGTCTTGCGCATCTCGGAGCCCCAAAATTATTTTCCGGGCTAGATGCAGTTAAAAATTATTATTAATTTTAAATGTGGTGGAGCTTAGTATAGATGGCCTAATAGGATCAGTGCTGCACACTGCTACAAAGCCCAAATTATTTTCCAGCCAAGATACAGATAAACATGATTAGTAATTTTAAATCTGGTGGAGCTTATTATAGATGGCCTAATAGAATCAGTGCTGCACACTGCTACAAAGCCCAAATTATTTTCCAGCCAAGATACAGATAAACATGATTAGTAATTTGAAAGCTTAAAACGGTTGGTAGGGTGATTTTAAGCAATCATGAAGCTTTTACTCTCCCCAGGATGACACAGGGGTAGAAAAGTCGTTTCGGATCCATGATTTGTTCATCTTTATGAACGTGAGTCTGTCTACATTATCAGTGGAGAGCCGCGTGCGCTTATCTGTCAGCACACCACCAGCAGCGCTGAACACATGTTCAGACAGAACGCTGGCTGCGGGGCATGACAAGATCTCCAAGGCGTAAGTGGCTAGCTCTGGCCATTTATCCAGATTGGAAGCCCAAAAAGAGCAAGGGTCCAGTGACACAGTCATGGCTTCAATGTTGACTATGTGTCAGACTTCTTGTCTCCTGTGGCCTTGCAAAGGATGGGCTAAAAAAGTGGTGAAATGATTCCGCAAAATTGATGTTACCAGCAGATACTGTGGTTCTGTTACGGTTTGAGTGCTGAACACTTGACGGTCCCACGGTTGGCAAGTTGAAACTGTGAGATTCACTACGTGCACCACTGGTGTTTTGTGGAAAAGCACATGTAAGATTCTGCAAGAGTCTCTGCTGATACTCCTGCATGCGTGCATCCCTTTCTATGGCAGGAATAATTTCGGCAAATTTACTTTTGTACCGGGGATCTAACAGTGTGGCAACCCAGTAGTCAGGATTATTTCTAATTCTCACAATTCGAGGGTCATGTTGCAGGTAGTGCAGCAAGAAGGCACTCATGTGTGTTGCGCATCCAGGAGCACCAAGTCCCTGTTGTGTTGGTGGCGAGGTAACAATCATGCTTCCTTCCTCTGTCCTCTCCCCCCAACCTCGCACAACAGAAATGTGATCAAGGTCTCCCTCATCTGATGAGTCTTCCATCAGTTCGTCCTCCACTTCTTCCTGGGCTCCTGCACCTTCCTCACTAGTTTGGCTGCTACCATGCGCCCTGGTAAAACCATCTCCCCCACCCTCACATGCCTGCCGCCTTGGTGCTGCCGACCGTCTGGACCTTGCAGATGTTAGCCCTTCCGCATACAACTCCTCCTCCTCTACTTCCTCCACCTCCTCTTGTGCCACCACCTGACTCCGAATTCTGTTTAACATGTGCTCCAGCATGTAAATCACCGGAATAGTCATGCTGATAATGGCATCGTCAGCACTAAACATCTTCGTCGCCATTTCAAAACTGTGCAGAAGGGTGCATAGGTCCCTGATCTGAGACCACTCTTCCAGCGTGATTTGCCCCACCTCTGGATCTCGTTGGCCCAGGCTATAAGTCAGAATGTATTGCACCAGGGCTTGTCGGTGCTGCCACAGTCGCTGCAACATGTGCAGAGTTGAATTCCACCGGGTAGGCACATCGCATTTTAGCCGGTGAAGTGGCAGGCCCAACGACTTCTGTAGAGATGTAAGTCGCTGAGCTGCGGGATGCGAACGGTGGAAGTGAGCACACAGCGACCGTGCCCTCTGCAGAAGGCGATCTATTCTGGGATAGTGGGCTAAAAATTGCTGGACAACCAGGTTCAACACGTGAGCCATACAAGGCACGTGTGTGACATTGCCCCGGCGAAGGGCCGCACCCAGGTTTGCAGAATTGTCGCACACGGCCTTCCCTGGTTTCAGGTCCAGTGGAGACAACCATTCATGAAATTGGTTCTCCAGAGCTGACCACAACTCCTCAGCTGTGTGACTCACATTTCCCAGACATTTCAAAGTAAAAACCGCCTGATGACATTGAGCCCTACTGCCAGCATAGTAAGGAGGTGTGCAGGATCCCTTCTGCGCAGTTAGAAAGCTTGTGGCATGACCAGACAGGCTTTGGGTGCAGGTGGAGAACCGAGAGGAGGTTGAGGAGGCAGAAGCAGTGGAGGAACTATGAGATAAAGAGGATTGATGCACAACTCGTGGGGACGGCAAGACTTGGACAGCAGCCCCTTGTCCTGCTGTCACCATAGTTACCCAGTGCCCAGTCAGCGACATGTAACGCCCCTGTCCATGCCTACTCGTCCAAGTGTCTGTGGTGAAATGTACCCTGTCACACACAGAGTATCTCAAAGAAGCGGTGATGTTGTGTGCGACATGCTGGTGGAGCGCATGCACACCTTTCTTTGAGAAGTAGTGCTGACTGGGCATCTGGTACTGGGGCACTGAGACGGACATAAGGTCTCGAAAATCCTCTGTGTCCACCAGGCGGAAAGGCAGCATTTCTGTAGCCAAGAGCTTGCAGATGGTGAAATTCAACCTCTTAGCTTTCTCATGGCTAGGAGGAAATGGTCTTTTACTTGTCCACATCTGAGGGACCAAGGGCTGGCTCTTGTGCTTAGACGGGGCTAATAAGGGTGTCCCCGGCAAACTGCCGGTCTGTGAGGAAGATGCAGGCGGACATGTTAGGTTGCCTTGATCCAAAAGTGGTGCTATCGATGTCGGACAGCGCTCAACACCAGCTGGTGTTACCACCTCCAAAGAAAATGATGACCTGCCAATCACGCTGGCTGTTGCGGGTAAAGAGGTGGCAGGTCTGCGCCCCAAAACAGGTGTGACTGCTGTCCCCCCAGTCACAGAGGATGAAGAGGCCGCGGATGCACAAGATATGGCAGACGGTGGTTGGCCCGGCCGGCTAGGCCGCATTGTAGCACAGTGAGCTTCCCACTGCAACTTATGCTTCATGTCCATGTGCCGGTTCATGCATGAAGCACTCAAACTATGTATTTTTTGGCCTCTACTTAGCTTTTGCTGACAAATGTTACAGATAACACGAGTTGGGTCATCTTTATCGATCTGAAAAAATGCCCAGGCTATGCAAGGCTTAGCACCCATGCGACCTGAAGAGCCACCACGACTTGTGGTGAGAGGCAGAGTTGTGTTTGAGGATGCAGTTGTTGACGTGCTTCCAGTACTACGTCTCTGTCCAGGAAGGCGCAACCTGACCTCGTCGTCACTAGCATTCTCCTCCACCTCCTCTGCTGACCTCATCTCTTGGCTGACTGTGGGTTGACAGTAAGTGGGATCTCCAACCTCATCATCATCACCCGGTGCGTTATCACACCCGTCGTCCTTAGAGCCAACCTGTTCCTGCCCTGACAAAAAACTAAAGTTGTCGCTCCAATCAGATATTTGAGTCTCATCATCGTCTTCCTCATTGTCTCCACCAACAGGAGTTACAGTTTAGGAATGAGGGTCTACATTATGGTCAAAACCTTCAGCGTCTGGTCCTGGATCCGACTCATAAAGATTCTGGGCATCAGTGCAGATCATTTCCTCGTCTGGATTCACAGAAGCGCTGGAGCCGACCTCTGATACCCAGGCTATAGTATGAGTAAACAGCTCTGCAGACTCAACCATCTGTTCTACCTCATACTCAGACGGGCAGCTGGAGATTTGGGAGCTGTGAGGAAGCAAGTGCGATTGGGGTGACACCTTTGAGGACTGGAGTATTTGTGATGTTGAAGTTGATGTGGAGGAGAGCCCACTTAAAGGAAAACTTGATATCCGTTGAAGCACCTGCTGTTTTTATGCCTCATCTGGAATTTGTAGCGATTGGCGTGGCCGTAAGAAAGGGATCTTATCACATTGTCCGCTAAAAGAAGTAGACATTTTAGTTTGGCTGGAAGATGGTCTTTCTTCTGCAGATGTTACTGTTGCTTTAACACCTACCCCACGGACACAACCTTCATTCCCCTTCCCAACACGCCTATTCCCCTTTCCACCAGCAGCAGGCCTTTTTCCACTCATTTTGGTGGTTAACTAATTCACAACTATGGAGTTGTTTGCACAAAAAAACAATGGATGGGAACCGAGCAGAGCTGATTGGCCAAACTGTGGTATTAGGCCAAAACTATTGGCTGGGTTAGATGCAGAAAAAAATTATATTCAATTTGCAACCTGATGGAGGTCAGTATAGATGGACTAATAGAACAAGTCCCACACACAGCTAGAAGCCCAAATATTTTTTCAGAGGTAGATGCAGAAAAAAATTATATTCAGTTTGCAACCTGATGGAGGTCAGTATAGATGGACTAATAGAACAAGTCCCACACACTGCTAGAAGGCCAAATATTTTTTCAGAGCTAGATGCAGAAAAATATTATATTCAATTTGCAACCTGATGGAGGTCAGTATAGATGGACTAATAGACCAAGTCCCACACACTGCTAGAAGCCCAAATATTTTTTCAGAGCTAGATGCAGAAAAAAATTATATTCAATTTGCAACCTGATGGAGGTCAGTATAGATGGACTAATAGAACAAGTCCCACACACTGCTAGAAGGCCAAATATTTTTTCAGAGCTAGATGCAGACAAAAAATTATTTTGAATTTTCAATCTGATGGAGGTCAGTATAGATGGACTAGTGGAACAAGTCCCACACACTGCTAGAAGGACAATTATTTTTTCAGAGCTAGATGCAGAAAAAAATTATATTCAGTTTGCAACCTGATGGAGGTCAGTATAGATGGACTAGTAGAACAAGTCCCACACACTGCAAGAAGGACAAATATTTTTTCAGAGCTAGATGCAGGCAAAAAATTATATTTAATTTGCAACCTTATGGAGGTCAGTATAGATGGACTAATCGAACAAGTCCCACACACTGCTAGAAGGCCAAATATTTTTTCAGAGCTAGATGCAGATAAAAATTATTTTTAATTTGCAACCTGATGGAGGTCAGTATAGATGGACTAATAGAACAAGTCCCACACACTGCTAGAAGGCCAAATATTTTTTCAGAGCTATATGCAGCCAAAAAATATTTTTAATTTGCAACCTGATGGAGTTCAGTATAGATGGACTAATAGAACAAGTCCCACACACTGCTAGAAGGCCAAATATTTTTTCAGAGCTAGATGCAGACAAAAAATATTTTTAATTTGCAACCTGATGGAGGTCAGTATAGATGGACTAATAGAACAAGTCCCACACACTGCTAGAAGCCCAAATATTTTTTCAGAGCTAGATGCAGACAAAAAATTATTTTGAATTTGCAACCTGATGGAGGTCAGTATAGATGGACTAGTAGAACAAGTCCCACACACTGCTAGAAGGACAAATATTTTTTCAGAGCTAGATGCAGAAAAAAATTATATTCAGTTTGCAACCTTATGGAGGTCAGTATAGATGGACTAATAGAATGATGCTATGCCCAAAAGGTTTTACTTCACTAGGTGCAGTCAAAAAATTGGTATTCTATACACAGGTGGTGTATCTTGCAACACAGATAGGCTACTCCACTGACTAACACACTCTGCAATAGGCCAAAAAGGATTAGCTTTGCTAGATTCAGCCAAATGCTGTGAAAAAAACTTGCACAGAACTGGCACAGACCTGCCTAGCAAAAACTGATAGGAACTGATGTAACTTAGTCCTGAACAGGACTGCAATTACAATTAGTCTTTACTCCCACAACCTATCTATTTAAGAGCACAGACCAGCCTGATAAAAGTCGTAGTAAATGCTGAAACCTAGTCCTTAAAAGGACTGCAATCACAACTATTCCCTACTCCCAAGCTATCTGTAGATTTGTGCGAAAATTGTCTTGAAATTAACAAGGTATAGCACACACAGCAACAGCGGTGCCGTCTAACACGCAGCTGCAGCAGTGAGAAAATGGTGGCGACGGGGAAAATGGCTGGGTCTTATAGGGCAAGGGCATGTGACATACACTGCCAATGACACATGCCCTTGCTTGTGTGAAAAAAAGCAGTTCGCTCCGTGTGTGCGCTGCTGATAGGCTGACAGATTGCACCTCCCCACTGTAAATGCGGGAAAGAGAAAAAAAAATGGAGATCTTCATTATTCCTGCAGAGATCCATCCCCTGCCCCTCCCCCCGCCCCGCTTAACACTCAAACTGCGTATTAACATTAATTTTCATCATTACTGAGAAAAAATCCAGTTATGATTTTGGTGCACGAACAGTTATCGAACATAACCTCGAACAGCCGAATTTTTCTCAAATCGTTCGTGTTCGCCGAACGGCTCGAACACCGCCCAAAACAGCTCGAATTTGAGATTGGCGAACAGTTCGAGTCGAGCAACGCTCATCTCTAGTGATGAGCGAGTACCGTAACATTCGTAATCACTATACTCGTAACGAGTACTTTGTAATAATCACGTATTCGCTCCGAATAGCAAGTACAATGTAAGTCAATTGGAAATGCGAGTAATTTTCTGCTGGACCCTACAAAGGGATCTGGGGGCCTGAGAAAAAGGCTGAAATGGATGGGAAAGAGATGAAAAAAAATGAGAAGAGCCTGAAGAATATGCCTGCATGCATTTTTGACTCACATATGGTTTATGGGAATAAGTTTGACTCAGTATTACGCCACTTTTACAGACACACAAGAACAACTACCAAACCTAACCAAAATTGCATTTAACAGGCCAAAAAGGTTAAGAAACAGTTTTTCCTGCATAATCACTTGTGTATAAGGCTAAATAACCCAGTGAAACCCAAAATAATATCCCTTTTAGCATTTGTTCACAAATACTGTTGTGACTTTTTTCGCCTTTTACAATTGGGAGGGCCCTGACTTATACATTTTGTTGGTCCCTATGTCATACATCATTTTTAGTTCGCTTTTCTCCAGGACTTTACAAGTAGTGTTGAGCCACCCCCATAGTGTTCGAGTTCGGTTTGGTTCGTCGAACACCCGTGTGTTCGCCAAACTGTTCGTCGAACTGTTCGTCGAACACCTTCGAACACCGTTAAAACCAGTGGCAGGCAAACAAAAACACATAGAAACACATAGAAAACACCTTCAAAGGTGTCCAAAAGCTGACAAACTGCTAAGAAGACACAACTAACACATGGAAAAGTGAAAAGTACATATAGTCATGCGAAAAGAAAAGAGGTGGAGGAGTAAAAGGAGGGGGAGACACAAATACAGGCATGTCATGCCCTTCTAAAATCCAAAAGTGAGAAGCCGACACGTTCAGTCCGCTCCTGCCTGTGCCACCTCCGTGTCGCCGGGTTTGTGCCAGAGCCGCGGTGAACCCTGACGGCCAGCCCCCCTCTCCCAATACTGGTGCCTGTCCGCTGGTGGGTCGAGCGAGCCCCCCTGTGGTGGAGGCAGCTCTAAGCTTTTTAATTTAAATTGTCTCTCTAATTTGAATGAATACACTTTAAATCCATTTACAAGGATCTATTGGAGGGCAAGTCTCATGCCAGCAGCCGCGTAATTCCAGCTCCAGTAGCGTCCACTAAAGCTGCTGCAGTTAAAAAGCTTTTATAAGGATCGAGCTCGGCTGTCCACCGCAAGGCATCCTACTGCCAGTCCCAGCCCCTATGCCTTGGGGTGCCTCCTGATGCTCTTCACTGAGTATCCCGTGGTCCCGAAGCATTTCCTTTGAAAAAATTAAGTGTCCAAACTACAGGTGGTGTAGCTTGCTTAACAGCCGGGATAATCCGCTGACTAGCAGACACTGCTACTAGGCACAAAGTATTTCCTGGGCTAGATGCAGTTAAAAATTTGTAATTAGATACTCTCGTTGGATGCTGAGAAAGCATTCCATAGAGTCTCCTGGCACGCCATATATGATTCTCTTAAAAAGCTTGGGGTAGGGGTCTAGGGGACCCTTTCATAGCCAAAATCACGGCCCTGTATCACAATACGTCACCTAGGCTGAAGATAAATGGAACTGTAGCTCCCTGAGGGCTCGGTTGCTACAGAGGTATTGCACCTCACCCAGAGGTGTGATATCTCACTCTCAGGTAAGGATGGAGTGTGGATCAGGACCCGACACCTGCATGCATTACACCACATTGCCGTGGGGCATGGCGACCAATATGCCTCTGAGATGGGCACGACAGTCCCTGTCCCTGGCTGGAGTGGGGGTAGGGAACACTGAGGAAGGGGAACCCTGTAGTGCAGGAGCAGGGAGGAAGCAGTTCCTGGGTGCATTGAGAAGGGAGTATAAAAGGTGGGCACCATCTTAGTTCAGTGCAGAGAAGTCTGAGCAGAAGTGGCAGGGAGCAGGGGCTCTGCATGAGCTCTGCTCCGGAGGCGGGCCTAGTAACAGAGGCCCAGGCCTGGAAGAGGGAGAAGGAAGGAAGAGGAGTGGAGAAGGCTCCAGGAACGAGGAATGAAGGGATCCCAGGGGTGCGGACAGGCGAGTCGCTACCGCACGCCCGAATCCACCTGCGTGGAGGGGTCAGGCCAAAGGGGGAGACTGGTCCCCGAAACTAGTGGAGGCAGGAAACGACCCTCAGCTAGAAACCGGAGGCTCTGACATTTTATGTGGCGCAGCCCCTCGCTACACCCACTAGGAAGGCACCACATAGGGTCAGGGAAACTGGTGCCAAGTTTACCAAGAGGAGGCCCGAGGCAGCCGGACAGAAGGGTTGGTAAGAAAGGCCAGACAAAGGACACACAAATGGGGTCCTGTGAAGCGCTCCAAAGTTATCTGGGAGTTGTCTGAGCCCCTCACCTGGTGAGCACAGTACGACGTGGGCAGCCGTTACCTGCAGACGTGGTCTGGATAATAAGAACTGTGAGTAAAGGCCCTGGACGGCATCACTGACTCCGTGTCGTTACTGCTGCTGCCCTGCACCATCACTCCCATCCTCCGCATACACTGCCCTGAGGCTATACTCCCGTGGGGAGTTATGCTACGCTCTGCTGCACCCACAACACCAGCCTCAGCGGTCTGCCCTGCAGCGGCGGTTCACTCTGACCGCAATCCACGGGTGGCGTAGTCGGACATTTAAACATCAAAACCACATAAATAGTTCCGCCACTGGTTTGACCACCCTGAGCCACGGAACCGGGTCGCCGCCACGAAGACTACAACCACCAGCATCCACCAAAAAGGGTCCGGCTCCGGGTGTCCCAAGGCCCAGGGGGTGCATCAGAACATTTTCATCACCTTTCACAATCACCAATGCGACAAGGCAGGGATGTCCTCTGTCCCCTCTCTTATACATCCTAGTGACGGAGCACCTGCTCTCATCAATTCACCATAACCCCAATATTAGGTGGATTGAGGTGGGAGGCACCGAGTACAAGTGCTCTCTATTTGCTGATGATGTCCTAGTATATATCACTCAATCACATATATCCATCCCTGCTGTTATGGCTGAAATAGATCACTTTGTTACATGGTCAAATTTTAAAATCAATGCAGCGAAGTCTGAGGCCCTCAATGTCTCCCTCCCCAAATCCATATAGGATTCCATCCAGTCCAACTTTCCCTTTGCCTGGCCCTCACAGGGTATCAAATACTTAGGAATTCCTATTCATAGAGACCTCTCCCATCTATGTTATCTTAATTTTGGACCCTTTATTGAACAACTCCATACAGACCACGGTTGGCAAGTTAGAACTGTAAGATTCACTACGTGAACCACTGGTGTTTTGTGGAAAAGCACATGTACACTGTGTTCCAAATTATTATGCAAAAAGTGTTTAGGAGTGATAAGGGAAGAATTTGTTTGTTTGTCAGTTAAACTCATTGATGGTGATGTGTGTCAGGGCTCTTTATATCACTGTAAGCAATTGCAGACACCTGTGCTAATTAGTTTGGCAGGTGTGTCCAATGAAAGGCAAGACTACTTAAGAAGGCTGTCTCACATTATTAAGCAGCCTACATTTTCTGCCAAAATGGGAAAGAAAAAGGATGTGTCGGCTGCTGAGAAGCAACAAATTGTGGAGTGTTTAGGTCAAGGCATGACTACAATCAACATTTTGCGATGATCAGGATGAAGTGTCTTGGCAATCAAGAAGTATGTAGCTGATTCACAGTACACACGTGTGCGTGCTGATAAGGGTAAATTGAGGACTCTTTCCTACAGGCAATTACGTCAGGTTAAAAGAGCAGCGGCAAAAAAGCCTTGTCATAGCAGCAGACAAGTTTTTGAAGCTGCTGGTGCCTCCAACGTCCCCCGAACAACAAGATGCAGGGTCCTTCAGAGGTTTGCAGCTGTGCATACGCCATCCTGTCGACCTCCTCTATCCACTTCACACAAGCAGAAACGGCTCCAGTGGGCTAAACATTACATGAAGACTGATTTCAAAACTGTTTCGTTCACAGATGAGTGCCGTGCAGCGCTCGATGGTCCAGATGGATGGAGTGGAGGATGGCTGGTTGATGGACACCCCACGCAAACACGGCTACAGCGCCAACAAGGAGGAGGTGGAGTAATGTTTTGGGCTGGAATCATGGGGAGAGAGATTGTCGGCCCCTTTAGGATCCCTGAAGGCGCTAAAGATGAACTCCATAATGTATGTGGATTTTCTCAAACAGCACTTCCTGCCATGGTTCAAGAAGAAAACCGTGTATTTCACAGCAAGATCATTTTTTTGCATGATAAAGCACCATCTCATGCTGCACATAAAACATCTGCATCTCTGGCTGATATGGGCATAAAAGGGGACAAACTTATGGTGAGACCCCCATGCTCCCCTGACCTCTACCCCATTCAGAACCTCTGGAGCATCATCAAAAGGAGTGTCTATGATGGCGGAAGGCAGTTCACATCTAAGCAACACCTCTGGGAGGGTATTCTGTCCTCATGCAAAACAATTGAAGCAGAAACCATCCAAAACCTGACAAATTCAATGAACGAGAGAGTTCAGAAGCTCCTTTCGAACAAGGGGTCCTATGTGAAAATATAACATCACCTAGAATAAAGTTTTGAGTTGAAAACTGTTTGATTTCAATTTCTAATAACCTGCTAATGCTTATAATTTCAAAAATGACCATTTTTTTGGTCTTTATTAAAATGAAAAGGTTGATCGAAAAGTTTGGGGGATCTAAGAGTGTGGCAACCCAGTAGTCATGATTACTTCGAATTCTGACAATATGAGGGTCATGTTGCAGGTAGTGCAGCAAGAAGGCACTTATGTGTCTTGCGCATCTCGGAGCCCCAAAATTATTTTCCGGGCTAGATGCAGTTAAAAATTATTATTAATTTTAAATGTGGTGGAGCTTAGTATAGATGGCCTAATAGGATCAGTGCTGCACACTGCTACAAAGCCCAAATTATTTTCCAGCCAAGATACAGATAAACATGATTAGTAATTTTAAATCTGGTGGAGCTTATTATAGATGGCCTAATAGAATCAGTGCTGCACACTGCTACAAAGCCCAAATTATTTTCCAGCCAAGATACAGATAAACATGATTAGTAATTTGAAAGCTTAAAACGGTTGGTAGGGTGATTTTAAGCAATCATGAAGCTTTTACTCTCCCCAGGATGACACAGGGGTAGAAAAGTCGTTTCGGATCCATGATTTGTTCATCTTTATGAACGTGAGTCTGTCTACATTATCAGTGGAGAGCCGCGTGCGCTTATCTGTCAGCACACCACCAGCAGCGCTGAACACATGTTCAGACAGAACGCTGGCTGCGGGGCATGACAAGATCTCCAAGGCGTAAGTGGCTAGCTCTGGCCATTTATCCAGATTGGAAGCCCAAAAAGAGCAAGGGTCCAGTGACACAGTCATGGCTTCAATGTTGACTATGTGTCAGACTTCTTGTCTCCTGTGGCCTTGCAAAGGATGGGCTAAAAAAGTGGTGAAATGATTCCGCAAAATTGATGTTACCAGCAGATACTGTGGTTCTGTTACGGTTTGAGTGCTGAACACTTGACGGTCCCACGGTTGGCAAGTTGGAACTGTGAGATTCACTACGTGCACCACTGGTGTTTTGTGGAAAAGCACATGTAAGATTCTGCAAGAGTCTCTGCTGATACTCCTGCATGCGTGCATCCCTTTCTATGGCAGGAATAATTTCGGCAAATTTACTTTTGTACCGGGGATCTAACAGTGTGGCAACCCAGTAGTCAGGATTATTTCTAATTCTCACAATTCGAGGGTCATGTTGCAGGTAGTGCAGCAAGAAGGCACTCATGTGTGTTGCGCATCCAGGAGCACCAAGTCCCTGTTGTGTTGGTGGCGAGGTAACAATCATGCTTCCTTCCTCTGTCCTCTCCCCCCAACCTCGCACAACAGAAATGTGATCAAGGTCTCCCTCATCTGATGAGTCTTCCATCAGTTCGTCCTCCACTTCTTCCTGGGCTCCTGCACCTTCCTCACTAGTTTGGCTGCTACCATGCGCCCTGGTAAAACCATCTCCCCCACCCTCACATGCCTGCCGCCTTGGTGCTGCCGACCGTCTGGACCTTGCAGATGTTAGCCCTTCCGCATACAACTCCTCCTCCTCTACTTCCTCCACCTCCTCTTGTGCCACCACCTGACTCCGAATTCTGTTTAACATGTGCTCCAGCATGTAAATCACCGGAATAGTCATGCTGATAATGGCATCGTCAGCACTAAACATCTTCGTCGCCATTTCAAAACTGTGCAGAAGGGTGCATAGGTCCCTGATCTGAGACCACTCTTCCAGCGTGATTTGCCCCACCTCTGGATCTCGTTGGCCCAGGCTATAAGTCAGAATGTATTGCACCAGGGCTTGTCGGTGCTGCCACAGTCGCTGCAACATGTGCAGAGTTGAATTCCACCGGGTAGGCACATCGCATTTTAGCCGGTGAAGTGGCAGGCCCAACGACTTCTGTAGAGATGTAAGTCGCTGAGCTGCGGGATGCGAACGGTGGAAGTGAGCACACAGCGACCGTGCCCTCTGCAGAAGGCGATCTATTCTGGGATAGTGGGCTAAAAATTGCTGGACAACCAGGTTCAACACGTGAGCCATACAAGGCACGTGTGTGACATTGCCCCGGCGAAGGGCCGCACCCAGGTTTGCAGAATTGTCGCACACGGCCTTCCCTGGTTTCAGGTCCAGTGGAGACAACCATTCATGAAATTGGTTCTCCAGAGCTGACCACAACTCCTCAGCTGTGTGACTCACATTTCCCAGACATTTCAAAGTAAAAACCGCCTGATGACATTGAGCCCTACTGCCAGCATAGTAAGGAGGTGTGCAGGATCCCTTCTGCGCAGTTAGAAAGCTTGTGGCATGACCAGACAGGCTTTGGGTGCAGGTGGAGAACCGAGAGGAGGTTGAGGAGGCAGAAGCAGTGGAGGAACTATGAGATAAAGAGGATTGACGCACAACTCGTGGGGACGGCAAGACTTGGACAGCAGCCCCTTGTCCTGCTGTCACCATAGTTACCCAGTGCCCAGTCAGCGACATGTAACGCCCCTGTCCATGCCTACTCGTCCAAGTGTCTGTGGTGAAATGTACCCTGTCACACACAGAGTATCTCAAAGAAGCGGTGATGTTGTGTGCGACATGCTGGTGGAGCGCATGCACACCTTTCTTTGAGAAGTAGTGCTGACTGGGCATCTGGTACTGGGGCACTGAGACGGACATAAGGTCTCGAAAATCCTCTGTGTCCACCAGGCGGAAAGGCAGCATTTCTGTAGCCAAGAGCTTGCAGATGGTGAAATTCAACCTCTTAGCTTTCTCATGGCTAGGAGGAAATGGTCTTTTACTTGTCCACATCTGAGGGACCAAGGGCTGGCTCTTGTGCTTAGACGGGGCTAATAAGGGTGTCCCCGGCAAACTGCCGGTCTGTGAGGAAGATGCAGGCGGACATGTTAGGTTGCCTTGATCCAAAAGTGGTGCTATCGATGTCGGACAGCGCTCAACACCAGCTGGTGTTACCACCTCCAAAGAAAATGATGACCTGCCAATCACGCTGGCTGTTGCGGGTAAAGAGGTGGCAGGTCTGCGCCCCAAAACAGGTGTGACTGCTGTCCCCCCAGTCACAGAGGATGAAGAGGCCGCGGATGCACAAGATATGGCAGACGGTGGTTGGCCCGGCCGGCTAGGCCGCATTGTAGCACAGTGAGCTTCCCACTGCAACTTATGCTTCATGTCCATGTGCCGGTTCATGCATGAAGCACTCAAACTATGTATTTTTTGGCCTCTACTTAGCTTTTGCTGACAAATGTTACAGATAACACGAGTTGGGTCATCTTTATCGATCTGAAAAAATGCCCAGGCTATGCAAGGCTTAGCACCCATGCGACCTGAAGAGCCACCACGACTTGTGGTGAGAGGCAGAGTTGTGTTTGAGGATGCAGTTGTTGACGTGCTTCCAGTACTACGTCTCTGTCCAGGAAGGCGCAACCTGACCTCGTCGTCACTAGCATTCTCCTCCACCTCCTCTGCTGACCTCATCTCTTGGCTGACTGTGGGTTGACAGTAAGTGGGATCTCCAACCTCATCATCATCACCCGGTGCGTTATCACACCCGTCGTCCTTAGAGCCAACCTGTTCCTGCCCTGACAAAAAACTAAAGTTGTCGCTCCAATCAGATATTTGAGTCTCATCATCGTCTTCCTCATTGTCTCCACCAACAGGAGTTACAGTTTAGGAATGAGGGTCTACATTATGGTCAAAACCTTCAGCGTCTGGTCCTGGATCCGACTCATAAAGATTCTGGGCATCAGTGCAGATCATTTCCTCGTCTGGATTCACAGAAGCGCTGGAGCCGACCTCTGATACCCAGGCTATAGTATGAGTAAACAGCTCTGCAGACTCAACCATCTGTTCTACCTCATACTCAGACGGGCAGCTGGAGATTTGGGAGCTGTGAGGAAGCAAGTGCGATTGGGGTGACACCTTTGAGGACTGGAGTATTTGTGATGTTGAAGTTGATGTGGAGGAGAGCCCACTTAAAGGAAAACTTGATATCCGTTGAAGCACCTGCTGTTTTTATGCCTCATCTGGAATTTGTAGCGATTGGCGTGGCCGTAAGAAAGGGATCTTATCACATTGTCCGCTAAAAGAAGTAGACATTTTAGTTTGGCTGGAAGATGGTCTTTCTTCTGCAGATGTTACTGTTGCTTTAACACCTACCCCACGGACACAACCTTTATTCCCCTTCCCAACACGCCTATTCCCCTTTCCACCAGCAGCAGGCCTTTTTCCACTCATTTTGGTGGTTAACTAATTCACAACTATGGAGTTGTTTGCACAAAAAAACAATGGATGGGAACCGAGCAGAGCTGATTGGCCAAACTGTGGTATTAGGCCAAAACTATTGGCTGGGTTAGATGCAGAAAAAAATTATATTCAATTTGCAACCTGATGGAGGTCAGTATAGATGGACTAATAGAACAAGTCCCACACACAGCTAGAAGCCCAAATATTTTTTCAGAGGTAGATGCAGAAAAAAATTATATTCAGTTTGCAACCTGATGGAGGTCAGTATAGATGGACTAATAGAACAAGTCCCACACACTGCTAGAAGGCCAAATATTTTTTCAGAGCTAGATGCAGAAAAATATTATATTCAATTTGCAACCTGATGGAGGTCAGTATAGATGGACTAATAGACCAAGTCCCACACACTGCTAGAAGCCCAAATATTTTTTCAGAGCTAGATGCAGAAAAAAATTATATTCAATTTGCAACCTGATGGAGGTCAGTATAGATGGACTAATAGAACAAGTCCCACACACTGCTAGAAGGCCAAATATTTTTTCAGAGCTAGATGCAGACAAAAAATTATTTTGAATTTTCAATCTGATGGAGGTCAGTATAGATGGACTAGTGGAACAAGTCCCACACACTGCTAGAAGGACAAATATTTTTTCAGAGCTAGATGCAGAAAAAAATTATATTCAGTTTGCAACATGATGGAGGTCAGTATAGATGGACTAGTAGAACAAGTCCCACACACTGCAAGAAGTACAAATATTTTTTCAGAGCTAGATGCAGGCAAAAAATTATATTTAATTTGCAACCTTATGGAGGTCAGTATAGATGGACTAATCGAACAAGTCCCACACACTGCTAGAAGGCCAAATATTTTTTCAGAGCTAGATGCAGATAAAAATTATTTTTAATTTGCAACCTGATGGAGGTCAGTATAGATGGACTAATAGAACAAGTCCCACACACTGCTAGAAGGCCAAATATTTTTTCAGAGCTATATGCAGCCAAAAAATATTTTTAATTTGCAACCTGATGGAGTTCAGTATAGATGGACTAATAGAACAAGTCCCACACACTGCTAGAAGGCCAAATATTTTTTCAGAGCTAGATGCAGACAAAAAATATTTTTAATTTGCAACCTGATGGAGGTCAGTATAGATGGACTAATAGAACAAGTCCCACACACTGCTAGAAGCCCAAATATTTTTTCAGAGCTAGATGCAGACAAAAAATTATTTTGAATTTGCAACCTGATGGAGGTCAGTATAGATGGACTAGTAGAACAAGTCCCACACACTGCTAGAAGGACAAATATTTTTTCAGAGCTAGATGCAGAAAAAAATTATATTCAGTTTGCAACCTTATGGAGGTCAGTATAGATGGACTAATAGAATGATGCTATGCCCAAAAGGTTTTACTTCACTAGGTGCAGTCAAAAAATTGGTATTCTATACACAGGTGGTGTATCTTGCAACACAGATAGGCTACTCCACTGACTAACACACTCTGCAATAGGCCAAAAAGGATTAGCTTTGCTAGATTCAGCCAAATGCTGTGAAAAAAACTTGCACAGAACTGGCACAGACCTGCCTAACAAAAACTGATAGGAACTGATGTAACTTAGTCCTGAACAGGACTGCAATTACAATTAGTCTTTACTCCCACAACCTATCTATTTAAGAGCACAGACCAGCCTGATAAAAGTCGTAGTAAATGCTGAAACCTAGTCCTTAAAAGGACTGCAATCACAACTATTCCCTACTCCCAAGCTATCTGTAGATTTGTGCGAAAATTGTCTTGAAATTAACAAGGTATAGCACACACAGCAACAGCGGTGCCGTCTAACATGCAGCTGCAGCAGTGAGAAAATGGTGGCGACGGGGAAAATGGCTGGGTCTTATAGGGCAAGGGCATGTGACATACACTGCCAATGACACATGCCCTTGCTTGTGTGAAAAAAAGCAGTTCGCTCCGTGTGTGCGCTGCTGATAGGCTGACAGATTGCACCTCCCCACTGTAAATGCGGGAAAGAGAAAAAAAAATGGAGATCTTCATTATTCCTGCAGAGATCCATCCCCTACCCCTCCCCCCGCCCCGCTTAACACTCAAACTGCGTATTAACATTCATTTTCATCATTACTGAGAAAAAATCCAGTTATGATTTTGGTGCACGAACAGTTATCGAACATAACCTCGAACAGCCGAATTTTTCTCAAATCGTTCGTGTTCGCCGAACGGCTCGAACACCGCCCAAAACAGCTCGAATTTGAGATTGGCGAACAGTTCGAGTCGAGCAACGCTCATCTCTAGTGATGAGCGAGTACCGTAACATTCGTAATCACTATACTTGTAACGAGTACTTTGTAATAATCACGTATTCGCTCCGAATAGCAAGTACAATGTAAGTCAATTGGAAATGCGAGTAATTTTCTGCTGGACCCTACAAAGGGATCTGGGGGCCTGAGAAAAAGGCTGAAATGGATGGGAAAGAGATGAAAAAAAATGAGAAGAGCCTGAAGAATATGCCTGCATGCATTTTTGACTCACATATGGTTTATGGGAATAAGTTTGACTCAGTATTACGCCACTTTTACAGACACACAAGAACAACTACCAAACCTAACCTAAATTGCATTTAACAGGCCAAAAAGGTTAAGAAACAGTTTTTCCTGCATAATCACTTGTGTATAAGGCTAAATAACCCAGTGAAACCCAAAATAATATCCCTTTTAGCATTTGTTCACAAATACTGTTGTGACTTTTTTCGCCTTTTACAATTGGGAGGGCCCTGACTTATACATTTTGTTGGTCCCTCTGTCATACATCATTTTTAGTTCGCTTTTCTCCAGGACTTTACAAGTAGTGTTGAGCCACCCCCATAGTGTTCGAGTTCGGTTTGGTTCGTCGAACACCCGTGTGTTCGCCAAACTGTTCGTCGAACTGTTCGTCGAACACCTTCGAACACCGTTAAAACCAATGGCAGGCAAACAAAAACACATAGAAACACATAGAAAACACCTTCAAAGGTGTCCAAAAGCTGACAAACTGCTAAGAAGACACAACTAACACATGGAAAAGTGAAAAGTACATATAGTCATGCGAAAAGAAAAGAGGTGGAGGAGTAAAAGGAGGGGGAGACACAAATACAGGCATGTCATGCCCTTCTAAAATCCAAAAGTGAGAAGCCGACACGTTCAGTCCGCTCCTGCCTGTGCCACCTCCGTGTCGCCGGGTTTGTGCCAGAGCCGCGGTGAACCCTGACGGCCAGCCCCCCTCTCCCAATACTGGTGCCTGTCCGCTGGTGGGTCGAGCGAGCCCCCCTGTGGTGGAGGCAGCTCTAAGCTTTTTAATTTAAATTGTCTCTCTAATTTGAATGAATACACTTTAAATCCATTTACAAGGATCTATTGGAGGGCAAGTCTCATGCCAGCAGCCGCGTAATTCCAGCTCCAGTAGCGTCCACTAAAGCTGCTGCAGTTAAAAAGCTTTTATAAGGATCGAGCTCGGCTGTCCACCGCAAGGCATCCTACTGCCAGTCCCAGCCCCTATGCCTTGGGGTGCCTCCTGATGCTCTTCACTGAGTATCCCGTGGTCCCGAAGCATTTCCTTTGAAAAAATTAAGTGTCCAAACTACAGGTGGTGTAGCTTGCTTAACAGCCGGGATAATCCGCTGACTAGCAGACACTGCTACTAGGCACAAAGTATTTCCTGGGCTAGATGCAGTTAAAAATTTGTAATTAGATACTCTCGTTGGATGCTGAGAAAGCATTCCATAGAGTCTCCTGGCACGCCATATATGATTCTCTTAAAAAGCTTGGGGTAGGGGTCTAGGGGACCCTTTCATAGCCAAAATCACGGCCCTGTATCACAATACGTCACCTAGGCTGAAGATAAATGGAACTGTAGCTCCCTGAGGGCTCGGTTGCTACAGAGGTATTGCACCTCACCCAGAGGTGTGATATCTCACTCTCAGGTAAGGATGGAGTGTGGATCAGGACCCGACACCTGCATGCATTACACCACATTGCCGTGGGGCATGGCGACCAATATGCCTCTGAGATGGGCACGACAGTCCCTGTCCCTGGCTGGAGTGGGGGTAGGGAACACTGAGGAAGGGGAACCCTGTAGTGCAGGAGCAGGGAGGAAGCAGTTCCTGGGTGCATTGAGAAGGGAGTATAAAAGGTGGGCACCATCTTAGTTCAGTGCAGAGAAGTCTGAGCAGAAGTGGCAGGGAGCAGGGGCTCTGCATGAGCTCTGCTCCGGAGGCGGGCCTAGTAACAGAGGCCCAGGCCTGGAAGAGGGAGAAGGAAGGAAGAGGAGTGGAGAAGGCTCCAGGAACGAGGAATGAAGGGATCCCAGGGGTGCGGACAGGCGAGTCGCTACCGCACGCCCGAATCCACCTGCGTGGAGGGGTCAGGCCAAAGGGGGAGACCGGTCCCCGAAACTAGTGGAGGCAGGAAACGACCCTCAGCTAGAAACCGGAGGCTCTGACATTTTATGTGGCGCAGCCCCTCGCTACACCCACTAGGAAGGCACCACATAGGGTCAGGGAAACTGGTGCCAAGTTTACCAAGAGGAGGCCCGAGGCAGCCGGACAGAAGGGTTGGTAAGAAAGGCCAGACAAAGGACACACAAATGGGGTCCTGTGAAGCGCTCCAAAGTTATCTGGGAGTTGTCTGAGCCCCTCACCTGGTGAGCACAGTACGACGTGGGCAGCCGTTACCTGCAGACGTGGTCTGGATAATAAGAACTGTGAGTAAAGGCCCTGGACTGCATCACTGACTCCGTGTCGTTACTGCTGCTGCCCTGCACCATCACTCCCATCCTCCGCATACACTGCCCTGAGGCTATACTCCCGTGGGGAGTTATGCTACGCTCTGCTGCACCCACAACACCAGCCTCAGCGGTCTGCCCTGCAGCGGCGGTTCACTCTGACCGCAATCCACGGGTGGCGTAGTCGGACATTTAAACATCAAAACCACATAAATAGTTCCGCCACTGGTTTGACCACCCTGAGCCACGGAACCGGGTCGCCGCCACGAAGACTACAACCACCAGCATCCACCAAAAAGGGTCCGGCTCCGGGTGTCCCAAGGCCCAGGGGGTGCATCAGAACATTTTCATCACCTTTCACAATCACCAATGCGACAAGGCAGGGATGTCCTCTGTCCCCTCTCTTATACATCCTAGTGACGGAGCACCTGCTCTCATCAATTCACCATAACCCCAATATTAGGTGGATTGAGGTGGGAGGCACCGAGTACAAGTGCTCTCTATTTGCTGATGATGTCCTAGTATATATCACTCAATCACATATATCCATCCCTGCTGTTATGGCTGAAATAGATCACTTTGTTACATGGTCAAATTTTAAAATCAATGCAGCGAAGTCTGAGGCCCTCAATGTCTCCCTCCCCAAATCCATATAGGATTCCATCCAGTCCAACTTTCCCTTTGCCTGGCCCTCACAGGGTATCAAATACTTAGGAATTCCTATTCATAGAGACCTCTCCCATCTATGTTATCTTAATTTTGGACCCTTTATTGAACAACTCCATACAGACCACGGTTGGCAAGTTAGAACTGTAAGATTCACTACGTGAACCACTGGTGTTTTGTGGAAAAGCACATGTACACTGTGTTCCAAATTATTATGCAAAAAGTGTTTAGGAGTGATAAGGGAAGAATTTGTTTGTTTGTCAGTTAAACTCATTGATGGTGATGTGTGTCAGGGCTCTTTATATCACTGTAAGCAATTGCAGACACCTGTGCTAATTAGTTTGGCAGGTGTGTCCAATGAAAGGCAAGACTACTTAAGAAGGCTGTCTCACATTATTAAGCAGCCTACATTTTCTGCCAAAATGGGAAAGAAAAAGGATGTGTCGGCTGCTGAGAAGCAACAAATTGTGGAGTGTTTAGGTCAAGGCATGACTACAATCAACATTTTGCGATGATCAGGATGAAGTGTCTTGGCAATCAAGAAGTATGTAGCTGATTCACAGTACACACGTGTGCGTGCTGATAAGGGTAAATTGAGGACTCTTTCCTACAGGCAATTACGTCAGGTTAAAAGAGCAGCGGCAAAAAAGCCTTGTCATAGCAGCAGACAAGTTTTTGAAGCTGCTGGTGCCTCCAACGTCCCCCGAACAACAAGATGCAGGGTCCTTCAGAGGTTTGCAGCTGTGCATACGCCATCCTGTCGACCTCCTCTATCCACTTCACACAAGCAGAAACGGCTCCAGTGGGCTAAACATTACATGAAGACTGATTTCAAAACTGTTTCGTTCACAGATGAGTGCCGTGCAGCGCTCGATGGTCCAGATGGATGGAGTGGAGGATGGCTGGTTGATGGACACCCCACGCAAACACGGCTACAGCGCCAACAAGGAGGAGGTGGAGTAATGTTTTGGGCTGGAATCATGGGGAGAGAGATTGTCGGCCCCTTTAGGATCCCTGAAGGCGCTAAAGATGAACTCCATAATGTATGTGGATTTTCTCAAACAGCACTTCCTGCCATGGTTCAAGAAGAAAACCGTGTATTTCACAGCAAGATCATTTTTTTGCATGATAAAGCACCATCTCATGCTGCACATAAAACATCTGCATCTCTGGCTGATATGGGCATAAAAGGGGACAAACTTATGGTGAGACCCCCATGCTCCCCTGACCTCTACCCCATTCAGAACCTCTGGAGCATCATCAAAAGGAGTGTCTATGATGGCGGAAGGCAGTTCACATCTAAGCAACACCTCTGGGAGGGTATTCTGTCCTCATGCAAAACAATTGAAGCAGAAACCATCCAAAACCTGACAAATTCAATGAACGAGAGAGTTCAGAAGCTCCTTTCGAACAAGGGGTCCTATGTGAAAATATAACATCACCTAGAATAAAGTTTTGAGTTGAAAACTGTTTGATTTCAATTTCTAATAACCTGCTAATGCTTATAATTTCAAAAATGACCATTTTTTTGGTCTTTATTAAAATGAAAAGGTTGATCGAAAAGTTTGGGGGATCTAAGAGTGTGGCAACCCAGTAGTCATGATTACTTCGAATTCTGACAATATGAGGGTCATGTTGCAGGTAGTGCAGCAAGAAGGCACTTATGTGTCTTGCGCATCTCGGAGCCCCAAAATTATTTTCCGGGCTAGATGCAGTTAAAAATTATTATTAATTTTAAATGTGGTGGAGCTTAGTATAGATGGCCTAATAGGATCAGTGCTGCACACTGCTACAAAGCCCAAATTATTTTCCAGCCAAGATACAGATAAACATGATTAGTAATTTTAAATCTGGTGGAGCTTATTATAGATGGCCTAATAGAATCAGTGCTGCACACTGCTACAAAGCCCAAATTATTTTCCAGCCAAGATACAGATAAACATGATTAGTAATTTGAAAGCTTAAAACGGTTGGTAGGGTGATTTTAAGCAATCATGAAGCTTTTACTCTCCCCAGGATGACACAGGGGTAGAAAAGTCGTTTCGGATCCATGATTTGTTCATCTTTATGAACGTGAGTCTGTCTACATTATCAGTTGAGAGCCGCGTGCGCTTATCTGTCAGCACACCACCAGCAGCGCTGAACACATGTTCAGACAGAACGCTGGCTGCGGGGCATGACAAGATCTCCAAGGCGTAAGTGGCTAGCTCTGGCCATTTATCCAGATTGGAAGCCCAAAAAGAGCAAGGGTCCAGTGACACAGTCATGGCTTCAATGTTGACTATGTGTCAGACTTCTTGTCTCCTGTGGCCTTGCAAAGGATGGGCTAAAAAAGTGGTGAAATGATTCCGCAAAATTGATGTTACCAGCAGATACTGTGGTTCTGTTACGGTTTGAGTGCTGAACACTTGACGGTCCCACGGTTGGCAAGTTGAAACTGTGAGATTCACTACGTGCACCACTGGTGTTTTGTGGAAAAGCACATGTAAGATTCTGCAAGAGTCTCTGCTGATACTCCTGCATGCGTGCATCCCTTTCTATGGCAGGAATTATTTCGGCAAATTTACTTTTGTACCGGGGATCTAACAGTGTGGCAACCCAGTAGTCAGGATTATTTCTAATTCTCACAATTCGAGGGTCATGTTGCAGGTAGTGCAGCAAGAAGGCACTCATGTGTGTTGCACATCCAGGAGCACCAAGTCCCTGTTGTGTTGGTGGCGAGGTAACAATCATGCTTCCTTCCTCTGTCCTCTCCCCCCAACCTCGCACAACAGAAATGTGATCAAGGTCTCCCTCATCTGATGAGTCTTCCATCAGTTCGTCCTCCACTTCTTCCTGGGCTCCTGCACCTTCCTCACTAGTTTGGCTGCTACCATGCGCCCTGGTAAAACAATCTCCCTCACCCTCACATGCCTGCCGCCTTGGTGCTGCCGACCGTCTGGACCTTGCAGATGTTAGCCCTTCCGCATACAACTCCTCCTCCTCTACTTCCTCCACCTCCTCTTGTGCCACCACCTGACTCCGAATTCTGTTTAACATGTGCTCCAGCATGTAAATCACCGGAATAGTCATGCTGATAATGGCATCGTCAGCACTAAACATCTTCGTCGCCATTTCAAAACTGTGCAGAAGGGTGCATAGGTCCCTGATCTGAGACCACTCTTCCAGCGTGATTTGCCCCACCTCTGGATCTCGTTGGCCCAGGCTATAAGTCAGAATGTATTGCACCAGGGCTTGTCGGTGCTGCCACAGTCGCTGCAACATGTGCAGAGTTGAATTCCACCGGGTAGGCACATCGCATTTTAGCCGGTGAAGTGGCAGGCCCAACGACTTCTGTAGAGATGTAAGTCGCTGAGCTGCGGGATGCGAACGGTGGAAGTGAGCACACAGCGACCGTGCCCTCTGCAGAAGGCGATCTATTCTGGGATAGTGGGCTAAAAATTGCTGGACAACCAGGTTCAACACGTGAGCCATACAAGGCACGTGTGTGACATTGCCCCGGCGAAGGGCCGCACCCAGGTTTGCAGCATTGTCGCACACGGCCTTCCCTGGTTTCAGGTCCAGTGGAGACAACCATTCATGAAATTGGTTCTCCAGAGCTGACCACAACTCCTCAGCTGTGTGACTCACATTTCCCAGACATTTCAAAGTAAAAACCGCCTGATGACGTTGAGCCCTACTGCCAGCATAGTAAGGAGGTGTGCAGGATCCCTTCTGCGCAGTTAGAAAGCTTGTGGCATGACCAGACAGGCTTTGGGTGCAGGTGGAAGACCGAGAGGAGGTTGAGGAGGCAGAAGCAGTGGAGGAACTTTGACATAAAGAGGATTGACGCACAACTCGTGGGGACGGCAAGACTTGGACAGCAGCCCCTTGTCCTGCTGTCACCATAGTTACCCAGTGCCCAGTCAGCGACATGTAACGCCCCTGTCCATGCCTACTCGTCCAAGTGTCTGTGGTGAAATGCACCCTGTCACACACAGAGTTTCTCAAAGAAGCGGTGATGTTGTGTGCGACATGCTGGTGGAGCGCAGGCACACCTTTCTTTGAGAAGTAGTGCCGACTGGGCATCTGGTACTGGGGCAATGAGACGGACATAAGGTCTCGAAAATCCTCTGTGTCCACCAGGCGGAAAGGCAGCATTTCTGTAGCCAAGAGCTTGCAGATGGTGAAATTCAACCTCTTAGCTTTCTCATGGCTAGGAGGAAATGGTCTTTTACTTGTCCACATCTGAGGGACCGAGGGCTGGCTATTGTGCTTAGACGGGGTTGATAAGGGTGTCCCCAGCAAACTGCCGGTCTGTGATGAAGATGCAGGTGGACATGTTAGGTTGCCTTGATCCAAAGGTGGTGCTATCGATGTCGGACAGCGCTCAACACCAGCTGGTGTTACCACCTCCAAAGAAAATGATGACCTGCCAATCACGCTGGCTGTTGCGGGTAAAGAGGTGGCAGGTCTGCGCCCCAAAACAGGTGTGACTGCTGTCCCCCCAGTCACAGAGGATGAAGAGGCCGCGGATGCACAAGATATGGCAGACGGTGGTTGGCCCGGCCGGCTAGGCTGCAATGTAGCACACTGAGCTTCCCACTGCAACTTATGCTTCATGTCCATGTGCCGGTTCATGCATGAAGTACTCAAACTATGTATTTTTTGGCCTCTACTTAGCTTTTGCTGACAAATGTTACAGATAACACGAGTTGGGTCATCTTTATCGATCTGAAAAAATGCCCAGGCTATGCAAGGCTTAGCACCCATGCGACCTGAAGAGCCACCACGACTTGTGGTGAGAGACAGAGTTGTGTTTGAGGATGCAGTTGTTGACGTGCTTCCAGTACTACGTCTCTGTCCAGGAAGGCGCAACCTGACCTCGTCGTCACTAGTATCTTCCTCCACCTCCTCTGCTGACCTCATCTCTTGGCTGACTGTGGGTTGACAGTAAGTGGGATCTCCAACCTCATCATCATCACCCTGTGCGTTATCACACCCGTCGTCCTCAGAGCCAACCTGTTCCTGCCCTGACAAAAAACTAAAGTTGTCGCTCCAATCAGGTATTTGAGTCTCATCATCGTCTTCCTCATTGTCTCCACCAACAGGAGTTACAGTTTGGGAATGAGGGTCTACATTATGGTCAGAACCTTCTGCGTCTGGTCCTGGATCCGACTCATAAAGATTCTGGGCATCAGTGCAGATCATTTCCTTGTCTGGATTCACAGAAGCGCTGGAGTCGACCTCTGATTCCCAGGCTATAGTATGAGTAAACAGCTCTGCAGACTCAACCATCTGTTCTACCTCATACTCAGACGGGCAGCTGGAGATTTGGGAGCTGTGAGGAAGCAAGTGCGATTGGGGTGACACCTTTGAGGACTGGAGTATTTGTGATGTTGAAGTTGATGTGGAGGAGAGCCCACTTAAAGGAGCACTTGATATCCGTTGAAGCACCTGCTGTTTTTGTGCCTCATCTGGAATTTGTAGCAATTGGCGTGGCCGTAAGAAAGGGATCTTATCACATTGTCCGCTAAAAGAAGTAGACATTTTAGTTTGGCTGGAAGATGGTCTTTCTTCTGCAGATGTTACTGTTACTTTAACACCTACCCCACGGACACAACCTTTTTTCCCCTTCCCAACACGCCTATTCCCTTTCCACCAGCAGCAGGCCTTTTTCCACTCATTTTGGTGGTTAACTAATTCACAACTCTGGAGTTGTTTGCACAAAAAAACAATGGATGGGAACCGAGCAGAGCTGAGTGGCCAAACTGTGGTATTAGGCCAAAACTATTGGCTGGGTTACATGGAGAAAAAAATTATATTCGATTTGCAACCTGATGGAGGTCAGTATAGATGGACTAATAGAACAAGTCCCACACACAGCTAGAAGCCCAAATATTTTTTCAGAGGTAGATGCAGAAAAAAAATATATTCAGTTTGCAACCTGATGGAGGTCAGTATAGATGGACTAATAGAGAAAGTCCCACACACTGCTAGAAGGCCAAATATTTTTTCAGAGCTAGATGCAGACAAAAAATTATTTTGAATTTGCAACCTGATGGAGGTCAGTATAGGTGGACTAATAGAACAAGTCCCACACACTGCTAGAAGGCCAAATTTTTTTTCAGAGCTGGATGCAGATAAAAATTATTTTTAATTTGCAACCTGATGGAGGTCAGTATAGATGGACTAATAGAGAAAGTCCCACACACTGCTAGAAGGCCAAATATTTTTTCAGAGCTAGATGCAGATAAAAATTATTTTTAATTTGCAACCTGATGGAGGTCAGTATAGATGGACTAATAGAGAAAGTCCCACACACTGCTAGAAGGCCAAATATTTTTTCAGAGCTAGATGCAGAAAAAAATTATATTCAGTTTGCAACCTGATGGAGGTCAGTATAGATGGACTAATAGAACAAGTCCCACACACAGCTAGAAGCCCAAATATTTTTTCAGAGGTAGATGCAGATAAAAATTATTTTTAATTTGCAACCTGATGGAGGTCAGTATTAGAGATGAGCGGTGTTCGACTTGAACTGTTCGCCAATCTCAAATTCGAGCTGTTTTGGGCGGTGTTCGAGTTGTTCGACGAACCCGAACGATTTGCAAAAAATTCGGCTGTTCGAGGTTATGTTCGATAACTGTTCGTGCACCAAAAGCGTGTCCTGCATGTCTGGCGCTATTTAGAGCACCAATCATGCAGGGATTGTCTGCCACTCACTGTAATGCCACAGCCATGGTGGTTGTGGCATTACAGTGATTGCCCAAATCGATGGGAACAGTGCCAACAGTGAAACATGAAAAGCCGGCAATTCAGCAGCGGCATACACCGGTACCCGACAATTTAGAACCGAAAGAATAGAGCTTCACACATAGATTAGATAGATATAAACATGTCAGCCACATATATACGAAGTACAGTGAAAGTGCTGCTTACTGTACTTGTCATTTAGCGTAAAGGATTTATCAAAAAAAATAATAGTGTTTTCATGCACCGTCTCTTTAAAAAAGCCGGCCGGCAATTCAGCAGCGGTACCCGACAATTTAGAATAGAAGGAATAGAGAATCACACATAGATTAGATAGATAGAAACATGTCAGTCACATATATAAGAAGTGCAGTGACAGTGTTGATTACTGTACTTGTCATTTAGTGTAAAGGATTTATTTAAAAAAATAATAGTGTTTTCATGCACTGTCTCTTTAAAAAAGCCGGCCGGCAATTCAGCAGCGGTACCCGACAATTTATAACAGACAGAATAGAGCATCATACATAGATTAGATAGATAGAAACATGTCAGCCACATATATACAAAGTACAGTGACAGTGTTGCTTACTGTTCTTGTTATTTAGCGTAAAGGATTTATCAAAAAAAATAATAGTGTTTTCATGCACCGTCTCTTTAAAAAAGCCGGCCGGCAATTCAGCAGCGGTACCCGACAATTTATAACAGACAGAATAGAGCTTCACACATAGATTAGATAGATAGAAACATGTCAGTCACATATATATGAAGTACAGTGATAGTGTTGGTTACTGTACTTGTCATTTAGTATTAAAATAAAGGATTTATTATTAAAAAAATTGGCGTGGGGTTCCCCTTAATTTTAGGCTCTAGCGGAGGTTAAGCAGACGGCTGGGGCAGATGTTTGAAGCCTGGGAAGGGGGTAATACCCACGGAGCTTCCCAGGCTACTAATATCAGCCCCCAGCTGAATACATAGCCTTTACTAGCTATTAAAATGGGGGACCCCCCAAAAGAAATGACGTGGGGTCCCCCCTAATTTAATAGCTAGCAAAGGCTAGGCAGACAGCTGGGGGCTGATATTAATAGCCCAGGAAGGGAGCCATGAATATTGGCCCCCTCCCAGGCTAGAAACATCAGCCGTCAGCCGCCCCAGAAATGGCGCATTCATAGGATGCGCCAATTCTGGCACTTAGCCTCGCTCTTCCACGCTGCCCTGGTGCGGTGGCAGTGGGGTAATAGGGTTGGGGTTGATGTCAGCTTATAATGCCAGCTGACATCAAGCCCAGGTTAGTAATGGAGAGGCGTCTATAAGACACCCCCATTACTAACCCCATAGTCAAAGTTAAAAAAAACACAAACACCCAGAATAAAGTCCTTTAATTGAAATAAAGACACAATCCTTTATTGTTCTAAATTAAACCATACTTACCGTCACGCCCATTCCAGCTGAAGCCAACGATCTCCTGCAATAAAAGAAAAATAATAAAGCAACCTCATCCTTACCTTTCCATGGTTCCCACGACAGCTTCAGCTCTGCTACATCGAGATGACAGGCTGGACCGCAGCAGAACGCTGCCATCCAGCCTCTCATCCCGCAGACACTGAGAAGCGCAGGCTTGCTTGCGCTGCTCAGCGTCTCTCTGTGACGACATCCAGATGAGCCGAGTTCATGCACTCGGCTCACCTCATGCACGTCACTGACAGCGTGGGAAAATTCTCAAGCTGAAGCGGTGAGTGCAGGAGAATTCTCCCACGCTGTCAGTGACGTGCAGGAGGTGAGCTGAGTTCATTGGACATGAGCTCACCTTATGCACGTCACTGACAGCGTGGGAGAATTCTCCTGCACTCAGCGCTTCAGCGTGAGAATTCTCCCGCTGAAGCGCTGAGTGCAGGAGAATTTTCCCACGCTGTCAGTGACGTGCATGAGGTGAGCCGAGTTCATTGGACATTAACTCGGCTCATCTGGATGCCCTCACAGAGAGACACTGTGGAGCGCAAGCAAGCCTGCGCTTCTCAGTGTCTGCGGGATGACAGGCTGGATGGCAGCGTTCTGCTGCGGTCCAGCCTGTCATCTCGATGTAGCAGAGCTGAAGCTGTCATGGGAACCATGGAAAGGTAAGGATGATGTTGCTTTATTATTTTTCTTTTATTTCAGGAGATCGTTGGCTTCAGCTGGAATGGGCGTGATGGTAAGTATGGTTTAATTTAGAACAATAAAGAATTGTGTGTTTATTTCAATTAAAGGACTTTTTTCTGGGTGTTGTTTTTTTTTAAATACTTTACTAGAAATTCATGGTGGTCATGTCTAATATTGGCGTGACCCCATGAATTTCGGGCTTAGGGCCAGCTGATAATGCCAAGCTGGCCCTAACCCCTTTATTACCCAGTGAGCCACCGCATCAGGGCCCTGGATGAGTTGGGTACAGCGCCAGAAGATGGCGCTTCTATGAACGCGCCATTTTCCGGGGTGGCTGCGGACTGCAATTTGCAGCGGGGGTGGCCCAGAAAGCTTGGGCCTCCCTGCGCTGCGGATTCCAGCCCCCAGCTGCCTAGTTGTACCTGGCTGGACACAAAAACAGGGCGAAGCCCCACGTCAATTTTCTTTAAATTATTTCATGAAATAATTAAGAAAAAAAGGGCTTCCCTATATTGTTGTGTCCGGCCAGGTACAAATAGGCAGCTGGTGGTTGGGGGCAGCCCGTTCCTGCCTGCTGTACCTGGCTGGACACAAATATAGTGCGAAGCCCCACGTCAATTTTTTTTAAATTATTTCATAAATTTCCTGAAATAATTTAAAAAAATTGAAGTGGGGCTTCGCACTATATTTGTGTCCAGCCAGGTACATCAGGCAGGAACGGGCTGCCCCCATCCACCAGCTGCCTATTTGTACCTGGCCGGACACAACAATATAGGGAAGCCATTTTTTTCTTAATTATTTCATGAATTTCATGAAATAATTAAAAAAAATTGAAGTGGGGCTTCGCACTATATTTGTGTCCAGCCAGGTACAGCAGGCAGGAACGGGCTGCCCCCATCCACCAGCTGCCTATTTGTACCTGGCCGGACACAACAATATAGGGAAGCCCTTTTTTTCTTAATTATTTCATGAATTTCATGAAATAATTAAAAAAAATTGAAGTGGGGCTTCGCACTATATTTGTGTCCAGCCAGGTACAGCAGGCAGGAACGGGCTGCCCCCAACCACCAGCTGCCTATTTGTACCTGGCCGGACACAACAATATAGGGAAGGCCTTTTTTTCTTAATTATTTCATGAATTTCATGAAATAATTAAAAAAAAAGTACGTGGGGCTTCGCCCTATTTTTGTGTCCAGCCAGGTACAACTAGGCAGCTGGGGGCTGGAATCTGCAGCGCAGGGAGGCCCAAGCTTTCTGGGCCCCCCCCCGCTACAAATTGCAGTCCGCAGCCACCCCGGAAAATGGCGCGTTCATAGAAGCGCCATCTTCTGGCGCTGTACCCAACTCATCCAGGGCCCTGGTGCGGTGGCTCACTGGGTAATAAAGGGGTTAGGGCCAGCTTGGTATTATCAGCTGGCCCCAAGCCCAAAATTCATGGGGTCACGCCAGTATTAGACATGACCGCCATGAATTTCTAGTAAAGTATTTAAAAAAAACACAACACCCAGAATAAAGTCCTTTAATTGAAATAAAGACACAATTCTTTATTGTTCTAAATTAAACCATACTTACCATCACACCCATTCCAGCTGAAGCCAACGATCTCCTGCAATAAAAGAAAAATAATAAACCAACCTCATCCTTACCTTTCCATGGTTCCCACGACAGCTTCAGCTCTGCTACATCGAGATGACTGGCTGGACCGCAGCAGAACGCTGCCATCCAGTCTGTCATCCCGCAGACACTGAGAAGCGCAGGCATGCTTGCGCTCCTCACTGTCTCGCTGTGACGGCATCCAGATGAGCCGAGGTCATGTCCAATGAACTCGGCTCACCTCATGCACGTCACTGACAGCGTGGGAAAATTCTCACGCTGAAGTGCTGAGTGCAGGAGAATTCTCCCACGCTGTCAGTGATGTGCATGAGGTGAGCTCATGTCCAATGAACTCAGCTCACCTCCTGCACGTCACTGACAGCGTGGGAAAATTCTCCTGCAATCAGCGCTTCAGCGTGAGAATTTTCCCACGCTGTCAGTAGCGTGCATGAGGTGAGCCGAGTTCATTGGACATGAACTCGGCTCATCTGGATGTCGTCACAGAGAGACGCTGAGCAGCGCAAGCAAGCCTGCGCTTCTCAGTGTCTGCGGGATGACAGGCTGGATGGCAGCGTTCTGCTGCGGTCCAGCCTGTCATCTCGATGTAGCAGAGCTGAAGCTGTCGTGGGAACCATGGAAAGGTAAGGATGAGGTTGCTTTATTATTTTTCTTTTATTGCAGGAGATCGTTGGCTTCAGCTGGAATGGGCGTGATGGTAAGTATGGTTTAATTTAGAACAATAAAGGATTGTGTCTTTATTTCAATTAAAGGACTTTATTCTGGGTGTTTGTGTTTTTTTTAACTTTGACTATGGGGTTAGTAATGGGGGTGTCTTATAGACGCCTCTCCATTACTAACCTGGGCTTGATGTCAGCTGGCATTATAAGCTGACATCAACCCCAACCCTATTACCCCCTGCCACCGCACCAGGGCAGCGTGGAAGAGCGAGGCTAAGTGCCAGAATTGGCGCATCCTATGAATGCGCCATTTCTGGGGCGGCTGACGGCTGGTGTTTCTAGCCTGGGAGGGGGCCAATATTCATGGCTCCCTTCCTGGGCTATTAATATCAGCCCCCAGCTGTCTGCCTAGCCTTTGCTAGCTATTAAATTAGGGGGGACCCAACGTCATTTTTTTTGGGGGGTCCCCCATTTTAATAGCTAGTAAAGGCTATGTATTCAGCTGGGGGCTGATATTAGTAGCCTGGGAAGCTCCGTGGGTATTACCCCCTTCCCAGGCTTCAAACATCTGCCCCAGCCGTCTGCTTAACCTCCGCTAGAGCCTAAAATTAAGGGGAACCCCACGCCAATTTTTTTAATAATAAATCCTTTATTTTAATACTAAATGATAAGTACAGTAACCAACACTATCACTGTACTTCATATATATGTGACTGACATGTTTCTATCTATCTAATCTATGTGTGATGCTCTATCTTTCTGTTCTAAATTGTCGGGTACCGCTGCTGAATTGCCGGCCGGCTTTTTTAAAGAGACAGTGCATGAAAACACTATTATTTTTTTAAATAAATCCTTTACACTAAATGACAAGTACAGTAAGCAACACTATCACTGTACTTATTATATATGTGACTGACATGTTTCTATCTATCTAATCTATGTGTGAAGCTCTATTCTTTCTGTTCTAAATTGTCGGGTACAGATGCTGAATTGCCGGCCGGCTTTTTTAAAGAGACGGTGCATGAAAACACTAATATTTTTTTTAATAAATCCTTTACACTAAATGACAAGTGCAGTAACCAACACTGTCACTGTTCTTCTTATATGTGTGACTGACATGTTTCTATCTATCTAATCTATGTGTGATGCTCTATTCCTTCTTGTCTAAATTGTCGGGTACCGGTGTATGCCGCTGCTGAATTTGCCGGCCGGCTTTTTTAAAGAGAGTGTCTTCTGAGCAGTTTGTCAGCTTTTGGACACCTTTGCAGGTGTTTTCTATGTGTTTCTATGTGTTTTTGTTTGCCTGCCATTGGTTTTAACGGTGTTCGACGGTGTTCTAAGGTGTTCGACGAACAGTTCGACGAACAGTTCCTCGAACATCCCGGTGTTCGACGAACCGAACCGAACCCGAACACTACGGGGGTGGCTCAACACTAGTCAGTATAGATGGACTAATAGAGAAAGTCCCACACACTGCTAGAAGGCCAAATATATTTTCAGAGCTAGATGCAGATAAAAATAATTTTTAATTTGCAACCTGATGGAGGTCAGTATAGATGGACTAATAGAGAAAGTCCCACACACTACTAGAAGGCCAAATATTTTTTCAGAGCTAGATGCAGAAAAAAATTATATTCAGTTTGCAACCTGATGGAGGTCAGTATAGATAGACTAATAGAACAAGTCCCACACACAGCTAGAAGCCCAAATATTTTTTCAGAGGTAGATGCAGATAAAAATTATTTTTAATTTGCAACCTGATGGAGGTCAGTATAGATGGACTAATAGAGAAAGTCCCACACACTGCTAGAAGGCCAAATATTTTTTCAGAGGTAGATGCAGACAAAAAATTATTTTGAATTTGCAACCTGATGGAGGTCAGTATAGGTGGACTAATAGAACAAGTCCCACACACTGCTAGAAGGCCAAATTTTTTTTCAGAGCTAGATGCAGAAAAAAATTATATTCAGTTTGCAACCTGATGGAGGTCAGTATAGATGGACTAATAGAACAAGTCCCACACACAGCTAGAAGCCCAAATATTTTTTCAGAGGTAGATGCAGAAAAAAATTATATTCAGTTTGTAACCTGATGGAGGTCTGTATAGATGGATTAATAGAACAAGTCCCACACACAGCTACAAGCCCAATATTTTTTCAGAGGTAGATGCAGATAAAAATTATTTTTAATTTGCAACCTGATGGAGGTCAGTATAGATGGACTAATAGAGAAAGTCCCACACACTGCTAGAAGGCCAAATATTTTTTCAGAGCTGGATGCAGATAAAAATTATTTTTAATTTGCAACCTGATGGAGGTCAGTATAGATGGACTAATAGAGAAAGTCCCACACACTGCTAGAAGGCCAAATATTTTTTCAGAGCTAGATGCAGATAAAAATTATTTTTAATTTGCAACCTGATGGAGGTCAGTATAGATGGACTAATAGAGAAAGTCCCACACACTGCTAGAAGGCCAACTATTTTTTCAGAGCTAGATGCAGAAAAAAATTATATTCAGTTTGCAACCTGATGGAGGTCAGTATAGATGGACTAATAGAACAAGTCCCACACACAGCTAGAAGCCCAAATATTTTTTCAGAGGTAGATGCAGATAAAAATTATTTTTAATTTGCAACCTGATGGAGGTCAGTATAGATGGACTAATAGAGAAAGTCCCACACACTGCTAGAAGGCCAAATATATTTTCAGAGCTAGATGCAGATAAAAATTATTTTTAATTTGCAACCTGATGGAGGTCAGTATAGATGGACTAATAGAGAAAGTCCCACACACTACTAGAAGGCCAAATATTTTTTCAGAGCTAGATGCAGAAAAAAATTATATTCAGTTTGCAACCTGATGGAGGTCAGTATAGATAGACTAATAGAACAAGTCCCACACACAGCTAGAAGCCCAAATATTTTTTCAGAGGTAGATGCAGATAAAAATTATTTTTAATTTGCAACCTGATGGAGGTCAGTATAGATGGACTAATAGAGAAAGTCCCTCACACTGCTAGAAGGCCAAATATTTTTTCAGAGCTAGATGCAGATAAAAATTATTTTTAATTTGCAACCTGATGGAGGTCAGTATAGATGGACTAATAGAGAAAGTCCCACACACTGCTAGAAGGCCAACTATTTTTTCAGAGCTAGATGCAGAAAAAAATTGTATTCAGTTTGCAACCTGATGGAGGTCTGTATAGATGGATTAATAGAACAAGTCCCACACACAGCTAGAAGCCCAATATTTTTTCAGAGGTAGATGCAGAAAAAAATATATTCAGTTTGCAACCTGATGGAGGTCTGTATAGATGGATTAATAGAACAAGTCCCACACACAGCTAGAAGTCCAATATTTTTTCAGAGGTAGATGCAGAAAAAAAATATATTCAGTTTGCAACCTGATGGAGGTCAGTATAGATGGACTAATAGAGAAAGTCCCACACACTGCTAGAAGGCCAAATATTTTTTCAGAGCTAGATGCAGAAAAAAATTATATTCAGTTTGCAACCTGATGGAGGTCAGTATAGATGGACTAATAGAACAAATCCCACACACAGCTAGAAGCCCAAATATTTTTTCAGAGGTAGATGCAGATAAAAATTATTTTTAATTTGCAACCTGATGGAGGTCAGTATAGATGGACTAATAGAGAAAGTCCCACACACTGCTAGAAGGCCAAATATTTTTTCAGATCTACATGCAGATAAAAATTATTTTTAATTTGCAACCTGATGGAGGTCAGTATAGATGGACTAATAGAGAAAGTTCCACACACTGCTAGAAGGCCAAATATTTTTTCAGAGCTAGATGCAGAAAAAAATTATATTCAGTTTGCAACCTGATGGAGGTCAGTATAGATGGACTAATAGAACAAGTCCCACACACTGCTAGAAGCCCAAATATTTTTTCAGAGCTAGATGCAGAAAAAAATTATATTCAATTTGCAACCTGATGGAGGTCAGTATAGATGGACTAATAGAATGATGCTATGCCCAAAAGATTTTACTTCACTAGGTTCAGTAAAAAAATTGGTATTCTATACACAGGTGGTATATCTTGCAACACAGATAGGCTACTCCACTGACTAACACACTCTGCAATAGGCCAAAAAGGATTAGCTTTGCTAGATTCAGCCAAATGCTGTGAAAAAAAACTTGCACAGCACTGGCACAGACCTGCCTGGAAAAACTGATAGGAACTAATGTAACCTAGTCCTGAAAAGGACTGCAATTACAATTAGTCTATACTCCCACAATCTATCTATTTAAGAGCACAGACCTGCCTGATAAAAGTCGTAGGAAATGCTGTAACCTAGTCCTTAAAAGGACTGCAATCACAACTATTCCCTACTCCCAAGCTATCTGTAGATTTGTGCGAAAATTGTCTTGAAATTAACAAGGTATAGCGCACACAGCAAGAGTGGTGCCGTCTAACACGCAGCTGCAGCAGTGAGAAAATGGTGGCGACGGGGAACATGGCTTGGTCTTATTGGGCAAGGACATGTGACATACACTGCCAATGACACATGCCCTTGCTTGTGTGAAAAACAGCAGTTCGCTCCGTGTGTGCGCTGCTGATAGGCTGACAGACTGCACCTCCCCACTGCAAATGCGGGAAAGAGAATAAAAAATGGAGATCTTCATTATTCCTGCAGAGATCCATCCCCTGCCCCTCCCCCCACCCCGCTGTACACTCAAATTGCGTATTAACATTAATTTTCATCATTACTGAGAAAAAATCCAGTTATGATTTTGGTGCACGAACAGTTATCGAACATAACCTCGAACAGCCGAATTTTTCTCAAATCGTTCGTGTTCGCCGAACGGCTCGAACACCGCCCAAAACAGCTCGAATTTGAGATTGGCGAACAGTTCGAGTAGAACAACGCTCATCTCTATTTACAAGCACAGCTAGAATCAGGCCAATTTTCACAATTCTGACCACTGTCACTTTATGAGGTAATTACTCTGGAACGCTTCAACGGATCCCCCTGATTCTGAGAAAGTTTTTTCATGACATATTGTACTTCATGATAGTGGTAAAATTTGTTCGATATGACTTGCGTTTATTTGTGAAAAAATCAGAAATTTTGCAAAAATTTTGAAAATTTTCCAATTTTCAAAATTTTAATTTTTATGCCCTTACATCAAAGAGATATGTCTCACAAAATAGTTAATAAATAACATTTCCCACGTGTCTACTTTACATCAGCACAATTTTGGAACAACATTTTTTTTAGTAGGGAGCTATAAGGGTTAAAAGTTGACCAGCGATTTCTCATTTTAACAACAAAATTTACAAAACCATTTTTTTAGAGACCACATCATATTTGACGTGACTTTGAGGGGCCTTTATGACAGAAATACCCAAAAGTGACAGCATTCTAATAACTGCACCCCTCAAGGTGCTCAAAACCACATTCAAGAAGTTTATTAACCCTTCAGGTGCTTTACAGGAATTTTTGGAATGTGGAAGAAAAAAATGAACATTTAACTTTTTTCACAAAAATGTTACTTTCGACCCAAATTTTTTTATTTTCGCAGGGGTAACAGGAAAAAATGGACCCAAAAATTTGTTATGCAATTTTCCCTGAGCACACAGATACCCCATATGTGAGGAAAAAGCACTGTTTGGGCGCACGGCAGAGTTTGGAAGGGAAGGAGCGCCATTTTACTTTTTGAATGAAAAATTTGCTTGAATAATTAGCGGACACCATGTTGCATTTGGCGAGCCCCTGATGTGCCTAAACAGTGGAAACCCCCTGCAAATGACATCATTTTGGAAACTAGACCCCTTAGGGAACTTATCTAGATGTGTGGTGTGCACCTTGAACCCCCAGGTGCTTCACAGAAGTTTATAAAATTGAGCCGTAAAAATAAAATTTTCACATTTTTCCAACAAAAATGTTTTTCAGCCCCCAATTTTGCATTTTCATAAGGGTAACAGGAGAAATTGCACCATGCAATTTGTTGAGCAATTTCTCCTGAGTAAGCCGATACCCCATATGTTGGGGAAAACCACTGTTTAGGCGCACGGCAGGGTTCGGAAGGGAAGGAGCGCCATTTGACTTTTTGAATGTAAAATTTGCTTGAATAATTAGCGGACGCCATGTTGCGTTTGGCGAGCCCCTGATGTGCCTAAACAGTGGAAACCCCCCACAAGTGACACCATTTTGGAAACTAGACCCCTTAGGGAACTTATCTTGATGTGTGGTGTGCACCTTGAACCCCCAGGTGCTTCACAGAAGTTTATAACATTGAGCCGTAAAAATAAAATTTTCACATTTTTCCAACAAAAATGTTTTTCAGCCCCAAATTTTGCATTTTCATAAGGGTAACAGGAGAAATTGCACCATGCTATTTGTTGTGCAATTTCTCCTGAGTAAGCCGATACTCCATATGTGGGGGAAAACCACTGTTTGGACGCACGGCAGAGTCCGGAAGGGTAGGAGCACCATTTAACTTTTTGAATGTAATATTTGCTTGAATAATTAGCGAATGTGCCCCAAATGTGCCTAAACAGTGGAAACCCCCCACAAGTGACACCATTTTGGAAACTAGACCCCTTAGGGAACGTATCTAGATGTGTGGTGAGCACCCTGAACCCCCAGGTGCTTCACAGAAGTTTATAACATTGAACCTTAAAAATAACATTTTCACATTTTTTCAACAAAATTGTTTTTCAGCCCCCAATTTTGCATTTTCACAAGGGTAACAGGTTGCGTTTGGGGAGTCCCTGATGTGCCTAAATAGTGGAAACCACCCCACCCTCCCCCCAGTGACTCCATTTTGGAAGCTACACACCTCCAGGATTTTATCAAGGGGTATAGTGAACATTTTGAACCCAGAGGTACGACACAGAATTTGATAACATTAGGTCATCATATTGAATAAGTTGTCAAGTTTGCATCAGGTACTAGGGTATGCACCAAGTATGGCGGGTGCTCAAGTGACATGCTCGAGTCAATGCCCCGCATGTTTTTTTTATTAGACACCCAAAAAAAAAAGATGTGGGGATCGCTCGTGCATGGCAGGCAATCCCCGCAAGGTTTTTTTTGGCTGTATAGCAGCTGCAAAACATTTGGGGAGGAGACTCGAGCATGTCACTCGAGCACCCGCCATAGTCGGTGTATACCCAAGCACCCGATGCAAACTCAAGTAGCGAGTACTTGCGCTCACTACTCGCCATATCATCGTCATTTTTTTTTCTTTACTTCTGAAAAAATCGCAACCCCAACCCGAACCTTAGCCCAACCCTAACCCTAGCCTAACCTTAACCTTAGCCTAACCCTAACCTTAGCCTAACCCTAGCCCAACACTAACCCTACCCTAACCCTAGCCCAACACTAACCCTACCCTAACCCTAGCCCAACCCTAACCCCAACCCTAGCCCAACCCTAACCCCAACCGTAGCCCAACCCTAACCCCAACCCTAACCCCAAGCCTAGCCCAACCCTAACCCTAGCCCAACGTTAACCCAAACCCTAGCACAAACCTAGCCCAACCCTAACCCTAAAGTTTATTTTTTACGCCGTTCCTCATGTGGTATAAGTGATTAGACGACGTTATTCTTTGGGTCGGTGCAATTACAGCGATGCCAGATTCATATTGGGTTTTTATGAATGACAGCTGTCACACACTAAAAGACGCATATTTTTGCAAAGACTTGTTTTTGCATCGCCATATTTTGAGAGCTATAATTTTTCCATATTTCGGCCGACAGAGTCATGTGACAGCTTGTTTTTTGTGGGACAAGTTTACGTTTTTATTGGCATCATTTTCGGGCAAATTAGATTTTTTGATCTCTTTCTATTCCTATTTTTGGAAGGCAGAATAAACAAAAGCCAACAATTCAGGAATTGTTTTTTTTGTTTTTTTTTATGGCGTTCAGTGTGTGGTAAAATTGATAAGGTAGCTTTATTCTTTGGGTCAGTTTGTTTACAGCGGTACCGCATTTTTTTTTTTTATATATTTTGGCGCTTACACAATAAAACTTTTTTATAGAAAAAAGAATTGTTTTTGCATCGCTATAACTTTTTTATTTTTCTGTTTTTGGAGCTGTATTGCAGCTTGTTTTTTGTGGGACAAGATGATGTTTTTAGCGGTACCATTTTTATTTACATTCGTCTTTTTGATCGTGTTTTATTCCATTTTTTGTTTGGCGGTAAGGTGATAAAACATCGTTTTATGTTTGTTTGTTTTTTTGTTTTTTTTACCGTGTTCACTAAAGGGGTTAACTAGAGGGACAGTTTTATAGGTCAGGTCGTTCCGGACACGGCAATACCAAATATGTGTACTTTTATTGTTTGTTTGTTTTTTTTCATAAGATTATTTATTTATGGGTATAATATATATATATTTTTATTATTATTTTTTTCATCTTTTAAAAAATATTTTTACAATTTTTTTTTATTTTTTTTTCACTTTCTGACATTTTTATTACTTGTTCACATTGTCCCCCTATGAGACTTTCACTTTTTGCAGCCTGATCGCCTGCATGGCATAGAGAGCAGCAGCTCCCTATGCCATGCAGCCTATCAGCGCTGCACAGGGAGAAGTTACTTTGGTCGTGCACTGCGCATGACCAAAGCAACTTCCTGCATCCTGGTGACCCGGATGTTGTCATGATGACGTCAGGTCACCATGGCAACATCCGGGACCGGATTCAGACGCCGCTGTACGACGGCAGAAAAGGTAAGTATAGCGCTTACCTCCTCTTGCCACCGGAATGCTGTGATCGATTTTGATCGCAGCATTTTGGGGGTTAATGCGCCGGGAGCGGTGCGGGATAGCTCCCTGCACATAGCACCGGGTGTCAGCTGTGCCAATCAGCTGACACCCAGCGGTGATCTCGCCCGCACCGCTTGTGTGCGGGTGAAATCGCCAGGGCGTATTAATACGTATCAGGCCCATAAGGCCCAGGGCACAGATACGTACTAATACGCCCTGGGTCAGAAAGCGGTTAATAACACAAAAGCACTGACATACTTTTCATGTTTTATTTTTTTATTGAAAATTGTCTAAAAATTATCTCTCTTAGTTATTTGTGATCAAGCAGACCATTTTGTGAAGAATATTTATGAAGAAATTGATGTAGATAAAAGATAATTTATTTATAATCCACAGTAAACATACTGTATATGATGGTGCTGTCTCAGTTTAGATCTTCATCAGTTATACGGATAGCCATAGAAGAATATAGGACTCAATGCTGAAACTATACAAGATACAATGCATCTGGAAAGTGGGAATGCCACTAAAGGTATTGCACCTATAGAATTTACCTTTTGTGGTATTCCCACCTTCTAGACACACTGTATCCTGTATAGTTTCAGCATTTAGTCCTATATTCTTCTATGGCCACTTTTTCTGGGGTCACTTACATTATTCTGTATGGTTTTGACACATAGGACCATACCATAGGCACATTGCTTCTTTAGCACATTAGCACTTTATATGCGTATTTTGCACATTGGGTCAATCAGTAGGTACATATACATTTATTGTATATTTACATTATGACCATGCACTATAATATACTGTATGTTCATTTGACACTTTTGTATCTTTCTTTTGTGACTTTTCGTGCTATTTTTCAGTGTCATGTTGCACTTCTACTCTTTCTGGGCAATCAGTATTGCACTATGTAATTACCACACACACTTCTTTGCTACACAGGAAATTACCCAATTGGGGTACCTTTGGTTACCCACATATATAATTTATGATTTAGAGTTCATATTTGGTACATGTGCAGCTATTTTGTATTCTTTACCTTTTAGTTTTATTTTTTACTATTTATTTTTTACTTTTTATTTCGTACTATTTTTAATTTTTAATAAGTTTATCTTAGTATGGGGGCTTAGAAGATGGATTGGAGTTGATGGGCATACTCGATGCGCTTGATCAGGTCAGTGTGCATGCCCCGCCTGTGGTCCGGTTGGTTGCTATCCTGGTATCTTTCTGTGACCGGTCGCTCTGATGTTTATCTGACGCCATCGGTCACTTGATGCAGCGGTCTCTACCTCCGGTCCCTCCTGGCGGCGCATGCGCCATCCATCCCTGATCTAGCGGCATCGGCAAGGTTTCCACGATAGTAACTACACACGCACATTGATTATTCTAATTCACCATGTAGTTGCGTAGATATCATGGACACACCCCTTCTGCCTGTCTGGAACGCATTGTTCCAGTGAATGAACCGCAGATGCCCGGAGTTGTGATGACCCGGATGTAGCACCATGATCCTCCCCTTTCTCGTGTCATACTATCTACCACACCGCCCTTTTTAAACCACTCGCACTTTATGGACGCTAGCCACTGAAAAAGGACGGAGGTCCAAAACGCGCATCAGGGTGTATGCTAGACAGTAGGCGATTATTACACAGGTATGTTATCGTACATCTAGAGACATGATGTGGTAGCAATTTCTCCCCCTTTTCCCTCCCCCACCATAGGTACAGTACAGTCCAAAAGTTTGGACACACCTTCTCCTTTAAAGATTTTTCTGTATTTTCATGACTATGAAAATTGTACATTTGAATAAATTTAAAGCTCATCAAGAGAATGCCAAGAGTGTGCAAAGCAGTCATCAAAGCAAAAGGTGGCTACTTTGAAGAACCTAGAATATAAGACATATTTTCAGTTATTTTATACTTTTTTGTTAAATATATAATTCCACATGTATTAATTCATAGTTTTGATGCCTTCAGTGTGAATGTACAATTTTCATAGTCAAGAAAATACAGAAAAATCTTTAAATGAGAAGGTGTGTCCAAACTTTTGGTCTGTACAGTATGTGTAGTTTTTTCTCACTTGTACTATAGAGTACACTTTTAAGGATAATTATTAAAAGTTAATTTTTATTGGGTATTTTTTCTGTCTATGGTTCTCTGGTAAATATATATACCCTATTACCAATTTAGTTTGGTGAATATTTTTCTGGTTTTTCTTGTATTTAGTTGGACACTTTCAAAGTTTGCCCAATTTTTCACACCGACTGACCTTCATTTCTTAAAGTAATAATGGCCACTCATTTTTCTTTACTTAGCTGCTTTTTTCTTGCCATAATACAAATTCTAACAGTCTATTCAGTAGGACTATCAGCTGTGTATCCACCAGACTTCTGCACAACACAATTGATGGTCCCAACCCCATTTATAAGGCAAGAAATCCCACATATTAAACCTGACAGGGCACAACTGTGAAGTGAAAACCATGAAAATACAAAAAAATCTTTAAATGAGAAGGTGTGTCCAAACTAGACACTTATGCAGAGTGTTAATATCTATCCCCCAACAATGTGCTTAGCGCTAACCAAGGTCTTTCTTCTCCTTAAGTATTGATATACGGGGTCTAAGTTGGTCAAATGTAGTACATCTACTTTCATCAATATGAACCATATATTCTACTCACGTATTGATGGACTAGCGGATGGGTTGTAGGACGTTTCATGACAGGGTAGATTGTCATATTTTAGTTTGTACTCCTGTGTAATCACATCATACAACAATAATAATTCTAGTGTTGAGTGCATGACTCGTGCTGCGCACGTACTTTTCTTCTTGTATGTAGTACCCTTTTTACCTAATGTTTAATAAAGGTATTTTAACTAATATCATTTTCAGTTACTTTTTGTCGCTATATACTGTCCTATGGACCGCATGTTCAGGTTGTTCTCCTTTTTGTATGCATTGTTACCAAATGGTCTGCCATTCTATGTTCCTTGCGCTGACTTCCATATATTGGATTTCATGCCAGAGACTGAATTCCAATACATATCAATATTTGTATAGTTCTCCAGTGGTCTCACTTTTTAATTCTTCTATAGCTATCCCAATATATGAAGAAGGTCTAAACTGAGACAGAAATGTCATATATGTTCTCTGTGCATTGCAAATAAATTATCTTTTTTCTACATCGAGTGTCATTTTCTCCATATTATACATTATACTATGTATTGGGCTCCTACTTGTGCACCTGCTGTCAGGAGTGCTGTGCTCTACTACTACATTTTCTGAAGAACACTGACTCTGACAATGTTGCTGTTAAAAATAAAATCATCTTGCTGTGATTGAGATAAGTGAATTGCCATTTAGTCCATAATGCCCTCCACTTCCTCCCCAGCAATACACTTATTGGAGGAAAAGGAGGCCAATTGTGACTTACAGTGGGGAAAAAAAGTGTTTAGTCAGCCACCAATTGTGCAAGTTGTCCCACTTAAAAAGATGAGAGAGGCCTGTAATTGACATCATAGGTAGACCTCAACTATGAGAGTCAAAATGAGAAAACAAATCCTGAAAATCACATTGTCTGAAAGTCCGTGTTGCCCAGCGACAGCCCCAAAACATCACTGCTCTAGAGGAGATCTGCATGGAGGAATCGACCAACATACCAGCAACAGTGTGTGCCAGCCTTGTGAAGACTTACAGAAAATGTTTGACCTCTGTCATTGCCAACAAAGGATATATAAAAAAGTATTGAGATGAACTTTTGCAAGTGACCAAATACTTATTTTCCACCAAAATTTGAAAAAAATGTCTTTCCAAATCAGACAATGTGATTTTCAGAATTGGTTTTCTCATTTTGTCTCTCATAGTTGAGGTCTACCTATGATGTGAATTACAGGCCTCTCTCATCTTTTTAAGTGGGAGAACTTGCACAATTGGTGGCTGACTAAATACTTTTTTTCCCCACTGTACGTTTGGTACTACTACTGCCTGAATGGCTGGTGCTGGTTGTAGTGCTTCTGCTTCTGGGTCTCATTTTCTTACCTGTGGTATGTTTATTTTTCTTTTACACCATGCTATCCATAGCTATTACCGCTTTTTCTTTTACTATACATTTTGTACAACTCAATTTAACTTTTGCCAATTTTCTTAACCCCAATTAATCCACCCTTGCTAAAAGGATGTAATAGAAAATACTAAGTAGGTACCTGTAAAATGTACACAAGCAAAATGTGATAGCAGGCAGCAGTATCGTTGTATTGTTGTCAACTTAGACTAGTAAAACAGGTGTGCAAAAACACATGCACAGCTAAATTTCTACATTTTCTTCTTTTTTTTTTGCAATAATTTTCCCCTCTCAAAAATGACATAATAATAAATTATAGGTGCACAATAATAATACTAATAACAATAATAATTATAATCATAATAATGATAAAAACCTTTAACAGTGCATTGTAATGGTGTTTGGTGTACGGATGTAAAATTTGACTAGTAAAAAAAATTCTTTGACATGCACACATTGTCAGGTAGATATTAGCAGTTAAATGTTTGGATTTTTGGGAATTTTCTTTTGTATTTTTAAAAAATAATTATTCAAATGATTGAACAAGATATGCAAAAATTCAATATAGTCGCCTGTGACAAGCAAGCACACTGTCTCTTATTGACCTTGATTTCAGATTTTTTTTCTGGTAGAGCTATTGTGCTGTCTTGCTGCTGCATTCTAGTGCATTATGCATAAAGAAAAAGAGTGTAAGGCTATGTGCCCACGATGCAGAAATGCTCCGGATTTTTTCCTGAGCATATCTGCATCTCCCTGGCAGAAAAAACGCATGCAGATTGTACATGCGTTTTCCTGCCAGGGACAAGCGGAAGTGAAGCGTTCTTCACATGCATTTCCGCATGTGGGTTGTCAAGGGCTTTCAAAGCGATTTTAGCATCACTTGGAAAGTGCTTGACAACTTGGTCACACTATATAAATCCATGCAAACGACAAGGAGTTATATAGTGTGACCGAAAGAATGGTAAAAAATAAAAAATAAATATTATACTTACCTTCTGATGGCCCCCGGTGTCCTTGTCTTGGCTTGCCGGCAGCTCGCGGTATACTAAAGGACCTGCCGATGTCAGCGGTCGCGTGACCCGTCACATGACTAAATGAGGTCACCACAGGTCCTTGAGTCCACTTGCAAGCCGAGACAAAGACACTGGGGGCCATCAGAAGGTAAGTATAATGTATATTTTTTATTTATTTTTTTTTTTTACAGGTATTATGGTACCCGGGTCCGGAGGAGAGTCTCCAAAACCCGGGTATCATCCACACATTGAAACGCATGGAATGCACATCTGCAGATGCAGTGATGCGGATTCCATGCGTCCAATGCAAGACAATGGCGGCCAAAATGCAGCGCTTCCGCAAAATAATTGGTAGTGCTGCGGATTTTTCCACAATGATAATCTGCAGTGGAAATTTCCGCAACATGTGCACAGCACATGCGTATTATCATTGGGGAACATGGCTGGCCTTCTACCATGCGTTTTTTAAGTGTTTCTGCAGCGGAATTGCCACTGCGGAAACGCTTAAAAAATGCATAGTGGGCACACAGCCTAATTGTAACTTAAATGCAGCAGGACAAATACCAGCTGCATCATATCATAATCACACCGAGTCTGACATTGCTCTGGAACCTCCCCGATCTCTCTTTCTACCAATCACTTTAACCTCTGGATTATTCACAGACTACTACTTTCATCTTCTTCATTGCTGAAGTTGTACAACGCATTACTGTCTGGAGTATTGTCCAATGTTTTAGGGCCTTCTTTTCCTATTAATGTTGCTGAGCTGTGAGATCTGGCGTACTCTCAAAATATTTAAAATTACATTAAAATGGCTGATGCATTCCCTGCTTAAGCTTTTATATAGGCTATAATAATCCCTTCTTATTGTCTGCACTATACCATGTGATGTATTAGCTGCATTGCATTATGGGGAAGCCCACGCGGTAACGCCTGAGGTCATGTCAAACTTTGTTAACGAATGCAATCTTCTGTAATGTGTAGGGCATGTGTGTAGTATATTGCACCAACATTTTGATCACCTATATTAATCTTATATAGTAGATCTTCCAGTAAAATCATAAAAAGTCTGATAGTTGCAGGCATAACATGAACAATAACTTGCAGCTGTATTACAATCATTGAGGAGAAACCTATAAAGCTGTAATTTGATTCACTATATCAGATTTTTCTGCACTGGTTTTAAAATATCACATACAGTGTGATAGAATAAGCACACAAAATTCACCTTACATAACCCTGATGCTCTCTTTGACATTCTGGAAAATTCTGGTGCGAACAGGCAATCAGATAAACTTGTTTTATTTAGTTTAAAACTAATTGGTTGATAAATGCCAGCCAATTATTAATATTTGTTATCTTTCTCTATACTTCATTTTAGAATTTTTGTTTTACCGTATTTTTCTGTAGACAGATTTGCAGAAAGTATAAGAAGTTATATGACAAATACATTTCATCCTAATACGAGCAACTGTAAGAGAAAAATGTATTACTTTCTCAGCTGTAGCATTCATTTTTACCCTTGCAAAATAAGCTGTAACCTATAATTGAATCTTCTGGAATAAATTTTTTACGCTCAAAAATCAGGAATATGAATGTGCGCTGGCTGTTTTCCTTCAAAATGGTATAGCAGTCATTAAGAGGATCTCTAAATGGAAGTTACAAGCTGAAAATATATATCTGAATGATGTTACTCATATGAGAATATTACAAATAGTAAAGTTTCCTTAAGTTGACACACAGAGCATTCACTTTCAGGCCTCTATGCGGTCAGCACACTGTAACTACTAATTACAGATAGACCGAAGTACTAAGGCTCAGCTGCTGGGCCTGTGGTTTTTACCTTCCTGTTTCCATTTCTTAGTGTTCTTTACTATGGTTTTACTAAAATGTTGTTTCATACAGCCTTTGTAAATTGACACAGTAAAATAATTTTCTTAAAAGATAATGAGACAAAAATCATCATTGACAAGAAGAAATGCCTATTGCGCCCCCATCCAAAACGAACACGGAACGTGCATCGTGGAAACATTTTTGCTGCTTATTGCTACAATAAATGTCTATAATTTTGTCAACTGTTTTATATTCTGTCTTGTGTTCTCCGATATTTTACAAATGAGGTATGAGCCAGGTGTATGGTAATACTTAAGCCAGCTGGTCTTCCAGATGGAAGGAAATAAGTAGAGTTATTTATTAAACAGTCTAAAACCTGTTATTAGACACATGATTGAAGACAGTATGCATATTGCCGTGCGATTAGATCATTCAAAGTAAATTATAATCAGATCATGTTCTGTGGAGCAGGCAAGGCAATACAAGCAGAAGGTATTGGCAGAAATGTATTTCTATGAAGGTCCCCTGAAGACCATACTTTTCTATTCCATGAGATAAATAGGTTTTGTAGGTCTTCTGTTTTTTTTCTACCTACTGTTACATATTTTTCCACTAGTACTTTAATCAGATGTCTTGTTTTTCTTGTTGGATATTTTTTTTATTGTTTAATCTTTTTATGTTTTGATTATAAATGGTACAACAACTACAACTTAAAAGTAAAATAATGTTACCAATTTGGGGGGTAGCTAAGGTCTGAATGGGTATAAATGAAAGTTGGTATGCAGTATAGTTTATATGAAATATCCTATCCATACAGAATAATTACAGTAATTACATATTGTAGATTTAAAGAGCACCTATCATTTACCAAAAGTATGTACTTTTTATTTTTACCTGGTCTAAATGCCATTGTTTTCTTGAATCTGGCATTTTTTTGTATCTATGCCTTTCCATTCGGGAGATATGGTCTCCTCTTCTTTGTATGAAAATCTAGTATTGTTAGCCAATGGAACATGATCTGTCATGAATGTGCAGCACTCATCTGGGACTTGTGATGCATCTGGGATTAGAAGATCACAGCGGTTAGCTGATCACAGGTCCTCTTTGGTATCTACATTACCATTCATAAGTTAAACAGGTTTATGGTTTCTTGTGGTATGGAAGACGTTAAGAATTCCTTATTTAAACTCTGCTGAGTTTTCCATTGGCTCCGGTATCAGCTGCGGCTTATTGAGACTACTCCCCTTTCATTATTTAAACCCTCTCCTAGCTTTCTTCCATGTCAGCTATAGAGATTCTATCCTGTGCCTAACTTCTCTGGAGAAGGTGTTCCTGGAGAAACTGTTGTGTTCCTTTTGATTCCTGTGGCGTTCCATTTGTTTGTGTGTTTTCCCCTGTATTGTCTTATCATAGTAGTAATACTAGTGTCTGGCTGACCCATGATTGGGAGCACGGGGTTCAGGATTAGGGGAGTGTTGAGGGGTCACATTCTTCTTCAGCTCCCTTTTACCTGTTTGCCCACCTCTCCCTTTGCGTCACACATCGGGCACCTCTCTGCCCTGGTATGACATTATCCTTAGATGACGATGCCTGCAGAAAGAGTTGAGAAGCAGACTCTTGGCTAACAAGACTAGATGTACATACAAAAATGAGGGGAACATATTTCAGGATCATAAATGTGCAGGAATAGAAAAAAAATAAAACAATTATATATTAATGTCAAATGAGCATGAAAGGATAAGTGCTCTTTCTGAATCTGTATGAGAAGTAATATGATGGTGATAAATTACTGTTGCAAATACTGGAAGTCAGCTTACAATAAAAAATCAATACACTGTAACAAAAAAAACTCCAGTCAATTACAAACAATTAGACAATATACAATGTACTGCCCTGGCTGCAGCTTGTAAAAAAACCCCATCAAAGTGCTCTGTACTCATCGTCCCCAAGTTCACCACTGAGTCTCTGATGCCTGTCATTGGTTGCGACACTGAAGTCACATCAACAGAATGGCAGCCAATCAGTGAGCTCAGTGGCTTCATAAACCGAATGCCCCCTTCAGAGTGCCTGAGCTAACTGAATGGCTGCCATGCTTATAACGTGACGTTAGTGCTGCAGCCATTGCCAAACACCAGGAAACTCACTGGTGGACCCATGGAAGGTGCAACAAAGAAACTGCAGCCAGGGCAGAACATTGTTTGAATGGGGACAAACACTTTAAAGAAGAGGAACCCTTACTGATGGAATATAACCCCTTACAGTATATGAACAATACCAATATATGCCATCTTCAAATTGGATTATTGATGCATATTTGGTGGTCATACGATTATATTAAACAAGTCTGGGAACAAGTTCATAACTTATTAAACTCTATGCAATGCTCTCATTGCCCTTGGAGCGCTGCAGTAATGCCACTGTCATTATTCACTGAAATTATGAAACTAACATCCCTTAATTAACTACCAAAACTGTAACCCAATCGTACAATCTAATTTCTTGTAAGGTTGAATGGTAGAATTCATAGCTTATTGTGGTTAAAATTCTGAAATATCTAAATATAAGCATACTTCAGAACAAAGGAAATCTTAAAGACTGGACTTTAGTTCATTATTCACATTTATTGACATGCCATGTCAAGGAGGATTTGCCCTCTTTATTTCTCCATGTACAGTACAGACCAAAAGTTTGGACACACCTTCTCATTTAAATATTTTTCTGTATTTTCATGACTATGAAAATTGTACATTCACACTGAAGGCATCAAAACTATGAATTAACATATGTGGAATTATATACTTAACAAAAAAGTGTGAAACAACTGAAAATATGTCTTATATTCTAGGTTCTTCAAAGTAGTCACCTTTTGCTTTGATGACTGCTTTTCACACTCTTGGCATTCTCTTGATGAGCTTCAAGAGTTAGTCACCGGAAATGGTCTTCCTACAATCTTGAAGGAGTTCCCAGAGATGCTTAGCACTTGTTGGCCCTTCTCGATTGGGTTCAGGTCTGGTGACTGTGGGGGCCAGGTCATCTGGTCATCTGGCGTAGCACCCCATCACTCTCCTTCTTGGTCAAATAGCCCTTACACAGCCTGGAGGTGTGTTTGGGGTCATTGTCCTGTTGAAAAATAAATGATGGTCCAACTAAACGCAAACCGGATGGAATAGCATGCCGCTGCAAGATGCTGTAGTAGCCATGCTGGTTCAGTATGCCTTCAATTTTGGCAGGATACTTTTAATGTTGCGGACACTCTCATTTCATGCCATGAATATAAAACTGATCGCAAAGACTAAGCATGCACAATGGACAATGGAGCTGGCGCCATACTGTTGCTTTGGCAACCTGCCATATCCTGCTGTCACTAAGGTGGACAAACCCTTTAAACTTTGGTCATCAAACTAGAATGCCAGAAACATTGGTAGTGTAATACTCTACATGTTAATGCAACTATTGACACATTTGAAGAAGTTTTCATATGCAAATTGCGTCTTCAGAGAAAAAGTGGACTTGAACTCTATAGCGCCACCTATTGGAAGCAGCAATCCTACAAGTCACAATCAACCCTTTAACGAGTCGTGCAATATGACTTAGGATAAAAGCCAAATCAGAGTCTCAAGAAGTTTTCAGAATTTATGCATCAGAACAGGATATAGCAAATAGTATAAAGTAAAAAAAAGTAATTGTTAGGAGGGCAGTTGCAGACAACTTTATTAAAATGGAACGCAACCGACCCCGGGGTCCGCAATGCAGCCTGGAAGGCTGCTGCCGAACACTTTCCGGGTGGAAAGGAAGCGACAACTTAAATACTAAACCCTTCCGTGTTTCTCCACACAGGAACGGGTATAGCGGTACGCTCTATCTCCGTTAACTGCAAGGGAGATGAGCGTCCGTAGACGCACCTAACTGATTAACCCCTCCGTGTTAATGCACACGGAGCGGGTATAACGGTTCACACAATCTCCAAGAACCGCAGGGAGACGTGTGACCGGGGGAGAAGCAATAGCCCTGTCTTCGATACAGGCGCTACGCTGTAGGGATTGGCGCTAAGATGCATGTGACTCACGCCGACGGGTAAGTGCCCTCTGCCGGCGTGCTACCGGACAGAGGAGTGTTTCTCCACGTGGTCCTGCAGGCTGCTCGGGGTGTAAGGCGACCCCCACTGACAGAGCCAGTCTGCAAGGCGAAGCTACCTGCCTACTTTAACTAGCCTGCCTCTATGGAGCTAACCTGCCTAGAAGAAACTACACGTGGAGCACAGACATCCACACACCAGCATCATGCTCTATGATCTAAGCGCGTCGCCATGTTTGTGGGCGGGCCTTTTAAAGACTAAGCCCTGCCCACCGACGCGCCCTTGGTGACGTTACCCGTGGACCAATCAGGTGGCGCCAAGTCACCGGGTCAGGTGGGTGCCAACCCACCAATCATGATCCACCAGGTCACGGACATGCTCAGTGCGGCAAATCCTGGACTTAGATTCCACAAGCCCTGTCTCCCTCTGCAACGCAGGCTTAACATTGCTAGGCACAACTACCTTGGAGATTAACAGTACTCGCGGACCAGCTAGGTGTTGAGGCTGATGGTGATGCTAAGCAGCATCAGCCCTGGCTGGACTGAAATGGGAGACCACAGAAGGTCCTGGACCCATTTCAAATCCAGCACCAGACCGATGCCTAACAGTAATAATAACTTTTTTGAAGCAAATAAAATGGTAGTTGTATTGTATGTATGGCATATATACAGGATTTGTACTAACTGTGACTCTAAAATCATTCTTCCAGAAGATGTAGGACCTAGTCAGGATTTATTACAGATTGAGATATTGCATAAATGTATATGATGGTAATACTTCACCTACCAATGTCACACTATGCAGTCCTGTTTATTAAAGGTTACTAACAATTTTTCTAATTTGAGAGTCCTAAGTGGTTGATACCTTTTAATGACTAACTGAAAAGATGGTAATAAATAGCAAGCTTTCAAGACTACTAAGGACTCTTCATCAGTCATAGGCTATGCCTCATGAAGAGTCCTGAGTAGTCTTGAAAGCCTGCTATTTATTACCATCTTTCTTATTTATTGCCATTTTCTGATTCGAGAGTCCTCAGTGGTTGATACCTTTAAATTGCTAACTGAAAAGTTGGTAATAAATAGCAAGCTTTCGAGATTATGCTCGACGAAGAGTCCTGAGTAGTCTTGAAAGCTTGCTATTTATTACCAACTTTTCAGTTAGCAATTTAAAGATATCAACCACTGAGGACTCTCAAATGTTACTATTTTTCTATCTACGGGCTAACATGGTACAAATACAAATATATATTTTTCCAGTGCCAATATTTCTGGCATTTTAGTTTAATATCAAACGTTTAAAGGAGTTGTCCGCAGTAGCGACAGCAGGAGACGTCAGGTTGCCAAAGCAACAGTATGGCGCCATCTCCTATATGGGATACCTTAGTAACCGTACTGCTCATTGTGTCGGCTGTGTCTTTGCTATCAGATTTAAATTCATGGCATGAAATGAGAAAGTCGGCAAATTAAAAGTATCCTTTATTAAAAGTAAAATATATTTAAAAGTCTAGGAATACCATGAAATGTCAAAATCAAAATATCAGTAATAGTTAATTTTTTCTTAAAGATAAATTGCTATTTTGGAGTATCTCATGTAATTATAGTCATCATACAGTGATTATACATCTAATTATAGTTTACACTTCAATGTGCTTTGTCTCTCCACTGAGATTTTTTCCAGCACTTTACCTGGAGCAGATGTGAGGTTAACAAACTGATCTGTAATTAGGTGGTTGTGGTCAAGCCTCACATTTGCAATTTGTGATCTTATTAAAGAGAGACTTGTGTAGTCACAGCAGTTTGAAGGAAAATTGTGACTTGATTGTGATGGAGATTAAACATTTGTGCACCGCATATTTTTACAGATAACTGAAATGAGACATTTTTTTCTTCTGTCATTTAACATGAGGTGGTGAGTTCCCCTTTAATGGACGTCTTCAAACAGAGGCTGGACAGACATCTGTCTGAGATGATCTAGTGAATCCTGCTTTGAGCAGGGGGTTGGACCAGGTGACCCAGGAGGTCCCTTCCAACTCTACCATTCTATGATTCTATGATTCTATGATCTTTTTTCAATTAGATTTGTTTCTGCTCATTTCTTAGTTGCTAAAATCTGCCCTAATAACCTTTAGACTTTAAAGTTCATTCACAGAATAAGAAAATGTCATGTTGTCAGGTGAACACTGAACCTTTCTCAAATGGCTAATTTATATAATTCCACACACATAGTAAGTTGGATTAGTTTTATCTGTATTATAGACCTCATAGCCTTTTGAAGTGGTTTTCGGAAACCTCTAAAATGGACAGCACAGCACATGACCACAAGGAATAATTACAACCTGCCATAATGACAACTCCAAAGACAAGTCATTCTGGTGACATACTGTATATACATCTATATCAGAGGTGGGCAATTAATTTTCCCAAGGGACAACATGAGAGACCGTGACTATTGTGGAGGGCCGAACCAATAGGCTGAAATTAATTCTGCTCAATATTAATATTAACATATTAATTATAATTATTTTATATTGACAGTAATTGATTCACTTAATATTGAGAAGAATTAAGTATGCTGACATCCCCTTATATACTTTATGAGCCCACACACAGCCCCCTATATACCATATGAGTTGACACATAACCCCCTGTATACCGTAAGAACCCACACAAAGCCCCCTATATACAGTATGAGCCTCCATATAGCCTCTTACTGTATATACAGTAGGAGCCTTCACATAGCCCCTCTATATACAGTATGAGAACCCACATAGCCCCCTATATACTATATGAGCCCCCACATAGCCCCTATACACAGTATAAGCCCCCACATAGCCTCTATAAACAGTATGAGCCCTCACATAACCCCTTTATACAGTATGAGTCCCCACATAGCTTCTTATGTACAGTATCACCCACACATAGCCCCTCTATAGAGAGTATGGTTCCAAACATAGCCCCTCTATAGACAGTATGAGCCCCCACATAGCTCCCTATAAACAGTTTAAGCCCTCACATAGACTCCTACATACAGTATGAGCCCACACATAGCCTCCTATATGCAGTATGAGTCACCACATAGATTTATATATAAATTATGAGCCCCCACATAGCCTCTCTATATACTGTATGAACCCCACTTTGCCTCCTATGTACAGCATGAGCACAACATAGCCTCCTATATGCAGCATGGGCCCCCCATATTCTCCCATATACAGTATAAGCCCCAAATTCTCTTTAAAGTCAAAATGACTTCAAATTATCTGGCTAGGTGAAAATGGATAGTGTTTTTTTATTCCTTTCAATTTTTTTAAAGGTATTCTGTCAATAGGATCAACCCTCCTAAGCCATTTATATTGGCATGCAGATCATAGGGAGCTGAATAAAATGATACCTTGATATTTGCAATCCAATGTTTTATTCCAGAGGAATCCACGTTTTTCTTACATGTAAATGAGCTGTTAAGAACTATGGACTGGACACTGATCTGCATGAGAATCTGCCTCCAAAGCTTTTTTTAAATGAAAGGGGAAGTTACCAATGTGAGACATGTAATAGCACAGTACAGTAGAATTGAACTTTGTCTCACAACAAACATGTTAGCAGATGCAGCTCTCACAGCTCTGCTGTACTGTAACGATATTGTAACACTAGCTGCCTGTGAGATGGAAAATGAAGCTGAGAGGAATCTGAGGATGTGTCAGTTATAATCACACACAGCTCTGCAGTGTGATCAGGAGAGCAGAGAGTGGTCATCACAAATCACACTGGGAACATCAACTTATATTTAATATAAGCTCTGGAGGCAGATTCTTATGCAGATCAGTGTCCAGCCCATAGCCTGGAACAGCTCATTTACATGTAAGAAAACATAGATATCTCAGGAATAAAACATCAGATTGCAGATATCAATATATAAGTTTATTCAAATTCCTATTGCCTATATGCCAATTTGGACAGCTTAGGAGGGTTGATCTTACTGACAGATTCCCTTTAAAGTTATCCCCTCCTTACCAAAAAAATGCAATGTACATTACCCTAAAATACTATGCTACTACATCCAGCAGTACTGTTCTGATGCAGTCGATTTTTAAAATCAACTATTAAAACAATTGTAAAACCTTAATCTTTGTTTTTATTTCTTTTAGTTTAATTTCATGTTGTTAAGTTATTTCCCCCTTCAATAAAAATGTAACATAACACTACATTTGAATGTAGGTACACGTTAGTTCATGCCTGAAAACAAAAATATGGCAAAGGAATGCAATATGGTTGTTGTGTTCATAAATTGGGCAATTAAAAATAGTATTCAAAAAGTTTAATTGTGATCATTACATAAAAGATGTGAAAAAAGGGCACCTCTGGAAGTTTCCCACAGAAAAAAAATTAAATAAGAAAAGCTTGTTAGTTTTTTATCCCAAAAGCGAGCATGTGCAACAAGCCACTGTATTCGTGTGGCATGTACTGGTCTAATACTGGACTAGTACTATAAAGTGTGCTAAAAAAGGAACATTTCTAACAATACGCACACTTTTCGACTTAAGCTGATAATTTTAAATTTCTGGATTCTGGAGATTTGTAATTTGGATTAAAACATTTATATATGGTGTCCATCCTTGTGACACACAAGCCTAGGTTTCGGGATTTTTCCTTAATAGTAAAATTAGGATACAGGTTGTTATACTGCCTTCCTGGATTGCAATTACAGCGTGAGAAGATAAAAAAAATGCTGTGCTGTTATTGCAGTAATATCACAGATCAATGAATTCACAATTACATTTTGTATACAGGTACAGCACCTATTTATCTCACTTGACATCTTGGATTATTATTGACAGGCTGTTACCTCGGCCAATTTCAATGTGCTTCAATACTAGTGTAGTAGTACAATCTAATCCATTTTTGGCTTTTTTCTGTCCCTGTGGAATGACCTTTGCGCTCTGACCTCCCTACATTGTACAGTCATATGAAAAAGTTTGGGCACCCCTATTATTCTTAAGCTTAATGTTTTCTAAAAATTGGTGTTTTTGCAACAGCTATTTCAGTTTGATATATGTAATAACTGTTGGACACAGTAATGTTTCTGCCTTGAAATGAGGTTTATTGTACTAACAGAAAATGTGCAATCTGCATTCAAACAAAATTTGACAGGTGCATAAGTATGGGTACCCTTATCATTTTCTTGTTTTAAATACTCCTACCTACTTTATACTGACTTACTAAAGCACTTTTTTGGGTTTTGTAACCTCATTGAGCTTTGAACTTCATAGCCAGGTGTATGCAATCATGAGAAAAGCTACTTAAAGTGGCCACTTGCAAGTTGTTCTCCTGTTTGAAGCTCCACTGAAGAGTGCCATCATGGGCTCCTCAAAACAACTGTCAAATGATCTGAAAACAAAGATTATTCAACATAGTTGTTCAGGGGAAGGATACAAAAAGCTGTCTCAGAGATTTAACCTGTCAGTTTCCACTGTGAGGAACATAGTAAGGAAATGGAAGAACACAGGGACAGTTCTTGTTAAGGCCAGAAGTGGCAGGCCAAGAAAAACTTCAGAAAGGCAGAGAAGAAGAATGGTGAGATCAGTCAAGGACAATCCTCAGACCACCTCCAGAGAGCTGCAGCATCAACTTGCTGCAGATGGTGTCACTGTGCATCGGTCAACTATACAACGCACTTTGCACAAGGAGAAGCTGTATGGGAGAGTGATGCGAAAGAAGCCGTTTCTGAAAGCACGCCACAAACAGAGTCGGCTGAGGTATGCAAAAGCACATTTGGAGAAGCCAATTTCTTTTTGGAAGAAGGTCCTGTGGACTGATGAAACCAAGATTGAGTTGTTTGGTCATACAAAAAGGCGTTATGCATGGTGGCAAAAAAACACAGCATTCCAAGAAAAACACTTGCTACCCACAGTAAAATTTGGTGGAGGTTCCATCATGCTTTGGGGCTGTGTGGCCAATGCCGGCACCGGGAATCTTGTTAAAGTTGAGGGACGCATGGATTCCACTCAGTATCAGCAGATTCTTGACAATAATTTTCAAGAATCAGTGATAAAGTTGAAGTTACGCAGGGGATGGATCTTTCAGCAAGACAATGATCCAAAACACCGCTCCAAATCTACTCAGGCATTCATGCAGAGGAACAATTACAATGTTCTGGAATGGCCATCCCAGTCCCCAGACCTGAATATCATTGAACATCTGTGGGATCATTTGAAGAGGGCTGTCCATGCTTGGCGACCATCAAACTTAACTGAACTGGAATTGTTTTGTAAAGAGGAATGGTCAAAAATACCTTCATCCAGGATCCAGGAACTCATTAAAAGCTACAGGAAGCGACTAGAGGCTGTTATTTTTGCAAAAGGAGGATCTACTAAATATTAATGTCACTTTTCTGGTGAGGTGCCCATATTTATGCACCTGTCAAATTTTGTTTGAATACAGATTGCACATTTTCTGTTAGTACAATAAACCTCATTTCAAGGCAGAAACATTACTGTGTCCAACAGTTATTACATATATCAAACTGAAATAGCTGTTGCAAAAACACCAATTTTTATAAAACATTAAGCTTAAGATTAATAGGGGTGCCCAAACTTTTTCATATGACTGTAAAAACAAAAAAATTGCACTTCTTGGCTGGCCATCTTCTTTTATACTGGCTGTGGTAATCCACCCTGATTCGCTGAGCTAAAGCATGTAACCCAAAACCTGTAGAGCATACGAGTCAATCTCTGGCCCGTGGGCCAAATCTGGCTCATAGGGTGCTTATATTTGGCCCTTGACACCAGAACCACCATCCCGCATGGAGGACTTTGGGGGTCCCATTATTCTGTATGTAGGACTATGTGGGGCCCATTATACTGTATGGAAAGCTGATTATTCTGTATACACGTTGGCCCACGACTTTGTCCAAGTTTTTCATTATGGCCCTCTCCATGTTTGAGTTTGACATCCCTGCTGTAGGGCATTATTGGGAAGCTCGTCTGGTTGTGCCTGAAGTCATTAGCCCACTTTGTGATACTTCAGCAGTGTGAAATGGTGCTGGGCATTTTTTTGTGTGTATGTGTGACTCATCCACATGAATCAAATCTCAAACTGTTCAAATTTGCTGTTATCTTCAAATTTCATTAAATTCATCTCAAACTCCAAACTCTGGGATTTGATTTGATCATCTACAGTACAGACCAAAAGTTTGGACACATCTTCTCATTTAAAGATTTTTCAGTATTTTCATGACTATGAAAATTGTACATTCTCACTGAAGGCATCCAAACTATGAATTAACACATGTGGAATTATATACTTAACAAAAAGTGTGAAACAACTGAAAATATGTCTTATATTCTAGGTTCTTCAAAGTAGCCACCTTTTGCTTTAATGACTACTTTGCACACTCTTGGCATTCTCTTGATGAGCTTCAAGAGGTAGTCACCGGAAATGGTTTTCACTTCATAGGTGTGCCCTGTCAGGTTTAATAAATGGGATTTCTTGCCTTATAAATGGGGTTGGGACCATCAGTTGTGTTGTGCAGGAGTCTGGTGGATGCATAGCTGATAGTCCTACATAATAGACTGTTAGAATTTGTATTATGGCAAGAAAAGAGCAGCTAAGTAAAGAAAAACGAGTGGCCATCATTACTTTAAGAAATCAAGGTCAGTCAGTCCAAAAACTTGGGAAAACTTTGTAAGTGTCCCCAAGTGCAGTTGCAAAAACCATCAAGCGCTACAAAGAAATTGGCTCACATGAGGACCGCCCCAGGAAAGGAAGACCAAGAGTCACCTCTGCTTCTGAGGATACGTTTATCTGAGTCACCAGCCTCAGAAATCGCAGGTTAACAGCAGCTCAGATTAGAGACCAGGTCAACGCCACACGGAGTTCTAGCAGCAGACACATCTCTTCAACAACTTTTAAGAGGAGACTTTGTGCAGCAGGCCTTCATGGTAAAATAGCTGCTAGGAAACCACTGCTAAGGACAGGCAACAAGCAGAAGAGACTTGTTTGGGCTAAAGAACACAAAGAATGGACATTAGACCAGTGGAAATCTGTGCTTTGGTCTGATGAGTCCAAATTTGAGATCTTTGGTTCCAACCACCGTGTCTTTGTGCGATGCAGAAAAGGTGAACGGATGGACTCTACATGCCTGGTTCCCACCGTGAAGCATGGAGGAGGAGGTGTGATGGTGTGGGGGTGATTTCCTGGTGACACTGTTGGGGATTTATTCAAACTTGAAGGCATACTGAACCAGCATGGCTACCACAGCATCTTGCAGCGGCATGCTATTCCATCCGGTTTACGTTTAGTTGAACCATCATTTATTTTTCAACAGGACAATGACCCCAAACACACCTCCAGGCTGTGTAAGGGCTATTTGACCAAGAAGGAGAGTGATGGGGTGCTACGCCAGATGACCTGGCCTCCACAGTCACCAGACCTGAACCCAATCGAGATGGTTTGGGGTGAGCTGGACCGCAGAGTGAAGGCAAAAGGGCCAACAAGTGCTAAGCATCTCTGGGAACTCCTTCAAGATTGTTGGAAGACCATTTCCGGTGACTAGCACTTGAAGCTCATCAAGAGAATGCCAAGAGTGTGCAAAGCAGTCATCAAAGCAAAAGGTGGCTACTTTGAAGAACCTAGAATATAAGAAATATTTTCAGTTGTTTCACACTATTTTGTTAAGTATATAATTCCACATGTGTTAATTCATAGTTTTGATGCCTTCAGTGTGAATGTACAATTTTCATAGTCATGAAAATACAGAAAAATCTATAAATGAGGTGTGTCCAAACTTTTGGTCTGTTCTGTATATGAATGTCACTTCCAGAAAGTTTGGAACTCTGTAGTGAGTGATGCAACCAAGATAGGAGATTTCTTTACACCAAACACTTCAACACTTCAAGACTGGTGAGCACTGGCATGGTCTACAACTGAGCTGATGCCCTAGTTCATTCCACTTTCACAGCAATGTTATGAAAGAAATAGTAAGAATAAATCTGTCTATTCTGGAGATTCACACACTCATATAAATTAAATTTAATTATATACATTCTACAGTCTATGCTTTGCTTTATAACAGAATTGATGCAAATCATTTGTCAAGTGTACTTGAGGTTGGTGTTGTTGACCTTAGCTAATGAAGTTGCAAAGGTTACTTCTTGAACTATTAGGCTGGGTTCAGACAGGCATACTAAATGGTCCATATAAGGTAAGCAATGCCCAGACTGACTGTAGGTCTGATGACCCAAACTTACCAACTCATAAGTAGTGTTGAGCCACCCCCGTAGTGTTCGAGTTCGGTTCGGTTCGTCGAACACCCGTGTGTTCGCCGAACTGTTCGTCGAACTGTTCGTCGAACACCTTCGAACACCGTTAAAACCAATGGCAGGCAAACAAAAACACATAGAAACACATAGAAAACACCTTCAAAGGTGTCCAAAAGCTGACAAACTGCTCAGAAGACACAACTAACACATGGAAAAGTGACAAGTACATATAGTCATGCGAAAAGAAAAGAGGTGGAGGAGTAAAAGGAGGGGGAGACACAGATATAGGCATGTCATGCCCTTCTAAAATCCAAAAAGTGAGAAGCCGAGACGGCCAGTCCGCTCCTGCCCGTGCCACCTCCGTGTCGCCGGGTTTGTGCCAGAGCCGCGGTGAACCCTGACGGCCAGCCCCCCTCTCCCAATACTGGTGCCTGTCCGCTGGTGGGTCGAGAGAGCCCCCCTGTGGTGGAGGCAGCTCTAAGCTTTTTAATTTAAATTGTCCCTCTAATTTGAATGAATACACTTTAAATCCATTTACAAGGATCTATTGGAGGGCAAGTCTCATGCCAGCAGCCGCGTAATTCCAGCTCCAGTAGCGTCCACTAAAGCTGCTGCAGTTAAAAAGCTTTTATAAGGATCGAGCTCGGCGGTCCACCGCAAGGCATCCTAGTGCCAGTCCCAGCCCCTATGCCTTGGGGTGCCTCCTGATGCTCTTCACTGAGTATCCCGTGGTCCCGAAGCATTTCCTTTGAAAAAATTAAGTGTCCAAACTACAGGTGGTGTAGCTTGCTTAACAGCCGGGATAATCCGCTGACTAGCAGACACTGCTACTAGGCACAAAGTATTTCCTGGGCTAGATGCAGTTAAAAATTTGTAAGTAGATACTCTCGTTGGATGCTGAGAAAGCATTCCATAGAGTCTCCTGGCACGCCATATATGATTCTCTTAAAAAGCTTGGAGTAGGGGTCTAGGGGACCCTTTTATAGCCAAAATCACGGCCCTGTATCACAATACGTCACCTAGGCTGAAGATAAATGGAACTGTAGCACCGAGGGCTCGGTTGCTACAGACGTATTGCACCTCACCCAGAGGTGTGATATCTCACTCTCAGATAAGGATGGAGTGTGGATCAGGACCCGACACCTGCATGCATTACACCACATTGCCGTGGGGCAGGGCGACCAATATGCCCCTGAGATGGGCACGACAGTCCCTGTCCCTGGCTGGAGTGGGGGGAGGGAACACTGAGGAAGGGGAACCCTGCAGTGCAGGAGCAGGGAGGAAGCAGTTCCTGGGTGCATTGAGAAGGGAGTATAAAAGGTGGGCACCATCTTAGTTCAGTGCAGAGAAGTCTGAGCAGAAGTGGCAGGGAGCAGGGGCTCTGCATGAGCTCTGCTCCGGAGGCGGGCCTAGTAACAGAGGCCCAGGCCTGCAAGAGGGAGAAGGAAGGAAGAGGAGCGGAGAAGGCTCCAGGAACGAGGAATGAAGGGATCCCAGGGGTGCGGACGGGCGAGTCGCCACCGCACGCCCGAATCCACCTGCGTGGAGGGGTCAGGCCAAAGGGGGAGACCGGTCCCCGAACTAGTGGAGGCAGGAAACGACCCTCAGCTAGAAACCGGAGGCTCTGACATTTTATGTGGCGCAGCCCCTTGCTCCACCCGCTAGGAAGGCACCACATAGGGTCAGGGAAACTGGCGCCAAGTTTACCAAGAGGAGGCCCGAGGCAGCCGGACAGAAGTGTTGGTAAGAAAGGCCAGACAAAGGACACACAAAGGGGGTCCTGTGAAGCGCTCCAAAGTTATCTGGGAGTTGTCTGAGCCCCTCACCTGGTGAGCACAGTACGACGTGGGCAGCCGTTACCTGCAGACGTGGTCTGGATAATAAGAACTGTGAGTAAAGGCCCTGAACTGCATCACTGACTCCGTGTCGTTACTGCTGCTGCCCTGCACCATCACCCCCATCCTCCGCATACACTGCCCTGAGGCTATACTCCTCCCGTGGGGAGTTATGCTACGCTCTGCTGCACCCACAACACCAGCCTTAGCGGTCTGCCCTGTAGCGGCGGTTCACTCTGACCGCAATCCACGGGTGGCGTAGTCGGACATTTAAACATCAAAACCACATAAATAGTTCCGCCACTGGTTTGACCGCCCTGAGCCACGGAACCGGATCGCCGCCACGAAGACTACAACCACCAGCATCCACCAAAAAGGGTCCGGCTCCGGGTGTCCCAAGGCCCAGGGGGTGCGTCAGAACATTTTCATCACCTTTCACAATCACCAATGGGACAAGGCAGGGATGTCCTCTGTCCCCTCTCTTATACATCCTAGTGACGGAGCACCTGCTCTCATCAATTCGCCATAACCCCAATATTAGGTGGATTGAGGTGGGAGGCACCGAGTACAAGTGCTCTCTATTTGCTGATGATGTCCTAGTATATATCACTCAATCACATATATCCATCCCTGCTGTTATGGCTGAAATAGATCACTTTGTTACATGGTAAAATTTTAAAATCAATGCAGCGAAGTCTGAGGCCCTCGATGTCTCCCTCCCTAAATCCATATAGGATTCCATCCAGTCCAACTTTCCCTTTGCCTGGCCCTCACAGGGTATCAAATACTTAGGAATTCCTATTCATAGAGACCTCTCCCATCTATGTTATCTTAATTTTGGGCCCTTTATTGAACAATTCCATACAGACCACGGTTGGCAAGTTAGAACTGTAAGATTCACTACGTGAACCACTGGTGTTTTGTGGAAAAGCACATGTACACCGCGTTCCAAATTATTATGCAAAAAGTGTTTAGGAGTGATAAGGGAAGAATTTGTTTGTTTGTCAGTTAAACTCATTGATGGTGATGTGTGTCAGGGCTCTTTATATCACTGTAAGCAATTGCAGACACCTGTGCTAATTAGTTTGGCAGGTGTGTCCAATGAAAGGCAAGACTACTTAAGAAGGCTCTCTCACATTATTAAGCAGCCTACATTTTCTGCCAAAATGGGAAAGAAAAAGGATGTGTCGGCTGCTGAGAATCAACAAATTGTGGAGTGTTTAGGTCAAGGCATGACTACAATCAACATTGTGCGATGATCAGGATGAAGTGTCTTGGCAATCAAGAAGTATGTAGCTGATTCACAGTACACACGTGTGCGTGCTGATAAGGGCAAATTGAGGACTCTTTCCTACAGGCAATTACGTCAGGTTGAAAGAGCAGCGGCAAAAAAGCCTTGTCATAGCAGCAGACAAGTTTTTGAAGCTGCTTGTGCCTCCAACGTCCCCCGAACAACAAGATGCAGGGTCCTTCAGAGGTTTGCAGCTGTGCATACGCCATCCTGTCGACCTCCTCTATCCACTTCACACAAGCAGAAACGGCTCCAGTGGGCCAAACATTACATGAAGACTGATTTCAAAACTGTTTTGTTCACGGATGAGTGCCGTGCAGCGCTCGATGGTCCAGATGAATGGAGTGGAGGATGGCTGGTTGATGGACACCCCACGCAAACACGGCTACAGCGCCAACAAGGAGGAGGTGGAGTAATGTTTTGGGCTGGAATCATGGGGAGAGAGATTGTCGGCCCCTTTAGGATCCCTGAAGGCGCTAAAGATGAACTCCATAATGTATGTGGATTTTCTCAAACAGCACTTCCTGCCATGGTTCAAGAAGAAGAACCGTGTATTTCACAGCAAGATCATTTTTCTGCATGATAATGCACCATCTCATGCTGCACATAAAACATCTGCATCTCTGGCTGATATGGGCATAAAAGGGGACAAACTTATGGTGTGACCCCCATGCTCCCCTGACCTCTACCCCATTCAGAACCTTTGGAGCATCATTAAAAGGAGTGTCTATGATGGCGGGAGGCAGTTCACATCTAAGCAACAGCTCTGGGAGGGTATTCTGTCCTCATGCAAAACAATTGAAGCAGAAACCATCCAAAACCTGACAAATTCAATGGACGAGAGAGTTCAGAAGCTCCTTTCGAACAAGGGGTCCTATGTGAAAATGTAACATCACCTAGAATAAAGTTTTGAGTTGAAAACTGTTTGATTTCAGTTTCTAACAACCTGCTAATGCTTATAATTTCAAAAATGACCATTTTTTTGGTCTTTATTAAAATGAAAAGGTTGATCGAAAAGTTTGGGGGATCTAAGAGTGTGGCAACCCAGTAGTCATGATTACTTCGAATTCTGACAATATGAGGGTCATGCTGCAGGTAGTGCAGCAAGAAGGCACTTATGTGTCTTGCGCATCTCGGAGCCCCAAAATTATTTTCCGGGCTAGATGCAGCTAAAAATTATTTTTAATTTTAAATCTGGTGAAGCTTATTATAGATGGCCTAATAGGATCAGTGCTGCACACTGCTACAAAGCCCAAATTATTTTCCAGTCAAGATACAGATAAACATGATTAGTAATTTGAAAGCTTAAAACGGTTGGTAGGGTGATTTTAACCAATCATCAAGCTTTTACTCTCCCCAGGATGACACAGGGGTAGAAAAGTCGTTTCGGATCCATGATTTGTTCATCTTTATGAACGTGAGTCTGTCTACATTATCAGTGGAGAGCCGCGTGCGCTTATCTGTCAGCACACCACCAGCAGCGCTGAACACACGTTCAGACAGAACGCTGGCTGCGGGGCATGACAAGATCTCCAAGGCGTAAGTGGCTAGCTCCGGCCATTTATCCAGATTGGAAGCCCAAAAAGAGCAAGGGTCCAGTGACACAGTCGTGGCTTCAATGTTTACTTGGAGATACTCCTGTACCATCGTCTCTAGGCGTTGACTATGTGTCAGACTTCTTGTCTCCTGTGGCCTTGCAAAGGATGGGCTAAAAAAGTGGTGAAATGATTCCGCAAAATTGATGTTACCAGCAGATACTGTGGTTCTGTTACGGTTTGAGTGCTGAACACTTGACGGTCCCACGGTTGGCAAGTTGGAACTGTGAGATTCACTACGTGCACCACTGGTATTTTGTGGAAAAGCACATGTAAGATTCTGCAACAGTCTCTGCTGATACTCCTGCATGCGTGCATCCCTTTCTATGGCAGGAATAATTTCTGCAAATTTACTTTTGTACCGGGGATCTAACAGTGTGGCAACCCAGTAGTCAGGATTATTTCTAATTCTCACAATTCGAGGGTCATGTTGCAGGTAGTGCAGCAAGAAGGCACTCATGTGTGTTGCGCATCCAGGAGCACCAAGTCCCTGTTGTGTTGGTGGCGAGGTAACAATCATGCTTCCTTCCTCTGTCCTCTCCCCCCAACCTCGCACAACAGAAATGTGATCAAGGTCTCCCTCATCTGATGAGTCTTCCATCAGTTCGTCCTCCACTTCTTCCTGGGCTCCTGCACCTTCCTCACTAGTTTGGCTGCTACCATGCGCCCTGGTAAAATCATCTCCCCCACCCTCACATGCCTGCCGCCTTGGTGCTGCCGACCGTCTGGACCTTGCAGATGTTAGCCCTTCCGCATACAACTCCTCCTCCTCTACTTCCTCCACCTCCTCTTGTGCCACCACCTGACTCCGAATTCTGTTTAACATGTGCTCCAGCATGTAAATCACCGGAATAGTCATGCTGATAATGGCATCGTCAGCACTAAACATCTTCGTCGCCATTTCAAAACTGTGCAGAAGGGTGCATAGGTCCCTGATCTGAGACCACTCCTCCAGCGTGATTTGCCCCACCTCTGAATCTCGTTGGCCCAGGCTATACGTCAGAACGTATTGCACCAGGGCTTGTCGGTGCTGCCACAGTCGCTGCAACATGTGCAGAGTTGAATTCCACCGGGTAGGCACATCGCATTTTAGCCGGTGAAGTGGCAGGCCCAATGACTTCTGTAGAGATGTAAGTCGCTGAGCTGCGGGATGCGAACGGCGGAAGTGAGCACACAGCGACCGTGTCCTCTGCAGAAGGCCATCTAGTCTGGGATAGTGGGCTAAAAATTGCTGGACAACCAGGTTCAACACGTGAGCCATACAAGGCACGTGTGTGACATTGCCCCGGCGAAGGGCCGCACCCAGGTTTGCAGCATTGTCGCACACGGCCTTCCCTGGTTTCAGGTCCAGTGGAGACAACCATTCATGAAATTGGTTCTCCAGAGCTGACCACAACTCCTCAGCTGTGTGACTCACATTTCCCAGACATTTCAATGTAAAAACCGCCTGATGACGTTGAGCCCTACTGCCAGCATAGTAAGGAGGTGTGCAGGATCCCTTCTGCGCAGTTAGAAAGCTTGTGGCATGACCAGACAGGCTTTGGGTGCAGGTGGAAGACTGAGAGGAGGTTGAGGAGGCAGAAGCAGTGGAGGAACTTTGACATAAAGAGGATTGACGCACAACTCGTGGGGACGGCAAGACTTGGACAGCAGCCCCTTGTCCTGCTGTCACCATTGTTACCCAGTGCCCAGTCAGCGACATGTAACACCCCTGTCCATGCCTACTCGTCCAAGTGTCTGTGGTGAAATGCACCCTGTCACACACAGAGTTTCTCAAAGAAGCGGTGATGTTGTGTGCGACATGCTGGTGGAGCGCAGGCACACCTTTCTTTGAGAAGTAGTGCCGACTGGGCATCTGGTACTGGGGCACTGCGACGGACATAAGGTCTCGAAAATCCTCTGTGTCCACCAGGCGGAAAGGCAGCATTTCTGTAGCCAAGAGCTTGCAGATGGTGAAATTCAACCTCTTAGCTTTCTCATGGCTAGGAGGAAATGGTCTTTTACTTGTCCACATCTGAGGGACCGAGGGCTGGCTATTGTGCTTAGACGGGGTTGATAAGGGTGTCCCCGGCAAACTGCCGGTCTGTGAGGAAGATGCAGGCGGACATGTTAGGTTGCCTTGATCCAAAGGTGGTGCTATCGATGTCGGACAGCGCTCAAGACCAGCTGGTGTTACCACCTCCAAAGAAAATGATGACCTGCCAATCACGCTGGCTGTTGCGGGTAAAGAGGTGGCAGGTCTGCGCCCCAAAACAGGTGTGACTGCTGTCCCCCCAGTCACAGAGGATGAAGAGGCCGCGGATGCACAAGATATGGCAGACGGTGGTTGGCCCGGCCGGCTAGGCCGCATTGTAGCACACTGAGCTTCCCACTGCAACTTATGCTTCATGTCTATGTGCCGGTTCATGCATGAAGTACTCATACTATGTATTTTTTGGCCTCTACTTAGCTTTTGCTGACAAATGTTACAGATAACACGAGTCGGGTCATCTTTATCGATCTGAAAAAATGCCCAGGCTATGCAAGGCTTAGCACCCATGCGACCTGAAGAGCCACCACGACTTGTGGTGAGAGGCAGAGTTGTGTTTGAGGATGCAGTTGTTGACGTGCTTCCAGTACTACGTCTCTGTCCAGGAAGGCGCAACCTGACCTCGTCGACACTAGCATCTTCCTCCACCTCCTCTGCTGACCTCATCTCTTGGCTGACTGTGGGTTGACAGTAAGTGGGATCTCCGACCTCATCATCATCACCCTGTGCGTTATCACACCCGTCGTCCTCAGAGCCAACCTGTTCCTGCCCTGACAAAAAACTAAAGTTGTCGCTCCAATCAGGTATTTGAGTCTTATCATCGTCTTCCTCATTGTCTCCACCAACAGGAGTTACAGTTTGGGAATGAGGGTCTACATTATGGTCAGAACCTTCTGCGTCTGGTCCTGGATCCGACTCATAAAGATTCTGGGCATCAGTGCAGATCATTTCCTCGTCTGGATTCACAGAAGCGCTGGAGTTGACCTCTGATTCCCAGGCTATAGTATGAGTAAACAGCTCTGCAGACTCAACCATCTGTTCTACCTCATACTCAGACGGGCAGCTGGAGATTTGGGAGCTTTGAGGAAGCAAGTGCGATTTGGGTGACACCTTTGAGGACTGGAGTATTTGTGATGTTGAAGTTGATGTGGAGGAGAGCCCACTTAAAGGAGCACTTGATATCCATTGAAGCACCTGCTGTTTTTGTGCCTCATCTGGAATTTGTAGCGATTGGCGTGGCCGTAAGAAAGGGATCTTATCACATTGTCCGCTAAAAGAAGTAGACATTTTAGTTTGGCTGGAAGATGGTCTTTCTTCTGCACCTACCCCACGGACACAACCTTTTTTCCCCTTCCCAACACGCCTATTCCCCTTTCCACCAGCAGCAGGCCTTTTTCCACTCATTTTGGTGGTTAACTAATTCACAACTCTGGAGTTGTTTGCACAAAACAACAATGGATGGTAACCGAGCAGAGCTGAGTGGCCAAACTGTGGTATTAGGCCAAAACTATTGGCTGGGTTAGATGCAGAAAAAAATTATTTTTAATTTGCAACCTGATGGAGGTCAGTATAGATGGACTAATAGACCAAGTCCCACACACCGCTAGAAGCCCAAATATTTTTTCAGAGCTAGATGCAGAAAAAAATTATATTCAATTTGCAACCTGCTGGAGGTCAGTATAGAAGGACTAATAGAACAAGTCCCACACACTGCTAGAAGCCCAAATATTTTTTCAGAGCTAAATGAAGAAAAAATTATTTTTAATTTGCAACCTGATGGAGGTCAGTATAGATGGACTAATAGACCAAGTCCCACACACTGCTAGAAGCCCAAATATTTTTTCAGAGCTAGATGCAGAAAAAAATTATTTTTAATTTGCAACCTGATGGAGGTCAGTATAGATGGACTAATAGACCAAGTCCCACACACCGCTAGAAGCCCAAATATTTTTTCAGAGCTAGATGCAGAAAATTTTTTTATTAAATTTGCAACCTGATGGAGGTCAGTATAGATGGACTAATAGACCAAGTCCCACACACTGCTAGAAGCCCAAATATTTTTTCAGAGCTAGATGCAGAAAAAAATTATTTTTAATTTGCAACCTGATGGAGGTCAGTATAGATGGACTAATAGACCAAGTCCCACACACTGCTAGAAGCCCAAATATTTTTTCAGAGCTAGATGCAGAAAAAAAATATTTTTAATTTGCAACCTGATGGAGGTCAGCATAGATGGACTAATAGACCAAGTCCCACACACCGCTAGAAGCCCAAATATTTTTTCAGAGCTAGATGCAGAAAAAAATTATATTCAATTTGCAACCTGCTGGAGGTCAGTATAGAAGGACTAATAGAACAAGTCCCACACACTGCTAGAAGCCCAAATATTTTTTCAGAGCTAAATGAAGAAAAAAATTATTTTTAATTTGCAACCTGATGGAGGTCAGTATAGATGGACTAATAGACCAAGTCCCACACACCGCTAGAAGCCCAAATATTTTTTCAGAGCTAGATGCAGAAAATTTTTTTATTAAATTTGCAACCTGATGGAGGTCAGTATAGATGGACTAATAGACCAAGTCCCACACACTGCTAGAAGCCCAAATATTTTTTCAGAGCTAGATGCAGAAAAAAATTATTTTTAATTTGCAACCTGATGGAGGTCAGTATAGATGGACTAATAGACCAAGTCCCACACACTGCTAGAAGCCCAAATATTTTTTCAGAGCTAGATGCAGAAAAAAAATATTTTTAATTTGCAACCTGATGGAGGTCAGCATAGATGGACTAATAGACCAAGTCCCACACACCGCTAGAAGCCCAAATATTTTTTCAGAGCTAGATGCAGAAAAGAATTATATTCAATTTGCAACCTGCTGGAGGTCAGTATAGAAGGACTAATAGAACAAGTCCCACACACTGCTAGAAGCCCAAATATTTTTTCAGAGCTAAATGAAGAAAAAAATTATTTTTAATTTGCAACCTGATGGAGGTCAGTATAGATGGACTAATAGAACAAGTCCCACACGCTGCTAGAAGCCCAAATATTTTTTCAGAGATAAATGAAGAAAAAAATTATTTTTAATTTGCAACCTGATGGAGGTCAGTATAGATGGACTAATAGACCAAGTCCCACACACTGCTAGAAGCCCAAATATTTTTTCAGAGCTAGATGCAGAAAAAAATTATTTTTAATTTGCAACCTGATGGAAGTCAGTAAAGATGGACTAATAGAACAAGTCCCACACGCTGCTAGAAGCCCAAATATTTTTTCAGAGATGAATGAAGAAAAAAATTATTTTTAATTTTCAACCTGATGGAGGTCAGTATAGATGGACTAATAGACCAAGTCCCACACACTGCTAGAAGCCCAAATATTTTTTCAGAGCTAGATGCAGAAAAAAATTATTTTTAATTTGCAACCTGATGGAGGTCAGTATAGATGGACTAATAGAACAAGTCCCACACGCTGCTAGAAGCCCAAATATTTTTTCAGAGATAAATGAAGAAAAAAATTATTTTTAATTTGCAACCTGATGGAGGTCAGTATAGATGGACTAATAGACCAAGTCCCACACACTGCTAGAAGCCCAAATATTTTTTCAGAGCTAGATGCAGAAAAAAATTATTTTTAATTTGCAACCTGATGGAGGTCAGTATAGATGGACTAATAGAATGATGCTATGCCCAAAAGATTTTACTTCACTTGGTGCAGTAAAAAAATTGGTATTCTATACACAGGTGGTATATCTTGCAACACAGATAGGCTACTCCACTGACTAACACACTCTGCAATAGGCCAAAAAGGATTAGCATTGCTAGATTCAGCCAAATGCTGTGAAAAAAACTTGCACAGCACTGGCACAGACCTGCCTGGCAAAAACTGATAGGAACTGATGTAACCTAGTCCTGAAAAGGACTCCAATTACAATTAGTCTTTACTCCCACAATCTATCTATTTAAGAGCACAGACCTGCTTGATAAAAGTCGTAGGAAATGCTGTAACCTAGTCCTTAAAAGGACTGCAATCACAACTATTCCCTACTCCCAAGCTATCTGTATATTTGTGCGAAAATTGGCTTGAAATTAACAAGGTATAGCGCACACAGCAACAGCGGTGCCGTCTAACACGCAGCTGCAGCAGTGAGAAAATGGTGGCGACGGGGAAAATGGCTTGGTCTTATAGGGCAAGGACATGTGACATACACTGCCAATCACACATGCCCTTGCTTGTGTGAAAAAAAGCACTTCGCTCCGTGTGTGCGCTGCTGATAGGCTGACAGATTGCACCTCCCCACTGCAAATGCGGGAAAGAGAAAAAAAAATGGAGATCTTCATTGTTCCTGCAGAGATCCATCCCCTGCCCCTCCCCCCGCCACGCTGTACACTCAAACTGCGTATTAACATTAATTTTCATCATTACTGAGAAAAAATCCAGTTATGATTTTGGTGCACGAACAGTTATCGAACATAACCTCGAACAGCCGAATTTTTCTCAAATTGTTCGTGTTCGCCGACCGGCTCGAACACCGCCCAAAACAGCTCGAATTTGAGATTGGCGAACAGTTCGAGTAGAACAACGCTCATCTCTACTCATAAGTCTATATGAGGCTGTGAGCACAAATCGAGATACCTGATGTCAGTCCGGACATTGCAGTTTATACATATGCTATGAAATATGACTGCTTGAAACCAACCTTACAAAGAAAAGAACCAAATTTCTGAAATGGAATGTGAAAATCTGAATATTGCAAATAAAAGCAATAATACAACCTGTAAAAATGATACAATGATCCGTCATTTAATTGGCTGTTCATACAAGAAGATTACACTTTCCGATGTGCATTGAACGATCTGTAACAGTCCATACAAAGCACTTCTGCTCATTCATCGGGTGATCAGCAGCGTATTTAGACTGCAAACCCAGTAGAGAGATAATGGGCAGGAGGGGGGGCATCCTAGAGGAGACAGACACATTGTGGGTACTTATTTTCCTGCTTTACCCTGATGCTTTGGACCTTTTTCATACATCCTTTGTGATGGCTATCCCCATTTCATCTTTGGAGTCACAATTTGTAGATTGTGTCAGCAACTTCTATTGTCTAAGATTATTGTACTTGTTTTTATTATGTACAGTTAAGTCCATATATATTTGGACAGAGACAACATTTTTCCAATTTTGGTTCTAGACATTACCATAATGAATTTTAAACAAAACAATTCAGATGCAGTTGAAGTTCAGACTTTCAGCTTTCATTTAAGGGTATCTACATTAAAATTGGATGAAGGGTTTAGGAGTTTCAGCTCCTTAACATGTGCCACCCTGTTTTTAAAGGGGCCAAAAGTAATTGGACAGATTAAATAATTGTAAATAAAATGTTCATTTCTAGTACTTGGTTGAAAACCCTTTGTTGGCAATGACTGCCTGAAGTCTTGAACTCATGGACATCACCAGACACTGTGTTTCCTCCTTTTTGATGCTCTGCCAGGTCTTCACTGCGGTGGTTTTCAGTTGCTGTTTGTTTGTGGGCCTTTCTGTCTAAAGTTTAGTCTTTAACAAGTGAAATGCATGCTCAATTGGGTTGAGATCAGGTGACTGACGTGGCCATTCAAGAATATTCCACTTCTTTGCTTTAATAAACTCCTGGGTTGCTTTGGCTTTATGTTTTGGGTCATTGTCCATCTGTAGTATGAAACGATGACCAATCAGTTTGGCTGCATTTGGCTGCATCTGAGCACACAGTATGGCTCTGAATACATCAGAATTCATTCGGCTACTTCTGTCCTGTGTCACATCATCAATAAACACTAGTGACCCAGTGCCACTGGCAGCCATGCATGCCCAAGCCATCACACTGCCTCCAGCATGTTTTACAGATGATGTGGTATGCTTTGGATCATGAGCTGTACCACCCCTTCGCCATACTTTTCTCTTTCCATCATTCTTGTAGAGGTTGATCTTGGTTTCATCTGTCCAAAGAATGTTCTTCCAGAACTGTGCTGGCTTTTTTAGATGTTTTTTAGCAAAAGTCCAGTTTAGCCTTTTTATCCTTGATGCTTATGAGTGGCTTGCACCGTGCAGTGAACCCTCTGTATTTACTTTCATGCAGTCTTCTCTTTATGGTAGATTTGGATATTGATACGCCTACCTCCTGGAGAGTGTTGTTCACTTGGTTGGCTGTTGTGAAGGGGTTTCTCTTCACCATGGAGATTATTCTGCGATCATCCACCACTGTTGTCTTCCGTGGGCGCCCAGGTCTTTTTGCATTGATGAGTTCACGAGTGCTTTCTTTCTTTCTCAGGATGTACCAAACTGTAGATTTTGCCACTCCTAATATTGTAGCAATTTTTCGGATGGGTTTTTTCTGTTTTTGCAACTTAAGGATGGCTTGTTTCACCTGCATGGAGAGCTCCTTTGACCGTATGTTTACTTCACAGCAAAACCTTCCAAATGCAAGCACCACACCTCAAATCAACTCCAGGCCTTTTATCTGCTTAATTGAGAATGACATTACGAAGGGATTGCCCACACCTGTCCAGGAAATAGCCTTGGAGTCAATTGTCCAATTACTTTTGGTCCCTTTAAAAACAGGATGGCACATGTTAAGGAGCTGAAACTCCTAACCCTTCATCCAATTTTAATGTGGATACCCTCAAATGAAAGCTGAAAGTCTGATCTTCAACTGCATCTGAATTGTTTTGTTTAAAATTCATTGTGGTAATGTCTAGAACAAAAATTAGAAAAATGTTGTCTCTTTCCAAATATATATGGACCTAACTGTATACCCCTTTTCAGATGTAAAGCGCCATGGAATAAATGGAGCTATAATGATAAAAAATAATAATAATCTTGCCAAGGTAATTATGGAACTGTACAATTAATGACGTGCATATAACCTATAATGGTGTTATTTTATTCTGATGTTTTAGCACTTGCTGAATTACACGTTATTTCATTACACTTTATCTGATTGGGCTTATACAAACATATCTGATAATACTTAATACTTCCATTTATTGTACCCTTTGCATTATTTACAATCCTTATGGTTCATGTGTCCCGGTTGTACCTGACAGTAGTCAATATCTGGATGGACGGCGATGAATTGGAAGTTATAACGGACTTCAATGTACTCGGATCAGTGATCACTCAAAATGCAGCTACACCGGAAGTCAATAGGAGAATGGCTATGGACAAATCAAGAATGGAGTCAGTGGGCAAGGTCTTCAAATCTAGGAACATTTCACTGGTGACGAAGACATGGCTCGTTCATAGTCAGTTTTTTTCTGTAGTAACATATGAATGCAAAATCTGGACGATAAAGAAACAAGACAGAAGAAGAATTGACTCCTTCGAAATGTGGTGGTAGAGAAGGATGTTATCAATACCAAGAATGGCAAGAAGAACAAACAAATCAATTTAGGAACAAATCAAGCCAGACATGCCAATCCAACCAAGGATCACCAAGCTAAGACTTGCTTACTTTAGACACATCATACAAAGAGAGCAATCACTAGAGAAGGAAATCGTGGTTGGAAGAATAGAAGGAATAATGCGAAGGGGTAGGCCAGCAACCTGATGGCTTGATACAGTCAAGATAATGTCGGAGAAGACCCTGGTGGGCCTATCTAAATTTGCACAAGATTGATCTTCTTACAGATCGTTCATCCATCAATTCGCCATTGCTCAATATCGAGCCAAAGAGCATTAAATAATAATAATTGTTCATATGATTACTTCCTTCTTGAGATGTCTTTCGTCCGCCATTGTTTCACTTTTTTATATGTTTTATCTATATTTAATAAAGTTTTATAATTTTGTAACTATGCTTATTATGTGTATATATGCTATCTCTACTGTATGTTGGGTTTGTAACATTTGAGGGCTGTCTGCGGCACATGATGATATTTCAAATTGGGCAAATTCTTAACTCTCCCTTTTTTGCTTAATTTTCTGTCATCCCCACTGTTATTTAGATTGCAAGATTGTCGTGAACGAGCGTTCCTACAAAAACTCGTTTATGATATTCTTGCAGTGGATATGGACCCTAAGATAGAACCTTCTATATGAGTTCTCATTGGAAACATTGCATACCTGTCACGCTGTCTCGGCGTTCAGGAGGTCAGGAGCCTATGCTGACCCTACACTGAGGCCCTGCCTAATCCCTCTACCTGGAGGTACTGTTGATGGTACAGAGGTCCAGGCCACCAGCGTAAACCTACCTCCTGAGAATCCCTGAACCTCAGTAATCTAGTCCTGAGAAGGACCCCGAACACAACAATTGGGGACAGGACCGTATATGCCAAACACAGTACAAGACGAACGAGACAGTACAAGGGGCAAACCAAAAACCACCTTGCATACAAAAACTTACACCACTACAACGGAGGGAACACCAACGGGTAAGGCTATAAAGAATAAAGCGAGGAAGGGAAAAAAACCACACCGAGTACACTTCGCTCCTAACTCCACAATACCACGTATCACTCTGATAGTCTGCATGAAAAGCTTTCACCGACAACTACCCTATCAGAACGGCAGGTATTAGAAGGAGTCCCAATACTGCAGAATTAACTGCAGCTGGGCGAGGCTGGGCCTCGTCTAGCACAGAGAGAGAGAATTAACTCCCTCCCTGCCGAAATACACCAAGCACCAAAAACTCAGCTGCGAGAAGTCAGGCTGTGTAATTGCGACGATCTTCGTGGCGACACACCCGTGACAGTACCCCCCCTTCTACGAGGGACCTCCGGACCCTCAGGGCCAGGTTTATCCGGGTGAGTCGTGTGGAAGGCCCGAATTAATCGGTCTGCGTTAATATCCGACGCAGGAACCCACATCCTCTCCTCAGGACCATACCCCTTCCAATGAACCAGGTACTAAAGGGACTGGCGATTAAAACGTGAATCGATGACCTTCGATACCTGAAACTCCAAGTTACCATTGACCACCACAGGAGGAGGAGGTAAAGGTGACGGTATCACCGGCGCCACATACCTTTTAAGCAAAGATCTGTGGAACACGTTGTGAATTTTAAAAGTAGAGGGGAGGTCAAGACGAAATGTTATCGGATTAATTATAGAGAAGATCCTATATGGCCCGATGAACCTGGGACCCAGTTTCCAGGAGGGAACCTTAAGTTTTATATTCTTGGTAGACAACCATACCCGATCGTTCACACTTAGGTCCGGACCAGACACTCTCTTCCTATCAGCCATACGTTTGTATCGGTTCCCCATAGAACTTAGATTATACAGCAACCCTTTCCATATCGAAGCGAGTGATGACGAAAATCGTTCCTCCTCAGGAACCCCCGAAGAGCCCCCCCTACTGAAAGTACAAAACTGGGGGTGAAAACCATATGCCCCAAAAAACTGGGACTTACGAGTGGACTCACTCCACCTATTATTAAGAGCAAACTCCGCCAGAGGTAAGAAAGAAGCCCAGTCCTCCTGGTTCTCTGACACAAAACACCGGAGATATGTCTCCAAACTTTGGTTCAGACGTTCCGTCTGACCATTGGTCTGAGGATTAAAAGCCGAAGAAAACGATAAATGCATCCCCCGCCGTGTACAAAATGCCCTCCAGAATTTGGACACAAACTGAGACCCCCGATCAGACACCACATCAGAGGGTACACCGTGAAGCCTTACAATCTCCCCAATGAACACCTGCGCAAGAGTTTTAGCATTAGGAAGAGCAGGAAGAGCGACAAAATGTGCCATCTTGCTGAACCTGTCCACAACAACGAGTATGACCGTTTTACCCGAAGATGGCGGGAGATCTGTAATAAAGTCCATAGACAGATGAATCCAAGGACGCTCCGGGATCTTCAAAGGTAAGAGAGCCCCAGACGGACGGGTACGTGGGGTCTTAGAGCGCGCACAAACCCCACAGAACGCAACAAAAGTTCCCACCTCCCTATGTAAATTAGGCCACCAAAACCGACGCGAAAGGAGATCCACAGTTGCTTTACTCCCTGGGTGTCCTGCCAAAGCTGAGTTATGGTGTGCCTCGATCACCTTTTGTCGCAACTGATCTGGAATAAACAGTCTCCCAGGAGGTCCAACAGGGGCGTCCCCCTGAGCCTCCAATACTTCCTCCTCAAGCTCAGAGAATACTGCCGACACCACCACCCCCTCCTGAATGTCATGCTGTCTCGGCGTTCAGGAGGTCAGGAGCCTATGCTGACCCTACACTGAGGCCCTGCCTAATCCCTCTACCTGGAGGTACTGTTGATTGTACAGAGGTCAAGGCCGCCAGCATAAACCTACCTCCTGAGAATCCTTTAACCTCAGTAATCTAGTCCTGAGAAGGACCCCAATCACAACAATTGGGGACAGGACCGTATATGCCAAACACAGTACAAGACGAACGAGACAGTACAAGGGGCAAACCAAAAACCACCTTGCATACAAAAACTTACACCACTACAACGGAGGGAACACCAACGGGTAAGGGGATAAAGAATAAAGCGAGGAAGGGAAAAAAACACACCGAGTACACTTCACTCCTAACTCCACAATACCACGTATCACTCTGATAGTCTGCATGAAAAGCTTTCACCGACAACTACCCTATCAGAACGGCAGGTATTAGAAGGAGTCCCAATACTGCAGAATTAACTGCAGCTGGGCGAGGCTGGGCCTCGTCTAGCACAGAGAGAGAGAATTAACTCCCTCCCTGCCGAAATACACCAAGCACCAAAAACTCAGCTGCGAGAAGTCAGGCTGTGTAATCGCGACGATCTTCGTGGCGACACACCCGTGACAATACCTGTATTTTATACTAGCTGCTTAAACATTTGGACATGCCTCCTGCTGCTTGAGAATGCAATGTATGAGGAAGCCTTGTGTACAGAGCATATCCAATCCACCTGGAAGAAGAATTAAAGCAATTTTCTATAGTCACATCAACAGCATAACAGCCTTACACATCAAACTGAAGTATAGTCTGTATGTTCAGGAGGTTCCTCTTCACAGTTCATAGGGAAAATAATGAATTGAACTCCAGCTCTGTTCACGGTGATACGCATCGACATCTGGAGCCCCGAACAAGCAGTAAAACAGAGTGGAGCAAATCTGTTAGGTTCTTACGATAAGCACTTTTTATGAGAAGTGTCTGTGAGAATAGTAAATTGATTTGCTCTCATTCATTTGAGGTTATGCTGTGTGTCTTATCCAATGTCTGATATGGCAAAGTAGAGAACAATTACACACTAGTATATACAGTAAGGTGTTCATCATTGCCCATATTGGAGTTTAATTCATTATTTTTACCTATAAACTATGAAATTTTTCTCCTGGGCTTTCCAGTATACACATGTTTGATGTAAAAGGGTAGAATCCAGCATGACTGAGACAATAAAGCTGCCATAAGTGTTCTGTTTAGTGAACACATTAATGTATTATTATCTCTGCCAAGTGGAAAAAGTATAAAACAAAAATTGTGCTGATAAATTGGCCATAAATGTATAAAATATTTGCCTGATAAATTAGTGATTACACAGGTCTGTAAGGGTAAAATTGTTTGAAAAGTAAAAGGTCTTTTTTATATACTTTCAATCTCTGAACTCAGTAAAAGAATCGAAAAAATTCCATCACGTACAGTTTTTTTCACAAACACTGACTCCATCATCTTTTTCTTGCACCATACTTGGACCCCTTTGCGTGACCTTTGGTAGATGATTTCAGTGTCATTAGATTGGTTAGAAATTAATGGACGCTGTGCTGTGATTGGCTGCTCTGGGCAGAGAAGATTTTCTTAACCCAGCTTCCAAAGAGTTTTGTGGTGTCCATAGCATCCAATCATGGCATATCTTTCATTTTACCTCAGCAGTATAAGAAATAAAAGCTGCACTGTGATTGGTTGTTATGGGCAGTAAGGACAGATTTTCTTTTAGTCAAAGTTCATAACAGTGTGGCAGTGTCCATAGTAACCAATCAAAACAGAGCTTTCATTTTACTTCAGCAGTAAAAGAATTGAAAGCTGCACTGTGATTGGTTGCTCTGGGGAGCAAAGGCAGATTTTCTTTTAGACAGCGTTCATAAGAGTGTGGTGGTGTGCTCACCGCGATTCCATTCAGTATTTAGAGGTTGTGGTAGATTAAGCTTCTGTTTCTAACAACGTAATCGATATGGCTACAAGGGAGTGTCATAATTCACCCGACAACTTTTGCTACATTTGCGGTTGTTTTGTAGTGAAGAAACAATGAAGGAACATTACTGACTTCCTTAGAAAAGTGTATTATGCGTACTTGGGTGTAAAATGAAATGATCAGGACAAGTCATGGGCTCCACATGTTGTGTGTTCTGTTTGTGTAGAAGAACTACGACAGTGGTCTAAAGGGAAGAAAGAGAGCTTTCATTTTGGCGTGCCTATTATCCGGAGGGAACCCCAAAATGATAGTGATGACTGCTACTTTTGTACATGCAGCGTGGAGGGATTCAACCTTAATTATAATAAGGAAGTTATATACCCAGACCTCCCGTCGGCGATTCGCCCTGTGCCTCACGGTCCAGAAATACCTGCCCCTTCAACTCTGGAGAAACTTGAAAATACACCAGATATGGAAAATGAAGAGCAGGATTCTGACAAAGACTTTCACGCTTGTCTCAATGACATTCAGACAAAGACTTTCATGCTTGTATCACAGCTTTTTTCACAGCTCAAATTAAATGATTTAGTCAGGGACTTGGTCCTTCCTAAACATTCTGCACAACTTTTAGGCTCTAGACTAAAGGAAAAGAACCAACTAGCTCATGGTTCCTGTTTTTAATGGTACAGGAGAAGAGAAAAATAATTCCTTGCATATTTTTCTCAAGACGGTGCTCTAGTGTATTGCAGTGATGTTCCTGGGTTGATGGAAAAAATTAGCATTAAGTACAATGTGAGTGAGTGGACACTCTTTATTGACTCATCCAAAAAATGTCTGGAAGCTGTGTTACTGTACAATGGCAGCAAGTATGATTCAGTGCCTGCAGGGCATTCAGTGCCCTTGAAGGAAAGCTATGAGAATTTTGACTTTTCTCAAGAAGAAACTTCGAAGATCAAGGATGGTCAATATGTGGTGATCTGGGGTAGCAAGGAGGCTACACAAAGTACCCATGCTTTTTGTGTAAATAGGACAGCCGGGATAGGACTCATCATTGGAGCCAAAAGAGTTGACCAATGAGAACATCTTTGCAACCTGGACTCATGAACATAGTTGCGTAAAGATTAGTTGATCGCTTTAAAGTTCTCCTTCCACCTCTCCACATTAAGATTGGACTGCTGAAAAAGTTTGTGAAAGGTCTACAAAAAGAAGGAGAGACTTTTAAGTACATGTGTACCAAGTTTCCGGTCCTGACCGAAGCAAAACTGAAGGAAGGCATTTTTGTGGGCCAGGAAATTCGGAAACTCATGAAGGACGACGTGTTCTAAACAAAAATGAAAGCTGTCGAAAAAAGGCTTGGAATTCTTTTTAAGAAGTCTTTCTGAAATTTTTAGGTAACAACAAAGATCCAAAATTTAAGTCCATAATGGAGAACATGCTGAAACGTTTTAAAAGCCTTGGGTTGTCTGATGAATTTGAACTTACATTTTTACATAAGCATTTGGACTACTTTCTTGAAAACCTTGGTGCTGTTAGCAAAGTGCATGGAGAAAGATTTCATCAAGATATCAAGGAAATGGAACGACAATAGCAAGGTAGATGGAACGTGAATATGATGCCTTCTATAAGAGAAAAGGTATCAAGAGAAGCTTTGGAGAAAAAAGGAAAAGGTGCAAGAATTAATTCCAGAATGAATGTTCAATAAATTTTTATATTTATATATAATATTGTGTACATTTTTGGCTACAATAAACATTTTTCTTGTTCTTCTCGCTTGTACGTAATTTCAAGCACGTTTTGTGCAAAATCCATACGTGATGGTTAAAAACAGAAGTGCATTTCTTTTAAATCATAGCATAAGAAATCATAAGAATCAGTCATTGGATTTGAAACAATTTTTATAAACCCAAATTTTGCATGCCTGTCATTATGAATGATGATCTCTGCAGGTACAATAATTAAATTTATAAAGTTAAATAATCAAAATCTGTTACTGTCATCCACTAACCAATCATCATTAATATGGGGGAAGTTAATGAGTGCTATTCTATCAACTACCATGAGGTCTCATCTACACCGCAATATCACAAATCTGTGCAAATTATTTGCTGTATGATGGTTTAATATGAAGTCTAGATTTTTATGGGCTCATAATGTATGGTTCCTCAGTACAAAACTATAATATAGCATCTGATGGAATACATCTCTGCATTTGCTGTTGAGTTTCATATGAATCCAAGAGAAAAAACTGCTGAATACCTTTGTGTATCTCCTAGGGAACAATACCTGAGTGATTAAGTGCCACAACGAATCTGCCAACTTTCATGAAATGTCCAGGAGGTTAAACCTGCAGGAAACTAGTGCATGTGGATGATTTCCTGTGCATGCTTGCATGGTACCATGCATGCATGGTACCGTAAATATTTTAAGCAGGCCACAAACGTCTACATAACTGAAGTGAATGGAACAACTCATGCAGTGAATAAAGAAAGATGCACATTCACAGCCACTTCTCTATTCCTAGTGCCCCTGTGGATATGCCATGAATAGGGCAAAAGGGCAGCACGGTGGCTCAGTGGTTAGCACTGCAGCCTTGAAGCGCTGGGGTCCTGGGTTCAAATCACACCAAGGGCAACACCTGCAAGGAGTTTGTATGTTCTCCCTGTATTTGCGTGGGTTTCCTCCGGGTTCTCCAGTTTCCTCCCACATTCCAAAGACATACTTATAGGGAATTTAGATTATGAGCCCCAATAGGGACAGTGCCCATAATGTCTGTAAAGCGCTTTGGAATTAATGGTGCTATATAAGTGAGTAAAATAAATAAATATCCAAAATGGGCAAGATGAAAATACCTCTATAAACCTTTCCCAATATGACTTACTGGTATGTCATATGTTGGGTCCTTGTCTTTGAGGATTGGCTCAGTAGCTAAGCCCTCATCTTTCCCAGGCAGGTGATAGCTGAGTTATTCCACCATCATCTGCCTCTAACAGCAGCACGTGGAGCTGAGCTCCGCCTGCTGCTCTCAACTCCATCAATTCTGCTGTGAATCTCTGACATCTACTATCAGAGGAAAGCCCAAAAACAAGAGTATATTTTACTCAAAAAAGAATATTTATTATTTACAAAAGGTCATAAAATCATCAAAGATGACCAACATTTTTATTTTTTTATGCTATTTCTTTTGTGTATATCTAATAATTTTTATTTCTATCTCTTGATTTTTAAATTCTTTTGGGAGAGGGTGATAGAATTAATACTTTGATCCCCTCTTAGTTAAGTTAATGCAGACGCCTCTACTGTTGCAGGAATACCTATGACAAATCTTACTACTGGACTATATAATAGAACCATGTCGATTATCTTTCATTGAATATAAGAATCTGTGGGATGAGTAGAGACAGGATATGTAATAGCATATCTAAATAAAATACTATATTTTGATTCACTTTTGGACATTTAATCATACTTTTATGGTTTATATAAAAAATCGATAACTATGTCGATGGAAAAATATAAATGTTTTGGCTTTTGGAAGAAGAGAAGAAAAAGGCAGAAACTCAGAAATGCAAAATCTCCATGTTGGGAAGGGATTGAATCCAAAGAATTATCAAACTCTATGGACTGTATGTTGACATGGACCTTGTTACATTTGATCCGAGGACTCAATACAAATAGGCAACAGTGCTAACCAATGGGTAACGACAATTCACTACACTGGAACCAATAATAATATTGCATTAATCATCTTCCCTTGCTCTAGCACTGACTTTCCACCACTGCTCCTGTTCTTTGCTATTGACCAGTGCAGATAATCACTGGGCTCAGCAGCTCTACTGATGTAGATGGCACTGTAGTTGTGCCCATCCTTTCCAGAGATGTTCAGAAACAGAGTTTGATAATGTGTATTCTGCTCCATTTTTGAGGACTACTTATCTGGATAATGAAAATGACAATTTTAAACTATCCATTTCTCACAATCAACATCTTGGATATCAGTGTGCCAGAAATCATTTCAGTCTTCTTTCAAATAACTGAAATGAATCAGGCGCGAATAGTTAAATCAAATGTTTTGCTATATATTTCCCCATATTTATTTTGTCCTTGTAGTTTATATCTCTGAACCGGTGGCAGCTTTACAACTGTGATTAGCTGTAAATTATCTCTCCTCCTTGTCTATTTGTTCCTGCAGTGATTCATAACAGGAACAAACACGATAAGACTAATAGGCTTGCGTATAGATTTATTTAGTCTTTTGGCTCGCAGACAATTCCTTTTTGTAATATCACATATGAATTACATTTTATTTGATTACATTATAGTTCAGACGGAATAATGTTCCTTTTCAGACTCTGTTTTCTTAAGCTACTAGCTAGATATACCAAAGTGAGCATAAAGGGCTCTCTCAAGGGTCCGGAGTTTCAGTGTTTGACAATCCTGATAAAATATATTAACTTACGTTATGTAAAAATATTCAAATCGAAGTTATATATTATTTTTTTGCACACAATGGCTTTTCCAGTTTATATATTTCAGGATGCTGACGTTATAGAGTAGCAAGAACTTTATAGTAGAATCTATTTTAGGGATTTTATTACTATTTTTGCTTATACAGTGAGGAAAAAAAGTATTTAGTCTGCCACCAATTGTGCAAGTTATGCCACTTAAAAAGATGAGAGAGGCCTGTAATTGACATCATAGGTAAACCTCAACTATGAGAGACAAAATGAGAAAAATCCTGAAAATCACATTGTCTGATTTGGAAAGAATTTTTTTTTCAAATTTTGGTGGAAAATAAGTGTTTGGTCGCCTACAAAAGTTCATCTCAGTACTTTGTTATACAGTACAGACCAAAAGTTTGGACACACCTTCTCATTTTAAGATTTTTCTGTATTTTTTGACTATTAAATTTGTACATTCACACTGAAGGCATCAAAACTATGAATTAACACATGTGGAATTATATACTTAACAAAAAAGTGTGAAACAACTGAAAATATGTCTTATATTCTAGGTTCTTCAAAGTAGCTTCCTTTTGCTTTGATGACTGCTTTGCACACTCTTGGCATTCTCTTGATGAGCTTCAAGAGGTAGTCACCGGAAATGGTCTTCCAACAATCTTGAAGGAGTTCTCAGAGATGCTTAGCACTTGTTGGCCCTTTTGCCTTCACTCTGCGGTCCAGCTCACCCCAAACCATCTTGATTGGGTTCAGGTCTGGTGACTGTGGAGGCCAGGTCATCTGGCGTAGCACCCCATCACTCTCCCACTTGGTCAAATAGCCCTTACACAGCCTGGAGGTGTGTTTGGAGTCATTGTCCTGTTGAAAAATAAATGATGGTCCAACTAAACGCAAACCGGATGGAATAGCACGCCGCTGCAAGATGCTGTGGTAGCCATGCTGGTTCAGTATGCCTTCAAGTTTGAATAAATCCCCAACAGTGTCACCAGCAAAGCACCCCCACACCATCACACCTCCTCCTCCATGCTTCACGGTGGGAACCAGGCATGTAGAGTCCATCAGTTCACCTTTTCTGTGTCACACAAAGACATGGTGGTTGCAACCAAAAATCTCAAATTTGGACTCATCAGACCAAAGCACCGATTTCCACTGGTCTAATGTCTATTCTTTGTGTTCTTTAGCCCAAACAAGTCTCTTCTGCTTGTTGCCTGTCCTTAGCAGTGGTTTCCTAGCAGCTATTTTACCATGAAGGCCTACTGCACAAAGTCTCCTCTTAACAGTTGTTGTAGAGATGTGTCTGCTGCTAGAACTCTGTGTGGCATTGACCTGGTCTCTAATCTGCTGTTAACCTGCGATTTCTGAGGCTGGTGACTCAGATAAACTTAACCTCAGAAGCAGAGGTGACTCTTGGTCTTCCTTTCCTGGGGCAGTCCTCATGTGAGCCAGTTTCTTTGTAGCGCTTGATGGCTTTTTGCAACTGCACTTGGGGACACTTTCAAAGTTTTCCAAATTTTTCGGACTGACTGACCTTCATTTCTTAAAGTAATGACGTCCACTCGTTTTTCTTTACTTAGAGTTTGTATTATGGCAAGAAGAAAGCAGCTAACAGTCTATTCAGTAGGACTATCAGCTGTGTATCCCCCAGACTTCTGCACAACACAACTGATGGTCCCAACCCCATTTATAAGGCAAGAAATCCCACTTATTAAACCTGACAGGGCACACCTGTGAAGTGAAAATCATTTCCGGTGACTACCTTTTGAAGCTCATCAAGAGAATGCCAAGAGTGTGCAAAGCAGTCATCAAAGCAAAAGGTGGCTACTTTGAAGAACCTAGAATATAAGACATATTTTCAGTTGTTTCACACTTTTTTGTTAAGTATATAATTCCACATATGTTAATTCATAGTTTTGATGCCTTCAGTGTGAATGTACAATTTTCATAGTCATGAAAATACAGAATAATCTTCAAATGAGAAGGTATGTCCAAACTTTTGGTCTGTGCTGTATATCCTTTGTTGGCAATGACAGAGGTCAAACGTTTTCTGTAATTCTTCACAAAGTTGGCACACACTGTTGCTGGTATGTTGACCCATTCTTCTATGTAGATCTCGTCTAGAGCAGTGATGTTTTGGGGCTGTCGCTGGGCAACATGGACTTTCAACTCCCTCAAAAGGTTTTCTATAGCTTTTAGATCTGGAGATTGGCTAGGCAACTCCAGGACCTTGAAATGCTTCTTACGTAGCTACTCCTTTATTGTCCTGGTGGTGTGTTTGGGATTATTGTCATGCTGAAAGACCCAGCCACGTTTCATCTTCAATGCCCTTGCTGATGGAAGGAGGCTTGCACTCAAAATCTCTGGATTCATGGCCCCATTCATTCTTTCATGTACACGGATCAGTCGTCCTGGTCCTTTGGCAGAGAAACAGCCCCAAAGCATGATGTTGCCACCCCTATGCTTCACAGTAGGTATGGTGTTCTTTGGATACAACTCAACATTCTTTCTCCTCCAAACACAACGAGTTGTGTTTCTACCAAACAGTTCTACTTTGGTTTCATCTGACCATGTGAAATTCTCCCAATACTCTTCTGGATCATCCAAATGCTCTCTAGCAAAGTTCAGATGGGCCCGGATATGTAATGGCTTAAACAGGGGGACACGTCTGGCAATGCAGGATCTGAGTCGATGGCAGCGTAGTGTATTACTGATGGTAGCCTGTGTAACGTTGGTCCCAGCTCTCTGCAAGTCATTCACTAGGTCCCCCCATGTGGTTCTGGGATTTTTGCTCACCGTTATTGAGATCATTTTGACCCCACGGGGTGATATCTTGTGTGGAGCCCCAGATCGAGGGAGATTATCAGTGTTCTTGTATGTCTTCCATTTTCTAATTATTGCTCCCACAGTTGATTTCTTCACACCAAACTGCTTGCCTATTGCAGATTCAGTCTTCCCAGCCTGGTGCAGGGCTACAATTTTTTTTTCTGGTGTCCTTCAACAGCTCTTTGGTCTTCACCATAGTGGAGTTTGAAGTGTGACTGTTTGAGGTTGCGGACAAGTGTCTTTTAAGGAGGAAGTTACAGGTCTGTGAGAGCCAGAAATCTTGCTTGTTTGTAGGTGACTAAATACTTATTTTCCACCAAAATTTGAATAAAATTTCTTTCCAAATCAGACAATGTGATTTTCAGGATTTGTTTTCTCATTTTGTCTCTCATAGTTGAGGTCTACCTATGATGTCAATTACAGGCCTCTCTCATCTTTTTAAGTGGGAGAACTTGCATAATTGGTGGCTGACTAAATACTTTTTTTCCCCACTGTACATATATTTTGCTTATGTCAATGTTTTTTTTTATGAGCAGGCTTGAATTTTCCTGACATTTGTCATTTGCCATTTAAATCTTTTTAGTTCTTCCTTTGGTCTAAGGGGCAACGTTCCTCCTTGTGGAGAATGACATACCGGCTCTGGCATGCCAATGTAAGGAGGCTTATTGCTTAATGCTCCTCTGGGAAATTAAATATGACAAATGATAATAATAATTTTTATTTATATAGTGCCAACATATTCCACAGTGCTTTACAATTAAGTAGGGACATATACAGATAATATAAACAATACAATGTATCACATTTCAATTATTACAGGAGGAGTGAGGGCTCTGCTCGCAAGCTTACAATCTAAATGGAAAAGGAATTCTTGCATCCGTTGTGGCTATCTAACAGACGTGAGACATGCAGCCGCGGTGACGCGAACATAGTTTGCGAGTGCGCCAAAGTTAGGACTCGAGCGTGCTCGGATAACGCCTTATCCAAGCACATTTGTGCAACACTAGTAAGGGGGCTTATTTGCTGTGCAATGCTCCTCTGGGAAATTAAATATGTAAATTGCCTCTTCAGAGAGGAAAAGGACTAGACCACTACAGCGCCACCTGTTGGAAGCAGCAATCCTATAAGTCACTATCAACCCTTTAACGAGTCTTGCAATATGACCTAGGATAAAAGCTAAATCAGAATCCCAATTTGCAGACACCGTGTTTCAGGGTATTGCCCCTCGTCAGTGCAAAGTATGAGATATTCTAAGTCATATTGCAAGACTTTTTAAAGGGTTGATAGTGACTTATTGCATCGCTGCTTCCAACAGGTGGCGCTATAGAGTTCTAGTCCTCTTCCTCTCTGAAGAGGCAATTTGGATATTTAGTTCATCCTTTGAAACAGACAGATCCATTGTGCACACTTAATGGTTATTCCCATCTCAATCATTAATAGCAAATCCAAAGGGTGGGACCTGTATTGATCTTGACATACACTTGCAGCCTGCTCTGCTCATTTGAGTGAGAGTTCTAAAAATTGTGTGAGTATGCCCAATATCCTCCCCTCTATATAGGCTTACATAGGCACTGCAGATAGATTTGTTGACAGATTTAAGCAGTTTTTGAGCATGAATGATCAGCGCAGGAAATCAATAAATAAGTTATAAATTGAAAAAGAAGAATATTTCTCAAAAATTATATATTACACCATATCTTACTTTCATTAGAACTATTTATTTGTTAAAAAAGGAAAGGTGTACATAAAATGTAAGTTTTTCTTATAGAACAGGTAGACTTTTACCCTAGTGTTAGCTAACGATGATTTAGTTTTAACTCTGGTAAGTTCTTATGACTTCTCTGGTCGATCAATACTATTTGCAGCTGGAGAGTCATAGAATCATAGAATGTTAGAGTTGGAAGAGACCTCTAGGGTCATCTGGACCTCTAGGGACTCAATGCAGGAGTCACTAAACCATCTCAGACAGATGTCTGTCCAGCCTTTGTTTGAAGACTTCCATTGAAGAGAACTCACCACCTCTTGTAGCAGCCTGTTCCACTCATTGATCACCCTCACTGTCAAAAAGTTTTTTCTAATGTCTAATCTGTATCTTCTCCCATTCAGTTTCATCCCATTGCTTCTAGTCAACAAATTTAAGTGGATTGGTTATGACGCAGTATCTACACTATGCCAGGTCAGTAGTGGCACTATGCAGAAAAGTAGGAAGGAGCTACTGTGGCTTACAAAATCTGTGATTACTTTCTATTAACCACTTTCTGACATGGTACTTAATAATACATCCCTGTGCCCTGGGTCTTATAGACCAAGTACATATTATTACATCACGGTGATTGTGCCCATACACAGGCTGCCAGCTTCTGACAGCCTTCAGATTCTGACAGCTGACATCCTGCACTCAGAGCCAAAAGAGGTGCCCGCACCGCTCCTGGCACATTAGCCCTCTAAATGCCGTGATCGCTGCATTTAGCAAGCGAGTAGAGGGACAAAAGCCCCTCTGCTCTTGGATCGGAGACCCCGTGCCATCAGCGTGGGGTCCAAATCGTTGCCATGGTGACCCGCAGGGCTTTACAATTCAGACAATTTACAGACATTATCGGCACTGTCCCCATTGGGGCTACATTCACGATCTGTTATATCTTATAACTGCTATTAGACTACAGAAAGTGAAAGTTCCATGGGGGGACTAAGTAAAAAAGTGAAAAAAAAAAAGTTATAGAAATATTTAGTAAAAAATAAAAAAATAATAATAAAAAATTTATATACCCTTAAACAAATATTATTACGGAAAAAAAATGATAAAAGTACACGTTTGCCATCACCGCATCCGGAATGGCCTGACCTACAAAACTGTCCCCCTAGTTAACCCATCTAGTGAACACGGTAAAAATAAATAAATAAAAATGAAAGCAAAAAACGTTGCTTTATCATCAAACCGCCGAACAAAAAGTGGAAAAAACTGCCATCAAAAAGACGAATGTAAATATCATTTTGTCCTGCAAAAAAACAAGCTTCCATAGAGCTCCATCAGACAAAAAATGTAAAAGTTATAGCTCTCAGAATAAAGCGGAGGAAAAAAATAAATTTCTTCTTTAAAATAGTTTTTATTGTATAAAATCACAAAAACATAAAAAAAATAAATGTAATATCGCTGTAAACATACTGACCCGAAGAACAAAGCTGCCTTATCAATTTTACTACACGCGGAACGGCATATAAAAAAAAAAAAAACAATTCCTGAATTGTTGTTTTTTATTTATTCTGCCTCCCAAAAATCGAAATAGAAAGTGATCAAAAAATGTCATGTGCCTGAAAATGGTACCAATAAAAACATCAACTTGTCCCACAAAAAGCAAGCCCTTAAATGACTATAGCTCTCAAAATATGACGATGCAAAAACTAGTCTTTGCAAAAAAAAACACGTCTTTTAGTGTGTGACAGCTGCCAAACATAAAAACCCTATATAAATCTGGTATCGCTGTAATCACAGCGACCCGAAGAATAAAGTAATCTAATCACTTATACTGCACGAGGAGCGTGTAAAAAATAAATCAAGCCAATTCTTCAACTGCTGCAGATTTGTTCATTCTGCCTCCCAAAGATCGCAGTAAGGCTCAGTTCACATTTCTCCTGCGCTTTGCACTAAGAGCTTACACCGGGGTTTCCTTGTAAATGTCTGAAATATGTGATTCAGACGGAATCCCAGACGGAATATTCCTTGTAATGAGGCAGATGGAGGCACCGTGGACGCTGTCTGGCCTATGATCCCACGGTGTCCGTCTTTTTATTAGGAATGCAGAAAAGTGCTGTTGGCCAACACAATCACAATCCAACACAATGGGCAGCACTTTGAATATTTTATAAGTGGTCATAAACTTGTAAAAATCTCATGAAAGAATAAAGTTACGTTAAAACCAAGCACACCATTGTTTTTCTTATGAAATTCTCAATGTGTCACATGACCCTCTTCCCTTTGAAAAAAATAAAGTTGGATCCAAAATGGCCGACTTCAAAATGGCCACCATGGTCACCACTCATCTGGAAAAGTTCTCCCCCTCCCATATACTAATGTGCCACAAACAGGAAATTGATATCACCAACCATTCCCATTTAATTTAGGTGTATCCATATGAATGTCCCACCATGTATATATATATATATGTATATATATATATATATATATATATATATATATACATACAGTACAGACCAAAAGTTTGGACACACATTCTCATTTAAATATTTTTCTGTATTTTCATGACTTTGAAAATTGTACATTCACACTGAAGGCATCAAAACTATGAATTAACACATGTGGAATTATATACTTAAGAAAAAAGTGTGAAACAACTGAAAATATGTCTTATATTCTAGGTTCTTCAAAGTAGCCACCTTTTGCTTTGATGACTGCTTTGCACACTCTTGGCATTCTCTTGATGAGCTTCAAGAGGTAGTCACCGGAAATGGTTTTCACTTCACAGGTGTGCCCTGTCAGGTTTAATAAGTGGGATTTCTTGCCTTATAAATGGGGTTGGGACCATCAGTTGTGTTGTGCAGAAGCCAAGAGGATACACAGCTGATAGTCCTACTGAATAGACTGTTACAATTTGTATTATGGCAAGAAAAGAGCAGCTAAGTAAAGAAAAACGAGTGGCCATCATTACTTTAAGAAATGAAGGTCAGTCAGTCCGAAAAATTGGGCAAACTTTGAATGTGTCCCCAAGTGCAGGTGCAAAAACCATCAAGCGCTACAAAGAAACTGGCACACATGAGGACCGCCCCAGGAAAGGAAGACCAAGAGTCACCTCTGCTTCTGAGGATAAGTTTATCCGAGTCACCAGCCTCAGAAATCGCAGGTTAATAGCAGCTCAGATTAGAGACCAGGTCAATGCCAGACAGAGTTCTAGCAGCAGACACATCTCTACAACAACTGTTAAGAGGAGACTTTGTACAGCAGGCCTTCATGGTAAAATAGCTCCTAGGAAACCACTGCTAAGGACAGGCAACAAGCAGAAGAGACTTGTTTGGGCTAAAGAACACAAGGAATGGACATTAGACCAGTGGAAATCTGTGCTTTGGTCTGATGAGTCTGTAACATACCTGGCGGCGTCCTTGCATAGTGGTCCATCTCCCACTGTGCAAGAGCGCGCACTTGATCTCCAGTCCAGTCTGCTAGCCTGGCTTCCCTCCATGCTGTCTGCTTGCCTCTGTTTTTGCTGCTTAAGGGCGGCGCCTTATCACTTCCTGCTTCTTGTAGCTGCTGCAGGCACACCCCTTGTGCGTCCTCAGCCTATTGCTGTCTGTCACCTGGTATTTAACCCAGCTCCTCCCTGGAATCCATGCCTGAGCATTGTGTTCTGTCAGTTGGCTTCCTGTCACTGATGTGCCAGGTCCTGTCTATGTTTCCTGGTCCTATTAGTTCCCGTGAGCTGTCTGAACTATCTTCTAGCCTGTTGTCTTCTGCCTTTCCTGGAGGCTGTATTTCCAGGCCAGTGTGAACTCGCTCCTAGCCTTTTCGTTCCGCCTTCTAGGGGCCACATACCTAGACCCGCTCCAGTATCTTGCTGCTGTGTCTGTTCTTGTCTGTATACTCTCCTAGCCTGTTACCTGTTTTTCTCTATGTCCGTACCTTCCCTTTTCCTGCAGAATCTGATCCCGTGCCTAACTCTTACTCGTTGTCCCTGTACTCCCGTTTGTGAGTTTAGAGTCCACTCGCTACTTCATTGCAAGTATCCTGTGTGTACCTGGTTCTGCTTTTCCCTTCCAGTCTGTTCCGTGTGAACAGAGCCCTGTCCCCTCTGCTCTGTCTTGCTCACCGCTCCAGCGGTTCTTGCCTGCTCTGCCTTGCTCACCACTCCTGCGGTTTCCGCTCTGCTCTGACCCTTTGCTCGCTGCTCCGGCAGTCTCGCTCTGCTCTGACCCTTTGCTCGCTGCTCCGGCAGTCTCGCTCTGCTCTGACCCTTTGCTCGCTGCTTCGCCAGTCTCGCTCTGCTCTGACCCTTTGCTCGCTGCTCCGGCAGTCTCGCTCTGCTCAGACCCTTTGCTCGCTGCTCCGGCAGTCTCTCTCTGCTCTGACCCTTTGCTCGCTGCTGCGGCAGTCTCGCTCTGTTCTGACCCATTGCTCGCTGCTCCGGCCGTCTCGCTCTGCTCTGATCCTTTGCTCGCTGCTTCGGCAGTCTCGTCCTGCTCCTCTCTCGCTCACCGCTCCAGGCGGTCTCGTCTTGTTCTGCTCTTGCTGGCCACTCTGGGCGGCCTCACTCTGCTGTTTGTACACCGCATCTGCGGTTCTGTTCCTGAGTCCCAGTCTGTACTGGGTCCTATCCACTCGGTGCTCCAACCTGTCGTACCTGCCAGTACTTCCCTGCCTGCATACCAGTCATGCTTACCAGCATCCGCCAGTCTGCATACCAGCCATGTCTGCCTATACCCTGTAGTCTGTGTGCCAGCCTAGCCTGCCTGTTCCTGTATTCCCCTGTGTGGGTCAACAGCCGTGTCCGGGGTCTGTCCTTGAGTAGCACCTGGTCCATCTGCTCGGTTCCTCCTTGGTGCACTGGCGTCATATGCCGTCGTGCGACCCTGGTCGGATCGGGTGGATACTTAGTTAAGCCCCTCCAGGCATTCACTTTCCGGCACGGTCCAGTGGAATCACTACATATACACGCACACGCCACTCATCCCGGGCGTGTGCATTACAGAGTCCAAATTTGAGATCTTTGGTTCCAACCGCCGTGTCTTTGTGCGACGCAGAAAAGGTGAAGGAATGGACTCTACATGCCTGGTTCCCACCGTGAAGCATGGAGGAGGATGTGTGATGTTGTGGGGTTCTTTGCTGGTGACACTGTTGGGGATTTATTCAAAATTGAAGGCATACTGAACCAGCATGGCTGCCACAGCATCTTGCAGCGGCATGCTATTCCATCCGATTTGCGTTTAGTTGGACCATCATTTATTTTTCAACAGGACAATGACCCCAAACACACCTCCAGGCTGTGTAAGGGCTATTTGACCAAGAAGGAGAGTGACGGGGTGCTACGCCAGATGACCTGGCCTCCACAGTCACCAGACCTGAACCCAATCTAGATGGTTTGGGGTGAGCTGGACCGCAGAGTGAAGGAAAAAGGGCCAACAAGTGCTAAGCGTCCCTGGGAACTCTTTCATAATTGTTGGAAGACCATTTCCAGTGACTACCTCTTGAAGCTCATCAAGAGAATGCCAAGAGTATGCAAAGCAGTCATCAAAGCAAAAGGTGGCTACTTTGAAGAACCTAAAGTATGACATATTTTCAGTTGTTTCACACTTTTTTGTTAAGTATATAATTCCACATGTGTTAATTCATAGTTTTGATGTCTTCAGTGTGAATGTACAATTTTCAAAGTCATGAAAATACAGAAAAATCTTTAAATGAGAAGGTGTGTCCAAACTTTTGGTCTGTACTGTATATATATATAAAAATGGTGCTCAGCTTGAATGAGTATACTTTGCTGTGGCTCACATAACCCTCAGCATGATCTGGACCTCGTTCTCTTAATAATTGGGAATTCTGAATGTAGAATGTAAAGGGGTATATTTTGTTTCATCTGCATTGTTCAAGTCCATGTACATCTGCAACTTTTGCAGGTAATACAGAAACATTTCCTTTTAGGTTGTTTAATTATTTAGGAAAGTAGAAGATGAAAGTATTAAAATAAATGATACATAAAGATAATAAAGTTCTTGTAGCGGAATGTTTGAATCTCCGAATGTTCTTGCAGTGCTCATATGATATAGACCTCATTAAAAGGGGAGTAGCAGCAGTGTTGGTAATTGGGCAATGCAGTGTTGAGTCAAGGCAAAACATTTGCCAGAGATCTTTGATGTAAAATCTGCTGATGTCTAAAAGAGATGCTTCCTTCATATTTTGCTAATTGATTGAAAGACCAAATGATCCATAGGAAAAGTTGCATCATTAACTTAATTGAGAGCAAAGCCTTATTAGAGGGGAAATGAAGGAGACAGAGCCAGGGACACAGCAGGCTTTCATCTGAGATGTCAACAAACAGACATTGTAACTAAAAGCAGACAGCCAGTGAGTTGCTTCATTTACATCTTCAGTTTCACTCTGAAAGAATGTGCAGAGACTGGAGGAACTGGAGGCTGAGAACACAAAGACAAACAACGTTAATTAAACATATGTCTGGGTAAAAAACATGATCTGTATATTACACATATTAAATATAGGCCTCTCCGATGCAGTTCTGCTCACAGTCCAAGTATTCAATTATCATTAATTTTAAAAAAACGCCCTGTCAGTGGCTCTTTAAAGCTTAACTGGTAAATCCTATATCAAACATGTTAATGCCTTTAGTTTGCTTTGTTTTCTCGTGGGACTGCAATTTTAAAGTCCCATTTGACTACAGCAATCAGTAAGAGCCCCGGGCAGTTGTGTTTTGCATCTCCTCTTATCTCTTGCATATCCCTCCAGCCAGATGCTGACAGAAGAGGAAACAGTATATTGGTACCTGGTATTTGTCCTCATGAAGCTGACTCCTCCACAAGTAATACTTTGTTTTACCCTTAGTAAGCCTCTAATCTCTTTTCCTAATCTTAGGATGGAGGTCTTTTTTTTACGTTACAGTATATTTCTATTCAATCAAACACTTATTTTATTTTACTGAATATAGTAGTTGATCACTGCTGAAGGAAGTAGACAATATGTTCAATTGAGAATGATTTCCACCTTGCTTTTTCAGGGATTTCTTTCATTTTTCAGTAAATAGAGAAAAACATGTTCCTTATCTTTAAGATCACCTACTTAAAATTAAGGTTTACTGTAATAATGATTTTAATAAAAAGTGAATAAAACAATAAATAATATCATTGACATTAGATTAGTTGTGGAATCTCCTCTGGTCACTCTATTTACTGTCTAATCTGGACCTCCCCATATAAGGCTATGCTCCCACATGTTGTGTTTTTTTACGTCAGAAATCTGGCAGGAAATCAGCTGCGTCGAAAACCCAGGATTGGCAGCGTTTTTTTCACTATCCTTCTGTCTCTATTTATGCATGTACATAATGTTCTGTGAAAAAAAAAGAACCCCATTATATTTTGCCTTAAAAAATGGTGAAAAAATTTACCTGCGTTTTTTGGTGAATTTTTTCAGCACTTTTTTCACCACCCATTAGTTCCTATTGGTGAAAAAACGCTAAAAGAAGTGACATGCTCTATTTTCCAAAAACTCAACCAAGGCACAACATAAACACCAAATAAACAAGATGTGTGAACAGAGAATTCTGGTTTCTCAAAGACTTTGCTGGTACTGTAAAATGCAGCTGAAAATTTGCATAAAAATCTGCAGCAAAATACGCTGGAAAACCCAACGTGTGAACATAGCCTAACAGTCATCTAGCTGTAAAGGATATCCACCTTCTAAAACTATTGTCAGTTTGTGTAGCCTATACCACCCCCTATAACAGCACCCTGGCTATATAGTCTGGAGCTTTCTGTATATCAGCACTCTCTATATATAGTCTGGACCTTTCTGTACACCAGCACTCTCTATATATAGTCTGGACCTTTCTGTATATCAGCACTCTCTATATATAGTCTGGACCTTTCTGTATATCAGCACTCTCTATATATAGTCTGGACCTTTCTGTATATCAGCACTCTCTATATATAGTCTGGACCTTTCTGTATATCAACACTCTCTATATATAGTCTGGACCTTTCTGTATATCAGCACTCTCTATATATAGTCTGGACCTTTCTGTATATCAGCACTCTCTATATATAGTCTGGACCTTTCTGTATATCAGCACTCTCTATATATAGTCTGGACCTTTCTGTATACCAGCACTCTGGCTATTTAGTCTGGTCCTCTCTGTATATCAGCACTCTCTATATATAGTCTGGACCTTTCTGTATATCAGCACTCTCTATATATAGTCTGGACCTTTCTGCATATCAGCACTCTCTATATATAGTCTGGACTTTCTGTATATCAGCACTCTCTATATATAGTCTGGACCTTTCTGTACACCAGCACTCTCTATATATAGTCTGGACCTTTCTGTATACCAGCACTCTCTATATATAGTCTGGACCTTTCTGTATATCAGCACTCTCTATATATAGTCTGGACCTTTCTGTATATCAGCACTCTCTATATATAGTCTGGATCTTTCTGTATATCAGCACTCTCTATATATAGTCTGGACCTTTCTGTATATCAGCACTCTCTATATATAGTCTGGACCTTTCTGTACACCAGCACTCTCTATATATAGTCTGGACCTTTCTGTATACCAGCACTCTCTATACATAGTCTGGACCTTTCTGTATATCAGCACTCTCTATATATAGTCTGGACCTTTCTGTATATCTGCACTCTCTATATATAGTCTGGATCTTTCTGTATATCAGCATTCTCTATATATAGTCTGGACCTTTCTGTATATCAGCACACTCTATATATAGTCTGGACTTTTCTGTATACCAGCACTCTGGCTATTTAGTCTGGTCCTCTCTGTATACCAGCACTCTGGCTATATAGTCTGGACCTTTCTGCATATCAGCACTTTGGCTATATAGTCTGGACCTTTCTGTATAGCAGCACTCTGGCTATGTAGTCTAGAACTTTCTGCATACCAGCACTCTGGCTATATAGTCTTGACCTTTCTGCATATCAGCACTTTGGCTATATAGTCTGAACCTTTCTGTATAGCAGCACTCTCTATATATAGTCTGGACCTTTCTGTATAGCAGCACTCTCTATACATAGTCTGGATCTTTCTGTATATCAGCACTCTCTATATATAGTCTGGACCTTTCTGTATATCAGCACTCTCTATATATAGTCTGGACCTTTCTGTATAGCAGCACTCTCTATATATAGTCTGGACCTTTCTGCGTATCAGCACTTTGGCTATATAGTCTGAACCTTTCTGTATAGCAGCACTCTGGCTATGTAGTCTAGAACGCTCTGTATACCAACACTCTGGACCTTTCTGTATAGCAGCACTCTGGCAATGTAGTCTGGACCTTTCTGTATAGTAGCACTCTGGCTATATAGTCTGGACCTTTCAGTATACCAACACTTTCTATATGTAGTCTGGACCTTTCTGTATAGCAGCACTCTGGCTATGTAGTCTGGACCTTTCTGTATAGCAGCACTCTGGCTATATAGTCTGGACCTTTCTGTATACCAGCACTCTCTACCTATAGTCTGGACCTTTCTGCATATCAGCACTTTGGCTATATAGTCTGAACCTTTCTGTATTCCAGCACTCTGGCTATTTAGTCTAGAACTTTCTGTATACCAACACTCTGGCTATATAATCTGGACCTTTCTGTATAGCAGCACTCTGGCAATGTAGTCTGGACCTTTCTGTATAGTAGCACTCCGGCTATATAGTCTGGACCTTTCTGTATACCAACACTTTCTATATGTAATCTGGACCTTTCTGTATAGCAGCACTCTGGCTATGTAGTCTGGACATTACTGTATACCAACACTTTCTATATGTAATCTGGACCTTTCTGTATAGTAGCACTCTGGCTATGTAGTCTGGACATTACTGTATACCAACACTTTCTATATGTAGTCCGGACCTTTCTGTATAGTAGCACTCTGGCTATATAGTCTGGACCTTTCTGTATACCAACACTTTCTATATGTAGTCTGGACCTTTCTGTATAGCAGCACTCTGGCTATGTAGTCTGGACCTTTCTGTATGCCAACACTTTCTATATGTAGTCTGGACCTTTCTGTATAGTAGCACTCTGGCTATGTAGTCTGGACCTTTCTGTATACCAACACTTTCTATATGTAGTATGGACTTTTCTGTATAGTGACGCGCCCAGGGGATGGGGACGACTCGGCGCACGGGTCTTGTTGTTGCCTGATCTTGGGGGATGTCGCGGTGGTCGGCTCCCGGGCCCGTACCCTGGGGTCGCTCTTAAAAGAAGGGGGGAAGTTGTATGGGATAGGGATGTTCGTGACACCTGTGGTGTCTGGTGAGGATCACCAGCACTGCGACAGTCCTCTGAGGCCGGTGTTTAGGCAGCTTAGTTGGTACGACTCCCCACAGGTGGAGCGGGGGCTCAGGGCAGTGTAGGTGAAGGATGCAGGACAGAGGGGACCCAGCCGGGTCAGAGGAAGAATAGGCACACACACAACAGTTCACTTCAGTACCTTTACTGGTGGTGTTTCAGGCTTGATCCAGGGCACTTTAGGGTGAAGGGTGCATATCAGGACTCTCCCCAGTGAGAGGGTATAGGGCCTCGTGTTCCTTGCCTTTCTTGGATGAGTTTCTGACCTGCCTGGAGCTAGGCCTAACTTGGTCTCTGTCTTGCACCTGCTGACCTAGTGGTAGGGCCTTCTGTTGGAGTTCACACTCCCTGGTCTCTGGGGCCTCCGTGACTCCTGACCCTGGTATAACAGTCAGCTTCTGGTGAACCTGGGATGTATAGTTCTCCAGGGGTTCCGGTTATTCCTGCTGGGGATATAGGCCCCCCGTAGGCACGGACCCGGTGTCCGGTAAATGGTTTTGGGGTGAGCTGGTTAAGTTCCTCTACCCCCTATGTTGCTTGCTTACTCCACTCGCCTTCGGCCATGCTCGGGGCCCTCACTAGGCTTCACACGGGCAGTAGGCCTCGCTACTCTTTGCTGCTCTCTGATTGTCGGCACGGTCCTGGCTCACTAATCTGAGCTCACTGAGTCTGAACTCTCTCTAGAGGAACTGACTGAGCTCCACTGCAGACTAACCTCTCTCAGGCTCATCTTCTGCAGGAACTGGAACTAACTCTGTCCCCTGAGGAAACTGTTCTCTAGACTGCCTGCCTAACTCCACCCTCCAGTATATATATCCCTATCCGGGCTCCCTCTGGTGGTCTGAGGTGGTAGGGTGGAGGTGTGTGAATGCTATGAGGGCCTCTTGTGGAGAAGTCCATCCATGCACCTCTCTGGGATCTGTGGCAACAATGCGCAGCAGGGCGCCACAATAGCAGCACTCTGACTATGTAGTCTGGACCTTTCTGTATACTAGCACTCTCTATATGTAGTCTGGACATTTCTGTATAGCAGCAATGTAGCTATGTAGTCTGGACATTTCTGTATATCATCACTCTGGTTATGTAGTCTGGACATTTCTGTATAGCAGCACTCTGGCAATGTAGTCTGGACATTTCTGTATATCATCACTCTGGTTATGTAGTCTGGACATTTCTGTATAGCAGCACTCTGGCTATGTAGTCTGGGCATTTCAGTATAGCAGCAGTCGAGCTCAGTAGTCTGGACCTTTCTGTATAACAACAGTCTGACTGTAGTGTAGTATAGATCTTCCCATAAAACATACATCTGACTGTATAGCATTCACCACCTACTACAACAGCCATCTGGATGTGTTGTCTTGACCACTTCCTGTAATACCAATCTAGCTATGTAGACAGGACCACCATGTATAACAACAGTCTCGATCAGTTCAGTAGTCTGGATCAACCCCTCTTAAGCAGTCTGTTTGTGTAATCTGGAACACCCCCTATAACTATAATCTAATTTTGTAATTTGATATTTAGCAATTAAATCATTTTTACAGGATAAATATACTTTCAAATAATATTTCTGAATATTTAAAATCTGCAGGTTTTATGCCAAATTTGCACTTGATTCTGAGCTTGTGGGTGGAGACAAGCTACTATCAGTTATTTATTTTACTTGTATAGCTATAGTTCATATTTACCTATATATAGCTACATTCCACCGCGCTTTAAAGACATTATCATCACTGTCCCCACTGAGGCTCACTATCTAAATTCCCTATCAGTATCTCTTTGTAGTGTGGGAGAAAACCAGAATACCTGGAAGAAACCCATGCAAACATATAAACGTTTTGAAGATGTTGTTGGTGGGATTTCAACCCAGGATCCAATTGCTGCAAGCTATAATGCTAACCACTGAGCCACTGTACTGTATCCCATAATCTGCACAAGCTGTTCTTTCTTTAGTTGGCACACAAGCAGAAACAGTAGAGACATTGAGTAAATTACTCAGAAATAATGATCAGTGTAGCTGTGAATCCAGCTCTATCATAACCAAATATAAGTGATAGAAAGCTGCAGCACAATGTGTTTCTGTACTTTTGTCTGGCTCTGCTCCTCTCTCTTTCTCACATTGCCATCTCCATAGACTTTAAAGTGAACCTGTCACCAGAAAAAAAGCTATTAACCTGAAGATATGGGGTTAATATCGTTACTAACCTGCCTGGCGGCTGCACTTAGCCAAACACTGAAAAATGAACTTTATTCTTCCAGGCAGCATCCCAGTTTCAGTCACTAGGCGGCACCGCTTCAGTCACTGCTATGATTATATAGAGCAGTGGCTGACTGTCAGTCAGCTCTAATGCAGAGGCAGTGTCAGTCACTTCCAGGGGCGCGGTTACAGCCGCCGCTCTGTGTACTCAGCAATGACTGAACCCGCGCTAGCACCGCCCCCGTGACTGAAACCTGAATGCTTGCCCCACCCCACCTCCCCCTCCACCCCCCGAAAAATTTCATTTTCTCACTGCAGCGTTTGGGAAAGTGTGGGCACCGGGCAGGTTAGTAGCGCTATTAACCTGTAGATTAACCCCATATCTGCAGGTTAAAAGCATTTTTTCTGGTGACAGGTTCCCTTTAATATTCTGTGTAACCTGACACCCCACTGTGCTGGCAGTCTATCTTATCTTGAGGGAAATGGATTTTAACTGTTTTTTTTTCAAACTTTTCCAGTGTTGCTAAGCAATGGCATATACGTAGCAAAACTGGTCCCATACACCTCAATGTTGATACACAGTTAGTTCACTGCTTCTCTTCTCTCTTATTTGTTTTTTAATCTGCTGATCTGATGAAGGTCTGGGTGATCAGATAAAAGTTATTATTTATTTTCAGAGTGCTAAAACCTTAAAAAAAACATGCATCTATTTCTATAACTAATATTTGAAATTATTATTTTAATTACAAGTGCTTCACAAAATTAGAATATCATCAAAAAGTTAATTTGTTTCAGTTCTTCAATACAAAAAGTGAAGCTCATCTATTATATAGAGTCATTCCAAACAGAGTGATCTATTTCAAGTGTTTATTTCTGTTAATGTTGATGATTATGGCTTACAGCCAATGAAAACACAAAAGTCATTATCTCAGTAAATAAGAATAATTAACAAAAAACACATGCAAAGGCTTCTGATGCGTTTAAAAAGGTCCCTTAGTCTGTTTCAGTAAGCTCCACAATCATGGGGAAGACTGCTGACTGGACAGATGTTCAGAAGGCAGTAATTGACACACTCCACAAAGAGGGTAAGCCACAAAAGGTAATTGCTATAGAAGCTGGCTATTCACAAAGTGCTGTATCCAAGCATATTAATGTATTAATGCAAAGTTGAGTGGAAGGAAAAAGTGTGGTAGAAAAAGGTGCATAAGCAAGTGGGATAACTGCAGCCTTGAAAGGATTGTTAAGAAATGGCCAATCAAATATTTGGAGGAGATTCACAAGGAGTGGACTGCTGCTTGAGTCATTGCTTCAAGAGCCACCACACACAGACATATCCAGGACATGGGCTACAAGTGTCACATTCCTTGTGTCAAGCCACTCATGACCAATAGACAATGCTAGAAGCATCTTATCTGGACCAAGGAGAAAAAGACCTGGACTGTGGCTCAGTGGTCCAAGGTGTTATTTTCAGATGAAAGTAAATTTTGCATTTCATTTGGAATCAAGGTCACAGTCTGGGGGAAGAGTGGAGAGACCACAATCCAAGCTGCTTGAGGTCTAGTGTGAAGTTTCCACAATCAGTCATGGTTTAGGGAGCCATGTCATCTGCTGGTGTAGGGCCACTGTGTTTTATCAAGACCAAAGTCAGCGCAGCCATCTACCAGGAAATTTTAGAGCACTTCATGCTTCCCTCTGCCAACAAGCTTTTTGGAGATGGAAATTTCATTCTCCAGCAGTACTTGGCACCTGTCCACACTGCCAAAAGTACCAATACCTGGTTTAAAAACAACAGTATCACTGTGCAAGATTGGCCAGCAAACTCGCCTGACTTTAACCCCATAGAGAATCTATGGGGTATTGTCAAGAAGAAGATGAGAGACACCAGACCCAGCAATGCAGAGGAGCTGAAGGCGGCTATCAAAGCAACCTGGGTTTCCATAACACCTCAGCAGTGCCACAGGCAGATCACCTCCATGCCATGCCGCATTGATGCAGTAATTGATGCAAAAGGAGCCCCGACCAAGTATTGAGTGCATTTCAGTAGGCCAACATTTCAGATTTCAAAAACATTTTCAAGCTGTTGTTATAAAGTATTCTAATTTACTGAGATAATGACTTTTATGTTTTCATTGGCTGTAAGCCATAATCATCAACATTAACAGAAATAAACACTTGAAATAGATCACTCTATTTGGAATAACTCTATATAATATATGCGTTTCACTTTTTGCATTGAAGAACTGAAATAAATTAACTTTTTGATGATATTCTAATTTAGTGAGAAGCACTTGTAAATATGTGTCAAGCATACTTTGTAGTAATAATAATAATAATAATAATAATAATAATAATAACATTTAAGATTATAAAGATGCCTGTTCAAGTAGGAACGTGCCAAACTAGAATCCAATAACACTCCCCTAGATCAAGTGATTAGCACATCTCAAAAGGACATTAATGACAATTGGTTGCATTCTATCCATATATCTATATATTAATACAATATGTGGATAGATAGATAGATTGATAGATAGATGATAGATAGATGATAGATAGATAGACCTGATGTGACAGAATTTAAAAATCCCCCGCTACTTTTATACAGAAGAAGTAAGAACTTAGGAGATTTCCTTGTCCACTTGGACATTGGAAGCCTGAAAAAATCTAGACAGACCTATCTCACAGGTACTCAAAGAAAGGGATGCTTTCCTTGTCTTTACTGTATAAATTATCCGTTAATGATGAAGGGTTCAACATTTTCTTATCCTATAACTAATGTGCAATATAAAATCACACATTATTTGACCTGTAATTCAGATTATGTAATTTATCTTTTACAATGCCCGTGTTTCTTATGTTATATCGGTGAGACTACGTGGGATTTTAAACCAAGAATACGATATACCGTAAGGAAAAAACAGATGGATCTACCGGTCCCGAAACACTTTACTGAACAGGGACATAATGAAAAACATCTCAGATTTAAGATAATTGACCATATTCCTCCACAAAGGAGAGGGGGAGACCGGATCTGTCTTTTGAAAAAACATGAATTGGAATGGATCCATAGGTTCAATACATTGAGACCTTATGATCTTAAAGTGGAATATAAGATTTCATCTATTATATGAAGATCATTATTTGCCCTTGTGAGTGATTTGCTCTAACAATCATGTGTAATTTTAACTAATTTTTAGTTTTAATTTTTTGTCTCCACAGAGCCTTTTCTGATGGGGGAGTGGACTCATCTATATACACTGTGTGCAGAATTATTAGGCAAATGAGTATTTTGATCACATGATACTTTTTATACATGATGTCCTACTCCAAGCTGCATAGGCTTGAGAGCCAACTACCAATTAAGTAAATCTGGTGATGTGCATCTCTGTAATGAGGAGGGGTGTTGACTAATGACATCAACACCCTATATAAGGAGTGCTTAATTATCAGGCAACTTCCTTTCCTTTGGCAAAATGGGTCAGAAGAGAGATTTCAAGGGCTCTGAAAAGTCCAAAATTGTGACATGTCTTGCAGAGGGATGCAGCAGTCTTGAAATTTCCAAACTTTTGAAGCGTGATCAGTGGAATCAAGCGTTTCATGGCAAATAGCCGAAAGGGTCGCAAGAAGCGTGTTGGCCAAAAAAGGCACAAAATAACTGCCCATGAATTGAGGAAAATCAAGCGTGAAGCTGCCAAGATGCCATTTGCCACCAGTTTTGCCACGTTTCAGAGCTGCAACGTTACTGGAGTATCAAAAAGCACAAGGTGTGCGATACTCAGGGACATGGCCAAGATAAGGAAGGCTGAAAAACGACCACCTTTGAACAATAAACATGAGATAAAACGTCAAGAATGGGCCAAGAAATATCTTAAGACTGATTTATGAAAGGTTTTATGGACTGATGAAATGAGAGTGACTCTTGATGGGCTAGATGGATGGGCCAGAGGCTGGATCAGTAAAGGGCAGAGAGCTCCACTCCAACTCAGACGCCAGCAAGGTGGAGGTGGGGTACTGGTATGGGCTGGTATCATCAAAGATGAACTTGTGGGACCTTTCGGGTTGAGGATGGAGTGAAGCTCAACTCCCAGACCTACTGCCAGTTTCTGGAAGACAACTTCTTCAAGCAGTGGTACAGGAAGAAGTCGGTATCGTTCAAGAAAAACATGATTTTCATGCAGGACAATGCTCCATCACAAGCATCCAACTACTCCACAGCGTGGCTGGCCAGTAAAGGTCTAAAAGAAGAAAAAATAATGATATGGCCCCCTTGTTCATCTGATCTGAACCCCATAGAGAACCTGTGGTCCATCATAAAATGTGAGATCGACAGGGAGGGAAAACAGTACACCTCTCGGAACAGTGTATGGGAGGCTGTGGTGGCTGCTGCACGCAATGTTGATCGAAAGCAGATCAAGCAACTGACAGAATCTATGGATGGAAGGCTGTTGAGTGTCATCATAAAGAAAGGTGGCTATATTGATCACTAATTTTTGGGGTTTTTGTTTTTGCATGTCAGAAATGTTTATTTCTAAATTTTGTGCACTGATATTGGTTTACCTGGTGAAAATAAACAAGTGAGATGGGATTATATTTGGTTTTTATTAAGTTGCCTAATAATTCTGCACAGTAATAGTTACCTGCACAAATAGATATCCTCCTAAGATAGCCAAATCTAAAAAAGAAAACCACTCCAACTTCCAAAAATATTAAGCTTGGATATTTATGAGTCTTTTGGGTTGATTGAGAGCATAGTTGTTTATCAATAATAAAAATAATCCTCTAAAATACAACTTGCCTAATAATTCTGCACACAGTGTATAGCTGTGTATTTTTCTACGTGAAAAAGCATTTTTGTATGTGTTTTGTAATAAAACAATTGTTTTTTCTAGAGGCCTTGCCAATCATATGTTTTTCTGATTAATTGATAATTGAACATGGACATGCCCTCTATTTGGGGTGGAACATAAGGTTACAGTTAGGTAGCATATAATACTCTTTCCTTAGGATGTCAATGGAGGATATCCTCGTTTGGGGAACTACAATCTATAGGATATCCAAATTCTGAGCAATTTTTGAAAGAGGGTGAATATGGGTTGGATTATGGAAATTGAGTTTATACAGGAGAACTGACCTGTTCTGTATTCCCCTGTCCTTGTATACTTCATAATTTGAATTATCATTGAAATAGATTAATTGTATTTATATGTCTATAAATTTGATGGAGCAGTTCTAATATTAAAGAATCGCTATATTTCTGGCAGTATTGCCATTTATGTGCACTTTGGGATTGATTACCCGGATCCAAAATGGCGCTTATAGCGTCGGAAAGTTTCTTGCACATACACAGGTATTCGGATGAATCCTGCGGTAGGATGATTGGCTAGACCACTATAACACACGCAGACATGCGCAGTACTGCACTTCCTGACGCCGGGTATCAGCAGTCTAATATGCTTACATGACACAAGATCTATTATATGGGTGAGTCCTCCCACTTTATATGCTAATATTGCACAGGTGCAAATGATGCGCTAATTATTGCACATAGCACTTTATCCTATATGAAAATGATGAAGTATTACACTAAATCATGATGAATTTTTTCATATCATGTTTAACATTACACTATGTCAGTATATCTTGTTTTATTATGTATGTATCACTATTTATATGGATTTTTTGTTTTTGATTCATTATGTAAATTCACTGCTATAAATGGTTCTCACTGAGTACTACACCTTGCTTGAGAAAGGCTTTGTTCAGCCGAAACGTTGCCACCATTTTGATGGGCTAATAAAGTCCTAGTTTTTCCACTATATATGGAGTGCTGCCTACTTTTCTTTTGTCGTATGTAGCAATAGGACAACGGAATCATTGTCCGGGAGGATTTGCACCCGCTTGTAGATTTTTTGTACTGTTCCATCTTCTTTTGAAATAGATAGATAGATAGATAGATAGATAGATAGATGGATTGATAGATAGATAATAGTTACATACATAAATAGACAAATGCATGCTTGTATTATTATTATTTTATTATCTTGTCTGTGTTTGACTAAAGAACATGGTACACTTGTCAAAAGAAATAGCTGTGACCTTTGCTAGTCAGGACTACATTACTGAAACAATCTCATATTAAATATCTTTGAAGTGTACTAAAAACGTTAATCTGAATTTTGATCTATGATATTAAATGCACAGATTCATTTTGGAACGTCATTTTATAGTTTAGTTCTACATTTGACACATAATGTTAAGTAACAGGAGAGAAAGTGAGATGAAAATAGAAAGATGTGGTGTCCTGAATTATTAACAGAGAGAAATTGTGGAGGAATATATATTTACAACACAGCAATTATGGTAATTCTTTTTGCTTTTGATAGTTGATAACCTGTATGTTCATTTATCTACTGTCATTACCAGTAAATGTGATCTGTTCTCATTATGTTATGTAGTGCAATGTTCCATGGCTTGCAAAAGTATTCACCCCCCTCCCTCCTTAGCTTGTTAACTATTTTGTTTCATTTCAACCTGTATTTAAATATTTTTGTAATCCTATTTATGTGTGATGCATCAGCACTAAATAGTCTAAGTTGATGAAGTGAGAAAAATATAAGCATGAATTAAATGTATGGGATGAAAAAACTAAAAATTGGCAAGTGCATATGTATTCACCCCTTTTGCAATACAGCCCTTAAAAATTTCTGGTACGAGCAATTACCTTCATAAGTCACATGCTTAGGAAAAGCAAGTCCACCTGTGTGCAATGTGTCACACGGTCTGTCATTACATACACTTTACCTTTTCTGAAAGACCACCAAGGCTGCAGCAACATTAACCCCTTAACATATGACGTACTAATACGCGTCTGTGCCCTGGGACTTAAGAGCCAGACCCGTATTAGTACGTCATGGCGATCGCACGCGCACACAGGCTGTGCGGGCGCGATCGCCGCCGGGTGTCAGCTGATTGTCACAGCTGACACCCGGTACTATGTGCAGGGAGTAGTCACGCACCGCTCCCAGCACATTAAACCCTGTGATGCTGCGATCGAAGTCGATCGCAGCATTGCGGAGGCAAGGGGAGGTGATCGCAGATACTCACCTCCTCTTCCGGCTTCCAGCGCTGTCTGCCATGGCTTTCAGGATGTTGCCATGACGACCCGATGTCGTCATGGCAACATCTGGGTCACCAGACAGTAGGATGATTTTTTTGACATGCGCAGTGCATCTCCAAACAATCTTCTCCCTGTCCAGCGCTGACAGCCTGCATGGCACAGGGATGGTGCTGCATTCTTGTGCCATGCAGGCGATTAGAGAAAAAAAGTGAAAGTCCCATAGTGGGACAAAGTAATAAAGTATAAAAACTATCAGAAAGTGAAAAAAAAAAAAAAAAATATAAAAAAAATTAAAAAAAAAAAAAAAAAATTATCCAACAAAAATAAAAATATAATGTACCCATCAATAAATATTATTATAAAAAAAAAAAACAATAAAAGTACACATATTTGGTATCGGCGCGTCCGGAACAACCTGACCTATAAAACTGTCCCACTAGTTAACCCCTTCAGTGAACACGGTAAAAAAAAAAAATAAAAAACAAAGCAAAAAACAATGCTTTATCACCATACCGCCAAACAAAAAATGGAATAACACGCGATCAAAAAGACAATTATAAATAACAATGGTACCGCTGAAAACATCATCTCGTCCTGCAAAAAACAAGCTGCCATACAGCTCCATCAGCAAAAAAATATAAAAGTTATAGCTCTCAGAATAAAGCTATGCTAAAAAATAATTTTTGCTATAAAATTGCTTTCATTATGTAAAAGTGCAAAACATAGAAATACGATATAAATGTGGTACCGCTGTAAACGTACTGACCCGAAGAATAAAGCTGCCTTATCAATTTTACCACACACGGAACAGAATAAAAAAAAACAATTCCTGAATTGTTGGTTTTTGTTTATTCTGCCTCCCAAAAATCGGAATAGAAAGTGATCAAAAAATGTCACGTGCATGAAAATGGCACCAATAACAATGTCAACTCATCCCGCAAAAAAAAAGCCGTCAAATGACTGTCTGCAAAAATCTGGAAAAATTATAGCTCTCAAAATATGGCGATGCAAAAACTAGATTTTACAAAAAATGCGTCTTTTAGTGTGTGACAGCTGTCAGTCATAAAAACCCCATATGATTCTGGTATCGCTGTAGTCTCACCGACCCGAAGAATAAGGTCGTCTAATCACTTATACCGCATGAGGAACGGCGTAAAAAATAAACTCTGAGGTTAGGGTTGTGCTAGGGTTAGGGTTGTGCTAGGGTTAGGGTTGTGCTAGGGTTAGGGTTGTGCTACGGTTAGGGTTGTGTTAGGGTTAGGGCTGGGGTTGGGGTTAGGGTTGGGGTTAGGGTTGTGATGGGGTTGGGATTTTTTTCAAACATAAGAAAAAAAGATGACGATATGGCGACTAGTGTTGACCGCAAGTGCTCGCTGCTTGAGTTTGCATCGGGTGTTCTGGTATGCATTGAGTATCGTTGGTATTTGAGTGACATGCTCGAGTCTCCGCCCCATATGCTTCACGGCCCAAAAAACTTTGCAGGGATTGCCTGCCATGCACGAGCGATCCCCGCATGTTTTTTTTTGGGTGTCTAATAACCGTGAAACATCCGGGCGGGGACTCGAGCATGTCACTCGAGCACACGCAGTACATGGTGCATACCTGAGTACCTGATGCAAACTCAAGTAGCGAGCACTTGCGCTCAAGACTAATGACAACTTATTCAATATGATGACCTAATGTTATCAAATTCTGTGTCGTACCTCTGGGTTCAAAATGTTCACTATACATCTTAATAAAATCCTTGAGGGGTATAGTTTCCAAAATGGGGTCACTTGTGGGGGAGCTCCACACTTTAGGCACATCAGGGGCTCTCCAAATGCGACATGGTGTCCGCTAACAAATTGAATGGAAAATCGGCTCAAATTGTTAGCGGACGCCATGTTGCGTTTGGAGATCCCCTGCGTGCCTAAACTTTAGAGCTCCCCCACAAGTGACCCCATTTTGGAAACTAGACCACCCAAGGCACCTATCTAGATGCATAGTGAGCACTTGGAACCCTTAGGTGCTTCACAAATTGATTCGTAAAAATGGAAAAGTATTTTTTTTCCACTTTTTCATTTTTACGAATCAATTTGTGAAGCACCTGGGGGTTCCAAATGCTCACTATGCATCTAGATAGGTGACTTGGGGGGTCTCGTTTCCAAAATGGAGTCACTTGTGGGGGAGCTCCAATGTTTGGGCACACAGGGACTCTCTAAATGCAACATGGTGTCCGCTAACAAATTGTCGGCTCAAATTGTTAGCGGACACCATGTTGCGTTTGGAGAGCCCCTGTGTGCCCAAACATTGGAGCTCCCCCACAAGTGACCCCATTTTGGAAACTAGACCCCCAAGGCACCTATCTAGATGCATAGTGAGCACTTGGAACCCTTAGGTGCTTCACAAATTGATTCATAAAAATGGAAAAGTATTTTTTTTCCACTTTTTCATTTTTACTAATCAATTTGTGAAGCACCTGGGGGTTCCAACTGCTCACTATGCATCTAGATAGGTGCCTTGGGGGGTCTAGTTTCCAAAATGGGGTCACTTGTGGGGGAGCTCCAATGTTTGGGCACACAGGGACTCTCCAAATGCAACATGGTGTCCGCTAACAAATTGTCGGCTCAAATTGTTAGCGGACCCCATGTTGCGTTTGGAGAGCCCCTGTGTGCCCAAACATTGGAGCTCCCCCACAAGTGACCCCATTTTGGAAACTAGACCACCCAGTGCACCTATCTAGATGCATAGTGAGCACTTGGAACCCCCAGGTGCTTCACAAATTGATTCATAAAAATGAAAAAGTGTTTTTTTTTTCACTTTTTCATTTTTACGAATCAATTTGTGAAGCACCTGGGGGTTCCAAGTGCTCACTATGCATCTAGATAGGTGCCTTGGGGGGTCTAGTTTCCAAAATCAGGTCACTTGTGGGGGTGCTCCAATGTTTGGGCACACAGGGACTCTCCAAACGCAACATGGTGTCCGCTAACAATTTGAGCCGATTTTCCATTCAATTTGTTAGCGGACACCATGTTGCATTTGGAGAGTCCCTGTGTGCCCAAACATTGGAGCTACCCCACAAGTGACCCCATTTTGGAAACTAGACCTCCCAAGGCACCTATCTAAATGCATAGTGAGTACTTGGATCCCCTAAGTGCTTCACAAATTGATTTGTAAAAATGAAAAAGTGAAAAAAAAAACACTTTTTCATTTTTACGAATCAATTTGTGAAGCACCTGGGGTTTCCAACTGCTCACTATGCATCTAGATAGGTGCCTTGGGGGGTCTAGTTTCCAAAATGGGGTCACTTGTGGGGGAGCTCCAATGTTTGGGCACACAGGGGCTCTCCAAACGCCACATGGTGTCCGGTAACAATTTGAGCCGATTTTCCATTCAATTTGTTAGCGGACACCATGTTGCATTTGGGGAGTCCCTGTGTGCCCAAACATTGTAGCTCCCCGACAATTGACCCCATTTTGGAAACTAGACCCCCCAAGGCACCTATCTAGATGCATAGTGATCACTTGGAACCCCTAGGTGCTTCACAAATTGATTCGTAAAAATGAAAAAGTGTTTTTTTTTTCACTTTTTCATTTTTATGAATGAATTTCTGAAGCACCTGGGGGTTCCAAATGCTCACTATGCATCTAGATAGGTGCCTTGGGGGCTCTAGTTTCCAAAATGGGGTCAAGTGGGGGAGCTTCAATGTTTGGGCACACAGGGGCTCTCCAAATGCAACATGGTGTCCGCTAACAATTTGAGCCGATTTTCCATTCAATTTGTTAGCGGACACCATGTTGCATTTGGAGAGTCCCTGTGTGCCCAAACATTGGAGCTCCCCCACAAGTGACCCCATTCGGGAAACTAGACCCCCCAAGGCACCTATCTAGATGCATAGTGATCACTTGGAACCCCTAGGTGCTTCACAAATTGATTCGTAAAAATGAAAAAGTGAAAAAAAAACACTATTTCATTTTTATGAATGAATTTCTGAAGCACCTGGGGGTTCCAAATGCTCACTATGCATCTAGATAGGTGCCTTGGGGGGTCTCGTTTCCAAAATGGGGTCAAGTGGGGGAGCTCCAATGTTTGGGCACACAGGGGCTCTCCAAATGCAACATGGTGTCCGCTAACAATTTGAGCCGATTTTCCATTCAATTTGTTAGTGGACACCATGTTGCATTTGGAGAGTCCCTGTGTGCCCAAACATTGGAGCTCCCCCACAAGTGACCCCATTCGGGAAACTAGACCCCCCAAGGCACCTATCTAGATGCATAGTGAGCACTTGGAACCCCTAGGTGCTTCACAAATTGATTCGTAAAAATGAAAAAGTGAAAAAAAAAAACACTTTTTCATTTTTACGAATCAATTTGTGAAGCACCTGGGGGTTCCAAGTGCTCACTATGCATCTAGATAGGTGCCTTGGGTGGTCTAGTTTCCAAAATGGGCACACAGGGTCTCTCCAAACGCAACATGGCGTCTGCTAATTATTCAAGCAAATTTTACAATCAAAAAGTCAAATGGCGCTCCTTCCCTTCCGAGCCCTGCCGTGCGCCCAAACAGTGTTTTTTCCCCACATATGGGGTATCTTCGTGCCCAGGGGAAATTGCACAACAAATTTTGCGGTCCATTTTTTCTTTTTACCCCTGTGAAAATAAAAAAATTGGGTCTAAAGTAACATTTTTGTGAAAAAAGTTAAATGTTCATTTTTTTCTTCCACATTCCAAAAATTCCTGTGAAGCATCTGAAGGGTTAATAAAGTTCTTGAATGTGATTTTGAGCACATTGAGGGGTGCAGTTTTTAGAATGGTGTCACTTTGGGGTATTTTCTGTCATAAAGACCTCTCAAAGTGACTTCAAATGTGATGTGGTCCCTGAAAAAATGGTTTTGTATATTTTGTTGGAAAAATGAGAAATCGCTGGTCAACTTTTAACCCTTATAGCTCCCTAACAAAAAAAAATTTTGGTTCCAAAATTGTGCTGATGTAAAGTAGACATGTGGGAAATGTTATTTATTAACTCTTTTGTGTGACATATCTCTCTGATTTAAGGGCATAAAAATTAAAATTTGAAAATTGCAAAATTTTCAAAATTTTCGCCAAATTTCCATTTTTTTCACAAATAAACGCAAGTGATATTGAAGAAATTTTACCACAATCATGAAGTACAATATGTCACGAAAAAAGATTCTCAGAATCAGGGGGATCCGTTGAAGCGTTCCAGAGTAATTACCTCATAAAGTGACAGTGGTCAGAATTGTTAAAATTGGCCTGGTCATTAACGTGCAAACCACCCTCGGGGGTTAAGGGGTTAAGCAAGAGGCACCACTAACCAAACAACGCCATGAAGACCAAGGAGATCTGCAAACAAGTCAGGGACAAAGTTGTTGAAAAGTACAAGTCACGGTTAAGTTATAAAAAAATATCCCAATCTGTGATGATCCCCTGGAGCACCATCAAATCCATTATCATCAAATGGAAAGAACATGATACGACGGTAAAACTGCCAAGAGAGGGCCGCCCACCAAAACTCTCAGCCCGGGCAAGGAGGGCATTAATCAGAGAGGCAGCACAGAGGCCAAAGGTAACCTTGAGAAGCTGCATAGTTCCCAAGCAGAGACTGAAGTATCTGTCCATATGACAACAATAAGCCATACACTCCATAGAGGTGGCCTTTATAGAAGAGTGGTCAGAAAAAAGCCTTTACTTGTAAGGCTCAGTTTGCCAAAAGACATGTGGAAGACTCCCTAAATGTATGGAGGAAGGTGCCGTGGTCAGATTGGACCAAAACATTTTGGCCAACAAGGTAAACGCTATATATGGCGTTTGGTGCCAAACCAACACAGCTCATCATCCCAAGAACACCATCCCTACAGTGAAACAGCATCAAACTGTGGTGATGTTTTTTTGGCCACAGGGACAGGGAAAATGATCCAAATCAAGGGGATGGTACAAAATACAGGGATATTCTTGAGCAAAATTTGTTTCAGTCTGTCAATGATTTGAGACTGGGCCTGTGGTTTACCTTCCAACAAGACAATGACCCAAAGCATACTGGTAAAGAAACACTTGAGTGGTTTCAGGGGAAATGTGTGGATGCTTTGGAGTGGCCTAGTCAAAGCCCAGACCTTAATCCAATTGCGAATCTGTGGTCAGACTTGAAGATTGCTATTCACCAGAGAAAACCATCTAACTTCAAGGAGCTGGAGCAGTTTTGCCTTGAGGAACGGGCAAAAACCCCAGAGTCAAGAGGTGGAAAGCTCATAGAGACCATCCAAAGCAACTTGCAGCTGTAATTGCTGCAAAAGAAGGCTCCACAAAGTACTGAGTTTAGAGGGGGTGAATAGTTTTTCACACTGAAGTTTTCAGTTATTTTGTCATATTTGTTGTTTGCTTCACAATAATATGAAAACAAATATTCACAATTGTAGGCATGTTCTTTACATGAACTAATGCAAAGCCTAAAGAAATCATTGAAATTTCTGGTCGTGACTCGTGAGGTAGCAAAACACGAAAAATGCCAAGGAGGGGTGAATACTTTCACAACCCACTGTACAACATTAAATCAAGGAAATATCAATATAACCGACCAAGGTGTTGTGTCCTCAAAGCCTTCACATAATATTAAAAGAGAACTAAAGGTGACTACACACATGATTTGAAAATCAAGACTCTGTAATTCTTTCCTTAGCTTTAAAGCATCTATTAGCAATCTTGAAAAGGAGGGGACTGTGTTATCATAGAATCATAGAATCATAGAATGGTAGAGTTGGAGGGGACCTCCTGGGTCATCTGGTCAAACCCCCCTGCTCAAAGCAGAATTCACTAAATCATCTCAGACAGATATCTGTCCAGCCTCTGTTTGAAGACGTCCATTGATGGGGAACTCACCACCTCTCATGGCAGCCTGTTCCACTCATTGATCACCCTAACTGTCAAAAAGTTTTTTCTAATATCTAATCTGTGTCTCCTCCCATTCAGTTTCATCCCATTGCTTCTAGTCTTTCCTTGTGCAAATGAGAATAAAGATGATCCTTCTACAATGTGACAGCCCTTGAGATATTTGTAGACAGCTATTAAGTCTCCTCTCAGTCTTCTTTTTTGCAAGCTAAACATTCCCAAATCCTGTAACCGTTCCTCATAGGACATGGTTTGCAGACCGGTCACCATTCTGGTCGCTCTTCTCTGAACTTGCTCCAGTTTGTCGATGTCTTTTTTAAAATGTGGTGCACAAAACTGGATGCAGTATTCCAGATGAGGTCTGACCAAAGAGGAGTAAAGTCCGATAATGACTTCACGTGATCTAGACTTTATGCTTCTGTTAATACATCCCAGAATTGTATTTGCCTTTTTTGCTGCTGCATCACACTCTTGACTCATGTTCAGTCTATAATCTATTAGTATACCTAAGTCTTTTTCACATGTACTGTTGCTTAGCTTTATTCCTCCCATTTTGTATATGCTTTTTTCATTTTTATTGCCCAGATGTAGTACTTTGCATTTTTTCCTGTTAAAAACCATTCTGTTATTTACTGCCCACTGCTCCAGTTTATTTAGGTCTTTTTGAATCCTCTCTTTCACTTCTCTAGTATTAGCTATCCCTCCTAGCTTTGTGTCATCAGCAAATTTAATCAGTTTACCCTCAATTCCTTCATCTAAATCATTGATAAAGATGTTGAACAATACAGGTCCCAGGACAGAGCCCTGTGGTACCCCACTTGAGACATTCATCCAACTGGATGTGAAGCCATTTATGACCACTCTTTGAGTCCGATCAGTAAGCCAGTTATGAATCCACCTAACAGTTGTCTTGTCAATTCCATACTTGGTAATTTTTTCAATAAGGATGGTGTGAGATACTTTGTCAAATGCTTTGCTGAAGTCAAGATATACTATATCTACTGCATTTCCCTCATCCACCCAGTCAGTGATTCTGTCATAGAAGGAAATTAAGTTAGTCTGACATGACTTGTTAGTTACAAACCCATGCTGACTCTCGTTAATCACTTCATTCTTATCCAGGTACTTACATACATGATGTTTAATAATTTGTTCAAAGATCTTTCCTGGTATAGAAGTCAGACTCACCAGCCTATAGTTCCCTGGGTCCACCTTCTTCCCCTTTTTGAAGATAGGAACAGCATTTGCTCTTCTCCAGTCTTCTGGGGTGTAATTCATCTGGACCTCGTGACTTGAACTCATTTATGTTAGCTAAATATTCCCTCACAATCAGTCTGTTTACAGATAAAATGGATTCTTCTATTCCTTTAATATGACAGTGAAGATCAGTTGATGTTACATTTTCTTTCTGAGAGAAAACAGATGCAAAATAGGAATTAAAAAGTTCGGCCTTCTCAACATCCTTTCTTACCATTTCACCATTTTCATTCAGTAAAAATCCTATAGCATCTTTGACTTTTCTTTTACTTTTGACATACCCCCAAAATCCATTTTATTGCTTTTGACATCTCTTGCAAGCCTTAATTCATTGTCAGCTTTAGCTAACCTGATACGTGCCCTGCAGGATCTGCAGACTGCATTATACTCTTCTTTAGATATGCCTCCCTCTTTCCATTTGATAAACATCTCTTTCTTTCTTTTTAGCATGTGTTTAAGTTCTGTGTTCATCCATCCTGGTTTCCTTAAATGCTTCCCATTCTTCCTACTTTTCGGGATTGTTAACGATTGTGCTTTGAGAATTCCATTTTTAAAAATTTCCCATCCTTCCTGGACATTTTTGACCTTAAGGACATCCAGCCATTGGATCCCTCCTATTCTCTTTCTGAGTCGCTTAAAATCTGCCTTTCTGAAATCTAACCTTGAAGTTTGAGTCTTCACATGTCTTCCTCCTCTAGTTATCCAAAATTCTATAATAGCATGATCGCTGCCTCCTAGGATTCCAGACACTTTTACCTCCTCAACCATTTCCTCACTGTTTATAAGGATTAGATCCAAAGTAGCAGATCCCTTTGTTTTATCCCCTACCTTTTGGAAGATAAAGTTTTCAGCAAGAGAGGATAAGAATTTTCTTGACCTGTTAGCTTTACTTGAGAGAGATTCCCAACTATCAGTAGACTCAGTACTGTAGACTTATCAGGATTGCTTTGATATAAGTTTATCAAAGTCTCTAATAAGCCCGTATTGCTGCTGTCATGCAAGCTGCCCATAATACATTTCTATGGTGTTTTAAACAGCAGTAGTAGGGATGAGGGATGGGCAAAACCGAACTATAAAGTTCAGGATTCGTACTGGACACCTAGTCTCCGGAGCTTAACCTTGAACACAGACTTCTCCCGGAAGTCTGTGAGAAGTCTGTGTTACTGTTTGGAGTTCGGATGCTTAAGAAAGCTTGTTTAAAGGCTGCAGAGAAGGAGGCTGCATAAGTCATTCATGGCCATATCTCACGAGTGATGACTTGACTTACGTTATTGGCCATGAGAAATGACTGCGAGTGACCAATGCAGCCCCGAAAACAAGGCTGCATAGGTTATTTGCGGTCATGTCTTATGGGCGATGATGTAATCGATGTCATCACTCATGAGACAAGACCGCAAGTAACCTGAGGAGCGTTGTTCTCAGAACGACGCTCCATAGGTTGCTTGAGAGAATCGGTGGACATCGTGGAAATCCACAATGTATTACGTCAGAACTGCTGGGATTCTTTTTTAATAATAAATAGGTAAACCAGGGAATGTGTGGGGGAATCTTTATTCAACTAAACTTTTGTCCTGTGTGTTTTTTTATTTTTAAATACAGGGTTAGTAATGGGATTGTCTGATAGATGCCTCTCCATTGCTAACCCCTGGGCTTGATGTCAGCTGACATTATACAGCTTACATCAACACAAAAAACTATTACCCCAATTGTCATTGCACCAGGGCAATCGGGAGGAGCCGAGGTTAAGCGCCAGAATTGGAGCATCCAATGGAAGCACCATTTTTGGGGCAGCTGAGGGCTGGCATTATTAGGCTGGGAAGGGGCCAATATCCATGGACCTTCCTAGCCTATTAATATCAGCCTGCAGCTGTCTGCCTTGCCTTAGATAGTTATTAAAAATAGGAGAGACCCCACATCATTTTTTGGGGGTTCTCCCATTTTTAATAACCAGCAGAGGCAAAGTAGACAGCTGGGGGCTGATATTATTAGGCTGGGATCTCCATAGATATTGACCCTTTCCCCGCACAATAAGACCAGCTCACAGCTGACTGCTTTCCCGTGGCTGGATATTAAAAATAGGGGGGACTCCACTTCGCTTTTTTCAATAATTTATTTATTAACAAGTAAAGTCAACTACACATGCAAGGCACTGCTCCACTCCTCCTCTTAGACCTCTGCCTCTTGGTTCAATATTTTTATTTCACATTTTTTATATTCTATGTTATTTTAAGTAATTTCCCTATCCACATCCAGGGCAATTTTCCTGCTTTTACCCCCATTTTGCTTCCTTTTGCCACCCTTTAGCCTTTACTATGACCATTTTACAGCATCAAAGTTTGGGTCACCATTGACTTATATGGGGTTCAGGTCCGTAGTCAAATTTGGATCAAGTTCTGGAACTCAAACCAAACTTTTTCCAAACTTGGACTAAAGTTCAGCCAAACCCGCCGAACACAAATCTATCACTTTTCTTAAAATCCAGGTAGATTCTCATTTTTCTAATATTCTCCTTCTGGTTATTTAGATACATTTAACGAACTGAGAAACTATGAGCACAGGATTTGTAAAAGTTTTCAGTTCATAAATGTAAACAAATAATTGGAGATGATTGAATATTTTTAAATTTGAATTCACCAGGTTTCACAATTTTTTTGCAAACATTTGATTTACAGCGAACTGCAATGCTGCAAAGCACTACAGGGTGGGCCATTTATATGGATACACCTAAATTAAATGTAAATGGTTGGTGATATCAGCTTCCTGTTGTGGCACATTAGTATATGGGAGGGAGGGATACAACTTTATTTTTTTCAATGGGAAGAGGAACTTTATTTTTTTCAATGGGAAGAGGGTCATGTGACACATCAAACTTATTGAGAATTTCATAAGAAAAACAATGGTGTGCTTGGTTTTAACATAACTTTATTTTTTCATGAGTTTTTTACAAGTTTATGACCACTTATAAAATGTGTTCAAAGTGCTGCCCGTTGGGTTGGATTGTCAATGCAACCCTCTTCTCCCACTCTTGACACACTGAGAGCAACACCACAGAAGAAATGCTATCACAGGCTTCCAGTGTCCGTTGTTTCAGATGCTGCACCTCTGACTAGTAAAACAGATGTGCAACAATAATTGTTTGTGTCATACACACTTAGTGAGGTAGTCAGTAGCAGTTAAATATCTTGATTTAGGGAAATTAAAAAAAACCTATTATTCCTCCCCTTAACAAAAAGAATTGCACAAGAAGTACAAACACTCAGTATGGTATCTTGTGATAAGCAAGCACACTGCCTCTGACTGACATTGATTTCAGATTTTTTTTCCTTAAAAAATATTGTACTACAACCCCTGGCAAAAATTATGGAATCACCAGGCTTGGAGGATGTTCATTCAGTTGTTTCAGCCCGGTGATTCCACAATTTTTGCCAGGGGTTGTACCATGCTGCTGCTTTCTAGTGCATTAAGAATGCATAAAAATAATGTGTAATTGTAATTCAAATGCAGCATGATAAATACCAGCTTTCTGTCGCTGATTCAATATTCTGTGTAAAATAAAATAGAACATGGTTTTACAATTTACATTTCGTAAAATTCCACATGAATTCGATCTGCATTGAATCGATTCTGTCATCTGTACAAAGGATATATGCATTTACTAACTGCAAGTTAAGCTATTAAAATATAAAACATACAAGCACAATACGCAACTCTTAAATCAATGTATTCAGGGTCTACTAATTACTAGCTAAATCCAAGAGTCACATCAAGCATGGTGGTGGATTAACTCTTAAAATGATTGAATTGATATACTGTATGCCAACTACTACTCTCAACTTTGCAACTAACTTCTTATTAATCCTTTCTCTTCTCAAGAATGGAGGAAATATCACGGGTGACAAAGAGCATATTGATAACAAACTCTTTCCAACAAGTGCTATTCTAAAGCTGACCAGAACAATGGATCCATCCAGCTCCAGTACCTCTATTCACTTATAGATCCAACAAAGTCAAAGCTGCCTCTGACAGCATCATCAGAGGGCACACAGTTTGGGCCAGTGGTACAATCATGCCACTGTTCCAATCTGTTAATTAATCAGGAGTGCATTGTCTGGAGGCCTGGAGATTAGGGTGTGGTGCGGGGTTGAAACTAATTATTGAGACACCTTTTATTTTAGATGCTGCCCTGTCACACGTGAATGATCAAATAAATTGAGGTTCTTCTATAAAAAAATGGATTATGGATATACTAAGCAGTTAGGCTACAAGGGTCAGAACATTTTAGAGAGGCTGGAAAATGTACAAACTGAACAATAATTAATATTATCCAGGAAATGGGTTCTAGAGGCATTATGTATTTAATCTAAAGCGCCTTATTCTTTGTATTCCGGCAGATTTCAGTATTATAGTTTAATATTTGGGATGTTTATGTAGAGAATATGTACTGGAAAATGTCAGAATAAACCAACGCATGATACAAAACTGTCTGTGTTTACACCGTTACTAATGATTTTAATAATCTACTTATTTGTGACAGGCATAACTGAACACAATTGCAAATGTGTCGTACAGAACAAACATACACATGTACTGTCAAAGAGATAGTTGCTTACAGCCACCAGAATGGAAAACAGATGAACGTTGGGTCAAACCTCTATTCACATTCCATATAATAAAAGGCTGACTGCAGGCTTTGAGCTTTGCTTCCAGTCACAGACAAAAGCAATTGCAGAGCAAGACTAATAACAGGATTTAGTATAAATCCGCCTCAGGAAGTGAAAAGTTGTAGAGGCAAATAATTAGCTGGAGAACTTTTATGGCAACATCAGGATGCTCCACACAGCTTAGCGAGAGGAACAATGTAACTATGAAAATAAGTTCATTTTCTAGAAGGAATTTATTTACTGTCAGCAATGTATTCTAATCAGCTTCCTGTGTGTCCCATTCACCATTCACCCATAGCGGCTCCATCGTTTAGGGGACGTTCCTGTGCATACTTATTGTTTTTCTTGCCATTGCATTTTGCATGTATATGGATTGCTTATTGTGTATTGAAAGACTAATAAATAGGTTCTCTCCAGCACTTAGACTCTGAACATTTGCCAGTTTGCCAAGGATGGAGAGGGGTTGTGAATATCAAATAGCCCTTTACAAACAGTTGCTATACTTGGTACTGATATTGCTCTTGTCTCTCAGAGAAGTCTTTGACTGCAAAGAGTTAGTAAACAGCTTAACTCAGCTCTCGGTTATCCATAATTATCAGCCTGCAGACACCGTGATGTTATGATGAAGAGTCGGCCATGGAATCAGTATAAATTATAACTTACTGAAATATATTACCTTGATAGAAATAATGAGAGATATTTATATCATTGTACACACTATGTACACTGCTAAAAAAAATAAAGGGAACACTTAAACAACAGAACATAACTCCAAGTAAATTAACCTTCTGTGAAATCAAACTGTCCACTTAGGAAGCAACACTGATTGACAATCAATTTCACATGCTGTTGTGCAAATGGAATACACAATAGATGGAAATTATTGGCAATTATCAAGAGACCCTCAATAAAGGAGTGGTTCTACAGGTGGGGACCACAGACCACATCTCAGTACCAATACTTTCTGGCTGATGTTCTGATCACTTTTGAATGTTGGTTGTCCTTTCACACTCGTGGTAGCATGAGACAGACTCTACAACCCACAGAAGTTGCTCAGGTAGTGCAGCTCATCCAGGATGGCACATCACTCTAATTACTTTCTTTTTTTTTGTTCTCTACTTTCTGTCTGATAAAGATTAGTTTAAGTATCCTCAGTGCATGCTGGGATACTCAAAGGAAGCATCTTCAGGGGGTAGAGGCTGCGGTCACTGTAATAGACCCTGCTCCCTCCCTGTAATGAAGTGTCATCAATTATGCTCATTTCAGGGGCTGGTCCCTGCTCTGTCCCTGAGTGACTGCCTTGTGCAGTATCTCCCCCAGCGCCCTATGCGATGAATGTGGCATCCGGTCTGTTGTCTGCTTAGATGAATAGTAATAAGCCGGCAGCAGAGCGGTGTAACTATACCCGGCAAATCCTCGCAGAGCACAGTGCCTGCGCAGGGGGGATTCGTAAGTCTGCAGTCAGACAGAGTGACTGCAGACTTAACAATTTAGACTGTACAACCCCTTTAAGATTAGAAGACTAAAATTAATCAAAATACCCTTTCACTCAAGCACCCTGTTAAACAGCAAGACCTTTCTGAAACAAAAAATATCAACATATTCTTCAGGTCAATAGTCAGGTAATGAGCGTTCATAGCAATGGTTATCTGCTGGTAATCACCCCACAAGTATGCAAAATTCTTTTTCATTGAGTACAATCATTTTTAAGCAGCCTTAAAAATCATCATTATATCATCAGTACATTGTGCTGTGTAAGCAGAATGGGCACACAGAATGATCATCGTAACAATCTCTTTATGCACATACAATTCTGGTTGGCCTGTCTGAACAGGCCAGTAGGTGACTGTCGATTAGATTTCATGTAGCTCATTTGTGGTCGTTTAATTGTGTGTGGGCCCTAATCCACTTGTGCACATGGTAGTAAATAGGGATGAGCGAACAAATTTAAGTGGAATTTTTTGTAATTCACTGCCGCACAGATTAAGCAAATAGCGGCTGAATTTTCTGAACCATAATGAGCCGTCAAAAGGTTAATAATCTTTATTTTTAATAATCTTTATTTTTATATAGTGCTAGCATATTTCACAACACTTTACATACATTATCACCGCTGTCCCCATCAGGGCTCACAATCTAAATTCCCTACCAATATGTCTTTAGAGTGTGGGAGGAAACCGGAGAACCCAGAGGAAACCCACGCAAACATGGGGAGAACATGCAAACTCCTTGCAGATGTTGTCCTTGGTGGGATTTGAAACCAGGACCCCAGCGCTGCAATGCTAACCACTGAGCCACCGTGCTGCCCTGTTAAAAAAAATAAAAAAATTGTTGCATTCACATAAACTGTCCAGTCCTTGCTGCATCGTCTGATCCCCCCACTGCTTGCTGTGGAATCCTATGGCCTCTAGCACTGTGCCAGACTTCTGGGTGTCAGGGCGTCTGGGAGGGCTCTGCAAAGGCGCACCCAAAGTCAATTTGCACGCCGTGACGTCATGATGCCGTTGACCTCCTGCAATCCCAGGCACTATTTAACTTAGTACTCCGGCAGAGTGCAAGAGGACCAAAGATTCCAATGTGAGCAGGGGGGATCAGATGGGAGGCGGTGAGTAGCGGAAAGGCCGGAGAGGTGAGTATAACAATTTTTTCCTTATTTTTTACATATTACATTTATTATACTCTGGGGTCTGGAAAGACAACATAACATAAGGGACATTAAATTTGTGAAGAATGACTTTCCCACAAATTTAATTTCCTAGAAAAAACTTGTGCGAACGGGCAAATTCGAATGTCATAATCGGACAATCATTACATACAGTACATATCTAGTAACTACCTACTATGGCCAGAAACTTCTAACATGGCAAATTACTCTTCTTGGTAGATTGTAGACTGCTGTTGGCAATCACAAATGATTATTTGCATATAACCTTAAACAACGGTTTCTTAAAGTGATCAAAATCTTCTATTTCAGCTAACTTGTATGTTATATGCATGGACCGCATAAAATGCGTTCCACTCATATGCAGTCAGAACATATATTCGCACAAAAATACTTTTAGTGCATGAGGGTCCAGAAGGTAACCTGATATGCACAATATAGTAATCTGCAGTGGTCAGTTCTGTTTATTACCAGCACATGTACATCATATTTCTTGTTACATAACAACAATTGGTGAGACAAATAGTTCATATTTCAGTGTGTAGTGATGGTCACAGATAGAAGTCCTGCTGACACTCTAGATCAAGCGTCTGTCCGTGCCAGTTTTACTTTAGAAGATATTATGTTACCTGAGCTCAGCATCCTAAAGGAATAAGGGAAGGTCACTTAAAAAAATCCCATTCCGTAGATCAGAGAAGAAGAGATGTGGTTATAGAGCTCTGAACTTCTACATTCCTCCATGTACAAAATCCAGGCCACCCACTGCCCAGATAATTAGACTGTGTACACATGCCATTAGTGTTTCCTCTTTCTTTGTTGGTGGCTGAGCGTTTGACACCAATGGTAAAGCATATATTTCCTGAGTGGCTGAAAGGCTCTCCTGTATGTACACTGGTCTCTCAGTAACCACTCAGTTTTATGTTCTGCTGCCTTCTTTTTCACATTATTTTTAACATTTCATTGTATATAGCATGTTCTATATAATTCCTGGCACAATTACTTCACATGCAGTTAAAGAAGAAAAACTTATTTGGTTGTTCTGCCTATATCTAATTCCACATCACAAACATCATGCTTGTACTTTTTTGTGCCTTGAATTGTTCATTTGATGTAAGGAATGTTGAATCTTTTTTATTGTACGTCATTATTTTACGGACTTAGAAAAGTTCTTCCTTTAGTAAAATATGTTTGGAATGTGCAAAACATTTTCCCAATGAAAATGTTGAGGGGCCTTTTTTAAATGCCTCAAATGTAAATGTGGAGATATTTTGGTATTAGTAACAAATTCTCCCAGCTATTTATTGAAACAGCATAAGAAGTACAGAGGCCACAGATAAAATGTATAGGAGTTATAGATAGAAAATGGAGCAGAGCGGTCACTTGCTCACTAACACTTTATTCATTCCTCCTACTACAAATACTCTCTTCCTTTGGTGTAAAAGATTGTGCCCTCTCTTGGATCTTCTCATACCTTTCTAACTACACATTTGGAGTCTCCCATTCCCATAATACCTCCTCATCCCGCCCTCTCTCATTGGTGTCCCTCAAGGCTCCGTCTTGAGACCCCCAACTCTTCTCCATCTATACATTTGGCCTGGGACAACTCATAAAGTCCCATGGCTTCCAGTACCACCTGTACACTGATGACACTCAGACCTACTCAGTATCCTTTCCCCCACACCCATCATTGTTCTCCCCCACCACACCTCAGTATCCTCTCCCCCACCCCATCATTGTTTCTCTCCTACCCCATCATTGTTCTCTCCCAGCACATCTCAGTATCCTCTCCCCCACCACCTCTCTGTGTCCTCTTCGCAGTGTATTGGTTAAAAAAAACACCACAACACTCACCTCTCCATTTGTTCCTCCACAGCATTGTTGTCACCAGCAACTTTCTCACTGACAAAGGCGCACATAGCATGCTGATGTCATCAAGCTGCTTGCCTCTGTCAGAGAGAGGCAGGAAGCAGAGGACGGATTCCATGCATGTCTGCTGCCATTTTTTCCTGTAGGCATCGGAGCTGCAGGGATCGATCCCTGCCCGCCGCGTATGATGAGGGCAACCTGGCCATGAGACCCCTGGAGCCTCGGGCTCCAAGAAACAGGCTAGATTGCCCTCAGTATTACTGCCCTGCAAGGGCCCTCCCCAACCTTTGGTCCCCAGTGCAGCTGCACTGGCTGCAATGGCGGTATGTCTGCCCCTGGATCTACTTCTCAGTCCCACATGTAACCTCTCTGCTGTCTAGAATCCCAAAGTGTCTATAAGCCATATCCTCCTTCTTCTCCTCTCGCTTCCTAAAGTGTAATGTAGACAAAACTGAACTTATCATTTTTTTTCCATCTCACTTAACTGTCTCTCTTCCAGACATATCTATCATGATAAATGACATCATGCTTTCCACTGTACTTGAAGTTCGCTACCTTTGAGTAACCCTCAACTCTGCCCTGTCCTGCCAACTGCACATCTAAGCTGTACTCTCCGTAGAGGGAGAGTACAGCAGGCTGATTCCTGTTTCTAATCTTCCTCCCACTGTATGATGAAGACACCTATGCTTCATAAATGTATGTATATTTGTAATGATTCTATGTATGGAATATGCATTTTTGGACATCCTGACCAATTATTATAAAGTTCTGATAGCAATTAAAATTATTTTGCAGGATAAATTAAATGAGCAGTCCACTACTTTAAGGTCAGCAGTAGTACAGAGGAACAATGGGGGTCCAATAGGTGAGTGTCAATTTTTTTTCATTTTACACCACCCTAGGCCCATTATTAACCTCTCTAAATGTAATGAAAACAATCACATATTGTTATCTCACACTTCATTTATGATTTGATTATGTCCACAAGCATATCGCCCCTTTTTCTCTTCCCACCCCACAAAGTGTGATAAATAGTTGGAGGCCATGTCCCTGTATACACTGCAGCCTGTTAAGAAATGGGAATTGAAATGCGATGTAGATTTCTAAGCATGGCAATTCTTTCTGTGGATTTTCACTGTGGATTTGACTGTTTTCACTGAATATTATAAACTCCACAGTAAATCCGATACTGAGTATGCAACATTTTTTTCCTTTTGTGAAAAATTGTACCATCATGCACTACACTTTGGTGTTTCAATAGGAAAATATTGTCACGATTTTACTGCTACTCATGGATGACAAAGTGTCTAAAAGTTCTGTGTGTGGGAAATTTCTGTGTGTGGGGGGCAGAGTGAGGGGTGATGATCATTTGTGTTTTCTAGAATTTATATTCACCATGGATCAGGATAAAAATGGTGTTCTTAGAAAAATTGCAGGGGTCCTGACTCCTGACTATTGAACTGTACGGTTTTCGAATGGCTGCCTTGTTTATCACCTTTGCTCCAGAAGAGTGAGATATATTTAATGGGACATCCCCTTTACGTCTGCATGTCTTGGTGAGAGTCATAATATGAGGCAATTTAAAATGATAGAAAGACAATTTGGAATATTCTTCAATATGTGGTCTGTCACTTAGATGGTAAGCTTTTTTAGGGTCAAACTGCTAAACGAGAAAATGTCTTGATCTTTTGTGCTAAAGCCTTTCTACATATTGACAAGTCCTTGGGAAATCACGTGTGGCACAATGGTGTCATGCAATGGCTATGCACAATAATGGAGAACTCTTTGGGTTACATCACTCACCATATACCATGTCTAGAATATTAAACTAAAATAGAACTTTTTAGCTAATTATATATTAATAATCATTTGTCCCCTTTCAGTTTGCACCAGCCCAATGTGAAAGGCTTTTAAACGTGTGCCGATCAACTTGTTATATCGTCAATTTGCACTCTTTGTGGTCAAAAATCTGTCAGGGTAAACTGAACGTCAATGTTTTTATAACTTTTTAAAATAAAACAGTAATATGGTTATCTATAATATAACTGTAGATGTGTCCGTCTGTCCGAAGCCTCTATAGATTGTGCAAGCGCAATGCGCCTGCACAGTCTGATTCCAGACAGAAGAACGCATCCAGCCGTTACAGGCAAGAAGAGTATATGGCACCGGAGATCGCAGTATGCGTAAGCACTGAACGCATACCATGATCTCCAGTGCCATAATTTCATACCTGACTGGGAGGAGTGTTGTCGCGGCGCCTCTGTTTGGGTCAGAGGCCGGGGGTGGAGTGCGGCGTTGGAATCGGTGCATGCGCATAGTGCACTATCTGGCGTCATCTTAGTGAAGACACATTTGCAGTGTGTCTTCAACAAAATGGAGCCGGACAGTGCATTATAGACATGCGCATACTCTGGCTCCACATTCCTCCGCTGGCCTCTGGATGGGGGAGCAGGATGGGGCAGCACAAAAAAGGATGGGGGCGCCGGATGGAGCCAGCACATACCAGGATGGGGGCACAGGATGAAGGAAGCACATACCAGGATGGGGACTCAGGATGGGGGCAGCACATCACAGGATGGGGGCAGCACATACTAGGATGGAGGCAGCACATGCCAGGATGGGGGCGCATGATAGGGGCAGTATATGACAGGATGGGAGCACAGGATGGGGGTAGCACATGACAGGATGTGGGCGCAGGATGGGGGCAGCACATGACAGGATGGGAGCGCAGGATTGGGGCAGCACATGACAGGATGGGTGTGCAGGATGGGAGCAGCACATGACAGGATGGGGGCAGCACATACCAAGATGGGGGCAGCACATACCAGGATGGGGGCGCAGGATGGAAGCAGTACATGACAGGATGGGAGCAGCACATACAAGGATGGGGGCAGCACATACCAGAATGGGGGCGCACATAACAGGATAGGGGCCCAGGATGGGGGAAGCATGTACCCCAATGGGGGCGCAGGATGGAGGCAGCACATGACAGGATGGGGGCGCAGGATGGGGGCAGCACATAACAGGATGGGGGCACAGGATGGGGGCAGCACATGACAGGATGGGGCAGCACATGACAGGATGGGGGTGCAGGATGGGAGCAGAACATGACAGGATGGGGGCAGCATATGCCAGGATGAGGGCAGCACATGACAGGATGGGGGCTGCACATGACAGGATGGGGGCTGCACATGACAGGATGGGGGCTGCACATGACAGGATGGGGGCTGCACATGACAGGATGGGGGCTGCACATGACAGGATGGGGGCAGCACATAACAGGATAGGGTTGCACATAATAGGATGGGGGAGCAGAATGGCAGAGCATGTACTAGGATTGAGACCATGTACCAATAAAAATGCTAGCCACCCGGGCATAGAACGGGTTCATTAGCTAGTAACATATAAGGTCATACTTACAATAACCAGTTACCAGCTCTCACTTATGAAATAAGCATAGTATTGTACAGGGGAAATGAAATGTAATAGACATTTTTCTCCTTCATCTTCTGTAGAGGTCAAGGAAAACATTATCATACCATACATTGAAAATGTAAAGCATCATTAATGCTCAGTTAAATCAGTTACACTTCCAATTACAAAAAGGTCTTAAGTATACAATGCTCCTACCGAATATGAAGCTAATTAGCACTGAATATATCTAGAATATTTTATTATAAATAAATACATATATACATATGACTAGTTACTACATTAGTATATTAACATGGTGCTTGAACTAAGTCAATTACTTGACTAATTACTCATTTATAATGTGAAATTAGAATTATATATTAGTTATATTACCTGGACATTTAAAGTCCATTACATGTTATAAGTGTGATGTTAGTTTTTTTCTCATTTTTTTCTCTTAAAACTCATAGTGAATGACAGGTCATACTCATTACAAAGTATTGAGCCAGAGAAAAAGGTAATTTTTAAGACTACTGCATTCTAACAGTGATTAGTTTAGTTCCCATTATTTTTTCATAAGGTTCTTCCATTGTTCAAACCGGTAATAAAAAAAAAAAGCTAAGGTAGTTGGTTTCATCAAAAATATTTACCCCAAAAATAAGTGCTGCCAAGTATATGCAAAATTTTTAGTGCCAATTTAATTTTGGGGTCAAATAATGTGTGTGCCTATATAACTGGTAACTGTGATATCATAGTAACTGCCCTTGAGTTCGCTGCTGACAGTCATCTGTCTTCCCTGCATGCCCTTTAGCTCCATCTGCTGTAGGGTATCATATAACATCATCAATGGCACCATTAATTTCTTAGAAAACCATGGCAAAAGTGACAACTTCTACACTCGGGAACACAGTGCCTAGGGTTGTTACCAACAAGGAAATGATTGTTTCACTTCCCTGTCACAATATAGAGTCAAGCTGTCATTGTGACAACCTGATCTAGCTAATTGATTCCGAGCAGGAGCCCTCAGCTCTATCAAACATGGAAAAGAAATTCATGGGGACCAATGACTTGAGGGGCTAATCTTTTACATGCCATTGACAGGAAAAAGTAAATTAAAACCTTTAACTAAAAAGAAAGCAACCTTTTTCTTTTGGCCATACATGACCCAATTATTACCCTGAGGAAGCAATTCTGAAAATCTGGAAACAACCCTCAGGTAGGTTTATACTGTTCTTGCTCAAAATAAAAATTCTTCAAACAGTTCTTCAACATTAAACTCTATCAAACAAGCACTTAAAGCTATTAAACTGTATCAGAAAGTTGGCAGGTAGAGTGATCCTCCGAGTAGCTGAATAAAGTCCATGTTTTCACTAATACAGTAAACTGCAGGATGTTTACTCAAGTCCTTCGCCAAGTAACTTCATGACAAGGAGTGAAAGCTCTTGTAAACTAAATATATAGCCTAAACAGGAAATACTCAGTGTTTGTCTTAGATAACAAGCCTATGCTCAGCATGTCGATTCACTTATAATCATTAAAATAAAGACCTTTAGGTTTAATCTTTGACCTTGTACTAAGGAATTGCTTAAGGGCAGGCTGTAAATGCAAGCTGGTGATCATGCCCCAAAATAGTGAGTGAGTTAGCTATTATTGATTCATTTATCTTGGTTTATGCTATCGAGGGCATAACCATGTCAGCCAGCTCAAGGGCAAGTTGGAGGATTGCTTCTGATAATAAAATAACATTCTTTCAGTAATGTAGATTAGGGTAATGTGATCCTTTCTGCCATCACACCACAGGGAGGTTTATCAACATTTTATTCTCGAGTTTCACAAGGGTCAAACGGACATCCTGATTTAATAGTGCATTTATCCAAGTATTATTAGTGGATGAAAGCCAGTGAATTCTGTATTAAAAGTAAAAGAGAATAAAGATTTAATATAACAAGGCTATGAGGGAAAACTCCCTCCATTCACTATATAGTGCTATCATATGCACCAAGTACTGATTGATCCTTTATTTTTTTATTTTACTCACTTATATAGGGATATTAATATCATAGCACTTTACAGACATGATAATCACTGTCCCCATTGGAGCTCACAATCTAAATTCTCTATCAGTATATCTTTGGTGTGTGGAAGGAAACCAGAGAACCCGGAGGAAACTCACTTAAACAAGGGGAGAACTTACAAACTACTTGCAGATGTTGATCTTGGTGGGATTTGAACCAAGGACCCAGCGCTGCAAGGCTGCAGTGCTAACCACTGAGTCTTTCTGAAAATTGAGGTATATAACTATATGGAAGTGGCTGAGGAATACACTTTGTGGAATACAAACATTGCTCCATTTAAATAGAAATATGGAATAATCATGAAGATCAGCATTTTCAGGGTCTCTATTAATGACAGCTGCTGATAGGCAACAATGGAATTGCTTGCCAAACTATGGAAGGGAAAAGGGAACACTGGAAATCAGATCTATAATGGAAGGTTTTCAAACTAGCATTTGAATTAGGTCAATGCAGCTTGAGAATTAGATGAACAAGAAACAATGATATATGATGAAATTCTGCGTTTTATTACTTTGGTTATATTTGCATGTGACGGCTGCCCTGCACAATTTTTTATTTGTATTTATGAGCGGAAGAGCTGCAGCACATTACATACCAGCAGCAAAGCGGGTGAGACTATAATAAATATCTTCCATGGATATTGTTTTTTAATTCACAGCATGACAATTTATGTTGCAGATTAGTTGTGAATTTAGTACAGATGTTATCCATTTAGTACAGAAATTACCCATTACCCAGATAGTACCCATTGAGTTTAATTGCAAGGCAAAATCTCCAACTAACCACATTTGTTGCAGATCTTGCCATGGATTCCCCCCAAACCACAGCCAAGAAAAATTTCCGATTTGAAAATAAGATTAAAAGTTTAAAATGAGAAAAAAACCCACTATACTCTACTCCCCTGGCACTTAAGAGGCTTCTTTGTTTGTTTTCTGCTGGTCTCTTTATAACATGGTCTCCTGTCTTGACATCTTGTGCCATGTAACCACTGCAGGCAATCAGAGACTACAGCAGTCACATGGGACAGACCAGGCTGTACCAAGACAGAAAGGACACCAGAAAAGGAAGCTTCTGAAGCACTAGAGGAGGTGAGTATAGTAAGGTTTCTTACATTTTAGACACTACTGCAGAATTCAGAAGTTTATGAACTGTCAGATCATATACAGGAGCAAAACTATTGGAAAGCAACGTTTGTGTTCACACCCACCCGAGTCTAAGGAGGCACACAAAGACCCTCTGCCATATATGAGAATACCAAATAATACTATGAAAAATCTGAAAAAAATGCCCTGTTTTGCACAGGGGCTCATGAGATCAAAGTTACACCTTTGATCATAAAAAAGTGATTTAAAATGGTGACACTCCTTAATTTATGATATTTTTACAGTGCTGATAGAAAGTAAAAACCATTGGACAGCTGTGATTTATTGTTATAGGTTCTATTTTTTACCTACCTGGAACGTTCAGTGTCATATATCTTGATATATTATGACTTACTCTTCAAGATAATTTTGCAAACTCAATTGCCTCAGAAGAGTTATTTCTCATGAGCTTAGAAGGCAAAGGATAAAAAGGAAAACATTTGTTTAGGCAGTGATACTCATAAGCACCTGCATGGCTCAAGTCACTTCATTTACCATCATTAAAAGAAACACAGTATTTAATGAACGCTATTACATTCTAATTCTTCATTTACTCAATTAGTGAATTGAAAGATTAGCTAGCAGCACCCTAAGGATATATTTTCACATGACAGATTTGTTGAAGACATTGCTATGACTGCATATCCTTCAGAAACAGCCTTATTCACACATAATAATTTTTCTGGCAGCGGCCTTATCTTAATATCGTACTAGTCCTATGTACAATTGCAATTCAAACCCCCATTACAAATTAAATTTATTAGCAAAATTTAGAAACTTTCTGCTGTTTGCAACAAAACCAAGGAAACAAGAATAAATAGCCGAACACAACTAATAAAACAACGGATGTATCCAAATTCAACACAAAATGCCACTTTTAATGACTACTGCCATGTTAAGCTTGATCTTCACTGGATCTTCCAACAGGACAATGATCCCAAGAATATGTCAAAGCCCACCAAGGTGTGTTTTCAGAAAAAGTCCTTGGAGTTTTTCCAGTGGCCTCACAGCCGCAGATTTTGAACCTCATACATTTTTTTTAAAAATCCCTGATGGGATTTGAAGAGGATAGTTGCTGCATGCGAATCCAAGAATATTAGTTAAATGGGCTAATATGTCTCAAAAACTCTTGCAATGAATAATTCTGTAGTCATTAAATGTGGCATTTTGTATTGAATTTAGAGAAACCACTTGTTATATTAGTTGTGTTGAGCTATTTACATTGTTTTTGTTTATTGCAAATAACAGAAAGTTTATACATTTTGCTAATAAAACTAATTTGCAGTGAGGGTTGAATCATTTTGATTGACGCTGCAACTCTTATCTAACACCTATCTCTCCTGACTCTCACATACACATGAGACCTCAGCTTGTTCAAGTATTTAAGTGTTTTCTATGGGGAAAGTGGAGTAAACTGCTGTCAGGCTCAACTGGCAGAAGCTTTTCTGTCTGCAGAAAAAAAGGATCTAGAGATTAAGATATCACTGCCTATTCTTTATTTCCACTGGCATAATTGTTGTGCGAGAGCTGGCATGACCCAATTGGCTGATCAGCCAATCCCATCGGAATAAGTGGGTTGTGTCGAATTTTATACAATGTCTATGAGGTCCTTAAGGGCTGATAAAAATGCAGCATTTTTAGTTATAGGGTGTCCACAAGATCAAGATCCTGTTTAGCCTGACATTTCCTCATTGCACATGTGTATAAGCAATTAGGAAGTGTAATGTTTAACATGCCCAATCAACATAGGATACAACCCCTTTGTCCTGTCCATTCAGATAAATGGCCGCTGATGAAATTTATTAGAGTGATGGGGCCGATCTGCCAGAGGGAAATCATAAAATGCCCTAATGCAGAATATCTCAAAATGCTGTCAACGTCAAATTTAAAGTCAAAGTTGGTCTCCCATGCTGACATTATGTAGAATATTTAATGACTCTCTTATACAAGTCAATGTTCAATTCAAGAAGTAGTTAAACTTGAAATTACTTCTTAGAAAATTCAGATAATTCCTGGAGCAATATAACAAATGTGACACTGGTAGCTATGAGCAGCAAATATTTGTACTTATCAAACAGTGGAGGAAGTAGTTTAGCTACAAATAAAGCGATCTCTCATAAAACAAAGCTTCACACTGGGTCATTTGGCTGAACTGGAGACAGCAAAAGCCACTCACATATGTAACTCCCACACTGTTTGCTCTGCTGGTAACAAATCCTAATGATTAATAGACAGACAGGGGAAGTTATGATGTCCTATGACTCGGCTGAGAAACTTTACCAGGCTGCGTATCAGCAAAACAACAATTAATGCAATCTCCAGATTATTGCTAGGAAGTGACTCATCCTCGAAAACATAACAGGACTGTGTGCTTTCCCTATTTCATTCTGTCTACCGCAGTGATCCTGGTGCCCTAGAGACAGCAGAAGTTGTCAGTGCTTGGCACCAGAGGAGGAAATAAAAACCAGTTATGTAGGTGTGAGCTGGATGCCAAGCACTACCTTTAACCACTTCATGCACACTTCCTTTTATCTATGTCAGAAGCTGCTTTTTAACTCACAATTAGTATTTCATGAATACTATATGTTACACTATATGTTATACTATATGTTACACTTTCAAGAACTGTACCACTAAAGGGAACCTGTCAGAATGTTTTTACATATTCAGTGGCGTAACTAGAGTCTGATGGCCCCCCATCCTGAATAAATTATATATATATGCGCCCTTCCTCCTGGTATATATGTCCCTCATCCTGTCCCCATCCTGGTATATATATTCACCATTTTGGTATATGTCCCCCGTTTTGCTGCTGTTCTTTAATGTATAGAAAAAAATAAACCATTATAATCACCAGGGGCGTACATAGAAGTCATGGGGCTCCATAGCAGAAGTGTAATGCACTCCCCATAGTCCTCCATATAGTATAATGCATCCCATAGTCCTCCATATAATATACTGCACAACTCACAGTCATTCATGTAGTATAATGCACAGCCCATAGTCATCTATATTAGTATAATACATTTATAATATTAGTATAATACACAACCCATATCCTTCATACCATGCACAGCCCATAGTCCTCCATATAATATAATGCACAGCCCATAGACATCCATAAAGTATAATGCACAGCCCATAGTCATCCATAAAATATAGTGCACAGCCCATAGTCATCCATAAAGTATAATGCACCCCATAATCATCCATAAAGTATAATGCACAACCCATAGTCATCCATAAAGTATAATGTACCCCATAATCATCAATAAAGTATAATGCACCCCATAGTCATCAATAAAGTATAATGCACCCCATAGTCATCCATGTACTAGTATGGCCACTGATTTATAAAATAAATAAATAAATACTCACTTTTCCTTCGCTCCCCTGCCACGCGGAGTCCTCTTGTTAATCCAGCAACTGATTTCGGCTTGTGACGGGATCATATCATGTCACTGCGATGTGCCCCATCACATGCACTCCAACGTCAGCTGCTGGTCTCTGATTAACTGGCAGCGTGTATTGTCACTCACGGACCCAATGTTTCTGCTGGCAGCATTACGCCTCTGGAAGTAGTGTGAAAAATAATACATTTTTTAAAGAGATCCAATATACTAGTCAAGAGAAATCTAGAGTAGAAGCTATATGCAAATCAAGCAGGAAGTGCACTGGGGGAATGTCAAAGCATTTTGAAGAAGCAAGTCAAGTGCATTAACACACCCTCATTGCACTTCCAGTCTGAATTGCATATGGTATCTACACTAGGTTTCTCATATCTTGCACATCAGATCTCTACAATAAGGTTTTATTTATGTTGGGAGACAAGTAGAAAAGGGCAAATTTATTTCAGTGCATTTGAATTCTACATGAATTTTACAAAAATCTGTATTCTTTAAAATCCAGATTTTTTGTAATTTGCTTAAGCTCAAACTCAGTAAAATGGTGACCAACTAGCCAAAATTTTGCTGACCTGTAGACATTTGGAAAAAAAATAAAATAATACTCACCTCACCAGTCTGGCCGTGTCCTTTGCTCACTATCCCTGATGTGGTCCTTGGTGTATTTTCTTACCATTGACATGTGCTGAAACCCTTGACCTCTTCATGCTAAGCTAGGACTTTCAGACGCGACCAGGCCCGAGATGTCTCTATGCATGCATGTCCTAAGGATTGTGATGCCCTGGCCTAGTATGAAGAAGCCTGAAGAGATATTATAGGGGACATTTAGTTTGCGGAGAATACATTTTAAGCAAATCGAAATTTCCCAATGAAGTTATTATTTATTCGTAAAGCACCATTCATTCCATTGTGCTGTACATGTGGAGAGGGTTTACATGCAAATTACATATATAAATTACAATGAAAAAATGAACAATGACATACTGATACAGAGGGGAGAGGACCTTGCTATTACATTCTATTGGGTATATAGGAAGGAGACAGTTGGTCGGAGAGTTACAGCCGTTCCGGTGGTAGTAAGGTGGCAGAAGAGATATTACTGGCTGTAGGCTTTCTTGAAGAGATGAGTTTTCAGGTTACGGTTGAAGGTTCCAAATATGGAAGACAATCAGATGTGTAGAACTGAACTGAGGATGGAGGAGTCTCTGGAAAAATCTTCAAGGCAATTGGACGAGGAAAGAATGAGAGGGGAGGAGAGAGGGACGTCTTGTGAGGACAGGAAATTACATGTGGGAAGATATCACAAAATTAGTGATTTGGAGATGTATGGAGGAGACAGATTATAGACAGCCTTGTAAGTCATTGTTAGTAATTTAAATTGGATTCACTGTTGAATTGGAAGTTAGTGAGGGGATTGAAGAGTGTTAGTTGGGAGGCCACAGAGGAGGATAATGCAGTAGTCCAGGCGGGAGATGATGAGGGCTTGCACTAGTATTTAAGTAGATTCGGGGTTGAGTGAAGGGCAAAACCTAGCAATATTTTGGAGTTGGAGGAGGCAGGAGGCAGAGTCAAGGGTAACACTGAGGCAGCGGACTAGTGAGATGGGAAAGCATTATGTCATTTATTGTGATTAATAGATCAGATGGGGAGTTGAGTGAAATGGAGGAAAGATTATGAGTTTGATTTTGTCCATATTCTGTTTTAGAAAGTCTGGTGAGAAGAAGGAAGATATGGCTGATAGAGTCTATTGGATTCTGGACAGCAGAGAGGTGACATGATCATATAGCAGGTATAGGTGAACCAGAAAGGTAGATTTAAGTGTCATCAGCATATTGATTTTACTGTAAGGTAGGGGACTTCATGAGTTGTCCCAAGGCAAAACTAGAAAGATGGAGAAGAATAGGACTCATGGGACAGAGACTTCAGAGAGACCAAGAGAAAGAAGGCGGGAGGAGGAAGTATGGGAATAGGAGAAGTTAAAAGTGTGGTTACTGAAGTATGAGAAGATCTATGAAAGGGCAAGGTTGTTAATGTCAAGGGAAGAATAGGTCTGTAGTAGGAATAAGTGGTCAACTATGTCAAAGGCAGATGACAGGTCTAGAAAAAACAGTATATAATATTGTCTGTTAGCTTTGGTGGTTAGTAAGTCTTTAGTATTTTGGGTTAGTTTCAGTGAAGTGGTGGGGATAAAAGTCGGATTATAGATTGTTGAAAAGTGTGTTAGATGCGGGACGAGAAGAAAATTTAGGCCATGTCCCCACTATCAGTATTTCGTCAGTATTCGGTCAGTATTTTTTTTCAGGAGTGGGAGCCAAAAGCAGGTGAGGAACAATCAGAGAAAAGGTATAATAGAGACAAGTGCACCAATTCTGCATTTATCACCCACTTCTGGTTTTGGCTCCCACTCCTGACAAAAAATACTGACCGAATACTGACCAAGTACTTATAGTGGGGCCATGGCCTTAAGGTGGACATGCTGTACAAGCAGTTATAAAGTGAAAGTGAATAGTGATATGAGGCTATAGCTGGACATAGAGGTTAGGTGAAGGGATAGGTGTGATTGTTGTGTGTTTGAAAGTGAAAGGGGAGATGACTTAGAGCGAGGATAAGCAGAGTTGAGAGGTTGGGGAGGAAGTGGGATGGGATAGAGTCAAGCGCACAAGTAGTTGGGTATGAGCAAACTTTTCTTCAGTGATGATGAAAAATAAGGTTATGAGGGAAGGACATTGGTCTGTTAGGCTGTAGGTTTGTGGTGGTTGAACATTAAAGCTTTGTCTGATATGGACAATCTTGTTATTAATGTATGAGGCAAAGTTTTCTGCTGAAAGGAGGGAAATCAGATGGGGCAAAGGTGGAAGGAGGAGAAAATGAAAATGAAAAGTGTTGAATACCTGGAGTTATGGGATAGAGAAGATATGAGAGTTGTCAAGAAGTCTTGTTTTGCAGAGGTGAGCGCCGACTGGAATGTGAAGGTAGTTGTTTGAATGTGATCCAGTCTTCCTGTGAGGGTGTTTTCTTCTAGCGCCACTGCCTTCTGCTACGCATGAGAGTGGTCAATGAGTCAATAGCTGATGCAAATGTGGCATTGTAGAAAGTGATGATGACGCGCCCCATGGGCCGTGGGGTACTCGGCAGCCGGGCCTCTGGATGCCGGTGGGGGATATCACGGTGGCTGGCCCGGTCCGTGGCCCAGGGCGGTCACCCAAAAGGGGGATTATTTATGTTTATAGGGGATTTTGTAATTGTGTTCATGACGCCACCTGTGGAATGCGGCTAAAGGGAGCTGCCGCTGCGGAGCAGTCCTCTGGAGCTGGTGTTACAGCAGCAGGGATGGTTTGGCTCTCCACAGGTAGAGCTAGCTCCAGGGCAGTGTAGGTAGTGGGCGTTGTAGTGCCGGGAGGCAAGAGGGCGCAGATGAAAGAATGGACGGAGGCAGTACGGTGCAGTCATCCGAGTCTTTACTCACAGTTCTTATGACAGTTCCGCTGGTGCACTGTATGGGTGCCAGCCTCCCACGTCGCGCTGCGTTCACCAGGCAGGGGTTCAGCTCTTCCTCAGGCAGATTAGGAGCACCTGTCGGAACCCCACTTTCTTGTGTTCCTAGCTAGACCATCTTCACGCTGGGTCTTTCTCCCTCCTGCCCTGCGCTTCCCCACTCTCAATCCCGCTAGGGTGCTCTGAGGTCCCTCCTTTCTCACTGGAGTTCCCAGACCTGCTTGACCCTCACGGAGATTAGAATAAGGCTTCGGTAATTGGACCCTGAAAGCCAGAAGCCTCCGGTTTTTCCAGCCGAGACTTGAAGTTACACGACTGATCCAGGGTCCAGTCCCCTTCTTGCGGTCTACGATCCCTCTGTCTTCTGACAGATTCGGGGCATACGGGTGCTGTCCCGCACTCGCTATACCCCCTGGGATCCCTTCTTTAGATCGGAGCCTACTCTTCTGCTCCCCTCCTGGGCCTCTAGGACTGGGCCCTACTTGTGGAGCAGCGCTCCTGACGAGACTCTGCTCCCTGTCTGACTATCCTCGCTCACTCCTCTACTCAACTGCCACCCTAAGATGGCTTCCCTTTTTATATACCTTCTACCATGGTGCTCCACTAAACTGCTTCCTCCACCCACACCCACTACTGGTTCCCCCTACCTTTGGGTTCCCCCCACTCCAGCCAGGGTCAGGGCTCATCAGCTGCGCACATGCCTGTTGCCCCTCCAGCCGGCCTGGAGCAGTGTAGTGTTGGATGCAGGTGTTGGGGTTCCGGGCAGCACTCCCTCCTTACCTGAGAGAAGGAGATATCACACCTCTGGGTGAGGTGCAGTACCTCTGTGGTGACTGAACCCTCAGGGGCGCCACAATGACAGAGTGAAGGTATGGTGAACAGAGGTAGAAAAAATTCAGAGAGTGTATGAATGTCTAGGTATAAGAGCTTTTTTCGAGGGTGTGCTAACTGCTGGCCTTGGGGGCAGGTGAGGAGGTTGGGGATGAGAATCTGAATAGATGGTGATCACATAGGGTTAGAGGTGAGGTTGCGAAGTTACATAGGGAACAGGGAAGGTTTAGTGTATGGAGGACCACTGTGGGATACCAATGGATAAAGTAAGTGATAGGAGTTTGGAGGCTGCTGATTTGTTGGTTTCGATGGGAATGTTGATATCACCCAGGATGATGAAGGAAATATCACCAAAAGAGAAAGTATAGAATCCTGGTGGAGAAGTGGTAGATAAAGGTGATAGCAGGGCCCGAGGATCCATATATGATGAATCCCAAGAGAGTGAATACAGATCGAGTGAACTTGAAAAGAAGGAAGGGTAGAAGTGGAATTGGTGAATAAAAAAGGAAACAACCACCTTGCCGCTACACTGTCAGGAATATCACCATGTATTTGGTGCACGGCTTCCTCCAGGTTGGCACTCCTGGATGTACAATGCAAGCAAGGTGAGGAATGGGGAGGATGGATTATATAATCCAGCACCAAGAAAAATATTTCATGTAAATATAAAAGTCAAATTTATTGAAGTAACTCCATTAAAAAGGTATGAAAAAAAACATGCAAAAATCAAGATACATATGAATCTTATGCGTTTCAGGCCAGTACTAATCCTTATTCCAGGGACTAGTGCTGGTCCGAAACGCATAATGTTCATATATATCTCAATTTTTGCATGTCTTTTTTTATACCTTTTTAATGGAGTTACTTCTATAAATTTGACTTTTATATTTACATTAAATATTTTTCTCGGTGCTGGATTCTCCAATCCCTCCTCCCCATTCCTCACATTGCTTACATAGAAGTGGAATAGGGTTTAAGGTTCAGTTGTTAGAAAGGAGAATGGCAACTCATCCACCATATTTATTGCCAGGGCAATGAGTGTGGGAAAACTGAAGACCACCATAACACAACGCAGCAAGGAAGGCCATGTCAGACAGTGTCAGCCATGTTTCTGTGAGGCCAAGAAAGTATAGATAGCAAAAGGCTGCAGGGATTTCTAGTAATTGGAGAAGGATAGGAAGAGAGAAATAATAGGGGGTATTAACTGCGGAGGACCAGGATTGGGAGATAAAATCCGCATGATTTGGTTAATTCAAATCTTGTCAGATCCGCTCATCTCTAGGGACAAGCTATAAAGCTACAGTATATCACTGCTGCCATTTGTAAAAATGTGCTGACAGTGTCTCTTTATATACAGTATCTAGTTAGTTAGTTAATTAGCTTTTCTCTATAATGTAGAACAATTTAGTTAATTTTACTATTCTTAGGTGAGTTATAAAAACAAAAAAACAACAAAATGTAAGTGTCATATATCCTACTTTAGGTCGTAATTCTGCATTATGCTTTACTCTAGTAAGTAAAAAAAAAGTCAATGCTGTAATTTTTATTACTGAGTGTCTCCCTGAACTGTGCTCAATAAATTACAGTGAAGAAGCACAAAATCAGCATTATTTTATCTTGTGTGCAGCAGTTGTTGGTTTTATACATTTCGGAAGCAAGTACGTGTTATTGAATAGTATTGGATTATTTGGTCATGTAGAACATCAACATCAACTTAATTCATTACAATTAACAAACCTTAATAATGCCGAGTAAGAATTTATGAAATATTTTGTACATCAGATCTTTTTTGCCATAAACTGTGTGCATAATTATTACTCAATTTGTACTTTTGATGATTTATTTTATTATTGAACAACTATAGTGCTACCGGTCTATCCAAAGGTTTAATAACCTGAATATTGAGGAAGCTAAAACTGAGTTTTTTTCTCTCTTAGGAGAATATCTATGTGTGCATAATTATTGGACAACTATTTGTGTCAGAATTATTATGCAACTAATGAAAAATATAAATTGTCCCTTCTCAATTGTTTATTTTCATCTGTTAAAGTAAGAATAATAACCAAATAACTTAAAATGTTCAAACATACATTTCTGACATTTAAAAAAAATATCAGTGACTATAGGTGTAGCTAGGGGTTTGGTTCGGGGGTGAAATTTCTGATTGGCCCTTAACCAGGGAACCCTGATTACAACTATGGTGGGGCGCCCTAATAGTGGAAGTAGGAGAATCTCCGTAGATGACCAGCGCTGCAGAACAAGAGGTTACAGTACAGTTGGAGATACTGACTTACAGCTGACGTTCTTTATGGTGGAGTCATTCATAGTGTTGAGCATTACGATACTTAAATATCGGGTATCGACCGATATTCGCGGTATCGGAGTTCCGATACTGAGTTCCGATACTTTTAGAATATCGAATACCGAAATCGGAAGTTCCCATAATGCCGGCGCTCTGCAGTGTCTCTGAAGGATGACAAGCTGGATGGCAGCGCTCAGCTGCGATCCAGCCTGTCATCAGAATGCCATCACAGCGTGAGAGAATTCTCCTGCGCTCACGGCAAGCGCAGGAGAATTTTCCCACACTGTCAGTGACGTGCATGAGGTGAGACAAGTTCATTGGACATGACTAGTGTTGAGCCACCCCCGTAGTGTTCGGGTTTGGTTCGGTTCGTCGAACACCGGGATGTTCGTGGAATTGTTCATCGAACACCTTAGAACACTGTCGAACAACTTCGAACACCGTTAAAACCAATAGCAGGCAAATAAAAATACATAGAAAACACCTTCAAAGGTGTCCAAAAGCTGACAAACTGCTCAGAAGACACTCTCTTTAAAAAAGCCGGCCGGCAATTCAGCATCGGTACCCGACAATTTAGAAGAGAAAGAATAGAGCATCACACATAGATTAGATAGATAGAAACATGTCAGTCACATTTATAAGAAGTACAGTGACAGTGTTGGTTACTGTACTTGTCATTTAGTGTTAAAGGATTTATTAAAAAAAATAATAGTGTTTTCATGCACCGTCTCTTTAAAAAAGGCGGCCGGCAATTCAGCATCGATACCCGACAATTTAGAACAGAAAGAATAGAGCATCACACATAGATTAGATAGATAGAAACATGTCAGTCACATATATAAGAAGTACAGTGATAGTGTTGATTACTGTACTTGTCATTTAGTGTTAAAATAAAGGATTTATTAAAAAAAAAATTGGCATGGGGTTCCCCGTAATTTTAGTCTCTAGCGGAGGTTAAGCAGATGGTTGGGCAGATGTTTGAAGCCTGGGAAGGGGGTAATACCCACGGAGCTTCCCAGGCTACTAATATCAGCCCCCAGCTGAATACCTAGCTTTCACTAGCTATTAAAATGTGGGATCGCCCCTATTTTAATAGCTAGCAAAGGCTAGGCATACAGCTGGGGGCTGATATTAATAGCCCAGGAAGGGTGACATGAATATTGGCCGCCTCCCAGGCTAGAAGCACCACCCGTCAGCCGCCCCAGAAATGGCGCATCCATAGGATGCGCCAATTCTGGCACTTAGCCTCGCTCTTCCCACTGCCCTGTAGCGGTGGCAGTGGGGTAATAGGGCTGGGGATGATGTCAGCTTATAATGCCAGCTGACATCAATCCCAGGTTAGTAATGGAGAGGCGTCTATAAGACACCCCCATTACTAACCCCATAGTTAAAGTTAAAAAAAAAAACACAACACCCAGAATAAAGTCCATTAATTGAAATAAACACACAATTCTTTATTGTTCTAAATTAAACGATTCTTACCATCACGCCCATTCCAGCTGAAGCCAACGATCTCCTGCAATAAAAATAGAATAATAAACCAACATCATCCTTACCTTTCCATGGTTCCCAGGATGGCTCTAGCTCTTCTACATTAACATGACAGGCTGGATCGCAGCCAAAAGCTGCCATCCTGCTTGCCATGCCGCAGACACTGAGAAGCGCAGGCATGCTTGCGCTCCTCAGTGTCTGGCTGTGACGGCATCCAGATGAGCAGAATTCATGTCCAATGAACTCAGCTCACCTCATGCACGTCACTGATAGCGTGGGAGAATTCTCCTGCGCATGCGGTGAGCGTGAGAGAATTCTCCTGCGCTCACGGCAAGCGCAAGCGCAGGAGAATTTTCCCACGCTGTCAGTGACGTGCATGAGGTGAGCTGAGTTCTGCTGAATTTCATGAAATAATTAAAAAAAAAATACGTGGGGCTTCGCCCTATTTTTGTGTCCAGCCAGGTACAGCAGGCAGGAACGGGCTGCCTCCAACCACTAGCTGCCTATTTGTACCTGGCCGGACACAACTATATAGGGAAGCCCTTTTTTTTTTAAATTATTTCATGAATTTCATGAATTTTATGGATGCGCCATTTCTGGGGCGGCTGACGGCTGGTGTTTCTAGCCTGGGAGGGGGCCAATATTCATGGCACCCTTCCTGGGCTATTAATATCAGCCCCCAGCTGTTTGCCTAGCCTTTGCTAGCTATTAAAATAGGGGGGACCCCATGTCGTTTTTTTTGGGGTCCCCCATTTTAATAGCTAGTAAAGGCTAGGTATTCAGCTGGGGGCTGATATTAGAAGCCAGGGAAGCTCCGTTGGTATTACCCCCTTCCCAGCCGTCTGCTTAACCTCCGCTAGAGACTAAAATTACGGGGAACCCCACGACTATTTTTTTTTTTAATAAATCCTTTATTTTAACACTAAATGACAAGTACAGTAATCAACACTCTCACTGTACTTCTTATATATGTGACTGACATGTTTCTATCTATCTAATCTATGTGTGATGCTCTATTCTTTCTGTTATAAATTGTCGGGTACCGATGTTGAATTGCCGGCCAGCTTTTTAAAAGAGAAGGTGCATGAAAACACTATTATTTTTTTTAATAAATCCTTTAACACTAAATGACAAGTACAGTAACCAACACTGTCACTGTACTTCTTATATATGTGACTTACATGTTTCTATCTATCTAATCTATGTGTGATGCTCTATTCTTTCTGTTCTAAATTGTCGGGTACCTGTGTATGCCCCTGCTGAATTGCCGGCTTTTCATGTAATACATTCTACATTATTCTTAGTTGTTTTCCTTCATGTAGAATTAACCTACAAGGAAAGAAAGAGTTTATTTTCATTACGATATTTGTGTCCCATTGATTTGCATTGGTTTCCGGTATCGGAATCGGCGATATCTGATATTTTTGGGGTATCGGTCCGATCCAATCCGATCCGATATTTCCCGATATCGGAAGGTATCGCTCGACTTTTTCCTGTCTTCTCCATCTGGCCCAGAGCGACAGAACTCGGCTGCAGAGATTAATGTCTTCTCCATCTGGCCCAGAGCGACAGAACTCGGCTGCAGAGATTACAACAAAGACACATATGACTTCTCATAGTTCCAGCACCGTCCCCATCTATCCCCACGTGACACACATTATTTATCCTGCTGATACTCCAATGCTGAGCCGCTGCTGTCGTATGTGTCCCTATTACTGCACCTACTATGTGGTACTGTATGCCCTCTAGATGCTAAAACAAACCTCTAGCATTCCCCGTGCAAGTGCCTAGAAAACAGTGCCCACATTTGCCACCTAAAAAGTAATAATGCCCTCTGTGTGCCCCTTTGACAGTCACAATAACCTGAGTTCCCCTATAACAAATCTTAAGTGCCCACTTAAGATTTAATAATGTCCCGAGTCTCCCCTTGTACAGCTCCCCTCTACACAGTTTGATGCTCTCCTATACATAGTATAATGCCCCCACACAGTATACTGACCCCTTAGTAGCCCTCAAACTGTTTGATTGCCCCAATACTGTATGATGGCCCCCACACTGTACAAAGGCCCCACATTAGCTTCCACACTGTATGATGGCCCCTCAGTAGCCCCAACACTGTATGATGGCCTCCTAACAAGCCTCCACTATTTATCATGGCCCCCTAAGTAGCCCCCACTCTGTATCATGGCACTTTAGTAGCCCCCACACTGTCATGACCCCATTAGTAACCCTTATGGCCAGGAATTGGTGGGCATGGCAGGTACAGGCAGGCACGGCTGAAACACAGGAAGGTACGGCAGGTGTACAGGAAGACATGGCAGATGCTAGCAAGCACAGCTAGAATAAAGGGAGGTTTGGCTGGTAAACAGGAAGGCACAGCAGGTGCAGGCAGGCACATCTGGTATACCGGTAGACACGGCTGTTATACAGGGAGTCTTGGCTGGTATACAGGAAAGCACTGCAGGTGCAGGCAGGCACATCTGGTATACAGGTAGGAATGGCTTGTATAAAAGTAGGCACGACTGGTATACAGGAAAGCACGGCAGGTGCGAGCAGGCACGGCAGGTACTGGCAGGAACAGGCAGGTGCTGGCAGGTACACAGATAGACACAGCTGGTATACAGGTACGCATGGCTGGTATACAGGATAGCGCAGCAGGTATGGGCAGGCACATCAGGTATTGGCAGGGACAGGCAGGTATACAAGAAAATGGGACCTGACAACTAGCAAGCAGCCAAAAAACTAACAGAACATGTTGCTCAGGTACCTCCCAACAGGTGGAAGTGCTTTAAATAATAAGTGTCTCTCGGCCATTGGCTGGAGACACTTTAGGATGGTGCCCGTTGTTGTGACGCTCGCAAGCCCTGCCCTGGGAAGATAGGGTACTCGGAGCCGGATCAGATGTTGAGGGGGATGCAGCCGTGGCCTGGACCCGTTCCGTGCCCCGGGCCGTCACATTAAAAATGATGTTAGGGCTTTCCGGGTTGAGTGGAAATTGTCGACTACGCCACCTGTGGTGTCTGGTGAAGGGGCCACCAGCGCCGCTACAGTCCGCTGAGGCCCGGTGTCATGGCGGCTAGAGTTCTCGGTTCTCCCCACAGGCAGAGCGTGGCCTCAGGGCAGGCAAGGCAGGATAGAGGGGGGTTAGTAGTGCGGGAAAGTACGGGCACCGCTTCGCGTGGTATGGCGCGTAATGAACAATCCTGATGCCATAGGGATGAACTTCCAAGGCTTTACTCACAGTTCTCTCAAGCAGCGCAAGGCTTCTCCCTGCTCCTCGCAGAGTCCTGCGGCCACCAGGGACGGGGGTCCGACTACCTCCGAGGAAGTCCAGTGTGAGGTAGCATCCCTACACCAGAGTGTTCCCGCACTACAGACTTTACCCTTTCCCGTCTGTGCGTGTGTAGATAGGCCGGGTCTCCCTCTGAGCTCCTCTCAGGTGTAGGGCTCGGGTGGCAATTCCTCTCCATCCGAGGCCCGGCGGGATCCTCGGGGCCTGACCGGGCTTTCCCATCCTGGACATAGAGTATGAGGTCGGGTGTCGGGGGCCGGTACTCCTCTTGCTGCCGGAATACCTCTGAATAGATCAGGTAGGTGAGGACAGGTGGCGTGCTCCGCTCCGTCTGCATCCCCCCCGGGACCCATTTGCTAAGGAGCCACATTCTAAAGCTCCCGGGCCGTCTTGATCCTGGTCCTTGGCCGGGTTGAGACATTCCTTGTCTGCAACCTTCCTCTCGTCCCATAGATCGGGGTACGAGGGCTGTGTCCCATACTGGGGCAGGCCCACACAGGATCTGCGCTCCCGGAGGGAAGTCACATTACACACAGTATTTTGACAGCACAGTACGACCACTTGACAGAAGACCGGATAGAAGGACCAGCGAAGAACCAAGATCAAAGATGGCATTCTATTAAATATGAAATTAGAAGTGTAACCAACTAACTGTTCCTCCACCCACACCCACTAACTGGTTCCTACCACTTTGTGTTGCCCAGTCTCCCTGTAACCAGGGGAGCAGCACCTAGTGCATACTAGCTCCCTCTGGTGGAATGTGGTGTTGGATGCAAAAGGCCAGGTCACTACCATCACACTAGGCTTACCTCAGAGGAGGAACACCGCACTCCATTAAAGAAGTGCAGCATTCCTGTGGCGGTCGAACCCTCAGGGGCGCCACATTCCCCCCTGGTAAAACACAGCATGTCCGCAGGCTGCAAAGGAAGTAACACCCAGGAAAATTATTTTTATATAAACAAATAGAACTATCATCCCTTTATGGGAGTCACATTTCTTGTAAAGTTGCATAACAGTTATGAGAATACAAAAGTGCAAAAGTATAAAATTATAAAAGTACAAATATATAAAAGTGCAAAAAGTATAAATTAAGACAAGAGACTTTTTGATCAAGGCAGCGGACTGCTTAAAGGTGACGACGGTCAATTCAGTAGCAAGAGGGACCTGCCCTAAACCCTCTACGTGGGCCCTGGGGTGGCTGCAGGCCATGAAGATCCGGAGCTGGACCCCGACACAAGCCACTCCAGACCGTTTTTACTTCTGAGGTCTGAGGTAGAAGGAAGACACGGTTTTATACAAAACCAATAGGAAGCACCTAAATAGATCCATAACTATTTACAATTCAGTCCGCCGCCTGCCATAGTCTGCAGGGACCAAAGTCTCTATATAAAGGAAAAACACAAAAATAGCAGCAATTATTTGAACCTGAAACAACAACAACAGCAAACGGGGGCTGCTTTAGACTTGGGGCTCACGTGGAGGGAAAGGCTCATTCCTCCCGACAGAGGCTAGCTGGTCACCTGAGGCTGAGGGCGGGGTGGCGTCACTCCCAGACACTTTGCGGACGTCCAGAGCGTACCACCCCCGCTCCCCCTGGTGGTGAGTGAAAGTCACAGCATCGCCCGGGAAGAGGTTCCGGCCAGGGTGTCCCTTCTTAAGGCGCGACTCGACGTCCCGCCGGCTGACGAACACATCGTCCTGGAACTTGGGACGCTGGATAAACCCCCACCCCGCCTCATGGTGAAATCGGACGACCTGGCCTTCATACCGTGGACTGGGACGGGTGGCCTCCTCCTGTCGCGCCTGAGTCTTTGCAGCCTTGGTCCTGACTTCGAGGCGCTCGCAGCGTTGCTCCCGCCGACGTTGCTCCGGTGCTAGCTGGAAGATTTGTTCGCAGCACCATTGGCTCCTCTTTCGCGCTTCCGCTCAGGTCTCCCGCGGGAAGCCCATTAGGTCGCCCCCCTGGTTTTCCCAGGCCCACTCCTTGGCCTCGGGCCAGGTCACCGCTGGTGCAGGTAGCGGGGAGAGGACGGGTTGCTGCAAGTCCTCGGAAGATGCGGACCAGTCCGGGTTGGAGCCGGTAGCCTCCTCCGCAGCTCCAGGCACCTCCATTTCTGAGCTTTCGCGTCAGCGCAGGTCCCCACCGATGGCTGCCGATTGCAGCTCAGGAGCTAGTGCTTGCTCCCAGGTGACCGCGTGGGGGACTATGTACTCTGCCATGAGGTCCAGGATAGTCTCTGTTAGCTCTGCAGCCGGGGCTGGGGTTGCAGACTCACCCGCCGCTAGGTCACTCTCGACTTCGACCTCCGGGTCGACTGGTCCTGGAACCTCCACTCCTCAGCTGCGGTCTCGAATACGTTGCAGCATCTCCGCTTTCCACGCTGCCGTCGCCGCCTCCTGGGCCTCTTTCTGTCTCCTTACAAGTCCCGGAGCTTCCATGTGGAGAAACTCAATATCTCCCGGAGTCAATATGCTGCCGCCTTGCTCTCTGCCGGGTGAAGGGCCTGAACCGGGTTCAGTGGTCGCATAGTCTCGCTCCCCAGAGACATCAATGTCTGCCTCCGTTGACTGACAAGCTGCGACTGCAATGGCCGCACCTTGTTGCTTTTCTTCTTCCTCCTCTTTCGGGGCGGTTCCTGGGCAGAATGCTGACAGGCCCACCTTCGTTCAGCCCATCCAATTTGATGGGCATTACCCCGCGGACAGTCTCCTATGGAAGGGGCAGTCCACATTTTTGGCGCCTAGCAGGAGCCCAGCCCACGATGGGAGGTGTACAAAGACAGTCTTTTCACAGCATCACGGCGCCTGTTCTTCTTGGGTGGGCGCCATTTTAAGTGTAAAACAACAGTCCAAGGTGTAAGGCACACAGTACCCGATAGCAATGGGCACTTTTCTCCGTTGCTGCGGGCACGATATCCTGCCGACTGTGCCAGAGATGTGATGCTCGCAAGCCCTGCCCTGGGAAGATGGGGTACTCGGAGCCGGGTCAGATGTTGAGGGGGATGCAGCCGTGGCCTGGACCCATTCCGTGCCCAGGGCCGTCACATTAAAAATTATGTTAGGGCTTTCCGGGTTGAGTGGTAATTGTCCACTATGCCACCTGTGGTGTCTGGTGAAGGGGCCACCAGCGCCGCTACAGTCCGCTGAGGCCCGGTGTCATGGCGGCTAGAGTTCTCGCTGCTCCCCACAGGCGGAGCGTGGCCTCAGGGCAGGCAAGGCAGGATAGAGGGGGGTTAGTAGTGCGGGAAAGTACGGGCATCGCGTCGTGTGGTATGGCGCGTAATGAACAGTCCTGAGGCCATAGGGATGAACTTCCAAGGCTCTACTCACAGTTCTCTCAAGCAGCGCAAGGCTTCTCCCTGCACCTCACGGAGTCCTGCGGCCACCAGGGACGGGGGTCCGACTACCTCCGAGGAAGTCCAGTGTGAGGTAGCATCCCTACACCAGAGTGTTCCTGCACTACAGACTTTACCCTTTCCTGTCTGTGCGTGTGTAGATAGGCCGGGTCTCCCTCTGAGCTCCTCTCAGGTGTAGGGCTCGGGTGGCAATTCCTCTCCATCCGAGGCCCGGCGGGATCCTCGGGGCCTAACCGGGCTTTCCCATCCTGGACATAGAGTATGAGGTCGGGTGTCGGGGGCCGGTACCCCTCTTGCTGCCGGAATACCTCTGAATAGATCAGGTAGGCGAGGACAGGTGGCGTGCTCCGCTCCGTCTGCATCCCCCCCGGGACCCATTTGCTAAGGAGCCACACTCTAAAGCTCCCGGGCCGTCTTGATCCTGGTCCTTGGCCGGGTTGAGACATTCCTTGTCTGCAACCTTCCTCTCGTCCCATAGATCGGGGTACGAGGGCTGTGTCCCATACCGGGGCAGGCCCACACAGGATCTGCGCTCCCGGAGGGAAGTCACATTACACACAGTATTTTGACAGCACAGTACGACCACTTGACAGAAGACCGGATAGAAGGACCAGCGAAGAGCCAAGATCAAAGATGGCATTCTATTAAATATGAAATTAGAAGTGTAACTAACTAACTGTTCCTCCACCCACACCCACTAACTGGTTCCTACCACTTTGTGTTCCCCAGTCTCCCTGTAACCAGGGGAGCAGCACCTAGTGCATACTAGCTCCCTCTGGTGGAATGTGGTGTTGGATGCAAAAGCCAGGTCACTACCATCACACTAGGCTTACCTCAGAGGAGGAACACCACACTCCATTAAAAAAGTGCAGCATTCCTGTGGCGGTCGAACCCTCAGGGGCGCCACACTGTCTCTTTAAGAGACCGGGAGTGCGCTCGCCCTAAGCTCAGTGCCCAGATGTGCACAGACCCCGAGAGACTGCAGCAGCAGGAGGAAGCGTGGGCCGAGGGCCGGGATGGTAAGGCGGCGTTCCTGCTGGGGTTGAGGAGGATGAGGATCACACAGGGATGCCAGTGCTGCAGAATCCCCCCCTTTGCACTCCCTTTTCTTCAAGTCTGCAAGAAATCTCTGCAGAAGCAGAGGGGCATAGATGTTCTCCTTGGGCTCCCACATCCTCTCCTACGGACCGAACCCCTTCCAATTCACTAGAAAAAAGTTTTTTCCTCTTAAACTTTTAGTGGCCAGAAAATTCTATACATTGAAAATAACTTCAGAGCTGATTGGAGCAGGAGTGGTACTTTAGTCCTTGAAGAAGGAGCTTAAGACGACAGGCTTGAGAGACATGTGGAATGAGTTGGGGATACGTAAAGAAGTCGGGAGCTTGTAGGATACAGAATTTATTTGTTGGAGAACATCAAAAGGACCAATAAAATGAGGACCCAACTTGTACAAAGATAGTTTGAGATGGACAAACTTTGAAGAAAGTCATACCTTGTCTCCAGGACGAAACAGAGCCAGGTCCAAATGCCTCTTGTCTGCGTGTATTTTCATCCATTATGAAGACTTCACCAATGTGGTCTTGGTGTCCTCCCAAATTCTAGAGTAGCCTTTGGTGAGGTGGGATGTCGGTGGGATGTTGGAGGTAGTAGCCACAGAAAATGGAATATTGGGGTGTTGAGCATACACAGTAAAAATGGAGACGTATCAGAGGACTCACTTACATGGTTATTGTAGGAGAATTCAGCCCAAGGCAGGAGTGTGACCCAATCACTGTGGCGAGCATTGACGAAATGCTGCCAGAAGTTTGTTAGGATCTGGTTTACCCGCTCTACCTGGCCATTGGATTAGGAATGATAGGCTGAAGAGAAGTCCAGGGTTACATTTAGTAGCTTACAGGTAGCCTTAAACAACTGAGATGTGAACTGGATGCCTCTATCAGAAACTATATGGAGACGTAACCCGTGAAGACAAAAGATATGCTGGGCAAACTTCTCAGCAAGCACAGGAGCAGAAGGGAGACCAAACAAAAGAGTAAAGTGCACCATCTTTCAGAAGCATTCCACAATTACCCAAATGATGGTACTTCCAGCTGAGACTGGTTGATTCGTGATGAAGTCCATCGCTATGTGCTTCCTGGGAGCTGATGGTACGGGCAGGGGAAATAACAAACCGGATGGAAGCTGTTTTCGATTCTTATTACGCGACAGGCTGAGACTAAATCTGCAACATCTTTGTGCAGGGATGGCCACCAATAATGTCAAGAAATGAGATTAGCCTTTTTCTTCTGTCTGGCATGACCAGCCCATTTAGATGAGTAACACCAATGAAGAACCCACCTCCTGTCTGGTTCAGCGACTAAGGTCTTTCTAGATGGAACCCGAGACAAGTCCACCAGACCGACTGTAAGCATCTTGGAAGACTCAATGATGTGTTGAGACTTCTATTCCTGGTCAGAAGACAGAAAGGACCTAGAAAATGCATCCACCTCGACGTTCTTGTCTGCCGACCAGAAATGGAGAACAAAATCAAAGCGGGCGAAAAACAAGGATCACCTGGCTTGATGTGGATTTAGCTGCTGTGCGGACTGCAGATAGGCTAAGTTCTTGTAGTCAGTATAGATAATTCGAGGATGAACCTCTCCTTAAAGTAGAAAGCGCCACTCCTCCAAAGCTTATATAATCGCCAACCGTCCTCAATTGGCTATTGAATAGTTGCGTTCTGAAGCCAAGAAGGCTTTGGAAAAGAAACCGCAGGCCACCTTACATCCGGTAGGAGACTTCTGAGTAAGCAGCACTGGCCCCAGAGGAAAAAGAATTGCTTACTACTGTGAGGTCTGTGCAGCACTGGAGTTGAAGAAAAGTCCTGTTTAAGGGAGCAAAAGGTGCTTTCAGCCTCCGGAGTCCATACTCTAGGGTTAGCGCCCTTATGGGTCAGGGCAAAAATTTTGGTGGCCCGAGAGAAGAAATGTGGAATGAACTGGTGGTAGTAATTAGCAAATCCCAGAAACGCTGGATAGCTTTCAGGCCATCAGGATGGTGCCACTTCAGGATGGCGGACACTTTCTCGGGATCCATCCTCAGTCCGGTCTCACAAATGGTGTATCCTAGGAAGAGAAGAGAGGTTTGCTCGAAGACGCACTTCTCAAACTTGTTCTATAAATGGTTCTTCCTCAATCTCTGCAGGACCTGGTGGGCATCCCTCCTGTGTGTGGACAGACCGGGGGGAGAATTCCAATATGTCATACAGGTAAACTACAACACAAGAGTAGAGTAGGTCCCGGAAGATATCGTTCACTAGTTCTTGGAAGACTGCTGGGGCATTGCAGAGCCCAAAAGGCATTATATAATCCTCATAATGGTCATCCTTGGCGTTAAAGGCAGTCTTCCATTTGTCCCACTGGCATATTCAGATTAGGTTATATGCCCACTGCAGATCAAGTTTCTGTGGGGGGCACAAAACCCCCCTTCAGAAACTTGCACGAGGGGCATAAAACTCTGGAACCTCTAAGACGATCAAACAACTCTGAGATGAGGGGCAGAGGATGCTTATTCTTGATCGTTATCTGGTTGAGGCCCCTATAGTCAATGCAGGGACAGAGTGAGCTTCCAGATAAATCCCCTGGCTAGGTTCTCCTTGATATATTCGGACATAGCTCGGGTCTCTGCCTGGGACAGAGGGTAGATACAGCCTTGAGGGGAAGAAGAAAGAGGGAGAAGGTCTATAAGGGAGTCGCACAGCCTATGTGGTGGTAGCGTCGCTGCCTCCTTCTTATTGAAGACATTCACGTAGGTCCAATAAGCGGGAGGCAAGCCAGATAAATTTGATGGAGTAGCCGGGGGTCGAGCAGGATAAATGATGATAAGACATTTCTCTTGATAGGTCTGACCCCAACGAAGTACTCCTCTGAATCTCCAATCTAAGACAGGCTCGTGTCCTTGTAGCCAAGGCAGGTCCAGGAGCAGATGATGGGACCGAGCTTGTAGCACATAAAAGGAGATCTTCACTGAGTGCAACAATAATACCCAAAGTTCTACAGGCTCGGAAATGAAAAGAATGGCTTTGGATAGAGTTCTTCCATCCATGGACGATACAACACTGTAGATGTAGGATGGGAATCTGATTCCGATCCACCACAGCCTATTGTATGAATTTTTCTGTGGAGCCAGAGTTCAGATAGGCCAATTCAATGAAATGGGTGTTGCCACAGGAAACGGACACTGACAGATTCAGCGGGACAGAGGAGTAGTTCTCACCCAGGGTAGCTTCTCCTATTGGCAATAGGCTTTGGGGTTTCCCGGCTTTTCAGGACAAGAGTGAATTAAATGTTTGGGACTGCCGCAGTAGAAACACCTCCCCTTGGAATGACTAACCTCTAGACGATGCTTAGCCAGCAAGCTTCACATGGTCGACTTGCATAGATTCGGAGGGGGGTGTCAAAGATCTGCAGCATGATCGGCCTCTGGAAGGTAGGAGACAATAGCATAGGTTTTTTCTCATGGATCACCTCCTTGGAGCGCACCTGAAACCTGAAGTCGATATGGGTAGCCAGGATACCTGGTCATCTAAAGAGGCAGGAACATCTTGATCGGCCAGTTCGTCCTTAATTCTCCCAGACAGGCACTCCCAGAAGGTGGCTATCAGTGCCTCATTATTCCAAGCAAGTTCGGAGGACAGGGTACGAAAACAGTGGGTACTGACCCACAGTGAGATTTCCTTGGCGCAGTCTGAGTAGGGAGGATGCTGCCAAAGATACACGACCCAGCTAATCACAGACCTTACGAAGGCCTCTAGGAAAGTCTGGAGGTTGGAGATTAGGGGATCCCGTCACTCCCATAAGGGGTTGAGCCATGCAAGAGCCTTGCCACCTAGGTGTGACATGATAGAGGCCACTTTGGCTTGGTCAGATGAGAACTGATGTGCCAATAGCTCAAAGTGCAGCGTGTACTAATTGAAGAAACCGTGGCATTGTGTAGGATCACCGTCAAATTGTGGAGGAGTAGAAAGACGGGGTCTGGGACCAGGAACATAACTAGTGGACTGGAATGTCACAGCAGAGGTTGCCACAGTTTGGACAGGAGAGGATGCGGCCGCAGATGTCAGCGAGTCCAAGCGGGTGTTCACTGTCCAAAGATAAGAGAAAATCTTGTCCTGATTATCTTTCTGGCGGGAGATCTCCTGGTACAGCTCAGAGAGTGGAGGAGATTGAGAGCCAGCAGGTTCCATTGCTTGAACATACATGGTAGTGGAACAGCTGTGCCATGGACCAAGGAAAGCCTGGAGGGGCATGACTAGATGAACACATGACTCTTCACTAGAGCCCCTGAAGGTGTGGTTAGTCTTGACTCCAAATGGATGCCAGGTGCTACTCCAGGACAGATTTTGGACACACAGCAGCTGACCCCCAAAGGGGTAGGAAGCTTGAATGACCAGGAATGGGTGGGCACAGAAGGCAAAGGCAGGCATGGCTGATATACAGGAAGGTACGGCAGGTGTACACGATGACACCGCAGATGCTGGCAGGCACGGCTAGAATACAGGAAGGCTTTAGTGGTAAACAGGAAGGAACGGCAGGTGTAGGCAGGCAAGGCTGGTATATAGGGAGGCTCGGCTGGTGTTCAGGAACGCACTGCAGGTGCAGGCAGGCATGGCTGGTATACAGGAATGCATGGCAGGTGTGGGTAGGCACGGTAGGTACTGTCAGGAACAGGCAGGTACAGGCAGGAATACAAGAACAGGGGACCTGACAATTAGGAAGCGTGCAGACACACTGACAGAACACATTGCTCAGGTACCTCCCAAGAGGTGGAAGTGCCTTAAATAATAAGTGCCTCCCAGCCATTGGCTCGGGACACTTTAGGATGGTGCCCGCTGTCTCTTTAAGAGACCTGGAGTGCGCATGCCCTAAGCACAGTGCACAGGGATCTGCCAAACGTGTGCAGACCCTGGGAGACTGCAGCAGCAGGAGAAAGCGAGGGCCAAGGGCCAGGGCAGTGAGTAAGTCGGCATCCCTGCCAGGAAAGAGGAGGGTGGAGATCAATCAGGGACGCCGGCGCTACACCCACTCTGTATCATGGCCCCCTAAGTAGCCCCCACTCTGTTTCATGGCCCATTTTGAAGCCCCCACACTGTATCATGGCCCCCTTAGTAGCCCCCACACTGTGACATGGCCCCATTAATAGCCCCCAAACTGTGTCATGGCCCTCTAAGTAGCCCCCACACTGTGCCTTGGCCCCCTTAGCAGCCTGCACACTGTCATGGACCCCTTACTAGCCCACGCACTCTATTTTAGCCCCCTTAGTATGATGGCCTCAACTTAGTAGCTTCACTATTTATGGGGGCCCCCTTTAGTAGCCCCTACTATTTATGTGGGCTTCCTAAGTAGCCCCCACTATTTATAGAGGCTCCATTAGTAGTTCCCACTATTTTTGAATGGCCCCCACACAATACGGCCATACCACAATTTTAAAAGAAAAAAATAAACATCATATACTCACCTTACCCCAGCAAGTCCAACATCAGACAGCGGCAGGTCCCGGGCAGACGAATGCGGTGACGCCATTGCTTCAGGACTTATGTCCTGTGCGTGTTGTGATGCAATGACGTCATTGCATTGCTCCGCACAGGACCTGCCATCTGTAGGCTGCAGGACTAAAGTGACCTACAGCCTACAGAACAGAGAGTGGCAATGAGGGGCGTACATAAAAATCATGGGGCCCCATAGCAGAAGTTCTAATTGGGCCCCCCCCAAAAAATAAATATAATAATATTCAGTTGGGTCACAGAAGAACATACCTCACAACTTTGCAGCCTTTACAAAGTAATTTTCCTCCTACTGGAACCCTAGATTCCCCTTTCATTGCACTCATAAAGTATGATGACAGTAAAAGTGCCCCACAAACACTGCAAGATGCACCCACAGTGAATTCCTCCACGGTACCCTCCACACGTACAGTGTAATAACCTTACTGTACCCCACCCCTCAACTCCCCCCGAAAAGTATAGTGACCCCAACACAGTATGATTGCCCAACTGTGATCCCCACAGAGCCTTCCATGCAGTATAATGGGCCTACATACAGTGTAATTTTCCCATAAGTCTCCACACTGTAAAATGGCCCCCACACAACCCTCCACGCAGTATGATGGACCCCACACAAACCTTCACACTGTATAACTGCTTGCATACAGTATAAAGGCTCCACATTGCCCTCCAAATATTATAATAGCCCCCACATAGCCTTCCATATAGTATAATGCACCCCTTAGTCCTTCATATAGTATAATGCACTCTCCATAGTCCTCAATAAAGTACACTGCATTTCTCATAGTATTTCATATAGTATAATGCACTCTCCATAGTCCTACATATAGTATACTGCACTCCCCATAGTCCTTTATATAGTATAATGGACTCCCCATAGTCATTCGTATAGTGTAATGCACTCCCCATAGTCCTTCATATAGGATAATGCACCCCTTAGGTTTAGTGCCCACGATGCAGAAATGAAGCAGAAATTTTCCTGAGCATTTCTGCAACTCCTTGGTAGAAAAATGCATGCGGTTTTTACATGCATTTTTGATGCGTTTTTGATGCATTTTTGCATGCGTATCTCCCATGCATTTTTCCAATGCATTGTATGGGCAAATACACATGCAGAAATGCACAAGAATTGGTCATGTCCGTATTTTTTCTGCGAGTAAAATCCACGTAGAAAAAATCCTGACCATGTGCACAGAACTTGCATAATGTCATAGGAAGTCATGGGATAAGGTATGCAATGCATTTCTGGAGCATTTCCGTGCTGCAAATCCGCACCAAAAAATGCACCAAAAACGCATCGTGGGCACACAGCCTTAGTCCTCCATATAGTTTAATGCACTCCCCATAATCCGCCATATAGTATATTGCACCCTATAGTCTTTCATACGATATGATGCACCCCATAGTTTTCCATACAGTATAATGCACTTTCTGTAGTCCTCCATATAGTATAATGCACCCCCCATAGCCCATAGTCATCCATACAGTATTCTGGCCACCACAATGTTGTCACTTATTTAAAAAAAAAATTCAATGTTCACCTCAGTGGGCACCATGTAGTGATGTCATCGCGCCCGCTGTGCTAAGACTTCAGACGCTGAGAAAAAATGATGAGAGAGGAAGCGTCAGCTTCATCCGTACTTTCAACTGTATTGGCATCCAGGATGCCTATACAGTTGAGCTTGATGATGGATGGGGGGCCCAGTGCCAGCGTCCCCTGGCTCATGGGCCCTATAGTGGCCATGTGATCGAAATTATGTTAACTAAGCACCATATATTATTTTCATGCACTATTGCTGTTTATTTATTTAATGCAGGGTATTTGTTTATTATGTTTTTATCTTGGGTTTTTGTATCGGCAGACTACGAATGCTGATACAGTTAAAAGTAGAATAACTCCGGATGGGCCCCTCAGAGCGTGGGCCAGGGCGACCGCACCCTCTGCACCCTCAGTAGCTACTCTACTGTAGGTGACCAATATAGCCGCCCTTCTTTTTAACACCAGTCATAAGTCTCCCATCCGTGGGGTCTGTCAATTTCTTAATCTGTTGACAATCAACTTTTTGGGCAGCACTAACCACAGCGTCTCAGACAGTATTCAGAAATGTACAGTACAGATCAAAAGTTTGGATACACCTCATTTAAAGATTTTTCTGTATTTTCATGACTATGAAAATTGTACATTCACACTGAAGACATCAAAACTATGAATTAACACATGTGGAATTATATAGCTAACAAAAAAGTGTGAAACAACTGAAAATATGTCTTATATTCTAGGTTCTTCAAAGTAGCCACCTTTTGCTTTGATGACTGCTTTGCACACTCTTGGCATTCTCTTGATGAGCTTCAAGAGGTAGTCACTGGAAATGGTCTTCCAACAATCTTGAAGGTGTTCCCAGAAATGCTTAGCACTTGCTGGCCCTTTTGCCTTCACTCTGCGGTCCAGCTCACCCCAAACCATCTCGATTGGGTTCAGGTCTGTTGACTGTGGAGGCCCGGTCATCTGGCGTTGCACCCCATCACTCTCTGTCTTGGTCAAATAGCCCTTACACAGCTTGGAGGTGTGTTTGGGGTCATTGTACTGTTGAAAAATAAATGATGGTCCAACTAAACGCAAACTGGATGGAATAGCATGCCGCTGCAAGATGCTGTGGTAGCCATGCTGGTTCAGTATGCCTTCAATTTTGAATAAATCCCCAACAGTGTCAACAGAAAAGCACCCCCACACCATCACACCTCCCCCTCCATGCTTCACGGTGGGAACCAGGCATGTAGAGTCCATCCGTTCACCTTTTCTGTGTCGCACAAAGACACGGTGGTTGGAAGCAAAGATCTCAAATTTGGACTCATCAGACCAAAGCACAGATTTCCACTGGTCTAATGTCCATTCCTTGTGTTCTTTAGCCCAAACAAGTCTCTTCTGCTTGTTGCCTGGCCTTAGCAGTGGTTTTCTAGCAGCTATTTTACCATGAAGGCCTGCTGCACAAAGTCTCCTCTTAACAGTTGTTGTAGAGATGTGTCTGCTGCTAGAACTCTGTGTGGCATTGACCTGGTCTCTAATCTGAGCTGCTATTAACTTGCGATTTCTGAGGCTGGTGACTTGGATAAACTTATCCTCAGAAGCAGAGGTGACTCTTGGTCTTCCTTTCCTGGGATGGTCCTCGTGTGAGCCAATTTCTTTGTAGCGCTTGATGGTTTTTGCAACTGCACTTGGGTACACTTTCACAGTTTGCCCAATTTTTCCGACTGACTGACCTTCATTTCTTAAAGTAATGATTGCCACTCTTTTTTCTTTACTTAGCTGCTTTTTTCTTGCCATAATACAAATTCTAACAGTCTATTCGTTAGAACTATCAGCTGTGTATCCACCTGACTTCTTCACAACACAACTGATGGTCCCAACCCCATTTATAAGGCAAGAAATCCCACTTATTAAACCTGACAGGGCACACCTGTGAAGTGAAAACCATTTCCGGTGACTACCTCTTAAAGCTCATCAAGAGAATGCCAAGAGTGTGCAAAGCAGTCATCAAAGCAAAAGGTGGCTACTTTGAAGAACCTAAAATATAAGACATATTTTCAGTTGTTTCACACTTTTTTGTTAAGTATATAATTCCACATGTGTTAATTCATAGTTTTGATGCCTTCAGTGTGAATGTACAATTTTCAAAGTCATGAAAATTCAGAAAAATCTTTAAATGAGAAGGTGTGTCCAAGCCTTTGGTCTGTACTGTATACTGTACTCCACAAGGCCTAAATAGGGTTTAGGTCAAGTTAGGAAGGGGGCCATGTCATTATTTCATCTTTAAGGCCTTTACTGGCTAGCCAAGCAGTGGAGTACTTTGATGCATGCGATGGAGAATTGTCTTGCATGAAATTCATAGTTTTTTTCAAAAATGCAGACTTTTTCCTGTACCACTGCTTGAAAGAAGCATCTTCTAAAAACTAGCAGTAGATTTTGGACTTGATTTTAGCTCCATCTTCAACCTAAACAGTTCAGCACCCCACCTCCACCTTGCTGGAATCTGACTTGAAGTGAAGGTCTGTGCCCTTTAATGAATCAGCCACAGGCCCATCCATCTGATCCATTAAGAGTCATTCTTATCTCATTAGTCCATAAAACCTTTCAAAAATGTCTCTAGATATTTCTTGTCTCAGTCTTGACATTTCAACTTTGTGTCTTGTTCAGTGATGGTCAGTTTTCAGCCTTCCTTACTTTTGCCATGTCTCTAAGCACTGAACATCTGGTACTTCTAGGCATTCCAGGGAGGATGCAGTTCTGGAAAATGAGAGCACTGGGGGATAATAGGTTTTTAGTCGCTTCACATTTGATTTTTCTAAATCTTTGGTAGTTAATGTTTTTTTATCTCAATATGTTTTTTGCCACCCTGTTGACTATTTGTAACAAAACGTTTGATGGTACTTTGATCGAGCCCCAACTTATTGCCATTTTAAGAGTGCTGCATCCCACTTTAAGACTTTTAACAACTTTTCACTTTTCAGTGTCAAATCTTTTTTGACCCATTTTGCCTGAGGAAAACAATCTGTCTAATAATTCTACACATAAAGGGTGTTGATATTCTAAGGTCACACCCTCCCTCTTTGCACAAATTCACATCACCTGATCTGCTTCATCCAATAAGCATGAAAGTTAATAAAGCTTGGAGTTGGAAAATATGCATAAAAATTATATGGTCAAAATAGTCACCTAATAATTGTGCACACAGTGTATAGAACATACCACTATTATACCACCACATAGGGAGGGAGGTGCTGCAGTGTCTATTTTCTTATCACATACACATCCTACGAAAAACTTTTAATATAGCTAACAAAAATTCATGTTGCTTCAACCATTTTTCCTGAGACTTAGTGGAAACATGGATAACCTTAGCATGCCTGCAGGATAACTTTGACTGTTACTTGACTTGTTAGTCCCAAAGTACTTAAAAAAAGGGGAAGAGGGGCAAGTGCCAAGCAAAGAAAAATAAAAGAGAGTTACTAATGGGGCACCCAAGCTAATTTCTAAATGCATACAGAAAGGAAAATGCCCACTATTGGACACAACTAATGGGCTCCTGGCTGTCAAAAGGATTTCTTATCTATCGTCTAGTCCTTATCAGTTGTACTGAGTTCCAGTAAACAGAATTTATATATAGAACTTAAAAATTGACATAGACAATTATAGTTGAAAAATTCATCTTTTGCTTTGTCTTTCTTTATGGACAAAGGTTTTCATGTGCCATTTTGAAGTCTGATACTGGAGTAAGGCTGTGTGCACACGATGCGTTTTTAATGCGTTTCCGCAGCGTTTTTGCAGCTGCAGAAACGCATTAAAAACGCATTAAAAATGCATGGTAGAAGGGCAGCAATGTTCCCCAATGATAATCCGCATGTGCTGTGCACATGCTGCGGAAATTTCCGCTGCGGATTATCATTGCGGAAAAAAACACTACCAATTATTTTGCAGAAGTGCTGCGTCTTTGCCGCCATTGACTTGCATTAGACCGCATGGATTAGGCATCACTGTATATGTAGATGCGTAATCCAAGCGTTCTAATGTGCGGATGGTACCCGGGTGTAGATGAGAGGAGAGTCTCCTTCACACCCAGGTACCATTAAAAAATCTGTAAAAAAAAAGAATAAAAAAAAGTAAATGTATACTTACTTTCTGTCGGCCCGCGCACCGCTCCTGCTTGGTTCCTGGCACTTTGCAGTGAGTTGAAGGACCTGCGCTGACGTCAGAGTCATGTGACGCGTCACGTGACGCTGACGTCGGCAGGTCTTTCAATTCACTTTTGCCGGCAAGGGAGAACGGAGTGAGCAGGACACAGGGGGCCATCGGAGGGTAAGTATACATTTATTTTTTTATTTTTAATCACTCTCTCGGGTCACACTATATAAATCCATGCTGATTGCATGGATTTATATAGTGTGACCTAGTTGTCACAAGCACTTTCCAAGTAATGCTAATCGCTTGGAAAGCGCTTGTCAATCCACATGGGGAATTGTCAGTGGGTAACCGCTCCATTTCCGCATGTCCCTGGCAGGAAAACGCATGTACAATCCGCATGTACAATCCGCATGTACGATCCGAATGCGTTTTTTTCTGCCAGGGAGATGCAGAAATGCTCAGGAAAAAATCCTGAGCATTTCTGCATCGTGGGCACATAGCCTAACTGTTATTGAGGCACCTATATATACAACCTAACTGTAGAAAAGTAATTATTGTTGTTAAGATATTTATGGTCATTGTATTTTATATTAATATTTAATGCTTTTTTATATATATATTTTTACCATATGGATAATTCAAAAAATGATATGCATAAGAATAATGAGGTATACCGGAAAACTGTAGAAACCGGAACACTTTTCCAATTATTGTTTTATTAAAGAAAATTTCACAATACAAATATAGTTTATTGAAAAGCCACTCTGGATAATTCTAGATTTTATAGATAACCGCTTCGCAACCTTGGGTTTTGTCGTTTTTGCTTTTTTCGTTTTTTGCTCCCCTTGTTCCCAGAGCCATAGCGTTTTTATTTTTTGGTCAATATGGCCATGTGAGGGCTTATTTTTTGCGGGACAAGTTGTACTTTTCAACGCTATTACTAGTTTCACCATATCGTGTACGGGAAAACACGAAAAAAATTCCAAGTGCGGTAAAATTGCAAAAAAAGTGCAATACCACAGTTGTTTTTTATTTTTATTTTTTACCACGTTCACTGAATGCTAAAACTGACTGACCATTCTTATTCTCCGGGTCATTACGAGTTTGTAGACACCAAACATGTATAGGTTCTTTTATATTTAAGTGGTGAAAAAAATTTCCAAAATTTGGTAAAAAAAAAAAAAAATAGCGCCATTTTCCAACACCTGTAGCGTCTCCATTTTTTGTGATCTAGGGCTGGGTGAGGGCTTATTTTTTGCGCACCGGGCTGACATTTTTATTGATAACATTTTGAGGTAGATCCAATGTTTTGATCACCCGTTATTGCATTTTATTGCAATTTTGCGGCGACCAAAAAACGTAATTCTGGCGTTTAGAATTTTTTCTCGTTACGCCGTTTACCAATCGGATTAATTCTTTTTTTATATTGATATATCGGACGATTCTGAACGCGGCAATACCAAATATGTGTACGTAAGGTTTTTTTTATATATTTTATTTTGAATGGGGCGAAATGGGGGGTGATTTAAACTTTTATATATATATACAGTGCCTACAAGTAGTATTCAACCCCCTGCAGATTTAGCTGGTTTGATAAGATGCAAATAAGTTAGAGCCTTCAAACTGCAAACGAGAGTAGGTTTTATGAACAGAAGCATAAATCTTACAAACCAAAAAGTTATGTTGCTCAGTTGAATTTTAGTAAATTTTAAACATAAAAGTGTGGGTCAATTATTATACAACCCCTATGTTTAATATTTTGTGGAATAACCCTTGTTTGCAATTACAGCTAATAATCGTCTTTTATAAGACCTGATCAGGCCGGCACAGGTCGGTGGAGTTATCTTGGCTCACTCCTCCATGCAGATCTTCTCCAAGTTATCTAGGTTCTTTGGGTGTCTCATGTGGACTTTATTCTTGAGCTCCTTCCACAAGTTTTCAATTGGGTTAAGGTCAGGAGACTGACTAGGCCACTCCAACACCTTGACTTTTTCCCTATTGAACCAGGCCTTGGTTTTCTTGGCTGTGTGCTTTGGGTCGTTGTGTTGTTGGAAGATGAAATTACGACCCATCTTAAGATCCTTGATGGAGGAGCGGAGGTTCTTGGCCAAAATCTCCAGGTAGGCCGTGCTATCCATCTTCCCATGGATGCGGACCAGATGGCCAGGCCCCTTGGCAGAGAAACAGCCCCACAGCATGATGCTGCCACCACCATGCTTGACTGTAGGGATGGTATTCTTGGGGTCGTATGCAGTGCCATCCAGTCTCCAAACGTCACGTGTGTGGTTGGCACCAAAGATCTCGATCTTGGTCTCATCAGACCATAGAACCTTGAACCAGTCTGTCTCAGAGTCCTCCAAGTGATCATGAGCAAACTGTAGACGAGCCTTGACATGACGCTTTGAAAGTAAAGGTACCTTACGGGCTCGTCTGGAACGGAGACCATTGCGGTGGAGTACGTTACTTATGGTATTGACTGAAACCAATGTCCCCACTGCCATGAGATCTTCCCGGAGCTCCTTCCTTGTTGTCCTTGGGTTAGCCTTGACTCTTCGGACAAGCGCGGGAGGACACTTTCAAAGGCTGTCCTGGCCGTGGAAGGCTAACAGTAGTTCCATAAGCCTTCCACTTACGGATGATGCTCCCAACAGTGGAGACAGGTAGGCCCAACTCCTTGGAAAGGGTTTTGTACCCCTTGCCAGCCTTGTGACCCTCCACGATCTTGTCTCTGATGGCCTTGGAATGCTCCTTTGTCTTTCCCATGTTGACCATGTCTGAGTGCTGTTCACAAGTTTGGGGAGGGTCTTAAATAGTCAGAAAAGGCTGGCAAAAGATATCTTTAATCCACACATGTGAAGCTCATTATTCTTGGTGCCTGATCTACTTCTTAATACTTTAGGGGGACCAAACAGAATTCTTGTGGTTTGAGGGGTTGAATAATAAATGACACTCTGAATTAACTTTTTACGTTTTAAAAAAAAAACAAAAAAAAAATAAAAATTTGCTGCAGTGCATTTCCCACTTCCAGGCTGATCTACAGTACAAATGTCACAATGCCAAGTTAATTCCGCATGTGTCAACCAGCTAAATCTGCAGGGGGTTGAATACTACTTGTAGGCACTGTATATATTTTTTTTTAATTTTTAAAAACTTTTTTTTTTTACTTTTTGCATGCTTCGATAGTCTCCATAGGAGACTAGAAGCAGCAACTGTCCGATCGCTTCTGCTACATACAGGGGACGAGCAGGTCCCCTGCATGCAGCAGGAATGGTCCTGTGCTATGAGCGCCGACCACTAGGTTTCGCTCATAGCGACCAGATCATGACAATCACAGGCGTCTGCTGCAGACCCTGGGTTGTCATGCCCAGCCATCGGTGACCCGCGATCACGTGACGGGGTCGTCGATGGGCGGGGCTTATGACGCGCAACCCGGAAGAGCGCGTTAAATGCCGCTGTCGGAGATTGACAGCGGCATTTAACATGTTAACAGCCGCGGGTGGATCGCGATTCCACCCGCGGATGTTGCGGGCACATGTCAGCTGTAAGAATCAGCTGACATGTGCTCGGTTCAGTGAGGGCTCAGCGCAGCAGCCCTCACTGAACGCGGGGTACGCAAATGTGCGTACTAAGACGTCATGGGTAGGAAAGGGGTTAAACATATAAAAAATCATATTAAACTAAACTTGAGATTTCCTAACACTCTTCAGCTGGAATTAGTAGAATTACGAGTTCGAAAGGAAACTGTGAGTATGTGCACGTCCTTCACTCAATTTCTTAAGTCCAGGTTTGCGTTTTGATTGCGAAAAGTTAACTGTGTAAATGAATTGCTTTCTTTCCAACAGGAATTTTACTGTATACACAATGAAGCCAATTACAATCTATATATAAATATTTGTGGAAGCCATCTTGGAGGATTTAATATGTTAAAGCTGCAATTTGTGCTGTTTGTTTACAGTTTCACCACAGATCTGGTTTTTCCTTTTCTCACATTACTATAAGGTCACCATTTTGACTTGATTTAGAAACTACCTCATGTGGCTGTATCAAAACCAATATTAGGGAAACTCTGAGCTATAGGTCTGTAACTACAGCCTTTATAGAGGTGTCTGGTAAGGTCTTGTACACAACATGAACCACCAGTTTACAAGGGAAAATCTAAGTAAATATTACAGACAGTTTTCCTGCCAAGATACAGTATATGTATTTTTACTTTTGATTTTTCTTTTTCTATTCAATTTATTGACAGTTCCAATGAATATATTGCAGTATACCCCAGCTGTTTCTCGGTGTGACATGGTTCTAAAATTTCCATTTCTCTTTTTCCATTTCTTTTTATAGCAAACCCAAATTAACAACATCGGACAGTTTGGGATCCTATGCACAAATGATTAATGGAAACTTACTTTGTGAACTCATGTTGTGAATAAATTCCCCAAAAAATGCTAACACATTTTTCTCAAATAAAAAAGCCCCCCCCCCAATCCTCATATGTATGGCATAGTTTTAGGTATTCTGATTTCTTAGATTTATGGTATATGCTTAGGATATGTCTAAAATCTATATCAAATGCAACCTCCACCAATGGGACTTGCTTCTGTTTTGAGAACTGGGCCCTGTCAGTGAAGAGGTGATCGAAACTCACATATAAATGAGAAGTCCAACCACCTCTCCTTGGACATTGGTGTGTCAGGGCCAACATGTGTCCAGAAAAAAAACCTTATATACTAAAATGTACATTCTTTATTATTAAATCTTAATATAAGCCCATAAATATATAGAAAACAAATTTTAAAGAAAAATAGAATTCAAAATATAGATGTAATATCATAGACTAAATCAAGTGTTGATTCAATAACAACACTATGTAGGTCCCCCCAAGAAGGCATAAGGAGGACAGCATGAAGATGTAGAGCAGGGTAATAAGTTCAATGGAAGTGGAGATGAATAATGATATCTAAAGTCACTTAAAGAACTATTCCCTGACTAACTCTGGAGGTTGGCACCCTACTAAATGATATGGCGCCCCTATTCAACGACGGCTGCCCCTGAGAAATCCTAAAGTCATTCCCTATAACTAAAACACTTAAGGCAAATAAATATACAGCAGGAAAAGGGAGTACTTATCTTGGGTCTCACAGGAATCCCCTTATTCTTGGCTGAAAGACAAAAAATCCCCATCAGAAATATCTGTCAGTCTATGTCTGAGATCCCAGTCTAGACGGGTTTCACTCTATGGTACAAAGGTTCATCAGGAGACAGATCCTTATTAGGGCACAATCGCTGTTAGCACAATGGAAGGGGTATGATAATGTCCTGGTGCTGTGTATCAGGGCCCCATTCTCGAGAACCTGAAATGTGGCTGCTGCGTATACTCGGCCATGCTCTGGTTGGATATCTTGGTAACAGGCTGTACATTATGTAAAATAAAAGTTCTTATTGAAGGAGATGGCAGCCGATAGAAAAAGCAAGTCTATTCCAAACTTTAATATTTTCATTCTGCCTAACTTACACTAAAGCAATTTAAAAATAAGAGAATACCCTTTTAAGGAGATTTTCTAGAATCACAATGTTGATAGTCTAGCCATAAAATAAGACATCAATATCAGATCAATGGAGATTCAACTATCGGTATTCCACCAATTCGATGTGTACAGCCTTTTTAATCATTATATTGATCTGCCAACGTGCATGCTGTATGTGTAGTAGTTTCTGTGATGGCCATTTCAGCGTTGTCTCATTGAAACAAAAAAAGATAGCACTGCCATAACCAGCAAAGGAGCTGATAGATGGAGCAGTATACATATTGAGGAAACAGCAGTGCTGGAGTGCCATGGCATCTTCAAAAGGTGCTTAGAGATGGACTGTTACCTATCTGACAATGATAGATTATTAGTACTGTGATTCCTGAAACTCAGTTTACTGGGGTATTCAAACCCTAAGGAAATTTTTGTCAACTAGTGCAACTTTCTGAATTTTAAGTGAGCTAAAAATGCACTATTATTCATTTCTGCTTACAGGTTGAGCAGTTGTAGTGTGAATGCAAGATAGCGATGTTCATACTTGATGTGCCATGCTGACTAGCGTCTCAACTGCTTCCCCCAATAGAACATGCCGGTTGAAGCCATTGATGCATGACTGTAATTATACAATTTACATATGTGCAGTCAAGTGCTGACTAGCATCTCTTAATGTTCTATCATGAGAAATGGATGAGAAGCAATTTGGCATGTGACTGCAAGCAGGGCCGCCATCAGGGCATTATTGCCCTTACTTGTGTATGGGGCCTGGTGAGCAGAAGTAAAGATAGGGGGCTGGAACCCAGTCTGGGCTGCCCTCTTTTGCTTCAGCTCACCAGGCCCCAGGGTAAAAAAAAAGTAGGCAGAGGGGGGCATGTAAATATAATGAATCGAGGGAGTGGGAGGTATAGAGTGGGGGGCAATGAGGATGCAGGAGTGTGACTGGTATTGAATTGGGGGAAAGATTACAAGTATTAATCAACTTATGTATTTATTGGGTATGGAAAGTCGCTATTTATCATTAGTAGGGGCACAGTGGTAGATTACAATTTATATTTGGAATGGTGGTTGGCATAATAATTAATTATATACTATATTAATGATGGGTGCACATTTGTATTCAACTGAGTAGTGTAAAAGTTAAGGAAAAAGTTTGGATGTGCTCTGGAAGTGGTGCTCTAGATAACTACGTGTTATTTTCTGCAAAGACGAGTCCTGGCTGGAATAAGTGATGGCGGTCTGCACTGGATGAAGAAAAAATGCAAAGATGAAGGACTTCAACTAGAGACGTCACTGGTGAGTCAATGTGTTACCTGTACACTGGCACTATACATTGTGTACTATATACAGAGCTCCTGTGTATAATGTCACTGTTGATCCCTGTATTACTTATGCACTATATACAGATCTCCTGTGTATAATATCACCAGTGTTTACTGTATTACCTGCACACTATATGCTGTATACTATGTACAGAGCTCCAGTGTATAATAGCACTTAGTATTGTGTTTTTTTATTAATTATCAATATTGTAGTATTCAGTGACTATGGCCGTATTTATCCCTTATATATGGTATTATTTGGTCACTATGTGGTGGTAATATGTTGTCTGGTCATGGTGTGGTCGTATTTCTCCCTTGTACAAGGTATTATTCAGTCACTATGTGGTGGTAATATGTGGTCAGGCCATGGTGTGACAGTGTTTGCCCCTTGTATGTGGTATTATTAGTCATTTTAAACCTATGTGACACATTCCCTTAAAGAAAAATAAAAAAAATATATCTAAAATAAATAAAGAGAATTGGATATTTTAAGAAATGTTTCATAGGTTAGAGTAGAGTAGGGCCCTGCCAAAAGAGTCTACCTTGCCATGGTGGCAGGCTTAAAAAATCTTTTAGCCAAAACAAAAGCTGATTGCTATGTGTTTGATCTGGTGTTCGTTGGAAACTGTTAATTGGTTGGTGAGGATGTGGTGCAGAAGTGGAGTTTTTCCAAGAGTGGGTGTTGGGATTGTGGAAGGTTCAACAGGTGGAGGCAGAGCTGGGGTAGAGCCTGGGAGGAGTCTCAATGGGGCGCAAAAATTTTGCCAGTATGGGGCCCTGAAATTCCTAGTGGCAGCCCTGACAGCCAGTATTCAAATCACATAAATGCAATCACTTTAAAACCCTTTGAACCAAAAATTTTACCAGGGCTGAAGAGCCCCTGTAAAAGTCATCTTTTCTACTCCAATTGGCAGCCCTAACATGGGTTTTCTATCCTGTTACACACTGGCGGACACAGACAAAAGAGGGCCCCTGTGCTAGAACAGTGTATGGGCCCTTTAGTTCCCAATAGCCTATCTTAATGCACAATTCCACATGCATTGGAGGTGTAAATGGACCCCCTTACCTTTTGGGCCCCTGGTTGCACCAATGATATGTCCAACCCTGCTCTTACCTAGGCTCCTAAACATATCAATAAACAAATATGTAGCAAACAAATATCATTCAGTATTGTATCACTACACTCCTATGTTTCTTGGTACATGGAAAAAATCACTTTAACCCCTTCCTGACGCATGACATATAGGTACGTCATAAGTAATGTCCCTCCCTTTGATGCAGGCTATGGCTCTGAGCCCACATCTTTCCTGGCATATGACAGCTGATTTGATCATCTATCATGTGCCCCTAACAGTGGCTTGTGGATTCACGATCCACCTGTGGCTGTTAGCATGTTAACTGTCGCTGTCAATCACTAACAGTCACAAACCACACCCATGTCACATGATTGCAGGGTGCCGATGAGTTTGCATGACAGCCGGGTATCTGCAGAAGGCCCCCCTGCTTGTCATTGCAGATTTCCTATGAGCGCCAGCCACAGATCATTGGAGATGCTTATTTTTGTTACAAGCGATTTTAGCACAAACGATTCGATTCAATGATCACAGCTTCAAATCACCTTAGGGGATTATTGAAGCAAGTACAAAGTGGGAAAAATGTTTTAAAAAATATTAAAAGAATTAAAAAATATAAAAGTTCAAATCACTCCCCTTTTGCCCCATTCAAAATAAAACAATAATAATAAAAAAACACATATTTGTTATCACTGCGTTCAAAAACGCTCTATCAAAATATAAACAAGTTAATCCAATAAGTAAACGGCATAAAGAGAAAAAAAATAAAAAACCCAGAATTAAGTTTTTTTGGTCACCGCAACAATGCAATAAAATGCAATAACAGGCAATCAAAACATTGTATCCCAAAATGGTATCAATAAAAACGTCAGTTCAGAGCGCAAAAAATAAGCCCTCACACAGCCCCAAATCCTGAAAAATGAAGATACTACGGGTTTTGGAAAATGGTGCCATTTTTTTTTCTTACAAATTTTGGATTTTTTTTCACCCCTTAAATAAAAAATAACCTATACATGTTTGGTATCTGCAAACTCATACTGACCTGGGGAATCATATTGCCAGGTCAGTTTTAGTATTTAGTGAACATGGTAAATAAAAAAACCAAAAAACATTTGTGCAATTGCACTTTTTTTGCAATTTCACTTGGATTTTTTCCTGTTTTCCAGTACACTACAGTATATGATAAAATCAGTGGTGTTGTTCAAATGTACAACTCTTCCTGAAAAAAACAAGCCCTCTCATGGCCATATTGATGGAAAAATAAAAAAATTCTGGCTCTATGAACAAGGGGAGCAAAAAACGAAAATGCAAAAACTAAAAGTAGGTAAATATTTCACAGTACCTTCACTGTATCCCTTTTCTGATTAAAAGAAAAATCTTAATATTGTAAGCTTTACAAATGCAAACTTAGGCTGGTAGAGTATACCGTTATTCTTAAGAAGGAATATTTTTAAAGCTTTGCTCACAAACTTGAATATATGAATGGATTCTGCACATTACCAAAACAGGAAAATAAATTTAAGCCCTGATTCTATTAGAAGTTGTGACAACCGTGTAAAAGAAAAAAAAGAACACACATTGTACTTGTACAGCAATTGTACACAAAGGAAGTGCATAAAAATGTAAGGCTTTCAAAACTAATTTACTAATCAATCATAGCATGGAGGAAGTAGTCCTGAAAGAAAGTTGGCTTGATGCCTTTCTATGTTTAAGATGACATAAAACCAAGAAAGGCATGTGATTCATTATGGGCTATTCTTGATTAGTCTAAAACATTTTATTACTACAAGTAAGAAAAATAAAGCAGCTATTTCATTGTATGGTATATGCAGTAATTCTGAAAATTTATTGATTTCAATATTTATTTCATTTCTTAATAATTTTTCAAGTAAATACATTAGTCAAAGGGAACCTAAATAAATAAATGACCTGGTTGTTGAATTATTACCTAAAGAGATTGTGTCGTCATTGACTTGTCAATTGTTTTATAAGCTTGAGACAAAACTATCTCTCCTGACTTCCCCATACATGGGAGCGCTCAGCTCAGTTGAGCATTCATGTGCTCTCTATAGGTACAGCAGGGGAAGCAGGAGCTTATCTACCCGGATAACAAAATCGTATGACATTTGAATGCAAACTGCCCTATCCTTCTCTCTAAGGCTATGTGCCCACGATGCAGAAAGGCTGCATACTTTTTACACTTCTCCCTGGCAGGAAAAATGCATGCGGATTTTACATGCATTTTTCCTGCCAGGTAGAAGCGTTTGTCAAGCGTTTTTGCATGCATTTCTGCATGCGGGTTATCAAGCGCTTTTCCAAGCGATTTTAGCATCACTTGGAAAAGTGCTTGACAACTTGTTTACACTATATAAATCCATGCTACCGGCTTGGATTTATAGTAGTCTGACCAGGTTAGTTAAAAAAAAAAAGAATAAGAATGGTAAAAAAAAAAAAAAAAGATTATACTCACCTCCCGATGTCCTCCCGGTGTTTTCTCTGCTGCGTCCGGTGTCTTGCACTGCTCGCGGTGGTGTGAAGGACCTGCGGTGATGTCATTCAGTCATGTGTCAGGTCACATGACTCAATAACGTCATGGCAGGTCCTTCACAACAGCGCGAGCAGTGCAAGAGACTGGACGGAGGGGACAAAGCACCGGGAGGACATCGGAAGGTGAGTATAATCTTTATTTTTTATTTTAAATTCTTTTTTTTACAGTTTCTATGGTACCCAGGTCTGGATGACAGTCTCCTCTCCTCCAGACCTGGGTACCATCCGCAGATTGAACCGTGTGATACCCGCTTGTCCACATGTAGTGATGCGGATGTCACGCGGTCCAATGCAAGTCAATGGCGGCGATTACGCTGCGTGTCTGCAAAATTAATGGACATGCTGCGGATTTTTGAGCGCAGCATAAATGCTGCGGAAAAATCCGCAGCATGGGCATTGACATTGCGGCTTGTCATTGGGGACCATGGGTGACGGATTACCAAGTGTTTCCCAAGCATTTACACTGCGTAAATTCCGCAGCATAAATGCTTGGAAAATGCTTAGTGGGCACACAGCCTAAGAGATCATTTGTCAGGGGAACACAGGGGAGACATACCTATTTGATGGCTGTCTGGACCAGGTTTGACCAACTTTAATGTATTTGGCATTTTTCATTAAGACTACAGTTCAGCGGATGGATCCACAAAGGATCATGAAATTTGCTATTCCACTCGAATTTCAACACTTTAAGATTTGCTTTGCAAAGATTGCGAAACGAAACCATGAAGGATTAAAGAGTGGGCTAGTAATGTTTTGCATGACTGTCCAGGTTTCCCTAAAATGCCCTGCAGCTATGACATCACATGGTCTATTACAATTTATCAAGCAGCTTAGCATACCTTGTACAATGGTGGCCAGTACTCCGGTTGTTAGAGATCATCGGGTCCCAGTGGAGCTCAGTCAATTGCAGGACTGGCAGTTTGTATCACAGAATTGGATTCCATCTCAATCCATAATCCATTTTACTGGGTACATTGATTATACACAACATATAGAAAATTCTCTTTAAATTGCTCAAAACAAAGAGTGTTATAAATGTATTTTCCAAGCAATTTTAAGCTTTTCAATATTACGATTCATGGCAAATTTAATTGATGCAAATCAAATTGTTGGAAAAAATTTGGCGTAGCTGGTGAATTTGAAGCTCAGATTATCTGCTCATTGCTAAATAAGACACCCCAAGGGCTAGAGCTGGAGTCACTTCCTGCATGAAGCTTCAAATTTATAAAATCTATACTTCAAATTTGATTTGAAATGTTCAATTTCTATTGAGAAATATCTGTTTCTTGATGAAGTGGCTTAATTTGGACATATTGATCAGTTTTCACACATACATAGATTGTTTTTGGTCAAAAAGAATACCCTTTCAACTAGACATCCAGACATCGAACAATGGGTCAAAGGTGCCTCTCCCTTGGGCACATCTTACAGTCATATTGACTTTTATATTGTATACTGCATATGGCATGCTATATTCATATAGAATGCTTCTCATTTTTGGTATGTAGCATTAATAAAATCATAGACTGGAAAAAAAAACTGTATACACTCAAAAGTATGAAAGAGCAAAGGTAAGAGTTTATCTTTATATTTTAAATCTTGTTTTTTTAGCAAAAAAGGCAAACAATGTGAATTATTCTGCAGGAGGATGGCAGGAGTCCCTTTAACTTAGACTATTATTTTCATATGTCTGTTAGCAGAATATAGATATTTTCTTCTAAGTTTTTCCTAATGTCACAGTTTCCAGAATCCTATATGTGAGTTCATAATTTGTAATAAGTTGCAATCTTGGTGACTCATTTATAGTATTAAGATTCCCTCCTAGTATTTGGGGCATAGATTAGTCACGATGTTGTACATTATTTGTAATCATCTGCTTCTTCTTAAAATAACTTTCCAATGAATCTTTTTGTTCCTTTTCTAAAAAAGACACGCTGACTTTTTGAATGGAAATTACATTTATGTTAAGAAACATGAACAATGAATCAGAACCATCAGAAGTCATGCTAGTTCCAATTTTGTGTCAAACAAGAGGAGATTAGTAGAACTTAACAATAAAGATGAGTGATTCAGGCAAAATTAGAATTTGCCTTTTTGCATGTTTTTTTCCCAGGAAATTCTATTTGAGAAATTATTCCCTGCAAATATAATGTCCCTTATTTTGTTCTGGGATCTCTTCAGACCACCCCATAGCAAATGAAATATAATATATTAAAAAACCCTTATACTCACCTCATGCTTCTCCCTTCCACTACTCACTCCATTCATCCAGTCTTCACCGCATCTTTAGATTACCTGCCGCTCTCGCTGGAATCCTCAGGTTTCTTACTCTCAGCCAGGACTTCCGGCCTTCATGAGACCTGGGAGGCTTCTGTGCAAACACATGGAAGATCACGACATGCACCATGCGCAGAATCCTCCCAGGCATCATGAATGCTGGAAGTCCTGGCTGAGCTTAAGCAGCCCAAGGATTCTAGCATGAACAGTGGGAGATCAGAAGATGTGTCAAGGACTGCATAGTTGGAGATGAGTTGCAGAGGAGCTGGAGAGGTGAGCGGTAAGGTGATTATGAAAATGTTTTAGATTTTTTTAACCTTTTGATTGTCTTTTATGGTCCAGAATAATGATGGCAGATGGCCACCATTTTGCTGATTCTATGCTCAAGTGAGTTTAAAAAAAAAATCCACATTTTGGCGAATGTGGATTTTTGAGTAGAGTAGAATTAAATTCCACTGTAATATATTCACTCACCTCTACTCAACAATAAACTAATAGGTAACAGAATGAGCACAAGTAAATCACTGTAAGTAGAATGATTCAGTGGAGAGAACACACTTCTTCGCAGTCACTGTGCTATGTGCAGAGTGTTTCCAAGTTCTTAACGTCATTTGTAACTGCCCAGAAAAAAATGTAATTTACTGGAAAGCTCTGGAAGACGCAGTAGACACCCACACAGCTGTTACTTCTCCAGGCCTCTATATACAAAGAGTTCTCAAGCATTCAATTCCCACAGTACAACCATGATGTTACAGCAAGTCATGCAGATTTCATACCTAAAAATTTATATTTGAGGCTATAAAATTGCCAGAAGTCAGTACTGCTTATAAAAATATTGCTTGATGCTCCTGGTGTTTATATTGAGAGATTTAACTCCTTTATGACAAAATAAAGTGTTTTAGCCAAGGACCAGAATTTTTATCAAATTTATACACTTTGTGGCACCACTACTTTTTATTTTGTTTACTATCAAATATCTTTTACTAAACTTTTTTTTTTTTTTTTAATACCAAAGTTTTTTTTCACACTATTGTTATTATAACTATTTTTCCATTTTAGTTTTACGGGGGGAAAAAAGTATCAAAAAGTTATATTTTTATATTCTTACAAATTTTGACTGAAGTGACAAATTAAAATGAGTTTCTTATTTTCGTTCAGTCATTTTAATATTTGGTTTGCATAGTTAATGCTAGGTCATAGGTCTGACTTTAATTGATCATGTAACTTTTAGTATTACAAAAATCAGTCATACTCACCTACTTTTTAATCTCCACAGATACAAAGCAGTCCACTGCAATGATCTGTATCGGGACAGCAAGTGATGATATTCGCTTTTTGGGTCATCTGACCACTGAGGCTAGTGCTTGCTGTGGTCTGGTGACTGAAGTGGCACATAATATTTCAAAGCAATACCTACTCTCTGTAAGTTTTGTGTGTAGGCTAAAAACACCTTTAATCTTAAAGAAATTGTCCACTACTTGGGCAACTCCTTGTCATACCCCACGCTTTGCCCCGATAAAATAAAAAAGCTTATACTCACCTCCCATGACGGCGCCGTTCCAACTGTGTTGGCACTTGCGATCCCGGAACTTCCGTGCGATTGTTGTGACATGTGAGCCAGGCGCCCAATCAGCGCTGGCCTCATTGTCTCCGTCTTCTGTTGAATTGAACATGAAGAGAAGGTCTGGGCTGTAGCTGATCTCTATCTTCCTCTTCCTGTTCAATTCATACAAAGGTGGGGAGAGTGATGCCAGTGCTGATTGGGCACCTGGCTCACTTGTCACAACAACTGCACAGGAGCCCCAGGACTGCTTGTGCCGACAACGCTGGAACACCAAACCCACAGTGAAGCATGCTGGAGGCAGAATTATACTTTGAGGCTGTTTTTCAACAGTTGGAACTGTGGCTTTAAGCAAGGTGGAGGGAATTGTGAACAGTTCCAGATATCAATCAGTTTTACATCAAAACCTTCAGCGCCCTGCTAGAAAGCTGAATATGAAGTGAAATCTCACCTTTCAGCATGAAAACAACCCTAAACATACTGCAAAAACAAAAAATGGCTTCACAAGAAGATAAAACTTTTGGAATGGTCAAAGCCAATACCTGAATCCCATTGAAAATCTGAGCATTGACCTGAAGAGGGCCCTTGCAAATGGAGATGCCCTTTAAAGTGTTTGGAGTGCTAGTGTATGGAAAAGTTGACATGGATTGCCAATTTTAATGCTGTCATAAATTTAAAAGGTACTTCAACAAAGTATTAGTTTAAGGGTGTTCATATTTATGCAATCACATTATTTTTAATTCTTTATTTATATATGTTCCAGTCAAAAAGTTATGTTTGTTGTTCAGTAGCATTGTACAGATTATAGGTAACATTAAAAATCCCCTATCCTTCCCTAACTACACTATCTAACTTCTTTTCTTTTCCTTTCCCTACTTCCTCTTTGATGATGCTTTGTTTTGAGAATCCCTGTGCATGTTGGGATACTCAAATGTAGAGGCATCAGAGGGTAGAGGCTGCGGTCACTGCCGTAGCTCCTGCTCATTCCCTGGCACAAAGCATCATCAGTGAAGCTTGTTTCAGGGGATAGCCTAGTCCTTGCATGCTCAACACTGTGCGACATGCACAATGACAGTGCGCTCTGTGTTGCTGACTCAGATTAGCAGTAACGAGCCAGCAACAGAGCAATATCAGAATACCTGGTGTGCAGAGACCAGTGACGTCACTTGTAGGGGCAGCGCTAGCCTCTGCACACTGGGTATTCTGACACTGCTCTGTTTCTGGCTCGTTACTGCTGATTTGAGCTGGCAAAAGAGAGCGCACTGTCATTGTGCACATCACACAGTGCATTTTGTGCAGGGACTAGCCGAGCTCTTGAAACAAGCAACGCTGATGCAGTTTCATTTCAGGGAGAGGACAGGGGCTGTGGCAGTGACCACAGGCTCTGCCTCCTGATGATGCTTCATTTGAGTATCCCAGCATGCACTGAGATTTTTGAATGAAGCATCATCAAAGAGGAAGTAGGGAATGAAATAGGGGGGATAAGAAGGTAACATACGGAAACGCGTGTTGGGGTGGGTGCCATACTTCTTCATCTGCAAGGTAATATGTTTATTTGGGCTAATATCTTGCAATTTGATCGATGTGCATGCCATTTTATTCACCACAAACAAGCATCAGTTTTTGTGAAGGTACAGCTTTAGGTAATGTACTATATATGTGGTTCTTTGACCTATATACAGACCACTTTTACCATATACTAAGCATCTGATTTATTCAGGGCTGATGTATTATATATGGCTTTACTTTGTTAGGTATAGATTTTTTACCTTCATTTTACACTGATCACCATCAGACTTGCACCCCTCCTTTTGTGTAATGGTTACACCATTTTGGTGTTGATTTCCACTTTTTATCCACATGGCCATTTTGGTATGACTTTATTTTTGTCTGCACACATTGTTTTTACACCTGCAGGCAGATTATCTGTCTTTATGTGACTTGGTGACCCTGTAGCTGACATTTTGATGCTCAATCCATGAGTTGACCATTTTTTCCAATTACAGCATTTTCATGCTTCTACTGTATCTTATATTGGTGACTAATTTTTCAATTACATTGTTCTCACAGCATTATTTTAGCACTTATTAGTCTATTCATATAATAATTATCACTGAGCTGGTTGATATCTATAAATTAACTATTTTTACCATAACATTGTCCTCGTAGCATATTATAATTCTTATATTAGTGAATTGATGATCTCCTGTTCACACCTATGGGTTGACTATTTTTACAATTACATTGTCATCATAGTTAATATTGTGATTCTTATACCAGCGATGACTCCTGTCTGGATTCATATTTTTGGTGTTATTCTGATGCCTTGTGGCATGCCACACGTGGTGAAAATTGTTGGTACCCCTTGTTTAATGAAAGTAAAACCCACAATGGTCACAGAAATAATTTGAATCTGACAAAAATAATAGTAAATTAAAAATCTATGAAAATGAATAAATGAAAGTCAGACATTGCTTTTCAACCCTGCTTCCACAGAATTGAAAAAAAAATTAAACTCATGAAATAGGCCTGGACATAAATGAAGGTACTCTTAACTTAATATTTTGTTGAACAACCTTTTGAGGCAATCACTGCAATCAAACGATTCCTCTAACTGTTGATAAGACTTCTGCACCTCTTGACAGGTATTTTGGCCCACTCCTCATGAGCAAACTGCTCCAGTTGTCTCGTGTTTGAAGGTTGCCTTTTCCAGATGGCATGTTTCAGCTCTTTCCAAAGATGCTCAATAGGATTTAGGTCAGGGCTCATAGAAGGCCACTTCAGAATAGTCCAATGTTTTCCTCTTAGCCATTTTTGGGTGTTTTTAGCTGTGCTTTTTCGGCTATTATCCTGTTGCAAGACCCATGACCTGCGACTGAGACCAAGCTTCTGACACTAGGCAGCATATTTCTCTCTAGAATCCCTTGATAGTCTTGAAATTTCATTGTACCCTGCACAGATTCAAAACACCCTGTGCCAGATGCAGCAAAGGAGCCCCAGAACACAACATGTTTCACAGTAGGGACAGTGTTCTTTTCTTGATATGCTTCATTTTTCTGTCTGTGAACATAGAGCTAATGTTCCTTGCCAAAAACATCCATTTTTGACTCATCTGTCCATAGGACATTCTTCCAGAAGCTTTGCGGCTTGTCAACATGTAGTTGGCAAATTTCAGTCTGGCTTTTTTATGATTTTTTTTCAACAATGGTGTTCTTGGTCGTCTCCCATGAAGTTCACTTTGGATCAAACAATGGTGGCTGGTGCAATCTGACACTGATGTTCCTTGAGCTTGAAGTTCACCTTTAACCTCTTTAGAAGTTTTCCTGGGCTCTTTTGTTACCATTCGTATTATCCATCTCTTTGATTTGTCATCAATTTTCCTCCTGCAGCCATGTCCAGGGAGGTTGGCTACAGTCCCATGGATCTTAAATTTCTGAATAATATGTGCAACTGTAGTCACAGGAACATCAAGCTGCTTGGAGATGGTATTATAACCTTTTCATGCTTGTCTATAATTTTATTTCTAATCTCCTGAGACAACTCTTTCCTTTGCTTCCTCTGGTCCATGTTGAGTGTAGTACACAACATGTCACCAAACATCACAGTGAGTATCTGTAGCTCTATATACAGGCCCACTGACTGATTACAAGATTGTAGACACCTGTGATGCTAATTAGTGGACAAAACTTGATTTAACATGTCCCTTTTGTCACATTATTTCCAGGGGTATCATCATTTCTGTCCAAGTCTATTTCATGAGTTTAATTTTTTTAAAAATTACTGTGGAAGCAGGGTTGAAAAGAAATGACTGACTTACATTTGTTAATTTTCATAGATTTTTAATTTATTATTACTTTTGTCAGATTCACATTATTTCTGTGACCATTGTGTACAAACAATTTTGACCAGGTGTGTATGTGTTGACTAATTTTCCAATTACATCGCCCCCTAGTCATCATTGTATGGCTTCATCTGTATCTCTATAGTCACTGGTATACTTCTATATTTGTGAGTTGACTACTTTTCCAATTCCATTGTCCTCACTGTCACCTTTGTACTACTTCATCAGTACTTTTTCTAGTAATATTTGTTTATTGGTGACTTTGTGTACATGTACAAATTTAATTGCATCAGAAATTGTCAATTAATAGGCCCATCAATAGATCCATTCATATTTATATTTAATCTGTACCTTGAAGATTGTGTCTATTTTAATAACAATTTTTATGTAATTTTAATTAGCGTGTGTGCCTGTTTTTTCAGCCACCACATACCCACTTGTATTTAAATAAAGATTTTTTTTAGATTTTCACAATAATTGACTCATTGACCCCGTTTTTCAGAGCTTTTTCTGTTGGTTTTCATGTTATACTGAATGGGTCCGTAATTGATATTCCTGCAATATTTGTGCATTGAATATTTCATGTGATATTGATGCATGTATCTAATTGACCACCAGTGCACATTTAGCACTAGCAATTTTCCTTGTTTCTGTTTGGTATCCAACACAAGTATTTGTGAAGTATAAAGGAAATTATATATGATTTTCTAAATATTTTAAAAATCTATATCTGAAAATTGTGATGTACATTTATATTCAACCTGAGTCAATACATTGTAGGACCACCTTTCACTGCAATTACTGCTGCAAGTCCTTTGGGGTATGTATCTACCAGCTTTGCAGATCTAAAGGCTTAAACTTTTTCCCATTCTTTTTTGCAAACTAACTCTAGCTCTGTGAGATTGGATGGAAAATGTCTGTGAACAGCAATTTTTAAGTCTTGCTACAGATTCTCAATGGGATTTAAGTCTGGACTTCGTCTGGGCTATTCAAACACATGAATATGTTTTGATCTAAACCATCCCATTGTAGCTCTGGCAGTATGTTTAGGGTCGTTATCCTACTGGAAGGTGAACTTACGTCTCAGTCTCAAGTCTTTTGCAACCTCTAACAGGTTTTCCTCCAGGATTGCCCTGAATGTAGCTTTATCCATCTTGTCATCAATTCTGACCAGCTTCCTTATCTTGCAGAAGAAAAGCATGGTGTTTTCATGGTGATGTGCAGTGTTAATTTTCCTCCACACACAGCATTTAGCCTAAATAGTTCTACTTTGGTCTCATCTAACCATAGGACCTTCTTCCACATGCTAACTGCATCCACTACATGGCTTTTTGCCAACTGCAAATGATTCTTCTTATGGCTTGCTTTCAAAAATGTCTTTCTTCTTGACACTCTTTGTCATAGAGGAAAATTAAAATCCATAAAGACATCTTCAGAGCGGTGACATATCACCCTCACATTGAACATATGAGATTAATTATAGCTGGGGAAGTGAGAAATGAACAAGAAACTAATTTTAACTGGGGAAATGAGAAAGAGATGACACTTCAACCTCCATTGAAGTATGGACCTCCTGCAGTGGCCATGTAATGACAGCCGAGATCCGCTCTGAGAGCCAGACACTAAGCCTGGGATTTGTTTATCCAGGGGCAGGAAGTACACTTTCAAGGCATGAGCTTCCTCTGATCAAAGCACGGTACTGAGACTTTTTGGAGCGAGTCTTCTGTGATGAATATAGGGATTTGCATCATTCCGATATTTATAAGAGATATGTTTTTGGCATCATTGCGAAGGGACAAACATAACACATTCACTCACATCAGTGTAAAGCCATTATAATAACCTCTCCAACTTAATATTAGACCGATGGATGATGCTATCCATGTCATGTTTCATCTCTATAAAAAAGGTAAAATCACGATAGGAAACGTAATGACAATATCTATCTCCTGGGACCTCCAGGGAAATGATATTTTGAAAGTTAGGGATATCATAAAATTCTAACAGACCTAACACATCTCACAATCAGCCCCCATGTGAGCTCACCAAAGGGAGGTATATGGGCATAAGCTTGATCTAATAAAAATGAGAGTTTGGGTGTCTGTCATTCTTCATTCTGGAAGACATAGTTCACTGTGAGAGTTTTCCATTTTTCCAACCGGAGTGATTCCCTTCATAAAGATAAGAGTCATTCCTGCAGCAACAGGTTTAGTAATTTTCTTTTGTTATTCCTTTTATTGTACATAATTGTATATACTGTATTATGTTCCCATTTTGTATCATCTTTGTATATTTTTTATAAACAGTGTCTATCTTTCTGGATTAAATATTTAAAAAGTGATATCTCTGTTCCTCTTTCTCTGTAAACCGAACCCCTGAAGTCATACGCTACCTGTAACCGGTGGTGTCAACTAGTGCTTCTTTTTGTTATTGTGGAGTTGGCAGCGACCGTACCGGGGTGTATATATATAAATTCCATAAGCTGGAATCAGAGGTGTATATACCATACTCTGACTGCGAGTTCCCCAATAAACGGTCTAGTAGTGGAAGCAGCTGCTGCCGCGACCATCATTCATCAGTCAATAGCGTAATTGTCCTGACAATTGGAGGAAGCGGAGTTGCATCTCCCTGACAAAAAGGTGACAGTGGTGTGATCTGTGTGACTCCCCCTGCTGTTATCCTTGACAAACTGGTGGCAGTGGTGGGATTTGTGGGACCCTCCTGGATGTTATCTTTGACACTCTTCTATAAAGGACAGATTTGTGGAGAATATGACTAATAGTTTTTCTGTGGACAGATTCTCCCACCTGAGCTGTGGTTCTCTGCATCTCCTTCAGAGTGACCATGGGCCTCTTGGCTGCTTCTCTAATTAGTCCTCTCATTGTCTGGGATGTCAGTTTAGGTGGATGGCCATGTGTCGATAGAGTTTCAGTTGTGCCATACTGTTAGGTGTCGGTCTGGTTCTGGATTTGAAATGGGTCAAGGACCTTCTCTGGTCTCCCATTTCAGTCCAGGCAGGGCTGATGCTGCTCAGCATCACTGTCAGCCCCAACGCCTAGCTGGTCCACGAGCCCTGTTTGTCTCCCAGGTAGTTGTGCCTAGCAATGTTAAGCCTGGGTTGCAGAGTGAGACAGGGCTTGTGGAATCTAAGTCCAGGTTTGGCCGCACTGAGCATGTCCGTGAACTGGCGGCTCATGATTGGTGGGTTGGCACCCACCTGACCTGGTGACCTGGCACCGCCTGATTGGTTCACGGATAACGTAACCAATAGCGCGCCGGTGGGCAGGGCTTAGTCTTTAAAAGGCCCACCCACAAAGATGGCGACGCACTCAGATCATTTGAGCTGGTTGTTTGTGGTGTGCACGCTGAAACTCTTGGGCTCCTCTAAGAGCCATAGCTTTATGCAGGCAGGTAGCCATATAGAGCGGGTCTGCTCAGTCCGGTAGCACGCCGGCTGAGTGCACGAATACCTGGCGAGTATCACACCCACATACTAGTGCCGACTGCTATAGCGTAGCACTTGTACCGAAGACAGGGCTACTGCTCCTAGTCCGGTCACATGTCTCCCTGCGGTTCTTGGAGATTGTGTGAACCGTCTTACCCTTCCGTGTGCCTTAACACGAAGGGTTAAGATATTTGTTAGGTGCATCGCCGGTCGCTCTCTCCTCCGTGCAGTTAACGGAGATAGAGTGTACCGCTTTACCCAGTCCGGTGTGCTGTTAACACGGACGGGTTATCTGTTTAGTTGTCGCTTTTCCTTTCCACCCAGAAAGTGTTCGGCAGCAGTCCATTAGGCTGCATTGCGGACCCCGGGGTCGGTTGCGTTCCATTAATATAAAGTTGTCTGCAACCGCCCTCCTAACAGTATCTGAGCGCCAGGGTCTTGCCGAACATGGCCGACAACCAGCAGCTGCAGCGCTATATACAGCAACTGGAGACCAGACTCAGGTCTCTGGAACAAACTGTCCCGGTTGCTGATACCACTGCAGTAGCTTCCCAGGCGGCTACTCTAGCAGCCAATATTATTAACTCGGCTGCAGTTAATGCTGCAACCACTGCAAGTGCCCCATTACCCCGGTTTGACCTCCCGGAGAAATTTTCTGGGGATAGTAAACTTTGCTGGGGCTTTATTAATGTATGCTCCATTCATTTGGAGATGATGGAAGCACGGTTCCCCTCCGAAAGAGCCAAAGTGGAATATATCATCTCATTACTCTCTCACAGGGCTCTGGAGTGGGCTACTCCCCTATGGGAGTGGAACGACCCGGTTGTAATCAATGCGGGCCTATGCCTTAAGACTCTAAAACATGTTTTTCTGGGTCCTCAGGTCACGCATGATACGGCTCTTAAGCTTCTTGCGTTGGCCCAGGGTTCAGCCACCGCCAGCCATTATGCCGTCCAGTTCAGAGCCCTAGCGGCTGAACTGGATTGGTCTGAGTGGCCGCTTATCCCGGTGTTTTGGAAGGGTCTGGCTAGGCATATTAAAGATGCTTTATCTACCAGAGAAATCCCAACCTCTCTGGAGGAGTTAATATCTCTCACTGACCATATTGACTTGCGTCATGCGGAACATAAGCTAGAGATGGAGTTTGCCAAACCTCAGTATCTATTGTCACCATCCGCCTTTAGACCCATTTTCAAACCCAAGACTCTCGACCTGGAGCCTGAGGCTATGGATATATCCCGGTCTAAGTCTAGTTCCTCTCGTTCCCGATCTGCACATATCTTGGAGCGCCCCATAAATAAGGGTTCCAAGCAGTCGGTAAAACGAGTAGGTCTTACCACCGTTGGAGGAGGTGTATTTAATTCCGGGACTTCTTCCTCCAAATTATTACATAATGTGACACTGTCCTTTGGTAAAGCTGCAGTCTCTGCCAAGGCGTGGGTGGACTCTGGTGCTGATGGCAATTTTTTATCATCTACGTTTGCCCAGAGGCATGCCATCCCTATTGAGCTACTCTCTAGTCCCATGAACATTTGTGTTGCCAATGGTTCACTCCTGGATGTGCAATTCACCCATCAGTCGATCCCTCTCACCATGTCATTTCCTCAGGGCCACCGGGAGGTTATTTCATTTCTTATTATTCCTGGTGGATTAGACGAGGTGTTATTGGGGCTCCCCTGGTTACGTTGTCATACTTCACACATTAACTGGAATACGGGGAGAATTTATTTCTGGAGTGGGAATTGTGCATCTCAGTGTTTGGGCAAAGTCACCCGGAGGGTAGTCTCTGACCCTTCTATCATTTCGACATCCGGTACAGATTCCTTGTCTGTTTCCAGGACCCAATCGTTGTCTGATTATGTCGCTAAGAACTCTCAGAAAGAGAGGGTGGCTGCAGTGTCCTCCAACCCGGTTCCGTCGGGGAGGACGTTTGTTTCCCCTAATCTACGGAGTATGGTGCTCTCCTAGGATCATGCCCCTAAGATCAGAGCTCACCTGGGGGTCAAACGTACCACTAAGTCCCTTCTACGGTCCTATTGGTGGCCCCGGTGGCGGCAGGATGTCCAGGACTTTGTTCTCTCGTGTCCCGTCTGTGCGAGAGTTAAATCTTTTCACCAGAGACCAGCGGGTCCTTCCTCCCTGTCACCCATGAAGGATCCTACGCATAGAGAACCAGTTGTCACTGCTTCCCGTCCTAAAAGAGGGTACCCTGTACACCGGAGGGGTCACTGTTTCGTGAATCCTCTCTGTGACCCATTGGACCACATCCTTGCCCCCCGGCTCATGGAGGAAAATGAGCGTCAAGTGGAGGGGGATGTTAAAGGGGGGGATAATGTTAGGCGTCGGTCTGGTTCTGGATTTGAAATGGGTCAAGGACCTTCTGTGGTCTCCCATTTCAGTCCAGCCGGGGCTGATGCTGCTCAGAATCGCCGGCAAGCCCCAACGCCTAGCTGGTCCGTGAGCCCTGTTTAGCTCCCAGGTAGTTGTGCCTAGCAATGTTAAGCCTGGGTTGCAGAGTGAGACAGGGCTTGTGGAATCTAAGTCCAGGTTTGGCCGCACTGAGCATGTCCGTGACCTGGCGGCTCATGATTGGTGGGTTGGCACCCACCTGACCTGGTGACCTGGCACCGCCTGATTGGTTCACGGATAACATAACCAATAGCGCGTCGGTGGGCAGGGCTTAGTCTTTAAAAGGCCCGCCCACAAAGATGGCGACGCGCTCAGATCATTTGAGCTGGTTGTTTGTGGTGTGTACGCTGAAACTCTTGGGCTCCTCTAAGAGCCATAGCTTTATGCAGGCAGGTAGCCATATAGAGCGGGTCTGCTCAGTCCGGTAGCACGCCAGCTGAGTGCACGAATACCCGGCGGGTATCACACCCACACACTAGTGCCGACTGCTATAGCGTAGCGCCTGTACCGAAAACAGGGCTACTGCTCCTACTCCGGTCACACGTCTCCCTGCGTTTCTTGGAGATTGCGTGAACCGCTTTAGCGCCAATCCCCATGGCGTAGCACCTGTATCAAAGACAGGGCTACTGCTGTTCCCACGGTCGCACGTCTCCCTGCGGTTCTTGGAGATTGTGCGAACCGTCTTACCCTTCCGTGTGCCTTAACACGAAGGGTTAAGATATTTGTTAGGTGCGTCGCCGGTCGCTCTCTCCTCCGTGCAGTTAACGGAGATAGAGCGTACTGCTTTACCCAGTCCGGTGTGCTGTTAACACGGACGGGTTATCTGTTTAGTTGTCGCTTTTCCTTTCTACCCGGAAAGTGTTCGGCAGCAGTCCATTAGGCTGCATTGCGGACCCCGGGGTCGGTTGCGTTCCATTAAAATAAAGTTGTCTGCAACCGCCCTCCTAACACATACTCCTTCAATTTTTGGATGATGGATTGAACAATGCTCCGTGAGATGTTCAAAACTTGGGCTATTTTAATAACCTAACCCTGCTTTACTCTTCTCTACAACTTTATCCATGACCTGTCTGGTGTGTTCCTTGTTTTCTATGATTCTGTTTTATCCATAAAGTTCTCTAGCAAACCTCTGAGGCCTTCACAAAGCAGCTGTAGTTATACTGAGAATAAATTACACACAGGTGGATTCAAGTTACTAATTGTGTGATTTCTGGAGACAATTGGTCACTCAGGATTTAAGTTAGACAACCCAAGTAAGTGATTTCTCTTTAAGATATATATAGTTTTTCTGCATTGCATGAAAAATGTTTCTTCTTAAAATATACATATTATTTGAAGCGCTATGTATCTATAGTATGTACGTTCTATATAATACATTGTTTTATATTATGTCTTCTTAATTATGTCGAACTTCTCCAAACGACATTGTTTTATAAATTTCATCTACAGTCTAAATCCATTTGGTGTCAATTTCATTATTACATTTCAGAATGTTATTTGATCAGACTTGCAATTTCCGAAAGGATTTGGAAAGGATTTTGCAGTGTTTTAGTCACCAGGGAGGTCCAACAATGGCTGCCAAGATGCTCAGCAGTTCAAGCTCAGTCTCACTTCCAAACACATAAAACATTCTTGCAGTTAGAATTAGTTCTTCAGCCTCAATCTCCTAGAGATTTTACTGTGTTTTGGTAAAAGACATTTGCTCTAAAAGCTAATGTTTTAAATTATGAAGACTGTGTATTGTTTAGGAATGCTAGATAACTACTTTATGAAATCTCTGTATTGTGCAATGTCAAAAAGAAATATTGCAGAATAAAATTAATTTACTTTTTTCACTTTGTAGGATGAGCGAAAATGACTGAAGCGAATTGCTTCACTGAGATAAAAATGATTTCAATAAAAAAATAAGTAATACAATGCAAGTTTCTACAAATCCAATTCCAAAAAAGTTGTGACACTGTGTAAATGTAAAGAAAAAAAAATGCAATGATTTGGAAATCTCTCATAGCCATATTTTATTCACAACAGAACATAGAACACATCAGATATTAAATATTAGACATTTTTCCATTTTCATTGAAAAAATTGTCTAATTTAGAAAATGATGGCAGCAACACATATTATCAAAGGGCCATGTCTACCATTGTGTAGCATAATATCTTTTACCACAGTCTGTAAACATCTGAGAAGTGAGGAGACCAATTGTTGAAGTTATTTAAGAGGAATGTTGTCCCATTCTTGTCTGATGTAGGATTTTAGTTGCTCAACAGTCCTGGCACTTCTTTGTCGGATTTTTCGTTTTTCATAATGCAGTGAATGTTTCTATTGTTGAATGGTCTGGACTGCAGGCGGTCTAGTTCATCACCCAAACTCTTCTGTGAATATATGCTGTTGTGATGGATGTAGTATTTGGTTTAGCATTGTTTTGATGAAATATGCATGGCATTCCTCGAAATAGACGTTTTCTGGATATTTGCATATGCTGTTCTAAAACTTCTATATAATGCTCAGCATTGATAGTGCCTTTCAAAATGTGTAAGTTGCCCATGGGTACTAATACAGGCTTTTGAACTGTGCACTGATAACAAGCTGGGTGGTCCCTTTCTTATTGAGTACTCAGGACATGACATCTGTGACTTGCATAAAGAATTCCATATTTTGATTCATCTGACCACGGGACTGTTTTTAATTTTGTCTCAGTCCATTTTAAATTAATCTTGACCTATGGACAATGGCAACATTTCAGAATTGTGTATATATACTTTCCACTTTGCACGATAGAGCTTTATCTTGCATTTTCTGATTGCAGGGCAAACTATGATCACAGACAATGATATGTGGAAGCCCTTGTGGTGATTTGCATGACCAAATAATGCCTATTTTTTATTGCAGTGTTGCTTGAGGGCCCATAGAACAAGAGCATACAATATTAACAGTCAGTTTACATAATCTCTGAATCTTTTAATGATATTTTATATTGTGTCTAAAGGGATATTTAAAGTCTTTGCAATTTTAGTCAAACATTTTTCTAAAATTGTTCCATAATTTTTAGATGCAGTTGTTCATAGTTTTCAGAGCCTCTGACCTTCTTTGCTTCTGAGAGGCTCTGCCTCTCTAACATGCTCTTTTTATACACAGTTATGTGACTTAATTGAAAATTTACCCTGCAGATGTTTTTTATTAGTATCACTTACTTTTACATACGTTTGTTAACTCTGTCCCAACTTTAATAACATGTTGCTGGCATCTATTTCTAAATGAGATCATTTATTTTCAAATGAATTGGAAAGATATCTTTCAACTTTTGATCTGTGTTCTATGATTTGTTGTGAATAAAATATGGCTACAAGAGATTTCCAAATCATTGCATTCTTGTTTCTTTACATTTTACATAGTGTCCTGACTTTTTGGAATTAGGGTTGTATATTTAATAACTATAAGCTTAGTAAGAGAGCACATGCTATTTGTTAAAAATCATGTAAAATATTACAGTTTTGAAACCTTAAAGGTAATCTGTCATGCCTTATCTACTAAGTAAACTGCACCCATTTTGTTTTTAGTGATGCAATGTGCATCACTAACACACTTTTTTCATTAAAATTGGTGCTAATATCATGAGTCTATAACATTTTATACACTTTTATCCTACCAGCTCGTTCAGTCATAGGGGTGTGATCCTCGCATTCAGTCAGGGGTGGCGCCGCATTCAGTCAAGACTGCGCAGCCCACGCATTTGAATTTTGCTCCCAGCCAGCGCTGATGTAAGTGGGGTGCTTACGCAGTATGACATAGCCAGCCTCGGCTCCCCGCGCGTGTGCAGTGAGGCTGTGTAGTTCCCAGCTTCACTGCGCATGCACTGTGACGAGCAGCTCCCCACACGTGCGCAGTGAAGTTCCCAGCTTCACTGTGTGCGGCCGGAGCCCAGATGAGGTTTTGATACTAGAGATACTGGTGACGATTTAATACTAGAGATATTACAATCCCAATTGAATACACCTTGTTGCGTTTTTTGATCAAAATATTGTTAACAAAGTACCCTATGTTATTTACATATACTATTACTATGTTTTTTTTAATTTACTTACTACAGGGTATTTGCTCATTTCGCTTTTTTCCTTATGTTTTGTCTGTTAAATGACCACAGTGTGAATGTGCTCCTACTCATTGCACTTATACCAACTTATGTGCCGGCTGATTTCTTTGTTTTTTTTTGTTTTTGTTTTTTTTTTATTTTTTTTTTGCTTTCAATGTTTTATTTATTGAAGAAATAGATAACATACACACATTTTTCAATCAGAATCAAATCGTATAAAGAAAAGTGTACAACAAGTTTTAAATATTTGAAATGTAGGTACACGGATTTGTCATGAAGATTGCAGCAAAACAGTAATACAGATGATGCGATTTGAACATATGATCACTGTATAACATAAAAGAGAGACGTAATTGTCTCTATATATAAGTAATGACAATATAAGAAAAACAAGGATAAGAATGCGTAAAAAAGAAATAAGAGAATAAAATAATCAACTGGGTAATGAGGAAAGAGAAAACTTGGATATAAAAAGGGGGACAGACAAGGTAGGAGGAAGAGAATGAGAGGAGAAAGTGAAGAGGGGGGAGGGATGTGGGAGGGGGGTAAGGTCCAGTCACTGTATGAAGAGGTTAAAAAATAAAAATAGCATATATTAAAATGTTGAGACAGTTTATGTGATAGAGGATAGGTAGGAGGCGGAGTTTCTAAATTTCTGCCAAGGAGTCCAAACCCAATCAAAGGAGGTGAGATTTTGCATTGACAGGGCTGCCAGGTGCTCAGTTTGGAATAATTGGTCGATTTTTAGAAGCAATTGCTTCTTGCTTGGTAATTCAGATGTACGCCAAAGATGTGGTATGAGCAGCTTATCCGCCGATAGAACAAAAAAGACTAATTTAGATGGAAACTTTTTGTCCGATTTAATGGCGAGGTTTAAGAGTATGTGTTTTGGAGTTAAGGTCAGGTGTATGTGACGCGCCCCCTGGGACATATTCCTTTCTGAGGGGAATACCCGGCACCGGATCGGATGGGGGGTTGTAGTCTCCGAGCGGCTGTGACCCGGTCCCGTGCCCAGGGCGTCAAGCTCAGTGTTATGTGGCAGTCTTTACTGATGTTATTAAAGTTCGTTGTGTCGACTACGCCACCCGTTGTGATGCGGTCACTGTGGCCGCCGCTGCAGCAGGGTCCGCTGAGGCTGATGGTGGATGCGCAGCTTGGTGGGATAACCCCCAACGGGAGGGGTATAGCCTCAGAGGGGACAGGCGCAGAGGATGGGGGTTGTGGTGGTGCGGTGCAGCCGGTAATGATGACAGACTCGGGTTGTGCAGTTAAGGGTCTTTACTTACTGCAGATGTTCCTGGTCACTCTAGCTCCAAGTGACCTCCCGAGCCGTGCTGCATCCACCAGGTCCTGGATCCGGTCAACCCCCAAACAAGTCCGGAGCGTGGCCCTGAGCTCTCCCTCTGTCCTTTCTTCAGCCGTCCCCACCAGTGATTCACCTAAGTCCAGCTCCCTCGGGCCTTCTGTTGGGCAACCTTTGGCCTAAGGTTCCCTGACCCTTCCTGTGGTGTGCCTTCAGGGTGAATGTAGTGGGCGACCGTAACAGACACTGCCCACGGTCCCCGGTCTCTGGCTGGGGAATGTCTTTGCCCCCACCAGCTTGGGTTCCGGTACCCTTCTGCTGACTCCTCACCCGGTGTTCTTATTTGGGTTCTTGGGTCCCTTCTTTGTCCCCCCTCTGGGTCTTTCTACACTCCACTCTCTCTCTCTCCAGGGCTGCTGTTTCCTGCTCTCTGCATCTGACTTGTCCTCTGCAGCTGACTGACCCTGATTCTAAGTTGGTGCCCTCCTTATATATCCCTCTATGTGTGAGCTCAGGTGACCAGCACCCAATGAGCTCCTACCACTACCCAGACTGCTCCCCCTATCTGCCCCTACACTACATGGGATGTTCCTCCCCCCTCCCACTCCAGCCAGGAACAGGCTCGGTCGCACCTGCACATTTCTAAGTGGTAGTGCCGTCGGCCTGCTCCTCTGGAATGGGATGTATGTAGTGCATGCAGTCTATCTGAGCTCAGTTCCACACTCCTTCCTTACCCGGGAGTGGAATATCACACCTCTGGGTTGAGGTGCAATACTCCTGTAGCAGCCGAATCCTCAGGGTGCTACATTCCCCCCTGGTAAACCACAGCACGTCCTCGGGCTGCAAAGACAAAAACACCAAAACATACAAATTTTTATAAACATATAAAACATATAAAATATTATATATATATAAACTTTTTCATATAGACATCATTATAACATTCTCGTCGTCTCGTTCTTTCTTCCTCCTCTGGTCACCGTGCAACTCGTGACCAGGTAAAGTGCGACAGTCTTTTGATAAGCAGTTTCTCATAAAACCAGTAGGGGGCGCCTTAGGAAGCGCAACTATGTACAGGGAAGTTTTGGCCGTTCTCAGTCCCCGGCCAAGTAAAGGGAATGGGATGGCTGCTCACAGTCCTCAGCCTGGTTTGGGTAGGGGACACACGGGTTAAACTGTTCACTGGTCCCAACGGGGACTAAACTTTAAAGCAGCCACGGTTACTTGGGTACCCCGACAGGTAACTATATACAGCTCCTTTGTACTATTTCAGTCATAGTACCTTCTAGCCTTGAACCCGTCCGGGTCTTCTGGCTCCTCCTCCCTACACCGCAACTCCTCCTCTGTCAGGCGATGCACGTGGAGGGCGTAAGGTCCCTTGGCACACTTGTGCCGGGTGAACGTTACCTCGTCACCGACGTAGAGGTCACGGCCTTTGTGACCCTCTGGCAGGTGGGACTCGACATCCCGTCGGGTAACGAAGACGTCACCCATGGTGTTCCGATCCTTTATGAAGCCCCACCCATGCTGCGCATTAAACTTTATTACCGTCCCGATGGTACGGGGACGATCTGCTGCATAGGGGTCCCTTCTGGTCCGACTCTTTTGCTCCGCGCTGCGGGTCCGGGCCCATTGCTCTCTGGCCCGCCTCTCCTCCCGCTCTCTCTTGAACTCTGCCAGCTGTTGACGGCAACACTCGGTACGCTCTGCTGCAGCTGCCCGAGTCTCTCCGGTGAACCCCATCAAATCTTCTCCCGTGGGGTCCCACACGAACTGGGCTTCCTCGAGTGGAGGCGAGACCCGAGTCACGGGCTTTGGAGCCGGGATCAGGGGCTCACACAGGGGACCTAACTTCTTTTGTCGCTCCAGTTCCAGGAATTCTTTGGGCCAGATGAAAGGCCGCCCGTCCGGCCACGCTAGCTGGCTGAAGGGGTCCTCTCCCAGATATGGCACCCTTGGTGTTGCGGGTGCGGGCGCGATGGTGGGGGCGCCCAGGTTACCCAGGCCTTGCGGCCAGGCCGGGGGCATCTGGAAGGTAAATGGAACTGTTAACACGGCGGCGCCCTGGGCCACCTGGCCTTGCGACCAGGCCGGAGGCTCCGCGGAGGTAGATGGCTCTGCTGGGGATGCGGCGCCCGGAAACGCTAGGCCTTGCGACCAGGCCGGAGGCTTCCCTTCCTTCGCCACGCTCCGGGTCACGACGCGTGACGTCACTGGGGTCGCGACGGCGGCTTCCGGTCGGGGCCTAGTCGGTGGCGGTGTCATGGCGGTCTCGGGTACGGCAGGGGGACTTTCGGGCTCTGCGACGGGGAGCTGGGGCAGGTAGGTGGTCTTCCGGTATGGGGTATAGGCGTCCCCCTTACCTGCTGCCATACGTCTCGCTCCCTCTTCTGCGCCGTCTCCGGCCTTGGGTCCTCCCGCGTCATCCGCAGAGGTAGTCGGTGTCTTCTTCCAAGGGAGCGGGTTCCGTGGACGGATTCCAGCTTGCTGGGCCATCTCCCGGCCCCATTCCGCCAGGATCTCCCTCTGCACTCGGGCCATCCTTCCCGCGAGGCCCTCCAGGGCACTCCGCGCGCACTCCCGATCTCGGGGAAGCTGCGCCAGGATCTCCGCTAAGCCTAGCGGGGTTGTTGACTCTAGCAGGCTCCTGACCATCGGGTCGGTGCTGCTCTGCTCTTCTTCCGGCAGGCTCCTGGCCAGCGGGCCGGTGCTGCTCTGCTGCCGCTCCATTCCCGGGTCTACTCTTCCTCTTCTCGACTCCGGGTGCTCTCGCTCTGGACCCCTTGCCTCCGGGTGCGCTCGTTCTAGACTGCTCCAAGCGACACCCATCTTTTCTCTCTTCTTTCGTCTCCTCCCCCTCCGAGGGCGGTCCCGGGGCAACTCGGTGACTGTCAGCTCCAGGGGTAGTTCTTTCACGCTGACAGACACCTCCAGCATCACAGTCTCTGTTGGTGGGGGCGGTTTCCACTTTTGGCGCCATTTTCTGTCCTGGCCCACGATGGGAGGTGGCCTCTTGCCCTCCTTTGGCACGCCCATAATGGCGTCCGCTGCTCTTCCAAGGCGGGAAATCTGCGGTTTTGGCGGGAAGCGTCGCCCAGTGGCGGGAAACTCTGCAGATGGCGGGAACAAGCTGGAAATGGCGGACAATCGGCGGGAAACGACTGGTGATGGAGTCCGATGGCGTGGACCCTCCGGAACCGGCAGGAGTCTTCTTTCTGAGGTAAACTTGCACTTTTCTTCAGGCACGCAGTACCCGGGTGTTGCGGGCACGTAATCCTGCCGACTACGCTAAAGTTGACGCGCCCCCTGGGACATATTCCTTTCTGAGGGGAATACCCGGCACCGGATCGGATGGGGGGTTGTAGTCTCCGAGCGGCTGTGACCCGGTCCCGTGCCCAGGGCGTCAAGCTCAGTGTTATGTGGCAGTCTTTACTGATGTTATTAAAGTTCGTTGTGTCGACTACGCCACCCGTTGTGATGCGGTCACTGTGGCCGCCGCTGCAGCAGGGTCCGCTGAGGCTGATGGTGGATGCGCAGCTTGGTGGGATAACCCCCAACGGGAGGGGTATAGCCTCAGAGGGGACAGGCGCAGAGGATGGGGGTTGTGGTGGTGCGGTGCAGCCGGTAATGATGACAGACTCGGGTTGTGCAGTTAAGGGTCTTTACTTACTGCAGATGTTCCTGGTCACTCTAGCTCCAAGTGACCTCCCGAGCCGTGCTGCATCCACCAGGTCCTGGATCCGGTCAACCCCCAAACAAGTCCGGAGCGTGGCCCTGAGCTCTCCCTCTGTCCTTTCTTCAGCCGTCCCCACCAGTGATTCACCTAAGTCCAGCTCCCTCGGGCCTTCTGTTGGGCAACCTTTGGCCTAAGGTTCCCTGACCCTTCCTGTGGTGTGCCTTCAGGGTGAATGTAGTGGGTGACCGTGACAGACACTGCCCACGGTCCCCGGTCTCTGGCTGGGGAATGTCTTTGCCCCCACCAGCTTGGGTTCCGGTACCCTTCTGCTGACTCCTCACCCGGTGTTCTTATTTGGGTTCTTGGGTCCCTTCTTTGTCCCCCCTCTGGGTCTTTCTACACTCCACTCTCTCTCTCTCCAGGGCTGCTGTTTCCTGCTCTCTGCATCTGACTTGTCCTCTGCAGCTGACTGACCCTGATTCTAAGTTGGTGCCCTCCTTATATATCCCTCTATGTGTGAGCTCAGGTGACCAGCACCCAATGAGCTCCTACCACTACCCAGACTGCTCCCCCTATCTGCCCCTACACTACATGGGATGTTCCTCCCCCCTCCCACTCCAGCCAGGAACAGGCTCGGTCGCACCTGCACATTTCTAAGTGGGAGTGCCGTCGGCCTGCTCCTCTGGAATGGGATGTATGTAGTGCATGCAGTCTATCTGAGCTCAGTTCCACACTCCTTCCTTACCCGGGAGTGGAATATCACACCTCTGGGTTGAGGTGCAATACTCCTGTAGCAGCCGAATCCTCAGGGTGCTACATATGTGTAGTAATTCAAATAGGGTTTGAGCTATCATTTTCCAGAATCTTTGAATAACTGGGCAATTCCACCATATGTGTACGTATGATCCTTTATCTTTTTCACACCTCCAACAAAGGTCTGAGGTAGTAGAAAACCATTTATGAGTCTGGATGGGTGTTGTGTACCATTGAGAGATTATTTTATAGGAATTCTCTTGAACCCTGACACATTGTGAAGGACCATATGAGAACTTATATATTTGTTTGATTTGGGAATCAGTAAAAGAAATACCTATCTCTTTTCCCATTTTAACAAGAATGCTCTCTTCTGAGAAATATCCTTCAAGAGTAAGATGTTATAGAGAGAAGAGAGGATTTTCTTTGGCGGGTTTGTTTGTACTCATAGAGATTCATAAGCAGTGAGTGGTCTAGAGGGATCTCCCTTTGTTAAGGCTTGATGAATTGCCTTTTTTAAGGATTCATAATGGAGAAAATTTAAATTGGACATTGTGGGCAAGGTTTTCATTTCTTGGAAGGTGATGAAGGAGCCATCCTTCAGTAATTGATCTATTAAGGGGGAGGTTTCTATATGTCTTTCTGCATTAAGTGATTTGGGTTTTCCTACGCTTGGGGTGAAGAAGTCCAATGCTCAAGATAATGGAGATAGGAGGGGAGCTAAAGAGTCAGCGACTGTTAACCAACGTTTGACTGTCGTGTGGATTAGTTGGTTGTGAAATGTAATTTTATGTGTTAAAGTAAGATTAGACAGTATTATTGAGCGCAGTGGTATAGGTGACATATGTTCTTCTATGGAGAGCCATAGCTTCTCCCCTGGTTTTCTGATCCAATCCATAGTTCTGGAGAGTATGGTGGCTTGGTAGTATTTATGGATATTGGGTACTCCCATACCCCCCGATCTCTTGGGGAGCGATAAAGTTAGAGAGTTCAATCTTGGTCGGTGTTTGTTCCAAATGTAATTAAAAAAGAGTGAGTTAATTTTGGATAAGTATGTTTTGGACAGAGAAATTGGAAGCATTTGAAAAAGGTAAATGAATTTGGGTAAAAGAACGCTTTTAATTAGGTTTTTTCTACCAAACCAAGAGAGATAAGGAGCCCTCCATTTTGTGATGTGGTCTGGGACTGTAACAAGAAGAGGTTTAAAGTTAAGTTTAAATAAATCTTTATAAGATGCACTAATCTTGATGCCCAAATAAGTGATGTGACTTTCTGGCCATCTGAATGGGAATTGGGTTTTAAATCTGTTCATGGTGTGTATTGGTATGTTTTTTCCCAGTGCTTCAGATTTGGAAAGATTTATTTTGAAGTTGGACAAGGAACCATATTTGTCTAGAATCTGCATAAGGGCCGGGATCCCTTTGTGGGGTTGTGTCATTGAGATGAGAAGGTCATCAGCGAAGGCCATGGTTTTAAGGTGGATGCCATCGATATTAACCCCCACTATGTCCTCACATAAATTAATGGATTTAATCAAGGGTGCCATCACCATAATAAATAAAAGTGGTGAAAGGGGGCAGGCTTGCCTTGTTCCATTATGAATGTAAGGATTAGAGAGGTAATTGTTGATTTTAATTTTAGCTGAGGGATGAGAGTACATTTGGAGTATAGCCGATGTCACAACAGGAGGAGAATTAAAGCTATTAAGTGTCTCTTGTAAGAAGGTCCAGTCTACCCTATCAAAAGCTTTCTCCGCTTCGATGCCTAAGAGCACCAGTGGAAGTTTATGAAGTACTGCAGCAAGTGGAGAACTCGCCAGGCGTTGTCCTTACCCTCCCTTCCCTTAATAAAACCAGTTAGATCTGGTGATATCAATTTTGGCAAAAATTCCGCTATATGTTTTCCCAGGATGCTAGCATATGTTTTGAGATCCACGTTTAATAAAGACATCGGTCTGTAGTTACTACAACATTCTGGATCTTTACCTTCTTTATGTATGAGAGAGATGTGGGCTTCAAGCGTTTGGGGAGGAAAGGATTCAGCCTGGAGTACTCCATTGCACATATTGAGAAGGTGGGGTTCAAGTATTGAGGAGAATTTCTTTGGTTTTGCTGTAGTGTCTTGTACTTTTGAACAAACAGGGGCGTGGCTCCACCTTTTTGAGCTAGGCATTTCATTTATATAGCTTTCCATGGGCAGTTGTCTGAACAGTCGGTCCTGGGTCTTGCTCTGCCCTCATTTATATTAAGGTCGGCCAACACAAGGTGAGGTTTTAATACTACAGATAGAGCCTTCCCGACTGGGCACACCTTGTCTCGGTGGGATTGCTTTAACACTTTTTTGATCAAAATAGTGTTAATGAAGTACCCTATGTTATTTACATGTACTATTACTATTTGTTTGTTTACTTCCTACAGGGTATATGCTCATTTTGTTTTCATCTTAGGTTTTGTCCTGTGCATGCAGCTGCAGACACAGCTCTCCCATCTATCTCCCTACAAAACTCTCCATCCAGAGCTCTCCTTTGTATTTTTGTATCAGAGTGTATATACATCTTCACACCCATCGCTACACCCTGTGTAAAATACATACACCCTACTGTATTCCCTCTACTATATACATATGACGCGCCCCTGGGCCTGTGTCGCGCTGCGTGAGCTTACCCGGAGCCGGATCTGTTGAGGGTTGTAGTCTCGTGGCGGTGACCCGGTCCGTGCCCAGGGAGTCAAACTGGACGGCAGTCTGTTAGCGGTAAATGGTTGATGACTACGCCACCCGTTGAGTGCAGCCAGGGGGCTGCTGCTGCAGGGCAGACCGCTGAGGCCGATGGTGGGATTGTGCAGCGTGATAGTATAACCCCCAACGGGAGGGGTATGGCCTCAGGGCAGCCGACGTGGATGATGGGGGTAGCAGGAACCACTCAGAGACGGTACGGTGTAGTTCAGGGTCTTTACTGGTAACAACAAAAGACCCTCCCGGAGTACTTGCTAGCGGATGGGGCCTGGTCAGTCCTTGAGCAGATGGGATCTCCCCTGGCCAGGCGTAGTTGTAGGCCTCCCAAACTGACTGTACTCTTCTGGCTACCTTGCTAGGAGCTGATGTAAGTAGCCCACGTCCCTGAGTGTACCGTGTGGTGCTCACCCGTATGGCCGGTGACTCGGGGCCTTCTAATGGCTTCCGCTCCACGATGGCGGTGCTGGTCCCACGCGTGTGACCGTGCCTTCGGGCTTCTGGGCCAGAGGACCTGAAATCCCCTGCCTGACGGATTCTGCTGCTAGGTAGGAATTAGTCCCCACAGCCTCGGACTCCGGGTCCGGTAAAAAGTCTTCTTAGTCAGGGCGAACTCTGCAGCTGCCAGCCCCTGACTCCTTGTAACTGCTGTTTCTTCCTATGCTGTCTCTACTTCTTCTCTTCTTCTACTCACTCACCCTGCCTCAGCCCCAGGTTTTTATAGGGGAAGTTCTTCCCCTCCCAAGACTGGGCAGGAGGTGTGGCATGCACAGGATCCCTGACCAAAGGACCTCCCACCTGCTCTCAGACATAACATTACGTTACTGTGGCAACCAGACCCCTGGGGTGTCACATTCCCCCCTAGTAAAATTTAGTACTCCGGGACTAAACACATTATAGAAAAACATAACAAGGTAAAAACAACAACACTAAAATACAATAAGGAAACACAATAAGATGGTCATGGCGTATCCGCAACCGGGTGCAGTCTTTGAAGAAAAGCAAAGGTGTCCATTTCACCGAAACAGGGAGACGTAACCAGGTAGGGGTCTGTTCTACCCCGAGTCCTTGACAGTCTTTAGTCCATCCTGGGTTACGCTCCAACTATGTACAAGGATTCCCGGTAAATCCACCAAGGATTCCTAAAAACAACTAGAAACACAAAATTACACACAAGCAACTATAGACAGGTAAACATACAAAATAGCTTAAACATTTAGATCCTCCAACGTGCGGGTAACTGGCCTCTAGTGGCCCTAGTGGACCTACGGAGCTGACTGTCTGGCCCTGAACTACAGGGTGTAGGAGCTGTCAAGGGTAAACTGGGCAGCTGTCTACCGGCTCTTTGTCTCACTAGGGGTACGGCAGGCTCACTATAAGCAGAGGGTTGATTCTCCTGTTCTGCTTGTGTGGAGTCTTCTGCCTCCTGGACCGGCTGTTCTTCCAGCTCTACCCGTTGCTCCGTAGGTTCTTGGGATGATGGTTGGAGGAAGGTGAGTACGGGTACCACAACTGCACCATTGACTTGAGTCCAAGACCGAGGGAAGTCCCCGAGCACGGTACTAACCATATCTTCCCTTTCCTCTACGGGTCGATGGTCTTCTTGTTCCTCTTCAGGGTTCCTCAGTTGTTCGGGACACTTCTTCAGGTGGTCCCGGGACACAATGGCTGTGGTTTCCCCTCCGTCTTTACTGATGGTACAGACCTTCGGGTTTTCGTGGCTTGAGGGCAGTACGGTGTACGGGTCCTTCTCCCACTGGTCGTCCAACTTGTGGAGCCGTCTCTTCCTCTTCAAGACCTGCTCTCCGGGTACCAGGGGAACAGCGGGAGCATACTGGTTGTATGTCTTCTCTTGTCTTTCCCTAGCCTGACAGAGACTTCGCTCCACGCTCTCCTGTACTCTCCGGTACTGCTGCTGCCTCTCTGTGTCCCAGTCTGTTTCTGGTGAAGTGTCCTCGGGTGTCAGGACTCCCATTTCCAGGTCAACAGGTAACTTACCAGGTCTTGCCCTCATTAGGTAAGCTGGGGTACAGTTGGTGGAACCTACCGGGATGTGGTTGTATAGGTCCACCAGATCGGGCAACTTCTCAGGCCACAGACTGCGTTCTTCCAGGGGCAATGTTTTTAGAAGATCCATTACCACCTGGTTCATTTTTTCACAAAGTCCATTAGTTTGCGGATGGTAGGGTGTCGTCCTTATCTTCCGGCAGCCATACAGATTGCAGAATTCCTGGAAGACCTCCGCTTCAAAGGCAGGTCCCTGGTCCGTCAGCACTTGGTCCGGGTACCCGTGTGGACGGCAGAAGTGCTGCTGGAAGGCTCTAGCTGCTGTTTGAGCCGTTAAGTCCTTGACGGGGACGACAACCAAGAACCGGGAGTAATGATCCACGATGGTTAACGCGTAGACGTAGCCACTTCTGCTTGGGGTCAGTTTTACATGATCCAAGGCTACCAGTTCCAACGGTTGCCGGGTGACGATGGACTGCAGGGGAGTCTTCTGGCTGGCCCGGTCCTTCCTTCTCAGATTGCACGGGCCACAGTCTCTGCACCACTTCTCGATGGTTCCCCTCATGCCTACCCAGTGGAACCGCTCGCGCAGCAGGAACTCCAGCTTTTTCCACCCGAAGTGTCCAGCTCCGTCGTGGTATGCCTCCATCACCATGGCTGCGTCTCTTCAGGGCACCACTACTTGCCAGAGTAGTTCATGCGTCCGGGAGTTTACCATTCTGCGGCACAACTTCCCCTTGTAAAGGAATAGTCGACTCTTCTCCGCCCATAGTTGTTTGGCTTCCTCCGGAGCGTCTGGTTCAAGGCGAGCCTCCGGCCGAGTCAGCATCTCCTTCACCAGTCGGACGGCAGGGTCGCTGTCTTGCGTTTCCGCCCAGTTGTAGTGGGGTAAGGGGTTCAACGTAGCAGCCTGCTTACCCCTTACCCGGTGGGAATACTGGATAGTCCCATGACGGTGGAACGCAGGGAGTTCAACTTCTTCCAGTCCCTCCGGATCTTCTCCTTCGTCCGGCAGGTTGGGCATCCTGGACAGGGCGTCCGCGTTAGTATTGGAGCGTCCTGCCCGGTATTTGATTGTGAACTCGTAGTTGGACAGACGGGCCATCCACCTCTGCTCCAGGGCACCGAGTCTTGCCGTGTCCAGGTGTGTCAACGGGTTGTTATCCGTGTATACGGTGAACCGGGAAGAAGCGAGGTAATGCCTAAAGCGCTCGGTGACTGCCCATACCACGGCCAGGAACTCTAGCTTAAATGAGCTGTAATTCTCGGGGTTCCTTTCGGTGGGTCGCAGTTTTCGGCTGGCATAGGAGATTACTCGTTCTCTCCCCTGCTGAATCTGGGACAGTACGGCTCCTAGCCCGATGTTACTGGCGTCGGTGTAGAGGATGAAGGGCTGGCTATAGTCCGGGTACGCCAAGATTTCATCCTCCGTGAGGGCCATCTTCAGCTGGCGGAAGGACTCTTCTTCTAGCTCTTCCCATTTGAAGGGCGGCTTCTGGTTCTTGGCCTTCCGGGACTGGCCTATCAGGAGGTCCTGCATAGGCGCTGCCTTTTTGGTGAAACCGGGAATAAACCTTCGGTAGTAGCCTACCAACCCTAGGAACTGCCGCACTTCTTTTACGCTGGAGGGGCTTGGCCATCCCTTAATTGCGGTGATCTTATCGGGGTCGGGAGCCACTCCGTCAGCGCTCACCACGTGTCCCAGGTATTGCACCTTTGGTTTCAGGAGGTGACACTTGGAGGGTTTCACCTTTAGGCCGTAACTCGCCAGAGCTTCGAACACCTCCGCCAGGTGTTTCAGGTGGTCCTCATAAGTTTTGGAGTATACGATGACATCGTCCAGGTACAACAGGACCGTCTCGAAGTTTCTGTGGCCCAGACAGCACTCCATTAATCGTTGGAAGGTTCCTGGGGCGTTGCAGAGTCCGAACGGCATGCAGGTGAACTCGCTAAGTCCCATCGGGGTGGTGAATGCGGTCTTCTCCCGGTCCGCCTCTGCTACAGGAACCTGCCAGTACCCGCTAGTGAGATCCAAGGTAGAGAAGAAGTTAGCAGATCTTAAAGCAGCCAATGACTCCTCTATCCTTGGTAAGGGGTACGCATCCTTGTGTGTGATACGGTTGATTTTCCGGTAATCTACACACATCCTCATGGTGTTGTCTTTCTTTTTGACTAAAACTAGTGGGGCTGCCCAGGGGCTACAGCTATCCCGGATTACCCCAGCCTCCTTCATGTCTCTAAGCATCCCCTTGGCGTGTTGGTAATGTGCAGGGGGTACGGGTCGATACCTCTCTTTTATGGGAGGATGATCTCCCGTGGGGATGCGGTGTTCTACCCCCTTGACTCGCCCGAAGTCTAACGGGTGTTTACTAAACACTCTCTCATACTCTTGAACCACCCGATAGACTCCTTGCTTCTGATGTGAGGGAGTGGAGTCAGTACCCAGATGTAGTTGCTGACACCAGTCCTCCATGTCTTTCTTAGAGCCGTTACCTTCCTCCGGGTGAGATGGAGGCAAGGGTTCCACAGATTGTATAGAATTTTGATTAGTGGTATATAATTTGGCTAGCGTGGCATACCGGGGCAGGTACACTTCCCTCTCCCCGATATTTATTATGCGAACGGGCACCCTCCCATGGCGTACATTGACCACCCCCCGTGCTGTCAAAATGGTGGGCCTACTGTCTGAGTAAACTGGTTCTACCATTGCCTGGTAATCTCTACCTCTCAGACCAATAGCTGCCCGGCACCAAATCATCATTTCACTTTTTGGGGGCATGGCAATAGGAAAAGGGTCACACATTCTTACGCTACCAATCTCACCGCCGGAGAGTTCCACTTGTTGCCGTTGCATCAGTGCCCGGATCTCTTTCTGGAGCACCCGCTGCTCGCCGGAGCTGGCGTTCTTGGCAACCTGCTGTAAAAGGAAAATCACCTCTGCAAGACAATTTTCAATTACGTTAGTTCCTAGAGTTATTTTTGGGTGACTCTCATGTTTATCAATATCTACAATGATCAGTCCCTGTGCGGCCAGTTCGACTCTACCGATTTTGAGGGTCACCTCTTTAAATCCGATCTGTGGCACGGGCTGGCCATTGCTGGCGATGATACTCAAGTCGTCGTCAGGGTAGCGGGTAATATCCGAGTCATTCCAGTACTGCTTGAAGAGCACGTACGGGATGGTGGTGACCTGTGACCCGGTATCCAGTAGGGCACTCATGGGAATGCCATCCAGTACCACAGGCAAGACTGGACGTCCTCCCACATATCTGTCGCGCCAGTTCGATGGGCCTGGTGATCTTTTTCCTGGGGGTTGGCCCTCTACCCCAGGTTGTGCCCGTTTAAAGAACAGTACCTTCCCATATGTCCGGGTTGATTGCAGCGGCGGCAGATGGGTCGTCCGTCCTCGCTGTATCGGTCACTGGGTCTTCCTCTGGCCGGTGGGGTCCTCCTTGGTCGACGCCACGGGATGTCCTCCGGTCCGGATGCCAGCTGGATCTTCCCTGGGGTGGAAACCTGTAAAGACTGCACAGTTCGGGTTAGCGCAGCAACGCTCTTAACTAGCTCTTGGACCTGATGGTGTAGGTCTGGAGCCGGGTCATTGTCCAAAGCCTGCGCATCAGCTCCCACAGGCCCTGCCGACAAGGGCGCCGCCTCCTGGTGGTAAGTGATAGCTGGGCGCCTGTGGGTCACAACGCCACCCGGTGCTGGTTCTCGGAGCACCCGGATAGCTCTATCCTTGAACTGTGCAAAGTCCAGATGGGGATCCTGTAAGGCCATTGCCCGCAACTGGGTTCGGTGGGCATTGCAATATAAACCCTCTATAAATTGTTCAGTCAACAGCCTGTCCTCGTTTCCCACCCCATCAGGGTCGGTCTGCTTTATGGCCCTCAGGGTCTCTTGTAGGTTTAGTGCATAGTCCCTTATACTCTCATGCGCTCGCTGCTTGCACCCGTAGAATCTAAGCTTGATCTCGGCTGAGGTGCGGGTATCGAAGGTGTCCCTCAGCCGGGTTAGTATCTCTGCGACAGTCCTCCTCCCAGGTGGCCAAGATTTTACTTCTCTTTTGGCTGCCCCGGTTAGTTGGGCCACCAGGATGCTCGCTTTTTGCTCTTCTGTGAGGGGGTACACCTGGAAGAGGCTATCCAGCTTTTCTCTAAAGTCATGCAGGGTATGTGACTCCCCTGAGTACTGGGGTAGCCAAGCTGCTCCCGGGATATATGGCATGGTGAAGGGCATAACTGCAGCAGCGGTGGCGCTGGCGGGGGTCGAGGTAGTGAAGCTCTCCTCCGTATCCGACATCTTCCTCCCCCCTAGTGGACCGTGGCCTACCTTGCGATGATCCTCTTCCGTAGGCCGCGGCTCCGCAGTGGATCGTCAGGGTTGAGGACCTTCCGTCGCGCTCCTGTGACGTCGGCGTCTGCTGGGCTCCTTCCAGGACCTTACGCAACGTCCGGACGTGAGGCGGAGCTTCTGTTCTCGCGCGCTTTCGGAGTCCACGCCCCTCTTCTTCACGCGCGGCGTCCTCAAGATGGCGTCCAACGGCGGGAAAACTCCACGGATGGCGGGAAGAAGGCCGAAGATGGCGCCGGATGGCGGGAAACTTCACCGATGGCGGGAAGAAGGCTGAAGATGGCGCCGGATGGCGGGAATCTTCACCACTGGTAAGTTTGAAAAGTCTCTTTTTCAGGCACGCAGTACCCGGTGGTTGCGGGCACGAAATCCTGCCGACTACGCCAAAGTTGACGCGCCCCTGGGCCTGTGTCGCGCTGCGTGAGCTTACCCGGAGCCGGATCTGTTGAGGGTTGTAGTCTCGTGGCGGTGACCCGGTCCGTGCCCAGGGAGTCAAACTGGACGGCAGTCTGTTAGGGGTAAATGGTTGATGACTACGCCACCCGTTGAGTGCAGCCAGGGGGCTGCTGCTGCAGGGCAGACCGCTGAGGCCGATGGTGGGATTGTGCAGCGTGATAGTATAACCCCCAACGGGAGGGGTATGGCCTCAGGGCAGCCGACGTGGATGATGGGGGTAGCAGGAACCACTCAGAGACGGTACGGTGTAGTTCAGGGTCTTTACTGGTAACAACAAAAGACCCTCCCGGAGTACTTGCTAGCGGATGGGGCCTGGTCAGTCCTTGAGCAGATGGGATCTCCCCTGGCCAGGCGTAGTTGTAGGCCTCCCAAACTGACTGTACTCTTCTGGCTACCTTGCTAGGAGCTGATGTAAGTAGCCCACGTCCCTGAGTGTACCGTGTGGTGCTCACCCGTATGGCCGGTGACTCGGGGCCTTCTAATGGCTTCCGCTCCACGATGGCGGTGCTGGTCCCACGCGTGTGACCGTGCCTTCGGGCTTCTGGGCCAGAGGACCTGAAATCCCCTGCCTGACGGATTCTGCTGCTAGGTAGGAATTAGTCCCCACAGCCTCGGACTCCGGGTCCGGTAAAAAGTCTTCTTAGTCAGGGCGAACTCTGCAGCTGCCAGCCCCTGACTCCTTGTAACTGCTGTTTCTTCCTATGCTGTCTCTACTTCTTCTCTTCTTCTACTCACTCACCCTGCCTCAGCCCCAGGTTTTTATAGGGGAAGTTCTTCCCCTCCCAAGACTGGGCAGGAGGTGTGGCATGCACAGGATCCCTGACCAAAGGACCTCCCACCTGCTCTCAGACATAACATTACGTTACTGTGGCAACCAGACCCCTGGGGTGTCACACATACATTCATACATCTCTCTTTTCTCATCCATGCATCCTATTACAGTAAAACATGATTAGTTAGTGAAGGGGATACATTTTATTACGAAAGGTGATTTATGAAGCTGAGGGTGAGTGTGAGCGAATTATGTGGAGTTGAATGGGATGTGCTCACTGCTAGTCATATGGGATCAGAGGATTCTGAAAAGGAAGTGATCGCTGTGACAGCAGAGCTGGTGCCAGGGCATAGGAAGTGAAGGAGAAAGGCATAAATAACATGAATATTGGCATAAAAAGGTATATAAGGATCTTTAGAGGCATTTAAGGCAAAACTAGTAACTTAGTTAAGGTAGTGAAGAACCTCTTTAAGAAAACTAAGGTTTACTAATCTAGTATAGTTTATAGCAACTTTCAATTAATCTCCACCTTTATTCCATTAATCATTAATAGTGTTGAGCGAGCACTAAAATGCTCGGGTGCTCGAAGCTCGGGCCAAGCTCGCCGTGATACTCGGGTGCTCGACAACGAGCCCAATGTTAGTCTATGGGAGACTCGAGCATTTTTGCGGTGTCACCCCCGGCAGTCTTTTAAAATCCTAACAAGTGCCCAAAATGATAGTGACAGTGCTCAAATGACATGGGGACAGCATGGGAATCGCCCCAGGAAGCATTTCTGACCCCCAGGTCACTGCTGTCAACAACGTGGTCAGAGGTATTAAGCCACTTTTACGGGCTCACAATAAAACGTTCAAAAAACGAAAGTGAAACTTTTTTCCTGTGAAATATGTTAAGGAACATCCTTTCCAGGGAAAAGACTTGTGTATAAGTTAAAATAAATGACCAAAAACAAAAATACTCCTCCACACCTTTGGCTATGTTCACAAGTAGCATTTTTTATGCGTTTTTGCACTTTTGTATTGCTTTCAACTATGACAAATGCATTCACCGGGAAATGTCATTTTAACATTTTACAACCTTATCTGGCCATGTGCTGTGTTACACATGCATAAAGTGCTGAAAAGACATGGGAACAGCATGGGGAAGACCCCTGGAAGCATCTCTGATTCCCAGGTCACTGTCTAAAAGTGTGCCCATCATAAGTGATCCTTGCCGCATCAGAAGTTGCAGACTTGCAACTATCCCCATGCAAGTTCTAGTCCCAGGGCAGTGTTCAATTGTACCTCCCCCATTCCTTGCAATACAAGTGCAAGTATGCAGCCTGCCACCCACCCACCCCCAGGCTGCAATACCATACTGCTTGCTTGCTTGAACTTGAAATTGGGCCTTTTAGGCATGTGGAGGCGGAATCTGGCCACCACGTCATGGCTGTGTTGGTGGCCTGGAATCCATACTCAGTCCCCAGCCGCCCGGCGGCCGGGTATCCATACTCGGTCCCCAGCCGCCCCGCGGCCGGGTGTCCACACACGGTCCCCAGCCGCCTGGGGGCAGCCGGGTGTCCATAAACGGTCCCCAGCCGCCCCTATTTCTCCTTGGAACATCCCCCCACACACTTTTCTTATCCCGGCCTGCTTTAGGCAGCATTGGACGAGCCCACCAGAGAACCAGACTCCTCTGATGGGCCCTGACTTCGCCATCGGTGGAGTTGAGAGTGCCAAGGTGAGGAGCATGATGATGATGACAGAAGTTAGCATCTGCTATGTTTTCTTTTAATTCAAGTGTAAGTGTGCAGCCTGCCACCCACCCACCCCCAGACTGCAATTCCATACTGCTAGCTTGCACTTGAAATGGGGCCTTTTAGTTTGGAGGAGGCCGAAGCTGGCCACTACCTCATGGCTGCTTCGGCAGCGAGATATCCATACTCAGTCCCCAGCCGCCCCTATTTGTCCTGGTGTGCCTTATACATAAGATTAAGCGCGTATACCAGAACATTACCTGTGCCCTCCCCAGTGCATTTAGTGGGAAGGAGAGCGTATTCCGCTGTAGTGTGTGCATGCCAAACCCCTGTTCATGGTACATGCGAAGATGCCTCCCACCTTGCACCTGTCGTTTCAGACTTGCAACTATCCCCATTCAAGTCCTTGTCCCAGGGCAGTGTTCAATTGTACCTCTCCCATTCCTTGCAATGCAAGCGCAAGTATGCAGCCTGCCACCCACCCACCCCCAGGCTGCAATACCATACTGCTTGCTTGCTTGCACTTTAAATTGGGCCTTTTAGGCATGTGGAGGCGGAATCTGGCCACCACGCCATGGCTGTGTCGGCGGCCTGGTATCCATACTCAGTCCCCAGCCGCCTGGTGGCCGGGTGTCCCCACTTGCTCCCCAGCCTCCAGGGGGTGGCCGGGTGTCCATACTCGGTCCTCAGCCACCCCTATTTGTCCCGGTAACCTTTCCCACACTTTTCTTAGCCTGGCCTGCTTTAGGGCAGCATTGGCCGAGCCCACCGGACTATGAGACTCCTCCGGTGGGCCCTGGCTTCTCCATCAGGGGAGTTGAGAGTGCCAAGGTGAGGAGCATGATGAGGATGATAGAAGTTAGCATCTGCTTTGTTTTGTTGTAATGCATGCGCATGTATGTAGTAGCGGCTAGGCCTGAGGTGGTCAGCGTTTTGGCACATATCCTACCTCCTCCGAGGATTGCTGAATGTTTTCCTGCTACTATCCAAGTTCTATGACTCCCGTTAAAACAAAGCTTCAGGTGATAAACGATGGATGAGGTAGTGGCAAAGGAGAAAGAGCAGGAGGAACAGGGACCATTCACATCAATATCAGGCCAGTCAACCAGATATGTCTTGTAGGATATGTTTCTGTAACAAAAGGAATGGTTCGGCTACACAGTTATAGGGCATACAGTGAATGCAATGCCTACCAAAAATTTCGAGGCACTCCAATGCCCCTTGGAAATGACATGGAGGTCAGAGGGCGTTAACTAAACCTTTTTGTCCATTTATAGCAACTGGGTCTCCTGTGCACTGTTGGCCTAAGCAGTGAATGGAAGGCTTTCCAAAAATTATGAGGAACTGCAATGCCCCTTACAAGAGCCATGTGTGGCACCCCAGGGGACTGGTCACCACAGTAATAGAGATATTACGTCGGAGAGCAAGTGGGAGGTTTCCTGGTCAGGATCCCTTAAACATGCAACATCCTCCTGCCCCAGTCCTGGGAGGGGAGAATTCTGCCCTTATAAACTGGATCTGGGGCGTGGTTGAGTGAGTCAGAGAACAGAGAACAGTCAGAGTCAGAGTGAGAGCATGGGAAAGTAACAGCAAGGAGCTCTGTAGGAGCTAGGAGCTAAAGACCAGGGGCTGGAACCTGAGCAGAGCTCGCCCTGGCAGAAGACAATAGGAACCGGACACAGGAGTCCGAGGCTGTGAGGACTTATATATTCAGCAGCAGAAACCAGCCGGCAGGGGATTTCAGGTCCTCTGGCCATAGAAGCTCGGAGGCTCAGTCACAAGCAAGGGACCAGCACCGCCATCGTGGAGTGGAGGCTAACAGAAGGCCCCAAGTCACCAGCCATACGGGTGAGCACTACACGGTACACTCAGGGACGTAGTCTACTTCTATCCGCTTACAGCAAGGTAGCCAGGAAGAGTGCAGACAGACGGGGAGGCCTAAAACTCCACCTGGCCAGGGGAACTCCTGCTTGCTCACAGACTGACCAGGCCTCTTATGCTAGCCAGTACTCCCGGGAGGGTCTACCTTATAATCATCAGTAAAGAACCTGAACTGCACTGCAAAGACTCTGAGTCGTTCCTGCTGCGCTCGTGCACCATCACCCCCATCATCCACACTCACTGCCCTGAGGCTATACTCCTCCCGTGGGGAGTTATCCCATTCTCTGCTGCGCACACAACACCAGCCTCAGCGGTCTGCCTCGCAGCGGTGGTACTCCCTGACCGCAATCCACGGGTGGCGCAGTCGGACAATTAACCTCAAAACCTAAGAAAGACTGCCACTGGTTTGACGAGCCTGAGCCACGGGACCGGGTCACCGCCACGGAGACTACAGAACCCAGAGACCTGGCACCAGGTATCCCACACTCGTGTACACACGGCCCAGGGGGCGCGTAACATGCAGTACAGCATATTACAAACATAAGTCCTATTATTTGGGAAGTGGGTGTCCCATAGTATTTGCTTATGCTTTCCAAGCAAAAGCTGCCAAAAATTAGGATGGAGCAACTTGCAATGCCCCTTACAAGAGCCATGCAGTACAGCATATTACAAACATAAGTCCCATTATTGGGGAGTGGGTGTCCCATAGTATTTGCTTATGCCTTGCAAGCAAAAGCTGCCAAAAATTAGGACGCAGCAACTTGCAATGCCCCTTACAAGAGCCATGCAGTACAGCATATTACAAACATAAGTACCATTATTGGGGAGTGGGTGTCCCATAGTATTTGCTTATGCCTTGCAAGCAAAAGCTGCCAAAAATTAGGACGGAGCAACTTGCAATGCCCCTTACAAGAGCCATGCAGTACAGCAGATTACAAACATAAGTCCCATTATTGGGGAATGGGTCTCCCATAGTATTTGCTTATGCCTTGCAAGCAAAAGCTGCCAAAAATTAGGACGGAGCAACTTGCAATGCCCCTTACAAGAGCCATGCAGTACAGCATATTACAAACATAAGACCCATTATTGGGGAGTGGGTGTCCCATAGTATTTGCTTATGCTTTCCAAGCAAAAGTTGCCAAAAATTGGGACGGAGCAACTTGCAATGCCCCTTACAAGAGCCATGCAGTACAGCATATTACAAACATAAGTCCCATTATTGGGGAGTGGGTCTCCCATAGTATTTGCTTATGCCTTGCAAGCAAAAGCTGCCAAAAATTAGGACGGAGCAACTTGCAATGCCCCTTACAAGAGCCATGCAGTACAGCATATTACAAACATAAGTACCATTATTGGGGAGTGGGTGTCCCATAGTATTTGCTTATGCCTTGCAAGCAAAAGCTGCCAAAAATTAGGACGGAGCAACTTGCAATGCCCCTTACAAGAGCCATGCAGTACAGCAGATTACAAACATAAGTCCCATTATTGGGGAATGGGTCTCCCATAGTATTTGCTTATGCCTTGCAAGCAAAAGCTGCCAAAAATTAGGACGGAGCAACTTGCAATGCCCCTTACAAGAGCCATGCAGTACAGCATATTACAAACATGAGTCCCATTATTGGGGAATGGGTCTACCATAGTATTTGCTTATGCTTTACAAGCAAAAGCTGCCAAAAATTAGGACGGAGTAACTTGCAATGCCCCTTACAAGAGCCATGCAGTACAGCATATTACAAACATAAGTCCCATTATTGGGGAGTGGGTGTCCCATAGTATTTGCTTATGCTTCCCAAGCAAAAGCTGCCAAAAATTAGGACGGAGCAACTTGCAATGCCCCTTACAAGAGCTATGCAGTACAGCATATTACAAACATAAGTCCCATTATTGGGGCGTGGGTGTCCCATAGTATTTGCTTATGCCTTGCAAGCAAAAGCTGCCAAAAATTAGGACGGAGCAACTTGCAATGCCCCTTACAAGAGCCATGCAGTACAGCATATTACAAACATAAGTCCCATTATTGGGGAGTGGGTGTCCCATAGTATTTGCTTATGCCTTGCAAGCAAAAGCTGCCAAAAATTAGGACGGAGCAACTTGCAATGCCCCTTACAAGAGCCATGCAGTACAGCATATTACAAATAGAGATGAGCGTTGTTCTACTCGAACTGTTCGCCAATCTCAAATTCGAGCTGTTTTGGGCGGTGTTCGAGCCGTTCGGCGAACACGAACAATTTGAGAAAAATTCGGCTGTTCGAGGTTATGTTCGATAACTGTTCGTGCACCAAAATCATAACTGGATTTTTTCTCAGTAATGATGAAAATTAATGTTAATACGCAGTTTGAGTGTACAGCGGGGTGGGGGGAGGGGCAGGGGATGGATCTCTGCAGGAACAATGAAGATCTCCATTTTTTTTTTCTCTTTCCCGCATTTACAGTGGGGAGGTGCAATCTGTCAGCCTATCAGCAGCGCACAGACGGAGCGAAGTGCTTTTTTTCACACAAGCAAGGGCATGTGTCATTGGCAGTGTATGTCACATGTCCTTGCCCTATAAGACCAAGCCATTTTCCCCGTCGCCACCATTTTCTCACTGCTGCAGCTGCGTGTTAGACGGCACCGCTGTTGCTGTGTGCGCTATACCTTGTTAATTTCAAGCCAATTTTCGCACAAATCTACAGATAGCTTGGGAGTAGGGAATAGTTGTGATTGCAGTCCTTTTAAGGACTAGGTTACAGCATTTCCTACGACTTTTATCAGGCAGGTCTGTGCTCTTAAATAGATAGATTGTGGGAGTAAAGACTAATTGTAATTGGAGTCCTTTTCAGGACTAGGTTACATCAGTTCCTATCAGTTTTTCCCAGGCAGGTCTGTGCCAGTGCTGTGCAAGTTTTTTTCACAGCATTTGGCTGAATCTAGCAAAGCTAATCCTTTTTGGCCTATTGCAGAGTGTGTTAGTCAGTGGAGTAGCCTATCTGTGTTGCAAGATATACCACCTGTGTATAGAATACCAATTTTTTTACTGCACCTAGTGAAGTAAAATCTTTTGGGCATAGCATCATTCTATTAGTCCATCTATACTGACCTCCATCAGGTTGCAAATTGAATATAATTTTTATCTGCATCTAGCTCTGAAAAAATATTGGGCTTCTAGCTGTGTGTGGGACTTGTTGTATTAGTCCATCTATACTGACCTCCATCAGGTTGCAAACTGAATATATTTTTTTCTGCATCTACCTATGAAAAAATATTGGGCTTCTAGCTGTGTGTGGGACTTGTTCTATTAATCCATCTATACAGACCTCCATCAGGTTGCAAACTGAATATATTTTTTTCTGCATCTACCTCTGAAAAAATATGTGGCCTTCTAGCAGTGTGTGGGACTTTCTTTATTAGTCCATCTATACTGACCTCCATCAGGTTGCAAACTGAATATAATTTTTTTCTGCATCTAGCTCTGAAAAAATATTTGGCCTTCTAGCAGTGTGTGGGACTTTCTCTATTAGTCCATCTATACTGACCTCCATCAGGTTGCAAATTAAAAATAATTTTTATCTGCATCTACAGTACCTCTGAAAAAATATTTGGGCTTCTAGCTGTGTGTGGAACTTGTTCTATTAGTCCATCTATACTGACCTCCATCAGGTTGCAAATTGAATATAATTTTTATCTGCATCTAGCTCTGAAAAAATATTTGCCCTTCTAGCAGTGTGTGGGACTTTCTCTATTAGTCCATCTATACTGACCTCCATCAGGTTGCAAATTAAAAATAATTTTTATCTGCATCTACCTCTGAAAAAATATTTGGGCTTCTAGCTGTGTGTGGGACTTGTTCTATTACTCCATCTATACTGACCTCCATCAGGTTGCAAACTGAATATATTTTTTTCTGCATCTACCTCTGAAAAAATATTGGGCTTTTAGCTGTGTGTGGGACTTGTTGTATTAGTCCATCTATACTGACCTCCATCAGGTTGCAAATTAAAAATAATTTTTATCTGCATCTACAGTACCTCTGAAAAAATATTTGGGCTTCTTGCTGTGTGTGGGACTTGTTCTATTAGTCCATCTATACTGACCTCCATCAGGTTGCAAATTGAATATAATTTTTATCTGCATCTAGCTCTGAAAAAATATTTGGCCTTCTAGCAGTGTGTGGGACTTTCTCTGTTAGTCCATCTATACTGACCTCCATCAGGTTGCAAACTGAATATAATTTTTTTCTGCATCTAGCTCTGAAAAAATATTTGGCCTTCTAGCAGTGTGTCGGACTTTCTCTATTAGTCCATCTATACTGACCTCCATCAGGTTGCAAATTAAAAATAATTTTTATCTGCATCTACAGTACCTCTGAAAAAATATTTGGGCTTCTAGCTGTGTGTGGGACTTGTTGTATTAGTCCATCTATACTGACCTCCATCAGGTTGCAAACTGAATATATTTTTTTCTGCATCTACCTCTGAAAAAATATTGGGCTTCTAGCTGTGTGTGGGACTTGTTGTATTAGTCCATCTATACTGACCTCCATCAGGTTGCAAACTGAATATATTTTTTTCTGCATCTACCTCTGAAAAAATATTGGGCTTCTAGCTGTGTGTGGGACTTTCTCTGTTAGTCCATCTATACTGACCTCCATCAGGTTGCAAACTGAATATAATTTTTTTCTGCATCTAGCTCTGAAAAAATATTTGGCCTTCTAGCAGTGTGTGGGACTTTCTCTGTTAGTCCATCTATACTGACCTCCATCAGGTTGCAAACTGAATATAATTTTTTTCTGCATCTAGCTCTGAAAAAATATTTGGCCTTCTAGCAGTGTGTCGGACTTTCTCTATTAGTCCATCTATACTGACCTCCATCAGGTTGCAAATTAAAAATAATTTTTATCTGCATCTACAGTACCTCTGAAAAAATATTTGGGCTTCTAGCTGTGTGTGGGACTTGTTGTATTAGTCCATCTATACTGACCTCCATCAGGTTGCAAACTGAATATAATTTTTTTCTGCATCTAGCTCTGAAAAAATATTTGGCCTTCTAGCAGTGTGTCGGACTTTCTCTATTAGTCCATCTATACTGACCTCCATCAGGTTGCAAATTAAAAATAATTTTTATCTGCATCTACAGTACCTCTGAAAAAATATTTGGGCTTCTAGCTGTGTGTGGGACTTGTTGTATTAGTCCATCTATACTGACCTCCATCAGGTTGCAAACTGAATATATTTTTTTCTGCATCTACCTCTGAAAAAATATTGGGCTTCTAGCTGTGTGTGGGACTTGTTGTATTAGTCCATCTATACTGACCTCCATCAGGTTGCAAACTGAATATATTTTTTTCTGCATCTACCTCTGAAAAAATATTGGGCTTCTAGCTGTGTGTGGGACTTGTTGTATTAGTCCATCTATACTGACCTCCATCAGGTTGCAAATTGAATATAATTTTTTTCTGCATCTAACCCAGCCAATAGTTTTGGCCTAATACCACAGTTTGGCCACTCAGCTCTGCTCGGTTACCATCCATTGTTTTTTTGTGCAAACAACTCCAGAGTTGTGAATTAGTTAACCACCAAAATGAGTGGAAAAAGGCCTGCTGCTGGTGGAAAGGGGAATAGGCGTGTTGGGAAGGGGAAAAAAGGTTGTGTCCGTGGGGTAGGTGTTAAAGCAACAGTAACATCTGCAGAAGAAAGACCATCTTCCAGCCAAACTAAAATGTCTACTTCTTTTAGCGGACAATGTGATAAGATCCCTTTCTTACGGCCACGCCAATCGCTACAAATTCCAGATGAGGCACAAAAACAGCAGGTGCTTCAACGGATATCAAGTGCTCCTTTAAGTGGGCTCTCCTCCACATCAACTTCAACATCACAAATACTCCAGTCCTCAAAGGTGTCACCCCAATCGCACTTGCTTCCTCACAGCTCCCAAATCTCCAGCTGCCCGTCTGAGTATGAGGTAGAACAGATGGTTGAGTCTGCAGAGCTGTTTACTCATACTATAGCCTGGGAATCAGAGGTCGACTCCAGCGCTTCTGTGAATCCAGACGAGGAAATGATCTGCACTGATGCCCAGAATCTTTATGAGTCGGATCCAGGACCAGACGCAGAAGGTTCTGACCATAATGTAGACCCTCATTCCCAAACTGTAACTCCTGTTGGTGGAGACAATGAGGAAGACGATGATAAGACTCAAATACCTGATTGGAGCGACAACTTTAGTTTTTTGTCAGGGCAGGAACAGGTTGGCTCTGAGGACGACGGGTGTGATAACGCACAGGGTGATGATGATGAGGTTGGAGATCCCACTTACTGTCAACCCACAGTCAGCCAAGAGATGAGGTCAGCAGAGGAGGTGGAGGAAGATGCTAGTGACGACGAGGTCAGGTTGCGCCTTCCTGGACAGAGACGTAGTACTGGAAGCACGTCAACAACTGCATCCTCAAACACAACTCTGCCTCTCACCACAAGTCGTGGTGGCTCTTCAGGTCGCATGGGTGCTAAGCCTTGCATAGCCTGGGCATTTTTTCAGATCGAAAAGATGACCCAACTCGTGTTATCTGTAACATTTGTCAGCAAAAGCTAAGTAGAGGCCAAAAAATACATAGTTTGAGTACTTCATGCATGAACCGGCACATGGACATGAAGCATAAGTTGCAGTGGGAAGCTTAGTGTGCTACAATGCGGCCTAGCCGGCCGGGCCAACCACCGTCTGCCATATCTTGTGCATCCGCGGCCTCTTCATTAGTGTTGAGCCACCCCCGTAGTGTTCGGGTTCGGTTCGGTTCGTCGAACACCGGGATGTTCGAGGAACTGTTCGTCGAACTGTTCGTCGAACACCTTAGAACACCGTCGAACACCGTTAAAACCAATGGCAGGCAAACAAAAACACATAGAAACACATAGAAAACACCTGCAAAGGTGTCCAAAAGCTGACAAACTGCTCAGAAAACACTCTCTTTAAAAAAGCCGGCCGGCAAATTCAGCAGCGGCATACACCGGTACCCGACAATTTAGACAAGAAGGAATAGAGCATCACACATAGATTAGATAGATAGAAACATGTCAGTCACACATATAATAAGTACAGTGATAGTGTTGCTTACTGTACTTGTCATTTAGTGTAAAGGATTTATTTAAAAAAATAATAGTGTTTTCATGCACTGTCTCTTTAAAAAAGCCGGCCGGCAATTCAGCAGCGGTACCCGACAATTTAGAACAGAAAGATAGAGCATCACACATAGATTAGATAGATAGAAACATGTCAGTCACATATATATGAAGTACAGTGATAGTGTTGGTTACTGTACTTGTCATTTAGTATTAAAATAAAGGATTTATTATTAAAAAAATTGGCGTGGGGTTCCCCTTAATTTTAGGCTCTAGCGGAGGTTAAGCAGACGGCTGGGGCAGATGTTTGAAGCCTGGGAAGGGGGTAATACCCACGGAGCTTCCCAGGCTACTAATATCAGCCCCCAGCTGAATACATAGCCTTTACTAGCTATTAAAATGGGGGACCCCCCAAAAAAAATGACGTGGGGTCCCCCCTAATTTAATAGCTAGCAAAGGCTAGGCAGACAGCTGGGGGCTGATATTAATAGCCCAGGAAGGGAGCCATAAATATTGGCCCCCTCCCAGGCTAGAAACACCAGCCGTCAGCCGCCCCAGAAATGGCGCATTCATAGGATGCGCCAATTCTGGCACTTAGCCTCGCTCTTCCACGCTGCCCTGGTGCGGTGGCAGGGGGTAATAGGGTTGGGGTTGATGTCAGCTTATAATGCCAGCTGACATCAAGCCCAGGTTAGTAATGGAGAGGCGTCTATAAGACACCCCCATTACTAACCCCATAGTCAAAGTTAAAAAAAACACAAACACCCAGAATAAAGTCCTTTAATTGAAATAAAGACACAATCCTTTATTGTTCTAAATTAAACCATACTTACCATCACGCCCATTCCAGCTGAAGCCAACAATCTCCTGCAATAAAAGAAAAATAATAAAGCAACCTCATCCTTACCTTTCCATGGTTCCCACGACAGCTTCAGCTCTGCTACATCGAGATGACAGGCTGGACCGCAGCAGAACGCTGCCATCCAGCCTGTCATCCCGCAGACACTGAGAAGCGCAGGCTTGCTTGCGCTGCTCAGCGTCTCTCTGTGACGACATACAGATGAGCCGAGTTCATGTCCAATGAACTCGGCTCAACTCATGCACGTCACTGACAGCGTGGGAAAATTCTCACGCTGAAGCGCTGATTGCAGGACAATTTTCCCACGCTGTCAGTGACGTGCAGGAGGTGAGCTGAGTTCATTGGACATGACCTTGGCTCATCTTTATGCCGTCACAGCGAGACAGTGAGGAGCGCAAGCTTGCCTGCTCTTCTCAGTGTCTGCGGCATGACAGGCTGGATGGCAGCGTTCTGCTGCGGTCCAGCCAGTCATCTCGATGTAGCAGAGCTGAAGCTGTCGTGGGAACCATGGAAAGGTAAGGATGAGGTTGGTTTATTATTTTTCTTTTATTGCAGGAGATCGTTGGCTTCAGCTGGAATGGGTGTGATGGTAAGTATGGTTTAATTTAGAACAATAAAGAATTGTGTCTTTATTTCAATTAAAGGACTTTATTCTGGGTGTTGTGTTTTTTTTAAATACTTTACTAGAAATTCATGGCGGTCATGTCTAATACTGGCGTGACCCCATGAATTTTGGGCTTGGGGCCAGCTGATAATACCAAGCTGGCCCTAACCCCTTTATTACCCAGTGAGCCACCGCACCAGGGCCCTGGATGAGTTGGGTACAGCGCCAGAAGATGGCGCTTCTATGAACGCGCCATTTTCCGGGGTGGCTGCGGACTGCAATTTGTAGCGGGGGGGGGCCCAGAAAGCTTGGGCCTCCCTGCGCTGCAGATTCCAGCCCCCAGCTGCCTAGTTGTACCTGGCTGGACACAAAAATAGGGCGAAGCCCCACGTACTTTTTTTTTAATTATTTCATGAAATTCATGAAATAATTAAGAAAAAAAGGCCTTCCCTATATTGTTGTGTCCGGCCAGGTACAAATAGGCAGCTGGTGGTTGGGGGCAGCTCGTTCCTGCCTGCTGTACCTGGCTGGACACAAATATAGTGCGAAGCCCCACTTCAATTTTTTTTAATTATTTCATGAAATTCATGAAATAAGAAAAAAAGGGCTTCCCTATATTGTTGTGTCCGGCCAGGTACAAATAGGCAGCTGGTGGATGGGGGCAGCCCGTTCCTGCCTGCTGTACCTGGCTGGACACAAATATAGTGCGAAGCCCCACTTCAATTTTTTTTAATTATTTCATGAAATTCATGAAATAATTAAGAAAAAAAGGGCTTCCCTATATTGTTGTGTCCGGCCAGGTACAAATAGGCAGCTGGTGGATGGGGGCAGCCCGTTCCTGCCTGCTGTACCTGGCTGGACACAAATATAGTGCGAAGCCCCACTTCAATTTTTTTAAATTATTTCAGGAAATTCATGAAATAATTTAAAAAAAATTGACGTGGGGCTTCGCACTATATTTGTGTCCAGCCAGGTACAGCAGGCAGGAACGGGCTGCCCCCAACCACCAGCTGCCTATTTGTACCTGGCCGGACACAACAATATAGGGAAGCCCTTTTTTTCTTAATTATTTCATGAAATAATTTAAAGAAAATTGACGTGGGGCTTCGCCCTGTTTTTGTGTCCAGCCAGGTACAACTAGGCAGCTGGGGGCTGGAATCCGCAGCGCAGGGAGGCCCAAGCTTTCTGGGCCACCCCCGCTGCAAATTGCAGTCCGCAGCCACCCCGGAAAATGGCGCGTTCATAGAAGCGCCATCTTCTGGCGCTGTACCCAACTCATCCAGGGCCCTGATGCGGTGGCTCACTGGGTAATAAAGGGGTTAGGGCCAGCTTGGCATTATCAGCTGGCCCTAAGCCCGAAATTCATGGGGTCACGCCAATATTAGACATGACCACCATGAATTTCTAGTAAAGTATTTAAAAAAAACACAACACCCAGAAAAAAGTCCTTTAATTGAAATAAACACACAATTCTTTATTGTTCTAAATTAAACCATACTTACCGTCACGCCCATTCCAGCTGAAGCCAACGATCTCCTGAAATAAAAGAAAAATAATAAAGCAACATCATCCTTACCTTTCCATGGTTCCCATGACAGCTTCAGCTCTGCTACATCGAGATGACAGGCTGGACCGCAGCAGAACGCTGCCATCCAGCCTGTCATCCCGCAGACACTGAGAAGCGCAGGCTTGCTTGCGCTCCACAGTGTCTCTCTGTGAGGGCATCCAGATGAGCCGAGTTAATGTCCAATGAACTCGGCTCACCTCATGCACGTCACTGACAGCGTGGGAAAATTCTCCTGCACTCAGCGCTTCAGCGTGGGAGAATTCTCACACTGAAGCGCTGAGTGCAGGAGAATTCTCCCACGCTGTCAGTGACGTGCAGGAGGTGAGCTGAGTTCATTGGACATGAGCTCACCTTATGCACGTCACTGACAGCGTGGGAAAATTCTCCTGCACTCAGCGCTTCAGCATGGGAGAATTCTCACGCTGAAGCGCTGAGTGCAGGAGAATTCTCCCACGCTGTCAGTGACGTGCAGGAGGTGAGCTGAGTTCATTGGACATGAGCTCACCTTATGCACGTCACTGACAGCGTGGGAGAATTCTCCTGCACTCACCGCTTCAGCGTGAGAATTTTCCCACGCTGTCAGTGACGTGCATGAGGTGAGCCGAGTTCATTGGACATGAACTCGGCTCATCTGGATGTCGTCACAGAGAGACGCTGAGCAGCGCAAGCAAGCCTGCGCTTCTCAGTGTCTGCGGGATGAGAGGCTGGATGGCAGCGTTCTGCTGCGGTCCAGCCTGTCATCTCGATGTAGCAGAGCTGAAGCTGTCGTGGGAACCATGGAAAGGTAAGGATGAGGTTGCTTTATTATTTTTCTTTTATTGCAGGAGATCGTTGGCTTCAGCTGGAATGGGCGTGACGGTAAGTATGGTTTAATTTAGAACAATAAAGGATTGTGTCTTTATTTCAATTAAAGGACTTTATTCTGGGTGTTTGTGTTTTTTTTAACTTTGACTATGGGGTTAGTAATGGGGGTGTCTTATAGACGCCTCTCCATTACTAACCTGGGCTTGATGTCAGCTGGCATTATAAGCTGACATCAACCCCAGCCCTATTACCCCCTGCCACCGCACCAGGGCAGCGTGGAAGAGCGAGGCTAAGTGCCAGAATTGGCGCATCCTATGAATGCGCCATTTCTGGGGCGGCTGACGGCTGGTGTTTCTAGCCTGGGAGGGGGCCAATATTCATGGCTCCCTTCCTGGGCTATTAATATCAGCCCCCAGCTGTCTGCCTAGCCTTTGCTAGCTATTAAATTAGGGGGGACCCCACGTCATTTTTTTTGGGGGGTCCCCCATTTTAATAGCTAGTAAAGGCTATGTATTCAGCTGGGGGCTGATATTAGTAGCCTGGGAAGCTCCGTGGGTATTACCCCCTTCCCAGGCTTCAAACATCTGCCCCAGCCGTCTGCTTAACCTCCGCTAGAGCCTAAAATTAAGGGGAACCCCACGCCAATTTTTTTAATAATAAATCCTTTATTTTAATACAAAATGACAAGTACAGTAACCAACACTATCACTGTACTTCATATATATGTGACTGACATGTTTCTATCTATCTAATCTATGTGTGAAGCTCTATTCTGTCTGTTATAAATTGTCGGGTACCGCTGCTGAATTGCCGGCCGGCTTTTTTAAAGAGAGGGTGCATGAAAACACAATTATTTTTTTTGATAAATCCTTTACGCTAAATGACAAGTACAGTAAGCAACACTGTCACTGTACTTCGTATATATGTGGCTGACATGTTTCTATCTATCTAATCTATGTGTGAAGCTCTATTCTGTCTGTTATAAATTGTCGGGTACCGCTGCTGAATTGCCGGCCGGCTTTTTTAAAGAGACGGTGCATGAAAACACTATTATTTTTTTTGATAAATCCTTTACGCTAAATGACAAGTACAGTAAGCAACACTGTCACTGTACTTCATATATATGTGGCTGACATGTTTATATCTATCTAATCTATGTGTGAAGCTCTATTCTTTCGGTTCTAAATTGTCGGGTACAGGTGTATGCCGCTGCTGAATTGCCGGCTTTTCATGTTTCACTGTTGGCACTGTTCCCATCGATTTGGGCAATCACTGTAATGCCACAACCACCATGGCTGTGGCATTACAGTGAGTGGCAGACAATCCCTGCATGATTGGTGCTCTAAATAGCGCCAGACATGCAGGACACGCTTTTGGTGCACGAACAGTTATCGAACATAACCTCGAACAGCCGAATTTTTTGCAAATCGTTCGGGTTCGTCGAACAACTCGAACACCGCCCAAAACAGCTCGAATTTGAGATTGGCGAACAGTTCTAGTCGAACACCGCTCATCTCTACTCTTCATCCTCTGTGACTGGGGGGACAGCAGTCACACCTGTTTTGGGGCGCAGACCTGCCACCTCTTTACCCGCAACAGCCAGCGTGATTGGCAGGTCATCATTTTCTTTTTAGGTGGGAACACCAGCTGGTGTTGAGCGCTGTCCGACATCGATAGCACCACCTTTGGATCAAGGCAACCTAACATGTCCGCCTGCATCTTCCTCACAGACCGGCAGTTTGCCGGGGACACCCTTATCAACCCCGTCTAAGCACAATAGCCAGGCCTCGGTCCCTCAGATGTGGACAAGTAAAAGACCATTTCCTCCTAGCCATGAGAAAGCTAAGAGGTTGAATTTCACCATCTGCAGGCTCTTGGCTACAGAAATGCTGCCTTTCCACCTGGTGGACACAGAGGATTTTCGAGACCTTATGTCCGTCGCAGTGCCCCAGTACCAGATGCCCAGTCGGCACTACTTCTCAAAGAAAGGTGTGCCTGCGCTCCACCAGCATGTCGCCCACAACATCACCGCTTCTTTGAGAAACTCTGTGTGTGACAGGGTGCATTTCACCACAGACACTTGGACGAGTAGGCATGGACAGGGGCGTTACATGTCGCTGACTGGGCACTGGGTAACTATGGTGACAGCAGGACAAGGGGCTGCTGTCCAAGTCTTGCCGTCCCCACGAGTTGTGCGTCAATCCTCTTTATGTCAAAGTTCCTCCACTGCTTCTGCCTCCTCAACCTCCTCTCTGTCTTCCACCTGCACCCAAAGCCTGTCTGGTCATGCCACAAGCTTTCTAACTGCGCAGAAGGGATCCTGCACACCTCCTTACTATGCTGGCAGTAGGGCTCAACGTCATCAGGCGGTTTTTACATTGAAATGTCTGGGAAATGTGAGTCACACAGCTGAGGAGTTGTGGTCAGCTCTGGAGAACCAATTTCATGAATGGTTGTCTCCACTGGACCTGAAACCAGGGAAGGCCGTGTGCGACAATGCTGCAAACCTGGGTGCGGCCCATCGCCGGGGCAATGTCACACACGTGCCTTGTATGGCTCACGTGTTGAACCTGGTTGTCCAGCAATTTTTAGCCCACTATCCCAGACTAGATGGCCTTCTGCAGAGGGCACGGTCGCTGTGTGCTCACTTCCGCCGTTCGCATCCCGCAGCTCAGCGACTTACATCTCTACAGAAGTCGTTGGGCCTGCCACTTCACCGGCTAAAATGCGATGTGCCTACCCGGTGGAATTCAACTCTGCACATGTTGCAGCGACTGTGGCAGCACCGACAAGCCCTGGTGCAATACGTTCTGACGTATAGCCTGGGCCAACGAGATTCAGAGGTGGGGCAAATCACGCTGGAGGAGTGGTCTCAGATCAGGGACCTATGCACCCTTCTGCACAGATTTGAAATGGCGACGAAGATGTTTAGTGCTGACGATGCCATTATCAGCATGATTATTCCGGTGATTTACAAGCTGGAGCACATGTTAAACAGAATTCGGAGTCAGGTGGTGGCACAAGAGGAGGTGGAGGAAGTAGAGGAGGAGGAGTTGTATGCGGAAGGGCTAACATCTGCAAGGTCCAGATGGTCGGCAGCACCAAGGCGGCAGGCATGTGAGGGTGGGAGAGATGGTTTTACCAGGGCGCATGGTAGCAGCCAAACTAGTGAGGAAGGTGCAGGAGCCCAGGACGAAGTGGAGGACGAACTGATGGAAGACTCATCAGATGAGGGAGACCTTGATCACATTTCTGTTGTGCGAGGTTGGGGGGAGAGGACAAAGGAAGGAAGCATGATTGTTACCTCGCCACCAACACAACAGGGACTTGGTGCTCCTGGATGCGCAACACACATGAGTGCCTTCTTGCTGCACTACCTGCAACATGACCCTCGAATTGTGAGAATTAGAAATAATCCTGACTACTGGGTTGCCACACTGTTAGATCCCCGGTACAAAAGTAAATTTGCAGAAATTATTCCTGCCATAGAAAGGGATGCATGCATGCAGGAGTATCAGCAGAGACTGTTGCAGAATCTTACATGTGCTTTTCCACAAAATACCAGTGGTGCACGTAGTGAATCTCACAGTTCCAACTTGCCAACCGTGGGACCGTCAAGTGTTCAGCACTCAAACCGTAACAGAACCACAGTATCTGCTGGTAACATCAATTTTGCGGAATCATTTCACCACTTTTTTAGCCCATCCTTTGCAAGGCCACAGGAGACAAGAAGTCTGACACATAGTCAACGCCTAGAGACGATGGTACAGGAGTATCTTCAAGAAACATTGAAGCCACGACTGTGTCACTGGACCCTTGCTCTTTTTGGGCTTCCAATCTGGATAAATGGCCGGAGCTAGCCACTTACGCCTTGGAGATCTTGTCATGCCCCGCAGCCAGCGTTCTGTCTGAACGTGTGTTCAGCGCTGCTGGTGGTGTGCTGACAGATAAGCGCACGCGGCTCTCCACTGATAATGTAGACAGACTCACGTTCATAAAGATGAACAAATCATGGATCCGAAACGACTTTTCTACCCCTGTGTCATCCTGGGGAGAGTAAAAGCTTGATGATTGGTTAAAATCACCCTACCAACCGTTTTAAGCTTTCAAATTACTAATCATGTTTATCTGTATCTTGGCTGGAAAATAATTTGGGCTTTGTAGCAGTGTGCAGCACTGATCCTATTAGGCCATCTATACTAAAGCTTCACCAGATTTAAAATTAAAAATAATTTTTAGCTGCATCTAGCCCGGAAAATAATTTTGGGGCTCCGAGATGCGCAAGACACATAAGTGCCTTCTTGCTGCACTACCTGCAGCATGACCCTCATATTGTCAGAATTCGAAGTAATCATGACTACTGGGTTGCCACACTCTTAGATCCCCCAAACTTTTCGATCAACCTTTTCATTTTAATAAAGACCAAAAAAATGGTCATTTTTGAAATTATAAGCATTAGCAGGTTGTTAGAAACTGAAATCAAACAGTTTTCAACTCAAAACTTTATTCTAGGTGATGTTACATTTTTACATAGGACCCCTTGTTCGAAAGGAGCTTCTGAACACTCTCGTCCATTGAATTTGTCAGGTTTTGGATGGTTTCTGCTTCAATTGTTTTGCATGAGGACAGAATACCCTCCCAGAGCTGTTGCTTAGATGTGAACTGCCTCCCGCCATCATAGACACTCCTTTTAATGATGCTCCAAAGGTTCTGAATGGGGTAGAGGTCAGGGGAGCATGGGGGTCACACCATAAGTTTGTCCCCTTTTATGCCCATATCAGCCAGAGATGCAGATGTTTTATGTGCAGCATGAGATGGTGCATTATCATGCAGAAAAATGATCTTGCTGTGAAATACACGGTTCTTCTTCTTGAACCATGGCAGGAAGTGCTGTTTGAGAAAATCTACATACATTATGGAGTTCATTTTTAGCGCCTTCAGGGATCCTAAAGGGGCCGACAATCTCTCTCCCCATGATTCCAGCCCAAAACATTACTCCACCTCCTCCTTGTTGGCGCTGTAGCCGTGTTTGCGTGGGGTGTCCATCAACCAGCCATCCTCCACTCCATCCATCTGGACCATCGAGCGCTGCACGGCACTCATCCGTGAACAAAACTGTTTTGAAATCAGTCTTCATGTAATGTTTGGCCCACTGGAGCCGTTTCTGCTTGTGTGAAGTGGATAGAGGAGGTCGACAGGATGGCGTATGCACAGCTGCAAACCTCTGAAGGACCCTGCATCTTGTTGTTCGGGGGACGTTGGAGGCACAAGCAGATTCAAAAACTTGTCTGCTGCTATGACAAGGCTTTTTTGCCGCTGCTCTTTCAACCTGACGTAATTGCCTGTAGGAAAGAGTCCTCAATTTGCCCTTATCAGCACGCACACGTGTGTACTGTGAATCAGCTACATACTTCTTGATTGCCAAGACACTTCATCCTGATCATCGCACAATGTTGATTGTAGTCATGCCTTGACCTAAACACTCCACAATTTGTTGCTTCTCAGCAGCCGACACATCCTTTTTCTTTCCCATTTTGGCAGAAAATGTAGGCTGCTTAATAATGTGAGAGAGCCTTCTTAAGTAGTCTTGCCTTTCATTGGACACACCTGCCAAACTAATTAGTACAGGTGTCTGCAATTGCTTACAGTGATATAAAGAGCCCTGACACACATCACCATCAATGAGTTTAACTGACAAACAAACAAATTCTTCCCTTATCACTCCTAAACACTTTTTTGCATAATAATTTGGAACGCAGTGTACATGTGCTTTTCCACAAAACACCAGCGGTTCACGTAGTGAATCTTACAGTTCTAACTTGCCAACCGTGGTCTGTATGGAGTTGTTCAATAAAGGGCCCAAAATTAAGATAACATAGATGGGAGAGGTCTCTATGAATAGGAATTCCTAAGTATTTGATACCCTGTGAGGGCCAGGCAAAGGGAAAGTTGGACTGGATGGAATCCTATATGGATTTGGGGAGGGAGACATCGAGGGCCTCAGACTTCGCTGCATTGATTTTAAAATTTGACCATGTAACAAAGTGATCTATTTCAGCCATAACAGCATGGATGGATATATGTGATTGAGTGATATATACTAGGACATCATCAGCAAATAGAGAGCACTTGTACTCGGTGCCTCCCACCTCAATCCACCTAATATTGGGGTTATGGTGAATTGATGAGAGCAGGTGCTCCGTCACTAGGATGTATAAGAGAGGGGACAGAGGACATCCCTGCCTTGTCCCATTGGTGATTGTGAAAGGTGATGAAAATGTTCTGACGCACCCCCTGGGCCTTGGGACACCCGGAGCCGGACCCTTTTTGGTGGATGCTGGTGGTTGTAGTCTTCGTGGCGGCGACCCGGTTCCGTGGCTCAGGGCGGTCAAACCAGTGGCGGAACTATTTATGTGGTTTTGATGTTTAAATGTACAACTACGCCACCCGTGGATTGCGGTCAGAGTGAACCGCCGCTACAGGGCAGACCGCTGAGGCTGGTGTTGTGGGTGCAGCAGAGCGTAGCATAACTCCCCACGGGAGGAGTATAGCCTCAGGGCAGTGTATGCGGAGGATGAGGGTGATGGTGCAGGGCAGCAGCAGTAACGACACGGAGTCAGTGATGCAGTTCAGGGCCTTTACTCACAGTTCTTATTATCCAGACCACGTCTGCAGGTAACGGCTGCCCACGTCGTACTGTGCTCACCAGGTGAGGGGCTCAGACAACTCCCAGATAACTTTGGAGCACTTCACAGGACCCCCTTTGTGTGTCCTTTGTATGGCCTTTCTTACCAACACTTCTGTCCGGATGCCTTGGGCCTCCTCTTGGTAAACTTGGCGCCAGTTTCCCTGACCCTATGTGGTGCCTTCCTAGCGGGTGTAGCGAGGGGCTGTGCCACATAAAATGTCAGAGCCTCCGGTTTCTAGCTGAGGGTCGTTTCCTGCCTCCACTAGTTCGGGGACCGGTCTCCCCCTTTGGCCTGACCCCTCCACGCAGGTGGATTCGGGCGTGCGGTGGCGACTCGCCCTTCCGCACCCCTGGGATCCCTTCATTCCTCGTTCCTGGAGCCTTCTCCGCTCCTCTTCCTTCCTTCTCCCTCTTCCAGGCCTGGGCCTCTGTTACTAGGCCCGCCTCCGGAGCAGAGCTCATGCAGAGCCCCTGCTCGCTGCCACTTCTGCTCAGACTTCTCTGCACTGAACTAAGATGGTGCCCACCTTTTATACTCCCTTCTCAATGCACCCAGGAACTGCTTCCTCCCTGCACCTGCACTACAGGGTTCCCCTTCCTCAGTGTTCCCTCCCCCCACTCCAGCCAGGGACAGGGACTGTCGTGCCCATCTCAGGGGCATATTGGTCGCCCTGCCCCACGGCAATGTGGTGTAATGCATGCAGGTGTCGGGTCCTGATCCACACTACATCCTTACCTGAGAGTGAGATATCACACCTCTGGGTGAGGTGCAATACCTCTGTAGCAACCGAGCCCTCAGGGTGCTACAGTTCCATTCATCTTCAGCCTAGGTGACGTATTGCGATACAGGGCCGTGATTTTGGCTATAAAAGGGTCCCCTAGACCCCTACCCCAAGCTTTTTAAGAGAATCATATATGGCGTGCCAGGAGACTCTATGGAATGCTTTCTCAGCATCCAACGAGAGTATCTAATTACAAATTTTTAACTGCATCTAGACCAGGAAATACTTTGTGCCTAGTAGCAGTGTCTGCTAGTCAGCGGATTATCCCGGCTGTTAAGCAAGCTACACCACCTGTAGTTTGGACACTTAATTTTTTCAAAGGAAATGCTTCGAGACCACGGGATACTCAGTGAAGAGCATCAGGAGGCACCCCAAGGCATAGGGGCTCGGACTGGCAGTAGGATGCCTTGCGGTGGACAGCCGAGCTCGATCCTTATAAAAGCTTTTTAACTGCAGCAGCTTTAGTGGACGCTACTGGAGCTGGAATTACGCGGCTGCTGGCATGAGACTTGCCCTCCAATAGATCCTTGTAAATGGATTTAAAGTGTATTTATTCAAATTAGAGAGACAATTTAAATTAAAAAGCTTAGAGCTGCCTCCACCACAGGGGGGCTCGCTCGACCCACCAGCGGACAGGCACCAGTATTGGGAGAGGGGGGCTGGCCATCAGGGTTCACCGCGGCTCTGGCACAAACCCGGCGACACGGAGGTGGCACGGGCAGGAGCGGACTGGCCGTGTCGGCTTCTCACTTTTTGGATTTTAGAAGGGCATGACATGCCTATATCTGTGTCTCCCCCTCCTTTTACTCCTCCACCTCTTTTATTTTCGCATGACTATATGTACTTGTCACTTTTCCATGTGTTAGTTATGTCTTCTGAGCAGTTTGTCAGCTTTTGGACACCTTTGAAGGTGTTTTCTATGTGTTTCTATGTGTTTTTGTTTGCCTGCCATTGGTTTTAACGGTGTTCGAAGGTGTTCGACGAACAGTTCGACGAACAGTTCGGCGAACACACGGGTGTTCGACGAACCGAACCGAACTCGAACACTACGGGGGTGGCTCAACACTACTTACAAGAGCCATGCAGTACAGCATATTACAAACATAAGTCCCATTATTGGGGAGTGGGTGTCCCATAGTATTTGCTTATGCGTTGCAAGCAAAAGCTGCCAAAATTTAGGACGGAGCAACTTGCAATGCCCCTTACAAGAGCCATGCAGTACAGCATATTACAAACATAAGTACCATTATTGGGGAGTGGGCGTCCCATATTATTTGCTTATGCCTTGCAAGCAAAAGCTGCCAAAAATTAGGACGGAGCAACTTGCAATGCCCCTTACAAGAGCCATGCAGTACAGCAGATTACAAACATAAGTCCCATTATTGGGGAATGGGTCTCCCATAGTATTTGCTTATGCCTTGCAAGCAAAATCTGCCAAAAATTACGACAGAGCAACTTGCAATGCCCCTTACAAGAGCCATGCAGTACAGCATATTACAAACATGAGTCCCATTATTGGGGAGTGGGTCTGCCATAGTATTTGCTAATGCTTTCCAAGCAAAAGCTTCCAAAAATTAGGACAGAGTAACTTGCAATGCCCCTTACAACAGCCATGCAGTACAGCATATTACAAACATAAGTCCCATTATTGGGGAGTGGGTGTCCCATAGTATTTGCTTATGCTTCCCAAGCAAAAGCTGCCAAAAATTAGGACGGAGCAACTTGCAATGCCCCTTACAAGAGCTATGCAGTACAGCATATTACAAACATAAGTCCCATTATTGGGGAGTGGGTGTCCCATAGTATTTGCTTATGCCTTGCAAGCAAAAGCTGCCAAAAATTAGGACGGAGCAACTTGCAATGCCCCTTACAGGAGCCATGCAGTACAGCATATTACAAACATCAGTTCCATTATTGGGGAGTGGGTCTCCCATAGTATGTGCTTATGCCTTGCAAGCAAAAGCTGCCAAAAATTAGGACGGAGCAACTTGCAATGCCCCATACAAGAGCCATGCAGTACAGCAGATTACAAACATAAGTCCCATTATTGGGGAATGGGTCTCCCATAGTATTTGCTTATGCCTTGCAAGCAAAAGCTGCCAAAAATTACGACAGAGCAACTTGCAATGCCCCTTACAAGAGCCATGCAGTACAGCATATTACAAACATGAGTCCCATTATTGGGGAGTGGGTCTCCCATAGAATTTGCTTATGCTTTCCAAGCAAAAGCTGCCAAAAATTAGGACGGAGTAACTTGCAATGCCCCTTACAAGAGCCATGCAGTACAGCATATTACAAACATAAGTCCCATTATTGGGGAGTGGGTGTCCCATAGTATATGCTTATGCTTCCCAAGCAAAAGCTGCCAAAAATTTGACGGAGCAACTTGCAATGCCCCTTACAAGAGCTATGCAGTACAGCATATTACAAACATAAGTCCCATTATTGGGGAGTGGGTGTCCCATAGTATTTGCTTATGCCTTGCAAGCAAAAGCTGCCAAAAATTGGACGGAGCAACTTGTAATGCCCGTTACAATAGCCATGCAGTACAGCATATTACAAACATAAGTCCCATTATTGGGGAGTGGGTGTCCCATAGTATTTGCTTAAGCTTTCCAAGCAAAAGCTGCCAAAAATTAGGATGGAGCAACTTGCAATGCCTCTTACAAGAGCCATGCAGTACAGCATATTACAAACATAAGTCCCATTATTGGGGAGTGGGTCTCCCATAGTATTTGCTTTTGCATTGCAGGCAAAAGCTGCGAAAAATTAGGACAGAGCAACATGCAATGCCCCTTACAAGAGCCATGCAGTACAGCATATTACAAACATAAGTCCCATTATTGGGGAGCTGGTGTCCCATAGTATTTGCTTATGCTTTCCAAGCAAAAGCTGCCAAAAATTAGGACGGAGCAACTTACAAGAGCCATGCAGTACAGCATATTACAAACATAAGTCCCATTATTGGGGAGTGGGTGTCCCATAGTATATGCTTATGCTTCCCAAGCAAAAGCTGCCAAAAATTTGACGGAGCAACTTGCAATGCCCCTTACAAGAGCTATGCAGTACAGCATATTACAAACATAAGTCCCATTATTGGGGAGTGGTGTCCCATAGTATTTGCTTATGCCTTGCAAGCAAAAGCTGCCAAAAATTGGACGGAGCAACTTGCAATGCCCCTTACAATAGCCATGCAGTACAGCATATTACAAACATAAGTCCCATTATTGGGGAGTGGGTGTCCCATAGCATTTGCTGAAGCTTTCCAAGCAAAAGCTGCCAAAAATTAGGACAGAGCAACATGCAATGCCCCTTACAAGAGCTATGCAGTACAGCATATTACAAACATAAGTCCCATTATTGGGGAGTGGGTGTCCCATAGTATTTGCTTACGCTTTCCAAGCAAAAGCTGCCAAAAATTAGGACGGAGCAACTTACAAGAGCCATGCAGTACAGCATATTACAAACATAAGTCCCATTATTGGGGAGTGGGTGTCCCATAGTATTTGCTTATGCCTTGCAAGCAAAAGCTGCCAAAAATTAGGACGGAGCAACTTGCAATGCCCCTTACAAGAGCCATGCAGTACAGCATATTACAAACATAAGTACCATTATTGGGGAGTGGGTGTCCCATAGTATTTGCTTATGCCTTGCAAGCAAAAGCTGCCAAAAATTAGGACGGAGCAACTTGCAATGCCCCTTACAAGAGCCATGCAGTACAGCAGATTGCAAACATAAGTCCCATTATTGGGGAATGGGTCTCCCATAGTATTTGCTTATGCCTTGCAAGCAAAAGCTGCCAAAAATTATGACAGAGCAACTTGCAATGCCCCTTACAAGAGCCATGCAGTACAGCATATTACAAACATGAGTCCCATTATTGGGGAGTGGGTCTCCCATAGTATTTGCTTATGCTTTCCAAGCAAAAGCTGCCAAAAATTAGGACGGAGTAACTTGCAATGCCCCTTACAAGAGCCATGCAGTACAGCATATTACAAACATAAGTCCCATTATTGGGGAGTGGGTGTCCCATAGTATTAGCTTATGCTTCCCAAGCAAAAGCTGCCAAAAATTAGGACGGAGCAACTTGCAATGCCCCTTGCAAGAGCTATGCAGTACAGCATATTACAAACATAAGTCCCATTAATGGGGAGTGGGTGTCCCATAGTATTTGCTTATGCCGTGCAAGCAAAAGCTGCCAAAAATTAGGACGGAGCAACTTACAAGAGCCATGCAGTACAGCATATTACAAACATAAGTCCCATTATTGGGGAGTGGGTGTCCCATAGTATTTGCTTATGCCTTGCAAGCAAAAGCTGCCAAAAATTAGGACGGAGCAACTTGCAATGCCCCTTACAAGAGCCATGCAGTACAGCATATTACAAACGTAAGTACCATTATTGGGGAGTGGGTGTCCCATAGTATTTGCTTATGCCTTGCAAGCAAAAGCTGCCAAAAATTAGGACGGAGCAACTTGCAATGCCCCTTACAAGAGCCATGCAGTACAGCAGATTACAAACATAAGTCCCATTATTGGGGAATGGGTCTCCCATAGTATTTGCTTATGCCTTGCAAGCAAAAGCTGCCAAAAATTACGACAGAGCAACTTGCAATGCCCCTTACAAGAGCCATGCAGTACAGCATATTACAAACATGAGTCCCATTATTGGGGAGTGGGTCTCCCATAGTATTTGCTTATGCTTTGAAAGCTAAAGCTGCCATAAATTAGGACGGAGTAACTTGCAATGCCCCTTACAAGAGCCATGCAGTACAGCATATTACAAACATAAGTCCCATTATTGGGGAGTGGGTGTCCCATAGTATTTGCTTATGCTTCCCAAGCAAAAGCTGCCAAAAATTAGGATGGAGCAACTTGCAATGCCCCTTGCAAGAGCTATGCAGTACAGCATATTAAAAACATAAGTCCCATTATTGGGGAGTGGGTGTCCCATAGTATTTGCTTATGCCTTGCAAGCAAAAGCTGCCAAAAATTAGGACGGAGCAACTTGCAATGCCCCTTACAAGAGCCATGCAGTACAGCATATTACAAACATGAGTCCCATTATTGGGGAGTGGGTCTCCCATAGTATTTGCTTATGCTTTCCAAGCAAAAGCTGCCAAAAATTAAGACGGAGTAGCTTGCAATGCCCTTTACAAGAGCCATGCAGTACAGCATATTACAAACATAAGTCCCATTATTGGGGAGTGGGTGTCCCATAGTATATGCTTATGCTTCCCAAGCAAAAGCTGCCAAAAATTAGGACGGAGCAACTTGCAATGCCCCTTACAAGAGCTATGCAGTACAGCATATTACAAACATAAGTCCCATTATTGGGGAGTGTTTGTCCCATAGTATTTGCTTATGCCTTGCAAGCAAAAGCTGCCAAAAATTAGGACGGAGCAACTTGCAATGCCCCTTACAAGAGCCATGCAGTACAGCATATTACAAACATAAGTCCCATTATTGGGGAGTGGGTGTCCCATAGTATTTGCTTATGCCTTGCAAGCAAAAGCTGCCAAAAATTAGGACGGAGCAACTTGCAATGCCCCTTACAAGAGCCATGCAGTACAGCATATTACAAACATAAGTACCATTATTGGGGAGTGGGTGTCCCATAGTATTTGCTTATGCCTTGCAAGCAAAAGCTGCCAAAAATTAGGACGGAGCAACTTGCAATGCCCCTTACAAGAGCCATGCAGTACAGCAGATTGCAAACATAAGTCCCATTATTGGGGAATGGGTCTCCCATAGTATTTGCTTATGCCTTGCAAGCAAAAGCTGCCAAAAATTATGACAGAGCAACTTGCAATGCCCCTTACAAGAGCCATGCAGTACAGCATATTACAAACATGAGTCCCATTATTGGGGAGTGGGTGTCCCATAGTATTTGCTGATGCCTTGCAAGCAAAAGCTGCCAAAAATTAGGACGGAGCAACTTACAAGAGCCATGCAGTACAGCATATTACAAACATAAGTCCCATTATTGGGGAGTGGGTGTCCCATAGTATTTGCTTATGCCTTGCAAGCAAAAGCTGCCAAAAATTAGGACGGAGCAACTTGCAATGCCCCTTACAAGAGCCATGCAGTACAGCATATTACAAACATAAGTACCATTATTGGGGAGTGGGTGTCCCATAGTATTTGCTTATGCCTTGCAAGCAAAAGCTGCCAAAAATTAGGACGGAGCAACTTGCAATGCCCCTTACAAGAGCCATGCAGTACAGCAGATTGCAAACATAAGTCCCATTATTGGGGAATGGGTCTCCCATAGTATTTGCTTATGCCTTGCAAGCAAAAGCTGCCAAAAATTATGACAGAGGAACTTGCAATGCCCCTTACAAGAGCCATGCAGTACAGCATATTACAAACATGAGTCCCATTATTGGGGAGTGGGTGTCCCATAGTATTTGCTTATGTTTCCCAAGCAAAAGCTGCCAAAAATTAGGACGGAACAACTTGCAATGCCCCTTACAAGAGCTATGCAGTACAGCATATTACAAACATAAGTCCCATTATTGGGGAGTGGGTGTCCCATAGTATTTGCTTATGCCTTGCAAGCAAAAGCTGCCAAAAATTGGACGGAGCAACTTGCAATGCCCCTTACAATAGCCATGCAGTACAGCATATTACAAACATAAGTCCCATTATTGGGGAGTGGGTGTCCCATAGTATTTGTTTATGCTTTCTAAGCAAAAGCTGCCAAAAATTAGGACGGAGCAACTTGCAATGCCCCTTACAAGAGCCATGCAGTACAGCATATTACAAACATAAGTCCCATTATTGGGGAGTGGGTCTCCCATAGTATTTGCTTATGCCTTGCAAGCAAAAGCTGCCAAAAATTATGACAGAGCAACTTGCAATGCCCCTTACAAGAGCCATGCAGTACAGCATATTACAAACATTAGTCCCATTATTGGGGAGTGGGTCTCCCATAGTATTTGCTTATGCTTTCCAAGCAAAAGCTGCCAAAAATTAGGACGGAGTAACTTGCAATGCCCCTTACAAGAGCCGTGCAGTACAGCATATTACAAACATAAGTCCCATTATTGGGGAGTGGGTGTCCCATAGTATTTGCTTATGTTTCCCAAGCAAAAGCTGCCAAAAATTAGGACGGAACAACTTGCAATGCCCCTTACAAGAGCTATGCAGTACAGCATATTACAAACATAAGTCCCATTATTGGGGAGTGGGTGTCCCATAGTATTTGCTTATGCCTTGCAAGCAAAAGCTGCCAAAAATTGGACGGAGCAACTTGCAATGCCCCTTACAATAGCCATGCAGTACAGCATATTACAAACATAAGTCCCATTATTGGGGAGTGGGTGTCCCATAGTATTTGTTTATGCTTTCCAAGCAAAAGCAGCCAAAAATTAGGACGGAACAACTTGCAATGCCTCTTACAAGAGCCATGCAGTACAGCATATTACAAACATAAGTCACATTATTGGGGAGTGGGTCTCCCATAGTATTTGCTTTTGCCTTGCAAGCAAAAGCTGTCAAAAATTAGGACGGAGCAACATGCAATGCCCCTTACAAGAGCCATGCAGTACAGCATATTACAAACATAAGTCCCATTATTGGGGAGTGGGTCTCCCATAGTATTTGCTTATGCTTTCCAAGCAAAAGCTGCCAAAAATTAGAACAGAGCAACTTGCAATGCCCCTTACGAGAGCCATGCAGTACAGCATATTACAAACATAAGTCCCATTATTGGGGAGTGGGTGTCCCATAGTATTTGCTTATGCCTGGCAAGCAAAAGCTGCCAAAAATTAGGATGGAGCAACTTGCAATGCCCCTTACAAGAGCCATGCAGTACAGCATATTGCAAACATAAGTCCCATTATTGGGGAGTGGGTGTCCCATAGTATTTGCTTATGCCTTGCAAGCAAAAGCTGCCAAAAATTGGGACGGAGCAACTTGCAATGCCCCTTACAAGAGCCATGCAGTACAGCATATTACAAACATAAGTCCCAATATTGGGGATTGGGTCTCCCATAGTATTTGCTTATGTCTTGCAAGCAAAAGCTGCCAAAAATTACGACAGAGCAACTTGCAATGCCCCTTACAAGAGCCATGCAGTACAGCATATTACAAACATGAGTCCCATTATTGGGGAGTGGGTGTCCCATAGTATTTTCTTATGCCTTGCAAGCAAAAGCTGCCAAAAATTGGACGTAGCAACTTGCAATGCCCCTTACAATAGTCATGCAGTACAGCATTTTACAAACATAAGTCCCATTATTGGGGAGTGGGTGTCCCATAGTATTTGCTTATGCTTTCCAAGCAAAAGCTGCCAAAAATTAGGACGGAGCAACTTGCAATGCCTCTTACAAGAGCCATGCAGTACAGCATATTACAAACATAAGTCCCATTATTGGGGAGTGGGTCTTCCAGAGTATTTGCTTTTGCCTTGCAAGCAAAAGCTGCCAAAAATTAGGACGGAGCAACATGCAATGCCCCTTACAAGAGCCATGCAGTACAGCATATTACAAACATAAGTTCCATTATTGGGGAGTGGGTGTCCCATAGTATTTGCTTATGCTTTCCAAGCAAAAGCTGCCAAAAATTAGGACGGAGCAACTTGCAATGCCCCTTACAAGAGCCATGCAGTACAGCATATTACAAACATATGTCCCATTATTGGGGAGTGGGTGTCCCATAGTATTTGCTTATGCCTTGCAAGCAAAAGCTGCCAAAAATTAGGACGGAGCAACTTGCAATGCCCCTTACAAGAGCCATGCAGTACAGCATATTACAAACTTAAGTCCCATTATTGGGGAGTGGGTCTCCCATAGTATTTGCTTATGCCTTGCAAGCAAAAGCTGCCAAAAATTAGGACGGAGCAACTTGCAATGCCCCTTACAAGAGCCATGCACTACAGCAGATTACAAACATAAGTCCCATTATTGGGGAATGGGTCTCCCATAGTATTTGCTTATGACTTGCAAGCAAAAGCTGCCAAAAATTACGACAGAGCAACTTGCAATGCCCCTTACAAGAGCCATGCAGTACAGCATATTACAAACATGAGTCCCATTATTGGGGAGTGGGTGTCCCATAGTATTTGCTTATGCCTTGCAAGCAAAAGCTGCCAAAAATTGGACGGAGCAACTTGCAATTCCCCTTACAATAGCCATGCAGTACGGCATATTACAAACATAAGTCCCATTATTGGGGAGTGGGTGTCCCATAGTATTTGCTTATGCTTTCCAAGCAAAAGCTGCCAAAAATTATAACGGAGCAACTTGCAATGCCCCTTACAAGAGCCATGCAGTACAGCATATTACAAACATAAGTACCATTATTGGGGAGTGGGTGTCCCATAGTATTTGCTTATGCCTTGCAATCAAAAGCTGCCAAAAATTATAACGGAGCAACTTGCAATGCCCCTTACAAGAGCCATGCAGTACAGCAGATTACAAACATAAGTCACATTATTGGGGAATGGGTCTCCCATAGTATTTGCTTATGCCTTGCAAGCAAAAGCTGTAAAAAATTATGACAGAGCAACTTGCAATGCCCCTTACAAGAGCCATGCAGTACAGCATATTACAAACATGAGTCCCATTATTGGGGAGTGGGTCTCCCATAGTATTTGCTTATGCTTTCCAAGCAAAAGCTGCCAAAAATTAGGACGGAGTAACTTGCAATGCCCCTTACAAGAGCCATGCAGTACAGCATATTACAAACATGAGTCCCATTATTGGGGAGTGGGTGTCCCATAGTATTTGCTTATGCCTTGCAAGTAAAAGCTGCCAAAAATTGGACGGAGCAACTTGCAATGCCCCTTACAATAGCCATGCAGTACAGCATATTACAAACATAAGTCCCATTATTGGGGAGTGGGTGTCCCATAGTATTTGCTTTTGCCTTGCAAGCAATAGCTGCCAAAAATTAGGACGGAGCAACATGCAATGCCCCTTACAAGAGCCATGCAGTACAGCATATTACAAACATAAGTCTCATTATTGGGGAGTGGGTGTCCCATAGTATTTGCTTATGCTTTCCAAGCAAAAGCTGCCAAAAATTAGGACGGAGCAACTTGCAATGCCCCTTACAAGAGCCATGCAGTACAGCATATTACAAACATAAGTCCCATTATTGGGGAGTGGGTGTCCCATAGTATTTGCTTATGCTTCCCAAGCAAAAGCTGCCAAAAATTAGGACGGAGCAACTTGCAATGCCTCTTACAAGAGATATGCAGTACAGCATATTACAAACATAAGTCCCATTATTAGGGAGTGGGTGTCCCATAGCATTTGCTTATGCCTTGCAAGCAAAAGCTGCCAAAAATTAGGACGGAGCAACTTGCAATGCCCCTTACAAGAGCCATGCAGTACAGCATATTACAAACATAAGTCTCTTTATTGGGGAGTGGCTCTCCCATAGTATTTGCTTATGCCTTGCAAGCATAAGCTGCCAAAAATTAGGACGGAGCAACTTGCAATGCCCCTTACAAGAGCCATGCAGTACAGCAGATTACAAACATGAGTCCCATTATTGGGGAATGGGTCTACCATAGCATTTGCTTATGCTTTCCAAGCAAAAGCTGCCAAAAATTAGGACGGAGTAACTTGCAATGCCCCTTACAAGAGCCATGCAGTACAGCATATTACAAACATGAATCCCATTATTGGGGAGTGGGTGTCCCATAGTATTTGCTTATGCCTTGCAAGTAAAAGCTGCCAAAAATTGGACGGAGCAACTTGCAATGCCCCTTACAATAGCCATGCAGTACAGCATATTACAAACATAAGTCCCATTATTGGGGAGTGGGTGTCCCATAGTATTTGCTTTTGCCTTGCAAGCAATAGCTGCCAAAAATTAGGACGGAGCAACATGCAATGCCCCTTACAAGAGCCATGCAGTACAGCATATTACAAACATAAGTCTCATTATTGGGGAGTGGGTGTCCCATAGTATTTGCTTATGCTTTCCAAGCAAAAGCTGCCAAAAATTAGGACGGAGCAACTTGCAATGCCCCTTACAAGAGCCATGCAGTACAGCATATTACAAACATAAGTCCCATTATTGGGGAGTGGGTGTCCCATAGTATTTGCTTATGCTTCCCAAGCAACAGCTGCCAAAAATTAGGACGGAGCAACTTGCAATGCCTCTTACAAGAGATATGCAGTACAGCATATTACAAACATAAGTCCCTTTATTAGGGAGTGGGTGTCCCATAGCATTTGCTTATGCCTTGCAAGCAAAAGCTGCCAAAAATTAGGACGGAGCAACTTGCAATGCCCCTTACAAGAGCCATGCAGTACAGCATATTACAAACATAAGTCCCATTATTGGGGAGTGGCTCTCCCATAGTATTTGCTTATGCCTTGCAAGCAAAAGCTGCCAAAAATTAGGACGGAGCAACTTGCAATGCCCCTTACAAGAGCCATGCAGTACAGCAGATTACAATCATAAGTCCCATTATTGGGGAATGGGTCTCCCGTAGGATTTGCTTATGCCTTGCAAGCAAAAGCTGCCAAAAATTACGACACAGCAACTTGCAATGCCCCTTACAAGAGCCATGCAGTACAGCATATTACAAACATGAGTCCCATTATTGGGGAGTGGGTGTCCCATAGTATTTGCTTATGCCTTGCAAGCAAAAGCTGCCAAAAATTGGATGAAGCAACTTGCAATTCCCCTTACAATAGCCATGCAGTACAGCAGATTACAAACATAAGTCCCATTATTGGGGAATGGGTCTCCCATAGTATTTGCTTATGCCTTGCAAGCAAAAGCTGCCAAAAATTACGACAGAGCAAATTGCAATGCCCCTTACAAGAGCCATGCAGTACAGCATATTACAAACATAAGTCCCATTATTGGGGAGTGGGTGTCCCATAGTATTTGCTTATGCTTCCCAAGCAAAAGCTGCCAAAAATTAGGACGGAGCAGCTTGCAATGCCCCTTACAAGAGCTATGCAGTACAGCATATTACAAACATAAGTCCCATTATTGGGGAGTGGGTGTCCCATAGTATTTGCTTATGCCTTGCAAGCAAAAAGCTGCCAAAAATTAGGACGGAGCAACTTGCAATGCCCCTTACAATAGCCATGCAGTACAGGATATTACAAACATAAGTCCCATTATTGGGGAGTGGGTGTCCCATAGTATTTGCTTATGCCTTGCAAGTAAAAGCTGCCAAAAATTGGACGGAGCAACTTGCAATGCCCCTTACAATAGCCATGCAGTACAGCATATTACAAACATAAGTCCCATTATTGGGGAGTGGGTGTCCCATAGTATTTGCTTTTGCCTTGCAAGCAATAGCTGCCAAAAATTAGGACGGAGCAACATGCAATGCCCCTTACAAGAGCCATGCAGTACAGCATATTACAAACATAAGTCTCATTATTGGGGAGTGGGTGTCCCATAGTATTTGCTTATGCTTTCCAAGCAAAAGCTGCCAAAAATTAGGACGGAGCAACTTGCAATGCCCCTTACAAGAGCCATGCAGTACAGCATATTACAAACATAAGTCCCATTATTGGGGAGTGGGTGTCCCATAGTATTTGCTTATGCTTCCCAAGCAAAAGCTGCCAAAAATTAGGACGGAGCAACTTGCAATGCCTCTTACAAGAGATATGCAGTACAGCATATTACAAACATAAGTCCCATTATTAGGGAGTGGGTGTCCCATAGCATTTGCTTATGCCTTGCAAGCAAAAGCTGCCAAAAATTAGGACGGAGCAACTTGCAATGCCCCTTACAAGAGCCATGCAGTACAGCATATTACAAACATAAGTCCCATTATTGGGGAGTGGCTCTCCCATAGTATTTGCTTATGCCTTGCAAGCATAAGCTGCCAAAAATTAGGACGGAGCAACTTGCAATGCCCCTTACAAGAGCCATGCAGTACAGCAGATTACAAACATGAGTCCCATTATTGGGGAATGGGTCTACCATAGCATTTGCTTATGCTTTCCAAGCAAAAGCTGCCAAAAATTAGGACGGAGTAACTTGCAATGCCCCTTACAAGAGCCATGCAGTACAGCATATTACAAACATGAATCCCATTATTGGGGAGTGGGTGTCCCATAGTATTTGCTTATGCCTTGCAAGTAAAAGCTGCCAAAAATTGGACGGAGCAACTTGCAATGCCCCTTACAATAGCCATGCAGTACAGCATATTACAAACATAAGTCCCATTATTGGGGAGTGGGTGTCCCATAGTATTTGCTTTTGCCTTGCAAGCAATAGCTGCCAAAAATTAGGACGGAGCAACATGCAATGCCCCTTACAAGAGCCATGCAGTACAGCATATTACAAACATAAGTCCCATTATTGGGGAGTGGCTCTCCCATAGTATTTGCTTATGCCTTGCAAGCAAAAGCTGCCAAAAATTAGGACGGAGCAACTTGCAATGCCCCTTACAAGAGCCATGCAGTACAGCAGATTACAATCATAAGTCCCATTATTGGGGAATGGGTCTCCCGTAGTATTTGCTTATGCCTTGCAAGCAAAAGCTGCCAAAAATTACGACACAGCAACTTGCAATGCCCCTTACAAGAGCCATGCAGTACAGCATATTACAAACATGAGTCCCATTATTGGGGAGTGGGTGTCCCATAGTATTTGCTTATGCCTTGCAAGCAAAAGCTGCCAAAAATTGGACGAAGCAACTTGCAATTCCCCTTACAATAGCCATGCAGTACAGCAGATTACAAACATAAGTCCCATTATTGGGGAATGGGTCTCCCATAGTATTTGCTTATGCCTTGCAAGCAAAAGCTGCCAAAAATTACGACAGAGCAAATTGCAATGCCCCTTACAAGAGCCATGCAGTACAGCATATTACAAACATAAGTCCCATTATTGGGGAGTGGGTGTCCCATAGTATTTGCTTATGCTTCCCAAGCAAAAGCTGCCAAAAATTAGGACGGAGCAGCTTGCAATGCCCCTTACAAGAGCTATGCAGTACAGCATATTACAAACATAAGTCCCATTATTGGGGAGTGGGTGTCCCATAGTATTTGCTTATGCCTTGCAAGCAAAAAGCTGCCAAAAATTAGGACGGAGCAACTTGCAATGCCCCTTACAATAGCCATGCAGTACAGGATATTACAAACATAAGTCCCATTATTGGGGAGTGGGTGTCCCATAGTATTTGCTTATGCCTTGCAAGCAAAAGCTGCCAAAAATTAGGACGGAGCAACTTGCAATGCCCCTTACAAGAGCCATGCAGTACAGCATATTACAAACATAACTCCCATTATTGGGGAGTGGGTCTCCCATAGTATTTGCTTATGCCTTGCAAGCAAAAGCTGCCAAAAATTAGGACGTAGCAACTTGCAATGCCCCTTACAAGAGCCATGCAGTACAGCAGATTACAAACATAAGTCCCATTATTGGGGAATGGGTCTCCCATAGTATTTGCTTATGCCTTGCAAGCAAAAGCTGCCAAAAATTGGACGGAGCAACTTGCAATGCCCCTTACAATAGCCATGCAGTACAGCATATTACAAACATAGGTCCCATTATTGGGGAGTGGGTGTCCCATAGTATTTGCTTATGCTTTCCAAGCAAAAGCTGCCAAAAATTAGGACGGAGCAACTTGCAATGCCTCTTACAAGAGCCATGCAGTACACCATATTACAAACATAAGTCCCATTATTGGGGAGTGGGTCTCCCATAGTATTTGCTTTTGCCTTGCAAGCAAAAGCTGCCAAAAATTAGGAAGGAGCAACATGCAATGCTCCTTACAAGAGCCATGCAGTACAGCATATTACAAACATAAGTCCCATTATTGGGGAGTGGGTGTCCCATAGTATTTGCTTATACTTTCCAAGCAAAAGCTGCCAAAAATTAGGACGGAGCAACTTACAAGAGCCATGCAGTACAGCATTTTACAAACATAAGTCCCATTATTGGGGAGTGGGTGTCCCATAGTATTTGCTTATGCCTTGCAAGCAAAAGCTGCCAAAAATTAGGACGGAGCAACTTGCAATGCCCCTTACAAGAGCCATGCAGTACAGCATATTACAAACATAAGTACCATTATTGGGGAGTGGGTGTCCCATAGTATTTGCTTATGCCTTGCAAGCAAAAGCTGCCAAAAATTAGGACGGAGCAACTTGCAATGCCCCTTACAAGAGCCATGCAGTACAGCAGATTACAAACATAAGTCCCATTAATGGGGAATGGGTCTCCCATAGTATTTGCTTATGCCTTGCAAGCAAAAGCTGCCAAAAATTACGACAGAGCAACTTGCAATGCCCCTTACAAGAGCCATGTAGTACAGAGTACAGCATATTACAAACATGAGTCCCATTATTGGGGAGTGGGTCTCCCATAGTATTTGCTTATGCTTTCCAAGCAAAAGCTGCCAAAAATTAGGACGGAGTAACTTGCAATACCCCTTACAAGAGCCATGCAGTACAGCATATTACAAACATAAGTCCCATTATTGGGGAGTGGGTGTCCCATAGTATTTGCGTATGCTTCCCAAGCAAAAGCTGCCAAAAATTAGGACGGAGCAACTTGCAATGCCCCTTGCAAGAGCTATGCAGTACAGCATATTACAAACATAAGTCCCATTATTGGGGAGTGGGTGTCCCATAGTATTTGCTTATGCCTTGCAAGCAAAAGCTGCCAAAAATTAGGACGGAGCAACTTGCAATGCCCCTTACAAGAGCCATGCAGTACAGCATATTACAAACATAAGTCCCATTATTGGGGAGTGGGTCTCCCATAGTATTTGCTTATGCCTTGCAAGCAAAAGCTGCCAAAAATTAGGACGGAGCAACTTGCAATGCCCCTTACAAGAGACTTGCAGTACAGCAGATTACAAACATAAGTCCCATTATTGGGGAATGCTTCTCCCATAGTATTTGCTTATGCCTTGCAAGCAAAAGCTGCCAAAAATTACGACAGAGCAACTTGCAATGCCCCTTACAAGAGCCATGCAGTACAGCATATTACAAACATGAGTCCCATTATTGGGGAGTGGGTGTCCCATAGTATTTGCTTATGCTTTCCAAGCAAAAGCTGCCAAAAATTAGGACGGAGTAACTTGCAATGCCCCTTACAAGAGCCATGCAGTACAGCATATTACAAACATAAGTCCCATTATTGGGGAGTGTATCTCCCATAGTATTTGCTTATGCCTTGCAAGCAAAAGCTGCCAAAAATTAGGACGGAGCAACTTGCAATGCCCCTTACAAGAGCCATGCAGTACAGCATATTACAAACATAAGTCCCATTATTGGGGAGTGGGTGTCCCATAGTATTTGCTTATGCCTTCCAAGCAAAAGCTGCCAATAATTGGACAGAGCAACTTGCAATGCCCCTTACAAGAGCCATACAGTACAGCATATTACAAATATAAGTCCCATTATTGGGGAGTGGGTCTCCCATAGTATTTGCTTATGCTTTCCAAGCAAAAGCTGCCAAAAATTAGGACGGAGCAACTTGCAATGCCTCTTACAAGAGCCATGCAGTACAGCATATTACAAACATAAGTCCCATTATTGGGGAGTGGGTGTCCCATAGTATTTGCTTATGCCTTGCAAGCAAAAGCTGCCAAAAATTAGGACGGAGCAGCTTGCAATGCCCCTTACAAGAGCCATGCAGTACAGCATATTACAAACATAAGTCCCAATATTGGGGAGTGGGTCTCCCATAGTATTTGCTTATGCCTTGCAAGCAAAAGCTGCAAAAATTACGACAGAGCAACTTGCAATGCCCCTTACAAGAGCCATGCAGTACAGCATATTACAAACATGAGTCCCATTATTGGGGAGTGGGTGTCCCATAGTATTTGCTTATGCCTTGCAAGCAAAAGCTGCCAAAAATTAGAACGGAGCAACATGCAATGCCCCTTACAAGAGCCATGCAGTACAGCATATTACAAACATAAGTCCCATTATTGGGGAGTGGGTCTCCCATAGTATTTGCTTATGCTTTCCAAGCAAAAGCTGCCAAAAATTAGGACGGAGCAACTTGCAATGCCCCTTGCAAGAGCTATGCAGTACAGCATATTACAAACATAAGTCCCATTATTGGGGAGTGGGTGTCCCATAGTATTTGCTTATGCCTTGCAAGCAAAAGCTGGAAAAAATTAGGACGGAGCAACTTGCAATGCCCCTTACAAGAGCCATGCAGTACAGCATATTACAAACATAAGTCCCATTATTGGGGAGTGGGTCTCCCATAGTATTTGCTTATGCCTTGCAAGCAAAAGCTGCCAAAAATTAGGACGGAGCAACTTGCAATGCCCCTTACAAGAGCCTTGCAGTACAGCAGATTACAAACATAAGTCCCATTATTGGGGAATGCTTCTCTCATAGTATTTGCTTATGCCTTGCAAGCAAAAGCTGCCAAAAATTACGACAGAGCAACTTGCAATGCCCCTTACAAGAGCCATGCAGTACAGGATATTACAAACATGAGTCCCATTATTGGGGAGTGGGTGTCCCATAGTATTTGCTTATGCTTTCCAAGCAAAAGCTGCCAAAAATTAGGAAGGAGTAACTTGCAATGCCCCTTACAAGAGCCATGCAGTACAGCATATTACAAACATAAGTCCCATTATTGGGGAGTGTATCTCCCATAGTATTTGCTTATGCCTTGCAAGCAAAAGCTGCCAAAAATTAGGACGGAGCAACTTGCAATGCCCCTTACAAGAGCCATGCAGTACAGCATATTACAAACATAAGTCCCATTATTGGGGAGTGGGTGTCCCATAGTATTTGCTTATGCCTTGCAAGCAAAAGCTGCCAATAATTGGACAGAGCAACTTGCAATGCCCCTTACAAGAGCCATGCAGTACAGCATATTACAAATATAAGTCCCATTATTGGGGAGTGGGTCTCCCATAGTATTTGCTTATGCTTTCCAAGCAAAAGCTGCCAAAAATTAGGACGGAGCAACTTGCAATGCCCTTTACAAGAGCCATGCAGTACAGCATATTACAAACATAAGTCCCATTATTGGGGAGTGGGTGTCCCATAGTATTTGCTTATGCCTTGCCAGCAAAAGCTGCCAAAAATTAGGATGGATCAACTTGCAATGCCCCTTACAAGAGCCATGCAGTACAGCATATTACAAACATAAGTCCCATTATTGGGGAGTGGGTGTCCCATAGTATTTGCTTATGCCTTGCAAGCAAAAGCTGCCAAAAATTAGGACGGAGCAACTTGCAATGCCCCTTACAAGAGCCATGCAGTACAGCATATTACAAACATAAGTCCCATTATTGGGGAGTGGGTGTCCCATAGTATTTGCTTATGCCTTGCAAGCAAAAGCTGCCAATAATTGGACAGAGCAACTTGCAATGCCCCTTACAAGAGCCATGCAGTACAGCATATTACAAACATGAGTCCCATTATTGGGGAGTGGGTCTCCCATAGAATTTGTTTATGCTTTCCAAGCAAAAGCTGCCAAAAATTAGGACGGAGTAACTTGCAATGCCCCTTACAAGAGCCATGCAGTACAGCATATTACAAACATAAGTCCCATTATTGGGGAGTGGGTGTCCCATAGTATATGCTTATGCTTCCCAAGCAAAAGCTGCCAAAAATTAGGACGGAGCAACTTGCAATGCCCCTTACAAGAGCTATGCAGTACAGCATATTACAAACATAAGTCCCATTATTGGGGACTGGGTGTCCCATAGTATTTGCTTATGTTTCCCAAGCAAAAGCTGACAAAAATTAGGACGGAGCAACTTGCAATGCCCCTTACAAGAGCCATGCAGTACAGCATATTACAAACATAAGTCCCATTATTGGGGAGTGGGTCTCCCATAGTATTTGATTATGCCTTGCAAGCAAAAGCTGCCAAAAATTAGGACTGAGCAACTTGCAATGCCCCTTACAAGAGCCATGCAGTACAGCAGATTACAAACATAAGTCCCATTATTGGGGAATGGGTCTCCCATAGTATTTGCTTATGCCTTGCAAGCAAAAGCTGCCAAAAATTGGACGGAGCAACTTGCAATGCCCCTTACAATATCCATGCAGTACAGCATATTACAAACATAGGTCCCATTATTGGGGAGTGGGTGTCCCATAGTATTTGCTTATGCTTTCCAAGCAAAAGCTGCCAAAAATTAGGACGGAGCAACTTGCAATGCCTCTTACAAGAGCCATGCAGTACAGCATATTACAAACATAAGTCCCATTATTGGGGAGTGGGTCTCCCATAGTATTTGCTTTTGCCTTGCAAGCAAAAGCTGCCAAAAATTAGGACGGAGCAACATGCAATGCTCCTTACAAGAGCCATGCAGTACAGCATATTACAAACATAGCTCCCATTATTGGGGAGTGGGTGTCCCATAGTATTTGCTTATGCTTTCCAAGCAATAGCTGCCAAAAATTAGGACGGAGCAACTTACAAGAGCCATGCAGTACAGCATATTACAAACATAAGTCCCATTATTGGGGAGTGGGTGTCCCATAGTATTTGCTTATGCCTTGCAAGCAAAAGCTGCCAAAAATTAGGACGGAGCAACTTGCAATGCCCCTTACAAGAGCCATGCAGTACAGCATATTACAAACATAAGTACCATTATTGGGGAGTGGGTGTCCCATAGTATTTGCTTATGCCTTGCAAGCGAAAGCTGCCAAAAATTAGGACGGAGCAACTTGCAATGCCCCTTACAAGAGCCATGCAGTACAGCAGATTACAAACATAAGTCCCATTAATGGGGAATGGGTCTCCCATAGTATTTGCTTATGCCTTGCAAGCAAAAGCTGCCAAAAATTACGACAGAGCAACTTGCAATGCCCCTTACAAGAGCCATGCAGTACAGCATATTACAAACATGAGTCCCATTATTAGGGAGTGGGTGTCCCATAGTATTTGCTTATGCCTTGCAAGCAAAAGCTGCCAAAAATTAGGACGGAGCAACTTGCAATGCCCCTTACAAGAGCCATGCAGTACAGCATATTACAAACATAAGTCCCATTATTGGGGAGTGGGTGTCCCATAGTATATGCTTATGCTTCCCAAGCAAAAGCTGCCAAAAATTAGGACGGAGCAACTTGCAATGCCCCTTACAAGAGCTATGCAGTACAGCATATTACAAACATAAGTCCCATTATTGGGGACTGGGTGTCCCATAGTATTTGCTTATGTTTCCCAAGCAAAAGCTGACAAAAATTAGGACGGAGCAACTTGCAATGCCCCTTACAAGAGCCATGCAGTACAGCATATTACAAACATAAGTCCCATTATTGGGGAGTGGGTCTCCCATAGTATTTGATTATGCCTTGCAAGCAAAAGCTGCCAAAAATTAGGACTGAGCAACTTGCAATGCCCCTTACAAGAGCCATGCAGTACAGCAGATTACAAACATAAGTCCCATTATTGGGGAATGGGTCTCCCATAGTATTTGCTTATGCCTTGCAAGCAAAAGCTGCCAAAAATTGGACGGAGCAACTTGCAATGCCCCTTACAATATCCATGCAGTACAGCATATTACAAACATAGGTCCCATTATTGGGGAGTGGGTGTCCCATAGTATTTGCTTATGCTTTCCAAGCAAAAGCTGCCAAAAATTAGGACGGAGCAACTTGCAATGCCTCTTACAAGAGCCATGCAGTACAGCATATTACAAACATAAGTCCCATTATTGGGGAGTGGGTCTCCCATAGTATTTGCTTTTGCCTTGCAAGCAAAAGCTGCCAAAAATTAGGACGGAGCAACATGCAATGCTCCTTACAAGAGCCATGCAGTACAGCATATTACAAACATAGCTCCCATTATTGGGGAGTGGGTGTCCCATAGTATTTGCTTATGCTTTCCAAGCAATAGCTGCCAAAAATTAGGACGGAGCAACTTACAAGAGCCATGCAGTACAGCATATTACAAACATAAGTCCCATTATTGGGGAGTGGGTGTCCCATAGTATTTGCTTATGCCTTGCAAGCAAAAGCTGCCAAAAATTAGGACGGAGCAACTTGCAATGCCCCTTACAAGAGCCATGCAGTACAGCATATTACAAACATAAGTACCATTATTGGGGAGTGGGTGTCCCATAGTATTTGCTTATGCCTTGCAAGCGAAAGCTGCCAAAAATTAGGACGGAGCAACTTGCAATGCCCCTTACAAGAGCCATGCAGTACAGCAGATTACAAACATAAGTCCCATTAATGGGGAATGGGTCTCCCATAGTATTTGCTTATGCCTTGCAAGCAAAAGCTGCCAAAAATTACGACAGAGCAACTTGCAATGCCCCTTACAAGAGCCATGCAGTACAGCATATTACAAACATGAGTCCCATTATTAGGGAGTGGGTGTCCCATAGTATTTGCTTATGCCTTGCAAGCAAAAGCTGCCAAAAATTAGGACGGAGCAACTTGCAATGCCCCTTACAAGAGCCATGCAGTACAGCATATTACAAACATAAGTACCATTATTGGGGAGTGGGTGTCCCATAGTATTTGCTTATGCCTTGCAAGCGAAAGCTGCCAAAAATTAGGACGGAGCAACTTGCAATGCCCCTTACAATAGCCATGCAGTACAGCAGATTACAAACATAAGTCCCATTAATGGGGAATGGGTCTCCCATAGTACTCGCTTATGCCTTGAAAGCAAAAGCTGCCAAAAATTACGACAGAGCAACTTGCAATGCCCCTTACAAGAGCCATGCAGTACAGCATATTACAAACATGAGTCCCATTATTAGGGAGTGGGTCTCCCATAGTATTTGCTTATGCTTTCCAAGCAAAAGCTGCCAAAAATTAGGACGGAGTAACTTGCAATACCCCTTACAAGAGCCATGCAGGACAGCATATTACAAACATAAGTCCCATTATTGGGGAGTGGGTGTCCCATAGTATTTGCGTATGCTTCCCAAGCAAAAGCTGCCAAAAATTAGGACGGAGCAACTTGCAATGCCCCTTGCAAGAGCTATGCAGTACAGCATATTACAAACATAAGTCCCATTATTGGGGAGTGGGTGTCCCATAGTATTTGCTTATGCCTTGCAAGCAAAAGCTGCCAAAAATTAGGACGGAGCAACTTGCAATGCACCTTACAAGAGCCATGCAGTACAGCATATTACAAACATAAGTCCCATTATTGGGGAGTGGGTCTCCCATAGTATTTGCTTATGCCTTGCAAGCAAAAGCTGCCAAAAATTAGGACGGAGCAACTTGCAATGCCCCTTACAAGAGCCTTGCAGTACAGCAGATTACAAACATAAGTCCCATTATTGGGGAATGCTTCTCCCATAGTATTTGCTTATGCCTTGCAAGCAAAAGCTGCCAAAAATTACGACAGAGCAACTTGCAATGCCCCTTACAAGAGCCATGCAGTACAGCATATTACAAACATGAGTCCCATTATTGGGGAGTGGGTGTCCCATAGTATTTGCTTATGCTTTCCAAGCAAAAGCTGCCAAAAATTAGGACGGAGTAACTTGCAATGCCCCTTACAAGAGCCATGCAGTACAGCATATTAGAAACATAAGTCCCATTATTGGGGAGTGTATCTCCCATAGTATTTGCTTATGCCTTGCAAGCAAAAGCTGCCAAAAATTAGGACGGAGCAACTTGCAATGCCCCTTACAAGAGCCATGCAGTACAGCATATTACAAACATAAGTCCCATTATTGGGGAGTGGGTGTCCCATAGTATTTGCTTATGCCTTGCAAGCAAAAGCTGCCAATAATTGGACAGAGCAACTTGCAATGCCCCTTACAAGAGCCATGCAGTAGAGCATATTACAAATATAAGTCCCATTATTGGGGAGTGGGTCTCCCATAGTATTTGCTTATGCTTTCCAAGCAAAAGCTGCCAAAAATTAGGACGGAGCAACTTGCAATGCCCCTTACAAAAGCCATGCAGTACAGCATATTACAAACATAAGTCCCATTATTGGGGAGTGGGTGTCCCATAGTATTTGCTTATGCCTTGCAAGCAAAAGCTGCCAAAAATTAGGATGGAGCAACTTGCAATGCCCCTTACAAGAGCCATGCAGTACAGCATATTACAAACATAAGTCCCATTATTGGGGAGTGGGTGTCCCATAGTATTTGCTTATGCCTTGCAAGCAAAAGCTGCCAAAAATTAGGACGGCGCAACTTGCAATGCCCCTTACAAGAGCCATGCAGTACAGCATATTACAACCATAAGTCCCAATATTGGGGAGTGGGTCTCCCATAGTATTTGCTTATGCCTTGCAAGCAAAAGCTGCCAAAAATTACGACAGAGCAACTTGCAATGCCCCTTACAAGAGCCAGGCAGTACACCATATTACAAACATGAGTCCCATTATTGGGGAGTGGGTGTCCCATAGTATTTGCTTATGCCTTGCAAGCAAAAGCTGCCAAAAATTAGGACGGAGCAACATGCAATGCCCCTTACAATAGCCATGCAGTACAGCATATTACAAACATAAGTCCCATTATTGGGGAGTGGGTGTCCCATAGTATTTGCTTATGCTTTCCAAGCAAAAGCTGCCAAAAATTAGGACGGAGCAACTTGCAATGCCCCTTACAAGAGCCATGCAGTACAGCATATTACAAACATATGTCCCATTATTGGGGAGTGGGTGTCCCATAGTATTTGCTTATGCCTTGCAAGCAAAAGCTGCCAAAAATTAGGACGGAGCAACTTGCAATGCCCCTTACAAGAGCCATGCAGTACAGCATATTACAAACATAAGTACCATTATTGGGGAGTGGGTGTCCCATAGTATTTGCTTTTGCCTTGCAAGCAAAAGCTGCCAAAAATTAGGACGGAGCAACTTGCAATGCCCCTTACAAGAGCCATGCAGTACAGCAGATTACAAACATAAGTCCCATTATTGGGGAATGGGTCTCCCATAGTATTTGCTTATGCCTTTCAAGCAAAAGCTGCCAAAAATTACGACAGAGCAACTTGCAATGCCTCTTACAAGAGCCATGCAGTACAGCATATTACAAACATGAGTCCCATTATTGGGGAGTGGGTCTGCCATAGTATTTGCTTATGCTTTCCAAGCAAAAGCTGCCAAAAATTAGGACGAGTAACTTGCAATGCCCCTTACAAGAGCCATGCAGTACAGCATATTACAAACATAAGTCCCATTATTGGGGAGTGGGTGTCCCATAGTATTTGCTCATGCTTGCCAAGCAAAAGCTGCCAAAAATTAGGACGGAGCAACTTGCAATGCCACTTACAAGAGCTATGCAGTACAGCATATTACAAACATAAGTCCCATTATTGGGGAGTGGGTGTCCCATAGTATTTGCTTATGCCTTGCAAGCAAAAGCTGCCAAAAATTAGGACGTAGCAACTTGCAATGCCCCTTACAAGAGCCATGCAGTACAGCATATTACAAACATAAGTCCCATTATTGGGGAGTTGGTCTCCCATAGTATTTGCTTATGCCTTGCAAGCAAAAGCTGACAAAAATTAGGACGGAGCAACTTGCAATGCCCCTTACAAGAGCCATGCAGTACAGCATATTACAAACATAAGTCCCATTATTGGGGAGTGGGTGTCCCATAGTATTTGCTCATGCTTGCCAAGCAAAAGCTGCCAAAAATTAGGACGGAGCAACTTGCAATGCCACTTACAAGAGCTATGCAGTACAGCATAATACAAACATAAGTCCCATTATTGGGGAGTGGGTGTCCCATAGTATTTGCTTATGCCTTGCAAGCAAAAGCTGCCAAAAATTAGGACGTAGCAACTTGCAATGCCCCTTACAAGAGCCATGCAGTACAGCATATTACAAACATAAGTCCCATTATTGGGGAGTTGGTCTCCCATAGTATTTTCTTATGCCTTGCAAGCAAAAGCTGACAAAAATTAGGACGGAGCAACTTGCAATGCCCCTTACAAGAGCCATGCAGTACAGCAGATTACAAATATATATCCCATTATTGGGGAATGGGTCTCCCATAGTATTTGCTTTTGCCTTGCAAGCAAAAGCTGCCAAAAATTACGACAGAGCAACTTGCAATGCCCCTTACAAGAGCCATGCAGTACAGCATATTACAAACATAAGTCCGATTATTGGGGAGTGCGTGTCCCATAGTATTTGCTTATGCCTTGCAAGCAAAAGCTGCCAAAAATTAGGACGGAGCAACTTGCAATGCCCCTTACAAGAGCCATGCAGTACAGCATATTACAAACATAAGTCCTAATATTGGGGAGTGGGTCTCCCATAGTATTTGCTTATGCCTTGCAAGCAAAAGCTGCCAAAAATTACGACAGAGCAACTTGCAATGCCCCTTACAAGAGCCATGCAGTACAGCATATTACAAACATGAGTCCCATTATTTGGGAGTGGGTGTCCCATAGTATTTGCTTATGCCTTGCAAGCAAAAGCTGCCAAAAATTAGGACGGAGCAACATGCAATGCCCCTTACAAGAGCCATGCAGTACAGCATATTACAAACATAAGTCCCATTATTGGGGAGTGGGTGTCCCATAGTATATGCTTATGCTTCCCAAGCAAAAGCTGCCAAAAATTAGGACGGAGCAACTTGCAATGCCCCTTACAAGAGCTATGCAGTACAGCATATTACAAACATAAGTCCCATTATTGGGGACTGGGTGTCCCATAGTATTTGCTTATGTTTCCCAAGCAAAAGCTGACAAAAATTAGGACGGAGCAACTTGCAATGCCCCTTACAAGAGCCATGCAGTACAGCATATTACAAACATAAGTCCCATTATTGGGGAGTGGGTCTCCCATAGTATTTGATTATGCCTTGCAAGCAAAAGCTGCCAAAAATTAGGACTGAGCAACTTGCAATGCCCCTTACAAGAGCCATGCAGTACAGCAGATTACAAACATAAGTCCCATTATTGGGGAATGGGTCTCCCATAGTATTTGCTTATGCCTTGCAAGCAAAAGCTGCCAAAAATTGGACGGAGCAACTTGCAATGCCCCTTACAATAGCCATGCAGTACAGCATATTACAAACATAGGTCCCATTATTGGGGAGTGGGTGTCCCATAGTATTTGCTTATGCTTTCCAAGCAAAAGCTGCCAAAAATTAGGACGGAGCAACTTGCAATGCCTCTTACAAGAGCCATGCAGTACAGCATATTACAAACATAAGTCCCATTATTGGGGAGTGGGTCTCCCATAGTATTTGCTTTTGCCTTCCAAGCAAAAGCTGCCAAAAATTAGGACGGAGCAACATGCAATGCTCCTTACAAGAGCCATGCAGTACAGCATATTACAAACATAGCTCCCATTATTGGGGAGTGGGTGTCCCATAGTATTTGCTTATGCTTTCCAAGCAATAGCTGCCAAAAATTAGGACGGAGCAACTTACAAGAGCCATGCAGTACAGCATATTACAAACATAAGTCCCATTATTGGGGAGTGGGTGTCCCATAGTATTTGCTTATGCCTTGCAAGCAAAAGCTGCCAAAAATTAGGACGGAGCAACTTGCAATGCCCCTTACAAGAGCCATGCAGTACAGCATATTACAAACATAAGTACCATTATTGGGGAGTGGGTGTCCCATAGTATTTGCTTATGCCTTGCAAGCGAAAGCTGCCAAAAATTAGGACGGAGCAACTTGCAATGCCCCTTACAAGAGCCATGCAGTACAGCAGATTACAAACATAAGTCCCATTAATGGGGAATGGGTCTCCCATAGTACTTGCTTATGCCTTGAAAGCAAAAGCTGCCAAAAATTACGACAGAGCAACTTGCAATGCCCCTTACAAGAGCCATGCAGTACAGCATATTACAAACATGAGTCCCATTATTAGGGAGTGGGTCTCCCATAGTATTTGCTTATGCTTTCCAAGCAAAAGCTGCCAAAAATTAGGACGGAGTAACTTGCAATACCCCTTACAAGAGCCATGCAGGACAGCATATTACAAACATAAGTCCCATTATTGGGGAGTGGGTGTCCCATAGTATTTGCGTATGCTTCCCAAGCAAAAGCTGCCAAAAATTAGGACGGAGCAACTTGCAATGCCCCTTGCAAGAGCTATGCAGTACAGCATATTACAAACATAAGTCCCATTATTGGGGAGTGGGTGTCCCATAGTATTTGCTTATGCCTTGCAAGCAAAAGCTGCCAAAAATTAGGACGGAGCAACTTGCAATGCACCTTACAAGAGCCATGCAGTACAGCATATTACAAACATAAGTCCCATTATTGGGGAGTGGGTCTCCCATAGTATTTGCTTATGCCTTGCAAGCAAAAGCTGCCAAAAATTAGGACGGAGCAACTTGCAATGCCCCTTACAAGAGCCTTGCAGTACAGCAGATAACAAACATAAGTCCCATTATTGGGGAATGCTTCTCCCATAGTATTTGCTTATGCCTTGCAAGCAAAAGCTGCCAAAAATTACGACAGAGCAACTTGCAATGCCCCTTACAAGAGCCATGCAGTACAGCATATTACAAACATGAGTCCCATTATTGGGGAGTGGGTGTCCCATAGTATTTGCTTATGCTTTCCAAGCAAAAGCTGCCAAAAATTAGGACGGAGTAACTTGCAATGCCCCTTACAAGAGCCATGCAGTACAGCATATTAGAAACATAAGTCCCATTATTGGGGAGTGTATCTCCCATAGTATTTGCTTATGCCTTGCAAGCAAAAGCTGCCAAAAATTAGGACGGAGCAACTTGCAATGCCCCTTACAAGAGCCATGCAGTACAGCATATTACAAACATAAGTCCCATTATTGGGGAGTGGGTGTCCCATAGTATTTGCTTATGCCTTGCAAGCAAAAGCTGCCAATAATTGGACAGAGCAACTTGCAATGCCCCTTACAAGAGCCATGCAGTAGAGCATATTACAAATATAAGTCCCATTATTGGGGAGTGGGTCTCCCATAGTATTTGCTTATGCTTTCCAAGCAAAAGCTGCCAAAAATTAGGACGGAGCAACTTGCAATGCCCCTTACAAAAGCCATGCAGTACAGCATATTACAAACATAAGTCCCATTATTGGGGAGTGGGTGTCCCATAGTATTTGCTTATGCCTTGCAAGCAAAAGCTGCCAAAAATTAGGATGGAGCAACTTGCAATGCCCCTTACAAGAGCCATGCAGTACAGCATATTACAAACATAAGTCCCATTATTGGGGAGTGGGTGTCCCATAGTATTTGCTTATGCCTTGCAAGCAAAAGCTGCCAAAAATTAGGACGGCGCAACTTGCAATGCCCCTTACAAGAGCCATGCAGTACAGCATATTACAACCATAAGTCCCAATATTGGGGAGTGGGTCTCCCATAGTATTTGCTTATGCCTTGCAAGCAAAAGCTGCCAAAAATTACGACAGAGCAACTTGCAATGCCCCTTACAAGAGCCAGGCAGTACACCATATTACAAACATGAGTCCCATTATTGGGGAGTGGGTGTCCCATAGTATTTGCTTATGCCTTGCAAGCAAAAGCTGCCAAAAATTAGGACGGAGCAACATGCAATGCCCCTTACAATAGCCATGCAGTACAGCATATTACAAACATAAGTCCCATTATTGGGGAGTGGGTGTCCCATAGTATTTGCTTATGCTTTCCAAGCAAAAGCTGCCAAAAATTAGGACGGAGCAACTTGCAATGCCCCTTACAAGAGCCATGCAGTACAGCATATTACAAACATATGTCCCATTATTGGGGAGTGGGTGTCCCATAGTATTTGCTTATGCCTTGCAAGCAAAAGCTGCCAAAAATTAGGACGGAGCAACTTGCAATGCCCCTTACAAGAGCCATGCAGTACAGCATATTACAAACATAAGTACCATTATTGGGGAGTGGGTGTCCCATAGTATTTGCTTTTGCCTTGCAAGCAAAAGCTGCCAAAAATTAGGACGGAGCAACTTGCAATGCCCCTTACAAGAGCCATGCAGTACAGCAGATTACAAACATAAGTCCCATTATTGGGGAATGGGTCTCCCATAGTATTTGCTTATGCCTTTCAAGCAAAAGCTGCCAAAAATTACGACAGAGCAACTTGCAATGCCTCTTACAAGAGCCATGCAGTACAGCATATTACAAACATGAGTCCCATTATTGGGGAGTGGGTCTGCCATAGTATTTGCTTATGCTTTCCAAGCAAAAGCTGCCAAAAATTAGGACGAGTAACTTGCAATGCCCCTTACAAGAGCCATGCAGTACAGCATATTACAAACATAAGTCCCATTATTGGGGAGTGGGTGTCCCATAGTATTTGCTCATGCTTGCCAAGCAAAAGCTGCCAAAAATTAGGACGGAGCAACTTGCAATGCCACTTACAAGAGCTATGCAGTACAGCATATTACAAACATAAGTCCCATTATTGGGGAGTGGGTGTCCCATAGTATTTGCTTATGCCTTGCAAGCAAAAGCTGCCAAAAATTAGGACGTAGCAACTTGCAATGCCCCTTACAAGAGCCATGCAGTACAGCATATTACAAACATAAGTCCCATTATTGGGGAGTTGGTCTCCCATAGTATTTGCTTATGCCTTGCAAGCAAAAGCTGACAAAAATTAGGACGGAGCAACTTGCAATGCCCCTTACAAGAGCCATGCAGTACAGCATATTACAAACATAAGTCCCATTATTGGGGAGTGGGTGTCCCATAGTATTTGCTCATGCTTGCCAAGCAAAAGCTGCCAAAAATTAGGACGGAGCAACTTGCAATGCCACTTACAAGAGCTATGCAGTACAGCATATTACAAACATAAGTCCCATTATTGGGGAGTGGGTGTCCCATAGTATTTGCTTATGCCTTGCAAGCAAAAGCTGCCAAAAATTAGGACGTAGCAACTTGCAATGCCCCTTACAAGAGCCATGCAGTACAGCATATTACAAACATAAGTCCCATTATTGGGGAGTTGGTCTCCCATAGTATTTTCTTATGCCTTGCAAGCAAAAGCTGACAAAAATTAGGACGGAGCAACTTGCAATGCCCCTTACAAGAGCCATGCAGTACAGCAGATTACAAATATATATCCCATTATTGGGGAATGGGTCTCCCATAGTATTTGCTTTTGCCTTGCAAGCAAAAGCTGCCAAAAATTACGACAGAGCAACTTGCAATGCCCCTTACAAGAGCCATGCAGTACAGCATATTACAAACATAAGTCCGATTATTGGGGAGTGCGTGTCCCATAGTATTTGCTTATGCCTTGCAAGCAAAAGCTGCCAAAAATTAGGACGGAGCAACTTGCAATGCCCCTTACAAGAGCCATGCAGTACAGCATATTACAAACATAAGTCCTAATATTGGGGAGTGGGTCTCCCATAGTATTTGCTTATGCCTTGCAAGCAAAAGCTGCCAAAAATTACGACAGAGCAACTTGCAATGCCCCTTACAAGAGCCATGCAGTACAGCATATTACAAACATGAGTCCCATTATTTGGGAGTGGGTGTCCCATAGTATTTGCTTATGCCTTGCAAGCAAAAGCTGCCAAAAATTAGGACGGAGCAACATGCAATGCCCCTTACAAGAGCCATGCAGTACAGCATATTACAAACATAAGTCCCATTATTGGGGAGTGGGTGTCCCATAGTATATGCTTATGCTTCCCAAGCAAAAGCTGCCAAAAATTAGGACGGAGCAACTTGCAATGCCCCTTACAAGAGCTATGCAGTACAGCATATTACAAACATAAGTCCCATTATTGGGGACTGGGTGTCCCATAGTATTTGCTTATGTTTCCCAAGCAAAAGCTGACAAAAATTAGGACGGAGCAACTTGCAATGCCCCTTACAAGAGCCATGCAGTACAGCATATTACAAACATAAGTCCCATTATTGGGGAGTGGGTCTCCCATAGTATTTGATTATGCCTTGCAAGCAAAAGCTGCCAAAAATTAGGACTGAGCAACTTGCAATGCCCCTTACAAGAGCCATGCAGTACAGCAGATTACAAACATAAGTCCCATTATTGGGGAATGGGTCTCCCATAGTATTTGCTTATGCCTTGCAAGCAAAAGCTGCCAAAAATTGGACGGAGCAACTTGCAATGCCCCTTACAATAGCCATGCAGTACAGCATATTACAAACATAGGTCCCATTATTGGGGAGTGGGTGTCCCATAGTATTTGCTTATGCTTTCCAAGCAAAAGCTGCCAAAAATTAGGACGGAGCAACTTGCAATGCCTCTTACAAGAGCCATGCAGTACAGCATATTACAAACATAAGTCCCATTATTGGGGAGTGGGTCTCCCATAGTATTTGCTTTTGCCTTGCAAGCAAAAGCTGCCAAAAATTAGGACGGAGCAACATGCAATGCTCCTTACAAGAGCCATGCAGTACAGCATATTACAAACATAGCTCCCATTATTGGGGAGTGGGTGTCCCATAGTATTTGCTTATGCTTTCCAAGCAATAGCTGCCAAAAATTAGGACGGAGCAACTTACAAGAGCCATGCAGTACAGCATATTACAAACATAAGTCCCATTATTGGGGAGTGGGTGTCCCATAGTATTTGCTTATGCCTTGCAAGCAAAAGCTGCCAAAAATTAGGACGGAGCAACTTGCAATGCCCCTTACAAGAGCCATGCAGTACAGCATATTACAAACATAAGTACCATTATTGGGGAGTGGGTGTCCCATAGTATTTGCTTATGCCTTGCAAGCGAAAGCTGCCAAAAATTAGGACGGAGCAACTTGCAATGCCCCTTACAAGAGCCATGCAGTACAGCAGATTACAAACATAAGTCCCATTAATGGGGAATGGGTCTCCCATAGTATTTGCTTATGCCTTGCAAGCAAAAGCTGCCAAAAATTACGACAGAGCAACTTGCAATGCCCCTTACAAGAGCCATGCAGTACAGCATATTACAAACATGAGTCCCATTATTAGGGAGTGGGTGTCCCATAGTATTTGCTTATGCCTTGCAAGCAAAAGCTGCCAAAAATTAGGACGGAGCAACTTGCAATGCCCCTTACAAGAGCCATGCAGTACAGCATATTACAAACATAAGTACCATTATTGGGGAGTGGGTGTCCCATAGTATTTGCTTATGCCTTGCAAGCGAAAGCTGCCAAAAATTAGGACGGAGCAACTTGCAATGCCCCTTACAATAGCCATGCAGTACAGCAGATTACAAACATAAGTCCCATTAATGGGGAATGGGTCTCCCATAGTACTTGCTTATGCCTTGCAAGCAAAAGCTGCCAAAAATTACGACAGAGCAACTTGCAATGCCCCTTACAAGAGCCATGCAGTACAGCATATTACAAACATGAGTCCCATTATTAGGGAGTGGGTCTCCCATAGTATTTGCTTATGCTTTCCAAGCAAAAGCTGCCAAAAATTAGGACGGAGTAACTTGCAATACCCCTTACAAGAGCCATGCAGGACAGCATATTACAAACATAAGTCCCATTATTGGGGAGTGGGTGTCCCATAGTATTTGCGTATGCTTCCCAAGCAAAAGCTGCCAAAAATTAGGACGGAGCAACTTGCAATGCCCCTTGCAAGAGCTATGCAGTACAGCATATTACAAACATAAGTCCCATTATTGGGGAGTGGGTGTCCCATAGTATTTGCTTATGCCTTGCAAGCAAAAGCTGCCAAAAATTAGGACGGAGCAACTTGCAATGCACCTTACAAGAGCCATGCAGTACAGCATATTACAAACATAAGTCCCATTATTGGGGAGTGGGTCTCCCATAGTATTTGCTTATGCCTTGCAAGCAAAAGCTGCCAAAAATTAGGACGGAGCAACTTGCAATGCCCCTTACAAGAGCCTTGCAGTACAGCAGATTACAAACATAAGTCCCATTATTGGGGAATGCTTCTCCCATAGTATTTGCTTATTCCTTGCAAGCAAAAGCTGCCAAAAATTACGACAGAGCAACTTGCAATGCCCCTTACAAGAGCCATGCAGTACAGCATATTACAAACATGAGTCCCATTATTGGGGAGTGGGTGTCCCATAGTATTTGCTTATGCTTTCCAAGCAAAAGCTGCCAAAAATTAGGACGGAGTAACTTGCAATGCCCCTTACAAGAGCCATGCAGTACAGCATATTAGAAACATAAGTCCCATTATTGGGGAGTGTATCTCCCATAGTATTTGCTTATGCCTTGCAAGCAAAAGCTGCCAAAAATTAGGACGGAGCAACTTGCAATGCCCCTTACAAGAGCCATGCAGTACAGCATATTACAAACATAAGTCCCATTATTGGGGAGTGGGTGTCCCATAGTATTTGCTTATGCCTTGCAAGCAAAAGCTGCCAATAATTGGACAGAGCAACTTGCAATGCCCCTTACAAGAGCCATGCAGTAGAGCATATTACAAATATAAGTCCCATTATTGGGGAGTGGGTCTCCCATAGTATTTGCTTATGCCTTGCAAGCAAAAGCTGCCAAAAATTAGGATGGAGCAACTTGAATGCCCCTTACAAAAGCCATGCAGTACAGCATATTACAAACATAAGTCCCATTATTGGGGAGTGGGTGTCCCATAGTATTTGCTTATGCCTTGCAAGCAAAAGCTGCCAAAAATTAGGATGGAGCAACTTGCAATGCCCCTTACAAGAGCCATGCAGTACAGCATATTACAAACATAAGTCCCATTATTGGGGAGTGGGTGTCCCATAGTATTTGCTTATGCCTTGCAAGCAAAAGCTGCCAAAAATTAGGACGGCGCAACTTGCAATGCCCCTTACAAGAGCCATGCAGTACAGCATATTACAACCATAAGTCCCAATATTGGGGAGTGGGTCTCCCATAGTATTTGCTTATGCCTTGCAAGCAAAAGCTGCCAAAAATTACGACAGAGCAACTTGCAATGCCCCTTACAAGAGCCAGGCAGTACACCATATTACAAACATGAGTCCCATTATTGGGGAGTGGGTGTCCCATAGTATTTGCTTATGCCTTGCAAGCAAAAGCTGCCAAAAATTAGGACGGAGCAACATGCAATGCCCCTTACAATAGCCATGCAGTACAGCATATTACAAACATAAGTCCCATTATTGGGGAGTGGGTGTCCCATAGTATTTGCTTATGCTTTCCAAGCAAAAGCTGCCAAAAATTAGGACGGAGCAACTTGCAATGCCCCTTACAAGAGCCATGCAGTACAGCATATTACAAACATATGTCCCATTATTGGGGAGTGGGTGTCCCATAGTATTTGCTTATGCCTTGCAAGCAAAAGCTGCCAAAAATTAGGACGGAGCAACTTGCAATGCCCCTTACAAGAGCCATGCAGTACAGCATATTACAAACATAAGTACCATTATTGGGGAGTGGGTGTCCCATAGTATTTGCTTTTGCCTTGCAAGCAAAAGCTGCCAAAAATTAGGACGGAGCAACTTGCAATGCCCCTTACAAGAGCCATGCAGTACAGCAGATTACAAACATAAGTCCCATTATTGGGGAATGGGTCTCCCATAGTATTTGCTTATGCCTTTCAAGCAAAAGCTGCCAAAAATTACGACAGAGCAACTTGCAATGCCTCTTACAAGAGCCATGCAGTACAGCATATTACAAACATGAGTCCCATTATTGGGGAGTGGGTCTGCCATAGTATTTGCTTATGCTTTCCAAGCAAAAGCTGCCAAAAATTAGGACGAGTAACTTGCAATGCCCCTTACAAGAGCCATGCAGTACAGCATATTACAAACATAAGTCCCATTATTGGGGAGTGGGTGTCCCATAGTATTTGCTCATGCTTGCCAAGCAAAAGCTGCCAAAAATTAGGACGGAGCAACTTGCAATGCCACTTACAAGAGCTATGCAGTACAGCATATTACAAACATAAGTCCCATTATTGGGGAGTGGGTGTCCCATAGTATTTGCTTATGCCTTGCAAGCAAAAGCTGCCAAAAATTAGGACGTAGCAACTTGAAATGCCCCTTACAAGAGCCATGCAGTACAGCATATTACAAACATAAGTCCCATTATTGGGGAGTTGGTCTCCCATAGTATTTGCTTATGCCTTGCAAGCAAAAGCTGACAAAAATTAGGACGGAGCAACTTGCAATGCCCCTTACAAGAGCCATGCAGTACAGCATATTACAAACATAAGTCCCATTATTGGGGAGTGGGTGTCCCATAGTATTTGCTCATGCTTGCCAAGCAAAAGCTGCCAAAAATTAGGACGGAGCAACTTGCAATGCCACTTACAAGAGCTATGCAGTACAGCATATTACAAACATAAGTCCCATTATTGGGGAGTGGGTGTCCCATAGTATTTGCTTATGCCTTGCAAGCAAAAGCTGCCAAAAATTAGGACGTAGCAACTTGCAATGCCCCTTACAAGAGCCATGCAGTACAGCATATTACAAACATAAGTCCCATTATTGGGGAGTTGGTCTCCCATAGTATTTTCTTATGCCTTGCAAGCAAAAGCTGACAAAAATTAGGACGGAGCAACTTGCAATGCCCCTTACAAGAGCCATGCAGTACAGCAGATTACAAATATATATCCCATTATTGGGGAATGGGTCTCCCATAGTATTTGCTTTTGCCTTGCAAGCAAAAGCTGCCAAAAATTACGACAGAGCAACTTGCAATGCCCCTTACAAGAGCCATGCAGTACAGCATATTACAAACATAAGTCCGATTATTGGGGAGTGCGTGTCCCATAGTATTTGCTTATGCCTTGCAAGCAAAAGCTGCCAAAAATTAGGACGGAGCAACTTGCAATGCCCCTTACAAGAGCCATGCAGTACAGCATATTACAAACATAAGTCCTAATATTGGGGAGTGGGTCTCCCATAGTATTTGCTTATGCCTTGCAAGCAAAAGCTGCCAAAAATTACGACAGAGCAACTTGCAATGCCCCTTACAAGAGCCATGCAGTACAGCATATTACAAACATGAGTCCCATTATTTGGGAGTGGGTGTCCCATAGTATTTGCTTATGCCTTGCAAGCAAAAGCTGCCAAAAATTAGGACGGAGCAACATGCAATGCCCCTTACAAGAGCCATGCAGTACAGCATATTACAAATATAAGTCCCATTATTGGGGAGTGGGTGTCCCATAGTATTTGCTTATGCCTTGCAAGCAAAAGCTGCCAAAAATTAGGATGGAGCAACTTGCAATGCCCCTTACAAGAGCCATGCAGTACAGCATATTACAAACATAAGTCCCATTATTGGGGAGTGGGTGTCCCATAGTATTTGCTTATGCCTTGCAAGCAAAAGCTGCCAAAAATTAGGACGGAGCAACTTGCAATGCCCCTTACAAGAGCCATGCAGTACAGCATATTACAAACATAAGTCCCAATATTGGGGAGTGGGTCTCCCATAGTATTTGCTTATGCCTTGCAAGCAAAAGCTGCCAAAAATTAGTACGGAGCAACTTGCAATGCCCCTTACAAGAGCCATGCAGTACAGCAGATTACAAACATAAGTCCCATTATTGGGGAATGGGTCTCCCATCGTATTTGCTTATGCCTTGCAAGCAAAAGCTGCCAAAAATTACGACAGAGCAACTTGCAATGCCCCTTACAAGAGCCATGCAGTTCAGCATATTACAAACATGAGTCCCATTATTGGGGAGTGGGTCTCCCATAGTATTTGCTTATGCTTTCCAAGCGAAAGCTGCCAAAAATTAGGATGGAGTAACTTGCAATGCCCCTTACAAGAGCCATGCAGTACAGCATATTACAAACATAAGTCCCATTATTGGGGAGTGTATCTCCCATAGTATTTGCTTATGCCTTGCAAGCAAAAGCTGCCAAAAATTAGGACGGAGCAACTTGCAATGCCCGTTACAAGAGCCATGCAGTACAGCATATTACAAACATAAGTCCCATTATTGGGGAGTGGGTGTCCCATAGTATTTGCTTATGCCTTGCAAGCAAAAGCTGCCAATAATTGGACAGAGCAACTTGCAATGCCCCTTACAAGAGCCATGCAGTAGAGCATATTACAAATATAAGTCCCATTATTGGGGAGTGGGTCTCCCATAGTATTTGCTTATGCTTTCCAAGCAAAAGCTGCCAAAAATTAGGACGGAGCAACTTGCAATGCCCCTTACAAAAGCCATGCAGTACAGCATATTACAAACATAAGTCCCATTATTGGGGAGTGGGTGTCCCATAGTATTTGCTTATGCCTTGCAAGCAAAAGCTGCCAAAAATTAGGATGGAGCAACTTGCAATGCCCCTTACAAGAGCCATGCAGTACAGCATATTACAAACATAAGTCCCATTATTGGGGAGTGGGTGTCCCATAGTATTTGCTTATGCCTTGCAAGCAAAAGCTGCCAAAAATTAGGACGGAGCAACTTGCAATGCCCCTTACAAGAGCCATGCAGTACAGCATATTACAAACATAAGTCCCAATATTGGGGAGTGGGTCTCCCATAGTATTTGCTTATGCCTTGCAAGCAAAAGCTGCCAAAAATTACGACAGAGCAACTTGCAATGCCCCTTACAAGAGCCAGGCAGTACACCATATTACAAACATGAGTCCCATTATTGGGGAGTGGGTGTCCCATAGTATTTGCTTATGCCTTGCAAGCAAAAGCTGCCAAAAATTGGGACGGAGCAACATGCAATGCCCCTTACAATAGCCATGCAGTACAGCATATTACAAACATAAGTCCCATTATTGGGGAGTGGGTGTCCCATAGTATTTGCTTATGCTTTCCAAGCAAAAGCTGCCAAAAATTAGGACGGAGCAACTTGCAATGCCCCTTACAAGAGCCATGCAGTACAGCATATTACAAACATATGTCCCATTATTGGGGAGTGGGTGTCCCATAGTATTTGCTTATGCCTTGCAAGCAAAAGCTGCCAAAAATTAGGACGGAGCAACTTGCAATGCCCCTTACAAGAGCCATGCAGTACAGCATATTACAAACATAAGTACCATTATTGGGGAGTGGGTGTCCCATAGTATTTGCTTTTGCCTTGCAAGCAAAAGCTGCCAAAAATTAGGACGGAGCAACTTGCAATGCCCCTTACAAGAGCCATGCAGTACAGCAGATTACAAACATAAGTCCCATTATTGGGGAATGGGTCTCCCATAGTATTTGCTTATGCCTTTCAAGCAAAAGCTGCCAAAAATTACGACAGAGCAACTTGCAATGCCTCTTACAAGAGCCATGCAGTACAGCATATTACAAACATGAGTCCCTTTATTGGGGAGTGGGTCTGCCATAGTATTTGCTTATGCTTTCCAAGCAAAAGCTGCCAAAAATTAGGACGGAGTAACTTGCAATGCCCCTTACAAGAGCCATGCAGTACAGCATATTACAAACATAAGTCCCATTATTGGGGAGTGGGTGTCCCATAGTATTTGCTCATGCTTGCCAAGCAAAAGCTGCCAAAAATTAGGACGGAGCAACTTGCAATGCCACTTACAAGAGCTATGCAGTACAGCATATTACAAACATAAGTCCCATTATTGGGGAGTGGGTGTCCCATAGTATTTGCTTATGCCTTGCAAGCAAAAGCTGCCAAAAATTAGGACGTAGCAACTTGCAATGCCCCTTACAAGAGCCATGCAGTACAGCATATTACAAACATAAGTCCCATTATTGGGGAGTTGGTCTCCCATCGTATTTGCTTATGCCTTGCAAGCAAAAGCTGACAAAAATTGGGACGGAGCAACTTGCAATGCCCCTTACAAGAGCCATGCAGTACAGCAGATTACAAATATATATCCCATTATTGGGGAATGGGTCTCCCATAGTATTTGCTTTTGCCTTGCAAGCAAAAGCTGCCAAAAATTACGACAGAGCAACTTGCAATGCCCCTTACAAGAGCCATGCAGTACAGCATATTACAAACATAAGTCCGATTATTGGGGAGTGCGTGTCCCATAGTATTTGCTTATGCCTTGCAAGCAAAAGCTGCCAAAAATTAGGACGGAACAACTTGCAATGCCCCTTACAAGAGCCATGCAGTACAGCATATTACAAACATAAGTCCTAATATTGGGGAGTGGGTCTCCCATAGTATTTGCTTATGCCTTGCAAGCAAAAGCTGCCAAAAATTACGACAGAGCAACTTGCAATGCCCCTTACAAGAGCCATGCAGTACAGCATATTACAAACATGAGTCCCATTATTTGGGAGTGGGTGTCCCATAGTATTTGCTTATGCCTTGCAAGCAAAAGCTGCCAAAAATTAGGACAGAGCAACATGCAATGCCCCTTACAAGAGCCATGCAGTACAGCATATTACAAACATAAGTCCCATTTTTGGGGAGTGGGTGTCCCATAGTATTTGCTTATGCTTTCCAAGCAAAAGCTGCCAAAAATTAGGACGGAGCAACTTGCAATGCCCCTTACAAGAGCCATGCAGTACAGCATATTACAAACATATGTCCCATTATTGGGGAGTGGGTGTCCCATAGTATTTACTTATGCCTTGCAAGCAAAAGCTGCCAAAAATTAGGACGGAGCAACTTGCAATGCCCCTTACAAGAGCCATGCAGTACAGCATATTACAAACATATGTACCATTATTGGGGAATGGGTCTCCCATAGTATTTGCTAATGCCTTGCAAGCAAAAGCTGCCAAAAATTACGACAGAGCAACTTGCAATGCCCCTTACAAGAGCCATGCAGTACAACATATTACAAACATGAGTCCCATTATTGGGGAGTGGGTGTCCCATAGTATTTGCTTATGCCTTGCAAGCAAAAGCTGCCAAGAATTGGACGGAGCAACTTGCAATGCCCCTTACAATAGCCATGCAGTACAGCATATTACAAGCATAAGTCCCATTATTGGGTAGTGGGTGTCCCATAGTATTTGCTTATGCTTTCCAAGCAAAAGCAGCCAAAAATTAGGACGGAGCATCTTGCAATGCCCCTTACCATAGCCATGCAGTACAGCATATTACAAGCATAAGTCCCATTATTGGGGAGTGGGTCTCACATAGTATTTGCTTTTGCCTTGCAAGCAAAAGCTGCCAAAAATTAGGACGGAGCAACATGCAATGCCCCTTACAAGAGCCATGCAGTACAGCATATTACAAACATAAGTCCCATTATTGGGGAGTGGGTGTCCCATAGTATTTGCATATGCTTTCCAAGCAAAAGCTGCCAATATTAGGAAGGAGCAACTTACAAGAGCCATGCAGTACAGCATATTACAAATATAAGTCCCATTATTGGGGAGTGGGTGTCCCATAGTATTTGCTTATGCCTTGCAAGCAAAAGCTGCCAAAAATTAGGAAGGAGCAACTTACAAGAGCCATGCAGTACAGCATATTACAAACATAAGTCCCATTATTGGGGAGTGGGTGTCCCATAGTATTTGCTTATGCTTCCCAAGCAAAAGCTGCCAAAAATTAGGACGGAGCAACTTGCAATGCCCCTTACAAGAGCTATGCAGTACAGCATATTACAAACATAAGTCCCATTATTGGGGAGTGGGTGTCCCATAGTATTTGCTTATGCCTTGCAAGCAAAAGCTGTCAAAAATTAGGACGGAGCACCATGCAATGCCCCTTACAATAGCCATGCAGTACAGCATATTACAAACATAAGTCCCATTATTGGGGAGTGGGTGTCCCATAGTATTTGCTTATGCTTTCCAAGCAAAAGCTGCCAAAAATTAGGACGGAGCAACTTGCAATGCCCCTTACAAGAGCCATGCAGTACAGCATATTACAAACATATGTCCCATTATTGGGGAGTGGGTGTCCCATAGTATTTGCTTATGCCTTGCAAGCAAAAGCTGCCAAAAATTAGGACGGAGCAACTTGCAATGCCCCTTACAAGAGCCATGCAGTACAGCATATTACAAACATAAGTACCATTATTGGGGAGTGGGTGTCCCATAGTATTTGCTTTTGCCTTGCAAGCAAAAGCTGCCAAAAATTAGGACGGAGCAACTTGCAATGCCCCTTACAAGAGCCATGCAGTACAGCAGATTACAAACATAAGTCCCATTATTGGGGAATGGGTCTCCCATAGTATTTGCTTATGCCTTTCAAGCAAAAGCTGCCAAAAATTACGACAGAGCAACTTGCAATGCCTCTTACAAGAGCCATGCACTACAACATATTACAAACATGAGTCCCATTATTGGGGAGTGGGTCTGCCATAGTATTTGCTTATGCTTTCCAAGCAAAAGCTGCCAAAAATTAGGACGGAGTAACTTGCAATGCCCCTTACAAGAGCCATGCAGTACAGCATATTACAAACATAAGTCCCATTATTGGGGAGTGGGTGTCAAATAGTATTTGCTTATGCCTTGCAAGCAAAAGCTGTCAAAAATTAGGACGTAGCAACTTGCAATGCCCCTTACAAGAGCCATGCAGTACAGCATATTACAAACATAAGTCCCATTATTGGGGAGTTGGTCTCCCATAGTATTTGCTTATGCCTTGCAAGCAAAAGCTGACAAAAATTAGGACGGAGCAACTTGCAATGCCCCTTACAAGAGCCATGCAGTACAGCAGATTACAAATATATATCCCATTACTGGGGAATGGGTCTCCCATAGTATTTGCTTTTGCCTTGCAAGCAAAAGCTGCCAAAAATTAAGACAGAGCAACTTGCAATGCCCCTTACAAGAGCCATGCAGTACAGCATATTACAAACATAAGTCCGATTATTGGGGAGTGCGTGTCCCATAGTATTTGCTTATGCCTTGCAAGCAAAAGCTGCCAAAAATTAGGACGGAGCAACTTGCAATGCCCCTTACAAGAGCCATGCAGTACAGCATATTACAAACATAAGTCCTAATATTGGGGAGTGGGTCTCCCATAGTATTTGCTTATGCCTTGCAAGCAAAAGCTGCCAAAAATTACGACAGAGCAACTTGCAATGCCCCTTACAAGAGCCATGCAGTACAGCATATTACAAACATGAGTCCCATTATTTGGGAGTGGGTGTCCCATAGTATTTGCTTATGCCTTGCAAGCAAAAGCTGCCAAAAATTAGGACGGAGCAACATGCAATGCCCCTTACAAGAGCCATGCAGTACAGCATATTACAAACATAAGTCCCATTTTTGGGGAGTGGGTGTCCCATAGTATTTGCTTATGCTTTCCAAGCAAAAGCTGTCAAAAATTAGGACGGAGCAACTTGCAATGCCCCTTACAAGAGCCATGCAGTACAGCATATTACAAACATATGTCCCATTATTGGGGAGTGGGTGTCCCATAGTATTTACTTATGCCTTGCAAGCAAAAGCTGCCAAAAATTAGGACGGAGCAACTTGCAATGCCCCTTACAAGAGCCATGCAGTACAGCAGATTACAAACATAAGTCCCATTATTGGGGAATGGGTCTCCCATAGTATTTGCTTATGCCTTGCAAGCAAAAGCTGCCAAAAATTACGACAGAGCAACTTGCAATGCCCCTTACAAGAGCCATGCAGTTCAGCATATTACAAACATGAGTCCCATTATTGGGGAGTGGGTCTCCCATAGTATTTGCTTATGCTTTCCAAGCGAAAGCTGCCAAAAATTAGGATGGAGTAACTTGCAATGCCCCTTACAAGAGCCATGCAGTACAGCATATTACAAACATAAGTCCCATTATTGGGGAGTGGGAGTCCCATAGTATTTGCTCAGGCTTCCCAAGCAAAAGCTGCCAAAAATTAGGACAGAGCAACTTGCAATGCCCCTTACAAGAGCTATGCAGTACAGCATATTACAAACATAAGTCCCATTATTGGGGAGTGGGTGTCCCATAGTATTTGCTATGCCTTGCAAGCAAAAGCTGCCAAAAATTAGGACGGAGCAACTTGCAATGCCCCTTACAAGAGCCATGCAGTACAGCATATTACAAACATAAGTCCCATTATTGGGGAGTTGGTCTCCCATAGTATTTGCTTATGCCTTGCAAGCAAAAGCTGACAAAAATTAGGACGGAGCAACTTGCAATGCCCCTTACAAGAGCCATGCAGTACAGCAGATTACAAATATAAGTTCCATTATTGGGGAATGGGTCTCCCATAGTATTTGCTTATGCCTTGCAAGCAAAAGCTGCCAAAAATTACGACAGAGCAACTTGCAATGCCCCTTACAAGAGCCATGCAGTGCAGCATATTACAAACATGAGTCCCATTATTGGGGAGTGGGTGTCCCATAGTATTTGCTTATGCCTTGCAAGCAAAAGCTGCCAAGAATTGGACGGAGCAACTTGCAATGCCCCTTACAATAGCCATGCAGTACAGCATATTACAAGCATAAGTCCCATTATTGGGTAGTGGGTGTCCCATAGTATTTGCTTATGCTTTCCAAGCAAAAGCAGCCAAAAATTAGGACGGAGCATCTTGCAATGCCCCTTACAATAGCCATGCAGTACAGCATATTACAAGCATAAGTCCCATTATTGGGGAGTGGGTCTCCCATAGTATTTGCTTTTGCCTTGCAAGCAAAAGCTGCCAAAAATTAGGACGGAGCAACATGCAATGCCCCTTACAAGAGCCATGCAGTACAGCATATTACAAACATAAGTCCCATTATTGGGGAGTGGGTGTCCCATAGTATTTGCTTATGCTTTCCAAGCAAAAGCTGCCAAAAATTAGGAAGGAGCAACTTACAAGAGCCATGCAGTACAGCATATTACAAACATAAGTCCCATTATTGGGGAGTGGGTGTCCCATAGTATTTGCTTATGCCTTGCAAGCAAAAGCTGCCAAAAATTAGGAAGGAGCAACTTACAAGAGCCATGCAGTACAGCATATTACAAACATAAGTCCCATTATTGGGGAGTGGGTGTCCCATAGTATTTGCTTATGCTTCCCAAGCAAAAGCTGCCAAAAATTTGGACGGAGCAACTTGCAATGCCCCTTACAAGAGCTATGCAGTACAGCATATTACAAACATAAGTCCCATTATTGGGGAGTGGGTCTCCCATAGTATTTGCTTATGCCTTGCAAGCAAAAGCTGCCAAAAATTAGGACGGAGCAACTTGCAATGCCCCTTACAAGAGCCATGCAGTACAGCAGATTACAAACATAAGTCCCATTATTGGGGAATGGGTCTCCCATAGTATTTGCTTATGCCTTGCAAGCAAAAGCTGCCAAAAATTACGACAGAGCAACTTGCAATGCCCCTTACAAGAGCCATGCAGTACAGCATATTACAAACATGAGTCCCATTATTGGGGAGTGGGTCTCACATAGTATTTGCTTATGCTTTCCAAGCAAAAGCTGCCAAAAATTAGGATTGAGTAACTTGCAATGCCCCTTACAAGAGCCATGCAATACAGCATATTACAAACATAAGTCCCATTATTGGGGAGTGGGTGTCCCATAGTATTTGCTTATGATTCCCAAACAAAAGCTGCCAAAAATTAGGACGGAGCAACTTGCAATGCCCCTTACAAGAGCTATGCAGTACAGCATATTACAAACATAAGTCCCATTATTGGGGAGTGGGTGTCCCATAGTATTTGCTTATGCTTTCCAAGCAAAAGCTGCCAAAAATTAGGACGGAACAACTTGCAATGCCTCTTACAAGAGCCATGCAGTACAGCATATTACAAACATAAGTCCCATTATTGGGGAGTGGGTCTCCCATAGTATTTGCTTTTGCCTTGCAAGCAAAAGCTGCCAAAAATTAGGATGGAGCAACATGCAATGCCCCTTACAAGAGCCATGCAGTACAGCATATTACAAGCATACGTCCCATTATTGGGAAGTGGGTCTCCCATAGTATTTGCTTATGCTTTCCAAGCAAAAGCTGCCAAAAATTAGGACGGAGCAACTTGCAATGCCCCTTACAAGAGCCATGCAGTACAGCATATTTCAAACATAAGTCCCATTATTGGGGAGTGGGTCTCCCATAGTATTTGCTTATGCTTTCCAAGCAAAAGCTGCCAAAAATTAGGACGGAGCAACTTGCAATGCCCCTTACAAGTGCCATGCAGTACAGCATATTACAAACATAGGTCCCATTATTGGGGAGTGGGTGTCCCATAGTATTTGCTTATGCCTTGCAAGCAAAAGCTGCCAAAAATTAGGATGGAGCAACATGCAATGCCCCCTACAAGAGCCATGCAGTACAGCATATTACAAACATAAGTCCCATTATTGGGGAGTGGGTCTCCCATAGTATTTGCTTATGCCTTGCAAGCAAAAGCTGCCAAAAATTAGGATGGAGCAACTTGCAATGCCCCTTACAAGAGCCATGCAGTACAGCATATTACAAACATAAGTCCCATTATTGTGGAGTGGGTCTCCCATAGTATTTGCTTATGCTTTCCAAGCAAAAGCTGCCAAAAATTAGGACGGAGCAACGTGCAATGCCCCTTACAAGAGCCATGCAGTACAGCATATTACAAACATAAGTCCCATTATTGGGGAGTGGGTCTCCCATAGTATTTGCTTATACCTTGCAAGCAAAAGCTGCCAAAAATTAGGATGGAGCAACTTGCAATGCCCCTTACAAGAGCCATGCAGTACAGCATATTACAAACATAAGTCCCATTATTGGGAAGTGGGTGTCCCATAGTATTTGCTTATGATTCCCAAGCAAAAGCTGCCAAAATTAGGACGGAGCAACTTGCAATGCCCCTTACAAGAGCTATGCAGTACAGCATATTACAAACATAAGTCCCATTATTGGGGAGTGGGTGTCCCATAGAATTTGCTTATGCCTTGCAAGCAAAAGCTGCCAAAAATTAGGATGGAGCAACTTGCAATGCCCCTTACAAGAGCCATGCAGTACAGCATATTACAAACATAAGTCCCATTATTGGGGAGTGGGTGTCCCATAGTATTTGCTTATGCCTTGCAAGCAAAAGCTGCCAAAAATTAGGACGGAGTAACTTGCAATGCCCCTTACAAGAGCCATGCAGTACAGCAGATTACAAACATAAGTCCCATTATTGGGGAATGGGTCTCCCATAGTATTTGCTTATGCCTTGAAAGCAAAAGCTGCCAAAAATTAGGACGGAGCAACATGCAATGCCCCTTACAAGAGCCATGCAGAACAGCATATTACAAACATAAGTCCCATTATTGGGGAGTGGGTCTCCCATTGTATTTGCTTATGCTTTCCAAGCAAAAGCTGCCAAAAATTAGGATGGAGCAACTTGCAATGCCCCTTACAAGAGACATGCAGTACAGCATATTACAAACATAAGTCCCATTATTGGGGAGTGCGTGTCCCATAGTATTTGCTTATGCCTTGCAAGCAAAGCTGCCAAAAATGAGGATGGAGCAACATGCAATGCCCCTTACAAGAGCCATGCAGTACAGCATATTACAAACATAAGTCCCATTATTGGAGATTGGGTGTCCCATAGTATTTGCTTATGCCTTGCAAGCAAAAGCTGCCAAAAATAGGGACGTAGGAACTTGCAATTCTGGCACCCTGGTGGTATAGTGGTGGTGGAGGCTGAGGATAAGGAGAAGAAGATAAAACAGCCGAAACGAGGAAGCGTATACCCATGTGTGGGTGTGAAGCGGTGCATGTGAATACACCTCCCGAAATAACACAGTGGATTTGACTTTATGCTACTCTGCTGTCATTTGATGGTGATGAGATGTCTGGCCCAATCCAGCCCTTGTTCATTTTGATAAGGGTCAGCTTGTCAGCATTGTCAGTTGACAGGCAAGTGCGCTTATCAGTTATAATTCCCCCAGCGGCACTAAAAACACGCTCCGATAACATGCTAGCAGCTGTGCAGGCCAGTACCTCCAAGGCGTACAGAGCGGGTTCAATCCAAGTGTCCAGCTTGGATACCCAATAATTAAAAGGCACAGAGGAATCACGGAGGTCGCTGGTACGGTCTGCAAGGTACTCCCTCACCATCTTTTGAAACTTTCCACTCCTTGTGAGAGTACCCCGCGCCTCAGGGCCTGTAAGCTGGGCGGGTGTCAGAAAACTGTCCCAGAACGTTGACAGTGTTCCCCTGCCTCTGCTGGATTGGAGTTGCATCTCTCTCGCCTGTACGCCTTGGTTGGGCAACGAACTGTGACCTCTGCCGCTAGCGTGTTCAGATGGGAATTTTTTTAAGAGTTCTGCAGCAAGGGCCTTCTGGTACTGCCCCATTTTTGCAGACCTCTCCACCTCAGGAATAAGAGAGTGAAAGTTCTCCTTGTAGCGGAGGTCTACAAGTGTCACCAACCAGTAATGACTGTCACCCAACATTTTGACAACGCGAGGGTCACGGTTAAGGCAGCGTAACATAAAGTCAGCCATGCGTGCCAGACTGGTAACGGGCAAGATTTCCGTGTCCTCACCAAGATGACGACTGACCATTCTCTCCTCCCCCTCCTCCTCTTCCTCCTCCCCCCTGTCCTCAGGCCACCCACGCTGAACCGACGGTATGACACTTGTACAGGTACTACCGTCTACAACGCATAATAGCAGCTCCTGTTCTTCCTCCTCCTCCTCCTCCTCTCCCTCATTGTCCCCCAATGCACGTTGGGAAGAGATGAGGCTGGACTGTGTGTAATCGCCCGCTACGGCTTCTTGATCCATCTCATCATACTCTGGCTGCAATGCCTCCTCTTTAATTCTCTGCAGAGAGTGTTGCAAAAGACAGACAAGTGGGATGCTGACACTAATGATGGCGTCATCGCCACTCACCATCTTGGTGGCCTCCTGAAAGTTTGTCAGGATGGTACATATGTCAGACATCCAGGTCCACTCCTGAGGTCTTATGTGTGGAGTCTGACCTGAATATCGACGGCCTTGTTGCAGCTGGTACTCAACAACTGCTCTCTTCTGCTCAAAAATCCTTTGCAACATGTGGAGGGTAGAGTTCCAACGTGTGGGGACATCACACACCAGTCGGTGTGCCGGAAGCTGCAAACGCTGCTGCAACACAGCAAGGGCGGCGGAAGCTGTAGCCGACTTGAGAAAATGAGCTGACAGGCGGCGTACTTTCACGAGCAGATCTGGCAACTCGGGGTACGATTTAAGAAACCGCTGAACCACGAGGTTAAGCACATGAGCCAGGCATGGTACGTGTGTGATCTCACCTCGCCTCAGAGCCGCCACCAGGTTACGGCCATTGTCACACACGACCATGCCGGGATGTAGGTTCAGCTGTCTCAGCCACAGATCTGCCTGCTCTTTCACAGCTGTCCACAACTCACAAGCAGTGTGAGGTTTATCACCTAAGCTTATGAGTTTCAGCACAGCTTGTTGCCGCTTGGCGGAGGCAGTACTGCAATGCTTCCAGCTTGTAACTGATGTGGTGATATCTGAGATGGAGGCTGAACATGAGGAGGAGGAGTAGGAGGAGGATGCGCAGGAGCTGTACTCTGTGGGGGCAACTCTGACTGACATAGGGCCCGCAATCCTCGGTGTGGGGAGGATGTGTTCCATCCCAAGGGCCGACTGGGTCCCGGCTTCCACTATGTTTACCCAGTGTGCCGTCAGAGAGATGTACCGTCCCTGGCCACAAGCACTTGTCCACGTGTCCGTTGTCAGGTGGACTCTGCCAGTAACTGCGTTGTTGAGGGCACAGCAGATGCTTTGGGACACGTGCTTGTGTTGTGCGGGGATGGCACACCGGGCAAAATAGTGTCGGCTGGGGACTGAGTACCGAGGGACGGCCACCGCCATAAGATTGCGGAAGGATTCCGTCTCCACCAGCCTAAAAGGCAGCATTTCCAACGCAAGCAGTCGTGAAATGTGCGAATTTAGGACTGTGGCCTGTGGGGCGTTAGCTGCGAATTTCTGCTTTCGTTTAAAGGTCTGGGATATGGACAATTGAATGCTGCGGTGGGACGTGGACGTGGACGTTGATGCTGTTTCTTGAGAAACTGCCATAACAAATGAAGACTGAGAGGAGGGGGCATCTTTACATGCAGTATGGACAGGGGATTGCCTTGCATACACAACAGGGGGTTCTATTGCACGCACAACAGTGGAAGAAGCAGTGGTGACACCCGCTGACACTGGTCGTGGACCCTGGGTTTCGCCCCACAAAGTCGGGTGCTTTGCTGCCATGTGCCTGATTATGCTGGTGGTGGTCAGGCTGGTAGTTTTGTCACCCCTGCTGATGCTGGCATGGCAGGTGGAACATATGGCCTTTTTGGGGTTATCAGCAGAGTCTTTAAAAAAATTCCAGACTCTGGAAGACCTTCCGCTTGTACTGGCAACATCCCTCGTGTTGGTGTTACGGGGAACGGTTGCCTGCCTTCTGTCTGCGGTCACCACACTGCTTTTTCCTGCCTGTTGGGGTACTCTGCCTCCCTCCCCCTGTGTGCTGCTGGCCTCACTCTGCATGTCCTCCTTCCACGTTGGGTCAGTTACTAGATCATCCACCACCTCCTCCTCTTCCACTTGCGCACCACGATCCTCCTCCTCACTTCCTGGCAATTGTGTCCCGTCATCGTCCACCTCTTGTGACAGATTGCCAACATCGACTTCCTGTGGCTGTGGCTGTTCAAATATTTGGGCATCGCAACATGGGATCTCCTCTTCCACCACTTCAAGCGTATCAGGCGAGGGGCCCAAATATGGAAATGGACCAGTGAATAGCTCTTCAGAGTGTCCAAGTGTGGGATCACTTGCTGTCTGACGACACTCGGCATGGTGGGAGGAAGGAGCATCAGGGTGAGGAGGAGTATGCGGTCGAGACTCACGGCTACTAAGAGTTGACCGTATGGAAGACAGACCGGAGGTGGTGGTGCCCAGGTAACTGGAAGTATTATCTGCTATCCAATTAATAACCTGTTCACACTGATCAGTTCTCAATACTGGTGTTGTTCTGTGCTTCCCTAGTAATTCGGTCAAGAAGTGGGAGCGAGAAGATGTGGCTGTTGGTTGTGGCACATTTTCACCTCCGCCACGGCCCCGTCCTCTGCACAAACCATCACCAGAACCTCCACTTCGACATCCCTTGCCACGCGCCTTGCCCATTGTAAATGAAGTAAAATAGCTTACACTTGCACTATCAATGGAAAAAGGGTAATAAAGAGTAGATTAGAACCGTGGAAGAGGAAAACCACAGTTATTGTTTACTGGGGTATACCACACTTTTTTAAATAGAGATATTTGCAGCTGAAAAGTGAGCGACACACTCAAACTGCTTTTTTTTAGATACCAAAGGCCCAAAACTGGATAGTACAGCGATTTGACCCGTGGAACTGCGAAACCACACTGGGATGTCGGGCCTACACAAGACTATTTTCAACAGATATATTTTTGTGTCACAACAGTCAGGAGACACTACTGTTTTTCTTTACGGAAAAAACTACCAAAAGCTGAATAATAGAGATTTTTTACCGTGGGATTGCAAAACCACAGTTATTGTTTACTGGGGTATACCACACTTTTTTAAATAGAGATATTTGCGGCTGAACAGTGAGCGACACACTCAAACTGTTTTTTTTTTTAGATACAAATGGCCCAAAATGGATAATACAGAGGTTTGAACCGTGGAAGTGCAAAACAACACTTCTGTTTCTCTAGCCTACACCAGACTATTTTCAACAGTTATATTTGTGTCTGAAAAATCAGAGACACGCTTTTTTTTTGGGGGGGGGGGGGGGGGACACCAAAAGGTTAATAAGACGGGTATTTGTACAGTGTGAAGGAGGAAAAAAAAAGGAGGATTTAGATGAAAAAAAAAGGATTTTTCCTGGCCCCCGACACCTGGTGCTAAGTCCAGCAATTTCAGCAACAGGAGCACACAGGATTGTAATGCAGCGTTTGCTGGTATAACCACTGTGTCTCCTATACAGCCTGCCTGCCTGGTATCTGGGATGGATATTAGTCCTGAAAAGGACTGTTTGTTTGTTCTGGCAGCCTTTACAGACCCTACACTAACTATTTCGCAGTTTATATCTCTCCCTAAATCAGCAGCGCTGTCCCTACACTGTCTAATCCGGAGCGACTGTGTCCAAGATGGCAGCGCCCGGTTTTAAATACTCTAGGTGACGCTGTGCGGCCAGCCAATCACTGTAATGCCCACAACCAACATGGCTGCAGCATTACAGTGACTGGCTGGCAATCCCTGCATGTTAATTGGCTCTGTAAAGAGCGCCAAACATGCAGGGCGGAGAGCCGAGCTCCCGCCCGAGTAACCCGGAAATGCTCGGTGCTCGCCGAACATCCCGAGTAGCGTGATGCTCGCCGAACATCCCGAGTAGCGTGATGCTCGCCGAACATCCCGAGTAGCGTGATGCTCGGGCGAGTACCGAGCAGTGTCGAGCATGCTCGCTCAACACTAATCATTAACTTTCAAATGCATCTTTATACAGCAAGAACTCTGATATTTTTAGACAAAGCCCAATAAATATAGAATTAAAAGATAAAGTCTTGGCTGTATACAACCACCACTAGAGGGAACTTAGAAACTTTATACAAACTGTGTTTCTATTAAATTCATTGTATAAAAAGTATTCCATAAGCTCATAGGTTACACTGAATTATGGGAGCAAGCAGCCAGAAATGTGTATTTAACTCTAAGTGTATACATCTGATTTGTAGATTAGTATTAGAAAAGCAACATTTTAACTATCTTAAATGGGTTGTCCAGTACCTATGATTATTATATGTCATCAATACCTTACACTCCTAATGATCAATTGTTATGATGACATCCGGTGCTATCCAAATTTTCCACATTATATGAATTTCAAATTAGCACCTATTCTGGCTGAAGATGATAACAGCTGAGGGATGGTTGCACAGGTATCAGACTCCTACGAATCTTAAATTGATGACGTATCCAAGTAAATGTAGTCAATTTAACCTTGTCCCACAAATTGATGTACGTGTACATGCAGATTGCAAGTAGTTAATACAATCTTTTGTACAGTTTCATCTTAGGGATGGCACAGATACAGCAATAGTGACAGCAGCACTATAGGTGTTTGCCGAAATTTGCCTCTGTCAGTGTATCTGTATCTCTGCAGCACCTGTGTGTCAATGGGCTGTTATGGCAAAAAGAGACATACTAATGGCTTTCCTTTTCTGCCTCATCAACAGCCTATTAGATTCTGCCAGATGCAGGGTCTAATAGGCTGTCAGTCATACACTGACACATTAGGTAATGCAGTGAACTACATATACAGTATAAGTAGTACATTCTATTATCAATGCAATCAAAAGAGCACACATGTCCAAGTTCTCTTGTGGAACTAATAGGTTTTGCTATAAAAAAAATTAAATGCATGTTTTTTTAAGTGGAAAAAAAACAAACCAGTATATCTTAGTTTAAATAACTAAAAATTGGTTTATGTGTAGAAAAACAACGCCCCACAAAAACTACACACTGTATCACTGTACCTATACTTATTATTAATTATACTGTTATTTATCCTGCATGGAAAAAAACAGAAGTGTATCTTGGTTTTCCAGGAACCCAGGGCAAGAATTCAGTTTGGCACCCCCCTCCCCAAGTGGTTTGAGTAGTCGTCTTGTGACCAGTCATTCATATGCAATTTGCACACTTATAGTCACGTGCCGACTAGCTGATCTTCCTAAATCTCTTTATGTTCAGTGAAAAACTGAGATAAACAGGAAGAAAAGCTAGTTGTCAAATGACCATGAGTATGAAAATTGTGTGAAGTGGCCATGTGATGACTGCAGGAACTAGCAAGCAGAGCTGGATCCTGACAGTGAGTATATTTCACACTATTAGAATTGGCATGCTACAGTGCTTCATTTTATAATTAAAGGACTTGTCCAGGTTTGAGATGGAAGTCTGAAGTCATTCTAGGTGACTACAGGCTTCTGAAATCTCACAGCACATGCTCTGCACACTTTTAGCATTCTCCCTTGCCAGTGGCAAGAATGGATGGTCATGTTAACACAAGTATGTGATTTGTATACTTCTGGCCACATTACCACTAGATATGTCCAGCCTCGTTCAATTCATTTTTATTGAGCGAGGCCACTCATGTCTAGTCGGCACATGACCACATGTATGCAAATTGCATACTTGTGTTTTCATGACCTCCCACTCACACCGCCAGCACTAGAGAATCCTGACACAGTGCACGCTGTAAGAATTCAGAAGTCTGCAGTCACATGGAGTGACTGCAGACTCATCACAAACTTGGACTGAACCTTTAATGCTCCTAAATTAAATAAAAACACAATAACCCTTAACTTGTCAGATGGCACAACACTTTATTAACATACCCATGTATCACGTAATCTTACAAATTATGGAGTTACATACAGTGCCTACAAGTAGTATTCAACCCCCTGCAGATTTAGCTGGTTTGATAAGATGCAAATAAGTTAGAGCCTTCAAACTGCAAACGAGAGTAGGTTTTATGAACAGAAGCATAAATCTTACAAACCAAAAAGTTATGTTGCTCAGTTGAATTTTATTAAATTTTAAACATAAAAGTGTGGGTCAATTATTATTCAACCCCTATGTTTAATATTTTGTGGAATAACCCTTGTTTGCAATTACAGCTAATAATCGTCTTTTATAAGACCTGATCAGGCCGGCACAGGTCTGTGGAGTTATCTTGGCCCACTCCTCCATGCAGATCTTCTCCAAGTTATCTAGGTTCTTTGGGTGTCTCATGTGGACTTTATTCTTGAGCTCCTTCCACAAGTTTTCAATTGCGTTAAGGTCAGGAGACTGACTAGGCCACTCCAACACCTTGACTTTTTCCCTATTGAACCAGGCCTTGGTTTTCTTGGCTGTGTGCTTTGGGTCATTGTCTTGTTGGAAGATGAAATTACGACCCATCTTAAAATCCTTGATGGAGGAGCGGAGGTTCTTGGCCAAAATCTCCAGGTAGGCCGTGCTATCCATCTTCCCATGGATGCGGACCAGATGGCCAGGCCCCTTGGCAGAGAAACAGCCCCACAGCATGATGCTGCCACCACCATGCTTGACTGTAGGGATGGTATTCTTGGGGTCGTATGCAGTGCCATCCAGTCTCCAAACGTCACGTGTGTGGTTGGCACCAAAGATCTCGATCTTGGTCTCATCAGACCATAGAACCTTGAACCAGTCTGTCTCAGAGTCCTCCTAGTGATCATGAGCAAACTGTAGACGAGCCTTGACATGACGCTTTGAAAGTAAAAGTACCTTACGGGCTCGTCTGGAACGGAGACCATTGCGGTGGAGTACGTTACTTATGGTATTGACTGAAACCAATGTGCCCACTGCCATGAGATCTTCCCGGAGCTCCTTCCTTGTTGTCCTTGGGTTAGCCTTGACTCTTCGGACAAGCCTGGCCTCGGCACGGGAGGACACTTTCAAAGGCTGTCCTGGCCGTGGAAGGCTAACAGTAGTTCCATAAGCCTTCCACTTACGGATGATGCTCCCAACAGTGGAGACAGGTAGGCCCAACTCCTTGGAAAGGGTTTTGTACCCCTTGCCAGCCTTGTGACCCTCCACGATCTTGTCTCTGATGGCCTTGGAATGCTCCTTTGTCTTTCCCATGTTGACCATGTCTGAGTGCTGTTCACAAGTTTGGGGAGGGTCTTAAATAGTCAGAAAAGGCTGGCAAAAGACATCTTTAATCCACACATGTGAAGCTCATTATTCTTGGTGCCTGAACTACTTCTTAATACTTTTGGGGGACCAAACAGAATTCTTGTGGTTTGAGGGGTTGAATAATAAATGACACTCTGAATTAACTTTTAACGTTTTTTTAAAAAAAATAAAAAAAAAATTGCTGCAGTGCATTTCCCAATTTCAGGCTGATCTACAGTACAAATGTCACAATGCCAAGTTAATTCCGCATGTGTCAACCAGCTAAATCTGCAGGGGGTTGAATACTACTTGTAGGCACTGTATGTACAGGATAAAAACTAATAACAGCACAAGAATACATCATCAGAACCACCAGCAGTACAGATATACATCACTAGAACCTACATCAGTACAGAAACACAACATCAAAAGCCTCATCAGCAGAGAAATATATCACCAGAACTACCAGCAGTATAGAAATGTATCATCAGAACCACCAACAATACAGAAATACATCCGTACAAAATATGACCCACACATTGTCCCTCTTATGGTACATGCCCTCCACACTGTCCTCTCCTTTCCATAGTGGGCCCCATCTTCACACTGTCCTCTCACACTGTGTCCCCCTATAGTGCCTAGACTCTATACTGTGCTTTGTCATCACAATGCCTTTTCTCGGCATACTATCCCCTCTTTGCTGTGACCTCACACTGTCCCCCCATGTTGCTCCCTATCCATACTGTCCTCCACACACTAAACAGTCTCTATTCTGTGCCCTCTCAAATTTTCCTCATCCCATACTGTCTCCTAACACTATCTCCCTCAGTAATCTCCAGACACATCCTCCCCTGCTCCCCATACTGTTTCTGGACTCATCCACCCCTCGCTCCCCAAACTGTGTCCTCAAATTCCCCCCCGCTCACTCCCCGTACTGTGACCGCAACCATCTTGCCCCCTCTCTACCCATACTGTGTCCGCATCCATTCCCCCCCTCACACCCCATACTGTGTCCTCACATTTTTTCCCCTCCCATTTGCTCCCCATACTGTGTCCACTTATACTCTCCCCTCTCTCCCCATACTGTGCCTGCATCCATCTTTCCTCGCTCCGATACTGTGCCCACATACATTCCTCCCACCCTCTCTCCCCATACAGTGTAATCAAATTTCTTCCCCTAATTGCAATAAATCTTTCGTGTCTTAAGCTCCATTTCTAGCACTTGCCATATCAAACTTTTGCCACCTATGCGGTGCTGAGGAGTGACGTCATAAGTGTCATCACATGACCTGATCATGCTGCTTATGTTGCCCTGACCCAGAGGTTCAGAGGTCAGGGCATCAATTGTACTTGTGCCTGAAAGATGCGAGTACAATTTATTACGCTGCCCCTGCCGGACTCCCACTATGAGGGGTGGCAAAATGCAGCCACCGGGAATACACCTCGCTCCGCCCCCCTGCTGGTTGTGCCAAAGGCAAATGCCCCAACTCCCTCCACCTAGATAAGCCCCAGGTAGACGCCATAACAACATATAAAAAACTATCTAATTTATTTATCTCACATATAGCATCATTAATTCCACAGCGCTTTACAGACATTACTGGCACTGTCCCCATTGGGGCTCACAATCTAAATTCCCTAGCAGTATGTCTTTGGAATGTGGGAGAAAACTAGAGAACCTGCAGGAAACCCACACAAACACGGGGAGAACATTCAAACTACTTGCAGATGTTGTCCTTGGTGAGATTTGTACCCAGGACCCCAGCACTGCAAGGCTGCAGTGCTAACCACTGAGCCACTGTGCTGCCTATGCCAGACTTTGTGTTTTTCTTAAACTTGATGCACAAAAATGATATCATACTCATCAAAAAGTTGTATGTTTCCAAATTGGTACCAATAAAAGCTATAGCTTGTTATGTTAAGTAAAAACTATTAAACTGCTTTGTACGCGGAACAATCAAAAAGTTATAGCTGACACAAGATGGTAACTAAAACAAATTAAGTGATTTTCTTGTGTGACAGAACAAGAGAAAAAAATGGAAATTGGGTATCACCAGAATCACATTGATTCTCAGAATAAAATGAACATGTCAATTCATAATGACGTACAGAATAGCATAACATTTAAATTGCAAAAAGTCTGTGACAATATTGCTGTTTTGTTTATGTTCCTTCCTAAAAAATGTTAATAAAAGTATGTTAATAAGGTATATGTGCCTTAAAATGATTCCACTGACAAACACAACTTATCCTGAACAAAAAAAGATCTCATATGACTGTGTCGCTGAAAAAGTAAAGATATGGTTACTAGATCTTGACAATAAAAAAGTGAGAAAAACATGATTAATAAAGGTCATAACTGGCTGTGACGTTAAGGGGTTAAAGACATTATTATATTACTTAGTTAAAAGGGATGTTCAAGGTTGAATATTTGCTGCAATATTATTCTATTGTTGAAATCATGTCTTCCATGAACAGTTCTTATAATGAGGCTGGTAAGTCACCGGAAAGTGAACTTTGCCATTGCTTCTTTGCAGCCCATCAAAAAAAATAGTTATACTAAAACTGTGTCTGCTGCTTCAAAAGCTGAACATGGGCAACAATAATTAATAGGGTAAATCTTGCTGATGGTCTCATGGAGCAATGGAGCAGATCTGGGCTCTTTGTATGCACATTCGAATGTATTTAGACACATTAAAATGTAATGGTATAGTACTTATAATGTATATCTGTAACATTATTGTATTTTCTATACATGGCTGTGGAATATTTTGAGACTATATTATTAATGGGAAAAAGAAAATGTAGCTGTTGACTGTAATCCAGCCTATATGGCTTGGTTGACACCTTAATTTTTTTTTAATGTGTTATGCATGTACCACACTTACACACGGGTAAAGGGAGTAAGGAAGACTTACTATAGAGAAAAGCCGCACCTACCCCCAACTGGTCCCTGTACAGACTAGTCAATCCATAGCAGCACAACTAAAAACATCTAGGACATGACTACCTATAAAGCCGCAACACGCTGCCAATAAGGGAAGAGGGAGGTGGACACGAAGACCCAGGGTGTGAAACTTCATAAAGGGGAGAGAGGGAATAGTAAGGAGAACAAAAAAATAAAAGAATCTAGAATAACCTCCCAGAAACCTAAAAATGTTAAAAGGAAAAGGTGCTGGTAAGGTAGATAAACCGGCACACAGCAAGAATATAAGCTGTGTAAGTCTAGCAGGGTAGAACTCAAACTCTAAAGGGCTGGAACCCAAAGTGCAGTAAAAGTATAATGCATAAAGCCTCACCGAGAACATGATAGGGCCAATCAAAAGAGGAAAATGGAAAACACTCAGAAATTAGCAGACAAGGAAGGAAGAATATAGACAATAGGAACAATCAGTATTTGGAGCAGGGAAAGAAAAGAGCAATTGCTCAACAGCCCAAAGAACTGACCATGAAGTAACAAGTCACTGGATCGAATCCCCAAACAAAGCCATGACAAAATGCATCTGTTACTGTAAAGTACCCACAGATTTTAGTGAAAACTGGAGAAGCTTCAGTTTGCCTTTGTACAATCTGCCTGGCATAGAAAAAAATGATGAAACGATCTTAGTTTGCAGCATTTTTTCCACATCTGTCTAAAACTTTTGCATACTACACTCTCTTTATATATATTATATATATAAAAATATATATATTGTTATGCACACGCCCGTGCTGACTGGCGTGTGCGTGATTTAGTGAATCCACTGTGCCATGAACCGCAGAGTGCCTGGAGGGTTGTAACTAAGTGTCAACCCGATCCGACCAAGGTCGCACGACGGCTAACGACGCCGTGCATCAGGGAGGAACCGAACAGAGGGACCAGGTGCTACTCCAGGCCAGACCCCGGACACGGCTGTTGACCCACACCGGGGAATACAGGAACAGGCAGGTTAGGCTGGCACACAGACAGGTGGGCACTGGCAGGCACGGCTGGAGTGCAGACAAGAGGATACTGGCAGGCACGGCTGGTATGCAGACAGGAGGGTCTGACAACTACGGCTGGCGTGCAGACGGGGAGGTATTAGCAGGTTGGAGCACAGGCTGGATAGGGTCCAGTATAGACTGGGATACAGGAACAGAACCGCAGATGCAGTAGACAGGCAGAGCAGAGAGGAACCGCTGGAGCGGTGGGCAAGGCGAAGCAGAGAGGTACCGCCGGAGCAGTGAGCAAGCAGGGCAGGGAAAAACCGCCGGAGCGGTGAGTGAGGCAGAGCAGGCAGGAACCGCCGGAGAGGTGAGCAAGGCAGAGCAGGCAGGAACCGCCAGAGTGGTGAGCAAGGCAAAGCAGGCAGGAACCACCGGAGCGGTGAGCAAGGCAGAGCAGGCAGGAACCACCGGAGCGGTGAGCAAGACAGAGCAGGCAGGAACCGCCGGAGCGGTGAGCAAGGCAGAACAGGCAGGAACCGCCGGAGCGGTGAGCAAGGCAGAGCAGGCAGGAACCGCCGGAGTAGTGAGCAAGGCAGAGCAGAGAGGAACCGCTGGAGCGGTGAGCAAGGCAGAGCAGAAAGGAACCACCGGAGCGGTGAGCAAGGCAGAGCAGAGAGGAACCACCGGAGCGGTGAACAAGGCAGAGGGGAACCGCCGAAGCGGTGAACAAGGCAGAGTGGAGAGGAACCGCTGGAGCGGTGAGCAAGGCAGAGCAGGAGGGAACCGCCGGAGCTGTGAGCAAGGCAGAGCAGGAAGGAACCGCCGGTGCGGTGAGCTAGGCAGAGCAGGAAGGAACCGCCGGAGCGGTGAGCAAGGCAGAGCAGGAAGGAATCGCCAGAGCGGTCAGCAAGGCAGAGCAGGAAGGAACCGCCGGAGCGGTGAGCAAGGCAAAGCAGAGAGGACAGGGCTCTGTTCACACTGAACAGACTGGAAGGGAAAAGCAGAACCAGATGCACACAAGGTACTTGCAATGAAGTAGCGAGTGAACTCTAAACTCACAACAGAAGTACAGAGACATCCAGTAGGAGTTAGGTGCAGGTTCAGAGACTGCAGGAAAAGGGAAGGTATGGACACAGAGACAAACAGGCTAGGAGAGTGTTCAGACTGGAACTGACACTGAAACAAGATACAGGAGCGAGTCTGGGTATACAGCCCCCAGAGAGGCGGACAAACAGGCTAGGAGAGTGTTCAGACAGGCCTGGGAATACAGCCCCCATGTTGGCGGACAGGCAAGAACAGAACGGGACCTGGCACATCAGAGGCAAGGAGCCCTCTGAAGGTAAGAGTTGCTTAGGCACCAGCTTCAGGGTGGAGCTGGTTTAAATATCCAGTGACAGACAGCAATAGGCTGGAGACGCATTAGGGTTGTGCCCACAGCAGCTACAAGAAACAGGAAGTAGCCGGGCCGCCACCCTAAGCAGTCAGGACAGGGACAAGCAGACAGCAAGAACAGAAGCCAGGCTGGCAGACTGGACGGAAGATTAAGTTTGCGATCTTGCATAGTGGGAGATGGTGCTCTATGCAAGTACGCCGCAATGTATGTTACATATATATATACATATATATATATATATATATATATATATACGCACATATATATATATATATACATATATATATATATATATATATATACATATATATATATATATATATCATAGGAATGTTTAAATTCATTTACTGTAGATTTTCAACCTCATCAGCTAGAAGTTTCTTCCAAGAATCTACTGGCCTCCGGTAAAGTAATATTTTAAAATGTTGCTATTGATCTTCCCCTAAAGTAATTTTCGATTGTGCTCCTGTGTTCTTGTATTTAGCTTCTTATTAAAAACATTTATTCTCTTGAATTTTATTTAAGCATTTAACACTTTAAAGGGAATTTTGCATTTGTACAACAGTAGAAGCAAATAAAAGAACCTTTTTAATAAACTGTATCTCTTCTCAGAGCTTCACAGAGCCTCTCCACTTATGAGCCACTTTTCAAAATATCCCCACATCCTGAATTCACCATTCATTCTGAAATAAACAGCTTAAATCCATCTTGCTCAAGATAAGACAGGCAAAAAAGAAGCAAGACAAAAATATATCTCATACCCTACCATAATTATATATAAATGTAAAGCAAAATTGCATAATAAATATAGGGTACTTAGTGAACTATTTTTGATCAAAAAAAGTATACAAGCCGTCCCACCAGCGGCAAGGTGACCCTAAATTGGGACGGTACCTATACTGCCTATATTAAAAACCTTACTGTATATCAAAGTTGAAGTAATGCATATAAAAGGGTAGACAAATAGGACCGGGTCCCAACTCCAGACCACCTAGGCCCGTGGTAAGCTACATATATACCAATCAGCTCAACAAAGGGCATGCCACACCCTTAAATTGCACAGAATGCAAACAAGTCAAAAAACCAGACAATGTGAACTGAGGTCTAAGATGGCAGACATACAAGAAACAGAGGCATGTTCACACTAGCAAAAAAGAAGCAAGACAAAAATATATCTCATACCCTACCATAATTATATATAAATGTAAAGCAAAATTGCATAATAAATATAGGGTACTTAGTGAACTATTTTTGATCAAAAAAAGTATACAAGCCGTCCCACCAGCGGCAAGGTGACCCTAAATTGGGACGGTACCTATACTGCCTATATTAAAAACCTTACTGTATATCAAAGTTGAAGTAATGCATATAAAAGGGTAGACAAATAGGACCGGGTCCCAACTCCAGACCACCTAGGCCCGTGCTTTTTGCTAGTGTGAACATGCCTCTGTTTCTTGTATGTCTGCCATCTTAGACCTCAGTTCACATTGTCTGGTTTTTTGACTTGTTTGCATTCTGTGCAATTTAAGGGTGTGGCATGCCCTTTGTTGAGCTGATTGGTATATATGTAGCTTACCACGGGCCTAGGTGGTCTGGAGTTGGGACCCGGTCCTATTTGTCTACCCTTTTATATGCATTACTTCAACTTTGATATACAGTAAGGTTTTTAATATAGGCAGTATAGGTACCGTCCCAATTTAGGGTCACCTTGCCGCTGGTGGGACGGCTTGTATACTTTTTTTGATCAAAAATAGTTCACTAAGTACCCTATATTTATTATGCAATTTTGCTTTACATTAATATATAATTATGGTAGGGTATGAGATATATTTTTGTCTTGCTTCTTTTTTGCTAGTGTGAACATGCCTCTGTTTCTTGTATGTCTGCCATCTTAGACCTCAGTTCACATTGTCTGGTTTCAAGATAAGACAGACAGACTGCCAGTAAGGTGAGGTGACAGGTTACACCCCATGAATAAAGAAGGGAGAGGAGGGTATGAGGAGCAGAATGAAAAGCGACAGAGAAAGAGACACACACAGATTCTGTTGAGCTTTCTTACAAGTCTTTTATCTTACCCCTGACTTTAAAAAAATGCAAAAAGTGCAATGCACAGTGACTCCATAAAATCTCAGTGAATACTATGCAAACCAGTAAAAGACACATGTTAACTTGTTCCTGTTCCTCCACTGCTCTATAATAATAGAGATTTCATCTGACCAGGTTTCCAGAGAAATCTTGCGCCACTTGCATCTTATGAGTAGACCTTCCGTGCACCCGTTATTGCTTATTAAAGTACTTTTTCTCAACTGTATCTACTGCTTTAGAACACAGCACAATTTAAAACAGTAGGGTGGGGTCTTGGCTGTCATCTGACTTTTACCTAGTTCTGCAAATATGCTGTTTCAGAGTTTTTCAAGGACAACCGGGGAGATCCAATTGAATTCAAACCCTGACTAAAAGTAACCACAATCAAAGATATATGTGTAAATGTAAAGGCTAAAAGCACTATGATAAATAAATCCATATAATAAGGTAGATAAAGATGTACATTTATATGAATGAAATATATGTAATAAATGCATTTTTTTCCCTCTCAGTCCTTTTTTCTTCATTACTCTACAATGAAGTGCATTTAGAGAAAATGTTAATGTCCAAACAATGCTCCTAGCACTCCACTCTCAAAGATAGGAAATTGAGATCTGACACCTGTCACCGAGGTATGAAGCTCTGCAGAATTTACTATACAACTGCCAGGTGTAGGTGCATTTACCGAGAAGATGTACTGATAGCAAACCTAGGTGAAGAAGTTCTACTCCCTTTCATTGTTGAACAAAAACCCTGTCAGTGTTATTATGAATGATGCCCGGTATGCCACAAATTCCACAATATTAAAAATACGGAACAGAAAATCTGGATAAACAGGCTAAATTCACTTTTCTCTTCACAATGATGGTAATGAACTTAATGCAGGTGCAATAAATTCCTGAACAAAGAGTGTTCTGTTTCCCGTACATTCTGAAGAATGAAAACGAACCCTGTGCACAGTAGATTAAAATGTTGATACTCATTCTTGGCAAAAGCTTGTTTTTATAGTCCTCGCAGATGCTGATGGAAAAAAGATTCTCTACATCGGGAGCAACTTTATAAAGCAACTTATTATATTCTTTTTCATTTCTACAGCTTTTGTATCAATCCAATCAGTTCTGTTAAGAGATAGGAAAATCACATTATGTGTTTTGTATCTTTTATTTATGGAAGTACAAGGTTTGACAACACGGCGAGATATTACATAGTTATCAACAATAGGAATGTGAGCCTCTGCTAGATAAAGTTAGGGAACGCCCAGGCCGGATGAAAGAAAGCTTGCATTGTACCAGCGGTTTTTCTATCCACGCTGAATAGCGCAGGTAAATAAATCCACCCCTAGCTGTAGGAAAAGACATGCTGCTTTTATTAGGAACAGAAGGCAGGTGCTAGAAAATGGAGTGTGGTGAAGAAGATATTCACAGTTTCTTTGACATGTTGCCGTTTTGCTTGGATTTTATGGATCATAAACAATTAGATTCATTTTCTCGTAGTACAGTCATTGTTGAAGATCAACAATTTGCACACTATCCTACAAACTATGGTGATAAATGCTGTGTGTGAAAGAATCACTTAAAATAATTATTGATGTCTTTATTCCAAATATACATATAATCTCTACATTTCCTTAATCCTGAAATAGAGTTAGTCTGCTGAGGCTTTTCGTATTGGCCTGGAGGTTTATGGAACGGTGGTTTGTTGGTAATAACATTGTCATTTTCTTCCAGTTCAGGTCTCCGTTATCCTTAGAAAGTTCAGATGAGACTTCTGACCTTATTATTGGGGTATTTAGGATGTGTTCTCAAATTCAGGTTTTTAGGTGCAGTCTTTAAATCCAAAAAGTCTCATCCTTTTTATATAGGTGTCTTTTGACTTAGCAAACTGCATAAAATCCAGTTGTGGAAGCATATCCCGATGGGCTGCAGTGAATGCAGTTCCAGGTCAAAGCTTGGAAAGCTACACAAGGATGTTGTGTAGAGGCTAATTCACTGAACGTTGCACCGGTAGTTAGTAAAGGTGAGGTAACTAGCTTTTTCGTCTTAGAACCCAGATGGGCTTTTTATGTTAGAACATGGCTTGTACTATTGAAAAGAATAGGAGCTGATCTTCAGAACCAGGCAACATATACTAAGTAGTGTAGGAAGAGTAGTGTAGATCTGTACACTATTTATATCCAGCCACTGATTGAGGTGGTAACAATTGATAAGGGGAGAGGGGGTGCCAGGTGTCAGAATCCCATGGATCTCATACTGATGACCTAGCCTAAGGGCTCGTTCACACCTCTGTATATTCTGTCCAAGTGCAATCCGACAAAACATCAGATCGCACTTGGACCAATGTTATTCTATGGGGCCGCACACATGTCCGATTTTTTTGGTTTGAGGAAAAAAATGCAACATGTCCAAGTTTGATCCGATTACACTCGGCCATGCAAGTCAATGAGTGCATGAAAATCATCAAGCTGTACTCGGATGACATCCAATTTCTAATTGCCATGTACTGACACAATGGAGAAGATGGAGAGATTTTTCATCTTCTCACAGTGTGCTCTGATTCTCTCATACAAGAGAAGGTGTTCTCTCTCTGGTCCCTGAAGCACAACTTTATTATGGGTAAGCTGATTTTAATGTGACTTTACATTGAGTTTTTCAGTCAGTGAGTTAATCAGCAACTTTACATGATATTAATGAGATCAGTTCTCAGTGATCCTTTAGATTTTGTGATACGCATTGCATATTGTATTTCACTGTACTGATACATTCGGTGGGTTTAACCAATTTATTTTTGACACTCCTCAGTCCTTATTTCTTGATAAATTCTTCATACATATGTCTGTATTCCCAACAGATCTTCATTATATTTATAGTCTGACTTACCCTATGTATTATACTGCAACATAGCCTATATTGATTGCAAACCTTTAGGGAATGCATTTCGATATATTCTGGATCTAACCTCCATATTTTATACCTTATTGCTGTAATTGCTATTTTAATGTAATTTTCAATAAACATTATAATTTTATTGAGTAAAAAACTCCAAGTGTTTTTTGAAGGCTATATACGAGAGAACTAGATCACACTATGCTGACACTGTGATCAAACTCTGATCAAAGTTTGATCAGTATAATTTGCATAATTGTCCCGATTCTCTAGGGTAAGTGAATAAATGGCATCTGACTTTAGCCTAAGGATCGCAGCTATAAAAGAACTAGAGGACTCCTTAAAGCCAACTAAGGTATGGGTGGAGTTCAATTTTTTTCAGACAAGAGTTTATCAAAACCATTATGTAACCACGACCTGTATTTTAAATTTTGAACTATGGCAAAACATCATAGACTATTGCAACCTCCATTTCATTGTTCTATACACCACACCCAGTCAGTGGACAGAGGATTGAAGTCTTATTGATTAAGGAGAGACTCATTAATTTACATTCATTAATATAATGTGTGTTACCTATTTGTACCCATTAATGAATAAGATAATAGATACAGGAGCCATGGGATGAAATATTTGCTATATTCACGCTAAGTCCTTTTAGCAATGTAAAACAGCTATATGTTTTATAGTTTATGCTTCCAATATGATAATTGGGTGGTAGAGACAAGACACTGGAGCTGTATAAGTTGCTGTCATATTACCTTGTGTTTATTTTATTTTCATTTTTCCATAGATGATCAGTGAAATACGCTCAGCTCTGTTTTGAAAACATTTTTCCCGAACAGTCATTAATCACAAGCTGTCATGTTAATTCACACGCACTAGAAACACATATCATAGACATGAATTCTACAGTGTTTTCATCATGTGCGATAAAGAATATCCTTCTTTCTTCCAGTCAACCTTACAGATGAGTAAAATGAAAAAAAAAAGCATATAATATTATTCAAGATTTAGCACAATGTACCTTTATATATTAGAACAGTTTACTTTGTTGTGAGTAAATCTTATCTCTTGAAATAATTTTCATAAAAATCACAGGAACATTCAATAGAGAATATTCTGCTCATTGCCATCGGAAACAGACGAAATACTTGTTGTCAGACACACCTCTGTTTGACAGATCTTACACAATGTTGTAGAACATTTAGCTTCCCCAACAGGGGAGAACTTTACAGAACCTGGTGTAAAGATGACCAGGGGAAACCATGGACAGTGAAGTGCTTCCATGCAGGATGTATGTCTAGGCCCCCCGCTTATATAAAAATATGCATGTGTTAATAAATTGCACACATTTTCATATTATGCATACACAAGTAAACACATGTATACAAATACACTTAACCCATGCATATACTTATGTAAATTTCAGACAGCCCGAATAATTTTTTTTTCATCTTTCCATTTTCAGAGTCATACCATATAATTTTTTTGTTCTCTTAATTAAATTATATAAGTTCAAAATCAAGGCACCATTTTGCCATATGCGTATGTAAGATATATATAGTTGTATTCATTTTTGCCATGGATTAAATTGGAAAAAATGCGTAATTTTTTTTACATAATTTTTCCAATTACAATTAATAATGTGTTCAATGTTATCTATATTATGTTATAATCACAGAGATACAAATGTTAGTGATCATGTTATTTACTGGTTTATGACATTTATTTAAAAAAGTATATTAAAAATGGTGATTATTAGTTGATTTTGAGTCAGTTGATTTTGAGTCATTGTTAAGCAACTTTATGGAAAAAAAAGTCTGCCTTTTGCTTTTCAGCTTTTTTTTACCCATAATGTACAGATATGTAGAGATGTATTGGTATTTAGAAATGTATCTCTATGTACCAGTACAATATTCCTGCAAAAAAAGAATACCAGTTAGATTTTTAGGTAGAAAGTATGTTTGTATATTTAACGATGCAGCGTGTGGCTCACTGTTAATGTTTCTGCCCTGCATGGTACGGGTGTTCAGCCTAATTCCCAAATAAGCCTAGGCTGAAGGAAAACGTTCAACACTCTATGTGCCTATTATATACAGTCATATGAAAAAGTTTGGGCACCCCTATTAATCTTAAGCTTAATGTTCTAAAAAAATTGGTGTTTTTGCAACAGCTATTTCAGTTTGATATATGTAATAACTGTTGGATACAGTAATGTTTCTGTCTTGAAATGAGGTTCATTGTACTAACAGAAAATGTGCAATCTGCATTCAAACAAAATTTGACAGGTGCATAAGTATGGGCACCTCACCAGAAAAGTGACATTAATAGTTAGTAGATCCTCCTTTTGCAAAAATAACAGCCTCTAGTCGCTTCCTGTAGCTTTTAATGAGTTCCTGGATCCTGGATGAAGGTATTTTTGACCATTCCTCTTTACAAAACATTTCCAGTTCAGTTAAGTTTGATGGTCGTCGAGCATGGACAGCCCTCTTCAAATGATCCCACAGATGTTCAATGATATTCAGGTCTGGGGACTGGGATGGCCATTCCAGAACATTGTAGTTGTTCTTCTGCATGAATGCCTGAATAGATTTGGAGCGGTGTTTTGGATCATTGTCTTGCTGAAAGATCCATCCACTTTGTAACTTCATATTTATCACTGATTCTTGAACACTATTGTCAAGAATCTGCTGATTCTGAGTGGAATCCATGCGTCCCTCAACTTTAACAAGATTCCCAGTGCCAGCATTGACCACACAGCCCCAAAGCATGATGGAACCTCCACCAAATTTTACTGTGGGTAGCAAGTGTTTTTCTTGGAATGCTGTGTTTTTTTGCCACCATGCATAACGCCTTTTTGTATGACCAAATAACTCAATCTTGATTTCATCAGTCCACAGGACCTTCTTCCAAAAGGAAATTGGCTTCTCCAAATGTGCTTTTGCATACCTCAGCCAACTCTGTTTGTGGCGTGCTTGCAGAAAAGGCTTCTTTCGCATCACTCTCCCATACAGCTTCTCCTTGTGCAAAGTGCCTTGTATAGTTGACCGATGCACAGTGACACTATCTGCAGCAAGTTGATGCTGCAGCTCTCTGGAGGTGGTCTGAGGATTGTCCTTGACTGATCTCACCATTCTTCTTCTCTGCCTTTCTGATGTTTTTCTTGGCCTGCCACTTCTGGCCTTAACAAGAACTGTCCCTGTGTTCTTCCATTTCCTTACTATGTTCCTCACAGTGGAAACTGACAGGTTAAATCTCTGAGACAGCTTTTTGTATGCTTCCCCTGAACAACTATGTTGAATAATCTTTGTTTTCAGATCATTTGACATTTGTTTTGAGGAGCACATGATGCCACTCTTCAGAGGAGATTCAAACAGGAGAACAACTTGCAAGTGGCCACTTTAAGTAGCTTTTCTCATGATTGCATACACCTGGCTATAAAGTTCAAAGCTCCATGAGGTTACAAAACCAAAAAAAGTGCTTTAGTAAGTCAGTAAAAAGTAGGTAGGAGTATTTAAAACAAGAAAATGATAAGGGTGCCCATACTTATGCACCTTTCAAATTTTGTTTGAATGCAGATTGCACATTTTCTGTTAGTACAATAAACCTCATTTCAAGGCAGAAACATTACTGTGTCCAACAGTTATTACATATATCAAACTGAAATAGCTGTTGCAAAAACACCAATTTTTATAAAACATTAAGCTTAAGATTAATAGGGGTGCCCAAACTTTTTCATATGACTGTATATATATATACAGGAAAATAGTGTGAGAAGGAGCATGATTAAATGTCAGATGGTGATAGGTTTCCCTCAAGTGTGAAGTGAAAGCTTTGAAGCAGAGATGAGCAAACCTGAACTTAAAAGTTTGGGGTTTGTACCGGACAGTTAGTGTCCAGCGCTAAACGTTGAACACGGACTTCTACTGGAAGTCCATTACAATCTTCGGAGTTCCGGGGGAAGTCAATTGCAGAGGGAGAGAGAAAATTTTCCAGCTCAAAAGTTGAGGTCCTCATTGTTTTCAATGGGGTTCAGGTTCTGGTTCAAGTTTGGGTAAAGTTCTGGTACCAGAACCAAATTATGGAATAAAGCTCGGGTAGGGTACCATAACCCGAACTTCCACGGGTCTGCTCATCCCTTCTTTGTAGTCATGGATAGACATCTTTTTATTGTATGCAACCTCTGACAAAAAATATGTGGTCAATTCACTCAGATGCTGTAACCGAACTTTTTGTAACTTTGTAGCAAAAATATAAGGTGCATCACTAAAATGACGCAAAACAATGGTTGTTTATAAAGTGAACATTTTGTCTTAGCTCAAACAAAAGTTTACTTTGTAAACTGATGCATGTTTACAGATCAAGAAAAAAATATAGAAACAATGTAAGGGGAAAAGTATGGGATCATCAACCAAAAAATTCAAATTATTATGTTTGCCTCTACTTGAGCTTTTTTCACATTCTGAATTCTTTAAAGGGATTGTCCAAGATAATGAAAAAAATTGCACACGGCAGTAATAAAACTAAAATAATGAAACATAATATACTGTTTTTCTCCTGGCAGTTCCAGCACTGAGTCTCTGGTGTCTGGATGCATTGGAATAGTGAGGAGTAAAAAATGAGTATATATAATGTAAATATTTTAGATGCCTTTGTGCAGATTTTTCTGAACAAAAACAATCACTTTAAGGTATAAACTTTAATAACAATAAATTACGTTCTAAATCAAGCTGATACTAACTTTCTTAAAGAGCATGTCATGTCATAGACTAATAATTTCATTTCCATGTAAATTTCCATTTCGGATTGAGATCCATACCATTTTCTGGTCATATCTGAGTTTATTTGCTTTTTCCTGAAGAAAAGCTTGCTTTAATACTTTTTTCTTTGTGGCAAAATGTATTATCATCTTAAAGACAATGACTTCATTATCCTCAAACCAATTTACTATCAATGGAATGAGAAAAGTGCACATTTGCCTTGACTGTTGAGGTCAGAATGAAGCAATTCCGTCGTCCCTTGTCTATACCTGACAGGCAACAACATATTATAAATGAGAGGGAAGTGTGATTGTTTTCTTCGGGAAGTCATCTTATGTTTCATTCTCACTGGATTGTCCTGTTATTATTGTTTTTACCGTATTTTTCGGACTATAAGACCCATCGGACCATAAGATGCACCTAGGTTTTAGATGAGGAAAATAGAAAAAAAAATTTAAGCAAAAAATGTGGCCATAGTGCACTGTTATGGGGGAGGGGGGCTGCTGCTGACACTGTTATAATGGTAATGTCCACCATTTCTATTAATATACCCCATCCTGATATATGTGGCCCCTCCTTCCTGTTATACGTGGCCAACATCCACACCCTAATCCACCATCCTGATATGCATGGCACCCCTATCCCCCATCCTGGCATGCATGGCACCCTAATCCCCCATCCTGGTATGCATGGCACCCCAATCCCCCATCCTGGTATGCATGGCACCCCTCATCCCCATCCAGGTATGCATGGTACCCCCTGATCCCTATCCTGGTATGCATGGCACTCCTTATCCTGGAATGCATGGCACCCTTCATCCTGGAATGCATGGAACCCCTCAACCTGGTATGCATGGCACCCCTTATCCTGGTATGCATGGCACCCCTCATCCAGGTATGCATGGCACCCCTCATCTCTCTTCCTGGTATGCATGGCACCCCTCATCCCTGTTACTGGTATGCATGGCTCCCTCATCCTGGTATGCATGGCACCCCTCATCCCTGTTCCTGGTATGCATGGCCCTCTCATCCTGGTATGCATGGCACCCCTCATCCCTCTTCCTGGTATGCATGGCCCCCTCATCCTTCTTCCTGGCATGCATGGCCCCCTTCATCCCTCTTCCTGGTATCCATTACCCCCCTCACCCGTCTTTCTGGCATGCTTGGCACCCCTCATCCTTGTATGCTTGGCACCCATCATCCTTCTTCCTGGTATGTATGGAGCCCCTCATCCCGCTTCCTGGTATGCATGGCCCCCCTAATCCCTCTTCCTGATATACTTGGCACCCCCCATCCCATGCTGCACACAAAAAAATAAACATTTCTACTCACCTTTCTTCCCTGTGCTCAAGCGCTGCGTCCTGCTCTGCTGCTGACATTGATCTCACTGTGTGAGACGCACATGGGAATGGGTTGTAGTGAATATTCATGGACTTTAATAGCGGACACACTGACCGCCGGCCGCTGCAGGAGCCCTGCTGCGGTTACAGTGTGAGCGCTATTAAGGAAAATGAATATTCACGCCCGTGGGGAGCAGTGAATATTCATTTTCTTTAGTAGCGGGCTCAGTGTAGGCTGCAGTAGCAACTCCTGCCTCCTGTGCCCCGCTCCTCTGCCACTTCCGCTTCCCCCACATCCCCCACCACCCACAGCCATCCATATACATTTGGACTATAACATGCACCCCCCACTTTCCTCCAAAATTTTGGAGGAAAAAAGTGCGTCTTATAGTCTAAAAAGTACAGTATTTTTATTTGTCCTGAAATACAAATTACAAGGTGATTTCATAACTTTTCCTCAATGTTGTACAATTTAACAATATTTTCCACTTCTTAATCTCAAAACAATTAAAATAGTTTACTTTCATTTGATCAAGGTATTTTTCATGAAGCCAGAATATCCAGCCATTAAGCAATTATTGTTTGATGTCATATCATGTAATTGTTAGTGTTGAGCATTCCAATACTGAAATATCGGGTATCGACCGATATTCACGGTATCGGAATTCCGATACTGAGTTCCGATACTTTTAGAATATCGGATACCGGAATCGGAAGTTCCCATAATGTAATGAGCCAGTGTGATTTTATTCAGCCAATGAGGATCCTAAGAAGTGTGGGCACATCCTGTGGCATGTTAGGTATGTTAACTAATGGCATGGCTGTGATTGGCTGCTGAAATGATGTCATGATGCACTATGAAAGCCGCCGCCACCATTTTGGGCTCACTCTGCTGTGAATTCAGTTAGGGATAAGACGCTGCTGTTCTGAGGGACAGTTTTAGCTACCTATTTGCTCTATTGTGCTTTACCCAAGCTACTTTACGCTACTAAACCACTGTGCCTTGCAGCGCTAGTGCACAGTGCTCTGTACTGTTCACGGCTGTCTGCGAGGTCTCTGTGTGTGAGTGCAGCTCACGCTGTAGTGTGTGCTGCAGCCACGTCTGGTTGTAGTCCGATCAGCGTGCGTCACTGCCTCATACATTGTCCTTTTTTGCTAATTGCTCATTTTTCCTGATTTCTCCTATTAGTGTGGTGGTTCCATCCGTACCCAGCTAGATTGGTTCCAAACACACTATATAGGAGTAGATAGAGAAGCTTTATTTTGCCTTGCAGCGCTAGTGCACAGTGCTCTGCACTGTTCACGGCTGTCTGCAAGGTCTCTGTGTGTGAGTGCAGCTCACGCTGTAGTGTGTGCTGCAGCTACGTCCGGTTGTAGTCCGCTCAGCATGCGTCACTGCCTCATACATTGTCCTTTTTTGCTAATTGCTCATTTTTCCTGATTTCTCCTATTAGTGTAGTGGTTCCATCCGTATCCAGCTAGATTGGTTCCAAGCACACTAAATAGGAGTAGATAGAGGAGCCTTTCTGCAGCCTTGTGCCCTGCAGCCCCAGCCAGATTAGCTAATACTAATACCTATTTTTGTAGCCTCATCTATTGCATTGTAGGTTACCTTCCTGCATTGTAATAGCTACAAAAAGTTTGTGATACTATCGGTATTACATCTTTGGGCACATCCAGTGTCTTTTTGTGACAAAAAAACCTAAATAAAGTTCACCAAACACTCCACTTTACAGTTGTGTAGGCCACATTAGCTCATATTAAAGTTTAGTCCACACTTTATAAAATTAGTGTTTTTTATACCTGTTAGCAGCTGTTCAGGAATAAGCACACTAAGCCCTTACTACTTTTCTGCCTATCTTTATCAGTCTACCAAGATGAAGAAGGCAGGGAATAAGGCATGTGGTCGTGGGCGTGGAGTTTCTGCAGGGAGAGGACGTGAGGATTCTGTGCCTGCAGGGAGAGGATGTGGGGATTCTGTGCCAGCTGTGGGCACCAGTGTCTCAGCATCCCCCAGTTTTACCAGGGAACAGTCCTTTATGCGCAGCTTTGAAGGAGCTCGCCATACCCCACTGTTGCGGGAGGACCAAATTGAAGCCGTTGTCAGATGGATGGCAGCTAACGCATCGACTTCAATTAGTTCCAGATCCTCTCAGGTCCTGAGCACTGAAGAGCACCCATCTGTCTCTTCACCACCTGCCAAATTGCCCAGGCAGTCAGAGAGCCGTGGACAGGAGTCATCTCTACTTCTGTTCTTTGAATCTCTTGGCTTGGAAAGAGGGGGCCAGCCAAGCAGAATTCGAGAATTTGAAGAAGAGGTAGTATGCAGTGATGCACAACCGTTTTGTCTCTATGAATCTGATGAGGCGGGTGGGCCAGTGCCTATGATCAGCAGCACACCTCAGTACGCATCTGATGATGAGACTCAGGTGCCACTTTCTGGTACATACTGTGCTGTCGAGACTACCCAAGAGAAGCAGTTGTTTGAAGACGGTGGTGTAGATGATGAGGTCCTTGACCCATCATGGCGTGAGGGACAGGAAGGTGGTGGGAGCCGCTTTGAGGAAGAGATTCCCCGAATGGCCCAAAAAGGAGGGAGAGGGAGGGGGCAGACTTGGTTGCCTGTAGCCTCCACTTCGGCACCCATTAGGAGCATGCCTCTACCAAAATCCAAAACGGGCACTCCCAAGACTTGCAGTGCCTGGTCCTTTTTTGACACAGTTGCAGATGACATTTGCTTTGTCAAATGCAAGCTGTGTAATCAGAAGGTGAAAAGAGGGAAAAGTGTCAGCAACCTCAATATCACAAATATGTGGAAACATGTGCGGACCAAGCACGTGGTGGAGTTACAAAGACACACTGAAGACCTAGGCCAACCTACAGCGCCACCTACCACCTCTTCAGCTCGTGTTGTAGCCTCTTCCTCCAGCTCACACACAGCTGGTTTGGCTTCCTCACAGGATCGCCATGGAAGAACCTCTGGCACTGTTGTACAGAGACACAGTGTAATTCCACCCACAGCACCACGTTCCCTGTCATCTTCACACTCCCAGGCCAGTCTACAGCCATCGTTAGCACAGGCATGGGAGAAAAGGCGCCCATACTCGGCAAACCACCCCTGAGCACAGGCTCTGAATGCTGGCATTGCAAAACTACTGGCCCTTGAAATGCTATCATTCAGGCTGGTGGAGACTGACACCTTCCGTAACTTGATGGCATTGGCAATCCCACAATACAACGTGCCCAGCCGCTTTTATTTCAGCAGGCAAGCCATACCTGCCCTGCATGTGGAGGGAAAAATTAAACATGCGTCAGTAGCAAGGTCCACCTGACCACCGATGCGTGGACCAGTAAGCATGAACAGGGACGATACCTTTCCCTCACTGCTCATTGGGTAAATGTTGTGGAGCCGGGTACAGATCTTGAGAGTGGCGCTGTACGTGTTCTGCCAACTCCAAGGGTTGCAGGAATCCAGTCTGTAGACATTGACTCCTCCTCATACTCCAGTTCCTCTGAATCAGCGCTGCATTAGCCATCACGGTCTACCTCCACATCGACCCGTGAACGGTTACCTGTTACAACCGATATGAGCACAGCCGTGGCCAAACATCAACAGGTCGTATTGAAATTAATTTCTTTGGGGAATCGAAGCCACACAGCGCAGGAGCTCTGGAATACCATCAAGCAGCAGGGCGATGTGTGGTTTGCGCCAGCGAATCTCCAGCCAGGCATGGTAGTGTGTGACAATGGCCGAAATCTGGTGGCAGCTCAGGGCCTAGGCAACCTCACTCACATCCCATGTCTGGCACATGTGCTCAACTTGGTCGTGCAGAGTTTTTTGAGGGACTATCTGGATCTTGATGCACTGCTGCACAAGGTCCTCATAGAGTGCGCTCACTTGCGGCGTTCCAGCAACGCAAGATCGCGCATTGCAGCTCTGCAGCACCGATTACGCCTTCCGGAACATCGCATCATATGTGACCTACCCACCAGGTGGAATTCAACGTTACATATGTTGGAGAGGTTATGTGAGCAGAAGGCCATAGTAATGGAGTACCAGTTGAACCAGGGGCAAACAAGTCGCAGTGCGCGCCTTTCACACTTCACCACCACTGAGTGGGCCTCTATGAAGGACATTTGCCACGTTTTGCGTGCCTTCGATTATTCCATGCGGATGGCGAGCGCAGATGATGCACTAGTCAGCATGACTATCCCCCTTATCAGCCTGCTTGAAAAAACACTGCAAGCACTAAGGGAGGAGGTTTTGGAAGAGGTTGAGGATGAGGAGTCACAAATGCCATCTGCTTCTGTACAGTCTGCAACGTGGTTCCTCATAAAGGCCTAGGCAGGGGACACTTTGTGAGGAGGATGAGGAGGAGTCAATGGAGGAGAAAGACATCTGTCCAGAGGAGGGAGGTACACAATGCTCTAGTAGTCAGTATCTAGAGCGAGGGTGGGGTGATGCAGAGCAGGCAGAGATCACGCCTCAAGCAGGGGACAGCGTTTCTTGGCCTGTTGGCAGTCTGCAGCACATGGTTGATTTCATGCTGCAGTGCCTGAGAAACGACCGACACATCGTCCACATTCTCAACACAGCTGATTATTGGGTGTCCACCCTCCTAGATCCTCGCTACCGGGACAACTTACAAAGCCTCATAACACTGTTGAACCGGCCGCGTAAAATGCGGGAGTACCAAGACACACTTGTGCATTCCATCATGTTCTCCATTCCACCCGAGAGCAGTGCTGCTAGTGCTTTACAAAGCAGCTCAGTGCGTCAAGGCAGTGGAGAAAGCTCTGCACAAAGAGGGAGCAGAAGCAGCGCCACAGCACAAGGCAAGACCAGTATGGCCCAAATGTGGCAAAGTTTTGTGTCCCCGCCACAAATGTCTACACCATCACAGACGGCTCCAGTCAGCAAGAGGCAACGTTTCCGTCAGATGGTGACGGACTACATGTCTTGCCCTCTCAGTGTACTCCCAGACGGCTCTTCCCCCTTCAAGTTTCAGGTCTCTAAGCTGGATACATTGCCAGAGCTTAGCCAGTATGCATTGGAGGTGCTGGCTTGCCCTGCTGCTAGTGTATTATCGGAACGCGTCTTTAGTGCCGCAGGTGGTGTACTAACAGACGGCATGCGCCTATCCTCCGATAACGTTGACCAGCTTACTTTTCTAGAAATGAACAAGGCCTGGATCTCGCATGAGTTTGCCAGTCCTCTTCCAGAATAAATAATTGGTTAGCAACAGTATCCAGGTCTCCTGCTGTGTTCATGTTTCTACCACCTGAACTGTAATCCCTGAGCTCCAACACCGCCAGTTACTGATCAGAAGTGCCATCTGCACAGTCAACACTTGCTCCAGTGTTATTGGGGTTCAGGAAAGTCAGCTGATCCCCCGCTGTGTGTCCGGCAAATTCTCCTGCTCTGTCCACATCCACTCTACTACTAATTTAAAACTTGCTCCAATTACACCTCTGGCTCCTTTGTTTTCAGTATTATCCCTGAGCTCCAACACCACCAGTTGCTGCTCAGAAGTGCCGTCTGCACAGTCAACACTTGCTCCAGTGTTATTGGGGTTCAGTAACGTCAGCTGATCCCCTGCTGTGTGTGCGCAAATTCTCCTGCTCTGTCCACATCCACTCTACTACTAATTTAAAACTTGCTCCAATTACACCTCTGGCTCCTCTGTTTTCAGTATTATCCCTGAGCTCCAACACCGCCAGTTGCTGCTCGGAAGTGCCGTCTGCACAGTCAACACTTGCTCCAGTGTTATTGGGGTTCAGTAACGTCAGCTGATCCCTTGCTGTGTGTCCGGCAAATTCTCCTGCTCTCTCCACATCCACTCTACTACTAATTTAAAACTTGCTCCAATTACACCTCTGGCTCCTCTGTTTTCAGTATTATCCCTGAGCTCCAACACCGCCAGTTGCTGCTCAGAAGTGCCGTCTGCACAGTCAACACTTGCTCCAGTGTTATTGGGGTTCAGTAACGACAGCTGATCCCCTGCTGTGTGTGCGGCAAATTCTCCTGGTCTGTCCACATCCACTCTACTACTAATTTAAAACTTGCTCCAATTACACCTCTGGCTCCTCTGTTTTCAGTATTATCCCTGAGCTCCAACACCACCAGTTGCTGCTCAGAAGTGCCATCTGCACTGTCAACACTTGCTCCAGTGTTATTGGGGTTCAGTAACATCAGCTGATCCCCTGCTGTGTGTCCGGCAAATTCTCCAGCTCTGTCCACATCCACTCTACTACTAATTTAAAACTTGCTCCAATTACACCTCTGGCTCCTCTGTTTTCAGTATTATCCCTGAGCACCAACACTGCCAGTTGCTGCTCAGAAGTGCCGTCTGCACAGTCAACACTTTCTCCAGTGTTATTTGGGTTCTGTAACGTCAGCTGATCCCCTGCTGTGTGTCCGGCAAATTCTCCTGCTCTGTCCACATCCACTCTACTACTAATTTAAAACTTGCTCCAATTATACCTCTGGCTCCTCTGTTTTCAGTATTAAACCTAAGCTCCAACACCGCCAGTTGCTGCTCAGAAGTGCCGTCTGCCCAGTCAATGCTTGCTCCAGTGTTATTGGGGTTCAGTAACGTCAGCTGATCCCCTGCTGTGTGTCCATCAAATTCTCCTGCTCTGTCCACATCCACTCTACCTCTAATTTAAAACTTGCTCCAATTAGGCCTCTGGCTCCTCTCTATTTTTAGTATTTACTCTGGGTTCCAGCACCGCCAGCTGTTTCCCAGCAGTGTCTTTGGCATGGGTACTCCCTCCTGCCCAACCTGGTTCCAGCACGCCAGCTGTTTCCGGGTAGTGTCAACGTCACTTTGCCTCCAATATGTTGTCCTGTCGTGTTGCTGTCGGGTTAGCTGACTCTATCGTGCCTGCTGTTTAGGGGACTCCTATGTGGGCTGCGGGATCTGGTAATGAAGGCTGGTTCCATAGTGCCAATAGGACAAGCACCCCCTGTAGAACTGTGGATTTCGGTTACTCCGGCCGGCTCGCTGCCTTGCTACTTTTTTTTTCATGTGTACCTTCTGCTACCCATCTGGGTTCCAGTACCGTCAGCTGGTTCTCGGCAGTGCCTTTGGCTTAGGTGCCTCCTTCTCGGTATCTGAGTTCCACCAACGTCTGCTGGTCATTGGTAGTGCTTTCTGGCACAGGTACCTCCTGCTTAGTAACCGGATTCCAGTACCGTCAGCTGGTCCTCGGTAGTTCCATTGGCTCTTGTACTTTCTTCTACCCATCCGAGTTCCAGTACTGTCAGCTGGTTCTCGGCAGTGCCATTGGCTTAGGTGCCTCCTTCTCAGTATCCAAGTTCCACCAACGTCTGCTAGTCCTTGGTAGTGCTTTCTGGCACAGGTACCTCATGCTTAGTAACCGGGTTCCAGTACCCTCAGCTGGTTCTCGGTAGTTCCATTGGCTCTTGTACCTTCTGCTACCCATCCGGGTTCCAGTACTGTCAGCTGGTTCTCGGCAATTCCTCAGCCTTCTTGTACCTTCTGCTACATTTCCAAGTTCAAGCTTTTTTAAATGGTTTTTGGTAATCACTCTGGACCTCCCTGACGACGACCCTGAAGACGAGGACCCTGAAGACCACCCCAAAGAAGTCGAGGACCCCGAAGACGACGACCCTGAAGACGACAACCCTGAAGACCACCCCGAAGAAGACGAGGACCCCGAAGACGAGGACCCTGAAGACCACCCCAAAGAAGACGAGGACCCCGAAGATGACGACCCTGAAGACGACGACCCTGAAGACCACCCCGAAGACGACGAGGACCCTGAAGACGACGACCCTGAAGACCACCCTGAAGAAGACCAAGAAGATGACCCCGAAGAAGATGACCAAGAGGACAAAGAACATGAAGACTACCACCAAGATACAGAAGAACAAGAGACAGAAAACTAAGAAGCAGAAGAACAAGAAGCTGCAGAACAAAAAGCAGAAGAACATTAAGCATAAGACTAAAAATCAGAGCAAAATATATTATCTAAATTATAAGCAGAAGAAGACTAAGCAGTGTATGGGGGTGAGTCCGTTCCTCCTCATGGTGCCCCTGGAAAAGACCTGCTGCTGCAGGCCAAACTGAACGTGGACAAATCCTGTTGTAAATCTTTTGTGACAGGCAGAACGGAAGGTGTAATCTTCAAACTTTTATGGATAACAACTACAGGAATGCCTGTCACAAAAAAGAATATGATGAAGAAGAAGAATATGAAGAAGATGAAGAAGTAGAATATGAAGAAGAATAATAGTTGAATAAGAAGAATATGAAGAATGTAAAAAAAAATAATAATAGGAAGAAGGTGAAGAAGAAGAAGATGAATAAGGTGAAGAAGAAGTTGATGAAAAAGATGCTGCTGCTGAGGATGATGAAGGAGAAAGTGTGGGAGAAGTAAAAAAGAAGGTGAAGAGCATGGAAGTAGTGAAACATAAATATCTAACAAAATATAAAAAAGCTTAACATAGTCAATATCTTTGTAACTCCGAACATCTTAAAAAAAAAATTAATTCCTGCTATTCCATTTGATTGAGCTAAACCTCTATGCCTTTAATGTCTCCCCCACCTCCCCCAATACATTCTACATTATTCTTAGTTGTTTTCCTTCATGTAGAATTAACCTACAAGGAAAGAAAGGGTTTATTTTCATTCCGATATTTGTGTCCCATTGACTTGCATTGGTTTCCGGTATCGGAAACGGCGATATCCGATATTTTTTGGGTATTGGTCCGTTCCAATATTTCCCGATATCGTAAGGTATCGCTCAACACTAGTAATTGTATATTAACTATGAAAATTAAAAAGTAAAAAAGCTGAGGAAACATCTTTTACTTGTGGCAATTTCAACATTTTTGCCAGGGGAGGTACATTTTTTGGATCTTCCAGTGTCAACAGTAAACCAGGGCAACATACAGTACCATACCTGTCTGATACAGCATTACATGTATTTAGACCTAACCATGGACCTAGCATTCCTCATGAGAATAATCAAGTTGTGCTGTAGATCAATAGGAATCACAAATATTGTAAACTGCCAAATTTATGTAGTTGGAATATGCTACCAATGCTGTTGATAAGGACTTTTGTATCATAGTTTTTCTATCTGTATGTTTCTTTTTAAACTAAGGACCTCTTTATTCTAGTATGACTATTTATTAGAGATGAGTGGATCTTTTGGAATTTGCTATTTTCCCAGAATTTTCCCCAAATTTTGATTTGTGATGAATAAATACAGTGGGGAAAAAAGAATTTAGTCGGCCACCAATTGTGCAAGTTCTCCCACTTAAAAAGATGAGAGAGGCCTGTAATTGACATCATAGGTAGACCTCAACTATGAGAGACAAAATGAGAAAACAAATCCTGAAAATCACATTGTCTGATTTGGAAAGAATTTTTTTCACATTTTCATGGAAAATAAGTATTCGGTCAATTACAAAAGTTCATCTAAATTCTTTGTTATATATCCTTTGTTGGCAATGACAGAGGTCAAGCGCTTTCTGTAAGTCTTCACATGGTTGGCACACACTGTTGCTGGTATGTTGACACATTCCTCCATGCAGATCTCTACAGCAGTGATATTTTGGGGCTGTCGCTGGGAAAAACGTTATACGAAGATGGTGTCATTTTGTGATCAGTGTATCTAAAACTTCAGGTTTCATTTGTTACATTAGTGTAAAGAACAGAGAAACTATTTTGCTTTCAGCATAAGCCGTTCTCCTATGCCATGTGGATATGATATCATTAGTGTAATAACTTTGTATTTAGTGTAATGGAGTAGCTAGAACATCATTTCCATGGGAACTAAGCTCTAGTTCTTCAGCTAAAGCAAACGTAAGAGATTCTGATGTAAGCCCAGATTGTGCGTAACAAAATTTAACAATAAACAATCTATACTTAAACATATATTGATCATAATGTACAACCGTAAACCTTAAATTGATTAAAGCGACTCAGCCAAAATAGGAAGTTCTTGTGGTGAGACATCTCATAAGACTGGACTGGAAAACCTCTCAACTACATCCTGTGGTCAACAGAATTCCATGGCTTGCTTCACTGTAAGAGATGTGGAATAAAGGATGCTTAGAAAATTTTGCAGAGGATTTGGATGCCCTGTAAATGTCATGCGACTGTAAAGTAGATGACTTCAGCTTCTTGCACAAACTAAGAGAAAGTTGAAAACATTTTATTTTCTTGTACTGGAAGAATTCCCAAAAATGTGTAAATGTTAGGGCAAGTGTTTTTTTTTGCTAAGCAAGTTTACGAAAATTTTATTTATATTTTTGATTAATTATTGAGTTGTAGCATTCTTTTAACATTACCGCTAATAATTACTTTAAGACAATACATCGTATCATACTATTTGGATATTGTCACCTGCATTAACCACTGTGCAGAGAAGAGTAGGAGGGAAAAGTAGCTGAAATATCTCCATCACCTATTGTGTATTTTTGTATAATGTGCCCTGACCTTTATAATAAATGTGGTAAATTACTGACAACTGCACTGTTTTTCTACTTGGACAGAATTGTGAAGGCTGCAGCTGATCAATGGCTGCTGATTGGCTGCAGTTGTCGCGTGAAATATTTATATAAGGAAACTGATGGGAATACAGGGTTGGGAAGGGAGGAGTAGCGCCTGTATGGGAGGTAAGCATAGAGGTTTTTTTAATTCATGCAACATCCTGCAATCATTAACAAGGAATGGTCCAATAGTGGACAACTCTTTTAAAATATATATATATATATGTATATATTGTAATATTATATTTAATTTCCTTTATATATTTGTTGGGGGTAGTTATCTTGCTTTAGCTGCTGCTCTGTGCTTTAAAAAACAGATCCAGAGATTTTCTGTCTTAGAGATATGTGGGCAGAAGAAAATTTGGCAGAAATTGACTCATTGACTCGTGTTCTGTGCCCCCTGCTTTACCTTTGTCCAGAGGTTAGGAGGAAGAAGGAGCAGAAATGTTTTCATCACCTATTGTGTATTCCTATGTTAAGTCCCCTTACCTTTGGTAAGTTATATTTCACTGCAATCTGCTCAAGCTGAGAAGTTAACTCTACATAACAACAATTTTTAGTTCAGTAGCCACTTAAAAAAAATCAGTTATTATTATTTATTATTATTATTATTTATTATTTAAAAGTATTTATTTTGCAACATAGAAGTAATAAGAAAAATACTATACGATAAAAAAATATTTTTTAAATAGGTATTTTCTGTTGATAGGTTCCCTTTTAGCTATTTGCCTATTTGCTTCAGGTAACTTTTTGGCTGAAAATTAAATATTCCCCCAGCACAGTGTTCTCCCAGAGTGCAGTAAGTTTGTCTTTATGAGTTCCCCCGTATGTTCGAGCATTTATTTTCTCTCTTATTTTCAGAAGTCTTTCAAGGCTTGTTGCTGAGATATTGTCTAACAGAATATGGCATTCTACAGCATGAGATACTGTGGAAATAGTATTTTAGATGATGTGGAGTATTTTGCTAACTACAAATAGCAGAAAAAAAATGGAAATATTAATATCCAGAAAGCTCAATTTTTTCTTACTGGAACATAAAACTTTTTTTCCACAGTCTGCTGTGTGCCTTTTGGCAAACTAATAGAGATGTCACATGATTTTTTCGGAACAGTGGTTCTTTATAACAAAAAGGCACAAATTGTATACATAGTTTTTCCCATCTGAGCCACAGAGAGCTTGTAACACCTTGAGATGTTTCATAGATATTTTGGTATCTTTCTACACTGTTTTCCTTTTGAGAACACCCTGCTCGAGGAAGTTGCTCTATATACATTTAATTTGTTATTACAGTAATAAAACTGATCAACTCACTCCCTGAAAGAAAAAAAGAAAAAAGAAAGAGGAAAAAAAGAAGGAAGAAAGGAAAGAAGGAATAAAAATGGGTGTTTGTGAAAAGGTTTTGCTGTAAATGAATCTAACAATTGGGTGTACCGATTCGCGGGACTATGGTCTATCGACTAGGTCAGACGTCTCTGGACTGGAGGCTTGCAAATCTTAACGGCAAAGCTTTGGATTAGCCAAGCTGGCACATGGCATTTGTGCGTCATGATTATTGCCTGTCTGAAGTGTTGCACTCACCCAATTAATACTTAACTTTTTAAACTTTTTTTATGTGCATATAATCTGCCCACCTGAAATATTCAATACAAAAGAGACAGATCCAGCATGAAATAAAATTCTTGCTTTTTTTTTAAATTATCCATTAAAAGCATTACAAACAATTTGGTTTTCTGCACATTCTGTATGATAGAAAAATAAGTCTCAAAAAAGTATTTCTTATGACTTGTGGTTCTTTGGGACAAAATGTGCATAAATTGAAATTTTTATAATGCTTTTAATGGATATTACTAAAAATCTTGCTTTTTATTATGTGCTGGATCTGCCTATTTTGTGATTGACTCTTAAAAGAAAAGTAGAGGGAGGAGGTTATTGGAAAGTTAAAGATCATACAGACTAGAGCCACTATTGGGGTTGTTGAGATGGTGATATCAAAAAGCTGATTAATATAGATATATAGAATATATTGGAGTATATCAAGTGACCATATTAGATGTCCACATGTAATGGCTTGTTCTCAGTATCAGATGGGGGAGATAATACATTAAAGTAGTCCTAAATTAATATGGATGGGGAGAAGTTGGATGATGTTTGCTATGTTTTATAAAATCTTCTGGATTGTTTTTGTAGGACGCAGCCACTGAGACATTATTAATTAAAAAACATGATATAGCTAGATAAATCTCAATATGGAAGATAAGTTTGTTTTGTAGATGAGGTATATGAGGCATAATTTACTTGTAGATAACCAAAGAGTGTCCAACAGAGAATAAGGGCATGCATGAATGATGAAACGAGGGACATTCCCAAGTAAGGTATTTTCTCACTTTATTTTATTTTACCTAATACAGTATCAATGTACTAGGCTTCTGCTTGAAACACAAAACCAATGTCAGTAATATCGAGCGCAAAGAGTAAGGTTCTGCATAGATTGAGGAAACAAAAGATGTTACATAGACACACATACAGATACTGTAGATAGATAGATAGACAGATGATAGATAGATCTAAATATATAGCTTTGTAGAATTTCTTTATTTCTTTCAATTAATTTTTTGCTCAGTTTTACCATAAATTCAATAAAATATTAACCCCTTTGAAGCCCATGACGTACTAATACGTATCTGCGCCCTGGAACTTAAGAGCCTGATACGTATTAGTACGTCTTTGTGATCGCGCGCGCACACAGGCTGTGCGGGTGCGATCTCCACCGGGTGTCAACTGATTGTCACAGCTGACACCCAGTGCTATGTGCAGGGAGTGGTCGTGCATCGCTCCTGGCACATTAACCCCCACAATGCTGAGATCGAAGTCGATCGCAGCATTGCGGTGGCAAGGGGAGGTGATAGGGATACTCACCTCTCCTGCCGGCATCCAGTGATGTCTGCTGCGGCTTCCCAGATGTTACCATGACGACCCTATGTCGTTATGACAACATCCGGGTCACCAGACAGCAGGAAGATATTTTGGTCATGCGCAGTGTATGACCAAAGTATCTTCTGCATCTGCAGCGCTGACAGCCTGTATAACACAGGGATGGTGCTCCATCCCTATGCTATACAGGCGATCAGAGTAAAAAAAGTGAAAGTCCCATAGTGGGACAAAGAATAAAAGTAAAAAAGTGTTTAAAAATAAAAAAAATTGTAAAAATATAAAAAATAATAATAATAATAATCCACCAAAAATATAAATGTAATGTACCCATCAATAAATATTATTATGAAAAAAAAAAAAACAATGAAAGTACACATATTTGGTATCACCGCGTCCAGAACGACCTGACCTATAAAACTGTCCCACTAGTTAACCCCATTAGTGAACACAGTAAAAAAAATTAAAAAATGAAGCAAAAAACAATGCTTTATCATCATACCACCAAACAAAAAATGGAATAACACGCGATCAAAAAGGCGAATATAAATAAAAATGGTACCGCTGAAAACGTCATCTTGTCCTGCAAAAAAAAAGCTGCCATAAAGCTCCATCAGCCAAAAAATAAAAAAGTTATAGCTCTTTGAATAAAGCGATGCAAAAAAATATTTTTTTCTATGAAATAGCTTTTATTGTGTAAAAGTGCCAAAACATAGAAAAACTATATGAATGTGGTACCGCTGTAAATGTACTGACCCAAAGAATAAAGCTACCTTAGAAATTTTACCACACGCGGAACAGCATAAAAAAATTAAAAAAAAAAAACAATTCCTGAATTGTTGGTTTTTGTTTATTCTGCCTTCCAAAAATCGAAATAGAAAGCAATCAAAAAATGTCACGTGCCTGAAAATGGCACCAATAAAAACATCAACTCATCCTGCAAAAAAATAAGCGATCACATGACTCTGTCGGCCAAAATATGGAAAACTAATAGCTCTCAAAATATGGCGATGCAAAAACTAGTTTTTACAAAAAAATGCGTCTTTTAGTGTGTGACAGCTGTCAATCATAAAAACCCGATATGATTCTTGTATCGCTGTAATCGCACCGACCCGAAGAATAAAGTCATCTAATCACTTATACCGCATGAAAAACGGTGTAAAAAATAAACTCTAGGGTTAGGGTTGTGCTAGGGTTAGGGTTGGGGTTAGGGTTGGGCTTGGCGCCAGGGTTAGGGATGGGCTAGGGTTAGGGTTGGGCTTGGGGCTAGGGTTGGGCTAGGGTTAGGGCTTGGGCTAGGGCTAGGGTTACGGCTAGGGTTACGGCTAGGGTTAGGGCTAGGGTTAGGGCTAGGGTTGGGCTAGGGTTGGGGTTGGGCTAGAGTTAGGGTTGGGCTAGGGTTAGGATTGGATTAGGGTTGGGCTAGTGTTAGGGTTGGGATTTTTTTCAAAAGTAAAAAAAAAAAAGATGACAATGTGGCAAAAAGTGTTGAGCGCAAGTGCTCGCTACTTGAGTTTGCATCGGGTGCTTGGGTATGCACTGAGTATCGCGAGTGCTCAAGTGACATGCTTGAGTCTCTGCCCCATAAGCTTCGCGTCCACAAAAATCTTGCGGGGATTGTCTGCCATGCACGAGCGATCCCCGCATGTTTTTTTGGGTGTCTAATAACCGTGAAACATGTGGGAGGGGACTCAAGCATGTCACTTGAGCACCCGCGATACATGGTGCATACCTGAGTACCTGATGCAAACTCAAGTAATGAGCACTTGCGCTCAAGTCTGATGACAACTTATTCAATATGATGACCTAATGTTATCAAATTCTGTGTCGTACCTCTGGGTTCAAAATGTTCACTATATCCCTTGATAAAATCCTTGAGGGGTGTAGTTTCCAAATGGGGTCACTTGTGGGGGGTTTCCACTATTTAGGCACATCAGGGGCTCTCCAAACGCGACATGGCATCCGCTCTCGATTCCAGCCAATTTTGCGTTCAAAAAGTCACGCAGTGCTCCTTCTGAACTCTGCCGTGCGCCCAAACACTGTATTTTCCCCACATATGGGGTATTAGCATACTCAGGAGAAATTGCATAAAAGTTTTTGGGGTCCATTTTCTCCTCTTACCCTTGTGAAAATAAAAAATTGGGGCTAAAACATCATTTGTATGGAAAAAGTTTGATTTTTTTATTTTCACGGCTCCATGTTATAAACTTCTGTAAAGCACTTGGGGGTTCAGGGTGCTCATCACACATCTAGATAAGTTCCCTGAGGGGTCTAGTTTCCAAAATGGTGTCACTTGTGGAGGGTTTCCACTGTTTAGGCACTTCAGGGGCACATCCGCTAATTATTCAAGCAAATTTAACATTCAAAAAGTCAAATGGTGCTCCTTCCCTTCCGAACCCTGCCGTGTGCCCAAACAGTGGTTTTCCCCCACGTATGGGGTATCTGTTTACTCAGAAGAAATTGCACAACAAACTGCATGGTACAATTTCTCATGTTACCCTTATGAAAATGCAAAATTGGGGGCTGAAAAACATTTTTGTGGGAAAAAATGTGAAAATTTTATTTTTACAGCTCAATGTTATAAACTTCTGTGAAGCACCTGGGGGTTCAAGGTGCACATCAAGATAAGTTCCCTAAGGGGTCTAGTTTCCAAAATGGTGTCACTTGTGGGGGGTTTCCACTGTTTAGGCACATCAGCGGTTCTCCAAACGCAACATGGCATCCGCTAATTATTCAAGCAAATTTTACAATCAAAAAGTCAAATGGCGCTCCTTCCCTTCCGAACCCTACCGTATGCACAATCTGTGGTTTTCCCCCACATATGGGGTATCTGCTTACTCAGGAGTAGTGTTGAGCCACCCCCGTAGTGTTCGAGTTCGGTTCGGTTCGTCGAACACCCGTGTGTTCGTCGAACTGTTCGTCGAACACCTTCGAACACCGTTAAAACCAATGGCAGGCAAACAAAAACACATAGAAACACATAGAAAACACCTTCAAAGGTGTCCAAAAGCTGACAAACTGCTCAGAAGACACAACTAACACATGGAAAAGTGACAAGTACATATAGTCATGCGAAAAGAAAAGAGGTGGAGGAGTAAAAGGAGGGGGAGACACAGATATATGCATGTCATGCCCTTCTAAAATCCAAAAAGTGAGAAGCCGACACGTTCAGTCCGCTCCTGCCCGTGCCACCTCCGCGTCGCCGGGTTTCTGCCAGAGCCGCGGTGAACCCTGACGGCCAGCCCCCCTCTCCCAATACTGGTGCCTGTCCGCTGGTGGGTCGAGCGAGCCCCCCTGTGGTGGAGGCAGCTCTAAGCTTTTTAATTTAAATTGTCTCTCTAATTTGAATGAATACACTTTAAATCCATTTACAAGGATCTATTGGAGGGCAAGTCTCATGCCAGCAGCCGCGTAATTCCAGCTCCAGTAGCGTCCACTAAAGCTGGTGCAGTTAAAAAACTTTTATAAGGATCGAGCTCGGCTGTCCACCGCAAGGCATCCTACTGCCAGTCCCAGCCCCTATGCCTTGGGGTGCCTCCTGATGCTCTTCACTGAGTATCCCGTGGTCCCGAAGCATTTCCTTTGAAAAAATTAAGTGTCCAAACTACAGGTGGTGTAGCTTGCTTAACAGCCGGGATAATCCGCTGACTAGCAGACACTGCTACTAGGCACAAAGTATTTCCTGGGCTAGATGCAGTTAAAAATTTGTAATTAGATACTCTCGTTGGATGCTGAGAAAGCATTCTATAGAGTCTCCTGGCACGCCATATATGATTCTCTTAAAAAGCTTGGGGTAGGGGTCTAGGGGACACTTTTATAGCCAAAATCACGGCCCTGTATCGCAATACGTCACCTAGGCTGAAGATAAATGGAACTGTAGCACCCTGAGGGCTCGGTTGCTACAGAGGTATTGCACCTCACCCAGAGGTGTGATATCTCACACTCAGGTAAGGATGTAGTGTGGATCAGGACCCGACACCTGCATGCATTACACCACATTGCCGTGGGGCAGGGCGACCAATATGCCCCTGAGATGGGCACGACAGTCCCTGTCCCTGGCTGGAGTGGGGGGAGGGAAAACTGAGGAAGGGGAACCCTGTAGTGCAGGAGCAGGGAGGAAGCAGTTCCTGGGTGCATTGAGAAGGGAGTATAAAAGGTGGGCACCATCTTAGTTCAGTGCAGAGAAGTCTGAGCAGAAGTGGCAGGGAGCAGGGGCTCTGCATGAGCTCTGCTCCGGAGGCGGGCCTAGTAACAGAGGCCCAGGCCTGGAAGAGGGAGAAGGAAGGAAGAGGAGCGGAGAAGGCTCCAGGAACGAGGAACGAAGGGATCCCAGGGGTGCGGACGGGCGAGTCGCCACCGCACGCCCGAATCCACCTGCGTGGAGGGGTCAGGCCAAAGGGGGAGACCGGTCCCCGAAACTAGTGAAGGCAGGAAACGACCCTCAGCTAGAAACAGGAGGCTGTGACATTTTATGTGGCGCAGCCCCTCGCTACACCCGCTAGGAAGGCACCACATAGGGTCAGGGAAACTGGCGCCAAGTTTACGAAGAGGAGACCCGAGGCAGCCGGACAGAAGGGTTGGTAAGAAAGGCCAGACAAAGGACACACAAAGGGGGTCCTGTGAAGCGCTCCAAAGTTATCTGGGAGTTGTCTGAGCCCCTCACCTGGTGAGCACAGTACGACGTGGGCAGCCGTTACCTGCAGACGTGGTCTGGATAATAAGAACTGTGAGTAAAGGCCCTGGACTGCATCACTGACTCCGTGTCGTTACTGCTGCTGCCCTGCACCATCACCCCCATCCTCCGCATACACTGCCCTGAGGCTATACTCCTCCCATGGGGAGTTATGCTACGCTCTGCTGCACCCACAACACCAGCCTCAGCGGTCTGCCCTGGAGCGGCGGATCACTCTGACCGCAATCCACGGGTGGCGTAGTCGGACATTTAAACATCAAAACCACATAAATAGTTCCGCCACTGGTTTGACCGCCCTGAGCCACGGAACCGGGTCGCCGCCACGGAGACTACAACCACCAGCATCCACCAAAAAGGGTCCGGCTCCGGGTGTCCCAAGGCCCAGGGGGCGCGTCAGAACATTTTCATCACCTTTCACAATCACCAATGGGACAAGGCAGGGATGTTCTCTGTCCCCTCTCTTAGACATCCTAGTGACGGAGCACCTGCTCTCATCAATTCGCCATAACCCCAATATTAGGTGGATTGAGGTGGGAGGCACCGAGTACAAGTGCTCTCTATTTGCTGATGATGTCCTAGTATATATCACTCAATCACATATATCCATCCATGCTGTTATGGCTGAAATAGATCACTTTGTTACATGGTCAAATTTTAAAATCAATGCAGCGAAGTCTGAGGCCCTCGATGTCTCCCTCCCCAAATCCATATAGGATTCCATCCAGTCCAACTTTCCCTTTGCCTGGCCCTCACAGGGTATCAAATACTTAGGAATTCCTATTCATAGAGCCCTCTCCCATCTATGTTATCTTAATTTTGGGCCCTTTATTGAACAACTCCATACAGACCACGGTTGGCAAGTTAGAACTGTAAGATTCACTACGTGAACCACTGGTGTTTTGTGAAAAAGCACATGTACACTGTGTTCCAAATTATTATGCAAAACGTGTTTAGGAGTGATAAGGGAAGAATTTGTTTGTTTGTCAGTTAAACTCATTGATGGTGATGTGTGTCAGGGCTCTTTATATCACTGTAAGCAATTGCAGACACCTGTGCTAATTAGTTTGGCAGGTGTGTCCAATGAAAGGCAAGACTACTTAAGAAGGCTGTCTCACATTATTAAGCAGCCTACATTTTCTGCCAAAATGGGAAAGAAAAAGGATGTGTCGGCTGCTGAGAAGCAACAAATTGTGGAGTGTTTAGGTCAAGGCATGACTACAATCAACATTGTGCGATGATCAGGATGAAGTGTCTTGGCAATCAAGAAGAATGTAGCTGATTCACAGTACACATGTGTGCGTGCTGATAAGGGCAAATTGAGGACTCTTTCCTACAGGCAATTACGTCAGGTTGAAAGAGCAGCGGCAAAAAAGCCTTGTCATAGCAGCAGACAAGTTTTTGAAGCTGCTGGTGCCTCCAACGTCCCCCGAACAACAAGATGCAGGGTCCTTCAGAGGTTTGCAGCTGTGCATACGCCATCCTGTCGACCTCCTCTATCCACTTCACACAAGCAGAAACGGCTCCAGTGGGCCAAACATTACATGAAGACTGATTTCAAAACTGTTTTGTTCACGGATGAGTGCCGTGCAGCGCTCGATGGTCCAGATGGATGGAGTGGAGGATGGCTGGTTGATGGACACCCCACGCAAACATGGCTACAGCGCCAACAAGGAGGAGGTGGAGTAATGTTTTGGGCTGGAATCATGGGGAGAGAGATTGTCGGCCCCTTTAGGATCCCTGAAGGCGCTAAAGATGAACTCCATAATGTATGTGGATTTTCTCAAACAGCACTTCCTGCCATGGTTCAGGAAGAAGAACCGTGTATTTCATAGCAAGATCATTTTTTTGCATGATAATGCACCATCTCATGCTGCACATAAAACATCTGCATTTCTGGCTGATATGGGCATAAAAGGGGACAAACTTATGGTGTGACCCCCATGCTCCCCTGACCTCTACCCCATTCAGAACCTTTGGAGCATCATTAAAAGGAGTGTCTATGATGGCGGGAGGCAGTTCACATCTAAGCAACAGCTCTGGGAGGGTATTCTGTCCTCATGCAAAACAATTGAAGCAGAAACCATCCAAAACCTGACAAATTCAATGGACGAGAGAGTTCAGAAGCTCCTTTCGAACAAGGGGTCCTATGTGAAAATGTAACATCACCTAGAATAAAGTTTTGAGTTGAAAACTGTTTGATTTCAGTTTCTAACAACCTGCTAATGCTTATAATTTCAAAAATGACAATTTTTTTGGTCTTTATTAAAATGAAAAGGTTGATCGAAAAGTTTGGGGTATCTAAGAGTGTGGCAACCCAGTAGTCATGATTACTTCGAATTCTGACAATATGAGGGTCATGCTGCAGGTAGTGCAGCAAGAAGGCACTTATGTGTCTTGCGCATCTCGGAGCCCCAAAATTATTTTCCGGGCTAGATGCAGCTAAAAATTATTATTAATTTTAAATCTGGTGAAGCTTTAGCATAGATGGCCTAATAGGATCAGTGCTGCACACTGCTACAAAGCCCAAATTATTTTCCAGTCAAGATACAGATAAACATGATTAGTAATTTTAAATCTGGTGGAGCTTATTATAGATGGCCTAATAGAATCAGTGCTGCACACTGCTACAAACCCAAATTATTTTCCAGCCAAGATACAGATAAACATGATGTAACATACCTGGCGGCGTCCTTGCATGGTGGTCCATCTCCCACTGTGCAAGAGGGCGCACTTGATCTCCTGTCCAGAATGTCTCTCTGGCTTCCCTCCATGCTGTCTGTTTGTGTCTGTTTCTGCTGCTTAAGGGCGGCGCCCGATCACTTCCTGCCTTTTGTACCTGCTGTGGGTCACACCCCTTGTGCGTCCTCAGCCTATTGCTGTCTGTCACTTGGTATATAGCTCAGCAGCTCCCTTCTATCCCTGCCTGAGCATAGTGTTTCCTTCAGTGTGTGTTTGCACTCTGAAGGTGCCAGGTCCCGTCTCTTGTCTCCTGCTTTTTGTATCAGTTCCCGTGTCTGAACTGAGTCCTGTATGTCTCCTGCTTTGCGGTATCAGCTCCCGTGTCTGAACTGAGTCCTTTCTGTGTTCTCTTGTCTGTCCTGTCTGAACACGCTCCTAGCCTGTTCCTCCTGCTTTCTAGGGGCCGATTACCTAGACCCGTTCCTGTATCTTGTCTGTCCTGTCTGAACACGCTCCTTGCCTGTTCGTTCCGCCTTTTAGTGGCCGATTTCCTAGACCCGCTCCTGTGTCTGGTCTGTCCTGTCTGAACACGCTCCTTGCCTGTTCGTTCCGCCTCTCTGGGGGCCGTATTCCCAGACCCGCTCCTGTATCCCTCTGCAGTGTCGGTCTCCTCCGTACACTCAATTCCAGTCTGAACTCTCTCCTGTCCTTTACCTGTTTTGCCTCTATGTCCGTTCCCTTCCTTTTTCTGCAGAGTCTGAACTCGTACCTAACTCCTGCTTGTTGTCTCTGCAAGTACTGTGTGAGTATCTGGCTCTGTCTTTCCCTTCCTGTCTGTTCCGTGTGAACAGAGCCCTGTCCTCCCTGCTCAGCCTTGTCTGCACTCTAGCTGTGCTTGCCTGTAACCCTCTGCCTGTATTGTTCCTGAGTCCCGGTGTGTACTGGGTCCTATCCCGCCTGTGTTCCTACCTGCTAGTACCTCCCTGTCTGCACTCTAGCTGTGCTTGCCTTTACCCCCCTGCCTGCATACCCGCCTGCCTGCATACCAGTCGTGCCTGCCTATACCCACCAGTCTGTGTGCCAGCCTACCAGCCTGTTCCTGTATTCCCCTGTGTGGGTCAACAGCCGTGTCCGGGGTCTGTCCTGGAGTAGCACCTGGTCCCTCTGCTCGGTTCCTCCTTGGTGCACTGGCGTCGTATGCCGTCGTGCGACCCTGGTCGGATCGGGTGAATACTTAGTCACGCCCCTCCAGGCATTCACTCTCCGGCACGGTCCAGTGGAATCACTACCAATCACACGCACACGCTGCTTAGCCCGGGCGTGTGCATAACACATGATTAGTAATTTGAAAGCTTAAAACGGTTGGTAGGGTGATTTTAACCAATCATCAAGCTTTTACTCTCCCCAGGATGACACAGGGGTTGAAAAGTCGTTTCGGATCCATGATTTGTTCATCTTTATGAATGTGAGTCTGTCTACATTATCAGTGGAGAGCCGCGTGCGCTTATCTGTCAGCACACCACCAGCAGCGCTGAACACACGTTCAGACAGAACGCTGGCTGCGGGGCATGACAAGATCTCCAAGGCATAAGTGGCTAGCTCCGGCCATTTATCCAGATTGGAAGCCCAAAAAGAGCAAGGGTCCAGTGACACAGTCATGGCTTCAATGTTTACTTGGAGATACTCCTGTACCATCGTCTCTAGGCGTTGACTATGTGTCAGACTTCTTGTCTCCTGTGGCCAGGATGGGCTAAAAAAGTGGTGAAATGATTCCGCAAAATTGATGTTACCAGCAGATACTGTGGTTCTGTTACGGTTTGAGTGTTGAACACTTGACGGTCCCACGGTTGGCAAGTTGCAACTGTGAGATTCACTACGTGCACCACTGGTATTTTGTGGAAAAGCACATGTAAGATTCTGCAACAGTCTCTGCTGATACTCCTGCATGCGTGCATCCCTTTCTATGGCAGGAATAATTTCTGCAAATTTACTTTTGTACCGGGGATCTAACAGTGTGGCAACCCAGTAGTCAGGATTATTTCTAATTCTCACAATTCGAGGGTCATGTTGCAGGTAGTGCAGCAAGAAGGCACTCATGTGTGTTGCGCATCCAGGAGCACCAAGTCCCTGTTGTGTTGGTGGCGAGGTAACAATCATGCCTCCTTCCTCTGTCCTCTCCCCCCAACCTCGCACAACAGAAATGTGATCAAGGTCTCCCTCATCTGATGAGTCTTCCATCAGTTCGTCCTCCACTTCTTCCTGGGCTCCTGCACCTTCCTCACTAGTTTGGCTGCTACCATGCGCCCTGGTAAAACCATCTCCCCCACCCTCACATGTCTGCCGCCTTGGTGCTGCCGACCGTCTGGACCTTGCAGATGTTAGCCCTTCCGCATACAACTCCTCCTCCTCTACTTCCTCCACCTCCTCTTGTGCCACCACCTGATTCCGAATTCTGTTTAACATGTGCTCCAGCATGTAAATCAACGGAATAGTCATGCTGATAATGGCATCGTCAGCACTAAACATCTTCGTCGCCATTTCAAAACTGTGCAGAAGGGTGCATAGGTCCCTGATCTGAGACCACTCCTCCAGCGTGATTTGCCCCACCTCTGGATCTCGTTGGCCCAGGCTATACGTCAGAACGTATTGCACCAGGGCTTGTCGGTGCTGCCACAGTCGCTGCAACATGTGCAGAGTTGAATTCCACCGGGTAGGCACATCGCATTTTAGCCGGTGAAGTGGCAGGCCCAACGACTTCTGTAGAGATGTAAGTCGCTGAGCTGCGGGATGCGAGCGGCGGAAGTGAGCACACAGGGACCGTGCCCTCTGCAGAAGGCCATCTAGTCTGGGATAGTGGGCTAAAAATTGCTGGACAACCAGGTTCAACACGTGAGCCATACAAGGCACGTGTGTGACATTGCCCCGGCGAAGGGCCGCACCCAGGTTTGCAGCATTGTCGCACACGGCCTTCCCTGGTTTCAGGTCCAGTGGAGACAACCATTCATGAAATTGGTTCGCCAGAGCTGACCACAACTCCTCAGCTGTGTGACTCACATTTCCCAGACATTTCAATGTAAAAACCGCCTGATGACGTTGAGCCCTACTGCCAGCATAGTAAGGAGGTGTGCAGGATCCCTTCTGCGCAGTTAGAAAGCTTGTGGCATGACCAGACAGGCTTTGGGTGCAGGTGGAAGACCGAGAGGAGGTTGAGGAGGCAGAAGCAGTGGAGGAACTTTGACATAAAGAGGATTGACGCAAGACTTGGACAGCAGCCCCTTGTCCTGCTGTCACCATAGTTACCCAGTGCCCAGTCAGCGACATGTAACGCCCCTGTCCATGCCTACTCGTCCAAGTGTCTGTGGTGAAATGCACCCTGTCACACACAGAGTTTCTCAAAGAAGCGGTGATGTTGTGTGCGACATGCTGGTGGAGCGCAGGCACACCTTTCTTTGAGAAGTAGTGCCAACTGGGCATCTGGTACTGGGGCACTGCGACGGACATAAGGTCTCGAAAATCCTCTGTGTCCACCAGGCGGAAAGGCAGCATTTCTGTAGCCAAGAGCTTGCAGATGGTGAAATTCAACCTCTTAGCTTTCTCATGGCTAGGAGGAAATGGTCTTTTACTTGTCCACATCTGAGGGACCGAGGGCTGGCTATTGTGCTTAGACGGGGTTGATAAGGGTGTCCCCGGCAAACTGCCGGTCTGTGAGGAAGATGCAGGCGGACATGTTAGGTTGCCTTGATCCAAAGGTGGTGCTATCGATGTCGGACAGCGCTCAACACCAGCTGGTGTTACCACCTCCAAAGAAAATGATGACCTGCCAATCACGCTGGCTGTTGCGGGTAAAGAGGTGGCAGGTCTGCGCCCCAAAACAGGTGTGACTGCTGTCCCCCCAGTCACAGAGGATGAAGAGGCCACGGATGCACAATATATGGCAGACGGTGGTTGGCCCGGCCGGCTAGGCCACATTGTAGCACACTGAGCTTCCCACTTCAACTTATGCTTCATGTCCATGTGCCGGTTCATGCATGAAGTACTCAAACTATGTATTTTTTGGCCTCTACTTAGCTTTTGCTGACAAATGTTACAGATAACACGAGTTGGGTCATCTTTATCGATCTGAAAAAATGCCCAGGCTATGCAAGGCTTAGCACCCATGCGACCTGAAGAGCCACCACGACTTGTGGTGAGAGGCAGAGTTGTGTTTGAGGATGCAGTTGTTGACGTGCTTCCAGTACTACGTCTCTGTCCAGGAAGGCGCAACCTGACCTCGTCGTCACTAGCATCTTCCTCCACCTCCTCTGCTGACCTCATCTCTTGGCTGACTGTGGGTTGACAGTAAGTGGGATCTCCAACCTCATCATCATCACCCTGTGCGTTATCACACCCGTCGTCCTCAGAGCCAACCTGTTCCTGCCCTGACAAAAAACTAAAGTTGTCACTCCAATCAGGTATTTGAGTCTTATCATCGTCTTCCTCATTGTCTCCACCAACAGGAGTTACAGTTTGGGAATGAGGGTCACGTTATGGTCAGAACCTTCTGCGTCTGGTCCTGGATCCGACTCATAAAGATTCTGGGCATCAGTGCAGCTCATTTCCTCGTCTGGATTCACAGAAGCGCTGGAGTCGACCTCTGATTCCCAGGCTATAGTATGAGTAAACAGCTCTGCAGACTCAACCATCTGTTCTACCTCATACTCAGACGGGCAGCTGGAGATTTGGGAGCTGTGAGGAAGCAAGTGCGATTGGGGTGACACCTTTGAGGACTGGAGTATTTGTGATGTTGAAGTTGATGTGGAGGAGAGCCCACTTAAAGGAGCACTTGATATCCGTTGAAGCATCTTCTGTTTTTGTGCCTCATCTGGAATTTGTAGCGATTGGCGTGGCCGTAAGAAAGGGATCTTATCACATTGTCCGCTAAAAGAAGTAGACATTTTAGTTTGGCTGGAAGATGGTCTTTCTTCTGCAGATGTTACTGTTGCTTTAACACCTACCCCACGGACACAACCTTTTTTCCCCTTCCCAACACGCCTATTCCCCTTTCCACCAGCAGAGGGCCTTTTTCCACTCATTTTGGTGGTTAACTAATTCACAACTCTGGAGTTGTTTGCACAAAAAAACAATGGATGGGAACCGAGCAGAGCTGAGTGGCCAAACTGTGGTATTAGGCCAAAACTATTGGCTGGGTTAGATGCAGAAAAAAATTATATTCAATTTGCAACCTGATGGAGGTCAGTATAGATGGACTAATAGAACAAGTCCCACACACAGCTAGAAGCCCAAATATTTTTTCAGAGGTAGATGCAGAAAAAATTTTTATTCAGTTTGCAACCTGATGGAGGTCTGTATAGATGGATTAATAGAACAAGTCCCACACACAGCTACAAGCCCAATATTTTTTCAGAGGTAGATGCAGAAAAAAATATATTCAGTTTGCAACCTGATGGAGGTCAGTATAGATGGAGTAATAGAACAAGTCCCACACACAGCTAGAAGCCCAATTATTTTTTCAGAGGTAGATGCAGATAAAAATTATTTTTAATTTGCAACCTGATGGAGGTCAGTATAGATGGACTAATAGAGAAAGTCCCACACACTGCTAGAAGGCCAAATATTTTTTCAGAGCTAGATGCAGATAAAAATTATATTCAATTTGCAACCTGATGGAGGTCAGTATAGATGGACTAATAGAGAAAGTCCCACACACTGCTAGAAGGCCAAATATTTTTTCAGAGCTAGATGCAGATAAAAATTATATTCAATTTGCAACCTGATGGAGGTCAGTATAGATGGACTAATAGAACAAGTCCCACACACAGCTAGAAGCCCAAATATTTTTTCAGAGGTACTGTAGATGCAGATAAAAATTATTTTTAATTTGCAACCTGATGGAGGTCAGTATAGATGGACTAATAGAGAAAGTCCCACACACTGCTAGAAGGCCAAATATTTTTTCAGAGGTAGATGCAGAAAAAAATATATTCAGTTTGCAACCTGATGGAGGTCAGTATAGATGGACTAATACAACAAGTCCCACACACAGCTAGAAGCCCAATATTTTTTCAGAGGTAGATGCAGAAAAAAATATATTCAGTTTGCAACCTGATGGAGGTCTGTATAGATGGATTAATAGAACAAGTCCCACACACAGCTAGAAGCCCAATATTTTTTCAGAGGTAGATGAAGAAAAAAATATATGCAGTTTGCAACCTGATGGAGGTCAGTATAGATGGACTAATACAACAAGTCCCACACACAGCTAGAAGCCCAATATTTTTTCAGAGCTAGATGCAGAAAAAAATTATATTCAATTTGCAACCTGATGGAGGTCAGTATAGATGGACTAATAGAATGATGCTATGCCCAAAAGATTTTACTTCACTAGGTGCAGTAAAAAAATTGGTATTCTATACACAGGTGGTGTATCTTGCAACACAGATAGGCTACTCCACTGACTAACACATTCTGCAATAGGCCAAAAAGGATTAGCTTTGCTAGATTCAGCCAAATGCTGTGAAAAAAACTTGCACAGCACTGGCACAGACCTGCCTGCCAAAAACTGAGAGGAACTGATGTAACCTAGTCCTGAAAAGGACTCCAATTACAATTAGTCTTTACTCCCACAATCTATCTATTTAAGAGCACAGACCTGCCTGATAAAAGTCATAGGAAATGCTGTAACCTAGTCCTTAAAAGGACTGCAATCACAACTATTCCCTACTCCCAAGCTATCTGTAGATTTGTGCGAAAATTGGCTTGAAATTAACAAGGTATAGCGCACACAGCAACAGCGGTGCCGTCTAACACGCAGCTGCAGCAGTGAGAAAATGGTGGCGACGGGGAAAATGGCTTGGTCTTATAGGGCAAGGACATGAGACATACACTGCCAATGACACATGCCCTTGCTTGTGTGAAAAAAAGCACTTCGCTCCGTGTGTGCGCTGCTGATAGGCTGACAGATTGCACCTCCCCACTGTAAATGCGGGAAAGAGAAAAAAAAAATGGAGATCTTCATTGTTCCTGCAGAGATCCATCCCCTGCCCCTCCCCCCACCCCGCTGTACACTCAAACTGCGTATTAACATTAATTTTCATCATTACTGAGAAAAAATCCAGTTATGATTTTGGTGCACGAACAGTTATCGAACATAACCTCGAACAGCCGAATTTTTCTCAAATTGTTCGTGTTCGCCGAACGGCTCGAACACCGCCCAAAACAGCTCGAATTTGAGATTGGCGAACAGTTCGAGTAGAACAACGCTCATCTCTACTCAGGAGAAATTGCACAACAAACTGCATGGTGCAATTTCTCCAGTTACCCTTATGAAAATGCAAAATTGGGGGCTAAAAAACATTTTTGTGGGAAAAATGTGAAAATTTTATTTTTACGGCTCAATGTTATAAATTACTGTGAAGCATTCAAAAAGTCAAATGGCGCTCCTTCCCTTCCGAACCCTGCCGTGTGCCCAAACAGTGGTTTTTCCCCACATATGGGGTATCTGCTCAGGGGAAATGTCACAACAAATTATGGGGTCCATTTTTTCCTGCTACCCCTGCGAAAATAAAAAAAATGGGTCTGAAGTAACATTTTTGTGAAAAACGTTAAATGTTAATTTTTTCTTCCACATTCCAAAAATCCCTGTAAAGAACCTGAAGGGTTAATAGAGTTATTGAATGTGGTTTTGAGCACCTTGAGGGGTGCAGTTTTTAGAATGGTGTCACTTTTGGGCATTTTCGGTCATAAAGACCTTTCAAAGTGACTTCAAATGTGATGTGGTCCCTAAAAAAATGGTTTTGTAAATTTTGTTGGAAAAATGAGAAATCGCTGGTCAACTTTTAACCCTTATAGCTCCCTAATAAAAAAAATTTGGTTCCAAAATTGTGCTCATGTAAAGTAGACATGTGGGAAATGTTATTTATTAACTATTTTGTATGACATATCTCTCTGATTTAAGGGCATAAAAATTCAAATTATGAAAATTTCAAAATTTTTGCCAAATTTCCTTTTTGTTCACAAATAAATGCAAGTGATATCGAAGACATTTTACCACAATCATGAAGTACAATATGTCACGTAAAAAACAATCTCAGAATCAGGGGGAACCATTGAAGGGTTCCAGAGTAATTACCTCATAAAGTGACAGTGGTCAGAATTGTAAAAATTGGCCCGGTCTTTAACGTGCAAACCACCTTGGGTTGTAAAGGGGTTAAAGAACTTCATTATCTGCCATATCCATTTATGTAGTTATTACAAAGAGAGTGTCGGATAGCCACAGGAAATTTTATTTATAAAAGTTTGTGATTGCATTAATGTTGCCGACCCTAGTGACATGTAAATCATTTTGTTTCTATAAACTATAGTTCTACAATTAATTATAGGGGTAAAAAAAAATTATATTAGCTAATTTGTTAAATTTTTATACTTATAAGATATATATTGTTTTTAAATGTCATAATGTCTTAAAAGAAAGAGCAATGATGCTCTGCTCTGGCAAATTACTTTGAAATTTATTTCAAATTCTTTCAGAATTCTATTGTAATAATTTGATGAATTGACTCAGATTTTGTTAAATAAGTACAAAGAAGCTAATTGATCTAAATACCCATTAAGCTAATAGTTAATTAAGTTAGGCGTGCTTATCATCTATGAAAAAAAGCTAGAGGAACTTCAAATTTGCAAATTAAGTCTATAAATTACCATATCCATCAGTGTGCTTTTTTTAGATATCTTTGTTAGTCAGAAGCTCTTTTTAAAGTTCAAATATTATTATGAAGGATTTGTCATGTATTTTATGAATTAAAACTTGACTGTCATGATCTGTGATTGAAAACCAGAAAGAAAAAAATTGATTTACTCTGCTAAGCGCTATTATTTTAATCTATACCATTCCATATTTTGTGCTGAGTAAATTTTTTATATATGCAGTTGTGCTCAAAAGTTTACATATGCCGGCAGAATTTTTCCTTTTGTATCCTTGTTTGAGAGAATATGAATGATAACAAAAAAAACTTTTTCTACACTCATGGTTATTGGTTGGATGAAGCCATTTATTGTTAAACTACTGTGTTTTCTCTTTTTAAATCTTAATGAAACCAAAAACATCCAAATCTGTTTTTAAACCAGGTATTGATACTTTTGGCAGTGTGGACAGGTGCCAAGTCCTGCTGGAGAATGAATTTTCCATCTCCAAAAAGCTTGTCGACAGAGGGAAGCATGAAGTGCTCTAAAATTTCATGGTAGATCGCTGTGCTGACTTTGATCTTGATAAAACACAGTGGACCTACACCAGCAGATGACATGGCTCCCCAAACCATCACTGATTGTGGAAACTTCACACTAGACCTCAAGCAGCCTCAATTGTGTACCTCTCCACTCTTCCTCCAGACTCTGGGACCTTGATTTCCAAATGAAAATTCGAACTCTGGGACCTTGTGGAGTGTGTCAATGACTGCCTTCTGGACATCTGTCAAGTCAGCAATCTTCCCCATGATTGTGGAGCCTACTGAAACAGACTAAGGGACATTTTAAAACGCTTAGGAAGCCTTTGAAGGTGTTTTTTGCTAAATATTTTAATTTGCTGAGACAATGACTTTTGTGTTTTCATTGGCTGTAATCCATAATCATCAACATTAACAGAAATAAACACTTTAACCCCTTTCTGACGTATGTGGTAATACCACGTCCTTGTGTCCTGGGCCGATTGGGCCAGGGACGTACTATTACTGCATTCTGTGATCGCACCCGCACACAAGTGGTGCAGGGAGATCGCCGCCAGGTGTCAGCTGATTGTCACAGCTGACACCCGGTACTATGTGCAAGGAGCAGTCCCACACTGCTCCCTGCACATTAACCCCCGAAATGCTGCGATTGAAGCATTCTGGGAGCAAGGGGAGGTAAGGGCCGATACTTACCTCCTCTCCGGCGTCCAGCGATGTCTGAGCTGGGTCCCGGTGGTTGTCATGATGACCCAATTGTCGTCATGGCATACAGTGTCCATTTTAGGACATGATCAGATATCAAAATCAAACATCAGAATGATGTCAGTTTGAGGCTAAATACCCTGTCTGAGAACTGATTCTGACGAGTGATTCTGACGAGTGATTCTGACGAATGATTCTGACGAGTGATTTTGACGAGTGATTCTGACGAATGATTCTGACGAGTGATTCTGATGAGTGACTTTTACAACTGTAATAATAATAATAAAAAAAAAAAGTAACTATTCACTGATGGGACTTGAACCCCAAATTCTGTGTCTCAAAACCAGTGCACTAACCACTACCCTATTAACTTAGCTGTAAAAACCTTGGAGTTCTATTTGGTTATATGATTTTCAGTGCAAACTTGTCTAAAACTCATTGGGACGTATGCACAGACTGCAAGCAAGCCAAATTCAAATGATGTTTGATTCTGATGTGTGAGTCTGATGTGTGACTTTCTTCAAACATCAGAATCACAATGACTTTTAGTCACCTGATTCTGATGAGTGATTTTGACAAGTGATTCTGACAAATGATTCTGATGAATGATTTTGACGAGTGATTCTGACGAATGATTCTGACGAATGATTTTGACGAGTGATTCTGACGAGTGATTCTGATGAATGATTCTGACAAATGATTTTTACGCATGATTCTGACAAATGATTTTGACGAGTGATTCTGATGAGTGATTCTGACGAGTGATTCTGACGAGTGATTTTGACGCTAGTTTACCCCTTTTAGTGAACAGAGTAAAAAAAAAACGAAGCAAAAAAACTATGCTTTATCATCATACCGCCAAACAAAAAATGCAATAAAACGCGATCAAAAAGACGAATGCAAATAAAAATGGTACCGAAAATGTCATCTTGTCCGGAAAAAAACAAGCCGCCACACAGCTCCATCAGCAGAAAAATAAAAACGTTATAGCTCTCAGAATAAGCGATACGAAAAAAATATTTTTTATATATAAAATAGTTTTCATTGTGTAAAAGCGCCAAAACATAAAAAAATATAAATGTGGTACCGCTGTAAATGTACTGACCCAAAGAATAAAGCTGTCTTATTAATTTTACCACATGCAGAACAGCATAAAAAAAACAGTTCCAGAATTGTTGGTTTTTGTTCATTCTGCATCCCAAAAATCCTGAAAATGTCTGAAAATGGTACCAACAAAAATGTCAACTTATACCACAAAAATCAAGCCATCATATGACTCTGTCGGTCGAAATATGGAAAAATTATAGCTCTCAAAATATGGCGATGCAGAAACTATTTTTTGCAAAAAAAGCGTCTTTTAGTGTGTGACAGCTGTCAATCATAATAATCTGATATGAATCTGGTATCGCTGTAATCGCACCAACCCGAAGAATAAAGTCGTCTTATCACTTATACCGCATGAGGAACAGCATAAAAAATAAACTCTAGGGTTAGGCTTGTGCTAGGGTTAGGGTTAGGATTGTGCTAGAGTTAGGGTTGAGCTAGGGTTAGGGTTGGGCAAGGGCTGGGCTAGGGCTAGGGTTGTGCTAGGGTTAGGGTTGGGCTAGGGTTAGGGTTAGGCTATTGTTATAGTTGGGCAAGGGTTAGGGTTGTGTTGAGGTTGGGCTAGGGTTAGGGTTGGGCTATGGTTAGGGTTGGGCTAGTGTTAGGGTTGGGCTAGGGCTAGGGTTGCGTTAGGGTTGGGCTAGGTTTAGGGTAGGGGTAGGGCTGGGCTAAGGTTAGGGTTAGGCTAGGGCTAGGTTTAGGGTTGGGCTAGGGTTAAGGTTGGTCTAAGGTTAGGGTTAGGCTAGGGTTATAGTTGGGCTAGGGATAGGGTTGTGTTGAGGTTGGGCTAGGCTTAGGGTTGGGCTAGGGTTAGGGTTGGGCTAGGGTTAGGGTTGCGTTAGGGTTGGGCTAGGGTTAGAGTTAGGGTTGTAGTAACCAGTACAATGTGCCCAGCTCATGCTTCTGTAGACACCCACCCATAAATTAGGCAGGCTCTAAATGCTACAGAAATGACATTTGGATGCTAACTGGGGTTTAGGCACACTGTGGGGCTCAGAAGGGAGGGCAGCATTTGGACTTGGGTGCGCAGAATTTGCTGAATTTCTTCTGGGAGCAATGAGTTGTTTCGCTTTTTTAGAGCCTTTATGCTACCAGTAAGGTGGAAGCCCCCTTTATTTCCATTAACAGATGATGAACTTGAGTGGGGACTTGTTTTTTTTATGGATTGATTTGAAGCTTTTTAAACATTTTACATAACATTTGGGATAACATGTTATCCTGCACTCTATGCTGAGCACTTATATCGGGTTTTCCATCCTAATCTCCGAGTGACATGATCCAGATGAAACCGCTGAAGGATCCATTCACCATAATGAGGTAGCAGTGTTACTCTGGACTTCGTCTGACCTCTGTCCAGCGGTGTCCTTTTTTTCAGAGGTACACAAAGCTGTAGCTAATGGCACTTTTATGCACGCCTAAAAATACGGACACCACCGGATCACAGGTCAGACGGCATCCACAGTGCTTCCATCTGCCTCATTATAGGGAATATTTCATCTGGAATTCTATCTGAATCACATATTTCAGAGATTTACACAGAAACACCGGTGTAAGTTCTTGGCGCAGACATCAAGATATATGTGAGCTAACCCTTACTGTGATCTTTGGGAAGCAGAATGAACAAATCAACAGCAGATAAAGATTTGGTTTTATTTATTTTTTATGCCATTCCATGTGTAGTTTAGGTCAACTTTATTCTTCGGGTCGGTGCGATTACAGCGATACCAGATTTATATCTGGTTTTTATGTTTGGCTGCTGTGCTGTCACACACTAAAATATGTTTTCTTTTGCAAAAACTAGTTTTTGCATCACCATATTTTGAGAGCTATAATTTTTCCATATTTTGGCCAAAAGAGTCATGTGAGGGCTTGTTTTTGTGGGACAAGTTGACATTTTTATTGGTACTATTTTCAGGCACATGACATTTTTTGATCACTTTCTATTCCAATTTTTGGGGGGCAGAATTAAGAAAAGCCATCAATTCAGAAATTTTTTATGTCATTCCACGTGTGGTAAAATTGATAAGACAATTTTATTCTTCGGGTCAGTATGATTACATCGATACCAGATTTATATAATTTTTTTATGTTTTGGCGCTCTTACACAATAAAAACTATTTTATAGAAAAAAGTATTATTTTTGCATCGCTTTATTCTGAGAGATATAACTTTTTTCATTTTTCTGCTGATGGAGCTGTATGGCAGCATGTTTTTTTCAGGACATGATGACGTTTTCAGAAACACCATATATATTTACATTCGTCTTTTTGATCGCATTTTATTCCACTTTTTGTTTGGCGGTATGATAATAAAGCATTGTTTTTTACCTCGTTATTTATTTATTTCTTTACGGTGTTCACTAAAGGGGATAACTAGTGGGCCAGTTTTAGGTCAGGTGGTTCCGGACGCAGCAATGCCAAATATGTGTACTATTTTTTCTTAGTTTTTTTTCATGAAAATATTTATTTATAGGTGCAATATATATATTTCTCATTATTATTATTTTCTGTTTTTTTTAAATATTTTTACAATTTTCTTTTCTTTTTTTTTCACGTTTTTACTTTGTCCCATTATGGGACTTTCACTTTTTGCAGTCTGATCACTTGTAAAGTATAGCAATGCAGGAGCATTGCTATGCCTTATAAACTGTCAGGGCTGCACTGACAAACTTGCTACACCATGCTCTTGTGACTCAGATGTCGTCATGATGACATTGGGTCACCATGGTAGCGATCAGGTCCCTGCGATGATGTCAGGGGTGCTGGTCAGAGGGAAAAGATGGCTTCTTCCCTCTCCCTGCTCTCTAGATACTGAGATCAATATCACAGTATTTAGCGGGTTAAAGTGCTGGGTGTGGTGCGGGCACTGCTCCTGGCACTGAGTGCTGGTGTCAGCTGTCAGAATCATAGGTAGATATACAAATGTGTATATATATATATATATATATATATATATGTATATACACTGCTCGAAAAAATAAAGGGAACGCTTAAACAGCAGAATATAACTCCGAGTAAATCAAACTTCTGTGAAATCAAACTGTCCACTTAGGAAGCAACACTGATTGACAATCAATTTCACATGCTGTTGTGCAAATGGAATAGACAATAGATGGAAATTATTGGCAATTATCAAGACACCCTCAATAAAGGAGTGGTCCTGCATGTGGGGACCACAGACCACATCTCAGTACCAATACTTTGTGGCTGATGTTTTGGTCACATTTGAATGTTGGTTGTGCTTTCACACTCGTGGTAGCATGAGACGGACTCTACAACCCACAGAAGTTGCACAGGTAGTGCAGCTCATACAGGATGGCACATCAATGCGAGCTGTGGCAAGAAGGTTTGCTGTGTCGGTCAGCGTAGGGTCCAGAGGCTGGAGGCACTACCAGGAGACAAGCCAGTATACCAGGTGACGTGGAGGGGGCCGTAGGAGGGCAACAACCCAGCAGCAGGACCGCTACCTCCGCCTTTGTGCAAAGAGGAACAGGAGGAGCACTGCAAAAGCCCTGCAAAATGACCTCCAGCAGGCCACAAATGTGCATGTGACTGCACAAACGGTTAGAAACCGACTCCATGAGGGTGGTATGAGGGCCCGATGTCCACAGATGGGGGTTGTGCTCACAGCCCAACATCGTGCAGGACGCTTGGCATTTTCCACAGAACACCAGGATTGGCAAAGTCACCACTGGCGCCCTGTTCTCTTCACAGATGAAAGCAGGTTCACACTGAGCACATGTGACAGACGTGACAGAGTTTGAAGACGCCGTGGAGAGCTGGAATATATAGGAAGATGGTCACGTGACCGCAAAACACAAGATAGAAACAAAAACAAACAGGAGGGTTCTAACACTTGCTCTGGATGATGACAGCCTTTGGTCAATGGAATTAATTTAGCTGGTTGTCTTCCCAATGTTAGGCAAACGTTTTCTGATAGGTTACATTAACATTGTTTAAAACATTAGGCTTGGTATGTGACTTCCAATTTCACTTGCAGTATAGAATGGATCACTACATGCAATTCTTTCAATCCGATCTGTCCTTGAAGAGGCTCACCTCTGTGCACCTTTTCCTGTCATTCCAATTCAATGTAGTTCCCCAAGCTATTGTGACACTCAATGTTGAACATTGCTGACATCTTGGCCTATGTGTTGTTAGCCACTGGAGAGATAGACCAATGTGTCTTAGTTCAAGGATTCTGTCCCTCCTAGATTGCGACAAGTGAGGATAAGCGGTATGTGGAGGACTGAAGACATCACACACTAATCCCACAGGACTTAATCTAATTTTTGAAGTTTTATATGGCTCAAAAAATGTGCTTTCAATCTGACTTTTAGGCCCCTCGCATATCCCACAGATTAGAGCTATGTGCTTCAAAATGTGATCATTTGCAGATTTTAGCAACTCCTGCTGTTTTCTCGATTTGCATAACTTTACTGAATGTTCATCATGGTGTTCAAATTGAAATGTTCTATATATATGTTCTATATATATACAGTATATCAAAAATGTGAGTACACCCCTCGCATTTTTGTATATATTTTATTATATCTTTTCAAGGGACAACACTGAACATGTCACTTTGATTCAATGTAAAATAGTAAGTGTACAACTTGTATAACAATGTAAATTTGGTGTGCCCTCTAAATAACTCAACACACAGCCATTAATGTCTACACAGCTGGCAACAAAAGTGAGTACACACCTAAGTGAAAATGGCCAAATTTTGCCCAATAAGCCATTTTCATTCCCAGGTTACAAGTTAACTATTCAATTATTTAGTTTATTGTTTTATGAGTTTACTGTCATTAACTGATGTTGGTTATAACTAGTGGATATTCTCGTCCGGCTGGTTCGGCCGATCATTTAAAAACGTTGCAGTGCTGTGAGAAAGGTCACCGGAGTTCATAGCTGATTAACTGCGGTCACCTCCCTAACGGCACTGCTGGCTGCGTGGGAATTTTCTCCAGGTTCATCAGCAATACCTTTCTCACAGGACTGCTACACACTGCAGGACAGTTCTCACGTTCCTGTCTCAGTGTGAGTCGGCTGGCAAAGATAATGGTCACATCACTGATGTGACCACTATCCAAATCATCCAGATCTTCATGGGACATGCCCATTGATGGATTATCCTCAGACAGGTGAGGAATATGGTGTTTTATTATTTTTGGTCTTTTACAGGGGACATGGGTTTCAATGGATTATCTTCTCGTCGGACAGGGGAGGAAAATGTTTTTTTTTGTCTACAGGGGACATGGGTTTTAATGGATTAGGTAGAAAGGTGAGTATAACTGCTATTTTTATTTTTATTTAAAATAAAGGAATCTTTGGCTTATGTCAATTAAAGGACTTTATTCTGGCTGTGTCTTTATTACAATTTGACTATGGGGTTAATAATAGGGGCATCGTATAGATGCCTCTCTATTACTAACCCCTGGACTTGATGTCAGCAGCCATAAAACAGCTGACATCAACAGCAAACCTATTACCCCACTCTGCCACCGCATCAGGGCAAGTGGGAAGAGCTGGGCAAAGCACCAAAATTGGTGCATCTAATAAATGCGCATTTTCTGGGGCAGCTTTGGGCTGCTAATTTTAGGCTGGGGAGGGCCAATATTCATTGTTACATCCCAGTCTGAGAATACCAGCCCCTAGCTGTCTGCCTTAGCTTGGCTGGTTGTCAAAAATGAAGGGGACCACATGCCATTTTTTAAATTATTTATTTAAATAATTAGAAAAAACAGAGAGCCCACATCTTTCTTTTTATTATTTATTTATAGCTTATCGGCTGATGAATACTCTCATCAGTCTCACTTGCTCTCGCTGCTATCAGCAGTACTACTATTATCAGCTGGCGCCTGTGACCAGTGGTAATGATCTTAATGCTGAGCAGAGCTATTGGTGTTTCTTATGCTGTCACGGAGATGACAGCACGGGAAACAGCCCATGTTCAGGCAGCCAAACCTGAACAGTAACACAGAATTCCTGGACTTCCTGGAGAAGTCCATGTTCGGGTTACATGCACGGACACTAGATGTTCGGTATGGACCCTGAACTTTACTGTTCAGGTTCGCCCATCACTAGTTAACTAAACTGACCAAGATCATTTGCAAAATATCGTTGCAACATGTTGTTTTTGTTGTCCATCCTAAAATGAGGAAATAAGTAACTTAATTTTATCTTCTTTTTGTTTCCAGAAACAGGAGTGTACATAGGTAAAAGTAATTTTCCCATGAAAGAAAGTAATAATGCTTTCCTTTAGCACAATGTGGTCATTGTAAGCATGTACTGAAACAAGGCAAGATGTTACCTTTGCTTGATCAGACGCCATCTCTTAGTTGCTTCCCCTAGGTTCAGTTTCCTTTGAGCCGGATTACTGTAGTGACCCAGTAGCTCTATCTGATCTCGTTACACAAAGCCTTTTAAGGCCCAATAAGACAACTTTGTGCTGTCATAGTATTTAGTATGCTTTACATTCATTTTGCCTTACCACACATTTCTCTCAGCTGGCTAATAATCTCTTAAACTCATGCTTGCTTATCATCTGTTTGTATTTATCTTTTGAATCAGACCTGTGGTTACCCATCGTGGATACAGTGGTCTGTGAGCTCTTTTCTGCCAATACTGCTGCTGTTCATACTACAACTGTCACGAAAGGTGTGGGAAAAGCTTAGTGGAACACAAAGGGAAGAGGAAAAGGGAGCCCAGACTCTAGGGAAAGGGGGAAAGTGGAGACCTCCTAGGTTCATCTAGCATCACCCTGTCTCCCCTAACGTCCCTGTATTGGCTCTTAACCAATTGCCACATGCGTACCTCGCCCTGTCTTTCCCTGGCATTTGGCTCAAGCTAGGGAAGGGAGGAGATGAGCACTAGTCGATCTCCACTAAACACTATAGACAACAAGGAAGGACAAACAGGGGAAAAGTGCTTAGCTTTAGATGACTCCAGACAAATGCACAAACACGTCCTCATGCTCCAGAGAGGAAAAGGTTCTGCTTTTGCTACGTCTTCACAAGGAATAATGAATATCGCCGGCACCTCCCTCTGGAACACACCAGGTATTTATAAACCCAGGCCAGGGAGTTAATTAGCCAGAGGGTGATAGCCGCTGGGTCCTAGAGACAGCCTCTAAGATGTCTGTAATGCCAGACGTAGATATCTCTTGCAGCCAACTACAGGGCGACTGTCTGTCACCTCTAACACACCTGTGACAACAACACTGCTGCAGCATTCTGTTGTTTGTTCATCTTTGCTGAGCTGCGATTAACCATTTGTCTGCTGTTAACATAATAAAGTTTTCTCTGCTAATACTCGTGATGTTTACACTACAATGTTGCTGCAACGGTGTGCAACTTTTTTGTGTTGTTTTTAAGAATTTGTTTGCTTATTGCCTATATACATGCCTAAGTCACTTGCCATTTTCTTCCTGATAGCATACAAATTTGCTATTAATCATTTACTTGCTGCAAGACCTGGACTGACTATACATCTACAGTTTCTATGTATACCCACACTCCTCTGTCAGATCTCCACCTGGACCTGCTCCTGTGATGTCTGCTTCTGTCATCAGGCACCACTTTATTTATTATGTAGACTGAGCTTGTAAAGGATGAGACGTCATGGCCAGTAGATCTGGGCAGCACAGGATTGTCCTGCCAAAGATACTATGGGACCTGTAGCGTAGCCTGGCAGTATGGATGTATTCTGTCCATAGGAGAAATCAGCTCACAGCTGGGACCAATGGGACAGCATCACACCCTACTTGACAGTCATAGTTTATACTTTCTCAGTTATTAATGTTATTCAGCTCTTGTTCAGTTTTTTGATTCTTGTTTCTGACCTTGGTCCCTGTGTTGACTATCCTCCTTCCTGACGATTCTATTTCTGCCCCTGACTTCCTGGTATTGACACATGTTTCTGATCACTCTTTCTGATCAGCCATCAGTTACTTCATGGACCAAACCCAGGGACAAATCTCTGTACAAGAGTTAAAGGATGAAAGCCTGGGCATCACCTGGAACCTGCTAGATGAGGTATGTAGAGTAAACCTTGCCTATGGAAGTCATGTTAAGAGCTGCTAACCTTCCACTGACACTGCTTTCCGATTTTGTGTCTTCTGGTGTTTCCTGCTCCACTACCCTTGCCCTTGCTGATCAACTTGCCATCTGGAATTTTTTGACTGCTGTGTCAGTATATTTGCTCTCTGTTGCTCACCCTGACCTATGGCTTAGAGAATCCATATTACATGGTGATCCCATAACAGGAGGAGATTGTTAAAGCAGCAATATGGCAGGTAGGGGTGGTCCAGTTAGGAGAGGTGCACCACGGGAAGCAAGAAAGGGTGGGGAAGTTGAAAAAATGCACATCTGCTGCAATTTACTGAATGCAGTTTCTTCGAATTTTTCAAACAATCCTTGTATATGAATAAGATCCAAACTAAATTAATATTTTCCATTAAAGTTATATATGAATTTGCTCAGCATTTAAAATTTGTAGTGCCGGCGTCCCTGCCCTCTGCTAGGCAGGGACGCTGTTCCCCTCACCGCTCTGCTCCGTGCCCGGCGTCCCTCTCCCGCTCTGCTGGCAGCGCGCGCTCCTTCCCGGCCACTGTGCTTAGGGCGCGCGCGCGTGCCCTCCCTCCCTCTTAAAGGGGCCCCGCGCGCCGTCCTAAGGAGTCCCCGGCCAATGGCCGGAGGACTTTACCATATATAAGGCACCTCCTCCAAAATGGAGGTGCCCGAGCAATGTTGTTTGCACCTGTGTCTCACCTGTGCTTCAGCCCTCAGGTCCCGTTGCCAGTTACCTGCCAGTTACCTGCCAGATTCCTGCCTGTTTACTTGCTACCTGCCTGCTAGTCTGAGGTCCGATGGTCTGCCTTACTAATCCTGTCAGTCTGTCTAAGGACCAGCCTGCCCGCTCACGTGGGAGCACACATCAGCTACCTGCCTGCTTGCCTGTGGTCCGACGGTCTGCCTTCCAACTCCTGTCAGTCTGTCTATGGACCAGCTTGCCCGCTCACCTGGGAGCGCTCATCTGCTACCTGCCTGCTAGCCTACCTGGAGGCTCCGCCGTCACGTGCTGTGACCACCTGCCTGTCCAGTGACTCCTGCCCGCTCACCTGGGAGCGCTCATCTGCTACCAGTCTGCTTGCCTACCCGGAGGCTCTGCCGTCACGTGCTGTGACCACCCGCCTGTCCAGAGACTTCTGCCCGCTCACCTGGGAGCGCTCATCTGTCGCCTGTCCGCTGGTCTTCCTGGAGGCTCCGCCGTCACATGCTGTGACCACCCGTTCATCCAGAGACTCTCGCCTGCTCACCTGGGAGCTCACGTCTATCTTCAGCCGCCACAGGTCGTACCAACCCTATACCTAGAGACTGCCCGGTCACTTGCCGTGACCTCCAGCCCGTTCACTCAGAGACTGTCCCGTTCACTCAGAGACTGTCCCGTTCACCTGCTGAGACTTCCAGCCCGTCTTCCCTGGTCGCCACCCGCTCCCTTACAAGGACCGCCCCCTTGTATAGTAGCTCAGAGGTTCCGCCTCCCAGACCCGTTACAGTTTGCTCGGGCCATGGAACCCGGTGGCACCCAAGCTCTCTCGCTTTCGGACCTACGTCATGAACTGTCCCGTCAGAGGTCCCAACAGGAGTCCATCCTGAGTCATCTGCGGAATGTCAACTCTTTCCTGGACACTCTGACTGCTCCACCAGCAACCACCGCTAGTGTCATGACTCGCAGCCCGGCAGCGCCGCTGCCCACCAATACCATGGCATCCTGCCCCGGACCCCGGCTTTCTACACCTCCACTCTTCGGAGGCGACCCCGCTCAAGCTAGGGGCTTCATAAACCAGTGCACCCTGCACTTTGAACTATTGTCCCTCCAGTTTAACTCCGACCGGGCTAAAATTGCCTTCATCATGTCCCATCTCACCGGGGAGGCCCTGGCCTGGCTAAATCCTCAATGGGAGAGAGGAGACCCCCTGGTGTCCGACTTGCCTGCCTTTCTCTCGGCTTTCCGGAAAGTCTTCGACGAACCCGGACGGAAGACCTCATCCGCATCATCGTTGCTACGCCTCCGTCAGGAGAGTCTCACCGTGGGCCAATATGCCATACGGTTCCGTACCCTTGCCTCGGAGCTGGCCTGGGATAACGACGCTCTGGTTTCCGTCTTCTGGGAGGGTCTGTCCGGCCGTATTAAAGATGAACTTGCCGGTCGGGACATTCCTACCACTCTCGATGACTTAATAACACTTGCCACCCGGATTGACCTACGGTTCCAGGAGCGTGCCAGAGAGGTCACCCGTGAGAGGAGGTTACCACGTCTAGCTCCTACTTTTCAGAAACCCGTCACTCCTTCTGTCTCTAACCAGGTACACCCTCCTGAGCCTATGCAGGTCGACCAGACCAAGATGGTCAAGACCCGTCAGGACTTACGCCGTGCCGAGGGGACCTGCTTCTACTGTGGCAGTAAGGAGCACCGGATCCGTGCCTGCCCGGAGAGGTCGGGAAACGCCTGTGTCTAGGTTCGCTCAGAGAGGTCCACCTAGACAAGAATAAATCCTCTCCATCCCTGCTGTTGTCAGTTTCAATCGTCTACGGGGAGAACCGTTATTTCGAACTAGCCCAACTGGACTCTGGAGCAGCCGGGAATCTTATTTCACAGTCCCTGGTAGAGAAATACCGCATCCCCACCAAACCTCTGGCTGTACCCTTGTCTGTTGCTGCCGTGGATGGGGGGCTCTTACCACACCCCATCCAACTCATCACCGAATCCATTACTCTGCAGGTGGGAATGCTGCATTCTGAAAGTATCTTCTTCCATGTTCTGCCTGGACTCTCTCACGCCCTCTTGCTAGGCCTACCTTGGCTCCAGAAACATGCACCCGTTCTTGACTGGCAGACTGGAGAAGTCCTTCGCTGGGGACAGGGCTGCCATAAGACCTGTCTGGTTCCCGTTCATCCCGTCCGTCCTTCTCCTTCCCCAGCTAATCTACCTGGACTTCCGATTCCTTATTGGTCTTATGCTGATGTCTTTAATAAAAAGGAGGCAGAGACATTACCCCCTCATAGACCATACGACTGCCCTATCGACCTGTTACCTGGTACTTCTCCTCCCCGTGGGCGTATTTATCCATTATCTGCTGCTGAGACCCGGTCGATGTCCGAATATATTGAGGAGAATCTGGCCAGGGGATTCATCCGGAAATCTACCTCCCCGGCGGGAGCAGGCTTCTTTTTCGTCAAAAAGAAGGACGGCTCTCTCCGTTCCTGTATAGACTATAGAGGCCTTAACCAGATCACGGTGAAGAATAAGTACCCCCTTCCGCTCATTCCGGAGTTATTTGATCGTCTGAGGGGGGCTAGAATCTTCACCAAACTGGACCTCCGTGGGGCGTACAACCTGGTTCGTATCCGTCAGGGGGATGAATGGAAGACGGCATTCAACACCCGGGACGGCCACTATGAATATCTGGTAATGCCCTTTGGCCTCTGTAACGCTCCTGCCGTCTTTCAAGAGTTGGTCAATGACATTTTCCGGGACCTTCTCTACTCCTGCGTAGTGGTGTACCTGGACGACATCTTGGTCTTCTCTCCGGATCTCCAAACTCACCGGAGGGATGTTCGTCAGGTCCTGCTCAGGCTCAGGCAGAACCATCTCTACGCTAAATATGAGAAGTGCCTCTTTGAGCAGACCTCGCTTCCGTTTCTGGGCTACATTATCTCTCAGACCGGCCTACAAATGGATCCTGAGAAACTGTCTGCCATCGAGAAATGGCCCCGACCAGAGGGGTTGAAGGCTATTCAACGGTTCCTGGGCTTCGCCAACTATTACCGCCTCTTCATCCCGCACTTCTCTTCCCGGACTGCCCCAATTTCCGCGCTCACCCGTAAGGGTACTAATCCCAAAGAGTGGCCGCCCGAAGCAGAGGAGGCCTTTCTTTCCCTAAAACAGGCCTTCTCTTCCGCCCCGGTGCTGCATCGCCCGGACGGCAACAAGCAGTTCTTCCTGGAAGTTGACGCCTCCTCCTCTGGAGCCGGAGCGGTACTTACTCAAAAATCATCTTCCGGGAGAATGGTAACTTGTGGCTTCTTCTCCAAACTCTTCTCCTCTTCTGAGCGCAACTATTCCATAGGAGACCGAGAGTTATTGGCCATCAAGCTGGCGTTGGAGGAGTGGCGTTACCTACTCGAGGGGGCTCTTCATCCGGTAATAATTTACACTGACCACAAGAACTTGGCTTACCTCCAGCATGCCCAGAGACTTAACCCGCGCCAAGCCCAGTGGTCCTTGTTTTTTGCTCGCTTTGATTTTGTTCTTCATTTTCGCCCGGCTGACAAAAACGTCAAAGCAGACGCCTTGTCCCGATCCTTTCTGGTGTCCGATCTCGAGGAAGAACCTAAACATATCATCGATCCCGCCAGAGTAATGCAGGTGGCTCCCGTGAGTCTAAATCGTCTCCCTCCCGGTAAGACGTTTGTTTCAGTACCTGATCGGGAGAAGATCCTACACTGGGGCCATTCGTCTAAACTAGCTGGCCACGCCGGTCAGAAAAAGACCCTCCAGCTTATTGCCCGGCACTATTGGTGGCCTACCCTGCACAAGGACACAATAGACTTTGTTTCTGCCTGTGTGTCCTGCGCCCGCAACAAAGTCCCGAGACATCTGCCAGCCGGACGCCTCCTTCCGCTTCCTGTACCTGCTGCCCCCTGGCAGCATATAGCAATGGACTTTATTACTGATCTCCCCGTTTCTGCCGGTTGTACGGTCATTTGGGTGGTCGCTGACCGCTTTTCCAAGATGGCTCACTTTATTCCCCTGCCAGGCCTTCCGTCTGCACCCGAGCTGGCTAAAGACTTTATCCTCCACATCTTCCGACTTCATGGCCTGCCCCTCCACATCGTGTCGGATCGTGGGGTACAGTTCACCTCACGTTTCTGGAGAGCCACTTGTAAACTACTAGACGTCACCCTGGACTTCTCTTCCGCTTACCACCCACAGTCCAATGGTCAAGTGGAGCGGATCAATCAGAACCTGACCAGTTACCTCCGGCACTTTGTTGATGCCCACCATTCTGACTGGGTGGATCTCCTACCATGGGCCGAGTTCTCTTATAATAATCACGAGAGCGAATCCTCCTCCAAATCCCCGTTTTTTGTAGTCTTTGGTCAGCATCCTCGGATTCCTTTTCCTGTCTCCACCTCTGTGGACAACCCGGCTGCGGAATCTCTCGTTAGCAAATTTTCCTCCATATGGGAGAGTACCCGGTCCGCACTCCTTCTGTCATCCGAGCGTATGAAAAGACACGCTGACAAAAAACGCCTGGATCCTCCACAATTTCGTCCAGGAGATAAAGTCTGGCTCTCATCTAAATATGTTCGACTTAAGATACCTTCTTACAAGTTAGGTCCTCGGTTCATCGGTCCTCTGGAGGTCATCAGTCAGATCAACCCGGTGGCCTATAAATTGAAACTCCCGGCCAACTTACGGATCCCTAACTCCTTCCATGTATCTCTCCTCAAACCCGTGGTGCTTAACTCTTTTTCCAAGTCTACAGGTACGCCTCCTGCTCCGGTTTCTGCTGAGGACGAGTTTGAGGTAGAGAACATTCTTGCCACCAAAAGGGTAAGAGGAAAGACCTTTTTTCTGGTAGATTGGAAGGGGTTTGGTCCTGAGGAGAGAACGTGGGAGCCCCGGGAGAACATCCATGCCCCTCTCATCCTAGCTAAATTTCTATCTGGCCTAAAAAAGGGGGGGCCTAAAGGGGGGGGTACTGTAGTGCCGGCGTCCCTGCCCTCTGCTAGGCAGGGACGCTGTTCCCCTCACCGCTCTGCTCCGTGCCCGGCGTCCCTCTCCCGCTCTGCTGGCAGCGCGCGCTCCTTCCCGGCCACTGTGCTTAGGGCGCGCGCGCGCGCCCTCCCTCCCTCTTAAAGGGGCCGCGCGCGCCGTCCTAAGGAGTCCCCGGCCAATGGCCGGAGGACTTTACCATATATAAGGCACCTCCTCCAAAATGGAGGTGCCCGAGCAATGTTGTTTGCACCTGTGTCTCACCTGTGCTTCAGCCCTCAGGTCCCGTTGCCAGTTACCTGCCAGTTACCTGCCAGATTCCTGCCTGTTTACTTGCTACCTGCCTGCTAGTCTGAGGTCCGACGGTCTGCCTTACTAATCCTGTCAGTCTGTCTAAGGACCAGCCTGCCCGCTCACCTGGGAGCGCACATCAGCTACCTGCCTGCTTGCCTGTGGTCCGACGGTCTGCCTTCCAACTCCTGTCAGTCTGTCTATGGACCAGCTTGCCCGCTCACCTGGGAGCGCTCATCTGCTACCTGCCTGCTAGCCTACCTGGAGGCTCCGCCGTCACGTGCTGTGACCACCTGCCTGTCCAGTGACTCCTGCCCGCTCACCTGGGAGCGCTCATCTGCTACCAGTCTGCTTGCCTACCCGGAGGCTCTGCCGTCACGTGCTGTGACCACCCGCCTGTCCAGAGACTTCTGCCCGCTCACCTGGGAGCGCTCATCTGTCGCCTGTCCGCTGGTCTTCCTGGAGGCTCCGCCGTCACATGCTGTGACCACCCGTTCATCCAGAGACTCTCGCCTGCTCACCTGGGAGCTCACGTCTATCTTCAGCCGCCACAGGTCGTACCAACCCTATACCTAGAGACTGCCCCGGTCACTTGCCGTGACCTCCAGCCCGTTCACACAGAGACTGTCCCGTTCACTCAGAGACTGTCCCGTTCACCTGCTGAGACTTCCAACCCGTCTTCCCTGGTCGCCACCCGCTCCCTTACAAGGACCGCCCCCTTGTATAGTAGCTCAGAGGTTCCGCCTCCCAGACCCGTTACAAAATTCATGTAATTTCTATTCTTAATGCCATTTTCATACTTCTGCTAATAGAGATGTGACCATATCTCTATAACTCATTTGTTAGTTTCAGCAAATACCCCTGTAAATAATTTTAGACATATTCTATTTAACAGTATGTCACAAATGACACTGGAGAGATCACGCAGATCCCACCCCTGCCAACAGTTTGTCAGGGAGACACAGCTCCACTGCCTCCAATCGACAGGACAATTACATTGACGAGGACTGATAAGTGATGGACGAGACTGCGGCTGTTTCAACTACTCGGCCAGTTATTGGAGAACTCACAATGAGTGTATGGTATATACACCTCCGATTCCAACGCATGGAGTATATACAGTGGTGTTAAAAAGTGTTTGCCCTCTTCCTGATCTCTTATTATTTTGCATGTTTGTCACACTTAAATGTTTCCGATCACAAAACAAATTAAAAAATTAGACAAAGATAACACAAACACAAAATTAAGTTTTTAAATGAAGGTCTTTATTATTAAGGGAAAAAGAAATCCAAACCTACAGGACCCAGTGTTAAAAAGTGATTGTCCCCCCTTAAAACATATATTAACTGTGGTTTATCACATTTTTGGGAAGCTGAGTTCAATTTCCCCAGCCACACACAAGCCTGATTACTGCCACACTTGTTCTCAATCAAGATGAAGATGAAAACAATATGGTATATACATTTATACATACTAAAAAGGAATAGCGAAATAGAAGTACTACACCTGATGTTGCAGGTGTAGCTCTTATCTTTATGGAGGTAAGATTTCCGAATAGGAAAATGGAAGACTTTCACAGAGAACTGTGTTTTCCAGAAATGAACAATGGCAGAAACCCAAATTCTGACTTTTATAAGATCAAGGTTATGCCAACATACCTCCCATTGGTGAGCTCAAATAGGGGATGGTTGTTGGATGTGCTAGGTCTTTTAGCGGATTATGAGATCCCCAACTTTCACAATATCTTCACCCCTGGAGGTTCCAGGCAAGAGATATCACTATCATGTTTCCAATCACAATTTTACCTTTCTATGGAGAGGAAACTGTCACTTACGTGGTTTGTGGAACCACTGTGCCATTGACCGAGGATTGCCTGGAGGAGCGTAACTAGGGGCCTCGTCCAATCCGACCCCGGACACACGGCGGCTTTACGAGGAGGTATGAGGGAGATGGCCCAGGTGCTACTCCAAAACAGACCAACGGAGATGCAGAAGCTGAACCCAGTAGGACAGGTAGATTGGGTTGCATCGGAGTGTAGTAGGGTTGCACCGGAGTGCAGCAGGCTTGGTTGGCACCGGGGTGTGGTAAGCTGAGTTTCACTGGAGTGTAGTATGCTGGGGTGCACTGGAGTGCAGCAGAGTTGCACCAGAGTGCAGCAGGCTTGGTTTGCACCAAAAGTGCAGCTGGCTTGATTGCACCAGGGTGCAGCAGGGTTGCACCAGAGTGCAGAAGGCTTGGTTTGCACCAGAGAGCTGCAGGGTTGCACTGGAGTGCAGCAGGCTTGGTTTGCACCAGAGTGCAGCAAGGTTGCACTGGAGTGCAGCAGGCTTGGTTTGCACCGGAATGGAGCAGGCTAGTTTGCACCAGAGTGCAGCAGGCTTAGTAGCATGGACTAGTATACAACCTTTACAACATAGACTGTAGAACAGGAAGGTTGCTCAGGACCTCCCCAACAGGTAGGAAGCAATATATATGGAGTGTCCCACAGCCATTGGCTGGGGACGTAATAGCAAGTGCACGCGCTGGCCCTATAAGAGGGCGGGAGCACGCGCGTGCCCTAAGGACACGGCTGGAAGACTTGCTGGAAGAAGGCAGAGCACGGGAGGGGAAAGCGCCGGCTGCAGCGCAGGTCAGTGTTGTACGCTGGAAATATATTTCCCATAAATATCGGATTTTTGCAAACCCCAATATTCATCACTGATCACTAGAGATGAGCGTTGTTCGACTTGAACTGTTCGCCAATCTCAAATTCAAGCTGTTTTGGGCGGTGTTCGAGCCATTCGGCGAACACGAACAATTTGAAAAAAATTCGGCTGTTCGAGGTTATGTTCGATTACTGTTCGTGCACCAAAATCATAACTGGATTTTTTCTCAGTAATGCTGAAAATTAATGTTAATATGCAGTTTGAGTGTTCAGCGCGGCGGGGGGAGGGGCAGGGGATGGATCTCTGCAGGAATAATGAAGATCTCCATTTTTTTTTCTCTTTCCCGCATTTACAGTGGGGAGGTGCAATCTGTCAGCCTATCAGCAGAGCACACACAGAGCGAACTGCTTTTTTTCACACAAGCAAGGGCATGTGTCATTGACAGTGTATGTCACATGTCCTTGCCCTATAAGACCCAGTCATTTTCCCCATCGCCACCATTTTCTCACTGCTGCAGCTGCGTGTTAGACGGCACCGCTGTTGCTGTGTGCGCTATACCTTGTTAATTTAAAACCAATTTTCGCACAAATCTACAGATAGCTTGGGAGTAGGGAAGAGTTGTGATTGCAGTCCTTTTAAGGACTAGATTACAGCATTTCCTACGACTTTTATCAGGCAGGTCTGTGCTCTTAAATAGATAGGTTGTGGGAGTAAAGACTAATTGTAATTGCAGTCCTTTTCAGGACTAAGTTACATCAGTTCCTACCAGTTTTTGCCAGGCAGGTCTGTGCCAGTGCTGTGAAAGTTTTTTTCACAGCATTTGGCTAAATCTAGCAAAGCTAATCCTTTTTGGCCTATTGCAGAGTGTGTTAGTCAGTGGAGTAGCCTATCTGTGTTACAAGCTACACCACCTGTGTATAGAATACCAATTTTTTTACTGCACCTAGTGAAGTAAAACCTTTTGGGCATAGCATCATTCTATTAGTCCATCTATACTGACCTCCATAAGGTTGCAAATTGAATATAATTTATTTCTGCATCTAGCTCTGAAAAAATATTTGGGCTTCTAACAGTGTGAGGGACTTGTTCTATTAGTCCATCTATACTGACCTCCATCAGGTTGCAAATTAAAAATAATTTTTTTCTGCATCTAGCTCTGAAAAAATATTTGGGCTTCTAGCAGTGTGTGGGACTAGTTCTATTAGTCCATCTATACTGACCTCCATCAGGTTGCAAATTCAATATAATTTTTTTCTGCATCTAGCTCTGAAAAAATATTTGGGCTTCTAGCAGTGTGTGGGACTTGTTCTATTAGTCCATCTATACTGACCTCCATCAGGTTGCAAATTAAAAATAATTTTTTTCTGCATCTAGCTCTGAAAAAATATTTGGGCTTCTAGCAGTGTGTTGGACTTGGTCTATTAGTCCATCTATACTGACCTCCATCAGGTTGCAAATTGAATATAATTTTTTTCTGCATCTAGAACTGAAAAAATATTTGGGCTTCTATCAGTGTGTGGGACTTGTCTATTAGTCCATCTATACTGACCTCCATCAGGTTGCAAATTAAAAATATTTTTTTTCTGCATCTAGCTCTGAAAAAATATTTGGGTTTCTAGCAGTGTGTGGGACTTGTTCTATTAGTCCATCTATACTGACCTCCATCAGGTTGCAAATTAAATATAATTTTTTTCTGCATCTAGCTCTGAAAAAATATTTGGGCTTCTAGCAGTGTGTGGGACTTGGTCTATTAGTCCATCTATACTGACCTCCATCAGGTTGCAAATTAAAAATTATTTTTTTCTTCATCTAGCTCTGAAAAAATATTTGGGCTTCTAGCAGTGTGTGGGACTTGTTCTATTAGTCCATCTATACTGACCTCCATCAGGTTGCAAATTGAATAGAATTTTTTTCTACATCTAGCTCTGAAAAAATATTTGGGCTTCTAGCAGTGTGTGTGACTTGGTATATTAGTCCATATATACTGACCTCCATCAGGTTACAAATTAAAAATATTTTTTTTCTGCATCTTGCTCTGAAAAAATATTTGGGCTTCTAGCAGTGTGTGGGACTTGGTCTATTAGCCCATCTATACTGACCTCCATCAGGTTGCAAATTCAATATAATTTTTTTCTGCATGTAGCTCTGAAAAAATATTTGGGCTTCTAGCAGTGTGTGGGACTTGGTCTATTAGTCCATCTATACTGACCTCCATCAGGTTGCAAACTGAATATAATTTTTTTCTGCATCTAGCTCTGAAAAAATATTTGGGCTTCTAGCAGTGTGTGGGACTTGTTCTATTAGTCCATCTATACTGACCTCCATCAGGTTGCAAATTGAATATAATTTTTTTCTGCATCTAGCTCTGAAAAAATATTTGGGCTTCTAGCAGTGTGTTGGACTTGGTCTATTAGTCTATCTATACTGACCTCCATCAGGTTGCAAATTGAATAGAATTTTTTTCTGCATCTAGCTCTGAAAAAATATTTGGGCTTCTAGCAGTGTGTGTGACTTGGTATATTAGTCCATATATACTGACCTCCATCAGGTTGCAAATTGAATATAATTTTTTCTGCATCTAGCTCTGAAAAAATATTTGGGCTTCTAGCAGTGTGTGGGACTTGGTCTATTAGTCCATCTATACTGACCTCCATCAGGTTGCAAATTAAAAATAATTTTTTTCTGCATCTAGCTCTGAAAAAATATTTGGGCTTCTAGCAGTGTGTGGGACTTGGTCTATTAGTCCATCTATACTGACCTCCATCAGGTTGCAAATTCAATATAATTTTTTTCTGCATCTAGCTCTGAAAAAATATTTGGGCTTCTAGCAGTGTGTGGGACTTGGTCTATTAGTCCATCTATACTGACCTCCATCAGGTTGCAAATTGAATATAATTTTTTTCTGCATCTAGCTCTGAAAAAATATTTGGGCTTCTATCAGTGAATGCGACTTGTTCTATTAGTCCATCTATACTGACCTCCATCAGGTTGCAAATTGAATATAATTTTTTTCTGCATCTAGCTCTGAAAAAATATTTGGGCTTCAAGCAGTGTGTGGGACTTGGTCTATTAGTCCATCTATACTGACCTCCATCAGGTTGCTAATTGAATATATTTTTTTTCTGCATCTAGCTCTGAAAAAATATTTGGGCTTCTAGCAGTGTGTGGGACTTGTTCTATTAGTCCATCTATACTGACCTCCATCAGGTTGCAAATTGAATATAATTTTTTTCTGCATCTAGCTCTGAAAAAATATTTGGGCTTCTAGCAGTGTGTGGGACTTGGTCTATTAGTCCATCTGTACTGACCTCCATCAGGTTGCAAATTGAATATAATTTTTTTCTGCATCTAACCCAGCCAATAGTTTTGGGCTAATACCACAGTTTGGCTACTCAGCTCTGCTCGGTTCCCATCCATTGTTTTTTTGTGCAAACAACTCCAGAGTTGTGAATTAGTTAACCACCAAAATGAGTGGAAAAAGGCCTGCTGCTGGTGGAAAGGGGAATAGGCGTGTTGGGAAGGGGAAAAAAGGTTGTGTCCATGGGGTAGGTGTTAAAGCAACAGTGACATCTGCAGAAGAAAGACCATATTCCAGCCAAACTAAAATGTCTACTTCTTTTAGCGGACAATGTGATAAGATCCCTTTCTTACGGCCACACCAATCACTACAAATTCCACATGAGGCACAAAAACAGCAGGTGCTTCAACGGATATCAAGTGCTCCTTTAAGTGGGCTCTCCTCTACATCAACTTCAACATCACAAATACTTCAGTCCTCAAAGGTGTCACCCCAATCGCACTTGCTTCCTCACAGCTCCCAAATCTCCAGCTGCCAATCTAAGTATGAGGTAGAACAGATGGTTGAGTCTGCAGAGCTGTTTACTCATACTATAGCCTGGGAATCAGAGGTCGGCTCCAGCGCTTCTGTGAATCCAGACGAGGAAATGATCTGCACTGATGCCCAGAATCTTTATGAGTCGGATCCAGGACCAGACGCTGAAGGTTCTGACCATAATGTAGACCCTCATTCCCAAACTGTAACTCATGTTGGTGGAGATAATGAGTAAGACTATGATGAGACTCAAATACCTGATTGGAGCGACAACTTTAGTTTTTTGTCAGGGCAGGAACAGGTTGGCTCTGAGGACGACGGGTGTGATAACGCACAGGGTGATGATGATGAGGTTGGAGATCCCACTTACTGTCAACCCACAGTCAGCCAAGAGATGAGGTCAGCAGAGGAGGTGGAGGAGAATGCTAGTGAAGACGAGGTCAGGTTGCGCCTTCCTGGACAGAGACGTAGTACTGGAAGCACGTCAACAACTGCATCCTCAAACACAACTCTGCCTCTCACCACAAGTCGTGGTGGCTCTTCAGGTCGCATGGGTGCTAAGCCTTGCATAGCCTGGGCATTTTTTCAGATCGATAAAGATGACCCAACTCGTGTTATCTGTAACATTTGTCAGCAAAAGCTAAGTAGAGGCCAAAAAATACATAGTTTGAGTACTTCATGCATGAATCGGCACATGGAAATGAAGCATAAGTTGCAGTGGGAAGCTCACTGTGCTACAATGCGGCCTAGCCGGGCGGGCCAACCACCGTCTGCTATATCTTGTGCATCCGCGGCCTCTTCATCCTCTGTGACTGGGGGGACAGCAGTCACACCTGTTTTGGGACGCAGACCTGCCACCTCTTTACCCGCAACAGCCAGCGTGATTGGCAGGTCATCATTTTCTTTAGAGGTGGTAACACTAGCTGGTGTTGAGCGCTGTCCGACATCGATAGCACCACCTTTGGATCAAGGCATCCTAACATGTCCGCCTGCATATTCCTCACAGACCGGCAGTTTGCCGGGGACACACTTATCAACCCTGTCTAAGCACAATAGCCAGCCCTCGGTCCCTCAGATGTGGACAAGTAAAAGACCATTTCCTCCTAGCCATGAGAAAGCAAAGAGGTTGAATTTCACCATCTGCAAGATCTTGGCTGCAGAAATGCTGCCTTTCCGCCTGGTGGACACAGAGGATTTTCGAGACCTTATGTCCGTCGCAGTGCCCCAGTACCAGATGCCCAGTCGCCACTACTTCTCAAAGAAAGGTGTGCCTGCACTCCACTAGCATGTCGTACACAACATCACCGCTTCTTTGAGAATCTCTGTGTGTGACAGGGTGCATTTCACCACAGACACGTGGATGAGTAGGCATGGACAGGGGTGTTACATGTCGCTGACTGGGCACTGGGTAACTATAGTGACAGCAGGACAAGGGGCTGCTGTCCAAGTCTTGCCGTCCCCACGAGTTGTGCGTCAATCCTCTTTATCTCAAAGTTCCTCCACTGCTTCTGCCTCCTCAACCTCCTCTCGGTCCTCCACCTGCACCCAAAGTCTGTCTGGTCATGCCACAAGCTTTCTAACTGCGCAGAAGGGATCCTGCACACCTCCTTACTATGCTGGCAGTAGGGCTCAACGTCATCAGGCGGTTTTTACTTTGAAATCTCTGGGAAATGTGAGTCACACAGCTGAGGAGTTGTGGTCAGCTCTGGAGAACCAATTTCATGAATGGTTGTCTCCACTGGACCTGAAACCAGGGAAGGCCGTGTGCGACAATGCTGCAAACCTGGGTGCGGCCCTTCGCCGGGGCAATGTCACACACGTGCCTTGTATGGCTCACGTGTTGAACCTGGTTGTCCAGCAATTTTTAGCCCACTATCCCAGACTAGATGGCCTTCTGCAGAGGGCACGGTCGCTGTGTGCTCACTTCCGCCGTTCGCATCCCGCAGCTCAGCGACTTACGTCTCTACAGAAGTCGTTGGGCCTGCCACTTCACCGGCTAAAATGCGATGTGCCAACCCAGTGGAATTCAACTCTGCACATGTTGCAGCGACTGTGGCAGCACCGACAAGCCCTGGTGCAATACGTTCTGACGTATAGCCTGGGCCAACGAGATCCAGAGGTGGGGCAAATCACGCTGGAGGAGTGGTCTCAGATCAGGGACCTATGCATCCTTCTACACAGTTTTGAAATGGCGACGAAGATGTTTAGTGCTGACGATGCCATTATCTGCATGACTATTCCGGTGATTTACATGCTGGAGCACATGGTAAACAGAATTCGGAGTCAGGTGGTGGCACAAGAGGAGGCGGAGGAAGTAGAAGAGGAGGAGTTGTATGCGGAAGGGCTAACATCTGCAAGGTCCAGACGGTCGGCAGCACCAAGGCGGCAGGCATGTGAGGGTGGGGGAGATGGTTTTACCAGGGCGCATGGTAGCAGCCAAACTAGTGAGGAAGGTGCAGGAGCCCAGGAAGAAGTGGAGGACGAACTGATGGAAGACTCATCAGATGAGGGAGACCTTGATCACATTTCTGTTGTGTGAGGTTGGGGGGAGAGGACAGAGGAAGGAAGCATGATTGTTACCTCGCCACCAACACAACTGGGACTTGGTGCTCCTAGATGCGCAAGACACATGAGTGCCTTCTTGCTGCACTACCTGCAACATGACCCTCGAATTGTGAGAATTAGAAATAATCCTGACTACTGGGTTGCCACACTGTTAGATCCCCGGTACAAAAGTAAATTTGCAGAAATTATTCCTGCCATAGAAAGGGATGCACGCATGTAGGAGTATCAGCAGAGACTGTTGCAGAATCTTACATGTGCTTTTCCACAAAACACCAGTGGTGCACGTAGTGAATCTCACAGTTCCAACTTGCCAACCGTGGGACCGTCGAGTGTTCAGCACTCAAACCGTAACAGAAACACAGTATCTGCTGGTAACATCAATTTTGCGGAATCATTTCACCACTTTTTTAGGCCATCCTTTGCAAGGCCACAGGAGACAAGAAGTCTGACACATAGTCATGCCCCGCAGCCAGCGTTCTGTCTGAACGTGTGTTCAGCGCTGCTGGTGGTGTGCTGACAGATAAGCGCACGCGGCTCTCCACTGATAATGTAGACAGACTCACGTTCATAAATATGAACAAATCATGGATCCGAAACGACTTTTCTACCCCTGTGTCATCCTGGGGAGAGTAAAAGCTTGATGATTGGTTAAAATCACCTCACCAACCGTTTTAAGCTTTCAAATTACTAATCATGTTTATCTGTATCTTGGCTGGAAAATAATTTGGGATTTGTAGCTGTGTGCAGCACTGATTCTATTAGGCCATCTATACTAAGCTCCACCAGATTTAAAATTAATAATAATTTTTAGCTGCATCTAGCCCGGAAAATAATTTTGGGGCTCCGAGATGCGCAAGACACATATGTGCCTTCTTGCTGCACTACCTGCAACATGACCCTCAGATTGTCAGAATTCGAAGTAATCCTGAATACTGGGTTGCCACACTCTTAGATCCCCCACACTCTTCGATCAACCTTTTCATTTTAATAAAGACCAAAAAAATGGTCATTTTTGAAATTATAAGCATTAGCAGGTTATTAGAAACTGAAATCAAACAGTTTTCAACTCAAAACTTTATTCTAGGTGATGTTACATTTGCACATAGGACCCTTGTTCGAAAGGAGCTTCTGAACTCTCTCGTCCATTGAATTTGTCAGGTTTTGGATGGCTTCTGCTTCAATTGTTTTGCATGAGGACAGAATACCCTCCCAGAGCTGTTGCTTAGATGTGAACTGCCTCCTGCCATCATAGACACGCCTTTTGATGATGCTCCAGAGGTTCTGAATGGGGTAGAGGTCAGGGGAGCATGGGGGTCACAGCATAAGTTTGTCCCCTTTTATGCCCATATCAGCCAGAGAAGCAGATGTGTTATGTGCAGCATGAGAAGGTGCATTATCATGCATAAAAATGATCTTGCTGTGGAATACACGGTTATTCTTCTTGAAACATGGCAGGAAGTGCTGTTTGAGAAACTCCACATACATTATGGAGTTCATCTTTACCCCTTCAGGGATCCTAAAGGGGCCGACAATCTCTCTCCCAATGATTCCAGCCCAAAACATTACTCCACCTCCTCCTTGTTGGCGCTGTAGCCGTGTTTGCGTGGGGTGTCCATCAACCAGCCATCCTCCACTCCATCCATCTCGACCATCGAGCGTTGCACGGCACTCATCCGTGAACAAAACAGTTTTGAAATCAGTCTTCATGGAATGTTTGGCCCACTGGAGCCGTTTCTGCTTGTGTGAAGTGGATAGAGGAGGTTGACAGGATGGCGTACGCACAGCTGCAAACCTCTGAAGGACCCTGCATCTTGTTGTTCGGGGGATGTTGGAGGCACCAGCAGCTTCAAAAACTTGTCTGCTGCTATGACAAGGCTTTTTTGCCGCTGCTCTTTTAACCTGACGTAATTGCCTGTGGGAAAGAGTCCTCAATTTGCCCTTATCAGCACGCACACGTGTGTACTGTCAATCAGCTACATACTTCTTGATTGCCGAGACACTTCATCCTGATCATCGCACAATGTTGATTGTAGTCATGCCTTGACCTAAACACTCCACAATTTGTTGCTTCTCAGCAGCCGACACATCCTTTTCCTTTCCCATTTTGGCAGAAAATGTAGGCTGCTTAATAATGTGGGACAGCCTTCTTAAGTAGTCTTGCCTTTCATTGGACACACCTGCCAAACTAATTAGCACAGGTGTCTGCAATTGCTTACAGTGATATAAAGAGCCCTGACACACATCACCATCAATGAGTTTAACTGACAAACAAACAAATTCTTCCCTTATCACTCCTAAACTCTTTTTGCATAATAATTTGGAACACAGTGTACATGTGCTTTTCCACAAAACACCAGTGGTTCATGTAGTGAATCTTACAGTTCTAACTTGCCAACCGTGGTCTGTATGGAGTTGTTCAATAAAGGGCCCAAAATTAAGATAACATAGATGGGAGAGGTATCTATGAATAGGAATTCCTAAGTATTTGATACCCTGTGAGGGCCAGGCAAAGGGAAAGTTGGACTGGATGGAATCCTGTATGGATTTTGGGAGGGAGACATCGAGGGCCTCAGACTTCGCTGCATTTATTTTAAAATTTGACCATGTAACAAAGTGATCTATTTCAGCCATAACAGCAGGGATGGATATATGTGATTGAGTGATATATACTAGGACATCATCAGCAAATAGAGAGCACTTGTACTCGGTGCCTCCCACCTCAATCCACCTAATATTGGGGTTATGGCGAATTGATGAGAGCAGGTGCTCCGTCACTAGGATGTATAAGAGAGGGGACAGAGGACATCCCTGCCTTGTCCCATTGGTGATTATGAAAGGTGATGAAAATGTTCTGACGCGCCCCTTGGGCATTGGGACACCCGGAGCCGGACCCTTTTTGGTGGATGCTGGTGGTTGTAGTCTCCGTGGCGGCGACCCGGTTCCATGGCTCAGGGCGGTCAAACCAGTGGCGGAACTATTTATGTGGTTTTGATGTTTAAATGTCCGACTACGCCACCAGTGGATTGCGGTCAGAGTGAACCGCCGCTGCAGGGCAGACCGCTGAGGCTGGTGTTGTGGGTGCAGCAGAGCGTAGCATAACTCCCCACGGGAGGAGTATAGCCTCAGGGCAGTGTATGCGGAGGATGGGGGTGATGGTGCAGGGCAGCAGTAGTATCGACACGGAGTCAGTGATGCAGTCCAGGGCCTTTAATCACAGTTCTTTTTATCCAGACCACTTCTGCAGGTAACGGCTGCCCACGTCGTACTGTGCTTACCAGGTGAGGGTCTCAGACAACTCCCAGATAACTTTGGAGCGCTTCACAGGACCCCCTTTGTGTGTCCTTTGTCTGGCCTTTCTTACCAACGCTTCTGTCCGGCTGCCTCGGGCCTCCTCTTGGTAAACTTGGCGCCAGTTTCCCTGACCCTATGTGGTGCCTTCCTAGCGGGTGTAGCGAGGGGCTGCGCCACATAAAATGTCACAGTCTCCGGTTTCTAGCTGAGGGTCGTTTCCCGCCTCCACTAGTTTCGGGGACCGGTCTCCCCCTTTGGCCTGACCCCTCCACGCAGGTGGATTCGGGCGTGCGGTGGCGACTCGCCCGTCCGCACCCCTGGGATTCTTTCGTTCCTTGTTCTTGAAGCCTTCTCCACTCCTCTTCCTTCCTTCTCCCTCTTCCAGGCCTGGGCCTCTGTTACTAGGCCCGCCTCCGGAGCAGAGCTCATGCAGAGCCCCTGCTCCCTGTCACTTCTGCTCAGACTTCTCTGCACTGAACTAAGATGGTGCCCACCTTTTATACTTCCTTCTCAATGGACCCAGGAACTGCTTCCTCCCTGCTCCTGCACAACAGGGTTCCCCTTCCTCAGTGTTCCCTCCCCCCACTCCAGCCAGGGACAGGGACTGTCGTGCCCATCTCAGAGGCATATTGGTTGCCCTGCCCCACGGCAATGTGGTGTAATGCATGCAGGTGTTGGGGTCCTGAACCACACTCCATCCTTACCTGAGAGTGAGATATCACACCTCTGGGTGAGGTGCAATACCTCTGTAGCAACCAAGCCCTCGGGGTGCTACAGTTCCATTTATCTTCAGGTGACGTATTGCGATACAGGGTCGTGATTTTGGCTATAAAAGGGTCCCCTAGACCCCTACCCCAAGCTTTTAAAAAGAATAATATATGGCATGCCAGGAGACTCTATGGAATGCTTTCTCAACATCCAGCGAGAGTATCTAATTACAAATTTTTAACTGCATCTAGCCCAGGAAATACTTTGTGCCTAGTAGCAGTGTCTGCTAGTCAGCGGATTATCCCAGCTGTTAAGCAAGCTACACCACCTGTAGTTTGGACACTTAATTTTTTCAAAGGAAATGCTTCGGGACCCCGGGATACTCAGTGAAGAGCATCAGGAGGCACCCCAAGGCATAGGGGCTGGGACTGGCGGTAGGACGCCTTGCGGTGGACAGCCGAGCTCGATCCTTATAAAAGCTTTTTAACTGCAGCAGCTTTAGTGGACGCTACTGGAGCTGGAATTACGCGGCTGCTGGCATGAGACTTGCTCTCCAATAGATCCTTGTAAAAAGATCTAAAGTGTATTCATTCAAATTAGAGAGACAATTTAAATTAAAAAGCTTACACCTGCCTCCACCACAGGGGGCTCGCTCGACCCACCAGCGGACAGGCACCAGTATTGGGAGAGGGGGGCTGGCCATCAGGGTCCACCGCGGCTCTGGCACAAACCCGGCGACACGGAGGTGGCACGGGCAGGAGCGGACTGGCCGTGTCGGCTTCTCACTTTTTGGATTTTAGAAGGGCATGACATGCCTATATCTGTGTCTCCCCCTCCTTTTACTCCTCCACCTCTTTTCTTTTCGCATGACTATATGTACTTGTCACTTTTCCATGTGTTATTTATGTCTTCTGAGCAGTATGTCAGCTTTTGGACACCTTTGAAGGTGTTTTCTATGTGTTTCTATGTGTTTTTGTTTGCCTGCCATTGGTTTTAACGGTGTTCAAAGGTGTTCGACGAACAGTTCGACGAACACAAGGGTGTTCGACGAACCGAACTCGAACACTACGGGGGTGGCTCAACACTACTGATCACTGGCTCCCAAATGTCTGATTTCAGTGCTTTGAACAGAGGAAGCTTTTGCCTCGGAAGTAGACTTCTCCGCCTCTGAAAATACGAATCCTAGCCTTGGTGTCCGGTTCTCAGAGCAAATCTCCTGTTGTAATTACCTGGTCACTGAAGGAGTTCTACTTTACTGGAGGTTGAAGAGTCAGCTCTCTCTCATTTACAAAGTTATAACTAGGTTTCTCACTTCCCCAGTTATAATTAATCCCATATGATCAATGTGAGGGTGATATGCCCCCTCTCTGGAGATGTCTTTATGGATTTAACTTTTTCTTTACTTCATAGTATATATATATAAACTTGGATGTTCACAGATTTTTTTGCCTTTTTATAGTTAAATTTTATATCCCATAACATATTTGCAGAATATTCAAGTGTGTAATGTTTCATTTCCAATGGGATAGCAAGAGACAAGGGAGAATTATGTGTGCTGCCAACATCCAATATGTAATTATTGTGATAAAATTGGATGGTTTTATGCTTAAATATGCCTGTGCATTCATTGTCAACTAGAGGCAACATTTAATGAATAAACCTGAAAAGGAGATTAAATGCGACTCACAGGGACACTCCATCCATTTTTCGAGTATATCTTTGAGGAACTTTCTTGCCCTTAATTATGCATCTTCACTACATTGTTAATACTGCTCCTGAGAGTCTTGATCCAGCAAAGTCACTAAACGTAATATGTGTGAAAATCTTTGAATAAAGATTGAGAGTTTATCCAAAGATGCTATTACTCTTGGAATTGCCTGAATCAAAATCTTTTAGCATTACATTATATACATAATTTGAGATAGAAGTGCGCTGAAGAGCAGCATGAAAAGCGGCATTAAACCTATTTTTTCTTTTAAACAAGCGAGTTTTGATATTTCTCAGGCATGCTGCCCTGAAAAAGTCAAATATACCGTTTATGAAAAGAACCTTTCATTTGCAATCTTGAACATTTTTTTTTCTTCAGTTTCACGTCAAGATCTATTTTGGCAGCGTGTATTGTGTCTCATGCTTCCTCCATAAGCAAGTGAGTCAAGATGAGCTGGAAGTTCTTTATATTCATTAAGTGTGAACGCTGTAATGAAGTATCCAAGGTGTTAGTCAGACTTTATGGAGAGGAAATCCCTCTTGCGAAGTTATGACAGATCATGGAATTCCAAGATGGAATGTTTTACCGGAAGACTGTATGTTCTGGGAACCTGAGAATGCCACAGCCTCAAAATGATGACACATTAAAAAAAGTAATGAACAGCAGGAGGTTTTGTTCGTGCAATGTGTTCTTCCTTCTGTTGGATGATGTGTGTATAAATCTAACAGGCAGACCTTGAATTAAGCCGTCGGAATGGACCACTTATGATGACAGATGTCACATAACATTCCTGAGAGCTTCTCAGACTCCAGTTATGTGACAAGACCATTTACGGTGGATGTATGTTGTCCATTATTTATATAAATGTCCTTTCCTAAGCATAAAAATTGCTAATGTACAAAAACATCAACCACTAGAACTATTATCACTTTAATATTATGTGCTATTGAAAACTACTTTGATTAACAGCTCAGGACAATAATGTCTGTGCAAGGAGTTATCATCCTCAGTCACAGCGAAGAAGCAAGATACATAAAATTCTAGAGGATTTATCGCCTCTGTTGTGCTCCACAAGAATAAAATTTCTTATTAAATCCACTATTGCAGGAAGATTTTTGTTAAAGAGTTACTAGTAAGATGTTGCTTGAAGTATCCGCCTGAATATTAAAGGTGTGTGCGCACAGGACGTAGCTGTGAAAACCCTGAGCAGAAAAACTATTGAAGATTTTGTTGCGGAAATGTAGCTGATCTACTACACACAAGTATCCGTCCATTGCAAGGGGTAAAATCTGCAGCACAAAGTGATATGCTGTAGACTTCAAAATCGCAGCGCCACTTAATTACTACTGCAACATTTGGATGGAATATCATAAAATCTCATCCACAACACTGTAACTGTTATACAAAGTAAATTCACTGCATATTTGCGATGTGTGCACATGCTCTAAAAGAGGAGTCACTTTTGCCATATTTTGTTGCAGCGATGCCTGCAACTCGAAACCAGGTCCGTTCTTCTAAATGGGGTTGTTTTAGAGGCAAGAACATGGATTGCTCTTCCAATGGAAACAATTACTATACAGTATGGCTGAGTATGTTGCTGTTATAAAAATACTGTGGAAAAATGAGTTACTGTTTTACAAGCTCTAATAGATTCAAAATAATTGGGATCTCAAATAAACACTTACAAGAAAGTGACAAGATTTGCTTAACGTGAAACGTAAAATTTGTTTTGTGCAATACCTATGTATTTCAGAGTGAGCTGTCAATCAATGTTTCAGATCGTGCTTACAGCCGCCGCTCACTGTATACTGAGCAATGACTGCAGCTGCTTTGGGCACACCTCTACGATGGAAAGACGGCGGCTCCCAGGAAGAATCAGTTCAGTTTCTCTAGGTAGTAGCTGTGCTTTCAGTAAAAAGGAGTGGACAGCTTTGTAACACTACACAAAAGGAGGGAGTGTGAATAACCACAAATAAATAAATGAATATATCTTAAAAATATATAATTTTATTAGTACATGAAAATCAATAAAAATTAATACATTACAAATGTGGGGGGCATACACAAAGAAAGTTCACAATAAACATATCAGAAGTGGGTATTATATAAATAATGGTGTTATATTCTCTAAGATAATATAGTCTGTATATTGGGGATATAGAAAAAGGTGTACAGTGTCAAATACATAAAAAATTGGACCACTCTTCTTTTGCAAACTGCTCCAGGTCTCTCATATTTGAAGGGTGCCTTCTCCCAACAACAATTTTAAGATCTCTCCACAGGTGTTCAATGGGATTTAGATCCGGACTCATTTCTGACCACTTCAGAACTCTCTAGCGCTTTGTGTCCATCCATTTCTGGGTGCTTCCTGATGTAAATACTTTTGTGCCCAAAAATTACAAAAGTATTCTCGGAGTGATGCCTTTATTGACTAACCAGAAAGAATATATATTTGTGAGCTTTCAGAGCACTGGGGCCCCTTCTTCAGACAGGATTACAAATTTTTAATCCTCCTGATTTGTAATCCAGGATTTGTAATCCTGCATGAAGAAGAAGCCCCTGTGCTCTGAAAGCTCGCAAATATATATTCTTTCTGGTTTGGGCATAAAAGTATTTACATCGATTTTTCTGGCTAACAAGGTACCACAATATAATTTTGTATTGTATATCATGATAATGGGTGCTTCTTGACATGTGTGTGGGAAAAGAACCATGACCTAGGATGCAAACCCAGCTTTCTGACACTGGGCACTACATTGTGAACCTTTGCGACCCAAAATCCTTTGATAATCTTCAGATTTCATGAAGCCTTGTACACAGTCAAGGCATCCAGTGCCAGAGGCAGCGAAACAACCCCAGAATATCTTTGAACCTACACCATATTCGATTGTAGGTACTGTGTTCTTTTCTTTGTAGGCCTCATTCCATTGTTGGTAAACAGTAGAATAAACAGAAGAAGTAGAAAAACAAGACGCTTTCCCACAAGGATTTTGGCTTACTCACATACATTTTGCCAAACTGCTGTCCAGCTTTTAAGTCTCTGTCAGCAGTGGGCTCCTCCTTGGTCTCCTGCCATAGCGTTTCATTACATTCAAATGTCGACGGATAGTTCGCACAGACACTGATGAACCCTGAGCTTGCAGGAACTTGATTGGGACTGCTTATCCACCATCTGGACTACCGTGCGATCCAACCTTTCATCAATTTTTCTCCGTCATTCAAGGGAGATTAGCTACAGTGCCATGGGTTGTAAACTTCTTGCTTATGTTGCGCATCGTGGACAAAAGAACATCAAGTTCTCTGGAGATGGACTTGTAACCTTGAGATTGTTGATATTGCTTAGTGTCACACACAAAGACACACAATGCAATGATTGAGTCAACTTCTCTTTTTATCTGGTTTCAGGTGTGATTTTCATATTGCCCACACCATATTGCCTGGCACCATATTGCCACAGGTGAGTTTGAACGATGCATGAAGCAAAGTTGTTTAACCTCAATTTTGGAAAGGTGCCAACAATTTAGTGTAGCCCGTTTTTGGGTTTGTGTGTGAAATTATGTCAAATTTACCTTTTTTTTCTCAGTTTTTTTGTTGTTGTTCCAATACACACAAAGAAAATAAACATGTGTATAACAAAACGTGTATAATTGCAATACTTTTGTGGGAGAAACACTTGATGTTCTGGAACAATTTCAAAAGGTGCCAACACTTTTGGCCACAACTGTATATATATAATCAATACAATCTAAATACACTGCATATACCAAATAACAGCTGTATGATAAAAAAGAGATCTACACATGAATTAAGACTCCAGAACTCCTAGCTTTGTAACATTATTAAACTACAGATTAACCCTAAATCAACATATTAGTAGATATAGGGTTGATACTCTATTTTGCAATATTGGCATATTAGTTGTAATATTCTTACTCCATATTAATGGTGCTATAAAAATGAGCAAAATAAATAAATAAAATTATGGTAATGACACTGATTAGAGTTTGAGCTGATTTTCAATTTACTGTGATCTGATTCTCTCGCATGAGAGATACATATCAGGTGCAGAAAAGAGGTACAACTTAATTTATCCATCTTCTCCATTGTCTGTGTCCGCGTAAATTGGACTGCACTTAGATGACATCCTAGTGCAGACCGATGTTTTTCATGTACCCATACATGAGTGGGTGATCCGATTTGCAGAGCCACACGCAGCGTATTTGCGATCGATTTTTTTCTCAGTCGACAAGGGAAAAAAAACGCATATCTGAACTACCTCATAGTATAACATTGGTAAGCACTAGTCAGATGCATATGCTCGTGTGAGCACGAATGTAGGCTAACACTTTTTAGTTTGGGCTGTATACACAGTCATATCATCAACACAGGCACAATTATGTCCGGAAGAACTTTTATTATAAAGTTGGAGACCGATAATATGAATGACCGCCCCAGTGATAGTGACAATAAATAATGGGGACACCTCTCCTCTTCCTCCATCCTCTCGCTGCTGCACAATGGCACACAGCACACTCACAAACACTCTCCAATAATAGTCAATGTATCATGCGGAAAAGCCAATGTTCCGACCGGTATGACTGCAGCTGGGTAAATCTATGTTTCAGAATACTTTTTTATCAATAAGGTAATACATTTCCTTTTAAACAGGACATGGAAATCTTTAATGGCCTTTCATATTCAAAATAATCATTATCTGTCCTAACACATTACAGATAATCCCATCATATTTTATCAGCTTGTATTTGCATGACAGATGCAAATATTGTTCTCATTTATACTAGTTCCTGACAATGAGCTTATAGTTTTATTTTTTATCTATTATCTTATCTATTATTCATATGGTGGCACTGGTAACATATTCCATAAAAAAGGACACAATCAAATTCTCCACAAATCAAATAAGGATATCTATGTCCTTGGTGGAAAATCTGTTGTGTATTGGATTGTACTAAACCTTATCTACATGCTGACAAAACAGTATAAGTTATTACTGTAGATTCCACCTTTCACAAAGGGTGAAATGCGGGAAATCTGCAACATTTCCAAATACAAATCTGTAGTGGTTTTTATATATTGTGGATTTTGCGGTGCAATTTCTGAAGCAGATACAATTTGCGTGCACCTACCCTTAGGCTATGTTGTCATGCAGCGTTTTTGCTGTATTTTTTGCTACATTTTTATGCAAATGAAAAGCTGCTTTTTAAAATACCAGCAAAAGCAGAAATCTCATGTATATATATATTTTTTGCATTTTCGCGGCATTTTTGAAGTGATTTTGGTGAATAAAACTAACTTCATTAAACATGTGCTGTACACAAAGCAGATATGTAATTCCCACCCAAAAAAGCATTGCAAAAAAAAGCTATGAAAAACATTGAAAAAACACCACAAAACAGGCATTCTGAACGCATTGTTTTTGTTGCCAAGAGACCAGGTTTTGGCTACAGAAAAAAATGCTGCAACGACACTGCATGCAAACATAGCCTTAGGGTATGTGCACACGTTTAGTATTCGCAACAGATTTTCCTGCTGCAAAAACCACAGTTTTAGCAGGAAAAATGTTAGGTAAAATACATGCATTTTTGGGCCCATTTTTGATGCATTTTTAACATGTTTTTTTCCATATTCATTTGAATGGATGAAAAATGCTACAAAAACACTGAAATAATTAACAAGTTGCAGATTTGAAAAAACAGTGTGAAGGTTCAAATCTGCAAGGAAAATGATAAGCAGCATGTGTATGAAATTTGAGTAATCTCCTTAACTTTACTAGTACGGTAAAACACAGCTTTTTTCCAAGGCAAAAATCAGCAACAAAACAAGGCAAAAATGTGCAAGCAAGCCATTAGAGTACATTAACATGCAGCATTTTTTTGCAGAATTCTTGAACTTTTCCCATTTATCTATGTGTTTGCTAGCAAAACCTCATCCAGATTAATGAAAGAAATTGCAGAACATCTTGCAACAAATTTGATGTATGTGTGTATTCCCTAAGTCAACCAACATAGATATATTTTTTGGAATCCAGTTAATATATGTATAATTTTGGAAGGGGAGAAGATAGAATCTCAACCTTGTTTGCTTCCATTCCAAGGCCACAGTACCATGATTTCATCCCAAAGTCCTTGCTTATACACCATGCACAGGCTGTTACTGAGGCCAATTTGTCTTCTACCGGTGAAAAGGAATCTTCCATCTGATTCATGCCATCTGAACAAGCTATATATTTTTTTACTCTGAAACAATGCAGTGTTATAGAGAAACCACTTTGAAAAGAAGAGAGGGGACTATGTGTCTTGGCTGTCTAGTCCAAGGCAGGTCCTCAGAGGTTTTTCCTCAACCTACTTCACCTATATATGTGAACACATTGCTATCAGTCAAAGGGCTAGGTGCAGGGAGAAGCCTCCAGGGACCTGCCTCAGGCTAGTCAGCTGAGATACAGTCCTGCTATAGTACTGCTAGACTCTGATTGATGCTGCCTGTAGTGTGTAGGCAGCATGAATTAAAAGACAGGTTCCCTTTAAAGGCGTGTTCTCAAGTTTAAAAGTTTACAATTGCTGGGGGACCAACTGCCAAGGCCCCCCGCGATCCCTAGAACCGGGGCTCTGAAGAGTCCCAGCTGAATGGTCAATCATGTTCACAGCCGCTCTATTCATTCTTAATGGGCACAGCACATGAGTGATCTTTGGCTCCCCTATTGGAATGAATGGAGATGCAGTCTGCATGATTGACTTCCACTCCATTCAGTTGGGGTTCTTCACAGCCTCGGTTCTCGGGATCTGTTGGGGCCATGGCAGTCGAACCCCCAGCGATCGTAAAGTTATCCAATATCCTCTGGACAGGGGATGTCACTAAAAACTTGAGATAGCTCCTTTAACTTCCAAGTATGTTTTCAGGCTGTTAAAGTAAACCACAATATATATATATACAGTAATAAAAGGTCAAGTTATGACTTCTCCTTCTGCTCTGTGATATTCATAAAGTGTAATACCGGCTTGTTTTTTATTTTCATTAGAAAAGTCCAAATTTTGCTTAATGGAAAAGTTGGTAGCGGAGTTTAATTCCACAAGCGAGTTAGGTTTTTTATGCATAAATAAATAAGCAGCTCTTAGGGAATGAGAGGGATATGAATGTTACTAAAGTAGATTTGTTTTAATCTAAGAAAAGTGTTCAATGAATTTATACTGACATCAATGTCTATTCAACATATGTCTATCAACTAAAAGTAACTGTTAACAAAGTATTATGTTATTATAATTCTATTAACATCATGTTCACATCTATTTACAAGTCATACAACATAAAGTTAATGGTTTAATAGCATTATCCCTCAGAATAGGTTACAATCCATTTACATCCATTCTTGCATACATTAAACAGATCCATTAGTTTTCCCAGGAAACCATGATGCATGACAGATATTGAAGACTAGAGCATATTGTTCAGTACGGCGGCCGCTGGCACTCAGCTGATGCCACCAGTGCCTCCGGAGAAGCAGAGGAAAGTGCACTGCCTCATCCTAGATTATCGGTTGAGCATGTTCATTTACAGATCTAAACCCCTTAACTGTGGGCTTCATAAATATTATGAAAAATGGTTTACAATTAGCAGAGGACACTAAATACTTTTAATTAAGGGTCTTTATGGTCATCTAAAGAGATGGACTATCTAGTTGCAGGATGATATTGTTCTACACGAGAACAGTAAAAAATGTGTAAGATAATCAATATCATAAGTCATATCAAATATATGTATTAAAGGGGTTGTCCCCTACTCAGACAAGCACTTCTTAATCACTATATTTGGCCCCTGTAAAATAATAATAGCCTGTAGTCACCTCTGTTCCAGCGATGTGCGGCGCCTGGTCTCCCGGGGCTCACGTGATATTATTATGTCATGTGAGCCCTGCAGCCAATCAGGAGCCTCATCCTTCTCACATTCTACCGGACAAAGCTGATATCCGGAGGAAATCAGAGAGCAGAAGCAGTGTCAGTCTTGTCTGAAGAAAGTGATTGAAGTGGCCACTGTCAAACCTTTAGCAAGTCGTGCAATATGACTTAGGATCCGAAGTCATATTGCACAACTCGTTAAAGGGTTGATTGTGACTTGCAGGATCGCTGCTTCCAATAGGTGGCGCTATGGAGTTCAAGTCCTCTTTTTCCCTGAAGAGGCAATTTGCATGCTTTATATGATTCTAAAGTGAAATTTGAAGTGTTTTTTTCAAGCAGAAATATCTCAAGAATTGACTTGTATTCTTTCCATGTGGAAAAACAGCACCATGTGCACTGTAGGCATTTATTTCCATTAAAATTAATAGGAAGAATATTCAAAGGGCATTTAAAGCAGTTTTTCATGTGGATTTTGGATCGGAATCTGCTTGAAAATCAACGTGAAAAAGCTATGTGTGAACATACCCTAAACCTAAAATTCAATGCAGCTGCTTACTTTTTCCCATACATTGACCCAGTAAGTACAAATAGGATGATGACGCTCACATACCATGGTACCTGGGCTAGTAATATGTTTAATTATTGAATAATAAGTAAATTAACATAGTAGTAATATTATTACACAGTTATCTTTGCATATTAATTATATATTTGAATTTTGATAAGGAGTGGGGTTGAATTCTGCACAGGCTGAAGCTCAATTTCAATAACTTGAATCACTTAAAAGTAGATATTGTTCTAGAAATTTCCCTACACCCCAAAAGACAATCTCAAAAAGAACTTGCTCAAAACTATCATAAAAGAATGTACTAAATTTATACTTTCAGATAATTGTTAAGTGAACCTGGAACTTGCCTCTAATGTTGGTGGAGGTGTTCTGTGATACAGTGGGGTTTGGTGAGATGTACTTACTATGATTAATCAGATGTGTTCTCTTCTCCAAACTCATGGTAGTTTTCTCAACTCTTCCCCAACCGGAGATATATTTTATCTTGTAGCAACAATTGTCCTTTTTTTTACGAAAAAAAAACCCTAATTATCTGAGCAGCACTTCTTATGAATATACATTTTAACGCATGAGTTCACCCAGTATATATTTTTTTTAATCCAGGCAAAAAACAGAAGTGACCACAGAAATGATAATAAAAACACTTTTTTTTACTAGAGATTGTATTTAAAACCAAATTAAAACTCAGAAAAAGGGGTACTGGAAAGAATGAAGAGCTGGAGCTACAATTAATAATCCTAGCGACACAGGTATACGAATATACGAAGGAATTTATATATATATATACAGTACAGACCAAAAGTTTGGACACACCTTCTCATTTAAAGATTTTTCTGTATTTTCATGACTTTGAAAATTGCACATTTACACTGAAGGCATCATAACTATGAATTAACACATGTGGAATTATATACTTAACAAAAAAGTGTGAAACAACTGAAAATATGTCTTTTATTCTAGGTTCTTCAAAGTAGCCACCTTTTGCTTTGATGACTGCTTTGCACACTCTTGGCATTCTCTTGATGAGCTTCAAGAGGTAGTCACCGGAAATGATTTTCACTTCACAGGTGTGCCCTGTCAGGTTTAATAAGTGGGATTTCTTGCCTTATAAATGGGGTTGGGACCATCAGTTGTGTTGTGCAGAAGTCTGGTGGATACACAGCTGATAGTCCTACTGAACAGACTGTTAGAATTTGTATTATGGCAAGAAAAAAGCAGCTAAGTAAAGAAAAACGAGTGTCCATCATTACTTTAAGAAATCAAGGTTAGTCAGTCCGAAAAATTGGGAAAACTTTGAAAGTGTTCCCAAGTGCAGATGCAAAAACCATCAAGCGCTGCAAAGAAACTGGCTCACATTAGGACCGCCCCAGGAAAGGAAGACCAAGATGTTTATCCGAGTCACCAGCCTCAGAAATCACAGGTTAACAGCAGCTCAAATTAGAGACCAGGTCAATACCACACAGAGTTCTAGCAGCAGACACATCTCTTCAACAACTGTTAAGAGGAGACTTTGTGCAGCAGGCCTTCATGGTAAAATAGCTACTAGGAAACCACTGCTAAGGACAGGCAACAAGCAGAAGAGACTTGTTTGGGCTAAAGAACACAAGGAATGGACATTAGACCAGTGGAAATCTGTGCTTTGGTCTGATGAGTCCAAATTTGAGATCTTTGGTTCCAACCACCGTGTCTTTGTGTGACGCAGAAAAGGTGAACGGATGGATTCTACATGCCTGGTTCCCACCGTGAAGCAAGGAGGAGGAGGTGTGATGGTGCGGGGGTGCTTTGCTGGTGACACTGTTGGGGATTTATTCAAAATTGAAGGCATACTGAAGCAGCATGGCTACCACAGCATCTTGCAGCGGCATGCTATTCCATCCGGATTGCGTTTAGTTGGACCATCATTTATTTTTCAACAGGACAATGACCCTAAACACACCTCCAGGCTGTGTAAGGGCTATTTGACCAAGAGGGAGAGTGATGGGGTGCTACGCCAGATGACCTGGCCTCCACAGTCACCAGACCTGAACCCAATTGAGATGGTTTGGGGTGAGCTGGACCGCAGAGTGAAGGCAAAAGGGCCAACAAGTGCTAAGCATCTCTGGGAACTCCTTCAAGTTTGTTGGAAGACCATTTCCGGTGACTACCTCTTGAAGCTCATCAAGAGAATGCCAAGAGTGTGCAAAGCAGTCATCAAAGCTGTAGCGCCGGCATCCCTGCCCTCTGCTAGGCAGGGACGCTGTTCCCCTCACCTCCCTGCTCCGTGCCCGGCGTCCTCCTCCCGCTCTGCTGGCAGCGCGCGCTCCTTCCCGGCCACTGTGCTTAGGGCGCGCGCGCGCACTCTCCCTCCCTCTTAAAGGGGCCGCGCGCGCCGTCCTAAGGAGTCCCCGGCCAATGGCCGGAGGACTTCACCATATATAAGGCACCTCCTCCAAAATGGAGGTGCCCGAGCAATGTTGTTGCACTGTTCACTACTCTGCTTCAGCCCTCAGGTCCCGTTGCCAGTTACCTGCCAGATACCTGCCAGTTTCCTGCCAGATTCCTGCCTGATTATCTGCTACCTGCCTGCTAGTCTGAGGTCCGACGGTCTGCCTTACTACTCCTGTCAGTCTGTCTAAGGACCAGCCTGCCCGCTCACCTGGGAGCGCACATCAGCCACCTGCCTGCTTGCCTGAGGTCCGACGGTCTGCCTTCCAACTCCTGTCAGTCTGTCTATGGACCAGTTTGCCCGCTCACCTGGGAGCACACATCTGCTACCTGTCTGCTAGCCTACCTGGAGGCTCCGCCGTCACGTGCTGTGACCACCTGCCTGTCCAGTGATTCCTGCCCGCTCACCTGGGAGCGCTCATCTGCTGCCTGTCTGCTAGCCTACCTGGAGGCTCTGCCGTCACGTGCTGTGACCACCCGCCTGTCCAGAGACTCTCGCCTGCTCACCTGGGAGCTCACGTCTATCATCAGCCGCCACAGGTCGTACCAACCCTTTACCTAGAGACTGCCCCGGTCACTTGCCGTGATCATCTGCCCGTTCATCCAGAGACTGCCCCGGCCACTTGCCGTGACCATCTGCCCGTTCATTCAGAGACTGCCCCGGTCACTTGCCGTGACCATCTGCCCGTTCATTCAGAGACTGCCCCGGTCACTTGCCGTGACCATCAGCCCGTTCATCCAGAGACTACCCCGGTCACTTGCCGTGACCTCCAGCCCGTTCACTCAGAGACTGTTCCGGTCACCTGCTGTGACTTCCTGCCCGTCTTCCCTGGTCGCCACCCGCTCCCTTACAAGGACCGCCCCCTTGTATAGTAGCTCAGAGGTTCCGCCTCCCAGACCCGTTACAGTTTGCTCGGGCCATGGAACCCGGTGGCACCCAAGCTCTCTCGCTCTCGGACCTGTGTCATGAACTGTCCCGTCAAAGGTCCCAACAGGAGTCCATCCTGGGTCACCTGCGGAATGTCAATACTCGCCTGGACACTCTGACTGCTCCACCAGCAACCTCCGCCAGTGCCATGACTCGCAACCCGGCAGCTCCGCTGCCCACCAATACCATGGTATCCTACCCCGGACCCCGGCTTTCTGCACCTCCTCGCTTCGGAGGCGACTCCGCCCAGGCTCGGGGCTTCATTAATCAGTGCACCCTGCACTTTGAACTATTGTCCCACCAGTTTAACTCCGACCGGGCCAAAATTGCCTTCATCATGTCCCATCTCACCGGGGAGGCCCTGGCCTGGCTAAATCCTCTATGGGAGAGAGGAGACCCCCTGGTGTCCGACTTGCCTGCCTTCCTCACGGCTTTCCGGAAAGTCTTCGACGAACCCGGACGGAAGACCTCATCCGCATCATCTCTGCTACGCCTCCGTCAGGGAAGTCTCACCGTGGGCCAATATGCCATACGGTTCCGTACCCTTGCCTCGGAGCTGGCCTGGGATAACGACGCTCTGGTATCCGTCTTCTGGGAGGGTCTGTCCGGCCGTATTAAAGATGAACTTGCCGGTCGGGACGTTCCTACCACTCTCGATGACCTAATAACTCTTGCCACCCGGATTGACCTACGGTTACAGGAGCGTGCCAAAGAGGTCGCCCGTGAGAGGAGGTTTCCACGTCTAGCTCCTACTTTTCAGAAACCCGTCACTCCCTCCGTCTCTCCCCAGGTACACTCTCCTGAGCCTATGCAGGTCGACCAGACCAAGATGGTCAAAACCCGTCAGGACTTACGCCGTGCCGAGGGGAGCTGCTTCTACTGTGGCAGTAAGGAGCACCGGATCCTTGCCTGCCCAGAGAGGTCGGGAAACGCCTGTGTCTAGGTTCGCTCAGAGAGGTCGACCTAGACAAGAATAAATCCTCTCCATCTCTGCTGCTGTCAGTTTCAATCGTCTGCGGGGAGAACCGTTATTTCGAACTAGCCCAACTGGACTCTGGAGCAGCCGGGAATCTTATTTCACAGTCCCTGGTAGAGAAATACCGCATCCCCACCAAACCTTTGGCTGTACCCTTGTCTGTTGCTGCCGTGGATGGGGGTCTCTTACCACGCCCCATCCAACTCATCACCGAATCCATTACTCTGCAGGTGGGAATGCTGCATTCTGAGAGTATCTCCTTTCATGTTCTGCCTGGACTCTCTCACGCCCTCCTGCTAGGTCTACCTTGGCTCCAGAGACATGCACCCGTGCTTGACTGGCAGACCGGAGAAGTCCTTCGCTGGGGACAGGACTGCCATAAGACCTGTCTGGTTCCCGTCCATCCCGTCCGTCCTTCTCCTACCCCAGCTAATCTACCTGGACTTCTGATTCCTTATTGGTCTTATGCTGATGTCTTTAATAAAAAGGAAGCAGAGACACTACCCCCTCATAGACCATACGACTGTCCTATCGACTTGTTACCCGGTACTACTCCTCCCCGTGGGCGTATTTATCCATTATCCGCTGCTGAGACCCGGTCGATGTCCGAATATATTGAGGAGAATCTGGCCAGGGGATTCATCCGGAAATCTACCTCCCCGGCGGGAGCAGGCTTCTTCTTCGTAAAAAAGAAGGACGGCTCTCTCCGTCCCTGTATAGACTATAGAGGCCTTAACCAGATCTCGGTGAAGAATAAGTACCCCCTTCCGCTCATTCCGGAGTTATTTGATCGTCTGAGAGGGGCTAGAATCTTCACCAAACTGGACCTCCGTGGGGCGTACAACCTGGTTCGTATCCGTCAGGGGGATGAATGGAAGACGGCATTCAACACCCGGGACGGCCACTATGAATATCTGGTAATGCCCTTTGGCCTCTGTAACGCTCCTGCCGTCTTTCAAGAGTTGGTCAATGACATCTTCCGGGACCTTCTCTACTCCTGCGTAGTGGTGTACCTGGACGACATCTTGGTCTTCTCTCCGGATCTCCAGACTCACCGGAGGGACGTTCGTCAGGTCCTGCTCAGGCTCAGGCAGAATCACCTCTTCGCTAAATACGAGAAGTGCCTCTTTGAGCAGACCTCGCTTCCGTTTTTGGGCTACATTATTTCTCAGACCGGCCTACGAATGGATCCAGAGAAACTGTCTGCCATCGAGAAATGGCCTCGACCGGAGGGGTTGAAGGCCATTCAGCGGTTCCTGGGCTTCGCCAACTACTACCGCCTCTTCATACCACACTTCTCTTCCCGGACTGCTCCAATTTCCGCGCTCACCCGTAAGGGTACTAATCCCAAAGAGTGGCCACCCGAAGCAGAGGAGGCCTTCCTTTCCTTAAAACAGGCCTTCTCTTCCGCCCCGGTGCTGCATCGCCCGGACGGCAACAAGCAGTTCTTCCTGGAAGTTGACGCCTCCTCCTCTGGAGCCGGAGCGGTACTTACTCAAAAATCATCTTCCGGGAGGATGGTAACTTGCGGCTTCTTCTCTAAACTCTTCTCCTCCTCAGAGCGCAATTATTCCATAGGAGACCGAGAGTTATTGGCCATCAAACTGGCATTGGAGGAGTGGCGTTACCTGCTCGAGGGGGCTCTTCACCCGGTAATAATTTACACTGACCACAAGAACTTGGCTTACCTCCAGCATGCCCAGAGACTTAACCCGCGCCAAGCCCGGTGGTCCTTGTTTTTTGCTCGCTTTGATTTTGTTCTTCATTTTCGCCCGGCTGACAAAAACGTCAAGGCGGACGCCTTGTCTCGATCCTTTCTGGTGTCTGATCTCGAGGAAAATCCGAAACACATCATCGATCCCGCCAGAGTAATGCAGGTGGCTCCCGTGAGTCTAAATCGTCTCCCTCCCGGAAAGACGTTCGTATCAGTACCTGATCGGGAGAAGATCCTTCACTGGGGTCACTCGTCTAAACTAGCTGGCCATGCCGGTCAGAAAAAGACCCTCCAGCTTATTACCCGGCACTACTGGTGGCCTACCCTGCACAAGGACGTAATAGACTTTGTTTCTGCCTGTGTGTCCTGCGCCCGCAACAAGGTTCCGAGACATCTGCCAGCCGGTCGCCTCCTTCCGCTCCCAGTACCTGCTGCCCCCTGGCAGCATATAGCAATGGACTTTATAACAGACCTCCCAGTCTCTGCCGGTCGTACGGTCATTTGGGTGGTCGCTGACCGCTTCTCCAAGATGGCTCATTTCGTTCCCCTGCCAGGCCTCCCGTCTGCACCCGAGCTAGCTAAAGACTTTATTCATCACATCTTTCGTCTTCATGGCCTGCCCCTCCACATCGTGTCGGATCGTGGGGTACAGTTCACCTCACGCTTCTGGAGAGCCACTTGTAAACTGCTAGATGTCACCCTGGACTTCTCTTCCGCTTACCACCCACAGTCCAATGGTCAAGTGGAGCGGATCAATCAGAACCTGACCAGTTACCTCCGGCACTTCGTTAATGCCCATCATTCTGACTGGGTGGATCTCCTACCATGGGCCGAGTTCTCTTATAACAATCACGAGAGCGAATCCTCCTCCAAATCCCCGTTTTTTGTAGTCTTCGGTCAGCATCCTCGGATTCCTTTTCCTGTCTCCACCTCTGTGGACAACCCGGCTGCGGAATCTCTCGTTAGCAAATTTTCCTCCATTTGGGAGAGTACCCGATCCGCACTCCTTCAGTCGTCCGAACGGATGAAAAGACACGCAGACAAAAAACGCCTGGATCCTCCACAATTTCGTCCCGGTGATAAAGTCTGGCTCTCATCTAAATATGTCCGACTCAAGATACCTTCTTACAAGTTAGGGCCTCGGTTCATCGGCCCCCTGGAGGTCATCAGTCAGATCAACCCGGTGGCCTATAAATTGAAACTCCCGGCCAACTTACGGATCCCTAACTCCTTCCATGTATCTCTCCTCAAACCTGTGGTACTTAACTCTTTTTCCAAGTCTACAGGTACGCCTCCTGCTCCGGTTTCTGCTGAGGACGAGTTTGAGGTAGAGAACATTCTTGCCACTAAAAGGGTAAGAGGAAAGACCTTTTTTCTAGTAGATTGGAAGGGGTTTGGTCCTGAGGAGAGAACGTGGGAGCCCCGGGAGAACATCCATGCCCCTCTTATCCTTGCTAAATTTCTGTCTGGCCTAAAAAAGGGGGAGCCTAAAGGGGGGGGTACTGTAGCGCCGGCGTCCCTGCCCTCTGCTAGGCAGGGATGCTGTTCCCCTCACCTCCCTGCTCCGTGCCCGGCGTCCTCCTCCCGCTCTGCTGGCAGCGCGCGCTCCTTCCCGGCCACTGTGCTTAGGGCGCGCGCGCGCACTCTCCCTCCCTCTTAAAGGGGCCGCGCGTGCCGTCCTAAGGAGTCCCCGGCCAATGGCCGGAGGACTTCACCATATATAAGGCACCTCCTCCAAAATGGAGGTGCCCGAGCAATGTTGTTGCACTGTTCACTACTCTGCTTCAGCCCTCAGGTCCCATTGCCAGTTACCTGCCAGATACCTGCCAGTTTCCTGCCAGATTCCTGCCTGATTATCTGCTACCTGCCTGCTAGTCTGAGGTCCGACGGTCTGCCTTACTACTCCTGTCAGTCTGTCTAAGGACCAGCCTGCCCGCTCACCTGGGAGCGCACATCAGCCACCTGCCTGCTTGCCTGAGGTCCGACGGTCTGCCTTCCAACTCCTGTCAGTCTGTCTATGGACCAGCTTGCCCGCTCACCTGGGAGCACACATCTGCTACCTGTCTGCTAGCCTACCTGGAGGCTCCGCCGTCACGTGCTGTGACCACCTGCCTGTCCAGTGATTCCTGCCCGCTCACCTGGGAGCGCTCATCTGCTGCCTGTCTGCTAGCCTACCTGGAGGCTCTGCCGTCACATGCTGTGACCACCCGCCTGTCCAGAGACTCTCGCCTGCTCACCTGGGAGCTCACGTCTATCATCAGCCGCCACAGGTCGTACCAACCCTTTACCTAGAGACTGCCCCGGTCACTTGCCGTGATCATCTGCCCGTTCATCCAGAGACTGCCACGGCCACTTGCCGTGACCATCTGCCTGTTCATTCAGAGACTGCCCCGGTCACTTGCCGTGACCATCAGCCCGTTCATCCAGAGACTGCCCCGGTCACTTGCCGTGACCTCCAGCCCGTTCACTCAGAGACTGTCCCGGTCACCTGCTGTGACTTCCTGCCCGTCTTCCCTGGTCGCCACCCGCTCCCTTACAAGGACCGCCCCCTTGTATAGTAGCTCAGAGGTTCCGCCTCCCAGACCCGTTACAAAAGCAAAAGGTGGCTACTTTGAAGAACCTAGAATTTAAGACATATTTTCAGTTGTTTCACACTTTTTTGTTAAGTATATAATTCCACATATGTTAATTCATAGTTTTGATGCCTTCATTGTGAATGTACAATTTTTATAGTCATGAAAATACAGAAAAATCTTTAAATGAGAAGGTGTGTCCAAACGTTTGGTCTGTACTGTATATATATATATATATATATATATATATATATATATATATAGCCTTGTTAATACTATTATATACAGATAAAGGAAAAGCTTGATGATTTTCACCTATATAGAAAATGGTTCATAACACCGCCTGTACAGTAGCAGCTTTAAAGCCACAAAATAACCATAGGATGTAATTAAAATAAATATGAGCTGAATATTCTTGCTATGTTGTGCTATTTATCAATGCTTAGTTATACTGACAAGATAATAGGTTAAATCAAATCAGCATGATAGTTTGTTGTAGTTGACTCTGACTAAAAATATCATAGATATTGCAACTAATCTATAAAGCTATTTGTAAACTAAGTATGAGGCAACAGTATCAACACCAGAAAAACATCAATATTGTTCACATACACCTAATCATATAGTTACAACAACATTTTATCTAATTTAGACATTATGAATGAAATCAACACATATGCTATATAAAGTGCTGCTAAAGAGTCAAAAAGGTCAGCCTGGTAGTATATCCTTGATTATTTTCATGTTTAAAGTGCTTTCGTGCTTAGCTGCTATATTAGTCTGCTGCCTACTTGAATCCAATGCTTTAAACTCATTTTTTATGCAAAAAGATACATTTCCAAAATGGATACTACCCGTTGTACTGTAGTCAAAGGCCAGATAAGAAGAGTATCATGAGCTCCTGCCTTCAGTCCCAACGCTCATGTTTCACCTCGCTTCTTCCTTTTTCTGAGTTTTAAATACAATCTCGAATAAAAAAGTGTTCTTATTATTATTTCTATGGTCACTTCTGGTTTTTGCCTGGATTGAAAATATATTTTATCTTCTAATAATTATTAAAGCACCACTCCAGTGTTTTTTTTTTTATTGCACCACTGAAATGGTGCATTAAATGAAAGTCCCCTGTCCACTGTCTAATATTCACCTTTGAGTGTTTTCATCCATTTTCGCCGCCGCTCCTGTCGGACTCCAGTCGAAAGTGACCTGCTTACATCTCCAGTGTTTCATGAAGCTGCGTGGAGATCACTTTATCTTATAAGTCTATATGAGCCTCATTATGGCCTCGTTCTGGCTGTCATAGACTTGCATTGCGCTCTTGTGACGTAGCTTCTGATATCCGGCCAGTCAGAAGCTGTGCTCACAAGATGGCACAGGGGGACCGGAGCGGCATAAAAAAAAACTGTAAAGAAGCCAGAGGGTGAGATTATTATTATTTGTTAAAGCACCACTCCAGTGAGTCATAACTCACAAAACACTAGAGTGGTGCTTTAACTGTTAGAACCCTCCTGTTAGTTTTTTTCAAATTTGTGGTCACGTGACCTGCTGCCTATTTATTCCAGCTCCGCCCTTCTGGCTTTGCTGGACTTCAGTGTTACTTTGACTCTTAATCTAGCCAGGTGCTAGGTACCTATCTCTATAGTTTGCTTGGTCCTTGGACCTCTAAGTATTTTTGTCTGTTTGTCTTTTTGCTCCATTACAACTTCTGCTAGGAGGTGTCCAATTTTGTCCCAGTCCTTAGTACTTTTAGGGACCCCTCCCTTATATCTGTAGGTCTGCGTTCAGACTAGCTGAGGACGAAGGCGGGTCTGTTCACAAGGAACAGGTTGCCCGCTGCATCGTAGGGAATCAGCTTAGTCCAATTGTAGGGACAGTTTTCCTATCTTTCCTTAGTTCTTGTAGCAGATCATAACAGTAAGTCCAGCCCAAAATCAAAGGAAGAAGGAAAAATCCTGGGGAACGAGATCCAGAGATCAGCATGGGGTCTGTTCAGGAATTGGCTCAATGCCTACAGGGATTGTCTCTTAAGGTGGTCAAGCTCCAGCAACACGTGAGTAGCTGTCCTGGAGCGCATTTTGTTGAACCGAAGGTAGAACTGCCTGATTTTTTTTATGCTAAACAACAAGATTTTTTTTCCTTTAAAAATGCTTGTTTATTATATTCTCGTTTGAGACCCAGGTCCTCTGGGAATGAATCACAGCGCATTGGGTTTATCATGTCACTTTTGCGCAAGGAACCACAGGGATGGGCCTTTTCTCTAAAACCTAATGAGCCGTGGTTTAGATCAGTGGAAGATTTTTTTTCTGCTATGGAGCTATTGTATGACGATCCTGATCGAGTCTCTTCTGCTGAGACACAACTGAGACGTTTAAAGCAGGGGTCAGGTGATGTTGAAAATTATTGTACACACTTCAGAAGGTGGTCTTCTGAAGTGAGATGGAATGATTCAGCGTTAAAATGTTTGTTTCTTGCTGGTCTAAGTGAAAGGGTTAAGGATCTGCTGATTGCTTTCCCTGCACCTGGAAACTTGCAAGAAGCCATGCAATTAGCTATACGGGTTGACAGGAGACTGCGTGCCAGGGTTAATGAGGAGAAAACTCCTGCTATGGCAGCTCCTAGTCATCAGAGGGTCTGCTCGGACGACGGAGAACCGATGGAGATTGGGGCGATGTCACTCCGCTCTCAGGAAAAACACCGCAGGTTTTCCAAGGGATTGTGTTTTTATTGTGGTAAATCTGACCATTTTGTTAAGAACTGTGAGCTTCTGTTAAACAAAGAAAAAAAAAAGGTCAGTTACGCCCGTATTGCTTGTTTAAACACTAAGGGAGTATTTCTTTCTGGGAGTACCTCATTGCAGGAGGAGTTGATTGAATTTCAAGTATTTGTGGATTGTGGTTCTACACTGAATGTGATTGATAAGGGATTTTTGGAAAAACTTAAATTGGAACCTAAACCTTTGTCATCTCCTATTTCTGTGGTTGCTGCTGATAACACTCCTTTGGAATGTGTTACTCACAAGGTTTTTGAATTTCTCCTCACTATTAATGGTATTCACCAAGAGAATTTGGATTTAATGGTATTAAATAATTTACCTTCTCCAGTAGTGTTAGGTTTGCCTTGGTTAAAACTGCACAATCCTTTACTGGACTGGTCTACTAATGAGATTAAATCTTGGAGTCCTAAGTGTTATGATAAATGCTGTAACGGTCGCATTGCTGCTGTGGAAAGAGGGGAATTACCTGTACCTATTCAGGATTTTTGGAAGGTTTTTTCAGAGGAGGAGTCGCAAATTCTACCTCCTCATAGGGACTATGATTGCACCATTGAGTTTGTTCCTGGAGCTACTCTTCCCAAGAGTCGCTTATTTAATCTTACTATCCCTGTAAGAAAAGCCTTGGAGGAATACATACAGACGAGCTTGGCTGCTGGTCACATTAGACCTTCTAAGTCACCTGTGGCTGTTGGATTTTTCTTTGTAAAAAAAAAAAGACGGCGGTTTACGTTCATGTCTGGACTTTCGCGAAATTAATAAAATTACCGTACGCAATTCCTTCCCACTGCCGTTAATTCCTGACTTGTTTAACCAGTTAGTGGGGGCCAAGTGGTTCTCTAAAATTGATCTCCGGGGGGCATACAATTTGTTGCGAATGAAGGAGGGTGATGAATGGAAGACTGCTTTTAACACTCCGGTGGGTCATTTTGAGAATCTGGTTATGCCTTTTGGTCTTACCAATGCACCGGCGTTTTTTCAGAACCTTATTAATGACATCCTGAGACCTTTGATTGGTAAGAATGTGGTGGTGTATTTGGATGACATTTTGATTTATTCACCAGATCCGGAGTTTCATTGGTAGAGCGTACGTGAGGTATTGCAGTTATTAAGTGACAATTCACTTTTTGCTAAGCTGGAGAAATGCGAGTTCGCTGTGCAGAGAATTAGTTTTTTGAGCTACATTATCTCCAGCGAGGGCTTTGAGATGGACCCGGTGAAAGTTCAGGCTGTGCAGGATTGGCCTAGGCCTATTGGTTTAAAATCTATACAGAGATTTTTGGGTTTCGCCAATTATTGCAGAAAATTCATTAAGAATTTTTCTATAATTGTTAAGCCGCTGACCGATCTCACCAGGAAAGGTGCGAATACGGTCCAGTGGACTACTGAGGCCATTGAAGCTTTTGTGTATCTCATGGAGAGGTTCAGTTCTGCCCCTATCCTTATGCAGCCTGATGAGACCAAGCCTTTTTTGGTCGAGGTTGATGCTTCTTCGGTGGGGGTCAGTGCGGTTTTGTCTCAGGAGAACAAGGATGGGGTTCATCCCTGTGCTTTTTTTTCGAAAAAAATTTCTGAAACCTAACTTAATTCCGATGTTGGTAATCGGGAATTGCTGGCTATCAAACTTGCATTTGAACATTGGCGTCATTTCTTGGAAGGTGCTAAATTTCCAATTCAGGTTTTCACTGACCATAAGAATCTGATCTATCTAGATGCTGCCAAGCGCTTGAATGCCCGTCAGGTTAGGTGGGCACTTTTTTTTTGCGGTTTAATTTTTCTGTTACTTACATCCCGGGTACTAAGAATGTTAAAGCTGATGCTTTATCTCGCAGCTTTTCTCCCATGGTTGGTACCGAGAAGGAGGAGGAGAGCATTTTACAGGAAGGAGTTTTGATAGCAGTATTGGACTCCGTTTTGGAAGATGGGATTCTGAAAGCCCAGGAGGATGTCCCATCTAACACTCCCCATGGGAGGTTGTTTGTACCTAGAACCTTTAGGAGAGAGTTGTTTGTGGAGTATCATGAGTCTCGGTTGGCAGGTCATCCAGGAATTTCTGAGACTAAGAGACTGGTAGGTTGCAGTTTTTGGTGGCCTGGGTGGCAGAAGAAAATCATTAAATGGGTGCATCAATGTACGGTGTGTGCTAGATAAAAGGCTTCACATGCTCCTGCTGCGGGGTTGCTTTTCCCTCTGGAGGTTCCTAGTGCACCTTGGACGCATCTTGCAATGGATTTTATTACTGACCTTCCTGTGTCCGAGGGTTTCACTGCCATCTGGGTGCTCGTGGACCGTTTTAGCAAGATGTGTCACTTGGTTCCTTTCATTAAACTACCCTGCGCTAAGACACTCGCTAAGGCTTTTGTCAAGTAAATTGTCAGACTCCATGGCGTTCCCACTGACATTGTTTCTGATAGGGGACCTCAGTTTGTGGCTCGTTTTTGCCGTGCCTTTTGTGACAGGTTGGGAGTCCATTTGTCATTTTTATCTGGGTATCATCCTGAGTCTAATGTACAGACAGAAAGAAAGAACCAGGATGTTGAGCAGTTTTTGCGTTGTTTTGTGGCAGACAATCAAGAGGGGTGGTCTGAGTTTCTGCCACTTGCTGAATTTGCTCTTAACAACCATACATCCTCTTCTGCTGTGTGTTCTCCATTTTTTTGTTGTACTGGGAGACATCCGTCGTTTGGTTCGTTCTCCAAATTGGTGTCGGCGGTGCCGGAGGAGGAGAATTTTTCCGGTGATTTGGAGAGAGTTTGGACTGATGTACGTTGTAACCTTCAAGAGGCTAACAAAAAGTCTAAGAAGTATTTTAACAGGAAACGTCAAGAGGTTTTGTTTACGGTTGGTGACATGGTTTGGTTGTCCTCAAAGAATCTGCGGTTGAGGATTCCTTCTAAGAAATTGGGTCCGAAGTTTGTGGGACCATTTAAGGTGCTTCAGGTGGTTAACCAATCTGCTGTTAGGTTGGAGGTTCCCTCCTCCTGGAAGATTAATCCGGTGTTTCATGTTTCCTTGTTGAAAAAAGCTGATGTATCAGATAGGGATGCCACTGTCACAGTTCCTCTGGTGGTGGAAGACGGTGAATATGAAATTTCTCGTATCCTGAATTCCAGAAGGCATAGAGGGAGATTGCAGTATCTCGTCGCTTGGAAAGGTTTTGGTCCCGAGGATAACTCCTGGGTAAGGGCAGATGATGTCTCTGCTCCTAGACTTATCAGAGTGTTTCACAGGAGGTTTCCTGATAGGCCTGGGCCTGGAGGATCTGGAGGATCCTCATAGAAGAGGGGGTACTGATAGAACCCTCCTGTTAGTTTTTTTCTATTTTGTGGTCGCGTGACCTGCTGCCTATTTATTCCAGCTCCGCCCTTCTGGCTTTGCTGGACTTCAGCGTTACTTTGACTCTTAATCTAGCCAGGTGCTTTGTACCTATCTCTATAGTTTGCTTGGTCCTTGGACCTCTAAGTATTTTTGTCTGTTTGTCTTTTTGCTCCGCTACAACTTCTGCTAGGAGGTGTCCAATTTTGTCCCAGTCCTTAGTACTTTTAGGGACCCCTCCCTTATATCTATAGGTCTGCGTTCAGACTAGCTGAGGATGAAGGCGGGTCTGTTCACAAGGAACAGGTTGCCCGCTGCATCGTAGGGAATCAGCTTAGTCCTATTGTAGGGACAGTTTTCCTATCTTTCCTTAGTTCTTGTAGCAGATCATAACAATAACAAATAATAATCTTTATTTTTATATAGCGCTAACATATTCTGCAGCGCTTTATATACATTATCATCACTGTCCCCCTTGGGGCTCACAATCTACATTCCCTATCAGTATGTCTTTGGAGTGTGGGAGAAAACCGGAGAACGCAGAGAAACCCACCAAACAAGGGGAGAACATACAAACTCCTTGCAGATGTTGTCCTTGGTGGGATTTGAACCCATGACCCCAGCGCTGCAAGGCTACAATGCTAACCACTGAGCCACCGTGCTGCCCAAGAAAGATTTTTTTAACCCCCAAAATTAACATTTGTTAAAAATTCTCACAGCTCTGTTAACCCCTTGTCCTACCTTACTATTTCCCTACCCTTCGTTGAATTCTATCTTTTTCTACATTTTTTTTAAACTATCAAAGGTTAATAATGTAAAGGGATTGTTCAGGATTCACATATTGATATCTGTAGGACAGGTCATCAATATGAGATTGGAGTGGATCTGACACCCGGTACACCCACTACTCAATCAGTTTGGCAGCGACCAGATGTAGGCAATAAAGGGAGTGGAACACCCCAGCTCCCTACAATGTTTAGCGGCCACTGTAGAGTACTGCTATTTATTTCCTATTCAAGCGATTCCTACAGACAGGACACTAATTTGTGAATCTCCTGTAGAGAAGGAGATTGCTTTCTGAATGTTATTCACATAATCTCTCATTTATTTCAAATTAATGTTCATAATTGGTTTCAATAATATTCTGCTATGAAACATGCGCCTAGAAAGTTTGAAATTGTATTTATGGTGCAAATTGTCTATTTAGTGTCACTCTATTTGGAAAAACTTTATAAAATGTAAATTGAAAGAAAAAGATTTGAAGTGCTTGCTATTTATGGGTGGATGGTCCTGGGAATATAGAAGAACAGTAGTGATATATCCAGATCTCCAATTGCTTCAGGCTTTAGTGTTGTTGGTTTTTACTTTCAAGCTTGACTTCCTATTTATAGTCAAGGTAGCATTAATAGGTAAGAATAACATAATGAAATAAAGGTAAAAAGTAAGCATTCCATCTATATTTTTCTTGTCATCTACAACAATGTTAAAATAATTGTTCTCATTTTTTTACTATGTCAAATAGTGCATCATGCTGAGCTATTTAGTCTGTGAAAATAATGTCTCCTAATGGGCAGAATGAGGCAGGGGTTTAAATGGAACATTTGACAATGTTAAAAAGTAAATTGAAATGATTGAAAATGTTCATGGAAACGTTTTGGTGCATTTGTCATACTTATTAATAGATTAGTAAAATATATAGAAACATGAAAAAGTATGAAAAGAGCCTTTACTTCTTCCTAACACGAGATGCATATAATATATTATAGACAGAGGTCTTATGCTCACCCATTACTCCCATTTCTCATATCAGGGTGTCCAATTGGTTTCTTTGCATAGATAAGAATGCTAGACAGGGCTAGTACACCCCGTGCTATCTGTATTTATACATGGCTGATGATATGATGGATCGCCCATTGGCGTCATCCTCTAGTCCTAGTGGAAGATTGCTGGTGTACTTAGAAGACAAAACATGTAATTTTCTTGAGGATTGCAAGCTTTTACACTATTATCCACTTTTCCTACCTGAAAGTAGTTATAGGTGTTTAGAACCAGATGCTGCAAATTACTGACATCACTTTTTTTCTTATAGAGGTCATATTATATATCAAAATGGAGAGACCACTTATTGACTAAAAATTGTGTTTAGAGGTAATTTGGAGGAAAAAGTCATGTGCTACCTCTATAAATAGAAAACAACCAAATATCAGAATTAAAAAAATCAAAATCAATGTGCTGTTTCCTGAATGAGTAATTTTCAAGTTGGTTCTTATGTTCCAGTACGAAGATCACTCCACAATTTGATCTTTTCTTAGAGGACAAGAGACAAACCTCCTGGAATCCTATTCTGTCCATCACTTTTTTACATACAGGTGCATCTCACTAAATTAGAATATCATCAAAAAGTTAATTTATTTCAGTTCTTCAATACAAAAAGTGAAACATATATTATATAGAGTCATTACAAACAGAGTGATCTATTTCAAGTGTTTATTTCTGTTAATGTTGATGATTATGGCTTACAGCCAATGAAAACACGAAAGTCATTATATCAGTAAATTAGAATACTTTATAACAACAGCTTGAAAAAAAAATCCGAAATGTTGGCCTACTGAAATATATGTTCAGTAAGTGCACTCAATACTTGGCCGGGGCTCCTTTTGCATCAATTACTGCATCAATGCAGCGTGGCATGGAGGCAATCAGCCTGTGGCACTTCTGTGGTGTTATGGAAGCCCAGGTTGCTTTGATAGCAGCCTTCAGCTCATTTGCATTGTTGGGTCTGTTGTCTTTCATCTTCTTCTTGACAATACCCCATAGATTCTCTATGGGGTTAAGGTCAGGCGAGTTTACTGGCCAATCAAGCACAGTGATACTGTTGTTTTTAAACCAGATATTGGTACTTTTAGCAGTGTGGACAGGTGCCAAGTCCTGCTGGAGAATGAAATTTCCATCTCCAAAAAGCTTGTCAACAGAGGGAAGCATGAAGTGCTCTAAAATTTCCTGGTAGACTGCTGTGCTGACTTTGGTCTTGATAAAACACAGTGGACCTTTACAAGAAGATTGCATGGCTCCCCAAACCATCACTGATTGTGGAAACTTCACACTAGACCTCAAGCAGCTTGGATTGTGTGCCTCTACACTCTTCCTCTAGACTCTAGGACCTTGATTTCCAAATGAAAATTGGAACTCTGGGTCCTTGTGGAGTGTGTCAATGACTGCCTTCTGGACATCTGTCAAGTCAGCAGTCTTCCCAATGATTGTGGAGCCTACTGAAACACTTATGAAGCCTTTGGATGTGCTTTTGTTAATTGTTTATTTTAATTTACTGAGATAATGACTTTGTGCTTTCATTGGTTGTAAGCCATAATCATCAACATTAACAGAAATAAACACTTGAAATAGATCACTCTGTTTGTAGTGACTCTATGTAATATATGAGTTTCACATTTTGTATTGAAGAACTGAAATAAATTAACTTTTTGATAATATTCTAATTTAGTTAGATGCACCTGTATATAAAGTACATTTACAGTGCACATTAAAATTATACCCACCCATGTTAAAATGGCAGGTTTTTGTCAGGTTGGTAAGTTGGAAGCCTTTTCTTATGAAGAAAAACATCCAAATCCGGCTATGTTTTGCCAAGCCTACATCAAATCTGCCAAAAGCATGTAGGAAACCATGTAATGGTCTGATGAGACCAAGGCTGAAAATTTTGGCCATAATTCAAAAAGATATGTTTGGTGCAAAGCCAACACTGCACATCATCAAAAGAGTACCATACCCACAGTGAAGCGTGGTGGAGGCAGCATTATATTTTGAGGCTGTTTTTTATACAGCTAGAAACTGGGGCTTTTGTCAAGGTGGAGGTAATTATGAACAGCTCCAAATGTAATTCAATATGCAACAAAACCTTCAGGCCTTTTCTATAAAACTGAAGTGGAATTTCACCTTTGTTCAAGCATGACAACGATCCTAAGCATACCACCAAAGAAACAAAAGAATGGCTTCATTAGAACAAGATCAACATTTCGGAATGTCCCAACCAGAGCCCAGACCTGAATCCAATTGAAAATTTGTGGGTTGAATTGCAGAGGGCTGTATACAGGAGATGCCTTCATAATTTGGCAGATTTGGAGGGCTAATCCAAGGAAGAGTGGGCAAAGATTGTCAATTCTGTATGAAGCATGCTGATAGACTCCTGCCCAAAGAATCTGAATGCTGTCATAAATTGAAAGGGTACTTCAACAAAATATGAGTTTAAAGAAGTTGTACACTACTTTATAATACCCACCCAATGTATCCCCCCGGGGCCCCTAAAACTTTTTGTAAATACCTTATGTTGCAGATAATGCCTGTGAGTGGCTCTATCAGTGGCCGCTCACAGGCATCATGTGACCACGCGCTGACGTCACGACAAGTGAAGCGTGGCTCAGCGCTGGGGTCCCCGCGCTGGCTGCTTGGTTGTGGGCAGGTTTACCCCCGCGTCACACCCAGCATCCACCGTGCACTTTCCCAATGAATGGGGAGAGGCAGAGCATGCAGTGGATGCCCGGTGTGATGCGGGGTATTAACCCCGCCCACAGCCTGCATGCACCTGGAACGCGGAAGACAAAGACCCCAGGCTGCTGCCAGCACTTGTTGTGACATCAGCGGATGTCAGAGCCGGCTACAGCCGGGGGTCACGTGTTGCCTGCGTGCGGCCAGTGATAGCGCCGCTCACAGGCATTATCTGCAACATAAGGTATTTACAAAAAGTCTTAGGGGCCCCGAGGGAATACATTGGGGGGGTAATATAAAGTAGTGTACAACCCCTTTAAGTGAGTGCATATTTATGCCACCACATTATTTTAGTTCTTTTATTTTTCTTTTTACACTCAAAAAAGATTTAATTTTATATTTTTGCTGAATTGTACAGATTACTGGTGACAAAGTTGGAAAAAGTTCTGATATGATTCTTTTTGGTATGATTTTTTTACACGACAAAAACCCAGTAATTTAACTGAGGTGTGTAGACTTTTTATATCCACTGTATATAACAAAAAAGTCAGTTAATCTGTAGCAGAAATAAAGTACTAACATGCTAAGTTTTATTTCTATTTTAGTTTGATGACAATTTGACACTGAAGACAGAATTTTTCCTAAAGGATACAGCATGTAATTTTAATAATATGCTGGCAGTGCATATCAAAAATCTACAATAACTGTGATCCCCTCAGGGAAATCTATATGAATTAAACAACTGTTCTAAACATGTGAATTTGCTGGCGCAGCAGTGAGATTTGGTTAGGATATTTTTCAGGGATCTGTTGACAGAATATCTAGAACAATGTCAATAAATATAGTTTTAAAGAAATGCAAGAGCGCAATAGTGTCTAATTCAACATAAATGATTAGTAAAAAAGTGTCAGAACTGCTTCCCTAACAGGGTTATGTGTGACACCTGAAAAGCTCAGAATCCAGATGTTGCAGCTTCTTGTGGATGTCAAAATTAGATGCTGGGAATGGAAGCTATTCTGCGCTCTCCACAGTCACGCAGTCACGACAAACCCAGTAGTGGAATAAAAATGTATGTTTATTGTCTACGCGTTTCAGAGTCCACCGGCTCATCCCTCAGGACAACTATACAACTTTTAATAATAATAATAATAATAATAATAATCTTTATTTATATAGCACCAACATATTCCGAAGCGTTTAACAATTCACAGGTTCATGTACAACAGTCATAAGTAACATAGCTAAAGATAATACAATAATTACAGCAAAAATAATGATGACCCTGCTCCTAAGAGCTTACAATCTACAATGAGGTGGGGGTGACACAAAGTACAATGGCTTATTTACAAGGATGGTCCAGCCATCTTGAGGGGATGAGGGATAGATAGAGGCTGCATGAGCTTATCACCAGCTAGTATCTGTAGTGCTTTTTGGTTAGGTGGAGACTTATGTTTGGAGAAATAAGGAATGGGCTATAAGAATATAAAAGGACTTTGATTAGGGAACGTGATAGGCTACCCTAAACAGATGTGCTTTTAGGGAGCGCCTAAAACTGTGTAAATTGTGGTTCATCCTAATTTCTTGGGGTAGAGCATTCCAAAGAATAGGTGCAGCTCGGGAGAAGTCTTGAAGCCGGGAGTGGGAGGTACGGATTAGTGCGGATGTTAGTCGAAAGTCGCTTGCAGAGCATAGAAAATGGGTAGGCCGATAAACAGAGACGAGGGAAGAGATGTAGGGGGGTGCCACATTGTGGAGAGCTTTGTGGGTGAGAACAAGCAATTTAAATCGGATCCTACAATTCATGGGCAGCCAGTGCAATGACTGGCACAGAGCGGAAGCATCTGAGTAACGATTAGCCAGATAGATGACCCTGGCTGCAGCATTAAGGATGGACTGGAGGGGGGAAAGTCGAGTGAGGGGGAGGCCAATTAAGAGAGAGTTACAGTAGTCAAGGCGGGAGTGGATCAGGGCAACAGTGAGGGTTTTTGTTGTTTCCAAGGTGAGAAAGAGGCGGATTCTAGAGATATTCTTCAGGTGCAAGCGACAAGAGCAGGCAAGAGATTGTATGTGGAGGGTGAAGGAGAGATTGGTGTCAAACACAACGCCCAAGCAACGCGCCGGCTTGCTCGGCATTATTGTGGTGCCACACACTGAGAGAGAGATGTCAGATTTAGAGAGGTGAGTAGACGGCGGGAACAGAAGAAGTTCAGTTTTTGAGAGGTTGAGTTTCAGATAGAGAGCGGACATGATTTTAGAAACTGCGGCCAGACAGTCACTGGTGTTCTGTAGTACAGCGGGGGTAAGGTCAGGGGATGAGGTGTATAGTTGTGTGTCATCAGCATAAAGATGATACTGCAAACCAAATTTGCTGATTGTCTGTCCAATTGGGGCTGTGTAGAGAGAGAAGAGAAGAGGGCCAAGGACTGAACCCTGAGGAACCCCAATAGTGAGAGGAAGAGGGGAAGAAGTGGAGCCAGCGAACGATACACTGAAAGAGCGGTCAGATAGGTAGGAGGAGAACCAGGAGAGAGCAGTGTCCTTTATGCCGATTGAGTGAAGCATAGAGAGTAGGAGGTGGTGGTCAACGGTGTCAAAGGCTGCAGAGAGGTCAAGAAGAATGAGCAAAGAGTGGTCACCATTACGTTTTGCTGTCAGAAGGTCATTGGTTACTTTGATGAGTGCAGTTTCTGTAGAATGTAGAGGGCGGAAGCCGGACTGTGATGGGTCTAGAAGAGAGTGAGTGGAGAGGTAGCTGGTAAGGCGGGAGTAGACCAGGCGCTCCAAGAGTTTAGAGATGAAGGGAAGATTGGAGACTGGTCTGTAGTTGTTTGTGCAGGAAGGGTCAAGAGAGGGCTTTTTTAATAATGGAGTGATGATGGAGTGTTTGAAGGAGGAGGGGAAGATACCAGAAGAGAGGGAGAGGTTGAAGATTTTAGTTAGGTGAGTAGTGACGACTGAAGAAAGAGACTGGAGTAGATGTGAGGGGATGGGGTCAGTGGTGCATGTGGTGGGATGAGAAGAAGAGAGGAGCCTGGAGACTTCGTCTTCTGTGACTGGGTCAAATGTGGAGAGGGTTCCAGAGGGGATGTGGGGGGGGGGGTGGGAGTCACGGCACTTTGTGGCTGGGAGCTGATTTCCTGATGGATGGTGACTATTTTCTCTGTGAAGTAGGAGGCCAGGTCCTCAGCACAAATGTCCGTGGTGGGGGCCTGCACTTTAGGACTGAGGAGGGAGTGAAAGGTATCGAAGTGTTTTTTGGGGTTGTTGGATAGTGAGGAGATCAGGGTGGTGAAGTAGGTCTGTTTGGCGAAGTTAAGGGCAGAGTTATATGTTTTTAACATAAATTTGTAGTGGATAAAGTTTTCTGGTGTCCGAGTTTTCCTCCATAGCCGTTCGGCACTTCTAGAGCATCGCTGGAGAAATCAGGTTTGCGGTGTGAGCCAGGGCTGTTTTACTCTGTGTTTAGAGGTTCTGAGGGTGAGGGGCGCTAATTGCTCCAGCATGCTTCTGAGAGTGTCATTGTAGTGGTTTAGAGCCAGATTAGGACAGGAAGAAGAGGAGATTGGGGACAGTGATGAGTGAAGGGAGTCTGTAAGTGTATGAGGGTTAATGGCTTGTAGATTTCTGAATGTGTGATAGGTAGGAGTGTGCTGGGGCGGGCGAGAATTTGTGAGCGTGAAGGAGAGAATGTTATGATCAGAGAGGGGAAGAGCGGAGATATTTAGGTGGGGGATTGAACTAAGCCGGACAAAGACCAGATCAAGGGTGTTTCCATCTTTGTGTGTCTCAGAGGTTGAAAGCTGTGAGAGGCCGAGAGAAGCGGTTAAAGATAGAAGCTGGGATGCGGATGAGGAGGTGGGGCTGTTTATGGGGATGTTGAAGTCTCCCAGGATAAGGGTTGGTAAATCTGAGGACATGAAGTGTGGCAGCCAGGCAGAAAAATGGTCAAGGAACTGGGTGGGTGAGCCTGGGGGACGGTATACGACCACTACTCTGAGGGAGAGGGGATGGAAGAGCCTGATGGTGTGTACCTCAAAAGAAGGGAATGAGAGTGATGGTACTGGCGGGATGACCTGGAAGGTGCATTGTGGGGACAGGAGTAAGCCGACTCCACCACCAAGTCTGTTCGCAGGTCTCGGGGAATGGGAGAAATGCAAGCCGCCATGAGAAATAGCAGCAGGGGAGACAGTGTCAGAGTCCTTGGTTGTCCTGAGAAAGGAGTCTGTGGAAGCGTAGACAAAAAAAACTACATTTTTATTCCACTATTGGAAAAAAATAGTTCAGAATAAAAAATCTGAATTATGTAACCCTTTAAGGCTTTGCTCACAATTTATTGTCAGCAAAATCAAAACTTTAATATTGCACATAGCTTTTAATGTCCAAATACAAATTATCAAATGTTTTGGATTTTCAGGATTAAAGAGGTTTTCCACTACTGATTTCACCCCCTTTAATATGCCCTAACTCTTTCTAACAATCAATTTTCTAATATACTTCTATTACCTGCACCTGCTCCTGTAAGCTCATCTTTGTGTGGGTGATGTAGAACTCTTGTTGTGATTCTGGCTTTGCTACTTACGGTCTGGAAATCGGAATCGGTTGTACTGAGTAGCACACGTCATTGGTGGGGGAGGGGCTACCTATTAGTGAGTGACAGCAGTCTAAGCATGCATGCTCAGATCAGACGTCACTCTTCTCTTCTGCCTGTATTTTGCCAATGCTTTGGGGTGTAATTTCTTTAGCTGACAAGCGCTGCAATGTCATGCTTGTTATTAGAAAGCATATCACAGGGCTTCTAAGCTGAAGAAACGGCACTTCAAAACCTCAGCAGGATCCAAGCAGAGAAGAGAGTGAAGCCTGATCTGAGCTTGGTCATTCATGGTGCAGATAGACTCTGCCAATGCTTTGAAGTGCTGTCCCTTCTGAGGCTGAGAAGCCTTGTAATATGCTTTCCAATGATCAGCAGCACATTGCAGTGCGTGTCAACTGAAGGCACGTCAGTCCAAAGCATCGGCAGATTCCAGGCAGAGGAGAAAAATGAAGTCAGCAGTCTGAGCACGCATACTCAGATCAGTAACTCACTGAGGTACCCCCGCACTCACCAATGACATGCCCTACTCAGTACTTCCAATTCCGGTTTCCAGAACACAAGTAGCAGAGCCAGAATCACAAGAGAAGACTATATTACTCAAATATAGATAAGCTTACAGGAACAGAGCAGGTGATAGGAGTATATTAGAAATCTGATATTTAGAAAAAGTTAGGACTTAAGAAAGGGGGTTAAATTAGTAGTGGAAAACCTCTTTAACATGCAAAAATCTAAATCCAGGTTGATAGTCCCGAAAAAAAGGTTAAAAAATAATTTCCTTTTTTCTTTGTATTGCCTATCAAAGTGCATAATTCTGGAAACATAGGTCTCGATTCATCAAGACTGGTATCAACAAGGGGGGTATGTTGGAGTTCATTAAACTCTTAATGCAATATCATGTACATGGCTGTGGCTGTTAACCATTTAAACATTGCTCTTAATCTCTTATTGTGAAGACATGGGGTCTTCCTTGGGCAGAACACTACTCAGACAACATAGGGTGATGGTAAACAGTGTGGCAATAATTTATTGAACCACCAGCAATTAATAACATATATGACAGTCCCAGCAAATACACGAGATGGTGCAAAATTACAGTCTCACCCTTCCGCTGGCCCGCTGGGATTAGAGTCGTGAGACCTGATTGTTCCAACCTGGATTCTTCACATCGTCTTTGAGAGTTCAGCAATGGTCAATGAAGCAGTTTTGTATCTTTCCAGCCAGGGCTGTGGTCTCTTAGGCTCTCATCCTGTAGTGTCTCTTTGAACAGATGCAGAGACCCCCTTTTTATAGTTCACATTTGTCCTTTCAAGCCATCATTCACAGGTCAAGGGTCAGGGATCATGCATGATATTAATTTACAATGCTCGAATATCCACAGCTCATCCCCCCAATGTTGGCTGGTAAACACCCTACAATGGTAGTTAACGCATCTTAGCAGATTTTCATTGTTCAGAGTCTCTGCATTGCAAAACTGGCAGACGATACATTGTAAGAGCTGATATAAGATATAGATAACAGCCATTTATCAATCACCAATATCACCTCAAGTGATCAGCATTCAGGTTTATATGAACAATAGTCTGTGTTGAGCAACCAAAGAACACAGGTTAAAAAAGTCATAACAATAAAGGTGTAATTCTCTTGGCCATCAGAAAGTATGTCTGGCATAATTAAGAAGAAAAGCTGTGTTGCCACACTTAGGTTACTATGGCAGCCAGTGGGTTGGCCGAGGGGCAAGAAGACCAAAGCCGAGCAGCTGGGAACAATTGGGTGCTCTCCTCCCTGAAGCTTCCAGTCCGCACCCAAGGGTAAGGTCTGGTGGGTATCAGGCTGGAGGCCTCCTGGAGCTCTCCAGCCTATTTCCTCCCCCTCCTCGCAGGATGCCAAGAGACGCGGTACCTTCCACTTCGCCAGCAAAGACGCGGTCCCCCAGTGCCGGAAGTGACGTCGGATGCCGGACTCAGATCAGTGACGTCACTTCCAGCTTGCATTCCATGCTGGAACGCAGATCAAACTAAAGGCCAGGAGGTAACGTGAGACGCCGAACTTAATTCTGGTGACTTCACTTCCGACCTGCATTCCACGCTGGAACGCATAATCAGAGAAAAGGCAGGGAAATTAAAGAATTGGCGGGGATATGACCGCCATTGATCGCAGGTATTAACCTGCCTCCCACCTGGACAAAGGGGGAGGAATTTCCTCCAGAAAGAGGAAGGCGCTGTGTCTGGTCGCCTATATAAGACACCCTAAGATAGGACCAAACCTTTTTGTGATATACACATGGAGGGGTTAAGTTCTTTCCGCTCCGCATATGCAGAGTCCAGCGCTGTTCCAGTCCTAGGTGCAGGTAACCTATATACTATCATATTCCTTCTCCCTCTCTTTCAGGGGGACAAGGATCCTGCACCAAGGAGCAAATTTAACCCCAAATGTGCTATATACGCAAAAAAGCTATCATCATCAAATAAAAACCTCTGAACCTGACTGAAGAACAGCCATCCCAAATAGAAGAAATTAAGGGAATAGTCAACCAGGAAGTTCAATCTTCCATGGGCTTCTTTTCCCTGTCCACTTCCAGTACACTTTCGAGGGCGCCTCACTTTGCAGGCACCACACATCCCGGCTTTGGACAGAAAGACACGTCAAGTATATATAAGATGTACTGCAAATACAGGGGGTGTACTCAGTTACGCTGAGCGCTGTACATATAACATACTGAGAATACAGGGGGGTGTACTCACTTACACTGAGCGCTGTATATGTAACATACTGAGAATACAGGGGGGTGTACTCACTTACGCTGAGTTCTGTATATATAATGTACTGAGAATACAGGGGGTGTACTCACTTACACTGAGCGCTGTATATAGAATATAGGGGGGTGTACTCACTTATGCTGAGCACTGTATATATAATGTACTGAGAATACAGGGGGGTGTACTCATTTGCGTTGAGCACTGTACCTATACAATACTGAGAATACAGGGGGTGTACTCACTTATGCTTTGTGTTGCATATACAATGTACTGATAATAAGGGCGTGTACTCACTTACTAATTTCTCTCTCTCTTTCTCTTTCTTTCTCTCTCGTTCTGTCATTATTGCGCCATTCTGAGCATGCTCAGTCTATAGAGGCTTCGGACAGATGGACACATCCTTGGTTATATTATAGATATTCAAGATTTAATCTTGGAACAATGGGAATCCCTGGAGAAATGACTAAATATACCTGCAGAACTAAAAGACAGATTCCCGGTTGATGAGGAGACTTCGAAATGTTGGACCGAAGAACCAAAGGTTGACATCCAGGTAGCAAAGGTCGCCAAAAAAACAACGCTACTATTCAAGTACTCCTCACAGCTGAAAGACCCCCTGGACAATAAGATAAACAATCTTCTAAATAAATCCTGGGAGACGTCAGCAGCCCTACTAAAAATAAATGTGGTCTCCACATGTGTGGCACGCTCTATGTCCAGATGGCTTAACCAGCTTGAAGGACATCTTAGTATTGGAACCCCTAGAGAGGATATACTAGCATCCTAACCTATACTACAGAAGGCCACAGACCTCCTGGCAGATGGGTCAGCAGAATCCATGAGGGTAGCAGCTAGATCATCAGTCCTGTCCAATTCTACAAGAAGTGCACTTTGGCTAAAATCCTGGAGTGGAGATGTAACCTCAAAGATAAACATCTGCTCTATTCCCTTTCAGGGAGAATGTATGTTTGGACCAGCCCTTGATGATCTACCGGAAAAAGCTGCGGACAAAAAGAAATCTCTACTGGAACCCAAAAACTACAGAAACAGACCCTTGAGTCCCCCTCAGGAACAAAACCCTCAGTACAAAGGGAAAAGGAAATCTGGTCGGTGGAGTTACCCCAAAGGGAAAAAAGGTAGAAATATTTTTTTTCTCCCAAGGACAACGACAGCACAAGCCGTGACACGAAGACAGTAGGGGGTCGCATTTCAAGGTTCCTTCCCCAGTGGCAAAAAAATTTGCTCCAACCAATGGATCTTAAAATCAGTCCAGGAGGGAATAAAGATCAAATTTTCTTCCTATCCTCTATGAGGAGTAAGACTAACACACTTCTCCTCACCAAGGCTAAGAACCGCTTCAGCCTGAGGGACTTGCGATCCTCGGGAGTTATCTCCCCGGAAACAGAAAAGATCAAGGGCCACTATTACCGTCTTTTTCTTATAAAAATAAACAAAGGGCGTCTACAGGATCATAATGAATCTAAAGCCTCTGAATCAATACATTGTCTAAAGAAAATTCAAAATGGAGTTCATCAAGTCAACAGTACCCTTGATAGAACAAGAATTTGTGATGGCGACCATCGACTTACAGGACTCATACTACCACGTCCCTATTCATCCGACATATCGGAAATTCTTGAGATTCGCGGTAACCCAGGGATGACAAATACTACATTACCAGTTCAATGTCTTGCCATTCGGAATATTGTCAGCACCACAAATTTTCACAAAGATTATGCCGGAAGTTGTAGCCTCCATCAGGAAAGAAAATATTTGCATTAGTCTGTACCTTGATGATTTCCTGCTAGTGGGTCCATCGATATCATCTCTTCTGGAAGATCTACAAAAAACAATCCAGATCCTGACATCTCTGGGATGGTTGGTAAATCATCGAAAGTCAGACCTGATCCCCTCTACAGAAAAGACGTTCCTAGGCATCTTATAATAATAATAATAATTTTTATTTTTATAGCGCCAACATATTCCGCAGCACTTTACAATTTTAGGGGGGGACTTATGCAAACAATACAGAATAAGCATTTCTCAAATCAAAAGGAGTGAGGGCCCTGCTCGCAAGCTTACAGTCTATGAGGAAATAGGGGAGACACAAAAGGTAAAGTGTAGATATATTGTATAATGCAGCCTTGATATACTAAATAGGATGAATAATAATAAATGGACTGGTCGCCAGCCAGTATGTGTACATTCCTGACCAAGGCTATTAAGTACATGGATGGTATGAACCTGAAATTGAAGAAGATTTTAATATGGGGGAAAACTCGGACGGACAGATAGTGTGTTTAGGCGATACGCCAGGCTAAAGAAATTATTTTTTAGGGTCCGCTTGAAACTGTGGGTATTGGGAATTAATCGAACTGTCCAGGGTAGTGCATTCCAAAGAACTGGCGCAGCACGCGAGAAATCTTGGAGACGGGAGTGGGAAGTTCGGATTATGGAGGATTTCAGTTTTAAGTCATTGGCAGAATGGAGGGCACGTATAGGGTGGTAGACTGAGACAAGGGAGGAGATGTAGGGGGGTACTGAAGCATGGAGCGCTTTGTGGGTAAGTGTGATAAGTTTAAATTGAACTCTATATTGGATGGGTAACCAATGCAATGACTGGCACAGGGAAGAGGCATCAGTGTAGCGGTTGGCGAGGAATATGATCCTTGCTGCTGCGTTAAGGATGGATTGGAGAGGGGAGAGTTTAGTAACAGGGAGACCGATTAGTAGAGAGTTGCAATAGTCGAGATGAGAATGAATAAGAGCTACAGTAAGAGTTTTTGCCGAGTCAAAGGTGAGAAATGTCCTGATTCTTGAGATGTTTTTGAGATGTAGATGACATGAACGAGCGAGTGATTTGATGTGAGGAGTGAAGGAAAGATCTGAATCAAAAATGACCCCAAGACAGCGGGCTTGTTGCTGGGGAGTAATGGTTGAGCCACAAACGGAAATGGCAATATCGGGCACAGGTAGGTTAGTGGAGGGAGGAAATACGAGTAGTTCAGTTTTTGACAGATTCACTTTTAGGCAGAGGGAGGACATAATGTTAGACACAGCAGAAAGACAATCACTGGTCTTTTGTAGTAATGCAGGGGTGATGTCCAGAGCAGAGATGTATAATTGGGTGTCATCAGCATAGAGATGGTACTGAAAACCGAATCTGAGAGGGAGAGGCTGAAAATTTTAGTTAGGTGAGTGGTGACAGCTGGAGAAAGGGACTGAAATGAGATGTGAGGGAATAGGGTCACTGGTGCAGGTAGTAGGGCGAGAAAATGCAAGGAGCCTCTTCACTTCATCTTCCGTGACTGGTTCGAAGTCAGAAAGTGAGCAAGATACAATGTGGCGGGGGAGAGCATGCATAACATTTGGGGATTGGAAGAAAATTTCCTGTCGTATATGGTCAATTTTTTTCTTTGAAATAATTGGCCAGATCGTCAGCGCTGAGGTCGGTGGTCGGGGCCTGTGGTGTTTGATTGAGGAGAGAATGAAACGTGGCAAAGAAGCATTTAGGATTATTGGAAAGTGAGATGATGAGATTGTTAAAGTAGGTTTGTTTGGAGAGATGAAGGGCAGAGTTATATGTTTTCAGCATAAATTTATAATGGAGGAAATCTTCGGGCAGATTAGATTTTCTCCACAGCCGTTCAACACACCTGGAGCACCTCTGGAGAAGACGTGTTTGAGGCGTGTGCCAGGGTTGTCGCCGTCTAAGCCAAATTTTTCTTTGTGTAGGAGGTGCGGCTTCATCCAGGGCGCATAGCAATATTTCGTTATAATGCTTCAATGCAGAGTTGAGACATGAGAGGGAGGAGATTGGGGCCAATGATGATTCAAACTTTTTCATACATTTCTGGGTGTTAATGGCACATATATTTCTATAAGTGTGGAAAGTGGGGGTTTCTTGAGTAGCCTCACAGTTCCTGACAGAGAATGAAAAGATTATGGTCAGAGAGTGGAAGGGGAGAGTTAGTAAAGTCATGTACTGCGCAAAGCCAGGAGAAGATCAGGTCCAATGTGTTCCTGTCTTCATAAGTAGGAGAATTAGCAAGCTGTGAAAGGCCGAAGGAGGAGGTTAGAGATAAAAGATGAGCGGCAGATGGGGAAATAGAATCGCCTATTGGGATGTTAAAATCTCCCATGATTAGAGTGGGGATGTCACAGGATAGAAAATTTAGAAGCCAGGTAGCAAAATGATCAAGGAACTGACGGGAGGGACCTGGAGGGCGATAGACAACCGCCACTCACAGGGAGAAGGGCCGGTAGAGTCTGACTGTGTGGGCCTCAAAAGAAGGGAAGATAAGGGAGGGTACTGGGGGGATAACCTGAAAAGTACATTTTGTTGAAAGAAGCAGACCAACACCTCCACCTGATCTGTTGTCAAGTCTCGGGGTATGAGAGAAGTGTAGGCCACCATAGGGAAGAGCTGCAGCGGCGGTGGTATCTGACTGCTGGATCCAGGTTTCAGTGAGAGCCAGAAGGTTGAGGGAATTAGAGTGGAAAAAGTCATGGATGTAAGAGAGTTTATTACATGCTGAGCGCGCATTCCAAAGGGCACAGTTGAATGAGACAGAAGATATGCAGGGAATATTAATGAGATTAGCAGGGTTTCTGAATGTAACAGGGAAAGAGTTAATGTTATTGTTACTGGAGGGTCCTGGATTAGGAGAAATATCACCTGCGACTAAGACATCCTGTTAAACTCCTACAAACAAACTTCCTGCTGGAAGAGAAACAGATGCTATTAAGATCCTGGTATGGCACCCATCTTTCCTAATGTGTGACCTATCTTGCCATGCCTATCATCTGCACTAAACTGGTACGGCGCGCATTTTTCTATATGTATTACCTATCTTGCCATTCCTATCATCTGCACTAAACTGGTACGGCAATCATCTTTCCATATGAGTGACCTATCTTGCCATTCCTATCATCTGCACTAACCTGGTATGTTTGTAAGCTGACCACAGCATGACCCCCTGTTCAACACTTTATTTTCTTTATGACCAGCCTGTTTTACTTTGCTTGTATTATATCCTGCTCTGGTCCAATTTCTAATTATCTGATAAACTTGGGTCAGAGGCCTCTCCCCTCCCCTTAACAGCTGAATGCATTTGCTAGCATGTATATTGTGAAGCCTAAGTCTGGTTGAAGTAGTTTGAACAGTGTGAATTCAACAAGTGTGATGAAACAAGTGTGGCATTGAATTAATCCTGAATTAAACCTGAAGGGAACCAAAGGAAACAGGATACCCAGGCAAAGTAAATGATGTTCCTGTTTGTCTTCACTCTCTCCTCTATAGTCCTTCACTTTCTAGTGACCCCCCTGTAAAGATCTGAGGTTGTGGGCTGTAAGCAATCACCTAGGCAGGTTAACGATGCAACAATATTTTATTGATGACAGCCATGGTAATAAAGCAATCCTAGGTAAATGGCCAAAATACATTTCTCTCAGTCTTCAAGTTCCCAGTCTGGGTTCAGAAGTTTCACTGGCTTTGTATAAGGCCATACTCACTGTCTCCCAACTTTTGGTTGGCCCACAGATTTCGTATCTCCAGCCAGTATAGTCTGTAGCCACAGTCCATGATCCTCTAGACGGCAGATAAAACAATGAAAGCACATCTATCCAGTAGTAACAGTCCTTTTAAGAAGGTTTAAATCCAACGGACATAATCCATAATGGTAACATGTTTATCCATCCATCCTTCCAAGTCTACGGTCTCCATCCTCTTCCTTCAATCCTTCCACACAACTTTGACTAAAACATGTCTCTCCTTTCTTTCACTGGGATCAGTCCCCTCCCAGGTCAGAAGTGATCACACCCTCCCCCTTAAACATTTACTGTTAGCTAAAACAATGAAAAATATTCTAGAAGCCTTCATCTGAGACTGCATGTAAGACCCCCTGTGGTGACGGCTCTACTGCATCTACAATCTACACACACATAATCAGATTATTGGCTGTTGGAACAATGGTTAGATACTCCTGAGATACAGATATCCTGAGATACAGATTAGTGGAATGCTGGACATTTTACAAGTGAATCTAGTGCACATGCTGACAAGCTAGCAGAACTATATAAAACATAACAAGTAAATCACTAATAAAACACAATAATAATATTGACAAAAATGGTGGTCCGTTGCTGGAAAAGTATCATAGTCTTTAGTAAGTGGCCAGCTCCTCACACTCTCTAATCCCTACACCTAGTAAGGAACTCTTCATTTCTCCCTCCATCTTCCCCACTCATCTCACATCCTCCAAAGAACTATTCCTCAATATTCACTCCTATGTCTCCAAACACAGACAGCTACCTCATGCCCTCTCCTGCTCCCACCTGCTAACACTTTCCCTGCTCCTTCTGACTGTTGGCGATATCTCTCCAAAATCTGGTCCTACTCACCACATCCCCACAGTAACTTCCACCTCCTATCCACTGTAACATACCTGGCGGCGTCCTTGCATAGTGGTCCATCTCCCACTGTGAAAGAGCGCACTTGATTTCCAGTCCAGACTGCCACTTTGGCTTCTTTCCATACTGTCTGCTTTGCTCTACTTTGGCTGCTTAGGGCGACGCCCACTGAACTTCCTGTTTCTTGTAGCTGCTGCAGACACACACCTAATGCGTCCTCAGCCTATTGCTGCCTGTCACCTGGTATTTAAACCAGCTCCTCCTTGGAATCCATGCCTGAGCATCTTGTTCTGTCAGTTGGCTTCTTGTCACTGTTGTGCCAGGTCCTGTCTATGTTTTCTGCCTTGCGGTATCAGTTCCCGTGTCTGAACTGTGTCCTGTCTTTGTACTCTAGCCAGCTGTCTGTCTGCCTTCCTGGAAGCCGTATTTCCAGGCCTGTCTGAGCACGCTCCTAGCCTGTTCGTCTCGCCATCTGGGGGCCGCATACCCAGACTTGCTCCTGTATTTGTTGCAGTACAGTTCCTGTCTGAAGTGTCTCCTAGCTTCCTACCTGTTTTGTCTTTATGTCCGTTTGTTCCCTTTTTCTGCAGTGTCTGAACCTGCACTTGGCTTTACCTAGGCTCGTTCCTGCATTTTGTTGCAGTTATTGTTCTTGTCTGAACTGTCTCCTAGCTTCTTACATGTTTGGTCTTTATGTCCGTTTGCTCCCTTTTTCTGTAGAGTCTGAACCTGCACCTAACTTCTACTCGTTGTCATTGTACTTCCGTTTGTGAGTTGGAGTCCTTTCGCTACTTCTTTGCAAGTACCTTGTGTGTTTCTGGTTCTGCCTTTCTTTTCCAGTCTGTTCCGTGTGAACAGAGCCCTGTCCCCTTTGCTTTATCTTTGTTTACCGCTTCGGCGATTTATCTCTGTCCTGTCTTACTTACCGCTTCGGCGGTTCCTGCCCGCTCAGTCTTGTCCACCGCACTTGCGGTTTTGCTCTGCTCAGCCCTGTCCACCGCGTCTGCGGTTTTGCCCCGCTCAGCCTTGTCCACCGCGTCCGCGGTTTTGCTCTGCTCAGCCTTGTCCACCGCATCTGCGGTTTTGCTCTGCTCAGCCTTGTCTACCGCGTCTGCGGTTTCGCTCTGCTCAGCCTTGTCTACCGCGTCTGCGGTTTCGCTCTGCTCAGCCTTGTCTACCGCTTCTGCGGTTTCGCTCTACTCAGCCTCGTCTACCGCGTCTGCGGTTTCGCTCTCCACGGCCTTGTCTACCGCGTCTGCGGTTTCGCTCTGCTCGGCCTTGTCTACCGCGTCTGCGGTTTCGCTCTGCTCGGCCTTGTCTACCGCGTCTGCAGTTTCGCTCTGCTCAGCCTTGTCTACCGCGTCTGCGGTTTCGCTCTGCTCAGCCTTGTCTACCGCGTCTGCGGTTTCGCTCTGCTCAGCCTTGTCTACCGCGTCTGCGGTTTCGCTCTGCTCAGCCTTGTCTACCGCGTCTGTGGTTTTGCTCTGCTCAGCCTTGTCTACCGCGTCTGCGGTTTCGCTCTGCTCAGCCTTGTCTACCACGTCTGTGGTTTCGCTCTGCTCGGCCTTGTCTACCGCGTCTGCGGTTTCGCTCTGCTCGGCCTTGTCTACCGCATCTGCAGTTTCGCTCTGCACGGCCTTGTCTACCGTGTCTGCGGTTTTGCTCTGCTCAGCCTTGTCTACCGCGTCTGCGGTTTCGCTCTGCTCAGCCTTGTCTACCGCGTCTGCGGTTTCGCTCTGCTCGTCCTTATCTACCTCGTCTGCGGTTTCGCTCTGCTCGGCCTTGTCTACCGCGTCTGCAGTTTCGCTCTGCACGGCCTTGTCTACCGCGTCTACGGTTTCGCTGTGCTCGGCCTTGTCTACCGCGTCTGCGGTTTCGCTCTGCTCGGCCTTGTCTACCGCGTCTGCGGTTTCGCTCTCCTCGGCCTTGTCTACCGCGTCTGCAGTTTCGCTCTGCTCGGCCTTGTCTACCACGTCTGCGGTTTCGCTTTGCTCGGCCTTGTCTACCGCCTCTGCGGTTTTGCTCTGCTCAGCCTTGTCTACCGCGTCTGCGGTTTCGCTCTGCTCAGCCTTGTCTACCGCGTCTGCGGTTTCGCTCTGCTCAGCCTTGTCTACCGCTTCTGCGGTTTCGCTCTGCTCAGCCTTGTCTACCGCGTCTGCGGTTTTGCTCTGCTCAGCCTTGTCTACCGCGTCTGCGGTTTCGCTCTGCTCGGCCTTGTCTACCGCGTCTGTGGTTTCGCGCTGCTCGGCCTTGTCTACCGCGTCTGTGGTTTCGCTCTGCACGGCCTTGTCTACCGCGTCTGCGGTTTCGCTGTGCTCGGCCTTGTCTACCGCGTCTGCGGTTTCGCTCTGCTCGGCCTTGTCTACCGCGTCTGCGGTTTCGCTCTGCTCAGCCTTGTCTACCGCGACTGCGGTTTTGCTCTGCTCGGCCTTGTCTACCGCGTCTGCGGTTTCGCTCTCCTCAGCCTTGTCTACCGCGTCTGCGGTTTTGCTCTGCTCAGCCTTGTCTACCGCGTCTGCGGTTTCGCTCTGCTCAGCCTTGTCTACCACGTCTGTGGTTTCGCTCTGCTCGGCCTTGTCTACCGCGTCTGCGGTTTCGCTCTGCTCGGCCTTGTCTACCGCATCTGCAGTTTCGCTCTGCACGGCCTTGTCTACCGCGTCTGCGGTTTCGCTCTGCTCAGCCTTGTCTACCGCGTCTGCGGTTTTGCTCTGCTCAGCCTTGTCTAACGCGTCTGCGGTTTCGCTCTGCTCAGCCTTGTCTACCGCGTCTGTGGTTTCGCTCTGCTCGGCCTTGTCTACCGCGTATGCGGTTTCGCTCTGCTTGGCCTTGTCTACCGCGTCTGCAGTTTCGCTCTGCACGGCCTTGTCTACCGCGTCTGCGGTTTCGCTCTGCTCAGCCTTATCTACCGCGTCTGCGGTTTCGCTCTGCTCAGCCTTGTCTACCGCATCTGCGGTTTCGCTCTGCTCAGCCTTGTCTACCGCGTCTGAGGTTTCGCTCTGCTCGGCCTTGTCTACCGCGTCTGTGGTTTCGCTCTGCTCGGCCTTGTCTACCGCGTCTGCAGTTTCGCTCTGCACGGCCTTGTCTACCGCGTCTGCGGTTTCGCTGTGCTCGGCCTTGTCTACCGTGTCTGCAGTTTCGCTCTGCTCGGCCTTGTCAACCGCATCTGCGGTTTCGCTCTCCTCGGCCTTGTCTACCGCGTCTGCAGTTTCGCTCTGCTCGGCCTTGTCTACCGCGTCTGCGGTTTCGCTCTGCTCGGCCTTGTCTACCGCGTCTGCGGTTTCGCTCTCCTCGGCCTTGTCTACTGCGTCTGCAGTTTCGCTCTGCTTGGCCTTGTCTACCACGTCTGCGGTTTCGCTCTGCTCGGCCTTGTCTACCGCGTCTGCGGTTTTGCCCTGCTCAGCCTTGTCTACCGCGTCTGCGGTTTCGCTCTGCTCAGCCTTGTCTACCGCGTCTGTGGTTTCGCTCTGCTCGGCCTTGTCTACCGCGTATGCGGTTTCGCTCTGCTCAGCCTTGTCTACCGCGTCTGCGGTTTTGCCCTGCTCGGCCTTGTCTACCACGTCTGCGGTTTCGCTCTGCTCGGCCTTGTCTACCGCGTCTGCGGTTTTGCCCTGCTCGGCCTTGTCTACCGCGTCTGTGGTTTCGCTCTGCTCAGCCTTGTCTACCGCGTCTGCGGTTTCGCTCTGCTCAGCCTTGTCTACCACTTCTGCGGTTTTGCTCTGCTCAGCCTTGTCTACCGAGTCTGCGGTTTCGCTCTGCTCAGCCTTGTCTACCACGTCTGTGGTTTCGCTCTGCTCGGCCTTGTCAACCGCGTCTGCGGTTTCGCTCTGCTCGGCCTTGTCTACCGCGTCTGCGGTTTCGCTCTGCTCAGCCTTGTCTACCGCGACTGCGGTTTTGCTCTGCTCGGCCTTGTCTACCGCGTCTGCGGTTTCGCTCTGCTCAGCCTTGTCTACCGCGTCTGCGGTTTTGCTCTGCTCAGCCTTGTCTACCGCGTCTGCGGTTTCGCTCTGCTCAGCCTTGTCTACCACGTCTGTGGTTTCGCTCTGCTCGGCCTTGTCTACCGCGTCTGCGGTTTCGCTCTGCTCGGCCTTGTCTACCGCATCTGCAGTTTCGCTCTGCACGGCCTTGTCTACCGCGTCTGCGGTTTCGCTCTGCTCAGCCTTGTCTACCGCGTCTGCGGTTTTGCTCTGCTCAGCCTTGTCTAACGCGTCTGCGGTTTCGCTCTGCTCAGCCTTGTCTACCGCGTCTGTGGTTTCGCTCTGCTCGGCCTTGTCTACCGCGTATGCGGTTTCGCTCTGCTTGGCCTTGTCTACCGCGTCTGCAGTTTCGCTCTGCACGGCCTTGTCTACCGCGTCTGCGGTTTCGCTCTGCTCAGCCTTATCTACCGCGTCTGCGGTTTCGCTCTGCTCAGCCTTGTCTACCGCATCTGCGGTTTCGCTCTGCTCAGCCTTGTCTACCGCGTCTGAGGTTTCGCTCTGCTCGGCCTTGTCTACCGCGTCTGTGGTTTCGCTCTGCTCGGCCTTGTCTACCGCGTCTGCAGTTTCGCTCTGCACGGCCTTGTCTACCGCGTCTGCGGTTTCGCTGTGCTCGGCCTTGTCTACCGTGTCTGCAGTTTCGCTCTGCTCGGCCTTGTCAACCGCATCTGCGGTTTCGCTCTCCTCGGCCTTGTCTACCGCGTCTGCAGTTTCGCTCTGCTCGGCCTTGTCTACCGCGTCTGCGGTTTCGCTCTGCTCGGCCTTGTCTACCGCGTCTGCGGTTTCGCTCTCCTCGGCCTTGTCTACTGCGTCTGCAGTTTCGCTCTGCTTGGCCTTGTCTACCACGTCTGCGGTTTCGCTCTGCTCGGCCTTGTCTACCGCGTCTGCGGTTTTGCCCTGCTCAGCCTTGTCTACCGCGTCTGCGGTTTCGCTCTGCTCAGCCTTGTCTACCGCGTCTGTGGTTTCGCTCTGCTCGGCCTTGTCTACCGCGTATGCGGTTTCGCTCTGCTCAGCCTTGTCTACCGCGTCTGCGGTTTTGCCCTGCTCGGCCTTGTCTACCACGTCTGCGGTTTCGCTCTGCTCGGCCTTGTCTACCGCGTCTGCGGTTTTGCCCTGCTCGGCCTTGTCTACCGCGTCTGTGGTTTCGCTCTGCTCAGCCTTGTCTACCGCGTCTGCGGTTTCGCTCTGCTCAGCCTTGTCTACCACTTCTGCGGTTTTGCTCTGCTCAGCCTTGTCTACCGAGTCTGCGGTTTCGCTCTGCTCAGCCTTGTCTACCACGTCTGTGGTTTCGCTCTGCTCGGCCTTGTCAACCGCGTCTGCGGTTTCGCTCTGCTCGGCCTTGTCTGCCGCATCTGCAGTTTCGCTCTGCACGGCCTTGTCTACCGCGTCTGCGGTTTCGCTCTGCTCAGCCATGTCTACCGCGTCTGCGGTTTCGCTCTGCTCAGGCTTGTCTACCGCGTCTGCGGTTTTGCTCTGCTCAGCCTTGTCTACCGCGTCTGTGGTTTCGCTCTGTCAAACCTTGTCTACCACGTCTGCGGTTTCGCTCTGCTCGGCCTTGTCTACCTCGTCTGTGGTTTCGCTCTGCTCGGCCTTGTCTACCGCGTCTGCAGTTTCGCTCTGCACGGCCTTGTCTACCGCGACTACGGTTTCGCTGTGCTCGGCCTTGTCTACCGCGTCTGCGGTTTCGCTCTGCTCGGCCTTGTCTACCGCGTCTGCGGTTTCGCTCTCCTCGGCCTTGTCCACCGCGTCTGCAGTTTCGCTCTGCTCGGCCTTGTCTACCACGTCTGCGGTTTCGCTCTGCTCGGCCTTGTCTACCGCGTCTGCGGTTTTGCTCTGCTCAGCCTTGTCTACCGCGTCTGCGGTTTCGCTCTGCTCAGCCTTGTCTACCGCGTCTGCGGTTTTGCTCTGCTCAGCCTTGTCTACCGCGTCTGCGGTTTCGCTCTGCTCAGCCTTGTCTACCGCGTCTGCGGTTTCGCTGTACTTGGCCTTGTCTACCGCGTCTGCGGTTTCGCTCTGCTCGGCCTTGTCTACCGCGTCTGCGGTTTCGCTCTCCTCGGCCTTGTCTACCGCGTATGCGGTTTCGCTCTGCTCGGCCTTGTCTACCGCGTCTGCAGTTTCGCTCTGCACGGCCTTGTCTACCGCGTCTGCGGTTTCGCTCTGCTCAGCCTTATCTACCGCGTCTGCGGTTTCGCTCTGCTCAGCCTTGCCTACCGCGTCTGCGGTTTCGCTCTGCTCAGCCTTGTCTACCGCGTCTGCGGTTTCGCTCTGCTCAGCCTTGTCTACCGCGTCTGCGGTTTCGCTCTGCTCGGCCTTGTCTACCGCGTCTGTGGTTTCGCTCTGCTCGGCCTTGTCTACCGCGTCTGCAGTTTCGCTCTGCACGGCCTTGTCTACCGCGTCTGCGGTTTCGCTCTCCTCGGCCTTGTCTACCGCGTATGCGGTTTCGCTCTGCTCGGCCTTGTCTACCGCGTCTGCAGTTTCGCTCTGCACGGCCTTGTCTACCGCGTCTGCGGTTTCGCTCTGCTCAGCCTTATCTACCGCGTCTGCGGTTTCGCTCTGCTCAGCCTTGCCTACCGCGTCTGCGGTTTCGCTCTGCTCAGCCTTGTCTACCGCGTCTGCGGTTTCGCTCTGCTCAGCCTTCTCTACCGCGTCTGCGGTTTCGCTGTGCTCGGCCTTGTCTACCGCGTCTGCGGTTTCGCTCTGCTCGGCCTTGTCAACCGCATCTGCGGTTTCGCTCTCCTCGGCCTTGTCTACCGCGTCTGCAGTTTCGCTCTGCTCGGCCTTGTCTACCACGTCTGCGGTTTTGCTCTGCTCAGCCTTGTCTACCGCGTCTGCGGTTTTGCTCTGCTCAGCCTTGTCTACCGCGTCTGCGGTTTCGCTCTGCTCAGCCTTGTCTACCGCGTCTGCGGTTTCGCTCTGCTCAGCCTTGTCTACCGCGTCTGCGGTTTCGCTCTGCTCAGCCTTGTCTACCGCGTCTGCGGTTTCGCTCTGATCAGCCTTGTCTACCGCGTCTGCGGTTTCGCTCTGCTCAGCCTTGTCTACCGCGTCTGTGGTTTCGCTCTGCTCAGCCTTGTCTACCGCGTCTGCGGTTTCGCTCTGCTCAGCCTTGTCTACCACGTCTGCGGTTTTGCTCTGCTCAGCCTTGTCTACCGATTCTGCGGTTTCGCTCTGCTCAGCCTTGTCTACCACGTCTGTGGTTTCGCTCTGCTCGGCCTTGTCAACCGCGTCTGCGGTTTCGCTCTGCTCGGCCTTGTCTACCGCATCTGCAGTTTCGCTCTGCACGGCCTTGTCTACCGCGTCTGCGGTTTCGCTCTGCTCAGCCATGTCTACCGCGTCTGCGGTTTCGCTCTGCTCAGGCTTGTCTACCGTGTCTGCGGTTTTGCTCTGCTCAGCCTTGTCTACCGCGTCTGTGGTTTCGCTCTGCTCAGCCTTGTCTACCGCGTCTGCGGTTTCGCTCTGCTCGGCCTTGTCTACCTCGTCTGTGGTTTCGCTCTGCTCGGCCTTGTCTACCGCGTCTGCAGTTTCGCTCTGCACGGCCTTGTCTACCGCGTCTACGGTTTCGCTGTGCTCGGCCTTGTCTACCGCGTCTGCGGTTTCGCTCTCCTCGGCCTTGTCTACCGCGTCTGCAGTTTCGCTCTGCTTGGCCTTGTCTACCACGTCTGCGGTTTCGCTCTGCTCGGCCTTGTCTACCGCGTCTGCGGTTTTGCCCTGCTCAGCCTTGTCTACCGCGTCTGCGGTTTCGCTCTGCTCAGCCTTGTCTACCGCGTCTGCGGTTTCGCTCTGCTCGGCCTTGTCTACCTCGTCTGTGGTTTCGCTCTGCTCGGCCTTGTCTACCGCGTCTGCAGTTTCGCTCTGCACGGCCTTGTCTACCGCGTCTACGGTTTCGCTGTGCTCGGCCTTGTCTACCGCGTCTGCGGTTTCGCTCTCCTCGGCCTTGTCTACCGCGTCTGCAGTTTCGCTCTGCTTGGCCTTGTCTACCACGTCTGCGGTTTCGCTCTGCTCGGCCTTGTCTACCGCGTCTGCGGTTTTGCCCTGCTCAGCCTTGTCTACCGCGTCTGCGGTTTCGCTCTGCTCAGCCTTGTCTACCGCGTCTGTGGTTTCGCTCTGCTCGGCCTTGTCTACCGCGTATGCGGTTTCGCTCTGCTCGGCCTTGTCTACCGCGTCTGCAGTTTCGCTCTGCACGGCCTTGTCTACCGCGTCTGCGGTTTCGCTCTGCTCAGCCTTATCTACCGCGTCTGCGGTTTCGCTCTGCTCAGCCTTGTCTACCGCGTCTGCGGTTTCGCTCTGCTCAGCCTTGTCTACCGCGTCTGCGGTTTCGCTCTGCTCAGCCTTGTCTACCGCGTCTGCGGTTTCGCTCTGCTCGGCCTTGTCTACCGCGTCTGTGGTTTCGCTCTGCTCGGCCTTGTCTACCGCGTCTGCAGTTTCGCTCTGCACGGCCTTGTCTACCGCGTCTGCGGTTTCGCTCTGCTCGGCCTTGTCTACCGCGTCTGCGGTTTCGCTCTGCTCAGGCTTGTCTACCGCGTCTGCGGTTTTGCTCTGCTCAGCCTTGTCTACCGCGTCTGTGGTTTCGCTCTGCTCAGCCTTGTCTACCGCGTCTGCGGTTTCGCTCTGCTCGGCCTTGTCTACCTCGTCTGTGGTTTCGCTCTGCTCGGCCTTGTCTACCGCGTCTGCAGTTTCGCTCTGCACGGCCTTGTCTACCGCGTCTACGGTTTCGCTGTGCTCGGCCTTGTCTACCGCGTCTGCGGTTTCGCTCTCCTCGGCCTTGTCTACCGCGTCTGCAGTTTCGCTCTGCTTGGCCTTGTCTACCACGTCTGCGGTTTCGCTCTGCTCGGCCTTGTCTACCGCGTCTGCGGTTTTGCCCTGCTCAGCCTTGTCTACCGCGTCTGCGGTTTCGCTCTGCTCAGCCTTGTCTACCGCGTCTGCGGTTTCGCTCTGCTCGGCCTTGTCTACCTCGTCTGTGGTTTCGCTCTGCTCGGCCTTGTCTACCGCGTCTGCAGTTTCGCTCTGCACGGCCTTATCTACCGCGTCTACGGTTTCGCTGTGCTCGGCCTTGTCTACCGCGTCTGCGGTTTCGCTCTCCTCGGCCTTGTCTACCGCGTCTGCAGTTTCGCTCTGCTTGGCCTTGTCTACCACGTCTGCGGTTTCGCTCTGCTCGGCCTTGTCTACCGCGTCTGCGGTTTTGCCCTCCTCAGCCTTGTCTACCGCGTCTGCGGTTTCGCTCTGCTCAGCCTTGTCTACCGCGTCTGTGGTTTCGCTCTGCTCGGCCTTGTCTACCGCGTATGCGGTTTCGCTCTGCTCGGCCTTGTCTACCGCGTCTGCAGTTTCGCTCTGCACGGCCTTGTCTACCGCGTCTGCGGTTTCGCTCTGCTCAGCCTTATCTACCGCGTCTGCGGTTTCGCTCTGCTCAGCCTTGTCTACCGCGTCTGCGGTTTCGCTCTGCTCAGCCTTGTCTACCGCGTCTGCGGTTTCGCTCTGCTCAGCCTTGTCTACCGCGTCTGCGGTTTCGCTCTGCTCGGCCTTGTCTACCGCGTCTGTGGTTTCGCTCTGCTCGGCCTTGTCTACCGCGTCTGCAGTTTCGCTCTGCACGGCCTTGTCTACCGCGTCTGCGGTTTCGCTCTGCTCGGCCTTGTCTACCGCGTCTGCGGTTTCGCTCTGCTCGGCCTTGTCAACCGCATCTGCGGTTTCGCTCTCCTCGGCCTTGTCTACCGCATCTGCAGTTTCGCTCTGCTCGGCCTTGTCTACCACGTCTGCGGTTTTGCTCTGCTCAGCCTTGTCTACCGCGTCTGCGGTTTCGCTCTGCTCAGCCTTGTCTACCGCGTCTGCGGTTTCGCTCTGCTCAGCCTTGTCTACCGCGTCTGCGGTTTCGCTCTGCTCAGCCTTGTCTACCGCGTCTGCGGTTTCGCTCTGCTCAGCCTTGTCTACCGCGTCTGCGGTTTCGCTCTGCTCAGCCTTGTCTACCGCGTCTGCGGTTTCGCTCTGCTCAGCCTTGTCTACCGCGTCTGTGGTTTCGCTCTGCTCAGCCTTGTCTACCGCGTCTGCGGTTTCGCTCTGCTCAGCCTTGTCTACCACGTCTGCGGTTTTGCTCTGCTCAGCCTTGTCTACCGAGTCTGCGGTTTCGCTCTGCTCAGCCTTGTCTACCACGTCTGTGGTTTCGCTCTGCTCGGCCTTGTCAACCGCGTCTGCGGTTTCGCTCTGCTCGGCCTTGTCTACCGCATCTGCAGTTTCGCTCTGCACGGCCTTGTCTACCGCGTCTGCGGTTTCGCTCTGCTCAGCCATGTCTACCGCGTCTGCGGTTTCGCTCTGCTCAGGCTTGTCTACCGCGTCTGCGGTTTTGCTCTGCTCAGCCTTGTCTACCGCGTCTGTGGTTTCGCTCTGCTCAGCCTTGTCTACCGCGTCTGCGGTTTCGCTCTGCTCGGCCTTGTCTACCTCGTCTGTGGTTTCGCTCTGCTCGGCCTTGTCTACCGCGTCTGCAGTTTCGCTCTGCACGGCCTTGTCTACCGCGACTACGGTTTCGCTGTGCTCGGCCTTGTCTACCGCGTCTGCGGTTTCGCTCTGCTCGGCCTTGTCTACCGCGTCTGCGGTTTCGCTCTCCTCGGCCTTGTCTACCGCGTCTGCAGTTTCGCTCTGCTCGGCCTTGTCTACCACGTCTGCGGTTTCGCTCTGCTCGGCCTTGTCTACCGCGTCTGCGGTTTTGCTCTGCTCAGCCTTGTCTACCGCGTCTGCGGTTTCGCTCTGCTCAGCCTTGTCTACCGCGTCTGCGGTTTTGCTCTGCTCAGCCTTGTCTACCGCGTCTGCGGTTTCGCTCTGCTCAGCCTTGTCTACCGCGTCTGCGGTTTCGCTGTGCTCGGCCTTGTCTACCGCGTCTGCGGTTTCGCTCTGCTCGGCCTTGTCTACCGCGTCTGCGGTTTCTCTCTCCTCGGCCTTGTCTACCGCGTATGCGGTTTCGCTCTGCTCGGCCTTGTCTACCGCGTCTGCAGTTTCGCTCTGCACGGCTTTGTCTACCGCGTCTGCGGTTTCGCTCTGCTCAGCCTTATCTACCGCGTCTGCGGTTTCGCTCTGCTCAGCCTTGTCTACCGCGTCTGCGGTTTCGCTCTGCTCAGCCTTGTCTACCGCGTCTGCGGTTTCGCTCTGCTCAGCCTTGTCTACCGCGTCTGCGGTTTCGCTCTGCTCGGCCTTGTCTACCGCGTCTGTGGTTTCGCTCTGCTCGGCCTTGTCTACCGCGTCTGCAGTTTCGCTCTGCACGGCCTTGTCTACCGCGTCTGCGGTTTCGCTGTGCTCCGCCTTGTCTACCGCGTCTGCGGTTTCGCTCTGCTCGGCCTTGTCAACCGCATCTGCGGTTTCGCTCTCCTCGGCCTTGTCTACCGCGTCTGCAGTTTCGCTCTGCTCGGCCTTGTCTACCACGTCTGCGGTTTTGCTCTACTCAGCCTTGTCTACCGCGTCTGCGGTTTTGCTCTGCTCAGCCTTGTCTACCGCGTCTGCGGTTTCGCTCTGCTCAGCCTTGTCTACCGCGTCTGCTGTTTTGCTCTGCTCAGCCTTGTCTACCGCGTCTGCGGTTTCGCTCTGCTCAGCCTTGTCTACCGCGTCTGCGGTTTCGCTCTGCTCAGCCTTGTCTACCGCGTCTGCGGTTTCGCTCTGCTCGGCCTTGTCTACCGCGTCTGCGGTTTCGCTCTGCTCGGCCTTGTCTACCGCGTCTGTGGTTTCACTCTGCTCGGCCTTGTCTGCCGCGTCTGCAGTTTCGCTCTGCACGACCTTGTCTACCGCGTCTGCGGTTTCGCTGTGCTCGGCCTTGTCTACCGCGTCTGCGGTTTCGCTCCGCTCGGCCTTGTCAACCGCATCTGCGGTTTCGCTCTCCTCGGCCTTGTCTACCGCGTCTGCAGTTTCGCTCTGCTCGGCCTTGTCTACCACGTCTGCGGTTTTGCTCTGCTCAGCCTTGTCTACCGCGTCTGCGGTTTTGCTCTGCTCAGCCTTGTCTACCGCGTCTGCGGTTTCGCTCTGCTCAGCCTTGTCTACCGCGTCTGCGGTTTCGCTCTGCTCAGCCTTGTCTACCGCGTCTGCGGTTTCGCTCTGCTCAGCCTTGTCTACCGCGTCTGCGGTTTCGCTCTGGTCTACCGCGTCTGCGGTTTCGCTCTGCTCAGCCTTGTCTTCCACGTCTGCGGTTTTGCTCTGCTCAGCCTTGTCTACCGAGTCTGCGGTTTCGCTCTGCTCAGCCTTGTCTACCGCGTCTGTGGTTTCGCTCTGCTCGGCCTTGTCTACCGCGTATGCGGTTTCGCTCTGCTCGGCCTTGTCTACCGCGTCTGCAGTTTCGCTCTGCACGGCCTTGTCTACCGCGTCTGCGGTTTCGCTCTCCTCAGCCTTATCTACCGCGTCTGCGGTTTCGCTCTGCTCAGCCTTGTCTACCGCGTCTGCGGTTTCGCTCTGCTCAGCCTTGTCTACCGCGTCTGCGGTTTCGCTCTGCTCGGCCTTGTCTACCGCGTCTGTGGTTTCGCTCTGCTCGGCCTTGTCTACCGCGTCTGCAGTTTCGCTCTGCACGGCCTTGTCTACCGCGTCTGCGGTTTCGCTGTGCTCGGCCTTGTCTACCGCGTCTGCGGTTTCGCTCTGCTCGGCCTTGTCAACCGCATCTGCGGTTTCGCTCTCCTCGGCCTTGTCTACCGCGTCTGCAGTTTCGCTCTGCTCGGCCTTGTCTACCACGTCTGCGGTTTTGCTCTGCTCAGCCTTGTCTACCGCGTCTGCGGTTTTGCTCTGCTCAGCCTTGTCTACCGCGTCTGCGGTTTCGCTCTGCTCAGCCTTGTCTACCGCGTCTGCGGTTTCGCTCTGCTCAGCCTTGTCTACCGCGTCTGCGGTTTCGCTCTGCTCAGCCTTGTCTACCGCGTCTGCGGTTTCGCTCTGCTCAGCCTTGTCTACCGCGTCTGTGGTTTCGCTCTGCTCAGCCTTGTCTACCGCGTCTGCGGTTTCGCTCTGCTCAGCCTTGTCTACCACGTCTGCGGTTTTGCTCTGCTCAGCCTTGTCTACCGAGTCTGCGGTTTCGCTCTGCTCAGCCTTGTCTACCACGTCTGTGGTTTCGCTCTGCTCGGCCTTGTCAACCGCGTCTGCGGTTTCGCTCTGCTCGGCCTTGTCTACCGCATCTGCAGTTTCGCTCTGCACGGCCTTGTCTACCGCGTCTGCGGTTTCGCTCTGCTCAGCCATGTCTACCGCGTCTGCGGTTTCGCTCTGCTCAGGCTTGTCTACCGCGTCTGCGGTTTTGCTCTGCTCAGCCTTGTCTACCGCGTCTGTGGTTTCGCTCTGCTCAGCCTTGACTACCGCGTCTGCGGTTTCGCTCTGCTCGGCCTTGTCTACCTCGTCTGTGGTTTCGCTCTGCTCGGCCTTGTCTACCGCGTCTGCAGTTTCGCTCTGCACGGCCTTGTCTACCGCGACTACGGTTTCGCTGTGCTCGGCCTTGTCTACCGCGTCTGCGGTTTCGCTCTGCTCGGCCTTGTCTACCGCGTCTGCGGTTTCGCTCTCCTCGGCCTTGTCTACCGCGTCTGCAGTTTCGCTCTGCTCGGCCTTGTCTACCACGTCTGCGGTTTCGCTCTGCTCGGCCTTGTCTACCGCGTCTGCGGTTTTGCTCTGCTCAGCCTTGTCTACCGCGTCTGCGGTTTCGCTCTGCTCAGCCTTGTCTACCGCGTCTGCGGTTTTGCTCTGCTCAGCCTTGTCTACCGCGTCTGCGGTTTCGCTCTGCTCAGCCTTGTCTACCGCGTCTGCGGTTTCGCTGTGCTCGGCCTTGTCTACCGCGTCTGCGGTTTCGCTCTGCTCGGCCTTGTCTACCGCGTCTGTGGTTTCGCTCTGCTCGGCCTTGTCTACCGCGTCTGCAGTTTCGCTCTGCACGGCCTTGTCTACCGCGTCTGCGGTTTCGCTGTGCTCGGCCTTGTCTACCGCGTCTGCGGTTTCGCTCTGCTCGGCCTTGTCAACCGCATCTGCGGTTTCGCTCTCCTCGGCCTTGTCTACCACGTCTGCAGTTTCGCTCTGCTCGGCCTTGTCTACCATGTCTGCGGTTTTGCTCTGCTCAGCTTTGTCTACCGCGTCTGCGGTTTTGCTCTGCTCAGCCTTGTCTACCGCGTCTGCGGTTTCGCTCTGCTCAGCCTTGTCTACCGCGTCTGCGGTTTCGCTCTGCTCAGCCTTGTCTACCGCGTCTGCGGTTTCGCTCTGCTCAGCCTTGTCTACCGCGTCTGCGGTTTCGCTCTGCTCAGCCTTGTCTACCGCGTCTGCGGTTTCGCTCTGCTCAGCCTTGTCTACCGCGTCTGCGGTTTCGCTCTGCTCAGCCTTGTCTACCGCGTCTGTGGTTTCGCTCTGCTCAGCCTTGTCTACCGCGTCTGCGGTTTCGCTCTGCTCGGCCTTGTCTACCGCATCTGCAGTTTCGCTCTGCACGGCCTTGTCTACCGCGTCTGCGGTTTCGCTCTGCTCAGCCATGTCTACGGCGTCTGCGGTTTCGCTCTGCTCAGGCTTGTCTACCGCGTCTGCGGTTTTGCTCTGCTCAGCCTTGTCTACCGCGTCTGTGGTTTCGCTCTGCTCAGCCTTGTCTACCGCGTCTGCGGTTTCGCTCTGCTCGGCCTTGTCTACCTCGTCTGTGGTTTCGCTCTGCTCGGCCTTGTCTACCGCGTCTGCAGTTTCGCTCTGCACGGCCTTGTCTACCGCGTCTATGGTTTCGCTGTGCTCGGCCTTTTCTACCGCGTCTGCGGTTTCGCTCTGCTCGGCCTTGTCTACCGCGTCTGCGGTTTCGCTCTCCTCGGCCTTGTCTACCGCGTCTGCAGTTTCGCTCTGCTCGGCCTTGTCTACCACGTCTGCGGTTTCTCTCTGCTCGGCCTTGTCTACCGCGTCTGCGGTTTTGCTCTGCTCAGCCTTGTCTACCGCGTCTGCGGTTTCGCTCTGCTCAGCCTTGTCTACCGCGTCTGCGGTTTTCCTCTGCTCAGCCTTGTCTACCGCGTCTGCGGTTTCGCTCTGCTCAGCCTTGTCTACCGTGTCTGCGGTTTTGCTCTGCTCAGCCTTGTCTACCGCGTCTGCGGTTTCGCTCTGCTCATCCTTGTCTACCGCGTCTGTGGTTTCGCTCTGCTCAGCCTTGTCTACCGCGTCTGCGGTTTCGCTCTGCTCAGCCTTGTCTACCGCGTCTGCGGTTTCGCTCTGCTCAGCCTTGTCTACCGCGTCTGCGGTTTCGCTCTGCTCAGCCTTGTCTACCGCGTCTGCGGTTTCGCTCTGCTCAGGCTTGTCTACCGCGTCTGCGGTTTTGCTCTGCTCGGCCTTGTCTACCGCGTCTGCGGTTTCGCTCTGCTCAGCCTTGTCTACCGCGTCTGCGGTTTCGCTCTGCTCAGCCTTGTCTACCGCGTCTGCGGTTTCGCTCTGCTCGGCCTTGTCTACCGCGTCTGTGGTTTCGCTCTGCTCGGCCTTGTCTACCGCGTCTGCAGTTTCGCTCTGCACGGCCTTGTCTACCGCGTCTGCGGTTTCGCTGTGCTCGGCCTTGTCTACCGCGTCTGCGGTTTCGCTCTGCTCGGCCTTGTCAACCGCATCTGCGGTTTCGCTCTCCTCGGCCTTGTCTACCGCGTCTGCAGTTTCGCTCTGCTCGGCCTTGTCTACCACGTCTGCGGTTTTGCTCTGCTCAGCCTTGTCTACCGCGTCTGCGGTTTTGCTCTGCTCAGCCTTGTCTACCGCGTCTGCGGTTTCGCTCTGCTCAGCCTTGTCTACCGCGTCTGCGGTTTCGCTCTGCTCAGCCTTGTCTACCGCGTCTGCGGTTTCGCTCTGCTCAGCCTTGTCTACCGCGTCTGCGGTTTCGCTCTGCTCAGCCTTGTCTACCGTGTCTGCGGTTTCGCTCTGCTCAGCCTTGTCTACCGCGTCTGTGGTTTCGCTCTGCTCAGCCTTGTCTACCGCGTCTGCGGTTTCGCTCTGCTCAGCCTTGTCTACCAAGTCTGCGGTTTTGCTCTGCTCAGCCTTGTCTACCGAGTCTGCGGTTTCGCTCTGCTCAGCCTTGTCTACCACGTCTGTGGTTTCGCTCTGCTCGGCCTTGTCTACCGCGTCTGCGGTTTCGCTCTGCTCGGCCTTGTCTACCGCATCTGCAGTTTCGCTCTGCACGGCCTTGTCTACCGCGTCTGCGGTTTCGCTCTGCTCAGCCTTGTCTACCGCGTCTGCGGTTTTCCTCTGCTCAGCCTTGTCTACCGCGTCTGCGGTTTCGCTCTGCTCAGCCTTGTCTACCGTGTCTGCGGTTTTGCTCTGCTCAGCCTTGTCTACCGCGTCTGCGGTTTCGCTCTGCTCATCCTTGTCTACCGCGTCTGTGGTTTCGCTCTGCTCAGCCTTGTCTACCGCGTCTGCGGTTTCGCTCTGCTCAGCCTTGTCTACCGCGTCTGCGGTTTCGCTCTGCTCAGCCTTGTCTACCGCGTCTGCGGTTTCGCTCTGCTCAGCCTTGTCTACCGCGTCTGCGGTTTCGCTCTGCTCAGGCTTGTCTACCGCGTCTGCGGTTTTGCTCTGCTCGGCCTTGTCTACCGCGTCTGCGGTTTCGCTCTGCTCAGCCTTGTCTACCGCGTCTGCGGTTTCGCTCTGCTCAGCCTTGTCTACCGCGTCTGCGGTTTCGCTCTGCTCGGCCTTGTCTACCGCGTCTGTGGTTTCGCTCTGCTCGGCCTTGTCTACCGCGTCTGCAGTTTCGCTCTGCACGGCCTTGTCTACCGCGTCTGCGGTTTCGCTGTGCTCGGCCTTGTCTACCGCGTCTGCGGTTTCGCTCTGCTCGGCCTTGTCAACCGCATCTGCGGTTTCGCTCTCCTCGGCCTTGTCTACCGCGTCTGCAGTTTCGCTCTGCTCGGCCTTGTCTACCACGTCTGCGGTTTTGCTCTGCTCAGCCTTGTCTACCGCGTCTGCGGTTTTGCTCTGCTCAGCCTTGTCTACCGCGTCTGCGGTTTCGCTCTGCTCAGCCTTGTCTACCGCGTCTGCGGTTTCGCTCTGCTCAGCCTTGTCTACCGCGTCTGCGGTTTCGCTCTGCTCAGCCTTGTCTACCGCGTCTGCGGTTTCGCTCTGCTCAGCCTTGTCTACCGTGTCTGCGGTTTCGCTCTGCTCAGCCTTGTCTACCGCGTCTGTGGTTTCGCTCTGCTCAGCCTTGTCTACCGCGTCTGCGGTTTCGCTCTGCTCAGCCTTGTCTACCAAGTCTGCGGTTTTGCTCTGCTCAGCCTTGTCTACCGAGTCTGCGGTTTCGCTCTGCTCAGCCTTGTCTACCACGTCTGTGGTTTCGCTCTGCTCGGCCTTGTCTACCGCGTCTGCGGTTTCGCTCTGCTCGGCCTTGTCTACCGCATCTGCAGTTTCGCTCTGCACGGCCTTGTCTACCGCGTCTGCGGTTTCGCTCTGCTCAGCCTTGTCTACCGTGTCTGCGGTTTCGCTCTGCTCAGGCTTGTCTACCGCGTCTGCGGTTTTGCTCTGCTCAGCCTTGTCTACCGCGTCTGTGGTTTCGCTCTGCTCAGCCTTGTCTACCGCGTCTGCGGTTTCGCTCTGCTCGGCCTTGTCTACCTCGTCTGTGGTTTCGCTCTGCTCGGCCTTGTCTACCGCGTCTGCAGTTTCGCTCTGCACGGCCTTGTCTACCGCGTCTACGGTTTCGCTGTGCTCGGCCTTGTCTACCGCGTCTGCGGTTTCGCTCTGCTCGGCCTTGTCCACCGCGTCTGCGGTTTCGCTCTCCTCGGCCTTGTCTACCGCGTCTGCAGTTTCACTCTGCTCGGCCTTGTCTACCCCGTCTGCGGTTTCGCTCTCCTCGGCCTTGTCTACCGCGTCTGCAGTTTCGCTCTGCTCGGCCTTGTCTACCACGTCTGCGGTTTCGCTCTGCTCGGCCTTGTCTACCGCGTCTGCGGTTTTGCTCTGCTCAGCCTTGTCTACCACGTCTGCGGTTTCGCTCCGCTCAGCCTTGTCTACCGCGTCTGCGGTTTCGCTCTGCTCAGCCTTGTCTACCGCGTCTGTGGTTTCGCTCTGCTCAGCCTTGACTACCGCGTCTGCGGTTTCGCTCTGCTCGGCCTTGTCTACCTCGTCTGTGGTTTCGCTCTGCTCGGCCTTGTCTACCGCGTCTGCAGTTTCGCTCTGCACGGCCTTGTCTACCGCGACTACGGTTTCGCTCTGCTCGGCCTTGTCTACCGCGTCTGCGGTTTTGCTCTGCTCAGCCTTGTCTACCACGTCTGCGGTTTCGCTCTGCTCAGCCTTGTCTACCGCGTCTGCGGTTTCGCTCTGCTCAGCCTTGTCTACCGCGTCTGTGGTTTCGCTCTGTTCAGCCTTGACTACCGCGTCTGCGGTTTCGCTCTGCTCGGCCTTGTCTACCTCGTCTGTGGTTTCGCTCTGCTCGGCCTTGTCTACCGCGTCTGCAGTTTCGCTCTGCACGGCCTTGTCTACGGCGACTACGGTTTCGCTGTGCTCGGCCTTGTCTACCGCGTCTGCGGTTTCGCTCTGCTCGGCCTTGTCTACCGCGTCTGCGGTTTCGCTCTCCTCGGCCTTGTCTACCGCGTCTGCAGTTTCGCTCTGCTCGGCCTTGTCTACCACGTCTGCGGTTTCGCTCTGCTCGGCCTTGTCTACCGCGTCTGCGGTTTTGCTCTGCTCAGCCTTGTCTACCGCGTCTGCGGTTTCGCTCTGCTCAGCCTTGTCTACCGCGTCTGCGGTTTTGCTCTGCTCAGCCTTGTCTACCGCGTCTGCGGGTTCGCTCTGCTCAGCCTTGTCTACCGCGTCTGCGGTTTCGCTGTGCTCGGCCTTGTCTACCGCGTCTGCGGTTTCGCTCTGCTCGGCCTTGTCTACCGCGTCTGTGGTTTCGCTCTGCTCGGCCTTGTCTACCGCGTCTGCAGTTTCGCTCTGCACGGCCTTGTCTACCGCGTCTGCGGTTTCGCTGTGCTCGGCCTTGTCTACCGCGTCTGCGGTTTCGCTCTGCTCGGCCTTGTCAACCGCATCTGCGGTTTCGCTCTCCTCGGCCTTGTCTACCGCGTCTGCAGTTTCGCTCTGCTCGGCCTTGTCTACCATGTCTGCGGTTTTGCTCTGCTCAGCTTTGTCTACCGCGTCTGCGGTTTTGCTCTGCTCAGCCTTGTCTACCGCGTCTGCGGTTTCGCTCTGCTCAGCCTTGTCTACCGCGTCTGCGGTTTCGCTCTGCTCAGCCTTGTCTACCGCGTCTGCGGTTTCGCTCTGCTCAGCCTTGTCTACCGCGTCTGCGGTTTCGCTCTGCTCAGCCTTGTCTACCGCGTCTGCGGTTTCGCTCTGCTCAGCCTTGTCTACCGCGTCTGCGGTTTCGCTCTGCTCAGCCTTGTCTACCGCGTCTGTGGTTTCGCTCTGCTCAGCCTTGTCTACCGCGTCTGCGGTTTCGCTCTGCTCGGCCTTGTCTACCGCATCTGCAGTTTCGCTCTGCACGGCCTTGTCTACCGCGTCTGCGGTTTCGCTCTGCTCAGCCATGTCTACAGCGTCTGCGGTTTCGCTCTGCTCAGGCTTGTCTACCGCGTCTGCGGTTTTGCTCTGCTCAGCCTTGTCTACCGCGTCTGTGGTTTCGCTCTGCTCAGCCTTGTCTACCGCGTCTGCGGTTTCGCTCTGCTCAGCCTTGTCTACCGCGTCTGCGGTTTCGCTCTGCTCAGCCTTGTCTACCGCGTCTGCGGTTTCGCTCTGCTCAGCCTTGTCTACCGCGTCTGCGGTTTCGCTCTGCTCAGCCTTGTCTACCGTGTCTGCGGTTTCGCTCTGCTCAGCCTTGTCTACCGCGTCTGTGGTTTCGCTCTGCTCAGCCTTGTCTACCGCGTCTGCGGTTTCGCTCTGCTCAGCCTTGTCTACCAAGTCTGCGGTTTTGCTCTGCTCAGCCTTGTCTACCGAGTCTGCGGTTTCGCTCTGCTCAGCCTTGTCTACCACGTCTGTGGTTTCGCTCTGCTCGGCCTTGTCTACCGCGTCTGCGGTTTCGCTCTGCTCGGCCTTGTCTACCGCATCTGCAGTTTCGCTCTGCACGGCCTTGTCTACCGCGTCTGCGGTTTCGCTCTGCTCAGCCTTGTCTACCGTGTCTGCGGTTTCGCTCTGCTCAGGCTTGTCTACCGCGTCTGCGGTTTTGCTCTGCTCAGCCTTGTCTACCGCGTCTGTGGTTTCGCTCTGCTCAGCCTTGTCTACCGCGTCTGCGGTTTCGCTCTGCTCGGCCTTGTCTACCTCGTCTGTGGTTTCGCTCTGCTCGGCCTTGTCTACCGCGTCTGCAGTTTCGCTCTGCACGGCCTTGTCTACCGCGTCTACGGTTTCGCTGTGCTCGGCCTTGTCTACCGCGTCTGCGGTTTCGCTCTGCTCGGCCTTGTCCACCGCGTCTGCGGTTTCGCTCTCCTCGGCCTTGTCTACCGCGTCTGCAGTTTCACTCTGCTCGGCCTTGTCTACCCCGTCTGCGGTTTCGCTCTCCTCGGCCTTGTCTACCGCGTCTGCAGTTTCGCTCTGCTCGGCCTTGTCTACCACGTCTGCGGTTTCGCTCTGCTCGGCCTTGTCTACCGCGTCTGCGGTTTTGCTCTGCTCAGCCTTGTCTACCACGTCTGCGGTTTCGCTCCGCTCAGCCTTGTCTACCGCGTCTGCGGTTTCGCTCTGCTCAGCCTTGTCTACCGCGTCTGTGGTTTCGCTCTGCTCAGCCTTGACTACCGCGTCTGCGGTTTCGCTCTGCTCGGCCTTGTCTACCTCGTCTGTGGTTTCGCTCTGCTCGGCCTTGTCTACCGCGTCTGCAGTTTCGCTCTGCACGGCCTTGTCTACCGCGACTACGGTTTCGCTCTGCTCGGCCTTGTCTACCGCGTCTGCGGTTTTGCTCTGCTCAGCCTTGTCTACCACGTCTGCGGTTTCGCTCTGCTCAGCCTTGTCTACCGCGTCTGCGGTTTCGCTCTGCTCAGCCTTGTCTACCGCGTCTGTGGTTTCGCTCTGTTCAGCCTTGACTACCGCGTCTGCGGTTTCGCTCTGCTCGGCCTTGTCTACCTCGTCTGTGGTTTCGCTCTGCTCGGCCTTGTCTACCGCGTCTGCAGTTTCGCTCTGCACGGCCTTGTCTACCGCGACTACGGTTTCGCTGTGCTCGGCCTTGTCTACCGCGTCTGCGGTTTCGCTCTGCTCGGCCTTGTCTACCGCGTCTGCGGTTTCGCTCTCCTCGGCCTTGTCTACCGCGTCTGCAGTTTCGCTCTGCTCGGCCTTGTCTACCACGTCTGCGGTTTCGCTCTGCTCGGCCTTGTCTACCGCGTCTGCGGTTTTGCTCTGCTCAGCCTTGTCTACCGCGTCTGCGGTTTCGCTCTGCTCAGCCTTGTCTACCGCGTCTGCGGTTTTGCTCTGCTCAGCCTTGTCTACCGCGTCTGCGGGTTCGCTCTGCTCAGCCTTGTCTACCGCGTCTGCGGTTTCGCTGTGCTCGGCCTTGTCTACCGCGTCTGCGGTTTCGCTCTGCTCGGCCTTGTCTACCGCGTCTGTGGTTTCGCTCTGCTCGGCCTTGTCTACCGCGTCTGCAGTTTCGCTCTGCACGGCCTTGTCTACCGCGTCTGCGGTTTCGCTGTGCTCGGCCTTGTCTACCGCGTCTGCGGTTTCGCTCTGCTCGGCCTTGTCAACCGCATCTGCGGTTTCGCTCTCCTCGGCCTTGTCTACCGCGTCTGCAGTTTCGCTCTGCTCGGCCTTGTCTACCATGTCTGCGGTTTTGCTCTGCTCAGCTTTGTCTACCGCGTCTGCGGTTTTGCTCTGCTCAGCCTTGTCTACCGCGTCTGCGGTTTCGCTCTGCTCAGCCTTGTCTACCGCGTCTGCGGTTTCGCTCTGCTCAGCCTTGTCTACCGCGTCTGCGGTTTCGCTCTGCTCAGCCTTGTCTACCGCGTCTGCGGTTTCGCTCTGCTCAGCCTTGTCTACCGCGTCTGCGGTTTCGCTCTGCTCAGCCTTGTCTACCGCGTCTGCGGTTTCGCTCTGCTCAGCCTTGTCTACCGCGTCTGTGGTTTCGCTCTGCTCAGCCTTGTCTACCGCGTCTGCGGTTTCGCTCTGCTCGGCCTTGTCTACCGCATCTGCAGTTTCGCTCTGCACGGCCTTGTCTACCGCGTCTGCGGTTTCGCTCTGCTCAGCCATGTCTACAGCGTCTGCGGTTTCGCTCTGCTCAGGCTTGTCTACCGCGTCTGCGGTTTTGCTCTGCTCAGCCTTGTCTACCGCGTCTGTGGTTTCGCTCTGCTCAGCCTTGTCTACCGCGTCTGCGGTTTCGCTCTGCTCGGCCTTGTCTACCTCGTCTGTGGTTTCGCTCTGCTCGGCCTTGTCTACCGCGTCTGCAGTTTCGCTCTGCACGGCCTTGTCTACCGCGTCTACGGTTTCGCTGTGCTCGGCCTTGTCTACCGCGTCTGCGGTTTCGCTCTGCTCGGCCTTGTCTACCGCGTCTGCGGTTTCGCTCTCCTCGGCCTTGTCTACCGCGTCTGCAGTTTCGCTCTGCTCGGCCTTGTCTACCACGTCTGCGGTTTCTCTCTGCTCGGCCTTGTCTACCGCGTCTGCGGTTTTGCTCTGCTCAGCCTTGTCTACCGCGTCTGCGGTTTCGCTCTGCTCAGCCTTGTCTACCGCGTCTGCGGTTTTCCTCTGCTCAGCCTTGTCTACCGCGTCTGCGGTTTCGCTCTGCTCAGCCTTGTCTACCGCGTCTGCGGTTTCGCTGTGCTCGGCCTTGTCTACCGCGTCTGCGGTTTCGCTCTGCTCGGCCTTGTCTACCGCGTCTGCGGTTTCGCTCTCCTCGGCCTTGTCTACCGCGTCTGCGGTTTCGCTCTCCTCGGCCTTGTCTACCGCGTCTGCAGTTTCGCTCTGCTCGGCCTTGTCTACCACGGTTGCGGTTTCGCTCTGCTCAGCCTTGTCTACCGTGTCTGCGGTTTCGCTCTGCTCAGCCTTGTCTACCGCGTCTGCGGTTTCGCTCTGCTCATCCTTGTCTACCGCGTCTGTGGTTTCGCTCTGCTCAGCCTTGTCTACCGCGTCTGCGGTTTCGCTCTGCTCAGCCTTGTCTACCGCGTCTGCGGTTTCGCTCTGCTCAGCCTTGTCTACCGCGTCTGCGGTTTCGCTCTGCTCAGCCTTGTCTACCGCGTCTGCGGTTTCGCTCTGCTCAGCCTTGTCTACCGCGTCTGCGGTTTTGCTCTGCTCGGCCTTGTCTACCGCGTCTGCGGTTTCGCTCTGCTCAGCCTTGTCTACCGCGTCTGCGGTTTCGCTCTGCTCAGCCTTGTCTACCGCGTCTGCGGTTTCGCTCTGCTCGGCCTTGTCTACCGCGTCTGTGGTTTCGCTCTGCTCGGCCTTGTCTACCGCGTCTGCAGTTTCGCTCTGCACGGCCTTGTCTACCGCGTCTGCGGTTTCGCTGTGCTCGGCCTTGTCTACCGCGTCTGCGGTTTCGCTCTGCTCGGCCTTGTCAACCGCATCTGCGGTTTCGCTCTCCTCGGCCTTGTCTACCGCGTCTGCAGTTTCGCTCTGCTCGGCCTTGTCTACCACGTCTGCGGTTTTGCTCCGCTCAGCCTTGTCTACCGCGTCTGTGGTTTCGCTCTGCTCAGCCTTGTCTACCGCGTCTGCGGTTTCGCTCTGCTCAGCCTTGTCTACCGCGTCTGCGGTTTCGCTCTGCTCAGCCTTGTCTACCGCGTCTGTGGTTTCGCTCTGCTCAGCCTTGTCTACCGCGTCTGCGGTTTCGCTCTGCTCAGCCTTGTCTACCAAGTCTGCGGTTTTGCTCTGCTCAGCCTTGTCTACCGAGTCTGCGGTTTCGCTCTGCTCAGCCTTGTCTACCACGTCTGTGGTTTTGCTCTGCTCGGCCTTGTCTACCGCGTCTGCGGTTTCGCTCTGCTCGGCCTTGTCTACCGCATCTGCAGTTTCGCTCTGCACGGCCTTGTCTACCGCGTCTGCGGTTTCGCTCTGCTCAGCCTTGTCTACCGTGTCTGCGGTTTCGCTCTGCTCAGGCTTGTCTACCGCGTCTGCGGTTTTGCTCTGCTCAGCCTTGTCTACCGCGTCTGTGGTTTCGCTCTGCTCAGCCTTGTCTACCGCGTCTGCGGTTTCGCTCTGCTCGGCCTTGTCTACCTCGTCTGTGGTTTCGCTCTGCTCGGCCTTGTCTACCGCGTCTGCAGTTTCGCTCTGCACGGCCTTGTCTACCGCGTCTACGGTTTCGCTGTGCTCGGCCTTGTCTACCGCGTCTGCGGTTTCGCTCTGCTCGGCCTTGTCCACCGCGTCTGCGGTTTCGCTCTCCTCGGCCTTGTCTACCGCGTCTGCAGTTTCACTCTGCTCGGCCTTGTCTACCCCGTCTGCGGTTTCGCTCTCCTCGGCCTTGTCTACCGCGTCTGCAGTTTCGCTCTGCTCGGCCTTGTCTACCACGTCTGCGGTTTCGCTCTGCTCGGCCTTGTCTACCGCGTCTGCGGTTTTGCTCTGCTCAGCCTTGTCTACCACGTCTGCGGTTTCGCTCTGCTCAGCCTTGTCTACCGCGTCTGCGGTTTCGCTCTGCTCAGCCTTGTCTACCGCTTTTGCGGTTTCGCTCTGCTCAGCCTTGTCTACCGCGTCTGCGGTTTTGCTCTGCTCAGCCTTGTCTACCGCGTCTGCGGTTTCGCTCTGCTCAGCCTTGTCTACCGCGTCTGCGGTTTCGCTGTGCTCGGCCTTGTCTACCGCGTCTGCGGTTTCGCTCTGCTCGGCCTTGTCTACCGCGTCTGCGGTTTCGCTCTCCTCGGCCTTGTCTACCGCGTCTGCAGTTTCGATCTCCTCGGCCTTGTCTACCGCGTCTGCAGTTTCGCTCTGCTCGGCCTTGTCTACCACGTCTGCGGTTTCGCTCTGCTCAGCCTTGTCTACCGCGTCTGCGGTTTTGCTCTGCTCAGCCTTGTCTACCGCGTCTGCGGTTTCGCTCTGCTCAGCCTTGTCTACCGCGTCTGCGGTTTCGCTCTGCTCGGCCTTGTCTACCGCGTCTGCGGTTTCGCTCTGCACGGCCTTGTCTACCGCGTCTGCGGTTTCGCTCTGCTCAGCCTTGTCTACCGCGTCTGCGGTTTCGCTCTGCTCAGCCTTGTCTACCGCGTCTGCGGTTTTGCTCTGCTCAGCCTTGTCTACCGCGTCTGAGGTTTCGCTCTGCTCAGCCTTGTCTACCGCGTCTGCGGTTTCGCTCTGCTCGGCCTTGTCTACCGCGTCTGTGGTTTCGCTCTGCTCGGACTTGTCTACCGCGTCTGCAGTTTCGCTCTGCACGGCCTTGTCTACCGCGTCTGCGGTTTCGCTCTGCTCAGCCTTGTCTACTGCGTCTGCGGTTTCGCTCTGCTCAGCCTTGTCTACCGCGTCTGCGGTTTCGCTCTGCTCAGCCTTGTCTACCGCGTCTGCGGTTTCGCTCTGCTCGGCCTTGTCTACCGCGTCTGTGGTTTCTTGCTGCTCGGCCTTGTCTACCGCGTCTGCGGTTTCGCTCTGCTCAGCCTTGTCTACTGCGTCTGCGGTTTTGCTCTGCTCAGCCTTGTCTACCGCATCTGCGGTTTTGCTCTGCTCAGCCTTGTCTACCACTTCTGTGGTTTCGCTCTGCTCGGCCTTGTCTACCGCGTCTGCGGTTTCGCTCTGCTCGTCCTTGTCTACCGCATCTGCAGTTTCGCTCTGCACGGCCTTGTCTACCGCGTCTGCGGTTTCGCTCTGCTCAGCCTTGTCTACCGCGTCTGCGGTTTCGCTCTGCTCAGCCTTGTCTACCGCGTCTGCGGTTTTGCTCTGCTCAGCCTTGTCTACCGCGTCTGAGGTTTCGCTCTGCTCAGCCTTGTCTACTGCGTCTGCGGTTTCGCTCTGCTCGGCCTTGTCTACCGCGTCTGTGGTTTCGCTCTGCTCGGCCTTGTCTACCGCGTCTGCAGTTTCGCTCTGCACGGCCTTGTCTACCGCGTCTGTGGTTTCTTGCTGCTCGGCCTTGTCTACCGCGTCTGCGGTTTCGCTCTGCTCAGCCTTGTCTACCGCGTCTGCGGTTTCGCTCTGCTCAGCCTTGTCTACCGCGTCTGCGGTTTCGCTCTGCTCAGCCTTGTCTACCGCGTCTGCGGTTTCGCTCTGCTCGGCCTTGTCTACCGCGTCTGTGGTTTCTTGCTGCTCGGCCTTGTCTACCGCGTCTGCGGTTTCGCTCTGCACGGCCTTGTCTACCGCGTCTGCGGTTTCGCTCTGCTCAGCCTTGTCTACCGCGTCTGCGGTTTCGCTCTGCTCGGCCTTGTCTACCGCGTCTGTGGTTTCGCGCTGCTCGGCCTTGTCTACCGCGTCTGTGGTTTCGCTCTGCACGGCCTTGTCTACCGCGTCTGCGGTTTCGCTGTGCTCGGCCTTGTCTACCGCGTCTGCGGTTTCGCTCTGCTCGGCCTTGTCTACCGCGTCTGCGGTTTCGCTCTCCTCGGCCTTGTCTACCGCATCTGCGGTTTCGCTCTGCTCAGCCTTGTCTACCACGTCTGTGGTTTCGCTCTGCTCGGCCTTGTCTACCGCGTCTGTGGTTTCACTCTGCTCGGCCTTGTCTACCGCGTCTGTGGTTTCGCTCTGCTCGGCCTTGTCTACCGCGTCTGCAGTTTCGCTCTGCACGGCCTTGTCTACCGCGTCTACGGTTTCGCTGTGCTCGGCCTTGTCTACCGCGTCTGCGGTTTCGCTCTGCTCGGCCTTGTCTACCGCGTCTGCGGTTTCGCTCTCCTCGGCCTTGTCTACCGCTTCTGCGGTTTCGCTCTGCTCGGCCTTGTCTACCACGTCTGCAGTTTCGCTCTGCTCGGCCTTGTCTACCGCGTCTGCGGTTTCGCTCTGCTCAGCCTTGTCTACCGCGTCTGCGGTTTCGCTCTGCTCAGCCTTGTCTACCGCGTCTGCGGTTTCGCTCTGCTCAGCCTTGTCTACCGCGTCTGCGGTTTTGCTCTGCTCAGCCTTGTCTACCGCGTCTGCGGTTTCGCTCTGCTCAGCCTTGTCTACCACGTCTGTGGTTTCGCTCTGCTCGGCCTTGTCTACCGCGTCTGCGGTTTCGCTCTGCTCGGCCTTGTCTACCGCGTCTGCAGTTTCGCTCTGCACGGCCTTGTCTACCGCGTCTGCGGTTTCGCTCTGCTCGGCCTTGTCAACCGCATCTGCGGTTTCGCTCTCCTCGGCCTTGTCTACCGCGTCTGCAGTTTCGCTCTGCTCGGCCTTGTCTACCACGTCTGCGGTTTCGCTCTGTTCAGCCTTGTCTACCGCGTCTGCGGTTTTGCTCTGCTCAGCCTTGTCTACCGCGTCTGCGGTTTTGCTCTGCTCAGCCTTGTCTACCGCGTCTGCGGTTCCTGCCCGCTCAGTCTTGTCCAACGCACTTGCGATTTTGCTCTGCTCAGCCCTGTCCACAGCGTCTGTGGTTTTGCCCCGCTTGGCCTTGTCCACCGCGTCTGCAGTTTTGCTTTGCTCAGCCTTGTCCACCGCGTCTGCGGTTTCGCTCTGCTCAGCCTTGTCTACCGCGTCTGTGGTTTCGCTCTGCTCAGCCTTGTCTAACGCGTCTGCGGTTTCGCTCTGCTCAGCCTTGTCTAACGCGTCTGCGGTTTCGCTCTGCTCAGCCTTGTCTACTGCGTCTGCGGTTTCGCTCTGCTCAGCCTTGTCTACCGCGTCTGTGGTTTCGCTCTGCTCAGCCTTGTCTAACGCGTCTGCGGTTTCGCTCTGCTCAGCCTTGTCTAACGCGTCTGCGGTTTCGCTCTGCTCAGCCTTGTCTACCGCGTCTGCGGTTTCGCTCTGCTCAGCCTTGTCTACTGCGTCTGCGGTTTCGCTCTGCTTAGCCTTGTCTACCGCGTCTGCGGTTTCGCTCTGCTCAGCCTTAACTACCGCGTCTGCGGTTTCGCTCTGCTCAGCCTTGTCTACCGCGTCTGCGGTTTTGCTCTGCTCGGCCTTGTCCACCGCGTCTGCGGTTTTGCTCTGCTCGGCCTTGTCTACCGCACCTGCTGTTTCGCTTTGCTCTGCTTGATTACCGCATCTGTGGCTCTGAACCCGTCTCCCAGTCTGTACTGGACCCTACTCAGACTGCAATCTAGCCTGCCTGTTCCTGTATTCCCCGGTGTGGGTCAACAGCCGTGTCCGGGGTCTGACCTGGAGTGGCACCTGGTCCCTCTGCTTGGTTTCTCCCTGGTGCACTGGCGTTGTATGCCATCGTGTGACCTTGGTCGGATCAGGCAGATACTTAGTTACGCCCCTCCAGGCACTCTCCGGTTCATGGCACAGTGGAATCACTAATCACGCACACACCAGTCAGTCTGGGCGTGTGCATTACATCCACGATCTGTCACAAACTCTCGCAACCCTTCTAACCTTATTCCCATCCACCCAGCCCCCACCTCCCCAGGCCCCCTAAAACGAGCTCGCTCCTGTGGGAAACAAACTTTCCTACATCCATGATCTTTTCATTACTAACAAACTCTCCTTCTTCGTCATCACCGAAACCTGGCAGGTTTTCTCCTGTCAGGCAACTGCGCCTTCACCCATATCCCAATGCCACCCTCCATTTCTCTCCCCTCCTTTGAAGCGCACTGTGTGCGCAACTACTCCCCCTCCAACCTCCAGCTGGTCGTTGTTTACTGCCCCCCCGGACTAGCCACCACCTTCTTTGACCACTTCACCACCTGGCTGCTTCATTTCCTTTCCGCTAACATCCCCACTATCATTATGGGTGACTTCAACATCCCCATTAACACTTCGCACTCATCTGTCTCCAAGATTCTATCCCTCAACTTTTTCGTTTGGCCTTGCGCAATGGTCTTCTGCCCCCACTCACAAAGATGGCCACACACTGGACCTCATTGTCATCCGCCTCTGTTCCCTATCTAACTTCTCTAGCTCACCTCTTTCTCTTTTTGACCGCAAACTACTCACATTCCCTGCCCTCTCCTCTCCAGGTGCTCAAGCCCCACTCCACAAACTTGCACACCCTCGCCGAAATCTCAAATACCTTGACCTACAATCACTCTCTGAATCCCTTATCTCTCTCATTGGCATAAGTTCATTACATGATGCAAATGCTGCTGCCATTTTATATAACACCACAACAGCTGCAGCTCTCAATTCGGTCACCCCCCTCACACATACCACAGTTCGACCACTCAACCGGCAACCCTGGCACAACAACCTGACTAAAGAACTGCGAAGGGCCTCCAGGATTGTAGAGCGGAAATGGAACAGGTCCCACTCCAATGAGCAATTCATCACATTCAAACAGTCCCTCATTACCTTCAAGTCCACACTCACTGCAGAAAAACAAACATACTTCTCATCTCTCATATGCTCCCTGTCTCACAACGCTAAACAGCTATTCAAAACTTTCAATTCTCTCCTCTGTCCCCCGGAGCCTCCTCCCTCTCCTCTCATCTCAGACAAAGACTTTGCCACATTCTTCAAGCAGAAGATTGATAACATCAAACAAAGCTTTTGCCTAAAGTCCCCCAGCCCCTCTTCACACCTACTCAATAGTGTTGAGTGAGCACTAAAATGCTTGGGTGCTCGAAGCTCGGGCCGAGCTCGCCGTGATACTCGGGTGCTCGACCCGAGCAACGAGCCCAATGTTAGTCTATGGGAGACTCGAGCATTTTTGCGGTGGCACCCCCGGCAGTCTTTTAAAAGTCTAACAAGTGCCCAAAACGATATTGACAGTACTCAAATGACATGGGGACAGCATGGGGATCGCCCCAGGAAGCATTTCCGACCCCCAGGTCACTGCTGTCCACAACGTGGTCAGAGGTATTAAGCCACTTTTACGGGCTCACAATAAAACGTTCAAAAACGAAAGTGAAACTTTTTTCCTGTGAAATATGTTAAGGAACATCCTTTCCAGGGAAAAGACTTGTGTATAAGTTAAAATAAATGACCAAAAACAAAAATACTCCTCCACACCTTCGGCTTTGTTCACAAGTAGCATTTTTTATGCATTTTTGCACTTTTGTATTGCTTTCAACTATGACAAATGCATTCACCGGGAAATGTCATTTTAACATTTTACAACCTTATCTGGCCATGTGCTGTGTGACACATGCATAAAGTGCTGAAAAGACATGGGAACAGCATGGGGAAGACCCCTGGAAGCATCTCTGACTCCCAGGTCACTGTCTAAAAGTGTGCCCATCATAAGTGATCCTTGCCGCATCAGAAGATGCAGACTTGCAACTAGCCCCATGCAAGTTCTAGTCCCAGGGCAGTGTTCAATTGTACCTCCCCATTCCTTGCAATACAAGCACAAGTATGCAGCCTGCCACCCACCCACCCCCAGGCTGCAATACCATACTGCTTGCTTGCTTGAACTTGAAATTGGGCCTTTTAGGCATGTGGAGGCGGAATCTGGCCACCACGTCATGGCTGTGTTGGCGGCCAGGAATCCATACTCAGTCCCCAGCCGCCCGGCGGCCTGGTGTCCATACTCGGTCCCCAGCCGCCCCGCGGCCGGGTGTCCACACACGGTCCCCAGCCGCCTGGGGGCAGCCGGGTGTCCATAAACGGTCCCCAGCCACCCCTATTTCTCCTTGGAACATCCCCCCACACACTTTTCTTATCCCGGCCTGCTTTAGGCAGCATTGGACGAGCCCACCAGAGAACAAGACTCCTCCGGTGGGCCCTGACTTCTCCATCGGTGGAGTTGAGAGTGCCAAGGTGAGGAGCATGATAATGATGACAGAAGTTAGCATCTGCTATATTTTCTTTTAATGCAAGTGTAAGTGTGCAGACTGCCACCCACCCACCCCCAGACTGCAATTCCATACTGCTAGCTTGCACTTGAAATGAGGCCTTTTAGTTTGGAGGAGGCCGAAGCTGGCCACTACCTCATGGCTGCTTCGGCAGCGAGGTATCCATACTCAGTCCCCAGCCTCCCCTATTTGTCCTTGTGTGCCTTATACATAAGATTAAGCGCGCATACCAAAACATTACCTGTGCCCTCCCCAGTGCATTTAGTAGGAAGGAGAGCCTATTCCGCTGTAGAGTGTGCATGCCAAACCCCTGTTCATGGTACATGCGAAGATGCCTCCCACCTTGCACCTGTCGCTGCAGACTTGCAACTATCCCCATTCAAGTCCTTGTCCCAGGTCAGTGTTCAATTGTACCTCTCCCATTCCTTGCAATGCAAGCGCAAGTATGTAGCCTGCCACCCACCCACCCCCAGGCTGCAATACCATACTGCTTGCTTGCTTGCACTTTAAATTGGGCCTTTTAGGCATGTGGAGGCGGAATCTGGCCTCCACGCCATGGCTGTGTCGGCGGCCTGGTATCCATACTCAGTCCCCAGCCGCCTGGTGGCCGCGTGTCCGCTTGCTCCCCAGCCTCCAGAGGGTGGCCGGGAGTCCATCCTCGGTCCCCAGCCACCCCTATTTGTCCCAGTAACTTTTTCCACACTTTTCTTAGCCTGGCCTGCTTTAGGGCAGCATTGGCCGAGCATACCGGACTATCAGACTCCTCCGGTGGGCCCTGGCTTCTCCATCAGGGGAGTTGAGGGTGCCAAGGTGAGGAGCATGATGAGGATGATAGAAGTTAGCATCTGCTTTGTTTTGTTGTAATGCAAGCGCATGTAAGTAGTAGCAGCTAGGCCTGAGGTGGTCAGCATTTTGGCGCATATCCTACCTCCTCCGAGGATTGCTGGATGTTTTCCTGCTACTATCCGAGTTCTATGACTCCCGCTAAAACAAAGCTTCAGGTGATAAATGATGGATGAGGTAGTGGCAAAGGAGAAAGAGCAGGAGGAACAGGGACCATTCACATCAATATCAGGCCAGTCAACCAGATATGTCTAGGATATGTTTCTGTAACAAAAGGAGCGGTTCGGCTACACAGTTATAGGGCATACAGTGAGTGCAATGCCTACCAAAAATTTCGAGGCACTCCAATGCCCCTTAGAAATGACATGGAGGTCAGAGGGCGTTAACTAAACCTTTTTTTCCATTTATAGCAACTGGGTCTCCTGTGCACTGTTGGCCTAAGCAGTGAATGGAAGGCTTTCCAAAAATAATGAGGAACTGCAATGCCCCTTGCAAGAGCCATGTGTGGCACCCCAGGGGTCTGGTCACCACAGTAATAGAGATATTACGTCGGAGAGCAAGTGGGAAGTTTCCTGGTCAGGATCCCTTAAACATGCAATATCCTCCTGCCCCAGTCCTGGGAGGGGAGAATTCCGCCCTTATAAACTGGATCTGGGGCGGGGTTGAGTGAGTCAGAGAACAGAGAACAGTCAGAGTCAGAGTGAGAGCAAGGGAAAGTAACAGCAAGGAGCTCTGTAGGAGCTAGGAGCTAAAGACCAGGGGCTGGAAGCTGAGCAGAGCTCGCCCTGGCAGAAGACAATAGGAACCGGACACAGGAGTCCGAGGCTGTGAGGACTTATATATCCAGCAGCAGAAACCAGCCGGCAGGGGATTTCAGGTCCTTTGGCCATAGAAGCCCAGTGGCTCAGTCACAAGCAAGGTACCAGCACCGCCGTCGTGGAGTGGAGGCTAACAGAAGGCCCCAAGTCACCAGCCATACGGGTGAGCACTACACGGTACACTCAGGGACGTGGGCTACTTCTACCCGCTTACAGCAAGGTAGCCAGGAAGAGTGCAGACAGACGGGGAGGCCTACATCTCCACCTGGCCAGGGGAAATCCTGCTTGCTCACAGACTGACCAGGCCTCTTATGCTAGCCAGTACTCCCGGGAGGGTCTACCTTATAATCATCAGTAAAGACCCTGAACTGCACTGCAAAGACTCTGAGTCGTTCCTGCTGTGCTCGTGCACCATCACCCCCATCATCGACACTCACTGCCCTGAGGCTACACTCCTCCCGTGGGGAGCTATACCATTCTCTGCTGCGCACACAACACCAGCCTCAGCGGTCTGCCTCGCAGCGGTGGTACTCCCTGACCGCAATCCACGGGTGGCGCAGTCGGACAATTAACCTCAAAACCTAAGAAAGACTGCCACTGGTTTGACCAGCCTGAGCCACGGGACCGGGTCACCGCCACGGAGACTACAGACCCCAGAGACCCGGCACCGGGTATCCCACACACGTGTACACACGGCCCAGGGGGCGCGTCACATGCAGTACAGCATATTACAAACATAAGTCCCATTATTGGGGAGTGGGTCTCCCATAGTATTTGCTTATGCCTTGCAAACAAAAGCTGCCAAAAATTAGGACGGAGCAACTTGCAATGCCCCTTACAAGAGCCATGCAGTACAGCATATTACAAACATAAGTCCCATTATTGGGGAGTGGGTCTCCCATAGTATTTGCTTATGCCTTGCAAGCAAAAGCTGCCAAAAATTAGAACGGAGCAACTTGCAATGCCCCTTACAAGAGCCATGCAGTACAGCATATTACAAACATAAGTCCCATTATTGGGGAGTGGGTCTCCCATAGTATTTGCTTATGCCTTGCAAGCAAAAGCTGCCAAAAATTAGCACGGAGCAACTTGCAATGCCCCTTACAAGAGCCATGCAGTACAGCATATTACAAACATAAGTCCCATTATTGGGGAGTGGGTCTCCCATAGTATTTGCTTATGCCTTGCAAGCAAAAGCTGCCAAAAATTAGGATGGAGCAACTTGCAATGCCCCTTTCAAGAGCCATGCAGTACAGCATATTACAAACATAAGTCCCATTATTGGGGAGTGGGTCTCCCATAGTATTTGCTTATGCTTTCCAAGCAAAAGCTGCCAAAAATTAGGACGGAGCAACTTGCAATGCCCCTTACAAGAGCCATGCAGTACAGCATATTACAAACATAAGTCCCATTATTGGGGAGTGGGTGTCCCATAGTATTTGCTTATGCCTTGCAAGCAAAAGCTGCCAAAAATTAGGACGGAGCAACTTGCAATGCCCCTTACAAGAGCCATGCAGTACAGCATATTACAAACATAAATCCCATTATTGGGGAGTGGGTGTCCCATAGTATTTGCTTATGCCTTGCAAGCAAAAGCTGCCAAAAATTAGGACAGAGCAACTTGCAATGCCCCTTACAAGAGCCATGCAGTACAGCATATTACAAACATAAGTCCCATTATTGAGGAGTGGGTGTCCCATAGTATTTGGTTATGCCTTGCAAACAAAAGCTGCCAAAAATAAGGACGGAGGAACTTGCAATGCTGGCACCCTGGTGGTATAGTGGTGGTGGAGGCTGAGGATAAGGAGAAGAAGATAAAACAGCCGAAACGAGGAAGCGTATACCCATGTGTGGGTGTGAAGCGGTGCATGTGAATACACCTCCTGAAATAACATAGTGGATTTTACTTTATGTTACTCTGCTATCATTTGGTGGTGATGAGAAGTCTGGCCCAATCCAGCCCTTGTTCATTTTGATAAGGGTCAGCTTGTCAGCATTGTCAGTTGACAGGCGAGTGCGCTTATCAGTTATAATTCCCCCACCGGCACTAAAAACACGCTCCGATAATACGCTAGCGGCAGGGCAGGCCAGGACCTCCAAGGCGTACAGAGCGAGTTCTTTCCAAGTGTCCAGCTTGGATACCCAATAATTAAAAGGCACAGAGGAATCACGGAGGACGCTGGTACGGTCGGCAAGGTACTCGCTCACCATCTTTTGAAACTTTCCACTCCTTGTGAGAGTACCCCGCGCCTCAGGACCTGTAAGCTGGGCGGGTGTCAGAAAACTGTCCCAGAACGTTGACAGTGTTCCCCTGCCTCTGCTGGATTGGTAACGGGCAAGATTTCCGTATCCTCACCAAGATGACGACTGACCATGCTCTCCTCCTCCTCCTCCTCCTCCTCCTCTTCCTCCTCCCCCCTGTCCTCAGGCCACCCACGCTGAACCGACGGTATGACACTTGTACAGGTACTACCGTCTACAACGCATGATAGCAGCTCCTGTTCTTCCTCCTCCTCCTCCTCCTCTCCCTCATTGTCCCCCAATGCACGTTGGGATGAGATGAGGCTGGGCTGTGTGTAATCGCCCGCTACGGCTTCTTGATCCATCTCATCATACTCTGGCTGCAATGCCTCCTCTTTAATTCTCTGCAGAGAGCGTTGCAAAAGACAGACAAGTGGGATGCTGACACTAATGATGGCGTCATCGCCACTCACCATCTTGGTGGCCTCCTCAAAGTTTGTCAGGATGGTACATATGTCAGACATCCAGGTCCACTCCTGAGGTCTTATGTGTGGAGTCTGACCTGAATATCGACGGACTTGTTGCAGCTGGTACTCCACAACTGCTCTCTTCTGCTCACAAATCCTTTGCAACATGTGGAGGGTAGAGTTCCAAAGTATGGGGACATCACACACCAGTCGGTATGCCGGAAGCTGCAAACGCTGCTGCAACACAGCAAGGGCGGCGGAAGCTGTAGCACACTTGCGAAAATGAGCTGAGAGGCGGCGTACTTTCACGAGCAGATCTGGCAACTCAGGGTACGATTTAAGAAACCGCTGAACCATGAGGTTAAGCACATGAGCCAGGCATGTTACGTGTGTGATCTCACCTCGCCTCAGAGCCGCCACCAGGTTACGGCCATTGTCACACACGACCATGCCGGGATGTAGGTTCAGCGGTCTCAGCCACAGATCTGCCTGCTCTTTCACAGCTGTCCACAACTCACAAGCAGTGTGAGGTTTATCACCTAAGCTTATGAGTTTCAGCACAGCCTGTTGCCTCTTGGCGGAGACAGTACTGCAATGCTTCCAGCTTGTAACTGGTGATATCTGAGATGGAGGCTGAACATGAGGAGGAGGAGGAGGAGGATGCGCATGAGCTGTACACTGTGGGGGCAACTCTGACTGACATAGGGCCCGCAATCCTCGGTGTGGGGAGGATGTGTTCCGTCCCAAGGTCCGACTGGGTCCCGGCTTCCACTATGTTTACCAGTGTGCCGTCAGAGAGATGTACCGTCCCTGGCCACAAGCACTTGTCCACGTGTCCGTTGTCAGGTGGACTCTCCCAGTAACTGCGTTGTTGAGGGCACGGCAGATGCTTTGGGACACGTGCTTGTGTAGTGCGGGGATGGCACACCGGGCAAAATAGTGTCGGCTGGGGACCGAGTACCGAGGGACAGCCACCGCCATAAGATTGCGGAAGGATTCCGTCTCCACCAGCCTAAAAAGCAGCATTTCCAACGCAAGCAGTCGTGAAATGTGCGAATTTAGGACTGTGGCCTGTGGGGCTTTAGCTGCGAATTTCCGCTTTCGTTCAAAGGTCTGGGATATGGACAATTGAACGCTGCGGTGGGACATGGACATGGACGTTGATGCTGTTTCTTGAGAAACTGCCATAACAAGTGAAGACTGAGAGGAGGGGGCATCTTTACATGCAGTATGGACAGGGGATTGCCTTGCACACACAACAGGGGGTTCTATTGCACGCACAACAGGGAAGAAGCAGTGGTGACACCCGCTGACACTGGTCGTGGACCCTGGGTTTCGCCCCACAAAGTCGGGTGCTTTGCTGCTGTAACATACCTGGCGGCGTCCTTGCATGGTGGTCCATCTCCCACTGTGCAAGAGCGCGCACTTGATCTCCAGTCCAGAATGTCTCTCTGGCTTCCCTCCTTGCTGTCTGTTTGTCTGTTTCTGCTGCTTAAGGGCGGCGCCCGATCACTTCCTGCTTTTTGTACCTGCTGTGGGTCACACCCCTTGTGCGTCCTCAGCCTATTGCTGTCTGTCACCTGGTATATAGCTCAGCTGCTCCCATCTATCCCTGCCTGAGCATAGTGTTTCTTTCAGTGTGTGCTTGCACTCTGAAGGTGCCAGGTCCCGTTCTTTGTCTCCTGCTTTGCGGTATCAGTTCCCGTGTCTGAACTGAGTCCTGTCTATGTCTCCTGCCTTGCGGTATCAGTTCCCGTGTCTGAACTGAGTCCTGTCTATATCTCCTGCCTTACGGTATCAGTTCCCGTGTCTGAACTGAGTCCTGTCTGTGTTCTCTTGTCTGCCTATCCTGGAGGCTGTATTTCCAGGCCTGTCTGAACACGCTCCTAGCCTGTTCCTCCCGCCTTCTAGGGGCCGATTACCTAGACCCGTTCCTGTATCTTGTCTGTCCTGTCTGAACACGCTCCTAGCCTGTTTCTCCCGCCTTCTAGGGGCTGATTACCTAGACCTGTTCCTGTATCTTGTCTGTCCTGTCTGAACACGCTCCTTGCCTGTTTGTCCCGCCTCTCTGGGGGCCGTATTCCCAGACCCGCTCCTGTCTCCCGCTGCAGTGTCGGTCTCCTCCGTACACTCAGTTCCAGTCTGAACTCTTTCCTATCCTTTACCTGTTTTGCCTCTATGTCCGTTCCCTTCCTTTTTCTGCAGAGTCTGAACTCGTACCTAACTCCTGCTTGTTGTCTCTGTACTCCCGTTTGTGAGTTTGTGGTCCACTCGCTACTTCACTGCAAGTATCCTGTGGGTATCTGGCTCTGCCTTTCTCTTCCTGTCTGTTCCGTGTGAACAGAGCCCTGTCCCCCCTGCTCTGACTCCTTTGCTCACCGCTCCGGCGGTTCTAGCCTGCTCTGACTCCTTTGCTCGCTGCTCCGGCAGCCTTGCTCCGCTCGGACCCTTTTGCTCGCTGCTCCGGCAGTCTCGCTCCGCTCTTATCCTTTTGCTCACTGCTCCGGCAGTCTTGCTCCACTCTTGCTCACCGCTCCAGGCGGCCTCGTCCTGCTTTACTCTTGCTCACTGCTCCGGCAGTCTCGCTCAGCTCTGACCCTTTGTTCACCGCTCCTGGCGGCCTTGTCCTGCTCTACTCTTGCTCACCGCTCCAGGCGGCCTTGTCCTGCCCTGTTCTCGCTCACCTCTCTGGGCGGCCTCACTCTGCTGTGTTTGTCCGCCACATCTGTGGTTCTGTTCCTGAGTCCCAGTGTGTACTGGGTCCTATCCCGCCAGTGTCCCTACCTGCTAGTGCCTCCCTGTCTGCACTCTAGCTGTGCTTGCCTGTACCCCTCTGCCTGTGTTGTTCCTGAGTCCCAGTGTGTACTGGGTCCTATCCCGCCTGTGTTCCTACCTGCTAGTGCCTCCCTGTCTGCACTCTAGCTGTGCTTTCCTGTACCCCCCTGCCTGAATACCCGCCTGCCTGCATACCAGTCATGCCTGCCTATACCCACCAGTCTGTGTGCCAGCCTACCAGTCTGTTCCTGTATTCCCCTGTGTGGGTCAACAGCCGTGTCCGGGGTCTGTCCTGGAGTAGCACCTGGTCCCTCTGCTCGGTTCCTCCTTGGTGCACTGGCGTCATATGCCGTCGTGCCACCTTGGTCGGATCGGGCAGATACTTAGTTACGCCCCTCCAGGCACTCTCCGGTTCATGGCACAGTGGAATCACTACATAAACACGCACACGCCAGTCAGTCCGGGCGTGTGCATAACAGCATGCTCAGGCCATGGTTCCCGTTGAGCCCCACGGCCTTCGCTCTCTGAGAAGTTTTCCAGCGAATACATGCATTAAAAATAAATAAATAATTTTTTTTTTTCTCAGCTGAGTTCCAGGCGAATTACGCACCCGTCCAGATGGATCTATCTGCTCTCGTTCCTGCGGATCCGCCACGTTACTATGGGGATCCAAGACAAAGTCGTGCATTTGTGGAGCAATGCATGCTACACTTCAAGTTCTACCCTCTATGTTTTCCCACCGATCGGGTTAAGGTGGCATTCATTATGTCTTACCTGGCGGGTGATGCCTTGGAATGGATCAACCCCCTATATGAAACACAGGATCCGATCCTCCTGGACCTAATGGCCTTCCTGGTGGCCTTTCTAATGGTCTTCGATGATCCTAACCCGGAGGCTCCTGCTGAAGCTTCACCTCCCAATATCCTGGAGCAGCCCCGATGGGTAATGTGTGTGGGTAGCGCAATAGTCCTCCAGCCGAATGAGACTACTGTCCACCCAGAATCCTCACAGGGTGACTACGCTTCCCAGAAGACTTCTCCCAACCTCAAGGGGCAGTCCAGACGTGCTAGACGTAGAGGCAAGCCGTCACGCCAGGGTCTGTCCTCCCTGAGACCTCCTGACCCCAACCTTGAAGTCCCTACTGAAGCTTCATCTCCCTGTATCCCGCAGAAGCCCCAATGGGTAATGTGCGTGGGTAGTGCACCGGTTCTCCTGCCCGAAGAGACTTCTGCCCATCCAGACTCCACACAGGAGAACTTCCTGCACCCGGCATCAGATGCTTCACCCACTTTAACCGGTGTGCATGTCCAAGGATGCTCCAAAGCTGTGGTTACCTCTGAGTCTGTGCACCTCTACTACCTGGCGGAGGACCCCCTGTTGCCTCCTGAATCCTCCGGGATACCACTCGATGACAAATGGAGAGAGACTTCTCTACACTCGGTACTCGATACTTTGTCCGCTTCGTCCTGTGAGCCTGACAATGGGTACCCCAAAGTGGTAGTTACTCCCGAGTCTCTACACCCCTCCGACCAGGCGGAGGACCTCCAGTCGTCTCCAGAACCCTACGGGGTGCTACCTGGTAGCGAAAGGACAGAGACTCTCCTATACTCTGTACCTGATACCTCGCTCGCTTCGTCCAGTGAGTCTAACCTAGTGTACTCCGAAGCAGAGGTCACTCCCGAGTCTCTACACCCCTCCGACCAGGCAGAGGACCTCCAGTTGTCTCCAGAACCCTTCGGGGTGCCACCTGGTGGTGAATGGACAGAGACTTTCCTATATCCTGGATCTGATACCTCGCCTGCTTCGTTCAGTGAGTTCGACCTTGTGTACTCTGAAGCAGAGGTTACCCATGAGTCTCTACACTATTCTGACCAGGCGGAGTACCCCCAGTTGTCTCCAGAACTCTTTGGGGTGCCACCTGGTGGTGAATGGACAGAGACTTTCCTATATTCGGTACCCGATACCTCGCCTGCTTCCTCCAGTGAGTCCGACCTAGTGTACTCTGAAGCAGATGTTTTCTCTGAGCCTCTGCACTCTTCTGACCCGGCGGAGGACCTCCAGTTGTTTCCTGAATTCTCCGGGGTACCACCAGATAACAAAGAGACAGTGACTTTTCCTCATTATGTACCTGATAACCCGTCTATTTCTTCCTGTGAGCTTGACAAGATGTACCTCGAAGCAGAGATTACCCCCAAGTCTCTGTCCCCCTCCAACCCGGTGAAGGACTTCCAGTTGTCTCCTGAAAATATGTGGAGAGAGACTTCCTTGTGTGCTGTTCCTGGTACTCCACCCGTTTCGTCTGTTGCCAAGGATGGCTGGATAGGAGGTAGCATCCTAGCTAACCAGATGAGATCAATTTTTCCTGTGGACTGTGAAAGTGATCTCCTTGAAGTGAACGACTGGTCCTCGAATTCCCTGCGGAAGATTCTGGCAGGCCTGAAGAAGAGGGGGCGTAAGGGGGGGGGTACTGTAACATACCTGGCGGCGTCCTTGCATGGTGGTCCATCTCCCACTGTGCAAGAGCGCGCACTTGATCTCCAGTCCAGAATGTCTCTCTGGCTTCCCTCCTTGCTGTCTGTTTGTCTGTTTCTGCTGCTTAAGGGCGGCGCCCGATCACTTCCTGCTTTTTGTACCTGCTGTGGGTCACACCCCTTGTGCGTCCTCAGCCTATTGCTGTCTGTCACCTGGTATATAGCTCAGCTGCTCCCATCTATCCCTGCCTGAGCATAGTGTTTCTTTCAGTGTGTGCTTGCACTCTGAAGGTGCCAGGTCCCGTTCTTTGTCTCCTGCTTTGCGGTATCAGTTCCCGTGTCTGAACTGAGTCCTGTCTATGTCTCCTGCCTTGCGGTATCAGTTCCCGTGTCTGAACTGAGTCCTGTCTATATCTCCTGCCTTACGGTATCAGTTCCCGTGTCTGAACTGAGTCCTGTCTGTGTTCTCTTGTCTGCCTATCCTGGAGGCTGTATTTCCAGGCCTGTCTGAACACGCTCCTAGCCTGTTCCTCCCGCCTTCTAGGGGCCGATTACCTAGACCCGTTCCTGTATCTTGTATGTCCTGTCTGAACACGCTCCTAGCCTGTTCCTCCCGCCTTCTAGGGTCCGATTACCTAGACCTGTTCCTGTATCTTGTCTGTCCTGTCTGAACACGCTCCTTGCCTGTTTGTCCCGCCTCTCTGGGGGCCGTATTCCCAGACCCGCTCCTGTCTCCCGCTGCAGTGTCGGTCTCCTCCGTACACTCAGTTCCAGTCTGAACTCTTTCCTATCCTTTACCTGTTTTGCCTCTATGTCCGTTCCCTTCCTTTTTCTGCAGAGTCTGAACTCGTACCTAACTCCTGCTTGTTGTCTCTGTATTCCCGTTTGTGAGTTTGTGGTCCACTCGCTACTTCACTGCAAGTATCCTGTGGGTATCTGGCTCTGCCTTTCTCTTCCTGTCTGTTCCGTGTGAACAGAGCCCTGTCCCCCCTGCTCTGACTCCTTTGCTCACCGCTCCGGCGGTTCTAGCCTGCTCTGACTCCTTTGCTCGCTGCTCCGGCAGCCTTGCTCCGCTCGGACCCTTTTGCTCGCTGCTCCGGCAGTCTCGCTCCGCTCTTATCCTTTTGCTCACTGCTCCGGCAGTCTTGCTCCACTCTTGCTCACCGCTCCAGACGGCCTCGTCCTGCTGTACTCTTGCTCACTGCTCCAGCAGTCTCGCTCAGCTCTGACCCTTTGTTCACCGCTCCTGGCAGCCTTGTCCTGCTCTACTCTTGCTCACCGCTCCAGGCGGCCTTGTCCTGCCCTGTTCTCGCTCACCTCTCTGGGCGGCCTCACTCTGCTGTGTTTGTCCGCCACATCTGTGGTTCTGTTCCTGAGTCCCAGTGTGTACTGGGTCCTATCCCGCCAGTGTCCCTACCTGCTAGTGCCTCCCTGTCTGCACTCTAGCTGTGCTTTCCTGTACCCCCCTGCCTGAATACCCGCCTGCCTGCATACCAGTCGTGCCTGCCTATACCCACCAGTCTGTGTGCCAGCCTACCAGTCTGTTCCTGTATTCCCCTGTGTGGGTCAACAGCCGTGTCCGGGGTCTGTCCTGGAGTAGCACCTGGTCCCTCTGCTCGGTTCCTCCTTGGTGCACTGGCGTCGTATGCCGTCGTGCCACCTTGGTCGGATCGGGCAGATACTTAGTTACGCCCCTCCAGGCACTCTCCGGTTCATGGCACAGTGGAATCACTACATAAACACGCACACGCCAGTCAGTCCGGGCGTGTGCATAACAGCTGCCATGTGCCTGATCATGCTGGTGGTGGTCAGGCTGGTAGTTTTGTCACCCCTGCTGATGCTGGCATGGCAGGTGGAACATATGGCCTTTTTGGGGTTATCAGCAGAGTCTTTAAAAAAATTCCAGACTCTGGAAGACCTACCGCTTGTACTGGCAACGTCCCTCGTGTTGGTGTTACGGGGAACGGTTGCCCGCCTTCTATCTGCGGCCACCACACTGCTTCTTCCTGCCTGTTGGGGTACTCGCCTCCCTCCCCCTGTGTGCTGCTGGCCTCACTCTGCATGTCCTCCTTTCACGTTGGGTCAGTTACTAGATCATCCACCACCTCCTCCTCTTCCACTTGCGTACCACGATCCTCCTCCTCACTTCCTGGCAATTGTGTCTCGTCATCGTCCACCTCTTGTGACAGATTGCCAACGTCGACTTCCTGTGGCCGTGGCTGGGATCTCCTCTTCCACCACTTCAAGCGTATCAGGCGAGGGGCCCAAATATGGAATTGGACCAGTGAACAGCTCTTCAGAGTGTCCAAGTGTGGGATCACTTGCTGTCTGACGACACTCGGCATGGTGGGAGGAAGGAGCATCAGGGTGAGGAGGAGTATGCGGTCGAGACTCACGGCTACTAAGAGTTGACCGTGTGGAAGACAGACTGGAGGTGGTGGTGCCCAGGTAACTGGAAGTATTATCTGCTATCCAATTAATAACCTGTTCACACTGATCAGTTCTCAATACTGGTGTTGTTCTGTGCTTCCCTAGTAATTCGGTCAAGAAGTGGGAGCGAGAAGATGTGGCTGTTGGTTGTGGTACATTTTCACTTTGGCCACGGCCCCGTCCTCTGCACAAACCATCACCAGAACGTCCACTTCCACGTCCCTTGCCACGCGCCTTGCCCATTGTAAATGAAGTAAAATAGCTTACACTTGCACTATCAATGGAAAAAGGGTAATAAAGAGTACATTAGAACCGTGGAAGAGGAAAATCACAGTTATTGTTTACTGGGGTATACCACACTTTTTTAAATAGAGATATTTGCGGCTGAACAGTGAGCGACACACTCAAACTGCTTTTTTTTTAGATACCAAAGGCCCAAAACTGGATAGTACAGCGATTTGACCCGTGGAACTGCGAAACCACACTGGGATGTCGGGCCTACACAAGACTATTTTCAACAGATTTATTTTTGTGTCACAACAGTCAGGAGACACTACTGTTTTTCTTTACGGAAAAAACTACCAAAAGCTGAATAATAGAGATTTTTTACCGTGGGATGGCAAAACCACAGTTATTGTTTACTGGGGTATACCACACTTTTTTAAATAGAGATATTTGCGGCTGAACAGTGAGCGACACAGTCAAACTGCTTTTTTTTTAGATACCAAAGGCCCAAAACTGGATAGTACAGCGATTTGACCCGTGGAACTACGAAACCACACTGGGATGTGGGGCCTGCACAAGACTATTTTCAACTGATATATTTTTGTGTCACAACAGTCAGGAGACACTACTGTTTTTCTTTACGGAAAAAACTACCAAAAGCTGAATAATAGAGATTTTTTACCGTGGGATGGCAAAACCACAGCTATTGTTTACTGGGGTATACCACACTTTTTTAAATAGAGATATTTGCGGCTGAACAGTGAGCGACACACTCAAACTGCTTTTTTTTTTTAGATACCAAAGGCCCAAAACTGGATAGTACAGCGATTTGACCCGTGGAACTGCGAAACCACACTGGGATGTCGGGCCTACACAAGACTATTTTCAACAGATATATTTTTGTGTCACAACAGTCAGGAGACACTACTTTTTTTCTTTACGGAAAAAAACTGCCAAAAACTGAATAATAGAGATTTTTTACCGTGGGATGGCAAAACCACAGTTATTGTTTACTGGGGTATACCACACTTTTTTAAATAGAGATATTTGCGGCTGAACAGTGAGCGACACACTCAAACTGCTTTTTTTTAGATACCAAAGGCCCAAAACTGGATAGTACAGCGATTTGACCCGTGGAACTGCGAAACCACACTGGGATGTCGGGCCTACACAAGACTATTTTCAACAGATATATTTTTGTCTCACAACAGTCAGGAGACACTGCTGATTTTCTTTACGGAAAAAACGACCAAAAGCTGAATAATAGAGATTTTTTACCGTGGGATGGCAAAACCACAGTTATTGTTTACTGGGGTATACCACACTTTTTTAAATATATAGATTTGCGGCTGAACAGTGAGCGACACACTCAAACTGTTATTTTTTTTAGATACAAATGGCCCAAAATGGATAATACAGAGGTTTGAACCGTGGAAGTGCAAAACAACACTTCTGTTTCTCTAGCCTACACCAGATTATTTTCAACAGTTATATTTGTGTCTGAAAAATCAGAGACACGCTTTTTTTTTTGGGGGGGGGGGGGACACCAAAAGGTTAATAAGACGGGTATTTGCACAGTGTGAAGGAGGAAAAAAAAAGGAGGATTTAGATGAAAAAAAAGGATTTTTCCTGGCCCCCGACACCTGGTGCTAAGTCCAGCAATTTCAGCAACAGGAGCACACAGGACTGTAATGCAGCATTTGCTGGTATAACCACTGTGTCTTCTATACAGCCTGCCTGCCTGGTATCTGGGATGGATATTAGTCCTGAAAAGGACTGTTTGTTTGTTCTGGCAGCCTTTACAGACCCTACACTAACTATTTCGCAGTTTATATCTCTCCCTAAATCAGCAGCGCTGTCCCTACACTGTCTAATCAAGAGCGACTGTGTCCAAGATGGCGGCGCCCGGTTTTAAATACTCGAGGTGACGCTGTGCGGCCAGCCAATCACTGTAATGCCCACAACCAACATGGCTGTAGCATTACAGTGACTGGCTGGCAATCCCTGCATGTTCATTGGCTCTGTAAAGAGCGCCAAACATGCAGGGCGGAGACCCGAGCTCCCGCCCAAGTAACCCGGAAATGCTCGGTGCTCGCCGCACATCCCGAGCAGCGTGATGCTCGGGTGAGTACCGAGCAGTGTCGAGCATGTTCCCTCAACACTACTACTCAATCCTCCTCCTCTAAAGCCAGCTTCTCCTCCATTACGGAAGATCAACTCTCTTCTTTACTCTCCAAATCACATCTCACCACCTGCGAACTTGACCCAATCCCGTCCCACCTCATCCCTAACCTTACCACTATCCTCATCCCAACCCTAACCCACCTTTTCAACCTGTCACTAACAACTGGTGTCTTCCCCTCATGCTTCAAACATGCCTCGATCACACCCATCCTCAAAAAGCCATCCCTTGACCCATCCTCTCTTTCTAGCTATCGCCCCATATCACTTCTCCCCTATGCCTCAAAACTACAGGCACAACATGTCGATTCTGAACTGTCCTCCCACCTCCCCTCCTGCTCACTCTTTGACCGCCTCCAATCTGGCTTTCGACCGCACCACTCCACTGAAACTGCCCTGACTAAAGTCACCAACGACCTACTTCCTGCCAAATCCAAGTGACACTACTCTGTCCTCCTCCTCCTGGACCTCTCATCTGCCTTTGACACAGTCAACCATTCCCTCTTACTACAGACTCTCTCATCTCTTGGCATCACGGACTTGGACCTATCTAGGATCTCTTCATACCTAACTGACAGGACATTCAGTGTCTTCCACTCACACACCATCTCCTCATCTCGCCCCCTATCTGTCAGTGTCCCCCAGGGTTCAGTCCTAGGACCCCTGCTCTTCTCCATCCACACCTTCGGCCTGGGACAGCACATAGAGTCCCATGGATTTCATTATCACCTCAATGCTGAATACACACAGAACTATCTCTCTGGACCCGATATCTCCTCCCTACTAACCAAAATCCCACAATGTCTGTCCGCTATTTCATCCTTCTTCTCTGACAGATTTCTAAAACTTAACATGAACAAAACTGAATTCATCATCTTTCCACTGTCTCACTCAACCCCCCCAACTGACATATGCATCAAAGTCAATGGCTGCCCACTCTCCCCAGTCCCACAAGCCCACTGCCTCGGGGTATTCCTGGACTGTAACCTCTCCTTTAAACCACATGCCAAGCCCTTTCCACTTCCTGCCAACTCCAACTCAAAAATATCTCCAGGATATGCACATTCCTCAACCACGAATCTACAAAAACACTATTGCACGCCCTCATCATCTCCCTCCTCTCACACCCCTCCAATCTATCCTAAACTCTGCTGCCCGAATAACCCACCTGTCCCCCCGCTATTCCCCGGCCTCTCCTCTATGTCAATCCCTTCACTGGCTCTCCATTGCCCAGAGACTCCAGTTCAAAACCCTACACACGGCATTCAAAGCCATCCACAACCTGTCTCTCCCATATATCTGTGACCTAGTCTCCCAGTACTTACCTACACGCAACCTTTGATCCTCACAAGATCTCCTTCTCTACTCCCCGCTTATCTCCTCTTCCCACAATCGTATACAAGATTTCTCCCGTGCATCCCCCCTACTCTGGAACTTTCTACCCCAACACATCAGACTCTCGTCTACCATGGAAACCTTCAAAAGGAACCTGAAGATCCACCTCTTCCGACAAGCCTATAACCTGCAGTAACCCTCACTCCACCATTCGCTGCACTACCAGCTCTACCCTCACCTACTGTATCTTTCCCCATCCCCTGTAGATTGTGCGCCCTCGCGGGCAGGGTCCTCGCTTCTCCTGTACCAGTCGCCGACTTGTATTGTTCAAATTTATTGTAATTGTTTGTGCTATGTATATGCCTTTCACATGTAAAGCGCCATGGAATGAATGGCACTATAATAATAAATAATAATAATAATAATAATCCAAATTAGCTGTCCTCCTATCACAGAAAAAAGTATCTCTAAGATCCGCAATGTCAGTCCTTAGCTCCATGACAGCATGCATACAATCGGTGGCTTGGGCCCAAGCATTGTCTACTCAGACAATATGACCACGGTTGCCACCTCTGCCATCAGGGAAGCACAAGGTACGAAAACCTAAAAGGCATCTTGGTGAGAATATTCTCCTGGGCAGAAGAACTTCTTCTCTCCCTCTCAGCTCTATATATAAAATGCTCATCCAACATCCAAGCCGATTTCTTGAGCAGGAGAGATATTCATTCAGGAGAATGGGAACTAAACTCAGACATCTTTCAGATGCTAGTCAGACAGTGGGCTTATCCAGAAGTAGATCTCTTTGCAAGACACCAAAATACCAAAGTGGATCAAAATTTCTCCCCGAATCGAGACGATACCTGCTTAGACATAGATGCGTTCGCCCATCCTTGGAGGTTCGAACTAGCATATGCCTTTCCCCCCATTCCGGTTCTACCCAGAATGCAACAAAAAATAAGAACTGAGAAGGTCAAAATAATTCTGATTGCTCCACTATGGCCAAAGAGGATCTGATTCAGCACACTAAACAGCCTAAGCATAGAGGGTCCCCTGATACTATCAACAATTAGAAACCTTCTCTACCAAGGTCCAATACTCCATCCGGATCCTGGGAGTCTACATCTAGTGACCTGGCTTCTGAGTTCACAATCTTAAAAGCAAATGGCCTCTTGGACCAAGTCATTCAGACAAAAAAGTAGGAAACAAGTGACAAATTCCATATATTGCAAAATATGGAAAACTTTCCTGACATGGTGCAAGCCAAATTCACCAAATCTCCATCATCCTGATGTGGCTCAGATTTTAGACTTTCTGCAAAAGGGCTGGAAAAAAGGCCTCATACCTAGCACCCTCAAATTGCAGATTGCAGCCTTAAGTTGATACTTTGACCAGAGCCTGGCCGAACATCATTGGATAAAAAGGTTCATGACGGCAGTTACCCGTCTTCGTCCCACCTGGGACCTTAATATCATTTCTTAATGGCCTAACATTACCACCATTTGAACTGTTGTATTCAATAGATCTGGACAAATTGTCCCGGAAAACAGCCTTCCTAATAGCAATCACTATGGCTAGGAGAGTGGGAGAAATCCAAGCTTTTTCAATAAATGAACCATATTTAAAAGTTCTAGATGACAGAATTATTCTGCAACTGGACCCATCTTTTCTACCAAAGGTAGTATCAGAATTCCACAGATCGCAGGAAATAATCCTACCTTCCTTCTGCCAAAATCCAACAAATAAAAGAGAGGAAGAGTTTTATTCCCTGGATGTAAGACAAGTTGTCCTTCACTACCTCCAGGAAACAGAATCATGGGGAAAGGATCAGAATTTGTTTATTCAACTGTATGGTCAAAATGAAGGCAAGAAAATCTCGAAGTGTACCATTGCCAAATGGATCAAAAAAGCAATTATAAAAATATGTCAGATCCAAAATCTCTCACCTCCAGAAAAACTTATGGCATAGTCTACTAGGGCCATATCGGTCTCCTGGGCAGAGAAAGCCAGCTCTTCCATCAAGCAGATCTGCAAAGCAGCCACCTGGTTCTCTGTCCATACTTTCACCAAACATTATAAGCTGAATTTGATGGCCATTAAAGACTTGGCATTTGGGAGAAAAGTTCTCCAGGCTATTGTCCCTCTCTTACATTAGTCTTTGGTACTCCTCCTGTGGTGCTGTCATGGGGGGTTATTAGAGAAAATAGAATTAGACTTACCGGTAATTTGGTTTCTAATAACCCACCACGACATCACGGGTAATGCCCTCCCTGGCTTGACTAGCCGAAAATTACTTTAATTTGCATAATAATAAATATAATTTGAAGCATTCATACTTGTGTGGTCCTTTACAAAAACACTGGAGGGGGGATGAAGGAGGGGCTATTTGATCTCTTTGTGCTTCCTGTCCCTATTAGGGTGGGTTGACATCCTCCTGTGGTGTTGTCCTGGTGGGTTATTAGTAACCGAATTACCGGTAAGTAATTCTATTTTTGTCTTCACTAGTGTTGAGCCACCCCCGTAGTGTTCGAGTTCGGTTCGGTTCGTCGAACACCCGTGTGTTCGCCGAACTGTTCGTCGAACTGTTCGTCGAACACCTTCGAACACCGTTAAAACCAATGGCAGGCAAACAAAAACACATAGAAACACATAGAAAACACCTTCAAAGGTGTCCAAAAGCTGACAAACTGCTCAGAAGACACAACTAACACATGGAAAAGTAACAAGTACATATAGTCATGCGAAAAGAAAAGAGGTGGAGGAGTAAAAGGAGGGGGAGACACAGATATAGGCATGTCATGCCCTTCTAAAATCCAAAAAGTGAGAAGCCGACACGTTCAGTCCGCTCCTGCCCGTGCCACCTCCGTGTCGCCGGGTTTGTGCCAGAGCCGCGGTGAACCCTGACGGCCAGCCCCCCTCTCCCAATACTGGTGCCTGTCTGCTAGTGGGTCGAGCGAGCCCCCCTGTGGTGGAGGCAGCTCTAAGCTTTTTAATTTAAATTGTCTCTCTAATTTGAAAAAATACACTTTAAATCCATTTACAAGGATCTATTGGAGGGCAAGTCTCATGCTAGCAGCCGCGTAATTCCAGCTCCAGTAGCGTCCACTAAAGCTGCTGCAGTTAAAAAGCTTTTATAAGGATCGAGCTCGGCTGTCCACCGCAAGGCATCCTACTGCCAGTCCGAGCCCCTATGCCTTGGGGTGCCTCCTGATGCTCTTCACTGAGTATCCCGTGGTCCCGAAGCATTTCCTTTGAAAAAATGAAGTGTCCAAACTACAGGTGGTGTAGCTTGCTTAACAGCCGGGATAATCCTCTGACTAGCAGACACTGCTACTAGGCACAAAGTATTTCCTGGGCTAGATGCAGTTAAAAATTTGTAATTAGATACTCTCGTTGGATGCTGAGAAAGCATTCCATAGAGTCTCCTGGCACGCCATATATGATTCTCTTAAAAAGCTTGGGGTAGGGGTCTAGGGGACCCTTTTATAGCCAAAATCACGGCCCTGTATCGCAATACGTCACCTAGGCTGAAGGTAAATGGAACTGTAGCACCCTGAGGGCTCGGTTGCTACAGAGGTATTGCACCTCACCCAGAGGTGTGATATCTCACTCTCAGGTAAGGATGTAGTGTGGATCAGGACCCGACACCTGCATGCATTACACCACATTGCCGTGGGGCAGGGCGACCAATATGCCCCTGAGATGGGCACGACAGTCCCTGTCCCTGGCTGTAGTGGGGGGAGGGAACACTGAGGAAGGGGAACCCTGTAGTGCAGAAGCAGGGAGGAAGCAGCTCCTGGGTGCATTGAGAAGGGAGTATAAAAGGTGGGCACCATCTTAGTTCAGTGCAGAGAAGTCTGAGCAGAAGTGGCAGGGAGCAGGGGCTCTGCATGAGCTCTGCTCCAGAGGCGGGCCTAGTAACAGAGGTCCAGGCCTGGAAGAGGGAGAAGGAAGGAAGAGGAGCGGAGAAGGCTCCAGGAACGAGGAACGAAGGGATCTCAGGGGTGCGGACGGGCGAGTCGCCACCGCACGCCCGAATCCACCTGCGTGGAGGGGTCAGGCCAAAGGGGGAGACCGGTCCCCGAAACTAGTGGAGGCAGGAAACGACCCTCAGCTAGAAACAGGAGGCTGTGACATTTTATGTGGCGCAGCCCCTCGCTACACCCGCTAGGAAGGCACCACATAGGGTCAGGGAAACTGGCGCCAAGTTTACCAAGAGGAGGCCCGAGGCAGCCGAACAGAAGGGTTGGTAAGAAAGGCCAGACAAAGGACACACAAAGGGGGTCCTGTGAAGCACTCCAAACTTATCTGGGAGTTGTCTGAGCCCCTCACAGGTGAGCACAGTACGACGTGGGCAGCCGTTACCTGCAGACGTGGTCTGGATAATAAGAACTGTGAGTAAAGGCCCTGGACTGCATCACTGACTCCGTGTCATTACTGCTGCTGCCCTGCACCATCACCCCCATGCTCCGCATACACTGCCCTGAGGCTATACTCCTCCCGTGGGGAGTTATGCTATGCTCTGCTGCACCCACAACACCAGCCTCAGCGGTCTGCCCTGGAGCGGCAGTTCACTCTGACCGCAATCCACGGGTGGCGTAGTCGGACATTTAAACATCAAAACCACATAAATAGTTCTGCCACTGGTTTGACCGCCCTGAGCCACGGAACCGGGTCGCCGCCACGGAGACTACAACCACCAGCATCCACCAAAAAGGGTCCGGCTCCGGGTGTCCCAAGGCCCAGGGGGCGCGTCAGAACATTTTCATCACCTTTCACAATCACCAATGGGACAAGGCAGGGATGTTCTCTGTCCCCTCTCTTATACATCCTAGTGACGGAGCACCTGCTCTCATCAATTCGCCATAACCCCAATATTAGGTGGATTGAGGTGGGAGGCACCGAGTACAAGTGCTCTCTATTTGCTGATGATGTCCTAGTATATATCACTCAATCACATATATCCATCCATGCTGTTATGGCTGAAATAGATCACTTTGTTACATGGTCAAATTTTAAAATCAATGCAGCGAAGTCTGAGGCCCTCGATGTCTCCCTCCCCAAATCCATATAGGATTCCATCCAGTCCAACTTTCCCTTTGCCTGGCCCTCACAGGGTATCAAATACTTAGGAATTCCTATTCATAGAGACCTCTCCCATCTATGTTATCTTAATTTTGGGCCCTTTATTGAACAACTCCATACAGACCACGGTTGGCAAGTTAGAACTGTAAGATTCACTACGTGAACCACTGGTGTTTTGTGGAAAAGCACATGTACACTGTGTTCCAAATTATTATGCAAAAAGTGTTTAGGAGTAATAAGGGAAGAATTTGTTTGTTTGTCAGTTAAACTCATTGATGGTGATGTGTGTCAGGGCTCTTTATATCACTGTAAGCAATTGCAGACACCTGTGCTAATTAGTTTGGCAGGTGTGTCCAATGAAAGGCAAGACTACTGAAGAAGGCTGTCTCACATTATTAAGCAGCCTACATTTTCTGCCAAAATGGGAAAGAAAAAGGATGTGTCGGCTGCTGAGAAGCAACAAATTGTGGAGTGTTTAGGTCAAGGCATGACTACAATCAACATTGTGCGATGATCAGGATGAAGTGTCTTGGCAATCAAGAAGTATGTAGCTGATTCACAGTACACACGTGTGCGTGCTGATAAGGGCAAATTGAGGACTCTTTCCTACAGGCAATTACGTCAGGTTGAAAGAGCAGCGGCAAAAAAGCCTTGTCATAGCAGCAGACAAGTTTTTGAAGCTGCTTGTGCCTCCAACGTCCCCCGAACAACAAGATGCAGGTTCCTTCAGAGGTTTGCAGCTGTGCATACGCCATCCTGTCGACCTCCTCTATCCACTTCACACAAGCAGAAACGGCTCCAGTGGGCCAAAGATTACATGAAGACTGATTTCAAAACTGTTTTGTTCACGGATGAGTGCCGTGCAGCGCTCGATGGTCCAGATGGATGGAGTGGAGGATGGCTGGTTGATGGACACCCCACGCAAACACGGCTACAGCGCCAACAAGGAGGAGGTGGAGTAATGTTTTGGGCTGGAATCATGGGGAGAGAGATTGTCGGCCCCTTTAGGATCCCTGAAGGCGCTAAAGATGAACTCCATAATGTATGTGGATTTTCTCAAACAGCACTTCCTGCCATGGTTCAAGAAGAAGAACCGTGTATTTCACAGCAAGATCATTTTTCTGCATGATAATGCACCATCTCATGCTGCACATAAAACATCTGCATCTCTGGCTGATATGGGCATAAAAGGGGACAAACTTATGGTGTGACCCCCATGCTCCCCTGACCTCTACCCCATTCAGAACCTTTGGAGCATCATTAAAAGGAGTGTCTATGATGGCGGGAGGCAGTTCACATCTAAGCAACAGCTCTGGGAGGGTATTCTGTCCTCATGCAAAACAATTGAAGCAGAAACCATCCAAAACCTGACAAATTCAATGGACGAGAGAGTTCAAAAGCTCCTTTCGAACAAGGGGTCCTATGTGAAAATGTAACATCACCTAGAATAAAGTTTTGAGTTGAAAACTGTTTGATTTCAGTTTCTAACAACCTGCTAATGCTTATAATTTCAAAAATGACCATTTTTTTGGTCTTTATTAAAATGAAAAGGTTGATCGAAAAGTTTGGGGGATCTAAGAGTGTGGCAACCCAGTAGTCATGATTACTTCGAATTCTGACAATATGAGGGTCATGCTGCAGGTAGTTCAGCAAGAAGGCACTTATGTGTCTTGCGCATCTCAGAGCCCCAAAATTATTTTCCGGACTAGATGCAGCTAAAAATTATTATTAATTTTAAATCTGGTGAAGCTTTAGTATAGATGGCCTAATAGGATCAGTGCTGCACACTGCTACAAAGCCCAAATTATTTTCCAGTCAAGATACAGATAAACATGATTAGTAATTTTAAATCTGGTGGAGCTTATTATAGATGGCCTAATAGAATCAGTGCTGCACACTGCTACAAAGCCCAAATTATTTTCCAGCCAAGATACAGATAAACATGATTAGTAATTTGAAAGCTTAAAACGGTTGGTAGGGTGATTTTAACCAATCATCAAGCTTTTACTCTCCCCAGGATGACACAGGGGTAGAAAAGTCATTTCGGATCCATGATTTGTTCATCTTTATGAACGTGAGTCTGTCTACATTATCAGTGGAGAGCCGCGTGCGCTTATCTGTCAGCACACCACCAGCAGCGCTGAACACACGTTCAGACAGAACGCTGGCTGCGGGGCATGACAAGATCTCCAAGGCGTAAGTGGCTAGCTCCGGCCATTTATCCAGATTGGAAGCCCAAAAAGAGCAAGGGTCCAGTGACACATTCATGGCTTCAATGTTTACTTGGAGATACTCCTGTACCATCGTCTCTAGGCGTTGACTATGTGTCAGACTTCTTGTCTCCTGTGGCCTTGCAAAGGATGGGCTAAAAAAGTGGTGAAATGATTCCGCAAAATTGATGTTACCAGCAGATAATGTGGTTCTGTTACGGTTTGAGTGCTGAACACTTGACGGTCCCACGGTTGGCAAGTTGGAACTGTGAGATTCACTACGTGCACCACTGGTATTTTGTGGAAAAGCACATGTAAGATTCTGCAACAGTCCCTGCTGATACTCCTGCATGCGTGCATCCCTTTCTATGGCAGGAATAATTTCTGCAAATTTACTTTTGTACCGGGGATCTAACAGTGTGGCAACCAAGTAGTCAGGATTATTTCTAATTCTCACAATTCGAGGGTCATGTTGCAGGTAGTGCAGCAAGAAGGCACTCATGTGTGTTGCGCATCCAGGAGCACCAAGTACCTGTTGTGTTGGTGGCGAGGTAACAATCATGCTTCCTTCCTCTGTCCTCTCCACCCAACCTCGCACAACAGAAATGTGATCAAGGTCTCCCTCATCTGATGAGTCTTCCATCAGTTCGTCCTCCACTTCTTCCTGGGCTCCTGCACCTTCCTCACTAGTTTGGCTGCTACCATGCGCCCTGGTAAAACCATCTCCCCCACCCTCACATGCCTGCCGCCTTGGTGCTGCCGACCGTCTGGACCTTGCAGATGTTAGCCCTTCCGCATACAACTCCTCCTCCTCTACTTCCTCCACCTCCTCTTGTGCCACCACCTGACTCCGAATTCTGTTTAACATGTGCTCCAGCATGTAAATCACCGGAATAGTCATGCTGATAATGGCATCGTCAGCACTAAACATCTTCATCGCCATTTCAAAACTGTGCAGAAGGGTGCATAGGTCCCTCATCTGAGACCACTCCTCCAGCGTGATTTGCCCCACCTCTGGATCTCGTTGGCCCAGGCTATACGTCAGAACGTATTGCACCAGGGCTTGTCGGTGCTGCCACAGTCGCTGCAACATGTGCAGAGTTGAATTCCACCGGGTAGGCACATCGCATTTTAGCCGGATGAAGTGGCAGGCCCAACGACTTCTGTAGAGATGTAAGTCGCTGAGCTGCGGGATGCGAACGGCGAAAGTGAGCACACAGCGACCGTGCCCTCTGCAGAAGGCCATCTAGTCTGGTATAGTGGGCTAAAAATTGCTGGACAACCAGGTTCAACACGTGAGCCATACAAGGCACGTGTGTGACATTGCCCCGGCGAAGGGCCGCACCGAGGTTTGCAGCATTGTCGCACACGGCCTTCCCTGGTTTCAGGTCCAGTGGAGACAACCATTCATGAAATTGGTTCTCCAGAGCTGACCACAACTCCTCAGCTGTGTGACTCACATTTCCCAGACATTTCAATGTAAAAACCGCCTGATGACGTTGAGCCCTACTGACAGCATAGTAAGGAGGTGTGCAGGATCCCTTCTGCGCAGTTAGAAAGCTTGTGGCATGACCAGACAGGCTTTGGGTGCAGGTGGAAGACCGAGAGGAGGTTGAGGAGGCAGAAGCAGTGGAGGAACTTTGAGATAAAGAGGATTGACGCACAACTCGTGGGGACGGCAAGACTTGGACAGCAGCCCCTTGTCCTGCTGTCACCATAGTTACCCAGTGCCCAGTCAGCGACATGTAACGCCCCTGTCCATGCCTACTCGTCCAAGTGTCTGTGGTGAAATGCACCCTGTCACACACAGAGTTTCTCAAAGAAGCGGTGATGTTGTGTGCGACATGCTGGTGGAGCGCAGGCACACCTTTCTTTGAGAAGTAGTGCCGACTGGGCATCTGGTACTGGGGCACTGCGAAGGACATAAGGTCTCGAAAATCCTCTGTGTCCACCAGGCGGAAAGGCAGCATTTCTGTAGCCAAGAACTTGCAGATGGTGAAATTCAACCTCTTAGCTTTCTCATGGCTAGGAGGAAATGGTCTTTTACTTGTCCACATCTGAGGGACCAAGGGCTGGCTATTGTGCTTAGACGGGGTTGATAAGGGTGTCCCCGGCAAACTGCCGGTCTGTGAGGAAGATGCAGGCGGACATGTTAGGTTGCCTTGATCCAAAGGTGGTGCTATCGATGTCGGACAGCGCTCAACACCAGCTGGTGTTACCATCTCCAAAGAAAATGATGACCTGCCAATCACGCTGGCTGTTGCAGGTAAAGAGGTGGCAGGTCTGCGCCCCAAAACAGGTGTGACTGCTGTCCCCCCAGTCACAGAGGATGAAGAGGCCGCGGATGCACAAGATATGGCAGACGGTGGTTGGCCCGGCCGGCTAGGCCGCATTGTAGCACACTGAGCTTCCCACTGCAACTTATGCTTCATGTCCATGTGCCGGTTCATGCATGAAGTACTCAAACTATGTATTTTTTGGCCTCTACTTAGCTTTTGCTGACAAATGTTACAGATAACACGAGTTGGGTCATCTTTATCGATCTGAAAAAATGCCCAGGCTATGCAAGGCTTAGCACTCATGCGACCTGAAGAGCCACCACGACTTGTGGTGAGAGGCAGAGTTGTGTTTGAGGATGCAGTTGTTGACGTGCTTCCAGTACTACGTCTCTGTCCAGGAAGGCGCAACCTGACCTCGTCGTCACTAGCATCTTCCTCCACCTCCTCTGCGGACCTCATCTCTTGGCTGACTGTGGGTTGACAGTAAGTGGGATCTCCAACCTCATCATCATCACCCTGTGCGTTATCACACCCGTCGTCCTCAGAGCCAACCTGTTCCTGCCCTGACAAAAAACTAAAGTTGTCGCTCCAATCAGGTATTTGAGTCTTATCATCGTCTTCCTCATTGTCTCCACCAACAGGAGTTACAGTTTGGGAATGAGGGTCTACATTATGGTCAGAACCTTCTGCGTCTGGTCCTGGATCCGACTCATAAAGATTCTGGGCATCAGTGCAGATCATTTCCTCGTCTGGATTCACAGAAGCGCTGGAGTCGACCTCTGATTCCCAGGCTATAGTATGAGTAAACAGCTCTGCAGACTCAACCATCTGTTCTACCTCATACTCAGACGGGCAGCTGGAGATTTGGGAGCTGTGAGGAAGCAAGTGCGATTGGGGTGACACCTTTGAGGACTGGAGTATTTGTGATGTTGAAGTTGATGTGGAGGAGAGCCCACTTAAAGGAGCACTTGATATCCGTTGAAGCACCTGCTGTTTTTGTGCCTCATCTGGAATTTGTAGCGATTGGCGTGGCCGTAAGAAAGGGATCTTATCACATTGTCCACTAAAAGAAGTAGACATTTTAGTTTGGCTGGAAGATGGTCTTTCTTCTGCAGATGTTACTGTTGCTTTAACACCTACCCCACGGACACAACCTTTTTTCCCCTTCCCAACACGCCTATTCCCCTTTCCACCAGCAGCAGGCCTTTTTCCACTCATTTTGGTGGTTAACTAATTAACAACTCTGGAGTTGTTTGCACAAAAAAACAATGGATGGGAACCGAGCAGAGCTGAGTGGCCAAACTGTGGTATTAGGCCAAAACTATTGGCTGGGTTAGATGCAGAAAAAAATTATATTCAATTTGCAACCTGATGGAGGTCAGTATAGATGGACTAATAGAGAAAGTCCCACACACTGCTAGAAGGCCAAATATTTTTTCAGAGGTAGATGCAGAAAAAAATATATTCAGTTTGCAACCTGATGGAGGTCTGTATAGATGGACTAATACAACAAGTCCCACACACAGCTAGAAGCCCAATATTTTTTCAGAGCTAGATGCAGAAAAAAATTATATTCAATTTGCAACCTGATGGAGGTCAGTATAGATGGACTAATAGAATGATGCTATGCCCAAAAGATTTTACTTCACTAGGTGCAGTAAAAAAATTGGTATTCTATACACAGGTGGTATATCTTGCAACACAGATAGGCTACTCCACTGACTAACACACTCTGCAATAGGCCAAAAAGGATTAGCTTTGCTAGATTCAGCCAAATGCTGTGAAAAAAACTTGCACAGCAGTGGCACAGACCTGCCTGGCAAAAACTGATAGGAACTGATGTAACCTAGTCCTGAAAAGGACTCCAATTACAATTAGTCTTTACTCCCACAATCTATTTAAGAGCACAGACCTGCCTGATAAAAGTCGTAGGAAATGCTGTAACCTAGTCCTTAAAAGGACTGCAATCACAACTATTCCCTACTCCCAAGCTATCTGTAGATTTGTGCGAAAATTGGCTTGAAATTAACAAGGTATAGCGCACACAGCAACAGCGGTGCCGTCTAACACGTAGCTGCAGCAGTGAGAAAATGGTGGCGACGGGGAAAATGGCTTGGTCTTATAGGGCAAGGACATGTGACATACACTGCCAATGACACATGCCCTTGCTTGTGTGAAAAAAAGCACTTCGCTCCGTGTGTGCGCTGCTGATAGGCTGACAGATTGCACCTCCCCACTGTAAATGCGGGAAAGAGGAAAAAAAATGGAGATCTTCATTGTTCCTGCAGAGATCCATCCCCTGCCCCTCCCCCCACCCCGCTGTACACTCAAACTGCGTATTAACATTAATTTTCATCATTACTGAGAAAAAATCCAGTTATGATTTTGGTGCACGAACAGTTATCGAACATAACCTCGAACAGCCGAATTTTTCTCAAATTGTTCGTGTTCGCCGAACGGCTCGAACACCGCCCAAAACAGCTCGAATTTGAGATTGGCGAACAGTTCGAGTAGAACAACGCTCATCTCTAGTCTTCACTTGAATTAACAATAGTGATGAGCAAGCATGTTCGCTACTGCTCAGTGCTTGATAGAGCATCTCACTGCTCGAGATGCCCGGCTTTCGCCGAGTATTTCCGGGGTTGCTCGGCGGGAGCTCGGGTCTCCACCCTGCATGTTTGGCGCTCTTTAGAGCGCCAATGAACATGCAGGGATTGCCTGCCACTCACTGTAATACCGTAGCCAGGTTGGTTGTGGAATTACAGTGATTGGCTGGCCGCACAGCGTCATCAGGTCTATATCAGACCTGGCAACGCCATGCTCGTCACTCCGGAATCAGACAGTGTAGGGAGAGCTGCTGCTGAGCTAGGGAGAGATTTGCTTGTTTCTAGTTAGTGTAGGTGTACCAACTATATTAGAGACACATATCCATCTCAACAAACAGTCCTTCTAAGGACTAATCCATCTGCAAAGATATCAGGCAGGCAGTGTATATAGGCAGGCAGGCAGGGTATATAGCAGATTGCAGTGCATATAGCACAAGAGGATCCATTCCAGTTCTGTCTGCTGTTAGATATTTCTAGAAATAGGCCCAGGTCTCAGGGGCCAGGAATATTTTTTTGGGGGATCTTAATCCTCATTATTGGCTTAAAAAGCAATCCAGAGGACACCGTTTTTCTGCGCCATTTGCTTGTTGGCACTGCAGAATACAGCCAAGTCCTTTCCATATTACAGCACTAAAAATCCAGCTATTTAAAACTGTGGTTTGTCCATCACACGGATCTCATATAATTGCGCTGAAAATACTGCCATTTCTGACTTCCATTAAATTTTTTTTCAGTATGTCAGTGAAGCAATTGACACCAGTTTGCTGTTCAAAATAGTTACCTACAGGCCAGGTATTCAAAACTGTGTTTTCTCCGTCACATGGATCACATATACGATTTCAGAAAATACTGCCATGTCTTACCTCAATTAAAAATTAGTTTCAGTGTGTCAGCAAAGTTTTTGACACCGGTTTGCTATTCAAAAAAGTTATCTACAGGCCAGGTATTTAAAACTGAGTTTTCTCTGTCACACGGATCACATATGCGTTTTCAGAAAATACTGCCTTTCCTGACCTCCATTAAAAATTTGTTTGTGTGTCAGTGAAGCAACTGACACCAGATTTCTGTTCAAAATAGTTACCTACAGGCCAGGTATTTAAAACTGTGCTTTCTCCGTCACATGGATCACATATACGTTTTCAGAAAATACTACCATTTCTGACCTCCATTAAAAATTTGTTTCAGTGTGTCAGTGAAGCAACTGACACCATTTTGCTGTTCAAAATAGTTACCTACAGGCCAGGTATTTAAAACTGTGTTTTCTACGTCACACGGATCACATATACGTTTTCAGAAAATGCTGCCATTTCTGGCCTCCATTACATTTTTTTTCAGTGTGTCTGCAAAGTTTTTGACACCGGTTTGCTGTTCAAAATAGTTACCTACAGGCCAGGTATTTAAAACTGTGTTTTCTCCAACACACGGATCACATATACATTTTCAGAAAATACTGCCGTTTCAGCCCTCCCTTAAAAATTTGTTTCAGTGTGTCAGTGAAGCAATTGGCACCATTTAAAACTGTGTTTTCTTCGTCACACTGATCACATATACGTTTTCAGAAAATACTGCCATTTCTGACTTCCATTATTAAATTTTTCATTGTGTCAGCAAAGTTTTTGACACCAGTTTGCTGTTTAAAATAGTTACCTACAGGCCAGGTATTTAAAACTGTGTTTTCTCCGTCACACGGATCACATATACGTTTTCAGAAAATACTGCCATTTCTGACCTCCATTACAAATTTGTTTCAGTCTGTCAGTGAAACAATTGACACCAGATTGCTGTTCAAAATAGTTACCTACAGGCCAGGTATTTAAAACTGTGTTTTCTCCACCACATGGATCACATATACGTTTCCAGAAAATACTGCCATTTCTGACCTCCATTAAAAATTTACTTCAGTGTGTCAGTGAAGCAATTGACACCAGTTTGCTGTTCAAAATAGTTACCTACAGGCTAGGTATTCAAAAGTGTGTTTTCTCCGTCACATGGATCACATATATGTTTTCAGAAAATACTGCCATTTCTGACCTCCATTAAAAATTATTTTCAGTGTGTCAGTGAAGCAATTGACACCAGATTGCTGTTCAAAATAGTTACCTACAGGCCAGGTATTTAAAACTGTGTTTTCTCCGTCACATGGATCAGGTATATGTTTTCAGAAAATACTGCCATTTCTGACCTCCATTAAAAAAAATTTCAGTGTGTCAGTGAAGCAATTGACACTAGATGGCTGTTCAAAATTGTTACCTACAGGCCAGGTATTTAAATCTGTGTTTTCTCCATCACACGGATCACATATACGTTTTCAGAAAATATTGCCATTTCTGGCCTCCATTACATTTTTTTTTCAGTGTGTCAGTGAAGCAATTGACACCGGTTTGCTGTTCAAAATAGTTACCTACAGGCCAGGTATTTAAAACTGTGTTTTCTCCGTCACACGTATTACATATACATTTTCAGAAAATACTGCCATTTCTGACCTCCACTAAAAATTTGTTTCAGTGTGTCAGCAAAGTTTTTGAGACCGGTTTGCTGTTCAAAATAGTTACCTAGAAGCCAGTGTTTTCTCCATCACATGGATCACATATACGTTTTCAGAAAATACTGCCATTTCTGACATCCATTAAAAATTTGTTTCAGTCTGTCAGTGAAACAATTGACACCAGCTTGCTGTTCAAAATAGTTACCTACAGGCCAGGTATTTAAAACTATGTTTTCTCCATCACATGGATCACATATACGTTTTCAGAAAATACTGCCATTTCTGACCTCCATTAAATTTTTTTTTTAGTGTGTCAGTGAAGCAATTGACTCCAGTTTGCTATTCAAAATAGTTACCTACAGGCAAGGTATTCAATACTGTGTTTTCTCCGTCACATGGATCACATATACGATTTCAGAAAATACTGCCATGTCTTACCTCAATTAAAAATTTGTTTCAGTGTGTCAGCAAAGTTTTTGACACCGGTTTGCCGTTCAAAAAAGTTATCTACAGGCCAGGTATTTAAAACTGAGTTTTCTCCGTCACACGGATCACATATATATTTTCAGAAAATACTGCCTTTCCTGACCTCCATTAGAAATTTGTTTCAGTGTGTCAGTGAAGCAATTGACACCAGTTTGCTGTTCAAAATAGTTACCTACAGGCCAGGTATTTAAAACTGTGCTTTCTCCGTCAAACGGATCACATATACGTTTTCAGAAAATGCTGCCATTTCTGGCCTACATTACAAATTTGTTTCAGTGTGTCAGCATAGTTTTTGACACTGGTTTGCTGTTCAAAATAGTTACCTAAAGGCCAGGTATTTAAAACTGTGTTTTCTCCATCACACGAATCACATATACGTTTTCAGAAAATACTGCCATTTCTGACATCCATTAAAAATTTGTTTCAGTCTGTCAGTGAAACAATTGACACCAGAATGCTTTTCAAAATAGTTACCTACAGGCCAGGTATTTAAAACTGTGTTTTCTCCACCACATGGATCACATATACGTTTTCAGAAAATACTGCCATTTCTGACCTCCATTAAAAATTAGTTTCAGTGTCTCAGTGAAGCAATTGACACCAGATTGCTGTTCAAAATAGTTACCTACAGGCCACGTATTTAAAACTGTGTTTTCTCCGTCACATGGATCACGTATATGTTTTCAGAAAATACTGCCATTTCTGACCTCCATTAAAAAAAATTTCAGTGTGTCAGTGAAGCAATTGACACCAGATGGCTGTTCAAAATTGTTACCTACAGGCCAGGTATTTAAATCTGTGTTTTCTCCATCACACGGATCACATATACGTTTTCAGAAAATACTGCCATTTCTGGCCTCCATTACATTTTTTTTTCAGTGTGTCATTGAAGCAATTGACACCGGTTTGCTGTTCAAAATAGTTACCTACAGGCCAGGTATTTAAAACTGTGTTTTCTCCGTCACACGTATTACATATACATTTTCAGAAAATACTGCCATTTCTGACCTCCATTAAAAATTTGTTTCAGTGTGTCAGCAAAGTTTTTGAGACCGGTTTGCTGTTCAAAATAGTTACCTAGAAGCCAGTGTTTTCTCCATCACACGGATCACATATACGTTTTCAGAAAATACTGCCATTTCTGACATCCATTAAAAATTTGTTTCAGTCGGTCAGTGAAACAATTGACACCAGATTGTTGTTCAAAATAGTTACCTACTGGCCAGGTATTTAAAACTGTGTTTTCTCCATCACATGGATCACATATACATTTTCAGAAAATACTGCCAATTCTGACCTCCATTAAAAAATTTTTTCAGTGTGTCAGTGAAGCAATTGACTCCAGTTTGCTATTCAAAATAGTTACCTACAGGCCAGGTATTCAAAACTGTGTTTTCTCCGTCACATGGATCACATATACGATTTCAGAAAATACTGCCATGTCTTACCTCAAATAAAAATTTGTTTCAGTGTGTCAGCAAAGTTTTTGACACCGGTTTGCTGTTCAAAAAAGTTATCTACAGGCCAAGTATTTAAAACTGAGTTTTCTCCGTCACACGGATCACATATACGTTTTCAGAAAATACTGCCTTTCCTGACCTCCATTAAAAATTTGTTTCAGTGTGTCAGTGAAGCAACTGACACCAGATTGCTGTTCAAAATAGTTACCTACAGGCAAGGTATTTAAAACTGTGTTTTCTCCGTCACACGGATCACATATACGTTTTCAGAAAATACTGCCATATCTGGCCTCCATTAAATTTTTTTTCAATGTGTCTGCAAAGTTTTTGACACCGGTTTGCTGTTCAAAATAGTTACCTACAGGCCAGGTATTTAAAACTGTGTTTTCTCCAACACACGGATCACATATACGTTTTCAAAAAATATTGCCTTTTCTGACCTCCATTAAAAAAATTTTCAGTGTGTCAGTGAAGCAATTGACACCAGTTTGCTGTTCAAAATAGTTACCTACAGGTTAGGTATTCAAAAGTGTGTTTTCTCTGTTACATGGATCACATATACGTATTCAGAAAATATTGCCATTTCTGACCTCCATTAAAAATTTGTTTCAGTGTGTCAGTGAAGCAATTGACACCAGTTTGCTGTTCAAAATATATACCTACAGGCCAGGTATTTAAAACTGTGTTTTCTCCGCCACACGGATTACATATACGTTTTCAGAAAATACTGCCATTTCTGACCTCCATTAAAAATTTGTTTCAGTGTGTCAGCAAAGTTTTTGACACCTGTTTGCTGTTCAAAATAGTTACCTAGAGGTCAGGTATTTAAAACTGTGTTTTCTCCATCACACGGATCACATATACGTTTTCAGAAAATACTGCCATTTCTGACATCCATTAAAAATTTGTTTCAGTCTGTCAGTGAAACAATTGACACCAGATTGCTGTTCAAAATAGTTACCTACAGGCCAGGTATTTAAAACTGTGTTTTCTCCATCACATGGATCACATATACGTTTTCAGAAAATACTGCCATTTCTGACCTCCATTAAAATTTTTTTTCAGTGTGTCAGTGAAGCAATTGACTCCAGTTTGCTATTCAAAATAGTTACCTACAGGCCAGGTATTCAAAACTGTGTTTTCTCCGTCACATGGATCACATATACGATTTCAGAAAATACTGCCATGTCTTACCTCAAATAAAAATTTGTTTCAGTGTGTCAGCAAAGTTTTTGACACCGGTTTGCTGTTCAAAAAAGTTATCTACAGGCCAAGTATTTAAAACTGAGTTTTCTCCGTCACACGGATCACATATACGTTTTCAGAAAATACTGCCTTTCCTGACCTCCATTAAAAATTTGTTTCAGTGTGTCAGTGAAGCAACTGACACCAGATTGCTGTTCAAAATAGTCACCTACAGGCCAGGTATTTAAAACTGTGTTTTCTCCGTCACACGGATCACATATACGTTTTCAGAAAATACTGCCATATCTGGCCTCCATTAAATTTTTTTTCAATGTGTCTGCAAAGTTTTTGACACCGGTTTGCTGTTCAAAATAGTTACCTACAGGCCAGGTATTTAAAACTGTGTTTTCTCCAACACACGGATCACATATACGTTTTCAAAAAATATTGCCTTTTCTGACCTCCATTAAAAAAATTTTCAGTGTGTCAGTGAAGCAATTGACACCAGTTTGCTGTTCAAAATAGTTACCTACAGGTTAGGTATTCAAAAGTGTGTTTTCTCTGTTACATGGATCACATATACGTATTCAGAAAATATTGCCATTTCTGACCTCCATTAAAAATTTGTTTCAGTGTGTCAGTGAAGCAATTGACACCAGTTTGCTATTCAAAATATATACCTACAGGCCAGGTATTTAAAACTGTGTTTTCTCCGCCACACGGATTACATATACGTTTTCAGAAAATACTGCCATTTCTGACCTCCATTAAAAATTTGTTTCAGTGTGTCAGCAAAGTTTTTGACACCTGTTTGCTGTTCAAAATAGTTACCTAGAGGTCAGGTATTTAAAACTGTGTTTTCTCCATCACACGGATCACATATACGTTTTCAGAAAATACTGCCATTTCTGACATCCATTAAAAATTTGTTTCAGTCTGTCAGTGAAACAATTGACACCAGATTGCTGTTCAAAATAGTTACCTACAGGCCAGGTATTTAAAACTGTGTTTTCTCTGTCACATGGATCACATATACATTTTCAGAAAATACTGCCATTTCTGACCTCCATTAAAAAAATTTTCAGTGTGTCAGTGAAGCAATTGACACCAGATGGCTGTTCAAAATTGTTACCTACAGGCCAGGTATTTAAAACTGTGTTTTCTCTATCACACGGATCACATATACGTTTTCAGAAAATGCTGCCATTTCTGACCTCCATTAAAAATTTATTTCAATGTGTCAGTGGAGCAATTGACACCAGATTGCTGTTCAAAATAGTTACCTACAGTTCAGGTATTTAAAACAGTGTTTTCTCCGTCTCATGGATCACATATACGTTTTCAGAAAATACTGCCATTTCTGACCTCCATTAAAAATTAATTTCAGTGTGTCAGTGAAGTAATTGACACCAGATTGCTGTTCAAAATAGTTACCTACAGGCCAGGTATTTAAAACTGTGTTTTCTCCGTCACATGGATCACATATATGTTTTCAGAAAATACTGCCATTTCTGACCTCCATTAAAAAAAATTTCAGTGTGTCAGTGAAGCAATTGACACCAGATGGCTGTTCAAAATTGTTACCTACAGGCCAGGTATTTAAATCTGTGTTTTCTAAATCACACGGATCACATATACGTTTTCAGAAAATACTGCCATTTCTGGCCTCCATTACATTTTTTTTTCAGTGTGTCAGTGAAGCAATTGACACCGGTTTGCTGTTCAAAATAGTTACTTACTGGTCAGGTATTTAAAATTGTGTTTTATCCACCACATGGATCACATATACATTTTCAGAAAATACTGCCATTTCTGACCTCCATTAAAAAAATTTTCAGTGTGTCAGTGAAGCAATTGACACCAGATGGCTGTTCAAAATTGTTACCTTCAGGCCAGGTATTTAAAACTGTGTTTTCTCCATCACACGGATCACATATACGTTTTCAGAAAATACTGTCATTTCTGACATCCATTAAAAATTTGTTTCAGTCTGTCAGTGAAACGATTGACACCAGATTACTGTTCAAAATAGTTACCTACAGGCCACGTATTTAAAACTGTGTTTTCTCCACCACATGGATCACATATACGTTTTCAGAAAATGCTGCCATTTCTGACCTCCATTAAAAATTTATTTCAGTGTGTCAGTGAAGCAATTGACACCAGATTGCTGTTCAAAATAGTTACCTACAGTTCAGGTATTTAAAACTGCGTTTTCTCCGCCACACGGATTACATATACGTTTTCAGAAAATACTGCCATTTCTGACCTCCATTAAAAATTTGTTTCAATGTGTCAGCAAAGTTTTTGACACCGGTTTGCTGTTCAAAATAGTTACCTAGAGGTCAGGTATTTAAAACTGTGTTTTCTCCATCACACGGATCACATATACGTTTTCAGAAAATACTGCCATTTCTGGCCTCCATTACATTTTTTTTTCAGTGTGTCAGTGAAGCAATTGACACCGGTTTGCTGTTCAAAATAGTTACCTACAGGCCAGGTATTTAAAACTGTGTTTTCTCCGTCACACGTATTACATATACATTTTCAGAAAATACTGCCATTTCTGACCTCCATTAAAAATTTGTTTCAGTGTGTGAGCAAAGTTTTTGAGACCGGTTTGCTGTTCAAAATAGTTACCTAGAAGCCAGTGTTTTCTCCATCACACGGATCACATATACGTTTTCAGAAAATACTGCCATTTCTGACATCCATTAAAAATTTGTTTCAGTCGGTCAGTGAAACAATTGACACCAGATTGTTGTTCAAAATAGTTACCTACAGGCCAGGTATTTAAAACTGTGTTTTCTCCATCACATGGATCACATATACATTTTCAGAAAATACTGCCAATTCTGACTTCCATTAAAAAAATGTTTCAGTGTGTCAGTGAAGCAATTGACTCCAGTTTGCTATTCAAAATAGTTACCTACAGGCCAGGTATTCAAAACTGTGTTTTCTCCGTCACATGGATCACATATACGATTTCAGAAAATACTGCCATGTCTTACCTCAAATAAAAATTTGTTTCAGTGTGTCAGCAAAGTTTTTGACACCGGTTTGCTGTTCAAAAAAGTTATCTACAGGCCAAGTATTTAAAACTGAGTTTTCTCCGTCACACGGATCACATATACGTTTTCAGAAAATACTGCCTTTCCTGACCTCCATTAAAAATTTGTTTCAGTGTGTCAGTGAAGCAACTGACACCAGATTGCTGTTCAAAATAGTTACCTACAGGCAAGGTATTTAAAACTGTTTTCTCCGTCACACGGATCACATATACGTTTTCAGAAAATACTGCCATATCTGGCCTCCATTAAATTTTTTTTCAATGTGTCTGCAAAGTTTTTGACACCGGTTTGCTGTTCAAAATAGTTACCTACAGGCCAGGTATTTAAAACTGTGTTTTCTCCAACACACGGATCACATATACGTTTTCAAAAAATATTGCTTTTTCTGACCTCCATTAAAAAAATTTTCAGTGTGTCAGTGAAGCAATTGACACCAGTTTGCTGTTCAAAATAGTTACCTACAGGTTAGGTATTCAAAAGTGTGTTTTCTCTGTTACATGGATCACATATACGTATTCAGAAAATATTGCCATTTCTGACCTCCATTAAAAATTTGTTTCAGTGTGTCAGTGAAGCAATTGACACCAGTTTGCTGTTCAAAATATATACCTACAGGCCAGGTATTTAAAACTGTGTTTTCTCCGCCACACGGATTACATATACGTTTTCAGAAAATACTGCCATTTCTGACCTCCATTAAAAATTTGTTTCAGTGTGTCAGCAAAGTTTTTGACACCTGTTTGCTGTTCAAAATAGTTACCTACAGGCCAGGTATTTAAAACTGTGTTTTCTCCATCACATGGATCACATATACGTTTTCAGAAAATACTGCCATTTCTGACCTCCATTAAAATTTTTTTTCAGTGTGTCAGTGAAGCAATTGACTCCAGTTTGCTATTCAAAATAGTTACCTACAGGCCAGGTATTCAAAACTGTGTTTTCTCCGTCACATGGATCACATATACGATTTCAGAAAATACTGCCATGTCTTACCTCAAATAAAAATTTGTTTCAGTGTGTCAGCAAAGTTTTTGACACCGGTTTGCTGTTCAAAAAAGTTATCTACAGGCCAAGTATTTAAAACTGAGTTTTCTCCGTCACACGGATCACATATACGTTTTCAGAAAATACTGCCTTTCCTGACCTCCATTAAAAATTTGTTTCAGTGTGTCAGTGAAGCAACTGACACCAGATTGCTGTTCAAAATAGTCACCTACAGGCCAGGTATTTAAAACTGTGTTTTCTCCGTCACACGGATCACATATACGTTTTCAGAAAATACTGCCATATCTGGCCTCCATTAAATTTTTTTTCAATGTGTCTGCAAAGTTTTTGACACCGGTTTGCTGTTCAAAATAGTTACCTACAGGCCAGGTATTTAAAACTGTGTTTTCTCCAACACACGGATCACATATACGTTTTCAAAAAATATTGCCTTTTCTGACCTCCATTAAAAAAATTTTCAGTGTGTCAGTGAAGCAATTGACACCAGTTTGCTGTTCAAAATAGTTACCTACAGGTTAGGTATTCAAAAGTGTGTTTTCTCTGTTACATGGATCACATATACGTATTCAGAAAATATTGCCATTTCTGACCTCCATTAAAAATTTGTTTCAGTGTGTCAGTGAAGCAATTGACACCAGTTTGCTGTTCAAAATATATACCTACAGGCCAGGTATTTAAAACTGTGTTTTCTCCGCCACACGGATTACATATACGTTTTCAGAAAATACTGCCATTTCTGACCTCCATTAAAAATTTGTTTCAGTGTGTCAGCAAAGTTTTTGACACCTGTTTGCTGTTCAAAATAGTTACCTAGAGGTCAGGTATTTAAAACTGTGTTTTCTCCATCACACGGATCACATATACGTTTTCAGAAAATACTGCCATTTCTGACATCCATTAAAAATTTGTTTCAGTCTGTCAGTGAAACAATTGACACCAGATTGCTGTTCAAAATAGTTACCTACAGGCCAGGTATTTAAAACTGTGTTTTCTCTGTCACATGGATCACATATACATTTTCAGAAAATACTGCCATTTCTGACCTCCATTAAAAAAATTTTCAGTGTGTCAGTGAAGCAATTGACACCAGATGGCTGTTCAAAATTGTTACCTACAGGCCAGGTATTTAAAACTGTGTTTTCTCCATCACACGGATCACATATACGTTTTCAGAAAATGCTGCCATTTCTGACCTCCATTAAAAATTTATTTCAATGTGTCAGTGGAGCAATTGACACCAGATTGCTGTTCAAAATAGTTACCTACAGTTCAGGTATTTAAAACAGTGTTTTCTCCGTCTCATGGATCACATATACGTTTTCAGAAAATACTGCCATTTCTGACCTCCATTAAAAATTAATTTCAGTGTGTCAGTGAAGCAATTGACACCAGATTGCTGTTCAAAATAGTTACCTACAGGCCAGGTATTTAAAACTGTGTTTTCTCCGTCACATGGATCACATATATGTTTTCAGAAAATACTGCCATTTCTGACCTCCATTAAAAAAAATTTCAGTGTGTCAGTGAAGCAATTGACACCAGATGGCTGTTCAAAATTGTTACCTACAGGCCAGGTATTTAAATCTGTGTTTTCTAAATCACACGGATCACATATACGTTTTCAGAAAATACTGCCATTTCTGGCCTCCATTACATTTTTTTTTCAGTGTGTCAGTGAAGCAATTGACACCGGTTTGCTGTTCAAAATAGTTACTTACTGGTCAGGTATTTAAAATTGTGTTTTATCCACCACATGGATCACATATACATTTTCAGAAAATACTGCCATTTCTGACCTCCATTAAAAAAATTTTCAGTGTGTCAGTGAAGCAATTGACACCAGATGGCTGTTCAAAATTGTTACCTTCAGGCCAGGTATTTAAAACTGTGTTTTCTCCATCACACGGATCACATATACGTTTTCAGAAAATACTGTCATTTCTGACATCCATTAAAAATTTGTTTCAGTCTGTCAGTGAAACGATTGACACCAGATTGCTGTTCAAAATAGTTACCTACAGGCCACGTATTTAAAACTGTGTTTTCTCCACCACATGGATCACATATACGTTTTCAGAAAATGCTGCCATTTCTGACCTCCATTAAAAATTTATTTCAGTGTGTCAGTGAAGCAATTGACACCAGATTGCTGTTCAAAATAGTTACCTACAGTTCAGGTATTTAAAACTGCGTTTTCTCCGCCACACGGATTACATATACGTTTTCAGAAAATACTGCCATTTCTGACCTCCATTAAAAATTTGTTTCAATGTGTCAGCAAAGTTTTTGACACCGGTTTGCTGTTCAAAATAGTTACCTAGAGGTCAGGTATTTAAAACTGTGTTTTCTCCATCACACGGATCACATATACGTTTTCAGAAAATACTGCCATTTCTGACATCCATTAAAAATTTGTTTCAGTCTGTCAGTGAAACAATTGACACCAGATTGCTGTTCAAAATAGTTACCTACAGGCCAGGTATTTAAAACTGTGTTTTCTCTGTCACATGGATCACATATACATTTTCAGAAAATACTGCCATTTCTGACCTCCATTAAAAAAACTTTCAGTGTGTCAGTGAAGCAATTGACACCAGATGGCTGTTCAAAATTGTTACCTACAGGCCAGGTATTTAAATCTGTGTTTTCTCCATCACACAGATCACATATACGTTTTCAGAAAATACTGCCATTTCTGGCCTCCATTACATTTTTTTTTCAGTGTGTCAGTGAAGCAATTGACACCGGTTTGCTGTTCAAAATAGTTACTTACTGGTCAGGTATTTAAAATTGTGTTTTATCCAACACATGGATCACATATACGTTTTCAGGAAATACTGCCATTTCTGACCTCCGTTAAAAATTTGTTTCAGTGTGTAGGTGAAGCAATTGACACAAGTTTTCTGTTCAAAATATTTACCTACAGGCCAGGTATTCAAAACTGTGTTTTCTCCGTCACATGGATCACATGTATGTTTTCAGAAAATACTGCCATTTCTGACCTCCATTAAAAATTTGTTTCAGTGCGTCTGCAAAGTTTTTGACACCGGATTGCTGTTCAAAATAGTTACCTACAGGCCAGGTACTTAAAACTGTGATTTCTCCAACACACGGATCACATATACATTTTCAGAAAATACTGCCGTTTCTGACCTCCGTAAAAAATTTGTTTCAGTGTGTCAGTGAAGCAATTGGCACCAGATTGCTGTTCAAAATAGTTACCTACAGGCCAGGCATTTAAAACTGTGTTTTCTCCGTCACACGGATCACATATACGTTTTCAGAAAATACTGCCATTTCTGACATCCATTAAAAATTTGTTTCAGTCTGTCAGTGAAACAATTGACACCAGATTGCTGTTCATAATAGTTACCTGCAGGCCAGGTATTTAAAACTGTGTTTTCTCCATCACACGTATCACATATAACTGCGCTGAAAATACTGCCATTTCTAACCTCCATTAAAAAAAATTTCAGTGTGTCAGTGAAGCAATTGACACCAGCTTGCTGTTCAAAATAGTTACCTACAGGCAAGGTATTGAAATCTGTGGTTTGTCCATCACACGGATCACGTATAAGTTAGCTCCAAATTCAGTCATTTGTAGTGAGCATGGAAGATATTGTCCTCCATTTAAAATGAGCAAGGCATGTGGCAAGGGTCGGGGAACTAGATGTGATGGTGATGATGGTGCATGCAGAGGCCAAGGCTGTGGGCAAGCAGAAATTGTGCCACAACAAACACCCATATCTTCTCGCTTGACCTTCCTGTCTCAATTAATAGGGGACCGCAGAACACCACTTTTGAACAGAGCAGTGTGAAAAGGTTATTGGTTGGATAGCAGATATTGCTTCCAGTCACTTAGCCACCACCACCACCTTGTTTTCCACATGGTCAAGTCTCAGTAGGTGTGAGTCTGGACCGCATATTCCTCACCCTGAACCTCCTTCCTCCCACCATGCCGAGTGCCCAGAGACAATTGATCCCACACTTGGACACTCTGAAGAGCTGTTCACTTTTCCATTTATAGATTCGGGCTTCTCATCCGGTCCACTTGAAGCGGAGCAAGAGGACATCGCATATAGCGATGCTGAAATATTTGAGCAGCCACAGTCACACGAAGGTGACGGAGGGAAAGTGTCACTAGAGGTGGACGATGATAAGAAACAATTGCCAGAAAGTCAGGAGGAGGACCAGAGTGCGGAAGTGGAAGACGAGGTGGTGGATGATATAGTAACTGACCCACCAGGCAGGAGGACATGCAGAGAGAGGACAGCAGCACACAGGGGGAGGGAGGCAGAGCACCCCAGCAGGCAGCAAGAAGCAGTGTGGTGGCCGCAGAAAGAAGGCAGGAAACCGTTCCCCGTAACACCAACACGAAGGAAGTTGCCTGTACAACTGTTAGGTCTTCCCGAGTAGGAAGTTGTTTTTTGGTTGTTTTTTAAAGACTCTGCTGATAACTCCAAAAAGGCCATTTGCACCACCTACCAGGCCAGCATCAGCAGGGGTGGCAAAATGACAAGCCTGACCACCACCAGCATGATCAGGCACATGGCAGCAAAGCAGCCGACTTTGTGGGCCGAACCTCAGGGTAAAGGAACAGTGTCTGCGGGTGGGACCATTGCTTCTTCTGCTGTTGTGCATGCAAGCCAATCACCTGTCCATGGTGCTTGCGAAGATGCCTCCTGCCCTGCACCTGTCGTTGCACACTCTAAAGTAGCAGCATCAGGAAGCACTTCCACATCCTTGTCCCAGTGCAGCGTTCAGTTTTCCATACCCAGGTCCTTAGAACACAAGCGTAAATACGCAGCTAACGCCCCACAGGCCACACTACTAAATTCCCACATTTCACGACTGCTTACTCTCAAAATGTTGCCCTTTAGGCTCGTGGAGATGGAAGCATTCCGCAACCTGATGGCGGCGGCCGTCCCTCGGTACTCGGTCCTCAGCCGCCACTATTTCACTATTTCTCCCAGTGTGCCATCCCTGCATTACACAAGCACGTGTCCCAAAACATTAGCCGTGCCCTCAACAACGCAGTTACTGGGAAAGTCCACCTAACCACGGACACGTGGACAAGTGCTTGTGGGCAGGGATGGTACATCTCGCTGACGGCACACTGGGTTAACATAGTGGAAGCCGGGACCCAATCGGACCTTTTGACAGAACACGTCCTCCCGACGCCAATGATTGCGGGCCCTAGGTCAATCAGGGTTGCCCCCACAGTCTAAAGCTCCTGCAACTCATCCTCCTAAGCCTCCTCCTCCTCATCAGCCTCCATCTCCGAAATGACCACATCAGTCACAAGCTTGAAGCACTGCAGCACTGCCTCAGCTAAGCGGCAACAGGCTGTGCTGAAGCTAATATGCTTAGGTGACAAACCACACAATGCTGAAGAGTTGTGGATAGCTCTGAAAGAGCAGGCAGATCTTTAGCTCCCACTGCTGACCCTACAGCCAGGCATGGTCATGTGTGACAATGGCCAGAACCTGGTGGCGGCTCTGAGGCGAGACGAGCTCACACACCTACCATGCCTGACCCATGTGCTTAACCTCGTGGTTCAGCGGTTTCTCAAATCCTACCCGGAGCTGCCGGATCTGCTTGTTAAAGTATGCCGCCTGTGTGCCCATTTTAGAAAGTCACCTACAGCTTCCGCCGCCCTTACCGTGTTTCAGCAGCGTTTTCAGCTTCCGGCTCACAGACTGGTATGTGATGTCTCCACGCATTGGAGAACTATAACTGTATAGCAGACTCTTTCCTTTCTAATGGGAATTTGTCATTACTGTGGCCCTGCTCTATGAGTCTTTAAATTCTTAGTGTGGTTTTTCCTTAATTTGGTCAGCCGTTGGACTCACTGCATACCCTATAACTGTATAGCAGACCCTCTCCTTTCTAATAGGAACATGTCGTACTTGTTACTGCTCTATGTGTCTTTAAATTGTTAATGGGGTTTTTCCCAAATTTTGGCAGCCCTTGCAGTCACAGCATGGGCATTACCACTATAGGAGACCTGCTCCTTTATAATGGGAACATTTTTTTTACTGAGACTCTCCTCTATGTCTCTTCAAAGGGGTATTGGGTTGCGTCCAAATTTTTGGCAGCCCTTGCATTCACTGCATACGCAATAACAGTACAGGAAACCCACTCATTAATAATGGAAACAACAAAGCATAGCCGGCTGATGGCTCTCTAACAATAGCAAGGGCCAACTGCTTGCCATTTAAGAATAGTAAGGGCCGTCTGATGGCCCTATAAAAATAGGCTTTGTGACTTTCAGAGTCCCTCCATCATAAATGAAACAGGATGTGTCTGATGATGTGTCACACACCACATTGCCAGATAAGGTTGTAAAATGTTAAAATGACATTTCTCGGTGAATGTATTTGTCTTAAAAAATATCGTAAAAAAAACTAAACAGTAGGATCTTTCTTTAGTATAAAAAACAGAGTCGCCAATCTAACCTCAATGTAATTACATTGTTAAGCTCCTGCACCTCCTCCTCCATCTTCGAAATGACCACATCAGTCACAAGCTGAAAGCACTGCAGCACTGTCTTGGCCAAGCGGCAACAGGCTATGCTGAAGAGAACATGCTTAATGCTTAGGTGACAAACCGCCCAGCGCTGCAGAGTTGTTGAAAGCTGTAACACAGCAGCCTGATCTGTGGTTCTCACCGCTGAACATACAGCCAGGCATGGTTGTGTGTGACAATGGGTGGAACCTGGTGATGGAGAAATGACAGCCGGAGTAGATACGGTTTCCCTCTATGCCAGTCTTTTCACCGAGCTAAAGAATATGGCTGTGGTGAAACACAACTCCCACTGAGAAGCTGATTCAGATTGAAAAACATTGGGTCCACCAGAGGATTTGATTCTGAGGGCTCACCTTTCTTCCCCCCTCAAGAGCCCCATAACAGCTGCAAAGTTAGCGCTAACATGAACTCACCTGATGTAGAAGCCAGGGCACACCAGAGGATTCTCTGGTGGGACCCTCCAACCCTGCCGAGAAGCAGTCCTGGCTAAGAAAAGTGTGTGGAAAGTTCCCGGACACTCTATGGCTGCTTTTTTACATGGGGAGAACATACAAAGTCCTTGCAGATGTTGTCCTTGCTGGGATTTGAACCTAGGATCCCAGCGCTGCAAGGCTTCAATGCTAACCACTGATCCAATGTGCTGCCATTCACCCTCTAATATCTAACAGGCTGGAGAAACTTGCACCTACTGCCACTCTATCTTCAGCAACTTTGTGAGAAATTAATGTACTTGGTCAGCCACTCAGTCTACCAAATAAAATTCCTGAGATGGAAATTGGGGATGGCTTCGCTACTGGTTCTGGGGGCAGTGCTAATACCATGGCGTCGTACCATAGTTTACTGGAAATATTCCAGGCTGGTAGGAAGGAGGCAAGCAAATTCCCACAGAAAAGTACCAGCGCTTGTAGAAGGCATACACAATGCCGGGAGAAATAGTGATGGCTGGGGACCAAGTAGGGACACGAGGCATGAGGCATGAGGTTGTGAAAAGCTTCCGCCTCCATGAGCTTAAAAGGCGATATTTCAAGTGCAAGTGTTATGATCTGCTACAAGAACTAAGGAAAGATAGGAAAACTGTCCCCACAATAGGACTAAGCTGATTCCCTATGATGCAACGGGCAACCTGTTCCTTGTGAACAGACCCGCCTTCGTCCTCGGCTAGTCTGAACGCAGACCTATAGATATAAGGGAGGAGTCCCTAAAAGTACTAAGGACTGGGACAAAATTGGACACCTCCTAGCAGAAGTTGTAGTGGAGCAAAAAGACAAACAGACAAAAAGTACTAGAGGTCCAAGGACCAAGCTAACTATAGAGATAGGTACAAAGCACCTGGCTAGATTAAGAGTCAAAGTAACACTGAAGTCCAGCAAAGCCAGAAGGGCGGAGCTGGAATAAATAGGCAGCAGGTCACGTGACCACAAAATAGAAAAAAAAACAACAGGAGGGTTCTAACAGTACCCCCTCTTCTATGAGCATCCTCAGGATCCTCCAGGCCCAGGCCTATCAGGAAACCTCCTGTGAAACGCTCTGATAAGTCTAGGAGCAGAGACATCATCCGACCTTACTCAGGAGTTATCCTCGGGATCGAAACCTTTCCAAGCGACGAGATACTGCAATCTCCCTCTATGCCTTCTGGAATTCAGGATACGAGAAATTTCATATTCACCGTCTTCCACCACCGGAGGAACTGTGACAGTGGCGTCCCTATCCGAAACATCAGCTTTTTTCAACAAAGAAACATGAAACACAGGATTAATCTTCCAGGAGGTGGGAACCTCCAACCTAACAACAGACTGGTTAATACCTGAAGCACCTTAAATGGCCCCACAAACTTCGGACCCAATTTCTTAGAAGGAATTCTCAATCGCAGATTCTTTGAGGACAACCAAACCATGTCACCAACCGTAAACAAAACCTCTTGACGTTTCCTGTTAAAATACTTTTTGGACTTTTTGTTAGCCTCTTGAAGGTGACGACGTACATCAGTCCAAACTCTCTCCAAATCACCGGAAAAATTCTCCTCCTCCGACACAGCCGACACCAATTTGGAGAACGAACCAAACGAACGATGTCTCCCAGTACAACAAAAAAACGGAGAACACCCAGCAGAAGAGGATGTATGGTTGTTAAGAGTAAATTCAGCAAGTGGCAGAAACTCAGACCACCCTCTTGATTGTCTGCCACAAAACAATGCAAAAACTGTTCAACATCCTGGTTCTTTCTTTCTGTCTGTCCATTAGACTCAGGATGATACCCAGATGAAAATGACAAATGGACTCCCAACCTGTCACAAAAGGCACGCCAAAAACGAGCCACAAACTGAGGTCCCCTATCAGAAAGAACATCGGTGGGAACGCCATGGAGTCTGACAATTTCCTTAACAAAAGCCTTAGTGAGTGTCTTAGCGCAGGGTAGTTTAATGGAAGGAACCAAGTGACACATCTTGCTAAAACGGTCCACGACCACCCAGATGACAGTGAAACCCTCGGACACAGGAAGGTCAGTAATAAAATCCATTGCAAGATGCATCCAAGGTGCACTAGGTACCTCCAGAGGGCAAAGCAACCACGCAGCAGGAGCATGTGAAGCCTTTGATCTAGCACACACCGTACATTGACGCACCCATTTAATGACTTCCTTCTGCCACCCAGGCCACCAAAAACTGCGACCTACAAGTCTCTTAGTCTCAGAAATTCCTGGATGACCTGCCAACCGAGACTTATGATACTCCACAAACAACTCTCTCCTAAAGGTTCTAGGCACAAACAACCTCCCATGGGGAGTGTTAGATGGGGCATCCTCCTGGGCTTTCAGAATCCCATCTTCCAAAACGGAGTCCAATGCTGCTATCACAACTCCTTCCTGTAAAATGCTCTCCTCCTCCTCGGTACCAACAATGGGAGAAAAGCTGCAAGATAAAGCATCAGCTTTAACATTCTTAGTACCCGGGATTTAAGTAACAGAAAAATTAAACCGCAAAAAAAAAAGTGCCCACCTAGCCTGACGGGCATTCAAGCGCTTGGCAGCATCTAGATAGATCAGATTCTTATGATCAGTGAAAACCTGAATGGGAAATTTAGCACCTTCCAAGAAATGACGCCAATGTTCAAATGCGAGTTTAATAGCCAGCAATTCCCGATTACCAACATCTTAATTAAGTTCGGTTTCAGAAAATTTTTTCGAAAAAAAGGCACAGGGATGAACCCCATCCTTGTTCTCCTGAGACAAAACTGCACCGACCCCCACCGATGAAGCATCAACCTCGACCAAAAAGGCTTGGTCTCATCAGACTGCATAAGGATGGGGGCAGAACTGAACCTCTCCTTGAGATACACAAAAGCTTCAATGGCCTCAGTAGTCCACTGGACCATATTCGCACCTTTCCTGGTGAGATCGGTCAGCGGCTTAACAATTATAGAAAAATTCTTAATGAATTTTCTGTAATAACTGGCGAAACCCAAAAATCTCTGTATCGATTTTAAACCAATAGGCCTAGGCCATTCCTGCACAGCCTGAACCTTCACCGGGTCCATCTCAAAGGCCCTCACTGGAGACAGTGTAGCCCAAAAAACTAATTCTCTGCACAGCGAACTCGCATTTCTCCAGCTTAGCAAAAAGTGAATTGTCACTTAATAACAGCAATACCTCACATACGCTCTGCCAATGAGACTCCAGATCTGGAGAATCAATCAAAATGTCATCCAAATACATAACCACATTCTTACCAATCAAAGGTCTCAGGATGTCATTAATAAGGTTCTGAAAAAACGCTGGTGCATTGGTAAGACCAAAAGGCATAACCATATTCTCAAAATAACCCACTGGAGTGTTAAAAGCAGTCTTCCATTCATCACCCTCCTTCATTCGCAACAAATTGTATGCCCCCCAGAGATCAATTTCAGAGAACCACTTGGCCCCCACTAACTGGTTAAACAAGTCAGGAATTAACGGCAGTGGGTAGGAATTGCATACGGTAATTTTATTAATTTCGCGAAAGTCCAGACATGGACGTAAACCGCCGTCCTTTTTTTTTACAAAAAAAATTCCAACAGCCACAGGTGACTTAGAACGTCTAATGTGACCAGCAGCCAAGCTCGTCTGTATGTATTCCTCCAAGGCCTTTCTTTCAGGGATAGTCAGATTAAATAAGCGACTCTTGGGAAGAGTAGCTCCAGGAACAAACTCAATGGTGCAATCATAGTCCCTATGAGGAGGTAGAATTTGCGACTCCTCCTCTGAAAAAACCTTCCAAAAATCCTGAATAGGTACAGGTAATTCTCCTTTTTCCACTGCAGCAATGCGACCGTTACAACATTTATCATAACACTTAGGACTCCAAGACTTAATCTCATTAGTAGACCAGTCCAGTAAAGGATTGTGCAGTTTTAACCAAGGCAAGCCTAAAACTACTGGAGAAGGTAAATTATTTAATACCACTAAATCCAAATTCTCTTGGTGAATACCATTAATAGTGAGGGTAAATTCAGCAACCTTGTGAGTAATACATTTCAAAGGAGTGTTATCAACAGCAACCACAGAAATAGGAGATGACAAAGGTTTGGATTCTAATTTAGGTATTTCCAAAAATCCCTTATCAATCACATTCAGTGTAGAACCACAATCCACAAATACCTGAAATTAAATCAACTCCTCCTGCAATGAGGTACTCCCAGAAAGAAATACTCCCTTAGAATTCAAACAAGCAATACGGGTGTAACTGACCTTTTTTTTTTCTTTGTTTAACCGAAGCTCACAGTTCTTAACAAAATGGTCAGATTTACCACAATAAAAACACAATCCCTTGGAAAACCTGCGGTCTATTTCCTGAGAGCGGAGTGACATCGCCCCAATCTCCATCGGTTCTCCGGCGTCCGAGCAGACCCTCTGATGACTAGAAGCTGCCATAGGAGTTTTCTCCTCATTAACCCTGGCACGCAGTCTCCTGTCCACAAGTATAGCTAATTGAATGGCTTCTTGCAAGTTTCCAGGTGCAGGGAAAGCAATCAGCAGATCCTTAACCCTTTCACCTAGACCAGCAAGAAATAAACATTTTAACGCCGAATCATTCCATTCCACTTCAGAAGACCACCTTCTGAAGTGTGTACAATAATTTTCAACATCACCTGACCCCTGCTTCAAATGTCTCAGTTGTGTCTCAGCAGATGAGACTCGATCAGGATCGTCATACAACAACCCCATAGCAGAAGAAAAATCTTCCACTGATCTAAAACACGGATCATTAGGTTGGAGAGAAAAGGCCCATCCCTGTGGTTCCTTGCGCAAAAGTGACATGATAAACCCAATGCGCTGTGATTCATTCCCAGAGGACCTGGGTCTCAAATGAAAATATAATAAACAAGCATTTTTAAAGGAAAAAAAAATTGTGGTTTACTATAAAAAAAATCAGGCAGTCCTACCTTCGGTTCCACAAAATGCACTCCAGGACAGCTACTCATGTGTTGCTGGAGTTTGGCCACCTCAAGAGACAACCCAGCATGTGTTGAGCCAATTCCTGAACAGACACCATGCTGATCTCCGGATTACTTTCCTTAGAGTTTTTTTTTTTGTGTTTTGGGCTGGACTTACTGTTATGATCTGCTACAAGAACAAAGGAAAGATAGGAAAACTGTCCCTACAATAGGACTAAGCTGATTCCCTACGATGCAGCGGGCAAACTGTTCCTTGAGAACAGACCCGCCTTTGTCCTCGGCTAGTCTGAACGCAGACCTATAGATATAAGGGAGGAGTCCCTAAAAGTACTACGGACTGGGACAAAATTGGACACCTCTTAGCAGAAGTTGTAGTGGAGCAAAAAGACAAACAGACAAAAAGTACTAGAGGTCCAAGGACCAAGCTAACTATAGAGATAGGTACAAAGCACCTGGCTAGATTAAGAGTCAAAGTAACACTGAAGTCCAGCAAAGCGAGAATGGCGGAGCTGGAATAAATAGGCAGCAGGTCACATGACCACAAAATAGAAAAAAAAAAACAACAGGAGGGTTCTAACAGCAAGCAGCTGCCCAGAAATCTGGCAGTTTAGTATTGCGGTCTGTTTGGGTGGGTGGCTGGCTGCATACTTGCACTTGCATTCCAAGTAACAGAAAACTAAGCAGATGATGGTCTCTATCATCATCATGGCCTCACCTCGGCACTATGAACTCTCCTGAAGGAGAAGCCAGAGCACACCGGAGGAGTCTCCGGTTTTCTGTTGGGTCTGTCCAACCCTGCCAAGAAGCAGCCCTGGCTAAGAAAAGTGTGGGGGAAGGTTCCCGGACACTCTATGGCTGCTTTTTTAATGTGGATCGGACGTGCTTATGCATTTAATTTCTCAAACCACATTGCCCAACTCTGTAGTCATGAAATTAAATGCGTAAAGTAAGATGTTTCTGTGTCAAAGCAAAACCGACAAGTGCGAGTTGATGTTGGATGGGCTGCCATTGCTTCTGCAACAAGCCGCATTAGAGGACTTCCTGGGAGAAATGACACCCAGAGTAGATACGGTTTCCCTCTATGCCAGTCCTTCCACCAAGCTAAAGAATATGGCTGTGGTGAAATATAACTCTCAGCAAAAAAAGTTGTGGACTGGCCACATTCACCTGTCCACGTGTTTGTGGTTAGGCGGTCCTTCCCAGTAAGTGCACTGGGAAGGGCACTGGTAATGTTGTGGGAACCATGCTTGTGGAAGGCGGAGATGATACCAAGAGAAATAGTGGCGGCTAGGGACCGAGTATGGACACCCGGCCGCCGCCGGCATGAGGTTATGAAAAGCTTCCTCCTCCACAAGCCTAAAAGGCCACATTTCAAGTGAAAACAGCTTTAGAGGACTTCCTGAGAGAAATGACAGCTGGGTAGATATGGTTTCCCAAGTACTTTCACCAAGCTAAAGAATATGGCTGTGGTGAAATACAACTCAGCAAAAAAAGCTGTGGACTGGCTTCGTACCATCCCTGGCCACATTCACCTGTGCACGTGTTTGTGGTTAGGCGGTCCTTCCCAGTAAGTACAATGGGGAGGGCACGGGTAACATTGTGGGACCCGTGCTTGTGGAAGGTGGAGACGATACCGGGGGGAAATAGTGGTGGCTGGGGACCAAGCATGGACACCCGGCCACTGCCGGCGTGAGGTTATAAAAAGTTTTCTCCTCCACGAGCCTAAAAGGCCACATTTCAAGTGAAAGCAGCTTTAGAGGACTTCCTGAGAGAAATGACAGCTGGGTAGATATGGTTTCCCAAGTCCTTTCACCAAGCTAAAGAATATGGCTGTAGTAAAATACAACTCAGCAAAAAAAGCTGTTGACTGGCTTCGTACCATCCCTGGCCACATTCACCTGTCCATGTGTTTGTGGTTAAGCGGTCCTTCCCAGTAAGTGCACTGGGGAGGGCACGGGTAACGTTGTGGGACCCGTGCTTGTGGAAGGCGGAGACGATACCGGGGGAAATAGTGGCGGCTGGGGACCGAGTATGGACACCCGGCCACTGCCTGAATGAGGTTATGAAAAGCTTTCTCCTCCACGAGCCTAAAAGGCCACATTTCAAGTGAAAGCAGCTTTAGAGGACTTCCTGAGAGAAATGACAGCTGGGTTGATATGGTTTCCCAAGTCCTTTCACCAAGCTAAAGAATATGGCTGTGGTGAAATACAACTCAGCAAAAAAAGCTGTGGACTGGCTCCGTACCGTCCCTGGCCATATTCACCTGTCCACGTGTTTGTGGTTAGGTGGTCCTTCCCAGTAAGTGCACTGGGGAGGGCACAGGTAAAGTTGTGGGACCCGTGCTTGTGGAAGGTGTAGACGATACCGGGAGAAATAGTGGCGGCTGGGGACCGAGTATGGACATCCGACCGCCACCGGCATGAGGTTATGAAATGCTTCTGCGTCCTCGAGCCTAAAAGACCACATTTCAAGTGAAAGCAGCTTTAGAGGACTTCCTGGGAGAAATGACAGCTGGGTAGATATGGCTTCCCAAGTCCTATCACCAAGATAAAGCATATGGCTGTGGTGAAATACAACTAAGCAAAAAAAGCTGAGATTGTGACACGAGCCTAAAAAGCCACATTTCAAGTGCAAGCAGCTGTCAAAAATTTGGCAGTATAGTATTGCAGCCTGTGGGTGGGTTAGTGGCTGGCTGCATACTTGGACGTGGACGGTGATTGTTGCAAGTCTGTAATGACAGGTGCATGGCGGGAGGCATCTTCGCATGTTCCTAGGATCACTTATGATGGGCACACTTTTAGGCAGTGACCTGGGTGTCATAGATGCTTCCAGAGGTCTTCCCCATGCTGTTCCCATGTCTTTTCAGCACTGTATGCATGTGTCTGATGATGTGTCACACACCACATGGCCAGATAAGGTTGTAAAATGATAAAATGATATTTCCCAGTGAATGCATTTGTCTTGGTTGAAAGCAATGCAAAAGTGCAAAAACGCATCAAAAACGCTACGTGTGAACATAGCCCAGGGTGTGGAGGAGTATTTTTGTTTTGGATTATTTATTTTGCCTTAGACTTACATTGGGCTCGTTGCTCAGGTCGGGCACCCGAGTATTCCAATTTGCTCGACCCGAGCATCGAGCACTCAATCATTTTAGTGCTCGCTCATCAGTAATTAACAACAAAAAATCACGTATATAAATTTGGTATCACTGTAATCATACTGATCTGGAGAATCCTGATTCAAAGTAACCTTTACCGCATAATATATGCTGTAAAAACAAAACATGAAAAACCATGGTAGAATTGCATTTTTCCCGATTCCAGCACACTTGGAATATTTTCCCATTTTTCTGTACATTAAATGGCAAAATGAATGGCGTCATTCAAAACTTCAACTCGTCCCACTAAAAATAAGCCATCATAGAACTATGTGAACGCAAAAATGTATGGCTCTTGGAAGAAGGGGATGAAGAAAAAGCTCAATAACGAAAATTGGCTGTGGTGGGAAGGGGTTAAGAGGTGCACACCTCTTAATGAATCAGGAACATGTTACAAGTGGCATGTGACTCTTAACATTAACTTACTAGAGTCAGTCACTGAAGTAAGATTTTTCTCTTAAGGTATGCCATAGCTCGTCATGAATTAGATAAGCAAGGGCATCATGCTCCTGTCACGCCCCCATCCCACCCAAGCTCCACCCATTTTAGAGGGGTTGGGTGAAACTGGCGTGAAAAGGACAAGCTGTAAAATGTTTGCACAACTCCATTTGCACAATTTCTTTGCAACATTTCAAAGAAATTTACTCAAAAATTCTGGCGTAATCCCTATGATGAATCCGGGCCATTGTATTTGTCGATTTTTTTCTTTACAAATATGTGTAAAATTTAGGTATTTCTTGCTGTAAAAAGGTCTAAAAAAGATGTATGGAGTCTCTTCATTGGTTGAAACTAATAAAGACGTCCATCAGCGATGTGTACCAGCTTTTCTAAACTGCAGGTGAATGAAGCAAGGAAACAGTGTGGGACCAAGGTTCAGAACCCACCAGTAACATATATTCTGTGGGCCATCTGTTTAGCTACATGCAAAAATAACCTGACCAGAGTATACAAATGTACTTATTCCTAAATATAATAATAAAGTGAGTTGTTTGTTTAGTGACTGATTTGATGCTGCCCTTTTTTGGAGATAGCAAATCAAGCATATAGGCTCATGTAGCGGTGTGGCCACCTAATTCGTCACAGTGGTCCATTTTGGGATTCACCTGTTCCCCTACGGGCCAGGCCAAGTCTGTTTGCAAAAGCTGAAAGTGAAGATTATCCCATAGCAAAGCAATTTCTGTAATTTAATGAGCAATTTTTGTAAACATGGGGAAAGAAATATTAAAATCCAAGGTTGCCAAGAAGATCATATGGCTGCTTATGTTTTGAGAATAATTCTTGCAAATAACCCAGAGCATTTAGATGGCCTTAAAGAGCACAGAAGTCTAGGACAGCCTTTTATTCTACGCCAATTTCCAAAACCAATGTCCAAACTTTAGTCTGGAGAATAAGCAGGGCATATGTGTGATAGTAAAATAGTAATACAAAGGATTGGAACCTGCTGAGGCATTTCCAACAGCATACATTTTGTATATTTTCCAAAAGCTACAGATGGAATGATGAAGGTCTGGGCATTATGAAAACTGTTGGTATATTGGTCCTGCCAGGTATGTTGGCACATCTACATAAACCTACACTTAGATCAACCAGCAAGAACAGATGTATAACTAAAAATGTTTTAAACTTTAATTAATTTGTTTGCAACAATAGTAACTGGGAAAGTGACCATAATAAAAAAAATGTTTGGATGTTGTTATACAAGGAAAACAGTACCTTTTAGCAATCAGATCATGGAGAGTTAAATGGGATTTCTGCTCCTAGGGAAACTTTCACCAAGCTATGCAGCTTGCCAAATATTAACAACATGTAACATGCACACTGTTGGGATTCAGCTCTGCTAGCCGGTCCAGTGGCCATTACCATGCAATTTGTATACTTGCGGTCACATGTCAACTAGCTTCACATTAGATTCAGTTTAAATGGATTTTTGTACTTTTAATGAGGTGGCAACTGCTTGACCAGGTAGCAGAGCTGAGTCCTAACACTGTGTATATTACACATTGTTAGTATTCTACAAGATGCTCTCCATGCTGAAAGTTTGCCATGAGGCCATTTGAATATTTGCAACTACCACCAAGATTAATGGAAAACTAGAAACTAGAAGCAATTTTTCATAACTGTTTCTGGTTTCAAGAGTGGAGTCTTCCTGCTCTTTTCTTTATTTAGGTCTGGTTTACCAATGGGTGCAGATAGAATATTTGTGATCTCTGCAACTACACAATGGCCTATTGGATATGGGGCACCTCATTAAGTAACAGGAACCCTTTATTCTGTCAAATCTTTGTTGTTTATCCTCTCACTGTAGTGTTTCTTAATACATACTACAGGGTGGGCCATTTATATGGATACACCTAAATTAAATTGGAATGGTTGGTGATATCAACTGTTTGTGGCATATGGGAGGGGGAAAACTTTTCCAGATGGGTGGTGAACGTGGCGGCCATTTTGAAGTTGGCTATTTTGGATTCAACATTATTTTTTTCAACGGGAAGAGGGTCATGTGACACATCAAACTTATTGAGAATTTCATAAGAAAAACAATGGTGTGCTTGGTTTTAATGTAACTTTATTCTTTCATGAGTTTTTTACAAGTTTATGACCACTTATAAAATGTGTTCAAAGTGCTGCCCATCGTGTTGGATTGTCAATGCAACCCTCTTCTCCCACTCTTGGCACACTGATAGCAACACCGCAGAAGAAATGCTAGCACAGGCTTCCAGTATCCGTTGTTTCAGATGATAAATGGCCCACCCTGTATCTTGCCAAATACAAGTCTTTTTCACTCTCGAGTGATTATATATCCTTAAAAATAAAGAAAAATTTACCATATAATATTAAGGCCAGAAAGTAGTGACCTCTAAACTTGTCAAGAGCAATGGCAGCAGGGAAGCATAAGCTCCCTAGACAACTGTGTACCCACAACTGCGTACCCACTGAGCAACTCAGAACCCATCAGTATACCATTATTGGATGGCTTAATTCAAAGGGGACTGTAAAACTGTTCATTGCATAGCAAAGAAACAAGAAATGACTGTCTCCAGTTTCACATTAACACCTAACTGCTACATTAGTGTATTATGTTTATTATGTTTAACTTGGTATAAAACAGTAAAAAATGTGGTAGAGATTATAAATCCAATTCATACCTCACACATATAAAGTCACACTGAAAAGCGCACGACCTAAGAACCAATGGCTCAGATTGCAGAGTTTCCTAATGCTGTAAATTTGACCTGGCACACTTAATAGACTGCTTACACTAAGCCTTAGAGAAAGAATATTGAGATTTGAACAGATCATGCCAAATTATGTAAACAAGATATTATTTGGTACTTACGGAAAATATTTCCTATCAATGAACAGAGCTTTTTCTTTAGCTTCTCATATAAAAGTATACGGGGTTTTGTAAATGAACTATTAATTTTATGATTCTCAGTGGCTCACTGTGTGTTCTTAGCCTATATTATATATTATTACATTAGATAATTGTGTTTGTTTGCTTATATATTTGTAAATTTTAAAGTTTCCTACTAGTTGCTGTTTTATTTTGTGAGAAAAATAGAAACATGTTGAATATGACCACAGACTTTGGCTAGCGTTACACAAGAATTTTCTAGTTCTAGGCAAGATGTACATGTTTAGCGCTAAGGACTGGATTGGATAGTTTCTCATGAGATACGTGAAGTCCTTTTCTAAGTCCTTCTCTCCAAATTCTATGCTTGAGTCTATATAATCCCCAGAATCTTCACATTTCAGGGAAAGTTATCCTCACTCTAGAGACAAAGTTCATTATTTTACTTTGCACTTTTAAAGTCTTTCTATGGGAAGACACAGTTATTGAAAGGGTACTTGTCTCCAGGTTAAAAGTGGCCAGTTTTTGCTGTTATACTATTCCCACTACTCCCCTTTTATTAATCCACCAAACAGTTCAAGAAATGTATGCTTTTTATTCAGTTCTAACTTTTATGGTCCTTACTAAAGGGGCAGTGCTCAGAAGTAGTGATGGATGAGCACTAAAATGTTCGGGTGCTCAATGCTCGGGTCGAGCACATTGGAATACTCAGGAGCTCGACCTGAGCAATGAGCCCAATGTAAGTCTATTGGAAACTCGAGCATTTTTCAGGCGGCTCTCCCCTGTGGTCGGTACAGGCCTAAAAATTGCCCAAATCGATGGGAACAGTGCTTAAATGACATGGGAACAGCATGGGGATGACCCCTGGAAGCATTTCTGACTCTCAGGTCACTGCTGTGAACAACGTTGTCAGAGGTATTTCGCTACTTTTACGGACTCACAATAAAACACACAAAAACTAAACCAAAATGGATTTTCCTGGGAAATATGTTAAGGAACATCCTTTTCAGGGTAATGACTTGTATATAAGGCAAAATAAATAACCAAAATGAAAAATACTCCTCCACACCTTGGGCTATGTTCACGCGTAGCATTTTTAATGCGTTTTTGCACTTTTGCACTGCTTTCAACCGTGACAAATGCATTCACCGGGAAATGTCATTTTAACATTTTACAACCTTATCTGGCTATGTGGTGTGTGAGACATGATCAGACACATCCTGTTTCATTTAAGAAAGAGGGACTCTGAAAGTCACAAAGCCTATTTTTATAGGGCCATCAGGTGGCCTTTACTATTCTTAAAGGGCCAGCAGTCGGCCCTCACTATTGTTAGAGAGCCATCAGCTGGCTATGCTTTGTTGTTCCCATTACTAAAGAGTGGGTCTCCTATACTGTTATTGCATATGCAGTGAGTGGCAGGGCTTCCCAAAATTTGGACGCACCCCAATACCTCCTTGAAAATTTGGACGCACCCCAATATCCCTTTGAAAATTTGGACGCACCCCAATACCCCTTTGAAGAAAATTAGAGGAGGGCCTCCTGAAAAAAAATGTTCCCATTATTAGGAAGTGGGTCTCCCATTGTGTTTGCCTATGCAGTGAATGCAAGGGTTGCCAAAAATTTGGAGGCACTTCAATGCCCCTTGGAAGAGATGTGGAGGTCAGAGGACCTCCTGAAAACAATGTTCCCATTATTAGAAAGTTGGTTTCCCATTGTGTTTGCCTCTGCAGTGAATGCAAGGGTTGCCAAAAATTTAGAGGCACTCCAATGACCCTTGGAAGAGACGTAGAGGGCCTCATAAAAAAATATTCCCATTATTAGGAAGTGGGTCTCCCATAGTGTTGGCCTATGCAGTCAATGCGAGGGCTGAAAAATAATTGGGAGGCACTCCAATGCCCCTTGGAAGAGACATAGAGAGCCTCATGAAAAAATGATCCCATTATTAGGAAGTGGGTCTCCCATAGTGTTTGCCTATGCAGTGAATGCAAGGGTTGGCAAAAATTTGGAGGCACTCCAATGCCCCTTGGAAGAGACATGGAGGTCAGAGGGCCTCCTGAAAACAATGTTCCCATTATTAGGAAGTGGGTCTCCCATTGTGTTTGCCTCTGCAGTGAATGCAAGGATTGCGAAAAATTTGGAGGCACTCATATACCCTTTGGAAGAGATGGAGGTCAGACGGCCTCCTGAAAACAATGTTCCCATTATTAGGAAGTGGGTCACCCATAGTGTTGGCCTATGCAGTGAATGCAAGGATTGCAAAAAATTTGGAGGCACTCATATACCCTTTGGAAGAGATGGAGGTCAGACGGCCTCCTGAAAACAATGTTCCCATTATTAGGAAGTGGGTCTCCCATAGTGTTGGCCTATGCAGTGAATGCAAGGGTTGCCAAAAATTTGGAGGCACTCCAATGTCCCTTGGAAGAGATGTAGAGGGCCTCATGAAAAAATGTTCCCATTATTACGAGGTGGGTCTCCCATAGTGTTGGCCTATGCAGTGAATGCAAGGGTTGTCAAAAATTTGGAGGCACTCCAATGCCCCTTGGAAAAGACATGGCGGTCAGAGGGCCTCCTGAAAACAATGTAGCTTTGAGTAGGTTTTGAGAAACCGCTGACCCACGAGGTTAAGCACATGGGCCAGGCATGGTACATGTGCGAGCTCGCCTCGCCTCCAAGCCGCCACCAGGTTCCGGCCATTGTCACACACGACCATGACTGGCTGTAGGTTCAGCAGTGTCAGCCACAGATCTGTCTGCTCTTTCCGAGCTGTCCACAACTCTTCAGCATTGTGTGGTTTGTCACCTAAGCATATTAGCTTCAGCACAGCCTGTTGCCACTTGGATGGCCACTTGCCAGCTTGTGACTGATGTGGTCATTAAGGAGATGGAGACTGTAGAGGAGGAGGAGGTTGAGGAGGATGAGGTGCAGGAGCTGTAAACTGTGGGGACAACACTGATTGACCTGGGGCTCACAATCTTCGGCGTCTGGAGGATGTTTTCCGTCCCAAGGTTCGACTGGGTCCCGGCTTCCATTATGTTAACCCAGTGTGCCATCAGCGAGATGTACCATCCCTGCCCACAAGCACTTGTCCACGTGTCCGTGGTTAGGTGGACTTTTCCAGTTACTGCTTTGTTGAGGGTACGGCTAATGCTGTGGGACACATGCTTGTGTAATGCGGGGATGGCACACCAGGAGAAATAGTGGTGGCTGGGGATCGAGTACCGATGGACGGCTGCCGCCATCAGGTTGCGGAAAGCTTCCTTCTCCACGAGCCTAAAAGGCAACATTTCGAGCTCAAGCAGTTGCAAAATGTGGGAATTTAGTAGTGTGGCCTGTGGGGCATTGGCTGTGTATTTGCACTTGCATTCCAAGGACTGGGGTATGGACAACTGAATGCTGCGCTGGGACAAGGACGTACTTGCTAATGGTACTAGTTGAGAGTGTGCAACAACAGGTGCAGGGCAGGAGGCATCTTCGCATGCATCATGGACAGGGGATTGGCTTGCATGCACAACAGCGGAAGAAGCAGTGGTGTCACCCGCAGACACTGTTCCTGGACCCTGGGGTTCGGTCCACAAAGTCGGGTGCTTTGCTGCCATGTGCCTGATCATGCTGGTGGTGGTCAGGCTGCTAGTTTTGCTGCCCCTGCTGATGCTGGCCTGGCAGGTGGTGCAAATGGCCTTTTTGGGGTTATCGGCAGAGTCTTTTAAAAACAACCAGACTCGGGAAGACCTAACAGTTGTACTGGCAACTTCCTTTGTGTTGGTGTTACGGGGAACGGTTGCCTGTCTTCTGTCTGCGGCCACCACACTGCTTCTTCCTGCCTGTTGTGGTGCTACACCCCCCCCCTGTGTGCTCCTGTCCTCGCTCTGCATGTCCTCCTGCCTGGTTGGGTCAGTTACTATATCATCCACCACCTCGTCTTCCACTTCCACACCCTCGTCCTCCTCCTGACTTTCTGGCAATTGTGTCTCATCATCGTCCACCTCTTGTGACACTTTCCCACCGTCACCTTCATATGACCGTTGTTGCTCAAATATTTGAGCATCGCTACAAGCGATCTCCTCTTGCACCGCTTCAAGTGGACCAGCAGAGTGGCCCGAATCTATAAATGGAAAAGTGAACAGCAATTTGGAGTGTCCAAGTGTGGGATCAGTTGTTTCTGGGCACTCGGCATGGTGGGAGGAAGGAGGATCAGGGTGAGAAATATGTGGTCCAGACTCATGGCTACTGAGACTTGACCGTGTGGAAGACAGGGTGGTGGTGGTGGTGGCTACGTGACTGGAACATTATCTGCTATCCAACCAATAACCTTTTCACACTACTCTGTGTTCAATAGTAGTGTTCTGCAGTACCCTATTAATTGGGACAGGAAGGTCGAGTGAGAAGATGTGGGTGTTTGTTGTGGCATAATTTCAGCTTGCCCACGGCCTCGGCATCTGCATACACCATCACCATCATGTCCAGCTCCTCGTCCCTTGCTACGTGCCTTGCCCTTTTTAAATGGAGGACAATATCTTCCACGCTCACTACAAATGGCTGAATTTGGAGCAAACTTATATGTGATCCGTGTGACGGACAAACCACAGTTTTGAATACCTGGCTTGTAGGTAACTATTTTTAACAGCAAACTGATGTCAATAACTTCACTGACACACTGAGACAAAATTTTAATGGAGGCCAGAAATGGCAGAATTTTTAGCGCAATTAAATGTGATCCGTGTGATGGACAAACCACAGTTCTAAATAGCTGGATTTTTAGTGCTGTAATATGGAAAGGACCTGGCTGTGTTCAGCAGTGCCAACAAGCAAATGGCGCTGAAAAACGGTGTCCTCTGGATTACTTTTTAAGCAAATAATGAGGATTAAGATCCCCCAAAAAAATATTCCTGGCCCCTGAGACCTGGGCCTATTTCTAGAAATATCTAACAGCAGCAGCAGACAGAACTGGAATGGATACTCTTGTGCTTGTTAAGCAAATAATCAGGATTAAAATAAAAAAATATATATTCCTGGCCCCTGATACCTGGGGTTATATATACAAATATCTGTAAAAACACTAGCAGCAGGCATAACTGGAATGGACCCTCTTGCTATGTGCACTGCAGTCTGCTATATACCCTGCCTGCCTAGCACTGATATCTCTGCAGCTGGATTAGTCCTCAGAAGGACTGTTAGTTGAGATGGATATGTGTCTCTAATATAGTCTGGTATACCTACACTAACTAGAAACAAGCAAATCTCTCCGTAGCTCAGCAGCACCTCGCCCTACACTGTCTGATTCCAGAGAGACTGTGATGAGCATGGCAGCTTCAGTTCTGATATAGACCTGATGACGCTGTGCGGCCAGCCAATCACTGTAATGCCCACAACCAACATGGCTGCGGCATTACAGTGAGTGGCAGGCAATCCCTGCATGTTCATTGGCTCTGTAAAGAGCGCCAAACATGCAGGGAGGAGACCCGAGCTCCCGCTGAGCAACCCCGGAAATACTCGTCGAGCGCCGAGCATCTCGAGCAGTGAGATGCTCGGGCGAGCACCAACCAGTAGCGAGCATGCTTGCTCATCACTACTCAAAAGGTAATGATGCAGAGCAGCCTAAAGACACGCCCCCAGAGAGTCCTGTGAGATACACCCCCTTGGAGAACTAGCGCTAAATAAAAAGGCCCATATCTCTCAAACCATACAGTGGATTTAAGAAGAAAAAAAATCTTAGAGGAGCAGCAGGAATAAAATACCAGCAAAAAATGGCTATTTTCACCTGGCGACCTTTAAAAGTTTTAACAGCAGTTCAACGCAAGCACATTCCCTTTACACGAATCTCATTGACAATGTAATACCTCCATACTTTCTGCTAAGGTCTTTTTTGCCTGTTTTTTGCTCTAGCTCATAAGCAATGCCTCATTTTCACTCTCATCCATTTATGAATAGGGACCAGCTACTAATGGCTATGGCTTGGGCTCTTGAGTGAATTGCTTAAGCTCCACAATCCTATAGTCAACCTCCACCTCTCTCAGGCAGTAATGTTGAAGGCCCTTTGCTGTGCTCCTGCAATCACTTCCATCATTAATTGTGTCATTATTAGTGTTGAGCATTCCGATACTGAAATATTGGGTATCGGCCGATATTCGCGGTATCGGAATTCCGATACTTAATTCTGATACTTTTGCAATATCGTATACCGGAATCGGAAGTTCCCATAATGCAATGAGCCATTTTCATTTTATTCAGCCAATGAGGATCCTAAGAAGTGTGGGCACATCCTGTTAGGCATGTAGGCATCTTAACTAATGGCATGGCTGTGATTGGCTGCTGAAATGATGTTATGATGCACTATAAAAGCCGCCGCCGCCATTTTGAGCTCACTCTGCTGTGAATTCAGTTAGGGATAGGACGCTGTTGTTCTGAGGGACAGTTTTAGCTACCTATTTGCTCTATACTGCTTTACCCAAGCTACTTTCTAAATCACTGTGCCTTGCAGCGCTAGTGCACAGTTCCCTGTGCTGTTCACCGCTGTCTGCAAGGTCTGTGTGTGTGAGTGCAGCTCACCCTGTAGTGTGTGCTTCAGCCAAGTCTGGTTGTAGTGCACTCAGTGTGTGTCACTGCCTCATACATTGTCCTTTTTTGCCAATTCATAATTTTTCCTGATATCTCCTATTAGTGTGGTGGTTCCATCTGTATTCAGCTAAATTGGTTCCAAACACACTATATAGGAGTAGATAGAGAAATTTTTTTCCGTCTTGCAGCACTAGTGCACAGTGCTCTGCATCTGTACTGTTCACCGCTGTCTGCAAGGTCTGGTGTGTGAGTGCAGCTCACCCTGTAGTGTGTGCTTCAACCACGTCTGGTTGTAGTGCACTCAGTGTGTGTCACTGCCTCATACATTGTCCTTTTTTGCAAATTCATAATTTTTCCTGATATCTCCTATTAGTGTGGTGGTTCCATCCGTATTCAGCTAAATTGGTTCCAAACACACTATATAGGAGTAGATAGAGAAATTTTTTTGGTCTTGCAGCGCTAGTGCACAGTGCTCTGCATCTGTACTGTTCACCGCTGTCTGCAAGGTCTGGTGTGTGAGTGCAGCTCACCCTGTAGTGTGTGCTTCAACCCCGTCTGGTTGTAGTGCACTCAGTGTGTGTCACTGCCTCATACATTGTCCTTTATTGCCAATTCATAATTTTTCCTGATATCTCCTATTAGTGTGGTGGTTCCATCCGTATTCAGCTAAATTGGTTCCAAACACACTATATAGGAGTAGATAGAGGAGCCTTTCTGCAGCATTGGGCCCTGCAGCCCCACCAGATTAGTATTAGCCTATTTTTTGCAGCCTCATCTATTGCATTGTAGGTTACCTTCCTACATTGTAATAGCTACAAAAAGTTTGTGATACTATCGTTATTACATCTTTAGGCACATCCAGTGTCTTTTTGTAACAAAAAAAAACCTAAATAAAGTTCACCAAACACTCCACTTTACAGTTGTGTAGGCCACATTAGCTCATATTAAAGTCTAGTCCACACTTTATAAAATTAGTGTTTCTTATACCTGTTAGCAACTGTTCAGGAATAAGCACACTAAGCCCTTAGTACTTTTCTGCCTATCTTTATCAGTCTACCAAGATGAAGAAGGCAGGGAGTAAGGCATGTGGTCGTGGGCGTGGGCGTGGAGTTTCTGCAGGGAGAGGACGTGGGGATTCTGTGCCTGCTGCGGGCACCAGTGACTCAGCATCCCCCAGTTTTACCAGGGAACAGTCCTTTATGCGCAGCTTTGTAGGAGCTAGCCGTACCCCACTGCTGCGCGAGGACCAAATTGAAGCCGTTGTCGGATGGATGGCAGCTAACGCATCGACTTCAATTAGTTCCAGATCCTCTCAGGTCCTGAGCACTGAAGAGCACCCATCTGTCTCTTCACCACCTGCCAAATTGCCCAGGCAGTCAGAGAGCCCTGGACAGGAGCCATCTCTACTTCTGTTCTCTGAATCTCTTGGCTTGGAAAGAGGGGGCCAGCCAAGCAGAATTCTAGAATTTGAAGAAGAGGTAGTATGCAGTGATGCGCAACCGTTTTGTCTCTCTGAATCTGAAGAGGCGGGTGGGCCAGTGCCTATGGTCAGCAGCACACCTCAGTACGCATCTGATGATGAGACTCAGGTGCCACTTTCTGGTGCGTACTGTGCTGTCGAGATTACCCAGGAGAAGCAGTTGTTTGAAGAGGGTGGTGTAGATGATGAGGTCCTTGACCCATCATGGCGTGAGGGACAGGAAGGTAGTGGGAGCAGCTCTGAGGAAGAGATTCCCCGAACGGCCCAAAAAGGAGGGAGAGGGAGGGGGCAGACTTGGTTGCCTGTAGCCTCCACTTCGGCACCCATTAGGAGCATGGCTCTTCCAAAATCCAAAGCGGGCGCTCCCAAGACTTGCAGTGCCTGGTCCTTTTTTGACACAGTTGCAGATGACATTTGCTTTGTCAAATGCAAGCTGTGTAATCAGAAGGTGAAAAGAGGGAAAAGTGTCAGCAACCTCAATACCACAAATATGTGGAAACATGTGCGGACCAAGCATGTGGTGGAGTTACAAAAACACACTGAAGACCTAGGCCAACCTACAGCGCCACCTACCACCTCTTCAGCTCGTGTTGTAGCCTCTTCCTCCAGCTCACACACAGCTGGTTCGGCTTCCTCACAGGATCGCCATGGAAGAATCTCTGGCACTGTTGTACAGAGACACAGTGTAATTCCACCCACAGCACCACTTTCCCAGTCATCCTCACACTCCCAGGCCAGTCTACAGCCATTGTTAGCACAGGCATGGGAGAAAAGGCGCCCATACTCGGCAAACCACCCCCGAGCACAGGCTCTGAATGCTGGCATTGCTAAACTACTGGCCCTTGAAATGCTATCATTCAGGCTGGTGGAGACTGACACATTCCGTAACTTTATGGCATTGGCAGTCCCACAATACAACGTGCCCAGCCACTTTTATTTCAGCAGGCAAGCCGTCCCTGCCCTGCAACATCATGTGGAGGGAAAAATTAAACATGCGCTACAAAACGCCGTCAGTAGCAAGGTCCACCTGACCACCGATGCGTGGACCAGTAAGCATGGACAGGGACGATACCTTTCCCTCACTGCCCATTGGGTAAATGTTGTGGAGCCGGGTACAAATCTTGAGAGTGGCGCTGTACGTGTTCTGTCAACTCCAAGGATTGCAGGAATCCAGTCTGTACACATTGACTCCTCCTCATGCTCCAGTTCCTCTGAATCAGCGCTGCAGGAGCCGTCACGGTCTACCTCCACATCGACCCGTGAACGGTTACCTGTTATGATGACCGATATGAGCACAGCCGTGGCCAAACGTCAACAGGCCGTATTAAAATTAATTTCTTTGGGGAATCGAAGCCACACAGCGCAGGAGCTCTGGAATGCCATCAAGCAGCAGAGCGACATGTGGTTTGTGCCAGCGAATCTCCAGCCAGGCATGGTAGTGTGTGACAATGGCCGAAATCTGGTGGCAGCTCTGGGCCTAGGCAACCTCACTCACATCCCATGTCTGGCACATGTGCTCAACTTGGTCGTGCAGAGTTTTTTGAGGGACTATCCGGATCTTGATGCACTGCTTCACAAGGTCCGCATAGAGTGCGCTCACTTGCGGCGTTCCAGCAATGCAAGATCACGCATTGCAGCTCTGCAGCGCCGATTACGTCTTACGGAACATCGCATCATATGTGACCTACCCACCAGGTGGAATTCAACGTTACATATGTTGGAGAGGTTGTGTGAGCAGCAGGCAGCAGTAATGGAGTACCAGCTGCAGCAGGCGCAAACAAGTCGCAGTGCGCGCCGTTCACACTTCACCACCACTGAGTGGGCCTCTATGAAGGACATTTGCCACGTTTTGCGTACCTTCGATTATTCCACGCGGATGGCGAGTGCAGATGATGCACTAGTCAGCATGACTATCCCCCTTATCTGCCTGCTTGAAAAAACACTGCAAGCACTAAGGGACGAGGTTTTGGAAGAGGTGGAGGATGAGGAGTCACAAATGCCATCTGCTTCTCTACAGTCTGCGCAACGTGGTTCCTCACAAAGGCCTAGGCAGGGGACACTTTGTGAGGAGGATGAGGAGGAGTCAATGGATGAGGAAGACATCTGTCCAGAGGAGGGAGGTACACAATGCTCTAGTAGTCAGTATCTAGAGCGAGGGTGGGGTGATGCAGAGCAGGCAGAGATCACGCCTCAAGCAGGGGACAGCGTTTCTTGGCCAGTTGGCAGTCTGCAGCACATGGTTGATTTCATGCTGCAGTGCCTGAGAAACGACCGCCGCATCGCCCACATTCTCAACACGGCTGATTATTAGGTGTCCACCCTCCTAGATCCTCGCTACCGGGACAACTTACAATGCCTCATAACACCGTTGAACCGGGAGCGTAAAATGCGGGAGTACCAAGACGCACTGGTGCATTCCATCATGTTCTCCATTCCAACCGAGAGCAGTGCTGCTAGTGCTTTACAAAGCAGCTCAGTGCGTCGAGGCAGTGGAGGAAGCTCTGCACAAAGAGGGAGGAGAAGCAGCGCCTCAGCACAAGGCAAGACCAGTATGGCTGAAATGTGGCAAAGTTTTGTGTCCCCGCCGCCACAAATGTCTACACCATCACAGACGGCTCCAGTCAGCAGGAGGCAACGTTTCCGTCAGATGGTGACAGACTACATGTCTTGCCCTCTTAGTGTACTCCCAGACGGCTCTTCTCCTTTCAAGTTTTGGGTCTGTAAGCTGGATACATGGCCAGAGCTTAGTCAGTATGCATTGGAGGTGCTAGCTTGCCCTGCTGCTAGTGTATTATCGGAACGCGTCTTTAGTGCCGCAGGTGGTGTACTAACAGACCGTCGCATGCGACTATCCTCCGATAACGTTGACCGGCTTACTTTTCTCAAAATGAACAAGGCCTGGATCTCTCATGAATTTGCCAGTCCTCTTCCAGAATAAATAATTGGTTGGCAACAGTATCCAGGTCTCCTGTTCTGTTCATGTTTCTACCACCTGAACTGTAATCCCTGAGCTCCAACACCGCCAGTTGGCGCTCGGAAGTGCCGTCTGCACAGTCAACACTTGATGCCGTGTTATTGGGGTTCAGTAACGTCAGCTGTTCCCCTGCTGTGCGGACGGCAATTTCTCCTGCTCTGTCCACATTCTCACTACTACAGATTTGAAAGTTTCTTCAATTACACCTCTGGCTCCTCTGTTTTCAGTATTATCCCTGAGCTCGAACACCGCCAGTTGGCGCTCGGAAGTGCCATCTGCACAGTCAACACTTGCTGCCGTGTTATTGGGGTTCAGTAACGTCAGCTGTTCCCCTGCTGTGCGGACGGCAATTTCTCCTGCTCTGTCCACATTCTCACTACTACAGATTTGAAAGTTTCTCCAATTACACCTCTGGCTCCTCTGTTTTCAGTATTATCCCTGAGCTCCAACACCGCCAGTTGGCGCTCGGAAGTGCCGTCTGCAAAGTCAACACTTGCTGCCGTGTTATTGGGGTTCAGTAACGTCAGCTGTTCCCCTGCTGTGCGGACGGCAATTTCTCCTGCTCTGTCCACATTCTCACTACTACACATTTGAAAGTTTCTCCAATTACACCTCTGGCTCCTCTGTTTTCAGTATTATCCCTGAGCTCCAACACCACCAGTTGGCGCTCGGAAGTGCCGTCTGCACAGTCAACACTTGCTGCCGTGTTATTGGGGTTCAGTAACGTCAGCTGTTCCCCTGCTGTGCGGACGGCAATTTCTCCTGCTCTGTCCACATTCTCACTACTACAGATTTGAAAGTTTCTCCAATTACACCTCTGGCTCCTCTGTTTTCAGTATTATCCCTGAGCTACAACACCGCCAGTTGGCGCTCGGAAGTGCCGTCTGCACAGTCAACACTTGCTGCCGTGTTATTGGGGTTCAGTAACGTCAGCTGTTCCCCTACTGTGCGGACGGCAATTTCTCCTGCTCTGTCCACATTCTCACTACTACAGATTTGAAAGTTTCTCCAATTACACCTCTGGCTCCTCTGTTTTCAGTATTATCCCTGAGCTACAACACCGCCAGTTGGCGCTCGGAAGTGCCATCTGCACAGTCAACACTTGCTGCGGTGTTATTGGGGTTCAGTAACGTCAGCTGTTCCCCTGCTGTGTTCACGGCAATTTCTCCTGCTTTGTCTACATCCACTGTACTACACATTTTAAAGTTGCTCCAATTACACCTCTGGCTCCTCTGTTTTTATTCTTATCCCTGGGCTCCAGCACCACCAGTTGGCGCTCAGAAGTGCCGTCTGCACAGTCAACACTTGCTGCCGTGTTATTGGGGTTCAGTAACGTCAGCTGTTCCCCTGCTGTGTTCACGGCAATTTCTCCTGCTTTGTCCACATCCACTGTACTACACATTTTAAAGTTTCTCCAATTACACCTCTGGCTCCTCTGTTTTTATTCTTATCCCTGGGCTCCAGCACCGCCAGTTGGCGCTCAGAAGTGCCATCTGCACAGTCAACACTTGCTGCGGTGTTATTGGGGTTCAGTAACGTCAGCTGTTCCCCTGCTGTGTTCACGGCAATTTCTCCTGCTTTGTCCACATCCACTGTACTACACATTTTAAAGTTGCTCCAATTACACCTCTGGCTCCTCTGTTTTTATTCTTATCCCTGGGCTCCAGCACCGCCAGTTGGCGCTCAGAATGCCGTCTGCACAGTCAACACTTGCTGCGGTGTTATTGGGGTTCAGTAACATCAGCTGTTCCCCTGCTGTGTTCACGGCAATTTCTCCTGCTCTGTCCACATTCACTGTGCTACTTATTTAAAACTTGCTCCAATTAGGCCTCTGACTCCACTCTGTTTTTATTATTTACCCTGGGTTCCAGCACAGCCAGCTGGTTCTCGGCAGTGTCTTTGGCACGGGTACTCCCTCCTGCCCAGCCTGGTTCCAGCACGCCAGCTGTTTCCGGGTAGTGTCAACGTCACTTTGCCTCCAATGCGTTGTCCTGTCGTGTTGCGGTCGGGTTAGCCGACTCTATGGTGCCTGCAGTTTAGGTGACTCTTATGTGGGCTGCGGGATCTGGCAATGAAGGCTGGTTCCATAGTGCCAATAGGACAAGCACCCCCTGTAGGACTGTGGGTTTTGGTAACTGCGGCCGGCTCGCGGACTTGAACTTTTTTTTACATGGGTACCTTCTGCTACCCATCCGGGTTCCAGTACCGTCAGCTGGTTCTCGGCAGTGCCTTTGGATTAGGTGCCTCCTTCTCGGTATCCAAGTTCCACCAACGTCTGCTGGTCCTTGGTAGTGCTTTCTGGCACAGGTACCTCCTGCTTAGTAACCGAGTTCCAGTAACATCAGCTGGTCCTCGGTAGTTCCATTGGCTCTTGTACCTTCTGCTACCCATCCGGGTTCCAGTACCGTCAGCTGGTCCTCAGTAGTTCCTCAGCCTTCTTGTACTTTCTGCTACATTTCCAAGTTCAAGCTTTTTGAAATGGTTCTTGGTAATCACTCTGGATCTCCCTGATGAGGACCCTGAAGACGAGGACCCTGAAGACCAACCCGAAGAAGACGAGGACCCCGAAGACGACGACCCTGAAGACGAGGACCCTGAAGACCACCCCGAAGAAGACGAGGACCCTGAAGACGAGGACCCTGAAGACCACCGCGAAGAAGACGAGGACCCTGAAGACCACCCCGAAGAAGACGAGGACCCTGAAGACCACCCCGAAGAAGACGAGGACCCCGAAGACGAGGACCCAGAAGACCAACCCGAAGAAGACGAGGACCCCGAAGACGAGGATCCGGAAGACGACCACCCTGAAGACCACCCTGAAGAAGACCAAGAAGATGACCCTGAAGAAGTTGACCAAGAGGACAAAGAAGAGAAGACAAGTACCAAGATACAAAAGAACAAGAGACAGAAAACCAAGAAGCAGAAATACAAGAAGCTGCAGAACAAAAAGCGGAAGAACATTAAGCATAAGATTAAAATTCAGAGCAAAAGATAATATCTAAATTATAAGCAGAATATGACTAAGCAGTGTATGGGGGTGAGTCCGTTCCTCCTCGTGGTGCCCCTGGAAAAGACCTGCTGCTGCAGGCCAAACTGAACGCCGACAAATCCTGTTGTGAATCTTTTGTGACGGGCAGAACGAAAGGTGTAATGTCCAACCTTTTATAGATAACAACTACAGGAATGCCTGTCACAAATAAGAATATGATGAAGAAGAAGAATATGAAGAAGATGAAGAAGTAGAATATGAAGAATGTCAAAAAAAGAATAATACGAAGAAGGTGAAGAAGAAGAAGGTGAAGAAGAAGTGGATGAAAAAGATGCTGAGGATGATGAAGGAGAAAGTGTGGGAGAAGTAAAAAAGAAGGTGAAGAGCATGGAAGTAGTGAAACATAAATATCTGACAAAATATAAAAATACTTAACATAGTTAATATTTCCGTAACTCAGAACATCTTAAAAAAATAGTAATTCCTGCTATTCCATTTGATTGGGCTAAACCTCTATGCCTTTATTGTCTCCCCCACCTCCCCCAATACATTCTACATTATTCTTAGTTGTTTTCCTTCAAGTAGAATTAACCTACAAGGAAAGAAAGGGTTTATTTTAATTCCGATATTTATGTCCCATTGACTTGCATTGGTTTCCGGTATCGGAATCGGCGATATCCGATACTTTTTCGGTATCGGTCCGATCCAATCCGATCCGATATTTCCCGATATCGGAAAGTATCGCTCAACACTAGTCATTATCACATATCTGATTATTAGCAATGGACTTTTTGCTTGCCACATGCGCTTTACACAAATGCTCTATTTTATATCTACTTTACTCTACCAACAAGAACGTTAGAGCGTGGCAACCCCATGCCTCTATGTTCTACAGGTCACAGGGCTCCCACATGCTCTAGTCTTACACTACAGAACCCATGTCTCTAGGGTAATGGCACCCAGGGCCAACTCTCTGCATCCCCATTCTGTACTAATGAAGTCCTGCCAATTTATAGGGAACCTGCCATGTTAAAAAATGCTATTAACCCACAGATATAGGGTTAATCTGCAGGTTAATACTGTTCTGAACCTACCAGGTGCTGGCACTTAGTGCTTTACTGCTGGGAAGAAATTAACTTTTTTACCCCTGGCAGCATTTGGCGTTTAGTCATGGGGTGGTGCCGGCATGGTTTCAGTCATGCACTCTGTGTATAGAAAGAGGTGGCTGTAACCACGACTTTGGCACTGACTGACAGCAGGCCCTAATGATGAGCTTAAACAAAGTTAATTTCCTACAAACAGAGGGGCTCTAACTGCGGGCATCGGGCAAATTCAGAATGCTATTAACCCCATATCTGCATGTTAATAGCATTTTTACATGTTCCCTTTAGACAGAAAACCATAATGTATGTAGACCTTTGTAAATTGTATTCATATATAGTGTATAATAAAGTGCATTTATCCATGACAGTTAGGATAATACAAGACAATACACATTAAGATTAACACTAAGTAACATATATAAAGCAATATACATGAAGCAGTAGCAATATGCACTAAATGGCCACTTTATTAGAGACTAGTAGCTCATTGCGCCTCATTAAATCTTTATAGCCACAGCAGTTTATCATGGCGTAGATTCCACTAGGTGTTTAAATCGTTCTGCAAGAATATTGGCCCATGTGGACAGAATTACTTGTTGCAGTTGCTGCAAATTAGATGGAGGTGCTGACTTTATCTGATCCGCCTATTCTACCTCTTCCCAGAAGAGGATTGAGATCTGGGAACTGGGAAAAACATGGAAGCAATGAATCTCTGCTGTCATATTCCTAAAAAGCAATCCATCACTATTCTTGACTGCTCAGTGATCCAATTTCTATATATGCTCTTAACAGGTTTACCTAGAATACCCCACAAAGTTGACAGATGTAAAAATATGACCACTGGCTAATCTAAAAACTATGACCATGACTCATTTGGGTGGTTCAGATTGCTCAGATTTCCCATTCTAGTATGGATTCACACTGAAACTGATTTATAGAACACTTATTTTTTTCATTCTATGCTGCCCACCGGGGTCACGTGTCTAATTCCCATCCCTCCATTCATTAAAAAGAAGAAGTCTCTAATACATAGTTACATAGTTACATAGTTTATAAGGCCGAAAAAAGACAAGCGTCCATCCAGTTCAGCCTATTTCTTGTGCACTGCAGCTATTCCGCAGCGTTGATCCAGGGGAAGGTAAAAAAAAAACATGCGGTATAGGCCAATTTACATCATTGAGGAAAAATTCACTTCCCGACACCAATCTGGCAGTCAGATTAAATCCCTGGATTAATTAACTAAGCATAAGATGTAATTTTATTGTTCTCAAGAAAGGCGTCCAGGCCTCTCTTGAACTCTTTAAGTGAGTTGGACATCACCACTTCGTCTCCCAGAGAGTTCCAGAGTCTCACGGCTCTGACCGTACAGAATCCCCTTCTATGCTGGTGCAGGAACCTCCTTTCCTCCAGACGCATAGTGTGCCCCCTCGTCTTTGTCATCATCCTTGGTATAAACAGGTCATGGGAGAGATCTCTGTACTGCCCCCTGATGTATTTATACATGTTTTATAGAGATAGGCGATTTTATTTGAGTGGAATTGAATTCTCCAGTTTACGGACTTTTTGTAAGTAGCTGCATGCGTTTTGCTGAACCATTGTGGGCTGACAAGAATTTACATAACAAAAATTAAAAACACCTCACCTCTGTGGCTACATCAATTGCTAGCTGTCTCCCGTATGTCCTCGGTGGCTGCTTTTATCACCAGTGTGGTGGTACTCCAAGCCTCTTCATGCACGTCGTAAGGTTTTGGTGCATATCATGACGTTATTAAATCACAACCTTACAAACACCTCAGGTTTTCGTGCATGGTGGCAATAGGAAGACACCATGAGGTCTCTACAGACCCCTGAGCATAATAAGAGACATTCAACTCATTGATAATAAATTTATTGCAAATCGAATTTTTAGGTACAATATGCACAATTTGGTGAATCTGAATCTCGGCAGATCTGCTCATCTCTACTCCTTAATAAAGTGGCCAATCAGTGTAAATTTTTGGCTGTGAGAAAAACTGGTCAACATATGTCAAATATGATTGTTAGATGAATAGAGTAAATGCCACAAGTGATAACAGCTCCATTATCTTGTATATAAGTACTTAATCAAAGACATAATACCATTGGCCTAAATCTAGCTAAACATGGATAGGAGCTGACAAACTGGCATACCATAGGACAGCACGGTGGCTCAGTTGTCATCACTGTTGCTTCGCAGCGCTGAGGTCCTGGGTTCAAATCCCACCAAGGACAACATCTGTATGTTCTCCCCGTGTTTGTGTAGGTTTCCTCCAGGTTCTTCAGTTTCCTCCCACACTCCAAAGACATACTGATAGGGAATTTAGATTGTAAGCCCCAATGGGGACAGCAATGATGTCTGTAAAGCTCTGCAAAATATGATGGAGCTATATAAGCAATGCATAATAATACATAGGTATCTGTGGTCCCCCGATTGCAGATGTTCTGGAAATAGTTCATATTACCATAGTAATGGCAAATTTCTGAGATAAGACTTGTAGACTGTGAGCCCTCGTGGGCAGGGTCCTCTCTCCTTCTGTACCTGTCAGTGACTTGTATTGTTTAAGATGATTGTATTTGTCTTTTATTTCGCATGTAAAGCGCCATGGAATAAATGGTGCTATAATAATAATAAATAATAATAAGGCAAAAGTCCCAATTCATCAAATCAATTTAGCTTACAAAGTCCATGTCTGGAGTATGCTAATTTTTCTTATAGTTGCCAAAAAAATGGTGTCTTTGCCCCCAGTGTTCAGGGGTTTATTCCCTAAACCATGTTGTATATGTTGTTTGATGTCCCAGTCTTTACCTTAATTTTATGCCAAATTATGAACATGTGTGCACTGGAAAAGTCATAGGATGCATATGCGGCCCCTGGGAGGGAGACTTCCCATAATTGCAGACATAGAAATGGACGTGGGAGCTGCTTGTCTGAATGACATACTTCCTGTATCAAGTTAAGTCTGTAAATACATTTATAAGATTACTGGTAGTTCATTATTTAAAAAAAGCAAAATGCGACCCATAATTATATACAATGTTACATTTAATGTTCTGCAGCAATTATAAGGATTCTGGATGATTTGTCCCGTAATTTGTGCTTGCGTCATTTATTTTGAAGGCTGGTTCCTAACGTCTAAGTATTTATTCAGCTTCTGATTTATAACAAGACTGTCATCCTGTGCCATTTAAACATGGGCTAATAAATATTTATATCGTATATTGATTTGCAGAAACACAGGTTTCTCATTTTTTAATGAATTATACAGAGATTGTATTTTTTTTATTCCCATGCACATAAGTAGGCAGTTACATCAGCACAGGCGAGAATGATCTAATTCTACATACGTAAGAGTTTAGTTTAACATCAGCTGCTGTGGCGAAGAAAAAAGCGTTTCTCTGCCTTGACAAGCTGTCATATGAAAGCCTACAATATGACACACACCACAGGAAACAGTGCGGTAGGAGACACCTAGAAAATATTTTAAGAAAATATTTTTCAAACAACTTACTGAAGCTGTTAGTCCCATACCTTAGCTCTAGGAAGTCACTTATTAAGAATCAACACCAGGCGTGCCAAGCTAAGCTTTTGCTCTTGGTAATTTTCCAAATGAATATTCAGGGCCCAGTCTCAGCCTTGTTTTCAGGGAAGTACATGCCTGGAATGTTAGCAAGTTATTCGATGGAAAAAACTGCCCACAACAGACCCAATGTTGATCACATTAATGCATTTGAGTGGGTATAGAGTGCAAATGATTGAAAGTGCTTCCAGATCTCGGTTGCTGAGGACAAAGCACGCTCTGTTCTCTGATCTGATGGTCATTTTATTCAGCAGAGGATGTGGTGCAGGAAAGGGAATGGTGCCAATCACTCTCTAATGCTTCCAAACAGGACCTAGGCCTAGCTCTTTGGATGCTGATGAGTGGGAAATGAAACACAGATGGGTCAGATGGGTAAGGAGAAGGGGATTACAGGTCAGGGCAAAGAGTTGGAATAAATTAAGTACTTATGAGGTACAGAATGGTACATTGTTGGAGTGAATGGACAGTAAAAAACAATTTCAGCATTGTCACATGCAGTGAGCAGACAAGCCTCCTCTCTTCTCGAGCCACTGTAGTCCATCACATCCTCATTATTTCATGCTGAATGTATGAATTACTTTTTTCAAATTCAAGCACTTCATGTCTAAGAAATTCTATGGCATCCGAAAAAGCCACCATTGCAGTAAACACTTAAGAATAAATTTGTTAAAGCATTATTGTATTCCTTCAAAGACTCTATGTAGTTAGCTTTTTGGTTCCCTGGAGACCATGAAAGAATGTGGCAGCATCACTAGTAAAGTGATGTAAACCGAGCAAAACTATGAAGTCATAGTATGGGTATAAAACATAATGACAGCTGACCTTGTTAGATTAATTATAAACCCAAATTGTATTTATCATGTCTTTAATACCCCTATTTAGGAGCATCTAGCCTCCTGGAAGGTCTTACCGATGTTCTGTTTTTCTTCCTGTTGCTTCAGCACATAGTGGATGATATCAGACATTTTTCGTATGGAGATGTTAGCTGCTTTTACGCATCTGGCTGCTTGGTGAACTACAACTATAAGTTCCAGTAACCCAGTTCTACCAATATACAAGTAGTTAGACCCCTACTGTTATACTAATCAAAAATATTTGTCCTCAATCAAGCTGTACATGATAATGGTTATGATGACAATGACCAGGCACTACTTAAGGATACAGCATGGCTACCATAAAGACGATCATTAGAAGAAGGAGGAGGACATCTTAGGCATTGCTCAAAATGCTAGCCAGTTTGCTGTTCACATGTGACGCCATTTCATGTGTTGATGGAGAGCCATAGTTCCTAGTTGACTTGTAGTTGACTTGTACCAGGATGTCTACAGTTTATTTTCTGGCTGCAGAACCTCCACACTGCAATAGATTGGTACTCTGGATAGCGACATGGAAAATAGCTAACTATTGCACTTTTTTCCATTATATTGGAGATAAAAGTACCTCACTCTGCCGATCAGTGGTCAGACCTCAACCATTCTAAAAGTTACAACCTATCCTGAGGATAGGTGAAATCACAGCTAAATTGAAGTACCCCTTTAAAACTTTGCTATGTACAGTATGCATGGACACATGCTTTCAGCACTATGTAAAAATAATAAATATCAGAGGGTACTCACTTTCCCTGAGTCTAGTACCATTCCGCATGCTAGTTCCAGTGATTGTCATGTGACCACAAATATACAAATCATATATTAGAACCATCAAGCGGAGCATAATCCTAATGGTGTCTGCATTACACACCGCTAAGATTCAGCAAGCTGCAGGGTTTGTCAAATTTCCTTTGTGGTGGACAATTTCTTTAAGAACAGGTAAGTATAGAAGGTTTTGGTCTGTAATAATATGATGGTACTATATATTGTTATAATATTTGCTCTTGTTATAGTTGTAATATTTGGGAACTGTATGACTGTATTATTATACAAAGGTACAGGGGCATAATGACCCCAGTCACAGAGGTCGCAACTGCGACCGGGCGATTGCTGATGCCAGCACAAATTTTAACTGCATGTGCATCCTTGGACGCACATTCAGCGGAAGTGTATTGCGGCTCAGAGATCCTTCAGGTCCATGCGCAGCCGGCTTCAAAAGAGGACGCCGCGCAGCGGAGGAGCAGATGAGAGTTGAGTATAATTGTTTATTTTTTTCTATGCATAAAAGAACAGCGGCAGAACGAGGGACATATACCTAGATGGGGAATATATATACCAGGAGGGAGTCCAGGATGGGGGATATATATACCAGGATGGGGACCAGGCAGCATAAGGAACATATATATCAGGATGGGGGATATAGTGTATATACCATGTATATACCAATATGGGGCCCAGGATAAGGGACATATATACCAGGATGGGGATATATATACCAGGGTGGGGCTAGGATGGGGACACATATATAAGGATAGAGCACATATATACAGAGGGGAAAATAAGCATTTGATGCACTGCCGATTTTTCAAGTTTTGCCACCTACAAAAATTGGAGAGGTCTGTAATTTTTATCCTAGGTATATTTCAACTGTGAGAGACAAAATCTAAAAATAAAAACCAGAAAATAACATTGTATGATTTTTAAATAATTAAATTGCATTTTATTGCATGAAATAAGTATTTGATCACCTACTAACCAGCAAGAATTTTGACTCTTACAGACCTGTTTTTTTTAAGAAGCCCTCCTACTCTGCACTCATTACCTGTATTAATTGCCCTGTTTGAACTCGTTCCCTGTATAAAACACACCTGTCCACACACTTGAGCAATCACACTCCAGCCTCTCCACCATGGCCAAGACCAAAGAGCTGTCTAAGGACACCAGGTACAAAATTGTAGACCTGCACAAGCCTGGGATGGGCTACAGGACAATAGGCAAGCATCTTAGTGAGACGGCAACAACTGCTGGCACAATTATTAGAAAATGGAAGAAACACAAGGTGACTGTCAATCTTCCACAGTCTGGGGCTCCATGCAAGATCTCGCCTCTTGTGGTAAGTATGACTCTTGGAAAATTCAGGAATCAGCCCAGAACTACATGGGAGGATCTGGTCAATGACCTGAAGAGAGCTGGGACCACAGTGTCAAACATTACCGTTAGTAACACACTACGTCGTCATGGATTAAAATCCTGCAGAGCAAGCAAGGTCCCCCTGCTCACTCCAGCACATGTCCAGACCCGTTTGAAGTTAGCCAATGAACATCTGGATAATCCAGAGGAGGCATGGGAGAAGGTCATGTGGTCAGATGAGATCAAAATATAATTTTTTGGTATCAACTCTACTCACCATGTTTAGAAGAAGAAGAAGGATGAGTACAACCCCAAGAACACCGTCCCAACCATGAAGCATGGTGGGGGAAACATCATACTTTGGGGGTGCGCTTCTGCAAAAGGGACAAGATGAGTACACAATATTAACGGGAGGATGGATGTGGTCATGTATCGTGATTTTTTTGGCCAACAACCTCCTTCCCTCAGTAAGAGCATTGAAGACGGGTCATGGCTGGGTATTCCAGTATGACAATGACCCAAAACACACAGCCAGGGCAACTAAGGAGAGGCTTCTTAAGAAGCATTTAAATGTCCTGGAGTGGCCTAGCCCGTCTCCAGTCCTGAACCCAATAGAAAATCTTTGGAGGGAGCTGAAACTCAATGTTGCCCAGCGATAGCCCCGAAACCTGAAAGATCTGGAGATCTGTATGGAGGAGTTGGCCAAAATCCCTGCTGCAGTGTGTGCAAACTTGGTCAAGAACTACAGGAAATGTCTGACCTCTGTAATTGCAAACAAAGGTTTCTGTTCCAAATATTAAGTTACAAATTAATTATGTAAAAATCATACAATGTGATTTTTTTCTGGATTCTGTCTCTCACAATTGAAGTGTACCTACGATAAAAATTACAGCCCTCCTGGGAAAACTTTCAAAATCAGCAGTGTATCAAATACTTATTTTCCCCACTACATGTATATACACCAGGATGGGGCCAGGATGAGGGACATATATATCAGGATGGAGGACATATACATACAGTGTGTACCAGGATGCGGGGGCCTGATCCAGATCTTGCACTGGGGTCCATCGGACTCTTGTTGTGCCACTGCAGAGGTATGTTATTATTATTAGGCATAAATTAATGCTTTAGAAGAAGAAAATAATTTGAAGACCCCAAAGTATTGATTTTCATTATAAAGTACTGTATATGAAAGGAAATTATAGGTTCTTAGGGGGTGGGTGAGCAAAACCATAATTTCTCATTACAAACTGCATAAATTAATAGATATTATTTGATACTTCTTGGTATTTGGCTGTAAGGCAGTGAGTCTATGGGAAAAATGCTCACAGATTGACAGAATGGAGAAAATGGAGACTTTTTTTCCCATCTTCTCCTCATCCAAGAAAATCAGATCACACTGTGATCACACTCTGATCAAACTCTGATAAGAATCTGATTAGCATAATCGGCCAGATTCACTCAGATGAGAGAAAATATGGTGGTGTGATCCTAGCCTTAGATGCTGTATTTTTTGCCCAGCAAAAATATGCAGCATCAAAAAGTCACCAAAAACTCATCATGGGAACTTAACTTAAAGGTACAACTGTTAATTATTATTTTTTTATTTGTTTGTCTATATTTCTGGCATATGTATTAATCAGACCACATATGATTAATCAATGAAGATATATAGGTAATTCCAAAGAGTTCACTTAATTTTTCTCTATATATTTTTGATGTTTACTCAATAAAAGACATGGACGATCCAGATCTTTGTGTAATATTGGTTTATTTAGATCATGTTTGTCCATAATTGTAGAGGAAATAATGGCAGGCACACCTGCTAAATAGATGTAAGTGCTCAGTTGTAGAGAGTAGTATAAATCATAGAATAACACGGCACATAAATGAGTTGATGTGAAATTTAATTGTAAAAGGTGCAGCAATAATTCTGTACTGGAAGTAAGGCCAACGTTTTAATTCGTAGACCTTGATTGGCCTAAAATAAATATATACAAATAAAATAATAAACCATAATTGTGGCATGGATACTAATCAGGCCACATATAAGTAATGAATGCAGATATCTAGGTAATTACACTTACTAATTCTTGTTACTATGTTGCCAGTGCAAATACTGTTACTAGAACTATTTTATTAGAGCAGGCCTTTACTATTAGACAGGTGGGATCTGACTCTAACGGACCCCCATTGATAAATTGTGTGAAGAAAGCTGTTTCATTTTGGTGAGTTCCATGTCCTTTTCATTATTTAACATAAAAAGATGATAATTTCAGATATGCCGTTGACATGTTATTACTTTTTTTGTCACTAGTGGGTGACAACATTGGTTATATGGATATAAGATAATTTACCTTTGTCTTCTGCTGCACTTATTGCTGGGCCTGCTTAATTAGTGAATGTAAGTTCCTCAAGTCAGAGGCTGGTTATTACTTTCTTGTCTCATCCTTGTAGTTTGTCTTCTCTCTGTGCTCTCTTTTATTTCATCTCACTCTTCTCTGTCTCCCTCTCTCCTCTTTGTATTCTGAGACTTGATGCAGACATTCACCTTCTTTCCCAGACAATATTCATTTTATTTAGAGGAAATGACTATGGAATTAGACTAGAAACCAAATTAAACGGATTCAAAATAATTAATGTTCATATTAGAGAAATATTTTTTTTCATAAAAGCCAGCAGATGCACACTATTCATCTGATTCCTTTTATTAACCCATCAGCCCTATTGAAACACATTGGGATGAGTGCACTTCCGTGAACGCTGATTTATCTCCTGCGTTCATGCTATGAATAACACTCTAATTTTGCTTGCTTCATTACACTAGAACAATCTGCGGGGGGAAATCTTTGCTTCCAAAGATTTCACTTGGCCTCAATTATAAAACCTTCTGCCTCACCTATTTTCTTTTGATTTGATTAGTAAATTTGTCAACTAAGGGCTGAACATGGAAATTTCAATAGCCAATTTTACTGTATCAAATTCAAACAAATCCATAATTGGTATAGTAATGTTAAAGGGGTTTTTCAGTTTTGAAATATCCCTGGTCCCCAGCTGTAGTTTGTTTAAAAAAAAGTTGGCTTTTCTCATCCTACCCAGGACCACTGCTGAGTCTTCTGCTGTCCCCGACGTCTGTTATTGTCTGCAGCGTTGACATCGCATCAACAGCGCTGCAGCCAATACCTGAGCTCAGCTACTCTGTCCAAGGTGACATCTCTTGCTGCTCAGAACCAATGAGCTCAGTTATTGACTGCAGCGCTGTCAATGTTCTGGCACTATCGGGAGCAGCGGTGGAGACTCAGTGCAGGATAGGGGAGGGTGTACTGAAGCACCACTACAGTGTTTTTATTTATTTCAGTGCTGAAGCGGTGTCACAGATCTAAGCTCCCTTCTTTAGTATTATATTTACCAGCCGCCATCTTCATCTGTTATCAGCACCACTCCAGTTGGTCTCCTGTAGATTGTGACCTGCTGGATCGCTCCAGTATTTGCTGGGTGAGCAGGAATTCACTACTCATTGTATGTCTATGAGAGCCAGAACAAGGCCAGAATGAGGCTCTCATAGATTTCTATTGAGCCATTGAGACTTTGAGAACTTGTGACTGTTACCTCTGACTACCGGACAGTCAGAAGTTGTGGTTACAAGATAGTGGCGCGGGACCTGGGCGGCACTTGGAAGAGCTAAAAATAGCGGCTGGTAAGTATAATATTAAGGTCAGGAAATTTACATTTTCCAAAGCTGAAATATAAAAAAAAATACCCGCTGGAGTGGTGCTTTAAGCAAAAACAAACTGAAGCGGGGGAGAGGGGTTTTCCAAAACTAGAAAACCGCTGTACTATTGTTTTGTATTATTGCACATTCTTACCCCAAAACATATAAACAGCATGAATAAGGCTTGTTCATTTTGTATCTATTACCAGCTAGGATAACTTTCAGATTTCTACACCTTCGACTGTATTCACAATGTATGTAGCAGTGAAGAATAGGAAATACACATGTATTGGGTCTATCAGGTCTATTAGGTAAATAAACATCTGTATTTTAATTTAACATGTCATGCTTGAAAAGTATTTTGCCGTTTAGGCTTAGACAATAGAGACACTGAACTCACAGGAAATGCTGGCTAATGTCAAGTCAAAGCTAGAAGAAAGATAGAATTCTGACTACCGACAAGTGATGCATTTGCATTTATGTAAAAGACATCATTTAAAGGGACCTTTCATCTGATTCATGCAGCCAAAACCACAGGCAGCATGAATCAGAGCCCAGTTGCATGATTCCAGCCAGGCATATTTTTCTCTAAAATTCTCCGGAATTTCAGAAAAAATATACTTTAAGGACCACAGCCAAAGACGAGAGTTGTCCATCTTTGCCCATGTGACAGCTTCTGCCAGTGCTGCTAGAGGCAGCGAGAAATCAGTAAATCCCCTGAAGTGGCGCTGGGAGTAACCAGACTGGGTTAGAACCGGACCACAGACAGTCTCTCGCTGTGGTCTCCAACCGGATCTTTATAGTTTTATTGAACACGTCCCCAATTTTCTAAGTAAATATATTTCTGAAGGTGCTATTGAAATGAAATTCTCACCAGATGTTGGTAACAATCCATCCAATCCACAGAGGCAAATAAATAAAACCATAGGTGTCCATAAATTAAGTTGTGTAATAATGAGAAATGACACAGGGAAAAAGTATTGAACACACGAAGAAAGAGAGGTGCAAAAAGCGATGGAAAGTCATGACGCCAGCTGAAATATATCACTAATCGAAAGTAATCCTTCCACTTCGTGAAAAATAATATCAGCTGGCTCAAATGATGGCCTATAAAAAGGTGTCTTGTTACTAAAGTGCCACACAAGAAACATCTCATGATGGGCAAAACCAGTGAGCTGTCTCAAGACCTTTGCAAACTTATTGTTGCAAAACATAATGATGACATTGGTTACAGAAGAAATTCTGGTGCTATTGACAATACTTATTTTTCCCACTGTATATACCTGCCTGTGCAGCTAGGTGCTGATTCATGCTGACAGCAGTTTGGGCAGCATGAATCAGATGAAAAGTGCCTTAAAAGGGTAAATACACTTATATAAAACTTTCAATATGTTAAAGCCAGTAATTCAACACTTTTGATGTTTGGACATCACAGCCAATGTTAAAGCATGAAAATGTATTATTTACTTGTATACTATTATTATTATTATTTTACAATCAGCCATCATCCATGGTTTCAGTTTTGTATATCCATGTCATATAATTTATCTCAGGCCAGCCATTTGTTCTTATGCATTCAATGAGGCAACCTGGTGAATGAATGAAGGGATGGTTGGAAGGGATATGTGCACATGTTTTCTTTAATAGGCCTGAGAGAGCAGGGTTATTTTTATCTGAGGATGCTTTTAATTTGATTCAAATATGCTTTACCACATGTTCTGCCAGAAGATCAAAAGGACTGGTAACAAACATTTAATCTTTTTATTCTAGGATTGGCACTAAACCCTCATCAAAAAGTGCATGCAGTCAAACAGCTTATCTCCAGTGAACTGTTTCCCCTAATGTGTTCTTAATTATAATCCTACATATTGCTCAGTGTGGCCCATTGAACAATATGGCAGTAATTTCTTTGCAGTCCTCAGTGTTCTTTGAACTGAGGGCTAAAATGGAAACCAGATCAACAGGATCTGACTGCTGGCAAATCAACCCAGATACAATCTCTGGATAATGCATTTTTAGCTGTCCTCCAGGAACACACTTTAGCAGACAGCTGGTGATCGTGAAAACAGAAGCAAAGTTCACCAGAATAGATGGAAGGAGGCATTTTTCCCAGTAATCAAATTAATATATGGAAAACCCTTTCTAAATTTAGACATTAACATTGCAGGTAATATGATTTGGAAGGAAGAGCTCTAGTACCACCTCCAGAAATGGAAAATATCTTCATGAAATGAGCTGTAAAAGACGCCTTTATTCTTTTCCAGGTAAAAAGTTGACAAAATGAATCTTGCTGTACTTGCAAATCAAAAAGTGTTTAAATCTTCTGTAAAATAAAAATAAATATATTGCTATAATAGTTCACAAAGGAAAATATGTAGGCCCGCGGTTATTATATGGCACCTGCTTGGTAGATACTTAACACTTATTGTGTGATCAGCTGTTGCAGCGTTATATCACTGCTTGACAGCTTGTTGAGGATTGAAAGGAATGCGGAAAGTTAATTATACCTAAAAGAGGGTCATCTCTGCATGTGTGGCATATGACCCTGAACTCAATACCCCACTTAAGGATGGCACTAACTCACACAGACTCGGGAAGGATAAACTGGAAGAGACGTTTACTTAGCATGACACAGGGCCAGATTGGTCCTCGGGCAAATCTGGCAAATGTCAGGTTGGCCAGTCCGTCAGTGGGCCACATTGGCCTGCAACGCTATTTACAGTATGTGTCCTCATGATGCCAATACTGTTAAAAGGTAGACACAGAACCATCAACTTCCTGCTCCACCACTTTCTCCAAAAGACCGTAGGCTGCCTCCGGTCTGTGGCTTGTTGGATGCCTGACATCTCCTGCGCTGGCCAAAGATAAGCTAGAAGATGAGTTAGTGACTGTGGTGGACAGGAAACCAAGATTAGGTGAGTATAATTTTTTTATATTATTATTATTGACTATTATACTGTTTATATGGGGCTATGGGCCATCATATTGTGTATGTAGGGCTATGGGGCATAATATTGTATAAATAGAGCTATGGAATATCATACAGTGTATAGGCGGACTATGGACCATTGAATTGTGTATAAGTGCTATGGGGCATAATAATGTACATAGGGGGCTGTTGGGCCAGCTTACTGTTTTTTGGAGCCGTGGAGGCCATCACGCTGCATATGGAGGGCTATGGGTTATCATATTTAGGAGACACAATGGGAGATAATCATCATTATAGGGAAGCACAGGTGTATTATTATTAAAAGCAAGCAGAGGTGGAGGGACATTATTATTATTATTATAAGGTGTTACGGGGTCTTTATTATGAAAGGTCATAGAGGAATTTTTGTTAAAGGAAGAATGGGGGGATTATAATAATGAAGCACAGGAGGACATTATTTCTATATGGTACTCTATAACTATAATGAGGCACAGGGAAGCATTATTACTACAGGGAAGTAAAGAGGAAGTATTATTACTGTGTAGGGGCACTGAGAGGGCACTGATATTGTGTGGGGCACAAAAGGATGGAGCTAGTGATTAAGAGGGCATTATAACTGTCTATGGCACTGGTTATGGCACTATATGGGTTGTGTAGTCATGGAGGAATGTGAGGAGGGAGCTGGAAAAGCAGTAAATCAAAGATGTCTGTGTGCTACATTTAGCAAGGATGAGTAATGAATGACTGCGATCACTGAGAACGTCACAGATGAGTATCTGTGCAGAATACACACATACAGTGGATTACGAAAGTATTCACCCCCTTGGATTTTTATCTATTTTGTTACATTACAACCTGTGTTTAAATATTTTTGTAATCTGATTTGTGTGTGATGCATCAGTACTAAATAGTCTAAGTTGGTGAAGTGAAGTAAGAAAAATATAGGCAGAAATTAAATTTATTGGAACAAATAACTAAAAATTGGAATATGCATATGTATTCATCCCTTTTGCATGGTACCACAGAAAACCTGCCAAGAGAAGAACGCCCACCAAAATTCTCAGCCCAGGCAAGTGTGGCACCCTGCTACCACAGGACCCAAAAGGGTGCATGGATGGACTTCTCCACAAAAGGCCCTCACTACAAACAGACACCTCCACCCTTCCACATCAGACCACCAGAGGGAGCCCTGTTAGGGATATATATATATATGGAGGGTGGAGTTAGGCAGTTAGTCTCTCAGTCTGAGAGAGAGTGTGCTGACACTGAGACCAGTGAAGAAGCAGCACGTGAGCTGCTGTGTACTGAGGGCCCGAGTGTGGCCGGAGGCGAGGAGAGAGGAGAGAGGAGTTGAGGGGGCAGAGGAGCATCACAGGCTCACCCCAAGACATAAGCCGGATACCAGGTCCGCGCCTACAGGGTTCTCTACACCCAGTAGGGACAACCGGCATACCAGGAGGCTTCCAGACCCCTGGTCATCCTGAAGCTACCAGCAATAACAGTACTAGGAACCACGAAGGCCCCGGCGTCCAGGGATAGTGGTTGCCAAGGAAAAGTCCTACTACCAAGCGGTCAGGTGAGAAAGCAACACAACATAGAAGCTAGGCCAAGTTCCAGGCTGGCTAGAAGCTTAGAGAGAGGAAGACACGGATCAGGAGGCCTTATACCCGCTCACTGGGGAGAGTCCTGAAGTGCACCCTTCCTAGCAAGTACCCTGGACCATACCTGCCGTTACACCAGTAAAGGTACTGAAGCGAATCTCCCTGTGTGCATGTCCGTCATTCCCCCTGACCCGACCGAGCCATCTCTCACTTACAGCCCTTCTATCAACCCTGCCCCAGGGGCCCACTCCGCCTGTGGGGAGCAGAAACATCCCAGCTTCCATCCCATCACCCCCCGGAGGTCTGCAGCAGCACTGGTAACCATTACCAGAAACCACAGGTGGAGTCACAAGACAAACTGTTAACAAAACCCCTTTTAAAGAGTGACCCAGAGGACGGGCCCGGGAGCCGACTGCCATGATATCCTACAAAGAAGTTAAAGGCCCGGGTACCGAGTCTCCCCCATATATCCCCCTGGGCGAGTCACAAGGAGGGCATGAATCAGAGAGGCAGCACAGAGACCAAAGGTAACCCTGAAGGAGCTGCAGAGTTCCCAAGCAGAGACTGGAGTATCTGTCCATATGACCACAATAAGCTGTACACTCCTTAGAGGTGGCCTTTATGGAAGAGTGGCATGAAAAAGCCTTTACTTGCACACAAAAATTGTATGGCTCATTTTCAGTTTGCCAAAAGACATATGGGAGACTCCTCAAAAGTATAGAGGAAGGGGCTGTGGACAGTTGAGACCAAAATGTAACTTTTTATCCATCAAGGTAAATGCTATGTCTGGCGCCAAATCAACAAAGCACATCACCCCAAGAACACCATCCCCACAGTGAAACATGGAGGGGCAGCATCATGCTGTGGGAATGTTATTCGGCAGCAGGGATAGGGAAAATGGTCTGAGTCGAGGGGAAGATGAATGGTGTGAAATACAGGGATATTCTTGAGAAAAACCTGTTTCAGTCTGTCAGTGATTTGAGACTGAGACGGAGGTTCACCTTCCAACAAGACAATGACCTAAACTATACTGGTAAAGCAACACTCGAGTGGTTAAAGGGGACACATGTTAATGTTTTGGAGTGGCCTAGTAAAAGCCCAGACCTTAATCCAATTGAGAATCTGGGGTCAGACTTGAAGATTGTTGTTCACCAGAGGAAACCATGTAACTTGAAGGAGCTGGAGCAATTAGGCCTTGAGAAATAATCAAAAATCCCAGTGGCAAGATGTGGAAAGCTCATAGAGAATTGTCTAAATCAAGTTGCAGCTGTAATTTCAGCAAAAGGAGACTCTACAAAGTACTGACTTTAGGGAGATGAATAGTTATGCACACTAAAGTTTTCAGTTATTTTGTCTTATTTGTTGTTTGCTTCACAATAAAAAGAAAAACAAATGTTCACAATTGTAGGCATGTTCTTTTCATGAACTGATGCAAACCCTAAAAAAAAAGTGAAATTCAGGTTGTGAGGTAGCAAAACACAAAAAAAATCATAGGGGGTGAATACTTTTGCAAGCCACTTTATGGTCTTCAGAGCACTGGTGTAGAACTGATATAACTGTTATATGGTCACTGTATTGTGATAATATTAGTCCTAGTATAGTGGTTTTGATTAATGATCAGTATGGTGGTAACATTACTATTGTATGTACTGGTAATATTTGGTCATGGACTTGGGGTGTTATTCATCTATTATATTGCAATATTGATGCTGATATTGTTTTTTTTACAATCATGTTTGGTAAAAGGGGTGCCCACCCCTGAGTAAATTGTCAGCAAGCAGTGCAGTTTGCCTAATCTGTAATTTACACACAGTTAGGATTTATCGTTACGTGATCTCAGATGTGCGATTTGCATACATGCAGTCACATGCTGGCTAGAAAAGAGCATTGAGCAAGCAGCTGAGACTCTAGTCGGCACATGACTACAAGTATGAAAATCTGGTACTTGCAATCACATGGAATCGGCAAGCAGAGACAAATCCTATTGGCATGTATATTCCTTACTGTTAAGATTCAGCAGGATGTACTATTACTTGCCTAAAATTTACTCAATTTACTCAGTTCTATACAACCCCTTTAATGATCAGATTAAATTGCAATACTCTGCCACTATGTGGTGGTATTTATAGCAATGGAATAGTGATATAATTTGATCTTATATCGTAGTATTATTGTTAATATAGGTCTCGTAGTAAATCTTGATTTCCTCCAGGCACTGTTATTTTTGTAATAGAGACCACCATTAGGGAAAGGTGGTGATAGTGTGGGAGTGAGCATGGGGCTGTTGGCTTCAAATGCTCTGGGGCATAGGTTTTACAGTGTCTCATTGAAAGTACAATTTTGTCAGTTACACACTGTGTAGAGGTTCAGACATTGATAGTTACACAATAGATGAAAGGCGCAGAGCTTGCTGGATGCACATCCGATCTGAGGTACAGACATGGCTTTGCAGATGCACATCAGATTTGAGGCAAAGATCTTGAAGGTTGCACATCCTATTTGAGGCATAGAGCTTGGCAGTTAACAGCCGCAACAGAAATAGTGTATTTGGACTACAACACATTCCTTATTATATTATAAAGCTTCCACTCAGCTCATGTCAAAAAGTTCTTACATTATGTACAATTGTTATGCCCATAAGGTATCGTAATAGTGGTTACGATACACTTCTTTCTTAAGCCTAGGAATTAGTAAAGAAACTTCGTGCTAAGGGCTATCCTGAATTGATTATATTCGCAAAATCAATCTCCACAGATAGAATAGAGCTAATTTGTAATAAGGAGAAGAATAGATGATAGGATAGCAGGTTCGTCTTTCCTTTTGAAGATAGCCCCATGGCGGTATAAGTAAGACAATCTATTTATCGTAACTGGGATATTTTGACAATGATATATTAATGACCCTGAGTTAGTAGATAGAACACGAAAAATAAAAAAGTCTCGGAAAATGGCAACACAAGCTAAACTATTTTTTTACAAAGTTCAGAATTTTTTGAGCCAAGAAAATGTAATAAAACTGTACATGTAAGGTATCCCTGTAATTGTACTGTCCCTTTTAGTGCTCTATGGTCTGGAGACACAGCAGGGCGTAATAAACATAAAAAAACTAATACTCTTCTCACCGCTCACCTCTGCTGCTCACTGTCCTCTGTATGGTCCTCAGTTTTCCTTAACACTGCGCGCATCTTTCCTTAACCTCACGCATCTTCAAACTAGGTCAAGATGCCCAGAGTTTCAGTGCGAGGCAGAGGTACAAAGCGGTGCTGAGGACCGTATGGAAGACAGTGAGCAGCAGAGGTGGTCAAAGAGGTAAGCAATGATAGATTAGAGTCTTTTTTGCCGACATTCTACTGTTCAGCACAATGGCAGCCAGCCACCCACCTTTTGCACGTAGCAAATTAGAATGCCGATTTTTGTGAAATTTGAATAGAATTCAATTGAGTATAAATTTGCTCAACTCTAATTAATACTCATCTCACGCCATGGCATACAACAGCATAGATCGCAGATACATTAGAGGCCTAGGTGCACCTAGGTGTAATTTCCCTCGGGATCAATAAAGTGTATCATATCGTATCTCAGTGTAGAGTGAAGAGTGTGACAAGGTAAGGTAGAAAGGTAGAGCCATAGATGTCTAGACAGTAGGATGTGGAGTTGGTGGGACAGGTGAGCGGTTAGGTGAGCACTATTTTATTACCTACAAAGTTTATTATATCATGGGGTCTAGAGACACCCCAGAGCATAATATGGAACATTCAATTTGCAAATCAGATGCAAATATAATTTCACTGATAAATTTGCAGATTCATCTGCAGATTCAATCATCTCTAGAATGTGCCCATAAGTTCTTGACACAGCGTGACACTGGCTGAGTGCCGCTGGTATTATATTTCTTCTTTACCTTAGTGTATTTGCACACTTTCACAACAGGTAGTTGTAGGGCCTGTCATAAATGAAGGCAATTGCCATCCATTAAATAGACTAAAGGCTGTAAGTGGTCTCCAAATATTTGCAATATCCAGGGACACCTCAATTTACGGAGTGCTTACTCCAGCATTCCCGATTGCAACAGCAGTACTGGCATATCCAAGGTATAAAACCAGCTCATTAGATCTCTGGTTCACTATTCTATTCTGCAGTCCCTAATCTAACCTAAGATCCTCCTCAATCCTCTTAACCCCTTTCTAACCTTTGATGTACAGGTACATCAAAGTCATGTCACTGCCTTTGATGCGGGCTCGCACACCGAGTCAGCATCTTTCCCAGCAGGTGATGGCTGATTTTTTCAGCCATCATGTGCTTTTAATAGCCGCGGATGGAGCTCAGCTCTAAATGTGGCTGTTACCCTGTTAAATGTCGCTGTCAATCTCTGGCAGCGGCATTTAATATGCCCCAGCAATGAGCGCGTCATGAGTTTCCGTGAAAGCCAGAGGTCTGAAGTAAGTCACTGTATTACCTGTATACTTACACTTTACACTGTATACTATGTACAGAGCTCCTGTGTATAATGACACTTATGATAACATTAGTATTGTGTTTTTTTATTAATGATCAGTATTGTAGTATTTGGTCACTATGTGGTGGTAATATGTGGTCTGACCATGGGGCGAGGGTATTTGTCCCTTGTATGTCATATTATTGGTCATTTTAAAATGTGACACATTCCCTTAAAGGAAAATAAATAAAAATATACCTAAAAAGAGTTTTGGGCATTTTAAGAAATTTGTAATAGGTTAGAGTAGAGTAGGGCCCTGCCAAAAGAGTCTACCTCGTTGTGGCGGCAGCCTTAAAAAATCTTTTGGCCAAATCAAAAGCTGATGGTTATGTATGTGATATGGTGTTTGATGGGAACTGTTAATATGTGATTGGGGATGATGTGGTGCAGAAGTGAAGTTTTTCCAAGAGTGGACAGTGGGACTGTGGAAGGATAGAGGGATGGAGGCGGAGCTGGGGTAGAGCCTGGGTGGAGTCTCAAGGGGGCCAAAAAATTTTGCCAGTATGGGTCCCTGAAATTCCTGGTGGCTGCCCTGCGGGTGACACTGGAGCCAATGACTCCCGCTGACAGCATGAACTGATCTGTGTGAGGGTTCAAGATGTTGCAATAAATCTGATCAGACTGTGCCTCAGAGTGACTGCATACAGAGCTGTTAACATATCAAGAGGTGAACACATTCTTGTCACCTCCTCACTGTGGAAACATCAGAGACCTCCTGCCTCACCTCGGCCTCTGCTGAACTTCTCCTGACTGCTCATCATAACATTATAATGAGGGCAATCTGGCAAGGGGCCCCTGGAGCCGTGGGCTCTGGGCGGTAGCCTAGATTGCCCTCTTTACAATCGGCCTGTGATGCACTGGTTTGTATAGCTCAAAAGATCAAGCAATTGTAGCTTCAAGTCCCATAAGGAAGCTAACAAACATAGTATAAGTAAAAACTTCAGCTCAGAGCACAAAAGTATCCTGAAATATGAAAACATTACGGGACTCAGAAAATGGCGACGAAAGCTATTTTTTTTTTTTTTTTTTACAAATTTCCGAATTTTTTTTCAACACTTAAATATAAAAAAAGAAACTATACATGTTTGGTGTCTGGGTACTCATTCTGATCTGGAGAATCATATTGCCAGGTCAATTTTACCATATAGTGAACATGATATTAAAAAAAAAGCTATTGTGGAATTGCACTTTTTTTTACAATTTCGACACACTTGAAATTAGTTTCCTACTTTCCAGTGCATCACAAGGAGGGGGCAGGAGGCAAGGAAAGCTGGAGGGATGCCCCCCATGATTGGAACTGGCCAGGAGGTTTCAAATTTAAAAGATAGTGGGGGCTGGGATTGATAATTTAGGATTAAGGGGCAGTAAAGGAGCAGATATTGGGGGAAATATAGGGAAAAGTGCGGGGAAGTTGCCTTTCCAGGGCTGGCAATCCCATAGGAAAGTTCATCAAAAATAAAAAGAAGCTGTACCTGATGGCCCAATTGGACTCCCTAATTGGCTAGCTATAGGAGGCAGCGAGGTCACGGACTGATGGATGGCTTGAGTCCCAGTTGGCAGTGCTGCTGGGAGGTGCAAGGAGTCAGGATCCACCCGAAGGGTCTGGAAGATGGGCCAGGAGAGCGAGGCCCCCGTAGAGGTTAAGCTCCGAAGTCATCACACACAGCAGGCGCAGGCTCCAGAGCCCCTCCAGGGACCCTACATGAGGTGAGCATAGTTGCGCCACACCTGTTCAATGTGCTCACCCCCGCAGGAATCCATGTAGCCAGCCTGCGGGCGTATGAAGGAGAAGGCCGTGACCTGCATTGGAAGTGAGTGCCACGCCGGAATTTCAGCCTACATCGGGAGTGAGTCCTGCACTGGAATTGCGGGCCTCACTGGAGGCCAGTATTGAAGTCAGCACGCTGCCTGCCGCGCTTAGAGGGTCACGATCAGGCTTCAATATGGCAGGCACACCTAGCAATGTTCCGGTCGGTGCCTATTTGATGGAGCAGCAGGCAGGCGTCAAACCCAGATATGATGGATAGGCAGCAGGAGGGGGAAGACTTGTGGCCTGGCTCTTCAAGGCAGCAGACAACAGGTGGTGAGGCGAGCAATAACCAGGAGCTGCCTGACATATCTCCTACTACCAGCAGGGACCCGACAGGTTCGTCCACGGCGGGATGTGTGTCAGGGTCGGGAGCTTCATGGAGGAGCAGCGGGAGATCAAGCAGGAGACTCTCCTTTGGAAAAAGAACAGCGCGACCATCAACAAGCACTCAGGTCTCCTCTGGTGAGGCAAGGGTAGGGGCACAGGTCTTGAGCATCGTTGGGACTCGGAGGGATCGGATTCCGGTGGAGAACGTCATAGCGAGGAAGATCTTCGGGATGCTGGATCCACGGCTGGCAGGTACACAGCGCCTACGAAGCTCAGTGAGTATTTATCTTTGTCTGGTTTGTCGCTTTTGGGGTGTATATCACAAATGGTAGGGAGCAGTCAGGTGTTAGGGTCTAGTGGGAGAAGTTTTGGTGGGTGTAGCGGGGCAGAGTTGCCGGGATTCAGGGACATTGTAGTGAGCATGTCGCAATTCCTGTTAAGATTAGACAGTGGGGTCAATGAGTGGGTTGGGGTTATCGCCTGTGAGAGCTTGGTTACTGGGCAGTCGGTAGTGCTGAATGCGGTTAGTGAATCAGTGAGGTCAGCCATAGGTACAAAGGGGAGTCTACGGGTGTGTTGGTATCAGTCCAGATGAAAAAGGATAAAGGGGATGCTGTTAAGCTTGATGACAGGGCTAAAGGGGAGGTATATGTCTGTTTTGAGGGGCCATTAGGGGTGCATTTAAAGAAGGAAGTGAAGGAAAAAATTTGGCGGGATGAGTATGTATAGATCTTTTCACTTCTCCAGCTGGAAAATTTAATTTGAATTTGAACAAGGGAAAAAAGGGCGATAGTAAAAAAGAGGAGGAAGAGAAGCGTAGGTGGCGGCTGATTCCACAGACATTTGTTAATTGGTTGCAAGCAATATTAGCGAGTGTGATTGGGGAGAAGTCGCCTGACAACTGCTCAGGTTTGTTTTGTTACTTGGATTCGATAAGGGAGGCACATCATACTTTTGGGAGCCAGACGTGGTTAAGGTATGATGAGCAATTCAGGCAACGGAAAGCGGTACGGCCAGAGATTAGGTAGGATCAAAAAGACATAGGGCTCTGACTAAAAGTTATGGCTCCTGAAAGGTTTTGGCAGTCCTTTCACAGGAGCGGAAGTGGTGGGAACCAATCATCAGGACAAGGGGGAAGCAGTCAGGGGGCAAAGGGTTCAAAAGAAAAAGCAGGAATGTGCTGGCAATTTAATGAGGGTCAGTGCCAATATGAAAACAGCTGCAAATTTAAACATGTATGTTCCCGTGGATTTCACATGGGGCTTTCAAATGTGTTACGAAGGGAAAATGAAAGGCTTCCTTGGGTACCAGTCAAGGGGGTGACTTCAGTGAACCCTCTCCCAATAGCCTCCTTTCTAAGTAGGTTCCCTGATAAGTTGAAGGCTGCTGTTATTTTTAATGTTTTTGCTGAAGGTTTTCGGATTCCATCTCCTAGTCATAATGTTGCCTTTACTGTGAAGAATTTGAGGTCGGCTTCAGTTTATCCGTCAGTGGTTAGCGAGAAATTGAAGAAAGAGGTTGAGTATGGCGGGTCCTTTTCGTAGTTTACCTGTGGAGGATGTCATTGTTTCCTCATTGGGGGTACTGTCTGAGAAGGAAATTAACAAGTTCTGATTAATCTAGCCAGTGGGCTTTCGGTTAATGATGGCATTGCTCAGTAATTATGTTCGGAGGAATATACTTCATTCGATGCAGCAATGCAGTGGGTGCAGAGATATGGACCTGGGTCTTTGTTAGCTAAGACTGACATTGAATCAGCGTTCAGGTTGCTATCAATGCATCCGGAAAGTATACTGTTAGGCTGTTTTTGAGATGTTTGCCCATGGGTTGCACAATTTCATGTTCATTGCTTGAAATCTTTAGCACCTTTTTGGAGTGGGTTGTAAGAGATATTGCTGCGGTGCAGTCGGTTATTCATCATTTGGATGATTTTTTGTTCATAGGTCCCCTGGATTTGTTAGTTTGTAGGAACTTGTCAACTATGGTATGGGTAGCGGAGCATTTTGGAGTGCCATTGGTGAAGTAGAAGACGGAGGGCTCCTGTATTGTATTAAGTTTTTTGGGTACATTAATTGATTTGGAAAATATGGAATGTCGGTTGCAGGAAAATAAACTGATTGTGCTCAGACAAGAGATGGAGAGAGTTCATAAGTTGCGCAAGGTGACATTAAAAGAGTTACAGTCTCTTTTATGTAGACTGAATTTTGCCTGTAGGATTATGCTGATGGGCAGAATATTTTGTTAGAGATTGGATGCAGTGACTGCGGGAGTGCGTGCCCTGCATCATTTTACTCAACTAACAAAGGATCACAGGGAGGATTTGTTGGTTTGGAAAAGGTTTTTGGAGAATAACAATGGTAGGTCATTGATTCAGGATCAGGTTTTAAACAGTTTCGATTGTGAGATTTATACGGACGCTGGCTATGGTGCTTCCTGCAAAGGGTAACTGGAGTGTGGGTGAATGGCCGGAGTTATAGAAGGAGAGAGGTTTGGTCAAGAACCTTGCTTAGCTCAAATTATTTCCTATAGTGGTTGCGGTTTCGATTTGGGGGGAGGTTTTTTTGAATAAAAGAGTCAGGTTCCATTGCAACAACATGAGTGTGGTGTCAATAATCAATAGTCTATCTGACGCGCCCCCTGGGCCTGTGCTGCTTCTGCTGCGCAGGGGGATACCCGGAGCCGGATCTGCTGGGGATAGTAGTCCTCGTGGCAGTGACCCGGTCCGTGCCCAGGGTGTCAAACTAAGCGGCGGAGTTTAGTATAAGATGTTATAGTGTTCGACTACGCCACCCGTTGAATGCGGTTATGAAACCGCCGCTGCAGGGCAGACCGCTGAGGCCGGTGGTACGGTTGTGCAGCGTCGATAGTATAACCCCCAACGGGAGGGGTATGGCCTCAGGGCAGCGGACGTGGATGATGGGGATAGTAGAATTGCTCGCAGGCACCAGGAACCACTCAGAGACGGTGCGGTGTAGTTCAGGGTCTTTACTGGTGGCAAAGGTAGACCCTCCCGGGAGTACTGGCTAGCGATCGGGGCCTGGTCAGTCCGTGAGCAGATAGGATCTCCCCTGGGCAGGCGGAGTTGTAGGCCTCCCCACTAATTGTACTCTTCCTGGCTACCTTGCTAGAAGCGGGTAAAAGTAGCCCACGTCCCTGAGTGTACCGTGTGGTGCTCACCCGTATGGCCGGTGACTCGGGGCCTTCTGGTAGCCTCCGCTCCACGACAGCGGTGCTGGTCCCTTGCGTGTGACCGTGCCTTCGGGTTTCTTGGCCAGAGGACCTGAAATCCCCTGCCGGTCGGTTTCTGCTGCTGGGTATGGCTCAGTCCCCACAGCCTCGGACTCCGTGTATGGTGAGATCTCTTCAGTCAGGACGAGCTCTACAGCTTCCAGTCTCTGACCCCTTTTATCACTGCTCCCACAGAGCTCCTGATCTTGCTCTCCCTGTATCAGCTCCACTCCAGACCAGACTGTGTCTCTGTCTGGGACTCCTCTTCTTCTCTTTTTCTTTTTCTAACCCCACCTCAGCCCCAGTTTATATAGGGGAAGTTCTTCCCCTCCCAGGACTGGGCAGGAGGTGTGGCATGCTTAGGGTTCCTGACCAGGAGACCTCCCACCTGCTCACAGACGTAATATTGCTATTACTGTGGTAACCAGAACCCTGGGGTGCCACATTCCCCCCTAGTAAAATTTAGTACTCCGGGACTAAACATATTTTTGAAAACATAACAGGGTATAAACAGGAACAATACAATAAGGAAAAACACATTAGGTTGGTCACGGCGTGTCCGCAACCGGGTGCAATTTTTGAAGCAAAAAGGGTGTCCATTTCACCAAAGAACAGGGAGCCGTAACCAGGTAGGGGTCTGTCCTGCCCCGAGTCTTTAACAGTCTTTAGTCCGTTCCTGGGTTACGCTCCAAACATATATACAACAGAGTTCCGGTTAATCCACAAAAGACACCTATAAAATAACTAGAAAAAACATAATTATTTACAAGCAACAGTAAACAGGTAAATACCAATAAAACAGTCTGAACACTTTAGATCCTCCAACGTACGGGCAACTGGCCTCTAGTGGCCCTAGTAGACCTACGGAGCTTACTGACCGGTCCTGAGCTACAGGGTGTAGGAGCTGTCAAAGGTAAGCTGGGCAGCTGTCTATGGACTCTTTGGCTCACTAGGGGCACGGCAGGCTCACTATAAGCAGAGGGTCGATTCTCCTGGTCTGCTTGTGTGGGGTCTTCTGCCTCCTGGACCGGTTGCTCTTCCAGCTCTACCTGTTTTTCCGTAGGCACTTGGGATGCTGGCTGGAGGAAGGTGAGGACGGGTACCACAACAGCGCCATTTACCTGTGTCCAAGACCGAGGGAAGTCTCCGAGTACAGTACTGACCATCTCTTCCCTTTCCTCTGCGGGTCGAGGGTTTTCTTGATCTTCTTCAGGGTTTCGTAGCTGCTCGGGACACTTCTTCAGGTGATCTCGGGAGACAATGGCTGTGGTTTCTCCTCCATCCTTACTGATTGTGCAGATTTTTGGGTTTTCATGGCTTGATGGCAGTACGGTGTACGGGTCCTTCTCCCACTGGTCGTCCAACTTGTGGAGCCGTCTTTTCCTCTTCAAGACCTGCTCTCCAGGTACCAGGGGATCAGCGGGAGCACACTGGTTGTAAGTCTTCTCCTGTCTTTCTCTTGCTTGACGGAGAATTCGCTCAACGCTCTCCTGTACTTTCCGGTACTGCTGCTGCCTCTCTGTGTCCCAGTCTGCTTCTGGTGAAGTGTCCTCGGGTGTCAGGACTCCCATATCCAGATCAACAGGCAGCTTACCAGGTCTTGCTCTCATTAGGTAAGCCGGGGTACAGTTGGTAGAACCTACAGGGATGTGGTTGTATAGGTCCACCAGATCAGGCAGTTTCTCAGGCCACAGACTGCGTTCTTCCAGGGGCAATGTTTTCAGAAGGTCTATCACCACCTGGTTCATCTTCTCGCAAAGTCCATTGGTTTGCGGATGATAGGGTGTTGTTCTTATCTTCCGGCAGCCATACAGAGTGCAGAACTCCTGGAAGACTTCCGCTTCAAAGGCAGGTCCTTGGTCCGTCAGCACCTGCTCTGGGTATCCGTGTGGACAACAGAAGTGCTGCTGGAAGGCTCTAGCTGCTGTTTGAGCCGTTAAGTCCTTGACGGGGACTACAACCAAGAACCGGGAGTAGTGATCCACGATGGTTAACGCATAGACGTAGCCACTTCTGCTGGGGGTCAGTTTTACATGGTCCAAGGCTACCAGTTCCAACGGCTGCCTGGTGACGATGGACTGCAGGGGAGTCTTCTGGCTGGCACGGTCCTTCCTTCTTAGGTTGCATGGGCCACAGTCTCTGCACCACCTCTCGATGGTCCCTCTCATGCCTACCCAGTGGAACCGCCCGCGCAGCAGGAACTCCAGCTTCTTCCATCCGAAGTGCCCAGCTCCGTCGTGGTATGCCTCCAGTACCATAGCCGCGTCTCTTCTTGGCACCACTACTTGCCAGATCAGTTCATGCGTCCGGGAGTTAACCATTCTGCGGCACAACTTCCCCTTGTAAAGAAACTCTTCTCAGCCCACAGTTGCTTGGTCTCCTCCGGAGCGTCTGGGTCAAGGCGGGCATCTGGCTGAGTCAGCATCTCCTTCACCAGTCGGACGGCGGGGTCACTGTCTTGCGTTTCTGCCCAGTTGTAATGAGGTAAGGGGTTGAACGTAGCGGATTGCTTACCCCTTACACGGTGGGAATACTGGGTAGTCCCATGACGGTGAAACGCGGGGAGTTCAACTTCTTCCAGTTCCCCTGGATCTTCCCCTACGTCCGGTAGGTTTGGCATTCTGGACAAGGCATCCGCGTTGGTATTGGAGCGTCCTGCCCGGTATTTGATCGTGAACTCATAGTTGGACAGGCGGGCCATCCATCTCTGCTCCAGGGCACCGAGTCTTGCAGTGTCCAGGTGTGTCAACGGGTTGTTATCCGTGTACACGGTGAACCGCGAAGAGGCGAGGTAGTGCTTAAAGCGTTCGGTGACTGCCCACACCACTGCCAGGAACTCTAGCTTAAATGAGCTGTAATTCTCAGGGTTTCTTTCGGTGGGTCGCAGTTTTCGGCTGGCGTAAGCAATTACCCATTCTCTCCCCTGCTGGATCTGGGACAGTACGGCTCCTAGCCCGATGTTACTTGCGTCGGTGTAGAGGATAAAGGGCTGGCTGTAATCAGGGTACGCCAGGATTTCATCCCCCGTGAGGGCCATCTTCAGCTGGCGGAAGGACTCTTCTTCCAGCTTCTCCCATCTGAAGGGCGGCTTCTGGTTCTTGGCCTTCCTGGACTGGCCTATCAGGAGGTCCTGCATAGGAGCTGCCTTTTTGGTGAAACCGGGAATGAATCTTCGGTAGTAGCCTACCAACCCGAGGAACTGCCGCACTTCCTTTACGCTGGAGGGTCTTGGCCATTCCTTAATCGCGGTGATCTTATCAGGGTCGGGGGCCACTCCGTCAGCACTCACCACGTGTCCCAGGTACTGCACTTTTGGTTTTAGCAGGTGACACTTCGACGGTTTCACCTTCAGACCGTAGTTTGGCAGGGCTTCAAACACCTCCGCCAGGTGTTTCAGGTGGTCCTCGTAGGTTTTGGAATAAACTATAACATCGTCCAGGTACAGCAGGACCATCTCAAAGTTCCGGTGTCCCAGACAGCATTCCATCAATCGTTGGAAGGTTCCTGGTGCGTTGCAGAGTCCGAACGGCATGCAGGTAAACTCGCTAAGTCCCATCGGGGTGGTGAATGCGGTCTTCTCCCGGTCCGCCTCTGCTACAGGAACCTGCCAGTACCCGCTAGTGAGATCCAAAGTGGAGAAGAAGTTAGCAGATTTTAAAACAGCCAAAGACTCCTCTATCCTTGGTAAGGGGTACGCATCTTTGTGTGTGATACGGTTGATTTTCCGGTAATCTACACACATTCTCATAGTGTTGTCTTTCTTTTTAACCAAGACTAGTGGAGCTGCCCAGGGGCTACAGCTATCCCTGATTACCCCAGCCTCCTTCATGTCTCTAAGCATCCCCTTGGCGTGTTGGTAGTTTGCAGGGGGTACGGGTCGGTATCTCTCCTTTATGGGAGGATGGTCTCCCGTGGGGATGTGGTGTTCTACCCCCTTTACTCGCCCGAAGTCTAGCGGGTGTTTACTAAACACTCTCTCGTACTCTCGAACCACCCGATAGACTCCCTGTTTCTGGTGTGAGGGAGTGGAGTCAGTACCCAAATGCAGTTGCTGACACCAATCCTCCATTTGTTGCTTAGAGCCGTTACCTTCCTCTGGATGAGATGGAGGCAAGGGTTCCACGGACTGTACAGAATTTTGGTTGATGGTATACAATTTGGCTAGCGTAGCATACCGGGGCAGGTACACTTCCCTCTTCCCGATATTTATTATGCGAACGGGCACCCTCCCATGGCGTACATCAACCACCCCCCGTGCTGTCAAAATGGTGGGCCTACTGTCTGAGTAGACGGGTTCTACCATTGCTTGGTAGTCTCTACCTCTGAGACCAATAGCTGCCCGGCACCAAATCATCATCTCACTTTTTGGGGGCATGGCAATAGGGAACGGGTCACACATTCTCACGCTACCTATCTCACCACCGGAGAGTTCCACTTGTTGCCGTCGCATCAGTGCCCGGATCTCTTTTTGGAGCACCCGCTGCTGACCGGAGCTGGCGTTCTTGGCAACCTGCTGTAAAATGAGAATCACCTCTGCAAGACAATTTTCAATCACATTAGTTCCTAGAGTTATCTTTGGGTGACTCTCGCGCTTGTCAATGTCTACAATGATCAGTCCCTGTGCTGCCAGTTCGACTTTACCGATTTTAATGGTCATCTCTTTAAATCCAATCTGTGGCACGGGCTGACCATTGCTGGCGATGATACTCAAGTCGTCGTCTGGGTAGCGGGTTATATCCGAGTCATTCCAGTACTGCTTGAAGAGCACGTACGGGATGGTGGTGACCTGTGACCCGGTGTCAAGTAGGGCACTCATAGGAATGCCATCCAGTACCACAGGCAAGACTGGACGTCCTCCCACGTATTTGTCACGCCAGTTCGATGGGCCTGGTGATCTTATTCCTAGGGGTTGGCCCTCTACCCCAGGTTGTGCCAGTTTAAAGGACAGTACCTTGCCATATGTCTGGGTTGATTGCAGCGGCGGCAGATGGGTTGTCCGTCCTCGTTGTATCGGTCGCTGGGTCTTCCTCTGGCCGGTGGGGTCCTCCTTGGTCGGCGCCACGGGATATCCTCCGGTCCGGATGCCAGCTGGATCTTCCCTGGGGTAGAAACCTGTAAAGACTGCACAGTTCGGGTTAGCGCGGCAATGCTTTTAGTTAGCTCTTGGACCTGATGGTGCAGGTCTGTAGCCGGGTCATTGTTTAAAGCCTGCGCATCAGCTCCCACAGGCCCTGCCGACAAGGGCGCCGTCTCCTGGTGGTAAGTGGTAGCAGGGCGTTTGTGGGTCACAGCGCCACCTGGTGCCGGTTCTCGGAGCACCCGGATGGCTCTGTCCTTGAACTGTGCAAAGTCCAGATGAGGGTCCTGTAAGGCCATGGCCCGCAACTGGGTTCGGTGGGCATTACAATGTAGACCCTCTATAAATTGTTCAGTCAACAGTTTGTCTTCGTTTCCCACGCCGTCAGGGTCGGCCTGCTTAATGGCTCTCAGGGCCTCTTGTAGGTTTAGCGCATAGTCCCTTATATTCTCATGTGCTCGCTGCTTGCACCCGTAGAATCTAAGCTTGATCTCGGCTGAGGTACGGGTATCAAAGGTGTCCTTCAGCCGGGCTAGTATCTCTGCGACAGTCCTCCTCCTCCCAAGTGGCCAGGACTTTACCTCCCTTTGGGCTGCCCCTGTTAATTGAGCCACCAGGATGCTCACTTTTTGCTCTTCTGTGAGGGGGTACACCTGGAAGAGGCTATCCAGCCTTTCTCTGAAGTCATTTAGGGTATGTGACTCCCCTGAGTACTGGGGTAGCCAGGCTGCCCCCGGGATGTAGGGCATGGTGAAAGGCATGACCGCAGCAGCGGTGGTGCTGGCAGTGGCTGTGGCAGTGAAGCTCTCCTCCATATCCGACATCCTCCTCCCCCCTGGTGGACCGTGGCCTACCTTGCGATGATCCTCTTCCGTAGGCCGCGGCTCCGCAGTGGATCGTCAGGGTTGAGGACCTTCCGTCGCGCTCCTGTGACGTCGGCGTCTGCTGGGTTCCTTCCAGGACCTTACGCAACGTCCGGACGTGAGGCTGGGCTTCAGTTCTCGCGCGCTTTCGGAGTCCACGCCCCTCTTCTTCCCGCGCGGCGTCTTCGAGATGGCGTCCAATGGCGGGAAAACTCCACGGATGGCGGGAAGAAGGCAAAAGATGGCGTCGGATGGCGGGAATCTTCACCACAGGTAAGTTTAACAGTCTTTTTCAGGCACGCAGTACCCGGTGGTTGCGGGCACGAAATCCTGCCGACTACGCCAAAGTTGACGCGCCCCCTGGGCCTATGCTGCTTCTGCTGCGCAGGGGGATACCCGGAGCCGGATCTGCTGGGGATAGTAGTCCTCGTGGCGGTGACCCGGTCCATGCCCAGGGTGTCAAACTAAGCGGCGGAGTTTAGTATAAGATGTTATAGTGTTCGACTACGCCACCCGTTGAATGCGGTTATGAAACCGCCGCTGCAGGGCAGACCGCTGAGGCCGGTGGTACGGTTGTGCAGCGTGGATAGTATAACCCCCAACGGGAGGGGTATGGCCTCAGGGCAGCGGACGTGGATGATGGGGATAGTAGAATTGCTCGCAGGCACCAGGAACCACTCAGAGACGGTGCGGTGTAGTTCAGGGTCTTTACTGGTGGCAAAGGTAGACCCTCCCGGGAGTACTGGCTAGCGATCGGGGCCTGGTCAGTCCGTGAGCAGATAGGATCTCCCCTGGGCAGGCGGAGTTGTAGGCCTCCCCACTAATTGTACTCTTCCTGGCTACCTTGCTAGAAGCGGGTAAAAGTAGCCCACGTCCCTGAGTGTACCGTGTGGTGCTCACCCGTATGGCCGGTGACTCGGGGCCTTCTGGTAGCCTCCGCTCCACGACAGCGGTGCTGGTCCCTTGCGTGTGACCGTGCCTTCGGGTTTCTTGGCCAGAGGACCTGAAATCCCCTGCTGGTCGGTTTCTGCTGCTGGGTATGGCTCAGTCCCCACAGCCTCGGACTCCGTGTCCGGTGAGATCTCTTCAGTCATGACGAGCTCTACAGCTTCCAGTCTCTGACCCCTTTTATCACTGCTCCCATAGAGCTCCTGATCTTGCTCTCCCTGTATCAGCTCCACTCCAGACCAGACTGTGTCTCTGTCTGGGACTCCTCTTCTTCTCTTTTTCTTTTTCTAACCCCACCTCAGCCCCAGTTTATATAGGGGAAGTTCTTCCCCTTCCAGGACTGGGCAGGAGGTGTGGCATGCTTAGGGTTCCTGACCAGGAGACCTCCCACCTGCTCACAGACATAATATTACTTTTACTGTGGTAACCAGAACCCTGGGGTGCCACATATCCATTTCATCTCCTCCAGTAATAGAGCTGCTTAGGGAATTAGTTCTACGTTGTATTGAATTGAATGCATGGATTTCAGCGGTGCATGTGCCAGGAGTTCAAAATTCCATTGCGGATGCATTGTCTTGTTTTCAATGGGATCGATTCCGCGAGCTGGCAGAGACTTCAGGAGTGGAATGCCCTTCGCATCTTTGGCAACTGGTTATGGAGGAGAAGTATGTTTGATCCGGGATTCCATTACAAGTAAAACCTGGTCATCATATGAATGAGAATGCCCTTCACATCTTTGGCAACTGGATATGGAGGAACAAGACGTTTGATCAAGGATTCCATTACAAGTAAAATCTGGTCATCATATGAGGTGGCTTGGCAAGTATGGTAGAGCTGAGTTTGGTATTGGGGCCCTATGGACAAGGAGAAGGATAGGAAGTTGGCTGTTTTGTTTTTGGTGGGGATAGCAGGTGATATGGGTTGGTCAGTGTCCAGAATTAGCAAGGTCATTGCAGGTCTTGCATTTGATTTTAAATTACAAGGTTTGAGTGATGTCACAAAATGTTTTTTGGTTAGGCAGGCATTAAAAGGTTTTAGAAGACAAAACCGGACAGTAGATAAGCGGAGACCGGTGTTATTGAAAAGGCTGGGTTTGATGTTGGAAAGGATTTGTCGTTCTAATTTTCAACTGGCATTATTTAAGTTGGCTTTCTCCATTGCCTTTTTTGGGGCATTGAGAGTAGGTGAGTTGGTAGCTTCTAGTAAGGCTATGTGCACACGAAGCGATTTTAATGCGTTTTTTCTGCGTATTTTCGCTGAGAAAACGCTGCAAAAACGCATTAAAATCACTTGTAATAGGTGTGCCGTTTACTGCAATGCAAATCCGCATGTGCAGTGCACATCATGCGGAAGTTTCCGCTGCGAATTCGCTTTGCGGTAAAACCCGCAGCAAGATCAATTCTAGTGCGATTTCGCTGCAAAATTGCCACCATTTACTTGCATTGGATCGCATAAGATCCACATGACTACATATAGTCAGGTGTATTTTATACGATTAATGCGCGGATGGTACCCGGGTCTGGAGAAGAGGAGACTCTCCTCCAGACCGGGTACAATAGTACCTGTAAGTAAAAAAAGAATTAAAATAAAAAATAACCTTATACTCACCTTCTGATGGCCCCCGCTCTGCTCCCAGCGTCCCTGCTGGCTCCGTGGCGGGTACTGATAATGTAAAAGGACCTTCCATGATGTCAGCAGTCATGTGACAGGTCACTCGACCTTACCGATACCTGCCACGGGGCCAGCAGCGACACCGGGAGCAGAACGGGGGCCATCAGAAGGTGAGTGTAAGGTTATTTTTTATTTTTTACGTTCTAATTCTTTTTATTTTTAACATTATGTTGGTCACACAATATAAATCCATGCCTGTTGCATGGATTTATACTGTGTGACCAACTTTCAAGCACTTTTCCAAGTGATGCTAAAATCGCTTGGAAAGCGCTTGACAACTCGCATGAGAAATCGCATGCTAAAAACGCTTGACAAACACTTGTCCCTGGCAGAAAGAACGCATGCAAAATGCGCATGTGTTTTTTCTGCCAGGGAGATGCAGAAACGCTCAGGAAAAATCTGGAGCATTTCTGCATCATGGGCACATAGCCTGAGAGTAAGGCCGGGGGTCTATTGGCTGAGGATGTGAGCTGTTGGGCCGCTGGTATTGATTTTGGGATAAGAAAATCAAAGACTGATCAGTTAGGGAGATGCAGACGTGTGGTGTTAGGCCAGATTGAGGGGGCTTTGATATGTCCTAAAAAATGCTTGGAGGAATATTGGCTGGTTTGGTAAGGGAGGTTAGGGCCTTTGCTATGTCATGATAATGGTAAATTTTTGTCACGGTTTCAGTTTTCAGAGTTTTTTTTTTATATCTTTGTTGAATTTTTCAAAATGAATAAAACATAAACATAATTACTATTTACTACAGTGATATATAAAAGAAAGGAACATGGGAATGGAGGAAATCTAGATTATGCATTTCAAACAAAGTTCTCCAGTAAAGTAGGTTAATTAGATTACGTTGTCTGACAATAGTAACTTTTAAACAAAGCTGAATAATAAGCAATTAAAATAACATATTAAAATAAATGTGTATTTAAAATATAGAAAAGAAAATATTTAAATTAACAATTTCTAGTAGTATAATTAACAAAGATAATATATTCAAATAATATATATAACAGTTGTGTCAGAATTCCTAATGGAGGGGAAATTGTTCATTCCTAAAGTTCCATTTATTATAATATTTGTGTAAAGAGTTGTTTATTTTGGCATTAATATATTCATATAAATTGTGTAGGGATACTTTATCTATAATTTGGGAGATCGCAGGGATAGTGGAAGTTTCAGCGGTTTTAAAGAAAGGATTGCAAGAAATGTACGGTTCTCAGTCTTTCAGAATAGGGGCAGCGTCGGAGGCTGATAGATTGGGTTTGGCACATTTTGTTAGTAACAGACAGTGTTAGTAACATTTTGTGCGGGAACCAAACTGAAATATAATTCAGGTGTGACTTCAGAAGTTAGTACGCTTGTATAAAACATAATTCATTGTAATGTATACTAGTATCAATATTTACTGTCACAATAAATGTCTTCAGTACCAACCTGACACATCAGAAATCAAGTAGTTCATCAGTTTATTCATGTCTGTCATTATTATATGGCAGCATATTCTTGCTATCTTGTACTTTTCTCTAGAAAGCAGATACAGTACATAAACGTCTGATTTTTAGGTTGATTATTTTCATATATAATATAGTATTTCAAATGTATTACACCAAAACTTAGTGTACATTTGTCATGTCAGTAAACATCTGGTGCTGATGGCTGTGATCTATTTCGCTTTGCAGGTGTCCAATACCATCTGCATAGTATTACGCTAATGTTCTTTATATATATTCCAGTTTTTGAAGCATTTCCATATTATTTCCAGTTTTCTATTTTTATGGCATTAGCTTTTACAAGAGATACAGATCTGGTTATTTTTTAAAATATAAAACATCTTGTAAATATCTTACATATTGAATAAAGAAATTTTAAGGGTTTCTGTGCAATCAGATATTGGGACTTTGTACTGTAATTCTAATGTGAAAGTTATAGACCAGAGGGATACATTTAGTTGTATGCAAACTAAATTTTACAAAAAAACGAAACTATTTGTTGTGTGATTTTGACGACCATGGACAGAAAGAGAAATGCATTGAGTGGAGTTATCTGCCAGTTGCATATATATTGTTACAGATTATACTTTTTTGTAATGGGTCTATAATTGCCTATCAGTCAAGAGCAGCCTGGATGGGACCCAGGATGGAGAACATTATACCAAGTATGAATCCAGGATGGTTGTACAATATTTTAGGTTGGGGCCCAGGATGGGGGACATTATACCAGGATGTGAGTAACTATTATACGTAGGGCAAATACATATGTCTTTATAGGATATAGAACACTAAAAGGGCCTATATATCTGACCGACCTGCAGGTGGGGGTCCACGTCCAAATTTTGCTAAGTACCTAATAGCATCATCTCCCACCCCCAATTCATTATAAGACCCTGATAATGTCTTCTCCCACACACTAATTCACTATGATGCTTTCAGGGACTTATAATGAATGGAGGGAGGACACAGAACAGGGACTAAGGCTATGCGCACACGTTCAGGATGTGCAGGAAAAAATTCTGCTGCAAATCCGGATGTTTTGGCAGGAAAAATGCTGCATAAAATCAATTCATTTTTGCTGTGTTTTTTACATATGTACAGTATTTTTTCCCACTCATTAGTATGACATTATGCAGATTTTAATATGCTGCAAATCTGCAAGGAAAAAATAAGCAACATGGGCAAAACAATTCAGAGATCTCATTCACTTTTCTTATACTATAAAATGCGGCATATTTTCCACAAAAAATCCGTGCAGAAAATAAGCAAAAAAAATGCTATGTGCTCACATAACCTTAAATGAATTGAGGAGAAGAGTCACAGTGACTGATTCATTTTTATTTATTGAGTGGCGGAGATTATAGTTAATGGGGGCCACAGTGCTGCTTATCAATTTATATTTTGAATGGTGTATGGCTAGTACTGTGTTAATGGTGGGGTGCATATTTGTATTCAATGGAGAAGTGTGGGAAATTTTTTATTCAGGAGACAAATGTATATATATAATTATGTTTAACCTTGCTATTTTCAGAACTGTGGTGATTAGTGTGACAAGACGAGTCGTGGCTAGAAGATGTCGACATGAAGGTCTGATCAGTCGGAGAGGAAAGAACAGAAAAGTACTTTAATCAGACGAGACATCAACAAACATTGACTATAAATATTTTTCTGTATCTGCCTTGTATGACTTGGAATAATTCTCTTATTTGTAAAACAACCTCCCTTAGGCTACATTCTCATATTCATGAGATGTGTTCATGTGCTGCCATTTTTTTCTTATCGGACAGCACAAGAACTCAGAGTTTTATAGATTCATTCACATATCTGTGAAAATCACAGATCCAAGAATGGGACTTGCGAGACTCAGAGCATGTCCTGTTCTGGTCCAATTATGAGGATCAGAAAACGACACACTCAATGGGTCTGTCTTCTGTCCGAGAAAAAAATCGGGCAGCACATCGACACCACACAGATACAGGAATATAACCTTATTATGCATAGCATTGTCCCTTAGTATATAGTGTACTTTCTTGTTATGTATAGTACCATCCATAATTCCATAGTTTCCTCTTACCATCCTTTACTACATAGCATCCTACCTAGTTATGTATGGTGCCATCCCTTATTACAAGTGAAGTCACTAAATAAGAATATCATCAAAAGGTTAATTTATTTCAGTTCTTCAATACAAAAAGTGAAACTCATATATTATATAGAGTCATTACAAACAGAGTGATCTATTTCAAGTGTTTATTTCTGTTAATGTTGATGATTACGACTTACAGCCAATGAAATCACAAAAGTCATTATCTCAGTAAATTAGAATAATTAACAAAAAACACCTGCAAAGGCTTCCGATGCATTTAAAAAGGTCCCTTAGACTGTTTCAATAGGCTCCACAATCATGGACAAGACAGCTGACTTGACAGATGTCCAGAAGGCAGTCATTGACACACTCCACAAGGAAGGTAAGCCACAAAGGGTTATTGCTAAAGAAGCTGGCTGTTCACAGAGTGCTGTATCCAGGCATATTAATGGAAAGTTGAGTGGAAGGAATAAGTGTGGTAGAAAAAGGTGCACAAGCAACCGGGATAACCGCAGCCTTGAAAGGATTGTTAAGAAAAGGCCATTCAAAAACTTGGGGGAGATTCACAAGGAGTGGACTGCTGCTGGAGTCATTGCTTCAAGAGCCATCACACACAGACGTATCCAGGACATGTGTCGCATTCCTTGTGTCAAGCCACTCATGACCAATAGACAATGCCAGAAACATCTTACCTTGGCCAAGGAGAAAAAGACCTGGACTGTTGCTCAGTGGTCCAAGGTGTTGTTTTCAAATTAAAGTAAATTTAGCATTTCAATTGGAAATCAAGGTCCCAGAGTTTGGAGGAAGAGTGGAGAGGCACAAGCTGCTTGAGGTCTAGTGTGAAGTTTCCACAATCAGTGATGGTTTGGGGAGCCATGTCATCTGCTGGTGTAGGTCCACTGTGTTTTATCAAGACCAAAGTCAGCGCAGCCATCTACCAGGAAATTTTAGAGCACTTCATGCTTCCCTCTGCAGACAAGCTTATTGGAGATGGAAATTTCATTCTTGGCACCAGTCCACACTGCCAAAAGTACCAATACCTGGTTTCAAAACAACAGTATCACTGTGCTTGATGGGCCAGCAAACTCGCATTTACTGAACATACATTTCAGTAGGCCAACATTTCGGATTTTAAAATACATTTTTCAAATTGTTGCTATAAAGTATTCTAATTTACTGAGATAATGACGTTTGTGTTTTCAATGGCTGTAAGCCATAATCATCAACATTAGCAGAAAAAAACACTAGAAATAGATCACTGTTTGTAAGGACTCTACATAATATATGAGTTTCACTTTTTGTATTGAAGAACTGAAATAAATTAACTTTTTGATGATATTCTAATTTAGTGAGAAGCACTTGTATATAGCATCCTCTGTTGTTATGTACATCTCCATCTCATTATTACATAATATCATCTCTTCTAATGTATAGTTATATAGCCTATTCTCAGTATTTTTGTCATACATAGCGCCCTGTCTTTATTACATAGTCTTCTCTTCTTAGATCTAAAATAAAATGACTGCAGGTGGAGCAGCATCTGACCAAAAGACCAGTGTATCAGCCTCCTCAGTTAGAAAAGAAGATTATCAGCCTCCTCAGAAGTTTATCAGCCTCCTCAGTTAGAATAATGGATTATATAGTTTTATTTCACTAGCACACACTAGTTACTCCTGGTAAAGATAATGTTCAATTAAGAATAAATCTGGTCTCCATCTTTTGCAAGAAGTTATATCAACTGTGAGGCAGTGACTGGGATCATATACGAGGGACGTTGTATATCCCCAGAATGTGTACAGACACCTATTAAACCCATTGAAGTGCATTGCAGTCACAGACACAGCTGCGGCTGCAGTGCAGGAATGAAGGTGAGCATTGACCTGGTCAGGCTATCTGGCTAAGGCAGATTAGTAAAACCCGGCAGGGCCTTCATTTCTTGGAGGAAGCTACAGGAAGGCAGTGGGGTGGCCTCCTCCCTCCAACACGGGTTTTCCAGTGGCTCTTGCCACAGGTCCTTTAAAAACCCTGCATTAAGGATTAGTGTTGTTCAGTGTTGGGATCTGCTAGGAGCATAGCAGGAAAGCTCGGCGGACCTGTGAGTAGCTGAACCCACGCCTGGGAAGGCTCTGCACCCATCAGGCTCTAAGCGGCCCGGCGCAGCCATTGCCCATGGCAACCATTGTTATGGACTGATGTTAACCTGGCTGCGAACCGGAGGACTTTCTGTTTTACCAGTTAGTGCTGAATAAAAGCTGTTTATGTTGGACTTGCTTGGGTCACTGCCTCAGTTCTGCACGGTGTGAACACCACCGCCTTACACAACTTAGAACAGATATGGATGTGGCCCTCCTCACCATTTCTCTTTTCTCAATGTATCTGTATGTGACCACCAGAGATTGCGATTGCAGTCTGGCTAGCATGTTGCAAAAATGTATTGTAGGTCTATGGCAAGAAATTGGGAACTTTAATGAAATTTAAGGTTAAGAGGAGAAAATCTATATACAGTACAGACCAAAAGTTTGGACACACCTTCTCATTTAAAGATTTTTCTGTAACTTCATGACTATGAAAATTGTACATTCACACTGAAGGCATCAAAACTATGAATTAACACACGTGGAATTATATACTTAACAAAAAAGTGTGAAACAACTGAAAATATGTCTTATATTCTAGGTTCTTCAAAGTAGCCACCTTTTGCTTTGATGACTGCTTTGCACACTCTTGGCATTCTCTTGATGAGCTTCAAGAGGTAGTCACCGGAAATGGTTTTCACTTCACAGGTGTGCCCTGTCAGGTTTAATAAGTGGGATTTTTTTGCCTTATAAATGGGGTTGGGACCATCAGTTGTGTTGTGCAGAAGTCTGCTGGATACACAGCTGATAGTCCTACTGAATAGACTGTTAGAATTTGTATTATGGCAAGAAAAAAGCAGCTAAGTAAAGAAAAACGAGTGGCCATCATTACTTTAAGAAATTAAGGTCAGTCAGTGTGAATAATTGGGAAAACTTTGAAAGTGTTCCCCAAGTGCAGTTGCAAAAACCATCAAGCTCTACAAAGAAACTGGCTCACATGAGGACTGCCCCAGGAAAGGAAGACCAAGAGTCACCTCTGCTTCTGAGGATAAGTTTATCCGAGTCACCAGCCTCAGAAATCGCAGGTTAACAGCAGCTCAGATTAGAGACCAGGTCAATGCCACACAGAGTTCTAGCAGCAGACACATCTCTTCAACAACTGTTAAGAGGAGACTTTGTGTAGCAGGCCTTCATGGTAAAATAGCTGCTAGGAAACCACTGCTAAGGACAGCCAACAAGTAGAAGAGACTTGTTTGGGCTAAAGAACACAAGGAATGGACATTAGACCAGTGGAAATCTGAGCTTTGGTCTGATGAGTCCAAATCTGAGATCTTTGGTTCCAACCACCATGTCTTTGTGCGACGCAGAAAAGGTGAACGGATGGACTCTACATGCCTGGTTCCCACCGTGAAGCATGGAGGAGGAGGTGTGATGATGTGGGGGTGCTTTGCTGGTGACACTGTTGAGGATTTATTCAAAATTGAAGGCATACTGAACCAGCATGGCTACCACAGCCTCTTGCAGCGGCATGCTATTCCATCCGGCTTGCGTTTAGTCGGACCATCATTTATTTTTCAACAGGACAATGACCCCAAACACACCTCCAGGCTCTGTAAGGGCTATTTGACCAAGAAGGAGAGTGATGGGGTGCTACGCCAGATGACCTGGCCTCCACAGTCACCAGACCTGAACCCAATCGAGATGGTTTGGGGTGAGCTGGACTGCAGAGTGAAGGCAAAAGGGCCAACAAGTGCTAAGCATCTCTGGGAACTCCTTCAGGATTGTTGGAAGACCATTTCCGGTGACTACCTCTTGAATCTCATCAAGAGAATGCCAAGAGTGTGCAAAGCAGTCATCAAAGCAAAAGGTGGCTACTTTGAAGAACCTAGAATATAAGACATATTTTCAGTTGTTGTCACACTTTTTTGTTAAGTATATAATTCGACATGTGTTAATTCATAGTTTTGATGCCTTCAGTGTGAATGTACAATTTTCATAGTCATGAAGTTACAGAAAAAACTTTAAATGAGAAGGTGTGTCCAAACTTTTGGTCTGTACTGTATGTCATTGGGCAAACAATTATTTTTTCAATAAAAAAGGAGAAAGAGCAAATTAGTATTTTAATATTATAGTAGAGAATAACTTTTTCTACTTAATATACCGTTTCCTAAGTGTCTGTAATGGTAGAGTGTCTGAATAAGATAGCATAGAGGTAAATGGAAAAAAAGGAAAAGAAAAAAAATAAGGCAACAAAGGTGAAAATTGCATTTAATACAAGGACAGTTTGATTAATGATGCGAGAGAAAGCTGCATATCTTGTTAGCATTTCCCATTCTGCTCAGTGTTGAATTCCAGTGGATTGCTTGGGTTATGCATTTCCATTATATTACAATTTATAGCTTGCACTCATATAAACATTATGTTTATGTAACAAGTATAAGAAGGTCTAGGAAACCTTCATTTATCATGAATAGGAAGATAGGATAACTGTCTCATTAGTCAAACTCTATCACTTAATAAGCTAATCTCATTATCCTATGCTGACTAGTCTGTGTGTGGTATGTGTCTAGCTGAACTAATTTATTTATGTAGCTGTTTGAATATATGCATCTCATTTCCTTCTGTGTTTGCATCTGACTGTTTTTCTTCCTAATAATGACAGATGCAGTTAGAGAGCATATTTGTGTCAGCTTCATCCCTGCAAGTGTAAAAAGTTAATTGGTCTTGCCCAAGAGCTTGAACAACTGGTGGGGTGTGCAAAATTAACCTCCACTCTCCTTAGGCTAAGTGCCCACGATGCAGAAATGCTGCGGAGCGTTTCTGCCTCTCCCTGGCAGAAAAAACGCATGCGGATTTTACATGCGTTTTCTCTGCCAGGTAGAAGCGTTTGTGAAGCGTTTTGAACATGTGATTTCCGCATGCGGGTTGTCAAGCGCTTTTCCAAGCGATTTTAGCATCTCTTGGAAAAGTGCTTGACAACTTGATCACACTATATAAATCCATGCAACCGGAGAGCACTAAGCAGTGAAGCAACGGCTGCCAAAATTTTGGAGGAACTCCAATGCCCCTTGCAAGAGATGAAGAGGTTGGAGAGCCTCCTAAAAACAATGTTCTCATTATTAGGAAGCGGGTCTCCTATAGTGTTTGCCTATGCAGTGAATGAAAAAGCTGCAAAAAATTTGGAGGCACTCCAATGCCCTTTGGAAGAGACGTAGAGGTCAGAGAACCTCTTAAAAACAATGTTCCCATTTTTTGGAAAGTGGATCTCCCATAGTGTTTGCTTATGCAGTAAATGCAAAAGCTGCCAAAAATTTGAAGGCACTCCTATGCCCCTTGGAACCTTGGAAGAGACGTAGAGGTCAGAGAGCCTCCTAAAAACAATATTCCCATTATTACGAAATGGGCTTCCCATAGTGTTTGCCTATGCAGTGAATGCAAAAGCTGCCAAAAATTTGGAGGCACTCCAATGCCCCTTGGAAGAGACGTAGAGGTCGGAGAGCCTCCTAAAAACAATGTTCCCATTTTTAGAAAGTGGGTCTCCCATAGTGTTTGCCTATGCAGTGAATGAAAAAGCTGCCAAAAATTTGGAGGCTCTCCAATGCCCCTTGGAGAAGACGTAGAGGTCAGAGAGCCTCCTAAAAACAATGTTCCCATTATTAGGACGTGGGTCTCCCATAGTGTTTGCCTATGCAGTGAATGCAAAAGCTGCCAAAAATTTGGAGGCACTCAAATGCCCCTTGGAAGAGACGTAGAGGTCGGAGAATCTCCTAAAAACAATGTTCCCATTATTAGGAAGTGGGTCTCTCATAGTGTTTTCCTATGCAATGAATGCAAAAGCTGGCAAAAATTTGTAGGAACTCCAATGCCCCTTGCAAGACATATAGAGGAGGTGATATTGTAGATACGGTGGTGAATGATATGGTGATGGAGAATGAGGGGAAGGAGGAGAACAAGAGCAAATAGACAAAATCAGGATGCTTGATCATGCTGGTGGTGGTCAGGCTGCTAGTTTTGCTACCCCTGCTGATGCTGGCCTGGCAGGTGGGGCAAATGGCCTTTTTGGGGTTACCGGCAGAGTCTTTAAAAAACAACCAGACTCGGGAAGACCTAACAGTTGTACTGGCAACTTCTGTCATGTTGATGTTACGGGGAACGGTTGCCCGCCTTCTGTCTGTGGCCACAACACTGCTTCCTCCTGCCTGTTGCGGTGCTACGCCTTTCTCTCCCTGTATGTCCCCCTGCCAGGTTGGGTCAGTTCATCCACCACCTCGTCTTCCACTTCTGCACCCTGGTCCTCCTCCTGACTTTCTGGCAATTGTGTCTCATCATCGTCCACCTCTTGTAACACTTTCCCACCGTCGCCTTCGTATGACCGTGGCTGCTCAAATATTTGGGAATCGCTACATGCAATCTCCTCTTGCCCCGCTTCAAGTGGACCAGGCGAGAGGCCCGAATATATAAATGGAAAAGTGAACAGCTCTTCGGAGTGTCCAAGTGTGGGATCAGTTATCTCCGGCACTCGGCATGGTGGGAGGAAGGAGGATCAGGGTGAGGAATACGTGATCCTGACTCACGGCTACTGAGACTTGATCGTGTGGAAGACAGGGTGGTGGTGGTGGTGGCTAAGTGACTGGAAGCGTTATCTGCTATCCAACCAAAAACTTTTTCACACTGCTCTGTGCTCAATAGTGGTGTTCTGCGGTCCCCTATTAATTAGGACAGGAAGGTCGAGCGAGAAGATGTGGGTGTTTGTTGTGGCACAATTTCAGCTAGCCCACGGCCTCGGCCTCATCCTCTGCATGCACCATCATCACCATCACGTCCACTTCCCTGTCCCTTGCCCTGTGCCTTGCCTATTTTAAATGGAGGACAATATTTTCCACGTTCAGCACAAATGGCTGGATTTGAACCACAGTGATATGTGATACGTGTGACGGAAAACCACAGTTTTAAATAGCTAGCCTGTAGGTAACTATTTTTAACAGCGACCTCGTGTCAATAACTTCGCTGACACACTGCAACAAAATTTCAATGGAGGCCAGAAATGGCAGAATTTTCAGCACAATTATATGTGATCCGTGTGACGGATAAACCAGTTTTAAATAGCAGGCCTGTAGGTAACTATTTTTAACAGCGCCGACCTCGTGTCAATAAGTTCACTGACACACTGTAACAAAATTTCAATGGATGCCAAAAATGGCAGAATTTTCAGCACAATTATATGTGATCCGTGTGATGGACAAACCACAGTTTTAAATAGCTTGCTTGTAGGTAACTATTTTTAATAGTGCCGACCTCGTGTCAATAACTTCGCTAACACACTGCAACAAAATTTCAATGGAGGCCAGAAATGGCAGAATTTTCAGCGCAATTATATGTGATCTGTGTGATGGCAAACCACAGTTTTAAATAAATGGATTTTTAGCGCTGTAATATGGAAAGGATCTGGCTGTATTCTGCAGTGCCAACAAGCAAATGGAGCAAAAAAACTGTGTTGTCTGGATTGCTTTTTAAGCAAATAATCAGGATTAAGAGCCAAAAAAAAGTATCCCTGGCTTCTGATACCTGGGGCTATTTCCTATTTCTAGAAATATCTGTAAAAGCACCAGCAGACAGAACTGGAATGGACCCTCTTGCTATGTGCACTGCAGTCTGCTATATACCCAGCCTGCCTGCCTAGCACTGATATCTCTGCAGCTGGATTAGTCCTCAGAAAGACAGTTAAGATGGATTTGTGTAGAATATGTTATGGTATACTTACACTAACTAAGAAACAAGCGAATCTCTCCCTAGCTCAGCAGCAGCTCTCCCTACACTGCCTGATTCCGGAGTAGACTGTGACGAGCATGGCAGCGCCAGTTCTGATATAGACCTGATGACACTGTGCGGCCAGCCAATCACTGTAATGCCATAACCAACATGACTGTGGCATTACAGTGTGTGGCAGACAATCCCTGCATGTTCCTTGGCAATCTACAGAGGGAGGGGACCCGACCTCCCACCAAGCAACCCCAGAAATACTCGGCGAGCGCCGAGCATCTCGAGCAGTGAGATGCTCGGGCGAGCACTGAGCAGTAGCGAGCATGCTCGCTCATCACTACTGGTGATAGATTACCTTTAATAAATAGTTGTACCAGACAAGTTTTTTTTTGCCTATGCATCTAATGTTGTGCACAAGTGTTTTAAAACTCCATGATATTTAGTGGGAGGGTTATTTCCTAAATCTAGCTAAAGAAATGTATTTAACTCTCATACTCTCCTGCTTTGTGTAACTCTTGTTGCTGAGGTTACTCAAGCTCTTCTTCCCATAATGGAAAAAGATCTCCCTTGTTAAAAGACTGATAGCCTTTTAACAAGGGAGATCTATACTCAGCGGGAGACCGCACGTAGCCATCTATACATAGCGGGAGGCCGCACGGCGCCCCCCTCAGAGACAGCAGGAGGCCGCACAGCGCCATCTATACTCAGCGGGAGGCCGTACGTAGCCATCTATACACAGCGGGAGGCCTCATGGCGCCCCCCCGAGACAGCAGGAGGCCGCACAGCGCCATCTATACTCAGCGGGAGGCCGCACGTAGCCATCTATACACAGCGGGAGGCCGCATGGCGCCCCCCTGAGACAGCAGGAGGCCGCACAGCGCCATCTATACTCAGCGGGAGGCCTCACGTAGCCATCTATACACAGCGGAAGGCCGCACGGCGCCCCCCAGAGACAGCAGGAGGCCGCACAGCGCCATCTATACTCAGCGAGAGGCCGCACGTAGCCATCTATACACAGCGGGGGGCCGCACGTAGCCATCTATACATAGCGGGGGGCCGCACGGCGCCCCCCCCAGATACAGCAGGAGGCCGCACGGCGCCAACTATACTCAGCAGGTGGCCGCACGCAGTCACGCACACACACAAACATATACAGACATATACATACAAGCATAAACACATTTGAAACACAAAAATACATATAAACAGACATCACACAATCATATCTGCCCACACACACACAAACAGACATCACACAATGACATCTGCCTACACACACACACAAACAGACATCACACAATGACATCTGCCCACACACACACACACAAACAGACATCACACAATGACATCTGCCCACACACACACACACAGACACACACAAACAAACAGACATCACACAATGACATCTGCCCACACACACACAAACAGACATCACACAATGACATCTGCCCACACACACACACACACAGACATCACACAATGACATCTGCCCACACACACATACAAACAGTCATCACATAATGACATCTGCCCACACACACACACACACACACATACACACACACGCAAACAGACATCACACAATGACATCTGCCCACACACACACACACAAACAGACATCACGCAATGACATCTGCCCACACACACACACGCACAAACACACACACACACAAACAGACATCACACAATGACATCTGCCCACACACATACACAAACAGACATCACACAATGACATCTGCCCACACACACACACACACACATCACACAATGACATCTGCCCACACACACACAGACATCACACAGTGACATTTGCCCACACACACACACATACACACACAGACATCACACAATGACATCTGCCCACACACACACACAAACAGACATCACACAATGACATCTGCCTACACACACACACACACATACAAACAGACATCACACAATGACATCTGCCCACACACACACACACAAACAGACATCACACAATGACATCTGCCCCCCCCACACACACACACATCACACAATGACATCTGCCCACACACACACACAAACAGACATCACACAATGACATCTGCCCACACACACACACACATACAAACAGACATCACACAATGACATCTGCCCACACACACACACACAGACATACACACACACAAACAGACATCACACAATAACATCTGCCCACACACACACACACACACACACACACACAAACAGACATCACACAATGACATCTGCCCCCCCCCACACACATACAAACAGACATCACACAATGACATCTGCCCACACACACACACACACACACACACACATACACACACACACAGACATCACACAATGACATCTGCCCACACACACACAGACATTCACACACATACACATACACACACATACACACACACACATACACACACACACACACACATACATACACACACACACATACACACACACACATACACACACATACACACTCACCATCCCCCGGCTCGGCTCCAGTCCTCAGGCTCTTCGGCGCAGCAGTGCAGGCCGGGTGCGCACTGCGTGACGTCACAGCTAGGAGACACGGCCGCTCACAGGGCCGTGTCTCCTAGCAGTGATGCGGCCGGGCCAGCACAGGGAAGTTAACTGCTGCAGTGCTGGTCCGGCCGATGAAGAAGAAGCGGCGGCCGCTGCTGGGGGAGCGGTACAGGGCCCCCCCTCCCGCCACTGCTACCGGTATGTGCCGCGGCGGCCCGCACATATAATGAGGGCAATCCGGCATTAGACACCCCGCCCGGAGCTGCGGGCCCTCTGGAGGCTCGGGGCCCCGGGTGTTCGCCCGGATTGCCCTCATTATAATCCGCCTATGCTCATACCTCTCTTTAAATTATACAAGACTCAGGCTCATCAATGGGAATATTGGTACATTACAAATACTAATTTATGCTATTTTCAAAATTATTCACATATGTGTTGCAATTTATGTCTTTAGTATTCTAATAATATTGAAACAATGCTGTAAAATGCTTGCTTTTATATGTTGTTTTATTTTGTTGTTTAAGTGTGTGCTATAACATGGGTATCACTATTTATTATAGTGGTCTGCAAACATGTGTTTATTGATATAACTCGAATAAGGGGTATATATTAATATGTTTAATGCTGGAATAACTCTTGGTAGGTCTTTTTCCCAATTTATCATCATCATGTAGCTTCCCTTTGTATGATTATATACCTCCGTAATCAGCACAAAATCCATCCAGTTATAAGAAGACGGGGATACTGCAGCAATATCTCTTTCTTAGTGTCTATCTGCTGTGAGATGCATCAGAGGGAGCAAGTTACTATCAGCCTCAGCCTGTGTGTGAAGGCTCGCTCACACGAGCGTAGATTCTCTCTAATGCGAGAGAATCAGATCGATTATGGTAATGACACTCTGATCAAACTCTGATCCGACTGTCAGCTTAGTGTTTTCAGAGTGTCAGCTTAGTGTGATCCTCTCTTGGATGAGAGAATCATATCACAGGTGAGGAGAAGATGGAGAACAAGATTTTTCCATCTTTTCCATTCTGTGAGTCAGTGAAAATCGGGCTGCACTCAGATGTCACCCGTGTGCAGTCCAGTGATTTCCACGCACCCATAGACTTGAATGGGTGCGTGTTCTCCGATTTGCACTGCAAATCACAGCATGTTGCAATTTTTTCTCCAGTATGAGAAAAAAAATCGGTGATCTACATTGCCCCATATAATAACATTGGTCCGAGTGCTATCCAATAAAACATCGGACAGCACTCGTTCCATGTATATGCTCATGTGAGCGAGCCCTGAGACTGTGGAGTGGTCCTGCAAGGAAAAGCAGTTAATTAATGCTAAAGCGTCATAGAAAAAATGTTCTATAATAATAAACAGTAAAGAAAATGCACAGTAGGAGAAAGAAATGAAAAAAGACCCAAATTGCAAGTTACACATAACATTCTGGACTGCACAGAATCTAACACGTATCTACAGTGGTGGCCAAAAGTATTGGCACCCCTGCAATTCTGTCAGATAATACTCAGTTTCTTCCTGAAAATGATTGCAATCACAAATTCTTTGGTATTATTATCTTCATTTAATTTGCTTGCAAGGAAAAAACACAAAAGAGAATGAAGCAAAAATCAAATCATTGATCATTTCACACAAAACTCCAAAAATGGGCCAGACAAAAATATTGGCACCCTCAGCCTAATACTTGGTTGCACAACCTTTAGCCAAAATAACTGCGAACAACCGCTTCCGGTAACCATCAATGAGTTTCTTACAATGCTCTGCTGGAATTGTAGACCATTCTTCTTTGGCAAACTGCTCCAGGTCCCTGATATTTGAAGGGTGCCTTCTCCAAACTACCATTTTGAGATCTCTCCACAGGTGTTCTATGGGATTCAGGTCTGGACTCATTGCTGGCACCTTAGAAGTCTCCAGTGCTTTCTCTCAAACCATTTTGTAGTGCTTTTGGAAGTGTGTTTTGGGTCATTGTCCTGCTGGAAGACCCATGACCTCTGAGGGAGACCCAGCTTTCTCACACTGGTCCCTACATTATGCTGCAAAATTTGTTGGTAGTCTTCAGACTTCATAATGCCATGCACACGGTCAAGCAGTCCAGTGCCAGAGGCAGCAAAGCAACCCCAAAACATCAGGGAACCTCCGCCATGTTTGACTGTAGGGACCGTGTTCTTTTCTTTGAATGCCTCTTTTTTTTCCTGTACACTCTATATTGATGCTTTTTCCCAAAAAGCTCTACTTTTGTCTCATCTGACCAGAGAACATTCTTCCAAAACGTTTTAGGCTTTGTCAGGTAAGTTTTGGCAAACTCCAGCCTGGCTTTTTTATGTCTCGGGGTAAGAAGTGGGGTCTTCCTGGGTATCCTACCATACAGTCCCTTTTTATTCAGACGCCGACGGATAGTACGGGTTGACACTGTTGTACCCTCGGACTGCAGGGCAGCTTGAACTTGTTTGGATGTTAGTCGAGGTTCTTTATCCACCATCCGCACAATCTTGTGTTGAAATCTCTCGTCAATTTTTCTTTTCTGTCCACATCTAGGGAGGTTAGACACAGTGCCATGGGCTTTAAACTTCTTGATGACACTGCGCACGGAAGACACAGGAACATTCAGGTCTTTGGAGATGGACTTGTAGCCTTGAGATTGCTCATGCTTCCTCACAATTTGGTTTCTCAAGTCCTCAGACAGTTCTTTGGTCTTCTTTCTTTTCTCCATGCTCAATGTGGTACACACAAGGACACAGGACAGAGGTTGAGTCAACTTTAATCCATGTTAACTGGCTGCAAGTGTGATTTAGTTATTGCCAACACCTGTTAGGTGCCACAGGTAAGTTACAGGTGCTGTTAATTACACGAATTAGAGAAGCATCACATGATTTTTCAAACAGTGCCAATACTTTTGTCCACCCCCTTTTTTAGGTTTGGTGTGGAATTATATCCAATTTGGCTTTAGGACAATTATTTTTGTGTTTTTTCATTGAAGACAAATTAAATAAAGATAATAATACCAAAGAATTTGTGATTACAATTATTTTCAGGAAGAAACTGAGTATTATCTGACAGAATTGCAGGGGTGCCAATACTTTTGGCCACCACTGTAAGTACAAGTTACAGATTATTTTCTTATTCTGTGGTGATATGATAACGTTTAAGTTTCAGGAGTTTCAGAAGTGTGATATGAGAAACTTACAATCCAGGTACAAATGTGTTATCATTTAGTTTTTATTTATTGATTTAGCAGGAATGAATCATAAGTAGGGAAAAAGTATACAGTAAAAGAAAGACTTTCTTTTTATCCCTGCCAAGGTATGGATAACACTGAACCAAAACTGGACTATTTACAGATCAGATATTCACAATCTCCTATTTTTTTATAACCTTTTTATAGTTATTCACAGCAAGAATGAAATAAAAACAATCTCTGTATTTTTTAGGCTGTATCAGTGCTATACACTGACAGTTCGGGTCAATAGCGACAGAAGGGATCAACTTGCATAAATCCCTCAGCTATAAAATTGAAGTTTCGCTTCTTTGTTTTTTAGTGTGTTGCAGCTAAAGATGAGCAGATCAATTTGGGGGCCTCTGGTCCAGCGTCCAGGTCAGTGGTACCTGGCAGGTAGATAGGAGTCCCATTAATCTCTTACGGATGCACGGATGAATCCAGCCCTGACAAATAAAATGTTGCGCCGGAGACGCTGGAAAGTAAGAGATTTACGGGCCTCTCATCTAGCCGCCTGGTTCCACTGACCTGGATGCTGGACCGGAGTCCCACAAATCGATCTCTGGTTGCAGTACCTTTTCTTTCTAGATAGCCTTACAGTACTGCAGTATGCAGCATAGAAGTGTAAACGTTGTGCAACTAGGTCGACTGGTTCATCTTAAATATATTAAAGGGAATCTGTCAGCAGATTTTTGTTGTGTAATCTGAGAGCTGCATCATGTAGAGGATGAGACCCTGATTCCAGCGATGTGTCACTTACTGGGCTGTGTGCTGTTGTTGTTTCAATAAAATCAACATTTTATCAGCAGGAGTTTATCACTTCAGAAACAGACTGATTAGCAGCTTTCAGTCAATATACAATGTATAGAGAAAACTGTCAATTAGTGGTGCAGGCGGGTTTATATAGGGCTCAGCATAGATCTGGCACCGAGAAAACTGATTTTATCACAACATCTGCACCCAGTAAACTAAGTGATACATTGCTGGAATCAAGGTCTCCACCCTTAGATCATGCTGCTTTCAAATGGGATAGCAGAAACTGAGTGACAGATCCCCTTTAAGAACTGTCCCCACCTAAAACCCACTGTTACATGCCAGACTATACAGGCCTAAGACATATTTCATGGTTGCTTTGGGTAACATCCTGCTGAGATGTAAAAAACACCTGTTTACTTAAGTTGACTCTTTACTAGGCAAAAGCCATATTAAAGGAGTTGTCCAGGCCTGGGATGTACGTCTATAGTCACTTCTGAATCCTGATAGTATGTGAGATATTGCCTATCCAAGTGGGCGGTCACATGACCACAAGAGTGTAATTTACATACTGATAGTCATGTGCCAACTAGACATGCTCATCCTCTCCCAATAGAAGTGCACTGAGAGAGTATGAGCTCATCCAGTCAGAATGTGAGTGGAAGTATGCAAATTGCAGTCATGTGACCACCCACTCGCATCGGCAATACCAGAGAACGCTGTCAGGATCTAGAAGTCTGCAGTCACAAACTGTTATCCCAAGCTTGGACAATCCCTTTAAGAGAGAAAAAAATCTATTTTTAGCCAATAGAGGTCAGACGCTTACAGCCAGCCTAAAACATGTAAGGAGAAGTTGTGCAGTGCAGCAAGGAGTGACTGGATCATAGGTAGCTAGAAGTGGGGATGAGTAGCACTCATTATCAATAGTGAACTGGGTTATAAAAGGTGCAAATAACCAAGACATTTAAGATTGTACTGCTTTCTGTGTAAATTGTCATAACTGAGGAGACAAGGCCATTTGCATAAAAGCACAGCCACTTGAAAGAGTGAAGGATTGCTGCCACAGTGGGAAGCATTCCAGTTAGTACAACCGACAATAGATCTAAGATTTGCCACAACGCAGGAGTCTGACTGCTGATACCTGCAAGATTTGCCATCATATAGATGCTTATAAGACTAGTGCTTGTGGGTGAGGGACTGGTATATAGTAATTGAGTGACTATGCTGCAATAATGTGCAAATTAAAAGATCAAAGCTACTCTATGGCATTGGTGTATAGAGAGGTTGGCATGAGGAGGACTGAGACAAATACTGTGTACTCAGTTGTGAAAGACAGTGGTGCTACTGAAGACTGTTTGCCAGCAGGCTATTATAATAGAGACAGTACAAGAGAAAAGGAGGAGCTGCTGAGGAGTGTGCTAGCAGTTAATGTGAAAAGTACCAAAAGTTAAAACCCACTCTTGTTCATATAAACTATGTACATCTGTTCATGACTTGTTACCTTATGTAAGATTGTTGAAACCATTACGTTAGTTGCCTCTTTTAAAACAATATTACATCAAGTTTGTTGCCTTCCAGTAAGTTGAATCATTAAAACTGCCATATATGTGTGCCTGCATTCCCTCCACCATCACTTATTAAGGAACCACTGTCATCATGTGTCTTTATATTCAAATTCTTGAAAGGCCATGCCATCACATCTTTTATAATAGGGTAGCACTACATTCCGCCACCCAAAAAAAAGCCCTGTCACAGAGGTGCAAGATTAAATGACAGTGTGTGTCTTTGTGCAAAAAATACAAGTTTAGATTGTATTGTGCATTTTACTGTATTTACAGTGCATGTGCCTATTCCACAAAAATGAAAACAAAGCAATACTTACAGAGCACTTTCATTCTTTACCATAGTCAATACAATATGTTTGCTTTAATAGATACAGCAAAGGATCCTCTCAGAGTCTGTGCTGCAGGTGTTAGATAAATGCACAAATCTTTATAAGTCCAAGCATTCTGATTCCAAGCCTTCTGCATTCAGTATAGGGAGTCTTGCTGTATTCCTGCTATTCATCCTAACAGGAGCATTACAGCAAAGCTTCAATGCTAAATACAGAAGCCCTGGAGACAGAGTGCCCGGATCTGAGAAGATTTGTGCATTTATCATACACCGGCAGCACAAACTCTGGGAAAACTAGCTTCCATTTTTAATAAAGGAAGCACAATCTTATAATCCACTATATTGAAGAATGGAGAATGTTATGCTGCCTTATTTTTCTCGGACTGAGAGAAATACTTATGATTAGAGATGAGCGTTGTTCTACTCGAACTGTTCGCCAATCTCAAATTCGAGCTGTTTTGGGCGGTGTTCGAGCCGTTCGGCGAACACGAACAATTTGAGAAAAATTCGGCTGTTCGAGGTTATGTTCGATAACTGTTCGTGCACCAAAATCATAACTGGATTTTTTCTCAGTAATGATGAAAATTAATGTTAATACGCAGTTTGAGTGTACAGCGGGGCGGGGGGAGGGGCAGGGGATGGATCTCTGCAGGGACAATGAAGATCTCCATTTTTTTTTTCTCTTTCCCGCATTTACAGTGGGGAGGTGCAATCTGTCGGCCTATCAGCAGCGCACACACGGAGCGAAGTGCTTTTTTTCACACAAGCAAGGGCATGTGTCATTGGCAGTGTATGTCACATGTCCTTGCCCTATAAGACCAAGCCATTTTCCCCGTCGCCACCATTTTCTCACTGCTGCAGCTGCGTGTTAGACGGCACCGCTGTTGCTGTGTGCGCTATACCTTGTTAATTTCAAGCCAATTTTCGCACAAATCTACAGATAGCTGGGGAGTAGGGAATAGTTGTGATTGCAGTCCTTTTAAGGACTAGGTTACAGCATTTCCTACGACTTTTATCAGGCAGGTCTGTGCTCTTAAATAGATAGATTGTGGGAGTAAAGACTAATTGTAATTGGAGTCCTTTTCAGGACTAGGTTACATCAGTTCCTATCAGTTTTTGCCAGGCAGGTCTGTGCCAGTGCTGTGCAAGTTTTTTTCACAGCATTTGGCTGAATCTAGCAAAGCTAATCCTTTTTGGCCTATTGCAGAGTGTGTTAGTCAGTGGAGTAGCCTATCTGTGTTGCAAGATATACTACCTGTGTATAGAATACCAATTTTTTTACTGCACCTAGTGAAGTAAAATCTTTTGGGCATAGCATCATTCTATTAGTCCATCTATACTGACCTCCATCAGGTTGCAAATTGAATATAATTTTTTTCTGCATCTAGCTCTGAAAAAATATTGGGCTTCTAGCTGTGTGTGGGACTTGTTGTATTAGTCCATCTATACTGACCTCCATCAGGTTGCAAACTGCATATATTTTTTTCTTCATCTACCTCTGAAAAAATATTGGGCTTCTAGCTGTGTGTGGGACTTGTTCTATTAATCCATCTATACAGACGTCCATCAGGTTGCAAACTGAATATATTTTTTTCTGCATCTACCTCTGAAAAAATATTGGGCTTCTACCTGTGTGTGGGACTTGTTGTATTAGTCCATCTATACTGACCTCCATCAGGTTGCAAACTGAATATATTTTTTTCTGCATCTACCTCTGAAAAAATATTGGGCTTCTAGCTGTGTGTGGGACTTGTTGTATTAGTCCATCTATACTGACCTCCATCAGGTTGCAAACTGAATATATTTTTTTCTGCATCTACCTCTGAAAAAATATTGGGCTTCTAGCTGTGTGTGGGACTTGTTCTATTAATCCATCTATACAGACCTCCATCAGGTTGCAAACTGAATATATTTTTTTCTGCATCTACCTCTGAAAAAATATTGGGCTTCTAGCTGTGTGTGGGACTTGTTGTATTAGTCCATCTATACTGACCTCCATCAGGTTGCAAACTGAATATATTTTTTTCTGCATCTACCTCTGAAAAAATATTGGGCTTCTAGCTGTGTGTGGGATTTGTTCTATTAATCCATCTATACAGACCTCCATCAGGTTGCAAACTGAATATATTTTTTTCTGCATCTACCTCTGAAAAAATATTGGGCTTCTAGCTGTGTGTGGGACTTGTTCTATTAATCCATCTATACAGACCTCCATCAGGTTGCAAACTGAATATATTTTTTTCTGCATCTAGCTCTGAAAAAATATTTGGCCTTCTAGCAGTGTGTGGGACTTTCTCTATTAGTCCATCTATACTGACCTCCATCAGGTTGCAAATTGAATATAATTTTTTTCTGCATCTAACCCAGCCAATAGTTTTGGCCTAATACCACAGTTTGGCCACTCAGCTCTCCTCGGTTCCCATCCATTGTTTTTTTGTGCAAACAACTCCAGAGTTGTTAATTAGTTAACCACCAAAATGAGTGGAAAAAGGCCTGCTGCTGGTGGAAAGGGGAATAGGTGTGTTGGGAAGGGGAAAAAAGGTTGTGTCCGTGGGGTAGGTGTTAAAGCAACAGTAACATCTGCAGAAGAAAGACCATCTTCCAGCCAAACTAAAATGTCTACTTCTTTTAGCGGACAATGTGATAAGATCCCTTTCTTACGGCCACGCCAATCGCTACAAGTTCCAGATGAGGCACAAAAACAGCAGGTGCTTCAACGGATATCAAGTGCTCCTTTAAGTGGGCTCTCCTCCACATCAACTTCAACATCACAAATACTCCAGTCCTCAAAGGTGTCACCCCAAACGCACTTGCTTCCTCACAGCTCCCAAATCTCCAGCTGCCCGTCTGAGTATGAGGTAGAACAGATGGTTGAGTCTGCAGAGCTGTTTACTCATACTATAGCCTGGGAATCAGAGGTCGACTCCAGCGCTTCTGTGAATCCAGACGAGGAAATGATCGGCACTGATGCCCAGAATCTTTATGAGTCGTATCCAGGACCAGACGCAGAAGGTTCTGACCATAATGTAGACCCTCATTCCCAAACTGTAACTCCTGTTGGTGGAGACAATGAGGTAGACGATGATAAGACTCAAATACCTGATTGGAGCGACAACTTTAGTTTTTTGTCAGGGCAGGAACAGGTTGGCTCTGAGGACGACGGGTGTGATAACGCACAGGGTGATGATGATGAGGTTGGAGATCCCACTTACTGTCAACCCACAGTCAGCCAAGAGATGAGGTCAGCAGAGGAGGTGGAGGAAGATGCTAGTGACGACGAGGTCAGGTTGCGCCTTCCTGGACAGAGACGTAGTACTGGAAGCACGTCAACAACTGCATCCTCAAACACAACTCTGCCTCTCACCAGAAGTCGTGGTGGCTCTTCAGGTCGCATGGGTGCTAAGCCTTGCATAGCCTGGGCATTTTTTCAGATCGATAAAGATGACCCAACTCGTGTTATCTGTAACATTTGTCAGCAAAAGCTAAGTAGAGGCCAAAAAATACATAGTTTGAGTACTTCATGCATGAACCGGCACATGGACATGAAGCATAAGTTGCAGTGGAAAGCTCAGTGTGCTACAATGCGGCCTAGCCGGCCGGGCCGAGCACCGTCTGCCATATCTTGTGCATCCGCGGCCTCTTCATCCTCTGTGACTGGGGGGACAGCAGTCACACCTGTTTTGGGGTGCAGACCTGCCACCTCTTTACCCGCAACAGCCAGCGTGATTGGCAGGTCATCATTTTCTTTGGAGGTGGTAACACCAACTGGTGTTGAGCGCTGTCCGACATCGATAGCACCACCTTTGGATCAAGGCAACCTAACATGTCCGCCTGCATCTTCCTCACAGACCGGCAGTTTGCCGGGGACACCCTTATCAACCCCGTCTAAGCACAATAGCCAGCCCTCGGTCCCTCAGATGTGGACAAGTAAAAGACCATTTCCTCCTAGCCATGAGAAAGCTAAGAGGTTGAATTTCACCATCTGCAAGTTCTTGGCTACAGAAATGCTGCCTTTCCGCCTGGTGGACACAGAGGATTTTCGAGACCTTATGTCCGTCGCAGTGCCCCAGTACCAGATGCCCAGTCGGCACTACTTCTCAAAGAAAGGTGTGCCTGCGCTCCACCAGCATGTCGCACACAACATCACCGCTTCTTTGAGAAACTCTGTGTGTGACAGGGTGCATTTCACCACAGACACTTGGACGAGTAGGCATGGACAGGGGCGTTATATGTCGCTGACTGGGCACTGGGTAACTATGGTGACAGCAGGACAAGGGGCTGCTGTCCAAGTCTTGACGTCCCCACGAGTTGTGCGTCAATCCTCTTTATGTCAAAGTTCCTCCACTGCTTCTGCCTCCTCAACCTCCTCTCAGTCTTCCACCTGCACCCAAAGCCTGTCTGGTCATGCCACAAGCTTTCTAACTGCGCAGAAGGGATCCTGCACACCTCCTTACTATGCTGGCAGTAGGGCTCAACGTCATCAGGCGGTTTTTACATTGAAATGTCTGGGAAATGTGAGTCACACAGCTGAGGAGTTGTGGTCAGCTCTGGAGAACCAATTTCATGAATTGTCTCCACTGGACCTGAAACCAGGGAAGGCCGTGTGCGACAATGCTGCAAACCTGGGTGCGGCCCTTCGCCGGGGCAATGTCACACACGTGCCTTGTATGGCTCACGTGTTGAACCTGGTTGTCCAGCAATTTTTAGCTCACTATCCCAGACTAGATGGCCTTCTGCAGAGGGCACGGTCGCTGTGTGCTCACTTTCGCCGTTCGCATACCGCAGCTCAGGGACTTACATCTCTACAGCATTCGTTGGGCCTGCCACTTCACCGGCTAAAATGCGATGTGCCTACCCGGTGGAATTCAACTCTGCACAAGTTGCAGCGACTGTGGCAGCACCGACAAGCCCTGGTGCAATACGTTCTGACATATAGCCTGGGCCAACGAGATCCAGAGGTGGGGCAAATCACGCTGGAGGAGTGGTCTCAGATCAGGGACCTATGCACCCTTCTGCACAGTTTTGAAATGGCGACGAAGATGTTTAGTGCTGACGATGCCATTATCAGCATGACTATTCCGGTGATTTACATGCTGGAGCACATGTTAAACAGAATTCGGAGTCAGGTGGTGGCACAAGAGGAGGTGGAGGAAGTAGAGGAGGAGAAGTTGTATGCGGAAGGGCTAACATCTGCAAGGTCCAGACGGTCGGCAGCACCAAGGCGGCAGGCATGTGAGGGTGGGGGAGATGGTTTTACCAGGGCGCATGGTAGCAGCCAAACTAGTGAGGAAGGTGCAGGAGCCCAGGAAGAATTGGAGGGCGAACTGATGGAAGACTCATCAGATGAGGGAGACCTTGATCACATTTCTGTTGTGCGAGGTTGGGGGGAGAGGACAGAGGAAGGAAGCATGATTGTTACCTCGCCACCAACACAACAGGGACTTGGTGCTCCTGGATGCGCAACACACATGAGTGCCTTCTTGCTGCACTACCTGCAACATGACCCTCGAATTGTGAGAATTAGAAATAATCCTGACTACTGGGTTGCCACACTGTTAGATCCCCGGTACAAAAATAAATTTGCAGAAATTATTCCTGCCATAGAAAGGGATGCACGCATGCAGGAGTATCAGCAGAGACTGTTGCAGAATCTTACATGTGCTTTTCCACAAAATACCAGTGGTGCACGTAGTGAATCTCACAGTTCCAACTTGCCAACCGTGGGACCGTCAAGTGTTCAGCACTCAAACCGTAACAGAACCACAGTATCTGCTGGTAACATCAATTTTGCGGAATCATTTCACCACTTTTTTAGCCCATACTTTGCAAGGCCACAGGAGACAAGAAGTCTGACACATAGTCAACGCCTAGAGACGATGGTACAGGAGTATCTCCAAGTAAACATTGAAGCCACGACTGTGTCACTGGACCCTTGCTCTTTTTGGGCTTCCAATCTGGATAAATGGCCGGAGCTAGCCACTTACGCCTTGGAGATCTTGTCATGCCCCGCAGCCAGCGTTCTGTCTGAACGTGTGTTCAGCGCTGCTGGTGGTGTGCTGACAGATAAGCGCACGCGGCTCTCCACTGATAATGTAGACAGACTCACGTTCATAAAGATGAACAAATCATGGATCCGAAACGACTTTTCTACCCCTGTGTCATCCTGGGGAGAGTAAAAGCTTGATGATTGGTTAAAATCACCCTACCAACCGTTTTAAGCTTTCAAATTACTAATCATGTTTATCTGTATCTTGGCTGGAAAATAATTTGGGCTTTGTAGCAGTGTGCAGCACTGATTCTATTAGGCCATCTATAATAAGCTCCACCAGATTTAAAATTACTAATCATGTTTATCTGTATCTTGACTGGAAAATAATTTGGGCTTTGTAGCAGTGTGCAGCACTGATCCTATTAGGCCATCTATACTAAAGCTTCACCAGATTTAAAATTAATAATAATTTTTAGCTGCATCTAGCCCGGAAAATAATTTTGGGGCTCCGAGATGCGCAAGACACATAAGTGCCTTCTTGCTGCACTACCTGCAGCATGACCCTCATATTGTCAGAATTCGAAGTAATCATGCCTACTGGGTTGCCACACTCTTAGATCCCCCAAACTTTTCGATCAACCTTTTCATTTTAATAAAGACCAAAAAAATGGTCATTTTTGAAATTATAAGCATAAGCAGGTTGTTAGAAACTGAAATCAAACAGTTTTCAACTCAAAACTTTATTCTAGGTGATGTTACATTTTCACATAGGACCCCTTGTTCGAAAGGAGCTTCTGAACTCTCTCGTCCATTGAATTTGTCAGGTTTTGGATGGTTTCTGCTTCAATTGTTTTGCATGAGGACAGAATACCCTCCCAGAGCTGTTGCTTAGATGTGAACTGCCTCCCGCCATCATAGACACTCCTTTTAATGATGCTCCAAAGGTTCTGAATGGGGTAGAGGTCAGGGGAGCATGGGGGTCACACCATAAGTTTGTCCCCTTTTATGCCCATATCAGCCAGAGATGCAGATGTTTTATGTGCAGCATGAGATGGTGCATTATCATGCAGAAAAATGATCTTGCTGTGAAATACACGGTTCTTCTTCTTGAACCATGGCAGGAAGTGCTGTTTGAGAAAATCCACATACATTATGGAGTTCATCTTTAGCGCCTTCAGGGATCCTAAAGGGGCCGACAATCTCTCTCCCCATGATTCCAGCCCAAAACATTACTCCACCTCCTCCTTGTTGGCGCTGTAGCCGTGTTTGCGTGGGGTGTCCATCAACCAGCCATCCTCCACTCCATCCATCTGGACCATCGAGCGCTGCATGGCACTCATCCGTGAACAAAACAGTTTTGAAATCAGTCTTCATGTAATGTTTGGCCCACTGGAGCCGTTTCTGCTTGTGTGAAGTGGATAGAGGAGGTCGACAGGATGGCATATGCACAGCTGCAAACCTCTGAAGGAACCTGCATCTTGTTGTTCGGGGGACGTTGGAGGCACAAGCAGCTTCAAAAACTTGTCTGCTGCTATGACAAGGCTTTTTTGCCGCTGCTCTTTCAACCTGACGTAATTGCCTGTAGGAAAGAGTCCTCAATTTGCCCTTATCAGCACGCAAACGTGTGTACTGTGAATCAGCTACATAATTCTTGATTGTCAAGACACTTCATCCTGATCATCGCACAATGTTGATTGTAGTCATGCCTTGACCTAAACACTCCACAATTTGTTGCTTCTCAGCAGCCGACACATCCTTTTTCTTTCCCATTTTGGCAGAAAATGTAGGCTGCTTAATAATGTGAGACAGCCTTCTTAAGTAGTCTTGCCTTTCATTGGACACACCTGCCAAACTAATTAGCACAGGTGTCTTCAATTGCTTACAGTGATATAAAGAGCCCTGACACACATCACCATCAATGAGTTTAACTGACAAACAAACAAATTCTTCCCTTATCACTCCTAAACACTTTTTGCATAATAATTTGGAACACAGTGTACATGTGCTTTTCCACAAAACACCAGTGGTTCACGTAGTGAATCTTACAGTTCTAACTTGCCAACCGTGGTCTGTATGGAGTTGTTCAATAAAGGGCCCAAAATTAAGATAACATAGATGGGAGAGGTCTCTATAAATAGGAATTCCTAAGTATTTGATACCCTGTGAGGGCCAGGCAAAGGGAAAGTTGGACTGGATGGAATCCTATATGGATTTGGGGAGGGAGACATCGAGGGCCTCAGACTTCGCTGCATTGATTTTAAAATTTGACCATGTAACAAAGTGATCTATTTCAGCCATAACAGCATGGATGGATATATGTGATTGAGTGATATATACTAGGACATCATCAGCAAATAGAGAGCACTTGTACTCGGTGCCTCCCACCTCAATCCACCTAATATTGGGGTTATGGCGAATTGATGAGAGCAGGTGCTGCGTCACTAGGATGTATAAGAGAGGGGACAGAGAACATCCCTGCCTTGTCCCATTGGTGATTGTGAAAGGTGATGAAAATGTTCTGACGCGCTCCCTGGGCCTTGGGACACCCGGAACCGGACCCTTTTTGGTGGATGCTGGTGGTTGTAGTCTCCGTGGCGGCAACCCGGTTCCGTGGCTCAGGGCGGTCAAACCAGTGGCGGAACTATTTATGTGGTTTTGATGTTTAAATGTCCGACTACGCCACCCGTGGATTGCGGTCAGAGTGAACCGCCGCTCCAGGGCAGACCGCTGAGGCTGGTGTTGTGGGTGCAGCAGAGCGTAGCATAACTCCCCACGGGAGGAGTATAGCCTCAGGGCAGTGTATGCGGAGGATGGGGGTGATGGTGCAGGGCAGCAGCAGTAATGACACGGAGTCAGTGATGCAGTCCAGGGCCTTTACTCACAGTTCTTATTATCCAGACCACGTCTGCAGGTAACGGCTGCCCACGTCGTACTGTGCTCACCAGGTGAGGGGCTCAGACAACTCCCAGATAACTTTGGAGTGCTTCACAGGACCCCCTTTGTGTGTCCTTTGTCTGGCCTTTCTTACCAACCCTTCTGTCCGGCTGCCTCGGGCCTCCTCTTGGTAAACTTGGCGCCAGTTTCCCTGACCCTATGTGGTGCCTTCCTAGCGGGTGTAGCGAGGGGCTGCGCCACATAAAATGTCACAGCCTCCTGTTTCTAGCTGAGGGTCATTTCCTGCCTCCACTCGTTTCGGGGACCGGTCTCCCCCTTTGGCCTGACCCCTCCACGCAGGTGGATTCGGGCGTGCGGTGGTGACTCGCCCGTCCGCACCCCTGAGATCCCTTCGTTCCTCGTTCCTGGAGCCTTCTCCGCTCCTCTTCCTTCCTTCTCCCTCTTCCAGGCCTGGGCCTCTGTTACTAGGCCCGCCTCCGGAGCAGAGCTCATGCAGAGCCCCTGCTCCCTGCCACTTCTGCTCAGACTTCTCTGCACTGAACTAAGATGGTGCCCACCTTTTATACTCCCTTCTCAATGCACCCAGGAACTGCTTCCTCCCTGCTCCTGCACTACAGGGTTCCCCTTCCTCAGTGTTCCCTCCCCCCACTCCAGCCAGGGACAGGGACTGTCGTGCCCATCTCAGGGGCATATTGGTCGCCCTGCCCCACGGCAATGTGGTGTAATGCATGCAGGTGTCGGGTCCTGATCCACACTACATCCTTACCTGAGAGTGAGATATCACACCTCTGGGTGAGGTGCAATACCTCTGTAGCAACCGAGCCCTCAGGGTGCTACAGTTCCATTTATCTTCAGCCTAGGTGACGTATTGTGATACAGGGCCGTGATTTTGGCTATAAAAGGGTCCCCTAGACCCCTACCCCAAGCTTTTTAAGAGAATCATATATGGCGTGCCAGGAGACTCTATGGAATGCTTTCTCAGCATCCAACGAGAGTATCTAATTACAAATTTTTAACTGCATCTAGCCCAGGAAATACTTTGTGCCTAGTAGCAGGGTCTGCTAGTCAGCGGATTATCCCGGCTGTTAAGCAAGCTACACCACCTGTAGTTTGGACACTTCATTTTTTCAAAGGAAATGCTTCGGGACCACGGGATACTCAGTGAAGAGCATCAGGAGGCACCCCAAGGCATAGGGGCTCGGACTGGCAGTAGGATGCCTTGCGGTGGACAGCCGAGCTCGATCCTTATAAAAGCTTTTTAACTGCAGCAGCTTTAGTGGACGCTACTGGAGCTGGAATTACGCGGCTGCTGGCATGAGACTTGCCCTCCAATAGATCCTTGTAAATGGATTTAAAGTGTATTTATTCAAATTAGAGAGACAATTTAAATTAAAAAGCTTAGAGCTGCCTCCACCACAGGGGGGCTCGCTCGACCCACCAGCGGACAGGCATCAGTATTGGGAGAGGGGGGCTGGCCGTCAGGGTTCACCGCGGCTCTGGCACAAACCCGGCGACACGGAGGTGGCACGGGCAGGAGCGGACTGAACGTGTCGGCTTCTCACTTTTTGGATTTTAGAAGGGCATGACATGCCTATATCTGTGTCTCCCCCTCCTTTTACTCCTCCACCTCTTTTCTTTTCGCATGACTATATGTACTTGTCACTTTTCCATGTGTTAGTTGTGTCTTCTGAGCAGTTTGTCAGCTTTTGGACACCTTTGAAGGTGTTTTCTATGTGTTTCTATGTGTTTTTGTTTGCCTGCCATTGGTTTTAACGGTGTTCGAAGGTGTTCGACGAACAGTTCGACGAACAGTTCGGCGAACACACGGGTGTTCGACAAACCGAACCGAACTCGAACACTACGGGGGTGGCTCAACACTACTTATGATCACCATTACTATGTTTAGCCAACAGTAAAGGGATAGCAAAACTACTATGTATATAAATCCTTATAGACAGTGTAAAACAAACTATATTATGCCAACATTTTCATTACTTTTTCAGATATCTCGTGATTTTGCAGATGAATAATCAATTATGGAAATACTATATTGTTGCAAATGATCAGCATTTTCGCTGAAAATACAAAAAGTGTCTCAATACGTTCCCAGAGATCACCAAGCCAAGTATGATCAAATTTAGCCAGAAGCATAGCTATTGAAAGGGCAGAGGGGGCCCACACAGAGCAACAGCCACTTAAAATTGGTGTGCACAGCATGCTGATACAGTTAAATCCCGCTGTAGAGCAGAGAGCCATAGTCTCCCTACTTTGCCATGCAAAGGATGTCAGTATCCTGGCGCAGGTGACGTGATGATGACATCATCATGTTGCTCTGCCTGTCCATGGATGCAGACTGTGTTGGCATACTCTCCACGATCCAAGGTCAGGTGAGTATGTTGTAATTTTTTTACGAGTCAGTACTTGTAGACTAAGGTGGGGGCACTATACTGTTTGTGTATATACTACTGCGGAGCCATCATGCTATGTGTGGGGGCTTTAAGAGTATCATACTGTGTGTGGAGAACTATGGGGTCCATCATACTGTGTGAGGGGATGGTGGTGCCATCATACTGTGTAGGTGGATGTGGGGGCCATAAACTGTGTAAGGGTGCTGTGGGGACATCATACCACTTGGGAGATTTTGGGTGCATCATACTCTGTTGGGGCTGTGGAATCCATTATACTATGTGGGAGTTACTGTAGGAACATCATACTGTATGGACAGCCATCAAATTGTATGGGGTCTCTGTGGTGGCCATTATGCTGAGTGGAGCGTTGTTGGTCATTATATTGTGTGGTGGGCAATGGAGTCCTCATACTTTATGTGTGTATGTGTGAGGCTATCATACTGTGAGCAGTGAGCTGCAGGGCCTTCATATTGTGTGTGGTGTCTGTGGGCTTAATCATACTGTGTGAGGGTGACTGTGGGGGCCATAATACTGTGTGGCAGGCCATTATACTGCATGGGGAGCTGTGGGAGCATCATACTGTGTGGTTGAGTAATGGGGTCCATCATACTTTGTGTGAGTGACTGTAGGATCCATCATACTATGTGAGGGCCATCATAATGTGTGGGATTGTGAAGACCATCATACTGTGTTGGAGCTGTGGGGCCACCATACTGTTTGGGAGACTATTTGGGGCTCATACTTTGTGATAACCTGTGAGTGTTATCATTATGTGTATGGGAAGCTGTGTAGCTTTCATAATGTGTTGGGGTGCTGTGGAGTCCATCATATTGTGTGTGGGTGACTTAGGGGGCCATCATGCTATGTGAGGGGCTTTGGGGACTTCATATTGTGTGGTGGGCTCTTGGGGCATCAAGGGTTTTTTTATAAAAGTGGGCACCTAAGATGTCTTATTACATTATATGGGCAACTCAATGTATTATAACTGTCAAAGGGACATATAGGAGGGATTATTACTATCTAGAAGGAGCAAAATGTCAGCGCTGTTGCTCTCTAGAGCACTTACAGAGGACATTCATATTTTCTAAGGGGCAATTTTAACATCTAGGGAGGACAAAGGGGTGTTTTTGTTAGTAAAGGGTAGAATGGCGAGGTTTCTTATGTGGGGCACTAAGAGGATCACAGTAATCATGACACATAGCGGGTGCAGTAATTGGAACAAATACGGCAGAATCAGTCTCAGCATTAGGGTATCAGCAGGATGTAGAGTTTGTGTAGGTTTGGAATAGATGGGAATGGTGCTGAAAATATGACAAGTCAAATGTGTCTATGTTGTAAACTCTATAGATGAGTTGTGGTTGGAGAAGATGTTATCATGGTCTGGACCAGATGAAAAAGATGGGAAACGTGAACAATTCTATCAGAGAGAACATCATTAATAAATGACAATCTATAACTGTACTGTAATCTCTTAAAAGGTTCTTAAGAACTGGTTTCTACCACCTCTGTATAGCAGTGATATCGTTCTTGGTTATTGTAACAGCATGATCATCTGTTGAGTTACACCTTTACATACTATGATTAAGGTCCGCCATAATGGTTTTAAACATGGTTATCTATGTTAGGGGTAGTGTTCAGCCACCGCCGTAGTGTTCGAGTTCGGTTCGGTTCGTCGAACACACGTATGTTCGCCGAACTGTTCGTCGAACTGTTCGTCGAACACCTTCGAACACCGTTAAAACCAATGGCAGGCAAACTAAAACACATAGAAACACATAGAAAACACCTTCAAAGGGGTCCAAAACCTGACAAACTGCTCAGAAGACACAACTAACACATGGAAAAGTGACAAGTACATATAGTCATGCGAAAAGAAAAGAGGTGGAGGAGTAAAAGGAGGGGGAGACACAGATATAGGTATGTCATTCCCTTCTAAAACCAAAAAAGTGCGAAGCCGATACGGCCAGTCCGTTCCTGCCTGTGCGACCTCCGTGTCGCCAGGTTTGTGCCAGAGCTGCGGTGGACCCTGACGGCCAGCCCCCCTCTCCCAATACTGGTGCCTGTCTGCTAGTGGGTTGACCGAGCCCCCCTGTGGTGGAGGCAGGTCTAAGCTTTTTAATTTAAATTGTCTCTCTAATTTGAATGAATACACTTTAAATCCTTTTACAAGGATCTATTGGAGGGCAAGTCTCATGCCAGCAGCCGCGTAATTCCAGCTCCAGTAGCGTCCACTAAAGCTGCTGCAGTTAAAAATCTTTTATAAGGATCGAGCTCGGTGGTCCACCGCAAGGCGTCCTACCGCCAGTCCCAGCCCCTATGCCTTGGGGTGCCTCCCGATGCTCTTCACTGAGTATCCCGGGGGCCCGAAGCATTTCCTTTGAAAAAATTAAGTGTCCAAACTACAGGTGGTGTAGCTTGCTTAACAGCTGGGATAATCCGCTGACTAGCAGACACTGCTACTAGGCACAAAGTATTTCCTGGGCTAGATGCAGTTAAAAATTTGTAATTAGATACTCTCGTTGGATGCTGAGAAAGCATTCCATAGAGTCTCCTGGCACGCCATATATTATTCTCTTAAAAAGCTTGGGGTAGGGGTCTAGGGGACCCTTTTATAGCCAAAATCACGGCCCTGTATCGCAATACACCACCTAGGCTGAAGATAAATGGAACTGTAGCACCCCGAGGGCTCGGTTGCTACCGAGGTATTGCACCTCACCCAGAGGTGTGATATCTCACTCTCAGGTAAGGATGGGGTGTGGATCAGGACCCCGACACCTGCATGCATTACACCACATTGCCGTGGGGCAGGGCGACCAATATACCCATGAGATGGGCACGACAGTCCCTATCCCTGGCTGGAGTGGGGGGAGGGAACACCGAGGAAGGGGAACCCTTCAGTGCAGGAGCAGGGAGGAAGCAGTTCCTGGGTGCATTGAGAAGGGAGTATAAAAGGTGGGCACCATCTTAGTTCAGTGCAGAGAAGTCTGAGCAGAAGTGACAGGGAGCAGGGGCTCTGCATGAGCTCTGCTCCGGAGGCGGGCCTAGTAACAGAGGCCCAGGCCTGGAAAAGGGAGAAGGAAGGAAGAGGAGCGGAGAAGGCTCCAGAAACGAGGAACGAAGGGATCCCAGGGGTGTGGACGGGCGAGTCGCCACCGCACGCCCGAATCCACCTGCGTGGAGGGGTCAGGCGAAAAGGGGAGACCGGCCCCCGAAACTAGTGGAGCCGGGAAACGACCCTCAGCTAGAAACCGGAGGCTGTGACATTTTATGTGGCGCAGCCCCTCGCTACACCCGCTAGGAAGGCACCACATAGGGTCAGAGAAACTGGCGCCAAGTTTACCAAGAGGAGGCCTGAGGCAGCCGGACTGAAGCGTTGGTAAGAAAGGCCAGACAAAGGACACACAAAGGGGGTCCTGTGAAGTGCTTCAAAGTTATCTGGGAGTTGTCTGAGCCCCTCACCTGGTGAGCACAGTACGACGTGGGCAGCCGTTACCTGCTGAAGTGGTCTGGATAATAAGAACTGTGAGTAAAGGCCCTGGACTGCATCACTGACTCTGTGTCGTTACTGCTGCTGCCCTGCACCTTCACTCCCATCCTCCGCATACACTGCCCTGAGGCTATACTCATCCCGTGGGGAGTTATACTACGCTCTTCTGCACCCACAACACCAGCCTCAGCGGTCTGCCCTGCAGCGGCGGTTCACTCTGAGCGCAATCCACGGGTGGCCTAGTCGGACATTAAAACATCAAAACCACATAAATAGTTCCGCCACTGGTTTGGCCGCCCTGAGCCACGGAACCGGGTCGCTGCCACGGAGACTACAACCCCCAGCATCCACCAAAAAGGGTCCAGCTCCGGGAGTCCCAAGGCCCAGGGGGCGCGTCAGAACATTTTCATCACCTTTCATAATCACCAATGGGACAAGGCAGGGATGTCCTCTGTCCCCTCTCTTATACATCCTTGTGACGGAGCACCTGCTCTCATCAATTCGCCATAACCCTAATATTAGGTGGATTGAGGTGGGAGGCACCGAGTACAAGTGCTCTGCATTTGCTGATGATGTCCTACTAAATATCACTCAATCACATATATCCATCCCTGCTGTTATGGCTGAAATAGATCACTTTGTTACATGGTCAAATTTTAAAATCAATGCAGCGAAGTCTGAGGCCCTCAATGTCTCCCTTCCCAAATCCATACAGGATTCCATCCAGTCCAACTTTCCCTTTGCCTGGCCCTCACAGGGTATCAAATACTTAGAAATTCCTATTCATAGAGACCTCTCCCGTCTATGTTATCTTAATTTTGGGCCCTTTTTTGAACAACTCCATACAGACCACGGTTGGCAAGTTAGAACTGTAAGATTCACTACGTGAACCACTGGTGTTTTGTGGAAAAGCACATGTACACTGTGTTCCAAATTATTATGCAAAAAGTGTTTAGGAGTGATGGTGATGTGTGTCAGGGCTCTTTATACCACTGTAAGCAATTGCAGACAGCTGTGCTAATTAGTTTGGCAGGTGTGTCCAATGAAAGGCAAGACTACTTAAGAAGGCTGTCCCACATTATTAAGCAGCCTACATTTTCTGCCAAAATGGGAAAGAAAAAGGATGTGTCAGCTGCTGAGAAGCAACAAATTGTGGAGTGTTTAGGTCAAGGCATGACTACAATCAACATTGCCAAGACACTTCATCCTGATCATCGCACAATCAAGAAGTATATAGCTGATTCACAGTACACACATGTGCGTGCTGCTAAGGGAAAATTGAGGACTCTTTCCTACAGGCAATAACGTCAGGTTAAAAGAGCAGTGGCAAAAAAGCCTTGTCATAGCAGCAGACAAGTTTTTGAAGCTGATGGTGCCTCCAACGTCCCCCGAACAACAAGATGCAGAGTCCTTCAGAGGTTTGCAGCTGTGCGTAAGCCATCCTGTCGACCTCCTCTATCCACTGCACACAAGCAGAAACGGCTCCAGTGGGCCAAACAATACATGACGACTGACTTCAAAAACTGTTTTGTTCACCGATGAGTGCCGTGCAACGCTCGATGGTCCAGATGGATGGAGTGGAGGATGGCTGGTTGATGGACACCCCACGCAAACACTGCTACGGTGCCAGCAAGGAGGAGGTGGAGTAATGTTTTGGGCTGGAATCATGGGGAGAGAGATTGTCGGCCCCTTTAGGATCCTTGAAGGGGTAAAGATGAACTCCATAATGTATGTGGAGTTTCTCAAACAGCACTTCCTGCCATGGTTCAAGAAGAAGAACCGTGTATTCCACAGCAAGATCATTTTCATGCATGATAATGCACCGTCTCATGCTGTACATAACACATCTGCATCTCTGGCTGATATGGGCATAAAAGGGGACAAACTTATGGTGTGACCCCCATGCTCCCCTGACCTCAACCCCATTGAGAACCTCTGGAGCATCATCAAAAGGAGTGTCTATGATGGCGGGAGGCAGTTCACATCTAAGCAACAACTCTGGGAGGGTATTCTGTCCTCATGCAAAACAATTGAAGCAGAAACCATCCAAAACCTGACAAATTCAATGGACGAGACAGTTCAGAAGCTCCTTTCGAACAAGGGGTCCTATGTGCAAATGTAACATCACCTAGAATAAAGTTTTGAGTTGAAAACTGTTTGATTTCAGTTTCTAATAACCTGCTAATGCTTATAATTTCAAAAATGACCATTTTTTGGTTCTTTATTAAAATGAAAAGGTTGATCGAAGAGTGTGGCAACCCAGTAGTCAGGATTACTTCAAATTCTGACAATCTGAGGGTCATGTTGCAGGTAGTGCAGCAAGAAGGCACTCATGTGTCTTGCGCATCTAGGAGCGAGATGCAGCTAAAAATTAGTATTAATTTGAAATCTGGTGGAGCTTAGTATAGATGGCCTAATAGAATCAGTACTGCACACTGCTACAAAGTCCAAATTATTTTCCAGCCAAGATACAGTTAAACATGATTAGTAATTTTAAAGCTTAAAATGGTTGGTGAGGTGATTTTAACAAATCATCAAGCTTTTACTCTCCCCAGGATGACACAGGGGTAGAAAAGTCGTTTCGGATCTATGATTTGTTCATCTTTATGAACGTGAGTCTGTCTGCATTATCAGTGGAGAGCCGCATGCGCTTATCTGTCAGCACACCACCAGCAGCGCTGAACACACGTTCAGACAGAACGCTGGCTGCGGGGCATAACAAGATCTCCAAGGCGTAAGTGGCGAGCTCTGGCCATTTATCCAGATTGGAAGCCCAAAAAAAACAAGGGTCTAGTGACACAGTCATGGCTTCAATGTTTACTTGGAGATACTCCTGTACCATCGTCTCTAGGCGTTGACTATGTGTCAGACTTCTTGTCTCCTGTGGCCTTGCAAAGTATGGGCTAAAAAAGTGGTGAAATGATTCCGCAAAATTGATGTTACCAGCAGATATTGTGTTTCTGTTACGGTTTGAGTGCTGAACACTCGACGGTCCCACGGTTGGCAAGGTGGAACTGTGAGATTCACTACGTGCACCACTGGTGTTTTGTGGAAAAGCACATGTAAGATTCTGCAACAGTCTCTGCTGATACTCCTGCATGCGTGCATCCCTTTCTATGGCAGGAATAATTTCTGCAAATTTACTTTTGTACCGGGATCTAACAGTGTGGCAACCGAGTAGTCAGGATTATTTCTAATTCTCACAAATCGAGGGTCATGTTGCAGGTAGTGCAGCAAGAAGGCACTCATGTGTCTTGAGCATCCAGGAGCACCAAGTCCCTGTTGTGTTGGTGGCGAGGTAACAATCATGCTTCCTTCCTCTGCCCTCTCCCCCCAACCTCGCACAACAGAAATGTGATCAAGGTCTCCCTCATCTGATGAGTCTTCCATCAGTTCGTCCTCCACTTCTTCCTGGGCTCCTGCACCTTCCTCACTAGTTTGGCTGCTACCATGCGCCCTGGTTAAACCATCTCCCCCACCCTAACATGCCTGCCGCCTTGGTGCTGCCGACCGTCTGGACCTTGCAGATGTTAGCCCTTCCGCATACAACTCCTCCTCCTCTACTTCCTCCACCTCCTCTTGTGCCACCACCTGACTCCGAATTCTGTTTAACATGTGGACCAGCATGTAAATCACCGGAATAGTCATGCTGATAATGGCATCGTCAGCACTAAACATCTTCGTCACCATTTCAAAACTGTGCAGAAGGGTGCATAGTTTCCTGATCTGAGACCACTCCTCCAGCATGATTTGCCCCACCTCTGGATCTCGTTGGCCCAGGCTGTACGTCAGAACGTATTGCACCAGGGCTTGTCGGTGCTGCCACAGTCGCTGCAACATGTGCAGAAATGAATTCCACCGGGTAGGCACATCGCATTTTAGCTGGTGAAGTGGCAGGCCCAACGACTTCTGTAGAGATGTAAGTCGCTGAGCTGCGGGATGCAAATGGCGGAAGTGAGCACACAACGACCGTGCCCTCTGCAGAAGGCCATCTAGTCCGGTATAGTGGGCTAAAAATTGCTGGACAACCAGGTTCAACACGTGAGCCATACAAGCCACGTGTGTGACATTGCCCCAGCGAAGGGCCGCACCCAGGTTTGCAGCATTGTCGCACACGGCCTTCCCTGGTTTCAGGTCCAGTGGAGACAACCATTCATGAAACTGGGTCTCCAGAGCTGACCACAACTCCTCAGCTGTGTGACTCACATTTCCCAGACATTTCAAAGTAAAAACCGCCTGATGACGTTGAGCCCTGCTGCCAGCATAGTAAGGAGGTGTGCAGGATCCCTTCTGCGCAGTTAGAAAGCTTGTGGCATGACCAGGCAGGCTTTGGGTGCAGGTGGAGGACCGAGAGGAGGTTGAGGAGGCAGAAGCAGTGGAGGAACTTTGAGATAAAGAGGATTGACGCACAACTCATGGGGACGGCAAGACTTGGACAGCAGCCCCTTGTCCTGCTGTCACCATAGTTACCCAGTGCCCAGTCAGCGACATGTAACGCCCCTGTCCATGCCTACTTGTCCAAGCGTCTGTGGTGAAATGCACCCTGTCACACACAGAGTTTCTCAAAGAAGCGGTGATGTTGTGTGCGACATGCTGGTGGAGCGCAGGCACACCTTTCTTTGAGAAGTAGTGCCGACTGGGCATCTGGTACTTGGGCACTTCGACGGACATAAGGTCTCTAAAATCCTCTGTGTCCACCAGGCGGAAAGGAAGCATTTCTGTAGCCAAGAGCTTGCAGATGGTGAAATTCAACCTCTTAGCTTTCTCATGGCTAGGAGGAAATGGTCTTTTACTTGTCCACATCTGAGGGACCGAGGGCTGGCTGTTGTGCTTAGACGGGGTTGAGAAGGGTGTCCCCAGCAAACTGACGGTCTGTGAAGAAGATGCAGGCGGACATGTTAGGTTGCCTTGATCCAAGGGTGGTGCTTTCGATGTCGGACAGCGCTCAACACCAGCTGGTGTTACCACCTCCAAAGAAAATGATGACCTGCCAATCACGCTGGCTGTTGCGGGTAAAGAGGTGGCAGGTCTGTGTCCCAAAACAGGTGTGACTGCTGTCCCGCCAGTCACAGAGGATGAAGAGGCCGCGGATGCACAAGATGTGGCAGACGGTGGTTGGCCCGGCCGGCTAGGCCGCATTGTAGCACAGTGAGCTTCCCACTGCAACTTATGCTTCATGTCCATGTGCCAGTTCATGCATGAAGTACTCAAACTATGTTCTTTTTGGCCTCTACTTAGCTTTTGCTGACAAATGTTACAGATAACACAAGTTGGGTCATCTTTATCGATCTGAAAAAATGCCCAGGCTATGCAAGGCTTAGCACCCATGCGACCTGAAGAGCCACCATGACTTGTGGTCAGAGGCAGAGTTGTGTTTGAGGATGCAGTTGTTGACGTGCTTCCAGTACTACGTCTCTGTCCAGGAAGGCGCAACCTGACCTCGTCGTCACTAGCATCCTCCTCCACCTCCTCTGCTGACCTCATCTCTTGGCTGACTGTGGGTTGACAGTAAGTGGGATCTCCAACCTCATCATCATCACCCTGTGTGTTATCACACCCGTCGTCCTCAGAGCCAACCTGTTCCTGCCCTGACAAAAAAATAAATTGGTCACTCCAATCAGGTATTTGAGTCTCATCATCGTCTTCCTCATTGTCTCCACCAACAGGAGTTACAGTTTGGGAACGAGGGTCTACATTATGGTCAGTACCTTCTGCGTCTGGTCTTGGATCCGACTCATAAAGATTCTGGGCATCAGTGCAGATCATTTCCTCGTCTGAATTCACAGAAGCTCTGGAGCCGACCTCTGATTCCCAGGCTATAGTATGAGTAAACAGCTCTGCTGACTCAAACATCTGTTCTACCCCATACTCAGACGGGCAGCTGGAGACTTGGGAGCTGTGAGGAAGCAAGTGCGATTGGGGTGACACCTCTGAGGACTGGAGCATTTGTGATGTTGAAGTTGAGGTGGAGGAGAGCCCACTTAAAGGAGCACTTGATATCTGTTGAAGCACCTGCTGTTTTTGTGCCTCATCTGGAATTTGTAGCGATTGGCGTGGCTGTAAGAAAGGGATCTTATCACATTGTCCGCTAAAAGAAGTAGACATTTTAGTTTGGCTGGAAGATGGTCTTTCTTCTGCAGATGTTACTGTTGCTTTAACACCTACTCCACGGACGCAACCTTTTTTCCCCTTCCCAACACGCCTATTCCCCTTTCCACCAGCAGCAGGCCTTTTTCCACTCATTTTGGTGGTTTACTAATTCACAACCCTGGAGTTGTTTGCACAAAAAAACAATGGATGGGAACCGAGCAGAGCTGAGTGGCCAAACTGTGGTATTAGACCAAAAGTATTGGCTGGGTTAGATGCAGAAAAAAATTATATTGAATTTGCAACCTGGTGGAGGTCAGTATAGATGGACTAATAGAACAAGTCCCACACACTGCTAGAAGCCTAAATATTTTTTCAGAGCTCGATGCAGAAAAAAATTATTTTTAATTTGCAACCTGGTGGAGGTTAGTATAGTTGGACTAATAGAACAAATCCTACACACTGCTAGAAGCCAAAATAATTTTTCAGAGCTAGATGCAGAAAAAAATTATATTGAATTTGCAACCTGATGGAGGTCAGTATAGATGGACTAATAGACCAAGTCCCACACACTGCTAGAAGCCTAAATATTTTTTCAGAGCTAGATGCAGAAAAGAATTATATTGAATTTGCAACCTGATGGAGCTCAGTATAGATGGACTAATAGACCAAGTCCCACATACTGCTGGAAGCCTAAATATTTTTTCAGAGCTAGATGCAGAAAAAAATTATATTGAATTTGCAACCTGATGGAGGTCAGTATAGATGGACTAATAGACCAAGTCCCACACACTGCTAGAAGCCTAAACATTTTTTCAGAGCTCGATGCAGAAAAGAATTATATTGAATTTGCAACCTGATGGAGGTCAGTATAGATGGAGTAATAGAACAAGTCCCACACACTGCTAGAAGCCTAAATATTTTTTCAGAGCTCGATGCAGAAAAAAATTACATTGAATTTGCAACCTGATGGAGGTCAGTATAGATGGACTAATAGACCAAGTCCCACACACTGCTAGAAGCCTAAATATTTTTTCAGAGCTAGATGCAGAAAAAAATTATATTGAATTTGCAACCTGATGGAGGTTAGTATAGATGGACTAATAGAATGATGCTATGCCCAAAAGGTTTTACTTCACTAGGTGCAGTAAAAAAATTTGTATTCTATACACAGGTGGTGTATCTTGCAACACAGATAGGCTACTCCACTGACTAACACACTCTGCAATAGGCCAACAAGGATTTGCTTTGCTAGATTTAGCCAAATGCTGTGAAAAAAACTTGCACAGCACTGGCACAGACCTGCCTGGCAAAAAGTGATAGGAACTGAAGTAACCTAGTCCTGAAAAGGACTGCAATTACAATTAGTCTTTACTCCCAACCTATCTATTTAAGAGCACAGACCTGCCTGATAAAAGTGACAGGAACTGATGTAACCTAGCCCTGAAAAGGACTGCAATTACAATTAGTCTTTACTCCCAACCTATCTATTTAAGAGCACAGACCTGCCTGCTAAAAGTCATAGGAAATGATGTAACCTAGTCCTTAAAAGGACTGCAATCACAACTCTTCCCTACTCCCCAGCTATCTGTAGATTTGTGCGAAAATTGGCTTGAAATTAACAAAGTATAGCGCACACAGCAACAGCGGTGTCGTCTAACACGCAGCTGCAGCAGTGAGAAAATGGTGGCTACGTGGAAAATGGCTGGGTCTTATAGGGCAAGGACATGTGACATACACAGCCAATGACACATGCCCTTGCTTGTGTGAAAAAAGCAGTTCGCTCCGTGTGTGCGCTGCTGATAGGCTGACAGACTGCACCGCCCCACTGTAAATGCGGGAAAGAGAAAAAAAATGGAGATCTTCATTATTTCTGCAGAGATGCATCCCCTGCCCCTCCCCCCACCCTGCTGAACACTCAAACTGCATATTAACATTAATTTTCAGCATTACTGAGAAAAAATCCAGTTATGATTTTGGTGCACGAACAGTTATCGAACATAACCTCGAACAGCCGAATTTTTTTCAAATCGTTCGTGTTCGCCGAACGGCTCGAACACCGCCCAAAACAGCTCGAATTTGAGAATGGCGAACAGTTCGAGTCGAACACCGTTCATCTCTAGTTAGGGGTCCACTCCACCACACCACTCCCTGTGCTTAACATGGCTATTAGTTAAATGGAATGGCCCTGTTTAACTATAAAGTTCAAAAACTGTAAATATCAAACAAAAATGTCCATATTATTTACAGCTCTGGCAAAAATTAAGAGACCACTGCAAAATTTTCAGTTTCTCTGATTTTTCTCTTTATAGGTATATTTTTGAGTAAAATGTACATTGTTGTTTTAGTCTATAAACTACTGACAACATGTCTCCGATATTCAAAGCTAAAAAAATTGTATTTATTTGCAGCAAATGATAAAGCGTCAAAATACTAAAAAAGAAACAGTGCTTTCAGACGTCAAATTACTCATGTTTTAACTCAGGAACAGTTCAGAAATCAATGTTTGGTGGACTAACCATGATTTTTAATCACATCTTTCATGCGTCTTGGCATGCTTTCCACCAGTCATTCTATGCTTTCCAATAGAAAACTGTTCAGTGGTCTCTTAATTTTTGCCAGAGCTGTATATAGCGCTATTAGGGTTACATGATGATTATAATTCAGTCACCACTCTGAGAATGCTGAATGGCATCTGTAACCGCACCCCGGCTCTGACTGACAGCCTGCAATGCAGAGGGAGAGTCAGTCAGTGCCGGGGATGCGGTTACAGTGGCCTCATTGTATTCTCAAAGCGATGACTGAACCCGTAGCGCCCCAGCCCCATGACATAAAACGAATACTGGAGGGGAGAATAAAGTTAATTTACTCCTCACTGCATTCAGCTGCATGCAGGCGCCGGGCAGCATAATAACACTATTAACCTGTAGATTAATTGCATATCTGCAGGTTAATAGTGTTATTTCTGGTGACAGGTTCCCTTTAAGATTGTGAACTGTCTATTGATGCTAGAAATCTCTATCTATTGAACCATTTGCATATATTGTCGTATGCCATAGTTATATTATATGATACTCCACCTTTAAACATGGTGATAGAGAGAATGAAAGAGAAAGAAGGAAAGAGAGGGTCAGGATGATAACTTTTTTGTTTAAATAAGATATCTGCTGAGCATTGAAACAGCGGCAAGTGATTTGTGATTTTGGGACACTGCGTTGAGTACCTCCGGAGCCTGAAATTTATTTGCTATGCTGCATATATTAACTACAGTTGAAATAGTGGCTGAATGCTGGTTGGTAGATCCATCGCTCATACCGCAGGCAAAGACTCTGACAAGTATTGTCACCATGCCCCTTCCATGTTTCCAATTATTATTAGGTTCCATAACCACAACTACTAAGAGGTTGGGCTTCATAGAAGTGAAACCAACAAGCGCTGTAACCACTTGGAACTGTGCCTCAAAACTGAAACCATTGAGTTTGTGCCTCTTTGGAGTAAAGTTCCTGTTTCGCTCCAACCTGTGTCTCTGTGTGTGGTTCTCCAATCCTTTAGTGGAATAAAGAAAATGTTAAACTCTTCATTGTCTTTCTACTCCCCCTCTCATTAGGACTTTACTGTTTGCCATGTAGCTTGGCTTGCTAAAGGCCCCGTCACACTAAGCGACGCTACAGCGATCCTGACAGCGATACGACCTGTCAGGGATCGTTGCTGCATCGCTATGTGGTCGCTGGTGAGATGTCAAACAGTCAGATCTTCCCAACGACGCAGCAACGATGCGGCGACCCGTAACGATCTGTATAACGATGCACGCCTATGTGTTTCTGTGTCTGAGTCGTCAACAAGGTCGTTGGTAAGGTGTCAAACACACCGATGCATGCTACCCAGCGGGGCCTCAACGATCAAAGAAATGTCCAGACCATTCCGACACGACCAGCGATCTCACAGCAGGGGCCTGGTCGCTGCTAAGTGTCAAACGTAACGAGATCGCTACTGAGGTCGTTGTTGCGTCATAAAACTTGTGACTCAGCAGCGATCTCGCTTAGTGTGACGGGGCCTTAAGATAAAGATCCAGATGTGTTACCTTCTTACTGCTGGTAAAGGGATGCTGGACTGTAAATACTAATATTAGGGTTACACGACTGCTAAGAAATGGACTTTATGGATATGGACAGTTTTATTGTAGTATTTGAATAACTTGATACACACACAAGCACAAACTCTACATGTATAGATGTGTCTTATAGTGGAATTATACCTAATTACAAACAGATTATAGTGTTTCTGTGTGTGTTTGGATTTTTGCTTCGGTGTATGTGACCGAATAATACTATTATAATATAGAGAAATATCATAAATTTTTATTAAACACTACATAAAAAATAGCATTAAAAACAGGGTGTTATGCACACGCCCGGGCTAAGCGGCGTGTGCATGGGATTGATAGTGATTCCACTGGACCGTGCCGGAGAGTGTATGCCTGGAGGGGCGTGACTAAGTATTCACCCGATCCGACCAGGGTCGCACGACGGCATACGACGCCAGTGCACCAAGGAGGAACCGAGCAGAGGGACCAGGTGCTACTCCAGGACAGACCCCGGACACGGCTGTTGACCCACACAGGGAATACAGGAACAGGCTGGTAGGCTGGCACGACTGGTATGCAGGCAGGCGGGTATGCAGGCAGGGGGGTAAAGGCAAGCACAGCTAGAGTGCAGACAGGAGGCACTAGCAGGTAGGAACACAGGCGGGATAGAACCCAGTACACACCGGGACTCAGGAACAATACAGGCAGGATAGGGCCCAGTACACACTGGGACTCAGGAACATTACAGGCAGAGGGGTACAGGCAGGGCAGGACAGGACTGCCGGAGCAGCGGGCAGAAGCAGGGCAGGACAGGACTGCCGGAGCAGCGGGCAGAAGCAGGGCAGGACAGGACTGCCGGAGCAGCGGGTAGAAGCAGGGCAGGACAGGACTCTGTTCACACGGAACAGACAGGAAGGGAAAGACAGAGCCAGACACCCACAGGGTACTTGCTGTGAAGTAGCGAGTGGATCACAAACTCACAAACGGGAGTACAGAGACAACTGGCAGGAGTTAGGTACGAGTTCAGACTCTGCAGAAAAAGGAAGGGAACGGACATAGAGGCAAAACAGGTAAAGGATAGGAGAGAGTTCAGACTGGAACTGAGTGTACGGAGGAGACCGACACTGCAGCGGGATACAGGAGCGGGTCTGGGAATACTGCCCCCAGAGAGGCGGGACGAACAGGCAAGGAGCGTGTTCAGACAGGACAGACAAGATACAGGACACAGTTCAGACACGGGAGCTGACACCGCAAGGCAGGAGAAATACAGGACTTAGTTCAGACACGGGAACTAATACCGTAAAGCAGGAGACAAACAGGACTTAGTTCAGAAATGGGAACTAATACCGTAAAGCAGGAGACATACAGGACACAGTTCAGACACGGGAGCTGACACCGCAAGGCAGGAGACATACAGGACTTAGTTCAGAAACGGGAACTAATACCGCAAAGCAGGAGACATACAGGACACAGTTCAGACACGGGAGCTGACACCGCAAGGCAGGAGAAATACAGGACACAGTTCAGACAGGCCTGGAAATACAGCCTCCAGGAAAGGCGGACAGGGAAACAGGAACGGGACCTGGCAACTTCAGAGTGCAAGCACACACTGAAAGAAACACATATGCTCAGGCAGGGATAGAAGGGAGCTGCTGAGCTATATACCAAGTGTCAGACAGCAATTGGCTGAGGACGCACAAGGGGTGTGACCCACAGCAGGTACAAAAAGCAGGAAGTGATCGGGCGCCGCCCTTAAGCAGCAGAGACAGACACAAACAGACAGCATGGAGGGAAGCCAGAGAGACATTCTGGACAGGAAATCAAGTGCGCGCTCCTGCACAGTGGGAGATGGACCACTATGCAAGGACGCCGCCAGGTATGTTACACAGGGCCATAGATGATAATGAAAATTACATTAGCAGAGAACCAGTGAAGAAGCGCCAAAAATAAATCATGCTAGATACTATTAACTATATCATATTAATAATTATAAAGATATATGGAGTGATAGAAGTGAATCTAATCACTAGAATTTCAATATAAACTGCATATGAATGAATGTAAAATAAATATATAGATGATATATAGATGATAAAATATGCAGAAAATAGATAAATAGATAAATAAAGTGCAACTACTGTTGATAAATAAATGGGTAAGTGTTGCCTTTTTTCCCAGTGCCGAAACAAGCTTTGGGGGTGACGCCATCACAGGGACCGAGGGGCCACCTTTTGGTTTGTTTGTTTAATTACAATTATTGTCTGGCACTTTGCATTCAGTATATAGTTATATTATACTGCATATGCACTTTATTCATTTATTTCTTTACCTGACACACTAGTGTTATTAATACCTCTATTCTTTAGATATCATTAAGTGATTTGTATTGCACATGCACTTTACTTATCAACAGCTCTTGCACTTTATATTCATATTTATCTATTTTCCATATAGTTTGTCATCTATACTGTATATGAATTGATATTTATTTTATATTCTTTCATATGCAGTTTGTTGTTACTATAGTGATCTGATTCACTAATATCAGTCAATACTCATATATCTTTATACTTATTATTACACGTTATTACTATCTAGCATGATTTATATTTTGGCGTTTCTTTACTAGTCCCTGATCATTTTGTCTTTATTACCCTTTATGATATTGTTTTCTTTTCCCTGTTTTTAATACTATTTTTTAAGTAATGTTTGATAAAGATTCAGGAATTTTTCCTTTGCAAATGAATTATATTTATTTGTTGCCGCAGTTTTCAGTTTGCACCTATCACTTCATCAAGGGTTCATTAATAGCTCTCTACATTATCATATACTAAAATAAATTCTGATATATTTTAAAAATAATTCATTTTGGCTATTTATAATCACTTGGGTTGTCCATTGTCTATTATTATTAACCACCAGTCCAAAAAGCCTCACTTTCCTAGCACCTATGAATCATTAAATAATGGATTTAATTCAATCCTTTGTGAAATTTCTGACAATGTAAAGGTCAGGAGTATATTCCTAGGGTCTAAATGGAGTTCAGTCTGAGGTCAGAGGTGAAATGCTTACACTCAGCCTATTAATATAGCAGTTAGAAGCAAGTGATACATAGTATCTGTATTAGGTGGTGTTCACATCTACAGTTATCATCCATTAGAATGGATCCAGCAACATTCCGGTGACAAAAAGTTGTGTAGACACAAATTTTTTTGTCCAGGTAAAAAAAAAAAATAAGATTTCATCTGGATCTGTTTTTTTTAACATTAAAGCCTATGGAAAATGGATGTGCTGAATGGCCATCTGTTTTCTTCCATTTGAAACCGATCCAGTAAGCAAAAAATGTATAATTTTCAAATTAAAGAAAAATCGATGACTATTCAATGGATCTGTTTTCCAAAGACTTCAATATAAAAAAAAACGTATCCAGTTGAAATGTTATATTTAGCAGGTTGTGTCTGCACACCATTTTTGTCAGTGGATTGCTGCTAGATCCGTTCTCATGGATGATTACTGGACATGTGAACATAGCCTAAAAGGGTGAATGTCAGCAGACAGCCTCTATTATTCTATACATCAATAACATATCGTAATAAGACAAGCAAATGGGTGCACCCACCAAAGACCAAAGAGTTAGTGCAACCAACAACTGTGTCACCCAACTAAACCAAATAGCTTGTATTTCTCAGGCCTCCTTCACATGTCCGTGTTTCCAGTATGTGTGGCATCCGTTTTCTTTTCACTGATACCACATGTACCCATTATAATCTATGGTGCTGCACATGTCTGTGTGTTTGCACTGACTGTGTATCTCTGCAAACCACAGGGAGACATGTCCATTTTTTACCAGCATCATGGATGACAAGGGCCAGTACAAGTCTATGGGTCAGTGTAAAATACGTACAGCACATGGATGGCATCAGTGAGCTGCACGTGTTTAACATTGCAAAGTATAGGAGAAGCTTTGGAATTGATATTTCTTAAGTCATACAGGAAAAAAATATGGATGGCACATGGATGACACACTGATGACTCACTGATGGCACACTGATGACACACTGATGGCACACTGATCCAAAACACTGATGACACAATGATGGCACACTGATCCAAAACACTGATGACACAATGATGGCACACTGATCCAAAACACTGATGACATACTGATGACACACTGATGGCACACTGATCCAAGACACTGATGACACCGGTACTGTTTTTTCCGGTACCGGTATTATACTGACATGTGAAGGGGGTCTTATGGAATGAGGAGATCAGTAATTGTCAGATATAAGTGGAACAGCTTATCCTGGGAAAGTAATAAGATTGAGTTATTTGTAATTTAAGAAAAACAGAATTATAAAATGTAACAGCATAATTGTTGAATGATGGCAAGATGTGTGCACATCAAATGATGGTGATAGATCTATCAGTGTTAGACATTGCAATAGAAAACGTATAAAACCATTCTTCAGTGTAGGACAATACTTATGCACAATCTCTAGCATTCCAGCTTTTATCACTACAGATGACAATAATCTCTGCTGTACAAGTGTTAAAAAGACAGATAGGAAAATCTTGACAGGCAGAGAGATAAGTGGAGAGGAAAGGAGGAAGAGGCATGGCTGTGTCTGTTATATGTCAATGAAAGTCACCAAAGGGTAACACTAAGCACACATGATAGGAACTGTGCGCCTCTTATAGCAACAGATCAGACTTTTTTCTATATCCCAGACATTTATAAAGTGATTTTTTTCTTTACAAACAACCAAATAAAACAAAACTTTGTTTTTTTCAGATTCAGCCAAGATTGCAGTAGTGTATGGCGGGGGTAAAGTTCCTCGCCAATATGCTGGTATACAGATGTTGTCCCCACTTTCCTTATCTTACTGTGCTTACATTGGCTTAATACTATTAATACTATTACTAATGTTTTCTCAACAATGCAATTACAACAATAGCATTGTGTAATACTGTTTTTAATAACTCAGTGGATAAATGACTAGAGCTGCACATAACATGGAAGAAATAAAGTCATACTTCAGTTGGCAATGAATAGGGACTATCTTCTTATGGACACTCATTACATGATGATCTTTCGGTGTAGACAGGCTGAGGATCACCCGATGAAAAAGCAAATCACTTATTCAAAGGGTTAAATGATCTTTTGTGCTCCACAAAATATCGTTGTTCTTGACAGCATATCAAAAAACAGGACTTGTGCTGCCGAGACCAATGGCAGCCTATGTGCACTGCATTACAGATCATCACATGCACATGGTTTACCACAGTCTCCCTGTGTGAAGGCTGGTAAACGGACCTTCAGGCTCTGTGCTCACGATGCAGAAATGCTCCAATTTTTCCTTAGTGTTTCTGCATCTCCCTGGCAGAAAAAACGCATTCTTCACATGCATTTCCGCATGCGGGTTGACAAGCGCTTTCCAAGCGATTTTAGCATCACTTGGAAAAGTGCTTGACAACTTGGTCACACTATATATATTCATGCAACCGGCATGGATTTATATAGTGTGACCAAGTTATAGTAAAAAAAATGGTAAAAAATAAACATTATACTCACCTTCCGATGGTCCCCGGTCTCCTCCGGTGCGTCCGTTGTGTTGGGCGGCTCGCGGTGGTCTAAAAGGACCTTCCATGACGTCATTTAGTCATGTGACAGGTCACGCAACCGCCGATGTCAGCGTTCGCGTGACCTGTGACATGACTAAATGACGTCATAGCAGGTCCTTTTAGACCATCGCGAGCCGTCGGTAAGCCAGGACGCATCACTATGGAGACCGAGGGCCATTGTGGATTCTGCTTCCAGGCAAATAATGCAAATGCACCTGCCTATTCGTATAATGTAAAAAAAATGTGATTCCTTTGGATGCTTAAGTGCACATTGTAGGCATCTTCCACCGTGAATAGGGAACAGAATGGACACTGAGAGATCTGTAGCTAAATGTGATGAATCTTTTTAGCATAGCCAGCAATAACTTTTTTTTTCAGCAATTTGGACCGTCCCCATCTATTCCCAACCTGCACAAACTTCTAATCTTGCATGTATCTTCATTACTGCACCTGCTGTTTGGCACAATAACAGCACACCTCTTATTAGCCCACATAATAATGCCCCTTAAGTAGTAATAATGCCTTCTTTGTGACCTCTAGATGGTAAAGTGCCCACTTAACATTTAATAATGTCCTCTGAGTCCCCCAATGTACAGCTCCTCTATACACAGTATAATGGGCCCACAGCTCCTTAATACAGAGTATGATGTCCCCACAGCTCCTCTATACATAGTATGATGGGTCCTCAGCTCAGCTATACAAAGTATGATGTCTCCACTGCTCCCCCAAAATACAGTATAATGACCCCCACAGACGCCCTTACACTGTATAATGGCTCTAACTGTAGAACCCACACTATATAATGTCCCCCAAACTATATAATGGCATCCACATTAGTCCCCACACTAGACCTCAAAATGCATAATGGTCCCCATCTTAGCTCCCACACTGAATAATGGCCCCCACAGTAAGCCCCAAACTGTATATTGGCTCTCACATTAGCCCCCAAACTGTATAATTACTCCCACATTAGCCACCAAACTGTTAAATGTTCCCCACATTAGCTACCCACACTGTATAATGGTCCCCACGTTAGCTCCTATACTGTATAATGGACCCCACATTAGCCCCCAAACTGTATAATGGCCCCTACACTTTATAACGGCCCCCACAGTATTCCTTATAATGTATGAAGGCCCCAATAGTTACTTTAATGTATGAGGGCACAGGAGCCCCTATAATGTATGAGGGCCCCATCACACTGCTTCAGGGTACCCCATTGTTTATGATGCCCCTGCAATCTTTAATTAAAATAAAAAAACATCATATACTTACCTAATCCAGGATCCTAGCGACTTCACCGGCGAGGCCTGGGTGGACCAACGTGCTGAGCACCTGACAAGACCTGCTGTTTTGGAAATTTTATGACCCAGTCACATACCAAACTCTTTATGGCCCTCATTAATGTCCCTCTCTTACACCTGTACATTCTTTCCTTACTCCAACACATCATACTTCAAGAATTGATTGTTCACTTACTTGCTAAAATATCTCACTGCTGGACAGGTTCCATTGTATTAAGGTTACACACCTTATCTGTCAATGGGTTTAACCCTTCAACAACCTTGGAATTTTCCATTTTTGCATTTTCGTTTTTTGCTGTTCTTGCTCCCAGAGCCATAGCGTTTTTATTTTTTGGTCAATATGGCCATGTGAGGGCTTATTTTTTGCGGGACAAGTTGTACTTTTGAATGGAAAAAAAATTCCAAGTGCGGTGAAATTGCAAAAAAAATGCAATTCCACAGTTGTTTTTTTTTTATTTATTTTTTTTTTAACCTCGTTCACTGAATGCTAAAACTGACCTGCCATTCTTATTCTCCAGGTCATTATGAGTTTGTAGACACCAAACATGAACAGGTTTTTTTTTATTTAAGTGGTTACAAAAAAATTAAAAATTTGCTAAAAAAAAAAAATAGCTCCATTTTCCAAGACTCGTAGCGTCTCTATTTTTTGGGATCTGGGTCCGGGTGAGGGCTTATTTTTTGCGCGCTGAGCTGACATTTTTATTGGTACCATTTTCTGGTAGATCTAATGTTTTGATCGCCTGTTATTGCATTTTATTGAAATGTTGCGGCGACCAAAAAAACGTAATTCTGGCGTTTAGAATTTTTTTATCGTTACGCCGTTTACTGATCAGATTAATTATTTTTTTTATATTCATAGATCGGGCGATTCTGAACGTGGTGATGTCAAATATGTGTATGTGAGGGGTTTTTTTATTTTATTTTGAATGGCGCGAAAGGGGGGTGATTTAAACTTTTATATTTTTTAATATTTTCTATATTTTTATTAATTGTTGCATGCTTCAATAGTCTCCGTAGGAGACTAGAAGCAGCACTTTACTGATTGGCTCTGCTGCATACAGGGGACGATCAGATCCCCTGTATGTGGTACAAATGCTCACTTTCTATGAGCGCCGACCACTGGGCGGCGCTCATAGCGATCAGGACATGACAACCACAGGGGTCTCCTGCAGACCCCGGGTTGTCATGCCAACCCATCGGTGACCCGCGATCACGTGACGGGGTCACCGATGGGCTGGGCTAACGACGCGCTTCCCGGAAGTGCGAGTTAAATGCCGCTGTCAGAGATTGACATTTAACTGGTTAACAGCTGCAGGTGGATTGTGATTCCACCCGCAGCTGTTGCGGGCACATGTCAGCTGTATTTATCAGCTGACATGTGCCCGTTTCAGTGCGGGCTCAGCGCCGGAGCCCGCGCTGAACCGGGGGTGCTAGCCAGTGCTGTACTAATACGGCAAAGGCTAGAAAGGGGTTAATATTATGGTTGATCGAAGTATAACACTTGAAATATATATAAATATATATTTCCTAATCATGTAAAGTGTTGATTTGATGTCAATAACCTTAGAGAAAATAATAATGAAGATTGACGCCAGGATATCCTTATAATTAGCCACCATTTTGTTTTTACAATTGTCCTTGTCCTTACTTTTATATTCACATTGCATCCCTTTGCTCTGATATATTCTAAGCAGCAGAAAATTGCTGTCAAGATGAGTCTTACAATAATGAAATCATCCATTGTGTGGTATTTCCTCCTTAAATCCACTTAAATAGAGCACAGAAAGGTAAAGGGAGAGGTAGAGCCAGAGCGAAAGAAAGAAAACCACATGCAGGAAACAGCTTGCAATAAATTTGTTTATGGTCTAAGTTTTATTAATAGTGGCAATCTGAACAACTTTTATGGAAATGCTTTGTTCACTAAAGCTCCTTCTTTGTTTGCTAGGTTGGTGGGAACCCCTGCAGGACGCTCATAAATGGACAAATTTACAATGTGGACTGTGTAAAGTGCCTCTAGCACTTTTTACATCCAAACTGTCTTTGTGCCTGTGTACCACCTGTGATGCCAGAGGGCTGGAGGTCAGTGCTGAGCAATTCCTTCAGCTTTTTATAACACAAAGCCGATCAATATAGACTTATCTGAAGCTCAAGACTAGTTTTACCTCCTCTAATCTTTATTTTACAGAGATCCTACTTTCAGACATTCATTCTGCTAGTTTCTTAGATAATGACTTGTAGGCCTCAGTATGAACCACTATAATGTAACATGAAAGGCAGGATTTGATTGCCAGTTACTTCTGTACCGAAATCCAGCACAAACACAAAGGTGACATAGATAGAGATAGATAGATAGATAGATAGATAGATAGATAGATAGAGATAATAATAGATAGATAAAGATACTGTAGATAGATAGATAGATAGATAGAGATAATAATAGATAGATAAAGATACTGTAGATAGATAGATAGATATAGATACTGTATAGATAGATAGATGGATAGATAGATAGAGATAATAATAGATAGATAAAGATACTGTAGATAGATGGATAGATAGATATATAGAGATAATAATAGATAGATAAAGATACTGTAGATAGATGGATAGATAGATGGATAGATAGAGATAATAATAGATAGATAAAGATACTGTAGATAGATAGATGGATAGATAGAGATAATAATAGATAGATAAAGATACTGTAGATAGATGGATAGATAGATGGATAGATAGAGATAATAATAGATAGATAAAGATACTGTAGATAGATAGATGGATAGATAGAGATAATAATAGATAGATAAAGATACTGTAGATAGATGGATAGATAGATAGATAGAGATAATAATAGATAGATAAAGATACTGTAGATAGATGGATAGATAGATAGATAGAGATAATAATAGATAGATAAAGATACTGTAGATAGATAGATGGATAGATAGAGATAATAATAGATAGATAAAGATACTGTAGATAGATGGATAGATAGATAGATAGAGATAATAATAGATAGGTAAAGATACTGTAGATAGATGGATAGATAGATAGATAGAGATAATAATAGATAGGTAAAGATACTGTAGATAGATGGATAGATAGATAGATAGAGATAATAATAGATAGGTAAAGATACTGTAGATAGATAGATAGATATAGATACTGTATAGATAGATAGATGGATAGATAGATAGAGATAATAATAGATAGATAAAGATACTGTAGATAGATGGATAGATAGATAGATAGATAGAGATAATAATAGATAGATATAGATACTGTAGATAGATGGATAGATACATGGATAGATAGAGATAATAATAGATAGATAAAGATACTGTAGATAGATGGATAGATAGATGGATAGATAGAGATAATAATAGATAGATAAAGATACTGTAGATAGATAGATGGATAGATAGAGATAATAATAGATAGATAAAGATACTGTAGATAGATGGATAGATAGATAGATAGAGATAATAATAGATAGATAAAGATACTGTAGATAGATGGATAGATAGATAGATAGAGATAATAATAGATAGATAAAGATACTGTAGATAGATAGATGGATAGATAGAGATAATAATAGATAGATAAAGATACTGTAGATAGATGGATAGATAGATAGATAGAGATAATAATAGATAGGTAAAGATACTGTAGATAGATGGATAGATAGATAGATAGAGATAATAATAGATAGGTAAAGATACTGTAGATAGATGGATAGATAGATAGATAGAGATAATAATAGATAGGTAAAGATACTGTAGATAGATAGATAGATATAGATACTGTATAGATAGATAGATGGATAGATAGATAGAGATAATAATAGATAGATAAAGATACTGTAGATAGATGGATAGATAGATAGATAGATAGAGATAATAATAGATAGATATAGATACTGTAGATAGATGGATAGATACATGGATAGATAGAGATAATAATAGATAGATAAAGATACTGTAGATAGATAGATGGATAGATAGAGATAATAATAGATAGATAAAGATACTGTAGATAGATGGATAGATAGATAGAGATAATAATAGATAGGTAAAGATACTGTAGATAGATGGATAGATAGATAGATAGAGATAATAATAGATAGGTAAAGATACTGTAGATAGATGGATAGATAGATAGATAGAGATAATAATAGATAGGTAAAGATACTGTAGATAGATGGATAGATAGATGGATAGATAGAGATAATAATAGATAGATAAAGATACTGTAGATAGATAGATGGATAGATAGAGATAATAATAGATAGATAAAGATACTGTAGATAGATGGATAGATAGATGGATAGATAGAGATAATAATAGATAGATAAAGATACTGTAGATAGATAGATGGATAGATAGAGATAATAATAGATAGATAAAGATACTGTAGATAGATGGATAGATAGATGGATAGATAGAGATAATAATAGATAGATAAAGATACTGTAGATAGATAGATAGATGGATAGATAGAGATAATAATAGATAGATAAAGATACTGTAGATAGATAGATAGATAGAAAGAAAAAATAGGACTTTATTAAGCTTGTGTGGGAAAGTTTCAGCTCAGTGTGGCACAGCCATTTTGAAGCTTCAAGTGAACCTGATGCATGTAGACAGCAGCATGTATCAGACACTGGATGTATGAAACACTGACTCTCAAACGCTGCGGCGTTTCAGAGAAAAATATACTTTAAAAGTTGCAGGAGACCAAACTGCGCTGGAGCCTATATGCACATGTAGGCAGAAACCTGTCAATCCAGGGCTGTGGGCCCGCCTGTCTGATTAGTTTCCAGTGCTGCTCTGTCCCCGGAACTTTTTAAAGTATGTTTTAAAGTATAGTATGTAGCAGTATTTCAGAGTCAAATGTGCCTGACTCAGATCAGAGAGACAGCGCCTGATATGTGCTGCCCACGGATCAGGTAGCATGTATCAGATGTCAGGTTCACTTTAAGAAAGGCTCTGCCATATAAATGAAATAGATGAATAAGAAACTGATAGCAGATAGATAGAGAGATAGATAGATAGATAGATAGATAGATCAATAGATTTGCCATCGAGCCTAAGATATCTAAATGACAACCTAATATCTAAATCATAGCCTACCATCATTTGTACCATCATTTGTGCTGTCACTTTTGGAAATCGTATCATGAAAAACTAATACAGCTCAGAATTGGATAATAGAATATTTAACAACTTGACAGAAGAGGACAAGTCAAGAAATGATTTTTACTTGTGAGCAAGGAAATGTGTTTTAAATGAAATTTGAAGAAATGATAAGAAATGACATGTAGAAAGCACAAGCCAACAATAATTGGAAAAGTGACAATCCAATAGAAATGTTGCATGCAGAGATAATATTAAAAAGCGCAGCGATATGTACAGTGCAGGCTGTAAAAACACTGGGCCGCAAATATTCCCATAAATGATTTCTAAACAATTTACACCTGATTTATGCCCACTTCTTAGATTGAACTGCTTCCCAGCAGAAAATGAGGCCATGTTTCAGTGCACAGCTGTCCGCTCAGGTAAAGTAATGCCGTAATATTTAGTAACACGTATTCTATACTCTGCTCCGCACACATAATTGGCTCAGTCACTGTGTTATATAGTTCCCTCTGATTGCACTCCATACAAACTGCTTTTCAATAAAATAAAACACAAACTAGATTTTTTTTTTCTCTTTGTTAATGAGAGAAGCTGATCAGCAAAACTCCAGTGTTTTATTGCGTTATTAATTTTGCAATCATGAATTCATTTTTTACTCTGTTAATTTAAAGTCGTTTGAAAAACATTAAAATTTGTGGTTAGCGGGAGAAAAACAGTAAAGAAAGAAACATCTCATCAAGATGAAATAGGACTAATCACACAAGCGCTGCATATTAATGCTCCCAATTCTAATGGGAAAACGGCTTGGAGTATTTTACCTAGACCTGTTCCAGCACATGATAACCCCCTCCTGCCGCAAAATAGCTTTTATATTTTTACATGTAATTGTAAATGTCAGTTGCTAGGTAATGGCAGAAATGTAGCTTCATCCCCAGATAAAGCCAATAGCTTTACCTTATTTTTCTTTATTCATACAGCATCAAAATTATCTATTTATCTATTATCTATCTATGTAAAAGTGAAAAAATATCTGTTTTTTTTTAATAGCTTCAGAAAGGTTCTCATGTAGAACTGAAACGTTGCCATATTGGGCTATAAAAAAAATAGATTTTTTTTTTCTCTTTTTCAATTGGTGTGCTGCCTCCATTTTCTATTGTATATTGGAGGTTTGGTCTTTTCCTGGGAGGCTTGGCACCCTGACTATCTATCTATCACTTATATATCTAATACTTATTTCCTGTATCTATATCTCACCCCCACACTCATCCCATCCATAACCCATCTCTTCAACCTATCGCTAACTTCTGGTAGCTTCCCCGCTGCCTTCAAACATGCCACAATCACGCCCATCCTCAAAAAGCTATCCCTCGACCCAACCACCTTGTCCAGCTATCGCCCCATATTGCTGCTCCCATTTGCCTTGAGCAACACGTTCACGCTGAACTTTCTTCCCACTTCTCATCTAACTATCTCTTTGACAACCAACAATCTGGCTTCCGCCCACACCATTCCACCGATTCTGCCCTTACCAAAATTACTAATGACTTACTTACAGCAAAAACTAACAGACAATTCTCTGTACTCATTCTTCTTGACCTGTCCTCTGCTTTGACTACTGCCTCCTACTACAGATCCTCTCTTCCTTTGGCATCAAAGACCTTGCCCTATCTTGGATCTCCTCATACTTTTCTAACCGCACATTTAGCGTCTCCCACTCCCACACTACCTCCGCATCCTGCCCCCTCTCTGTTGGAGTCCCTCAAGGCTCTGTCCTAGGACCCCTACTCTTCTCAATCTATATCCTTGGCCTGGGACAGCTCATAAAATCCCATGGCTTCCAGTACCATATGTACGCTGATGACACCCAGATCTACCTCTCTGGCCCAGATGTCACCTCTCTGCTGTCCAGAATCCCAGCATGTCTATCAGCCATATCCTCCTTCTTCTCCTCTCGCTTCCTCAAGCTCAATGTGGACAAAGCTGAACTCATTATCTTTCCCCCAACTCACATATCCTCCCTACCTGATCTTTATATCACAATAAATGACATTACACTTTCCCCTGTACCCGCAATCCGCTGCCTCGGTGTAACCCGTGAATCTGCCCTGTCCTTCAAACCCCACATCCAAGCTCTCGCCAACCCCTTCGCCTCCAGCTCAAAAATATTTCCAGAATCCATCCTTTCCTCAACCCTCAATCTACTAAACTACTTGTGCATGCCTTCATCATCTCCCTCCTCGACTACTGCAACATCCTCCTCTGTGGCCTACCTGCTAACACTCTCGCACCTCTCCAGTCCATCCTTAACTCTGCTGTGCGAATAGTTCATCTCTCGCCTTGCTACTCCTCTGCTACCCCCCTTTGCAAATCCCTTCACTGGCTCCCAATTGCCCAGTGTATCCAGTTCAAACTACTAACACTGACCTACAAAGTCATCCATAACCTTTCTCCTCCATACATCTCTGAACTAATCTCCCGATATATTCCCTTACGTAATCTCCGATCCTCCCAAGGCCTCCTTCTCTCCTCCACACTTATTCGTTCCTCACGCAATCGCCTCCAAGATTTCTCCTGAATATCCCCCATCCTATCGAATTCTGTGCCTCAACACATCCAATTATCCGCGACACTCGGATCCTTCAGACGGAACCTGAAAACCCATCTCTTCAAACAAGCTTACAGCCTGCCATGACCTTGCTTGCTGCCACCTCAACACCGGAACTACTGCAACCCCCCCCCAACCTACTGTCTCCTTCCCCATTCCTGTACCCTGTACCATTCTATCACTGTTAGTTTGTTTACTGTAAGTGATATCTGTATTCTGTATGTAACCCCTCCTCATGTACAGCACCATGGAATCAATGGTGTTATATAAATAAATATATCTATTTGCTAGATTTATGTAATTATAATTATTTATCTATTGATCTATCTATCTCTATCTATCTTTCCATATGTATCTATCCATTATCTATCTATCTTTATCTATATCTATCGATCTATTATCTATAGATATATTATCTATTTCACCATATATCTATCTATCTATCCATTATCTATCTATCTATCTACAGTATCTATCTGTCTATGTCACATTTGTGTTTGTGCTGGATTTTGGTACAGAAGTAACTGGCAATCAAATCCTGCCGTTCATGTTACATTATAGTGGTTCATACTGAGGCCTACAAGTCATTATCTAAGAAACTAGCAGAATGAATGTCTGAAAGTAGGATCTCTGTAAAATAAAGATTAGAGGAGGTAAAACTAGTCTTGAGCTTCAGATAAGTCTATATTGATCGGCTTTGTGTTATCTATCTATCTATCTATTTCTCCATATATCTATCTATTTATCTATCTATCACAAAATTTTGTGAGCCTATATTTTATCCAGTCAAATTGCAATGTAGCTATGCTGCTATACAAATATAGTTTATAAAGTATGTTGATTTTATGTAAAATACTATTATACATCACATACAAAATAGGAACATGTGAAGTCAATGGTTTTGTGAAAAGTTATCCATCTATTCATCCACGATCACAATCAATGCTTTCACCACATTGCACCGTTCCATCACAACTTACTGCACATGAAGAATTCACCTTACTTCGCTATCTAGACAGTTACAGGCTTACAAAGTATTAACCCTTTAGTTGCATAAACCTGGCACGACATATGAGTGAGCGGCTAGATTTGCTACATTTCAGTTATGTTGGCAGAAGTCTAAGAAGCCATTATGACATAGGGATTTGCACAATAGTGACGTAATTATATGTAATGCCGATGTTTGTGTGTACAGGTACATACAAAGTTGTGTTTTATGTGGTTTCTTTATTGACTATTCTTTATTATTTTTTTTCTTGTTTATGCATCATGGGAATCAAACCTGCTGAACAGTCCCAAAATATTAATCTTTTTTTCCCTACTTGATTCCATGGCTGTTCCATTTCTGTCCCTTTGTAACCTTTTGACCTATGTCCTAATGGCACTGGTCACTCAAGAGCAAAAGTTCAGCTGCAGGTTAAGTCTGTAAGTGTTTGCATTGAGGAGGGGCACTGTCTGTTCTTACTTCCTCTTGTTAGATCCACACAATGCACTTACTCTCTAAAATTCAGTGTTGACCCCTGCTGTGTAAACTCCCTCCCCTCCACAAGCATGTAAGGAGGACCTGTGCCCTCGCCTTCACTCAACACAATCTTTTGTTGTCTTAACATCTGAATAATTTAAGCCATTTGACCACTGCAGAGTCTTATAGGGATGTGAGCGATTCACCACCTGATTGCAGCACTTTCCTTAATGATGTAGCATTCTGCTGTGAAGTCGCTTTATTACCTGTCTGTGTCACTTCCATCTTACAACGTGACTATGCCAATAGGAATATTATGCTGAGACTTATTCATCATTGCGGATTTATATATAACGTTGTAGTGAACTAAGACATCATCATGTTTGGCCACGTTGCTCTGCAGCAGTCCATAAGACATTCCATTGCATCTCATCATGAAAGTTCTTAATACTTCTCATGCAAGTACATGACATTTCTAAGAAGTCATAATACTGTACTCTTAGATGATCATGGGTCTACTGGTTTCATGCCACCATACATGATCTGGGTAGACTCCTTTGATTTTATGCAAATACAAATGTTGCATGCTTCAATGGATGGCACATTACAGAATATCTCTGGTGTATGGCACCACACTGAGACACCTGTGTAGGGTCACATGTTTTGTCTTGCACCAAAACATTACTTTTTCCTCACATATGGGATATTGGTGTACTCAGGAGAAATTGCACAATAAATTGCATGGTACAATTTCTCCTGTTACCCTTATGAAAATGCAAAATATGGCGGTAAAAAACATTTGTGATGAAAAAATTAGATTTTTTTATTTTAATGGCTCAACATTATAAACATCTGTGAAGCCCCTGGGGGTTCAAGGTGCTCACTACACATCTATACAAGTTGCCTGAGGGGTCTATATTCCATAATGGTGTCACTTTTGGGGGTTTCCACTGTTTAGGCACATCAGGGGCTCCCCAAACGCGACATGGTGTCCGCTAATTATGCTAGCTAATTTTACATTCAAAAAGTCAAATGGTGCTCGTTCCTTTCCGAGGCCTGCCGTGCACCCAAACAGTGTTTTTCCCACACATATTGTGTATTTGTGTGCTCAAGAGAAATTGCACAACAAATTTTGGGGTCCATTTTTTCCTGTTACCTTTGCAAAAATAAAAAAAAATTGGGTCTAAAGTAAAATTTGTGTGAGAAAAAGTTAAATATTTATTTTTTCCCTTCTACATTCCATTAATTCCTGTGAAGCACCTGAAGGGTTAATAAACTTCTTGAATGTGGTTGTGAGCACCTTGAGGGGTGCAGTTTTTAGAATGGTGTCACTTTTTGGTATTTTCTGTCATAAAGGACCATGAAAATCACTTCAAATGTGATGTGGTCCCTAAAAAAATGGTTTGGTAAATTTTGTTGGAAAAATGAGAAATCGCTGGTCAATTTTTAACCCTTATAACTTCCTAACAAAAAAAAATATGTTTCCAAAATTGTGCTGATGTAAAGTAGACATGTGGGAAATGTTATTTCTTAACTATTTTGTGTGACATATCTCTCTGATTTAAGGGCATAAAAATTCAAAGTTTGAAAATTCCACATTCCATTAATTCCTGTGAAACACCTGAAGGGTTAATAAACTTCTTGAATGTGGTTTTGAGCACCTTGAGGGGTGCAGTTTTTAGAATGGTGTCACTTTTGGGTATTTTCTATCATAAAGGCCCCTCAAAGTCACTTCAAATGTGATGTGGTCCCTAAAAAAAATGAGAAATCGCTGGTCAACTTTAACCCTTATAACTTCCTAACAACAAAAAATTATGTTTCCAAAATTGTGCTGATGTAAAGTAGACATGTGGGAAATGTTATTTATTAACTACTTTCTGTGACATGACTCTCTGATTTAAGGGTATAAAAATTGAAAATTTGAAAATTGCAAAATTGTCACAATTTTCACAAAATTTCAGATTTGTTCACAAATAAACGTAAGTCATATCAAATAAATTTTACCACTATCATGAAGTACAATATATCACGAAAACAATCTCAGAATAAGTGGGATCCGTTGAAGCGTTCCAGAGTAATTACCTCATAAAGTGACACTGGTCAGAATTAAAAAAATTGGCCTGGTCTGGAAGGTGAAAGCAGGCTTCGGGGTGAAAAGGTTAAAGATTCTGCCGGAGACCATAGCCGTAGATATGACTAGCACCGCTCTTCCTAGAGCCATTTTCAGTGATTGATAGGTTTTTCCGAATGTAGAGAGCTGTCAATCGTAGTGAGCGGCACTGGGAAGAGCCGGTGCAGGATTAGTCTTATGTCTGGCTACGGTCCCTGGTTGTATCTTTTATGTCTGTTTTCTCTGAAACACCAGAGCATCAGGTGACAGGTTTTCTTTAAGGTAGCCATACATTTTCAGTGGCTGTTGACCGAATCCTCATACAGACTACTGATCAAGCTACTCCTAATGAATTCCTCATACACATGAACACTCATGTGTATGAGGTTGAGCATGCATGTGTTTTCAATATAAAGAGGGAAATAAGCAACTGCTAAACAACTTTGATGGTAACTTATCTACGTTGAGAACTAATGATCAAGCATGTAGAAATTCAACATATTACATGTTATTTTCCTCCAAAGCAAAAATAAATGAACAGTGGCTGATCATCTATGTGTTGGGCCAATATAAGTCTAATATGTGTGGCCAACTTCAAAAAGACCATCCACTATTCATATCATTACTGGCCACTTCTGGTTACTTCCACAAACATTTTTTGGTGTAATGATTTCCTAAGAAATGATAGTTAGATTAAGGTCCATTTAGACATGTTAATAATGGTGAACGACCATTTGTAAGAACACTCTTTCCTGGTTATCAGCCCATGTAAATGTACAAGCGACCACTGGGTCTCTATGCTTAATATTCGTATAGATTTTTACTTAGCGTGTTTCATTTTTTCGTGGTATCTCTCTATTTCTCTCCTTTTTGTCGCCTATTATCTTTTTTAGCAAATTTGCATATACTGCAACTGCTCTTGTGATACAGTAATTGTGTTTTTTTATGTACATATTTCTACTCTATGAACCGACTAAGAAACCAATAGTGAGAATGTCAGAAAGAAGTATACCTTAAAAACTGAGTCATTTTCAAACTTTATACAAATAGGGTTTATTTCATTGCTATGAAACATATGGTATAATACAGCTTTACCCGTAATGTATCAGAAGCATCTGATGTGACCTTACCTTAACAATATTCATTGGAAAACGTGGTACTGAAGGCAGTGCAAAACGTTCTAACAAAGCAATTTTCTCGAGAGAAAATGATTGCCGTTGCAGCAGAAAATGCCATCATGTATACCGTATGTAATAATAAGGTCATTCCAATCACAAACAATATTAAATTGTTACCAAAACAAGTGAAATCTCCAGGTATGTTGCCTGACGTTCTTACACAGGAACCATTGTTCTCTGTTTCCATTGTCCTATTCCAGAACCAGAGGGAGAATAGATTTCTGAATACCCTTGTAACGTCTTTTTCAGAGACAGGGTGGAAATATTGTTTTCATGACATTGACTGCTATATATTTTGCATCTGTATGACTATTTTATTCCTACTACTTGATCTCTGGATGAGACCCTTCTACTTTCTGCAAACATAATAATTCTCCTAGTAGAACATGGGACCAGCTAAAGTGACAACAAACTGTACAAATTTCCCAGAATAGCATAAGGAATATAGAGTACTATGCAAAAGTTTTAGGCAGGTGTGGAAAATGCAGCAAAGTAAGAATGCTTTCAAATATAGGTGTGTTAATAGTTTATTTTTTTAGCAATTAACAAAATAGAGGAAATAAACAAAAGAGAAATCTAAATGAAATCAACATTTGGTGTGATCACCATTTGCCTTCAAAACAGCATCAATTCTTCTAGGTACACAGGGAAGTTCCTCTTAATAGCTTGGAGAACCAACAACAGATCTTCTGTGGTTGTAGGCCTGCGCAAATCCTTCCTTCACTTTATGTAATCCCAGACACAAGTAATGATGTTCAGACCAGGGCTCTGTGGGGACCATATCATCACTTCCAGAACTCTTCTTCTTCTTTATGCTGAAGATATTTCTTAACAACATTGGCTGTATGTTTGGAGTCATTGTCCTGCTGCCGAAAAAATTTGGAGATAATCGGGCATCTCCCAGTCTTGTGTCCGAAGTCCCCTGATCCCGGAGCGCCCAGTGCCTGAACCTTCGTCCCCTAGTCCTGGAGCGGACAGTGCCTGAACCGAACCCTCATCCCCTGGTCCTCAAGCGGCCTGTGCTTGAACCCTTGCCTGCTAGTCCCGGAGCCATTTCTTGTATCTCCATCCCCTGGTCCGGGAGCGAACATTGCCTGTACCCTCGTCCCCTGGTCCATGCGCAACCAGTTCCTGTACCCTCATCCCCTGGTCCCAGAAAGGCCAGTGCCTGAACATTGTCCCCTGGTTCTGGTGAGGCCAGTCCTGCTACCTAAGTCCTCTCGTTCAGGATCGGTGTTAGGGCAGGGCAGACTAGGCATCTGCCTAGGGCTCCCACTCCCTTGGGGGCCCCCAGAGGCTACAGCAGGAGCTTCACTGAAAATAGCATTATCAGAGAAGCTTCCAATGTAGAGACTGGTTGAGGACCTGTAGTGACCTGTGTAGTGACCTGCCAGCGCTCCTCAGTGTCTCTGAAGGATGACAAGCTGGATGACAGCATTCTGCTACCATCCAGCCTGCCATCTCAATGCCATCCCAGCGTGGCAGACTTCTCCTTCTCAAGCGGTGACGTCATTTCCCGGTACCGCATGCGCAGGAGAATTCTCCCACACTGTCAGTGACATGCATGACGTGAGCTGAGTTCATTGGACATGACCTCGGCTCATCTGGATGCCGTCACAGCCAGACACTGAGGAGCTTCACTAAGGAGCTTCTCAGTCTTTGCTGCATGGCAAGCTGGATGGCAGCGTTCTGCTGCGATCCAGCCTGTCATGTCAATGTAGCAGTGCTGGAGCCGTCCTGGGAACCATGGAAAGGTAAGGATCAGGTTGGTTTATTATTTTACTTTTATTGCAGGAGATCGTTGGCTTCAGCTGGAATGGGTGTGACAGTAAGTAGAGTTTAATTTAGAACGTTAAAGAATTGCGTCTTTATTTCAAATAAATGACTTTATTCTGGGTGTTTGTGTTTTTTTTTTAACTTTCACTATGGGGTTAGTAATGGGGGCGTCTTATAGATGCCTCTCCATTACTAACCTGGGCTTGATGTCAGCTGGCATTATAAGCTGACTGTAATGCACGCGCCCGGACTGACTGGCGTGTGCGTGTATATGTAGTGATTCCACTGGACCGTACCGGAGAGTGAATGCCTGGAGGGGTGTAACTAAGTATCCACCCGATCCGACCAAGGTCACACGACGGCATATGACGCCAGTGCACCAAGGAGGAACCGAGCAGAGGGACCAGGTGCTACTCCAGGTCAGACCCCGGACACGGCTGTTGACCCACACCGGGGAATACAAGAACAGGCAGGTTAGGCTGGCACACAGACTGGTGGGTATAGGCAGACACGGCTGGTATGCAGACGGGTGGATGCTGGCAAGCACGACTGGTATGCAAACAGGGAGGTACTGGCAGGTACGGCCGGTATGCAGGCAGGTGGATGCTGGTAAGCACGACTGGTAAGCAGGCAGGGAGGTACTGGCAGGTACGACAGGTTGGAGCACAGAGTGGATAGGACCCAATATAGACTGGGACTCAGGAACAGAACCGCAGATGCGGTGGACAAACAGCAGAGTGAGGCCGCCCAGAGCGGCGAGCAAGAGCAGAGCAAGACGTGACCGCCTGGAGCGGTGAGCGAGAGTAGAGCAGGACGAGGCCGCCTGGAGCGATGAGCGAGAGTAGAGCAGGACGAGACTACCGGAGCAGCGAGCAAAGGGTCAGAGCAGAGCGAGACTGCCGGAGCAGCGAGCAAAGGGACAGAACAGAGCGAGACTGCCGGAGCAGCGAGCAAAGGGTCAGAGCAGAGCGAGACTGCCGGAGCAGCGAGCAAAGGGTCAGAGCAGAGCGAGACTGCCGGAGCAGCGAGCAAAGGGTCAGAGCACAGCGAGACTGCCGGAGCAGCGAGCAAAGGGTCAGAGCAGAGCAAGACTGCCGGAGCAGCGAGCAAAGGGTCAGAGCACAACGAGACTGCCGGAGCAACGAGCAAAGGGTCAGAGCAGAGCAAGACTGCCGGAGCAGCGAGCAAAGGGTCAGAGCAGAGCGAGACTGCCGGAGCAGTGAGCAAAGGGTCAGAGCAGAGCGAGACTGCCGGAGCAGTGAGCAAAGCAGAGCAGAGCGAGACTGCCGGAGCAGTGAGCAAAGCAGAGCGGAAACCGCAGGAGCGGTGAGCAAGGCAGAGCAGGCTAGAACCGCCGAAGCGGTGAGCAAGGCAGAGCAGGCAAGAACCACCAGAGCGGTGAGCAAGGCAGAGCAGAGGGGACAGGGCTCTGTTCACATGGAACAGACAGGAAGGGAAAGGCAGAACCAGATACACACAAGATACTTGCAATGAAGCAGCGAGTGGACTCTAAACTCACAGACGGAAGTACAGCGACAACGAGTAGGAGTTAGGAGCAGGTTCAGACTCTGCAGAAAAAGGGAAGGTACGGACATAGAGAAAAACAGGAAACAGGTTAGGAGACAGTTCAGACAGGAACTGTTACTGCCACAAAATACAGGAACGAGCCAAGGTAAAGCCAAGTGCTGGTTCAGACAATGCAGGAGAAAGGGAAGGTACGGACATAGAGAGAAACAGGAAGCAGGTTAGGAGACAGTTCAGACAGGAGCTGTACTGCAACAAATACAGGAGCGAGTCTGGGTATGCGGCCCCCAGAGGGCGGGACGAACAGGCTAGGAGCGTGTTCACACGAGCCTGGAAATACAGCCTCCAGGAAAGGCAGAAAGACAGCAGGCTAGAGAGCACAGACAGGACACAGTTCAGACACTGGAACTGATACCGCAAGGCAGGAAACGTAGACAGGACCTGGCACATCAGTGACTAGAAGCCAACTGACAGAACAAGATGCTCAGGCATGGATTCCAAGGAGGAGCTGGTTTAAATACCAGGTGACAGATAGCAATAGGCTGAGGACGCATTAGGGGTGTGTCTGCAGCAGCTACAAGAAACAGGAAGTTCGGCGGGCGTCGCCTAAGCAGCCAGAGCAGAGCAAAGCAGACAGTATGGAAAGAAGCCAGAGTGGCAGTCTGGACTGGAAATCAAGTGCGCGCTCTTGCACAGTGGGAGATGGAACACTATGCAAGGACGCCGCCAGGTATGTTACAGCACCCCCCCTTACGCCCCCTCTTCTTCAGGCCTGCCAGAATCTTCCGCAGGGAATTTGATGGCCAATCCTTCTCTTCAAGGAGATTACTTCTACTGTCCACAGGAAGAGACAAAACTGATCTCATCTGGGTAGCTAGGATGCTACCTCCTATCCAGCCATCCTCAGCAACAGACGAAACGGATGGAGTGCCAGGAACAGCACACAAGGAAGTCTATCTCCACTTATTATCAGGTAGCACCCCAGAGGGTTCAGGAGACAACTGGAAGTCCTCCGCCGGGTTGGAGGGGTGCAGAGACTCGGGGGTAACCTCTGCTTCGGGGTACATCTTGTCAAGCTCACAGGATGAAATGGGCGAGGTATCAGGTACAAGCTGTAGAAAAGTCTCTGTCCCTTTGTTATCTGGTGGTACCCCGGAGGATTCAGGAAACAACTGGAGGTCCTCCGCCGGGTCGGAAGAGTGCAGAGACTCGGGGGTAACCTCTGCTTCGGAATACACTAGGTCGGACTCACTGGACGAAGTGGGCGAGGTATCAGGTATAGAGATGAGCGGTGTTCGACTAGAACTGTTCGCCAATCTCAAATTCGAGCTGTTTTGGGCGGTGTTCGAGTTGTTCGACGAACCCGAACGATTTGCAAAAAATTCGGCTGTTCGAGGTTATGTTCGATAACTGTTCGTGCACCAAAAGCGTGTCCTGCATGTCTGGCGCTATTTTGAGCACCAATCATGCAGGGATTGTCTGCCACTCACTGTAATGTCACAGCCATGGTGGTTGTGGCATTACAGTGATTGCCCAAATCGATGGGAACAGTGCCAACAGTGAAACATGAAAAGCGGCAATTCAACAGCGTCATAGACCGGTACCCGACAATTTAGAACAGAAAGAATAGAGCATCACACATAGATTAGATAGATAGAAACAAGTCAGCCACATATATACGAAGTACAGTGACAGTGTTGCTTACTGTACTTGTCATTTAGTGTAAAGGATTTATCAAAAAAAATAATAGTGTTTTCATGCACCGTCTCTTTAAAAAAGCCGGCCGGCAATTCAGCAGCGGTACCCGACAATTTAGAATAGAAAGAATAGAGAATCACACATAGATTAGATAGATAGAAACATGTCAGTCACATATATGAAGTACAGTGACAGTGTTGCTTACTGTACCTGTCATTTAGTGTAAAGGATTTATTAAAAAAAATAATAGTGTTTTCATGCATTGTCTCTTTAAAAAAGCCGGCCGGCAATTCAGCAGCGGTACCCGACAATTTAGAATAGAAGGAATAGAGAATCACACATAGATTAGATAGATAGAAACATGTCAGTCACATATATATGAAGTACAGTGACAGTGTTGATTACTGTGCTTGTCATTTAGTGTTAAAATAAAGGATTTATTTAAAAAAAAATTGGCGTGGGGGTCCCTATAATTTTATGCTCTAGCGGAGGTTAAGCAGACGGCTGGGGCAGATGTTTGAAGCCTGGGAGGGGGGTAATACCCATGGAGCTTCCCAGGCTACTAATATCAGCCCCCAGCTGAATACCTAGCCTTTACTAGCTATTAAAATGGGGGACCCCCCCCAAAAAAATGACGTGGGGTCCCCCCTATTTTAATAGCTAGCAAAGGCTAGGCAGACAGCTGGGGGCTGATATTAATAGCCCAGGAAGGGTGCCATGAATATTGGCCCCCTCCCAGGCTAGAAACACCAGCCGTCAGCCGCCCCAGAAATGGCGCATCCATAGGATGTGCCAATTCTGGCACTTAGCCTCGCTCTTCCCACTGCCCTGTAGCTGTGGCAGTGGGGTAATAGGGCTGGGGTTGATGTCAGCTTATAATGTCAGCTGACATCAAGCCCAGGTTAGTAATGGAGAGGCGTCTATAAGACACCCCCATTACTAATCCCATAGTCAAAGTTAAAAGAAAACACAAACACCCAGAATAAACTCCTTTAATTGGAATCAAGACACATTCCTTTATTGTTCTTAATTAAACCATACTTACCACCACGCCCATTCCAGCTGAAGCCAATGATCTCCTGCAATAAAAGTAAAATAATAAAGCAACATCATCCTTACCTTTCCATGGTTCCCACGACAGCTTCAGCTCTGCTACCTCGAGATGACAGGCTGGACCGCAGCAGAACACTGCCATCCAGCTTGCCATGCCGCGGACACTGAGAAGCGCAGGCATGCTTGCGCTCCTCAGTGTCTCGCTGTGACGGCATAAAGATGAGACGAGTTCATGTCCAATGAACTCAGCTCACCTCATGCACGTCACTGACAGCGTGGGAGAATTCTCCTGCACTCAGCGCTACAGCGTGAACATTTTCCCACGCTGTCAGTGACGTGCATGAGGTGAGCTGAGATCATTGGACATGAACTCGTCTCATCTTTATGCCGTCACAGCGAGACACTGAGCAGCGCAAGCATGCCTGCCCTTCTCAGTGTCTGCGGGATGACAGGCTGGATGGCAGCGTTCTGCTGCGGTCCAGCCTGTCATCTCGATGTAGCAGAGCTGAAGCTGTCGTGGGAACCATGGAAAGGTAAGGATGATGTTGCTTTATTATTTTACTTTTATTGCAGAAGACATTGGCTTCAGCTGGAATGGGCATGACGGTAAGTATGGTTTAATTTAGAACAATAAAGAATTGTGTGTTTATTTCAATTAAAGGACTTTATTCTGGGTGTTGTGTTTTTTTTAAATACTTTACTAGAAATTCATGGTGGTCATGTCTAATATTGGCGTGACCCCATGAATTTCGGGCTTAGGGCCAGCTGATAATGCCAAGCTGGCCCTAACCCCTTTATTATTACCCAGTGAGCCACCGCACCAGGGCCCTGGATGAGTTGGGTACAGCGCCAGAAGATGGCGCTTCTATGAACGCGCCATTTTCCGGGGTGGCTGCGGACTGCAATTTGCAGTGGGGGGGACCCAGAAAGCTTGGGCCTCCCTGCGCTGCAGATTCCAGCCCCCAGCTGCCTAGTTGTACCTGGCTGGACACAAAAATAGGGAGAAGCCCCACGTATTTTTTTTTTAATTATTTCATGAAATTCATGAAATAATTAAGAAAAAAAGGGCTTCCCTATATTGTTGTGTCCAACCAGGTACAAATAGGCAGCTGGTGGTTGGGGGCAGCCCGTTCCTGCCTGCTGTACCTGGCTGGACACAAATATAGTGCGAAGCCCCACGTCAATTTTTTTTTTAATTATTTCATGAAACTAGATGGTGGCCCCATTCTAACGCATCGGGTATTCTAGGATATGTATGCGGCAGACCCGGCGCAATCAGCAGAGTGGTGTTTAAATTTGGCGCCAAAATCGCTGACTGGCCGCGGCCAGCAACCGCGACCAATCAGCAAAGCGGTGTTGAAATTTGGCGACTATATCGCTGATTGGTCACGGCCGGCGGTTGCGACTAATCAGCAGAGCGGGGTTTAAATTTTGCGCCAATAATGCTGATTGGTCGCGGTCGCGACCAATCAGCAAATCGGTGTTTAAATTTTGCGCCAATAATGCTGATTGGTTGCGGTTGCGACCAATCAGCAAAGCGGTGTTTAAATTTGGCGCCAATAACGGTGATTGGTCACGACCGCGACCATTCAGCAGGGCGGTGTTTAAATTTGGCGGCAACAATGTTGATTAGTCGCGGCCGGCAGTTGCGACCAATCAGCAGAGCGGGGTTTAAACTTGGCGCCAAAATCGCTGATTGGTCGCGGCTGGCAACCGTGACCCATCAGCAGAGCGGGGTTTAAATTTGGCGCCAATACTGCTGATTGGTCGCAGCCGGCAACCGTGACCAATCAGCCGAGCAGGGTTTAAATTTGGCGCTAATACTGCTGATTGGTTGCGGACGGCGACTGCGATCAATCAGCAGAGCGGTGTTTAAATTTGGCGCCAATAATGCTGATTAGTCGCGGCCGGCATCCGCGACCAATTAGCAGAGCGGGGTTTACATTTGGCGCCAATCTCGCTGATTGGTCGCGGCTGGAGTCCGCGACCAATCAGCAGAGCGTTGTTTAAATTTGGCGCCAATCTCACTGATTGCTCGCGGCCGCTATTTAAATGTGGCGCCCAAATCGGTGATTGGTCGCGGGCAGTGTCCGCGACCAATCAGCAGAGCGGTGTTTAACTTTAGCGCCAAGATCACTGATTGGTCGCGTGCGGAGAGCGCGACCAATCAGCGAATCATATTGGTGAGGACCGGGGAGCGCCGCTGCCTGGTCGGATACTTCCGCTGCGAGAAGCCGGGAGATGAGCGACTGCTCGCAACAGATGTATCCCGACCCGCAGCTCCGCTCCCCGGTCCTCCCTTGACACCCTAGCCGCTGATCTCCCCACAGTATCCGCATGGTGTTACAAAGATCCGGACATTTGTGTTAAAAATCGCTGATTGGTCGCTGGCGCTGCCCGCGACCAATCACCGATTTGGGCGCCAAATTTAAATATCGGCCGCAACCAATCACCGATCTTGGCTCCACATTTAAACACCGCTGTGCTGATTGGTCGCCGATGCTGGGCTCGACCAATCACCGATTTTGGCGCCACATTTAAATAGCGTCCGCGACCAATCAGTACAGCGGTGTTTAAATGTGGAGCCAAGATGGGTGATTGGTCGCGGCCGATATTTAAATTTGGCGCCCAAATCGGTGATTGGTCGCGGGCAGCGCCAGCGACCAATCAGCGATTTTTAACACAAATGTCCGGACCTTTGTAACACCATGCGGATACTGTGGGGACATCAGCGGCTAGGGTGTGAAGGGGGGACCGGGGAGCGGTGCTGCGGGTTGGGATACTTCTGCTCCGAGCACCCGCTCATGTCCCAGGTTCTCGCAGCGGAAGTATCCGCACAGGCAGCGCCGCTGACATCCATGCGGCTAGGGCGTGAAGGGAGGACCGGGGAGCGGTGCTGACATCCAATTGGTCGCGGCCACTATTTAAATGTGCCGCACAAATCGGTGATTGGTCGCCGTCTTGACCGCGACCAATCACTGATCTTGCCGCCAAAGTTAAACACTACTGTGCTGATTGGTCGCGGACGCTGCCCGCGACCAATCACCGATTTGTGCGCCAAATTTAAATATCAGCCTCATGCACGTCACTGACAGCGTGGGAAAATTCTCCTGCACTCAGCGCTTCAGCCTGAGAATTCTCCCACGCTGTCAGTGACGTGCATGAGGTGAGCCGAGCTCATTGGACATGACCTCGGCTCATCTTTATGCCGTCACAGCCAGACACTGAGGAGCGCAAGCAAGCCTGCGCTTCTCAGTGTCCGCGGGATGACAGGCTGGATGGCAGCGTTCTGCTGCGGTCCAGCCTGTCACCTCGATGTAGCAGAGCTGAAGCTGTCGTGGGAACCATGGAAAGGTAAGGATGATGTTGCTTTATTATTTTACTTTTATTGCAGGAGATCGTTGGCTTCAGCTGGAATGGGCGATGGTAAGTATGGTTTAATTTAGAACAATAAAGAATTGTGTGTTTATTTCAATTAAAGGACTTTATTCTGGGTGTTTGTGTTTTCTTTTAACTTTGACTATGGGGTTAGTAATGGGGGTGTCTTATAGACGCCTCTCCATTACTAACCTGGGCTTGATGTCAGCTGGCATTATAAGCTGACATCAACCCCAGCCCTATTACCCCACTGCCACCGCTACAGGGCAGTGGGAAGAGCGAGGCTAAGTGCCAGATTTGGCGCATCTGACGGATGCGCCATTTCTGGGACAGCTGACGGCTGGTGTTTCTAGCCTGGGAGGGGGCCAATATTCATAGCACCCTTCCTGGGCTATTAATATCAGCCCCCAGCTGTCTGCTTAGCCTTTGCTAGCTATTTAAATAGGGGGGACCCCACGTCATTTTTTTGGGGGGGTCCCCCATTTTAATAGCTAGCAAAGGCTAGGTATTCAGCTGGGGGCTGATATTAGTAGCCTGGGAAGCTCCGTGGGTATTACCCCCTTCCCAGGCTTCAAACATCTGCCCCAGCCGTCTGCTTAACCTCCGCTAGAGACTAAAATTACGGGGAACCCCACGCCAATTTTTTTTTTAATAAATCCTTTATTTTAACACTAAATGACAAGTACAGTGATCAACACTATCACTGTACTTCTTATATATGTGACTGACATGTTTCTATCTATCTAATCTATGTGTGATTCTCTATTCTTTCTGTTCTAAATTGTCGGGTACCGAGGCTGAATTGCCGGCCGGCTTTTTTAAAGCGACGGTGCATGAAAACACTATTATTTTTCTAAATAAATCCTTTACACTAAATGACAAGTACAGTAACCAACACTGTCACTGTACTTATTAATTATGTGATTGGCATGTTTATATCTATCTATGTGTGATGCTCTATTCTTTCTGTTATAAATTGCCGGGTACCGCTGCTGAATTGCCGGCCGGCTTTTTTAAAGAGACGGTGCACGAAAACACGATTATTTTTTTTAATAAATCCTTTACACTAAATGACAGGTACAGTAAGCAACACTGTCACTGTGCTTCTTATATGTGTGACTGACATGTTTCTATCTATCTAATCTATGTGTGATGCTCTATTCCTTCTTGTCTAAATTGTCGGGTACCGGTGTATGCCGCTGCAGAATTGCCGGCCGGCTTTTTTAAAGAGAGCGTCTTCTGAGCAGTTTGTCAGCTTTTGGACACCTTTGAAGGTGTTTTCTACAGTTATATGAAAAAGTTTGGGCACCCCTATTAATCTTAAGCTTAATGTTTTAAAAAAATTGGTGTTTTTGCAACAGCTATTTCAGTTTGATATATGTAATAACTGTTGGACACAGTAATGTTTCTGCCTTGAAATGAGGTTTATTGTACTAACAGAAAATGTGCAATCTGCATTCAAACAAAATTTGACAGGTGCATAAGTATGGGCACCCTTATCATTTTCTTGTTTTAAATACTCCTACCTACTTTTTACTGACTTACTAAAGCACTTTTTTTGGTTTTGTAACCTCATTGAGCTTTGAACTTCATAGCCAGGTGTATGCAATCATGAGAAAAGCTACTTAAAGTGGCCACTTGCAAGTTGTTCTCCTGTTTGAATCTCCTCTGAAGAGTGGCATCATGGGCTCCTCAAAACAACTGTCAAATGTTCTGAAAACAAAGATTATTCAACATAGTTGTTCAGGGGAAGGATACAAAAAGCTGTCTCAGAGATTTAACCTGTCAGTTTCCACTGTGAGGAACATAGTAAGGAAATGGAAGAACACAGGGACAGTTCTTGTTAAGGCCAGAAGTGGCAGGCCAAGAAAAACATCAGAAAGGCAGAGAAGAAGAATTGTGAGATCAGTCAAGGACAATCCTCAGAGCACCTCCAGAGAGCTGCAGCATCAACTTGCTGCAGATGGTGTCACTGTGCATCGGTCAACTATACAACGCACTTTGCACAAGGAGAAGCTGTATGGGAGAGTGATGCGAAAGAAGCCGTTTCTGCAAGCACGCCAAAAACAGAGTCGGCTGAGGTATGCAAAAGCACATTTGGGGAAGCCAATTTTTTTTGGAAGAAGGTCCTGTGGACTGATGAAACCAAGATTGAGTTGTTTGGTCATACAAAAAGGCGTTATGCATGGCGGCAAAAAAACACAGCATTCCAAGAAAAACACTTGCTACCCACAGTAAAATTTGGTGGAGGTTCCATCATGCTTTGGGGCTGTGTGGCCAATGCCGACACTGGGAATCTTGTTAAAGTTGAGGGACGCATGGATTCCACTCAGTATCAGCAGATTCTTGACAATAATGTTCAAGAATCAGTGATAAAGTTGAAGTTACGCAGGGGATGGATCTTTCAGCAAGACAATGATCCAAAACACCGCTCCAAATCTACTCAGGCATTCATGCAGAGGAACAATTACAATGTTCTGGAATGGCCATCCCAGTCCCCAGACCTGAATGTCATTGAACATCTGTGGGATCATTTGAAGAGGGCTGTCCATGCTCGGCGACCATCAAACTTAACTGAACTGGAATTGTTTTGTAAAGAGGAATGGTCAAAAATACCTTCATCCAGGATCCAGGAACTCATTAAAAGCTACAGGAAGCGACTAGAGGCTGTTATTTTTGCAAAAGGAGGATCTACTAAATATTAATGTCACTTTTCTGGTGAGGTGCCCATACTTATGCACCTGTCAAATTTTGTTTGAAAGCAGATTGCACATTTTCTGTTAGTACAATAAACCTCATTTCAAGGCAGAAACATTACTGTGTCCAACAGTTATTACATATATCAAACTGAAATAGCTGTTGCAAAAACACCAATTTTTATAAAACATTAAGCTTAAGATTAATAGGGGTGCCCAAACTTTTTCATATAACTATATGTGTTTCTATGTGTTTTTGTTTGCCTGCCATTGGTTTTAACGGTGTTCGACGGTGTTTTTAGGTGTTCGACAAACAGTTCGACGAACAGTTCCTCGAACATCCCGGTGTTCGACGAACCGAACCGAACCCGAACACTACGGGGGTGGCTCAACACTAATCAGGTACAGAGTATAGGAAAGTCTCTGTCCATTCGCTACCAGGTAGCACCCCGAAGGGTTCATGAGACAACTGGAGGTCCTCCGCCTGGTTGTAGAGGTGCACAGACTCAGAGGTAATCACTGCTTTGGAGTACCCTTGGACAGGCTCACCGGGTAAAGTGGGTGAAGTATCAGATACCGGGTGCAGGAAGTCCTCCTGTGTGGATTCTGGGTGGGCAGCAGTCTCTTCGGACAGGAGAACTGGTGTGCTACCCATGCACATTACCCGTCGGGGCTGCTCTGGGATACTGGGAAGTGAAGCTTCAGCAGGGACTTCAAGGTTGGGGTCAGGAGGTCTTTGGGAGGACAGACCCTGGCGTGAGGGCTTGCCTCTACGCCTAGCACGTCTGGACTGCCTCTTGAGGTTAGGAGAAGTATTCCGGAGAGCATAGTCATCCTGTGTGGATTCTGTGTGGGCAGTAGTCTCTTCAGGCAGGTGGACTAGTGCGCTACCCACACACATTACCCATCGGGGCTGCTCCGGGATATTGGGAAGTGAAGCTTCAGCAGGGGCTTCCGGATAAGGGTCATCGAAGGCCATTAGAAAGGCCACCAGGAAGGCCTGCAGGTCCTGGACGATAGGATCCTGTGCTTCCCATAGGGGGGTGATCCATTTCAAGGCATCACCCGCTAGGTTAGACATCATGAATGCCACCTTCACCCGATCGGTGGGAAAATAAAGAGGGTAAAACTTGAAGTGTAGCATGCATTGCTCCACAAATGCACGACTCTGTCTTGGTTCCCCATAGTACCGTGGCGGATCCGCAGGAACGGGTGCAGAAAGCTCCATCTGAACGGGTGCGTAATTCGCCTGGAACTCAGCTTGTAGCGGAAAAAATAAATAAAATTTCTTCTAGATGCACGTATTCGCTGGAAAACGTCTCAGAGAGCGAAGGCCGTGGGGCTCAACAGGAACCATGGCCTGAGCATGCTGTAATGCACGCGCCCGGACTGACTGGCGTGTGCGTGTATATGTAGTGATTCCACTGGACCGTACCGGAGAGTGAATGCCTGGAGGGGCGTAACTAAGTATCCACCCGATCCGACCAAGGTCACATGATGGCATACGACGCCAGTGCACCAAGGAGGAACAGAGCAGAGGGACCAGGTGCTACTTCAGGTCAGACCCCGGACACGGCTGTTGACCCACACCGGGGAATACAAGAACAGGCAGGTTAGGCTGGCACACAGACTGGTGGGTATAGGCAGACACGGCTGGTATGCAGACGGGTGGATGCTGGCAAGCACGACTGGTATGAAGGCAGGGAGGTACTAGCAGGTACGACAGGTTGGAGCACAGAGTGGATAGGACCCAGTATAGACTGGGACTCAGGAACAGAACCGCAGATGCGGTGGACAAACAGCAGAGTGAGGCCACCCAGAGCGGCGAGCAAGAGCAGAGCAAGACGAGACCGCCTGGAGCGGTGAGCGAGAGTAGAGCAGGATGAGGCCGCCTGGAGCAGTGAGCGAGAGTGGAGCAGGACGAGACTACCGGAGCAGCGAGCAAAGGGTCAGAGCAGAGCGAGACTGCCGGAGCAGCGAGCAAAGGGTCAGAGCAGAGCGAGACTGCCGGAGCAGCGAGCAAAGGGTCAGAGCAGAGCGAGATTGCCGGAGCAGAGTGCAAAGGGTCAGAGCAGAGCGAGACTGCCGGAGCAGCGAGCAAAGGGTCAGAGCATAGAGAGTCTACCGAAGCAGCGAGCAAAGGGTCAGAGCAGAGCGAGACTGCCAGAGCAGCGAGCAAAGGGTCAGAGTGAGACTGCCGGAGCAGCGAGCAAAGGGTCAGAGCAGAGCGAGACTGCCGGAGCAGTGAGCAAAGCAGAGCAGAGCGAGGCTGTCGGAGCAGTGAGCAATGCAGAGCAGAGCGGAAACCGCAGGAGCGGTGAGCAAGGCAGAGCAGGCTAGAACCGCCGGAGTGGTGAGCAAGGCAGAGCAGGCAAGAACCGCCGGAGCGGTGAGCAAGGCAGAGCAGGCAAGAACCACCGGAGCGGTGAGCAAGGCAGAGCAGAGGGGACAGGGCTCTGTCACATGGAACAGACAGGAAAGGAAAGCAGAACCAGATACACACAAGATACTTGCAATGAAGCAGCGAGTGGACTCTAAACTCACAGATGGAAGTACAGCGACAACGAGTAGGAGTTAGGAGCAGGTTCAGACTCTGCAGAAAAAGGGAAGGTACGGACATAGAGAAAAACAGGAAACAGGTTAGGAGACAGTTCAGACAGGAACTGTTACTGCCACAAAATACAGGAGCGAGCCAAGGTAAAGCCAAGTGCTGGTTCAGACAATGCAGGAGAAAGGGAAGGTATGGACATAGAGAGAAACAGGATGCAGGTTAGGAGACAGTTCAGACAGGAACTGTACTGCAACAAATACAGGAGTGAGTCTGGGTATGCGGCCCCCTGAGGGCGGGACGAACAGGCTAGGAGTGTGTTCACACGAGCCTGGAAATACAGCCTCCAGGAAAAGCAGAAAGACAGCAGGCTAGAGAGCACAGACAGGACACAGTTCAGACACGAGAACTGATACCGCAAGGCAGGAAACATAGACAGGACCTGGCACATCAGTGACTAGAAGCCAACTGACAGAACAAGATGCTCAGGCATGGATTCCAAGGAGGAGCTGGTTTAAATACCAGGTGACAGACAGCAATAGGCTGAGGACGCATTAGGGGTGTGTCTGCAGCAGCTGCAAGAAACAGGAAGTTCGGCGGCCGTCGCCCTAAGCAGCCAGAGCAGAGCAAAGCAGACAGTATGGAAAGAAGCCAGAGTGGCAGTCTGGACTGGAAATCAAGTGCGCGCTCTTGCACAGTGGGAGATGGACCACTATGCAAGGACGCCGCCAGGTATGTTACACTGACTTCAACCCCATCCCTATTACCCCACTGCCACCGCTACAGGGCAGTGGGAAGAGCGAGGCTAAGTGCCAGAATTGGGGCGGCTGACCGCTGGTGTTTCTAGCCTGGGAAGGGGCCAATATTCATGGCACCCTTCCTGGGCTATTAATATCAGCCCCCAGCTGTCTGCCTAGCCTTTGCTAGCTATTAAAATTGGGGGGACCCCACGTCATTTTTTTTTGGGGTCCCCCATTTTAATAGCTAGTAAAGGCTAGGTATTCAGCTGGGGGCTAATATTAGTAGCCTGGGAAGCTCCGTGTGTATTAACCCCTTCCCAGGCTTCAAACATCAGCACCAGCCGTCTGCTTAACCTCCGCTAGAGACTAAAATTACGGGGAACCCCACGCCAATTTTTTTTTTAATAAATACTTTATTTTAACACTAAATGACAAGTACAGTAACCAACTGACATGTTTCTATCTATCTAATCTATGTGTGATGCTCTATTCTTTCTGTTCTAAATTGTCGGTACCGATGGATGCCGCTGATGAATTGCAGGCCGTTTTTTTTAAAGAGACGGGTGCATGAAAACACTATTATTTTTTTTTAAATAAATCCTTTATTTTAACACTAAATAACAAGTACAGTAACCAACACTGTCACTGTACTTATTATATATGTGACTGACATGTTTCTATCTATCTAATCTATGTGTGATGCTCTATTCTTTCTGTTCTAAATTGTTGGGTACCGGTGTATGCTGCTGATGAATTGCCGGCTTTTCATGTTTCACTGAGCACTGTTCCCATAGATTTGGGCAATCACTGTAATGCCACAACCACCATGGCTGTGACATTACAGTGAGTGATAGACAATCCCTGCATGATTGGTGCTCTAAATAGCACCAAACATGCAGGACGGGGACCCGAGCTACCACCCGAGCATCTCAAAAGTACTCGGTGAGCTCCGAGCATCTCGAGTACTGAGATGCTTGGGCGAGTACCGAGCAGTAGCGAGCATGCTCGCTCATCACTAGTAGGAATCTATCAGCATCACACATCTAGAATTAGCTATCTTTGCTCACTCCCCCTTGCAGTACCCCTCTAAATCTGCCACATTGAGAGGCCTTCTTCTGTGTACAGCCCTCTTCAGGTAAACCCACAGATTTTCAATTGGATTCAGAACTGAGCCATTCCAAAACTGTGATCTTCTTCTGGCAAAGCCATTCTTTTGGGGGTATGCTGAGGGTCGTTGTTGTGCTGAAAGGTGAAATTCCTCTTCATCATCAGCTTTATAGCAAAAGTCTGAAGGTTTTGTTGCAAAATTGACTGTTATTTGGAACTTTTAATAATTCTATCCACCTTGTCTAAAGCTTTAGTTGCACCTGCTGAAAAACAGCACCAAAGCACAATGCTGCCTCCACTGTGCTTTACTGTTGGTATAGTGTTCTTTTGGTTTTGGTGATAAGCAGTGTTGGCTTTGCTCCAAATATACGTTTTGGAATTATGGCCATAAAGTTTAATACAAGTCTCATCAAACCATAACACATTATCCCACATGCTTTTGGTAAACTTGATGGCAAAACATAGCCAAGCTTGGACGTTTTTCTGCGTAAGAAAAGGCTTCCATCTTGCCAACCTACCCTGCAGACCAGATATATGAAGAACACAAGAGATTGTTGTCACATGTAGTACAAAACCATGGCCTGCCGGAAATTCCTGCAACTCCTTTAATGTTTCTATAGTCCTCTTGGTAGTCTCCCTGACCAATCTTTTTCTGTTTCGTTTTTTTTTTCATTTTGTAAAGCTGTGTCGTAAGCTGATAAGGAGGATGACTTTCATTGAACTAAGAAAATGTCAGGATAATCCTACTAGAACAATTAAACATTATATGGGTTTAATCCAAATCACTTTAAATTATAGCAGCTGTGTACTGACAACTATTTAACGTGAGTGTTTAGTGATTGGCTAATTCTGAACAAAACCACATCCTCAATTATAAGAGAGTGTTCACATTTATGCAACTGTATTATTTTAGTTTTGTTATTTATATTTTCACCCCCAAAATGATCTCAGTTTGCATTTCAATGGGTTTGTACAGATTATGGCTGACATTAAAGGTGGAAAAAGTTCTGAATTATTCTCCTTGAGATGATTTTTTTACATGACAGAAACCTGTCATTTTAACAGGGCTATGTAGACTTGTTATGTCCGCTATACATCGAACAGCATCATAAGGCTCCTTTAAGGCTTTAATGCTGAAATTACAACTGGTCACTTTGATACAGTTTTTGAGTCAAATAAAGGAGTGAAGGTGTCAGTCTTTACACTTTACACTTTTCTCTCTTATGAATTCATTTCTGTGTTTGGGTCAGTTAACTGCCATAAAAACTGCATTTGTGATTTTAGCCTTATGGTTAGTGATGAGCGAATATGTTCAAGATCCAATCTCCAAACTTAAGTTCGACACGAATGTGGCACATTCGGATTCGTGATCGGAAAGGCGAGCAAAGTTTGTTAAATTCGGGAAAATCGACAACGTTCTGCGAATTTCCGTGGTTAACTGATTGCAGGCCAACTACAGCATTTTTTACAGTTTTGCTAGCATAGTGCTTGTGTATGATGAGCAGAGAGATGTGGCAAATGAGTGGGGGGGTGTGGTGATAGCTCAGAACAGGTCAGATCAGCGACACGCTTTTTTTTTTTTCTGGAGGCGGTAACTTTAAGTCAGGAAAGCGCGGCTAGCCAATCAGAGGCACAGGAAGCATCCACAGTGTCCCAGACACAAGGGCTTCTGCAATTGGCTGCTGAAATCACATGTCCTCTCCATATAAAAACCGGCCATGTTCCCTTAGCGCTATTTCATGCATGTCACTCGTGTTAGACACTGCTCCTGCACCCAGCTCCTGTGTAATTAGAGATATTAGCTAGATAGATGGGCGCTTCTGTGGAAGTCAGATAGTGTAGATAAGTCCTGTGCTGTGTACCTGTTCAACTGAGCCCTTTTTTTTTGTTTTTGGGCAATTACTGAGATTCTGACACAAACAGCAGGGCCTATGGCATAGAGCAGTGTTGTGCATCGGTTGTGGTCTGTGCTCCATGCAGACCTTCACTCTATTTTTCCACTTGTTAATGTGATAAAGCAAGCAAGCAAGCCCTTGTAGGCCACTTTTTGATTTTGTGGGGTTGAAATTCAGCTATCTTTAGAGCTCGTCAGTGCAGAGCTTTTTTTTCATTTGCTAATATGATAGTGCAAGCTGTGCTAGCCCAGTTTGTCATTTTTTTGGTGGATTAACTTCAACTTTATGCACAGTAAAACAAATATTTTTTTCTGCTGCTAGCCACAGTCCACCAAAGATTTTTTTGTGTGGCAAACGTGATACAGTCTGTTAAAAGCCACCTACTATGTTAGTGGCGGTGAACCTCAGCTGTTTTCAAAGTAAAAAAAAATATTTTTTTGTTTTGCTAGGCAGAGTCCACCAAAGATTTTTTTGTGTGGCAAACGGCATACACTCTGCTATATGTCAGCTACTACGTTAGTGGTAGTGAACTTAGCTGCTTTCAGAGTAAAAAAAAATATTTTTTCTGTTGCTAGCCATAGTCCACCAAAGATTTTTTTGTGTGGCAAACGTGATACAGTCTGCTAAAATCCACCTACTATTTTAGTGGCGGTGAACCTCAACTGTTTTCAAAGTAAAAAAATAGATTTTTTGTCTTGCTAGACAGAGTCCACAAACAATTTTGTTGTGTGGCAAACGCCATACACTCCTCTATAAGTCAGCTACTACGTTAGTGGCGATGAACTTCAGCTGTTTTCAGAGTAAAAAAATAGATTTTTTTTCTGTTGCTAGACAGAGTCCGAAAAATATTTTTTTCTGTGCCAAACGTGTTACACTCCGCTATAAGCCACCTAGTCCTTTTAGTGGCGGTGAAATTCAGCTGTATTCAGAGCTTGAGCGGAGTCAAAAAATCTATTTTTTGCTGTTGCTAACGTTATACAGCAGCCTAGATCTGAGTTTAAAATAGTTTAGAGAATATCTGCTATGTTATACAGTTGTCATCCACAGTAAAAACATTCTTTGTTCGGTTCCTAACGTTATACAGCACGGACATCTCATTTTGAAATAGATTGGAGAATATTTCCTATGTTATACAGGCCTCATCCACAGTAAAAAAAATACTTTGTTTGGTTCCTAACATTATACAGCAGGGACATCTCAGTTTGAAATAGATTGGAGAATATTTCCTATGTTATACAGGCCTCATCCACAGTAAAAAAAAAAATACTTTGCTCGGTTCCTAACGTTATACAGCGGGACATCTCAGTTTTAAATAGTTTGGAGAATATCTACTATGTTACACAGGCCTCATCCACAGTAAAAAAATATGTTGTTTGGTTCCTAACGTTATACAGCAGGAACACCTCAGTTTGAAATAGTTTGGAGAATATCTCGAATGTTATACAGGCCTCATCCACAGTAAAAAATACTTTGTTCGGTTCATAACACTATACAGCAGGAACATCTCAGTTTGAAATAGTTTGGAGAAAATATCCTATCTTATAATGGCGTCATATGTTATATAGGCGTCATCCACAGTAAAAAAAAAATACATTGCTTCGTTTGTAACGTTGTACAGCTAGTCATATCTTACCTTGTCATTTAGTGCTGCTTAAATTCAGGTGTGTGCAGATCTGTTGCAGAGGAAAAAATCTAATTTTGTTTTGCTAATAGCGTGCTCCTACTTCAGTATCTGAGCAATATGAGTGGGAAAAAGAGAGGTCGTGGAGGAAGGGGGAATAGGCTTGGTGTTCAATGTATACGTGGGGTAGGTTGTAATGTTAGTGAAAGCACTAGTGAACCAACACCGTCATGTCCTATCCAAAGACAACTGACAACTTCTGTTACTGGACAAGCTACTCCACTCCCTTTCTTTGGCAGCCGCACAGCGATAAGCCTTGCTGATTAAGGGCCAGAAAGAGCAGGTGCTCCAGTGGATGGCAAGTGCTGCTTCAAGTGGCCTCTCCTCTTCTTCCTCCACCTCAACATCACACACAGTACAGTCTACAGAGGTGGCACCCCAATTACCCTTGCTTTCTCTCATGTCACAACTGTCCATGTGCCCAACTAACTGTATTGAACCACAGATGAGCGAGTCTGTAGAACTGTTCACCCATTCTTTACCATGGGCATCAGAAGTGTACTCCAAACATTCACAGAGTCAAGAAGAGGAGGAAAGTATCTGCACCAATGCCCCAAATTTTTTTTGATTGGATTTGGGGCAGGACGGAGTAGGATTCGAGCAGGTTCCTGACCCTCGTCACCAGATGTTAACCACCGGGGAGGAAGGTGATCCTGATGAGACTCAGATACCTGAGGCTCATGCGGACTGTATTGTGCTGTCAGGGCAACAAGAAGAGAAGGGTCACTCTGAGGGCGTGAAATGGAATAACATATTGGATGATGACAAGGTTGAAGATCCTGCTTGGTGTGAACCCAGAGTCATGAAGCCGAGTAGCTCATCTGAGGAGGTAGAGAAGGAAGACGAGGAGGTTACCTTCCCCCCTACGGTGCAAGCACGGAGTGATACAAGCATGAGGAGCACTGCATCCTTAGCCACAACTGTGGCTTTGGCCAGCAGCGGTCGCGGGTCTGCAGCTTGCAGGGGTGGCAAGGGTTGCCGAGCCTGGGCCTTTTTTGAGACTGCAAAGGATGAGCCAATTCACATTCTCTGCACAATTTGCAAGAAAAAACTCCATAGAGGAAAAAAGTGCAATAATTTGACTACTACATGCATGAACCTTCACATGCGCACACAGCATGCAATACGCTTGGAATCTCACTGCGCTAAAATGCAGACCAGCGGACCTCAACAACCATCAGCTGCCCCATCAACCGCATCCGCTGCTTCTTCCCCCTCCGCTGTTACCGTGCTAAGTATTGGCATGCAGGTCTCCCACCGCAAAACTTCTGGTTCTCTACCTGCCCCAGTCAGGCTGAGTGAGAGCCCGTCAGCTATAACAGAAGCGGACATGCCTGCTGTGTTTGTTTCACAGAGCACATCACAAGTTTCTCAATCCACCGTAACATCTGCGCCTGCACCTCACTCACGGTCTAGCAGTTTGTCCGTTTCACCGTACTCCGCTCTCTGTCAGCAATGCCGCCAGCCCTCGGTCCTGCAGTTGTGATTAGTGTTGAGCCACCCCCGTAGTGTTCGAGTTCGGTTCAGTTCGTCGAACACCCGTATGTTCGCCGAACTGTTCGTTGAACTGTTCGTCGAACACCGTCGAACACCGTTAAAACCAATGGCAGGCAAACAAAAACACATAGAAACACATAGAAAACACATTCAAAGGTGTCCAAAAGCTGACAAACTGCTCAGAAGACACAACTAAGACATGGAAAAGTGACAAGTACATATAGTCATGCGAAAAGAAAAGAGGTGGAGGAGTAAAAGGAGGGGGAGACACAGATATAGGCATGTCATGCCCTTCTAAAACCAAAAAAGTGCGAAGCCGACACGGCCAGTCCGTTCCTGCCCGTGCGACCTCCGTGTCGCCGGGTTTGTGCCAGAGCTGCGGTGGACCCTGACGGCCAGCCCACCTCTCCCAATACTGGTGCCTGTCCGCTGGTGGGTCGAGCGAGCCCCTCTGCGGTGGAGGCAGGTCTAAGCTTTTTAATTTAAATTGTCTCTCTAATTTGAATGAATACACTTTAAATACTTTTACAAGGATCTATTGAAGGGCAAGTCTCATGCCAGCAGCCGCGTAATTCCAGCTCCAGTAGCGTCCACTAAAGCTGCTGCAGTTAAAAAGCTTTTATAAGGATCGAGCTCGACGGTCCACCGCGAGGCGTCCTACCGCCAGTCCCAGCCCCTATGCCTTGGGGTGCCTCCCCGATGCTCTTCACTGAGTGTCCCGGGGTCCCAAACCATTTCCTTTGAAAAAATTTAGTGTCCAAACTACAGGTGGTGTAACTTGCTTAACAGCTGGGATAATCCGCTGACTAGCAGACACTGCTACTAGGCACAAAGTATTTCCTGGGCTAGATGCAGTTAAAAATTTGTAATTAGATACTCTCGTTGGATGCTGAGAAAGCACTCCATAGAGTCTCCTGGCACGCCATATATTATTCCCTTAAAAAGCTTGGGGTAGGGGTCTAGGGGACACTTTTATAGGCAAAATCACGGCCCTGTATCACAATACATCACCTAGGCTGAAGATAAATGGAACATTTTCATCACCTTTCATAATCACCAATGGGACAAGGCAGGGATGTCCTCTGTCCCCTCTCTTATACATCCTAGTGACGGAGCACCTGCTCTCATCAATTCGCCATAACCCCAATATTAGGTGGATTGAGGTGGGAGGCACCGAGTACAAGTGTTCTGCATTTGCTGATGATGTCCTAGTATATATCACTCAATCACATATATCCATCCCTGCTGTTATGGCTGAAATAGATCACTTTGTTACATGGTCAAATTTTAAAATCAATGCAGCGAAGTCTGAGGCCCTCGATGTCTCCCTCCCCAAATCCATACAGGATTCCATCCAGTCCAACTTTCCCTTTGCCTGGCCCTCACAGGGTATCAAATACTTAGGAATTCCTATTCATAGAGACCTCTCCCATCTATGTTATCTTAATTTTGGGCCCTTTATTGAACAACCCCATACAGACCACAGTTGGCAAGTTAGAACTGTAAGATTCACTATGTGAACCACTGGTGTTTTGTGGAAAAGCACATGTACACTGTGTTCCAAATTATTATGCAAAAAGTGCTTAGGAGTGATAAGGGAAGAATTTTTTTGTTTGTCAGTTAAACTCATTGATGGTGATGTGTGTCAGGGCTCTTTATATCACTGTAAGCAATTACAGACACCTGTGCTAATTAGTTTGGCAGGTGTGTCCAATGAAAGGCAAGACTACTTAAGAAGGCTGTCCCACATTATTAAGCCGCCTACATTTTCTGCCAAAATGGGAAAGAAAAAGGATGTGTCGGCTGCTGAAAAGCAACAAATTGTGGAGTGTTTAGGTCAAGGCATGACTACAATCAACATTGCCAAGACACTTCATCCTGATCATCGCACAATCAAGAAGTATGTTGCTGATTCACAGTACACACGTGTGCGTGCTGATAAGGGAAAATTGAGGACTCTTTCCTACAAGCTGTTATGATCTGCTACAGAGACTAAGGAAAGAGAGGAGATCTGTCCCTACAATAGAACTAAACTAGATCCCTACGATGTAACGGGGAAACTGATCCTGCGATCAGACCCGCTAAAGTCCTCGGCTAGTCTGAATGCAGACCTATAGATGTGAGGGAGGGATCCCTACAAGATCTAGGGACTGGGAAAAGTTGGACACCTCCTAGCAGAAATAGTAGCAGTCAAAGACAAACACACAACAAAAAGGCATAGGGGTCAGAAGACCTAGCAAAACAAACAGAGAACGGCAACAGAGCAACAAGCTAGCTCAACAGTAGTAAATACAAATGAAGTCCAGCAAAGCCAGAAGGGCGGAGCCGGATTAAATAGGCAAAATGGTCATGTGACCAGCAAACTAAAAAAAACCTAACAGGAGAGTTGTAACAGTACCCCCTCTTCTAAGAGGATCCTCCGGATCCCCTAGGCCCAGGCTTACCAGGAAACCTCCTGTGAAACGCTCGGACAAGTCTGGGAGCAGAAACATCATCCGCCCTCACCCATGAGTTATCCTCAGGTCCGAAACCCTTCCAAGCGACGAGATACTGCAAACTCCCTCTATACCGTCTAGAATTTAGGATGCGGGAAATTTCATATTCCCCGTCCTCCACCACCGGAGGAACAGTGGCAGAGGCGTCACCATCCGACACATCAGCTTTTTTCAACAGAGAAACATGAAACACCGGATTAATCCTCCAGGACGTAGGAACCTCCAGCCTAACAGCAGATTGGTTAACTATCTGAAGTACCTTAAAGGGCCCTACGAACTTGGGACCCAATTTTTTAGAAGGAATCCTCAATCGCAGATTCTTAGAGGACAACCAAACCATGTCCCCAACAGCAAACAAAACCTCTTGCCGTTTCGTATCAAAGTACCTCTTAGATTTCTTGTTAGCCTCCTGAAGATTACCACGCACATCCGTCCAAACTCTCTCCAAATCACCGGAAAAACTCTCCTCCTCAGGCACAGCCGAAACCAATTTGGAAAATGACCCAAAAGACGGATGTCTCCCAGAACAACAAAAAAAAGGCGAACACCCAGCAGAAGAGGATGTATGGTTGTTAAGAGCAAATTCAGCAAGTGGCAGAAACTCAGACCACCCCTCTTGATTGTCTGCCACAAAACAACGCAAGAACTGCTCAACATCCTGGTTCTTCCTTTCTGTCTGGCCATTAGACTCAGGATGATATCCGGATGAAAACGACAAATGAACTCCCAACCTGTCACAAAAGGCACGCCAAAAACGAGCCACGAACTGAGGTCCCCTATCAGAAACAATGTCAGTAGGAACACCATGTAGTCTGACAATTTCCTTGACAAAGGCCTTGGCGAGTGTCTTAGCGCAAGGCAGTTTGATGAAGGGAACCAAGTGACACATCTTGCTAAAACGGTCCACGACCACCCAGATGACCGTGAAACCCTCAGAGGGAGGAAGGTCAATAATAAAGTCCATAGCCAGATGTGTCCAAGGTGCACTAGGAACCTCCAGAGGGCAAAGCAACCCCGCAGCAGGAGCATGCGAAGACTTGGATCTTGCACACACAGTACATTGGCGCACCCACTTAATGACTTCCTTCTGCCATCCAGGCCACCAAAAACTGCGACCCACAAGTCTCTTGGTCTCAGAAATTCCTGGATGACCTGCCAACCGAGACTCATGACACTCAACAAACAAATCTCTCCTAAAGGTCCTAGGCACAAACAACCTCCCATGGGGAGTGCTAGATGGGGCATTCTCCTGTGCTTTAAGAATCTCATCCTCCAAAACGGAGTCCAAAGCAGCAATCACAACACCTTCTTGTAAAATGGTCTCCTCTTCCTCCTCAAGACCGCCCATGGGAGAAAAGCTGCGAGACAAAGCATCCGCTTTAACATTCTTGGTACCCGGGATGTAAGTAACGGAAAAATTAAACCGCGAGAAAAAAAGTGCCCACCTAGCCTGACGGGCATTCAAGCGCTTGGCAGCATCAAGATAGATCAGATTTTTATGATCAGTGAAAACCTGAATGGGAAATTCAGCACCTTCCAAGAGATGACGCCAGTGTTCAAATGCGAGTTTAATCGCCAGCAATTCCCGATTACCAATATCGTAATTAAGTTCAGTCTCGGAAAATTTTTTTGAAAAAAAGGCACAGGGATGTACTCCATCCTTGTTTTCCTGAGACAACACCGCACCAACCCCCACCGAAGATGCATCAACCTCAACCAAAAACGGCTTAGTCACATCAGGCTGCATAAGGATGGGAGCAGAGGTGAACCTCTCCTTTAGAACCACAAAAGCTTCAATGGCCTCAGAAGTCCACTGATCCGCATTAGCACCTTTCCTGGTGAGATCGGTCAGCGGTTTGACAATAATAGAAAATTTTTTATGAATTTTCTGTAATAATTGGCGAAACCCAAAAACCTCTGTATCGATTTCAAACCAATAGGCCTAGGCCATTCCTGCACAGCTTGAACTTTAACCGGGTCCATCTCAAAACCTTCACTGGAGATAATGTAGCCCAAAAAACTAATTCTCTGTACAGCGAACTCACATTTCTCCAGCTTAGCAAAAAGCGAATTGTCCATTAATAACTGTAATACCTCACGTACGCTCCGCCAATGAGACTCCAGATCCGGCGAATAAATCAAAATGTCATCCAAATACACAACCACATTTTTGCCGATTAAAGGTCTAAGGATATCACTAATAAGATTCTGAAAAAATGCTGGAGCATTGGTGAGACCAAAAGGCATAACCAGATTCTCAAAATGACCCACAGGAGTGTTAAAAGCAGTCTTCCATTCATCACCCTCCTTCAAGCGCAACAAATTGTATGCCCCCCGGAGATCAATTTTAGAGAACCACTTGGCCCCCACTAACTGGTTAAATAAATCAGGAATCAATGGCAGTGGGTAAGGATTGCGTACAGTAATTTTATTAATCTCACGAAAGTCCAGACAAGGACGTAAACCGCCATCTTTTTTTTTTACAAAAAAAAATCCAACAGCCACAGGAGACTTGGAAGGCCTAATGTGACCGGCGGCCAAGCTTGTCTGTATGTATTCTTCCAAAGCCTTTCTTTCAGGAATAGTAAGATTAAATAAACGACTCTTAGAAAGAGTCACGCCAGGGACAAATTCAATGGTACAATCATAGTCTCTATGGGGAGGCAAAACCTGCGACTCCTCCTCAGAAAAAACTCTCCAAAAATCCTGAATAGGTACAGGCAATTCCCCTCTATCCACAGCAGCAATGCGCCTGTTACAACACTTGTCATAACACTTAGGGCTCCAGGACTTAATTTCATTGGTAGACCAATCCAGTACAGGATTGTGCAATTTTAACCAGGGTAACCCCAATATTACTGGAGAAGGCAAATTATCCAATACCACCAAATCCAAATTCTCTTGATGAATACCATTAATAGTGAGGGGAAATTCACAGACCTTGTGAGTAACACTCTTCAAGGGAGAGCCATCGACAGAAACCACAGCAATAGGGGATGACAAAGTTTTAGGTTCTAATCTAAGTTTTTCCAAGAATCCCCCATCAATCACATTCAGAGTAGATCCACAATCCACAAATACCCGAAATTCAATTAATTCATCCTGAGCAGCAGTAGTGGCAGATAGGAATACTCCCTTAGAATCTAAACAGGCAATACGAGCATGACTGACCATTTTTTTTTTCTTTCTTCTTATGAAGCACACAGCTCTTAATAAAATGACCAGAATTTCCGCAATAGAAACACAAGCCTTCAGAAAGTCGGCGGTCTTTTTCCTGAGAGCGGGGTGCCATTGCCCCAATTTCCATCGGCTCTCCATTGTCAGCACAGAACCTCTCAGGACTCGAAGCTGACATAGCAGAGGATTTGCTCTCATTAACCCTTTCACGCAGTCTCCTGTCTACCCGTATAGCTAATTGCATTGCCTCCTGCAAGTTTCCAGGTGTGGGATAAGCAATCAGTAAATCCTTTACCCTTTCACATAGCCCTGCAAGAAACAAGCTTTTCAAAGCAGAATCGTTCCACCCCACCTGGGCAGACCACCGACGGAAGTGAGAACAATATTTTTCCACATTACCTGATCCCTGCCTCAAACGTCTTAATTCAGACTCAGCAGATGAGACACGATCAGGATCATCGTACAACAAACCCAAAGCAGAAAAAAAACTATCCACTGATCTAAAGCACGGATCACTAGGTTGGAGAGAGAAGGCCCATCCCTGAGGATCTTTGTGCAAAAGTTACATTATGATCCCTATGCGCTGTGATTCATCACCAGAGGATCCGGGTCTCAAACGAAAATATAATAGACAAGCATTTTTAAAAGAAAAAAAATCTTGTTGTTCGCCAAAAAATAAATCAGGCAGACGTACCTTAGGTTCCACAAAATGCGCTCCAGAACAGCTACTCACGTGTTGTTGGAGCTTGGTCACCTCCAGAGAGAGTCCCTGCAAGCGTTGGGCCAAATCTTGCACCAAGACCATGATGGAAAACTGGAGGTCTTTCCTTAGAGAAATTTTTTTTTTTTTTATGGCTGGACTTACTGTTATGATCTGCTACAGAGACTAAGGAAAGAGAGGAGATCTGTCCCTACAATAGAACTAAACTAGATCCCTACGATGTAACGGGGAACCTGATCCTGCGATCAGACCCGCTAAAGTCCTCGGCTAGTCTGAACGCAGACCTATAGATGTGAGGGAGGGATCCCTACAAGATCTAGGGACTGGGAAAAGTTGGACACCTCCTAGCAGAAATAGTAGCAGTCAAAGACAAACACACAACAAAAAGGCATAGGGGTCAGAAGACCTAGCAAAACAAACAGAGAACGGCAACAGAGCAACAAGCTAGCTCAACAGTAGTAAATACAAATGAAGTCCAGCAAAGCCAGGAGGGCGGAGCCGGATTAAATAGGCAAAATGGTCATGTGACCAGCAAACTAAAAAAAACCTAACAGGAGAGTTGTAACACAGGCAATTACGTCAGGTTAAAAGAGCAGCGGCAAAAAAGCCTTGTCATAGCAGCAGACAAGTTTTTGAAGCTGCTGGTGCCTCCAACATCCCCCGAACAACAAGATGCAGAGTCCTTCAGAGGTTTGCAGCTGTGCGTAAGCCATCCTGTCGACCTCCTCTATCGACTGTACACAAGCAGAAATGGCTCCAGTGGGCCAAACAATACATGAAGACTGACTTCAAAACTGTTTTTTTCACCGATGAGTGCCGTGCAACGCTCGATGGTCCAGATGGATGGAGTGGAGGATGGCTGGTTGATGGACACCCCATGCAAACACGGCTACAGCGCCAACAAGGAGGAGGTGGAGTAATGTTTTGGGCTGGAATCATGGGGAGAGAGATTGTCGGCCCCTTTAGGATCCCTGAAGGGGTAAAGATGAACTCCATAATGTATTTGGAGTTTCTCAAACAGCACTTCCTGCCATGGTTCAAGAAGAAGAACCGTGTATTCCGCAGCAAGATCTTTTTCATGCAGGATAATGCATCATCTCATGCTGCACATAACACATCTGCATCTCTGGCTGATATGGGCATAAAAGGGGACAAACTTATGGTGTGACCCCCATGCTCCCCTGACCTCAACCCCATTCAGAACCTCTGGAGCATCATCAAAAGGAGTGTCTATGATGGCGGGAGGCAGTTCACATCAAAGCAACAGCCCTGGGAGGGTATTCTGTCCTCATGCAAAACAATTGAAGCAGAAACCATCCAAAACCTGACAAATTCAATGGACGAGACAGTTCAGAAGCTCCTTTCGAACAAGGGGTCCTATGTGAAAATGTAACATCACCTATAATAAAGTTTTGAGTTGAAAACTGTTTGATTTCAGTTTCTAATAACCTGAAAATGCTTATAATTTCAAAAATTACCATTTTTTTTCCTTATTAAAATGAAAAGGTTGATCGAAGAGTGTGGGGGATCTAAGAGTGTGGCAACCCAGTAGTCAGGATTACTTCGAATTCTGACAATCTGAGGGTCATGTTGCAGGTACTGCAGCAAGAAGGCACTCATGTGTCTTGCGCATCTAGGGGCCCCAAAATTATTTTTCCGGGCTAGAAGCAGCTAAAAATTATTATTAATTTGAAAGCTGGTGGAGCTTAGTATAGATGGCCTAATAGAATCAGTACTGCAAACTGCTACAAAGCCCAAATTATTTTCCAGCCAAGATACAGATAAACATGATTAGTAATTTTAAATCTGGTGGAGCTTAGTATAGATGGCCTAATAGAATCAGTACTGCACACTACTACAAGGCCCAAATTATTTTCCAGCCAAGATACAGATAAACATGATTAGTAATTTTAAAGCTTAAAACGGTTGGTGAGGTGATTTTAAAAAATTATCAAGCTTTTACTCTCCCCAGGATGACTCAGGGGTAGAAAAGTCGTTTCGGATCCATGATTTGTTCATCTTTATGAACGTGAGTCTGTCTACATTATCAGTGGAGATCCGCGTGCGCTTATCTTTCAGCACACCACCAGCAGCGCTGAACACACGTTCAGACAGAACGCTGGCTGCGGGGCATGACAAGATCTCTAAGGCGTAAGTGGCGAGCTCCAGCCATTTATCCAGATTGGAAGCCCAAAAAGAGCAAGGGTCCAGTGACACAGTCATGGCTTCAATGTTTACTTGGAGATACTCCTGTACCATCGTCTCTAGGCGTTGACTATGTGTCAGACTTCTTGTCTCCTGTGGCCTTGCAAAGGATGGTCTAAAAAAGTGGTGAAATGATTCCGCAAAATTGATGTTACCAGCAGATACTGTGTTTCTGTTACGTTTTGAGAGCTGATCACTCGACGGTCCCACGGTTGGCAAGTTGGAACTGTGAGATTCACTACTTGCACCACTGGTGTTTTGTGGAAAAGCACATGTAAGATTCTGCAACAGTCTCTGCTGATACTCCTGCATGCGTGCATCCCTTTCTATGGAAGGAATAATTTCTGCAAATTTACTTTTGTACCGGGGATCTAACAGTGTGGCAACCCAGTAGTCAGGATTATTTCTAATTCTCACAATTTGAGGGTCATGTTGCAGGTTGTGCAGCAAGAAGGCACTCATGTGTCTTGCGGATCCAGGAGCACCAAGTACCTGTTGTGTTGGTGGCGAGGTAACAATCATGCTTCCTTCCTCTGTCCTCTACCCCCAACCTCGCACAACAGAAATGTGATCAAGGTCTCTCTCATCTGATGAGTCTTCCATCAGTTCGTCCTCCACTTCTTCCTGGGCTCCTGCACCTTCCTCACTAGTTTGGCTGCTACCATGCGCCCTGGTAAAACCATCTCCCCCACCTTCACATGCCTGCTGCCTTGGTGCTGCCGACCGTCTGGACCTTGCAGATGTTAGCCCTTCCGCATACAACTCCTCCTCCTCTACTTCCTCCACCTCCTCTTGTGCCACCACCTGACTCGGAATTCTGTTTAACATGTGCTCCAGCATGTAAATCACCGGAATAGTCATGCTGATAATGGCATCGTCAGCACTGAACATCTTCGTCGCCATTTCAAAACTGTGCAGAAGGGTGCATAGGTCCCTGATCTGAGACCACTCCTCCAGCGTGATTTGCCCAACCTCTGGATCTCATTGGCCCAGGCTATACGTCACAACGTATTGCACCAGAGCTTGTCGGTGCTGCCACAGTCGCTGCAACATGTGCAGAGTTGAATTCCACCGGGTAGGCACATTGAATTTTAGCTGGTGAAGTGCAGGCCCAACGACTTCTGTAGAGATGTAAGTCGTTGAGCTGCGGGATGCGAACGGCGGAAGTGAGCACACAGCTACCGTGCCCTCTGCAAAAAGTCATCTAGTCTGGGATAGTGGGCTAAAAATTGCTGGACAACCAGGTTCAACACGTGAGCCATACAAGGCACGTGTGTGACATTGCCCCGGCGAAGGGCCGCACCCAGGTTTGCAGCATTGTCGCACACGGCCTTCCCTGGTTTCAGGTCCAGTGGAGACAACCATTCATGAAACTGGTTCTCCAGAGCTGACCACAGCTCCTCAGCTGTGTGACTCACATTTCCCAGACATTTCAAAGTAAAAACCGCCTGATGACTTTGAGCCCTGCTGCCAGCATAGTAAGTAGGAGTGCAGGATCCCTTCTGCACAGTTAGAAAGCTTGTGGCATGAACAGACAGGCTTTGGGTGCAGGTGGAGGACCGAGAGGAGGTTGAGGAGGCAGAATCAGTGGAGGAACTTTGAGATAAAGAGGATTGACCCACAACTCGTGGGGATGGCAAGACTTGGACAGCAGCCCCTTGTCCTGCTGTCACCATAGTTACCCAGTGCCCAGTCAGCGACATGTAACGCCCCTGTCCATGCCTACTTGTCCAAGTGTCTGTGGTGAAATGCACCCTGTCACACACAGAGTTTCTCAAAGACGCGGTGATGTTGTGTGCGACATGCTGGTGGAGCGCAGGCAAACTTTTCTTTGAGACGTAGTGCCGACTGGGCATCTGGTACTGGGGCACTTCGTTGGACATAAGGTCTCGAAAATCCTCTGTGTCCACCAGGCGGAACGGAAGCATTTCTGTAGCCAAGAGCTTGCAGATGGTGAAATTCAACCTCTTAGCTTTCTCATGGCTAGGAGGAAATGGTCTTTTACTTGTCCACATCTGAGGGACCGAGGGCTGGCTGTTGTGCTTAGACGGGGTTGAGAAGGGTGTCCACGGCAAACTGCCGGTCTGTGAGGAAGATGCAGGCGGACATGTTAGGTTGTCTTGATCCAAAGGTGGTGCTATCGATGTCGGACAGCGCTGAACACCAGCTGGTGTTTCCACCTTCAAAGAAAATGATGACCTGCCAATCACGCTGGCTGTTGCGGTTAAAGAGGTGGCAGGTCTGCATCCCAAAACAGGTGTGACTACTGTCCTCCCAGTCACACAGGATGAAGAGGCCGCGGATGCACAAGATGTGGAAGACGGTGGTTGGCCCGGCCGGCTAGGCCGCATTGTAGCACAGTGAGCTTCCCACTGCAACTTATGCTTCATATCCATGTGCCGGTTCATGCATGAAGTACTCAAACTATGTATTTTTTGGCCTCTACTTAGCTTTTGCTGACAAATGTTACAGATAACACGAGTTTGGTCATCTTTATCGATCTGAAAAAATGCCCAGGCTATGCAAGGCTTAGCACCCATGTGACCTGAAGAGCCACCACGACTTGTGGTCAGAGGCAGAGTTGTGTTTGAGGATGCAGTTGTTGACGTGCTTCCAGTACTACGTCTCTGTCCAGGAAGGCGCAACCTTACCTCGTCGTCACTAGCATCCTCCTCCACCTCCTCTGCTGACCTCATCTCTTGGCTGACTGTGGGTTGACAGTAAGTTGGATCTCCAACCTCGTCATCATCATCCTGTGTGTTATCACACCCGTCGTCCTCAGAGCCAACCTCTTCCTGCCCTGACAAAAAACTAAAGTTGTCGCTCCAATCAGGTATTTGAGTCTCATCATCGTCTTCCTCATTGTCTGCACCAACAGGAGTTACAGTTTGGGAACGAGGGTCTACATTATGGTCAGAACCTTCTGCGTCTGGTCCTGGATCCGACTCATAAAGATTCTGGGCATCAGTGCAGATCATTTCCTCGTCTGGATTCACAGAAGCTCTGGAGCCGACCTCTGATTCCCAGGCTATAGTATGAGTAAACAGCTCTGCTGACTCAACCATCTGTTCTACCCCATACTCAGACGGGCAGCTGGAGACTTGGGAGCTGTGAGGAAGCAAGTGCGACTGGGGTGACACCTCTGAGGACTGGAGTATTCGTGATGTTGAAGTTGAGGTGGAGGAGAGCCCACTTAAAGGAGCACTTGATATCCGTTGAAGCACCTGCTGTTTTTGTGCCTCATCTGGAATTTGTAGCAATTGGCGTGGCCGTAAGAAAGGGATCTTATCACATTGTCCGCTAAAAGAAGTAGACATCTTTGTTTGGCTGGAAGATAGTGTTTCTTCTGCAGATGTTACTGTTGCTTTAACACCTACCCCACGGACACAACCTTTTTTTCCCTTCCCAACACGCCTATTACCCTTTCCACAAGCAGCAGGCCTTTTTCCACTCATTTTGCTGGATAACTAATTCACAACTCTGGAGTTGTTTGCACAAAAAACAATGGATGGGAACCGAGCAGAGCTGAGTGGCCAAACTGTGGTATTAGCCCAAAAGTATTGGCTGGGTTAGATGCAGACAAAAAATATTTTGAATTTGCAACCTGCTGGAGGTTAGTATAGATGGACTAATAGAACAAGTCCCACACATTGCTAGAAGCCGAAATAGTTTTTCAGAGTTAGATGCAGAAAAAAATTACATTGAATTTGCAACCTGATGGAGGTTAGTATAGATGGACTAATAGAACAAGTCCCACACACTGCTAGAAGCCAAAATAGTTTTTCAGAGCTAGATGCAGAAAAAAATTATATTGAATTTGCAACCTGGTGGAGGTTAGTATAGATGGACTAATAGAACAAGTCCCACACACTGCTACAAGCCGAAATAGTTTTTCAGAGCGAGATGCAGGAAAAAATTATATTGAATTTGCAACCTGATGGAGGTTTGTATAGATGGACTAATAGAACAAGTCCCACACACTGCTAGAAGCCGAAATATTTTTTCAGAGCTAGATGCAGAAAAAATTTATTTTGAATTTGCAACCTGATGGAGGTTAGTATAGATGGACTAATAGAACAAGTCCCAAACACTGCTAGAAGCAGAAATAGTTTTTCAGAGCTAGATGCAGAAAAAAATTAGATTGAATTTGCAACCTGGAGGAGGTTAGTATAGATGGACTAATAGAACAAGTCCCAGACACTGCTACAAGCCGAAATATTTTTTCAGAGCTAGATGCAGAAGAAAATAAGATTGAATTTGCAACCTGGTGGCGGTTAGTATAGGTGGACTAATAGAACAAGTCCCACACACTGCTAGAAGCAGAAATAGTTTTTCAGAGCTAGATGCAGAAAAAAATTAGATTGAATTTGCAACCTGGTGGAGGTTATTATAGATGGACTAATAGAACAAGTTCCACACACTGCTATAAGCCGAAGCCCAAATATTTTTTCAGAGCTAGATGCAGATAAAAATTAGATTGAATTTGCAACCTGGTGGAGGTTAGTATAGATGGACTAATAGAACAAGTCCCACACACTGCTAGAAGCCGAAATAGTTTTTCAGTGCTAGATGCAGAAAAAAATTAGATTGAATTTGCAACCTGGTGGAGGTTAGTATAGAAGGACTAATAGAACAAGTCCCACACACTGCTACAAGCCAAAGCCCAAACATTTTTTCAGAGCTAGATGCAGATAAAAATTATTTTGAATTTGCAACCTGCTGGAGGTTAGTATAGATGGACTAATAGAACAAGTCCCACACACTGCTAGAAGCCGAAATAGTTTTTCAGAGCTAGATGCAGAAAAAAATTATATTGAATTTGCACCCTGCTGGAGGTTAGTATAGATGGACTAATAGAACAAGTCCCACACACTGCTACAAGCCTAAATAGTTTTTCAGCGCTAGATGCAGAAAAAAATTAGATTGAATTTGCAACCTGATGGAGGTTAGTATAGATGGACTAATAGAACAAGTCCCACACACTGCTAGAAGCAGAAATAGTTTTTCAGAGCTAGATGCAGAAAAAAATTAGATTGAATTTGCAACCTGGTGGAGGTTAGTATAGATGGACTAATAGAACAAGTCCCACACACTGCTACAAGCCGAAATATTTTTTCAGAGCTACATGCAGAAGAAAATAAGATTGAATTTGCAACCTGGTGGCGGTTAGTATAGATGGACTAATAGAACAAGTCCCACACACTGCTAGAAGCAGAAATAGTTTTTCAGAGCTAGATGCAGAAAAAAATTAGATTGAATTTGCAACCTGGTGGAGGTTAGTATAGATGGACTATTAGAACAAGTCCCAGACACAGCTACTAGCTGAAATAATTTTTCAGAGCTAGATGCAGAACAAAATTAGATTGAATTTGCAACCTGGTGGAGTTTATTATAGATGGACTAATAGAACAAGTCCCACACACTGCTACAAGCCGAAGCCCAAATATTTTTTCAGAGCTAGATGCAGATAAAAATTAGATTGAATTTGCAACCTGGTGGAGGTTAGTATAGATGGACTAATAGAACAAGTCCCACACACTGCTAGAAGCCGAAATAGTTTTTCAGAGCTAGATGCAGATAAAAATTAGATTGAATTTGCAACCTGGTGGAGGTTAGTATAGATGGACTAATAGAACAAGTCCCACACACAGCTACAAGCCGAAGCCCAAATATTTTTTCAGAGCTAGATGCAGATAAAAATTATTTTGAATTTGCAACCTGCTGGAGGTTAGTATAGATGGACTAATAGAACAAGTCCCACACACTGCTAGAAGCCGAAATAGTTTTTCAGAGCTAGATGCAGAAAAAAATATATTGAATTTGCAACCTGATGGAGGTTAGTATAGATGGACTAATAGAACAAGTCCCACACACTGCTAGAAGCCGAAATAGTTTTTCAGAGATAGATGCAGAAAAAAATTATATTGAATTTGCAACCTGATGGAGGTTAGTATAGATGGACTAATAGAACAAGTCCCACACACTGCTAGAAGCAGAAATAGTTTTTCAGAGCTAGATGCAGAAAAAAATTAGATTGAATTTGCAACCTGGTGGAGGTTAGTATAGATGGACTATTAGAACAAGTCCCAGACACTGCTACTAGCCGAAATATTTATTCACAGCTAGATGCAGAAGAAAATTAGATTGAATTTGCAACCTGGTGGAGGTTAGTATAGATGGACTAATAGAACAAGTCCCACACACTGCTACAAGCCGAAATATTTTTTCAGAGCTAGATGCAGAACAAAATTAGATTGAATTTGCAACCTGGTGGAGTTTATTATAGATGGACTAATAGAACAAGTCCCACACACTGCTACAAGCCGAAGCCCAAATATTTTTTCAGAGCTAGATGCAGATAAAAATTAGATTGAATTTGCAACCTGGTGGAGGTTAGTATAGATGGACTAATAGAACAAGTCCCACACACTGCTAGAAGCCGAAATAGTTTTTCAGAGCTAGATGCAGATAAAAATTAGATTGAATTTGCAACCTGGTGGAGGTTAGTATAGATGGACTAATAGAACAAGTCCCACACACAGCTACAAGCCGAAGCCCAAATATTTTTTCAGAGCTAGATGCAGATAAAAATTATTTTGAATTTGCAACCTGCTGGAGGTTAGTATAGATGGACTAATAGAACAAGTCCCACACACTGCTAGAAGCCGTAATAGTTTTTCAGAGCTAGATGCAGAAAAAAATATATTGAATTTGCAACCTGATGGAGGTTAGTATAGATGGACTAATAGAACAAGTCCCACACACTGCTAGAAGCCAAAATAGTTTTTCAGAGATAGATGCAGAAAAAAATTATATTGAATTTGCAACCTGATGGAGGTTAGTATAGATGGACTAATAGAACAAGTCCCACACACTGCTAGAAGCAGAAATAGTTTTTCAGAGCTAGATGCAGAAAAAAATTAGATTGAATTTGCAACCTGGTGGAGGTTAGTATAGATGGACTAATAGAACAAGTCCCACACACTGCTACAAGCCGAAATATTTTTTCAGAGCTAGATGCAGAAAAAAATTAGATTGAATATGCAACCTGGTGGAGTTTATTATAGATGGACTAATAGAACAAGTCCCACACACTGCTACAAGCCGAATCCTAAATATTTTTTCAGAGCTAGATGCAGATAAAAATTAGATTGAATTTGCAACCTGCTGGAGGTTAGTATAGATGGACTAATAGAACAAGTCCCACACACTGCTAGAAGCCGAAATTTTTTCAAAGATTGATGCAGAAAAAAATATATTGAATTTGCAACCTGATGGAGGTTAGTATAGATGGACTAATAGAACAAGTCCCACACACTTGTAGAAGCCGAAATAGTTTTTCAGAGCTAGATGTTATGTTCTGCTACCAGAGCTAAGGAAAGAGAGGAGATCTGTCCCTACGATAGAACTCAGCTGAATCCCTACGATGTAACAGGGAACCTGATCCTGCGATCAGACCTGCTAAAGTCCTAAGCTAGTCTGTACGGAGACCTATAGATGTGGGGAAGGAATCCCTACAAGTACTAAGGACTGGGAGGAAAATGGGACACCTCCTAACAGAAATAGTAGCAGACAGACGAACAAACAAAATATATAGAACATAGAGGTCCGTAGACCAAGCAAACTAACAGAGATAGATACAGAGCACAGCCTAGCTAGAAAGTAGTTATACAATGAAGTCCAGCAAAGCCAGAAGGGCGGAGCAGGATTAAATAGGCCAACAAGGTCATGTGACCAGCAAAGGAAAAAACCTACGAGCAAGGTTCTAACACTAGATGCAGAAAAAATTATATTGAATTTGCAACCTGCTGGAGATTAGTATAGATGGACTAATAGAACAAGTCCCACACACTGCTACAAGCCGAAATAATTTTTCAGAGCTAGATGCAGAAAAAATTATATTGAATTTGCAACCTGCTGGAGGTTAGTATAGATGGACTAATAGAACAAGTCCCACACACTGCTACAAGCCGAAATAATTTTTCAGAGCTAGGTGCAGAAAAAAAATATATTGAATTTGAAACCGGATGGAGGTTAGTATAGATGGACTAATAGAACAAGTCCCACACACTGCTAGAAACCGATATATTTTTTCAGAGCTAGATGCAGAAAAAAATTATATTGAATTTGCAACCTGATGGAGGTTAGTATAGATGGACTAATAGAACAAGTCCCACACACTGCTAAAAGCAGAAATAGTTTTTCAGAGCTAGATGCAGAAAAAAATTAGATTGAATTTGCAGCCTGGTGGAGGTCAGTATAGATGGAATAATAGAACAAGTCCCAGACACTGATAAAAGCAGAAATAGTTTTTCAGAGCTAGATGCAGAAAAAAATTAAATTGAATTTGCAACCTGGTGAAGGTTAGTATAGATGGACTAATAGAACAAGTCCCAGACACTGCTTCAAGCCAAAATATTTTTTCAGAGCTAGATGCAGAAGACAATTAGATTGAATTTGCAACCTGGTGGAGGTTAGTATAGATGGACTAATAGAACAAGTCCCACACACTGCTACAAGCCAAAATAGTTTTTCAGAGCTAGATGCAGAAAAAAATTAGATTGAATTTGCAACCTGGTGGAGGTTATTATAGATGGACAAATAGAACAAGTCCCACACACTGCTACAAGCCGAAGCCCAAATATTTTTTCAGAGCTAGATGCAGATAAAAATTAGATTGAATTTGTAACCTGGTGGAGGTTAGTATAGATGGACTAATAGAACAAGTCCCACACACTGCTAGAAGCCAAAATAGTTTTTCAGAGCTAGATGCAGAAAAAAATTAGATTGAATTTTCAACCTGGTGGAGGTTAGTATAGATGGACTAATAGAACAAGTCCCACACACTGCTACATGCCGAAGCCCAAATATTTTTTCAGAGCTAGATGCAGATAAAAATTATTTTGAATTTGCAACCTGCTGGAGGTTAGTGTAGATGGACTAATAGAACAAGTCCCACACAGTGCTAGAAGCCGAAATAGTTTTTCAGAGCTAGATGCAGAAAAAAAATATATTGAATTTGCAACCTGATGGAGGTTAGTATAGATGGACTAATAGAACAAGTCCCACACACTGCTAGAAGCCGAAATAGTTTTTCAGAGCAAGATGCAGAAAAAAATTATATTAAATTTGCAACCTACTGGAGGTTAGTAGAGATGGCTAATAGAACAAGTCCCACACACTGCTACAAGCCGAAATAGTTTTTCAGAGCTAGATGCAGAAAAAAATTGTTAAGAGAATTGTTAAGAGGAACAGAGGCTGCTATCTGCAGACCAGACATAACCTCAAGAGAAATGTGCTGTCTTCCAGGAGCAAAAATTAAAGATGTGTCTGACAGGATATCAAGACTCTTCAGACCTACAGATCACTACCCATTCCTGCTAATACATGTGGGGACAAATGACACCGCAAGAAAGGACCTGGAAACCATCTGCAGTGACTTTGAAGACTTAGGCAAGAAAGTGAAAGAATTGGGAGCGCAGGTGGTCTTCTCATCCATCCTCCCAGTGGATGGCCATGGAACAATGAGGTGGAATAAGATTCTACAGGTGAACAACTGGCTACGTCGATGGTGCCGTCAACAAGGATTTGGATTTCTGGATCACGGAATGAATTACCTATACGATGGACTACTTGCTAGAGATGGGGTGCACCTTACGAAGACTGGAAAACATGTATTTGGAAGTCGCCTTGCTACACTCATCAGAAGAGCTTTAAACTAGAACAATGTGGGAAGGGAAGCAAAAGGCCAGAAAAAGCCATACAGCTGACAAATACTATTGAGATCTCTGCTACTGGAAGTGGAAAGGAAGAACAAAGACAAAACAATTTAAATAATAAAAATATGGGAGGAAGAGAAACCAATCACAAACTAAAATGTTTTTATACAAATGCACAAAGCATGGGCAACAAACAAGGAGAATTGGAACTACTAATGCAGGAAAAGGAATATGATGTCATTGGAATCACTGAAACTTGGTGGGACGATACACATGATTGGAATAAAAGGCTAAAAGGATACAACTTATTTGCAAGAAACAGACTTGATAAACGAGGAGGAGGTGTTGCATTGTATGTTAGAAAAGCGTATATCTGCACAGAGATGGAAGCTTCAGAGACTGGGAGTTCTGTGGAAACTGTTTGGGTAAGAATACAAGGAGAGAACAACGGAAAGGACACCATTGTAGGCATTTACTACAGGCCACCTGGTCAAGCTGAAGATATGGATGAACTCTTTATGTATCAAATGACCAAGTTCTCCAAAAAATATGACGTAGTGGTCATGGGAGATTTCAACTATCCAGACATTTGTTGGGAATCTCTCTCAAGTAAAACTAACAGGTCAAGCAAATTCTTATCCTCTCTTGCTGACAACTTTATCTTCCAAAAGGTAGGGGAGAAAACAAGGGGATCTGCTACTTTGGATCTAATCCTTATAAACAGGGAGGAAATGGTTGAGGAGGTAAAGGTGGCTGGGACCCTAGGAGGCAGCGATCATGCTATTATAGAATTTTGGATAACTAGAGGAGGAAGACATGTGAAGACTCAAACTTCAAGGTTAGATTTTAGAAAGGCAGATTTTAAGAGACTCAGAAAGAGAATAGGAGGGATCCAATGGCTGGATGTCCTTAAGGACAAAAATGTCCAGGAAGGATGGGAAATTTTTAAAAATGAGATTCTCAAAGCACAATCGTTAACAATCCCGAAAAGTAGGAAGAATGGGAAGCATTTAAGGAAACCAGGATGGATGAACACAGAACTTAAACACATGCTAAAAAGAAAGAAAGAAATGTTTATTAAATGGAAAGAGGGAGGCATATCTAAAGAAGATTATAATGCAGTCTGCAGATCCTGCAGGGCACGTATCAGGTTAGCTAAAGCTGACAATGAATTAAGGCTTGCAAGAGATGTCAAAAGCAATAAAAAAGGATTTTGGGGGTATGTCAAAAGTAAAAGAAAAGTCAAAGATGCTATAGGATTTTTACAGGATGAAAATGGAGAAATGGTAAGAGAGGATGTTGAGAAGGCCGAACTTTTTAATTCCTATTTTGCATCTGTTTTCTCTCAGAAAGAAAATGTAACATCAACTGATCTTCACTGTCCTTTTAAAGGAATAGAGGAATCCAAGTTATCTGTAAACAGAAAGATTGTGAGGGAATATTTAGCCAACATAAATGAGTTCAAGTCACCAGGTCCAGATGAATTACACCCCAGAGTACTGAAGGAGATCGTAGAAGAAATTTTAGAACCACTCTCCATAATCTTTGAAAATTCTTGGAGAACAGGAGAAGTCCCAGAAGACTGGAGAAGAGCAAATGTTGTTCCTATCTTCAAAAAGGGGAAGAAGGTGGACCCAGGGAACTATAGGCCGGTGAGTCTGACTTCTATACCAGGAAAGATCTTTGAACAAATTATTAAACAACATGTATGTAAGTACATGGATAAGAATGAAGTGATTAACCAGAGTCAGCATGGGTTTGTAACTAACAAGTCATGTCAGACTAACTTAATTTCCTTCTATGACAGAATCACTGACTGGGTGGATCAGGGAAATGCTGTAGATATAGTATATCTTGACTTCAGCAAAGCATTTGACAAAGTATCTCACACCATCCTTATTGAAAAAATGACCAAGTATGCAATGGACCAGGCAACTGTTAGGTGGATTCATAACTGGCTTAGTGATCGGACTCAAAGGGTGGTTGTAAATGGCTTCACATCCAGCTGGATGAATGTCTCAAGTGGGGTACCACAGGGCTCCGTCCTGGGACCTGTATTGTTCAACATCTTTATCAATGATTTAGATGAAGGAATTGAGGGTAAACTGATTAAATTTGCTGATGATACAAAGCTAGGAAGGATAGCTAATACTAGAGAAGAGAGAGAGAGGATTCAAAAAGACCTAAATAAACTGGAGCAGTGGGCAGCAACCAACAGAATGGTTTTTAACAGGGAAAAATGCAAAGTACTACATCTGGGCAATAAAAATGAAAAAAGCATATACAGAATGGGAGGAATAGAGCTAAGCAACAGTACATGTGAAAAAGACTTAGGTATACTAATAGATCATAGACTGAACATGAGTCAACAGTGTGATGCAGCAGCAAAAAAGGCAAATACAATTCTGGGATGTATTAACAGAAGCATACAGTCTAGATCACGTGAAGTCATTATCGGTCTTTACTCCTCTTTGGTCAGACCTCATCTGGAATACTGTGTACAGTTTTGGGCACCACATTTTAAAAAAGACATAGACAAACTGGAGCAAGTTCAGAGAAGAGCGACCAGAATGGTGACTGGTCTGCAAACCATGTCCTATGAGGAACGGTTGCAGGATTTGGGAATGTTTAGCTTGCAAAAAAGAAGACTGAGAGGAGACTTAATAGCTGTCTACAAATATGTCAAGGGCTGTCACATTGTAGAAGGATCATCTTTATTCTCATTTGCACAAGGAAAGACTAGAAGCAATGGAATGAAACTAAATGGGAGGAGACACAGATTAGATATTAGAAAAAACTTTTTAACAGTTAGGGTGATTAATGAGTGGAACAGGCTGCCACGAGAGGTGGTGAGTTCCCCTTCAATGGACGTCTTCAAACAGAGGCTGGACAGACATCTGTCTGAGATGATCTAGTGAATCCTGCTTTGAGCAGGGGGTTGGACCAGATGACCCAGGAGGTCCCTTCCAACTCTACCATTCTATGATTCTATGATTCTATTATATTGAATTTGCAACCTGATGGAGGTTAGTACAGATGGACAAATAGAACATGACCCACACACTGCTAGAAGCCGAAATAGTTTTTCAGAGCTAGATGCAGAAAAAAATTATAATGAATTTGCAACCTGATGGAGGTTAGTATATATGGACTAATAGAACAAGTCCCACACACTGCTAGAAGCAGAAATAGTTTTTCAGAGATAGATGCAGAAATAAATTAGATTGAATTTGCAACCTGATGGAGGTTAGTATAGATGGACTAATAGAACAAGTCCCACACACTGCTAGAAGCTGAAATAGTTTTTCAGAGCTAGATGCAGAAAAAAATTATATTGAATTTGCAACCTGATGGAGGTTAGTATAGATGGACTAATAGAACAAGTCCCACACACTGCTAGAAGCAGAAATAGTTATTCAGAGCTAGATGCAGAAATAAATTAGATTGAATTTGCAACCTGATGGAGGTTAGTATAGATGGACTAATAGAACAAGTCCCACACACTGCTAGAAGCTGAAATAGTTTTTCAGAGCTAGATGCAGAAAAAAATTATATTGAATTTGCAACCTGATGGAGGTTAGTATAGATGGACAAATAGACCAAGTCCCACACACTGCTAGAAGCAGAAATAGTTTTTCAGAGCTAGATGCAGAAATAAATTAGATTGAATTTGCAACCTGATGGAGGTTAGTATAGATGGACTAATAGAACAAGTCCCACACACTGCTAGAAGCTGAAATAGTTTTTCAGAGCTAGATGCAGAAAAAAATTATATTGAATTTGCAACCTGATGGAGGTTAGTATAGATGGACTAATAGAACAAGTCCCACACACTGCTAGAAGCAGAAATAGTTATTCAGAGCTAGATGCAGAAAAAAATTATATTGAATTTGCAACCTGATGGAGGTTAGTATAGATGGACTAATAGGACAAGTCCCACACACTGCTAGAAGCAGAAATAGTTTTTCAGAGCTAGATTCAGAAAAAAATTAGATTGAATTTGCAACCTGGTGGAGGTTAGTATAGATGGACTAATAGAACAAGTCCCAGACACTGCTTCAAGCCGAAATATTTTTTCAGAGCTAAATGCAGAAGAAAATTAGATTGAATTTGCAACCATGTGGAGGTTAGTATAGATGGACTAATAGAACAAGTCCCACACACTGCTACAAGCCGAAATAGTTTTTCAGAGCTAGATGCAGAAAAAAATTAGATTGAATTTGCAACCTGGTGGAGTTTATTGTAGATGGACTAATAGAACAAGTCCCACACACTACTGCAAGCCGAAGCCCAAATATTTTTTCAGAGCTAGATGCAGAAAAAAAATATATTGAATTTGCAACCTGATGGAGGTTAGTATAGATGGACTAATAGAACAAGTCCCACACACTGCTAGAAGCCGAAATAGTTTTTCAGAGCAAGATGCAGAAAAAAATTATATTAAATTTGCAACCTACTGGAGGTTAGTAGAGATGGCTAATAGAACAAGTCCCACACACTGCTACAAGCCGAAATAGTTTTTCAGAGCTAGATGCAGAAAAAAATTATATTGAATTTGCAACCTGATGGAGGTTAGTACAGATGGACAAATAGAACATGTCCCACACACTGCTAGAAGCCGAAATAGTTTTTCAGAGCTAGATGCAGAAAAAAATTATAATGAATTTGCAACCTGATGGAGGTTAGTATATATGGACTAATAGAACAAGTCCCACACACTGCTAGAAGCAGAAATAGTTTTTCAGAGATAGATGCAGAAATAAATTAGATTGAATTTGCAGCCTGGTGGAGGTTAGTATAGATGGACTAATAGAACAAGTCCCACACACTGCTAGAAGCAGAAATAGTTTTTCAGAGCTAGATGCAGAAATAAATTAGATTGAATTTGCAACCTGATGGAGGTTAGTATAGATGGACTAATAGAACAAGTCCCACACACTGCTAGAAGCTGAAATAGTTTTTCAGAGCTAGATGCAGAAAAAAATTATATTGAATTTGCAACCTGATGGAGGTTAGTATAGATGGACTAATAGAACAAGTCCCACACACTGCTAGAAGCAGAAATAGTTATTCAGAGCTAGATGCAGAAAAAAATTATATTGAATTTGCAACCTGATGGAGGTTAGTATAGATGGACTAATAGAACAAGTCCCACACACTGCTAGAAGCAGAAATAGTTTTTCAGAGCTAGATGCAGAAATAAATTAGATTGAATTTGCAGCCTGGTGGAGGTTAGTATAGATGGACTAATAGAACAAGTCCCAGACACTGCTACAAGCTAAAATATTTTTTCAGAGCTAGATGCAGAAGAAAATTTGATTGAATTTGCAATCTGGTGGAGGTTAGTATAGATGGACTAATAGAACAAGCCCCACACACTGCTACAAGCCGAAATATTTTTTCAGAGCTAGATGCAGAAAAAAATTTGATTGAATTTGCAACCTGGTGTAGGTTAGTATAGATGGACTAATAGAACAAGTCCCACACACTGCTGGAAGCCAAAATAGTTTTTCAGAGCTAGATGCAGAAAAAAATTAGATTGAATTTTCAACCTGGTGGAGGTTAGTATAGATGGACTAATAGAACAAGTCCCACACACTGCTACATGCCGAAGCCCAAATATTTTTTCAGAGCTATATGCAGATAAAAATTATTTTGAATTTGCAACCTGCTGGAGGTTAGTGTAGATGGACTAATAGAACAAGTCCCACACACTGCTACAAGCCGAAATATTTTTTCAGAGCTAGATGCAGAAAAAAATTTGATTGAATTTGCAACCTGGTGTAGGTTAGTATAGATGGACTAATAGAACAAGTCCCACACACAGTGCTAGAAGCCGAAATAGTTTTTCAGAGCTAGATGCAGAAAAAAAATATATTGAATTTGCAACCTGATGGAGGTTAGTATAGATGGACTAATAGAACAAATCCCACACACTGCTAGAAGCTGAAATAGTTTTTCAGAGCAAGATGCAGAAAAAAATTATATTAAATTTGCAACCTGCTGGAGGTTAGTAGAGATGGACTAATAGAACGACTCCCACACACTGCTACAAGCCGAAATAGTTTTTCAGAGCTAGATGCAGAAAAAAATTATATTGAATTTGCAACCTGATGGAGGTTAGTACAGATGGACTAATAGAACAAGTCCCACACACTGCTAGAAGCCGAAATAGTTTTTCAGAGCTAGATGCAGGAAAAAATTATATTGAATTTGCAACCTGATGGAGGTTAGTATAGATGGACTAATAGAACAAGTCCCACACACTGCTAGAAGCAGAAATAGTTTTTCAGAGCTAGATGCAGAAAAAAATTATATTGAATTTGCAACCTGATGGAGGTTAGTATAGATGGACTAATAGGACAAGTCCCACACACTGCTAGAAGCAGAAATAGTTTTTCAGAGCTAGATTCAGAAAAAAATTAGATTGAATTTGCAACCTGGTGGAGGTTAGTATAGATGGACTAATAGAACAAGTCCCAGACACTGCTTCAAGCCGAAATATTTTTTCAGAGCTAGATGCAGAAGAAAATTAGATTGAATTTGCAACCATGTGGAGGTTAGTATAGATGGACTAATAGAACAAGTCCCACACACTGCTACAAGCCGAAATAGTTTTTCAGAGCTAGATGCAGAAAAAAATTAGATTGAATTTGCAACCTGGTGGAGTTTATTGTAGATGGACTAATAGAACAAGTCCCACACACTACTGCAAGCCGAAGCCCAAATATTTTTTCAGAGCTAGATGCAGATAAAAATTATATTGAATTTGCAACCTGCTGGAGGTTAGTATAGATGGACTAATAGAACAAGTCCCACACACTGCTACAAGCCGAAATAATTTTTCAGAGCTAGATGCAGAAAAAAATTATATTGAATTTGCAACCTGATGGAGGTTAGTATAGATGAACTAATAGAACAACTCCCACACACTGCTAGAAGCCGAAATAGTTTTTCAGAGCTAGATGCAGAAAAAAATTATATTGACTTTGCAACCTGATGGAGGTTAGTATAGATGGACTAATAGACCAAGGCCCACACACTGCTAGAAGCCGAAATATTTTTTCAGAGCTAGATGCAGAAAAAAATTATATTGAATTTGCAACCTGATGGAGGTTAGTATAGATGGACTAATAGAACAAGTCCCACACACTGCTAGAAGCCGAAATAGTATTTCAGAGCTAGATGCAGAAAAAATTATATTGAATTTGCAACCTGCTGGAGGTTAGTATAGATGGACTAATAGAACAAGTCCCACACACTGCTACAAGCCGAAATAATTTTTCAGAGCTAGATGCAGAAAAAAATTATATTGACTTTGCAACCTGATGGAGGTTAGTATAGATGGCCTAATAGACCAAGGCCCAAACACTGCTAGAAGCCGAAATATTTTTTCAGAGCTAGATGCAGAAAAAAATTATATTGAATTTGCAACCTGATGGAGGTTATTATAGATGGACTAATAGAACAAGTCCCACACACTGCTAGAAGCCGAAATAGTTTTTCAGAGCTAGATGCAGAAAAAAATTATATTGAATTTGCAACCTGATGGAGGTTAGTATAGATGGACTAATAGAACAAGTACCACACACTGCTAGAAGCAGAAATAGTTTTTCAGAGCTAGATGCAGAAATAAATTAGATTGAATTTGCAGCCTGGTGGAAGTTAGTATAGATGGACTAATAGAACAAGTCCCAGACACTGCTACAAGCTAAAATATTTTTTCAGAGCTAGATGCAGAAGAAAATTTGATTGAATTTGCAATCTGGTGGAGGTTAGTATAGATGGACTAATAGAACAAGCCCCACACACTGCTACAAGCCGAAATATTTTTTCAGAGCTAGATGCAGTAAAAAATTTGATTGAATTTGCAACCAGGTGTAGGTTAGTATAGATGGACTAATAGAACAAGTCCCACACACTGCTAGAAGCCAAAATAGTTTTTCAGAGCTAGATGCAGAAAGAAATTAGATTGAATTTTCAACCTGGTGGAGGTTAGGATAGATGGACTAATAGAACAAGTCCCACACACTGCTACATGCCGAAGCCCAAATATTTTTTCAGAGCTATATGCAGATAAAAATTATTTTGAATTTGCAACCTGCTGGAGGTTAGTGTAGATGGACTAATAGAACAAGTCCCACACACTGCTACAAGCCGAAATATTTTTTCAGAGCTAGATGCAGAAAAAAATTTGATTGAATTTGCAACCTGGTGTAGGTTAGTATAGATGGACTAATAGAACAAGTCCCACACACAGTGCTAGAAGCCGAAATAGTTTTTCAGAGCTAGATGCAGAAAAAAAATATATTGAATTTGCAACCTGATGGAGGTTAGTATAGATGGACTAATAGAACAAGTCCCACACACTGCTAGAAGCTGAAATAGTTTTTCAGAGATAGATGCAGAAATAAATTAGATTGAATTTTGCAGCCTGGTGGAGGTTAGTATAGATAGACTAATAGAACAAGTCCCACACACTGCTAGAAGCAGAAATAGTTTTTCAGAGCTAGATGCAGAAATAAATTAGATTGAATTTGCAGCCTGGTGGAGGTCAGTATAGATGGACTAATAGAACAAGTCCCAGACACTGCTAAAAGCAGAAATAGTTTTTCAGAGCTAGATGCAGAAAAAAATTAGATTGAATTTGCAACCTGGTGAAGGTTAGTATAGATGGACTAATAGAACAAGTCCCAGACACTGCTTCAAGCCAAAATATTTTTTCAGAGCTAGATGCAGAAGAAAATTAGATTGAATTTGCAACCTGGTGGAGGTTAGTATAGATGGACTAATAGAACAAGTCCCACACACTGCTACAAGCCAAAATAGTTTTTCAGAGCTAGATGCAGAAAAAAATTAGATTGAATTTGCAACCTGGTGGAGGTTATTATATATGGACAAATACAACAAGTCCCACACACTGCTACAAGCCGAAGCCCAAATATTTTTTCAGAGCTAGATGCAGATAAAAATTAGATTGAATTTTTAACCTGGTGGAGGTTAGTATAGATGGACTAATAGAACAAGTCCCACACACTGCTAGAAGCCAAAATAGTTTTTCAGAGCTAGATGCAGAAAAAAATTAGATTGAATTTTCAACCTGGTGGAGGTTAGTATAGATGGACTAATAGAACAAGTCCCACACACAGCTACATGCCGAAGCCCAAATATTTTTTCAGAGCTAGATGCAGATAAAAATTATTTTGAATTTGCAATCTGCTGGAGGTTAGTGTAGATGGACTAATAGAACAAGTTCCACACAGTGCTAGAAGCCGAAATAGTTTTTCAGAGCTAGATGCAGAAAAAAAATATATTGAATTTGCAACCTGATGGAGGTTAGTATAGATGGACTAATAGAACAAGTCCCACACACTGCTAGAAGCCGAAATAGTTTTTCAGAGCAAGATGCAGAAAAAAATTATATTAAATTTGCAACCTGCTGGAGGTTAGTAGAGATGGACTAATAGAACAAGTCCCACACACTGCTACAAGCCGAAATAGTTTTTCAGAGCTAGATGCAGAAAAAAATTATATTGAATTTGCAACCTGCTGGAGGTTAGTACAGATGGACTAATAGAACATGTCCCACACACTGCTAGAAGCCGAAATAGTTTTTCAGAGCTAGATGCAGAAAAAAATTATAATGAATTTGCAACCTGATGGAGGTTAGTATATATGGACTAATAGAACAAGTCCCACACACTGCTAGAAGCAGAAATAGTTTTTCAGAGATAGATGCAGAAATAAATTAGATTGAATTTGCAGCCTGGTGGAGGTTAGTATAGATGGACTAATAGAACAAGTCCCACACACTGCTAGAAGCCGAAATAATTTTTCAGAGCTAGATGCAGAAAAAAATTATATTGACTTTGCAACCTGATGGAGGTTAGTATAGATGGACTAATAGACCAAGGCCCAAACACTGCTAGAAGCCGAAATATTTTTTCAGAGCTAGATGCAGAAAAAAATTATATTGAATTTGCAACCTGATGGAGGTTATTATAGATGGACTAATAGAACAAGTGCCACACACTGCTAGAAGCCGAAATAGTTTTTCAGAGCTAGATGCAGAAAAAAATTATATTGAATTTGCAACCTGATGGAGGTTAGTATAGATGGACTAATAGAACAAGTCCCACACACTGCTAGAAGCAGAAATAGTTTTTCAGAGCTAGATGCAGAAATAAATTAGATTGAATTTGCAGCCTGGTGGAGGTTAGTATAGATGGACTAATAGAACAAGTCCCAGACACTGCTACAAGCTAAAATATTTTTTCAGAGCTAGATGCAGAAGAAAATTTGATTGAATTTGCAACCTGGTGGAGGTTAGTATAGATGTACTAATAGAACAAGCCCCACACACTGCTACAAGCCGAAATATTTTTTCAGAGCTAAATGCAGAAAAAAATTTGATTGAATTTGCAACCTGGTGTAGGTTAGTATAGATGGACTAATAGAACAAGTCCCACACAATGCTAGAAGCCAAAATAGTTTTTCAGAGCTAGATGCAGAAAAAAATTAGATTGAATTTTCAACCTGGTGAAGGTTAGTATAGATGGACTAATAGAACAAGTCCCACACACTGCTACATGCCGAAGCCCAAATATTTTTTCAGAGCTATATGCAGATAAAAATTATTTTGAATTTGCAACCTGCTGGAGGTTAGTGTAGATGGACTAATAGAACAAGTCCCACACAGTGCTAGAAGCCGAAATAGTTTTTCAGAGCTAGATGCAGAAAAAAAATATATTGAATTTGCAACCTGATGGAGGTTAGTATAGATGGACTAATAGAACAAGTCCCACACACTGCTAGAAGCTGAAATAGTTTTTCAGAGCAAGATGCAGGAAAAAATTATATTAAATTTGCAACCTGCTGGAGGTTAGTAGAGATGGACTAATAGAACGAGTCCCACACACTGCTACAAGCCGAAATAGTTTTTCAGAGCTAGATGCAGAAAAAAATTATATTGAATTTGCAACCTGATGGAGGTTAGTACAGATGGACTAATAGAACAAGTCCCACACACTGCTAGAAGCCGAAATAGTTTTTCAGAGCTAGATGCAGAAAAAAATTATATTGAATTTGCAACCTGATGGAGGTTAGTATAGATGGACTAATAGAACAAGTCCCACACACTGCTAGAAGCAGAAATATTTTTTCAGAGCTAGATGCAGAAATAAATTAGATTGAATTTGCAGCCTGGTGTAGGTCAGTATAGATGGACTAATAGAACAAGTCCCAGACACTGCTAAAAGCAGAAATAGTTTTTCAGAGCTAGTTGCAGAAAAAATTAGATTGAATTTGCAACCTGGTGAAGGTTAGTATAGATGGACTAATAGAACATGTCCCAGACACTGCTTCAAGCCAAAATATTTTTTCAGAGCTAGATGCAGAAGAAAATTAGATTGAATTTGCAACCTGGTGGAGGTTAGTATAGATGGACTAATAGAACAAGTCCCACACAATGCTACAAGCCAAAATAGTTTTTCAGAGCTAGATGCAGAAAAAAATTAGATTGAATTTGCAACCTGGTGGAGGTTATTATATATGGACAAATACAACAAGTCCCACACACTGCTACAAGCCGAAGCCCAAATATTTTTTCAGAGCTAGATGCAGATAAAAATTAGATTGAATTTGTAACCTGGTGGAGGTTAGTATAGATGTACTAATAGAACAAGTCCCACACACTGCTAGAAGCCAAAATAGTTTTTCAGAGCTAGATGCAGAAAAAAATTAGATTGAATTTTCAACCTGGTGGAGGTTAGTATAGATGGACTAATAGAACAAGTCCCACACACTGCTACATGCCGAAGCCCAAATATTTTTTCAGAGCTAGATGCAGATAAAAATTATTTTGAATTTGCAACCTGCTGGAGGTTAGTGTAGATGGACTAATAGAACAAGTCCCACACAGTGCTAGAAGCCGAAATAGTTTTTCAGAGCTAGATGCAGAAAAAAAATATATTGAATTTGCAACCTGATGGAGGTTAGTATAGATGGACTAATAGAACAAGTCCCACACACTGCTAGAAGCCAAAATAGTTTTTCAGAGCAAGATGCAGAAAAAAATTATATTAAATTTGCAACCTGCTGGAGGTTAGTAGAGATGGACTAATAGAACAAGTCCCACACACTGCTACAAGCCGAAATAGTTTTTCAGAGCTAGATACAGAAAAAAATTATATTGAATTTGCAACCTGATGGAGGTTAGTACAGATGGACTAATAGAACATGTCCCACACACTGCTAGAAGCCGAAATAGTTTTTCAGAGCTAGATGCAGAAAAAAATTATAATGAATTTGCAACCTGATGGAGGTTAGTATATATGGACTAATAGAATAAGTCCCATACACTGCTAGAAGCAGAAATAGTTTTTCAGAGATAGATGCAGAAATAAATTAGATTGAATTTGCAGCCTGGTGGAGGTTAGTATAGATGGACTAATAGAACAAGTCCCACACACTGTGTAACATACCTGGCGGCGTCCTTGCATGGTGGTCCATCTCCCACTATGCAAGAGGGCGCACTTGATCTCCTGTCCAGAATGTCTCTCTGGCTTCCCTCCATGCTGTCTGTTTGTGTCTGTTTCTGCTGCTTAAGGGCGGCGCCCGATCACTTCCTGCCTTTTGTACCTGCTGTGGGTCACACCCCTTGTGCGTCCTCAGCCTATTGCTGTCTGTCACTTGGTATATAGCTCAGCAGCTCCCTTCTATCCCTGCCTGAGCATAGTGTTTCCTTCAGTGTGTGCTTGCACTCTGAAGGTGCCAGGTCCCGTCTCTTGTCTCCTGCTTTTTGTATCAGTTCCCGTGTCTGAACTGAGTCCTGTATGTCTCCTGCTTTGCAGTATCAGCTCCCGTGTCTGAACTGTGTCCTGTATGTCTCCTGCTTTGCGGTATCAGCTCCCGTGTCTGAACTGAGTCCTGTATGTCTCCTGCTTTGCGGTTTCAGCTCCCGTGTCTGAACTGAGTCCTGTATGTCTCCTGCTTTGCGGTATCAGCTCCCGTGTCTGAACTGTGTCCTTTTTGTGTTCTCTGGTCTGTCCTGTCTGAACACGCTCCTTGCCTGTTCGTTCCGCCTTCTAGTGGCCGATTTCCTAGACCCGCTCCTGCGTCTGGTCTGTCCTGTCTGAACACGCTCCTTGCCTGTTCGTTCCGCCTCTCTGGGGGCCGTATTCCCAGACCCGCTCCTGTATCCCTCTGCAGTGTCGGTCTCCTCCGTACACTCAGTTCCAGTCTGAACTCTCTCCTGTCCTTTACCTGTTTTGCCTCTATGTCCGTTCCCTTCCTTTTTCTGCAGAGTCTGAACTCGTACCTAACTCCTGCTTGTTGTCTCTGCAAGTACTGTGTGAGTATCTGGCTCTGTCTTTCCCTTCCTGTCTGTTCCGTGTGAACAGAGCCCTGTCCTCCCTGCTCAGCCCTGTCTGCACTCTAGCTGTGCTTGCCTTTACCCCCCTGCCTGCATACCCGCCTGCCTGCATACCAGTCGTGCCAGCCTACCAGCCTGTTCCTGTATTCCCCTGTGTGGGTCAACAGCCGTGTCCGGGGTCTGTCCTGGAGTAGCACCTGGTCCTCTGCTCGGTTCCTCCTTGGTGCACTGGCGTCGTATGCCGTCGTGCGACCCTGGTCGGATCGGGTGAATACTTAGTCACGCCCCTCCAGGCATTCACTCTCCGGCACGGTCCAGTGGAATCACTACAATCACACGCACACGCCGCTTAGCCCGGGCGTGTGCATAACACACTGCTAGAAGCAGAAATAGTTTTTCAGAGCTAGATGCAGAAATAAATTAGATTGAATTTGCAACCTGATGGAGGTTAGTATAGATGGACTAATAGAACAAGTCCCACACACTGCTAGAAGCTGAAATAGTTTTTCAGAGCTAGATGCAGAAAAAAATTATATTGAATTTGCAACCTGATGGAGGTTAGTATAGATGGACAAATAGACCAAGTCCCACACACTGCTAGAAGCAGAAATAGTTTTTCAGAGCTAGATGCAGAAAAAAATTATATTGAATTTGCAACCTGATGGAGGTTAGTATAGATGGACTAATAAGACAAGTCCCACACACTGCTAGAAGCAGAAATAGTTTTTCAGAGCTAGATTCAGAAAAAAATTAGATTGAATTTGCAACCTGGTGGAGGTTAGTATAGATGGACTAATAGAACAAGTCCCAGACACTGTTTCAAGCCGAAATATTTTTTCAGAGCTAGATGCAGAAGAAAATTAGATTGAATTTGCAACCATGTGGAGGTTAGTATAGATGGACTAATAGAACAAGTCCCACACACTGCTACAAGCCGAAATAGTTTTTCAGAGCTAGATGCAGAAAAAAATTAGATTGAATTTGCAACCTGGTGGAGTTTATTGTAGATGGACTAATAGAACAAGTCCCACACACTACTGCAAGTCGAAGCCCAAATATTTTTTCAGAGCTAGATGCAGATAAAAATTATATTGAATTTGCAACCTGCTGGAGGTTAGTATAGATGGACTAACAGAACAAGTCCCACACACTGCTACAAGCCGAAATAATTTTTCAGAGCTAGATGCAGAAAAAAATTATATTGAATTTGCAACCTGATGGAGGTTAGTATAGATGGACTAATAGAACAACTCCCACACACTGCTAGAAGCCGAAATATTTTTTCAGAGCTAGATGCAGAAAAAAATTATATTGACTTTGCAACCTGATGGAGGTTAGTATAGATGGACTAAAAGACCAAGGCCCAAACACTGCTAGAAGCCGAAATATTTTTTCAGAGCTAGATGCAGAAAAAAATGATATTGAATTTGCAACCTGATGGAGGTTATTATAGATGGACTAATAGAACAAGTCCCACACACTGCTAGAAGCCGAAATAGTTTTTCAGAGCTAGATGCAGAAAAAAATTATATTGAATTTGCAACCTGATGGAGGTTAGTATATATGGACAAATAGAACAAGTCCCACACACTGCTAGAAGCAGAAATAGTTTATCAGAGCTAGATGCAGAAATAAATTAGATTGAATTTGCAGCCTGGTGGAGGTTAGTATAGATGGACTAATAGAACAAGTCCCAGACACTGCTACAAGCCGAAATATTTTTTCAGAGCTAGATGCAGAAGAAAATTTGATTGAATTTGCAACCTGGTGGAGGTTAGTATAGATGGACTAATAGAACAAGCCCCACACACTGCTACAAGCCGAAATAGTTTTTCAGAGCTAGATGCAGAAAAAAATTAGATTGAATTTGCAACCTGGTGGAGTTTATTGTAGATGGACTAATAGAACAAGTCCCACACACTACTGCAAGTCGAAGCCCAAATATTTTTTCAGAGCTAGATGCAGATAAAAATTATATTGAATTTGCAACCTGCTGGAGGTTAGTATAGATGGACTAACAGAACAAGTCCCACACACTGCTACAAGCCGAAATAATTTTTCAGAGCTAGATGCAGAAAAAAATTATATTGAATTTGCAACCTGATGGAGGTTAGTATAGATGGACTAATAGAACAACTCCCACACACTGCTAGAAGCCGAAATATTTTTTCAGAGCTAGATGCAGAAAAAAATTATATTGACTTTGCAACCTGATGGAGGTTAGTATAGATGGACTAAAAGACCAAGGCCCAAACACTGCTAGAAGCCGAAATATTTTTTCAGAGCTAGATGCAGAAAAAAATGATATTGAATTTGCAACCTGATGGAGGTTATTATAGATGGACTAATAGAACAAGTCCCACACACTGCTAGAAGCCGAAATAGTTTTTCAGAGCTAGATGCAGAAAAAAATTATATTGAATTTGCAACCTGATGGAGGTTAGTATATATGGACTAATAGAACAAGTCCCACACACTGCTAGAAGCAGAAATAGTTTATCAGAGCTAGATGCAGAAATAAATTAGATTGAATTTGCAGCCTGGTGGAGGTTAGTATAGATGGACTAATAGAACAAGTCCCAGACACTGCTACAAGCCGAAATATTTTTTCAGAGCTAGATGCAGAAGAAAATTTGATTGAATTTGCAACCTGGTGGAGGTTAGTATAGATGGACTAATAGAACAAGCCCCACACACTGCTACAAGCCGAAATATTTTTCAGAGCTAGATGCAGAAAAAAATTTGATTGAATTTGCAACCTGGTGGAGGTTAGTATAGATGGAATAATAGAACAAGTCCCACACTCTGCTAGAAGCAGAAATAGTTTTTCAGAGCTAGATGCAGAAAAAAATTAGATTGAATTTGCAACCTGGTGGAGGTTAGCATAGATGGACAAATGGAACAAGTCCCAGACACTGCTACAAGCCGAAATATTTTTTCAGAGCTAGATGCAGAAGAAAATTAGATTGAATTTGCAACCTGGTGGAGGTTAGTATAGATTGACTAATAGAACAAGTCCCACACACTGCTACAAGCCGAAATATTTTTTCAGAGCTAGATGCCGAAAAAAATTAGAATGAATTTGCAACCTGGTGGAGGTTAGTATAGATGGACTAATAGAACAAGTCCCACACACTGCTACAAGCCGATGCCCAAATATTTTTTCAGAGCTAGGTGCAGATAAAAATTATTTTGAATTTGCAACCTGCTGGAGGTTAGTATAGATGGACTAATAGAACAAGTCTCACACACTGCTAGAAGCCAAAATAGTTTTTCAGAGCTAGATGCAGAAAAAAATTATATTGAATTTGCAACCTGATGGAGGTAGGTATAGATGGACTAATAGAACAAGTCCCACACATTGCTAGAAGCCGAAATAGTTTTTCAGAGCTAGATGCAGAAAAAAATTATATTGAATTTGCAACCTGCTGGAGGTTAGTATAGATGGACTAATAGAACAAGTCCCACACACTGCTACAAGCCAAAATAGTTTTTCAGAGCTAGATGCAGAAAAAAATTATATTGAATTTGCAACCTGATGGAGGATAGCATAGATGGACTAATAGAACAAGTCCCACACACTGCTAGAAGCCGAAATAGTTTTTCAGAGCAAGATGCAGAAAAAAATTATATTGAATTTGCAACCTGATGGAGGTTAGTATAGATGGACTAATAGAACAAGTCCCACACACTGCTAGAAGCCGAAATAGTTTTTCAGAGCTAGATGCAGAAAAAAATTATATTGAATTTGCAACCTGATGGAGGTTAGTATAGATGGACTAATAGAACAAGCCCCACACACTGCTAGAAGCAGAAATAGTTTTTCAGAGCTAGATGCAGAAATAAATTAGATTGAATTTGCAGCCTGGTGGAGGTTAGTATAGATGGACTAATAGAACAAGTCCCAGACACTGCTACAAGCCGAAATATTTTTTCAGAGCTAGATGCAGAAGAAAATTAGATTGAATTTGCAACCTGGTGGAGGTTAGTATAGATGGACTAATAGAACAAGCCCCACACACTGCTACAAGCCGAAATATTTTTTCAGAGCTAGATGCAGAAAAAAATTTGATTGAATTTGCAACCTGGTGGAGGTTAGTATAGATGGACTAATAGAACAAGTCCCACACTCTGCTACAAGCCGAAGCCCAAATATTTTTTCAGAGCTAGATGCAGATAAAAATTATTTTGAATTTGCAACCTGCTGGAGGTTAGTATAGATGGACTAATAGAACAAGTCCCACACACTGCTAGAAGCCGAAATAGTTTTTCAGAGCTAGATGCAGAAAAAAATTATATTGAGTTTGCAACCTGATGGAGGTTAGTATAGATGGACTAATAGAACAAGTCCCACACACTGCTAGAAGCAGAAATAGTTTTTCAGAGCTAGATGCAGAAAAAAATTAGATTGAATTTGCAACCTGCTGGAGGTTAGTATAGATGGACTAACAGAACAAGTCCCACACACTGCTACAAGCCGAAATAATTTTTCAGAGCTAGATGCAGAAAAAAATTATATTGAATTTGCAACCTGATGGAGGTTAGTATAGATGGACTAATAGAACAACTCCCACACACTGCTAGAAGCCGAAATATTTTTTCAGAGCTAGATGCAGAAAAAAATTATATTGACTTTGCAACCTGATGGAGGTTAGTATAGATGGACTAAAAGACCAAGGCCCAAACACTGCTAGAAGCCGAAATATTTTTTCAGAGCTAGATGCAGAAAAAAATGATATTGAATTTACAACCTGATGGAGGTTATTATAGATGGACTAATAGAACAAGTCCCACACACTGCTAGAAGCCGAAATAGTTTTTCAGAGCTAGATGCAGAAAAAAATTATATTGAATTTGCAACCTGATGGAGGTTAGTATATATGGACTAATAGAACAAGTCCCACACACTGCTAGAAGCAGAAATAGTTTATCAGAGCTAGATGCAGAAATAAATTAGATTGAATTTGCAGCCTGGTGGAGGTTAGTATAGATGGACTAATAGAACAAGTCCCAGACACTGCTACAAGCCGAAATATTTTTTCAGAGCTAGATGCAGAAGAAAATTTGATTGAATTTGCAACCTGGTGGAGGTTAGTATAGATGGACTAATAGAACAAGCCCCACACACTGCTACAAGCCGAAATATTTTTCAGAGCTAGATGCAGAAAAAAATTTGATTGAATTTTCAACCTGGTGGAGGTTAGTATAGATGGAATAATAGAACAAGTCCCACACTCTGCTAGAAGCAGAAATAGTTTTTCAGAGCTAGATGCAGAAAAAAATTAGATTGAATTTGCAACCTGGTGGAGGTTAGCATAGATGGACAAATGGAACAAGTCCCAGACACTGCTACAAGCCGAAATATTTTTTCAGAGCTAGATGCAGAAGAAAATTAGATTGAATTTGCAACCTGGTGGAGGTTAGTATAGATTGACTAATAGAACAAGTCCCACACACTGCTACAAGCTGAAATATTTTTTCAGAGCTAGATGCCGAAAAAAATTAGAATGAATTTGCAACCTGGTGGAGGTTAGTATAGATGGACTAATAGAACAAGTCCCACACACTGCTACAAGCCGATGCCCAAATATTTTTTCAGAACTAGGTGCAGATAAAAATTATTTTGAATTTGCAACCTGCTGGAGGTTAGTATAGATGGACTAATAGAACAAGTCTCACACACTGCTAGAAGCCAAAATAGTTTTTCAGAGCTAGATGCAGAAAAAAATTATATTGAATTTGCAACCTGATGGAGGTTAGTATAGATGGACTAATAGAACAAGTCCCACACATTGCTAGAAGCCGAAATAGTTTTTCAGAGCTAGATGCAGAAAAAAATTATATTGAATTTGCAACCTGCTGGAGGTTAGTATAGATGGACTAATAGAACAAGTCCCACACACTGCTACAAGCCAAAATAGTTTTTCAGAGCTAGATGCAGAAAAAAATTATATTGAATTTGCAACCTGATGGAGGATAGCATAGATGGACTAATAGAACAAGTCCCACACACTGCTAGAAGCCGAAATAGTTTTTCAGAGCAAGATGCAGAAAAAAATTATATTGAATTTGCAACCTGATGGAGGTTAGTATAGATGGACTAATAGAACAAGTCCCACACACTGCTAGAAGCCGAAATAGTTTTTCAGAGCTAGATGTAGAAAAAAATTATATTGAATTTGCAACCTGATGGAGGTTAGTATAGATGGACTAATAGAGCAAGTCCCACACACTGCTAGAAGCAGAAATAGTTTTTCAGAGCTAGATGCAGAAATAAATTAGATTGAATTTGCAGCCTGGTGGAGGTTAGTATAGATGGACTAATAGAACAAGTCCCAGACACTGCTACAAGCCGAAATATTTTTTCAGAGCTAGATGCAGAAGAAAATTAGATTGAATTTGCAACCTGGTGGAGGTTAGTATAGATGGACTAATAGAACAAGCCCCACACACTGCTACAAGCCGAAATATTTTTTCAGAGCTAGATGCAGAAAAAAATTTGATTGAATTTGCAACCTGGTGGAGGTTAGTATAGATGGACTAATAGAACAAGTCCCACACACTGCTAGAAGCCGAAATAGTTTTTCAGAGCTAGATGCAGAAAAAAATTATATTGAGTTTGCAACCTGATGGAGGTTAGTATAGATGGACTAATAGAACAAGTCCCACACACTGCTAGAATCAGAAATAGTTTTTCAGAGCTAGATGCAGAAAAAAATTAGATTGAATTTGCAACCTGGTGGAGGTTAGTATAGATGGACAAATAGAACAAGTCCCAGACACTGATACAAGCCGAAATATTTTTTCAGGGCTAGTTGCAGAAAAAAATTATATTGAATTTGCAACCTGATGGAGGTTAGTATAGATGGACTAATAGAACAAGTCCCACACACTGCTAGAAGCCGAAATATTTTTTCAGAGCTAGATGCAGAAAAAAATTATATTGACTTTGCAACCTGATGGAGGTTAGTATAGATGGACTAATAGACCAAGGCCCACACACTGCTAGAAGCCGAAATATTTTTTCAGAGCTAGATGCAGAAAAAAATTATATTGAATTTGCAACCTGCTGGAGGTTAGTATAGATGGACTAATAGAACAAGTCTCACACACTGCTACAAGCCGAAATAATTTTTCAGAGCTAGATGCAGAAAAAAATTATATTGAATTTGCAACCTGATGGAGGTTAGTATAGATGGACTAATAGAACAAGTCCCACATACTGCTAGAAGCCGAAATGTTTTTTCAGAGCTAGATGCAGAAAAAAATTATATTGACTTTGCAACCTGATGGAGGTTAGTATAGATGGACTAATAGACCAAGGTCCACACACTGCTAGAAGCCGAAATATTTTTTCAGAGCTAGATGCAGAAAAAAATTATATTGAATTTGCAACCTGATGGAGGTTAGTATAGATGGACTAATAGAACAAGTCCCACACACTGCTAGAAGCCGAAATAGTTTTTCAGAGCTAGATGCAGAAAAAATTATATTGAATTTGCAACCTGCTGGAGGTTAGTATAGATGGACTAATAGAACAAGTTCCACACACTGCTACAAGCCGAAATAGTTTTTCAGAGCTAGATGCAGAAAAAAATTATATTGAATTTGCAACCTGATGGAGGTTAGTATAGATGGACTAATAGAACAAGTCCTACACACTGCTAGAAGCCGAAATAGTTTTTCAGAGCTAGAAGCAAAAAAAAATTTGATTGAATTTGCAACCTGGTGGAGGTTAGTATAGATGGACTAATAGAACAAGTCCCATACTCTGCTACAAGCCGAAGCCCAAATATTTTTTCAGAGCTAGATGCAGATAAAAATTATTTTGAATTTGCAACCTGCTGGAGGTTAGTATAGATGGAATAATAGAACAAGTCCCACACACTGCTACAAGCCAAAATAGTTTTTCAGAGCTAGATGCAGAAAAAAATTATATTGAATTTGCAACCTGGTGGAGGTTAGTATAGATGGACTAATAGAACAAGTCCCACACACTGCTAGAAGCCGAAATAGTTTTTCAGAGCTAGATGCAGATAAAAATTAGATTGAATTTGCAACCTGGTGGAGGTTAGTATTGATGGACTAAAAGAACAAGTCCCACACACTGCTACAAGCCGAAGCCCAAATATTTTTTCAGAGCTAGATGCAGATGAAAATTATTTTGAATTTGCAACCTTCTGGAGGTTAGTATAGATGGACTAATAGAACAAGTCCCACACACTGCTAGAAGCCGAAATCGTTTTTCAGAGCTAGATGCAGAAAAAAATATATTGAATTTGCAACCTGATGGAGGTTAGTATAGATGGACTAATAGAACAATTCCCACACACCGCTACAAGCCGAAATAATTTTTCAGAGCTAGATGCAGAAAAAAATTATATTGAATTTGCAACCTGATGGAGGTTAGTATAGATGGACTAATAGAACAAGTCCCACACACTGCTAGAAGCCGAAATATTTTTTCAGAGCTAGATGCAGAAAAAAATTATATTGAATTTGCAACCTGATGGAGGTTAGTATAGATGGACTAAAAGACCAAGGCCCACACACTACTAGAAGCCAAAATATTTTTTCAGAGCTAGATGCAGAAAAAAATTATATTGAATTTGCAACCTGATGTAGGTTAGCTAGATGCAAAAAAAATTATATTGAATTTGCAACCTGATGGAGGTTAGTATAGATGGACTAATAGACCATGGCCCACACACTGCTAGAAGCCGAAATATTGTTTCAGAGCTAGATGCAGAAAAAAATTATATTGAATTTGCAACCTGATGGAGGTTAGTATAGATGGAGTAATAGAACAAGTCCCACACACTGCTAGAAGCCGAAATAGTTTTTCAGAGCTAGATGCAGAAAAAAATTAGATTGAATTTGCAACCTGATGGAGGTTAGTATAGATGGACTAATAGAACAAGTCCCACACACTGCTAGAAGCCGAAATAGTTTTTCAGAGCTAGATGCAGACAAAAATTAGATTGAATTTGCAACCTGATGGAGGTTAGTATACATCGACTAATAGAACAAGTCCCACACACTGCTAGAAGCAGAAATACTTTTTGAGAGCTAGATGCAGAAAAAAATTAGATTGAATTTGCAACCTGGTGGAGGTTAGTATAGATGGACTAATAGAACAAGTCCCACACATTGCTACAAGCCAAAATAGTTTTTCAGAGCTATATGCAGAAAAAAATTATGTTGAATTTGCAACCTGATGGAGGTTAGTATAGATGGACTAATAGAACAAGTCCCACACACTGCTACAAACCGAAGCCCAAATATTTTTTCAGAGCTAGATGCAGATAAAAATTATTTTGAATTTGCAACCTGCTGGAGGTTAGTATAGATGGACTAATAGAACAAGTCCCACACACTGCTACAAGCCAAAATAGTTTTTCAGAGCTAGATGCAGAAAAAAATTATATTGAATTTGCAACCTGGTGGAGGTTAGTATAGATGGACTAATAGAACAAGTCCCACACACTGCTAGAAGCCGAAATATTTTTTCAGGGCTAGATGCAGAAAAAAATTATATTGAATTTGCAACCTGATGGAGGTTAGTATAGATGGACTAATAGAACAAGTCCCACACACTGCTAGAAGCCAAAATATTTTTTCAGAGCTAGATGCAGAATAAAATTATATTGACTTTGCAACCTGATGGAGGTTAGTATAGATGGACTAATAGAACAAGTCCCACACACTGCTAGAAGCCGAAATAGTTTTTCAGAGCTAGATGTAGAAAAAAATTATATTGAATTTGCAACCTGATGGAGGTTAGTATAGATGGACTAATAGAACAAGTCACACACACTGCTAGAAGCAGAAATAGTTTTTCAGAGCTAGATGCAGAAATAAATTAGATTGAATTTGCAGCCTGGTGGAGGTTAGTATAGATGGACTAATAGAACAAGTCCCAGACACTGCTACAAGCCGAAATATTTTTTCAGAGCTAGATGCAGAAGAAAATTAGATTGAATTTGCAACCTGGTGGAGGTTAGTATAGATGGACTAATAGAACAAGCCCCACACACTGCTACAAGCCGAAATATTTTTTCAGAGCTAGATGCAGAAAAAAATTTGATTGAATTTGCAACCTGGTGGAGGTTAGTATAGATGGACTAATAGAACAAGTCCCACACACTGCTAGAAGCCGAAATAGTTTTTCAGAGCTAGATGCAGAAAAAAATTATATTGAGTTTGCAACCTGATGGAGGTTAGTATAGATGGACTAATAGAACAAGTCCCACACACTGCTAGAATCAGAAATAGTTTTTCAGAGCTAGATGCAGAAAAAAATTAGATTGAATTTGCAACCTGGTGGAGGTTAGTATAGATGGACAAATAGAACAAGTCCCAGACACTGATACAAGCCGAAATATTTTTTCAGGGCTAGTTGCAGAAAAAAATTATATTGAATTTGCAACCTGATGGAGGTTAGTATAGATGGACTAATAGAACAAGTCCCACACACTGCTAGAAGCCGAAATATTTTTTCAGAGCTAGATGCAGAAAAAAATTATATTGACTTTGCAACCTGATGGAGGTTAGTATAGATGGACTAATAGACCAAGGCCCACACACTGCTAGAAGCCGAAATATTTTTTCAGAGCTAGATGCAGAAAAAAATTATATTGAATTTGCAACCTGCTGGAGGTTAGTATAGATGGACTAATAGAACAAGTCTCACACACTGCTACAAGCCGAAATAATTTTTCAGAGCTAGATGCAGAAAAAAATTATATTGAATTTGCAACCTGATGGAGGTTAGTATAGATGGACTAATAGAACAAGTCCCACATACTGCTAGAAGCCGAAATGTTTTTTCAGAGCTAGATGCAGAAAAAAATTATATTGACTTTGCAACCTGATGGAGGTTAGTATAGATGGACTAATAGACCAAGGTCCACACACTGCTAGAAGCCGAAATATTTTTTCAGAGCTAGATGCAGAAAAAAATTATATTGAATTTGCAACCTGATGGAGGTTAGTATAGATGGACTAATAGAACAAGTCCCACACACTGCTAGAAGCCGAAATAGTTTTTCAGAGCTAGATGCAGAAAAAATTATATTGAATTTGCAACCTGCTGGAGGTTAGTATAGATGGACTAATAGAACAAGTCCCACACACTGCTACAAGCCGAAATAGTTTTTCAGAGCTAGATGCAGAAAAAAATTATATTGAATTTGCAACCTGATGGAGGTTAGTATAGATGGACTAATAGAACAAGTCCTACACACTGCTAGAAGCCGAAATAGTTTTTCAGAGCTAGAAGCAAAAAAAAATTTGATTGAATTTGCAACCTGGTGGAGGTTAGTATAGATGGACTAATAGAACAAGTCCCATACTCTGCTACAAGCCGAAGCCCAAATATTTTTTCAGAGCTAGATGCAGATAAAAATTATTTTGAATTTGCAACCTGCTGGAGGTTAGTATAGATGGAATAATAGAACAAGTCCCACACACTGCTACAAGCCAAAATAGTTTTTCAGAGCTAGATGCAGAAAAAAATTATATTGAATTTGCAACCTGGTGGAGGTTAGTATAGATGGACTAATAGAACAAGTCCCACACACTGCTAGAAGCCGAAATAGTTTTTCAGAGCTAGATGCAGATAAAAATTAGATTGAATTTGCAACCTGGTGGAGGTTAGTATTGATGGACTAAAAGAACAAGTCCCACACACTGCTACAAGCCGAAGCCCAAATATTTTTTCAGAGCTAGATGCAGATGAAAATTATTTTGAATTTGCAACCTTCTGGAGGTTAGTATAGATGGACTAATAGAACAAGTCCCACACACTGCTAGAAGCCGAAATCGTTTTTCAGAGCTAGATGCAGAAAAAAATATATTGAATTTGCAACCTGATGGAGGTTAGTATAGATGGACTAATAGAACAAGTCCCACACACCGCTACAAGCCGAAATAATTTTTCAGAGCTAGATGCAGAAAAAAATTATATTGAATTTGCAACCTGATGGAGGTTAGTATAGATGGACTAATAGAACAAGTCCCACACACTGCTAGAAGCCGAAATATTTTTTCAGAGCTAGATGCAGAAAAAAATTATATTGAATTTGCAACCTGATGGAGGTTAGTATAGATGGACTAAAAGACCAAGGCCCACACACTACTAGAAGCCAAAATATTTTTTCAGAGCTAGATGCAGAAAAAAATTATATTGAATTTGCAACCTGATGGAGGTTAGCTAGATGCAAAAAAAATTATATTGAATTTGCAACCTGATGGAGGTTAGTATAGATGGACTAATAGACCATGGCCCACACACTGCTAGAAGCCGAAATATTGTTTCAGAGCTAGATGCAGAAAAAAATTATATTGAATTTGCAACCTGATGGAGGTTAGTATAGATGGAGTAATAGAACAAGTCCCACACACTGCTAGAAGCCGAAATAGTTTTTCAGAGCTAGATGCAGAAAAAAATTAGATTGAATTTGCAACCTGATGGAGGTTAGTATAGATGGACTAATAGAACAAGTCCCACACACTGCTAGAAGCCGAAATAGTTTTTCAGAGCTAGATGCAGACAAAAATTAGATTGAATTTGCAACCTGATGGAGGTTAGTATACATCGACTAATAGAACAAGTCCCACACACTGCTAGAAGCAGAAATACTTTTTGAGAGCTAGATGCAGAAAAAAATTAGATTGAATTTGCAACCTGGTGGAGGTTAGTATAGATGGACTAATAGAACAAGTCCCACACATTGCTACAAGCCAAAATAGTTTTTCAGAGCTATATGCAGAAAAAAATTATGTTGAATTTGCAACCTGATGGAGGTTAGTATAGATGGACTAATAGAACAAGTCCCACACACTGCTACAAACCGAAGCCCAAATATTTTTTCAGAGCTAGATGCAGATAAAAATTATTTTGAATTTGCAACCTGCTGGAGGTTAGTATAGATGGACTAATAGAACAAGTCCCACACACTGCTACAAGCCAAAATAGTTTTTCAGAGCTAGATGCAGAAAAAAATTATATTGAATTTGCAACCTGGTGGAGGTTAGTATAGATGGACTAATAGAACAAGTCCCACACACTGCTAGAAGCCGAAATATTTTTTCAGGGCTAGATGCAGAAAAAAATTATATTGAATTTGCAACCTGATGGAGGTTAGTATAGATGGACTAATAGAACAAGTCCCACACACTGCTAGAAGCCAAAATATTTTTTCAGAGCTAGATGCAGAATAAAATTATATTGACTTTGCAACCTGATGGAGGTTAGTATAGATGGACTAATAGACCAAGGCCCACACACTGCTAGAAGCCGAAATATTTTTTCAGAGCTAGATGCAGAAAAAAATTATATTGAATTTATAACCTGCTGGAGGTTAGTATATATGGACTAATAGAAAAAGTCTCACACACTGCTACAAGCCGAAATAATTTTTCAGAGCTAGATGCAGAAAAAAATTATATTGCATTTGCAACCTGATGGAGGTTAGTATAGATGGACTAATAGAACAAGTCCCACACACTGCTAGAAGCCGAAATATTTTTTCAGAGCTAGATGCAGAAAAAAATTATATTGACTTTGCAACCTGATGGAGGTTAGTATAGATGGACTAATAGACCAAGGCCCCCACACTGCTAGAAGCCGAAATATTTTTTCAGAGCTAGATGCAGAAAAAAATTATATTGAATTTGCAACCTGATGGAGGTTAGTATAGATGGACTAATAGAACAAGTCCCACACACTGCTAGAAGCCGAAATAGTTTTTCAGAGCTAGATGCAGAAAAAATTATATTGAATTTGCAACCTGCTGGAGGTTAGTATAGATGGACTAATAGAACAAGTCCCACACACTGCTACAAGCCGAAATAATTTTTCAGAGCTAGATGCAGAAAAAAATTATATTGACTTTGCAACCTGATGGAGGTTAGTATAGATGGACTAATAGAACAAGTACCACACACTGCTAGAAACCGAAATAGTTTTTCAGAGCTAGATGCAGAAAAAAATTATATTGAGTTTGCAACCTGATGGAGGTTAGTATAGATGGACTAATAGAACAAGTCCCACACACTGCTAGAAGCAGAAATAGTTTTTCAGAGCTAGATGCAGAAAAAAATTAGATTGAATTTGCAACCTGGTGGAGGTTAGTATAGATGGACAAATAGAACAAGCCCCAGACACTGCTAGAAGCCGAAATATTTTTTCAGAGCTAGATGCAGAAGAAAATTAGATTGAATTTGCAACCTGGTGGAGGTTAGTATAGATGGACTAATAGAACAAGTCCCACACACTGCTACAAGCCGATGCCCAAATATTTTTTCAGAGCTAGGTGCAGATAAAAATTATTTTGAATTTGCAACCTGCTGGAGGTTAGTATAGATGGACTAATAGAACAAGTCCCACACACTGCTAGAAGACAAAATAGTTTTTCAGAGCTAGATGCAGAAAAAAATTATATTGAATTTGCAACCTGATGGAGGTTAGTATAGATGGACTAATAGAACAAGTCCCACACATTGCTAGAAGCCGAAATAGTTTTTCAGAGCTAGATGCAGAAAAAAATTATATTGAATTTGCAACCTGCTGGGGGTTAGTATAGATGGACTAATAGAACAAGTCCCACACACTGCTACAAGCCGAAATAGTTTTTCAGAGCTAGATGCAGAAAAAAATGTTATTGAATTTGCAACCTGATGGAGGTTAGTATAGATAGACTAATAGAACAAGTCCCACACACTGCTAGAAGCCGAAATATTTTTTCAGAGCTAGATGCAGAAAAAAATTATATTGAATTTGCAACTTGATGGAGGTTAGTATAGATGGACTAATAGAACAAGTCCCACACACTGCTACAAGCCAAAATAGTTTTTCAGAGCTAGATGCAGAAAAAAATTATATTGAATTTGCAACCTGATGGAGGTTAGTATAGATGGACTAATAGAACAAGTCCCACACACTGCTAAAAGCCGAAATAGTTTTTCAGAGCTAGATGCAGAAAAAAATTATATTGAATTTGCAACCTGATGGAGGTTAGTATAGATGGACTAATAGAACAAGTCCCACACACTGCTACAAGCCGAAATAGTTTTTCAGAGCTAGATGCAGAAAAAAAATATATTGAATTTGCAACCTGATGGAGGTTAGTATAGATGAACTAATAGAACAAGTCCTACACACTGCTAGAAGCCGAAATAGTTTTTCAGAGCTAGAAGCAGAAAAAAATTATGTTGAATTTGCAACCTGATGGAGGTTAGTATAGATGGACTAATAGAACAAGTCCCACACACTGCTTGAAGCAGAAATAGTTTTTCAGAGCTAGATGCAGAAAAAAATTAGATTGAATTTGCAACCTGGTGGAGGTTAGTATAGATGGACTAATAGAACAAATCCCACACACTGCTAGAAGCCGAAATATTTTTTCAGAGCTAGATGCAGAAGAAAATTAGATTGAATTTGCAACCTGGTGGAGGTTAGTATAGATGGACTAATAGAACAAGTCCCACACACTGCTACAAGCCGAAATATTTTTTCAGAGCTAGATGCAGAAAAAAATTAGATTGAATTTGCAACCTGGTGGAGGTTAGTATAGATGGACTAATAGAACAAGTCCCACACACTGGTACAAGCCTAAATAGTTTTTCAGAGCTAGATGCAGAAAAAAATTAGATTGAATTTGCAACCTGGTGGAGTTTATTATAGATTTACTAATAGAACAAGTCCCACACACTGCTACAAGCCGAAGCCCAAATATTTTTTCAGAGCTAGATGCAGATAAAAATTAGATTGAATTTGCAACCTGGTGGAGGTTAGTATAGATGGACTAATAGAACAAGTCCCACACACTGCTACAAGCCGATGCCCAAATATTTTTTCAGAGCTAGGTGCAGATAAAAATTATTTTCAATTTGCAACCTGCTGGAGGTTAGTATAGATGGACTAATAGAACAAGTCTCACACACTGCTAGAAGCCAAAATAGTTTTTCAGAGCTAGATGCAGAAAAAAATTATATTGAATTTGCAACCTGATGGAGGTTAGTATAGATGGACTAATAGAACAAGTCCCACACATTGCTAGAAGCCGAAATAGTTTTTCAGAGCTAGATGCAGAAAAAAATTATTTTGAAATTGCAACCTGCTGGAGGTTACTATAGATGGACTAATAGAACAAGTCCCACACACTGCTACAAGCCAAAATAGTTTATCAGAGCTAGATGCAGAAAAAAATTATATTGAATTTGCAACCTGATGGAGGTTAGCATAGATGGACTAATAGAACAAGTCCCACACACTGCTAGAAGCCGAAATAGTTTTTCAGAGCAAGATGCAGAAAAAAATTATATTGAATTTGCAACCTGATGGACGTTAGTATAGATGGACTAATAGAACAAGTCCCACACACTGCTAGAAGCCGAAATAGTTTTTCAGAGCTAGATGCAGAAAAAATTATATTGAATTTGCAACCTGCTGGAGGTTAGTATAGATGGACTAATAGAACAAGTCCCACACACTGCTACAAGCCGAAATAGTTTTTCAGAGCTAGATGCAGAAAAAAATTATATTGAATTTGCAACCTGATGGAGGTTAGTATAGATGGACTAATAGAACAAGTCCTACACACTGCTAGAAGCCGAAATAGTTTTTCAGAGCTAGAAGCAGAAAAAAATTTGATTGAATTTGCAACCTGGTGGAGGTTAGTATAGATGGACTAATAGAACAAGTCCCACACTCTGCTACAAGCCGAAGCCCAAATATTTTTTCAGAGCTAGATGCAGATAAAAATTATTTTGAATTTGCAACCTGCTGGAGGTTAGTATAGATGGAATAATAGAACAAGTCCCACACACTGCTACAAGCCAAAATAGTTTTTCAGAGCTAGATGCAGAAAAAAATTATATTGAATTTGCAACCTGGTGGAGGTTAGTATAGATGGACTAATAGAACAAGTTCCACACACTGCTAGAAGCCGAAATAGTTTTTCAGAGCTAGATGCAGATAAAAATTAGATTGAATTTGCAACCTGGTGGAGGTTAGTATTGATGGACTAAAAGAACAAGTCCCACACACTGCTACAAGCCGAAGCCCAAATATTTTTTCAGAGCTAGATGCAGATGAAAATTATTTTGAATTTGCAACCTTCTGGAGGTTAGTATAGATGGACTAATAGAACAAGTCCCACACACTGCTAGAAGCCGAAATCGTTTTTCAGAGCTAGATGCAGAAAAAAATATATTGAATTTGCAACCTGATGGAGGTTAGTATAGATGGACTAATAGAACAAGTCCCACACACTGCTACAAGCCGAAATAATTTTTCAGAGCTAGATGCAGAAAAAAATTATATTGAATTTGCAACCTGATGGAGGTTAGTATAGATGGACTAATAGAACAAGTCCCACACACTGCTAGAAGCCGAAATATTTTTTCAGAGCTAGATGCAGAAAAAAATTATATTGAATTTGCAACCTGATGGAGGTTAGTATAGATGGACTAAAAGACCAAGGCCCAGACACTACTAGAAGCCAAAATATTTTTTCAGAGCTAGATGCAGAAAAAAATTATATTGAATTTGCAACCTGATGGAGGTTAGCTAGATGCAAAAAAAATTATATTGAATTTGCAACCTGATGGAGGTTAGTATAGATGGACTAATAGACCATGGCCCACACACTGCTAGAAGCCGAAATATTGTTTCAGAGCTAGATGCAGAAAAAAATTATATTGAATTTGCAACCTGATGGAGGTCAGTATAGATGGAGTAATACAACAAGTCCCACACACTGCTAGAAGCCGAAATAGTTTTTCAGAGCTAGATGCAGAAAAAAATTAGATTGAATTTGCAACCTGATGGAGGTTAGTATAGATGGACTAATAGAACAAGTCCCACACACTGCTAGAAGCCGAAATAGTTTTTCAGAGCTAGATGCAAACAAAAATTAGATTGAATTTGCAACCTGATGGAGGTTAGTATAGATCGACTAATAGAACAAGTCCCACACACTGCTAGAAGCAGAAATACTTTTTGAGAGCTAGATGCAGAAAAAAATAGATTGAATTTGCAACCTGGTGGAGGTTAGTATAGATGGACTAATAGAACAAGTCCCAGACACTGCTACAAGCCGAAATATTTTTTCAGAGCTAGATGCAGAAGAAAATTAGATTGAATTTGCAACCTGGTGGAGGTTAGTATAGATGGACTAATAGAACAAGTCCCACCACACTGCTACAAGCCAAAATAGTTTTTCAGAGCTATATGCAGAAAAAAATTATGTTGAATTTGCAACCTGATGGAGGTTAGTATAGATGGACTAATAGAACAAGTCCCACACACTGCTACAAACCGAAGCCCAAATATTTTTTCAGAGCTAGATGCAGATAAAAATTATTTTGAATTTGCAACCTGCTGGAGGTTAGTATAGATGGACTAATAGAACAAGTCCCACACACTGCTACAAGCCAAAATAGTTTTTCAGAGCTAGATGCAGAAAAAAATTATATTGAATTTGCAACCTGGTGGAGGTTAGTATAGATGGACTAATAGAACAAGTCCCACACACTGCTAGAAGCCGAAATATTTTTTCAGGGCTAGATGCAGAAAAAAATTATATTGAATTTGCAACCTGATGGAGGTTAGTATAGATGGACTAATAGAACAAGTCCCACACACTGCTAGAAGCCGAAATATTTTTTCAGAGCTAGATGCAGAAAAAAATTATATTGACTTTGCAACCTGATGGAGGTTAGTATAGATGGACTAATAGACCAAGGCCCACACACTGCTAGAAGCCGAAATATTTTTTCAGAGCTAGATGCAGAAAAAAATTATATTGAATTTACAACCTGCTGGAGGTTAGTATAGATGGACTAATAGAACAAGTCTCACACACTGCTACAAGCCGAAATAATTTTTCAGAGCTAGATGCAGAAAAAAATTATATTGAATTTGCAACCTGATGGAGGTTAGTATAGATGGACTAATAGAACAAGTCCCACACACTGCTAGAAGCCGAAATATTTTTTCAGAGCTAGATGCAGAAAAAAATTATATTGACTTTGCAACCTGATGGAGGTTAGTATAGATGGACTAATAGACCAAGGCCCACACACTGCTAGAAGCCGAAATATTTTTTCAGAGCTAGATGCAGAAAAAAATTATATTGAATTTGCAACCTGATGGAGGTTAGTATAGATGGACTAATAGAACAAGTCCCACACACTGTTAGAAGCCGAAATAGTTTTTCAGAGCTAGATGCAGAAAAAAATTATATTGAATTTGCAACCTGCTGGAGGTTAGTATAGATGGACTAATAGAACAAGTCCCACACACTGCTACAATCCGAAATAATTTTTCAGAGCTAGATGCAGAAAAAAATTATATTGACTTTGCAACCTGATGGAGGTTAGTATAGATGGACTAATAGAACAAGTACCACACACTGCTAGAAACCGAAATAGTTTTTCAGAGCTAGATGCAGAAAAAAATTATATTGAGTTTGCAACCTGATGGAGGTTAGTATAGATGGACTAATAGAACAAGTCCCACACACTGCTAGAAGCCGAAATATTTTTTCAGAGCTAGATGCAGAAGAAAATTAGATTGAATTTGCAACCTGGTGGAGTTTATTATAGATTTACTAATAGAACAAGTCCCACACACTGCTACAAGCCGAAGCCCAAATATTTTTTCAGAGCTAGATGCAGATAAAAATTAGATTGAATTTGCAACCTGGTGGAGGTTAGTATAGATGGACTAATAGAACAAGTCCCACACACTGCTACAAGCCGATGCCCAAATATTTTTTCAGAGCTAGGTGCAGATAAAAATTATTTTCAATTTGCAACCTGCTGGAGGTTAGTATAGATGGACTAATAGAACAAGTCTCACACACTGCTAGAAGCCAAAATAGTTTTTCAGAGCTAGATGCAGAAAAAAATTATATTGAATTTGCAACCTGATGGAGGTTAGTATAGATGGACTAATAGAACAAGTCCCACACATTGCTAGAAGCCGAAATAGTTTTTCAGAGCTAGATGCAGAAAAAAATTATATTGAATTTGCAACCTGCTGGAGGTTAGTATAGATGGACTAATAGAACAAGTCCCACACACTGCTACAAGCCAAAATAGTTTTTCAGAGCTAGATGCAGAAAAAAATTATATTGAATTTGCAACCTGATGGAGGTTAGCATAGATGGACTAATAGAACAAGTCCCACACACTGCTAGAAGCCGAAATAGTTTTTCAGAGCTAGATGCAGAAAAAAATTATATTGAATTTGCAACCTGATGGAGGTTAGTATAGATGGACTAATAGAACAAGTCCCACACACTGCTAGAAGCCGAAATAGTTTTTCAGAGCTAGATGCAGAAAAAATTATATTGAATTTGCAACCTGCTGGAGGTTAGTATAGATGGACTAATAGAACAAGTCCCACACACTGCTACAAGCCGAAATAGTTTTTCAGAGCTAGATGCAGAAAAAAATTATATTGAATTTGCATCCTGATGGAGGTTAGTATATATGGACTAATAGAACAAGTCCTACACACTGCTAGAAGCCGAAATAGTTTTTCAGAGCTAGAAGCAGAAAAAAATTTGATTGAATTTGCAACCTGGTGGAGGTTAGTATAGATGGACTAATAGAACAAGTCCCACACTCTGCTACAAGCCGAAGCCCAAATATTTTTTCTGAGCTAGATGCAGATAAAAATTATTTTGAATTTGCAACCTGCTGGAGGTTAGTATAGATGGAATAATAGAACAAGTCCCACACACTGCTACAAGCCAAAATAGTTTTTCAGAGCTAGATGCAGAAAAAAATTATATTGAATTTGCAACCTGGTGGAGGTTAGTATAGATGGACTAATAGAACAAGTTCCACACACTGCTAGAAGCCGAAATAGTTTTTCAGAGCTAGATGCAGATAAAAATTAGATTGAATTTGCAACCTGGTGGAGGTTAGTATTGATGGACTAAAAGAACAAGTCCCACACACTGCTACAAGCCGAAGCCCAAATATTTTTTCAGAGCTAGATGCAGATGAAAATTATTTTGAATTTGCAACCTTCTGGAGGTTAGTATAGATGGACTAATAGAACAAGTCCCACACACTGCTAGAAGCCGAAATCGTTTTTCAGAGCTAGATGCAGAAAAAAATATATTGAATTTGCAACCTGATGGAGGTTAGTATAGATGGACTAATATAACAAGTCCCACACACTGCTACAAGCCGAAATAATTTTTCAGAGCTAGATGCAGAAAAAAATTATATTGAATTTGCAACCTGATGGAGGTTAGTATAGATGGACTAATAGAACAAGTCCCACACACTGCTAGAAGCCGAAATATTTTTTCAGAGCTAGATGCAGAAAAAAATTATATTGAATTTGCAACCTGATGGAGGTTAGCTAGATGCAAAAAAAATTATATTGAATTTGCAACCTGATGGAGGTTAGTATAGATGGACTAATAGACCATGGCCCACACACTGCTAGAAGCCAAAATATTGTTTCAGAGCTAGATGCAGAAAAAAATTATATTGAATTTGCAACCTGATGGAGGTCAGTATAGATGGAGTAATACAACAAGTCCCACACACTGCTAGAAGCCGAAATAGTTTTTCAGAGCTAGATGCAGAAAAAAATTAGATTGAATTTGCAACCTGATGGAGGTTAGTATAGATGGACTAATAGAACAAGTCCCACACACTGCTAGAAGCCGAAATAGTTTTTCAGAGCTAGATGCAAACAAAAATTAGATTGAATTTGCAACCTGATGGAGGTTAGTATAGATCGACTAATAGAACAAGTCCCACACACTGCTAGAAGCAGAAATACTTTTTGAGAGCTAGATGCAGAAAAAAATTAGATTGAATTTGCAACCTGGTGGAGGTTAGTATAGATGGACTAATAGAACAAGTCCCAGACACTGCTACAAGCCGAAATATTTTTTCAGAGCTAGATGCGGAAGAAAATTAGATTGAATTTGCAACCTGGTGGAGGTTAGTATAGATGGACTAATAGAACAAGTCCCACACACTGCTACAAGCCAAAATAGTTTTTCAGAGCTATATGCAGAAAAAAATTATGTTGAATTTGCAACCTGATGGAGGTTAGTATAGATGGACTAATAGAACAAGTCCCACACACTGCTACAAACCGAAGCCCAAATATTTTTTCAGAGCTAGATGCAGATAAAAATTATTTTGAATTTGCAACCTGCTGGAGGTTAGTATAGATGGACTAATAGAACAAGTCCCACACACTGCTACAAGCCAAAATAGTTTTTCAGAGCTAGATGCAGAAAAAAATTATATTGAATTTGCAACCTGGTGGAGGTTAGTATAGATGGACTAATAGAACAAGTCCCACACACTGCTAGAAGCCGAAATATTTTTTCAGGGCTAGATGCAGAAAAAAATTATATTGAATTTGCAACCTGATGGAGGTTAGTATAGATGGACTAATAGAACAAGTCCCACACACTGCTAGAAGCCGAAATATTTTTTCAGAGCTAGATGCAGAAAAAAATTATATTGACTTTGCAACCTGATGGAGGTTAGTATAGATGGACTAATAGACCAAGGCCCACACACTGCTAGAAGCCGAAATATTTTTTCAGAGCTAGATGCAGAAAAAAATTATATTGAATTTACAACCTGCTGGAGGTTAGTATAGATGGACTAATAGAACAAGTCTCACACACTGCTACAAGCCGAAATAATTTTTCAGAGCTAGATGCAGAAAAAAATTATATTGAATTTGCAACCTGATGGAGGTTAGTATAGATGGACTAATAGAACAAGTCCCACACACTGCTAGAAGCCGAAATATTTTTTCAGAGCTAGATGCAGAAAAAAATTATATTGACTTTGCAACCTGATGGAGGTTAGTATAGATGGACTAATAGACCAAGGCCCACACACTGCTAGAAGCCGAAATATTTTTTCAGAGCTAGATGCAGAAAAAAATTATATTGAATTTGCAACCTGATGGAGGTTAGTATAGATGGACTAATAGAACAAGTCCCACACACTGCTAGAAGCCGAAATAGTTTTTCAGAGCTAGATGCAGAAAAAAATTATATTGAATTTGCAACCTGATGGAGGTTAGTATAGATGGACTAATAGAACAAGTCCCACACACTGCTACAAGCCGAAATAATTTTTCAGAGCTAGATGCGGAAGAAAATTAGATTGAATTTGCAACCTGGTGGAGGTTAGTATAGATGGACTAATAGAACAAGTCCCACACACTGCTACAAGCCAAAATAGTTTTTCAGAGCTATATGCAGAAAAAAATTATGTTGAATTTGCAACCTGATGGAGGTTAGTATAGATGGACTAATAGAACAAGTCCCACACACTGCTACAAACCGAAGCCCAAATATTTTTTCAGAGCTAGATGCAGATAAAAATTATTTTGAATTTGCAACCTGCTGGAGGTTAGTATAGATGGACTAATAGAACAAGTCCCACACACTGCTACAAGCCAAAATAGTTTTTCAGAGCTAGATGCAGAAAAAAATTATATTGAATTTGCAACCTGGTGGAGGTTAGTATAGATGGACTAATAGAACAAGTCCCACACACTGCTAGAAGCCGAAATATTTTTTCAGGGCTAGATGCAGAAAAAAATTATATTGAATTTGCAACCTGATGGAGGTTAGTATAGATGGACTAATAGAACAAGTCCCACACACTGCTAGAAGCCGAAATATTTTTTCAGAGCTAGATGCAGAAAAAAATTATATTGACTTTGCAACCTGATGGAGGTTAGTATAGATGGACTAATAGACCAAGGCCCACACACTGCTAGAAGCCGAAATATTTTTTCAGAGCTAGATGCAGAAAAAAATTATATTGAATTTACAACCTGCTGGAGGTTAGTATAGATGGACTAATAGAACAAGTCTCACACACTGCTACAAGCCGAAATAATTTTTCAGAGCTAGATGCAGAAAAAAATTATATTGAATTTGCAACCTGATGGAGGTTAGTATAGATGGACTAATAGAACAAGTCCCACACACTGCTAGAAGCCGAAATATTTTTTCAGAGCTAGATGCAGAAAAAAATTATATTGACTTTGCAACCTGATGGAGGTTAGTATAGATGGACTAATAGACCAAGGCCCACACACTGCTAGAAGCCGAAATATTTTTTCAGAGCTAGATGCAGAAAAAAATTATATTGAATTTGCAACCTGATGGAGGTTAGTATAGATGGACTAATAGAACAAGTCCCACACACTGCTAGAAGCCGAAATAGTTTTTCAGAGCTAGATGCAGAAAAAAATTATATTGAATTTGCAACCTGATGGAGGTTAGTATAGATGGACTAATAGAACAAGTCCCACACACTGCTACAAGCCGAAATAATTTTTCAGAGCTAGATGCAGAAAAAAATTATATTGACTTTGCAACCTGATGGAGGTTAGTATAGATGGACTAATAGAACAAGTACCACACACTGCTAGAAACCGAAATAGTTTTTCAGAGCTAGATGCAGAAAAAAATTATATTGAGTTTGCAACCTGATGGAGGTTAGTATAGATGGACTAATAGAACAAGTCCCACACACTGCTAGAAGCAGAAATAGTTTTTCAGAGCTAGATGCAGAAAAAAATTAGATTGAATTTGCAACCTGGTGGAGGTTAGTATAGATGGACAAATAGAACAAGTCCCAGACACTGCTACAAGCCGAAATATTTTTTCAGAGCTAGATGCAGAAAAAAATTATATTGACTTTGCAACCTGATGGAGGTTAGTATAGATGGACTAATAGAACAAGTCCCACACACTGCTACAAGCCGAAATATTTTTTCAGAGCTAGATGCAGAAAAAAATTAGATTGAATTTGCAACCTGGTGGAGGTTAGTATAGATGGACTAATAGAACAAGTCCCACACACTGCTACAAGCCGATGCCCAAATATTTTTTCAGAGCTAGGTGCAGATAAAAATTATTTTGAATTTGCAACCTGCTGGAGGTTAGTATAGATGGACTAATAGAACAAGTCCCACACACTGCTAGAAGACAAAATAGTTTTTCTGAGCTAGATGCAGAAAAAAATTATATTGAATTTGCAACCTGATGGAGGTTAGTATAGATGGACTAATAGAAGAAGTCCCACACATTGCTAGAAGCCGAAATAGTTTTTCAGAGCTAGATGCAGAAAAAAATTATATTGAATTTGCAACCTGCTGGGGGTTAGTATAGATGGACTAATAGAACAAGTCCCACACACTGCTACAAGCCGAAATAGTTTTTCAGAGCTAGATGCAGAACAAAATGTTATTGAATTTGCAACCTGATGGAGGTTAGTATAGATAGACTAATAGAACAAGTCCCACACACTGCTAGAAGCCGAAATATTTTTTCAGAGCTAGATGCAGAAAAAAATTATATTGAATTTGCAACCTGTTGGAGGTTAGTATAGATGGACTAATAGAACAAGTCCCACACACTGCTACAAGCCAAAATAGTTTTTCAGAGCTAGATGCAGAAAAAAATTATATTGAATTTGCAACCTGATGGAGGTTAGTATAGATGGACTAATAGAACAAGTCCCACACACTGCTAAAAGCCGAAATAGTTTTTCAGAGCTAGATGCAGAAAAAAATTATATTGAATTTGCAACCTGATGGAGGTTAGTATAGATGGACTAATAGAACAAGTCCCACACACTGCTACAAGCCGAAATAGTTTTTCAGAGCTAGATGCAGAAAAAAAATATATTGAATTTGCAACCTGATGGAGGTTAGTATAGATGGACTAATAGAACAAGTCCTACACACTGCTAGAAGCCGAAATAGTTTTTCAGAGCTAGAAGCAGAAAAAAATTATGTTGAATTTGCAACCTGATGGAGGTTAGTATAGATGGACTAATAGAACAAGTCCCACACACTGCTTGAAGCAGAAATAGTTTTTCAGAGCTAGATGCAGAAAAAAATTAGATTGAATTTGCAACCTGGTGGAGGTCAGTATAGATGGACTAATAGAACAAATCCCACACACTGCTAGAAGCCGAAATATTTTTTCAGAGCTAGATGCAGAAGAAAATTAGATTGAATTTGCAACCTGGTGGAGGTTAGAATAGATAGACTAATAGAACAAGTCCCACACACTGCTACAAGCCGAAATATTTTTTCAGAGCTAGATGCAGAAAAAAATTAGATTGAATTTGCAACCTGGTGGAGATTAGAATAGATGGACTAATAGAACAAGTCCCACACACTGGTACAAGCCTAAATAGTTTTTCAGAGCTAGATGCAGAAAAAAATTAGATTGAATTTGCAACCTGGTGGAGTTTATTATAGATTTATTAATAGAACAAGTCCCACACACTGCTACAAGCCGAAGCCCAAATATTTTTTCAGAGCTAGATGCAGATAAAAATTAGATTGAATTTGCAACCTGGTGGAGGTTAGTATAGATGGACTAATAGAACAAGTCCCACACACTGCTACAAGCCGATGCCCAAATATTTTTTCAGAGCTAGGTGCAGATAAAAATTATTTTGAATTTGCAACCTGCTGGAGGTTAGTATAGATGGACTCATAGAACAAGTCTCACACACTGCTAGAAGCCAAAATAGTTTTTCAGAGCTAGATGCAGAAAAAAATTATATTGAATTTGCAACCTGATGGAGGTTAGTATAGATGGACTAATAGAACAAGTCCCACACATTGCTAGAAGCCGAAATAGTTTTTCAGAGCTAGATGCAGAAAAAAATTATATTGAATTTGCAACCTGCTGGAGGTTAGTATAGATGGACTAATAGAACAAGTCCCACACACTGCTACAAGCCAAAATAGTTTTTCAGAGCTAGATGCAGAAAAAAATTATATTGAATTTGCAACCTGATGGAGGTTAGCATAGATGGACTAATAGAACAAGTCCCACACACTGCTAGAAGCCGAAATAGTTTTTCAGAGCAAGATGCAGAAAAAAATTATATTGAATTTGCAACCTGATGGAGGTTAGTATAGATGGACTAATAGAACAAGTCCCACACACTGCTAGAAGCCGAAATAGTTTTTCAGAGCTAGATGCAGATAAAAATTATATTGAATTTGCAACCTGATGGAGGTCAGTATAGATGGACTAATAGAACAAGTCCCACACACTGCTAGAAGCAGAAATAGTTTTTCAGAGCTAGATGCAGAAATAAATTAGATTAAATTTGCAGCCTGGTGGAGGTTAGTATAGATGGACTAATAGAACAAGTCCCAGACACTGCTACAAGCCGAAATATTTTTTCAGAGCTAGATGCAGAAGAAAATTAGATTGAATTTGCAACCTGGTGGAGGTTAGTATAGATGGACTAATAGAACAAGCCCGACACACTGCTACAAGCCGAAATATTTTTTCAGAGCTAGATGCAGAAAAAAATTTGATTGAATTTGCAACCTGGTGGAGGTTAGTATAGATGGACTAATAGAACAAGTCCCAAACTCTGCTACAAGCCGAAGCCCAAATATTTTTTCAGAGCTAGATGCAGATAAAAATTATTTTGAATTTGCAACCTGCTGGAGGTTAGTATAGATGGACTAATAGAACAAGTCCCACACACTGCTAGAAGCCGAAATAGTTTTTCAGAGCTAGATGCAGAAAAAAATTATATTGAGTTTGCAACCTGATGGAGGTTAGTATAGATGGACTAATAGAACAAGTCCCACACAATGCTAGAAGCAGAAATAGTTTTTCAGAGCTAGATGCAGAAAAAAATTAGATTGAATTTGCAACCTGGTGGAGGTTAGTATAGATGGACAAATAGAACAAGTCCCAGACAGTGATACAAGCCGAAATATTTTTTCAGGGCTAGTTGCAGAAAAAAATTATATTGAATTTGCAACCTGATGGAGGTTAGTATAGATGGACTAATAGAACAAGTCCCACACACTGCTAGAAGCCGAAATATTTTTTCAGAGCTAGATGCAGAAAAAAATTATATTGACTTTGCAACCTGATGGAGGTTAGTATAGATGGACTAATAGACCAAGGCCCACACACTGCTAGAAGCCGAAATATTTTTTCAGAGCTAGATGCAGAAAAAAATTATATTGAATTTGCAACCTGCTGGAGGTTAGTATAGATGGACTAATAGAACAAGTCTCACAAACTGCTACAAGCCGAAATAATTTTTCAGAGCTAGATGCAGAAAAAAATTATATTGAATTTGCAACCTGATGGAGGTTAGTATAGATGGACTAATAGAACAAGTCCCACACACTGCTAGAAGCCGAAATATTTTTTTGAGCTAGATGCAGAAAAAAATTATATTGACTTTGCAACCTGATGGAGGTTAGTATAGATGGACTAATAGACCAAGGCCCACACACTGCTAGAAGCCGAAATATTTTTTCAGAGCTAGATGCAGAAAAAAATTATATTGAATTTGCAACCTGATGGAGGTTAGTATAGATGGACTAATAGAACAAGTCCCACACACTGCTAGAAGCCGAAATAGTTTTTCAGAGCTAGATGCAGAAAAAATTATATTGAATTTGCAACCTGCTGGAGGTTAGTATAGATGGACTAATAGAACAAGTCCCACACACTGCTACAAGCCGAAATAGTTTTTCAGAGCTAGATGCAGAAAAAAATTATATTGAATTTGCAACCTGATGGAGGTTAGTATAGATGGACTAATAGAACAAGTCCTACACACTGCTAGAAGCCGAAATAGTTTTTCAGAGCTAGAAGCAGAAAAAAATTTGATTGAATTTGCAACCTGGTGGAGGTTAGTATAGATGTACTAATAGAACAAGTCCCACACTCTGCTACAAGCCGAAGCCCAAATATTTTTTCAGAGCTAGATGCAGATAAAAATTATTTTGAATTTGCAACCTGCTGGAGGTTAGTATAGATGGAATAATAGAACAAGTCCCACACTCTGCTACAAGCCAAAATAGTTTTTCAGAGCTAGATGCAGAAAAAAATTATATTGAATTTGCAACCTGGTGGAGGTTAGTATAGATGGACTAATAGAACAAGTCCCACACACTGCTAGAAGCCGAAATAGTTTTTCAGAGCTAGATGCAGATAAAAATTAGATTGAATTTGCAACCTGGTGGAGGTTAGTATTGATGGACTAAAAGAACAAGTCCCACACACTGCTACAAGCCGAAGCCCAAATATTTTTTCAGAGCTAGATGCAGATGAAAATTATTTTGAATTTGCAACCTTCTGGAGGTTAGTATAGATGGACTAATAGAACAAGTCCCACACACTGCTAGAAGCCGAAATCGTTTTTCAGAGCTAGATGCAGAAAAAAATATATTGAATTTGCAACCTGATGGAGGTTAGTATAGATGGACTAATAGAACAAGTCCCACACACTGCTACAAGCCGAAATAATTTTTCAGAGCTAGATGCAGAAAAAAATTATATTGAATTTGCAACCTGATGGAGGTTAGTATAGATGGACTAATAGAACAAGTCCCACACACTGCTAGAAGCCGACATATTTTTTCAGAGCTAGATGCAGAAAAAAATTATATTGAATTTGCAACCTGATGGAGGTTAGTATAGATGGACTAAAAGACCAAGCCCACACACTACTAGAAGCCAAAATATTTTTTCAGAGCTAGATGCAGAAAAAAATTATATTGAATTTGCAACCTGATGGAAGTTAGCTAGATGCAAAAAAAATTATATTGAATTTGCAACCTGATGGAGGTTAGTATAGATGGACTAATAGACCATGGCCCACACACTGCTAGAAGCCGAAATATTGTTTCAGAGCTAGATGCAGAAAAAAATTATATTGAATTTGCAACCTGATGGAGGTTAGTATAGATGGAGTAATAGAACAAGTCCCACGCACTGCTAGAAGCCGAAATAGTTTTTCAGAGCTAGATGCAGAAAAAAATTATATTGAATTTGCAACCTGCTGGAGGTTAGTATAGATGGACTAATAGAACAAGTCCCACACACTGCTACAAGCCAAAATAGTTTTTCAGAGCTAGATGCAGAAAAAAATTATATTGAATTTTCAACCTGATGGAGGTTAGCATAGATGGACTAATAGAACAAGTCCCACACACTGCTAGAAGCCGAAATAGTTTTTCAGAGCAAGATGCAGAAAAAAATTATATTGAATTTGCAACCTGATGGAGGTTAGTATAGATGGACTAATAGAACAAGTCCCACACACTGCTAGAAGCCGAAATAGTTTTTCAGAGCTAGATGCAGAAAAAAATTATATTGAATTTGCAACCTGATGGAGGTTAGTATAGATGGACTAATAGAACAAGTCCCACACACTGCTAGAAGCAGAAATAGTTTTTCAGAGCTAGATGCAGAAATAAATTAGATTGAATTTGCAGCCTGGTGGAGGTTAGTATAGATGGACTAATAGAACAAGTCCCAGACACTGCTACAAGCCGAAATATTTTTTCAGAGCTAGATGCAGAAGAAAATTAGATTGAATTTGCAACCTGGTGGAGGTTAGTATAGATGGACTAATAGAACAAGTCCCACACACTGCTAGAAGCCGAAATATTTTTTCAGAGCTAGATGCAGAAAAAAATTATATTGACTTTGCAACCTGATGGAGGTTAGTATAGATGGACTAATAGACCAAGGCCCACACACTGCTAGAAGCCGAAATATTTTTTCAGAGCTAGATGCAGAAAAAAATTATATTGAATTTGCAACCTGATGGAGGTTAGTATAGATGGACTAATAGAACAAGTCCCACACACTGCTAGAAGCCGAAATAGTTTTTCAGAGCTAGATGCAGAAAAAAATTATATTGAATTTGCAACCTGATGGAGGTTAGTATAGATGGACTAATAGAACAAGTCCCACACACTGCTACAAGCCGAAATAATTTTTCAGAGCTAGATGCAGAAAAAAATTATATTGACTTTGCAACCTGATGGAGGTTAGTATAGATGGACTAATAGAACAAGTACCACACACTGCTAGAAACCGAAATAGTTTTTCAGAGCTAGATGCAGAAAAAAATTATATTGAGTTTGCAACCTGATGGAGGTTAGTATAGATGGACTAATAGAACAAGTCCCACACACTGCTAGAAGCAGAAATAGTTTTTCAGAGCTAGATGCAGAAAAAAATTAGATTGAATTTGCAACCTGGTGGAGGTTAGTATAGATGGACAAATAGAACAAGTCCCAGACACTGCTACAAGCCGAAATATTTTTTCAGAGCTAGATGCAGAAAAAAATTATATTGACTTTGCAACCTGATGGAGGTTAGTATAGATGGACTAATAGAACAAGTCCCACACACTGCTACAAGCCGAAATATTTTTTCAGAGCTAGATGCAGAAAAAAATTAGATTGAATTTGCAACCTGGTGGAGGTTAGTATAGATGGACTAATAGAACAAGTCCCACACACTGCTACAAGCCGATGCCCAAATATTTTTTCAGAGCTAGGTGCAGATAAAAATTATTTTGAATTTGCAACCTGCTGGAGGTTAGTATAGATGGACTAATAGAACAAGTCCCACACACTGCTAGAAGACAAAATAGTTTTTCTGAGCTAGATGCAGAAAAAAATTATATTGAATTTGCAACCTGATGGAGGTTAGTATAGATGGACTAATAGAAGAAGTCCCACACATTGCTAGAAGCCGAAATAGTTTTTCAGAGCTAGATGCAGAAAAAAATTATATTGAATTTGCAACCTGCTGGGGGTTAGTATAGATGGACTAATAGAACAAGTCCCACACACTGCTACAAGCCGAAATAGTTTTTCAGAGCTAGATGCAGAACAAAATGTTATTGAATTTGCAACCTGATGGAGGTTAGTATAGATAGACTAATAGAACAAGTCCCACACACTGCTAGAAGCCGAAATATTTTTTCAGAGCTAGATGCAGAAAAAAATTATATTGAATTTGCAACCTGTTGGAGGTTAGTATAGATGGACTAATAGAACAAGTCCCACACACTGCTACAAGCCAAAATAGTTTTTCAGAGCTAGATGCAGAAAAAAATTATATTGAATTTGCAACCTGATGGAGGTTAGTATAGATGGACTAATAGAACAAGTCCCACACACTGCTAAAAGCCGAAATAGTTTTTCAGAGCTAGATGCAGAAAAAAATTATATTGAATTTGCAACCTGATGGAGGTTAGTATAGATGGACTAATAGAACAAGTCCCACACACTGCTACAAGCCGAAATAGTTTTTCAGAGCTAGATGCAGAAAAAAAATATATTGAATTTGCAACCTGATGGAGGTTAGTATAGATGGACTAATAGAACAAGTCCTACACACTGCTAGAAGCCGAAATAGTTTTTCAGAGCTAGAAGCAGAAAAAAATTATGTTGAATTTGCAACCTGATGGAGGTTAGTATAGATGGACTAATAGAACAAGTCCCACACACTGCTTGAAGCAGAAATAGTTTTTCAGAGCTAGATGCAGAAAAAAATTAGATTGAATTTGCAACCTGGTGGAGGTTAGTATAGATGGACTAATAGAACAAATCCCACACACTGCTAGAAGCCGAAATATTTTTTCAGAGCTAGATGCAGAAGAAAATTAGATTGAATTTGCAACCTGGTGGAGGTTAGAATAGATAGACTAATAGAACAAGTCCCACACACTGCTACAAGCCGAAATATTTTTTCAGAGCTAGATGCAGAAAAAAATTAGATTGAATTTGCAACCTGGTGGAGATTAGAATAGATGGACTAATAGAACAAGTCCCACACACTGGTACAAGCCTAAATAGTTTTTCAGAGCTAGATGCAGAAAAAAATTAGATTGAATTTGCAACCTGGTGGAGTTTATTATAGATTTATTAATAGAACAAGTCCCACACACTGCTACAAGCCGAAGCCCAAATATTTTTTCAGAGCTAGATGCAGATAAAAATTAGATTGAATTTGCAACCTGGTGGAGGTTAGTATAGATGGACTAATAGAACAAGTCCCACACACTGCTACAAGCCGATGCCCAAATATTTTTTCAGAGCTAGGTGCAGATAAAAATTATTTTGAATTTGCAACCTGCTGGAGGTTAGTATAGATGGACTCATAGAACAAGTCTCACACACTGCTAGAAGCCAAAATAGTTTTTCAGAGCTAGATGCAGAAAAAAATTATATTGAATTTGCAACCTGATGGAGGTTAGTATAGATGGACTAATAGAACAAGTCCCACACATTGCTAGAAGCCGAAATAGTTTTTCAGAGCTAGATGCAGAAAAAAATTATATTGAATTTGCAACCTGCTGGAGGTTAGTATAGATGGACTAATAGAACAAGTCCCACACACTGCTACAAGCCAAAATAGTTTTTCAGAGCTAGATGCAGAAAAAAATTATATTGAATTTGCAACCTGATGGAGGTTAGCATAGATGGACTAATAGAACAAGTCCCACACACTGCTAGAAGCCGAAATAGTTTTTCAGAGCAAGATGCAGAAAAAAATTATATTGAATTTGCAACCTGATGGAGGTTAGTATAGATGGACTAATAGAACAAGTCCCACACACTGCTAGAAGCCGAAATAGTTTTTCAGAGCTAGATGCAGATAAAAATTATATTGAATTTGCAACCTGATGGAGGTTAGTATAGATGGACTAATAGAACAAGTCCCACACACTGCTAGAAGCAGAAATAGTTTTTCAGAGCTAGATGCAGAAATAAATTAGATTAAATTTGCAGCCTGGTGGAGGTTAGTATAGATGGACTAATAGAACAAGTCCCAGACACTGCTACAAGCCGAAATATTTTTTCAGAGCTAGATGCAGAAGAAAATTAGATTGAATTTGCAACCTGGTGGAGGTTAGTATAGATGGACTAATAGAACAAGCCCGACACACTGCTACAAGCCGAAATATTTTTTCAGAGCTAGATGCAGAAAAAAATTTGATTGAATTTGCAACCTGGTGGAGGTTAGTATAGATGGACTAATAGAACAAGTCCCAAACTCTGCTACAAGCCGAAGCCCAAATATTTTTTCAGAGCTAGATGCAGATAAAAATTATTTTGAATTTGCAACCTGCTGGAGGTTAGTATAGATGGACTAATAGAACAAGTCCCACACACTGCTAGAAGCCGAAATAGTTTTTCAGAGCTAGATGCAGAAAAAAATTATATTGAGTTTGCAACCTGATGGAGGTTAGTATAGATGGACTAATAGAACAAGTCCCACACAATGCTAGAAGCAGAAATAGTTTTTCAGAGCTAGATGCAGAAAAAAATTAGATTGAATTTGCAACCTGGTGGAGGTTAGTATAGATGGACAAATAGAACAAGTCCCAGACAGTGATACAAGCCGAAATATTTTTTCAGGGCTAGTTGCAGAAAAAAATTATATTGAATTTGCAACCTGATGGAGGTTAGTATAGATGGACTAATAGAACAAGTCCCACACACTGCTAGAAGCCGAAATATTTTTTCAGAGCTAGATGCAGAAAAAAATTATATTGACTTTGCAACCTGATGGAGGTTAGTATAGATGGACTAATAGACCAAGGCCCACACACTGCTAGAAGCCGAAATATTTTTTCAGAGCTAGATGCAGAAAAAAATTATATTGAATTTGCAACCTGCTGGAGGTTAGTATAGATGGACTAATAGAACAAGTCTCACAAACTGCTACAAGCCGAAATAATTTTTCAGAGCTAGATGCAGAAAAAAATTATATTGAATTTGCAACCTGATGGAGGTTAGTATAGATGGACTAATAGAACAAGTCCCACACACTGCTAGAAGCCGAAATATTTTTTTGAGCTAGATGCAGAAAAAAATTATATTGACTTTGCAACCTGATGGAGGTTAGTATAGATGGACTAATAGACCAAGGCCCACACACTGCTAGAAGCCGAAATATTTTTTCAGAGCTAGATGCAGAAAAAAATTATATTGAATTTGCAACCTGATGGAGGTTAGTATAGATGGACTAATAGAACAAGTCCCACACACTGCTAGAAGCCGAAATAGTTTTTCAGAGCTAGATGCAGAAAAAATTATATTGAATTTGCAACCTGCTGGAGGTTAGTATAGATGGACTAATAGAACAAGTCCCACACACTGCTACAAGCCGAAATAGTTTTTCAGAGCTAGATGCAGAAAAAAATTATATTGAATTTGCAACCTGATGGAGGTTAGTATAGATGGACTAATAGAACAAGTCCTACACACTGCTAGAAGCCGAAATAGTTTTTCAGAGCTAGAAGCAGAAAAAAATTTGATTGAATTTGCAACCTGGTGGAGGTTAGTATAGATGTACTAATAGAACAAGTCCCACACTCTGCTACAAGCCGAAGCCCAAATATTTTTTCAGAGCTAGATGCAGATAAAAATTATTTTGAATTTGCAACCTGCTGGAGGTTAGTATAGATGGAATAATAGAACAAGTCCCACACTCTGCTACAAGCCAAAATAGTTTTTCAGAGCTAGATGCAGAAAAAAATTATATTGAATTTGCAACCTGGTGGAGGTTAGTATAGATGGACTAATAGAACAAGTCCCACACACTGCTAGAAGCCGAAATAGTTTTTCAGAGCTAGATGCAGATAAAAATTAGATTGAATTTGCAACCTGGTGGAGGTTAGTATTGATGGACTAAAAGAACAAGTCCCACACACTGCTACAAGCCGAAGCCCAAATATTTTTTCAGAGCTAGATGCAGATGAAAATTATTTTGAATTTGCAACCTTCTGGAGGTTAGTATAGATGGACTAATAGAACAAGTCCCACACACTGCTAGAAGCCGAAATCGTTTTTCAGAGCTAGATGCAGAAAAAAATATATTGAATTTGCAACCTGATGGAGGTTAGTATAGATGGACTAATAGAACAAGTCCCACACACTGCTACAAGCCGAAATAATTTTTCAGAGCTAGATGCAGAAAAAAATTATATTGAATTTGCAACCTGATGGAGGTTAGTATAGATGGACTAATAGAACAAGTCCCACACACTGCTAGAAGCCGACATATTTTTTCAGAGCTAGATGCAGAAAAAAATTATATTGAATTTGCAACCTGATGGAGGTTAGTATAGATGGACTAAAAGACCAAGCCCACACACTACTAGAAGCCAAAATATTTTTTCAGAGCTAGATGCAGAAAAAAATTATATTGAATTTGCAACCTGATGGAAGTTAGCTAGATGCAAAAAAAATTATATTGAATTTGCAACCTGATGGAGGTTAGTATAGATGGACTAATAGACCATGGCCCACACACTGCTAGAAGCCGAAATATTGTTTCAGAGCTAGATGCAGAAAAAAATTATATTGAATTTGCAACCTGATGGAGGTTAGTATAGATGGAGTAATAGAACAAGTCCCACGCACTGCTAGAAGCCGAAATAGTTTTTCAGAGCTAGATGCAGAAAAAAATTATATTGAATTTGCAACCTGCTGGAGGTTAGTATAGATGGACTAATAGAACAAGTCCCACACACTGCTACAAGCCAAAATAGTTTTTCAGAGCTAGATGCAGAAAAAAATTATATTGAATTTTCAACCTGATGGAGGTTAGCATAGATGGACTAATAGAACAAGTCCCACACACTGCTAGAAGCCGAAATAGTTTTTCAGAGCAAGATGCAGAAAAAAATTATATTGAATTTGCAACCTGATGGAGGTTAGTATAGATGGACTAATAGAACAAGTCCCACACACTGCTAGAAGCCGAAATAGTTTTTCAGAGCTAGATGCAGAAAAAAATTATATTGAATTTGCAACCTGATGGAGGTTAGTATAGATGGACTAATAGAACAAGTCCCACACACTGCTAGAAGCAGAAATAGTTTTTCAGAGCTAGATGCAGAAATAAATTAGATTGAATTTGCAGCCTGGTGGAGGTTAGTATAGATGGACTAATAGAACAAGTCCCAGACACTGCTACAAGCCGAAATATTTTTTCAGAGCTAGATGCAGAAGAAAATTAGATTGAATTTGCAACCTGGTGGAGGTTAGTATAGATGGACTAATAGAACAAGCCCCACACACTGCTACAAGCCGAAATATTTTTTCAGAGCTAGATGCAGAAAAAAATTTGATTGAATTTGCAACCTGGTGGAGGTTAGTATAGATGGACTAATAGAACAAGTCCCAAACTCTGCTACAAGCCGAAGCCCAAATATTTTTTCAGAGCTAGATGCAGATAGAAATTATTTTGAATTTGCAACCTGCTGGAGGTTAGTATAGATGGACTAATAGAACAAGTCCCACACACTGCTAGAAGCCGAAATAGTTTTTCAGAGCTAGATGCAGAAAAAAATTATATTGAGTTTGCAACCTGATGGAGGTTAGTATAGATGGACTAATAGAACAAGTCCCACACACTGCTAGAAGCAGAAATAATTTTTCAGAGCTAGATGCAGAAAAAAATTAGATTGAATTTGCAACCTGGTGGAGGTTAGTATAGATGGACAAATAGAACAAGTCCCAGACACTGATACAAGCCGAAATATTTTTTCAGGGCTAGTTGCAGAAAAAAATTATATTGAATTTGCAACCTGATGGAGGTTAGTATAGATGGACTAATAGAACAAGTCCCACACACTGCTAGAAGCCGAAATATTTTTTCAGAGCTAGATGCAGAAAAAAATTATATTGACTTTGCAACCTGATGGAGGTTAGTATAGATGGACTAATAGACCAAGGCCCACACACTGCTAGAAGCCGAAATATTTTTTCAGAGCTAGATGCAGAAAAAAATTATATTGAATTTGCAACCTGCTGGAGGTTAGTATAGATGGACTAATAGAACAAGTCTCACACACTGCAACAAGCCGAAATAATTTTTCAGAGCTAGATGCAGAAAAAAATTATATTGAATTTGCAACCTGATGGAGGTTAGTATAGATGGACTAATAGAACAAGTCCCACACACTGCTAGAAGCCGAAATATTTTTTTGAGCTAGATGCAGAAAAAAATTATATTGACTTTGCAACCTGATGGAGGTTAGTATAGATGGACTAATAGACCAAGGCCCACACACTGCTAGAAGCCGAAATATTTTTTCAGAGCTAGATGCAGAAAAAAATTATATTGAATTTGCAACCTGATGGAGGTTAGTATAGATGGACTAATAGAACAAGTCCCACACACTGCTAGAAGCCGAAATAGTTTTTCAGAGCTAGATGCAGAAAAAATTATATTGAATTTGCAACCTGCTGGAGGTTAGTATAGATGGACTAATAGAACAAGTCCCACACACTGCTACAAGCCGAAATAGTTTTTCAGAGCTAGATGCAGAAAAAAATTATATTGAATTTGCAACCTGATGGAGGTTAGTATAGATGGACTAATAGAACAAGTCCTACACACTGCTAGAAGCCGAAATAGTTTTTCAGAGCTAGAAGCAGAAAAAAATTTGATTGAATTTGCAACCTGGTGGAGGTTAGTATAGATGTACTAATAGAACAAGTCCCACACTCTGCTACAAGCCGAAGCCCAAATATTTTTTCAGAGCTAGATGCAGATAAAAATTATTTTGAATTTGCAACCTGCTGGAGGTTAGTATAGATGGAATAATAGAACAAGTCCCACACTCTGCTACAAGCCAAAATAGTTTTTCAGAGCTAGATGCAGAAAAAAATTATATTGAATTTGCAACCTGGTGGAGGTTAGTATAGATGGACTAATAGAACAAGTCCCACACACTGCTAGAAGCCGAAATAGTTTTTCAGAGCTAGATGCAGATAAAAATTAGATTGAATTTGCAACCTGGTGGAGGTTAGTATTGATGGACTAAAAGAACAAGTCCCACACACTGCTACAAGCCGAAGCCCAAATATTTTTTCAGAGCTAGATGCAGATGAAAATTATTTTGAATTTGCAACCTTCTGGAGGTTAGTATAGATGGACTAATAGAACAAGTCCCACACACTGCTAGAAGCCGAAATCGTTTTTCAGAGCTAGATGCAGAAAAAAATATATTGAATTTGCAACCTGATGGAGGTTAGTATAGATGGACTAATAGAACAAGTCCCACACACTGCTACAAGCCGAAATAATTTTTCAGAGCTAGATGCAGAAAAAAATTATATTGAATTTGCAACCTGATGGAGGTTAGTATAGATGGACTAATAGAACAAGTCCCACACACTGCTAGAAGCCGAAATATTTTTTCAGAGCTAGATGCAGAAAAAAATTATATTGAATTTGCAACCTGATGGAGGTTAGTATAGATGGACTAAAAGACCAAGCCCACACACTACTAGAAGCCAAAATATTTTTTCAGCGCTAGATGCAGAAAAAAATTATATTGAATTTGCAACCTGATGGAAGTTAGCTAGATGCAAAAAAAATTATATTGAATTTGCAACCTGATGGAGGTTAGTATAGATGGACTAATAGACCATGGCCCACACACTGCTAGAAGCCGAAATATTGTTTCAGAGCTAGATGCAGAAAAAAATTATATTGAATTTGCAACCTGATGGAGGTTAGTATAGATGGAGTAATAGAACAAGTCCCACACACTGCTAGAAGCCGAAATAGTTTTTCAGAGCTAGATGCAGAAAAAAATTAGATTGAATTTGCAACCTGATGGAGGTTAGTATAGATGGACTAATAGAACAAGTCCCACACACTGCTAGAAGCCGAAATAGTTTTTCAGAGCTAGATGCAAACAAAAATTAGATTGAATTTGCAACCTGATGGAGGTTAGTATAGATCGACTAATAGAACAAGTCCCACACACTGCTAGAAGCAGAAATACTTTTTGAGAGCTAGATGCAGAAACAAATTAGATTGAATTTGCAACCTGGTGGAGGTTAGTATAGATGGACTAATAGAACAAGTCCCAGACACTCCTACAAGCCGAAATATTTTTTCAGAGCTAGATGCAGAAGAAAATTAGATTGAATTTGCAACCTGGTGGAGGTTAGTAGAGATGGACTAATAGAACAAGTCCCACACACTGCTACAAGCCAAAATAGTTTTTCAGAGCTATATGCAGAAAAAAATTATGTTGAATTTGCAACCTGATGGAGGTTAGTATAGATGGACTAATAGAACAAGTCCCACACACTGCTACAAACCGAAGCCCAAATATTTTTTCAGAGCTAGATGCAGATAAAAATTATTTTGAATTTGCAACCTGCTGGAGGTTAGTATAGATGGACTAATAGAACAAGTCCCACACACTGCTACAAGCCAAAATAGTTTTTCAGAGCTAGATGCAGAAAAAAATTATATTGAATTTGCAACCTGGTGGAGGTTAGTATAGATGGACTAATAGAACAAGTCCCACACACTGCTAGAAGCCGAAATATTTTTTCAGGGCTAGATGCAGAAAAAAATTATATTGAATTTGCAACCTGATGGAGGTTAGTATAGATGGACTAATAGAACAACTCCCACACACTGCTAGAAGCCGAAATATTTTTTCAGAGCTAGATGCAGAAAAAAATTATATTGACTTTGCAACCTGATGGAGGTTAGTATAGATGGACTAATAGACCAAGGCCCACACACTGCTAGAAGCCGAAATATTTTTTCAGAGCTAGATGCAGAAAAAAAATATATTGAATTTACAACCTGCTGGAGGTTAGTATAGATGGACTAATAGAGCAAGTCTCACACACTGCTACAAGCCGAAATAATTTTTCAGAGCTAGATGCAGAAAAAAATTATATTGAATTTGCAACCTGATGGAGGTTAGTATAGATGGACTAATAGAACAAGTCCCACACTCTGCTAGAAGCCGAAATATTTTTTCAGAGCTAGATGCAGAAAAAAATTATATTGACTTTGCAACCTGATGGAGGTTAGTATAGATGGACTAATAGGCTAAGGCCCACACACTGCTAGAAGCCGAAATATTTTTTCAGAGCTAGATGCAGAAAAAAATTATATTGAATTTGCAACCTGATGGAGGTTAGTATAGATGGACTAATAGAACAAGTCCCACACACTGCTAGAAGCCGAAATAGTTTTTCAGAGCTAGATGCAGAAAAATTATATTGAATTTGCAACCTGCTGGAGGTTAGTATAGATGGACTAATAGAACAAGTCCCACACACTGCTACAAGCCGAAATAATTTTTCAGAGCTAGATGCAGAAAAAAATTATATTGACTTTGCAACCTGATGGAGGTTAGTATAGATGGACTAATAGAACAAGTACCACACACTGCTAGAAACCGAAATAGTTTTTCAGAGCTAGATGCAGAAAAAAATTATATTGAGTTTGCAACCTGATGGAGGTTAGTATAGATGGACTAATAGAACAAGTCCCACACACTGCTAGAAGCAGAAATAGTTTTTCAGAGCTAGATGCAGAAAAAAATTAGATTGAATTTGCAACCTGGTGGAGGTTAGTATAGATGGACAAATAGAACAAGTCCCAGACACTGCTACAAGCCGAAATATTTTTTCAGAGCTAGATGCAGAAGAAAATTAGATTGAATTTGCAACCTGGCGGAGGTTAGTATAGATGGACTAATAGAACAAGTCCCACACACTGCTACAAGCCGAAATATTTTTTCAGAGCTAGATGCAGAAAAAAATTAGATTGAATTTGCAACCTGGTGGAGGTTAGTATAGATGGACTAATAGAACAAGTCCCACACACTGCTACAAGACGATGCCCAAATATTTTTTCAGAGCTAGGTGCAGATAAAAATTATTTTGAATTTGCAACCTGCTGGAGGTTAGTATAGATGGACTAATAGAACAAGTCCCACACACTGCTAGAAGACAAAATAGTTTTTCAGAGCTAGATGCAGAAAAAAATTATATTGAATTTGCAACCTGCTGGAGGTTAGTATAGATGGACTAATAGAACAAGTCCCACACATTGCTAGAAGCCGAAATAGTTTTTCAGAGCTAGATGCAGAAAAAAATTATATTGAATTTGCAACCTGCTGGGGGTTAGTATAGATGGACTAATAGAACAAGTCCCACACACTGCTACAAGCCGAAATAGTTTTTCAGAGCTAGATGCAGAAAAAAATGTTATTGAATTTGCAACCTGATGGAGGTTAGTATAGATAGACTAATAGAACAAGTCCCACATACTGCTAGAAGCCGAAATATTTTTTCAGAGCTAGATGCAGAAAAAAATTATATTGAATTTGCAACCTGATGGAGGTTAGTATAGATGGACTAATAGAACAAGTCCCACACACTGCTACAAGCCAAAATAGTCTTTCAGAGCTAGATGCAGAAAAAAATTATATTGAATTTGCAACCTGATGGAGGTTAGTATAGATGGACTAATAGAACAAGTCCCACACACTGCTAAAAGCCGAAATAGGTTTTCAGAGCTAGATGCAGAAAAAAATTATATTGAATTTGCAACCTGATGGAGGTTAGTATAGATGGACTAATAGAACAAGTCCCACACACTGCTACAAGCCGAAATAGTTTTTCAGAGCTAGATGCAGAAAAAAAATATATTGAATTTGCAACCTGATGGAGGTTAGTATAGATGGACTAATAGAACAAGTCCTACACACTGCTAGAAGCCGAAATAGTTTTTCAGAGCTAGAAGCAGAAAAAAATTATGTTGAATTTGCAACCTGATGGAGGTTAGTATAGATGGACTAATAGAACAAGTCCCACACACTGCTTGAAGCAGAAATAGTTTTTCAGAGCTAGATGCAGAAAAAAATTAGATTGAATTTGCAACCTGGTGGAGGTTAGTATAGATGGACTAATAGAACAAGTCCCACACACTGCTACAAGCCGAAATAGTTTTTCAGAGCTAGATGCAGAAAAAATTATATTGAATTTGCAACCTGCTGGAGGTTAGTATAGATGGACTAATAGAACAAGTCCCACACACTGCTACAAGCCGAAATAGTTTTTCAGAGCTAGATGCAGAAAAAATTATATTGAATTTGCAACCTGATGGAGGTTAGTATAGATGGACTAATAGAACAAGTCCTACACACTGCTAGAAGCCGAAATAGTTTTTCAGAGCTAGAAGCAGAAAAAAATTTGATTGAATTTGCAACCTGGTGGAGGTTAGTATAGATGTACTAATAGAACAAGTCCCACACTCTGCTACAAGCCGAAGCCCAAATATTTTTTCAGAGCTAGATGCAGATAAAAATTATTTTGAATTTGCAACCTGCTGGAGGTTAGTGTAGATGGAATAATAGAACAAGTCCCACACTCTGCTACAAGCCAAAATAGTTTTTCAGAGCTAGATGCAGAAAAAAATTATATTGAATTTGCAACCTGGTGGAGGTTAGTATAGATGGACTAATAGAACAAGTCCCACACACTGCTAGAAGCCGAAATAGTTTTTCAGAGCTAGATGCAGATAAAAATTAGATTGAATTTGCAACCTGGTGGAGGTTAGTATTGATGGACTAAAAGAACAAGTCCCACACACTGCTACAAGCCGAAGCCCAAATATTTTTTCAGAGCTAGATGCAGATGAAAATTATTTTGAATTTGCAACCTTCTGGAGGTTAGTATAGATGGACTAATAGAACAAGTCCCACACACTGCTAGAAGCCGAAATCGTTTTTCAGAGCTAGATGCAGGAAAAAATATATTGAATTTGCAACCTGATGGAGGTTAGTATAGATGGACTAATAGAACATGTCCCACACACTGCTACAAGCCGAAATAATTTTTCAGAGCTAGATGCAGAAAAAAATTATATTGAATTTGCAACCTGATGGAGGTTAGTATAGATGGACTAAGAGAACAAGTCCCACACACTGCTAGAAGCCGAAATATTTTTTCAGAGCTAGATGCAGAAAAAAATTATATTGAATTTGCAACCTGATGGAGGTTAGTATAGATGGACTAAAAGACCAAGCCCACACACTACTAGAAGCCAAAATATTTTTTCAGAGCTAGATGCAGAAAAAAATTATATTGAATTTGCAACCTGATAGAAGTTAGCTAGATGCAAAAAAAATTATATTGAATTTGCAACCTGATGGAGGTTAGTATAGATGGACTAATAGACCATGGCCCACACACTGCTAGAAGCCGAAATATTGTTTCAGAGCTAGATGCAGAAAAAAATTATATTGAATTTGCAACCTGATGGAGGTTAGTATAGATGGAGTATTAGAACAAGTCCCACACACTGCTAGAAGCCGAAATAGTTTTTCAGAGCTAGATGCAGAAAAAAATTAGATTGAATTTGCAACCTGATGGAGGTTAGTATAGATGGACTAATAGAACAAGTCCCACACACTGCTAGAAGCCGAAATAGTTTTTCAGAGCTAGATGCAAACAAAAATTAGATTGAATTTGCAACCTGATGGAGCTTAGTATAGATCGACTAATAGAACAAGTCCCACACACTGCTAGAAGCAGAAATACTTTTTGAGAGCTAGATGCAGAAGCAAATTAGATTGAATTTGCAACCTGGTGGAGGTTAGTATAGATGGACTAATAGAACAAGTCCCAGACACTGCTACAAGCCGAAATATTTTTTCAGAGCTAGATGCAGAAGAAAATAAGATTGAATTTGCAACCTGGTGGAGGTTAGTATAGATGGACTAATAGAACAAGTCCCACACACTGCTACAAGCCAAAATAATTTTTCAGAGCTATATGCAGAAAAAAATTATGTTGAATTTGCAACCTGATGGAGGTTAGTATAGATGGACTAATAGAACAAGTCCCACACACTGCTACAAACCGAAGCCCAAATATTTTTTCAGAGCTTGATGCAGATAAAAATTATTTTGAATTTGCAACCTGCTGGAGGTTAGTATAGATGGACTAATAGAACAAGTCCCACACACTGCTACAAGCCAAAATAGTTTTTCAGAGCTAGATGCAGAAAAAAATTATATTGAATTTGCAACCTGGTGGAGGTTAGTATAGATGGACTAATAGAACAAGTCCCACACACTGCTAGAAGCCGAAATATTTTTTCAGGGCTAGATGCAGAAAAAAATTATATTGAATTTGCAACCTGATGGAGGTTAGTATAGATGGACTAATAGAACAAGTCCCACACACTGCTAGAAGCCGAAATATTTTTTCAGAGCTAGATGCAGAAAAAAATTATATTGACTTTGCAACCTGATGGAGGTTAGTATAGATGGACTAATAGACCAAGGCCCACACACTGCTAGAAGCCGAAATATTTTTTCAGAGCTAGATGCAGAAAAAAAATATATTGAATTTACAACCTGCTGGAGGTTAGTATAGATGGACTAATAGAGCAAGTCTCACACACTGCTACAAGCCGAAATAATTTTTCAGAGCTAGATGCAGAAAAAAATTATATTGAATTTGCAACCTGATGGAGGTTAGTATAGATGGACTAATAGAACAAGTCCCACACACTGCTAGAAGCCGAAATATTTTTTCAGAGCTAGATGCAGAAAAAAATTATATTGACTTTGCAACCTGATGGAGGTTAGTATAGATGGACTAATAGACCAAGGCCCACACACTGCTAGAAGCCGAAATATTTTTTCAGAGCTAGATGCAGAAAAAAATTATATTGAATTTGCAACCTGATGGAGGTTAGTATAGATGGACTAATAGAACAAGTCCCACACACTGCTAGAAGCCGAAATAGTTTTTCAGAGCTAGATGCAGAAAAAATTATATTGAATTTGCAACCTGCTGGAGGTTAGTATAGATGGACTAATAGAACAAGTCCCACACACTGCTACAAGCCGAAATAATTTTTCAGAGCTAGATGCAGAAAAAAATTATATTGACTTTGCAACCTGATGGAGGTTAGTATAGATGGACTAATAGAACAAGTACCACACACTGCTAGAAACCGAAATAGTTTTTCAGAGCTAGATGCAGAAAAAAATTATATTGAGTTTGCAACCTGATGGAGGTTAGTATAGATGGACTAATAGAACAAGTCCCACACACTGCTAGAAGCAGAAATAGTTTTTCAGAGCTAGATGCAGAAAAAAATTAGATTGAATTTGCAACCTGGTGGAGGTTAGTATAGATGGACAAATAGAACAAGTCCCAGACACTGCTACAAGCCGAAATATTTTTTCAGAGCTAGATGCAGAAGAAAATTAGATTGAATTTGCAACCTGGCGGAGGTTAGTATAGATGGACTAATAGAACAAGTCCCACACACTGCTACAAGCCGAAATATTTTTTCAGAGCTAGATGCAGAAAAAAATTAGATTGAATTTGCAACCTGGTGGAGGTTAGTATAGATGGACTAATAGAACAAGTCCCACATACTGCTACAAGCCGATGCCCAAATATTTTTTCAGAGCTAGGTGCAGATAAAAATTATTTTGAATTTGCAACCTGCTGGAGGTTAGTATAGATGGACTAATAGAACAAGTCCCACACACTGCTAGAAGACAAAATAGTTTTTCAGAGGTAGATGCAGAAAAAAATTATATTGAATTTGCAACCTGATGGAGGTTAGTATAGATGGACTAATAGAACAAGTCCCACACATTGCTAGAAGCCGAAATAGTTTTTCAGAGCTAGATGCAGAAAAAAATTATATTGAATTTGCAACCTGCTGGGGGTTAGTATAGATGGACTAATAGAACAAGTCCCACACACTGCTACAAGCCGAAATAGTTTTTCAGAGCTAGATGCAGAAAAAAATGTTATTGAATTTGCAACCTGATGGAGGTTAGTATAGATAGACTAATAGAACAAGTCCCACATACTGCTAGAAGCCGAAATATTTTTTCAGAGCTAGATGCAGAAAAAAATTATATTGAATTTGCAACCTGATGGAGGTTAGTATAGATGGACTAATAGAACAAGTCCCACACACTGCTACAAGCCAAAATAGTTTTTCAGAGCTAGATGCAGAAAAAAATTATATTGAATTTTCAACCTGATGGAGGTTAGTATAGATGGACTAATAGAACAAGTCCCACACACTGCTAGAAGCCGAAATAGTTTTTCAGAGCTAGAAGCAGAAAAAAAATATATTGAATTTGCAACCTGGTGGAGGTTAGTATAGATGGACTAATAGAACAAGTCCCACACACTGCTAGAAGCCGAAATAGTTTTTCAGAGCTAGAAGCAGAAAAAAATTATATTGAATTTGCAACCTGATTAAGGTTAGTATAGATGGACTAATAGAACAAGTCCCATACACTGCTAGAAGCCGAAATATTTTTTCAGAGCTAGATGCAGAAAAAAATTATATTGAATTTGCAACCTGATGGAGGTTAGTATAGATGGACTAAAAGACCAAGGCCCACACAATGCTAGAAGCCGAAATATTTTTTCAGAGCTAGATGCAGAAAAAAATTATATTGAATTTGCAACCTGATGGAGGTTAATATAGATGGACTAATAGAACAAGTCCCACACACTGCTAGAAGCCGAAATAGTTTTTCAGAGCTAGATACAGAAAAAAATTATATTGAAATTGCAACCTGATGGAGGTTAGTATAGATGGACTAATAGAACAAGTCCCACACACTGCTAGAAGCAGAAATAGTTTTTCAGAGCTAGATGCAGAAATAAACTAGATTGAGTTTGCAGCCTGGTGGAGGTTAGTATAGATGGACTAATAGAACAAGTCCCAGACACTGCTACAAGCCGAAATATTTTTTCAGAGCTACATGCAGAAGAAAATTAGATTGAATTTGCAACCTGGTGGAGGTTAGTATAGATGGACTAATAGAACAAGTCCCACACACTGCTACAAGCCGAAATATTTTTTCAGAGCTAGATGCAGAAAAAATTTTGATTGAATTTGCAACCTGGTGGATGTTAGTATAGATGGACTAATAGAACAAGTCCCACACTCTGCTACAAGCCGAAGCCCAAATATTTTTTCAGAGCTAGATGCAGATAAAAATTATTTTGAATTTGCAACCTGCTGGAGGTTAGTATAGATGGAATAATAGAACAAGTCCCACACACTGCTAGAAGCCGAAATAGTTTTTCAGAGCTAGATGCAGAAAAAAATTATATTGAATTTGCAACCTGATAGAGGTTAGTATAGATGGACTAATAGAACAAGTCCCACACACTGCTACAAGCCAAAATAGTTTTTCAGAGCTAGATGCAGAAAAAAATTATATTGAATTTGCAACCTAATGGAGGTTAGTATAGATGGACTAATAGAACAAGTCCCACACACTGCTAGAAGCCGAAATAGTTTTTCACAGCTAGATGCAGAAAAAAATTATATTGAATTTGCAACCTGATGGAGGTTAGTATAAATGGACTAATAGAACAAGTCCCACACACTGCTTGAAGCAGAAATAGTTTTTCAGAGCTAGATGCAGAAAAAAATTAGATTGAATTTGCAACCTGGTGGAGGTTAGTATAGATGGACTAATAGAACAAGTCCCACACACTGCTAGAAGCCGAAATATTTTTTCAGAGCTAGATGCAGAAGAAAATTAGATTGAATTTGCAACCTGGTGGAGGTTAGTATAGATGGACTAATAGAGCAAGTCCCACACACTGCTACAAGCCGAAATATTTTTTCAGAGCTAGATGCAGAAAAAAATTAGATTGAATTTGCAACCTGGTGGAGGTTAGTATGGATGGACTAATAGAACAAGTCCCACACACTGCTACAAGCCGAAGCCCAAATAATTTTTCAGAGCTAGATGCAGATAAAAATTATTTTGAATTTGCAACCTGCTGGAGGTTAGTATAAATGGACTAATAGAACAAGTCCCACACACTGCTAGAAGCCGAAATAGTTTTTCAGAGCTAGATGCAGAAAAAATTATATTGAATTTGCAACCTGCTGGAGGTTAGTATAGATGGACTAATAGAACAAGTCCCACACACTGCTACAAGCCAACATAATTTTTCAGAGCTAGATGCAGAAAAAAATTATATTGAATTTGCAACCTGATGGAGGTTAGTATAGATGGACTAATAGAACAAGTCCCACACACTGCTAGAAGCCGAAATATTTTTTCAGAGCTAGATGCAGAAAAAAATTATATTGACTTTGCAACCTGATGGAGGTTAGTATAGATGGACTAATAGACCAAGGCCCACACACTGCTAGAAGCCGAAATATTTTTTCAGAGCTAGATGCAGAAAAAAATTATATTGAATTTGCAACCTGCTGGAGGTTAGTATAGATGGACTAATAGAACAAGTCTCACACACTGCTACAAGCCGAAATAATTTTTCAGAGCTAGATGCAGAAAAAAATTATATTGAATTTGCAACCTGATGGAGGTTAGTATAGATGGACTAATAGAACAAGTCCCACACACTGCTAGAAGCCGAAATATTTTTTTGAGCTAGATGCAGAAAAAAATTATATTGACTTTGCAACCTGATGGAGGTTAGTATAGATGGACTAATAGACCAAGGCCCACACACTGCTAGAAGCCGAAATATTTTTTCAGAGCTAGATGCAGAAAAAAATTATATTGAATTTGCAACCTGATGGAGGTTAGTATAGATCGACTAATAGAACAAGTCCCACACACTGCTAGAAGCCGAAATAGTTTTTCAGAGCTAGATGCAGAAAAAATTATATTGAATTTGCAACCTGCTGGAGGTTAGTATAGATGGACTAATAGAACAAGTCCCACACACTGCTACAAGCCGAAATAGTTTTTCAGAGCTAGATGCAGAAAAAAATTATATTGAATTTGCAACCTGATGGAGGTTAGTATAGATGGACTAATAGAACAAGTCCTACACACTGCTAGAAACCGAAATAGTTTTTCAGAGCTAGAAGCAGAAAAAAATTTGATTGAATTTGCAACCTGGTGGAGGTTAGTATAGATGGACTAATAGAACAAGTCCCACACTCTGCTACAAGCCGAAGCCCAAATATTTTTTCAGAGCTAGATGCAGATAAAAATTATTTTGAATTTGCAACCTGCTGGAGGTTAGTATAGATGGAATAATAGAACAAGTCCCACACACTGCTACAAGCCAAAATAGTTTTTCAGAGCTAGATGCAGAAAAAAATTATATTGAATTTGCAACCTGGTGGAGGTTAGTATAGATGGACTAATAGAACAAGTCCCACACACTGCTAGAAGCCGAAATAGTTTTTCAGAGCTAGATGCAGATAAAAATTTGATTGAATTTGCAACCTGGTGGAGGTTAGTATTGATGGACTAAAAGAACAAGTCCCACACACTGCTACAAGCCGAAGCCCAAATATTTTTTCAGAGCTAGATGCAGATGAAAATTATTTTGAATTTGCAACCTTCTGGAGGTTAGTATAGATGGACTAATAGAACAAGTCCCACACACTGCTTGAAGCCGAAATCGTTTTTCAGAGCTAGATGCAGAAAAAAATATATTGAATTTGCAACCTGATGGAGGTTAGTATAGATGGACTAATAGAACAAGTCCCACACACTGCTACAAGCCGAAATAATTTTTCAGAGCTAGATGCAGAAAAAAATTATATTGAAATTGCAACCTGATGGAGGTTAGTATAGATGGACTAATAGAACAAGTCCCACACACTGCTAGAAGCCGAAATATTTTTTCAGAGCTAGATGCAGAAAAAAATTATATTGAATTTGCAACCTGATGGAGGTTAGTATAGATGGACTAAAAGACCAAGCCCACACACTACTAGAAGCCAAAATATTTTTTCAGAGCTAGATGCAGAAAAAAATTATATTGAATTTGCAACCTGATGGAAGTTAGCTAGATGCAAAAAAAATTATATTGAATTTGCAACCTGATGGAGGTTAGTATAGATGGACTAATAGAACAAGTCCCACACACTGCTAGAAGCCGAAATAATTTTTCAGAGCTAGATGCAGAAAAAAATTATATTGACTTTGCAACCTGATGGAGGTTAGTATAGATGGACTAATAGACCAAGGCCCACACACTGCTAGAAGCTGAAATATTTTTTCAGAGCTAGATGCAGAAAAAAAATATATTGAATTTACAACCTGCTGGAGGTTAGTATAGATGGACTAATAGAGCAAGTCTCACACACTGCTACAAGCCGAAATAATTTTTCAGAGCTAGATGCAGAAAAAAATTATATTGAATTTGCAACCTGATGGAGGTTAGTATAGATGGACTAATAGAACAAGTCCCACACACTGCTAGAAGCCGAAATATTTCTTCAGAGCTAGATGCAGAAAAAAATTATATTGACTTTGCAACCTGAAGGAGGTTAGTATAGATGGACTAATAGACCAAGGCCCACACACTGCTAGAAGCCGAAATATTTTTTCAGAGCTAGATGCAGAAAAAAATTATATTGAATTTGCAACCTGATGGAGGTTAGTATAGATGGACTAATAGAACAAGTCCCACACACTGCTAGAAGCCGAAATAGTTTTTCAGAGCTAGATGCAGAAAAAATTATATTGAATTTGCAACCTGCTGGAGGTTAGTATAGATGGACTAATAGAACAAGTCCCACACACTGCTACAAGCCGAAATAATTTTTCAGAGCTAGATGCAGAAAAAAATTATATTGACTTTGCAACCTGATGGAGGTTAGTATAGATGGACTAATAGAACAAGTACCACACACTGCTAGAAACCGAAATAGTTTTTCAGAGCTAGATGCAGAAAAAAATTATATTGAGTTTGCAACCTGATGGAGGTTAGTATAGATGGACTAATAGAACAAGTCCCACACACTGCTAGAAGCAGAAATAGTTTTTCAGAGCTAGATGCAGAAAAAAATTAGATTGAATTTGCAACCTGGTGGAGGTTAGTATAGATGGACAAATAGAACAAGTCCCAGACACTGCTACAAGCCGAAATATTTTTTCAGAGCTAGATGCAGAAGAAAATTAGATTGAATTTGCAACCTGGCGGAGGTTAGTATAGATGGACTAATAGAACAAGTCCCACACACTGCTACAAGCCGAAAAATTTTTTCAGAGCTAGATGCAGAAAAAAATTAGATTGAATTTGCAACCTGGTGGAGGTTAGTATAGATGGACTAATAGAACAAGTCCCACACACTGCTACAAGCCGATGCCCAAATATTTTTTCAGAGCTAGGTGCAGATAAAAATTATTTTGAATTTGCAACCTGCTGGAGGTTAGTATAGATGGACTAATAGAACAAGTCCCACACACTGCTAGAAGACAAAATAGTTTTTCAGAGCTAGATGCAGAAAAAAATTATATTGAATTTGCAACCTGCTGGGGGTTAGTATAGATGGACTAATAGAACAAGTCCCACACACTGCTACAAGCCGAAATATTTTTTCAGAGCTAGATGCAGAAAAAAATTAGATTGAATTTGCAACCTGGTGGAGGTTAGTATAGATGGACTAATAGAACAAGTCGCACACACTGCTACAAGCCGATGCCCAAATATTTTTTCAGAGCTAGGTGCAGATAAAAATTATTTTGAATTTGCAACCTGCTGGAGGTTAGTATAGATGGACTAATAGAACAAGTCCCACACACTGCTAGAAGACAAAATAGTTTTTCAGAGCTAGATGCAGAAAAAAATTATATTGAATTTGCAACCTGATGGAGGTTAGTATAGATGGACTAATAGAAGAAGTCCCACACATTGCTAGAAGCCGAAATAGTTTTTCAGAGCTAGATGCAGAAAAAAATTATATTGAATTTGCAACCTGCTGGGGGTTAGTATAGATGGACTAATAGAACAAGTCCCACACACTGCTACAAGCCGAAATAGTTTTTCAGAGCTAGATGCAGAAAAAAATGTTATTGAATTTGCAACCTGATGGAGGTTAGTATAGATAGACTAATAGAACAAGTCCCACACACTGCTAGAAGCCGAAATATTTTTTCAGAGCTAGATGCAGAAAAAAATTATATTGAATTTGCAACCTGATGGAGGTTAGTATAGATGGACTAATAGAACAAGTCCCACACACTGCTACAAGCCAAAATAGTTTTTCAGAGCTAGATGCAGAAAAAAATTATATTGAATTTGCAACCTGATGGAGGTTAGTATAGATGGACTAATAGAACAAGTCCCACACACTGCTAAAAGCCGAAATAGTTTTTCAGAGCTAGATGCAGAAAAAAATTATATTGAATTTGCAACCTGATGGAGGTTAGTATAGATGGACTAATAGAACAAGTCCCACAGACTGCTACAAGCCGAAATAGTTTTTCAGAGCTAGATGCAGAAAAAAAATATATTGAATTTGCAACCTGATGGAGGTTAGTATAGATGGACTAAAAGACCAAGCCCACACACTACTAGAAGCCAAAATATTTTTTCAGAGCTAGATGCAGAAAAAAATTATATTGAATTTGCAACCTGATGGAAGTTAGCTAGATGCAAAAAAAATTATATTGAATTTGCAACCTGATGGAGGTTAGTATAGATGGACTAATAGACCATGGCCCACACACTGCTAGAAGCCGAAATATTGTTTCAGAGCTAGATGCAGAAAAAAATTATATTGAATTTGCAACCTGATGGAGGTTAGTATAGATGGAGTAATAGAACAAGTCCCACACACTGCTAGAAGCCGAAATAGTTTTTCAGAGCTAGATGCAGAAATAAATTAGATTGAATTTGCAACCTGATGGAGGTTAGTATAGATGGACTAATAGAACAAGTCCCACACACTGCTAGAAGCCGAAATAGTTTTTCAGAGCTAGATGCAAACAAAAATTAGATTGAATTTGCAACCTGATGGAGGTTAGTATAGATCGACTAATAGAACAAGTCCCACACACTGCTAGAAGCAGAAATACTTTTTGAGAGCTAGATGCAGAAACAAATTAGATTGAATTTGCAACCTGGTGGAGGTTAGTTTAGATGGACTAATAGAACAAGTCCCAGACACTGCTACAAGCCGAAATATTTTTTCAGAGCTAGATGCAGAAGAAAATTAGATTGAATTTGCAACCTGGTGGAGGTTAGTATAGATGGACTAATAGAACAAGTCCCACACACTGCTACAAGCCAAAATAGTTTTTCAGAGCTATATGCAGAAAAAAATTATGTTGAATTTGCAACCTGATGGAGGTTAGTATAGATGGACTAATAGAACAAGTCCCACACACTGCTACAAACCGAAGCCCAAATATTTTTTCAGAGCTAGATGCAGATAAAAATTATTTTGAATTTGCAACCTGCTGGAGGTTAGTATAGATGGACTAATAGAACAAGTCCCAAACACTGCTACAAGCCAAAATAGTTTTTCAGAGCTAGATGCAGAAAAAAATTATATTGAATTTGCAACCTGGTGGAGGTTAGTATAGATGGACTAATAGAACAAGTCCCACACACTGCTAGAAGCCGAAATATTTTTTCAGGGCTAGATGCAGAAAAAAATTATATTGAATTTGCAACCTGATGGAGGTTAGTATAGATGGACTAATAGAACAAGTCCCACACACTGCTAGAAGCCAAAATATTTTTTCAGAGCTAGATGCAGAAAAAAATTATATTGACTTTGCAACCTGATGGAGGTTAGTATAGATGGACTAATAGACCAAGGCCCACACACTGCTAGAAGCCGAAATATTTTTTCAGAGCTAGATGCAGAAAAAAAATATATTGAATTTACAACCTGCTGGAGGTTAGTATAGATGGACTAATAGAGCAAGTCTCACACACTGCTACAAGCCGAAATAATTTTTCAGAGCTAGATGCAGAAAAAAATTATATTGAATTTGCAACCTGATGGAGGTTAGTATAGATGGACTAATAGAACAAGTCCCACACACTGCTAGAAGCCGAAATATTTCTTCAGAGCTAGATGCAGAAAAAAATTATATTGACTTTGCAACCTGAAGGAGGTTAGTATAGATGGACTAATAGACCAAGGCCCACACACTGCTAGAAGCCGAAATATTTTTTCAGAGCTAGATGCAGAAAAAAATTATATTGAATTTGCAACCTGATGGAGGTTAGTATAGATGGACTAATAGAACAAGTCCCACACACTGCTAGAAGCCGAAATAGTTTTTCAGAGCTAGATGCAGAAAAAATTATATTGAATTTGCAACCTGCTGGAGGTTAGTATAGATGGACTAATAGAACAAGTCCCACACACTGCTACAAGCCGAAATAATTTTTCAGAGCTAGATGCAGAAAAAAATTATATTGACTTTGCAACCTGATGGAGGTTAGTATAGATGGACTAATAGAACAAGTACCACACACTGCTAGAAACCGAAATAGTTTTTCAGAGCTAGATGCAGAAAAAAATTATATTGAGTTTGCAACCTGATGGAGGTTAGTATAGATGGACTAATAGAACAAGTCCCACACACTGCTAGAAGCAGAAATAGTTTTTCAGAGCTAGATGCAGAAAAAAATTAGATTGAATTTGCAACCTGGTGGAGGTTAGTATAGATGGACAAATAGAACAAGTCCCAGACACTGCTACAAGCCGAAATATTTTTTCAGAGCTAGATGCAGAAGAAAATTAGATTGAATTTGCAACCTGGCGGAGGTTAGTATAGATGGACTAATAGAACAAGTCCCACACACTGCTACAAGCCGAAATATTTTTTCAGAGCTAGATGCAGAAAAAAATTAGATTGAATTTGCAACCTGGTGGAGGTTAGTATAGATGGACTAATAGAACAAGTCCCACACACTGCTACAAGCCGATGCCCAAATATTTTTTCAGACCTAGGTGCAGATAAAAATTATTTTGAATTTGCAACCTGCTGGAGGTTAGTATAGATGGACTAATAGAACAAGTCCCACACACTGCTAGAAGACAAAATAGTTTTTCAGAGCTAGATGCAGAAAAAAATTATATTGAATTTGCAACCTGATGGAGGTTAGTATAGATGGACTAATAGAACAAGTCCCACACATTGCTAGAAGCCGAAATAGTTTTTCAGAGCTAGATGCAGAAAAAAATTATATTGAATTTGCAACCTGCTGGGGGTTAGTATAGATAGACTAATAGAACAAGTCCCACACACTGCTAGAAGCCGAAATATTTTTTCAGAGCTAGATGCAGAAAAAAATTATATTGAATTTGCAACCTGATGGAGGTTAGTATAGATGGACTAATAGAACAAGTCCCACACACTGCTACAAGCCAAAATAGTTTTTCAGAGCTAGATGCAGAAAAAAATTATATTTAATTTGCAACCTGATGGAGGTTAGTATAGATGGACTAATAGAACAAGTCCCACACACTGCTAAAAGCCGAAATAGTTTTTCAGAGCTAGATGCAGAAAAAAATTATATTGAATTTGCAACCTGATGGAGGTTAGTATAGATGGACTAATAGAACAAGTCCCACACACTGCTACAAGCCGAAATAGTTTTTTAGAGCTAGATGCAGAAAAAAAATATATTGAATTTGCAACCTGATGGAGGTTAGTATAGATGGACTAATAGAACAAGTCCTACACACTGCTAGAAGCCGAAATAGTTTTTCAGAGCTAGAAGCAGAAAAAAATTATGTTGAATTTGCCACCTGATGGAGGTTAGTATAGATGGACTAATAGAACAAGTCCCACACACTGCTAGAAGCCGAAATATTTTTTCAGAGCTAGATGCAGAAGAAAATTAGATTGAATTTGCAACCTGGTGGAGGTTAGTATAGATGGACTAATAGAACAAGTCCCACACACTGCTACAAGCCGAAATATTTTTTCAGAGCTAGATGCAGAAAAAAATTAGATTGAATTTGCAACCTGGTGGAGGTTAGTATAGATGGACTAATAGAACAAGTCCCACACACTGGTACAAGCCTAAATAGTTTTTCAGAGCTAGATGCAGAAAAAAATTAGATTGAATTTGCAACCTGGTGGAGTTTATTATAGATTTACTAATAGAACAAGTCCCACACACTGCTACAAGCCGAAGCCCAAATATTTTTTCAGAGCTAGATGCAGATAAAAATTAGATTGAATTTGCAACCTGGTGGAGGTTAGTATATATGGACTAATAGAACAAGTCCCACACACTGCTAGAAGCCGAAATAGTTTTTCAGAGCTAGATGCAGATAAAAATTAGATTGAATTTGCAACCTGGTGGAGGTTAGTATAGATGGACTAAAAGAACAAGTCCCACACACTGCTACAAGCCGAAGCCCAAATATTTTTTCAGAGCTAGATGCAGATAAAAATTATATTGAATTTGCAACCTGATGGAGGTTAGTATAGATGGACTAATAGAACAAGTCCCACACACTGCTACAAGCCGAAATAATTTTTCAGAGCTAGATGCAGAAAAAATTATATTGAATTTGCAACCTGATGGAGGTTAGTATAGATGGACTAATAGAACAAGTCCCATACACTGCTAGAAGCCGAAATATTTTTTCAGAGCTAGATGCAGAAAAAAATTATATTGAATTTGCAACCTGATGGAGGTTAGTATAGATGGACTAAAAGACCAAGGCCCACACAATGCTAGAAGCCGAAATATTTTTTCATAGCTAGATGCAGAAAAAAATTATATTGAATTTGCAACCTGATGGAGGTTAGTATAGATGGACTAATAGAACAAGTCCCACACACTGCTAGAAGCCGAAATAGTTTTTCAGAGCTAGATGCAGAAAAAAATTATATTGAAATTGCAACCTGATGGAGGTTAGTATAGATGGACTAATAGAACAAGTCCCACACACTGCTAGAAGCAGAAATAGTTTTTCAGAGCTAGATGCAGAAATAAACTAGATTGAGTTTGCAGCCTGGTGGAGGTTAGTATAGATGGACTAATAGAACAAGTCCCAGACACTGCTACAAGCCGAAATATTTTTTCAGAGCTACATGCAGAAGAAAATTAGATTGAATTTGCAACCTGGTGGAGGTTAGTATAGATGGACTAATAGAACAAGTCCCACACACTGCTACAAGCCGAAATATTTTTTCAGAGCTAGATGCAGAAAAAATTTTGATTGAATTTGCAACCTGGTGGAGGTTAGTATAGATGGACTAATAGAACAAGTCCCACACTCTGCTACAAGCCGAAGCCCAAATATTTTTTCAGAGCTAGATGCAGATAAAAATTATTTTGAATTTGCAACCTGCTGGAGGTTAGTATAGATGGAATAATAGAACAAGTCCCACACACTGCTAGAAGCCGAAATAGTTTTTCAGAGCTAGATGCAGAAAAAAATTATATTGAATTTGCAACCTGATAGAGGTTAGTATAGATGGACTAATAGAACAAGTCCCACACACTGCTACAAGCCAAAATAGTTTTTCAGAGCTAGATGCAGAAAAAAATTATATTGAATTTGCAACCTAATGGAGGTTAGTATAGATGGACTAATAGAACAAGTCCCACACACTGCTAGAAGCCGAAATAGTTTTTCACAGCTAGATGCAGAAAAAAATTATATTGAATTTGCAACCTGATGGAGGTTAGTATAAATGGACTAATAGAACAAGTGCCACACACTGCTTGAAGCAGAAATAGTTTTTCAGAGCTAGATGCAGAAAAAAATTAGATTGAATTTCCAACCTGGTGGAGGTTAGTATAGATGGACTAATAGAACAAGTCCCACACACTGCTAGAAGCCGAAATATTTTTTCAGAGCTAGATGCAGAAGAAAATTAGATTGAATTTGCAACCTGGTGGAGGTTAGTATAGATGGACTAATAGAGCAAGTCCCACACACTGCTACAAGCCGAAATATTTTTTCAGAGCTAGATGCAGAAAAAAATTAGATTGAATTTGCAACCTGGTGGAGGTTAGTATGGATGGACTAATAGAACAAGTCCCACACACTGCTACAAGCCGAAGCCCAAATATTTTTTCAGAGCTAGATGCAGATAAAAATTAGATTGAATTTGCAACCTGGTGGAGGTTAGTATAGATGGACTAATAGAACAAGTCCCACACACTGCTAGAAGCCAAAATAGTTTTTCAGAGCTAGATGCAGAAAAAATTATATTGAATTTGCAACCTGCTGGAGGTTAGTATAGATGGACTAATAGAACAAGTCCCACACACTGCTACAAGCCAAAATAATTTTTCAGAGCTAGATGCAGAAAAAAATTATATTGAATTTGCAACCTGATGGAGGTTAGTATAGATGGACTAATAGAACAAGTCCCACACACTGCTAGAAGCCGAAATATTTTTTCAGAGCTAGATGCAGAAAAAAGTTATATTGAATTTGCAACCTGATGGAGGTTAGTATAGATGGACTAAAAGACCAAGGTCCACACACTGCTAGAAGCCGAAATATTTTTTCAGAGCTAGATGCAGAAAAAAATTATATTGAATTTGCAACCTGATGGAGGTTAGTATACATGGACTAATAGAACAAGTCCGACACACTGCTAGAAGCCGAAATAGTTTTTCAGAGCTAGATGCAGAAAAAAATTATATTGAAATTGCAACCTGATGGAGGTTAGTATAGATGGACTAATAGAACAAGTCCCACACACTGCTAGAAGCAGAAATTGTTTTTCAGAGCTAGATGCAGAAATAAATTAGATTGAATTTGCAGCCTGGTGGAGGTTAGTATAGATGGTCTAATAGAACAAGTCCCAGACACTGCTACAAGCCGAAATATTTTTTGAGAGCTAGATGCAGAAGAAAATTATATTGAATTTGCAACCTGGTGGAGGTTAGTATAGATGGACTAATAGAACAAGTCCCACACACTGCTACAAGCCGAAATATTTTTTCAGAGCTAGATGCAGAAAAAAATTTGATTGAATTTGCAACCTGGTGGAGGTTAGTATAGATGGACTAATAGAACAAGTCCCACACTCTGCTACAAGCCGAAGCCCAAATATTTTTTCAGAGCTAGATGCAGATAAAAATTATTTTGAATTTGCAACCTGCTGGAGGTTAGTATAGATGGAATAATAGAACAAGTCCCACACACTGCTACAAGCCAAAATAGTTTTTCAGAGCTAGATGCAGAAAAAAATATATTGAATTTGCAACCTGATGGAGGTTAGTATAGATGGACTAATAGAACAAGTCCCACACACTGCTACAAGCCGAAATAATTTTTCAGAGCTAGATGCAGAAAAAAATTATATTGAATTTGCAACCTGATGGAGGTTCGTATAGATGGACTAATAGAACAAGTCCCACACACTGCTAGAAGCCGAAATATTTTTTCAGAGCTAGATGCAGAAAAAAATTATATTGAATTTGCAACCTGATGGAGGTTAGTATAGATGGACTAAAAGACCAAGGCCCACACACTACTAGAAGCCAAAATATTTTTTCAGAGCTAGATGCAGAAAAAAATTATATTGAATTTGCAACCTGATGGAGGTTAGCTAGATGCAAAAAAAATTAGATTGAATTTGCAACCTGATGGAGGTTAGTATAGATGGACTAATAGACCATGGCCCACACACTGCTAGAAGCCGAAATATTGTTTCAGAGCTAGATGCAGAAAAAAATTATATTGAATTTGCAACCTGATGGAGGTTAGTATAGATGGAGTAATAGAACAAGTCCCACACACTGCTAGAAGCCGAAATAGTTTTTCAGAGCTAGATGCAGAAAAAAATTAGATTGAATTTGCAACCTGATGGAGGTTAGTATAGATGGACTAATAGAACAAGTCCCACACACTGCTAGAAGCCGAAATAGTTTTTCAGAGCTAGATGCAAAAAAAAATTAGATTGAATTTGCAACCTGATGGAGGTTAGTATAGATGGACTAATAGAACAAGTCCCACACACTGCTAGAAGCAGAAACACTTTTTGAGAGCTAGATGCAGAAAAAAATTAGATTGAATTTGCAACCTGGCGGAGGTTAGTATAGATGGACTAATAGAACAAGTCCCAGACACTGCTACAAGCCGAAATATTTTTTCAGAGCTAGATGCAGAAGAAAATTAGATTGAATTTGCAACCTGGTGGAGGTTAGTATAGATGGACTAATAGAACAAGTCCCACACACTGCTACAAGCCAAAATGGTTTTTCAGAGCTATATGCAGAAAAAAATTATGTTGAATTTGCAACCTGATGGAGGTTAGTATAGATGGACTAATAGAACAAGTCCCACACATTGCTAGAAGCCTAAATAGTTTTTCAGAGCTAGATGCAGAAAAAAATTATATTGAATTTGCAACCTGATGGAGGTTAGTATAGATGGACTAATAGAACAAGTCCCACACACTGCTAGAAGCAGAAATAGTTTTTCAGAGCTAGATGCAGAAAAAAATTAGATTGAATTTGCAACCTGCTGGAGGTTAGTATAGATGGACTAATAGAACAAGTCCCACACACTGCTACAAGCCAAAATAATTTTTCAGAGCTAGATGCAGAAAAAAATTATATTGAATTTGCAACCTGATGGAGGTTAGTATAGATGGACTAATAGAACAAGTCCCACACACTGCTAGAAGCCGAAATATTTTTTCAGAGCTAGATGCAGAAAAAAGTTATATTGAATTTGCAACCTGATGGAGGTTAGTATAGATGGACTAAAAGACCAAGGTCCACACACTGCTAGAAGCCAAAATATTTTTTCAGAGCTAGATGCAGAAAAAAATTATATTGAATTTGCAACCTGATGGAGGTTAGTATAGATGGACTAATAGAACAAGTCCCACACACTGCTAGAAGCCGAAATAGTTTTTCAGAGCTAGATGCAGAAAAAAATTATATTGAAATTGCAACCTGATGGAGGTTAGTATAGATGGACTAATAGAACAAGTCCCACACACTGCTAGAAGCAGAAATTGTTTTTCAGAGCTAGATGCAGAAATAAATTAGATTGAATTTGCAGCCTGGTGGAGGTTAGTATAGATGGTCTAATAGAACAAGTCCCAGACACTGCTACAAGCCGAAATATTTTTTGAGAGATAGATGCAGAAGAAAATTAGATTGAATTTGCAACCTGGTGGAGGTTAGTATAGATGGACTAATAGAACAAGTCCCACACACTGCTACAAGCCGAAATATTTTTTCAGAGCTAGATGCAGAAAAAAATTATATTGAATTTGCAACCTGATGGAGGTTAGTATACATGGACTAATAGAACAAGTCCCACACACTGCTAGAAGCCGAAATAGTTTTTCAGAGCTAGATGCAGAAAAAAATTATATTGAATTTGCAACCTGATGGAGGTTAGTATACATGGACTAATAGAACAAGTCCCACACGCTGCTAGAAGCCGAAATAGTTTTTCAGAGCTAGATGCAGAAAAAAATTATATTGAAATTGCAACCTGATGGAGGTTAGTATAGATGGACTAATAGAACAAGTCTCACACACTGCTAGAAGCAGAAATTGTTTTTCAGAGCTAGATGCAGAAATAAATTAGATTGAATTTGCAGCCTGGTGGAGGTTAGTATAGATGGTCTAATAGAACAGGTCCCAGACACTGCTACAAGCCGAAATATTTTTTGAGAGCTAGATGCAGAAAAAAATTTGATTGAATTTGCAACCTGGTGGAGGTTAGTATAGATGGACTAATAGAACAAGTCCCACACTCTGCTACAAGCCGAAGCCCAAATATTTTTTCAGAGCTAGATGCAGATAAAAATTATTTTGAATTTGCAACCTGCTGGAGGTTAGTATAGATGGAATAATAGAACAAGTCCCACACACTGCTACAAGCCAAAATAGTTTTTCAGAGCTAGATGCAGAAAAAAATATATTGAATTTGCAACCTGATGGAGGTTAGTATAGATGGACTAATAGAACAAGTCCCACACACTGCTACAAGCCGAAATAATTTTTCAGAGCTAGATGCAGAAAAAAATTATATTGAATTTGCAACCTGATGGAGGTTAGTATAGATGGACTAATAGAACAAGTCCCACACACTGCTAGAAGCCGAAATATTTTTTCAGAGCTAGATGCAGAAAAAAGTTATATTGAATTTGCAACCTGATGGAGGTTAGTATAGATGGACTAAAAGACCAAGGTCCACACACTGCTAGAAGCCAAAATATTTTTTCAGAGCTAGATGCAGAAAAAAATTATATTGAATTTGCAACCTGATGGAGGTTAGTATAGATGGACTAATAGAACAAGTCCCACACACTGCTAGAAGCCGAAATAGTTTTTCAGAGCTAGATGCAGAAAAAAATTATATTGAAATTGCAACCTGATGGAGGTTAGTATAGATGGACTAATAGAACAAGTCCCACACACTGCTAGAAGCAGAAATTGTTTTTCAGAGCTAGATGCAGAAATAAATTAGATTGAATTTGCAGCCTGGTGGAGGTTAGTATAGATGGTCTAATAGAACAAGTCCCAGACACTGCTACAAGCCGAAATATTTTTTGAGAGATAGATGCAGAAGAAAATTAGATTGAATTTGCAACCTGGTGGAGGTTAGTATAGATGGACTAATAGAACAAGTCCCACACACTGCTACAAGCCGAAATATTTTTTCAGAGCTAGATGCAGAAAAAAATTATATTGAATTTGCAACCTGATGGAGGTTAGTATACATGGACTAATAGAACAAGTCCCACACACTGCTAGAAGCCGAAATAGTTTTTCAGAGCTAGATGCAGAAAAAAATTATATTGAATTTGCAACCTGATGGAGGTTAGTATACATGGACTAATAGAACAAGTCCCACACGCTGCTAGAAGCCGAAATAGTTTTTCAGAGCTAGATGCAGAAAAAAATTATATTGAAATTGCAACCTGATGGAGGTTAGTATAGATGGACTAATAGAACAAGTCTCACACACTGCTAGAAGCAGAAATTGTTTTTCAGAGCTAGATGCAGAAATAAATTAGATTGAATTTGCAGCCTGGTGGAGGTTAGTATAGATGGTCTAATAGAACAGGTCCCAGACACTGCTACAAGCCGAAATATTTTTTGAGAGCTAGATGCAGAAAAAAATTTGATTGAATTTGCAACCTGGTGGAGGTTAGTATAGATGGACTAATAGAACAAGTCCCACACTCTGCTACAAGCCGAAGCCCAAATATTTTTTCAGAGCTAGATGCAGATAAAAATTATTTTGAATTTGCAACCTGCTGGAGGTTAGTATAGATGGAATAATAGAACAAGTCCCACACACTGCTACAAGCCAAAATAGTTTTTCAGAGCTAGATGCAGAAAAAAATATATTGAATTTGCAACCTGATGGAGGTTAGTATAGATGGACTAATAGAACAAGTCCCACACACTGCTACAAGCCGAAATAATTTTTCAGAGCTAGATGCAGAAAAAAATTATATTGAATTTGCAACCTGATGGAGGTTAGTATAGATGGACTAATAGAACAAGTCCCACACACTGCTAGAAGCCGAAATATTTTTTCAGAGCTAGATGCAGAAAAAAATTATATTGAATTTGCAACCTGATGGAGGTTAGTATAGATGGACTAAAAGACCAAGGCCCACACACTACTAGAAGCCAAAATATTTTTTCAGAGCTAGATGCAGAAAAAAATTATATTGAATTTGCAACCTGATGGAGGTTAGCTAGATGCAAAAAAAATTAGATTGAATTTGCAACCTGATGGAAGTTAGTATAGATGGACTAATAGACCATGGCCCACACACTGCTAGAAGCCGAAATATTGTTTCAGAGCTAGATGCAGAAAAAAATTATATTGAATTTGCAACCTGATGGAGGTTAGTATAGATGGAGTAATAGAACAAGTCCCACACACTGCTAGAAGCCGAAATAGTTTTTCAGAGCTAGATGCAGAAAAAAATTAGATTGAATTTGCAACCTGATGGAGGTTAGTATAGATGGACTAATAGAACAAGTCCCACACACTGCTAGAAGCCGAAATAGTTTTTCAGAGCTAGATGCAAAAAAAAATTAGATTGAATTTGCAACCTGATGGAGGTTAGTATAGATGGACTAATAGAACAAGTCCCACACACTGATAGAAGCAGAAACACTTTTTGAGAGCTAGATGCAGAAAAAAATTAGATTGAATTTGCAACCTGGCGGAGGTTAGTATAGATGGACTAATAGAACAAGTCCCACACACTGCTACAAGCCGAAATATTTTTTCAGAGCTAGATGCAGAAGAAAATTAGATTGAATTTGCAACCTGGTGGAGGTTAGTATAGATGGACTAATAGAACAAGTCCCACACACTGCTACAAGCCAAAATGGTTTTTCAGAGCTATATGCAGAAAAAAATTATGTTGAATTTGCAACCTGATGGAGGTTAGTATAGATGGACTAATAGAACAAGTCCCACACATTGCTAGAAGCCTAAATAGTTTTTCAGAGCTAGATGCAGAAAAAAATTATATTGAATTTGCAACCTGATGGAGGTTAGTATAGATGGACTAATAGAACTAGTCCCACACACTGCTAGAAGCAGAAATAGTTTTTCAGAGCTAGATGCAGAAAAAAATTAGATTGAATTTGCAACCTGCTGGAGGTTAGTATAGATGGACTAATAGAACAAGTCCCACACACTGCTACAAGCCAAAATAATTTTTCAGAGCTAGATGCAGAAAAAAATTATATTGAATTTGCAACCTGATGGAGGTTAGTATAGATGGACTAATAGAACAAGTCCCACACACTGCTAGAAGCCGAAATATTTTTTCAGAGCTAGATGCAGAAAAAAGTTATATTGAATTTGCAACCTGATGGAGGTTAGTATAGATGGACTAAAAGACCAAGGTCCACACACTGCTAGAAGCCGAAATATTTTTTCAGAGCTAGATGCAAAAAAAAATTATATTGAATTTGCAACCTGATGGAGGTTAGTATACATGGACTAATAGAACAAGTCCCACACACTGCTAGAAGCCGAAATAGTTTTTCAGAGCTAGATGCAGAAAAAAATTATATTGAAATTGCAACCTGATGGAGGTTAGTATAGATGGACTAATAGAACAAGTCCCACACACTGCTAGAAGCAGAAATTGTTTTTCAGAGCTAGATGCAGAAATAAATTAGATTGAATTTGCAGCCTGGTGGAGGTTAGTATAGATGGTCTAATAGAACAAGTCCCAGACACTGCTACAAGCCGAAATATTTTTTGAGAGCTAGATGCAGAAGAAAATTAGATTGAATTTGCAACCTGGTGGAGGTTAGTATAGATGGACTAATAGAACAAGTCCCACACACTGCTACAAGCCGAAATATTTTTTCAGAGCTAGATGCAGAAAAAAATTATATTGAATTTGCAACCTGATGGAGGTTAGTATACATGGACTAATAGAACAAGTCCCACACACTGCTAGAAGCCGAAATAGTTTTTCAGAGCTAGATGCAGAAAAAAATTATATTGAATTTGCAACCTGATGGAGGTTAGTATACATGGACTAATAGAACAAGTCCCACACACTGCTACAAGCCGAAATAGTTTTTCAGAGCTAGATGCAGAAAAAAATTATATTGAAATTGCAACCTGATGGAGGTTAGTATAGATGGACTAATAGAACAAGTCCCACACACTGCTAGAAGCAGAAATTGTTTTTCAGAGCTAGATGCAGAAATAAATTAGATTGAATTTGCAGCCTGGTGGAGGTTAGTATAGATGGTCTAATAGAACAAGTCCCAGACACTGCTACAAGCCGAAATATTTTTTGAGAGCTAGATGCAGAAAAAAATTTGATTGAATTTGCAACCTGGTGGAGGTTAGTATAGATGGACTAATAGAACAAGTCCCACACTCTGCTACAAGCCGAAGCCCAAATATTTTTTCAGAGCTAGATGCAGATAAAAATTATTTTGAATTTGCAACCTGATGGAGGTTAGTATAGATGGAATAATAGAACAAGTCCCACACACTGCTACAAGCCAAAATAGTTTTTCAGAGCTAGATGCAGAAAAAAATATATTGAATTTGCAACCTGATGGAGGTTAGTATAGATGGACTAATAGAACAAGTCCCACACACTGCTACAAGCCGAAATAATTTTTCAGAGCTAGATGCAGAAAAAAATTATATTGAATTTGCAACCTGATGGAGGTTAGTATAGATGGACTAATAGAACAAGTCCCACACACTGCTAGAAGCCGAAATATTTTTTCAGAGCTAGATGCAGAAAAAAATTATATTGAATTTGCAACCTGATGGAGGTTAGTATAGATGGACTAAAAGACCAAGGCCCACACACTACTAGAAGCCAAAATATTTTTTCAGAGCTAGATGCAGAAAAAAATTATATTGAATTTGCAACCTGATGGAGGTTAGCTAGATGCAAAAAAAATTAGATTGAATTTGCAACCTGATGGAGGTTAGTATAGATGGACTAATAGAACATGGCCCACACACTGCTAGAAGCCGAAATATTGTTTCAGAGCTAGATGCAGAAAAAAATTATATTGAATTTGCAACCTGATGGAGGTTAGTATAGATGGAGTAATAGAACAAGTCCCACACACTGCTAGAAGCCGAAATAGTTTTTCAGAGCTAGATGCAGAAAAAAATTAGATTGAATTTGCAACCTGATGGAGGTTAGTATAGATGGACTAATAGAACAAGTCCCACACACTGCTAGAAGCCGAAATAGTTTTTCAGAGCTAGATGCAAAAAAAAATTAGATTGAATTTGCAACCTGATGGAGGTTAGTATAGATGGACTAATAGAACAAGTCCCACACACTGATAGAAGCAGAAACACTTTTTGAGAGCTAGATGCAGAAAAAAATTAGATTGAATTTGCAACCTGGCGGAGGTTAGTATAGATGGACTAATAGAACAAGTCCCAGACACTGCTACAAGCCGAAATATTTTTTCAGAGCTAGATGCAGAAGAAAATTAGATTGAATTTGCAACCTGGTGGAGGTTAGTATAGATGGACTAATAGAACAAGTCCCACACACTGCTACAAGCCAAAATAGTTTTTCAGAGCTATATGCAGAAAAAAATTATGTTGAATTTGCAACCTGATGGAGGTTAGTATAGATGGACTAATAGAACAAGTCCCACACACTGCTAGAAGCCTAAATAGTTTTTCAGAGCTAGATGCAGAAAAAAATTATATTGAATTTGCAACCTGATGGAGGTTAGTATAGATGGACTAATAGAACAAGTCCCACACACTGCTAGAAGCAGAAATAGTTTTTCAGAGCTAGATGCAGAAAAAAATTAGATTGAATTTGCAACCTGGTGGAGGTTAGTATAGATGGACTAATAGAACAAGTCCCAGACACTGCTACAAGCCGAAATATTTTTTCAGAGCTAGATGCAGAAGAAAATTAGATTGAATTTGCAACCTGGTGGAGGTTAGTATAGATGGACTAATAGAACAAGTCCCACACACTGCTACAAGCCGAAATAGTTTTTCAGAGCTAGATGCAGAAAAAAATTAGATTGAATTTGCAACCTGGGGGAGGTTATTATAGATGGACTAATAGAACAAGTCCCACACACTGCTACAAGCCGAAATAGTTTTCAGAGCTAGATGCAGAAAAAAATTAGATTGAATTTGCAACCTGCTGGAGGTTAGTATAGATGGACTAATAGAACAAGTCCCACACACTGCTACAAACCGAAGCCCAAATATTTTTTCAGAGCTAGATGCAGATAAAAATTATTTTGAATTTGCAACCTGCTGGAGGTTAGTATAGATGGACTAATAGAACAAGTCCCACACACTGCTACAAGCCAAAATAGTTTTTCAGAGCTAGATGCAGAAAAAAATTATATTGAATTTGCAACCTGGTGGAGATTAGTATAGATGGACTAATAGAACAAGTCCCACACACTGCTTGAAGCTGAAATATTTTTTCAGAGCTAGATGCAGAAAAAAATTATATTGAATTTGCAACCTGATGGAGGTTAGTATAGATGGACTAATAGAACAAGTCCCACACACTGCTACAAGCCGAAATATTTTTTCAGAGCTAGATGCAGAAAAAAATTAGATTGAATTTGCAACCTGGTGGAGGTTAGTATAGATGGACTAATAGAACAATTCCCACACACTGCTACAAGCCGAAGCCCAAATATTTTTTCAGAGCTAGCTGCAGATAAAAATTATTTTGAATTTGCAACCTGCTGGAGGTTAGTATAGATGGACTAATAGAACAAGTCCCACACACTGCTAGAAGCCGAAATAGTTTTTCAGAGCTAGATGCAGAAAAAAATTGTATTGAATTTGCAGCATGATGGAGGTTAGTATAGCTGGACTAATAGAACAAGTCCCACACATTGCTAGAAGCCGAAATAGTTTTTCAGAGCTAGATGCAATAAAAAATTATATTGAATTTGCAACCTGGTGGAGGTTAGAATAGATGGACTAATAGAACAAGTCCCACACACTGCTAGAAGCAGAAATAGTTTTTCAGAGCTAGATGCAGAAAAAAATTAGATTGAATTTGCAACCTGGTGGAGGTTAGTATAGATGGACTAATAGAACAAGTCCCAGACACTGCTACAAGCTGAAATATTTTTTCAGAGCTAGATGCAGAAGAAAATTGGATTGAATTTGCAACCTGGTGGAGGTTAGTATAGATGGACTAATAGAACAAGTCCCACACACTGCTACAAGCCGAAATAGTTTTTCAGAGCTAGATGCAGAAAAAAATTAGATTGAATTTGCAACCTGGGGGAGGTTATTATAGATGGACTAATAGAACAAGTCCCACACACTGCTACAAGCCGAAGCCCAAATATTTTTTCAGAGCTAGATGCAGATAAAAATTATTTTGAATTTGCAACCTGCTGGAGGTTAGTATAGATGGACTAATAGAACAAGTCCCACACACTGCTACAAGCCAAAATAGTTTTTCAGAGCTAGATGCAGATAAAAATTATGTTGAATTTGCATCCTGATGGAGGTTAGTATAGATGGACTAATAGATCAAGTCCCACACACTGCTAGAAGCCGAAATAGTTTTTCAGAGCTAGATGCAGAAAAAAATTAGATTGAATTTGCAACCTGGTGGAGGTTAGAATAGATGGACTAATAGAACAAGTCCCACACAGTGCTAGAAGCAGAAATAGTTTTTCAGAGCTAGATGCAGAAAAAAATTAGATTGAATTTGCAACCTGGTGGAGGTTAGTATAGATGGACTAATAGAACAAGTCCCAGACACTGCTACAAGCCGAAATATTTTTTCAGAGCTAGATGCAGAAGAAAATTAGATTGAATTTGCTACCTGGTGGAGGTTAGTATAGATGGACTAATAGAACAAGTCCCACACACTGCTACAAGCCGAAATAGTTTTTCAGAGCTAGATGCAGAAAAAAATTAGATTGAATTTGCAACCTGGTGGAGATTATTATAGATAGACTAATAGAACAAGTCCCACACACTGCTATAAGCCGAAGCCCAAATATTTTTTCAGAGCTAGATGCAGATAAAAATTAGATTGAATTTGCAACTTGGTGGAGGTTAGTATAGATGGACTAATAGAACAAGTCCCACACACTGCTAGAAGCAGAAATAGTTTTTCAGAGCTAGATGCAGAAAAAAATTAGATTGAATTTGCAACCTGGTGGAGGTTAGTATAGATGGACTAATAGAACAAGTCCCACACACTGCTAGAAGTCGAAATAGTTTTTCAGAGCTAGATGCAGAAAAAAATTAGATTGAATTTGCAACCTGGTGGAGGTTAGTATAGATGGACTAATAGAACAAGTCCCACACACTGCTACAAGCCGAAGCCCAAATATTTTTTCAGAGCTAGATGCAGATAAAAATTATTTTGAATTTGCAACCTGCTGGAGGTTAGTATAGATGGACTAATAGAACAAGGCCCACACACTGCTAGAAGCCGAAATAGTTTTTCAGAGCTAGATGCAGAAAAAAATATATTGAATTTGCAACCTGATGGAGGTTAGTGTAGATGGACTAATAGAACAAGTCCCACACACTGCTACAAGCCAAAATAGTTTTTCAGAGCTAGATGCAGAAAAAAATTATATTGAAATTGCAACCTGCTGGAGGTGAGTATAGATGGACTAATAGAACAAGTCCCACACACTGCTACAAGCCGAAATAGTTTTTCAGAGCTAGATGCAGAAAAAAATTATATTGAATTTGCAACCTGATGGAGGTTAGTATAGATGGACTAATAGAACAAGTCCCACACACTGCTAGAAGCCGAAATATTTTTTCAGAGCTAGATGCAGAAAAAAATTATATTGAATTTGCAACCTGATGGAGGTTAGTATAGATGGACTAATAGACCAAGGCCCACACACTGCTAGAAGCCGAAATATTTTTTCAGAGCTAGATGCAGAAAAAAATTATATTGAATTTGCAACCTGATGGAGGTTAGTATAGATGGAGTAATAGAACAAGTCCCACACACTGCTAGAAGCCGAAATAGTTTTTCAGAGCTAGATGCAGAAAAAAATTATATTGAATTTGCAACCTGATGGAGGTTAGTATAGATGGACCATTAGAATGATGCCATGCCCAAAAGGTTTTACTTCACTAGGTGCAGTTAAAAAATTTGTATTCTATACACAGGTGGTGTAGCTTGCAACACAGATAGGCTTCTCCACTGACTAACACACACTGCAAGAGGACAAAAAGGTTTAGCTTTGCTAGATTTAGCCAAATGCTGTGAAAAAAACTTGCACAGCACTGGCACAGACCTGCCTTGCAAAAAGTGACAGGAACTCATGTAACCTAGTCCTGAAAAGGACTGCAATTACAATTAGTCTTTACTCCCAACCTATCTATGTAAGAGCACAGACCTCCCTGATAAAAGTGATAGGAACTGATGTAACCTAGCCTTGAAAAGGACTGCAATTACAATTAGTCTTTACTCCCAACCTATCTATTTAAGAGCACAGACCTGCCTGATAAAAGTCGTAGGAAATGATGTAACCTAGTCCTTAAAAGGACTGCAATCACAACTATTCCCTACTCCCAAGCTATCTGTAGATTTGTGCGAAAATTGGCTTGAAATTAACAAAGTATAGCGCACACAGCAACAGCGGTGCCATCTTACACGCAGCTGCAGCAGTGAGAAAATGGTCGCGACGGGGAAAATGGCTGGGTCTTATAGGGCAAGGACATGTGACATACACTGCCAATGACACATGCCCTTGCTTGTGTGAAAAAAAGCAGTTCGCTCCGTGTGTGCGCTGCTGATAGGCTGACAGATTGCACCTCCCCACTGTAAATGGGGGAAAGAGAAAAAAAATGGAGATCTTCATTATTTCTGCAGAGATGCATCCCCTGCCCCTCCCCCCACCCTACACTCAAACTGCGTATTAACATTAATTTTCAGCATTACTGAGAAAAATCCAGTTATGATTTTGGTGGACGAACAGTTATCGAACATAACCTCGAACAGCCGAATTTTTTTCAAATCGTTCGTGTTCGCCGAACGGCTCGAACACCGCCCAAAACAGCTCAAATTTGAGATTGGCGAACAGTTCGAGTTGAACACCGCTCATCTCTAGTTGTGATCACGTAAAAGATTATTTCATCCTACACATGACAAAGCTAAGAGGTTGAACTACACCATTTCAAATCTGTTGGCCACGGAAATGCTGCCTTTCCGCCTGATACAGATGGTTTCCGAAAGCTGATGGCCATCACAATCCCCCAGTACCAGTTGCACAGTTGCCATTAATTTTTTAAGAAAGCTGTGCTTGCCCTACACCAGCATGTCGCAGACAACATCACCTGTTCCTTGTCTAAATCTATATCTGTCAGGGTGTATTTCACCACAGACACCTGGACGAGTAAGCATGGCCAAGGGCATTACATCTTGCTAACAGGGCACTGGGTGACTCTGGTGGCTGCGGTGACAGGCGGGAAGGGGCTGCTCCACAAATATTGGAATCCCCAAGGCTTGCAGAAGAAACTTCTGTAGTTCCCACTTCCTCCACTGCTTCTCCACTCCTACACCTCCTCTAGGGCCTCCACCTGCACAATCAACCTCTGCCTTAACGAAACATGCGTTCCAACAGTGCAGGGCGAATCCACACCACCTCCGTACTGTGCAGCCAGGGCTCACCGCAATTAGGTAGTCTTCAAATTAATATGCCTTGGAGATCGCAGTCATACAGCTGAAGAGTTGTGGACAGCTCTCTAGGCTCAGTTTCATCAATGGCTGTCTCCGCTGAACCTGGAGCCAGGGAAGGCCGTGTACGATAATGGTGCGCACCTGTTGGCTGCCCTACACCGAGGCCAACACACACACGTGCCTTGCATGGCTCACGTCCTCAACCTGGTGGTACAGCGATTTTTCTGCCACTTTCCTGGCCTGGGTGAGCTGCTTCAGAAAGTACGGAAACTGTGTGCTCGCTCCGCTGTTCACATCCCTCATGTCATTGACTTGCATCGATACAGAGGTCTTTGTCCATGCCAGTTAACAGGTTGATATGCGATGTGCCGACGTTGTGGAATTCCTCTCTGCACATGTTGCAGCGACTGTGGCATCAGCAACAAGCACTAACACAGTATCTCATGTCGTATAGCCTAAGCCAACACAGTACGGACATGGGGCACATCACGTTTACGGAGTGTGAACAGACTAAGGACCTCTGCACCCTTCTGCACAGTTTTGAAATGGCTACTAAACTAGTTAGTGCTGACAATTCCATCATCAGCATCACAATTCTGGTAATCTACATGCTGGAGAAGACTTTCAATAGCGTGCGTCAGGAGATGGTTTTCCCAGAAGAAGAGGAGGATAGGAATGTCTCAAAGTTCCACACTGTCGTCACACAGGCAGATGCCAAGTGACATTGGCTTCCTGCAATCGAGGGGGTTTGGTGGTAGCAGACATACTGTTAGTGAAGGTGCAAGAGCCGAGGAACAAATGGAGGAGGAAGAGGTGATGGGCGAGCAACAGTCAGAAGATGAAGAGGATAATCATCCCCTCTCTGTTGAACGTGGTTGGCAGGAGGGGGCGGAAGAAACATGCATCAGTGTAATGCAGCCAACAATAGAGTCTGGCTTTGGACCACCTGGAAGAGCCTGACATATTAGTGTCTTCTTGCTGCACTTTCTGCAACATGATCCCCGTATAGTTAGGATTCGAAATAATGCTGACTACTGGGTTGCCACTCTGTTAGGTCCACATTATAAGAGTAAATTTTGCCAGATGCTTCCCGCTGTGGAAAGGGACATGCTAATGTTGGAGTATCAAAACAAGCAACCTTAATAGAGTTTTTCCTCAAGATAGGAGTGAGGCACATAGTGTGCATCACAGCTGTAGTTTTTCAACCTCCGGCATATCAGTTCGTCAACGCCAAAACATTAGCAGCAGAGTTAGTGACAGAAGCAATTTCTTTGAGTCCTTTCACATATTTTTTAGACCAGCTCATGCACCAGCACAACAGAGTACAAGTCTGACACGTGGAGAACGACTGGAGAGGATGGTGGAGGACTATCTAGAGTTCAATACGAATACCATCAGTGAGGATTTTGACCCTTTTACATTTTGGTCTTCAAAAATGGATGAATGGCCTGAGCTCGCCTGTCATACCTTGGAGGTTTTATCATGCCCAGCAGCAAGCGTTCTCTCAGATTGTGTGTTCAGTGCTGCTGGTGGTGTCCTGATGGATAAGCGCACCCAGCTGTCCCATGAAAGTGTTCGCCCCCTAACTTTCATCAAGATGAACAAGTCATGGATCGCAAACGAATTTTGTACCCCAATTGCAGACTGCACAGAGTAGGCGATGTTGTAGTTTTTAGTGTGCTGCATTGATCTTGCGGAATTGCAGTCTGTGATATGGCTTGTGTGCCTGCTCTTGCTGCGGCTGCAGGTTTTAGGCCCTAATTTTTGGAAATGTCGAGAATACAGATTTGGTCTCTCAATCAATTGGGTTGGCTGTAGTGGAAGAGGTGTCAGTCCCCATTATACTACTTATACCCTAGTGAAATTGATGTCACTTTGGTGGTTTTAGGCCCAAATGTTTTCAAATGGGAACAGTCCTGATTGGGTCTCCATCTACTGGGTTGGCTGTAGGGGAAAAGGTGTCGTTCACATTAGTAATGAGAGAGTAATGAGAGAGCACTAAATGTGCTCAACTTAGTGGTTCAGCGGTTTCTCACCTACCCAGATCTGCCAGAGCTGCTTGTGAAAGTACACCACATGTGTATCCATTTCAGAAAGTCCGCTATAGTTTCCATCACCCTGGCAGTGCTTCAACAGCATATGCAGCTTACAGCTCACCAACTGTTGTGCGATGCCACACGTGTTGTAAATCAATGTTGCAGATGTTGGGAAGGATTTGTGAGCAGCAGACAGCAGTTGTTGAGTACCAGCTTCAACACGCCCATCGGCATTCAGGTCAGCCTCTGCACATAAGAACTGATGAGTGGGCATGGATGTCTGACATCTTTACCATCCTCAAAAACTTTGAGGACTCCACCAAGATGGTGAGCGGCGATGACGCCATAATTAGCATCACCATCCCGTTTCTCTGTCTACTGAAACGCCTGGTGCTCACAGTTAAAGAGGAGGCATTGCAGGCAAGGAACTATGCAGCCCAGCCTCATGTCATCTCAGTGCGCATTGGGCGATAATGAGGAGGAGGAGGATGAGGAGGAGAACATGGACAGTCGTCTTCTTGGGGAACACAGGGAAGTCTTGGCTGTCTTGGAAGTCTTGATACCCCTTTTAGTCTTCTGGAAAGCTGTATGAGTTTCGCTTAATGACCTTCAGTGGCCTAAACCGTGGCTTTGCTTATGCAAGTTATTTCTCAAAACGCATCGCAGATCAGGCCATTGTCCAACTCTATAGTGATTATTTTCAAGGCATAAAGAAAGATCTTTGTCTGTGACTAAGTACCACTGAGAAGTGTGAGCTGATGTTGGATGGGCTGCCATTGTTTATGCAACAAGCTGCATTAGTGGACTTCCTGGGAGAAATGACAGCCGGAGTAGATACGGTTTTCCTCTATGCCAGTCCTTTCACCGAGCTAAAGAACATGGCTGTGGTGAAATACAACTCTCACTGAGAAGCAGTTTCAGACTGAAGAACATTGGACCCACCAGAGGATTTGATCCTGAGGGACCATCTTTCTTCCCCGCTAAAGAGCCCCATAGCAGCTGCAAGGCTTGCGTAATGAACTCTCCTGAAGAGAAGCCAGGGCCCACTAGAGGATTCTCCGGTTCTCTGGTGGGCCCGTCCAACCCTGCTGAGAAGTATCTCTGGCTAAGGAAAGTGTGTGGGAAGGTTCCCAGACACTCTATTGCTGTTTTTTTACTGTGGCTTGGCTCCATACCGTCCCTGGCCACATTCACTTGTCCACATGTTTGTTTTTAGGCGGTCCTTCCCACTTAGTGCACTGGGGAGGGCACGGGTAATGTTCTGAGACATGTGCTTGTGGGAGGAGGGGACGACACCAGGAGAAATAGTGGCGGCTGGGGACCGAGTATGGAGACCCGGCCGCCATCGCCATGAGGTTGTGAAAAGCTTCCGCCTCCAAGAGCCTAAAAGGCAACATTTCAAGTGCAAGCAGCTGTCCAGAAATGTGGCAGTTTAATATTGCGGCCTGTGGGTGGGTGGCTGTCTGCATACTTGCGCTTTCATTTCAAGTAACAGAAAACTAAGGAGATGGATTGACTCATCATCATCACAACCTGAAAGGTTTGCGCTATGAACTCTCCTGATGGAGAAGCCAAGGCCCACCGGAGGATTCTCTGGTTCTCTGGTGGGCCCGTCCAACCCTGCCGAGAAGCAGCCCTGGCTTATTAAAGTCTGTGGGAAGGTTCCCAGACACTCTATGGCTGCTTTTTTTTACTGAGGGGGAAACCTACGCAAACACGGGGAGAACATACAAAATCCATGCAGTTGTTTTCCTTGCTGGGATTTGAACCCAGGATATAAGCGCTGCAAGGCTTCAGTGCTAACCACTGAGCCACTGTGCTGCCGTTCACCCTTTGATATCTAACAGGCTAGAGAAATTTGCACCTACTGCCACTCTGTATCTTCAGCTCCTTTGTGAGAAACTAATGTATTTGAGCAGCCACTCAGTCTACCAAATAAAATTCCTGAGAAGAAAATTGTGGATGGCTTTGCTACTGGTATAGGGGGGTAGTGCTATTACCATGGCGTCGTACCATAGTTCACTGTAAATATTCCAGGCTGGTAGGAGTCAAGCAGATCCCCACAGAAAAGTACCAGCAGTAAAGTTCTGGAACCCGTGCTTGTGGGAGGCGGGGATGACACCAGGAGAAATAGTGGTGGCTGGGGACTGAGTATGGAGACCTGGTCGCCGCCGTCATGAGGTTGTGAAAAGCTTCCGCCTCCACAGCCTAAGAGACAACATTTCAAGTGCAAGCAACTGTCCAGAAATGAGGCAGTTTAGTATTGCGGCCTGTGGGTGGGTGGATGGCTGGCTGCATACTTGCGCTTGCATTCCAAGTAACAGAAAACTAAGGAGATGGATGGCCTCATCATCATCACAACCTGAAAGGTTTGCACTATGAACTTTCCTGATGGAGAAGCCATCTCTATGGTAGAGATGAGCGTTGTTCTACTCGAACTGTTCGCCAATCTCAAATTCGAGCTGTTTTGGGCGGTGTTCGAGCCGTTCGGCGAACACGAACAATTTGAGAAAAATTCGGCTGTTCGAGGTTATGCTCGATAACTGTTCGTGCACCAAAATCATAACTGGATTTTTTCTCAGTAATGATGAAAATTAATGTTAATACGCAGTTTGAGTGTACAGCGGGGTGGGGGGAGGGGCAGGGGATGGATCTCTGCAGGAACAATGAAGATCTCCATTTTTTTTCCTCTTTCCCGCATTTACAGTGGGGAGGTGCAATCTGTCAGCCTATCAGCAGCGCACACACGGAGCGAAGTGCTTTTTTTCACACAAGCAAGGGCATGTGTCATTGGCAGTGTATGTCACATGTCCTTGCCCTATAAGACCAAGCCATTTTCCCCGTCGCCACCATTTTCTCACTGCTGCAGCTGCATGTTAGACGGCACCGCTGTTGCTGTGTGCACTATACCTTGTTAATTTCAAGCCAATTTTCGCACAAATCTACAGATAGCTTGGGAGTAGGGAATAGTTGTGATTGCAGTCCTTTTAAGGACTAGGTTACAGCATTTCCTACGACTTTTATCAGGCAGGTCTGTGCTCTTAAATAGATAGATTGTGGGAGTAAAGACTAATTGTAATTGGAGTCCTTTTCAGGACTAGGTTACATCAGTTCCTATCAGTTTTTGCCAGGCAGGTCTGTGCCAGTGCTGTGCAAGTTTTTTTCACAGCATTTGGCTGAATCTAGCAAAGCTAATCCTTTTTGACCTATTGCAGAGAGTGTTAGTCAGTGGAGTAGCCTATCTGTGTTGCAAGATATACCACCTGTGTATAGAATACCAATTTTTTTACTGCACCTAGTGAAGTAAAATCTTTTGGGCATAGCATCATTCTATTAGTCCATCTATACTGACCTCCATCAGGTTGCAAATTGAATATAATTTTTTTCTGCATCTAGCTCTGAAAAAATATTGGGCTTCTAGCTGTGTGTGGGACTTGTTCTAAGAATCCATCTATACAGACCTCCATCAGGTTGCAAACTGAATATATTTTTTTCTGCATCTACCTCTGAAAAAATATTGGGCTTCTAGCTGTGTGTGGGACTTGTTCTATTAATCCATCTATACAGACCTCCATCAGGTTGCAAACTGAATATATTTTTTTCTGCATCTACCTCTGAAAAAATATTGGGCTTCTAGCTGTGTGTGGGACTTGTTGTATTAGTCCATCTATACTGACCTCCATCAGGTTGCAAACTGAATATATTTTTTTCTGCATCTACCTCTGAAAAAATATTGGGCTTCTAGCTGTGTGTGGGACTTGTTGTATTAGTCCATCTATACAGACCTCCATCAGGTTGCAAACTGAATATATTTTTTTCTGCATCTACCTCTGAAAAAATATTGGGCTTCTAGCTGTGTGTGGGACTTGTTGTATTAGTCCATCTATACTGACCTCCATCAGGTTGCAAACTGAATATATATTTTTCTTCATCTACCTCTGAAAAAATATTGGGCTTCTAGCTGTGTGTGGGACTTGTTCTATTAATCCATCTATACAGACCTCCATCAGGTTGCAAACTGAATATATTTTTTTCTGCATCTAGCTCTGAAAAAATATTGGGCTTCTAGCTGTGTGTGGGACTTGTTGTATTAGTCCATCTATACTGACCTCCATCAGGTTGCAAACTGAATATATTTTTTTCTGCATCTACCTCTGAAAAAATATTGGGCTTCTAGCTGTGTGTGGGACTTGTTCTATTAATCCATCTATACAGACCTCCATCAGGTTGCAAACTGAATATATTTTTTTCTGCATCTAGCTCTGAAAAAATATTTGGCCTTCTAGCAGTGTGTGGGACTTTCTCTATTAGTCCATCTATACTGACCTCCATCAGGTTGCAAATTGAATATAATTTTTTTCTGCATCTAACCCAGCCTATAGTTTTGGCCTAATACCACAGTTTGGCCACTCAGCTCTGCTCCGTTCCCATCCATTGTTTTTTTGTGCAAACAACTCCAGAGTTGTTAATTAGTTAACCACCAAAATGAGTGGAAAAAGGCCTGCTGCTGGTGGAAAGGGGAATAGGCGTGTTGGGAAGGGGAAAAAAGGTTGTGTCCGTGGGGTAGGTGTTAAAGCAACAGTAACATCTGCAGAAGAAAGACCATCTTCCAGCCAAACTAAAATGTCTACTTCTTTTAGCGGACAATCTGATAAGATCCCTTTCTTACGGCCACGCCAATCGCTACAAATTCCAGATGAGGCACAAAAACAGCAGGTGCTTCAACAGATATCAAGTGCTCCTTTAAGTGGGCTCTCCTCCACATCAACTTCAACATCACAAATACTCCAGTCCTCAAAGGTGTCACCCCAATCGCACTTGCTTCCTCACAGCTCCCAAATCTCCAGCTGCCCGTCTGAGTATGAGGTAGAACAGATGGTTGAGTCTGCAGAGCTGTTTACTCATACTATAGCCTGGGAATCAGAGGTCGACTCCAGCGCTTCTGTGAATCCAGACGAGGAAATGATCTGCACTGATGCCCAGAATCTTTATGAGTCGGATCCAGGACCAGACGCAGAAGGTTCTGAACATAATGTAGACCCTCATTCCCAAACTGTAACTCCTGTTGGTGGAGACAATGAGGAAGACGATGATAAGACTCAAATACCTGACTGGAGCGACAACTTTAGTTTTTTGTCAGGGCAGGAACATGTTGGCTCTGAGGACGACGGGTGTGATAACGCACAGGGTGATGATGATGAGGTTGGAGATCCCACTTACTGTCAACCCACAGTCAGCCAAGAGATGAGGTCAGCAGAGGAGGTGGAGGAAGATGCTAGTGACGACGAGGTCAGGTTGCGCCTTCCTGGACAGAGACGTAGTACTGGAAGCACGTCAACAACTGCATCCTCAAACACAACTCTGCCTCTCACCACAAGTCGTGGTGGCTCTTCAGGTCGCATGGGTGCTAAGCCTTGCATAGCCTGGGCATTTTTTCAGATCGATAAAGATGACCCAACTCGTGTTATCTGTAACATTTGTCAGCAAAAGCTAAGTAGAGGCCAAAAAATACATAGTTTGAGTACTTCATGAATGAACCGGCATATGGACATGAAGCATAAGTTGCAGTGGGAAGCTCAGTGTGCTACAATGCGGCCTAGCCGGCCGGGCCAACCACCGTCTGCCATATATTGTGCATCCGCGGCCTCTTCATCCTCTGTGACTGGGGGGACAGCAGTCACACCTGTTTTGGGGCGCAGACCTGCCACCTCTTTACCCGCAACAGCCAGCGTGATTGGCAGGTCATCATTTTCTTTGGAGGTGGTAACACCAGCTGGTGTTGAGCGCTGTCCGACATCGATAACACCACCTTTGGATCAAGGCAACCTAACATGTCCGCCTGCATCTTCCTCACAGACCGGCAGTTTGCCGGGGACACCCTTATCAACCCCGTCTAAGCACAATAGCCAGCCCTCGGTCCCTCAGATGTGGACAAGTAAAAGACCATTTCCTCCTAGCCATGAGAAAGCTAAGAGGTTGAATTTCACCATCTGCAAATTCTTGGCTACAGAAATGCTGCCTTTCCGCCTGGTGGACACAGAGGATTTTCGAGACCTTATGTCCGTCGCAGTGCCCCAGTACCAGATGCCCAGTCGGCACTACTTCTCAAAGAAAGGTGTGCCTGCGCTCCACCAGCATGTCGCACACAACATCACCGCTTCTTTGAGAAACTCTGTGTGTGACAGTCTCCACTGGACCTGAAACCAGGGAAGGCCGTGTGCGACAATGCTGCAAACCTGGGTGCGGCCCTTCGCCGGGGCAATGTCACACACGTGCCTTGTATGGCTCACGTGTTGAACCTGGTTGTCCAGCAATTTTTAGCCCACTATCCCAGACTAGATGGCCTTCTGCAGAGGGCACGGTCGCTGTGTGCTCACTTTCGCCGTTCGCATCCCGCAGCTCAGCGACTTACATCTCTACAGAAGTCGTTGGGCCTGCCACTTCACCGGCTAAAATGCGATGTGCCTACCCGGTGGAATTCAACTCTGCACATGTTGCAGCGACTGTGGCAGCACCGACAAGCCCTGGTGCAATACGTTCTGACGTATAGCCTGGGCCAACGAGATCCAGAGGTGGGGCAAATCACGCTGGAGGAGTGGTCTCAGATCAGGGACCTATGCACCCTTCTGCACAGTTTTGAAATGGCGACGAAGATGTTTAGTGCTGACGATGCCATTATCAGCATGACTATTCCGGTGATTTACATGCTGGAGCACATGTTAAACAGAATTCGGAGTCAGGTGGTGGCACAAGAGGAGGTGGAGGAAGTAGAGGAGGAGGAGTTGTATGCGGAAGGGCTAACATCTGCAAGGTCCAGACGGTCGGCAGCACCAAGGTGGCAGGCATGTGAGGGTGGGGGAGATGGTTTTACCAGGGCGCATGGTAGCAGCCAAACTAGTGAGGAAGGTGCAGGAGCCCAGGAAGAAATGGAGGACGAACTGATGAAAGACTCATCAGATGAGGGAGACCTTGATCACATTTCTGTTGTGCGAGGTTGGGGGGAGAGGACAGAGGAAGGAAGCATGATTGTTACCTCGCCACCAACACAACAGGGACTTGGTGCTCCTGGATGCGCAACACACATGAGTGCCTTCTTGCTGCACTACCTGCAACATGACCCTCGAATTGTGAGAATTAGAAATAATCCTGACTACTGGGTTGCCACAATGTTAGATCCCCGGTACAAAAGTAAATTTGCAGAAATTATTCCTGCCATAGAAAGGGATGCACGCATGCAGGAGTATCAGCAGAGACTGTTGCAGAATCTTACATGTGCTTTTCCACAAAATACCAGTGGTGCACGTAGTGAATCTCACAGTTCTAACTTGCCAACCGTGGGACCGTCAAGTGTTCAGCACTCAAACCGTAACAGAACCACAGTATCTGCTGGTAACATCAATTTTGCGGAATCATTTCACCACTTTTTTAGCCCATCCTTTGCAAGGCCACAGGAGACAAGAAGTCTGACACATAGTCAACGCCTAGAGACGATGGTACAGGAGTATCTCCAAGTAAACATTGAAGCCACGACTGTGTCACTGGACCCTTGCTCTTTTTGGGCTTCCAATCTGGATAAATGGCCGGAGCTAGCCACTTACGCCTTGGAGATCTTGTCATGCCCCGCAGCCAGCGTTCTGTCTGAACGTGTGTTCAGCGCTGCTGGTGGTGTGCTGACAGATAAGCGCACGCGGCTCTCCACTGATAATGTAGACAGACTCACGTTCATAAAGATGAACAAATCATGGATCCGAAACGACTTTTCTACCCCTGTGTCATCCTGGGGAGAGTAAAAGCTTGATGATTGGTTAAAATCACCCTACCAACCGTTTTAAGCTTTCAAATTACTAATCATGTTTATCTGTATCTTGGCTGGAAAATAATTTGGGCTTTGTAGCAGTGTGCAGCACTGATTCTATTAGGCCATCTATAATAAGCTCCACCAGATTTAAAATTACTAATCATGTTTATCTGTATCTTGACTGGAAAATAATTTGGGCTTTGTAGCAGTGTGCAGCACTGATCCTATTAGGCCATCTATACTAAAGCTTCACCAGATTTAAAATTAATAATAATTTTTAGCTGCATCTAGCCCGGAAAATAATTTTGGGGCTCCGAGATGCGCAAGACACATAAGTGCCTTCTTTCTGCACTACCTGCAGCATGACCCTCATATTGTCAGAATTCGAAGTAATCATGACTACTGGGTTGCCACACTCTTAGATCCCCCAAACTTTTCGATCAACCTTTTCATTTTAATAAAGACCAAAAAAATGGTCATTTTTGAAATTATAAGCATTAGCAGGTTGTTAGAAACTGAAATCAAACAGTTTTCAACTCAAAACTTTATTCTAGGTGATGTTACATTTTCACATAGGACCCCTTGTTCGAAAGGAGCTTCTGAACTCTCTCGTCCATTGAATTTGTCAGGTTTTGGATGGTTTCTGCTTCAATTGTTTTGCATGAGGACAGAATACCCTCCCAGAGCTGTTGCTTAGATGTGAACTGCCTCCCGCCATCATAGACACTCCTTTTAATGATGCTCCAAAGGTTCTGAATGGGGTAGAGGTCAGGGGAGCATGGGGGTCACACCATAAGTTTGTCCCCTTTTATGCCCATATCAGCCAGAGATGCAGATGTTTTATGTGCAGCATGAGATGGTGCATTATCATGCAGAAAAATGATCTTGCTGTGAAATACACGGTTCTTCTTCTTGAACCATGGCAGGAAGTGCTGTTTGAGAAAATCCACATACATTATGGAGTTCATCTTTAGCGCCTTCAGGGATCCTAAAGGGGCCGACAATCTCTCTCCCCATGATTCCAGCCCAAAACATTACTCCACCTCCTCCTTGTGGGCGCTGTAGCCGTGTTTGCGTGGGGTGTCCATGAACCAGCCATCCTCCACTCCATCCATCTGGACCATCGAGCGCTGCACGGCACTCATCCGTGAACAAAACAGTTTTGAAATCAGTCTTCATGTAATGTTTGGCCCACTGGAGCCGTTTCTGCTTGTGTGAAGTGGATAGAGGAGGTCGACAGGATGGCGTATGCACAGCTGCAAACCTCTGAAGGACCCTGCATCTTGTTGTTCGGGGGACGTTGGAGGCACAAGCAGCTTCAAAAACTTGTCTGCTGCTATGGCAAGGCTTTTTTGCCGCTGCTCTTTCAACCTGACGTAATTGCCTGTAGGAAAGAGTCCTCAATTTGCCCTTATCAGCACGCACACGTGTGTACTGTGAATCAGCTACATACTTCTTGATTGCCAAGACACTTCATCCTGATCATCGCACAATGTTGATTGTAGTCATGCCTTGACCTAAACACTCCCTAATTTGTTGCTTCTCAGCAGCCGACACATCCTTTTTCTTTCCCATTTTGGCAGAAAATGTAGGCTGCTTAATAATGTGAGACAGCCTTCTTAAGTAGTCTTTCCTTTCATTGAACACACCTGCCAAACTAATTAGCACAGGTGTCTGCAATTGCTTACAGTGATATAAAGAGCCCTGACACACATCACCATCAATGAGTTTAACTGACAAACAAACAAATTCTTCCCTTATCACTCCTAAACACTTTTTGCATAATAATTTGGAACACAGTGTACATGTGCTTTTCCACAAAACACCAGTGGTTCACGTAGTGAATCTTACAGCTCTGACTTGCCAACCGTGGTCTGTATGGAGTTGTTCAATAAAGGGCCCAAAATTAAGATAACATAGATGGGAGAGGTCTCTATGAATAGGAATTCCTAAGTATTTGATACCCTGTGAGGGCCAGGCAAAGGGAAAGTTGGACTGGATGGAATCCTATATGGATTTGGGGAGGGAGACATCGAGGGCCTCAGACTTCGCTGCATTGATTTTAAAATTTGACCATGTAACAAAGTGATCTATTTCAGCCATAACAGCATGGATGGATATATGTGATTGAGTGATATATCCTAGGACATCATCAGCAAATAGAGAGCACTTGTACTCGGTGCCTCCCACCTCAATCCACCTAATATTGGGGTTATGGCGAATTGATGAGAGCAGGTGCTCCGTCACTAGGATGTATAAGAGAGGGGACAGAGAACATCCCTGCCTTGTCCCATTGGTGATTGTGAAAGGTGATGAAAATGTTCTGACGCACCCCCTGGGCCTTGGGACACCCGGAGCCGGACCCTTTTTGGTGGATGCTGGTGGTTGTAGTCTCCGTGGCGGCGACCCGGTTCCGTGGCTCAGGGCGGTCAAACCAGTGGCGGAACTATTTATGTGGTTTTGATGTTTAAATGTCCGACTACGCCACCCGTGGATTGCGGTCAGAGTGAACCGCCGCTCCAGGGCAGACCGCTGAGGCTGGTGTTGTGGGTGCAGCAGAGCGTAGCATAACTCCCCACGGGAGGAGTATAGCCTCAGGGCAGTGTATGCGGAGGATGGGGGTGATGGTGCAGGGCAGCAGCAGTAACGACACGGAGTCAGTGATGCAGTCCAGGGCCTTTACTCACAGTTCTTATTATCCAGACCACGTCTGCAGGTAACGGCTGCCCACGTCGTACTGTGCTCACCAGGTGAGGGGCTCAGACAACTCCCAGATAACTTTGGAGCGCTTCACAGGACCCCCTTTGTGTGTCCTTTGTCTGGCCTTTCTTACCAACCCTTCTGTCCGGCTGCTTCGGGCCTCCTCTTGGTAAACTTGGCGCCAGTTTCCCTGACCCTATGTGGTGCCTTCCTAGCGGGTGTAGTGAGGGGCTGCGCCACATAAAATGTCACAGCCTCCTGTTTCTAGCTGAGGGTCGTTTCCTGCCTCCACTAGTTTCGGGGACCGGTCTCCCCCTTTGGCCTGACCCCTCCACGCAGGTGGATTCGGGCGTGCGGTGGCGACTCGCCCGTCCGCACCCCTGGGATCCCTTCGTTCCTCATTCCTGGAGCCTTCTCTGCTCCTCTTCCTTCCTTCTCCCTCTTCCAGGCCTGGGCCTCTGTTACTAGGCCCGCCTCCAGAGCAGAGCTCATGCAGAGCCCCTGCTCCCTGCCACTTCTGCTCAGACTTCTCTGCACTGAACTAAGATGGTGCCCACCTTTTATACTTCCTTCTCAATGCACCCAGGAACTGCTTCCTCCCTGCTCCTGCACTACAGGGTTCCCCTTCCTCAGTGTTCCCTCCCCCCACTCCAGCCAGGGACAGGGACTGTCGTGCCCATCTCAGGGGCATATTGGTCGCCCTGCCCCACGGCAATGTGGTGTAATGCATGCAGGTGTCGGGTCCTGATCCACACTACATCCTTACCTGAGAGTGAGATATCACACCTCTGGGTGAGGTGCAATACCTCTGTAGCAACCGAGCCCTCAGGGTGCTACAGTTCCATTTATCTTCAGCCTAGGTGACGTATTGCGATACAGGGCCGTGATTTTGGCTATAAAAGGGTCCCCTAGACCCCTACCCCAAGCTTTTTAAGAGAATCATATATGGCGTGCCAGGAGACTCTATGGAATGCTTTCTCAGCATCCAACGAGAGTATCTAATTACAAATTTTTAACTGCATCTAGCCCAGGAAATACTTTGTGCCTAGTAGCAGTGTCTGCTAGTCAGCGGATTATCCCGGCTGTTAAGCAAGCTACACCACCTGTAGTTTGGACACTTCATTTTTTCAAAGGAAATGCTTCGGGACCACGGGATACTCAGTGAAGAGCATCAGGAGGCACCCCAAGGCATAGGGGCTCGGACTGGCAGTAGGATGCCTTGCGGTGGACAGCCAAGCTCGATCCTTATAAAAGCTTTTTAACTGCAGCAGCTTTAGTGGACGCTACTGGAGCTGGAATTACGCGGCTGCTGGCATGAGACTTGCCCTCCAATAGATCCTTGTAAATGGATTTAAAGTGTATTTATTCAAATTAGAGAGACAATTTAAATTAAAAAGCTTAGAGCTGCCTCCACCACAGGGGGGCTCGCTCGACCCACCAGCGGACAGGCATCAGTATTGGGAGAGGGGGGCTGGCCGTCAGGGTTCACCGCGGCTCTGGCACAAACCCGGCGACACGGAGGTGGCACGGGCAGGAGCGGACTGAACGTGTCGGCTTCTCACTTTTTGGATTTTAGAAGGGCATGACATGCCTATATCTGTGTCTCCCCCTCCTTTCACTCCTCCACCTCTTTTCTTTTCGCATGACTATATGTACTTGTCACTTTTCCATGTGTTAGTTGTGTCTTCTGAGCAGTTTGTCAGCTTTTGGACACCTTTGAATGTGTTTTCTATGTGTTTCTATGTGTTTTTGTTTGCCTGCCATTGGTTTTAACGGTGTTCGAAGGTGTTCGACGAACAGTTCGACGAACAGTTCGGCGAACACACGGGTGTTCGACGAACCGAACCGAACTCAAACACTACGGGGGTGGCTCAACACTACTCTATGGCTGCTTTTCTACAATGGACTGGCTCCAGCAATCCATAAGATTGCAATCTATAAGATCCCTTCACTGGCTCCCAATTGCCTAGCATATCCAGTTCAAACACTGATGTACAAAGCCATACATAACTTTTCTTCTCCATATGACGCGCCCCTGGGCCTGTGTCGCGCTGCGTTGCGCACGCGGGAGCTTACCCGGAGCCGGATCTCTTGAGGGTTGTAGTCTCGTGGCGGCGACCCGGTCCGCGCCCAGGGAGTCAAACTGAGCGGCGATGTACTAGCAGTAGATGGTTGGTGACTACGCCACCCGTTGAATGCAGCTATGGAGCTGCCGCTGCAGGGCAGACCGCTGAGGCCGGTGGAAGGATGGTGCAGCGTGGATGGTATAACCCCCAACGGGAGGGGTATGGCCTCAGGGCAGCCGACGTGGATGATGGGGGTAGCAGGAACCACTCAGAGACGGTGCGGTGTAGTTCAGGGTCTTTACTGGTGACAAAGATAGACCCTCCCGGAGTACTTGCTAGTGATAGGGGCCTGGTCAGTCCTTGAGCAGATGGGATCTCCCCTGGCCAGGCGGAGTTGTAGGCCTTCCCAACTAACTGTACTCTTCTGGCTACCTTGCTAGAGGCGGGAATAAGTAGCCCACGTCCCTGAGTGTACCGTGTGGTGCTCACCCGTATGGCCGGTGACTCGGGGCCTTCTAATGGCTTCCGCTCCACGATGGCGGTGCTGGTCCCACGCGTGTGACCGTGCCTTCGGGCTTCTGGGCCAGAGGACCTGAAATCCTCTGCCGGACGGTTTCTGCTGCTGGGTAGGAGTTAGTCCCCACAGCCTCGGACTCCGGGTCCGGTAAGAAATCTTCTCAGTCAGGGCGAGCTCTGTAGCTGCCAGCCCCTGACTCGTTGTAACACTGCTCCCCACAGAGCTCCTGATGTTTCTTGCTATGCTGCTTCTCTTCTCTACTCTTGTTCTGTCTTCTTTCTCACTCACTCTGCCTCAGCCCTGGGTTTATATAGGGGAAGTCCTTCCCCTCCCAAGACTGGGCAGGAGGTGTGGCATGCACAGGATCCCTGACCAAAGGACCTCCCACCTGCTCTCAGACGTAATATCTCTATCACTGTGGCAACCAGACCCCTGGGGTGTCACACATACATCTCTGAACTAATCTCCTGATATATTCCCTTCTGTAATCTCCGGTCGTCCCAAGACCTCCTTTTTTCCACACTTATTTGTTCTTCACTCAATCACCTCCAATTAGTGTTGAGCATTCCGATACTGAAATATCGGGTATCGACCGATATTCGCGGTATCTTAGTTCCGATACTGAGTTCCGATACTTTTGGAATATCGGATACTGGAATCAGAAGTTCCCATAATGCCTGCGCTCTGCAGTGTCTCTGAAGGATGACAAGCTGGATGGCAGCGCTCAGCTGCGATCCAGCCTGTGATCAGAATGCCATCCCAGCGTGAGAGAATTCTCCTGATTGTTTAAAAGCCAGCAGGCGGTAAAAAGCCGCCGGCTTTTAAACAATCACACAGCCCCATACTGCTTCCCCGCAGCCTCCCATCCCGATCCTCTGCTGCCCCCGCCACCTCCCATCCCGATCCTAAGTTAGGACCGGGCGGGGAGCGGAGCACCAAGGAGTGGGGAGCGAAGGACCCGGGCGGGGAAGCCGGCAGTGAAAAGACTTCACAGCCGGCTTTCCCGTTCTGTCCTGCGCTCTCCGCTCCCTGATGTATGTGGTATGATGTATGATTGGTATGTGCGCGGTGTCTGCCAGTGTCTGCACGATGTCTGTGGGTGTCTGCGTGCAGGCAGACATAGGCCGATGTGACATTATTTTTTTAGGCCCCCATATTTTTTGTTTTTGGTACCCAATAAATTTTAAATACATTTCATTGGTGGCCAGTGGTTAGCTAAAATAACTTCAGCTGCCATGAAGCCCAGGTTAGTAATGATGGGCGTCTATAAGACACCCCCATTACTAACCTACAAAGTGTTAAAAAGAAAAAACACACACTACACCCAGAAAAAAAGAATTAATTTGAAATAAAACACACAATTTTATTTAATTCTTAGTTTACTAAAAAAAAAAAATAGTTACCTGTCCACGTTCCTGCGCTGATCTCCCATGCACAGCTGTCACATCTGGAGATGTGATAGCTGTCATTGCTGCTGTAAGCTCACACTGCTGGGAACACGTCCGCTCCCGGCAGCGTGAGCCCCCGACTGAGGTCACCGGAGTGCATTCAGTCAGCGCAGCTCCGGTGACCTCCTTTACGGCTCTGCTGTACCGTGGGAATTTCTCACGGTCAGCGAGGCCGTAAAGGAGGTCACCGGAGCAGCGCTGACTGAACTCTGGCGAACCCGCTTATGCAATGACGGGGCTGCTTTACGGCCCCATCATTGTAGCGGCGGCAGCGGTTTAGAGCGGTCTCATTTTATGTGGCTGCTCTAAACTGGAGATCATCGCGGGACACTCGATTTGAACTACTACGGAGGGGTAAGGATAAAATTGTGGTTTATTATTTTATATTTTATTACAGGAGATCGATGGCTTTGGGGAATTAGGTATCTAGGTGAGTATAGGTGTATTTTTATATTTTTTTACTTTATTTTAGGTGGCGATCGGCGGAGACAGGTAATATATAAACTAATTTATTTTAGGTAACCACTGGCCACCAATGAAATGTATTTAAAATTTATTGTGGACCCAAAACAAGCCAAAATAAAATATGGGGGCCTAAAAAAATAAAACATGTATAGGGGCAAAAATATAAACCTATGGTGGCCAAAATAACATATGGGGCAGTTTAAAGGACACAGTAGGGCAATTTAAATAACAGGATCAGGCTGATGGGAACTACTGCTCCCATCGAGCTGATCCTGCTGGCACGAGTGGACGGGGGACAGACATAGGCCGAAGGGAGTAGTAGTGTCACATCGGCCTATGTCTGCCTGCACGGAGACACCCGCAGACATCGCGCAGACACCGGCAGACACTGCGCACACACTAATCATACATCATACCACATATATCAGGGAGCGGGGAGCGCAGCACAGAACGGGAAAGCCGGCGGTGAAGTATTTTCACTGCCGGCTTTCCCGCCCGGGTCCTTCGCTCCCCACTCCTTGGTGCTGCGCTCCCCGCCCGGTCCTAAATTAGGATCTGGATGGGAGGTTGTGGAGGTAGCGGAGGAAGCAGTATGGGGCTGTGTAATTGTTTAAAAGCCGGCGGCTTTTTAACGCCCGCCGGCTTTTAAACAATCAGGAGAATTCTCTCACACTGGGATGGCATTCCGATATTGGTGGCCCATTGACTTGCATTGGTTTCCGGTATCGGAATCGGCGATATCCGATATTTTTTGGTTATCGGTCCGATCTAATCCGATCCAATATTTCCCAATATCGGAAGGTATCGCTCAACACTACCTCCAATACTTCTACCAAATGTCTCCTATCCTCTGGAATTCTGTGCCTCAACACGTCCGATTAGCCACCACATTCAGATCCTTCAGACACAACCTGACAACCCATCTCTTCAAGACAGCCTACAGCCTGCCATTGCCTCGCTGCCACCTCACCTCAACACCACCGTAGCTAATGCAACTCCATGACCTACTGTCTCTTTCCCCACCATCCTGTAGAATGTAAGGCAGCAAGTGCAGAGTCTATAAGACTTAAGATGCAATATGGCACCTTGGCAAAGCCCAGTTATCTTCTCCCTCTGATATCTAACAATAACAGACAGGCCATGCTGGAGAAACCTGCACCTACTGCCACTCAGTGTCTTCAGCTCCTTTGTGAGAAACTAATGTTTGCTCAGCCAGTCTACGAAATAAAATTCCTGAGGTACGGAAATTGTGGATGGCTTTGCTTCTGGTACTGGATGCTAATACCAAACCGTGACATGCCATTAACTACCAGCAAGCTAAGGAGATGGTGGCCTCTATCATCATGAAGGAGTTTGCTTGTCTAGTAGTCTGGCTTTTATACTAAAAATCCTTCTCATTTTCATAGTTTTAAGTGAGCATGCAGAGACCGTGGTTTCTGCAGCAGCGCATCCAGGCCGGGATAGAGGCAGAGAAATTGCTGTACCTTCAGATTGAAGATGCGAGCCATGCAAGGCACGTGTCTGAGGTTGCCCCTGCATAGGGCTGCCACCAGGTTTCCACCGTTATCGCACACAGCCATTCCTTGCTCCAGGTTTAGTGGAGACAGTCATTGCTCAAACTCAGCCTGGAGAGGTGTCCACAACTCTTCAGCTGTATGACTGCGATCTCTAAGGCATATTTATTTTAACACTGCCTGATTGCTGTGAGCCCTGGCTGCACAGTACAGAGGTGGGGGTGATTCTCTCTGCACTGTTGGAACATATCTCAGTAAGGCAGAGGTTGAGGGTGCAGATGGAGGCCCTAGAGGAGGTGGAGGATGCAGAAGCACTGGAGGAAGTGTTAGATACAGAGGTTTGTCCAGCAAGCCTTGGGGATTCCAACACTTGCTGTCTAGTGACACCTTGGTGTCTAGTGGTTTAGTTCTCCTTCCTCTGGTGTGAAGTGGTTTAGTTCTCCAATCCTATCTGTTTAGTAGTTAGTTTTCCAACCTCTGTTGTCTTATTAGTTTAGTTTTCCAACCCCTGTTTTCTATTAGTTTAGTTTTCCCTGTTCTGGTGTGTATTTGTTTCATTCTCCTACCTTAGATGTTTAGTAGTTTAGCTCTCCAACCCCTGTTGTCTTATTAGTTTAATTCTCCAACATCTATTTGCTATTAGTTTAGTTCCCCATGTTCTGGTGTGTATTTGTTTCATTCTCCAACCTTAGCTGTTTAATAGTTTAGTTCTCCAATCCCTGTTGTATATTAGTTTAGTTCTCCATGTTCTGGTGTGTATTTATTTCTTTCTCCAACCCATCCATGCCCACCCCCAGGGGTTAACGTCTTGTGACGAGGGTTTGGATTCGTCTCCGACTCTACTTCATCCGGGCCTGGATCAACTAAAAAAAATTTTGGGCATCGCTGTACACGCTTTCCCCCTCTTGAGTCTGTAAAGCTTTGGATCAGACCTCTGATGCCCCGAAATAGAATGTGTGAACAGCTCTGCAGACTCGCCCATCTGGGCTTCCCAATAGTCAGCTGGCCAGTTAGAGAGTTGAGATGTGGGTGAAAACAAGGGTAATTGGGGTGGAACCTTTGAGGACTGTACTGTGTGTGATGTTAAGATTAGTGTTGAGCCACCCCCGTAGTGTTCGGGTTCGGTTCGGTTCGTCGAACACCGGGATGTTCGAGGAACTGTTCGTCGAACTGTTCGTCGAACACCTTAGAACACCGTCGAACACCGTTAAAACCAATGGCAGGCAAACAAAAACACATAGAAACACATAGAAAACACCTGAAAAGGTGTCCAAAAGCTCACAAACTGCTCAGAAGACACTCTCTTTAAAAAAGCCGGCCGGCAAATTCAGCAGCGGCATACACCGGTACTCGACAATTTAGACAAGAAGGAATAGAGCATCACACATAGATTAGATAGATAGAAACATGTCAGTCACACATATAAGAAGCACAGTGACAGTGTTGGTTACTGCACTTGTCATTTAGTGTAAAGGATTTATTAAAAAAAATATTAGTGTTTTCATGCACCGTCTCTTTAAAAAAGCCGGCCGGCAATTCAGCATCTGTACCCGACAATTTAGAACAGAAAGAATAGAGCTTCACACATAGATTAAATAGATAGAAACATGTCAGTCACATATATAATAAGTACAGTGATAGTGTTGCTTACTGTACTTGTCATTTAGTGTAAAGGATTTATTTAAAAAAATAATAGTGTTTTCATGCACTGTCTCTTTAAAAAAGCCGGCCGGCAATTCAGCAGCGGTACCCGACAATTTAGAACAGAAAGATAGAGCATCACACATAGATTAGATAGATAGAAACATGTCAGTCACATATATATGAAGTACAGTGATAGTGTTGGTTACTGTACTTGTCATTTAGTATTAAAATAAAGGATTTATTATTAAAAAAATTGGCGTGGGGTTCCCCTTAATTTTAGGCTCTAGCGGAGGTTAAGCAGACGGCTGGGGCAGATGTTTGAAGCCTGGGAAGGGGGTAATACCCACGGAGCTTCCCAGGCTACTAATATCAGCCCCCAGCTGAATACATAGCCTTTACTAGCTATTAAAATGGGGGACCCCCCAAAAAAAATGACGTGGGGTCCCCCCTAATTTAATAGCTAGCAAAGGCTAGGCAGACAGCTGAGGGCTGATATTAATAGCCCAGGAAGGGAGCCATGAATATTGGCCCCCTCCCAGGCTAGAAACACCAGCCGTCAGCCGCCCCAGAAATGGCGCATTCATAGGATGCGCCAATTCTGGCACTTAGCCTCGCTCTTCCACGCTGCCCTGGTGCGGTGGCAGGGGGTAATAGGGTTGGGGTTGATGTCAGCTTATAATGCCAGCTGACATCAAGCCCAGGTTAGTAATGGAGAGGCGTCTATAAGACACCCCCATTACTAACCCCATAGTCAAAGTTAAAAAAAACACAAACACCCAGAATAAAGTCCTTTAATTGAAATAAAGACACAATCCTTTATTGTTCTAAATTAAACCATACTTACCATCACGCCCATTCCAGCTGAAGCCAACGATCTCCTGCAATAAAAGAAAAATAATAAAGCAACCTCATCCTTACCTTTCCATGGTTCCCACGACAGCTTCAGCTCTGCTACATCGAGATGACAGGCTGGACCGCAGCAGAACGCTGCCATCCAGCCTCTCATCCCGCAGACACTGAGAAGCGCAGGCTTGCTTGCGCTGCTCAGCGTCTCTCTGTGACGACATCCAGATGAGCCGAGTTCATGTCCAATGAACTCGGCTCACCTCATGCACGTCACTGACAGCGTGGGAAAATTCTCACGCTGAAGCGCTGATTGCAGGAGAATTTTCCCACGCTGTCAGTGACGTGCAGGAGGTGAGCTGAGTTCATTGGACATGAGCTCACCTCATGCACATCACTGACAGCGTGGGAGAATTCTCCTGCACTCAGCACTTCAGCGTGAGAATTTTCCCACGCTGTCAGTGACGTGCATGAGGTGAGCCGAGTTCATTGGACATGACCTCGGCTCATCTGGATGCCGTCACAGCGAGACAGTGAGGAGCGCAAGCATGCCTGCGCTTCTCAGTGTCTGCGGGATGACAGACTGGATGGCAGCGTTCTGCTGCGGTCCAGCCAGTCATCTCGATGTAGCAGAGCTGAAGCTGTCGTGGGAACCATGGAAAGGTAAGGATGAGGTTGGTTTATTATTTTTCTTTTATTGCAGGAGATCGTTGGCTTCAGCTGGAATGGGTGTGATGGTAAGTATGGTTTAATTTAGAACAATAAAGAATTGTGTCTTTATTTCAATTAAAGGACTTTATTCTGGGTGTTGTGTTTTTTTTAAATACTTTACTAGAAATTCATGGCGGTCATGTCTAATACTGGCGTGACCCCATGAATTTTGGGCTTGGGGCCAGCTGATAATACCAAGCTGGCCCTAACCCCTTTATTACCCAGTGAGCCACCGCACCAGGGCCCTGGATGAGTTGGGTACAGCGCCAGAAGATGGCGCTTCTATGAACGCGCCATTTTCCGGGGTGGCTGCGGACTGCAATTTGTAGCGGGGGGGGCCCAGAAAGCTTGGGCCTCCCTGCGCTGCAGATTCCAGCCCCCAGCTGCCTAGTTGTACCTGGCTGGACACAAAAATAGGGCGAAGCCCCACGTACTTTTTTTTTAATTATTTCATGAAATTCATGAAATAATTAAGGAAAAAAGGCCTTCCCTATATTGTTGTGTCCGGCCAGGTACAAATAGGCAGCTGGTGGTTGGGGGCAGCCCGTTCCTGCCTGCTGTACCTGGCTGGACACAAATATAGTGCGCAGCCCCACTTCAATTTTTTTTAATTATTTCATGAAATTCATGAAATAATTAAGAAAAAAAGGGCTTCCCTATATTGTTGTGTCCGGCCAGGTACAAATAGGCAGCTGGTGGATGGGGGCAGCCCGTTCCTGCCTGCTGTACCTGGCTGGACACAAATATAGTGCGAAGCCCCACTTCAATTTTTTTAAATTATTTCAGGAAATTCATGAAATAATTTAAAAAAAATTGACGTGGGGCTTCGCACTATATTTGTGTCCAGCCAGGTACAGCAGGCAGGAACGGGCTGCCCCCAACCACCAGCTGCCTATTTGTACCTGGCCGGACACAACAATATAGGGAAGCCCTTTTTTTCTTAATTATTTCATGAAATAATTTAAAGAAAATTGACGTGGGGCTTCGCCCTGTTTTTGTGTCCAGCCAGGTACAACTAGGCAGCTGGGGGCTGGAATCCGCAGCGCAGGGAGGCCCAAGCTTTCTGGGCCACCCCCGCTGCAAATTGCAGTCCGCAGCCACCCCGGAAAATGGCGCGTTCATAGAAGCGCCATCTTCTGGCGCTGTACCCAACTCATCCAGGGCCCTGATGCGGTGGCTCACTGGGTAATAAAGGGGTTAGGGCCAGCTTGGCATTATCAGCTGGCCCTAAGCCCGAAATTCATGGGGTCACGCCAATATTAGACATGACCACCATGAATTTCTAGTAAAGTATTTAAAAAAAACACAACACCCAGAAAAAAGTCCTTTAATTGAAATAAACACACAATTCTTTATTGTTCTAAATTAAACCATACTTACCATCACGCCCATTCCAGCTGAAGCCAACGATCTCCTGAAATAAAAGAAAAATAATAAAGCAACATCATCCTTACCTTTCCATGGTTCCCATGACAGCTTCAGCTCTGCTACATCGAGATGACAGGCTGGACCGCAGCAGAACGCTGCCATCCAGCCTGTCATCCCGCAGACACTGAGAAGCGCAGGCTTGCTTGCGCTCCACAGTGTCTCTCTGTGAGGGCATCCAGATGAGCCGAGTTAATGTCCAATGAACTCGGCTCACCTCATGCACGTCACTGACAGCGTGGGAAAATTCTCCTGCACTCAGCGCTTCAGCGTGGGAGAATTCTCACACTGAAGCGCTGAGTGCAGGAGAATTCTCCCACGCTGTCAGTGACGTGCAGGAGGTGAGCTGAGTTCATTGGACATGAGCTCACCTTATGCACGTCACTGACAGCGTGGGAGAATTCTCCTGCACTCACCGCTTCAGCGTGAGAATTTTCCCACGCTGTCAGTGACGTGCATGAGGTGAGCCGAGTTCATTGGACATGAACTCGGCTCATCTGGATGTCGTCACAGAGAGAAGCTGAGCAGCGCAAGCAAGCCTGCGCTTCTCAGTGTCTGCGGGATGAGAGGCTGGATGGCAGCGTTCTGCTGCGGTCCAGCCTGTCATCTCGATGTAGCAGAGCTGAAGCTGTCGTGGGAACCATGGAAAGGTAAGGATGAGGTTGCTTTATTATTTTTCTTTTATTGCAGGAGATCGTTGGCTTCAGCTGGAATGGGCGTGACGGTAAGTATGGTTTAATTTAGAACAATAAAGGATTGTGTCTTTATTTCAATTAAAGGACTTTATTCTGGGTGTTTGTGTTTTTTTTAACTTTGACTATGGGGTTAGTAATGGGGGTGTCTTATAGACGCCTCTCCATTACTAACCTGGGCTTGATGTCAGCTGGCATTATAAGCTGACATCAACCCCAACCCTATTACCCCCTGCCACCGCACCAGGGCAGCGTGGAAGAGCGAGGCTAAGTGACAGAATTGGCGCATCCTATGAATGCGCCATTTCTGGGGCGGCTGACGGCTGGTGTTTCTAGCCTGGGAGGGGGCCAATATTCATGGCTCCCTTCCTGGGCTATTAATATCAGCCCCCAGCTGTCTGCCTAGCCTTTGCTAGCTATTAAATTAGGGGAGACCCCACGTCATTTTTTTTGGGGGGTCCCCCATTTTAATAGCTAGTAAAGGCTATGTATTCAGCTGGGGGCTGATATTAGTAGCCTGGGAAGCTCCGTGAGTATTACCCCCTTCCCAGGCTTCAAACATCTGCCCCAGCCGTCTGCTTAACCTCCGCTAGAGCCTAAAATTAAGGGGAACCCCACGCCAAATTTTTTAATAATAAATCCTTTATTTTAATACTAAATGACAAGTACAGTAACCAACACTATCACTGTACTTCATATATATGTGACTGACATGTTTCTATCTATCTAATCTATGTGTGAAGCTCTATTCTGTCTGTTATAAATTGTCGGGTACCGCTGCTGAATTGCCGGCCGGCTTTTTTAAAGAGACGGTGCATGAAAACACTATTATTTTTTTTGATAAATCCTTTACGCTAAATGACAAGTACAGTAAGCAACACTGTCACTGTACTTCATATATATGTGGCTGACATGTTTCTATCTATCTAATCTATGTGTGAAGCTCTATTCTGTCTGTTATAAATTGTCGGGTACCGCTGCTGAATTGCCGGCCGGCTTTTTTAAAGAGACGGTGCATGAAAACACTATTATTTTTTTTTTGATAAATCCTTTACGCTAAATGACAAGTACAGTAAGCAGCACTTTCACTGTACTTCGTATATATGTGGCTGACATGTTTATATCTATCTAATCTATGTGTGAAGCTCTATTCTTTCGGTTCTAAATTGTCGGGTACAGGTGTATGCCGCTGCTGAATTGCCGGCTTTTCATGTTTCACTGTTGGCACTGTTCCCATCGATTTGGGCAATCACTGTAATGCCACAACCACCATGGCTGTGGCATTACAGTGAGTGGCAGACAATCCCTGCATGATTGGTGCTCTAAATAGCGCCAGACATGCAGGACACGCTTTTGGTGCACGAACAGTTATCGAACATAACCTCGAACAGCCGAATTTTTTGCAAATCGTTCGGGTTCGTCGAACAACTCGAACAGCGCCCAAAACAGCTCGAATTTGAGATTGGCGAACAGTTCTAGTCGAACACCGCTCATCTCTAGTTAAGATGGAGGAAGAGGAGCAGAGGCCACTTAATGCAGCGCTTGTCATCTACTGGAGCATATGTTCTTCCTGCCCCTCATCTACAAGGTGTATCGCTGTGCGACTGCCAAAGAAATGGAGTGGAGTCCAGTAACAGAAGTTTTCAAAATGCTGCACAATTGCTCACTGCAGCAAAACAAGCCTACTTCTCATCTCTCATATTATACATGTTTCACAACTCTAAACAGCTATTCAGTATTTTCAAGTCCCTCCTCTGTCCACCAGCTCCCCCTCCCTCTCCTCTCCTCTCCTCTCATCTCAGCTGAAGACTTAGCCTCATTCTTCAAGCAGAATATTGATAACATAGGGCAAAGCTTTTGCTTAAAGTCCCAACAACCCCTTCTCTCTCATAACGACTCAACTCTCCTCCTGCAAAACCAGCTTCTCTGCCATCACGGAAGATCATCTTTACTCTCCAAATCACATCTCACCACCTGTGAACTTGACTTAATACCATCCCACCTCATTCCAAACTGTACCACAGTCTTCATCCCAAACCTAACCCTCCTCTTCTACCTGTCATTAACTGCTGGCATCTTCCCATCATGATTCAAACATACCTCAATCACGCCCATCTTCCAAAAGCCCTCCCTTGACCCAACCTATGTTTAGCTATCGCCCCATCTCACTTCTCCCCTATGCCTCCAAACTACTGGATCAATACGTCTATTTTGAACTGTCCTCTCACCTCTACTCCTGCTCCCTCGTTGTCTGCTTACAATCAGGCTTCTGACCTCACCATTCCACTGAAACTGCCCTGACTAAAGTCTCCAACTATATACTAACTGTCTAATCCAAGCCAGACTACTCTGTCTTCCTCCTCCTAGACCTTCAACACAGTAGACCATACCCTCTTACTACAGACTTTCATTTCTCGGCATCACAGACTTGGCCCTGTTTTGGAACTTTTCATACCTAACTGACAGGACATTCAGTGTCTCCCACTCACACACCACCTCCTCATCTCACCCCCTATGTGTCGGTGTCCCCTAAGGTTCAGTTGTAGGACCCAGGCTCTTCTCCATCTACACCTTCGGCCTGGGACAGCTCATGGTCTCACGGCTTTCAGTATCACCTCTATGCTGATGACACACAGATCTACCTCTCTGGACCTGATATCACCTCCTTGCTAACCAGAATTCCACAATGTGTGTCCTGTATTTCATCTTTCTTCTCTGTTAGATTTGTAAAAAGGAACACGGATAAAACAGAATGCATCATTTTTCCACCATCTCATTCACCCCCCCAACTGACCTATCTATCAAAGTGAATGGCTGCCCAATCTCCCTAGTCTCGCAAGCTTGACTCTGATCTGTCCTTCAAATGTCAGATCCAAGCCCTTTCCACTTGCTGCTGACTCCAGCTCCAAAGTATCTAGGGGATCTGCACACTGCTCAACCATGAATGTAGAAAAACACCAGTGCATGCCCTCATCATCTCCCGCCTCGACTACTACAAGCTCCTGCTCTGTGGTCTCCCTTCTACCACTCTCGCACCCCTCCAATCTATCCTAAACTGTGCTGCCTGATTAATTCACCTGTCACCCCGCTATTCCCAGGCTTCTCCCCTCTGTCAATCCATGCGCTGGCTCCCTGTTGCCCAGAGACTCCAGTTGAAAAGCCTAACTTTGGCATACCAAAGTCAGTAATAACTCCGGCACTCAATAACTTTTGACTTGTATAAATTCCAAAATTTATTAGTGGTAAATCAGCTAGACCCAAATGAAAGCAGATACATAAACAATGTTTTAGCCTATATTGGCCTTTTTCAAGGTATCTGGTGGCTGTAGGGTCCCGTCGTCCAAGCGTGCGGTCTCTGTGGATGCCGCTGCGGCAATTTTGGAATTTATACAAGTCAAAAGTTATTGAGTGCTGGAGTTATTACTAACTTTTCTATACTTTACATTTACTCCTGAGCACCATAAAAAAACAGTGAGCACCCAATCCTTTATATTACTTTATTTGGCATACCAAGCCATCGTAAAACCTGTCTCCTCCATACATGTGTGACCTAGTCTTCCTGTTCTAGTTACCTGTACGCAACTTCCCATCCTTCCAAGATCTCCTTCTCTACTTCCCTCTTAACTCTTCTTGTCATGATCGCATACAAGATTTGTCCCGTGCATCTCCGCTACTGTGTATTACTGTACCCCAACACATCCGACTCTCGCCTACCATGCAAACCTTGAAAAGGAAGCTGAAGATGCACTTCTTGTGACAAGCATACAATCTGCAGTAAGCCTTGCTCCAGCATACTGCTGCACGACTAGCTGTACCCTGACCTACTGTATCCTCATCTATCCCATGTAGATTGTTTGTGCGTCCTCGCGGGCAGGGTCCTCTCTCCTCTTGCACCGGTCAGTGACCCCTTTTGACATGTAAAGCACCATGGAATAAATGCTGTTGTCATAGTAATAATAATTATAGTACTAGTACTGTGGGTCAATTGATGGCACTGTCCAGGTGTCTTCCCCTAATTTGATGTCTTTTGGCAGCTTTTGTGCCCATTTGAAGGTGTTGTGTATGTATTTTTTTTTGTCCCCCCCCCCATTGAATCCTATGGCGTTCGGTAACGTTCGACAAACATTCGACGAATAAATCGGCGAATATTGCAAATTTGGCAATCGTAATCCGAATCGAATATTGAAACATTCGCTCATCACTACTTATGGTCACACATAATGGTCCCATATAGATGGAGAAGTTCAGATATGGGCCGTATTGAACCAATATTCATCCAGTCTCATGCAATTACTGAAGCTTTTCCAAAATTAAGAGCAATATACATTACCTGAATTGACCTTGCCCATGAACAACATTTATCACGGCTATCTCTTTAGTTGGGAACGTATTCTTGCATCTGGCTAATTTTACTTAGAGCTGGTTCCTACCTGTCTTATACATTTGGCCCAGTATAGGTAAGTTTGTTAGGGTAGATTCCTACCTAGAGAGGCCAACTTTTCACTGGCAGATGGGCTTAAAAAAATTGATCAAAATGTGCAACTTGTCACTGGCAGATGGGCTCACACAATTTGATCAAAATGTGCACTAATTAGCTCAAATTTATAGGTATACACCTTATAGCAGCAATGCAATTCAAAATTCATATATTCCATGTTCACAGACAGTATACCTTAGACATCCACAGTTTGCATTGTTTGGTTGGATGCTATAGTAATGTAGTCACATAAAGCTAGACCTGTACATATATTTAATTTTTCTAGGATGTGCTTGTCAGTTTTGCTCTTGAACTTAACTTTTATCGGCTATTCACAAGATCACTGGGGTCTTCACTAATCACTAGAAGAAAGGTCTTGTGTCCACCAAATGAATTGCCCTGCAATCATACATTTATCAACTAGCCTATGGATAGCAGAGTGCTAATTCCCCTGGGATGTCTTAGTTTTACTAGAACCTGGTATTAGGTTCAAAACTGTGTTACAGCCAGTTTTTTTTATTTCAGCACTGGAGTGGTACCACCAACGTAAGGTCACTGACCCTAGTCTTATACTTACCAGCCTCTGTCTTCAGCTCTTTCCGGTGCCTCTTCGGTCCAGCGCAGCCATCTCCTGACCGCAACTTCTAACTGACTGGAAGTCAGAGGTAACGGTCACAAGATCACAATGTAAGTCTATATGAGCCTTGTTAAGACCTCGTTCTGGCTCTCATAGATAGTGTTGAGCCTCCCCCGTAGTGTTCGGGTTCGGTTCGGTTCATCGAACACCGGGATGTTCGTGGAACTGTTCGTCGAACACCTTAGAACACCGTCGAACACCGTTGAACACCATTGAAACCAATGGCAGGCAAACAAAAACACATAGAAAACACCTTCAAAGGTGTCCAAAAGCTGACAAACTGATCAGAAGACACTCAATTTAAAAAAAGCCGGCCGGCAATTTAGCATCGGTACCCGACAATTTAGAACAGAAAGAATAGAGCATCACACATAGATTAGATAGATAGAAACATGTCAGTCACATATATAAGAAGTACAGTGACAGTGTTGGTTACTGTACTTGTCATTTAGTGTTAAAGGATTTATTAAAAAAAAAAAATAGTGTTTTCATGCACCCGTCTCTTTAAAAAAGCTGTCCGGCAATTCAGCATCGGTACCCGACAATTTAGAACAGAAAGAATAGAGTATCACACATAGATTAGATAGATAGAAACATGTCAGTCACATCCAGTATATAATAAGTACAGTGATAGTGTTGATTACTGTACTTGTCATTTAGTGTTAAAATAAAGGATTTATTAAAAAAAAAATTGGCATGGGGTTACCCGTAATTTTAGTCTCTAGCGGAGGTTAAGCAGATGGCTGGGGCAGATGTTTGAAGCCTGGGAAGGGGGTAATACGCACGGAGCTTCCCAGGCTACTAATATCAGCCCCCAGCTGAATACCTAGCCTTTACTAGCTATTAAAATGGGGGACGCAAAAAAAAATGACGTGGGGTCCCCCCTATTTTTATGGCTAGCAAAGGCTAGGCAGAGAGCTGGGGCTGATATTAATAGCCCAGGAAGGGTGCCATGAATATTGGCCCCCTCCCAGGCTATAAACACCAGCCATCAGCCGCCCCAGAAATGGCGCATCCATAGGATGCGCCCATTCTGGCACTTAGTCTTGCTCTTCCCACTGCCCTATAGCGGTGGCAGTGGGGTAATAGGTAGAGATGAGCGTTGTTCTACTCGAACTGTTCGCCAATCTCAAATTCGAGCTGTTTTGGGCGGTGTTCGAGCCGGTCGGCGAACACGAACAATTTGAGAAAAATTCGGCTGTTCGAGGTTATGTTCGATAACTGTTCGTGCACCAAAATCATAACTGGATTTTTTCTCAGTAATGATGAAAATTAATGTTAATACGCAGTTTGAGTGTACAGCGGGGCGGGGGGAGGGGCAGGGGATGGATCTCTGCAGGAACAATGAAGATCTCCATTTTTTTTTCTCTTTCCCGCATTTGCAGTGGGGAGGTGCAATCTGTCAGCCTATCAGCAGCGCACACACGGAGCGAAGTGCTTTTTTTCACACAAGCAAGGGCATGTGTGATTGGCAGTGTATGTCACATGTCCTTGCCCTATAAGACCAAGCCATTTTCCCCGTCGCCACCATTTTCTCACTGCTGCAGCTGCGTGTTAGACGGCACCGCTGTTGCTGTGTGCGCTATACCTTGTTAATTTCAAGCCAATTTTCGCACAAATATACAGATAGCTTGGGAGTAGGGAATAGTTGTGATTGCAGTCCTTTTAAGGACTAGGTTACAGCATTTCCTACAACTTTTATCAGGCAGGTCTGTGCTCTTAAATAGATAGATTGTGGGAGTAAAGACTAATTGTAATTGGAGTCCTTTTCAGGACTAGGTTACATCAGTTCCTATCAGTTTTTGCCAGGCAGGTCTGTGCCAGTGCTGTGCAAGTTTTTTTCACAGCATTTGGCTGAATCTAGCAAAGCTAATCCTTTTTGGCCTACTGCAGAGTGTGTTAGTCAGTGGAGTAGCCTATCTGTGTTGCAAGATATACCACCTGTGTATAGAATACCAATTTTTTTACTGCACCTAGTGAAGTAAAATCTTTTGGGCATAGCATCATTCTATTTGTCCATCTATACTGACCTCCATCAGGTTGCAAACTGAATATAATTTTTTTCTGCATCTAGCTCTGAAAAAATATTTGGGCTTCTAGCAGTGTGTGGGACTTGGTCTATTAGTCCATCTATACTGACCTCCATCAGGTTGCAAATTAAAAATAATTTTTTTCTTCATTTAGCTCTGAAAAAATATTTGGGCTTCTAGCAGTGTGTGGGACTTGTTCTATTAGTCCTTCTATACTGACCTCCAGCAGGTTGCAAATTGAATATAATTTTTTTCTGCATCTAGCTCTGAAAAAATATTTGGGCTTCTAGCGGTGTGTGGGACTTGGTCTATTAGTCCATCTATACTGACCTCCATCAGGTTGCAAATTAAAAATAATTTTTTTCTGCATCTAGCTCTGAAAAAATATTTGGGCTTCTAGCAGTGTGTGGGACTTGGTCTATTAGTCCATCTATACTGACCTCCATCAGGTTGCAAATTAAAAATAATTTTTTTCTTCATTTATCTCTGAAAAAATATTTGGGCTTCTAGCAGCGTGTGGGACTTGTTCTATTAGTCCATCTATACTGACCTCCATCAGGTTGCAAATTAAAAATAATTTTTTTCTGCATCTAGCTCTGAAAAAATATTTGGGCTTCTAGCAGTGTGTGGGACTTGGTCTATTAGTCCATCTATACTGACCTCCATCAGGTTGCAAATTAAAAATAATTTTTTTCTGCATCTAGCTCTGAAAAAATATTTGGGCTTCTAGCAGTGTGTGGGACTTGGTCTATTAGTCCATCTATACTGACCTCCATCAGGTTGCAAATTGAATAAAAAAAATTTCTGCATCTAGATCTGAAAAAATATTTGGGCTTCTAGCGGTGTGTGGGACTTGGTCTATTAGTCCATCTATACTGACCTCCATCAGGTTGCAAATTAAAAATAATTTTTTTCTGCATCTAGCTCTGAAAAAATATTTGGGCTTCTAGCAGTGTGTGGGACTTGGTCTATTAGTCCATCTATACTGACCTCCATCAGGTTGCAAATTAAAAATAATTTTTTTCTTCATTTATCTCTGAAAAAATATTTGGGCTACTAGCAGCGTGTGGGACTTGTTCTATTAGTCCATCTATACTGACCTCCATCAGGTTGCAAATTAAAAATAATTTTTTTCTGCATCTAGCTCTGAAAAAATATTTGGGCTTCTAGCAGTGTGTGGGACTTGGTCTATTAGTCCATCTATACTGACCTCCATCAGGTTGCAAATTGAATAAAAAAATTTTCTGCATCTAGCTCTGAAAAAATATTTGGGCTTCTAGCGGTGTGTGGGACTTGGTCTATTAGTCCATCTATACTGACCTCCATCAGGTTGCAAATTAAAAATAATTTTTTTCTGCATCTAGCTCTGAAAAAATATTTGGGCTTCTAGCAGTGTGTGGGACTTGGTCTATTAGTCCATCTATACTGACCTCCATCAGGTTGCAAATTAAAAATAATTTTTTTCTTCATTTAGCTCTGAAAAAATATTTGGGCTTCTAGCAGTGTGTGGGACTTGTTCTATTAGTCCTTCTATACTGACGTCCAGCAGGTTGCAAATTGAATATAATTTTTTTCTGCATCTAGCTCTGAAAAAATATTTGGGCTTCTAGCGGTGTGTGGGACTTGGTCTATTAGTCCATCTATACTGACCTCCATCAGGTTGCAAATTAAAAATAATTTTTTTCTGCATCTAGCTCTGAAAAAATATTTGGGCTTCTAGCAGTGTGTGGGACTTGGTCTATTAGTCCATCTATACTGACCTCCATCAGGTTGCAAATTAAAAATAATTTTTTTCTTCATTTATCTCTGAAAAAATATTTGGGCTTCTAGCAGTGTGTGGGACTTGTTCTATTAGTCCATCTATACTGACCTCCATCAGGTTGCAAATTAAAAATAATTTTTTTCTGCATCTAGCTCTGAAAAAATATTTGGGCTTCTAGCAGTGTGTGGGACTTGGTCTATTAGTCCATCTATACTGACCTCCATCAGGTTGCAAATTAAAAATAATTTTTTTCTGCATCTAGCTCTGAAAAAATATTTGGGCTTCTAGCAGTGTGTGGGACTTGGTCTATTAGTCCATCTATACTGACCTCCATCAGGTTGCAAATTGAATAAAAAAAATTTCTGCATCTAGATCTGAAAAAATATTTGGGCTTCTAGCGGTGTGTGGGACTTGGTCTATTAGTCCATCTATACTGACCTCCATCAGGTTGCAAATTAAAAATAATTTTTTTCTGCATCTAGCTCTGAAAAAATATTTGGGCTTCTAGCAGTGTGTGGGACTTGGTCTATTAGTCCATCTATACTGACCTCCATCAGGTTGCAAATTAAAAATAATTTTTTTCTTCATTTATCTCTGAAAAAATATTTGGGCTTCTAGCAGCGTGTGGGACTTGTTCTATTAGTCCATCTATACTGACCTCCATCAGGTTGCAAATTAAAAATAATTTTTTTCTGCATCTAGCTCTGAAAAAATATTTGGGCTTCTAGCAGTGTGTGGGACTTGGTCTATTAGTCCATCTATACTGACCTCCATCAGGTTGCAAATTGAATAAAAAAATTTTCTGCATCTAGCTCTGAAAAAATATTTGGACTTCTAGCGGTGTGTGGGACTTGGTCTATTAGTCCATCTATACTGACCTCCATCAGGTTGCAAATTAAAAATAATTTTTTTCTGCATCTAGCTCTGAAAAAATATTTGGGCTTCTAGCAGTGTGTGGGACTTGGTCTATTAGTCCATCTATACTGACCTCCATCAGGTTGCAAATTAAAAATAATTTTTTTCTTCATTTAGCTCTGAAAAAATATTTGGGCTTCTAGCAGTGTGTGGGACTTGTTCTATTAGTCCTTCTATACTGACGTCCAGCAGGTTGCAAATTGAATATAATTTTTTTCTGCATCTAGCTCTGAAAAAATATTTGGGCTTCTAGCGGTGTGTGGGACTTGGTCTATTAGTCCATCTATACTGACCTCCATCAGGTTGCAAATTAAAAATAATTTTTTTCTGCATCTAGCTCTGAAAAAATATTTGGGCTTCTAGCAGTGTGTGGGACTTGGTCTATTAGTCCATCTATACTGACCTCCATCAGGTTGCAAATTAAAAATAATTTTTTTCTGCATCTAGCTCTGAAAAAATATTTGGGCTTCTAGCAGTGTGTGGGACTTGGTCTATTAGTCTATCTATACTGACCTCCATCAGGTTGCAAATTAAAAATAATTTTTTTCTTCATTTAGCTCTGAAAAAATATTTGGGCTTCTAGCAGTGTGTGGGACTTGTTCTATTGGTCCTTCTATACTGACCTCCAGCAGGTTGCAAATTGAATATAATTTTTTTCTGCATCTAGCTCTGAAAAAATATTTGGGCTTCTAGCGGTGTGTGGGACTTGGTCTATTAGTCCATCTATACTGACCTCCATCAGGTTGCAAATTAAAAATAATTTTTTTCTGCATCTAGCTCTGAAAAAATATTTGGGCTTCTAGCGGTGTGTGGGACTTGGTCTATTAGTCCATCTATACTGACCTCCATCAGGTTGCAAATTAAAAATAATTTTTTTCTGCATCTAGCTCTGAAAAAATATTTGGGCTTCTAGCAGTGTGTGGGACTTGGTCTATTAGTCCATCTATACTGACCTCCATCAGGTTGCAAATTGAATAAAAAAAATTTCTGCATCTAGCTCTGAAAAAATATTTGGGCTTCTAGCGGTGTGTGGGACTTGGTCTATTAGTCCATCTATACTGACCTCCATCAGGTTGCAAATTAAAAATAATTTTTTTCTGCATCTAACCCAGCCAATAGTTTTGGCCTAATACCACAGTTTGGCCACTCAGCTCTGCTCGGTTACCATCCATTGTTTTTTTGTGCAAACAACTCCAGAGTTGTGAATTAGTTAACCACCAAAATGAGTGGAAAAAGGCCTGCTGCTGGTGGAAAGGGGAATAGGCGTGTTGGGAAGGGGAAAAAAGGTTGTGTCCGTGGGGTAGGTGCAGAAGAAAGACCATCTTCCAGCCAAACTAAAATGTCTACTTCTTTTAGCGGACAATGTGATAAGATCCCTTTCTTACGGCCACGCCAATCGCTACAAATTCCAGATGAGGCACAAAAACAGCAGGTGCTTCAACGGATATCAAGTGCTCCTTTAAGTGGGCTCTCCTCCACATCAACTTCAACATCACAAATACTCCAGTCCTCAAAGGTGTCACCCAAATCGCACTTGCTTCCTCACAGCTCCCAAATCTCCAGCTGCCCGTCTGAGTATGAGGTAGAACAGATGGTTGAGTCTGCAGAGCTGTTTACTCATACTATAGCCTGGGAATCAGAGGTCGACTCCAGCGCTTCTGTGAATCCAGACGAGGAAATGATCTGCACTGATGCCCAGAATCTTTATGAGTCGGATCCAGGACCAGACGCAGAAGGTTCTGACCATAATGTAGACCCTCATTCCCAAACTGTAACTCCTGTTGGTGGAGACAATGAGGAAGACGATGATAAGACTCAAATACCTGATTGGAGCGACAACTTTAGTTTTTTGTCAGGGCAGGAACAGGTTGGCTCTGAGGACGACGGGTGTGATAACGCACAGGGTGATGATGATGAGGTCGGAGATCCCACTTACTGTCAACCCACAGTCAGCCAAGAGATGAGGTCAGCAGAGGAGGTGGAGGAAGATGCTAGTGACGACGAGGTCAGGTTGCGCCTTCCTGGACAGAGACGTAGTACTGGAAGCACGTCAACAACTGCATCCTCAAACACAACTCTGCCTCTCACCACAAGTCATGGTGGCTCTTCAGGTCGCATGGGTGCTAAGCCTTGCATAGCCTGGGCATTTTTTCAGATCGATAAAGATGACCCAACTCGTGTTATCTGTAACATTTGTCAGCAAAAGCTAAGTAGAGGCCAAAAAATACATAGTTTGAGTACTTCATGAATGAACCGGCATATGGACATGAAGCATAAGTTGCAGTGGGAAGCTCAGTGTGCTACAATGCGGTCTAGCCGGCCGGGCCAACCACCGTCTGCCATATCTTGTGCATCCGCGGCCTCTTCATCCTCTGTGACTGGGGGGACAGCAGTCACACCTGTTTTGGGGCGCAGACCTGCCACCTCTTTACCCGCAACAGCCAGCGTGATTGGCAGGTCATCATTTTCTTTGGAGGTGGTAACACCAGCTGGTGTTGAGCGCTGTCCGACATCGATAGCACCACCTTTGGATCAAGGCAACCTAACATGTCCGCCTGCATCTTCCTCACAGACCGGCAGTTTGCCGGGGACACCCTTATCAACCCCGTCTAAGCACAATAGCCAGCCCTCGGTCCCTCAGATGTGGACAAGTAAAAGACCATTTCCTCCTAGCCATGAGAAAGCTAAGAGGTTGAATTTCACCATCTGCAAGCTCTTGGCTACAGAAATGCTGCCTTTCCGCCTGGTGGACACAGAGGATTTTCGAGACCTTATGTCCGTCGCAGTGCCCCAGTACCAGATGCCCAGTCGGCACTACTTCTCAAAGAAAGGTGTGCCTGCGCTCCACCAGCATGTCGCACACAACATCACCGCTTCTTTGAGAAACTCTGTGTGTGACAGGGTGCATTTCACCACAGACACTTGGACGAGTAGGCATGGACAGGGGCGTTACATGTCGCTGACTGGGCACTGGGTAACTATGGTGACAGCAGGACAAGGGGCTGCTGTCCAAGTCTTGCCGTCCCCACGAGTTGTGCGTCAATCCTCTTTATGTCATTTTTCCTCCACTGCTTCTGCCTTCTCAACCTCCTCTCGGTCTTCCACCTGCACCCAAAGCCTGTCTGGTCATGCCACAAGCTTTCTAACTGCGCAGAAGGGATCCTGCACACCTCCTTACTATGCTGGCAGTAGGGCTCAACGTCATCAGGCGGTTTTTACATTGAAATGTCTGGGAAATGTGAGTCACACAGCTGAGGAGTTGTGGTCAGCTCTGGAGAACCAATTTCATGAATGGTTGTCTCCACTGGACCTGAAACCAGGGAAGGCCGTGTGCGACAATGCTGCAAACCTGGGTGCGGCCCTTCGCCGGGGCAATGTCACACACGTGCCTTGTATGGCTCACGTGTTGAACCTGGTTGTCCAGCAATTTTTAGCCCACTATCCCAGACTAGATGGCCTTCTGCAGAGGGCACGGTCGCTGTGTGCTCACTTCCGCCGTTCGCATCCCGCAGCTCAGCGACTTACATCTCTACAGAAGTCGTTGGGCCTGCCACTTCACTGGCTAAAATGCGATGTGCCTACCCGGTGGAATTCAACTCTGCACATGTTGCAGCGACTGTGGCAGCACCGACAAGCCCTGGTGCAATACATTTTGACGTATAGCCTGGGCCAACGAGATTCAGAGGTGGGGCAAATCACGCTGGAGGAGTGGTCTCAGATCAGGGACCTATACACCCTTCTGCACAGTTTTGAAATGGCGACGAAGATGTTTAGTGCTGACGATGCCATTATCAGCATGACTATTCCGGTGATTTACATGCTGGAGCACATGTTAAACAGAATTCGGAGTCAGGTGGTGGCACAAGAGGAGGTGGAGGAAGTAGAGGAGGAGGAGTTGTATGCGGAAGGGCTAACATCTGCAAGGTCCAGACGGTTGGCAGCACCAGGGCGGCAGGCATGTGAGGGTGGGGGAGATGATTTTACCAGGGCGCATGGTAGCAGCCAAACTAGTGAGGAAGGTGCAGGAGCCCAGGAAGAAGTGGAGGACGAACTGATGGAAGACTCATCAGATGAGGGAGACCTTGATCACATTTCTGTTGTGCGAGGTTGGGGGGAGAGGACAGAGGAAGGAAGCATGATTGTTACCTCGCCACCAACACAACAGGGACTTGGTGCTCCTGGATGCGCAACACACATGAGTGCCTTCTTGCTGCACTACCTGCAACATGACCCTCGAATTGTGAGAATTAGAAATAATCCTGACTACTGGGTTGCCACACTGTTAGATCCCCGGTACAAAAGTAAATTTGCAGAAATTATTCCTGCCATAGAAAGGGATGCACGCATGCAGGAGTATCAGCAGAGACTGTTGCAGAATCTTACATGTGCTTTTCCACAAAATACCAGTGGTGCACGTAGTGAATCTCACAGTTCCAACTTGCCAACCGTGGGACCGTCAAGTGTTCAGCACTCAAACCGTAACAGAACCACAGTATCTGCTGGTAACATCAATTTTGCGGAATCATTTCACCACTTTTTTAGCCCATCCTTTGCAAGGCCACAGGAGACAAGAAGTCTGACACATAGTCAACGCCTAGAGACGATGGTACAGGAGTATCTCCAAGTAAACATTGAAGCCACGACTGTGTCACTGGACCCTTGCTCTTTTTGGGCTTCCAATCTGGATAAATGGCCGGAGCTAGCCACTTACGCCTTGGAGATCTTGTCATGCCCCGCAGCCAGCGTTCTGTCTGAACGTGTGTTCAGCGCTGCTGGTGGTGTGCTGACAGATAAGCGCACGCGGCTCTCCACTGATAATGTAGACAGACTCACGTTCATAAAGATGAACAAATCATGGATCCGAAACGACTTTTCTACCCCTGTGTCATCCTGGGGAGAGTAAAAGCTTGATGATTGGTTAAAATCACCCTACCAACCGTTTTAAGCTTTCAAATTACTAATCATGTTTATCTGTATCTTGACTGGAAAATAATTTGGGCTTTGTAGCAGTGTGCAGCACTGATCCTATTAGGCCATCTATAATAAGCTTCACCAGATTTAAAATTAAAAATAATTTTTAGCTGCATCTAGCCCGGAAAATAATTTTGGGGCTCCGAGATGCGCAAGACACATAAGTGCCTTCTTGCTGCACTACCTGCAGCATGACCCTCATATTGTCAGAATTCGAAGTAATCATGACTACTGGGTTGCCACACTCTTAGATCCCCCAAACTTTTCGATCAACCTTTTCATTTTAATAAAGACCAAAAAAATGGTCATTTTTGAAATTATAAGCATTAGCAGGTTGTTAGAAACTGAAATCAAACAGTTTTCAACTCAAAACTTTATTCTAGGTGATGTTACATTTTCACATAGGACCCCTTGTTCGAAAGGAGCTTCTGAACTCTCTCGTCCATTGAATTTGTCAGGTTTTGGATGGTTTCTGCTTCAATTGTTTTGCATGAGGACAGAATACCCTCCCAGAGCTGTTGCTTAGATGTGAACTGCCTCCCGCCATCATAGACACTCCTTTTAATGATGCTCCAAAGGTTCTGAATGGGGTAGAGGTCAGGGGAGCATGGGGGTCACACCATAAGTTTGTCCCCTTTTATGCCCATATCAGCCAGAGATGCAGATGTTTTATGTGCAGCATGAGATGGTGCATTATCATGCAGAAAAATGATCTTGCTGTGAAATACACGGTTCTTCTTCTTGAACCATGGCAGGAAGTGCTGTTTGAGAAAATCCACATACATTATGGAGTTCATCTTTAGCGCCTTCAGGGATCCTAAAGGGGCCGACAATCTCTCTCCCCATGATTCCAGCCCAAAACATTACTCCACCTCCTCCTTGTTGGCGCTGTAGCCGTGTTTGCGTGGGGTGTCCATCAACCAGCCATCCTCCACTCCATTCATCTGGACCATCGAGCGCTGCATGGCACTCATCCGTGAACAAAACAGTTTTGAAATCAGTCTTCATGTAATGTTTGGCCCACTGGAGCCGTTTCTGCTTGTGTGAAGTGGATAGAGGAGGTCGACAGGATGGCGTATGCACAGCTGCAAACCTCTGAAGGACCCTGCATCTTGTTGTTCGGGGGACGTTGGAGGCACAAGCAGCTTCAAAAACTTGTCTGCTGCTATGACAAGGCTTTTTTGCCGCTGCTCTTTCAACCTGACGTAATTGCCTGTAGGAAAGAGTCCTCAATTTGCCCTTATCAGCACGCACACGTGTGTACTGTGAATCAGCTACATACTTCTTGATTGCCAAGACACTTCATCCTGATCATCGCACAATGTTGATTGTAGTCATGCCTTGACCTAAACACTCCACAATTTGTTGCTTCTCAGCAGCCGACACATCCTTTTTCTTTCCCATTTTGGCAGAAAATGTAGGCTGCTTAATAATGTGAGAGAGCCTTCTTAAGTAGTCTTGCCTTTCATTGGACACACCTGCCAAACTAATTAGCACAGGTGTCTGCAATTGCTTACAGTGATATAAAGAGCCCTGACACACATCACCATCAATGAGTTTAACTGACAAACAAACAAATTCTTCCCTTATCACTCCTAAACACTTTTTGCATAATAATTTGGAACGCGGTGTACATGTGCTTTTCCACAAAACACCAGTGGTTCACGTAGTGAATCTTACAGTTCTAACTTGCCAACCGTGGTCTGTATGGAATTGTTCAATAAAGGGCCCAAAATTAAGATAACATAGATGGGAGAGGTCTCTATGAATAGGAATTCCTAAGTATTTGATACCCTGTGAGGGCCAGGCAAAGGGAAAGTTGGACTGGATGGAATCCTATATGGATTTAGGGAGGGAGACATCGAGGGCCTCAGACTTCGCTGCATTGATTTTAAAATTTTACCATGTAACAAAGTGATCTATTTCAGCCATAACAGCAGGGATGGATATATGTGATTGAGTGATATATACTAGGACATCATCAGCAAATAGAGAGCACTTGTACTCGGTGCCTCCCACCTCAATCCACCTAATATTGGGGTTATGGCGAATTGATGAGAGCAGGTGCTCCGTCACTAGGATGTATAAGAGAGGGGACAGAGGACATCCCTGCCTTGTCCCATTGGTGATTGTGAAAGGTGATGAAAATGTTCTGACGCACCCCCTGGGCCTTGGGACACCCGGAGCCGGACCCTTTTTGGTGGATGCTGGTGGTTGTAGTCTTCGTGGCGGCGATCCGGTTCCGTGGCTCAGGGCGGTCAAACCAGTGGCGGAACTATTTATGTGGTTTTGATGTTTAAATGTCCGACTACGCCACCCGTGGATTGCGGTCAGAGTGAACCGCCGCTACAGGGCAGACCGCTAAGGCTGGTGTTGTGGGTGCAGCAGAGCGTAGCATAACTCCCCACGGGAGGAGTATAGCCTCAGGGCAGTGTATGCGGAGGATGGGGGTGATGGTGCAGGGCAGCAGCAGTAACGACACGGAGTCAGTGATGCAGTTCAGGGCCTTTACTCACAGTTCTTATTATCCAGACCACGTCTGCAGGTAACGGCTGCCCACGTCGTACTGTGCTCACCAGGTGAGGGGCTCAGACAACTCCCAGATAACTTTGGAGCGCTTCACAGGACCCCCTTTGTGTGTCCTTTGTCTGGCCTTTCTTACCAACACTTCTGTCCGGCTGCCTCGGGCCTCCTCTTGGTAAACTTGGCGCCAGTTTCCCTGACCCTATGTGGTGCCTTCCTAGCGGGTGGAGCAAGGGGCTGCGCCACATAAAATGTCAGAGCCTCCGGTTTCTAGCTGAGGGTCGTTTCCTGCCTCCACTAGTTCGGGGACCGGTCTCCCCCTTTGGCCTGACCCCTCCACGCAGGTGGATTCGGGCGTGCGGTGGCGACTCGCCCGTCCGCACCCCTGGGATCCCTTCATTCCTCGTTCCTGGAGCCTTCTCCGCTCCTCTTCCTTCCTTCTCCCTCTTGCAGGCCTGGGCCTCTGTTACTAGGCCCGCCTCCGGAGCAGAGCTCATGCAGAGCCCCTGCTCCCTGCCACTTCTGCTCAGACTTCTCTGCACTGAACTAAGATGGTGCCCACCTTTTATACTCCCTTCTCAATGCACCCAGGAACTGCTTCCTCCCTGCTCCTGCACTGCAGGGTTCCCCTTCCTCAGTGTTCCCTCCCCCCACTCCAGCCAGGGACAGGGACTGTCGTGCCCATCTCAGGGGCATATTGGTCGCCCTGCCCCACGGCAATGTGGTGTAATGCATGCAGGTGTCGGGTCCTGATCCACACTCCATCCTTATCTGAGAGTGAGATATCACACCTCTGGGTGAGGTGCAATACGTCTGTAGCAACCGAGCCCTCGGTGCTACAGTTCCATTTATCTTCAGCCTAGGTGACGTATTGTGATACAGGGCCGTGATTTTGACTATAAAAGGGTCCCCTAGACCCCTACCCCAAGCTTTTTAAGAGAATCATATATGGCGTGCCAGGAGACTCTATGGAATGCTTTCTCAGCATCCAACGAGAGTATCTACTTACAAATTTTTAACTGCATCTAGCCCAGGAAATACTTTGTGCCTAGTAGCAGTGTCTGCTAGTCAGCGGATTATCCCGGCTGTTAAGCAAGCTACACCACCTGTAGTTTGGACACTTAATTTTTTCAAAGGAAATGCTTCGGGACCACGGGATACTTAGTGAAGAGCATCAGGAGGCACCCCAAGGCATAGGGGCTGGGACTGGCACTAGGATGCCTTGCGGTGGACAGCCGAGCTCGATCCTTATAAAAGCTTTTTAACTGCAGCAGCTTTAGTGGACGCTACTGGAGCTGGAATTACGCGGCTGCTGGCATGAGACTTGCCCTCCAATAGATCCTTGTAAATGGATTTAAAGTGTATTCATTCAAATTAGAGGGACAATTTAAATTAAAAAGCTTAGAGCTGCCTCCACCACAGGGGGGCTCTCTCGACCCACCAGCGGACAGGCACCAGTATTGGGAGAGGGGGGCTGGCCGTCAGGGTTCACCGCGGCTCTGGCACAAACCCGGCGACACGGAGGTGGCACGGGCAGGAGCGGACTGGCCGTCTCGGCTTCTCACTTTTTGGATTTTAGAAGGGCATGACATGCCTATATCTGTGTCTCCCCCTCCTTTTACTCCTCCACCTCTTTTCTTTTCGCATGACTATATGTACTTGTCACTTTTCCATGTGTTAGTTGTGTCTTCTGAGCAGTTTGTCAGCTTTTGGACACCTTTGAAGGTGTTTTCTATGTGTTTCTATGTGTTTTTGTTTGCCTGCCATTGGTTTTAACGGTGTTCGAAGGTGTTCGACGAACAGTTCGACGAACAGTTCGGTGAACACATGGGTGTTCGACGAACCGAACCGAACTCGAACACTACGGGGGTGGCTCAACACTAGTAATAGGGCTAGGGTTGATGTCAGCTTATAATGCCAGCTGACATCAAGCCCAGGTTAGTAATGGAGAGGCGTCTATAAGACACCCCCATTACTAACCCCATAGTCAAAGTTAAAAAAAACACAAACACTCAGAATAAAGTAATTTAATTGAAATAAACACACAATTCTTTAATGTTCTAAATTAAACCATACTTACCGTCACGCTCATTCCAGCTGAAGCCAATGTCTTCTGCAATAAAAGTAAAATAATAAACAAACCTCATCCTTACCTTTCCATGGTTCCCAAGACGGCTTCAGCTATGCTACATTCACATGACAGGCTGGATAGTAGCCGAAAGCTGCCATCCAGCTTGCCTTGCTGCAGACACTGAGAAGTGCAGGTATGCTTGCGCTCCTCAGTGTCTCGCTGTGACCGCATCCAGATGAGCCGAGTTCATGTCCAATGAACTCAGCTCACCTCATGCACGTCACTGACAGCGTGGGAGAATTCTCCTGCGCATGTAGTGAGCATGAGAGAATTCTCCTGCCCATGTAGGACATGAACTCGGCTCATCTGGATGCCGTCACAGCGAGACACTGAGGAGCGCATGCATGCCTGCGCTTCTCAGTGTCTGCGGCATGGCAAGCTGGATGGCAGCTTTCTGCTGCGATCCAGCCTGTCATGTCAATGTAGCAGAGCTGAAGCTGTCCTGGGAACCATGGAAAGGTAAGGATGAGGTTGGTTTATTATTTTGCTTTTATTGCAGAAGACATTGGCTTCAGCTGGAATGGGCATGACAGTAAGTATGGATTAATTTAGAACATTAAAGGAATGTGTGTTTATTTCAATTAAAGGACTTTATTCTGGGTGATGTGTTTTTTTAAAATACTTTACTAGAAATTCATGGCCGTCATGTCTAATATAGGCGTGACCCCATGAATTTCAGGCTTAGATCCCGCTCCTGGAACATTGCAGCAGGTACGTGTTCACACTATTAGAAGTTTGACAGCTTTTTTTCTGACCATGTGTACCTCCCATTCAGTCACAGGTGGTTTTAACTAGCTCTACCAGCCCATACATTGTAGGTTAAAAGCCCAAGCAGAGACATATTGTTCATACAGGCTTACAGCCCAAGAGTGGCATATCCAGTGGTAGCGTAGCGTAGTTTCCCATCATACGAAGGTGACCTTGTCGTGGTTGATGGGCACACATAAATTGGCCAAATTATGCGCAAAAAAACTTCATTTTTCAAAGTGACATTAGTCTAGATACAATATTTCTTATATATTCATGTATGGAGTGCCGAAGTTCTTTTTGCAATTGGGCTTTTTTAAAGAGACGGGTGCATGAAAACACTATTATTTTTTTTTAATAAATCCTTTAACACTAAATGACAAGTAAAGTAACCAACACTGTCACTGTACTTCTTATATATGTGAATGACATGTTTCTATCTATCTAATCTATGTGTGATGCTCTATTCTTTCTTTTCTAAATTGTCGGGTACCGGTGTATGCCGCTGATGAATTGCCGGATTTTCATGTTTCAGTGTGAGCACTGTTCCCATCGATTTGGGCAACCACTGTAATGCCACAACCACCATGGCTGTGGCATTACAGTGAGTGGCAGACAATCCCTGCATGATATGAAAAAATCCAGTTACGCTTTTGGTGCACGAACAGTTATCGAACATAACCTCGAACAGCCGAATTTTTTGCAAATCGTTCGCGTTCGTCGAACGACTCGAACACTGCCCAAAACAGCTCGAATTTGAGATTGGCGAACAGTTCTAGTCGAACACGGCTCATCTTTACTCATAGACATACATTGAGTTGTGACTTCCGGATCGCATATCAAGCAGTGGAGTGATCTGGCATTACAAACTGCTGGAGACCAACCAGAGTGATGCAGCTGCAGGTAAGTATGAGACTATGATCAGGGAACTTAGATTAGAATTAAATTAAAAAAATCCCCCCCTGAAATGGTGATTTAAAAGGTAACATCTTTAGTAGACTTTATAACGATTAGAGCTCTGTGTGGGCACCTCTGCTGTACTTTTTATATTTATTTGATGAATTGCAAAAATAACTGTTCTTAAAACTACATTATATTACAAAAATGTAGCAAACCTGCATTAATCTAGATAACTAGGAAAGCAAAGACGCTCTTATGGAGGGTCAGAGCTGCCTCAGCTATCCGTTGCCTGGGGCTCTAAATTAGGTTGTCTGGCCTTAGGTTACAAATCTAGCAAAGCAAAACAACCCTTTATAAGAACATGCAACAATTCAGGAGACTGCACTGTGTATAATGCATAGACCACAGAGAACCAGTGAAACAATGTCTCAGGTAAGTATAATCTTTAATCATTAAAATAATATAGTGACAAGGAAAAACTTTACAAAGGGGACATATGGACAGACATATATGGTAAAGTACACTGTATGTTAAGGTATAAAGCTTGAAATAGTAATGGCAGCAAATAATAGTTGATACTGAAATGTTATAATCATAAAGCAGTGCTTAATGCCGCGTGTCCCCTGACTCAATGCATGCTTCACAAATCTTCATCAGGAAGCGTGACAGGGAGGGGGAAGGCTCATCATTAAATACCTTAGCGTCAGAAAGGTCAGGATGTAAGTCATGTGGGAGTGATGTATGGTGAGCACCTGTGATGGTAGCGCATGATGTGTCATGCTCTGCCCTGATCACAGACTTCTGTAATCCAGACCTTGTAACGCACAGCGTGGCACCGCAACTCCATCCAGGTGAAAGGGAACGGCACAGGCGCTCTGTCTCCAACATCGCTAGACCTCGTATGTTCGAGGGGAACATGATAACGCATGTGCACAAGGTGCAGGTAAATGGCAAAGAGTATACATATAATACATATACATATAATATAAAGCAGAAAATGAATGGAATAACGGATGAATACAAAGAGGATGGATCAATTGGGGAAAGAAATATAATAATACCATAGATGAAAATAACGAAGTATATAATAAATAAAAAAAAGTCAATAGATTTTCCAAAATGTAAAATAAAAAACATGAAAAAATAATGATAAATTCATAGAATGAAAGTGGCAAACGCATATATATTTTAGTTTTTTCTATAGCTTTCTAGAGATTTACCCAGAAAAACTTCAGGATCAACCATAACGTCACTTTGGCATGCAATAAGGAAGTAACACGTGTCTCCAATAGGGAAGAGGATACAAGGCAAATCCTTTTAAAAATTTGTAGAAAAGACAAAAAATGGACATCTCAGACGACAAAGCATATATTTGTTATGTTCTGCTACCAGAGCTAAGGAAAGAGAGGAGATCTGTCCCTACGATAGAACTCAGCTGAATCCCTACGATGTAACAGGGAACCTGATCCTGCGATCAGACCTGCTAAAGTCCTAAGCTAGTCTGTACGGAGACCTATAGATGTGGGGAAGGAATCCCTACAAGTACTAAGGACTGGGAGGAAAATGGGACACCTCCTAACAGAAATAGTAGCAGACAGACGAACAAACAAAAAATATAGAACATAGAGGTCCGTAGACCAAGCAAACTAACAGAGTTAGATACAGAGCACAGGCTAGCTAGAAAGTAGTTATACAATGAAGTCCAGCCAAGCCAGAAGGGCGGAGCAGGATTAAATAGGCCAACGAGGTCATGTGACCAGCAAAGGAAAAAACCTAAGAGCAAGGTTCTAACAGTACCCCCCCTTCTAAGAGGATCCTCCGGATCCCCTAGGACCAGGCTTATCAGGAAATCTCCTGTGAAACGCTCTGATAAGTCTGGACGCGGAAACATCATCTGACCTCACCCAAGAGTTATCCTCGGGTCCGAAACCTTTCCAGGCCACCAGATACTGCAAACTACCTCTATACCGTCTAGAGTTAAGGATGCGAGAAATTTCATATTCCCCGTCCTCCACCACCGGAGGAACAGAGGCAGAGGCGTCACCATCCGACACAACAGCTTTTTTTAACAGAGAGACATGAAATACCGGATTAATTCTCCAGGAGGTAGGAACCTCCAACCTAACAGCAGATTGGTTGACAACCTGAAGCACCTTAAAGGGCCTTACAAACTTGGGACCCAATTTCTTAGAAGGAATCCTCAACCGCAGATTCCTAGAGGACAACCAAACCATGTCACCAACAGCGAACAAAACCTCCTGTCGTTTCCTATCAAAGTAGTCTTTAGATTTTCTGTTGGCCTCCTGAAGATTACCACGTACATCCGTCCAAACTCTCTCCAAATCACCGGAAAAATTCTCCTCCTCAGGCACGGCAGATCCCAACTTGGAGAACGACCCAAACGACGGATGTCTCCCAGAACAACAAAAAAAAAGGCGAACAACCAGCAGAAGAAGATGTATGATTGTTGAGAGCAAATTCAGCAAGTGGCAGAAACTCAGACCACCCCTCTTGATTGTCTGCCACAAAACAACGCAAGAACTGCTCAACATCCTGGTTTTTCCTTTCTGTCTGGCCATTAGATTCAGGATGATATCCGGACGAGAACGACAGATGAACTCCCAACCTGTCACAAAAGGCACGCCAAAAACGAGCCACGAACTGAGGACCCCTATCAGAAACAATGTCAGTAGGAACGCCATGAAGTCTGACAATTTCCTTGACAAAGGCCTTAGCGAGAGTTTTAGCGCAGAGCAGTTTGACGAAGGGAACCAAGTGACACATCTTGCTAAAACGGTCCACGACCACCCAGATGACAGTAAAACCCTCAGAGGGGGAAAGGTCAGTTATAAAGTCCATAGCCAAATGTGTCCAAGGAGCACTAGGAACCTCCAAAGGACAAAGCAACCCCGCAGCAGGAGTATGTGAGGACTTAGATCTAGCACATATAGTACATTGATGCACCCACTTAATGACTTCCTTCTGCCATCCAGGCCACCAAAAACTGCGACCCACCAGTCTCTTGGTCTCAGAGATTCCGGGATGACCTGCCAACCGAGATTCGTGACACTCAATAAACAAATCTCTCCTAAAGGTCCCAGGCACAAACAACCTCCCATGAGGAGTGTTAGATGGGGCATTCTCCTGTGCTTTAAGAATCTCATCTTCCAAAACGGAGTCCAAAGCAGCTATCACAACACCTTCTTGTAAAATGTTCTCCTCTTTCTCAGCACCGACTATGGGAGAAAAACTGCGAGACAAGGCATCCGCCTTAACATTCTTAGTACCAGGGATGTAAGTAACGGAGAAATTAAACCGCGAGAAAAACAGTGCCCACCTAGCCTGACGGGCATTCAGGCGCTTGGCAGCATCAAGATATATCAGATTTTTATGATCCGTAAGAACCTGAACGGGAAATTCCGCACCTTCCAAGAAGTGGCGCCAGTGTTCAAATGCGAGATTAATAGCCAATAATTCCCGATTACCAATATCGTAATTCAGTTCAGTCTCCGAAAATTTTTTGGAAAAAAAGGCACAGGGATGTAATCCATCCCCGTTATCCTGAGACAATACTGCGCCAACCCCCACCGAAGAAGCATCAACCTCAACCAAAAACGGCTTAGTCACATCAGGCTGCATAAGGATGGGAGCAGAGGTGAACCTCTCCTTGAGATACACAAAAGCTTCAATGGCCTCAGAAGACCACTGAACCGCATCAGCACCTTTCCTGGTGAGATCGGTCAGAGGTTTGACAATACTAGAAAAAATTTTTATGAATTTTCTGTAATAATTGGCGAAACCTAAAAACCTCTGTATCGATTTCAAACCAATAGGCCTAGGCCATTCCTGTACAGCTTGAACTTTAACTGGGTCCATCTCAAAACCTTCGCTGGAGATAATGTAACCCAAAAAACTAATTCTCTGTACAGCGAACTCACATTTCTCCAGCTTAGCAAAAAGCGAATTGTCCATTAACAATTGTAATACCTCACGTACGCTCCGCCAATGAGACTCCAGATCCGGCGAATAAATCAAAATGTCATCCAAATACACAACCACATTTTTGCCGATCAAAGGTCTAAGGATGTCATTAATAAGATTCTGAAAAAATGCAGGAGCATTAGTAAGACCAAAAGGCATAACCAGATTCTCAAAATGACCCACAGGAGTGTTAAAAGCAGTCTTCCATTCGTCACCCTCCTTCATGCGCAACAGATTGTATGCCCCCTTAAGGTCAATTTTAGAGAACCACTTGGCCCCCATTAACTGGTTAAACAGATCAGGAATCAATGGCAGTGGGTAAGGATTGCGTACAGTAATTTTGTTAATCTCACGAAAATCCAGACAAGGACGTAAACCGCCGTCCTTTTTTTTTACAAAAAAAAATCCAACCGCCACAGGAGACTTAGAGGGCCTAATGTGACCGGCGGCCAAACTTGTCTGTATGTATTCATCCAAAGCCTTCCTCTCAGGAATAGTAAGGTTAAATAAACGACTTTTAGGAAGAGTCGCTCCAGGGACAAATTCAATAGAACAATCATAGTCTCTATGGGGAGGCAAAACCTGCGATTCCTTCTCAGAAAAAACTCTCCAAAAATCCTGAATAGGAACAGGCAATTCTCCCCTATCCAAAGCTGCAATACGCCCGTTACAACACTTGTCATAACATTTATGGCTCCAGGATTTAATTTCATTGGTAGACCAATCCAGTACAGGATTGTGAAATTTTAACCAGGGCAATCCCAATATTACTGGAGAAGGCAAGTTATTCAAAACTACCAAATCCAATTTCTCATGGTGAACACCATTAATAGTGAGAGGAAATTCATAGACCTTGAGAGTAATATTCTTCAAAGGGGAACCATCCACAGAAACCACAGCAATGGGGTATGATAAAGGTTCGGGTTTTAAATTGAGTCTTTCCAAGAATCCCCCATCAATTACATTCAGAGTAGATCCACAATCAACAAACACCCGAAATTCCATTAATTTTTCCTGAGCAATCGTGGAAGCAGCTAAAAATACACCCTTGGAATTTAAACAGGCAATACGGGCATGACTGACCATTTTTTTTTCTTTCTTCATACGAAGCTCACAGCCTTTAATCAAATGACCAGATTTTCCGCAATAGAAACACAAGCCTTCAGAAAATCGACGGTCTTTTTCTTGAGAGCGAGGTGCCACCGATCCAATCTCCATCGATCCACCACTGTTAGTACACACATTCTCATAACCAGAAACTGACATAGCAGAGGATTTGCTCTCATTAACCCTTGCACACAGTCTCCTATCCACCCGTATAGCTAATTGCATAGCCTGTTGCAAATCTTCAGGTGTAGGATAAGCAATTAGCAGGTCTTTAACCCTTTCATTGAGCCCAGCAAGAAATAGACTTTTCAGAGCAGAATCGTTCCACCCTGTTTGAGTAGACCAACGACGGAAATGAGTACAATATTTTTCCACATTACCTGATCCCTGTCTCAAACGTCTTAACTCAGTCTCAGCTGATGCGACACGGTCAGGATCATCATATAATAGTCCCAAAGCAGAAAAAAAACTATCCACTGATCTGAAGCATGTATCACTAGGTTGCAAAGAAAAGGCCCACTCCTGAGGCTCTTTGCGCAAAAGTGACATTATGAACCCTATGCGCTGGGATTCATCCCCAGAGGACTTGGGTCTCAAACGAAAATACAATAAGCAAGCATTTTTAAATGAAAAAAATTCTCGGTGTTCACCAAAAAATAAATCTGGCAAACATACCTTAGGCTCCAAGAAATGTGCTCCAGGACAGTTACTCACGTGCTGACGGAGCTCGGCCACCTCCAGAGAGAGTCCCTGCAGGCGATGAGCCAAATCCTGAACCGACACCATGATGGAACAGAAAAATCTTTCCTTAGAGAATTTGCAGGCTGGACTTACTGTTATGTTCTGCTACCAGAGCTAAGGAAAGAGAGGAGATCTGTCCCTATGATAGAACTCAGCTGAATCCCTACGATGTAACAGGGAACCTGATCCTGCGATCAGACCTGCTAAAGTCCTAAGCTAGTCTGTACGGAGACCTATAGATGTGGGGAAGGAATCCCTACAAGTACTAAGGACTGGGAGGAAAATGGGACACCTCCTAACAGAAATAGTAGCAGACAGACGAACAAACAAAAAATATAGAACATAGAGGTCCGTAGACCAAGCAAACTAACAGAGTTAGATACAGAGCACAGGCTAGCTAGAAAGTAGTTATACAATGAAGTCCAGCCAAGCCAGAAGGGCGGAGCAGGATTAAATAGGCCAACGAGGTCATGTGACCAGCAAAGGAAAAAACCTAAGAGCAAGGTTCTAACAATATTATGGGGTGGTGTGTATAAAAAATCCCATATGCGTTTCGAGTGAAAAACTCTTGAACACTGGCTATGAAAAAGAATATTCTGGACTGGACTTAAGTATACTAACAAATAATCATGGATACAAAAAACACATGAAAACAATCAAGAAAATACCAATCACAGAGAAGACTAGACTGAATATATGAAAAGAAAAAGGTGGAAACAAAACAAAAAATGTGAAGATTCTCCAGTTCCGGAGTGGGTGCTCATACAGTAGGACCGCAAGTTTGCAATATGCATACTTCCGGCCACATTCCTACTAGACCGACTAGACTGTGTCTGGCCTCACTCAGTACGCTTGCATTGAGAAACATCTAGTCAAAACGTAGCTGCATGTATGCAAATCGCAAACTTGCAATCACGCATCTGCCACTCCCGGCACCATCACCTAAGAGTCCTCTCAACGCGCAGTGCGCGCAATGTAAGAATTCACAAGTTGTACCCTAAAGCTCTACAACCCTCTAAAAGGGGTATTTTCAACTCAAACCTTTATGATATAGCCACATAATTTGCACAATTATCCATTACTCACATTGCATTGAAAGGTGATTTGGTGTACATGTGTGGCCACTATCCATAATGCAACACTTTGAAAGCTACCATCTTGCTTCTTTTATGTTAGTTTTAGTAATAATAATAATCTTTATTTCTATAGCTCCAACGTATTCTGCAGCACTTTACATTTCAGACAATATGGGACATTACTGAGTAATATATAATTCTAAAATTAAAAAGAGGAATGAGGAGGGCCTTGCTCACAAGTTTACAATCTATCAGAAAATAGTGGTGAAACAAATGGTAAAAAAGAGCTTGTAGTGTAAGGTCCAGCAATTAACATAGTAATTAGGGGTATTCAATTAATGCTGCATGAACGAGTCATCAGCCAGTATCTGTATAAGTATATTTTCAGAGTGCTATTAAGTGCATGGAGTGTGCAGAAACAGGTTATAGAAGGGACCACATTTCCAAAGAAAATTTAGGAAGGAAACAGTTATAATAGTGAGGTGAATTGATAGAAAAGTGTAAAGAAATGCATTCTTAGTGTATGCTTGAAACTATAGAGACTGGAATTAACAGAATTGTTTGGGGTAGAGAATTCCAGATCACTTGTATGGCTCAAGAAAATTCTTGGAGACAAGAGTGTGAGGTTCGAATTATAGAGGATATTAGTTATAGTTCATTAGCAGAAAGGAGAGCTCAGGTACAAGGGTAGACAAAGAAGAAAAAAGAAATAGGAGATTCAGGGTGGTGCAGAACTGTGCAGTGCTTTGTGGGTGAGAGTGAAAAGTTTATATTGGACTCTGTAGTGTATGGACAGCCAGTGCAATGACTGGCACAGCATGGAGGCACGGTGTAGCGTCTGGATACAAATATGATCATACTGTAGCTGCTTCAGTCAGAAGAGATGGAGAAAAGAGGGTTTAGTACGAGAGTGGAAATTAGTAGAAAGCTGAAGTAGTCCAGAAGAGAATGTAGCAAAGCTACAGTAAGAGTTTTGCATAGTCAAAGTTAAGGAATGGTCAGATAAAGGAGGTGTTTTTGAGGTAAAGGTGACATGGGTTTTGCATAAAGATCTCAGCAATGTGTATATAACTAAGATGAGAATAGTAGCATTTTCTGGCATTTATTCTAGAGCTATACAGTAGCAGTAAAAATATACAATTATATATTTAGGCAGTTATGATAATGTAGTCATTTAAAGTTCATGACTATATATAAGTAGAAAATAACCTATTTAACTACCATGAAGCACCAATGTGCTGAATACATTTCAGACTCGGAGGTTATCTAGGTCGAGTTTGTATGTTTATTGCATTGTCTGCAAAGATTTCCATCAGGCACTCAAAACTCATTCCAAACCCCAACAGAATGCTGGCAGGTTAATGTGCATTTCATGAATAATGCTCATACATGTGGGAAAGATTCTAAGTGTCCATCGAGACTGGAGACAATGTAAAGTAATAAACTGTCTGCACAGCAAAATGACTTTTAGAAAAGTAATGTAACACAAAGTGATGTTACCCAAAGCAACTAATCAGGCAGGTTGGAAAACCAGCTACCCACTTGGTTACAATGGTCAGTGCCTCCAAATTTCATTTGCAGTGTTCTTTTTAAATCTCCTCCAATACTGTTATGGTGTCAGGCTGCTTTGTTTTATCATCAGGAATTTCTAATTCAGACAATTCTGTGCCAAATTAAGATAGAAAGGCATAGATGTGACAGTATAACAGAGAAAGAAAATCAAGGCGATGCTAGGAAACATGTATTTCTCTAAAACATATGGAATGTAATGGAACCCTGTAGTGCTGAGGATGAGATGGATAAATATGGCAGCCAAAAGAGAGAGAAAAATCGAAAACTTGGATTACTGCTGTGAGGATTTGCCTGTAAAGTCACCATGGAAAATCTAAAAAGCTTAAAAAGTAATTTTGACATTGATAAAATCCTATTCATATCAGGAACATAAATGTTACAATCAATATATATAAAGGAAGCAATCCAAAATATTGTCCTTGTGTTAATTTAATCCATTGAAGTGAAACAAACTGAATTAAATTAAAGCATTTGGGGAAATAGACTGGTTGAGGGAAATTTATATTATTCTATAGTGCACACGAAAGAATTATTGAAGAATTACTATTGTAGAATAAAGTACTTGCTTGATTGATGAAGGAAACAGGACTTCTGGTGAAAGAATGCTTTTATTTGACTAACATTTTCTCATATGCACAGAATATATGGCATTGTTCATAATCGAATTTTGTAATATTGGTATTGACATCCATCACACCTAATCAAGCTCAACCAATGCAGAACGATGCAAAATACACATTTACAGAACATCTTAAACTCTTGGAACCATGCAATCCAACCTGAAACATGCCTCAAGTAGACAGTCCACGGCCACCGATTCAGCTCAGAACTACACTGTGAGCATTTTATTATTGAGCAACTACAGTGCTGTAGGTCAATTCAAAAAGGTAGTAAACTTGAAACCTAAATATTTAAGTTAGTAAAATACAGACAGATTCTTATTAATCAGGCAATACTATCAGTGAGGTGTCTAACTGGCCCCAAAATTATTCTGTAACAGGACAACAACCACAAACATACAGCTAATGTCTTTTAGAACTATCTTCAGAGCAAAGGAGAGCAAATAGTCCTGGAAGTGGTGATACGGCCAGCACAGAGCCCTGATCTCAACATCATCAAGTCAGTCTGGGATTACATTAAGAGACCGAAGGATTTGCCACTACATCCACAGAAGATCTGTGGTTAGTTCCCCAACGTGTTTGGAACAACCCCCCTGGTGAGTTACTTCAAACAAAGGAGGCAAATGTACCTAGAAGAATTGTTGTTGTTTTGAAGGCAATTGAGAAAATGTTGAAATTATTTAGATTTATTTTCTGTTCATTCACTTTGCATCTTGTTAATTGATAAAATTAAACTAATGACACTTCGATTTTTAAAAAAACACTCTTCCTTTGTCCAAGAGAGGTGGCTATATACAGTACTGTGCAAAAGTTTTAGACAGGTATGGAAAAATATGGCAATGTCGGTAAAGCATTGTTGAATATCATGACAATATACAAGTAACATAAATAAAATAAGATACAATGTGTATAATGTTATATACAGTACAGACCAAAAGTTTGGACACACCTTCTCATTTAAAGATTTTTCGGTATTTTCATGATTATGAAAATTGTACATTCACACTGAAGGCATTAAAACTATGAATTAACACATGTGGAATTATATACTTAACAAAAAAAGTGTGAAACAACTGAAAATATGTCTCATATTCTAGGTTCTTCAAAGTAGCCACCTTTTGCTTTGATGACTGCTTTGCACACTCTTGGCATTCTCTTGATGAGCTTCAAGAGGTAGTCACCGGAAATGGTTTTCACTTCACAGGTGTGCCCTGTCAGGTTTAATAAGTGGGATTTCGTGCCTTATAAATAGGGTTGGGACCATCAGTTGTGTTGTGCAGAAGTCTGGTGGATACACAGCTGAAAGTCCTACTGAATAGACTGTTAGAATTTGTATTATAGCAAGAAAAAAGCAGCTAAATAAAGAAAAACGAGTGGCCATCATTACTTTAAGTAATGAAGGTTAGTCAGTCCGAAAAATTGGGCAAACTTTGAAAGTGTCCCCAAGTGCAGTTGCAAAAACCATCAAGTGCTACAAAGAAGCTGGCTCACATGAGGACGGCCCCAGGAAAGGAAGACCAAGAATCACCCCTGCTTCTGAAGATAAGTTTATTCGAGTCACCAGCCTCAGAAATTGCAGGTTAACATCAGCTCAGATTAGAGACCAGGTCAATGCCACACAGATTTCTAGCAGCAGACATATCTCTATAATAACTGTTAAGAGGAGACTTTGTGCAGCAGGCCTTCATGGTAAAATAGCGGCTAGGAAACCACTGCTAAGGACAGGCAACAAGCAGAAGAGACTTGTTTGGGCTAAAGAACACAAGGAATGAACATTAGACCAGTGGAAATCTGTGCTTTGGTCTGATGAGTCCAAATTTGAGATCTTTGGTTCCAACCACCGTGTCTTTGTACGACGCAGAAAAGGTGAACGGATGGACTCTACATGCCTGGTTCCCACCGTGAAGCATGGAGGGAGAGGTGTGATGGTGCGGTGGTGCTTTGCTGGTGACACCGTTGGGGATTTATTCAAAATTGAAGGCATACTGAACCAGCATGGCTACCACAGCATCTTGCAGCGGCGTGCTATTCCATCAAGTTTGCGTTTAGTTGGACCATCATTTATTTTCAACAGGACAATGACCCCAAACACACCTCCAGGCTGTGTAAGGGCTATTTGACCAAGAAGGAGAGTGATGGGGTGCTACGCCAGATGACCTGGTCTCCAGCCACCAGACCTGAACCGAATCGAGATGGTTTGGGGTGAGCTGGACCGCAGAGTGAAGGCAAAAGGGCCAACAAGTGCTAAGCATCTCTGGGAACTCCTTCAAGATTGTTGGAAGACCATTTCCGGTGACTACCTCTTGAAGCTCATCAAGAGAATGCCAAGAGTGTGCAAAGCAGTCATCAAAGCAAAAGGTGGCTACTTTGAAGAACCTAGAATATAAGACATATTTTCAGTTGTTTCACACTTTTTTGTTAAGTATATAATTCTACATGTGTTAATTCATAGTTTTGATGCCTTCAGTGTGAATGTACAATTTTCATAGTCATGAAAATACAGAAAAATCTTTAAATGAGAAGGTGTGTCCAAACTTTTGGTCTGTACTTTATATATATATATATATATATATATATATATATATATATATATATATATATATAAATTGTCTGACACCATGTTACTCAGATATACATACATGCAGGACATTGAAGCAGAGTTATAGACCTTTCCTATGAGCATTGTTGCATATAATACAGTACTGTGCAGGACAGCACAACTGCATCAGCTTAATGACCTTTGACCTTAATCATACATCTGCATTATGAAAGCAAAAATCTACAAGAAAATTGCAGAAGTAAATGTTCACCTAAAACATGGCAATGCAAAAGTAATGTGCATATGTTCGGTATTGTAAATGCAGATGGTGGATAATCAATGTTAATGTTGTTCTAAAATGTTGTGGTTGTGTTCCCACATCAAACAAATTTAGATTAAAAGTGGTTGTTTTTCTTTGATGACCTATCCTTAGTATGGGTCATCAATATGTGACCATTGGGGCATTCGACACATGGCACCACTGCTGATCAGCTGCTCCCGATGCCGACAGTGGCTGGATGTACTTAATTGCAGAGCTGCACAGCTCCGTCAATGGTTTAGTGGTCCCAGCTGGGTACCCCACATCCGCTTTCTATTGACTCAAAAAAGGGGCGGCTGTGCAGTAAATGAGCATGTGCAGCTCCACAACTCAGCTGGTGCTGGGAACAGCTGATCAGTGGGGTGTCGGATGTCACACCCCCACCAATCAGATAGTGAAGTCCTATCCTAAGGATAGGCCATCATTGTAGACATTGTGGACAACCCCTTTGAGATCAAGGAAATTCTTTGAGGATGTTTTAGCTGAAATGTATACAACTAGCAAACGATAGGAGCAGGGAGAAGATGCAGTAATGTATGTACAGTAAGTAGAAGGAAGCCGCATACATCTCCAAGGGGAAGATCATGTATCCGAGAGAAAAGTCATACTATAACTATAATTACAATTGTTTGCCTTACGCGTAATTTTCCTGTATTTTTATGTTTTTAATTCATCCATTATTAGTGTTGAGCGAGCACTAAAATGCTCGGGTGCTCGAAGCTCGGGCCGAGCTCGCCGTGATACTCGGGTGCTCGACCCGAGCAACGAGCCCAATGTTAGTCTATGGGAGACTCGAGCATTTTTGCGGTGGCATCCCCGGCAGTCTTGTAAAAGCCTAACAAGTGCCCAAAATGATAGTGACAGTGCTCAAATGACATGGGGACAGCATGGGGATCGCCCCAGGAAGCATTTCTGACCCCCAGGTCACTGCTGTCAACAACGTGGTCAGAGGTATTAAGGCACTTTTACGGGCTCCCAATAAAACGGTCAAAAACGAAAGTGAAACTTTTTTCCTGTGAAATATGTTAAGGAACATCCTTTCCAGGGTAAAGACTTGTGTATAAGTTAAAATAAATGACCAAAAACAAAAATACTCCTCCACACCTTCGGCTATGTTCACAAGTAGCATTTTTTATGCGTTTTTGCACTTTTGTATTGCTTTCAACTATGACAAATGCATTCACCCTGAAATGTCATTTTAACATTTTACAACCTTATCTGGCCATGTGCTGTGTGACCCATGCATAAAGTGCTGAAAAGACAAGGGAACAGCATGGGGAAGACCCCTGGAAGCATCTCTGACTCCCAGGTCACTGTCTAAAAGTGTGCCCATCATAAGTGATCCTTACCGCATCAGAAGATGCAGACTTGCAACTATCCCCATGCAAGTTCTAGTCCCAGGGCAGTGTTCAATTGTACCTTCCCCATTCCTTGCAATACAAGCTCAAGTATGCAGCCTGCCACCCACCCACCCCCAGGCAGCAATACCATACTGCTTGCTTGCTTGAACTTGAAATTGGGCCTTTTAGGCATGTGGAGGCGGAATCTGGCCACCACGTCATGGCTGTGTTGGCGGCCTGGTATCCATACTCAGTCCCCAGCCGCCTGGTGGCCGGGTGTCCCCGCTTGCTCCCCAGCCTCCAGGGGGTGGCCGGGTGTCCATACTCGGTTCCCAGCCACCCCTATTTGTCCCGGTAACCTTTCCCACACTTTTCTTAGCCTGGCCTGGTTTAGGGCAGCGTTGGCCTAGCCCACCGGACTATCAGACTCCTCCGGTGGGCCCTGGCTTCTCCATCAGGGGAGTTGAGAGTGCCAAGGTGAGGAGCATGATGAGGATGATAGAAGTTAGCATCTGCTTTGTTTTGTTGTAATGCAAGCGCATGTATGTAGTAGCGGCTAGGCCTGAGGTGGTCAGCGTTTTGGCGCATATCTTACCTCCTCCGAGGATTGCTGGATGTTTTCCTGCTACTATCCAAGTTCATAGAATCATAGAATCATAGAATGGTAGAGTTGGAAGGGACCTCCTGGGTCATCTAGTCCAACCCCCTGCTCAAAGCAGGATTCACTAGATCATCTCAGACAGATGTCTGTCCAGCCTCTGTTTGAAGACGTCCATTGAAGGGGAACTCACCACCTCTCGTGGCAGCCTGTTCCACTCATTAATCACCCTGTCAAAAAGTTTTTTCTAATATCTAATCTGTGTCTTCTCCCATTTAGTTTCATCCCATTGCTTCTAGTCTTTCCTTGTGCAAATGAGAATAAAGATGATCCTTCTACAATGTGACAGCCCTTGACATATTTGTAGACAGCTATTAAGTCTCCTCTCAGTCTTCTTTTTTGCAAGCTAAACATTCCCAAATCCTGCAACCGTTCCTCATAGGACATGGTTTGCAGACCAGTCACCATTCTGGTCGCTCTTCTCTGAACTTGCTCCAGTTTGTCTATGTCTTTTTTAAAATGTGGTGCCCAAAACTGTACACAGTATTCCAGATGAGGTCTGACCAAAGAGGAGTAAAGACCGATAATGACTTCACGTGATCTAGACTGTATGCTTCTGTTAATACATCCCAGAATTGTATTTGCCTTTTTTGCTGCTGCATCACACTGTTGACTCATGTTCAGTCTATGATCTATTAGTATACCTAAGTCTTTTTCACATGTACTGTTGCTTAGCTCTATTCCTCCCATTCTGTATATGCTTTTTTCATTTTTATTGCCCAGATGTAGTACTTTGCATTTTTCCCTGTTAAAAACCATTCTGTTGGTTGCTGCCCACTGCTCCAGTTTATTTAGGTCTTTTTGAATCCTCTCTCTCTCTTCTCTAGTATTAGCTATCCCTCCTAGCTTTGTGTCATCAGCAAATTTAATCAGTTTACCCTCAATTCCTTCATCTAAATCATTGATAAAGATGTTGAACAATACAGGTCCCAGGACGGAGCCCTGTGGTACCCCACTTGAGACATTCATCCAGCTGGATGTGAAGCCATTTACAACCACCCTTTGAGTCCGATCACTAAGCCAGTTATGAATCCACCTAACAGTTGCCTGGTCCATTGCATACTTGGTCATTTTTTCAATAAGGATGGTGTGAGATACTTTGTCAAATGCTTTGCTGAAGTCAAGATATACTATATCTACAGCATTTCCCTGATCCACCCAGTCAGTGATTCTGTCATAGAAGGAAATTAAGTTAGTCTGACATGACTTGTTAGTTACAAACCCATGCTGACTCTGGTTAATCACTTCATTCTTATCCATGTACTTACATACATGTTGTTTAATAATTTGTTCAAAGATCTTTCCTGGTATAGAAGTCAGACTCACCAGCCTATAATTCCCTGGGTCCACCTTCTTCCCCTTTTGGAAGATAGGAACAACATTTGCTCTTCTCCAGTCTTTTGGGACTTCTCCTGTTCTCCAAGAATTTTCAAAGATTATGGAGAGTGGTTCTAAAATTTCTTCTACGATCTCCTTCAGTACTCTGGGGTGTAATTCATCTGGACCTGGAGACTTGAACTCATTTATGTTAGCTAAATATTCCCTCACAATCTTTCTGTTTACAGATAACTTGGATTCCTCTATTCCTTTAAAAGGACAGTGAAGATCAGTTGATGTTACATTTTCTTTTTGAGAGAAAACAGATGCAAAATAGGAATTAAAAAGTTCGGCCTTCTCAACATCCTCTCTTACCATTTCTCCATTTTCATCCTGTAAAAATCCTATAGCATCTTTGACTTTTCATTTACTTTTGACATACCCCCAAAATCCTTTTTTATTGCTTTTGACATCTCTTGCAAGCCTTAATTCATTGTCAGCTTTAGCTAACCTGATACGTGCCCTACAGGATCTGCAGACTGCATTATAATCTTCTTTAGATATGCCTCCCTCTTTCCATTTAATAAACATTCTTTCTTTCTTTTTAGCATGTGTTTAAGTTCTGTGTTCATCCATCCTGGTTTCCTTAAATGCTTCCCATTCTTCCTACTTTTCGGGATTGTTAACGATTGTGCTTTGAGAATCTCATTTTTAAAAATTTCCCATCCTTCCTGGACATTTTTGTCCTTAAGGACATCCAGCCATTGGATCCCTCCTATTCTCTTTCTGAGTCTCTTAAAATCTGCCTTTCTAAAATCTAACCTTGAAGTTTGAGTCTTCACATGTCTTCCTCCTCTAGTTATCCAAAATTCTATAATAGCATGATCGCTGCCTCCTAGGGTCCCAGCCACCTTTACCTCCTCAACCATTTCCTCCCTGTTTATAAGGATTAGATCCAAAGTAGCAGATCCCCTTGTTTTCTCCCCTACCTTTTGGAAGATAAAGTTGTCAGCAAGAGAGGATAAGAATTTGCTTGACCTGTTAGTTTTACTTGAGAGAGATTCCCAACAAATGTCTGGATAGTTGAAATCTCCCATGACCACTACGTCATATTTTTTGGAGAACTTGGTCATTTGGTACATAAAGAGTTCATCCATATCTTCAGCTTGCCCAGGTGGCCTGTAGTAAATGCCTACAATGGTGTCCTTTCCATTGTTCTCTCCTTGTATTCTTACCCAAACAGTTTCCACAGAACTCCCAGTCTCTGAAGCTTCAATCTCTGTGCAGATATACGCTTTTCTAACATACAATGCAACACCTCCTCCTCGTTTATCAAGTCTGTTTCTTGCAAATAAGTTGTATCCTTTTAGCCTTTTATTCCAATCATGTGTATCGTCCCACCAAGTTTCAGTGATTCCAATGACATCATATTCCTTTTCCTGCATTAGTAGCTCCAATTCTCCTTGTTTGTTGCCCATGCTTTGTGCATTTGTATAAAAACATTTTAGTTTGTGATTGGTTTCTCTTCCTCCCATATTTTTATTATTTAAATTGTTTTGTCTTTGTTCTTCTTTTCCACTTCCAGTAGCAGAGATCTCAATAGTATTTGTCAGCTGTATGGCTTTTTCTGGCCTTTTGCTTCCCTTCCAACATTGGCTCCCGTTAAAAACAAAGCTTCAGGTGATAAATGATGGATGAGGTAGTGGCAAAGGAGAAAGAGCAGGAGGAACAGGGACCATTCACATCAATATCAGGCCAGTCAACCAGATATGTCTTGTAGGATATGTTTCTGTAACAAAAGGAGCAGTTCGGCTACACAGTTATAGGGCATACAGTGAGTGCAATGCCTACCAAAAATTTCGAGCCACTCCAATGCCCCTTGGAAATGACATGGAGGTCAGAGGGAATTAACTAAACCTTTTTTTCCATTTATAGCAACTGGGTCTCCCGTGCACTGTTGGCCTAAGCAGTGAATGGAAGGCTTTCCAAAAATTATGAGGAACTGCAATGCCCCTTACAAGAGCCATGTGTGGCACCCCAGGGGTCTGGTCACCACAGTAATAGAGATATTATGTCAGAGAGCAAGTGGGAGGTTTCCTGGTCAGGATCCTTTAAACATGCAACATCCTCCTGCCCCAATCCTGGGAGGGGAGAATTCTGCCCTTATAAACTGGATCTGGGGCGGGGTTGAGTGAGTCAGAGAACAGTCAGAGTCAGAGTGAGAGCAAGGGAAAGTAACAGCAAGGAGCTCTGTAGGAGCTAGGAGCTAAAGACCAGGGGCTGGAAGCTGAGCAGAGCTCGCCCTGGCAGAAGACAATAGGAACCGGACACAGGAGTCCGAGGCTGTGAGGACTTATATATCCAGCAGCAGAAACCAGCCGGCAGGGGATTTCAGGTCCTCTGGCCATAGAAGCCCGGAGGCTCAGTCACAAGCAAGGGACCAGCACCGCCGTCGTGGAGCGAAGGCTAACAGAAGGCCCCAAGTCACCAGCCATACGGGTGAGCACTACACGGTACACTCAGGGACGTGGGCTACTTCTACCCGCTTACAGCAAGGTAGCCAGGAAGAGTGCAGACAGGCGGGGAGGCCTACAACTCCACCTGGCCAGGGGAACTCCTGCTTGCTCACAGACTGACCAGGCCTCTTATGCTAGCCAGTACTCCCGGGAGGGTCTACCTTATAATCATCAGTAAAGACCCTGAACTGCACTGCAAAGACTCTGAGTCATTCCTGCTGCGCTCGTGCACCATCACCCCCATCATCCACACTCACTGCCCTGAGGCTATACTCCTCCCAAGGGGAGTTATCCCATTCTATGCTGTGCACACAACACCAGCCTCAGCGGTCTGCCTCGCAGCGGTGGTACTCCCTGACCGCAATCCACGGGTGGCGCAGTCGGACAATTAACATCAAAACCTAAGATAGACTGCCACTGGTTTGACCAGCCTGAGCCACGGGACCGGGTCACCGCCACGGAGACTACAGACCCCAGAGACCCGGCACCGGGTATCCCACACACGTGTACACACGGCCCAGGGGGCGTGTCACAAGCAGTACAGCATATTACAAACATAAGTCCCATTATTGGGGAGTGGGTGTCCCATGGTATTTGCTTATGCTTTCCCAGCAAAAGCTGCCAAAAATTAGGACGGAGCAACTTGCAATGCCCCTTACAAGAGCCATGCAGTACAGCATATTACAAACATAAGTCCCATTATTGGGGAGTGGGTGTCCCATAGTATTTGCTTATGCTTTCCCAGCAAAAGCTGCCAAAAATTAGGACGGAGCAACTTGCAATGCCCCTTACAAGAGCCATGCAGTACAGCATATTACAAACATAAGTCCCATTATTGGGGAGTGGGTGTCCCATAGTATTTGCTTATGCTTTCCCAGCAAAAGCTGCCAAAAATTAGGACGAAGGAACTTGCAATGCCCCTTACAAGAGCCATGCAGTACAGCATATTACAAACATAAGTCCCATTATTGGGGAGTGGGTGTCCCATAGTATTTGCTTATGCTTTCCAAGCAAAAGCTGCCAAAAATTAGGACGGAGCAACTTGCAATGCCCCTTACAAGAGCCATGCAGTACAGCATATTACAAACATAAGTCCCATTATTGGGGAGTGGGTGTCCCATAGTATTTGCTTATGCTTTCCCAGCAAAAGCTGCCAAAAATTAGGACGGAGCAACTTGCAATGCCCCTTACAAGAGCCATGCAGTACAGCATATTACCAACATAAGTCCCATTATTGGGGAGTGGGTGTCCCATAGTATTTGCTTATGCGTTCCAAGCAAAAGCTGCCAAAAATTAGGACCGAGCAACTTGCAATGCCCCTTACAAGAGCCATGCAGTGCAGCATATTACAAACATAAGTCCCATTATTGGGGAGTGGGTGTCCCATAGTATTTGCTTATGCTTTCCCAGCAAAAGCTGCCAAAAATTAGGACGGAGCAACTTGCAATGCCCCTTACAAGAGCCATGCAGTACAGCATATTACCAACATAAGTCCCATTATTGGGGAGTGGGTGTCCCATAGTATTTGCTTATCCGTTCCAAGCAAAAGCTGCCAAAAATTAGGACCGAGCAACTTGCAATGCCCCTTACAAGAGCCATGCAGTGCAGCATATTACAAACATAAGTCCCATTATTGGGGAGTGGGTGTCCCATAGTATTTGCTTATGCCTTCCAAGCAAAAGCTGCCAAAAATTAGGACGGAGCAACTTGCAATGCCCCTTACAAGAGCCATGCAGTACAGCATATTACAAACATAAGTCCCATTATTGGGGAGTGGGTGTCCCATAGTATTTGCTTATGCCTTGCAAGCAAAAGCTGCCAAAAATTAGGATGGAGCAACTTGCTATGCCCCTTACAAGAGCCTTGCAGTACAGCATATTACAAATATAAGTCCCATTATTGGGGAGTGGGTGTCCCATAGTATTTGCTCATGCTTTCCAAGCAAAAGCTGTCAAAAATTAGGACGGAGCAACTTGCAATGCCCATTACAAGAGCCATGCAGTACAGCATATTACAAACATAAGTCCCATTATTGGGGAGTGGGTGTCCTATAGTATTTTCTTATGCCTTGCAAGCAAAAGCTGCCAAAAATTAGGACGGAGCAACTTGCAATGCCCCTTACAAGAGCCTTGCAGTACAGCATATTACAAACATAAGTCCCATTATTGGGGAGTGGGTGTCCCATAGTATTTGCTTATGCCTTGCAAGCAAAAGCTGCCAAAAATTAGGACGGAGCAACTTGCAATGCCCCTTACAAGAGCCATGCAGTACAGCATATTACAAACATAAGTCCCATTATTGGGGAGTGGGTGTCCCATAGTATTTGCTTATGCTTTCCCAGCAAAAGCTGCCAAAAATTAGGACGGAGCAACTTGCAATGCCACTTACAAGAGCCATGCAGTGCAGCATATTACAAACATAAGTCCCATTATTGGGGAGTGGGTGTCCCATAGTATTTGCTTATGCTTTCCCAGCAAAAGCCGCCAAAAATTAGGACGGAGCAACTTGCAATGCCCCTTACAAGAGCCATGCAGTACAGCATATTACAAACATAAGTCCCATTATTGGGGAGTGGGTGTCCCATGGTATTTGCTTATGCTTTCCCAGCAAAACTGCCAAAAATTAGGACGGAGCAACTTGCAATGCCCCTTACAAGAGCCATGCAGTACAGCATATTACCAACATAAGTCCCATTATTGGGGAGTGGGTGTCCCATAGTATTTGCTTATGCGTTCCAAGCAAAAGCTGCCAAAAATTAGGACCGAGCAACTTGCAATGCCCCTTACAAGAGCCATGCAGTGCAGCATATTACAAACATAAGTCCCATTATTGGGGAGTGGGTGTCCCATAGTATTTGCTCATGCTTTCCAAGCAAAAGCTGTCAAAAATTAGGACGGAGCAACTTGCAATGCCCCTTACAAGAGCCTTGCAGTATAGCATATTACAAACATAAGTCCCATTATTGGGGAGTGGGTGTCCCATAGTATTTGCTTATGCCTTGCAAGCAAAAGCTGCCAAAAATTAGGACGGAGCAACTTGCAATGCCCCTTACAAGAGCCATGCAGTACAGCATATTACAAACATAAGTCCCATTATTGAGGAGTGGGTGTCCCATAGTATTTGCTTATGCCTTGCAAACAAAAGCTGCCAAAAATTAGGACGGAGCAACTTGCAATGCCCCTTACAAGAGCCATGCAGTACAGCATATTACAAACATAAGTCCCATTATTGGGCAGTGGGTCTCCCATAGTATTTGCTTATGCTTTCCAAGCAAAAGCTGCCAAAAATTAGGACGGAGCAACTTGCAATGCCCCTTACAAGAGCCATGAAGTACAGCATATTACAAACATAAGTCCCATTATTGGGGAGTGGGTGTCCCATAGTGTTTGCTTATGCCTTGCAAGCAAAAGCTGCCAAAAATTAGGACGGAGCAACTTGCAATGCCCCTTACGAGAGCCATGCAGTACAGCATATTACAAACATAAGTCCCATTATTGGGGAGTGGGTGTCCCATAGTATTTGCTTATGCTTTACAAGCAAAAGCTGCCAAAAATTAGGATGGAGCAACTTGCAATGCCCCTTACAAGAGCCATGCAGTACAGCATATTACAAACATAAGTCCCATTATTGGGGAGTGGGTCTCCCATAGTATTTGCTTATGCTTTCCAAGCAAAAGCTGCCAAAAATTAGGATGGAGCAAGTTGCAATGCCCCTTACAAGAGCCATGCAGTACCGCATATTACAAACATAAGTCCCATTATTAGGGAGTGGGTGTCCCATAGTATTTGCTTATGCCTTGCAAGCAAAAGCTGCCAAAAATAAGGACGGAGGAACTTGCAATGCTGGCACCCTGGTGGTATAGTGGTGGTGGAGGCTGAGGATAAGGAGAAGAAGATAAAACAGCCGAAATGAGGAAGCGTATACCCATGTGTGGGTGTGAAGCGGTGCATCTAAATACACCTCCCGAAATAACACAGTGGATTTGACTATATGTTACTCTGCTGTCATTTGGTGGTGATGAGAAGTCTGGCCCAATCCAGCCCTTGTTCATTTTGATAAGGGTCAGCTTGTCAGCATTGTCAGTTGACAGGCGAGTGCGCTTATCAGTTATAATTCCCCCAGCGACACTAAAAACACGCTCCGATAACACGCTAGCGGCAGGGCAGGCCAGGACCTTCAAGGCTTACAGAGCGAGTTCATTCTAAGTGTCCAGCTTGGATACCCAATAATTAAAAGGCACAGAGGAATCACGGAGGACCCTGGTACGGTCGGCAAGTTACTCCCTCACCATCTTTTGAAACTTTCACCTCCTTGTGAGAGTACCCCACGCCTCAGGGCCTGTAAGCTGGGCGGGTGTCAGAAAACTGTCCCAAAACGTTGACAGTGTTCCCCTGCCTCTGCTGGATTGGAGTTACATCTCTCTCGCCTGTACGCCTTGGTTGGGCAACGAACTGTGACCTCTGCCGCTAGCGTGTTCAGATGGGAATTTTTTTAAGAGTTCTGCAGCAAGGGCATTCTGGTACTGCCCCATTTTTGTAGACCTCTCCACCTCAGGAATAAGAGAGTGAAAGTTCTCCTTGTAGCGGGGGTCTACAAGTGTCACCAACCAGTAATGACTGTCACCCAACATTTTGACAACGCGAGGGTCACGGTTAAAGCAGCGTAACATAAAGTCAGCCATGCGTGCCAGACTGGTAACGGGCAAGATTTCCGTGTCCTCACCAAGATGACGACTGACCATGCTCTCCTCCTCCTCTTCCTCCTCCCCCCTGTCCTCAGGCCACCCACGCTGAACCGACGGTATGACACTTGTACAGGTACTACCGTCTACAACGCATGATAGCAGCTCCTATTCTTCCTCCTCCTCCTCTCCCTCATTGTCCCCCAATGCACATTGGGATGAGATGAGGCTGGGCTGTGTGTAATTGCCCGCTACGGCTTCTTGATCCATCTCATCATTCTCTGGCTGCAATGCCTCCTCTTTAATTCTCTGCAGAGAGTGTTGCAAAAGACAGACAAGTGGGCTGCTGACACTAATGATGGCGTCATCGCCACTCACCATCTTGGTGGCCTCCTCAAAGTTTGTCAGGATGGTACTTATGTCAGACATCCAGGTCCACTCCGGAGGTCTTATGTGTGGAGTCTGACCTGAATATCGATGGCCTTGTTGCAGCTGGTACTCCACAACTGCTCTCTTCTGCTCACAAATCCTTTGCAACATGTGGAGGGTAGAGTTCCAACGTGTGGGGACATCACACACCAGTCGGTGTGCCGGAAGCTGCAAACGCTGCTGCAACACAACAAGGGCGGCGGAAGCTGTAGCCGACTTGCGAAAATGAGCTGACAGGTGGTGTACTTTCACAAGCAGATCTGGCAACTCGGGGTACGATTTAAGAAACCGCTGAACCACGAGGTAAAGCACATGAGCCAGGCATGGTACGTGTGTGATCTCACCTCGCCTCAGAGCCGCCACCAGGTTACGGCCATTGTCACACACGACCATGCCGGGATGTAGGTTCAGCGGTCTCAGCCACAGATCTGCCTGCTCTTTCACAGCTGTCCACAACTCACAAGCAGTGTGAGGTTTATCACCTAAGCTTATGAGTTTCAGCACAGCCTGTTGCCGCTTGGCGGAGGCAGTACTGCAATGCTTCCAGCTTGTAACTGATGTGGTGATATCTGAGATGGAGGCTGAACATGAGGAGGAGGATGCGCAGGAGCTGTACATTGTGGGGGCAACTCTGACTGACATAGGGCCCGCAATCCTCGGTGTGGGGAGGATGTGTTCCGTCCCAAGGTCCGACTGGGTCCCGCTTCCACTATGTTTACCCAGTGTGCCGTCAGAGAGATGTACCGTCCCTGGCCACAAGCACTTGTCCACGTGTCCGTTGTCAGGTGGACTCTCCCAGTAACTGCGTTGTTGAGGGCACGGCAGATGCTTTGGGACACGTGCTTGTGTAGTGCGGGGATGGCACACCGGGCAAAATAGTGTCGGCTGGGGACCGTGTACCGAGGGACGGCCACCGCCATAAGATTGCGGAAGGATTCTGTCTCCACCAGCCTAAAAGGCAGCATTTCCAACGCAAGCAGTCGTGTCACAACAGTCAGGAGACACTACTGTTTTTCTTTACGCAAAATATACCAAAACCTGAATAATAGAGATTTTTACCGTGGGATGGCAAAACCACAGTTATTGTTTACTGGGGTATACCACACTTTTTTAAATAGAGATATTTGCAGCTGAACAGTGAGCGACACACTCAAACTGCTTTTATTTTAGATACCAAAGGCCCAAAACTGGATAGTACAGTGATTTGACCCGTGGAACTGCGAAACCACACTGAGATGTTGGGCCTACACAAGACTATTTTCAACAGATATATTTTTGTGTCACAGCAGTCAGGAGACACTACTGTTTTTCTTTACGGAAAATATACCAAAACCTGAATAATAGAGATTTTTTACCGTGGGATGGCAAAACCACAGTTATTGTTTACTGGGGTATACCACACTTTTTTAAATAGAGATATTTGCAGCTGAACAGTGAGCGACACACTCAAACTGCTTTTTTTTTAGATACCAAAGTCCCAAAACTGGATAGTACAGCGATTTGACCCGTGGAACTGCGAAACCACACTGGGATGTCGGGCCTACACAAGACTATTTTCAACAGATATATTTTTGTGTCACAACAGTCAGGAGACACTACTGTTTTTCTTTATGGAAAATATACCAAAACCTGAATAATAGAGATTTTTTACCGTGGGATGGCAAAACCACAGTTATTGTTTACTGGGGTATACCACACTTTTTTAAATAGAGATATTTGCAGCTGAACAGTGAGCGACACACTCAAACTGCTTTTTTTTTTAGATACCAAAGGCCCAAAACTGGATAATACAGCGATTTGACCCATGGAACTGCGAAACCACTCTGGGATGTCGGGCCTACACAAGACTATTTTCAACAGATATATTTTTGTGTCACAACAGTCAGTAGACACTACTGTTTTTCTTTACGGAAAATATACCAAAACCTGAATAATAGAGATTTTTTACCGTGGGATGGAAAAACCACAGTTATTGTTTACTGGGGTATACCAGACTTTTTTAAATATATAGATTTGCGGCTGAACAGTGAGCGACACACTCAAACTGTTTTTGTTTTTAGATACAAATGGCCCAAAATGGATAATACAGAGGTTTGAACCGTGGAAGTGCAAAACAACACTTCTGTTTCTCTAGCCTACACCAGACTATTTTCAACAGTTATATTTGTGTCTGAAAAATCAGAGACACGCTTTTTTTGGGGGGAGAGGGGGGACACACCAAAAGGTTAATAAGACGTGTATTTGTACAGTGTGAAGGAGGAAAAAAAAAGGAGGATTTAGATGAAAAAAAAAAGGATTTTTCCTGGCCCCCGACACCTGGTGCTAAGTCCAGCAATTTCAGCAACAGGAGCACACAGGACTGTAATGCAGCGTTTGCTGGTATAACCACTGTGTCTCCTATACAGCCTGCCTGCCTGGTATCTGGGATGGATATTAGTCCTGAAAAGGACTGTTTGTTCTGGCAGCATTTACAGACCCTACACTAACTATTTTGCAGTTTATATCTCTCCCTAAATCAGCAGCGCTGTCCCTACACTGTCTAATCCGGAGCGACTGTGTCCAAGATGGCGGCGCCCCATTTTAAATACTCGAGGTGACGCTGTGCGGCCAGCCAATCACTGTAATGCCCACAACCAACATGGCTGCAGCATTACAGTGACTGGCTGGCAATCCCTGCATGTTCATTGGCTCTGTAAAGAGCGCCAAACATGCAGGGCGGAGACCCGAGCTCCCGCCCGAGTAACCCGGAAATGCTCAGTGCTCGCCGAACATCCCGAGTAGCGTGATGCTCAGGCGAGTACCGAGCAGTGTCGAGCATGTTCGCTCAACACTATCCATTATACATACAATGAAACCACAATTACTTTGGGTTTTTCACAGCAAATACTAGAGCTTGGAAATAATTCACTAAAGTTGTCCTGCAGGATTTTGTAAATATCAGAGCGTTAGATGTGTTGGACATTCTGAATATACATGAGGCCCTACAGCGCTGCTCCCTGAGAACATCTGTAAGAGCGATAACTGGTACTTATACTACCTAGAGATAAGTACAGGCTGCAAATATAATAAAATATATTGAAAATCTATGCTTACTCTAAAGCTAGGGATAAACTGATGATATGGTTATTTACAAAGTCGGAAGGTGTAATTCATCTAGTTGGTGGCATTTTTCCTGAAACATGAGCCTTTTATATTGTCATGGTCAGTCCTGTAGACAGGAGTCTTCTAGACCTACTGTGTTAGCAGTAGATTTAACTTAGAACTTAAAGGGGTATTCCCATCTCCAAGATCCATCCCAATATGTAGTGAGTGTAATAATAATATTAGCAAATACCTCCAATTAGAAATGTAGTATAGTTTTTCTGATTCGCTATGTCTCTTACCTAATGTGCAGGCATTCCAGGATCTTAGGTATCCATGGTTACGACCACTAGTTACTAGCTAACTAATTGTCACTGTGTCAGTGGTCAAAACCATGGATACCTAAGGTCCTGCAATGCCCTGCACATGAGGAAAGAGACATAGAGAATCGGAAAAAACTATACTACATTTCTATTTGGAGGTATTTGCTAATATTATTATTATTACACCTACTACAAATTGGTATATGATCTTGGAGATAGGAATACCCCTTTAAGGTCCATTTATATTGCAAGTTTATTGTGAATGAGCCATGCTAAGAACACTTCCTGATGGTTTTGCAGTGTAAACAGGCTGCCAATCACCCAATGACTGAGAAAAATGATTTTTGTTTTGTGAAATGATCTTTTTTGCTGCACAAAGATCATCCTTCTTGGTAGAACATGGTCCTGTGTAAATAGGACCTGCGCATCCAAGAACAATGGCAGCCTGTGTGCACTAAGCGATCTGGATCATCAGTGCACATCTGAAGAGCAGCCAGCCTGTGTAATTAAGCTTTTAAACAACCACCAATCAGCAAACAAGTTGCTGATCAGCCATTGTTTAGCGCCACTGATCAGTTGATGTAAACGAACCATAAAGCTGCATTTAAGTTGCACAATTATTGGGAATGAATGTGTATATGAATTATTATAAACTGCCATAAGCCGCCAATCACCAAACAAGTAAAATGCTCATATGTTGGGTGAAATAATTTTTAAGCCTGCTTAAAAATTATTATTTTCAGTAGCACATAGTCCAGTGTAAACAGGTGATATGCTGCCGAGAACAATAACAGGCTATGCGCACAGAATGACCTGTTAGCGATTGTTCTTTGTGCAATGATAGTGTAGTTGGCCTGTCTAAACGGGCAACCAAATGACATTTACTGTCATGGGTTGACCAGTATAAAATACCTCCAAGCCAAAGCAAGGATCTGAAGTAATTTTGAAACAATGACCTTAAAATGCCCCTAGCTGGGGTTCAGCCTTTGTGGAGGTAATTACCAGGTCACCTTCTTAAAGTAGTGTCTTGTAGAAACTGATGACAACTTAAAGTTAACTTTTCCAAAGCTTGGTATCAGAATTGATAAAAAGGGCTGGCAGAGTTCATGCTAAACATCAGATACAGCTTAGGACAGGAAAGCGATCAAAAGGCTGAAAATATGGTGAAACATGTGTCGAAAATAAAATTGTAGATGGTAAGCGGTAAGACGACCTACATAGATATAGCATATAGAGAACCATGTTACTCAGGTAAGTTGTGGTAGTTCAGATCATGTTTATATAATCAATAAAAAGGTGATTGTCAGCCTCAGTCTCATCTCTGATCAATTGGTATTGGCCTGTACCTACAAGCAATGGGGACATTTATGAAGGACCCTGTGCCACAATTGTGCCACTAAAACTTCACAAATCTTTGTGCAAGTCACATATGCATAAATATGTCTGGCCTTTTTCCAGCATCTTTGCCCTTTTTTAATAGATGAGCAGGCCTCAGCAGTAGGGGGCAGCTTATTTACCAGTCTTGGGTAAATGTACAGTAGATATAAAAAAACATTATAATATTCAAACATATTGTTAATTAACAATACATATGAATGGAAACTCGTCTGACCTATGGTGGTAATGGATTAATGAAAACCAAGAATTTTGTATTTTGATGAATATTATCCTTTCCACGTGTTAAATAACTTAAAGGGAGTTTGCCAACAGGTTTTTGCTATTTCATCTGAAGGTAAAATAATGTAGGGGTTGAGAGCCTGATTCCAGAGATGTGTCACTTGCTCAGCAGCTTGCTGTAGTTTCAATACAATCAGTGTTTCATGAGCAGGAGATCATCATCGTAGGACTAGATGTTGTGGGCAAGGCTACTCTGTGTAATCTGTCCCCACCACTGATTGACAGCTTGCTGGCAATGTACAGCGTATACAGGAAGCTGCCAGAGCAGCAGAGAAAACAGGGATTCTATCAACACTACATCAAGCAGTCCAGTAAGCAATACATCGCTGGAATCAGGGTCTATGTCACTTCCACATTCAGCTTTCAGAGTTCATAGCAAAAACATGTTGACTGATTCCTCTTAATAAACAACTGAATAAACAACTGTATAAGATAAGATGTGACTGAAAATGTTCTATTCAGCTATAGAGGTTCCCAATGGAGAATGAAGAGTTCTGAGGAATTCATAATGCCTTATCTTGCCATGTACACCCATTAGCCCATAGGCAAAATATATGGCAGTTTATATTTTACTCACAAATCCACAAGAATCCTGTAGGTTATGAAGATATATCAGCCAATAAAGGAAAACAGTTTAAATAATATATTTACTCTAGGGGATTTCTATGTATGTATTTCCATATATATTACAAATGTGGTGCCTCACTGCAATATGCATATTATGTATATGCAGTGGGGAAAAGAAGTATTTGATTCACTGCCGATTTTGCAAGTTTTCCCACCTACAAAGAATGGAGAGGTCTGTAAGTTTTATCTTAGGTACATTCAATTGTGAGAAACAGAATCTTAAAAAAACTCAGAACATCACATTGTATGTTTATTTCATAATTAATTTGCATTTTATTGCATGAAATAAGTATTTGATACAATAGAAAAACAGAACATAATATTTGGTACAGAAACATTTGTTTGCAATTACAGAGGTCAGACGTTTCCCGTAGTTCTTGACCAAGTTCGTACACACTACAGCAGGGATATTGACCCACTCCTCCATACAGATCTTCTCCAGCTCTTTCAAGTTTCGGGGCTGTCACTGGACAACATTGAGTTTCAGCTCCCTCCAAAGATTTTCTATTGGGCTCAGGTCTGGAGACTTGCTAGGCCACTCCAGGACCATGAAATGCTTCTTATGGAGCTACTTCTTAGTGTTGGCTCTGTGTTTCGGGTCATTGTTATGCTGGAATACACACCCATAACCCATCTTTAATGTTCTTACATAGGGAAGGAGGTTGTGTGCCAAAATCTCGCGATACATGACCTCATCCATCCTCCCTTCAATATGGTGCAGTCGTCCTACCCCCTTTGCAGAAAAACACCCCCAAAGTATGATGTTTCCCACACCATGCTTCATGGTTGGGATGGTGTTCTTGGGGTTCTACTCATCCTTCTTCTTCCTCCAAACACGGCGAGTGGAGTTGATACCAAAAAGTTCTATTTTCATCTCATCTGACCACATGACCTTCTCTCATGCCTCATCTAGATCATCCAGATGGTAATTGGCGAACTTCAAACCTGCCTGGACATATGCTGGGGTGAACAGGGATACCTTGCGTGCCCTGCAGGATTTTAATCCAGGATGGCGTAGTGTGTTACTAGTGGTAGTGTTTGAGACTGTGGTCCCAGCTCTCTTCAGGTCATTGACCAGGTCCTCCCATGGAGTTCTAGACTGATTTCTAACCTTTCTCAGAATCATCCTTACGCCATTAGGCGAGGAAGATTGACAGTCACCTTGTGTTTCTTCCATTTTCTAGTAATTGTGCCAACAGTTGTTGCCTTCTCATGAAGCTGCTGTCCTATTGTCCTGTAGCCCATTCAAGCCTTGTACAGGTCTACAATTTTTTCCCTGGTGTCCTTAAACAGCTCTTTGGTCTTGACCATGGTGGAGAGGTTGGAGTGTGATTGATTAACTGTATGTACAGGTGTCTTTTATACAGGTAATGAGCTGCAATTAATACAGGTAATGAGTGCAGAGTAGAAGGGCTTCTTAAAGAAAAACTAGCAGGTCTGTGAGAGCCAGAATTTTTTCTGGTTGGTGGGTGATCAAATACTTATTTCTTGCAATAAAAGCAATTTAATTTTGCAAAAATCGTACATTGTGATTTTCTGTTTTTTATTTTTAGATTCTGTCTCTCACAGTTGAAGTGCACCTACAATAAAAATTACAGACCTCTCCATTCTTTGTAGGTGGTAAAACTTGCAAAATCGGCAGTGAATCAAATATTTATTTTTCCCCACTGTATATATATATATATATATATATATATATATATATACACACAGTACAGACCAAAAGTTTGGACACACCTTCTCATTTAAAGATTTTTCTGTATATTCATGACTATGAAAATTGTACATTCACACTGAAGGCATCAAAACTATGAATTAACACATGTGGAATTATATACTTAACAAAAAAGCGTGAAACAACTGAAAATATGTCTTATATTCTTGGTTCTTCAAAGTAGCCACCTTTTGCTTTGATGACTGTTTTGCACACTCTTGGCATGCTCTTGATGAGCTTCAAGAGATGGTCACCGGAAATGGTTTTCACTTCACAGGTGTGCCCTGTCAGGTTTAATAAGTGGGATTTCTTGCCTTATAAATGGGGTTTGGACCATCAGTTGTGTTGTGCAGAAGTCTGGTGGATACACAGCTGATAGTCCTACTGAATAGACTGTTAGAATTTGTATTATGGCAAGAAAAAGCAGCTAAGTAAAGAAAAACGAGTGGCCATCATTACTTTAAAAAATGAAGGTCAGTCAGTCTGAAAAATTGGGCAAACTTTGAAAGTGTCCCCAAGTGCACTTGCAAAAACCATCAAGCGCTACAAAGAAACTGGCTCACATGAGGACTGCCCCAGGAAAGGAAGACCAAGAGTCACCTCTGCTTCTGAGGATAAGTTTATCCGAGTCACCAGCCTCAGAAATCTCAGGTTAACAGCAGCTCAGATTAGAGACCAGGTCAATGCCACACAGAGTTCTAGCAGCAGACACATCTCTACAACAACTGTTAAGAGGAGACTTTGTGCAGCAGGCCTTCATGGTAAAATAGCTGCTAGGAAACCACTGATAAGGACAGGCAACAAGCAGAAGAGACTTGTTTGGGTAGACAACACAAGGAATGACATTAGACCAGTGGAAATCTGTGCTTTGGTCTGATGAGTCCAAATTTGAGATCTTTGGTTCCAACCACCGTGTCTTTGTGCGACTCAGAAAAGGTGAACGGATAGACTCTACATGCCTGGTTCCCACCATGAAGCATGGAGGATGAGGTGTGATGGTGTGGGGGTGCTTTGCTGGTGACACTGTTGGGGATTTATTCAAAATTGAAGGCATACTGAACCAGCATGGCTACCACAGCATCTTGCAGCGGCATGCTATTCCATCCGGTTTGCGTTTAGCTGGACCATCATTTATTTTTCAACAGGACAATGACCCCAAACACACCTCCAGGCTGTGTAAGGGCTATTTGACCAAGCAGGAGAGTGATGGGGTGCTACGCCAGATGACCTGGCCTCCACAGTCACCAGACCTGAACCCAATCGAGATTGTTTGTGGTGAGCTGGACCGCACAGTGAAGGCAAAAGGGCCGACAAGTGATAAGCATCTCTGAGAACTCCTTCAAGATTGTTGGAAGACCATTTCCGGTGACTACATCTTGAAGCTCATCAAGAGAATGGCAAGAGTGTGCAAAGCAGTCATCAAAGCAAAAGGTGGCTACTTTGAAGAACCTACAATATAAGACATATTTTCAGTTGTTTCACACTTTTTTGTTAAGTATATAATTCCACATGTGTTACGTCATAGTTTTGATGCCTTCAGTGTGAATGTACAATTTTCATAGTCATGAAAATACAGAAAAATCTTTAAATGAGAAGGTGTGTCCAAACTTTTGGTCTGTACTATATATATATATAGTATGTTGCTTTACTATATATATATATAGTATGTTGCTTTACTCCTTGTTTCCATATGTGTTCCATTGTGGTTATACTGCTTTCAGTCTATGCACATTCCAATAACAAGGAAAATCGCTGCATGAACAGGTGTACCCTAACATCAAGCTACTGTTTATATATAGCTTGATGTTAGGGTACACCTGTTCATGCAGCGATTTTCCTTGTTATTGGAATGTGCATAGACTGAAAGCAGTATAACCACAATGGAACACATATGGAAACAAGGAGTAAAGCAACATGAGTGAAACAAACCAGCCTATGTGTTGAACCTTAGATTCCACAAAGTACATCCCTTTTTCTCTGACAACAGCTTTATACCCTCTTGGCATTTTCTCAAGCAGCTTCATCGGTAGTAACCTAGAACAGCTTTCAATGAACAGGTATGACAAGTCAATAGATCAGTTGCGAGGGACCGGAGTGGTGCCAGGAAAAGCTGAAGACAGCAGCTGGTAAGTATGTCAGGGAACTTAGATTAGTAGCACCACTCCAGCACTGAAATAAAAAAGAACACTGGAGTGGTGCTTTAAAACATGAAGGTCAGTTGCCAGAACATTGAAGGTGTCCTCAAGCAGAGTATTGAAAAGCATCAATTACTATGATGAAACTAGCTCTCATGAGCACATCCCCATGTAATGAAGACCAAGAATTATCTCTGCTGCAGAGTATACTGTAAGTTCTTCAGAGTTTCTAGTCTCAGAAACAGCAAATTAATAGCACCTCAGATAACAGCCTTTATAAATGATACTTAGACTTAAATGGGATATCTGGGAATTTGTAAAAAAAAATGTGCCTAAGCATTATCAGGCAGGTAGTTGATAAACAGAAACAGCATCATCCAGCTCATCGATTGGGGTCTCTCGGCCAAGAAAATTGCAAAACTGCATCATGTGAGTACCATGACAGTTGAAAGAAAACTAAATGAAGTCCATCCATCCATTCAAAAGCCAAGAGGTGGATGTCCAGGCAAAATATCGGAGTCAGCAAATCGTCTCATCACAAGGTCTATCAGTTCTGGCGTGACAAACACGACAGTGGAGGTGACTCATATGCTTCATAATAGCGAGATCACAGACATCCATGCAAGCACCGTGCGATGCACGTTTCACAAGTCTGGATGGTGGCCAGAAAAAAGGTGAAGAAATCTTGACTTCAATATCATCATAAGAAGCATCCGCTCGAGTTTGCAAAAAAGTACGAAAAGTGGACAGTAGAAGATTGGAAACGGGTGATTTGGAGCGATGAGACCAAAGTCAATAGACTAGGCTGTGATTGGTGCAAATGGAAGAAATAATGGAAAAAGGAGCTAATGGATCGAGAAATTGAAGGAACTGTCAAGTTCTGTGAAGTAAGCCTGATGATATGGGGTTGCTTCACAGCCAAAGAGGTTGGATAGTTGACCAGGATTGATAGTGCTCTCAATGCTGAGCTACATGTGAGTATCCTACAAGACAAGTTACTTCATACACTCAAGTACTATGGGTATGAAAAGGATGACATAGTGTTCCAGCAGAACAACAGCCTGAAGCATACGTCGAGATTCATGAAGAAATGGTTCAATGACAATGAAGTAGTGGTGCTGGATTTGCCCCCACAATCTCCAGACCTCAACCCAATGAACTTATGAGTAGAGTTGAAGAAAAAGCTGTATAAATACCCAAGTGAGTCAACCAGTATGCACCAACTTTGGGAACGTGTAGAAGAGACCTGGGATCAGATTTTGGTCAGGACTAGTGAAAAGCTAACGTGCTCGCCACTGCTCGGTATTGGCCCGAGCATCACGGTGCTCGACAAGCTCGGCGAGTATTTCCGGGTTGCTCAGGCGGGAACTTGGGTCCCCGCCCTGCATGTTTGGCGCTCTTTAGAGAGCCAATGAACATGCAGGGGTTGCTTGCCACGCACTGTAATGCCGTAGCCATGTTGGTTGTGGGTATTACACTGATTGGCTGGCCGCACAGCGTCATCAGGTCTATATAAGACCTGGCGCCGCTATGCTCGTCACAGTCTACCCCGGAAACAGGCAGAATAGGGAGAGATGCTGCTTAGTCAGGGAGAGATTTGCTTGTTTATAGTTAGTATAGGTATTCCACAACATTATATATATATATATATATATATATATATATATATATACACACATCTGAACTAACAGTCTTTCTGAGGACTAATCCAGCTGCCTATATTCAGTGGTGATAGCAGGAGTTAGGCAGGCAGTGTATGTGGCAGACTGCAGTGCATATAGTGAAAGAGGGTCCATTGAACATTCCTGCTGCTGCTGTTCTTTCAGATAATTGTGGTTCTCTGTCAGACATATCACACTCATATAACAGTGTTCCAAAATCAGCCATTTCTGCCTTCCATTTCATTGCAGTCTGTCAGTCAAGCTATTCACACTAATTCTCTGTGAAGAAAAGTATTAGTAAATTACAGGCCTGCTATTTAAAACCATGGTTCTCTGTCAGACGTATCACATATAACTGCGTTCTAAAATCAGCCATTTCTAGTGAACGTGGAAAATATTGTCCTCCATTTAAAATGGGCAAGGTGCGTGGTAAGCGACAGGGAAGAGGACGTGATGGTGATGCTGCATGCAGAGGCCAAGGCTGTGGGCAAGCTAAAATTGTGCCACAAAAAACACCCACATCTTGTCGCCCGACGTTCCTGTCCCAATTGCTAGGGGAACACAGCACACCACTATTGAGTCCAGAGCAATGTCAAAAGGTTGTTGATTGGATAGTAGATAATGCTTCCAGTCACTTTGCCACCACCACTACCACCCTGTCTTCCACACAGTCAAGTCTCAGTAGCCGTGAGTCTGGACCGCATATTCCTCACCCTTCCATGCTGAGTGCCCAGAGACAACTGATCCCACACTTGGACACTCAGAAGAGCTGTAGATTCGGGCCTTTCGCCCAGTCAGCTTCAAGCGAGTCAAGAGGAGAACGCGTGTAGCGATGCCCAACTATTTGAGCAGCCACAGTCACATGACTTAAACGATGGGAAAGTGCAATTACTGTGGCAAGAGGTGGATGATGATGAGACACAATTGCCAAAAAGTCAGGAGGACCAGGGAGCGGAAGTAGAAGATGAGGCCGTGCATGATATTGTAACTGACCCAACCTGGCAGGGGGACATGCAGAGCGAGGACAGCAGCACACGGGGGCGTAGCACCACAACAGGCAGGAAGAAGCAGTATGGTGGCTGCAGACACAAGGCTGGAAAGCGTTACCCGTAACACCAATATGACAGTAGTTGCCAGTACAACTGTTAAGTCTTCCCGAGTCTGGTTGTTTTTTAAAGACTCTTCAGATAACCCCAAAAAGGCCATTTGCACCACCTGCCTAGCAAAACTAGCAGCCTGACTACCACCATCATGACCATGCACATGGGAGCAAAGCACCTTACTAAGTGGGCTGAAACCCAGGGTCCAGAAACAGTGTCTGCAGGTGACACCACTGCTTCTTACACTGTTGTGCGTGCACGCCAATCCCCTGTCCATGGCGCATGCAAAGATGCCTCCCACTCTGCACCTGTCATTGCATACCCTCAACTAGCACCATCAACAAGCACATTAACGTTCTTGTCCCACTGCAGCGTTCAGTTGTCCCTACCCCAGGGAACGCAAGCACAAATACGCAGCCAACGTCTCACAGGTCACACTATTAAATTCACACATTTTGCGAATGGTTGCGCTTGAAATGTTGCCTTTTAGGCTCGTGGAGACGGAAGCTTTCCGCAACCTGATGGTGGCGGCCGTCCCTCGGTACTCGGTCCCCAGCCACCACTATTTCTCCCGGTGTGCCGTCCCCGCATTACACGAGCATGTGTCCCACAACATTAGCCGTGCCCTCAACAACGCAGTTACTGGGAAGGTCCACCTAACCACGGACATGTGGACAAGTGCTTGTAGGCAGGGATGGTACATCTCGCTGACGGCACACTGGGTTAATATAGTGGAAGCCGGGACCCAGTCGGACCTTGGGATGGAACACATCCTCCCAACGCCGAGAATTGCGGGCTCTGGGTCAATCAGGGTTGCCCCCACATTGTACAGCTCTTGTATCTCCTCCTCCTCTTCAGCCTCCATCTCCGAAATGAGCGCATTAATCAGACGTTGGAAACACTGCAGCACTGCCTCAGCCAAACAGCAACAGGCTGTGCTGAAGCTAATATGCTTAGGTGACAAACCGCAAACCGCTGAAGAAGTGTGGACAGCTCTGAAAGAGCAGGCAGATCTGTGGCTGACACCGCTGAACCTACAGCCAGGCATGGTTTTGTGTGACAATGGCCGGAACCTGGTGGTGGCTCTGAGGTGAGGCGAGTTCACACACGTACCATGCCTGGCCCATGTGCTTAACCTCGTGGTTCAGTGGTTTCTCAAAACCTACCCAGATCTGACGCATCTTCTTGTCAAAGTACACCGCGTGTGTGCCCATTTTAGAAAGGCAGCTACAGCTTCCGCCGCCCTTGCCGTGCTTCAGCAGTGTTTGCAGCTTCCAGCTCACCGACTGGTGTGCGATGTCCCCAAGCGTTGGAACTCTACATTGTAGATGTTGGGAAGGGTTTATAAGCAGAAGAGGGCAGTTGTTGACTACCAGCATCAACATGGCCATCAGTATTCAGGTCAGACTCCACACATAAGACCTCAGGAGTGGACATGAATGTCAGACATCTGTACCATATTCCAAAACTTTGAGGAGTCCACCAAGATGATGAGTGGCGATGACGTTATAATTAGCATCAACATCCCGCTTCTCTGTCTTCTGAAACACTCTCTGCTCTCAATTAAAGAGGAGCATTGCAGGCGGAGCACAATGAGATGGAGCCCAGCCTCATTTCATCCCAACATGGATTTGGTGACAATGAGGAGGAGAAGGAGGAAGAACAGGAGCTAGTTTCCTGCGCTATAGACGGTACTACCTGCACAACTGTCATACCGTCTGTTCAACATGGATGGCCTGAGGACAGGGCTGAGGAGGAAGAGGAGGAGGAGGATGAGGAGGAGAGCATGTTAAGTCGTCTTCTTGGTGAGGACACGGAAGTCTTGCCTCTCTGCAGTCTGGCAGACATGGCTGAGTTTATATTACGCTGCCTTTCCCGTGACCCTCGCGTTGTCCAAATTTTGGGTGACAGTCATTACTGGTTGGTGAAACTTCTAGACCCACGCTACAAGGAGAACTTCCTGTCTCTAATTCCCTTGCTGGACAGGCCTAATAAAATGGGGCAGTACCAGAATGCCATTGTTGCGGAATTATTAAAAAAATTCCCATCTGAAAACGCAGGCGGCAGAGATCACAGTTCGTTGGACAACCAAGGAGTACAGAAGAGAGAGACACAAATGCAATCCAGCAGAGGCAGGGGAACACTGTCAAAGTTCCGGGACAGTTTTCTCAGACCCTCCCATCGCACAGGCCCTGAGGCACGGGGTATTCTCTCAAGCATTTCGGAAAATGCTGAGGGAGTACCTTGCCGACCGCACCAACGTCCTCCGTGATTCTTCTGTGCCTTATAATTATTGGGTATCCAAACTAGACACATGGCATGAACTGGCTCTCTACGCCTTTGGAGGTCCTGGCCTGCCCTGCCGCTAACGTTTTGTCAGAACAGGTTTTTAGTGCCACTGGTGGAATTATAACCATTAGGCGCATCTGAAAATGCTGACAGGTTGACTCTTAGAAAAATGAACAAGGTCTGGATTGGGCCAGACTTCTCAACACCACCGAATGATAGCAGCATAACATAAACTCAAGTACAGTGTCTTTTTTTTGGGAGGTCTAACTCTATTCGCATGCATCTCTGTCTTCAAATCCAGGCATGGATATAAGCTTCCTGATTTTGCCTATTTGATCCTGTCCTCCTCCTTCTCTTCATCCTCATCCCCCACCACCATATCACCACAATATCCACCATATCACCATATTTACATCTCTTGCAAGAGGCATTGGAGTTCCTCCAAATTTTTGGCAGCCGTTGCATTCACTGCATAGGCAAACTGTATGGGAGACCCACTTCCTAATAATAGAAACTTTGTTATCAGGAGGCCCTCCGACCTCTAAGTCTCTTGCAAGAGTAATTGGAGTTTCTCAAAATTTTTGGCAGCTGTTGCATCCACTGCATAGACAAACAGTATGGGAGACCCACTTCCTAATAATGGGAACATTGTTTTCAGGAGGCCCTCCAACCTCTATGTCTCTTGCAAGGGACATTGGAGTTCTTCCAAATTTTTGGCATCTGTTGCATTCACTGCATAGGCAAACAGTATGGGAGACCCACTCTATTCTAATGGAAACATGTCATTACTGTGGCCCAGCTCTGTCTTTAAATTGTTATTGGGGTATTTCCTAAATTTTGGCAGCCGTTGGACTCACTGCATACCCTATAACTGTATAGCAGACCCGCTCCTTTCTAATGGGAACATGTGATTACTAGAGTTGAGCCACCCCCGTAGTGTTCGAGTTTGGTTCGGTTCGTCGAACACCCGTATGTTCGTCGAACTGTTCGACGAACTGTTCGTCGAACACCGTCGAACACCGTTAAAACCAATGGCAGGCAAACAAAAACACATAGAAAACACCTTCAAAGGTGTCCAAAAGCTGACAAACTGCTCAGAAGACACAACTAACACATGGAAAAGTGACAAGTACATATAGTCATGCGAAAAGAAAAGAGGTGGAGGAGTAAAAGGAGGGGGAGACACAGATATAGGCATGTCATGCCCTTCTAAAACCAAAAAAGTGCGAAGCTGACACGGCCAGTCCGTTCCTGCCCGTGCGACCTCCGTGTCGCCGGGTTTGTGCCAGAGCTGAGGTGGACCCTGACAGCCAGCCCCCCTCTCCCAATACTGGTGCCTGTCCGCTGGTGGGTGGAGCGAGCCCCCCTGCGGTGGAGGCAGGTCTAAGCTTTTTAATTGAAATTGTCTCTGTAATTTGAATGAGTACACTTTAAATCCTTTTACAAGGATCTATTGGAGGGCAAGTCTGATGCCAGCAGCCGCGGGAATTCCAGCTCCAGTATAGTCCACTAAAGCTGCTGCAGTTAAAATGCTTTTATAAGGATCGAGCTTTGCGGTCCACCGCAAGGCGTCCTACCGCCAGTCCGAGCCCCTGTGCCTTGGGGTGCCTCCCCGATGCTCTTCACTGAGTGTCCCGGGGGCCCGAAGCATTTCCTTTGAAAAAATTAAGTGTCCAAACTACAGGTGGTGTAGCTTGCTTAACAGGTGGGATAATCCGCTGACTAGCATACACTGCTAATAGGCCCAAAGTATTGCCTGGGCTAGATGCAGTTAAAAATTTGTAATTAGATCTACAGGTGGTGGCTACTCCACTGACTAGCAGACACTGCTACTAGGCCCAAAGTATTGCCTGGGCTAGATGCAGTTAATAAATTGTAATTAGATACTCTCGTTGGATGCTGAGAAAGCATTCCATAGAGTCTCCTGGCATGCCATGTATTATTCTATTAAAAAGTTTGGGGTAGGGGTCTAGGGGACCCTTTTATAGCCAAAATCATGGCCCTGTATCGCAATCCGTCAGCTAGGCTGAAGATAAATGGAACATTTTCATCACCTTTCATAATCACCAATGGGACAAGGCAGGGATGTCCTTTGTCCCCTCTCTTATACATCCTAGTGATGGAGCACCTGCTCTCATCAATTCGCGATAACCCCAATATTAGGTGGATTGAGGTGGGAGACACCGAGTACAAGTGCTCTGCATTTGCTGATGATGTCCTAGTATATATCACTCAATCACATATATCCATCCCTGCTGTTATGGCTGAAATAGATTACTTTGTTACATGGTCAAATTTTAAAATCAATGCAGCGAAGTCTGGAGCCCTCGATGTCTCCCTCCCCAAATCCATACAGGATTCCATCCAGTCCAACTTTCCCTTTGCCTGGCCCTCACAGGGTATCAAATACTTAGGAATTTGTATTCATAGAGACCTCTCCCGTCTATTTTATCATAATTTTGGGCCCTTTATTGAACAACTCCATAAAGATCTTACTTCTTGGACGGTGAAGGATTTTTCCTGGTTCCGCAGAATAAGTATACTAAAAATGAACGTCCTACCTAAACTCTTATACCTCTTCCAAACCATTCCCGTGGTAATTCCCTCAAATTTTTGGAAAAGACTACGCAGTAGCTTTTAGTCTCCCCAAGATGACACAGGTGGGGCAGATGGTGGTTGTCCCGGCCCGCTAGGCCGCATTGTAGCACAGTGAGCTACGCACTGCAACTTATGCTTCATATCCATGTGACGGTTCATGCATGAAGTGCTCAAACTATGGATTTTTTGGCCTCTACTTAGCTTTTGGTGACAAATGTTACAGATAACACGAGTTGGGTCATCCTTAGCGATCTGAAAAAATACCCAGGCTATGCAAGGTTTAGAGCCCATGCGACTCTGCTACTAGCAATACTATCAAATGATTGGCTGGGTTAGATGCAGAGCGTCTGGGTTTGGTTGGGGGTCCGCACAGTCTGCCTAGGCTAGATGCAGTTAAAAATTCTCATTAGATACACAGGCGGTGCAGCTTGCTTCGCAGCTGGGCTAATACGCCCAAAGTATTGGTAGACTCTATACTAAATAAGGAAGGATTCACTGACTGTGGTGGCACCTCCGTGGGCCGTGGCGATTGGTGGAGATTTGGTGGATGATTATAGGAGAAAGCTCCTTAATAGAGAAAGTTGGTGGATTTATACTTTAAATACACGTGTACCAGTGGGTTTAAACATCAGACATGATTTGATGTATCATTATGAGTGATCATTTATAGATTATTATTATATATGTTCCATTTTTCTTCTTTTCTTTTTCATTATTTACATTTATATGCATTGTTTCTATGCTATACGATTTTAACATGGTATGTGTGTTTAAATTTCTGATTAACTCAGCCTTGAATAGGTGCATAGCAGGATATGACATATAAATACCACTTCCTTGCTGTTTTTTTGCTCTGCAATGATTAAGAACTCGTATATATATTGTGCAGAAAGAAGGGTGAGAGTCCGCCCAGGCGGGAGGAAATTGGAGTTTCATAACACATATTTGAACTGGAGAGGTATTAGAGGCCTGCAATGGCCACAGGTACTAATGGAGGTAATCAAGGTAGGGAGAGAGGCAAGAGGTCCGGTCATCTTAGTTATACAGGCCGGGGGAAACGACATAGCTTATCACAAGAGCGCATAACTAATGGCAATAATGAAACTAGACACTGAGCGCTTCAGAGAATTTTTCACAAAACTAACTATAGCATGGTCAGGGATTGTGCCGAGAACGGAATGGCAAGGTGCGTGAGACATCACGGCCATCGAACGGACAAGGCAGGTAATAAATATTCGGATGGCAAAATTTTTAAGAGACAGAGGCTGTGTAGTGATACGACACCGACAACTGGAAGGAGATAAAGCAGGCCTCATACGGCCCGACGGTGTTCACTTAATGGATATTGGACTGGACATATTCCTGTCAGGACTCCAGGACGGAGTGGAACAAGCGTTAAGAGTGATGGATGGGGGTCGGAGTCCTGCATACGAGTAAGCAGGATCCTCCGTGGCCTGGAAATAGAAAGGACATGTTGGAGAGTTACACTTGTTGGCCAACTTGCCATTGTGGAGACTGTAGACACAGGGCATGCTGCAACAAGCTGAATAATTTTAGAAATAAAATGCATTTCTAATGGAATGAGTATAAACAGTTAATAAAGCTGTGACCGATCCTCACCCATCCAGTTATAAGAGTTACATGATTGTATTGTCAATGAAAGGGGGGCGTTAGGGGGCTGAGCGTCTGGGTTTGGTTAGGGGTCCCCATAGTCTGCCTAGGCTAGATGCATTTAAAAATCATTATTAGATACACAGGCGGTGCAGCTTGCTTCGCAGCTGGGTTACTACACTGACTAGCAGACACTGAAGCTTTGGAGCAGACCTCTGAGTAAACAGCTCTTCAGACTCAACCATCTGTGTTACCCCAAGCCATAGTGTATGTATTTTCTTACGGTTAAAAGGGGGTGGGGGGAGACCCAACCCACCTCTAATTGACGATGGCAACGTCAAGTAAAACAAAGCAAGGGGACTCCAAAAAGAGTCTCCATTTTTTCCAAAAATTTGTGGCACAGACACCACTTAAGTGGCATCAATTGCCCCAGAGTTGCTTAAAACAGTTGGTTAGAATGAGTACCACACACTGCTACTATGCCCAAAATTATTTTCCAGACAAGATGCAGCTAAAAATTAGTAATTTGCAAGCTGGTGGAGCTTAGTATAGATGACATAATAGAATGACTACCGCACACTGCTACAGGCCCAAAATTATTTTCCAGACAAGATGCAGCTAAAAATTATTAGTAATTTGAAAGCTTAAAACAGTTGGTGAGTAGTGTTGAGCCACCCCCGTAGTGTTCGAGTTCGGTTCGGTTCGTCGAACACCCGTGTGTTCGTCGAACTGTTCGTCGAACACCTTCGAACACCGTTAAAACCAATGGCAGGCAAACAAAAACACATAGAAACACATAGAAAACACCTTCAAAGGTGTCCAAAAGCTGACAAACTGCTCAGAAGACACAACTAACACATGGAAAAGTGACAAGTACATATAGTCATGCGAAAAGAAAAGAGGTGGAGGAGTAAAAGAAGGGGGAGACACAGATATAGGCATGTCATGCCCTTCTAAAATCCAAAAAGTGAGAAGCCGAGACGGCCAGTCCGCTCCTGCCCGTGCCACCTCCGTGTCGCCGTGTTTGTGCCAGAGCCGCGGTGAACCCTGACGGCCAGCCCCCCTCTCCCAATACTGGTGCCTGTCCGCTGGTGGGTCGAGAGAGCCCCCCTGTGGTGGAGGCAGCTCTAAGCTTTTTAATTTAAATTGTCCCTCTAATTTGAATGAATACACTTTAAATCCATTTACAAGGATCTATTGGAGGGCAAGTCTCATGCCAGCAGCCGCGTAATTCCAGCTCCAGTAGCGTCCACTAAAGCTGCTGCAGTTAAAAAGCTTTTATAAGGATCGAGCTCAGCTGTCCACGGCAAGGCATCCTAGTGCCAGTCCCAGCCCCTATGCCTTGGGGTGCCTCCTGATGCTCTTCACTAAGTATCCCGTGGTCCCGAAGCATTTCCTTTGAAAAAATTAAGTGTCCAAACTACAGGTGGTGTAGCTTGCTTAACAGCCGGGATAATCCGCTGACTAGCAGACACTGCTACTAGGCACAAAGTATTTCCTGGGCTAGATGCAGTTAAAAATTTGTAAGTAGATACTCTCGTTGGATGCTGAGAAAGCATTCCATAGAGTCTCCTGGCACGCCATATATGATTCTCTTAAAAAGCTTGGGGTAGGGGTCTAGGGGACCCTTTTATAGCCAAAATCACGGCCCTGTATCACAATACGTCACCTAGGCTGAAGATAAATGGAACTGTAGCACCGAGGGCTCGGTTGCTACAGACGTATTGCACCTCACCCAGAGGTGTGATATCTCACTCTCAGATAAGGATGGAGTGTGGATCAGGACCCGACACCTGCATGCATTACACCACATTGCCGTGGGGCAGGGCGACCAATATGCCCCTGAGATGGGCACGACAGTCCCTGTCCCTGGCTGGAGTGGGGGGAGGGAACACTGAGGAAGGGGAACCCTGCAGTGCAGGAGCAGGGAGGAAGCAGTTCCTGGGTGCATTGAGAAGGGAGTATAAAAGGTGGGCACCATCTTAGTTCAGTGCAGAGAAGTCTGAGCAGAAGTGGCAGGGAGCAGGGGCTCTGCATGAGCTCTGCTCCGGAGGCGGGCCTAGTAACAGAGGCCCAGGCCTGCAAGAGGGAGAAGGAAGGAAGAGGAGCGGAGAAGGCTCCAGGAACGAGGAATGAAGGGATCCCAGGGGTGCGGACGGGCGAGTCGCCACCGCACGCCCGAATCCACCTGCGTGGAGGGGTCAGGCCAAAGGGGGAGACCGGTCCCCGAACTAGTGGAGGCAGGAAACGACCCTCAGCTAGAAACCGGAGGCTCTGACATTTTATGTGGCGCAGCCCCTTGCTCCACCCGCTAGGAAGGCACCACATAGGGTCAGGGAAACTGGCGCCAAGTTTACCAAGAGGAGGCCCGAGGCAGCCGGACAGAAGTGTTGGTAAGAAAGGCCAGACAAAGGACACACAAAGGGGGTCCTGTGAAGCGCTCCAAAGTTATCTGGGAGTTGTCTGAGCCCCTCACCTGGTGAGCACAGTACGACGTGGGCAGCCGTTACCTGCAGACGTGGTCTGGATAATAAGAACTGTGAGTAAAGGCCCTGAACTGCATCACTGACTCCGTGTCGTTACTGCTGCTGCCCTGCACCATCACCCCCATCCTCCGCATACACTGCCCTGAGGCTATACTCCTCCCGTGGGGAGTTATGCTACGCTCTGCTGCACCCACAACACCAGCCTTAGCGGTCTGCCCTGTAGCGGCGGTTCACTCTGACCGCAATCCACGGGTGGCGTAGTCGGACATTTAAACATCAAAACCACATAAATAGTTCCGCCACTGGTTTGACTGCCCTGAGCCACGGAACCGGATCGCCGCCACGAAGACTACAACCACCAGCATCCACCAAAAAGGGTCCGGCTCCGGGTGTCCCAAGGCCCAGGGGGTGCGTCAGAACATTTTCATCACCTTTCACAATCACCAATGGGACAAGGCAGGGATGTCCTCTGTCCCCTCTATTCTACATCCTAGTGACGGAGCACCTGCTCTCATCAATTCGCCATAACCCCAATATTAGGTGGATTGAGGTGGGAGGCACCGAGTACAAGTGCTCTCTATTTGCTGATGATGTCCTAGTATATATCACTCAATCACATATATCCATCCCTGCTGTTATGGCTGAAATAGATCACTTTGTTACATGGTAAAATTTTAAAATCAATGCAGCGAAGTCTGAGGCCCTCGATGTCTCCCTCCCTAAATCCATATAGGATTCCATCCAGTCCAACTTTCCCTTTGCCTGGCCCTCACAGGGTATCAAATACTTAGGAATTCCTATTCATAGAGACCTCTCCCATCTATGTTATCTTAATTTTGGGCCCTTTATTGAACAATTCCATACAGACCACGGTTGGCAAGTTAGAACTGTAAGATTCACTACGTGAACCACTGGTGTTTTGTGGAAAAGCACATGTACACCGCGTTCCAAATTATTATGCAAAAAGTGTTTAGGAGTGATAAGGGAAGAATTTGTTTGTTTGTCAGTTAAACTCATTGATGGTGATGTGTGTCAGGGCTCTTTATATCACTGTAAGCAATTGCAGACACCTGTGCTAATTAGTTTGGCAGGTGTGTCCAATGAAAGGCAAGACTACTTAAGAAGGCTCTCTCACATTATTAAGCAGCCTACATTTTCTGCCAAAATGGGAAAGAAAAAGGATGTGTCGGCTGCTGAGAAGCAACAAATTGTGGAGTGTTTAGGTCAAGGCATGACTACAATCAACATTGTGCGATGATCAGGATGAAGTGTCTTGGCAATCAAGAAGTATGTAGCTGATTCACAGTACACACGTGTGCGTGCTGATAAGGGCAAATTGAGGACTCTTTCCTACAGGCAATTACGTCAGGTTGAAACAGCAGCGGCAAAAAAGCCTTGTCATAGCAGCAGACAAGTTTTTGAAGCTGCTTGTGCCTCCAACGTCCCCCGAACAACAAGATGCAGGGTCCTTCAGAGGTTTGCAGCTGTGCATATGCCATCCTGTCGACCTCCTCTATCCACTTCACACAAGCAGAAACGGCTCCAGTGGGCCAAACATTACATGAAGACTGATTTCAAAACTGTTTTGTTCACGGATGAGTGCCGTGCAGCGCTCGATGGTCCAGATGAATGGAGTGGAGGATGGCTGGTTGATGGACACCCCACGCAAACACGGCTACAGCGCCAACAAGGAGGAGGTGGAGTAATGTTTTGGGCTGGAATCATGGGGAGAGAGATTGTCGGCCCCTTTAGGATCCCTGAAGGCGCTAAAGATGAACTCCATAATGTATGTGGATTTTCTCAAACAGCACTTCCTGCCATGGTTCAAGAAGAAGAACCGTGTATTTCACAGCAAGATAATTTTTCTGCATGATAATGCACCATCTCATGCTGCACATAAAACATCTGCATCTCTGGCTGATATGGGCATAAAAGGGGACAAACTTATGGTGTGACCCCCATGCTCCCCTGACCTCTACCCCATTCAGAACCTTTGGAGCATCATTAAAAGGAGTGTCTATGATGGCGGGCGGCAGTTCACATCTAAGCAACAGCTCTGGGAGGGTATTCTGTCCTCATGAAAAACAATTGAAGCAGAAACCATCCAAAACCTGACAAATTCAATGGACGAGAGAGTTCAGAAGCTCCTTTCGAACAAGGGGTCCTATGTGAAAATGTAACATCACCTAGAATAAAGTTTTGAGTTGAAAACTGTTTGATTTCAGTTTCTAACAACCTGCTAATGCTTATAATTTCAAAAATGACCATTTTTTTGGTCTTTATTAAAATGAAAAGGTTGATCGAAAAGTTTGGGGGATCTAAGAGTGTGGCAACCCAGTAGTCATGATTACTTCGAATTCTGACAATATGAGGGTCATGCTGCAGGTAGTGCAGCAAGAAGGCACTTATGTGTCTTGCGCATCTCGGAGCCCCAAAATTATTTTCCGGGCTAGATGCAGCTAAAAATTATTTTTAATTTTAAATCTGGTGAAGCTTATTATAGATGGCCTAATAGGATCAGTGCTGCACACTGCTACAAAGCCCAAATTATTTTCCAGTCAAGATACAGATAAACATGATTAGTAATTTGAAAGCTTAAAACGGTTGGTAGGGTGATTTTAACCAATCATCAAGCTTTTACTCTCCCCAGGATGACACAGGGGTAGAAAAGTCGTTTCGGATCCATGATTTGTTCATCTTTATGAACGTGAGTCTGTCTACATTATCAGTGGATAGCCGCGTGCGCTTATCTGTCAGCACACCACCAGCAGCGCTGAACACACGTTCAGACAGAACGCTGGCTGCGGGGCATGACAAGATCTCCAAGGCGTAAGTGGCTAGCTCCGGCCATTTATCCAGATTGGAAGCCCAAAAAGAGCAAGGGTCCAGTGACACAGTCGTGGCTTCAATGTTTACTTGGAGATACTCCTGTACCATCGTCTCTAGGCGTTTACTATGTGTCAGACTTCTTGTCTCCTGTGGCCTTGCAAAGGATGGGCTAAAAAAGTGGTGAAATGATTCCGCAAAATTGATGTTACCAGCAGATACTGTGGTTCTGTTACGGTTTGAGTGCTGAACACTTGACGGTCCCACGGTTGGCAAGTTGGAACTGTGAGATTCACTACGTGCACCACTGGTATTTTGTGGAAAAGCACATGTAAGATTCTGCAACAGTCTCTGCTGATACTCCTGCATGCGTGCATCCCTTTCTATGGCAGGAATAATTTCTGCAAATTTACTTTTGTACCGGGGATCTAACAGTGTGGCAACCCAGTAGTCAGGATTATTTCTAATTCTCACAATTCGAGGGTCATGTTGCAGGTAGTGCAGCAAGAAGGCACTCATGTGTGTTGCGCATCCAGGAGCACCAAGTCCCTGTTGTGTTGGTGGCGAGGTAGCAATCATGCTTCCTTCCTCTGTCCTCTCCCCCCAACCTCGCACAACAGAAATGTGATCAAGGTCTCCCTCATCTGATGAGTCTTCCATCAGTTCGTCCTCCACTTCTTCCTGGGCTCCTGCACCTTCCTCACTAGTTTGGCTGCTACCATGCGCCCTGGTAAAATCATCTCCCCCACCCTCACATGCCTGCCGCCTTGGTGCTGCCGACCGTCTGGACCTTGCAGATGTTAGCCCTTCCGCATACAACTCCTCCTCCTCTACTTCCTCCACCTCCTCTTGTGCCACCACCTGACTCCGAATTCTGTTTAACATGTGCTCCAGCATGTAAATCACCGGAATAGTCATGCTGATAATGGCATCGTCAGCACTAAACATCTTCGTCGCCATTTCAAAACTGTGCAGAAGGGTGCATACGTCCCTGATCTGAGACCACTCCTCCAGCGTGACTTGCCCCACCTCTGAATCTCGTTGGCCCAGGCTATACGTCAGAACGTATTGCACCAGGGCTTGTCGGTGCTGCCACAGTCGCTGCAACATGTGCAGAGTTGAATTCCACCGGGTAGGCACATCGCATTTTAGCCGGTGAAGTGGCAGGCCCAACGACTTCTGTAGAGATGTAAGTCGCTGAGCTGCGGGATGCGAACGGCGGAAGTGAGCACACAGCGACCGTGCCCTCTGCAGAAGGCCATCTAGTCTGGGATAGTGGGCTAAAAATTGCTGGACAACCAGGTTCAACACGTGAGCCATACAAGGCACGTGTGTGACATTGCCCCGGCGAAGGGCCGCACCCAGGTTTGCAGCATTGTCGCACACGGCCTTCCCTGGTTTCAGGTCCAGTGGAGACAACCATTCATGAAATTGGTTCTCCAGAGCTGACCACAACTCCTCAGCTGTGTGACTCACATTTCCCAGACATTTCAATGTAAAAACCGCCTGATGACGTTGAGCCCTACTGCCAGCATAGTAAGGAGGTGTGCAGGATCCCTTCTGCGCAGTTAGAAAGCTTGTGGCATGACCAGACAGGCTTTGGGTGCAGGTGGAAGACCGAGAGGAGGTTGAGGAGGCAGAAGCAGTGGAGGAAAAATGACATAAAGAGGATTGACGCACAACTCGTGGGGACGGCAAGACTTGGACAGCAGCCCCTTGTCCTGCTCTCACCATAGTTACCCAGTGCCCAGTCAGCGACATGTAACGCCCCTGTCCATGCCTACTCGTCCAAGTGTCTGTGGTGAAATGCACCCTGTCACACACAGAGTTTCTCAAAGAAGCGGTGATGTTGTGTGCGACATGCTGGTGGAGCGCAGGCACACCTTTCTTTGAGAAGTAGTGCCGACTGGGCATCTGGTACTGGGGCACTGCGACGGACATAAGGTCTCGAAAATCCTCTGTGTCCACCAGGCGGAAAGGCAGCATTTCTGTAGCCAAGAGCTTGCAGATGGTGAAATTCAACCTCTTAGCTTTCTCATGGCTAGGAGGAAATGGTCTTTTACTTGTCCACATGTGAGGGACCGAGGGCTGGCTATTGTGCTTAGACGGGGTTGATAAGGGTGTCCCCGGCAAACTGCCGGTCTGTGAGGAAGATGCAGGCGGACATGTTAGGTTGCCTTGATCCAAAGGTGGTGCTATCGATGTCGGACAGCGCTCAAGACCAGCTGGTGTTACCACCTCCAAAGAAAATGATGACCTGCCAATCACGCTGGCTGTTGCGGGTAAAGAGGTGGCAGGTCTGCGCCCCAAAACAGGTGTGACTGCTGTCCCCCCAGTCACAGAGGATGAAGAGGCCGCGGATGCACAAGATATGGCAGACGGTGGTTGGCCCGGCCGGCTAGACCGCATTGTAGCACACTGAGCTTCCCACTGCAACTTATGCTTCATGTCCATGTGCCGGTTCATGCATGAAGTACTCAAACTATGTATTTTTTGGCCTCTACTTAGCTTTTGCTGACAAATGTTACAGATAACACGAGTTGGGTCATCTTTATCGATCTGAAAAAATGCCCAGGCTATGCAAGGCTTAGCACCCATGCGACCTGAAGAGCCACCACGACTTGTGGTGAGAGGCAGAGTTGTGTTTGAGGATGCAGTTGTTGACGTGCTTCCAGTACTACGTCTCTGTCCAGGAAGGCGCAACCTGACCTCGTCGTCACTAGCATCTTCCTCCACCTCCTCTGCTGACCTCATCTCTTGGCTGACTGTGGGTTGACAGTAAGTGGGATCTCCGACCTCATCATCATCACCCTGTGCGTTATCACACCCGTCGTCCTCAGAGCCAACCTGTTCCTGCCCTGACAAAAAACTAAAGTTGTCGCTCCAATCAGGTATTTGAGTCTTATCATCGTCTTCCTCATTGTCTCCACCAACAGGAGTTACAGTTTGGGAATGAGGGTCTACATTATGGTCAGAACCTTCTGCGTCTGGTCCTGGATCCGACTCATAAAGATTCTGGGCATCAGTGCAGATCATTTCCTCGTCTGGATTCACAGAAGCGCTGGAGTCGACCTCTGATTCCCAGGCTATAGTATGAGTAAACAGCTCTGCAGACTCAACCATCTGTTCTACCTCATACTCAGACGGGCAGCTGGAGATTTGGGAGCTGTGAGGAAGCAAGTGCGATTTGGGTGACACCTTTGAGGACTGGAGTATTTGTGATGTTGAAGTTGATGTGGAGGAGAGCCCACTTAAAGGAGCACTTGATATCCGTTGAAGCACCTGCTGTTTTTGTGCCTCATCTGGAATTTGTAGCGATTGGCGTGGCCGTAAGAAAGGGATCTTATCACATTGTCCGCTAAAAGAAGTAGACATTTTAGTTTGGCTGGAAGATGGTCTTTCTTCTGCACCTACCCCACGGACACAACCTTTTTTCCCCTTCCCAACACGCCTATTCCCCTTTCCACCAGCAGCAGGCCTTTTTCCACTCATTTTGGTGGTTAACTAATTCACAACTCTGGAGTTGTTTGCACAAAAAAACAATGGATGGTAACCGAGCAGAGCTGAGTGGCCAAACTGTGGTATTAGGCCAAAACTATTGGCTGGGTTAGATGCAGAAAAAAATTATTTTTAATTTGCAACCTGATGGAGGTCAGTATAGATGGACTAATAGACCAAGTCCCACACACCGCTAGAAGCCCAAATATTTTTTCAGAGCTAGATGCAGAAAATTTTTTTATTCAATTTGCAACCTGATGGAGGTCAGTATAGATGGACTAATAGACCAAGTCCCACACACTGCTAGAAGCCCAAATATTTTTTCAGAGCTAGATGCAGAAAAAAATTATTTTTAATTTGCAACCTGATGGAGGTCAGTATAGATGGACTAATAGACCAAGTCCCACACACCGCTAGAAGCCCAAATATTTTTTCAGAGCTAGATGCAGAAAAAAATTATTTTTAATTTGCAACCTGATGGAGGTCAGTATAGATGGACTAATAGACCAAGTCCCACACACCGCTAGAAGCCCAAATATTTTTTCAGAGCTAGATGCAGAAAAAAATTATATTCAATTTGCAACCTGATGGAGGTCAGTATAGATGGACTAATAGACCAAGTCCCACACACCGCTAGAAGCCCAAATATTTTTTCAGAGCTAGATGCAGAAAAAAATTATTTTTAATTTGCAACCTGATGGAGGTCAGTATAGATGGACTAATAGACCAAGTCCCACACACCGCTAGAAGCCCAAATATTTTTTCAGAGCTAGATGCAGAAAAAAATTATATTCAATTTGCAACCTGCTGGACGTCAGTATAGAAGGACTAATAGAACAAGTCCCACACACTGCTAGAAGCCCAAATATTTTTTCAGAGCTAAATGAAGAAAAAAATTATTTTTAATTTGCAACCTGATGGAGGTCAGTATAGATGGACTAATAGACCAAGTCCCACACACTGCTAGAAGCCCAAATATTTTTTCAGAGCTAGATGCAGAAAAAAATTATTTTTAATTTGCAACCTGATGGAGGTCAGTATAGATGGACTAATAGACCAAGTCCCACACACCGCTAGAAGCCCAAATATTTTTTCAGAGCTAGATGCAGAAAATTTTTTTATTCAATTTGCAACCTGATGGAGGTCAGTATAGATGGACTAATAGACCAAGTCCCACACACTGCTAGAAGCCCAAATATTTTTTCAGAGCTAGATGCAGAAAAAAATTATTTTTAATTTGCAACCTGATGGAGGTCAGTATAGATGGACTAATAGACCAAGTCCCACACACTGCTAGAAGCCCAAATATTTTTTCAGAGCTAGATGCAGAAAAAAATTATTTTTAATTTGCAACCTGATGGAGGTCAGTATAGATGGACTAATAGAACAAGTCCCACACGCTGCTAGAAGCCCAAATATTTTTTCAGAGATAAATGAAGAAAAAAATTATTTTTAATTTGCAACCTGATGGAGGTCAGTATAGATGTACTAATAGAGAAAGTCCCACACACTGCTAGAAGCCCAAATATTTTTTCAGAGCTAGATGCAGAAAAAAATTATTTTTAATTTGCAACCTGATGGAGGTCAGTATAGATGGACTAATAGACCAAGTCCCACACACCGCTAGAAGCCCAAATATTTTTTCAGAGCTAGATGCAGAAAAAAATTATATTCAATTTGCAACCTGCTGGAGGTCAGTATAGAAGGACTAATAGAACAAGTCCCACACACTGCTAGAAGCCCAAATATTTTTTCAGAGCTAGATGCAGAAAAAAAATATTTTTAATTTGCAACCTGATGGAGGTCAGTATAGATGGACTAATAGACCAAGTCCGACACACTGCTAGAAGCCCAAATATTTTTTCAGAGCTAGATGCAGAAAAAAATTATTTTTAATTTGCAACCTGATGGAGGTCAGTATAGATGGACTAATAGAACAAGTCCCACACGCTGCTAGAAGCCCAAATATTTTTTCAGAGATAAATGAAGAAAAAAATTATTTTTAATTTGCAACCTGATGGAGGTCAGTATAGATGGACTAATAGACCAAGTCCCACACACTGCTAGAAGCCCAAATATTTTTTCAGAGCTAGATGCAGAAAAAAATTATTTTTAATTTGCAACCTGATGGAGGTCAGTATAGATGGACTAATAGACCAAGTCCCACACACCGCTAGAAGCCCAAATATTTTTTCAGAGCTAGATGCAGAAAAAAATTATATTCAATTTGCAACCTGCTGGAGGTCAGTATAGAAGGACTAATAGAACAAGTCCCACACACTGCTAGAAGCCCAAATATTTTTTCAGAGCTAGATGCAGAAAAAAATTATTTTTAATTTGCAACCTGATGGAGGTCAGTATAGATGGACTAATAGACCAAGTCCCACACACCGCTAGAAGCCCAAATATTTTTTCAGAGCTAGATGCAGAAAAAAATTATATTCAATTTGCAACCTGCTGGAGGTCAGTATAGAAGGACTAATAGAACAAGTCCCACACACTGCTAGAAGCCCAAATATTTTTTCAGAGCTAAATGAAGAAAAAAATTATTTTTAATTTGCAACCTGATGGAGGTCAGTATAGATGGACTAATAGACCAAGTCCCACACACTGCTAGAAGCCCAAATATTTTTTCAGAGCTAGATGCAGAAAAAAATTATATTCAGTTTGCAACCTGATGGAGGTCAGTATAGATGGACTAATAGAATGATGCTATGCCCAAAAGATTTTACTTCACTAGGTGCAGTAAAAAAATTGGTATTCTATACACAGGTGGTATATCTTGCAACACAGATAGGCTACTCCACTGACTAACACACTCTGCAATAGGCCAAAAAGGATTAGCTTTGCTAGATTCAGCCAAATGCTGTGAAAAAAACTTGCACAGCACTGGCACAGACCTGCCTGGCAAAAACTGATAGGAACTGATGTAACCTAGTCCTGAAAAGGACTCCAATTACAATTAGTCTTTACTCCCACAATCTATCTATTTAAGAGCACAGACCTGCCTGATAAAAGTCGTAGGAAATGCTGTAACCTAGTCCTTAAAAGGACTGAAATCACAACTATTCCCTACTCCCAAGCTATCTGTATATTTGTGCGAAAATTGGCTTGAAATTAACAAGGTATAGCGCACACAGCAACAGCGGTGCCGTCTAACACGCAGCTGCAGCAGTGAGAAAATGGTGGCGACGGGGAAAATGGCTTGGTCTTATAGGGCAAGGACATGTGACATACACTGCCAATCACACATGCCCTTGCTTGTGTGAAAAAAAGCACTTCGCTCCGTGTGTGCGCTGCTGATAGGCTGACAGATTGCACCTCCCCACTGCAAATGCGGGAAAGAGAAAAAAAAATGGAGATCTTCATTGTTCCTGCAGAGATCCATCCCCTGCCCCTCCCCCCGCCCCGCTGTACACTCAAACTGCGTATTAACATTAATTTTCATCATTACTGAGAAAAAATCCAGTTATGATTTTGGTGCACGAACAGTTATCGAACATAACCTCGAACAGCCGAATTTTTCTCAAATTGTTCGTGTTCGCCGACCGGCTCGAACACCGCCGAAAACAGCTCGAATTTGAGATTGGCGAACAGTTCGAGTAGAACAACGCTCATCTCTATTGGTGAGGTGATTTTACGAAATCCTCAAGCTTTTACTCTCCCCAGGATGCCACAGGGGTAGAAAAGTCCTTGCAGATCCATGATTTGTTCATCTTTATGAACGTGAGTCTGTCTACATTCTCAGTGGACAGCCGCGTGCGCTTATCTGTCAGCACATCACCAGCAGCGCTGAACACACGTTCAGAGAGAACGCTGGCTGCGGGGCATGACAAGATCTCCAAGGCGTAAGTGGCTAGCTCCGGCCATTTATCCAGATTGGAAGCCCAAAAAGATCAAGGGTCCAGTGACACAGTCATGGCTTCAATGTTTACTTGGAGATACTCCTGTACCATCGTCTCTAGGCGTTGACTATGTGTCAGACTTCTTGTCTCCTGTGGCCTAGCAAAGGATGGGCTAAAAAAGCTGTGAAATGATTCCACAAAAATGCTGTTACCAGCAGATACTGTGTTTCTGTTACGGTTTGAGTGCTGAACACTCGACAGTCCCACGGTTGGCAAGTTGCACCACTGGTGTTTTGTGGAAAAGCACATGTAAGATTCTGCAACAGTCTCTGCTGAAACTCCTGCATGCGTGAATCCCTTTCTATGGCAGGAATTATTTTGGCAAATTTACTTTGTACCGAGGATCTAACAGTGTGGCAACCCAGTAGTCAGGATTATTTCGAATTCTGACAATTCGAGGGTCATGTTGCAGGTAGTGCAGCAAGAAGGCACTCATGTGTCTTGCGCATCCAGGAGCACCAAGTCCCTGTTGTGTTGGTGGTGAGGTAACAATCATGCTTCCTTCCTCTGCCCTCTCCCCTCAACCTCGCACAACAGAAATGTGATAAAGGTCTCCCTCATCTGATGAGTCTTCCATCAGTTCGTCCTCCACTTCTTCCTGGGCTCCTGCACCTTCCTCACTAGTTTGGCTGCTACCATGCGCCCTGGTAAATCCATTTCCCCCACCCTCACATGCCTGCCGCCTTGGTGCTGCCGACCGTCTGGACCTTGCAGATGTTAGCCCTTCCGCATACAACTCCTCCTCCTCTACTTCCTCCACCTCCTCTTGTCGCACCACCTGACTCCGAATTCTGTTTAACATGTGCTCCAGCATGTAAATCACCGGAATAGTCATGCTGATAATGGCATCGTCAGCACTAAACATCTTCGTCGCCATTTCAAAACTGTGCAGAAGGGTGCATAGGTCCCTGATCTGAGACCACTCCTCCAGCGTGATTTGCCCCACCTCTGGATCCCGTTGGCCCAGGCTATATGTCAGAACGTATTGCACCAGGGCTTGACGGTGCTGCCACAGTCGCTGTAACATGTGCAGAGTTGAATTCCACCGGGTAGGCACATCGCATTTTAGCCGGTGAAGTGGCAGGCCCAACGACTTCTGTAGAGATGTAAGTCGCTGAGCTGTGGGATGCGAATGGTGGAAGTGAGCACACAGCGACCGTGTCCTCTGCAGAAGGCCATCTAGTCCGGGATAGTGGGCTAAAAATTGCTGGACAACCAGGTTCAACATGTGAGCCATACAAGGCACGTGTGTGACATTGCCATGGCGAAGGGCTGCACCCAGGTTTGCAACAGTCGCACATGGCCTTCCCTGGGTTCAGGTCCAGTGGAGACAACCATTCATGAAACTGGTTCTCCAGAGCTGACCACAACTCCTCAGCTATGTGACTCAGATTTCCCAGACATTTCAAAGTAAAAACCGCCTGATGACGTTGAGCCCTGCTGCCAGCATAGTAAGGAGGTGTGCAGGATCCCTTCTGCGCAGTTAGAAAGCGTGTGGCATGACCAGACAGGCTTTGGGTGCAGGTGGAGGACCAAGAGGAGGCAGAAGCAGTGGAGGAACTTTGAGATAAAGAGGATTGACGCACAACTCGTGGGGACGGCATGACTTGGACAGCAGCCCCTTGTCCTGCTGTCACCATAGTTACACAGTGCCCAGTCAGCGACATGTAACGCCCCTGTCCATGCCTACTCGTCCAAGTGTCTGTTGTGAAATGCACCCTATCACACACAGAGTTTCTCAAAGAAGTGGTGATGTTGTGTGCGACATGCTGGTGGAGCGCAGGCACACCTTTCTTTGAGAAGTAGTGCCGACTGGGCATCTGGTACTGGGGCACTGCGACGGACATAAGGTCTCAAAAATCCTCTGTGTCCACTAGGCGGAAAGGCAGCATTTCAGTAGCCAAGAGCTTGCAGATGGTGAAATTCAACCTCTTAGCTTTCTCATGGCTAGGAGGAAATGGTCTTTTATTTGTCCACATCTGAGGGACCGAGGGCTGGCTGTTGTGCTTAGACGGGGTAGAGAAGGGTGTCCCCGGCAAACTGCCGGTCTGTGAGGAAGATGCAGGTGGACATGTTAGGTTTCCTTGATCCAAAGGTGGTGCTCTCAATGTCGGAGAGCGCTCAACACCATCTGGTGTTTCCACCTCCAAAGAAAATGATGACCTGCCCATCACGCTGGCTGTTGCAGATAAAGAGGTGGCAGGTCTGCGTCCCAAAACAGGTGTGACAGGATGAAGAGGCCGCGGACGCACAAGATGGGGCAGACAGTGGTTGGTCCGGCCCGCTAGGCCTCATTGTAGCACAGTGAGCTTCCCACTGCAACTTATGCTTCATATCCATGTGACGGTTCATGCATGAAGTACTCAAACTATGGATTTTTTGGCCTCTACTTATCTTTTGGTGACAAATGTTACAGATAACACGAGTTGGGTCATCCTTATCGATCTGAAAAAATGCCCAGCCTATGCAAGGCTTAGCACCCATGCGACCTGAAGAGCCACCACGACTTGTGGTCAGAGGCAGAGTTGTGTTTGAAGGTGCAGTTGTTGACGTGCTTCCAGTACTACGTCTCTGTCCAGGAAGGCACAACCTGACCTCGTCGTCACTAGCATCCTCTTCCACCTCCTCTGCTGACCTCATCGACTGGCTGACTGTGGGTTGACAGTAAGTAGGATCTGCAACCTCGTCATCATCACCCTGTGTGTTCTCACACCCGTCGTCCTCAGAGCCAACCTCTTCCTGCCCTGACAAAAAACTAAAGTTGTCGCTCCAATCAGGTATTTGAGTCTCATCATCGTCTTCCTCATTGTCTCCACCAACAGGAGTTACAGTTTGGGAACGAGGGTCTACATTATGGTCAGAACCTTCTGCGTCTGGTCCTGGATCCGACTCATAAAGATTCTGGGCATCAGTGCAGATCATTTCCTCGTCTGGATTCACAGAAGCTCTGGAGCCGACCTCTGATTCCCAGGCTATAGTATGAGTAAACAGCTCTGCAGACTCAGCCATCTGTTCTACCCCATACTCAGACGGGCAGCTGAAGACTTGGGAGCTGTGAGGAAGCAAGTGCGATTGGGGTGACACCTCTGAGGACTGGAGTATTTGTGATGTTGAAGTTGAGGTGGAGGAGAGCCCACTTAAAGGAGCACTTGATATCCGTTGAAGCACCTGCTGTTTTTCTGCCTCATCTGGAATTTGTAGCGATTGGCGTGGCCGTAAGAAAGGGATCGTATCACATTGTCCACTAAAAGAAGTAGACATCTTAGTTTTGCTGGAAGATGGTCTTTCTTCTGCAGATGTTACTGTTGCTTTAACACCTACCCCACGGACACAACCTTTTTTTCCCTTCCCAACATGCCTATTCCCCTTTCCACCAGCAGCAGGCCTTTTTCCACTCATTTTGGTGGTTAACTAATTGACAACTCTGGAGTTGTTTGCGCAAAAAACGATGGATGGGAACTGAGCAGAGCTGAGTGGCCAAAACTGTGGTATTAGCCCAATAGGATTGGCTGGGTTAGATGCAGTAAAACAATTTTATTACATACACAGGTGGTGGAGCTTAGTATAGTTGGACTAATAGAATGAGTCCCACACACTGCTACAAGCCCAAAATTAATTTCCGAGCTAGATGCAGATAAAAATTTTTTGTAATTTGCAAGCTGGAAGACCTTAGCATTGATGGACTAAGAATAAGTCCCACACACTGCTACAAGCCCAAAATTATTTTCCGAGCTAGATGCAGATAAAAATTATTACTAATTTGCAAGCTGGTGGAGCTTAGTATAGATGGCCTAATAGAATGATGCTATGCCCAAAAGGTTTTACTTGGCTAGGTGCAGTAAAAAAAATTGTATTCTATACACAGGTGGTGTAGCTTGCAACACAGATACGCTACTCCACTGACTAACACACACTGCAAGAGGCCAAAAAGGATTTGCTTAGCTAGATGTAGCCAAATGCTGTGAAAAACACTTGTGCAGCACTGGCACAGACCTGCCTGGCAAAAAGTCCTAGGAAATGCTGTAAAATAGTCCTCAAAAGGACTGCAATTACAATTAGTCCCTACTCCCAACCTATCTATTTAAGAGCACAGACCTGCCTGATAAAATTCGTAGGAAATGCTGTAACCTAGTCCTCAAAAGGACTGCAATCACAACTATTCCCTACTCCCAAGCTATCTGTATATTTCAGAGAAAATTGGCTTGAAATTAACACTGAAAGTATAGCGCACACAGCAACAGCGGTGCCGTCTAACACGCAGCTGCAGCAGTGAGAAAATGGTGGCGACGGGGAAAATGGCTGGGTCTTATAAGGCAAGGACATGTGACATACACAGCCAATGACACATGCCCTTGCTTGTGTGAAAAAAAGCAGTTCGCTCTGTGTGTGCGCTGCTGATAGGCTGACAGATTGCACCTCCCCACTGTAAATGCGGGAAAGAGAAAAAAAAATGGAGATCTTCATTATTTCTGCAGAGATCCATCCCCTGCCCCTCCCCCCACCCCGCTGTACACTCAAACTGCGTATTAACATTGATTATCAGCATTACTGTGAAAAAATCCAGTTATGATTTTGGTGCACGAACAGTTATCGAACATAACCTCGAACAGCCGGATTTTTTTCAAATCGTTCGTGTTCGCCGAACGGCTCGAACACCGCTCAAAACAGCTCGAATTTGAGATTGGCGAACAGTTTGAGTCGAACAACGCTCATCTCTAGTGATTACTGTGGCCCATCTCTATGTGTCTTTAAATTGGTATTGGGGATTTTCCCAAATTTTGTCAGCCCTTGAAGTCACTGTCAATTTTTTACTGAAACGCTCCTCTAAGTATCTTCCTAGAGGTATTGGTGTGCGTCCAAATTTTTGGAAGCCCTTGCAGTCACTGCATACACAATATCAGTATAGGAGACCCACTCTTTAATAATGGGAACAACAAAGCATAGCTGACTGCTGGCATTTTAAGAATAGTAAGGGCCGCCTGATGGCCCTATAAAAATAGTGTTTGTGACTTTCAGAGTCCCTCCTTCATAAATGAAACAGGATGTGTCTGATGATGTCTCACACACCACATGGCTAGATAAGGTAGTAAAACGTTAAAATTACATTTCCTGGTGAATGCATTTTTCACAGTTGAAAGCAATGCAAAAGTGTAAAAACGCATAAAAAATGCTACGTGTGAACATAGCCGGTTATTTATTTTACCGTATATACAAGTCATTACCCTGGAAAGGATGGGCTTGTTACTCGGACAGAGTACTCGAGCATTCCAATTTGCTCGACCCAAGCAACGAGTACCCGAGCACTTTAGTGCTCGCTCATTGCTAGTCAGGACATGCTTTAATCAGATTGAAAGAATGCCCAGAAGGATTCAGGCAGTGTAGAAAGCCAAAGGTGGATTTACAAAATACTAACAAAATAATAAAAATTTAAATTTAGATTTTTAGGAGCAAAACAGTAATAATGCAGTGACATGACAATAATCTGCATAACTAATCATATGCTAAATAGTTGCAAGTCACATTTATGTATGAGATAGCCAAGATGATTGTCTATAAAATGATGGTAGTCTGATCTCTGAATCAGTAGTGGACATGGAGCCTGAAAGTCAAAAGTTCAAAACATTGTTACCCTTTTGCTCCTCATTGTGACTATTATTATTATTATTTATTTATATAGCGCCATTGATTCCATGGTGCTGTACATGAGGAGGGGTTACATACAGAATACAGATATCACTTGCAGTAAACAAACTAACAATGATAGACTGTTACAGAGGGAAGAGGACCCTGCCCTTGTGGGCTTACATTCTACAGGATGGTGGGGAAGGAGACAGTAGTTTGGGGGGGTTGCAGTAGCTCCGGTGGTGTTGAGGTGGCAGCAAGCAAGATCATGGCAGGCTGTAAGCTTGTTTTGAAGAGATGGGTTTTCAGGTTCCGTCTGAAGGATCCAAATGTGGCGGATAATTGGATGTGTTGAGGCACAGAATTCCATAGGATGGGGGATATTCGGGAGAAATCTTGGAGACGATTGGGTGAGAAATGAATAAGTGTAGAGGAGAGAGGAGGTCTTGGGAGGACTGGAGATTATGTACGGGAATGTTTCGGGAGATTAGTTCAGAGATGTACAGAGGGGAGACGTTATGGATGGCTTTGTAGGTCAGTGTTAGTAGTTTGAACTGGGTACACTGGGCATTTGGGAGCCAGTGAAGGGATTTGCAAAGGGGGTTAGCAGAGGAGTAGCGAGGCGAGAGATGGACCAGTCGTGCAGCAAAGCTAACGATGGGCTGGAGGGGTGCAAGAGTGTTAGCAGGTAGGTCACAGAGGAGGATGTTGCAGTAGAGCACAAGCAGTTTAGTAGATTGAGGGTTGAGGAAAGGATGGATATTGGAAATATTTTTGAGCGGGAGGTGGCGAGAGCTTGGATGTGGTGTTTGAAAGACAGGGCAGAGTCAAAGGTTAATCCGAGGCAGCCGATTGCCAGTACAGGAGAAAGTGTGATGTCATTTATTGTGATAGAAAGATCAGGTGGGGAAAATATGCGAGATGGGGGAAAGATGATGAGTTCAGTTTTCTCCACATTGAGCTTGAGGAAGCGGGAGGAGAAGAAGGAGGACTACATGCTTTGCGCTTAGTAGGACCATCGTTTATGTTGCAATGGAACAGTGACCCAGAACGTATCCCTTGGCTATGTAAGCGCTATGTGAACAAAAAGGAGACAAATGGAATGTTGTGCTAGATGAAATGGCTTATATAATCACCTGAATTTAATTCAATTGAGATGATTTGGGATGAGTTGGACCAGAGAGTGAAGGCAAAGCAGCCAGCAGGTCCTTAGAACCCTTGAGAACTTCGTCAAAACTGTTGGAAAGACATTTCAGGTGACTACCTGATGAAGTTACTTGAAAATATGCCAAGGGGGTGTAAAATTGGCATCAGAATTAAAGAGGGGTACTTTGAGGAATCTAAGGTTCAACACATATACTGGTTTGCTTCATTCATGTTGCTTTACTCTTTGTTTCCATATGTGGCATATGTGGTTTTGTTGCATTCAGTCTGAATTTGAATCTACAACGTGCACTCTCCAACAATACAATAGATAAGCATTGCATGAAGAGGTGTGTCCAAACGTCCTTTTGTATGTGCATGTGTATTAGGCTGTGTGCCCACGATGCTTTTTTTAAGCGTTTCCGCAGCGGCAAAAACACTGCAGAAACTCTTAAAAAACGCATGGTAGCAGGTCTGCCATGTTCCCCAATGACAATCCACATGTGCTGTGCACATGCTGTGGAAAAAAACGCAGCACTACCAATTATTTTGTGGAAGTGCTGCGTTTTCGCCGCCATTGACTTGCATTAGAACGCATGGATTATGCATCACTGTATATGTAGATGCGCAATCCACGCGTTTCAATGTGCGGATGGTACCCAGGTCTAGAGGAGAGGAGACTCTCCTCCGGACCCAGGTACCATAGAAACTGTGAAAAAAAGAATAAAATAAAAAATAAATATGATGCTTACCTTCTGGTGGCCCCCGCTGCGCTCCTCCTCTCATGCCGGCAAATCGCGATGGACTGAAGGACCTGCGCTGACGTCATAGTCATGTGACGGGTCACGCGACGCTGACGTCGGCAGGTCCTTCAGTTCAGTGTACCGCGATCTGCCGGCAGTCAGCACCGAGTGAAGCAAGACACCGGGAGCCATCGGAAGGTAAGTATAGATTTATTTTTTATTTTTTTACATTCTCTTGGATCACACTATATAAATATATGCCGGTTCCATGGATTTATATCATGTGACCAAATTGACAAGCACTTTCCCAGTGATGCTAAAACCTCTTGGAAAGCGCTTGTCAACCCGCATGCGGAAATGCATATGAAGAACGCTTCACATCCGCATGTCCTTGGCAGGAAAAACGCATGTACAATCCGCATGTACAATCCGCATGCATTTTTTCTGCTAGAGGAGATGCAGAAACACTCAGGAAAAATCCGGAGCATTTCTGCATTGTGGGCACATAGCCTTAGGCCATTCATAGGTATTTAAATACTAGCTGTAGTAGCTTTTGAGGTGGGGTGCATTCATTTTTGCATCAATTAATTTACGTGAAACTGAAGATTTTGTTATTATTAACCTTACTTTCATGGTATGGGTTAGAAAAATGTTCCATGAAACTCAGTCTTGTCAAAATTTTGTAAATTGTGCTTTTGCTCAGTTAAATATTGATTAAAATCTTACTTTTCAAAGGGGGCATACTCATTTATGCTGAGATTAGATAGATAGATAGATAGATAGATAGATAGATAGATAGATAGATATGAGATAGATAGATAGATAGATAGATAGATATGAGATAGATAGATAGATAGATAGATAGATATGAGATAGATAGATAGATAGATAGATAGATAGATAGATAGATAGATAGATAGATATGAGATAGATAGATAGATATGAGATAGATAGATATGAGATGGATAGATAGATAGATAGATAGATAGATAGATAGATAGATAGATAGATAGATAGATAGATAGATATGTAAATGATATATAAGGGGATGCATGTATTTAGCTTCATTTTTAACATTAGATTTGATACAAGAAGTAGAAGCCCCAGCTTTTGCAATTGTATTACTCCAAACTGTCATAGCAGAGACCTTATCATAATACCACTTTGCCTGCTATTCTAAAGCTAGCGTTTGCCTAATTCATAGTGAAGCTGATTATCAGAGCAGAAATGGGGCAATAGACTGCATTCTTCCTATGCAGACAGCTGTAAATAAAGACATGTGTCTATTCTCTGTTTGTTCAATGGGGCCTTAACGATTGTAATCCCGCTATAACAATGAAAAAACAAAATTGAATTCAGTCACGTTATTGACTACCATAGATTGGAGACAACAATAAGCTGGAAATACCTGTGCCTCGCTGATTTTATCTCTATTGTTCCAAGCTTAATTGAACCCCAGTTAATAGGTCATATGAACGTATTGTAAAAATCAGACATCTGGCAGAGACCCTAGATGTCTCTGTCAGGGACTGACTTATTGCTACAAACGTTGCATTTTGCTCTTTTGTAATAACGGAGATTGGTGGAACAAACAATTTCCATAAAGTCCGGCCAGAGCCTCTCTATTATTTTGGGATAGTGTACAATTTGTGCTGTAGAAAAGCTGCTTGTTTTTAATCCATAGTAAAGAAATAGAACTGGTAATAGTATAGAAAAAAGCAATATACAGCAGTGCATTAACATGATAAAAAGTGATACTGTAATCTACTGCATATTACTTCATACTGGGTTATGTACACATCAGTCAATCTTGTTCAATGACATTCTTAAAGGAGCTGTCAAAAAAACAAAGCTTATCAGAAATAGATAGGTACTAAATGTATGATCACTAGGAGTCTGACTGCTGGGACCCCCACTAAACTGATCACAAAAACAGGGGTCCTAAAGTTAGTTGTATGAATGGAGAGGTAGAGAACATGTGCGACAACCACTGCTATTGACAGTGAATGGAGCAGTAGTCCATACCACTCCTTTCATACAGGGGACTTTGGGAGCCCTGTTTTTGTGATCAGTGGGAGTTCCAGCAGTCAGGCCCGCTAAGATCATACATTTATTACCTATACTGTGTGTTTATATACAGTTATATGAAAAAGTTTAAGCTTAATGTTTTTTAAAAATTGGTGTTTTTGCAACAGCTATTTCAGTTTGATATATGTAATAACTGTTGGACACAGTAATGTTTCTGCCTTGAAATGAGGTTTATTGTACTAACAGAAAATGTGCAATCTGCATTCAAACAAAATTTGACAGGTGCATAAGTATGGGCACCCTTATCATTTTCTTGTTTTAAATACTCCTACCTACTTTTTACTGACGTACTAAAGCACTTTTTTTGGTTTTGTAACCTCATTGAGCTTTGAACTTCATAGCCAGGTGTATGCAATCATGAGAAAAGCTACTTAAAGTGGCCACTTGCAAGTTGTTCTCCTGTTTGAACCTCCTCTGAAGAGTGGCATCATAGGCTCCTCAAAACAACTGTCAAATGATCTGAAAACAAAGATTATTCAACATAGTTGTTCAGGGGAAGGATACAAAAAGCTGTCTGAGAGATTTAACCTGTCAGTTTCCACTGTGAGGAACATAGTAAGGAAATGGAAGAACACAGGGACAGTTCATGTTAAGGCCAGAAGTGGCAGGCCAAGAAAAACATCAGAAAGGCAGAGAAGAAGAATGGTTAATCAGTCAAGGACAATCCTCAGACCACCTCCAGAGAGCTGCAGCATCAACTTGCTGCAGATGGTGTCACTGTGTATCGGTCAACTATACAACGCACTTTGCACAAGGAGAAGCTGTATGGGAGAGTGATGCGAAAGAAGCTGTTTCTGCAAGCACGCCACAAACAGAGTCGGCTGAGGTATGCAAAAGCACATTTGGAGAAGCCAATTTCTTTTTGGAAGAAGGTCCTGTGGACTGATGAAACCAAGATTGAGTTGTTTGGTCATACAAATGGCGTTATGCATGGCGGCAAAAAAACACAGCATTCCAAGAAAAACATTTGCTACCCACAGTAAAATTTGGTGGAGGTTCCATCAAGCTTTGGGGCTGTGTGGCCAATGCCGGCACTGGGAATCTTGTTAAAGTTGAGGGACGCATGGATTCCACTCAATATCAGCAGATTCCTGACAATAATGTTCAAGAATCAGTGATAAAGTTGAAGTTACGCAGGGGATGGATCTTTCAGCAAGACAATGATCCAAAACACCGCTCCAAATCTACTCAGACATTCATGCAGAGGAACAATTACAATGTTCTGGAATGGCCATCCCAGTCCCCAGACCTGAATATCATTGAACATCTGTGGGATCATTTGAAGAGGGCTGTCCATGCTCGGCGACCATCAAACTTAACTGAACTGGAATTGTTTTGTAAAGAGGAATGGTCAAAAATACCTTCATCCAGGATCCAGGAACTCATTAAAAGCTACAGGAAGCGACTAGAGGCTGTTATTTTTGCAAAAGGAGGATCTACTAAATATTAATGTCACTTTTCTGGTGAGGTGCCCATACTTATGCACCTGTCAAATTTTGTTTGAATGCAGATTGCACATTTTCTGTTAGTACAATAAACCTCATTTCAAGGCAGAAACATTACTGTGTCCAACAGTTATTACATATATCAAACTGAAATAGCTGTTGCAAAAACACCAATTTTTATAAAACATTAAGCTTAAGATTAATAGGGGTGCCCAAACTTTTTCATATAACTGTATATATATAATTCATTTGCAAAGGAAAAATTCCTGAATCTTTATCAAACATTACTTAAAAAATAGTATTAAAAACAGGGAAAAGAAAACAATATCATAAAGGGTAATAAAGACAAAAATATCAGGGACTAGTAAAGAAACGCCAAAATATAAATCATGCTAGATAGTAATAACGTGTAATAATAAGTATAAAGGTATATGAGTATGGACTGATATTAGTGAGTCAGATCACTATAGTAACAACAAACTGCATATGAAAGAATATAAAATAAATATCAATTCATATACAGTACAGACCAAAAGTTTGGACACACCTTCTCATTAAAAGATTTTTCTGTATTTTCATGACAATGAAAATGGTACATTCACACTGAAGGCATCAAAACTATGAATTAACACATGTGGAATTATATACTTAACATAAATGTGTGAAACCACTGAAAATATGTCTTATAGTCTAGGTTCTTCAAAGTAGCCACCTTTTGCTTTGATGACTGCTTTGCACACTCTTGGCATTCTCTTGATGAGCTTCAAGAGGTAGTCACCGGAAATGGTCTTCCAACAATCTTGAAGGAGTTCCTAGAGATGCTTAGCACTTGTTGGCCCTTTTGCCTTCACTCTGCGGTCCAGCTCACCCCAAACCATCTCGATTGGGTTCAGGTCTGGTGACTGTGGAGGCCAGGTCATCTGGCGTAGCACCCCATCACTCTCCATCTTGGTCAAATAGCCCTTACACTGAATGGAGGTGTGTTTGGGGTCATTGTCCTGTTGAAAAATAAATGATGGTCCAACTAAACGCCAACCGGATGGAATAGAATGCCGCTGCAAGATGATGTGGTAGCCATGCTGGTTCAGTATGCCTTCAATTTTGAATAAATCCCCAACAGTGTCACCAGCAAAGCACTCCCACACCATCACACCTCCTCCTCCATGCTTCACGGTGGGAACCAGGCATGTAGAGTCCATCCGTTCACCTTTTCTGCCTCGCACAAAGACACACCGTGGTTTGAACCAAAGATCTCAAATTTGGACTCATCAGACCAAAGCACAGATTTCCACTGGTCTAATGTCTATTCCTTGTGTTCTTTAGCCCAAACTTGTCTCTTTTGCTTGTTGCCTGTCCTTAGCAGTGGTTTCCTAGCAGCTATTTTACCATGAAGGCCTGCTGCACAAAGTCTCCTCTTAACATTTGTTGTAGAGATGTGTCTGCTGCTAGAACTCTGTGTGGCATTGACCTGGTCTCTAATCTGAGCTGCTGTTAACCTGCGATTTCTGAGGCTTGTGACTCGGATAAACTTATCCTCAGGAACAGAGGTGACTCTTGGTCTTCCTTTCCTGGGGCAATCCTCATGTGAGCCAGTTTCTTTGTAGCGCTTGATGGTTTTTGCAACTGCACTTGGGGATACTTTCAAAATTTGCCCAATTTTTCACACTGACTGACCTTAATTTCTTAAAGTAATGATGGCCACTCGTTTTTCTTTACTTAGCTGCTTTTTTCTTGCCATAATACAAATTCTAACAGTCTATTCAGTAGGACTATCGGCTGTGTATCCACCTGACTTCTGCACAACACAACTGATGGTCCCAACCCCATTTATAAGGCAAGAAATCCCACTTATTAAACCTGACAGGGCACACTTGTGAAGTGAAAACCATTTCCAGTGACTTCCTAATCAACATCAAGAGAATGCCAAGAGTGTGCAAAGCAGTCATCAAAGCAAAAGGAAGCTACTTTGAAGAACCTAGAATATAAGACATATTTTCAGTTGTTTCACACTTTTTTGTTCAGTATATAATTCCACATGTGTTAATTCATAGTTTTGATGCCTTCAGTGTGAATGTACAATTTTCATAGTCATGAAAATACAGAAAAATCTTTAAATGAGAAGGTGTGTCCAAAAAAAGTATTTAGTCAGCCACCAATTGTGCAAGTTCTCCCACTTAAAAAGATGAGAGAGGCATGTAATTGTCATCATAGGTAGACCTCAACTATGAGAGACAAAATGAGAAAACAAATCCTGAACATCACATTGTCTGATTTGGAAAGAATTTTTTTTCAAATTTTGGTGGAAAATAAGTATTTGGCCAATTACAAAACTTCATCTCAATACTTTGTTATATATCCTTTGTTGGCAATGACAGAGGTTAAACGTTTTCTGTAAGTCTTCACAAAGTTGGCACACACTGTTGATGTTATGTTGGCCCATTCCTCCATGCAGGTATCCTCTAGAGCAGTGATGTTTTGGGGCTGTCGCTGGGCAACACGGACTTTCAACTCCCTCCAAAGGTTTTCTATAGGGTTTATATCTGGAGACTGGCTAGGCCACTCCAGGACCTTGAAGTGCTTCTTACGAAGTCACTCCTTCATTGCCCTGGTGGTTTGCTTGGGATCATTGTCATGCTGAAAGAACCAGCCATGTTTCATCTTCAATGCCCTTGCTGATGGACGGAGGTTTGCACTCAAAATCTCATGATACATGGCCCCATTCATTCTTTCATGTACACGGATCAGTTGTCCTGGTCCCTTGGCAGAGAAACAGCCCCAAAGCATGATGTTGTCACCCCCATGCTTCACAGTAGGCATAGTGTTCTTTGGATGCAACTCAGCATTCTTTCTCCTCCAAACATGACGAGCTGTGTTTCTACCAAACAGTTCAACTTTGGTTTCATCTGACCATATGACATTCTCCCAATACTCTTCTGGATCATCCAAATGCTCTCTAGCAAACTTCAGATGGGCCCGGACATGTAATGGCTTAAGCAGGGGGACACGTTTGGCACTGCAGGATCTGAGTCCCTGGCGGCGTAGTGTGTTACTGATGGCAGCCTGTGTAACATTGGTCCAAGTTCTCTGCAGGTCACTCACTAGGTCGCCCCTTGTGGTTCTGGGATTTTTGCTCACCGTTCTTGAGATTATTTTGACCCCACTGGGTGAGATCTTGTGTGGAGCCCCAGATCGAGGGAGATTATCAGTGGCCTTGTATGTCTTCCATTTTTTAATTATTGCTCCCACAGTTGATTTCTTCACACCAAGCTGCTTACCTATTGCAGATTCAGTCTTCCCAGCCTGGTGCAGGGCTGCAATTTTGTTTCTGGTGTCCTTCAACAGCTCTTTGGTCTTCACTATAGTGGAGTTTAGAGTGTGACTGTTTGAGGTTGCGGACAGGTGTCTTTCATACTGATAACAAGTTCAAACAGGTACCAGTGCTACAGGTAATGAGTGGAGGACAGAGTAGCCTCCTAAAGAAGAAGTTACAGGTCTGTGAGAGCCAGAAATCTTGCTTGTTTGTAATTGACCAAATACTTATTTTCCACCAAAATTTGAAAAAAAAATTATTTCCAAATCAGACAATGTGATTTTCAGGATTTGTTTTCTCATTTTGTCTCTCATAGTTGAGGTCTACCTATGATGTCAATTACAGGCCTCTCTCATCTTTTTAAGTGGGAGAACTTGCACAATTGGTGGCTGACTAAATACTTTTTTTCCCCACTGTATATTGTTCATAAGGCAAACCTGTTAAGTCATAGTGATGTGTCGGGTGACTAAACCATATAAAAGAAGATATACAAACTAAGCAAAAACAATGAAAACAAGTCTGTCTGCTCCTAATTCTAACTCCCTAATATTTGAACTACGTCCTATTAAAGGATTTTGCAGAATTAGAATAAACTAAATTAAAATAAATATGGCTTGAAAATAAAACCTTGTACTTATATTTTAAATCCCCTCTTCCATCAGTCCCAAGGCCTTCACCATATACCATTGGGGCCTGTCTGCCTAGTGCAGTGGATTAGTATTTTAACTCTGTATTGGTCAGTACAGCCTTCTTTCAGTGATTGTTTTCTTTCCATTTTGTTCATCATTTTCATATTATTAACAAGTCTATCAATCCTAAGATTTCCATATTGCCATGACTTTTCCTTCTTAGGCTGAGTTCACATGATGCGTATTTCATGCGTTTCCGCGGCGTTTTTGCAGTTGCGGAAACGCATGAAAAACGCATGGTAGAAGGGCAGCAATGTTCCCCAATGGAAATCCGCATGTGCTGTGCCCATGATACGGATTTTTCCGCAGCGTGAACGCTGCGGTCAAAAATCCGCAGCATGTCAATTAATTTTGCGGAAACACGGCGATTTTGCCGCCATTGACTTGCATTAGAACGCGCCAATTCCGCAAGACAGCATCTGTACTTGCGCTATTGGCGCGTTCTAATATGCGGATGGTACCCGAGTGTGGAGGAGAGGAGAGTCTCATCCACACCCAGGTACCATTAAAAAAGCTGTAAAAAAAGAATAAAATAAAAAATAAATGTATTCTTACCTTCTGTCGGCCCGCGCAGCGCTCCCGCTTGGTTCCCGGCACTTGCAGTGAGTTGTAGGACCTGTGGTGACGTCAGAGTCATGTGACGGGTCACGTGACGCTGACGTCGGCAGGTCTTTCAATTCAAAGTTGCCGGCAGCCGGGAACTTTGTAAAGCAGGACAGCGCGGGCCATCGGAGGTAAGTATATACACTCTCTCGGGTCACACTATATAAATCCATGCTGTTTGCATGGATTTATATAGTGTGACCTAGTTGTCAAGCACTTTCCAGGTGATGCTAAAATCGCCTGGAAAGCGCTTGTCAATCTGCATGTGAATCTGCATGTGGATCCGCATGTATTCTGCAGGAAAAACGCATGCACAATCTGCATGCGTTTTTTCTGCCAGGGAGATGCAGAAATGATGCAGAAATTTTCTGCTTCATTTCTGCATCGTGTGCACATACCCTTATTGTGATTTCAATGTTGAGGAATAAAGAAAGACAGACAGACAGATAGATAGATAGATAGATAGATAGATAGATAGATAGATAGATAGATAGATAGATAGATTAGCCAAGTAGGCCTATCTTTCTTTAACTACAGTTAAATCTTATATTCGAAAGTTGCCTATGTGGAAAGAATTTGACAACCTCTGCTTCCTGTCCAGCTCATGCCTTTATTATATGTTACATGCCTTCACCCCTACCCAGCTGCTTTCCTTCATGCCCAGCCAGTTGACTACAGCAGGGAACTTTACAATGTTGACACTTTAGAACAGAGAGAACAGCAGCTGGAGAAATCATATATACCAAAGACCCCTGTGAGAGCGGTACAAGGTTATCTGCTGTGATGTCATACACCCATACGGAGCAGAGTGCAATTATTACCTGCTGTAAGCACTGAGGATATAGGACAATCAGCACATAAATGTAGATTAAATTATCTTTAATATCTTGAATAATAAGTGTATGAACAATATAGTATATTAAATAAGGGGATTCAGAGGAGCAGTCACAAGTTGTAAATTAGTGAAGAAGGTGTAATGTGACCATAATGGTGCAACCAGATTAACCTTAACAGTGATGTGGCAAATTAGTCTGACAATTGATGTGATTGATACTCTTCATGCCAGCCATGCGGTGTGCTCACTTAGCTCTGAAATAATTTGCGCAGTTTGTGAACTCAAACTTCTACTTTTCTCAAAAGAGACAGTAAAGTATAACGGTTACACTTCCATTAGGCACATAAGCAAATTAAGTAAACTTCAATAAGGTACTCTCAAAGGCACATTACTTAAAGAGGTTGTCCACTACTTTTACATTGATGGCCAATCCTTAGGATAGGTCATCAATGTCTGTTCGGCTGGGGTTCGACACCCGGCACCCCTGCCGATCAGTTGATATCAGTGGTGGCGGCGGCTGCCGGCCGGAATTACTTGCGGAGCTGGTCGTCTACTTGTAGTGGCTGCCACAGGATACTACACTTCCACCTCTTATTCAAAGCAATAGGAGGTGGATGTGCAGTACCGTGCAGCAGCCACTACAAGTAGACGACCAGCTCGGCAAGTAATTCCGGCTGGCAGCCGCCACTGATAACGGCTGATGGGCGGGGGTGCCGGGTGTCGAACCCTGGCTGAACAGACATTGATGACATATCCTAAGGATTGGCCATCAATGTAAAAGTAATGGACAACCTCTTTACCTGTCAGCACAATTTTATAATTTAAAGTACAGTTGTGTTAACTTTTAAGGTTGTAGTAAAGGGGGTGTTGCTTTCAGGCTAATAATGCAGAGCAGCCAAAATATACAGTCCAGAACGTCCTCTTGTAAAGACCATAAAAATTAGCACCAAATAAAACAGGCCCATATCTCTGGAGACGTATGACAGATATAAAAATAAACAAATATTTGGACTACTCAGGGTGCAGCTGGAATAAAATTAAAACTGTTCATCTTGACCTTGTGACAGGTCCTCTTTATTTAGCTTGTACATTGAACAAGGTTGTAAGGCCCAATACACATAGCAAAGCCATGCACATGTAGCCTGCATAGCAAAATATAGAGTTCCTATGGCTCACAGTGTCCATGATACAATATTTAAAGGGTGGCTACCGCATTGTTCAGCGGTTCATGAGTCAGGGAACCTACATATGACTTAAGTACTAGTGATGAGCGAGCATGCTCGCTACTGCTCGGTGCTCGCCCAAGCATCTCACTGCTCGAGATGCTCGGCGCTCGCTGAGAATTTCCGGGTTGCTCGGGCGGGAACTCGGGTCCCCTCCCTACATGTTTGGCACTCTTTAGAGAGCCAATGAACATGCAGGGATTGCCTGCCATGCACTGTAATGCCGTAGCCATGTTGGTTGTGGGCTTTGCAGTGATTGGCTGGCCGCACAGCGTCATCAGGTCTATATCAGACCTGGCGCCGCCATGCTCGTCACAGTCACTCCGGATCAGACAGTGTAGGGAGAGCTGCTGCTGTGTCAGGGAGAGATTTGATTGTGTATTAGGTAGTGTAGGGAGAAAAACCATACATTACACATATCCATCTTAACAAACAGTCCTTCTGAGGACTAATCCATCTGCAGAGATATCAGGCAGGCAGGGTGTATAGGCAGGCAGGGTATATAGCAGACTGCAGTGCATACAGCACAAGATGCTCCATTCCAATTCTGCCTTCTGCTGCTGTTAGATATTTCTATACAAAGGCCCAGGTCTCAAGGGCCAGGAATACTTTTCTTTGGATCTTAATCCTCATTATTTGCTTAAAAAGCAATCCAGAGAACACTGTTTTTCTGTGCCATTTGCTTGTTGGCACTGCAGAATACAGCCAAGTCCTTTCCATATTAGAGTGCTAGAAATCCAGTTATTTAAAACTGTGTTTTCTCCGTCAAATGGATCACATATACGTTGTCAGAAAATACTGCCATTTCTGGCCTCCATTAAAAATTTCCTTTAGTGTGTCATTGAAGCAATTTACCGCTGTTTGCTGTTCAAACTACTTACCTACAGGCCAGGTATTTAAAACTGTGTTTTCTCCGTCAAACGGATCACATATACGTTGTCAGAAAATACTGCCATTTCTGGCCTCCATTAAAAATTTCCTTTAGTGTGTCATTGAAGCAATTCACAGCAGTTTGCTGTTCAAACTACTTAACTACAGGCCAGGTATTTAAAACTCTGTTGTCTCTATCACACAGATCACATATAAGTTCGCTCCAAACTCAGTCATTTGTAGTGAGCGTGGAAGATACTGTCCTCCATTTAAAATGGGCAAGGCACGTGGCAAAGGACGGCGAGCTGGATGTGATGGTAATGGTGCATGCAGAGGCCGAGGACAAGGCCGTGGGCAAGCCGAAATTGTGGCACAACAAACACTCACATCTTCTCGCCTGACCTTCCTGTCCCAATTTCTAGGGGACCGCAGCACATCACTATTGAACCCAGAGCAGTGTCAAAAGGTTGTTGGTTGGATAGCGGATAATGCTTCCAGTCACTTAGCCACCACCACCACCCTGTCTTCCACACAGTCAAGTCTCAGTAGCCGTGAGTCTGGACTGCATATTCCTCACCCTGATCCTCCTTCCTCCCACCATGCCGAGTACCCAGAGACTACTGATCCCTCACTTGGACACTCTGAAGAGCTGTTCACTTTTCCATTTATAGATTGGGGCTTCTCGCCCAGTCCACTTGAAGAGGGGCAAGAGGAGATTGCGTGTAGTGATGCCCAAATATTTGAGCAGCCACGGTCACACAAAGGCGACGGTGGGAAAATGACACAAGAGGTGGACGATGATGAGACACAATTGCCAGAAAGTCAGGAGGAGGACCAGGGTGCAGAAGTGGAAGACGAGGTGGTGGATGATATAGTAACTGTCCCAACGTGGCAGGAGGACATGCAGAGCGAGGACAGCAGCACACAGGGGGAGGGAGGCAGAGCACCCCAACAGGCAGGAAGAAGCAGTGTGGTGGCCGCAGACAGAAGGCAGGCAACCATTCCCCATAACACCAACATGAAGGAAGCTGCCAGTACAACTGGTAGGTCTTCCTGAGTCTGGTTGTTTTTGAAAGACTCTGCCGATAACCCCAAAAAGGCCATTTGCACCACCTGCCAGGCCAGCATCAGCAGGGGTGGCAAAACAACCAGCCTGACCACCACCAGCATGATCAGGCACATGGCAGCAAAGCACCTGACTTTGTGGGCCGAACCCCAGGGTCCAGGAACAGTGTCTGCGGGTGGCACCATTACTTCTTCCTCTGTTGTACATGCAAGCCAATCCCCTGTCCATGGTGCATGCGAAGACACCTCCTGCCCTTGCACACTCTCAAGTAGCAGCATCAGGAAGCACATCCATGTCATTGTCCCAGCGCAGCGTTCAGTTGTCCATACCCCAGTCCTTGGAACGCAAGCGCAAATATGCAGCCAACGCCCCACAGGCCACAGTACTAAATTCTCACATTTCACGACTGCTTGAGCTCGAAATGTTGCCTTTTAGGCTCATGGAGACGGAAGCCTGATGGCGGCGGCCGTCCCTCAGTACTCGGTCCCCATCCGCCACTATTTCTCCCGATGTGCCGTCCCCACATTACACAAGCACGTGTCCCAAAACATTAGCCGTGCTCACAACACCGCAGTTAACGGTAAAGTCCACCTAACCACGGACATGTGGACAAGTGCTTGTGGGCAGGGACAATACATCTCGCTGACGGCACACTGGGTTAACATAGTGGAAGCTGGGACCCAGTCGGACCTTGGGACGAAACATGTCCTCCCGACGCCAAGGAATGCAGGCCCTAGGTCAATCAGGGTTGCCCCCCCAGTCTACAGCTCCTGTACCTCAACCTCCTTAGCCTCCTCCTCCTCTTCAGCCTCCATCTCCGAAATGACCACATCAGTCACAAGCTGAAAGCACTGCAGCACTGCCTCGCCCAAGCGGCAACAGGCTGTGCTGAAGCTAATATGCTTAGCTGAAAAACCGCACAATGCTGAAGAGTTGTTGAAAGCTCTGAAAGAGCAAGCAGATCTGTGGCTCACACCGCTGAACCTACAGCCAGGCATGGTCATGTGTGACAATGGCCGGAACCTGGTGGCGGCTCTGTGGCGAGGCGAGCTCACACACGTACCATGCCTGGCCCATGTGCTTAACCTCGTGGTTCAGCGGTTTCTCTGGTGTGTGATGTCCCCACGCATTGGAACTCTACACTGCAGATGTTGGGAAGGATTTGTGAGAAGAGGGCAGTTGTTGATTACCAGCATGAACAAGGCCGTCGGTATTCAGTTCAGACACCACACATAAGACCTCAGGAGTGGATATGGATGTTAGACATATGTACCATCTTCCAAAACTTTGAGGACTCCACCATGATGGTGAGCGGCGATGACGCCATAATTAGCATCATCATCCCGCTTCTCTGTCTTCTGAAACGCTCTCTGCTCACAATCAAAGAGGATGCATTGCAGGCGGAGCATGATGAGATGGAGCAAGGAACCATAGAGGGTGATTACAAACAGCCAAGCCTCATCTCATCCCAACGTGGATTGGGTGACAGTGAGGAAGTGGAGGAGGAGGAGGAAGGACAGGAACTAGTTTCATTCACTATAGACGGTACTGCCTGCACAGCTGTCATACCATCTGCTCAGCATGGATGAGCAGCGGACAGAGAGGAGGAGGGGAGCATGGTCAGTCATCCTCTTGTTGAGGACACAGAAGTCTTGCCTGTTAATATTCTGGCACGCATGGCTGAGGTTATGTAACGCTGCCTTTCCCATGACCCTCGCATTCTCAAAATTTTGGGTGACAGTCATTACTGGTTGGTGACACTTCTAGACCCACGCTACAAGGAGAACTTTCTATCTCTTATTCCTGAGGTGGACAGGTGGACAAAAATGGGGCAGTACCAGAAGGCCCTTGTTGCTGAACTATTAAAAAAATTCCCATCTGAAAATGCTGGCGGCAGAGGGCACACTTCGTTGGACAACCAAGGAGTACAGGCGAGAGAGACACAACTTTAATCCAGCAGAGGCAAGGGAACACTGTCAAAGTTCTGGGAGAGTTTTCTCAGACCCTCCCATCGCACAGGCTCTGAGGCGCGGGGTACTCTCACAAGGAGTGCAAAGTTTGGGAAGATGCTGAGGGAGTACCTTGCCGACCGTACCAACGTCCTCCGTGATTCCGCTGTGCCTTATAATTATTGGGTATCCAAGCTGGATACGTGGAATGAACTGGCTCTCTATGCCTTGGAAGTCCTGGCCTGCCCTGCCGCTAGCGTTTTATCAGAGCGGGTTTTTAGTGCCGCTGGTGGAATTATAACTGATAAGCGCATCTGCCTGTCAACTGAAAATGCTGACAGGCTGACACTTATAAAAATGAACAAGGGCTGGATTGGGCTAGACTTCTCAACACCACCGAATGATAGCAGCGTAACATAAACTCAAATCCAGTGTCTTTTCTTTGGAGGTGTATTCCCATGCACCTTTTCACACCCACACATGGGTATACGCTTCCTGATTTTGGCTATTTGCTCTTGTCCTCCTCCTTCTCCTCATCCTCCACCACCATATCACCAGGGTGACCGTGGTCCGTGATGAAACACCCACATAATTTTTTTAAAGGGTGTTTATTATGATTTAAAAAAATTTTATGCAGAATGTTCATGTATACCCCCCAGGGGTAAATGTTTGTCAGCCCGTACATTTAATGCATGGGCATTACAAGTATAGGAGGCCCGCTCCTTTCTAATGGGAACATTTTTTTATGAGGCCCTCCTCCACGTCTCTTCCAAGGGTCATTGAAGTGCCTCCAAATTTTTGGCAGCCCTTGCATTCACTGCATAGGCCAACACTATGGGAGACTCTCTCCTTTCTAATGGGAATTTTTCGTTACTGTAGCCCTGCTCTATGTGTCTTTAAATTGTTAGTGGGGTTTTTCCTAAAATTGGTCAGCCGTTGGACTCACTGCATATTCTATAACTGTATAGCAGACTCTCTCCTTTCTAATGGGAATTTATCGGTACTGTGGCCCTACTCTATGTGTCTTTAAATTTTTAGTGGGGTTTTTCCTAAAATTGGTCAGCCGTTGGACTCACTACATACAAAATAACTGTATAGCAGACTCTCTCTTTTCTAATGGGAACATGTCGCACTTGTTACTGTGGCCCTGCTGTGTGTCTTTAAATTCTTAGTGGGGTTTTTCCCCAAATTGGTCAGCCATTGGACTCACTTCATACCCTATAACTGTATAGCAGACCCTCTCCTTTCTAATGGGAACATGTCGTACTTGTTACTGTGGCCCTGCTGTGTGTCTTTAAATTCTTAGTGGGGTTTTTCCTAAAATTGGTCAGCCATTGGACTCACTTCATACCCTATAACTGTATAGCAGACCCTCTCCTTTCTAATGGGAACATGTCGTACTTGTTACTGTGGCCCCGCTGTGTGTCTTTAAATTCTTAGTGGGGTTTTTCCTAAAATTGGTCAGCCATTGGACTCACTGCATACCTTATAACTGTATAGCAGACCCTCTCCTTTCTAATGGGAATATGTCTTACCTTGTTACTGTCGCCCTGCTCTATGTGTCTTTAAATTCTTTGTGGGGTTTTTCCCAAATTTGGCAGCCCTTGCAGTCACAGCATGGGCATTACCACTATGGGAGACCCGCTCCTTTATAATGGGAACATTTTTTTTACTGAGACCCTCCTCTATGTCTCTTCAAAGGGATATTGGGTTGCGTCAAAATTTTTGGCAGCCCTTGCAGTCACTGGATACGCAATAACAGTATAGGAGACCCACTTGTTAATAATGGGAACAACAAAGCATAGCCGGCTGATGGCTCTCTAACAATAGCTAGGGCCGACTGCTGGCCTTTTAAGAATAGTAACGGCCATCTGATGTCCCTATAAAAATAGGCTTTATGACTTTCAGAGTCCCTCCATCATAAATAAAACAGGATGTGTCTGATGATGTGTCACACACCACATTGCCAGCTAAGGTTGTAAAATATTAAAATGACATTTCCCGGTGAATACATTTGTCTTAAAGAAAACCTAAAAAAAACAAAACAATAGGATCTTTCTTTAGTATAAAAAATAGCGTCACTAATTTAACAACAATGTAATCACATTGTTCAGCTCATGCACCTCCTCCTCCATCTCCGAAATGACCACATCAGTCACAAGCTGACAGCACTGCAGCACTGCCTTGGCCAAGCGGCAACAGGCTGTGCTGAAGATAACATGCTTAATTGACAAACCGCCCAGCGCTGCAGAGTTGTTGAAAGCTGTAATACAGCAGCCTGATCTGTGTCTCTCACTGCTGAACATACAGCCAGGCATGGTCGTGTGTGACAATGGGCGGAACCTGGTGACGGAGAAATGACAGCTGGGGTAGATATGGTTTCCCTCTATGCCAGTCCTTTCACCGAGCTAAAGAATATGGCTGTGGTGAAATACAACTCCCACTGAGAAGCTGTTTCAGATTGAAAAACATTGTGCCCACCAGAGGATTTGATTCTGAGGGCTAACCTTTCTCACCCGCTCAAGAGGCTCATAGCAGCTGCAAAGTTAGCACTATCATGAAGTCTCCTGAGGTAGAAGCCAAGGCACACCAGAGGATTCTCTTGTGGGACCGTCCAACCCTGCCGATAAACAGTCCTGGCTAAGAAAAGTGTGTGGGAAGGTTCCCGGACGCTCTATGGCTGCTTTTTTACTGAGGAGAAAACACACGCAAACACGGGGAGAACATACAAAGTCCTTGCAGATGTTGTCCTTGCTGGGATTTGAACCCAGGATCCCAGCGCTGCAAGGCTTCAGTGCTAACCACTGATCCAATGTGCTGCCGTTCACCTACTAATATCTAACAGGCTGGAGAAAGTTGCACCTACTGCCACTCTATCTTTAGCTCCTTTGGGAGAAAATGTATTTGGGCAGCCACTCAGTCTACCAAATAAAATTCCTGAGAAGGAAATTGGGGATGGCTTCGCTGCAGGTACTCGGGGCAGTGCTAAAAGCATGGCGCCGTACCATAGTTTGCTGGAAATGTTCCAGGCTGGTAGGAGGCAAGCAAATTCCCACAGAACAGTACCAGCAGTAATGTTCAGGCCACATTTCAAGTGCAAGCAGCTTTAGAGGACTTCCTGGGAGAAATGACACGCAGGGTAGATAGGGTTTCCCTCTATGCCAGTCATTTCACCAAGCTAAATACAACTGTCAGCAAAAAAAGTTGTGGACTGGCTCCGTACCGTCCCTGGCCACATTCACTTGTCCACGTGTTTGTGGTTAGGCGGTCCTTCTCAGTAAGTGCACTGGGGAGGGCGCGGGTAATGTTGTGGGACCTGTGCTTGTGGAAGGCGGAGACGATACCTGGAAAAATAATGGCGGCTGGGGACTGAGTATGGATTCACGGTCGCCGCCGCCATAAGATTGTGGACAGCTTCCGCCTCCACTAGCCTAAAAGGCCATATTTCAAGTGCATGCAGCTGTCCAGAAATCTGTCAGTTTAGTGTTGCGGCCTGTGGGTGGGTGGCTGGCTGCATACTTGCGCTTGCATTCCAAGTAACAGAAAACTAAGCAGATGGTGGCCTCTATCATCATCAACGCCTCACCTCGGCACTATGAACTCTCCTGAAGGAGAAGCCAGGGCCCGCCCGTCCAGCCCTGCCGAAAAGCAGCCCTGGCTAAGAAAAGTGTGGGGGAAGGTTCCCAGACACTCTATGGCTGCTTTTTTAATGTGGATTGGCCATGCTTATGCATGTTATTTCTCAAAACGCATTACAGATCAGGCCATTGTCTAACTCTGTATTCAAGAAATTAAATGCTCAAAGAAAGATGTGTGTGTGTCAAAGCACCACCGACAAGTGCGAGTTGATGTTGGACGGGCTGCCATTGCTTCTGCAACAAGCTCAATTACAGGACTTCCTGGGAGAAATGACATGCAGAGTAGATACGGTTTCCCTCTATGCCAGTACAACTCTTAGCAAAAAAAAGTTGTGGACTGGCTCCGTATTGTCCCTGGCCACAATCACCTGTCCACGTGTTTGTGGTTAGACGGTGCTTCCCAGTAAGTGCACTTGGGAGGGCATGGGTAAAGTTGTGGGACCCGTGCTTGTGGAAGGTGGAGGCGATACCGGGAAATATAGTGGCCGCTGGGGACCGAGTAGGAACACCCGGCTGCCACCGGCATGAGGTTGTGAAAAGCTTCCGCCTCCACGAGCCTAAAAGGCCATATATTTAAGTGCAAGCAGCTGTCAAAAATTTGGCAGTATAGTATTGCAGCCTGTGGGTGGGTGGGTGGCTGCCTGAATACTTGCGCTTGCATTCCAAGGAATGGGGTAGGGACAACTGAACGCTGCACTGGGACAAGGACGTGGACGGTGATTGTTGCAAGTCTGCAACGACAGGTGCATGGCGGGAGGCATCTTCGCATACGTCAAGGATCACTTATGATGGGCACACTTTTAGGCAGTGACCTGGGAGTCAGAAATGCTTCCAGAGGTCTTCCCCATGCTGTTCCCATGTCTTTTCAGCACTGTATGCATGTGTCTGATGATATGTCACACACCACATGGCCGGATAAGGTTGTAAAATGTTAAAATGACATTTCCTGGTGAATGCATTTGTCTTGGTTGCAAAATGCAATGCAAAAGTGCAAAAATGCATCAAAAACGCTATGTGTGAACATAGCCCAAGGTGTGGAGGAGTATTTTTGTTTTTGGTTATTTATTTTGCCTTATATACAAGTCATTACCCTGGAAAGGATGTTCCTTAACATATTTCCCAGGAAAATCCATTTTGGTTTAGTTTTTGTATGTTTTATTGTGAGTCCGTAAAAGTGGCGTAATACCTCTGACAACGTTGTTAACAGCAGTGACCTGGGAGTCAGAAATGCTTCCAGGGGTCTTCCCCTTGCTGTTCCCATGACATTTGAGCACTGTTCCCATCGATTTGGGCAATTTTTAGGTCCTCTGCAGACCGCCAGGGGGAGCCGCCTAAAAATGCTCGAGTTTCCCCTAGACTTACATTGGGCTCGTTGCTCGGGTCGAGCACCCGAGTATTCCAATTTGCTCGACCCAAGCAACGAGTACCCGAGCATTTTAGTGCTCGCTCATCACTATTAAGTACCAGTACATTATATGTCAGTAAGGTGTTATAAAGAACCTGTCAGCTTGATTTTATAATGTAAATTAAAGACATGGCTGTCATGGCACTGTAATAAATTGATACATTTGGTGAAGAAATCTACTTTATTGTTTTTCTTTAATCACCATTTGAAGTTTTCTACTATGTAGATTTCAGTGCACAGGGGCCGGACTGTACAATGGTGCTCTCCTCCTTCCACAGCCCCTTTGCTTATCCCTGGTGTTTGAATGACAAGTCACTGCTGAGATTTCAAACAGAGGAGGCCGGTCATTCATAGACAGGCAGGGTGCAGGCGGAGGGGCTGGGGTATCACAGAAAGGCAGGTGAATACCCAGTGCACAGTCCGGCCCCTGTGCACCAAAATCTAATTAGAAATCTTCAAATGGTGATTAAAAAAGAACAGCAAAGCAGATTACTTCACCAAAGGTATCAATTTAATCAGTATTACAGCACCATTACAGCCATGTGTTTAATTTACATTTCAAAATCGAACTGATGTTGTCTATAACACCTTATCGACATATGACGTACTGGTACTTATGTCATATGTCGGTTTCCTGACTTTGATGCGGGCTCAGGAGCTGCTGAGCAATGCCATATCCATCTTTAAAATATTGTATTCTGAACACTTTGAGCCATAGGAACTCTATCTTTAGCTAAGCAGGCTACATTTACATGGCTTTCCCATGTGCATTAGACCTTAAAGCCTTGTTCAATGTGCAAGATCATTAAAGAGGACCTGTCGCAAGGTCAAGGTGGACAGTTTTAATTATATTCCTGCTGCAACCTGAGAATTCCATAAAACGCCCTCTTGACTATGACCATATAAGTCAGCATACTAGGCACACTGAATAAAAAGGACCAAATCTCTGGAACTGTATGGTGGAAACCGTTTGGCCAATATCTCTGGAACCATATTCTCAGGAAAGAAAGGGGAATAGAAAAAGAGCAAGCACTGACCACCTTTGACCTGGTGACAATTCCTCTTTAAATGTTCGGCATTTTGAGCTGCTATTTGAATACAATGAGATTTTCCAACTTGAAGTCAATGGGTAAAATCACTAAAATAATACAGAGCAAAAAGTACAGATTTACTAAAACTTACCATCTCGTTGCTGCAGTGAGTGTGCTACATATTAAAGCTAAAATGCCCCCAACTCCAAATCATGAACAGAACTAAATGAAAAAGTTTTTTTTAAGTTATTAACAGGTATGCTAGGGAGAGAAAATACGTTTTTCCAAGCTCATTTTCAAGATTCAGTAATTCATTTCTTCAGGGAATCCGCTAACTAGATTTATAAAGGAAAAGCTTGTACCATAATTAAATAGTAAAGTGATTACTGTACATCAATTGTTTTCTTCTTCAAGAACATTAGTGCACAAGCCAGGTCACCACCTATCTCTTCTCCAGGAACACTGTGTCTAGGGGAAATTGATGTAGTGCTCATCCCTTTCATTATACAAACTCCCATAAATTCTTTATAAGAGATGTGAGCAGCTTAACAGTCAAACATTTCCAGGCAATAAATATATCCCAACACCGAGGAAAACAACACATCTTTCTATATTTATATCATGACAATAGGTGATTTTAAAGTCCATTATATTTTGCACGATGCGGCTGTTTGTCTGTATGTTCCTCCTTGCTTACTTCTAGGATAGTGAGTGCTGTAACCTTAGCAGTCCAAGAATGATTTGTAAAAATTCTGTTTATGATGAGGCTATATTTTTTACTTAGGCCTTATACATACATACACACATTATATATATATATATATATATATATATATATATATATAACAGGGTAGAAGGAACAGACAACTATGCGGTTCTTGCAATTAGGGCTCGCTACATCAGATGAGTGCTATCCAATGCTTTATCACATAGCACTTGGACCATTGTTATACTATGGCGCAGTACAGAGCTGCAATTTTTTTCTCATACCAATTTGGCATGAGAAAAAAAATCGCAGCATGCTGCATGTGGCTCTGCAAATCAGATCACGTGAACCCATCCAAATCTATGGGTACGTGTAAAACATCAGACTGCACTCAGATGTCATCCAAGTGCAGTCCGATTTACGCGGACACAGACAATGGAGAAGATGAAGAAATCATGCTCTCCATCTTTTCCACACTTGCTTCAATTTTCTCATGCTAGAGAATTGGATCATAGTAAACAAACCATCAGCTCAAACTCTGATCAGAGTTTGATGCGAGTGTCATTTGCATAATCAGTCCGATTCTCTCAGGGCCGGCTTCACGTTTTTGTGGACCCCAGGGTGTAAGAGTCTCAGTGGGCCTCTTTAAGTATTATGGGCACCACATAGTCCTCCATACAGTATTGTAGGTACCACATAGTCCTACATACAGTATGAGCCCACATAGTCCTCCATACAGTATTGTAGGTACCACATAGTCCCACATACAGTATTATGAGCACCACTTAGTCCTCTATACAGTATAATGGCCCCCACATAGTCCTCCATACTGTATTATGGATACCACATAGTGCTCCATATAGTATTATGGGCACCACATAGTCCTCTATTCAGTATTATGGGCACCACATAGTCCTCCATTCAGTATTATGGGCACCACATAGTCCTCCATACAGTATAATGGGGCCCACATAGTGCTCCATACAGTATAATGGACACCACATAGTCCTTCATACAGTATTATGGACTCAACATAATCATCCATACAGTATTATGGGCACCACATAGTCTTCCATACAGTATAATGGGCCCCATATATTGCTCCATTCAGTATAATGGGCACCACATAGTCCTCCATACAGTATAATGAGACTCACATAGTCCTCCATACAGTATAATGGGTCCCAGATGGTCCTCCATACAGTATAATGGGTGCCAAATAATGCTCCATACAGTATAATAGGGCCCACATAGTCATTCGTACAGTATTATGGGCACCATTTAGTGCTCCATGCAGTGTAATGGGCTCCACATAGTGCTCTATTCAGTATAATGGGCACCACATAGTCCTCCATACAGTATAAAGGGCCCCACAAAATTCTCCATACAATATAATGGGCCCCATATATTGCTCCATTCTTTACAATGGGCCCCACATAATACTCCATAAAGTATTATGGGCCCCATATATTTCTCCATACAGTATAATAGGCCCTATATAATGCTCCATACAGTATAATGGGCCCCATATTCTGCTCCATACAGTATAATGGGCCCCATATATTGCTCCATAAGTATAATGGGCCCCATATATAGCTCATACAGTATAATGGACCCCATTTTACAACCTGCAGATTACAACATGTTCAGTGCCTATTTGTCACCAGGGGTTTTCAGAGCACAGGCAGGAGAGCTTACATGACACCGGCATACATGGCGGCTCTCTCCCAACCCACAGAATTACACTAACTAAACTCCCCATTATTTCAGAGCAGGAAACAAGATGTCCATGCCACCACTTGTTTCAGGCCTGAGAGACTCTACACATGAGTAAGCAACTTACCTATACCCAGTGACTTATTTGACTCACAGCCTTTATAGGGGCCATGAAAGGGGAATCGGAGCAGGTGTGAACACTATGGGGCTTCATTAGGGGCACAATTACTGTGTGTGTGCTACAATACATGTCCCCATCCGTCTCTGATAGTTGAGAGGTATGTGTGGCGCCCCTGAGGGTTCGGTCGCCACAGAGGTGTTGCATCTCAGCCAGAGATGTGGCATCTCACTCTCAGGTAAGGAAGGAGTACAGCTCAGGACCCTAACACCTGCATCCAACACACACCACTCCAAGCCAGTAGGAGGGGCAAGATACCTCCCACGTACTTGCTGAGCCCCTTTCCTGGCTGGAGTGGGGGGAACCCAGAGAGGGGGGAACCATGTAGTGGGTGTGGGTGGAGGAAGTAGCTTAGGGGAGCACATAAGAGGAAGATATAAAATGGGAAGCCATCTTAGGAGGCGAGAGTTCAGCCAAGGCTAGTCTGAGGAGGAGAAGTGAAGGAGCAGAGGCTCTGCAGGAGCTCTGCTCCAGAGGCGGGCCTAGTCAGTGAGGCCCAAGTCTGAGAGGAAGGAGAGAAGAGAGGAGAGGGAGCAGAGAGACTCCAGGAACAGAAGAAAGAACCCAAGGGGTACGGGTCGTGCAGAAGGCCACCCGTACACCCGCATCCGCCCGGTGGTGCAGGGGTCAGGCCATCTAAGGGGAACCGGTCCCTCAACTAGTGGAAGATTGCAAGTCTCAGGTAGAAACCGGAGGTGGCAGTACTTTATGTCCTGTAGCCACAAGTCCACGCCAGTATCACTGAGAAGGTAGCCATATAGGACCCAGGGGACGGAACAGACGTCGCCCGCAAAGGCCCGAGGGTACCGGATTGGAGATACTAGGTGTGAGGTGCAGGGAAACGGCCAGGGAGAGAACACAGAAGGGGGTCCTGCTAAGTACTCCGGAGCTATCTGGGGGTGGACTGAACCCCTCACTGAGTAAGTACAGCACGACGAGGGAGATTACTTTGGCGCCTGTAATCTGGACTGCAATAACTGTGAGTAAAGACCCTGGGACTGTACTTCCTTGTCTCTGTGTTTCTTGCTGCGCCATCAACCCCTGCACTACATCACCCAGCACAACCTGCAACATCATCTACACTGCCCTGGAGCTAGCTCTTCCTGTGGAGAGCCACACCATCCCTGCTGCAGTAACATCAGCTTCAAAGGACTGCACCGCAGCGGTGGCTCCCTTTAGCCGCATTCCACAGGTGGCGTCACGAACTCTATAAAAACTCTATAAATCCCCTATACATAACCCCTTTTATTGACCGCCCTGGGTCACGGACCGGGTCATCGCCACTGTGACATTCCCCAGCATCCACCGGCCCAGCACCGGGTACCCCACGGCCCAGGGGGCGCATCATATGTTCTTCTGTGACTGTGCCTATGCACTGCTGCCCTGCCTTCTCCGCCAATTTTTTTGGGGGGGTATGTTGGGTGTGTAAAAGGGGGTTGAATTAGGCCTTTTTCTATGGGGCCCTATTATTTTTATATTGAATAGAAAGTGAAGGTCAGCTCACCTGCAGGATGAGGATACCAATTGCACAAAGACCTGTAGTACTGCAAGATGTAGAAGAAAGCAAGATTCCAGCAAAAGGATTCTTTAAAACAGTTCCTATTGTGACATATTAAAATCTGTGCAGAAAAAATATATGATTGGAAGTTCTTGACTTTCTATTAATGTTTTAAGATTTGCAAATTTCCTGGAACATTACATTATGGTTCACAGTTTATTGTTAATTTTATAGACATTAAATACATTTTTTTTAAATACATTGAAGTGGGAAAAACAGGGAATTCTGGAAGGAAATTAGATCCTGCTATGCTATTTCATGCAGAAATGATGTATTTTGATGTCTTTACTTTTAAGAAAGCAAATGCTGTAAAGGAAAAATTCACCAATAAAAAAATCAATCGCTTGAGACCTAATATAAAACAAACTTGTCACAGAGTCTGCAAATCGATCAGTAGAACTAAGGTGAATGGCACACACCCAGAAGCACTTAAGAAAATGAAAGGCACAGTCACTCAATTGGCGTTATGCCATGCACAACACAAGTACACCATAGCTTCAAACAGCGACATGCTTCGAATATTATCAGTTAGTAGATAAATGGGATTATAAAGTGAAAATAAAATGTTTACTTGCTTTAATTAACTTTATTTTCCATTATATCCACAGTTACTTAAATTATGCTGAATCCGTTTGCTACTATATCTCATCTTATTTCCTTTATTACAGCATTACAAAATGGACTGCAAACTAGTAATACAACAACTAAATCAACTGCTGTATTCACTGCATATCCTACTTTACTTTCACGGAGCCCATAAACCTTTATTAGTTGTTGACTGATGGCTACTTACCAAACCTCCCTCCCCCAAACACATGCACACTCAGTTTCTTTAAGCATGCAGGTGTTTTCATTGGAGAGAGGGAAATAAACCACTGCCAGATATTTCTGATGGCAAGTTATCTCCCTTAACTTAACAGAATAGAGGGTTTGAAAAATAAAATTCAACATGCCCCATCTATTTTTTCCTCTGTTTTTTTTTATCTGTTAATGAAAAATTGGGAAGCACTAGTCTGAGCCAATGGGATTTGACAGAGTTTATTACGAATCCTATCACTGGCTACTAGAGATGAGCAAATCCGTCAAAATTTAACTTTGGAAAGTTTGCTCAAATTCAGTTGGGAAATTAGATTTTCAATGAACTTACTCTATGCGAATTAAACGAGCATAATTGCCATTAAAGAAAGCTATTTATTATACTCTGAGGTCTCCCAACCCCAAAGCACTATAAATGGATGGTTTGGAAGTGGTTAAAAAAAATAATAATTAGCCATACTTACCTATATGCATCACCTGACCCTTCCCCAACTCCCTACCAGTCCTCTGCTGACTTCTTAAGGCACCCGCACCACTCTGGCACTGGACTCCTCTTCACTCTTTGCCAGCACTTACGGAGTGGTGCGAGTGCCTTAGAAAGTCAGCAGAGGAGGCCGCTGATTGACTTCAGTCTTTAAAATTCCATCTGGGCGCAATTATGAAGACTGCAGTACATTAACTCAGACTAGTGCTAATGAAATCAGGAAAAACAGAGGTACACTATGCCCCCATAGACAGAAGCCTCCATACATATTACAAGAAAGTTGGCTAGCCCTGCTGATTTTCGTGGGATCAGCTATCTTATGTATATGCAGGTTTCCCAAGTTTCCCCTTAAAGCGTTTGTCTGGTCCTAAACTCTATGTGACTGCAGACTTGTGAATCATCACATTGCATGCACTGCACGCTGTGAGAATTCTCTGCTGCCTGGAACACATTCCAACTAGACTGTTTCCACCCTCACTCAATACACTTGCATTGAGCAAAGCCATGCCCATCTAGTTGGAATGTAGCCGGGAGTATGCCTATCACATACTTGCAGTCACATGACCATTTTTCCCGGAGCCAGGACTGGAGAATTCTTGCAGAGTGCAGTGCGCATGATGTGAGGATTCACGAGTATGCAGTCACATAGAGTGACTGCAGACTTATACACTGCTCAAAAAAATAAAGGGAACACTCAAATAACACATCCTAGATCTGAATGAATGAAATATTCTCCTTGAATACTTTGTTCTGTACAAAGTTGAATGTGCTCACAACAAAATCACACAAAAAGCATCAATTGAAATCAAATTTATTAACCAATGGAGGCCTGGATTTGGAGTCACCCCCAAAATTAAAGTGGAAAAACACACTACAGGCTGATTCAACTTTGATGTAATGTCCTAAAAACAAGTCAAAATGAGGCTCAGTATTGTGTGTGGCCTCCACGTGCCTGTATGACCTTCCTGCAACACCTGGGCATGCTCATGATGAGGTTGCGGATGGTCTCCTGTGGGATCGCCTCCCAGACCTGGACTAAAACATCCGCCAACTCCTAGACAGTCTGTGGTGCAATGTGACGTTGGTGGATGGAGCGAGACATGATGTCCCAGATGTGCTCAATCGGATTCAGGTCTAGGGAACAGGCGGGCCAGTCCATAGCTTCAATGCCTTCATCTTGCAGGAACTGCTGACACACTCCAGCCACATGAGGTCTGGCATTGTCCTGCATTAGGAGGAACCCAGGGCCAACCACACCAGCATATGGTCTCACAAGGGGTCTGAGGATCTCATCTCGGTACCTAATGGCAGTCAGGCTACCTCTGGCGAGCACATGGAGGGCTGTGCGGCCTCAAAAGAAATGCCACCCCACACCATTACTGACCCACTGCCAAACGGGTCATGCTGAAGGATGTTGCAGGCACCAGATCGCTCTCCACGGCGTCTCCAAACTCTGTCATGTCTGTCACATGTGCTCAGTGTGAACCTGCTTTCATCTGTGAAGAGCACAGGTGCCAGTGGCGACTTTGCCAGTCCTGTTGTTCTGTGGCAAATCCAAGCGTCCTGCACGGTGTTGGGCTGTGAGCATAACCCCCATCTGTGGACGTCGGGCCCTCATACCACCCTCAAGGAGTCGGTTTCTAACCATTTGTGCAGACACATGCACATTTGTGGCCTGTGGAGGTCATTTTGTAGGGCTCTGGCAGTTCTCCTCCTGTTCCTCCTTGCACAAAGGCGGAGGTAGCAGTCCTGCTGCTGGGTTGTTGCTCTCCTATGGCCCCCTCCACGCCTCGTGGTGTACTGGCCTGTCTCCTGGTAGCGCCTCCAGCCTCTGGACACTACGCTGACAGACACAGCAAACCTTCTTGCCACAGCTCGCATTGATGTGCCATTCTGGATGAGCTGCAATACCTGAGCAACTTCTGTGGGTTGTAGAGTATGTCTCATGCTATGACAAGTGTGAAAGCACAACCAACATTCAAAAGTGACCAAAACATCAGCCAGAAAACATTGGTACTGAGATGTGGTCTGTGGTCCCCACCTGCAGGACCACTCCTTTATTGAGTGTGTCTTGATAATTGCCAATAATTTCCATCTATTGTCTATTCCATTTGCACAACAGCATGTGAAATTGATAGTCAATCAGTGTTGTTTCCTAAGTGGACAGTTTCATTTCACAGAAGTTTGATTTACTTGGAGTTACATTCTGTTGTTTAAGTGTTCCCTTTATTTTTTTGAGCTGTGTAGTTTAACCGCTTCGCGACGGCCCACTGTAGATAGATGTCGGCGATTGCTGGGCTCTGTGCAGCGCCGACGTTTAAAAACGGTGGGTGGTCTCGCAGCGCTCAGGACCCCCAGGGTCCTGCAAGCGCTGCGATTCCGGTGCAGAGCGTTAGCTCTGACAGGGAACATCATCGGGACCTGATTGGATCAGGTCCCAGTGATGTTAACCCTTTGCTGTCTTCTATATGCCGCGATCTATAGTGATCGCGGCATATAGAAGACAGCAGGAGGAGAGGGGGTCGTCCACTTACCTCTCCGACGGCCCCCTTATACCTTCCAGGACCTGGCGCTGCTATGGCAGCTGGAGGTCACATGACCGCCTCCAGATCTGCCATATATGGTGTCCTGCCTGGCTCAGCCTGCAGCTGAAGCCTGGCAGGACACACTGACTTTGAAACAGTCAGCAAAGATCTCATGTAATGTAATACATGTCTATTACATTACATGAGATCAGTGATCAGAAAAATAAAAATTAATGTCCCATACAGGGACTAAGTCAAAATGTAAAAAAAAGTAAAAAAAAATGTTTTTAAACTGTTAAAAAAAATCACAAAATAAATAAATAAAATATTAAACCAATAAATCCGTATATTTATGCAAAACCAAAAAAAGTACACATATTTGGTATCTCCGCATCCAAAACAACCCGATCTATAAAACTGTCACACTAATTAACTCCTTCTGTGCACACCGTAATAAAAATAAATAAAAAACGGAGCAAAAAAATATGATTTTTCATCATATCGCCAAACAAAAAATGGAAAAAAATGCGATCAAAAAGCAAAATGGAAATAAAAATGGTACCACTGAAGACGTCATCTTGTTCTGCAAAAACAAAGCCGCCATACAGCTCCATCAGCCAAAAAATAAAAAAGTTATAGCGCTCAGAATAAAGCAATGCAAAAAAAATATTTTTTCTATAAAATTGTTTTATTGTGTAAAAGCGCCAAAACATAAAAAAAATATACAGTAAGTGTAGTATCGCTGTAAATGTACTGACCCGAAGAATAACGCTGCCTGATCACTTTTAGCACACGCAGAACGGCATAAAAAAAACCCTCAAAAAACAATTCCTGAATTGTTGGTTTTTGTTAATTTTACCTCCCAAAAAACGGAATAGAAAGCGATCAAAAAATGTCACGTACCCAAAAATGGTACCAATAAAAATGTCAACTCGTCCCGCAAAAAACAAGCTGCCACATGACTCTGTCGGCCGAAATATGGAAAAATTATAGCTCTCAAAATATGGCGATGCAAAAACTAGATTTTGCAAAAAAAAGCGTCTCTTAGTGTATGATAGCTGTCAGTCATAAAAACCCGATATAAATCTGGTATCTCTGTAATAGCACCGACACGAAGAATAAAGTAATCTCATCACTTATACCGCACGGGGAACGGCATAAAAAAATACATAAAACCAATTCTTCACCTGCTACTGATTTGTTTATTATGTCTCCCAAAGATCGCAGTAAGGCTCTGCTCACATTTATCCTGCTGAGCACTTACACCAGAGTTACCGTGTAAATCTCTGAAATACGTGATTCAGATGGAACCCATGACGGAAGATTCCCTGTAATGAGGCAGATATAGGCCACTGTGGATGCCGTCTGGCCTGTGATCCCACGGTGTAAGTTTTTTTAGGCGTGCATAAAAGTGCGGTTGGCCACAGTTTTGTGCACTTCTGAAAAAAAGGACACCGCTAAACAGAGGCCAGACGGCCTCATTATAGTGAATGGATCCCGCAGGGGTTTCATCTGAATTACATCACTTGGAAATTTAAATGGAAACCCCGATGTAAGTGCTCAGCCTAGAGCGCCGGATAAATGTTACGTAAAATGTTCCCAATAAAAGCTTCAACTCAGTCCTCAAAAAAAGCTAGTCCCCACTCAGGCCCATCATCTGCTAAAAATATAAGGGACTTCCAAGTTACTGGTAGCAGAAAGGCTCTGGAAAAGTGAAATGGCCCTTGCCCCCCCAAAAGAAATTCAGAAAATTTTGTGCTCCCAAATCCAAATGCCTATTCTACAATAATTTGTTCTCCAATTGTCAAATAGCGCTCCGTCCCCCCCAGATCTCGCCGTATGGCTGAGCGGTACGATACAGCCACATATGGGGTATTGCCACTTTTAGAAGAACTTGTGTGACACATTTCGGCACCATTTTTACCCATTGCCCTGTGTGAAAATGTAAAATCTGAGGGTAAAACATTTTTTTGTGGTAAAAATATAATTACGCTTTTTTCACTGCCCAATGGTATAAATTAAAAAATTAAAAAATACTCACTACTTCCCTAGATGAATTCCTTGAGAGGTGTAGTTTACAAAATGGGGTCACTTGTGGGGGTGTCTGCTGTTTCGGCATGTCAGCGACTCTTCAAATGTGACATGGTGTCTGCAACCTATCCCAGCCAACATAGCGCTCCTTTCTCTTCCGAACCCTGCCGTACACCAAAGCAGTGGTTTTCCCCCACATATGGGGTATCGGCATACTCAGGAGAAATTGCACAACAAATTTCATTTTGCAATTTATCCTGTTACCCTTATGATAATGCAAAATTAGGGAATGAAAAACATTTTTTGTGGGAAAAATGTGAAAATGTTATTTTTATGGCTCAATATTATAAACTTCTGTGAAGCAGCTGGGGGTGCAAGGTGCTCACCACACATCTAGATAAGTTCCCTAAGGGGTCTAATTTCCGAAATGGTGGCACTTGCGGGGGGTTTCCACTGTTTAGGCACATTAGGGGCTCCCCAAATGCGACATGGCATCTGCTAATTATTCAAACAAATTTTACATTCAAAAAGTCAAATGGCGCTCCTTCCCTTTCAAACCTTGCCGTGCGCCCAAACAGTGGTTTGCCTCCACATATGGGGTATCGGCGTTTTCAGGAGAAATTGCACAACAAATTTCATAGTGCAATTTACCCTATTACCCTTATGATAATGCAAAGTTAAGGGATGAAAAACGTTTTTGTGGGAAAAATGTGAAAATTTTATTTTTACAGCTCAATATTATAAACTTCTGTGAAGCACCTTGGGGTTCAAAGTGCTCACCATACATCTAGATAAGTTCCCTAAGGGGTCTAGTTTACAAAATGGTGTCACTTGTGGGGGGTTTCCACTGTTTAGGCGCATCAGGGGCTCCCCAAATGCAACATGGCGTCCGCTAATTATTCAAACAAATTTTACATTCAAAAAGTCTAATGGCGCTCCTTCCCTTCCGAACCCTGCAGTGCGCCCAAACAGTGATTTTCCCTCACATATGGGGTATCAGCGCGCTCAAGAGAAATTGCACAAAAAATTTTGGGGTCCATTTTTTCCTGTTACCCCTGTGAAAATAAAAAAAATTGGGTCTAAATTAACATTTTTGTGAAAAAACTTAAATGTTAATTTTTTTCTTCCACATTCCAAAAATTCCTGTGAAGCACCTGAAGGGTTAATAAACATCTTGAATGTGGTTTTGAGCACCTTGAGGGGTGCAGTTTTTAGAAAGGTGTCACTTTTGGCCATTTTCTGTCATAAAGACCCCTCAAAGGGACTTCAAATATGATGTGGTCCCTAAAAAAATGTTTTTGTAAATTTTGTTGGAAAAATGAGAAATCACTGGTCAATTTTTAACCCTTATAGCTCACTAACAAAAAAAAATTTTGTTCCAAAATTGTGCTGATGTAAAGTAGACATGTGGGAAATGTTATTTATTGACTATTTTGTGTGACATATCTCTCTGATTTAAGGGCATTAAAATTCAAAGTTTGAAAATTGCAAAATTTTAAAAAATTTTGCCAAATTTCCGATTTTTCACAAATAATCGCAATTGATATCGAAGAAATTTTACCACTATCATGAAGTACAATATGTCACGAAAAAACAGTCTCAGAATCAGGGGGATCCGTTGAAGCGTTCCAGAGTAATTACTTCATAAATTGACAGTGGTCACAATTGAAAAAATTGGCCCGGTCACGAAGGCAAAAACAGGCTCTGGTGCGAAGTGGTTAAGACAAGACAACACATTTAATAGATGATGTGTGAAGAAGCAGAGGAGCAAAGCGGTTTGAGAGGTAAACATACTTTTTTATGCAACACTTTGTTTAGTAGTGAACAACCCCTTTATCTATAACTTACAAAGCTTTTTACAACCTGTTCTCTTTATATACTGTATCACTTAAGAAATTTGCCTCTACCACCCACACATGTAATCTCTGGACTTCAAAATATTTATTTCTTTGTTCTTTTCTTGCCTGCACCATACAAAATCATCTACAAGATTTTCCCTGTGCATCCCCAAGACTTGTAACCTCAACACAAGGGAATATATGTAATATTCCTAATTCTATTAATAATAAAACACATACAACAAGTTGGATAAAAAACAGGCCGCAGTGCTTTATTGAGGATATTGATAATGTAATAAATTAATCAATTAAACCATTAAATAATTACTCACTTAAACCATTACAAAATTAGATCTAATAATGGCTCAGTCCTTAAAGGGGTTTTCCATTACTAGGACAACCCCTTCTTGAACTAAATGTTTGGCCCCAATATAATAAAGAAAGCGATAGTCAGCTCCCGTGCTCGCGCCTTTCCAGTGGTGTCACCACTCTGGTGCCGTGGAATGACATGTGGTGCCCGGCACCCAATCAGTGCTGGCGTCACTGTCCCTGTTCAATAGCACGGAAGCCCTGGGGAGAGCGAGTGCTGACACCACGGAAACTGCGCCAGCACGGGAGGGGAGTATAGGTATTTTATTTTATCGAGGCCAAACATTTAGTTCAAGAAGGGGTTGTCCTAGTAGTGGACAACCCCTTTAATTGACTCTATCTGATCGTTCAGTCCATTTATAAAAAGTCATAAACCCGCAGCTAGTGAGCCAGATTTTGCGAGAAAACCATCTCCAGGCATTTCACTTCTGTACAGTAACCTGGTAAGCCTTCCAATCTTCATTAACTCTTAGTGAAACTCAGAGATATAATATGATTAGACGCAACAATGACTTAAAAGATGTAATTTACATAACTAAGTACAATATTCCCATAAGCCCTCTTACTCTTAGTGACCTGGGGCTTTACATTTAAAACCCCCTATCCTGGTACTGACGATTGTAAGCCTTTATGTTCACAGTCCTCTTTACTTCTATACCAGTCGGCCATTCATGCTCACGATTTTCCTTTTTGCTGTAGTCTCATATTATTCACTCACCCATTTTTTAACTGCTTCCAGACCGCCAATAGACATTAAACGTGTGGACGGTCCCACTCCTGCTCTGCAGTGACATTCTAAAATGTCACTACATCGTAGCGCAGCTACATGCGATTGTGTCATTGTGGGAGAGGACATACAGTTGTCTGAGACAGATGAAGTCCCCATAGAGAAGGTAGAGATGGTTTAATACCGTCTGTGTCTAATCTCTATTGCTTAATACACACAATATAGGCAATGCATATTTAAAAAAAAAGTGTCAGAATGGGGAACAATTTTTTAAATGTACATTAATGGTCCTTTCTTATAAGAAAAATGGACAGATACGTATCTCCCTTATTTTCCTACTGATATTGATTGTTATTTAAAAAAAAAAAAAGAGAGAGTGAAAGAAAGAGAATATAGACGTAAAAATGAAGCCCAATATATTAAAAAAAAAAGGCAAAAAATTACTTGAATATCCAAACGAGAAAAAATGTTACAGCTCAGGAACTGGGGGAAAATGGGTCGGTCTTGAACTGTAAACTGAGACTTAGCCTAGTCTGTATATACGGTGGATATGAGGGGTCCAGTATGATCTGTCATAGTTTCTTTTTATCCATCTTTACCCTTTTACCGCTTTCACTTGACAATATGTCAGATTGCTTTTGTTTCTATTGTTTTTTTCCACTGACTAGCATAGTGCAGTGTGTGAAGCTATTATGTCAAAAATCAACAGAATCCTGGAGAAAATGGATCTGTGTAAATCCTCTAAATAAGAATAAGATTTTCCATTTCTCTTCCAATAAATTCTGCAAGTGTAAGCCCAGCAATACACACATCCCACTGAACGCCTCTGCTCACACGGTCTCTCCGGGGAGAGCTGGTGCGGCCTGACATGTTTACATCCTGTTCTACAGCAGGTATCTGGCCTTGATTATTTATTCATATCACTGGTCATGTTGTGAGCTGAGATCCTTATGTAACATTTATGTGGCATAAATGCAGGAACCACACTCATACATCACCAGATAACACATAAAAGGTAAGGTGCAAATGGATTACAAATGTGATGTCTTCATCACTGTAAGTGGACCTGGACGTCAGCATCTGAGCGCTCCTTTCTAGCGTTCTGGAGGGAAATGGAGCTCACAGACACAAACTAGCCTTTATTGATCTGACATTACCACGTACAAGCAAAGTGACTCTGTACTGAAGAGCTTCAGACCAATCACGTTTCACAGAAACAGGTTCACTTTACAGAACTAATAACATGTTGTTGATTTCCTGAGAGCTTGTAACTGCTCACATAGATTTTCCTCTACTTCTGTATGCAGTTTTGTCCGTATTTTCGCAAAAGAATCGTCTGGTTTAGAAAGTTATTTTAAATAAGGAAATGGAAATATAAGGAAATTTAAATTAAAATAAGAAAACGCTAAATTAATTGAAAGACTGCCGCTAGTTCAGAACATTTATGTTATTGTCAGATGAGAGAGTGGCTTCAAAGAGCATCTCTCTCACCATAGAGGACCTGGCAGGTCAATGCATGACATAACCGGCCCTCGGGCACTGTATAACGCTTCCTCTTCTGTACAGTTGTGCTTGGGAAAAAAATAAAAGATTGTCGCCAAGTTCCTCCTCAAATTACAGTTGATTCTTGAGGATCATAAAAGTAGGACACACTGATCAGTTTAAAGCTGGGAAAACCATCTAACAAAATAGAACAGTCCAAAGTGGACTTGGAAAATAGTAGAACGGGTATGAAACTGATTCTGTCATAGTCTCATGTGACTCCATTATTCCTAGAAAAAAGGCTTATTAAGATGTAGATGAACAATCTAGGTACGTCATAGTACGGATGCCCATTTCTATCTGTAGAATGATGGTATCGACATTGCTCAGCATAAATGAGTACACCCCCTTTGAAAAGTAACATTTTAATCAGTATCTCACTGAACACAAGAACAATTTCTAAAATTTTGACAAGACTGAGTTTCATAGGACATTTTTTTAATCCATAAAATGAAAGTAATGTTAGGAATAAAACTTTCATTGCAAAATTTTCAGTTTTACTCCTATTTAGTTGATGCAAAAATACAAACACCTCACATCAAAAACAATTACATCAAGAATTTTGAATGACCACCATAATTTTTAAGGACAGCACCACATCTTCTAAGCCTGGAACAAATACGTTTGCAACATGTTGATACATCTTTTTCCATTCTTCAAGAATTACCTCTTGGATGATGGATGGAGAATGATGCTCAACTTGTCTCTTCAAAATTCCACATAGTTGCTCAGTTGGTTTCAGATCAGGAGACATACTTGGCCACTGAATCACTTTCTCCCTGTTCTTCTTCTTTAGAAAAGCAACAGTGGCCTTAAATGTGTGTTTGGATAATTGTCATGTTGGAAAAGTGCATGTCTAGCAAGTGCCCAGACTGATTGTAGCATCTTTTCTTTCAAAATAGAGCAGTACATCTGCGAATTTATGATACCATCAATGGAATGTAGCTTCCCGACACCAGCACCACTCATGCAGCCTCACAAAAGGACACTGCCACCAGTTTGGAAGCCATCAGTTCCAATAACATTTACCAGATTTTAGAGCCCAGTAGTCTTCATATTTTTCAGCATATCCCTTAGCAAATTGTATGCCAGCTTTTTTGTGCACGTGTTTTAGGAGAGGCCTCCCTTGTGGATCACACCCATTCATGCCATTCTGCTACAGTGTATGTCATATTGTGTCACAGGAAACACTCACCTCAGTTTGGCTTTCTATTTCTTTTGCTAATTGCAGTGAACTTGCATGTCAATTTTCTTTAACCCTTCTCATCAGAAGACTCCCCTATTTATTGACCTGGACATCTCTGTGAGATGGTTGTAGTTCCATCTTTGTTAATTTTTTTATCACTTTTGCTACAGTATTCTGACTGCTAAGTACATTTTTGCTGATCTTCTTGTAGCCTTCACCTTTCTTGTGTAAATAAATTATTTTCTTTCTCAGGTCTTGTGACATTTCTCTTCCATGTGGTGCCATTGCTGACAAAATGAAATGGGAAAGGGTTTTCTCCATTAAAGAAGCACTACCACTACGATTTTTAGTCATTAAATGTGTGTGTACAGTATATGCATGTAAAGTAGTGTATTAATATACTCAGCACTGCTCTGTCCAGTGCCCAGGTGCGATCTTCTCCTCATCTGAGTGACATCACCGCAATTGCAACTAGCCAGCTCACTTTATGCTCTATGAGTGAGCCGGAAGTCTCTTTTACAATGAAAGCCCATGAAGCCTCATTGTGACGATGCACCATAGGCTTACAATGTAAAAGCCACTTCAAAGTCACACAGAGCTTAGCAATAAAAAATGATTATTTACTTACTGTAGAGTTTCTATCCATTGTTTTTATTCTATTTTAAAATTATATATTAGTACGTGCCACAAAATCATGTCCCCAACACTTTTATTAATATAATGATAAGGTGACCAACCTTTTTAAGGATCACTTTTTTCACATGGACTCTCTAATAGATACTTATTGAAGTGATAAAGATATACACTTACCTATCTTCTGTAGTAAGATAGTATAATGTGATACTATACTTAGCAATACTTTGACCATACAGAGAAATTAGATTGACTAAAGAACCCTATACACATTAGATGGATGTAAGACGAACAATTGTTTGGCCGACAGCTATCTACCCTGACTTCCCCAATAACATGAGCACTTGGATCTGCTGAACGCTCTTGTGTTCTCTATGAGAGATACACAGCCAGACTCCTGTGATAGTGTCTTATATATTGAAGAACGAAAAGATCAACTATCAGAAATCCGTTGTGCTGGATTCTTCTCTCCATCGACGTCCTCTCAGGGGAGTCAAGATGCCACCAAACAGACTGTCAGCCATCTTTAGTCTAATGTGCATAAAAGGCCTTAATGCTATCCACATCTTATAATTCAACCTTATCATCTATCATCATTATTAATACTGTTATGATTTGTACATTTCCTTGCAACCTTAGCAATAATTGACCAGTGTAAAGCTACAAAACTATCAAGAATAATTGATAAAAAAACAGATTCAAAATTACCCCGATTGCTTTTGATGATGTTAAATGTAAATGTTTCTTGTTCAAGCAGATTAACGATAGATCTATCAAGCCACTGCTCAATCATTTGTTGATGGTTTGATACATTGTAACATATAAATGTAGCTTTAGTGTTGAGTTTTGACCTTATTCGTCTCATCAAAGCCTATCCATTGAGCCTATGGTACTTATTAGCAGATCATTGTTGTGATTAATGTTCACCTCAATCAGGCCATACATTTTTCCCAGCAGATTTGGGTTATGTTAACAATCTCTTGTCTATGAGGACAACCTAACTGACGCAAATGAAAAAGTGATTGGACAGGTTGTTATACTGATGTCCTCCAACATACAGTAACTGGCACTAGAAGAGTCTCTGTATATATATAGCATGTTAGTGGGAGTTGGGAGAAAAAATAGTCATTAGAAGGATTTTCCCCATGAAATACATCTGTACATGCAAATATCTTCCAAATAAGAATCTTGGAGCTGGGTTTAATCTGTTTGCTGCCAACATTGGTATTATGAGCACACAATTAGGATAATTAACAATGTTGAAAATCCTACCTAAACCTAAAATTGTTACCTCTAGTAGTCACTTTGTACATAATACATATCATGTGGTCATGCATGAAAAGCACAATAGGTGCAAGAAACTGGAAAATCTAGCGATTAAATTAACCACGGAAATCAGTGAAGGGTTACCAAACACTCAGCTATATCTTATATGAAGGCGTTTACCAGTCCTGTGATTGCAAACAACAGGAAACATTGTTTCTGCTTCAGTGACATTCATTTTCTTCTTTCAGATTAGTGTCGCAAATGTACAAGTTATTTCAGTGGATCTGAAAACTGCTGTTTTATTTCTTGTTCTCCTTCTGGTTTATGCTACACTGAGTGATACTGATCTCATCTAAGGTGACCTTCATATGAGTAGACTGGTTCTGCTAGAATATGAACTGTATCCAGCGCTTTTACAATGGAGGTTCAATCCATAACTATTTAATACGGAGCTGAATAAACACCAAATCCTTAAAGAGGTTGTCTGACCCCGAAATCCAATTTTTTTTTTAAAGCTAATCTGTGCTGTATTGTAATATACAACATCCCTATAAATTTTCTTTTTTGTTTCTATCCTTCGTCCTTTGTTTCGTTCGTCCTGAATTTCACTTCATTCCCTACACCCACTTTGTTTACTTGCGGCTCTACCAAACTTGACAGCTCCATGTGCTTTATAATCTAACCTCATTGCCAGAGCTGGCACCGCCCAGCCACAGTGTCCAGCACCACTCTTTGCCCACCCACTGCACACTCATTGGCTGTCAGTAATCTGCCCCTGGCTGACCTCTATCATCACTCCAGTATTGGAAATAACAGAGCTGTGTCCTGTCATCTGTGGAAAGCAGCTCAATCACTGCACAGCAGTGCATCACATCCACAGTGGTGATGGAGCTTCATATATCTCCACTGCACATCCACAGTGGTGATGGAGCTTCATATGTCTCCACAGCACATCCACAGTGGGGATAGAGCTTCATATGTCTCCACAGCACATCCACAGTGGGGATAGAGCTTCATATGTCTCCACAGCACATCCACAGTGGGGATAGAGCTTCATATATCTCCACAGCACATCCACAGTGAGGATAGAGCTTCATATGTCTCCACAGCACATCCACAGTGGGGATAGAGCTTCATATGTCTCCACAGCACATCCACAGTGGGGATAGAGCTTCATATGTCTCCACAGTACCCCTGACATATCAGTACTGTGAAAGGAAAAGTCTGCAGTCATGTGTGTGTGCAAGAGTGTAAGTGTGTGTGTATGTCTACATATACAGTATACCTCATAATACACTTATAGTGATGTGTGTGTGATAGAGTGTAAGTATATATGTGTGTGTATATCTACATACACTTCACCTGCTGCAGAACCTCAGTATATAGTGATGTATGATAGAGTATAAATATGTGTATATCTACATATATACCTCCTAATACACTTCAGCTGCTGCAGAACCTCATAATTCACAAGTAAACTGTTGCACAACCATGTAATACACACCTAAGCTGGTGGATACCCTCACAATACACACCTCAACTGCTGCATAACCTCATAATTCATGCCCCAGCTGCTGCAGAACCTTATAATTCACACCTCAGCTGCTGTACAACCTCATAATACACACTTCAGCAGCTGTACAACCTCATAATATACATTTCAGCAGCTGCAGAACCTCATAAGACACCTTATCTGCTACAGAACCTCATAAGACACCTCAGCTGCTGCAGAACCTCACAATACATCTTAGGCATTCTTCACATATATGCATGAAAGTGTGGCATGGTCCATTTTTACCATCAGTGTGTGCTATCCATGTGACATGTAATGGAGTAAAATGCAATCAAGAAATTAATGATTTTTATGTGTTTAAGATGTGTAAAGATAATGATACATAGAAAGATCGATGATAGAGATCTGGCAGATATATAACTTCACAACCACACAAGACATTATAAAATTGCACTGTTTAATGCCTGGCTTGTCCAACTTTGTATTAACCAAATAAATAAATAGAATAAATGACGTCCCCCAATTTTGATAACCAGCTAAGACAAAACAGACAGCTGCAGATTTATATTAATCAGGCTGGGAAGGGCATTGGATATTGGGCCCTTTCAATATCCATCCTGCATCTGCGCCATAAGTGGTGCATGACATGAGATGCTCCAGTTCTAGCGCTTCTCCTTGGCTCTTTACCCGATTGCCTTGGTGCGGTGGCAATTGGGGTAATGGGTTTTGGGGTTGATGTCAGCTATGTCATGTCAGCTGGCATCAAGCCCTGGTGTTAGTAATGGAGAGGTGTCTATCAGACAGTAATAAAACGGAAAAGCACGCACAAAAATACTTTATTGGAATAAACACTCTGTGGCACTTCCTTGTCCACCACTTTATTTAATAAAAAGAAAAAAATCGCATATAGGTCAGACGTAGTACACCTAATCTGACGTAGTCCAGTGAATCCGACAAAAAAAGCTTATGGAGCCTCGTTCTGACACTCCACAGACTTGCCAACAGCCACTTCCGGGTCACGCTGCGTGTGACTCGGCAACTCTAGTCTAGATGGATAGATAGATGGAGAGATAGATAGATATGGGATTTGTAGATTGTGAGCCCTCGCGGGCAGGGTCCTCGCTCCTCCTGTACCAGTCGCTGTCACATTGTGTTCAAGATTATTGTAATTGTTCTTGTATTATACCCCTTTTTCACATGTAAAGCGCCATGGAATAAATGGCGCTATAATAATAAATAATAATAATAAAATAGATATTGGATAGATAGATAGATAGATAGATAGACACACACAGCACATTATATTCACCTATGTAAAAGCATTTTCCTTCCTGAGGTTTCAGGAGAGCACTGGGTGTTGGGCACCTTATTATTTCTGTCTTTCAGTCACATGAGGCTGTCATGTGACCCAAAGGTCCTGGCAGGAACTTCAGACTTTCCTGAGATTGAATGGTGGAGAAATAAACTTTATTCTCCACCATTCAGTTTATCAGTTTGTCCCTGCTAACCAGTCCAATCAGCTGAGTCACCCCCCTGCTAACCAGTCCAATCAGCTGAGTCACCCCCCTGCTAACCAGTCCAATCAGCTGAGTCACCCCCCTGCTAACCAGTCCAATCAGCTGAGTCACCCCCCTGCTGTCAGTCCAATCAGCTGAGTCACCCCCCTGCTGCCAGTCCAATCAGCTGAGTCGTCCCCATGCTGCTTGCACACATTCCCCTTCTGCTTCACACTGTGTGCTGTCGGGAGACTGGAGCAGGAGGCAGGGGGAGGGTCTGGCAGAGACTGGGAATGGCTTCAGTTGTGATGTTACATCCAGTCTCTGCCAGACAAGAAAACTCTAGTTGGGGTGTGAGCAATTCCTCCAGAATCAGGGGAGAACTTGCTCACATGACTAAGTGTGATATCTAGGCAAAGGTGCAGAATGCTGCCAGGGAGTATATTACAAACTGTCAGCATTCTGCAGCCTAGGTACACATGCAAATTATAAAGAAAGACTGAACAAACCCTTTAATATGTACCTATTATAGGATCTAATCCTATAAGGGAGAGCATGCTGACACTGGTGGAATTAAAATCTCTTGCTGTTGCCTTGAAATCAGCATTATGCAGACTGTTACAGCATTATATATGATTGCCTTAGCCTATATTTTGTCTGGAGAACATCAGACATATGTTGCAATTTACCAGCATATGGGGGAAATTTACTATTAGGCTATGTTCCCACACGTTGTGTTTTGCAGCGTATTTTGCTGCAGATTTTTATGCAAATTTTCAGCTGCATTTTGCAGTACCAGCAAAGTGTATTAGAAACCAGAATTCTCTGTTCCCACATCTTGTGATTTTTTGCTGCATTGATATGAGAACATACCCTTGTGGAGTACAAATGATGGCAGTGAAAGGGTCAGCAGCAATGTCCTCCTCTGATTGTTGTGTTTAGGCTAGGGTCACACAAATGTAGATTCTCTCATGTGAGAGAATCGTATTGATTATGTTAATGACATTCCGATCAAACTCTGATCCAACTTTGATCAGAGTGTCAGCTTAGTGTGATCAGATTCTCTCAGATGAGAGAATCGTAGCACAGGTGAGAAGATGGAGAGCAAAATTTCTCCATCTTCTCCATTGTGTGAGTCTGAGGAAATCAGACTGCACTCGGATGTCATGTATTGTGCAGGTTCAACTCTTGTGCTAACTCCGTAAGAAGGGGAAGATTTATGAAACTGTCTAGTAGAAACACTGTCTGTCTTGCCGTTAGCAAACAATCGCAGTGCAGCTTTCATGTCTTCTACTGCATTAGAAAAATTAAATCTGTGGTGTGATTGGTTGATATGGACAATGAAGACAGCGGCGAGATGGCTGTCAATCAGCATGATGCAGGTAATCACGCCCCGTTGACAGTGCAGTGCAGAAGAGGAAAAGCTGCTTTATTGACGTTGAGCAGTTGAATCGCCAGTAGAAACGGTCAATGACCATTCTATGCCAGCACCGGGTAGAACAGGCAGGTAGTTTTTAAGCCCATAGTAAAAAAAAAAAAGTCTTGGATAAAGACTAAAGGGGTTGTCTAGTCTAAAACTACAAGTCTTCAGTCACTCTAGGAGCACTGTGTGGATGCAATTTGTATACTTCCGGCCACATTCCAAATAGACTGTATCCAGCTTTGCTTAATGCACTTGTATTGAGCGAGGTCGGATACAGTCTAGTCGCCAAGTGACCTCATGTATGCAAATCGCTTATTTGCAGTCTCGCCCCCTTCTCACCCGACACCGGCACCTGAGAATCCTCACAGCGCATAGTGTACGTAATGTGAGGACTCACAAGTCTGGAGTAACATAGAGTAACTGCAAAACTTGGAGTTTTAGACCGGAGAACGCCATTAAACTCTACTTACATAAATGGGAAGAACATTTAATTTGCTTTCAAGTGAATAGAGGTAGATATAACTGTCAGCAGGTTGGAGGATTTATCTTTATGTTAGGGTCACCTACTGTACTATTTCAAGTAATCAAAGTGATAAAACGCGTTTTTTCCATTACGTGCATGAGTCTGAGCCTTCATATTTACAGTAAAGGCTTCTTCCCCCATTTGTAGTACTGATACGTTGGTAATTTTCTGTTTTCTGCACATAGCAAGCAATGCAAATGAATATCCCTGTCATACAAGAGTCGATAAACTGTATGAAGCTGTCAGCAGTTTCCCAGAATATATCACCATTATGTTGATCACAATCAAGGCATTCATGATTACATGAGATGCAATTTTCGGCATTTTAATTACACTTAGGGAATAAGTCTATGGTAAATGTGCTGATCTTGACTTTCACTATAAAAAGGTTGTATATATCTCACAGGAATCTGAGTTGTGAGCTAGAACACAAATATCCTAAAGGCATAACACCCTGCTGTTAATTATTCACAGCATTATATACAAATAAGGCACTAGTGTAGAAATGTTCATGGCTGTCCTGTTAGCCCCTCATTTTACCAGAAGTAATTTTCATAGAACTGCTTAAACATTTGCTTACATAAAATATTATTCTCCGGAGAAATCCATTTAATTCTACTGGCCTAATCTTAGCAGCTCATTTATTGATTTTACTTCTCCTTTTTGAAAAGGAAGATATGCAAAGGACATATTTGAATTTTCGTTCCATGTATTACTTGTTGTTATGTTATTTTGCATATTATTCTGCCTCAGACTTTCCATGTTTTGTACAATGTTTTTGGTGAGGATAAACAATATTATTAAAGGGGTTGTCTAGGTCTTTAACATTGATGGTCTATCCTTAGGATAGGTCATCAATGTCTGATCCATGGGGGTCGACTCCCGGCACCCCCGCAACTCAACTGTTCCCAGTGCCAGCCAGGACTGCTCTGTTTTACAGCTGCACAGCACAGTACTGTCAACTGTATAGTGGCCGCAGTAGAGTACAATATATCAAATCAATAGGGGGTAAATGTGTAGTACCCAGTCACGACCACTATTTTGTTACCGGAGCTGTGGTATTCAACTCCGCAACTGAGCAGTTCTGGCCGCCTTCGGCACCTGAAGCCGCTGATCAGACCCCCACCAATTAGACATTGATGACGTATCCCAAGGATAGACTATCAATGCTAAAGTCCTGGACAACCCCTTTAATACTAAATCATCCACACTGAATTTGCAAATCAAATCTTAAGGACTTGGGTATTCTGGTTACAAATAAGATAAGCATCAGCACTCAATGTCAGGCAGCAGCTGCAAAAGCAAATATGATTTTATGGGTGACTCCATAACTAAGCTGCAAGTGTAGGGCACCTGAGACACCGTTTCTAGACTGCCTCAGTATGAACCAGTACTCCCATGTAGTACATCATCAGATAGCTTGTACTCGACTGCAGGAGGCACGTATGAAGATTCCAGAAGAGAGTTTATTTTCAAGCTGAATTCTTGTACTTATGCACAAATACAGTAGGTAAAGAAGACTTTTCTGAACCAGAGATGCAAACACATGAGCTTCTAAGATGGCGTACAAACAGTGAATGAGGAAGAAGAAAGAAGAAGAAGGGAGGGGTTACTGACATCAGAGCTACATCAGAGTTAGAGGGAAAGACAGGTAGACAGGAAGGACAAACTTCTAAAGTGGGAAAAACCTTATTACATAGCAATGAAACAGTGCAATAAAACGACAGCACAATACTGTATGATGTCCAAGTCGTGGGACATGACAGGGTGTATAATGGCAGATATTATAACAGCAATAAAAAAAAAAGGCTAGATGCCTTTCGCTCAACAAATGGTATTGTGGGTTATAAATAATCTAGCAATAGAGAATATATAACTTTGGAGAAAGGTAAAACTTGATGAACCTGTGTCTTTTTTTCAACATATGTAACTATATGTAATAAATTTATTGCCTACTGGATCAATATAAAGTCGGTACCGTATTTTCGGGCATATAAGACGACTTTTTAACCCCTGAAAATCTTCTCAAAAGTCAAGAGTCGTCTTATACGCCGGGTGTCATCTTATAGGGCGTATAATTATGGTAATTTATAAACTCTCCCTGTTTCCAAGACTATCAAAGCGGTAGCACATCCCTCTGGCCCGCCCTTGTATCCTATTACTGGTACCTCCTTCTCTGCCCCTCTGATCTCGCTCCTGAGGACTGCAGTGACGAGGTGAGGGGGCGCCTCAACGGGAAAGTGTAAGTGAAGCAAGCTGCAGGCGTCCGGGACGCCCAGGGGTATGGAAAAAAGAGAAAGAGCAGTGCTATGCCCAGAAAAACATGCCTCTTTCACTCGTCTGGCCTGCCCTTGTATTACCTCCTTCTCTGCCTCTCAGATCTCGCTCCTGAGGACTGCAGTGAAGCGGCACAGGCGCGCATGTGCGAGATCTGAGAGGCAGAGAAGGAGGTAATACGAGGGCAGGCCAGACGAGGGAAAGAGGTGTGTTTTTCTGGGCACAGCACCGCTCTTTCTCTTTTTTCCATACCTGGGCGCCTGCAGCTTGTTTCACTTACACCTTCCCATTGAGGCGCCCCCTCACCTCGTCACTGCAGTCCTCAGAAGCAAGATCAGAGAGGCAGAGAAGGAGGTACGGGTACGGGGAAATTAAAAGTACAAAAAATCCCTTGTTAGAAACTAAAAAGGTTATTCCCAGCAGCCAGACTACCACTTATTCTTTGAATATTGTGGATAACCATTTGGTCAAGTAATTTATTCCTGTTTTCTGGTGTAAAAATGTTTGAAATGTTGCAACATTCTTGTTCAACTCATAGTTGCGACTTCATTTTTCAACTCTTTTCGGGATATCTCAACAGCTGGGACAACTTTTTGAAAAGTTTGTGGAGCTTATAGAAAAGGGGCATGGTTGCACATGGCTTGTCAGATTCATCACACAATGCATGCCACAAAAGTGGTTTACTTTTCAATAAAAATGTACTCCAGTTTCTGTCTGGAGTACAATTCTTATGCTTGCACGTAGCATCTGAAATATACACAAAATTAATAAAATGGCACAGACCTCTTAATGAATTTGGCGCTTCTTACTCAAGCACACTGTTTATCAAGGCTGGTATGCAAAGTGCCAATATTGATAAAGGGGATGAATCCTTTAAGTTTATATTCACTTGGGATTTTATGTCTGAATTTTCTGGTAGGAAAATCTGCATATAAAAGTAGCATGAAGCATAAATAAAGTATAAATAAATAATAATAATAATAATAATAATAAAAAGCAGATAAGATCTAAACAAATGTTACAGAAAAAATCCACATTGCCTGCAGTGCAGACTTTATATCAGTAGCATGCCAATTTATGTAGCAGAATTTTACAGGAATAAATCCACATGTAAGGCCTCATTCAGACGTCAGTGATTAGCACGAGTGTCAGGCCTCATTCATAAGTCATCAATGTTTGCATGCCAAAGTCAGGAGAGAAACTTATAGAGAAAAACTATGAGGCCACGTTCACATGTTCAGTATTTGGTCAGTATTTCACATCAGTATTTATAAGCCAAAACCAGGAGTGGGTGATAAATACAGAAGTGGTGACGTGTTTCTATTATATTTTTCCTCTGATTGTTCCACTTCTGGTTTTGACTTACAAATACTGATATAAAATACTGACCAAATACTGAACGTGTGAACGTGATTGACAGATTGACACCTGTTCTGTGTTTTGGAGATCCTCCTGGTTTTGGCATCCAAATACTGCTGAAATACTGATGCAAAGATGCTGATGTGTGTGAATGAGCCCTCAGTGTTTTTCATCAGTGTCTAGTCAGTGTCAGTTTTTACCACCCGCGTTGCATCAGTGATTTTCACGGAGCCTTAGACTTGTATGGATAATTTTGATCCGAGATGCTGATTAAAAATGGACAAGTCTCCATAATGTTTTTATGGTCACAAACATGTGAGATGTGAACAGCTCCATAGAGTACAATGGGTATGTGTTCTGTCCATGAAAACTACATATAGGACACATGCGAAAACGGATGTCTGAATGAGGCCTAAATCATTTATATTTGTTTTTCGACTATATTTCTATGTGTATGTAATGATAAGAGTAGTAATTATTATCCAATGCAAGATGTAATTCACAACATTGTGCTTAACAGAAACATTTTTAGTAGTGAAAGTACAGGCATAGGTCTGTAACACCAGACAATCATAGCTCTACTATAGGATATTAAAATAGTCTTCACCTTTATGCTGCATGTATTCTGCCCCATTGCCCTTTATAATGTCATACTACATAATTATAAGTATATAAGATACTTTATAATGACAAAGAAAAACGATATAGACTCAGTAATAGCAGAGATTTGGTAACACACTGAGTCACCCCATAGTGAAAAGGTCCTACAGACTGTGAGCATTGTCACACAGCTATATTACATCAGTGATAAATAGGCTTTTACTACAATTTGTAGGTATTGCCTGTAAAGACAACTTAAATTAGGGATAATGGCTCACCCAGGTGCTTATGTAATTGCTTTACACCCTTTCCTGTCTTGCTCATGGCTGAATAATGTATTTTCTATGACATGCCACATAGAGTGTGGGAAGTGAAGTGACAATTCTACTTACCATATTTCTTGTCTATGATATGATAATGATTATCAGCAAACAGAACATATTACATTTACCATCATCATCCTCGCTGATGCAATTCTGAATTGAACTGTGGAGGAAAGAGTAAAAAAATAAACGAAAAGAAACAAAATAAGACTAATTTCTTATTTTTTTCCTCCTCTCCTCTAGTTTAGGCCATGAGAACAATTTTATTTTTTCCAAACAAAGTAGCCTCAATGCTCACTTATTTCTGGGTATTGTAGTTGTCCTTTGCCCTTCATCCCTTTAGTTGCCTACTTCTGGACCCGCACAAGCTTTGTTTTGTCTTTCAATTCATTTAAGTCTATTTCTTATTTGTTTTATGAGGAGATTACATTAAGTTATGAAAATATGTATAAAGAAATCAGGCAACTGGTCAGTTATGAGCCTGGAAGAACATAGAGGGGACGATTCATCAAAACTAGCATTGTGCACGCTCATGCTAGACCAGTCTTGATGGAGAAGGAAAGGTGCCAAATTCATTAAGAGGCGCATACCACTTAATGAATTTGGCGCCTCTTCTGAGTGCACCTCCGAGCACCACTCCAGAAACTGACTGGAGTAGAATTTTTGGTGTAAAAAAAGCCATCACATTTCATGCCTCGTCCCACACCAGCTCTTTCCCAGCTCCACCCATTTCGGTGGAGCTCATCCAAGGTGGCGTGAAAACGCCAAAAGTCTCCGATTTTTTTGTGCAGCTTCAAGTTGCACAAAAAAATTGCTACCCTTTAAAGCTTTTATGCCACTCTTTTGGCATAAAAGCTTTGATGAATCAGCCCCAAAGTCCTTGTTCTGGAGACAGCGGCACAACCAGTTCTCTATATGTGACGGAAACTACAATTTATAAACCACAATAACAATAACAGTTTATTTCAGCAACTTTAAGTTTTAGAATTATCAAGGTTTTTTTATTTTCCAACCAAATATACAAGTATACAACAGGAAGGTCTAAATGAGAGGGAATCATTAATGTGAATTCATCCTGCTGTGTATTGGCAGCAGAATTCAAAGGAATTCAAGGTAAAACTATAAACCATATTGTCCCTATATGCGGATCAAGGTTTCCTCCCTTATCCATTACCTTCTTGGTCTATAGTATATATATTTTTAAATCCAATTCAAGTGATAAGCTTTATCCAAAACTATATAAGTTTATAAACAGTGAACAAATATATCTAATGGAATGGAGGTAGTTAATAATTCCAGTGCATCTGTAGTTGCTTTGGTGTTACTGCTAAATCTCTTGCTATCTACAGACCACCTGGAACTGGATTTAATGCTGTAAATTTTGGAATAAAATTGGGGTGACTGATTTATTTGCAACTGAACACATTGTATGCCTAAGGCTAGGTTCACATGGCAGTAGATTTGCTAATTCGAGAGAATCAGATCGATTTTGCAATTGACACTCTGATGAAACTCTGATCTGAGTTTGATCAGTGTCAGCATAGTGTGATCTAATTCTCTCCGACAAAAGAATAGGAGAACACTGTGAGGAGAAGATGAAGAACAAAATTTCTCAATGTTCTCTATTGTATTATTGTGCGGAAATCGGACTGCACACAGATGTCATCTAAATGCAGACCGATGATTTCCAAACACTCATTGACTTGCATGGCCGAGTGTGATCTGAATTTTGGATCACACTCGGACATGCTGCTGTATTTTCCTCGGCCCGGATCAGCATGAAAAAAAAATCTAACTTGTGCGCGGCCCCATAGAATAAAATTGGTCCGAGTACAATTCGATGTTTTGTCGCATTGCACTCAGATGGAAATTATGGTGGTGTAAACGAGCCATTAGGGTATGTGCACACGACGATTTTTCAAGCGTATCCTGCCAGGAAACTTGGAACTTGAAAAATCACTAAAAATGAATTAACATATGAATAGCCATGTAAAAATGACTTGCTGTGTAGCGACTATAATTAGTGATCTGACAATTCTTCAGGCGACTTCCACTTGGAAGCTGCCACTATTTTATATGTAAAATTACAAAAATAAAAGTCAACGGTGGTGAAGCCGCTGCAAAAGCCACTACTAGTGGTGACAAAGAAGATGCTTCAGGAAAAACAAGCCTGTGAAATGTATAATTTTTGAGTCCATTTTTATAAATAAAGTGCTATTACAATACAATAAAATATAGACAATAGAAAAAATTATCCAAGTTATCCAATACGGCAAGAAGACTGCTAAGTTTCTATATTTCAAGTCATTACCAGAATTTATTTTACAGTTTAAGTCACTTTCTTCCAGAAGAAAAGTTTCTTTTTCAGATTTCCTAAGATGCAACCCATTGTTTCTTAATCTGCTAACTTGATAAGTGAGCTTCATTAAAGTCGTATGAGCAGTTTACTTCTAAACTACAAATTGGCAAGGCATTGTCACAGGAGAGATGTGCGGCTGATTCAGATATTGCCCTATTTGCATTAAAAGTCTAATAAAGTTGCTAGAAAATGAAAGCATCATGCTATCACAGTTCACCTGGAGTCACAGAACAGGAGCAGCAAACTAAAAGAATTTCTGAAAAAGAAAGGTATTTAAGTGAGTTAGTCAATGAGAGTGACTTCTACAACTTTGTTTAATTTTTTATAAATATATATGAAACCCATATGTGTTTTGTAATTGTTACTTGTCTTCAAACTCCAATTTGCCCATTTAGCTCATAGTTATCTATTTTCTGAAAGTTTTCGGCTGGAGAAAGGTCTAGACTGGAGGCAGGCCTGTCAATTACTCAAACTCTTCTTCTGTGAAGCCATGCTGTTGTGATGGATGCAATATGTTGTGGTTGAGCATTGTCTTGCTAAAATACATCTTGTCTGGATGGGAGCAAACCTCTATATAATGCTCAGTATTCATAGTGGCTTTCAAGTTGTGTGCACTGTCCATGTCATTAGCACTAATGCAGCCCCGTACCATCAGAGATGAAGGATTTTCAACTGTGCGCTGATAACAAGCTGGATGGTCCCTCTCCTCTTGAATTTGCCTGATTTCCTGAACCCGAATTTCCATGAAGAATTTTAAAGTTTGATTTATCTAACCACAAAACAGTTTTCCATTTTACCTCAATTTTAAATGAGCTTTGGCCCAGAGAGGATGGCAGCATTTCTGGATTGTGTTGAAATATGACTTCTACTCTGCATGATAGAACTTTCACTTGCATTTGTGGAATGTACGGTGAACTATGCTCACAGATAATAATTTCTCTAAGTATTCCTGAGCCCATGTAGTGATTTGTTTGACCGAATTATGTATGCTTTTAATACAGTGTTGCCTGAGAGCCCGTAGTTTCTGAGCTTCTAATGTCAGCCATGTCCATTGTGCACATGGATTTCTCCCGAATCTCAGAATCTTTTGATTATATTATATACTGTACTTAGTGGCATACTGCACGTCTTGGCAATTTTATGTTTAGGAACATTTTTCTGAAATTGTTCCACAATCTTGAGATGTAGTTGTTCACAGATTGGTGAACCTTTGACTGTCTTTGCCTCTCTAAGTTGCTCATATGACTTACAGTGGGGAAAATAAGTATTTGATACACTGACGATTTTGCAAGTTTTCCCACCTACAAAGAATGAAGAAGTCTGTAACTTATATTATAGGTACACTTCAACTGTGAGAGACAGAGTCTTAAAAAACTCCAGAAAATCACATTGTATGATTTTAACATAATTAATTTGCATTTTATTGCATGAAATAAGTATTTGATACAATAGAAAAACAGAACTCAATATTTGGTACAGAAACCTTTGTTTGCAATTACAGAGGTCAGATGTTTCCTGTAGTTCTTGACCAAGTTTTCACACACTTCAGCAGGGATTTTGGTCCACTCCTCCATACAGATCTTCTCCAGATCTTTCAGGTTTCAGGGATGTCACTGGGCTGCATTGTGTTTCAGCTCCCTCCAAAGATTTTCTATTGAGTTCAGGTCTGGAGACTGGCTAGGCCACTCCAGGACCTTAAAATGCTTCTTACTCCTTAGTTGCCCTGGCTGTGTGTTTCGGGTCATTTTCATGCTGGAAGACCCAGCCACAACCCATCTTCAATGTTCTTACTAGGTGAAGGAGGTTGTTGGCCAAAATCTCATGATACATGACCCCATCCATCCTCCCTTCAATATGGTGCAGTCATCCTGTCCCCTCTGCAGAAAAGAACCCCCAAAGTATGATGTTTCCCCCACCATGCTTCACAATTGGGATGTTGTTCTTTGGGTTGTACCCATCTTTCTTCTTTCTCCAAACACAGTGAGTGGAGTTGATACCAAAAAGTTCTATTTTGGTCTCATCTGACAACTTGACCTTCTCACATGCCTCTTTTGGATCATCCAGATGGTCATTGGTGAACATTAAATGGTCCGGATATGTGCTGGCATGAGCCGGGGGATCTTGCGTGCCCTGCAGGATTTTAATCCAGGACAGCGTAGTGTGTTACTAATGGTAATGTTTGAGACTGTGATCCCAGCTTTCTTCAGGTCATTGACCAGGTAGTCCTGTGTTGTTCTGGTCTGATTTCTCACATTTCTCTGAATCATCTTTACCCCACCAGGTAAAGCATGGAGGCCAAGACTGAAGAAAATTGACAGTCATCTTGTGTTTCTTCGATTTTCTAATAATTTTGCCACTGTTGTTGCTTTCTCATCAAGCTGCTTGCCTATTGTCCTGTAGCCTACCCCAGCCTTGTGCAGGTCTACAATTTTGTCCCTGATATCCTTAGACAGCTCTTTGGTCTTGTCCATGGTGGAGAAGTTGGATTGATTGAGTGTGTGGCTAGGTGTCTTTTATACAGGTAACGAGTTCAAACAGGTGCAATTACTACAGGTAATGAGTGCAAAGTAGGGGGTTTCTTAAAGAAAAACTAACAGGTCTGTGAGAACCAGAATTCTTGATGTTTAGTAGGTGGTCAAATATTTATTTCATGCAATAAAATGTAATTTAATTATGTAAGAATCATACAATGTGATTTTCTTGTTTTTATTTTTAGATTCTGTCTCTCACAGGTAAAGTGTACCTACGATAAAAATATAGACCTCTCCATTCTTTGTAGGTGGGAAAACTTGCAAAATCGTCAGTGCATCAAATACTTATTTTCCCCACTGTACTTAAAAACTGACCCACCAGCTGTTTTTCATTAATTTTTCATGAATTTTTCCAGCCTTTTGCTGACCCTATTCAGTCTTTTTTGAGATGTGTTACTGCCATAAATTCCTAACTGAGTTAATTTTTTCAAATGAAAGTAAAAAAAAGTCTAACTTTCAACTTTTGATACATATTCTATGTTTTGTTGTAAATAAAATATGGCTATAAGAGATTTACAAATCATTGTATTCTTGTCTTCTTTACATTTTAAACAGCATCTTAACTTTTTGGGAATCGGTGTTTTACAGTGCAGTAATAATCCAAAAGACAAAATACTCTCTATGATGTACTGTAGCTTCCAATTTCCTTAATTTAATAGTAGTTATTAATATCAAATGTACACAATAAGATTTCTGGGGCAAAAATAGGGTTGTTAACCAGGTGTCATCTGCCAGTCATATGGTCTTGACCTTGGTGCTATATAACTATGACATACATAACTCTACAAGCAGTGACTACAGATAGGCATCCACATGTGGGCATTTTTGTGGTATTTCATAGTAGTAGTAACATTTTAGTAGTTTTGTGACTAAAACAAGGGGAGGGCTCATGAGACACCAGGAAAAGCAAAGATTCTGGACACCAGATATAGGAATCAGAGTGTGATTGGCTGGCTATTTCGAACAGCTTGAGAGGTAAAAAGGGGAAAAAGGACAACCCCTTTAAATGGAATTTATAATCAATCCCTGTTGGATACATGACAGTTGACCAGCAACAAGTTTGCCAGTCGGAGGTTGCTTTATAGGTTGTTTACACAGGCCGACCCCACTTCAAATGTGAACAATATAAAATGGATCATTCAGTGCGCATTGTTCTTGGCTATCCAGGTCCTGTTTATACAGGACGATATACTGACAAAAGCTTTTATCTGTTGTGCAAACAAAAATATAATTTCATCTTATGAATAAACATTTAGCTCGTACGTCAGGTGATCAGCAGCCTGTTTGGATGGCACAATTATAACGAAACAAATATTACTAGAAACGCTAATTCATGATGACCGTGCAATGTAAATGCACTTTGAACCTGCCTCTGATGGTAAGCAAACTGCTGAAAACTAGGGTTGAGTGAGTATGTTCTGTCCGAGTATGCTCGGGCCGAGCTCCGAGTATTTATAGCTGCTCGGTGATATGGTTGAATCGCTCCTGTGTGCATGATTTGCAACTGTTTGACAGCTTTATTACATGTGAGGAATGTGTAAGAAATAGACATTCCTTCCATGTAATAAAGCTGTCAAACAGTAGCAAATCATGCACACGGGAGCGATTTAACCTTATCACCGAGCATCTGTAAATACTCGGAGCTCGGCCCGAGCATACTCGGCGAAAGGGTTAATAGAACATACTCGCTCAACACTACTGAAAACTCATCTTGAAAAGACAGGACGTATAAGTACAAAATAGCCCAAGTGGCCAGTGTGTAAATTGTAAGAGGATTAATTTTGTTTATTAATAAAGATTGTGATATGAATACAAAACATTGCCAAAAATAAAAGAAAAAAATATATATGTAATACAAAAGCCAGATTTAAACAATAGGTCATTGTGTGACAACACATTCCATTTAAAAACATGTATGACAAATGAGTACTTAAAACATTTGGATAAGTATCATTGCCATTAATTGTCATGATGAAGGATCCAACACCTGTCCATATGCCCTACTAAATCTAAGCCTTGTTGAGTCTGCCATGGTTGATATGAACATGAATTCTCACCTGTAGGGCAGGTGCAGACAACCGTATTTTCGATCCAAATGTGATCTAACAAAACATCGGATCCCCCTCGGACCAATGTTAGTCTATGGGGCTGTGCACATGTTCGATTTTTTTCCTTGGACAAAGCCTGTCTGAGGAACTAAAGCACCCGAGTTTGATTCAAAATTACTAGTGCACTCGGCCACGCTGTCCGTGGAAAACATCGGAGTGCACTCGAATGACATCTGAGTGCGATCCGATTTCCACCGACTGACAGAATGAAGAAGATGGAGATTTTTTTTCACACTGTGCACACACTCTGATCAAACTCTGGTCAGAGCTTATTCAGAGTGTCATTTGTATAATCGACCCAATTCTCTTGGATGAGAGCATCTATGGTGTGCTGCACCTGCTCGTACAGTAACATATTATAGCATTAAATTCGCAGTAGCTTGAAAAGCCCTAGTCATCAGGATTCAAATGCTAAGATTTGCCAATATACCATAGATTTAAATGCCAATAGACTATAAATACACTATAGAGTACATGTATTTATCCAAGCTAGAAATGTAATAATTCTTTACTGAATTTTATAGCTTAATGCAGAGATTTCAAATTACATTAGCACAGCATTTTAATTAAACATTCTTGGATTGGCTTTTGAATACTTATTTATTTAAACATCCCTTTAGCTGAATTTCATTATTTTGAACATGAAGAATCTGCTACAGATTTCCAACAGCCTTATGCAATTCTGTAAGGTCTTACAGAAATGTGGATGTAATTGTATTTAATTTCACATGCTGTTAAGTGTAAGAGAATGTCAAGATGGACTCAGGATGTGAAAATATTCCCTAATGGTGTGTGCAAGCTGGAGATTGGCTCGCACTGGCCATAAGCGGTATGTTATGTTGCAATTTGTACGTTTGGAAGAATTATTTGTCCCTGTGGCATTAACTGAACTATTTCCTTCAAGAGCAACTGCATTAATTCTAAAATTAAAGAAAGAACATGACAGATCACTGCCGCAAGAAGAAATTCGATATCCTGAACCAGTCATTTCTTAATGGAAATGCAAAAATACATATATTATGGCAGGAAAGAAAACAAAGTGTTACTTGTAGGTCAATTTTCTATATGGCAATATAGCTTGAAAAATTTCCAGGCTATGCTTAATTACATTTCTATGCCATAAATATAAATACTGCCTGGGCTCCGAACTTTAGCAGCTGTTTATGCTGTGTGACTTGCCATCTTTCCAAAGGGAATTGTTGATTTTCTATTACATGGACTTCTTTTAGTTGGAGTGGTATTTGGAAAGGATCACAAACCAGAAACAATGAAAAATAATTGCTGCTGTACATTGATCATGTCATACAAATTGATATAAATTGAGGGCTTCCGCTATTGTCTTTGTAGCTATTCCAGGCATTCATGCGGTAGTGGGAAAACTGTTGCCGGGAAAAGGGCACTTATGATATGAATAAAAGTATTGTAGGCATGGTGCTGTAGCTCAATCCCTTATGTAGTAATCAGTTGTGTGGTTACCAAAGGGACAGAAGGAGCAGTCACCCTGGGGTCCTAGCTCGGAGGGGCCCACCTGGAGTGATCGCCAATCTTAACTGTATCGGTGTGTACAGGATACTGATACAATTAACCTCTACAGTACAACAGGGAGACATGATCTCCCTACACTACCATTCTTTGTTCTGTAGGCTGTAAGTTCTGATCATTTGAGGCCTGCAGAATGGCAGGGTAACACAAAGGATGAGTCCTGGGTGGGGGCAGAGCGAAGTGATGACATCATCACGATGGGACATCACACACTAGCGCAATGATATCACCACATTGGTCCTCCCACGCCTTGCCGCTGTCTGCTAGCGGACTCAGCAGGTTCCGGGGTTAGGTTAGTGTATGATTAATATTGAATAGTTATAGCACAACTTGTTTTTCCCAGCCAGGAACAGAACTTAAAGAGGTATTCCAATCTCCATGATCCTATCCCAATATTTAGTAGGTGTAATACTAATGATATTAGCAAATACCTTCAATTAGAAATGTACTATAATTCTCCCGATAACCTTTGTTGCTTACCCCATGTGAAGGGCATTGCAGTAGCTTAGGTATCCATTGTTACGACCACTCTCAGAGTGCACTTATGTCTAATGTAAATTACAGTGTATACCATATTATGATAAAGAAAAATGGAAAAAAAACATGTCTCACCATGTAATATGTGGAGAAACCACTCAAATCCAAAACCATTTGAATCCAAAGAGACCACTGCCCATCAGTAATAGTGGTGCAAAAAGAAAATGGTCCAGATGGGAAAGTTATGCATAAAAATATAAAATATTTTATTACATTTATATTAAAATTATCCATGATAGGAGGATATATAAAGTTACTCTTACACGTTTATGGTGCTGCCGCCCTTAGTCATAGAGTATGAGACATATTATGTATAAAGGGCTGGTGGGGCATCATACTGTGTATAGGCAAGCTGTGTTGTGCCATAATACTGTATATGGGGAGCTGTTGGCTCATGATACATTATATAAGAGGAGCTGTGGGTCCATCATACTGTGTACTGAGTAGCGGTGGGGGCATCATACTGTATGTAGAGGAGGTGTAGGGGTATCATATTGTGTACAGGGGAGCTATACATGGGGGAGACTCAGGAAACATTATTACTGTACATGGGAGACTCTAGAGATATTTTTAATTTACATGAGGGGAGTAGGGAAATTATTAGTATACATGGGAGGAACTTGGTAAACATCATTACCATACATGGGGGAACTGGGGGCATTATTACAGTATGTGGTGTTTATTCTGTGGACATCATTACTGTACATGAGAGGGACCATGAGGGGACTCAAAGGTCATTATTAAATGTTAAATGGGCACTTAAGAAGCAATATTAATACAGAGGTACTCATGGTATTATGACATATACACAACCCTGCTGCATGCACAATACATGCACATTCAGCTCTGCTGTATAAATGTACAAAGCTCTGCTACATATTCACAGCTCTGCTGTGCATACATATCTGCTACATATACACAGCTCTGCTACCTACACACAAAACACAACTCTACTACATACACACATAGCTCAGCTACACACAGCTCTGCTACACATGTACACAGCTGTCCTACATACACACACAGACCTTTGCTACATCAACACACATAGCTCTGCTACATCAACACATACACACAGCTCTACTACACATACATATCTCCTACATATACATAGCTCTGCTACAGCAACATAGAGCTCTGCTACATCCACATACAGAGCTCTGCTACATCAAAACACACAGTTGTCCTACACTATTCTGCATCTGATGTGCATTTCTATCCAGCCCCCTGTTGTCTGATAACCTTAAATAACATTTTGAGTGGCCAATTGACTGCACAAATCGCATAATTAGTAAACTGAGTCCACCTGTGTGTAATTTATTCTCAGTACAACTACAACTGTTCTGTGAAGACCTCAGAGGTTTGTTTGAGAACATTAATGATCAAACAGCATCATGAAAACCAAGGAACAAACCAGACAGGTTAAGGATAAAGTTGTGGAGAAGAGTAAAGCAGGGTTAGGTTGTAAAAAAATATCCCAACTTCTGAACATCTCACGGAGCATCCAACATTCAAAAATGGAAGGAGTATGGCACAACTGCAAACCTACCAAGATATGGTTTTCTACCTAAACTTACATCCCAAGCATGGAGAGCGCTAATTAGAGAAGCAGCCAATAGGTCCATGATCCTCTTTAGATGTATTACCAATATATATCCACGTATGCACTTTATATTGTATAGATATTATATTGATTTCAAATACCTTAATGTACAAAAATATTGGAATAGACTTCTTAATCAATAATTTAAAGCTTTTCATTCAGTCTCATTTCCACATACTGTATATACTTGAGTATAAGCCGAGTTTTTCAGCACATTTTTTGTGCTGAAAAAGCCCCCCTCAACTTATGCTCGGGTATATACCCAAGTATATAGAGATTCCGTTGGTGGATAGGCGGGGAGGAGGGGTTGCGGCGGCGGAGGAGCGAGGCACACGCAGTATCCGGCTGCTGCAGCTACCACGTGTGCCCACTGCTAAAGAGAAATGAATATTCCCTCTTCACCACGCCCAAGGTAGCGGGCACAGAGGAGCACTGAGCCGCAGCTCCTCCTCAAGAGAATGCATATTCGCTCCTCTATGATGGATGGTTATAAAAGCTCCTGTGCTTGTAATGAGTACATATTGTGTGTAAAACACTCAAATAAAGAAATATCGCTTGGACCTTAAATACCTTAGTTTAAAAAATCGACTGGTCCATCGCTAATTTGACTCCTAGCTTGTTAGGGAATATACAGTCATAGCCGAAAGTGTTGGCACCCTTGAAATTGTTCTAGAAAATTAAGTATTTCTCCCAGAAAATGATTACAATTACACATAATTTGTTATACACATGTTTATTTTCTTTGTGTGTATTGGAACAACACAAAAAAATGCAAAAAAAGCTAATTGCAACAACAAAAATAAATTACCTAATGCTAAGCACATCTGTGATATAAAAATGTATAAATTTTATTGAGACAAAAGAACCAAATTAAATTAAAACAATTAAAAAAAACAAACATTCCCTAAGTTCACTGAAGCAATGACACCAGAATATAGAGATACATTATAATACCTATGTAATCCCAAAAGGGTAACCATCAAAGGAAACAATCAAAAACCAGTACCTATAATAAGGCAACTACATTGTGTGCAGAATTATTAGGCAAGTTGTATTTTAGAGGATTATTTTTATTATTGATCAACAACTATGTTCTCAATCAACCCAAAAGACTCAGAAATATCCAAGCTTAATATTTTTGTAAGTTGAAGTGGGGTTTTTTAGATTTGGCTATCTTAGGAGGATATCTGTTTGTGCAGGTAACTGTTACTGTGCAGAATTATTAGGCAACTTAATAAAAACCAAATATAATCCCATCTCACTTGTTTATTGTCACCAGGTAAACCAATATCAGTGCACAAAATTTATAAATAAACATTTCTGACATGCAAAAACAAAAACCAAAAAAATTAGTGATCAATATAGCCACCTTTCTTTATGATGACACTCAACAGCCTTCCATCCATAGATTCTGTCAGTTGCTTGATCTGTTTTCGATCAACATTGCATGCAGCAGCCACCACAGCCTCCCAGACACTGTTCCGAGAGCTGTACTGTTTTCCCTCCCTGTGGATCTCACATTTTATGATGGACCACAGGTTCTCTATGGGGTTCAGATCGGGTGAACAAGGGGGCCATGTCATTATTTTTTCTTCTTTTAGACCTTTACTGGCCAGCCATGCTGTGGCGTAGTTGGATGCATGTGATGGAGCATTGTCCTGCATGAAAATCATGTTTTTCTTGAACAATACTGACTTCTTCCTGTACCATTGCTTGAAGAAGTTGTCTTCCAGAAACTGGCAGTAGGTCTGGGAGCTGAGCTTCACTCCATCCTCAACCCATAAAGGTCCCACAGCCCATACCAGTACCCCACCTCCACCTTGCTGGCGTCTGAGTCAGAGTGGAGCTCTCTGCCCTTTACTGATCCAGCCTCTGGCCCATCACGAGTCACTCTCATTTCATCAGTCCATAAAACCTTTGAAAAATCAGTCTTAAGATATTTATTGGCCCATTCTTAACGTTTTATCTTATGTTTCTTGTTCAAAGGTGGTCATTTTTCAGCCTTCCTTACCTTGGCCATGTCCCTGAGTATCACACACCTTGTGGTTTTTAATACTCCAGTAACGTTGCAGCTCTGAAATATGGCAAAACTGGTGGCGAATGGCATCTTGGCAGCTTCACGCTCGATTTTCCTCAATTCATGGGCAGTTATTTTGCGCCTTTTTTGGCCAACACGCTTCATGCGACCCTGTTGGCTATTTGCCATGAAACGCTTGATTGTTCGGTGATCACGCTTCAAAAGTTTAGAAATTTCAAGACTGCTCATTCCTCTGCAAGACATCTCACAATTTTGGACTTTTCAGAGCCCGTCAAATCTCTCTTCTGACTCATTTTGCCAAAGGAAAGGAAGTTGCCTAATAATTAAGCACACCTTATATAGGGTGTTGATGTCATTAGTCAACACCCCTCCTCATTACAGAGATGCGCATCACCAGATTTACTTAATTGGTAGTTTGCTCTCAAGCCTATGCAGCTTGGAGTAGGACAACATGTATAAAAAGTATCACGTGATCAAAATACTCATTTGCGTAATAATTCTGCACACTGTGTATATAGTGAATAACCCAGATGTAAACTTAGCAGGACATTGACCCCAAACATGCTTTAAGAAGCGCCTAGAAATGGAGTACTGGAGAGATCTACATCCCATTGAACACCTGTGGAGAGATCTTAACATTGTTGTTGGGAGAAGGCATCCTTCATTTATGAGAGACCTGGAACAGTTTGCAAAAGAAGAGTAGTCAAAAATTGTAGTTGAGAGGTGTAAGAAGCTTGTTGATGGCTACAGGAAGTGATTGATTAGTTATTTATTCCAAAACGTGTGCAACCAAATATTAAGTATAAGGTGCCAACAATTTTGTCCGGCCCATTTTTGAGGTTTTATGTGAAATTATGTCCAATTTGTCTTTTTTTCTCTGATTTTTTTGTGTTTCTCCAATACACACTAAGGAAATAAACATGTGCATAATAAAACATGTGTAATTGCAATAATTTTCTGGGAGAAATGCTTCAATTTCAAGAGTGTCAACTGACTTTATATATGTGTGTGTGTATACAGTTATATGAAAAAGTTTGGGCACCCCTATTAATCTTAAGCTTATTGTTTTATAAAAATTGGTGTTTTTGCAGCCGCTATTTCAGTTTGATCTATGTAATAACTGTTGGACACAGTAATGTTTCTGCCTTGAAATGAAGTTTATTGCACTAACAGAAAATGTGCAATCTGCATTCAAACAAAATTTGACAGGTGCATAAGTATGGGCACCTCACCAGAAAAGTGACATTAATATTTAGTAGATCCTCCTTTTGCCTCTAGTCGCTTCCTGTAGCTTTTAATGAGTTCCTGGATCCTGGATGAAGGTATTTTTGACCATTCCTCTTTACAAAACAATTCCAGTTCCTGTAAGTTTGATGGTCGCCGAGCATGGACAGCCCTCTTCACATGATCCCACAGATGTTCAATGATATTCAGGTCTGGGGACTGGGATGGCCATTCCAGAACATTGTAATTGTTCCTCTGCATGAATGCCTGAGTAGATTTGGAGCGGTGTTTTGGATCATTGTCTTGCTGAAAGATCCATCCCCTGCGTAACTTCAACTTTATCACTGATACTTGAACATTATTGTCAAGAATCTGCTGATACTGAGTGGAATCCATGCGTCCCTCAACATTAACAAGATTCCCGGTGCCGGCATTGGCCACACAGCCCCAAAGCATGATGGAACCTCCACCAAATTTTACTGTGGGTAGCAAGTGTTTTTCTTGGAATGCTGTGTTTTTTTGCCGCCATGCATAACGCCTTTTTGTATGACCAAACAACTCAATCTTGGTTTCATCAGTCCACAGGACCTTCTTCCAAAAAGAAATTGGCTTCCCCAAATGTGGTTTTGCATACCTCAGTCGACTCTGTTTGTGGCGTGCTTGCAGAAACGGCTTCTTTCGCATCACTCTCCCATACAGCTTCTCCTTGTGCAAAGTGCGTTGTATAGTTGACCAATGCACAGTGACACCATCTGCAGCAAGTTGATGCTGCAGCTCTCTGGAGGTGGTCTGAGGATTGTCCTTGACTGATCTCGCCATTCTTGTTCTCTGCCTTTCTGATATTTTTCTTGGCCTGCCACTTCTGGCCTTAACAAGAACTGTCCCTGTGTTCTTCCATTTCCTTACTATGTTCCTCACAGTGGAAACTGACAGGTTAAATCTCTGAGACAGCTTTTTGTATCCTTCCCCTGAACAACTATGTTGAATAATCTTTGTTTTCAGATCATTTGACAGTTGTTTTGAGGAGCCCATGATGCCACTCTTCAGAGGAGATTCAAACAGGAGAACAACTTGCAAGTGGCCACTTTAAGTAGCTTTTCTCATGATTGCATACACCTGGCTATGAAGTTCAAAGCTCAATGAGGTTACAAAACCCAAAAAAAGTGCTTTAGTAAGTCAGTAAAAAGTAGGTAGGAGTATTTAAAACAAGAAAATGATAAGGGTGCCCATACTTATGCACCTGTCAAATTTTGTTTGAATGCAGACTGCACATTTTCTGTTAGTACAATAAACCTCATTTCAAGGCAGAAACATTACTGTGTCCAACAGTTATTACATATATCAAACTGAAATAGCTGTTGCAAAAACACCAATTTTTAAAAAACATTAAGCTTAAGATTAATAGGGGTGCCCAAACTTTTTCATATAACTGTATATATGTATTTAGGTCCAGAAATATTTTTATTTAAAATGAATCAACTGGGATCCAATTAAAGCGTGGACTTCCAGGTTTAATTAAAGGGCTTGAACAAAAATATCCATTGGAACATTTCAGAATTGCAACCATTTTTCTACAAAGCCTCCTCAAAAGTAATTGAACAAAATTAACTTTACCATAAATAAAATGTTCATTTTTAATACTTTGTAGAGAATCCGCTGCAGGCAGTGTCTGCCTTAAGTCTGGAAGTCATGGACATCACCAAACGCTGGTTTTACTCCTTTGTGATGCTTTGCCAGACTTTTACTGCAGCTGACTTCAGTTGTTGCTTGTTTGTAGTTCTTTCCAGCTTACGTTTTGTCTTAATCATGTGACATGCATGCTCGACGGGGTTGAGTAGTGTTGAGCCACCCCCGTAGTGTTCGAGTTCGGTTCGGTTCGTTGAACACCCGTGTGTTCGCCGAACTGTTCGTCGAACTGTTCGTCGAACACCTTCGAACACCGTTAAAACCAATGGCAGGCAAACAAAAACACATAGAAACACATAGAAAACACCTTCAAAGGTGTCCAAAAGCTGACAAACTGCTCAGAAGACATAACTAACACATGGAAAAGTGACAAGTACATATAGTCATGCGAAAATAAAAGAGGTGGAGGAGTAAAAGGAGGGGGAGACACAGATATAGGCATGTCATGCCCTTCTAAAATCCAAAAAGTGAGAAGCCGACACGGCCAGTCCGCTCCTGCCCGTGCCACCTCCGTGTCGCCGGGTTTGTGCCAGAGCCGCGGTGAACCCTGACGGCCAGCCCCCCTCTCCCAATACTGGTGCCTGTCCGCTGGTGGGTCGAGAGAGCCCCCCTGTGGTGGAGGCAGCTCTAAGCTTTTTAATTTAAATTGTCTCTCTAATTTGAATGAATACACTTTAAATCCATTTACAAGGATCTATTGGAGGGCAAGTCTCATGCCAGCAGCCGCGGTAATTCCAGCTCCAGTAGCGTCCACTAAAGCTGCTGCAGTTAAAAAGCTTTTATAAGGATCGAGCTCGGCTGTCCACCGCAAGGCATCCTACTGCCAGTCCCAGCCCCTATGCCTTGGGGTGCCTCCTGATGCTCTTCACTAAGTATCCCATGGTCCCGAAGCATTTCCTTTGAAAAAATTAAGTGTCTAAACTACAGGTGGTGCAGCTGGCTTAACAGCCGGGATAATCCGCTTACTAGCAGACACTGCTACTAGGCACAAAGTATTTCCTGGGCTAGATGCAGTTAAAAATTTGTAATTAGATACTCTCGTTGGATGCTGAGAAAGCATTCCATAGAGTCTCCTGGCACGCCATATATGATTCTCTTAAAAAGCTTGGGGTAGGGGTCTAGGGGACCCTTTTATAGCCAAAATCACGGCCCTGTATCGCAATACGTCACCTAGGCTGAAGATAAATGGAACTGTAGCACCCTGAGGGCTCGGTTGCTAAAGACGTATTGCACCTCACCCAGAGGTGTGATATCTCACTCTCAGGTAAGGATGGAGTGTGGATCAGGACCCGACACCTGCATGCATTACACCACATTGCCGTGGGGCAGGGCGACCAATATGCCCCTGAGATGGGCACGACAGTCCCTGTCCCTGGCTGGAGTGGGGGGAGGGAACACTGAGGAAGGGGAACCCTGTAGTGCAGGAGCAGGGAGGAAGCAGTTCCTGGGTACATTGAGAAGGGAGTATAAAAGGTGGGCACCATCTTAGTTCAGTGCAGAGAAGTCTGAGCAGAAGTGGCAGGGAGCAGGGGCTCTGCATGAGCTCTGCTCCGAAGGCGGGCCTAGTAACAGAGGCCCAGGCCTGGAAGAGGGAGAAGGAAGGAAGAGGAGCGGAGAAGGCTCTAGGAACGAGGAATGAAGGGATCCCAGGGGTGCGGACGGGCGAGTCGCCACCGCACGCCCGAATCCACCTGCGTGGAGGGGTCAGGCCAAAGGGGGAGACCGGTCCCCGAACTAGTGGAGGCAGGAAACGACCCTCAGCTAGAAACCGGAGGCTCTGACATTTTATGTGGCGCAGCCCCTCGCTACACCCGCTAGGAAGGCACCACATAGGGTCAGGGAAACTGGCGCCAAGTTTACCAAGAGGAGGCCCGAGGCAGCCGGACAGAAGTGTTGTTAAGAAAGGCCAGACAAAGGACACACAAAGGGGGTTCTGTGAAGTGCTCCAAAGTTATCTGGGAGTTGTCTGAGCCCCTCACCTGGTGAGCACAGTACGACGTGGGCAGCCGTTACCTGCAGACGTGGTCTGGATAATAAGAACTGTGAGTAAAGGCCCTGAACTGCATCACTGACTCCGTGTCGTTACTGCTGCTGCCCTGCACCATCACCCCCATCCTCCGCATACACTGCCCTGAGGCTATACTCCTCCCGTGGGGAGTTATGCTACGCTCTGCTGCACCCACAACACCAGCCTCAGTGGTCTGCCCTGTAGCGGCGGTTCACTCTGACCGCAATCCACGGGTGGCGTAGTCGGACATTTAAACATGAAAACCACATAAATAGTTCCGCCACTGGTTTGACCGCCCTGAGCCACGGAACTGGGTCGCCGCCACGAAGACTACAACCACCAGCATCCACCAAAAAGGGTCCGGCTCCGGGTGTCCCAAGGCCCAGGGGGTGCGTCAGAACATTTTCATCACCTTTCACAATCACCAATGGGACAAGGCAGTGATGTCCTCTGTCCCCTCTCTTATACATCCTAGTGACGGAGCACCTGCTCTCATCAATTCGCCATAACCCCAATATTAGGTGGATTGAGGTGGGAGGCACCGAGTACAAGTGCTCTCTATTTGCTGATGATGTCCTAGTATATATCACTCAATCACATATATCCATCCATGCTGTTATGGCTGAAATAGATCACTTTGTTACATGGTAAAATTTTAAAATCAATGCAGCGAAGTCTGAGGCCCTCGATGTCTCCCTCCCCAAATCCATATAGGATTCCATCCAGTCCAACTTTCCCTTTGCCTGGCCCTCACAGGGTATCAAATACTTAGGAATTCCTATTCATAGAGACCTCTCCCATCTATGTTATCTTAATTTTGGGCCCTTTATTGAACAATTCCATACAGACCACGGTTGGCAAGTTAGAACTGTAAGATTCACTACGTGAACCACTGGTGTTTTGTGGAAAAGCACATGTACACTGCGTTCCAAATTATTATACAAAAAGTGTTTAGGAGTGATAAGGGAAGAATTTGTTTGTTTGTCAGTTAAACTCATTGATGGTGATGTGTGTCAGGGCTCTTTATATCACTGTAAGCAATTGCAGACACCTGTGCTAATTAGTTTGGCAGGTGTGTCCAATGAAAGGCAAGACTACTTAAGAAGGCTCTCTCACATTATTAAGCAGCCTACATTTTCTGCCAAAATGGGAAAGAAAAAGGATGTGTCGGCTGCTGAGAAGCAACAAATTGTGGAGTGTTTAGGTCAAGGCATGACTACAATCAACATTGTGCGATGATCAGGATGAAGTGTCTTGGCAATCAAGAAGTATGTAGCTGATTCACAGTACACACGTGTGCGTGCTGATAAGGGCAAATTGAGGACTCTTTCCTACAGGCAATTACGTCAGGTTGAAAGAGCAGCGGCAAAAAAGCCTTTTCATAGCAGCAGACAAGTTTTTGAAGCTGCTTGTGCCTCCAACGTCCCCCGAACAACAAGATGCAGGGTCCTTCAGAGGTTTGCAGCTGTGCATGCGCCATCCTGTCGACCTCCTCTATCCACTTCACACAAGCAGAAACGGCTCCAGTGGGCCAAACATTACATGAAGACTGATTTCAAAACTGTTTTGTTCATGGATGAGTGCCGTGCAGCGCTCGATGGTCCAGATGGATGGAGTGGAGGATGGCTGGTTGATGGACACCCCACGCAAACACGGCTACAGCGCCAACAAGGAGGAGGTGGAGTAATGTTTTGGGCTGGAATCATGGGGAGAGAGATTGTCGGCCCCTTTAGGATCCCTGAAGGCGCTAAAGATGAACTCCATAATGTATGTGGATTTTCTCAAACAGCACTTCCTGCCATGGTTCAAGAAGAAGAACCGTGTATTTCACAGCAAGATCATTTTTCTGCATGATAATGCACCATCTCATGCTGCACATAAAACATCTGCATCTCTGGCTGATATGGGCATAAAAGGGGACAAACTTATGGTGTGACCCCCATGCTCCCCTGACCTCTACCCCATTCAGAACCTTTGGAGCATCATTAAAAGGAGTGTCTATGATGGCGGGAGGCAGTTCACATCTAAGCAACAGCTCTGGGAGGGTATTCTGTCCTCATGCAAAACAATTGAAGCAGAAACCATCCAAAACCTGACAAATTCAATGGACGAGAGAGTTCAGAAGCTCCTTTCGAACAAGGGGTCCTATGTGAAAATGTAACATCACCTAGAATAAAGTTTTGAGTTGAAAACTGTTTGATTTCAGTTTCTAACAACCTGCTAATGCTTATAATTTCAAAAATGACCATTTTTTTGGTCTTTATTAAAATGAAAAGGTTGATCGAAAAGTTTGGGGGATCTAAGAGTGTGGCAACCCAGTAGTCATGATTACTTCGAATTCTGACAATATGAGGGTCATGCTGCAGGTAGTGCAGCAAGAAGGCACTTATGTGCCTTGCGCATCTCGGAGCCCCAAAATTATTTTCCGGGCTAGATGCAGCTAAAAATTATTTTTAATTTTAAATCTGGTGAAGCTTTAGTATAGATGGCCTAATAGGATCAGTGCTGCACACTGCTACAAAGCCCAAATTATTTTCCAGTCAAGATACAGATAAACATGATTAGTAATTTGAAAGCTTAAAACGGTTGGTAGGGTGATTTTAACCAATCATCAAGCTTTTACTCTCCCCAGGATGACACAGGGGTAGAAAAGTCGTTTCGGATCCATGATTTGTTCATCTTTATGAACGTGAGTCTGTCTACATTATCAGTGGAGAGCCGCGTGCGCTTATCTGTCAGCACACCACCAGCAGCGCTGAACACACGTTCAGACAGAACGCTGGCTGCGGGGCATGACAAGATCTCCAAGGCGTAAGTGGCTAGCTCCGGCCATTTATCCAGATTGGAAGCCCAAAAAGAGCAAGGGTCCAGTGACACAGTCGTGGCTTCAATGTTTACTTGGAGATACTCCTGTACCATCGTCTCTAGGCGTTGACTATGTGTCAGACTTCTTGTCTCCTGTGGCCTTGCAAAGGATGGGCTAAAAAAGTGGTGAAATGATTCCGCAAAATTGATGTTACCAGCAGATACTGTGGTTCTGTCACGGTTTGAGTGCTGAACACTTGACGGTCCCACGGTTGGCAAGTTGGAACTGTGAGATTCACTACGTGCACCACTGGTATTTTGTGGAAAAGCACATGTAAGATTCTGCAACAGTCTCTGCTGATACTCCTGCATGCGTGCATCCCTTTCTATGGCAGGAATAATTTCTGCAAATTTACTTTTGTACCGGGGATCTAACAGTGTGGCAACCCAGTAGTCAGGATTATTTCTAATTCTCACAATTCGAGGGTCATGTTGCAGGTAGTGCAGCAAGAAGGCACTCATGTGTGTTGCGCATCCAGGAGCACCAAGTCCCTGTTGTGTTGGTGGCGAGGTAACAATCATGCTTCCTTCCTCTGTCCTCTCCCCCCAACCTCGCACAACAGAAATGTGATCAAGGTCTCCCTCATCTGATGAGTCTTCCATCAGTTCGTCCTCCACTTCTTCCTGGGCTCCTGCACCTTCCTCACTAGTTTGGCTGCTACCATGCGCCCTGGTAAAACCATCTCCCCCACCCTCACATGCCTGCCGCCTTGGTGCTGCCGACCGTCTGGACCTTGCAGATGTTAGCCCTTCCGCATACAACTCCTCCTCCTCTACTTCCTCCACCTCCTCTTGTGCCACCACCTGACTCCGAATTCTGTTTAACATGTGCTCCAGCATGTAAATCACCGGAATAGTCATGCTGATAATGGCATCGTCAGCACTAAACATCTTCGTCGCCATTTCAAAACTGTGCAGAAGGGTGCATAGGTCCCTGATCTGAGACCACTCCTCCAGCGTGATTTGCCCCACCTCTGAATCTCGTTGGCCCAGGCTATACGTCAGAACGTATTGCACCAGGGCTTGTCGGTGCTGCCACAGTCGCTGCAACATGTGCAGAGTTGAATTCCACCGGGTAGGCACATCGCATTTTAGCCGGTGAAGTGGCAGGCCCAACGACTTCTGTAGAGATGTAAGTCGCTGAGCTGCGGGATGCGAACGGCGGAAGTGAGCACACAGCGACCGTGCCCTCTGCAGAAGGCCATCTAGTCTGGGATAGTGGGCTAAAAATTGCTGGACAACCAGGTTCAACACGTGAGCCATACAAGGCACGTGTGTGACATTGCCCCGGCGAAGGGCCGCACCCAGGTTTGCAGCATTGTCGCACACGGCCTTCCCTGGTTTCAGGTCCAGTGGAGACAACCATTCATGAAATTGGTTCTCCAGAGCTGACCACAACTCCTCAGCTGTGTGACTCACATTTCCCAGACATTTCAATGTAAAAACCGCCTGATGACGTTGAGCCCTACTGCCAGCATAGTAAGGAGGTGTGCAGGATCCCTTCTGCGCAGTTAGAAAGCTTGTGGCATGACCAGACAGGCTTTGGGTGCAGGTGGAAGACCGAGAGGAGGTTGAGGAGGCAGAAGCAGTGGTGGAACTTTGACATAAAGAGGATTGACGCACAACTCGTGGGGACGGCAAGACTTGGACAGCAGCCCCTTGTCCTGCTGTCACCATAGTTACCCAGTGCCCAGTCAGCGACATGTAACGCCCCTGTCCATGCCTACTCGTCCAAGTGTCTGTGGTGAAATGCACCCTGTCACACACAGAGTTTCTCAAAGAAGCGGTGATGTTGTGTGCGACATGCTGGTGGAGCGCAGGCACACCTTTCTTTGAGAAGTAGTGCCGACTGGGCATCTGGTACTGGGGCACTGCGACGGACATAAGGTCTCGAAAATCCTCTGTGTCCACCAGGCGGAAAGGCAGCATTTCTGTAGCCAAGAGCTTGCAGATGGTGAAATTCAACCTCTTAGCTTTCTCATGGCTAGGAGGAAATGGTCTTTTACTTGTCCACATCTGAGGGACCGAGGGCTGGCTATTGTGCTTAGACGGGGTTGATAAGGGTGTCCCCGGCAAACTGCCGGTCTGTGAGGAAGATGCAGGCGGACATGTTAGGTTGCCTTGATCCAAAGGTGGTGCTATCGATGTCGGACAGCGCTCAAGACCAGCTGGTGTTACCACCTCCAAAGAAAATGATGACCTGCCAATCACGCTGGCTGTTGCGGGTAAAGAGGTGGCAGGTCTGCGCCCCAAAACAGGTGTGACTGCTGTCCCCCCAGTCACAGAGGATGAAGAGGCCGCGGATGCACAAGATATGGCAGACGGTGGTTGGCCCGGCCGGCTAGACCGCATTGTAGCACACTGAGCTTCCCACTGCAACTTATGCTTCATGTCCATGTGCCGGTTCATGCATGAAGTACTCAAACTATGTATTTTTTGGCCTCTACTTAGCTTTTGCTGACAAATGTTACAGATAACACGAGTTGGGTCATCTTTATCGATCTGAAAAAATGCCCAGGCTATGCAAGGCTTAGCACCCATGCGACCTGAAGAGCCACCACGACTTGTGGTGAGAGGCAGAGTTGTGTTTGAGGATGCAGTTGTTGACGTGCTTCCAGTACTACGTCTCTGTCCAGGAAGGCGCAACCTGACCTCGTCGTCACTAGCATCTTCCTCCACCTCCTCTGCTGACCTCATCTCTTGGCTGACTGTGGGTTGACAGTAAGTGGGATCTCCGACCTCATCATCATCACCCTGTGCGTTATCACACCCGTCGTCCTCAGAGCCAACCTGTTCCTGCCCTGACAAAAAACTAAAGTTGTCGCTCCAATCAGGTATTTGAGTCTTATCATCGTCTTCCTCATTGTCTCCACCAACAGGAGTTACAGTTTGGGAATGAGGGTCTACATTATGGTCAGAACCTTCTGCGTCTGGTCCTGGATCCGACTCATAAAGATTCTGGGCATCAGTGCAGATCATTTCCTCGTCTGGATTCACAGAAGTGCTGGAGTCGACCTCTGATTCCCAGGCTATAGTATGAGTAAACAGCTCTGCAGACTCAACCATCTGTTCTACCTCATACTCAGACGGGCAGCTGGAGATTTGGGAGCTGTGAGGAAGCAAGTGCGATTTGGGTGACACCTTTGAGGACTGGAGTATTTGTGATGTTGAAGTTGATGTGGAGGAGAGCCCACTTAAAGGAGCACTTGATATCCGTTGAAGCACCTGCTGTTTTTGTGCCTCATCTGGAATTTGTAGCGATTGGCGTGGCCGTAAGAAAGGGATCTTATCACATTGTCCGCTAAAAGAAGTAGACATTTTAGTTTGGCTGGAAGATGGTCTTTCTTCTGCACCTACCCCACGGACACAACCTTTTTTCCCCTTCCCAACACGCCTATTCCCCTTTCCACCAGCAGCAGGCCTTTTTCCACTCATTTTGGTGGTTAACTAATTCACAACTCTGGAGTTGTTTGCACAAAAAAACAATGGATGGTAACCGAGCAGAGCTGAGTGGCCAAACTGTGGTATTAGGCCAAAACTATTGGCTGGGTTAGATGCAGAAAAAAATTATTTTTAATTTGCAACCTGATGGAGGTCAGTATAGATGGACTAATAAACCAAGTCCCACACACCGCTAGAAGCCCAAATATTTTTTCAGAGCTAGATGCAGAAAATTTTTTTATTCAATTTGCAACCTGATGGAGGTCAGTATAGATGGACTAATAGACCAAGTCCCACACACTGCTAGAAGCCCAAATATTTTTTCAGAGCTAGATGCAGAAAAAAATTATTTTTAATTTGCAACCTGATGGAGGTCAGTATAGATGGACTAATAGAACAAGTCCCACACGCTGCTAGAAGTCCAAATATTTTTTCAGAGATAAATGAAGAAAAAAATTATTTTTAATTTGCAATCTGATGGAGGTCAGTATAGATGGACTAATAGACCAAGTCCCACACACTGCTAGAAGCCCAAATATTTTTTCAGAGCTAGATGCAGAAAAAAATTATTTTTAATTTGCAACCTGATAGAGGTCAGTATAGATGGACTAATAGACCAAGTCCCACACACCGCTAGAAGCCCAAATATTTTGTCAGAGCTAGATGCAGAAAAAAATTATATTCAATTTGCAACCTGCTGGAGGTCAGTATAGAAGGACTAATAGAACAAGTCCCACACACTGCTAGAAGCCCAAATATTTTTTCAGAGCTAAATGAAGAAAAAAATTATTTTTAATTTGCAACCTGATGGAGGTCAGTATAGATGGACTAATAGACCAAGTCCCACACACCGCTAGAAGCCCAAATATTTTTTCAGAGCTAGATGCTGAAAATTTTTTTATTCAATTTGCAACCTGATGGAGGTCCGTATAGATGGACTAATAGACCAAGTCCCACACACTGCTAGAAGCCCAAATATTTTTTCAGAGCTAGATGCAGAAAAAAATTATTTTTAATTTGCAACCTGATGGAGGTCAGTATAGATGGACTAATAGACCAAGTCCCACACACTGCTAGAAGCCCAAATATTTTTTCAGAGCTAGATGCAGAAAAAAATTATTTTTAATTTGCAACCTGATGGAGGTCAGTATAGAAGGACTAATAGACCAAGTCCCACACACCGCTAGAAGCCCAAATATTTTTTCAGAGCTAGATGCAGAAAAAAATTATATTCAATTTGCAACCTGCTGGAGGTCAGTATAGAAGGACTAATAGAACAAGTCCCACACACTGCTAGAAGCCCAAATATTTTTTCAGAGCTAAATGAAGAAAAAAATTATTTTTAATTTGCAACCTGATGGAGGTCAGTATAGATGGACTAATAGACCAAGTCCCACACACCGCTAGAAGCCCAAATATTTTTTCAGAGCTAGATGCAGAAATTTTTTTTATTCAATTTGCAACCTGATGGAGGTCAGTATAGATGGACTAATAGACCAAGTCCCACACACTGCTAGAAGCCCAAATATTTTTTCAGAGCTAGATGCAGAAAAAAATTATTTTTAATTTGCAACCTGATGGAGGTCAGTATAGATGGACTAATAGACCAAGTCCCACACACTGCTAGAAGCCCAAATATTTTTTCAGAGCTAGATGCAGAAAAAAATTATTTTTAATTTGCAACCTGATGGAGGTCAGTATAGATGGACTAATAGACCAAGTCCCACACACCGCTAGAAGCCCAAATATTTTTTCAGAGCTAGATGCAGAAAAAAATTATATTCAATTTGCAACCTGCTGGAGGTCAGTATAGAAGGACTAATAGAACAAGTCCCACACACTGCTAGAAGCCCAAATATTTTTTCAGAGCTAAATGAAGAAAAAAATTATTTTTAATTTGCAACCTGATGGAGGTCAGTATAGATGGACTAATAGACCAAGTCCCACACACCGCTAGAAGCCCAAATATTTTTTCAGAGCTAGATGCAGAAAATTTTTTTATTCAATTTGCAACCTGATGGAGGTCAGTATAGATGGACTAATAGACCAAGTCCGACACACTGCTAGAAGCCCAAATATTTTTTCAGAGCTAGATGCAGAAAAAAATTATTTTTAATTTGCAACCTGATGGAGGTCAGTATAGATGGACTAATAGACCAAGTCCCACACACTGCTAGAAGCCCAAATATTTTTTCAGAGCTAGATGCAGAAAAAAATTATTTTTAATTTGCAACCTGATGGAGGTCAGTATAGATGGACTAATAGAACAAGTCCCACACGCTGCTAGAAGCCCAAATATTTTTTCAGAGATAAATGAAGAAAAAAATTATTTTTAATTTGCAACCTGATGGAGGTCAGTATAGATGGACTAATAGACCAAGTCCCACACACTGCTAGAAGCCCAAATATTTTTTCAGAGCTAGATGCAGAAAAAAATTATTTTTAATTTGCAACCTGATGGAGGTCAGTATAGATGGACTAATAGACCAAGTCCCACACACCGCTAGAAGCCCAAATATTTTTTCAGAGCTAGATGCAGAAAAAAATTATATTCAATTTGCAACCTGCTGGAGGTCAGTATAGAAGGACTAATAGAACAAGTCCCACACACTGCTAGAAGCCCAAATATTTTTTCAGAGCTAAATGAAGAAAAAAATTATTTTTAATTTGCAACCTGATGGAGGTCAGTATAGATGGACTAATAGAATGATGCTATGCCCAAAAGATTTTACTTCACTAGGTGCAGTAAAAAAATTGGTATTCTATACACAGGTGGTATATCTTGCAACACAGATAGGCTACTCCACTGACTAACACACTCTGCAATAGGCCAAAAAGGATTAGCTTTGCTAGATTCAGCCAAATGCTGTGAAAAAAACTTGCACAGCACTGGCACAGACCTGCCTGGCAAAAACTGATAGGAACTGATGTAACCTAGTCCTGAAAAGGACTCCAATTACAATTAGTCTTTACTCCCACAATCTATCTATTTAAGAGCACAGACCTGCCTGATAAAAGTCGTAGGAAATGCTGTAACCTAGTCCTTAAAAGGACTGCAATCACAACTATTCCCTACTCCCAAGCTATCTGTATATTTGTGCGAAAATTGGCTTGAAATTAACAAGGTATAGCACACACAGCAACAGCGGTGCCGTCTAACACGCAGCTGCAGCAGTGAGAAAATGGTGGCGACGGGGAAAATGGCTTGGTCTTATAGGGCAAGGACATGTGACATACACTGCCAATCACACATGACCTTGCTTGTGTGAAAAAAAGCACTTCGCTCCGTGTGTGCGCTGCTGATAGGCTGACAGATTGCACCTCCCCACTGCAAATGCGGGAAAGAGAAAAAAAAATGGAGATCTTCATTGTTCCTGCAGAGATCCATCCCCTGCCCCTCCCCCCGCCCCGCTGTACACTCAAACTGCGTATTAACATTAATTTTCATCATTACTGAGAAAAAATCCAGTTATGATTTTGGTGCACGAACAGTTATCGAACATAACCTCGAACAGCCGAATTTTTCTCAAATTGTTCGTGTTCGCCGACCGGCTCGAACACCGCCCAAAACAGCTCGAATTTGAGATTGGCGAACAGTTCGAGTAGAACAACGCTCATCTCTAGGGTTGAGATCTGGTGACTGACTAGGTCATTGCTGAATAACCCACTTCTTTGGTTCCTGGGTTACTATTAGCAGTATGTTTTGAGTCATTGTCAATCTGTACTGTGAAGCAATCAACCTTGCTGCATTTGGTTGAATCTGAGCAGAAAGTATAACCCTGTACACTTCATAATATATCCGGCTGTGTTTATCTTCAGTCACATCATCAATAAACACTAGTGGCCCAGTGCCATTGGAAGCCATGCATCCCCATGCCATCACACTGCCTTCACCATGTTTTACAGAGGATGTGCTGTGCTTTGGCTCATGAGCCGTTCCAAGCCTTCTCCATACTTTCTTCTTCCCATCATTCTATAATAGGTTGATCTTAGTTTTATCTGTACAAAGAATGCTTTTCCAGAAATAGGTTGACTTTTTTAGATGCTTTTTGGCAAAGTTTAATCTGGCCTATTTATTTGTAAGGATGATTAATGGTTTTCATCTTGTGGTGAACCCTCTGTTTTTGCTCTCATAAAGGCTTCTTCATGGTAGACATAGATACTGAATCCCCCACTTCCTGTAGAGTGTTGGTGGATGTTGTGAAGGGTTTTTTTCCTCACCATGGAAAGGATTCTGTTATCAACCACCACTATTGTCTTCCATGGACTTTCAGGCCTTTTTGAGTTCCCAAATTCAAAAGTGCGCTGTTTTTTTAGCAGAATGTACTAAAGTGTTGATTTGTCCACTCCTAACATTCCTAACATTTCTGCTATCGGTCTGATGGATTTCTTTTTTTTCAGCCTAATGATGGTCTGTTTCTCTTCCATTGAGAGCTCCTTTGTCCGTATGTTGTGGGCTCACAGCAACAGCTTCCAAATGGAAATGCCACACCTAGAATCAGCTCCAGACCTTTTACCTACTTAATTGATGATGGATTAAGAAGGGGATAGCCCATGCAGCCAATTAAACAGCTTTTCAGATAATTTTCCAATTACTTTTGGTCCCTTTAAAAAGAGGCAGCTACATATTCAAGAGCTGTAATTCCCAAACCCTTACTCTAATTATGTGAATACCCTCAAATTAAAGCTGAGAGTCTGATATTTAAGGCCATGTTAATTATATGTGACTGTATGTTGACTATGTTATGCTAAAATGTCAAAACTTATGTCACTGACCAAAAATTTCTGCATCTAACTTTATGTGTATACATTGGGGAAAATAAGTATTTGATAAACTGCCGATTTTGCAAGTTTTCCCACCTACAGAGAATGGAGAGATCTGTAATTTATATCATAGGTACACTTTAATTGTGAGAGACAGAATCTAAAAAAAATCATGAAAATCACATAGTATGATTTTTACATAATTAATTTGTATTTTATTACATGAATAAGTATTTGATACAATAGAAAAACAGAACTTAATATTTAATACAGAAACATTTGTTTGCAATTACAGTGGTCAGACATTTCCTGTTGTTCTTGACCAAGTTTGCACACACTGCAGCAGTGATTTTGGCCCACTCCTTCATACAGATTTTCTCCAGATCTTTCAGGTTTCGGGACTGTCGCTGGGCAACATGGTGTTTCAGCTCCCTCCAAAGATTTTCTATTGGGTTCAGGTCTGGAGACTGGCTACGCCACTTCAGGACCTTAAAATGCTTCTTATAGAGCCACTTCTTAGTTGCCCTGGCTGTGTGTTTCATATCATTGTCATGCTGGAAGATCTAGCCACAACTCATCTTCAATGCTCTTACTGAGGGAAGGAGGTCGCTGGCCAAAATCTTGCAATACATGACCCCATTCATCCTCCCTTCAATACGGTGCAGTTGTCCTGTCCCCTTTGCAGAAAAGAACCCCAAAGTATGATGTTTCCCCCACCATGCTTCATGGTAGGGATGGTGTTCTTGGGGTTGTACTCATCCTTCCTCTTCCTCCAAACACGGCGAGTGGAGTTGATACCAAAAAGTTTTATTTTGGTCACATCTAACCACATGACCTTTTCCCATGCCTCCTCTGGATCATCCAGATGGTCGTTTGCGAACTTCAAAGGGGCCTGAACATGTGCTGGCAGGAACAGGAAAACATTGTAGGCCCTGCAGGATTGTAATCCATGACATCGCAGTGTGTTACTAATGGTAATGTTTGAGACTGTGGTCCCAGCTGTCTTTAGGTCATTCACCAGGTCATCCCGTGTAGCTCTGGGCTGAATCCTGAACTTTCTCAGAATCATCCTTACCCCACGAGGTGAGATCTTGCATGGAGCCCCAGACCGAGGAAAATTGACAGTCATCTTGTGTTTCTTCCATTTTCTAATAATTGCGCCAACAGGTGTTGCCCTCTCAACAAGCTGCTTGCCTATTGTCCTGCAGCCCATCCCAGCCTTATGCAAGTCTACAATTTTGTCCCTGGTGTCCTTAGACAGCTCTTTAGTCTTGGCCAGGTGGAGAGGTTGGAGTGTGATTGAGTGTGTGGACAGGTGTCTGTTATACAGGTAACAAATTCAAACAGGTGCAATTAATACAGGTAATGAGTGCAGAGAGAGCTTCTTAAAGAAAAACTAACAGGTCTGTGAGAGCCAGAATTCTTGATGGTTGGTAGGTCATCAAATACTTATTTCATGCAATTAAATGCTATTTAATTATTTAAAAATCATACAATGTGATTTTCTGTTTCTTCTTTTTAGATCCTGTCTCTCACAGTTGAAGTGTACTTACATTAAAAATTACAGACCTCTCCATTCTTTGTAGGTGGGAAAACTTGCAAAATCGGCAGTGTATCAAATACTTATTTTCTCTACTTTATATATGTATATGTGTGTATATATATATATATATATATATATATATATGTATATATATATGTACATATATATATACACACAAACACGGATATATTATATATCTATATATAACAATCTGATAAGTAACTTTGCTTTTCATGAAGTAGAATACTACACATCATAGTAAGTAGAAAGAGACCAATACCAATATATTATTTGACCACAGGACTGCAGGGCAGAGGTAACGAAATTCATGACTGATTAGTGAATAGTATACAGTACTGAAAAAATCTACCATAATTAAACCTGACTGCCAGCAAGATGTATGTATAGTTCCACATCGCATGCTACATCCAGGCTAATATGTCAGCAGCTCTAAATATATGGTTGGTTCGCAGACCTGAGATCTCTTCTTAGAATTTCTAGGTGTAATATTTCACTTTTCCAATACTGCTGGCTGTGTACAAATATCTTATTTTAAAATAACTTACATCATTTAAACCCAATTCCCTAACACACTAGGGGTCAATGTAATGACAGACCCATCGATTTTCTAAACGAAGATATTTAAGGTCCAGGTGAAGTTTCTTTTTTTAAAAGTGTTGCATAGGATTAGAAAAAAATGCATCTTTTTTCCTTCAAAAATTCTTTAAAAAATAATACCGCATTTTTCCATTTGTTGTGTACTTGTGTAGTTCACTAAAATAGATCTAAACGGGAATACCAGACACAACCTATAGATAGGTATTTCTAAAAAAAAAAACAAGCTGTTATGTTTCTTCAGATTTGTACAAACCTATAAATAATTTATAGACTTATTGCCAATTCTTTCCAGACCTCGCCAATACTTTGATTCTGAGCTTTTTCTTTCTGATGTGGAGACTTAAATTTTATGAATATCAGATTAAAGATTAGCATTAAGTTTAGGATTATTTTTAAAGAAAGGAAGACTGACAGTGTTTTCTGAGCTTTGGAGAATGAATTTATGGGTTTTTACTTTGCTAAGAATCACTGCATGCTGTAAGCCATAACATAAATTTATATCTGGTCTGATGTTAGCATTGTATCTCAGGTGATCCATTACTATCAACATCTAGAAGGAGAAGTACAAATAATGCAGGCACAAAGACTACACATTTAGATACAACCTGTTAGAAATTTACTGTCCCCTTTGGTACATGGGTCTCTTTCAGGCTACTGAATAGCATCAATCTATTTGTTAAGAGTGTTCTTTTGAAGATTGACATTACACCTCTGTCGCTGAAGTATTCTTGATGCATTGTGTTTTCTCCACAAAGTAAAAAATTCAATGCTGAGGCTTGATCCTGAAATTGTAAACATCAGGCAGAAGTGACACATAAATTGTGCCGATGCTCTAAAATGTTCTATTTCACACGTACAATTTTGTAGAGTATTTGCAGGCTTTATATACTGTATATCTATATAGATATATAGATATAGATGTGTGTGTATATATATATATATATATATATATATATATGTATATATATATATATATATATATATACAGTACACTGTGTGCAAAATTATTAGGCAAATGAGTATTTTGATCACATGATACTTTTTATACATGTTGTCCTACTCCAAGCTGCATAGGCTTGAGAGCCAACTACCAATTAAGTAAATCTGGTGATGTGCATCTCTGTAATGAGGAGGGGTGTTGACTAATGACATCAATACCCTATATAAGGTGTGCTTAATTATTAGGCAACTTCCTTTCCTTTGGCAAAATGGGTCAGAAGAGAGATTTGACGGGCTCTGAAAAGTCCAAAATTGTGAGATGGCTTGCAGAGGGATGCAGCAGTCTTGAAATTTCCAAACTTTTGAAGCGTGATCACCGAACAATCAAGTGTTTCATGGCAAATAGACAACAGGGTCACAAGAAGCGAGTTGGCCAAAAAAGGCGCAAAATAACTTCCCATGAATTGAGGAAAATCAAGCGTGAAGCTGCCAAGATGCCATTCGCCACCAGTTTTGCCTCATTTCAGAGCTGCAACGTTACTGGAGTATCAAAAAGCACAAGGTGTGCGATACTCAGGGACATGGCCAAGGTAAGGAAGGCTGAAAAATGACCACCTTTGAACAAGAAACATAAGATAAAACGTCAAGAATGGGCCAAGAAATATCTTAAGACTGATTTTTCAAAGGTTTTATGGACTGATGAAATGAGAGTGACTCTTGATGGGCCAGATGGATGGGTCAGAAGCTGGATCAGTAAAAGGCAGAGAGCTCCACTCCGACTCAGACACCAACAAGGTGGAGGTGGGGTACTGGTATGGGCTGGTATCATCAAAGATGAACTTGTGGGGCCTTTTCGGGTTGAGGATGGAGTATGGAGGATGGAGTAAAGCTCAACTCCCAGACCTACTGCCAGTTTCTGGAAGACAACTTCTTCAAGCAGTGGTACAGGAATAAGTCGGTATCGTTCAAGAAAAACATGATTTTTATGCAGGACAATGCTCCCTCACATGCATCCAACTACTCCACAGCGTGGCTGGCCAGTAAAGGTCTAAAAAAAGAAAAAATAATGACATGGCCCCCTTGTTCACCTGATCTGAACCCCATAGAGAACCTGTGGTCCATCATAAAATGTGAAATCTACAGGGAGGGAAAACAGTACACCTCTGGGAACAGTGTCTGGGAGGCTGTGGTGGCTGCTGCACGCAATGTTGATGGAAAACAGATCAAGCAACTGACAGAATCTATGGATGGAAGGCTGCTGAGTGTCATGACTGAGTGTCATGGCTATATTCATCACTAATTTTTTAGGTTTTTGTTTTTCCATCTCAGAAATGTTTATTTCTAAATTTTGTGCACTGATATTGGTTTACCTGGTGAAAATAAACAAGTGAGATGGGATTATATTTGGTTTTTATTAAGTTGCCTAATAATTCTGCACAGTAATAGTTACCTGCACAAACAGATATCCTCCTAAGATAGCCAAATCTAAAAAAAAAAAACACTCCAACTTCCAAAAATATTAAGCTTGGATATTTATGAGTCTTTTGGGTTGATTGAAAACATAGACGTTGATCAATAATAAAAATAATTCTCCAAAATGCAACTTGCCTAATAATTCTGCACACAGTGTATATACTCATACCTCAACATTGAATTTGCAGCACCAAGAAATAATTATGGAAATCATAGGATTGATAGACTTAATTATATGCAAATGCTGAAAAAATATGAACATTTTTAAAAGATCTTGATTTATTGATGAAAGAGTATGAATGCCAAACACAGAATTACCCGCTCTTACCTGCCTTGGTATGCCATCTGTGAGGTTAGTAATGGTTTCCAGACCAATCTTCAGCTATGATTGCTTAGACGTGGATGACACAGACTCTCCTAGCGCTGCAGCACTCAGTCTCCCACCATTTAGAGGAGTGATGAAGGTCTCGTGTTGACTGAAATGTCTTTATTCTTTTCTGGATATTCCACATTTAATAAAAGACTCCTGTTTGAATGCATCAAATGAGTGCAGGCTCGGACTGGCCTGGCGGGGTATCGGGGAAATCCACAGTGGGCCCTTACTTTGGACGAGATAGAGGGAGAAGAGAGAAAAACAAAAGCCTGCGGTTTTTAGGAGCACGGGCCCTTTCAAAGTGCAGGCAGCGTATGTGCAGGGGCGGGTGCACGCAGCGTTCATTACCTGAACCGCTGCCTTGCATGTCACGATGAATACTGACTATTGTGCGCCTGACGCCGCCGATGTAAATGTCATTCGCCACCTGCAATGGACGCACTCAAGTCAGCTGCCGGCCTCTGCTAGGTCGGTGGTCATTTTAACACGACTATGCCGGATGTGTTTAGAAGGATGACGGGCAACAGCGGGAGCCTAGACAGGTAAGTGGAATCTTTTTTTTTTCTTCTGTGGCTGCTGGACCTATGGGGGGTACAGGAGGCCCAGGCTGCTGGACCTATGAGGGGCACAGGAGGCCCAGAATGCTGGATCTATGCGGGGCACAGGAGGTATATGCTCCTGGACTTAAGGGGGGCACAGGAGGCCCAAACTGTTGGACCTATGGGGGGCACAGGAGGCCCAGGCTGCTGGACCTATGGGGGGCACAGGAAGCCCAGAATGTTGGATCTATGCGGGGCACAGGAGGTCCATGCTCCTGGACTTATGGGGGGCACAGGAAGCCCAAACTGTTGGACCTATGGGGGGCACAAGAGGCCCAGGCTGATGGACCTATGGGGGACATAGGAGGCCCACGCTGCTGGACCTATGGGAGGAAAAGGAGGCCTAGGCTGCTGGACCTATGGGGGGCACATTATTAAATAAAGGGGGCCAGAATGAGAAACCTACATTATTACTACTGTAATATAATTTACTTGTTGGGAAACTGTTTTCCATGGGGGGGGGGGCAAAAGGTGGGTCCTGTTACTGTTCAGGGCAGCACTTCGTGGAATGTGCTCTAGAAGCGATCAGCTATTGACCTGTACACTATACACTATTACACTACACTATATATAGAGCTCCTGTGTATGATTTCACTAGTGATCCCTGTATTACATGTACATTGACACTATATACAGATCTCTTGTGTATAAAGTCACTGATGATCACTGTATTACCTGTACACTGACACTATATACAGAGCTCCTGTGTATAATGTTACTGGTGAGTCAGTGTGTTAACTGTACACTTACATTATACACTGTATACTATATACAGAGTTCTTGTGTATAATGTCACTGGTGGTAATAACAGTCTTGTTAGTATTGTGGTTTGTAGTCATGATCAGTATTGTAGTATTCGGTCACTATGTGGTGATGATATGTGGTCTGATCACAGTGTGGCAGTATTTGTTCTTTGTATGTTGTATTATTTTGTAACTATGTGGTGGTAATATGTCTTCTGGTCACGTTGTGATGATATTTCTCCTTTGTACAGTATGTGGTATTTGGTCACTATGTAGTCCAGTCATGGTGTGGTGGTATTTCTCCCTTGTATGTGGTATTATTTGGTAGCTTTATGCTGGTAATATGTAGTTTGGTCACGGTGTGGCAGTATTTCTCCCTTGTACAGTATGTGGTATTATTCAGTCACTTTGTGGTAGTAATATGTGGTCTGGTTATGGTGTGGCAGTATATCTCCCTTATATGTGGTATTATTGGTCTTCTTATAATGTATTGTGTTGTGTATAGCTGTAACTTGTTCTCTCTGATATTAATTATAAGAAGATTCTTTATTTCAATTAGTGATTAAATACTTGGAACAAGATGCACTTACAGTGGTTCTTTGGTGAAAACCTGTAATCGCCTCTCCACAGGATAAGTGATAACTTATTGATAGGTGGGGGTCTGAGATGGGACCTGCAACAACCGCAGAACGTGTAGTTTTTATCCCCATTAGACTGGAGCGGCATATGCGACTTGACCACTGATTCATTCATTCCCTCAGTGGCTGCAAGCTCTGCTCGTTTAATTATGGAAGGCCCAAAAAAAATGAATGGAGCAGTGGTCAGACATCCCACCTACCAATGTATTTTAAAATGGGGATAAAAGTGTCCTGTCGGGAATAAAAGTTCCCCATTCTTCCAATCGGTGCTGCTTCCAATAGTCGGACCCCACCAATCACCTATCCCGTGGTGCCCATGGATCGGTGATTACTTGTTTTAACCCTAGAACGCATACCTGGGGCCTCGCAGGCCCGCCCTGTTAATTGTTTTCTATTTTCTGCAAGATTACTTTAGTTAGAATTTTGAAACTCTAGGTATTCCTCAGGTATATAGTTGTTTGTCATTTTTGTTTGAGTTATTCCATGTTATTTGCACACGGGCCTAAAAGACCCCAGGTATGTGAAAGTGTAGATTTTTATGGTCATGCGTTCTAGGGTTAACTAAAAAAAGACCTTTAATGTAAACTACCGTAATTGTACATCCCAGGTATGGTGGTGCATAGTAGATGTGCAGGAGACGCCTGTATTGTACAATCGATGCTCCACTGTAACAGGGATAACTGCTTACAGATATTTACATATAGCTGTAGGATGGGCCCCTAGAGTCAGTTCCCCCTGTAGGCCCCAGATACCCCAGTCCCACCCTGAATGAGTGCCAAGTAAATTTTGCAAGTCCATTGCCATTTTGATCTGCACAAAGATAGCTGTTGAGAGTGGTGGCATGAGATCATTGTCTGACCTGTAGTGGACATCTGGCTTGTAGCTCAATGTCATGCACATGTCTTCTGATAGTTTGTGTAGACACTTTATACATTGTATCTAATGTCTAATTTCGCAAACAGTATAAAGTGGATCACTATATGGCATTCTTTTAATCTGATGATCCTTCAATATAGAGGTTTGCCTCTGTGCACTCCTTGTTGTCATTCCAGTTAGTCATTGTTCTCCCAGCCACTAACATACTCAACGTTGAACAGCACAGACATCTCAACCTTTGCACGTAGCGATCCACCGGAGTGTTAAACCATGGCCTCTCAGTTCCGAAATTCTTTATCTCTCAGTTTGCAACAAGCAGAGATCATTGGCATGTCGACAAATAGGATTTTGTTTTCAATTTGGCTTTTATGTCGCTCCCACAGACCACAGATTGATCTATGTGCTTGAAAATTTGCAGATCTTTATTGATTTTTATAGGATTTTGTCTTGTCCTTCTTGGGATTGTGATTTCAATATTGAGGCGGATATATAAAATAAATAGTGAAAAACACAAAACTATAGTAAATTTATCAAGAAAACAAAAGAAAGATAAAGGGAACTTGTCACCAGAATTCTCAATAGTAACTGCATAGATTATTAAATAGATACACCGATGATTTACTGATGAAATCATTTTGGTGAACTTATTTTGAAATCCATGTCAGAATGCCTGCTGTACATTCCTTTTTGAAGGTTTAGGCCTAATATCGATCTACCTAGTCTGGTTTACAGATAGCCTCTGCTGCTGAGATCTCACATTGCTCAGTCGCAGCTGTCAGTCAGACTGAGCGGGCAGAGATGGAATACTTCTTTTACGCTTTAGCTAAACGCATAAAAAGTACAGCATTATACAGGTATTCTGTCATGATTTTCAAAGTAAGTACACCAGTTTCCTCAAGTTTAATAAAAAAGAAAGCACATTCACACAGGTAACATACAAACCAGGTATTCAAACACATGAACATACATGTCTTTGTTCAGACTAGGAAAATCCCTTCTCTGAGCCTGGTCTGTCTCTGCCTGACCAAGGAGGTTGGCACCCTAAGACAACGTAATGGTGCCCCCTCTCGATGGCGGCTTACCCTGAATGTACTTAACTGCTCCTAGGATTGCTAGAGTATCAGTTCCCTAAGGAATAAAGGAATCACACACAAAACTACTGCAACCAACACAAACTACATCACAGTGAATGAATCCATTTTCCGTCAGAGGACAGCTGATTTCATCAGCTGTCGTGTGCCCCTAACAACCAATCCACTTGCAGCTGTTAACTCTGAAAGCCGCATTTCACATGATTACGCCAGAACCTCATCACAAGCTCCATTGGTGCCCCTGTCACGATTCCGGGGCGACGATGGGTTGGCATGACCCCTGTGCTTATCATTGCTGATCTGCTATAAAAACCGGCCCGTGGCCGGTGTTCATAGCAGATGATTATTTATGCTACACATAGCAGGGCTGAAACCCTGCTACGTATAGCACAAGTGATCGGATGATCGCAGCTTCAAGTCTTCTAAGGAGACTATTAAAGCAAGTAAAAAGTGTAAAAAAAAGTGTTTTTAAAAATATAAAAAAATTAAAAAAATTTAAAAGTTCAAATTACCCCCCTTTGCCCCATTCAAAACAATAAAAAATACACATATTTGGTATCGCTGCGTTCAGAAATGCCCAATCTATCAAAATCTAAAAAGAATCAATCTGATCGGTAAATGGCGCCATGAGAAAAAAAATCAAAATGCCAGAATTACGTGTTTTTGGTCGCCGAAAAATTGCAATAAAATTCAATAACGGGTGATCAAAACATTCTATTAACCATGAAATTGTATCAATAAAAATGTCAGCTTGGTGTGCAAAAAATAAGCCCTTATCCAGCCCCAGAATCCTTAAAATGGAGATGCTACAGGTCTCGGAAAATGGCAACTTTTTTTTTTTTTTTACAAACTTTGTTTTTTTTCCACCATTTAAATAAAAAAGAACCTATACATGTTTGGTATCTACAAACTCATAATGACCTGGAGAATCATAATGGCAGGTGAGTTTTAGCATTTAGTGAACATGGCAAAAAAAAACAATTGTGAAATTGTACTTTTTTTTACAATTTTTCCGCATTTGGAAATTTTTCTTGTTTTCCAGTATACTATTTGGTAAAATCAATGCTGTTGTTCAAAAGTACAACTCGTCCTGCAAAAAACAGGCCATATTGAAGGAAAAAAAAAGTTATGCCTGTGGGAAGAAGGGGAGAAAAAAAGCGAAAATGCAAAAATGGAAAATCCCAAGGTCGTGAAGTGGTAAAGCTGCACCCGAAAGGTGATAGGACAAACAAATATAGTAAATGAAACCTGTTACCCAAGACCAACAGAAACAAATATAACAACTAAAATACCCAAAGAAAAGGTGTATCTGGTGTGGCTCAGTGGAAAGATATGCCGACCACAAAACATAGAATCAAGGGTTCACATCCAGAAGCATGAGAGAAAACTTACTTTGTAACATCACCTAATTTATTTTTGTTAGCCATTACAAGGTATCATAACTACAAGATTACTAGTTTGTTTCTCCTACTGAGAGCAATCAATCTCTCTATCTCTCTTCCGAAAGGACTCAAAGATGTCATGTATTACATGCTTACATAGCACCATGTGACATTGCAACCATCCTGCAATGGCCAACTCCAGCTTGACCCTAGAAGAACCATGGCCTTTTGAAGCTGTACCTGAGGTCATTAGCCGATCAGATCAAAGAACTCTTTTAACTTACTGTCCACAGAGAGAAAATGGGAAATTAGATTGTATCTCCAGAGGAGCTTGGGATTGATGTGGGAGACCAAACTTGGTTTATAGCTCTGCGGAATATGTTGGAAATACATAAATAGCATAAGTTAGGAAAAGGAATGTTTATTAGTGCATCCATAATCTATCAAAATGATAATAAAAAATAATGAAATATATATAAGCTGAGCATAATGAAATGATATAAAATGAACACAATAAAATATAAGCTAAACATAACACCAATAATATAAAACTAACGCTACTGCTTGACACAAATTCTAGTCTACTCCTTAGACTGATCATTTTAAGGCACAAAAGCTATGCAGACCGCAGGCAAGACTTGGTAGTCACCTACAGACTACATGGGTCATGAATACTAGAGTCACTCATGGTGTAATACAGACAGAATCAAGAAATAGCTGGAATTGGAAAAAAAGTGTGAATTGGGCTCTAACTTGGAAATATAAGATTGTTCCTATAGTTTGCATGAGTTCTGCATTTTACAAGTTTGCCTAAAATTGTTTAACCAGTTTTCCTACAAATGTGTAAAAGTAGTAAAAAGTTATATGAGAATAATTGTAATAATTTATTGATTATGATCTGATATAGCATGGTGTGTGGTTCGCAGCATGCGGTGCTGATGTACAAACAATATATTCATAGACTGCATAGGTCTGTGTGACAATACATTCTCCTTGGGCTCCCTCTCGACTCATCCCCCATTCATCTAATAAATAATGCATAGGTGCCAAGCTAAGAATAGTACAAACGTCTAAACTAAATGTGACATTTTCCGCAAGATACAAGGTGCAGAATGATCCGCGACATAATGCAACATTAATTATTACACAACATGTACTTTAGAGTCTTTGTGACAAGAACTTTGTGGAAATTATTAATAGCACACTTTCACCCTGACTCATTAACATCTGCACATTACGTATTGAAAGATAATCTATTGTTATCTCCTGCTAAATGAAGACTTGTGCTAGAAACATGACCTCTGTCCCATAGCTCAGGCAGCATATTAAGGGAAAAGAAAATCATGGAAAAAATCATTGTGCGATGAATGTAATGATGAATGTACAGATGTGGCCAGAAGATTTGAGACTGGCACAAATTTAGTATTTCACACAGTTTTCTGCTCCAGTGTTTTTAGATCTTACAGTCAGATGTTTCTGTGGTTACTGAAGTGCAATTATCAGCATTTCATAAGTTTTTACATTTTATTAACATATAGTTTATGCAGAGACATATTATATACAGTGTTGATCTTTATTTTTGAAGACTTCTGCAAATTGCCCTGCCATCCTGGATATCCGCTTCTGGGCCAAATCCTGACTGATGGCAATCCATCTTTGCCTAATCAGTCAGAGACAGACATATCGTAAGGGGACCAATTTCCACCTCAAAAACTTGTGGAATTGTGAATTATGATGAGATACAGTGCTGCTCACCATTATTGGCACCCCTTCAATTTTTTCATAGACTGTGCAATATCTTCAGAAATAAATGGAAATGTACTAAAGGTATATCCTCAGGATTTTTTAATAGTCGTCCAAAGTAATACAACAATAAAACATTGTTTTTCGACTTCCATGTTGCAATTTCAAAGAATAAACAGCATGTGCAGCAATAGAGGCACCCCTAATTAATACCAGGTTGCACACCCTTTGGCATTGATGACAGCCTCCAAACATTTTTTGTAGCCATCTATAAGCTTCTTGTACTTCTCAGTTGGGATTTTCTCCCACTCTTCCTTTGCAGTTTGTTCAAGCTCTTGAATGTTTGTAGGGTTATTTTTCCCAATGGCAGATTTCAGCTCACCGCAAAGATTTTCAGTGGGATTGAGATCAGTACTCATGGCTGGCCATTTTAAAACAGTCCATTTTTTCTTTTTCAATCATTCCTGTTTAACTTTGGATGTGTGCTTTGGGTCATTGTCTTGCTGGAGGACACATGATCTTCGACTCAAACCAAATTTTCTTACACTGGGGTAGGACATTTCACTCTAAAATCTCTTGATAATTCTCTGATTTCATGATTCCTGTGATATGGTCAAGGCCTCCATTACCAGATGCAGCAAAGCAACCCCATAGCATGATGGATCCTCCACCATGCTTAACTATTGGTAAGGTATTCTTTTGCTTATAAGCTTCATTGCACTGTCTGTAAACAAATTGTTGCTTTGCGTTGCCAAAAAGCTCTATTTTTGTTTCATCTGTCCACAGAACATTTTCTCAAAAGGATTGTGGTTTGTCAAAGTACTCTTTGGCAAAGATCAGCCATCCCTTTTTATGTGTTTTCTTCAGCAATGGTTTCTTCCTTGGCCTTCACCCATAAAGCTCTGCTTGGTTTAGCGTGCGGCGTTTGGTACTTGTTAAAACCATGACCCCAGACTGTTCCAGGTTGGGCTTCAGGTCTTTAGATGTTTGACGTGGTGCTTATTCCACTATTCACACCAGCCTTGAAGACATCGCTTGTCAATTTTCCTCTTTCCCCATGTCAAGGGAGGTTATTGACAGTTCCATGCTTGGCAAACTTCTTAATAACATTGCGCACTGTTGAAACTGGGATACCAAGGTCTTTGGAAATGGCCTTATACCCTTTGAAAGTCTTGTGTTTGCTAATAATAGCAGTTCTGATGTCCTCAGACAGCTCATTTGTCTTCACCATTGTGAAAAAGGAACAGGGCTTACCATGTGGCTTTTTAAAACACTGAAGTCATTATTCATTGGCTAATTCATGTCACATGGGCAGCAACAATTATTCACAGGTGAATCTCTTTTGTGATTTACCACAGGCAAGTCAAAATATATTTCCTTACTAAATTAATGTAAAGGGTGCCAATTAGTGATGAGCAAGCATGCTCGTTACTCGAGATTTAAGAGCATGCTCGCGTGTTTCCCGAGTATCTTCAGCGTGCTTGGGTGTTATGTTTTAGTCACGCTGTGTGCATGATTTGCGACTGTTTGACAGCTTTAATACATGTGAGGAATGCCTGTTTCTACGGCATTCCTCACATGTATTAAATCTGTCAAACAGTCGCAACTCATGAGCACTGAGTGACAAAAACATAACACTGAGCACCGCTGAAGATACTCAGTGAGCACCTGAGCATGCTCGTCAGAAGGGTTAACAGAACATACTCATCACTAGTGCCATACACAGCAAGCTTTAGGTTTTTCTATTTTTTCCTCTCACTGTTTTTGTTTTAAATTATCATTTGCTCTTTTGTATTTAACACGAGTGCTCTATACAAAAAAAACTGTTTCACTTGAGTATTTTTTTTCAGGAGATATTCCACATTATGTACTTAAACCTCATGGGTGCCAATAACAATGAGCAGGACTGCATTGGACTGCAAAAGGCCCATATACAGGTCTTGCACAGAGGTCATTTTTCTATGCGTCTGCCAGTATAATCAGTCCTTAGCGTTTATCACAACTTCTTTGGTTTTGTTTGTTCATAGGATAGGCAACAGGTTTTCAATGGGATTGAGATCTGTGGTGTTTTCTGGCCGCGGACCGAAAATTTCAATCTTTTGCTCACCAAGCCACTTATTACTTTTTCCTTGTGACATGGTGCTCCATCATGCTGGAAAAAGCATTGTTCATCAACAAATTGCTCCTGAATTGTTGTGAGTAGTTGCTCTTGAAGCATGATTAGGGATAAAAATGTATTCATGGCAAAACTCTTAGACAAAAAAACCTTAACCTCACTGTGCATGAAGAATTAAGTTTAACCTGTTGGTTCGGCCTTCCATAACAGTCATGGCCTATCATGTGGCCCCTTGGGAAAATTAATTGTTCATCCCTTTTTTATGACAGCAACTGCCAGAATCATCTGGCAGCAGCTCATCTCCACACAAAACACAAGGATCTGGCGAATGAATTGTAACTGCTCAATCCTTATGTCCTCCAACACATTATTTCAGGGAAAAGTCGACATTAAATGATTGGCTGATTCCACCAAATTCGGCTGGTTTGGCTGACTCTTATCTAATGTGTATGGGGGCCATTGGACTACTAGATATGACTCTTGTAATTCTTACTATTTCCCCCCAGTATTCACATATATTCTGAATGTAGCTAAGCAGCAGCTCCTGTTTAGTGCTGTACTCAGTAGCTCATTGTACCGACCTCAAGATGCTACACTAGTATTCTGTTCCCCAATTCTTCTATCCCTGAGAGCTCAGTTGTTTTGTAGCTCCCCTTTAAATTTCATCATGCGTTTCTGCTTTTTGTATAACATTCCAGGTTACTCGCAGATGCCGACCTTTCTAAACCCAGCCAGGTAGGGTTGCTTGGAAGTATTTATAAATCCGTACAATATGTATATTGAGCTAAATGAGCATTTACATATGCTTCCTCACATGACAGGAAACCTCTTCAGAATTATTGCCTCACAGGCGCATTAATAGGACAGCCCTGTGTTTTGTAAACACGCTTTCTTAAGTCTAGTGTATAAGTACTTTCTTCCTGAACCAATCAATAAGGGCACTGTGTGCAAAAATTTCGCCAGGGTTGGAAAAAAATCACTTTCCTTTTTATGTTCCCATTTCGCTAAGTTTTCAAAGCTTCTTTCATTGAGAAAACTACCTTGAGGCTGGAAATATGCCTAAGTAGCTCCCACTCTATTAGTATACTGACTTATATGAAATTTAAGATACTCTACCCAAGGTGTAAACTGTATTGTTTTTAATACGGCCCACCAAAGGTGGGGGAAGAAAGTGAAAATGTGAAAAAAAGGACTTTATTAGTTTAGAAACAATTTTTGCCCTCTTTTTTTATTTGGCACATAATTAGACACATAAAAGATTTTATTGGAGAAATATACAGGTGGCTTTCCAGGAAAATAAATAAAGCTCTGTGTTTAAGCAAGTCTTAAACAATCCGTAAACTTTAAGCAGGACTGTGTGTTCCTCGCTAGCCACCATTTTCTAATACGTTCTCACTGTTTGTAATTGCATGTCACCTCTTAAATTTTTACAACAAAATGATTTCTCCTTTTGATTGGCTGCTCGGTGCATTGTATATTTATGTACATTGTAACAATCAGAAATTACACAAACGACATTGACATTACATTAGGGAATTATTGGATTACCATTCATTATTCACAAACGCAGGCCCTTTAGTCTGTTCCAATTTGCAGTTTCCGGCCCAAGCCCAGCTACTCCATAAAACACATGCTGCTATCAGGGAGGAAATACAGAGCTGTATCCACTGAAATCTAATTATGTCAGGGACAGGTAAAACAATTTACCAAGTTATTCAGTGCCGGCCGTAGACATAAAACATAAAGACATCACTGTTGTTATACTGCCGTACATCATGGAATTGGGTCAGGGGAAAAAAGATGAGTTTCAGGAACAAGGTTATTTCAAGGATGTGTTCAAACAGAGTTTTTGGAGAATAGATTTCAAAACAATTTCACGTTTGGTTCAATATTTAAAGTGGAGGAAGTTCCAAATAAAATTGATTATTATATTTTGTATATCACGAAGAAAGATAAAATATGCATATAAAAACAGAATAATGCTGCTTAAAGGGAATCTGTCACCAGGTTTTTGCTATGTAATCTGAGAGCAGCATCATGTTGGGAAAGAGACCCTGATTCAAGTGATGTATCACTTTCTAGGCTACTTGGTGTAGTTTTGATAAAATTAGTTTTCTCTGCTGCAGATCAAGAAATTCTCTGAATTTTGAGCTGTGTATAACACAACCAACATCACTGATTGACAGCTCTCTGTGAACACTTTGCATAGTCTGAAAACGGCCAATCAGTGGAGGAGCGGGGTTAGACAGAGCAGAAGGACTACATAGCAGGAGACAACTATTCATATAGTGATAATTTCCTGCTGATAAAACATTAATTATATTAATACTACTGCAAGCATCCCAGTAAGTGACATATCACTGGAATCAGGATCTCTACCCTTATATCATGGTGCTCTCAGATTCAATTGTAAAAACCAGGTGACAAATTCCCTTTAAGTATGTAAATTCAGATGAGGGAACGTGCATCATAATGGGGTTACTTCACACTCCACACATAAGCGCTACAAAAAATTATAAGGGGTTGATTGTGACTTGTAGGATTGCTGCTTCCAATAAGTGGCACTATAGAGTACAAGTCCTCTTTTTCTCTGAAGAGGCAATTTGCATACAAAAAATGATTGAAGATGTCAAAAGAAATGTTACCCCTTAGACCTCAGTCCAGAGCCTCTCACCTAGCCAAATCAATGCTCATACTTTGCACTGATGAAGGCCAACAGCCCGAAACACCGTGTCTGCAAATTGAGATTCTGATTTGGCTTTTATCCTAAGTCATATTGCACGACTCGTTAAAGGGTTGATTGTGACTTGTAGGATTGCTGCTTCCAATAGGTGGCGCTATAGAGTAAAAGTACTCTTCATCTCTGAAGAGACAATTTGCATACAAAAAATGATTGAAGATGTCAAAATCCTTACAAACCAAGATGTTTATTAGACCAACACAGACACCAAATAAACAATGTTCCAATTACACATAAGTCTTTTTTATGTTTTTTTTATGAGTAATAGAAAGAGTCAACTCAGGGATTCTCAAACTTTAATGAGCCCTCACAAGCGGTAAACAAAAGTCCAACGGCGTCAGCCCAGACCATAAAAGTTTGTGCAGATGACTGTATTATGGTTTCTATAGATCAGTTGTACATTTAGTCCCTAGAACAAGATTAGATCCTATCCGAAAAGATTCGAAAAGTCTTTTAGATCTCAGGGACAGAACCCTATAATGACCCACAGTATGGTATGAGCCATAAGGATTATTTCATTTGTGGGGTAACACTACTTCTACTTACTATTACTTTCCATTATTCAGTTTAATTGAATTCAATACAGTAGCTTCGCTACTTTTATATGGAAATAACCTTATTATAAACTAAGGCTGCTATACATAGAAAACAGTTACTTTCTCATTGTACCACCATCTCTTACTTTTCTGCCATTATCGAAAATGTTGTCTAGTAAAAATTTCTTCTTAAATTACTTATTTCCGAACATGTCTTTTTAGTAGTTACTTGTATTCCTCTTGAAATAACTATGAGACATATTTTCTAAGAACTCTGCTTTGTGCTGATCACAGGGCCGGACTGGCCATCTGGCAGTTCTGGCATTTGCCAGAGGGGTCGCCCCCTGCTGTGGGCCACTCACTCTGCTGAAGCCCCTTTGATGTGGTTTCAGGACGGGAGCAGCTCAGGAGCAGGATAAGGAGGCCCGGCCTGAACGCGTCTTCTCATGTGAGCAACAACAGCAAGACCTCTCTGGTCCCAACAGTGAGACATAAGTCGGCAGTAAGGAGGAGGGGCAGGGGCGGGCCGGTCTCCCAGCTCCTGCTCTGGACCTGCATGACTAATTTACATACCTCACTAGGAGGCAGTATCAGATATAAATCTCCAGCACAGCTGCTGTATGCAGCTCCCATCCAATGAAATCAAGCAGGGAAGCTACAGAAACCAATGAGAGGAGGTGGGCGGGGCCAGTGTTGTGAGGAGAACAAGACTATGAAAGATTCCAGCACTGAGCTCTTCCCATAGCAGCTGTGGCCTCCTTCACTCTGCTGTAATGTCACCAGCAGTTGAGACGGGTGAGAGAGAGTGAGGGAGGGTCAGGGCTGGAGGATGTAGGGCCGAGAGCAGGACAGGAGGGCCGAGAGCAGGACGGGAGGGCCGAGAGCAGGACGGGAGGGCCAAGAGCAGGACGGGAGGTCTGAGAGCAGAACGGGAAGGCCGAAAGCAAGATGGGAGGGCCGAGAGCAGGGTGGGAGGGCCGAGAGCAGGGCGGGAGGGCCAAGAGCAGGGCGGGAGGGCCAAGAGCAGGACGAGAGGGCCAAGAGCAGGACGGGAGGGCCGAGAGCAGAACGGGAAGGCCGAGAGCAGGACAGGAGGACTGAGAGCAGGACGGGAAGGCCGAGAGCAGAACGGGAAGGCCGAGAGCAGGGCGGGAGGGCCGAGCGTAGGATGGGAGGGCCAAGAGCAGGACAAGAGGGCCAAGAGCAGGACAGGAGGGCCGAGAGCAGAACGGGAAGGCCGAGAGCAGGACGGGAGGGCCGAGAGCAGGACGGGAGGGCCGAGAGCAGGACGGGAAGGCTGAGAGCAGAACGGGAAGGCCGAGAGCAGAACGGGAAGGCCGAGAGCAGGGCGGGAGGGCCGAGAGTAGGATGGGAGGGCCAAGAGCAGGACAGGAGGGCCAAGAGCAGGACGGGAGGGCCGAGAGGAGGATGGGAGGGCCGAGAGCTGGACGGGAGGGCTCAGGCTTGTGTGCACAACCACCATCCTAGCAACTACCCTGAAACCCCCAGTTCCTAGGATGTAATATCGCATGATGAAGAAATCCAGCTGACTGCAGAAAAGAGTGAGTATATATGTTTATGTGCTCAATGTGTAAAGTGTGTATACAGTACAGACCAAAAGTTTGGACACACCTTCTCATTTAAAGACTTTTCTGTATTTTCATGACTATGAAAATTGTACATTCACACTGAAGGCATCAAAACTATGAATTAACACATGTGGAATTATATACTTAACAAAAAAGTGTGAAACAACTGAAAATATGTCTTATATGCTAGGTTCTACAAAGTAGCCACCTTTTGCTTTGACGACTGCTTTGCACACTCTGGGCATTCTCTTGATGAGCTTCAAGAGGTAGTCACCGGAAATGGTCTTCCAACAATCTTGAAGGAGTTCCCAGAGATGCTTAGCACTTGTTGGCCCTTTTGCCTTCACTCTGCGGTCCAGCTCACCCCAAACCATCTCGATTGGGTTCAGGTCTGGTGACTGTGGAGACCAGGTCATCTGGCGTAGCACCCCATCACTCTCAAGATGCTGTGGTAGCCATGCTGGTTCAGTATGCCTTCAATTTTGAATAAATCCCCAACAATGTCACCAGCAAAGCACCCCCACACCATCACACCTCCTCCTCCATGTTTCACGGTGGGAACCAGGCATGTAGAGTCCATCTGTTCACCTTTTCTGCGTCGCAGAAAGAAACGGTGGTTGGAACCAAAGATCTTAAATTTGGACTCATCAGACCAAAGCACAGATTTCCACTGGTCTAATGTCCATTCCTTGTGTTCTTTAGCCCAAACAAGTCTCTTCTGCTTGTGCCTGTCCTTAGCAGTGGTTTCCTAGCAGCTATTTTACCATGAAGGCCTGCTGCACAAAGTCTCCTTTTAACAGTTGTTGTAGAGATGTGTCTGCTGCTAGAACCCTGTGTGGCATTGACCTGGTCTCTAATCTGAGCCAGTTTCTTTGTAGCGCTTGATAGGTTTTGCAACTGCACTTGGGGACACTTTCAAAGTTTGCTCAATTTTTCGGACTGACTGACCTTAATTTCTTAAAGTAATGATGGCCACTCGTTTTTCTTTACTTAGCTGCTTTTTTCTTGCCGTAATACAAATTCTAACAGTCTATTCAGTAGGACTATCAGCTGTATATCCACCTGACTTCTGCACCACACAACTGATGGTCCCAACCCCATTTATAAGACAAGAAATCCCACTTATTAAACCTGACAGGGCACACCTGTGAAGTGAAAATCATTTCCGGTGACTACTTCTTGAAGCTCATCAAGAGAATGCCAAGAGTGTGCAAAGCAGTCATCAAAGCAAAAGGTGGCTACTTTGAAGAATCTAGAATATAAGACATATTTTCAGTTGTTTCACACTTTTTTGCTAAGTATATAATTCCACATGTGTTAATTCATAGTTTTGACGCCTTCAGTGTGAATGTACAATTTTCAAAGTCATGAAAATACAGAAAAATCTTTAAATGAGAAGGTGTGTCCAAACTTTTGGTCTGTACTGTATGTGCAAGTTATGTCTGTAGTTCATGTATATGTGTATATATATGCACTATTCGTAAAAATATATATGTATTGTATGTGTATACTTATGTATATATATATATATATATACGTATATATATATATATATATATATATATATATAAATACACAGACACCTTATGTGTATAAGTACTGTATATGTGTGTGTATGTACTGTAAAGCTGTAGAATCAGACCCCCAGGATGCCAGCCACCTCATATCTTTGCAACTTGTATTTTACCTCACTGTGTTGCAGATTTGTGGACACAAGTGGCTTTTTAATGTATTTACCCTGTGCCCATAAGTCTTTTTGTAATTACCTTTAGTTGTATTTATTGCCTGTGAGTGGCGCTATCTATGTATGAATAAGTTGTCAACTTGGTGTTACTAGAGATGAACAGATCTATTCACGGGACTCGGGCTCTGGACCGGAGTGTCCAGGTTAGTGGTACCTGGTGGCTAGATGGTAGACTCTTACCTTTCGGCGTCATTAGTGCAGCATTTTATTTGCCAGGGCAGGCGTGACATCATTTGTACATGTCCATCTGGCAACACCTATATGTCAATTTATGTATACATTTCTAGGGGGAATAACAGAGAAATGACACTTCAAGTTTTAAGATAAAATACCTAAGAATTACTTCTAGAGAAACACAATCATTCCCAAAACAGACGTGTCAGGAGAGCCCTCACTTCTTCTTCAATTTCCTATTAGCCATTTACCATGTCAGCCATATTTATTACATATCTATTATTTATATCAGCTGCATTTACTATATACAGCATAAGCTCTATATTATACCAGACATTTATTATATCAGTAATTAATGTTCTATTATTGGTTTATTTTGATACATTATTATTTTTTATTTTTTCAACTGTTATCTAATCCCTCATATTCAAAGAAAGTTCTCATTACTCTGGCTTGATATTTATATGTGACGCGCCCCCTGGGCCAGTGTTGTTGGGGATACCCGGAGCCGGATCAGATGGGGGTTGTAGTCTCCGAGTGGCTGTGACCCGGTCCGTGCCCAGGGTGTCAAGCTCAGTGTGTGGCAGTCCTTATGATGTTACTAGATGTTCTTTTGTGTCGACTACGCCACCCGTTGATTTGCGGTCAATACGGCCGCCGCTGCAGCAGGGTCCACTGAGGCTGATGATGTGAGTGCAGCTTAGGTAGTATAACCCCCAACGGGAGGGGTATAGCCTCAGGGGGTCAGCCGTGGAGGATGGTGGTTGTGAAGGTGCAGCAAGGAGACTCAGAGGCATAAAATGCAGTTCCAGGGTTTTACTTACTGGTGTTGCTCGGGTCACTGTGTACAGCAGTGACCACCCAAGCCGTGCTGCGTCCACCAGGTCCTGGACTCGGTCAACTCCCAGGCAACTCCGGAGTGTGGTCCTGAGCTCCTTTCTGTCTCTCCCTTCTTCTGGCCGTTCCCACCAGGGATCCACCTAAGTCCGGCTCCCTCGGGCCTCTTGTTGGTCAAGCCTCCTCTGGGCTCCCTGACCCTATTCTTGGTCTGCCTTCCGGGTGGATTTAGTGGGTGATCGTGGCAGATCCTGCCCACGACCTCCGGTTCCTGGCTAAGGTGTGCTGTAGCCTCTGCCAGCTTGGGATCCGGTACCCTGTTGCCGACCCTTCACCCTATTAGCTCTCTTATGGGCTCTTGGGGTCCCCTCTGCGCCTCTGGGTCTCTCTCTCTTCTCCTCTGCTCTGCTTCTCAGGTTACACTCTGACAGACTGACTGACTGACTGACTGTGGCTGACTGACTGACGTCTCACAGACTGACCCTGATCTAAGATGGTGCCCACCTTAAATACTCCCTCTATGTGTGAGCTCAGGTGACCAGCACCCAATGAGCTCCTAGCTTTACCCAGGCTGCTCCCCCTATCTGCCCCTACACTACTGGGATGTTCCACCCCCCTCCCACTCCAGCCAGGAACAGACACTGTCGTACCTGCACATTTCTCTAGTGGGAGTACCATCGGTCTGTTCCCCGGAAATGGGATGTGTGTAGTGCATGCAGCCTACTAGCTCAGTTCCACACTCCATCCTTACCCGGGAGTGGAATATCACACCTCTGGGTTGAGGTGCAATACCCCTGTAGCAGCCGAATCCTCAGGGTGCTACATTCCCCCCTGGTAAATCACAGCACGTCCTCGGGCTGTAAAATATAAACATCCAAAACATACAATTTTTTTCATAAACATAAACATAGAAAACATCATATATATATATCAGCAATAAATTTTTCATATAAATAACATTCTTGTTTCTGGTTCCTCCGGTCACTGTGCAACTTGTGACCGGGTAAAGTGCGACAGTCTCTCTTGGAATAAAACAGTTCCCTATAAAACCGGTAGGGGGCGCTTTAGGAAGCGCAACTATATACAAGGGGAATATGGCCGCTCTCAGTCCTCGGCCAGGTATTAGGAACTAGGGACACACGGGCATCAGTTCAATTGGCTGGTCCCAACGGGGACTATATTTTAACTAGAACAGTTCTTATACCCTGATGGGTAACTATGTACAGTCTCTCTCTACCGTACTTCAACGACGGCGTCCTCCTGCTCTTTCTTGTTGGTTGGTTTCAGTTTCAGACCCGTCTGGGTCCTCTTGCTCCTCCTCACACCGCAGCTCCTCCTCCGTCAGGCGATGCACATGGAGGGCGTAGGGTCCTTTGGCACACTTGTGCCGGGTGAAGGTGACCTCGTCCCCTACATACAGGTCACGACCTCTGTGTCCCTCCGGCAGATGGCTTTCTACGTCTCTGCGAGTCACAAAGACGTCGCCGGGGGTATGATGGTCTCTAATGAAGCCCCACCCATGCTGCATGTTGAATTTTATCACAGTCCCGGTGGAAGGGGGACCATGAGCTGCACGGGGATTCCTCCTGGTCCGGCTCTTCTGCTCCGCGCTCCTTATCTGCACTTGCTGTTCCCGGACCCGCCTCTCTCTCCGCTCCCTCTCAAAGACCTCGAGCTGCTGGCGGCAGCACTCTGCACGCTCCGCTGCGGCCGCCCGAGTCTCCTGAGTGAACCCCATGAGGTCTTCTCCGGTGGGGTCCCACTCAAACTGTGCCTCCTCCAGCGGGGGCGAGGTCCTCCTTGCGGGCTTCGGAACCGGAATCAGGGGTTCATCTAGGGGTCTCTCTTTCCGGAGTCGGGGATGGTGAAACTCCGGTGGCCATATGAAGGGCTGCCCATCCGGGCACGTATGCTGGGCGAATAGATCTTCACCCAGGTGCGGCACTCTAGATGTTGAGGGCGCGTTGATGGTAGCGGCGCCCGGGTCGACCAGGCCTTGCGACCAGGCTTGGGGCACCCTAAAGGCAAAGGGCACCGTAAGAACGGCGACGCCCGTGGTTACTCGGCCCTGCGGCCAGGCCGGTGGCTCCGCGGAGGTAGGGGGCGCTGTTGGTATTGCGGCGCCCGGAGGTACTAGGCCTTGCGACCAGGCCGGTGGTATTTCCTGCTTGGCCACGCTCGAGGTCGAGGCGTGTGACGTCACAGGGGTCGCGGCCGCGGTTTCCGGTTGAGGCCTAGTCGGCGGCGGTGACGATGCAGCGACGGGCACGGCAGGGGGAATTTCGGGCTCTGCGACGGGGAGCTGGGGCAGGCACGCGGTTTCCCGGCTCGGGGTAGAGACGTCCCCTTTACCTGCCTCCGTCCGTTCAGCTCCCTTCTCGGCGCCGTCTCCGGCCTTCAGTCCTCCTGCACCATCCTCAGAGGCGGTCTGTCTCCTCGTCTCGGGTGGCGTGCTCCGCTGTCGGGTTTCGGTCTGCTGGGCCATCTCTCGGCTCCACTCCGCCAACGTCTCCCGCTGCACCCGGGCCATCCTCCGTGCGAGGCCCTCCAACGCGGTCTGTGCACACTCCCGGTCTCGGGGGAGCTGTGCTAGGATCTCCAGCAGGCCTTCTGGAGTGGCGACCTGCAACAGGCTCCTGACCACTGGGTCGGTGCTGCCTGACTCTCCCTCCATCTCCGGGTAGGCTTTCTCTGGACTCTCTTCCAGACGTCTTGTCTCCGGGTGCGCTCTCTCCAGACTGCTCCAGGCGACACCCATCTTTGCTCTCTTGTTCTGTCTCCGCCCACATCGAGGGTGGTCCCGGGGCAACTTTGTGATTGTCAGTTCCAGGGGCAGTTCTCTTACGCTGATGGACACTTCCAGCATCACAGTCTCTGTTGGTGGGCGCGGTTTCCGCTTTTGGCGCCATTCTTCGACCTGGCCCACGATGGGAGGTGGCCTCTTGCCACCCTCTGGCACGCCCATAATGGCGTCCGCTCTTCCAAGGCGGGAAATCTTCGGAAATGGCGGGAATCGTCTCCCAGTGGCGGGAAACTCCATGGATGGCGGGAAAAAGCTGCAAATGGCGGACAACCGGCGGGAAACGACCTGTGATGGGGTCCGTTGGCGGGGACCCTCCAGAACCGGCGGGAGACTTCTTTTTAAGGTAACGATGAACTTTTCTTCAGGCACGCAGTACCCGGTTGTTGCGGGCACGTTATCCTGCCGACTACGCCAAAGTTGACGCGCCCCCTGGGCCAGTGTTGTTGGGGATACCCGGAGCCGGATCAGATGGGGGTTGTAGTCTCCGAGAGGCTGTGACCCGGTCCGTGCCCAGGGTGTCAAGCTCAGTGTGTGGCAGTCCTTATGATGTTACTAGATGTTCTTTTGTGTCGACTACGCCACCCGTTGATTTGCGGTCAATACGGCCGCCGCTGCAGCAGGGTCCACTGAGGCTGATGATGTGAGTGCAGCTTAGGTAGTATAACCCCCAACGGGAGGGGTATAGCCTCAGGGGGTCAGCCGTGGAGGATGGTGGTTGTGAAGGTGCAGCAAGGAGACTCAGAGGCATAAAATGCAGTTCCAGGGTTTTACTTACTGGTGTTGCTCGGGTCACTGTGTACAGCAGTGACCACCCAAGCCGTGCTGCGTCCACCAGGTCCTGGACTCGGTCAACTCCCAGGCAACTCCGGAGTGTGGTCCTGAGCTCCTTTCTGTCTCTCCCTTCTTCTGGCCGTTCCCACCAGGGATCCACCTAAGTCCGGCTCCCTCGGGCCTCTTGTTGGTCAAGCCTCCTCTGGGCTCCCTGACCCTATTCTTGGTCTGCCTTCTGGGTGGATTTAGTGGGTGATCGTGGCAGATCCTGCCCACGACCTCCGGTTCCTGGCTAAGGTGTGCTGTAGCCTCTGCCAGCTTGGGATCCGGTACCCTGTTGCCGACCCTTCACCCTATTAGCTCTCTTATGGGCTCTTGGGGTCCCCTCTGCGCCTCTGGGTCTCTCTCTCTTCTCCTCTGCTCTGCTTCCCAGGTTACACTCTGACAGACTGACTGACTGACTGACTGTGGCTGACTGACTGACGTCTCACAGACTGACCCTGATCTAAGATGGTGCCCACCTTAAATACTCCCTCTATGTGTGAGCTCAGGTGACCAGCACCCAATGAGCTCCTAGCTTTACCCAGGCTGCTCCCCCTATCTGCCCCTACACTACTGGGATGTTCCACCCCCCTCCCACTCCAGCCAGGAACAGACACTGTCGTACCTGCACATTTCTCTAGTGGGAGTACCATCGGTCTGTTCCCCGGAAATGGGATGTGTGTAGTGCATGCAGCCTACTAGCTCAGTTCCACACTCCATCCTTACCCGGGAGTGGAATATCACACCTCTGGGTTGAGGTGCAATACCCCTGTAGCAGCCGAATCCTCAGGGTGCTACATATGTACTCACTACTCTTATTGTTTTACTGCTTCTGCATGCAAATAATACTATAAGTGACAATACATACATGCAAAATTCTACACATCCTCTATTGTTATTGTTCAATCTTGTTTCCCTTTTTAATCTTCATTTGGGGAAGACAAACACAGTATTTACATGATGTTGCTCATAATATTGCCGCGACTCAACACAAGAACAAGTATCAGTCAATCGTTATCAATGCTTGGAGTTTCACTTCCCTTTTATTGTAACACCTGTTTTCTATTTTAAAGAGGATCTTTCACTGTATTTTTTAGATTTAAACTGAGAACCTCCTCAAATTGTCTCTGTTCCACTGATTGTGGAAGAGTTGTTCCTCTTGTTTGTGCCCCCCTATTCCAAAGTTATGCTCCCCAGTATTAAAGAGCATACATTACCCCTTCAATTAACTGTGAGTATACAACAAAACTTCTTTGTAGACATTTGCTTTTCTCTTCTATGATTCTGGCCATTGAAAATATGGCTGCATCATAGATTGTAAAAGCAAACACCCGCAGAGAAAATCACAGCTACATCCTGGCATAGATTGTTCTCCTGAGACAAGATTTGTCCCCCAAGAACACATGGACAGCTTCACAGTTGCCTCGTCCCTTCCTGCTATTGGATCACTGAAGCACTGAAGAGCAGAAGCACATCGCTTGTGTCTGAAACTCCAGCTGTCCAGCACTGGAAATCTGTGCTTTGGTCTGATGAGTCTAAATTTGAGATCTTTGGTTCCAACCACCGTGTCTTTGTGTGACGCAGAAAAGGTGAACGGATGGACTCTACATGCCTGGTTCCCACCGTGAAGCATGGAGGAGGAGGTGTGATGGTGTGGGGGTGCTTTGCTGGTGACACTGTTGGGGATTTATTCATCCGGCGCTCCAATACCTAAAAGGGACGTGGTGACCGTGGAGTTCTCAACTGGGCCATATGAGACAAAATCTCATCTCATGAGAACATGTTGTGCCGGGCTGCAGCTGTGATCTTCTTTCTTTTCTCCTCTATGTTGCATCCATGCTTTGATAGGCCCTTGTCATAGAGGAAAAAAGTAAACTGACAAAGATCCTGGATCAGCATGTTCTCCTGTAAACGTTCTTTCAATTAACAGCGATTCTACTCAATTCAATCATAGAAATGTACAATCGGCTAAGCTGTGTGCGTTTTGAAAATGAAGGGGAAAAACATGTTGTCCCCCCACCTCTGCTGTGAAGGGAGAGTCACGAAATGAGATTGGTACATATGACTGAGATTTATCTAATTTGTGCAGCCAACGACTAAATGATAGCCATGTAAATGGCTTATTAGAAGTAATTTTCTTCTATTTAAGGAACAATGTGAACTTTAACAGACTGGAAATAATACTATTTTGTGAAAAAATGTCAACTTGCCATCAACATTTCAAACTATAGTGGAAATTTGGAAACTATATTTTTACAAGAATAGATAGAGTATACAGATAATCTGCCTACCATTAAAGCAGATCTGTCACAGATTTCACAGCAAGCTACATACATTATTAAATAGATCTCTCAGACCTGATGAGGATAGTTACTTTGAAACTACATGTTAGAATGGCAGTGTAACACGTTCCAATAAGATTCCGAGCCTGATATTACACCTTCATGCTTCATAATGTACTATTATGCCATGGAGTGGATTTGTTAGTTCCTTTACTGTAAGTGATATCTGTATTTTGTATGTAATCCCTCCTCATGTACAGCACCATGGAATCAATAGTGCTATATAAATAAATAATAATAATAATAGATCATAAAGGGCATGGTAGGTAATATTTTATAGGAGAGAACAGTGTACTATAAGGGGGACACTGTAATAACACTCTTATTTTTATGTGTAAGATGTCGGAATGAGCTGCAGAAGGCCGGGCAAGAAGGAAGTCTGCAAAGGCGAGCTGTGGATGTGAGAAGTCATCATGGCATGTGGAACAGATGTAAAAGAATGACTTTAATTAGAAAAGGTACCTATAAGATACCTAGATGTAAATGTTTATATGTGATACTGGCTACGCCTCATCAGTATTATGGTTCCTGTATGGTTCACAGTTTTATGATGGCTGGCAACAACTCACAGCATCTCCGTACCGTTGTTAAACTCAAATTGGGAGTTAGGCTATGTGCCCACGATGCAGAAATGAAGCAGAAAATTTCTGCAGCATTTCTGCATCTCCCTGGCAGAAAAAACGCATGCAGATTGTGCATGCGTTTTTCCGGCAGAATACATGCGGATCCACATGCGGATTCACATGCGTTTCCGCATGCAGATTGATAAGCGCTTTCCAGGCGATAGCATCACTTGGAAAGTGCTTGACAACTAGGTCACACTGTATAAATCCATGCAAACAGCATGGATTTATACAGTGTGTACCGTAAAAATTAAAACAAATAAAGCTATACTCACCCCCGAGGCCCCGGCGTGGCTGCAGCGCTCGTTCCTGTCTGGTTCCCGGCTGCCGGCATATCGCGAGACAGAGCGGTGAAGGGCCTGCGGTCACATGACTGTGACATCACCGCAGGTCCTCAAGCGATGCCGGCATTCAGAGAGAAGACGCCGGACAGGTGAATATAACTTTATTTGTTATTTTATTCTTTTTTTACAGGTACAATGGTACCCAGGTCTGGATGAGAGTCTCCTCTCCTCCAGAACTGGGTACCATCCGCACATAGAGACGCATAGAAGCCGCTTGTAGAAATGTACAGTCGCGGTTTCTATGCGTTTCAATGCAAGTCAATGGCGGGAGTTCCGCTGCGCTACCGCAAAATTAAATGACATGCTGCGGATTTTTGTACGCAGCATAAACGCTGCGGAAAAATCCGCAGCATGTGCATAGAACATGCGGAATCCCCTTGGGGACCATGGGGTGCGGATTACCTAGCGTTTAACAAGCGTTTACGCTGCGGAAATTCCGCAGCATAAACGCTTGAAAAACGCTACGTGGGCACCCAGCCTTATATGTTCATGTGATATCAATGAATATAATGGGGGCTAACTTGACATTGCAATTGATGACTGTACTAAGCTTGGTTCTTTGCTCCATGGTCAGCATGAATTAGAGCTTGTCTGTGCGATTGCAGCCAGGTGTGGCATTTCAGAGTAAACAGTTTGAAAAGCCAGCTGAGGACCATATGTAGAGATTTAACTAGTCCAAAGTGGCCCACGGCTAGCTTCTTCCCACCCTGGTGCATGTGATTGACAGGTCTCTCTCTATGTGCACATATGGGAGGGACCTGTCAGTCATCTGGAGAGAAGGAGACACCACTAGTCAGTTCTCCACCAATAGTCCTCGGTGGGCTGTTCAAAATTTTTTCTCTGAAACACCAGAACATTTCAGATAAGGACATACCTGCAATTGTGCAGCCAGCAGGCTCTGATTCGTGTGGTTCAGACAGCAGGAATCTACTGACGTGGTCCCTTTAAATGTTAACATGATTGTTCCTGGTGTTTCTACACTCAGTGTAAAGCACATATGATAGGTAGGTAAGAGCCGTGGGGCATGTGTCCAAGGCTACGTGCCAAGTGGGGAACCAAACAGGCATTCTCTCTTTTCCGGAGTATTTAAATGAAGGACTAGGCAACAGATTGAAGTGAAGGTGAAGTAAGGTAATGCTGACATGAGTCACCCGTGTTAGAGGTTCTGCCTCGGCATCTTTAATGGCACATCTGCATGAGGTCTCAGCAGTATTGTGATCCTCTTCTACACGATTGCTCGCTTACATTTATCAACACAGAAGAGTTTTGTAAATCATATTTCCTAAGCATATTTTCAGTATCAGTAAAGGTTAAAAATAATGATCCATGTGGCATATTTCCTGCATGTAGCAATTCACAGATGATTTCCAAGCTGCTTATTAGTCAAACACAGTTCACCCTGACAATTATTCATCGCTTACATTTCCTGCCCACAGATTTACATAGTTCCTCCCATAGAGAGACACTAACCTTTCTAAATGATCATCCTGCTCAGCAGAGACACTGCTGTTTGTGGTCTCGTGCAATAATTATCTCTGACCAGACATGGCATTACAACCCACTCCTTTATATACCCTGGCCATGGCATTCACTTCATAAATATACAGTTGTTCCTATGGCAACTGGACAGCTGCAGTGATAGTCAGACACTTCTCGCCCGCTCTGAGTTCTGCCTCGTTTCTTATAACAGGTGCAGTGCAAAGCTAAGCTGTTGTTTTTCTCCTTCATGATACTCATTTCATTGTCGGATTCAAGCTGTACAATTAGGCAAGTGTGTCAGGAGAAAGTCAAGGAATTCAGACGCACATGGCAGGCATTCCAACAACTGCCCGCTACGCTTCTTTATATGCCAGTCTGCAATGTCACACCCGTAGCTGAAGAGCGGCTGCAGCAGGTTCATGGCGATCAGTCCTACTGCAGGCTCGATCTGCTACCAGCTCCCTTTAAACAACATCTCATAGTCCCGAGCACATTTAAGTTACACCAAGAGCAATAAAGATACAGTGGCTTGCGAAAGTATTCACCCCCTTGGCTTTTTACCTTTTTTTGTTACATAACAACCTGTGTTTAAATAGTTTTGTAATCCGATTTGTGTGTGAAGCATCAGCACTAAATAGTCTAAGTTGGTGAAGTGAGAAAAATATAGGCATAAATTAAATATATGGGATCAAATAACTAAAAATTTGCATGTGCATATGTATTTACCCCTTTTGTGATGAAGCCCCTAAAAATTTCTGGTATAAGCAATTACCTTTATAAGTCACATGCTTAGTGAAAGGAAGTCCACCTGTGTGCAATGTAAGTGTCACATGGTCTGTCAGTATATACACTTTAACTTTTCTGAAAGGCCACAGAGGCTACAACACCATTAAGCAAGACACAACACTAACCAAAGAACACCATGAAGACCAAGGAGATCTCCAAACAAGTCAGGGACAAGATTGTTGAAAAGTACAAGTTTGGTTTGGTTTGGTTTGTTTGGTTATAAAAAAATATCCCAATCTCTGATGATCCCCTGGAGCACCATCAAATCTATTATCACCTTGAGGAATGGGCAAAAATCCCTGTGGAAAGATCTGGAAAGCTCATTGAGCCTTATCCAAAGCGACTTGCACCTGTAATAGAAGGAGGCTCTACAAGGAACTGACTTTAGGGGGTGAATAGTTATTAGTGATGAGCGAGCACTAAAATGCTCGGGTACTCGTTGCTCGGGTCGAGCAAATTGGAATACTCGGGTGCTCGACCCGACCAACGAGCCCAATGTAAGTCTATGGGAAATTCGAGCATTTTTCAGGCGGCTCCCCCCGGCGGTCTGCAGAGGGTCTAAAAATTGCCCAAATCGATGGGAACAGTGCTCAAATGACATGGGAACAGCATGGGGAAGACACCTGGAAGCATTTCTTTCTGACTCCCAGGTCACTGCTGTCAGCAATGTTGTCAGAGTATTACGCCACTTTTACAGATTCACAATAAAACATACAAAAACAAAACCAAAATAGATTTTCCTGGGAAATATATTAAGGAACATCCTTTCCAGGGTAATGACTTGTATATAAGGCAAAATAAATAACCAAAAACAAAAATACTCCTCCACACCTTGGGCTATGTTCACACGTAGCGTTTTTGATACGTTTTTGCACTTTTGCATTGCTTTCAACAAAGACTAATGCATTCACTGGGAAATGTCATTTTAACATTTTACAACCTTATCTGGCCATGTGGTGTGTGACACATCATCAGACACATGAATACAGTGCTGAAAAGACATGGGAACAGCATGGGGAAGACCTCTGGAAGCATTTCTGACTCCCAGGTCACTGCCTAAAAGTGTGCCCATCATAAGTGATCCTTGGCACTTTCGAAGATGCCTCCCGCCATGCACCTGTCGTTGCAGACTTGCAACAATCAACGTCCACGTCCTTGTCCCAGTGCAGTGTTCAGTTCTCCCTACCCCATTCATTGGAATGCAAGCGCAAGTATGCAGCCAGCCACCCACCCACAGGCTGCAATACTTTACTGACAATTTTTTGACAGCTGCTTGCACTTGAAATGTGGCCTTTTAGGCTCGTGGAGGCGGAAGCTTTTCATAACCTCATGCCGGCGGCGGCCGGGTGTCCATACTCGGTCCCCAGCCGCCACTTTTTCTCCCGGTGTTGTCTCCGCCTTCCACAAGCACGGGTCCCACAACATTACCTGTGCCCTCCCCAGTGCACTTACTGGGAAGGACCGCCTAACCACAAACACGTGGACAGGTGAATGTGGCCAGGGACGGTACGGAGCCAGTCCACAGCTTTTATTTTGCTGAGTTGTATTTCACCACAGTCATATTCTTTAGCCTGGTGAAAGGACTTGGAAACCATATCTGCCCAGCTGTCATTTCTCCCAGGAAGTCCTCTAAAGCTGCTTTCCCTTGAAATGTGGCCTTTTAGGCTCATGAATGCGGAAGCTTTTCATAACCTCATGCCGGCGGCGGCCGGGTGTTCATACTTGGTCCCCAGCTGCCACTATTTCTCCTGGTATTGTCTCTGCCTTCCACAAGCACGGGTCCCACAACATTACCCATGCCCTCCCCAGTGCACTTACTGGGAAGGACCGCCTAACCACAAACACGTGGACAGGTGAATGTGGCCAAGAACGGTACGGAGCCAGTCCACAACTTTTTTTGCTGAGAGTTGTATTTAGCTCGGTGAAAGGACTGGCATAGAGGGAAACCGTGTCTACCCTGGGTGTCATTTCTCCCAGGAAGTCCTCTAATGCAGCTTGTTGCAGAAGCAATGGCAGCCCGTCCAACATCAACTCGCACTTGTCGGTGGTGCTTTGACACACAAACATCGTTCTTTGCGCATTTAATTTCATGAATACAGAGTTGGACAATGGCCTGATCTGTAATGCGGTTTAAGAAATAACATGCATAAGCATGTCCGATCCACATTAAAAAAGCAGCCATAGAGTGTCCGGGAACCTTCCCCCACACTTTTCTTAGCCAGGGCTGCTTCTCGGCAGGGTTAGACGGGCCCACCAGAGACTACTCCGGTGGGCCCTGGCTTCTACTTCAAGAGAGTTCATAGTGCCGAGGTGAAGCCATGATGATGATAGAGGCCACCATCTGCTTAGTTTTCTGTTACTTGGAATGCAAGAGCAAGTATGCAGCCAGCCAAGGCCGCAACACTAAACTGCCAGATTTCTGGGCAGTTGCTTGCACTTGAAATGTGGCCTTTTGGGCTCGTGGAGGTGGAAGCTGTCCACAATCTTATGGCAGCGGCGACCGGGTATCCATACTCGGTCCCCAGTCGCCATTATTTTTCCCGGTATCGTCTCCGCCTTCCACAAGCACAGGTCCCACAATATTACCCGTGCCCTCCCCAGTGCACTTACAAGAAAGGACCGCCTACCCACAAACACGTGACAGGTGAATGTGGCCAGGGACGGTACGCAGCCAGTCCACAGCTTTTTTTTGCTGAGAGTTGTATTTAGCTCGGTGAATGGACTGGAATAGAGGAAAACTGTATCTACTCTGGGTGTCATTTCTCCGTCAGCAGGTTCCGCCCATTGTCACACACGACCATGCCTGGCTGTATGTTCAGCAGTGAGAGCCACAAATCAGGCTGCTGTGTTACAGCTTTCAACAACTTTGCAGCGCTGGGTGGTTTTTCAATTAAGTATTAAGCATGTTATCTTCAGCACAGCCTATTGCCGCTTGGCCAAGGCAGTGCTGCAGTGCTGTCAGCTTGTGACTGATGTGGTCATTTCGGAGATGGAGGAGGAGGTGCAGGAGCTAAACAATGTGATTACATTGAGGTTAAACTGTTTTTTATACTAAAGAAAGATCCTATTGTTTTGTTTTTTTTACATTATTTTTTTAAGACAAATGCAATCACCGGGAAATATAATTTTAAATTTTACAACCTTATCTGGCAATGTGGTGTGTGACACATCATTAGACACATCCTGTTTTATTTATGATGGAGGGACTCAGAAAGTCATAAAGCCTATTTTTATAGGGCCGTCAGACGGCCCTTACTATTCTTAAAAGGCCAGCAGTCGGCCCTCACTATTGTTAGAGATCTATCAGCCGGCTATGCTTTGTTGTTCTCATTATTAACAAGTGGGTCTCCTATTTACTGTAATTGCTTATCCAGTGACTGCAAGGGCTGCCAAAAATTTGGACGCAACCCAATACCCCTTTGAAGAGACATAGAGGAGGGTCTCAGTAAAAAAAAAAGTTCCCATTATAAAGGAGCTTGTCTCCTATAGTGGTAATGCCCATGCTGTGACTGCAAGGGCTGCCAAAATTTGGGAAAAACCCCACTAAGAATTTAAAGACACATAGAGCAGGGCCACAGTAATGTCAAATTCCCATTAGAAAGGATAGAGTCTGCTGTACAGTTATAGGGTATGCAGTGAGTCCAATGGCTGACCAATTTTAGGAAAAACCCCACTAAGAATTTAAAGACACATAGAGCAGGGCCACAGTAATGTCAAATTCCCATTAGAAAGGATAGAGTCTGCTGTACAGTTATAGGGTATGCAGTGAGTCCAATGGCTGACCAATTTTAGGAAAAACCCCACTAAGAATTTAAAGACACATAGAGCAGGGCCACAGTAACAAGTATGACATGTTCCCATTAGAAAGGAGAGGGTCTGCTATACAGTTATAGGGTATGCAGTGAGTCCAACGGCTGACCAATTTTAGGAAAAACCCCACTAAGAATTTAAAGACACACAGAGCAAGGCCACAGTAACATGTACGACATGTTCCCATTAGAAAGGAGAGGGTCTGCTATACAGTTATAGGGTATGCAGTGAGTCCAACGGCTGAACAATTTTAGCAAATCCCCACCAAGAACTTAAAGACACATAGAGCAGGGCCACTGTAACGACAAATTCCCATTAGGAAGGAGAGAGTCTGCTATACAGTTATATGGTATGCAGTGAGTCCAACGGCTGAACAATTTTAGGAAAAGCCCCACTAAGAATTTAAAGACACATAGAGCAGGACCACAGTAACGACAAATTCCCATTAGGAAGGAGAGAGTCTGCTATACAGTTATAGGGTATGCAGTGAGTCCAAAGGCTGACCAATTATAGGAAAAAGCCCACTAAGAATTTAAAGACACATAGAGCAGGGCCAAAGTAACAAGGTACGACAAATTCCCATTAGAAAGGAGAGAGTCTGCTATACAGTTATCGGGTATGCAGTGAGTCCAACAACTGACCAAATTTAGGAAAAACCCCACTAACAATTTAAAGACACATAGAGAAGGGCCACAGTAACAACAAATTCCCATTAGAAAGGAGAAAGTCTCCCATAGTGTTGGCCTATGCAGTGAATGCAAGGGCTGCCAAAAATTTGGAGGCACTTCAATGCCCATTAGAAGAGACGTGGAGGTGGGCCTCATAAAAAAATGTTCCCATTAGAAAGGAGCGGGCCTCCTATACTTGTAATGCCCATGCACTAAGTGCATGGGCTGACAAACCCTGGGGGGTATACAAGAACATACTGCATAAAAAAATTTTTTACGGGCATCATAAACACCCTTTAAAAAATTATGTTGGTGTTATGGTGGTGGAGGATGCGGAGAAGGAGGAGGACAAGAGCGAATAGCCAAAATCAGGAAGCGTATACCCATGTGTGGGTGGGAAAAGGTGCATGGGAATACACCTCCCAAGAAAAGACACTGTATTTGAGTTTGTTACGCTGCTATCATTCGGTGGTGTTGAGAAGTCTGGCCCAATCCAGCCCTTGTTCATTTTTATAAGAGTCAGTCTGTTAGCATTTTCAGTTGACAGGCGAATGCGCTTATCAGTTATAATTCCACCAGCGGCACTAAAAACCCACTCTGATGAAACGCTGGCGGCAGGGCAGGCCAGGACCTCCAAGGCATAGAGAGCCAGTTCATTCCACATATCCAGCTTGGATACCCAATAATTATAAGGTACAGAAGAATCACGGAGGACGTTGGTGCGATCGGCAAGGTACTCCCTCAGCATCTTCAAAAACTTTGCACTCCTTCTGAGAGTACCCCACGCCTCAGGGCCTGTGCGATGGGAGGGTCTGAGAAAACTCTCCCAGAACTATGACAGTGTTCCCCTGCCTCTGCTGGATTGAAGTTGTGTCTCTCTCGCCTGTACTCCTTGGTTGTCCAACGAAGTTTGCCCTCTGCCGCCAGCATTTTCAGCTAGGAATTTTTTTAATAGTTATGGTGCAGCCATAAGAGATATAAAGTTCTCCTTATAGCGTGGGTCTAGAAGTGTCACCAGCCAGTAATGACTGTAACCCGAAATTTTGAGAATGCGAGGGTCATGGGAAAGGTAGCGTAACATAAACTCAGCCACGCGTGCCAGACTACTAACAGGCAAGACTTCCGTATCCTCACCAAGAGGATGACTGACCATGCTCTCCTCCTACTCCTCCTCCTCTCTGTCCTCTGGCCATCCACGCTGAACAGACGGTATGACAGCTGTGCAGGTAGTACCGTCTATAGTGCATGAAACTAGCTCCTGTCCTTCCTCCTCCTCCTCTTCCTCATTGTCACCCAATCCACGTTGGGATGAGATGAGGCTTGGCTGTGTGTAATCACCCTGTATGTTTCCTTGCTCCATCTCATCGTGCTCCGCCTGCAATGCATCCTCTTTGATTGTGAGCAGAGAGCGTTTCAGAAGACAGAGAAGCGGGATGGTCACGCTAAATATGGCGTCATCTTGGTGGAGTCCTCAAAGTTTTGGAGGATGGTACATATGTCTAACATCTATGTCCACTCTTGAGGTCTTATGTGTGGAGTCTGAACTGAATACCGACGGCCTTGTTGATGTTGGTACTCAACAATTGCCCTCTTCAGCTCACAAATCGTTCCCAACATCTGCAGTGTAGAGTTCCAACGCATGGGGACATCACACACCAGTCTGTGAGCCGGAAGCTGCAAACGCTGCTGAAACACGGCAAGGGTGGCGGAAGCTGTAGCTGACATTCTAAAATGGGCACACAAGCAGCGTACTTTAACAAGCAGATCCAGCAGCTCCGGTTAGGATTTGAGAAACCGCTGAACCACGAGGTTAAGCACATGGGCCAGGCATGATACGTGTGTGAGCTCGCCTCGCCTCAGAGCCGCCACCAGGTTCCGGCCATTGTCACACACGACCATGCCTGGCTGTAGGTTCAGCGGTGTGAGCCACAGATCTGCCTGCTCTTTCAGAGCTGTCCACAACTCTTCAGCATTGTGCGGTTTGTCACCTAAGCATATTAGCTTCAGCACACCCTGTTGCCTCTTGGCCGAGGCAGTGCTTCCAGCTTGTGACTGATGTGGTCATTTTGGAGATGGAGGCTTAAGAGGAGGGGGAGGCTGAGGAGGATGAGGTGCTGGAGCTGTAGACCGTGGGGGCAACCCTGATTGATCTAGAGCCCGCAATCCTTTGCATTGGGAGGACGTGTTCCATCCCAAGGTCTCGGCTTCCACTATGTTAACCCAGTGTGCCGTCAGCGAGATGTACCGTCCCTGCCCACAAGGACTTGTCCATGTGTCCGTGGTTAGGTGGACTTTCCCGGTAACTGCTTTGTTGAGGGCACGGCTAATGTTTTGGGACACGTGCTTGTGTAATGCGGGGATGGCACACCGGGAGAAATAGTGGCGGCTGGGGACCGAGTACCGAGGGACGGCCGCCGCCATCAGGTTGCGGAATGCTTCCGTCTCCAGAAGCCTAAAAGGCAACATTTCGAGCACAAGCAGTCGTTAAATGTGAGAATTTAGTAGTGTGGCCTGTGGGGCGTTGGCTGTATATTTGCTCTAGCGTTCCAAAGACTGGGGTATGGACAACTGAACGCTGCGCTGGGACAAGGGCATGGATGTGCTTCCTGATGCTGCTACTTGAGAGTGCGCAACAACAGGTGCAGGGCAAGAGGCATCTTCACATGCACCATGGACAGGGGATTGGCTTGCATGCACAACAGCGGAAGAAGCAATGGTGCCACCTGCAGACACTGTTCCTGGACCCTGGGGTTCGGCCCACAAAGTCAGGTGCTTAGCTGCCATGTGCCTGATCATGCTGGTGGTGGTCAGGCTGGTCGTTTTGCCACCCCTGCTGATGCTGGCCTGGCAGGTTGTGCAAATGGCCTTTTTGGGGTTATCGGCAAAGTCTTTAAAAAACAACCAGACTCGGGAAGACCTAACAGTTGTACTTGCAACTTCCTTCGTGTTGGTGTTACTGGGAACAGTTGCCTGCCTTCTGTCTGCGGCCACCACACTGCTTCTTCCTGCCTGTTGGGGTGCTCTGCCTTCCTCCCCCTGTGTGCTGCTGTCCTCGCTCTGCATGTCCTCCTGCCTGGTTGGGTCAGTTTCTATATCATCCTCCACCTCGTCTTCCACTTCCACATCCTGGTCCTCCTCCTGACTTTCTGGCAATTGTGTCTCATCATCGTCCACCTCTTGTGACACTTTCCCACCATCGCCTTCGTGTGACCGTGGCTGCTCAAATATTTGGGCATCACTACACGCGATCTCCTCTTGCCCCGCTTCAAGTGGACTGGGTGAGAGGCCCGAATCTATAAATGGAAAAGTGAACAGCTCTTCAGAGTGTCCAAGTGTGGGATCAGTTGTCTCCGGGCACTCGGCATGGTGGGAGGAAGGAGGATCAGGGTGAGGAATATGCGGTCCAGACTCACCGCTACTGAGATTTGACCATGTGGAAGACAGGGTGGTGGCTAAGTGACTGGAAGCATTATCCGCTATCCAACCAACAACCTTTTGACACTGCTCTGGGTTCAATAGTGGTGTGCTGCGGTCCCCTAGAAATTGGAACAGGAAGGTCAGGCGAGAAGATGTGGGTGTTTGTTGTGGCACAATTTCAGCTTGCCCACAGCCTTGTCCTCGGCCTCTGCATGTACCATCACCATCACGTCTTTTGCCACGTGCCTTGCCCATTTTAAATGGAGGACAGTATCTTCCACGCTCACTACAAATGACTGAGTTTGGAGCGAACTTATATGTGATCCGTGTGACGGAGAAAACAGTTTTAAATACCTGGCCTGAGGCAAGTAGTTTGAACAGCAAACTGGCGTGAATTGCTTCACTGACACTCTTGAAGGAAATTTTTAATGGAGGCCAGAAATGGCAGTATTTTCTGACAACGTATATGTGATCCGTGTGATGGAGAAAACAGAGTTTTCAGTACCTGGACTGTAGGTAAGTAGTTTGAACAGCAAGCTGGTGTGAATTGCTTCACTGACACACTGAAAGAAATTTTTAATGGAGGCCAGAAATGGCAGTATTTTCTGATAAAGTATATGTGATCCGTTTGACGGAGAAAACACAGTTTTAAATAGCTTGAATTCTAGCGCTGTAATATGGAAAGGACCTGGCTGTATTATGCAGTGCCAACAAGCAAATGGCGCAAAAAAACGGTGTTCTCTGGATTGCTTGTTAAGCAAATATTGAGGATTAAGATCCAAAAAAAAGTATTCCTGGCCCCTGAGACCTGGGCCTTTGTATAGAAATATCTAACAGCAGCAGAAGGCAGAATTGGAATGGATCCTCTTGTGCTATATGCAATGCAGTCTGCTATATACCCTGCCTGCCTATACACCCTGCCTGCCTGATATCTCTGCAGATGGATTAGTTAGTCCTCAAAAGGACTGTTTGTTAAGATGGATATGTGTAATGTACGGTTTTTCTCCCTACACTACCTAATACACAAGCAAATCTCTCCCTGACGCAGCAGCACCTCTCCCTACTTTGCCTGATTCCAGAGAGACTGTGACGAGCACAGCAGTGTTAGGTCTGAAATAGACCTGATGACGCTGTGGGGCCAGCCAATCACTGTAATGCCACAACCAGCATGGCTACGGCATTACCGTGAGTGGCAGGCAATCCCTGCTGTTTTTCCAGCATTCCTCACATGTATTAAATCTGTCAAACAGTTGCAAATCATGTTCACAGAGCGATGAAAACTTAAAGCCAGAGCACGCTATAAATACTCGGTGCTCGACTGAGCATACTCGGCGAAAGGGTTAACAAAACATACTCGCTCATCACTACATGTGAGGAATGCTGGAAAAACAGGCATTCCTCACATGTATTAAATCTGTCAAACAGTCGCAAATCATATTCCCGAGCGACGAAAACTTAAAGCCCGAGCACGCTATAAATACTCGGTGCTCGGCCGAGTATACTCGGCAAAAGGGTTAACAAAACATACTCGCTCATGACTATTTGACAGCTTTAATGCATGTGAGGAATGTGTAAGAAATAGACATTCCTCACATGTAAAACTGTTTGACAGGTTTAATACATGTGAGGAATGTCTATTTCTTACACATTCCTCCCATGTATTAAAGCTGTCAAACAGTTGCAAATCATGCACACGGGAGTGATTCAAACATATCACCGAGCAGCTGTAACTACTCGGTGCTCCGCCCGAGCATACTCGGCGAAAGGGTTAACAAAACATACTCGCTCATCACTAGTTATTAGAATCAGTGCACATGTAGCCCCTTTTTAAATATGCTAATACTCAGTGGCATAACTAGAGTCAGATGGGCCCTGGTGCAAGATTTCGACCTGTCCTCCCCATCAAGGTATATATACATATTCATATACAAGGTTGTCCAAAAGTATGTGGACAGAAAGTGTAATAAGGTTATGAAGGGGGAGATTTATCAAACATGGTGTAAAGTGAAACTGGCTCAGTTGCCCTTTGCGACCAATCAGATTCCACTTTTCATTCCTCACAGACTCTTTGGAAAATGAAAAGTGGAATCTGATTGGTTGCTAAGGGCAACTGAGCCAGTTTCACAGATCTAGTTTTCACAGATAGATCTCCCCCAAATCTGTTTTCTTTTCAGATAATTCAGATAACGCATAATGGCAAATAATTTAAATACAGATCAAAGAAAATGGATTTTAACAGAGCATTGGAAATCTCAAAATGCTGAAACCGTTGGAGCAAATTGGGTTGAAACATTTGGTACTCAAGCCCCAAAGAGACAAATCATTTACCGCATTTGTGACAAATTCAATGCCACTGGCTCAATCCTTAATGCTCCAAAAACTGGTCGACCCAAAACAGTCTGCACAGAAGATAATAAACAACTTGTTGCTGGAACATTGTTCAGAGTCCAAAAAAGTCTATCAGAAGAGCCTCTTTGGAATTGAGAATTTCACGAGCTTCTATCATGCAAATCCTGAAATCTATTGGGTGGAAAGTTTATCGTCCACGTCTAATTCATGGTTTATTGAAGGATGATCCAGACAGGCAGCTGCAATTTAGTGAGATTATGCTTAATGAAATTGAAGAAAATCCAGTAATTTTAGATAACATTATGTGGAGTGATGAAGCTTCTTTCAAATTATCCGGTCATATTAACAGACATAATTGTATTTACTGATATAATGAGAACATGCATTTAACATTAGAGCAACAACTAAATGAGCCTGGTGTCAATGTTTGGGGTGGTATTTCAAGTTTTGGTGTTTTAGGACCAATATTTTTGGATGGAACAGTCACAGGAGATAAGTATCTCGAAATTCTAATGAATCAAGTTGTTCCCCAGTTACAGCAACAGCCTAATTCAAATGACCTTTATTTCCAACAAGATGGGGCCCCTCCACATTATTCAAGAGTAATCCGCGAGTATCTTGATGAAATATTTCCTAATAAATGGATTGGCCGAAGAGGCCCACTTGATTGGCCGGCACGTTCACCAGACTTGATCTCAATGGATTTTTTCTTTTGGGGAGTACTCAAGGACAAAGTTTATAGTCGAAAACCAAAAAGTGTCAGTGATTTGAAAATTACATAAGAGATGCATTTCAAGAAATTAATACCCAAAGAGACTTGTGCAAAAAAGTTTGTCGAAGCGTAAGAGGCAGACTTCAAAGCTATGCAAATTGTAATGGAAAACAGTTTGAGCACCTGCGTTGATAAAATTTAAGGGCTTTTGTATTATTGTTCAGAATAAAATGTAATTGTCAATGTTATGCTTGTGTTAGTAAATATAATTTTATACATAAATCAAAATAAATGTTATTATTTTCTGGCCATCTACTTTTGGACCACTCTGTATATACAGTGTCGGACTGGGGTGTCTGGGGCCCACAGGAGGAATTGATCCTCAGGGCCCACCCTACAGCTATATGCAAATAACTGATAGCCAATATCCCCGTTATAGTGGAGCGTCTGCTGTAAATCACAGGTGACTCGGGCACATCTACTGTGCACATGCTATAACTGGGTTGTACAATTACGATAGTTTGCAGTAAAGGGGTTCTTTGGTTAAAATAAGTTATCACCGATCCAAGGGCTCCACAGGATAGGTGATAACTTACTGATCGTTTGGGTCCGAACATTGGAAACCACACCGATCAGGAGAATGGGGAAGTTTTATCCCTGACAGGACACTTATCCCCATTTTAAAATGCAGCGGCAGGTGGGACATCTGACCGCAGCTCCATTCATTCTCTTTGGGGCTTCCAGAAAAAAAACAAGAGCAGCCACTGAGAGAATGAATGGATCAGTGGCCAAGTCGCATATGAGCTCCAGTCTAATGGGGATAAAAGCTCCACATTCTACCAATCAGTGCGGATCCCAGTAGTCAGACCCCCACTAATCAATAATGTATCACTTATCATGTAGAGAGGTGATTACTTGTTTTCCCTGGAGAACCCCTGTAAGTGCATCTTGTTCCAAGTATTTAATCACTAATGGAAATAAAGAATCTTCTCCTAATTAATATCAGAGAGAACAAATGAACGCCATCCACAACACAATCCACTATACCAACACCAATAGTACCACATACAAGGGAGAAATACTGCCACACCATGACTGGAATACATATTACCACCACATAGTGACCGTATAATACTACATACAAGGGACAAATACCACCACACCATGACCAGACCACATATTGCCACAACATAGTGACCGAATAATACCACATACAAGGGAGAAATACCACCACACCATGACCAGACCACATATTACCACCACATAGTGACCGAATAATACTACATACAAGGGAGAAATACCACCACACCTTGACCAGACCAGATATTACCACCCCATAGTGACCGAATAATACTACATACAAGGGAGAAATACCACCACACCATGACCAGACCACATATTACCACCACATAGTGACTGAATAATACCACATACAAGGGAGAAATACCACCACACCATGACCAGACCAGATATTAACAGCATCTAAATAATTCCCCATCATTTCTCTACCCCACCTCCATAATTGCTCTCCCCATCCCCATCATTGCTCTCCCCCCACCTCCTCCATCATTGCTCCCTCCCATCCCCATCATTGCTCTCCCCCACCTTTTCCAACATTGTCATATCTCCCCCACCGTTTCCATCATTGTCATATCTCCCCTACCTCCTCCATCATTGTCATATCTCTTCCATGATTTCCATATCTCCCCCCACTACCTCCTTCATCATTGCCATATCTCCCCCCACCACCTTCATCATCATTGCCATATCTCCCCCCCACCACCTCCTTCATTGTCATATCTCCCCCCACCAGCTCCGTCATCATTGCCATATCTCCCCCCACCTGCTCCGTCTTCATTGCCATATCTCTCCCCACCAGCTCCGTCATCATTGCCATATCTGCCCCCAGAGAAGAAACGCCGGGCAGGAACCAGAGGACGGATCCCTCAAGCTCAGCTGCCATTTTCCTCCTGTCAACAGCGGAGCTGGAGGGATCACTCCCTGCCCACCTCACAGGATGAGGGCAATCAGGCCATGCGCCCCCCCCGGAGCCTGGGGCTCCAAGAAGCAGGCCAGATTGCCCTCATCAGCCACACTGCAAGGGCCCTCCTGACCCTCCAGGCCCTTGCAGTGCAGAGCACCGGCAGCCATGATAACCAGGGGCCCCCGTGCGTCCTGCTCAGGCGCCCACTGAGGACCCGGGCCAACCGGAGAATTCTCCAGTGTCCCGGTGCCCCAGTCTGACCCTGTATATATATATATATATATATATATATATGTCCTCCATCCAGGAATAACTGTCCCTCATCCTGGTCCCATCCTGGTATATATAGCACATATGCCATCCTTCCTAGTTTATGCAGTATGTCCCTCATCCTGGCCCACCATCTTCCCAGGAATCAGCCGATGAGGAATTGTAGCCCTTACTAAGGTTACCCAACTACTTGAGTCCAACAGACCAGTCATTTGCACTCCGTTCACTGACGCGAGACATGCCTGCGGTCCCTCGCCTGGTTGAGGGACAGCACTGCAGGCAGGTTATGCAAAATCCGAGTAGCGCCATCCTATGCTGCAGTCCATTAGTTCGGTTGTCATGGGGCAACAGGCAGCTATGTGACGTGGGGTATGACACCTCCAAAAAATTACATTATTAGATGGGGCCTTTGGCAACAACTCAGATGACGCCTGAGCTCTTGGACGCCCCCCAGATGTGGCTGTAGTTCCCCTCTTTTGGGTGCCAGACCCTCTTTAGGAACCCCAATACAGAGATGCTAAGACTCCTTACTTTCCTAAGGAACTCTTGACCGCCTGGTACCTTTCCAACAGGTCCACCAGGTCGGCATTACAGGGATCTCCCTGGGCAACCCAGTACTGCACCAGCCTTGGAAGGGAGTGTATGAACCTGTCCATGACAACCGTCTCCACCATCTAAGCTGGGGAGGAAGATTCAGGTTGCAACCCCTTTTGGACCAGGTGTAGGATTTTGAACATTTAGGACCGGGGAAGTTTGTCACTGCAATAGGCCTAGTGGTGCACCCGTTGCAACCTGACAGTCAGAGTCACTCCTAAGCGCACCAAGATCTCAGTTTTCAACTTGCCATTCTCTTTTGTGTCCTGCAAGGCCGAGTCAAAATAGGCCTTCTGTGGTTCCCCTGTTAGATATGATGCCAGAACCTCCACCCATTTCTCCGGAGGCAATTCCTCCCATTCCGCAACCCTTTCAAAAACCGTCAGGAACTCCTCGACATCATCACCCAGAGTCATCTTTTGTAAGGCTCTCCTTACTGTCTTCCTCACCTGTGAGTCATTACCTTGATTTGGGGGTGGGATGGTTGCCCTGCCACGGATTGCCTTGGCTTGGAGTTCCATCTGCTGCCTGTGCTGTTGCCACTGCTGCTGCCATAGCTGATGCTACTGGAGATTAACCTGCATCAGTTGCTTTATCAACTCCTCCATGTTGTCGGTTTTTGTTCCTGCAGTCACTTTCACCCAGGACATACAGTATCTCTGCGTCAGTCACACTGCCCCTCAGGATTCGTGCCTGTGCTACTAGCACCAATTGTAGGGTTTCTGCTCACTCAGCTGCAGTTGAGGTAGGCACTAGAGATGAGCGGTGTTCGACTAGAACTGTTCGCCAATCTCAAATTCGAGCTGTTTTGGGCGGTGTTCGAGTTGTTCGACGAACCCGAACGATTTGCAAAAAATTCGGCTGTTCGAGGTTATGTTCGATAACTGTTCGTGCACCAAAAGCGTGTCCTGCATGTCTGGTGCTATTTAGAGCACCAATCATGCAGGGATTGTCTGCCACTCACTGTAATGCCACAGCCATGGTGGTTGTGGCATTACAGTGATTGCCCAAATCGATGGGAACAGTGCCAACAGTGAAACATGAAAAGCCGGCAATTCAGCAGCGGCATACACCGGTACCCGACAATTTAGAACCGAAAGAATAGAGCTTCATACATAGATTAGATAGATATAAACATGTCAGCCACATATATACGAAGTACAGTGAAAGTGCTGCTTACTGTACTTGTCATTTAGCGTAAAGGATTTATCAAAAAAAATAATAGTATTTTCATGCACCGTCTCTTTAAAAAAGCCGGCCGGCAATTCAGCAGCGGTACCCGACAATTTAGAATAGAAGGAATAGAGAATCACACATAGATTAGATAGATAGAAACATGTCAGTCACATATATATGAAGTACAGTGACAGTGTTGATTACTGTACTTGTCATTTAGTGTAAAGGATTTATCAAAAAAAATAATAGTGTTTTCATGCACCGTCTCTTTAAAAAAGCCGGCCGGCAATTCAGCATCTGTACCCAACAATTTAGAATACAAGGAATAGAGAATCACACATAGATTAGATAGATAGAAACATGTCAGTCACATATATATGAAGTACAGTGACAGTGTTGCTTACTGTACTTGTCATTTAGTGTAAAGGATTTATTAAAAAAAATAATAGTGTTTTCATGCACCGTCTCTTTAAGAAAGCCGGCCGGCAATTCAGCATCTGTACCCGACAATTTATAACAGACAGAATAGAGCTTCACACATAGATTAGATAGATAGAAACATGTCAGTCACATATATATGAAGTACAGTGACAGTGTTGGTTACTGTACTTGTCATTTAGTATTAAAATAAAGGAATTATTATTAAAAAAATTGGCGTGGGGTTCCCCTTAATTTTAGGCTCTAGCGGAGGTTAAGCAGACAGCTGGGGCAGATGTTTGAAGCCTGGGAAGGGGGTAATACCCACGGAGCTTCCCAGGCTACTAATATCAGCCCCCAGCTGAATACATAGCCTTTACTAGCTATTAAAATGGGGGACCCCCCCAAAAAAATGACATGGGGTCCCCCCTAATTTAATAGCTAGCAAAGGCTAGGCAGACAGCTGGGGGCTGATATTAATAGCCCAGGAAGGGAGCCATGAATATTGGCCCCCTCCCAGGCTAGAAACACCAGCCGTCAGCCGCCCCAGAAATGGCGCATTCATAGGATGCGCCAATTCTGGCACTTAGCCTCGCTCTTCCACGCTGCCCTGGTGCGGTGGCAGGGGGTAATAGGGCTGGGGTTGATGTCAGCTTATAATGCCAGCTGACATCAAGCCCAGGTTAGTAATGGAGAGGCGTCTATAAGACACCCCCATTACTAACCCCATAGTCAAAGTTAAAAAAAACACAAACACCCAGAATAAAGTCCTTTAATTGAAATAAAGACACAATTCTTTATTGTTCTAAATTAAACCATACTTACCATCACGCCCATTCCAGCTGAAGCCAACGATCTCCTGTAATAAAAATAAAATAATAAAGCAACCTCATCCTTACCTTTCCATGGTTCCCACGACAGCTTCAGCTCTGCTACATCGAGATGACAGGCTGGACTGCAGCAGAACGCCGCCATCCAGCCTGTCATCCCGCAGACACTGAGAAGCGCAGGCTTGCTTGCGCTCTGCAGTGTCTGGCTGTGACGGCATAAAGATGAGACGAGTTCATGTCCAATGAACTCGGCGCACCTCATGCACGTCACTTACAGCGTGGGAGAATTCTCACGCTGAAGCGCTGAGTGCAGGAGAATTTTCCCACGCTGTCAGTGAGGTGCATGAGGTGAGCTGAGTTCATTGGACATGAGCTCACCTCATGCACGTCACTGACAGCGTGGGACAATTCTCCTGCACTCAGCACTTCAGCGTGAGAATTTTCCCACGCTGTCAGTGACCTGCATGAGGTGAGCTGAGTTCATTGGACATGAACTCGGCTCATCTGGATGCCGTCACAGCGAGACACTGAGGAGCGCAAGCATGCCTGCTCTTCTCAGTGTCTGCGGCATGACAGGCTGGATGGCAGCGTTCTGCTGCGGTCCAGCCTGTCATCTCGATGTAGCAGAGCTGAAGCTGTCGTGGGAACCATGGAAAGGTAAGGATGAGGTTGGTTTATTATTTTTCTTTTATTGCAGGAGATCGTTGGCTTCAGCTGGAATGGGCGTGATGGTAAGTATAGTTTAATTTAGAACAATAAAGAATTGTGTGTTTATTTCAATTAAAGGACTTTATTCTGGGTGTTGTGTTTTTTTTAAATACTTTACTAGAAATTCATGGCGGTCATGTCTAATACTGGCGTGACCCCATGAATTTTGGGCTTGGGGCCAGCTGATAATACCAAGCTGGCCCTAACCCCTTTATTACCCAGTGAGCTACCGCACCAGGGCCCGGGATGAGTTGGGTACAGCGCCAGAAGATGGCGCTTCTATGAACGCGCCATTTTCCGGGGTGGCTGCGGACTGCAATTTGCAGCGGGGGGGGGCCCAGAAAGCTTGGGCCTCCCTGCGCTGCAGATTCCAGCCCCCAGCTGCCTAGTTGTACCTGGCTGGACACAAAAATAGGGCGAAGCCCCACGTATTTTTTTTTTAATTATTTCATGAAATTCATGAAATAATTAAGAAAAAAAGGCCTTCCCTATATTGTTGTGTCCGGCCAGGTACAAATAGTCAGCTGGTGGTTGGGGGCAGCCCGTTCCTGCCTGCTGTACCTGGCTGGACACAAATATAGTGCGAAGCCCCACTTCAATTTTTTTTAATTATTTCATGAAATTCATGAAATAATTAAGAAAAAAAGGCCTTCCCTATATTGTTGTGTCCGGCCAGGTACAAATAGGCAGCTGGTGGTTGGGGGCAGCCCATTCCTGCCTGCTGTACCTGGCTGGACACAAATATAGTGCGAAGCCCCAGTTCAATTTTTTTAAATTATTTCAGGAAATTCATGAAATAATTAAAAAAAAATTGACGTGGGGCTTCGCACTATATTTGTGTCCAGTCAGGTGCAGCAGGCAGGAACGGGCTGCCCCCAACCACCAGCTGCCTATTTGTACCTGGCCGGACACAACAATATAGGGAAGCCCTTTTTTTCTTAATTATTTCATGAAATAATTTAAAGAAAATTGACGTGGGGCTTCGCCCTGTTTTTGTGTCCAGCCAGGTACAACTATGCAGCTGGGGGCTGGAATCCGCAGCGCAAGGAGGCCCAAGCTTTCTGGGCCACCCCCGCTGCAAATTGCAGTCCGCAGCCACCCCGGAAAATGGCGCGTTCATAGAAGCGCCATCTTCTGGCGCTGTACCCAACTCATCCAGGGCCCTGATGCGGTGGCTCACTGGGTAATAAAGGGGTTAGGGCCAGCTTGGCATTATCAGCTGGCCCTAAGCCCAAAATTCATGGGGTCACGCCAATATTAGACATGACCACCATGAATTTCTAGTAAAGTATTTAAAAAAAACACAACACCCAGAAAAAAGTCCTTTAATTGAAATAAACACACAATTCTTTATTGTTCTAAATTAAACCATACTTACCATCACACCCATTCCAGCTGAAGCCAACGATCTCCTGAAATAAAAGAAAAATAATAAAGCAACATCATTCTTACCTTTCCGTGGTTCCCATGACAGCTTCAGCTCTGCTACATCGAGATGACAGGCTGGACCGCAGCAGAACGCTGCCATCCAGCCTGTCATCCCGCAGACACTGAGAAGCGCAGGCTTGCTTGCGCTCCACAGTGTCTCTCTGTGAGGGCATCCAGATGAGCCGAGTTAATGTCCAATGAACTCGGCTCACCTCATGCACGTCACTGACAGCGTGGGAAAATTCTCCTGCACTCAGCGCTTCAGCGTGGGAGAATTCTCACGCTGAAGCGCTGAGTGCAGGAGAATTCTCCCACGCTGTCAGTGACGTGCAGGAGGTCAGCTGAGTTCATTGGACATGAGCTCACCTTATGCACGTCACTGACAGCGTGGGAAAATTCTCCTGCACTCAGCGCTTCAGCGTGGGAGAATTCTCACGCTGAAGCGCTGAGTGCAGGAGAATTCTCCCACGCTGTCAGTGACGTGCAGGAAGTGAGCTGAGTTCATTGGACATGAGCTCACCTTATGCACGTCACTGACAGCGTGGGAGAATTCTCCTGCACTCAGCGCTTCAGCGTGAGAATTTTCCCACGCTGTCAGTGACGTGCATGAGGTGCGCCGAGTTCATTGGACATGAACTCGTCTCATCTTTATGCCGTCACAGCCAGACACTGCAGAGCGCAAGCAAGCCTGCGCTTCTCAGTGTCTGCGGGAGGACAGGCTGGATGGCGGCGTTCTGCTGCGGTCCAGCCTGTCATCTCGATGTAGCAGAGCTGAAGCTGTCGTGGGAACCATGGAAAGGTAAGGATGATGTTGCTTTATTATTTTTCTTTTATTGCAGGAGATCGTTGGCTTCAGCTGGAATGGGCGTGATGGTAAGTATGGTTTAATTTAGAACAATAAAGGATTGTGTCTTTATTTCAATTAAAGGACTTTATTCTGGGTGTTTGTGTTTTCTTTTAACTTTGACTATGGGGTTAGTAATGGGGGTGTCTTATAGACGCCTCTCCATTACTAACCTGGGCTTGATGTCAGCTGGCATTATAAGCTGACATCAACCCCAGCCCTATTACCCCCTGCCACCGCACCAGGGCAGCGTGGAAGAGCGAGGCTAAGTGCCAGAATTGGCGCATCCTATGAATGCGCCATTTCTGGGGCGGCTGACGGCTGGTGTTTCTAGCCTGGGAGGGGGCCAATATTCATGGCACCCTTCCTGGGCTATTAATATCAGCCCCCAGCTGTCTGCCTAGCCTTTGCTAGCTATTAAATTAGGGGGGACCCCACGTCATTTTTTTTGGGGGGTCCCCCATTTTAATAGCTAGTAAAGGCTATGTATTCAGCTGGGGGCTCATATTAGTAGCCTGGGAAGCTCCGTGGGTATTACCCCCTTCCCAGGCTTCAAACATCTGCCCCAGCTGTCTGCTTAACCTCCGCTAGAGACTAAAATTAAGGGGAACCCCACGCCAATTTTTTTTAATAATAAATCCTTTGTTTTAATACTAAATGACAAGTACAGTAACCAACACTATCACTGTACTTCATATATATGTGACTGACATGTTTCTATCTATCTAATCTATGTGTGAAGCTCTATTCTGTCTGTTATAAATTGTCGGGTACAGATGCTGAATTGCCGGCCGGCTTTTTTAAAGAGACGGTGCATGAAAACACTATTACTTTTTTTAATAAATCCTTTACACTAAATGACAAGTACAGTAAGCAACATTGTCACTGTACTTCATATATATGTGACTGACATGTTTCTATCTATCTATCTAATCTATGTGTGAAGCTCTATTCTGTCTGTTATAAATTGTCGGATACCGCTGCTGAATTGCCGGCCGGCTTTTTTAAAGAGACAGTGCATGAAAACACTATTATATTTTTTAATAAATCCTTTACACTAAATGACAAGTACAGTAAGCAACACTGTCACTGTACTTCATATATATGTGACTGACATGTTTCTATCTATCTAATCTATGTGTGAGGCTCTATTCCTTTTTGTCTAAATTGTCGGGTACCGGTGTATGCCGCTGCTGAATTGCCGGCCGGCTTTTTTAAAGAAAGCGTCTTCTGAGCAGTTTGTCAGCTTTTGGACACCTTTGAAGGTGTTTTCTATGTGTTTCTATGTGTTTTTGTTTGCCTGCCATTGGTTTTAACGGTGTTCGACGGTGTTCTAAGGTGTTCGATGAACAGTTCGACGAACAGTTCCTCGAACATCCCGGTGTTCGACGAACCGAACCGAACCCGAACACTACGGGGGTGGCTCAACACTAGTAGGCACAGGAAGCAGTTTCATCAAAATGTCCAGGCTAGTTTATTACAAACTTCATAAACCGTTCAGCATAAGCATACAAAAAGACAGCCTTTTCCAGCACAGAGTAAAAATAGTCCATTCAGTATTGCTGGTTCACCAGCTTGGATTAGTGTCCAGTTCTTAAGTTCTTAGCAAAGACCAACACACTGGAGATCTACACATCTCCAGACCCTGAATAAGAAAACTGGTCTCCATTTTATCTGCCATACCATGCCCTTGGGATGGAATATGTGAACAGTCAGTCCCACTACTCTCTTTGTCTGCTCATAAAACCTGGCCCTGATTCGTGCTGGAGCCTGCTTTCCCAGGCTTACATCACCTAAGCTACCAACCTGGATGATACATATCTCCCCTTAAGAACCTGTCCAGCCGCCATCTTATGATATATGTATATGATGCGCCCCTGGGCCTGTGTCGCGCTGCGATGCGCACGCGGGAGCTTACCCGGAGCCGGATCTCTTGAGGGTTGTAGTCTCGTGGCGGCGACCCGGTCCGTGCCCAGGGAGTCAAACTGAGCGGCGATGTACTAGCAGTAGATGGTTGGTGACTACGCCACCCGTTGATTGCAGCTATGGAGCTGCCGCTGCAGGGCAGACCGGTGAGGCCGGTGGAAGGATGGTGCAGCGTGGATGGTATAACCCCCAACGGGAGGGGTATGGCCTCAGGGCAGCCGACGTGGATGATGGGGGTAGCAGGAACCACTCAGAGACGGTGCGGTGTAGTTCAGGGTCTTTACTGGTGACAAAGAAAGACCCTCCCGGAGTACTTGCTAGTGATAGGGGCCTGGTCAGTCCTTGAGCAGATGGGATTTCCCCTGGCCAGGCGGAGTTGTAGGCCTTCCCAACTAACTGTACTCTTCTGGCTACCTTGCTAGAGGCGGGAATAAGTAGCCCACGTCCCTGAGTGTACCGTGTGGTGCTCACCCGTATGGCCGGTGACTCGGGGCCTTCTAATGGCTTCCGCTCCACGATGGCGGTGCTGGTCCCACGCGTGTGACCGTGCCTTCGGGCTTCTGGGCCAGAGGACCTGAAATCCTCTGCCGGACGGTTTCTGCTGCTGGGTAGGAGTTAGTCCCCACAGCCTCGGACTCCGGGTCCGGTTAGAAATCTTCTCAGTCAGGGCGAGCTCTGCAGCTGCCAGCCCCTGACTCGTTGTAACACTGCTCCCCACAGAGCTCCTGATGTTTCTTGCTATGCTGCTTCTCTTCTCTACTCTTGTTCTGTCTTCTTTCTCACTAACCCTGCCTCAGCCCCGGGTTTATATAGGGGAAGTCCTTCCCCTCCCAAGACTGGGCAGGAGGTGTGGCATGCACAGGATCCCTGACCAAAGGACCTCCCACCTGCTCTCAGACGTAATATCTCTATCACTGTGGCAACCAGACCCCTGGGGTGTCACATTCCCCCCTAGTGAAATTTAGTACTCCGGGACTAAACATATTTTTTTTTTTTTTAGAAAAACATAACAAGGTATAACAATAACAATACAATAAGAAAAACACATAAGATGGTTACGGCGTGTCCGCAACCGGGTGCAGGGAGACGTAACCAGGTAGGGGTCTGTCCTACCCCGAGTCCTTAACAGTCTCTAGTCCATCCTGGGTTACGCTCCAACTATGTACAAGGATTCCCGGTAAATCCACCAAGGACTCCTAAAAAGAACTAGAAACACAAAATTATACACAAGCAACTATAAACAAGTAAACATATAAGATAGCTTAAACATTTAGATCCTCCAACATGCGGGTAGCTGGCCTCTAGTGGCCCTAGTGGACCTACGGAGCTGACTGTCTGGCCCTGAACTACAGGGTGTAGGAGCTGTCAAGGGTAAACTGGGCAGCTGTCTATGGGCCCTCTGGCTCACTAGGGGTATGGCAGGCTCACTATAAGCAGAGGGTTGATTTTCCGGGTCTGCTTGTGTAGAGTCTTCTGCCTCCTGGACCGGCTGTTCTTCCAGCTCTACCGGTTGCTCCGTAGGTTCTTGGGATGATGGTTGGAGAAAGGTGAGTACGGGTACCACAACTGCACCATTGACTTGAGTCCAAGACCGAGGGAAGTCCCCGAGCACGGTACTAACCATATCTTCCCTTTCCTCTGCGGGTCGATGGTCTTCTTGTTCCTCTTCAGGGTTCCTCAGTTGTTCGGGACACTTCTTCAGGTGGTCCCGGGATACAATGGCTGTGGTTTCCCCTCCGTCTTTACTGATGGTACAGACCTTCGGGTTTTCGTGGCTTGAGGGCAGTACGGTGTACGGGTCCTTCTCCCACTGGTCATCCAACTTGTGGAGCCGTCTCTTCCTCTTCAAGACCTGCTCTCCGGGTACCAGGGGAACAGTGGGAGCATACTGGTTGTAAGTTTTCTCTTGTCTTTCCCTAGCCTGACAGAGACTTCGCTCCACGCTCTCCTGTACTCTCCGGTACTGCTGCTGCCTCTCTGTGTCCCAGTCTGTTTCTGGTGAAGTGTCCTCGGGTGTCAGGACTCCCATTTCCAGGTCAACAAGTAACTTACCAGGTCTTGCCCTCATTAGGTAAGCCGGGGTACAGTTGGTGGAACCTACCGGGATGTGGTTGTATAGGTCCACCAGATCGGGCAACTTCTCAGGCCACAGACTGCGTTCTTCCAGGGGCAACGTTTTTAGAAGATCCATTACCACCTGGTTCATTTTCTCACAAAGTCCATTAGTTTGTGGATGGTAGGGTGTCGTCCTTATCTTCCGGCAGCCATACAGATTGCAGAATTCCTGGAAGACCTCCGCTTCAAAGGCAGGTCCCTGGTCCGTCAGCACTTGGTCCTGGTACCCGTGTGGACGGCAAAAGTGCTGCTGGAAGGCTCTAGCTGCTGTTTGAGCCGTTAAGTCCTTGACGGGGACGACAACCAGAAACCGGGAGTAATGATCCACGATGGTTAACGCGTAGACGTAGCCACTTCTGCTTGGGGTCAGTTTTACATGATCCAAGGCTACCAGTTCCAACGGTTGCCGGGTGACGATGGACTGCAGGGGAGTCTTCTGGCTGGTGCGGTCCTTCCTTCTCAGGTTGCACGGGCCACAGTCTCTGCACCACTTCTCAATGGTTCCCCTCATGCCTACCCAGTGGAATCGCTCGCGCAGCAGGAACTCCAGCTTCTTCCACCCGAAGTGTCCAGCTCCGTCGTGGTATGCCTCCATCACCATGGCTGCGTCTCTTCGTGGCACCACTACTTGCCAGAGTAATTCATGCGTCCGGGAGTTAACCATTCTGCGGCACAACTTCCCTTTGTAAAGGAACAGTCGACTCTTCTCTGCCCATAGTTGTTTGGCTTCCTCCGGAGCGTCTGGTTCAAGGCGAGCCTCCGGCCGAGTCAGCATCTCCTTCACCAGTCGGACGGCAGGGTCGCTGTCTTGCGTTTCCGCCCAGTTGTAGTGAGGTAAGGGGTTCAACGTAGCAGCCTGCTTACTCCTTACCCGGTGGGAATACTGGATAGTCCCATGACGGTGGAACGCAGGGAGTTCAATTTCCTCCAGTCCCTCCGGATCTTCTCCTTCGTCCGGCAGGTTGGGCATCCTGGACAGGGCGTCCGCGTTAGTATTGGAGCGCCCTGCCCGGTATTTGATTATGAACTCGTAGTTGGACAGACGGGCCATCCACCTCTGCTCCAGGGCACCGAGTCTTGCCGTGTCCAGGTGTGTCAACGGGTTGTTATCCGTGTACACGGTGAACCGGGAAGAAGCAAGGTAATGCTTAAAGCGCTCAGTGACTGCCCATACCACGGCCAGGAACTCTAGCTTAAATGAGCTATAATTCTCGGGGTTCCTTTCGGTGGGTCGCAGTTTTCGGCTGGCGTAGGCGATTACTCGTTCTTTCCCCTGCTGGATCTGGGACAGTACGGCTCCTAGCCTGATGTTACTGGCGTCGGTGTAGAGGATGAAGGGCTGGCTATAATCCGGGTACGCCAAGATTTCATCCCCCGTGAGGGCCATCTTCAGCTGGCGGAAGGACTCTTCTTCTAGCTCTTCCCATTTGAAGGGCAGCTTCTGGTTCTTGGCCTTCCGGGACTGGCCTATCAGGAGGTCCTGCATAGGCGCTGCCTTTTTGGTGAAACCGGGAATAAACCTTCGGTAGTAGCCTACCAACCCGAGGAACTGCCGCACTTCTTTTACGCTGGAGGGGCTTGGCCATCCCTTAATTGCGGTGATCTTATCGGGGTCGGGAGCCACTCCATCAGCGCTCACCACGTGTCCCAGGTACTGCACCTTTGGTTTCAGGAGGTGACACTTGGAGGGTTTCACCTTTAGGCCGTAACTCGCCAGAGCTTCGAACACCTCCGCCAGGTGTTTCAGGTGGTCCTCATAAGTTTTGGAGTATACGATGACATCGTCCAGGTACAACAGGACCGTCTCGAAGTTTCTGTGGCCCAGACAGCACTCCATTAATCATTGGAAGGTTCCTGGGGCGTTGCAGAGTCCGAACGGCATGCAGGTGAACTCGCTAAGTCCCATCGGGGTGGTGAATGCGGTCTTCTCCCGGTCCGCCTCTGCTACAGGAACCTGCCAGTACCCGCTAGTGAGATCCAAGGTAGAGAAGAAGTTAGCAGACCTTAAAGCAGCCAATGACTCCTCTATCCTTGGTAAGGGGTACGCATCCTTGTGTGTGATACGGTTGATTTTCCGGTAATCTACACACATCCTCATGGTGTTGTCTTTCTTTTTGACTAAAACTAGCGGGGCTGCCCAGGGGCTACAACTATCCCGGATTACCCCAGCCTTCTTCATGTCTCTAAGCATCCCCTTGGCGTGTTGGTAATGTGCAGGGGGTACGGGTCGATACCTCTCTTTTATGGGAGGATGATCTCCCGTGGGGATGCGGTGTTCTACCCCCTTGACTCGCCCGAAGTCTAACGGGTGTTTACTAAACACTCTCTCATACTCTTGAACCACCCGGTAGACTCCCTGTTTCTGGTGGGAGGGAGTGGAGTCAGTACCCAAGTGTAGTTGCTGACACCAATCCTCCATTACTTTCTTAGAGCCGTTACCTTCCTCCGGGTGAGATGGAGGCAAGGGTTCCACAGACTGTATAGAGTTTTGGTTGATGGTATATAATTTTGCTAGCGTGGCATACCGGGGCAGGTACACTTCCCTCTCCCCGATATTGATTATGCGAACGGGCACCCTCCCATGGCGTACATTGACCACCCCCCGTGCTGTCAAAATGGTGGGCCTACTGTCTGAGTAAACTGGTTCTACCATTGCCTGGTAATCTCTACCTCTCAGACCAATAGCTGCCCGGCACCAAATCATCATTTCACTTTTTGGGGGCATGGCAATAGGGAAAGGGTCACACATTCTTACGCTACCAATCTCACCGCCGGAGAGTTCCACCTGTTGCCGTCGCATCAGTGCCCGGATCTCTTTCTGGAGCACTCGCTGCTCGCCGGAGCTGGCGTTCTTGGCAACCTGCTGTAGAAGGAAAATCACCTCTGCAAGACAATTTTCAATTACATTAGTTCCTAGAGTTATTTTTGGGTGGCTCTCATGTTTGTCAATGTCTACAATGATCAGTCCCTGTGCTGCCAGTTCGACTCTACCGATTTTGATGGTCACCTCTTTAAATCCGATCTGTGGCACGGGCTGGCCATTGCTGGCGATGATACTCAAGTCGTCGTCAGGGTAGCGGGTAATATCCGAGTCATTCCAGTACTGCTTAAAGAGCACGTACGGGATGGTGGTGACCTGTGACCCGGGGTCCAGTAGGGCACTCATGGGAATGCCATCCAGTACCACAGGCAAGACTGGACGTCCTCCCACATATCTGTCGCGCCAGTTCGATGGGCCTGGTGATCTTTTTCCTGGGGGTTGGCCCTCTACCCCAGGTTGTGCCCGTTTAAAGAACAGTACCTTTCCATATGTCCGGGTTGATTGCAGCGGCGGCAGATGGGTCGTCCGTCCTCGCTGTATCGGTCACTGGGTCTTCCTCTGGCCGGTGGGGTCCTCCTTGGTCGACGCCACGGGATGTCCTCCGGTCCGGATGCCAGCTGGATCTTCCCTGGGGTGGAAACCTGTAAAGACTGCACAGTTCGGGTTAGCGCAGCAACGCTCTTAGCTAGCTCTTGAACCTGATGGCGTAGGTCTGGAGCCGGGTCATTGTCCAAAGCCTGCGCATCAGCTCCCACAGGCCCTGCCGACAAGGGCGCCGCCTCCTGGTGGTAAGTGATAGCTGGGCGCCTGTGGGTCACAACGCCACCCGGTGCCGGTTCTCGGAGCACCCGGATGGCTCTGTTCTTGAACTGTGCAAAGTCTAGATGGGGATCCTGTAAGGCCATTGCCCGCAACTGGGTTCGGTGGGCATTGCAATATAAACCCTCTATAAATTGTTCAGTCAACAGCCTGTCCTCGTTTCCCACCCCATCAGGGTCGGTCTGCTTTATGGCCCTCAGGGCCTCTTGTAGGTTTAGTGCATAGTCCCTTATACTCTCATGCGCTCGCTGCTTGCACCCGTAGAATCTAAGCTTAATCTCGGCTGAGGTGCGGGTATCAAAGGTGTCCTTCAGCCGGGTTAGTATCCCTGCGACAGTCTTCCTCCCAGGTGGCCAGGATTTTACTTCCCTTTTGGCTGCCCCAGTTAGTTGGGCCACCAGGATGCTCACTTTTTGCTCTTCTGTGAGGGGGTACACCTGGAAGAGGCTATCCAGCTTTTCTCTAAAGTCATGCAGGGTATGTGACTCCCCTGAGTACTGGGGTAGCCAAGCTGCTCCCGGGATATAGGGCATGGTGAAGGGCATAACTGCAGCAGCGGTGGCGCTGGCGGGGGTTGAGGCAGTGAAGCTCTCCTCCGTATCCGACATCTTCCTCCCCCCTAGTGGACCGTGGCCTACCTTGCGATGATCCTGTTTCGTAGGCCGCGGCTCCGCAGTGGATCGTCAGGGTTGAGGACCTTCCGTCGCGCTCCGGTGACGTCGGCGTCTGCTGGGCTCCTTCCAGGACCTTACGCAACGTCCGGACGTGAGGCGGGGCTTCAGTTCTCGCGCGCTTTCAGAGTCCACGCCCCTCTTCTTCCCGCGCGGCGTCCTCAAGATGGCGTCCAATGGCGGGAAAACTCCACGGATGGCGGGAAGAAGGTCGAAGATGGCGCCGGATGGCGGGAAAACTTCGCGGATGGCGGGAAGAAGGTAGAAGATGGCGCCGGATGGCGGGAAACCTCCATGGATAGCGGGAATCTTCACCACTGGTAAGTTTGAACAGTCTTTGCTTTTCAGGCACGCAGTATCCGGTGGTTGCGGGCACGAGATCCTGCCGACTACGCCAAAGTTGACGCGCCCCTGGGCCTGTGTCGCGCTGCGATGCGCACGCGGGAGCTTACCCGGAGCCGGATCTCTTGAGGGTTGTAGTCTCATGGCGGCGACCCGGTCCGTGCCCAGGGAGTCAAACTGAGCGGCGATGTACTAGCAGTAGATGGTTGGTGACTACGCCACCCGTTGATTGCAGCTATGGAGCTGCCGCTGCAGGGCAGACCGCTGAGGCCGGTGGAAGGATGGTGCAGCGTGGATGGTATAACCCCCAACGGGAGGGGTATGGCCTCAGGGCAGCCGACGTGGATGATGGGGGTAGCAGGAACCACTCAGAGACGGTGCGGTGTAGTTCAGGGTCTTTACTGGTGACAAAGAAAGACCCTCCCGGAGTACTTGCTAGTGATAGGGGCCTGGTCAGTCCTTGAGCAGATGGGATTTCCCCTGGCCAGGCGGAGTTGTAGGCCTTCCCAACTAACTGTACTCTTCTGGCTACCTTGCTAGAGGCGGGAATAAGTAGCCCACGTCCCTGAGTGTACCGTGTGGTGCTCACCCGTATGGCCGGTGACTCGGGGCCTTCTAATGGCTTCCGCTCCACGATGGCGGTGCTGGTCCCACGCGTGTGACCGTGCCTTCGGGCTTCTGGGCCAGAGGACCTGAAATCCTCTGCCGGACGGTTTCTGCTGCTGGGTAGGAGTTAGTCCCCACAGCCTCGGACTCCGGGTCCGGTTAGAAATCTTCTCAGTCAGGGCGAGCTCTGCAGCTGCCAGCCCCTGACTCGTTGTAACACTGCTCCCCACAGAGCTCCTGATGTTTCTTGCTATGCTGCTTCTCTTCTCTACTCTTGTTCTGTCTTCTTTCTCACTAACCCTGCCTCAGCCCCGGGTTTATATAGGGGAAGTCCTTCCCCTCCCAAGACTGGGCAAGAGGTGTGGCATGCACAGGATCCCTGACCAAAGGACCTCCCACCTGCTCTCAGACGTAATATCTCTATCACTGTGGCAACCAGACCCCTGGGGTGTCACATATATATACAGTGGGGAAAATAACTATTTGATACACTGCCAATTTTGCAAGTTTTTCCACCTAAAAAGAATGAAGAGGTCTGTAACTTTTATCGTAGGTACACTTCAACTGTGAGAGACAGAATCTTGAAAAAAATCCAGAAAATCACATTGTATGATTTTTACATAATTAATTTTTATTGCATGAAATAAGTATTTGATATGATAGAAAAACAGAACTTAATATTTGGTACAGAAACCTTTATTTGCGGTTACAGAGGTCAGACGTTTCCTGTAGTTCTTGACCAAATTTGCACACTCTGCAGGGATTTTGACCCACTCCTCCATACAAATCTACTCGAGATCTTTCAGGTTTTGGGGAACATTGAGTTTCAGCTCCCTCCAAAGATTTTCTATTGGGTTCAGTTCTAGAGACAAGCTAGGCCACTGCAGGACCTTGAAATGCTTCTTACGCAGCCACTCCTTAGTTGCTCTGGCTGTGTGTTTCGGGACATTGTCATTCTGGAAGACCCAGCCATAACCCATCTTCAATGCTCTTACTGAGGGAAGGAGGTTGTTGGCCAAAATCTTGCGATACATGACCCCGTCCATCCTCCCTTCAATATGGTGCAGTCGTCCAATCCCCTTTGCAGAAAAGTACCCCCAAAAGTATGATTTTCCCCCACCATGCTTCATGGTTGGGACGGTGTTCTTTGGGTTGTACTCATCCTTCTTCTTCCTCCAAACATGGCAAGTGGAGTTGATACCAAAAAATTCTATTTTGATCTCATCTGACCACATGACCTTCTACCATGTCTCCTCTGGATCATCCAGATGGTCACTGGCAAACTTCAAATGGGCCTGGACATGTGCTGGTGTGAGCAGGGGGACCTTGCATGCCCTGCAGTATGTTAATCCATGACGGTGTAGTGTGTTACTAACAGTAATGTTTGAGACTGTGGTTCCAGCTCTCTTCAGTTCATTGACCAGGTCCTCCCGTGTAGTTCTGGGCTGATTCCTGACCTTTCTCAGAATTATCCTTACCCCACGAGGTGAGCTCTTGCATGGAGCCCCAGAGGAAAAGTGATAGTCATCATGTGTTTCTTCAATTTTTAATAATTGCACCAACAGTTGTTGCCTTCTCACCAAGCTGCTTGCCTATTGTCCTGTAGCTCATCCCAGCCTTGCGCAGGTCTACAATTTCGTCCCTGGTGTCCTTACACAGGTTTTTGGTCTTGGCCATGGTGGAGAGGTTGGTGTGTGATTGATTGAGTGTGTGGACTGAAGTCTTTTACACAGGTAACAATTTCAAACAGGTGCTATTAATACAGGTAATGAGTGCAGAGTAGGAGGGCTTCTAAAAGAAAAACTAACAGGTCTGTGAGCACCAGAATTCTTGTTGGTTGCTAAGCGATCAAATATTTTGTTTCATGCAATAAAATGCAATTTAATTATTTAAAAATCATACAATATGATTTTCTGTTTTTTATTTTTAAATTTTGTCTCTCACAGTTGAAGCGTATGTACGATAAAAATTACAGACCTCTCCATAATTTCTAGGTGGGAAAACTTGCAAAATCGTCAGTGTAGCAAATACTTATTTTCCCCACTGTGTATATGTATATGACCTTCATCCTGGTATATATGTTCCCCCTTCTGACCCCATCCTGGTATATACTGTATATCTCCCATCCTGGTATATTTGTCCCTTATCCTGGGGCCCATCCTGGTATATGTAACTCCCACCCATCCTGGTATTATATATATATCCCCCATCCTGATATGTGTTATATAAATGTCACTTATCCTGGGCCCGATACTGGTGTATATATCCCCCATCCTGGTATTATATATGTATCCCCCATCCTGGTAAACATATCAACCTTCCTGGTATGTTCCCCATCCTGGTATATATATACCCCATCCTAGGCCCATCCTGGTATATAAATGTCCCTTATCCTGGTATATATATCCCCCATCCTGGTAAACATATTCGCCTTCCTGGTATGTTCCCCATCCTGGCATATACTGGCATATTCCCCATCCTCAACCGATCCTGGTATATAAATGTCCCTTATCTTGGGCCCCATCCTGGTATATATATCCCCCATCCTGATATTATATATATATTCCCCATCCTGGTAAACATGTTTGCCTTCCTGGTATGTTCCCTATTCTGGTATATATATCCCCCGTCCTCTTATGTATGTTCCCCATCCTGGTATATGTCACGCGTTCGGCCATTATTTTTTTAATGCAAAACAAAAGAAACAATTATACTCACTTCCCATCCGCTCTTGCGCCGGCGTCTTCTTCTGAAACCGGCAGCTGAGTTCAGCATGCAAGCGATGGGAGCTCATGACGTCACTGCCATGTGCCCCCAGTCACATGCCCGCTGACGTCAGCTGCTGGTATCTGATCGTCCGGCAGCGTGTATTGCCACGCATGGACCCGATGGGTCTCTGCGCCACAATACACTTCAGCTGAATTTGCGTCTGAGGATGCACATGCAGTTGAAGTAGGTGCTGGTAATGGCGAGCCCCCACCGGCACTGGCCCGGTCGCGTTCATGACCTCTGCAGTCATGGTCATTGCAACCCTGCTCATACTGTAAGAAAGCGCTGTAAGATTACACTGTAAGGAGGATGCTAAGAAATATGTGAGAAAGTAACTGTTTTACTGGATAATTATAAGAACGTAAAGTGATGATAAAACCAAATGTATCCTCAGTGGTGCCAAGAAAAAGCACCATTCATTTCCAATAAAAATAGCAGTGTTATCACAAGTGTGTGTATGAATTAAACATCTATGGTAACAGAGGAAACATCCAGCTCATCCACCACCTGCGAGCGTAAAAACATCCTGTTTATAAGGACTGGCTATTTAGAAGATTGCTAGCACTTCAGTCCTGCGGGAGGAAGTTATTGTATACGAGTGTTCAGGACATTTCCTATTTTAAATAAATATTTACCCAAAAAAGCAATTTAAGAGTCTAAACAGGGTTTTCCATAAATCAAATGGACACAGGTGACAGAATACATTGTAGCAGTCTAATCTGTGTGCAGACAAGCAAAATTAAGGAATAGCAGTGGTTCTCTAAGACTAGAGGATGTCCACTCAAGATGCAAAAATGAACATGAAAGTAAATTACAAGTTAGGTCAGTCGCTAAAGCATCAAGATTTGTTGTACGCACGCAACGTGCCAGTCATGTTAGAGTAGAAGAGGCGCTGAACGCATTAAAGTGCGTGCCACTTCGACGCCTCTTCTGAGTGGCGAGTACCTCCGTGCTCCATGCCAAAATAGCTTTTCTGTGGTAAAAAATATTGCCACTTTTCATGAATCAGACGCCCCGTCCTGCACTGGCTCCACCTGCGCTCCGTCCACTCAGCGTTGTGCTAAAAATGTGCAACTTTTCAAAGCTTTTATGCCACTTTTTGTGGTGTAAAAACTTTGATGAATCAGCCCCATGGTCTTTAAGCTTTATATACTTACAGGAAAACTGACATTTTTCTGTTTTGATCTAGTGGCCAAATTTTGCAAAAGTGACGATAGGAAGTTCAGTCATATTGGTTGTAAAATCTTTGTATTTGTTTCTCAGACCGTGGTGTCTATATGTCATTTATCAGAATCTCTACAGAATAAAACTGACACTGACAAGTTGCTTCCAAACAATGTTGCAAATCTAATCTTTGTTGTTTTCTGGACAACAGGGACCAACAATCAGGGGCTGGCCAAAATATTAATGGACATATGCCCCACTCATTTATATAGGCCATGCCCTAAATGCACACACAGTAACTTTACAGAGCTCAGTCCCCAAGATTAATTATACAACCCACACAATTGAAGAGGTATTGCCATCTTAGACATGTATTTATACATAAGCAAGGAGAAGGGAATAAGTCATTGTCAGATCCTTTAGTGACAGCTTATGCCACATGAAAACAAAAGGATCAGGCATGTAGAAATGCAACATGCTTAATCCATTTTGCCCCCAATGTATTTTCCCCATTAGGGCAATTTCACACAACGTTCTCTCTTACGTTCAGTAGCCCTGTCCGGAGGGGCTTCGTCTTGCTGTTTGCCTCCAATGAGCGTATACAGCCAGAAATGATGGATGATAGAACACACGGTGACTCTGTCTGCACCATCATAGTCAATGGCCCCATCGGCGCATACACCTGAATCCTGTTTTGAGGGGGGTTCTGATGTAAGCCCCGACGGGGGCCACTGAACATACGAAAAAATGCTATGTGAAAGGGCCCTTATTCAAAAGTCAGGACAACCACACACACATTAGATGGTTGCCCTATCTTGCCAAAATCAATGCCTTTAGCTTACATCAATCTAATATATATGGCAACCTTAAGTTTTGGAAAGTACTATTAATATTTAAATGCTTAGTGCAAAAATGCTTTCTGCACCAATAACATTAAAGGGGCTATACACTACTTGGACAACATTTTCTTAAATGCAACTGTGTCCCATGTAAAATAGAAAACAACATACAGTATACTCACCTCCCAAACTGATGTAATTCCAACTATGTCTGCACTGTGTCTGAGGCTCTCCTCTCACATTGTTATGTCATGTGAGCGCTGCAGCCTATCAGCAGCTGCTGATGATCTGCAGCATTCACAATTCCCTCGGATGAACTATTTTGGGCATCAGAGGTGTGAGTGATATGGACCATGAGAGACTGTAGTGCTGATGTGACATAACAATGTCACACAGGAGCTGGCAGAGACAGTGTTGACATTGCTAAAATAGCACTGTCAGAACAGTACATGGAGCATTGTTGCATTTAAAAAGGGGTTGTTCATATAGTGGACAACCCCTTTAATGTTATGTGTGGGCGAGGGTGTCCTGTAAATAGGATTTTCATCCAAAACATAAATTGACAGCAATAAATAAAGGTTGATTAATCCTTTTTTTTATACTTAGGGCTCGCTCCCACTTGCGATTAAATCGGACGAATGCAATTTAATCCTATACTTGTGTTCTCAATGGTGTTTTTTTTCCTGCTCTGATTGGATCCCAATTGGACAGAAAAAAAAATGCAGCATCTGGCAATTGCATGCGGAATTCGGATCGCATGCACCCATATAACTCTATGGGTGTGTGTGAAACATCGCACTGCACTCGGATATCACCCGAGTGCAGTGCGATTCCCGCCAACACCAGCAACAGAGGAGATGGAGAGATTACTTTCTCCGTCTCCTCCACAGCTGAGCTGTGAGTCTATCATGCGAGGGGATCGGAGCACAGAGCACTGACACTCGGCTCACTCTCGCAGCAGAGCAGGAGCCAAGTGTCATTAGCATATCTCATATGATGCTCTCGCATTGGATGTGATTCGTTAATGTGACTCTGGCCTTACAGAGATATTGCCATTCATCAGTTTTATTTAAGTGGCTGTTTTTTTTCTTTTTTTTTGCCAAGTTAACAACTAGAGATGCATTGCAGCCACATTCCTGTCACTTCTGAACTAACTTCTCTGCTGCTCATGGTTAAATTAACATAGTGAAAATGCTGACAGAACGAGATCTAATCATTCGTGTCTGATAAGCTGCAGGCAAAAAAAAATAATTACTAAACCTTAATTATGGAGATAATTAAAGGTGATCGAATCTTTTGAAAACCAAATTCTCCAGCTTTGGCAATTTTTTCCCAATTGCTCTGAAAAGACTAGATAACACTCTCAGGACTGTATCATGCCCCTTTCATATCTTTATCGCAAACATATTTTTATTAATGGTAACGTGACCTCCACATATCTGGCTAGGTGTAAACAGATGGTAATCCTTTTTCACTGCTATTATTATTCAGAGTATTTATATTCAGATTTCAGATTTATATTCAGAATATATTGGCTTTTTCTCCATATTTTTAAGCTAAGCTGCAAGCTATGACATCTTTTCACTAAACAAATTCATCCCAAAATGGTTGCTGGGCTGCATTCCCTGCTTCAGCTTTTGTACAGGCTATGACTGGCTGTGCTATAGTAAGTGATGTGCTATACTGCTGCCACGTACAACCAGGACACATTTGAGATGGACAGCAATGAACTGTATGTTATAACGGACTTCAATCTACTCGGATTAATGATCACTCAAGATGCTTTGACAACACTGGAAGTCAATAGGAGAATAGCTATGGGCAAATAAACAATGAAGTCACTGGACAAGATCTTCAAATCGAGGAACATTTCAGTGGTGACGAAGACATGGCTCGCACATAGTTTGGGCTTTTCTTTGCTAACATGTAGATGCGAAACCTGAACGATAAAAAACAAGACAGAAGAAGAATCAACGCCTTCGAAATGTGGTGCTGGAGAAGGATGTTATCAATACCATGGATAGCAAGAGGAACAAACAAATCAATTTTGGAACAAATCAAGTCAGACATGTCACTCGAAGCAAGGATCACCAAGCTATGACTTGCCTACTTTGGACACATCAAACAAAGAGAGCAATCACTGGAGAAGGACATGATGGTCAGAAGGATAGAAGGAACAAGGTGAAGAGGAAGACCAGCAACTCGATGGCTTGATACTATCAAGATAACGGCAGGGAAGACCCTGGTGGACCTATCTAGGCAGCACAAGATCAAACTCTTCCTACAGAGCGTTCATCCATCAAGTCACCATGGCTCCAGATCGAGCTGGAGGCTGTTAATGATAATAATATACTATGTGATGTGATGTAATGTGATAGGTCATTTGAGCCTTGCTTGGCTGATGTAATCTTCTACAATGTGTAAAATTACGGCAAGGCTTGAATAGCAGATTTTTCGAATATCCAGCAAGTTTCCAAAAATTCGACATGATGATCAATTTGCTCATCTCTAGAGCTAACTGCTAATTTTTCTAATACATGACTAATCACCGATTTGCCGTGTTAACATTGCCATTTAATTTTATATTTCCACTTATCTTCTCTGCTTAGGAAGGTGAAAATGTTGGGAACATAGAGACAAAGCATTTAGTCCTTGGATGAGGCCCATTAGTCTACATCAGTAAGCCCCATTTTTTCTAGTTAGAAATACACATTTTTGTACAAATAAAAATCATCCATCTCCTGTAATATCCCAGATCCCTCACACGATTCCTATTACAGAAATGAACCCTGTTCTGTAATGGTGATAATCTTTCTTTCCTCTAATAGCAGTTAAAGGGAAACGTGTGACGTTAATGTCCTTGACTCTAGCAGGTTGGTTTATTATACACATGTAGCAGAGCTGAATTTTTCATTTAACTGTCTCTGTAGTGCATCACAATAACACGCTGTGATAATGCAGTATCTATAATACAGTTCTATGTCAAGGCACAAATAACATATAGGAAGAGATAAAATAATCTCAGCTCTACTACATCCTCAGAAGTTCTCTACTCGTTAAATAGCATGCAGTTCATTAATTAGCATTTCTACCATGGCCTTTTATATTTTATCCCTCTTTATGCCATTGATTAAGTATTGCTATACTTATACAACTCTAAGGTTGTTTTATAGTATTCCTATTGACATCTGGCTAATAATCTACTGTCTAATCAAGGTTTGGTGTAACTAATTATCACCACAGCATACGTGCATTAGCTCACCATGATAAACTTCCACTGCGTTTCCTTTGCCCTATTCGCCATATGTTCATTATTTTATAGTAACATCTGACAAGGAAAGTAATGCGGTTTGTTGACTTCAAACAAAGCATGATTAGTGCATTAGTACTGGCAGCATAGGAAAGCTAATGGTACTGCTAAACACCCTAAATATACAGTGTGGGGAGAAAAAAGGTACATATCTAAAGATATAAGGAGATAGATAGATAGATGATATATAGATACATGTATAGATAGATAACATAGATAGATAATAGATAGATATAGTTAGATAGATAAATAGATAGATACATAGATAGATAACAGATAGATAATAGATAGATAGATAGATAGATAACATAGATAGATAATAGATACATAGATAGATAACATAGATAGATAATAGATAGATATAGATAGATAATAGATAACATAGATAGATAGATAGTTAGATAACATAGATAGATAGATAGATAAATAAATAGATAGATAGATAACATAGATAGATAATAGATAGATAGATAGATTAATAGATAACATAGATAGATAATAGATAGATATGAGATAGATAGATAGATAGATATGGGATAGATAGATAGATAGATAGATAGATAGATAGATAGATAGATAGATAGATAGATAGATAGATAGACCAACTCCAGGGTCCCACTTTTCAGCTACATGCAAATGTGACATTATTCTCAACCACAAATTTATATAACAATGGACTGGGTATATTGTTCAATGAATAAGATGCTGCCTTTGTCTGTACATAGTGATTCAAGTATATTGTGCTAAGTACTGCTCATATAAGAGGGTGGCAGCCCAGACTATCACAGGGGCCCACCGGAGGATTCTCCTGTTATGTGGGCCAGTCCAAACCTGGATAAATAGATAGATAGATAGATAGATAGATAGATAGATAGATAGATAGATAGCCTCAAAAAAGCAGCACTATTGTAAACTGATATAGCAAATGGTTGGAAACATTTGGGTATTGAGTATCCTCCCATTGTGAAAAAATTGTGGTCTTTATTCACCCATGTATGGAAAATACATAGATACTTAAAGGGATTATCTGGTCCTAAGCTACAAGTCTGTAGTCAGTCTATGGGAGGATTTTCTGGGTCCACATTCTGACTAGATTATTTCCAGCCTCGCTCAGTACACTTGTGTAACACATGTGCCGGAATGCAACGCACAGAGACACAAGGCGGGAACAGTCAGGGGTTGATATAACCACTTTATATGTATTACAACTATTCTGCAAGGGGGTTAGTAACAGGGATAAAAAACAGCAACTTGAAATAACAATAAGAAATAGTTTCAGAGAATAACAGTAAAGTTCTTTGCAAAAGTGTGATGCACCCAGTCGTGGGAGTCACCACGTGAGTTCTCTTTATATGGCCCTAGTGGGGGTCACCGGTTCTTCCCGCTAGGCCGCAAGTCTCTTCCGGATAAAGTCTATCAGATCCCGTTTAGCCTCCCACGCACCAATTGGCCCCCACCCAACCTGAAATCCTAATCCAAACTGTCCCCGGTACCATAGGTGAGAGTTGGAAGTGACGGCCCTCTTCACTTGCACGATTCCTCCGCTGTTGCTTGCACTTCTCTCCTGTCGCAGTCCTCTCTCAGCTCTTCTTGGCTTGACTGTCGACGGTAGTCTCTCACGCTTGGGGTAAGAGGATCCAGACCTCGGCTTTTGGCAGGTGGTGTCAGGTCCCGGGAACTTACTCAGTGTGGGGCGCAGGTCCTGACTCTGACCAACATGTGCAGGGCTCAGGGCGCTTCTGTAAGGGGTCCGGAGCTTCTCAGGCAGTACCCGGCTCTGATGCAACGCAGGCCTCCTGCTGAGGCCTGTCATGCTGGGCTATGCGGTCCCTCTGGAGCATGCCTGCTCGATTCTGCAATTCTAGAAGCCAAATCTGCCTGTGTCTTGGAGCACTGGACTTTTATATCCATGAAATCCTTCCTGGAGGTCACCTGATCAGTTCCGGCATCTGATTTAGCTCTCCCTTCAACTCTTCTAGCACAACTTGGTTCCGCTTGATTTTGCCTAACCAGCAGATGGCATTCTCTCCTCATCTCTGGCACATCCTGCAAGAGTTCTACTGCTTTTTCATTGCTCTCTACTACACTTGCACATCTAGTTGGCATGTGGCCGCATGTATGCAAATCACATACTTATGGTCATGTGCCCGCCATTCCCAGCGCCGACACCAGAGAATCCTCACAGCATGCAGTGTGCGTGATGTAAGATTTATAAATCTGCAGACTTGTAGTGTAAGACCGGACAACCCCTTTAATCGATAAATAGATAAGAAAGAAAGAAAAAAAAAAAAAGCAACACAAGTCCAAAGAAATTTCAATTCCAAAACATAATTCCATATCAAAAAGACGACAGTACTCCATAGCAGCTTTAAATAAAATGAGAAAAAAAAATACTTTTATTCGCCCTTAAAAAATGCAGCAATTTGTCCTTGTGTGTAAAGGCCGTACTCAAGCCTTCGCATCTCTAGGCCTATTAGACATTAGACTGACTTCAGCTAAACCCATCGATATTGGTGGGATCAGCTGAGAGTGTAATGTGTATTGGGGGCTCCAGACTCTTCCCCAACAGATGACGTCAGGTTAGAGAAGGTAACGGTATGTCGAATTTCCGACAGCTGATCCTTTCATTCTCTGGGAGAAAAGCTTATACCACAAGGGTACAGCAGCAGTTCTCTCATATAGACCACAGAAACAATGAGATAAGCCAAGTACTCATATGTATGGGCGAGTTGGGAGAGAGGGATGTTGGTTGAATGATAGCTACATACAGTAGATAGAAAAACAAACATATGGATAGAGATGATAGATAGATAGATAGATAGATAGATAGATAGATAGATAGATAGATGTTAGATACTATAGATAGATGAAAGATAAATAGATGATAATTAGATACTATAGATAGATCATAAATAGAGAGATACTATCGATAGATGATAGATACAATAGATAGATATGATAGATACAGCAGATATATATAATAGGTAGATAGATAGTACATAGCTAAATAGATAGATAGATATCGATAGATATGAAAAGAAATAAAGAAAAAGTATTTTTATTGTGCAAGAAATCTTAGTTCTTTCTTATCATCTGAATTCCACATCCAACAAAACAAAATCTTGTTTTCTTCTGAACATTGCTCACAGTTTACTGTGTCATTGATAATGTCTTCATGCACTGGGAAATGTCAGCGTCTGCTTCTCAGCCCATATATAATGTACTCAAACATTCTGCACCTTGGAAATCTATGGGCAACACCATCATTATACTTTTATGGCCACATAGCAGCATTTAAGACTAGATATATTAGATTGTGAACGCCACTGGGAACAGAGATTGATGGGAGAGATGACAATTTCTGCACAGCACTGCAGAATATGTTGGTGCTATGTCAGTGACGAGGAGTAAATATATCTAGAAGACAGTGGAGGTTATGTGCTATTACAGTTTTCCGTCACTTCTGTTTTATATTTTATAAAGGGAATGGCTTGAAATAAACATATACTGTAATGTATAGTTGGCAATTACTAAGATGCCTTCATGGTAATAGAAAGTGTCACAGTTCATAAGAACAATGAAGGCAGAATCTAAGAAGTTGTTACTTCCAATTTCTAAATGTAAAATCGTATATTCAAATTGAAATGTAACATGGATGTGGAATTTGCTGCATTTTCCTTTAGAAGCCATGTGTTACATTATAAAATGTGACAAGATGTGATCTGTTCAGCTGTATCACTGTTCTAGCTACTGCTAAATGTATATTAATGTTTTTCATTGATGAAACCGACCTTTGTAGTGGAAGTGATTCTTCTAGCATGGCTTTTCCTTATGCATATCCTTTATTTTTTGTGAAAGATTAACAGAGAGTCACCGTGCTGTCTGTTTTCAAATCTATCATGCAGATGAGCTGTTAAAGCTACAGAAGAGCTGACTGTAGGCAATACTGTGCATACCAATGCCATCACTACACAGGCAAGCAAGCGTTCCTGGGGGAAGACTGCCACCATCTGGCACTAGAAATCCTCCAAAATTCCTTCACATGAATAAAATTCACATTACTAGACAGACGGAAGGATGGATAGATGAATGGATGGATAGATAGGATAGCTAGATAGATAGCTAGATAGATAGATAGATAGATAGATAGATAGATAGATAAACATAAAAATCTGTATATAAATAGATTCAAGTCACCCTATTCAACACAGTAGAGAGGAAAACTGCGAAGATAGGGAGACAGATAAATAGATAGACAGAGAGTGAAAGATACGCATTGTCATGGCTGATGGGCACACCACACATGAATTTGCTAATTTCAGCACTAAGGAATTAATTTAAGAACTATACGTTATATACAAATAACGCAGTTAAAATTTCATATATTCAATGTTTGCAAACAATTTATCTTTGGTTTTGAGTGATATAGATAAGTATCCCAGGACACTTCCAGAGTAGACAGTCTGTAGTCTGGGTTTGGTGCACGGAGTATGCACTGGTCTGGCTGCCAGGTCAAATAGCTCTCAATGGTCAAAAAAAGGGGATTACCCCTGTCCTCCGCCGCAACCGCTCGTATATATATATATATATATATATATATATATATATATATACCCCCCAGCAACATTTGGACTATAAGATGCACCCCCCATTTTCCTCAAAAATTTTGGAGGAAAAAAGTGCGTCTTATAGTCCGAAAAATATGGTATTTCTCCCAGAAAATTATTGCAATTACATATGGTTTGTTATGCACAGGGTTATTTCCTTTTTGTGTATTGGAACAACACAATAAAACTGAGAAAAAAAGGCAAATTGGACATAATTTCACACACAACCCCAAAAATGGCCAAGACAAAATTGTTGGCACCCTTAACTTAATATTTGGTTGCACACCCTCTGGAATAAATAACTACAATCAATCATGTGTCATCCCGGTACCCGTTGTACTACTGCTAAATGAGACAAAGAAAAATAGTAATCAGCTCACCTATTAACAAATACAGGTGTGCACGGATCCAAGTTCCAAAGCGAATAGTCCATATAACAGAGGCGGTTGATCCAGCACTTCCAATAAAACGTATATTTTTATTCAGAAAATTTCATCCATAAAAAATATATAATTCCATAAGAAATCCACAAAGACATATGGACAAATGTGTCATCTGAGGAAATAGTCCCAATGCTAAATGAGACAGTTGTAGTGTGGTACTAGATTTGTTCCATTTTGTGCACTGAATTAGGGGATATAATACATTGCATTGTAAATTGTACTTCCTTGCATTGTAAATTGTACTTTCCTGCCATCTGCTGGCCAATGTGTGTATATGTGTAACGGGTCTGGGAGGTGGAACCTCTGAGCAACGATATGAAGGGGCAGTCCTTGTAAGGAAGCGGGTGGCTCCCAGGGTAGGCGGGCAGGTAGTCACGGCAAGTGACAGGGACAGTCTCTGGGTAGAAGGGCAGGAGGTCACGGCAAGTGACGGGGACAGTCTCTGGGTAGAAGGGCAGGAGGTCACGGCAAGTGACGGGGACAGTCTCTGGGTAGAAGGACAGGAGGTCACGGCAAGTGACGGGAACAGTCTCTGGGTAGAAGGGCAGGAGGTCACGGCAAGTGACGGGAACAGTCTCTTGACAGGCGGGTGGTCACGGCAAGTGACGGCTAAGCCTCCAGATAGGCTAGCAGGCGGGTAGCAGGTGGACGCTCCCAGGTGAGCGGGCAAGAGTCTCTGGACAGGCAGGTGGTCACAGCAGGTGACGGCAGAGCCTCCAGGTAGACTAGCAGGCAGGTAGCAGGTGGACGCTCCCAGGTGAGCGGGCAAGAGTCTCTGGACAGGCAGGTGGTCACAGCAGGTGACGGCAGAGCCTCCAGGTAGGCTAGCAGGCAGGTAGCAGGCGGACGCTACCAGGTGAGCGGGTAAGAGTCTCTGGACAGGCAGGTGGTCACAGCACATGACGGCAGAGCCTCCAGGTAGGCTAGCAGGCAGGTAGCAGGAAGAAGCTCCCAGGTGAGCGGGTAAGAGTCTCTGGACAGGCAGGTGGTCACAGCACGTGACGGCAGAGCCTCCAGGTAGGCTAGCAGGCAGGTAGCAGATGAGCGCTCCCAGGTGAGCGGGCAATCAGATCCATAGACAGACTGGCAGGGCTGGTAGGCAGACTGTCGGACCGCAGGAATGCAAGTAGATAGACAAGTAACAGGCAGGTATCAAGCAGGATTCTGGCAGGTAACTGGCAGGTAACTGGCAGGTATCTGGTAACGGGACCTGAGGGCTGAAGCAGAGTGATAAGCTATGCAACAACATTGCTCGGGCACCTCCATTTTGGAGGAGGTGCCTTATATATGGTGAGGTCCTCCGGCCATTGGCCGGGGACTCCTTAGGATGGCGCACGCGGCCCCTTTAAGAGAGGGGGAGCGCGCGCGTGCCCTAAGCACAGTGGCCGGGAAGCAGCGCGTGCTGCCAGCAGAGCGGGAGGAAGACGCCGGGCACGGAGCGGAGAGGTGAGGGGAACAGCGTCCCTGCCTAGCAGGAGGCAAGGACACCGGCGCTACAATATGAAGTAATGATTATTCTCCTCACAACAAGTGGTGGCCATAGCAATGGCTGGAAGGAGTCTCCCAGCTCAGGGCTCTCACTCTGACTAGAACACTGGTACAAATCAGTTGTGGGCGGTTCCTGCTGCCTCAGGAAGATTGAAGAGAGACATTATTCTCTGAGAGAAGTGTTTTTCATTGCCAGTCTATGCTGAGGGGACATTTTTTTCCTCACATAATCTCTTTCACAAAAAGAGTGAAGTGTCTTCTAGTCAAGAGAGAGAAAGCTGTACATGGACTCTCCTGCCCTCTGGTTATCCTGATCGCTTCTAGCCAGGAACAGATTCACGTGGCTGCCACGCCACCGACTTTGTTTAAACCTACCGCCTGCAAGAGGGAATGGTGGGATAAAAACCGTGAGTACATCAACACTTTAGTGTGTTTTCCACAGAGAGCCAATCTGTGAAGGTCCCTCCATCAGTTTAATATTTCCTGGACTGTGCATAGCATTTCCTGTACAAGCAGGTGAAGAGAACTCTGCTCCAGCCACCCTGTGCAATAACAATGCTTGTCTCATGAGCAGAAAACCATAACTTCCGTATGCACAATATAATTTGCCTGTAAGAGAGACTGTACCCTGTTGCCTCAGCAAAACTGTTATGTTTGCAAGTTCACCTGCGTGTCTGGCTGCTTGAGATTGCACAAACATTACGAGCGTTCCAAAACTTGCGCCCAGACACCACCGCTACAGGAGTGCCTCCGGGGGGGTCCTATACCATCCACAAGTGCCACCTCCCGCATTTTAAATTGTTGTGGACACGAGGGAAGTATTGAAGGGTCCAGCGACCCACTTCAGCTACCGTGACATCATTATCTGCTGCCAGTGAGTCTAAACACCCCAGCTGGCCCTTCTGCAACATCTGGCGCCTCCTCAGTGGCCCACCACAATTTGTGGCATCACAAACAGGATTCATCTGTGTGCCTGTATCAGAGACTTTGTCCCATTGTGAGCAGTCACCTCAGCATCTGCATCATGAGTGAACCCAGCAACAACAGCCAAGCTGGTGCCAACAGCCCTGCTGTGCCCATCGCGTGCAACATGCCGTTCCCTATCTCATTTTATCGGGGGACACACTGGTTGCCACGCTACAAGGGGGAGCCGCACACCTTCAGGGATTTTCATGACAAGTTGCTGGCTCTCTTTCTGTTTTACCCCCTCTCTCCAGAACAGCAAGTGCAGATTCTGCTGGGTCAGTTTGAGGGTGCTGCATCCAGAGAAGTTCAATCCTGGCTCCCAAAAAAAGAAGAAAACGTCTGAGCAAATCCTTGCGAAACTTAAGGATGCCTTTGAGGTTACATCCATCTCTGAGGTCAAGATGAGATTCTTTGCAAGACGACAACAGTCAGGTGAGACCCTACAGGACTATGCTCTATTCCTCCAAGAGGCTTTCTCCGCTGTTCTACAGGTTGACCCCTGTGAAAGTGTGGACTCTGACAAAATCTTGATAGACCGCTTCATAGAGGGGACATGTTCTTAACTGTTGCAGAGCCAACTCCGCAAGCTCGCTGCACAAGATCCCAGCTTCACATTTGCAGACTTCAAGACCCTAGCCATCCATGTCCTTAGCAATTAATATGTACAGGGAAACTATGTCTCCTTTGCTACTCTAGCTGGGTCTATTACTGCAGCCCCTCCATCTTTCCAGATGACATCGCCTGGTACCATTCAAGCTACACAAGTTGCGTTGACTCCTGCTGTAGACTCCAAAGCATCCCTTGAGGCTTGTGTAGATGACATTGCCAGAGGACTCGGACAAGTCTCTCAGCAGATCAAAAATCTGATTATTTCACCTTCTCGCTCCAGGGAGCAAGCCCGGGATAGAACTCTCTCTCCTGAGCCTCCACCCAGTCTACCTCCAAGCAGAGCTGCTCGCCGTAAGAGACCTTTCTGTCAGCACTGCCACAGATATGGACACACTGAGGCCCAGCGCTATGAGTTAAAAGAGCCACCCCCGAGGCTGAGGACTGACCCTCGGGAGGAAGAAGAAAAGGTCCAGAGGGAGTATCCATGTGGGTACCTCGTTTCATCTCGCCCTGCCCGCACATAACTGTCCTGATAAACGGTGTCCCTCTCGAAGCTCTCGTCGACACCGGCTCACAGGTAACTAGTGACTTAAATAACCCTCCAGATGTCTGGATGAACATTATAGCTAGTAATGGTCAACCCATACCTCACAAGGGTTACTGGGAGCCCACTTTTCAGATTGGGAACATTAAGCTCCAAAGACAGGGTGTCATTGTAACTGATGTAGAGGATGAGGGTTTTGCTGTAATGGTTCACGCATGAATGTTCTTAGAAATTGTTTTCCAGAAGTGTTGTCTGCCTTGCATACCTCTCTCCCTATAGCTACATCTTCTGAGCAGCGGACCATTCAGCATTAGAGATGAGCGTTGTTCGACTCGAACTGTTCACCAATCTCAAATTCGAGCTGTTTTTGGCGGTGTTCGAGCCTTTCGGCGAACACGAACGATTTGAAAAAAATTCGGCTGTTCGAGGTTATGTTCGATAACTGTTCGTGCACCAAAATCATAACTGGATTTTTTCTCAGTAATGCTGAAAATTAATGTTAATACGCAGTTTGAGTGTACAGCGGGGCGGGTGGAGGGGCAGGGGATGGATCTCTGCAGAAATAATGAAGATCTCCATTTTTTTTTCTCTTCCCCGCATTTACAGTGGGGCGGTGCAGTCTGTCAGCATATCAGCAGCGCACACACGGAGCGAACTGCTTTTTTTCACACAAGCAAGGGCATGTGTCATTGGCAGTGTATGTTACATGTCCTTGCCCTATAAGACCCAGCCATTTTCCCCGTCGCCACCATTTTCTCACTGCTGCAGCTGCGTGTTAGACGGCACCGCTGTTGCTGTGTGCACTATACTTTGTTAATTTCAAGCCAATTTTCCCACAAATCTACAGATAGCTTGGGAGTAGGGAAGAGTTGTGATTGCAGTCCTTTCAAGGACTAGGTTACATCATTTCCTACGACTTTTATCAGGCAGGTCTGTGCTCTTAAATAGATAGGTTGGAAGTAAAGACTAATTGTAATTGCAGTCCTTTTCAGGGCTAGGTTACATCAGTTCCTATCACTTTTTGCCAGGCAGGTCTGTGCCAGTGCTGTGCAAGTTTTTTTCACAGCATTTGGCTAAATCTAGCAAAGCAAATCCTTTTTGGCCTATTGCAGTGTGTGTTAGTCAGTGGAGTAGCCTATCTGTGTTGCAAGCTACACCACCTGTGTATAGAATACAAATTTTTACTGCAGCTAGTGAAGTAAAACCTTTTGGCCATAGCATCATTCTATTAGTCCATCTATACTAACCTCCACCAGGTTGCAAATTCAATATAATTTTTTTCTGCATCTAGCTCTGAAAAAATATTTCGGCTTCTAGCAGTGTGTGGGACTTGTTCTATTAGTCCATCTGTACTGACCTCCATCAGGTTGCAAATTCAATATCATTTTTTTCTGCATCTAGCTCTGAAAAAATATTTCAGCTTGTAGCAGTGTGTGGGACTTGTTCTATTAGTCCATCAATACTAACCTCCACCAGGTTGCAAATTCAATATAATTTTTTTCTGCATCGAGCACTGAAAAAATATTTAGGCTTCTAGCAGTGTGTGGGACTTTTTTCTATTAGTCCATCTATATTGACCTCCATCAGGTTGCAAATTCAATATAATTTTTTTCTGCATCTAGCTCTGAAAAAATATTTCGGCTTCCAGCAGTGTGTGGGACTTGTTCTATTAGTCCATCTATACTGACCTCCATCAGGTTGCAAATTCAATATCATTTTTTTCTGCATCTAGCTCTGAAAAAATATTTAGGCTTCTAGCAGTGAGTGGGACTTGTTCTATTAGTCCATCTATACTGACCTCCACCAGGTTGCAAATTCAATATAATTTTTTTCTGCATCTAGCTCTGAAAAAATATTTCGGCTTCGAGCAGTGTGTGGGACTTGTTCTATTAGTCCATCTATACTGACCTCCATCAGGTTGCAAATTCAATATAATTTTTTTCTGCATCTAACCCAACCAATACTTTTGGGCTAATACCACAGTTTGGCCACTCAGCTCTGCTCGGTTCCCATCCATTGTTTTTTGTGCAAACAACTACAGAGTTGTGAATTAGTTAACCACCAAAATGAGTGGAAAAAGGCCTGCTGCTGGTGGAAAGGGGAATAGGCGTATTGGAAAGGGAAAGAAAGGTTGTGTCCGTGGGGTAGGTGTTAAAGCAACAGTAACATCTGCAGAAGAAAGACCATCTTCCAGCCAAATTAAGATGTCTACTTCTTTTAGCGGACAATGTGATAAGATCCCTTTCTTACGGCCACGCCAATCGCTACAAATTCCAGATGAGGCACAAAAACAGCAGGTGCTTCAATGGATATCAAGTGCTCCTTTAAGTGGGCTCTCCTCCACCTCAACTTCAACATCACAAATACTCCAGTCCTCAGAGGTGTCACCCCAATCGCACTTGCTTCCTCACAGCTCCCAAGTCTCCAGCTGCCCGTCTGAGTATGGGGTAGAACAGATGGTTGAGTCTGCAGAGCTGTTTACTCATACTATAGCCTGGGAATCAGAGGTCGGCTCCAGAGCTTCTGTGAATCCAGATGAGGAAATGATCTGCACTGATGCCCAGAATCTTTATGAGACGGATCCAGGACCAGACGCAGAAGGTTCTAACCATAATGTAGACCCTCGTTCCCAAATTGTAACTCCTATTGGTGGAGACAATGAGGAAGACGATGATGAGACTCAAATACCTGATTGGAGAGACAACTTTAGTTTTTTGTCAGGGCAGGAACAGGTTGGCTCTGAGGACGACGGGTGTGATAACACACAGGGTGATGATGATGAGGTTGGAGATCCCACTTACTGTCAACCCACAGTCAGCCAAGAGATGAGGTCAGCAGAGGAGGTGGAGGAGGATGCTAGTGACGACGAGGTCAGGTTGCGCCTTCCTGGACAGAGACGTAGTACTGGAAGCACGTCAACAACTGCATCCTCAAACACAACTCTGCCTCTGACCACAAGTCGTGGTGGCTCTTCAGGTCGCATGGGTGCTAAGCCTTGCATAGCCTGGGCATTTTTTCAGATCGGTAAAGATGACCCAACTCATGCTATCTGTAACATTTGTCAGCAAAAGCTAAGTAGAGGCCAAAAAATACATAGTTTGAGTACTTCATGCATGAACCGGCATATGGACATGAAGCATAAGTTGCAGTGGGAAGCTCACTGTGCTACAATGCGGCCTAGCCGGCCGGGCAAACCACCGTCTGCCACATCTTGTGCAACCGAGACCTCTTCATTCTCTGTGACTGGGGGGACAGCAGTCTCACCTGTTTTGGGACGCAGACCTGCCACCTCTTTACCCACAACAGCCAGCGTGATTGGCAGGTCATCATTTTCTTTGGAGGTGGAAACACCAGCTGGTGTTCAGCGCTGTCCGACATCGATAGCACCACCTTTGGATCAAGGCAACCTAACATGTCTGCCTGCATCTTCCTCACAGACCGGCAGTTTGCCGGGGACACCCTTCTCAACCCCGTCTAAGCACAACAGCCAGCCCTCGGTCCCTCAGATGTGGACAAGTAAAAGACCATTTCCTCCTAGCCATGAGAAAGCTAAGAGGTTGAATTTCACCATCTGCAAGCTCTTGGCTACTGAAATGCTGCCTTTCCGCCTGGTGGACACAGAAGATTTTCGAGACCTTATGTCCGTCGCAGTGCCCCAGTACCAGATGCCCAGTCGGCACTACTTCTCAAAGAAAGGTGTGCCTGTGCTCCACCAGCATGTCGCACACAACATCACCGCTTCTTTGAGAAACTCTGTGTGTGACAGGGTGCATTTCACCACAGACACTTGGACGAGTAGGCATGCACAGGGGCGTTACATGTCGCTGACTGGGCACTGGGTAACTATGGTGACAGCAGGTCAAGGGGCTGCTGTCCAAGTCTTGCCGTCCCCACGATTTGTGCGTCAATCCTCTTTATCTCAAAGTTCCTCCACTGCCTCTGCCTCCTCAACCTCCTCTCGGTCCTCCACCTGCACCCAATGCCTGTTTGGTCATGCCACAAGCTTTCTAACTGCGCAGAAGGGATCCTGCACACCTCCTTACTATGCTGGCAGCAGGGCTCAACATCATCAGGCGGTTTTTACTTTGAAATGTCTGGGAAATGTGAGTCACACAGCTGACGAGTTGTGGTCAGCTTTGGAGAACCAGTTTCATGAATGGTTGTCTCCACAGGACCTGAAACCAGGGAAGGCCGTGTGCGACAATGCTGAAAACCTGGGTGCGGCCCTTCGCCGGGGCAATGTCACACACGTGCCTTGTATGGCTCACGTGTTGAACCTGGTTGTCCAGCAATTTTTAGCCCACTATCCCGGACTAGATGGCCTTCTGCAGAGGGCACGGTCGCTGTGTGCTCACTTCCGCCATTCGCAGCCCGCAGCTCAGCGACTTACATCTCTACAGAAGTCGTTGGGCCTGCCACTTCACCGGCTAAAATGCGATGTGCCTACCCGGTGGAATTCAACTCTGCACATGTTGCAGCGACTGTGGCAGCACCGACAAGCCCTGGTGCAATACGTTCTGATGTATAGCCTGGGCCAATGAGATCCAGAGGTGGGGCAAATCACGCTGGAGGAGTGGTCTCAGATCAGGGACCTATGCACCCTTCTGCACAGTTTTGAAATGGCGACGAAGATGTTTAGTGCTGACAATGCCATTATCAGCATGACTATTCCGGTGATTTACATGCTGGAGCACATGTTAAACAGAATTCGGAGTCAGGTGGTGGCACAAGAGGAGGTGGAGGAAGTAGAGGAGGAGGAGTTGTATGCGGAAGGGCTAACATCTGCAAGGTCCAGACGGTCGGCAGCACCAAGGCGGCAGGCATGTGAGGGTGGGGGAGATGGTTTTACCAGGGCGCATGGTTGCAGCCAAACTAATGAGGAAGGTGCAGGAGCCTAGGAAGAAGTGGAGGACGAACTGATGGAAGACTCATCAGATGAGGGAGACCTTGATCACATTTCTGTTGTGCGAGGTTGGGGGGAGAGGACAGAGGAAGGAAGCATGATTGTTACCTCGCCACCAACACAACAGGAACTTGGTGCTCCTGGATGCGCAAGACACATGAGTGCCTTCTTGCTGCACTACCTGCAACATGACCCTCGAATTGTGAGAATTAGAAATAATCCTGACTACTGGGTTGCCACACTGTTAGATCCCCGGTACAAAAGTAAATTTGCAGAAATTATTCCTGCCATAGAAAGGGATGCATGCATGCAGGAGTATCAGCAGAGACTGTTGCAGAATCTTACATGTGCTTTTCCACAAAACACCAGTGGTGCACGTAGTGAATCTCACATTTCCAACTTGCCAACCGTGGGACCGTCGAGTGTTCAGCACTCAAACCGTAACAGAAACACAGTATCTGCTGGTAACATGAATTTTGCAGAATCATTTCACCACTTTTTTAGCCCATCCTTTGCAAGGCCACAGGAGACAAGAAGTCTGACACATAGTCAACGCCTAGAGACAATGGTACAGGAGTATCTCCAAGTAAACATTGAAGCCATGACTGTGTCACTGGACCCTTGCTCTTTTTGGGCTTCCAATCTGGATAAATGGCCGGAGCTCGCCACTTACGCCTTGGAGATCTTGTCATGCCCTGCAGCCAGTGTTCTGTCTGAACGTGTGTTCAGCGCTGCTGGTGGTGTGCTGACAGATAAGCGCATGCGGCTCTCCACTGATAATGTAGACAGACTCACGTTCATAAAGATGAACAAATCATGGATCCAAAACGACTTTTCTACCCCTGTGTCATCCTGGGGAGAGTAAAAGCTTGATGATTTGTTAAAATCACCTCACCAACCGTTTTAAGCTTTAAAATTACTAATCATGTTTATCTGTATCTTGGCTGGAAAATAATTTGGGCCTTGTAGCAGTGTGCAGTACTGATTCTATTAGGCCATCTATACTAAGCTCCACCAGATTTAAAATTACTAATCATGTTTATCTGTATCTTGGCTGGAAAATAATTTGGGCTTTGTAGCAGTTTGCAGTACTGATTCTATTAGGCCATCTATACTAAGCTCCACCAGATTTAAAATTACTAATCATGTTAATCTGTATCTTGGCTGGAAAATAATTTGGGCTTTGTAGCAGTTTGCAGTACTGATTCTATTAGGCCATCTATACTAAGCTCCACCAGATTTAAAATTACTAATGTTAATCTGTATCTTGGCTGGAAAATAATTTGGGCTTTGTAGCAGTTTGCAGTACTGATTCTATTAGGCCATCTATACTAAGCTCCACCAGCTTTCAAATTAATAATAATTTTTAGCTGCATCTAGCCCGGAAAATAATTTTCCGTCTCGTAGATGCGCAAGACACATGAGTGCCTTTTTGCTGCACTACCTGTAACATGACCCTCAGATTGTCAGAATTCGAAGTAATCCTGACTACTGGGTTGCCACACTCTTAGATCCCCCACACTCTTCGATCAACCTTTTCATTTTAATAAAGAACAAAAAAATGGTCATTTTTTAAATTATAAGCATTAGCAGGTTATTAGAAACTGAAATCAAACAGTTTTCAACTCAAAACTTTATTCTAGGTGATGTTACATTTGCACATAGGACCCCTTGTTCGAAAGGAGCTTCTGAACTCTCTCGTCCATTGAATTTGTCAGGTTTTGGATGGTTTCTGCTTCAATTATTTTGCATGAGGACAGAATACCCTCCCAGAGCTGTTGCTTAGATGTGAACTGCCTCCCGCCATCATAGACACTCCTTTTGATGATGCTCCAGAGGTTCTGAATGGGGTTGAGGTCAGGGGAGCATGGGGGTCACACCATAAGTTTGTCCCCTTTTATGCCCATATCAGCCAGAGATGCAGATGTGTTATGTGCAGCATGAGACGGTGCATTATCATGCATGAAAATGAACTTGCTGCGGAATACACATGGTTCTTCTTCTTGAACCATGGCAGGAAGTGCTGTTTGGGAAACTCCACATACATTATGGAGTTCATCTTTACCTTTTCAGGGATCCTAAACGGGCCGACAATCTCTCTCCCCATGATTCCAGCCCAAAACATTACTCCACCTCCTCCTTGTTGGCGCTGTAGCCGTGTTTGCATGGGGTGTCCATCAACCAGCCATCCTCCACTCCATCCATCTAGTCCATCGAGCGTTGCGCGGCATTCATCGGTGAACAAAACAGTTTTGAAGTCAGTCTTCATGTATTGTTTGGCCCACTGGAGCCGTTTCTGCTTGTGTGCAGTGGATAGAGGAGGTCGACAGGATGGCTTACGCACAGCTGCAAACCTCTGAAGGACCCTGCATCTTGTTGTTCGGGGGACGTTGGAGGCACCAGCAGCTTCAAAAACTTGTCTGCTGCTATGACAAGGCTTTTTTGCCGCTGCTCTTTTAACCTGACGTAATTGCCTGGAGGAAAGAGTCCTCAATTTTCTCTTATCAGCACGCACACGTGTGTACTGTGAATCAGCTACTTCTTGATTGTGCGATGATCAGGATGAAGTGTCTTGGCAATGTTGATTGTAGTCATGCCTTGACCTAAACACTCCACAATTTGTTGCTTCTCAGCAGCCGACACATCCTTTTTCTTTCCCATTTTGGCAGAAAATGTAGGCTGCTTAATAATGTTGGACAGCCTTCTTAAGTAGTCTTGCCTTTCATTGGACACACCTGCCAAACTAATTAGCACAGGTGTCTGCAATTGCTTACAGTGATATAAAGAGCCCTGACACACATCACCATCAATGAGTTTAACTGACAAACAAACAAATTCTACCCCTTATCACTCCTAAACACTTTTTGCATAATAATTTGGAACACAGTGTACATGTGCTTTTCCACAAAACACCAGTGGTTCATGTAGTGAATCTTACAATTCTAACTTGCCAACCGTGATCTGTATGGAATTGTTCAATAAAGGGCCCAAAATTAAGATAACATAGACGGGAGAGGTCTCTATGAATAGGAATTCCTAAGTATTTGATACCCTGTGAGGGCCAGGCAAAGGGAAAGTTGGACTGGATGGAATCCTGGATGGAATCCTGTATGGATTTGGGGAGGGAGACATCGAGGGCCTCAGACTTCGCTGCATTGATTTTAAAATTTGACCATGTAACAAAGTGATCTATTTCAGCCAAAACAGCAGGGATGGATATATGTGATTGAGTGATATATTCTAGGACATCATCAGCAAATGCAGAGCACTTGTACTCGGTGCCTCCCACCTCAATCCACCTAATATTGGGGTTATGGCGAATTGATGAGAGCAGGTGCTCCATCACTAGGATGTATAAGAGAGGGGACAGAGGTCATCCCTGCCTTGTTCCATTGGTGATTATGAAAGGTGATGAAAATGTTCCATTTATCTTCAGCCTAGGTGACGTATTGCGATACAGGGCCGTGATTTTGCCTATAAAAGGGTCCCCTAGACCCCTACCCCAAGCTTTTTATGGGAATAATATATGGCGTGCCAGGAGACTCCATGGAGTGCTTTCTCAGCATCCAACGAGAGTATCTAATTACAAATTTTTAACTGCATCTAGCCCAGGAAAAACTTTGTGCCTAGTAGCAGTGTCTGCTAGTCAGCGGATTATCCCAGCTGTTAAGCAAGCTACACCACCTGTAGTTTGGACACTTAATTTTTTCAAAGGAAATGGTTTGGGCCCCCGGGACACTCAGTGAAGAGCATCGGGGAGACACCCCAAGGCATAGGGGCTGGGACTGGCAGTAGGGCGCCTTGCGGTGGACCGCCGAGCTCGATCCTTATAAAAGCTTTTTAACTGCAGCAGCTTTAGTGAACGCTACTGGAGCAGGAATTACACGGCTGCTGGCATGAGACTTGCCCTCCAATAGATCCTTGTAAAAGGATTTAAAGTGTATTCATTCAAATTAGAGAGATAATTTAAATTAAAAAGCTTAGACCTGCCTCCACCACAGGGGGGCTCGCTCGACCCACCAGCAGACAGGCACAAGTATTGGGAGAGGAGGGCTGGCCGTCAGGGTCCACTGCAGCTCTGGCACAAACCTGGCGACACGGAGGTCGCACGGGCAGGAACGGACTGGCCGTGTCGGCTTCGCACTTTTTTGGTTTTAGAAGGGCATGACATGCCTATATCTGTGTCTCCCCCTCCTTTTACTCCTCCACCTCTTTTCTTTTCGCTTGACTATATGTACTTGTCACTTTTCCATGTGTTAGTTGTGTCTTCTGAGCAGTTTGTCAGCTTTTGAACACCTTTGAAGGTGTTTTCTATGTATTTCTATGTGTTTTTGTTTGCCTGCCATTGGTTTTAACGGTGTTCAAAGGTGTTCGACGAACAGTTCGACGAACAGTTCGGCGAACATACGGGTGTTCGACGAACCGAACCGAACTCGAACACTACGGGGGTGGCTCAACACTATTCAGCTTGCCATCTGTGTGCTTGTCGCCCAGCAGAAGTTTGCAAATAGCAAGGGTGAAATTTGTCATTTCCGCATCCGAGACACCTGACCGGTGATTCTACAGCCTAGTTCAGAAACTATGGTATCGTGCCGTGCCTGACCAGTTATTGAAAATCAAGATTATCAGGCTCTCCTTGAACCAATCCTGCTAGAAGGACAAGCATTAGTGAAAGCTTCTCGCAGCATTGTAACTGTCTCCAATGGAAGAGTTCCAGTTTGACTGATTAACTTAAGTGACGCAACTGTTAACCTTCAAAAATTTCACCAGTAGCGCAGTTGTCTCAACTCTCACCAGAAGACATCATCTCAAGTGAAGTAACAGCTAATCAACATTCTACCCAAGCTGCCCAAGACAGTAAGAAGGTTACTTCAGACCCCTGATGGACTGAGCTGAATATGGGAGATTCCAATACTCCAGTAGAGAGAGTCAATGGAGTTCTGAACATTGCCAAATGTTATCATCAAGCATTCAATAAGCACCCATTGGATTTCGGTAAGACTACTCTGATTCGGCAACGAATCCTCACAGGCGATCATCCTCCCATAAAGGAGCAACATCGTCTCATAATGCCTGCGAAGTACCAGCCTGTCAAGAAAATGCTTCAAGACTTGAAAGAGGCTGATGTCATACGTGAAAGTCAAAGCCCTTGGGCCGCACTGCTGGTCCTTGTGAAAAAAAAAGATGGCTCTATCCGTTTCTGAGTGGATTACTGCAAATTGAACAACATCACACACAAGGATGCCTATCCCTTGCCACGAATTGAAGAGTCCCTGACTGCTCTCGGATCTGCCTCCTACTTCTCTACTCTTGACTTAACCTGCGGATACTGGCAAGTTACCATGGCGCCAGAAGACAGAGAGAAGACTGCCTTTACCACATAAATGGGGCTTTTTGAATTTAACTTTATGCCTTTCGGGCTTTGCAATGCCCCTGCTGCGTTCCAACGGGTAGTGGAGAGATGTCTTGGCCACGAAAATTTCCAGAGAGTCCTTATTTACCTTGATGTTGTCATTGTCTATTCCCGGACATATGAAGACCACATTCACCATCAGTCTGAAGTCTTCTGGGTACTAAGCCAACATGGTCTCAAAATAAAGCCCTGCAAATGCCACTTGCTAAAACCACGAGTAAACTACCTTGGACATGTGATAAGCGCGGAAGGGGTACAACATGACCCTGATAAAATTGCTGCAGTTCAAAACTGGAGAATGCCCACTACTGTCAAAGAAGTCCGAAGCTTTTTGGGATTTGCAGGCTACTATCGCCGCTTTATTCCTCACTTTGCTCAAGTGTCTGAACTACTTACTGAGTTGCTACGGGGATGTCCCAAGGAAAACTACAACCAAAGGCTTCCAGTAGACTGGACAAATCATCAAGAACAAGCAATCCAAACACTAAAAGACCTTTTTACCCAGCCACCTATCCTGGCCTATCCTGATTACACTGTTAGAATCTATTTTGTTTTACTATCGGCCATCTTGTTGTGGTTTGCTGGCTTCTAGTCTTTTCCTCTGGTGCTGGGTTTCTTGGTCACGTGATCTCTGCACTCTTTATTACTCAGCACCTGGCTCCCATTCCCCGCTGGACATCAGTGTTGTAATGCTCGTGCTCTGGCTAAGTAGCCTTGTTTAGTTCTTCTTGCTTTGGACTATTGTTATCCTGGGACTTCTTGTTCCACCAGTTTTGTTTCCTTTAATTTTCATTTCTGCAACTAACTTTTCTGTTAGGAGGTCTCCTGCTTTTGCTCCCAGTCCTTAGATCTTTAGGGACCCCTTTCCCCGTCCTACAGGTCTTCGTTTGAGTTCAGTGCAGGAGTTTCGGTGGGGCTATTCATAAGGAATAGGGCACCCACCCCAGCGTAGGGTTAAACTGAGTCTCTGTGCAGGGACAGCTTTTCCCTCCTCTTCCTTAGTTCTAAGTTGCAGAACATAACATACACTCAGCCATTCCTTTTGTATACAGATGCTAGCCTCCAAGGGCTAGGTGCTGTTTTGTCCCAGGTCCAGTAAAATAAGGAGCGTGTGATTGTTTATGCTAGCCGCAGCCTCAGAGGAACGGAGAAAAATGACAGCAACTACAGGTCATTCAAGCTTGAACTGCTTGCACTTGTCTGGGCTGTTACAGAAAAATTCAAGGATTACCTGGCTGCCACGCCCTGTACTGTCTACACAGATAATAATCCGCTAGCACACCTGGATATCGCCCGGTTGGGAGCCATGGAACAACGATGGGCTTCATACCTAGTGAACTACAATTTCACAGTCAAATACCATAGTGGCAAATCAAATGTCAATGCCGATGCGTTGTCCCGGCTGCCTGTTGAAGAAGAACCTCCCCGAGATGACATCAGGGAAACGGTAGAAATGTCTCCTTTCTACTCAAGGTTTGCCCAACAGAGTGCGATCACTGCCTCTGCTGAAAGGGGAGAATCTCATTCCAAGCAACCTGTTGAACATCTTCAAGAACTTTCCCTGTGGAAAGAGAGCAGAGTCCTGGGAGAACTCCATGACTTCCTTACTACTGGAAGAGTTCCAACCCGGCTACAACAAGCTCATCCTGATGTGGAACTTACCCACCTCAGGAGACAGAGAAAACGCCTATTTGTCCAGAAAGGGCTCATAATGAGAAACACTTTCGACCCTGTCTCAGGCGACAGACTTCACCAAATACTCATTCCCAGGAGAGATGCACGGTTCATCCTTGAAGCCTCTCATGATTACTCTGGCCATTTCGGTGTCCAGAAAACTGAAGCTACCGTCCGCCGAAGGTTCTACTGGGTCGGTATGAGAGGAGACATTGAAAGTTGGTGCCAAGAATGTCCTGTATGTAACATCACAAAAGATGGATGTCGAGATCAAAAAGTGCCCTTACACCCTATCAAGTCACAACAACCAGGATAAATTGTTGCTCTTGATCATGTGAAATTGGGCCCAACTTGCTCTGGCTACATATATGCCCTCACAATGGTGGACCATTACACAAAGCTTGCCGCTATTGCTCCTGTCAAAGATCTTACAGCCAAAACTGCTTCTGAAGTCTTCTATACCAAGTTCTTCCAACACTATGGATGTCCAGACCACATCCTAACTAGTGTTGAGCGATACCTTCCGATATCAGGAAATATTGTATCGGATTGGATCGGACCGATACTCAAAAAGTATCGGATATCGCCGATTCCGATACCGGAAACCAATGCAAGTCAATGGGACAATAATATCGGAATGAAAATAAACCCTTTCTTTCCTTGTAGGTTAATTCTACATGAAGTAAAACAACTAAGAATAATGTAGAATGTATTACGCGAAAAGCCGGCAATTCATCAGCGGCATACACCGGTACCCGACAATTTACAACAGAAAGTATAGAGCTTCACACATAGATTAGATAGATAGAAACATGTCAGTCACATATATATGAAGTACAGTGACAGTGTTGCTTACTGTACTTGTCATTTAGTGTAAAGGATTTATTAAAAAAAATAATAGTGTTTTCATGCACCGTCTCTTTAAAAAAGCCGGCCGGCAATTCAGCATCTGTACCCGACAATTTATAACAGACAGAATAGAGCTTCACACATAGATTAGATAGATAGAAACATGTCAGTCACATATATATGAAGTACTGTGACAGTGTTGGTTACTGTACTTGTCATTTAGTGTAAAGGATTTATTTAAAAAAATAATAGTGTTTTCATGCACCGTCTCTTTAAGAAAGCCGGCCGGCAATTCAGCAGAGATACCCGACAATTTATAACAGACAGAATAGAGCTTCACACATAGATTAGATAGATAGAAACATGTCAGTCACATATATATATGAAGTACAGTGACAGTGTTGATTACTGTACTTGTCATTTAGTGTTAAAATAAAGGATTTATTTAAAAAAAAATTGGCGTGAGGTTCCCCTTAATTTTAGTCTCTAGCGGAGGTTAAGCAGATGGCTGGGGCAGATGTTTGAAGCCTGGAAAGGGGGTAATACCCATGGAGCTTCCCAGGCTACTAATATCAGCCCCCAGCTGAATACATAGCCTTTACTAGCTATTAAAATGGGGGACCCCCCCAAAAAAAATGACGTGGGGTCCCCCCTAATTTAATAGCTAGCAAAGGCTAGGCAGACAGCTGGGGGCTGATATTAATAGCCCAGGAAGGGAGCCATGAATATTGGCCCCCTCCCAGGCTAGAAACACCAGCCGTCAGCCGCTCCAGAAATGGCGCATCCATAGGATGCGCCAATTCTGGCACTTAGCCTCGCTCTTCCACGCTGCCCTGTAGCAGTGGCAGTGGGGTAATAGGGCTGGGGTTGATGTCAGCTTATAATGCCAGCTGACATCAAGCCCAGATTAGTAATGGAGAGGCGTCTATAAGACACCCCCATTACTAACCCCATAGTCAAAGTTAAAAAAAAAACACAAACACCCAGAATAAAGTCCTTTAATTGAAATAAACACACAATTCTTTATTGTTCTAAATTAAACCATACTTACCATCACGCCCATTCCAGCTGAAGCCAATGTCTTCTGCAATAAAAGAAAAATAATAAAGCAACATCATCCTTACCTTTCCATGGTTCCCACGACGGCTCCAGCTCTGCTACATCGAGATGACAGGCTGGACCGCAGCAGAACGCTGCCATCCAGCTTGCCATGCCGCAGACACTGAGAAGCGCAGGCATGCTTGCGCTCCTCAGCGTCTCTCTGTGACGGCATCCAGATGAGCCGACAATGAACTCGGCTCACCTCAGGCACGTCACTGACAGCATGGGAGAATTCTCCTGCACTCAGCGCTTCAGCGTGAGAATTTTCCCACGCTGTCAGTGACGTGCATGAGGTGAGGTCATGTCCAATGAACTTAGCTCACCTCATGCACGTCACTGACAGCGTGGGAGAATTCTCACGCTGAAGCGCTGAGTGCAGGAGAATTTTCCCACGCTGTCAGTGACGTGCATGAGGTGAGCCGAGTTCCTTGGACATGACCTCGGCTCATCTGGATGCCGTCACAGAGAGACACTGAGGAGCACAAGCAAGCCTGCGCTTCTCAGTGTCAGCGGGATGACAGGCTGGATGGCAGCGTTCTGCTGCGGACCAGCCTGTCATCTCGATGTAGCAGAGCTGAAGCTGTCGTGGGATCCATGGGAAGGTAAGGATGAGGTTGCTTTATTATTTTTCTTTTATTGCAGGAGATCGTTGGCTTCAGCTGGAATGGGCGTGATGGTAAGTATAGTTTAATTTAGAACAATAAATAATTGTGTCTTTATTTCAATTAAAGGACTTTATTCTGGTGTTTGTGTTTTTTTTAAATACTTTACTAGAAATTCATGGTGGTCATGTCTAATATTGTCGTGACCCCATGAATTTCGGGCTTAGGGCCAGCTGATAATGCCAAGCTGGCCTTAACCCCTTTATTACCCAGTGAGCCACCGCACCAGGGCCCTGGATGAGTTGGGTACAGCGCCAGAAGATGGCGTTTCTATGAACGCGCCATTTTCCGGGGCGGCTGCGGACTGCAATTTGCAGCGGGTGGGGCCCAGAAAGCTTGGGTCTCCCTGCGCTGCAGATTCCAGCCCCCAGCTGCCTAGTTGTACCTGGCTGGACACAAAAATAGGGCGAAGCTCCACGTATTTTTTTTTTTAATTATTTCATGAAATAATTAAGAAAAAAAGGGCTTCCCTATATTGTTGTGTCCGGCCAGGTACAAATAGGCAGCTGGTGGTTGGGGGCAGCCCGTTCCTGCCTGCTGTACCTGGCTGGACACAAATATAGGGCGAAGCCCCACATCAATTTTTTTTTAATTATTTCATGAATTTCCTGAAATAATTTAAAAAAAATTGACGTGGGGCTTCGCACTATATTTGTGTCCAGCCAGGTACAGCAGGCAGGAACGGGCTGCCCCCAACCACCAGCTGCCTATTTGTACCTGGCCGGATACAACAATATAGGGAAGCCCTTTTTTTCTTTATTATTTCATGAATTTCATGAAATAATTAAAAAAAAAAATACGTGGGGCTTCTCCCTATTTTTGTGTCCAGCCAGGTACAACTAGACAGCTGGGGGATGGAATCTGCAGGGCAGGGAGACCCAAGCTTTCTGCCCCCCCCCCCCCGCTGCAAATTGCAGTCCGCAGCCACCCCGGAAAATGGCGCGTTCATAGAAGCTGGATGCTGTATCTGGCTGGCATACAAAAATATGGCAAAGCCCACGTCAAAATTTTTGGGAAAAATTAATTAAAAAATAAATAATAATTTAGGGACTGCATCTTTATTAACTCCTCAAATGTCATTTAGTGTTAAAATAAAGGATTTATTTAAAAAAAAAATTGGCGTGGGATCCCCCATAATTTTAGTCTCTAGCGGAGGTTAAGCAGACGGCTGGGGCAGATGTTTGAAGCCTGGGAAGGGGGTAATACCCACGGAGCTTCCCAGACTACTAATATCAGCCACCAGCTGAATACCTAGCCTTTACTAGCTATTAAAATGGGGGACCCCCCCAAAAAAAATGACGTGGGGTCCCCCCTATTTTAATAGCTAGCAAAGGCTAGGCAGACAGCTGGGGGCTGATATTAATAGCCCAGGAAGGGTGCCATGAATATTGGCCCCCTCCCAGGCTAGAAACACCAGCAATCAGCCGCCCCAGAAATGGCGCATCCATAGGATGCGCCAACTCTGGCACTTAGCCTCGCTCTTCCACGCTGCCCTGGTGCGGTGGCAGGGGGTAATAGGGCTGGGGTTCATGTCAGCGCCAGCTGCCATGAAGCCCAGGTTAGTAATGATGGGCGTCTATAAGACACCCCCATTATTAACCTACAAAGTGTTAAAAAGAAAAAACACACTACACCCAGAAAAAAATAATTTATTTGAAATAAAACACACCATTTTATTTAATTCTTAGTTTACTAAAAAAAAAAATAGTTACCTGTCCACGTTCCTGCGCTGATCTCCCATGCACAGCTGTCACATCTGGAGATGGTGACAGCTGTGCATGGCTGCTGTAAGTTCACGCTGCCGGGAACACGTCCGCTCCCGGCAGCGGGAGCCACTGACTGAGGTCACCGGAGTGCATTCAGGCAGCGCAGCTCCGGAAACCTCCTTTACGGCACTGCTGTACCGTGGGAATTTCTCACGATACAGCAGGGCCGTAAAGCAGCTAACCGGAGCAGCGCTGCCTGAACTCCGGTGAACCCGCTTATGCAATGACGGGGCTGCTTTACGGCCCCATCATTCTAGCGGCGGCAGCGGTTCAGAGCGGTCACATTCTATGTGGCTGCTCTGAACTGGAGATCTTCGTGGGACACTCGTGGACTACTACGGAGGGGTAAGGATAAGGTTGTGGTTTATTATTTTATATTTTATTACAGGAGATCGATGGTTTCGGGGAATTAGGTGTCTAGGTGAGTATAGGTGTAGTTTTTTATTTTTTACTTTATTTTAGGTGGCGATCGGCGGGGACAGGTAATGTATAAACTAATTTATTGTAGGTAACCACTGGCCACCAATGACATGTATTTAAAATTTATTGGGGACCATGGGGCAATTTAAATAGCAGGATCAGGCTGATGGGAACTACTGCTCCCATCGAGCTGATCCTGCTGGCACGAGTGGACGGGCGACAGACATAGGCCGATGGGAGTAGTAGTGTCACATCGGCCTATGTCTGCCTGCACGCACACACCCGCACACACTCGCAGACATCGCACAGACACCGCGCACACCCGCACACACTCGCAGACATCGCACAGACACCGCGCACACCCGCACACACTCGCAGACATCGCACAGACACCGCGCACACCCCCGCCGACATCGCACAGACACCCGCACACACCAATCATGACCGGTCTGGGAGGTGAGGCTGACCTGTGCGGCCGTGGGAAAGTTCATGTGAGTTCATGCAATGCAGTCAAGCATGAACTCACATGAACCCTCCGAGGGCACCGCGGCGACTTCAAATGAACAGCTGATCGGCATCACCTGATACCTCAGCTGTTCATTTGAAATAACCGGCGAGAAAGCGCAGCACAGAACGGGAAAGCCGGCGGTGAAGTCTTTTCACTGCCGGCTTCCCCGCCCGGGTTCTTCGCTCCCCGCTCCTTGGTGCTGCGCTCCCCGCCCGGTCTTAACTTACGATCAGGATGGGAGGTGGCGAGGGGAGCGGAGGATCGGGGTGGGAGGCTGCGGGGAAGCAGTATGGGGCTGTGTGATTGTTTAAAAGCCGGCGGCTATTTACCGCCCGCCGGCTTTTTACCGTGTGCCGGCTTTTAAACAATCAGGAGAATTCTCTCACGCTGGGATGGCATTCTGATGACAGGCTGGATCTCAGCTGAGTGCTGCCATCCAGCTTGTCATCGTTCAGAGACACTGCAGAGCGCAGGCATTATGGGAACTTCCGATTCCGGTATTCGATATTGTAAAAGTATCGGAATTAAGTATCGGAATTCCGATACCGCGAATATCGGCCGATACCCGATATTTCAGTATCGGAATGCTCAACACTAATCCTAACTGATCGTGGACCTGCCTTTGAATCTCAACTTTTCCGCGAGCTGTGCAAGTACAGAGATTGCAAGAAGCTGGGTACCACTGCTTACCATCCACAAGGTAATGGACTATGTGAAAGAGTGAACCAAGTAATCATCAGTATGCTGCGCACTGCTTCTGCCACCAAGGGAACTGAGTGGCCTGAGAGTCTGAAAGATCTACATCTACAATAACACCACCCATTGCTCAACTGGCCATACTCCATTTTATCTGATGTTCTGCCGACAAGGTCGGTTGCCTTCAGACTTTGCTCTAGGCTTACAAGTACCTGACACCATTAATCCTTTTCCACAAACTGACTGGGTGATTGAACACCGCAGACGCATGGCGGAAGCCAAGGAAATTGTTGATTCTCGCATGGAAGAAGCACGAAGAAGACAACAAGAAGACTATAATCAACATGCTCATGCCAAACCCCTACACATTGGCAACCGAGTCTGGCGCCGAAAGAACCATCGGACAGGAAAATAGGATCCACTTTGGGAAGTTGAACCGTACACAATAACTGCTATACCTTTTCCATCGTCTGATGTGTACGAGATATCCAAAATTGGTTGGAAACCCCAGACGGTACACTACACAGAAACTGCCTAAAACTGTGTCTAAAGGAAGAACTCCTGAGAGAATCACCTCTACCCAAGTCAATTTTGATTGGAACACAGAATCCTCCAGATTCATCAGAAAGACTGCCAAACCTCGCTGAACTTATCTTCGCTCCACAATTTGTGCTTCCTTGCTATCATCAGTTCATTCCTACCTCAACAGAGAATATTTTTCTTCCACCTGAAGAAACCACAGAACCTGAACTAATATCCAGCCAATGGACAGTACCTTTGAGGTGCTCTGAGCGGGTACCAAAGGTATCCTACCTGCTAGGTACAGGGACTAGTTACTTCACCATATATCCTTCTTGAATGATATGCCCTCTTGGCATTTATATATGCAGATTTACCAGATTAATATGTGTTTTTTTTCTAGTTAATATAACAGTTCAAGGACTGTGCATGGCTCACAAAGACCAAAAATCTTAAACTTCATCAAACCTATTTACATGTAACAGTATTATAGTTATTACTAAGAATGTTGTTTATGCTCATGTTTATCTACTATTGCATTTTTCCTAGGTATGGACATTTACATCAAATGCCTAGAGTCTCTATCCCAACAATGTTTTTGAATATTTCTCATGTTCACATCCTACGTTGGTTTTACTAGTAATTATTCGATTTTGCCATGCACTTGTGTATAGCACTTTTTCCTCTGTATCCCTAACTTTGTCATTTGTACAAGACTTCACCCTCCAACTGTTCACCGAGAACGGCTTTTCTTAAGAGAGGGAGTTTGTGGCATCCCGGTACCCGTTCTACTACTGCTAAATGAGACAGTTGTTGTGTTGTAATAGATTTGTTCTATTGTGTATTCTGAGTTAGGGGATATAATACATTGCATTGTAAATTGTACTTCCTTGCATTGTAAATTGTACTTTCCTGCCATCTTCTGGCCAATGTGTGTATATGAAGTAATGATTATTTTCCTCACAACAAGTGGTGGCCATAGCAATGGCTGGGAGGAGTCTCCCAGCTCAGGGCTCGCATTATGACTAGAATACTGGTACAAACCAGTTGTGGGCAGTTCCTGCTGCCTCAGGAAGATTGAAGAGAGACATTATTCTCTCAGAGAAGTGTTTTCAATGCCAGTCTACACTGAGGGGACATTTTTCCTCACATAATCTCCTTCACAAAAAGAGTGAAGTGTCTTCTAGTCAGGAGAGAGAAAGCTGTACATGGATCTCCTGCCCTCTGGTTATCCTGATCGCTTCAAGCCAGGACCAGATTCACGTGGCTGCCACGCCACTGACTTTGCTTAAACTTACCCCATGCAAGAGGGAACGGTGGGATAAAACCGTGAGTACATCAACACTTTAGTGTGTTTTCCACAGAGAGCCAATCTGTGAAGGTCCCTCCATCAGTTTAATATTTCCTGGACTGTGCATAGCATTTCCTGTATTAACAAGTGAAGAGAACTCTGCTTCAGCCACCCTGGACAATAACAATGCTTGTCTCATGAGGAGAAAATCGTAACTTCTATATGTACAATATACTGTGAACTTTGCCTGTAAGAGAGACTGTACCCTGTTACCTCATTCAGTAAAATTGTTATGTTTACAAGTTCACCTGTGTGTCTGGCTGCTTGAGAGTGCACAAACATCACGAGCACTCCAAAACCTGCACCCAGACACCACCACTGCAGGAGTGGCTACAGGTACCACCTGAGGAAGATAGTTTACTATCAAAACGCGTTGTGGAAAGGGCTCATTAAATTTATTCTTTAGCGCTAAAAAAAATTTCACCTCTAGTGTTCATTCTTTTAGTGCCCTATAGACCGCTTTTTTATTTTATTTAATTTGGACCACTTTCAGTCCCCCTTTGGGGGTTAGCGGCAGGAGTTAATCATTCTTAAATCCCCCCACTATAAAATTTCCCTTTGGCTGCTCAACTCAGGACCTGCAGTTGGGGGCTGCACTCTCCTAACTTTCAGAACTTGTGGTGATGCACATCTGATCCTGAGTCACGTGATCTGTGGGCGGACATGTGGCCTGCAATTTTGGAACCTGGAAGCGGTGAGCGCCAAGCTACCTGTACCTTGCGGTGAGACGTGCCTGCTCCTTCCATCCTCACACTAACACCGGAGTTGTGCAGGGGTGCACAACTCCAATAGGTGAGTGGCCCTTTGGCTGTTTCCGTCACATCTACCTATCAGGTCCTTCACATAGCGCGCTTTTTCTCCCTTTCTCTTTCATCTGCCCAAAAGGCACTTTCCCAGAAGGATTTTTGCTTACTTACATGAATTTTGGCAAACTGCAGTCTTGTTTTTTTATGTCTCTGTTGCAGCAGTGGGGTCCTCCTCGGTCTCCTGCCATAGTGTTTTATTTCATTCAAATGTCGACGGGTAGTTCGCGCTGACACTGATGCACCATGCTTATCCACCATCTGGACTATCCTGCGTTGCAACCTTTCATCAATTTTTCTCCGCCGTCCACTTCCAGGGAGATTAGCTAGCTTGCCATGGGTTGTAAATTTCTTGATTATGTTGCGCTCCGTGGCCATATGAACATCAAGATCTCTGGAGATGGATTTGTAACCTTGGGATTGTTGATATTTTTCAACAATTTTGGATCTCAAGTCCTCAGACAGTTCTATTCTCCTCTTTCGGATCTCCATGCTTAGTGTGGCACACACTGACACAAAATGCAAAGATTAAGTCAACTTCTCCCCTTTTTACCTGGTTTCCGGTGTGATTTTCATATTGCCCACACCTGTTACTTGCCATAGATGAGTTTGAATGAGCATCACATGCTTGAAACACAGTTGTTTGCCCACATTTTTGGAAAGGTGCCAACAATTTTGTCCAGCCCATTTTTGGGGTTTAGTGTGAAATCGGCCTTTTTTTCTCTGTTTTTTTTGTGTTGTTCTGAAACACTCAAAGGAAATCGACATGTGTATAACAAAACATGTAGTTGCAATAATTTTCTGGTAGAAATACTAATTTTCTGCAACAATTTCAAGGGTGCCAACACTTTTGGCCATGACTGTATCCATGTTTATTACACTTCTGGCATTTCATGTTTGCACTAGTTGTTAAATATTGCCTGCTGATTGGCTTCATGTTGTTAGTCAGTCACAACACATGCAGGATTAATTTATGCTATGAGTAAGGACATGTCTGAAAAGCCTCAGTGGCAGCGCGCTTGTCCTTGGTTATGGGTTCTATTGTAGTTTTCAAATAAAGCCAGAAGTTTTATTACATATCGGGATGCTGGAGCTCTGTAATTGATTGCAGTTTTATACATTGGTTTTCTGCATACGTTAAACTACTGATGTAAATGGAAGCATGTTTACAGCACTATTTACAAGCCATAGAACATCTTTGCAGCTGTGAAATCGTCAAAATCTGCTGACAAGTGCCCTTTAAGGACGCTTTAGAATAATAATAATGTTCCGTGCAATATAATTGCACATAATTAAGAACCCTTCTTACAAGTTTTTCAATGGAGTCAGCAGCATCCAGCAATACCTTTGACTTATCTCATACACGTGCCAAGACATAACTGATGCACGCCACAGAACACTATGTATTACTTATGCATGCTGTCATGTCAACCGTCAAGCAAACATTCATTATTTGTCCAGTAATGGTACTGATTCATATTTCACTTATTGACATTTATTTCTCTCGGCCATAAACTAACTTTCATGGGAAATTCAATGAAACGCTCTTGTTCATTCATTTGAATGCAATTGTTCAATCTGCAGCATGTAGCCAAGGTATTGGATGAATGAGAAAATACACTTTTGTATAATATTTATTTGTATTATTACTTATTTTTCTTTTTGACCTAATCTTCGCTTGATTCACTATTAAACGGGTTTCCCCATCTTATTAAATGGGTAAAACTGAAAAGTTATTGTAAAAACAAGCAACTTTGCAATTTACATCTTTTAAAAAATTTTCGTTCTCAAGAACAGAGGGATTTTGAATTCTACAATTTCCTACCCATTGCCCAGATTACTGGCCACCTCTACAGTCTATTAAAGGGGGCTGGTTTCCTAGATAAGGAGCACAGTGTTTGACAGCTCTCTGCTAGATCCTGCCAGCTTAAAGAGGCACTCATCAAAGTTTATATCCTCTTAATATATTGCAATTATCATATTATATAGCAGTGTGTACTTCTACTTAGTTAATTTTTCTCGTTTTCATTAGGTTTATGACGTCATGTGAGTAAAAACTGACTAGCTGAATCCTTCTAAGCTCTATATGGAAACAGGAAGTCTCTTCTTCCCTGCATGAGTCATGATTAGAACTACAATTCTATGTCACTGAAAAGTACCCGGCAGCCCAGCTACGCCTCCTTTTCAACTCCTGACCCAGCTGATCCTGCCCTCTTTGCTTTTAGCACTTTCCCTCGTTTCCTTTTGTCAGTGACTTAGGATTGTAGTTCTAATGCTGACACATAGAGCTTAGAAGGATTCAGCTAGTTTGTTTGTAATCACAAGATGTCTTTGAAAAACAGAATAATTAACTGGGTAGAAAGGCAAAATGAGCAATTGTAAGTACACAGTGCTATATAATATGATGATTACAATATATTAAGAGGATAAAGACTTTGATAGGAGCGCCTCATTAAGTGTCCTTGTATGCGTTGTGAAGATGTAACACTGCCTCTGCTTTGCAGCATGGGAAAGCACACAGTTCGGACCAGCAGCACAACCATGCTGCTGGTCCAAATTGACACTCTTCAGAATCGGAATGACCCCCGACTAGTAGGAAGCCAGGAGGTAGAGGAGCAGTGCACTCCTAAATAAAGAAGATGATACAGCCTCCAGGAGATAGCTTAACTGTTTCTTCACCTAAGCTGCAGCATCTTACGCTTGACTAAGATGGAGGATAAGGTAACTATAAAATAAAATAGAATTTAGATCTCCACTGGCATAGGAGGGACAAGCAGAACATCACTGCCATCAGGGTATTATGTAAATTGTACTGTAAAATTGTATCAACTTGTCAACTATTGTTCCTGTTTATAAGTTGTATCTTTATAAGACATCAGGAAACTGCTTGTTTACTTCCCTGGGAGAGCAATGTGGGTATATACTCTGTGATATAGCGGAGGTCGCTATTTTGAAGGGGGAGAAGGTGAGCTATCCATTGTAATCTTCTATTATCTATATATAGGTGATACCATCATTAGAATCCTGCCTGTGATAATAATGAGATGACTTCTGACCTGCCGTACTGTACATAGCATGAGCTGTAAGGTGACAAGAAGGCTTCGCCTACTGTGAAGGCTCCGTGATTATTGAGAAAGCTGCAAAATGAAAAAAAAAATAGTAAGAATATGTGCAATATAAAAACTAGTGATGGGCGAGCACTAAAATGCTCGGGTGCTCGATGCTCGGGTCGAGCAAATTGGAATGCTCGGGTGCTCGACCCGAGCAACGAGCCCAATGTAAGTCTATGGGAAACTCAAGCATTTTTCAGGCGGCTCCCCCCAGCAGTCGGCAGAGGGCCTAAAAATGGCCCAAATCAATGGGAATAGTGCTCAAATGACATGGAAACAGCATGGGGAAGACCCCTGGAAGCATTTCTGACTGCCAGGTCACTGCTGTCAACAACGTTGTCAGAGGTATTACGCCACTTTTACGGACTCACAATAAAACATACAAAAACGAAACCAAAATGGATTTTCCTGGGAAATATGTTCAGGACCATCCTTTCCAGGGTAATGACTTGTATATAAGGGAAAATAAATAACCAAAAACAAAAAGACTCCTCCACACCTTGGGCTATGTTCACACGTAGCGTTTTTGCACTTTTGCATTGCTTTCAACCGTGACAAATGCATTCACCGGGAAATGTCATTTTAACATTTTTACTAGGAGGGACTCTGAAAGTCACAAAGCTTATTTTTATTGGGCCATCAGGCGGCCTTTACTATTCTTAGAGAGCCATCAGCCAGCTATGCTTTGTTGCTCCCATTACTAAAGAGTGGGTCTCCTATACTGTTATTGCGTATGCTGTGAGTGGCAGGTCTGCCCAAAATTTGGACGCACCCCAATACCCCTTTGAAAATTTGGAAGCACCCCAATACCCCTTTGAAGAGACTTAGAGGAGGGCCTCCTGAAAACAATGTTCCCATTATTAGGAAGTGGGTCTCCCATACTGTTTGCCTATGCAATGAATGCAAGGGCTGCCAAAAATTTAGACCTATTCCAATGCCCCTTGGAAGAGACGTAGAGGAGGGCTTCTTGAAAACAATGTTCCCGTTATTAGGAAGTGGGTCTCCCATTGTGTTTGCCTGTGCAGTGAATGCAAGGGCTGCCAAAAATTGGGAGGCACTCCAATGCCCCTTGGAAGAGATGCAGAGGGTCTCATGAAAAAATGTTCCCATTGCTAGGAAGTGGGTCTCCCATAGTGTTGGCCTATGCAGTGCATAAAAGGGCTGCCAAAAATTGGGAAGCACTCCAATGCCCCTTGGAAAAGATGTGGGGGAGGGCCTCATAAAAAAATGTTCCCATTACTTGTAGTGCCCATCCAGTAAGTGTATGGGCTGATAAACCTTTACCCCTGGGGGGTACACATGAACATACTGTATAAAAAATTTTTTTACAGGCATCATAAATACTCTTTAAAAAATTATGTGGGTGTTGCATCACGGACCACGGTCACCCTGGTGATATGGTGGTGAAGGATGAGGATGAGGAGAAGGAGGAGGACAAGAGCAAATAGCCAAAATCAGGAAGCGTATACCCATGTGTGGGTGTGAAAAGGTGCATGGGAATACACCTCCCAAAAAAAGACACTGGATTTGAGTTTATGTTACGCTGCTATCATTCGGTGGTGTTGAGAAGTCTGGCCCAATCCAGCCCTTGTTCATTTATATAACAGTCATCCTGTCAGCACTTTCAGTTGACAGGCGGATGCGATTATCAGTTATAATTCCACCAGTGGCACTAAAAATTCGCTCTGATAAAACACTAGTGGCAGGGCAGGCCATGCCAGGACCTCCAAGGTGTAGAGAGCTAGTTCATTCCACGTGTCCAGCTTGGATAGCCAATAATTATAAGGCACAGAGGAATCACGGAGGACATCAGTACGGTCGGCAAGGTACTCTCTCAGCATCTTCCGAAACTTTGCACTCCTTGTGAGAGTACCCCATGCCTCAGGGCCTGTGCGATGGGAGGGGCTGAAAAAAACTGTCCCAGAACTTTGACAGTATTACCCTGCCTCTGCTGGATTGGAGTTGTGTCTCTCTCGCCTGTACTCCTTGGTTGTCCAACAAACTGTGACCTCTGCCGCCAGCGTTTTCAGATGTTAATTTTTTTAATATTTCTGCAACAAGGGCCTCTTGATACTGCACAATTTTTGTAGACCTGTCCACCTCAGGAATAAGAGATTTAAAGTTCTCCTTGTAGTGTGGGTCTAGAAGTGTCACCAACCAGTAATGACTGTCACCCAAAAGTTTGAGAACGCGAGGATCACAGGAAAGGCAGCGTAACATAAATTCAGCCATGCAGCCAGACTGCTAACAGGCAAGACTTCTGTGTCCTCACCGAGAGGACAACTGACCATGCTCTCCTCCTCATCCTCCTCCTCTTCCCTGTCCTCAGGCCATCCATGCTGAACAGACGGTATGACAGTTGTGCAGGTAGTACCATCTATAGAGCATGAAACTAGCTACTGTTCTTCCTCCTCCTCCTCTTCCTCATTGTCACCCAATCCACGTTGGGATGAGATGAGGCTGGGCTGTGTGTAATCACCCTGTAGGGTTCCTTGCTCTATCTCATCGTGCTCTGCCTGCAATGCATCCTCTTTGATTGTGAGCAGAGAGCGTTTCAGAAGACAGAGAAGCGGGATGGTGACGCTATTTATGGCGTCATCGCTGCTCACCATCTTGGTGGAGTCCTCAAAGTTTTGGAGGATGGTACATATGTCTGACTGACATCCATGTCCACTCCTGAGGTCTTATGTGTGGAGTCTGAACTGAATACAGATGCTCTTGTTGATGTTGGTAGTCAACAATTGCCCTCTTCTACTCACAAATCCTTCCCAACATCTGCAGTATAGAGTTCCAATGCGTGGGGACATCACACACCAGTCGGTGAGCCGGAAGCTGCAAATGCTGCTGAAGCATGGCGATGGCAGCGGAAGCTGTAGCTGACTATCTTAAATGAGCACACAGGTGGCATACTTTCACAAGAAGATCCGGCAGCTTGGGGTAGGTTTTGAGAAACCGCTGAACCACGAGGTTAAGCACATGGGCCAGGCATGGTACATGTGTGAGCTCACCTCGCCTCAGAGCCGCCACCAGGTTCCGGCCATTGTCACACACGACCATGCCTGGCTGTAGGTCTAGTGGTGTGAGCCACAGATCTGCCTGCTCTTTCAGAGCTGTCCACAACTCTTCAGCATTGTGCGGTTTGTCACCTAAGCATATTAGCTTCAGCACAGCCTGTTGCTGCTTGGCTGAGGCAGTGCTGCAGTGCTTCCAGCTTGTGACTGATGAGGTCATTTCGGAGATGGAGGCTGTAGAGGAGGAGGAGGCTGAGTAGGATGAGGTGCAGGAGCTGTAGACTGTTGGGGCAACCCTGATTGACCTAGGGCCACAATCCTTGGTGTCAGGAGGATGTGTTCCATCCCAAGGTCCTACTGGGTCCCGGCTTCCACTATGTTATCCCAGCGTGCGATCAGCGAGATGTACCGTCCCTGCCCACAAGCACTTGTCCACGTGTCCGTGGTTGGGTGGATGTTATGTTCACGCCTGGACTGACTGGCGTGAGCGTGATTAGTGATCCCACTGTACCATGAACCGAGGAGTGTCTGGAGGGGCGTAACTAAGTATCAACCCGATCCAACCAAGGTCGCACGGCGGCTCAGTCGACTCCGTGAACCAGGGAGGAACCGAGCAGAGGGACCAGGTGCTACTCTAGGTCAGATCCCGGTCACAGCTGTTGACCCATACCAGGGTTTGCAGGAACAGGCAGGTTAGCTGGTATGCAGACAGGTGGGTACTGGCAGGCACCGCTGGTATGAAGGCAGGTGGGTACTGACAGGCACGGCTGGAATGCAGACAGGCAGATACTGGCAGGTATAAACGCAGGCTGGATAGGGACCAGTACAGACTGGGATACAGGAACAGAGCCGCAGGTGTGTTGGACTAGCAGAGCAAAACCGCAGGAGCGGTGAACAAGCAGAGCGGAGTAAAACTGCAGGTGCGATGACCAAGCAGAGCGGAGCAAAACCGCAGGAGCGGTGAACAAGAAGAGCAGAGCAAAACCGCAGGTGCGGTGAACAAGCAGAGCGGAGCAAAATCGCAGGTGCGGTGAACAAGCAGAGCGGAGCAAAACCGCAGGTGCGGTGAACAAGCAGAGCGGAGCAAAACCGCAGGTGCGGTGAACAAGTATAGCGGAGCAAAACCACAGGTGCGGTGAACAAGCAGAGCGGAGCAAAATCGCAGGTGCGGTGAACAAGCAGAGCGGGCAAAACCGCAGATGCGGTGAACACGCAGAGGGGAGCAAAACCGCAGGTGCAGTGAACAAGCAGAGCGGAGCAAAACCGCAGGTGCGGTGAACAAGCAGAGCGGAGCAAAACCGCAGGTGCGGTAAACAAGCGGAGCAGAGCGGAACCGCCGGAGCGGTGAACAAGCAGAGCAGAACAGAGCAGAAGGTGAAGGCAGACAGGACAGGGCTCTGTTCACATGGAACAGACTGGAAAATACAGGAAGATGGTAAGAACACAGGAGGTAGATACGGAGGCAGGGAAAGGGGACAAGCAGAACCAGATACACACAAGGTACTTACAATGAAGTAGCGAGTGGACACAAAACTCGCAAACAGAAATACAGAGACAACGAGTTGGAGTTAGGTGCAGGTTCAGACACTGCAGGAAAAGGGAAGGTACGGACATAGAGAGAAACAAGTAACGGGTTAGGACACTGTTCAGACAGGAACTGAGCCGGGAACAAGATACAGGAACGAGCCTGGGAACACAGCCCCCAGGGTGGCGGAAACAGACTAGAAGTCAAAGATACAGGTAGCGGCCCTGGGTACTCAGCCCCCAGGGTGGCGGGAACAGACTAAAAGTCAGAGGTACAGGTAGCGGCCCTGGATTCTCAGCCTCCAGGGTGGCAGAACAGACTAGATACCGGACAGGACCTGGCAACTCAGTTGCAAAAGACAAACTGAGTGAAAGTGTTGCTCAGGCACCTCCTACTGGGTGGAGGGGGTTTAAGTATCCAGTGACTCACAGCAATAGACTGGGGATGCATTAGGACTGTGCACACAGTAGCTATAAGAAACAAGCAGAAAGCCGCGCCGACGCCCTAAGCAATCAGACAAGAGACATGGACACAGCAGGTAGTGGAGCAAACAGTGCAGCATGGACTGACAGGTAAGATTGCGGTCTTGCATGGTGGGAGGTGGTGCACCATGCAAGCACGCCACCAGGGATGTTACAGTGGACTTTCCCAGTAACCACATTATTGAGGGCACACCGGGGGAAATAGTGGCGGCTGGGGACAGAGTACCGAGGGACACCCGCCGCCAACAGGTTGCGAAAAGCTTCCGTCTCCACGAGCCTAAAAGGCAACATTTCGAGCGCAAGCAGTCCCGAAATGTGAGAATTTAGTAGTGTGGCCTGTGGGGCGTTGGCTGCATATTTGCGCTTGCGTTCTAAAGACTGGGGTATGGACAACTAAACGCTGCGCTGGGACAAGGACGTGCTTGCTGATGGTGCTAGTTGAGAGTGTTCACCGACAGATGCAGGGCAGGAGGTATCTGCGCATGCACTATGGACAGGGGATTGGCTTGCATGCACAACAGCAGAAGAAGCAGTGGTGTCACTCGCAGACTCTGTTCCTGGACCCTGGGGTTCGGCCCACAAAGTCGGGTTCTTTGCTGCCATGTGAGTGATCATGCTGGTGGTGGTTAGGTTGGTAGTTTTGCTACCCCTGCTGATGCTAGACTGGCAGGTGGTGCAAATGGCCTTTCTGGGGTTATCGGCAGAGTCTTTAAAAAACAAAAAGACTCGGGAAGACCTAACGGTTGTACCGGCAACTTCAGTCTTGTTGGTGTTACGGGGTACGGTTGCCCGCCTTCTTTCTACAGCCACCACACTGCTTCTTTCTGCCTGTTGGGGTGATCTGCCTCCCTCCCCCTATGTGCTGCTGTCCACACTCTGTATGTCCTCCTGCTGGGTGGGTCAGTTACTATATCATCCACCACCTCGTCTTCCAATTCCGCACCCTGGTCCTCCTCCTGACTTTCTGGCAATTGTGTCTCATCATCGTCCACCTCTTGTGACACTTTCCCACCGTCACCTTCGTATGACTGTGGCTGCTCAAATATTTGGGCATCGCTTCGGAGTGTCCAAATGTGGGATCAGTTGTCTCTGGGCACTCGGCATGGTGGGAGGAAGAAGGGTCAGGGTGAGGAATATGCGGTCCAGACTCACGACTTCTCAGACTTGACCGTGTGGAAGACAGGGTGGTGAGGGTGGTGGTGGTGGCTAAGTGACTGGAAACATTATGTGCTATCCAACCAATAACCTTTTCATACAGCTCTGTGTTCAATAGTGGTGTTCTGCGGTCCCCTATTAATTGGGACAGGAAGGTCGAGCGAGAAGATCTGGGTTTTTCTTGTGGCACAATTTCAGCTTGGCCCATGGCCTCGGCCTCTGCATGCACCATCACCATCACGTCCAGTTCCCCGTCCCTTGCCATGTGCCCTGCCCATTTTAAATGGAGGACAATATCTTCCACGCTCACTAGAAATTGCTGATTTTGGCGCGAACTTATATGTGATCCGTCTAACGGACAAACCACAGATTTAAATAGCTGTCCTGTAGGTAACTATTTTTAACCGCGCCGACCTCGTGTCAATAAGTTCACTGACACACTGCAACAAAATTTCAATGGAGGCCAGAAATGGCAATATTTTCAGTGCAATTATATGTGATCCGTGTGACGGGCAAACCACAGTTTTAAATAGCTAGCCTATAGGTAACTATTTTTAACAGCGCCGACCTCGTGTCAATAAGTTTGCTAACACACTGCAACAAAATTTCAATGGAGGCCAGAAATGGCAATATTTTCAGTGCAATTATATGTGATCCGTGTGACAGCTAAATCACAGTTTTAAATAGCTGGCCTGTAGGTAACTATTTTTAACAGCAAACTGGTGTCAATAACTTCGCTGAAACACTGAAACAAAATTTTAATGGAGGCCCGAAATGCCAATATTTCCAGCGCAATTATATGTGATCCATGTGAAGGACAAACCACAGTTTTAAATAACTGGATTTTTAGCACTCTAATATGGAAAGGACCTGGCTGTATTCTGTAGTGCCAACAACCACTCTCTTTATTGCTTTTTAAGCAAGTAATCAGGTTTAAGATAAAAAAATAAATATTCCTGGCCCTTGATACCTGGGGCTATTTCTACAAATATCAGTAAAAGCACCAGCAGACAGAGCTGGAATGGACCCTCTTGCTATGTGCACTGCAGTCTGCCATATACAGTTATATGAAAAAGTTTGGGCACCCTTATTAATCTTAAGCTTATTGTTTTATAAAAATTGGTGTTTTTGCAACAGCTATTTCAGTTTGATATATGTAATAACTGTTGGACACAGTAATGTTTCTGCCTTGAAATGAGGTTTATTGTACTAACAGAAAATGTGCTATCTGCATTCAAACAAAATTTGACAGGTGCATAACTATGGGCACCCTTATCATTTTCTTGTTTTAAATAATCCTACCTACTTTTTACTGACTTACTAAAGCACTTTTTTTGGTTTTGTAACCTCATTGAGCTTTGAACTTCATAGCCAGGTGTATGCAATTATGAGAAAAGCTACTTAAAGTGGCCACTTGCAAGTTGTTCTACTGTTTGAATCTCCTCTGAAGAGTGGCATCATGGGCTCCTCAAAACAACTGTCAAATGATCTGAAAACAAAGATTATTCAACATAGTTGTTCAGGGGAAGGATACAAAAAGCTGTCTCAGAGATTTAACCTGTCAGTTTCCACTGTGAGGAACATAGTAAGGAAATGGAAGAACACAGGGACAGTTCTTGTTAAGGCCAAAAGTGGTAGGCCAAGAAAAACATCAGAAAGGCATAGAAGAAGAATGGTGAGATCAGTCAAGGACAATCCTCAGACCACCTCCAGAGAGCTGCAGCATCAACTTACTGCAGATGGTGTCACTGTGCACCGGTCAACTATGCAACGCACTTTGCACAAGGAGAAGCTGTATGGGAGAGTGATGCGAAAGAAGCCGTTTCTGCAAGCACGCCACAAACAGAGTCGGCTGAGGTATGCAAAAGCACATTTGGAGAAGCCAATTTCTTTTTGGAAGAAGGTCCTGTGGACTGATGAAACCAAGATTGAGTTGTTTGGTCATACAAAAAGGCGTTATGCATGGCGGCAAAAAAACACAGCATTCCAAGAAAAACACTTGCTACCCACAGTAAAATTTGGTGGAGGTTCCATCATGCTTTGGGGCTGTGTGGCCAATGCCTTCACCGGGAATCTTGTTAAAGTTGAGGGACGCATGGATTCCACTCAGTATCAGCAGATTCTTGACAATAATGTTCAAGAATCAGTGATAAAGTTGAAGTTACGCAGGGGATGGATCTTTCAGCAAGACAATGATCCAAAACACCGCTCCAAATCTACTCAGGCATTCATGCAGAGGAACAATTACAATGTTCTGGAATGGCCATCCCAGTCCCCAGACCTGAATATCATTGAACATCTGTGGGATCATTTGAAGAGTGCTGTCCATGCTCAGCGACCATCAAACTTAACTGAACTGGAATTGTTTTGTAAAGAGGAATGGTCAAAAATACCTTCATCCAGGATCCAGGAACTCATTAAAAGCTACAGGAAGTGACTAGAGGCTGTTATTTTTGCAAAAGGAGGATCTGCTAAATATTAATGTCACTTTTCTGGTGAGGTGCCCATACTTATGCACCTGTCAAATTTTGTTTGAATGCAGATTGCACATTTTCTGTTAGTACAATAAACCTCATTTCAAAGCAGAAACATTACTGTGTCCAACAGTTATTACATATATCAAACTGAAATAGCTGTTGCAAAAACACCAATTTTTATAAAACAATAAGCTTAAGATTAATAGGGGTGCCCAAACTTTTTCATATAACTGTACCCTGCCTGCCTGCCTAGCAATGATATCTATGCAGCTGGATTAGTCCTCAGAAGGACTGTTAGTTGAGATGGATATGTAGAGAATTTTGTAGAATACCTACACTAACTAATAAACAAGCAAATCTCTCCCTAGCTCAGCAACACCTCTCCCTACACTGCCTGATTGCGGAATAGACTGTGACGAGCATGGCGGCGCCATGTCTGATATAGACTTGATGATGCTGTGCAGCCAGCCAATCACTGTAATGCCACAACCAAAATGGCTGCGGCATTACAGTGTGTGGCAGACAATCCCTGCATGTTGATTGGTGCCCTAAAGAACGCCAAACATGCAGGGAGGGGACCCGAGCTCCCGCCGAGCAACCCCGGAAATACTCTGCAAGCGCCGAGTATCTCAGCAGTGAGATGCTCGGGCAAGTACCGAGCAGTAGCAAGCATGCTCGCTCATCACTAATAAAAACCTAATTGACATGATTTGTACACCAAGCTACTGTCTGATGATAAATTCCGTTATATTCTCAGAATAATGTACAAAAAGAAATGACATCTGGTTATTGTTCACAGTTATATTTACTAATAGATTAAACATAACATCATGAAATGCTTCTCCTCTGTACCGGTGCTGTCCGCTATTGTCTTCAGTACTCCAGATTACTGCACCTCGACCCTATGAAGGAGGAAAGAGTATTATGGAGGAAGCAATATTTTCCATGCATCCTCTCTCAGTGAAAGATAAAATATAATCATTTCTTCAAAGTACATTTTCAGCTTTTTGAGCCAGTGTGGCTCTCAATGGATATAAATAACTGGCAATGTATAGTGCCAGCTTCTCTGACAGCAGCACGGCTCACAAGCATTCTTTCTGTAAGAGACCGCAGGGTGTAAGAAGAGGAAAGGAAATGAAATCTTCAGCAGAGCGTAGCAACCTGTGAATATTAGAACTAACATACCAAATAAGATTTGTGACATGACCATAGCACTGCTCTATTTTTAACATGAAACCTGATTGAAAAAAATCATATTAGCATGCATATGTAGTCATAAGTAATTGTTAAAGTGACAAATGATATGTGTCACATTTCATTTCTTTGCGCTGTTTCATTACCATCATGATACCATGAACTATTCGCTGGAATGGGAGATCGAAACCACCTAAATGTTCCTAAATGAGCACAGATTTTCCATTGTCATATCTCAAAAGACATAAGTAAAACACCTCAACCCAGGAAAAGCAAACATTGACAGATTTCCAGAATGGCTATTATGGGCTGCATGTGATAACCTGCTGCCCAGAGTTTTAACAGCATGTTCAGTTTAGCAAGTTCCCTTTTCCCTTTAAAGGGGTTGTCCAGCCTTGGGGCAAAAGTCTGCAGTCACTCTGTCTGAAGATTTGTGAATCCTCACACCTTACGCACTCCTCACTGTGAGGAGTATGTGATTTGTATACATGCGGTTACATGTAGACTAGATGGGCACGGCCTCAATGAATACAAGTGGAACCAGTCAAGTCAGAATATGGCCGGAAGTATGCAAACACATACATAACTGCCCATTCCCAGCACTGCCACCGAAGAATCTTCATTGTGCGCAATGCGCGTGATGTGAGGATTCAGAAGTCTAGTCACAAGAAGTATACCTTTAAGGCCAAGGATACATCTTGTAGAACCCAATGATGCCATCTAGCTCCAGTGTGTTCTGTCATATCCTGATACACAACATCCATCAACAAGCAGATGTAGTCTGTAAGCCTTGATAGGACATTGCAGCCATGCAAACTGCATGCTGCCTATTAGAATAGAAACTTAGCCAGGACCTTGCTATAGTAGCACCAGGGCTGCCACCAGGAATTTCAGGGCCCCGTACTGACAACATTTTCGAGATCCCTTGAGACTCCGCCCAGCCCCACCCCAGCTCCACCCCAGCTCCGCCTCCATCCATCAAACCTTCCACAGTTCTACTGCCCACTCTTGGAAAATCTCTATTTTCTGCACCACGTCCTCACCAATCACACATTAACAGTTCCCATTGAACACCATATCACACACATAGCCAGCAGCTTTTGTTTTGGCCAAAAGATTTTTTAAGCCGCCACCACCACAACAATGTAGACTTTTCTGGCCTGGCCCTACTCTACTCTAACCTATTAAACATTTCTCATAATACCCAATACTCTTTTTAGGTATATTTTTATCTATGGGAATGTGTCACATCCATTTTTTAAAATGACCAATAATGCCACATACAAAGAACAAATACCGCCACACCATGACCGGACCATATATTACCACCACATAGTGACCAAATAATACCACATACAAGGAACAAATACCGTCACACCATGACCAGACCACATATTACCACCACATAGTGACCGAATACTACAATACTGATCATTAATAAAATAAACACAATACTAATATTACCATAAGTGCCATTACTCAAAGGAGTGCTGTACATAGTATACAGTGTAGAGTGTCAGTGTACAGATAACACACTGACTCACTGGTTACCTCTGTAGGTGAAGTCCTTCTTCATCTTTGCTTTTCTTGTTCATCCAGCACAGACCGCCATCACTTCTTCCAGCCAGGACTTGTCTCTGCATAAAATAACAAAGTTATCTAGAGCAGCTTCCAGAGCACTACATAGTGCTGCCCTGCACAGTAACAGGACCCCCCTCCACTGAAAACAGTATCCTCAAAAATAAAATACATCACAGCAGTATTAATATCCTTTAATTAGCCCCTACAGTAATAATGTCCCACATCCTGCTCCCATGTCTCCATCCTGCCCCCATTGTCTCCATAATTAGCCCCCTTGTCTCAATTTGTCTCCATTCTGCCCCCAATGTCTCCATCCTGCTCCCATTTGTCTCCATTCTGCCCTCAATGTCTCCATTCTGCCCCAATATCTCTATCCTGCCTCCATTCTGCCCCATGTCTCTATTTGTCTCCATCCTGCCCCCATTTATCTCCATCCTGTCCCCATTTGTCTCCATCCTGGCCTAATTTGTCTCCGTCCTGCCCCCAATGTCTCCATCCTGCCCCATGTCTCAATTTGTCTACATCCTGTCCCCAATGTCTCTCCATCTTGCCCCCAATGTCTCTCCATCCTTCCCCCATATGTCTACATCCTACCCCATGTCTCCATCCTGACCCCGTAGTGCGGTTTAACAAAAAAAAAGTAAAAAAAGGCTCTCCCATCACCTGAAACATGGTTGCTGGTGCATGAAAGTGACATCATACACCAGCGACGTGCGTGCTGACGTCAGCTGCCGGCCGGTGATTGGCTGGCAGCTGTTAACTATTGCCAATAGATTTCAGGTGAACAGCGAGATGCACATTTACAGAAACTGAATTGGCAAAATCCTGCTGCTGGTGCCCAGTGAGCAGAAGAACATGGGCCAGACCGGGCCCCCTCTGCTCACTGGGCCCCATATGCCAGTAAGGGCAGTAATGCCCTGATGGCGGCCCTGAGTAGCACTAATGGTATTTTGGCTAATGCTTTGTCAAAAATAAGGTTAGTGTAATAAATCTTAACTGGTATATAGTGGGTGCAAAAGTTGCAGTTACACCTGGAATCTGATGTCTTAAAGAGCCCAAAAGCCAGTGCAACACACTAAGCTATTAGGGATAACATAATTGTGCACATTATTTCCATACTATCATGCCATTGCGTGCAATAACTTTTCTGCCGTTGCATACCATATCTGGTCAATACGTTATTTGTCCCTGATGCATGGCTATAAGTTATTGCTGAACGGCAGAACTGCAGTAAGAGAAGGGCACCCTACTTATGCACCTTTATCATCAGGAATGCCATGTTCTAAAGAAGTCATCTAGGACTCATTTACTTGCTTCTTCTGGTTTGTCGAATCTGATTGATCTTCTAGTTCTGATCCACAGCTACTTTGCGTCATTGTTGCTGTGTGCTGCCAACCCCCATATGCCAGGCTGACTACTGCTACTAACTAGACATTTATTAGTAATATTTCTTGTCCTTCGAATAGTTTCCAGCCTCTTCCTGCATCTCAATCGTGCCACAATCCAATCTATTCTTCTTGTTCATAAGTCATCGTTCAAACTCGCTGTTAGCAAGGCCTTCTTTTCTTTTTAAGCATGCTTTGGTAATGTGGTTCTCCCTCTGTTCATGTCATTCCCGAAACCCTGATAAAGCAGACCAATATATAAAAGGGTTTAAAGCTCAAAGATGAGGTAGGAAAGTGCATAGTGTGCCCATATTACAATCTTAGTAGCATTTAGGATAGAAATTCACCTTGCAATTCCATCTTGCTTCGAGAGGTCATAGTTTACCACAGCTTTCAGTCATAATATATCTAGATAAATTGTCCTCCTGTCAAGGGTATTATCAGAGTATAAAATAGAGCATATCTATAAAAAGAGCAGCCCTTTGACAGGTAATAAAAGAGCATTGGTTGGGAAATATAGTGTGCAACCCCAAGGTGTCGTGTGCCGCGTGGCATGGCGGTTGTCAGATCAAGATGAATGCTTATATACGGCTAGCAATTCAATTGTAGGTAGAGAAACATTTACTAATCCAGACATTTTTTCCACTACATAACAGTATCATTTGACCATTTGTCTACAACATGTAATAATTTCCATGTAAATGTATGTGAGATACAAATCAGTAGTTCGGAATATGACCACATGGCATGAAAATGGCTGGAAGCAGCTCAGCAGCAGATGCCTAAATATATTTGTTTGGTCTCATAAACACGATAGAGCTGAGTGCTCGGAGCTTCTACAAAGGCTTGAACACAGATTTAGGAGAACTGTCAAATGGAAGCTACACAGCGCAGTTTTAATTTCTTATAGTTCACTGGAAAAACTAAAGCAGTACTGGGATTGGTTCGTCTTTTAGACAGTTCTTATAAATCTGCCTCAGAATCCCTATATTCCACAAGATAGGCAATAAATATCATATTGCTGGACGCACCATTGTCAGGAACCTCACTGATCGTGAGAACAGGTGCCTCAATCTCCCACTCTTACTCACTTCAAATGGAGGGGCATGCTCAAACATGACTGTTCATGTTTTTGACACTGACGTAGATAACCAACTTCTGTACTCAGCTACCTTTATCAGTCCCATGGATATGAATGATGTGGCAGTGCTGCCATGCTGGTTCATTCATTCCTCTCCACTGTGAATATGAACAAGAAATCGGGACCTCCTGATGTTGGGTCCCAGCAATCAAACATTAAAGAGAACCTGTCATAAGGATCATGCACACTAAACTAAAGGTATGGGCATAAAGGCGCTATTATACTGATTTAATAGGTACCTTCAGTATAGAAATCCCCAGCCTGATTATTGTTTAATGATCATTAGAAGTTTACACACATTAATCTTGCGGCAGGTTTTAGTAAAATGGTCCTGGTGCTGGCACATGCACACATTGACCTCTCGCCGATCTTCTGTAAAACGGCACCCTTGGCAGCGCATGCACAGATGGAGAGCTCGGGTTGTCAATAAGCAGAGATCTATATCTGCGCATGCTTCGACACTGGCGCCATTTTCCTTAAGCCCACCGTGAGATCATTGTGCGCAAGCGCCGCCTGCAGTTAGGAAGGCGCTGGTGCGAAATTTAAAACAGTAAGAACATACGGACACAAGAGGCAGCTGAGGGCCGGGCAGAGATGAAGACCCTACCCACAGACCCGCCCCACAATCCCACCCCTACACACGAAGAGCTTATTACACCCAAACTTGTAGTAATTAAACAAAAAACAGGCAGCAGATTTCTACACTGAAGGTACCTATTAAATCAGTATAACAGCGCCTTTATGCCCGCATCTTTAGTTTAACATGCGGGATCCTGATGACAGGTTCTCTTTAACACCTACCCAACAGATGCTAACAAATGTCTTTCATTATGTGACATGTACTACTCTGCACCAAGAATACTGTAATATGGCATATGAAGGCACATACCAGATTTTTTTTTATATAACATCAAATTCATTGAGCGCTAAATTATGCTCCATACAACTCAGAACTTGCATGCATGGGATATAAATACATTGCTAGTTTGCAGCAACTTTTAAGTTTTCCAGGTTATTCTGATCTTGTACTACTTTGATAAGTTGTAATATGTTCTGAAGTTTTACAAGGTAGATGTTTTTCCCTAACCTAGGACACTGATTCAACTTGACAGTCCTTCATTTAGACCTGTCGGTCCAAGACTGAGGAGCGCATCCCGCAGCACACAGCAGGCTTCTCCACCTGGAAGCAGAAATGATTCAGCAGCTAGGTATTCTACTAAATAATTGGGAGTTCATTGTTATTCTGGACTCATTGTAGCTGAGGAACAGTATATAATGTCTGGTTTTCTATAGGTCAATGATTATTTTCTAATGGAATCAGCATGATCAGTGGAACACAGTTTTTACCAGCTTACCATTGTATATTCTGTGCTGATTCATGTGACAAACCAGTTGTCTGAGCCATGCTGGATATGATGCTGGATATTAGATACATTCGTATCAACTGGCCAATCTAATATGCGAGGCCCATGCATCATCCTGCTGTGTCAGCTCTGACCTGCGGAGAGGTTTCTCTGCATCATCAATGTTCTCCTCTTCCCAATCCATGTGCACATATTGTCCTATATACATATTCTCGTGTGAAGCTTTTCCGAGATAATGGCTATATTATACATAGACATTTGCAAAACAAGATGGAAAGAAAAAAACATAAGTGTAAAACAATCATTTTGGAAGCAGTACCACCACAGTGATAAATTAAAAAAGATGGATAGAATCAGAATGGCATACAATGTAAAGCATAATAGTACTAGACTAAGCTGGGGGATCAGAGTTTCATAACTAGTGCTAATTTTATCAAAATTTGTTCATGGAATCATAAACTTGGCACAACTCACTAAGCATCTTAAACATATTTTCTTTCCTTAGACCACCCTAAGATTGCCAGACATATACATCCAGGGCCGGCGTCAGCACCCGGTGCACCCGGGCAAGTGCTGGGGCCCTGAGCAGGCGGAGGGGCCCACTTGCAGTCGGGCACCCCGCCAGGCTATGGGCGGAGGAGAGCGGTGCCAGCGCTTTCCCTTCTCCCCCGCTTGCTCAGGGCCTCGGCAGCCGGATACTTACCTCTCCCCATGCCTCCGCTGTGACGTCTCAGGTCAGAGGATGCGGTGACGTCTTTCCACCGCGCCCTCCCCTGAGCCATCACAGGCAGCGCAGAGCAGGAAGACGCCGACGATGCTGGAGTCCCGACCTGAGCAGCGGCAGCAGGTGAGTATTTGATTTTTTATTTTTTTTTTTATGTATGAAGGCATGGGGCATAATATGGGGGGGTGACATCCTGCATGTGGCATTATATGGGGGGAGTGACATCCTGCATGGGGCATTATAAAGAGGGGTTGACATCCTGCATGGGGCATCATAAAGAGAGGGGGTGACATCCTGCATGGGGCATTATAAAGAGAGGGGGGTGATATCCTGCATGGGGCATTATAAAGAGAGGGGGGTGATATCCTGCATGGGGCATTATAAAGGGGGTGTGACATCCTGCATGGGGCATCGTAAAGAGGGGGGGTGACATCCTGCATGGGGCATTATAAAGAGGGGGGGTGACATCCTGCATGGGGCATTATAGAGAGAGGGGGTGACATCCTGCATGGGGCATTATAGAGAGAGGGGGTGACATCCTGCATGGGGCATTATAGAGAGGGGGTGACATCCTGCATGGGGCATTATAAAGAGGGGGGTTAAATCCTGCATGGGGCATTTTAAAGAGAGGGGCTGACATCCTGCATGGTGCATTATATGGGGGGGGGACATCCTGCATGGGGCATTATATGGGGGAAGGGGATATCCTGCACAGGGCATTATATGGGGGGAACAGCCTGCATGGAGCATTATATGGGGGCCAGTATCCTCTATGGAGCATTATAAGGGGACCAGTATCCTGTATGGAGCATTATATGGCGGCCAGTATCCAGTACGGAGCGTTTTATGGGGGCCAGTATTCTGTATGGAGCATTATATGGGGGCCAGTATTCTGTATAGAGCATTATATGGGGGCCAGTATTTCGTATGGAGCGTTATATGGGGGCCAGTATTTTGTATGGAGCATTTTATGAGGGCCAGTCTCCTGTATGGAGCATTTTATGAGGGCCAGTATACTGTGTGGAGCGATTCGCCGGTTTCTGAGCTATTGTAGAATTTACAATAGATATCGCTCATGTAATGTAAGAAGTGAAATCTTTGCATTGTACTATATCTATATTTCTCTGCTGTATCTGTGCATCATGAATCGTGGTATGTGTTAAAGGGGCCACTGAGACTCTTTCGCCCGGGGCCCAGAAAAACCTGGAGCCGGCCCTGTATACACCCATATCTTTCACAATATTTTTTTAATAAATTTGCTGCATGCAGTTTACTCTTTACCTTATTCTTTTATATACACCTTTGCTCCTAGTTTGAAATAGGTTTTAAACGTCTCTAAAACACATAATAAATGTACTGCACAGTTTAAACTTCTTAGAATTCTAACAAATTTCATCCAGAAGTTTATAAGACCACAAATACATTTCACTTACAGAAACGAAATAATAACTTGGATATGTAGGATTCTTGTAGGGAATTGGGTAACTGCAATTTTTTGTGTATTTTTTCTGCACTTCTACTTGCTTCTGGAAACTCATACGATGCTAGTTCTCATTGCAGCCAAAGACAGCCACCCGCTGTTCTGATAAAAGTGACCTCTGAAAGGCTATCTAATTGTTGTATAACCGTCACATACATTTGATTGGGGCTTGAAGAAATCCATATGCTTCCTGCAGAAAAAAACATTCACATGAAGCTTAAATCATATTTTTAGTTTAAGGCGAATTTTCAGAATAAACTGTCCTGTGTGTGCACATTGGAGAACAACACTATTTCTGGCCATTATAGGACTTGTATCCTGCATTTTTACCTCTGTAGACTGTATCTCTAATTTTCTGATGTCTCTGACCTAATTAATAGAGACCAGCTTTTATGATGCTATGATGTGTCCCATACAAAGCACACAGAGACATGTGGGATTTCTATTCTCCTGTCTCTAAATAGCACATGTTCAGAAGGAGAACTAGCCGGGAGCAAGTTACACAACACTACTGAGCAGAGAAGCAGTGACTCCAGTACTGGAGATATAAAAACACACTTACTAGAAAGCAAGCAGAATGCAGGACATTATACAACAGCTCTCAACGGTGTAGCTATGAATCCAGCACTGGGGTGATATATAATAATTACATGCCGGTGTCTCTCTGCCTAACTCTCACTCTGCTCCCATCTTCACCTCTCTCTATAGACTACAACAGGCAGTATATGTACCTTCAGTGAACTAGCAGGGTTCCTGGTGCAGAATGAAAGCTCTGACCGGCGGCATCATCAGGACCTGATTGGCTCAGGTCCCGATGATGTTAACACTGTTATCTTCCTGGCATTTAGAAGTTTGTGAAAGGGAGGGAGCTACTTCTCTCACCCCTGCAGCACCCCTGTGACATGATCACGAAGGAGCTGAGGATTGTCATAGCAGCTGGAGGACAAATGATTACCTCTGGGTCTACCAGCTATGGTGCCCTATTAGACTCAGCCACCAACAGAGTCTAACAGGTATTCTGTCAGTGGAAAAACTGACAGTTCTCATGCATTGTAATACATACAGTAGTGTGGAAAAGTGTTTGACCCCTTCCTGATTTTTCATTATTTTGCATGTTTGTCACATTTAAATGTTTCAGATAACAAAACAAATTTAAATATTAGATAAAGATAACACAAGTAAACAAAAAATGCAGTTTTTAAATGAAGGTCTTTATTATTAAGGGAAAAAGAAATCCAAACCTACAGGGACCTGTGTGAAAAAGTTATTGCCCCCCCCTTAAACATAATAACTGCTTGGCCCACCCTTAGCAGCAACAACTGCAATCAATTATTTGAGTTTGAAAATTAGTCTTTTACAATGCTCTGGAGGAATTTTGTCCCATTCATCTTTGCAAAATTATTGTAATTCAGCCACATTGAAGGGTTTCCGAGCATGAACCACCTTTTTAAGGTCATGCCACAGCGTCTCAATTGGATTTGACTAGGCCACTCCAAAGTCTTAATTTTGTTTTTAAAAAGCCATTCAGAGGTGGACTTACTGGTGTGTTTTGGATCATTGTCCTGCTGCATGAACCAAGTGCACTTCAGGTTGAGGTCACAAACAGATGGCCGGACAGTCTCCTTCAGGATTCATTGGTAGAAAGCAGAATTCATGGTTCCCTTTACCACAGCAAGTCTTCAGGTCCAGAAGCAGCAAAACAGCCCCAGGCAATCACACTACCACCACCATATTTTACAGTTGGTATGATGTTACTTTTTAGAAAAGCTGTGTTACTTCTATGCCAGATGTAATGGGAAATACACCTTCCAAAAAGTTCAACTTTTGTCTAGTCAGTCCACAGAGTATTCTCCCAAAAGTGATGATCATCAAGATGTTTTCTGGCAAAACTAAGACGAGCCTTTATGTTCTTTTTGCTCAGAGGTGTTTTTGTCTTGGAACTCTGCTATGCATGCCATTTTTGTCCTGTATCTTTCTTACAGTGGAGTCATAAATACTGACCTTAACTGAGGCAAGTAAGGCCTGCAGTTCTTTGGATGTTGTTGTGGGGTCTTTTGTGACCTCTTGGATGAGTCGTCGCTGTGCTCTTGGGGTAATTTTGGTCTGTTGAACACTCCTGGGAAGGTTCACCACTGTTCCAGGTTTTTATCATTTGTGGATAATGGCTCTCACTGTGGTTTTATGGAGTCCCAAAGCTTTATAAATGGCTTTATAACCTTTTCCAGACTGATAGATCTCAATTACTTTGTTTCTCATTTGTTCCTGAATTTCTTTGGATCGCAGCATGATGTCTAGCTTTTGAGGATCTATTGGTCTTCTTCACTTTGTCAGGCAGGTCCAATTTAAGTGATTTCTTGATTGAAAACAGGTGTGGCAGTAATCATGCCTGTGTGTGGCTAGGGAAATTGAACTCAGCTTCCCAAAGATGTGATAAACCTCAGTCAATTTAAGCTTTATGGGGGGCGGCAATCACTTTTTAACACAGGGCCCTGTAAGTTTGGATTTCTTTTCCCCTTATTAATAAAGACCATCATTTAAAAACTGCATATTTTGTTTACTTGTGTTTTCTTTGTCTAATATTTAAATTTGTCTTGTGACCTTAAACATTTAAGTGTGACAAACATGTAAAAGAATAAAAAATCAGGAAGGGGCAAACACTTTTTCACACAACTGTATGTATTGCAATGCATGAGACAAGCGATCAGAGAAATAAAAGTTCAAGTCTCATAGAGGCACTAAGTAAAAGGGTAAAAAAAATGAATTTTAAAACTATTTAAAAAAATAAAATAAAAAAAATTAGACCAATAAATATGTATATTAATGTAAAAACAAAAATAAACAAAAAAATTACACATATTTGGCAATGCCGCGTCCATAACAACTCGATCTATAAAATTATCAGACAAGTTAACCCCTTTAGTGAACACCAGGAAAAAAAAAGTGGCAAAAACCTGCTTTTTCGTCATACCGCCAAACAAAAAGCGGAATAAAACGCAATAAAAAAAACAAATGTAGATAAAAATGAAACCGCTGAAAATATAATCTGGTCCCATAAAAAACAAGACGCTCCCCCCCACAAAAAAATAAATAAATAAAATCCAGCAAATTCTGTGTTCCCAAATCCAAATGCTCCCCTCCCTTCTGAGCCCCACAGTGTGCTTAACACATTTAACATCCAAATGTTTGGCATTTCTGTAGCGATGAAAGCCCACTTAATTTATGGGATGTGTGTCACCAGAGGCAAAAGCTGTGCTCAAAGTATGGGCACTACAACGTACTGGGCAGTACAATGGCAGATTTACAAATTTCTCAAAGCAACATTCATAGTTGCTTGTTTTTGGAAAACACCCATGGAGACACTACACCTGTAGATAAATTTCGAAAGGGGCGCAATTTCCAAAATGGGGTCACTTGAGAGGGGATTCTGCTCTGCGTATGGAGTCCGCAAACTATTCTATGAAAATGTATTCTCCAAGAGGCAAATAGTGCTCCTTCCTTTCCAGGTCTTGCCATGTGGCTATTCAATACTGTACAGCCACATATGGGGTATTGCCTCTGTTAGGCATCAGTCTGTGGCTAGATTTGAAATGGGTCTAGGACCTTCTGTGGTCTCCCATTTCAGTCCAGCCAGGGCTGATCCTGCTCAGCATCATCATCAGCCCCAACGCCTAGCTGGTCCACGAGACGTACAGATTGTTTCCTGTGTATTGTTACCTAGCAATGTTAAGCATAGGTCGCAGAGGGAGACAGCGTGCTTGGAATCTAAGTCCAGGATTCGCCGCACTGAGCATGCCCGTGACCTGGCGGATCGTGATTGATGGTTTGGCACCCACCTGACCCGGTGACCTGGCACCGCCTGATTGGTCCACGGGTGGCGTCACCAATGGCGCGTCGGTGGGCAGGGCTTAGTCTTTAAAAGGACCGCCCACAAACATGGCAGCGTGCTCTGATCATTTGAGCAAGTGATGCTGTTGTGTGGACAACTCTGTTCCACGTGCTCCCTAGCTGTTCACTCCATGACCTGCCGATGCCAGAGTTCGCACGGCTAATTAGCACAGGTCGCTTAGGCAGGTTAGCTCCATAGAGGCAGGTTAGCTCCATAGAAGCTGGTTAGCTCCATTGAGGCAGGTAGCTTCGTCTAGCAGCCTGGCTCAGCCAAAGGGGTCACCTATCACCCCGAGCAGCCTGCAGACGTCCTGTTCACGGCTAACGCCTGTCAGCCACGTGGAGTTGAACCCTGCAGTCCGGTAGCACGCCGGCTGGAGGCACGTGTACCCGTTGGCGTAGTCATACACGCATCCTAGCGCCGCCGCTGTAGTCCCTGTGCTGTAACAGGACTACAGATAGTTTTTCTCTGCCTATCTCTCGTGCAGTTAACGGAGATAGTGTGAATTGCTATACCCATTCCAGTGTGCAGAAACACGGAAGGGTTTTTACATTTAAGTTGGGTGCTTCCCTTTCCAACCGGAAAGTGTTCGGCAGCAATCCACCAGGCTGCATCGCGGACCCCGGGGTCGGTTGCGTTCCATTATATTAAAGTTGTCTGCAACCGCCCTCCTAACAGTATCAGAGCACCAGGGTCTTGCCGAACATGGCCGACAACCAGCAATTGCTGCAGTATATACAGCGAATTGAGGCCAGACTTAAATCTCTGGAACAAGCTGTCCTGGTCGCTGATATCACTGCAGTAGCTACTCAGGCGTCTACTCTAGCAGCCAATATTATTAACTCGGCTGCGGTGAATACTGCAAGCACTGCAAGTGCCCCATTACCCCGTTTTGCTCTCCCGGAAAAATTTTCTGGGGACAGTAAACTCTGCAGGGGTTTTATTAATGTATGCTCCATTCATTTGGAGATGATGGAGGCACTGTTCCCCTCCGAAAGAGCCAAAGTGGGATATATCATCTCATTACTCTCTCACAGGGCTCTGGAGTTGGCTACTCCTCTATGGGAGCGGAATGATCTGGTTGTAGTAAATGCGGGTCTTTTCCTTAAGACCTTAAAAAGGTGTATTCCTAGGTCCTCAGGTCATGCATGATACGGCTCTTAAGCTTCTCGCGTTGATCCAGGGTTCGGCTACCACCAGCCACTATGCCATCCAGTTCAGAACCCTAGTGGCTGAACTGGATTGGTCTGAGCGGTCGCTTATCCCGGTGTTCTGGAAGGGTCTGGCTGGGCATATTAAAGATGCTCTATCTACCAGAGAGATTGCAACCTCCCTGGAGGAGTTAATATCTATCGCTGACCGTATAGATTTGCGTCATGCGGAACACAAGTTAGAGCTGGAGGTTGCCAGACCTCAGTATCAGTTAACACCATCCTTCTCTAGACCTATTTCCAAACCCGAGACTCTCGACCCGGAGCCTGAGGCTATGGATATGTAGCACCCTGAGGATTCGGCTGCTACAGGGGTATTACACCTCAAGCCAGAGGTGTGGTATTCCACTCCCGGGTAAGGATGGAGTGTGGAACTGAGCTCAGTAGGCTGCATGCACTACATACATCCCATTTCCGGGGGACAGACCAATGGTACTCCCACTAGAGAAATGTGCAGGTACGACAGCGTCTGTCCCTGGCTGGAGTGGGAGGGGGGTGGAACATCCCAGTAGTGTAGGGGCAGATAGGGGGAGCAGTCTGGGTAATGCTAGGAGCTCATTGGGTGCTGGTCACCTGAGCTCACACATAGAGGGAGTATATAAGGTGGGAACCATCTTAGAACAGGGTCTTTTGTAGAGGTTTGGTCCGACAAGCAGAACAGCTCAGCCAGCTCCAAGGCCAAGAGAGTGAGAGAGAGGAGAAAAGAAGGACCCAGAGGGGGAGAAGAGGGAACTCCAAGAACCCAAAATTAGACCAGAGGGTGAAGAGTTGGCACAAGGGTACCGGATCCCAAGCTGGTGGAGGGCACTAATCCTTAGCCAGAGACCGGAGGTCGTGGGCAGGATCTGCCACGACCACCCACTAAATCCACCCGGAAGGCAAACCAAGAATAGGGTCAGGGAACCCAGAGACAAGGGTTTTACCAACAAGAGGCCCGAGGGAGCCGGACTTAGGTGGATCCCTGGTGGGGAAGGCCAGAGAGAAGGACAAGTCAGAAAGGGAGGTCAGGAACACGCTCCAGAATCACCTGGGGGTTGGCCGAGTCCAGGACCTGGTGGACGCAGCACGGCTCGGGTGGTCACTCAAGGCCGGAGTGACCAACACAAAAGCAGTAAGTAAAAACCCTGAACTGCACAGCCCGACTCTGAGTTTCATTCACTGCACCTCCACAACCACCATCCTCTGCAACTGACCCCCTGAGGCTATACCCCTCCCGTTGGGGGTTATACTACCTGAGCTGCACACACACCACCAGCCTCAGCGGACCCTGCTGCAGCGGCGGCCGTAGTGACCGCAAATCAACGGGTGGCGTAGTCGACACTAAAGAACACCAATAACATCTATCAAGACTGCCACACACTGAGCTTGACACCCTGGGCACGGACCGGGTCACCGCCACTCGGACACTACAACCCCCATCTGATCCGGGTATCCCCCAAACAACACTGGCCCAGGGGGCGCGTCAACTTTGGCGTAGTCGGCAGGATTACGTGCCCGCAACAACCGGGTACTGCGTGCCTGAAGAAAAATTCACCGTTACCTCAAAAAGAAGTCTCCCGCCGGTTCCGGAGGGTCCCCGCCAACGGACCCCATCACAGGTCGTTTCCCGCTGGTTGTCCGCCATTTGCAGCTTTTTCCCGCCATCCATGGAGTTTCCCGCCACTGGGAGACGATTCCCACCATTTCCAAAGATTTCCCGCCTTGGAAGAGCGGACGCCATTATGGGCGTGCCAGAGGGTGGCAAGAGGTCACCTCCCATCGTGGGCCAGGTCGAAGAATGGCGCCAAAAGCGGAAACCGCCCCCACCAACAGAGACTGTGATGCTGGAAGTGTCCATCAGCGTAAGAGAACTGCCCCTGGAACTGACAATCACAAAGTTGCCCCGGGACCACCCTCGATGTGGGCGGAGACAGAACAAGAGAACGAAGATGGGTGTCGCCTGGAGCAGTCTGGAGAGAGCGCACCCGGAGACAAGAAGTCTGGAGAGGAGTCCAGAGAGAGCCTACCAGGAGATGGAGGGAGAGACAGGCAGCACCGACCCAGTGGTCAGGAGCCTGCTACAAGCCACAACCCCACTAGGTCTAGTGGAGGTCCTGGCACAGCTCCCCCGAGACCGGGAGTGTGCACAGACTGCGTTGGAGGGCCTCGCACGGAGGATGGCCCGGGTGCAGCGAGAGACGTTGGCGGAGTGGAGCCGAGAGATGGCCCAGCGGACCGAAACCCGTCAGCGGAGCACGCCACCCGAGATGAGGAGACAGACCGCCTCTGAGGATGGTGCAGGAGGACTCAAGGCCGGAGACGGCGCCGAGAAGGGAGCTGAACGAATGGAGGCAGGTAAAGGGGACGTCTCTACCCCGAGCCGGGAAACCGCGTGCCTGCCCAAGCTCCCCGTCGCAGAGCACGGAATTCCCCCTGCCGTGCCCGTCGCTGCATCGTCACCGCCGCAGACTAGGCCTCAACCGGAAACCGCGGCCGCGACCCCTGTGACGTCACACGCCTCGACCCTGAGCGCGACAAAACAGGAAATACCATCGGCCTGGTCGCAAGGCCTAGTACACCCGGGCGCCGCCATTCCAACAGCGCCCCCTACCTCCGCGGAGCCACCAGCCTGGTCGCAGGGCCGAGTAACCACGGGCGCCGCCGTTCTTACGGTGCCCTTTTCCTTTAGCGTGCCCCAAGCCTGGTCGCAAGGCCTGGTCAACCCGGGCGCCGCTACCACCACACCGCCCATAACACCTAAAGTACCGCACCTGGGTGAGGACCTGTTCGCCCAGCATACGTGCCCGGATGGGCAGCCCTTCATATGGCCCCAGGAGTACTACCAACTGGAACTCCAAAGAGCAAGGCCCCTGTGCGAGCCCCTGATTCCGGCTCCGAAGCCCATCAGGAGGACCCAGCCCCCGCTAGAGGAGGCACAGTTTGAGTGGGACCCCACCGGAGGAGACCTCATGGGGTTCACTCAAGAAACGCGGGCAGCTGCAGCAGAGCGAGTGGAGTGCTGCCGCCAGCAGTTGGCAGACTTCGAGCGAGAACGGAGAGAGAGGCCGGTCCGAGAGCAGCGGCTGCAAGAACAGAGCGCAGGGCAGAAGAGCCGGACCAGGAGGAACCCCCGTGCAGCTCATGGTCCCCGTACCACCGGGACTGTGATTAAATTCAACTTGCAGCATGGGTGGGGCTTCATAAAAGACCATCATACCCCCGGCGACGTCTTTGTAACTCGCAGAGACGTAGAAAGCCATCTGCCGGAGGGACACAGAGGTCGTGACCTGTACGTAGGGGACGAGGTCACGTTCACCAGGCACAAATGTGCCAAAGGACCCTACGCCCTCCATGTGCATCGCCTGACGGAGGAGGAGCTGCGGTGTGAGGAGGAGCAAGAGGACCCGGACGGATCTGAAGATAAAGAAGGAGCAGGAGGACGCCGTCGTTAAAGTACGGTAAAGAGACTGTAAATAGTTACCCATCGGGGTACAGTGAACTGTTGCTGCTTTAAATAAGTCCCCGTTGGGACAAGAGTGAGCTGTTAACCCGTGTGTCCCTATTCCCATTACCTGGCCGAGGACTGAGAGCGGCCATATTCCCCCTGTATATAGTTGCGCTTCCTAAGGCGCCCCCTACCGGTTTTATAGGAAACTGTTGTTTTTCTTGAAGAGACTGTCGCACTTTTCCCGGTCACAAGTTGCACCGTGGCCGGAGGAGCAAGAGTGTTTACAAGGATGTTATTTATGAAAAGTTTTATATGAAAAGTTTTATTGCTGATAATATATGTGATGTTTTATATGTTTATGTTTAAAAAAAAAAAATTGTATGTTTTGGATGTTTTTGTTTATATCTTACAGCCCGAGGACGTGCTGTGATTTACCAGGGGGGAATGTAGCACCCTGAGGATTCGGCTGCTACAGGGGTATTACACCTCAAGCCAGAGGTGTGGTATTCCACTCCCGGGTAAGGATGGAGTGTGGAACTGAGCTCAGTAGGCTGCATGCACTACATACATCCCATTTCCGGGGGACAGACCAATGGTACTCCCACTAGAGAAATGTGCAGGTACGACAGCGTCTGTCCCTGGCTGGAGTGGGAGGGGGGTGGAACATCCCAGTAGTGTAGGGGCAGATAGGGGGAGCAGTCTGGGTAATGCTAGGAGCTCATTGGGTGCTGGTCACCTGAGCTCACACATAGAGGGAGTATATAAGGTGGGAACCATCTTAGAACAGGGTCTTTTGTAGAGGTTTGGTCCGACAAGCAGAACAGCTCAGCCAGCTCCAAGGCCAAGAGAGTGAGAGAGAGGAGAAAAGAAGGACCCAGAGGGGGAGAAGAGGGAACTCCAAGAACCCAAAATTAGACCAGAGGGTGAAGAGTTGGCACAAGGGTACCGGATCCCAAGCTGGTGGAGGGCACTAATCCTTAGCCAGAGACCGGAGGTCGTGGGCAGGATCTGCCACGACCACCCACTAAATCCACCCGGAAGGCAAACCAAGAATAGGGTCAGGGAACCCAGAGACAAGGGTTTTACCAACAAGAGGCCCGAGGGAGCCGGACTTAGGTGGATCCCTGGTGGGGAAGGCCAGAGAGAAGGACAAGTCAGAAAGGGAGCTCAGGAACACGCTCCAGAATCACCTGGGGGTTGGCCGAGTCCAGGACCTGGTGGACGCAGCACGGCTCGGGTGGTCACTCAAGGCCGGAGTGACCAACACAAAAGCAGTAAGTAAAAACCCTGAACTGCACAGCCCGACTCTGAGTTTCATTCACTGCACCTCCACAACCACCATCCTCTGCAACTGACCCCCTGAGGCTATACCCCTCCCGTTGGGCTTTATACTACCTGAGCTGCACACACACCACCAGCCTCAGCGGACCCTGCTGCAGTGGCGGCCGTAGTGACCGCAAATCAACGGGTGGCGTAGTCGACACTAAAGAACACCAATAACATCTATCAAGACTGCCACACACTGAGCTTGACACCCTGGGCACGGACCGGGTCACCGCCACTCGGAGACTACAACCCCCATCTGATCCGGCTCCGGGTATCCCCCAAACAACACTGGCCCAGGGGGCGCGTCAGATATATCCCGGACTGAGTCTGGTCCTTCTCGTTCCCGTCCTGCACATCTCTTGGAGTACTCCGTAAGTAAGGGTTCCAAGCAGTCGGGAAAAAGAGTAGGTCTTACCACCGTTGGAGGAGGTGTAGTAAATTCTGGGACTTCTTCCTCCAAATTATTATATAATGTGACATCGTCTTTAGGTACATCTGCAGTTACTGCCAAGGCGTGGGTGGACTCTGGTGCTGATGGCAAGTTTTTATCATCTATGTTTGCCCAGAGGCATGCCATCCCTATAGAGTTACTCTCAAGACCAGTGAACATTAGTGTTGTCAATGGTTCATTCCTGGACGCGCAAATCACCCACCAGTCGATTCCCCTCACCATGTCATTTCCTCAGGGCCACCGGGAGGTCATCTCATTTCTTATTATTCCCGGTGGATTAGACGAGGTGTTATTGGGTCTCCCCTGGCTACGCTGTCATACTCCACACATTGACTGGAATACGGGGAGAATTTCTTCCTGGAGTGAGAATTGTGCATCTCAGTGTATGGTCAAAGTCACCCGGAGGGTAGTCTCTGAACCCTCTACCGATGTGGCCTCCGGTACAGATTTTTCATCTGTCCCCAGGACCCGGGTCTTGTCAGACTATGTCGAAAAGAACTCTCGGGTAGAGAGGGTGGCTGCAGTGTCCTCTAACTCGGTTCCGTCAGGGAGGACGTTTGTTTCCCCTAATCTACAGAGTATGGTGCTCTCCTGGGCTCATGTCCCTAAGATCGGAGCCCACCTGGGGGTCAAACGTACCGCTAAGTCCCTTCATCGGTCCTATTGGTGGCACCGGTGGCACCAGGACGTCAGGGACTTTGTTCTCGCGTGTCCCGTCTGTGCGAGAGATAAATCTTTCCGCCAAAGTCCGGCGGGTCTTCCCCATCTGTCACCCGCAACGGACTCCACACATAGAGAGTCGGTTGTCACTTCTCGTCGTCCTGCCCCCGTATTCTATCTGGGCGACAGAGTGTGGCCCACTGGCATGTAATACTAAAGTACGCGGGGAATCTGCAAGGTTGGTCCTACGCTCTAAAAAAGGGTACCCTGTACACCAGAGGGGTCACGGTTCTGTGAATTCCCTCTGTGACCCGATGGACCACATTTTTGCCCCCCTGCTCATGGAGGAAAATGAGCGTCAAGTGGAGGAGGATGTTAGAAAGGGGGATAATGTTATTCGTCAGTATGTGGCTGGATTTGAAATGGGTCCAGGACCTTCTGTGGTCTCCCATTTTGGTCCAGCTGGGGCTGATGCTGCTCAGCATCGTCATCAGCCCCAACGCCTAGCTGGTCCACGAGACGTACAGATTGTCTCCTGTGTATTGTTACCTAGCAATGTTAAGCATAGGTCGCAGAGGGAGACAGGGTGCTTGGAATCTAAGTCCAGGATTCGCCGCACTGAGCATGCCCGTGACCTGGCGGATCGTGATTGGTGGTTTGGCACCCACCTGACCCGGTGACCTGGCACCGCCTGATAAGTCCACGGGTGGCGTCACCAATGGCGCGTCGGTGGGCAGGGCTTAGTCTTTAAAAGGACCGCCCACAAACATGGCGGCGTGCTCTGATCATTTGAGCAAGTGATGCTGTTGTGTGGACAACTCTGTTCCACGTGCTCCCTAGCTGTTCACTCCGTGACCTGCCGATGCCAGAGTTCGCTCAGCTAATTAGCACAGGTCGCATAGGCAGGTTAGCTCCATAGAGGCAGGTAGCTTCGTCTAGCAGCCTGGCTCAGCCAAAGGGGTCACCTATCACCCCGAGCAGCCTGCAGACGTCCTGTTCACGGCTAACACCTGTCAGCCACGTGGAGCTGAACCCTGCAGTCCGGTAGCACGCCGGCTGGAGGCACGTGTACCCGTTGGTGTAGTCATACATGCATCCTAGCGCCGCCGCTGTAGTCCCTGTGCTGTAACAGGACTACAGATAGTTTTTCTCTGCCTATCTCTCGTGCAGTTAACGGAGATAGTGCGAATTGCTATACCCATTCCAGTGTGCAGAAACACGGAAGGGTTTTTACATTTAAGTTGGTTGCTTCCCTTTCCACCCGGAAAGTGTTCGGCATCAGTCCACCAGGCTGCATCGCGGACCCCGGGGTCGGTTGCGTTCCATTATATTAAAGTTGTCTGCAACCGCCCTCCTAACAGCCACGTTCAGCTGAAATTGTATGACAAATTTTGGTGCCATTTTTACCCATTTTCCCTTGTGAAAATGTCAAATCTGGGGCTAAAACATTTTTTTTTGCGGTAAAAATGTCATAATTTTTTCTTCATTGCCCAATGGTATAAAATGCTGTGACACACCTGTGGTGTCAGTGCACCCCTAGATTGATTAATTGAGAGGTGTAGTTTGAAAAATGGGGTCACTTATGGGGGGTTCGGCTGCTGTGGGACCTCAGGGGCTCTGTCAATGTGACATGGCACTCTTGTTCCCTTCTGTGCTTTGTGCTGTGCCTCAGAATAAATTTTAGACCACTTATGGGGTACTGGCGTACTCAGGAGAAATTGAGGAACAAATTGTACTATTCTTTTTCTCCTATTACCCTTGGGGCAAAAGCAACATTTTAGTGGAAAAAAACAGTAATATTTCATTTTCTCAGTCCAAAATTCTACAATTTTGTGAATCACCTGAGGGTTAAAAATACTCACTATTCCCCTAGATGAATTCTACAAAAGGTGTAGTTTCCAAAATGGCATCACTTGTAGTTTTTTTTACCTGGTTTGGCATGTCAGGGGCTCTTCAAATGTGACATGGCATTCGCAACCTATTCCAGCCAAAATATTCCAGCCATGCGCCCAAATAGTAGTTTTCTTCAAAATATGAGGTATCAATGTACCCAGGAGAAATTGCACAACAAATTGTATGGTCCATTTTCTCTTGTTATGGAAGAAAAAGAAAAGGGTTTAAGCCAGCTCACCTATTGTAGAATCCAAGGCATGGAACACCAGTAGTGCAGCAGGAAAACCAATCGATAGCAGAATAGATCCAGCCTCAGAAATAATGGAATCCCCCCCCTCCCCTCTGGGGTCGTGACATATTGCTGTGAGATACATGTTTCTTAATCTTTATCTAATAAAACTTGGATTTTACATATTTCTGAGGCTGGATCTTTTCTGCTATCGATTTTCTCTTGTTACCCTTGTGAAAATAAAAATTTGGGCTAAAGCAACATTTTTGTAGGAAAAATTAGATTTTTTTTTAATTTTCACAGCTCAACGTTAGAAAATTCTATGAGACATCTGTGGTTCAAGGTGCTCACCACAACTCTAGATAAGTTCCTTGGGTGTTTCCTCAGTTTAGGCACATCAGGAGCTCTGAAAATGTGACATGGAATCCGCTATCTTGCCTTCCAAAATTCAAATGGTGCTCCTTCCATTCCCGGCCCTGCCGTTCTCCAAAACAGTAGTTTTCCACCACATATGGAATATGAGAAATTTCACAACAAATTGTACAGTGCATTTTCTCATTTTATTCTTATGAAAAAAAAATAAAGGTTAAAGCAACATTTTTGTAGCAAAAAATTGATTTTTTTAATTTTCACAGCTTAACGTTATAAAATTCTGTGAAGCACCTGCGGGTTAAAGGTGCTTACCACACATCTACAGGAATTCCTTGAGGGGTGTAGTTCCAAAATGGGGTTACTTGTAGGGGTTTCCACTTTTTAGGCACATCAGGGGCTCTGCAAACATGACATGACGTCCGCTATCTATTCCAGTCAATTTTGTGTTTCAAAAGTCAAATGGTGCTCCTTTCCCTTTCCGAGCCCTGCTGTGCCCCCAAACAGTAGTTGTACACCAGATATTGGGTATCTGCGTACTTAGGATAAATTGCACAGCAAATTTTATAGTTCATTTTCTACTGTTACCCTTGTGAAAATGCAAAATTTGGGGCTACAGTAACATCTTTGTTAAAAAATGTTCCTTTCATATTTTTTTAATTCCTATGATGCAACTGAAGGGTGAATAAACTTCTTGAATGTGGGTTTTTAGCACTCTGAGGGGTACAGTTTTTAAAATGGCATAAGTTGTTGGTGTTTTCTGTCATATAGGCCCCCAAAGTCACTTCAAATGTGATGTGGTCCCTAAAAAAATTGGTTTTGTAAATTTTGTTGGAAAAATGAGAAATTGATGATAAACTTTTAACCCTTTTAACTTCCTAACAAAAAAAATATTTTTCAAAAATTATGCTGATGTAAAGTAGACATGTGGTAAATATTATTTATTAACTATATTGTGTAATATAACTATCTGGTTTAAGGGTGAAAAGATTAAAAGCTTGAAAATTCCCCAATTTTCTACATTTTTGCCAAAATTCCAATATTTCCGCTATGGGGTCCTTGAGCAGGAGGGGGCACTCGGTGCCAGCATCGCCCCTCCTCCGCCCGTCACCGCAAGTTAAGTGATGAGAGAGGGAGCGCGACGCTATGGTGGGAGCATTATACTACAGACTCTGCCTATGGGGGGAGAACTATACTACAGACTCTGCCTATGGGGGGAGCATTATACTACAGACTCTGCCTATGGGGGGTGCATTATACTACAGACTCTGCCTATGGGGGTGCATTATGCTACAGACTCTGCCTATGGATGTGCATTATAGTACAGTCCCTGACAGAAGTTATGTCGCTTATCCATGTTATGTAAATAAAAGCTTGTAACCTGACGTTAAATTTATCCATTGGTTTTATAAATTACTCTTTTGAAAGCTGAAACCCTCCCAAATTTGGTTTGGGTTAAGAAAATAATTTGGCATCAATGCTGAAATATTGATCATTTAATGAACACAGAATGGTCAGATTTTGGCAAGACCAAAGTTTTGTCGCCCACAGAAAGTAATGTGATATTCAAACAAATGATTATCTTAAAATACAAATATATGTTGCATAACATTGGTGAATGAAGTTGTGCTGTTATTAGAGTCATATTTAATATTTTGTGTGACTTCCATGAGCTTGAAGGACTGCATCCATGCGGTTCAACAATGATTCATACAATTTATTAATGAAGTCATCAGGAATAGCAGAGAATGCCGTCTTACATGCCTCCCAGAGTTCATCTAGATTCTCTGGTTTTGTCTTCCAAGCTTCCTCTTTCATCCTACCCCAAACATGCTGAATGATGTTCATGTCTGGTGACAGGGCTGGACAGTCCTTGAGCACCTTGATCTTTTTTGCCTGGAGGAACTTTGTTGTAGAGATGGATGTATGAGATGGAGCACCATCCTGCTGCAGAATTTTACCCCTTTTATGATTTGGAATGTAAGAGGTAGCTAATACTTCTTGATATTTTAGGCTATTGATATTGCCTTCCACCTTGCAAATGTTTCGCACACCCCCATACTGAATGTAACCCCAGACCATGATCTTTCCACCACCAAATGTAACTGTTTTCTGGGTGTATTTTGGATCAACACGGGCTCCAGTAGGTCTCCTGCAGTATTTCCAGCGGCTGTGGTGTAATTCTACTGAAGATTCATCAGAGAAATCCACCTTCTGCCACTTTTCCAGCGTCCATCTGTTTAGCAGGCTGTGGGACTTTGCAAATGCTTTTTATTTGCCTTTTGTTTAGTGTTGGCTTCTGGGCACTGATTCAACCATGGAGGCCATTTCGAGACAGAATCCTACAAACTGTTCTAGTTGACACAGGGACTTGAGGTGACCAGGCCTGTTGGAGCTCTGCTGCAGTGGAAGAGGGGCTTGCTTTGGATTTTCTAACCAACAAACGTTCCTCATGAGCAGTTGTCTTGCCGGGTCTGCTGGACCTGGGCTTGTCAAACACATCTCCAGTCTCTTCAAATCTTTTTTTAATTCTTTGTACTTGAAGCTAAGACACATTAAAGGTGCCAGCCACCTCTGTAGTGGATCTGGTCTTCAGCCTCTTGATAATCAACGCTTTGGTCGCAGGGTTGATTTTTGGCATGTTGTCAGAGCTCAAGTTGCAGTTCAAGTGAAGGTCTGGGGTGCTGGGTTTCTTTTTATACACACCCACTAATTAACCAATCATTTACTGAGCACTGGTGAGGATGTAAACTAGGAATTGGGTGCATTACATCACCAGGCGACAAAACTTTTGTCTTGCCAAAATCTGACCATTCTGTGTTCATGAAATGATCAATATTTCAGCATTGATGCCAAATTATTTTCTTAACCCAAACCAAATTTGGGAGGGTTTCAGCTTTCAAAAGAGTAATTTATAAAACCAATGGATGAATTTAACGTCAGATTATAAGCTTTTATTTACATAACATGGATAAGCAACATAACTTCTGTCAGGGACTGTACAGACTCTGCCTATGGGGGTGCATTATACTACAGACTCTGCCTATGGGGGGAGAATTATACTACAGACTCTGCCTATGGGGGAGCATTATACTATATGAAGGACTATGGGGGTGCATTATACTATATAAAGGACTATCTGGTGCATTATACTATATGTAGGCTATTTATACAGTGTGGGGATTACAGTTAGGGTCATACAGTGTGGGAGATAATGTGGGGTCATCATACAGTGTGGGAGCCATCAGTTTGGAGGCAACTAAGGGGTCAGTATACTGTGTGGGGGTACTATACAGTGAGGGGGCATTATACTGTGTATAAGAGAGCATCATACTGTGTAGAGGGGAACTGTACATGAGGGAAGACTCAGGATATTATTAAATATTAAGTGAGCACTTATTGTTATAGGTGAAGTCAGGTTATTATGACTGTCAAAGGGGCACACAGAGGGCACTAATACTTTCTAAGGGACAAAATGTGGGCTCTGTTTTCTAGGGCACTTGCACACGACATTACTATATTCTAGACATTTGTGTTACCATCTAGAGGGCACACAGTAGGTGCAGTAATAGGGACACATACAGAGGCTCAGTATTGGGGTATCAGCAGGATGAGGAGCTTGTGCAGGTTGGAAATAGATGGGGACGATGCCTGAAACGTAAGGAGTCAAATGTGTCTTTGTTGTGATCTCTGCAAACCTGAGACTCTGAGTCCTGGCTGGAGAAGTCGTCGTGTCGGTCTTGGCCAGATGGAAAAGACGGGAAAAGTGAACAATTTAATCAGAAAGAACGTCAGCTGTAATTCACCATATATAACTGTGCTGTGATCTCTTATATGTTCTGCAGGACTGGCATCTATCAATATATGGTCACCATATGGCGGTAATATTAGTGCTGGTCTTTGTATAAAGATTATTTTCAGTAACAGCGCGGTCATCTGCTGAGGTTCTCCTACATCCATTATCTGGGTGCGCCACCATAGTTGTATTCAGGGTTACCTGATTAGGGCCCCACTCAGAAGTTTCACCCCCTCTGAAACAAAACACTAGCTATACCTCTGGAGAGCGCTGATTGGGAGCAGGGCTTACGTGACATAACAATCTCACATGAGCCCCGCAAACGCGAGTACCGACACCGCTGGAACAGTACCAGCACGAGGGTTGAGTACAAGTGATTTTATTTTAACGGGGGCAAACATTCAGATCGAGAAGGGGTGCCCTAGTAGTGGACAACCCCTTTAATGGCGGAGTCTCCCAGACAGACTGGCTCTTGACAGATTACTGAGAAGAAAAGCAAACAATTTATTTTTTCTCAATATCAATGCATTTATGGGTAAATTAACTTAATTTACTCCATGAAGGGATCCACTTATGCCTCTAATTATGTTGTAGGACTTCCCTAATTCTTCCCACCTAGTTCAGTTTGTATAGGGGTGGCATGTAGTGATGAGCAAGTGTATTTGTTACTATTCGCTATTCGCACTGATAGTACGGTATTCGGGTTACTCGTTATTCTGCGAGTATTTGTGTACTCGTCCCGCTATATTCGGATGTCCCGCTCTGCAGTTTTGGCGCCTTCTTTGCAGCCACTAAACATGCTGGGCTTCTTAACCAATCACAGTAATGCCGCAGACATCTTGGTTGTGGCATTACTGTGATTGGCTGGCTGCCCAGCGTCATAGTGTCTATTTAAGCCCTGATGCCGCCATTTTGTGCACATTGCATCTGGAGCCTGCGTCGTAATAGCCTAGGGAGAGATTGCTGAGCTGCTAGGGAGAGTGTTTAGAACTCTTGATAAAACAAAAGTCCTTTTAAGGGCTACCTGCAGTGTATACTAGTTCTGTATTTAAAGGAGCCACTCATTAGCTCCATAATACCACCAAAAAATAGCTCTTTTCAGAGATGAAGGCACACAACAAAGTCAGAGTACATGGAGGGAGAGATTGTGTATTAGGTAGGGAGTGTATTAGGTAGTGTTCATCCAGTGTCCATCTTAAAACAGCTCTTATTGGAGGCAAAGCAATATTTTTCCAGCACACAGAGTAGTAGCATTTTGTGTTGCCTTTTTTTTAGCACCGGTCTATTTTCCCTGCTGTTTTAGGGTCAGAGCCTGGCTTCTGCTGTCCACATTAGTCCACTTAAAAAGACGTTTGGTGCCCTACAACAAAGCAGTAATCCAAACATTTCCTACTGCCTGCTACAAAGCACACACCAGCCCATTTTAACTACTATTTTGGGGTGTTAGCCTGCCTTCTGTCCATATTAGTCCACGTAAAAAATCACTGAGTGCCCTGCACAAAGCAGTAGTCCAAACATTTCCTAATGCCTGTTACAAAGCACACACCAGGTCATTTTAACCACTATTTTGGCTGTGACAGCTAGCTTGGCTTGTGCCATCAACATCTGAAAATCTGTCAACAAAACCCAAGATGCCAAAAAAGCCTGTTGATAAGGGACGTGGACGTGGTGTTGTCCATGGTGCACGAGAAGGCACTCAGCCTGTGTCAGGTCAGAAGAAGCTTTATGCATTCACTATGTTCCTGGAAAAATTTCCTGATTTTTGCTTCATTCTCTTTTGTGTTTTTTCCTTGCAAGCAAATTAAAGTGCTTTTGCAGCGCTGTAAGAGCAGCAAAAGCGGTAAAGGAATGGCCGAAATGGGCGCACCTTCTCAAGTAGGTACAGCAAGTCAGGGTAAGTTTTCAGAAATTTCTGAACATCTACAGTGGTGGCCAAAAGTATTGGCACCCCTGCAATTCTGTCAGATAATACTCAGTTTCTTCCTGAAAATGATTGCAATCACAAATTCTTTGGTATTATTATCTTCATTTAATTTGCTTGCAAGGAAAAAACACAAAAGAGAATGAAGCAAAAATCAAATCATTGATCATTTCACACAAAACTCCAAAAATGGGCCAGACAAAAGTATTGGCACCCTCAGCCTAATACTTGGTTGCACAAGCTTTAGCCAAAATAACTGCGAACAGCTGTTTCCGGTAACCATCAATGAGTTTCTTACAATGCTCTGTTGGAATTGTAGACCATTCTTCTTTGGCAAACTGCTCCAGGTCCCTGATATTTGAAGGGTGCCTTCTCCAAACTGACATTTTGAGATCTCTCCACAGGTGTTCTATGGGATTCAGGTCTGGACTCATTGCTGGCCACCTTAGAAGTCTCCAGTGCTTTCTCTCAAACCATTTTATAGTGCTTTTGGAAGTGTGTTTTGGGTCATTGTCCTGCTGGAAGACCCATGTCTCTGAGGGAGACCCAGCTTTCTCACACTGGTCCCTACATTATGCTGCAAAATTTGTTGGTAGTCTTCAGACTTCATAATGCCCTGCACACGGTCAAGCAGTCCAGTGCCAGAGGCAGCAAAGCAACCCCAAAACATCAGGGAACCTCCGCCATGTTTGACTGTAGGGACCGTGTTCTTTTCTTTGAATGCCTTTTTTTTTCCTGTACACTCTATGTCACACAAGAAGGACATGCCACTCACACACACACACGCAGCCCCCCACTGCAGCCTATTGTAAATATGTGTGGAATTGTTTTATTCCTTGTATTTTTTTTATTATTTTTATAACAAAAATAAAAAGCATCCTTTGATGCGTGCTCCTTTACTCCCCTACCCCCATGTATTTGTCTTCACCCTCCCCCCCTCCCCTCTTTCCACTTCTCCTCACCCAACATCCCTCCCTGTTGTATAATTTGATGATATTGTTTTCTTGTTCACTGTCTTGTCACATTTGTTTGGCCATGCTGCTTATACACTGCTCATCTTGAAAATGTGACTATTGTTTGATGTTGGTGTGAAATAACCCTTTATTGAAAATAAAAAAAAATAAAAAATAAAAAGCATGGAAACAAATAACAGTTGTTCTTTTGTATATTTTCACACTGAAATTTCAGTCCTCTTGTGTGAATTTCGCGCGAAAAAAAATCGCACAAAAAAAATCGCAGCCCATCCAAGTCAATGGGTGCAAAAAAAAATCGCAAAAAAAATCGCAGCTACTTGCTATTTTTTGCGATCTGTCCCATTGGTCATTTAGATCACTACTCTGGGATTTTTTCGCACAAAAAAAATCGCAGGAAAATCGCACCTATGAAAAAAATTGCACGAAAAAAATCGCAGGTGTGCTTGGTGCCATTGAAATACATTGGCAAATCACAGAAAAAATATCACATCGCATTGCGATGTGATTTTCGAGCGATTTTTTTTCGCTAGTGTGATTGAGGCCTTAGACACAAATGCTTCTGGTCATTACTCACAGCTGTACCTTGCTCTAAAATTTCTAATTCTCTATTTAAAATATATAAACAATTATTCATTGTTTCTGTGCTTTTTTGCTCAAATAAAACTAAACTAAATACAATATGTATAGTCTTTATATTATCAAATACAATAAACTGAATAGAACTAACTAGAAACTAAATGGCTAAACTCAATGGAAAACAACAACCTCCTATGGTGCGACAGTAATGGCCTTAATTACAGAACAAAAGACGGTGATTATAGGATGTTAGCTAAAATCCTTCAGGTCATTCGACCCGTCTCTGGGTTCCAAAGGTAGAAATGTTAAATGACCCCCCTCTGGGACTTCTAGTGTAAAAAAAAAAACTGCTAAGGCATGGAATGATAAAATCACGGAGGTGCTCACAAATGAAAAATTTAAAAGAAGCAAAGCTGATCCTTGCCTGTACACAAAAAGACTAATGGATAGATGGATCTATGTACTCATATATGTTGATGACATTTTGTTTGTTTTGTAAAAGAAAGGGATAAAGAGGACATACTAAAAATCCTGAATCAACATTTCGAGATCAAAGACTTGGGAAATGTGAAACAGTACTTAGGAATACAGATAGAAAGAGAAGAAGATGGAAGTTTCCTACTTTATCAAAATCACATGATTCAAGACATAACCAAAACATTTGGATTGAAGGATGAAAAACCAGCAGTCTCCAATGGAAACTAATTATCTTAAAGAGATGAGTAGTGAGAAAAATGTGTTACCAAATAATGAAGAGTACAGAATGGCAATAGGAAAATTACTGTATCTAGCGACTGTTACAAGGCCAGACATTGAAGCAGCAGTGGGAATTCTGAGTAGAAAAGTGTCCAAGCCAAATAAAGCGGATTGGAATGCTGTGAAGAGAGTAATACGTTATTTAAAAGGAACCAGCAATGTTAAACTGAAACTGCCTACTAGAGATGAGCGGTGTTCGACTAGAACTGTTCGCCAATCTCAAATTCGAGCTGTTTTGGGCGGTGTTCGAGTTGTTCGACGAACCCGAACGATTTGCAAAAAATTCGGCTGTTCGAGGTTATGTTCGATAACTGTTCGTGCACCAAAAGCGTGTCCTGCATGTCTGGCGCTATTTAGAGCACCAATCATGCAGGGATTGTCTGTCACTCACTGTAATGCCACAGCCATGGTGGTTGTGGCATTACAGTGATTGCCCAAATCGATGGGAACAGTGCCAACAGTGAAACATGAAAAGCCGGCAATTCAGCAGCGGCATACACCTGTACCCGACAATTTAGAACCGAAAGAATAGAGCTTCACACATAGATTAGATAGATATAAACATGTCAGACACATATATACGAAGTACAGTGAAAGTGCTGCTTACTGTACTTGTCATTTAGCGTAAAGGATTTATCAAAAAAATAATAGTGTTTTCATGCACTGTCTCTTTAAAAAAGCCGGCCGGCATTTCAGCAGCGGTACCCGACAATTTAGAATAGAAGGAATAGAGAATCACACATAGATTAGATAGATAGAAACATGTCAGTCACATATATAAGAAGTGCAGTGACAGTGTTGATTACTGTACTTGTCATTTAGTGTAAAGGATTTATTTAAAAAAATAATAGTGTTTTCATGCACTGTCTCTTTAAAAAAGCCGGCCGGCAATTCAGCAGCGGTACCCGACAATTTATACAGACAGAATAGAGCTTCACACATAGATTAGATAGATAGAAACATGTCAGTCACATATATATGAAGTACAGTGATAGTGTTGGTTACTGTACTTGTCATTTAGTATTAAAATAAAGGATTTATTATTAAAAAAATTGGCGTGGGGTTCCCCTTAATTTTAGGCTCTAGCGGAGGTTAAGCAGACGGCTGGGGCAGATGTTTGAAGCCTGGGAAGGGGGTAATACCCACGGAGCTTCCCAGGCTACTAATATCAGACCCCAGCTGAATACATAGCCTTTACTAGCTATTAAAATGGGGGACCCCCCAAAAAAAATGACGTGGGGTCCCCCCTAATTTAATAGCTAGCAAAGGCTAGGCAGACAGCTGGGGGCTGATATTAATAGCCCAGGAAGGGAGCCATGAATATTGGCCCCCTCCCAGGCTAGAAACACCAGCCGTCAGCCGCCCCAGAAATGGCGCATCCATAGGATGCGCCAATTCAGGCACTTAGCCTCGCTCTTCCACGCTGCCCTGGTGCGGTGGCAGGGGGTAATAGGGTTGGGGTTGATGTCAGCTTATAATGCCAGCTGACATCAAGCCCAGGTTAGTAATGGAGAGGCGTCTATAAGACACCCCCATTACTAACCCCATAGTCAAAGTTAAAAAAAACACAAACACCCAGAATAAAGTCCTTTAATTGAAATAAAGACACAATCCTTTATTGTTCTAAATTAAACCATACTTACCGTCACGCCCATTCCAGCTGAAGCCAACGATCTCCTGCAATAAAAGAAAAATAATAAAGCAACCTCATCCTTACCTTTCCATGGTTCCCACGACAGCTTCAGCTCTGCTACATCGAGATGACAGGCTGGACCGCAGCAGAACGCTGCCATCCAGCCTCTCATCCCGCAGACACTGAGAAGCGCAGGCTTGCTTGCGCTGCTCAGCGTCTCTCTGTGACGACATCCAGATGAGCCGAGTTCATGTCCAATGAACTCATTTCACCTCATGCACGTCACTGACAGCGTGGGAAAATTCTCAAGCTGAAGCGGTGAGTGCAGGAGAATTCTCCCACGCTGTCAGTGACGTGCATAAGGTGAGCTCATGTCCAATGAACTCAGCTCACCTCCTGCACGTCACTGACAGCGTGGGAGAATTCTCCTGCACTCAGCGCTTCAGCGTGAGAATTCTCCCGCTGAAGCGCTGAGTGCAGGAGAATTTTCCCATGCTGTCAGTGACGTGCACAAGGTGAGCTCATGTCCAATGAACTCAGCTCACCTCCTGCACGTCACTGACAGCGTGGGAGAATTCTCCTGCACTCAGCGCTTCAGTGTGAGAATTCTCCCACGCTGAAGCGCTGAGTGCAGGAGAATTTTCCCACGCTGTCAGTGACGTGCATGAGGTGAGCCGAGTTCATTGGACATTAACTCGGCTCATCTGGATGCCCTCACAGAGAGACACTGTGGAGCGCAAGCAAGCCTGCGCTTCTCAGTGTCTGCGGGATGACAGGCTGGATGGCAGCGTTCTGCTGCGGTCCAGCCTGTCATCTCGATGTAGCAGAGCTGAAGCTGTCATGGGAACCATGGAAAGGTAAGGATGATGTTGCTTTATTATTTTTCTTTTATTTCAGGAGATCGTTGGCTTCAGCTGGAATGGGCGTGATGGTAAGTATGGTTTAATTTAGAACAATAAAGAATTGTGTGTTTATTTCAATTAAAGGACTTTTTTCTGGGTGTTGTGTTTTTTTTAAATACTTTACTAGAAATTCATGGTGGTCATGTCTAATATTGGCGTGACCCCATGAATTTCGGGCTTAGGGCCAGCTGATAATGCCAAGCTGGCCCTAACCCCTTTATTACCCAGTGAGCCACCGCATCAGGGCCCTGGATGAGTTGGGTACAGCGCCAGAAGATGGCGCTTCTATGAACGCGCCATTTTCCGGGGTGGCTGCGGACTGCAATTTGCAGCGGGGGTGGCCCAGAAAGCTTGGGCCTCCCTGCGCTGCGGATTCCAGCCCCCAGCTGCCTAGTTGTACCTGGCTGGACACAAAAACAGGGCGAAGCCCCACGTCAATTTTCTTTAAATTATTTCATGAAATAATTAAGAAAAAAAGGGCTTCCCTATATTGTTGTGTCCGGCCAGGTACAAATAGGCAGCTGGTGGTTGGGGGCAGCCCGTTCCTGCCTGCTGTACCTGGCTGGACACAAATATAGTGCGAAGCCCCACGTCAATTTTTTTTTAATTATTTCATGAATTTCCTGAAATAATTAAAAAAAATTGAAGTGGGGCTTCGCACTATATTTGTGTCCAGCCAGGTACAGCAGGCAGGAACGGGCTGCCCCCAACCACCAGCTGCCTATTTGTACCTGGCCGGACACAACAATATAGGGAAGCCCTTTTTTTCTTAATTATTTCATGAATTTCATGAAATAATTAAAAAAAATTGAAGTGGGGCTTCGCACTATATTTGTGTCCAGCCAGGTACAGCAGGCAGGAACGGGCTGCCCCCATCCACCAGCTGCCTATTTGTACCTGGCCGGACACAACAATATAGGGAAGCCCTTTTTTTCTTAATTATTTCATGAAATAATTGAAAAAAATTGAAGTGGGGCTTCGCACTATATTTGTGTCCAGCCAGGTACAGCAGGCAGGAACGGGCTGCCCCCATCCACCAGCTGCCTATTTGTACCTGGCCGGACACAACAATATAGGGAAGGCCTTTTTTTCTTAATTATTTCATGAATTTCATGAAATAATTAAAAAAAAAGTACGTGGGGCTTCGCCCTATTTTTGTGTCCAGCCAGGTACAACTAGGCAGCTGGGGGCTGGAATCTGCAGCGCAGGGAGGCCCAAGCTTTCTGGGCCCCCCCCCGCTACAAATTGCAGTCCGCAGCCACCCCGGAAAATGGCGCGTTCATAGAAGCGCCATCTTCTGGCGCTGTACCCAACTCATCCAGGGCCCTGGTGCGGTGGCTCACTGGGTAATAAAGGGGTTAGGGCCAGCTTGGTATTATCAGCTGGCCCCAAGCCCAAAATTCATGGGGTCACGCCAGTATTAGACATGACCGCCATGAATTTCTAGTAAAGTATTTAAAAAAAACACAACACCCAGAATAAAGTCCTTTAATTGAAATAAAGACACAATTCTTTATTGTTCTAAATTAAACCATACTTACCATCACACCCATTCCAGCTGAAGCCAACGATCTCCTGCAATAAAAGAAAAATAATAAACCAACCTCATCCTTACCTTTCCATGGTTCCCACGACAGCTTCAGCTCTGCTACATCGAGATGACTGGCTGGACCGCAGCAGAACGCTGCCATCCAGTCTGTCATCCCGCAGACACTGAGAAGCGCAGGCATGCTTGCGCTCCTCACTGTCTCGCTGTGACGGCATCCAGATGAGCCGAGGTCATGTCCAATGAACTCGGCTCACCTCATGCACGTCACTGACAGCGTGGGAAAATTCTCACGCTGAAGTGCTGAGTGCAGGAGAATTCTCCCACGCTGTCAGTGATGTGCATGAGGTGAGCTCATGTCCAATGAACTCAGCTCACCTCCTGCACGTCACTGACAGCGTGGGAAAATTCTCCTGCAATCAACGCTTCAGCGTGAGAATTTTCCCACGCTGTCAGTGACGTGCATGAGGTGAGCCGAGTTCATTGGACATGAACTCGGCTCATCTGGATGTCGTCACAGAGAGACGCTGAGCAGCGCAAGCAAGCCTGCGCTTCTCAGTGTCTGCGGGATGACAGGCTGGATGGCAGCGTTCTGCTGCGGTCCAGCCTGTCATCTCGATGTAGCAGAGCTGAAGCTGTCGTGGGAACCATGGAAAGGTAAGGATGAGGTTGCTTTATTATTTTTCTTTTATTGCAGGAGATCGTTGGCTTCAGCTGGAATGGGCGTGATGGTAAGTATGGTTTAATTTAGAACAATAAAGGATTGTGTCTTTATTTCAATTAAAGGACTTTATTCTGGGTGTTTGTGTTTTTTTTAACTTTGACTATGGGGTTAGTAATGGGGGTGTCTTATAGACGCCTCTCCATTACTAACCTGGGCTTGATGTCAGCTGGCATTATAAGCTGACATCAACCCCAACCCTATTACCCCCTGCCACCGCACCAGGGCAGCGTGGAAGAGCGAGGCTAAGTGCCAGAATTGGCGCATCCTATGAATGCGCCATTTCTGGGGCGGCTGACGGCTGGTGTTTCTAGCCTGGGAGGGGGCCAATATTCATGGCTCCCTTCCTGGGCTATTAATATCAGCCCCCAGCTGTCTGCCTAGCCTTTGCTAGCTATTAAATTAGGGGGGACCCCACGTCATTTTTTTGGGGGGGTCCCCCATTTTAATAGCTAGTAAAGGCTATGTATTCAGCTGGGGGCTGATATTAGTAGCCTGGGAAGCTCCGTGGGTATTACCCCCTTCCCAGGCTTCAAACATCTGCCCCAGCCGTCTGCTTAACCTCCGCTAGAGCCTAAAATTAAGGGGAACCCCACGCCAATTTTTTTAATAATAAATCCTTTATTTTAATACTAAATGACAAGTACAGTAACCAACACTATCACTGTACTTCATATATATGTGACTGACATGTTTCTATCTATCTAATCTATGTGTGATGCTCTATCTTTCTGTTCTAAATTGTCGGGTACCGCTGGGCCGGCTTTTTTAAAGAGACAGTGCATGAAAACACTATTATTTTTTTAAATAAATCCTTTACACTAAATGACAAGTACAGTAAGCAACACTATCACTGTACTTATTATATATGTGACTGACATGTTTCTATCTATCTAATCTATGTGTGAAGCTCTATTCTTTCTGTTCTAAATTGTCGGGTACAGATGCTGAATTGCCGGCCGGCTTTTTTAAAGAGACGGTGCATGAAAACACTATTATTTTTTTTGATAAATCCTTTACACTAAATGACAAGTACAGTAAGCAACACTGTCACTGTGCTTCTTATATGTGTGACTGACATGTTTCTATCTATCTAATCTATGTGTGATGCTCTATTCCTTCTTGTCTAAATTGTCGGGTACCGGTGTATGCCGCTGCTGAATTTGCCGGCCGGCTTTTTTAAAGAGAGTGTCTTCTGAGCAGTTTGTCAGCTTTTGGACACCTTTGCAGGTGTTTTCTATGTGTTTCTATGTGTTTTTGTTTGCCTGCCATTGGTTTTAACGGTGTTCGACGGTGTTCTAAGGTGTTCGACGAACAGTTCGACGAACAGTTCCTCGAACATCCCGGTGTTCGACGAACCGAACCGAACCCGAACACTACGGGGGTGGCTCAACACTACTGCCTACAAGTGATAAACTGAATACGTTGATGCAGATTGGGTTGGAGATCCAACAGACAGAAAATCTACCAGTGGCTATCTTTTCTTTCTCTCAGGTGGACCAATTAGTTGGACTAGTAAAAAACAATCAATAGTAACGCTGTCGTCAACAGAAGCAGAATATGTTGCAGCAGCACATGCAAGTCAAGAAGTTCTATGGTTAAGACAATTGCTAACAGACCTAGGACAAGCACAGTTGGAACCAACAAAAATAAATGAGGACAATCAGAGATGTCTTGTTCTTGCTCAGATGGAAAGAGTTAACCCAAGAACCAAGCACAATGATGTGAATTATCATTTCATGAGGGACCATCAGAAACAAGGAATCCTAAAATTAGAATATTGCCCAACTGAAGATATGACAGTAGACATTTTCACAAAGGCATTGAATGCTGAAAAACATCAGAGACTAATGAAGAAATTGGGTTTGACTAAATAAGTCCTTACTGTTGAGAAAGGGTGTTGGTAAATGCAACAGTTGTGGACTTCTTTGTTTGTGTGAAGGAGGACTTTATGCTGATCTGACAGTAGATGTCGATGTTGTGTAAAGTTTCCTTGTTTACTGTATTGTAAAAGAAAAAAAGGCTCTCTGATATTTTCTGTTTTGTTCTTACTTCCTGGTGCAGTACTGTGTGACTGTGCGTTTTTTCCTTTAACTCATGTTCTGAGAAGTAAAAGCTTGTTATCCCATGTAATCTGCTCTGTGAAGTTTTCTACTGCAGCTGTGGGTATCCAGAAGCTGTGCAACAAAGTGACCATACATGCATCCTTTCTGACGCTTTAGTTCCCTTTAATTATTGGGTGTCTAAGCTGAACACTTGGCCCGACCTCTCCTTATATGCCTTGGAGGTGCTGGCCTGCCCGGATGCTAGTGTGGTGTCTGAGCGTCTTTTCAGTTCCGCTGGGGCAATCATCACTGATAGGCGCACACGCCTCTCCACGGTAAATGTAGACAGACTTACTCTGATTAAATTCAACAAGGACTGGATATCTCCACAGTTTATAATCCCTCCAGATGACAGAAAGCCAACCTAAATTCACCAAAAATGCAGATTAATCCTACTGCTGTTAACGTCACCCCCGTCCCATAAAAACCCATTTCCTTCCTTCGTCAACCATGACTCAGCCCATAGAGCTAATTTTTACAAACCCTATCCACATTGTGCAGTGGACAAACCAGGACAGTATTCCTACTCCAGCCTAACTACTATTTGTGATTGGGGGCCCTTGGGATAGTGGCTGCCTACGTCAACCACGACTCAGCCCATAGGGCTAATTTTGACAAACCCTACGCACATTTTGCAGTGGACAAACCAGGACAGTATTCCTACTCCATCCTAACAACTATTTGTGATTGGAGGCCCTGGGATGGTGGCTTCCTGCGTCAACCATGACTCAGCCCATAGGGTTAATTTTTACAAACCCTATGCACATTGTTCAGTGGACAAACTAGGACAGTATTCCTACTCCAGCCTAACTACTATTTGTGATTGGAGGCCCTTGGGATGGTGGCTTCCTGCGTCAACCATGACTTAGCCCATAGGGCTCATTTTTACAAACCCTATGCACATAGTGCAGTGGACAAACCAGGACGGTATTCCTACTCCAGCCTAACTAATATTTGTGCTTGGGGGCCCTTGGGATGGTGGCTACCTACATCAACCATGACTCAGCCCATAGGGCTCATTTTTACAAACCCTATGCACATTGTCTAGTGAACAAATCTGGAATGTACAGTGGTCCTACCAAACTAGTATTTGTCATTGGAGGCCCTTGTCACAGGTTGTGCCACATTGTGACTTAGATATGGGATACATATTCAATAGAAATGTACTGTCAGTCACCCTATTTGGCAAAAAACATGCCTGGCTTGTGCCACATTGTAACTGAGATAGGGGATATATATTCAATAGAAATTTACACGGACTGTTGATGACCGACAGATGGCCCTCTGAAAACTTGAATTGAGGGCCACAACTACTACAGTACTCCATCGTAGATAATGTTTGACAAGGGAGGCCCTTGTCATGGAATCTCCCTGCACCTATGACACTGCCCCCAGGAGTAATTTTTGGAAATATGATGCCCATTCTGCACTGGACCAAGTAGTACAGTATCAAGAAGTCTTCTCTTCGTATATAATCTGGGGAATATTGACAATCAAAATCTCTGAGCCATTTGGAGAAGCTTCTATAACCCATCCTGGAGGGGGGCACCATATATCCTTTGACTTGCACAAGTGATATATTTGAGCTCGTTATTCAGTTGACTAGTGCAGCTTTATTTTTCCGGTCCACAGAGTTCAGCCATACCTGAGGATCGCAGGCCGCACTCACTGCTACCTTCTAGTTCTCTATGTCTCTTGGCCTTTTTCTCTGTAGTCTCTGCCCTTAAATGAGTTAAATAATAGAGTGTGGGCCCTACAATATGAATAAGTGAGGGCACTCTCAAATGTATTGTACACAAGAGGGACCTCCAAAATCTCTAGAGGAGGGCACTTCAAAATTATGTTACAGGGCCACACGAGGGCTCTCACAAAACTCAGCTTTCCTGCCTACTGCAGGGACTCTGAACATTTGAATTTAGGGCCGCAGTATCACATGGTGGTGGAGGAGGAGGAGGAGGGTAAAGCCCAACACTACAATGGGCACATTGTAAACTGCTATTGAATATGTATTCCACTATCTGAGTGTCAATGATGGAGGGACTACCCAAATGTCTAAGTAACAGCTGTCCCTCCAAAACGCATGTTACAGAGACACCTGAGGCCGCTCAGGTCAAAGATCAACATACCTACTAGTACGTTCTAGCTGTGCTTGTAAAGTGCTGGGGAATAGCGAACTAAAAATGATGTATAACAGAGGGACCTACAAAATGTATAAGTCAGGACCCTCCCAATTGTAAAAGGTGAAAAAAAGCCACAACAATATGTGTGAACAAAGGCTAAAAGGGATATTTTTTTGGTTTCTCTGGTTTATTTAGCCTTATATACAAGTGATTGTGCAGGAAAAACTGTTTCTTAATCTTAACCTTTTTGGCCTGTTAAATGCAATTTAGGTTAGGTTTGGTAGTTGTTCTTGTGTGTCTGTAAAAATGGTGTAATACTGCGACAAACTTATTCTCAGAAACCATATGTGAGTCAGAAATGCATGCAGGCATATTCTCCAGGCTCTTCCCATTCTGTTTCATCACTTTCCCATCCATTTCAGCCTTTTCCTCAGGCCCCCTGACCCCTTTGTAGAGTCCAGCAGAAAATTACTCGCATTTCCCATTGACTTACATTGTACTCGCTATTCGGAACGAATACGCGATTATTACAAAGTACTCGTTATGAGTATAGCGATTACGAATATTATGTTACTCGCTCATCACTAGTGGCATGCTTTTCCAACAATTTGGCTATGTGCACACGTAGCGTTTTTGATGTGTTTTCGCAGTGGTTTTTCACCGCGAAAATGCTATGTAATCTGTCTGCCAGATATTGCAATGGTAATCCTGATGTGCTGTGCACATGATGCGGAAGTTTCCGCTCAGGATTACCATTGCAGAAAAAAACGCAGCATGTCCATTGTGCGCGCGTTTCCACTGCAAATTCGCGCCCATTGACTTGAATTGAACCGCAGCAAATCCGCAGGTATAATATCCATTAATATCCATACCTGCGGATTTGCTGTGTTTCAATTAAAGCCAATGGGCACAAATTTGCGGCGGAAAAGTGCTGCTGGTGGTACCCAGGTCAGCAGAGGAGGACTCCTCTCATCCGACTGCCACTCCCGCTGATAACAGCGAGAGCGGCGTGGCTGAAGGGAGCAGTTGTCTTCTCAGCCGAGCCCGATACCACAAGGTTAAAAAAAGAAAAAAAAAGTAAAAATTAAAAAAAACACACTATAGTCACCTGTCCGGCGCCCCCCCGGTGTCCTCCTGGTCCTCGGTCCCTGGCGATGTTTTCACCCCGGCGGCCGGCGGTACACTGCTGGGAGCGTGCTCGCTCCCAGCAGTGTACAGCGCTGCCAGGACCTGCGGTTGATCGCTCACATGACCTCACCGTTGGAACATTCTCACCGGGGCTGATCAGCTGATCTTCAGGTGAAGAACCCCAGTGACCTCACTCCAGCAGCAATGTATACTGACAGGAGTGATTTTACACTCCTGTCAGTATACATTGCTGTCTTCTACAGCAATGACATCAGTGATTGCTGATGTCACTGCTGTAGAAGGGACCCGGATCGCCGAGGGTCAATCGCTGGCGGTAATAGTGGACTATGTCATGACGGTGGACAGGTTGTTTGTTATTTTAAGTTTTTTTTCAGAAGATCAAAGGCTTCTGGGACTGACAGCGCAATACATTTTTTTTATGCATTTTGTGTTTTTTATTTCATTAAAATACTTTATTCTGGCCATGTATTTATTGAAAAGGCGGTGATAACTTTACTACGCGGTTAGTAATGGGGGTGTCTTATAGACGGCCTCCATTACTAACCTGGGCTTCATGTCAGCCGCCAGTACAATGTTGACGTGAACCCCAACCCCATTACCCCACTTGCCACTGCTACAGGGCAGTAGGAAGAGCAGAGGTTAAGCGCCAGATTTAGCACATCATATTGATGTGCCATTTCTGGAACTGCTGAGGGGTGATATTAATAACCGCGGAGGCGGCTAGTGGTCATAGCCCCTTCCCTGGCCCACAGCTGTCTGTTTAGCTTTTTCTGGTTAGATTTTATAGGGGGACACCACGTCATTTTTTTTCTGGGGTCCCCCTGTAATCTAGCCAGTAAAGGCTAAACAAACAGCTGTGAGCTGATATTAACAGCCAGGGAACATTGTTGGCTAATGTCCCCTTCCCCGGCTACTAATATCAGCCCCCAGCGGTCGGCTTTCCCTCTGCTGGTTATAAAAATGACGCGGGAGCCCACGCCATTTTTTTTTTACATTTTAGGCTCTATGCCCACGATCCGGACGTAGCAGCGCTTTGGACGCATATTTTTTGCTGCGTCCAAACGTTGCATTTTATTGAACACAGGTAAATCCACGTGTTCACTGAACCACGCGTATTTACTGCATTCAATACATTCTAGTGGTCAAATTTCTGTTGTGGAGACTAGCGACTCCGCAAGAGAATTTGACATACTACGGTCCTGAAAGACGCACCGCATGTCAGTGTCCAGGGGTGATACGCAACCTCTGATGCATACATAGTGGACATGGGATTTTTAGAGATCCTATCCACTATGCTGTAACATCTGGACGCTGCAGGTTTGATGCTGTATAAAAACGCAGCATCAAACCTGCAGCGGCTCCTGACCATGGCCACGTGCCCATACTCACCCACAACATGTCAATTCTGTAGCAGACATGCTAGTCTCCGCTGCAGATTTTGACCGATTGAAGTGTCATTATATGCGGTGGATTCACATGTGCCGACAACAAAAGTGCTGCATTAGAACACCGCATTTTGGACGCAGCAAAAATACTCTGCGATCAAAGCGCCTCTTGTTGCTGTTTGTGGGGACGTAGCGGCTAACAGCTGTGAGCTGTAAAATAATGGGCAGGGACCACGTTTGCCTAATGGCATCTTCCTAGGCTAAAAATAGCAGCTCGCAGCTGCCCCACAAATTACATGAATGGAAATGCTAATGAAGATTGGGTGAATGGAATTAGCTGACCCCTAGCTTTTTTGTTTGGTGATGACAAGGTGTCAAGCAAACCCTTTAATCACCAAACCTAAATAAAGTAAAGTAAAGAGTTAAATAAACACACAGACAAAGAGCAAACACTTTATTTGAAATACAACAGACACATTATATAATCATTTAAATTAACCAATATACTCACCCCAGATCTGATGGTAATCCAAGGGTTTAAGCAATGTCCCAGCAAATAACTTTATTTAGCTCTTAAAAGCATTCATTGATGTACAAAAACGCTTCAAGAAACGCTTCAAAAATCACATAACCAATGAGGCAAAAACGCTGCAAAACCATGCGTTTTTTCCACAGTGTTTTTCCTGTCAAGTAGATGCAGAAACGCTCAGGAAATTTCTGCTTCAATTCCTGAATGTGCGCACATAGCATTTATGTGATTTCTCTATAGAAAGAGAAAAGAAGCTTATTGGGGTATTGTCCATTAATCTTTTTGTGCTGATCAGAGAAACAAAGTAAAGAAATGATAGGTAAATTACATCATCCTACTTTTATGCCTCATGTAAATATGCACCATTTGCGCCAACACTCCTTTTTAGGTCTGTCCTGTCCGGTTACCATTGGCAAGTTTGTATTTTTCCTAACATCCTGGAATTTCACATTGCAAAAATAAACCGCAGACTATGAAACGAAAAACTATTATGTGGTTATTTACCTACCTATAAGGCTGCGGGAAATTTACTCACATTAAGACATTACAGATAGTAAAAGTAGTGTGAATATCTGACTGTTCTTTCAGCCAATTTAGGATTATAACTATATAGCTTGGTGCTTTTCCATAAAGAAAGATTGCTGTTTAATTGCAGGTATCTTACTACCTATTGCTTTTTCATTATACATATAAAATTTTATTACTTGATGCACTTAATTTTTCTATATCATGGCTTCACGAGTGCACAAAGTCTTACTTGGATAAAATCTCTAAACTTTATGACATTATTTTGAAACAGTAGTTCAGATGACCTAACTTTAGAAAGCTGAGTATACTTTGGGCACTTAACATTTAAGTCATGCTGTAAAGGTGATATTTGGTTTAGTGAAGATAAGAATTATTTTATTTTTTGAACATAAAGTCTTAGACAAAATCTATTGAGGTAGATTTAGAGTGACATTGTGTGGCTTGTTTGGTTGGTTTCTAAGCTCCCATAATAGTCATCTAGAGAGACGTGCATATGCAGCCAGCTCTCTTGGAATTACAGTTTTGGTATCATGGTTCCCTGATATCAAAATAGGTGTGGGTCACAGTGGAGATACCCGTATCTCTTAGACATTTCTGGCATATTCTGTGGTATGATATAAATTCCTATCATGAGCAGGGTTACCAACTTGACATTTAATTTTTTCTGGATAGATGATATTTTTTACGGACCCATTGAGAAAATATAATAAATAATTGTGATTATAATGGATCCATGTCTACAGCCCATAATCCAGATATGAAGACATCAGCTGCATTCACTGTAAACTGTAAAATTATGATAATTACAATCAAAATAATCTGTATAATTTTCTTCCGCTTCAAAAAAATCTTAGACGCCTTTGTTTTTTTTTATAAACAAGCCAAAAAAGTACCCTATTTTTACGGACTGTCCTGGAATTTCTGGATGGTTGGCAACCCTGATCATGAGACAACCCCTTAAAGTTATAGAGTTTGGCCACAAATATTCGACAATAGCAAGGCTTAGCTTACAGATGATGGAGATGACATTTTCTGAATCTAAATTTATCAGGCTGCCATATTGTATTGTAAAGAACATGTTTCGACACTCTTCAAAGGCCAAAGGTAGTCTGCTAAATACCTCTCCAGTCAACATGGCATAGTACTTGGTGGTCTCAGACTGATTTGAGGCTGAAAGTCTAATCCAGGAATCCCCCAACACTATTAATGCAAAATAAGAATAGGAAATGTAGAAAATGATGGCAGGTGAATATTAAACTCACCTGGTTGAGAAGTGCAGAGACAGGCATTACTCTGTGAATTGAAACTGAATCAAAATCCTCCCGCTGAACCAAAGCTAAGTGCTCCAAGACAAACTACAGGGTGGGCCATGAATATGGATACACCTAAATTAAATGGGAATGGTTGGTGATATCAACTTCCTGTTTGCGGCACATTAGTATATAGGAGAGGGAAAACTTTCCAGATGGGTGATGACCATGGCGGCCATTTTGAAGTCAGCCATTTTGGATCCAACTTTATTTTTTTCAATGGGAAGAGGGTCATGTGACACATCAAACTTATTGAGAATTTCATAAGAAAAACAATGGTGTGCTTGGTTTTAACGTAACTTTATTCTTTCACACACTGATAGCAACACCGCAGAAGAAATGATAGCACGGGCTTCCAGTATCCGTTGTTTCAGATGCTGTACATGTTAGAACCCTCCTGTTTTATTTTTTCCATCTTGTGTTTTGCGGTCACGTAACCATCTGCCTTTATATTCCAGCTCCGCCTTTTTAGCTGTGCTGGACTTCAGTGTTGTTTTACTCTTTTGCTAGCCAGGTGCTTCGGTGCCTATGTCTTAGTTCGCTTGGTCCTTGGGACCTCTAGTACCTTTTTGTCAGTTTGTCTTTTGTTCTTCTGCAACAACTTTCTCTGTTCAGGAGGTGTCCTTTTTTGTTCCAGTCCTTAGTTCTTTTAGGGATCCCTTCCCTTTACTCTATAGGTCTTTGTTCAGACTAGCCTAGAACTAAGGCGGGTCTGTTCACTAGGAACAGGCAGCCCGCTACATCGTAGGGTTTCAGCTTAGTCTTATTGTAGGGAAAGCTTTCCCCTTCTTTCCTTAGTTCTTGTTGCAGATCATAACAGCACATCTCGTATCTTCACAACATAGTGAAGCAATTGCCCTCAGATGACTCCAAAGATAAAAGTCTAAGGGGGTCAGATTGGGAGACCTTGGTGGCCATTCGACTGGCCCACAACGACAAATCCACTTTCCAGGAAACTGTTCATGTAGGAACAGGCAGCCCACTACATCATAGGGAAAGCTTTCCCCTTCTTTCCTTAATTCTTGTTGCAGATCATAACAGTAAGTCCAGCCCAAAAATCGAAGGACATATTTTTACGAGGATCAGTATGGCTTCCGTCCAGGATTTGGCTTAACGCTTGCAGGGGTTGACTCTGGAGGTGGCCGAGCTCCAGCAACATGTGAGTAGCTGTTCCGGAGCGCATTTTGTGGAACCCAAGGTAGGACTGCCGGATGTTTTTTATGGTAAACAGCAAGATTTTTTTTCCTTTAAAAATGCTTGTTTGTTATATTTTTGTTTGAGACCAAGGTCCTCTGGGAATGAATCACAGCGCATTGGTTTTATTATGTCACTTTTGCGCAATGAACCACAAGGGTGGGCCTTTTCTCTTCAACCTAATGATCCATGTTTGAGGTTGGTAGAGTTTTTTTTTGTTATGGGTCTATTATATGATGATCCTGATCGAATCTCATCTGCTGAGGCAGAACTCAGGCATTTGAATCAGGGGTCAGATGATGCTGAGACTTATTGCACACACTTCAGAAGGTGGGCTTCTGAGGTCAGATGGAATTATCCTGCTCTGAAATGTCTATTTCTTGCTGGTCTGAGTGAAAGGGTTAAGGATTTGCTAATTGCATTCCCTGCACCTGAGACTCTGCAGGATGCCATGCAATTAGCTGTTCGTGTGGATAGGAGGCTGAGATCTAGGCAGAATGAGGTAAAGACTCCTGTAATACCAGGTCCTAGTCCCCAGAAAATCTGCTCAGATCTCGGAGAACCGATGGAAAGAGACTGGAGGTTCACCGAGGGATTGTGTCTTTATTGTGGTAAAGCTGACCATTTGATTAAGTATTGTGAGCTTCGTTTAAGTAAAGAAAAAAAAAAAGGTCAGGTACGCCCGTATAGCTTGTTTATGCTCTGCAGGAGTATTTCTTTCAGAGAGTACCACTTTGCAGGAAAATTTGATTGAATTTCAGGTATTTGTGGATTGTGGTTCAACACTTAATGTGATTGATAAAGGGTTTTTGGAAAAACTTAAATTGAAATCCAAACCTTTGTCATCACCTATTTCTGTGATTGCAATTGATAACACTCCATTGAAATGTATTACTCACAAGTTTGCTGCATTTCCCCTCATTATCAATGGTCTTCACCAAGAAATTTTGGACTTGGTTGTATTAGATAATTTACCCTCTCCAGTCATTTTAGGATTGCCTTGGTTAAAACTGCACAATCTTTGCTGGTCTGGTCTAATAATATGATTAAGTCTTAGAGTCCGAAATGCTATGATAAATGTTGTAATGGTCACATTGTGGCTGTGGGAAAAGGGGAATTACTTGTAGCTATTCAAGATGTTTGGAGGGTTATTTCAGAGCAGGAGTCGCAAGTTTTACCTCCTCATAGAGATTATGATTGCGCCATTGAGTTTATTCCGGGAGCTACTATTCCCAAGAGACGCTTGTTTAATCTGACTATCCCTGAAAGAAAGGTCTTGGAGGAGTACATACAGACTAGCCTGGCTGCTGGTCACATTAGACCTTCGAAGTCGCCTGTGGCAGTTGGTTTTTTCATTGTTAAAAAAAGGATGGGGGTTTGCGTCTGTGTCTGGATTTTCATGAAATTAATAAGATTACCATATGCAATTCCTACCCTACCCATTTCTGTTAATTCCTGACTTCTTTAACCAGTTAGTGGGGGCCAAGTTCTCTAAGTTTGATCTCCGGGGGGCATACAATTTGTTATGAGTGAAGGGGGGTGATGAGTGGAAAACTGCTTTTAACACTCCAGTAGGTCATTTTGAGAATCTGGTGTTGCCTTTAGATCTTACCAATGCACCTGCTTTTTTTCAGAACCTTATTAATGACATCTTGAGACCTTTGATTGCTAAGAATGTGGTTGTGTATTTGGATGACATTTTGATTTATTCGCCAGATCTAGAGTCCCATTGGCAGATTGTACGTGAAGTTTTGCAGTTATTGAGTGATAATTCACTCTTTGCTAAGCTGGAAAAATGTGAATTCGTTGTGCAGAAAATTCGTTTTTTGTGCTACATTGTCTCCAGCGAGGGCTTTGAGATGGACCCAATGAAGGTTCAGGCTGTGCAGGAATGGCCTAGGCCTATTGGTTTGAAATCTATACAGAGATTTTTGGGTTTTGCCAATTATTACAGGAAATGCATTAAGAATTTTTCTGTAATTGTTAAGCCTCTAACCGATCTCACCAGGAAAGGTGCGAATACGGTCCAATGGACTACTGAGGCCATGGAAGCGTTTAAGTATCTCAAAGAGAGGTTCAGTTCAGCTCCTATCCTTATGCAACCTGATGAGACCAAGCCTTTTTTGGTCGAGGTCGATGCTTCATCGGTGGGGGTCAGAGCAGTTTTGTCTCAGGAGGACAGGGATGGATTACATCCTTGTGCCTTCATTTAGAAAAATTTTTCGCAAACCAAATTGAATTATGATGTTGGAAATCAGGAGTTGCTGGCTATTAAACTCTCGTTTGAACATTGGCATCATTATTTGGAGGGCGTTAGATTTCCTATTCAGGTTTTCTCAGATCAAAAGAATTTGATCTATCTGGATGCTGCCAAGCGCTTGAATGCCCGTCAAGCTGGGTGGGCACTTTTTTTTTCTCGGTTTCATTTTTCTGTTACCTATATCCTTGGTACTAAGAATGTTAAAGGCGATGCTCTATCTCACAGCTTCTCTCCTGCAGTCGGTGCCGAGGAGGAGAAGAACATTTTACAGAAAGGAGTTGTGGTGGCGTCATTGGACTCCGTTTTAGAGAATGGGATTTTGAAAGCTCAAGATGATGCTCCATCTAACACTCCCCATGGGAGGTTGTTCGTGCCTAGAACCTTTAGGAGAGACTTGCTTGTGGAGTGTCATGAGTCTCGGTTGGCAGGTCATCCAGGAATTTCTGAGACTAAGAGACTTATCAGTCGCAGTTTTTGGTGGCTTGGATGGCAGAAAGAAGTCATCAAGTGGGTGCATCCATGTACTGTGTATGCTAGGCCCGTGTCCGAGGGTTTTACTGTCATCTGGGTGGTCGTGGAACGTTTTAGTAAGATGTGTCATTTGGTTCCATTCATTAAGTTGCCCTGCGCCAAGACGCTTGCTAAGGCGTTTGTTAGGGAGATTGTCAGGCTTCATGGCGTTCCCACGGATATTGTTTCTGATAGAGGACCTCAGTTTGTGGCTCGCTTTTGGCATGCTTTTTGTGACAGGTTGGGAGTCCATTTGTCATTTTCGTCTGGGTATCATCCTGAGTCTAATGGACAGACTGAAAGAAAGAACCGGGATGTAGAACAGTTTTTGCGATGTTTTACTGGCCTGGCGGGAAATCTGGAAATTTCCCGGTGGGCCCCGATATGAGAGTGAGAAAATTGGTGGCGGGGGCCCTTTAAAAGTTCAGGCCCTTTAAAAGCGCAGTGAAGCAAATGTAGCGTCGCGCGCACGGCACATTCATTGGTGACAGCGGGCCTGCAGTGAGGTGCATGCAGCATACTTACCACGTGAGTCCGTGACACTATGAAGATGGAAGCTCTTTCTGGGCGGTGACATGCACCGCGCTCTGCTTTCCCGCTGGCTGGCTTTCCCGCTCTCTTCTGGTCTCTTATACGCCGTGGCCGCGCTCTGCAGTGCTCTCTCTCTGCTCCTGTGATACGCCGGCACCACCGAAGCCGACGTTTCGCTCTGCTCTCCCTGCTCCTGGGCTTCTTATATTGTCCCATCCCGGCTCCGTACCTGCCCTGGCCTGCTTCCTTGTAGTAACTCTAGCTCCGGACCAGGTGGTGGCACAGGCACAGGCACCGCCGCACCGCCCTCTTGTCTCCTGCCCTGACTCTGGACTTTTTTATACCTGCTCCAGGGCTGTATATGTGGACAGTGACCTGCAGCACTCTACAGTTCAACTCTCCAACCTGGCCTGGCCTGGAATTGGAAACAAGGCTGCAAGCCTACAGCTCTCACTGCTTCAATTTCAAGTCAAGAGCACTGTGCCAAATATTCAATAAAGTTTTTATGGATGAGTGTTCCCAGCATTGGCCAACAATAATATAATTTATTTTATATATTATGCATTGCACTCTAGGCCTCCTATATGAAATGTAGATCATACTCTTAGCCTCTTTATGACTTATACAGTCTATATGTCATATACAGTGCCTACAAGTAGTATTCAACCCCCTGCAGATTTAGCTGGTTTGATAAGATGCAAATAAGTTAGAGCCTTCAAACTGCAAACGAGAGTAGGTTTTATGAACAGAAGCATAAATCTTACAAACCAAAAAGTTATGTTGCTCAGTTGAATTTTATTAAATGTTAAACATAAAAGTGTGGGTCAATTATTATACAACCCCTATGTTTAATATTTTGTGGAATAACCCTTGTTTGCAATTACAGCTAATAATCGTCTTTTATAAGACCTGATCAGGCTGGCACAGGTCTGTGGAGTTATCTTGGCCCACTCCTCCATGCAGATCTTCTCCAAGTTATCTAGGTTCTTTGGGTGTCTCATGTGGACTTTATTCTTGAGCTCCTTCCACAAGTTTTCAATTGGGTTAAGGTCAGGAGACTGACTAGGCCACTCCAACACCTTGACTTTTTCCCTCTTGAACCAGGCCTTGGTTTTCTTGGCTGTGTGCTTTGGGTCGTTGTCTTGTTGGAAGATGAAATTACGACCCATCTTAAGATCCTTGATGGAGGAGCGGAGGTTCTTGGCCAAAATCTCCAGGTAGGCCGTGCTATCCATCTTCCCATGGATGCGGACCAGATGGCCAGGCCCCTTGGCAGAGAAACAGCCCCACAGCATGATGCTGCCACCACCATGCTTGACTGTAGGGATGGTATTCTTGGGGTCGTATGCAGTGCCATCCAGTCTCCAAACGTCACGTGTGTGGTTGGCAACAAAGATCTCGATCTTGGTCTCATCAGACCATAGAACCTTGAACCAGTCTGTCTCAGAGTCCTCCAAGTGATCATGAGCAAACTGTAGACGAACCTTGACATGACGCTTTGAAAGTAAAGGTACCTTACGGGCTCGTCTGGAACGGAGACCATTGCGGTGGAGTACGTTACTTATGGTATTGACTGAAACCAATGTCCCCACTGCCATGAGATCTTCCCGGAGCTCCTTCCTTGTTGTCCTTGGGTTAGCCTTGACTCTTCGGACAAGCCTGGCCTCGGCACGGGAGGACACTTTCAAAGGCTGTCCTGGCCGTGGAAGGCTAACAGTAGTTCCATAAGCCTTCCACTTACGGATGATGCTCCCAACAGTGGAGACAGGTAGGCCCAACTCCTTGGAAAGGGTTTTGTACCCCTTGCCAGCCTTGTGACCCTCCACGATCTTGTCTCTGATGGCCTTGGAATGCTCCTTTGTCTTTCCCATGTTGACCATGTCTGAGTGCTGTTCACAAGTTTGGGGAGGGTCTTAAATAATCAGAAAAGGCTGGCAAAAGAGATCTTTAATCCACACATGTGAAGCTCATCATTCTTGGTGCCTGAACTACTTCTTAATACTTTTGGGGGACCAAACAGAATTCTTGTGGTTTGAGGGGTTGAATAATAAATGACACTCTGAATTAACTTTTAACAATTTAAAAAAAATAAATAAAAAATTTGCTGCAGTGCATTTCCCACTTCCAGGCTGATCTACAGTACAAATGTCACAATGCCAAGTTAATTCCGCATGTGTCAACCAGCTAAATCTGCAGGGGGTGGAATACTACTTGTAGGCACTGTAGGAGGCCAAGAGTGCGGTATACATTTTATATGAGGCCTAAAGTGGGGGCCTACATGATGTACAACACACTCGGCCTCCTATATAAAGTAAAGTATAGACTATAGGAGGCAGAGAGCGCGGTATAAGTCATTTATGAGGCCACCGCCTATATGATCTATATATCGCACTCTCTACCTCCTATATGAAATATAGATCACACTCTTGGCCTCTTATAAGACATATATAGTCTATAAAGGGTCTTTAACACATCTGTGTTTCAAGTTCATGTGGTGACAGTTTCCACACCAGAAACACATACACACGTAGATACATTCAAATGAATGTGTCTGTGCACATGTCAGTGTTTCCACGGACCATGTGTCCGTGGGCAAAACATGCTGACATTAGAGATGAGCGTTGTTCGACTCGAACTGTTCGCCAATCTAAAATTCGAGCTGTTTTGGGCGGTGTTCGAGCCGTTCGGCGAACACGAACGATTTGAAAAAAATTTGGCTGTTCGAGGTTATGTTCGATAACTGTTCGCGCACCAAAATCATAACTGGATTTTTTCTCAGTAATGATGAAAATTAATGTTAATACGCAGTTTGAGTGTACAGCGGGGCGGGGGGAGGGGCAGGGGATGGATCTCTGCAGGAATAATGAAGATCTCCATTTTTTTTTCTCTTTCCCGCATTTACAGTGGGGAGGTGCAATCTGTCAGCCTATCAGCAGCGCACACATGGAGCGAAGTGCTTTTTTTCACACAAGCAAGGGCATGTGTCATTGGCAGTGTATGTCACATGTCCTTGCCCTATAAGACCCAGCCATTTTCCCCATCGCCACCATTTTCTCACTGCTGCAGCTGCGTGTTAGACGGCACCGCTGTTCCTGTGTGCACTATACCTTGTTAATTTCAAGCCAATTTTCGCACAAATCTACAGATAGCTTGGGAGTAGGGAATAGTTGTGATTGCAGTCCTTTTAAGGACAAGGTTACAGCATTTCCTACGACTTTTATCAGGCAGGTCCGTGCTCTTAAAAGATAGGTTGGGAGTAAAGACTAATTCTAATTGCAGTCCTTTTCAGGACTAAGTTACATCAGTTCCTATCAGTTTTTGCCAGGCAGGTCTGTGCCAGTGCTGTGCAAGTTTTTTTCACAGCATTTGGCTAAATCTAGCAAAGCTAATCCTTTTTGGCCTATTGCAGAGTGTGTTAGTCAGTGGAGTAGCCTATCTGTGTTGCAAGCTACACCACCTGTGTATAGAATACCAATTTTTTTACTGCACCTAGTGAAGTAAAACCTTTTGGGCATAGCATCATTCTATTAGTCCATCTATACTGACCTCCATCAGGCTGCAAATTGAATATAATTTTTTTCTGCATATAGCTCAGAAAAAATATTTGGGCTTCTAGCAGTGTGTGGGACTTGTTCTATTAGTCCATCTATACTGACCTCCACCAGGTTGCAAATTGAATATAATTTTTTTCTGCATCTAGCTCTGAAAAAATATTTGGGCTTCTAGCAGTGTGTGGGACTTGTTCTATTAGTCCATCTATACTGACCTCCATCAGGTTGCAAATTCAATATAATTTTTTTCTGCATCTAGCTCTGAAAAAATATTTGGGCTTCTAGCAGTGTGTGGTACTTGGTCTATTAGTCCATCTATACTGACCTCCATCAGGTTGCAAACTAAAAATAATTTTTATCTGCATCTAGCTCTGAATAAATATTTGGGCTTCTAGCAGTGTGTGGGACTTGGTCTATTAGTCCATCTATACTGACCTCCCTCAGGTTGCAAATTAAAAATAATTTTTATCTGCATCTAGCTCTGAAAAAATATTTGGGCTTCTAGCAGTGTGTGGGACTTGGTCTATTAGTCCATCTATACTGACCTCCATCAGGTTGCAAATTAAAAATAATTTTTATCTGCATCTAGCTCTGAAAAAATATTTGGGCTTCTAGCAGTGTGTGGTACTTGGTCTATTAGTCCATCTATACTGACCTCCATCAGGTTGCAAATTGAATATAATTCTTTTCTGCATCTAGCTCTGAAAAAATATTTGGGCTTCTAGCAGTGTGTGGGACTTGGTCTATTAGTCCATCTATACTGACCTCCATCAGGTTGCAAATTGAAAATAAGTTTTATCTGCATCTAGCGCTGAAAAAATATTTGGGCTTCTAGCAGTGTGTGGGACTTGGTCTATTAGTCCATCTATACTGACCTCCATCAGGTTGCAAATTAAAAATAATTTTTATCTGCATCTAGCTCTGAAAAAATATTTGGGCTTCTAGCAGTGTGTGGGACTTGGTCTATTAGTCCATCTATACTGACCTCCATCAGGTTGCAAATTGAATATAATTTTTTTCTGCATCTAGCTCTGAAAAAATATTTGGGCTTCTAGCAGTGTGTGGGACTTGGTCTATTAGTCCATCTATACTGACCTCCATCAGCTGGCAAATTAAAAATAATTTTTATCTGCATCTAGCTCTGAAAAAATATTTGAGCTTCTAGCAGTGTGTGGGACTTGTTCTATTAGTCCATCTATACTGACCTCCATCAGGTTGCAAATTGAATATAATTTTTTTCTGCATCTAGCTCTGAAAAAAAATTTGGGCTTCTAGCAGTGTGTGGGACTTGTTCTATTAGTCCTTCTATACTGACCTCCATCAGGTTGCAAATTGAATATAATTTTTTTCTGCATCTAGCTCTGAAAAAATATTTGGGCTTCTAGCAGTGTGTGGGACTTGGTCTATTAGTCCATCTATACTGACCTCCATCAGGTTGCAAATTAAAAATAATTTTTATCTGCATCTAGCTCTGAAAAAATATTTGGGCTTCTAGCAGTGTGTGGGACTTGGTCTATTAGTCCATCTATACTGACCTCCATCAGTTTGCAAATTCAATATAATTTTTTTCTGCATCTAGCTCTGAAAAAATATTTGGGCTTCTAGCAGTGTGTGGGACTTGGTCTATTAGTCCATCTATACTGACCTCCATCAGGTTGCAAATTAAAAATGATATTTATCTGTATCTAGCTCTGAAAAAATATTTGGGCTTCTAGCAGTGTGTGGGACTTGGTCTATTAGTCCATCTATACTGACCTCCATCAGGTTGCAAATTGAATATTATTTTTTTCTGCATCTAGCTCTGAAAAAATATTTGGGCTTCTAGCAGTGTGTGGGACTTGGTCTATTAGTCCATCTATACTGACCTCCATCAGGTTGCAAATTAAAAATCATTTTTATCTGCATCTAGCTCTGAAAAAATATTTGGGCTTCTAGCAGTGTGTGGGACTTGTTCTATTAGTCCATCTATACTGACCTCCACCAAGTTGCAAATTGAATATAATTTTTTTCTGCATCTAGCTCTGAAAAAATATTTGGGCTTCTAGCAGTGTGTGAGACTTGGTCTATTAGTCAATCTATACTGACCTCCATCAGGTTGCAAATTAAAAATAATTTTTATCTGCATCTAGCTCTGAAAAAATATTTGGGCTTCTAGCAGTGTGTGGGACTTGTTCTATTAGCCCATCTATACTGACCTCCATCAGGTTGCAAATTGAATATGATTTTTTTCTGCATCTAGCTCTGAAAAAATATTTGGGCTTCTAGCAGTGTGTGGGACTTGGTCTATTAGTCCATCTATACTGACCTCCATCTGGTTGCAAATTAAAAATCATTTTTATCTGCATCTAGCTCTGAAATAATATTTGGGCTTCTAGCAGTGTGTGGGACTTGTTCTATTAGTCCATTTATACTGACCTCCACCAGGTTGCAAATTGAATATAATTTTTTTCTGCATCTAGCTCTGAAAAAATATTTGGGCTTCTAGCAGTGTGTGGGACTTGTTCTATTAGTCCATCTATACTGACCTCCACCAGGCTGCAAATTGAATATAATTTTTTTTCTGCATCTAGCTCTGAAAAAATATTTGGGCTTCTAGTAGTGTGTGGGACTTGTTCTATTAGTCCATCTAAACTGACCTCCATCAGGTTGCAAATTGAATATAATTTTTTTCTGCATCTAGCTCTGAAAAAATATTTGGGCTTCTAGCAGTGTGTGGGACTTGTTCTATTAGTCCTTCTATACTGACCTCCATCAGGTTGCAAATTGAATATAATTTTTTTCTGCATCTAGCTCTGAAAAAATATTTGGGCTTCTAGCAGTGTGTGGGACTTGGTCTATTAGTCCATCTATACTGACCTCCATCAAGTTGCAAATTGAATATAATTTTTTTCTGCATCTAACCCAGCCAATAGTTTTGGCCTAATACCACAGTTTGGCCACTCAGCTCTGCTCGGTTCCCATCCATTGTTTTTTTGTGCAAATAACTCCAGAGTTGTGAATTAGTTAACCACCAAAATGAGTGGAAAAAGGCGTGCTGCTGGTGGAAAGGGGAATAGGTGTGTTGGGAAGGGGAAAAAAGGTTGTGTCCGTGGGCTAGGTGCTAAAGCAACGGTAACATCTGCAGAAGAAAGACCATCTTCCAGCCAAACTAAAATGTCTACTTCTTTTAGCGGACAATGTGATAAGATCCCTTTCTTACGGCCACGCCAATTGCTACAAATTCCAGATGAGGCACAAAAACAGCAGGTGCTTCAACGGATATCAAGTGCTCCTTTAAGTGGGCTCTCCTCCACATCAACTTCAACATCACAAATACTCCAGTCCTCAGAGGTGTCACCCCAATCGCACTTGCTTCCTCACAGCTCCCAAATCTCCAGCTGCCCGTCTGAGTATGAGGTAGAACAGATGGTTGAGTCTGCAGAGCTGTTTACTCATACTATAGCCTGGGAATCAGAGATCGGCTCCAGCGCTTCTGTGAATCCAGACGAGGAAATGATCTGCACTGATGCCCAGAATCTTTATGAGTCGGATCCAGGACCAGACGCAGAAAGTTCTGACCATAATGTAGACCCTCATTCCCAAACTGTAACTCCTGTTGGTGGAGACAATGAGGAAGACGATGATGAGACTCAAATACCTGATTGGAGCGACAACTTTAGTTTTTGTCAGGGCAGGAACAGGTTGGCTCTGAGGACGACGGGTGTGATAACACACAGGGTGATGATGATGAGGTTGGAGATCCCACTCACTGTCAACCCACAGTCAGCCAAGAGATGAGGTCAGCAGAGGAGGTGGAGGAGAATGCTAGTGACAACGAGGTCAGGTTGCGCCTTCCTGGACAGAGACATAGTACTGGAAGCACGTCAACAACTGCATCCTCAAACACAACTCTGCCTCTCACCACAAGTCGTGGTGGCTCTTCAGGTCGCATGGGTGCTAAGCCTTGCATAGCCTGGGCATTTTTTCAGATCGATAAAGATGACCCAACTCGTGTTATCTGTAACATTTGTCAGCAAAAGCTAAGTAGGGGCCAAAAAATACATAGTTTGAGTACTTCATGCATGAACCGGCACATGGACATGAAGTATAAGTTGCAGTGGGAAGCTCACTGTGCTACAATGCGGCCTAGCCGGCCGGGCCAACCACCGTCTGCCACATCTTGTGCATCCGCGGCCTCTTCATCCTCTGTAACTGGGGGGACAGCAGTCACACCTGTTTTGGGATGCAGACCTGCCACCTCTTTAACCGCAAAAGCCAGCGTGATTGACAGGTCATCATTTTCTTTGGAGGTGGTAACACCAGCTGGTGTTGAGCGCTGTCCGACATCGATAGCACCACCTTTGGATGAAGGCAACCTAACATGTCTGCCTGCATCTTCCTCACAGACCGGCAGTTTGCCGGGGACACCCTTATCAACCCCGTCTAAGCACAACAGCCAGCCCTCGGTCCCTCAGATGTGGACAAGTAAAAGACCATTTCCTCCTAGCCATGAGAAAGCTAAGAGGTTGAATTTCACCATCTGCAAGCTCTTGGCTACAGAAATGCTGCCTTTCCGCCTGGTGGACACAGAGGATTTTCGAGACCTTATGTCCGTCGCAGTGCCCCAGTACCAGATGCCCTGTCGGCACTACTTCTCAAAGAAAGGTGTGCCTGCGCTCCACCAGCATGTCGCACACAACATCACCGCTTCTTTGAGAAACTCTGTGTGTGACAGGGTGCATTTCACCACAGACACTTGGACGAGTAGGCATGGACAGGGGCGTTACATGTCGCTGACTGGGCACTGGATAACTATGGAGACAGCAGGACAAGGGGCTGCAGTCCAAGTCTTGCCGTCCCCACGAGTTGTGCGTCAATCCTCTTTATCTCAAAGTTCCTCCACTGCATCTGCTTCCTCAACCTCCTCTCGGTCCTCCACCTGCACCCAAAGCCTGTCTGGTCATGCCACAAGCTTTCTAACTGCGCAGAAGGGATCCTGCACACCTCCTTACTATGCTGGCAGTAGGGCTCAACGTCATCAGGCGGTTTTTACTTTGAAATGTCTGGGAAATGTGAGTCACACAGCTGAGGAGTTGTGGTCAGCTCTGGAGAACCAATTTCATGCATGGTTGTCTCCACTGGACCTGAAACCAGGGAAGGCCATGTGCGTCAATGCTGCAAACCTGGGTGCGGCCCTTCGCCGGGGCAATGTCACATACGTGCCTTGTTTGGCTCACGTGTTGAACCTGGTTGTCCAGCAATTTTTAGCCCACTATCCTGGACTAGATGGCCTTCTGCAGAGGGCATGGTCGCTGTGTGTTCACTTCCGCCGTTCGCATCCCGCAGCTCAGCAACTCATGGATCCGAAACTACTTTTCTACCCCTGTGTCATCCTGGGGAGAATAAAAGCTTGATGATTGGTTAAAATCACCTCACCAACCGTTTTAAGCTTTCAAATTACTAATCATGTTTATCTGTATCTTGGCTGGAAAATAATTTGGGCTTTGTAGCAGTGTGCAGTACTGATTCTATTAGGCCATCTATACTAAGCTCCACCAGATTTAAAATTACTAATCATGTTTATCTGTATCTTGGCTGGAAAATAATTTGGGCTTTTTAGCAGTGTGCAGTGCTGATTCTATTAGGCCATCTATACTAAGCTCCACCAGAATTAAAATTAATAATAATTTTTAGCTGCATCTAGCCCGGAAAATAATTTTGGGGCTCCGAGATGCGCAAGACACATGAGTGCCTTCTTGCTGCACTACCTGCAACATGACCCTCAGATTGTCAGAATTCGAAGTAATCCTGTCTACTGGGTTGCCACACTCTTAGATCCCCCACACTCTTTGATCAACCTTTTCATTTTAATAAAGACCAAAAAAATGGTCATTTTTGAAATTAGAAGCATTAGCAGGTTATTAGAAACTGAAATCAAACAGTTTTCAACTCAGAACTTTATTCTAGGTGATGTTACATTTGCACATAGGACCCCTTGTTCGAAAGGAGCTTCTGAACTCTCTCGTCCATTGAATTTGTCAGGTTTTGGATAGTTTCTGCTTCAATTGTTTTGCATGAGGACAGAATACCCTCCCAGAGCTGTTGCTTAGGTGTGAACTGCCTCCCGCCATCATAGACACTCCTTTTGATGATGCTCCAGAGGTTCTGAATGGGGTAGAGGTCAGGGGAGCATGGGGGTCACACCATAAGTTTGTCCCCTTTTATGCCCATATCAGCCAGAGATGCAGATGTGTTATGTGCAGCATGAGACGGTGCATTATCATGCATGAAAATGATCTTGCTGTGGAATACATGGTTCTTCTTCTTGAACCATGGCAGGAAGTGCTGTTTGAGAAACTCCACATACATTATGGAGTTCATCTTTACCCCTTCAGGGATCCTAAAGGGGCCGACAATCTTTCTCCTCATGATTCCAGCCCAAAACATTACTCCACCTCCTCCTTGTTGGCGCTGTAGCCGTGTTTGCGTGGGGTGTCCATCAAACAGCCATCCTCCACTCCATCCATCTGGACCATCGAGCGTTGCACGGCACTCATCCGTGAACAAAACAGTTTTGAAATCAGTCTTCATGTATTGTTTGGCCCACTGGAGCCGTTTCTGCTTGTGTGCAGTGGATAGAGGAGGTCGACAGGATGGCGTACGCACAACTGCAAACCTCTGAAGGACCCTGCGTCTTGTTGTTCGGGGGACGTTGGAGGCACCAGCAGCTTCAAAAACTTGTCTGCTGCTATGACAAGGCTTTTTTGCCGCTGCTCTTTTAAACTGACGTAATTGCCTGTAGGAAAGAGTCCTCAATTTGCCCTTATCAGCACGCACACGTGTGTACTGTGAATCAGCTGCATACTTCTTGATTGCCAAGACACTTCATCCTGATCATCGCACAATGTTGATTGTAGTCATGCCTGCACCTAAACACTCCACAATTTGTTGCTTCTCAGCAGCCGACACATCCTTTTTCTTTCCCATTTTGGCAGAAAATGTAGGCTGCTTAATAATGTGGGACAGCCTTCATAAGTAGTCTTGCCTTTCATTGGACACACCTGCCAAACTAATTAGCACAGGTGTCTGCAATTGCTTACAGTGATATAAAGAGCCCTGACACACATCACCATCAATGAGTTTAACTGACAAACAAACAAATTCTTCCCCTATCACTCCTAAACACTTTTTGCATAATAATTTGGAACACAGTGTACATGTGCTTTTCCACAAAACACCAGTGGTTCACGTAGTGAATCTTACAGTTCTAACTTGCCAACCGTGGTCTGTATGGAGTTGTTCAATAAAGGGCCCAAAATTAAGATAACATAGACGGGAGAGGTCTCTATGAATAGGAATTCCTAAGTATTTGATACCCTGTGAGGGCCAGGCAAAGTGAAATTTGGACTGGATGGAATCCTGTATGGATTTGGGGAGGGAGATATCGAGGGCCTCAGACTTCGCTGCATTGATTTTAAAATTTGACCATGTAACAAAGTGATCTATTTCAGCCATAACAGCAGGGATGGATATATGTGATTGAGTGATATATACTAGGACATCATCAGCAAATAGAGAGCACTTGTACTCGGTGCCTCCCACCTCAATCCACCTAATATTGGGGTTATGGCGAATTGATGAGAGCAGGTGCTCCGTCACTAGGATGTATAAGAGAGGGGACAGAGGACATCCCTGCCTTGTCCCATTGGTGATTATGAAAGGTGATGAAAATGTTTTGACGCGCCCCCTGGGCCTTGGGACACCCGGAGCCGGACCCTTTTTGGTGGATGCTGGTGGTTGTAGTCTCCGTGGCGGCGACCCGGTTCCGTGGCTCAGGGCGGTCAAACCAGTGGTGGAACTATTTATGTGGTTTTGATGTTTAAACGTCCGACTACGCCACCCGTGGATTGCGGTCAGAGTGAACCGCCGCTGCAGGGCAGACCGCTGAGGCTGGTGTTGTGGGTGCAGCAGAGCGTAGCATAACTCCCCATGGGAGGAGTATAGCCTCAGGGCAGTGTATGCGGGGGATGGGGGTGATGGTGCAGGGCAGCAGCAGTAACGACACGGAGTCAGTGATGCAGTCCAGGGCCTTTACTCACAGTTCTTAAATTCCAGACCACTTCTGCAGGTAACGGCTGCCCACGTCGTACTGTGCTCACCAGGTGAGGGGCTCAGACAACTCCCAGATAACTTTGGAGCGCTTCACAGGACCCCCTTTGTGTGTCCTTTGTCTGGCCTTTCTTACCAACCCTTCTGTCCGGCTGCCTCGGGCCTCCTCTTGGTAAACTTGGCGCCAGTTTCCCTGACCCAATTTGGTGCCTTCCTAGCGGGTGTAGCGAGGGGCTGCGCCACATAAAATGTCACAGCCTCCAGTTTCTAGCTGAGGGTCGTTTCCCGCGTACACTAGTTTCGGGGACCGGTCTCCCCCATTGGCCTGACCTCTCCACGCAGGTGGATTCGGGCGTGCGGTGGCGACTTGCCCGTCCGCACCCCTAGGATCCCTTCATTCCTCGTTCCTGGAGCCTTCTCTGCTCCTCTTCCTTCCCTCTCACTCTTCCAGGCCTGGGCCTCTGTTGCTAGGCCCGCCTCCGAAACAGAGCTCATGCAGAGCCCCTGCTCCCTGTCACTTCTGCTCAGACTTCTCTGCACTGAACTAAGATGGTGCCCACCTTTTATACTCCCTTCTCAATGCACCCACGAACTGCTTCCTCCCTGCTCCTACACTACAGGGTTCCCCTTCCTCAGTGTTCCCTCCCCCCACTCCAGCCAGGGACAGGGACTGTCGTGCCTATCTCAGGGGCATATTGGTCGCCCTGCCCCACGGCAATGTGGTGTAATGCATGCAGGTGTTGGGTCCTGATCCACACTACATCCTTACCTGAGAGTGAGATATCACACCTCTGGGTGAGGTGCAATACCTCTGTAGCAACCGAGCCCTCAGGGTGCTACAGTTCCATTCATCTTCAGCCTAGGTGACTTATTGCGATACAGGGCCGTGATTTTGGCTATAAAAGGGTCCCCTAGACCCCTACCCCAAGCTTTTTAAGAGAATAATATATGGCGTGCCAGGAGACTCTATGGAATGCTTTCTCAGCATCCAACGAGAGTATCTAATTACAAATTTTTAACTGCATCTAGCCCAGGAAATACTTTGTGCCTAGTAGCAGTGTCTGCTAGTCAGCGGATTATCCCGGCTGTTAAGCAAGCTACGCCACCTGTAGTTTGGACACTTAATTTTTTCAAAGGAAATGCTTCGGGACCACGGGATACTCAGTGAAGAGCATCAGGAGGCACCCCAAGGCATAGGGGCTGGGACTGGCGGTAGGATGCCTTGCGGTGGACAGCAGAGCTCGATCCTTATAAAAGCTTTTTAACTGCAGCAGCTTTAGTGGACGCTACTGGAGCTGGAATTACGCGGCTGCTGGCATGAGACTTGCCCTCCAATAGATCCTTGTAAAAGGATTTAAAATGTATTTATTCAAATTAGAGAGACAATTTAAATTAAAAAGCTTAGAGCTGCCTCCACCACATGGGGGCTCGCTCGACCCACCAGCGGACAGGCACCAGTATTGGGAGAGGGGGGCTGGCCGTCAGGGTCCACCTCGGCTCTGGCACAAACCCGGCGACACGGAGGTGGCACGGGCAGGAACGGACTGGCCGTGTCGGCTTCTCACTTTTTGGATTTTAGAAGGGCATGACATGCCTATATCTGTGTCTCCCCCTCCTTTTACTCCTCCACCTCTTTTCTTTTCGCATGACTATATGTACTTGTCACTTTTCCATGTGTTAGTTATGTCTTCTGAGCAGTTTGTCAGCTTTTGGACACCTTTGAAGGTGTTTTCTATGTGTTTCTATGTGTTTTTGTTTGCCTGCCATTGGTTTTAACGGTGTTCGAAGGTGTTCGACTAACAGTTCGACGAACAGTTCGGGGAACACACGGGTGTTCGACGAACCGAACCGAACTCGAACACTACGGGGGTGGCTCAACACTAGCTGACATGTCAGTTTTTTTATACGCCGCACAGGCCGAAAAACATCCCACACACGTGCACACTGATGACACACAGATGACATGCGTGTGTCATCCGTGTGACACATACCGGTGCCTGGGAATCAGCGGTACAGTTCATGCTGTTCCCAGGTGCTTAAGGAATCAGTCATCATTGTCCCCTGCCGGCGCTGCCATCAGCGCTAGCAAGGGACAATGTTGAGAGTAGTAGGTTCACCTCCCTATGTCACCAAAACCCGTAAATATAAGAAAATAAAAAAAAAAACACATTCACCTGGCTTGAGGTGACCACACACGCTGAGGAGAATGACTCCCTGCAGCAAGCATGCCCCTACGCTGAGTTCACTGAGTGACAGGACATAGCTAACTGAGCTCAGCACAGGTCGGGGGCCTGCTTGCTGCAGCAAGTCAATGTCCTCCACTCCTCAGCGTGTGTGGTCACTTCAAGCCAGGTGAGTATAATGTTTTTTTTTATTTTAGTATTATTTTTACAGGTTTTGGAGACTACTCTCAACATTGTCTCTTCATTGTCCCCTGCTAACACTGATTGCAGCGCCGGCAGGGGACAATGATGAGCGATTCCTTCAGCACCCGGTGCCTGGGAACAGAGCAAACTGTACCGCTGATTCCCAGGTGCCGGTATGGTATGTGTGATCCTCATGCAGCACACGTATGCCACACAGACACCGATATCTCTGGTACTGGTTTTTCCAGTACAGGAAATATCCGGATGTGTGAAAGAGCTCAATGCCATATAGGAGGCCGAGGGTCTGTATGTCACATAGGAGACCAAGATTGTGGTATATATGGGGACTATATGACATAATAGATCACACTCTCTACCTCTTATATGAAATATAGATCACACTCTTCTCCTCTTATGACATATACAGTGTATATGTCATATAGGAGGCTGAGAGTGCGAGTCTATATGACGTATACAACACACTCAGCCTCATATATAAAGTATATATTATAGGAGACCGAAAGTGCGTCATGTGTGGGGCCTATATGATGATAGAAGTGAAGTATGCCGGCACCAGTTCCCAAATCTTGCCTGTTTTGTCAAAAAAAACTCTATGGTTTTTAGCCCTCGGCTATCCCCATCAGGAGGTGCAATGTCTAAATAAGCAGTGGTAATCAAATGTCCAAGAAAGTATGAGAAAAACAACACTCACCAATGGATGCCCAAAAAAGATCCTTTTATTTCAGATCCAGCATACAGACATTGCGGATCTGGTGAGTGAGTGAGTGCTGTCTTTTTCATACCTCCTATATGATGTATAGATCGGACTTTCTACCTAATATATGACAAACATACCGCACTCTCTGCCTCCTATATGACATATACAACGCATTTGGCCTCCTATATTTCATTGCATCCATTTGGTAAATTCTGGAAAGTTCATTATTTTTCTCATTAAAGTACACTCTGCACCCCATCTTGACTGAAAAAAAACTGAAATGTAGAAATTTTTGCAAATTTATTAAAAAAGAAAAACTGAAATATCACATGGTCATAAGTATTCAGACCCTTTGTTCAGACACTAATATTTAAGTCGCATGCTGTCCATTTCCTTGTGATCCTCCTTGAGATGGTTTTACTCCTTCATTGGAGTCTAGCTATGTTTAATTAAACTGATAGCACTTGATTTGGAAAGGCACACACCTTTCTATATAAGACTTCACAGCTCACAGGCAAGTCATGTGCAGTGAAGCTGTGTAGTCCGCAGCTGCACTGCGCATGCGCTATGACGCTCTATTCCCAGCGCATGTACAGTGAGGCTGTGTGCTTATGACTTTTTCTTCACTTTGAAAATTGTTTAAGTTGGCTGAGGGACTGGGTGGTTTACCTAGGACAAGGAATGGCCATGTGTAAGAAAAACCGCTACTGATTGTAAATTACAGATTCTGTTAGCTGCAATAAATAAGTTGGTTAACAAGAAACACTTTGATCTAGTGCGCTTCACAATACAGTTCTCTTTTGCGCACTGTATAATTTGCTAATAGGCACAGGTTTTAGTGTGAGAGGCCAAAAAATGATGTAGATGTAGTGTGGGCCCCTAGAGTCAATTCTCCTGGTGGGCCCTAGGCACCCCAGTCCGACCCTTTTTGTGGCGGACAATCAAGAGGTGTGGTCTGAGTTTCTGCCTCTCCCAGAATTTGCTCTTAACAATCATACATCCTCCTCAGCTGGGTGTTCTCCTTTTTTTTGTTGTACTGGGAGACATCCGTCTTTTGGTTTGTTCTCCAAATTGGGGTCGGCAGTGCCGGAGGAGGAGAATTTTTCCGGTGATATGGAGAGAGTTTGGACTAATGTACGTTGCAACCTTCAAGAGGCTAACAAGAAGTCCAAGAAGTATTTTGACAGGAAACGAAAGAAGGTTTTGTTTACTGTGAGTGACATGGTTTGTTGTCCTCAAGGAACTCGCGGTTGAGGATTCCCTCTAAAAAACTGGGTCCTAAGTTTGTGGGTCCATTTAAAGTACTTCAGGTTGTTAACTCGTCAGCAGTTAGGTTGGATGTTCCTACTTCCTGGAAGATTAATCCTGTGTTTCATGTTTCCTTGTTGAAAAAGGCGGATGTATCTGATAGGGATGCCACTGTCACAGTTCCTCCTGTGGTGGAAGACTGCGAATATGAGATTTTACGTATCTTGAATTCTAGATAGCATAGAGAGAGAGTTCAGTATCTCGTCTCCTGGAAGGGTTTCGGTCCCGAAGATAACTCCTGGGTGAGGGTGGATGATGTCTCTGCTCCTAGGCTTGTTAGAGCTTTCCACAAGAGGTTTCCGGATAGGCCTGGGCCTGGAGGATCTGGAGGATCCTCATAAAAGAGGGGGTACTGTTAGAACCCTCCTGTTAGTTTTTCCATCTTGTGTTTTGCGGTCACGTGACCATCTGCCTTTATATTCCAGCTCCGCCTTTTTGACTGTGCTGAACTTTTGCTAGCCTGGTGCTTCGGTGCCTATCTCTCAGTTCGCTTGGTCCTTGGGACCTCTAGTACCTTTTTGTCAGTTTGTCTTTCGTTTTTCTGCAACAACTTTCTCTGTTCAAGAGGTGTCCCTTTTTGTTCCAGTCCTTAGTTCTTTTAGGGATCCCTTCCCTTTACTCTATAGGTCTTTGTTCAGACTAGCCTAGGACTAAGGCGGGTCTGTTCACTAGGAACAGGCAGCCCGCTACATCGTAGGGATTCAGCTTAGTCTTATTGTAGGGAAAGCTTTCCCCTTCTTTCCTTAGTTCTTGTTGCAGATCATAACAGCACATCTCGTATCTTCACAACATAGTGAAGCAATTGCCCTCAGATGACTCCAAAGATAAAAGTCTAAGGGGGTCAGATTGGGAGACGTTGGTGGCCATTGAACTGGCCCACAACGACAAATCCACTTTCCAGAAAACTGTTTATGTAGGAATGCTCGAACCTGACACCCATAATGTGGTGGTGCACCATCTTGTTGGAAAAACTCAGGGAACGTGCCATCTTCAGTGCATAAAGAGGGCAACACATCATCAATTTCAGATATAAAGTGGCATTGAGGTTTCCATTGATGAAGAATGGCCCCACTATGTTTGTACCCCATATACCACACCATACCATCAAGATACGTGATATGCAGCATCTGAAACAACGAATACTGAAAACCTGTGCTAGCATTTCTTCTGCAGTGTTGCTATCAGTGTGTCAAGAGTGGGAGAAGAGGGTTGCATTGACAATCCAACACAATGGGCAGCACTTTGAACACATTTTATAAGTGGTCATAAACTTGTAAAAAACTCATGAAAGAATAAAGTTACGTTAAAACCAAGCACACCATTGTTTTTCTTATGAAATTCTTAATAAATTTGATGTGTCACATGACCCTCTTCATATTGAAAAAAATAAAGTTGGATCCAAAATGGCCAACTTCAAAATGGCCACTGTCAGGCAAAATGTATTTCTGCCCGAGTTTTTAAAAACGAGAGATGTCTCAAAGAAAAAGAAACACCCCCACCCCCTATCCGTTTGTAGAGAGTACATAGAACTCACTTTTGCTTTCCCCCAAACCAGGAATCTTTATGACCCGCCATAAAACCTCAGTCCAGGGCAAGCACTGGTGCAAACCGGAAAGTCCCTCCAAAAAACCCCATTGTTTAATGGTACAAATGTTTATTGTCAATTTGAATAACGTACAGGTCTGACAGAAACACCGGGACCACATTTTTGGAATGCTCACCTTTTTCCCATTACAATAGTATAACTTGCATAACTGAGGAATGACCGGGAAATTAGATAATGGATTCTGAGCTTCTGAGCGTCATAGAGGTTTCATATTTAATATCAATCTTCATGAATTTTGGTGACGGCCAACATGATGTCTCCATCTTGGATGTGGGACCCCCCCACACCAAAATATGAAATCTGAAGGTTTCTATGTTCTATGCAGCTGGGTGGTTTCACAAAACCGAGCCCCCGTGTGAGGTAGACAATATGGGTGGTTGCTAATAATTTGGCCCTGTTACTAAAAAGCAAATCGGCCATTTTCAAGTCATTCTTCTCAGGGACGTCAGACGCACGCACACCACGCTGCGTAGAAGAATCACCTCTAATTTCTGGGGAGCCGTTCCCCCCACAGAATCTGAGACCATCACCTTGTGAAGCAGGTTTTGCTATCACTTATCCCTTTTATTTTAATAACTGTTTATGCATATATGTAAATTGTCTCTCTTATAATATCTTGTATATATTTAGTAAACACTGCCCCCTTTGGGAGTAAATCATTATTATTTACCAGTTTCGTTCTTCTTGTCCTATGTCGAGCAAGCACGTTCCTCACCCACTAATTCACGTTACCTAACGGGTACCCGATCCACCTGTTAAGCGATCGGTGGTGGCAGTATACCAGTATTTATGTGATATTGTGGTTTGAGGGTGGCTGGTCGGAGGTATATAAACGTTCCTGGAAGGAACTGGAGGTATATATACGTCCTGTCACATCACGTGCCGCAATAGTCGACATAAATTAGAGCAGCTGCACCCGTGCTTATCCTCGGTCAATACCGTGTTTTACCAGCAGGATAAGGGGGCGCCAGAGAGCTGCAAGGTCTGACCCAAAAGTGGGTGTTGTTTTCCTGACAAATTGGTGGCAAGCGGTGGGATCATAGGACATTAGTGATCGGGTTTGAGCAATCATTCCTCTCACTAAAAACTTGCACAAAAGTTTTGGAAGATCGAACTCAGTGTTTATTAGATCTGAGACAATACTGTATGTGTAGCAGTTACCCCTACCCTTCTTCGTTTTTTCTTTTCTATTTTTATTTTGGTGATCATGGTCGTAGTTGGGGAGTCCTGGTACAGTTAGCAGAAAAAGGACACTCTTATTGGAATATGTATAACCAAAGGCATGGACCCCCACCTGCAGATGGCCTTGGAGGAGCTCGCAGCAGACGATCGTGATGGACGACTGCAGCTGATCCTGAGATTCCAGGAGCGGGCTGAGCGACAAGCCCAAGCTGACCGAGAGGCTACTGAGCGACAAGCCCAAGCTGACCGACAACACCAGCTGGAGCTAGCCCGGATTCAGAAGGAGTCGCCCTCTACGCAGACCCATGAGTCCAACAGTGCCAGCTGCTTTAAACCTCGTCCTGAGCACTTCCCTGTGATGGAAAAGGATGGGGACTTGGACACTTTTCTGCAAGGCTTTGAAAAGGCCTGCAGGCAGTATCAGCTGCCAACAGACGAGTGGGCAAAATATTTAACCCCAGGACTCCGAGGAAAAGCTTTGGAGGTGTTTGCTTCCCTCCCTCGAGAGCAAGATGGAGACTATGAGGCCGTCAAGCAGGTCCTGATAAAAAAGTATCAGCTGACTCCGGAGGTGTACTGGAAAAAGTTCAGAGCCCTCCAACGTGGACCACATGACACCTACAGCGATGTGGTAGACGGGCTCCGAACCAACTTTGAGCAGTGGATCCAAGGACTGTCAGAGACCACCTTTGAGCAGTTAAAGGATCTGATGGTGAAAGACCAGTTCCTGCATCTGTGTCCGACTGAGGTACGGCAGTTCGTGATGGATTGGGAGCCACCAGATGCCAATAAAGCAGCGCAGATCGCAGACACCTACGAGGCCAACCGGAGACCAGAGGTGCGGAAGCCGGTCGTCGCCAGCTGGAAAGGGGGTAAGCCATCAACCACCATCCCTGCCCCTGCCAGCCGACCTTCTGGAGGCCTTTTTCCCGTTACCAATGCCCGGCCTGCACCTGATGCCCGCAGGTGTTATTCCTGCAACCAGACTGGTCATCTCAGCGCCACTTGCCCAGAGAAGCAGAGGAAGAACCCCCCATCCAAGGCCCCAGGGCCTAAGGCATCAGTTCTTTTGGTGGGTGGGCCGGTTGGGAGGGCCTGTGAAAACTTGCAGTCTGTCAGGGTGGGGGACACTCTCACTGTAGGCCTCAAGGACACTGGGGCCGGACGAACCCTCATCCGACCCGAACTGGTGTCCACTGAAGAGCTTATTCCGGGAAAGACCCTGACTGTCACCGGGATTGGGGGCGTCCGATGCCCCTTGCCCATAGCCCGGGTTTTTATTGATTGGGGTGGGGGAGTGGGGTGAAGGAAGTGGGAGTGTCCAAAAACCTACCTGCAAATGTTTTGTTGGGAACTGATTTGGGGCGTATGCTTGCTTATTATGTCCCTAACATCCCTCCCTGATCTGATACAGTTGGTAAGGTTAATGCTAATAATGGGAATGTCAATGCTTTACATGATGATGATGATGTTGTATTGGAAGGTGCAGGAGAACTCAGCCATGTCACTCTGTGGGGTGATGTTGCTGAGGATCCCCTAGCAAGAGCAAAGGTCAGTGCCAAGGGTAATGGGGAGAGGCACGAGGACCATGAAGCAGGTGGTGCTGTGCCAGTGACCAGTGTCACAACAGAAGGTGACCGGGCTGATAGTCGCTGCCCCATACATAGCACTGTGCCTGAGGTAATGGAGGATGATGGAGAAGTAGTTCTCATGGCCTCGCAGGCTAATGAGACGGTGTTATTCCCCGGGGAGATGGCCTATATAGCCGCTGTTACCCGCAGTCACAGTGCCCAGAACGCAAGTAACGCCCTGCCTTCTGGACCCTCCTCGGACAGAGGAATAACAGGATCATGTATGGACCCAGAGCCGGTCCCAGAGGGTCCCAGTGAGGACGTGGCCTTAACCTCACTTCTGGCTTCCTCCAGCCAGGAGTTTCAGGCAGCTCTGCACTCAGATGCTAGCCTGGAGACGTTAAGGAGCCTCGCTGAGAAACCCACCTCCGAGTTGGATAAGGAGAGGGTATTCTGGGACCAAGGGAGGTTGTACCGGGAGACAGTTCCCTGTACACCCCATCAGGAGTGGCTGAGGGAAAGACAGCTGGTCGTCCCCTACCAATTCAGGGATGAGTTGTTGCGGATCGCCCATGAAATTCCACTCGCTGGACACTTGGGGGTCAGCAAAACCAAGGCCCGGCTGTCTCATCACTTTTATTGGCCCAAAATGAGGACAGATGTGGTGAACTACTGTCGCTCCTGTACCACATGTCAAAGAGTGGGAAAGTCAGGGCCGGCCCCCAAAGCCCCCCTGATCTCTTTGCCAGTGATAGAGGAGCCTTTCCAGAGGATTGCTGTGGACATTGTGGGACCACTGGCCATGCCCACTAGATCTGGAAAATGTTTCATCCTTACCGTGGTAGACTATGCTACCCGGTATCCGGAGGCAGTAGCCCTGTCCTCAATTAGGGCAGATAAGGTGGCGGACGCCCTCTTGGCCATCTTTTCGCGAGTAGGATTTAACAGGGAGATGCTTACCGACCAGGGGACTCAGTTCATGTCACGCTTAATGGAGGCCCTCTGTAAGAAAATGCAGGTGCAGCATTTGGTATCGAGCGCGTATCACCCACAGACCAATGGTTTGTGTGAGCAATTCAACGGTACCCTCAAACAGATGTTAAAAATGCTGGTTGAGACCCAGGGTCGCGACTGGGAGCGTTACCTCCCACACCTGTTATTTGCTTACAGAGAGGTTCCACAGGCCTCGACGGGGTTCTCTCCCTTTGAGCTCCTGTATGGCAGGCGTGTCCGAGGACCCCTTGGGTTGATAAGGGAATTCTGGGAAGAAGAGCTGAGCTCCCCAGGAGTGTCCATCGTGGAGTATGTCATGCGCTTCAGTGACAAGATGCAGACCTTAACGCAGTTGGTGCATGACAACATGGCGCAAGTCCAGGCTGACCAGAAGCATTGGTACGACCAGAACGCCCGAGAACGGACCTACCAGGTGGGTCAGAAGGTGTGAGTGCTGGTGCCCATACCAAAGGACAAGCTTCAGGCGGCCTGGGAAGGCCCGTACGTCATTCACCAACAGCTCAACCCGGTCACCTACGTGATCACACTTGACCACGAGCGGGGTAGGCGGAAGGCGTTTCACGTTAATATGATGAAGGCTCATCAAGAATGTGGAACCTGCGTCCTACCGGTCTGCAACCTGCCCAAGGATGGGGAGGATGACCCCCTCTTGGACATGCTCGCCCAAGCGAAGGCCAGCGGGTCCCTAGAGGATGTAGAGATAAGCGCCTTGCTATCCGCAGACCAGAGGTCTCAGCTGCGAGCAGTGCTGAAACCCTTCCAAGCAGTGTTTACCAACATGCCTGGCAGGACTGAGGTGGCAGTCCATGAAGTGGACACCGGGAATCATGCCCCACTCCGGAGGACAGCCTATCGAATCTCCGACGAGGTGCAGCATGTCATGCGCCAGGAGGTCGAGGAGATGCTGAAGTTGGGGGTGATTAAGCGGTCCAAAAGCACGTGGGCCTCACCTGTAGTCCTGGTGCCAAAGAAGAACCAGACCACCCAGTTCTGTGTGGACTACAGGGGGCTCAACGTTATCACCGCCTCTGACGCACAACCAATGCCACACATTGAGGAGCTGCTGGAGCGGTTAGCCAGTGCGAGCTATCTCTCCATTATGGATTTGAGTCGGGGATATTAGCAGATTCCCTTGAGCCCCGGGGCCCAGGAGATGTCCGCCTTTATCACCCCCTTCGGATTGTATAAATCCATAGTCATGCCTTTTGGCATGAAAAATGCCCCTGCCACTTTCCAGCGAATGTCAACCACCTGCTCCAGGGACTGGAGAGGTACGCAGTGGCGTACCTGGATGACATTGCCATCTTCAGTCCCACCTGGGAGGATCACCTCGAGCATCTGCAGCAGGTGCTCGGGCGCATTCACCAGGCGGGCTTGACCATCAAGCCGGGAATGTGCAAGATGGGCATGAACGAGGTCCACTACCTGGGGCACTGGGTAGGTGGGGGTACTCTGAAGCCAGAGCCTGGAAAGGTGGACGCTATCGTGTCCTGGCCCAACCCCAGGACCAAGAAGCAGGTGCTTTTTCAAAGTGACATTAGTCCAGATACAATATTTCTTATATTTTCATGTATGGAGTGCCGAAGTTCTTTTTGCAATTGAGATTACTTTTTTCTTCAGAGCACCCGAATAGACCAGTGAGCGACCCCTCTCTTTTTTCTATTAATCATTTTTGGGATCCCGCTCCTGGAGCATTGCAGCAGGTACGTGTTCACACTATTAGAAGTTTGACAGCCTTTTTTCTGACCATGTGTCCCTCCCATTCAGTCACAGGTGGTTTTAACTAGCTCTACCAGCCCATACATTGTAGGTTAAAAGCCCAAGCAGAGACATATTGTCCATACAGGCTTACAGCCCAAGAGTGGCATATCCAGTGGTAGTGTAGCGTAGTTTCCCATCATACGAAGGTGACCTTGTCGTGGTTGATGGGCACACATAAATTGGCCAAATTATGCGCAAAAAACCTTAATTTTTCAAAGTGACATAAGTCCAGATACAATATTTCTTATATTTTCATGTATGGAGTGCCGAAGTTCTTTTTGCAATTGAGATTACTTTTTTCTTCAGAGCACCCGAATAGACCAGTGAGCGACCCCTCTCTTTTTTCTATTAATCATTTTTGGGATCCCGCTCCTGGAGCATTGCAGCAGGTACGTGTTCACACTATTAGAAGTTTGACAGCCTTTTTTCTGACCATGTGTCCCTCCCATTCAGTCACAGGTGGCTTTAACTAGCTCTACCAGCCCATACATTGTAGGTTAAAAGCCCAAGCAGAGACATATTGTCCATACAGGCTTACAGCCCAAGAGTGGCATATCCAGTGGTAGTGTAGCGTAGTTTCCCATCATACGAAGGTGACCTTGTCGTGGTTGATGGGCACACATAAATTGGCCAAATTATGCGCAAAAAACCTTCATTTTTCAAAGTGACATTAGTCCAGATACAATATTTCTTATATTTTCATGTATGGAGTGCCGAAGTTCTTTTTGCAATTGAGATTACTTTTTTCTTCAGAGCACCCGAATAGACCAGTGAGCGACCCCTCTCTTTTTTCTATTAATCATTTTTGGGATCCCGCTCCTGGAGCATTGCAGCAGGTACGTGTTCACACTATTAGAAGTTTGACAGCCTTTTTTCTGACCATGTGTCCCTCCCATTCAGTCACAGGTGGTTTTAACTAGCTCTACCAGCCCATACATTGTAGGTTAAAAGCCCAAGCAGAGACATATTGTCCATACAGGCTTACAGCCCAAGAGTGGCATATCCAGTGGTAGTGTAGCGTAGTTTCCCATCATACGAAGGTGACTTTTTCGTGGTTGATGGGCACACATAAATTGGCCAAATTATGCGCAAAAAACCTTCATTTTTCAAAGTGACATTAGTCCAGATACAATATTTCTTATATTTTCATGTATGGAGTGCCGAAGTTCTTTTTGCAATTGAGATTACTTTTTTCTTCAGAGCACCCGAATAGACCAGTGAGCGACCCCTCTCTTTTTTCTATTAATCATTTTTGGGATCCCGCTCCTGGAGCATTGCAGCAGGTACGTGTTCACACTATTAGAAGTTTGACAGCCTTTTTTCTGATCATGTGTCCCTCCCATTCAGTCACAGGTGGTTTTAACTAGCTCTACCAGCCCATACATTGTAGGTTAAAAGCCCAAGCAGAGACATATTGTCCATACAGGCTTACAGCCCAAGAGTGGCATATCCAGTGGTAGTGTAGCGTAGTTTCCCATCATACGAAGGTGACCTTGTCGTGGTTGATGGGCACACATAAATTGGCCAAATTATGCGCAAAAAACCTTCATTTTTCAAAGTGACATTAGTCCAGATACAATATTTCTTATATTTTCATGTATGGAGTGCCGAAGTTCTTTTTGCAATCAAGAAGCAGGTGCAGTCCTTCTTGGGCACCGCAGGGTACGATAGACTCTTTGTACAAGACTATAGTAGCCCTGCGAAGCCCTTGACAGACCTCACCAGGAAGAGCCTACCCCATTCTTTCAAATGGACGGATGAATGCGAGGTGGCCTTTAGGGCTTTGAAGACTGCCCTGAGCAGCTCTCCTGTACTAAAGGCGGTCGACGGCACACGGCCACTCTTAGTACAGACCGACGCCAGTGAGTTTGGCCTCGGTGCTGTACTCAGCCAGGTCAACTCGGGAAACCAAGAACACCCCGTGTTGTACCTAAGCCGGAAACTGCTGCCGAGGGAAGTGGCCTATTCCACCATAGAGAAGGAGTGCCTGGCCATTGTATGGGCCCTCAACCGCTTACAGCCTTACTTGTACGGGCGCCCCTTCACTGTCGTGACTGACCACAACCCCCTGAGTTGGCTGCACACCATGTCCGGTGTCAACGGAAGGTTGTTACGCTGGAGCCTCACGCTCCAGCAGTACGACTTTACCGTTCAACACCGCAAGGGCAGCGAGCATGGCAATGCCGATGGGTTGTCCGGGCGGGGGGAACCTACAGATATACGCCTGGAGGAGTACCAGAAGGTCCCACCGCAATAGTGCAGTCTAAAAGGGGGAGGTGTCAGGCAAAATGTATTTCTGCCCGAGTTTTTAAAAACGAGAGATGTCTCAAAGAAAAAGAAACCCCCCCAACCCCTATCCGTTTGTAGAGAGTACATAGAACTCACTTTTGCTTTCCCCCAAACCAGGAATCTTTATGACCCGCCATAAAATCTCAGTCCAGGGCAAGCACTGGTACAAACCGGAAAGTCCCTCCAAAAAACCCCATTGTTTAATGGTACAAACGTTTAATGTCAATTTGAATAACGCACAGGTCTGACAGAAACACCGGGACCACATTTTTGGAATGCTCACCTTTTTCCCATTACAATAGTATAACTTGCATAACTGAGGAATGACCGGGAACTGAGATAATGGATTCTGAGCTTCTGAGCATCATAGAGGTTTCATATTTAATATCAATCTTGAATATTGGTGACGGCCAACATGATGTCTCCATCTTGGATGTGGGACCCATCCATCTGGAAAAGTTCCCCCTCCTATATACTAATGTGCCACAAAACAGGAAGTTGATATCACCAACCATTCCCATTAAATTTAGGTGCATCCATATAAATGGCCCACCCTGTAGTATTCAAATATCCAGAAAAAGAGAAAAAGAAGGCATTTCATAGTGGGCACTGTTGGAATAACATACAATTCTGATGCTGTGAGGGTAGAGAAAACAATGCGTCTTTACCCTATTCTTTACAGCGTCTGTCTTATTGTGCCTGATGAAGAAGTCAATTGGAAAAGGAATCCTCCAGTGATGAGACAGTGAGTTTAAAACTTCACTAGTTAGTGGTAATGTCCTCGCGCTTTTGGTCATGCAGTTTTCCTATTAGTTATAGATTTTCTTTACTGTATGCTTTATAATAATGGAAGGCTTAATTTTGCGCAAGGGCTTTCCCTCAAATAAGAGTGAATTTTATGTAAATACGTGCCTTCCGTGAGGGTTTTTTGCTATCGTCGGCACCACTTGTTTTGGTGTACAGAATTTTGTTTTCCTTTTAATAAATATTGAATAAAGCAGCATGTGGGATTATTAATAGCCTCCCTACACATCGCACAGTGTGTTCATGTTTGCAATAAGCAAAAAAATATTTGTACTGCAGTTACCATGGCAACAACCGTCGCACATCTGTCTGCACAATTCAGACAGTTGTTAGATATTTCTTCTGCCAAATAAAACGTCACTTATTCACTGTTTTTCCAAAACACAATTCCTTTTCAGCGAATAGTCACTGGAATATAGGAGTGTGTAACATCAAGGATTGATTGTGTTTAATTGTGTTAGACCATGCTGTTCTCCAATACTTCTTGAAAAGTGAGCTTCTCTCATCTTCATTTCTGTTTTGGAAATTCTAAATTTGCAGAGAGCACAGGAGGTAAGGGGGAAGCAAATGGCAGCAGCGAATAAAGCTTTCTGGAGAGACAAAAACCAATGCGTGCAAACAGCAGAAAACATACAGAAAAGTATTGTTCTGGGATTGTTCACTTACTGCATTGTTAACGTTAATTTCCACCTCTTCTTTTCCCCCTAAAAATATAGAGTATGAAAAAACACTAGTGTTGAGCAAGTATGTTCTGTTAACCCTTTCGCCGAGTATGCTTGGACGAGCACCGAATAGTTACTGCTGCTCGGTGTTATGTTTGAATCACTCCCATGTGCATGATTTGCGACTGTTTGTCAGCTTTAATACATGTGAGGAATGCTTGTTTCTTAAGCATTCCTCACATGTATTAAAGCTGTCAAACAGTCGCAAATCATGCACACGGGAGTGATTCAAACACATCACCAAGTACGCTGAAGATACTCGGTGCTCGCCCAAGCATACTCACCGAAAGGGTTAACCAAACATCATCACTAGTCATAGAGGAAGCAGTGGTGTACTTGTGAGACCATTGTGTGACCACTCCTTAATTGTCTTTCCCATTTGTTTTGAGAAACTAGTATTTTACAAACTATACTTTTTCTTGTCTCATACATCTTGGACTCTTGTACTTCATCCTTAGATGACACATTATTATTATTATTATCTCTTTTGGACAACAAATTACTTGTTACTTGTACACAGATATGACTTATGCTTGTTTTGCTCACACTTATCTGCACTTGACACTTGGCATTTCTGCACAATATGCCTGATTCATCAAGGCATCTGTGCCAGAATTGTGGCATAAAACACATCGACATCTCCTAAACTTTTGTGACAAAGTAGCAGGGCCAGGATGGGACTAGGTGTGGTAAAGCACGCCCAGCAAATTAATCAAAATTTATACCACTTTTGTGGCATAAGTTAGGCAAGAAATGTACTCCAATCCCTGACTGGAGTAACATTTCTGTCGAAGGCGTAAACCAAAGTGTGAAGTAGCACACTGTATGCGCTAAAACATTTACTAACATCAAATAAATGAAATTTAAACAGAATTATTTCTATATAGATTACTTATAAAATAAAGGTGCTTTGCACACAAATTGTCCAATTTATATGTGCTAAATAGTCACGTCAAGGTGTATCATTCTTTGGAGAGATTGTAGTAACCTATCAGACATGATACAGTGTGATGCTGCACTCTTTGGTTTCCATAAACCATAGAACATTTGGAGGTTGTGACTGCCTCCTTTGCCTAGCACTCCTCTCATCACCCTAAGGCCCCTTTCACATATACGTGTCTCCGGTATGTGTAGCTTCCATCTTTACATGTACCGGAGACACGTATCCACACATACCCATTGTAACCTATGGGGCTGCGCACATGTCCATATTTTCACACAGACCGTGTGTCTGTGTGACTCATGTGTTCATTTTTCATTTCATTGTTAGCAGCATGGATGACAAGGGTCAATATAAGTCAATGGGTTTGTGTAGATACATACAGCACACAGATGACATCCGTGTACTGTCCGTGTGACACATACCGGAATAGAATGCAGAATAGAAATAATAGATTTTTATGTGTTTTATTCTATTTATTTATTTTACTCACTTATATAGCGCCATTAATTCCACAGCGCTTCACATACAATATCGCCACTGTCCCCATTGGGGCTCACAATGTAGATTCTCTATCAGTATGTCTTTGGAGTGTAAGAAGAAACCCGAAGAACCAGGAGGAAACCAACACAAACATGGGGAGAACATATAAACTCCTTGTAGATGTTGTCCCTTGTTGGATTTCAATCCAGGACCCCAGCGCTGCAAGGCTGCATTGCTAATCACTGAGCGACCATGTTTCCCATTAAAGATGTGTAAAGATATAGATTAGATAGATAGATAGATAGATAGGAGGGTCCCTGGTGACTTCTCCCCACCTGCTGCCCTGGATTGACAGGTGTCTGTCTATAAGTGCCGCAGTGTTTCAAGTCAACCATATCTGGCTGAGTTCATATAGCCAGTGCCTAACATATGCTTCTCTCGGATTCGGCACCAGGAGTCATCTTCTCTTTAACCACTTCGCACCAGAGCCTGTTTTTGCCTTCGTGACCGGGCCAATTTTTTCAATTCTGACCACTGTCACTTTATGAAGTAATTACTCTGGAACGCTTCAACATATTCCCCTGATTATGAGACTGTTTTTTCATGACATATTGTACTTCATGATAGTGGTAAAATTTCTTCGATATAACTTGCGTTTATTTGTGAAAAAATCGGAAATTTGGCGAAAATTTTGAAAATTTTGCAATTTTCAAACTTTGAATTTTCATGCCCTTAAATCAGAGAGATATGCCACACAAAATAGTTAATAAATAACATTTGCCACATGTCTACTTTACATCAGCACAATTTTTGAACCAAAATTTTTTTTGTTAGGCAGCTATAAGGGTTAAAAGTTGACCAGCGATTTCTCATTTTTCGAACAAAATTTACAAAAACATTTTTTTATGGACCAGATCATATTTGAAGTCACTTTGAGGGGTCTTTATGACAGAAAATACCCAAAAGTGACACCATTCTAAAAACTGCACCCCTCACGGTGCTCAAAACCACATTCAAGAACTTTATTAACCCTTCAGGTGCTTCACAGGAATTTTTGGAATGTGGAAGAAAAAAATTAACATTTAACTTTTTTCACAAAAATGTTACTTTAGACCCAATTTTTTTTATTTTCACACGGGTAACAGGAAAAAATGGACCCCAAATTTTTTTGTGCAATTTCTCTTGAGCGTGCTGATACCCCATATGTGAGGGAAAACCACTGTTTGGGTGCACTGCAGGGTTCGGAAAGGGAAATAAAATTTTCACATTTTTCCCACAAAAATGTTTTTCATCCCTTAATTTTGCATTATCACAAGGGCAATAGGAAAAATTGCACCATGAAATTTGTTGTGCAATTTCTCCTGAACACGCTGATACCCCATATGTGGAGGCAAACCACTGTTTGGGCGCACGGCAGGGTTTGAAAGGGAAGGAGCGCCATTTGACTTTTTGAATGTAAAATTTGTTTGAATAATTAGCGGACGCCATGTTGCATTTGGGGAGCCCCTGATGTGCCTAAACAGTGGAAACCCCCCACAAGTGACACCATTTTGGAAACCAGACCCCTTAGGGAACTTATCTAGATGTGTGGTGAGCACCTTGAACCCCAAGATGCTTCACAGAAGTTTATAATATTGAACTGTAAAAATAAAATTTTCACATTTTTCCCACAAAAACGTTTTTCATCCCTTAATTTTGCATTATCATAAGGGTAATAGGAAAAATTGCACCATGAAATTTGTTGTGCAATTTCTCCTGAACACGCTGATACCCCATATGTGGAGGCAAATCACTGTTTGGGCGCACGGCAGCGTTTGAAAGGGAAAGAGCGCCATTTGACTTTTTGAATGTAAAATTTGTTTGAATAATTAGCGGACGCCATGTTGCATTTGGGGAGCCCCTGATGTGCCTAAACAGTGGAAACCCCCCACAAGTGACACCATTTTGGAAACTAGACCCCTTAGGGAACTTATCTAGATGTGTGGTGAGCACCTTGAACCCCCAGCTGCTTCACAGAAGTTTAGAATATTGAGCAGTAAAAATAACATTTTCACATTTTTCCCACAAAAAATGTTTTTCATTCCCTAATTTTGCATTATCATAAGGGTAGCAGGATAAATTGCACCATGAAATTTGTTGTGCAATTTCTCCTGAGTACGCCGATACCCCATATGTGGGGGAAAACCACTGCCTTGGAGTACGGCAGGGTTCGGAAGAGAAAGGAGCGCTATGTTGGCTGGGATAGGTGGCAGACACCATGTCACATTTGAAGAGTCGCTGACATGCCGAAACAGCAGAAACCCCCACAAGTGACCCCATTTTGTAAACTACACCTCTCAAGGAATTCATCTAGGGAAGAAGTGAGTATTTTTTAATTTTTTAATTTATACCATTGGGCAGTGAAAAAAGCATAATTATATTTTTACCACAAAAAAATGTTTTACCCTCAGATTTTACATTTTCACACAGAGCAATGGGTAAAAATGGTGCCGAAATGTGTCACACAATTTCTTCTAAAAGTGGCAATACCCCATATGTGGCTGTATCGTACCGCTCAGCCTTACGGCGAGATCTGGGGGGGACGGAGTGCTATTTGACAATTGGAGAACAAATTATTGTAGCATAGGCATTTGGATTTGGGAGCACAAAATTTTCTGAATTTCTTTTGGGGGGCAAGGGCCATTTCGCTTTTCCAGAGCCTTTCTGCTACCAGTAACTTGGAAGTCCCTTATATTTTTAACAGATGACGGACCTGAGTGGGGACTAGCTTTTTTTGAGGACTGAGTTGAAGCTTTTATTGGGAACATTTTACGTAACATTTATCTGGCGCTCGAGGCTGAGCACTTACATCGGGGTTTCCATCTAAATTTCCAAGTGATGTAATTCAGATGAAACCCCTGAGGGATCCATTCACTGTAATGAGGCAGCAGAGTTACTCTGGACTCTGTCTGGCCTCTGTTTAGCGGTGTCATTTTTTCAGAAGTGCACAGAACTGTGGCCAACCGCACTTTTATGCACGCCTAAAGCAAATGACACCGTGGGATCCCAGGCTAGACGGCGTCCACAGTGGCCTATATCTGCCTCATTACAGGGAATCTTCCGTCATGGGTTCCGGCTGAATCACGTATTTCAGAGATTTACACGGAAACTCTGGTGTAAGCGCTTAGCGAAGAGCGCAGGATAAATGTGAGCAGAGCCTTACTGCGATCTTTGGGAGACATAATAAACAAATCAGTAGCAGGTGAAGAATTGGTTTTATTTATTTTTTACGCCGTTCCCAGTTTGATATAACTGATTAGATTACTTTATTCTTCAGGTCGGTGCGATTACAGAGATACCAGATTTATATCGGGTTTTTATGACTGACTGCTGTCACACACTAAAAGACGCTTTTTTTTGCAAAATCTAGTTTTTGCATCACCATATTTTGAGAGCTATAATTTTTCCATATTTCGGCCGACAAAGTCATGTGATGGCTTGTTTGTTGCGGGACGAGTTGACATTTTTATTGGTACCATTTTTGGGTACGTGACATTTTTTGATCGCTTTCTATTCCGTTTTTTGGGAGGTAAAATTAACAAAAACCAACAATTCAGGAATTGTTTTTTGAGGGGTTTTTTTATGCCGTTCTGCGTGTGGTAAAAGTGATCAGGCAGCGTTATTCTTGGGGTCAGTACGTTTACAGCGATACTTTTTATGTTTTGGCGCTTTTACACAATAAAATTTTATAGAAAAAAATATTTTTTTTGCATTGCTTTATTCTGAGCGCTATAACTTTTTTATTTTTTAGCTGATGGAGCTGTATGGCGGCTTTTTTTTTGCGGAACAAGATGACGTTTTCAGCGATACCATTTTTATTTCTATTTTGCTTATTGATCGCATTTTTTTCCACTTTTTGTTTGGCGATATGATGAAAAAGCATATTTTTTTGCTCCGTTTTTTATTTATTTTTATTACGGTGTGCACAGAAGGAGTTAATTAGTGTGACAGTTTTATAGCTCGGGTTGTTTTGGACGCGACTATAACAAATATGTGTACTTTTTTTGGTTTTGTAAAAATATACGGATTTATTGGTTTAATATTTTATTTATTTATTTTTATTTATTTTGTGATTTTTTTTTTAACAGTTTAAAAACATTTTTTTTTACTTTTTTTTACATTTTTACTTAGTCCCTGTATGGGACATTAATTTTTATTTTTCTGATCACTGATCTCATGTAATGTAATAGGCATGTATTACATTACATGAGATCTTCGCTGACTGTTTCACAGTCAGAGTCTCCTGCCTGGCTTCAGCTGCAGGCTGAGCCAGGCAGGACACCATATATGGCAGATCTGGAGGCGGTCATGTTACCTTCAGCTGCCATAGCAACCCCAGGTCCTGGAAGGTATCAGGGGTCGTCGGAGAGGTAAGTAAGACGACCCCCTCTCCTCTGTCTATCTTCTATATGCCGCGATCACTATAGATCGCGGCATATAGAACATAGCAAAGGGTTAACATCACTGGGACCTGATCCAATCAGGTCCCGATGATGTCCCCTGTCAGAGCTAATGCTCTGCACCGGAATCGCAGCGCTTGCAGGACCCTGGGGGTCCTGAGCGCTGTGAGACCACCCACCGTTTTTAAACGTCGGCGCTGCACAGAGCCAGCAAGTGCCGACGTTTATCTACAGTGGGCGGTCGGGAACCAGTTAAATAAACAGTTCTCTTATTTTCTTGTGCTCTGATCTCACGGGGATTCCAACCTGCAGCCTGTATCATTGTAGGCAGTAGGAAAACCACTGAGCCATAGCTTAAACTTAAAAGTATGGGAGGATTTTCTATACTTGCATGTGCATTGTAAGCCCTGACATTACAAAAATATCTCTATATTTCTATGTACCTGTATGCTAGAGGGCAAATAAAAGACAGATTTTTTTCTTCCGATAAAGTTAATAAAAAATTCAAATACAATTGCAATGTCATTTTTAATGTGCTTTAAAAAAAAAAAGCACGAAAAAACAAATAACACAGGAATGTTTGGCATCCCTGTAATTGTAACAACGTGTAAAACAGAGTAAACTGATTATTTATGGTGATAGGGAAAAATGGCATAAAAAATGGTGTGATTAATTTTTTCCCATTAAGCCCATATAAAATGTATTAAAATATAATGCTGAGGGAGGCCATGTTCACACATAGCTTAAATGCTGTGTGTGTTTTTGCTACTACTTTTCACTTGCACATTTTTTGCAGCTCTCCGCACAACACTACTCAATAATGAGAAAAGCTTTGATCCTGCACTTAAAAATGCAAATGTGTTTTTTTACATGTGTTTTTTTTTAGTTTCCACATAGAAGCTTGTAGAGAAAAGAAAGCACCAAAACTGCACAGTTGAACAGCATGGGCTTTAGACTAACCGCGGGCAAGAGTTTTCGTGAAATTATATCCACCTTGCTGGGACATTTAGACCGTCTTCATATGTAGTGTATATGCTGCGTCATTTCTATTGTGTTTTTTGCCCAGACATTCTGCAGCGTTTAATTTTTTATTGAGCAAATTTTGTAAACATCCACAGTGCATGGCGATGTTATTTCCATAATTCTATTCCTTTAGAAACAGAAATGAAAATAATGGAAGTGCTGACCCCCTTGTATTACCATGCTAGTGGCATCAGACAGACCTTATTGACAACAATAAAGCCCATATGGATTCCTTCATGGGGTCCAGCATTTTACCAGATGAGAAGGCTTTGTGCTACGGCATGCAGCAAAATAGCATACAGCACTATTTTGTCCTGCGTTTTGGACAGGTCTGCAGTGGGGACTTCAGCGCAATATGACCAGACTGACAAATCTGTATGTTTTTTTCAAGAAATATTGGATGATGGGATTTAAGCCTCAAAGGCAAACAATTTTCAGGAAACATTAGTTGACAAATGTTGTAGAGAAGCATGAAGCTGAAAAAAGCTACACCAGCATTACTAAGGACTTGGGTGTACATCAATTCACAGTTAGAAATATTGTCTGTTTAGAACTGCTACGACTTTTCCTCTGAGAGGATGCCTTGTTGTTATCACTTGAAGAGCACATCAACCTATCCTGAAAAAAGGTAATGAAACCCAAGATTAAAAGCAAAATAGCTATGAGAGAGTTTACAAGCTGCAAAAATTTTCATTCATGTGTCCACTTCTAGAAAAGCACAGAACAAGAATGATGTTTTGTTATCCAAAAAAAGCAAACCATTACAGCCAGTCTAAAAATTGCCCAAGGCCACTTAGACATTGCTTCTGGGAGAATGTTTTATGAACAGATGAGAAAAAATTGGAACTGTTCAGCAAAAATACACAAAGTTGTGTTTGGAGAAAAATAAACCACTTAATACCAAGACTTCATTTTAGCTGTGAAGCATAGTGAAGAGAACATAATCATTTAGGGTTTCTTTGCTGTCTCAGGGCTTGGAAACCTTGTCATTATGGAAATAATGAGTTCAAAAGTTTATGCTCACTGGGTTTGCTAATCTAAGTGGCTTGTGAACAAAATGGGAGTTAAAAAACAGGAGTTGAAAGAAAGAGTTTGAGACCTGTACGTACTTAACTTTTCCCTACTTTCTTTTATTCTTTACTGTTAAAGCGCACCTGTGAGCAGGATTGTGGTCAGTAAACCACATACACTGTCAGGTGGGCAACATTATCCTGAGTAAAATGATACCTTGGTTGATGAAATCTGTCCTGTGGTTCCAGTGTAATCTTTACTTTCAGTCTGGAGATAATGATATGCTTGTGCTTCGGGGCGGCCTGTGGGGGGGCACTCTATCTGGTGCTCTGCTTACATATTCATCTATATGCTCTTATGACAGCTCACTGTACCTTCACTGACCTGCCTCCTATTTTACCTAGCCCCTCACTACTAGATGCATTATGTAAAATAGGAGGCAGGTCAGCGAAGGCACAATAGGCGAGGCCGACTATACAGCGCGGCCTGGCGTCATACAGGTGTATCTAAGCGAGGCGGCACCCACAGATCCTGAGTACGTGTAAAGCATGCATACCCTCCAGTCCCAGGTCAGAAACAAGCAAATTCATATGTCTGCAGTCACACAGAGTGGCTGCAAACTTATCGATTTGGACCGGACAACCATTTAAGTATATAAATAAATAAAAGAACAAGATCAGCAGAAGTTCACAAGGATTTGTAAATAATGGTAATTAGCAGTTGGTAACTGAGGATAACTTGAAGCCTGAAATACTGAATAGGTTCTTTAGCTCTTTGTAAACACCAAATAAGAGAGCGCGGCTGATATAGTCTTTCCCAGTGCTCTTAATGTGTCAAACTAATGTACTCAGTTGGCTAAATGAAGATGTGGTCTTATCTAAGTTACGTGAAGTCAATGTGAATAAGGTCCCAGGCTCAGATGGGCTGCATCCCAAAGTGCTTAAGGAAATCAGGTCAGTTATTGCAGGACCCCTATACACAATTTTTATAAACTCTCTAGTGACTAGCTTTGTGCCAGTCTCTTGGCAAAGTCAATGTGGTGCTCAATTCAAAAAAAAGTTCTAGGTTTTTCTTTGATAATTATAGACCAATAAGCATAGCATTCCTTGGGGAGAAAATGTTTGAGGGACTTATAAGGACTATGTACAGGAGTATGTGATAGATAATAATTTTATAAGTGATAGCCAGCATGATTTTAAGACAGAAACAAGGTTGTAAAATGATCTTGGTTAGTTTTTAGGAATAGGTGAATAGAATCTTGGACAAAGGGATAATGTGGATACAGTATTTTGGGATCTCGGAAAAGGAATTTGACACTGTCCCACATAAACGCTTTATGGGTCAATTAAGGTCTATAGGTTTAGAAAGTTAGAATTGCCATTGGATTGAAAACTGGCTTAAAGACCCCACCAAGAGTTATTTGGAATGACTGCTACTCTGTCTCCAGTTATAAGGGGTTCACCCAAAGGTTCAGTGTTGCGTCCATTATTATTCAACTTATTTATCAATGATATATACTGTGTGCAGAATTATTAGGCAAGTTGTATTTTAGAAGATTATTTTTATTATTGATAAACAACTATGTTCTCAATCAACCCAAAATATCCAAGCTTAATATTTTTGGAAGTTGGAGTGTTTTTTTTTTAGATTTGGCTATCTTAGGAGGATATCTGTGCAGGTAACTATTACTGTGCAGAATTATAAGGCAACGTAATAAAAAACAAATATAATCCCATTTCACTTATTTATTTTCACCAGGTAAACCAATATTAGTGCACAAAATTTAGAAATAAACATTTCTGACATGAAAAAACAAAAACCCCAAAAATTAGTGATCAATATAGCCACCTTTCTTTATGATGACACTCAACAGCCTTCCATCCATAGATTCTGTCAGTTGCTTGATCTGTTTTCAATCAACATTGCGTGCAGCAGCCACCACAGCCTCCCAGACACTGTTCCGAGAGGTGTACGGTTTTCCCTCCCTGTAGATCTCACATTTTATGATGGACCACAGGTTCTCTATGGGGTTCAGATCAGGTGAACAAGGGGGCCATGTCATTATTTTTTCTTCTTTTAGACCTTTACTGGCCAGCCACGCTGTGGAGTAGTTGGATGCATGTGATGGAGCATTGTCCTGCATGAAAATCATGTTTTTCTTGAACGATACCGACTTCTTCCTGTACTACTGATTGAAGAAGTTCTCTTCCAGAAACTGTCAGTAGGTCTGGGAGTTGAGCTTCATTCCATCCTCAACCCGAAAAGGTCCCACAAGTTCATCTTTGATGATACCAGCCCATACCAGTACCCCACCTCCACCTTGCTGGAGTCTGAGTCGGAGTGGAGCTCTCGGCCCTTTACTGATCCAGCTTCTGACCCATCCATCTGGCCCATCAAGAGTCACTCTCATTTCATCAGTCCATAAAACCTTTGAAAAATCAGTCTTAAGATATTTCTTGGCCCATTCTTGACATTTTATCTTATGTTTCTTGTTCAAAGGTGGTCGTTTTTCAGCCTTCCTTACCTTGGCCATGTCACTGAGTATCGCACACCTTGTGCTTTTTGATACTTCAGCAATGTTGCAGCTCTGAAATATGGCAAAACTGGTGGCGAATGGCATATTGGCAGCTTCACGCTTGATTTTCCTCAATTCATGGGCAGTTATTTTGAGTCTTTTTTGGCCAACACGCTTGTTGTGACCCTGTTGGCTATTTGCCATGAAACGCTTGATTGTTTGGTGATCACGCTTCAAAAGTTTGGAAATTTCATGACTGCTGCATTCCTCTGCAGGACATCTCACAATTTTGGACTTTTCTGAGTCCGTTAAATCTCTCTTCTGACCCATTTTGCCAAAAGGAAAGGAAATTGCCTAATAATTAAGCACACCTTATATAGGGTGTTGATGTCATTAGTCAGCACCCCTCCTCATTACAGAGATGCACATCACCAGATTTACTTAATTGGTAGTTGGCTCTCAAGCCTATGCAGCTTGGAGTAGGACAACATGTATAAAAAGTATCATGTGATCAAAATACTCATTTGCCTAATAATTCTGCACATAGTGTAGAAGATGAGATTAATAGTGTTGTTTCTATTTTTGCAAATGACACTAACCTATGTAGTATAGCGCAGGCTAAGGTATTGTTCATAAGTTATAACCTGATTTGCATAAACTGAGTGTTTGCACATCCACTTGATATACATTACAGACCAAAAGTTTGGATACACCTTCTCATTTAAAGATTTTTCTGTATTTTCATGACTATGAAAATTGTACATTCACACTGAAGGCGTCAAAACTATGAATTAACACATGTGGAATTATATACTTAGCAAAAAAGTGTGAAACAACTGAAAATATGTCTTATATTCTACGTTTTTCAAAGTAGCCACCTTTTGCTTTGATGACTGCTTTGCACACTCTTGGCATTCTCTTTAAATGAGGTGTGTCCAAACTTTTGGTCTGTAGTGTATGATGTTCAATGTACATAAATGTAAAGTTATGCATCTAGGTACTAATAATATTTGGGCATCATATGTTCTAAGACAGTGTTTCCCTAACTTACGGACCCCCATAGGTCATCTTTTCAAGATTTCCACAGTATTGCAAAGGTTAGATAATTCCTGATGCCTTGCTGATACTTCCACCACCTGTGCAATACTAAAGAAATCCTGAAAACATGACCTGTTAGGGGCTGTGAGGATTGGAGTTTGGGAAACACTGCACTAAAGAGAGTTAAACTAGTAGAGTCTCTTGTAGAGAAAGATTTGGGTATACTTGTAGAACCCAGATTAAAAACATGCAATGTCATTCTGCGGTTACTAAGGCCAGCAGGATATTGTCATGTATTAAAAATGCATGGACTTTCAGGAATGAAATGTAATACTAACACTTTATATAGCATTAATATAACTCCATCTGGAATATGCAGTTTAGTTCTGGGTACTAGTTCACAGAAAGGATGCCCTGGAGTTAGAAAAATTACAAAGAAGAGCCATAAGACTGATAAGGGGCATGTAGGATCTTAGTTATAAGGAAAGATTGAAATAATTACATTCATTTAATTTTGAAAAGAGATATCTAAAAGGGACATAATTAACACGTACAAGTACATAAATGGCTCATAGAAAAAATATGGTCAAAAGCTGTTCATGTAAAAAAAAAACTCAAAAGACAAGAAAGCACTTCCTCCATCTGGAGAAAAAATGGTTCACTCTCCAGAGGAGACAAGCCTTCTTTATCATGGGAACTATTATTCTGTGACATACCTTAGTCTACCTCAAGAATTGGCCACAGCAGGAACTATGGATGGTTTTAAAAAAGGCTTAAATGCTTATTTAGAAGAAAATAACATAAATACGTATGTCAGGCTATGTGCCCACGATGCAGAAATGAAGCAGAAAATTTCTGCAGCATTTCTGCATCTCCCTGGCAGAAAAAACACATGCAGATCGTGCATGCATTTTTCCTGCAGAATACATGCGGAATACATGCGGATTCACATGCGGATCCACATGCGTTAACGCATGTATTTCCGCATGCAGACTGACAAGCACTTTCCAGGCGATAGCATCACTTGGAAAGTGCTTGACAACTAGGTCACAATGTATAATTCCATGCAAATGGCATGGATTTATACAGTGTGACCATAAAAATAAAAAAATAAAAGCTATACTTACCTCCGATGCCACCGCGTGAGCTGTTGCGCTCCTTCCTGGTTCCTTCCTGGCATTCCCGGCATCTCGCGAGACAACCTTCGGTCACATGACCGCGATGTCATCTCAGGTCCTGGAAGGAGAAGCGCTACGGGGGCCGCCGGACAGGTGAATATAAACTTTATTTGTTATTTTATTCTTTTTTTCACAGGTACAATGGTACCCAGGTCTGCATAAGAGTCTCCTCTCCTCCAGACTTGGGTACCATCCGCACATTGAATCGCATATAATCCGCTTGTACAAATGTACAGACACGGATTCTATGAGTCTCAATGCAAGTCAATGGCGGCGCTTCCGCTGCACTTCCGCAAAATGAATGAACATGCTGCGGATTTATGAGCGCTGCAGAAACGCTGCGGAAAAATCCGCAGCATGTGCATTGACATTGCGGAATGCCATTTGGGACCATGGGGTGCAGATTACCATGCGTTTTTGATGCGTTTCTGCTGCGGAAATTCCGCAGCATAAACGCATGAAAAACGCATCGTGTGCACGCAGCCTAAGGTTGCGTGCCCACGTAGCGTTTTTCAAGCGTATATGCTGCGGAATTTCCGCAGCGTAAACGCTTGAAAAACGCATGTATATCCGCACCCCATGGTCCCCAATCGCATTCGGCAATGTCAATGCCCATGCTGCGGATTTTTCCGCAGCGAATATGCTGCGGTCAAAAATCCGCAGCATGTTCATTAATTTTGCGGAAGCACTGCGGAATCAATGTGCGGATGGTACCCAAGTCTGGATGAGAGGAGACTCTCAACCAGACCTGGGTACCAAAGAACCTGTAAAAAAAAGAATAAAATAAAGTTTATACTTCTCTTCTGATGTTTTCCCTCCGTCGCGCTGTTGTCTGAAGGACCTGCCACGTCATTGAGTCATGTGACCCATCACATGACTCAATGACGTCACCGCAGGTCCTGCACACAACAGCATGAGCCGCTCAAGACTCCGGACGGGGCAGAGAATGCATCAGAAGGTGAGTATAAAGTTTATTTTTTTATTTTTTACCATTCTGAACAAGTTGTCAAGCACTTTTCCAAGTGATGCTTGGAGAAGTGCTTGATAACCCGCATGCGGAAATGCATGCAAAGACGCCTCACAAACGCTTCTACCTGGCGGGAAAACCGCATGTAATATCCGCATGCGATTTTCCCGCCAGGGAGAAGCGTAAAAAATATGCTTCAGGTCCGCAACGTGGGCACATAGCCTCAATGTGTAACATTTGAGTTCTAAATGTTGATCCAGTTAATCAACACTTTTTTTTTCAACCCAACTAATTATGTAGCTATTAGTGATGAGCGAGCACTAAAATGCTCGGGTACTCTTTGCTCGGGTCGAGCAAATTGGAATGCGCTGTGCTCGACCCGAGCAACGAGCCCAATGTAAGTCTATGGGAAACTCGAGCATTTTTCAGGTTGCTCCCCCCTGGCGATCTGCAGAGGGCCTAAAAATTGCCCAAATCGATGGGAACAGTGCTCAAATGACATGGGAACAGCATGGGGAAGACCCCTGGAAGCATCGGACTCCCAGATCACTGCTGTCAGCAACGTGGTCAGAGTATTACGCCACTTTTACAGACTCACAATAAAACATACAAAAACGAAACCAAAATGGATTTTCCTGGGAAATATGTTAAGGAACATCCTTTCCAGGGTAATGACTTGTATATAAGGCAAAATAAATAACCAAAAACAAAAATACACCTCCACAACTTGGGCTATGTTCACACGTAGCGTTTTTGATGCGTTTTTGCACTTTTGAATTGCTTTCAACCAAGACAAATGCATTCACCAGGAAATGTTATTTTAACATTTTACAACCTTATCTGGCCATGTGGTGTGTGACACATCATCAGACACATACATACAGTGCCGAAAAGACATGGGAACAGCATGGGGAAGACATCTGTAAGCATCTCTGACTTCCAGGTCACTGCCTAAAAGTGTGCCTATCATAAGTGATCCTTGGCGCATGCGAAGATGCCTCCCGCCATGCACCTGTCATTGCAGACTTGCAACAATCACCGTCCACGTCCTTGTCCCACTGCAGGGTTCAGTTGTCCCTACCCCATTCCTTGGAATGCAAGCGCAAGTATGCAGGCACCCACCCACAGGCTGCAATACTATACTGCCAAATTTTTGACAGCTGCTTGCACTTGAAATGTGGCCTTTTAGGCTCGTGAAGGCGGATGCTTTTCACAACCTCATGCCGGTGGCGGCGGGGTGTCCATACTCGGTCCCCAGCCGCCACTATATTTCCCAGTATCGCCTCCGCCTTCCACAAGCACTAGTCCCATAACATTACCCGTGCCCTCCCCAGTGCACTTATTTGGAAGGACCGCCTAATCGCAAACACATGGACAGGTGAATGTGGCCAGGGACGGTACAGAGCCAGTCAACAACTTTTTTTGCTAAGAGTTGTATTTAGCTCGGTGAAAGAACTGGCACAGAGGGAAACCGTATGTACCCTGCGTGTCATTTCTCCCAGGAAGTCCTGTAATTGAGCTTGTTGCAGAAGCAATGGCAGCCCGTCCAACATCAACTCGCACTTGTCGGTGGTGCTTTGACACACACACATCTTTCTTTGTGCATTTAATTTCTTGAATACAGAGTTGGACAATGGCCTGATCTGTAATGCTGTTTGAGAAATGGATGAATAAAAAAAAGGGAAAAGGAAAAAAGAAAGGGGGGCGCAGATCTAAGTGTAATATTTTAACAATATCGAATTAGAATTAAAAATTGCTCTCACCTTTGTGGTGTCTTGTTATCCAGCATGTATCCCTGTCTTTAGGGAGTGGAGTAGTTGTCTGGATCTGCTGGCCTGCAGCTCAAAAACAGGTAAAACGAGCTCCTTTGCAGGAGACTCGTCAGAAAGTGCAAGAAAAAGTTTCCAGTTTGTCAGGGAGCGCTTCCAGGTGATTCATTACTTACTCCAAATCTTTCAGGAATAATCCAGTTTATTTTTATATAAACAACGCGTTTCGGCTATACATAACATTAGCCTTCATCAGGTAAAATCATAGTTGTCTTTAAAGAATACATTTATATAGCATAAAAAGAGGAGGAGGAACTAATCCAACCCCTCAATCAATTTTCATCAATTTAAAACACATGTGCACTTCTAAAAGGTATTAAGCAGTTAATTAAAAGTGAACTCTATATGGATTTAGAAAGGGGGGAGGGGGAAACAAAAACAAACAAAAAAAAAAAAAAATTTTTTTTAAAAATAAATAAAATAAAAATAAAAAACACCACTATATATTGTTTTTTCCTATTCAATAATTTTTTTTTTTTTTTTTTATATAAAATAAAATTATTTGTCATATGACTCCATTTACTATCCTATTTTCTACTTCACTGATAGGGGAGAAATATTTTTCCCGATTCTAGAATATAACGATGTCATCAATATTAAGAACTCCATTTTTTATCTTATCTACTACATCACCAATAAGGGAAAAATATTTCTCCCAATTCTAAGGTATAACGAATTTATCACCAATATATGAACCAGTATCTGCCGGGATTGGAACTCATACATTTAGATTCCCCATATCTACAATATTTGCGTATTTACTCCATTGAGCCACTCACAGTTATAGTCTCTGGGTGCTTAATTTTTCTTTTTATTCTCTTTAGCTTTTCTCCCTCTACCTCATTTACGAGGTTTGCAGACTTCGATTTTTAACCCCCAAAAATTTAGCGGTATTATATGTTCTCTAGTTTATCATTGAGGCCGTCTGGGTACAGAGTCCTCAATCTGTATATCCAGAAGGCCTCTTTTTTATTTAACTGTTGTATCCTATTGGAAACATCTCTAGGGATCTGTTCAATCGGTGTCAAAGTAACATTGAATTCTTTTTTATGCGTTAGCAAAAGGTGTCTTGATAGACTATGGATAAGGAGACCGACTCTGGCATTGTGTCTGTGGCCATTCAGTCGGGTTCGGACCATTTGAGTGGTCCTCCCCACATACTGGAGGCCACAGTCACAATTTATAACATATATAACAAAGTCGCTTATACATGTCAAATGTTGTTCTATCTGAAATATTTCACCTGTACTCTTGGAAACTATTTGTTGTTGTTTATCTGCTATATTATAGCAGCACTGACATTTTTTCTGGTTACATTTATATACTCCAGGTTTATTCACCTTTTTTGAGCAATTGTGGGTTTTCATGAAGTTTTTCAATCGGCTGGGAGCTACCATGTTCCTTATTGTTTTTCCCCTTCTAAATGTCATATTGGGGACTTGTGGTAATATATTTCGTAGCAAGGGATCTTGTTTTAAGATATACCAGTGTTTTTTCAAGATTCCACAAATTTTTTCGTTATCTTTATTATAGGCTGTAATGAAGTTGAACTGCCATTTCTCATCATTAGATTTCAGGTGAGATTTAGTTGTATCCATGACAGCATTTTCTCTCACAGTTTTTTCTGTGCTTTTTTCTCTAGTATTTTCAAGCGTTTTTTTCAAACATTCACCCTGAGTTTTTGCTAAGTTTACCTTATAAGCTTGTTGTATTAGGGTTTTTGGATACTTTTTTTCCCGAAATCTGTTAGTCAGGATCTTGCTTTGTGTTATATAATCCTGTTCACTACTATTATTTTTCCTTATTCTTAAATATTGACTGAATGGAATATTATTCTTCCATTTAGTATAGTGTGCACTGTTATAATGTAAATATCCATTAATGTCTACTTTTTTAAAATGTGTTTTTGTTACGATTTTCTTTTTCATATGTGAAATCTCTAAATCCAAGTAAACTATTTTTTCAGCGCTGATAGTGGATGTAAAGGAAATGCCCCATGTGTTTTGATTCATTTCCCTCACCAGCAAATGGGCTTGTTCTATATCCCCCCTCCAAATGATTAATAAGTCATCTATAAAACGTTTATACATTATTATGTTGTCTTTGTATTTTTCTGAATTAAGTGGGGATAGGGACTCGAATTGCCCCATAAATAAATTTGCAAAACTTGGGGCTACCCGAGTCCCCATCGCAGTACCATGCTGCTGCAGGTACAGTTGTCCATCAAACTCAAAGACATTATGACGCAAAATGAATTGCAAACCAGTCAGAAGAAATTCTACTTGTTCATCTGGCATTTTTTTTAAAAAAATTTTTTGTTTGCTTTTTTTGTTTTTGTTTCCCCCTCCCCCTTTCTAAATCCATATAGAGTTCACTTTTAATTAACTGCTTAATACCTTTTAGAAGTGCACATGTGTTTTAAATTGATGAAAATTGATTGAGGGGTTGGATTAGTTCCTCCTCCTCTTTTTATGCTATATAAATGTATTCTTTAAAGACAACTATGATTTTACCTGATGAAGGCTAATGTTATGTATAGCCGAAACGCGTTGTTTATATAAAAATAAACTGGATTATTCCTGAAAGATTTGGAGTAAGTAATGAATCACCTGGAAGCGCTCCCTGACAAACTGGAAACTTTTTCTTGCACTTTCTGACGAGTCTCCTGCAAAGGAGCTCGTTTTACCTGTTTTTGAGCTGCAGGCCAGCAGATCCAGACAACTACTCCACTCCCTAAAGACAGGGATACATGCTGGATAACAAGACACCACAAAGGTGAGAGCAATTTTTAATTCTAATTCGATATTGTTAAAATATTACACTTAGATCTGCGCCCCCCTTTCTTTTTTCCTTTTCCCTTTTTTTTATTCATCCATTTCTGAAGCCAGAGGAGGCATCTTACCTTCCATTGACTTGTGAGGAAAGAAATCCATTGGGGTTGGCAGCGATCGCACTATGGAACATTTTAAGAACAGATATCACAGAAGACTCGAGGCAGTGGCCTCTATCACTTCAACAAATTTAAGTGTGGACATGACTTCAATACCTACGCACAATGACATTGACTTAGAGATTAAGAAAAATATTAGAAATCTGTTCTCCGGCTTTGAGAAAAGTATGAAGACAGAGATAAGACATCAACTTGATGCTGATTTTTTGAGTATCTGTATTGATCGAAAAATTATACCGAAGGGTCTAGAGATTCATTTTGAAAGTACTTTTTCGAATGATACAGATTTTTCAGACAAATGGAAAGAGATTTTAGATAAATGCTCATATGAATTAATGTCCCTCCTAGTACACAAACGCAAACAGTTAGCTATAAAAGCCACTGATATTTGTGAACAACTAATAGAGAAATTGCAACAGTATGAAAAATTAGTTTATTATCGTGCTATAAATGAGGATACAAATCGTAACCTTCAAATGTATGAAAATAACTTAATGGAAACAAAAACTAAAAAACTACGGAGAGATATGTTTGAAATCGCATCTGATAAAAAATATAAAAATAAAAATAACTCTAAAACTAATATGATTACTAATAAGAATACCTTACAACCATTAGGGAATATTGAAGGTCTATCGAAAAAACAAAGAGACACAGTAGATAGTCTACGAGTCTTTTACAACTCTAAAATAGCAGGAGCAAATTCTAATAAGAAAAACATCGATTTAAGAATGAATACGAATGTGATTAACAAAAATTTGGGGGCTATACCAAAAAATAAATTCTATAATCCGTTTAGACCTGATTTTACTTATAAATCAGGACATAAAACAACTAAAAATTTTAATAATCCTACGCCTTCTTCCAACTATATAGGAGATGAAAATATTAATATTGAATCCACATCTATAACTAATTCAGAATTTTCCTTAAAAAATATTCCTGACTGCGAGATATTCAATTCCGATAACAACACAATAACTTGTGATACTGAGAAAAATGAGGAAGAATGTTCCTTTGATCTTAGTATCTTTACTACACATAGTACTGAGGAGACAAATGTACCCTCCATTACAGCTTTACAAGCTTTGGGCCCATCTCAATCATCCCTTAATTCACAGATTTCTTTTTTAGAAATAGGCCCTCTCCAGACTCCCACTCTGTTAGAAACATTAGTACCCAAAATAGTAGCCAAATCCCTACAAGCCCCCTCCATAACACCTATAGCTCAATTCCTGCCGCAGAATTTGGAGACTATATCCCCTCAAATAGCTGCTCAAAGACAAATAACCAGTTTCTTTCCCACACTTATAGCCCCCAAAAAAAGAAAAGAAGTACCAGGGGCTGCAGGGGTGGTAGAAGAGTCCAATTCAAAAAAGATAAAAAATCCGAGTTTATTTTAACTAACTCAACAAAAGGGTCTTTTTTCAAAAATAAAATTTCCCCTAAATCCTCTCAAAAAATCTTCAACTTGTCCTCGCATGTACTTACACAAGATGAAGAAAAGGTCTTGAGTAAAGGGCTAAATTTTTGCCCCACACAACATAGTAATAATTTTGAGCTTTTTATTGATCTTAATCACTATATAAGGCGTCTTACCCTAAAAAGACACTTTGTATTGCAAGATCGTAATAAAGGGAAAAATGACAAAAACATTATTTTAAAAAATAAGAAAGAATTGGAACAAACGGCAAGGATAACAAATGAAACACCATATATACATATGGAAGTGAAACCACAATCTGCCTTTAATCCCATACATCATAGGGGTAGCTATATTGAAACATTTTTATCTCTAGTAGGTGATGATTTCCGTAAGTTGAATACTACTGATAAAATAAAGAGCAAAGATAAAAAATGTAAAAATTTACATAAGAAATCAAAAACTGCCAAAAAAATTGCTAAATATAACATTACCCCCCAAGAAAGAGAAGCCTTAAAAAATCTAAGAGAGAACACTGAAATAATAATTAGAGAGGCTGATAAAGGCGGTGGTACTGTTATTCAAGATAGGAAGGATTATCTCAGTGAGGCAGTTAAAATACTATCCAATCGAAAATACTATCAAAAATTGGAAAAGGATCCTACTGTTGATTTTTCTAAAGAATATCACCTATTTCTGAATGAGGCCTCTGAGAAAGGAATTATAACAAAAAGAGAGAAAAAATTTTTAATTAACAAAGAACCAGCTATGGCTTTTTTTTACCATCTCCCCAAAGTCCATAAGGACCTCGAAAATCCACCTGGACGACCTATTATTTCGGGGATTAATTCTCTCACTAGCTGTTTGTCACACTACCTGGATTTACATTTACAAGCACATGTCAAATCACTGCTCTCATATTTGAAAGACTCGAGCCACCTCATTAGTCTCTTGGAGGGAATGGATTGGGAGGAGAATTTTTTATTTCTAACCCTAGATGTGGTAGCGTTATATTCAAATATAGAACATAATTTGGGTATAAGAGCTGCCAGATTTTATTTGGAGAAAAATGAAAAAATGCCAGATGAACAAGTAGAATTTCTTCTGACTGGTTTGCAATTCATTTTGCGTCATAATGTCTTTGAGTTTGATGGACAACTGTACCTGCAGCAGCATGGTACCGTGATGGGGACTCGGGTAGCCCCAAGTTTTGCAAATTTATTTATGGGGCTATTTGAGTCCCTATCCCCACTTAATTCAGAAAAATACAAAGACAACATAATAATGTATAAACGTTTTATAGATGACTTATTAATCATTTGGAGGGGGGATATAGAACAAGTCCATTTGCTGGTGAGGGAAATGAATCAAAACACATGGGGCATTTCCTTTACATCCACCATCAGCGCTGAAAAAATAGTTTACTTGGATTTAGAGATTTCACATATAAAAAAGAAAATCGTAACAAAAACACATTTTAAAAAAGTAGACATTAATGGATATTTACATTATAACAGTGCACACTATACTAAATGGAAGAATAATATTCCATTCAGTCAATATTTAAGAATAAGGAAAAATAATAGTAGTGAACAGGATTATATAACACAAAGCAAGATCCTGACTAACAGATTTCGGGAAAAAAAGTATCCAAAAACCCTAATACAACAAGCTTATAAGGTAAACTTAGCAAAAACTAAGGGTGAATGTTTGAAAAAAACGCTTGAAAATACTAGAGAAAAAAGCACTGAAAAAACTGTGAGAGAAAATGCTGTCATGGATACAACTAAATCTCACCTGAAATCTAATGATGAGAAATGGCAGTTCAACTTCATTACAGCCTATAATAAAGATAACGAAAAAATTTGTGGAATCTTGAAAAAACACTGGTATATCTTAAAACAAGACCCCTTGCTACGAAATGTATTACCACAAGTCCCCAATATGACATTTAGAAGGGGAAAAACAATAAGGAACATGGTAGCTCCCAGCCGATTGAAAAACTTCATGAAAACCCACAATTGCTCAAAAAAGGTGAATAAACCTGGAGTATATAAATGTAACCAGAAAAAATGTCAGTGCTGCTATAATATAGCAGATAAACAACAACAAATAGTTTCCAAGAGTACAGGTGAAATATTTCAGATAGAACAACATTTGACATGTATAAGCGACTTTGTTATATATGTTATAAATTGTGACTGTGGCCTCCAGTATGTGGGGAGGACCACTCAAATGGTCCGAACCCGACTGAATGGCCACAGACACAATGCCAGAGTCGGTCTCCTTATCCATAGTCTATCAAGACACCTTTTGCTAACGCATAAAAAAGAATTCAATGTTACTTTGACACCGATTGAACAGATCCCTAGAGATGTTTCCAATAGGATACAACAGTTAAATAAAAAAGAGGCCTTCTGGATATACAGATTGAGGACTCTGTACCCAGACGGCCTCAATGATAAACTAGAGAACATATAATACCGCTAAATTTTTGGGGGTTAAAAATCAAAGTCTGCAAACCTCGTAAATGAGGTAGAGGGAGAAAAGCTAAAGAGAATAAAAAGAAAAATTAAGCACCCAGAGACTATAAATGTGAGTGGCTCAATGGAGTAAATATGCAAATATTGTAGATATGGGGAATCTAAATGTATGAGTTCCAATCCCGGCAGATATTGGTTCATATATTGGTGATAAATTCGTTATACCTTAGAATTGGGAGAAATATTTTTCCCTTATTGGTGATGTAGTAGATAAGATAAAAAATGGAGTTCTTAATATTGATGACATAGTTATATTCTAGAATCGGGAAAAATATTTCTCCCCTATCAGTGAAGTAGAAAATAGGATAGTAAATGGAGTCATATGACAAATAATTTTATTTTATAGAAAAAAAAATTATTGAATAGGAAAAAACAATATATAGTGGTGTTTTTTATTTTTATTTTATTTTTTTAAAAAAAAATTTTTTTTGGTTTTTGTTTCCCCCTCCCCCCTTTCTAAATCCATATAGAGTTCACTTTTAATTAACTGCTTAATACCTTTTAGAAGTGCACATGTGTTTTAAATTGATGAAAATTGATTGAGGGGTTGGATTAGTTCCTCCTCCTCTTTTTATGCTATATAAATGTATTCTTTAAAGACAACTATGATTTTACCTGATGAAGGCTAATGTTATGTATAGCCGAAACGCGTTGTTTATATAAAAATAAACTGGATTATTCCTGAAAGATTTGGAGTAAGTAATGAATCATCTGGAAGCGCTCCCTGACAAACTGGAAACTTTTTCTTGCATTTTGAGAAATAACATGCATGAGCATGGCCGATCCACATTAAAAAAAAGCAGCCATAGAGTGTCCGGCAACCTTCCACCACACTTTTCTTAGCCAGGGCTGCTTTTCGGCAGGGTTGGACGGGCTCACCAGAGAATCGGGGACTCCTCCGGCGGGCCCTGGCTTCTCCTTCAGGAGAGTTCATAGTGCCGAGGTGAGGCCATGATGATGATAGAGGCCACCATCTGCTTAGTTTTCTGTTACTTGGAATGCAAGTGCAAGTATGCCGCCAGCCACTCACCCACCGACAGGCCGCAACACTAAACTGCCAGATTTCTGGGCAGCTCTTTGCACTTGAAATATGGCCTTTTAAGCTTGTGGAGGCGGGAGCTTTTCACAACCTCATGTCGGCGGCAGCCGGTTGTCCATACTCGGTCCCCAGCCACCACTATATTTCCCGATATCGCCTCCGCCTTTCTCAAGCACGGGTCCCACAGCATTACCCGTGCCCTCCCCAGTGCACTTACAGGGAAGGACCGCCTAACCACAAACACGTGGACAGGTGAATATGGCCAGGGACGGTACGGAGCAAGTCCACAACTTTTTTTGCTGAGAGTTGTATTTAGCTCGTTGAAAGGACTGGCATAGAGGGAAACCATATCTACCCTGCATGTCATTTCTCCCAGGAAGTCCTCTAAAGCTGCTTGCACTTGAAATGTGGCCTGAACATTACTGCTGGTACTTTTCTGTGGGAATTTGCTTGCCTCCTACCAGTCTGGAATATTTCCAGCAAACTATGGTACGACGCCATGGTATTAGCACTGCCCCCAGTACCATTAGTGAAGTCATCCCCAATTTCCTTCTCAGGAATTTTATTTGGTAGGCTGAGTGGCTGCCCAAATACGTTTTCTCACAGAGAAGCTGAAGATAGAGTGGCAGTAGGTGCAAGTTTCTCCAGCCTGTTAGATATTAGAGGGTGAAAGGAAGCACATTGGATCAGTGGTTAGCACTGAAGCCTTGCAGTTTTGGGATCCTGGGTTCAAATCCCAGCAAGGACAACATCTGCAAGGACTTTGTATGTTCTCCCCGTGTTTGCGTGTGTTTCCTCCTCAGTAAAAAACAGCCATAGAGTGTCCGGGAACCTTCCCACACACTTTTCTTAGCCAGGACTGCTTCTCGGCAGGGTTGGACGGTCCCAACAGGGAATCCTCTGGTGTGCCTTGGCTTCTACCTCAGGAGAGTTCATGATAGCGCTAACTTTGCAGCTGCTATGGGGCTCTTGAACGGGTGAGAAAGGTTAGCCGTCAGAATCAAATCCTCTGGTGGGCACAATGTTTTTCAATCTGAAACAGCTTCTCAGTGGGAGTTGTATTTCACCACAGCCAAATTCTTTAGCTCGGTGAGAGGACTGGCATAGAGGGAAACCGTATCTACCCCGGCTGTCATTTCTCCGTCACCAGGTTCCGCCCATTGTCACACATGACCATGCCTGGCTGTATGTTCAGCGGTGAGAGCCACAGATCAGGCTGCTGTGTTACAGCTTTCAACAACTCTGCAGCGCTGAGCGGTTTGTCAATTAAGCATTAAGGATGTTATCTTCAGCACAGCCTATTGCCGCTTGGCCAAGGCAGTGCTGCAGTGCTGTCAGCTTGTGACTAATGTGGTCATTTTGGAGATGGAGGAGGAGGTGCATGAGCTGAACAATGTGACTACATTGAGGTTAAATTGGTGACGCTGTTTTTTATGCTAAAGAAAGATCCTATTGTTATGGAGTTTTTTACATTATTTTTTAAGACAAATGCATTCACCGGGAAATGTCATTTTAACATTTTACAACCTTATCTGGCAATGTGGTGTGTGACACATCATCAGACACATCCTTTTTTATTTATGATTGAGGGACTCTGAAAGTCATAAAGCCTATTTTTACAGGGACATCAGACGGCCCTTACTATTCTTAAAAGGCCAGCAGTCAGCCCTAGCTATTGTTAGAGAGCCATCAGCCGGCTATGCTTTGTTATTCCCATTATTAACAAGTGGGTCTCCTATACTGTTATTGCATATCCAGTGACTGCAAGGGCTGCCAAAAATTTGGACGCAACCCAATACCCCTTTGAAGAGACATAGAGGAGGGTCTCAGTAAAAAAAAATGTTCCCATTATAAAGGAGTGGGTGGTAATGCCCATGCTGTGACTGCAAGGGCTACCAAAATTTGGGAAAAACACCACTAAGAATTTAAAGACGCATAGAGCAGGGCCACAGTAGCAACAAATTCCATTTAGAAAGGAGAGAGTCTGCTATACAGTTATAGGGTATGCAGTGAGTCCAACGGCTGACCAAATTTAGGAAAAACCCCACTAAGTATTTAAAGACACATAGAGCAGGGCCACAGTAACAAGTATGACATGTTCCCATTAGAAAGGAAAGGGTCTGCTTTACAGTTATAGGGCATGCAGTGAGTCCAACGGCTGACCAATCTTAGGAAAAACTCACTAAGAATTTAAAGACACACAGAACAGGGCCACAGTAATGACAAATTCCCATTAGAAAGGAGAGAGTCTCCCATAGTGTTGGCCTATGCAGTGAACGCAAGGGCTGCCAAAAATTTGGAGGCACTTCAATGCCCCTTGGAAGAGACGTGGAGGAGGGCCTCATAAAAAAATGTTCCCATTAGAAAGGAGCGGGCCTCTTATATTTGTAATGCCCATGCTCTAAGTGTATGGGCTGACAAACATTTACCCCTGGGGGGTATACATGAACATAGTGTATAAAAAAATTTTTTTACGGGCATCATAAACACCCTTTAAAAAATTATGTGGGTGTTGCATCACGGACCATGGTCAGCCTGGTGATATGGTGGTGGAGAAGGAGGAGGACAAAAGCAAATAGACAAAATCAGGAAGCGTATACCCATGTGTGGGTGTGAAAAGGTGCAAGGGAAGACACCTCCCAAGAAAAGACACTGGATTTGAGTTTATGTTACGCTGCTATCATTCGGTGGTGTTGAGAAGTTTGGCCCAATCCAGCCCTTGTTCATTTTTATAAGATTCAGCTTGTCAGAATTTTCAGTTGACAGGCGGATGCGCTTATCAGTTATAATTCCACCAGCGGCACTAAAAACCCGCTCTGATAAAACGCTGGCAGCAGGGCAGGCCAGGACCTCCAAGGCATAGAGAGCCAGTTCATTCCACGTATCCAGCTTGGATACCCAATAATTATAAGGCACATAGGAATCACAGAGGACATTGGTACGGTCATCAAGGTACTCCCTCAGCATCTTCCCAAACTTTGCACTCCTTATGAGAGTACCCCGTGCCTCAGGGCTTGTGCGATGGGAGGGTCTGAGAAAACTCTCCCAGAACTTTGACAGTGTTCCCCTGCCTCTGCTGGATTGAAGTTGTGTCTCTCTCTCGCCTGTACTCCTTGGTTGTCCAACGAAGTGTGCCCTCTGCCGCCAGAGTTTTCAGATGGGAATTTTTTGAATAGTTCCGCAACAAGGGCCTTCTGGTACAGCCCCATTTTTGTAGACGTAGTACCGTCTATAGATCATGAAACTAGCTCCTGTCCCTCCTCCTCCTCTTCCTCATTGTCACCCAATCCACGTTGGGATGAGATGAGGCTGGGCTGTGTGTAATCACCCTGTATGGTTCCTTGATCCATCTCATCGTGCTCCGCCTGCAATGCATCCTCTTTGATTGTGAGCAGAGAGCATTTCAGAAGACGGAGAAGCGGGATGGTGACGCTAATTATGGCATCATCGCCGCTCACCATCTTGGTGGAGTCCTCAAAGTTTTGGAGGATGGTACATATGTCTGACATACATGTTCACTCCTGAGGTCTTATGTGTGGAATCTGAACTGAATACCGACGGCCTTTTTGATGCTGGTACTCAAAAACTTCCCTCTTCTGCTCACAAATCCTTCCCAACATCTGCAGTGTAGAGTTCCAACGCGTGGGGACATCACACACCAGTCTGTGAGCTGGAAGCTGCAAATGCTGCTGAAACACTGCAAGGGCGGCGGAAGATGTAGCTGACTTTCTAAAATGGGCACACAGGTGGCGTACTTTAACAAGCAGATTCGGCAGCTACGGGTAGATTTTGAGAAACCGCTGAACCACGAGGTTAAGCACTTGGGCCAGGCATGGTTCGTGTGTGAGCTCGCCTGGCCTCAGAGCCGCCACCAGCTTCCGGCCATTGTCACACACGACCATGTGTGGCTGTAGGTTCAGCGGTGTGAGCCACAGATCTGCCTGCTTTTTCAGAGCTGTCCACAACTCTTCAGCATTGTGCGTTTTTACACCTAAGCATATTAGCTTCAGCACAGCCTGTTGCCGCTTGGCCGAGGCAGTGCTGCAGTGCTTCCAGCTTGTGACTGATGTGGTCATTTTGCAGATGGAGGCTGAAGAGGAGGAGGAGGCTGAGGAGGATGAGGTGCAGGAGCTGTAGACCGTGGGGGCAACCCTGATTGACCTAGGGCCCGCAATCCTTGGCGTTGGGAGGACGTGGTCCGTCCGAAGGTCCGACTGGGTCCCGGCTTCCACTATGTTAACCCAGTGTGCCGTCAGCGAGATGTACCGTCCCTGCCCACAAGCACTTGTCCACATGTCCGTGGTTAGGTGGACTTTACCGGTAACTGCGTTGCTGAGAGCACGGCTAATGTTTTGGGACACGTGCTTGTGTAATGCGGGGACGGCACACCGGGAGAAATAGTGGCGGCTGGGGACCGAGTACCGAGGGACGGCCGCCACAATCAGGTTGCGGAATGCTTCCGTCTCCATGAGCCTAAAAGGCAACATTTAGAGCGCAAGCAGTCATGAAATGTGAGAATTTAGTAGTGTGGCCTGTGGGGCGTTGGCTGCATATTTGCACTTGCGTTCCAAGGACTGGGGTATGGACAACTGAACGCTGTGCTGGGACAAGGACATGGACGTGCTTCCTGATGCTGCTACTTGAGAGTGTGCAATGACAGGTGCAGGGCAGGAGGCGTCTTCGCATGCACCATGGACAGGGGTTGCATGCACAAACAGCGGAAGAAGCAATGGTGCCACCCACAGACACTGTTCCTGGACCCTGGGGTTCGGCCCACAAAGTCGGGTGCTTTGCTGCCATGTGCCTGATCATGCTGGTGGTGGTCAGGCTGGTTGTTTTGCCAACCCTGCTGATGCTGGCCTGGCAGGTGGTGCAAATGGACTTTTTGGGGTTATTGGCAGAGTCTTTAAAAAACAACCAGACTCGGGAAGACCTAACAGTTGTACTGGCAACTTCCTTCGTGTTGGTGTTATGGGGAACGGTTGCCTGCCTTCTGTCTGCGGCCAGCACACTGCTTCTTCCTGCCTGTTGGGGTGTTCTGCCTCCCTCCCCCTGTGTGCTGCTGTCCTCGATCTGCATGTCCTCCTGCCAGGTTGGGTCAGTTACCATATCATCCACCACCTCGTCTTCCACTTCCGCACCCTGGTCCTCCGCCTGACTTTCTGGCAATTGTGTCTCATCATCGTCCACCTCTTGTGACACTTTCTCACCGTTGCCTTTGTGTGACCGTGGCTGCTCAAATATTTGGGCATTGCTACACGCAATCTCCTCTTGCCCCGCTTCAAGTGGACCGGGTGAGAGACCCAAATCTATAAATGGAAAAGTGAACAGCTCTTCAGAGTGTCCAAGTGTGGGATCAGTTGTCTCTGGTTACTCGGCATGATGGGAGAAAGGAGGATCAGGGTGAGGAATATGCGGTCCAGATTCACGGCTACTGATACTTGACCGTGTGGAAGACAGTGTGGTGGTGGTGGTGGTGGCTCAGTGACTGGAAGCATTATCTGCTATCCAACCAACAACCTTTTGACGCTGCTCTGGGTTCAATAGTGGTGTGCTGCGGTCCCCTAGAAATTGGGACAGGAAGATCAGGCGAGAAGATGTGGGTGTTTGTTGTGGCATAATTTCGGCTTGCCCACGGCCTTGTCCTCGGCCTCTGCATGCACCATTACCATCGCGTCCAGTTCCCCATCCTTTGCCACGTGCATTGCCCATTTTAAATGGAGGACAGTATCTTCCATGCTCACTACAAATGACTTAGTTTGGAGCGAACTTATATGTGATCCGTGTGATAGAGAAAACAGAGTTTTAAATACCTGGCCTGTAGGTAAGTAGTTTGAACAGCAAACTGCGGTGAATTGCTTCAATGACACACTAAAGGAAATTTTTAATGGAGGCCAGAAATGGCAGTATTTTCTGACAACTTATATGTGATCCGTTTGATGGAGGAAACAGTTTTAAATAGCTGGATTTCTAGCACTCCAATATGGAAAGGACCTGGCTGTATTCTGCAGTGCCAACAAGCAAATGGCGCAGAAAAAATGGTGTTCTCTGGATTGCTTTTTAAGCAAATATTGAGGATTAAGATCCAAAGAAAAGTATTCCTGGCCCCTGAGACCTGGGCCTTTGTGTAGCAATATCTAACAGCAGCAGAAGACAGAATTAGAATGGAGCCTCTTGTGTTATATGCACTTTAGTCTGCAATATACACCGCCTGCCTATCCACCCTGCCTGCCTGATATCTCTGCAGATGGATTAGTCCTCAGAAGGATTGCTTGTTAAGATGGATATGTGTAATGTATGGTTTTTCTCCCTACACTACCTAATACACGATCAAATCTCTCCCTGACACAGCAGCAGCTCTCCCTACACTGTCTGATCCGGAGTAACTGTGACGAGCATGGCGGCGGCAGGTCTGATATAGACCTGATGACTAGTGTTGAGCCACCCCCGTAGTGTTCGGTTCGGTTCGTCGAACACCCGTGTGTTCGCCGAACTGTTCGTCGAACACCTTCGAACACCGTTAAAACCAATGGCAGGCAAACAAAAACACATAGAAACACATAGAAAACACCTTCAAAGGTGTCCAAAAGCTGACAAACTGCTCAGAAGACATAACTAACACATGGAAAAGTGACAAGTACATATAGTCATGCGAAAAGAAAAGAGGTGGAGGAGTAAAAGGAGGGGGAGACACAGATATAGGCATGTCATGCCCTTCTAAAATCCAAAAAGTGAGAAGCCGACACGGCCAGTTCGTTCCTGCCTGTGCCACCTCCGTGTCGCCGGGTTTGTGCCAGAGCCGCGGTGGACCCTGACGGCCAGCCCCCCTCTCCCAATACTGGTGCCTGTCCGCTGGTGGGTCGAGCCCCCCCGTGGTGGGGGGGGGGGGTAACATCTGCAGAAGAAAGACCATCTTCCAGCCAAACTAAGATGTCGACTTCTTTTCGTGGACAATGTGATACGATCCATTTCTTACGGACACGCCCATCGCTACAAATTCCAGATGAGGCACAAAAACAGCAGGTGCTTCAGCGGATATCAAGTGCTCCTTCAAGTGGGCCCTCCTCCACCTCAATTTCAACATCACAAATACTCCAGTCCTCAGAGGTGTCACCCCAATCGCACTTGCTTCCTCACAGCTCCCAAGTCTCCAGCTGCCCGTCTGAGTATGAGGTAGAACAGATGGTTGAGTCTGCAGAGCTGTTTACTCATACTATAGCCTGGGAAACGGAGGTCTGCTCCAGAGCTTCTGTTAATCCAGACGAGGAAATGATCTGCACTGATGCCCAGAATCTTTATAAGTCAGATCCAGGACCAGATGAAGAAGGTTCTGAGCATAATGTAGACCCTCGTTCCCAAACTGTCACTCCTGTTGGTGGAGACAATGATGAAGATGATGATGAGACTCAAATACCTGATTGGAGCGACAACTTGACTTTTCGGTCAGGGAAGGAAGAGGTTGGCTTTGAGGACGACGGGTGTGATAACACACAGGGTGATGATGACGAGGTTGGAGATCCCACTTACTGTCAACCCACAGTCAGCCAGTCGATGAGGTCAACGGAGGAGGTGGAGGAGGATCTGACTAGCCCAGGGGATGGGGATGACTCGGTACCCGGGCCTTTGCCTGGCCTTGGGGATGTCGCGGTGGTCGGCTCCCTGTCCCGTACCCTGGGGTCACTCTTTAAAAGAGTGGATAATTGTTAATTTATAAGAGTTCGTGACGCCACCTGTGGTATCTGGTGAGAAGCACCAGCGCTGCAGCAGTCCACTGAGACCCGTGATAAGGCAGCTCGATGGTATAGCTCCCCACAGGTGGAGCTAGGTCTCAAGGCAGCGTATGCAGGGGGAATGCAGGACAGGCGAGACCCAGCTGGGTCAGAGCAAGAACGGGAACGGACACGGTAGTCACTTCAGTACATTTTACTGGAGGAAATTCAGACACATCCCGGAGCACTGTAGGGTGAAGGGTGAATATCAGGATCCTCCCCAATGAGCGGGTGTAGGGCCTCCTGTTTCTTGCCTCTGCGTAGTAAGTTTCTGACCTGCCTGGAGCTAGGCCTAACTTTGTCTCTGTCCTGCGCTGGCTGACCTTGTGGTAGGGCCTTCTCTTGGAGTTCACGCTCCCACTATGCGGGGCCTAAGCGTCTCCTGGCTCTGTTACGTATCAGCACCTTAGCGATCCTGGGACTTGAAGTTCTCCAGGGATTCCGGTTATGCCTTACTGAATCTAGCTAGCAGGAGCCTCGTGCTCCACTGCTGAACTATTAACTGAGTTCTCTAGACTAGACTGAGCTCCACTGCAGACTGACCTCTCTTAGGCTTCTCTACTGCAGGAACTCTTCAGAGGAACTGAACTGCCTAGCTCCACCTTCCCTATTTATATCCCTAACGTACTCCCTCTGCTGTTCTGAGGTGGAAGGTGGAGATGTGTGAATGTTTATGGGGGCCTCTTGTATAGGATTCCATCAATACACTCTTCTAGGATCTGTGATACCAAGCACAGCGGGGCGTCACAGATGCTATTGACGACGAGGTTAGGTTGCGCCTTCCTGGACAGAGACGGAGTACTGGAAGCACGTCAACAACTGCATCCTCAACCACAACTCTGCCTCTAACCACAAGTCGTAGTGGCTCTTCAGGTCGCATGGGCTCTAAGCCTTGCATAGCCTGGGCATTTATTCAGAATGATATGGATGACCCAACTCATGTTATCTGTAATATTTGTCACCAAAAGCTAAGTAGAGGCCAAAAAATCCATAGTTTGAGTACTTCATGCATGTACCGTCACATGGATATGAAGCATAAGTTGCAGTGGGAAGCTCACTGTGCTACAATGCGGCCTAAAAGGCTGGGCCAACCACCGTCTGCCCCATCTTGTGCATCCGCGGCCTCTTCATCCTCTGTGACTGGGGGGACAGCAGTCACACATATTTTTGGACGCAGACCTGCCACCTTTTTACCTGCAACAGCCAGTGTTATTGGCAGGACGTCAGTTCATTGGGAAGTGGAAACACCTGCTGGTGTTCAGCGCTCTCTGACATCGAGAGCACCACCTTTGGATCAAGGCAACCTAACATGTCCGCCTGCATCTTCCTCACAGACCGGCAGTTTGACGGGGACACCCTACTCAGCCCCGTCTAAGCACAACAGCCAGCCCTCGGTCCCTCAGATGTGGAAAAGTAAAAGACTATTTCCTCCTAGCCATGAGAAAGCTAAGAGGTTGAATTTCACCATCTGCAAGCATTTGGCTACAGAAATGCTGCCTTTCCGCCTGGAGGACACAGTGGATTTTCGAGACCTTATGTCCGTCGCAGTGCCCCAGTACCAGATGCCCAGTCGGCACTACTTCTCAAAGAAAGGTGTGCCTGTGCTCCACCAGCATGTCGCACACAACATCACCGCTTCTTTGAGAAACTCTGTGTGTGACAGGGTGCATTTCACCACAGACACTTGGACGAGTAGGCATGGACAGGGGCGTTACATGTCGCTGACTGGGCACTGGGTAACTATGGTGACAGCAGGACAAGGGGCTGCTGTCCAAGTCTTACCGTCCCCACGAGTTGTGCGTCAATCCTCTTTATCTCGAAGTTCCTCCACTGCTTCTGCCTCCTCAACCTCCTCTCGGTCCTCCACCTGCACCCAAAGCCTGTCTGGTAATGCCACCTGCTTTCTAACTGCGCAGAAGGAATCCTGCACACCTCCTTACTATGCTGGCAGCAGGGCTCAAGGCATCAGTGTTTACTTTGAAATGTCTGGGAAATGTGAGTCACACAGCTGAGGAGTTGTGGTCAGCTCTGGAGACCCAGTTTCATGAATGGTTGTCTCCACTGGACCTGCAACCAGGGAAGGCCGTGTGCGACAATGCTGCAAACCTGGGTGCGGCCCTTCGCCGGGGCAATGTCACACACGTGCCTTGTATGGCTCACGTGTTGAACCTGGTTGTCCATAAATTGTTAGCCCACTATCCCGGACTAGATGGCCTTCTGCAGAGGGCACGGTCGCTGTGTGCTCACTTCCGCCGTTCGCATCCCGCAGCTCAACGACTTACATCTCTACAGAAGTCGTTGGGCCTGCCAGTTCACCGGCTGAAATGCGATGTGCAGACACGGTGGAATTCAACTCTGGCAAATCACGCTGCAGGAGTGGTCTCAGATCAGGGACCTATGAAGTTGACGCACCCCCTGGGCCATGGGGTACCCTGAGCCGGGCCGGTAGACGCTGGGGGTTGTAGTCACTGTGGCGGTGACCTGGTCCGTGATCCAGGGCGGTCAATCCAAGGGTAATTTGTATATATGGGTTTTATAATGTCCGACTACGCCACCTCTGGAGTGGGGCAAAAGGGGCCGCCGCTGCGGAACAGTCCTCTGAAGCTGGTGGTTTTGCAGCAATGGTATTATTACTCACCACAGGAAGAGTGTAGCTTCAGGGCAGTGTGGGTGGATGATGGTGGTTGTAGTGCAGGGAGTCAGTAATGAACACAGAGTCCGTGTGATGCAGTCCCAAGATCTTTACTCACAGTTGTTGCAGTCCAGATTACAGGTACCAGAGCAATCTCACCCGTCGTGCTGTGCGTACTCAGTGAGGGGCTCAGTCCACCCCCAGATAGCTCCGGAGTACTTAGCAGGACCCCCTTCTGTGTGTCCTTTCTCTGGCCTTCTCCCTGCACCTCACACCCAGTGACACTTCTATCCAGTATCCTCGGGCCTTGGCGGGCGACTTGTGTTCCGTCCCCTGGGTCCTATGTGGCTACCTTCTTAGTGAGACTGGTGTGGACTTTTACCTGCAGTACATGAAATGCTGCAGCCTCCGGTTTCTAGTTGAGCCTTGCTGTTTCTCCGCTAGTTGAGGGACCGGTTCCCCTTATCTGGCCTGACTCCTCTACCTCCTGGTAGCAGCAGGAGTACGGGTGGCCTTCTGCACGACCCGTAGCCCTAGGGTCCCTTCGGTTCCTGGAGCCTTCCTGCTCCCACTCCTCTCTTCTCTCCTTCAGTCCTGGGCCTCCCAGGCTAGGCCCGCCTCTGGAGCAGAGCTCATGCCGAGCCTCTGCTCCTGTCACTTTTCCTCCTCTGACTGGCTTGCTCTTTCTAAGATGGCTTCCTATTTATACTCTCCCTGTCATGTGCTCCGCTAAGCTGCTCCCCTAAGCACCCACTACATAGGACCCTCCCACCAGCTAGGGACCTGGGACTGTGCTCTCCCTTAGGAGCAATCTCGCCCTACCCCCACTGCGGGTATGTGTTGGATGCAGGTGTTAGGGTCCCGAGCCATATGCCTTCCTTACCTGAGGGTGAGATACCACACCTCTGGGTGAGATGCAGTAACTCTGTGGCGACTGAACCCTCAGGGGCGCCACACACCCTTCTGCACAGTTTTGAAATTGCGACGAAGATGTTTAGTGCTGACGACGATGCCATTATCAGCATGACTATTCCGGTGATTTACATGCTGGAGCACACATTAAACAGAATTCAGAGTCAGGTGGTGGGACAAGAGGAGGTGGAGGAAGTAGAGGAGGAGTCGTATGCGGAAGGGATAACATCTCCAAGGTCCAGATGGTTGGCAGCATCAAGGCGGCAGGCATGGGAGGGTGGGGGAGAGGGATTAACCAGGGCACATGGTAGCAGCCAAACTGTTGAGGAAGGTGCAGGAGCCGAGAAAGAAGTGGAGGACGAACTGGCGATGGGCATGGAAGACTCATCAGATGAGGGAGACCTTGATCACATTTCTGTTGTGCGAGGTTGGGGGGAGAGGGAAGAGGAAGGAAGCATGATTCTTACCTCGCCACCAACACAACAAGGACTTGGTCCTCCTGGATGCGCAAGACCCATGAGTGCCTTCTTGCTGCACTACCTGCAACATGACCCTCAGATTGTCAGAATTCGAAGTAATCCCGACTACTGGGTTGCCACACTCTTAGATCCCCGGTACAAAAGTAAATTTGCCAAAATAATTCCTGCCATAAACAGGGATTGACGCATGCAGGAGTATCTGCAGACGCTGTTGCAGAATCTTACATGTGCTTTTCCACAAAACACCAGTGGTGCACGTAGTGAATCTCACAGTTCTAACTTGCCAACCGTGGGACTGTCGAGTCTTCATCACTCAAACCGTAACAGTAACATAGTATCTGCTGGTAACAGCAATTTTGTGGAATCGTTTCACCACTTTTTTAGACCATCCTTTGCAAGGCCACAGGAGACAAGAAGTCTGACACATAGTCAATGCCTAGAGAGGATGGTGCAGGAGTATCTCCAAGTGAACATCGAAGCCATGACTGTGTCACTGGACCCTTGCTCATTTTGGTATTCCAATCTGGAAAAATGGCCGGAGCTCGCCACTCACGCCTTGGAGATCTTGTCATGCCCTGCAGCCAGTGTTCTCTCTGAACGTGTGTTCAGCGCTGCTGGTGGTGTGCTGACAGATAAGCGCACGCGTCTGTCCACTGAGAATGTAGACAGACTCACGTTCATAAAGATGAACAAATCATGGATTCGCAAGGACTTTTCTACCCCTGTGTTATCCTTGGGAGACTAAAACATTGAGGATTTGGTAAAATCACATCACCAACCGTTTTAAGCAACTGTGGGGCAATTGATGCCACTTAAGTGGTGTCTGTGCCACAATTTTGGGAAAAAATGGAGACTCTTTTTGGAGTCCCCTTGCAGTGTCTTACGTGACATTGGCATCGTCAATTCCAGGTGGGTTGGATCGCTCCCCCCCCCTTTTAACTGTAAGAAACTACATAAACTATGGCTAGGGGTAACACAGATGGTTGAGTCTGAAGATATGTTTACTCAGAGGTCTGCTCCAAATCTTCAGTGTCTGCTAGTCAGCGTAGAATTTTTAACTGCATCTAGCCTAGGCAATACTTTGGGCGTAGTAGCCCAGCTGCGAAGCAAGCTGCACCGCCTGTGTATCTAATAAGAATTTTTAAATGCATCTAGCCTAGGCAGACTGTGGGGACCCCCAACCAAACCCAGACGCTCAGCCCCCCTACCGCCCCCCTTTCCTTGGCAATACAATAATGTAACTCTTACAACTGGATGAGTGAGGATCGGTCACAGCTTTATTAACTCTTTTTACTCATTCCATTAGAAAGGCATTTTATTTCTAAAATAATTCAGCTTGTTGCAGCATGCCCTGGGTCTCCACTCCGGCAAGTTGGCCAACAAGTGTAACTCTCCAACATGTCCTTTCTTTTTCCAGGCCGCGGAGGATCCTGCGTACTCGTATGCAGGACTCTGACCCCCACCCATCACTCTTAACGCTTGTTCCACTCCGTCCTGGAGTCCTGACAGGAATATGTCCAGTACAATATCCATTAAATGAACAACGTCGGGCCTTATGAGGCCTGCTTTATCTCTTTCCAGTTGTCGGTGTCGTACCACTACACCGCCTCTGTCTCTTCTAAATTTTGCCATCCGAATATTTATTACCCGCCTTGTCCGTTCGATGGCCGTGTTGTCTCGCGCACCTTGCCATACCGCTATCGGCACAATCTCTGACCATACTATAGCTAGTTTTGTGAAAAATTCTCCGAAGCGCTCAGTGTCTAGTTTCATTATTGCCATTAGTTATGCGCTGTTGAGATGACCTAGGTTGTTTCCCCCGGCCAGTATAACTAAGATGACCGGACATCTTGCCTCTCTCCCTACCTTGATTACCTCCATTAGTACCTGTGGCCATAGCTGGCCTCTAATACCTCTCTAGTTGAAATATGTGTTATGAAACTCTAATTTCCTCCCGCCTGGGCAGACTTTCGCCCTTTTTTCTGCCCAACACATATACGAGTGGCCTATCAGCCACACTGTTGGCTTAGCGTCACCTGTAAAAGAAACAAACCACGTTAGGATAACAAGTCCGGTCTTATGTATCTTGCCAAACACGTGGATCGCCATCTCCCTATCCTCTGAACTTCCTTTTCTGACAGTCCTGCTTTGTTGCTTCCGTGGCCGCGCCTATGCGGAATGAGTGTGTCCCGTAATCTTTGGGGTGGTTCCCTGCCGATGTTATGCATTTATTAAATATAGCTTGGAACTGGTATCTTGATAATGGCATTCCATCAATGTGTGATAGGAAGAAATTACTTTGTGATCTGATGGTTAGATATGTTTTTACTATTGTTACCCGACTCAGTGTACCGTTTGTGGGTTGTAGAAGTACCCAAGTGCCCCTGCCCGCTGGAACCGTTTTCGATTTGTGTATGCGTAGACGTATTGCATTATTGGCTATGACTACGTCCTGGTGTAATAAGCCTCCACTGGTGGTAATTTATGATTGAGGGACTAATTCGCTTATGCATAGCGCCCCGAAGAAGGCGATCACAAATGCAGTAGACAGTAGTGTTGCTTCAAATTGTGAGTGTCATGTTAATGGTGTTAGGGATATGATGTGAGAAATCAGTTTTAGTGACACGGGACGGGACGTCTACACTCCTGACTTGGCTGACCCCTTTTCCACCCTTTTATGGATTGTCTGATGATGAACCTTTGTCACATCTCCCCAATTCAGTAGTTGGAAGTGAAATGCTACTCCGGTCAGACACCGCTGCGCTGACGCCCCTGACATGCCCCTCATAATTAGCTGGTGGAGAAATTCTATGGTGACTTGTGATCTGGCTTGTTCACATTGGTCAACCCGTATGCCTGCTACTAGTCGTGTCCACTCTTCCCATGCTTTACTGTATGCTTGCCACGTCGACGGGGCAACTGACGCTCTGATTAATGGCATCAACTATTCGCCACTAGATCCCATAGGGAAGGTGGGCAACTGTTGCCCGATGGGTGGGCGTTGTGGAAGAGCTCTGTGAAAATCTGTCAATTGAATTGTTATAAAGCGTTAGCAGCAGCTTTAGACCCCTCAGCATAGTGGCTAGCGCGGACCCATACATTGTGTTTTAGGCACAGGAATGCTAGCCTGGGTAGTAGGCCTAGCACTGGGAGAGACGATGATGCCATCTTATTAATGCAGTGCGCTAGGCTGGTGTTTTTTGTTATGACGCGTATATTTTTGTAAGCCAGGCGCGCGCCCCATATTTCTATTGCTACCACTATTGGGAAGAAAAATTATTTTCAGCGCTAGATGCAGCTAAAAATTATTATTAATTTAAAAGCTGGTGGAGCTTGGTATAGATGGCCTAATACAATGAGTCCCACACACTGCTAGAAGGCCAAATATTTTTTCAGAGCTAGATGCAGATAAAAATTATTTTTAATTTGCAACCTGATGGAGGTCAGTATAGATGGACTAATAGAAAAAGTCCCACACACTGCTAGAAGGCCAAATATTTTTTCAGAGCTAGATGCAGATAAAAATTATTTTTCATTTGCAACCTGATGGAGGTCAGTATAGATGGACTAATAGAGAAAGTCCCACACACTGCTAGAAGGCCAAATATTTTTTCAGAGCTAGATGCAGACAAAAAATTATTTTGAATTTGCAACCTGATGGAGGTCAGTATAGATGGACTAATAGAGAAAGTTCCACACACTGCTAGAAGTCCAAATATTTTTTCAGAGCTGGATACAGATAAAAATTATTTTTAATTTGCAACCTGATGGAGGTCAGTATAGATGGACTAATAGAGAAAGTCCCACACACTGCTAGAAGGCCAAATATTTTTTCAGAGCTAGATGCAGATAAAAATTATTTTTCATTTGCAACCTGATGGAGGTCAGTATAGTTGGACTAATAGACCAAGTCCCACACACTGCTAGAAGGCCAAATATTTTTTCAGAGCTAGATGCAGACAAAAAATTATTTTGAATTTGCAACCTGATGGAGGTCAGTATAGATGGACTAATAGAGAAAGTCCCACACACTGCTAGAAGGCCAAATATTTTTTCAGAGGTAGATGCAGATAAAAATTATTTTTCATTTGCAACCTGATGGAGGTCAGTATAGATGGACTAATAGAGAAAGTCCCACACACTGCTAGAAGGCCAAATATTTTTTCAGAGCTAGATGCAGAAAAAAATTATATTCAATTTGCAACCTGATGGAGGTCAGTATAGATGGACTAATAGAACAAGTCCCACACACTGCTAGAAGGCCAAATATTTTTTCAGAGCTAGATGCAGATAAAAATTATTTTTAATTTGCAACCTGATGGAGGTCAGTATAGATGGACTAATAGAACAAGTCCCACACACTGCTAGAAGGCCAAATATTTTTTCAGAGCTAGATGCAGATAAAAATTATTTTTCATTTGCAACCTGATTGTTAGAACCTTGCTTTTAGGTTTTTTCCTTTGCTGGTCACATGACCTTGTTGGCCTATTTAATCCTGCTCCGCCCTTCTGGCTTTGCTGGACTTCATTGTTTAACTACTTTCTAGCTAGCCTTTGCTCTGTATCTAACTCTGTTAGTTTGCTTGGTCTACGGACCTCTATGTTCTATATATTTTGTTTGTTCGTCTGTCTGCTACTATTTCTGTTAGGAGGTGTCCCATTTTCCTCCCAGTCCTTAGTACTTGTAGGGATTCCTTCCCCACATCTATAGGTCTCCGTACAGACTAGCTTAGGACTTTAGCAGGTCTGATCGCAGGATCAGGTCCCCTGTTACATCGTAGGGATTAAGCTGAGTTCTATCGTAGGGACAGATCTCCTCTCTTTCCTTAGCTCTGGTAGCAGAACATAACAGTAAGTCCAGCCCAGCAAATGCTCTAAGGAAAGATTTTTTCTGTTCCATCATGGTGTCGGTTCTTAATTTGGCTAAACACCTGCAGGGACTCTCTTTGGAGGTGACTGAGCTCCGTCAACACGTGAGTAACTGTCCTGGAGCACATTTCTTGGAGCCTAAGGTACGTTTGCCGGATTTATTTTTTGGTGAACACCGAGAATTTTTTTCATTTAAAAATGCTTGCTTATTGTATTTTCGTTTGAGACCCAAGTCCTCTGGGGATGATTCCCAGCGCATAGGGTTCATAATGTCACTTTTGCGCAAAGAGCCTCAGGAGTGGGCCTTTTCTTTGCAACCTAGTGATACATGCTTCAGTTAAGTGGATAGTTTTTTTTCTGCCTTGGGACTATTATATGATGATCCTGACCATGTCTCATCAGCTGAGACTGAGTTAAGACGTTTGAGACAGGGATCAGGTAATGTGGAAAAATATTGTACTCATTTCCGTCGATGGTCTACTCAAACAGGGTGGAACGATTCTGCTCTGAAAAGTCTATTTCTTGCTGGGCTCAGTGAAAGGGTTAAAGACCTGCTAATTGCTTATCCTACACCTGAAGATTTGCAACAGGCTATGCAATTAGCTATACGGGTGGATAGGAGACTGCGTGCAAGGGTTAATGAGAGCAAATCCTCTGCTATGTCAGTTTCTGGTTATGAGAATGTGTGTACTAACAGTGGTGAATCGATGGAGATTGGAGCGATGGCACCTCGCTCTCAAGAAAAAGATCGCAGATTTTCTGAAGGCTTGTGTTTCTATTGCGGAAAATCTGGTCATTTAATTAAAGACTGTGAGCTTCGTATCAAGAAAGAAAAAAAAATGGTCAGTCATGCCCGTATTGCCTGTTTAAATTCCAAGGGTGTATTTTTAGCTGCTTCCACGATTGCTCAGGAAAAATTAATGGAATTTCGGGTGTTTGTTGATTGTGGGTCTACTCTGAATGTTATTGATGGGGGATTCTTGGAAAGACTCAATTTAAAACCCGAACCTTTATCATCCCCCATTGCTGTGGTTTCTGTGGATGGTTCCCCTTTGAAGAATATTACTCTCAAGGTCTGTGTATTTCCTCTCACTATTAATGGTGTTCACCATGAGAAATTGGATTTGGTAGTGTTGAATAACTTGCCTTCTCCAGTAATATTGGGATTGCCCTGGTTAAAATTTCACAATCCTGTACTGGATTGGTCTACCAGTGAAATTAAATCCTGGAGCCATAAATGTTATGACAAGTGTTGTAACGGGCGTATTGCAGCTTTGGATAGGGGAGAATTGCCTGTTCCTATTCAGGATTTTTGGAGAGTTTTTTCTGAGAAGGAATCGCAGGTTTTGCCTCCACATAGAGACTATGATTGTTCTATTGAATTTGTCCCTGGAGCGACTCTTCCTAAAAGTCGTTTATTTAACCTTACTATTCCTGAGAGAAAGGCTTTGGAGGAATACATACAGACAAGCTTGGCCGCCGGTCACATTAGGCCCTCTAAGTCTCCTGTGGCGGTTGGATTTTTTTTTGTAAAAAAAAAGGACGGCGGTTTACGTCCTTGTCTGGATTTTCGTGAGATTAACAAAATTACTGTACGCAATCCTTACCCACTGCCATTGATTCCTGATCTGTTTAACCAGTTAATGGGGGCCAAGTGGTTCTCTAAAATCGACCTTAAGGGGGCATACAATCTGTTGCGCATGAAGGAGGGTGACGAATGGAAAACTGCTTTTAACACTCCTGTGGGTCATTTTGAGAATCTGGTTATGCCTTTTGGTCTTACTAATGCTCCTGCATTTTTTCAGAATCTTATTAATGATATCCTTAGACCTTTGATCGGCAAAAATGTGGTTGTGTATTTGGATGACATTTTGATTTATTCGCCGGATCTGGAGTCTCATTGGCGGAGCGTACGTGAGGTATTACAGTTATTGATGGACAATTCGCTTTTTGCTAAGCTGGAGAAATGTGAGTTCGCTGTACAGAGAATTAGTTTTTTGGGCTACATTATCTCCAGCGAAGGTTTTGAGATGGACCCGGTTAAAGTTCAAGCTGTACAGGAATGGCCTAGGCCTATTGGTTTGAAATCGATACAGAGGTTTTTGGGTTTCGCCAATTATTACAGAAAATTCATAAAAATTTTTTCTAGTATTGTCAAACCTCTGACCGATCTCACCAGGAAAGGTGCTGATGCGGTTCAGTGGTCTTCTGAGGCCATTGAAGCTTTTGTGTATCTCAAGGAGAGGTTCACCTCTGCTCCCATCCTTATGCAGCCTGATGTGACTAAGCCGTTTTTGGTTGAGGTTGATGCTTCCTCTGTGGGGGTTGGCGCAGTATTGTCTCAGGATAACGGGGATGGATTACATCCCTGTGCCTTTTTTTCAAAAAAATTTTCGGAGACTGAACTGAATTACGATATTGGTAATCGGGAATTATTGGCTATTAAACTCGCATTTGAACACTGGCGCCACTTCTTGGAAGGTGCGGAATTTCCCGTTCAGGTTCTTACGGATCATAAAAATCTGATATATCTTGATGCTGCCAAGCGCCTGAATGCCCGTCAGGCTAGGTGGGCACTGTTTTTCTCGCGGTTTAATTTCTCCGTTACTTACATCCCTGGTACTAAGAATGTTAAGGCGGATGCCTTGTATCGCAGTTTTTCTCCCATAGTCGGTGCTGAGAAAGAGGAGAACATTTTACAAGAAGGTGTTGTGATAGCTGCTTTGGACTCCGTTTTGGAAGATGAGATTCTTAAAGCACAGGAGAATGCCCCATCTAACACTCCTCATGGGAGGTTGTTTGTGCCTGGGACCTTTAGGAGAGATTTGTTTGTTGAGTGTCACGAATCTCGGTTGGCAGGTCATCCCGGAATCTCTGAGACCAAGAGACTGGTGGGTCGCAGTTTTTGGTGGCCTGGACGGCAGAAGGAAGTCATTAAGTGGGTGCGCCAATGTACTATATGTGCTAGATCTAAGTCCTCACATACTCCTGCTGCGGGGTTGATTTGTCCTTTGGAGGTTCCCAGTGCTCCTTGGATACATTTGGCTATGGACTTTATAACTGACCTTCCCCCCTCTGAGGGTTTTACTGTCATCTGGGTGGTCGTGGACCGTTTTAGCAAGATGTGTCACTTGGTTCCCTTCGTCAAACTGCCCTGTGCTAAAACTCTCGCTAAGGCCTTTGTCAAGGAAATTGTCAGACTTCATGGCGTTCCTACTGACATTGTTTCTGATAGAGGTCCTCAGTTCGTGGCTCGTTTTTGGCGTGCCTTTTGTGACAGGTTGGGAGTTCATTTGTCGTTCTCGTCAGGATATCATCCTGAATCTAATGGCCAGACAGAAAGGAAAAACCAGGATGTTGAGCAGTTCTTGCGTTGTTTTGTGGCAGACAATCAAGAGGGGTGGTCTGAGTTTCTGCCACTTGCTGAATTTGCTCTGAACAATCATACATCTTCTTCTGCTGGTTGTTCGCCTTTTTTTTGTTGTTCTGGGAGACATCCGTCGTTTGGGTCATTCTCCAAGTTGGGATCTGCCGTGCCTGAGGAGGAGAATTTTTCCGGTGATTTGGAGAGAGTTTGGACGGATGTGCGTGGTAATCTTCAGGAGGCCAACAGAAAATCTAAAGACTACTTTGATAGGAAACGACAGGAGGTTATGTTCGCTGTTGGTGACATGGTTTGGTTGTCCTCTAGGAATCTGCGGTTGAGGATTCCTTCTAAGAAATTGGGTCCCAAGTTTGTAGGGCCCTTTAAGGTGCTTCAGGTTGTCAACCAATCTGCTGTTAGGTTGGAGGTTCCTACGTCCTGGAGAATTAATCCGGTATTTCATGTCTCTCTGTTGAAAAAAGCTGTTGTATCGGATTGTGACGCCTCTGCCTCTGTTCCCCCGGTGGTGGAGGACGGGGAATATGAAATTTCTCGCATCCTTAACTCTAGACGGTATAGAGGTAGTTTGCAGTATCTTGTGGCCTGGAAAGGTTTCGGACCCGAGGATAACTCTTGGGTGAGGTCGGATGATGTTTCCGCGTCCAGACTTATCAGAGCGTTTCACAGATTTCCTGATAAGCCTGGTCCTAGGGGATCCGGAGGATCCTCTTAGATGGGGGGGTACTGTTAGAACCTTGCTCTTAGGTTTTTTCCTTTGCTGGTCACATGACCTTGTTGGCCTATTTAATCCTGCTCCGCCCTTCTGGCTTTGCTGGACTTCATTGTTTAACTACTTTCTAGCTAGCCTTTGCTCTGTATCTAACTCTGTTAGTTTGCTTGGTCTACGGACCTCTATGTTCTATATATTTTGTTTGTTCGTCTGTCTGCTACTATTTCTGTTAGGAGGTGTCCCATTTTCCTCCCAGTCCTTAGTACTTGTAGGGATTCCTTCCCCACATCTATAGGTCTCCGTACAGACTAGCTTAGGACTTTAGCAGGTCTGATCGCAGGATCAGGTCCCCTGTTACATCGTAGGGATTAAGCTGAGTTCTATCGTAGGGACAGATCTCCTCTCTTTCCTTAGCTCTGGTAGCAGAACATAACACTGATGGAGGTCAGTATAGATGGACTAATAGAGAAAGTCCCACACACTGCTAGAAGGCCAAATATTTTTTCAGAGCTAGATGCAGATAAAAATTATTTTTCATTTGCAACCTGATGGAGGTCAGTATAGATGGACTAATAGAACAAGTCCCACACACAGCTAGAAGGCCAAATATTTTTTCAGAGCTAGATACAGAAAAAAATTATATTCAATTTGCAACGTGATGGAGGTCAGTATAGATGGACTAATAGAACAAGTCCCACACACAGCTAGAAGGCCAAATATTTTTTCAGAGCTAGATGCAGAAAAAAATTATATTCAATTTGCAACCTTATGGAGGTCAGTATAGATGGACTAATAGAATGATGCTACGCCCAAAAGGTTTTACTTCACTAGGTGCAGTAAAAAAATTGGTATTCTATACACAGGTGGTGTATCTTGCAACACAGATAGGCTACTCCACTGACTAACACACTCTGCAATAGGCCAAAAAGGATTAGCTTTGCTAGATTCAGCCAAGTGCTGTGAAAAAAAACTTGCACAGCACTGGCACAGACCTGCCTGGCAAAAAGTGATAGGAACTGATGTAACCTAGCCCTGAAAAGGACTGCAATTACAATTAGTCTTTACTCCCAACCTATCTATTTAAGAGCACAGATCTGCCTGATAAAAGTCGTATGAAATGCTGTAACCTAGTCCTTAAAAGGACTGCAATCACAACTATTCCCTACTCCCAAGCTATCTGTAGATTTGTGCGAAAATTGGCTTGAAATTAACAAGGTATAGCGCACACAGCAACAGCAGTGCCGTCTAACACGCAGCTGCAGCAGTGAGAAAATGGTGGCGACGGGGAAAATGGCTGGGTCTTATAGGGCAAGGACTTGTGACATACACTGCCAATGACACATGCCCTTGCTTGTGTGAAAAAAAGCACTTCGCTCCGTGTGTGCGCTGCTGATAGGCTGACAGATTGCACCGCCCCACTGTAAATGCGGGAAAGAGAAAAAAAAATGGAGATCTTCATTATTCCTGCAGAGATCCATCCCCTGCCCCTCCCCCCGCCCCGCTGTACACTCAAACTGCGTATTAACATTAATTTTCATCATTACTGAGAAAAAATCCAGTTATGATTTTGGTGCACGAACAGTTATCGAACATAACCTCGAACAGCCGAATTTTTCTCAAATCGTTCGTGTTCACCGAACGGCTCGAACACCGCCCAAACAGCTCGAATTTGAGATTGGCGAACAGTTCGAGTCGAACAACGCTCATCTCTACTGATGACGCTGTGCGGCCAGTCAATCACTGTAATGCCCACAACCAACATGGCTACGGCATTGCAGTGCATGGCAGGCAATCCCTGCATGTTCATTGGCTCTCTAAAGAGCACCAAACATGCAGGGAGGGGACCCGAGTTGCCGCCCGAGAAATCCGGAAATACTCGGCGAGCGCCGAGTATCTCAAGCAGTGAGATGCTCGGGCGAGCACCGATCAATAGCAAGCATGCTCGCTCATCACTAGTAGCTATCTAAACAATGTTGGACATGAGAAGGGAATGTAGCCTAGGACCTCAAGTTGAAAAGATGTTGGGTTATGCAACAAAACAATGATCTAAAGCACACAAAAAGTCCCCTAAAGAATTGTTAAAAAATATTATTTGTGTTTGGAACGTCTGTGCCCTGATCTTAACTCTATCTAGAAGACTTGAATATGTCTTTGTACACAAGCATCCCAGAAATATTGATGAACTGACATATATTTGCAGAGTGGGATCTACAGGTTCAAATGAAAATTCAAAGGTTCACTCACTTTCTTGCACTGTATATGTTTTCTCAACTTGCTGAATCAAAAACATGAACAATATAACTGTGTGTTATTAGCTTTATTAGGTTGTGATTCTCTATAGTTGTAACTTAGATGACAATCATACCACATTTTTTTAGTAACCATTGAAAAAGTATAGATAATTACAAAGCATTCACTTATTTTTTTCTGAAATTATACAAGTTTGTCTGTGATGCATGAATCTTTTGAGTAGAATATCCCTATGATGCTGAAGCAGGGAAAACTTAAGGGAATGTGATCACAGTAAGTAAATGTACTAACAGGCAGTACTAACCCCTTTGTGGTGATTTGTAAGGTTTATGGTACTCACAGAGGATTAGAGATCCCCCTTTGAGTCTGGAAGAATTCAGATTTATTCTGTACTATATAAATGTTTCCGACTGTGAGAATTGTACAACTGTGGAACATGCTGCCGCAGGAACTACTGTTATAAGAAAATGTAGATACAGTTAAGTGTATTTTCTATATATGCGTTAAATTCATGTTTCTATAGACGTGCCCCTGGGTGCTCTGAGAAAAATTGTATTATCATGATTTTATAGATGTTTTTCTCCTTGCCAGCTTTCTCTATTAGAATAATACAAAATTTTAAAATAAGGGTTTTTGCATTTCTATGTGTGCTCTGTTATGAGGTTTTTGCTACAGAATAGAGGTGCTTTTCCTTAGGAATCTAAGTAGACAGAAAATCCAAAAAGCTTTAAAGGGAACCTGTCACCTGAACAAATGCTAAGAGCCTGCAATTATAGGGCTAATCAGCAGGTTGATAGCATTCTGAACCTTCCCAGCACCTGCACTTCGACCCACACTGCTGGGAGGAAATTAACTTTATTCCCCCAGGCAACATTTCAGTTTCAGTAATGAGGCGGTGCCAATGCGGATTTAGTCACCTCTCTGTGTATAGAGAGTGGCTGTACCCGACCCTGGCACTGATAGACAGCCGGCCCTAATGCTGAATCTGCTGTCAGTCAATGCTCAGGGCATGGTTACAGCCACCTCTCTCTATACAAAGAGCGGTGACTGAACCTGCGCCGGCGCCGCCCCCTATGACTGAAATCGGGATTCTACCGAGGGGAAAACAGTTCATTTCCTTCCGGCAGTGTTGGTCTCACTTCGGGCGTGTAGATCGTGTACCGGGGTGGTCTCTCCCATAATACAGCGGGCCGAGGACAAAGACCATGACCAGGCAATTTGTTAAGAAACAAATTTTTACTAACAAAAAAAACAGTGTTACCCCGGTAACACAGATAACTATCACACATACCTAGCTCAGATCAGCTAGGACCCCTGCGCTGCACAACCGATAGGCCCAGTAAGTTCTATCAGATATACTATAATTTGCCTGACCTGTGGTTATGCCTAATACGGTAACCAGGAGTTACCCAGAGCAAGGGTATAATTAGATGAGTGCAAGAGGCAGACCCTGCAGTGGTGCAGCGCAGAGATTCACAAACTTAACAATTCTCTGAAATTACAATTCAGTTATGCTTTCTATACACAAGCTCACTCACTGAGGGGAGTATGTAGCTAATGTGCACACAGCCAGCAATGTCTCTAACTGAGAATTTATGTTTGGCACCAAACTCTGTCTACAGACTGTGTGCATATGCCCACCAGGATCCCTGTGGTGGGGCCTGAGCTCAGGACTTACCAGCCACTAACTGATCACTGAAAAGGTTGTCTGATCATTCGAACGGCCGTTTAGCTGGGAGACCGTGGAGTGGATCCTGGGCTTGTCACCTGAAGCGCAGTTTTAGCTTGAAAGGCTAGCAGAAGGCCATTCACATCACAGATGATGCTTTTGGGGGGAATCCAACTCTGCATCCAACCATAGTCGTCCCCCAATGTGTTTCTTCTTCTCTGTCAGGAATTACAGGAACAGTCTGTCTCTGACAGGAACCCTATCGCATCTGTCTCTATTCACTGTCTCTTACAACTGTGCTCTAAGATGGCAGCCTTCAACCCTCAGAAATCCTTCAGTTTTCATCTGTCACCGGGGCAGTTCAAACTGGTTATTTCCCTGTGTGCCAAGTGACATACAGGTGGCTAAAACACCAATAACATCTTTTATGTTTACACAGGTAATCATATGTACTAAAACAGCTTTAGATGGGAGTGGAGCTGGCATCCTCGACACACCTTCCCAGATGAAATTGTCCTGCGCATAGCATTGTGGGGGTTTGCCTGCGGTAGCCCAAGTTGTTCTTCGTAGGACCAGAGTTGTTGACTCTCCCGGTGCACTCTCGCTGGGGGCAGCCACAGGTTGGACTGGGACAGTCGTCTCTCCCTTTATATCGTCTCTGGGGGAAACCACAGGTTGTGAAATAGTCTCTCTGGGGGACAATATTGCAACAGATGAGCCCTCAGTCTGTAGGGGAGCAGGTACAGCCCACCAATCATCATCTATGGGTGGGTCCACTTTCCTTGACTAAGGTTCAGGTGCCGTCTCAACGGCCGCGGGTTCTTCAAACTTACATCGTTGCAGCATGTTTCGATGGAGATTCCTAGTAGGCCCCCCAGTCCCCACCGGTTCCACCTCATACACGGGGATATTTGGCCCCGCCCTCCTTTTCACCACATACTGTACTGCCTCCCACTAACTTCCCAGACCGCTTTTTCACTAGGACAAGGACTCTTTCCCCTGGAGCAAACACTTCCCTCTGCACCGGCCTCTGGTCATGATGTGTCAGCTGTCTCAACCGATCATCCACCACTCTGTGCACCGTGCTCAAGCGCCGCCGGTGCTTCTGGGCCCATGTGGTAGTGGTTAGAGGAGGATCAGCCATGGGATAAGGCATGTGTAGGTCTTCAATTTCCCTACCTGCCCTCCCGAACATCAGCATGTGGGGCGAGTGCCCGGTCGTGCTGTGCAGCCGATTATTGTAGGTCCAAATCAGTTCAGGCAGGTACTCATATCATTCTCCATGGTTCGCAACATTTGCAGGAGGGTGCGGTTCAAATGTTCACATGCACCATTGCCTTGCGGCTGATAGGGCGTCGTCCTAGACTGATCAATACCATACAGGTGATAAAGTACCTTCATTAAGGCACCCTGGAAGCACACTCCCTGATCGGAATGAATCTGCCGTGGACACCCAAACACTTGAATGAAGTGATGACATACCTCAGTAGCTGATTCTGTGGTCTGGTCTCTGGTAGGTACCGCCACTGTGTAACGGGTCTGGGAGGCGGAACCTCTGAGCAACTATACAAGGGGGCGGTCCTTGTAAGGAAGCGGGTGGCTCCCAGGGAAGATGGGCAGGTAATCACGACAAGTGACAGGGACAGTCTCTGGGTAGAAGGGCAGGTAGTCACGGCAAGTGACAGGGACAGTCTCTGGGTAGAAGGGCAGGTAGTCACAGCAAGTGACAGGGACAGTCTCTGGGTAGAAGGACGGGTACTCACGGCAAGTGACAGGGACAGTCTCTGGACAGGCAGGTGGTCACGGCTAGTGACGGCAGAGCCTCCAAGTAGGCTAGCAGGCAGGTAGCAGGTGAGCGCTCCTAGGTGAGCAGGCGAGAGTCTCTGGACTGGCAGGTGGTCACGGCAAGTGACGGCGGAGCCTCCAGGTAGGCTAGCAGGCAGGTAGCAGATGAGCGCTCCCAGGTGAGCAGACAAGAGTCTCTGGACTGGCAGGTGGTCACGGCAAGTGACGGCGGAGCCTCCAGGTAGGCTAGCAGGCAGGTAGCAGATGAGCGCTCCCAGGTGAGCAGACAAGAGTCTTTGGACAGGCAGGTGGTCACAGCAAGTGACGGCGGAGCCTCCAGGTAGACTAGCAGGCAGGTAGCAGACGAGCGCTCCCAGGTGAGCGGGCAGGTTGGTCCATAGACAGACTGACAGGTGTCGGAAGGCAGACCGTCGGACCGCAGGCTTGCAAGCAGGTAAACGGAAATCTGGCAGGTATCAAGCAGGAATCTGGCAGGTGACTGGCAGGTAACAGGCAGGAATCTGGCAGGTGACTGGCAGGTAACAGGCAGAAATCTGGCAGGTGACTGGCAGGTAACTGGAAACGGGACCTGAGGGCTGAAGCAGAGTGAAGGCTTTGCAACAACATTGCTTGGGCACCTCCATTTTGGAGGAGGTGCCTTATATATGGTGAAGTCCTCCAGCCATTGGCCGGGGACTCCTTAGGACGGCGCGCGCGGCCCCTTTAAGAGAGGGGGAGCGCGCGCGCGCACGCCCTAAGCACCGTGGCCGGGAAGCAGCGCGCGCTGCCAGCAGAGTGGGAGGAAGACGCCGGGCACAGAGCGGAGAGGTGAGGGGAAGCAGACGCTACAGTACCCCCCCTTTAGGCCCCCCTTTTTTAGGCCAGAGAGAAATTTATCAAGGATGAGAGGGGCATGGATGTTCTCCCGGGGCTCCCACGTTCTCTCCTCAGGACCAAACCCCTTCCAATCTACCAGAAAAAAGGTTTTTCCTCTTACCCTTTTGGTGGCCAGAATGTTCTCTACCTCAAACTCGTTCTCAGCGGAAACCGGAGCAATAGGCGTACCTGTAGACTTGGAAAAAGAGTTAAGTACCACGGGTTTGAGGAGAGATACATGGAAGGAGTTAGGGATCCGTAAGTTGGCCGGGAGTTTTAATTTATAGGCCACCGGGTTGATCTGTTTGATAACTTCCAGTGGGCCAATGAACCGAGGCCCTAACTTGTAGGAGGGAATCTTGAGCCGGACATATTTGGACGAGAGCCAGACTTTATCTCCAGGACGGGATTGTGGAGGATCCAGGCGTTTCTTGTCAGCGTGTTTTTTCATCCGTTCGGATGACTGAAGGAGTGCGGATCGGGTACTCTCCCAAATGGAGGAGAATTCGCGAACGAGAGATTCCGCAGTCGGATTGTCCACCAAGGTGGAGACGGGAAATGGGATCCGATGATGCTGACCGAAGACTACAAAAAACGGGGATTTGGAGGAAGATTCGCTCTCGCGATTATTGTAAGAGAACTCGGCCCATGGTAGGAGATCCACCCAGTCCGAATGGTGGGCATTAACGAAGTGCCGGAGGTAACTGGTCAGGTTCTGTTTGATCCGCTCCACTTGACCATTGGACTGTGGATGGTAAGCGGAGAAGTCCAGAGTGACGTCACGCAACTTACATGTGGCTCTCGAGAAGCGTGAGGTTAACTGAACCCCATGATCTGACACGATGTGGAGGGGCAGGCCATGGAGACGGAAGATGTGGCGGATAAAGTCTTAAGCCAGTTCGGGTGCAGACGGGAGACCCGGCAGGGGAATGAAGTGCGCCATCTTGGAGAAGCGATCAGCGACCACCCAAATGACCGTACAACCGGCAGAGACAGGAAGAACCGTTATAAAGTCCATAGCAATATGCTGCCACGGGGCAGCAGGTACTGGAAGAGGAAGAAGGCGACCGGCTGGCAGGTGTCTCGGAACTTTGTTGCGGGTGCAGGACACACAGGCAGAAACAAAGTCTATTACATCCTTGTGCAGAGTAGGCCACCAGTAATGCCGGGTAATGAGCTGGAGGGTCTTTTTCTGACCGGCGTGGCCAGCTAGCTTAGACGAATGACCCCAGTGTAGGACCTTCTTCCGATCAGGTACAGTTACAAACGTCTTACCGGGAGGGAGACTATTTAGATTCACAGGAGCCACTTGCATTACTCTGGCGGGATCAATGATGTGCTTAGGTTCCTCCTCTAGATCAGACACCAGGAAGGATCGGGACAAGGCGTCAGCTTTGCTGTTTTTGTCTGCCGGGCGAAAATGAAGAACAAAATCAAAGCGGGCAAAAAACAAGGACCACCGGGCTTGGCGCGTGTTAAGTCTCTGGGCGCTCTGAAGGTAAGCCAAGTTCTTGTGGTCCGTGTAAATTATTACCGGGTGAAGAGCCCCCTCGAGCAGGTAACGCCACTCCTCCAGTGCCAGCTTAATGGCTAACAATTCACCGTCTCCAATAGAATAGTTGCGCTCAAAAGAGGAGAAGAGTTTGGAGAAAAAACCGCAGGTTACCATTCTTCCGGAAGATGACTTTTGGGTAAGTACCGCCCCGGCTCCGGAGGAGGAAGCGTCAACTTCTAGGAAGAATTGTTTGTTGCCGTCCGGACGATGCAGCACCGGGGCGGAGGAGAAGGCCTGTTTTAAGGAAAGAAAGGCCTCCTCAGCTTCGGGCGGCCATCTTCTGGGATTAGTACCCTTACGGGTGAGCGCAGAGATAGGGGCAGTCCGGGAAGAGAAGTGCGGTATGAAGAGGCGGTAATAGTTGGCGAAGCCCAGGAACCGCTGAATAGACTTCAACCCCTCTGGTCGGGGCCACTTCTGGATGGCAGACACTTTCTCAGGATCCATTTGTAGGCCGGTCTGAGAGATTATGTAGCCCAGAAATGGAAGAGAGGTCTGCTCAAAGATGCACTTCTCATATTTAGCATAGAGGTGGTTCTGCCTGAGCCTGAGCAGGACCTGACGAACATCCCTCCGGTGAGTAGGAAGGTCCGGAGAGAAGACCAAGATGTCGTCCAGGTACACCACCACGCAGGAGTAGAGAAGGTCACGGAAGATGTCATTGACCAACTCTTGAAAGACGGCAGGAGCGTTACAGAGACCGAAGGGCATTACAAGGTACTCATAGTGGCCGTCCCGGGTGTTGAATGCCGTCTTCCACTCATCCCCCTGACGGATACGGACCAGGTTATACGCCCCACGGAGATCCAGTTTGGTGAAGATTCTAGCCCCCCTCAGGTGGTCAAATAATTCAGGAATGAGTGGGAGGGGGTATTTATTCTTCACTGTAATCTGGTTAAGGCCTCTATAATCTATACATGGACGGAGTGAGCCGTCCTTCTTTTTGACGAAGAAGAAGCCTGCTCCCGTCGGGGAGGTAGATTTCCGGATAAATCCCCGGGCCAGATTCTCCTCAATATATTCTGACATGGACCGGGTCTCCGCTGCGGACAAAGGGTAGATACGCCCACGGGGAGGAGTAGACCCGGGTATCAGGTCGATTGGACAATCGTATGGTCTATGAGGGGGTAATGTCTCTGCTTTTTTATTGAAGACATCCGCATAAGACCAATAGGGAACCGGTAGACCGGGTAGACTGACTGGGGTAGGAGAAGGAAGAGCAGGATGAACGGGAACTAGACAAGTCCTATGGCAGTCCTGTCCCCAGCGAAGGACTTCTCCGGTCTGCCAGTCAAGCACGGGTGCATGTTTATGGAGCCAAGGTAGGCCTAACGAGTGCATGAGAGAGTCCAGGTAGAACATGAAAGGAGATGCTCTCAGAATGCAGCATTCCCACCTGCAGAGTTATGGATTCGGTGATGAGTTGGATGGGATGTGGTAAGAGGCCCCCATCCACGGCGGCGACAGATAAAGGTACGGCCAGAGGTTTGGTGGGAATGCGGTATTTCTCTACCAGAGACTGAGAAATGAGAATTCCAGCAGCTCCTGAGTCAAGTTGAGCCAATTCGAAATAGCGGTTCTCTCCGCAGGTGATAGAGACTGACAGCATCAGAGATGGAGAGGGTTTACTTTTGTCTAGGGCGACCTCTCTGAGCGATCCTAGACACAGGCGTTTCCCGACCTCTCTGGGCAGGAACGGATCCGGTGCTCCTTACTGCCACAGTAGAAGCAGCTCCCCTCGGCACGGCGTAAGTCTTGATGGGTTTTGACCATCTTGGTCTGGTCGACCTGCATAGGCTCAGGTGAGTGTGCCTGGGGAGTAACGGAGTGAGTGACGGATTTCTGGAAGGTGGGGGCTAGACGTGGAAACCTCCTCTCACGGGTGACCTCTTTGGCGCGCTCCTGGAATCGGATGTCAATCCGGGTGACAAGTGTTATTAAGTCGTCGAGAGTGGTAGGAATGTCCCGACCGGCGAGTTCATCTTTAATACGGCCGGACAGACCCTCCCAGAAGACAGACACCAGAGCGTCGTTATCCCAGGCCAGCTCCAAAGCAAGGGTACGGAACCGTATGGCATATTGGCCCACGGTGAGATCTCCTTGACGGAGGCGTAGCAGAGACGATGCGGATGAGGTCTTCCGTCCGGGTTCGTCGAAGACTTTCCGGAAAGCCGTGAGAAAGGCTGGCAGGTCGGACACCAGGGGATCTCCTCTCTCCCACAGAGGATTTAGCCAAGCCAGACCCTCCCCCGTGAGGTGGGACATGATAAAGGCTACTTTGGACCGGTCGGAGATAAACTGGTGGGACAAGAGTTCAAAGTGCAGGGTGCACTGGTTTATGAAGCCCCGAGCTTGAGCGGAGTCACCTCCGAAACGAGGAGGTGCAGAAAACCGGGGTCTGGGACAGGATACCATGGTATTGGTGGGCAGCGGCGCTGCCGGGTTGCGAGTCATGACACTAGCGGTGGTTGCAGGTGGAGCAGACAGAGTGTCCAGGTGAGAGTTGACACTCCGCAGGTGACTCAGGAAGGACTCCTGTTGGGATCTCTGACGGGACAGTTCATGACATAGGTCTGAGAGCGAGGGAGCTTGGGTGCCACCGGATTCCATGGCCCGAGCAAACTGTAACGGGTCTGGGAGGCGGAACCTCTGAGCAACTATACAAGGGGGCGGTCCTTGTAAGGAAGCGGGTGGCTCCCAGGGAAGACGGGCAGGTAATCACGGCAAGTGACAGGGACAGTCTCTGGGTAGAAGGGCAGGTAGTCACGGCAAGTGACAGGGACAGTCTCTGGGTAGAAGGGCAGGTAGTCACGGCAAGTGACAGGGACAGTCTCTGATTAGAAGGACGGGTACTCACGGCAAGTGACAGGGACAGTCTCTGGACAGGCAGGTGGTCACGGCTAGTGACGGCAGAGCCTCCAGGTAGGCTAGCAGGCAGGTAGCAGGTGAGCGCTCCTAGGTGAGCAGGCGAGAGCCTCTAGACAGGCAGGTGGTCACGGCAAGTGACGGCGGAGCCTCCAGGTAGGCTAGCAGGCAGGTAGCAGATGAGCGCTCCCAGGTGAGCAGACAAGAGTCTCTGGACTGGCAGGTGGTCACGGCAAGTGACGGCGGAGCCTCCAGGTAGGCTAGCAGGCAGGTAGCAGATGAGCGCTCCCAGGTGAGCAGACAAGAGTCTTTGGACAGGCAGGTGGTCACAGCAAGTGACGGCGGAGCCTCCAGGTAGACTAGCAGGCAGGTAGCAGACGAGCGCTCCCAGGTGAGCGGGCAGGTTGGTCCATAGACAGACTGACAGGTGTCGGAAGGCAGACCGTCGGACCGCAGGCTTGCAAGCAGGTAAACGGAAATCTGGCAGGTATCAAGCAGGTGACTGGCAGGTAACAGGCAGGAATCTGGCAGGTGACTGGCAGGTAACAGGCAGGAATCTGGCAGGTGACTGGCAGGTAACTGGAAACGGGACCTGAGGGCTGAAGCAGAGTGAAGGCTTTGCAACAACATTGCTTGGGCACCTCCATTTTGGAGGAGGTGCCTTATATATGGTGAAGTCCTCTGGCCATTGGCCGGGGACTCCTTAGGACGGCGCGCGCGGCCCCTTTAAGAGAGGGGGAGCGCGCGCGCGCCCTAAGCACCGTGGCCGGGAAGCAGCGCGCGCTGCCAGCAGAGCGGGAGGGAGACGCCGGGCACAGAGCGGAGAGGTGAGGGGAACAGCGTCCCTGCCTAGCAGGAGGCAGGGACGCCGACGCTACGCACTGTATATTTAGTGAAATGATCAGTCATCACCAAACAATACGAGTGTCCAGAACTGGAATACCCTATTTGCACATAGTCTATCATGAGTATCTCCAGCTGAGCGGATGTCCGGATGGTCTGACTTGAGCTCGCTGTTCCAGACTCTAGCTCCATCCACATGCTTGGCATTTTTGGCACGCCTTAATTATCATCTTTTCCAGATCTGGGCAGTAAATTATTCTCCACAACCACTTATAAGTCTTTTCACTTCCAAAATGAGCCCCTCATGGGCCTCACGAGCAGCTACTGGACCTAATGACATGGGAATCACAACCTGATGGCGGTACTGCAACTCGGTAAGTATATCTCACGACACAAAAGGTCTGGAATCACACTGAGTTTATCCCATTGATGCAACAGTTTTCCAACTCTGAGGACAGCTGTGACTGCTCCTCTGGCCGAGGCCAAATATTGGCCTGGACCCAGTGTTTTACCCGCTGTACATCTCTATTGTTGTTCTGGGCCCGTTCCCAATCTTCAGGAGCATTTCCAAGCACTGTGGGCATCCCAGAGGCCAACATACTTGAATGCACCATGCTCTGGAAGACAGGCAGTGGAGCTAGGTCAGGGGTCTCAGTTTCCTCGAATTCCTCATCAATACACCTAGCCGGCGGTCCCATTGGAACCCGGGATAATACGTCTGCGTTTCCATTTTCCCTTCCTGACCGGAACTTGATACGGTAGTTAAACTGAGTCAGCCGCGCCACCCACCTCCGCTCTAGTGCCGCTAGTTTGTCATTTTCCAGGTGGGCCAACGGATTATTGTCAGTCATTACTACCACTTCAGCCCCCGCTAGGTACTCTGCAAATTGGACAGTCATAGCCCAAACCAAAGCCAGTATCTATAGACTGAATGAACTATAGTTTTCGGGATTACACTCTGTCTCTCTTAGGGAACAGCTTCCATAGGTGACCACTCTCTCTCAGCCGTCCTGTACCTGCAATAACACTGCTCCCAGACCATGCTGGCTTCCGTCTGTGTAGAGCAGGAACGGGATATAAAACCGGACATAAGCCAGAATTGGAGAGCTGGTTAGGGCAGCTTTCACTTCCTCAAAGGCCTTCTGCTGTCGAAGACCCCACTGAATGGGACGATTCTTGGGCCTTCGAGATATGCCTCTCAGCAGCTCATTCAAAGGTCCAACCAGATGGGCGAAATTTGGGACAAACCGTCTGTAATATCCAGCCAGTCCCAAAAAGACTCTCACCTCTCGCAACGCTCTTGGCTGAGGCCACTTCTGGATGGCCTCCACCTTACTGGCAGCTGGCTGCACTGCTTCGGGAGTGACCACAAGACCCTGGTATTCTATATGGTCTTGAAACAATTGGCATTTCGTGGGCTTGATCTTCAGTCCATGGTCTCAAAGTCACTGCAGGACTTGTCGTAGTTTCTGCAGATAATCCTCGAATGATGTCCCGAACACCACCACATAATCGAGGTAGATCAACATGGACTCGAAGTTCAGGTCACCCAGGCAATGTTCCATAAGCCACTGAAATGTCCCAGGTGCATTTGAAAGACCAAATGGCATTCTGTTGAACTCATAGAGTCCCATCGGGAGGATGAACACCATCGTCTTGTCCTTCTCTGCTACTGGAACTTGCCAGTATCCACTGGCCAAATCCAGGGTGGAGAACTACTTAGCCAGACCCAGAGCAGACAGTAATTCTTCAATCCGAGAGAGAGGATAGGCATCACGTACTGTGTGAGCATTCAGTTTTCTGTAGTCGACACAGAAGCGGAGGGACCCATCCTTCTTACGTATCAATACCACTGGTGCCACCCAAGGACTCTGCCTCTCTCGTATGACTTGGTTGTCCAACATGCTGGCCACCATGTTCTTTACTTCTTGGTACACTTTTGGAGGAATCTGACGGTAGCGTTCCTAGATCGGAGGAGTATTCCCTGTTGGAATCTCATGCTAGAAGCCTCTGCTGAACAGGGGTCAGTGTCTTCCGATCCACCCCCTTCTGATCCATTGTGATTTAGCCGTTCCACTCAGCAGTCGGGTTTTCTTTCCTGGCCACTTCAACAGCATAAGTCCAGGCTGAATTCCGATTGGGCTGGAGGTTGAATCCTGTTTTTCGGAGTATCTGTCCATTAGGCACATGGACTTCAGCCATCAGCGTACCCCCTGGTATAGTGATTTTGCTATCCAGCACGTTAATGCAATGGATGGGCACACAGCCATCTTTCAAAGTTGCTAGCACACGGGCCACTAAAGGTCTCGTCTGGGACTCTTCCTCGTATACTGGCTAAATCAACACCTCCAGTCCATTCAGCCTCCGATAGGCTTCCACAGGTAACATCAGCAGTTGTTCTCTCTTTGGTGCAAACACCACTGGAATTTGTGAGGGTACTCTGACCAAACCCACTGGATGACCAGATGAGGCGCTCTTCTGAAAGCTGCAACTTCTCACCACCTGCTGCAGGACCTTCTGGGTTGGCCGGTGGGTTGTCATGCATTGCCAGTACCGCGGACACTCCTTAGCGAACAGACGGTGATCTAAATCCCATAATATGTTCATTCCCAAGGTCATGTCCATTCCCCTCCTTGGGGGGTTATCCACCAGAACCACTCCTTTTGTGCTGATGTCTTGACCACATAGCTTCACTCTCATCCACACGATTCCCTTCATGAGCAGCTGGCCAGTGTTTGCTTCTGTAAGACGAATAACGCTTCCATCTTCGGGTTCCATCATATGACCGAAAAAACTCTTGAAGACTTCTAGGGGCATAATGGTGCATTCAGACCCGGTGTCGACCAAACACCTCACTTTCTGTTCTTTCAAATCAGCCTCTGGCACCGGACTGCATGAATACAAATCATGTTCGGTCAGCAAATCGGTGACCGCTGCAGGGCGCCCAGCTACTGCAGCAGTTGGTAGTTTAAAGCTGGCGCCGTCATCTCAAGGTCAGTCCTGACATCACAGTCCCTGGCAAAGTGGCCAAATTGTAGACAATTTCTGAAGAAGGGCCTTCGAGTCTCTGAGCACCAGACATATTTCCTCTGTCTGCCTCTGCACCCGAGCTGGGACAGATGGAGGAGCTCTGGGATCTGGAGGTGTCTCCAGAAGTTGGGCCGACCTCATTTGCATCTGGGACACTTTTAGTCGAAGATATTTTATTTCTGCCCGCAGAGCCTAAACCATATCCTTCAGAGTCTCAGAGTCTTCAGACCTCGTCCAGCTGCCCATCACTTGATCGCTTCTCACTACATTCTCGACTACAGGAGCGGACTCCTCCTTCCTCTCTATTGCAGCAAGGTAAACATTGTAAAACGTCAGATCAGCAGTCATCCGGGTCATCTCTTGCAACTTGTCCCGTAGGAAATTATTGGCTAACCCAGCAATGAACTGATCCCACAACAGCCTATCCACCTCCTGGAAAGCTCCCATAGCCTTGGGATCCCACCGCTGTACTTCATTCAACGTTTCTTGCAAAGCATTGGAGTATTGCATTAGAGTCTCGCCTTCCCGCTGAGTCACTTTGGCACGCCCCCTGTGGGTTCCTTCCAGTAGCGCGAGTATTTTGTCTAAGGTGTCCCTTTCGGACTCGGGCCACACCATTACTGTGCGTCTGGTATCACCTTCTAACGCATTCAGTGCTATTTCTGCTTGCAATTCTGGCACCAAGTTGTACATATTAATAATACTCAGCACCCTTTCTTTTCAGTCTGCAATGTCAGGTTTTCACCGTCATATTTTGACAAATGCTGCTGTAGCGCCCCGAGGGTTCGGCCGCTACAGGGGTATTGCACCTCTGCCAGAGGTGTGATATTCCACTCCTGGGTAAGGATGGAGTATGGACCAGGGCCCAGTTAGCTGCATGCATCACACACACCCCATTTCCGGGGGACAGCTCAACGGTGCTCCCATTAGTACAGTAATGCAGGCACGAAAGACCATGTCCCTGGCTGGAGTGGGGAGGGGGGAGGAAAACCCAGTGATGTAGGAGCAGAAGGGGACGGTTTCTGAGCATAGATAGGAGCTCATTGGTTGCTGGTCACCTGAGCTCACACACTAGGGGAAGGTATATAAGGTGGGCACCATCTTAGTTCTGGGTTGAGTTCAGTGAGAGAAGGAGTTCAGCCAGAGAGGGCTGACAGGGGGCTGTGGCTCAGTCTGGGCCCAGCTCCACGAGACAGGCCTAGGGTGAAGGCCGGAACAGAAGAAAGGAACAGAAACAGAAAGGAACAGAAACAGAAAGGAACAGCAAAGAAAAGAGAAGTACCCAAAGTGTAGAAGGGCTCAGAAACAAGAAGGCAGAAGGGACCCTAAGAGCCCATGAGAATACCAGGTGAAGGGTCAGGCAGATTAAGGATACCGGATCCCAAGTTGGTGGAGGAGAAACTACCCTCAGCCAAAGACCGGAGGTCGTGATCATTTATTGGTGTGACACCTCACCAAACCTGCTAGGAAGGCACCATATAGGACAGCGGGGAACGGGGCTCACGTTTACACGCGCAGATCCATGGTAGCTGGACAAAAAGTTGGTCACTGGTGGGGCAGGCCAGAGAAAGGATGGAAGGGGGTCCTGTGCCATATTCCTGAACTGCCTGGGGGTTGACTGAGCCCCTCACCTGGTGGACGCAGCACGGCTCGGGCGGTCATTGCTGACAGAAGTGACTGGGAATATACGAACTGTGAGTAAAAGACCCTGGACTGCAACACGTTGTCTTTGTGTTTTTTGCTTCGCCAGCACTAACGGTACTGGGACTCCCTGCACCATCACCTCCACCATCCACTACACTGCCCTGGGGCTGCACTCTTCCCGTGGGGAGTTACACTACCTCAGCTGCCTACACCATCAGCCTCAGCGGTCTGCCTTGCAGCGGCGGTTCATAATAGCCGCAATCCACGTGTGGCGTAGTCGGACATTACCTAAAGCACATAGTAGACTACCACTGGTCTGACCACCCTGATCCACGGGACCGGGCCGCCACTACTACTCCCAGCATTGCCCTGAAGCCCGGTTCCGAGTGCCCCAAGGCCCAGGGGGCGAGTCACTGCAATAGTGCCCCGGCTGAAAGGTACCCCGCTGGTACCAAGGCTGTGTCCGGCAGGTTCAACACCTGAGCCGGGGCCACTGGCATTAAGGGATTGTCTCCCTCTATATTCCTGCCCACAGCAATCGCTGTATCCTGCTGACTACGCCAAGTTGTAGACCATGTACCGGGGTGGTCTCTCCCATAATACAGTGGATGATGAGGTAGCTCCTGCAGTGGTGCAGCGCAGAGATTTACAAACTTAACAATTCTCTAAAATTAAAATTCAGTTATGCTTTCTATACAGAAGCTCACCCACTGAGGGGACTATCTAGCTAATGTTCATACAGCCCTATTAGCAAACAATGTCTCTAATAGAGATGAGAGAACATTTCAATGTTCAGTTTGGAAATGTTCGCCAAATATTTAGACATTCGCCAAATTTATTAGTCAAAGAACTTTTCCAAACACCATAGGATTTAATGGAGTGACAAAAAAAGTATATACAACACCTTCAAAAAAGGGCCCAAAAGCTGCCAAAACACATCTAATTAGGGGTAGACACCAGGAAAGTGTCTTGTACCCAGAGTACAATACTATAAATATTATTATTATTACAGCGACATTTATTCCGTGTCGCGTTACATGTGAAAAGGGGTAACCGACTGATACAAGAGGAGAGAAGACCCTGCCCGTGAGGGAGCACAAACAATGTACAAGGGATGGGTGAGGATACAGTAGGTCAGGCTACAGCTAGTAGTACAGCGGTTTGCTGGAACGAGGCTTACCGCACATTGTATGCTTGTCAAAAGAAGTGGGTCTTCAGCTTCCTTTTCAAGGTTCCCACGGTAGTCAACAGTCTGATGTGTTGGGGTACAGCATTACACAGTAGGTGAAATGCACAGGGCAAATCTTGTATGCGATTGTGACAAGAAGAGATTAGAAGGAAGTAGAGAAGGAGATCTTGGAAGGATGGGAGGTTGCGTGCAGGTAACTAGTACAGGGAGATTAGGTCACACATGTATAGAGGAGACAGGTTTTCGATGGCTTGGTATGCCAAAGTTAGGCTTTTCAACTGGAGTCTGTGGGCAAAAGGGAGCCAGCGCAGGGATTGATAGAGGGGAGAAGCCTAGGAATAGCAGGGTGACAGGTGGATTAATCAGCCATCACAGTTTAGGATAGATTGGAGGGGTGCAAGAGTGGTAGAAGGGAGGCCACAGAGTAGGAGTTTGTAGTAGTCGAGGCGGTAGATGATGATGGTGTGTACTGGTGTTTTTCTAGATTCATGGTTGAAGAATGTGCGAATCCCCGAGATACTTTGGAGTTGGAGTCAGCAGCAAGTAGAAAGCTTGGATCTGACGTTTGAAGGACAGATCAGAGTCAAGCTTGCGGGACTGGGGAGAGTGGGCAGCCATTCACTTTGATGGATAGGTCAGTTGGGGGGGATGAATGAGACAGTGGAAAGATGATGCATTCTGTTTTATCCATGTTAATTTTTACAAATCTAGCAAAAAAGAAAGATGAAATACAGGACACACATTGTGGGATTCTGGTTAATAAGGAGGTGATATCAGGTCCAGAGAGGTAGATCTGTGTGTCATTAGCATAGAGATGATACTGAAAGCCATGAGACTATGAGCTGTCCCAGGCCAAAGGTGTAGATGGAGAAGAGCCTTGGTCCTAGAACTGAACCTTAGGGGACACCGACACATAGGGGGTGAGATGAGGAGGTGGTGTGTGAGTGGGAGACACTGAATGTCCTGTCAATTAGGTATGAAAAGATCCAAGACAAGGCCAAATCTGTGATGCCGAGAGATGAGAGTCTGTAGTAAGAGGGTATGGTCTACTGTGTTGAAGGCAGATGACAAGTCTAGGAGGAGGAGGACAGAGTAGTATTGCTTGGATTTGGCATTTAGTAGGTCGTTGGTGACTTTAGTCAGGGCAGTTTCAGTGGAATGGTGAGGTCGGAAGCCAGATTATAAGAGGTCAAAGAGGGAGAAGGAGTAGAGGTGGGAGGACAGTTCAAAATAGACGTGTTGATCCAGTAGTTTGGAGGCATAGGGGAGAAGTGAAATAGGGCAATAGCTAAACATAGGATGGGCCAAAGGAGGGCTTTTGGAGGATGGGTGTGATCGAGGTATGTTTGAATCATGAGGGGAAGACGCCAGTTGTTAGTGACAGGTTGAAGTGGAGGGTTAGGCTTGGGATAAAGACTGTGGTACGGTTTGGAATGAGGTGGGATGGCATTGGGTCAAGTTCACAGGTGGTGAGATGTGATTTGGAGAGTAAAGATGATCTTCCGTGATGGTGGAGAAGCTGGTTTTGGAGAAAGAGAGTTGCGTCGTTATGAGAAGGGGCTGTTGGGACTTTAAGCAAAAGCTTTGCCCTATGTTGTCAATCTTCTACTTGAAGAATGAGGCTAAGTTTTCAGCTGAGATGAGAGCAGAGGGAGGGGGAGCTGGTGGACAGAGGAGGGACTTGAAAGTACTGAATAGCTGTTTAGGGTTGTGAGACATGTATGATATGAGAGATGAGAAATAGGTTTGTTTTTCTGCAGTGAGCAATTGTGCAGCATTTTTAAAACTTCTACTACTGGACTCCACTCCCTCTATTTGGCAGTCGCACAGCGGTACGCCTTGTAGATGAGGGGCTGGAAGAACATGTGCTCCAGTAGATGACAAGCGCTGCATCAATTGGCTTTTTCTCCTCTTTCTCCACCTTAACATCACACACAGTACAGTCCTCAGAGGTGGCACCCCAATTACTGACTGTGGGGAAGCACAGATGGGCGAGTCTGCAGAGCTGTTCACACATTCTGTTCCGGGGAATCAGAGGTCTGATCCAAAGCTTCACAAACTCAAGAGGGGGAAAGCATGTGTAGCGATGCCCCAAATTTTTTTCAATTGATCCGGGCCCGAAGAAAGTAGAGTCCGAGAAGAATCCAAACCCTCGTCACCAGACGTTAACCTCTGGGGGTGGGAATGGATGGGTTGGAGAAAGAAATAAATAAACACCAGAACATGAAGAACTAAACTAATATACAACAGGGGTTGGAAAACTAAACTACTAAACAGCTAAAGTTGAAGAATGAAACAAATACACACCAGAACATGAAGAACTAAACTAATAGAAACATGTCAGATTCTCGCCTTGGAAACCTTCAAAAGGAACCTGAAGAACTACCTCTTCTGTCAATTCTACAACCTGCAGTAATCCTCGCTGCATGACCAGCTGTGCCCTCACCTACTGTATCCTCACCCCCCCCTTCTTGATTGTGAGCCCTCGCAGGCAGGGTCCTCTCTCCTCCTGTACCAGGCGGTGACTTGTTTTTTGTTCAAACTATTGTACTTGCTGTCTGCTTCGCATACCCCTTTATCACATGTAAAGCGCCATGGAATTAATGGCGCTATAATAACAAATAATAATAATAATAGAAAATAGGGGTTGGAGAACTAAACTAATAAGACAACAGGGGTCAGAGAACTAAACTATTAAACAGCTAAGGTTAGAGAATGAAACAAATACACACCAGAACATGGAGAACTAAATTAATAGAAAACAGGGGTTGGAGAACTAAACTAATAAGACAACAGGGGTTGGAAAACTAACCTGCTGAACAGCTAGGGTTGGAGAACTAAACCACTACACACTAGGGGATGGAGAACTAAACCACTAGACACCAAGGTGTCACTAGACAGCAAGTGTTGGAATCCCCAAGGCTTGCTGGACAAACCTCTGTATGTAACCCTTCCTCCAGTGCTTCTGCATCCTCCACCTCCTCCAGGGCCTCCACCTGCACCCTCAACCTCTGCCTTAATGAGACACATGTTCCAACAGTGCAGAGAGAATGCCCCCTACCTCCGTACTGCGCAGCCAGGGCAGTGTTAAAATTAATATGCCTTGCAGATAGCAGTCATACAGCTGAAGAGTTGTGGACAGTTCTCCGGGCCAAGTTTGAGCAATGGCTGTCTCCACTGAACCTGGAGCAAGAGAAGGCCATGGCTCGCATTCTCAACCTGGTGGTACAGCAATTTCTCCGCCACTATCCTGGTCTGGATGCACTGTTGCAGAATCCATGGTCTTTGCGTGCTTATTTAAAACTATAAAAATGAGCAGGATCTTTAGTATAAAAGCCAGACTACTAGACAACGAGCAAACTCCTTCATGATGATAGCGGCCACCATCTCCTTAACTTGCTGGTACTTGCTGTGGGAATGAGTTTGTCTCCAACCAGCCAGAAATATCCAGTGAATGGCACGCCACGATTTGGTATTAGCACCCAGTACCAGAAGTGAAGCCATCCACAATTTCCGTCCCTCAGGAATTTTATTTGGTAGACTGGCTGAGCAAACATTAGTTTCTCACAAAGGAGCTGAAGACACTGAGTGGCAGTAGGTATAAGTTTCTCCAGAGGGAGAACATAACTGGGCTTTGCGAAGGTGCCGTATTGCATCTTATTTCTTATAGACCCTGCATTTGCGGCCTTACATTCTACAGGATGGTGGGGAAGGAAACAGTTGGTTGTGGAGTTAGCATTAGCTCCAGTGGTGTTGAGGTGGCAGTGAGGCAATGGCAGGCTGTAGGCTGTCTTGAAGAGATGGGTTTTCAGGTTATGTCTGAAGGATCCAAATGTGGTGGCTAATCGGATGTGTTGAGGCACAGAATTCCAGAGGATGGGGGATATTTGGAGGCAATTGGGTGAGGAACAAATGAGTATGGAGAGAAGGAGGTCTTGGGAGGACCGGAGATTATGTAAGGGAATATATCGGGAGATTAGTTCAGACATGTACGGAGAAGAAAGGTTATGGATGGCTTTATACATCAGTGTTAGTAGTTTGAACTGGGTATGCTGGGCAATTGGGAGCCAGTGAAGGGATCTTTATAGATTGCAATCTTATGGATTGCTGGAGCCAGTCCACAGTAAAAAAGCAGCCATAGAGTGTCCGGGAACCTTCACACAGACATTTCTTAGCCAGGGCTGCTTCTCAGCAGGGTTGGACGGGCCCACCAGAGAACCGTAGAATACTCCTGTGGGCCCTGGCTTCTCCATCAGAAGAGTTCATAGTGCAAACCTTGCAGGTTGTGATCATGATGAGGCCATCCATCTCCTTAGTTTTCTGTTACTTAGAATGTAAGTGCAAGTATGCGGCCAGCCACCCAACCACCCACCCACAGGCCGCAATACTAAATTGGCACATTTCTGGACAGCTTCTTGCACTTGAAATGTTGCCTTTAAGGCTCGTGGAGGAGGAAACTTTTCACAACCTCATGGTGGTGGCCGGGTCTCCATACTCCCCAGCTGCCACTATTTCTCCCGGTGTCATCCCCGCTTTCCACAAACATGGGTCCCAGAACATTACTGCTGGTACTTTTCTGTGGAAATCTGCTTGGCTCCTACCAGCCTGGAATATTTCCAGTGAACTATGCCACGATGCCATGGTATTAGCAGTGCCCCCAGTACCAGTAGCAGAGCCATCAAAGCTTCCTTTTCAGGAATTTTATTTGGTAGACTGAGTGGCTGCCCAAATACATTATTTTCTGACAAAGGAGCTGAAGATACAGAGTGGCAGTAGGTGCAAGTTTCTCCAGCATGTTAGATATCAGAGGAAGAACTGCAGCACAGTGGCTCAGTAGCTAGCTCTGAAGCCTTGCAGCGCTGGGATGCTGGGTTCAAATCCCAGCAAGGACAACATCTGCAAGGATTTTGTATGTGCTCCCCGTGTTTGCGTGGGTTTCCCCCTGAGTAAAAAAGCAGCCATAGAATGTCCAGGAACCCTCACACAGACTTTAGCCACGGCTGCTTCTAGGCAGGGTTGGACGGGCACACCAGAGAACCGGAGAATCCTCCGGTGGACCCTGGCTTCTACATAAGGAGAGTTCATAGCGCAAACCTTGAAGCTACTATGGGGCTCTTTAGTAGGGGAGAAAGGTGGTCCCTCAGAATAAAAACCTCTGGTGGGCCCAATGTTCTTCAGTCTGACACTGCTTCTCGGTGAGAGTTGTATTTCACCACAGCCATAATTTTTATCTACTCCGGCTGTCATTTCTCCAAGGAACTCCTCTAATGCAGCTTTTTGCATAAGCAATGGCAGCCCATCCAACAAGCTCACACTTCTCGATGTTGCTTAGTCAGACAAAGATCTTTCTTTACGCCTTGAATTTAATCACTATAGAGTTGGACAATGGCCTGATCTGCAATGTGTTTTGAGAAATAACGTGCATAAGCAAAGCCACGGTTTAGGCCACTGAAGGTCATTAAGCGAAACACATACAGCTTTCCCTTTCCCACTGACTGAAAAAGGGGTATCAAGACTTCCAAGACAGCCAAGAGTTCCCTGTCCTCACCAAGAGGATGACTGCCCATGTTCTCCTCCTCATCCTCCTCATTATCACTCAATCCACGTTGAGATGAAAGGAGGCTGGGCTGTATAGTTCCTTGCTCCACTTGCAATGCCTCCTCTTTAACTGTGAACACTGAGCATTTCAGTAGACAGAGAAGCGGGATGGTGACGCTAATTATGGCGTCATCACCGCTCACCATCTTGGTGGAGTCCTCAAAGTTTTGGAGGACGGCACAGATGTCAGACATCCATGCCCACTCATAAGCTCTTATGTGCGGAGGCTCACCTGAATGCCGATGGGTGTTGAAGCTGGTACTCAACAACTGCCCTCTGCTGCTCACAAATCCTTCCCAACATCTGCAACATTGATTTTCAACACAACGCACAACAGTCGGTGAGGTGTAAGCTGCAAACGCTGCTGAAGCACTGCCAGGGTGGCAGAAGCTATAGCTGACATTTTGAAATGGGTACTTTCACAAGCAGCTCTGGTAGATCTGAGTAGGTTTTGAGAAACCGCTGAACCACTAAGTTGAGCACATTTTGTGCTCTTTAATTGCTAATGTGTACCCTTGTATGGAGAACAATATCAGCACCAAATTAAAAAATAAAATATAGTCTGCTTTATAAAACACAGTAATAAGAAAATCTATTTTGATTATAACTTGTGTACCCCTGTGACAAAAATATCTGCACCAAAGAATTAATTTCAGTAGAGTGGAACCAGTATAATGGTGACCGACAACTCTTCCACTACAGCCAACCCAGCAGATGGAGACCCAATCAGGATTCTCCACATTTCCAAAAATTAGTGGCAGACACCAGCAAAGTGGCATCAATTTCAGTACAGTAGAAACTGTAGAATTAGGAACGACACCTCCTCCACTACAGCCAACCCAAGAGATGGAGACCTAACCTGGTGTGTTCATGTTTCCCTAAATTAGGGCCTAGCATCAGCAAAGTGGCAGCAATTTCAGTACAGTAGAAATTGTAGAATTAGGAACGACACCTCTTCCCCTTCAGCCAACCCAGCAGATGGAGACCCAATCAGGATTCTCCACATTTCCAAAAATTAGTGGCAGACACCAGCAAAGTGGCATCAATTTCAGTACAGTAGAAACTGTAGAATTAGGAACGACACCTCCTCCACTACAGCCAACCCAATAGATGGAGACCTAACCTGGTGTGTTCATGTTTCCCTAAATTAGGGCCTAACATCAGCAAAGTGGCAACAATTTCAGTACAGTAGAAATTGTAGAATTAGGAATGACACCTCTTCCCCTTCAGCCAACCCAGTAGATGGAGACCCAATCAGGAGTGTTCACATTTGAAAACATTTGGGCCTAAAACCAACAAAGTGGCATCAATTTCACTAGAGTATAAGTAGTATAATGGGGACCGACACCTCTTCCACTACAGCCAACCCAGTAGATGGAGACCCAATCAGGATTCTCCACATTTCCAAAAATTAGTGGCAGACACAAGCAAAGTGGCATTAATTTCACTACAGTAGAAATAGTGTAATTAGGACCGACACTTTTTCCAGTACAGCCAACCCAGTAGATGGAGACTCAATCAGAAGTGTTTACATTTCCCTAAATCGGGCCTAAGACCACCAAAGTGGCATCAATTTCACCAGAGTAGAAGTAGTTTAATGGAGACGTAAACCTCTTCCACTACAGCCAACACAATAAATGGAGACCCAATCAGGAGTCTCCACATTTCCAAAAATTAGTGGCAGACACCAGCAAAGTGGCATCAATTTCACTACAGTATAAATAGTGTAATTAGGACCAACACCTCTTCCAGTACAGCCAACCCAGTAGATGGAAATTCAATCAGAAGTGTTTTTACATTTCCCTTGATTAGGTCCTAACACCACCAAAGTGGCATTAATTTCACCAGAGTAGAAGTAGTTTAATGGAGACCGAAACCTCTTCCACTACAGCCAACACAATAGATGGAGACCCAATCAGGATTCCCCACATTTCCAAAAATTAGTGGCGGACACCAGCAAAGTGCCATCAATTTCACTACAGTAGAAATTGTAGAATTATAATCCAAAACCTCTTCCACTACAGCCAACCCAGCAGATGGAGACTCAATCAGGAGTGCACCTTCCTCTCCAGTCGTTCACCACATGTCAGACTTGTACTCTGTTGTGCAGATGCACGAGCTGGTCTAAAAAATGTGTGAAAGGACTCACAGAAATTGCTTCTGCCACTTACACTACTGCTGCTGCTAATATTTTGGCATTGACGAATTGATGTATCAGAGGTTGGAAGTGTAGAGCTGCGATGCACTCTGTGTGCATCACTGCTGGCTTGGAGAAAACCTATCTTAAGGTTGTGTAAAAGTGTGTTTCCATACTCCAGCATTCACAGGTCCCTTTCCGGGGCGGGAAGCATCTGGCAAAATGTATTCTTATAACATGGATCTAGCAGAGTGGCAACCCAGTAGTCAGTACTATTTCGAATCATAACTATACGGGGATCATGTTGCAGATAGTGCAACAAGAACGCACTCATATGTCCAGCTCTTTCATGAGGTTCAAGCCCATGCTGTGTAGGTGGCTGGGTAATTCTGATGCTTGTTTCTTCCATCCCTTCCAAACAAACACTAACAGAGAGGGGATGATTATCCTCTTCATGTTCTGACTGTTGCTCTCCCATCACCTCTTCCTCTTCCATTTGTTCCTCACCTTCACTAACACCTTCACTAACACTTTTTCTGGTATCACCAACTCCACTCGATCGCAGTGAACCACCCTCCCTTGGCACCCTGAGATGTGCCCTAATGTATGACGTTAGTAACAGAAGAAAGTTTTTTTTTAGTGTGGATAAGGCCTGTATATCATAGGAGATATGCTGCAAACAATTTGAAACTAAGATGTCCCTTACTGTATCACATTAGCAATAGAAGAAAGTATTTTTTTATTGTGGATGAGACCTGTATAACATACGAGATATTCTCCAAACTAATTCAAACTGAGATATCCCCTGCTGTAAAATGTTAGGAATCAAAGAAAGTAATTTTTGACTGTGGATGAGTCCTGTATAACATAGAATTTATGCTCCAAGATATTTCAAACTCAGATCTAGCCTGCTGTATCACATTAGTCACAGTAAAAAATAGATTTTTTTTTATTCTGCATGAGCTCTGCATACAGCTGAATTTCACCTCCACTAAAGGAATAAGTGGCTTATAGCAGAGTTTAACATGTTTATGACAGAAAAAAATATTTTGTGGACTCTGGCTAGCAAGACAAAAAAATCTATTTTTTTACTCTGAAAACAGCTGAAGTTCACCGCCACTAAAGTAGTAGCTGGCTTATAGCAGAGTATATCATGTTTGTCACACAAAAAAATATTTTTGGGACTCTGCCTAGCAAGACAAAAATCAAATGTTTTACTCTGAAAACAGCTGAAGTTCACAATCACTAAAATAGTAGGTGGCTTTTAACAGTGTGTATCACATTTGCGAGACAAAAAAATATTTTGTCGACTCTGCCTAGCAAGACAAAAAATTTTTTTTTTTACTCTGAAAACAGCTGAAGTTCACCGCCACTAAAACAGTAGGTGGCTTTTAGCAGAGTGTATCACATTTGCGAGAAAAAAAAATATTTTGTGGACTCTGCCTGCCAATAGAAATAATACAGCTGAAATTCACCCACCAAAAAAATGACAAACTGAGCTAACACAGTTTGCACTATCACATTAGCAAATGAAAAAAAAAAGTTTTTTGTGCTCTGCACTCAGAAGCTCTGCAGACAGCTGAATTTCAACCCCACAAAATCAAAACGTGGCCTACAAAGGCTTGCTTGGTGGCTTTATGACATTAGCAGGTGCAAAAATAGATTGAAGGTATACTCGTGCATGGAGCACAATACAACCGGTGCACAACACTGTTCTATGGCATGGGCCCTGCTCTTTCTGTCAGACTCTCAGTAATTGCACAAGAAAAAATAATGTGCTGCAAGGTCGATTGAACAGGTACACAGCACAGGACTTATCTACACTATCTGACTTCCAAACAAGCGCCCATCTATCTAGGTAATATCTCTCATTAAACAGGGGCACACTTAGCAGCAGCGTCTGTCAGAAGTGACGTGCATAAAATGGCGCTGAGGGAACATGGCCGCTTTTTATATAGAGAGGACTTGTGATTTCTGCAGCCAATTGCAGAAGCCCTTGGGTCTGGACAGTGTGGATGCTTCAAGTGAGGCGTGACATCAGTGCTGTGTTCCATGGTGGATGCTGGGCTGTGGGCGGGGTTACCCCGCTCATCACACTCAGAATCCACATCGCTTTCCCTCTCCTCATTCATTGGCACCCACCGCGGGGACTTCGTCAATGATGTCACTCCTCACTTGACGTGACATCAGCGGAAGAAAAATTTGGGGGTCACGTGATAGCGCTGCTCAGAGGCAATACATACAACTAAAGGTATTTACAAAAAAACTTATGGCCACATGCTAAATACATTGGGGCAATTCAAAAAAGTAGTGGATAACTTCTTTAAAAAAATAACACTTATACTCACCTAAGCCCAATCGCCAAGGAGCATAGCAAATGATTCCCTAGCAGCCGAGCACACGTAGCTTAATGCAGTGATATTATTGCATAGTTTGGGCCAATAAGTGACCTCAATATCCTGTAGTCTCTAGGGCTAAAGTAGTCTGTGGTATGATAAAGAGTGGCATGACAGTTCTCATATTGCTCCATGCCGTACAATGTTTCACAGTTGAAAGTGTCCCTTACTCGAAGGAATGGACGCATGACTTTGGTCACCCACATTACCCTGCTCCCCACAAGCTATGTCACTGCCAAATTGTTATCTTTATAGTAAATCAGGGGTTACTATGCAGGGGCAGCAAGGTGGCTCAGTGGTTTGCACTGCATCCTTGCAGCGCTGGGGTTGGGGTCCTGGGTTCAAATCCCACCAAGGACAAATTCCTGGTTTCCTCTGGTTTTCTCTCACACTCCTAAAGATATACTGATAGAGAATGTAGATTGTGAGCCCCAGTGGGGACAGTATCGATAATGTCTGTAAATTGTCTGAATTGTAAAGCGCCACAGAATATATTGACGCTATATAAATAAAAAGATTATCATTACTATATTAAGTCAAGAGTAGGTAACATGAGTTTGGGATAGTGCGGTAGAGTCCACAGAATATTTTTCTCTTTTGCCCACGCTATTTATTAAGTTCCCCTTACTAAATGGCTAAATTAGATGAGTGTATAATCGGTGCTGTGCAGAACACACACAGAGAGCACATGGACCCATTATAGCCTATATCGCAACATATATTATTATTCTGACTCCATAACTAGGCTGCGGGTGTGGGGCTCTTGAGACAGTGCTTCTATGGATGCCTGTATGAACCACACAAAGGATGTCGTCAGATAGCTAATCCCGACTGCAGAGGCACGTATGAATGTTCCAGAAGTTTTATTCTCAAACTGAACTCTTGTACTTTGCACAATTGCAATAGTTGCAGCAGCTGCAGTGCCAGTAGGTAAAAAGACAATTCTGAACCAGAGATGTATAGAGAATGAACCTCAGATGAAGATGGCTGACTAACACATACCCAGGAGGAAGAAGGCAGGGGTTATTACATCAGAGCTGGACTACAGGGAGAGAGACAGCACAGACTTCTAAAAGGCAAACTGATTTCATAGCAGTGTAACAGCAACAATACAATGACATTATAATACTGCATGATTCCCTAGTCATGGTACAAGACAATGGTAATGCATACAAAGAAAGGCAGCTCCAGCATTCGTCTGCAATATGGACGAGCACACATAGCTGCATATGGAGAAAGTCATGTCCGCGATTAGTGATCGCAACTGGGTTTAATAATAATAATAATTTTATTTATGTAGTGCTAACATATTCCACAGCACTTTACAATGAAGCGGTGACATATACAGGTAATATAAACAATACAATGTAACACATTTCAACAGTTACAGGAGAAGTGAGGGCCATGCTCACAAGCTTACAATCTGTAAGGAAAGAGGGGGGACACAATAGGTAAAAAGTGCTTGTCATGTATGGTCCAGCCATCATTATGATAAATAAGGGTAATGCTAATGATTTAAAGCTGCATGATCCGGTCATCAGCCAGTATCTGTCTAAGTACCGTCATCAAGTGATATTGGGTGCATGGAGGCTGTGCAGACAGATGAATAAGAGGGACTAGATTTTGAGGAAAATGTAGAATGAGGCAACAGAGAAAAGTTAGGTTAGTGACTTGAGGTGATTGTCTACAGAGCTGTTTTTAAAGCATGTTTAAAAACGTGGAGGCTCGGTATTAGTTAGATCATCTGGGGTATTGCATTCCAAAAACCTGGCACAGCACGAGAGAAGTCTTGGCGTTGGAATTGGGAGTTTCAATATGGCCATCAGAACCAGGCCAACTGTAATTTGCCTACATCTCTTTCATGTTACATAAATGACACATGTGCAAGAGTTATGTTTAACATGAGGCTCATCAATGTGAAGATGGACACACACACAGGCAACACTTGAAATCTACGACACAAAGAAAACAGTCACATTCACAGCAAATAGGAAGATTTACCCAATTATCTAGTTACAAGTATTTTTCCTAAAATCACAATGTGTGATGCAAAAAAATGTCAAAAAATAACTCTAAGATTACAAAATCTATGAATCTACAGTTTTGTACATCCTGAAGAATGAGGCCATGTCTGTTACAGAAGATATGTTTAGAACATCAGTGACTGAAAGGAAGTGTATACATTCATTTCTAAAGCAACAAGCCTCCAAGGAGCAAGGCTTTCTGTAGTACAAGTGGACAGATACAGAAAAGAAAAGCACATTGCCTCAAGCTTTAGGTATGTTAGCAGTTTTTTTGAAAGGAACAATGTGGTACAGAGAGAAATGTCAGCAGCGGCTTACATTGATTGTGAGGACATTGTCTTCTAATACCTGGCTCACCTCTCTGTCCCTGTCTGCCCGTCATGGATAACATCACCTGTGCCTGCTCAGGTGCCAGTTAACACATAGAGAGTTTGTCAAGCACACAAAGCCTGCCATCCATTTTATTTTTCACCAATTAATTAGTCAAGCATTGTGGCGCACTGATAATAGCGCCCACCTCCCTCTACCAACAGCAACAATAACACAGTGACAACCTCTCATGATCATTTGTCTTAATGAGATTTATTATGCATGCAGTGTTTCTGTTTTAGCTGGTAAGTGGCATTCTGACAGCAAAGATGAAAGGATTGGTGTTATCCACTTGACCCAGAAGCAGAATCACAAAGTGCGTAGGGAGGAGACCGTATTTATTTCCCCATATTTATGACACGGAGGAGATGGTAGACTTCCCATTAATCTGCAGCTACATTAAGTGTGGCAATTAATCTAATTATATAACATGGAGACTGACTTTTAAAATGTGCAGACATTATATTGCGGCAATAAAGATTAATAGCATTTGACCACAAAATGTGACAACCTGGGTTTGACGACATCAATTTATCTTGTCACCAATTCTAGTAACCAATTAAATTTTTACATAAAACTGACTTAAAAGCTCTGACTGTCTGAGATGGCTCTTGTCTTTTGTCTTTAGTCTGTCTTTGAATATCTGTCTGTCATTTAATCCCTAATTTGACACAGTTTAAAAACAGGCACACACATTGTTTTAACTCTGAAATTAGGGCAATGGCTCCATGGCATGATTTGAAAAACATGAGGGCAGGGCTTGATTTTCTACCCCTTGTTTGGGCTGTATAATACAGCTACAGGTCTATACCCCTAAGAGCTAAAATGTTGTGTCCTTTGAGTACTATGAGTAAGGAAAGAATACACTGCACACAATGTTTATAAATCCAGTATATTCAAGAGCGGAGTACTTTCTCACCTCTCCATGCCTCCTCTTAATGGGACTCTGTGATCAGGTTTTTGCTATGTAAACTGAAGACAGCAGGAGATAGAAACTGAAACACAGAATTCAGGGATGTGTCACTTGTCACAGTGTGTGCTGTAGGTTACTAACTGTGAAGGATTTATAACTAAGAGATTAACATTGCAGGACTAGTCTGGCAACGCCCCCTCCTGTGATAAGTACCTCACTGTCTATAGACTTTGCACACGGAGGGCCTGGTGTGGGCAGGGGAACCTTTCTAAGCTTTGCTTCACTCTAAATCTAAAAGCTCTGTTTGTGTCAGAACAGCTGCACCCAGTAAACTAAGTGATACATCGTTGGATTCAGCTTTTCTTTACCTACATCATGCTGCTCTCAGTTGAGGTTGCAAAAAGTTGCTGACAGATTCCCTTTAAACCTCATGTCTGTGATTGACAGGCTGCTGTGTACACTTACACAGTGCAGCCTGTAAGGCTGACATAGGCGGATTATAATGAGGGCAATCTGGGCTACCACCCAGGGCCCGAGGGGGCTCATGGCCAGATTGCCCTCATTATAATGTTTTGTGCAGAGGCAGTCACAGGCTTGGCAGGGGGGCCGCAGTGTACCTTTTTGATGTTGGCTGGGGCGGCTACATCACAAGGAGGCTGACACGCCCCCTGCACGCTGTGTTCTGCATCTGCAGCTCTGACATCACACAGGTGCCTGGAGCTGCAACATTCTGCCGGAGAGGAGCTTGTGCATCAGACCTCAGTGAATGGCGGTAAATATGAGGTCTGGGGAGGAGGTCTGGAGTGAGGAGGGGGCTGCAGGATGCTGCTCCCCTCCTGATGAGTTCACACAGGATTATATAGTGTCAGCTCAGAGGCCACTCTGATGGTGCTCAGTGTGAGTTATTGCAAGACTTTGACCTTTGCTGCAGATCAGGTCACTCTGGGTCATCGGCTCCAGCATCACCAGATCTGCAGGAAAATTCAGAGTCCTGCAATAAATCACACTGAGCTCGAGCAGAGCAACCACAGACATCAGCAGACCATATCCTACACTGTCTGATCAACCTTGAACCTGCAGGACATCACATACTGTACTGCTCCATATATAATATATGAGGTCCTGTAGGCAGCTCCAGGTGTGATCAGTACAGTGTATATCCCTGTACAAAATGTCACATCCAGTATACAGATTACTGTATGGTATACTGTGGTACAGACATCAGATAGGATATAGCAATGTGTATAGTATACAACATCTGATGTCTGTATCACAATATATATACTAGCTATTGAACCCGTTCTACACCCGGGTCATGAGCATTTTTAGTGGTACATTTCTGGTGCCATTTTTTTTAAGACACTGTGTCTGCGAATTCTCATATACAGTGTCTTCAATAAAATGGCGCCAGATAGCGTGGTATGCGCATGCGCTGACTCGACACCATTTCATTGAAGTATTGTGCTACAAATTTAAAGGGATCCTTTCAAGCTAATCATGTTATTGTACAACCCAGCAGCTGAATGCAGTGGGGAGAAAAATGACTTTATTCTCCTTGCGAGCATTCAGTTTCAGTCATGGGGGTGGTGCCGTTTCGGTCACTGCTCTGAGTATACAGAGCGTCTGCTGTAACTGAGCCCCCGGCCCTGACTGACACTGGCTCTACATTGAGACCGGCTGTCAATCAGGGCCAAGATTACAGAGGTTGCTCTGTATACTCAAAGTAATGACTGAACCGGCGCCGGGCCAGCCCCCATGACTAAAACTGAATGCTCCCCCATCCCTGTATATGCTCCCTCCCCATCCTGGTATATGCTCCCTCCACACCCCGGTTCCCCATTCTGGTATATGCTCCCCCATCCTGGGATATGCTCCCCCGTCCCGGTCCCCCATCCTGGTATATGCTCCTCCATCCTGGTATATGCTCCCCCATCCTGGTATATGCTCCCCCATCCTGATATATGCTCCTTCATCCTAGTATATGCTCCCCCATCCTGGTATATGCTCCCCCATCCTGATCCCCCATCCTGGTATATGGTCCCCCATCCTGGTATATGCTCCTCTATCCTGGTATATGCTCCCCCATCCTGCCTGCTCTGCTGTTCTTCCATCCATACAAAAAGAAAAAAAACACTCCTACTCACCTTTTCCCCTCTCCCTTGCAGCGCATCCTCGAACTTCAGCAAGGCTGGAGGAGTTTGCACCTGTGCATGCATGAACTATGACGCCACACTCCTCCAACCTCGCTGGAGATCGAGGTATGTTTCATAATGGCGGTATGCGGACAGCGCTTATGCACCCCGTGATCTCCAGCATCACAATCCTTTATCCTCATCCCCCTCTCTCTCACCTGTAACGTCTGATGTGTTCTTCTGTCTCTGACCAGACTACGCAGACGCATTGTGTGCACAGTCTATAGAGGCTTCGGACAGATAGACACATTCCTGATTATATTATAGATAGTCATGTATTCTCATAAAGACTGTACAGGGTCGTACCTAGGGGAAGAGGAGGGCATGTGACCTGGGTACAGCCTTCAGGTCACCTCATGCAGTGATCAGAGGTGTCTCCCAGGCAGCTGCATTTTGCAGCGCCCAGAGAGGGATTCGACCATTCTCTGATCTGGCTGTGGAACTGACTATCGATCAGAGAAGAGAGCTATGTATGGGCTCATACTGTATCTAGGGAGCTATGTGCGGGGCTCATACTGTATCTAGGGAGCTATGTGCGGGGCTCATACTGTATCTAGGGACTAGGGAGCTATATGTGGGGCTCATACTGTATCTACGGAGCTATGTGCGGGCTCATACTGTATATAGAGGGATATCAGTATACTTAATTCTGCTCAATATTAAGTAGTACAATTAATATATTTTTTTATTATTTTGTTAATATTAATATTGAGCAGAATTAATTTCAGCCTATTGGTTCGGCCTCCACAACAGTCATGGTCTCTCAAGTAGATAAAATAAGAAAAAAGCGGTCTATGGAGAGCTGAATTGATCATCAAAGGGGACAATGTTTAGGGCTGAAAAAATTATTAATTTAGCCCTCTCCACAACGTGTTTCGATAGCAAACTATCTTCATCAGGTGGTACCGGAATAGGAATGCGGAAGCAACAGTGACGGACGGCTGTCTGCAGCATGCGGTGAGAGTCTCAGTCCTCCAGCCTCAAAAGTGCTTACCGGGGTTGTGCAGGGGTGCGCAACTCCCCTAGGTGAGTGGCCAATTGGCCTTTCTCAATTTTATCTATCCATTTGGTCCTTCACACAGCGTGCTCTCTCTCTTTTTTTCTCTCTTATGGTCTCTCATGTGGCCCCTCGGGAAAATTAATCTCCCACCCCTGCTCTACTATATATAGCGCTATGTTATGAACAGGGCTGTACATAATGGAAAAAAAATTGTCATTCTCTGTCTATAGATGTGATCAGAAACATCTGTGTGTTGCTCACATGACCAATTACATGATCTATCAAAGGGATCATGTGACATGTTACGTGATGCATTGGGTACCTGGGGGGGGGGCCACACCTGTGACAATATGGAAAGGAGTCTGCTGCTCACTGAGCAGCAGCTCACTGGGGTAGATGTGGGGGAGGGTGGTAGTAGGGAGCTGCAGGACGGTGAGGCTGCTAGCTGGGTGACAGAAGGGTGGGTAGAGGGAAGAGTGCCAGGGAGGCTAGTCCTGATCTGGCACACCCCAATAAGTTTGCAAAGTTGGCAGATGAGGGGGGTGTCGGTACAGGGGTAGCACTATGTCCTCTGAAAGCCAGAGGAGTGTCATCCCCAGTAAGGGGGGAAATAGGAGAGCAGGGCAGGCCAGGAAGGTGCTGGTAGAGGGGGGACTCAATTATTAGGGGAACAGATAGGGCAATCTGTCACAAAGACAGGGATCGTCAAACAGTGTGCTGCCTACCTGGCGCTCGAGTCCGGCACATCACTGATCGGGTTGACACATTACTAGGAGGGGCTGGTGAGGACCCAGCGGTCATTTCGAGGTAATTCAGTTAGAGGTAGGTGGAAGGTGCTTAAAGATGATTTCAGGGAATTAGGCTGCAATCTTAAAGCAAGGACATCCAAGGTGGTATTCTCTGAAATACTGCCTGTACCACGTGCCACGCCAGAGAGGCAACGGGATATTAGGGAGATAAATAAGTGGCTCAGGAATTGGTGTAGGAAGGAGAGGTTTGGGTTCCTGGAGAACTGGGCCGACTTCTCAGTTGGCGACAGGTTCTACGCTAAGGACGGGCTGCACCTCAATGGGGAGGGTGCAGCTGTGCTGGGGGAAAATGGCTAGAAGGTTGGAGGAGTGTTTAAACTAGGGATTTTTATAGGTGGGGAAGATAGTGCAGATAGTGACCTGGGCACAAATAAAGAAATTGGGGGTGGGGTTAGAAAAGTCAATATAGTAAGAAGGAATAGCGGTACAGAGAGATACATAAAATGCATGTACACTAATGCCAGAAGCCTCACCAACAAAATGGAGGAATTAGAATTAATTTTGTTGGAAAATAATTATGACGTGGTGGGGATATCTGAGACATGGCTGGATGAGAGTCATGACCGGATGTCTGGGCAGTTAATTTACAGGGCTATAGTCTGTTCAGAAATGACCATACAAACAGGCGAGGGGGTGGTGTGTGTTTATATGTAAAATCATCCTTAAAACCCATCTTGAGTGAGAATATATGTGAATATAATGAAAATGTAGAGTCCCTGTGGGTGGAGATAAGGGGAGGGGGAAAAATAATAAATTACTGATAGGGGTTTGATATAAGTCTCCAAAAATAATAGAAGCAGTGGAGAATATCCTCATAAAGCAAATAGATGAAGCAGCGACTCAAGGAGAAGTCATTATTATGGGGGACTTTAACTACCCTGAAATACATTAAGGAACAGAAACCTGTAGTTCAAGCAAAGGTAATAGGTTTTTGACAACTATGAGAGACAATTACCTTTCACAACTAGTTCAGGACCCAACAAAAAGGGGGGCACTGCTAGACCTAATATTAACCAACAGGCCAGACTGCATATCAAATATACGAGTTGGGGGTCACTTGGGTAAAAGTGATCACAAAATAATAAGTTTTCATGTATCCTTTAATAAGATGTGTAGTAGAGGGGTTATAAGGACACTAAATTTCAGGAAGGCAAATTTCCAACAGTTGAGAGATGATCTTAGTGCAATAAACTGGGACGATATCCTGAGACATAAAACTACACAAAGCAAATGGGAGACATTTATTAGCATCCTTAATAGGATCTGTGCACAATATACACCTTATGGAAATAAACATGCTAGGAATAGGAGGAAACTACTATGGCTAAATAGAGCTGTAAGGGGCGCAATAAGTGACAAAAAGAGAGCATTTAGAGAACTAAAGCAAGTAGGTAGTGATGAGGCATTAAATAAATACAGAACATTAAATTAATTCTGTATAAACCAAATCAAGGCAGTAAAGATTAAGACAGAGAGACTCATTGCCAGAAAAAGTAAAAATAATACAAAATATTCTTTAACTACATAAATAGTAAAAAACTAAAAAATGATAGTGTTGGCCACCTTAAAATAGTCTGGGTGAAATGGTGGATGAGGATGAGGAAAAAGCAGGTATGCTAAATGATTTTTTTTGAACAGTATTTACACAAGAAAATCGCATGACAGAAAACATGATCAGTGATAACAAAAATTCTCCATTAAATGTCACTTGCTTAACCCAGCAGGAAGTCTAAAAATCACTAAAGTTGACAAATCCCCGGGCCTGGATGGCATACACCCGCGAGTACTGCAGGAATTAAGTCATGTCATAGATAGACCATTATTTTTAATCTTTAACCCCTTTCCGACGACGTCAGTAATAGTACGTAGCTGTGCCCTGGGACTTATGGACCAGCTACGTACTATTACGTGTGTGGCGATTGCGCCCGCACACAAGTGGTCATGACAACATCCGGGTCACCAGGAGGCAGGACATTACTTTGGTCATGCGCAGTGCATGACCAAAGTAATGTCTCCACAGTGTGCAGCTCTGACAGGCTGCATGGCATAGGGAGCTGCTGCTTTCTATGCCATGCAGCCGATCAGGCTGCAAAAAGTGAAATTCCCATAGTGGAACAATGTGTAAAAGTAAAAAAAAAGTAGAATATAAAATAAAATAATAAAATTTAAAAAAAAATGTAAAAATAAAAAAAAATTAAAGAAAGAATCCCCAAAAAATAAAAATATATTGAACACATAATATTTATTTATTATGAGAAAAAAAAATAAACCAATAAAAGTACACATATTTAGTATCGCCGCATCCGTAACGACCTGACCAATAAAACTGTCAAACTAGTTAACCCCTTTAGTGAACACGGTAAAAATAAAAAATAAAAAACGAAGCAAAAAACAATGCTTTATCATCATACCGCCAAGCAAAAAATGGAATAATACGCGATCAAAAATATGAATGTAAATAAAAATGGTACCACTTAAAACATCATCTTGTCCTGCAAAAAACATGCCGACATACAGCTCCATAATCCAAAAAATGAAAAAGTTATAGCTCTCAGAATAAAGCGATACAAAAAAATTATTTTTTCTAGAAAATAGTTTTTATTGTGTAAAAGCACCAAAACATAAAAAAACGATATAAATGCGGTACCGCTGAAAGCATACTGACCCAAAGAATAAATCTGCCTTATCAATTTTACCACACGCGGAGCGGCATAAAACAAAAACCATAAAAACAATTCCGGAATTGCTCTTTTTTGTTTATTCTGCCTTCCAAAAATCGGAATAGAAAGAGATAAAAAAAAGTTCACATGCCCAAAAATGGTACCAATAAAAACGTCAACTTGTCCCGCAAAAAACAAGCCATCACATGACTCTGTCAGCCAAAATATAGAAAAATTATAGCTCTCAAAATATGGCAATGCAAAAACTAGTCTTTGCAAAAAAAGTGTCTTTTAGTGTGTGACAGCTGTCAATCATAAAAACCCGATATGAATCTGGCATCACTGTAATCGCACCGATCCGAAGAATAAAGGTGTCTAATCACTTATACCACACAAGGAACGGTGTAAAAAAATAAACTTTAGGGTTAGGGTTGTATTAGGGTTGGGGTTAGGTTTGTGCTAGGGTTAGGGTTGTGCTAGGGTTAGGGTTGGGCTAGGGTTAGGGTTGGGCTAGGGTTGGGGTAGGGTTAGGGTTGGGGTTGGGGTAGGGTTAGGGTTTGGGATGGGGTTGGGGTTAGGGTTGTGGGATGGGGTTGGGGTTGGGCTAGGGTTAGGCTAGGGTTAGGTTGGGGTTAGGGTTAGGGTTGGGGTTAGGGTTGGGGTTGGGCTAGGGTTAGGGTTGGGGTTGTATTAGGGTTGGTGTTAGGGTTGGGATTTTTTCAAAAGTAAAAAAAAAAAAATGATGACGGTATGGCGACCAGTGTTGAGCGCAAGTGCTCGCTACTTAAGTTTGCATCAGGGGCTCGTAGAGTATCGTGGGTGTTCGAGTGACATGCTCAGGTCTCTGCCAAAAAAAACATTGCTGGGATCGCCTGCCATGCACGAGCAATCCCCGAATGTTTTTTTTTTGGGTGTCTAACAACCGTGAAACATGCGGGGCAGGGACTCGAGCATGTTATCAAATTCTGTCGTACTTCTGGGTTCAAAATGTACACTATACCCCTTGATAAAATCCTTGAGGGGTCTAGTTTACAAAATGGAGTCAATTGTGGGGGTTTTCCACTATTTAGGCACATCAGGGGCTCCCAAACTGCGACATGGCGTCCTCTCTTGATTCCAGCCAACTTTGCGGTCAAAAAGTCACACAGTGCTCCTTCCCTTCTGAACCCTGATGGGCGCCCAAACAGTGTATTTTCCCCACATATGGGGTATTGGCATACTCAGGAGAAATTGAACAACAGTTTTTAGGTTCCATTTTCTCCTCTTACCCTTGTGAAACTAAAAAATTTGGGGCTAAAATATTATTTTTGTGGAAAAAGTTAGATTTTTTTATTTTCACGGCTCTATATTATAAACTTCTGTGAAGCACTTGGGGGTTCAAGGTGCTCACCATACATCTAGATAAGTTCCCTGAGGGCTCTAGTTTCCAAAATGGTATCACTTGTGGGGGGTTTCCACTGTTTAGGCTCATCAGGGGCTCTCCAAATGCAACATGGCATCTGCTAATTATTCAATCAAATTTTACATTCAAAAAGTCAAATGGCGCTCCTTCCCTTCCGAACCCTGCGGTGCACCCAAGCAGTGGCTTTCCCCCACATATAGGGTATTGGCTTCCTCAGGAGAATTTGCACAAAGAGTGCAATTTTGGCGTTCACTTTTTCCTTTTACCCCAGCGGCTTACTCAGGAGAGATCGCACAAGTTTCATGGTGCAATTTCTCCTGTTATACTTATGAAAATGCAAAACTGGGGGCTGAAAAACATTTTTGTTGGAAAAATGTGAAAATTTTATTTTCACAGCTCAATGTTATAAACTTCTGTGAAGCACCTGGGAGTTCAAGGTGCTCACCATACATCTAGATGAGTTCCCTGAGAGGTCTAGTTTCCAAAATGGTGTCACTTGTGGGCGGTTTCCACTGTTTAGGCACATCAGGGGCTCTACAAACGCAACATGGCGTACCCTAATTATTCAAGCAAATTTTACATTCAAAAAGTCAAATGGCACTCCTTCCCTTCCGAACCCTGCTGTGCGCCCAAGCAGTGGTTTTCCCCCACATATAGGGTATTGGCTTCCTCAGGAGAATTTGCACAAAGAGTGCAATTTTGGCGTTCACTTTTTCCTTTTACACCTGCAAAAATAAAAAAATTGGGGTCTAAAGTAACATTTTTGTGAAAAAAGTTAAATGTTCATTTTTTTCTTCCCCATTCCAAAAATTCCTGTGAAGCACGTGAAGGGTTAATAAACTTTTTGAATGTGGTTTTGAGCACCTTGAGGGGTGAAGTTTTTAGAATGGTGTCACTTTTGGGTATTTTCTGTCATAAAGGCCCCTCAAAGTCACTTCAAATGTGATGTGGTCCCTAAAAAAATGGTTTTGCAAATTTTGTAGTAAAAATGAGAAATCGCTGGTCAACTTTTAACCCTTATAGCTCCCTAATAAAAAAAAAAATTGGTTCCAAAATTGTGCTGATGTAAAGTAGACATGAGGGAAATGTTATTTATTAACTATTTTGTGTGATATATCTCTCTGATTTTCTCTGATTTAAGGGCATAAAAATTAAAATTTTGAAAATTGCAAAATTTTAAAAATTTTAGCCAAATTTCTGATTTTTTCACAAATAAACGCAAGTGATATCGAAGAAATTTTACCATAATCATGAAGTAACATATGTCACGAAAAAAGAAACTCAGAATCAGGAGGATCCGTTCAAGCGTTTCAGAGTAATTACCTCATAAAGTGACAGTGGTCAGAATTGTAAAAATTGGCCCGGTCATTAACGTGCAAACCACACTCGGGGGTAAAGGGGTTAAAGATTCCATAATAACAGGGTCTGTACCACAGGACTGGCGTATAGCAAATGTTGTGCCAGTATTCAAAAAGGGGACAAAAACCGAACTTGGAAATTATAGGCCAGTAAACTTAACCTCTACTGTGGGTAAAATCCTGGAGGGTTTCCTAAGAGATGCTATACTAGAGTATCTGAAGAAAAATAACCTCATGACCCAATATCAACATGGGTTTACGAGGGACCGTTCCTGTCAAACTAATCTGATCAGCTTTTATGAGGATGCAAGTTCTGGACTGGACCAAGGAAATGCAGTGGATGTTGTGTATATGGACTTTTCAAAAGCTTTTCATACGGTTCCACACAAAAGGTTGATACATAAAATGAGAACAATGGGGATAGGGGAAAATATATGTATGTGGGTTAAGAACTGGCTCAATGAAAGGAAAAAAAGGGTGGTTATTAATGGAACAGGGTCACAGTTAACAGTGTGGTACCACAGGGGTCAGTATTGGGCCCGCTTCTTTTTAACATATTTATTAATGACCTTATAGGGGGCATACAGAGTAGGATTTCAATATTTGCAGATGACACTAAATTCTGCAGTGTAATCAATAGAGAGGAGGACAATTTTATATTACAGGAGGATCTATGTAAACTAGAAGCTTGGGCTGATAAATGGCAAATGAGCTTTAATGGGGATAAATGTAAGGTAATGCACTTGGGCAGAAATAAAATGTACTGTATAATTATATGCTTAATTGTAAAACACTGGGCAAAACTGTCACTGAAAAAGACCTGGGTGTATTGGTAGACGACAAGCTCAAGTTTGGTGGCCAGTGCCAGGCAGCTGCTGCAAAGGCAAATAAAATAATGGGATGCATTAAAAGAGGCATAGATGCTCATGAGGAGAACATAATTTTACCTCTATACAGTGCGACCACTCTTAGAATACTGTGTACAGTTCTGGTCTCCGGTGTATAAGAAAGACATAGCTGAACTAGAGCGGGTGCAGAGAAGAGCGACCAACGTTATTAGAGGACTGGGGGGTCTGCAATACCAAGACAGGTTATTACACTCTTGGTGTTATTTAATTTGGAAAAACGAAGGCTTAGGGGTGATCTTATTACTATATACAAGTATATGAGGGGACAGTACAAAGACCTTTCTACTGATCTTTTTACTCTGAGGCCTGAAACGGGGACAAGGAGGCATCTTCTACATCTGGAGGAAAGAAGGTTTAATCATAATCACAGATGCGGATTCTTTACTGTAAGAGCAGTGAGACTATGGAACTCTCTGCCGCATGATGTTGTAATGAGTGATTCACTACTAAAATGTAAGAAGGGCCTGGATGCCTTTCTTGAAAAGTATAATATTACAGGTTATGTATACTAGATTCCTTGATAGGGCGTTGATCCAGAGAACTAGGCTGATTGCCATATGTGGAGTCAGGAAGGAATTTTTTTCCCCAATGTCCACATGTTTTTTTTTGCCTTCCTCTGGATCAACATGTTAGGCTATGGGTTGAACTAGATGGACTTAGTCTTCATTCAACCTTAAAAACTATGTTACTATGTTACCTTCTAGACTGCCTGGGGTCCCTGGCTACTCTTAATCCACCCCTACCTGCAGAGATGAGGAAGGGGGGATGCTTTCCTAAGCTATGCGCCCGGTGCAATCCTTTAGTGCTCCAACTAGATAAATTGTTAAATGTTGTTTTCTTATGTCTACCAAGTGTTACTTGCAAAGGGAAATATTACTGTTTCCATTTTGGCAGGCTGAAGATAGTTCTTAATAACATTGGCTTTATGTTTCGGTTCATTGTCATGCTGCAGAAAAAATTTGGTGCCAATCAGACGACATCTCCCTGGTGGTATTACTTGATGGCTAAGTACTGTATATGCCTGGATTTATTAGTATTGAGGACACCACTAATCCTGACCAAATTGCCAACTCTGTTTAAATGCAGCTCTAAACTTGCAAGGAACATCCTTCAGGATGTTATGTTTAGACACTCATTATTGTACCACTCTCCAGTCCTTCAGCACAGAAACTACCTTCTGTTAAGGTCAAATATTTCAAATTTTCACTCATCAGTCCAGAATACCTAGTGCCATTATTCTGCACCCCAGTTCCTGTATTTTTATGCGTATTTCAGTCACTTGGTCTTGTTTCCATATCAAAAGTATGTTTTTTAGCCGCAATTCCTCTATGAAGACTACTTCTCCCATGACTTCTTCAAACAGTAGATGGCTTTGGCTGAATCTTATTGATTGCTGCCAGTTCTGAGCTGATGACACTGCTGGACATCTTCCAATTTCAAAGGGAAATAAGCGTGATGTGTCTTTTATCTGCTGCACTAAATTTCCTTGGCCGACCACTACGTCTATAGTCCTCAACTTTGCCCATTTCTTGGTGTCCTCAATATAGAAATAAGGGCAGATACTTATTCAGCATGTAATGCCATCAGGGAGACATCTGATTGACTCCAAATTTATTTTGCAGCAGGACAATAACCCCAAACATACAGCCAATGTCATTAAGAACTATCCTCAGCATAAAGAAGTACAAGGAGTACTGGAAGTGATGCTTTGACCCCAACAGAGCCCTGATCTCAACATCATCAAGTCTGTGTGGGATTACATGAAGAAACAGAAGGATTTGCACAAGCCTACATCAACAGAAAACCTGTGGTTAGTTGTTCAAGACATTTGAAACAACCCTCTTGCTGAGTTCCTTCAAAAACTGTGCACAAGGGTATTTTGGCTAAAGGTTGTGCAACCAAGTATTAGGCTGAGGGTGCCAATACTTTTGTCTGGCCCATTTTGGAGTTTTGTGTGAAATGATCAATAATTTGATTTTTGCTTCATTCTCTTTTGTGTTTTTTCCTTGCAAGCAAATTAAATGAAGATATTAATACCAAAGAATTTGTGATTGCAATCATTTCCAGGAAGAAACTGAGTATTATCTGACAGAATTGCAGGGGTGCCAATACTTTTGGCCACCACTGTAGAAGTATTGATGTTTTGATGTTCTTTTGAAGGCAAAGTGTGGTCACCAAATATTGATTTGATTAAAATTTCTATTTTGTTCATTCACTTTATATTTTGTTAATTGATAAAAATAAAGTATTAACAATTAAGGTTCCAGTGAGCACTGTTGGTTAGTGATGAGAAAGCATGCTCGCTACTGCTCGGTGCTCGCCCGAGCATCTCACTGCTCGAGATGCTTGGCGCTCACCGAGTATTTCCGGGGTTGCTCGGCGGGAGCTCGGGTCCCCTCCCTGCATGTTTGGTGCTCTTTAGAGAGCCAATCAACATGCAGGGATTGCCTGCCACTCATTGTAATGCCGCTGCCATGGTGGTTGTGGCATTACAGTGATTGGATGGCCGCACAGCATCATCAGGTCTACAGTGCCTACAAGTAGTATTCAACCCCCTGCAGATTTAGCTGGTTTGATAAGATGCAAATAAGTTAGAGCCTTCAAACTGCAAACGAGAGTAGGTTTTATGAACAGAAGCATAAATCTTACAAACCAAAAAGTTATGTTGCTCAGTTGAATTTTATTAAATTTTAAACATAAAAGTGTGGGTCAATTATTATACAACCCCTATGTTTAATATTTTGTGGAATAACCCTTGTTTGCAATTACAGCTAATAATCGTCTTTTATAAGACCTGATCAGGCCGGCACAGGTCTGTGGAGTTATCTTGGCCCACTCCTCCATGCAGATCTTCTCCAAGTTATTTATGTTCTTTGGGTGTCTCATGTGGACTTTATTCTTGAGCTCCTTCCACAAGTTTTCAATTGGGTTAAGGTCAGGAGACTGACTAGGCCACTCCAACACCTTGACTTTTTCCCTCTTGAACCAGGCCTTGGTTTTCTTGGCTGTGTGCTTTGGGTCGTTGTCTTGTTGGAAGATGAAATTACGACCCATCTTAAGATCCTTGATGGAGGAGCGGAGGTTCTTGGCCAAAATCTCCAGGTAGGCCGTGCTATCCATCTTCCCATGGATGCGGACCAGATGGCCAGGCCCCTTGGCTGAGAAACAGCCCCACAGCATGATGCTGCCACCACCATTCTTGACTGTAGGGATGGTATTCTTGGGGTCGTATGCAGTGCCATCCAGTCTCCAAACGTCACGTGTGTGGTTGGCACCAAAGATCTCGATCTTGGTCTCATCAGACCATAGAACCTTGAACCAGTCTGTCTCAGAGTCCTCCAAGTGATCATGAGCAAACTGTAGACGAGCCTTGACATGACGCTTTGAAAGTAAAGGTACCATACAGGTTCGTCTGGAACGGAGACCATTGCGGTGGAGTACGTTACTTATGGTATTGACTGAAACCAATGTCCCCACTGCCATGAGATCTTCCCGGAGCTCCTTCCTTGTTGTCCTTGGGTTTGCCTTGACTCTTCGGACAAGCCTGGCCTCGGCACGGGAGGACACTTTCAAAGGCTGTCCAGGCCGTGGAAGGCTAACAGTAGTTCCATAAGCCTTCCACTTACGGATGATGCTCCCAACAGTGGAGACAGGTAGGCCCAACTCCTTGGAAAGGGTTTTGTACCCCTTGCCAGCCTTGTGACCATCCACGATCTTGTCTCTGATGGCCTTGGAATGCTCCTTTGTCTTTCCCATGTTGACCATGTCTGAGTGCTGTTAAATAGTCAGAAAAGGCTGGCAAAAGAGATCTTTAATCCACACATGTGAAGCTCATTATTCTTGGTGCCTGAACTACTTCTTAATACTTTAGGAGGACCAAACAGAATTCTTGTGGTTTGAGGGGTTGAATAATAAATGACACTCTGAATTAACTTTTAACGTTTAAAAAAAAAATAAAAAATTAGCTGCAGTGCATTTCCCACTTCCAGGCTGATCTACAGTACAAATGTCACAATGCCAAGTTAATTCCGCATGTGTTAACCAGCTAAATCTGCAGGGGGTTGAATACTATTTGTAGGCACTGTATATCAGACCTGGCGCCGCTGTGCTCGTCACAGTCACTCCGGAATCAGGCAGAGTAGGGAGAGGTGCTCCTGCATCTAGTTACCTACAGGCCAGGTATTAAAAACTCTGTTTTCTCCGTCACACGGATCACATATATGTTGTCAGAAAATACTGCCATTTCTGGCCTCCATTAAAAATCTCCTTCAGTGTGTCAGTGAAGCAATTCACACCAGTTTGCTGATCAACCTAGTTACCTACAGGCCAGGTACTTAAAACTCTGTTTTCTCCGTCACACGGATCACATATAAGTTCGCTCCAAACTCAGTCATTTGTAGTGAGCGTGGAAGATACTGTCCTCCATTTAAAATGGGCAAGGCACGTGGCAAGGGACGGGGAACTGGACTTGATGGTGATGGTGCATGCAGAGGCCGAGGACAAGGCCGTGGGCAAGCTGAAATTGTGCCACAACAAACACTCAAATCTTCTCGCCCGACCTTCCTGTCCCAATTCCTAGGGGACCGCAGCACACCACTATTGAACCCAGAGCAGTGTCAAAAGGTTGTTGGTTGGATAGCGGATAATGCTTCCAGTCACTTAGCCACCACCACCACCCTGTCTTCCACACGGTCAAGTCTCAGTAGCCGTGAATCTGGACCGCATATTCCTCACCCTGATCCTCCTTCCTCCCACCATGTCGAGTGCCCGGAGACAACTGATAACATACTTGGACACTCTGACGAGCTGTTCACTTTTCCTTTTATAGATTCGAGCCTCTTGCCCGGTCCACTTAAAGAGGGGCAAAAGGAGATCGCGCGTAGCGATGCCCAAATATTTGAGCAGCCACGGTCACACGAAGGCGACGGTGGGAAAGTGTCACAAGAGGTGGACGATGTTGAGACACAATTGCCAGAAAGTCAGGAGGAGGACCAGGGTGCGGAAGTGGAAGAGGAGGTGGTGGATGATATAGTAACTGACCCAACCTGGTAGGAGGACATGCAGAGCGAGGACAGCAGCACACAGGGGGAGGGAGGCAGAGCACCCCAACAGGCAGGAAGAAGCAGTGTGGTGGCCGCAGACAGAAGGCAGGCAACCGTTCCCCGTAACACCAACACGAAGGAAGTTGCCAGTACAACTGTTAGGTCTTCCCGAGTCTGGTTGTTTTTTAAAGACTCTGCCAATAACCCCAAAAAGGCCATTTGCACCACCTGCCAGGCCAGCATCAGCAGGGGTGACAAAACGACCAGCCTGACCACCACCAGCATGATTAGGCACATGGCAGCAAAGCACCCGACTTTGTGGGCCGAACTCCAGGGTCCAGGAACAGTGTCTGCAGGTGGCACCATTGCTTCTTCCGCTGTTGTGCATGCAAGCCAATCCCCTGTCCATGGTGCATGCGAAGATACCTCCTGCACTGCACCTGTCGTTGCGCACTCTCAAGTAGTAACATCAAGAAGCACATCCATGTCCTTGTCCCAGCACAGCGTTCAGTTGTCAATACCCCAGTCCTTGGAACGCAAGCGCAAATATGCAGCCAACGCCCCACAGACCACACTACTAAATTCTCACATTTCACGACTGCTTGCACTCGAAATGTTGCCTTTTAGGCTCGTGGAGATGGAAGCATTCCGCAACCTGATGGCGGCAGCCATCCTCAGTACTCGGTCCCTAGCCGCCACTATTTCTCCCGGTGTGCCATCCCCGCATTACACAAGCACGTGTCCCAAAACATTAGCTGTGCCCTCAACAATGCAGTTACTCCCGACGCCAAGGATTGCGGGCCCAAGGCCAATCATGGTTGCCCCCACGGTCTACAGCTCCTGCACTTCATCCTCCTCAGCCTCCTCCTCCTCTTCAGCATCCATCTCCGAAATGACCACATCAGTCACAAGCTGGAAGCACTGCAGCACTGCCTCAGCCAAGCGGCAACAGGCTGTGCTGAAGCTAATATGCTTAGGTGACAAACCACACAATGCTGAAGAGGTGTGGACAGCTCTGAAAGAGCAGGTAGATCTGTGATTCACACCGCTGAACCTATAGCCAGGCATGGTCGTGTGTGACAATGGCCGGAACCTGGTGGCGGCTCTGAGGCGAGGCGAGCTCACACACGTACCATGCCTGGCCCATGTGCTTAACCTCGTGGTTCAGCGGTTTCACGAATCCTACCCGGAGCTGCCGGATCTGCTTATTAAAGTACGCCGCCTGTGTGCCAATTTTAGAAAGTCAGCTACAGCTTCCGCCGCCCTTGCCGTGTTTCAGCAGCGTTTGCAGCTTCCGGCTCACAGACTGGTGTGTGATGTCCCCACGCGTTGGAACTCTAGACTGCAGATGTTGGGAAGGATTTGTGAGGAGAAGAGGGCAGTTGTTGAGTACCAGCATCAACAAGGCGTCGGTATTCAGTTCAGACTCCACACATAAGACCTCAGGAGTGGACATAGATGTCAGACATATGTACCATCCTCCAAAACTTTGAGGACTCCACCAAGATGGTGAGCGGCGATGACGTCGTAATTAGCGTCATGATCCCACTTCTCTGTCTTCTGAAACGCTCTCTGCTCACAATCAAAGAGGATGCATTGCAGGCGGAGCACGATGAGATGGATCAAGGAACCATACAGGGTGATTACACACAGCCCAGCCTCATCTCATCCCAACGTGGATTGGGTGACAATGAGGAAGAGGAGAAGGAGGAAGGACAGGAGCTAGTTTCATGCGCTATAGACGGTACTACCTGCACAGCTGTCATACCGTCTGTTCAGCGTGGATGGCCAGAGGACAGAGAGGAGTAGGAGGAGAGCATGGTCAGTCATCCTCTTGGTGAGGACACAGAAGTCTTGCCTGTTAGTAGTCTGGCACGCATGGCTGAGTTTATGTTACGCTGCCTTTCCCATGACCCTCACATTCTCAAAATTTTGGGTGACAGTCATTACTGGTTGGTGACACTTCTAGACCGACGCTACAAGGAGAACTTTATATCTCTTATTCCTGAGACGGACAGGTCTACAAAAATGGGGCTGTACCAGAAGGCCCTTGTTGCGGAACTATTCAAAAAATTCCCATCTGAAAACTCTGGCGGCAGAGGGCACACTTCATTGGACAACCAAGGAGTACAGGCGAGAGAGAGACACAACTTCAATCCAGCAGAGGCAGGGGGACACTGTCAAAGTTCTGGGAGAGTTTTCTCAGACCCTCCCATCGCACAGGCCCTGAGGCGCGGGGTACTCTCACAAGGAGTGCAAAGTTTGGGAAGATGATGAGGGAGTACCTTGCCGACCGTACCAACGTCCTCTGTGATTCCGCTGTGCCTTATAATTATTGGGGATCCAAGCTGGATACGTGGAATGAACTGGCTCTCTATGCCGTGGGGGTCCTGACCTGCCACCAGCATTTTATCAGAGGGGGTTTTTAGTGCCGCTGGTGGAATAAAAACTGATAAGCGCATCCGCCTGTCAACTGAAAATGCTGACAGTCTGACTCTTATAAAAATGAACAAGGGCTGGATTGGGCCAGACTTCTCAACACCACTGAATGATAGCAGCGTAACATAAACTCAAATCCAGTGTCTTTTCTTGGGAGGTGTATTCCCATGCACCTTTTCACACCCAGACATGGGTATACGCTTCCTGATTTTAGCTATTTGCTCTTGGGTGACCGTGGTCTGTAATGCAACACCCACATAATTTTTTTGAAGGGTGTTTATGATGCCCGCAAAAAAAATTTTTTATACAGTATGTTCATGTATATCCCTCAGGGGTAATTGTTTGTCAGCCCATACACTTAGTGCATGGGCATTATAAATATAGGAGGCCCGCTCCTTTCTAATGGGAACATTTTTTTATGAGGCCCTCCTCCACATCTCTTCCAAGGGGAATTGAAGTGACTCCAAATATTTGGCAGCCCTTGCATTCACTGCATAGGCCAACACTATGGAAGAATCTCTCCTTTCTAATGGGAATTTGTCATTACTGCGGCCTTGCTCTATGTCTCTTTAAATTGTTAGTGGGGTTTTTCCTAAATTTGGTCAGCCGTTGGACTCACTGCATACCCTATAACTGTATAGCAGACCCTCTTCTTTCTAGTGGGAATTTGTCATTACTGTGGCCTTGCTCTTTGTGTCTTTAAATTCTTAGTGGGGTTTTTCCTAAATTTGGTCAGCTGTTGCACTCACTGCATACCCTATAACTGAATAGCACACCCTCTACTTTCTAATGGGAACATGTCATACTTGTTACTGTGGCCCTGCTCTATGTGTCTTTAAATTCTCAGTGGGGTTTTTCCTAAATTTGGTCTGCCGTTGGACTCACTGCATACCCTATAACTGTATAGCAGACTCTCCTTTCTAATGGGAACATGTCGTACTCGTTACTCTGGCCCTGCTCTATGTGTCTTTAAATTCTTAGTGGGGTTTTTCCTAAATTTGGTCTGCCATTGGACTCACTGCATACCCTATAACTGTATAGCAGACTCTCCTTTCTAATGGGAACATGTCGTACTCGTTACTCTGGCCCTGCTCTATGTTTCTTGTAATTCTTGGTGGGGGTTTTCCTAAATTTGGTCAGCCGTTAGACTCACTGCATATGACGCGCCCCCTGGGCCGTGTGTGGGGGAATACCCGGAGCCGGGTCTCTGTGTAATGTCAAGGGTTGTAGTCTCCGTGGCGGCGACCCGGTCCCGTGGCTCAGGGTGGTCAAACCAGTGCCGGATCTGTTTTTAATGTTGAAATGTCTGACTACGCCACCCGTGGATTGCGGTCACTGAGAACCGCCGCAGCGGGGCAGACCGCTGAGGCTGATGTTGTGTGCGCAGCAGAGGGTAGTATAACTCCCCACGGGAGGAGTATAGCGTCAGGGCAGTGAGTGCAGATGGTGAGGGTTGTGGTGCATGGGCGCAGCAGAAATGACTCAGAGTCCTTGCAGTGCAGTTCAGGGTCTTTACTGTTGGTAATGAAGAAGGCCCTGCCGGGAGTACTGGCTAACATTAGAGGCCTGGTCAGTCTGTGAGCAAACAAGAGTCTGTAGGCCTTCCCGTCTGACTGCACTATTCCTGGCTACCCTGCTGTAGTCATGTAGTAGCCCACGTCCCTGAGTGTACCGTGTGGTGCTCACCCGTATGACTGGTGACTTGGGGCCTTTGGTACCTTCCGCTCCTCGATGGCGGTGCCGGTCCCTTGCGTGTGACTGAGCCTCCGGGCTTTCTATGGCCAGAGGACCTGAAATCCCCTGCCAGGTGGTTTCTGCTGCTGGATGTGGATATCCTCACAGCCTCGGACTCCGGTGTCCGGTTCTCTGCGTCTTCTGCCAGGATGAGCTCTGCTAATTCCAATCCCTGGCTCTCTGCTCCTGTGTTGCCTCCAGAGTTCCTTGCTGATCCTCTGTCCCTGTCTCTGGAACTACTCTCTAACCTCGCCCCAGATCCAGTTTATAAAGGGCAGGTTCCTCCCCTCCCTGGACTGGGGCAGGAGGCGTTGCATGCAATAGTGCTCCTGACCAGAAAAACCCATGCTCGCTCTCAGACATGGTATTTCTACCACTGTGGCAACCAGAACCCTGGGGTGCCACACATACCATATAACTGTATAGCAGACTCTCTCCTTTCTAATGGGAACTTGTCGTTATTGTGGCCCTGCTCTATGTGTCTCTAATATTTTTGTGGGGTTTTTCCTAAATTTGGTCAGCCGTTGGACTCACTGCATACCCTACCCTATAACTGTTTAGCAGACTCTCTCCTTTCTAATGGGAATTTGTCATTACTGTGGCCCTGCTCTATGTGTCTTTAATTTCTTAGTGGGGTTTTTCCTAAATTTGGTTAGCCATTGGACTCACTGCATACTCTATAACTGTATAGCAGACCCTCTCCTTTCTAATGGGAACATGTCGTACTTGTTACTGTGGCCCTGCTCTATGTGTCTTTAATTTCTTAGTGGTGTTTTTCCTAAATTTGGTCAGCCTTTGTACTCACTGCATACCCTATAACTGTATATCAGACCCTCCCCTTTCTAATGGGAACATGTCGTACTTGTTACTGTGGCCCTGCTCTATGTGTCTTTAAATTCTAAGAGATGTTTTTCCTAAATTTGGTCAGCTGTTGGACTCACTGCATACCCTATAACTGTATAGCAGACCCTCTCCTTTCTAATGGGAACATGTCGTACTCATTACTGTGGCCCTGCTCTATGTGTCTTTAAATTCTTAGTGGGGTTTTTCCTAAATTTGGTCAGCCGTTGGACTCACTGCATACCCTATAACTGTATAGCAGACCCTCTCCTTTCTAATGGGAACATGTCGTACTTGTTACTGTGGCCCTGCTCTATGTGTCTTTAAATTCTTAGTGGGGTTTTTCCTAAATTTGGTCAGCCGTTGGACTCACTGCATGTAATGCACACGCCCGGACTGACTGGCGTGTGCGTGTTTATGTAGTGATTCCACTGTGCCATGAACCGGAGAGTGCCTGGAGGGGCGTAACTAAGTATCTGCCCGATCCGACCAAGGTCGCACGACGGCATACGACGCCAGTGCACCAGGGAGGAACCGAGCAGAGGAACCAGGGTCTACTCCAGGTCAGACTCCGGACACGGCTGTTGACCCACACCGGGGAATACTGGAACAGGCAGACTAGAGCGCAGGCTGGGTAGGGTTCAGTACAGACTGGGAGACAAATTCGAAACCGCAGACGCGGTGGACAGGGCCGAGCAAAGCGAAAACCGCAGACGCGGCGGACAGAGCTGAGCAAAGCGAAAACCGCAGACGCGGCGGACAGAGCTGAGCAAAGCGAAAACCGCAGACGCGGCGGACAGAGCTGAGCAAAGCGAAAACCGCAGACGTGGCGGAGAGAGCTGAACAAAGCGAAAACCGCAGACGCGGCGGACAGAGCAGGGCTCTGTTCACACGGAACAGACTAGAAGGGAAAGGCAGAACCAGATACCCACAGGGTACTTGCAGAGAAGTAGCGAGTGGACCACAAACTCACAAACGGAAGTACAGTGACAACGAGCAGGAGTTAGGTACGAGTTCAGACTCTGCAGAAAAAGGAAGGGAACGGACATAGAAGCAAAACAGGTAAAGGATAGGAGAGAGTTCAGACTGGAACTGAGTGTACGGAGGAGACTGACACTGCAGCGGAATACAGGAGCGGGTCTGGGAATACGGCCCCCAGAAGGCGGGAGGAACAGGCTAGGAGCGTGTTCAGACAGGACAGACAAGATACAGGAACGGATCTAGGTAATCGGCCCCTAGAAGGCGGGAGGAACAGGCTAGGAGCGAGTTCAGACAGGCCTGGAAATACAGCCTCCAGGATAGGCAGACAAGAGAACACAGACAGGACTCAGTTCAGACACGGGAACTGATACCGCAAGGCAGGAGACATAGACAGGACTCAGTTCAGACACGGGAACTGATACCGCAAGGCAGGAGACATAGAAGGACTCAGTTCAGACACGGGAACTGATACCGCAAGGCAGGTAACATAGACAGGACCTGGCATGTCAGAGACAAAAGCCAACTGACAGGGCAAGATGCTCAGGCATCAGTTAATTGGGGCAGCTGATTTAAATACCAGGTGATAGACAGCAATAGGCAGAGGACGCACAAGGGGTGTGCCTGCAGCAGGTACAAAAGGCAGGAAGTGATCGGGCGCCGCCCTTAAGCAGCAGAAACAGACACAAACAGACAGCATGGAGGGAAGCCAGAGAGACACCCTGGACTGGAGATCAAGTACGCGCTCTTGCACAGTGGGAGATGGACCACTATGCAAGGACGCCGCCAGGTATGTTACAGTACCCCCCCCCTTACGCCCCCTCTTCTTCAGGCCTGCCAGAATGTTCCGCAGGGAACTCGAGGGCCAATCCTTTACTTCAAGGAGATCACTTCCACTGTCCACTGGAGAAACTGGTCTCATCTGGGTAGCTAGGATGCTACCTCCTATCCAGCCATCCTCAGCAACAGACGAAACAGGTGGAGTACCAGGAACAGCACACAAGGAAGTCTCTCTCCACTTATTATCAGGTAGCACCCCAGAGGGTTCAGGAGACAACTGGAAGTCCTCCGCCGGGTTGGAGGAGTGCAGAGACTCGGGGGTAACCTCTGCTTCGGGGTACATCTTGTCAAACTCACAGGATGAAATGGGCGAGGTATCAGGTACAAGGTGTAGAAAAGTTCCTGTTACCTTGTTATCTGGTGGTACCCAGGAGGATTCAGAAAACAACTGGGGGTCCTCCGCCGGGTCGGAGTAGTGCAGAGACTCGGGGATAACCTCTGCTTCGGAGTACACTAGGTCGGACTCGCTGGATGAAGCGGGCGAGGTATCAGGTACCGAATATAGAAGAGTACCTGTCCATTCGTTATCAGGTAGCACCCCGAAGGGTTCAGGAGACAACTGGAGGTCCTCCGCCTGGTCGGAGGGGTGTAGAGACTCGGGGATAACCTCTGCTTCGAGGTACATCTTGTCAAATTCACAGGAATAAATAGACGGGTTATCAGGTACAGGGTGAGAAAAAGTCACTGTCTCTTTGTTATCTGGTGGTACCCCGGAGGAGTCAGGAAACAACTGGAGGTCCTCTGCCGGGTCAGAAGAGTGCAGAGGCTCGGGGAAAACATCTGCTTCAGAGTACACTAGGTCGGACTCACTGGACGAAGCAGGCGAGGTATCGGGTACCGAGTATTGGAAAGTCTCTGTCCATTCACCACCAGGTGGCACCCCGAAGGGTTCTGGAGACAACTGGAGGTCCTCCGCCTGGTCAGAGGGGTGTAGAGACTCATGGGTAACCTCTGCTTTAGAGTACACTAGGTCGGACTCACTGGACGAAGCAAGCGAGGTATCAGATCCAGGATATAGGAAAGTCTCTGTCCATTCACCACCAGGTGGCACCCCGAAGGGTTCTAGAAACAACTGGAGGTCCTCCGCCGGGTCGAAGTAGTGCAGAGACTCGGGGGTAACCTCTGCTTCGGAGTACACTAGGTCGGACTCGCTGGATGAAGTGGGCGAGGTATCAGGTACCGAATATAGAAGAGTACCTGTCCATTCGTTATCAGGTAGCACCCCGAAGGGTTCAGGAGACAACTGGAGGTCCTCCGCCTCGTCAGAGGGGTGTAGAGACTCGGGGATAACCTCTGCTTCGAGGTACATCTTGTCAAATTCACAGGAATAAATAGACGGGTTATCAGGTACAGGGTGAGAAAAAGTCACTGTCTCTTTGTTATCTGGTGGTACCCCGGAGGAGTCAGGAAACAACTGGAGGTCCTCTGCCGGGTCAGAAGAGTGCAGAGGCTCGGGGAAAACATCTGCTTCAGAGTACACTAGGTCGGACTCACTGGACGAAGCAGGCGAGGTATCGGGTACCGAATATTGGAAAGTCTCTGTCCATTCACCACCAGGTGGCACCCCGAAGGGTTCTGGAGACAACTGGAGGTCCTCCGCCTGGTCAGAGGGGTGTAGAGACTCATGGGTAACCTCTGCTTTAGAGTACACTAGGTCGGACTCACTGGACGAAGCAAGCGAGGTATCAGATCCAGGATATAGGAAAGTCTCTGTCCATTCACCACCAGGTGGCACCCCGATGGGTTCTAGAAACAACTGGAGGTCCTCCGCCTGGTCGGAGGGGTGTAGAGACTCGGGAGTAACCTCTGCTTCGGAGTACACTAGGTGGGACTCACTGGACGAAGCGAGCAAGGTATCAGGTACAGAGTATAGGAGAGTCTCTGTCCTTTCGCTACCAGGTAGCACCCCGAAGGGCTCAGGAGACAACTGGAAGTCCTCCGCCAGGTCGGAGGGGTGAAGAGACTCAAGGGTAACCTCTGCTTCAGAGTACACTAGGTTGGACTCACTGGATGAAGCAGCCGAGATATCAGGTACCGAGTATAGGAAAGTCTCTGTCCATTCGCTACCAGGTAGCACCCCGAAGGGTTCAGGAGACAACTGGAGATCCTCCGCCTGATCGGAGGGGTATAGAGACTCAGGGGTAACCTCTGCTTCGGAGAACACTAGGTCGGACTCACTGGACGAAGCGGGCGAGGTATCAGGTGCAGGGTATAGGGAAGTCTCTCTCCAATTGTCCTCAAGTGGTATCCCGGGGGATTCAGGAGGCAACAGGGGGTCCTCCGGTGTGAATTCTGGGTGGGCAGCAGTCTCTTCGGGCAGGAGAACTGGTGCACTACCCACGCACATTACCCGTTGGGGCTTCTCCGGGATACAGGGAGATGAAGCTTCAGTAGGGACTTCAAGGTTGGGGTCAGGAGGTCTCAGGGAGGACAGACCCTGGCATGACGGCTTGCCTCTACGTCTAGCACATCTGGACTGCCTCTTGAGGTTGGGAGAAGTATTCCGGAGAGTGTAGTCACCCTGTGAGGATTCTGGGTGGGCAGTAGTCTCATTGGGCTGGAGGACTATTGCGCTACCCACACACATTACCCATCGGGGCTGCTCCGGGATACTGGGAAGTGAAGCTTCAGCAGGAGCCTCCGGGTTAGGATCATCGAAGACCATTAGAAAGGCCACCAGGAAGGCCATTATGTCCAGGACAATAGGATCCTGTGTTTCCCATAGGGGGTTGATCCATTCCAAGGCATCACCCGCTAGGTAAGACATAATGAATCCCACCTTAACCCGATCGGTGGGAAAACAAAGAGGGTAGAACTTGAAGTGTAGCATGCATTGCTCCACAAATGCACGACTCTGTTTTGGATCTCCATAGTAACGTGGCGGATCCGCAGGAATGAGAGCTGATAGATCCATCTGGACGGGTGCGTAATTCGCCTGGAACTCAGCTAGAGAAAAAATAAATAAATAAATAAATTTATTTATTTTTAATGCACGTAGTCGCTGGAAAAAGTCTCAGAGAGCGAAGGCCGTGGGGCTCAACGGGAACCATGGCCTGAGCATGCTGTAATGCACACGCCCGGACTGACTGGCGTGTGCGTGTTTATGTAGTGATTCCACTGTGCCATGAACCGGAGAGTGCCTGGAGGGGCGTAACTAAGTATCTGCCCGATCCGACCAAGGTTGCACGACGGCATACGACGCCAGTGCACCAGGGAGGAACCGAACAGAGGAACCAGGGTCTACTCCAGGTCACACTCCGGACACGGCTGTTGACCCACACCGGGGAATACTGGAACAGGCAGACTAGAGCGCAGGCTGGGTAGGGTCCAGTACAGAATGGGAGACAAATTCGAAACCACAGACGCGGTGGACAGGGCCGAGCAAAGCGAAAACCGCAGACGCGGCGGACAGAGCTGAGCAAAGCGAAAACCGCAGACGCGGCGGACAGAGCTGAGCAAAGCGAAAACCGCAGACGCGGCGGACAGAGCTGAGCAAAGCGAAAACCGCAGACGCGGCGGACAGAGCTGAGCAAAGCGAAAACCGCAGACGCGGCGGACAGAGCTGAGCAAAGCGAAAACCGCAGACGCGGCGGACAGAGCTGAGCAAAGCGAAAACCGCAGACGCGGCGGACAGAGCTGAGCAAAGCAAAAACCGCAGACGCGGCGGACAGAGCTGAGCAAAGCGAAAACCGCAGACGCGGTGGACAGAGCAGGGCTCTGTTCACACGGAACAGACTAGAAGGGAAAGGCAGAACCGGATGCCCACAGGGTACTTGCAGAGAAGTAGCGAGTGGACCACAAACTCACAAACGGAAGTACAGTGACAACGAGCAGGAGTTAGGTACGAGTTCAGACTCTGCAGAAAAAGGAAGGGAACGGACATAGAAGCAAAACAGGTAAAGGATAGGAGAGAGTTCAGACTGGAACTGAGTGTACGGAGGAGACCGACACTGCAGCGGAATACAGGAGCGGGTCTGGGAATACGGCCCCCAGAAGGCGGGAGGAACAGGCTAGGAGCGTGTTCAGACAGGACAGACAAGATACAGGAACGGATCTAGGTAATCGGCCCCTAGAAGGCGGGAGGAACAGGCTAGGAGCGAGTTCAGACAGGCCTGGAAATACAGCCTCCAGGATAGGCAGACAAGAGAACACAGACAGGACTCAGTTCAGACACGGGAACTGATACCGCAAGGCAGGAGACATAGACAGGACTCAGTTCAGACACGGGAACTGATACCGCAAGGCAGGAGACATAGAAGGACTCAGTTCAGACATGGGAACTGATACCGCAAGGCAGGTAACATAGACAGGACCTGGCATGTCAGAGACAAAAGCCAACTGACAGGGCAAGATGCTCAGGCATCAGTTAATTGGGGCAGCTGATTTAAATACCAGGTGATAGACAGCAATAGGCTGAGGATGCACAAGGGGTGTGCCTGCAGCAGGTACAAAAGGCAGGAAGTGATCGGGCGCCGCCCTTAAGCAGCAGAAACAGACACAAACAGACAGCATGGAGGGAAGCCAGAGAGACACCCTGGACTGGAGATCAAGTACGCGCTCTTGCACAGTGGGAGATGGACCACTATGCAAGGACGCCGCCAGGTATGTTACACTGCATACCCTATAACTGTATAGCAGACCCTCTCCTTTCTAATGGGAACATGTCGTACTCGTTACTGTGGCCCTGCTCTATGTGTCTTTAAATTCTTAGTGGGGTTTTTCCTAAATTTGGTCAGCCGTTGGACTCACTGCATACCCTATAACTGTATAGCAGACCCTCTCCTTTCTAATGGGAACATGTCTTACTCGTTACTGTGGCCCTGCTCTGTGTGTCTTTAAATTCTTAGTGGGGTTTTTCCTAAATTTGGTCAGCCGTTGGACTCACTGCATACCCTATAACTATATAGCAGACCCTCTCCTTTCTAATGGGAATTTGTCGTTACTGTGGCCCTGCTCTATGTGTATTTAATTTCCTAGTGGGGTTTTTCCTATATTTGGTCAGCCGTTGGACTCACTGCATACCCTATAACAATATAGCATACTCTCTCGTTTCTAATGGGAACATGTTGTACTCGCTACTGTGGCCCTGCTCTATGTGTCTTTCAGAGTCCTTCCATCATCAATGAAACAGGATGTGTCTGATGATGTGTCACACACCACATTGCCAGATAAGGTTGTAAAATGTTAAAATGACATTTCCCGGTGAATGCATTTGCCTTAAAAAATAACGGAAAAAAAACAGTAGGATCTTTCTTTAGTATAAAAACAGAGTCGCCAATGTAACCTCAATGTAATCACATTGTTCAGCTCCTGCACCTCCTCCTCCATCTCTGAAATGACCACATCAGTCACAAGCTGAAAGCACTGCAGCACTGCCTTGGCCAAGCGGCAACAGGCTGTGCTGAAGATAACATGCTTAAAGCTTAGGTGACAAACCGCCCAGAACTGCAGAGTTGTTGAAATCTGTAACACAGCAGCTTGATCTGTGGCTGTCACCGCTGAACATACAGCCAGGCATGGTCGTGTGTGACAATGGGCGGAACCTGGTGACGGAGAAATGTCAGCCGGAGTAGATACGGTTTCCCTCTATGCCAGTCCTTTCACCGAGCTAAAGAATATGGCTGTGGTGAAATACAGCTCCCACTGAGAAGCTGTTTCAGATTGAAAAACATTGTGCCCACTAGAGGATTTGATTCTGAGGGCTCACCTTTCTCCCCCGCTCAAGAGCCCAATAGCAGCTGCAAAGTTAGCGCTATCATGAACTCTCCTGATGTAGAAGCCAGGGCACACCAGAGGATTCTCTGGTGGGACCATCCAACCCTGCCGAGAAGCAGTCCTGGCTAAGAAAGGTGTGTTGGAAGGTTCCCGGACACTCTATGGCAGCTTTTTTACTGAGGTGGAAACCCACGCAAACATGGGGAGAACATTCAAAGTCCTTGCAGATGTGGTCCTTGCTGGGATTTGAACCCAGGATCCCAGCACTGCAAGGCTTCAGTGCTAACCACTGATCCAATGTGCTGCTGTTCACCCTCTAATATCTAACAGGCTGGAGAAACTTGCACCTACTGCCACTCTATCTTCAGCTCCTTTGTGAGAAACTAATGCATTTGGGCAGCCACTCGGTTTACCAAATAAAATTCCTGAGAAGGAAATTGGGGATGGCTTCGCTACTGTTACTGGGGGCAGTGCTAATACCATGGCGTCGTACCATAGTTTACTGGAAATATTCCAGGCTGGTAGGAGGCAAGCAAATTCCCACAGAAAAGTATCAGCAGTAATGTTCAGGGACCCGTGCTTGTAGAAGGCGGAGACAACACCGGGAGAAATAGTGACGGCTGGGGACCGAAGTTAAACACATGGGCCAGGCATGGTACGTGTGTGAGCTCGCCTCGCCTCAGAGCCGCCACCAGGTACGGCCATTGTCACACACGACCATGCCTGGCTGTCGGTTCAGTGGTGTGAGCCACAGATCTGCCTGCTCTTTCAGAGCTGTCCACAACTCTTCAGCATTGTGCGGTTTGTCACCTAAGCTTATTAGCTTCAGCACAGCCTGTTGCCGCTTGGCCGAGGCAGTGCTGCAGTGCTTCCAGCGTGTGGCTGATTTGGTCATTTCAGAGATGGAGGCTGAAGATGAGGAGGAGGCTGAGGAGGATGAGGTGCAGGAGTTGTAGACTGTGGGAGCAACCCTGATTGACCTGGGGCCTGCAATCCTTGGCATCGGGAGGACATGTTCCGACCCAAGGTCCAAGTGTGCCATAAGCGAGATGTACTGTTTCTGCCCACAAGCACTTGTCCACATGTCCATGGTTAGGTGGACTTTCCTGTAAACTGCATTGTTGAGGGCACCCATGGGCGTACCCACCGTGGGGCAGGAGGAGCAGCTGCCTCCCCTAGAAGCAGGGACGCATGCCGCACACCAGGGCCGGCGTCAGCACCCGGCGCACCCGGACAAATGCCGGGGCCCTGAGCAGGTTGGGGGGCCCCTCACCGTCGGGCACCCCGCGCGCTATGGGACCCGTGAGCGGAGGAGAGCGATGTCAGCGCCCGCTCCCCCCCGCTTGCTCAGGGCCCCGGCACCCAGCACAATACTTACCCCTCCCCGTGCCTCCGCAGGAGCTCCTGCATCCTCCGCGGCTGCTGCACTGTGATGTCTCAGGTCAGAGGGGGGCGGTGACGTCTTTACACCGCGCTCTCTCCTGAGCAGTCACGGCGCAGAGCGGGAAGACGCCGGTGATGCTGGAGTCCGGAGCAGCGGCAGCAGGTGAGACGTGAGGTGAATATTTGATTTTTTTTGGGATTGTATGGAGGCCTGTGGCAGTATAAGGGAGGGGGGTGAGGTGGGGGTGTGTGACATTCTGCATGGGGCATTATATGGGGTGGTTGTGTGACATCCTGCATGGGGCATTATAAGGGAGGGGGGGTGACATCCTGCATGGGGCATTATAAGGGAGGGGGGGTGTGACATCCTGTATGGGGCATTATAAGGGAGGGGGGGTGTGACATCCTGCATGGGGCAGTATAAGGGAGGGGGGTGTGTGACATCCTGTATGGGGCATTTTAAGGGGGGGTGACATCCTGCATGGGGCATTATAAGGGGGGTGACATCCTGCATAGGGCATTATAAGGGAGGGGGTGTGTGACATCCTGCATGGGGCATTATAAGGGAGGGGTGTGTGTGTGACATCCTGCATGGGGCATTATAAGGGAGGGGGTGTGTGTGACATCCTGCATGGGGCATTATACGGGAGGGGGGGTGTGATATCCTGCATGGGGCATTATAAGGAAGGGTGTGTGTGTGTAATCCTGCATGGGGCATTATAAGGGGGGGTGACATCCTACATGGGGCATTATATGGGGGGGACAGCCTGCATGGGGCATTATGTGGGGGGAACAGCCTGCGTGGGGCATTATGTGGGGGGAACAGCCTGCGTGGGGCATTATGTGGGGGGAACAGCCTGCATGAGGCATTATGTGTGGGGAACAGCCAGCATGGAGCGTTATATGGGGGCCAGTATTCTGTATGGAGCGTTATATAGGGGCCAGTATCCTGCATGGAGCGTTATATGGGGGCCAGTATCCTGCATGGAGCATTATATGGGGGCCAGTATTCCGTATGGAGCGTTATATGGGGGCTAGTATCCTGTATGGAGTGTTATATTGGGGCCAGAATTCCGTATGGAGCGTTATATGGGGGCCAGTATCCTGTATGGAGCGTTATATATGGACCAGTATCCTGTATGGAGCATTTTATGGGGGCCAGTATACTGTGTGGAGCGATTCGCTGGTTTCTGAGCTATTGTGGAAATTACAATAGATATCACTCATGTAATGTAAGAAGTGTAATCTTTGCATTGTACTATATATATATTTCTCTTCGGTATCTGTGACCATGGCTTGCCTCCCCCCCTAGTTTTGATCCTGGGTACGCCCATGAGGGCACCGCTAGTGTTTTTGGACACGTGCTTGTATAATGTGGGGACGGCACACCGGGAGAAATAGTGGCGGCTGCAGAGTCAAAATCTTCGCTGACATACTGAAACAAATTTTTAATGGAGGCCAGAAATAGCAGTATTTTCTGACAACGTATATGTGATCCGTGTGACGTTGAAACCACAGTTTTAAATAGCTGGATTTTTAGCGCTGTAATATGGAAAGGACCTGGCTGTATTCTGCACTGCCAACTAGCAAATGGCGCCTATAAATGGTGTTCTCTGGATTGCTTTTTAAGCAAATAATGAGGATTAAGATCCAAAAAAAAATTATTCCTGACCCCTGAAACCTGGGCCTATGTCTAGAAATGTCTAACAGCAGTAGCAGCAGCAGCAGACAGAACTGGAATAGATCCTCTTGCGCTATATGCACTGCAGTCTGCTATATACACTGCCCGCCTGCCTATATACACTGCCTGCCTGATATCTCTGCAGATTGATTAGTCCTCAGAAGGACTGTTTGTTGAGATGGATATGTGTAATATGCTTCTGTGCTACCTACACTACCTAATAAACAAGCAAATCTCTCCCTAGCTCAGCAGCACCTCTTCCTGCACTGCCTGATTGCGGGGTAAATTGTGACGAGCATTGCAGCGCCAGGTCTGATATAGACCTGATGACGCTGTGCGGCCAGCCAATCACTGTGATGCCACAACCAACATGGCTGCGACATTACTATGAGTGGCAGGCAATCCCTGCATGTTCATTGGCTCTGTAAAGAGTGCCAAACATGCAGGGAGGGAACCCGAGCATCCACCCGAGCAACCCGGAAATACTCGCCGAGCTCCGAGCATCTCGAGTACTGAGATGCTCAGGCAAGTACCCAGTACTTGCGAGTATGCTCGCTCATCACTAGCAGAGATATATATCGCAGGGAGTAATATAATAATGGATAACCAGCATAGATTCATAAGAGATAAGTCATGTCTAACCAACATGTTGGGTTTCTATGAGGAGGTGAGTGAAAATCTGGGTGTGGTAATGTAGCACCCCGAGGGCTCAGCTGCTACAGGGGTATTGCACCTCAAACCAGAGGTGTGATATTCCACTCCCGGGTAAGGATGGATTGTGGACCAGGACTCGATAGGCTGCATGCACCACACACACCAATTTCCGAGGGACAGCTCAACGGTGCTCCCACGAGACAGAAGTGCAGGCACGACAGCATCTGTCCCTGGCTGGAGTGGGGAGGGGGGAGGAAAACCCAGTGTTGTAGGAGCAGATAGGGGTGGGTCTCTGGGCAAAGGTAGGAGCCCATTGGTTGCTAGTCACCTGGGCTCACACATAGAGGGAGGTATATAAGGTGGGCACCATCTTAGAACAGTGTTCAGTCCGGGGAGTCTGTTCAGAGAGGAGTTCAGCCAGAGAGGGCTGACAGGGAGCTGTGGCTCAGTCTGGGCCCAGCTCCACGAGGCAGGCCTGGAGTGGAGGCCAGAAACAGCAGAGAGAACAGGAACAGAAGAGAAAGGAAACAAAGAACAGCACATTAAGAGAGGCCCAGAGACACAAGAGAAGAAGGAACCCCATAGGCCCAGGAGATTGCGGGTGACGGTTGGCAGAACAGGGTACTGGATCCCAAATTGGTGGAGGCGACTAATCCTCAGCCAAAGACCGGCAGTCGTGACTATATCTCGGTGCGACCCCTCACTACACCTACCTGGAAGGCACACCACATAGGGTCAGGGACGCAGAGATCAGCGTACCAAGAGAAGGCCCGAGGCAGCCGGACAAACGTAGAGTCACTGGTGGGCACGGCCAGAGAAGGGAGCCCTGTGCCACGCTCTGAAATTGCCTGGGAGTTGGTCGAGCCCCTTGCCTTGTGGACGCAGCACGGCTTGGGCAGTCACTGCCGGTACCGAGGTGACTAGGACCAGTAAAGAACTGTGAGTAAAGCATTGGAAACTGCAACCACACGTCTCTGTGCTTCTTCGCCGCACCAGCACTACCAGTGCTGGGACGCTCGTGCACCATCACTCCCACCATCCACACTAACTGCCCTGAGGCTATACTTCTCCCGTGGGGAGTCATCCCATTCTTAGCTGCACACATAACACCGGCCTCAGCGGTCTGCCTTGCAGCGGCGGCCCCCACTGACCGCAATCCACGGGTGGCGTAGTCGGACTATTATCTCACTAATAAGACTGCCACTGAATTGACCACCCTGGGCACGGACCGGGTCCACGCCACGGAGACTACAACCCCCAGCGATTCGGCTCCGGGTATTCCCCGCACACACAGGCCCAGGGGGCGCGTCAGTAATGCAGCTGATGTGATTTATCTGGACTTTGTTATGGCATTTGATACTGTACCATATAACAGCCTTATACTGAAAGGGGTTGTCCACTACTTTAGATTACCCCCTCCCCAATGTATCCCCACGGGGCCCCTAAGACTTTTTGTAAATACCTTCCGTTGCAGATAATGCCTGTTAGTGGCGCTATCAATGGCCGCTCACGGGCATCACGTGACCCCCGGCTGCAGCCGGCTCTGACATCCGCTGATGTAGCGACAAGTGCTGGCAGCATCCGGGGGTCTTTTTATTCCTGGTTCCAAGTGGATGCCAGGCTGTGGGCGGGGTTATCACCCCGCATCACACCCGGCATCCACCTCGCCCTCTGCCTCTCCCCATTCATTGGGAAAGCACGCGGTGGATGCTGGGTGTGACGCAGGGGGGATAACCCCGCCCACAGCCTAGCATCCACCTGGAACCAGGAATAAAAAGACCCCCCGCTGCTGCCAGCACTTGTCGTGACAGCAGTAGATGTCAGAGACGGCTGCAGCCGGGGGTCACGTGATGCCTGTGAGCGGGCAGTAATAGCGCCGCTCACAGGCAGTATCTGCAACGGAAGGTATTTACAAAAAGTCTTAGGGGCCCCGGGGGGGGGATACATTGGGAGAATGAAATGAAGTAATAACACAACTTCTTGAAGCTACATAAGCAAGGACTTGATGGAAACTGCAGATGGGTAAGGAATTGGCTAAATGACATAAAACAAAGAGTCATCATAAATGGTACGTTCAGCAGTGGGGTGCCGCAGGGATCTGTGCTAGGACTGATTCTTTTTAACCTCTTTATTAATGACTTTGGGGATGGGATTGAGAGCAAAGTGTCAATCTTTGCTGACGATACCAAACTATGTAGGATATTAAAATCTGATCATGATATTACGATATTGCAGAACAATCTGGATAAGATGACTGAATGGGCAAACAATTGGCAGATGAGGTTCAATGTAGAGTATCTAGGACGGAGTAATGTTATTGGTGCATATACATTAAATGGGAGTATACACGGGACTACAGAACAGGAGAAGGACTTGGGTATTCTTGTTACAAGTAAGCTGAGCAGCAGTACTCAATGTCAAGCAGCAGCCGCAAAAGCAAGCAAGATTTTAGAATGTATAAAAAGAGAGATAAAATCCAGTGATCCCAACGTACTGTTACCCCTTTATAAATCACTGGTAAGGCCACATCTGGAATATGGGATCCAGTTTTGGGCTCCATATTTTAAAAAGGATATTCAGAAGTTAGAGTCAGTTCAAAGGCGGGCAATTAGATTATTACAAGGGATGGAAGGCCTCTCATATGATGAGAGGCTGAAAAAGTTGAGCTTGTTTAGCTTAGAAAAAAGACGTCTCAGAGATCTCATTTACATGTATAAATATATGTGTGGTCAGTACAAAGTACTGGCATATGACTTATTCCTTTCAAAGACCATACTAAGGACCAGGGGGCACTCATTACGGGTGGAAGAAAGGCAATTCCGGCAGCTAAATAGGAAAGAGTTCTTTACAGTTAGAGCAGTCAGACTGTGGAATGCCAGACCACAAGAGGTAATAATGGCAGACACTATAACAGCTTTTATAAAAGGGCTGGATGATTTCCTCAGTACACATAAAATTATGGGTTATAGTTAAATTAGTGACAAAATGTACACATGGGGGAAGAAGGTTTAATTTGTTGGACCTAGGTCTTTTTTAACCTATGTAACTATGTAAACACCATGGCCTGTATGCCGCTCACCACACAAGACTCCATTACTGAACAAAAACCATGTTCAAGCGTATTTAAAGCTTTTTCAACAACATTTTGACCAACTTGTGAAGTACTGTGAGAATATAGTCTGGTAAGATGAGAACAAAATTGAATTCTATGGATGCCATAATACACACCATGTTTGAAGGTCAAAAGAAACTGCATATCATCTCCAAAACACCATACTAACAGTGAAATTTGGAGGTGGGAACATCATGGTGTAGGGCTCTTTTTCAGCATACGGCACTGGTAAAATTCATTTAATTGAAGGAAGGATGAATGGACATTCTTGATAAAAATCTGCTTCCATCTACCAGGATGATGAAGATGAAACGAGAGTGGACATTTCAGCAAGACAATGATCCAAAACACAGAGCCAAGGAAACTCTCAATTGGTTTCAGAGAAAGAAAATAAAGCTGCTAGAATGGCCCAGCCAATCACCTGTCCTGAATCCAGTAGAAAATATATGAAAGAAACTAAAGCTCAGAGTTCATAGAAGGAACGCACGGGATCTTCAGGATTTCAAGAGTGTTTATGTGGAAAAATGAGCCAAAATCACACCTGAACAACGCATGGGACTAGTTTCTCCATACAGGAGGCATCTTGAAGCTGTCATCACCAAGAGTAAGCATGTTCAATACTTTTTTCCTGTGTCATTTCTCATTATTTCACATAACTGACTTTATGGACATCTATGGTTTGATTTCTTTCCATGTGTGGATTGGATGGGTTGTTACCGACATGTGGGGAGAATTTCATGTCAATAACAACTGTAGAAATATATTTACTAAGAAAATAGGTGACATGTTCAATACTTATTTCACCCGCTGTATATACATGTATACAGTGGGGAAAATAAGTATTTGATACACTGCCGATTTTGCACGTTTTCCCATCTACAAAGAATGGAGAGGTGTGTCATTTTTATTGTAGGTACACTTCAACTGTGAGAGACAGAATCTTAAAAAAAAAAATATCTAGAAAAATGCATTGTATGATTTTTACATAATAAGTTTGGATTTTATTGCATGACATAAGTATTTGATACAATAGAAAAGCAGAACTTAATATTTGATATAGAAACCTTTGCTTGCAATTACAGAGGTCAGACATTTCCAGTAGCTGATCTACCACAGGTGGTGGAGAATGCAGGCAAGATCCCCAGGAGCCACGTGTAGCAGCGGAGGAAATCGCATGTCCTGGGTAAAGACAGCCATAAGCCTCGAAACGAAGACAGATGGCATGGAGGACCTGATCAAGCACCTGGTGCTAGCCCAGCAGGAGAAAAGCAAGCTGCTAATGTAATAGATCCACCAACAGCAGCAGCAGCAACAAGACCAGCTCTGACAGCAGCAGCAGATGGAATTGCTCGCAGAGGTGGTGCGTGGTTGATAGACAGCCCCTCCCTCAACTTCAGGTGATCACTCGTACGTCCAGAAAGCGGTAAGATGAGCCATGCAAAAAATGATCACAGGTGATGATGGTGAGGCATGTTTAAGAGGGTGGCAGAGGGAAAAGCTACCGCCGGAGCAGTGGTCGAAGGTGCTGGCCCCCTATCTGACTGGTGAGCCCCAGAAGGCTTAATGCAACCTGGCCTTGCAAGATGCCCAGGCATACAGTACAGACCAAAAGTTTGGACACACCTTCTCATTTAAAGATTTTTCTGTATTTTCGTGACTATGAAAATTGTACATTCACACTGAAGGCATCAAAACTATGAATTAACACATGTGGAATTATATACTTAACAAAAAAAGTGTGAAACAACTGAAAATATGTCTTATATTCTAGGTTCTTCAAAGTAGCCACCTTTTGCTTTGATGACTGCTTTGCACACTCTTGGCATTCTCTTGATGATCTTCAAGAGGTAGTCACCGGAAATGGAAATGACAATGTTGTTGTGATAAACGGGGTTGCTCAAGAGTGTAATGCACACGCCCGGACTGACTGGCGTGTGCGTGTTTAGTGGTTCCACTGTGCCATGAACCGGAGAGTGCCTGGAGGGGCATAACTAAGTATCTGCTCGATCCGACCAAGGTCGCACGACGGCATACGACGCCAGTGCACAAGGGAGGAACCGAGCAGAGGGACCAGGGTCTACTCCAGGTCAGACTCCGGACACGGCTGTTGACCCACACCGGGGAATACAGGAACAGGCAGGCTAGAGCGCAGGCTGGGTAGGGTCCAGTACAGACTGGGAGACGAGTTCAGAGCCGCAGATGCGGTAATCAAACAGAGTAAAGCGAAACCGCAGGTGCGGTAGACAAGGCTGAGCAGAGCGAAACCGCAGACGCGATAGACAAGGCTGAGCAGAGCAGAACTGCAGACAAGGCTGAGCAGAGCGAAACCGCAGACGCTGTAGACAAGGCTGAGCAGAGCGAAACCGCAGACGCGGTAGACAAGGCTGAGCAGAGCGAAACTGCAGATGCGGTAGACAAGGCTGAGCAGAGCGAAACCACAGACGCGGTAGACAAGGCTGAGCAGAGCGAAACCGCAGACGCGGTAGAGAAGGCTGAGCAGAGCGAAACCACAGACGCGGTAGACAAAGCTGAGCAGAGCAAAACCGAAAATGCGGTGGACAAGGCTGAGCAGAGCAAAACCGCAGACGCGGTGGACAAGGCTGAGCAAAGCAAAACCGCAGATGCGGTGGACAAGGCTGAGCAGAGCAAAACCGCAGACACGGTAGACAAGGCTGAGCAGAGCAAAACCGCAGACGCGGTGGACAAGGCTGAGCAAAGCGAAACCGCAGACGTGGTGGACAGGGCTGAGCAGAGCAAAACCGCAGGTGCGGTGGACAAGGCTGAGCTGAGCGAAACCGCAGACGCGGTGGACAAGGCTGAGCAGAGCGAAACCGCAGACGCGGTGGGCAAGGCTGAGCAGTGCGAAACCACAGACGTGGTGGACAAGGCTGAGCAGAGTGAAACCACAGACGCAGTGGACAGGGCTGAGCAGAGCGAAGCCGCAGACGCGGTGGACAAGGCTGAGCAGAGCGAAACCGCAGACGCGGTGGACAGGGCTGAGATAAATCGCCGAAAGGGTAAACAAAGACAAAGCAAAGGGGATAGGGCTCTGTTCACATGGAACAGAAAGAAAAGCAGAACCAGATACACACTAGATACTTGCAAAGAAGTAGCGAGAGGACTCCAACTCACAAACGGAAGTACAGCGACATCGAGAAGGAGTTAGGTGCAGGTTCAGACAACGCAGAAAAAGGAAAGGGACAGACATAGAGACAAAATTGGTAAAAGGTAAGGAGACAGTTCAGACAGGAACTGTAACTGCAACAAAATACAGGAACGAGCCAAGGCAAAGCCAAGTGCTGGTTTAGACAAAGCAGGAGAAAGGGAAGGTACGGACATAGAGAGAAACAGGAAGCAGGTTAGGAGACAGTTCAGACAGGAACTGTACTGCAACAAATACAGGAGCGAGTCTGAGTATGCTGCCCCCAGAGGGCAAGACGAACAGGCTAAGAGCGTGTTCAGACTGGTCTGGAAATACAGTCTCCAGGAAGACGGACAGACAACAGGCTAGAATGCACAGACAGGACACAATTCAGACACGGGAACTGATACCGATAGGCAGGAAACATAGACAGGACCTGGCAGGTCAGCGACCAGAAGCCAACTGACAGAACAAGATGCTCAGGCAAGGATTCCAAGGAGGAGCTGGGTTAAATACCAGGTGACAGACAGCAATAGGCTGAGGACACATCAGGGGAGAGCAGAGCAAAGCAGACAACATGGAAAGAAGCCAGAGTGGCAGCCTGGACCGGAGATCAAGTGTGCGCTCCTGCACAGTGGGAGATGGACCACTATGCAAGGACGCCGCCAGGTATGTCACAAAGAGCCAGGGGCTGACACCAGGTTCCCATATTTTACCTTAAATGAGAAGCGATTTATCCCGAATTTCGCCAGGATAGCTGCCCCTTGACTGATCTTCTTAAGGGCACGAAGACATCGATGGCCAAGTGGAGACCCGGCGTCAGCACCCGGCACACCCGGGGCCCTGAGCAGGCGGGGGGGCCAACTCGCCATCGGCGTCGGGCACCACGGTGTGCTATGGGACCCATGAGCGGAGGAGAGTGGTGCCAGTGCCTGCGCCAGCCCCCCCCCCCCCCGCTAGCTCAGGGCCCCGGCACAATACTTTCCCTCTCCCCGTGCCTCCGCAGCAGGTCCTGTACCTTCCTCGGCTGCTGCAATGTGACGTCTCAGGTCAGAGGGCATGATGACATCTTTCCACCACGCCCTCTGCTGAACAGTCACAGCGCAAAGCGGGAAGAAGACGGCGACGCGGCTGAGGAGTCCGGAGCAGCGGCAGCAGATGAGGAGAGGCGAGGTGAGTATTTGATTTTTTTATTTTTTTTATGTATGGAGGCATGGGGCATTATATGGACCACCTGCATGGGGCATTATATGGAGGCCCAGGAGGCATGGGGCATTAGATGGGGCACCTGCATGGGGCATTACATGGGGCACCTGCATGGGGCATTAGATGGGGGCCCAGCCTGCCTGGGGAATTATATGAAGGCCCAGGAGGCATGGGGCATCATAAGGGGGCCCAGGAGGCATGGGGCATTATATGGGGGCCCAGCCTACATGGGGCATTATATGGGGGCACAGCCTGCATGGGGCATTATATGGGCCCAGGAGGTATAGGGCATTATATGGGGGCACAGCCTGTATAGGGCATTATATGGGGGCCAGTATTCTGTATGGACCATTTTATGGGGGGCAATATCCTGTATGGAGCATTATATGGGGTCCATTATTCTGTATGGAGCATTATGTGGGGTCCATTATTCTGTATGGAGCAATATATGGGGCCCATAATACTGTACAGAGGACTTAGTGGTGCCCATAATACTGTATGGAGGTCTATGTGGTGCCCATAATACTGTATGGAGGACTATATTGTCCGGTCTGCACTGTGTGCTGTGAGGATTTTCCTCTTTCTGAGCTATTGTAGAATTTACAATAGATATCACTCATGTAATGTAAGAAGTGAAATCTTTGGCCTTGTACTATATCTATATTTCTCTGCCATGCACCATGAATCGTGGTATGTGTTAAAGGGGTCCACTGAGACTTTTTCGCCCAGGGCCCACAAAAAACTGGAGCCCGCCCTGGCCAAGTGGTTTACTGAATTGGAGATGGCATTCCAGGAGTTAAAGCTCGCCTGGTGTAAACAGCCGGTCTCGATTGCTCCTGACTTCAATAAAGAGTTTGTGGTCCAGACGGACGTCTCGGAGGTCGGGTTGGGAGCGGTGTTGTCCCAAGAAGTGAACACGGAGCAACATCCCATCTTGTATCTAAGCAGGAAACTCTCTCCCTGTGAGAAGAACTTCATAGAAAAAGAGTGCTTGGCCATCAAATGGGCAATTGAGACTCTAAGATATTATCTGATAGGCCAAAAGTTCAGGCTAGTGACGCGCCCCCTGGGCCGTGGGGTACTCGGTAGCCGGGCCGGTCGTTGGGGCTGAGGATGTCACAGTGGCAGTGACCTGCTCCGTGACCCAGGGCAGTCAATGAAAACGGGAATGATTTAATAAAGGGGATTTACCGTTCTTTTAATGTTCATGACGCCACCTGTGGTATGTGGCTAAAGGGAGCCGCTGCTGCCGAGTAGGTCCTCTGGAGCTGTTGTTAATGCAGCAGAGTTGGTTTAGCTCTCCACAGGTAGAGCTTAGCTCCAGGGCAGTGTAGATGTTGTAGATATTGAGGTAGCGGTTGTGGTGCAGTGTAGTGCAGGGGGTGATGGCAAAGCAGTAATAATTCACAGAGACAGTGGGGTGCAGTCTTCCAGATTTACTCACAGTTCTCACTTTGCTCCTGGTTACAACTGCAGATCATAACTTCCCACGTCGTGCTGCATTCACTGGGCAGGGTTTCAGAAATCTCTCAGGTATTTCAAGAGTGCCTGACAGGACCCCGTCCTATATGCCCTTCTCAGCCATCTTCCTGCGCTTGCTCTCACCCTTCTTGCCCTGCGCCTCAAAAACAGTGTCCCAAACCGGTATCCTCGGATCTTTCTGGGCAACCTGGAGTTCCCTGGATCCTATGTGGTTACCTTTTTAGAGACTTGAGTGCGGATGTGGCAACTGCACCCTGAAAGTACAGAAGCCTCCGGTTTCTAGTTGAACTTTGTAATTCTCACTAGCTAGGTGCTGGTCCCCTCTGTGGCTCAATCCCTCCACCGCCTGGCAGATTTGGGCATACGGGTGGCCTCCTGCATTGCCCGTACCCCTGGGATCCCTTCTTCATTCCTGGAGCCTTTCTCCTGCTCCTCTCTCTCTCTCTTCAGTCTTGGGCCTCTCTGGCTAGGCCCTCCTCCTGAACAGAGCTCCTGCAGAGTTCCTGCTCCCACTACTTCTCCTCTCAGACTGTCTGACTGACCCAACATGGCTTCCCTCTTTATACTATTCTTAACAAGTGCTCCCCTGATTTATTTACGTCACCCACACCCACTACATGGTTCCCCCAACTTTGGTTCCCCCCACTCCAGCCAGGGACAGGGCTCAGCAGGGAATGACGCATCTTGCCCATCCTGCTGGTCTGGAGTAGTGTAGTGGTGGATGCAGGTGTTAGGGTCCCAGGCAGCACTCTATCCTTACCTGAGAGTGAGATACCTAACCTCTGGGTGAGATACAGTACCTCTGTGGTGACTGAACCCGCAGGGACGCCACACTAGTATCAGATCATGCGCACCTGAGATGGATAAGGGAAAGGAAGGGGAAGAATGCCCGGGTGACTAGGTGGTTTCTAGCACTCCAGGACTTTAATTTTCATGTAGAGCACTGGCCCAGGAAACTACATGGTAACCGCAGATGCCCTGTCAAGACTTCCCTGTTTAGCGAGTGAAGGTGCCAAAACTCCCGGCTTTTGGCAGGGGAGGGGAATATGTGACAAAGTCACTGGTAACGTGCTGGAGGGGAGATATGTTTCCCTGAGGCTATTAGCTTCAGTGAATTAAAACCGTTAAGTTTCCTTCAGCATGTTATTAGCTTAGAGGGGTTAATCCATTTGTAAAAGGGCGTGTTTTTATGGGAACAACCATAGAGTAGGCGGGAGGTTGTTCTCCATATCACCACCTCAGGGTGTGGTCTGGGGTTTAAATACATGGCCTGCTGAGGCATGAGTTATTCAGTAGGTCTGGAGAGAGGAACTCCAGAGCTGTTTTGTGTTCTGTGCAAATTTGAACCCTGTGTTTGCTGGACTCTGAGCGGGTGGATCCCTGCTACCACAAGGACTGAGTTTGGTATCACCACTTCCTTTTGTTTTTCCTGTTTTTGCCCAAAGGGCCATGTTTGTTTGACTCCCCGTGATTTATGTTGCCTGTCTAATAAATCTGGGAAGAATTTAAAGAGACAGTGTTCCTGTGTACCTCTGTGTGCAACCAAGTGAGCCGATCTACCACAATACATTTTTATACACTGCTCAAAAAAATAAAGGGAACACTTAAACATCAGAATATAACTCCAAGTAAATCAAACTTCTGTGAAATCAAACTGTCCACTTAGGAAGCAACACTGATTGACAATCAATTTCACATGCTGTTGTGCAAATGGAATAGACAATAGATGGAAATAATTGGCAATTATCAAGACACACTCAATAAAGGAGTGGTTCTGCAGGTGGGGACCACAGACCACATCTCAGTACCAATGCTTTCTGGCTGATGTTTTGGTCACTTTAGAATGTTGGTTGTTCTTTCACACTCATGGTAGCATGAGACGGACTCTAAAACCCACAGAAGTTGCTCAGGTAGTGCAGCTCATCCAGGATGGCACATCATTGCGAGCTGTGGCAAGAAGGTTTGCTGTGTCTGTCAGCGTAGTGTCCAGAGGCTGGAGGCGCTACAAGGAGATGGGCCAGTACACCAGGAGATGTGGTCGGGGCCGTAGGAGGGCAACAACCCAGCAGCAGGACCGCTACCTCCACCTTTGTGCAAGGAGGAACAGGAGGAGCACTGCCAGAGCCCTGCAAAATGACCTTCAGCAGGCCACAAATGTGCATGTGCCTGCACAAACGGTTAGAAACCAACTCCATGAGGGTGGTATGAGGGCCCCACGTCCACAGATGGGAGTTGTGCTCACAGCCCAACACCATGCAAGATGCTTTGCATTTGCCACAGAACACCAGGATTGGCAAAGTCGCCACTGGCGCTCTGTGCTCTTCACAGATGAAAGTAGGTTCACACTGAGCACATGTGACAGACGTGACAGAGTCTGGAGACGCCGTGGAGAGCGATCTGCTGCCTGCAACATCTTTCAGCATGACCGGTTTGGCAGTGGGTCAGTAATGGTGCGGGTGGCATTTCTTTAGAGGGCTGCACAGCCCTCCATGTGCTCGCCAGAGGTAGACTGACTGCCATTAGGTACCGAGAGGAGATCCTCAGACCCCTTGTGAGACCATATGCTGGTGCGGTTGGCCCTGGGTTCCTCCTAATGCAGGACAATGCCAGACCTCATGTGGCTGGAATGTGTCAGCAGTTCCTGAAAGATGAAGGCATTGAAGCTATGGACTGGCCTGCCCATTCCCCAGACCTGAATCCGATTGAGCACATCTGGGACATCATATCTTGCTCCATCCACCAACTTCACAGACTGTCCAGGAGTTGGCGGATGCTTTAGTCCAGGTCTGGGAGGAGATCCCACAGGAGACCATCCGCAACCTCATCAGAAGCATGCCCAGGCATTGTAGGGAGGTCATACAGGCACGTGGAGGCCACACACAATACTGAGCCTCATTTTGACTTGTTTTAAGGACATTACATCAAAGTTGGATCAGCCTGTAGTGTGTTTTTCCACTTTAATTTTGGGGGTGACTCCAAATCCAGGCCTCCATTGGTTAATAAATTTGATTTCCATTGATGATTTTTGTGTGATTTTGTTGTCAACACATTCAACTTTGTACAGAACAAAGTATTCAATGAGAATATTTCATTCATTTAGATGTAGGATGTGTTATTTGAGTGTTCCCTTTATTTTTTTGAGCAATGTATATATATATGTAAATATAAAATATACGTGTAGTAGGTATATGCTGCAAAGTAATAATTCTTTTGAAAATTAACAATATGTAATACATATATGTATATATATATATATATATATATATACAGTACAAACCAAAAGTTTGGACACACCTTCTCATTTAAAGATTTTTCTGTATTTTCATGACTTTCAAAACTATGAATTAACACATGTGGAATTATATACTTAACAAAAAAGTGTGAAACAACTGAAAATATGTCTTATATTCTAGGTTCTTCAAAGTAGCCACCTTTTGCTTTGATGACTGCTTTGCACACTCTTGGCATTCTCTTGATGAGCTTCAAGATGTAGTCACCGGAAATGGTCTTCCAACAATCTTGAAGGAGTTCCCAGAGATGCTTAGCACTTGTTGGCCCTTTTGCCTTCACTCTGCGGTCCAGCTCACCCCAAACCATCTCGATTGGGTTCAGGTCTGGTGACTGTGGAGGCCAGGTCATCTGGCGTAGCACCCCATCACTCTCCTTCTTGGTCAAATAGCCCTTACACAGCCTGGAGGTGTGTTTGGGGTAATTGTCCTGTTGAAAAATAAATGATGGTCCAACTAAACGCAAACCGCATTGAATAGCATGCCGCTGCAAAATGCTGTGGTAGCCATGCTGGTTCAGTATGCCTTCAATTTTGAATAAATCCCCAACAGTGTCACCAGCAAAGCACCCCCACACCATCACACCTCCTCCTCCATGCTTCTCGGTGGGAACCAGGTATGTAGAGTCCATCAGTTCACCTTTTCTGCGTCGCACAAAGACACGGTGGTTGGAACCAAAGATCTCAAATTTGGACTCAACAGACCAAAGCACAGATTTCCTCTGGTCTAATGTCCATTCCTTGTGTTCTTTAGCCCAAACAAGTCTCTTCTGCTTGTTGCCTGTCCTTAGCAGTGGTTTCCTAGCAGCTATTTTACCATGAAGGCCTGCTGCACAAAGTCTCCTCTTAACAGTTGTTGTAGAGATGTGTCTGCTGCTAGAACTCTGTGTGGCATTGACCTGGTCTCTAATCTGAGCTGAACCTGCAATTTCTGAGGCTGGTGACTAGGATAAACTTATCCTCAGAAGCAGAGGTGGCTCTTGGTCTTCCTTTCCTGGGGCGGTCCTCATGTGAGCCAGTTTCTTTGTAGCGCTTGTTGGTTTTTGCAACTGCACTTGGGGACACTTTCAAAGTTTTCCCATTTTTTCAGACTGACTGACCTTCATTTCTTAAAGTAATGACGGCCACTCGTTTTTCTTTACTTAGCTGCTTTTTTCTTGCCATAATACAAATTCCAACAGTCTATTCAGTAGGACTATCAGCTGTGTATCCACCAGACTTCTGCACAACACAACTGATGGTCCCAACCCCATTTATAAGGCAAGAAATTCCACTTATTAAACCTGACAGGGCACACCTGTGAAGTGAAAACCATTTCCGGTGACTACCTCTTGAAGCTCATCAAGAGAATGCCAAGAGTGTGCAAAGCAGTCATCAAAGCAAAAGGTGGCTACTTTGAAGAACCTAGAATATAAGACATATTTTCAGTTGTTTCACACTTTTTTGTTAAGTATATAATTCCACATGTGTTAATTCATAGTTTTGATGCCTTCAGTGTGAATGTACAATTTTCATAGTCAGGAAAATATAGAAAAATCTTTGAATGAGAAGGTGTGTCTAAACTTTTGGTCTGTACTGTATATATACATATAGAGCTTTGATAATGCCAGGGGAACATTCACTTTAATCTTTTATAACTGGAGCGAAAGACATCTATCAGTAGTTTTTAAATTATTCTATGAACTTATGATAGAGATAGAATTTGAGCATAGACTTGATCACTCAGGGTTCTATACCCACCAATGTGACTTTTGCTGTTCCCTCTGGGTCAGTGGCCTTCTAGAATACAGACATTGTCCATTATCCTAGGTCTCTGAAGGGGCAGTGTTATTGGGGTTATATGCTTGCACTAAATAGAGCATCTCATGGAAATATCAGTCTTTGCCTCCTTAGTTAATAGCAATTTACATTTGAAGTCTTTCTTTTATTTGAGTAAATTTTATATACTGAGTATGATATAAATGTCTCCAAATAACTTTGTCTGTTTTACTTTTATTTCTCTTTTAATTTAATAATTTTTATGTATTTATTTTTATTTTCTAACAGATCATATTGAAGAGCCCAATACAACAGAATGGCTTATCCCGATATGATGTATCGCCTTATACAGTCAGCAGTCACTTTCTGTAATTTGTTCTAAATAAGACTTTACATTTCAAGTAATAAACTCTTACAATTCTTTTCATCTTGTCTTACAAGGAAGTCTTGTCTACCTCATCTCACAGCTGGTATCTCTCTCCTGCCTGATCCTCAAGTTCATGTAATTACTGAGTGAAATAGGATGTGGAACTGCACAGTACAAGATTCCTCTAAGGTCAGGATCCATTCATAATGGGTTCTGTCCATCTCTCGGGAACCCATGAAACAGATGTACAGCTGCACACAGCAAGAAGTCACCATTCAACAAAGTGCATCAGTTTGTAGCATTAAACTTCATTCATTCAATGGGTATATGTTCGGGGTTCTAACTTATTGTATCTGATTAGATTTTTTTTATTTTATTACTTTATCTTATGATTTCATATAGGATATATAATAGAGTTCAGAATAATAATAATAGAATACAGAAACCATCTTTAGCATCAGATGTGCCAGGGTAGGTTACAAGCAGTTGGGATGGGCTTTCAGTCTGAGTTAGGCACATCATTGGACAATGACAAAAGCAATGCATACAGGGAAGTGAGGGAAGGAAGCTCCAGCTCATATAGTGCTGCCTGAATGCTAATGTAGAGGAAGTACGGATCTTTTTTTTTTTTTAAGAATAAATAATAGGAGTTGACTGATACTGTTACCATTGCTGCAGTCTATAGGCATATAGTGCAAACAGTGTGACATTGTATTCATAAAATAATGCTAGAAATATTATAACCCGATTCATCATTGGTGATTCATTAAATTCATTATTCTTTCTCTGTTTTGTATTCATTGACTTTTTTTGCGACCAATTCTTCAAAATTGCACACGTGGCCCATGAATTTGGTGCAAAATCAAAAATGCTCTTCAATTTTGTCTTTAATTTTTTTGTGACTTTTCAGCACCAAAACTTCCAAATCTTTCAAAAAGTTACAAAATTGAAAACTCATCCACAAACCTTACTCTAGGGGGACTTTGGAGTGAGATGTGACCAAGAAATGTGACATTTGGTAAAAGTTACAATTCCTCAATCTTTCTAAAGCATCTGGATGAGCAAAGTTGTTCAGGAAAAATATAAAAAGACTTAAAAAGAGATAACTTGAAAAGTGGCACAAAACGTATAGAGAATAAGGTACAGAATAGTGAAAGCGCACCTGTCAGCAGGATTGTGCTCAGTAAACTACATACATTGTCAGGTAGGCGACATTACACTGATTAAAATGATACCTTGGTTGATGAAATCCATCCTGTGGTTCTTTTTTAATCTTTATTTTCATTTTTGAGATAATGATATTGTACTTCGGGGCGGCCTGTGGCGTGGGCTCTACCTGGTGCTCTGCTTACATATTCATCTGTACGCTCTTATGAGAGCTCACTGTGCCTTCACTAACCTGCCTCCCATTTTAAATACTGCATATGCAATTCTGTGGAATAAATCCAGAAATTTACATGCAGCAAAATGGTGTCGGCGCTCGCGCATGCACAGTAGCATACATCGTTTGCTGAGAGATGCTACTGCGCAAGCGAGGCCGGCGGCGCCATACTGCTGAGGCCAATTTTTTTTCCCACCAGCAAAATGGTGCCTGCACATGCGCAGTAGCATATATCGCTTGCCGATAGATGGTACTGCGAAGGCGCTGCCAGTGGCACCATTTTGTTGGAGGAAAAAAATGCCTGCAGCAATATGGTGCCGCCGGCCGCGCTTGCGCAGTAGCATCTCTCGGCAAACGATATATGCTACTGCACATGCGCGGGCACCGGCACCATTTTGCTGCATGTAAATTTCTGGATTTGTTCCACAGAATTACACATGCAGTATTTAAAATGGAAGGCAGGTCAGTGAAGGCACAGTGAGCTGTCATAAGAGCATATAGATAAATATGTAAGCAGAGCAGCAGATATAGCGCCCCCCACAGGCAGCCCCGGAGCACGAGCATATCATTATCTCCAAACTGAAAGTAAAGATTACACAAGACCCACAGAATGGATTTTATCAACCAAGGCATCTTTTTAATCAGAGTAAGGCGCCCACCTGACAGTGTAAGTGGTTTTACTGAGCACATTTCTGCTGACAGGTGCGCTTTAAGCCACTGAAAAGGAGCAAATTACAAAAAAATATGTATATGTATAATACAAAACATTGTTGACATTATGTTTAATGAGGTCACATAATAGAATAGTTTAACAAACCATAATGCCTAAATATATTAGTGTAGGGGACATATGTACTGCAAATAATATAGAAAAGCGATATTAACAATTCCACATGATAAATTAATCTTATGATAAATGTACAGAGGATGATATGCAATAATGTGGCGCCCCTGATGGTTCAGTCGCCACAGGGGTACTGCACCTCAGACCGAGGTGTGGTATCTCCTCTCCGAGGTAAGGAAGGAGCACCGCTCAGGGCTTAGCCATCCATCCAACACTACACCTCTCCCACCTGAGTGGGGCTTATATGCACCAGGGTGCTGCCCCAGCCGAGATAAGAAGGGATGGGGGGAACCAAAAGATAGGGGGAACCACGTAGTGGGTGAGGGTGGAGGACGCACTTTAGGGTTACACCACAAAATTCATATTTAATAAGCGGCCATCTTGGGCTTATGGTCTTTGATTGTGGTCTTCATCACTGAACGTGGCTTTCTGTGTGAACCTGCAGCTGATTGAAGATACACGGTCCTCGTGCTCTGGCCTTGAGGCGAGGAGGGGGCTAGAGTTAACGGTTGTCTCTACCCGGTCAAGGTCCCTACCTAAGAAGGCCTGGAGGGGAGCAGAGGAGACAAGCTCTGCAGGCAAAAGGATCCCAGGGGGATGCAGACGGAGCGGCATACGTCACCTGTCCTCACTATTCTGGCCTAGTCAGAGGGATTCCTGCTGCAAAAGGGGTACCGGCCCCCGATATCTGGCTTTGCTACTTCATGTCCTAGTCAGAATAGCCCGGAGGCTTGGAGGATCCCACCGGGTAACGGACGGAGCGGAGTCGCCACCCGTACCCTTGTTCTGTGTATAGCCAGAGGGAGACCCAGCCTTGTAACACGCACCACATACGGACAGGAGAGGATCTAGTGGGAAAGTCTAGGAACACTCTGGTGCAGGGGGTCCTGATTGTTGCACCTGAACTACCCGGAGTGTGCTGAACCCCTTCCTGGTGGCCGCAGCACGCCGTGAGGAGCAAGGAGAAGCCTTGCAGCTGACACCTAACAACGTGAGTAAAGCTTGGAAGACTGCATCCATTGCCTCCGGTCCCTTATTTCAGCGCGACACCACACCGCACAACCCACTACGACTCCCCTGATCCGTCTTCTCTGCCCTGAGGCCCTGAGTAGCGAAGTAGGCATCACAACTTGGCGTAGTCGGCAGGATTGCATGCCCGCAGCAACGGAAGAGAATAACCCGATTGCTACCAGGTACTGCGCACCTTTACAAAAGACTGTCATTTCACATTCCATGTGGCGCCCACCTAAGAAGAACGGACGCCATTATGTGCAGAAAGGACAGCAACCCAGCACCTCCCATCGTGGGCCTGGCTCCCCAATGGCGCCAAAAATGCAGACCTCCCCCTCCAGCAGAGACAGTCCGCGCAGGGATGTCCGTCAAAACGGATGGGATGTCCCTGGGAGTGCCCGTCAGCCAGCAGCCCTGGAGCTGCCCCAAAAAAAGGAGGAGACGAAGGCAACAACAAGGTGTAGCCCAACAATCCCAGACACTCCACACCCGGCAGCGAGAATGGACGCAGCGCAGGAGAGGAACTCCAATAACACCCCACAAGCTGCTACCCCGCTCAGAATACGGGGGGATTTGCTTAACCCCAGAGGAGGCCGAGTTCCTCCGAGAGGAAGCACAAGACCTCACCAGGAGGGTCGCGGAGGCCCATCGGTCGGTGTCCGCAGCATGGCGGGAGGAAATGCTGCAAAAGATCCGATCCCGCCGCCAAGGTGCTGCAAGACAGTTTAGCGGAGCTGCAACCCAGGAAGAGGAAACCCCGGAGGCCGCGTGCAGCCCAGGCTCGGGTAAGCTACAAGCCCCTGTCCCGGGCGCGAAGCGCACGGAGGCCCTCGTGGATCTGATGCCAGCGCCCCTGTTCCTGGGCGCCATAGTATGGGAGCAACTTTTCGCTCCGGAGTTAAAGGTAGAGATGAGCGTTGTTCTACTCGAACTGTTCGCCAATCTCAAATTCGAGCTGTTTTGGGCGGTGTTTGAGCCGGTCGGCGAACACGAACAATTTGAGAAAAATTCGGCTGTTCGAGGTTATGTTCGATAACTGTTCGTGCACCAAAATCATAACTGGATTTTTTCTCAGTAATGATGAAAATTAATGTTAATACGCAGTTTGAGTGTACAGCGGGGCGGGGGGAGGGGCAGGGGATGGATCTCTGCAGGAACAATGAAGATCTCCATTTTTTTTTCTCTTTCCCGCATTTGCAGTGGGGAGGTGCAATCTGTCAGCCTATCAGCAGCGCACACACGGAGCGAAGTGCTTTTTTTCACACAAGCAAGGGCATGTGTGATTGGCAGTGTATGTCACATGTCCTTGCCCTATAAGACCAAGCCATTTTCCCCGTCGCCACCATTTTCTCACTGCTGCAGCTGCGTGTTAGACGGCACCGCTGTTGCTGTGTGCGCTATACCTTGTTAATTTCAAGCCAATTTTCGCACAAATATACAGATAGCTTGGGAGTAGGGAATAGTTGTGATTGCAGTCCTTTTAAGGACTAGGTTACAGCATTTCCTACGACTTTTATCAGGCAGGTCTGTGCTCTTAAATAGATAGATTGTGGGAGTAAAGACTAATTGTAATTGGAATCCTTTTCAGGACTAGGTTACATCAGTTCCTATCAGTTTTTGCCAGGCAGGTCTGTGCCAGTGCTGTGCAAGTTTTTTTCACAGCATTTGGCTGAATCTAGCAAAGCTAATCCTTTTTGGCCTATTGCAGAGTGTGTTAGTCAGTGGAGTAGCCTATCTGTGTTGCAAGATATACCACCTGTGTATAGAATACCAATTTTTTTACTGCACCTAGTGAAGTAAAATCTTTTGGGCATAGCATCATTCTATTAGTCCATCTATACTGACCTCCATCAGGTTGCAAACTGAATATAATTTTTTTCTGCATCTAGCTCTGAAAAAATATTTGGGCTTCTAGCAGTGTGTGGGACTTGGTCTATTAGTCCATCTATACTGACCTCCATCAGGTTGCAAATTAAAAATAATTTTTTTCTGCATCTAGCTCTGAAAAAATATTTGGGCTTCTAGCAGTGTGTGGGACTTGGTCTATTAGTCCATCTATACTGACCTCCATCAGGTTGCAAATTAAAAATAATTTTTTTCTGCATCTAGCTCTGAAAAAATATTTGGGCTTCTAGCAGTGTGTGGGACTTGGTCTATTAGTCCATCTATACTGACCTCCATCAGGTTGCAAATTAAAAATAATTTTTTTCTTCATTTATCTCTGAAAAAATATTTGGGCTTCTAGCAGCGTGTGGGACTTGTTCTATTAGTCCATCTATACTGACCTCCATCAGGTTGCAAATTAAAAATAATTTTTTTCTGCATCTAGCTCTGAAAAAATATTTGGGCTTCTAGCAGTGTGTGGGACTTGGTCTATTAGTCCATCTATACTGACCTCCATCAGGTTGCAAATTGAATAAAAAAATTTTCTGCATCTAGCTCTGAAAAAATATTTGGGCTTCTAGCGGTGTGTGGGACTTGGTCTATTAGTCCATCTATACTGACCTCCATCAGGTTGCAAATTAAAAATAATTTTTTTCTGCATCTAGCTCTGAAAAAATATTTGGGCTTCTAGCAGTGTGTGGGACTTGGTCTATTAGTCCATCTATACTGACCTCCATCAGGTTGCAAATTAAAAATAATTTTTTTCTTCATTTAGCTCTGAAAAAATATTTGGGCTTCTAGCAGTGTGTGGGACTTGTTCTATTAGTCCTTCTATACTGACGTCCAGCAGGTTGCAAATTGAATATAATTTTTTTCTGGATCTAGCTCTGAAAAAATATTTGGGCTTCTAGCGGTGTGTGGCACTTGGTCTATTAGTCCATCTATACTGACCTCCATCAGGTTGCAAATTAAAAATAATTTTTTTCTGCATCTAGCTCTGAAAAAATATTTGGGCTTCTAGCAGTGTGTGGGACTTGGTCTATTAGTCCATCTATACTGACCTCCATCAGGTTGCAAATTGAATAAAAAAATTTTCTGCATCTAGCTCTGAAAAAATATTTGGGCTTCTAGCGGTGTGTGGGACTTGGTCTATTAGTCCATCTATACTGACCTCCATCAGGTTGCAAATTAAAAATAATTTTTTTCTGCATCTAGCTCTGAAAAAATATTTGGGCTTCTAGCAGTGTGTGGGACTTGGTCTATTAGTCCATCTATACTGACCTCCATCAGGTTGCAAATTAAAAATAATTTTTTTCTGCATCTAGCTCTGAAAAAATATTTGGGCTTCTAGCAGTGTGTGGGACTTGGTCTATTAGTCCATCTATACTGACCTCCATCAGGTTGCAAATTAAAAATATTTTTTTTCTGCATCTAGCTCTGAAAAAATATTTGGGCTTCTAGCAGTGTGTGGGACTTGGTCTATTAGTCCATCTATACTGACCTCCATCAGGTTGCAAATTAAAAATAATTTTTTTCTGCATCTAGCTCTGAAAAAATATTTGGGCTTCTAGCAGTGTGTGGGACTTGGTCTATTAGTCCATCTATACTGACCTCCATCAGGTTGCAAATTGAATAAAAAAATTTTCTGCATCTAGCTCTGAAAAAATATTTGGGCTTCTAGCGGTGTGTGGGACTTGGTCTATTAGTCCATCTATACTGACCTCCATCAGGTTGCAAATTGAATAAAAAAAATTTCTGCATCTAGCTCTGAAAAAATATTTGGGCTTCTAGCGGTGTGTGGGACTTGGTCTATTAGTCCATCTATACTGACCTCCATCAGGTTGCAAATTAAAAATAATTTTTTTCTGCATCTAACCCAGCCAATAGTTTTGGCCTAATACCACAGTTTGGCCACTCAGCTCTGCTCGGTTACCATCCATTGTTTTTTTGTGCAAACAACTCCAGAGTTGTGAATTAGTTAACCACCAAAATGAGTGGAAAAAGGCCTGCTGCTGGTGGAAAGGGGAATAGGCGTGTTGGGAAGGGGAAAAAAGGTTGTGTCCGTGGGGTAGGTGCAGAAGAAAGACCATCTTCCAGCCAAACTAAAATGTCTACTTCTTTTAGCGGACAATGTGATAAGATCCCTTTCTTACGGCCACGCCAATCGCTACAAATTCCAGATGAGGCACAAAAACAGCAGGTGCTTCAACGGATATCAAGTGCTCCTTTAAGTGGGCTCTCCTCCACATCAACTTCAACATCACAAATACTCCAGTCCTCAAAGGTGTCACCCAAATCGCACTTGCTTCCTCACAGCTCCCAAATCTCCAGCTGCCCGTCTGAGTATGAGGTAGAACAGATGGTTGAGTCTGCAGAGCTGTTTACTCATACTATAGCCTGGGAATCAGAGGTCGACTCCAGCGCTTCTGTGAATCCAGACGAGGAAATGATCTGCACTGATGCCCAGAATCTTTATGAGTCGGATCCAGGACCAGACGCAGAAGGTTCTGACCATAATGTAGACCCTCATTCCCAAACTGTAACTCCTGTTGGTGGAGACAATGAGGAAGACGATGATAAGACTCAAATACCTGATTGGAGCGACAACTTTAGTTTTTTGTCAGGGCAGGAACAGGTTGGCTCTGAGGACGACGGGTGTGATAACGCACAGGGTGATGATGATGAGGTCGGAGATCCCACTTACTGTCAACCCACAGTCAGCCAAGAGATGAGGTCAGCAGAGGAGGTGGAGGAAGATGCTAGTGACGACGAGGTCAGGTTGCGCCTTCCTGGACAGAGACGTAGTACTGGAAGCACGTCAACAACTGCATCCTCAAACACAACTCTGCCTCTCACCACAAGTCGTGGTGGCTCTTCAGGTCGCATGGGTGCTAAGCCTTGCATAGCCTGGGCATTTTTTCAGATCGATAAAGATGACCCAACTCGTGTTATCTGTAACATTTGTCAGCAAAAGCTAAGTAGAGGCCAAAAAATACATAGTTTGAGTACTTCATGCATGAACCGGCACATGGACATGAAGCATAAGTTGCAGTGGGAAGCTCAGTGTGCTACAATGCGGCCTAGCCGGCCGGGCCAACCACCGTCTGCCATATCTTGTGCATCCGCGGCCTCTTCATCCTCTGTGACTGGGGGGACAGCAGTCACACCTGTTTTGGGGCGCAGACCTGCCACCTCTTTACCCGCAACAGCCAGCGTGATTGGCAGGTCATCATTTTCTTTGGAGGTGGTAACACCAGCTGGTCTTGAGCGCTGTCCGACATCGATAGCACCACCTTTGGATCAAGGCAACCTAACATGTCCGCCTGCATCTTCCTCACAGACCGGCAGTTTGCCGGGGACACCCTTATCAACCCCGTCTAAGCACAATAGCCAGCCCTCGGTCCCTCAGATGTGGACAAGTAAAAGACCATTTCCTCCTAGCCATGAGAAAGCTAAGAGGTTGAATTTCACCATCTGCAAGCTCTTGGCTACAGAAATGCTGCCTTTCCGCCTGGTGGACACAGAGGATTTTCGAGACCTTATGTCCGTCGCAGTGCCCCAGTACCAGATGCCCAGTCGGCACTACTTCTCAAAGAAAGGTGTGCCTGCGCTCCACCAGCATGTCGCACACAACATCACCGCTTCTTTGAGAAACTCTGTGTGTGACAGGGTGCATTTCACCACAGACACTTGGACGAGTAGGCATGGACAGGGGCGTTACATGTCGCTGACTGGGCACTGGGTTACTATGGTGACAGCAGGACAAGGGGCTGCTGTCCAAGTCTTGCCGTCCCCACGAGTTGTGCGTCAATCCTCTTTATGTCAAAGTTCCTCCACTGCTTCTGCCTCCTCAACCTCCTCTCGGTCTTCCACCTGCACCCAAAGCCTGTCTGGTTATGCCACAAGCTTTCTAACTGCGCAGAAGGGATCCTGCACACCTTCTTACTATGCTGGCAGTAGGGCTCAACGTCATCAGGCGGTTTTTACATTGAAATGTCTGGGAAATGTGAGTCACACAGCTGAGGAGTTGTGGTCAGCTCTGGAGAACCAATTTCATGAATGGTTGTCTCCACTGGACCTGAAACCAGGGAAGGCCGTGTGCGACAATGCTGCAAACCTGGGTGCGGCCCTTCGCCGGGGCAATGTCACACACGTGCCTTGTATGGCTCACGTGTTGAACCTGGTTGTCCAGCAATTTTTAGCCCACTATCCCAGACTAGATGGCCTTCTGCAGAGGGCACGGTCGCTGTGTGCTCACTTCCGCCGTTCGCATCCCGCAGCTCAGCGACTTACATCTCTACAGAAGTCGTTGGGCCTGCCACTTCACCGGCTAAAATGCGATGTGCCTACCCGGTGGAATTCAACTCTGCACATGTTGCAGCGACTGTGGCAGCACCGACAAGCCCTGGTGCAATACGTTCTGACGTATAGCCTGGGCCAACGAGATTCACAGGTGGGGCAAATCACACTGGAGGAGTGGTCTCAGATCAGGGACCTATGCACCCTTCTGCACAGTTTTGAAATGGCGACGAAGATGTTTAGTGCTGACGATGCCATTATCAGCATGACTATTCCGGTGATTTACATGCTGGAGCACATGTTAAACAGAATTCGGAGTCAGGTGGTGGCACAAGAGGAGGTGGAGGAAGTAGAGGAGGAGGAGTTGTATGCGGAAGGGCTAACATCTGCAAGGTCCAGACGGTCGGCAGCACCAAGGCGGCAGGCATGTGAGGGTGGGGGAGATGGTTTAACCAGGGCGCATGGTAGCAGCCAAACTAGTGAGGAAGGTGCAGGAGCCCAGGAAGAAGTGGAGGACGAACTGATGGAAGACTCATCAGATGAGGGAGACCTTGATCACATTTCTGTTGTGCGAGGTTGGGGGGAGAGGACAGAGGAAGGAAGCATGATTGTTACCTCGCACCAACACAACAGGGACTTGGTGCTCCTGGATGCGCAACACACATGAGTGCCTTCTTGCTGCACTACCTGCAACATGACCCTCGAATTGTGAGAATTAGAAATAATCCTGACTACTGGGTTGCCACACTGTTAGATCCCTGGTACAAAAGTAAATTTGCAGAAATTATTCCTGCCATAGAAAGGGATGCATGCATGCAGGAGTATCAGCAGAGACTGTTGCAGAATCTTACATGTGCTTTTCCACAAAATACCAGTGGTGCACGTAGTGAATCTCACAGTTCCAACTTGCCAACCGTGGGACCGTCAAGTGTTCAGCACTCAAACCGTAACAGAACCACAGTATCTGCTGGTAACATCAATTTTGCGGAATCATTTCACCACTTTTTTAGCCCATCCTTTGCAAGGCCACAGGAGACAAGAAGTCTGACACATAGTCAACGCCTAGAGACGATGGTACAGGAGTATCTCCAAGTAAACATTGAAGCCACGACTGTGTCACTGGACCCTTGCTCTTTTTGGGCTTCCAATCTGGATAAATGGCCGGAGCTAGCCACTTACGCCTTGGAGATCTTGTCATGCCCCGCAGCCAGCGTTCTGTCTGAACGTGTGTTCAGCGCTGCTGGTGGTGTGCTGACAGATAAGCGCACGCGGCTCTCCACTGATAATGTAGACAGACTCACGTTCATAAAGATGAACAAATCATGGATCCGAAACGACTTTTCTACCCCTGTGTCATCCTGGGGAGAGTAAAAGCTTGATGATTGGTTAAAATCACCCTACCAACCGTTTTAAGCTTTCAAATTACTAATCATGTTTATCTGTATCTTGACTGGAGAATAATTTGGGCTTTGTAGCAGTGTGCAGCACTGATCCTATTAGGCCATCTATAATAAGCTTCACCAGATTTAAAATTAAAAATAATTTTTAGCTGCATCTAGCCCGGAAAATAATTTTGGGGCTCCGAGATGCGCAAGACACATAAGTGCCTTCTTGCTGCACTACCTGCAGCATGACCCTCATATTGTCAGAATTCGAAGTAATCATGACTACTGGGTTGCCACACTCTTAGATCCCCCAAACTTTTCGATCAACCTTTTCATTTTAATAAAGACCAAAAAAATGGTCATTTTTGAAATTATAAGCATTAGCAGGTTGTTAGAAACTGAAATCAAACAGTTTTCAACTCAAAACTTTATTCTAGGTGATGTTACATTTTCACATAGGACCCCTTGTTCGAAAGGAGCTTCTGAACTCTCTCGTCCATTGAATTTGTCAGGTTTTGGATGGTTTCTGCTTCAATTGTTTTGCATGAGGACAGAATACCCTCCCAGAGCTGTTGCTTAGATGTGAACTGCCTCCCGCCATCATAGACACTCCTTTTAATGATGCTCCAAAGGTTCTGAATGGGGTAGAGGTCAGGGGAGCATGGGGGTCACACCATAAGTTTGTCCCCTTTTATGCCCATATCAGCCAGAGATGCAGATGTTTTATGTGCAGCATGAGATGGTGCATTATCATGCAGAAAAATGATCTTGCTGTGAAATACACGGTTCTTCTTCTTGAACCATGGCAGGAAGTGCTGTTTGAGAAAATCCACATACATTATGGAGTTCATCTTTAGCGCCTTCAGGGATCCTAAAGGGGCCGACAATCTCTCTCCCCATGATTCCAGCCCAAAACATTACTCCACCTCCTCCTTGTTGGCGCTGTAGCCGTGTTTGCGTGGGGTGTCCATCAACCAGCCATCCTCCACTCCATTCATCTGGACCATCGAGCGCTGCACGGCACTCATCCGTGAACAAAACAGTTTTGAAATCAGTCTTCATGTAATGTTTGGCCCACTGGAGCCGTTTCTGCTTGTGTGAAGTGGATAGAGGAGGTCGACAGGATGGCGTATGCACAGCTGCAAAACTCTGAAGGACCCTGCATCTTGTTGTTCGGGGGACGTTGGAGGCACAAGCAGCTTCAAAAACTTGTCTGCTGCTATGACAAGGCTTTTTTGCCGCTGCTCTTTCAACCTGACGTAATTGCCTGTAGGAAAGAGTCCTCAATTTGCCCTTATCAGCACGCACACGTGTGTACTGTGAATCAGCTACATACTTCTTGATTGCCAAGACACTTCATCCTGATCATCGCACAATGTTGATTGTAGTCATGCCTTGACCTAAACACTCCACAATTTGTTGCTTCTCAGCAGCCGACACATCCTTTTTCTTTCCCATTTTGGCAGAAAATGTAGGCTGCTTAATAATGTGAGAGAGCCTTCTTAAGTAGTCTTGCCTTTATTGGACACACCTGCCAAACTAATTAGCACAGGTGTCTGCAATTGCTTACAGTGATATAAAGAGCCCTGACACACATCACCATCAATGAGTTTAACTGACAAACAAACAAATTCTTCCCTTATCACTCCTAAACACTTTTTGCATAATAATTTGGAACGCGGTGTACATGTGCTTTTCCACAAAACACCAGTGGTTCACGTATTGAATCTTACAGTTCTAACTTGCCAACCGTGGTCTGTATGGAATTGTTCAATAAAGGGCCCAAAATTAAGATAACATAGATGGGAGAGGTCTCTATGAATAGGAATTCCTAAGTATTTGATACCCTGTGAGGGCCAGGCAAAGGGAAAGTTGGACTGGATGGAATCCTATATGGATTTAGGGAGGGAGACATCGAGGGCCTCAGACTTCGCTGCATTGATTTTAAAATTTTACCATGTAACAAAGTGATCTATTTCAGCCATAACAGCAGGGATGGATATATGTGATTGAGTGATATATACTAGGACATCATCAGCAAATAGAGAGCACTTGTACTCGGTGCCTCCCACCTCAATCCACCTAATATTGGGGTTATGGCGAATTGATGAGAGCAGGTGCTCCGTCACTAGGATGTATAAGAGAGGGGACAGAGGACATCCCTGCCTTGTCCCATTGGTGATTGTGAAAGGTGATGAAAATGTTCTGACGCACCCCCTGGGCCTTGGGACACCCGGAGCCGGACCCTTTTTGGTGGATGCTGGTGGTTGTAGTCTTCGTGGCGGCGATCCGGTTCCGTGGCTCAGGGCGGTCAAACCAGTGGCGGAACTATTTATGTGGTTTTGATGTTTAAATGTCCGACTACGCCACCCGTGGATTGCGGTCAGAGTGAACCGCCGCTACAGGGCAGACCGCTAAGGCTGGTGTTGTGGGTGCAGCAGAGCATAGCATAACTCCCCACGGGAGGAGTATAGCCTCAGGGCAGTGTATGCGGAGGATGGGGGTGATGGTGCAGGGCAGCAGCAGTAACGACACGGAGTCAGTGATGCAGTTCAGGGCCTTTACTCACAGTTCTTATTATCCAGACCACGTCTGCAGGTAACGGCTGCCCACGTCGTACTGTGCTCACCAGGTGAGGGGCTCAGACAACTCCCAGATAACTTTGGAGCGCTTCACAGGACCCCCTTTGTGTGTCTTTTGTCTGGCCTTTCTTACCAACACTTCTGTCCGGCTGCCTCGGGCCTCCTCTTGGTAAACTTGGCGCCAGTTTCCCTGACCCTATGTGGTGCCTTCCTAGCGGGTGGAGCAAGGGGCTGCGCCACATAAAATGTCAGAGCCTCCGGTTTCTAGCTGAGGGTCGTTTCCTGCCTCCACTAGTTCGGGGACTGGTCTCCCCCTTTGGCCTGACCCCTCCACGCAGGTGGATTCGGGCGTGCGGTGGCGACTCGCCCGTCCGCACCCCTGGGATCCCTTCATTCCTCGTTCCTGGAGCCTTCTCCGCTCCTCTTCCTTCCTTCTCCCTCTTGCAGGCCTGGGCCTCTGTTACTAGGCCCGCCTCCGGAGCAGAGCTCATGCAGAGCCCCTGCTCCCTGCCACTTCTGCTCAGACTTCTCTGCACTGAACTAAGATGGTGCCCACCTTTTATACTCCCTTCTCAATACACCCAGGAACTGCTTCCTCCCTGCTCCTGCACTGCAGGGTTCCCCTTCCTCAGTGTTCCCTCCCCCCACTCCAGCCAGGGACAGGGACTGTCGTGCCCATCTCAGGGGCATATTGGTCGCCCTGCCCCACGGCAATGTGGTGTAATGCATGCAGGTGTCGGGTCCTGATCCACACTCCATCCTTATCTGAGAGTGAGATATCACACCTCTGGGTGAGGTGCAATACGTCTGTAGCAACCGAGCCCTCGGTGCTACAGTTCCATTTATCTTCAGCCTAGGTGACGTATTGTGATACAGGGCCGTGATTTTGGCTATAAAAGGGTCCCCTAGACCCCTACCCCAAGCTTTTTAAGAGAATCATATATGGCGTGCCAGGAGACTCTATGGAATGCTTTCTCAGCATCCAACGAGAGTATCTACTTACAAATTTTTAACTGCATCTAGCCCAGGAAATACTTTGTGCCTAGTAGCAGTGTCTGCTAGTCAGCGGATTATCCCGGCTGTTAAGCAAGCTACACCACCTGTAGTTTGGACACTTAATTTTTTCAAAGGAAATGCTTCGGGACCACGGGATACTTAGTGAAGAGCATCAGGAGGCACCCCAAGGCATAGGGGCTGGGACTGGCACTAAGGATGCCTTGCGGTGGACAGCCGAGCTCGATCCTTATAAAAGCTTTTTAACTGCAGCAGCTTTAGTGGACGCTACTGGAGCTGGAATTACGCGGCTGCTGGCATGAGACTTGCCCTCCAATAGATCCTTGTAAATGGATTTAAAGTGTATTCATTCAAATTAGAGGGACAATTTAAATTAAAAAGCTTAGAGCTGCCTCCACCACAGGGGGGCTCTCTCGACCCACCAGCGGACAGGCACCAGTATTGGGAGAGGGGGGCTGGCCGTCAGGGTTCACCGCGGCTCTGGCACAAACCCGGCGACACGGAGGTGGCACGGGCAGGAGCGGACTGGCCGTCTCGGCTTCTCACTTTTTGGATTTTAGAAGGGCATGACATGCCTATATCTGTGTCTCCCCCTCCTTTTACTCCTCCACCTCTTTTCTTTTCGCATGACTATATGTACTTGTCACTTTTCCATGTGTTAGTTGTGTCTTCTGAGCAGTTTGTCAGCTTTTGGACACCTTTGAAGGTGTTTTCTATGTGTTTCTATGTGTTTTTGTTTGCCTGCCATTGGTTTTAACGGTGTTCGAAGGTGTTCGACGAACAGTTCGACGAACTGTTCGGCGAACACACGGGTGTTCGACGAACCGAACCGAACTCGAACACTACGGGGGTGGCTCAACACTAGTTAAAGGCCCAAGTGACGGTCACCGCCGGAGGCCTGCATTGTCTCCCGACTCCTGGTCCAGAAGAGTCTGTGCCAGCTGGGGATTCCACCAACCCCAACCCGGACTGGTCCGCGTCACCTGAGGACCTGCAGCAACCCCTACTGTCGCCACTGCCAGCGCCTCCGGTCACATGCCCAGCAGCGGAGGAGATGGCCTGGGACAACTAGGGGGGGGACCTGATAGGCTTCCCCCATGAGACCCGGGCTGAAGCGCGGAGGAGGGAGGAGATGTGTAAAAAGCAGCTCCTCCAATTCGACAAAGAGGGACGGGAGAGGCAGATTCGCTGCGAGCGCCTGGAGGTGCGCGCCAAGGCCACAAAGTCCAAGGCCCGCCAGGAGGAGGCCGCCCATCCAAGCCCCCGGGAGGAAGGGGTGATCGTCTGCTTCCACCAGGAGGCAGGATGGGGCTTCATTCCGAGCCCTCAGTTAGCCCATGACGTTTTTGTGAGCCATCATGATGTGGATCCACAACTGAAGAAGGGACATCCTGGCCGGAACCTCTACCCGGGTGATCTGGTGTCATACACACGCCACCATGGAGTGTGTGGCTGGTACGCCCTGGACGTCCATAGGGTGTTCAAGGGTGAGACTCCCGCGCGCCTGCCGGTGGAGGACCCATCAGGCTCCGTAGGGAAGAATGAGCCTTTTCCCAGGTGGGGATACCTGGACAAAGCAGCCTCGGAGATTGCACCTCTCTGTTGGTTAAGTTATAGTTATATACTAATATGTTGTTTTTCCTCCCCGTATAAAGAGACATTTGTCCCTGTGGACTGGCAGTAGACTCTTCTACTTCTTGTTTATAGTTTATGCATCTATTTAGGTGCTCCCTATTGGTTTTATGCAAAAAAAAGCTCTACTACTACCTCAGACCTCAGAAGCAAAACCTCTCTGGAGTGGCTCTACCGGAGGTCCAACTCAGGCTCTCCATGCCCTGCAGCCACCCCAGGGCCCACGTTGAGGGTTTGGAACAGGTCCCTCTTGCTGCTGAACTACTAATGCGTCTACTTGCATAATGTCTCTTTGAGTTTTATAAATTTATACTATTTAATCTGCAACGTTTAAGAAAGTACCTCCCATAAAGGGAAGATGGTTTTATTGTTATGCAAAAATTTAAAAAGTCTGTAGCATGTTTTGCTCTATTCCAGCCCGCAGATGTGCTGTGTTTCACCAGGGAGGAATGTGGCGCCCCTGAGGGTTCAGTCGCCACAGGGGTACTGCACCTCAGACCAAGGTGTGGTATCTCCTCTCCGAGGTAAGGAAGGAGCACCTCTCAGGGCTCAGCCATCCATCCAACACTACACCTCTCCCACCTGAGGGGGGCTTATATGCACCAGGGTGCAGCCCCAGCCGGGATAAGAGGAGATGGGGGGAACCAAAAGATAGGGGGAACCACGTAGTGGGTGAGGGTGGAGGACGCACTTTAGGGTTACACCACAAAATTCATATTTAATAAGCGGCCATCTTGGGCTTATGGTCTTTGATTGTGGTCTTCATCACTGAACATGGCTTTCTGTGTGAACCTGCAGCTGATTGAAGATACACGGTCCTCGTGCTCTGGCCTTGAGGCGAGGAGCGGGCTAGAGTTAACGGTTGTCTCTACCCGGTCAAGGTCCCTACCTAAGAAGGCCTGGAGGGGAGCAGAGGAGACAAGCTCTGCAGGCAAAAGGATCCCAGGGGGATGCAGACGGAGCGGTATACGCCACCTGTCCTCACTATTCTGGCCTAGTCAGAGGGATTCCTGCTGCAAAAGGGGTACCGACCCTGATATCTGGCTTTACTACTTCATGTCCTAGTCAGAAAAGCCCGGAGGCTTGGAGGATCCCACCGGGTAACGGACCGAGCGGAGTCGCCACCCGTACCCTTGTTCTGTGTATAGCCAGAGGGAGACCCAGCCTTGTAACACGCACCACATACGGACAGGAGAGGACCTAGTGGGAAAGTCTAGGAACACTCTGGTGCAGGGGGTCCTGTTGTTGCACCTGAACTACCCGGAGTGTGCTGAACCCCTTCCTGGTGGCCGCAGCACGCCGTGAGGAGCAATGAGAAGCCTTGCAGCTGACACCTAACAACGTGAGTAAAGCTTGGAAGACTGCATCAATTGCCTCCGGTCCCTTATTTCAGCGCGACACCACACCGCACCACCCACTACGACTCCCCTGATCCGTCTTCTCTGCCCTGAGGCCCTGCTCCGCATGTGGGGATTAGTACCATCTTCTGCTGCCACTACATCCCGCCTCAGAGGACTCCCGCAGCGCTGGTGGAGTATCACCAGAAACCACAGGTGGCGTAGTCATTTAACCCACTCGATTACCACCGTCCCTCCTGGCCCCTTATTTTAACTGTGACGACCCTGGGCACGGACCGGGCCTAGGCCACAACTGCAACCCCCAACATCTGACCCGATTCCGAGTACCCCCCATCTCTCAGGGTGGGCTAGCGAGTAGAGAAGTAGGCGTCACAATAATATACTATTCAAATATTTATCCATTTAAGCATACTGCCAATGATATGTACACTGCTCAAAAAAATAAAGGGAACACTTAAACATCAGAATATAACTCCAAGTAAATCAAACTTCTGTGAAATCAAACTGTCCACTTAGGAAGCAAAACTGATTGACAATCAATTTCACATACTGTTGTGCAAATGGAATAGACAATAGATGGAAATTATTGGCAATTATCAAGACACACTCAATAAAGCAGTGGTTCTGCAGGTGGGGACCACAGACCACATCTCAGTATCAATGCTTTCTGGCTGATGTTTTGGTCACTTTAGAATGTTGGTTGTACTTTCACACTCATGGTAGCATGAGACGGACTCTTCAACCCACAGAAGTTGCTCAGGTAGTGCAGCTCATCCACTATGGCACATCAATGCGAGCTGTGGCAAGAAGGTTTATTGTGTCTGTCAACGTAGTATCCAGAGGCTGGAGGTGCTAACAGGAGACAGGCCAGTACAACAGGAGACATGGAGGGGGCCGTAGGAGGGCAACAACTCAGGAGCAGGATCGCTACCTCCACCTTTGTGCAAGGAGGAACAGGAGGAGCACTGCCAGAGCCCTGCAAAATGACCTCCACAGGCCACAAATGTGCATGTGTCTGAACAAACGGTTAGAAACCGACTCCATGAGGGTGATATGAGGGCCTGACGTCCACAGATGGGGGTTGTGCTCACAGCCCAACATCGTGCAAGACGCTTTGCATTTGCCACAGAACACCAGGATTGGCAAAGTCGCCACTGGCGCTCTGTGCTCTTCACAAATGAAAGTAGGTTCACACTGAGCACATTTGACAGACGTGACAGAGTCTTGAGACGCTGTGGAGAGCGATCTGCTGCCTGCAACATCCTTCAGCATGACCAGTTTGGCAGTGGGTCAGTAATGGTGTGGGGTGGCATTTCTTTGGAGGGCCGCACAGCCCTCCATGTGCTCACCAGAGGTAGCCTGACTGCCATTTGGTACCGAGATGAGATCCTCAGACCCCTTGTGAGACCATACGCTGGTGCGGTTGGCCCTGGGTTCCTCCTAATGCAGAACAATGCCAGACTTCATGTGGCTGAAGTGTGTCAGCAGTTCCTGCAAGATGAAGGCATTGAAGCTATGGACTGGCCCGCCCATTCCCCAGACCTGAATCCGATTGAGCACATCTGGGACTTCATGGTTCGCTCCATCTACCAACCAGAGACTGTCCAGGAGTTGGCGGATGCTTTAGTCCAGGTCTGGGAGGAGATCCCACAGGATACCATCCGCAACCTCATCAGGAGAATGCCCAGGCGTTGTAGGGAGGTCATACAGGCACATGGAGGCCCCACACAATACTGAGCCTCATTTTGACTTGTTTTAAGGACATTACATCAAAGTTGGATCAGCCTGTAGTGTGTTTTTCCACTTTAATTTTGGGGGTGACTCCAAATCCAGGCCTCCATTGGTTGATAAATTTGATTTCCATTGATAATTTTTGTGTGATTTTGTTGTCAGCACATTCAACTTTGTACAGAACAAAGTATTCACTGAGAATATTTTATTCATTCATATCTAGGATTTGTTATTTGAGTGTTTCCTTTATTTTTTTGAGCAGTGTATATATACAATTGGGAAAATAGGTATTTAATACACTGCCGATTTTGCAAGTTTTCCCATCTACAAAGAATGGTGAGGTCTGTAATTTTTATCGCAGGTTCACTTCAACGGTGAGAGATAGAATAAAAATCCAGAAAATCACATTGTATGATTTTTACATAATTTGCATTTTATTTCATTAAAAAAGTGTTTGATACAATAGAAAAACAAAACTTAATATTTGATACAGAAACCTTTGTTTGCAAATATAGAGGTCAGACGTTTCCTATAGTTCTTGACCAAATTTGCACTCAATGCAGCAGGGATTCTGGCCCACTCCTCCATACACATCTTCTCCAGATCTTTCAGGTTTCAGGGCTGACACTGGGCAACATTGAGTTTCAGCTCCCTCCAAAGATTTTCTATTGGGTTCAGGTCTGGAGACTATGCCACTCCAGGACCTTGAAATGCTTCTTACAGACACATTCCTTAGTTGCCCTGGCTGTGTGTTTGGGTCATTGTCACGCTGGAAGACCCAACCATGAACCGTTTTCAATGCTCTTTCTGAGGGAAGGTGGTTGTTGACCAAGATTTCGTGATACATGACCCCATCCGTCCTTTCTTCAGTGCAGTCGTCCTGTCCCTTTGAACAGGTAACGAGTTCAAACAGGTAAAATGAATACAGGTAATGAGCGCAGAGTAGGAGGGCTTCTTAAAGAAAAACTAACAGGACTGTGAGAGCCAGAATTCTTGCTGGTTGGTAGGTGATTAAATACTTATTTCATGCAATAAAATACTAATTATGTAAAAATCATACAATGTGATTTTCTGTTTTTTATTTTTAGATTGTATCTCTCTTAGTTGAAGTGTACTTTTGATAAAAATGAGAGACTTCTCCACTCTTTGTAAGTTGGAAAACTTGCAAAATCAATAGTGTATCAAAAACTTATTTTCCCCACAGTGTATATATATATACAGTATATATATATATATTTATACATATATATAGTTGTTTCACACTTTTGATTCTTTTCCTGTAGAAAATGAATTGCGTCATGTATTTGTATTAATGTCAATGTCATTGGTAACACAGATGTCTATAATAAACAGTGGGTTATAATCAACTGGACTGAAAAAGGACAACCCATCCTCCACAAAATCCTGATTATTCTCAAAGCCTATTGGGTGTGGGAATAGGCATGCTTGTGTATTAGAGAAGAAAATGTCTCTGTCTGCTCTTGATTTCTTGCACATACTTTAGAGTTCACGTTACGGTTATCGGAAGGAATCTATGAAAAATGAAACTCCATACAACTGTGTATCATCAGCGTGGCTTAACCTTGTCAAGTGCGCTTCAAGCAGGAAGTTCTCGGTGACACTCACTGCTGGAAACACAAGCTGATGCGGAAAACACACCAGGAATCTGCTCTTCAGACAGTGTCATGCTGACCATAATGTAAAATTAACTAAAGTATTTAACCTGCCAGGAAATCCAAGACATTCATCATGATGTGACTAGCAGGAATTCGTATGAGGCTTCTAGATAATGGGATGCATTGCAAAATAGATTAAAATGCAAGATACATTGTACTTGTGCCTACAACATAAAACAAGCACATTTCTGTGCGTTCTTCCTTTATTATTCACATTTATAAGCAGATTACATTTTCCCATCATTTGTTTTTATATAGCTCCTAGAGACAAAAGTAATATATTTGTACATGCTACAAAAATGTCAACTGGCTTTGTAGCCGGAGTCTCATGTAGAATACCAAACTAGGAGAAAATATATTGTGTCACGTTAAAGCCTATTAGGAGTAGCAATTGAGGAAATTATGGCTGGACAGAATGAATGATAAATTAGGAGTCCTACTTCACATTTTAGTAGCTTGTAAATGAAGGAGGCTTTTGATTTCACATTATTTAATACAGGGACAATTTGCAGGTCATTACTTCTATTTAAGAAGCTAAATTGCACAAAATGCTGTCATTTTGGGCTAAAAGGCTGGATTATGTCTGGCGGTATTATAGTGGCTGGTGGCTTTTAATGTTGGGGAGACAGACGGGGTCTTTTGTGCTTAACTTCGAGCATTTATGAACAAGTCAAAAGTCATTACAATGCGGTAATGTCCTAATAAAAAGCAGAGTAATGCAGCACTGGTCTTTTACTTAATATATTAGACTGCTTCAGGGTGACCTTTTCAATATCAAAGTATTGGAAAGTAAGGCTGCAATTATACAGCCCAATTGCAGATGTTAAAAGACCACCAATAAGCTACATTCAAGCAGATAAGCAGGTCAGTCAACACCCTGTTTAGACATTCCGACCACACTTCCAAATGCCCACTACAATTGCTCACAAGATACTTCTGTGCACATAAACAGTACAGACCAAAAGTTTGGACACACCTTCTCATTTAAAGATTTTTCTGTACTTTAATGAAAATTGTACATTCACACTGAAGGCATCAAAACTATAAATTAACACATGTGGAATTATATACTTAACAAAAAAGTGTGAAACAACTGAAAATATGTCTTATATTCTAGGTTCTTCAAAGTAGCCACCTTTTGCTTTGATGACTGCTTTGCACACTCTTGGCATTCTCTTGATGAGCTTCAAGAGGTAGTCACCGGAAATGGTCTTCCAATAATCTTGTAGGAGTTCCCAGAGATGCTTAGTACTTGTTGGCCCTTTTGCCTTCACTCTGCGGCCAGCTCACCCCAAACCATCTTGATTGGGTTCAGGTCTGGTGACTGTGGAGGCCAGGTCATCTGGCGTAGTACCCCATCACTCTCCTCCTTGGTCAAATAGCCCTTACACAGCCTGGAGGTATGTTTGGGGTCATTTTCCTGTTGAAAAATAAATGATGGTCCAACTAAACGCAAACCGGATGGAATAGCATGCCGCTGCAAAATGCTGTGGTAGCCATGCTGGTTCAGTATGCCTTCAATTTTGAATAAATCCCCAACAGGGTCACCAGCAAAGCACCCCCACACCATGACACCTCCTCCTCCATGCTTCACGGTGGTAACCAGGCATGTAGAGTCCATCCGTTCACCTTTTCTGCATCGCACAAAGACACGGTGGTTGGAACCAAAGATCTCAAATTTGGACTCATCAGACCAAAGCACAGATTTCCACTGGTCTAATGTCCATTCCTTGTGTTCTTTAGCCCAAACAAGTCTCTTCTGCTTGTTGCCTGTCCTTAGCAGTGGTTTCCTAGCAGCTATTTTACCATGAAGGCCCGCTGCATAAAGTCTCCTCTTAACAGTTGTTGTAGAGATGTGTCTGCTGCAAAAGCTCTGTGTGGCATTGACCTGGTCTCTAATCTGAGCTGATGTTAACGTGCGATTTCTGAGGCTGGTGACTCGGATAAACTTATCCTCAGAAGCAGAGGTGACTCTTGGTCTTCCTTTCCTGGGGCGGTCCTCATGTGAGCCAGTTTCTTTGTAGCGCTTGATGGTTTTTGCAACTGCACTTGGGGACACTTTCAAAGTTTGCCCAATTTTTCACACTGACTGACCTTCATTTCTTAAAGTAATGATGGCCACTCGTTTTTCTTTACTTTACTGCTTTTTTCTTGCCATAATACAAATTCTAACAGTCTGTTCAGTAGGACTATCAGCTGTGTATCCACCTGACTTCTGCACAACACAACTGATGGTCCAACCCCATTTATAAGGCAAGAAATCCCACTTATTAAACCTGACAGGGCACACCTGTGAAGTGAAAACCATTTCCGGTGACTACCTCTTGAAGCTCATCAAAAGAATGCCAAGAGCGTGCAAAGTAGTCATCAAAGCAAAAGGTGGCTACTTTGAAGAACCTAGAATAAAACACATATTTTCAGTTGTTTCACACCTTTTTGTTAAGTATATAATTCCACATGTGTTAATTCATAGTTTTGATGCCTTCAGTGTGAATATACAATTTTCAAAGTCATGAAAATACAGAAAAATCTTTAAATGAGAAGATGTGTCCAAACTTTTGGTCAGTACTGTAAGTATTCTTGGCAGCAAACATAAAGCCAAAGCAACCCAGGAGTTTATTAAAGCAAAGAAGTGGAATATTCTTGAATGGCCAAGTCAGTCACCTGATCTCAACCCAATTGAGCATGCATTTCACTTGTTAAAGACTAAAATTCACCGCAGTGAAGGCCTGGCAGAGCATCAAAAGGGAGGAAACACAGCGTCCGGTGATGTCCATGAGTTCAAGACTTCAGGCAGTCATTGCCAACAAAGGGTTTTCATCCAAGTACTAGAAATTAACATTTTACAATTATTTAATCTGTCCAATTACTTTTGGTCCCCTTAAAAACAGGGTGGCACATGTTAAGGAGCTGAAACTCCTAAACCCTTCATCCAATTTTAATGTGGATACCCTCAAATGAAAGCTGAATGTCTGAACTTCTACTGCATCTGAATAGTTTTGTTTAAAATTTATTGTGGTAATGTCTAGAACCAAAATTAGAAAAATGTTGTCTCTGTCCAAATATATATGGACCTAACTGTATGTGTGTGTGTGTGTGTCTTCTCTTAACCAGTTTTTTAAATATGTAGCAGCATAATCTGTACCTTCAGTCTGTTATTACACAGTTATAATTACCTTATTGTACAATATAGAGATCAGTGGAGTTGTGCAATGTTGCTATTACAAAGGAGTCAGCAGTCAGGCAATATGAACACGTAGAAAACCAGGGGAAGCATTGCTTTAATAAGGGTGAACTTTTGCTGTTACTCTTACAGCAAATCGATGTGCCATGTACAGTCAGCAATACACACGCAATTAACTCTCCTTTGCCATCACTTGAACTTCTATCATTTTGTGAAATCTGTTGCATCTTTTAATTAACAGTAAATAAAGCTGAAGTTGATTGTATCTATAATCGCTGTGTGGTTAAATATAAAATAGCATATATGACTGTTGTAAGTTGCCAGCAGGTCATTTTTTCATGTTTGGCCCTCTTGATCCAAAACAGCTCCCTAAATGAGCATAATGCAATGACGTCCACATACATGGCTGTGTGGAATATGAAGTTGCGTACTCAGTGTCAGACACTAAAACATAACTGTTACAGTCTCTCATTCAGGGTACAAGCTTCATGTTTTCGCATAGTATGATGGTACAGCGCTTGATGGGAAATCAACAGTATTTACACAGATCTTGGTAGTTACACGTCAATACTGAGACATTGTGCTTGCCAGTTATACGATTTTATAATGTCACTACGTTTTGCATTTACATAACAGAAAAAGTCTCTTATAGCTAAAGGGGTGGTCTGAAGGCCAAAAAATGTTTCATCTGAATCCCTATCTATTTAGTGCCGTAATCTAAACTATTTTCTAATATGCTTGCATTAAAAATTTCCCTATCTTTCCCTAAGTACATTATCTAACTGCTATTGTATTTTTTCCCTACCTCCTTACTGATGATTATTCGTTTGAGAGCCTCCAGTGCATGCTGGGATACTTAAATAAAGCATCATCAGTGGGCAGAGACAGCTCCTGCCCCCTCCCTGAAGCTAAGCGTCATCAGTGATGCTCATTTCAGGGGCTGGGCTAGTCTCTACTGTGTCCCTGCGCACTGTACGCTGCACAATCACAGTGCTGCGCGGTGTCAGAATGCCTGACAGCATGCAGAGAACAGTGCCGCCACCACAAGTGATGTCAGCAGCAGCCGCAAGGCAAAACTTGTCAATGCAGGCCACATGTAGTCCATTAGAGGCAGTTAAAGGGCAGGAAAATTGGCACGGTTAATCAACCACCAGGTCACTATAGGTTGTAACTCTCTCTGTGCTTGATCCCAGGTTGATTCTGTCTTTGTTGCCACTTGGTTGGAAGTTATTTTGGGGTAGTCCATGCTCTTTCTAGTTTCAGGGCAACATCTCTATGGAGAGTCTCTCTATAACAAGCCAAACACAAATGGCAGTCTAGAGAAGGCTATTTGGCTCAGCTGCACACTGCAACTAATTGACATTCTGCCACCTTAATCTGTCTATCAGGCAGACCCAGTAGTTTCTATACAGCTATCTAATTCAGGCTGCTGCCAGACTACTCTTCACTGGCAGGCTGTCACACCAGGTGTGAGTGCAACACAGAGCGCCACACCAGGTGTGAGTGCAACACAGTGGGGAATTGGAGCCCAGACACAGGGGAAGAGCTGACCTCCTAAAATGGACTAGCTTCACCCTGTCTCCCTCTAATGTCCCTATACAGCCTCTGCAGCTGTCGCCGATCACATGCCTCGCCCTACTATCCCTGGAGTAAGGCTAAAGCTGCGGGTGGAAGGAGATGAGCACTAGTCAACCTCCGCTAGCACTCTAAAGACAAAAGGGGAAGACAATACAGGGAAATAATAACTTAGTTTTAGAAGATCTCCAACAGGGCACACAACCTCAAGACTCCAAAGAGGACGCGATGCTGCTTCAGCCAAGTTCCAAGTAGAAATGAGTATAACCGGCGATTCCCACCTAGACACACCAGGTATATATACACCCAGACTAAAGGGAGGTAGTCACTGGGTCCGAAACACAGCCTCCTATCTAGGCAGCTGTCTGCATTCCCAAACGTGGAGACCTCCTGCAAACCACTGCAGGGCGACTGTCTGTCACCTCTAACACACCTGTGACACAGACTTTCTACACAATTACTCTACATTGACCAAATTCAGATAAAGATAGATTTCTTTAAGCTATAACTAAAAAAATAACATAAGTGACAAACAAACGTCCAAAAATAGAGGAATTCAAAATACAAGGTGGTCGCCAACAAATTAGAAAAATTCCATTATTGTATCCAAATGTAAATGTACCAACTATTCCTCATGCACCTATACAAATATCATGTAATTCATATAACAAAACGTAGGTGAGATTCACATTCACAAATGTACATGGTATTACATGTCTGCCTTGCTAACAATTTTCACTAAAAATAGTGATAAAAGAGTGTAGAACTTACCCATAATAGGTACCAATATTGGACCCTCCTTATAGCCCTGATGCATGTTTCAGGAAAGCTTTTTCCGGGGTCTGTCAGCTAAATGCATGTGAGGAGGGTGCAGCTTTTACACCTAGTCAATTTGTATTTTTGATGATTGACTTTATTATTGAACAACTATAGTGCTTTCGGTCAATTCAAAAATTTAATAAACCTGAAACCTGAATATGTAAGAAAACTGGGAGAATATCTACAGGTATATGTGCATAATTATTGGGCAACTATTAGTGTTCAGAATTATTATGCAACTAAACAAAAAATGTAAATTTTCCCATCTCAATTGTTCATTTGTATCTGTTAAAGTGAGAATAATAACCAAACTCAAAACATTCAAAAATAAATTTCTGACATTTAAAAAAAATATTAGTTACCCATACATTATCCTGTAGAATGTAAGGCTGCAAGGGTAGGGTCAGGGGCGGGCTGGGCTGGTGGGCAGAGGGGCAAATGCCCTCCAGGCCGGTCCTCCCACAGCTGTTCAGGGCCGGAGGCTGGGTAGCACTGTAGCCTGACAATACAGCAGATGGAGCAGGCAGCAGCTCTGTGTGGCCACGCCTCCTTTACTCACATAACAGGCCCTGGGATTGGTTGTCTTTTTCTCCGGCAGCTCGGGACCTGTGCTGTGCTGGGTGCTGGCTCCGCCTCCCTGCTCGTCTTCCGGTGCTGCTTTCCACTGGGTTTCCCTCCTGCTGGCAGCTCCTGGCCAGTGAATTGAGGGTAAATGGGATGGGGGTATGTTACCCTGGGGACTGCAGTCTATTTTACCCTGGGGGCTACAGTCTATTTTACCCTGGGGGCTGTAGTCTATTTTACCTTGGGGACTGCAGTCTAGTTTTACCTTGGGGAGTGCAGTCTAGTTTACCCAGGGGGCAGCAGTTTATTTTACCCTGGGGGCTGCAGTCTATTTTACCCTGGGGGCTGCAGTTTATTTTACCCTGGGGGCTGCAGTCTATTTTACCTTGGGGGCTACAGTCTATTTTACCCTGGGGGCTGTAGTCTAGTTTACCTTGGGGGCTGCAGTCTATTTTACCCTGGGGGCAGCAGTTTATTTTACCCTGGGGGCTGCAGTCTATTTTACCCTGGGGGCTGCAGTCTAGTTTACCTTGGGGGCTGCAGTCTAGTTTACCCTGGGGGCTGCAGTCTATTTTACCTTGGGGACTGCAGTCTAGTTTACCCTGGGGGCTGCTGTCTAGTTTACCTTGGCGGCTGCAGTCTATTTTACTTTGTGGACTGCAGTCTAGTTTACCCTGGGGGCTACAGTCTATTTCACCCTGGGGGCTGCAGTCTAGTTTACCTTGGGGCCTGCAGTCTATTTTACCTTGGGGACTGCAGTCTAGTTTACCCTGGGGGCTGCTGTTTATTTTACCCTGGTGGCTGCAGTCTATTTTACCTTGGGGGCCGCAGTGTGTTTTACCTTGGGGGCTGCAGTCTAGTTTACCTTGGGGGCAGCAGTCTATTTAACCTTGGGGGCTGCAGACTACTTTACTCTAGGGGCTGCAGTTTATTTTACCCTGGGGGCTGCAGTCTATTTTACCTTGGGGACTGCAGTCTATTTTACCCTGGGGGCTGCAGTCTATTTTACCTTGGGGGCTGCATTCTATTTTATCTTGGGGGCTGCAGTCTATTTTACCCTGGGGGCGGCAGTCTATTTTACCCTGGGGGCTGCAGTTTATTTTACCCTGGAGGCTGCAGTCTATTTTACCCTGGAGGCTGCAGTCTATTTTACCCTGGGGGCTGCAGTCTATTTTACACTGGGGGCTGCAGTCTATTTTACCTTGGGTGCTGCAGACTATTTTACTCTGGGGGCTGCAGTTTATTTTACCCTGGAGGCTGCAGTCTAGTTTACCTTGGGGGCTGCAGTCTAGTTTACCCGGGGGGCTGCAGTCTATTTTACCCTGGGGGCTGCAGTTTATTATACCCTGGGGGCTGCAGTCTATTTTACACTGGGGTCTGCAGCCTGCTATGGGTTGCAGGTTATTTTACCCTGGGGGGCTGCTATGGGCTGCAGGATATGTCACCCTAGGGGCTGCACAGTTTACTATTATGGAGGCTACAGATTAATTTTACCCTGTGAGGCTGGGGGCTGCAGGGTCGGCTACACTTTATACCCTGTGTGAGGGGGTATTGCACCGTGTTCTGTCAGGGCCTGAGGTAATATTATACTGTACTGTGTCTTGCTCTCTATACTTTAAAGGGAATCTGTCACCCCCTGGGACTTTTCAGACTGCTAATATGGGCATACAGGTGATAGAAATGTGAATTTATACTTACCTGTATGCCCCATATTAGCGATCTGGTTGCTGTGTAACAGCTTTTTATTAAATTATTTCTGCTAAGCTTCGCGTCCCCCGGACACCAAGAAATCCCCACTTACTAGCCCTATTTTCATACTCACGCCACCTCCCCTTAATGTCACAGGGCCCTGTTCCTGGCCGGATCCCACGCCTGCGCTGTTTCCTCTGTACGGATGGCGCTCTTCTACCTGCGGTCCATACAGCCTTGTGGAGCAGGCAACCGGCAGTGAGTCACTTTGCCTCCCCAGCGCCTGCGCACAAGTTCCCTGCTGCACAAGGCCATACGGACGGCAGGGAGAAGAACGCCGTCCGTACAGGGGAAACAGCGCAGGTACGGGATCCGGCCGGGAACTGCACGTCACAGGGCCCTGTGCAGGGGAGGTGGGGTGAGTATGGAAATAGGGCTAGTAGAAGGGCATTTTTTGGCATCCAGGGGACGCGAAGTTTAGCAGAAATAATTTAATAAAAAAGCTATTACACAGCAACCAGACAGCTAATATGGGCATACAGTTAAGTATAGATTCACATTTCTATCACCTGTATGCCCATATTAGCAGTCTGAAAAGTCCCAGGGGGTGACAGATTCCCTTTAAAGGGCATCAGAATCAATTCAACACTGTGTATTTGGAGCGGCGGTGAACTGTGATGGCGTATTAAAGTATATATTGTCTAAGAGGCGTTGGGAAGATCGTCTCATAATGACGGACAGCTTTGTTGATCAACATGCAGAGGTTAATCTGAAAGAGCGTCAGTCTCCTCCGATGAAGCCGTTGCCATGTCTATTAACTCTTCACCAACATCTGCAGTACATCTACGGTGCAAGTCGGTAGCGGGTGTATGGGGCGGGCTCATGGGGTGAACCCTCCTCACAGGGGCTTACATAGGAATCATGGGGCCCCATAGCAGAAGTTCTAATTGGGCCCCACCCCTCCAAAAAAATGTAAATAATTGTCGGGGTCACAGAAGAGCAGATCTCACAACTTTCTAGCCTTTACATAGTAATTTTCCTTCTGCTGAAGTCCTAGATTCCTTTTTCATTGCCCCATAAAGTGTGATGCCAACAATGCCAACAAAAGTGTCCCCAAACACAGTATGATACCCCCATGGTGAATTCCTCCACATTCACAGTATAATGACCCTATTGTACCCCACCTCAACTCCCAAGGCAAAGTATGGTGACCCCAACACAGTATGATCCCCCAACTGTGACCCCCACACAGCCCTCCATGCAGTATAATGGGCCTACATACAATATAATGGCCCCACACCTCTCCACACTTCACAGAGTATAATGAACTCGCCATGGTCCTCCATACAGAATAAGGCACTCGCCATGGTCCTCCACACAGTATAACACACTCGCCATGGTCCTCCACACAGTATAACGCACTCGCCTTGATCCTCCATACAGTATAATGCACTCGCCATGATCCTCCATACAGTATAATGCACTCACCATGGTCCTCCACTCAGTATAATGCACTCGCCAAATTACCTATATGAATTGCAGTCATTGTAATTTTCCAGTCAAATAACTATTAGAGTACAATTGAAAGGTTTTTGTACAAACTGCCTATGATAACAATCTATTTTTTTAAAAATAAAAAACTCAAACTGCACTCAAAATGCATGTTCCAAATTATTATGCACAGCAGAGTTTTCAACCTTTTCATTTTAATAAAGAACAAAAAATGGTAATTTTTGAAATTATAAGTATTAGCAGGTTATTACAAACTGAAATCAAACAGTTTTCAACTTTAAACTTTATTCTAGGTGATGTTACATTTGCACATAGGACCGCTTGTTCGAAAGGAGCTTCTGAACTCTCTCGTCCATTGAATTTGTCAGGTTTTGGATGGTTTCTGCTTCAATTGTTTTGCATGAGGACAGAATACCCTCCCAGAGCTGTTGCTTAGATGTGAACTGCCTCCCGCCATCATAGACACTCCTTTTGATGATGCTCCAGAGGTTCTCAATGGGGTTGAGGTCAGGGGAGCATGGGTGCCACACCATAAGTTTGTCCCTTTTCATGCCCATAGCAGCCAGAGATGCAGATGTGTTATGTGCAGCATGAGACGGGGCATTATCATGCATGAAATGATCTCGATGGTCCAGATGGATGGAGTGGAGGATGGCTGGTTGATGGACACCCCATGCAAACACGGCTACGGCGCTAACAAGGAGGAGGTGGAGTAATATTTTGGGCCGAAATCATGGGGAGAGAGATTGTCGACCCTTTTAGGATCCCTGAAGGGGTAAAGATGAACTCCATAATGTATGTTGAGTTTCTCAAACAGCACTTCCTTCCATGGTTCAAGAAGAACCGTGCATTCCGCAGCAAGATCATTCTCATGCATGATAATGCCCCGTCTCATGCTGCACATAACACATCAGCATCTCTGGCTGCTATGGGCATAAAAGGGGACAAATGTATGGTGTGGCACCCATGCTCCCCTGACCTCAACCCCATTGAGAACCTCTGGAGCATCATCAAAAGGAGTGTCTATGATGGCGGGAGGCAGTTCACATCTAAGCAACAGCTCTGGGAGGGTATTCTGTCCTCATGCAAAACAATTAAAGCAGAAACCATCCAAAACCTGACAAATTCAATGGACGAGAGAGTTCAGAAGCTCCTTTCGAACAAGCGGTCCTATGTGCAAATGTAACATCACTTAGAATAAAGTTTTGAGTTGAAAACTGTTTGATTTCAGTTTGTAATAACCTGCTAATGCTTATAATTTCAAAAATGACCATTTTTTCGTTCTTTATTAAAATGAAAAGGTTGAAAACTCTGCTGTGCATAATTTGGAACATGCATTTTGAGTGCAGTTTGAGTTTTTTATTTTTTTAAAAATATACTGTTATCATAGGCAGTTTGTACAAAAACCTTTCAATTGTACTCTAATAGTTATTTGACTGGAAAATTACAATGACTGCAATTCATATAGGTAATTTGGGAAAATCTGAGAAAATATTATTTGCATAATAATTTGGAACACAGTGTAAGACACTCGCCATGGTCCTCCACACAGTATAATGCACTCGGCATGGTCCTCCACACAGTATAAGACACTCACCATGGTCCTCCATACAGTATACGGCATTCCCTATAGTCCTCCATACCAGGGCTGTGGAGTTGGTAAGCCAAACTTCCGACTCCAATTCCTCAATTTTCATGACACTGACTCCAACTCTGACTCCACGACTCCGACTCCTTCATACATAGCTCATGTTTAAGTGATAAATTTACTGTAACACAGATTCATCTCAGCTAAAAGTCTAGACCCTTAGATCAGGAATAGGACAGACATTTATAGGACATTTCATAACTTTCCCAAATTCTTATGAAAAAATATTCCCCACAAACTGCATTGAACTACTGTACCCAATTTATTATATATTTTAGGAGTCTAAGTTGGTCCATTTTATACCGACTTTGACTCCACCAAAATGGGCTCTGAAGCCCTGCTCCATACAGTATACTGCACTCCCCATAGTCCTCCATACAGTATACTGTACTCCCCATAGTCCTCCATACAGTATACTGCACTCCCTATAGTCCTTCATATAGTATACTGCACTCCCCAGAGTCCTCCATGCAGTATAATGCACTCCCCATAGTCCTCCATACAGTATAATGCACTCCCCATAGTCCTCCATACAGTATACTGCACTCCTCATAGTCCTCCATACAGTATAATGCACCCTCATGGTGCTCCATGCAGTATAATGCAGCATCATGGTCCTCAATGTAGTATAATGCACCCCCTGGTCCTCCATGCAGTATAATGCAGTCCTCATACTGTATTATGGCCATCGGTCAAATAAATACAATATTCACCTCTCCTGGTTTCAGCCGATGCTCCAGTCCCCTCAGCGTGCAGTGTGAAGTGCCGAACATCTCAGAGCAGCGAGCGCCCTTTAATGACATCATATGTCGAGAAAGAATGATGGTAATGGAAACGTCTTCTGACACTCCCTCCTCCATCATCATTGCTCTCACTGGGCCCCCCCCCCCTCCGGTTGTCAGCGAGAGCAATGATGATGGACGAGGGAGCATCAGAAGACGTTTCCATTCCCATTATTCTATGCGGGAGAGCGGCTGGGCAGTGCGGGTGCTAACAGGCTGAAGCAGGGCCCAGTGAGGTGCGGCTCATGGGTCCCATAGCAGTTGTGTGGCCTGCTGCCGCGGTACACCACTACATATATGCACACACATATATATATATTTATACACACATATGCACACACACATATATACACACACATATGCATATGTGGCACCCTAGGGGTCCGGTTGCCACAGTGGCATTGCCTCCCTCACAAGAGGTGATGCCATGCCTGGAAGCAAGCAGGGGTCCCCTAATCAGGTTTTACTAAGCATGCAACACTTTCCTGGCTCCAGACCATCAAGGGGAGTTCCTCCCCTTAGCAACTGGGATCTGGGGGCGGGGTTAGTGAGACTTAGTGTGAAGAGTTGAAGTCAGGACGTCAAGGAGAGAGGAGCTGGGGACTAGAGCTGCGCGGCAGCTCACCCCAGAAAAACCAGCACAGAAGAACCGGACACGGGAGTCCGAGGCTGTGGGGCACTGAAGGCCCAGCAACAGAAACCGGAGGGCAGGAGATTGCAGGTCTCCTGGCCCCATCAGACGCCCGGAGGCTCAGCAGCACTGCAGGGCCCAGCACCGCCACGTGGGAGCGACGCATCAGCAAGGCCCGAGCTGCCTGCCAAAGGGGTGAGTACAGAAACGTTGCACTCAGGGACGATGGGCAACGTACAGCTACAAGCAGCAGGGCCAAAGAATTTAGTGGAAATTGTAGGCCTCCAACTTCACCTGGCAAGGAGGATTCTTTACTTGCTTCCAGGCTGCCCGGACTTCCACTTCTAGCCAGTACCCTAGTCCCGGTTTGCCTAATCACTGCCAGTTAAGATAAGAGGAAACCACCATTAAGTTGTGGACTGATTATTGCTGCGCCATCAAACCCTGCACTACAATGCCCAGCATAACCCATACCATCTACACTGCCCTGGAGCTAAGCTCTACCTGTGGAGAGCCACACCATCCCTGCTGCAGTAACATCAGCTCCAGAGGACCTGTTCCGCAGAGGCGGCTACCCTAGCCGCAAACCACAGGTGGCATCACAAACTTTATACAATCATTATAAATCCCCTATCAATAACCCCTTTTTATTGACCGCCCTGGGTCACGGACCGGGTCACCGCCACTGTGACATCCCCCAGCATCTACCGGCCCAGCACTGGGTACCCCACGGCCCAGGGGGCGCGTCAACTTGGCGTCATGAACAGGATTCACAAAGCCCAGTATAATAGGGTCCTGTGTGCCATAGACTTTATTGAACTGTGTTATCACGTGGTTTGCCGCCCGCCGAGGGGGAAGAAAGAAGCCCCAATCCGGAACCGCCGGGTAAGAGATCCCTCCACCTGCAGAGCAGCATGCTGGTACGTCAGCAGACGCCCAGTACCAGGCTGAGGTTCACTAGGGGGGGAGGAAGATGCCCAACATGGAGGAGGGTTCAGCAGCAGGCGCGGCCGCTGCCACTGTAATGCCGTTATCAATGCCGTACATACCGGGGGCGGCGTGGTTGCCCCAGTACTCAGGGGAGCCGCACACCCTGAACGACTTTGAGGAGAGACTGCGCAGTTTGTATAAAGTGTTCCCCCTGTCTGAGGAGCAGAAAGTCAGCATCCTCATAGGCCAGCTAATCGGTGCAGCTTGAGAGAAGTGAAGTCCTGGCTGGTCAGAGACAAAGGCACTGTAAAATAAATACTGACCCGGTTAAAGGATACCTTTGACACCCGCACTGCAGCGGAAATTAAAATGAAGTTTTACAGGTGCAAACAAAGGGTGCAGGACAGTGTACGGGACTATGCTCTAAACCTGCAGGAGGCGCTGCAGGCCATCAAACAGGTAGACCCCGACAGTGTGCGCGATGAGGACAGATTGCAAACTGAGCAGTTTATTGAGGGGCTCCTGTCCAGCGATCACAGGACACAGCTGCGCATTATGGCTCTGCAAAACCCTGATCTGGACTTTGCACAATTTAAAGACAGCCATCTGGGTGCTGTGAGAATCAATCCCAAGTGGCACTGCATCCCTCCGGCGTCCAGCTATCACATACCACCAGGAGGTGGCATCCTTTCCCTCAGCACCTGTGGAGGCTGACGCGCAGATCCTAGATAATGATCCATCTGCAGACCTACGCCTTCAGGTCCAGGAGCTGACCAAAAGTGTGGCTACACTAACTAAAACCATGCAGGCCATGCAAGTGTCTCCCAAGGAAAAGATCCAGCTGGCTTCCAGTCCAGATGACGTCCCATGGCGACGACAGAAGAGAATTCCACCGACCAGAGGGAGGAACAGGGATCGCTACGACCAGGATGGACAACCCATCTGCCGCCGCTGTCAAAAGGCGGGGCACTACGCAAGGTTCTGTAATTTAAACGAGCAACCCCTGGGGCAGAGGGCCAACCCCCAGGAGTAAGACGACCAGGCCCACAAAGCTGGCGAGACAAGTACGTGGGAGGACGCCCGGTCCTACCTGTTGTGCTTGATGGCATCCCAATGAATGCGTTGCGGGACACTGGGTCCCAGGTGACCACGATGCCATATATCCTTTATAAACAATACTGGACTGATTCAGACATTACCCGCCGTCCAGATGAACATCTTAGCATCTATGCCTGCAATGGTCAGCCCTTGCCTCAAGTGGGGTATAAAGAGGTGACCATAAAAGTTGGCAATGTAGAATTGCCATAACAAGGAATGATTATTGTTGATATTGATCGCCGAGAAAGTCACCCCATGATCCTTAGGCAATAATGTGATAGAAAATTGTCTTGGAGAAATTATTGTTTTGCTGCAACAGGTCGCAGAGACTGCCAGTTCCAGTCAGCAGCGAGTTCTGCAGAAGGAGATCAGAGCCCTGATGAAAAGACAACAGGTAGAGCTGTCTGAAGGGGAAATTGGCAGTGTCAGGATGAGTGATCCGTTCCCTATTGCAATGCCTCCTAGGAGTGAAATGTTGATATGGTGTCGAGCAGCAATTGGTCTCAGGTGTCAAGATTATCTGGCCCTGGTAGAACCCGTGTACTCTGACAGTAGGCCCACCATCTTGACAGCCTGGGGGGTGGTCGATGTCCGCAAGGGGAGAGTACCGATACGCATCCTGAATTGTGGGGAGAAAGAGGTCCATTTACCCCGGTATGCTACCCTTGCTAAGCTGTTCACTGTCAGTAACAATTCTATAAGGACAGTGGAACCCTTGCCTCCATCCAAACCAGCGGAGGATAATGGCTCCAAGGGACAGGTGGAGGATTGGTGTCAGAAGCTACAAGTGGGCACTGACTCCACCCCGTTGCACCAAAAGCATGGAGTATATCGGGTGGTCCGAGAGTATGAGTGGGTCTTCAGCAAACACCCACTAGATTTTGGGCAGGTAAAAGGGGTCCAACATCATATCCCCATGGGAGATCATCCATCCATTAAAGAGAGGTACAAGCCTGTACCCCCAGCTCACTATCAATGTGCCAAAGGAATGCTATGGGAGATGAAGGAGGCTGGGATAATAAGGGATAGTTGTAGCCCCTGGGCAGCTCCATTAGTTCTTGTTAGAAAGAAGGATGGTACAATGAGGATGTGTGTTGATTACAGGCAGATTAACCGCATTACACATAAAGACGCCTACCCATTACCCAGGATTGAGGAGTCATTAGCTGCACTAAGATCTGCTAATTATTTATCCACTTTGGATCTCACCAGTGGGTACTGGCAAGTTCCTGTGGCAGAGGCGAACAAAGAAAAGACCGCGTTTACAACACCAATGGGCCTCAGCGAGTTCAACTGCATGCCATTCAGGCTCTGCAACGCCCCAGGAACCTTCCAGCGGTTAATGGAGTGCTGCCTAGGACACAAGAGCTTCAAAACTGTCCTGCTGTACCTGGACGACGTAATTGTCTACTCGAAGACATATGGAGACCACTTGGAGCACCTGGCGGAGGTGTTTGAAGCCCTATCTGGTTTTGGCCTGAAGGTAAAGCCGTCCAAATGCCACCTGTTGAAGCCCAAGGTGCAGTACCTAGGTCATGTTGTAAGCACCAAAGGTGTAGCGCCAGACCGTGAAAAAGTCACCGTAATCAAGGACTGGCCAAGACCCTCCACTATCAAGGAAGTGCGGCAGTTCCTCGGGCTGGTAGGCTACTACAGGAGATTTATCAAGAGTTTCACCAAGATAGCAGCACCCATGCAGGACCTTATGGTAGGCCAGTCCAAGAAGACCAAGAACCCGAAACCTCCGTTCAAATGGGGTAAACGAGAAGGCGAATCTTTCACCCGACTGAAGATGGCTCTGACCGGAGACGAAGTCCTGGCCTACCCCAACTATGGCCAACCCTTTATACTTCATACAGATGCCAGCAACGTGGGATTGGGAGCGGTGCTGTCCCAGGTACAGCAAGGCAGAGAGAGTGATTGCCTACGCCAGCAGGAAGCTCCGGCCCACGGAAAGGAACCCCAACAACTACAGTTCCTTCAAGTTGGAGTTTCTCGCCATAGTCTGGGCTGTAACGGAGCGCTTCAAACACTATCTTGCCTCCTCAAGATTTATAGTTTTCACAGATAACAACCCGCTGACGCACCTGGAGACTGCGAAGCTTGGTGCCCTAGAACAACGATGGATGGCCCGACTGTCTAACTATGAGTTTACCATCAAGTATCGGGCGGGGCATAAAAATGCAAATGCTGATGCACTGTCCAGGATGCCCAACTTGCCAGATGGGGGAGAAGACCCGGAAGGGCTGTAGGAGATAGAGCTACCCGCTTTCCATCGTCACGGGGTGACCCAGTGCTCCCACTGAGTAAGGGACAAGCGCTCCGCCAACAGAGAGGCCATGTTCAACCCATTGCCCCACCATGGATGGCCGGAAGCGCAAGATAGCGACCAGGCTGTCCGCCTGGTAAAGGAGTTGCTGACACAAGCTGACTCGCACCCTGATCCAAATGCTCCACAGGAGACCCAACAGTTGTGGAACGAGAAGGGCAAACTGTTCATCTATGAGGGAAAGCTGTGTCGAAGAAGTATCAACTCCTGGACACATGAACTGGTCTGGCAGGTGGTAATCCCGAGGCGGGATGCGCCAATGGTGTTAGAAGCGTACCACGATGGAGCAGGACACTTCAGGTGGAAGAAGTTGGAAGTCCTGCTACGTGAGCGATTCTACTGGGCTGGCATGAGGAAAGCAATCGAGAGATGGTGTCAAGAATGTGGTCCATGCAACCTGAGACGAAAAGACCGTGGCAGCCAGAGGGCTCCCCTGCAGCCCATCATCACCAAACAGCCACTAGAACTGGTCAGGCTATGTCTACGCTCTAACCATAGTAGACCACTACTCCCGGTTCCTGGTAGTAGTGCCAGTGAAAGACCAGACGGCTCAGACGGCAGCCAAAGTGTTCCAACAGCACTTTTGTCATCCACACGGTTACCCTGAATGGGTGCTTACTGATCAAGGTCCAGCCTTTGAAGCAGAGGTGTTCCAGGAATTCTGTAACTTGTACGGCTGCAAGAAAATAAGGACGACGCCGTATCATCCCCAGACCAACGGGTTGTGTGAAAAGATGAACCAGGTGGTGATAGACTTGTTGAAGACGTTGCCCCTTGAAGAGCGCAGCCTGTGGCCAGAGAAGTTACCAGATTTGGTGGACCTGTATAACCACATCCCGGTGAACTCCACCAACTGTACACCCGCTTACCTGATGAGAGCAAGACCTGGTAAGCTACCCATTGACTTGGACATGGGAGTCTTGACACCAGAGACAACATCACCAGATGCGGATTGGGATACCGAGCAGCAGCAACAATACCGCAAGGTGCAAGAGTGTGTTGAGAGAAGTTTGTCCCAGGCAAGACAGAAGCAAGAGAAGACTTACAATCAGCACGCACCTGCCGTTCCCTTATCACCTGGAGAACAGGTACTTAAGAGGAAAAGACGAGTCCACAAGTTAGATGACCAGTGGGAGGTTGAGCCATACACCGTCCTACCTTCGAATTACGATAACACCAAGGTGTGCCTCATCAGCAAAGATGAAGGGGGAACTTCAGCGGCAGATCTCTTGAAGATATGTCCTGAACAGTTGAAACACACAGAAGAAGATCCAGACAGCCCTCGGCCCACAGAAAAAGTGGAGTAAACGGTTCAGACAGTCCTCGGAGAATTTCCCCGGTCTTGGACGCAGGTGAACAAAGCGATTGTGGTACCAGTCTTGACCTTTCTCCAAGCGGCCTCACCGGAAGCTGCAGAAGTCCCAGAACAGCAGGAAGACCAGTTGGCCCCAGAGACAGAGGTTTCATCATCAGCAGACCAGGAGAATCGACCCTCTGCATGCAGTGAACCTGTCGTACCCATGGTGAGCCAAAGAATTCGTAGGAGATTACCCAGCCTACCGGTGTTACCTCAGACTAACTGTAGTGTAGTTCACACTGAACCCACCGCACCAGGGGTAGACAACTAATGTACTAAGTAGATCGACCAGGAGTATAAAAGGTCAGCTCCCTGCTCGCTGGAGAAACTAAAGTATAAAGTATAAGAGAACTAAAGTGTATGTTGTTTATAGTTGTACCCGTTAAATAGTCTTGGAAAAGTATAATTGTTGAATTTATGGACAATTGGACCACAGGACTTGGTGTGGTCAGGACAATATTGAATATAGTTACTAATCGGCCTAGAAAATAAACCGCAGGCGTGGCTGAAGACCAGGCTCAACGAAAGAGTGCCCTGAAGCCACGCCAAGGGATGATACACAAAGTGGGTTGATGAGGTTCCCACCAGCCAAATTACAGTTACCAGGATTGTGGCGTAAGGACTAAGTGCCGCAGTAACTGCTTTCAATTTTTGTTGGGTTTTTGTAATTTTTGACTTTGTAACCTGTTTATAATGTGAACTGTTATTGTTATTTGTTAATTTTGAAAGGTATCTTCAGTCCGGGAGTACTGAAGTTAACTAGGGGGGAATGTGGCACCACAGGGGTCCGGTTGCCACAGTGGCATTGCCTCCCTCACAAGAGGTGATGCCATGCCTGGAAGCAAGCAGGGGTCCCCTAATCAGGTTTTACTAAGCATGCAACACTTTCCTGGCTCCAGACCAGCAAGGGGAGTTCCTCCCCTTAGCAACTGGGATCTGGGGGCAGGTTAGTGAGACTTAGTGTGAAGAGTTGAAGTCAGGACGTCGAGGAGAGAGGAGCTGGGGACTGGAGCTGCGTGGCAGCTCACCCCAGAAGAACCAGCACAGAAGAACCGGACACAGGAGTCCGAGGCTGTGGGGCACTGAAGGCCCAGCAGCAGAAACCAGAGGGCAGGAGACTGCAGGTCTCCTGGCCCCATCAGACGCCCAGAGGCTCAGCAACACCGCAGGGCCCAGCACCGCCACGTGGGAGCGATGCATCAGCAAGACCTGAGCTGCCTGCCATACGGGTGAGCACAGAAACGTTTCACTCAGGGACGAGGGCCACCGCACAGCTACAAGCAGCAGGGCCAAAGAGTTTAGTGGAAAGGGAAGGCCTCCAACTTCACCTGGCAAGGAGGATTCTTTACTTGCTTCCAGGCTGCCTGGACTTCCACTTCTAGCCAGTACCCTAGTCCCGGTTTGCCTAATCACCGCCAGTAAAGATAAGAGGAAACCGCCATTAAGTTGTGGACTGATTATTGCTGCGCCATCAAACCCTGCACTACAACGCCCAGCATAACCCATACCATCTACACTGCCCTGGAGCTAAGCTCTACCTGTGGAGAGCCACACCATCCCTGCTGCAGTAACATCAGCTCCAGAGGACCTGCTCAGCAGCGGAGGCTCCCCTAGCCGCATACCACAGGTGGCATCACAAACTTTATACAATCACTATAAATCCCCTATCAATAACCCCTTTTTATTGACCGGGTCACCGCCACTGTGACATCCCCCAGCATCTACCGGCCCGGCACCGGGTACCCAATGGCCCAGGGGGCGCGTCACATACACATATATGCGCACACACATTAGACATGGACTTACCCTCTCTGCAGATGATTCCACATGATGCATTTCTCTGGTGCAATCTCCCATCTCCCAGGTCCCGACAGCAGAGTGTTCTTGCAAATTGCAGGGCTGAAGTCAGGAGGGGGAGAGCGGAGCAGTAAGATACCTACAGAGCAGGGGAGACAGGGAGAGCAGGGGCCATACTGGAGCAGCCCCTCTGCTGAAACTACAGGCCGGAGCTGGTGGGCGGAGCCTCATCTCCTGCTCTTACAGAGACAATGAGGCATCGTCTGCACGGCCGGACAGGACACAGTGCAACCAGAGGTGAAGAGTTGGGTCCTAATTCCGGCCCATTGAACCTCTGGAGGTTATCAACGAGCCTGTTTGTTTTCAACAGTATCTGCATCCTTAGGATGCAGAGACTGTTGAGACTGTGATGCGGGATGGAGGGGTCTGATGTTGTTTCACATCTGGCCCCCCTGTCTCACGGGGCCCCATAGCAGCTGCGTGGGCTTCCTCTATGTACGGTACACCCCTGCCTCCTCATACCGAGCAGGTAATGGCTGTGTGCTACGGCCAGGGCCTCCCTCTAACAATCGCAGGTGGAGTGAAGTGCTGCTTGCGATTGTTATATGCACCTGTCAAACTCTGACAGCGGCATTTAAGACATGCCAGCATGGTACCACATCATTCTTTGTGCCCGTGATGTGATCGCGGGTCGCCGATGGGTTGCTATGGCAGCCGGGGGTCTGTTGAAGATCTCCATACTTGTCATTCTGGAGCTCCCCTGAAACCTTCCTTGCGGCCCGGCTTCAAAAGAGACCGTGATTCCTGCTATATGCTGCAATCCTGTGGTGTTGTGGTTTATAGCACAAGCGATCAGACGATTGCAGGTTCCAATCACTTAAGGAGACTAATAAGAACAGTGAAAAGTAAAAACAAAAATGTTTTAAAAAATAAAAAAGAACAAAAGTTCAAATCACCCCCTTCTCCCCTATTAACAATAAAGATAAATAAATCTGGTATCGCTGCATTCAAAAAAGTCCAATCTATCAAAATAATTAGGCAAGTTTCACACGTCCGGATATTTTTGGTACCGGAAAAACCTGTAGCAGAGATATCCGTGTCTGTGTGCACCTGTGTGCCACATCAAGAGCACACGTACCGGTGTTTGGGAATCAGTGATACAGGTAGTGCTGTTTCCTAAGTGTCTCCTCTGTAATCCATGTGACCGCTCAGCAGAAGAGCCGGGGAGAATGACTCCGGCAGCGAGCGGACCCTGGAGCTGCGCTCAGTGAGTGACAGGACACCGCTTGCTGAGTGCAGCTCTGGGGCCCGCTTGCTGCAGCGATTCATTCTCCCCGGCTCCTCGGCGTGACCGTTAGCATGGATTACAGCGGGGGACACTTAGGACAGGTGAGTATATGGATTTTTTAATTTTATTCTTATTTTTACAGGTGGACACTGTAGAAGCAGACTACAGTCATTATCCCCTGCTAGTGCTGATCACAGCGCCGGCAGGGGACAATGATGAGGGCAGTGTTCAGCACCCGGTGCTTGGGAACAGCGCTAACTGTACCGCTGATTCTCAAGCGCCGGTACTTGTCACACGGATGGCATCCGTGTGCGGTACTTGTCTACATGGACCCATTGACTTGAATGGATCAGTGTGATCTGTACTGCCGGCCAAAAACAGACATGTCAGCGTGTGGAGCACACGGACAAGGGTCTGTGGAAATACACTGACATGTGCGCAGACCCATTCATTTGAATGTGTGTCAGTGTCTCCGGTATGTGTGGAAATTGTCACCACCACTCATACCGGAAATACTAATGTGTGAAAGCGCCCTTAATTCAATCAGTAAACACTGTAAATGGAAAAAAATCAAGAATGCCAAAATAACGCTTGTTTGGCCGCTACACATCTATGCCAAAATGGTATCAATAAAAATGTTGTTTCACCCCGCAAAAAGTAAGCTATCACACAGCTCCAAAGGCCAAAAAATAAAAATATTACGGGTCTCAGAAAATGGAAACACAACCCAAAACATTTTTTTTTCAAAATTCAGATTTTTTTTATACCACTAGGGTAATAAAAATACCGGACATGTTTGGCATCACTAATTGTACTGATGAGCAGAATCATATTGCGAGGTCATTTGTACCACACAATACACACAGTAAAAACAATTCCCAAAAAACAATGTTAGAATTGTGTTTTTCACAATTTCACTTCACTTGGGATATGCTTTCCAGCAGACTATGCGGTAAAATAAATGGTGTTATTAAAAAGTAAAATTTGTCCTGCAAAAAACAAGCCCTCATACGGCGATGTGGACAGAAAAATAAAAAACTTATGGCTCTGGTAAGAAGGGGAGGAAAAAGCGAAAACTCAAAAACGGAAATTTGCCTCTTTGTGAAGCGGTTAGAGAGAACGTGCCAGCTGATTCATGCTGCCCAAACCACGGCTGGGGGTGGCGCTGGGCTAGTCCGGTCTCTCCCTGTTGTCTCCAGCCAGATCTTCTAACTATAATAACAGGAAAAGTATATCTAGCTGCAATCATGCAGCCAGGATCTGGTTCATGTCGCCTGCAGTTTGGGCAGCATGAATCAGCTCATGAGTTCCCTTTAAAGCTGTTGTGCCCCAAAGTAGGGGATAATATCCTGATGGGACCCCCAGTGATCCCAAGAACAACTGGAGCTGAGGATGAGCCTGCGCATTTCTGCTCCGTTCGTCCTCATTGGGAGCGCCAAAGATAGCAAAGCTCTTTATCTAATTAATCTGTTTCTTTCTGCTTGAAGTTATCTGTTTCTGAGTAAAAGACCAAGTAAAACATTATAAGTACCCATTATAGTTTATGGGGCTGTTTATATGTTCATGTTTTTTCATGGAAAGTGTGTGTTTTTTTTCATGCAGCACAGATGAAAAGTGGCAAAAGTCTATGGGTCTGTAAAAAGCACAGCAGACAAATGGCATCAGTATACTGTCCTTGTTTGAAGGGGTTGTCCACTACTCGGACAAGCCCTTCTCAATCCCTATGTATCCCCAATTAAAAGCATAACACCTAAACTCACCTCTTGAGCCAGTGCTTCAGCCATGCGCCCTCACACAGTGAGATGCTGTCCCTAATAGCGCGCACACTGTAGCTGCAGCACGGCTCCTGCAGCTGCCGGTTGTCAGTGTGCCCGCTATTAAAGACCATGAATAGCTTTAATAGCAGGCACACTGACCGCCGAGCGCAGCAAGAGCCGCACTGGGGCTGCAGTGGCTGCAGTACGCTATTAGGGAGAATGAATGGTCACCGCTCCCCACGCACAGAGTCCTGGCATGAGGACCAGTGACTATTCTGACATAGCATCTCACTGTGTGAGGGTGCATAGCAGTTACGCCATGCGCGGCTCACACAGTGAAAACCCTGTCGGCAGCAGAGCGGGACGCAGTGCTGGAGGAGAGAGGAGGTGAGTATGATTGTTTATTTTTTTTCTGTGCTGCGTGATGGGGATGGGGGGGGGCAAGCATTCCAGGATGAGGGGTGGAAAACACACTAGAAAGAGGGATGAGGGGTGCCTTACATACAAGGAAGAGGGATGAGGGGGGCCATAAATACCGGGATGAAGGGTGCCATACATACCGGGATGAAGGGTGCCATACATACCAGGATGAGGAATGAAGGTGCCATACATACCAGGAAGAGGAATGAAAGTGCCATACATACCAGGAGGGATGGCATACATACCATACCAGGATGGGGATGAGGGGGGCCATACATACCAGGTTGAGAGGGGCCATACATACAGGGATGAGGAATGAAGGTGCCATACATACAAGGAAGAGGGATGAAGGTACCATACATACCAGGATGAGGATGAGGGATACCATGCATACCAGGATGAAGGGTGCAATACATACCAGGAAGAGGGATGAGGGGGGCCATGCACATCAGGATGTGGTTAGGGCCATGTATAACAGGAAAGAGGGGGCCATATATACCAGGATGGGGGATATTAACAGAATTGAGGGACATTACCCCTATAACAGTGTCAGCAGCAGACCCCCTCCCCCTTAACAGGGCATTATGACCACATTTTTTGCTTATTTTTTTTTCTAGTTTCCTCCTCTAAAACCTAGGTGCGTCTTATGGTCCAAAGCATCTTATAGTCCGAAAAATAAGGTAGGTATTCAGAAGGGGTTGTCTGAGTAGTGGACAGCCCCCTTAATATTGCAATGTATAGGAGAAGCTTTGTCATTTATTTATTCATCTGTGAAAAACACTGATGGTAAAAATGGACACACGGAACATACACTGACACAATTTTTGTTTTGCGTGCGTGAAAAACACTGACGTCTGAATGGAGCCGAATAGTGTATTGTTGTGTGCGGATACGTGTGATTAGAAATGTTTATGGGTGTAAAAACAATTTGATGTTTGGGGACAGTTTAATAAATCTGCAAGGACCGACATTGGGGAATGCCATTTGTCTTTTCTGTTTCAGAAATAGACAAGTGTAATTTTATGCATAAAACCGATCATTTGCGTAACCGATACAAACAGCAGCACAGGGGTTCCCCATTTTGCACATCGATTTCACTTGTCTGTTCCAAAAACAGAAAAGACATTACGATCTCGCTTTGGCCTAGGATGTGCATATGAAAAGATACAAATGAGGTATTTAGCGGCACCGCTGAGAAATTGAGTGTGATGGTCAGATCTAGTACACCTATGCTTATGTCTATGTCTGAATGCTAAAGCACAACATATATAATGCTGCATATACCAGGTATAAATACAGTTGAACATAACAATTGATGTGATTGATTCAGTCTGCAGAGTGTTACCTTTGAATTCTTTAAAGGGGTTCTCCACTTCTAGGACAACCCTTCTTGAACTAAATGTTCGGCCCTGATAAAATGAAAAAAAAAAAACTATACTCACCTTCCATGTTAGTTCCGTACCAGCAGTGTCAGCACTCGCTGTCCCGGGGCTCTGATGCGGTGGAATAACACATAATCCCGGCACCCAATCAGCGCTGGCGTCACTGTCTCTACATAAAGATTGAACGTGAAGAGGAAGTCAGATGAGCTGTAGCCTTGGTTTCCTCTTCATGTTCAGTCCATACGAACGTGGAGAAAGTGACGTCAGCGCTGATTGGGCGCCGGGCATCACGTGTCATTCCACCACATCACAGTTCCGGGACTGCGAGTGTTGACACTGCTGGAATGGAGCCCGCACGGGAGTGGAATAGAGGTTTACTATTTTATTTTTATCGGGGCCAAATATTTAATTTAAGAAGGGGTTGTCCTAGTAGTGGACAACCCCGGTATTTTGGCTGATGCTGCAGTTGTAATATAGAGCACACCTTATTCTAGATTCGTACCATGTACAGTTAGGTCCATATATATTTGGACAGAGACAACATTTTTCTAATTTTGGTTCTAGACATTATTACAATGAATTTTAAACAAAACAATTCAGATGCTGTTGAAGTTCAAACTTTCAGCTTTCATTTGAGGGTATCCACATTAAAATTGGATGAAGGGTTTAGGAGTTTCAGCTCCTTAACATGTGCCACCCTGTTTTTAAAGGGACCAAAAGTAATTGGACAATTGACTCCAAGGCTATTTCATGGACAGGTGTGGGCAATCCCTTCGTTATGTCATTCTCAATTAAGCAGATAAAAGGCCTGGAGTTGATTTGAGGTGTGGTGCTTGCATTTGGAAGGTTTTGCTGTGAAGTAAACATGCGGTCAAAGGAGCTCTCCATGCAGGTGAAACAAGCCATCCTTAAGCTGCAAAAACAGAAAAAACCCATCCGAGAAATTGCTACAATATTAGGAGTGGCAAAATCTACAGTTTGGTACATCCTGACAAAAAAAGAAAGCACTGGTGAACTCATCAATGCAAAAAGACCTGGGCACACACGGAAGACAACAATGGTGGATGATTGCAGAATAATCTCCATGGTGAAGAGAAACCCCTTCACAACAGCCAACCAAGTGAACAACACTCTCCAGGAGGTAGGCGTATCAATATCCAAATCTACCATAAAGAGAAGACTGCATGAAAGTAAATACAGAGGGTTCACTGCACGGTGCAAGCTATTCATAAGCATCAAGAATAAAAAGGCTAGACTGGACTTTGCTAAAAAAACATCTAAAAAAGCCAGCACAGTTCTGGAAGAACATTCTTTGGACAGATGAAACCAAGATCAACCTCTACCAGAATCATGGAAAGAGAAAAGTATGGCGAAGGCGTGGTACAGCTCATGATCCAAAGCATACCACATCATCTGTAAAACATGGCAGAGGCAGTGTGATAGCTTGGGCATGCATGGCTGCCAGTGGCACTGGGTCACTAGTGTTTATTGATGATGTGACACAGGACAGAAGCAGCCGAATGAATTCTGATGTATTCAGAGCCATACACTGTGCTCAGATCCAGCCAAATGCAGCCAAACTGATTGGTTGTTGTTTCATACTACAGATGGACAATGACCCAAAACATAAAGCCAAAGCAACCCAGTGTTAGAACTCTCCTGTTAGTTTTTTTCTATTTTGTGGTCACGTGACCTGTTGCCTATTTATTCCTGCTCCGCCCTTCTGGCTTTGCTGGACTTCAGTGTTATTTGACTCTCTATCTAGCCAGGTGCTTTTGTACCTATCTCTCTAGTTTGTTTGGTCCTTTGGAACTCTAAGTACTTTTTGTCTGTTTGTCTTTATGCTCCGCTACCGCAGCTGCTAGGAGGTGTCCAATTTTGTCTCAGTCCTTAGTTCTTTTAGGGACCCCTCCCTTTTTTCTATAGGTCTGCATTCAGACTAGCTAAAGACGAAGGCGGGTCTGTTCACAAGGAACAGGTCGCCCGCTGCAACGTAGGGAATCAGCTTAGTCTTATTGTAGGGACAGATTCCCTTTCTTTCCTTAGTTCTTGTAGCAGATCATAACAGTAAGTCCAGCCAAAACTAAACTTGGAAAGAAATCCGGGGATCAGTATGGTGTCTGTTCAAGAGTTGGCTCAACGCCTGCAGGGATTGTCTCTAGAGGTGGCCGAGCTCCAGCAACACGTGAGTAGCTGTCCTGGAGCGCATTTTGTGGAACCAAAGGTAGGACTGCCTGATATTATTGATGGTAAACAACAAGATTTTTTTTCCTTTAAAAATGCTTGTTTATTATATTTTTGTTTCAGACCCAGGTCCTCTGGGAATGAATCACAGCGCATTGGGTTTATCATGTCACTTTTGTGCAAGGAACCACAGGGGTGGGCCTTTTCTCTCCAACCTAATGATCCGTGTTTTAGATCAGTGGAGGATTTTTTTTCTGCTATGGGGTTATTGTATGACGATCCTGATCGAGTCTCATCTGCTGAGACAGAATTGAGACGTTTGAAGCAGGGGTCAGGTGATGTTGAAAATTATTGTACACACTTCAGAAGGTGGTCTTCAGAAGTGAAATGGAATGATTCGGCGTTAAAATGTTCGCTACTTGCCGGTCTAAGTGAAAGGGTTAAAGATCTGCTGATTGCGTTTCCTGCACCTGTGACCTTGCAAAAGGCCATGCAATTAGCTATACGTGTGGACAGGAGACTGCGTGTCAGGGTTAATGATGAGAAAATTCCTGCAATGGCAGCTCCTAGTTCTCAGAGGGTCTGCTCGGACGGCGGAGAACCGATGGAGATTGGGGCGATGTCACTCCGCTCTCAGGAAAGAGACCGCAGGTTTTCCAAGGGATTGTGTTTTTACTGTGGTAAATCTGACCATTTAATTAAGAACTGTGAGCTTCGTTTAAGCAAAGAAAAAAAAAAGGTCAGTTACGCCGGTATTGCTTGTTTGAATTCTAAGGGAGTATTTTTTTCAGGGAGTACCTTATTGCAGGAAGATTTGATTGAATTTCAGGTATTTGTGGATTGTGGTTCAACACTTAATGTGATTGATAAGGGGTTTTTAGAAAAACTTAAATTGGAATCTAAACCTTTGTCATCGCCTATTTCTGTGATTGCTATTGACAACACTCCTTTGAAATGTATTACTCACAAGGTTGCTGAATTTCCCCTCACTATCAATGGCATTCACCAGGAAAATTTGGATTTGGTGGTATTAAATGATTTACCTTCTCCAGTAGTTTTAGGTTTGCCTTGGTTAAAACTGCACAATCCTTTACTGGACTGGTCTACTAATGAGATTAAGTCATGGAGTCCTAAGTGCTATGATAAGTGTTGTAACGGTCGCATTGCGGCTGTGGAAAAAGGGGAATTACCTATACCTATTCAGGATTTTTGGAAGGTTTTTTCAGAGGAGGAGTCGCAAGTTTTACCTCCTCATAGAGACTATGATTGCACCATTGAGTTTGTTCCCAGAGCTACTCTTCCCAAGAGTCGCATATTTAATATGACTATCCCTGAGAGAAAGGTCTTGGAGGATTACATACAGACGAGCTTGGCTGCTGGTCACATTAGACCTTCTAAGTCACCTGTGGCTGTTGGATTTTTTTTTGCAAAAAAAAAGGACGGCGGTTTATGTCCATGTCTGGACTTTCGCGAAATTAATAAAATTACCGTACGCAATTCCTACCCATTGCCGTTAATTCCTGACTTGTTTAACCAGTTAGTGGGGGCCAAGTGGTTCTCTAAAACTGATCTCCAGGGGGCATACAATTTGTTACGAATAAAGGAGGGTGATGAATGGAAAACTGCTTTTAACACTCCGGTAGGTCATTTTGAGAATTTGGTGATGCCTTTTGGTCTTACCAATGCACCCGCGTTTTTTCAGAACCTTATTAATGACATCCTGAGACCTTTGATTGGTAAGAATGTGGTTGTGCATTTGGATGACATTTTGATTTATTCGCCAGATCTGGAGTCTCATTGGCAGAGCGTACGTGAGGTATTGCAGTTATTAAGTGACAATTCACCTTTTGCTAAGCTGGAGAAATGTGAGTTCGCTGTGCAGATAATTAGTTTTTTGGGCTACATTATCTCCAGCGAGGGCTTTGAGATGGACCCGGTGAAGGTTCAGGCTGTGCAGGAATGGCCTAGGCCTATTGGTTTGAAATCGATACAGAGATTTTTGGGTTTTGCCAATTATTACAGAAAATTCATTAAGAATTTTTCTATAATTGTTAAGCCGCTGACCTATCTCACCAGTAAAGGTGCGAATACTGTCCAGTGGACTACTGAGGCCATTGAAGCTTTTGTGTATCTCAAGGAGAGGTTCAGTTCTGCCCCTATCCTTATGCAGCCTGATGAGACCAAGCCTTTTTTGGACGAGGTTGATGCTTCTTCGGTGGGGGTCGGTGCGCTTTTGTCTCAGGAGAACAAGGATGAAGTACATCCCTGTGCTTTTTTTCGAAAATATTTTCAGAAACCGAACTTAATTACGATGTTGGTAATCGGGAATTGCTGGCTATTAAACTCGCGTTTGAACTTTGGCGGCATTTCCAGTTCAGGTTTTCACAGATCATAAAAATTTGATTTATCTGGATGCTGCCAAGCGCTTGAATGCCCGTCAGGCTAGGTGGGCACTTTTTTTTCTCGGTTTAATTTTTCTGTTACTTACATCCCTGGTACCAAGAATGTTAAAGCCGATGCTTTATCTCGCAGTTTTCTCTCATGGTTGGTACCGAGGAGGAGGAGAGCATTTTACAGGAAGGAGTTGTGGTAGCAGCATTGGACTCCATTTTGGAAGATGGGATTCTGAAAGCCCAGGTGGATGCCCCATCTAACACTCCCCATGGGAGGTTGTTTGTGCCTAGAGCCTTTAGGAAAGATTTGTTTGTGGAATATCATGAGTCTCGGTTGGCAGGTCATCCAGGAATTTCTGAGACTAAGAGACTTATAAGTCGCAGTTTTTGGTGGCCTGGGTGGCAGAAGGAAGTCATCAAGTGGGTGCGTCAATGTACGGTCTGTTCTAGGTCAAAGGCTTCGCATACCCCTGCTGCGGGGTTTCTTTGCCCTCTGGAGGTTCCTAGTGCGCCTTGGACGCATCTGGCAATGGATTTTATTACTGACCTTCCTGTGTCCGAGGGTTTCAATGTCATCTGGGTAGTCGTGGACCGTTTTAGCAAGATGTGTCATTTGGTTCCTTTCATTAAACTACCCTGCGCTAAGACACTCGCTAAGGCGTTTGTTAAGGAAATTGTCAGACTCCATGGCGTTCCCACCGACATTGTTTCTGATAGGGGACCTCAGGTTGTGGCTCGCTTTTGGCGTGCTTTTTATGACAGGTTGGGAGTCCATTTGTCATTTTCATCTGGGTATCATCCTGAGTCTAATGGACTGACAGAAAGAAAGAACCAGGATGTTTTTGCGTTGTTTTGTGTCAGACAATCAAGAGGGGTGGTCTGAGTTTCTGCCACTCGCTGAATTTGCTCTTAACAACCATACATCCTCTTCTGCTGGGTGTTCTCCTTTTTCTTATTGTACTGGGAGACATCCGTCGTTTGGTTCGTTCTCCAAATTTGTGTCGGCTGTGCCGGAGGAGGAGAATTTTTCCTGTGATTTGGAGAGAGTTTGGACTGACGTACGTTGTAACCTTCAAGAGGCTAACAAAAAGTCCAAGAAGTATTTTAACAGGAAACGTAAAGACGTTTTGTTTATGGTGGGTGACATGGTTTGGTTGTCCTCAAAGAATCTGCGGTTGAGGATGCCCTCTAAAAAATTGGGTCCGAAGTTTGTGGGGCCATTTAAGGTGCTTCAGGTGGTTAATCAGTCTGCTGTTAGGTTGGAGGTCCCCACCTCCTGGAAGATTAATCCTGTGTTTCATGTTTCCTTGTTGAAAAAGGGCTGATGTATCGGATAGGGATGCTACTGTCACAGTTCCTCCGGTGGTGGAAGACGGCGAATATGAAATTTCTCGTATCCTGAATTCCAGAAGACATAGAGGGAGATTGCAGTATCTCGTCGCTTGGAAAGGTTTCGGTCCCAAGGATAACTCCTGGGTAAGGGCGGATGATGTCTCTGCCCCTAGACTTGTCAGAGCGTTCCACAGGAGGATTCCTGATAGTCCTGGGCCTGGAGGATCCGGAGGATCCTCATAGAAGAGGGGGTACTGTTAGAACTCTCCTGTTAGTTTTTGTCTATTTTGTGGTCACGTGACCTGTTGCCTATTTATTACAGCTCCGCCCTTCTGGCTTTGCTGGACTTCAGTGTTATTTGACTCTCTATCTAGCCAGGTGCTTTGGTACCTATCTCTCTAGTTCATTTGGTCCTTTGGACCTCTAAGTACTTTTGGTCTGTTTGTCTTTTTGCTCCGCTACAACATCTGCTAGGAGGTGTCCAAATTTGTCCCAGTCCTTAGTTCTTTTAGGGACCCCTCCCTTTTTTCTATAGGTCTGCGTTCAGACTAGCTGAGGATGAAGGCGGGTCTGTTCACAAGGAACAGGTCGCCCGCTGCAACGTAGGGAATCAGCTTAGTCTTATTGTAGGGACAGATTCCCTTTCTTTCCTTAGTTCTTGTAGCAGATCATAACACCCAGGAGTTTATTAAAGCAAAGAAGTGGAATATTCTTGAATGGCCAAGTCAGTCACCTGATCTCAACCCAATTGAGCATGCATTACACTTGTTAAAGACTAAACTTCAGACAGAAAGACCCACAAACAAACAGCAACTGAAAACCTCCGCAGTGAAGGCCTGGCAGAGCATCAAAAAGGAGGAAACACAGCGTCTGGTGATGTCTATGAGTTCAAGACTTCAGGCAGTCATTGCCAACAAAGGGTTTTCAACCAAGTACTAGAAATGAACATTTTATTTACAATTATTTAATCTGTCCAATTACTTTTGGTCCCTTTAAAAACAGGGTGGCACATGTTAAGGAGCTGAAACTCCTAAACCCTTCATCCAATTTTAATGTGGATACCTTCAAATGAAAGCTGAAAGTCTGAACTTCAACTGCATCTGAATTGTTTTGTTTAAAATTTATTGTGGTAATGTCTAGAACCAAAATTAGAAAAATGTTGTCTCTGTCCAAATATATATGGACCTAACTGTATGTTAATGTGGCCATGTTTTTTTACAAATGTAAATTGTGTTTCAGATGGATTTATTCTGCATCACCTACAACTAAAAGAAAATACGGTAAGTAAATCTACTTCTTTCTCTTTCTGAATGATTACAATGTTATTAATAGATCGATAATGTATATATAGGATTGCACGTGTGCTTGATCCCAATAACCGTCTTTTGCAGTCTTGTTACTTTTGCTGATTTTATGCAGGAGGTTAAAATGGGCCGCCACAACGTATGGGCCACTGCTGTGAGTATGCCCCCAGGTCAAAATTTGCAAGCCAGCCCCTGGGTAGGGTCCTTTCCCCTCTGTACCTGTCTGTCAATATTAGTTTGTTCATTGTAATTTCTATTTGTGTATTGTATGTAACCCCATACAGAACCCATGGAATCAATGGAGCTCTAAAAATAAATAATAATAATAATAATAATAATAATAACCACCATTCTTTTCAATAATAATCATAAGCCCTCCTTTCTTCCATGGAGTCTGTCAGTTTCCTAATCTGTTGACAATCAATTTTTTGGGCAGCACCAACCACAGCGTCTCAAACAATGTTCAAAGAGGTGTACTGGTTTTCCGCACCATAAATCTCCCATTTAAGAAAGGCGCACTTGTTCTCAAAAGAGTTTAGGTCAGGTGAGGAAGGGGGCAATGTCATTATTCTTTCATCTTTAAGGCCTTTACTAGCAGCCAATCAGAGGAGACTTTGATGCATGTGATCGAGCACTGTCCTGCCAAAAAATCTTTTTTTTAAAAAAAGATTCAGACTTTTTCCTGTAGCACTGCTTGAAGAAAGTGTCTTCTAAAAACTGGCAGTAGGTTTGGGAGTTGACTTTGAGTCCATCTTCAACCCGAAAAGGTCCAACTAATTCCTCTTTAGTAATACCAGTCTATAGCAGGACCCCACCTCCACCTTTCTGGTGTCTAAGCTGAAGTGGAAGTCTGTACTCATTACTGATCCAGCTACGGGTCCATTCATCTGGTCCATCAACAGTCCGCATACACGTTGCATTAATACCAACTTATATTCCAGTTCATTTCTTTAGGTTTTTGTTTCAGGTTTTTGCACATTGTACAAATAATGGCATGGCCTCCCTTTTCTTTGAGCTAGACATTACATTTATATAGCATCCCATGGCTGGGTGTCCATTAGTCAGGCTCTTGGTCCTGCTCGGCCCTTATTCACATTTACGCCATTTGACATATGGTAAGGTTTTAATTTTTGATCAAAATTTTGTTAACTAAGTACCCTATGTTGTTTTCATGCACTATTGCTATTTATTTATCTAGTGCAGGATACTTGCTCATTTTGTTTTTAATTTAGGTTTTGTCTGTTCATTGGCCTGTGTGAACATGCGCCTACACGCTGCATGCATACCAACTAATATTCCAGTTTATCTCTTCAGGTTTTTGCACTCTGTGAAAATAAAGGTATTTGATACACTGCCGATTTTCCCACATACAAAAAATAGAGAGGTTTGTATTTTTTATTGTAGGTACAGTTCAACTGTGAGAGACAGAATCTAAAAAGAAAAAAACAGAAAATCACATTGTATGATTTTTAAATAATTATATTGCATTTTATTGCATGAAATAAGTATTTGATCATCTACCAACCAACAAGAATTCTGGCTCTCACAAATCTGCTAGTTTTTCTTTAAGAAGGCCTCCTACTTTGCACTCATTACCTGTATTAATTGCACCTATTTGAACTTGTTACCTGTATAAAAGACACCTGTCCACACACTCAATCACACTCCAAGCTCTTTACCATGGCTAAGACCAAAGAGCTGTCTAAGGACACCAGGGACAAACTTGTAGACCTGCACAAGGCTGGGATGGGCTTTAGGACAATAGGCAAGCAGCTTGGTGAGAAGGAAACAATTATTAGCACAATTATTAGAAAATGGAAGAAACACAAGATGACTGTCAATTTTCCTTGGTCTGGGGCTCCATGCAAGGTCTCATCTCGTGGGATAAGGATGATTCTGAGGAAGGAGTTGGCCAAAATCCCTGCTGCAGTGGGTGTAAACTTGATCAAGAACTACAGGAAACGTCTGCCTCCTATAATTGCAAACAAATGCCAAATATTAACTTTTGTTTGTCTACTGTATCAAATACTTATTTCATGCAATAAAATGCAAATTAAGGGTATGTGCACACGATGCAGAAATGAAGCAGAAAATTTCTGCATCATTTCTGCATCTCCCTGGCAGAAAAAACGCATGCAGATTGTGCATGCGTTTTTCCTGCAGAATACATGCGGATCCACATGCAGATTCACATGCGTTTCCGCATGCAGATTGACAAGCACTTTCCAGGCGATTTTAGCATCACCTGGAAAGTGCTTGACAACTAGGTCACACTATATAAATCCATGCAAACAGCATGGATTTATATAGCGTGACCCGAGAGAGTGTATATACTTACCTCCGATGGCCCGCGCTGTCCTGCTTTACAAAGTTCCCGGCTGCCGGCAACTTTGAATTGAAAGACCTGCCGACGCCAGCGTCACGTGACCCGTCACATGACTCTGACGTCAGCGCAGGTCCTACAACTCACTGCAAGTGCCGGGAACCAAGCGGGAGCGCTGTGCGGGCCGACAGAAGGTAAGAATACATTTATTTTTTATTTTATTCTTGTTTTTACAGCTTTTTTAATGGTACCTGGGTGTGGATGAGACTCTCCTCTCCTCCACACTCGGGTACCATCCGCATATTAGAACGCGCCAATAGCGCAAGTACAGATGCTGTCTTGCGGAATTGGCGCGTTCTAATGCAAGTCAATGGCGGCGAAATCGCCGCGTTTCCGCAAAATTAATTGACATGCTGCGGATTTTTGACCGCAGCGTTCACGCTGCGGAAAAATCCGCATCATGGGCACAGCACATGTGGATTTCCATTGGGGAACATTGCTTCCCTTCTACCATGCGTTTTTCATGCGTTTCCGCGGCGTTTACGCAACTGCAAAAACGCCGCGGAAACGCATGAAATACGCATAGTGTGAACTCAGCCTAATTATGTAAAACTCATACAATGTGATTTTCTGGGTTTTATTTTAAGATTCTGTCTCTCACAGTTGAAGTGTACCTACGATAAAAAATACAGACCTCTGCATTCATTGTAAGTGGGAAAACTTGCACAATTGACAGTGTATCAAATACTTATTTCCCCACTGTATATCCCCATGGCTGGCTGTCTATTAGTCAGGGTCTTGGTCCTGCTTGGGCCTTATTAACATTTATGTCATTTGATGTATGGTAAGGTTTTAATACTAGAGGCTAGGACCGTCCCAAATAGAGTCACATTGATGTGGTTGGATGGCTTTTACATTTTTTTAACAAAATTATGTTAACTAAGTACATTATGTTATTTTCATGCACTATTGCTGTTTATGTACTGCAGGATATTTTCTCATTTTGTTTTTATCTTAGGTTTTGTCTCAGATGCTTCAGCAGTGTAGGAAGTAGTGCCCAGCAAGTTTGGGATTTTTTGCGATCTGCAAATCAAATCTCAGAATGTTTGTGACGATACAGTGTAAAATCTTAATTAGCCAGACGACTTGATTTCTAAATCCAAGAGAAATACCTTATTGTGTTTTATTAGAGATTGCTGGCTGTGTTTTATTAATGTTCTGCTTGTTCGTCAGTTTATGTACACTAATTTAACTTATAAAGTATCCAGCATTCCACTAATCTCATTAGTATCTCAGGAGCCTCTAACCATTGTTCAAAAATTGTTTAGGCTCATTGTGTAAGTGTTGAAAGAAGATCCGGCGGAGCCTTCACCACAGGGAGTCTCACATGTAGACCCAGGTGATGGGGTCAACAGCTTCCACTAATGCACACTTACTTTGGGGTGGGAGGGTGAGAGCAGTTCGGCCATTCAGGGGGCTGAGCCCAGAGAAGCAGAAGGGAAATGTGTTTTTTGTAGCAGTCAGACTTGGGACAGAGAATCAGAGAGATTTTACAAGGAGAATGAGAGACATCCTTCAGGAAAATAGATGGATAGCTTGGCATCCAAAGAGAAACAGATTTGGATTCTATATGATTCTGGCCTAAGGGTACGGCCCTAACTGGAAAGATTCGGATCTGCTCCATTAACCATCAGAAAGACATGGATACATTTTGGAGAGACCAGGTTGGGACGAAGAAGTCACCTGGCCCAATGGATATGTTGTTTGGGGTTGCCAGGAGGGACCCACCGGTCGCCTCCAACCCACGGAGACATTCAGAGAAGGCTTATTGGGACTCATCGATCATCTGGCCCCATGGAAACTCTCGGAGAGGCCAGGTTGGGACCCTCTGTTCTCCTGGTCTTGTACCTCGATGGACTGCTATCTTCCTAAGCTTGCTGCTACCTCCTCTCTGTGGGGACTCTCCAGAAGCGGGTGGCCACTGGTTGAGGTAGTCGGCCCTGGAAGTCTCAAAAGTCGCAGCTGTTCTATCCCAGGCGGGCGGAGAAGGAAGGATGAGACTGTGTAATGTTGTACTATCTTTGGCCCACGGAAGACCCCGAGTCTTCACAATGTTCAATTCCAAACCGTGAATTTCAGCAAATTCTACTCAAATGCAATCCTCCTCGGAACAATCCACTTATCTCTAAACAGACCGCAATATCTTAGCAATTTCAAGAGTTCTACATCCTAGCACTTAACCTAGGATATAAACAATAAGCAAATACTCTGCAGTAAATAATTAAATAATAATAGTACATGTAAATAACGTAGGATACTTAGTTGACACTATTTTGATCAAAGAAGTATAAAAGCCATCCCACCGCGACTAGGTGTACCCAAACAGGATTGTCCCTAAATCTAGTCAAGTCTACGTGCTGCTCTGCTCCCATCTATTTTGAGGTCTGCTGGTACATAGCGAGGTGTGAAATACTAGAGTTAGGGACCATCCTGATTGGGTATATCTTGTCGCAGAAGGATGCTTTTTATTCTTTTTTTGTATCAAAATATTGTCAACCAAGTGCCCCATGTTATTTACATGTACAATTACTATATATTTATTTACTTAATACAAGGTATTTGCACATTGTTTTTATCCTACATTTTGTCTGCTAATGTCGACAGTGTGAATGTGAACCTACACATTGCACTTATACCAACAGGTGTGCTGGCCCATTTCTTCAGTTTTGCCTCCAAGACTTTTGACTTTTCAGAGTCAGTTAAAACTTTTTTTTGCCCCATTGTGTCTGAGGAACACAGTCTGCCTAATAATTATGTATACCCTGATAAAGGGTGTTGATATCCTTAGGCCACAGCCTCCCTCACTACACAAATAACTTGATATGCATCAAACCTAAAAGCATTCAAGTTTATACAGCTTTGAGTTGGACTTGGAATTTATGCATAAAAATGATGATGTGGTCAAAATAATTAATTGCTTAATATTTGTGCATACAGTGTCAGTAAACACCACACTTATGTACCACTATGTGGGGGAAAAGTTTACACTCCTCAACATTAAAATTACAACACAAGAAGGAAAAGTCATGGAAGTTTAGAAATCACAGGATTAATAGACATGTTAATGCAAATAAAGAAAAAAAATTTGAAAACATATTCAATATCGAGTATGAGCACCAAATACAAAAATACACATTTACATGGTTTGACATGCTATCAGTGACGCTATTATTGGTTCTCTGAAGAATCTTTTACCATGCTGAATGTACTTCGCTGTGAAAATTATCAAGGTCCACTGTTGGCAGCTTTTACAATTGCCAACCAATGACATCCCAGATGTGCCCGATGGCAAACAAGTCTGGAGACACTGCAGGCCGTAGTAGCACGATTAAGTCAATTTGAAACGTTAAGTTAATTTTAAACGGCTCCTGGAACACTCTGGAGAATTGGCCATACCACTGGTTCCACAACCAAATCAATCAATGTAATACCGAGCTGTTAGTGTATCTGCAATGAATGCTAGAGGGGTTCAGCTATCAAACATTATGAAATCCCACACCATAATCCCAGGAGCTCTTTGAGATCATTGTGATAAAAATGCAATACAAATGTAGGATTAGTATGACATTGCCCATGTGATCGCCAGACCAATCTCCAGCTATGATTGCATCCAAGATGAAAGGGACACTGAAGATGATAGCTGTCCATTCAACACTACATTGCTCTCTTGCGCTACACCATGATAGTCTTTGAGAGAGGTGGCATGAGGTCAAAGAAACACCTGAGGCAGGAGATATTGTTCGTAGGCCAATGTCATGTAAGCACCTTCTCATGGTTTATGTAGATATTGTTTGATGCCTTAGGCTTGCTATGTGACATCCAATTTCCCTTGCAATACAGAATGGTTCATTCATGGAGCAAGTGGTATGGTCATTCCTCCAAAGTGTCCTAGTAGCCATTTTGTCAACACAACAATGCTATCTGTATGTTGGTAATACTACTTTGAACAGCCTGCATGGCTTAAATGACCTACAGTGTCTCTGGACTTGTCTCCCACCGAGCACATCTGGGATATAATTGGATGGTAATTGCAAAAAAATGATGTCAGCAGCAATGTTGTTTAATTGTTTGCTTAAATTCATTCAGTGTGGCAGAGCATTCCTCAGTCAACCATTAACAAGCTCAGAAATAGCATGCCAAGGTGTGTAAGTGCGCTTATTTCGGAGGTGGTTTTTCTTGATGAAGTCGGTGAATTTCGAAAAGTGCTCAAACTACAATTTTCCACACTTTGCCTTGTGGATTCCGTCATAATTTATGGAAACCAATATTGAGGTCTTCAGCAGCACAGAAAAGGTCCATCCTCCATTATATGTATTTTTCAGCATGGCATTCATACTTGATACTGAATAAATTGAGATGTTTTTGAACATTTTCCATCAATTGGATATAATTAAAATATATAATCTTTTGATCCTGCAATGTCCATAATTTCACAACTTTTCCTTCTTGGTGTTACTTGCAATTTCAATGTTGAGAAGAGCATTAGCATCACTGATATCCATTGCCATATACATTTGTGCATCTCAGCTTTACTTCGCGAAAGTTAATATAAAAAGTCTACAACTTGCAGGAATTTCTGGCAAGTACTGGTTGCTTACTCATGTGACAATAATCTCCCTTATTCTTCATAGTCTGGCTTATGGAGTAGAGTGGAGAAGCCTGTTATTAAAAAGAAAAACATCAAAGGCCAGACATGTTTTTCCAAAACCTACATGAAGTCCGCCAAAGGCAAGTGAGACCAAGTTGAAACTTTATCATAATTTTGAAGGGTATGTTTGGCTGAAAGCCAACACTGCGCATCACCAAAAGAACCCCATACCCACAGTAATGCATGTGGATGCAACATTATGCTTTGGGCTGCCAGCTGGACCTGGGGCTCTAGTCAAGGTGGAGGGAGTTAGGCAATTTTGTAACAAAACCTTCAGGCCTTTGCTAAAAAGCTGAAGATGAAGAGGAATTTCATCATTTACCTTGACAACGACCCTAAGCATATAGCCAAATCAACAAAAGAATGGTTTTGCCAAAAGATCAAGGTTTTGGAATGGCGCATACTTGAATCCAACTGAAAATCTGTGGGTTGATCTGAAGTGGGCTGTACACAGGAGATGCCCCTGCAATCTGACAGTTTAGGAGCGCTACTGCAAGCAAGTCAACAAAGATTGACAATTCTCCACGCTGATAGACTCCTGCTCAAAAACACTGAATACTGTCATAAATCTAAAGGGTACTTCCACAAAGTATTAGTTTAAGGATGTGCATATTTATGCCACCACATTATTTTAGTTCTTTATTTTTTTCCCTCCATAAAAGACTTCAGTTTGTTTTTCAATTGCATCGTACACATTAGAGGTGACATTAGAGGTGTTATGAAATTATTCTTCTTGGTATGATTTTTTTTTACATTAACAAAAAATTAGCATTTTCACAGTGGTGTGTAGACGTGTTATAACCACTTTATAAAAAATACATGGTATTTGTATTGGTGCATATGCAATAGTCATCATTTTAAATTTGGAAATAATTATGTCGTTTTTGTAATTTTTTATTGACAGGGAAACTGTCATTTGATTTCTGTTGCCCATACCCGAGGCTGCATGAATAAGACCCTGATTCTGTCTAATTTCAGAGAAAATATAGTTAGATGATGTATCTGGGGACCATCAGAGACAAGGCTAATTTGGCGCCGCCTTTGGCTGCCTTTTTCTATTGCAGCTCTGGGTAACTGACAAGCCTTTTGCTATGGCGAGACCTACAATAACCTGCAGTGACATTGAACCAGTCTCATTTCTGGCTATGCCAGATTTTTTAACTATATTTTCTCTGAAACACCACAGCGTTCAAAGAAATATGCACCTGGCTGCAATGGTGCAGACTGACTCTGATTCAAGCTTTCCATGGTTTCAGCAGTATGAGTCAATTCACAAGTTCTTTTTAAAGAAGATCTTTCACTAGTTTTAGCATGTTAAACTGGCACCATCATGCAATAAGGGGCGTTACCAGAGATTTGTCTTTGGTTGTCACTCCTGCAGGTTGATCAACCATAAGCAGTCAGCAACAATCTTAGAGCAGGTCTTCTCCTGTGTGAGACATATAATGACTGACAGTCTGCTCTCACAAAAGCTCAGTTGTACTGCCCCTACCCCCACACTTACCGCCATGAGATGAAAGGTGTATTTAATCACACTCAGCTCTGCACTGCTCATGGAACTTTGTGTAACATCCAAGTTAGTACCACTGTTTCCACTTCGGTCACTAGGAGGCGCAACATCTGTGTTGCGGGTGATGCAGGACAGCAACACAGTAGTCCTATTAAATTCCTCAGTCTTTTTGTGCAGCTCAGTCTGAAAGCTATGGGGTTGATTACTAGTTTCTTTCTAGCTGTTTTCAGAGTTATCATCTATTTTAACTCCTGAATCTCTGACACTCACGGCCAGCTAAAGTTTTCTTTGGAACTGTCTGGTGCTATATGCCTCTGTGTTACTTGTTGAATTCCTGTTGTCTGACCGGGGCCTGTTTCCTGATCTTTCTTTGTCTGCTGATTTTGTCCCTACTAACTTGATTTTTATCACCTCTAGTTTACTCCACTAGCCAGCAGCCCTTCCATGGACGCAATTTAGTGGACCCTGTTGTAAGACCAGATCCCTGAACAGAGTTAAAGAGCAAATGCCAGGGTTCTCTTTAAATCTATCAAACTTATCTAGCACCAAGTGTGTCTGAGGTAGCCTTTTTGAGCCTACAGCCTCTGACAGATGTTCAGTGAGACAAGTAAGATTAGGGCTGTCTGTCATTACATGTCTCATAATGCGAAACCTGCTGTAAACTATTGTGGCGACATGTTTTTTTTTCTCCTGTATGTTACTGCCTACTTATGATTGGTCAACTTGATGCAGGGGAAGAAGTACACACCTTTAGAGACAAATCTCTGGTAATGCCTCCTTGAACTTAACATAAAATATAATCTAAACTTTACAAACTAATAATGCCACAACGCAGAGGAGAAATAAAAAAAAAAAAAACAGTTTCACTCAACTCTGCAGCCATTATTACATGATGTGGGCAGTTTAACATGCTCAAATGGGTGAAAGGTCCTATTTAATTCTAGCCTAATAAAATTTATTTCTATATGAATTAGGTGTTTACGAATGACTCTGCTCATAGGTTGATGTTTATGTAGCAGTATTCCACATATTTTTATTAACTTCCATGTAAGGACGATTTGATACATATTGTCACATTCCAGGCCTGGAGTGCTGTCTTTTACTGTTGGAATTTTTTTGGGAAGTATTTTGCATCCAAGAAAAATTGATGCTACACTAATGGTAAAGGTAGAGATGAAAAAACATTACAGAAAAAGAAACAGCCTTAGCTGCACCAAGTCAGATGACAAATGTACTAGCAGGATGCAGCAGACCCCCATGATAAAGGCGTGGCAGCACAAGTGCAAAATACTGATGCAAACAACCACTCACAACCTACCAATTCATGGAGGGGATGGCTGCCTAATATTAAAAATGCACATAGATGGGGCTTGCATAGGATGCCAGTCACACAGGTACGTGTGATGCACAGTATCTGGCTTACAGCCTATTGATGACACCCATACTATTAGATCAGGCGGGTTGCTCAGCAGGGCCGGCATTAGCACCCGGGTGCCGGGGCCCTGAGCAGGCGGGGGGGCCCACTCACCGTCGGGCACCCTGCCGTGCTATGGGACCAATGAGCGGAGGAGAGCGGTGTCAGCACCCGCTCCCCCCCGCTTGCTTAGGGCCCCGGCAGCCGGCACAATACTTACCTCTCCCCATGCCTCCGCTGCAGCCCCGGTCTCTTCCTCGTCCTCTGACTGTGACGTCTCAGGTCAAAGGGCACGTTGTCGTCTTTCTACCGCGCTCTCTCTTGAGCCATCACTGCGCAGAGCGGGAAGATGCCGGCAACGCTGGAGTCCAGAGCAGCGGCAGCAGGTGAGAAGTGAGGTGAGTATTTGATTTTTTTTTTAATGTGTGGAGGCATGGGGCATTATAAGGGAGGGGAGGGGGTGACATCCTGCATAGGACATTAAAAGGACGGCAGTGACATCCTGCATGGGGCATTATATGGGGGGGATGACATCCTGCATGGGGCATTATATGGGGGGGTGACATCCTGCATGTGGCATTATATGGGGGGGAAGTGACATCTTGCATGGGGCATAATATGGGGGGAGTGACATCCTGCATGGGGCATTATATGGGGGGGAGTGACATCCTGCATGGGGCATTATATGGGGGGGAGTGACATCCTGCATGGGGCATTATAAGGGAGGGGGGTGACATCCTGCATGGGGCTTTATAAGGGGGGTGACATCCTGCATGGGGCATTATAAGGAGGGGTGACATCCAGCATGGGGATTATGTGGGGGGGAACAGTCTGCATGAGGCATTATGTGGGGGGAACAGCCTGCATGGAACATTATGTGGGGGCACAGCCTGCATGGAGCATTATATGGGGGCCAGTATTCTGTATGGAGCATTATATGGGGGCCAGTATCCTGTAAGGAGCGTTATAAGGGGGCCAGTATCCTGTATGGAGCGTTATATGGGGGCCAGTATCCTGTATGGAGCATTTTATGGGGGCCAGTATTCTGTATGGAGCGATTCGCCGGTTTCTGAGCTATTGTGGAATTTACAATAGATATCGGTCATGTAATGTAAGAAGTGAAATCTTTGGCCTTGTACTATATATATATTTCTCTGCGGTATCTGTGTGACGCGCCCCCTGGGCCTAGCGTACACGTGTAGTGGGTTACCCGGAACCAGGTCTCTGGGGGGGTTTGTAGTCTCCGTGGCGGCGACCCGGTCCCGTGGCGCAGGGCGGTCAAACCAGTGGCGGTATTTTGTGGGTTTTTAAGTTAATTGTCCGACTACGCCACCCGTGGATTGCGGTCAGTGCGGACCGCCGCTGCAAGGCAGACCGCTGGGGCTGATGGGGTATGCAGCTGAGGTAGTGTAACTCCCCACGGGAGGAGTGCAGCCCCAGGGCAGAGAATGTGGAGGATGGGAGTGATGGTGCGGGCGTCCCAGTACTAATAGTGCTGATGCGGTGAGAAAGCACAGAGACAAGGTGTTGCAGTTCAAATGCTTTACTCACAGTTCTCATCCAGGTCACTTGTGCGCAGGTAGGACCGCCCGAGCCGTGCTGCGTCCACCAGGCAAGGGGTTCAGTCAACTCCCAGGTAATTCCGGAGTGTGGCCCAGGACTCCCTTCTATTCCTTTCTCTGGCCGTGCCCCACCAGTGACACTACTTTTGTCCAGCAGCCTCGGGCCTTCTCTTGGGAGGGCTTCGTGCTCACTGCCCGGACCCTATGTTTTATGCCTTTCTAGTAGGTGTAGTGAGGGGTCGCACCAAGATATGATCACGACCGCCGGTCCTTGGCTGAGGATTAGTCGCCTCCACCAACTTGGGATCCGGTACCCTGTTCTGCCAACCCGTCACCCGCAATCTCCTGGGCCTTTGGGGTTCCTTCTGCCTTCGTGTCTCTGGGCCTCTCTTGGTGTTCTGTTTCTTTCCTTCTTTCCATTCTGTTCCTTTCTGTTCCTTGCTGTTACTGTCCTTCTCCTCTGGCTCTGGCCTTCACTCTAGGCCTGCCTCGTGGAGCTGGGCCCTGGCTGAGCCACAGCTCTCTGTCATCCCTCTCTGGCTGAACTCCTTCTCTCTCTGAACTGACCTCTGTCCTAAGATGGTGCCCACCTTATATACCTCCCTCTCGGTGTATGAGCCCAGGTGACTTGCAACCAATGGGCTCCTACCTATGCCCAGAAACCGTCCCCTCCTGCTCCTACATCACTGGGTGTGCTTCCCCCTCCCCACTCCAGCCAGGGACAGATGCTGTCGTGCCTGCACTTCTGTCTCGTGGGAGCACCGTTGAGCTGTCCCCCGGAAATGGGGTGTGTGTGATGCATGCAGCTAAACGAGCCCTGTTCCACACACCATCCTTACCCGGGAGTGGAATACCACACCTCTGGGTGAGGTGAAATACCCCTGTAGCGGCCGAACCCTCGGGGCGCTACATGTGCATCATGAATCGTGGTATGTGTTAAAGGGGCCCACTGAGACTCTTCCGCCCAGGGACCACAAAAACCTGGAGCCGGCCCTGTAGCTCAGCACTATATAAGTGCACCCCACAAGGACAGACACCCCAGTTCACCCAGCCAACACTAAAGGGCTTGGCTGCATCCTGCATAAAAATGAAAAAATGTTCAATAAACAAATGAAAAATGAATAGAGAGAGATGCAAATCCGAAAAGGATAAAAATAAAATTCCACACAATGATGAAAAATGGTCTGCTTTTTCTCATAAAAAAATGAATGTCTGAGTGACTCCTTAGAGAACCTTTCTTGTTCTTGTTAACACCTTTCTGGCCTGGGGCGTATTAGTACGCCCCAGGCCATCACCCCCGGTTCAGCTCAGGCTCCGTCGCTGAGCCCGTGCTGAACCGGGCACATGTCAGCTGATTTATACAGCTGACATGTGCCCGCAATAGCCACGGATGTAATCGCGATCCACCCGCGGCTATAAGCCAGTTAATTGCCGCTGTCAATCTCTGACAGAAGCATTTAACATCGCCAAGCCGGAAGTGCAGCATTAGCCCCGCCCATCAGTGACCCCGTCACATGATCGCGGGTCACCGATGGGTGGGCATGAAAACCCGGGGTCGGTTGTCATGTCTCGATTGCTGTGAGCGCCGCCCAGTGCTCGGCGCTCATAGCAAGTGAGCACATCTGTTGTATACAGGCGATCAAACAACTGCTGCTTCTAGTCTCCTATGGAGACTATTGAAGCAAGCAGAAAGTGTAAAAAATGTTTTTAAAAATATAAAAAAATATACAAGTTTAAATCTCCTCCCTTTCACCCCATTCAAAATAAAATAATTAAAAAAAAAAACACATACACATATTTGGTATCGCCGCATTCAGAATCAACATAAAAAAAGAATTAATCTGATCGGTAAATGCCGTAACGAGAAACAAATTCTAAACGCCAGAATTACGTTTTTTTGGTCGTCACAACATTGCAATAAAATGCAATAATGAGCGATCAAAACATCGGATCTACCCCAAAATTGTATTAATAAAAATGCCAGCTCGACGCGCAAAAAATAAGCTCTCACCCAGCCCCAGATCCCGATAAATGGAGATGCTACAAGTCTCGGAAAATAGCGCCATTTTTTATTTTATTTTTTTTAAGCAAACTTTGGATTTTTTTTACCACTTAAATGAAAAAAGAACCTATACATGTTTGGTGTCTACAAACTCGTAATGGCCCGGAGAATAATAATGGCCTGTCAGTTTTAGCATTTAGTGAACGTGGTTAAAAAAAACAACAACTGTGGAATTGCATTTTTTTTGCAATTTCACCGCACTTGGAATTTTTACCTGTTTTCCAGTACACAATATGGTAAAACCAGTGATGACGTTTAAAAGTACAACTTGTCCCACAAAAAATAAGCTCTCACATGGTCATTTTGACAGAAAAACAAAAAGGGTATGGCTCTGGGAAGAAGGGGAGCAAAAAATAAAAACGCAAAAACGGAAAATCCCAATGTTGTTATCTCGGCCGAGAAACAGGAGATTGACAGTATATTCTAAAAGCCTACCTTGTTCAAATTCCAAGCACTTTCCTATAAGTTTATGAACCCTTTAAAATGGAATATATATTAATAATTGGAACTTGCTTTATTGTCATTCTGTAAAGTGCGCAAGAGCGGTAATCATGACCAAGTCGCTGTCTGGTTAGGCTCTGGCACTTTACAGACAAACAGTGTCCCAGTCCCAGTGTGCTGTCAATTGTGGGGTGCATCACACTTACTTGTAGGGAGCAGGCCTCCGCTGCCACCAGGTTTCCATCCTCAGGAGCCGCCGACAAAATTCAGGGGACACAAAGTTCTTTAGAACAGGCAAACATTTACTAGTCAGTTCAAGTTCATCAAGTGGTGACAAGTTGGATAGGAAACAGCATTTCATGTTTCTTGCATTTTTAGTACAGTACCTCTTCAGCCCTGCCACTTGTTCATCCAGGACTACCCCTAAGCCTGCTGACTGCATCAGCCTCAGGGATTCTCCATCCACTTCAGCAGGGCAGCTGGGACCGGCCACCTGCCCTCCATGTAATTCCATGTTCACCGACCTCGAGAGGTCAGAAGACAAGGCCTGCTCCTTAGTACCTGGCCCGAGCCCTAGGCTTCAGGTGAGTACAGGAATCTCCATCAGGGATCTCAGTATGGCCTCCCACTGCCTCAAACGATTGGCCCATGCTGCCCCTAGCAGCCCACTGCACCTGAACTTGACATTGTCACTGCACTTCTCAAACCACTTACTACCAGGAAGTGCCCACCTTTTATTAACACTAGTTCCCACCCACTGGGCTGGTTCTATCTTTAACTATTTGCTATCTTACAGACTAAATGTATTGTTCTTATCCTATGTCCTATGCTGTTGTTAAACAGCTTACTATATAAACTGTACTTATGCTATCCTAAAGCTAGTTCTATACTTACCTTGCAATATACACTACTCACATTATACATTAACACTTTGCATGACTTACAGTGTATGTAAACTTCTGGTTTCAACTTTATCAAAAGACACATATGACGCGCCCCTGGGCCTGCTGTGTCGCGCAGCGTCTCGCGCATGGGGGCTTACCCGGAACCGGATCAGATGAGGGTTGTAGTCTCCGAGTGGCGGGGACCCGGTCCGTGCCCAGGGAGTCAACTCAGTGTGTGGCAGTCTTGATAGGTGTTATTTGAGTGTCGACTACGCCACCCGTTGATTTGCAGCTATGGAGCTGCCGCTGCAGGGCATACCGCTGAGGCCGGTGTAGAATTGTGCAGCGTGATAGTATAACCCCCAACGGGAGGGGTATGGCCTCAGGGCAGCCGACGTGGAAGATGAGGGTAGCAGGAACCACTCAGAGACGGTGCGGTGTAATTCAGGGTCTTTACTGGTAACAACGATAGACCCTCCCGGAGTACTTGCTAGCGAACGGGGCCTGGTCAGTCCTTGAGCAGATGGGATCTCCCCTGGCCAGGCGGAGTTGTAGGCCTCCCAAACTGACTGTACTCTTCTGGCTACCTTGCTAGAAGCGGATATAAGTAGCCCACGTCCCTGAGTGTACCGTGTGGTGCTCACCCGTATGGCCGGTGACTCGGGGCCTTCTAATGGCTTCCGCTCCACGATGGCGGCGCTGGTCCCACGCGTGTGACCGTGCCTTCGGGTTTCTGGGCCTGAGGACCTGAAATCCCCTGCCGGTCGGCTTCTGCTGCTGGGTAAGAGTTGGTCCCCACAGCCTCGGACGCCGGGTTCGGTAAGAAAGCTTCTCAGTCAGGGCGAGCTCTGCAGCTGCCAGCCCCTGACTTGTAGTAGTATTGCTCCCACTGAGCTTCTGCTGTTTCTTCCTGTGACTGTTTCTTGTCTCTACTCTCCTTGACTGACTAACCCTGCTTCAGCCCCGGGTTTATATAGGGGAAGGTCTTCCCCTCCCAAGACTGGGCAGGAGGTGTGGCATGCACAGGATCCCTGGCCAAGAGACCTCCCACCTGCTCTCAGACATAACATTGCTTGTTACTGTGGAAACCAGACCCCTGGGGTGCCACATTCCCCTCTAGTGAAATTTAGTACTCCGGGACTAAACATATTTTAGAAAAACATAACAAGATATAACAATAACAATACAATAAAGAAACACATAAAGGTGGTCACGGCATGTCCGTAACCGGGTGCAGTCTTTGAAGAAACAAAGGTGTCCATTTCACCAAAACAGGGAGACGTAACCAGGTAGGGGTTTGTCCTGCCCCGAGTCCTTAACAGTCTTTAGTCCGTCCTGGGTTACGCTCCAACTAATTGTACAAGGATTCCCGGTAGATCCACCAAGGATTCCTAAAAATAACTAGAAACACAAAATTATACACAAGCAACAATACACAGGTAAACATAAATAAAACAATTTATACACTTTAAATCCTCCAGCGTGCGGGTAACTGGCCTCTAGTGGCCCTAGTGGACCTACGGAGCTGACTGTCTAGCCCTGAACTACAGGGTGTAGGAGCTGTCAAGGGTAAACTGGGCAGCTGTCTACCGGCTCTTTGGCTCTCTAGGGATATGGCAGGCTCACTGCAAGCAGAGGGTTGATCCTCCTGGTCTGCGGGTGTGGGGTCTTCTGCCTCCTGGACCGGCTGTTCTTCCAGCTCTACCTGTTGCTCCGTAGGTGCTTGGGATGCTGGTTGGAGGAAGGTGAGTACGGGTACCACAACTGCACCATCGACTTGAGTCCAAGACCGAGGGAAGTCCCCGAGCACAGTACTAACCATATCTTCCCTTTCCTCTACGGGTCGATGGTCTTCTTGTTCCTCTTCAGGGTTCCTCAGTTGTTCGGGACACTTCTTCAGGTGGTCCCGGGATACAATGGCTGTAGTTTCCCCTCCGTCTTTACTGATGGTACAAACCTTCGGGTTCTCGTGGCTTGAGGGCAGTACGGTGTACGGGTCCTTCTCCCACTGGTCGTCCAACTTGTGGAGCCGTCTCTTCCTCTTCAAGACCTGCTCTCCGGGTACCAGGGGAACAGCGGGAGCATACTGGTTGTAAGTTTTCTCTTGTCTTTCCCTAGCCTGACAGAGACTTCGCTCCACGCTCTCCTGTACTCTCCGGTACTGCTGCTGCCTCTCTGTGTCCCAGTCTGCTTCTGGTGAAGTGTCCTCGGGTGTCAGGACTCCCATTTCCAGGTCAACAGGTAACTTACCAGGTCTTGCCCTCATTAGGTAAGCCGGGGTACAGTTGGTGGAACCTACCGGGATGTGGTTGTATAGGTCCACCAGATCGGGCAGCTTCTCAGGCCACAGACTGCGTTCTTCCAGGGGCAACGTTTTTAGAAGATCCATTACCACCTGGTTCATTTTCTCACAAAGTCCATTAGTTTGCGGATGATAGGGTGTCGTCCTTATCTTCCGGCAGCCATACAGAGTGCAGAATTCTTGGAAGACCTCCGCTTCAAAGGCAGGTCCCTGGTCTGTCAACACTTGGTCCGGGTACCTGTGTGGACGGCAGAAATGCTGCTGGAAGGCTCTCGCTGCTGTTCGAGCTGTTAAGTCCTTGACGGGGACGACAACCAAGAACCGGGAGTAGTGATCCACGATGGTTAGTGCGTAGACGTAGCCACTTCTGCTTGGGGTCAGTTTTACATGATCCAAGGCTACCAGTTCCAACGGCTGCCGGGTGACGATGGACTGCAGGGGAGTCTTCTGGCTGGCATGGTCCTTCCTTCTTAGGTTGCACGGGCCACAGTCTCTGCACCACTTCTCAATGGTTCCCCTCATGCCTACTCAGTGGAATCGCTCGCGCAGCAGGAACTCAAGCTTCTTCCACCCGAAGTGTCCAGCTCCGTCGTGGTATGCCTCCATCACCATGGCTGCGTCTCTTCGTGGCACCACTACTTGCCAGAGTAGTTCATGCGTCCGGGAGTTAACCATTCTGCGGCACAACTTCCCCTTGTAAAGGAACAGTCGACTCCTCTCTGCCCATAGTTGTTTGGCTTCCTCCGGAGCGTCTGGTTCAAGGCAAGCCTCCGGGCGAGTCAGCATCTCCTTCACCAGTCGGACGGCAGGGTCGCTGTCTTGCGTTTCCGCCCAGTTGTAGTGAGGTAAGGGGTTCAACGTAGCAGCCTGCTTACTCCTTACCCGGTGGGAGTACTGGATAGTCCCATGACGGTGGAACGCAGGGAGTTCAACTTCTTCCAGTCCCTCCGGATCTTCTCCTTCGTCCGGCAGGTTGGGCATCCTGGACAGGGCGTCCGCGTTGGTATTGGAGCGTCCGGCCCGGTATTTGATTGTGAACTCGTAGTTGGACAGACGGGCCATCCACCTCTGCTCCAGGGCACCGAGTCTTGCCGTGTCCAGGTGTGTCAACGGGTTGTTATCCGTGTACACGGTGAACCGGGAAGAAGCGAGGTAATGCTTAAAGCGCTCGATGACTGCCCATACTACGGCCAGGAACTCTAGCTTAAATGAGCTGTAATTCTCGGGGTTCCTTTCGGTGGGTCGCAGCTTTCGGCTGGCGTAGGCGATTACTCGTTCCTTCCCCTGCTGGATCTGGGACAGTACGGCTCCTAGCCCGATGTTACTGGCGTCGGTGTAGAGGATAAATGGCTGGCTATAATCCGGGTACGCCAGGATTTCGTCCCCCGTGAGGGCCATCTTCAGCTGGCGGAAGGACTCTTCTTCCAGCTCCTCCCATTTGAAGGGCGGCTTCTGGTTCTTGGCCTTCCGGGACTGGCCTATCAGGAGGTCCTGCATAGGTGCTGCCTTTTTGGTGAAACCGGGAATAAACCTTCGGTAGTAGCCTACCAACCCGAGGAACTGCCGCACTTCTTTTACGCTGGAGGGGCTTGGCCATTCCTTAATTGCGGTGATCTTATCAGGGTCGGGAGCCACTCCGTCAGCGCTCACCACGTGTCCCAGGTACTGCACCTTTGGTTTCAGGAGGTGACACTTGGAGGGTTTCACCTTTAGGCCGTAACTCGCCAGAGCTTCGAACACTTCCGCCAGGTGTTTCAGGTGGTCCTCATACGTCTTGAAATATACGATGACATCGTCCAGGTACAACAGGACCGTCTCGAAGTTTCTGTGGCCCAGACAACACTCCATTAGTCGTTGGAAGGTTCCTGGTGCGTTGCAGAGTCCGAACGGCATGCAGGTGAACTCGCTAAGTCCCATCGGGGTGGTGAATGCGGTCTTCTCCCGGTCCGCCTCTGCTACAGGAACCTGCCAGTACCCGCTAGTGAGATCCAAGGTAGAGAAGAAGTTAGCAGATCTTAAAGCAGCCAATGACTCCTCTATCCTTGGTAAGGGGTACGCATCCTTGTGTGTGATACGGTTGATTTTCCGGTAATCTACACACATCCTCATGGTGTTGTCTTTTTTTCTGACTAAGACTAGTGGAGCTGCCCAGGGGCTACAGCTATCCCTGATCACCCCAGCCTCCTTCATGTCTCTAAGCATCCCCTTGGCGTGTTGGTAGTGTGCAGGGGGTATGGGTCGATACCTCTCTTTTATGGGAGGATGGTCTCCCGTGGGGATGTGGTGTTCTACCCCCTTGACTCGCCCGAAGTCTAACGGGTGTTTACTAAACACTCTCTCGTACTCTTGAACCACCCGATAGACTCCCTGTTTCTGATGTGAGGGAGTGGAGTCAGTACCCAAATGTAGTTGCTGACACCAGTCCTCCATTGTTTCCTTAGAGCCGTTACCTTCCTCCGGGTGAGATGGAGGCAAGGGTTCCACAGATTGTATAGCATTTTGGTTAATGGTATATAATTTGGCTAGCGTGGCATACCGGGGCAGGTACACTTCCCTCTTCCCGATATTGATTATGCGAACGGCACCCTCCCATGGCGTACATTAACCACCCACTGTGCTGTCAAGATGGTGGGCCTACTGTCTGAGTAAACTGGTTCTACCATTGCCTGGTAATCTCTACCTCTCAGACCAATAGCTGCCTGGCACCAAATCATCATTTCACTTTTTGGGGGCATGGCAATAGGAAAAGGGTCACACATTCTTACGCTACCAATCTCACCGCCGGAGAGTTCCACCTGTTGCCGTCGCATCAGTGCCCGGATCTCTTTCTGGAGCACCCGCTGCTCGCCGGAGCTGGCGTTCTTGGCAACCTGCTGTAAAAGGAAAATCACCTCTGCAAGACAATTTTCAATTACATTAGTTCCTAGAGTTATTTTTGGGTGACTCTCATGTTTGTCAATATCTACAATGATCAGTCCCTGTGCTGCCAGTTCGACTCTACCGATTTTGATGGTCACCTCTTTAAATCCGATCTGTGGCACGGGCTGGCCATTGCTGGCGATGATACTCAAGTCGTCGTCAGGGTAGCGGGTAATATCCGAGTCATTCCAGTACTGCTTAAAGAGCACGTACGGGATGGTGGTGACCTGTGACCCGGTGTCCAGTAGGGCACTCATGGGAATGCCATCCAGTACCACAGGCAAGACTGGACGTCCTCCCACATATCTGTCGCGCCAGTTCGATGGGCCTGGTGATCTTTTTCCTGGGGGTTGGCCCTCTACCCCAGGTTGTGCCCGTTTAAAGAACAGTACCTTGCCATATGTCCGGGTTGATTGCAGCGGCGGCAGATGGGTCGTCCGTCTTCGCTGTATCGGTCACTGGGTCTTCCTCTGGCCGGTGGGGTCCTCCTTGGTCGACGCCACGGGATGTCCTCCGGTCCGGATGCCAGCTGGATCTTCCCTGGGGTGGAAACCTGTAAAGACTGCACAGTTCGGGTTAGCGCAGCAACGCTCTTAGCTAGCTCTTGGACCTGATGGTGTAGGTCTGGAGCCGGGTCATTGTCCAAAGCCTGCGCATCAGCTCCCACAGGCCCTGCCGACAAGGGCGCCGCCTCCTGGTGGTAAGTGATAGCTGGGCGCCTGTGGGTCACAACGCCACCCGGTGCCGGTTCTCGGAGCACCCGGATGGCTCTGTCCTTGAACTGTGCATAGCCCAGATGGGGATCCTGTAAGGCCATCGCCCGCAACTGGGTTCGGTGGGCATTACAATATAGTCCCTCTATAAATTGTTCGGTCAACAGCCTGTCCTCGTTTCCCACTCCATCAGGGTCGGTCTGCTTAATGGCCCTCAGGGCCTCTTGTAGGTTTAGTGCATAGTCCCTTATACTCTCATGCGCTCGCTGCTTGCACCCGTAGAATCTAAGCTTAATCTCGGCTGAGGTGCGGGTATCAAAGTTATCCTTCAGCCGGGTTAGTATCCCTGCGACAGTCTTCCTCCCAGGTGGCCAGGATTTTACTTCCCTTTTGGCTGCCCCGGTTAGTTGCGCCACCAGGATGCTCACTTTTTGCTCTTCTGTGAGGGGGTACACCTGGAAGAGGCTATCCAGCTTTTCTCTAAAGTCATGCAGGGTATGTGACTCCCCTGAGTACTGGGGTAGCCAAGCTGCTCCCGGGATATAGGGCATGGTGAAGGGCATAACTGCAGCAGCGGTGGCGCTGGCGGGGATTGAGGCAATGAAGCTCTCCTCCGCATCCGACATCTTCCTCCCCCCTAGTGGACCGTGGCCTACCTTGCGATGATCCTGTTCCGTAGGCCGCGGCTCCGCAGTAGATCGTCAGGGTTGAGGACCTTCCGTCGCGCTCCGGTGACGTCGGCGTCTGCTGGGCTCCTTCCAGGACCTTACGCAACGTCCGGACGTGAGGCGGGGCTTCAGATCTCGCGCGCTTTCGGAGTCCACGCCCCTCTTCTTCCCGCGCGGCGTCCTCAAGATGGCGTCCAACGGCGGGAAAACTCCACGGATGGCGGGAAGAAGGCTGAAGATGGCGCCGGATGGCGGGAATCTTCACAGATGGCGGGAAGAAGGCTGAAAATGGCGCCGGATGGCGGGAATCTTCACCGATGGCGGGAAAACTTCACGGATGGTAAGTTTTAAAAGTCTCTTTTTCAGGCACGCAGTACCCGGTGGTTGCGGGCACGAAATCCTGCCGACTACGCCAAAGTTGACGCGCCCCTGGGCCTGCTGTGTCGCGCAGCGTCTCGCGCACGGGGGCTTACCCGGAACCGGATCAGATGAGGGTTGTAGTCTCCGAGTGGCGGGGACCCGGTCCGTGCCCAGGGAGTCAACTCAGTGTGTGGCAGTCTTGATAGGTGTTATTTGAGTGTCGACTACGCCACCCGTTGATTTGCAGCTATGGAGCTGCCGCTGCAGGGCAGACCGCTGAGGCCGGTGTAGAATTGTGCAGCGTGATAGTATAACCCCCAACGGGAGGGGTATGGCCTCAGGGCAGCCGACGTGGAAGATGAGGGTAGCAGGAACCACTCAGAGACGGTGCGGTGTAATTCAGGGTCTTTACTAGTAACAACGATAGACCCTCCCGGAGTACTTGCTAGCGAACGGGGCCTGGTCAGTCCTTGAGCAGATGGGATCTCCCCTGGCCAGGCGGAGTTGTAGGCCTCCCAAACTGACTGTACTCTTCTGGCTACCTTGCTAGAAGCGGATATAAGTAGCCCACGTCCCTGAGTGTACCGTGTGGTGCTCACCCGTATGGCCGGTGACTCGAGGCCTTCTAATGGCTTCCGCTCCACGATGGCGGCGCTGGTCCCACGCGTGTGACCGTGCCTTCGGGTTTCTGGGCCTGAGGACCTGAAATCCCCTGCCGGTCGGCTTCTGCTGCTGGGTAAGAGTTAGTCCCCACAGCCTCGGACGCCGGGTCCGGTAAGAAAGCTTCTCAGTCAGGGCGAGCTCTGCAGCTGCCAGCCCCTGACTTGTAGTAGTATTGCTCCAACTGAGCTTCTGCTGTTTCTTCCTGTGACTGTTTCTTGTCTCTACTCTCCTTGACTGACTAACCCTGCTTCAGCCCCGGGTTTATATAGGGGAAGGTCTTCCCCTCCCAAGACTGGGCAGGAGGTGTGGCATGCACAGGATCCCTGGCCAAGAGACCTCCCACCTGCTCTCAGACATAACATTGCTTGTTACTGTGGAAACCAGACCCCTGGGGTGCCACACATACAGTGGAGAAAAAAGTATTTAGTCAGCCACTGTGGGAGTTAGTTCCCTCAAAGTGGCTGAAAAGATGAAACAGGCCTGTAATTAACAACATAGGTAGACCTCAACTATGAGAGACAAAATGAGAAAACAAATCCTGAAAATCACGTCTTATTTGGAAAGAAATTTTTTTCAAATTTTGGTGGAAAATAAGTATTTTGTCAATTACAAACAAGCAAGATTTCTGGCTCTCACAGACCTCTAACTTCTTCTGTAACAGGCTCATCTGTCCTCCACTCATTATCTGTAGTACTGGCACCTGTTTGAACTTGTTATCAGTATAAAAGACACCTGTCCGCAACGTCAAACAGTCACCCTCCAAACTCCACTATGGTGAAGACCAAACAGCTGTCGAAGGACACCAGAAACAAAATTGTAGCCCTGCACCAGGCTGGGAAGACTGAATCTGCAATAGGCAAGCAGCTTGGTGTGAAGAAATCAACTGAGGGAGCAATAATTAGAAAATGGAAGACATACAATACCACTGATAATCTCCCTCGATCTGGGCTCCACACAAGAGCTCACACCATGGGGTCAAAATGATCTCAAGAACGGTGAGCAAAAATCCCAGAACCACACGGGGGGACCTAGTGGATGACCTGCAGAGAGCTGGGACCAACGTTACACAGGCTACCATCAGAAACACACGACGCTGCAAGGGACTCAGATCCTGCAGTGCCAGACGTGTCCCCCTGCTTAAGCCATTACATGTCCGGGCCCATCTGAAGTTTGCTAGAGAGCATTTGGATGATCCAGAAGAGTATTGGGAGAATGTCACATGGTCAGATGAAACCAAAGTAGAACTGTTTGGTAGAAACACAACTCGTCGTGTTTGGAGGAGAAAGAATGCTGAGTTGCATCCAAAGAACACCATACCTACTGTGAAGCATGGGGGTGGCAACATCATGCTTTGGGGCTGTTTCTCTGCCAAGGGATCAGGACGACTGATCTGCGTACATGAAAGAATGAATGGGGCCATGTATCGTGAGATTTTAAAGTCAAACATCCTTCCATCAGCAAGGGCATTGAACATGAAACGTGGCTGGATTTTTCAGCATGACAATGATCCCAAGCACACCGCCAGGGCAGCGAAGGAGTGGCTTCGTAAGAAGCATTTCAAGGTCCTGGAGTGGCCTAGCCAGTCTCCAGATCTAAACCCTATAGAAAACCTTTGGAGGGAGTTGAAAGTCCATGTTGCCCAGCGACAGCCCCATAACGTCACTGCTCTAGAGGAGATCTGCATGGAGGAATGGGCCAACATACCAGCAACAGTGTGTGCCAACCTTGTGAAGACTTACAGAAAACATTTGACCTCTGTCATTGCCAACAAAGGATATATAACAAAGTATTGAGATGAAATTTTGTAATTAACCAAATACTTATTTTCCACCAAAATTTAAAAAAAAATTATTTCCAAATCAGACAATGTGATTTTCTGGATTTGTTTTCTCATTTTGTCTCTCATAGTTGAGGTCTGCCTATGATGTCAATTACAGGCGCCTCTCTCATCTTTTTAAGTGAGCCCTGATCTTAATCCTATTGAAAATGTATGGGTAAAGCTGAAAAGGCAGGTGCGAGCAAGACGACCTACAAACCTGGATCAGTTACACCAGTTTTGTCAGGAGGAATGGGCCCAAATTCCAACCAACTATTGTGAGTAGCTTGTGGAAGGATATCCCAAAAGTTTGACCCAAGTCATTCAGTTTAAGGGCATTGGTACCAAATACTAATGAAATGTATGTAAACTTTTGACTTTGCAGTAAGTAATAAAAATGCCTTAAACATTCTCTCTCTCATTATTCTGGCAGTGGGCAAATATTAAAAATTATGGTAATCCTAATTGACCTAAAGCGGGAAAGGTTTATTCTGTTTTCATGTCAGATATTGAGAAAAACATGCATATGTGTTTTTTTATATAGTGTATGGAAACTTCTGGTTTCAACTGTATATGCTGTACATTACCATAACAACACAATTGTTGTCTTCAGGGGCAGAAACAGAGTAAGACAGTCCACATCCCTACAATTCTTCTACGCATATTATACAATGAACATTTTTAGTTATAATTAGAGATGAGCGTTGTTCGACTCGAACTGTTCGCCAATCTCAAATTCGAGCTGTTTTGGGCGGTGTTCGAGCCGTTCAGCGAACACGAACGATTTGAGAAAAATTCGGCTGTTCGAGGTTATGTTCGATAACTGTTCGTGCACCAAAATCATAACTGGATTTTTTCTCAGTAATGATGAAAATTAATGTTAATACGCAGTTTGAGTGTACAGCGGGGTGGGGGGAGGGGCAGGGGATGGATCTCTGCAGGAATAATGAAGATCTCCATTTTTTTTTCTCTTTCCCGCATTTACAGTGGGGAGGTGCAATCTGTCGGCCTATCAGCAGCGCACACACGGAGCGAAGTGCTTTTTTTCACACAAGCAAGGGCATGTGTCATTGGCAGTGTATGTCACATGTCCTTGCCATATAAGACCAAGCCATTTTCCCCGTCGCCACCATTTTCTCACCGCTGTTGCTGTGTGCGCTATACCTTGTTAATTTCAAGCCAATTTTCGCACAAATGTACAGATAGCTTGGGAGTAGGGAATAGTTGTGATTGCAGTCCTTTTAAGGACTAGGTTACAGCATTTCCTACGACTTTTATCAGGCAGGTCTGTGCTCTTAAATAGATAGATTGTGGGAGTAAAGACTAATTGTAATTGCAGTCCTTTTCAGAACTAGGTTACATCAGTTCCTATCAGTTTTTGCCAGGCAGGTCTGTGCCAGTGCTGTGCAAGTTTTTTTCACAGCATTTGGCTGAATCTAGCAAAGCTAATCCTTTTTGGCCTATTGCAGAGTGTGTTAGTCAGTGGAGTAGCCTATCTGTGTTGCAAGATATACCACCTGTGTATAGAATACCAATTTTTTTACTGCACCTAGTGAAGTAAAATCTTTTGGGCATAGCATCATTCTATTAGTCCATCTATACTGACCTCCATCAGGTTGCAAATTGAATATAATTTTTTTCTGCATCTAGCTCTGAAAAAATATTTGGCCTTCTAGCAGTGTGTGGGACTTTCTCTATTAGTCCATCTATACTGACCTCCATCAGGTTGCAAATTAAAAATAATTTTTTGTCTGCATCTAGCTCTGAAAAAATATTTGGCCTTCTAGCAGTGTGTGGGACTTTCTCTATTAGTCCATCTATACTGACCTCCATCAGGTTGCAAATTAAAAATAATTTTTTGTCTGCATCTAGCTCTGAAAAAATATTTGGTCTTCTAGCAGTGTGTGGGACTTTCTCTATTAGTCCATCTATACTGACCTCCATCAGGTTGCAAATTAAAAATAATTTTTTGTCTGCATCTAGCTCTGAAAAAATATTTGGTCTTCTAGCAGTGTGTGGGACTTTCTCTATTAGTCCATCTATACTGACCTCCATCAGGCTGCAAATTAAAAATAATTTTTATCTGCATCTACCTCTGAAAAAATATTTGGCCTTCTAGTTGTGTGTGGGACTTGTTCTATTAGTCCATCTATACTGACCTCCATCAGGTTGCAAACTGAATATAATTTTTTTCTGCATCTAGCTCTGAAAAAATATTTGGCCTTCTAGCAGTGTGTGGGACTTTCTCTATTAGTCCATCTATACTGACCTCCATCAGGTTGAAAATTAAAAATAATTTATATCTGCATCTAGCTCTGAAAAAATATTTGGCCTTCTAGCAGTGTGTGGGACTTTCTCTATTAGTCCATCTATACTGACCTCCATCAGGTTGCAAATTAAAAATATTTTTTTGTCTGCATCTAGCTCTGAAAAAATATTTGGCCTTCTAGCAGTGTGTGGGACTTTCTCTATTAGTCCATCTATACTGACCTCCATCAGGCTGCAAATTAAAAATAATTTTTATCTGCATCTACCTCTGAAAAAATATTTGGCCTTCTAGCTGTGTGTGGGACTTGTTCTATTAGTCCATCTATACTGACCTCCATCAGGTTGCAAACTGAATATAATTTTTTTCTGCATCTAGCTCTGAAAAAATATTTGGCCTTCTAGCAGTGTGTGGGACTTTCTCTATTAGTCCATCTATACTGACCTCCATTAGGTTGCAAATTAAAAATAATTTATATCTGCATCTAGCTCTGAAAAAATATTTGGCCTTCTAGCAGTGTGTTGGACTTTCTCTATTAGTCCATCTATACTGACCTCCATCAGGTTGCAAATTAAAAATAATTTTTTGTCTGCATCTAGCTCTGAAAAAAATATTTGGCCTTCCAGCAGTGTGTGGGACTTTCTCTATTAGTCCATCTATACTGACCTCCATCAGGTTGCAAATTAAAAATAATTTATATCTGCATCTAGCTCTGAAAAAATATTTGGCCTTCTAGCAGTGTGTGGGACTTTCTCTATTAGTCCATCTATACTGACCTCCATCAGGTTGCAAACTGAATATATTTTTTTTCTGCATCTACCTCTGAAAAAATATTGGGCTTCTAGCTGTGTGTGGGACTTGTTCTATTAATCCATCTATACAGACCTCCATCAGGTTGCAAACTGAATATAATTTTTTTCTGCATCTACCTCTGAAAAAATATTTGGGCTTCTAGCTATGTGTGGGACTTGTTCTATTAGTCCATCTATACTGACCTCCATCAGGTTGCAAACTGAATATGATTTTTTTCTGCATCTAGCTCTGAAAAAATATTTGGCCTTCTAGCAGTGTGTGGGACTTTCTCTATTAGTCCATCTATACTGACCTCCATCAGGCTGCAAATTAAAAATAATTTTTATCTGCATCTACCTCTGAAAAAATATTTGGCCTTCTAGCTGTGTGTGGGACTTGTTCTATTAGTCCATCTATACTGACCTCCATCAGGTTGCAAATTAAAAATAATTTATATCTGCATCTAGCTCTGAAAAAATATTTGGCCTTCTAGCAGTGTGTGGGACTTTCTCTATTAGTCCATCTATACTGACCTCCATCAGGTTGCAAACTGAATATATATTTTTTCTGCATCTACCTCTGAAAAAATATTTGGGCTTCTAGCTGTGTGTAGGACTTGTTCTATTAGTCCATCTATACTGACCTCCATCAGGTTGCAAACTGAATACAATTTTTTTCTGCATCTACCTCTGAAAAAATATTTGGGCTTCTAGCTGTGTGTGGGACTTGTTCTATTAGTCCATCTATACTGACCTCCATCAGGTTGCAAATTGAATATAATTTTTTTCTGCATCTAACCCAGCCAATAGTTTTGGCCTAATACCACAGTTTGGCCACTCAGCTCTGCTCGGTTCCCATCCATTGTTTTTTTGTGCAAACAACTCCAGAGTTGTGAATTAGTTAACCACCAAAATGAGTGGAAAAAGGCCTGCTGCTGGTGGAAAGGGGAATAGGCGTGTTGGGAAGGGGAAAAAAGGTTGTGTCCGTGGGGTAGGTGTTAAAGCAACAGTAACATCTGCAGAAGAAAGACCATCTTCCAGCCAAACTAAAATGTTCTATTAGTCCATCTATACTGACCTCCATCAGGTTGCAAACTGAATATAATTTTTTTCTGCATCTAGCTCTGAAAAAATATTTGGCCTTCTAGCAGTGTGTGGGACTTTCTCTATTAGTCCATCTATACTGACCTCCATCAGGTTGAAAATTAAAAATAATTTATATCTGCATCTAGCTCTGAAAAAATATTTGGCCTTCTAGCAGTGTGTGGGACTTTCTCTATTAGTCCATCTATACTGACCTCCATCAGGTTGCAAATTAAAAATATTTTTTTGTCTGCATCTAGCTCTGAAAAAATATTTGGCCTTCTAGCAGTGTGTGGGACTTTCTCTATTAGTCCATCTATACTGACCTCCATCAGGCTGCAAATTAAAAATAATTTTTATCTGCATCTACCTCTGAAAAAATATTTGGCCTTCTAGCTGTGTGTGGGACTTGTTCTATTAGTCCATCTATACTGACCTCCATCAGGTTGCAAACTGAATATAATTTTTTTCTGCATCTAGCTCTGAAAAAATATTTGGCCTTCTAGCAGTGTGTGGGACTTTCTCTATTAGTCCATCTATACTGACCTCCATCAGGCTGCAAATTAAAAATAATTTTTATCTGCATCTACCTCTGAAAAAATATTTGGCCTTCTAGCTGTGTGTGGGACTTGTTCTATTAGTCCATCTATACTGACCTCCATCAGGTTGCAAATTAAAAATAATTTATATCTGCATCTAGCTCTGAAAAAATATTTGGCCTTCTAGCAGTGTGTGGGACTTTCTCTATTAGTCCATCTATACTGACCTCCATCAGGTTGCAAACTGAATATATATTTTTTCTGCATCTACCTCTGAAAAAATATTTGGGCTTCTAGCTGTGTGTAGGACTTGTTCTATTAGTCCATCTATACTGACCTCCATCAGGTTGCAAACTGAATACAATTTTTTTCTGCATCTACCTCTGAAAAAATATTTGGGCTTCTAGCTGTGTGTGGGACTTGTTCTATTAGTCCATCTATACTGACCTCCATCAGGTTGCAAATTGAATATAATTTTTTTCTGCATCTAACCCAGCCAATAGTTTTGGCCTAATACCACAGTTTGGCCACTCAGCTCTGCTCGGTTCCCATCCATTGTTTTTTTGTGCAAACAACTCCAGAGTTGTGAATTAGTTAACCACCAAAATGAGTGGAAAAAGGCCTGCTGCTGGTGGAAAGGGGAATAGGCGTGTTGGGAAGGGGAAAAAAGGTTGTGTCCGTGGGGTAGGTGTTAAAGCAACAGTAACATCTGCAGAAGAAAGACCATCTTCCAGCCAAACTAAAATGTCTACTTCTTTTAGCGGACAATGTGATAAGATCCCTTTCTTACGGCCACGCCAATCGCTACAAATTCCAGATGAGGCACAAAAACAGCAGGTGCTTCAATGGATATCAAGTGCTCCTTTAAGTGGGCTCTCCTCCACATCAACTTCAACATCACAAATGCTCCAGTCCTCAAAGGTGTCACCCCAATCGCACTTGCTTCCTCACAGCTCCCAAATCTCCAGCTGCCCGTCTGAGTATGAGGTAGAACAGATGGTTGAGTCTGCAGAGCTGTTTACTCATACTATAGCCTGGGAATCAGAGGTCGACTCCAGCGCTTCTGTGAATCCAGACGAGGAAATGATCTGCACTGATGCCCAGAATCTTTATGAGTCGGATCCAGGACCAGACGCAGAAGGTTCTGACCATAATGTAGACCCTCATTCCCAAACTGTAACTCCTGTTGGTGGAGACAATGAGGAAGACGATGATGAGACTCAAATACCTGATTGGAGCGACAACTTTAGTTTTTTGTCAGGGCAGGAACAGGTTGGCTCTGAGGACGACGGGTGTGATAACGCACAGGGTGATGATGATGAGGTTGGAGATCCCACTTACTGTCAACCCACAGTCAGCCAAGAGATGAGGTCAGCAGAGGAGGTGGAGGAAGATGCTAGTGACGACGAGGTCAGGTTGCGCCTTCCTGGACAGAGACGTAGTACTGGAAGCACGTCAACAACTGCATCCTCAAACACAACTCTGCCTCTCACCACAAGTCGTGGTGGCTCTTCAGGTCGCATGGGTGCTAAGCCTTGCATAGCCTGGGCATTTTTTCAGATCGATAAAGATGACCCAACTCGTGTTATCTGTAACATTTGTCAGCAAAAGCTAAGTAGAGGCCAAAAAATACATAGTTGAGTACTTCATGCATGAACCGGCACATGGACATGAAGCATAAGTTGCAGTGGGAAGCTCAGTGTGCTACAATGCGGCCTAGCCGGCCGGGCCAACCACCGTCTGCCATATCTTGTGCATCCGCGGCCTCTTCATCCTCTGTGACTGGGGGGACAGCAGTCACACCTGTTTTTGGGCGCAGACCTGCCACCTCTTTACCCGCAACAGCCAGCGTGATTGGCAGGTCATCATTTTCTTTGGAGGTGGTAACACCAGCTGGTGTTGAGCGCTGTCCGACATCGATAGCACCACCTTTGGATCAAGGCAACCTAACATGTCCGCCTGCATCTTCCTCACAGACCGGCAGTTTGCCGGGGACACCCTTATCAACCCCGTCTAAGCACAATAGCCAGCCCTCGGTCCCTCAGATGTGGACAAGTAAAAGACCATTTCCTCCTAGCCATGAGAAAGCTAAGAGGTTGAATTTCACCATCTGCAAGCTCTTGGCTACAGAAATGCTGCCTATCCGCCTGGTGGACACAGAGGATTTTCGAGACCTTATGTCCGTCGCAGTGCCCCAGTACCAGATGCCCAGTCGGCACTACTTCTCAAAGAAAGGTGTGCCTGCGCTCCACCAGCATGTCGCACACAACATCACCGCTTCTTTGAGAAACTCTGTGTGTGACAGGGTGCATTTCACCACAGACACTTGGACGAGTAGGCATGGACAGGGGCGTTACATGTCGCTGACTGGGCACTGGGTAACTATGGTGACAGCAGGACAAGGGGCTGCTGTCCAAGTCTTGCCGTCCCCACGAGTTGTGCGTCAATCCTCTTTATGTCAAAGTTCCTCCACTGCTTCTGCCTCCTCAACCTCCTCTCGGTCTTCCACCTGCACCCAAAGCCTGTCTGGTCATGCCACAAGCTTTCTAACTGCGCAGAAGGGATCCTGCACACCTCCTTACTATGCTGGCAGTAGGGCTCAACGTCATCAGGCGGTTTTTACTTTGAAATGTCTGGGAAATGTGAGTCACACAGCTGAGGAGTTGTGGTCAGCTCTGGAGAACCAATTTCATGAATGGTTGTCTCCACTGGACCTGAAACCAGGGAAGGCCGTGTGTGACAATGCTGCAAACCTGGGTGCGGCCCTTCGCCGGGGCAATGTCACACACGTGCCTTGTATGGCTCACGTGTTGAACCTGGTTGTCCAGCAATTTTTAGCCCACTATCCCAGACTAGATGGCCTTCTGCAGAGGGCACGGTCGCTGTGTGCTCACTTCCGCCGTTCGCATCCCACAGCTCAGCAACTTACATCTCTACAGAAGTCGTTGGGCCTGCCACTTCACCGGCTAAAATGCGATGTGCCTACCCGGTGGAATTCAACTCTGCACATGTTGCAGCGACTGTGGCAGCACCGACAAGCCCTGGTGCAATACGTTCTGACGTATAGCCTGGGCCAACGAAATCCAGAGGTGGGGCAAATCACGCTGGAGGAGTGGTCTCAGATCAAGGACCTATGCACCCTTCTGCACAGTTTTGAAATGGCGACGAAGATGTTTAGTGCTGACGATGCCATTATCAGCATGACTATTCCGGTGATTTACATGCTGGAGCACATGTTAAACAGAATTCGGAGTCAGGTGGTGGCACAAGAGGAGGTGGAGGAAGTAGAGGAGGAGGAGTTGTATGCGGAAGGGCTAACATCAGCAAGGTCCAGACGGTCGGCAGCACCAAGGCGGCAGGCATGTGAGGGTGGGGGAGATGGTTTTACCAGGGCGCATGGTAGCAGCCAAACTAGTGAGGAAGGTGCAGGAGCCCAGGAAGAAGTGGAGGACGAACTGATGGAAGACTCATCAGATGAGGGAGACCTTGATCACATTTCTGTTGTGCGAGGTTGGGGGGAGAGGACAGAGGAAGGAAGCATGATTGTTACCTCACCACCAACACAACAGGGACTTGGTGCTCCTGGATGCGCAACACACATGAGTGCCTTCTTGCTGCACTACCTGCAACATGACCCTCGAATTGTGAGAATTAGAAATAATCCTGACTACTGGGTTGCCACACTGTTAGATCCCCGGTACAAAAGTAAATTTTCAGAAATTATTCCTGCCATAGAAAGGGATGCACGCATGCAGGAGTATCAGCAGAGACTGTTGCAGAATCTTACATGTGCTTTTCCACAAAACACCAGTGGTGCACGTAGTGAATCTCACAGTTTCAACTTGCCAACCGTGGGACCGTCAAGTGTTCAGCACTCAAACCGTAACAGAACCACGGTATCTGCTGGTAACATCAATTTTGCGGAATCATTTCACCACTTTTTTAGCCCATCCTTTGCAAGGCCACAGGAGACAAGAAGTCTGACACATAGTCAACGCCTAGAGACGATGGTACAGGAGTATCTCCAAGTAAACATTGAAGCCATGACTGTGTCACTGGACCCTTGCTCTTTTTGGGCTTCCAATCTGGATAAAAGGCCGGAGCTAGCCACTTACGCCTTGGAGATCTTGTCATGCCCCGCAGCCAGCGTTCTGTCTGAACGTGTGTTCAGCGCTGCTGGTGGTGTGCTGACAGATAAGCGCACGCTGCTCTCCACTGATAATGTAGACAGACTCACGTTCATAAAGATGAACAAATCATGGATCCGAAACGACTTTTCTACCCCTTTGTCATCCTGGGGAGAGTAAAAGCTTGATGATTGGTTAAAATCACCCTACCAACCGTTTTAAGCTTTCAAATTACTAATCATGTTTATCTGTATCTTGGCTGGAAAATAATTTGGGCTTTGTAGCAGTGTGCAGCACTGATTCTATTAGGCCATCTATAATAAGCTCCACCACATTTAAAATTACTAATCATGTTTATCTGTATCTTGACTGGAAAATAATTTGGGCTTTGTAGCAGTGTGCAGCACTGATCCTATTAGGCCATCTATACTAAGCTCCACCAGATTTAAAATGAATAATAATTTTAAGCTGCATCTAGCCCGGAAAATAATTTTGGGGCTCCGAGATGCGCAAGACACATAAGTGCCTTCTTGCTGCACTACCTGAAACATGACCCTCATATTGTCAGAATTCGAAGTAATCATGACTACTGGGTTGCCACACTCTTAGATCCCCCAAACTTTTCGATCAACCTTTTCATTTTAATAAAGACCAAAAAAATGGTCATTTTTGAAATTATAAGCATTAGCAGGTTATTAGAAACTGAAATCAAACAGTTTTCAACTCAAAACTTTATTCTAGGTGATGTTACATTTTCACATAGGACCCCTTGTTCGAAAGGAGCTTCTGAACTCTCTCGTCCATTGAATTTGTCAGGTTTTGGATGGTTTCTGCTTTAATTGTTTTGCATGAGGACAGAATACCCTCCCAGAGCTGTTGCTTAGATGTGAACTGCCTCCCGCCATCATAGACACTCCTTTTGATGATGCTCCAGAGGTTCTGAATGGGGTAGAGGTCAGGGGAGCATGGGGGTCACACCATAAGTTTGTCCCCTTTTATGCCCATATCAGCCAGAGATGCAGATGTTTTATGTGCAGCATGAGATGGTGCATTATTATGCAAAAAAATGATCTTGCTGTGAAATACACGGTTCTTCTTCTTGAACCATGGCAGGAAGTGCTGTTTGAGAAAATCCACATACATTATGGAGTTCATCTTTAGCGCCTTCAGGGATCCTAAAGGGGCCGACAATCTCTCTCCCCATGATTCCAGCCCAAAACATTACTCCACCTCCTCCTTGTTGGCGCTGTAGCCGTGTTTGCGTGGGGTGTCCATCAACCAGCCATCCTCCACTCCATCCATCTGGACCATCGAGCACTGCACGGCACTCATCCGTGAACAAAACAGTTTTGAAATCAGTCTTCATGTAATGTTTGGCCCACTGGAGCCGTTTCTGCTTGTGTGAAGTGGATAGAGGAGGTCGACAGGATGGCGTATGCACAGCTGCAAACCTCTGAAGGACCCTGCATCTTGTTGTTCGGGGGACGTTGGAGGCACCAGCAGCTTCAAAAACTTGTCTGCTGCTATGACAAGGCTTTTTTGCCGCTGCTCTTTTAACCTGACGTAATTGCCTGTAGGAAAGAGTCCTCAATTTGCCCTTATCAGCACGCACACGTGTGTACTGTGAATCAGCTACATACTTCTTGATTGCCAAGACACTTCATCCTGATCATCGCACAAAGTTGATTGTAGTCATGCCTTGACCTAAACACTCCACAATTTGTTGCTTCTCAGCAGCCAACACATCCTTTTTCTTTCCCATTTTGGCAGAAAATGTAGGCTGCTTAATAATGTGAGACAGCCTTCTTAAGTAGTCTTGCCTTTCATTGGACACACCTGCCAAACTAATTAGCACAGGTGTCTGCAATTGCTTACAGTGATATAAAGAGCCCTGACACACATCACCATCAATGAGTTTAACTGACAAACAAACAAATTCTTCCCTTATCACTCCTAAACACTTTTTGCATAATAATTTGGAACACAGTGTACATGTGCTTTTCCACAAAACACCAGTGGTTCACGTAATGAATCTTACAGTTCTAACTTGCCAACCGTGGTCTGTATGGAGTTGTTCAATAAAGGCCCCAAAATTAAGATAACATAGATGGGAGAGGTCTCTATGCATAGGAATTCCTAAGTATTTGATACCCTGTGAGGGCCAGGCAAAGGGAAAGTTGGACTGGATGGAATCCTATATGGATTTGGGGAGGGAGACATCGAGGGCCTCAGACTTCGCTGCATTGATTTTAAAATTTGACCATGTAACAAAGTGATCTATTTCAGCCATAACAGCATGGATGGATATATGTGATTGAGTGATATATACTAGGACATCATCAGCAAATAGAGAGCACTTGTACTCGGTGCCTCCCACCTCAATCCACCTAATATTGGGGTTATGGCGAATTGATGAGAGCAGGTGCTCCGTCACTAGGATGTATAAGAGAGGGGACAGAGGACATCCCTGCCTTGTCCCATTGGTGATTGTCAAAGGTGATGAAAATGTTCTGACGCACCCCCTGGACCTTGGGACACCCGGAGCCGGACCCTTTTTGGTGGATGCTGGTGGTTGTAGTCTTCGTGGCGGCGACCCGGTTCCGTGGCTCAGGGTGGTCAAACCAGTGGCAGAACTATTTATGTGGTTTTGATGTTTAAATGTCCGACTTCGCCACCCGTGGATTGCGGTCAGAGTGAACCGCCGCTGCAGGGCAGACCGCTGAGGCTGGTGTTGTGGGTGCAGCAGAGCGTAGCATAACTCCCCACGGGAGGAGTATAGCCTCAGGGCAGTGTATGCGGAGGATGGGGGTGATGGTGCAGGGCAGCAGCAGTAATGACACGGAGTCAGTGATGCAGTCCAGGGCCTTTACTCACAGTTCTTATTATCCAGACCACGTCTGCAGGTAACGACTGCCCACGTCGTACTGTGCTCACCAGGTGATGGGCTCAGACAACTCCCAGATAACTTTGGAGCGCTTCACAGGACCCCCTTTGTGTGTCCTTTGTCTGGCCTTTCTTACCAACGCTTCTGTCCGGCTGCCTCGGGCCTCCTCTTGGTAAACTTGGCACCAGTTTCTCTGACCCTATGTGATGCCTTCCTAGCGGGTGTAGCGAGGGGCTGCGCCACATAAAATGTCACAGCCTCCGGTTTCTAGCTAAGGGTCGTTTCCCACCTCCACTAGTTTCAGGGACCGGTCTCCCCCTTTGGCCTGACCCCTCTACGCCGCAGGTGGATTCGGGCGTGCGGTGGCGACTCGCCCGTCCGCAACCCTGGGATCCCTTCGTTCCTTGTTCCTGGAGCCTTCTCCGCTCCTCTTCCTTCCTTCTCCCTCTTCCAGGCCTGGGCCTGTGTTACTAGGCCCGCCTCCGGAGCAGAGCTCATGCAGAGCCCCTGCTCCCTGTCACTTCTGCTCAGACTTCTCTGCACTGAACTAATATGGTGCCCACCTTTTATACTCCCTTATCAATGCACCCAGGAACTGTTTCCTCCCTGCTCCTGCACTACAGGGTTCCCCTTCCTCAGTGTTCCCTCCCCCCACTCCAGCCAGGGTCAGTGACTGTCGTGCCCATCTCAGGGGCATATTGGTCGCCCTGCCCCACGGCAATGTGGTGTAATGCATGCAGGTGTCGGGGTCCTGATCCACACTCCATCCTTACCTGAGAGTGAGATATCACACCTCTGGGTGAGGTGCAATACCTCTGTAGCAACCGAGCCCTCAGGGTGCTACAGTTCCATTTATCTTCAGCCTAGGTGACGTATTGTGATACAGGGCCATGATTTTGGCTATAAAAGGGTCCCCTAGACCCCTACCCCAAGCTTTTTAAGAGAATCATATATGGCGTGCCAGGAGACTCTATGGAATGCTTTCTCAGCATCCAACGAGAGTATCTAATTACAAATTTTTAACTGCATCTAGCCCAGGAAATACTTTGTGCCTAGTAGCAGTGTCTGCTAGTCAGCGGATTATCCCGGCTGTTAAGCAAGCTACACCACCTGTAGTTTGGACACTTAATTTTTTCAAAGGAAATGCTTCGGGACCACGGGATACTCAGTGAAGAGCATCAGGAGGCACCCCAAGGCATAGGGGCTGGGACTGGCAGTAGGATGCCTTGCGGTGGACAGCCGAGCTCGATCCTTATAAAAGCTTTTTAACTGCAGCAGCTTTAGTGGACGCTACTGGAGCTGGAATTATGCGGCTGCTGGCATGAGACTTGCCCTCCAATAGATCCTTGTAAATGGATTTAAAGTGTATTCATTCAAATTAGAGAGACAATTTAAATTAAAAAGCTTAGAGCTGCCTCCACCACAGGGGGGCTCGCTCGACCCACCAGCGGACAGGCACCAGTATTGGGAGAGGGGGGCTGGCCGTCAGGGTTCACCGCGGCTCTGGCACAAACCCGGCGACACGGAGGTGGCACGGGCAGGAGCGGACTGAACGTGTCGGCTTCTCACTTTTTGGATTTTAGAAGGGCATGACATGCCTATATCTGTGTCTCCCCCTCCTTTTACTCCTCCACCTCTTTTCTTTTCGCATGACTATATGTACTTGTCACTTTTCCATGTGTTAGTTGTGTCTTCTGAGCAGTTTGTCAGCTTTTGGACACCTTTGAAGGTGTTTTCTATGTGTTTCTATGTGTTTTTGTTTGCCTGCCATTGGTTTTAACGGTGTTCGAAGGTGTTCGACGAACAGTTCGACGAACACACGGGTGTTCGACGAACCGAACCGAACTCGAACACTAGTGGCTCAACACTAGTTATAATAAACAAAAAAAATTTGCAAAACCTTTTTGTTTTTGCAGTCATCATATACACACTCATTGCCATTTCCGCACTGGAATCCTAAATATCAGGAGATCAGTACAGAGAAGTTTTTACTACTTTCTCCTTCAGGATCTAAGCTGGACCCACATACCTCTCAGGTCGAGCACAATAACAGTACTTCTTTTCTTCTTTCACAGCTATGATCATAAGTGATCAAAGAGAGGCAATGGGCTAATAGAATGTCTAATTATGGAGTTCAAAGCTGCATTGAGTCTCACATAATTATCTGGAGGATCCAGGACCAGTAGTGAACAGTCCTGAGGGGCCGAGCAGCATCGTGAGGTATGACCATGCTCCCTTTATTCTTCTGTCTCTTGACCATAGACCAAGGAAAATCGTATGCTTTCTGGATAAGCATTTTAGTAAGTTCAATGCAAAAGCACTAAAAGCTTCTTCTACAGGTTTGAAGAAATTTTACCTTTATGCATTATTTGTAATAAAAATGCAAAGAATGAGAATCAATTAAATCCATTTTTCAGGTTTATCTCATGGCTCTGGTTTGAGTACAACATTATAGTGTCATGGAAATGATTTTGCATTGTATAGCTCTACATCAGCTGTAGGATCACCCCCGCATTTACATATATTACCATAGCTAGTCACACTCAACATGTCATGATAATATATGTGTTAATAATTAATCCCTTCTCCGGGCCTGAATATATTAGCGAATATTATTTTAGAATATGCATGCCTCATTTAGAAGGCTTGCAGAATTCTAAATAAGTTGTTCTTTTTATACTTTTCAGCTCCACATCTATTCTCCATGTCAAATTGTTATTCTACACATTGCCTTTGGTATCCTTTATATTACCTTTTCTTGGGGCCCTTCACAAAGTGACTTGAAGGGATAACGTCAGTAAAGGGATAACGTCAGTAAAGGTGTTGGTATACATTATATAGTACCCTATATTTAATATGCAACTTTGCTTTACATTTATATATAATGATGGTAGGGTATGAGATATATTTTTTGTCTTTTGTAGGTTTTGCTTCTTTTTGCTAGTGTGAACATGCTCCTATTTCTTGCATGTGTACCATCTTAGACCTCAGTTCACATTGCTTGGTTTTTTGTCTTGTTTGCATTCTGTGCAAATTAAGGGTGTGGCATCCCCTTTGTTGAGCTGATTAGTATATATGTAGCTTACCACGGGCCTAGGTGGTCTGAAGTTGGGACCCGGTCCTATTTGTCTACCCTTTTATATGCATTACTTCAACTTTGATATACAGTAAGGTTTTTAATATAGACACTGTAGGTACCGTCCCAATTTAGGGTCACCTTGTCGCTGGTGGGACGGCTTGTATACTTTTTTTGATCAAAAATAGTTCACTAAGTACCCTATATTTAATATGCAACTTTGCTTTACATTTATATATAATGATGGTAGGGTATGAGATATATTTTTTGTCTTTTGTAGGTTTTGCTACTTTTTGCTAGTGTGAACATGCTCCTATTTCTTGCATGTGTACCATCTTAGACCTCAGTTCACATTGTTTGGTTTATTATATTACCATGAGTAGCAGTTGATGTATATATACTTAAAGACTATTTCCATTTGGAACAGAAATTTAGCGAAAACAGTGAAAAGGTATTAAATACTGAATAAAACGACAAGTATTCAATTGCTACAATAGTCAGGCAGTGACCCTACATTTGTTCTTCCTGAAGTGACCCATGCTACCATATTTTTTACTAAAGTAAAGGAACACACATTTTAATTTACTTGCTTCAAACATGAGGACTTAAATTAAAGGAAAGCGATTACCTAAATTATTTTTGGCATTCCCCTATTCTATTGTTTTGCATGTGATTCAATTTCTACCCCATCTAGTAAAATAATTCTTGTGGACTAGAGGGCGTAAGAGCCCATTACCTTTGAGGCATCTGTTATTGGGAAAGTTCCCATTTATGGGTTATGTTTAAAAGGTTGTTCTAATTGTCTTTCTTTAGGAGTGCACCACACCCCTGCACACAGATTTCCTAATTGCTGAGAGTGGGGTGGTGTTATCCTGAAGATTGACAGTTTGGACTGATGGCAAGGCTAAGCCATTGGCCCAAATGTGTCATCTGCAAAGCTGCGAACAGGAGAACGTTTGCCTCCGCAGCGTCGGAGAAACTCACGGACACTGAAGCAATAAAGTGAAGAACTTGAAAGCGCACGCTTCTCATCTAAGAAACCAGCTACCTCTGATATACTGCAAAGGTGGCCAGTACTAGTAGCAAACCATAAAATTAAAAATCCCCTTTCGAGAACGGAAATGATGTTTAATAAAAGGTACATTGCAAATTTGAATGTTTTTTTAAAAGCGCTTTACAATTTTACCTATTTATGATGTTTAAACAAAAATTTTAAAGCGTTGGTCTGGTACCTAAAATGCCATTTTTAACTATCTAGCTTTACATCCTAACCATTTTGTACTTAGCTTATTTATTATACAATACCTACATTTCTCTCCATCTACAGTTATATGAAAAAGTTTGGGCACTCCTATTAATCTTAAGCTTAATGTTTTATAAAAAATTGGCGTTTTTGCAACAGCTATTTCAGTTTGATATATGTAATAACTGTTGGACTCAGTAATGTTTCTGCCTTGAAATGAGGTTTATTGTACTAACAGAAAATGTGCAATCTGCATTCAAACAAAATTTGACAGGTGCATAAGTATGGGCACCCTTATCATTTTCTTGTTTTAAATACTCCTACCTACTTTTTACTGACTTACTAAAGCACTTTTTTTGGTTTTGTAACCTCATTGAGTTTTGAACTTCATAGCCAGGTGTATGCAATCATGAGAAAAGCTACTTAAAGTGGCCACTTGCAAGTTGTTCTCCTGTTTGAATCTCCTCTGAAGAGTGGCATCATGGGCTCCTCAAAACAACTGTCAAATGATCTGAAAACAAAGATTATTCAACATAGTTGTTCAGGGGAAGGATACAAAAAGCTGTCTCAGCGATTTAACCTGTCAGTTTCCACTGTGAGGAACATAGTAAGGAAATGGAAGAACACAGGGACAGTTCTTGTTAAGGCCAGATGTGGCAGGCCAAGAAAAACATCAGAAAAGCAGAGAAGAAGAATGGTGAGATCAGTCAAGGACAATCCTCAGACCACTTCCAGAGAGCTGCAGCATCAACTTGCTGCAGATGGTGTCACAGTGCATCGGTCAACTATACAACGCACTTTGCACAAGGAGAAGCTGTATGGGAGAGTGATGCGAAAGAAGCCGTTTCTGCAAGCACGCCACAAACAGAGTCGGCTGAGGTATGCAAAAGCACATTTGGAGAAGCCAATTTCTTTTTGGAAGAAGGTCCTGTGGACTGATGAAACCAAGATTGAGTTGTTTGGTCATGCAAAAAGGCGTTATGCATGGCGGCAAAAAAACACAGCATTCCAAGAAAAACACTTGCTACCCACAGTAAAATTTGGTGGAGGTTCCATCATGCTTTGTGGCCAATGCCGGCACTGGGAATCTTGTTAAAGTTGAGGGACGCATGGATTCCACTCAGTATCAGCAGATTCTTGACAATAATGTTCAAGAATCAGTGACAAAGTTGAAGTTATGCAGGGGATGGATCTTTCAGCAAGACAATGATCCAAAACACCACTCCAAATCTACTCAGGCATTCATGCAGAGGAACAATTACAATGTTCTGGAATGGCCATCCCAGTCCCCAGACCTGAATATCATTGAACATCTATGGGATCATTTGAAGAGGTCTGTCCATGCTCGGCGACCATCGAACTTAACTGAACTGGAATTGTTTTGTAAAGAGGAATGGTCAAAAATACCTTCATCCAGGATCCAGGAAATCATTAAAAGCTACAGGAAGCGACTAGAGACTGTTATTTTTGCAAAAGGAGGATCTACTAAATATTAATGTCACTTTTCTGGTGGGGTGCCCATACTTATGCACCGGTCAAATTTTGTTTGAATGCAGATTGCACATTTTCTGTTAGTACAATAAACCTCATTTCAAGGCAGAAACATTACTGTGTCCAACAGTTATTACATATATCAAACTGAAATAGCTGTTGCAAAAATACCAATTTTTATAAAACATTAAGCTTAAGATTAATAGGGGTGCCCAAAATTTCATATAACTGTATCTGTGAGGAGATGGCCTTGTTCTAAGACTACTGAACCAATGGAAGTAGAGCGGAGTCCGCAGCTCTAAGGGATGCAGACTTTTTCCAGCATGGAGCACCGGTTCCGTCGATCTTATTATTGTGTTTTATTACTAATTTATTTGTTATGTTTTATTAGAGTTCTGCTTGCTCATCAGTATGTGCACTAATTTCACTTGTAAAGTGTCCAGCATTCCAGCAATCTCATTATTATCTCAGGGGGCCTCCAGCCATTGTTCTAACAGCCACTAGTCACATTGTGGGTATGGGGATTGTAGACACAGTGGAGCCATTACCACAGAGGGTTTCACATGCAGTCTCAAGTGAAGGGCACCTCATATATTCTTCCTTGTTTCAGCTAAAAATCAAATGCATGAGGGGGAGGGGGTGAACACTTCTGACCTTTCAGGGGGCTGATCCCAGAGAGGGAAAAGCCACATGTTTAGTTAAGTAGTTGGTGAAATGTCATCGAAGGGATAGGATTTAGACTGAGTACCTGGAGCCACGGATGGATGGCCTATGGAGTGTGGAGATCGGTTGTCGGAAGGGTTGGACACACATTCTACAATTGTGGGATTTGTCATTTGGATTGGATGAACTTTTTTAAAAATTATGACTGCTCGATACATGGGCTTCAATCATGTTATCTGTTGTCTGCAGGAGTGTGGACTGTGGCTACAGACTATACTGGCGAGAGATACAAAATCTGTGGGCCAACCAAAAGTTGGGAGACAATGAGTATCGCCTGGTACGGGGACAGTGGTACTACCGAACCCAGGCTGGGAACTTGTGGACTGAAAGCATTGTATTTTGGCCATTTTACCTGGAATTGTTATAAAACCATGGATGTAAAGAATAAAATATTTTTGCATCGTTAACCTGCCTAGGTGGTTATTACAACCCACAACCTCAGATCTTCACACTATCTAATCCTGAGGACGTCACAGGAGGCTGAGGCTGCAGTCACTTCCTTGCACCGTCAATCGCTCCTCTTGGAACAGGACGTTATCAGGGGGCAGAGCTGGAGTTACTTACTACAGTTTCTTGAATCGTCGCTCTCTGAAGATGCCCTGAATCCATGGTCATGGAGATAGAATCTGTGGGAGATTTGAGTGCAGCGCCAGTAGTCTGCTTCTTTCTCTGCTGCCTCATCTTCTAACTGTGAAACAAGATGTCATCAGGGGGTGGAGATAGAAACAGTGAGTGATTCCAGTGCTGCCCCACAGCTTCTAGCACCGCGCTCAAATGAGTCGTCATTAGTGTTGAGCGAGCATGCCCGACACTGCTCGGTACTCGCCCGAGCATCTCGCTACTCAGGATGTTCGGCGAGCACTGAGCATTTCCGGGTTACTCCGGCGGGAGCTCGGGTCTCCGCCCTGCATGATTGGCGCTCTTTACAGAGCCAATGAACATTCAGGGATTGCCAGCCAGTCACTGTAATGCCGCAGCCATGTTGCTTGTGGGCATTACAGTGATGGCTGGCCGCACAGCGTCACCTCGAGTATTTAAAACCGGGCGCCGCGATCTTGGACACAGTCGCCCGGGATCAGACAGTGTAGGGAGAGTGCTGCTGAGTTAGGGAGAGATATATAGTGCGAAATAGGTAGTGTAGGGTCTCTAAAGCCTGCCAAATCAAACAAACAGTCCTTCTCAGGACTAATATCCATCCCAGATATCAGGCAGGCAGGCAGGCTGGCAGGCTGTATAGGAGACGCAGTGGTTATACCAACAAACAGTGCATTACAGTCCTGTGTGCTCCTGCTGGTCAAATTGCTAGATCCCCCGGTCTCAGGGGCCAGGAAAAATCCTTTTTTTTCATCTAAATCCTATTTTTTTTTTTCCTCAGTCAGACTGTACAAATACGGGTCTTGTTAACCATTTGGTGTTTTTTCCCCCAAAAAAAATTGAGTGTGTCTGTGACTGTTCAGACACCAATATATCTGTTTAAAAGATTCTGGTGTAGGCCACATAACTATAACTGTGGTTTTGCAGTTCCACGGTTCAAATCTCTGTATTATCCAGCTTTTGGCCTTTTTTCCGTAAAAAAAAACAGTAATAGTGTCTCCCTGACTGTTCAGACACAAATATATCTGTTTAAAAGATTCTGGTGTAGGCCAGATAACTAGAACTTTGGTTTTGTAGTTCCACGGTTCAAAACTCAGTATTATCCAGCTTTTGGCCTTTTTTCCGTAAAAAAAAACAGTAATAGTGTCTCCCTGACTGTTCAGACACAAATATATCTGTTTAAAAGATTCTGGTGTAGGCCAGATAACTAGAACTTTGGTTTTGCAGTTCCACGGTTCAAAACTCAGTATTATCCAGCTTTTGGCCTTTTTTCCGTAAAAAAGAACAGTAATAGTGTCTCCCTGACTGTTCAGACACAAATATATCTGTTTAAAAGATTCTAGTGTAGGCCAGATAACTAGAACTGTGGTTTTTCAGTTCCACGGTTCAAATCTCTGTATTATCCACCTTTTTGCCTTTTTTACATAAAAAAAAAAAAATTTGAGTGTCTCGCTCAGTGTTCAGACACAAATATATCTATTTAAAAGATTCTGGTGTAGGCCAGAGAAATAGAACTGTGGTTTTCTTCTTCCACGGTTCTAATCTCCTTTTTCTTACCCTTTTTTATTGATTGTGCGAGTGTAAGCTATTTTACTTCATTTACAATGGGCAAGGCGCATGGCAAGGGACATGGAACTGCACGTTCTGGTGATGGTGCGTGTAGAGGACGGGGCCGTGGCCAAGGTGAAAATGTGCCACAATCAACAGCCTCATCTTCTCGCTCCCACTTCTTGACAGAATTACTAGGGAAGCACACTACAACACCACTATTGCAAAATGATCAGTGTGAACAGGTTATTAATTGGATAGCAGATAATACTTCCAGTTACCTGGGCACCACCACCTCTGGTCAGTCTTCCACACAGTCAAGTTTTAGTAGCCGTGAGTCTCGACCGCAACCTTCTCACCATGATGCTCCTTCCTCCCACCATGCCAGGTGTCATCAGACAGCAACTGATCCCACAGTTGGACACTCTGAAGAACTGTTCACTGGTCCATTTCCATATTTGTGCCCCTCACCTGCTCCGCTTGAAGTGGCGGAAGAGGAGATCCCATGTAGCGATGCCCAAATATTTGAACAGCCACGACCAGAGGAAGTCAACGCTGGCAATTTGTCACAAGAGGTGGATGATGACGAGACACAATTGCCACGAAGTGAGGAGGAGGATCGTGGTGCGCAAGTGGAAGAGGAGGAGGTGGTGGATGATCTAGTAACTGACCCAGCGTGGCAGGAGGACACGCAGAGCGAGGCCAGCAGCACACAGGGGGAGGGAGGCAGAGTACCCCAACAGGCAGGAAGAAGCAGTGCGGTGGCTGCAAACAGAAGGCGAGCAACAGTTCCACGTAACACCAACACGAGGGACGTTGCTAGTACAACCGCTAGGTCTTCCAGAGTCTGGAATTTTTTTTAAAGACTCTGCTGATAACACCAAAAAGGCCATTTATACCACCTGCCATGCCAGCATCAGCAGGGGTGACAAAACTACCAGCCTGACCACCACCAGCATGATCAGGCACATGGCAGCAAAGCACCAGACTTTGTGGAGCGAACCCCAGGGTTCACGACCAGTGTCAGCAGGTGTCACCACTGCTTCTTCCGCTGTTGTGCATGTAAGAGAACCCCCTGTTGTGCGTGCAAGGCATTCCCCTGTCCATACTGCATGCAAAGATGCCCCCTGCTCTCAGTCTTCACTGTTTCTCTTGTTTCTCAAGAAACAGCATCAACGTCCACATCCCACCACAGCGTTCAATTGTACATATCCCAGACCTTTGAACGAAAGCGCAAATTCGCAGTCAACGCCCCACAGGCCACAGTCCTAAATTCGCACATTTCACGACTGCTTGCATTGGAAATGCTGCCTTTTAGGCTGGTGGAGACGGAATCCTTCCGCAACCTTATGGCGGTGGCCGCCCCTCGGTACTCGGTCCCCAGCCGACACTATTTTGCCCGGTGTGCCATCCCCGCACTACACAAGCACGTGTCCCAAAACATCTGCCGTGCCCTCAACAACGCAGTTACTGGGAGAGACCACCTGACAACGGACACATGGACAAGTGCTTGTGGCCAGGGACAGTACATCTCCCTGATGGCACACTGGGTAAACATAGTGGAAGCCGGGACCCAGTCGGACCTTGGGACGGAACACATCCTCCCCATACCGAGGATTGCGGGCCCTATGTCAGTCAGAGTTGCCCCCACAGTGTACAGCTCCTGCGCATCATCCTCCTTCTGCTCCTCATGTTCAGCCTCCATCTCAGATATCACCACATCAGTTACAAGCTGGAAGCACTGCAGTACTGCCTCAGCCAAGCGGCAACAGGCTGTGCTGAAACTCATAAGCTTAGGTGATAAACCTCACACTGCTTGTGAGTTGTGGACAGCTGTGAAAGAGCAGGCAGATCTGTGGCTGAGACCGCTGAACCTACATCCAGGCATGGTCGTGTGTGACAATGGCCGTAACCTGGTGGCGGCTCTGAGGCGAGGCGAGATCACACGCATACCATGCCTGGCTGTGCTTAACCTTGTGGTTCAGCGGTTTCTTAAATTGTACCCCGAGTTGCCAGATCTGCTCGTCAAAGTACGCCGCCTGTCAGCTCATTTTCGGAAGTCGGCTACAGCTTCCGCCGCCCTTGCTGTGTTGCAGCAGCGTTTGCAGCTTCCGGCACAGCGACTGGTGTGTGATGTCCCCACATGTTGGAACTCTACCCTCCACATGTTGCAAAGGATTTGTGAGCAGAAGAGAGCAGTTGTGGAGTACCAGCTGCAACAAGGCCGTCGATATTCAGGTCAGACTCCACACATAAGACCTCAGGAGTGGACCTGGATGTCTGACATATGTACCATCCTGACAAACTTTGAGGACTCCACCAAGATGGTGAGTGGCGATGACGCCATCATTAGCGTCAGCATCCCACTTGTCTGTCTTTTGCAACGCTCTCTGCAGAGAATTAAAGAGGAGGCATTGCAGCCAGAGTATGATGAGATGGATCAAGAAGCCGTAGCAGGCGATTACACACAGCCCAGCCTCATCTCATCCCAACATGCATTGGGGGACAATGACGGAGAGGAGGAGGAGAAGGAAGAACAGGAGCTGGTATCATGCACGGTAGACTGTAGTATCTGTACAACTGTCATACCGTCGGTTCAGCGTGGGTGGCCTGAGGACAGGGGGGAGGAGGAGGAGAGCATGGTCAGTCATCATCTTGGTGAAGACACGGAAGTCTTGCCCGTTACCAGTCTGGCACACATGGCTGACTTTATGTTACGCTGCCTTAACCGTGACCCTCGCGTTGTCAAAATGTTGGGTGACAGTCATTACTGGTTGGTGACACTTTTAGACCCCCGTTACAAGGAGAACTTTCACTCTCTTATTCCTGAGGTGGAGAGGTCTACAAAAATGGGGCAGTACCAGAAGGCCCTTGCTGCAGAACTGTTAAAAAAAATCCCATCTGAACACTCTAGCGGCAGAGGTCACAGTTCGTTGCCCAACAAAGGCGTACAGGCGAGAGAGACGCAACTCCAATCCAGCAGAGGCAGGGGAACACTGTCAACGTTCTGGGACAGTTTTCTGAGACCTGCCCAGCTTACAGGCCCTCAGGCGCGGGTACTCTCAGAAGGAGTGGAAAGTTTCAAAAGATGGTGAGGGAGTACCTTGCCGACCGTACCAGCGTCCTCCGTGATTCCTCTGTGCCTTTTAATTATTGGGTATCCAAGCTGGACACTTGGAATGAACTCGCTCTGTACGCCTTGGAGGTCCTGGCCAGCCCTGCCGCTAGCGTGTTATCGGAGCGTGTTTTTAGTGCCGCTGGGGGAATTATAACTGATAAGCACACTCGCCTGTCAACTGACAATGCTGACAAGCTGACCCTTATCAAAATGAACAAGGCCTGGATTGGGCCAGACTTCTCATAACCACCAAATGACAGCAGAGTAACATAAAGTCAAATACACTGTGTTATTTCGGGAGGTGTATTCTCATGCACCGCTTCACACCCACACATGGGTATACGCTTCCTCATTTCAGCTGGATTTTTTGCTCTTCTCCTTATCCTCAGCCTCCACCACCACTATACCACCAGGGTGATTGTGGTCTGTGTTGCCAGCATTGCAAGTTCCTCCGTCCTAATTTTTGGCAGCTTTTGCTTGGAAGGCATAGGAAAAGACTATGGGAGACCCACTCAACAATAATGGGAATAATGTTTTTAATGATCTTGTAAGGGGCATTGCAAGTTCCTCCATCCTAATTTTTGGCAGCTTTTTCTTGGAAGGCATAGGCAAAGACTATGGAAGACCCACTCCCCAATAATGGGAATAATGTTTGTAATATGCTGTACTGCATGGCTCTTGTAAGGGTATTGCAAGTTCCTACGTCCTAATTTTTGGCACCTTTTGCTTGGAAGGCAAAAGCAAAGACTATGGGAGACCCACTTTCCAATAATGGGAATAATGTTTGTAATATGCTGTACTGTATGGCTCTTGTAAGGGGCATTAAAACCGTCTTGTTAAGCTACTGCAACCTCCACGTCTCGTCCAAGGGGCATTAAAACCGTTTTCTTAAGCTACTGTGACCTCCATGTCTCTTCCTAGGGGCATTAAAACCATCTTGTTAAGCTACTGTGACCTCCACGTCTCTTCCAAGGGGCATTAAAACCATCTTGTTAAGCTACTGTAACCTCTATGTCTCTTCCAAGGGGCATTAAAACCATCTTGTTAAACCATTCTGACCTCCACAGCTCTTCCAAGGGGCATTAAAACCATCTTTTTAAGCTACTATGACTTCCAAGTCTCTTCCAAGGGGAATCAAAACCGTCTTATTAAGATACTGTGACCTCCACATCTTTTCCAAGGGGCATTGATATTGTCTTTTTATTCCACTGCGACCTCCACTACTCTTCCGAGGGGCATTAAAACCGTCTTGTTAAACCACTCTGAACTCCACAGCTCTTCCAAGGGGCATTAAAACCATCTTGTTAAGCTACTGTGACCTCCACGTCTCTTCCAAGGGGAATTAATATTGTCTTTTTATTCCACTGTGACCTTCACCACTTTTCCAAGGGGCATTAAAACCGTCTTGTTAAGCTACTGTGACCTCCACGTCTCTTCCAAGGGGCATTGATATTGTCTTTTTATTCCACTGTGACCTCCACCACTCTTCCAAGGGGCATTAAAATTGTCTTGTTAAGCTACTGTGACCTCCACGTCTCTTCCAAGGGGCATTGATATTGTCTTTTCATTCCACTGGGACCTCCACCACTCTTTCAAGGGGCATTAAAACTGTCTTGTTAAGCTACTGTGACCTCCACGTCTCTTCCAAGGGGCATTAAAACCGTCTTGTTAAACCACTCTGAAATCCACAGCTCTTTCAAGGGGCATTAAAACCGTCTTGTTAAGCTACTGTGACATCCACGTCTCTTCCAAGGGGCATTGATATTGTCTTTTTATTCCACTGCAACCTCCACCACTCTTCCAAGGGGCATTAAAACCATCTTGTTAAGCTACTGTGACCTCCACGTCTCTTCCAAGGGGCATTGACATTGTCTTTTTATTCCACTGCAACCTCCACCATTCTTCCAAGGGGCGATAAAACTGTCTTGTTAAGCTACTGCGACCTCCACCACTCTTCCAAGGGGCATTTAAACTGTCTTGTTAAGCTACTGTGACCTCCACGTCTCTTCCAAGGGGCATTAAAACCGTCTTGTTAAACCACTCTGAACGCCACAGCTCTTCCAAGGGGCATTAAAACCATCTTGTTAAGCTACTGTGACCACCACGTCTCTTCCAAGAGGCATTAAAACCGTCTTGTTAAGCTACTGTGACCTCCACGTCTCTTCCAAGGGGCATTGATATTGTCTTTTTATTCCACTGCGACCTCCACCACTCTTTCAAGGGGCATTAAAACAGTCTTGTTAAGCTACTGTGACCTCCACAGAGATGGAGAGGGTTTACTCTTATCTAGGACGACCTCTCTGAGCGATCCTAGACACAGGCGTTTCTCGACCTCTCCGGGCAGGAACGGATCCGGTGCTCCTTACTGCCACAGTAGAAGCAGCTCCCCTCGGCTCGGCGTAACTCTTGACGGGTTTTCACCATCTTGGTCTGGTCGACCTGCATAGGCTCGGATGAGTGCGCCTGGGGAGTAACAGGAGAAGTGACGGGTTTCTGGAAGGTAGGGGCTAGACGTGGAAACCTCCTCTCACGGGTGACCTCTTTGGCGCGGGGACCGGGAAGAGATGCCATGGTGTTGATGGGCTGCGGCGGTGCCGGGGTAGTAAGTGTGCGTGTGGAGGCAGCTCCCGAAGAGGTAGTCAATGTGTCCAGGCGGGAGTTAACACTACGCAGGTGACTCAGGATGGACTCAGGATGGACTCCTGTTGGGACCTCTGATAGGAAAGTTCATGACATAGGTCCGAGAGCGAGGGAGCTTGGGTGCCACCGGGTTCCATGGCCCGAGCAAACTGTAACGGGTCTGGGAGGTGGAACCTCTGAGCAACTATACAAAGGGGCAGTCCTTGTAAGGAAGCGGGTGGCTCCCAGGGAAGGCGGGCAGGTAGTCACGGCTAGTGACGGGGACAGTCTCTGGGTAGAAGGGCAGGAGGTCACGGCAAGTGACGGGGACAGTCTCTGGGTAGAAGGGCAGGAGGTCACGGCAAGTGACGGGGACAGTCTCTTGCCAGGCGGGTAGTCACGGCAAGTGACGGCTAAGCCTCCAGATAGGCTAGCAGGCGGGTAGCAGGTGGACGCTCCCAGGTGAGCGGGCAAGAGTCTCTGGACAGGCAGGTGGTCACAGCAAGTGACGGCTAAGCCTCCAGATAGGCTAGCAGGCAGGTAGCAGGTGGACGCTCCCAGGTGAGCAGGCAAGAGTCTCTGGACAGGCAGGTGGTCACAGCAGGTGACGGCTAAGCCTCCAGGTAGGCTAGCAGGCAGGTAGCAGGTGGACGCTCCCAGGTGAGCGGGTAAGAGTCTCTGGACAGGCAGGTGGTCACAGCCGGTGACGGCTAAGCCTCCAGGTAGGCTAGCAGGCAGGTAGCAGGTGGACGCTCCCAGGTGAGCGGGTAAGAGTCTCTGGACAGGCAGGTGGTCACAGCACATGACGGCAGAGCCTCCAGGTATTCTAGCAGGCAGGTAGCAGATGAGCGCTCCCAGGTGAGCGGGCAAACAGATCCATAGACAGACTGGCAGGGCTGGTAGGCAGACTGTCGGACCGCAGGAATGTAAGCAGATAGACAAGTATCAGGCAGGTATCAAGCAGGAATCTGGCAAGTAACTGGCAGATAACTGGCAGGTATTTGGTAACGGGACCTGAGGGCTGAAGCAGAGTGATAGGCTATGCAACAACATTGCTTGGGCACCTCCATTTTGGAGGAGGTGCCTTATATATGGTGAGGTCCTCCGGCCATTGGCCGGGGACTCCTTAGGACGGCGCGCGGCCCCTTTAAGAGAGGGGGAGCGCGCGCCCTAAGCACAGTGGCCGGGAAGCAGCGCGTGCTGCCAGCAGAGCGGGAGGAAGACGCTGGGCACGGAGCGGAGAGGTGAGGGGAACAGCGTCCCTGCCTAGGAGGCAGGGACTCCGACGCTACACACGTCTCTTCCAAGGGGCATTGATATTGTCTTTTTATTCCACTGAAACCTCCACCACTCTTCCAAGGGGCATTAAAACCATCTTGTTAAGCTACTGTGACCTCCACGTCTCTTCCAAGGGGCATTGACATTGTCTTTTTATTCCACTGCGATCTCCACCACTCTTCCAAGGGGTGATAAAACCGTCTTGTTAAGCTACTGCGACCTCCACCACTCTTCCAATGGGCATTAAAACTGTCTTGTTAAGCTACTGTGACCTCCACGTCTCTTCCAAGGGGCATTGATATTGTCTTTTTATTCCACTGCGAAATCCACGTCTCTTCCAAGGGGTATTAAAACCGTCTTGTTAAGCTACTGTGACCTCCACGTCTCTTCCAGGGGGCATAAAAACCATCGTGTTAAGCTAATGTGACCTCCACGTCTTTTTCAAGGGGAATTAAAACAGTCTTGTTAAGCCACTCTGAACTCCACAGCTCTTCCAAGGGGCATTAAAGCCATCTTGTTATGCTACTGTGACCTCCACATCTCTTCCAAGGGGCATTAAAACCGTCTTGTTAAGCTACTGTGCCCTCCACGTCTCTTCCAAGGGGCAATGATATTGTCTTTTTATTCCACTGCGACCTCCACCCCTCTTCCAATGGGCATTAAAACCGTCTTGTTAAACCACTCTGAACTCCACAGCTCTTCCAAGGGGCATCAAAGCCGTCTTGTTAAGCTACTGTGACCTCCACGTCTCTTACAAGGGGCATTAAAACTGTCTTGTTAAGCTACTGTGACCTCCACGTCTCTTCCATGGTGCACTAAAACCATCTTGTTAAACCATTCTGAACTCCACAGCTCTTCCAAAGGGCATTAAAACCGTCTTATTAAGCTACTGTGACCTCCACGTCTCTTCCAAGGGGCATTGATATTGTCTTTTTATTCCACTGTGACTTCCACCACTCTTCCAAGGGGCATTAAAACTGTCTTGTTAAGCTACTGTGACCTCCACGTCTCTTCCAAGGGGCATTAAAACCGTCTTGTTAAGCTACTGTGACCTCCACGTCTCTTCCAAGGGCATTGATATTGTCTTTTTATTCCACTGCGACCTCCACGTCTCTTCCAAGGGGTATTAAAACCGTCTTGTTAAGCTACTGTGACCTCCACGTCTCTTCCAGGGGGCATAAAAACCATCGTGTTAAGCTAATGTGACCTCCACGTCTTTTTCAAGGGGAATTAAAACAGTCTTGTTAAGCCACTCTGAACTCCACAGCTCTTCCAAGGGGCATTAAAGCCATCTTGTTATGCTACTGTGACCTCCACATCTCTTCCAAGGGGCATTAAAACCGTCTTGTTAAGCTACTGTGCCCTCCACGTCTCTTCCAAGGGGCAATGATATTGTCTTTTTATTCCACTGCGACCTCCACCCCTCTTCCAATGGGCATTAAAACCGTCTTGTTAAACCACTCTGAACTCCACAGCTCTTCCAAGGGGCATCAAAGCCGTCTTGTTAAGCTACTGTGACCTCCACGTCACTTACAAGGGGCATTAAAACTGTCTTGTTAAGCTACTGTGACCTCCACGTCTCTTCCATGGTGCACTAAAACCATCTTGTTAAACCATTCTGAACTCCACAGCTCTTCCAAAGGGCATTAAAACCGTCTTATTAAGCTACTGTGACCTCCACGTCTCTTCCAAGGGGCATTGATATTGTCTTTTTATTCCACTGTGACTTCCACCACTCTTCCAAGGGGCATTAAAACTGTCTTGTTAAGCTACTGTGACCTCCACGTCTCTTCCAAGGGGCATTAAAACCGTCTTGTTAAGCTACTGTGACCTCCACGTCTCTTCCAAGGGCATTGATATTGTCTTTTTATTCCACTGCGACCTCCACCACTCTTCCAAGGGGCATTAAAACTGTCTTGTTAAACCACTCTGAACTCCACAGCTCTTCCAAGGGGCATTAAAACCATCTTGTTAAGCTACTGCGACCCCCACGTCTCTTCCAAGGGGCATTAAAACCGTCTTGTAAAGCTACTGTGACCTCCACGTCTCTTGCAAGGGGCATTGATATTGTCTTTTTATTCCACTGCGACCTCCACCACTCTTCCAAGGGGCATTAAAACTGTCTTGTTAAGCTACTGTGACCTCCACGTCTCTTCCAAGGGGCATTAAAACCGTCTTGTTAAACCACTCTGAACTCCACATTTCTTCCAAGGGGCATTAAAACCGTCTTGTTAAGCTACTGTGACCTCCACGTCTCTTCCAAGGGGCATTGATATTGTCTTTTTATTCCACTGCAACCTCCACCACTTTCCCAAGCGGCATTAAAACCGTCTTGTTAAGCTACTGTGACCTCCACGTCTCTTCCAAGGGGCATTGATATTGTCTTTTTATTCCACTGTGACCTCCACCACTCTTCCAAGGGGCATGAAAACAGTCTTGTTAAGCTACTGTGACCTCCATGTCTCTTCCAAGGGGCATTAAAACCGTCTTGTTAAACCACTCTGAACTCCACAGCTTCTTCCAATGGGCATTGAAATGTTGTTTTTAATTACCTCTAACCTCCACGACTCTTCCAACGGGCATTGCATTTCCTCCTAATTTTAGTCAGCTTTTGCTTTTCAATGCATAGGCGAAAAGGGAAACCCACTTCCCAATAATGGGTAGGTTTTTAGTACGCTGTAATCCACGTCTGTTTCAAGGGGCATTGCAGTTCCTCAATTTTTGGAAAGCCTTCGATTCACTACTTAGGCCAACGGTGTACAGGAGACACAGTTGCTATAAATGGAAAAAATGGTTTAGTTAAGGCCCTCTGACCTCCATGTCACTTCCAAGGGGCATTGGAGTGCTTCGAAATTTTTGGCAGGCATTGCACTCACTGTATGCCCTATAACTGTGTAGCCGAACCGCTCCTTTTGGTACAGAAACATATCCTACAAGACGTGTGGTTGACTGGCCTGATATTGATGTGAATGGTCCCTGTTCCTCCTGCTCTTTCTCCTTTGCCACCACCTCATTCATCATTCATCACCTGAAGCTTTGTTTTAACGGGAGTCATAGAACTGGGATAGTAGCAGGAAAACATCCAGCAATCCTCGGAGGAGGTAGGATATGCGCCAAAACGCTGACCACCTCAGGCCTAGCCGCTACTACATACATGCGCTTGCATTCCAAGGAACAGAAAGCTAAGGAGATGGATGGCCTCATGATCATGAATAATTTACTCATTGTGTAGGAGGCCGACCACTGCTGCTGTCTACCTTCTGAACTTTGTGCTGAAGCCTGCTTGACCCAGGACCCGCAATCCTCTATGTCTGGAGGATGTGTTGCATCCCAGTGTCCAACTGTGTCCCGGCTACCACAATATTAACCCAGTGTTAAGGCATCAGTTAGATGGACCATCCCTGGCCACATTCACTTGTCCACGTGTTTGTGGTTAGGCTGTCCTTCAAATAGGGGTGGCTGGGGACCGTTTATGGACACCGGGCCGCGCCCAGGCGGCTGGGGACCGTGTGTGGGCACCTGGCCGCGGGGCGGCTGGGGACCGAGTATGGACACCCGGCCGCCCCCTGGCGGCTGGGGACCAAGCGTGGACACCCGGCCGCCAGGCGGCTGGGGACTGAGTATGGATACCAGGCCGCCAACGCAGCCCTGATGTTGTTGGTCAGATTCCGCCTCCACATGCCTAAAAGGCCCAATTTCAAGTGCAAGCAAGCAGTATGGTATTGCAACCTGGGGGTGGGTGGGTGGCAGGCTACATACTTGTGCTTGCATTGCCAAGGAATGGGGGAGGTACAATTGAACACTGCCCTGGGACAAGGACTTGCACGGGAATAGTTGCAAGTCTGCATCTTCTGATGCGGCAAGGATCACTTCTGATGGGCACACTTTTAGGCAGTGACCTGCGTGTCAGAGATGCTTCCAGGGGTCTGTTCCCATGTCTTTTCAGCACTGTATGCATGTGTCACACAGCACATGGCCAGATAAGGTTGTAAAATGTTAAAATTACATTTCCCGGTGAATGCATTTGTCACGGTTGAAAGCAATACAAAAGTGCAAAAACGCATAAAAAATGCTACTTGTGAACATAGCCCAAAGTGTGGAGGAGTATTTTTGTTTTTGGTTATTTATTTTACCTTATACACAAGTCTGGAAAGGAAGTTCCTTAGCATATTTCACAGGAAAACCGTTTCAGTTTCATTTTTGAACGTTTTATTGTGAGCCTGTAAAAGTGGCTTAATACCTCTGACCACGTTGTTGACAGCAGTGACCAGGGGGTCAGAAATGCTTCCTGGGGCGATCCCCATGCTGTCCCCATGTCATTTGAACACTGTCACTATCGTTTTGGGCACATTTTAGGCTTTCTACAGACTGCCGGGGGTGCCGCCGCAAAAATGCTCGGGTCTCCCATAGACTAACATTGGGCTCGTTGCTCGGGTCGAGCACGCGAGTATCACGGTGAGCTCGGCCCGAGCTTCGAGCACCCGAGCATTTTAGTGCTCGCTCAACACTAGTCGTCATGTGATAAAAGCTGTGTGAAAGACACCAGCGCTTCCCAATAGCTTCTAGCGCACCCTCAAACTAATCGCCATGGGTGGGTGGCGCATGTGTTACTCATTGCTTCTATCTCTGCCCCTTCACTATGTCTTCTTTCACAGTTAAGAAGCTTTGGAGAGGGAGAGAAGCACACACAAAATAAGGCAATATCGTCTGGTAAAGAATAGGTATAAGTGATGGTAGCACTCACCTAAAGGTGTTGTGTGCAGGCGCAACATGTATAAAGGCATAGAAAGCCACTGCTGCTGCCCCGTGGCTGGAGGAAACGGTTCTTCCAGATGTATAATGGCAAAAATGGAAGCTGGCACATTTAGGAGGGCTTCACTGCGGGAATGAAGAGCCTTGGGATTCCAAAATGGATTTTATTAATACCAACGTGTTTCTGCACCAGACCAGTGCTTTTCACAAGGTATAAAAACTAAGTCAAAGTCTCCTCTCAAATTTCTGATTAACTAAATAGGGAGAAGTGTAATAAGTCTAATAACAAAAATGATTAGGGTGTACAGATAAATAATTAGAAAAGGACATTTTAGGTACCGGACCAACCCAAAAGAAGAATCAAGTTCACTCACTGTTTCCAAATAGAAGACAATAATGAACCTGTAAAGATTAGTACTAATTTTCTAACTAATAAAGCTGGATAAAGTTGCAACCAACTGGCCTTCTCCTTCAGCTGTCTCCTACTGAAACTTACATTGCCTTACTGCCAAGAAAGCCATGAAGAATGTGTAGGACCACTCACAGTTCTTGCACAAGGACCCTATTCTTCCTATGTCATTCCCTTCCTGATTGCAATTAATATCAGGTTAACTTGACTCATTCTTGATAGCAGATTTAAGGGGTACAAGGATTGGGCATGTTTGATTTCTATATAACTTTGTTCCAGCAGGAAATACTCCATTTCAAGAGAAGCTTATTTCCCTCATTTTATTAGAGGCAATCTGTCAGCATTATTTGACACCCCAACTATTTATATTTGCATATAGCTTTTTTTTATTCGTTTACATGGCCATTCCTCAATTACTGAGAAATCAGTGTTTGAACTGATATGCAAATGAGACTGATGAGCTATTTGTAGATCTGAAGCTTCTGTCACTCCAGCTCTATTCCCCGCCCAGCGCTTCCTCCCCCTTCTTGACTGATGGATCCTTGGCCTGAAGTCACACAGCATATAGGTTGTCAATTAAGCAGTAGGCGACAATGCTGAAGGGGGAATAGAGTTGGAGTCACACAGGCCTCAGATCTACTATAGCCATTTGAATATCAATTCAAACGTTGATTTCTCAGCAATGGAGGAATGGACTGGCCATGTAAAGGAATTGATGGACTTGTCTTTGAAATACCTACATGTGCATATAAATAGTTTGGGGGTGAATTCCTGTTGACTGATTCTCTTTAAAAGCACATGTAAGCACAGAGCATTTAAGTCTATGGGGGAGTCAGGGGGAAAAGCTGTCGCTCTGTAGCTTCTTTATTCAACCAGCATTGAAAAATGTACATACCTTTAAAATATACACAGGCTATTAGCTTGTAGAAGAAGACTAAAGTGGCACACATTGTTTGAGCACAGCTGAATTAACTGTGTGTTTTCCAGGAACTTGCAGTGTTACTGTCTCATATACTACCTGTTTCTTTCTTTGTGGACACATCAAGAACTGAGCTATAAAAATGAGTAGTTATTCAAAGTGTGAACCTTTGAAGTTATTAACTATGTATTATAGATTAGCTGCCGAAAGCCTTGAGTCCTGCTGAGGTTAAATAAGGGAGTAGACTGTTGGCTTTAGTTTGCTGAATTATAGGAGTGGATTGAGGAACATAAAAAGTGATTTTCATCTTCCTTCTTTGAACCATATAGCTCAATAAATGATTTTTTTCATAGTTTCTCAAGCGCTCCCCTGTAATGATAAAAGAAAGGGCTTCTACTAGGAAACGACATGCCATTATAAATATAACAAAACCTCGAATGGAAGGAGAGAATTATTTGTTTCACTACACAGATGGCGATGAGGCTTTTTAGATGGTATAAATAAAAGGTTCTAGATAAACACACAGATTATTTTCTGTAGAGTTACTCCACAAGATGGGAGTCCTAATTTCAGTGAAATTACAAAAAAAACTGAGGAATGGGATTATAGTATTTTGGGGAATTATTTATATTTTCAATCTAAGCATTATCATTATTATTATTATTATAAAACTTCACCCTTGTTACACAAATAACATGGAATCATAACCACAATCTTATCCCCATTCTCCATCTGCCATGGTTTTATCCACAAGCTGTAATATTTTTCATATAACTTTGTAATAGCACCAGTTCTTTATGTAGAAGGGACCAAAAGCAAGTCTATGTAGCACACAGAGGCAGTGTATTGTATATCATTTGTACACATGTACTAAAATTGGAGGCTGCTCAGTCAGGTAGTAAAGTGGATGCTAATATGCTAAAGACAATGACAAAATAAGATAAATATTCTCAAATATCATGTAATCTTTTTTACTCCATTACACAGGTCTGCGACTAAAAAGCTGTTTGATTATTTTCATATAATTTAAATGTATTTTTGTGTTTTGATAACGAAAAAAATATTGAAAAAAATCCTAAACGTCAGGACTTGCCACAAACCTATAGGTTCTTCTGCAAACTCTGGTGTAAATCATTGGCAAGCAGCTTATTTTCTTTCCTCATTAATATCAATAGGAACTGCGTGATTGGCTGGTGGCTGTCAGGTGGTTAATGACATAATGAAAGGTCCGTATGCTTTCAAGAAACTTGCATTGGAATTTCATCAACTGTGTTTCTTCAATTTAGCGTTATGGCATTGTGAAATATTACAGACTTTGTGAAAAAAGTATACTTCGCATACTTCAGACTAAAACTGGGAGACTAAGATAAAGTTTGGGCGCCTCATAAAGTGTGCAAACGGTGTGTTGAGGACCTCTGTAATTGATTCAAGGGTAAGAAAAAACCTTTCCGTTATGGGATTCCAATGGTAAGGCGAGAGCAAAAGAACCATAGACGACTGTTACTTCTGTTCATGCAATGTGAAAGGGTATAATTCCATTTCATACCCCAATCTTCACTTAGCAATTCTTCCCATCCCCCATGGCACAGACATACCAGTATCCAAGGCCCCTGCTACCTTGGAGGAGATACCTAGCTCTGATTAAGGTGGAATCATACCTGAACCAGATGATGAATCAAGTTCTGACTTTGAAGATGAAAAATAAATAAAATTATACAAGACTAAAAAATTTTTCCCAGGAGGAGATAAATAATTTAGTAAGAGACTCTTCCCAAAGATTCCGCTGAGTTACTGGGATCAAGGCTCAAAAGCTGGAATTTATTGTTACCAGTATCTTTTTAATGGTTTAGACATTGTGAAAAGGAGTTTGTTCCTTACTTTGCCCAGGAAGACAAGTTGGTTTATTACATCGATGTCGAAGGTTGGATGGGTCAATTCAAAATCCAATATTATTCAGCACAATGGCGTCTTTTTATAGATTCTTCAAAAAGAAGTTTCAAAGCAGTTTTACTCCACAATGGCAGTTTTTAAGCTTCCATCCCTGTAGGTTATTCCGTACACTTGAAGGAAACCTACGAGAACATGGAATTGGTTCTTCATAAACTTAAATAGAAAGACCCCAGTTGGCAAGTGTGTGGGGATTTGAAGATCTTGTGCATGCTGCTCAGGCAACAAGATGAGTATACCAAATACTCTTGTTTTCTGTGTCGGTGGGACAGTCGAAACCGACAAAATCACTTGACCAAGAAGAGTTGGCAGCTGAGGGTGCTCACAGTCGGTGAAAAAAATGTCCTCTGAGAAACTTTGGTACCTCCCTATAAAGTTCTTCTACCACCTCTCCACATAAAATTGGGCTTGATGAAGCAATTCGTAAAATCATTTCCAAGAGATGGAGAATGCTTCAAATACTTGGTCACCAAGTTTCCAAGCCTCTCGGAGGCAAAATTGAAGGAAGGAATGATAGTCGGACCAGACATTAGAAGGCTTATAGCTGATAAAGAGTTTGTCAATACCATGACGGATCCTTAAAAAGAATGGTGGATTGCATTTAAAGAGGTCGTAGAGAAATTTTTAGGAAATAAAAACGATCCTGACTACAAAAAGATTGTTGGACGAATGCTGAAAGCAATTCAAGCATTAGTTTGCCTGATGAGTTTGAAAGTGCATTTCCTCCATTTCCACCTTGACTACTTTCCTGAAAATTTGGGAGCTGTAAGTGAACAGCAAGGTGAACGATTCCACCAGGACATTAAAGAGATGGAAAGAAGATACCAGGGAAAATGGAGCATTACAGTGATGGCAGACTACTGTTGGATGCTTCAGAGAGACATTCCAGATGCTACCCACAAGCGTAAATGTACCAAGAGGAGCCTCACAGGGAAAAAAAAATCAATTTTAGTGAGTGTTAGTTAGCTCATTTCAGTTCAAAAATGATTTTCATGAAAAATTTGTAATAAAAAATAAATTAATTTTATAAGTCTATTTTCATTTATTTCGCGTTATTGCCTTATTTAACATAGTTACCTAAATTGTCAGGAAATGTGATGTCCTATGACAAAACGGAGGTAATTTTCGGATTCAGCGCACCAAAAAACATAAAGATTATGTGGAAAAACCAAAACAGCTTTTGAAATGTTATATTTTGCAGACCTGTGTATGGTTTAACTAGGGGGCCACAGGTACATACAGTGCTCATATGCCTGATTTGCAACCCTTTGGAGAAAGCAAATTTGTATAGTAGAGTTCCCATCCCCAAGATAAAAAAACAAATATATGTGCTGCTATGCAATGCATATCCAGCCCAACCAAAAAGAGTAGAAGAGCTCACTCCATTATAGGGGTCCTGTGATATCTACTGTAGGGGTTCACTCTCTCAGGTAGTCTCTTGGAACACAAAGCCACAGGGTTTTTTATATCACACACATAATAGTGTTTATTTCCACTGGTTGCACAGTACCTAAAATAAAAGCATAAACTTAAAATCTCTAGCCTTATCCAGGAACTAACAAAAAAATACAGACCCTGGCTACTTAGTCACTGCTGAGCTAGCCCCAGCTTGGTCACAAAAAACAGCTAGAGTCCATAACAACCAGTGATACTTGCAGTTTGGTGCACATGACCTGTGCAGTCTGTTCTCAGAGACATTCTAGCTTGCTTCACTGCATCTCCAACACAACACAATCTGTTCAGCTTCCCCATCTGACTGCCTCCAGTGAAAACATGGCCTGGTTCTAGTCCTAGCTATCCAGGTGCACTTACTCAGGACCAGCAGAGCTAGAACCTTTATATTGACCAAGTAGCAACAGTCTGAACAGAAAACACAGACATTGCATGGATGAAAGTAGAGCAAGGCGTCAGGCAAGGCTGCACCCTGCCACCATTTCTCTTCAATTTATATGCAAAAGCTATTTTCAGGAAGGCTGGACTTCCCAAAAAAAAGAAGGAATCAAAATTGCTGGACGAATTATTAACAATCTTAAATACACAGACGATACAACATTGATATCAACAGCCGTAGATGGAATGAAGGACTTATGACAGAGTGTCAAGGTGGAAAGCTCAAACATGGAACTGCTAGTCAACACAAAGAAGATAAAAATATAGACTACTGCCAGATACTGCCGGGATACAATTGAGATGGATGATGACAAACTGGAACTTGTAACGGACTTCAACCTACTCAGATCGATGATAAGTCAAGATGCAGCGACGACGCTGGAAATCAATAGGAGAATAGCTATAGGTAAATCAATAATGAGGTCACTGGGCAAGGATTTCAAATCTAAGAAACATTTCACCAGTGAGGAAGACACGGCTTGTATATAGTTTGGTCTTTGCTGGTGGTGACATACGAATGCAAAATCTGGACGATAAAAAAGCAACACAGACGAAGAATCAACGCCTTTTTAAATGTGGTGCTGGAGAAGCATGTTCTCAATACTATGGATGGCAAGAAGAACAAATAAATCAATTTTGGAACAAGTCAAGAAAGAGATGTCATTCGAAGCAAGAATCACCAAGCTGTTACTTGCCTACTTTGGAAGAGACCAATCACTGGAGAACACATCATGGTCAGAAGAATAGAAGGAACAAGATGAAGAGAAGGATCAGCAACCCGATGACTTGATACTATCAAGATAACGGTGGAGAAGACCCTGGTGTTCCTTTCTAGGCTTGCACAAGATCGATCTTCCTATAGAGCATTCATCAAGTTGCCATGGCTCGAGATCGAGCTGAAGGTCATTAAATAATAAATAAATAGTGCTAGGATTTAGCCGCTAGCCTACCTGGCTTTATTGCACTTCCCTATCCATGAAAGTTATGTTGCATGGTTTGATATGCACGTATTCTAAGCTCCTGCCATACCTATTTTGCCAAAAATAAAAAATAAATCTTCTGTGTTCAAATGAGTCATACAGGAAGATACTTACTCCTTGACCAAGCTGTGCCTTAAAGTAGTGTAATGCACAGTTCTTTAAAGAAGTCAAAGAGCATATTAGGACCCCAACAATATATAGGTTAATTGCTAAAGTTGTGTTGTATGTGCACTACAGGAATTTTGAAATTTAACACCTAGAATGTGATTTTATATTTTTTTGCTTCTGAAAAAGTACTCTGAAAAATTAATTACTGCAAACATCTTCTCCTATTCAAACACGTGTTTATCTTCTAATTTAACCCTCCGCAGCATATTTTACAAGTAAATATATAACTAGGACAATTATACGTCCCTTTCTAATGTTTGTTAATTTAACTTTACCAATGAATTTCAATTAAGAAACATTGCATAGTTGATAAATGCTAGGTGCTAATTCAAAAGCTGGTACATCGGCTGATTGTAAAAAGTGGGCCCCCCAATTTCCCATACTTATTATTTCCATGAAAACTTTGCTTGTGTGGCGCCCCTGTGGGTTCAGTCGCCACAGAGGTACTGCATCTCACCCAGAGGTGTGGTACCCCACTCTCAGGTAAGGAGGAAGTACTACCCGGGACCCACCCACCTGCATTCAACACTACACCCTTCCAGACCAGCAGGAGGGGCAAGATGCATGTGCACAGTGCTGAGCCCTGTCCTGGTTGGAAGGGGGGAACCGAGAGAAGGGGAACCATGTAGTGGGTGTGGGTGGAGGAAGTAGACCAGGGGAGAACCTTCATTAGGAGTATAAGAAGGGAACCATCTTGAAGGAGTCAGATCAGTCTGAGGAGAGAGTGAGAGGAGTTGAAGACAGGACAGCGACGAGGAAGGACCTGGGGAGTGGAGCTGTAAGCCAGCTAACCCCAGAGGAGAGAAGCGCAGAAGAACCGGACACCGTAGTACGAGGGTATGGGGCACTGAAGGCTCAGCAGCAGAAACCGGAGGGCAGGAGACTGCAGGTCTCCTGGCCTCATCAGACGCCCGGAGGCTCAGCAGCACCATAGGGCCCAGCACCACCATGTGGGAGAGACACTCCAAGAAGGCCCAAGCTGCCTGGCATATGGGTGAGGAACAGATGTTTTACTCAGGGACGAGGGCCGCAGCATAGCTACAAGCAGCAGGGCCAAAGAGATTAGCGCAGAGGGAAGGTCTACAACTTTACCTGGCGAGGTGGATCCCCAACTTACTTCCAGGCCGCCCGGACCCCTACTACCTTCTAGTACCCGTGCCCCGGTCTGCTTCACAACCACAAGAAAAGATAAGAGGAAACCGCCATTAAGTTGTGGACTGGTCATTATCTGCGCCATCACCTGCACTACACCGCACCAACAACATCTACCCTATAGAATCACTGCATCCTGCCCTGGGGCTAAGCTCTGCCTGTGGAGAGCTGAACCAACTCTGCTGCGTCGCCATTAGCTCCAGTGCATCTGCACCGCAGCGGCAGCCCCATATAGCCGCATACCACAGGTGGCATCACGAACGTTATATATAAAAACTTTATTCCTTTTATTTTATTCCCCTTTAATTGACCGCCCTGGGTCACGGACCAGGTCACTGCCACCGTTACATCCCCCAGCATCGACCGGCCTGGCTACCGAGTACCCCACGCCAGAAGGCACGTCATACGTTGAACAGGATTCGAAGCCCGGTATAACAGGGTCTTGTGTGCCACAAAGACTGTGTATAACTGTATAAAAAGCAGCCATTACTGTAGCACATGCGGAGTTAATGATATGTGGGATGTCCCATTATGGGAGGAGCCTCGGAAACTGCGCCAAAATAGGCCCCTCCTACTTGCATAGTGTTATGATCTGCAACATGTACTAAGGAAAGATAGGGGAAAGCTGTCCCTACAGTAAGACTAAGCTGAATCCCTACGATGTAGCGGGCTGCCTGTTCCTAGTGAACAGACCCGCCTTAGTCCTCGGCTAGTCTGAACGAAGACCTATAGAATTAAGGGAGGGGTCCCAAAAAGAACTAAGGACTGGAACAAAAATGGGACACCTCCTAAACAGAAGTTGTTGCAGAACACAAAAAGACAAACTTACAAAAAGTACTAGAGGTCCCAGAGGACCAAGCGAACTTGACAGAGAAAGGCACAGAAGCACCAGGCTAGAGAGACAGTAAAACACTGAAGTCCAGCACAGCAAGAAGGGCGGAGCTGGAATATAAAGGCAGATGGTCACGTGACCGAAAACCACAAGATAGATAAAACAAACAGGAGGGTTCTAACACATAGACTGTACCAGAGTTGTCTGTCACTCAGGCTGAAAGGTGCCAGCCTTCCCCTTTGCATCAGACTGAGGGGGGAGATTGTCGCCTCCCCCTGCAGAGGGCTGTGTGATCTCATCCATCTAGCTGCTGCAGCCCTGTGCTGTGTGATCCCAGCTGCTGCAGCTCTGTGAATACAATACAAGTGTGAGAAGCTGGGCAGCAAGAGTGCATCTGCACAGTGACCAGCAGAGCAGTCTCGGTGACCGGCTGTGCAAGGAGCGACAACATAAGCATCCGGAGGGGTGAGTACTACCCCGGCAAGGGAGAACTAGGGGGGAAGAAAGATGCCCACCTTAGGAGAAGCTCCAACAGCGGGTGCTGCCGCAGCCCTCATACTGCCACTGTCTATGCCATACATCCCAGGAGCGGTCTAGCTACCACAATACTCAGGAGAGAAGGGGTGGTACGCGCTTGTTGTGCAGAAGGCGAACATAGAGGACATGCCTCTGACTTCTGGTGTCGCTGACCCTGGCCGTCCACAAGCAGCTTCTGCTCCGGCTGCAGCTAAGTACCCTGGTGACATGGTTACCTACACCCAGCATAAGGGAGAGCATGAATGGTATGCCCTCCATGTGCACAGGCTGGTGGAGGAGGAGAGAATGCCCCTGCCATCCGAGGCTAACCACTCGGCTGGGCCAGCCTATGCAGGACAGGTGCTTCCCCGGAGGGAGCATCACTATTAAACTGATCAGTTAACAGATAAACGTTCAGAGACTGTAAATAAGTTACCCGGAAGGGTATTGAACCAGTTAGTGTGTTTAAAGAATTTATGTTTACTTATTGTGTGTACCCGGTGAGGGTATAAAGACTGTTAGGTTGAGGACAATGAGCAACCAAAAACTTTTATCTGTAAATAGTTTGCACTTCTTAAAGTGCTTCTTGTTGGTTTTATCATGACCTCCGAACAAAAACTTGTTTGGCGTGGCCGAAGACGTGGTCCAACAACTGGATCAGTTATGCCCTGCAGCCACGCCCAGGGTGTAAATTGGGGGTTTGTTGTGGGCGGGTCCCCCCACTTTGCACCTTCACCAGTGAGATGGACACCCAGTTAGGGATCTCACTGTAGCTTGCTGAAAAATGTTTTATATGAAAAATGTTTTATATGTGTGAAGAAAAATGTTATTTAAAGACGTTTTATATAGTAACCTGAAACATTTAAGAAGAAGTGTCTCCCATAAAGGAAAGAAAAGTTGTCCATTTACTGTTTTATCTGCTTAAGCATCTAAAAATTGTGTAAGTCTTAACATTTGTTTTACTCTGTTCCAGCCCGCGAACGTGCTGTGTTTTACCAGGGGGGTATGTGGCGCCCCTGCATGTTCAGTCGCCACAGAGGTACTGCATCTCACCCAGGGGTGTGGTACCCCACTCTCAGGTAAGGAGGGAGTACTACGCTGGACCCACCCACCTGCATCCAACACTATACCCTTCCAGACCAGCAGGAGGGGCAAGATGCATGTGCACAGTGCTGAGCCCTGTCCCTAGTTGGAAGGGGGGGAACTGAGAGAGGGGGAACCATGTAGTGGCTGTGGGTGGAGGAAGTAGACCAGGGGAGCACCTTCATTAGGAGTATAAGAAGGGAACCATCTTGAAGGAGTCAGATCAGTCTGAGGAGAGAGTGAGAGGAGTTGAAGATAGGACAGCGATGAGGAAGGACCTAGGGAGTGGAGCTGTAAGCCAGCTCACCCCAGAGGAGAGAAGCGCACAAGAACCGGACACCGGAGTCCGAGGTTGTGGGGCACTGAAGGCCCAACAGCAGAAACCGGAGGGCAGGAGACTGCAGGTCTCCTGGCCCCATCAGACACCCGGAGGCTAAGCAGCACCATAGGGCCCAGCACCACCACGTGGGAGCGACACTCCAAGAAGGCCCGAGCTGCCTGCCATACGGGTGAGGAACAGATGTTTTACTCAGGGACGAGGGCCGCAGCATAGCTACAAGCAGCAGGGCCAAAGAGATTAGCGCAGAGGGAAGGTCTACAACTTTACCTGGCGAGATGGATCCCCAACTTGCTTCCAGGCTGCCCGGACCTCTACTACCAGCTAGTACCCGTGCCCCGGTCTGCTTAGCAAAAAGCAAGTAAAGATAAGAGAAAACCGCCATTAAGTTGTGGACTGGTCATTATCTGCGCCATCACCTGCACTACACCGCACCAACAACATCTACCCTATAGAATTACTTCATCCTGCCCTGGGGCTAAGCTCTGCTTGTGGAGAGCTGAACCAACTCTGATGCGTTACCATCAGCTCCAGTGGATCTGCACCGCAGCGGCGGCACCATATAGCCGCCTACCACAGGTGGCATCAAGAACATTATATATAAAAACTTTATTCCTTTTATTTTATTCCCCTTTAATTGACCGCCCTGGGTCACTGACCGGGTCACTGCCACCGTGACATCCCCCAGCACCGACCAGCCCGGCTACCGAGTACCCCACCACGGCACAGGGGTCGCGTCATTTGCTTATTTTCTTCAGTCCCATTGATGGATTGCTGCTCAGGATTCTCTTTGGCAGAGTCACATGGCTGGGAAAACCAATTGACTGAGGGTGTAGACTCAACCAATCAAACAGTAGAAAGGTAACACATTTTTTTTATTGTCATGCCCCTTTAACGAACGGAGGCAAAAGCAATTTCTAATATTAAATCAAATCATTCAAAAAGACACCCCGTTAACCTTGTGTCCCTATAAAATGTGCCATTATTTTACGATATCTTTGCTATCCATTTCTATTTAAACTCTTTGAAGGTAAAGAACCTAATGTGCCTATCTGGCTTCCAGGTATACCACAGAACAAGTGGATCTAACTGGATATATACTATAAATACTGCTCATTGATCAGTTCACTTATTTCTAGCTAAGTGTCACATCACTGTCAAGACTCTTATATGTATTAGTCATCCACTTACTGCTTAACAAATCGTGATATTCAGTAAAAGTACATATTTAAATATGAACACACTGGAGCCGATGCCATCTATGGAACAATGCGAGATGAGGTGGAGTACATCTATATGATATTCATTATTTTCAGAAATGTGAATTACAGTACTTAAGTCCTTCCCTTCTGCAGGACCCAAGTCTAAAAGACTATTGTTCACCTTGATAGAGTATATTGCCATGAAAATTATTGTTATAGTCAACACAATTAGCAAATGTAAGTGCTGTTACACGTTAACATGTATAATAACTAGTGTTGAGCATTCCGATACTGAAATATCGGGTATCGGCCGATATTCGCGGTATCGGAATTCCGATACTTAATTCCGATACTTTTGCAATATCGTATACCGGAATCGGAAGTTCCCATAATGCAATGAGACATTTTCATTTTATTCAGCCAATGAGGATCCTAAGAAGTGTGGGCACATCCTGTTAGGCATGTAGGCATCTTAACTAATGGCATGGCTGTGATTGGCTGCTGAAATGATGTCATGATGCACTATAAAAGCCACCGCCGCCATTTTGAGCTCACTCTGCTGTGAATTCAGTTAGGGATAGGACGCTGTTGTTCTGAGGGACAGTTTTAGCTACCTATTTGCTCTATACTGCTTTACCCAAGCTACTTTCTAAATCGCTGTGCCTTGCAGTGCTAGTGCACAGTTCCCTGTGCTGTTCACCGCTGTCTGCAAGGTCTGTGTGTGTGAGTGCAGCTCACCCTGTAGTGTGTGCTTCAGCCAAGTCTGGTTGTAGTGCACTCAGTGTGTGTCACTGCCTCATACATTGTCCTTTTTTGCCAATTCATAATTTTTCCTGATATCTCCTATTAGTGTGGTGGTTCCATCTGTATTCAGCTAAATTGGTTCCAAACACACTATATAGGAGTAGATAGAGACATTTTTTTCCGTCTTGCAGCGCTAGTGCACAGTGCTCTGCATCTGTACTGTTCACCGCTGTCTGCAAGGTCTGGTGTGTGAGTGCAGCTCACCCTGTAGTGTGTGCTTCAACCCCGTCTGGTTGTAGTGCACTCAGTGTGTGTCACTGCCTCATACATTGTCCTTTTTTGCCAATTCATAATTTTTCCTGATATCTCCTATTAGTGTGGTGGTTCCATCTGTATTCAGCTAAATTGGTTCCAAACACACTATATAGGAGTAGATAGAGAAATTTTTTTCCGTCTTGCAGCGCTAGTGCACAGTGCTCTGCATCTGTACTGTTCACCGCTGTCTGCAAGGTCTGGTGTGTGAGTGCAGCTCACCCTGTAGTGTGTGCTTCAACCCCGTCTGGTTGTAGTGCACTCAGTGTGTGTCACTGCCTCATACATTGTCCTTTTTTGCCAATTCATAATTTTTCCTGATATCTCCTATTAGTGTGGTGGTTCCATCCGTATTCAGCTAAATTGGTTCCAAACACACTATATAGGAGTAGATAGAGAAATTTTTTTGGTCTTGCAGCGCTAGTGCACAGTGCTCTGCATCTGTACTGTTCACCGCTGTCTGCAAGGTCTGGTGTGTGAGTGCAGCTCACCCTGTAGTGAGTGCTTCAACCCCGTCTGGTTGTAGTGCACTCAGTGTGTGTCACTGCCTCATACATTGTCGTTTTTTGCCAATTCATAATTTTTCCTGATATCTCCTATTAGTGTGGTGGTTCCATCCGTATTCAGCTAAATTGATTCCAAACACACTATATAGGAGTAGATAGAGGAGCCTTTCTGCAGCCTTGGGCCCTGCAGCCCCAGCCAGATTAGTATTAGCCTATTTTTTGCAGCCTCATCTATTGCATTGTAGGTTACCTTCCTACATTGTAATAGCTACAAAAAGTTTGTGATACTATCGTTATTACATCTTTAGGCACATCCAGTGTCTTTTTGTGACAAAAAAAAACCTAAATAAAGTTCACCAAACACTCCACTTTACAGTTGTGTAGGCCACATTAGCTAATATTAAAGTCTAGTCCACACTTTATAAAATTAGTGTTTCCTATACCTGTTAGCAGCTGTTCAGGAATAAGCACACTAAGCCCTTAGTACTTTTCTGCCTATCTTTATCAGTCTACCAAGATGAAGAAGGCAGGGAGTAAGGCATGTGGTCGTGGGCGTGGGCGTGGGCGTGGAGTTTCTGCAGGGAGAGGACGTGAGGATTCTGTGCCTGCAGGGAGAGGACGTGGGGATTCTGTGCCTGCTGCGGGCACCAGTGACTCAGCATCCCCCAGTTTTACCAGGGAACAGTCCTTTATGCGCAGCTTTGTAGGAGCTAGCCGTACCCCACTGCTGCGCGAGGACCAAATTGAAGCCGTTGTCGGATGGATGGCAGCTAACGCATCGACTTCAATTAGTTCCAGATCCTCTCAGGTCCTGAGCACTGAAGAGCACCCATCTGTCTCTTCACCACCTGCCAAATTGCCCAGGCAGTCAGAGAGCCCTGGACAGGAGCCATCTCTACTTCTGTTCTCTGAATCTCTTGGCTTGGAAAGAGGGGGCCAGCCAAGCAGAATTCGAGAATTTGAAGAAGAGGTAGTATGCAGTGATGCGCAACTGTTTTGTCTCTCTGAATCTGAAGAGGCGGGTGGGCCAGTGCCTATGGTCAGCAGCACACCTCAGTACGCATCTGATGATGAGACTCAGGTGCCACTTTCTGGTGCGTACTGTGCTGTCGAGACTACCCAGGAGAAGCAGTTGTTTGAAGAGGGTGGTGTAGATGATGAGGTCCTTGACCCATCATGGCGTGAGGGAAAGGAAGGTGGTGGGAGCAGCTCTGAGGAAGAGATTCCCCGAACGGCCCAAAAAGGAGGGAGAGGGAGGGGGCAGACATGGTTGCCTGTAGCCTCCACTTCGGCACCCATTAGGAGCATGGCTCTTCCAAAATCCAAAGCGGGCACTCCCAAGACTTGCAGTGCCTGGTCCTTTTTTGACACAGTTGCAGATGACATTTGCTTTGTCAAATGCAAGCTGTGTAATCAGAAGGTGAAAAGAGGGAAAAGTGTCAGCAACCTCAATACCACAAATATGTGGAAACATGTGCGGACCAAGCACGTGGTGGAGTTACACAAACACACTGAAGACCTAGGCCAACCTACAGCGCCACCTACCACCTCTTCAGCTCGTGTTGTAGCCTCTTCCTCCAGCTCACACACAGCTGGTTCGGCTTCCTCACAGGATCGCCATGGAAGAATCTCTGGCACTGTTGTACAGAGACACAGTGTAATTCCACCCACAGCACCACTTTCCCAGTCATCCTCACACTCCCAGGCCAGTCTACAGCCATCGTTAGCACAGGCATGGGAGAAAAGGCGCCCATACTCGGCAAACCACCCCCGAGCACAGGCTCTGAATGCTGGCATTGCTAAACTACTGGCCCTTGAAATGCTATCATTCAGGCTGGTGGAGACTGACACATTCCGTAACTTTATGGCATTGGCAGTCCCACAATACAACGTGCCCAGCCGCTTTTATTTCAGCAGGCAAGCCGTCCCTGCCCTGCAACATCATGTGGAGGGAAAAATTAAACATGCGCTACAAAACGCCGTCAGTAGCAAGGTCCACCTGACCACTGATGCGTGAACCAGTAAGCATGGACAGGGACGATACCTTTCCCTCACTGCCCATTGGGTAAATGTTGTGGAGCCGGGTACAGATCTTGAGAGTGGCGCTGTACGTGTTCTGCCAACTCCAAGGATTGCAGGAATCCAGTCTGTACACATTGACTCCTCCTCATACTCCAGTTCCTCTGAATCAGCGCTGCAGGAGCCGTCACGGTCTACCTCCACATCGACCCGTGAACGGTTACCTGTTATGATGACCGATATGAGCACAGCCGTGGCCAAACGTCAACAGGCCGTATTAAAATTAATTTCTTTGGGGAATCGAAGCCACACAGCGCAGGAGCTCTGGAATGCCATCAAGCAGCAGAGTGACGTGTGGTTTGTGCCAGCGAATCTCCAGCCAGGCATGGTAGTGTGTGACAATGGCCGAAATCTGGTGGCAGCTCTGGGCCTAGGCAACCTCACTCACATCCCATGTCTGGCACATGTGCTCAACTTGGTCGTGCAGAGTTTTTTGAGGGACTATCCGGATCTTGATGCACTGCTTCACAAGGTCCGCATAGAGTGCGCTCACTTGCGGCGTTCCAGCAATGCAAGATCACGCATTGCAGCTCTGCAGCGCCGATTATGTCTTCCGGAACATCGCATCATATGTGACCTACCCACCAGGTGGAATTCAACGTTACATATGTTGGAGAGGTTGTGTGAGCAGCAGGCAGCAGTAATGGAGTACCAGCTGCAGCAGGCGCAAACAAGTCGCAGTGCGCGCCGTTCACACTTCACCACCACTGAGTGGGCCTCTATGAAGGACATTTGCCACGTTTTGCGTGCCTTCGATTATTCCACGCAGATGGCGAGTGCAGATGATGCACTAGTCAGCATGACTATCTCCCTTATCTGCCTGCTTGAAAAAACACTGCAAGCACTAAGGGACGAGGTTTTGGAAGAGGTGGAGGATGAGGAGTCGCAAATGCCATCTGCTTCTCTACAGTCTGCGCAACGTGGTTCCTCACAAAGGCCTAGGCAGGGGACACTTTGTGAGGAGGATGAGGAGGAGTCAATGGATGAGGAAGACATCTGTCCAGAGGAGGGAGGTACACAATGCTCTAGTAGTCAGTATCTAGAGCGAGGGTGGGGTGATGCAGAGCAGGCAGAGATCACGCCTCAAGCAGGGGACAGCGTTTCTTGGCCAGTTGGCAGTCTGCAGCACATGGTTAATTTCATGCTGCAGTGCCTGAGAAACGACCGCCGCATCGCCCACATTCTCAACACGGCTGATTATTGGGTGTCCACCCTCCTAGATCCTCGCTACCGGGACAACTTACAAAGCCTCATAACACCGTTGAACCGGGAGCGTAAAATGCGGGAGTACCAAGACGCACTGGTGCATTCCATCATGTTCTCCATTCCAACCGAGAGCAGTGCTGCTAGTGCTTTACAAAGCAGCTCAGTGCGTCGAGGCAGTGGAGGAAGCTCTGCACAAAGAGGGAGCAGAAGCAGCGCCTCAGCACAAGGCAAGACCAGTATGGCCGAAATGTGGCAAAGTTTTGTGTCCCCGCCGCCACAAATGTCTACACCATCACAGACGGCTCCAGTCAGCAGGAGGCAACGTTTCCGTCAGATGGTGACAGACTACATGTCTTGCCCTCTTAGTGTACTCCCAGACGGCTCTTCTCCCTTCAAGTTTTGGGTCTGTAAGCTGGATACATGGCCAGAGCTTAGTCAGTATGCACTGGAGGTGCTAGCTTGCCCTGCTGCTAGTGTATTATCGGAACGCGTCTTTAGTGCCGCAGGTGGTGTACTAACAGACCGTCGCATGCGACTATCCTCCGATAACGTTGACCGGCTTACTTTTCTCAAAATGAACAAGGCCTGGATCTCTCATGAATTTGCCAGTCCTCTTCCAGAATAAATAATTGGTTGGCAACAGTATCCAGGTCTCCTGTTCTGTTCATGTTTCTACCACCTGAACTGTAATCCCTGAGCTCCAACACCGCCAGTTGGCGCTCGGAAGTGCCGTCTGCACAGTCAACACTTGCTGCCGTGTTATTGGGGTTCAGTAACGTCAGCTGTTCCCCTGCTGTGCGGACGGCAATTTCTCCTGCTCTGTCCACATCCACTGTACTACTGATTTAAAACCTCCTCCAAATACACCTCTGGCTCCTCTGTTTTCAGTATTATCCCTGAGCTCCAACACCGCCAGTTGGCGCTCGGAAGTGCCGTCTGCACAGTCAACACTTGCTACCATGTTATTGGGGTTCAGTAACGTCAGCTGTTCCCCTGCTGTGCGGATGGCAATTTCTCCTGCTCTGTCCACATTCTCACTACTACAGATTTTAAAGTTGCTCCAATTACACCTCTGGCTCCTCTGTTTTCAGTATTATCCCTGAGCTCCAACACCGCCAGTTGGCGCTCGGAAGTGCCGTCTGCACAGTCAACACTTGCTGCCGTGTTATTGGGGTTCAGTAACGTCAGCTGTTCCCCTGCTGTGCGGACGGCAATTTCTCCTGCTTTGTCCACATCCACTGTACTACACATTTTAAAGTTGCTCCAATTACACCTCTGGCTCCTCTGTTTTCATTCTTATCCCTGGGCTCCAACACCGCCAGTTGGCGCTCGGAAGTGCCGTCTGCACAGTCAACACTTGCTGCGGTGTTATTGGGGTTCGGTAACGTCAGCTGTTCCCCTGCTGTGTTCACGGCAATTTCTCCTGCTCTGTCCATATTCACTGTGCTACTTATTTAAAACTTGCTCCAATTACACCTCTGGCTCCTCCGTTTTTAGTATTTACCCTGGGCTCCAATACCGCTAGTTGCTGCTCAGAAGTGCCGTCTGCACAGTCAACGCTTGCTCCAGTGTTATTGGGGTTCAGTAACGTCAGCTGATCCCCAGCTGTGTGTCCGGCAAATTCTTCTGCTTTGTCCACATCCACTGTACTACGGATTTAAAACCTCCTCCAAATACACCTCTGGCTCCTCTGTTTTTAGTATTTACCCTGGGCTCCAGCACCGCCAGCTGGTTCTCGGCAGTTCCATTGGCTCTTGTACCTTCTGCTACCCATCCGGGTTCCAGTACCGTCAGCTGGTCCTCGGTAGTTCCATTTGCTCTTGTATCTTCTGCTACCCATCCGGGTTCCAGTACCGTCAGCTGGTTCTCGGCAGTGTCTTTGGCACGGGTACTCCCTCCTGCCCAGCCTGGTTCCAGCACGCCAGCTGTTTCCGGGTAGTGTCAACGTCACTTTGCCTCCAATGCGTTGTCCTGTCGTGTTGCGGTCGGGTTAGCCGACTCTATGGTGCCTGCAGTTTAGGTGACTCCTATGTGGGCTGCGGGATCTGGCAATGAAGGCTGGTTCCATAGTGCCAATAGGACAAGCACCCCCTGTAGGACTGTGGGTTTTGGTAACTGCGGCCGGCTCGCGGCCTTGAACTTTTTTTTACATGGGTACCTTCTGCTACCCATCCGGGTTCCAGTACCGTCAGCTGGTTCTCGGCAGTGCCTTTGGATTAGGTGCCTCATTCTCGGTATCCAAGTTCCACCAACGTCTGCTGGTCCTTGGTAGTGCTTTCTGGCACAGGTACCTCCTGCTTAGTAACCGAGTTCCAGTAACATCAGCTGGTCCTCGGTAGTTCCATTGGCTCTTGTACCTTCTGCTACCCATCCGGGTTCCAGTACCGTCAGCTGGTCCTCGGTAGTTCCATTTGCTCTTGTATCTTCTGCTACCCATCCGGGTTCCAGTACCGTCAGCTGGTTCTCGGCAGTGTCTTTGGCACGGGTACTCCCTCCTGCCCAGCCTGGTTCCAGCACGCCAGCTGTTTCCGGGTAGTGTCAACGTCACTTTGCCTCCAATGCGTTGTCCTGTCGTGTTGCGGTCGGGTTAGCCGACTCTATGGTGCCTGCAGTTTAGGTGACTCCTATGTGGGCTGCGGGATCTGGCAATGAAGGCTGGTTCCATAGTGCCAATAGGACAAGCACCCCCTGTAGGACTGTGGGTTTTGGTAACTGCGGCCGGCTCGCGGCCTTGAACTTTTTTTTACATGGGTACCTTCTGCTACCCATCCGGGTTCCAGTACCGTCAGCTGGTTCTCGGCAGTGCCTTTGGATTAGGTGCCTCCTTCTCGGTATCCAAGTTCCACCAACGTCTGCTGGTCCTTGGTAGTGCTTTCTGGCACAGGTACCTCCTGCTTAGTAACCGAGTTCCAGTAACATCAGCTGGTCCTCGGTAGTTCCATTGGCTCTTGTACCTTCTGCTACCCATCCGGGTTCCAGTACCGTCAGCTGGTCCTCGGTAGTTCCATTTGCTCTTGTATCTTCTGCTACCCATCCGGGTTCCAGTACCGTCAGCTGGTTCTCGGCAGTGTCTTTGGCACGGGTACTCCCTCCTGCCCAGCCTGGTTCCAGCACGCCAGCTGTTTCCGGGTAGTGTCAACGTCACTTTGCCTCCAATGCGTTGTCCTGTCGTGTTGCGGTCGGGTTAGCCGACTCTATGGTGCCTGCAGTTTAGGTGACTCCTATGTGGGCTGCGGGATCTGGCAATGAAGGCTGGTTCCATAGTGCCAATAGGACAAGCACCCCCTGTAGGACTGTGGGTTTTGGTAACTGCGGCCGGCTCGCGGCCTTGAACTTTTTTTTACATGGGTACCTTCTGCTACCCATCCGGGTTCCAGTACCGTCAGCTGGTTCTCGGCAGTGCCTTTGGATTAGGTGCCTCCTTCTCGGTATCCAAGTTCCACCAACGTCTGCTGGTCCTTGGTAGTGCTTTCTGGCACAGGTACCTCCTGCTTAGTAACCGAGTTCCAGTAACATCAGCTGGTCCTCGGTAGTTCCATTGGCTCTTGTACCTTCTGCTACCCATCCGGGTTCCAGTACCGTCAGCTGGTCCTCGGTAGTTCCTCAGCTTTCTTGTACCTTCTGCTACATTTCCAAGTTCAAGCTTTTTGAAATGGTTCTTGGTAATCACTCTGGATCTCCCTGACGAGGACCCTGAAGACGAGGACCCTGAAGACCAACCCTAAGAAGACGAGGACCCCGAAGACAATGACCCTGAAGACGAGGACCGTGAAGACCACCCCGAAGAAGACGAGGACCCTGAAGACCACCCCGAAGAAGACGAGGACCCCGAAGACGAGGACCCAGAAGACCAACCCGAAGAAGACGAGGACCCCGAAGACGAGGACCCCCGAAGACGACGACCCTGAAGACCACCCCGAAGAAGACCAAGAAGATGACCCTGAAGAAGTTGACCAAGACAAAGAAGAGAAGACAAGCACCAAGATACAGAAGAACAAGAGACAGAAAACCAAGAAGCAGAAATACAAGAAGCTGCAGAACAAAAAGCGGAAGAACATTAAGCATAAGACTAAAAATCAGAGCTGCAGCTGTTTCCACTACTAGGACGGTACAGTGGGGAAAATAAGTATTTGATACACTGACGATTTTGCAAGTTTTCCCACCTACAAAGAATGGAGAGGTCTGTAACTTTTATCACAGGTACACTTCAACTGTGAGAGACAGAGTCTAAAAATAAAAATCAGAAAATCACATTGTATGATTTTTAAATATTACTTTTAATTTCATTGCATGAAATAAGTATTTGATCACCTACCAACCAGCAAGAATTCTGGCTCTCACAGACCTGTTAGTTTTTCTTTAAGAAGAACTCCTACTCTGCACTCATTACCTGTATTAAATGCACCTGTTTGAATTCGTTACCTGTATATAATACACCTGTCCACACACTCAATCACTCTCCAACCTCTCCACCATGGCTAAGGCCAAAGAGCTAAGGACCCCAGGGACAAAATTTTAGACCTGCACAAGACTGGGATGGGCTACAGGAAATAGCCAAGCAGCTTAGTGAGAAGGCAAAAACAGTTGGCCAAATTATTAGAAAAGGGAAGAAACACAAGGTGACTGTCAATCTTCCTCGGTCTAGGGCTCCATTCAAGATCTCGCCTTGAGGGATAAGGATGATTCTGAGAAAGGTCAGAAATCAGCCCAGAACTACATAGGAGGACCTGGTCAATGACCTGAAGAGAGCTGGAACCGCAGTCTCAAACATTACCATTAGTAACACACTATGCCGTCATGAATTAAAATCCTGCAGGGCACGCAAGGTCCCCCTGCTCACATCAGCACATGTCCAGGCCCATTTGAAGTTTGTCACTGACCGTCTGGATGATCCAGAGAAGGCATTGGAGAATGTCAAATGGTCAGATGAGACCAAAATAGAACTTTTTGGTATCAACTCCACTTGCTATGTTTGGAGGAAGAAGAAGAATGAGTACAACCCCAAGAACACCATCCCAACTGTGAAGCATGGTGAGAGCAACATCATACTTTGGGGGTGAGTTTCTGCAAATGGGACAGGACGACTGCACCGTATTGAACGGAGGATGGATGGGGTCATGTATCGCAAGATTTTGGCCAACAACCATCTTCCCCCAGTAAGAGCATTGCAGATGGGTCGTGGCTGGGTCTTCCAGCATGACAATGACCCGAAACACACAGCCAGGGCAACTAAGGAGTGGCTCTGTAAGAAGCATTTCAAGGTCCTGGAGTGTCCTAACCAGTCTCCAGACCTAAACCCAATAGAAAATCTTTGGAGGGAGCTGAAGCTTAATGTTGCCCAGCAACAGCCCCAAAACCTGAAAGATTTGGAGAAATCGGCAGTGTATCACATACTTATGTTCTCCACTGTATACACAGCCCCACCCTGCTGTAAATCACTCCTCTCATTTGCCCCATCCTGCAGTACATCACCCACCTCAAGTATACACAGCCCCACCCTGTAGTACATCACCTATCTCATCTATATGCAGTTCCACCTTTCAGTATATCACTCATCTCATCTATATACAGCACTATCTGCAGTATATCACTCATCATCCCACTGCATATACTTTTCTATACAGTTACATTATGCAGAACATTGCTTGACATAGTTACCAGGAAGCAGCAGTACACGTGTGTGCAGGTATGAGACCTGAACTGTAATGAGGGAGGCTCTGCCCCTATCAGTGATGTCATCCACCTACAGGAGCAGCTTAGTGGTAGATATGTCTGGGAGAAGCAGGGATGGATCAGCAGCTGATGCAATTCAGCTGATCACTGCTGCAGCCCCCTGACAGGGAGAGCACTTCCAGCTGATGACGAAAGCAGCTGATTACTGCTGACAGATACACGGTGTGTCAGGCGGCTGTAGCAGCAATCTAAAGTTGTGAACAAAACTGGCTCCTAAGAAAGCCCTTTTTTCTCTAGCTGCTAGCTATGCCCTAGGCATATGCCTTGCCTGCCCCCTCCACTCACACCCCATCTCTAGTTATACCCCTGCATATCCTAATGATTTGCTTGATCTTATTAATTGTGGAATACATCTTAAAGGATTATTCCCAACTGAACAAGTTTTCAAATATCTAAAGAAAAAGTGACAACGTTCTAATCTCTTAAAGTGCAACCGATGCCAACCTACCTATCCTGAGAATGGGAAATGCTCTGCTATGCCCCAGTCATTGTCTATGTCACTGCCAGAGATAGCCATGTACAGCTCTTTAGCAGTCCCATTACCAATGTATTGAGCACTCCATTCTAAAGGGACATTTATGATCACTGTTCTTGGGATCGGTGGGGGTCACAGCATTTTTACACCTCTCCTATTGATAGGTGATCAGTTGCCTAGTTGAAAATAATTAAAAGTATTCATTCACATGGCTGTACTACAGCTGTATGTTGTACAGATCCATAATAGAGTGGAATGCTCCATCACATATTGTATTACAGAAAAATTGCATTCCCATTGCAGAATATTTCTGATACATGGCAACTGTTGATATATCCACTTTTACATGGCTCTACCATGCGAATAAGGCATAAGTCTGCATCTACATCAATTTGTATCCAAAGGAAGAGAATGGAGTAAAAGCTATGTGAGATAGCCAAGAACCATAAGTAAGTAGTCAGCCTGTCATACACTATTTACATGTTCCTTTGATGCGAGTAGTGAGGCAAGCAGAGAGAGTTTGCGCTACAGGTAAAATGAAGAGTGTGCTAGCTCATTGCTGTGGGTTATTGCATATTTGCCTCTCAAAGGATTAGAACAAAAATATGGCAGTGATTGAAGAATATAAATAAACCATCTGTGTGGCTTATAAAAGATTCAATGATGTTGCAGTACAAAGATGAGAAGGTGCATATGTTCTATTTGTATGTGGTGAGCAGTCTCACCAACTTCTATGGTTATTTAGATATCTCAGTTCTCAGATCCTCTGATGCACTCGGGGGCTAATTGTGCAGTGTTGATTTGGTCCTTCTTTTTCAAAACATCTTCTAAAAGAATGAGTGATGCTGACTTAGAGCTTTTTCTTACATGGTATGATTCTTATCTTGCCCTATTTTTGGGTGAACACAAATATTATAGCAAAAAGACTATTATTGCACCAGCAACATTATGTGCACTTTCTGAAGTGTGCTAGTCTCCCAACAAACACTTTAACTTATAGAGTGCATAGAGGTTCCCCGTGAGTTTAAAGGGAACCGATCACGTTGGATAATGTTATCAACCTGCAGATGTAGGGTCAATCTGAAGGTAATTAGCGTTAGAAATGTGCCAGGTTGCTGTACTGAAAGTGCAGCTTTCAGGAAAAAATAAACTTTATTCCTCCCGGAAGTCGCCAGCTTTCATCTTCAATGCTTTTACTGAGGAGTTTGTTGGCCAAGATCTCCCGATACATGACCACATCCATCCTCCCTTCAATACGGTGCAGTCGTTCTGTCCCCTTTGCAGAAAGACACCCCCAAAGTATGATGTTTCCCCCACCATGCTTCATGGTTGGGTCGGTGTTCTTGGGGTTGTACTCACCCTTCTTCTTCCTCCAAACATGGTGAGTGGAGTTGATACCAAAAACTTCTATTTTGCTCTCATCTGACCACATGACCTTCTCCCATGCCTCCTCTGGATCATCCAGATTGGTTATTGGCGAACTTCAAATGGGCCTGTATATGTGCTGGCATGAGCAGGGGGACCTTGAGTGCCCTGCAGGATTTTAATCCATGACGGCGTAGTGTGTTACTAATGGTAATGTTTGAAAATGTGGTCCCAGCTCCATTCAGGTCATTGACCAGGTCCTCCCATGTAGTTCTGGGCTGATTCCTGACCTTTCTCAGAATCATCCTTACCCCTTCTTGCATGGAGCCCGATTGTGCCAACAGTTATTGCATTCTCAACAAACTGCTTGCCTATTGTCCTGTAGCCCATCCCAGCCTTGTGCAGGTCTACAATTTTGTTCCTGGTGTCCTTAGACAGCTATTTGGTTTTGGCCATGGTGGAGAGGTTGGAGTGTGATTGATCGAGTGTGTGGACATGTGCCTTTTGTACAGGTAACGAGAGTATGAGGGTTTCTTAAAGAAAAACTAACAGATCTGAGAGAGCCAGAGTTTTTGCTGGTAGGTAGGTGAGCAATTACTTATTTCATGCAATAAAATGCAATTTTAAAATCATACAATGTGATTTTCTGTTTTTTATTTTTTGATTCTGTCACTTACAGTTGAAGTGCTCCTACAATAAAAATTACAGACCTCTCCAGTCTTTGTAGGTGGGAAAGCTTGCAAAATCAGCAGTGTATCAAATACTTATTTTCCCCACAGTATACACACACAACAGCTTATTCTGAAAAGTTACCTGAAATACTATGCATGCATTAGGCATTTGTGAGGAGCTGCCCACTTACTAAAGACTAAGAGACTTTTCCAGCATGGAGCACCAGTTCCGTCTATATTATTACTGTGTTTTATGAGAGATTTGCTGGCTGTGTTTTATTAATGCTCTGCTTACTTGTCAGTTTATGTACAATAATTTTATTTGTAAATTTTCCAGCATTCCAGTAATCTCATCAATATCTCAGGAGTCTTAAATCATTGTCCAAACAGCGACTAGGCCTATTGTGTGAGTGTTGATTGTAGACACAGTGGAGCCGTCACCACAGGGGGTCTTGCATGCAGTATCAGGTGAAGGCTCATGGAATATTCTTCATTGTTTCAGCTAGAAGTAAATACTTAAGGGGGAGGGTGTCATCACTTCTGACCTTTGAAGGGGCTGAGCCCAGAGAGGGAGAAGTGACATGTTTTAGTGGAAAGTTGGTGGAAGGGCGCCGAAGTGAGAGGATCTATGGCTGTGGACATGTAGCCGATAGATGGTTTACAAAGTGTTGGAGATCAGTTACCGACTAAGCTGGATAAACATGCTACAGTTGTGGATATGTCGTTTGGATTTAAACTTTCTTAAAGGACTGTTGCTACTGGATACTTGTGCTTCCATCATTTTATCTGTCGTCTGGAGGATCGTGGACTGTGGCTACAGACTATACTGGCTGGAGAAACGAAATCTGTGGGCCAACTAAAAGTTGGGAGACAGTGAGTATGGCCTGATACAAAGTCAGTGGAACTACTGATCCCAAGTTAGGAACTTGAGGACTGAAAGAACTGTATTTTGGGAATTTACCTAGAATTGCTGTATTACCATGGATGTGATTGATAAAATATTGTTGCATCGTTAACTTGCCTAGGTGATTACTTACAACCCAGAACCTCAGATCTTCACAGCATTAATCACATAATATTAAAGTTTGTTACACCACCAACCATCTAACATGTATGGGAGCCTCCCGACTGTTTAATTATAATGCCCAATCCTTTTGTTTCCAAAAGGAGATAATCTACTGTAAATTCAGAGGCATCTGGCAGCAGCTTACAATGCTCTCATTGAAAACATATGCATGTTTGCCCAAGACTAGCATACACGTTTATGGGGGAGTTGGGAACTTGACTGATACCTAAGGTGCTGTCACGGGTGAATCAGATGTAACAGATAGTTGCTCTGCAGCTGGCTGCAGAAGGTCACTTTGTTTGGCATTGCAGACGCCTTCTTAATCCATCTGTTTTTAGGACCCAGTGGCTACCTTCCTTCTGCTCTAATTGACACACCCTGGTCTGGGTGTTTAAAACCTCTCAGTCTGCATCTGGGACTGGCCGGTGATAGTTCTATGTTTCTTGGCTCTGGCTGGAGTTCTAGCAGCTTCTTCTCTGGTGCCCTTGGAAGACTATTGGCGTTTCTCCTCTGGTGTCTGCTCAAGCTAAGTTATCCCCTTTTGTTTGTCTTCCTTGTTGTCTTTAGTTTATAGTGGGGACTGACCAGTGCTCACCCCACCCCCTTCCCTATTCATGACCTAGCTCTAGGGATATACAGGGCTTAGGTTTCCTGCTCGGCGATTGGTGTGGAACCAATATAGGTACGGTAGGGGAGGCAAGGTGTTATTAGATCAGACTAGGGGTCTCCACTTCTCCTTTCCCTAGTGTCTGCATTTCCTTCCCCTCATCCCTTCGTGTTGCACTTAGTCTTTCCCACACTATACGTGACAGGTGCATGGGCACCGTTCAAATTGAGGAAATATATATGTATATAACTGCCAAGGGGACAAGAAGAAATATATGTTGTTAGTAGCAATATGATAGTTTATATAGCATACAATGGTGACTGATGAACAGCTAGTTACTGTACATGGAAAATCGAGGCAGAAGAAATCTGGAGCACAACTAGCAGAACTGAGAAGACTACACACAATTATTAAACTGATTCGTTCAGGAGCATAGTCAAGTTTTTATTTTGTTTGGAGGAATCCACTACATTATGTCTAGATCAGACCCCAACACTTAACGGTATCTTTGGTCCATTAGTATATGCAGTTAAAAGGTATCTACTGCCTGTACTTCTTCACATTTCTAGCACATTTCATCTGTAATGATGCATGAAACAAACAGCCGCCTTGATTAGTCTTGCACAACTTCTTTGTAATTACATCTTGTACAGAAACACACAAGTGGCTCCTAAATGCTCATTCTGTTGCCCAGAGTACAATGCATAAACATTATAACGAAGCATACAACACACATAAGAGGCAGCTCTAATTGCGAAAGGCATTAAATAAAGTTTGAACAGACAAAATACTCATAACATAGCTTTAAACTACAATAATATCATCCAAATCCAAGAAAAAATATTATATCCATGAGCTTATCATGGATACTCTACATTTTCAAACTCAAAATAATGCACAGCTTGGATAGAAAATATACTGGAGATCATGCGTACCAAAAGCAGTATTGGGGTCTTCCACTGTGAGATTATAGGAATAACTCTGCACACACTGTCCGTCTGGCCTTATCTTCTTCTACAGCCGTACTGTCCAAGGATCTTCCTCTTTTTGTTCTGCAATTCAGATACAAGAGAGATGGATATTAAAGCAGTATATGTATTTTACATGTTAAAGGTTGCTTATAATAAGGAAATCAAGCAAGTAATTTATACGACTGGCACTTTTATGGGGAAAATGTTGGAAACACAGTTATCGGAGTACTCTGGTTTGTTCAGATAAGGGCACTGCTGATGTCACCAAATTGTTGACAATGATACCTGAAAAATTAGGTTGTGATATAATTCTCTATTCCACCTTCAAAACTTGGGAGGTAAGAGGGATGTTAAAGTGAATAATTTACAGACACCATTACATAGAGAACTTAAAGCACTTGAATGAACTACCCTGACATGTGCAAGAACAGGGACCTTTGACAACACACATTTCCCTGATCACGAATTACCTTGTCCATTGCACAAGTCCCCAGGAGACATCTCCTTGTAGAATATCCTTATCCTTTAACTATTGTACTTTAGACTACAGTTTTTGAGAAGGTCACTGATTAATTCCTCCCTGATGGAAAAGCGCTTGACACTGACTGTTCTAACCTTCGCCACCGAAATGAGGTTTGTGTCATGGGGTCTTTGCCTTGAGGCAGAGGTCTTAATTAGAGACAGATATCAGATCTCCTCCTGGATGTTATTTTTTTTCATTTAAAAACATGAGAAAGCAATATTATAGAGTTCGAGTTTCTCATTTGTCATCTCGATACCCCTGGCAATTGCAGGACACAGCGGTGATTTTAGAATTATCCGCATTATAGAGATAAGTGTGTCTTGTAAATATATATCCTGCCAAATGCCCTTAACTTTGAAAGCTCTCTCTTTTTTACTGCACTAGTAAGGGGATTTATGGCAATATTGCAGTTTTTGGGCTTCATTAACTATATAAAATGTGTATTTTTAACTTTAAATCATTTTTGTAAAGACTTAAGCACAACTTGTAAGTACAGTGTTTATTGATGATTTTATGAGAAGGAATGTAAAGGCACTTAAAAGAAATCTGTCACCAGTTTTTTGCCACATAATCTAAGAGCAGCGTAATTTAGAGACTGAGACCCTGATTCCAGTGATATGTCACTTACCAGTCTGCTTACACAATGACTAGCTATTGAACCCGTTCTACGCCCGGGTGACGAGAATTTTTATTGGTATATGGTCCCCCATCCTGTTATGCGCTGCCCACAGGGTCAGACTGGGGCACCAGGACACCAGAGAATTCTCCGGTGGGCTCGGGTCCTCAGCGTGTCCCCAAGCAGGATGTACGGGGGCCCCTGGTTAACATGGCCGCCGGTGCACCGCACTGCAAGGGCCCGGAGGGTCGGGAGGGCCCTTGCAGTGTGGCTGATGAGGGCAATCTGGCCTGCTTTTCGGAGCCTCAGGCTCCAGGGGGATCATGGCCAGATTGCCCTCATCCTGTGCGGTGGGCAGGGAGCGATCCCTCCAGTTCTGCTGCCTACAGGAGGAAACTGGCAGTGGAGCTGGAGGAATCCGTCCTCTGCTTCCTGCCCAGCGCTTCTTCCCTGACACAGGCTCACGCTGCTTGATGATGTCATCATGCAGCGCGAGCCTGTGTCAGGGAGAAAGATGCAGGACAGGAAGCAGAGGACAATGCTGCAGGGGAACGTGCTGAGAGGTACGTTTTTTTGTGTTTTTTAGGGAGAGCAATGGTGATTGAGGAGGTGGGGGGAGATATGGCATGGCAATGGGGTAGGTGGGGGGAGATATAACATGGTGGGGGATATATGGCATGGCAATGGGGGAGGTGGGGGGAGATATGCATGGCATGGTGATGGAGGAGGTAGGGGAAGATATGCATGGCATGGTAATGGAGGAGGTGGGGGGAGATATGGCATGGCAATGGGGTAGGTGGGGGGAGATATGACATGGTGGGGGAAGATATGGCATGGCAATGGGGGAGGTGGGGGGGAGATATGCATTGAATGGTGATGGAGGAGGTAGGGGGAGATATGCATGGCATGGTAATGGAGGAGTTGGGGGGAGATATGGCATGGCAATGGGGTAGGTGGGGGGAGATATGACATGGTGGGGGATATATGGCATGGCAATGGGGGAGGTGGGGGGAGATATGACATGGTGGGGGAAGATATGGCATGGCAATGGGGGGAGGTGGGGGGAGATATGCATGGCATGGTAATGGAGGAGGTGGGGGGAGATATGGCATGGCAATGGGGGAGGTGGGGGGGATATGACATGGTGGGGGAAGATATGACATGGCAATGGGGGAGGTGGGGGGAGATATGACATGGTGGGGAATATATGGCATGGCAATGGGGGTGGTGGGGGGAGATATGCATGGCATGGTGATGGAGGAGGTAGGGGGAGATATGGCATGGCAATAGGGGAGGTGGGAGGAGATATGACATGGTGGGGAAGATATGGCATGGCAATGGGGAATATGAGGGGAGATATAACATGGTGGGGAAGATATGGAATGGCAATGGGTGAGGTGGGGGGAGATATGATATGGTGGGGGATATATGGCACGGCAATGGGGGAGGTGGGGGGAGATATGACATGGTGGGGAATATATGGCATGGCAATGGGGGTGGTGGGGGGAGATATGCATGGCATGGTGATGGAGGAGGTAGGGGGAGAATTGGCATGGCAATAGGGGAGGTGGGGGGAGATATGACATGGTGGGGAAGATATGGCATGGCAATGGGGAATATGAGGGGAGATATAACATGGTGGGGGAAGATATGGAATGGCAATGGGTGAGGTGGGGGGAGATATGATATGGTGGGGGATATATGGCATGGCAATGGGGGAGGTCGGGGGAGATATGCATGGCATGGTGATGGAGGAGGTAGGGGGAGATATGCATGGCATGGTGATGGAGGTGGGGGGAGATATTAATGGCATGGTGATGGAGGAGGTAGGGGGAGATATGCATGGCATGGTGATGGAGGAGGTGGGGGGAGATATGCATGGAATGGTGATGGAGGAGGTAGGGGGAGATATGCATGGCATGGTGATGGAGGAGGTGGGGGGAGATATGCATGGCATGGTGATGGAGGAGGTAGGGGGAGATATGCATGGCATGGTGATGGAGGAGGTGGGGGGAGATATGACAGGGCATTAGTGATAGAGCAGATGACGGAGCAGGTGGGGGAGATATGGCAATGATGACGGAGCTGGTGGGGGAGATATGGCAATGATGACGGAGCAGGTGGGGGGAGATATGGCAATGATGACAGAGCAGGTGGGGGGAGATATGGCAATGATGACGGAGCAGGTGGGGGGAGATATGGCAATTATGGAGGTGGTGGGGGGAGATATGGCAATGATGATGGAAGTAGTGGGGGAGATATGGCAATGATGGAGGAGATATGACAATGATGGAGGAGGTGGGGGAGATATGACAATGATGGAGGAGGTGGGGAGAGCAATGATGGGGATGGGAGGGAGCAATGATGGGGATGGGGATGAGCAATTATGGAGGTGGGGGAGAGAAATGATGGGGAATTATTTGGACGTTATATGCTGTTAATATCTGGTCTGGTCATGGTGTGGTGGTATTTCTCCCTTGTATGTGGTATTATTCGGTCACTATGTGGTGGTAATATGTAGTTTGGTCATGGTGTAGTGGTATTTCTCCCTTGTATGTGGTATTATTCGGTCACTATGTGGTGGCAATATGTGGTCTGGTCATGGTGTGGTGGTATTTCTCCCTTGTATGTAGTATTATTCAGTCACTATGTGGTGGTAATTTGTAGTCCAGTCATGGTGTGGCAGTATTTCTCCCTTGTATGTGGTACTATTTGTGTTGGTACAGTGGATTATGTTGTGTATGGCGGTCATTTGTTCTCTCTGATATTAATTAGGAGAAGATTCTTTATTTCCATTAATGATTAAATACTTGTAACAAGATGCTCTTACAGGGGCTCTCCGGGGAAAAAAAGTAATCACCTCTTCACAGGATAAGTGATAAATTATTGATTAGTGGGGGTCTGACTGCTGGGAACCCGCACCGATTGGTAGAATGTGGAGCTTTTCTCCCCTTTAGACTGGAGGTCATGTGCGACTTCACCTCTGATCCATTCCTTCCCTCAGTGGCTGTTCTTGTTTTTTTTCTGCAAAGCCCAAAGAGAATGAATGGAGTTGCGGTCAGACGTCCCACCTGCCGCTGAATTTTAAAATGGGGATAACTAAGTGTCCTGACAGGGATAAAACTTCCCCATTCTTCCGATCGGTGTGGTTTCCAATGTTCGGACCCAAACGATCAGTAAGTTATCACCTATCCTGTGGAGCCCTTGGATCGGTGTTTTTAACTTGTTTTAACCAAAGAACCCCTTTACTGCAAACTAATTGTACATCCCAGTTATAGCATGTGCACAGTGGATGTGCTGGAGCCGCCTGTGATTTACAGCAGACGCTCCACTATAATGGAGATATCGGCTATCAGGTATTTGCATATAGCTGTAGGGTGGGCCCGAGGATCAATTCCTCCTGTGGGCCCCAGACACCCCAGTACAACACTGGCTGCCCCCAACCTGTTATGTGCTGTCCCCATCCTGCGCCCCCATCCTGTTATGTGCTGTCCCCACCCTGGTATTTCTGCTGCCCCATCCTTTTATTTGTGCTGCCCAATCCTGTTCCCCCATCCTGTAATGTGCTGCCCCCATTCTATCCTGGTATGCATTGTACCCCCTCATATCAATCCTGGTATGCATGGCTCCCTCATCCCCAATCCTGGTATGTATGGCCCCCTCAGCCTTATGCTGGTATGCATGGTACCCCTCATCCCCATCCTGGTATGCATGGCACCCCTCATCCCCAATCCTGGTATGCATGGCACCCCTCATCCCCAATCCTGGTATGTATGGTACCCCTCATCCCTATCCTGGTATGTATGGGACCCCTCATCCCCAATCCTGGTTTGTATGATACCCCTCATCCTTATCCTGGTATGTATGGTACCCCTCATCCCCAATCCTGGTATGCATGGCACCCCTCATCCACAAACCTGGCATGCATGGCACCTTTCATTCCCAATCCTGGTATGTAGCAAAAACCTTTTTACATGTTCTCTTCAACGATTTGTACAAGTTTAAAGCATAGCCATTCATACACCATGCTGTTGTACCAATTGTTTGCATCAGTGACATAGTTCCTATATGCTCCCTCCTGACGTGTGCATCCCTATTAAGACCATCAAAAAAAAGTTAATTTCTCTTAAATGGCTTTATAGGTATATAATGTTGGTCATCAAAAAAAGATCAGTGGTGGTCCAGCATCCCCACCAGGAGAAGTTGGATTTAGACACTGAACGGAGCTGCTCTGCATAGCTTCATTCAATGTGTAGTGGCTGCTGCTGTGTACTGCAGATCAGCTCCTGTTCTCTTGAATGATAACTGATCTACAGTACTTGGCATTTGTCATGACATATTAAACAAGTCACCGCTGGAGCTTATAAATAGCTGATCGGTGGCAATGCTGGATGGTCCCAAAGATAGCTCATCGATATTATATGCCCAGAAAAACACTTTATATAGAGATATTATATGCGCAGAAAAACACTCTATAAATATCATATAACAGTGTTCCTATTTGTGATCTCTTTATGTAGACTGGCTCCAATAATATAAAACTTGATAGTTTATAAAAGACAGGCAGAAATCACTTTTGAGAATTTCATATTAAAGAATGTGGGAAACCAAGACTCTTGGTGTTACACTCGCTCTCGACTGTTTAGCAATAGTGTGGATCGTGGACCCATTGTGCCACCGACCGGACTTACCCCGGAGGGTCATAACTAAGCCACTACCTTGGTGTTCGCTGGAGCCTCTAGTTGTGAGGTCAGGCTTGGGCAGCAGGTAGCTGCCAGGTAGCACTCCAGGGCGGCGTCCAGTAGTAGCAGCTGACCCCCAAAGGACAGGTAGCTGTTACAACAGATGCTGGCAGGAAAGGTATAGGTTCTAACTGCAGGTTTAAACATAGCTACAGATTCAGACAGCAAATTTTAGGAAAGGGAGCTGCTACAGTAGGTTTAGGGTAGAGACTAATTCAGACAACAGGTTTGGAGGAAGAAACTGAATCAGACAGCTGGTGTGGAAATGTGCTGATTCAGACACAAAAGGATACAGAGACAGGTTCAGATACTGAGAATACATACAGTGAAAGATACAGGCTAGATAGATACAGGATAAGAGCCAGGTCCTAATACAGACTAGATCAGGTTCAGGGTTCATGCCTGGGCATACAGCCCCTAGGTTGGCAGGTTTAGGCAGGTTCTGACAACAGACTTAGCAACTTATAGGCAAGCTAGACACTAAAGTCAAAGATGATGAACAGGCACCTCCGAAGGGAGAGGGTGAATTCAGTACCAGATGCCTCCCAGGTATTGGCTGGGGACATCTAGGAAGCGCACATGCTACTCCTTTAAGAACCAGGAAGTGCACACACGTGTGGCCTAAGCATGCAGCCAGGAAACATGCACAGCAAGCAGAGGACAAGGAAGTCACTGCACAGCCAGGGGTGGTGAGTAAGTCGGTGTCCCTGCATGGTGGAGGATGGGAAGTCATGCAGGGACGCAGACAGTGATGTTACACATGGCAATACATAAAACGTTAAGTTACCATTAAAAATATGCATACTTTTGCAGTCATCATATTATTGTGCTAAAATATCTAAAATGCAAAAAAAGCAACTGAAAACAGTCTTGATTAAAATAAAAACTAATTATGTTTACAGCTACTATTCAGTTCTACGTCTTTCCATTGTTATATAACCTATTGTCAGTCAGCCAGACAAACAAAATGTCAACATGATAATAACGGGCATTAAATAACAAGCAATAAATGGGCTATATCTGGAGATATAATAGTAAACCAATTTACAAAAACGTATCCAATAGCCAAAGAGTACAATCACATCAAAAATGTATTAAGCATAAAAAGGCACAGTGAGTTAACACTAAGGCAACACATACACAGCAGGGGGAGATAGAACAAATGATTATAGATGAAAAAATGTCAAAGGCACATGATAATTACAGCCATGTCATATACATTTGATCAAGGGATACTGATAGTAGAGAAAGAAACATAAAAATAATCAAATCATATACCTATGTTCATCTCCTCCTGCTGGAATGGCGCCAGGTACCGTCCCTACGTGTGTTTCGGCTTGTAGCCTTCCTCAAGGGGCGTCTTATGCTTAATAAAGTTTTGATGTGATTGTACTTTATGGCTATTGGATAAGTTTTTTGTAAATTGTCTTTCCATGGTTGAAGATTACAGTCACAGCCAACAGTTTTCAGACTAACACAAATTTTGGCTTTCACAATGTTTAATGCTCCAGTGTCTTTAGATATTTTAGTCTGATGTTTCTATGGTCACTAGAGTACAATAATAAGCATTTCATAAGTTTTTACACTTTTCTTTTGACAAATCCACCAATTTTATGGAAAGACTCAACATTTAGAGTGTTGCCATTATTTTTCAAGACTGCTACAATTTGGCTTGGCATGTTGGATATTATTATTTATTTATATAGCGTCATTGATTCCATGGTGCTGTACATGAGAAGGTGTTACATACAAAATAAAGATATCACTTACAGTAACAAATAAACAATGATAGACTGGTACAGAGGGAAGAGGACCCTGCCCTTGCGAGCTTACAACGGATATCAGCTTCTGGGCCAAATCCAGACTGATGGCAACCTATTCTTGTCTGATACGTGCTTGGAGTTTATCAAAATTCCTGTGCTTTTGTTGTTTCACCCACTTTTTGAGGGTTAACCACAGGTTCTAAATGGGATCCATATCTTGGGAGTTTTTCTGGCTATGGCCCTAAAATTTTAATGTTTTGTTAACCAAGCCACACCAATCCTTATTCATGGGCAGCATTCTTAGGCTAAATTGTGAGTTCGCGAACTCCCTTGAATGAAAAATAACCCTGTCTTAGGATGCGTTACTGTTGGGACGATATAGACCTGATGGGAGCACTCACCTTTTCTTCTCTAAACAATTCTTCTTCCAGTCCTCTACAGTCCAATCCCTGTACTCCTTACAGACTGACATTCTGGAAGAATTACAGTGATTGGACGGCAGAAGACTGATGAAGCCCGCTTCATTGGGACATCTGAAAGAATGAGTACCAGTTCCCTAATGAGTAAAGGAATCACACACAAAACAACTGCAACCAACACAACCTACAGCAAAGTGAATGAATCCAACAAAGTCTATCACCAGCAGGAAACACCAGTAGGGGAAGATATTTAAAGCTGCACCAGAAAGGTGATAGGACAGACAAACAGAGTAAATGAAAAACATCTGTTACCTAAAACTGACAGAAACAAAGATAACATAGCTAAAACACCCAAAGAAAAGGTGTATCTGTTATGGCTCAACAGAATGAGATGCATACCACAGAATCAGGGGTTCGAATCCAGAAGCATGACATGTGTTGCCACTCATTTCTTTGGTTTTTCTATATGAGGCTTTGAATTATAAGTGAGAAATTGTTTTATTTTTCAGTGCCTTTTGGGCAGTTCAAATAATAACTTTATACTTTATATTTTTTTGTGACATGAATGTCAAAAAAGTAATTTTTAAAATAGTTTGTTTCTTTTTTATACTGTTCATGTTATCCATTAAATAATTCATCAAGTTATAAAGTCCTGCGTATATCTAAATATGTATGTTTTTTTGTAATGTATATTACATAGAATGTAGAATGTAGACCTTGCAGTAGAACTTACTTATCTGCTCTCAATAACATTAATTTTGACCAGGGGTGCCCAAACCTTTACATGCCACTGTACCCTTTTATTGTAAAGTATATCACTACTTTCTACCTAGAAATTTGCGCTTCATTACCAAATGCACTTTCTGATCTTATGAGACAACATATTAAAAAGCTTCCATATGATTCATCCAGGTACTCCTTATTCTAAACACATTCCACAAACATACAGAAAGGGTAATTGGTTTCCTATGATGGTAACACTAGTGTGTGTGTAGGAGATAAGAATTAGATAGTGATCCCCAAGGGCAGGACTAATGTGAGAAAATATCTTCTGTATAGAGCTCTAGAATATGATATCGCAATAAAAAATAATAATTCCAGTCCAGAAATGGTAATTATTACTGCTGTTACGCCACAACCTCCCACGTCAGTTGGTTTTCAATTTAAAAAAAAATACTAAAATATTTATTTTTATTTCCACTGTAGTCAGATAACCTACTTTCATCAAGTTTGATGAAGTGCTACCAGCTTGGATCTTCTCATATTTTTCTACCTCCTTTTTGGTGAACTTATTCTGTTTATTAAGTTGTGAAAGGGTAATGTATCACGCTATTTGATGTAAAAAAAAAAAAAAAAAGTCTTGGCTATCAATCAAAAATTGTCATGTGAAACTTATATAAGTGGGGACAGTGGAGTTGCTTGAAGTGTCCTGATTGACAAAGGACAAGCAGAAATAAAGAGACAAAACCGTCCCCAGCATGCACTGTGATAAAGAATAATAAAAAGAAGGGGGCTTCTCTCCAGAAGAGCAAGGTCATCCAAATGATAGGAATAAAATAAACAGTGTTTGTGAAGTGCGCTTTTCAAAAGCATTCTGAGCCTCCTGCTTCCATGGTGTGTGCAGCGCAAGGAATGTTTGATATCACACCCTTTGAAATGATGATATATTCATCAGTTTCTCCTGTATACTTGCGCAGAAAGTTTCTAAACAGCATCAAAGAACAAATCAAAGGGCCAGATCGGAGGCTTTTAAAGGTAATAAGGGATGTTCAAACACGGGGCCGAGTTTAGATATTTTCAGACATCCATAGAATCGAGCTCCGCAGGAAATAGCGTGAGAACGGATTTCAGTGTTGGATTGCTTGCTGCTTATTATGAATGATGCTGCCTTACTCATTATGTACTTTTTCTCTTCTACTGGTTTGCAAGGATGCCGAGCTGTACATGAAAGGACTGTAAGCTGAAAAACATGTCTTTCTTCTCATCAGTGAAGCAAAGTACAAAATGAGCTAATTTTCTTTCTTATCCTTTTGTGCTGGAGGAAGCTCTAAATACTTCTGAATAGCTAAAAAGACTGGTTGTTTTCTAAAACAGGGTCAAAATGTCTCTGAACCCTAGGTACCAGTCTGGATTCAGCCAATGGATCTGCATGTGGCACACATCAAGGCTGAAGGGACCTTATGTGTCACATTTTATTGTTGTCAATGAAAACAGCAAATCTGTAGAAACAATCAGCCCGGCAAGAGAATACAGAAGACGTTATAAAGTGCTGTATTAATGTTGTACATAAATTTCGGCACATATCTCTACTCATTAGTTTACCCTGGAACTGTGCACATGACACTACCATAAAACATACCAATTAGGGATTTTATCTTTACTGTCTGATGTATGGGTAGAGGCATGTAAGCAATTCATTATATATTTCACTGGGTCACCGCTAGATTGTAGATATCATTTCAGCAAAACTACAGTAGTGTGGAAGTACCTGTCCCTCTCCTGAGAACTGAATATTTGCTGTTAACCTAATGTAAGAAGAGTTAAAATAAACGGCAAATAATAAGGATTTAAAATTTTTTTTTTTGCGATACAAAGGTTAACACTCCTTCTTCCCATGTAAAATACTACATGCCTCCTGAATTTCACAATAAAGCAATTTACCAAATTTAATCTAGAACTGTCCTAAGGGTGGACTCTTGGCAGGACAAGCTGATCATTTCATTTCTGTGATGGTGTCCCAACCGTACCACAATGGCTGATGGGGAGAAGAAAGATTAAGCATGTTTAATTTCAACACCTGATAACTTTGTTCCCAGGAGAACTAAGCCATTACCAGAAATATCGGCAGCAGCTTACACCCCTCTCTTCTTTAACATATGAACGCTCAGCTGAACCAAACCTAGAAACATATAGGGTGGTTGGGAGGAAGAGTTGTTGGTCAACAACTATTGAAGGTGTTGGGGCTTCTTGTCCAGTAGACTACTTATCCTCATTATATAATGATCAAGACTCAACATATCAATTTGGGAAGCGTTAACAGTTATTTGACTCCATGAAAACCACAAGTGACAAATTCAAGGGTGAGGTTCCAAGTGACACAGTAGATAAGGTAAGAAGGCACAGGACCAGAGTTCAGAGCTTACTTGCAACAGTTCCAAGAGGAATAAAACTAGGCACTGTTTCTACCAAGATTGATGCAACAAATGGTTTGGCCAAATCGGGAAGAAGACGACTTGGAACAGAGGTGATTTGTCCCTGAGGTAGTCATTCTAGAATTACTTTAGTGGTGCAGTAACAGTGCAGTAACACATTCAGGAAGTTAACCAACACCATAGAAGAACATGAGCGTAATCTTTCAGTCTATTCTATTATTCATTAGACTGTAAAATACAACAATTGGGCAAAACATGCACCATGAACAGATAAGTTAAAAGGGAAATTTGTCACAAATTAGCAGCTACACTTAACTCCAGAATCACACTTCTGTGTTTAAAGACATACTGCTTATGAAAAAATGGAACCAGTGTCATCAGTGTTTTGGATCAGTGTGTTATCAGTTTCCGTTTTTGCCATCAGTGTGACATCAGTGTTTTTCCCGGATGAATAAATAAATTACAAAGCTTCTCCTATCCTTTGCAATGTTAAACATGGCCATCCATGTGCCGCATGTGGTTTTCACAGACACATAGACATGTATTTGACCTTTTCATCCGTGTTGCTGGAAAAAAAATGGAAGTGTCACAGTCCTTGAAAATACACGAACATGTGAATAGCACCATAGATATAGATGCCACAGTCTGTTTTCTTAGTCTGATTAAGAAATAAAAAACACTACAAAAGAGCGAATTCTGAAGGGGGGGCTGAAGAATAATGTAATGTGAGTTTCATAGGAAACTTAATTTTAAAATTTATATGTTTTGTATCCAAGGTCAAACTTCATCAATCAGAAATGTCTTATCATTAATCTTTTTGTGTATTTAGACTCCATAAAAATTGTTGCATAACAGAGAAACTAATAATTACTACTACGTTGTACTATAGCCTGTATAAGCTGTATTATGGTAACCTTATTCTTCATACCTACAAAAAATGTCAACTTCTAGAATGCAGTGCTGATATATGCAGGTGTCAATACTAATGATGACCGAGCACTAAAATGCTCGGGTACTCGTTGCTTGGGTCGAGCAAATTGGAATGCTCGAGTGCTCAACCTGAGCAACGAGCCCAATGTAAGTCTATGGGAAACTCGAGCATTTTTCAGGCGGCTCCCCTCGGCGGTCTGCAGAGGGCCTAAAAACTGCCCAAATCGATGGGTACAGTGCTCAAATGACATGGGAACAGCATGGGGAAGACCCCTGGAAGCATCTCTGACTCCCAGACCACTGCTGTCAGCAACATGGTCAGACTATTGCACCACTTTTACGGACTCACAATAAAACATACAAAAACTAAACCAAAATGGATTTTCTTGGGAAATATGTTAAGGAACATCCTTTCCAGGGTAATGACTTGTATATAAGGCAAAATAAATAACCAAAACCAAAAATACTCCTCCACAACTTGGGCTATGTTCACATGTAGCGTTTTTGATGCGCTTTTGCACTTTTGAATTGCTTTCACACAAGACAAATGCATTCACCAGGAAATGTCATTTTAACATTTTACAACCTTATCTGGCCATGTGGTGTGTGACACATCATCAGACACATGCATACAGTGCTGAAAAGACATTGAAACAGCATGGGGAAGACCTCTGGAAGCATCTCTAACTCCCAGGTCACTGCCTAAAAGTGTGCCCATCATAAGTGATCCTTGGCGCATGCGAAGATGCCTCCCGCCATGCACCTGTCGTTGCAGACTTGCAACAATCACCATCCATGTCCTTGTCCCACTGCAGCGTTCAGTTGTCCCTACCCCATTCCTTGGAATGCAAGCGCAAGTATGCAGCCAGCCACCCGCCCACCCACCCACAGGCTACAACACTAAACTGCCAGATTTCTGGGCAGCTCTTTGCACTTGAAATATGGCCTTTTAAGCTCGTGAAGGCGGAAGCTTTTCACAACCTCAGGCCGGCGGCGGCCGGGTGTCCTTACTCGGTCCCCAGCTGCCACTATATTTCCCGGGATCGCCTCCGCCTTCCACAAGCATGGGTCCCACAACATTACCAGTGCCCTCACCAGTGCACTTACTGGGAAGGACCGCCTAACTACAAACACGTGGACAGGTGAATGTGGCCAGAGACGGTACGGAGCCAGTCCCCAACTTTTTTTGCTAAGAGTTGTATTTAGCTCGGTGAAAGGACTGGCAAAGAGGGAAACCGTATGTACCCTGCGTGTCATTTCTCCCAGGAAGTCCTGTAATTGAGCTTGTTGCAGAAGCAATGGCAGCCCATCCAACATCAACTTGCACTTGTCGGTGGTGCTTTGACACACACACATCTTTCTTTGCGCATTTAATTTCTTGAATACAGAGTTGGACAATGGCCTCATCTGTAATGCGTTTTGAGAAATAACATGCATAAGCATGGCCGATCCACATTAAAAAAAAGCAGCCATAGAGTGTCCGGGAACCTTCCCCCACACTTTTCTTAGCCAGTGCTGCTTTCCGGCAGGGTTGGATGGGCTCACCAGAGAACCGGAGACTCCTCCGATGAGCCCTGGCTTCTACTTCAGGAGAGTTCATAGTGCCTAGGTAAGGCCATGATGATGATAGAGGCCACCATCTGCTTAGTTTTCTGTTACTTGGAATGCAAGTGCAAGTATGCAGTCAGCCACCCGCCCACCCACGGGCCGCAACACTAAACTGCCAGATTTCTGGGCAGCTCTTTGCACTTGAAATATAGCCTTTTAAGCTCGTGGAGGCGGAAGCTTTTCACAACCTCATGCCGGCGGCGGGTGTCCATACTCGGTCCCCAGCCGCCACTATATTTTCCGGTATCGCCTCCGCTTTCCAGAAGCACAGGTCCATCAACATTACCCGTGCCCTTCCCAGTGCACTTACTGGGAAGGACCACCTAACCACAAACACGTGGACAGGTGAATGTGGCCAGGGATGGTACGGAGCCAGTCCACAACTTTTTTGGCTGAGAGTTGTATTTAGCTCGGTGAAAGGACTGGCATAGAGGGAAACCGTATCTACCCTGTGTGTGATTTCTCTCAGGAAGTCCTCTAAAGCTGCTTGCACTTGAAATGTGGCCTGAACATTACTGCTGGTACTTTTCTGTGGGAATTTGTTTGCCTCCTACCAGCCGGGAATATTTCCAGCAAACTATGGTACGACGCCATGGTATTAGCACTGCCCCCAGTACCAGTAGTGAAGCATCCCCAATTTCCTTCTCAGGAATTTTATTTGGTAGACTGAATGGCTGCCCAAATACATTTTCTCACAAAGGAGCTGAAGATAGAGTGGCAGTAGGTGCAAGTTTCTCCAGCCTGTTAGATATTAAAGGGTGAACGACAGCACATTGGATCAGTGGTTAGCACTGAAGCCTTGCAGCGCTGGGATCCTGGGTTCAAATCCCAGCAAGCATCTGCAAGGACTTTGTATGTTCTCCCCATGTTTGCGTGTGTTTCCTCCTCAGTAAAAAAGCAGCCATAGAGTGTCCGGGAACCTTCCCACACACTTTTCTTAGCCTGGACTGCTTCTCGGCAGGGTTGAATGGTCCCACCAGAGAATCCTCTGGTGTGCCTTGGCTTCTACCTCAGGAGAGTTCATGATAGGGTGACGCTCACAGCCCACCCTGGGAGATGGGGGTACTCGGAGCCGGGTCAGATGTTTTGGGGGGTTGCAGTCGTGGCCTGGACTCGTTCCGTGCCCAGGGCCGACACATTAAAAGATTTAATGGGCTATCAGGGTTTGGTGTTAATCGAGTGGATTAAATGACTACGCCACCTGTGGTTTCTGGTGATCCTCCACCAGCGCTGCATTCAGTCCTCTGAGGCGGGATGTAGTGGCAGCAGCAGATGGTACTACTCCCCACTGGCGGAGCAGGGCCTCAGGGCAGAGAAGACGGATGAGGGGGGTCGTAGTGGGTGGTGCGGTGTGGTGTCGCGCTGAAATAAGGGACCGGAGGCAATGGATGCAGTCTTTCAAGCTTTACTCACGTTGTTAGGCGTCAGCTGCAAGGCTTCTCCTTGCTCCTCACGGCGCGCTGCGGCCACCAGGAAGGGGTTCAGCACACTCCGGGTAGTTCGGGTGCATCAATCAGGACCCCCTGCACCAGAGTGTTCCTAGACTTTCCCACTAGGTCCTCTCCTGTCCGTATGTGGTGCGTGTTACAAGGCTGGGTCTCCCTCTGGCTATACACAGAACAAGGGTACGGGTGGCGACTCCGCTCCGTCCGTTACCCGGTGGGATCCACTGAGCCTCCGGGCTTTTCTGACTAGGACTTGAAGTGACAGAGTCAGATATCGGGGGCCGGTACCCCTTTTGCAGCAGGAATCCCTCTGACTAGGCCAGAATAGTGAGGACAGATGGCGTATGCCGCTCCGTCTGCATCCCCCTAGTATTCTTTTGCCTGTGGAGCTTGTCTCCTCTACTCCCCTCCAGGCCTTTTTGGGTAGGTACCTTGACCGGGTAGAGACAGCCGTTAACTCTAGCCCGCTCCTCGCCTCAAGGCCAGAGCACGAGGACCGTGTATCTTCAATCAGCTGCAGGTTCACACAGAAAGCCACGTTCAGTGATGAAGATCACAATCAAAGACCATGAACCTAAGATGGCCGTTTATTAAATATGAATTTTGTGGTGTAACCTAAAGTGCATCCTCCACCCTCACCCACTACTTGGTTCCCCCCCATCTCCTCTTATCCTGACAGGGGCAGCACTATGGTGCCTTAAGGCCCCCCTCAGGACAGGAGTGGTGTAGTGTTGAATGGATGGCTGAGTCCCGAGAGGTGCTCCTTCCTTACCTCGGAGAGGAGATAACACACCTCGGTCTGAGGTGCAGTACCCCTGTGGCGACTGAACCCTCAGGGGCGCCACAATAGCACTAACTTTGCAGCTGCTATGAGGCTCTTGAGCAGGTGAGAAAGGTTAGCCCTCAGAATCAAATCCTCTGGTGGGCACAATGTTTTTCAATCTGAAACAGCTCCTCAGTGGGAGTTGTATTTCACCACAGCCATATTCTTTAGCTCGGTGAAAGGGCTGGCATAGAGAGAAACTGTATCTACCCCGGCTGTCATTTCTCCATCACCAGGTTCCGCCCATTGTCACACATGACCATGCCTATCTGTATGTTCAGTGGTGAGAGCCATAGATCAGGCTGCTGTGTTACAGCTTTCAACAACTCTGCAGCGCTGGGCGGTTTGTCAATTAAGCATGTTATCTTCAGCACAGCCTGTTGCGGCTTGACCAAGGCAGTGCTGCAGTGCTGTCAGCTTGTGACTGATGTGATCATTTCGGAGATGGAGGAGGAGGTGCATGAGCTGAACAATGTGATTACATTGAGGTTAAATTGGTGACACTGTTTTTTATGCTAAAGAAAGATCCTATTGTTTTGTTTTTTTATGTTATTTTTTAAGACAAATGCATTCACCGGGAAATGTCATTTTAACATTTTACAACCTTATCTGGCAATGTGCTGTGTGACACATCATCAGACACATCCTTTTTTATTTATGATGGAGGGACTCTGAAAGTCATAAAGTCTATTTTTACCGGAACATCAGACGGCCCTTACTATTCTTAAAAGGCCAGAAGTCGGCAGTAGCTATTGTTAGAGAGCCATCAGCCGGCTATGCTTTGTTGTTCCCATTATTAACAAGTGGGTCTCCTATACTGTTATTGCGTATCCAGTGACTGCAAGGGCTGCCAAAAATTTGGACGCAACCCAATACCCCTTTGAAGAGACATAGAGGAGGGTCTCAGTAAAAAAAAATGTTCCCATTATAAAGGAGCGAGTCTCCTATAGTGGTAATGCCCATGCTGTGACTGCAAGGGCTGCCAAAATTTGGGAAAAACCCCACTAAGAATTTAAAGACACATAGAGCAGGGCCTCAGTAACAAGGTACGACATGTTCCCATTAGAAAGGAGAGGGCCTGCTATACAGTTATAGGGTATGCAGTGAGTCCAACGGCTGACCAGTTTTAGGAAAAACCCCACTAAGAATTTAAAGACACACAGAGCAGGGCCACAGTAACGACAAATTCCCATTAGAAAGGAGAGAGTCTCCCATAGTGTTGGCCTATGCAGTGAATGCAAGGGCTGCCAAAAATTTGGAGGCACTTCAATGCCCCTTGGAAAAGACGTGGAGGAGGGCCTCATAAAAAAAATGTTCCCATTAGAAAAGAGCGGGCCTCCTATACTTGCAATGCCAATGCACTAAGTGTATAGGCTGACAAACATTTACCCCTGGGGGGTATACATGAACATACTGTATAAAAAAAAAATTTCACAGGCATCATAAACACCCTTTAAAAAAATTATGTGGTTGTTGCATCACAGACCACGGTCACCCTGGTGATATGGTGGTGGAAGATGAGGGGAAGGAGGAGGACAAGAGCAAATAGACAAAATCAGGAAGCGTATACCCATGTGTGGGTGTGAAAAGTTTCATGGGAATACACCTCCCAAGAAAAGACACTGGATTTGAGTTTATGTTACGCTGCTATCATTCGGTGGTGTTGAGAAGTCTGGCCCAATCCAGCCCTTGTTCATTTTTATAAGAGTCAGCCTGTCAGCATTTTCAGTTGCAGGCGGATGCGCTTATCAGTTATAATTCCACCAGCGGCACTAAAAACCCACTCTGATAAAACGCTGGCGGCAGGGCAGGCCAGGACCTCCAAGGCATAGAGAGCCTGTTCATTCCAAGCATCCAGCTTGGATACCCAATAATTATAAGGCACAGAGGAATCACGGAGGACGTTGGTACGGTCGGCAATATACTCCCTCAGCATCTTCCCAGACTTTGAACTCCTTGTGAGAGTACCCCGCACCTCAGGGCCTGTGCGATGGAAGGGTCTGAGAAAACTCTCCCAGAACTTTGACAGTGTTCCCCTGCCTCTACTGGATTGAAGTTGTGTCTCACTCGCCTGTACTCCTTGGTTGTCCAACGAAGCGTGCCCTCTGCTGCCAGCGTTTTCAGATGGGAATTTTTTTAATAGTTCCGCAACAAGGGCCTTGTGGTACTGCCCCATTTTTGTAGACCTGTCTGCCTCAAGAATAAGAGATATAAAGTTCTCCTTGTAGCGTGGGTCTAGAAGTGTCACCATAAACTCAGCCATGCGTGCCAGACTACTAACAGGCAAGACTTCCGTGTCCTCACCAAGAGGATGACTGACCATGCTCTCCTCCTCCTCCTCCTCCTCTCTGTCCTCTGGCCATCCACGCTGAACAGACGGTATGACAGCTGTGCAGGTAGTACCGTCTATAGTGCATGAAACTAGCTCCTGTCCTTCCTCCTCCTCCTCCCCTTCCTCATTGTCACCCAATCCACATTGGGATGAGATGAGGCTTGGCTGTGTGTAATCACCCTGTATGGTTCCTTGCTCCAACTCATCGTGCTCCGTCTGCAATGCATCCTCTTTGATTGTGAGCAGAGAGCGTTTCAGAAGACAGAGAAGCGGGATGGTGATGCTAATTATGGCGTCATCGCCGCTCACCATATTGGTGGAATCCTCAAAGTTTTGGAGGATGGTACATATGTCTGACATCCATGTCCACTCCTGAGGTCTTATGTGTGGAGTCTGAACTGAATACCGACGGCCTTGTTGATGCTGGTACTCAACAACTGCCCTCTTCTGCTGACAAATCCTTCCCAACATCTGCAGTGTAGAGTTCTAATGCGTGGGAACATCACACACCAGTCTGTGAGTCAGAAGCTGCAAACGCAGCTGAAACACTGCAAGGCGGCGTACTTTAACAAGCAGATCCGGCAGCTCCGGGTAGGATTTGAGAAACCGCTGAACCACAAGGTTAAGCACATGGGCCAGGCAGGCTGTAGGTTCAGCGGTGTGAGCCACAGATCTTTTAGAGGACTACTGCGCTAGTGAACTGAGTTCATGAAAGATACAAGAGGATTGGTTGATAAAAACAATTTATTAAGTTTAAAAGTAAAAAAAAATTTGAAAGCAATAATTAAAATACATAAATATGGATGGTAAATTGCATGGGCAGCAATAAGGGGGGGAGGGAAGGAGAATCTTGGCTGGAGAATCTTTAGCTGTTTGACAATATGAGGTACCACTGTATTGAGGGCTGGGGTTCACTTTAGTGGGTCTTCCTGAGTGATCCAACCGTGTGGGTGCCTGTGAAGGGTATATACAATTGCATAATAAGCTGTTTCAGACAAGTTATCAGATTACCTTTTTGGGAAGTGGACTGTATATACCTGGAGCACAATTAGGTGGTGTGTATGTTCTATTTGAGAGGAGGTAGGCGTCTCTGATCAGCTGTTTACAGGGCGACCAGCTGAAAGGGAGAAAGTAACTGGATTAAGGGGCGTTGTGTGGTCCCTCTTTTAGTACAGTCATCTAGATAATTAATTACCTGTTTCTTAGTTGGCTGAAGAGTGGGTTTTGATTATTGATCCTGGTGTTCCGGGGAGCCACTAGTGTTTGTATGGCTAGAGGGGTGGTTTATTGTAGGGACTAAATGATAATATTAGGTATAATCTGGATGGATAGACATGTACCTGACAAAACATATAATACACATTTGCGATAGGGTAAAATACGTTACCAGTAGGGAAATGACGATTGATTAGGTGAACTCTAGAGGTTCAGTTCTACCCAACAGCTTGTTCTATGGTAAATGTGTCTGCTTCGGTCCCAGTTTAGTCCGTAGTTTCACTGTGTTAACCTGTAGGGACTTGAAGTGGATTAATTAGTAAGGGTATATTTATCCCTCGTACTAATGTTATATAGTTTATTAAATATAGAATATAGAATAAAGTTACCACTGGCTGGTTTAGGTGGTAAATTAATTTATACCGGGGGGGCTGGTTGGCTAGGTCCCGGTGTATTTTGGCTGCAGGATTCCTGTTCCTGTTAGTCTGAGGTACAAACGTTGGTTGGTTATTCAGTATTAGGCATAAGAGTTCCTTGTAGTAACCAGAGAGCCTATTGGCTCTATAGTGTGTACCATAGGCGGAGGTTCCTATATAGGCAGCTTTCTTAAAAACATTGGACATCTGTCCACAACTCTTCAGCATTGTGCATTTTTTTCACCTAAGCATATTAGCTTCAGCAAAGCCTGTTGCCGCTTGGCCGAGGCAGTGCCGTAGTGCTTCCAGCTTGTGACTGATGTGGTCATTTCGGAGATGGAGACTGAAGAGGAGGAGGAGGCTGAGGAGGATGAGGTGCAGGAGCTGTAGACCGTGGGGGCAACCCTGATTGACCTAGGGCCCGCAATCCTTGGTGTCGGGAGGACGTGTTCCGTCCCAAGGTCCAACTGGGTCCCGGCTTCCACTATGTTAACCCAGTGTGCTGTCAGCGAGATGTACCGTCCCTGCCCACAAGCACTTGTCCACGTGTCCGTGGTTAGGTGGACTTTACTGGTAACTGCGTTGTTGAGAGCACGGCTAATGTTTTGGGAAACGTGCATGTGTAATGCGGGGACGGAACACCGGGAGAAATACTGGCGGCTGGGGACCAAGTACCAAGGGACAGCCGCCGCCATCAATTTGCGGAATGCTTCCGTCTCCACGAGCCTAAAAGGCAACATTTCGAGCGCAAGCAATCGTGAAATGTGAGAATTTAGTAGTGTGGCCTGTCAGGCGTTGGCTGCATATTTGTGCTTGCATTCCAAGGACTGGGGTATGGACAACTGAACGCTGCACTGGGACAAGGACATGGACGTGCTTCCTGATGCTGCTACTTGAGAGTGTGCAACGACAGTTGCAGGGCAGGAGGCGTCTTCGCATGCACCATGGACAGGGGATTGGATTGCATGCACAACAGCGGATGAAGCAATGGTGCCACCCACAGCCACTGTAACTGGACACTGGGGTTCGGCCCACAAAGTCGGGTGCTTTGCTGCCATGTGCCTGATCATGCTGGTGGTGGCCAGGCTGGTCGTTTTGCCACCCCTGCTGATGTTGGCCTGGCAGGTGGTGCAAATGGCCTTTTTGGGGTTATCGGCAGAGTCTTTAAAAACCAACCAGACTCGGGAAGAACTAACAGTTGTACTGGCAACTTCCTTCGTGTTGGTGTTACGGGGAACGGTTGCCTGCCTTCTGTCTGTGGCCACCACACTGCTTCTTCTTGCCTGTTGGGGTGCTCTGCCTCCCTCCCCCTGTGTGCTGCTGTCCTTACTCTGCATGTCCTCTTGCCAGGTTGGGTCAGTTACTATATCATCCACCACCTCATCTTCCACTTCCGCACCCTGGTCCTCCTCCTGACTTTCTGGCAATTGTGCCTCATCATCGTCCACCTCTTATCACACTTTCCCACCATCGCCTTCGTGTGACCGTGGCTGCTCAAATATTTGGGAATCGCTACATGCGATCTCCTCTTGCCCCACTTCAAGTGGACAGGGTGAGAGGCCCGAATCTATAAATGGAAAAGTGAACAGCTCTTCAGAGTGTCCAAGTGTGGGATCAGTTGTCTCTGTGTACTCGGCATGGTGGGAGGAAGGAGGATCAGGGTGAGGAATATGCGGTCCAGACTCACGGCTACTGAGACTTGACCGTGCGGAAGACAGGGTGGTGGTGGTGGTGGCAGCTAAGTGACTGGAAGCATTATCCATTATCCAACCAACAACCTTTTGACACTGCTCTGGGTTCAAACCAGGGGAGGAGTCCTGAGGAGATAATTTGCATATTCCCACTGCATTTTGGGGTAAGTGAAGAGTCTCCGCGAGCTCAAAGAACACTGGATTTTGGCTGTTGGAGCTGAAAAGAGGACATCGGTAAACCAGGGGAGGAGTCCTGAGGAGATAATTTGCATATTCCCACTGCATTTTGGGGTAAGTGAAGAGTCTCCGCGAGCTCAAAGAACACTGGATTTTGGCTGTTGGAGCTGAAAAGAGGACATCGGTAAACCAGGGGAGGAGTCCTGAGGAGATAATTTGCATATTCCCACTGCATTTTGGGGTAAGTGAAGAGTCTCCGCGAGCTCAAAGAACACTGGATTGTGGCTGTTGGAGCTGAAAAGAGGACATCGGTAAACCGCGCGCCTACCGGCGCGCGCATTTTGAAGCTTTTTTTTAAGCTTTTTTCACTGTTTTCAGAACATTAACAATAAGAACATGGAAGAGTCCAGGAGCCATTTGGTGAGCTGCATATCCTGCTACATGTTCACAGACTTGCCAGTGGAAAAGCCAAACTTCACATGCCAGAAATGCAAGCTTGTGTCCCTGTTGGAGGAAAAGTTGCGAAATCTAGAAGAGAGGTTAACTACCTTGAAAATCATTAAGGAAGGTGAAGAGTTCTTAGACAGAGCAGAATTATCTCTTCATGATTCAGAAAGAGAAGAAATTCGAACTGCACCTGACGAAACACAGGAATGGAAGCATGTGACCCACCGAAGCAGGAGGATCGAGAGGCAGTCAGCACCCATACTGCTCAGGAACCAGTACCAGGCTCTCTCGCAGGAGCACCATGAAGAAATACAGCAAGATAAGACTTTGCCAGCAATGAATAACCTTGTAAGCCCTCAAAATCCTCCTGGATGGAGAAAGAAGAATGTTGTGAAGAAAAAACGGAGAGTGGTGGTCATGGGGGATTCCCTGTTAAGAGGAACAGAGGCCGCTATCTGCAGACCAGACATAACCTCAAGAGAAATGTGCTGTCTTCCAGGAGCAAAAATTAAAGATGTGTCTGACAGGATATCAAGACTCTTCAGACCTACAGATCACTACCCATTCCTGCTAATACATGTGGGGACAAATGACACCGCAACAAAGGACCTGGAAACCATCTGCAGTGACTTTGAAGACTTAGGCAAGAAAGTGAAAGAATTGGGAGCGCAGGTGGTCTTCTCATCCATCCTCCCAGTGGATGGCCATGGAACAATGAGGTGGAATAAGATTCTACAGGTGAACAACTGGCTACGTCGATGGTGCCGTCAACAAGGATTTGGATTTCTGGATCACGGAATGAATTACCTATACGATGGACTACTTGCTAGAGATGGGGTGCACCTTACGAAGACTGGAAAACATGTATTTGGAAGTCGCCTTGCTACACTCATCAGAAGAGCTTTAAACTAGAACAATGTGGGAAGGGAAGCAAAAGGCCAGAAAAAGCCATACAGCTGACAAATACTATTGAGATCTCTGCTACTGGAAGTGGAAAGGAAGAACAAAGACAAAACAATTTAAATAATAAAAATATGGGAGGAAGAGAAACCAATCACAAACTAAAATGTTTTTATACAAATGCACAAAGCATGGGCAACAAACAAGGAGAATTGGAACTACTAATGCAGGAAAAGGAATATGATGTCATTGGAATCACTGAAACTTGGTGGGACGATACACATGATTGGAATAAAAGGCTAAAAGGATACAACTTATTTGCAAGAAACAGACTTGATAAACGAGGAGGAGGTGTTGCATTGTATGTTAGAAAAGCGTATATCTGCACAGAGATGGAAGCTTCAGAGACTGGGAGTTCTGTGGAAACTGTTTGGGTAAGAATACAAGGAGAGAACAACGGAAAGGACACCATTGTAGGCATTTACTACAGGCCACCTGGGCAAGCTGAAGATATGGATGAACTCTTTATGTATCAAATGACCAAGTTCTCCAAAAAATATGACGTAGTGGTCATGGGAGATTTCAACTATCCAGACATTTGTTGGGAATCTCTCTCAAGTAAAACTAACAGGTCAAGCAAATTCTTATCCTCTCTTGCTGACAACTTTATCTTCCAAAAGGTAGGGGAGAAAACAAGGGGATCTGCTACTTTGGATCTAATCCTTATAAACAGGGAGGAAATGGTTGAGGAGGTAAAGGTGGCTGGGACCCTAGGAGGCAGCGATCATGCTATTATAGAATTTTGGATAACTAGAGGAGGAAGACATGTGAAGACTCAAACTTCAAGGTTAGATTTTAGAAAGGCAGATTTTAAGAGACTCAGAAAGAGAATAGGAGGGATCCAATGGCTGGATGTCCTTAAGGACAAAAATGTCCAGGAAGGATGGGAAATTTTTAAAAATGAGATTCTCGAAGCACAATCGTTAACAATCCCGAAAAGTAGGAAGAATGGGAAGCATTTAAGGAAACCAGGATGGATGAACACAGAACTTAAACACATGCTAAAAAGAAAGAAAGAAATGTTTATTAAATGGAAAGAGGGAGGCATATCTAAAGAAGATTATAATGCAGTCTGCAGATCCTGCAGGGCACGTATCAGGTTAGCTAAAGCTGACAATGAATTAAGGCTTGCAAGAGATGTCAAAAGCAATAAAAAAGGATTTTGGGGGTATGTCAAAAGTAAAAGAAAAGTCAAAGATGCTATAGGATTTTTACAGGATGAAAATGGAGAAATGGTAAGAGAGGATGTTGAGAAGGCCGAACTTTTTAATTCCTATTTTGCATCTGTTTTCTCTCAGAAAGAAAATGTAACATCAACTGATCTTCACTGTCCTTTTAAAGGAATAGAGGAATCCAAGTTATCTGTAAACAGAAAGATTGTGAGGGAATATTTAGCTAACATAAATGAGTTCAAGTCACCAGGTCCAGATGAATTACACCCCAGAGTACTGAAGGAGATCGTAGAAGAAATTTTAGAACCACTCTCCATAATCTTTGAAAATTCTTGGAGAACAGGAGAAGTCCCAGAAGACTGGAGAAGAGCAAATGTTGTTCCTATCTTCAAAAAGGGGAAGAAGGTGGACCCAGGGAACTATAGGCCGGTGAGTCTGACTTCTATACCAGGAAAGATCTTTGAACAAATTATTAAACAACATGTATGTAAGTACATGGATAAGAATGAAGTGATTAACCAGAGTCAGCATGGGTTTGTAACTAACAAGTCATGTCAGACTAACTTAATTTCCTTCTATGACAGAATCACTGACTGGGTGGATCAGGGAAATGCTGTAGATATAGTATATCTTGACTTCAGCAAAGCATTTGACAAAGTATCTCACATCATCCTTATTGAAAAAATGACCAAGTATGCAATGGACCAGGCAACTGTTAGGTGGATTCATAACTGGCTTAGTGATCGGACTCAAAGGGTGGTTGTAAATGGCTTCACATCCAGCTGGATGAATGTCTCAAGTGGGGTACCACAGGGCTCCGTCCTGGGACCTGTATTGTTCAACATCTTTATCAATGATTTAGATGAAGGAATTGAGGGTAAACTGATTAAATTTGCTGATGACACAAAGCTAGGAGGGATAGCTAATACTAGAGAAGAGAGAGAGAGGATTCAAAAAGACCTAAATAAACTGGAGCAGTGGGCAGCAACCAACAGAATGGTTTTTAACAGGGAAAAATGCAAAGTACTACATCTGGGCAATAAAAATGAAAAAAGCATATACAGAATGGGAGGAATAGAGCTAAGCAACAGTACATGTGAAAAAGACTTAGGTATACTAATAGATCATAGACTGAACATGAGTCAACAGTGTGATGCAGCAGCAAAAAAGGCAAATACAATTCTGGGATGTATTAACAGAAGCATACAGTCTAGATCACGTGAAGTCATTATCGGTCTTTACTCCTCTTTGGTCAGACCTCATCTGGAATACTGTGTACAGTTTTGGGCACCACATTTTAAAAAAGACATAGACAAACTGGAGCAAGTTCAGAGAAGAGCGACCAGAATGGTGACTGGTCTGCAAACCATGTCCTATGAGGAACGGTTGCAGGATTTGGGAATGTTTAGCTTGCAAAAAAGAAGACTGAGAGGAGACTTAATAGCTGTCTACAAATATGTCAAGGGCTGTCACATTGTAGAAGGATCATCTTTATTCTCATTTGCACAAGGAAAGACTAGAAGCAATGGGATGAAACTAAATGGGAGGAGACACAGATTAGATATTAGAAAAAACTTTTTGACAGTTAGGGTGATTAATGAGTGGAACAGGCTGCCACGAGAGGTGGTGAGTTCCCCTTCAATGGACGTCTTCAAACAGAGGCTGGACAGACATCTGTCTGAGATGATCTAGTGAATCCTGCTTTGAGCAGGGGGTTGGACCAGATGACCCAGGAGGTCCCTTCCAACTCTACCATTCTATGATTCTATGATTCTATGATTCAATAGTGGTGTGCTGCAGTCCCCTAGAAATTGGGACTGGAATGTCAGGCGAGAAGATGTGGGTGTTTGTTGTGGCACAATTTCGGCTTGCCCACGACCTTGTCCTCGGCCTCTGCATGCACCATTACCATCACGTCCAGTTCCCCGTCCCTTGCCACGTGCCTTGCCCATTTTAAATGGAGGACAGTATCTTCCATGCTCACTACAAATGACTGAGTTTGGAGCGTACTTATATGTGATCCGTGTGATAGAGAAAACAGAGTTTTAAATACCTGGCCTGTAGGTAAGTAGTTTCAACAGCAAACTGCGGTGAATTGCTTCAATGACACACTAAAGGAAATTTTTAATGGAGGCCAGAAATGGCAATATTTTCTGACAACGTATATGTGATCCATTTGACGGAGAAAACACAGTTTTTAATAGCTGGATTTCTAGCGCTCTAATATGGAAAGGACCTGGCTGTATTCTGCAGTGCCAACAAGCAAATGGCGCAGAAAAAATGATGTTCTCTGGATTGCTTTTTAAGCAAATAATCAAATAATGAGGATTACGATCCAAAGAAAAATATTCCTGGCCCCTGAGACCTGGGCATTTGTATAGAAATATCTAACAGCATCAGAAGGCAGAATTGGAATGGAGCCTCTTGTGCTATATGCACTGCAGTCTGCTATATACACAGCCTGCCTATACACCCTGCCTGCCTGATATCTCTGCAGATGGATTAGTCCTCAGAAGGACTGTTTGTCAAGATGGATATGTGTAATGTACAGTTTTTCTCCCTACACTACCTAATACACAAGCAAATCTGTCCCTGACGCAGCAGCACCTCTCCCAAAGCAAGCAAATGGCGCAGAAAAATGGTGTTCTCTAGATTGCTTTTTAAGCAAATAATGAGGATTAAGATCCAAAGAAAAGTATTCCTGGCCCCTGAGACCTGGGCTTTTGTATAGAAATATCTAGCAGCAGAAGGCAAAATTGGAATTGAGCCTCTTGTGCTATATGCACTGCAGTCTGCTATATACACAGCCTGCCTATACACCCTGCCTGCCTGATATCTCTGCAGATGGATTAGTCCTCAGAAGGACTGTTTGTTAAGATGGATATGTGTAATGTACGGTTTTTCTCCCTACACTACCTAATACACGATCAAATCTCTCCCTGACACAGCAGCAGCTCTCTGTCTGATTCGGAGTGACTGGGACGAGCATGGCGGCGCCAGGTCTGATATAGACCTGATGACGCTGTGCAGCCAGCCAATCACTGTAATGCCCACAACCAACATGGCTACGGCATTACAGTGCAGGCTGGCAATCCCTGCATGTTCATTGGCTCTCTAAAGAGCACCAAACATGCAGGGAGGGGACCCGAGTTCCTGCCCGAGCAACCCGGAAATACTCAGCGAGCGCCGAGCATCTCAGGCAGTGAGATGCTCGGGCGAGCACCGAGCAGTAGCGAGCATGCTCGCTCATCACTAGTTAATACACTTAGAGCTGTATTCATACATATCATCTTTGCTGTTATACTTGTATTTTTCACCAATTTTGTGTACGGAACTGTGCAAAAGATTTAGGCAGATGTGGAAAAAAATCAGCAAATTAAGAATACTTTAAAAATTGAAGTGTTAATAGTTTATTTTTTATCAAATAGCAAAGTGAGTGATTAAAAGTGAGCTCTAAATCATCAATAGTTAGTGTGATCAGTCACCCAATGCTTTCAAAACCGTATCAATTTAGATTTCTCTTTTGTTTATTTACTTTTTACTTAATTTTGTTAATTGATATAAACTATTAACACTTTTACTTTTGAAACCATTCGTACTTGCAGCAATTTTTCCACACCTGTCTAAAACTTTTGTTCATTACTATATATAATTTATATAAAATAATTTTGATCCCTTCAGCACTGGCCAGTTTTTCATTTTTTGCTCTTTCGTTTTTTCCTCACTTCCTTCCAAGATTCTTAGCTATTTTATATTTCAGACAATGTAGCTATATGAGAGCTTGATTTTTTACAAGACAAGTGTAACGGGTCTGGGAGGCGGAACCTCTGAGCTACTATACAAGGGGGCAGTCCTTGTAAGGGAGCGGGTGGCGACCAGGGAAGACGGGCAGGAGGTCACAGCAGGTGACCGGGACAGTCTCTGGGTGAACGGGCTGGAGGTCACGGCAAGTGACCGGGGCAGTCTCTGGATGAACGGGCAGATGGTCACGGCAAGTGACCGGGTCAGTCTCTAGGTAAAGGGTTGGTACGACCTGTGGCGGCTGAAGATAGACGTGAGCTCCCAGGTGAGCAGGCGAGAGTCTCTGGATGAACGGGTGGTCACAGCATGTGACGGCGGAGCCTCCAGGAAGACCAACAGACAGGCGGCAGATGAGCGCTCCCAGGTGAGCGGGCAGAAGTCTCTGGACAGGCGGGTGGTCACAGCACGTGATGGCAGAGCCTCCAGGTAGGCTAGTAGACAGGCAGCAGATGAGCGCTCCCAGGTGAGCGAGCAGGAGTCACTGGACAGGCAGGTGGTCACAGCACGTGACGGCGGAGCCTCCAGGTAGACTAGCAGGCAGGTAGCAGGTGTGTGCTCCCAGGTGAGCGGGCAAGCTGGTCCATAGACAGACTGACAGGAGTTGGAAGGCAGACCGTCGGACCTCGGGCAAGCAGGCAGGTGGCTGATGTGCGCTCCCAGGTGAGCGGGCAGGCTGGTCCTTAGACAGACTGACAGGAGTAGTAAGGCAGACCGTCGGACCTCAGACTAGCAGGCAGGTAGCAGATAATCAGGCAGGAATCTGGCAGGTAACTGGCAACGGGACCTGAGGGCTGAAGCAGAGTAGTGAACAGTGCAACAACATTGCTCGGGCACCTCCATTATGGAGGAGGTGCCTTATATATGGTAAAGTCCTCCGGCCATTGGCCGGGGACTCCTTAGGACGGCGCGCGCGGCCCCTTTAAGAGGGAGGGAGGGCGCGCGCGTGCGCCCTAAGCACAGTGGCCGGGAAGGAGCGCGCGCTGCCAGCAGAGCGGGAGAGGGACGCCGGGCATGGAGCAGAGCGGTGAGGGGAACAGCGTCCCTGCCTAGCAGAGGACAGGGACGCCGGCACTACAGTACCCCCCCCTTTAGGCCCCCCCTTTTTTAGGCCAGATAGAAATTTAGCTAGGATGAGAGGGGCATGGATGTTCTCCCGGGGCTCCCACGTTCTCTCCTCAGGACCAAACCCCTTCCAATCTACCAGAAAAAAGGTCTTTCCTCTTACCCTTTTGGTGGCAAGAATGTTCTCTACCTCAAACTCGTCCTCAGCAGAAACCGGAGCAGGAGGCGTACCTGTAGACTTGGAAAAAAAGTTAAGCACCACGGGTTTGAGGAGAGATACATGGAAGGAGTTAGGGATCCGTAAGTTGGCCGGGAGTTTCAATTTATAGGCCACCGGGTTGATCTGACTGATGACCTCCAGAGGACCGATGAACCGAGGCCCTAACTTGTAAGAAGGTATCTTGAGTCGAACATATTTAGATGAGAGCCAGACTTTATCTCCTGGACGAAATTGTGGAGGATCCAGGCGTTTTTTGTCAGCGTGTCTTTTCATACGCTCAGATGACAGAAGGAGTGCGGACCGGGTACTCTCCCATATGGAGGAAAATTTGCTAACGAGAGATTCCGCAGCCGGGTTGTCCACAGAGGTGGAGACAGGAAAAGGAATTCGAGGATGCTGACCAAAGACTACAAAAAACGGGGATTTGGAGGAGGATTCGCTCTCGTGATTATTATAAGAGAACTCGGCCCATGGTAGGAGATCCACCCAGTCAGAATGGTGGGCATTAACGAAGTGCCGGAGGTAACTGGTCAGGTTCTGATTGATCCGCTCCACTTGACCATTGGACTGTGGGTGGTAAGCGGAAGAGAAGTCCAGGGTGACGTCTAGTAGTTTACAAGTGGCTCTCCAGAAACGTGAGGTGAACTGTACCCCACGATCCGACACGATGTGGAGGGGCAGGCCATGAAGACGGAAGATGTGGCGGATAAAGTCTTTAGCCAGCTCGGGTGCAGACGGAAGGCCTGGCAGGGGAATAAAGTGAGCCATCTTGGAAAAGCGGTCAGCGACCACCCAAATGACCGTACAACCGGCAGAGACGGGGAGATCGGTTATAAAGTCCATTGCTATATGCTGCCAGGGGGCAGCAGGTACAGGAAGCGGAAGGAGGCGTCCGGCTGGCAGATGTCTCGGGACTTTGTTGCGGGCGCAGGACACACAGGCAGAAACAAAGTCTATTATGTCCTTGTGCAGGGTAGGCCACCAATAGTGCCGGGCAATAAGCTGGAGGGTCTTTTTCTGACCGGCGTGGCCAGCTAGTTTAGACGAATGGCCCCAGTGTAGGATCTTCTCCCGATCAGGTACTGAAACAAACGTCTTACCGGGAGGGAGACGATTTAGACTCACGGGAGCCACCTGCATTACTCTGGCGGGATCGATGATATGTTTAGGTTCTTCCTCGAGATCAGACACCAGAAAGGATCGGGACAAGGCGTCTGCTTTGACGTTTTTGTCAGCCGGGCGAAAATGAAGAGCAAAATCAAAGCGAGCAAAAAACAAGGACCACCGGGCTTGGCGCGGGTTAAGTCTCTGGGCATGCTGGAGGTAAGCCAAGTTCTTGTGGTCAGTGTAAATTATTACCGGATGAAGAGCCCCCTCGAGTAGGTAACGCCACTCCTCCAACGCCAGCTTGATGGCCAATAACTCTCGGTCTCCTATGGAATAGTTGCGCTCAGAAGAGGAGAAGAGTTTGGAGAAGAAGCCACAAGTTACCATTCTCCCGGAAGATGATTTTTGAGTAAGTACCGCTCCGGCTCCAGAGGAGGAGGCGTCAACTTCCAGGAAGAACTGCTTGTTGCCGTCCGGGCGATGCAGCACCGGGGCGGAAGAGAAGGCCTGTTTTAGGGAAAGAAAGGCCTCCTCTGCTTCGGGCGGCCACTCTTTGGGATTAGTACCCTTACGGGTGAGCGCGGAAATTGGGGCAGTCCGGGAAGAGAAGAGCGGGATGAAGAGGCGGTAATAGTTGGCGAAGCCCAGGAACCGTTGAATAGCCTTCAACCCCTCTGGTCGGGGCCATTTCTCGATGGCAGACAGTTTCTCAGGATCCATTTGTAGGCCAGTCTGAGAGATAATGTAGCCCAGAAACGGAAGCGAGGTCTGCTCAGAGAGGCACTTCTCATATTTAGCGTAGAGATGGTTCTGCCTGAGCCTGAGCAGGACCTGACGAACATCCCTCCGGTGAGTCTGGAGATCCGGAGAGAAGACCAAGATGTCGTCCAGGTACACCACTACGCAGGAGTAGAGAAGGTCCCGGAAGATGTCATTGACCAACTCTTGAAAGATGGCAGGAGCGTTACAGAGGCCAAAGGGCATTACCAGATATTCATAGTGGCCGTCCCGGGTGTTGAATGCCGTCTTCCATTCATCCCCCTGACGGATACGAACCAGGTTGTACGCCCCACGGAGGTCCAGTTTGGTGAAGATTCTAGCCCCCCTCAGACGATCAAATAACTCCGGAATGAGCGGAAGGGGGTACTTATTCTTCACCGTGATCTGGTTAAGGCCTCTATAGTCTATACAGGGACGGAGAGAGCCGTCCTTCTTTTTGACGAAAAAGAAGCCTGCTCCCGCCGGGGAGGTAGATTTCCGGATGAATCCCCTGGCCAGATTCTCCTCAATATATTCGGACATCGACCGGGTCTCAGCAGCGGATAATGGATAAATACGCCCACGGGGAGGAGAAGTACCAGGTAACAGGTCGATAGGGCAGTCGTATGGTCTATGAGGGGGTAGTGTCTCTGCCTCCTTTTTATTAAAGACATCAGCATAAGACCAATAAGGAATCGGAAGTCCAGGTAGATTAGCTGGGGTAGGAGAAGGACGGACGGGATGAACGGGAACCAGACAGGTCTTATGGCAGCCCTGTCCCCAGCGAAGGACTTCTCCGGTCTACCAGTCAAGAACGGGTGCATGTTTCTGAAGCCAAGGTAGGCCTAGCAAGAGGGCGTGAGAGAGTCCAGGCAGAACATGGAAGGAGATACTTTCAGAATGCAGCATTCCCACCTGCAGAGTAATGGATTCGGTGATGAGTTGGATGGGGCGTGGTAAGAGCCCCCCATCCACGGCAGCAACAGACAAGGGTACAGCCAGAGGTTTGGTGGGGATGCGGTATTTCTCTACCAGGGACTGTGAAATAAGATTCCCGGCTGCTCCAGAGTCCAGTTGGGCTAGTTCGTTATAACGGTTCTCCCCGTAGACGATTGAAACTGACAACAGCAGGGATGGAGAGGATTTATTCTTGTCTAGGTGGACCTCTCTGAGCGAACCTAGACACAGGCGTTTCCCGACCTCTCCGGGCAGGCACGGATCCGGTGCTCCTTACTGCCACAGTAGAAGCAGGTCCCCTCGGCACGGCGTAAGTCCTGACGGGTCTTGACCATCTTGGTCTGGTCGACCTGCATAGGCTCAGGAGGGTGTACCTGGTTAGAGACAGAAGGAGTGACGGGTTTCTGAAAAGTAGGAGCTAGACGTGGTAACCTCCTCTCACGGGTGACCTCTCTGGCACGCTCCTGGAACCGTAGGTCAATCCGGGTGGCAAGAGTTATTAAGTCATCGAGAGTGGTAGGAATGTCCCGACCGGCAAGTTCATCTTTAATACGGCCGGACAGACCCTCCCAGAAGACGGAAACCAGAGCGTCGTTATCCCAGGCCAGCTCCGAGGCAAGGGTACGGAACCGTATGGCATATTGGCCCACAGTGAGACTTTCCTGACGGAGGCGTAGCAACGATGATGCGGATGAGGTCTTCCGTCCGGGTTCGTCGAAGACTTTCCGGAAAGCCGTGAGAAAAGCAGGCAAGTTGGACACCAGGGGGTCTCCTCTCTCCCATAGAGGATTTAGCCAGGCCAGGGCCTCCCCGGTGAGATGGGACATGATGAATGCAATTTTGGCTCGGTCGGAGTTAAACTGGTGGGACAATAGTTCAAAGTGCAGGGTGCACTGATTTATGAAGCCCCGAGCCTGGGCTGAGTCGCCTCCGAAGCGAGGAGGTGCAGAAAGCCGAGGTCCGGGGTAGGATATCATGGTGTTAGTGGACAGCGGAGCTGCCGGATTGCGAGACATGCCACTGGCGGAGGTTGTTGGTGGAGCAGTCAGAGTGTCCAGGCGAGTATTGACATTCCGCAGGTGACCCAGGATGGACTCCTGTTGGGACCTTTGACGGGACAGTTCATGACACAGGTCCGAGAGCGAGGGAGCTTGGGTGCCACCGGGTTCCATGGCCCGAGCAAACTGTAACGGGTCTGGGAGGCGGAACCTCTGAGCTACTATACAAGGGGGCAGTCCTTGTAAGGGAGCAGGTGGCGACCAGGGAAGACGGGCAGGAGGTTACAGCAGGTGACCGGGACAGTCTCTGGGTGAACGGGCTGGAGGTCACGGCAAGTGACCGGGGCAGTCTCTGGATGAACGGGCAGATGGTCACGGCAAGTGACCGGGGCAGTCTCTAGGTAAAGGGTTGGTACGACCTGTGGCGGCTGAAGATAGACGTGAGCTCCCAGGTGAGCAGGCGAGAGTCTCTGGATGAACGGGTGGTCACAGCATGTGACGGCGGAGCCTCCAGGAAGACCAACAGACAGGCGGCAGATGAGCGCTCCCAGGTGAGCGGGCAGAAGTCTCTGGACAGGCGGGTGGTCACAGCACGTGACGGCAGAGCCTCCAGGTAGGCTAGTAGACAGGCAGCAGATGAGCGCTCCCAGGTGAGCGAGCAGGAGTCACTGGACAGGCAGGTGGTCACAGCACGTGACGGCGGAGCCTCCAGGTAGACTAGCAGGCAGGTAGCAGGTGTGTGCTCCCAGGTGAGCGGGCAAGCTGGTCCATAGACAGACTGACAGGAGTTGGAAGGCAGACCGTCGGACCTCGGGCAAGCAGGCAGGTGGCTGATGTGCGCTCCCAGGTGAGCGGGCAGGCTGGTCCTTAGACAGACTGACAGGAGTAGTAAGGCAGACCGTCGGACCTCAGACTAGCAGGCAGGTAGCAGATAATCAGGCAGGAATCTGGCAGGTAACTGGCAGGTAACTGGCAACGGGACCTGAGGGCTGAAGCAGAGTAGTGAACAGTGCAACAACATTGCTCGGGCACCTCCATTTTGGAGGAGGTGCCTTATATATGGTAAAGTCCTCCGGCCATTGGCCGGGGACTCCTTAGGACGGCGCGCGCGGCCCCTTTAAGAGGGAGGGAGGGCGCGCGCGCGCCCTCCCTAAGCACAGTGGCCGGGAAGGAGCGCGCGCTGCCAGCAGAGCGGGAGAGGGACGCCGGGCATGGAGCAGAGCGGTGAGGGGAACAGCGTCCCTGCCTAGCAGAGGGCAGGGACGCCGGCACTACAACAAGTTATAGTTTTCAATTATATCATACATTTTACCATATCATGTACTGAAAAGCATGAAAAAAAAGCCAAGTGGGGTAAAATTGTGAAAAAAACTGAAATTCAGTCTTTATTTATTTTGTTTTTTCAGTGTTCATTGTGCAGTGAAAACGAACAGTCAACATGATTCTCCAGGTAAGTACAGTTACTAAGATCCCAAAATTGTATAGTTCTTTTTCTACTTTGGCAGTGAACAAAAATTCTAAAATTTGTAAAAATTAAAAATATTTGTTTGTGTTGCTATTTTCTGATACTCGAAACTATTTTATTTTTCTGTTAGGGAGATGGGGTGATGGGGGGCTTGTTTTTTGTATTCTGAGCTGTAGTTTTTATTCATGGTAATGGGAAATGGTAAAAAAAGGAATGATTTGAACTTCCATGTTTGTCCCGCGATCACATCATGTGTGCTGTTAATGCCACTTGGTCATTGCAATAGGCGAACACTTTTCTTTCCTAACCAATTTTTGACTAAATTGAATGTGTGCTACTTTGGTTTTACCATGTGCCAGCATTACATTCTCTAGTATATCGTTATATATGGTAGTATTCATATTTCCATCAATTCTAGGTAGAGGGCCAATGGCAGATGCAGAAAATCAGCCCCAAACCATGACATTGCCACCACCATGTTTCACTGTAGGTGTTTGGTACCTTACATCATTACGTTTTCAAATTGGGTGGTATATACAGTTGAAACCAGAAGTTTACATACACTATATAAAAAGACACATATGCATGTTTTTCTCAATATCTGACATGAAATCAGAATAAACTTTCCCGTTTTAGGTCAATTAGGATTACCATAATTTTTTAATATTTGCCAAATGCCAGAATAATGAGAGAGAGAGAGAATGTTTAAAGGCATTTTTTACTACTTACTGCAAAGTCAAAAGTTTACATACATTTCTTTACTATTTGGTACCATTGCCTTTAAACTGAATGACTTGGGACAAACGTTTGGGATATCTTTCCACAAGCTGCTCACAATAGTTGGTCGGAATTTGAGCCCATTCCTCCTGACAAAACTGGTGTAGCTGATCCAGGTTTGTAGGTCGCCTTGCTCGCATCTGCCTTTTCAGCTTTGCCCATAAATTTTCTATAGGATTGAGATCAGGGCTTTGTGATGGCCACTCCAAAACATTGACTTTGTGATCCTTAAGCCACTTTGTTACCATTTTGGCAGGATGCTTCAGGTCATTGTCTATTTGGAAGACACATTTCCGCCCAAGCTTTAACTTCCTGGCTGATGTCTTGAGATATTGCTTCAGTATTGTCACATTATCTTCTTTTCTCATGATGCCATCTATTTTGTGAAGTGCACCAGTCCCTCCTGCAGCAAAACAACTACACAACATGATGCTGCCAACCCCGTTTTTCACAGTTGGGGTGGTGTTCTTAGGCTTCCAAGCTTCTCCCTTTTTCCTCCAAACGTAATGATGATCATTATGCCGAAAAATTTTTCAATTTTCGTTTCATCAGACCACAGGACATGTCTCCAAAAATTAAAGTCTTTGTACCTGTGTGCATTTGCAAACATTAATCTGGCTTTTTTATGTTTCTTTTGGAGTAATGGCTTCTTCCTGGTAGAGTGGCCTTTCAGCCCATGTTGATACAGTACTCATTTCACTCTGCTTATTCACACAATCTTACCAGCTTCCACCATCATCTTCACAATGTCTTTTGCTTTTGTCCTTGGATTGATCTGCACATGTTGGACCAAAGCATGTTCATCTCTGGGACACAGAACCCATCTCCTTCCTGAGCGGTATGATGGCTGGACATTCCCATCTTGTTTGTACTTGCGTATAATTATTTGTACAGATGAACGAGGCACCTTCAGGTATCTTGAAATTGTACCCAAGGATGAGCCCAACTTTTGAAAGTCCACAATTCTCTTCCTGATATCTTGGCTGATTTCTTTAGACTTTCCCATGATGCTACATGATGCTATACAAAGAAGCAGTGTGTTTCAGGTGTGCATTTAAGTACGTCCACAGGGATGTCTCTAATTCACTCAGATGTTGCCAAAAAAACTATAAAAAGCTTCCAAATACATGACATCATCATATGGGCAGTCCAGAATTGTTTAAAGGCATTGTAATCTTAGTGTATGTAAACTTTTGACTTTGCAGCAAGTAATAAAAATGCCTTAAAACATGCGCTCTCTCATTATTCTGGCATTTGGCAAATATTAAAAATTATGGTAATCCTAATTGACCTAAAAAAAAAGGTTTATTCTGATTTCATGTCAGATATTGAGAAAAACATGCATATGTGTCTTTTTATACAGTGTATGTAAACTTCTGGATTCAACTGTATAGTGCTTGCCATTACTATCAAACAGATTGAAATTGGATTCATCCGACCACAACACCTTAGACCAATCTTTCTCTCTTGATTGGCTGTGTTCTTTGGCAAACTCAAGTTGAACCTCACTTTGACCCCATATTCTTCGTTCATTTCGTGTGAAATCTGTACAGCACTTTTATGGACATCAGATACTAACTTTTTTTTTAATAATGTGATCAACTCTGGAGGAAGTTTTCCGTGATCGTCCACTTCTAAGTTTGTCAGCTGTTCCATAACCTTCTTTTTCTTTCTTTAATCCCTTCCCGACATGTGCCATATGTATACTGCTCTGCGGGAGCTGCGTTCCCGCAAAGAGCAGTATGTATACGGTGAAGTGAGAGCGCGGGCTCATGCTGAGCGCTGCCACTATCACATATGGGTGTCAGCTCTATGTGAGAGCTGACACCCAGCAGCAACACCCACGATTAGTGCTAGCACAGATCATGAGCATTTAACCCCTCTGATACTGCTGTCAATAGTGACAGCGACATCGTGGGGCATCGCAGAGAGATGCAATTACATTGTGCTGATGGTCTCCATGGTGACCCCCGGTCCCAAGATGGCCATTGGGTCTATCAAAAAGGTGGCCTGTCAGCGCCTTCTCAGAGAGCAGGAGCTGAGATGCCTCCTCCCTGCCTGTCAGATGCTGATCTGATGCTCTGCAGTGCAGAAGCATTGCAGAGTATTAGATCAGTGATCTGTCAATTTATGTACCATCCTGGGACAATGTAAAACAAAGTTAATGAAAATTATAAAAATATTAAAACAAAAATTACAAAATAAAGAAAAAAAAAGAAAAAATATTCATCCAATGAATACATTTACACTGTGTGCAGAATTATTAGGCAAGTTTAATATTTTTGGCAGTTGGAGTGGGGTTGTTTTTAGATTTGGCTATCTTAGGAGGATATCTGTTTGTGCAGATAGCTATTACTGTGTAGAATCATTAGGCAACTTAATAAAAACCAAATATAATCCCATCTCACTTGTTTATTTTCACCAGGTAAACCAATATCAGTGCACAAAATTTAGAAATAAACATTTCTGACATGCAAAAACAAAAACCCAAAAAATTGGTGATCAATATAACCACCTTTCTTTATGATGACACGGAACAGCCTTCCATCCATAGATTCTGTAAGTTGCTTGATCTGTTTTCAATCAACATTGCGTGCAGCAGCCACCACAGCCTCCCAGACACTGTTCCGAGAGGTGTACTTTTTTCCCTCCCTGTAGATCTCACATTTTATGATGGACCACAGGTTCTCTATGGGGTTCAGATCAGGTGAACAAGGGGGCCATGCCATTATTTTTTCTTCATTTAGACCTTTACTGGCCAGCCACACTGTGGAGTAGTTGGATGCATGTGATGGAGCATTGTCCTGCATGAAAATCATGTTTTTCTTGAACGATACCGACTTCTTCCTGTACCACTGCTTGAAGAAGTTGTCATCCAGAAACTGGCAGTAGGTCTGGGAGTTGAGCTTCACTCCATCCTAAACCCGAAAAGGTCCCACAAGTTCATCTTTGATGATACCAGCCCATTCCCGTACCCCACCTCCACCTTGCTGGCATCTGAGTCCGAGTGGAGCTCTCTGCCCTTTTCTGATCCAGCCTCTGGCCCATCAAGAGTCACTCTCATTTCATCAGTCCATAAAACCTTTGAAAAATCAGTCTTAAGCTATTTCTTGGCCCATTCTTGATGTTTTATCTTATGTTTCTTGTTCAAAGGTGGTCGTTTTTCAGCCTTCCTTACCTTGGCCATGTCCCTGAGTATCGCACACTTTGTGCTTTTTGATACTCCAGTAACGTTGCAGCTCTGAAATATGGCAAAAACTGGTGGCGAATGGCATATTGGCAGCTTCACGCTTGAATTTCCTCAATTCATGGGCAGTTATTTTGCGCCTTTTTTGGCCAACACGCTTCTTGCGACCCTGTTAGCTATTTGCCATGAAAGGCTTGATTGTTCGGTGATCATGCTTCAAAGTTTGGAAATTTCAAGACTGTGCATCCCTCTGCAAGACATCTCACAATTTTGGACTTTTCAGAACCCGTCAAATCTCTCTTCTAACCCATTTTGCCAAAGGAAAGTAAGTTGCCTAATAATTAAGCACACTTTATATAGGGTGTTGATGTCATTAGACAACACCCCTCCTCATTACAGAGATGCACATCACCAGATTTACTTACTTGGTAGTTGGCTCTCAAGCCTATGCAACTTGGCGTAGGACAACATGTATAAAAAGTATCATGTGATCAAAATACTCATTTGCCTAATAATTCTGCACGCGGTGTATTTGTGTAAAATAAAAATAAACAAAGAGTACACATATTCGGTATTGACACGTCCGGAACGACCCGACCTATAGACTGTCCTACCAGTTAACCCCTTCAGTGAACACCATTAAAAAAAATATATATATATGGTTTTACATCATACTGCCAAACTAAAAGTGCAATAAAACCAAATCAAAAAGACAAATGTAAATAAAAATGGCAACTAGTTTTTGCAAAAAAAAAAGCATCTATTCATGTGTGACAGCAGCCAAATATCAAAAACCCATCTAAAAATCTGGTATCGCTGTAATCGCACCAACCCGAAGAATAAAATTGTCTAATTACTTATACCGCACGAGAAACTGTGTAAAAAATAAATAAAACCAATTCTTCACCTGCTGTTGATTTGTGCATTCTGCCTTCCCAAAGATCGCAGTAAGGCTCAGCGCACATTTATCCTGCACTCTGTGCTCAGTGCTTTCACCGGGGTTTCCATGTAAATCTCTGAAATACGTGATTCAGACTGAACCCTCGGCGGAAGATTCCCTATAATGAGACAGATGGAGGCACTGTGGATGCCGTCTGGCCTGTGATCCGGCAGTGTCCGTCTTTTTAGGCATGCAGAAAAATGCCATCAGCGACAGTTTGGTGCACCTCTGAAAAGAAGGACAGCGCTGAATAGAGGCCAGATGGAATCCAGAGTGACTCTGCTGCCTCATTATAGTGAATGGATCCCTCGAGGGTTTCATTTGAATCACGTCACTCAGAGATTTAGATGGAAACCCCAAAGTAAGTGATCAGCGTAGAGCACCTGATAAATGTGATCCAATATGCTATGTAAAATGTTTTCAATAAAAGCTTCAAGTCAATCCACAAAAAATGCCCCCACTCAGGTCGGTCGTCTGTTATCTGAAATATAGGAGGCTTCCATTTTACTGGTAGTACAAAGGCTCTGGAAAAGTGCTATGGCTCCTTGCTCCCCAAAATAAATCGATCAAGTTCTATGCTCCCAAATCCAAATGCCACCCTCCCTTCTGAGCCCCAGTGTGCCTAAACCACATTTAAAGTCCACATGTTTGGCATTTCTGTAGCGATGAAAGCCCGCCTAATTTATGGGCGCATGTCTGAAGAAGCGCGAACTGGGCACAATGTACAGGCACTACAACATACTGTTCACTACAACGGCAGTTTGCAAATTTTACTCAGCAACATCCACTGCTGTTGGTTTCTGGAAAACACACATGGAATCAAAATTGTCATTAAACCTGTAGATAAGTTTCCAAAGGGGTATAATTTCTAAAATGGGGTAATTTGAGGGGGATTCTTCCCTCCTAGCACTTCGGGGCTCTGTATATAGAGTCTGCAAACTATTCTAGGAAAATCTGCACTGCGCTCCAGAAGGCAAATAGAGCTCTGTCCCTCCCGAATCTTGCCATGTGAAATTGGGGGACAAATTTTGGTGCCATTTTTACCTATGTGAAAATGTAAAATCTGGGACTAAAACAAAATTTTGGTGGTAAAAATGTAATTATTTTTTCTTTACTGCCCAATAATATAAAATACTGTGACACACCTGTGGTGGCAATATGATCACTGCATCTTTAGATGAATTCATTGAGAGGGGAAGTTTGTAAAATGGGGTCACTTATGGGGGGGGTTCGGCTGTTCTGGCACCTTAGGGCGCTACCAATGTGACATGGCACCCTCAAACCAGTCCAGCAAAATCTGAACTCCAATATGGCGCTTCTTCCCTCTGAGCTTTTCACTGTGCCTCAAAAATAGTTTTCAACCACATATAGGGTATCAGGGTACACAGGAGAAATTGCACTACAAATTTGGGATCCATTTTCTCTTGTTACCCTTGTGAAAATGTAAAATTTGTGGCTAAAAACCATTTTTGTGGGAAAAATTTGATTTTTTTTCATTTTCATGGCTCAACGCTATAAACTACTGTGAAGCACTTGGGGGTTCCAGGTGCTAACCTTACATCTAGATAAGTTCCTTGAGGGGTCTAGTTTCCAAAATGGTGTCACTTGTGGGGTTTTCCACTGTTTAGGCACATCAGGAGCTTTCCAAACACAACATGGCGTTCTCTAATTATTCCAGAAAATTTTGCATTCAAAAAGTCAAATGGCACTCCTTCCCTTCTGAGCCCTGACGTAGTTTTCCCCCACATATGGGATTATCAGTGTACGCAGGAGAAATTACACTATAAATTTTGGAGTCCAATTTCTCCTGTTACACTTGTGAAAGTAAAAACAATTTGTAACTAAAGGAAAATTTGTGTGAAAAAAAGTTGAATGTTTATTTTTTCCTTCCACATTCCATTAATTCCCGTAAAGCACCTGAAGGGTAAATAAACTTCTTGAATCTGGTTTTGAGCACCTTGAGGGTACAGTTTTTAGAATGGTTTCATTTTTGGGCATTTTCTGTCATACAGGTCCCTCAAAGTCACTTCAAATGTGATGTGGTCCCTAAAAAAAAATTTTGTTGTAAAAATGACAAATCGCTGGTCAACTTTTAACCCTTCTAACTTCCTAACAAAAATAATTGTTTCAAAAATTGTGCTGATGTAAAGTAAACATGTGGGAAATGTTTATTGACTATTTTGTGTTATATAACTTTCTGATTTATGGGCATAAAAATTGAAAATTTGAAAATTACTAAATTTTCTAAATTTTTCTCCAAATTTCAAGTTTTTTCACAAATAAACGCAAGGCATACCAAAGAAATTGTACCACTATCATGAAGTAAAATATGTCACAAAAAAACAACCTCAGAATCACTGGGATCCGTTGAAGCGTACCAAAGTTATTACCTCATAAAGTGACACTGGTCAGAATTCAAAAAATTGGCCTGGTCAGGAAGGTGTAAACAGGCTTCGGGCTGAAGGGGTTAATATACGTGACACTTACCGCTTTTTGGCTTTTGCCTTACTTCACTCTCAGAAGTGACATCTGGTGAAAAATTTGGCTTCCTCTTTGCCATGTTTCAACCTAAAAAAATCACCAAAAAAACAGACAGAAGTAATCATACTTTAAAAAAGCATGCAAAACTTTTGGTGGCCACTGTATATGTGAAGTCAGATCAAGCATACTATATAATTTTTTAACCTGATCAGTAAACACCGTAAATGAAAAATTCAAGAGCGCTAAAATTACGTGTTTTTGGTTGCTAAAATACCACAAAAAATGCTGTAACAAGCGATCAAAACATCTTCTCTATCCCAAAATGGTATCAATAAAAACATAGCTTGGCCTCGCGAAATAAGCCATCACACAGCTTCATCGACCGAAAATGAAATTGTTACGGGTCTCAGAAAATCACTACATAGCCCCCAATCTTTTTTTAAAAAAAAGACATGTTTTGTATCGCCGTAATCGCACTTATGAGGAGAATCAAATTGCGAGGTCATTTTTATCACACATAGTTACATAATTACATAGTTTATAAGGCCGAGAAAAGACAAGCGTCCATCCAGTTCAGCCTATTTCTTGTGCACTGCAGCTATTCCGCAGCGTTGATCCAGGGGAAGGCAAAAAAAAAACATGCGGTATAGGCCAATTTACATCATTGAGGAAAAATTCACTTCCCGACTCCAATCTGGCAGTCAGATTAAATCCCTGGATTAATTAACTATCACTAAGCATAAGATGTAATTTTATTGTTCTCAAGAAAGGCGTCCAGGCCTCTCTTGAACTCATTAAGTGAGTTGGACATCACCACTTCCTCTCCCAGAGAGTTCCAGAGTCTCACGGCTCTGACCGTAAAGAATCCCCTTCTATGCTGGTGCAGGAACCTCCTTTCCTCCAGACGCATAGTGTGCCCCCTCGTCTTTGTCACCATCCTTGGTATAAACAGGTCATGGGAGAGATCTCTGTACTGCCCCTGATGTATTTATACATGTTTATGAGGTCTCCCCTAAGCCTTCTCTTTTCCAACGTAAATAGGCCTAATTTTGCCAACCTCTGGGTATTCTAGTCCCTCCATTCCCTTTATTACCTTAGTCGCCCTCCTTTGTACCCTCTCTAGCTCCAATATGTCTTTCCTGAGCACCGGAGCCCAGAACTGTGCACAATATTCTAAGTGCGGCCTTACCAGCGCTTTATACAGAGGAAGAACAATGTTCTCATCATATGCCCCTATTCCTCTTCTGATGCATGCCATGACTCTATTTGCCTTCACAGCTGCTGCCTGACACTGGGCACTCCAATTTAATTTGCTATTAACCAAGACGCCCAGGTCCTTCTCCATGTCAGATTTCCCCAACGGTTTCCCATTTAATATGTATGGGTGACTGCAGTTTTTCTTTCCCATGTGCATGACCTTACATTTATCGGCATTGAACCCCATTTGCCATTTTTTGGCCCAACTCCCCAATTTATCTAAATCCTCCTGTAGCTGTGCCCTATCCTCATCTGTATTAACTACTTTACAAAGTTTAGTATCATCTGCAAATATTGCTATTTTACTATGCAACCCTTCCACTAGATATAGGGCCCAAGACAGACCCTTGAGGCACCCCGCTAGTAACCCTGACACCCCCTGAGCTTACTCCATTGATAACCACCCTCTGCTTTCTATCACTCAGCCAGCTATTTACCCACTTGCACACATTATCCCCCAGACCAAGCATTCTCATTTTATATACCAACCTTTTGTGTGGCACAGTATCAAACGCTTTGGAGAAGTCAAGGTATACAATATCCACTGACTCTCCCCGGTCCAGCTGTGAGCTCACCTCCTCGTAGAAGGCGATCAGGTTTGTTTGGCAGGAGCGATCCCTCATGAATCCATGTTGATATGGAGTTAGAAAGCTATTATCATTAAGATATTCTACAATAGCATCTCTAAGAAATCCTTCAAACAATTTACCCACAACAGACGTTAAGCTGACTGGTCTATAGTTCCCAGGGTCACTTTTAGACCCTGGGAACTATGTATACCGTAAAATGTATACCGTAAAAACAATTCCCAAAAAACAATGTCAGAATTGCATTTTTTCAAAATTTATCCCCACTTGTAATTTTTTTTCCTGTTTCCCTGTCCCAAAATTGACCCCTTTAAGTGTGGCATAGTCTTCAGTTGATGTAGTGTTTACTACATGAATATTTACGGAGTGGAACTCTATCTGAGCACCTTTTCTATCTGTGGAGTGCTGTATTCCAAAATAGGTGAAATGAAACTCCCTCCACCACAATAGCTATACAAGCCACCGGCTAATAATAGGCCAGCAGCTGTGTGCAAAGTGCTGCCCCATCACCTGGCTATGGAGGAAGGAGAAGGCGCTGCTCATCGAGGGAGCTGGACAGGTGAGAAGAATCTTTTTGTGGGTGAGGGGGTTGATGTGTAAGTGAGCGGTAGGATGGGAGACCAGAATGGGGGATATTAATACAAGTTGGGGGCCAGGATGGGGGGACATTTATACAGAATATGGGCCAGGACAGAGGACATTATTAAAGAACGGTGACATTACTACAGGATAGGGGCCAGGAAGGGGGGCATTATTATAGGATGGGGACATTATTACAAGAGAGGGTCCAGGATGATGGATATTATTACAAGATATTGGTCAGGGTGGGGGGCATTAAATCAGAATGGAGGCCAGATAGGGGAATATTATCACAAGATGGAGGCCATTATGAGGGATATTATTACAGGATGGGGGCAAGAACAACAGACATTATTATGGGATGGTGGCCATTATTACAAGATAGGGGCCTGGAAGGGAGACATTATTATAGTATTGGGGACATTACTACAAGATGGGGACAGGATGGAGGATATTATTATAGGATAGGGACCAAGACAGAGGACATGAATAGTGTTGAGCCACCCCCGTAGTGTTCGAGTTCGGTTCGGTTCGTCGAACACCCGTATGTTCGCCGAACACCTTCGAACACCGTTAAAACCAATGGCAGTCAAACAAAAACACATAGAAAACACATAGAAAACACATAGAAAACACTTCAAAGGTGTCCAAAAGCTGACAAACTGCTCAGAAGACACAACTAACACATGGAAAAGTGACAAGTACGTATAGTCATGCGAAAAGAAAAGAGGTGGAGGAGTAAAAGGAGGGGGAGACACAGATATAGGCATGTCATGCCCTTCTAATACCAAGAAAGGCTGGAGTAAAAATCTAAAATCAGCCTACCAACACCCAGACGTCGTGACAAGAAAATTAAAAAAAGAAATATCTTTAGGTAGAATGGCGATTCCATTCAGAACACTTTCCTTACAAGACGTAGTGGTATCCCCGTTGTGAGTTGTGCCAAAAACGGAACCCAATACATTCGGACTAATCCACCATTTGTCATATCCAAGGGGCAGGTCAGTAAACGACAACATCGACGCGGAACCAAGTACAGTAGTATATACTGTACATCCTTTGACAAGGCAATCAGGCAGATCAAGAAGTTGGGAAGGGTCACCCTAATGGCCAAAACAGACATTGATGCGGCGCTCCGGTTACTTACTACCTGTGCCTCCGAATAGTGTCCACCTATTGGGCTGCTTCTGCGAAGGAGCATACTATATAGATTGCTGTTTGCCCATGGGGTGCTCCAGATCCTGCTCACTATTTGAGGCGTTTAGTTGCTTCCTCGAATGGGTTGTAATGGACGTTTCTAAGGGGGCACATATTATCCATTACCTTGACAACTTCTTATGCCTGGGCCCAAAAGATTCGCCACAGTGTGAATACACGCGGTAGTCCACCTGTGAGAAGGAGAGAGCTGGAGGGTGAGCGGACACCACAGAGACGAGGGGTTAGATGGAGAACGGAAGAAGGAAAGAGGGCGAGGATGGTAAGGGAGTACAGTGGTAGGTCGACCTGAGCTCCCCCATGTTCCTGCTGGGCGGGGAACAGCCCTGGGAAGAAAAGCCGCTTGCGCATCCCTTTGAGGTTACGGGCGCGAGCGGGCAGAGGGACTACGCTGGAGTGCAAAGCCGACATGGCCAGTCTGTTCCTGCCCGTGCAACTTCCGTGTCGCCGGGTTTGTGCCAGAGCCGCGGTGGACCCTGACGGCCAGCCCCCCTCTCCCAATACTGGTGCCTGTCTGCTGGTGGGTCGAGCCCCCCGGCGGTGGGGGGGGAGTAACATCTGCAGAAGAAAGACCATCTTCCAGCCAAACTAAGATGTCTACTTCTTTTCGTGGACAATGTGATACGATCCCTTTCTTACGGACACGCCCATCGCTACAAATTCCAGATGAGGCACAAAAACAGCAGGTGCTTCAACGGATATCAAGTGCTCCTTCAAGTGGGCTCTCCTCCACCTCAACTTCAACATCATAAATACTCCAGTCCTCAGAGGTGTCACCCCAATCGCACTTGCTTCCTCACAGCTCCCAAGTCTCCAGCTGCCCGTCTGAGTATGGGGTAACACAGATGGTTGAGTCTGCACAGCTGTTTACTCATACTATAGCCTGGGAAACGGAGGTCTGCTCCAGAGCTTCTGTTAATCCAGACTAGGAAATGATCTGCACTGATGCCCAGAATCTTTATGAGTCGGATCCAGGACCAGATGAAGAAGGTTCTGAGCATAATGTAGACCCTCGTTCCCAAACTGTAACTCCTGTTGGTGGAGACAATGATGAAGACGATGATGAGACTCAAATACCTGATTGGAGCGACAACTTGACTTTTCGGTCAGGGCAGGAAGAGGTTGGCTCTGAGGACGACGGGTGTGAGAACACACAGGGTGATGATGAAGAGGTTGGAGATCCCACTTACTGTCAACCCACAGTCAGCCAGTCGATGAGGTCAGCAGAGGAGGTGGAGGAGGATGTGACTAGCCCAGGGGATGGGGATGACTCGGTACCCGGGCCTTTGTCTGGCCTTTGGGATGTCGCGGTGGTCGGCTCCCGGGCCCGTACCCTGGGGTCACTCTTTAAAAGGGTGGATAATTGTTAATTTTATAAGAGTTTGTGACGCCACCTGTGGTATCTGGTGAGAAGCACCAGCGCTGCAGCAGTCCACTGAGGCCGGTGATAAGGCAGCTCGATGGTATAGCTCCCACAGGTGGAGCTAGGCCTCAGGGCAGCGTATGCAGGGGGAATGCAGGACAGGCGAAACCCAGCTGGGTCAGAGCAAGAATGGGAACAGACACGATAGTCACTTCAGTACCTTTTACTGGTGGAAATTCAGGCACATCCCAGAGCACTGTAGGGTGAAGGGTGCATATCAGGATCCTCCCCAATGAGCGGGTGTAGGGCCTCCTGTTTCTTGCCTCTGCGTAGTAAGTTTCTGACCTGCCTGGAGCTAGGCCTAACTTTGTCTCTGTCCTGCGCTGGCTGACCTTGTGGTAGGGCCTTCTCTTGGAGTTCACGCTCCCAGTATGCGGGGCCTAAGCGTCTCCTGGCTCTGTTACATATCAGCACCTTAGCGATCCTGGGACTTGTAGTTCTCCAGGGATTCCGGTTATGCCTTACTGGGTCATAGAGATCCCAGTAAGCTCGGATCCAGTGTCCGTTAAATGCTTCGGAGTGAGCTGGTTAAGCTCCTCTGCCCCCTATGTACTAACTCTCCACTCGCCTTCGGCTTACTCGGGCCATCACTAGGCTATACACACTAACGACAGCTTGCCGCGCTTCACCGATCTTATCGCGCCGGCACACCTTAAGCTCTAACTGGGCTCCCTGAATCTAGCTAGCAGGAGCCTCGTGCTCCACTGCTGAACTATTAACTGAGTTCTCTAGACTAGACTGAGCTCCACTGCAGACTGACCTCTCTTAGGCTTCTCTATTGCAGGAACTCTTCAGAGGAACTGAACTGCCTAGCTCCAGCTTCCCTATTTATATCCCTAACGGGCTCCCTCTGCTGGTCTGAGGTGGAAGGTGGAGATGTGTGAATGTTTATGGGGGCCTCTTGTGGAGGATTCCATCAATGCACTCTTCTAGGATCTGTGATACCAAGCGCAGCTGGGCGTCACAGATGCTATTGACGACGAGGTTAGGTTGCGCCTTCCTGGACAGAGACGGAGTACTAGAAGCACGTCAACAACTGCATCCTCAACCACAACTCTGACTCTGACCACAAGTCGTGGTGGCTCTTCAGGTCGCATGGGCTCTAAGCCTTGCATAGCCTGGGCATTTTTTCAGATCGATAAGGATGACCCAACTTGTGTTATCTGTAATATTTGTCACCAAAAGCTAAGTAGAGGCCAAAAAATCCATAGTTTGAGTACTTCATGCATGAACCGTCACATGGATATGAAGCATAAGTTGCAGTGGGAAGCTCACTGTGCTACAATGCGGCATAGCGGGCCGGGCCAACCACCGTCTGCCCCATCTTGTGCATCCGCGGCCTCTTCATCCTCTGTGACTGGGGGTATAGCAGTCACACATATTTTTGGATGAAGACCTGCCACCTCTTTACCCGCAACAGCCAGTGTGATTGGCAGGTCGTCATTTCATTTGGAAGTGGAAACACCAGCTGGTGTTGAGCGCTCTCTGACATCGAGAGCACCACCTTTGGATCAAGGCAACCTAACTTTTCCGCCTGCATCTTCCTCACAGTCCGGCAGTTTGCCGGGAACACCCTACTCAACCCCGTCTAAGCACAACAGCCAGCCCTCAGTCCCTCAGATGTGGACAAGTAAAAGACCATTTCCTCCTAGCCATGACAAAGCTAAGAGGTTGAATTTCACCATCTGCAAGCTGTTGGCTACAGAAATGCTGCCTTTCCGCCTGGTGGACACAGAGGATTTTCGAGACCTTATGTCCGTCGCAGTGCCCCAGTACCAGATGCCCAATCGGCACTACTTCTCAAAGAAAGGTGTGCCTGCGCTACACCAGCATGTCGCACACAACATCACGGCTTCTTTGAGAAACTCTGTGTGTGACAGGGTGCATTTCACCACAGACACTTGGACGAGTAGGCATGGACAGGGGCGTTACATGTCGCTGACTGGGCACTGGGTAACTATGGTGACAGCAGGACAAGGGGCTGCTGTCCAAGTCTTGCCGTCCCCATGAGTTGTACGTCAATCCTCTTTATCTAGAAGTTCCTCCACTGGTTCTGCCTCCTCAACCTCCTCTCGGTCCTCCACCTGCACCCAAAGCCTGTCTGGTAATGCCACCCGCTTTTTACTGCGCAGAAGGAATCCTGCACACCTCTTTACTATGCTGGCAGCAGGGCTCAACGGCATCAGGCGGTGTTTACTTTGAAATGTCTGGGAAATGTGAGTCACACAGCTGAGGAGTTGTGGTCAGCTCTGGAGACCCCGTTTCATGAATGGTTGTCTCCTCTGGACCTGCAACCAGGGAAGGCCGTGTGCGACAATGCTGCAAACCTGGGTGCGGCCCTTCGCCGGGGCAATGTCACACACGTGCCTTGTATAGCTCACGTGTTTAACCTGGTTGTCCAGCAATTTTTAGCCCACTATCCCGGACTAGATGGCCTTCTGCAGAGGGTACAGTCGCTGTGTGCTCACTTCCGCCGTTCGCATCCCGCAGCTCAACGACTTACATCTCTACAGAAGTCGTTGGGCCTGCCAGTTCACCGGCTGAAATGCGATGTGCCGACATGGTGGAATTCAACTCTGCACATGTTGCAGCGACTGTGGCAGCACCGACAAGCCCTGGTGCAATACGTTCTGACGTATTGCCTGGGCCAACGAGATCCAGAGGTGGGGCAAATCACGCTGCAGGAGTTGTCTCGGATCAGGGACCTATGAAGTTGACGTGCCCCCTGGGCCGTGGGGTACCCAGAACCGGGACGGTAGATGCTGGGGGTTGTAGTCACTGTGGCGGTGACCCGGTCCGTGACCCAGGGCGGTCAATCCAAGGGCAATTTGTATATATGGGTTTTATAATGTCCGACTACGCCACCTGTGGAGTGCGGCCAAAGGGGCCGCCGCTGCGGAACAGTCATCTGAAGCTGGTGGTTTTGCAGCAATGGTATTATTACTCCCCACAGGAAGAGTGTAGCTTCAGGGCAGTGTGGGTGGATGATGGTGGTTGTAGTGCAGGGAGTCAGTAATGAACACAGAGTCCGTGTGATGCAGTCCCAAGATCTTTACTCACAGTTGTTGCAGTCCAGATTACAGGTACCAGAGCAATCTCCCCCGTCGTGCTGTGCGTACTCAGTGAGGGGCTCAGTCCACCCCCAGATATCTCCGGAGTACTTAGCAGGACCCCCTTCTGTGTGTCCTTTCTCTGGCCTTCTCCCTGCACCTCACACCCAGTGACACTTCTATCCGGTATCTTCGGGCCTTGGCAGGCGACGTTTGTTCCATCCCCTGGGTCCTATGTGGCTACCTTCTTAGTGAGACTGGTGTGGACTTTGGCCTGCGGTACATGAAATGCTGCAGCCTCGGGTTTCTAGTTGAGCCTTGCTGTTTCTCCGCTAGTTGAGGGACCGGTTCCCCTTATCTGGCCTGACCCCTCTACCTCCTGGTAGCAGCGGGCGTACTGGTGGCCTTCTGCATGGCCCGTACCCCTAGCGTCCCTTTGGTTCCTGGAGCCTTCCTGCTCCCACTCCTCTCTTCTCTCCTTCAGTCCTGGGCCTCCCAGCCTAGGCACCACCTCTGGAGCATAGCTCATGCAGAGCCTCTGCTCCTGTCACTTCTCCTCCTCTGACTGGCTTGCTCTTTCTAAGATGGCTTCCTATTCATACTCTCCCTGTCATGTGCTCCCCTAAGTTGCTTTCTCCACCCACACCCACTACATAGGACCCTCCCACCAGCTAGGGACCTGGGACGGTGCTCTCCCTTAGGAGCAATCTCGCCCTACCCCCACTGCGGGTATGTGTTGGATGCAGGTGTTATGGTCCAGAGCCATACTCCTTCCTTACCTGAGGGTGAGATACAACACCTCTGGGTGAGATGCAGTACCTCTGTGGCGACTGAACCCTCAGGGGCGCCACACACCCTTCTGCACAGTTTTGAAATGGCGACGAAGATGTTTAGTGCTGACGATGCCATTATCAACATGACTATTCCGGTGATTTACATGCTGGAGCACACGTTAAACAGAATTCAGAGTCAGGTGGTGGGACAAGAGGAGGTGGAGGAAGTAGAGGAGGAGTCGTATGCGGAATGGATAACATCTCCAAGGTCCAGACGGTAGGCAGCACCAAGGCGGCAGGCATGGGAGGCTGGGGGAGAGGGATTAACCAGAGAAAATGGTAGCAGCCAAACTGTTGAGGAAGGTGCAGGAGCCGAGGAAGAAGTGGAGGACAAACTGGCGATGGGCATGTAAGACTCATCAGATGAGGGAGACCTTGATCACATTTCTGATGTGTGAGGTTGGGGGGAGAGGGCAGAGGAAGAAAGCATGATTCTTACCTCGCTACCAACACAACAAGGACTTGGTCCTCCTGGATGCGCAAGACACATGAGTGCCTTCTTGCTGCACTACCTGCAACATGACCCTTGGATTGTCAGAATTCGAAGTAATCCTGACTACTGGGTTGCCACACTCTTAGATCCCCGGTACAAAAGTAAATTTGCCAAAATAATTCCTGCCATAGAAAGGGATTCACGCATGCAGGAGTATCAGCAGAGGCTGTTGCAGAATCTTACATGTGCTTTTCCACAAAACACCAGTGGTGCAAGTAGTGAATCTCACAGTTCTAACTTGCAAACCGTGGGACTGTCGAGTCTTCATCACTCAAACCGTAACAGTAACACAGTATCTGCTGGTAACAGCAATTTTGTGGAATCATTTCACCACTTTTTTAGACCATCCTTTGCAAGGCCACAGGAGACAAGAAGTCTGACACAGAGTCAACTCCTAGAGAAGATGGTACAGGAGTATCTCCAAGTGAACATCGAAGCCAAGACTGTGGCACTGGACCCTTGCTCATTTTGGGATTCCAATATGGAAAAATGTCCGGAGCTCGCCACTCACGCCTTGGAGATCTTGTCATGCCCTGCAGGCACCGTTCTCTCTGAATGTGTGTTCAGCGCTGCTGGTGGTGTGCTGACAGATAAGCGCACGCGGCTGTCCACTGAGAATGTAGACAGACTCATGTTCATAAAGATGAACAAATCATGGATCGGCAAGGACTTTTCTACCCCTGTGTCATCCTGGGGAGACTAAAAGCTTGAGGATTTGGTAAAATCACTTCACCAACCATTTTAAGCAACTCTGGGGCAATTGATGCCACTTAAGTGGTGTCTGTGCCACAATTTTTGGAAAAAATGGAGACTCTTTTGGAGTCCCCTTGCTGTGTTTTACGTGATATTGGCATCATCAATTCCAGGTGGGTTTGGTCGCCCCCCCCTTAACTGTAAGAAACTACATACACTATGGCTTGGGGTAACACAGATGATTGAGTCTGAAGAGCTGTTTACTCAGAGGTCTGCTAGTCCGCATAGAATTTTTAACTGCATCTAACCTAGGCAATACTTTGGGCGTAGTAGGCCAACTGCGAAGCAAGCTGCACCACCTGTGTATCTAATAAGAATTTTTAAATGCATCTAGCCTAGGCAGACTGTGGGGACACCCAACCAAACCCAGACGCTCAGCCCCCCTACCGCCCCCCTTTCCTTGACAATACAATAATGTAACTGTTACAACTGGATGGGTGAGGATCGGTCACAGCTTTATTAACTCTTTATACTCATTCCATTACAAAGGCATTTTATTTCTAAAATAATTCAGCTTGTTGCAGAATGCCCTGGGTCTCCACACCGGCAAGTTGGCCAACAAGTGTAACTCTCCAACATGTCCTTTCTATTTCCAGGCCACGGAGGATCCTGCGTACTCGTATGCAGGACTCTGACCCCCATCCATCACTCTTAACGCTTGTTCCACTCCGTCCTGGAGTCCTGACAGGAATATGTCCAGTCCAATATCCATTAAGTGAACACCGTCGGGCCGTATGAGGCCTGCTTTATCTCCTTCCAGTTGTCAGTGTTGTATCACTACACTGCCTCTGTCTCTTCTAAATTTTGCCATCCGAATATTTATTACCCGCCTTGTGCGTTCGATGGCCGTGATGTCTCGCGCACCTTGCCATACCGCTATCGGCACAATCTCTGACCATACTATAGTTAGTTTTGTGAAAAATTCTCTGAAGCGCTCAGTGTCTAGTTTCATTATTGCCATTAGTTATGCGCTCTTGTGATGACCTAGGTCGTTTCACCCGGCCTGTATAACTAAGATGACCGGACCTCTCTCCCTACCTTGATTACCTCCATTAGTACCTGTGGCCCTAGCAGGCCTCTAATACCTCTCCAGTTGAAATATGTGTTATGAAACTCTAATTTCATCCCGCCTGGGCGGACTTTCGCCCTTTTTTCTGCCCAATATATATACGAGTCGCCTATCACCCACACTGTTGGCTTAGCATCACCTGTAAAAGAAACAAACCACGTTAGGATAACAAGTCCGGTCTTATGTATCTCGCCAAACACATGGATCGCCATCTCCCTATCATTTGAACTTACGTTTGTGACAGTCCTGCTCTTGCTGCTTCCGTGGCCGCGCCTATGCGGAATGAGTGTGTCTCATAATCTTTGGGTTGGTTCCCTGCCGATGTTATGCATTTATTAAATATAGCTTGGAACTGGTATCTTGATAATGGCATTCCATCAATGTGTGATAGGAAGAAATTACTTTGTGATCTGATGGTTATATATGTTTTTACTATTGTTACCCGACTCAGTGTACCGTTTGTGGGTTGTAGAAGTACCCAACTGCCCCTGCCCGCTGGAACCGTTTTCGATTGGCGTATGCGTAGACGTCCTGGTGTAATAAGCCTCCACTGGCGGTAATTTTGGATTGAGGGACTAATTCGCTTATGCATAGCGCCCCGAAGAAGGCGATCGCAAATGCAGTAGACAGTAGTGTTGCTTCAAATTGTGAGTGTCATGTTAATGGTGTTAGGGATATGATGTGAGAAATCAGTTTTATCGACACGGGACGGGACGTCTACACTCCTGACTTTGCTGACCCCTTTTCCACCCTTTTATGGATTGTCTGATGATGAATCTCTTTGTCACATCTCCCCAATTCAGTAGTTGGAAGTGAAATGCTACTCCGGTCAGACACCGCTGCGCTGACGCCCCTGATATGCCCATCATTAGCTGGTGGAGAAATTGTATGGTGACTTGTAATCTGGCTTGTTCACATTGGTCAACCCGTCTGCCTGCTACTAGTCGTGTCCACTCTTCCCATGCCTTACCGTATGCTTGCCACGTCGACGGGGCAACTGACGCTCTGATTAATGGCATCAACTATTCGCCACTAGATCCCATAGGGAGGGTGGGCAACTGTTGCCCGATGGGTGGACGTTGGGGAGAAGCTCTGTGAAAATCTGCCAATTGAATTGTGATAAAGCGTTAGCAGCAGCTTTGACCCCTCAGCATCGTGGCTAGCGTGGACCCATACTTTGTGTTTTAGGCACAGGAATGCTAGCCGGCGTAGTAGGCCTAGCACTGGGAGAGATGATGATGCCATCTTATTAATGCAGTGCGCTAGGCTGGTGTTTTTTGTTATGAAGCGTATATTTTTGTTAGCCAGGCGCGCGCCCCATATTTCTATTGCTACCACTATTGGGAAGAAAATTATTTTCCGGGCTAGATGCAGCTAAAAATTATTATTAATTTCAAAGCTGATGGAGCTTTGTATAGATGGCCTAATACAATGAGTACCACACACTGCTACTAAGCCCAAAATTATTTTCCGGGCTAGATGCAGCTAAAAATTATTATTAATTTCAAATCTGGTGGAGCTTAGTATAGATGGCCTAATACAATGAGTACCACACACTGCTAATATACCCAAAATTATTTTACAGGCAAGATGCAGCTAAAAATTATTAATTTCAAAACTGGTGGAGCTTGGTATAGATGGCCTAATACAATGAGTACCACACACTGCTACTATGCCCAAAATTATTTTCGAGGCAAGATGCAGCTAAAAATTATTAGTAATTTGAAAGCTGGTGGAGCTTAGTATAGATGGTTAATAGAATGAGTACCACACACTGCTAATATGCCCAAAATTATTTTACAGGCAAGATGCAGCTAAAAATTATTATTAATTTCAAAGCTGGTGGAGCTTGGTATAGATCGCCTAATACAATGAGTACCACACACTGCTACTATGCCCAAAATTATTTTCCAGGCAAGATGCAGGTAAAAATTATTAGCAATTTGAAAGCTGGTGGAGCTTAGCATAGATGGCCTAATACAATGAGTACCACACACTGCTACTAAGCCCAAAATTATTTTCCAGGCTAGATGCAGCTAAAAATTATTATTAATTTCAAAGCTGGTGGAGCTTGGTATAGATGGCCTAATAGATTGAGTACCAAACACTGCTACAGGCCCAAAAGGTTTTACTTGGCTAGGTGCAGTAAAAAATTTGTATTACATACACAGGTGGTGTAGCTTGCAACACAGATAGGCTACTCCACTGACTAACACACACTGCAAGAGGCCCAAAAGAATTTGCTTAGCTAGATTTAGCCAAATGCTGTGAATAACACTTGCACAGCACTAAAACAGACCTGCCTGGCAAAAAGTGATAGGAACTGATGTAACCTAGCCCTCAAAAGGGCTGGAATTACAACTAGTCACTACTCCCAACCTATCTGTCGATTTAAGAGCACAGACCTGCCTGCTAAAAGCGCTAGGAACTGCTGTAACCTAGCCCTCAAAAGGGCTGCAATTACAAACTAGTCTCTACTCCCTAAACCTTTCTGTCTATTTAAGAGAAAATTCGCTTGCAATTCAGTTACACAATATAGCACTAACAGCAGCAGCAGTGCCGTCTAACACTCAGCTGCAGCAGTGAGAAAATGGTGGCGACGGGGAAATTGGCTGGGTCTTATAGGGCAAGGACATGTGACATACACAGCCAATGACACATGCCCTTGCTTGTGTGAAAAAAAGCACTTCGCTCCGTGTGTGCGCTGCTGATAGGCTGACAGACTGCACCTCTCCACTGTAAATGCGGGAAAGAGAAAAAAAAAATGGAGATCTTCATTATTTCTGCAGAGATCCATCCCATGCCCCTCCCCCCGCCGTACACTCAAACTGTGTATTAACATTGATTATCAGCACTACTGTGAAAAAATCCAGTTATGATTTTGGTGCACGAACAGTTATCGAACATAACCTCGAACAGCCGGATTTTTTTTCAAATCGTTCGGGTTCGTCGAACGGCTCGAACACCGCCCAAAACAGCTCGAATTTGAGATTGGCGAACAGTTCGATTCGAACACCGCTCATCTCTAGACATGAATAAAGAACATGAGACATTATTACAGGATATGTGCCTGGAAAGGGGACATTAAAATAGGGTCATTTTTCTCCCTCATCCACTGAAACACAGCCCCACAGCATGATGCGATCAACACCATTGTAACTATGGTATTATTTAGGCACTAAGCAGGTCCTCCAGATTTGTTTCTTGGCATTCAGGATGAGGAGGTAGTGATTAGAGAAGCATCAAATCTTAAACTCCACTAAATAGTTATGTGTCTTTGACTGAGCAACCAGTTAAGTCAAAATCCTCATGGGATGTACATATAAGTTAATTGGGTAGTCACAGGTACAGCAGTTGTGCCCATGCCATCTGCAGCAGAAACTGGCTCTAATATACCGCTGAGCTCCTGCTACACTGCTAGAACAAATGCTAGCTGTAATGCACACGCCCGGGCTGAGCGGCGTGTGCGTGTGATTCCACTGGACCGTGCCGGAGAGTGAATGCCTGGAGGGGCGTAACTAGGTATTCACCCGATCCGACCAGGGTCGCACGACGGCATACGACGCCAGTGCACCAAGGAGGAACCGAGCAGAGGGACCAGGTGCTACTCCAGGACAGACCCTGGACACGGCTGTTGACCCACACAGGGGAATACAGGAACAGACTGGTTAGGCTGGCACACAGACTGGTGGGAATAGGCAGGTACGACTGGTATGCAGGCAGGCGGGTATGCAGGCAGGGGGGGTACAGGCAAGCACGGCTAGAGTGCAGACAGGAAGGCACTAGCAGGTATGAACACAGGCGGGATAGGACCCAGTACACACTGGGACTCTGGAACAGAACCACAGATGTGGCGGACAAACACAGCAGAGTGAGGCCGCCCAGAGAGGTGAGTGAGAGCAGGGCAGGACGAGACCGCCCGGAGCGGTGAGCAAGAGCAGGGCAGGACGAGACCGCCTGGAGCAGTGAGCAAGAGCAGGGCAGGACGAGACCGCCTGGAGCGGTGAGCAAGAGCAGGGCAGGACGAGACCGCCTGGAGCGGTGAGCAAGAACAGAGCAGGACGAGACTGCCTGGAGCGGTGAGCAAGAGCAGAGCAGGACGAGACCCCCTGGAGCGGTGAGCGAGACCGCCTGGAGCGGTGAGCAAGAGCAGAGCAGGACGAGACCGCCTGGAGCGGTGAGCAAGAGCAGAGCAGGACGAGACCACCTGGAGCGGTGAGCAAGAGCAGAGCAGGAGGAGACCGTCTGGAGCGGTGAGCAAGAGCAGAGCAGGACGAGACCGCCAGGAGCGGTGAGCAAGAGCAGAGCAGGACGAGACCGCCTGGAGCGTTGAACATGAGGAGAGCAGGACGAGACCGCCTGGAGCGGTGAGCAAAGGGTCAGAGCTGAGCGAGACTGCCGGAGCAGTGAGCAAGGAGTCAGAGCAAGACTGCCGGAGCAGTGAGCAAAAGGATAAGAGCGGAGCGAGACTGCCGGAGCAGTGAGCAAAAGGGTCAGAGCGGAGCAAGGCTGCCGGAACAGTGAGCAAAAGGGTCAGAGCGGAGCAAGGCTGCCGGAGCAGTGAGCAAAAGGGTCAGAGCAGGACGGACAGGGCTCTGTTCACACGGAACAGACAGGAAGGGAAAGGCAGAGCCAGACACCCACAGGGCACCCGCAGTGAAGCAGCGAGTGGACCACAAACTCACAAACGGGAGTACAGAGACAACAAGCAGGAGTTAGGTACGAGTTCAGACTCTGCAGAAAAAGGAAAGGAACGGACATAGAGGCAAAACAGGTAAAGGATAGGAGAGAGTTCCAACTGGAACTGAGTGTACGGAAGAGACCGACACTGCAGCGGGATACAGGAGCGGGTCTGGGAATACGGCCCCCAGAGAGGCGAGACGAACAGGCAAGGAGCGTGTTCAGACAGGACAGACAAGATACAGGAGCGGGTCTAGGTAATCGGCCCCTAGAAGGCGGGAGGAACAGGCTAGGAGCGTGTTCAGACAGGCCTGGAAATACAGCCTCCAGGATAGGCAGACAAGAGAAACACAGAACGGGACCTGGCACCTTCAGAGTGCAAGCACACACTGAATGAAGCACAATGCTCAGGCAGGGATTGATTGGAGCAGCTGGGTTATATACCAGGTGACAGACAGCAATAGGCTGAGGACGCACAAGGGATGTGACCCACAGCAGGTACAAAAAGCAGGAAGTGATCGGGCGCCGCCCTTAAGCAGCAGAAACAGACACAAACAGACAGCATGGAGGGAAGCCAGAGAGACATTCTGGACTGGAGATCAAGTGTGCGCTCTTGCACAGTGGGAGATGGACCACCATGCAAGGGCGCCACCAGGTATGTTACAGTACCCCCCCCTTACGCCCCCTCTTCTTCAGGCCTGCCAGAATCTTCCGCAGGGAATTCGAGGGCCAATCCTTCACTTTAAGGAGATCACTCCCACTGTCCACAGGAAAAACTGGTCTCATCTGGTTAGCTAGGATGCTACCTCCTATCCAGCCATCCTCAGCAACAGACGAAACGGGTGGAGTACCAGGAACAGCACACAAGGAAGTCTCTCTCCACATATTTTCAGGTGGCACCCCAGAGGGTACAGGAGACAACTGGAAGTCCTCCACCGGGTTGGAGGGGAACAGAGACTTGGGGGTAAACTCTGCTTCGAGGTACATCTTGTCAAGCTCACAGGAAGAAATAGACGGGTTATCAGGTACAGGATGAGGAAAAATCACTGTCTCTTTGTTATCTGGTGGTACCCCGGAGGATTCAGGAAACAACTGGAGGTCCTCCGCCAGGTCAGAAGAGTGCAGAGGCTCGGAGAAAACATCTGCTTCAGAGTACACTAGGTCGGACTCACTGGACGAAGCAGGCAAGGTATCGGGTACCGAGTATAGGAAAGTCTGTCCATTCACCACCAGGTGGCACCCTGAAGGGTTCTGGAGACAACTGGAGGTCCTCCGCCCAGTCGGAGGGGTGTAGAGACTCGGGAGTAACCTCTGCTTCGGAGTACACTAGGTTGGACTTACTGGACGAAGCGAGCGAGGTATCAGGTACAGAGTATAGGAGAGTCTCTGTCCTTTCGCTACCAGGTAGCACCCCGAAGGGTTCCGGAGACAACTGGAGGTCCTCCGCCTGGTCGGAGGGGTGTAGAGACTCATGGGTAACCCCTGCTTCAGAGTACACTAGGTTGGACTCACTGGACGAAGCGAGCGAGGTATCAGGTACAGAGTATAGGAGAGTCTCTGTCCTTTCGCTACCAGGTAGCACCCCGAAGGGTTCTGGAGACAACTGGAGGTCCTCCGCCTGGTTGGAGGGGTGTAGAGACTCATGGGTAACCTCTGCTTCAGAGTACACTAGGTTGGACTCACTGGACGAAGCGAGCGAGGTATCGGGTACAGAGTATAGGAGAGTCTCTGTCCTTTCGCTACCAGGTAGCACCCCGAAGGGTTCTGGAGACAACTGGAGGTCCTCCGCCTGGTCGGAGGGGTGTAGAGACTCGGGGGTAACTACCACTTTGGGGTACCCATTGTCAGGCTCACAGGACGGAGCGGACAAAGTATCGAGTACCAGGTGTAGAGAAGTCTCTCTCTATTTGTCATCGAGTGGTATCCCGGATGATTCAGGAGGCAACTGGGGGTCCTCCGCCAGGTAGTAGAGGTGCACAGACTCTGAGGTAATCACAGCTTCGGAGCATCCTTGGACATGCACACCGGTTAAAGTGGGTGAAGCATCTGATGCCAGGTGCAGGAAGATCTCCTGTGTGGAGTCTGGATGGGCAGTAGTCTCTTCGGGCAGGAGAACTGGTGCACTACCCACGCACATTACCCATTGGGGCTTCTCCGGGATACAGGGAGATGAAGCTTCAGTAGGGACTTCAAGGTTGGGGTCAGGAGGTCTCAGGGAGGACAGACCCTGGCATGACGGCTTGCCTCTACGTCTAGCACGTCTGGACTGCCTCTTGAGGTTGGGAGAAGTATTCCGGAGAGCGTAGTCACCCTGTGAGGATTCTGGGTGGGCAGTAGTCTCATTGGGCTGGAGGACTATTGCGCTACCCACACACATTACCCATCGGGGCTGCTCCGGGATATTGGGAAGTGAAGCTTCAGCAGGAGCCTCCGGGTTAGGATCATTGAAGACCATTAGAAAGGCCACCAGTAAGGCCATTATGTCCAGGACGATAGGATCCTGTGTTTCCCATAGGGGGTTGATCCATTCCAAGGCATCACCCGCTAGGTTAGACATAATGAATGCCACCTTAACCCGATCGGTGGGAAAACATAGAGGGTAGAACTTGAAGTGTAGCATGCATTGCTCCACAAATGCAAGACTTTGTCTTGGATCCCCATAGTAACGTGGCGGATCCGCAGGAACGAGAGCAGATAGATCCATCTGGACGGGTGTGTAATTAGCCAGGAACTCAGCTAGAGAAAAAAAAATTGTATTTATTTATTTTTAATGCATGTATTCACTGGAAAACGTCTCAGAGAGCGAAGGCCGTGGGGCTCAACGGGAACCATGGCCTGAGCATGCTGTAATGCACACGCCCGGGCTGAGCGGCGTGTGCGTGTGATTCCACTGGACCGTGCCGGAGAGTGAATGCCTGGAGGGGCGTAACTAGGTATTCACCCGATCCGACCAGGGTCGCACGACGGCATACGACGCCAGTGCACCAAGGAGGAACCGAGCAGAGGGACCAGGTGCTACTCCAGGACAGACCCCGGACACGAATGTTGACCCACACAGGGGAATACAGGAACAGACTGGTTAGGCTGGCACACAGACTGGTGGGAATAGGCAGGTACGACTGGTATGCAGGCAGGCGGGTATGCAGGCAGGGGAGGTACAGGCAAGCACGGCTAGAGTTCAGACAGGAAGGCACTAGCAGGTAGGAACACAGGCGGGATAGGACCCAGTACACACTGGGACTCTGGAACAGAACCACAGATGTGGCGGACAAACACAGCAGAGTGAGGCCGCCCAGAGAGGTGAGCGAGAGCAGGGCAGGACGAGACCGCCCGGAGCGGTGAGCAAGAGCAGGGCAGGCCGAGACCGCCTGGAGCGGTGAGCAAGAGCAGGGCAGGACGAGACCGCCTGGAGCGGTGAGCAAGAGCAGGGCAGGACGAGACCGCCTGGAGCGGTGAGCAAGAGCAGAGCAGGACGAGACCGCCTGGAGCGGTGAGCGAGACCGCCTGGAGCGGTGAGCAAGAGCAGGACGAGACCGCCTGGAGCGGTGAGCAAGAGCAGAGCAGGACGAGACCACCTGGAGCGGTGAGCAAGAGCAGAGCAGGACGAGACCGCTTGGAGCGGTGAGCAAGAGCAGAGCAGGACGAGACCGCCAGGAGCGGTGAGCAAGAGCAGAGCAGGACGAGACCGCCTGGAGCGGTGAGCAAGAGCAGAGCAGGACGAGACCGCCTGGAGCGGTGAGCAAAGGGTCAGAGCTGAGCGAGACTGCCGGAGCAGTGAGCAAGGAGTCAGTGCAGGACGAGGCCGCCTGGAGCAGTGAGCAAGGAGTCAGAGCAAGACTGCCGGAGCAGTGAGCAAAAGGATAAGAGCGGAGCGAGACTGCCGGAGCAGTGAGCAAAATGGTCAGAGCGGAGCAAGGCTGCCGGAGCAGTGAGCAAAAGGGTCAGAGCGGAGCAAGGCTGCCGGAGCAGTGAGCAAAAGGGTCAGAGCGGAGCAAGGCTGCCGGAGCAGTGAGCAAAAGGGTCAGAGCGGGACAGACAGGGCTCTGTTCACACGGAACAGACAGGAAGGGAAAGGCAGAGCCAGACACCCACAGGGCACCCGCAGTGAAGCAGCGAGTGGACCACAAACTCACAAACGGGAGTACAGAGACAACAAGCAGGAGTTAGGTACGAGTTCAGACTCTGCAGAAAAAGGAAAGGAACGGACATAGAGGCAAAACAGGTAAAGGATAGGAGAGAGTTCAGACTGGAACTGAGTGTACGGAAGAGACCGACACTGCAGCGGGATACAGGAGCGGGTCTGGGAATACGGCCCCCAGAGAGGCGAGACGAACAGGCAAGGAGCGTGTTCAGACAGGACAGACAAGATACAGGAGCGGGTCTAGGTAATCGGCCCCTAGAAGGCGCTGGGAACAGGCTAGGAGCGTGTTCAGACAGGACAGACAAGATACAGGAGCGGGTCTAGGTAATCGGCCCCTAGAAGGTGGGAGGAACAGGCTAGGAGCGTGTTCAGACAGGACAGACAAGATACAGGAGCGGGTCTAGGTAATCGGCCCCTAGAAGGCGGGAGGAACAGGCTAGGAGCGTGTTCAGACAGGCCTGGAAATACAGCCTCCAGGATAGGCAGACAAGAGAAACACAGAACGGGACCAGGCACCTTCAGAGTGCAAGCACACACTGAATGAAGCACAATGCTCAGGCAGGGATTGATTGGAGCAGCTGGGTTATATACCAGGTGACAGACAGCAATAGGCTGAGGACGCACAAGGGGTGTGACCCACAGCAGGTACAAAAAGCAGGAAGTGATCGGGCGCCGCCCTTAAGCAGCAGAAACAGACACAAACAGACAGCATGGAGGGAAGCCAGAGAGACATTCTGGACTGGAGATCAAGTGTGCGCTCTTGCACAGTGGGAGATGGACCACCATGCAAGGGCGCCGCCAGGTATGTTACACTAGCTCCTATCCTTACACTTTAGCCCTTTCCCAACATAACCAATTTCTGTTTTTGTTTTTTGCTCCCCCTTTCATTTTCTGCAGGGTAAGTTGCACTTTTGAATAGCATCACTCATTTTAGCACATAATGTACTAGAGCAGTGGAAAAAATTCATAGTGCAGTGAAATTGTAAAAAAACACGTAATTCTGACATTGCTTTTATTCTATGTTTTTTTACAGCGTTGTGTGGTGAAAATTACCTGGTACCACAATTGTTCAGGTCAGTATGTTTATGACGATACTAAACTTGTCATTTTCGTATTATTATTTTAGTGGTGAAAAAATTGGAAATTTGTGAAAAAAAAAATGGTGTAGCCATATTCCGACCAGTAGACCCGCAATATTTTCATTTTTTGCTCAAAGAGCCTGTGTTAAGGCTTGTTTTTTTGCGGGGTGGGACAACAGTTTTGTTTAGACCATTTGGGGATAGATATGACATGATATGCATACTTCTTACTGCATTTTTTGAGGCAATTGGGGTGATGAAAAAAAATGCAATTTTGGCGTTTTTAAATATTTTCTGTTTACAGAGTTTACTGATCGGGTTAATTAATTTTATAATTGATAGATCTGACTTTTCTGGACGCAATGATACCACACATGTATTTATATTTTTATATATCTTTTTTAATGGGGGAAAAAGGGGTGTGAAGTGAACTTATGGGTTTTTGTTTTTGTTTTTCATTTTTTTAAACTTTTTATCTTTAACTTTTTACTATATTTATTAGTCTTGTTAAGGAATGTGAAGATCTGAGGTTGTGGGTTGTAATAATCACCTAGGCAGGTTAACGATGCAACTATTTTTTATTCCTTATATCCATGGTTTTACAACAACTCCGGGCCAAAATTCATTGCCCCCCCCCCCCCAGTCCACAAGATCCCCTCCCCGAGGCCAGTAGTCCCACTGCTCCTGTACCAGGCGATACTCACTGTCTCCTAACTTTTGGTTAGCCCACAGATTTTGTATCTCCCACCAGTATAGTCTGTAGTCACAGTCCACGCTCCTCCAGATGACAGGTAACCGAAGCCCATGTATCCAGCAGCAACAGTTCTTAAGAAAATTCATTAAATACAGACGATAGATCCCTCAACTGTAGCACGTGCGTCCAGCCCAGCGGGCAACTAATCTCCAAACTCCATAGGCCATTTATGCATGGGCACTAGGACCTCAGCAATCGATCCTAGCCCCTTTATGTCACTCTACACTCTCACTAAAACATGTGGCTTAATTGTCCTACCTCTCCTGGAATCAGCCCCCTGGATGGGCAAAAGTGTTAACACCCTCTCCCTTAAACATTTCTTTTAGCTCAAAGAATGAAGAATATCCCAGAAACTCATCACCTGGGACTTCAAGTGAGACCCCCTGTGGTGACGGATTTAGTGGGTCTACGATCCCCATGCACACAATGGGACTAGTGGCTGTTAGAACAATGACTTGATTGCTTTCCTTGATTAACAATCTTGGGTCTAGCCTTATGTATGCATAAGATCCAGCCTGCATGTCTTCCTCTGCTTACTGTCACTGAATGGAAACATTGATTCCAGAGGCTGAACTGATGAGCAAACAAATCTCTAATAAAACAAAGCAAGCAAATTTCTAATAGAACACAACAATAAGATTAACGTAACCTGTGCTACGTGCGAGAAAAAGTCTGCATCCCTTAGAGCCGCGGATTCAGCTCTACATGCATTGGTCCAAAGGTCTTTAGAACAAATCCAGCTCCTCACGGGGACCAGAACCTACGATTATTCGATCGCTTATACAATATACAGTGATACCACGGTATTGCTGCACATAGTAAAACTAACTCTCCTTTAAAGTCCACCACAGGCTGGGTTTCAATTGAGCTTTGTGATGGCTGGCACGGAGATATTTAGCAAACCTCGTACTGCCATAGCAACCCATCATAACCAGAGATCCCATTAAGGGAGCACCGAATGGGCACATAGAATGACGTGCCTAAATGTTGGAACGATGGTAATACAGCGTCATTTAACAGATTAACAGAGACAGATGGTAGCTGTGACACGCAGCCAATATCTGCTGGTATGGGGCGGGCTCAGCCTGTGAACATCTCCATACACTCGCTCCCTACGGCGGATGTCACTAAGGGGATAATTGTACAGATACAGCTGTCAAGAGTATAATAATATTGTATTGAAATAAATTGGGGTATCAGAATATGGTGACCAAAAAAAATAGAGATTTTTTGGTGCAAAAGAAGTAAAACATAAAAAAGCCTTTATAAATTTTGGTAGTCATTAGTATATTGCCTCAGATGACATGTCCAAAGAAATACTGATAGGGAATGTAGATTGTGAGCCCCAATTGGGACAGCGATGATAATGTTTGTAAAGCTCTGTGGAATTATTGGCGCTATACAAGAATAATAAATAAATGTCAATTAAACTGAATAGTGAAGTGTTTAAAAAAAATCTAGATTTGCCATTTTTTATTTTATTCATTCCACTTTCCAAAATGTGTTACAAAAAGTGTCAGTTGAATGTACCACAAAGTACAAATGGATAGAGAATAAATTTCACACTATATTTGTGCAGCACATGAATAGTGTAGAATTGAATACATCAAAAACAACTGTAGAATTGCTGTTTTTTTTCTATTTCTCCTCATAAGGAGTTCAGAAACATTAGGTAATGAAAAATATGTATCCCAAAATATTGTCACTGACAAATACAGCTGATCCCACAAAAAAGGAAGCCCTCGTACAACTAAAGCAAGAAAAAAACAAAAAAAACATGGCTCCTGAAATGCGGTGATAAACAAAAAAAACAAACAAACAAAAAAAAAGGACGTTTGGTCATTAAAGCCAAATGAAGGCTGGTGCTTATTGGGTTAATAATGGATTATGGAAAAATAATTTGCTATGAAAAATATGCATATCTTATTTGACATTTAGGCTACATGATTGGGGTTTTAAAGCGAGCTAAGTTTTGAGGGTTGTGTGAATTAAGATTGCCATCAATGTGCGCTTTAAGCTTCTAACATTAAATTACACCATGTTAACCTCATGTCATTTGTTTGAGCTTCTGAACAAGGATTTATTGTGAGACGAACCCCTGTAAAAGGCAGTTCTGGGAAGATCACCAATTACTTGCATAGCAGGAGTGTCTTCAAACCTCCTGCCACAGCCTGCTCACAGCAGTGGATTCATTTCATTAATGATTTCCTGTAGAATGAAGATAAACTAAACGAATGCAAACAAAAGCCTGGGCTCATTTACAAGGATGTCACAGTTTGCAATACAAAGTTTTTCACCAAACTGCTAAATATCTTTCATTGCTAATTAGGTTTTATCGTTATTTATGTTGTTTTCTCATTAAACTCAAAGGTATTCGGGCCTCTAGAAGTGGAAATTGATTAAAACTAATATTCTTCGAGAGATCAGTTATGTTTTTTTTAAGATAATCAGCTCTCAAAATGCTTATAAATATTTAAAACAGAATCATTGGGTAATGGGATAAAATAAATTGTTTTGCTTTTTTTCAGCATACAGCACATCAAGTATGCATCTTATTACTGGAGCTTATTAATAACTGCAATAAAGGAGAACCTCCATTTGGGATATTTTATAGAAAGTCATTTAGCAACACGATTTAGCTTAATGTTAGTCACAGTAATAAGAAAGAAGAATGTGGTTATAAAATTTTGCATGGAAGTTCTCAGTGTTCCCAAAACTGACAAAACTGTGTCCATCTTCTGATAATCAACACAGGCACAAGGCTTTTCCCTTTTTGTACACATTTCTCACAATTTACAGATGACCTTCTGCTACGGTGTGTGACCTTCAGTGGTTTGAGATGTCATGTGTGGACTATTGTACTGGATGCATTCAACATATGGTCAAAAGTATAGGGACACAGAGCTTTATAATTGAATTCAGGTTTTTCATTTCGTTCTATCGCAACATGTGTTGAAAATTCAAAGCCTAGCCATGCCGTCTGCCTTTATAATGAGCCATTCTTTCACGAATATTAGTAGTTCACTAATTTAGAGAGTGGCCCTGTAAAAGGAACCACCATTGTAACCAAGTCAGTTTCTGAAATCTCTTCCTTCCTAAATATTCAATCAACAGTGAGTTGTATTATTGAAAAGTGCAAGCATTTAGGACCTACAGAGTTACAGAGTGGTGGCCCCCTATGAGGTATTTTATAACAGGAGGATCTGTTTGACAGATTTAATACATGTTAGGAATGCCTGTTTTTCCAGCATTCCTCACATGAATTAAATCTGTCAAACAGTCGCAAATCATGTTCACGGAGCGACGAAAACTTAAAGCCCGAGCATTCTATAAATGCTCGGTGCTCGGCCGAGTATACTCGGCGAGAAGGGTTAACCGAACATACTTGCTCATCACTAGTAATAGTACATGTATATAACAAAATACCTATTTTGATCAAAAAAGCATAACAGCCATCCCACCACGACAAGGTGTACCCAATTTGGACAATCCTATCTTCTAGTATTAAAACCTCACCTTGTGACAGCTGACCTCAATATAGATAGGGACAGAGCCGGACCCAGGCCCGACTGCTCAGACACCTGCCCATAGGATGCTATATTGACACAAGGTGAGGTTTTAATATTAGAAGACAGATCAGTCCCGATTGGGTACCCCATATCATGCTGGGATGGCTTTTATGCTTTTTTTTTATGAAAATGATGTTAACTAAAATACCCCATGTTATTTACATGTGCTATTGTTAAAGATAAGATTCTAAAATCTACTAAAAAACATTATATGAAACTCTGATGTATACTAAATATCTATACTTATATGCTGTTATATGTTATGAATCTTGTTTTGCATATATCTGTTATATTGGATACCATTTAGTCATATATACCCTCACTTTAATATATTATGAAAACCTTGATATATATATTAGATATCTGCACTCGTGTGTCACTATATATATATATATATATATATATATATATATATATATATATATATATAATATATATATAAATATATATATATATCCTGAAAGAACTAGTTGGAACTGGTTATAGAAGTGGACTTTCAAATTGTTTACAAGAAGGAGACAAAGGATTCAACATGACACCACCCAAGAGAATATCCTGGCGAATGAGGAGAATACCTGGGGGGGGGGGGACAATTAACCCCATAGGACAACATAATGAGACTTATCTATACCATGGGCCAGAGACTACTGTGATTGCTCAATTGCCTCATGGAGACACCCTATTGGGACTTTCCTTAATACTGAATAGATATATATGTTATGCTGGAATAATAAACACATCTTTCCTGTGCCATTTCTCTTCAACAGAAGTTCAGTATCTGACTCTGTCTGTCTGATATCAAAGCTTCACGTATACACTTGAATAAGTTAATTTGGCAAGGGATAAGCAAAGGGTTGGGGTCCTTTGAACCTCACTTCCACAATTGGCGCAACCAACGTGGGGCACCACACGGGCACCACACCAGGGCAGACCGAATGAAGGTGTCCAGCTGTGGATCGTGGATGACTGGATGGGCCTGATCACCCCCCTTACACGGTAGTTAATTACACTGTAATTACAGACTTGCTTGTGTTTCCAGTTGTTCATAGATTAGCAGAGGGCACGAGTCGGTCTGTTGTGGTAATCCTTAAATTGGGGTAGGTGTGACTCTGATGGTGCTATCGAAACCCACTCACATTCCAATCCACTGTAACCTTTGTTTATTCTACTTTGTTTGTGTTTGAGACTGTGACTTAGTGGATGGGCTGTTGTGTGTGACTTATGAACAGAGTACTCTCCTGGGTGTGCTCTCACATTGCATCTCCTTATACCTCCTGTTCTTGAAAAAAAAGGAAAAAAAAAAAAAGAGAGAACACAGGGGGGATGATGTGAGGAAGGTAAAAAGTTTTGCAGTTCTGTATCGCTCCCTAGACAACGTCCTGTTCTTGGAAGATAGAACGCACGAGGGTGGATACAGAAGCTAGGTTGGCCAGCTAGTATCTGCCGTTATTGTTTATATAAGGAGATTATTCTGTTTCATTGAGTCATACTGACACAAGAATTAACTCTGTTTAGGCTGTCTTTTATGTCTGTATTGTGTCAACATTCGTCAGCCATGCAGAAATTCTTGAGACTGTTCACAAAGAAAGTCAAGGTGTCGAATAACAGCTCTATGGCTCAGACACTGGTGGCTGAAAGGGAAGGGGTTAAGTATATTGCTAGAGTTAAACAGTTAATGGACATTGTAGGAATGAATAAGAGAGGAAGACTTCAGCCGGGGCTGTGGAAAATAGCTTTAAGGGAAAATAAAAAGGGTAGACTAGAGGATACAGATTTATTACCTGCAGCTATGGCCTGGGGTCGTATAGCAAATGACATAGCAAAAGAGGGATGGTAAGAGGAAGAGAGAACAGATGATAATGATGATGTATATTACATGTATGTTAAGCCCCATGTTTTTAATGTTGCTTTGAAAACTGTTGAGCCACCGCCTTATAATGGCCTCAGGGGGTGGACATGATCTAGAAGTGATGTGCAAACTTTAGACTCTCGGGACAATTATTTACATTGTGGAGTTCATAGCTCATTCCCCTCCCCGACTGACTTTGTAGCTACAGCTCCTTCTCCTCCTCTTGACTGCTCCCGGACAGATACGCCACTCAGGTGCCCTCCCACCTCTGGAATGCATGACTCAAAGGAAGTCCCACCCACAGGTACTTCCTGTGGCGGCCATCTTACGCCACCCGGAAGGCCTGATAACAATGAGACGACAGACATTCCAAAGCCTAATGCCCAATTAGTTCCTCCACCAGTTTCTATATATCCAGTTGTGACTATGCAAGGACAATACAACACCCCACCATCTCCCCCACCTCCGACACTAATGTTCCCAGCTCTTACATCACCTGTCTCTCAGTCAGGTGAAGGGGCTCCATCTGTTGCCCCATCATATCAACATGTGGTTAATGGTAGCTTTGTGTTGGGCCCCCTAGAGGACTGGGATCTTATTTTTGAGAAAATGATTACCCAGGAACAGACAGGGGCTGGGGTACTAATCTCTGTGGGTGTAGGAAACAGTCACTCAGCGGGTGGATGCTATAGTGAATACTACCAATAGCCACCTGCAGCACAGGGGTGGCTTGGCTAGAGATATTGTTATGGCAGGGGGAGACAGTATTCAAAGGGAAAGTGATAATATTGTACGACGACATAGTCCTTTTCAGACAGGAATAGTCACAGTTACAGAATCAGGCGATTTACCCTGTAACACTATTATTCATGCAGTGGGGCCCATCTATGACCCTTCCTATCCAGATAATAGTGCACGGATCTTGCGCCAGACTGTACACACAGCATTAGACACTGCAAACAAGACTGCTGGCATTAAGACTATAGCACTTCCTTTAATTAGCTCCGGTATCTTTGGATACCCAGTCAGAGCATGTGCAAGGGAGCTAGTACAGACAGTGATAGAAGAGGCCTCTAAGCCTTCTTGCCATCTAACCGAGATACGCCTAGTCAGTAAACAGACTGACACTGCAAGGGCGATGAAAGATGTTTGTCAAACAAATGTGACTCCCATCACACCAGTACCAATTAAAAATGATGTGGATGAAAAAGAGTTGCTGCCAGGCCTACCTAGACCACCATCTAATTTAACCCCTAAGCCTATCACGCCACCACCTGCTCTTGGCAAACCAGAACCTATCATGCATGTAAAATTAACCAGGCCATGACACTCTGCAACCAATTGCCAGACCCAGAGAAACAACCCATGCCTTTCTACCGTGCAATTTTGGCTATTCAGAAGACATACTCAGCTACGTGGCAAGATTTGTCCTCTCTTGTGTCTGTTAAAGCAGGAGATGCATATTGGCCTGTAATAGAAAAATCTCTGGATGATGTCCGGTTAGTCTCTGATACTACATGGGAATCAGGACAGGATTTCTGCCAGCAACTTAAGACATGGGCCCAGGAGAAATTAAGCGACCAGTCGACCAATTTATCAGATATTACACAGGAGGAGAAAATCAGTGGAAAGGTATGCAGCCAGAATGACTCAAATGTTCCAAGACATGGGCTTCAGTGAACAAATGAAAGTTCAGCAGGGTATTTTAGTTTCTTCCTTTGTTCGTGGTCTTAGAGATGACCTTAAGAAACTGATCACTACAGCTAGGCCAGAAATCGAGACTCTAGATATGAAAACTGCAGTGCTCATAGCTAAAGGATTTCAAAAGATTACTCCAAAGCAGAAGAAAGCAGTCACTGCCATGTTAACTACAGATGAAGAAGATTATCCCATGATGCCCTAAGAGAAGGTAATCTTATCGCTTATGGTCATAACATACCCAGCCAGATGTATGACTCCTTTGAGAAGCTAAAAGATGCCATCATATCTGCCCCAGCCTTGGGCATACCTGTTTATACCAAGCCCTTCTACCTGTTTGTACACGAAGTTAAGGGACATGCCTCTGGAGTTCTTGCCCAGAAACATGGAGGCAGCATGAGACCCGTTGCCTACTACTCAGCAAGGCTTGATCCTGTTGCCAGAGCCGCCCCTTCATGTCTCAGAGCCATTCAGGCTGCACACTTGCTTCTTGACAAGACGGCTGATGTGATCCTCGGACATGAAACCCGTGTTATGGCGCCTCACGACCTCAAGGGTATCCTTGCTCAGACACAGCCAAGATTCCTATCTGCGCAAAGACATGTCTTGAGTGTTCCCTTTTGCTTCCTGAGAACATCACTCTCCACAGATGTACAGTACTTAACCCTGCCACTCTGCTGCCTCTTTCCAGGGGGGATGATGTGGACAATTCTCCTCCCGTTAATCTCAGGCCACATGATTTTGACCCAGACGGCCCTAACATAGAAGATCTCCTTGAGCATGATTGCATTGAACAGATGATGTCAGAAGCACAACATAATTTGAAGATCCAAGAAGAGCCCATCCCCAATCCAGACCTCCAGATGTGGACGGATGGCTCTAGGTTTGCTGATAAAGCAGGAAGATTCCACACGGGCTACGCAGTTGTCACAATAGACCAGCCTGTCTCGGTAGGCCCATTGCCCCCGTCCATGTCAGCTCAGGAGGCGGAGCTAGTTGCACTCACAGAGGCTTGCAAGGCAGGGGAGGGCAAGAAGATTAATATCTATACGGATTCAAACTATGCTTTTGGTGTGGCACATTATTTCTGTTATCTGTGGACGAACAGAGGATTTCTTACAGCCACCGGGACACCCATCAAACACGCAGGTCTTGTAAAAGACCTTTTGGAGTCATTGAAGTTGCCAGAAGAAGTAGCTGTAATCAAAGTCCGAGCACACAGACACTTGGATATAGAAGAAGCCCTGGGTAATCATTATGCAGATGAAGCAGCCAAGGACGCAGCCCTTCAGTGGTGCCCAGGGAAAGAGACAGCAGAAGTGGCACGGCAGGAACAACAAATCCCAGCCCAAACAATGGTTATGACAAGAAGTCAGAGACAAATCCAAGACCAGAATGAGAGTGAACATATAACACCACCATGGACCTTACTATACAAACAGGCAGAAGCTGGAGCAGAAGAAAAAGAAGAGTGGAAAAAGTCGGGAGCCAAGCAGGACAAGTATGGCCTATGAATGTTAGGTCCCAGAGTATGCCTTCCACAAACACTATACCCAGTGACAATCTCATGGCCTCATGGAGCCACACACCTGGGAAAAGATCAGATGTTCCAAAAGATAAACAAATTATACTTGGCACCTGGAATATCAACACCCATTCTGCGATGAACAAAGGCCTGCTTAATCTGTGCAACTTGCAATCCAGGAAAAACAGAAAAGACCACCAAAACATCTGGCAAAACCACTATACCCATTTCAGAGAATCCAAGTTAACCATATTCAGATGCCCAAAGTAGGGAAATATGAATATGTTCTGGTGATAGTGGTTATGTTTTCAGGCTGGCCTGGGGCCTACCCAGTCATTAACATGACAGCCCGCACCACAGCTAAGAAACTGATGACAGAGGTTGTGTGTAGATTTAGGGTGCCAGAAGTAGTAGAAAGTGACCAGGGACCAGCATTCATGGCCTAACTCTGCAGGGATCTGTGGAGTATGGTAGGAACCAGCTTAGGCCTTAATACGCCTTACAATCCCAAAAGTAGTGGGAAGGTTGAGAGACTAAATGGTACTTTAAAGTCCAAATTGTTGAAGATTAATCAGGAGACAAATTCCCTGGTCAGACGGCCTTCCCATTGCCCTGTACTCAATCGGAAACACCCCGACAGGCCAACACAAACTGACTCCCTATGAGATTTTGTTTGGAGGAGCCCCAAGGTTGGGAGGGTATTTCCCCCAAGAGATGGTTGCAGGTAGTGATACCCTTGTTAACTATGTAATACAATTGTCCAAAGAACTTGCAATAACACATGCTGCAGTCTTGTCTTCTATCCCAGATCCTGACAGTGTCGAGCATACTCACTCAATCAAACCTGGAGACTGGGTTGTCGTTAAGAAGCACGTACGGTAGTCCTGCCTGGATCCCAGATACGAGGGCCCATTCCAAGTGATCTTGGTGACACCTACATCAGTCAAAGTCGAAGGGAAGGCCACTTGGATCCACGCTTCACATTGCAAAAAGACCCCAGCACCAGCACAGCCATGAGACTGTATATCCTTTTCTGCATTGTTTTTGTGAGCGCTCAGAATTCCGCGTCCCAGGTAGCAATTACTAAAACGGGAGGTGTACCTACCTTCTGGTATAATGCCACCAGCATTCAAGTGGCAACATTTAGATTTCATTATTGTAGCATTGTTCCCTGTTATCATGAATATGCTCCACAAATAGGTAGAGCCGCCCAATTGAGGAGAGGGCAACAATATATATGTGTAACAGAAGGGGGAGTAGGAATAAATATCAAAGGAAATCTGGATCCCCATGTCTATGTTGATGCTATAGGAGTGCCAAGGGGGGTACCAGACGAGTTTAAAGCCAGAGATCAAGATAAAGCAGGATTTGAATCCTTCGTCATGCCCCTGGTAACTATCAACAAGAATGTAGATTGAATTAATTATCTGTATTATAACCAGCAGAGATTTGTAAATGCTACTAAAGATGCCCTACAGGGTTTGACAGATCAACTAGGTCCTACATCAGTAATGGCATACCAGAAAAGAATGGCCCTGGATATGATTTTAGCAGAAAAAGGGGGCATATGTAAGATGTTCGGGGACTCTTGTTGTACCTATATTCCAGATAATGTTGGTCCTACAGGCAAAGTAACAATTGCTCTAAAGAAACTTACTAGTTTATCAGAAGAACTTAAAGAAAATTCAGGGATAAAGGATCCATGAGACCGGTATTTGTCATGGATTAGTGGCTGGCAGAAATAGTTAGTTCAGGTGGGGATGGCGATTCTTGTAATAATGATTATATTAGCGATGATGGCATGTTGTGTTGTTCCTTGTATACGGAAATTAATACAAACAACTGTGGATCCTATAATGGTAATGACTGATGAGGAAACTAATAACTGGACAGAAGAATCTTAGACAACAATCCAGATTAAACAGTCAAGTATTAAGTAAAAAGTCTAACACTTGATTGCGGCACCTGTATAGTTCCCTTGTTTGTGTGAAAGGTTTGTGTGAAAGGTTTGTGTGTGTTCGTGTCCATCCGGCAGTGTAGTGGACAGGCTTGTCTGGGGAATTCGACTTTGACTGGCTCCTCCCACTAGGGAAGGAGAAGTACGTGGGCAGGTCTGTGTGCTTGCATTTCAGTTGGAGCGTTCACCCACTGCCAAAGGAGAAGGGAGCTGTGAAAGCAGTATTCATTTTGTTATATCTAGAATTTATATTATTAAATGTAACCTCTATATTCTTTTGTGTGAAAATTTTTGCTATGTATTTCTACAAGTGCTAAGCAGAGAGGGGATCTGATGAAGGGTTTCAAAAATGTTTTTAGAGGGGACTGTTAAAGAAAAGATTCTAAAATCTACTAAAAAACATTATATGAAACTCTGATGTATACTAAATATCTATACTTATATTCTGTTATATGTTATGAATAGTGTTGAGCGATACCTTCCGATATCGGGAAATATCGGATCGGATTGGATCGGACCGATACTCAAAAAGTATCGGATATCGCCGATTCCGATACCGGAAACCAATGCAAGTCAATGGGACACAAATATCAGAATGAAAATAAACCCTTTCTTTCCTTGTAGGTTAATTCTACATGAAAGAAAACAACTAAGAATAATGTAGAATGTATTACGCGAAGAGCCGGCAATTCAGCAGCGGCATACACCGGTACCCGACAAATTAGAACAGAAAGAATAAAGCATCACACATAGATTAGATAGATAGAAACATGTCAGCCACATATATATGAAGTACAGTGACAGTGTTGCTTACTGTACTTGTCATTTAGTGTAAAGGATTTATTAAAAAAAATAATAGTGTTTTCATGCACCGTCTCTTTAAAAAATCCGGCCGGCAATTGAGCATCTGTACCCGACAATTTAGAATAGAAAGAATAGAGAATCACACATAGATTAGATAGATAGAAACATGTCAGTCACATATATATGAAGTACAGTGATAGTGTTGATTACTGTACTTGTCATTTAGTGTTAAAATAAAGGATTTATTAAAAAAAAAATTGGCGTGGGGTTCCCCATAATTTTAGGCTGTAGCGGAGGTTAAGCAGACGGCTGGGGCAGATGTTTAAAGCCTGGGAAGGGGGTAATACCCACGGAGCTTCCCAGGCTACTAATATCAGCCCCCAGCGGAATACCTAGCCTTTACTAGCTATTAAAATGGGAGACCCCCCAAAAAAATTACGTTGGGTCCCCCCTATTTTAATAGCTAGCAAAGGCTAGGCAGACAGCTGGGGGCTGATATTAATAGCCCAGGAAGGGTGCCATGAATATTGGCCCCCTCCCAGGCTAGAAACACCAGCCGTCAGCCGCCCCAGAAATGGCGCATCCATAGGATGTGCCAATTCTGGCACTTAGCCTCGCTCTTCCCAAAGCCCTGTAGCGGTGGCAGTGGGGTAATAGGGCTGGGGTTGATGTCAGCTTATAATGCCAGCTGACATCATGCCCAGGTTAGTAATGGAGAGGCGTCTATAAGACACCCCCATTACTAACCCCATAGTCAAAGTTAAAAAAAAACACAAACACCCAGAATAAAGTCCTTTAATTGAAATAAAGACACAATTCTTTATTGTTCTAAATTAAACCATACTTACCATCACGCCCATTCCAGCTGAAGCCAACGATCTCCTGCAATAAAAGTAAAATAATAAAGCAACATCATCCTTACCTTTCCATGGTTCCCACGACGGCTCCACCTCTGCTACATTCACAAGACAGGCTGGATCACAGCAGAACGCTGCCATCCAGCTTGCCATGCTGCACACACTGAGAAGCGCAGGCATGCTTGCGCTCCTCAGTGTCTGGCTGTGACAGCATAAAGATGAGCCGAGGTCATGTCCAACGAACTCAGCTCACCTCATGCACGTCACTGACAGCGTGGGAGAATTCTCACGCTGAAGCGCTGAGTGCAGGAGAATTTTCCCACGCTGTCAGTGACGTGCATGAGGTGAGCGGAGTTCATTGGACATGAGCTCACCTCATGCACGTCACTGACAGCGTGGGAAAATTCTCACGCTGAAGCGCTGAGTGCAGGAGAATTTTCCCACGCTGTCAGTGACGTGCATGAGGTGAGCTCATGTCCAATGAACTCAGCTCACCTCATGAATGTCACTGACAGCGTGGGAAAATTCTCCTGCACTCAGCACTTCAGCGTGAGAATTCTCCCACGCTGTCAGTGACGTGCATGAGGTGAGCTGAGTTCATTGGACATGACCTCGGCTCATCTGGATGCCATCACAGCGAGACACTGAGGAGCGCAAGCATGCCTGAGCTTCTCAGTGTGTGCGGTATGGCAAGCTGGATGGCAGATTTCTGCAGCGATCCAGCCTGTCATATGAATGTAGCAGAGCTGAAGCTGTCGTGGGAACCATGGAAAGGTAAGGATGATGTTGCTTTATTATTTTACTTTTATTGCAGGAGATCGATGGCGTCAGCTGGAATGGGCGTGATGGTAAGTATGGTTTAATTTAGAACATTAAAGAATTGTGTGTTTATTTCAATTAAAGGACTTTATTCTGGGTGTTTGTGGGGTTTTTTTTAACTTTGCCTATGGGGTTAGTAATGGGGGTGTCTTATAGACGCCTCTCCATTACTAACTGGGCTTGATGTCAGCTGGCATTATAAGCCGACATCAACCCCAGCCCTATTACCCCACTGCCACCGCTACAGGGCAGTGGGAAGAGCGAGGCTAAGTGCCAGAATTGTCGCATCCTATGGATGAGCCATTTCTGGGGCGGTTGACGTCTGGTGTTTCTAGCCTGGGAGGGGGCCAATATTCATGGCACCCTTCCTGGGCTATTAATATCAGCCCCCAGCTGTCTGCCTAGCCTTTGCTAGCTATTAAAATAGGGGGGACATCACGTCATTTTTTAGGGGGGTCCCCCATTTTAATAGCTAGTAAAGGCTAGGTATTCAGCTGGGGGCTGATATTAGTAGCCTGGGAAGCTCCGTGGGTATTACCCCCTTCCCAGGCTTCAAACATCTGCCCCAGCTGTCTGCTTAACCTCCGCTAGAGCCTAAAATTACGGGGAACCCCACGCCAATTTTTTTTTAAATAAATCCTTTATTTTAACACTAAATGACAAGTACAGTAACCAACACTGTCACTGTACTTCTTATATATGTGACTGACATGTTTCTATCTATCTAATCTATGTGTGATGCTCTATTCTTTCTGTTGTAAATTGTCGGGTACCGGTGCTGAATTGCCGGCTGGCTTTTTTAAAGAGATGGTGCATGAAAACACTTATTTTTTTTTAATAAATCCTTTACACTAAATGACAAGTACAGTAAGCAACACTGTCACTGTACTTCATATATATGTGACTGACATGTTTCTATCTAATCTATGTGTGATGCTCTATTCTTTCTGTTGTAAATTGTCGGGTACCGGTGTATACCGCTGCTGAATTGCCGGCCGGCTTTTTTAAAGAGACGGTGCATGAAAACACTAATTTTTTTTAAATAAATCCTTTAACACTAAATGACAAGTACAGTAAGCTGAGCGCTGCCATCCAGCTTGTCATCCTTCAGAGACACTGCAGAGCGCAGGCATTATGGGAACTTCCGATTCCAGTATTCGATATTCTAAAAGTATCGGAACTCCGATACCGCGAATATCGGTCGATACCCGATATTTCAGTATCGGAATGCTCAACACTAGTTATGAATCTTGTTTTGCATATATCTGTTATATTGGATACCATTTAGTCATATATACCCTCACTTTAATATATTATGTAAACCTTGATATATATATATATTAGATATCTGCACTCGTGTGTCAATATATATATATTAGTACAGACCAAAAGTTTGGACACACCTCATTTAAAGATTTTTCTGCATTTTCATGCCTATGAAAATTGTACATTCACACTAAAGGCATCAAAACTATGAATTAACACATGTGGAATTATATACTTAACAAAAAAGTGTGAAACAACTGAAAATATGTCTTATATTCTAGGTTCTTCAAAGTAGTCACCTTTTGCTTTGATGATTGCTTTGCACGCTCTTGGCATTCTCTTGATGAGCTTCAAGAGGTAGTCACCGGAAATGGTTTTCACTTCACAGGTGTGCCCTGTCAGGTTTAATACGTGGGATTTCTTGCCTTATAAATAGGGTTGGGACCATCAGTTGTGTTGTGCAGAAGTCTGGGGGAAACACAGCTGATAGTCCTACTGAATAGACTGTTAGAATTTGTATTATGGCAAGAAAAAAGCAGCTAAGTAAAGAAAAACGAGTGGTCATCATTACTTTAAGAAATGAAGGTCAGCCAGTGCGAAAAATTGGGAAAACTTTGAAAGTGTCTCCAAGTGCAGTTGCAAAAACCATCAAGCGCTACAAAGAAACTGGCTCACATGAGGACCGCCCCAGGAAAGGAAGACCAAGAGTCACCTCTGCTTCTGAGGCTAAGTTTATCCGAGTCACCAGCCTCAGAAATCGCAGGTTAACAGCAGCTCAGATTAGAGACCAGGTCAATGCCACACAGAGTTCTAGCAGCAGACACATCTCTTCATCAACTGTTAAGAGGAGACTTTGTGCAGCAGGCCTTCATGGTAAAATAGCTGCTAGGAAACCACTGCTAAGGACAGGCAACAAGGAGAAGAGACTTGTTTGGGCTAAAGAACACAAGGAATGGACATTAGACCAGTGGAAATCTTGGTCTGATGAGTCCACATTTGAGATCTTTGGTTCCAACCACAGTGTCTTTGGGCGATGCAGAAAAGGTGAACGGATGGACTCTACATGCCTGGTTCCCACCGTGAAGCATGGAAGAGGAAGTGTGATGGTGTGGGGGTGCTTTACTGGTGACACTGTTGGGGATTTATTCAAAATTGAAGGCATACTGAACCAGCATGGCTACCACAGCATCTTGCAGCGGCATGCTATTCCATCCGGTTTGCGTTAGTTGGACCATCATTTATTTTTCAACAGGACAATGACCCCAAACACACCTCCAGGCTGTGTAAGGGCTATTTGACCAAGAAGGAGAGTGATGGGGTGCTACGCCAGATGACCTGGCCTCCACAGTCAACAGACCTGAACCCAATCGAGATGGTTTGGGGTGAGCTGGACCGCAGAGTGAAGGCAAAAGGGCCAACAAGTGCTAAGCATCTCTGGGAACTCCTTCAAGATTGTTGGAAGACCATTTCCAGTGACTACCTCTTGAAGCTCATCAAGAGAATGCCAAGTGTGCGCAAAGCAGTCATCAAAACAAAAGGTGGCTACTTTGAAGAACCTAGAATATAAGACATATTTTCAGTTGTTTCACACTTTTTTGTTAACTATATAATTCCACATGTGTTAATTCATAGTTTTGATGCCTTCAATGTGAATGTACAATATTTATAGTCATGAAAATACAGAAAAATCTTTAAATGAGAAGGTGTGTCCAAACTTTTGGTCTGTGCTGTATATATATATATATATATATATATATATATATATATATATATATATATATATATATATATATATATATATATATATATATATCCTGGAAGAACTAGTTGGAACTGGTTATAGAAGTGGACTTTCAAATTGTTTACAAGAAGGAGACAAAGGATTCAACATGACACCTCCCAAGAGAATATCCTGGCGAATGAGGAGAATACCTGAGGCGGGGGGGGGGGGGGGGGACACTTAACCCCATAGGACAACATGATGGGCCAGAGACTACTGTGATTGCTCAATTGCCTCAGGGAAACACCATATTGGGACTTTCCTTTATACTGAATACACATATATGTTATACTGGAATAATAAACACATCTTTCCTGCGCCATTTCTCTTCAAGAGAAGTTCAGTATCTGACTCTGTCTGTCGGATATCAAAGCTTCACGTATACACTTGAATAAGTTAATTTGGAAAGGGATAAGCAGAGGGTTGGGGTCCTTTGAACCTCACTTCCACACAATTACTACAGGTATATGCTCATTTTGCTTTTATTTTACGTTTTGACTTGAAAGAGAAAGTGGTCAAACACTTTAATGTCAGCACAACTGTGTGGCTGGAGCTTCACTGCATAGGTTTCCTTGGTCAAGCAGCTGCATGCAAACTTTACTTCAGAATCACTAACCAAGAGTAGAATGGAGTAGTGTTAAAAAAAATAGACTTCTTTTTCTGGCAGTCTGATAGACGAGTCTCAGTTTGATCAACTGGGCGCACAGAGATCTGACCTCAACACCATCAAACACAATTGAGATGAACTACAACCCCTGGCAAAAATTATGGAATCACCGGGCTTGGAGGATGTTCATTCAGTTGTCTAATGTTGTTGAAAAAAAGCAGATCACAGACATGGCGTAAAACTAAAGTAATTTCAAATGGCAACTTTAGGGCTTTAAGAAACACTAAAAGAAATCAAGATAAAAATGTGGTACTCAGTAATGGTAATTTTATTCAGACCAAGCAGAGGGAAAAAATTATGGAATCATGAAAACAAACACATAAAAGAACACTCTAATACATCACTAGTATTTTGTTGCACCACCGCTGGCTATAATAACAGCTTGCAGTCTCTGAGGCATGGACTTAATTAGTGACAAACAGTACTCTTCATCAATCTGGCTCCAACTTCCTCTGATTGCTGTTGCCAGATCAGCTTTGCAGGTTGGAGCCTTGTCATGGACCATTTTTTTCAACTTCCACCAAAGATTTTCAATTGGATTGAGATCCGGACTATTTGCAGGACATGACATTGACCTTATGTGTCTTCTTTCAAGGAATGTTTTCAGTTTTTGCTCTATGGCAGGATGCATTATCTTGAAAAATGATGTCATCATCCCCAAACATCCTTTCAATTGATGGGATAAGAAAACTGTCCAAAATATCAATGTAAACTTGGGCATTTATTGAAGATGCAATGACATCCATCTCCCCAGTGCCTTTACCTGACATGCAGCCCCATATCATCAATGACTGTGGAAGTTTGCATGTTCTCTTCATGCAGTCATCTTTATAAATCTCATTGGAACGGCACCAAACAAAAGTTCCAGCATCATCACCTTGCCCAATGCAGATTCGCAATTCATAGCTGAATATGACTTTCATCTATTCATCCACAGTCCAGGATTGCTTTTCCTTAGCCCATTGTAACCTTGTTTTTTTCTGTTTAGGTGTTAATGATGGCTTTTGTTTAGCTTTTCTGTATGTAAATCCCATTTCCTTTAGGCGGTTTCTTACAGTTCGGTCACAGACACTGACTCGAGTTTCCTCCCATTTGTTCCTCATTTGTTTTGTTGTGCATTTCCTGTTTTGGAGACATATTGCTTTAAGTTTCCGGTCTTGATGCTTTGATTTCATCCTTGGTCTACCAGTATGTTTGCCTTTAACAACCTTCCCATGTTGTTCGTATTTGGTCCAGATTTTAGACACAGCTGAGTGAACAACTAACATCTTTTGCAACATTGCGTGATTTACCTTCTTTTAAGAGTTTGATAATCCTTTCCTTTGTTTCAATTGACATCTCTCGTGTTGGAGCCATGATTCATGTTCGTCCACTTGGTGCAACAGCTCTTTAAGGTGTGATCACTCCTTTTTAGATGCAGACGAGCAGAGCAGATCTAATTTGATGCAGGTGTTTGTTTTGGAAATGAATATTTACAGGGTGATTCCATATTTTTTTCCTCAGAATTGAGTGATTCCATAATTTTTTCCCTCTGCTTGGTCTGAAAAAAATTACCCTTACTGAGTCCCACATTTTTAATCAGCTTTTTTTCAACAACATTAAACAACTGAATGAACATCCTCCGAGCCCGGTGATTCCATAATTTTTGCCAGGGGTTGTAGAACGGATATTGTGAGCCAGGCCCTCAGCAGTGTCTGATTTCCCAAATGCTTTTTTGGATAAATAGACAAAAATTCCCAAACAGATGCTGGGCAATCTCTCGATATGTAGGAATTACAGCCATATTTTACATAGTTCCTCCATTTTCACAAAACTCAAAAATTACTAGACAAACTAAACGTAAATGCAAGCATTTTTAGTACTTTGATGCAGATACTTTGCAGCCAACAACTGCATGAAGTCTGAAACACATATACATAATAGAATACTGAGTTTTCTCCCTCGAGATGGTGGTATTTACTCCTGCCATCTTTAGTTGCTGTTGTATGGATCTTTTTTTTAATCCCATCAAGTGCAAAACATGCTTAAATCAGATTGCCGTCACCATTAAACATTATTCCACTATTTTATACCTTTAGAAGCTATTGGGTTGGTTTTGGTCATTATCCTTCTACACTACCCTATCAGTTTTGCAGTATTTGACAGAATCAGAGATATGTAAATAGCCTCTTCACAGAGAAAGTGAGCAGGGTCTCTAATGCCACCTATTGGAAGTAGAAGTGCCCAATATTAACTATGTACATACCTATGCCTCTTGCACCTCGACTGTCCAAAGTTGGCCATGTGAGAATCCTTCGAAAGGTAGGAGGGTGAAAGGGATTAGCCATCTCTCTAAGTAAACCACCAAGAAAAAGTAACTTTAGGATACATAGTACTTTTTTTTTTAATTTAATTTCACATGAGGCCAGATGAACAAAGAGTAACTCTGGTTTAATTTTTCATATATATATTTTTTTATGACCTTTCACATGTGGGATAATTTTAGATTACGGGGCATTACAAACAGTGAAACCAAATATGTGTAATTTTATTTTTCTTTAAGGAGGTTTGTTTTCACAAATCATTACTAAAACTGGAATGTTTAACTTTCAGTTCTTTTTTTTGCACTTAATGTTTTTATTTGTGCTCTCTATGAAGGCCGCTGCCAAACATATCTGGTGGTGACATATCTTTTAGAGAACAAAAGGATCAACAGTCCAAAATCAGTCATGCCAGATATCATCTATCGGGGAATAGTCGGGATGCTCCCAAGCACATTAGACCGTCAAACCGGTTGATATCAGAATCTGCAAATGTTGATCTAATGTGTATGGGGCCTTTAGACGGTTTCGGAGAAGGATGTATAGTTCTGCACACTTTAGAACTCCGCCTGCTACTCATATATTTAATCCTATTTCTAAATAGAAATGTTACATTTTTTTGGCAGCCATACATGCCATCCATAGATGCCATAACACTGCGTTTACTACATATGACAAATTATGTGACATGCTTTGGATTATGAGTCATTTCTCAAACTGTTCTCATTCCATCATTGTAGTAGTAGTTAATGTGGGTTTTATCTGTCCATAGACTAGTTTCAAAACTGTGCAGGCTTTTTCTTAAAATGTTATTCTTGCATAGCCTAATCTGGTCTTTCTGGAGGTTTTTTTTTTAGTCTTTCAGGTTGATTGCATTCTTAGATAAACCTGCTGGATTTACTTTTATTAAGACATCTCTTGATTTCAGACATTGACAATGATATTACCACCATCTCAGAGTGTTTTTAACTTGACTAGATGTTGTGGTGTTTTCTCTGCCAAACTAAGTAGTTTACGATCATCCACTTTGTGTTCTCACTCTTTCCTTTTGAAATTGTTGAGCTCACTAGGGCATTTCTTCTTTTTAAGAGTAAACTACTGTATTTTTAAGATTCCAAAACAAAGTTTTTCCCCAAAAAATTTTTGGGGTACGTCTTCTAATCCGAATGTAGCTTACCGGCTGCAGTGGAGTGGGGTTCCAGGGTCGCTGCTGCATGAAGCTTCTTCTGGCGGCAGGAGTGGGGTGATGCTGCGGGTCCCAGGCTGGTAGGAGGGAGTGTTCCATGCTTTTCAATGTGGTGGACTCCAGGAAAATGGCTGTTAGAGGGGGTGCATGGGCAGATTGAGGTCTCGGCACAAAGATCTCATCTCTCGAGATCTCAATTGCACATGCGTCGCCTCCGGTGGCCATTTTCCCAGAGTCCTCCACATTGAAAAGCACGGAAAGTGGGGGGGGGGCTGGGCTTTCACAAAATGTCAGCGGAGCCCCTGCACTGCTGAACACCACCTCCTACCAAACCTGGGGCCAGCAGCATCGACCCTCTCCTACCTCCGCTGAACACCACCTGCGGACCCCAGGCTGACCACCTCCTCCTACCAGCCTGGGGTCTGCAGCATTTCCTGCCTCCACCAGCTTCTTGCAGCAGCGACCCTGCCACCTGGGACCCTGCTCCACCGCCGCCAACCCCCCGATAAACTACAGTTTTTTTTCCCAAAGCAAATCATAGCTGCATTGACACCACTTTGGACAGTGTATCAAAAGGTGTTGTCCAGGTTTGGGATGAAAGTTTGCTGTCAATCTAGGAGACTCTAGACTTCTGAATCTTCACAGTGCATGCAACATTGCCTGTCAGAATTCTCCAGTGCAGTGAGCGCGGTCATGTGACTGCAAGTATGCGATATGCATACATGGGGTCACGTGCTGACTAGACATGCAAATTCACTTGTATTAAGTGAGGCCATGCATGTCTAATTAGAAAGTGTCAGGAAGTATGCAAATGGCATGCAGGCAGGCAGTTGACCACTCGTGAATCCTTACAGCGCTCTAAGGAGTCAGAAGTCTGCAGTATGAGGAGTCAGAAGTCTGAAGTCACAGAGTGACAATTAGACATATGATATATGAATCAATGATATGCCATAAGAACATAGGGGTATATGCATCCATTTCCTAATAAAAGTCATATGTAATGTAACTGCTGACCCTTTGTATTATACATAATTTGTATATTTTATTGTTTTTTCTGCAAGTCCTTATTAATTATCGGTGGTGCCCGGCTGCTATGATGAATTGTTATGTATACCTTATACACATAAGTTGCTTTTATAGGCTTTTACTATGTGTGTGTGCACTCTGATTCACATTCACAGTGCCACTATCACCCATTGATTTCAATAAAGGTTTTTTCAACTTAATATATTAAGTTTTGATTCTACTTAATGACCAGTGCGTTTGGTTTTTCTTTTTGGCATGTATATTTGGTCCAAATGGTCAACCATTCTACATGGTCCTAGCTAATATATGTCATATATCAGTATTAGGCTGAGTTCACACGATGCGTATTTCATGCGTTTCCGCGGCGTTTTTGCAGTTGCGTAAACGCCGCGGAAACGCATGAAAAACGCATGGTAGAAGGGAAGCAATGTTCCCCAATGGAAATCCGCATGTGCTGTGCCCATGATGCGGATTTTTCCGCAGCGTTAACGCTGCGGTCAAAAATCCGCAGCATGTCAATTAATTTTGCGGAAACGCGGCGATTTCGCCGCCATTGACTTGCATTAGAACGCGCCAATTCCGCAAGACAGCATTTGTACTTGCGTTATTGGCGCGTTCTAATATGCGGATGGTACCCGGGTGTGGAGGAGAGGAGAGTCTCATCCACACCCAGGTACCATTAAAAAAGCTGTAAAAAAAGAATAAAATAAAAAATAAATGTATTCTTACCTTCTGTCGGCCCGCGCAGCGCTCCCGCTTGGTTCCCGGCACTTGCAGTGAGTTGTAGGACCTGCGGTGACGTCAGAGTCATGTGACGGGTCACGTGACGCTGACGTCGGCAGGTCTTTCAATTCAAAGTTGCCGGCAGCCGGGAACTTTGTAAAGCAGGACAGCGAGGGCCATCGGAGGTAAGTATATACACTCTCTCGGGTCACACTATATAAATCCATGCTGTTTGCATGGATTTATATAGTGTGACCTAGTTGTCAAGCACTTTCCAGGTGATGCTAAAATCGCCTGGAAAGCGCTTGTCAATCTGCATGCGGAAACGCATGTCAATCTGCATGTGGATCCGCATGTATTCTGCAGGAAAAACGCATGCACAATCTGCATGCGTTTTTTCTGCCAGGGAGATGCAGAAATGATGCAGAAATTTTCTGCTTCATTTCTGCATCGTGTGCACATACCCTTAGGGTCGAAGTATAAAAGTGTCACTTATGTTCTGACATATAATATATGCTTAGTCCAGCATGTGTTCTAATTATTATGTTATGGCCAGGATCATAACAGATACTTTCCAAGATAAGGAAACAAAGAAGGATCTTTTATTACATACATTTTGCACTATATACATACTATATGCACAAATATGACCAAATAAAGTCTCGAAATGCATTGATATGTTCTTTCAACAAAATGGTGTTTTATTGAATAGTTACTTACAATACACATACACATTGAAAATAGAAAAATAAAAAGGCAGATGAATTTTAAGAAAAAAGTGTGCAAATCAACCAGTAAGCAATTTTTTCTGCACTCCAAAAGAGTCTGGTGCTTTTTTTGGCAGCATTACAATTTTTAAATAGCAAAATCATATAATTATTAAAATCCATCAAGAATGTTTGATATTCCCAATCAAAGGTCTTTGATGCAATGAAAGAATAAAAATGTACTTTTTTCCACAAGATCAACAAAATGAATATTTAACAGAAAGTGAATATTCATTTGTAATGCCTGATCCCCATTAATATCGGCCCTTTATGACTCGCAATGTCTGGAATTACCATGTACTTCTAACCACTGGGCTACGGTCTAATTAATTACCAACTCTCCAATAGTGTAATCTATGCATTAAAGGGGTTTGTCCACTGCTATTTAAAATATGCCAAAACGTTTTTATGATGAAAAGCAGCTTCTTTGTAATTACCTCCCTCTGCCTTTTCTGCCTGTGAGTGGCGCTATCACTGGCCACTCACAGGCATCAGCCGGGGGTCTTTGTCTTCCGCGTTCCACGGTGGCTGCTGGGTTGTGGGTGGGGTTATCCCCGCACGTCATACCCAGCATCCACCACGCGCTCTACCTCTCCCCATTCATTGGGAAAGCGCGCGGTGGGGTAACCCTGCCCATAAGCCAGCAGCCACCACGGGGACCCCAGCGCTGAGCCACGCCTCAATAGACGGGACGTCAGCAGGGGGTCACGTGCTGCCTGTGAGAGGCCATTGATAGTGCCACTCACAGGCAGAAAAGGCAGAGGGAGGTAATTATAAAGAAGTTGCTTTTCATCGTAAAAATGCTTTGGCATATTTTAAATAGTAGTGGACAACCCCTTTAATATACTAGGGATCTACATCATTACTGGGGAATACATGCTTTGTAGCATCTTTGGGGCCCATCTGCCTTAAGGCTAAGATTTTATGTTTTACTCAAGTACAGTACATCTAGACGAAAAGTAATTTGCAACAGGATAAATCTGTTGTGGTTTGAATCAAGGGCTACCTGACCGCTCTCTATGGTGCATGGGCACCTTAAGTTGTTGGCATTTCGTAAACTATCTGTCCATCAAAAAAAATTGGATAAGAGACATTAACGGGCATTAAAGGGGCTGACCAAAGATCACACCTCATCACCTAGTCACAGGATAAATGAGAAAAGTGTTGCTAGCTACTAAGTTTTAGGTTTGGTTCACATCTATGAGGAAATTGAGCTCAGCTCTGCCCTGCAAGTTAAAGGAGTATTCCCATCTCCAAGATCCTTTCAGAATATGTAATAGGTGTAGTAATAATAATAATATTAGCAAATACCTCAAAGTAGAAATGTAGTATAGTTTTTCTGATTCACTATGTCTCTTTCCTCAGGTGCACGCATTGCAGGACCTTAGGTATCCATGGTTACGACCACTAACAACTAGCTGTCACTATACAGTGCTGTGCAAATTAATTGGGACAAAGCAAAAAAACCACACATTTTTGAATATTTAATAATAAAATGTTATAATGCACTGTTACATACTAATTTTAGTAAGAAATGTGTCCTCCTTTAGCAGATATGAGATTTTCAATGCATTTTGGCATTGATTCTACCAAGTTTTTGCATAAATTCTTCAATTCTTCATCATGGAACCACACTTGTATGGCACAGTTTATCATGCGTTCTTTGGTCGTACAGTCCATTTTGCCAAGACGTCTCTTCACAATGCTCCACAAATTTTCTATGGGATTTAAGTCTGGTGAATTGCCAGGCCAGTCCAGCACTTTTACTTTATTTTCTTCCAGGAATTTCTTCACACACTTGGAATTGTGGCATGGAGCCAAATCTTGTTGGAATGTCCCTTCAAGTTTACGCATGAATGGCACAATAAAACGTTTTAAAATGACTATGTATTTGGATGAATTCATCATACCATCAACAGAAAATAAGCTCCCTGTACCATCAGCTGTAAAAAAAGCCCCAAAACATCTGTTTTTGAGGGTGTTTTACAGTTTGTTGAATATGATCAGCTCACAATGGTTCATTTTTGCTTCTTCTAACACTTGTTCTGTACCCTTGAACAAAAAGATGGGTTCATCACTGAAAATTACCTTTTTCCACTGGTTAGTTGTCCAAGATTTATACTATTTTGCCCATGCGAGTCATTTTGCCTTCATTGGAGATGTCAGAAGTTGTTTTTTTACTGGCTTTGTTGCCCTCCAACCAACTTCCAGAAGCCTGCGCCGTACAGTCGAATCGCTAATATCAATACCTGCAGCGAATAAGTCTCTTTGGAGGTCTTTACTTGTTTTTCTTACATTAATTTTACTATTACTGATAAATGTTTTATCATTTTTTGGTGTTGTTTTCCTTTTTCTTCCACATTTCTCTTTTCGTTTTGGAGAAAACGATCCAGTTTCATTGTGTCTGCGAATTATTCTTGAAACGGTAGATTTTCCAATACCAACGGTGAAAACGATTTCTCTTACAGTCAGACTTGTATGTTCATTAAGAGTAATAATTCTAGACCTCTTCCGTGGAGTAACATCCATTTTTACAGGCACGAATCACACTGAGAGAAAAAGTACACTAAACCACTCCTCACAGAAACAAGCTCTCAACTGAAGTTGAGGGGGCAGCTAGCTGTTATTTTCTGACTAAAACCAGTCAAACCACATTTTGTTACTCAAGGTTGTACACTCACACCTGTTCAAAGCAGTTAAAACTGGTTTGAACCACTGACTGCTAACCAACTTACAATATTACTTAAAAAATGCTTTGTCCCAATTAATTTGCACAGCACTGTATCTGTGGTCGTAACCGTGGATACCTAAGGTCTTGCAATGCCCTGCACACGAGGAAAGAGACATAATGAATCAGAAAAACTATACTACATTTCTAATTGAAGGTATTTGCTAATATTATTATTATTACACCTATGACATATTGGGATAGGATCTTGGAGATAGGAATACCCCTTTAAGTCTCATTTTTCTGGACGTGAAAATAATGCAGCAGAAATTTTGCCCTAGGGAACCTGAATTGAGATTTGAGAAATATGTAGATCCCATCCAAATCAACATGTGCTTGTTTATGGAGTATGTCTAGAAACAAGGTAATCTTTAGCTCCAGTGTATTACTCTTGAAGTTGACTATGGCTATTTTAGATGGACAATTGAGAATGGAAGACAGGCACTGTATAGCTTCTGAACATAGCAGATTTTGTGGACAAGTGTTAAATACATAACATCTGTTTGACACATTCCAGGTTTGACAGAGAAAAATAGCATGGATACTAGAGAAGAGAATAAAGCACCAAGGATTCCCCAGAAGATAATGACCCATGCAAAAGTTCTGTGCATTGGGTTTTAGTGCATTTAAGAAAACGCTGTATAGGCCATATATATAGAACTGCATAGGATTGCCTCTATACACTGCACTGCTTCATAGCACAGTCCAAACTGAGGAAAAATAGTAAAATGATCTACTGCACAACTCTTCCAATCGAAGCAAGGGATTGCCATTTCTATCAGATGAAAAATGTACGACATGACAATACGTAGCATCTCAGGTGTGCTGTCTAAAATTGAATGGCAGTTCTGCCAATGCAATGGGAACAAAAAATAGTGAAAGATGTAACAAGTGGTAGTTGTTTGTACCGCCCTTGGATTTCAGTATAAATTATGAACCTTGCTAATTCTGAACACTTTGGGCATCATTTATAACAAAAGGGCCAATAGCAACAAATAATGTAGCTTTCAGTTATCAAGAACAGGTTGACAAAAGCAGAGCTCAGATTGCCTGCCATCTGCAACAAATCCAGGATTTCTAAACGTGGCTCATCATCAGTAGTTTAAAGAGGACCCATCAGGAAAAAAAAACTTTATTTTTTCTTCTGTAGTAAGTGTCCGGAGGGAAATGATCAACGAAGTTTGTACTCTTATCTGAGGAACAAATCAATTCGGTACCTAGCAGCTTCGAAAGGATTAATCTAAAACTCTCACTAGATTAGTCAGAGCTCCCAACAGAGGAGATGTAACATTTTACTTGTGTAGTGGTTTCTTCTAGCCTCCTCATGCTGCTCCAGAAAAAAAACAAGATCAATTGTACATTGCTTAATACATCACTACATCCAGCATGAACAAAGCAGCACAGATCTCCTGTGTCTGCATGCTGCACACCATCTCCCAGACAGTGGTATGTCTCAGAAGCAAGAAGTCTCACACAGCTATTAAGATAGTGAGACAGTAGAAAGCCGATTTCAGCCTTCCTATCTTGGAGCTTTTGTTAATCAATTAGAAAGGTTATTTTTACTAATTATAAAAATATGAGAAAGAGTTACATTTTGGTCTCCATGTCCCTCATGAAGCTTCCCAGGAAGTGATAGGTCCTCCTTAAAACATTTTGTAGCCTCTCTTATAAAGGATATTCTCAGGAACACTCTTTATGAGTGCGCAGCTCCCATGCCTCCAGGCTTCCGGCTTGCAGTGGGTGGAACTGCGCTCCAGAATAATTGACAATTTGGGCCAGCAACATTGTACTCCAGTGGCCTGCAATGTGCCCTACAATACTGCCAGCAGAGGTAGCTTGGCATTGGAAGAAAACAAGAGCACTGAATGTGCCAGCTTCAGGGCAGCACTTACAAGCTTTTTTTTGGATACAGCCTACAAGTCCTGTGCCCCTTGCCTAGATCAGCTATCTCTGGTAGACTGCAAAGGTGGCTGGCTACAAGCAGTAAACTGTACTCTCCGTTATTGGGAGGATTTTACATAAGACATAGATTACAAAGCTCCTTGTTTTTGCAATTCCTTTGTAATTTTACTCATTTATGATGATGAGAAAACCTCTTAAAGTAACATGGTCACATAGTTCATACCTAAATTTACGAAGGTGGTTGCAGAGTTAATGACAAGTGAACAAGTAATGTTCGTAAATGAAGACCCCTTGTGTTAATAAGGAAGAAGAGCACCACCAGACACAATATTGTTGGAGGCTATATCAATAGATATATTTGCTTGCAATCATGTAGTTTTATGTTCTCTTTTTGTGAATGGAAACTATTTTGTTAACACATAATGCAAAAGGCACTATGAGAGTTAGTGGTTCTGCTTAAGACTTTGTCCACATTGGCATTTGGTGATAACATGAGGTTAGTTTGGCTGTGTTATTACCCATGGAATATAGATGGAGACAGAAAAAACCCAACTTCTATGCACACATACGCATCACTAAACATACACTACAGCGCTAATAGTGAATAGTCTCTCCACGTTCTTCTACAAAGTATCATTATCCGCAAGGTAGGGCCAGGTTAATGCTCCAGCTGAATATTCCACTGAATGAGAAGAAACAATGTCTATGAACTACTGGTTCATAATTGTATGTACACTAGCTACTGTATTTTGCATGGTTGTCCATTCCATACAGCAGACAGAATCCGAATACAAATAATCCCTAATGTTAAAGATACACAATAGATCTATAGTAGACTGAAACCTGGACAATCACAAGAAAGCAAGAGAAAATATTTCAATGAGGATGTCATATTTTACATACCAAAATGCTGAAACCCATTCTACACTATGCCCAAATCATATTCCAGTTACATTACTTAACTCCATTGCAACTTATGCCATCCCTGGCATGGCACACAACTAGGAAAAAAAAGAAATTCCTATGCATTGCTTCGGGCTCGTTCACACATACCTTTTCCTGCGCTATTTAATGCTTGTGAAAACAGTAATGAACTTCACGCACTTATGATGACGATTTTACAAGCATTTGTTTGCAGCGGTTTTATGGTGTAATGTTTGGAACATGTGTTATTTTTTCTGCTTAGTGTTTTCAAGCCTTTTAGTGAAGGCTATGGGAATAAGGCCAACAAAACACCCCATATCTAAAGCATGCTGAGTTTTGAAACACGCCCAAAAAAGCAAACAAAAATAAACACAAAAACGCTTCGTAGGCATTTCAATTTTAAATTAACATTTGGCTGGAGTGTTTATGACCTAAAAAAAATTACAAGTGAAAAATTCCAACTAACAGACTGGGGAAAAAAAAAAACAGCAAAACCGTGTGTGTGAAATTCAGCCATACAAACTCTTAAAAGGGTTGCCCCGTCATTAATCATATTAATTTATATATATAAAAAGAATACAATAATGTTTCAACTTTACACACGAATACAGATATGTGCACTCCATGTAATGGGCCAAGTTCTGCTGGACACACGTTTAGTCATGCTCCTCACAACCAGGTCTCCATATTGAGATCTTTTGTTCAGTCTATATAGATGGATTTCTGCCCTGATTTCTGGAAAAGAGCATGACCTCTGCTTTAGCTTTTGGAGCAGAGGTCCTACTCTACAGGGAAAATTTAAAAAAAAAATGACAAAACCCATCAGCTGCCAGAAGGGGAAGGTGACAGATTTTATCCAGAGCCAATCCCCAGCAACACAACAGGGGGGGCAAATGAAAGCAAGAAATTCTGAAAAGAGAATGAAACTTTGTACATTACTTTAAAATATCTATTAACAGCTTTTCAGGACTGTTTGTATGGCCATAATCAATGGGATAAACCCTTCAAGATATGTTCTTGCATTACCCAAGTCATAATAGATGGAGAAGCTATTTCCAATCAAGTGCAAAATTAACTCTCAGAGTAGATGGGATTAAGAGATGAGATTATGTTTTCCAGCAATAAAATGTTCAACAGCTTAATTAGCATTACAAAAAAATGCTATCATTCCAGAAGTAATAACTGCACAGGAAAATAAAAAAAGAAGGCTACATGGGAAATAAATAATGAAGACACATTTGCCCTTACGGAGGACACAATACACACTGCTCCTTGCTAATGCATATTACATAACAGAGTATTGCTATGTGCTGCTGCTATTATCTCCTCCAGGCTACTAAATAGGCGCTTTATAATTTGATCTATCTGCCCATTAGGATTTCAGTCTAATAAGTAGCAATTTAAAAAAAAAATGGTTAAAAATTGTGAGTGCATTAGTTGATCGCAGAGGCTCTCATTTTTAACCTTTTTCTTACCAGTCTGTGCATCCCTCTAATTTTCCTTGAGCACCAAAGCTATTGTTCTTGGCACTTGGAAACTAATTTTAGACATGCTCAGAGAGGCTCTGACTACATGCTGGGGAGATTGGTCAAATGTTTAAATGGCTGGTAAGAAGGTTGGTACTTTGGCAAATGCATGGTGTCTATGATATAGTAACAAGGCATTCAAAAGACACTCGTACAAAGCGAACGCCCAGTACTGATCTCACCCGCCATGTTGAAACTTAACACTTTCTGATACGTTCTGAAGGCCATTAGTTTGTTCAGCCATTGCTCAGGTTAGACATTGACACATAAGACAATGATACGCAATCTGATGAGACCACAAGTGATCGTATGGCACATTTTAAATCAGGAACCTACGCTCTTATTCAGTCATACCAAAAAAAAAAAAAGTAATGTTAGTAAAAATAGACACATATTATTCAGATTTAAATTAACTTAACATAGCGCTTACATATAATGAACCCGCCAAATGGTCTTATGGAGATACCTATTTACAATAAGTCAAGTCGTTTTTTTCAGCTTTTTTCTTTTTGCAAAATAATTGTGCCTTTGTTTCAGGAAAAAAGCGTTACATGCTGAAATTGTATGCACAAAAAAAAATTTAAAAAAAGAAAAAAGAAGAAAACATTGGTTAATACTTGAAATATTTGCTCGTATCAGTGATAAAAAAACAAAACAAAACATAGGCGTAGAACACCATCCAGTAATGCGTCAGGTTTAACATGCTGCATCAGAAAAATGGGCTGTCAAGATGTGGAAAACCTTCCATTTGGCAAATGTGCAATCTTAAAGGAGATATTTACAGAGATATTCAACAATTCTATCAAACAACGGGAGCTGCTGGAAACCAAGAGATTCATTTTCTTTCTTAGTAGTCTTCTAGTCTATTAATCTGGCCTCTTCTACACCTTCTTGATTCACATTGGATAAAGAGAGGAATGTCTGCTTGCTTTTGCCTAAAAGGAAACAAAAAAATAGACATTTGAAACCAAACGCAAAGCGGAGATCAATATTTTGTATAAATGTAAGGCTACTTCCCGCTGTAACTCATCTGTGATGTTAAGAAAATGCTTTCTTTTTCGGTATTTTTCATACAGCGACGTATTTAAAGGCAGATTTTACTAGCTGGACCACTTCTCAGAACAGCACAGAATCAATTCTACTCTACGAGATCACAGTGAACTGCTGCATGACCCCAAATCAGAAATGACAGCGCTTCATATCTCTAGTCGCAAAAAAAAAGTTAGAAATATACTAGCAATACTTCAAAGTAATACTAAACTTAAATACGGGTTGTGCTCATCAGATCTACTGCTTCCACCGAAAGTTAAAAGTTTAGAGGGAAAAAAAAAATTAGTCCAATTATTCAGCTCTTAAAAATGTTTGGAAACTTTTCAAAGAGACATCTAAAAAAACAAGTAATGAGATATTCCTGACAAGACATCAATGGTCTACTGTCTGTTACTTAACGAGTCTACTATTAGGTTATGTTAACCGAGTACATCAACCCGGAGAAACGTGCAAGTAGACTCATTAGTGGCTGAAAACCACTAGTCACAACACAGAGAAATACCAGAATGGCCTATATTAATAGTGTTATCTAAGAATAGCAGCTCTGCCGATTAGCGGATGGTTGAGTCACAGTCATCTGTCACTGCCGAGGAAAGTTTCACGGTCATACATTCACTGCGACTATGTCATACATGGCCGCAGTAGACATCCTTCTAGATCCTCCAAAAGCCTAAAGTGCATATGCAAAGAGGTGTCCTGCATGATGTTAATTACTAAAAATGAATTTAAAATTATTGTGGTGAAGATAGAGACAAGCACAGCTTCCTATAAGATGGGCCATCAATGTCTTGTCGGTTAAGCCCTTCCAAACGTGGGACATAGATGTATGTCTAATATTGGGTGCAAGTGTTTGGATTGAGCTCAAGAACTGAGAGCGCTCTATACACGGCAGGTGCCAGCTGAGCTAAAGAGCCACCACCTGACTAACAGCAGAGACTGGAGCTAGCTCCGATCACTGCTGTTTGACTATATAGACGCCGCCATCTCTGACAGCAGCATTTAGATAGCTCTGTTGTATGAACACACGCATTGGGCTCACATCAGTCTCTCGTGATGAGATCACAGGACTCTGATGAGCTATCATGGCAGCCGGGAACCTACTGAAGACCCCAGTCACGGTCATCTTTGTATTCCCACAAAGCCAAGTCTATGGGTTCTGCTCTATAGAAAGAGCATCATTTTTTTTTTTACCATATACTGAAGTGATGACATATTGCAGTCTATATTACAAACGATTAAACAATCACAGATTCAAGTTCATGTATAAACTTTTACAAAATATATATATAAAAAAAATGTAAAATTATTACAGGTTTGAATCACAATTTTTCTAAAATTGAAAATAAAGAAATGATTAAAAAAAACAAAAAACACACATACTTGGTAATTACCACAGCAGTAGAAGGCCAATGTATGAAAATATAAAATTAATTAAACTATATGGCAATTAAAAGAAGAGGACAAAATATATCCAAATGCCTCAAATGCTGATTTTTTGTCATGTTGGATGCAACAAAAATGAAATAAAAAGATCAAAACATTGTACGTACCCAAAGATGGTACCAATAAGGACTACAGGTCACTCTCCAAAAAAATAAGCTCTTACAGCTGTGTCAACTAAAAAATAAATGTACTGGGTCTCCGAAAATGCCAACACAAAACCATTTTTATTTATTTACAAAGTACTGCATTTCTGTGACCATTAACTTATACAAGAGCTTCTCACTAAATTAGAATATCATCAAAAAGTTAATTTATTTCAGTTCTTCAATACAAAAAGTGAAACTCATATATTATATAGAGTCATTACAAACAGAGTGATCTATTTCAAGTGTTTATTTCTGTTAATGTTGATGATTACGGCTTACAGCCAATGAAAACGTAAAAGTCATTATCTCAGTAAATTAGAATACTTTATAACAACAGCTTGAAAAATGTTTTTAAAATCTGAAATGTTGGCCTACTGAAATGTATGTTCAGTAAATGCACTCAATACTTGGTCGGGGCTCCTTTTGCATCAATAACTTTTTGATGATATTCTAATTTAGTTAGAAGCACTTGTATATACAAATACACACATATACAGTTGAAACCAGAAGTTTGCATACACTATATAAAAAGACACATATGCATGTTTCTCAATATCGGATAGGAAATCAGAATAAACTTTTCCCCTTTTAGGTCAATTAGGATTACCATAATTTTTAATATTTGCCAAATGCCAGAATAATGAGAGAGAGAGAATGTTTTAAGGCATTTGCATTACTTATTGCAAAGTCAAAAGTTTACATACACTAAGATTACTATGTCTTTAAACAATTCTGGACTGCCCATAAGATACTGTCATGTGTTTGGAAGCTTCTGATAGGATTTTTTGGCAACATCTGAGTTAGACACACCTGTGGATATATTTTAATGCACACCTGAAACACACTGCTTCTTTATGTATCATCATGGGAAAGTCTAAAAGAAATCAGCCAAGATATAAGGAAGAGAATTGTAGACTTGCACAAGTCTGGCTCATCCTTGGGTGCAATTTCATGATACCTGAAGGTGCCTCATTCGTCTGTACAAAGAATTATATGCCAGTACAAACAAGATGGGAATGTCCAACCATCATACCGCTCAGGAAGGAGACGTGTTCTGTGTCCTAGAAATGAACGTGCTTTGGTCAAACATGTGCATATCAACCCAAGGGCAAAAGCAAAAGACCTTGTGAAGATTATGGCGGAAGCTGGTAAGATTGTGTCAATATCTACACGGACATGAGTACTGTATCAACATGGGCTGAAAGGCCACTCTGCCAGGAAGAAGGCATTACTCCAAAAGAAACATAAAAAAGCCAGATTAATGTTTGCAAATGCACACAGGAACAAAGACCTTAATTTCTGGAGACATGTCCTGTGGTCTGATGAAACTAAAATAGAACTTTTTGGGCATAATGACCATCGTTATGTTTGGAGGAAAAAGGGAGAAGCTTGAAAGCCTAAAAACACCATCCCAACTGCGAAACACAGGGGTGGCAGCATCATGTTGTGGGGTTGTTTTGCTGCAGGAGGGACTGGTGCACTTTACAAAATAGATGGCATCATGAGAAAAGAAGATTATGTAGCAATACTGAAGCAACATCTCAAGACATCAGCCAGGAAGTTAAAGCTTGGGCGGAAATGGGTCTTCCAAATGGACAATGACCTGAAGCATACTGCCAAAATGGTAAAGTGGCTTAAGGATAACAAAGTGGCTTAAGGATAACAAAGATAACAAACGTTTTGGAGTGGCCATCACAAAGCCCTGATCTCAATCCTATTGAAAATTTATGGGCAAAGCAGAAAAGGCAGATGCGAGCAAGGTGACCTACAAACCTGGATCAGTTACACCAGTTTTGTCAGGAGGAATGGGCCCAAATTCCGACCAATTATTGTGAGAAGCTTGTGGAAGGATATCCCAAACATTTCACCCAAGTCATTCAGTTTAAAGGGGTATTCCCATCTCCAAGATCCTATCCCAATATGTGGCAGGTGTAATAATAATATTAGCAAATACCTCCAATTAGAAATTTAGTATAGTATTTCTGATTCGCTATTTCGCTTTCCTCATGTGCAAGCATTGCAGGACCTTCGGTATCCCTGGTTACGTCCACTGATATAGGGACAGTTAGCTAGTTGATAGTGGTCGTAACCGTTGATACCCAAGATCCTGCAATGCCTGCACATCAGGAAAGAGACATCGTGAATCAGAAAAACTATACTCCATTTCTAATTGGAGGTATTTGCTAATATTATTATTATTACACCTACTACATATTGGAATAGGATATTAGAGATAGGAATACCCCTTTAAGGGCAATGGTACCAAATACTAATGAAATGTATGTAAACTTTTGACTTTGCAGTAAGTAATAAAAATGCCTTAAATCATTCTCGCTCTCTCATTCTGGCATTTGGCAAATATTAGAAATTATGGTAATCCTAATTGACCTAAAAAGGGAAAGGTTTGTTCTGATTTCATGTCAGATAGTGAGAAAAACATGCATATGTGTCTTTTTATATAGTGTATGTAAACTTCTGGTTTCAACTGTATATATTGTGGTAGAGCTGCTCGCTCTGTTGTACTCGGAGGTACAGTCTCTTTAAATGACTTGGTGGTTTATTATAAGAAGCAGCAGAAATCACGGCCAAGTGCATAACATAAACATGGCTTTTCTGGCATAACAGGAAACAAGAAAAAAAGGTACAGAACTGGTTGCTTCGACCAAGGTCTAGCCACTCAGAAATAGCACACAATCCAGTTTAGCACACAAACACAAGCTCCTCTCTCTCTCTCGGGAGCTAGCTTCCACACACTGAACACCACCTGAATGAAAAGGCTGGCTATTTAAAGCCCAGACCACAACCTGGGATGGAGATATGGTGAATGACATCTCGCCCGCACTCCGGTTATTCACCTATAAAACATGCCCTTTTACATGGCCGATTAACCCTCTCTGCACCTAATATGCAGGAGAAGACTTCCATGTTTCACATCACTGAAGCCAACAGCCTCAGTGAAACATACCTCCCCTCCAGTATTCTGCCAGTGACTGTCACATATTATAATATATATACACACACACAGATATATATCTATCTATCTATCCATCTATGTAAAATCGACCATGAGTACTAATGCAATGCCTCTTATCAAAAGCTCTCACCCGACCTCTTACTGCTATCAGCACAGGATGACTGTTCAAACCAAGCAGACACGATCGTTGCACCCTTAGTGTGGCCAAATATTTTAGTGCAACCTCTCACCTACTTATTTTCCATCCATCTCCGTCCTTCTCTGGCTCCATAAAGCCAGAGCTGGCAATCAAAGAGGAGGAGGGTTGAGGAAGAGAAAACAAGTAGGAGGGAAGGTTGACCAAGCACCTATACTTGGTTTGAACAGTCATTCTGTGCTGACACAGTCCCTTTAAATAAAGATGAACTGCATTACCAGACACAGGCCAACCTGCATGACCGGTGTTATATCAGGTACCACAGGAAAGTGACTGTAGTGCTGAGTCATCCAGCTGATTAATGGTATCCAAGGGTTTGACCAATAACACACTGAGGTTTTTTCCCATAGAAATGCCATCAACATTACTTCCTGTAAAATTCAATTGCACTTCTAACTTGAGTTGAAGACAAAGGGTTGTCAAAATTTCTATAAAATTATTTTTTAAGGCATGAACACTTTTAAAATATAAAAAAAATACAGCAAACTCGCCAGCTAGTGCCTTCATGGATGAAGAGGAGGCTGGTCCAGACGTCTTGGGCAGCTCCAGTAGTGATGTCCCCTTTGTTCAGAAGTCAGACCACTAGAGGTTAGGACAGTCCCGGCTGGGTACCTTGGCGCTAGTGGGATGGCTTTTACTTTTTTTCCATCAAAAAAAATGTTTACTTGTCCCGGGCCTCACGACGTTCCGGGGCCGGTGATGGTGGCGTCGCTCGCAGAGCCGCAATCTGCTGCACAATTAGTTCATTAGTGCGCTGCTGCTGCTAGAACTGCTCCTGCTGTTGCCGCTGAGTGAGGACCAATTGCCTTACCAGTTCCTCCATTTTGTCTGCGGGCCTGGGCTGCAATGTGGTAGGTCTAATAACAGACATGCAGCTGGTATTGGGGTATGCCTCAGTTCACACTGTCCGCATTCTCCACAACATTGTAGTGCGGCGGCATTCACACTGTCGGTAATGAGGCAGTGACCCAAGGAAAGTCCAACTTAAATGGCTTTATTGAGCAAAAACTCACAACTCAAAAAGCAACAGCTGTCCTCCGGATCGCAGCCGGGATATCCACAGTCCGTGTAAACCTGTTGCCGTGCGAGACGGCCACGCCATGTCACTTAGGGTGCGTCAGATACGTTGCCTTCACAGGCCTGTGTTCCGCTTCACACAAGCTTGCAGAGCTTCCTGCTATGCTGCTAGCAATCCCAACACTGACATTCCCAAACCTTTGCTGCAGGTTTTTAAAAGGAATCTGTGGACATGAGCCACTTATAAGATCGGGGCTGGAGGGAGTGGACTTACTTACTTTTATTCTGCGCTGCAATCACAGTTGTGTCGGTGATAGCAATGCACTCCATCGGGTTCAATATGCACATCTTAGGAGACACATACCGTCCCTCGCATATGATCCGTCCACTGCCTCACACCAGTGTGAACATGCTCCTACACGTTGCATGTACACCAACTTATACTCCAGTTCATTTCTTTCGGTTTCGCTTTAGGTTCTTGCTCTCAGTGTACACGAGGGCATGGCCACACTTTCTTTGAGCTGGGCATTATGTTTATATAGCTTCCCATTGCAGGGTGTTCATACTTGGGCCTGGTCCTGCTCGGTCCTTACTCATTCAGGCTAATTTTGACACATGGTAAGGTTTTATTAACAGGAGGTTAGGACCGTCCTGACTGGGTACACCTTGGCGCTGGTGGGATGGCTTTTACGCTTTTTTTATTTTAATCAAGAACAGTATTTACTAAGTACCTTATGTGATTTATATGCACTACTGCTTCTTATGTACTTACAGCAGGGTATATGTTCATTTTGTTTCTAATTTAGGTTTTAGCCTGAGACTGGCAGTAGTGATCAGATAACTAGAGGAACACAACAGAGAAATATCTGATGAAGCATTCTTCTAGCCACATGCAGCAGTCCACTGGCTTTCGAGTAGAGCAGGCATTGCTTCTGGAGCTGGCTCAGACGTCTGTAGCTGGATCCGTGGGGCTGTTGGAAAGTGAATATGCCAATGATTTTTTTTTTTATGTTAAGTGAATCCACGCCATAATTTTTTTATTTTTTTTGGACAACCCTTTCATGTAATCTGAAGGACACTGGATGGTAGAAACATGCAAACCTTAGTCACCATTGAGAAGACTGTGGTTGTGGGGCTGTGTATCAGTAATAACAGGACTGACAGAAGTGACACACTTCAAAACTAGAGTTGTACTGACAGAAAGGAAGAGAAAAGCTGCCATGCAGCAGTCAAGCTATACCATAATTAATCTGATTTTTCTAAATATAAGTGTAGGCAAAGAACATTTTTTTTTATAAAAAGCTGTTCAGCATACCATCTGTTCTATCAGTCACTACTATCATTAGTAAAACTGTATGCATGGGATTGACAGCAACTTTGGACAAGTGGCAACCTTTGACTTCGAAGATGAAGACTATCTACTGCTGAACATGGAAAGAACTCTAGCATGATTTCCATTTCTCCGTTTATTACAGGTCTGGGTAGCCTTTATGTGACACCACAAGTGGGTTTCCTTCAGATATGCCGCTGTGATTGACTACAAGTGACTTTCAGTCAGGTATGGAGTCCACAAGATCTGTGAAGGTATCCTGTGCTTTCTGGCACCAAGACCTTAGCTTCAGCTATTTTGTATCATGGTTTCCCAGAAGCACATTTCCCACGGAATCACACTGCCTATGCCAACTTGTCTTCTTCCCACAGTGTATTCTGGTGCCATCTCACCCCTAGATAAGTGACATACAAGTAAAAAATTATGATTCATCAGACTAGTGCTATGTTCTATTCTTTCATGGTCCTATTCAGATAGTCATGTGCCCAGCATGGCTACTCTGATCGGTCTTTAGCAATGCCACCCAATATACATCCAACTGTTATGCACTTTGTGCTGTGACGCCTCTCTATCATATTTGGCATTAAGTATTTCACCAATTTAGGCTATGGTAGCGCTTCTGCGGAATCAGACAAGACAAGCAAGCCTTTGTCTGCCATGCACATCAAAGAGTATTGGGCGCCCCTTACCTTGTGCCTAGAACACTGGTTGCATTTCTTGGACAGCTTTGAGCAGATACTAACCGCTGCATATCGGTAACACCCCATAACACCTGCTGCTTTGGAGCATCTATGACCCAGTTGACTAGTCATCATAATTTGGCTTTTTATCACATGCTCTGGATTTGCTCACAGCAATTCCTATACAATATTGTAAGGGGATCTGCATTAGTAATCCAAGACAATTAAATTTCGGCTGCATGGAATCTGCAAGAAGAATGATCATACTCATTTTCTCAAAGGCTATCCTTTTCTGACCAATTGAATAAGGCACTGAAGCCCAATCGACTCACATGGAGTGTGGGATGATGGCCAATTTGAGGAGGATTTAGGTGCAGAATTTGAGAATTTGTAATTGGGCAACAATCCTAGCCCTCCTTCCCCAGGTTATTTGCAGTATTATGTTCAGCTATCTCCATCAGTCACAAAGACCGTAAATGAAGTAGCAGTGCACGTGTTCTACAACTGGTCCATTCAAACCAGGGGCCAGGTACCAGTAGTGGAAACCACTGAGATCAGCAACTTATCACTTAGAACCTATTCACAGTACAAGTTGTTCTTGTGGAACACCCCCTTTAAAAACGGAATGAAATCCTTAACGTGCACACATGGTATTACGCTTGTCCACTTCTACACCTTCAAGAAGTGACTGCTCACTTTCAGCCTAATAGAGCTCACTCCTTGGCTGGTGTTATTTTCACTTTACCTATCAGTAGTTTTTAATGTTGTAGCTTTTGGGGAAGCATGAGATTTCTTTGGACCACAGTCTGTATGATATAATATGCTGGGGCTTGTATGTCAAGGAAAAAAAAAAAGTTCTCCCACGGCAGATCATGTTTAACGGGAATCTGTTAACATTGGGGTGAATATTAATAAGCATTCATTACAAAAAGCCACTGGGTGCAAGGACTTTGAAAGTATGCAAAGTAAATCTCTTCAGAAGACACTTTCTCACAAGGGTTATCTATCACAGGTAGCTTCTAATAAGTCATCACCATTTAAGACCAGGGATATAAAGCTGGCCAAACACACTAGATGGCCGTCAGATGATGCTTACCACTCTCCCGTTCACAGGAGTGCTCGTTTGGCCAAGTGCTTCCATGTTGCGTATGAGAATGAGGTCAGCCGGCGTCTTATCTCCGGAATAACAATGCGATAGGCATTTGGCCGGCACCCCCCATGCCCATTAGACCATCAGGCGAATCTGTTGATATCGGCGTGTTCAGCCCACATTAGTCTTATGTGTATGGAGGTCTATAGCCAAGTCAGAGACCCATGTACAGCCATCTATAGAGGGGTTCTTGTCCCTCATCAGTGCAGAGCACCATTAGGCTGCCAAAGCGAGAAGCCCTTGGCCTGGGAAAAGGCTCAGGAGATCTACGAGCCCCAGGGGCGGTACAGAGTAAAGTCGACAGAGGTTAGATGCCGTATGTTCAATTACATTGGTTCTTATACGTAACCTTCAGAAAGATCATCAACAGTAGAAGCTAGTAATATACAGCAAAGAACATCACTTATAGGTAATAGGCTGCATCTTGGTATGAATATTTTTGTGAAGGTTACAAGACGTCCTTTATATTAAATCAACATGTCCTTATGTTTCTGGGAGTTTAATATACAGTACAGACCAAAAGTTTGGACACACCTCATTTAAAGATTTTTCTGTATTTTTATGACTATGAAAATTGTACATTCACACTGAAGGCATCACAACTATGAATTAACACATGTGGAATTATATACTTAACAAAAAAGTGTGAAACAACTGAAAATATATGTCTTATATTCTAGGTTCTTCAAAGTAGCCACCTTTTGCTTTGATGACTACTTTGCACACTCTTGGCATTCTCTTGATGAGCTTCAAGAGGTAGTCACCGGAAATGGTCTTCCAACAATCTTGAAGGAGTTCCCAGAGATGCTTAGTACTTGTTGGCCCTTTTGCCTTCACTCTGCGGTCCAGCTCACCCCAAACCATCTCGATTGGGTTCAGGTCTGGTGACTGTGGAGGCCAGGTCATCTGGCGTAGCACCCCATCACTCTCCTTCTTGGTCAAATAGCCCTTACACAGCCTGGAGGTGTGTTTGGGGTCATTGTCCTGTTGAAAAATAAATGATGGTCCAACTAAACGCAAACCGGATGGAATAGCATGCTGCTGCAAGATGCTGTGGTAGCCATGCTGGTTCAGTATGCCTTCAATTTTGAATAAATCCCCAACAGTGTCACCAGCAAAGCACCCCCACACCATCACACCTCCTCCATGCTTCACGGTGGGAACCAGGCATGTAGATACCATCCGTTCACCTTTTCTGCGTCGCACAAAGACACGGTGGTTGGAACCAAAGATCTCAAGTTTGGATTCATCAGACCAAAGCAAAGATTTCCACTGGTCTAATGTCCATTCATTGTGTTCTTTAGCCCAAACAAGTCTCTTCTGCTTGTTGCCTGTCCTTAGCAGTGGTTTCCTAGCAGCTATTTTACCATGAAGGCCCACTGCACAAAGTCTCCTCTTAACAGTTGTTGTAGAGATGTGTCTGCTGCTAGAACTCTGTGTGGCATTGACCTGGTCTCTAATCTGAGTTGCTGTTAACCTGCGATTTCTGAGGCTGGTGACTCGGATAAACTTATCCTCAGAAGCAGAGGAGACTCTTGGTCTTCCTTTCCAGGGGCAGTCCTCATGTGAGCCAGTTTCTTTGTAGCGCTTGATGGTTTTTGCAACTGCACTTTGGCACACTTTCAAAGTTTTCCCAATTTTTCACACTGACTGACCTTCATTTCTTAAAGTAATGATGGCCACTCATTTTTCTTTACTTAGAATTTGTATTATGGCAGGAAAAAAGCAGCTAACAGTCTATTCAGTAGGACTATCAGCTGTGTATCCACCTGACTTCTGCACAACACAACTGATGGTCCCAACCCCATTTATAAGGCAAGAAATCCCACTTATTAAACCTGACAGGGCACACCTGTGAAGTGAAAACCATTTCCGGTGACTACCTCTTGAAGCTCATCAAGAGAATGCCAAGAGTGTGCAAAGCAGTCATCAAAGCAAAAGGTGGCTACTTTGAAGAACCTAGAATATAAGACATATTTTCAGTTGTTTCACACTTTTTTGTTAAGTATATAATTCCACATGTGTTCATTCATAGTTTTGATGCCTTCTGTGTGAATGTATAATTTTTATAGTCATGAAAATACAGAAAAATCTTTAAATGAGGTGTGTCCAAACTTTTGGCCTGTACTGTACATTATTCGTGTCTATAAATATTCAGCGCTCTATGAATTAAAAAAAAAAAAGAAAAAGAAAATGCACAATTCATTTAGCTGCCCATGTTCATGTCCCGGCACATACTAATCAGTGAGGGTTTTATAAGGTATACCGTGCAGTGGAAATCTCTAATGATTAGGCAGTAGATTAGCATACAAAGCAGGTTTCACTTCAGGGCAAGGAAGTCGCATGGTGTAAGGTGCCATGTTCCCGATCTATAGTTCTGAAAGCAATTCTGGTGGGCTAGTACATTAAACATTTTATGGCACTTAATACATGTCCATTAATTTACACTTCAAGGATCAGTTATAAGAAAATTAGTAATAGAACAACTGGAAAGAACATAATGCCAATATTTCACATAAATGGAGAATCAAACACATTTTAGCAGCCGGCTATTTGAGACGCATTTACAAACAGCTAGCGATTTGTAATTTTACAACCTTTACTGCTGAAATCATTACGAGAATGATCTTCCCATCCTAAGATTCTTAGGATCATTTAGCTACAGATGAAGGACTTACCTCTAGTACAAGAAAAAAAATCTTGTTCTATGAGTAGCCGCCATGCTTTCCGACATGTTCCGTACTTTGAGGTAATTGACGAACCCTCTAAAGAATAGCAGCAGACCTAAAACAAAACAAGATCATCCTTTGTTGAATAATTCTTAAATATTACATTTTCACGCCAAATCATACCAAAAAAAGTGATAGTGAGGTGACTGGTGTGCAGAAGGGAATAAAATAGTGATGCTGTTTCTAGAGGGAAAAAAAAGAAAAAAGACACTTTAGTGTGATCTCAGACAACATCTGAATAGTAAGACATCATTGGTGGAAGGTAAGCTTTTGCTTTTTCCCCACTATAAGTAGCACCACTCTACTGAATGGCCAAGTCTGGTATTGCAGATTAACCTTATTCCTGACACAATCCACAGACAAGAGTGGGAGTGGTTCCATTTCTGGGGCCATCAAAATCACTTCTATTTCATAAGGGGCAAATATTTGGGGGTTTTCGTGAATTTTTTTTCTAGAATAGATAGAAAAACATGTAAATCGGAAAATAATGCAGATAAGCATGTTTATTCTTACTAGATAGTAGTATACATAAATTATATCACTAGAAGACCTCATCAGTGCTGAAGGGTGAAGCCCCTTCAGTAATATACAATGTTCACAACCCTTCCATCGCATCCAATATTTCCTTTATTCTTCAAAGTCTTGAGTTCCTTTCAAACCAACCACATGTCCACAATCAGTTGTATCTGCTACACTATATATGCAGCATCATCTATGGATTCACGTCTTAGTTTCTAATCCTCAATTTCTTAACAACTTCCAACCAGTCTGTGGAGCGATAATCCATTCTGAGTGGTGCCCAGAATCACGGGACTACGTTATCATTTACTGGATGTACAACCAAGTCACAAAATAAGTTAGAGGGCTACTTTATTCCCAAAAGCTTCCTCAAGGCTGTGCCTTGGGAGGCTGGAAACCTCCACCTAGCTTACAGAACATCTGTACTATGCATTACTGAACAAAGCACGTTTTGAGGTCAGGATGATTTTGAGATGAACTGATCCCGTCTTTACGAGACCTGTTTTATGAAACATGCCTTTTGTGTTAATGACAGTAGGAAAATGACTTCTTCATGGGCTACATTTTGCTTAAAGCCAAGGACGCGTGCCACTGCTCTAATGATGATGTGGTCACTAGAAAGCACGGAGAGCGTTAATTAGTTTAATTAGCAGAGTGAGAGCAAATGGCTTCATCATCTGTCCCTTATTATGTAATAGAGTGACTGCAAAATGTACAATAGAGAGATTTTAAACATATATGACTCCACAATGTACAAGATCAACTATTTTTGGATATTAAAGACTCTCTTCCTAAAACAAATAAAAAAAGAATCACTTATTACAATTCCTTTCCTTCACAACTTCCTAGACGTGTAGCAAAAAAATGAATTTGCCAGGAAAAGCGGCATGTCCACCTGCGTAGAGCGGCTTCTTATAGTCTCACATACTGGCACATACAGGGGGATCATGTATGGGCTCGATAACATTCCTGAGCTCAAACAGGACAGAATACTTAAGGCCATTTTCTTTATTTTTTTGGTATTTATAAGCCAAAACTAGGATAGAACGCAAGTTTTTCCATTTTAGTTTTCTGTCTAGGTTTCACTCCTGTTGTTGGCTTACAGATACACGAATATTTAAAAGGGTTTCCGACCTTTTGGGACATATATCTAGTTTTTTGAGGGTTTTTTTTTTTTTTTTTTTTTTTTACTTAAAAACCATGTAATTTGGTCAAAAAATAATAATTTTGCAGTGGAGTTTCATTAAAAAAATTTTGCCTTCAGTGTTGCACTAAATATTAAAGGCTGCAGAATGAGTTAATGAGACTGTCAGTCAGCCCGCTGATGATTTAACTGGGAGTTTGTAACCCTTATCTGTTTTTTTTTTAGCTCCTCTGAATTGATTTACAACCACAGATCACAATAAAGTTAAATGTGTCGGGGAAACAAAGAGCCTGTAAACGCCAAACAGCGCAATATTTTTAAAGAAACCTAATTTGAAAAATGATTTTTAGGCCCAAATACATGCAATTTAAGAAAAAATATATATATTAATTGTCCTCACTGAAGGACAACTCCTAAAATGTACAAGATCTGGGTCGGAAAGAACTCTCAAAAATGCAGCTCCAAGATTGGTTGTCCCAACTGTCTTTGATTCTGAAAAGGTACATCTGCCCAACTGAAGACTCTCTCTCTAAAATATGGGTGACAGCCAAAATGCTCAACTCTGAGCCCTACAACAGAAATAGGGCAATAACATTTTTAAAAACTAGTCAGGAAACTTAAGGATTTCTCATTACTGGTGGATTCTTGATTTTAGGGATGAGAACTCTGGAGGTCGGTCCCCAGGGTGGTAACATGGTAAACATCCATTACCATGACAAGAGGAGAGCTGGCGGCCATTCTTTATTGAGATGCAGATCGCACTTATGGTGGAATTAGAGAATGAAGAGGATCCTTTCCTTTTATCCTAATGACCGTGGAGGAGATTAGAAACAGGTGCTGGTCAGACAGCAGATTACTGAAGTTAGTACAATATTTCCCTAGTCATTATGACGTGGGGACGAGAGGTTTGTAAAAAGTAATCTTGTTAAATGTGAAGGTTTGAGAACTATTATTACCCCGGTAAATATTGCACAATGTTTCGGAGTGAAGCTGATACAACGGATGTGCTGTGATCTGGAAGCATGAAGGCTTTTACTATGCCTGACTGAACACGGCATAATGTACTATGCATTTCAAAGAACGCTTTCCTGACTAGCAGACACACCACAGCCTTAGGGGCCGGTAGCGCTCCTTCATTCCCATCAATGCTGTTTTTGGATACAGCAATGTAGGAGCTGCAAAAAAAAAGGCTAAACTAAAATACAGGCATGCTGCAAGCAATATATGTCATACAGGAGCGTAGCGATCTAAAGTCCCCTCATTTTCACTTGATATTGCCTAACAAATGTGTTTGGCCTACGGCGTTTTGTATAATACATTAGCTGTTTCCCTAACGAAGCAAACGCTACATGTTATATGACCACCAGTAGGAACCGCCGATTATTAATATCACTGTCCGGAGTGAGAGCAGCAACTCAAATGACCCATTATAGGGGCTCTCCGCATAAGACATCCCTCTTCTCCATCAAAATGGCTCATTATAGGGGCTCTCCGCATAAGACATCCCTCTTCTCCATCAAAATGGCTCATTATAGGGGCTCTCCACATAAGACATCCCTCTTCTCCATCAGAATGGCTCATTGTAGGGGCTCTCCACATAAGACATCCCTCTTCTCCATCAGAATGGCTCATTATAGGGGCTCTCCGCATACGACATCCCTCTTCTCCATCAGAATGGCTCATTGTAGGGGCTCTCCACATAAGACATCCCTCTTCTCCATCAGAATGGCTCATTATAGGGGCTCTCCGCATACGACATCCCTCTTCTCCATCAGAATGGCTCATTGTAGGGGCTCTCCACATAAGACATCCCTCTTCTCCATCAGAATGACCCATTATAGGGGCTCTCCGCATAAGACATCCCTCTTCTCCATCAGAATGGCTCATTATAGGGGCTCTCCGCATACGACATCCCTCTTCTCCATCAGAATGGCTTTTTATAGGGGCTCTCCGCATAAGACATCCCTCTTCTCCATCAAAATGGCTCATTATAGGGGCTCTCCGCATAAGACATCCCTCTTCTCCATCAGAATGGCTCATTATAGGGGCTCTCCGCATACGACATCCCTCTTCTCCATCAGAATGGCTCATTGTAGGGGCTCTCCACATAAGACATCCCTCTTCTCCATCAGAATGACCCATTATAGGGGCTCTCCGCATAAGACATCCCTCTTCTCCATCAGAATGGCTCATTATAGGGGCTCTCCGCATACGACATCCCTCTTCTCCATCAGAATGGCTCTTTATAGGGGCTCTCCGCATAAGACATCCCTCTTCTCCATCAAAATGGCTCATTATAGGGGCTCTCCGCATAAGACATCCCTCTTCTCCATCAGAATGGCTCATTATAGGGGCTCTCCGCATACGACATCCCTCTTCTCCATCAGAATGACCCATTATAGGGGCTCTCCGCATAAGACATCCCTCTTCTCCATCAGAATGGCTCATTATAGGGGCTCTCCGCATACGACATCCCTCTTCTCCATCAGAATGGCTCTTTATAGGGGCTCTCCGCATAAGACATCCCTCTTCTCCATCAAAATGGCTCATTATAGGGGCTCTCCGCATAAGACATCCCTCTTCTCCATCAGAATGGCTCATTATAGGGGCTCTCCGCATACGACATCCCTCTTCTCCATCAGAATGGCTCTTTATAGGGGCTCTCCGCATAAGACATCCCTCTTCTCCATCAAAATGGCTCATTATAGGGGCTCTCCGCATAAGACATCCCTCTTCTCCATCAGAATGGCTCATTGTAGGGGCTCTCCACATAAGACATCCCTCTTCTCCATCAGAATGGCTCATTATAGGGGCTCTCCGCATACGACATCCCTCTTCTCCATCAGAATGGCTCATTGTAGGGGCTCTCCGCATAAGACACCCCTCTTCTCCATCAGAATGGCTCATTATAGGGGCTCTCCACATAAGACATCCCTCTTCTCCATCAGAATGGCTCATTGTAGGGGCTCTCCGCATAAGACATCCCTCTTCTCCATCAGAATGGCTCATTATAGGGGCTCTCCACATAAGACATCCCTCTTCTCCCTCTTCTCCATCAGAATGGCTCATTATAGGGGCTCTCCACATAAGACATCCCTCTTCTCCCTCTTCTCCATCAGAATGGCTCATTATAGGGGCTCTCCACATAAGACATCCCTCTTCTCCATGGCTCATCGTGAAGAGTTACCGATGGTAGACATCACAGATGTGCTCAAGTATTGCTGTCATGTAGCATTTGTTGATTCTCAAACGAACTGATCTTTTCTTAACAGGAGATACATCTTTAATAAGACGTGGTAGGAAATGTAACTCAGGATTTTCTTTATTGGACTAAAAATGACTGTTTTCTTCATAGGCCACATCCAAGGACGTGTGCCAGGTCTAATGATGATCTGGTCACTAAAAGATACTGCAGCGTGTTAATTAGTTTTAATTAGCAGAGTGAAATCTAGCAGCTTCATCATAAGTCCTATTATACATCAGTGGCAAAACACACAGGATAATGGCGGTTTTTAATTTATTTACTACATAGTGTATATAATGTGCTACTTAGCATATTAAATAGTATTTCAGCCTGAAGAAAAAGAAATCTAAATCACAGCCATTTTTACATGAGGGTGTTCAGCTCCCTAGACCTGAGGAAATAGAGGTGTTTACTAGGGAAAGCTGCCAGCAGTTTCTGGGCAGCCAATGTCCATCAGATGGAGTACAGCTGCTTCTTAGCATTTTTCTGTTTTGGCACATAAAGAAGGGATACCAGCAGGCAAAGCCTTAATACTGCAGCAATAACGCAAATTTACTGTTGTGTTACGTCACCTAAAACTCTAAAATGGTCGTTCATAAAGGGGTTTTCACTAGTTTTGTGGCGTAAAACACCTTCAAATGTTGTAACATTTTTATACAATATGAAGTTGTGCAAAAATGTTGAGAGTTTTGGTGTTTTCATGCCAGAGTCAGCAAGCTCTGGTCAGAGCTAGAGAGAGACTAGGTGTGACCATGCCCGCCAGACATTCATGAAATATTGTGGTGTACCTTAAACCAGAATTTTATTTTGAGTTATTGAGAAATAAGCAGATGTTGAATCGAGAAATAAGCGGCAACTCCTCACGCCACCCAATGATTGACAGGTCTCCACAAAGTGCAGCCACAAAGTGGACATCTGTCAATCATTGTGTGGCGTGAGGATAAGTCGGCTGGGAACCAGATGGATCTCTCCTTACAGTCCCTGGCGTTGCAGAGTGGACCATCAGTGGCTGCAATCCCCGGCCAGGCTCTAATCCATGCTGCCCCTGCTCCAGGCAGCATAGATCTAGTGACAGGTTCCCTTTAACGAGCAGTTATCTAGTTTGTTGGATTTATTCCATTATCTGGATCTATTAATAAGGCTTGTAAACTGTCCCTATATAATAAAAAACAAAATGTCTTACTTAGAACTGAATATTAGCAGCATGTATACTCTTCCTATTGCCTTTAGATTTCATTTGCAATCTTTATGGACATGCAGGCGAGAGGCATGCCATCATTTCTACTACAGTTTACACATGGACAAAGAAGGAAAAGTGGCATAATACGAGTAAAAACATTTCATTTTTCATTTTAATGGCATTTCAGAATTCACTGCATGCTGTACGTTTTCTTGGCAAAGGCAGCTTTTATAACTTGCTTAAAACATATAAAAGTTCTCATAAATATGCTTTATTGTTACAGAACTATGACTGCTGTGGAGATTTTCTCTTTTTTTCTGCTATAAATATCAGATATGCTGTATACATCCATCTTTTTGATTGAGGAGAGAACATTACAATCTCCAAACTGATAAAACTAACAATGTCAAGCCAAAGCGCAGCAGTGCACAGCATGGATCGCGTTTCGCCAGTGCTACATGTTATTCCTGCTTGATAGAAACATGCATCCCATAAATACAACTTGTCAGCTCAGATGTCACAACTGGGTCTCTACATGGCATTAGATTTCTGTTGCCACACAAACTGCATAGTAGAAAAATCCTAGTATGTCATTGAAAGCTCATATCCAATAAATACAAGCCATCAAAACAGAGGAAAGTATCAAAGTCTCCCACACAAAATAACAGCTCCATAGGTAAAAGAGTTAAAGAAGCACCCCCAACTGATAAGACCATCACATGTACTTCTCTTATATGCTGTGTACTTATTTCCATGTAGTTCAGCCTTCTGTTTTTGTTCCTTCAGATTCCATATCCTAGTTTTTATCCTGCATCTTATTCCTCTTTACTCTGCTATAAATGCCATGATACATCAGTACAGCATGACATGACCAGCTAAAACTGGTACCATTTCTGTCTGCTGAGAACAACCTGTGATTATACTTCCCTTTCTAAAATACCAACTAAACAAATGTGTTAAACGTATATATAGTCAGGAGGTGGAACCACGATCTACTACATTCTAATTGTGTGACAAGAGCTGTGCAGTCATCATCATTCTCTTTGATAGGAGATTATGTCTCCCTATACTCCATGCAATTTCATCACACAGGAAGCTCTGGCAGTTGAGGTGGTGATTTCCTTCACAGAACATAAAGGCATGGGGTAACCAAGATGACACATGACCTAACTGAAGAGAAGGATACCATGAATTTCCAGACAGAAAGAAACAACTAAATAAGGGAGGGAGTACTACCTGAATTACATATATTGGAGGACTAGAGACAGGATGAATTAAAAAAACAACTGTAGTGCTACTTCATATGAGTTGCCCACTTCTATGTTACATAATTACATTCTGTAACTGTCTATTATACATTTTAGTCAATGAACGGAAACATTCTTGTGAAAGCCACTGTCTCATTAGGATGAACCCAGTTTTTTATGCCATAATAGCAAATATAGACAGAGATAGATCCCCCTTTACGTGCCACACAGTGAAGAAGTGCAGCAAACAGTAGCTTAGCCTATCCATATGAGGCCATTCATTCATTTTCACAGAAACAAAGTAATAATACATAAATGGCTAGAAATTAAGTGTATAAATATATTGTCGTGGGGAATAACCCTGGATTGATTAGCTGACAGCTGGGAGTTTAAAAGCCAGATCTGTGGCAATCACCTTGTCTAGCACATGCTTGGAACACACACTTGACATGTAACACTGAATATATATGTCAGATATATGCTGTCCAAATGTATGCACACAATTTTAGTATATATGTTTACCTTCTAAGGTCTATGGGATCATATATATCCATGTTAATATCAAACATTCGCCTAAGACATGGCAAGAATAGTGTCTGAGAAATTCATCTAGTGTGTAGGGTCACTGTATAGAAAGTATATAAGAAAGTTGCATTACTTTCTTGATGCGTAAATTCCCTATCTGATAGAAATCAGTCATATTAACCCACTTTTTCCCCGATGGAAGCCATTGATCTCTACCCCCAAGGATGTGATCTTCTGCAGACCACGCACTGATTGCCCTTCCTCATCATGCACTGCTGGAATCTGACTGTCATAAGTGATGGCCAGCTTCTGGTGATTTAATAGAAAACTGAAATATTCAGTGCTATAAGCTTCCATGTGAACGAGTCGCCATGGCAACCAGTGACATCACTATGTTATCTGCTTTACTGGACATGGGGGGGGAGAGTACAGGGATTATACTATGTGCGTCACTTTTGCCTGTATAGACCACTAGTTACTTGGTGTCCAGCTGCTTAGATCAATGATGACTGGTACTGATGTCACTCCTGCATTTATGAGAGGTGTTGTAATGTGTAAAGTGTCTCTTACATGATAACAGGTCAGCGCCATGGCAGAAAGTAGGTTAACCCAAAACAACAAAAATCTTCCCCAACCCATTTAAGTCTGTGTGTAAACCCATCAGGTTGAACAAGTCTGAGTAATTCACGGTCCAGACCAGTGATATGATCCAAACTGTGCACCCCACTCCAATGCATTCTGCAGCATCAAAGCAGGACAGAGACACTGAAGGTGGCTGGATCCATTGAGAAGAGCTTGGAAGAGCTGCGCTACTTGTCCAGGGGACTGGCCAAAGTTGATAGAGGGCAACGATGGCAGGTAAACTACGCAACAAGCAGTAAACAAGAAAATACAAAAAGAGGGTTTTTAATAAAAAAGAAATTCTATGGTAGCTTACTTTTACAAGGGTTTTGCAATTTTAATTATCTAAGGACTTAAGAACACTTCTTTAAAGAGAATCTGTCACATCAAACTTACACTTCAAACTAACCACAAAGTCTTGTAGGAGATGAAGCAACAATAAAAATCGTTATTTAGGTTTTTAAATCCGTTCTTCCGTTGCCCAAAAAAACTATTTTATTGTAATAAGTAAATTAAGGTATTCAGCGCACCATTTGTGTGGCACACACACCACTCTCTCCTCACTGCTGACATTTCCCGTCTCCCCTGCTATCACTTCAGTGTAAGAGAGAACACACACACACACACATCAGTCTCCTCACTCCTGACATTTCCCATCTCCCCGCTATCACTTCAGTATAGGAGAGAACACACACACATATTACTCTCTCCTCACTGATGACATTTCCGGTCTCCCCTGCTATCACTTCAGTGTAAGAGAGAACACACACACACACATCAGTCTCCTCACTCCTGACATTTCCCATCTCCCCGCTATCACTTCAGTATAGGAGAGAACACACACACATATTACTCTCTCCTCACTGATGACATTTCCGGTCTCCTTGCTATCACTTCAGTGTAGGAGAGAAAACACACACACACCACTCTCTCCTCACTGCTGACATTTCCCATCTCCCTGCTATCACTTCAGTGTAGGAGAGAACACACACACATCACACTCCTCATTGCTGACATATCCTGTCTCCCCTGCTATCACTTCAGTATAGGAGAGAACACACACACATATCACTCTCTCCTCACTGCTGACATTTCCCGTCTCCCTGCTATCACTTCAGTGTAGGAGAGAACACACACACACACACACACACACACATCACACTCCTCATTGCTGACATATCCTGTCTCCCCTGCTATCACTTCAGTATAGGAGAGAACACACACACATATCACTCTCTCCTCACTGCTGACATTTCCCGTCTCCCTGCTATCACTTCAGTGTAGGAGAGAACACACACACACACACACACACACACACACACACACATACACACATACACACATACATCACACTCCTCATTGCTGACATATCCTGTCTCTCCTGCTATCACTTCAGTGTAGGAGAGAACACAAACACACACATCACTCTCCTCACTGATGACATTTCCGGTCTCCCTGCTATCACTTCAGTGAAGGAGAGAAAACACACACACACCACTCTCTCCTCACTGCTGACATTTCCCATCTCCCTGCTATCACTTCAGTGTAGGAGAGAACACACACACACATCACACTCCTCATTGCTGACATATCCTGTCTCCCCTGCTATCACTTCAGTGTAAGAGAGAACACACACACACACATCAGTCTCCTCACTCCTGACATTTCCCATCTCCCCGCTATCACTTCAGTATAGGAGAGAACACACACACATATTACTCTCTCCTCACTGATGACATTTCCGGTCTCCTTGCTATCACTTCAGTGTAGGAGAGAAAACACACACACACCACTCTCTCCTCACTGCTGACATTTCCCATCTCCCTGCTATCACTTCAGTGTAGGAGAGAACACACACACATCACACTCCTCATTGCTGACATATCCTGTCTCCCCTGCTATCACTTCAGTATAGGAGAGAACACACACACATATCACTCTCTCCTCACTGCTGACATTTCCCGTCTCCCTGCTATCACTTCAGTGTAGGAGAGAACACACACACACACACACACACACACACACACACACATCACACTCCTCATTGCTGACATATCCTGTCTCCCCTGCTATCACTTCAGTGTAGGAGAGAACACAAACACACACATCACTCTCTCCTCACTGATGACATTTCCGGTCTCCCTGCTATCACTTCAGTGAAGGAGAGAAAACACACACACACACACACACCACTCTCTCCTCACTGCTGACATTTCCCATCTCCCTGCTATCACTTCAGTGTAGGAGAGAACACACACACATCACACTCCTCATTGCTGACATATCCTGTCTCCCCTGCTATCACTTCAGTATAGGAGAGAACACACACACATATCACTCTCTCCTCACTGCTGACATTTCCCGTCTCCCTGCTATCACTTCAGTGTAGGAGAGAACACACACACACACACACACACATACATCACACTCCTCATTGCTGACATATCCTGTCTCTCCTGCTATCACTTCAGTGTAGGAGAGAACACAAACACACACATCACTCTCTCCTCACTGATGACATTTCCGGTCTCCCTGCTATCACTTCAGTGAAGGAGAGAAAACACACACACACACACCACTCTCTCCTCACTGCTGACATTTCCCATCTCCCTGCTATCACTTCAGTGTAGGAGAGAACACACACACACACACACATCACACTCCTCATTGCTGACATATCCTGTCTCCCCTGCTATCACTTCAGTGTAGGAGAGAAAACACACACACACACACACACACCACTCTCTCCTCACTGCTGACATTTCCCATCTCCCCGCTATCACTTCAGTATAGGAGAGAACACACACACATATTACTCTCTCCTCACTGATGACATTTCCGGTCTCCCTGCTATCACTTCAGTGTAGGAGAGAAAACACACACACACACACCACTCTCACCTCACTGCTGACATTTCCCATCTCCCTGCTATCACTTCAGTGTAGGAGAGAACACACACACATCACACTCCTCATTGCTGACATATCCTGTCTCCCCTGCTATCACTTCAGTATAGGAGAGAACACACACACACACATATCACTCTCTCCTCACTGCTGACATTTCCCATCTCCCCGCTATCACTTCAGTATAGGAGAGAACACACACACATATTACGCTCTCCTCACTGATGACATTTCCGGTCTCCCTGCTATCACTTCAGTGTAGGAGAGAAAACACACACACACCACTCTCTCCTCACTGCTGACATTTCCCATCTCCCTGCTATCACTTCAGTGTAGGAGAGAACACACACACATCACACTCCTCATTGCTGACATATCCTGTCTCCCCTGCTATCACTTCAGTATAGGAGAGAACACACACACACACACACACACACACACACACACACACACACACACACACACACACACATCACTCTCTCCTCACTGCTGACATTTCCCGTCTCCCTGCTATCACTTCAGTGTAGGAGAGAACACACACACACACATCACACTCCTCATTGCTGACATATCCTGTCTCCCCTGCTATCACTTCAGTGTAGGAGAGCACACAAACACACACATCACTCTCTCCTCACTGCTGACATTTCCTGTCTCCCCTGCTATCACTTCAGTGCAGGAGAGAACACACACATCACTCTCTTCTCACTGCTGACATTTCACGTCTCCCCTACTATCACTTCAGTGCAGGAAAGAACACACAAATCACTCTCTGCAACTGACATCAGTACACAGCTATATCCAGCAATGTCTTCAGCAAAGAGTCATATGTGTGCTCTCTCCTGCATTAAAGTGATAGCCGAGAAGATGAGCAATGTCAGAAGAAAGTAGAGTGATTTGTGTGCTCTTCCCTGCACAGGGACAATGCGCACATAGCGGTGGTTAATCTTCAGACAAGCCAGCACTGGCAATCAATAGAGAATGAGTTATTCAATTCATCTTCATCTTCTTTTGTCTTATTCATGAGACAACACTATACTAATCTTTACTGAAACTATGGTATTGTATTAATGACTGTGCTTGTATGCATGTATGTTTAATACTTTGATTATTATTTTGGCTTATATTACATTAACACATTGCATTTAGAGGTGGTGACTTTATTATATTTAGCTATAGGAAGTATTGAAAATATATATTCACCCTGGTAATAGACCTTTCTGTATTTTTGCATTTCTATGCCTGGTGTTTTAGCAGATACTATGGGTTTCTGTATTTTTTACTCAATTTAATGGTAGTTTCAGTAGTAATACTACATTAAGTACTCAAGTTATATAACATAAGATAATTTTGGTGGTATACTTGCAAATATTATGCTCTTGGACTTCTTTGTGCTGTCTGTGATGTATATTAATGGGCAGATGAGATTAAGCAATTGCCTTATACTAACATGCCTACAGGTGCATCTCACTAAATTAGAATATCATCAGAAAGTTTATTTATCTCAGTTCTTCAATACAAAAAGTGAAACTCATATTATATAGGGTCATTCCAAAACAGTGATTTATTTCAAGTGTTTATTTCAGTTAATGTTGATGTCTATGGCTTACAGCCAATGAAAACACAAAAGTAATTATCTCAGTAAATTAGAATACTTTACAGCTTGAAAAATGTTTTTAAAATCTGAAATGTTGGCCTACTGAAATGTATGTTCAGTAAATGCACTCAATACGTCGGGGCTCCTTTTGCATCAATTACTGCATCAATGCGGCGTGGCATGGAGGTGATCAGCCTGTGGCACTGCTGAGGTGTTATGGAAGCCCAGGTTGCTTTGATAGCAGCCTTCAGCTCATCTGCATTGTTGGGTCTGGTGTCTCTTATCTTCCTCTTGACAATACCCCATAGATTCTCTATGGGGTTAAGGTCAGCCGAGTTTGCTGGCCAATCAAGTACAGTGATACTGTGGTTTTTAAACCAGGTATTGGTACTTTTGGCAGTGTGTACAGGTGCCAAGTACTGCTGGAGAATGAAATTTTCATCTCCAAAAAGCTTGTCGGCAGAGGGAAGCATGAAGTGCTCTAAAATTTCCTTGTAGACGGCTGCGCTGACTTTGGTCTTGATGAAACACAGTGGACTTACACCAGTAGATGACATGGCTCCCCAAACCATCACTGATTGTGGAAACTTCACACTAGACCTCAAGCAGCTTGGATTGTGGCCTCTCCACTCTTCCTCCAGACTCTGGGACCTTGATTTCCAAATGAAAATTGGAACTCTGGGACCTTGTGGAGTGTGTCAATGACTGCCTTCTGGACATCTGTCAAGTCAGCAGTCTTGTGGAACCTACAGAAATAGACTAATTACATGCTTAGGAAGCCTTTGCAGGTGTTTTTTGTTAATTATTTTAATTTGCTGAGATAATGACTTGTGTTTTCATTGCCTGAAAGCCATAATCATTAACGTTAACAGAAATAAACACTTGAAATAGAGCACTCTGTTTGTAATGACTCTATATAATATATGAGTTTCACTTTTTGTATTGAAGAACTGAAATAAATTAACTTTTTGATGATATTGTAATTTAGTGAGATGCACCTGTATATTAAAATTCGTGCATCCCTTTTGGTTTTTTAAATGTTTTTAATTAACGTGTCTTGAAGTGTTCCTTTTTTTGTAACAAAGATATATGGTGATACCAACATTTTTTGCATACTAGTTTCCTCTTTAATTGCAATATAGAAGGAGTGGCACTAATTTAAATGCTGCACCAAGGCACTAAGCCACACCAAGGGTGCACCGAGCACCTTTATTTGCATGTCCAAATAAAGTCGTTTTTTTGGGGAGAAAGCAATCAGATTTAAAAACAAAACACTACTTTTTATTGTTGCTCTATTTTCTATAAGGCTGTATGGTTTTCATATATTGATTTCATATCCTACTCAATATCTACCTATAAGTCCAACGGGTGGAGTAGCTACATTATATTTAGTTTGTAAAGAAAGTATATATTAGTTACTTAAACTGAAAAAAAAAATATTTGGGATTATTTCACACTATGAGACACTTCATTGCTTTAGAACAATGTCTTGAGCCAAAAAACTGCCGCATACCATTAATAAATCTGATACTATTCACCACTAAACAAACCCATGCCTCTTTTCTAGAGACTTAAAAAGTGTCCTTTACCACTATGGTCACATAAATATGTATCTATATACAAGATATATGATTAACTCACATGTAGCATTCTACTGTGTCACATATCAGAAGATATTATATGCAAGTCACATTGTATACAACAAGGATATAACATGCTACAGATGGTGCGCTGATTTCGGATTCCTCATCCTATTGTTCTCTAAGGGCATGTGCACATGTTGAGTACGTTGTGTGCAGAAATTTTTACACCATTTCTGCATCTCTTGGCAGGAAAACACAGTTTCAAAAACATTGCATTTTTTGCAGTGTTTTTGCCTGCGTTTTTTCTTTGTGCATTTAATGCCTTGCAAACGCAACGTGTGCACATGGCCTAAGGGTGCTTTCACATTGCTTTTTGCTACCAGTTCGTTGGTCGCATCAAGGCATTCGTCTGGACCACCCACAAAACAGCGTATGTACTGACGAGGCCATAGATTAAAACGGTGCCGACAGAGTGAACGTGAGCTCTGAAGTGCATCATTTTCGGAAGTATATGCCTACTGGAGGTGGATATTCAGATGCAGTCCACTACGTCTGGGTGTCTGCCTCCATTAGGCACACACGCCAGAAAATGATGCAGGACAGAGCACACATTCATTCACTCTGTTGGCACCATTACAGTCTATGGCCCCGTAGACACATATGCCCGAATCCCTTTTTAGGGTGAGGGGGGAGGGGTGGTTTTGGACACAAGACCCGACAGGACCAACAAACAGGTGGCAAAAAGCGACGTGAAAGCACCCTAAGACATAAGCCTAATGAGTCTGGCAAGTGGCTCTCTGATAGAAAATAGCAGATGAACTTGGGAAAGTGAGCACTTCCGTGTATGGAGGAGTCAGGGGATTTCGCTGCGGCCAAACAGTCAGCCAAAACATCGTTTAGCTCACAGTAGTATAAAGTACACGGGGTGCTTTAGTAACAGCTTTTATAAATGCTATCTTTATCTAAATGCATGCAGTATATAGGATGGAGAACTTACCGAGTACCAGGAAAATCCACCACAACCAATATTGTCCATTGAAATAGCCAGTAAAGTAGTCTGAGAACTGAAACGAGAACATTAGAGAGTTATGGTCTATATTCTTAGAAGAAGGTGCATGTACAGTGATTTCATGATACAGAATTATTAAAGGCGGTGATCAAATATTAGAGCTGGGCAGCAGCTTCCCTGCAGCCTGTCCGTAACTCGAGGATGTGTTATGAATAATGGGCACAGTAGATTTTGCAGAGAAGTTCTGCTTTGGTACCACTTTAACTTTACAAGCTGCAGATGAACAATAATGATGCTGAAGTCAGTGTCTCCCTACTGGGACTGAATACAGATGACATGGTGATTACACTATTAACTAATACAGGCTGTTGTAAACAGTGCCTGTACGTAACTGACAGTGCCCGCAGGGCAGACAAGGACTTTGATTTCTTTTTACACTTAGCGGCTATATGGACAGTTGCTATGCGTCATTCGTAAACGGTTATGACAGCCTTACTTGAAGCAGCAATCTGGCATCTTCCTGCTGGGCATATTGTGTCTGAAGCGGCATCCTAGCTGTGAGCACCATCATATCAAGCTCCACAGAGGATGCTGCATAGACACCATTCTCCCAGACCCAGCACTGACCCCATACACAGCCCCTAAATACAAATCTCCAAACATGTCAGGATCGGCTTACACATCCACCTGGCCAGTTTACACCTCAGCACGCTGCTGGTTTAGACGGTATCCTCAAAGTGAAAGCACTTTAATCTCATCAAAATGAGACTTTTTACGCGCCCCTTAAAAGGAGCAACTTTTAACTTCATAAACCCCCCATTGCCAGCTGCTGTCAAAAGATACCAACCTCAAAAGCCTCAGTCTCATTAAAGTCCTTTCATTTCTAAACTAGATGCTCCTGTAGTTGGTTCCCAGCAGAGAGCAGAACACGACTAAATGAAGCTTGAAGTGGCGTTTCAGGCCTGTTACTGGCCACACCAGATAGTTCTGTCCTCCGGATGATAAGGGAATATGAATAGGCTCACTTTGATTGATTCTGCGCCGGGCTGTACGCTTCACTGATAAACCAACCATCGCACGTCCTTAGTATTCATCTATGTCACACTTCTTACACAACTTGCTTAAATAGCTTCTCATAAGACGCTATCAGATACAATTTTTGGATGCCGCTCGTTCTCACTCTGTACAAATGAAATGTACACGGTACAGAACACAACAGATTGTATAATCTGCCTTTGTCGATAAGATTCGAGAGGAGTTTTATTAATGTGGCAGGAGCATAAATAATGGTGTATTGACTGTTTAAGTGTCCTTGGAGCCATACTGTTAGTTTCACGTTACGTAATGGAAAATATTACAGCAGCGTAGAAGTAATGCGGCTTACAACGCCGACACCTTGTGTCCTTTATTGTCCGCTCTATAGGTATATTCTCCAGGCTGTACTTGTCGCGGTTAGGTGAGGCGACACCAATATTACAGGACTTATTATCAAAGTGAAATAAATTGTACCTCAATTATAAAACCGTGGTTTGATTCCTCCCTATTTACTTCGATGGTATTGTATAATAATGTGTTACATACTCATTATTGAAATCAACTTATAAATAGGAGCCTTCACATACGGCAGCCAGTATTGTGCCTTTGGAGCAGTAACCACAGGCTCTCAGAAGATATAAGCCCCCATAAAAATTAGAGCTGTCTCACAACTCCAGCCCTTGAGGCCCACCAACTGACCACATTTTCAGGATTTTCTTCGTATTGAGCACAGATGATAATTCCACCACCAGTATAATACTAAGGAAATCCTGAAAACATGATCTGTTGGTGGGCCTCAAGGGCTGGAGTTGTGGGACCACTGCATTAGAGGACTGTCCAACCATCGTTCAGGCTGTCATCCATCTCAAAACACTACTCCAAAAGCATATATAGTACATATTAGCTAGAGATAAATATATCATATCTCCCCATTTAATTAACATAGACAAAAACTATGCAGTGGGTCCCCAATGATAGCACCTAAACTTGGAATAATTCCAAATACCACTTGCAAATATATAATAACATTCTTCATTGACAAAATAATAATTAAAAAATCATTGTTAGATGATCACAAAGTTTAAAAACATTTTTAAGAGGAAAAAGGATGAAACAAAAAAAATCAAGCACATATAGACAATAATAAATTCACAGTGGACTCTAATTCCTATGGGTAAGTATTCATAGAAAAAGGACTAGGTAAAGTAACAGTAGTGACATCTCCCATACCAGCTAATGATATATTAGAAAATGTGGCCATACAAATGAAGTCATAGGTCATATGCCATATTAGTGAAGACCCTAAGATTGAATACAAAAGTATAGCTCACAAAAAGGATCTATATGGAGAGAGTAGCAGAATGATGCTTGCCCTAATGGGAGCACCAACCCAGGCCATTTAACTTACCAATCAGGAATATCGCTGCATACTGTCCCGTGCCACAAGTAACGCCCCAACACGCGTTTCGCACACCCAGTGCTTTCCCAAGGGTAGTGTGTAGTAAGAAAGAACATGCCTCGCCGTATTTATACACGGCCCCATCTAATGTCCGCCAATCGATGTACCGCATGTCAGCGCTGTAACAGAAAATCCGGAAGTGCGAGGTCCGGCTCTCCTTTCCGGCACGCACTAGGGGAAATCCCCATCCGACGTCAGGGGGCGTACCGGAAGTGACGGAGGCCTTAGCCCGACAATGGACAAACTGTCTCAGTGTGCATGCGCCTACCGGCGCCATTCTCTAAGAGTCCCATATGTATTTAGATCAAAAATAGATCTATATATATATAAAATATTTTTAAACTTTGTGATCATCTAACAATGATTTTTTAATTATTATTTTGTCAATAAAGAATGTTATTATATATTTGCAAGTGGCATTTGGAATTATTCCAAGTTTAGGTGCTGTCATCCATCTCAGCAGTCTCCTCCTTACACGGACGCACTGGTTCTAGCCAAAAGCTCCAGTGTTCTTTATGAAAGAGCCGCCGCCAGACTTCGATGGCTGCTTATCCAGGGACGGAGACAGCAGGATCGGAAGTCTGAAATCACACATGCCAGAACCTCAACTTCCTTAACAATCAATTGTGCCTGCAGGGCTTCCACACACACACATTAGACCGCCAGCCGAACCTATCGTAATTTGGAAGGTCAGCCAACAATAGCCTAATGTGTATGGGAGAGGGGCTTTAATGCTTCTGGTTGACAAGAGAAATACTTCATTTTCTTGAACAATTTCAAGGGTGCCAACAATTTTGGCCATGACTGTGTATACATATTATATACACACACATCAGACGATTGCTATGATTGTATTGATAAAACTCCCATTTAAACCTATGCTTCTATGATTTCACCAATTTTGCACTCACAGAAGGCATCACAGTGGAGAATATACTGTACGTTTCATCTGCTCCACTTTAATAAAACGTCATGACAGATCGTGAGTTGTGTCTGCTTCTCCTAAGACACCAACTCGCTCTTCTCCATCCCTTGGACACATCGTGCCCCTGTCTAGATTTTTTTCTAACTGCTGTCCATAGAAGATATCAGACTGATACCACGGTGGACATATCTGACAATTATTCTCCCTAAACAGACAGAATCATTTTAAGACTTGTCGAGAGACAAGTGCTGACAGTCATCGTAGAGCCTGCAACGGATGACTTAACAGAGACGGTAATACTCAGGGATTAGAACATCACTTCAGTTAGTTCTCTGTCAGGCAGTAATAGATTTTTGCATCCTTCAAGCCCCCTGAAATCTAGATAGGGATCCCTGAAAAAACCCAAAACATTACAATACAGGGAAGTAGCAGACTTGGGGAATGGGGATTGATGATGAGAGCGACTCCAGTTTGTAAATGAAAATGAATATGACAGGTCTTTAAAAATGTAGCATAATCTAACATGATTCTAGCAGACATCCCAGTGCTAATATAAGCCAGCTTCCCACAGGTACTGCATATCTAATCTACACTACTAGGCTTCTGTTTTACATGAACCATAGTAAATAACTTAAAATCCCTTTTATGGCTATGTTCACAAGTTGCTTTTTTGCTGCTTTTTTTCTGCAGCCTCTTGGAAGTAAAAAAGCTAAAAAGACAAAAAGCAGGTTTGTTGTCTTTTTTGCCTCGCTTTTTGGCTGTGCTTTTCAGGATCCCAAAGTTCAGCTCTGCTTCTACCACAGAAGCATGAACAATGCAAAGTGTTAAGTCACCAATGCAAGAGGTATGTGAAACCATAAAACATTTTTGGAAAAAAGGGAAATTTCAAATTATTTAGTGGAAAAAGATTTTTATGTCTGAAAAAATAGTGACTATTCTGAATAAAAAAAAGTTCATACGAGTTCATGAAAAAATACACAATGCCAAATTTAACAACAGCCGGGTGTGTGGGGGGCTAAATTAATCAGACAGTTTACCTAAGACATTGGCAGAGCATGTCTTAGGTATTGTTCAATTTCACACATTGGTCGGGCATTGCTTACCTTCTCACATTGGTCGGGCATTGCTTACCTTCTCACATTGGTCGGGCATTGCTTACCTTCTCACATTGGTCGGGCATCGCTTACTTTCACACATTGGTGGGGCATCGCTTACTTTCACACATTGGTGGGGTATTGCTTACTTTCTCACATTGGTGGGGCATCGCTTACTTTCACACATTGGTGGGGTATTGCTTACTTTCTCACATTGGTCAGGCAATGTTTAGTTTTATATATTGATCGGGCTTCGCTTACTTTCACACATTGGTTGGGCATTGAGTTGGTCAGGCTTTGTTTACTTTCACACATATCTCTTATTTATTAACATCCATGAGTTCTATTGATTTATGAAATATAAGTTAAAACGGCGGTTACGCAAAGTGTCTACTGAGTTTATCATTTCTGGGACTCCCACCTAAATGAGTACCAACAGTCACCCGAAAATACAATGCTGCTAGTACCCGTGCACGCAGCCACCACCATTGTACATTATACCAGACAGGTTCACAGCTGAGCGTTACCCCAAAAAAACTACAATGAAGACTATAATGGAGTAATATTTGTGGTACAGATGCGACCTCCCCTATCACAGTGGAAGTCTGATGGCTTGTGGCTCTACAGATGAGTATTTTGGGTTGAAGGTTGGGCAACTCTTCACTAGATGGCAAGACTGTACATTTCCAAACATAAAAACTAGGGCATCAAGGCGACGGGTCTGCGGTATCACATTGCTTCCAAAATTTCCTATGGTGTCACTGTGAAGAATATTGTAGATATAATTCAGTGTGCAGTTGTAACAACAGAACAGCTAGCTGCAGCGGGGAGGGGGGGGGGGTCAAGAGTCAAAAGACTGAGTGACATATATCACACCTTGAGCTAGCTCAGCTCAGAACAAAGGGCTGGCTTGGCATGTGGATACCATGTGGTCTGCGTCAGCTATGATTTCATAAGGAGAATATGGACTTATCGCACGTCCTAGCCATACATTGTATACATATCAGAGATCCCCAAACCAGACCGCACACCGTCCAGTATCCCGATCCGTTCTGGCCTCACCTGGTGGGGTAATACGTAGAATATCTGGTAGGAAACAGATAGTACAGCTGTGTTTAGACTCCACGCATAGGAGGGGCCCGTTTGGGTCTGATGACATCAGAACCGACTCCCTAGGATCATCCATTAAGGAGTTATAACCAATGGGAAGTTATGCAATTTTTATCTGCCAGGGGCACGGAGAGGGGACTCTGGTTCAACCCAGAGGGCATGAGGGTAGTTACCCACAGGAGATATAAGCTGGAGTAAGGTCATGTGGCTCTCTCTCTCTCTCTGATGCATGTGGCCACTTCGAGTAGGGGGGCTCACGTCGAGTAACGTGCTAACGGCAAGCCCAGGCCCCCATGAGGCCCAGTGCACACATGGTCAGACGTCACCAGTAATTGACATGATTCATCTGCTTCTATCTTTTTTCCTACTACTATTGTATCTGCATATCTGACCATTATATATGTATAACCCTTGTGTATATAATGTATTGTCTACTGTGCCCTTAAGGCGATTACATATATAATTTAAACTTGGGCTGCTCTTTTATCTTTATCCACGAAACTACAAGCCCGTTTTTCAGGTTAATTTCCCATTGTACTGGGGCTGGTTTCTGGCCCAATATAATTCCCGCTAACGGACCGGGGCTTATATCGAATAGGAACTGGTGGCGGCTCTACTGGGCTGATAAGGTTCTGCTTCACTGGGACTAGTGAAAGGGGCCCCTCAGCCTGTCAGGGGTGTGAGCGAGTGTGGTGCCACATCAGTGACTGAGTAGGCCACATCAGTGACTAAGTGGGCCACCTCTTCTAACTCCCTGTACCTTCCAGAGCCCGTGAGGACAGTGTGTGTGTGTGTGTGTGTGTGTGTGTGTGTGTGTGTGTGTGTGTGTGTGTGTGTGTGTGTGTGTGTGTGTGTGTGTGTGTGAAACTGTACCAATCTGACCTTACGAGTCCCCGAGGGGTGCAGAACGTCACGTTGGTGCAAAGTGAGGATCCATATCACATGATCCGTCTGACATAATAGTGACATCAGGCGGGAGGTGAGGTGCGGATCTTTCAAAGTCACATTGTGTTGCAGTTGTGGTAGGGTCGCAAATACGCAAATGTTTCCAAATGTGTTGGGTTGTGTGTCACTGGATGCATGTTATTAGCATATGATTTGGCTGTTTTTTTGGGGGGGGTTTACCGCAAAATTGCAAAAGTGTTCTTTATTTTTTGTCGTGCGATTTATTCGAGAATTGCAGTCATACGACTAATGTCGCTGTGTAGCCCCAGCCTAATACCATCACCAGCCTTGTGGGGTTCTCCTTTATACAATGGTAGAAATTTCTTCCAGGTAGACCAACTTACCACTAGACCTATCTTCATTGCACAGTAACCGACCATATCACATACAGTACCTTGTGAAAGTATTTGGCCCCCTTGAACTTTTCTACCTTTTGCCACATCTCTGGCTTCAAACATAAAGATATAAAATTCTAATTTTTGGGGGAAGAATCAACAACAAGTGGGACACAATCATGAAGTGGAATGAAATTTATTGGATATTTTAAACTTTTTTAAAAAATTTAAAAAAACTGAAAACTGAAAAGTGGGGCGTGCGGCCCCTTTACTTTCAGTGCAGCAAACTCACTCCAGAAGTTCAGTGAGGATCTCTGAATGATCCAATGTTGTCCTAAATGACTGGTAATGATAAATAGAATCCACCTGTGTGTAATCAAGTCTCCGTATAAATGCACCTGCTCTGTGATAGTCTCAGGGTTCTGTTTCAAGTGCAGAGAGCATCAAGAAGACCAAGGAACACACCAGGCAGGTCCGAGATACTGTTGTGGCGAAGTTTAAAGCCGGATTTGGATACAAAAATATTTCCCAAGTTTTAAACATCTCAAGGAGCACTGTGCAAGCAATCATATTGAAATGGAAGGAGTATCAGACCACTTCAAATCTACCAAGACCCGGCCGTCCCTCTAAACTTTCATCTCGAACAAGGAGAAGACTAATCAGAGATGCAGCCAAAAGGCCCATAGTCACGCTGGATGAACTGCAGAGATCTACAGCTGAGGTGGAAGAGTCTATCCATAGGACAACAATCAGTCGTACACTGCACAAATCTGGCCTTTATGGAAGAGTGGATAGAAGAAAGCCATTTCTCAAAGATATCCATAAAAAGTCTCGTTTGAAGTTTGCCATAAGCCACCTGGGAGACACACCAAACATGTGGAATAAGGTGCTCTGGTCAGATGAAACCAAAATCGAACTTTTTGGCCACCCTCAAAACACCATCCCCACTGTCAAACATGGTGGTGGCAGGATCATGGTTTGGGCCTGCTTTTCTTCAGCAGGGACAGGGAAGATGGTTAAAATTGATGGGAAGATGGATGGAGCCAAATACAGGACCATTCTGGAAGAAAACCTGTTGGAGTCTGCAAAAGACCTGAGACTGGGACGGAGATTTATCTTCCAACAAGACAATGATCCCAAACATAAAGCAAAATCTACAATGGAATGGTTCAAAAATAAACGTATCCAGGTGTTAGAATGGCCAAGTCAAAGTCCAGACCTGAATCCAATCGAGAATCTTAGAAAGAGCTGAAAACTGCTGTTCACAAACGCCCTCCATCCAACCTCAATGAGCTCGAGCTGTTATGTAAGGAAGAATGGGAAAGAATTTCAGCCTCTTGATGTTCAAAACTGATAGATACATACTCCAAGCGACTTGCAGCTGTAATTGCAGCAAAAGGTGGCGCTACAAAGTATTAACTCAAGGGGGCCGAATAATATTGCACACCCACTTTTAAGTTTTTAATTTTTTTAAAAAGTTTAAAATATCCAATAAATTTCATTCCACTTCATGATTGTGTCCCACTTGTTGTTGATTCTTCCCAAAAAAATTAGAATTTTATATCTTTATGTTTGAAGCCAGAAATGTGGCAAAAGGTAGAAAAATTCAAGGGGGCCAAATACTTTCACAAGGCACTCTAGCTAGGATATCACATTTATAAATCTTAAATATCATTTTTTTTTTTGTTTGCATGATGATTTTTGCATGTAAGTGCCACACACATTGCTATAACTGATACTCTAACATCTACACACTCCACTGACACAATATACTAGGAGTCATGTATAAAATAAGAGAAATGTGACAGTGAACTGTCCCCGCTTCCATGTAACCAACAGAAATACTCCGGCAATTACATTTGAGCATTGTATGTCAGAAACAAAAATACATCAGATCAATAGGTTTCAAAATGAAAAATGTAAAGCATATTATAGTGTTAAATTCTGTCTGGAGAGTTCATAGGAGCTGCATCCCTGGTAAACCCCCTGGCGCTTTGTGCCTAAGTGCAGATGTTTCCAGAACATTTATAATAAAAAAAAAAAAAAAAAATTAAAAAAAAAAGGTTGCGGCTTATACTTGGAACAACAGTGCCACACAGTGGTCAATCAGAAGTATTGCTGCAGCTTTATAAACAGCATTTTATTACCGCTTTTCTAATTACTGAAAATCTTTGCAGTGCAATCAGAAATTAGCCAGGTCATCTGGGGTTCTAGAACAGACTTTCTCAATAATGAAAGATTAATTTCATAGCAACAACATTTCAATATGAAAATGTTAAATTACTAATTCATTGTTGCTCTCCATATCGTCAGACATGCAGAAAGTCACTTACCCGCACAATTAAAATCCATTTGATGAGAGATAATCCAAACCCGCAGATTGCACCATAGCGCCCGGCAATTGTGTTGGTTATACAAAAGGATAGACAGAACCCAATCCAGTTGAAAATGAATGCCACTAGAAAAAAATATATATTAATATTAGTGAGAAGGTGATCGATATGAAGATACAGATTAGATGATTCCTGCAGTTATTTTTACAAAGCTATTGAGAATATATCTACCACACTCAGTGCTGGGAGTGCTATCAATTAACCCTTTGTGTGGGGTGACACTGTGTGTGCAGCGTTACTTCCCCGTGGTAATGCTCCAAGGACTGGAATTATGGAAATGAATGTGCGCTTGGGCCATCCATTATTTACCAGAACAGACGATACAGCGCTCCGATGTACAGCGCCATGATGGGGCCAGTCATCAGTTCATCTATGTTAAGATCAGTAGGTGAAATACTCCTTAAAGAATTGGAACTCACAGCGAACCCCTCCTTTACTTCTATTCTATAGCTGATCGCTTGTGTTTGACGCGGCTGATGCAATGACGTGAAAACCTATAATAAAGAGGGGGTGTGAGGCAGTAACAGGATGGATGGTCACCTCTTCCGACCTTCTAAAACATTATTCTCAGGCAGGTCAATTGGAGAGAAAGATGGGCAGCCTGCGAGAGAATGTCTCCAGCCACTCTCCAGTGTAAGTGATGTGTTAATGCATCTGCTGCAGCTCCGTCCATGCGTTACATAAGTGAGCGCTCCGCTCCCCACTCGCCTCATTGTTCCTTTCATCTGAGTAGCACTTCAGGGCTCCTACACAGCAATCAGACCACTTGATTTTCCTTTAGATGATAGTTCTGCAGTGATTTCATACATAGACTTTCTGGAAACGGCTTAAGGAAAGAAAGATGCCAGTCTCCATTTACATGCAATTAGCTCTTAGGGGACTAGTTAAGGCAGTAAATGAGCAGCTGACATCCCATTATGGAACCTCTCCTGTCCCTAAAAGGTTATTTATCAGTTTCTATAACAATGTCCTGCTGCCCATAGATGTGCGGAGAGTAGGCTGGGTACCAGCAGCCTCACCGTCAGCCCTGTCCTCCACACGGGAGCGCGTTTCATGTATCGACGCATAGTTACAGAGGTGTGTGAAGGCTGATGGACTCTTTAGTAGCCAAGCCAATCCCCTTCTCTATCATGAGGGTGCTGGCTTAGGTCCTGGACAAGTGCCAACATAGGAAGCCCTCTCGGGCATCAGGTACAGTGTTGGCAGTAGAATTGCCAGGACTAAGGCCATTATCTGGACATTTGGAAATAAAAGTATATCAGTAGGTTTTCCACATGTAGTAGAGGAGCACAGTCGAACCCTTTAATTAAGGCTCCTGTTATTTTTTACAAGCTGAATAGGGGAGACTCCCCAACGAGGGGCCTATTTAGAACTGATACAAAGAGTATTTCTTCCGGAAGTTAAAAACAGCAGAACAAGAGGGACCACCACAGCCAAAGTGCCTACGATAGCAGCTGAGGGACATAGATTATTATAGAATGGGGAGTCCAAAGTGGAAACATGTAAATGGAGGGACAAACGGTATAACAAAAAGGACCATGATAGACAATGGGATATATTCTGGAACGGCTGATATAGGCCAGAAATGTCTGTGGAAAGAACAGTCCTGCTTGTACATGAGAGCGGTGTGCATTGCCCCCACTGACCGGCCCATAGTCTTTTCCTCCAGGTATTTAATATGTATCTCACATACACCCCAGAAGCTTCTCTGCCAATATACCACATCCGTACAATTCGATAATACTCCAGTCATGTCCAAAAATTCATTCTGCCATGACACGCTGACTTACAGAGGAAACCTGTCCATGGATGTAGTGAGACAGGTGTCACCATACTGTACAGATGCCGGATTTCTGATGCGTGCAAGTGTCAATGCTACAGAGCAGGACAGGGAGCCATCTCCATCCAATTACTGCTACCCTTACAAAAATGGCCATTTTCAAGACTTTCAGATAAAACTTTCTAATGTATGAGCTCATTTAGTTTGTACGATCCATCTGCTGTTTGACCTGATGACATCCACATCGGACATTTACACCATGTTGTCACAGCGGGTGTATGGAGTGGGCGCAGAAACTGTGCCCGCACCATACCAGCTAGATGCCGCTGTGTTATACAACAGGCATCTGCCTGTAAGAGCAGCACCCACACATGTCCAGCTATTTAACTGCCACTGTCAATCTCTGACGGACACATTTAAAAAGCAAGATCTGCAGTGCATGCGTAGACAGACTCCCATCAGCCCACTGCGTCGTGATAGTACCAACGGTGGAGCTCACAATTGCCATTTTGGTTCTCCAGTGAAGCCGACCGTCAGAGAATGCCATTTTCATTATAAGTACAGTGCAATACTTTGTTGAGAGCGGTAGGCAGTGTGGGTAATGGATGTAGTATTACAGTATACAGCACAAGCAATCAAACAATGGCAAGTTCAAGACTTAAAAAAAAAAAAGATTTTAAAAAGATGTATTAACCCTCCGTCAGGGGCAACTGATCTGACAGGCGCAATGCCCCTAAACTCGTTATGAAACATATTGCCCCTGACGGAGGATTAAAAAAAAAATTATATATATACACACACACACACACACACACACACACACACACACACACACACACACACACACACACAAAGTACAGACCAAAGGTTTGGACACACCTTCTCATTTAAAGATTTTTGTGCATTCACACTGAAGGCATCAAAACTATGAATTAACACATGTGGAATTATATACTTAACAAAAAAGTGTGAAACGACTGAATATGTCTTATATTCTAGGTTCTGCAAAGTAGCCACCTTTTACTTTGATGACTGCTTTGCACACTCTTGGCATTCTCTTGATGAGCTTCAAGAGGTAGTCACCGGAAATGGTCTTCCAACAATCTTGAAGGAGTTCCCAGAGATGCTTAGCACTTGTTGGCCCTTTTGCCTTCACTGTGCGGTCCAGCTCACCCCAAACCATCTCGATTGGGTTCAGGTCTGGTGAGTTTGGAGGCCAGGTCATCTGGCGTAGCACCCCATCACTCGCCTTCTTGGTCAAACAGCCCTTACACAGCCTGGAGGTGTGTTTGGGGTCATTGTCCTGTTGAAAAATAAATGATGGTCCAACTAAACGCAAGCCGGATGGAATAGCATGCCGCTGCAAGATGCTGTGGTAGCCATGCTGGTTCAGTATGCCTTCAATTTTGAATAAATCCCCAACAGTGTCACCAGAAAAGCACCCCCACACCATCACACCTCCTCCTCCATGCTTCACGGTGGGAACCAGGCATGTAGAGTCCATCCGTTCACCTTTTCTGCGTCGCACAAAGACATGGTGGTTGGAACCAAAGATCTCAAATTTGGACTCATCAGACCAACGCATAGATTTCCACTGGTCTAATGTCCATTCCTTGTGTTCTTTAGCCCAAACAAGTCTCTTCTGCTTGTTGCCTGTCCTTAGCAGTGGTTTCCTAGCAGCTATTTTACCATGAAGGCCTGCTGCACAAAGTCTCCTCTTAACAGTTGTTGAAGAGAGGTGTCTGCTGTTAGAACTGTGTGGCATTGACCTGGTCTCTAATCTGAGCTGCTGTTAGCCTGTGATTTCTGAGGCTGGTGACTCGGATAAACTTATCCTCAGAAGCAGAGGTGACTCTTGGTCTTCCTTTCCTGGGGCAGTCCTCATGTGAGCCAGTTTCTTTGTAGTGCTTGATGGTTTTTGCTACTGCACTTGGGGACACTTTCAAAGTTTGCCCAATTTATCGCACTGACTGACCTTCATTTCTTAAAGTAATGATGGCCACTCGTTTTTCTTTACTTAGCTGCTTTTTTCTTGCCATAATACAAATTCTAACAGTCTATTCAGTAGGACTATCAGCTGTGTATCCACCAGACTTCTGCACAACACAACTGATGGTCCCAACCCCATTTATAAGGCAAGAAATCCCACTTATTAAACCTGACAGGGCACACCTGTGAAGTGAAAACCATTTCCGGTGACTACCTCTTGAAGCTCATCAAGAGAATGCCAAGAGTGTGCAAAGCAGTCATCAAAGCAAAAGGTGGCTACTTTGAAGAACCTAGAATATCAGACATATTTTCAGTTGTTTCACACTTTTTTGTTAAGTATATAATGCCACATGTGTTAATTCATAGTTTTGATGCCTTCAGTGTGAATGTACAATTTTCAAAGTCATGAAAATACAGAAAAATCTTTAAATGAGAAAGTGTGTCCAAACTTTTGGTCTGTGATTAGAGATAGAGATAGAGATACACACACACACACATACATACAAACCCAATCATTTGGTATCACCAAGTGTGTAAAAGTCTGATTTATAAAAGGAAAACATTTATTTTAAACCATAATTTAAAAATCCGGAAAGAGAGTTGAAGTGCAAGATCAGCAGTCTTTCAGTCACTACACTTAAAAAAATGTAATAAAAATAGTTAAAAATGTTGTATTCACACCAAAATAGTATCAATGAAAACGTAAGCTCTGACATAATTGGAAATTGTCACGTTGAATGTAATAATACGTTGCTGAAATTTAAGTGTTGTGTGACATGCTGTATGTGGCGTGTAACCCTAGCTGTAAACGACAACCGAACATCTACTTGTCTGCGTTACCTGTACAGACAAGCAGACCACATATCCTATGTGCACGATCAGTAATTGATTATTCTGTGTGTATAGACTTCCATTGTTCTCGGCAGCACATGTCCTAGTTACACAAGCCTGCTTAAAAATTATTTTAACCGACACTCGATCACGGTAATTGGACAGTGTATATCAAGCTTTAAGAGAGATCACTGAGTGGATTTATGAAGTGTTGTAGTGCACAAGCGTGCCACTAGAGGGAGATTACCGACCATTATATAGAATACAGCTTGGAATTTCAAGTCACATTTTTATTGTACCCTAAAAAACCATGAAACAAAATCTGTATACAAGCGACAATCAAAGAAAATGAAGAAATGGGGAGAAATTCCAGGTTTTGAGCCAGAATTTATAGTATATGAAGAGTTTCTAATCTTACTAGCATACAACTTCAAGCTTTCTATATTGTGTAATAGGAAAGGTAAAGCGGGATGCATTATCCGATTACATGCATTCTGGATTAAAGATGGCCGTGGCGTACCGCTAATAGCGACATGGCCGCTAAGGGGTCAATAAGCTGGGGTGGGCCCTCTCCCCGCCTGGAATCACACTTTCAACTGTATCAGTATCCTGGATGTCGATGTAGTTAAAAGCAATGATGGAAGAGGGATCTGTCAGCTCCCTCCTCTATCATTCTCCCTAAGTGTCTGAGCACTGGTGTCTCCGCATAGGAGGCGCGATGACATCACTAAATCATGCCCGCTCTGCAGAGCAGTGCAGAGCTTCAGAACACACACTGCAGAGGCAAGAGCAGCACAGGAACAAGGAGAAGTGATTTTTATTTTAAATCAAATGGGGCCATTATATTGTATGGAGAGCTGTGTGGAGGCCATAAAACACTTTGCAGGTCTATGTGTGGGACATTATACGGTATGCAGGTCTATGTGGGGGGGGGATTATACAGTATGCAGGTCCATGTGGGGGGCATTATACAGTATGCAGGTCCATGTGGGGGCCATTATACAGTTTGCAGGTCTATGCGGAGGTCATAATACTATTTGGAGAGCTATGTGGGGGGTCATTATACAATTTGCAGGGCTATGTGGGGGCCAATATACAGTTAGCAGGGCTATGTGGGGGCCATTATACTAAGTATAGTGCTAGGTGGGGGCCATTACACAGTTTGCAGGGCTATGTGTGGGCCATTATACAGTCTAGAGGCCTATATGGGGTCCATTATACTGTGTACAGGCCCTTTTACAATGTGGAGGGGTGTAAGGGCCATTACACTGTATAAAGGGCTGTGCCGGTAACATCACACTGTGTTAGGGTCATTGTGGGGCCACATGATTTCTATGTACACCCCTGAAGGTGACTATAAAAGATATCCCCCGATAATCATGCCTACTGTCACAGTTACTTGTAAAAAACAGTAAAGAGACAGCCGGTGTTATATATAAGGAGAAAATACAAGAACAGAGTAAAGAGGATAAAAGGAGGGAAACATCTAATAAAAAGTCAGGAAAGACAATGGACATCAGACACGTCTTTGAATAAAAACATAGGGTATGAGATCTTAATTGGCTGATACCAGAAGTAAACAATTGTGACCCTGTTTGGCTAAATACTAGATTATAACAGAGGGAAGTATACTGGATCTATACTTTGAATACAATGAAGGTCGAGCGTTATGAACGAAAGCTGTCATTTTAGTCTTTTTCCGTAGGTAGCTGATCAGACCATGTGGTTTTCTGTACCGCTAAGTCTAAGAGTCCATATGAGATTTTCCGCACAGGTATAGTACTGGGTAGAGCAGGTAATATACCTAGCATTTGGAATTTTGATACATAACTATTAGGTTACTAATTACAGTGTATGGTTGTAGAGCATAACTATGAGATTATTAGAAATGAATAGATTGACATTTGTTCGTGATTTTATTACCCGTTTTTAGAATTGGTGGTGGTTATCACATAGAAATTTTGCACTATGATGAGATAATACAGTGAGTTATGCACTAAAGAAAGGGGGTTCTCCAAAATGTTGCAACAGATGTGTGTTCTACAATGCAGAGTCTCTGCAGAATTTATTAAAGCAACAAAAAAAAATGTCCTTTCAAGATGAAAGTGAACGGAACCCTCAGAAATGTAATTTTATTGAATAAAAATTCTATTACAGGATTAAAATATTAAAAGCATGGTGGCTCAGTGGTTAGCACTGCAGCGCTGGGGGCCTGGGTTCAAATCCCACCAAGAACAACATCTGCAAGGAGTTTGTATGTTCTTCCCGTGTTTGCGAGAGTTTCCTCCGGGTTCTACAATTTCCACACTCCAAAGACATACTAATGGGGAATCTAGATTGTGAGCTCCCATTGGGACAGAGGTGATGATTTATGTAAAGCACTGTGGAATTATTGGTGCTATATAAGTCAGTAAAATAAATACATAACTAAAAAGGACAAGTTGCCTCACAGACAGGGACACTAAATATCTGCGGTACAATGGGAACAAGCAGGGCAAAACGCGTGTCAGGGTGCAGGGACACCGGGCCTGCTTTACGAATGTAGAAGCTAGAATATAATAAGGTATTACTTTTCCCAGCAATAATTATTATTAATCATGTGTGGGATTGTATTGTATGAGGCACTATTGTTGAGCCAATAGCATTAAGCACATGGATGAAGCACAGTTTTTCTCTTAGTTTTGATTTTTTATCTTTTAAACTATACTTTCCCAGATATACTACATTATCTATCACCCATACTTTTTCTTTTTATTAAATAAAGACTCGTTTTGTTTCCCTGTCTGTGAGGCACCTTGTGCTTTTAATATCTGAAGCTTGTAAAACTATGTTTACCCAATAAAATTACACTTTTGAGGTATCCAAAAATGAAGACGTGACCCTTATGTCCTGGGTCACGTCTTCCTTTTTCCTAGGCATTTGTTTTGAATTAGTCTGTGCAGAATTTGCCTGAATTGGAGCCGTGAACACCTTGTCTCGTGGACTTACAAAATCCATTATCACTCTCACCGACGTGAAGTATTTGCTTTGTAAATTTGTTCTGCAACTTTTCGAAGTTCTACACAAACTTTTGGAGAAAAAAGAAAAACATACACTCTTGACCGGTGTTCATTGTTAGCTTACATATTACGGCATAGAGGGAGACGATCCACAGTATGTTCTTCCATGACATGTTTAATATTTTGTCGAGAGGAGTCAAAAGTCTGTGGGGTTGTATGTGGAACGTACTGCTGAATTCTGTGGCCAAATGGTTAAGAAAGACGATTGTCCAGACAAAAAGACAGATTTCTTCTTATATACCCGGTGGTACACTAAGTTAATTTGGAAAAGAAATAAGGAACAGACTTACTAAAGAAAGCCAGCATGAAGATCCCATCATTTCCGACTCTCAGCTGGTCGGCATCACTGAAGTCATCTCTAGGTGGATATTCTTCTTCCTAGCCCAATAAAAGGCAGAGAATACATGACACATTTAGTCGATTTTTACAAAGGCTTCATTTTTACCATCCATTAGTAATTATAGGGCAGCTAGAGCCGTGTAGTGCAATGCGATCAGGGCAAAGAATCAGAATTTATACATATAAAACATTAGGAACAACATTTCAACAAGGAAAGGGAGTGTGACGATGCGGTTCAATATTTACTACCCCCAACAAGTGTAAAAGTAGTCATTGGGCACAATCACATGTAATTTTTTTTGTCAGTTTTCTACCATGATTAGATATGCAAATGGTCTCCTCAGAGAGGAAGAAGACTGCAACTCTAGCGCCACCTTTTGGAAGCAGTGAGGATCTTCCAAAAGATGGCACAGGAGATCCAGACCTTTTCCTCTCTGAAGAGACAATTTGCAGATATAAATTTCCCAAAGAAGCATGCATGGCTTATAAGTTGTCTCACTCTGACATGCCAGGCTTAGCACTCTCCACAAGGAGAAATGTTACCCCTTAGACTCCGGTCCAGAGCCTCTCACTTAGCCAAATCAGATCTCATGCTGTGCACTGATGAGGGACAAAACCCCGAAACACAGTGTCTGTAAATTGATTTTCTGGTTTGGCTTTTATCCCAAGTCATATTGCAACATTTGTTAAAGAGTTGATATAGACTTTTAGGATTGTTGCTTCCCAAAGGTGGCGCTAGAGTTCTGTTCCTCTTCCTCTCGGACAAGGCAATTTGCATATTTATTTTCCCAGAGAAGCATGCATAGATAATAAGTCTCCTCACTCTGACATGCCAGGCTTGGCTTGCCACTCTCCACAAGGAGAAACATTATCCCTTAGATCCCTACCATGATTAGGAAATTTGTGAGGAAAAAAAAAGGCAATTTAACATAGGCTTAGCAAAACCACACAGATACTGACAATCGGAAACATAGCTATAATGATTATTACACAAATATTTCACAATTTTTTTCTTTCTTTTTTTTAAAAAACTTTCCTCACCACACAATGGGGCAGATTTATTATCTGGTCTCATTTTTAGGCAATGTTACATTAGACATCTTAAAATGTGGTGACTTTATCAGTGACTCCTGCTGGATGAGGACCTTGGTGCATATTTAGCTGCTTTTGTCCAACTTTACACCACTTATCAATGACCAATGGTAACATTGCGGTACAATGTTGGAGCGCGGGGTTATTTTTTGAAGCAATGCCCCCTTGTAAACCACGTGCAAATGTGTCTAAAAGGCATAATAAATAGGGTGCAAGGCATGTCTGTCAGTTTTTCACACAATTTGAGCCAAACTTCTGCCTCATTTAGGTCAGTCAGTCTTCCAGCCTAACAAAGAGAAGTCTGTGGAAATTCACTGGATTATTTTCCCAGCAGCTGAAGGACTAAAAAGTAGATTATACAAAATCATTAGCATAAAGCAAACGTTAATGGTTATGTAGAAATTTACCTTCTAAAACTCCTATAAACCACCTTTATAAAAAAAAAAGAAGGACAAAAAAAGCCTTTCAGCAGAGGCATGACAGAGTGCAGCATCAGCCTCGTCGCTGGGCTGCTGACTGACTGACGATATGGAAGGTCACCATGTGCCAGTACATGAACGCTCCCACTACAAGACCCGCCGGTCACCACCTAGAATGGAAGATTAGTCATCAAATCTGCACCTACAAATGAAGGAGCTGTAAGGCCACGTGCACACATTGAGTATTTGGTCAGATTTTTACCTCAGTATTTGTAAGCCAGAATCAGGAGTGGGTGATATATACAGAAGTGGTGACGTGTCTATATTATACTTTTTCCTCTGATTGTTCCTCACCTGGTTTTGGCTTACAAATACTCAACGTGTGCACATTGACTAAGGGGGTCATATAACCCAAATGGGCCAACCAGGTGACTCGCTATAAGGTAGCATTCAAGCGTTCAGGTTTTTCAGGCAGTTTTTGAAGGCAAAAGCCAGAAGTGGATGGAAGAGAAGTCTCAGGCTCTTCTTTACAGGTATAATCCATTTATGATGTATTCCTGCTTTGACTTTTAGGCCACGGCCCCATTAGCAGTATTTGGTCAGTATTTTTTCCTCAGGAGTGGGTGATAAATGCAGAATTGGTGACTTGTTTCTATTATACCTTTTCTCTGATTGTTCCTCGTCTGGTTTTGGCTCCCACTTCCGAGAAAAAATACTGACCGAATACTGACCAAATACTGATAGTGGAGCCGTGGCCTTAAGGGCATGTGCACAATATGTTTTTCTTTTGGAGCAGTTCAGCTCCAAAAATGCCTGAAAAGTTGGTTTAAAAACAGTTTGCTGTTCACGTGCTGAATGTTTTCAGTGTTTTTTGTTCCCGCTTGAAGTTGTAAAGTATGCTTGGCGGGAACAGAAAAACAAAAAACGTGCGCAGCAAAACAATGCTTCTGGAAAATAATTCTCCCAAAATGAAGGAGAGTTTCCCAAAAACGGTTTCCACTATAAAAGTAGTTTTTAATGGCCTCAAAAAAAAACAAAAAAAAAGTGTGCACATACCCCAAAGTTTCATAAAAAAACATGATTGTAGTAACAAACTATAAAAGGTAACATATACGTAAGCCGGTAAAGTTATGGCAGAAAGATACCCCATCCCCAGATAATGTTAATTCATGTAGTGTAGCCCCAAAATGTGAGATTGGGAAAACTGCAGCAGAAATGGAAGTGTGAACTGAACCGTGGTAAGAAAAGCACGCGTCCTGCCGCAGATGATTGCAGGATTGCACAATCAGGGCGTTTTTTTTTTTTTTACTTTAGTCTTGATTTATTGAACATTATACTAGACATAAGCACCCCCATACACAGACAAATGTTGGCCGAAACCTCAGATAGATGGGTTCAGTTGACAGTCGGCTGTGTATTGGGGCCCCAGACAATTCATTTTTGGGGGAGTTAAAGCTTCTTTTATTCTCCTTGAGATACGCAGTCACCAGACATATCGGCAGTGGCTCTCTTTTAATGAGACAGAGTCGGTCTGAGGGGAAAAAAAAATTGCAGCATGTACAATTTACCTCTGAGATCCAATGGCACTCACCCATTCAACTCTATGGGTCCATGGACAAAAAAATCGTATCGCACTGGGATGACATCTGAGTGCAGTCCGATTTCACAGACTGACAATATAGAGAAACTTTTTTTCCCTCAACCTGATCAGCATAATCAGACTGATTTTCTCACTTCTCACATAAGAGGAAACCGGTTGTGTGACCAAAGCCTTGTAGAAAGCACAGAAGTGCTCGGCAGCTAGCTTTTCTGACTCCTCCATACATAGGATAGCTATAGCTGCTGGCCGGACAATCATCTGATTTATCATTTCGCCGACAGTTTAAGGTCTATATGGGGTTTAAAGGGAACTGATCCCTAGGCTTTCCCCATATAAAGTAGGGCCAGCACCTGTAAGCCCTCTGCTACAGCATTCTGCTGTACAATGCTTTATACATGCCCCAATTCGCCCTGCAAAAAAAAAAAAAGCTTTTATTACACTCACTTACAAGGCGGTCCGGTCCGATGGGCACCTCCTCTCTTATGATCGCCATCCTTCTTCTCTGCTTCATGTGGATGACACGTCATACATCATCCACAGTGTCTTCCATCGTGCTTCTGTGCAGGCGCACTTCTCTCTGCCTTGCCAAGGGCAGAGCAAAGTATTGAAGTGCGCATGTGCCGGCGATCTTTGGCGTTGCCCCGCGCATGCGCACTACAGTACTTTGCTCTGCCCTTGGCGAGAGAATTATACTTGAGCAGGACTACGATGGAGGACACTGTGTGGATGACGCATAGGACAGCCTAGGTCATATAGGCATGGCCGGGGCGGCTACAGTCACCGCTCAGTGCATATAGTGAACTGCGGCTAAGACCACGTCCTGGCACTGAGGCTCCCAGAGGAATAAAGTTGGTTTCCTCCCGGCAGCCTTGGGCTTTCAGTCATATAGGTACGGCTGCGGCAGCTACAGTCACCGCTCAGTGCATAGTAAACTGCGGTTGAGACCATGTCCTAGCACCGAGGCTCCCAGAGGAGTAAACTTCATTTCCTCTCGGGACCCAAGCTTTCAGTGTGGGTGCCAGGCAGCTTCAGAACGCTATTATCTTGCAGACTTACCCCATATCTGCAGGTTAATAATTTTTCACATGACAGGTTCCCTGTAAATAATGTGCTATTCTCTGATGACACATTCCCTTTAATAGGAATGTGAGGGTGTGCTCAGGTCTATCTTGTGGCGATATCAGCTTGTTAGGATTAGGCTCGGACTACATGGTGACGCTGAAATCGCATTGTGATATGGCAGCTAATGATTCCCTATCTCGTCGTACTGTGACCTGCGAAACAGTCACTAATGGTTCCAGAAATGCTGGATTTTCGGTTACTGCTCACAAGTAACTTACTTGCCATAGACTTCAATGCAAGACACATGCGGCTTATCTACAATTTGGCAAATTTTTTTTACAGTAAAATCACAGCTGTAGAATAATTACGAGTCAGCAAGTCGCAGAGAAGTTGCACAGAATGTTTTTGTGGTCGTGTAGCCCGAGCCGCACTACTGGCTTATAATCATCATGCACAGACCAGCTTGGGACAATGATGGCTGAGCCTCATACAGGGTAAACCTGACGGCCTCGTAGAAGTTATTACATTGATCTTTTCACAGAGCCGGTTATCTGCATCATAGCAGCCATGTAATAGAGATGGTGATACAGGAACATGATGTGCAGATAAATGCAGGGCGGACACTATTCTCTACATGTCCTATTACTAACGAGCCCGTAATCATCCTATCAATGCTCATAATGCGGCTATTAGCATCAAGGTTAATGTAATAAGCCAACTCCACAGTAACAGTTAAGGGGTTGATCTACTCACTTCTTGTCCACCCAATTAAGATCATTTAAAAGCAGACTACATATTAATTATACACGGCTGTACAAATAACACCATTATCCGGTGGTCGTAGTAAATGGCGCCACTAATCCAATATATTAGTAGCAACAATAAGCAGTAAAATAAATCTATTTGCCTCAAAATGCATTTTTACACCAAGCGGAGGGTCACCAGAAAGAATGCCCTCTGATATATATGCTATGTGGATACATAAAAGTACGAGGACCCACCTCCGAATTATTAAGATTGGGTGTTTCAGCCGTAACCGTTGCATACCATCAAGCACACAGCCATGCGATCTCCATAGACAAGCTCATAGAAGAGTAATAGTTGCTGTAGGTGTCCACACAGTGTATAACTGAACACAAAGGATAGGTTGTACGGGGATAGGGGCCTTCTGGTATCATGTGAAAAAATGCAGTTTTAAAGAATTCCAAATTCAGACAATAGGAAAATATACATTTTTTGTTGCAGTTACCAACATAAACGTTAAAAAACATAGATACTGCAAAGCTAAAAGGAACAAAAAATGGATATATTGGCATGGTTTTGTCAGAGAAGACTAACAATGTGACACCCCCTGCATGTACGTTTATGCACATGACGTATTCTTGCTCAGGTTTGGCTAGAAGCCATGATGGGGCTGTCATAAGCCTCTTTTACACCGTGGTATGGAATAGATTTCTTAAGAGGTTCTTTTTTCCTTCTAGAGCCTGCTGGGTTCATGAGCCATAAAATTGACCATACACTATCGATTAACATTGGCTGAACCCGTTGATTTCAGTGCGGCCGGCCATCAAATAGGAGTCTCCCAATTCACACTATCCAACATGCTTTATCCTCTTATTCAGGTCCAGCGCCACTGTTGTCTTGAAACGCTGGGGTCCTGGGTTCAAATCCCATTAAGGACAACATCTGCAAGGAGTTTGAACGTTCTCCCCGTGTTTGCGTGGGTTTCCTCCAGGTATCTAAAGATATCGTGATAGGGAATTTCTGTAAAGCATGGTGGAATATGTTGTTGCTACAGAAGCAGAGGCGCTAAACATAACTGTTAGATCTGGTAAGATTTTTGTACACAATCCACGTCTCTCCTGTGTAAAGTTCTTTTAATTGGGCGATAAAGCCTATATATGGCATTAAATGCTAATGTTTTCCCCCAAAATCATATATTATTTAATAATCACTGTCACTGAATTAAATGTGCACATAAATTTAAATTTTTAGCAGGCAGATCTAATAACGTAATGGGAAATGTATGCGGCACAGGAGAACGTAGACTCGAGCAGAACACAATTTTGAGAGCCTTGTAGGCATCAAAGTACTTTCTGCTTTTGCTTCAAGTCATTATTCGGCTCCGCTACAGGTCACTGGTAAAAATAGACTCCGCACTAATGTTACTTCAGTACGACTGGGTAAGAAGCTTCTCGCGGGGAGGAAAGAGCAGGTGAACTTTAAAATACCCAACAACAATAATAATGGCAACGTGAAAGGTTCCTGATGACGGGTATTTTTACTTTAGCAAATGCTTGCAGCAAATTAGCAGCTACAGGTGAGTTGAATGGTTCAGCAACAGGCGTAGAGCACGGCTATGTGTCTAAATATGACAAAACGCCTCTGCCGCGAGAAGCAGCCCGCGAGCATAATCACCGGAAGCTTCGGTGCACTTTTCTACTTAGGTATGAGCAGAAATGATGAATGATTAACCTACTGCAATTTTCCCAATATGAAATGATCTGGGCAGAATAGCTGGAGAAGGGTCACACGATCAAATTCATTACTTTAATAAAATGAAAGGTGCGTCTGTGTGGGAAATGAGGGATTTGGGCAGAGCTGGCGGCTTACACAATGTGTCATTAGTGTGAATAATTTCCCTTCGGATCACAGGGGGTTATGCCGAATTCAAAGGGCTTATTGTATTTGTCTTATTCTAAACTGGAGCACTTGCCGTGTATTTCGGACATGGGGTTGGAATACATTGACTCTGCACATACTGAAGTTTCCAGATGCTGCTGCAAGTGAAAGATGGCAGAGCAAGCGTTCCTTGTCCCTGGGTAGATAGGGGATTGCCAGGTGGGTTAACACTTCCATACCCAAGTCTTTAAAGACTTTCTAAGCAGAGAAAAACTTGACCCTTTTGTCTTTTTTGTAGTGACCTGGTGGAATGATGCAAACTAACTGGGAAGAGATTTTCTTTCTTCAACAATTAGACGACATTAAGATGAACATAACAATTCATGGGCAAATTCCAGATGTGTCCAGCTCCATGCGCTCGTCTGCCTCCCAGATGGGCCCAGTGGCTAAGTGCCATTCAGCAGAAATATAACAAGCACGGTCTCATCTACAAAACATGCTGCGGTCCGTGTGGAAGAGCGCTCACGTGTACTAGCACAGCGCTCAGTGTGCCGTCCATGTGCGCTCTGCTGTGCACATGGACTGAAATAACATTTCCTTTAGAAGAAAAATATTGTTACTATAGTTTATTCAAGAATGAAAGGATTGCTCCCATCCTCATAAATTGGGTATTGTCGGAGATAAATAATACTAACTTTGTAATTTACCGTTTATTAAAATGATCACACATTCTTGAAATAATTAACTTTTCTTTCGTTTACAGCTCGTTTCCTTGGAGACAGACCACCACTGCTAAACAGCTGAAAATGTGTAGTGCTTGCAAACTCTTTGTTATTGAGCTTGTAAGGACTTTTTGAAGCTGATTGGGTTCACTGGAGCCCACGTTTATCTCCTAATCCTAGTGCTTATAAGCTAGACAGCAGTGGTGGTCGGTCTCCTAGGCAATGAGCCGTAAACAGAAAAAAAAAAAAGTGTTATGGTCTCAAGTTATGGTCTGCAAATTTTAATAACAGTAAATCAGAAGAGCTTCTGTTTTCACAAGCACTATCCAACAATATTCATCTGCGAAGATGGGAATAAGACTTAAAAGCTACAAAAAACAATGTATTCCTCTAATTCTTCCCGAGACGTTATAACTGAACTGGTTACCATGACTGAACTCATCTATGTCACATGAAGTCATAGTATACTGGGATACACTGGGACATTCATCAACATCCATCCAAAAAAACTTTGCCAACACTTGGGAATTTTGCACTCATATTGAGCCGGGCTTTTAGGACATGGAACCAACCTTTTCAGTTCTGTCACCTTGTAAAGATCAAGCTGTCTCACTGACAGCTCAATCCTGGTAATGGTGACGGGCCACATAGCACAATAAAGAATAAAAAAGTGACAGTGCTTAAGGAGTGGCACAGAAAAACAAAATCCTTTTATTCCTCCATCCACTTACAATACCCAAGCAATGTTTTGTCCTATATAAATGTCTTTCTAAAACTCTTATAAAGGTTGAAACGTTACTTGTGTAATTTGTGTGGATGGAGGAATAAAGAGACTTCCCATTTTTTTACAAAACCCAGTGAGCACTATTATTTTTTATTTTTCATTACCTACCACACAAATCAGATTTTTCTTTGCGACAACTGCAGTTTTTTTTGGAGTGTGTTGTGGACATTTACTTTTCTGGAAGACTACTTAGCACAATCGGCCACTAAGTTGCTGACATAAGTCTACACCCACAAAGAAAGGATCCCTCCCTGAATATTTACAGAAGAGGAAAACCGCCTTTGTACAGGCCTGTCCCTTTAAGAGCTTCTCTGCAGCCTACCAATTTACACACATCTGCTCTATGGCTTCATGTACCTTTAGTATAGGGGTGAGGAACCTCCGGCCCACAGGCTATTTACGGCCCACTATGTCCTTATCTGCAGCCCCCGTGCAGACTCCTGGGAATCACAGTGCTCGGGACGGTGGCTGCGTCTTGCCAGAATACGTTCTGGCGCTAGCCAGTGCTAGCCTCCCCCGCGCACTATAGGTGCCCCAGCCTCCCCTGTGATGTACAGATGCCCCAGTGCCTCCAATGGGATGTATATAGCTGTCTCAGTGTCTATGTGGTATATACAGCAGACCTAAAACTATTTGAGTTCTATAAATGTAATGTGAACAATGATGAATTTCCCACTATGAGGAGACCTGCAGTGTAACCTACATCTGTGTTCAGAACTTACTGCAGCGAGTTCTTCTCAAAATTCATCGCAAAGAGTCAACTTCGCTCCAGACCGACGCAAACCTGGAAAAGCAGTTGAGAGTAGCAGCATAATCAATACCACCTAACATCGCACCAAAGAGAAACAGCTCCAGCCATCACATTAGGAGCGAGTTAATTAAAGAAGTTGTCCAGTACTTTTATTAAATTGCTCAATGTATTCAGCATGTGGGCATAAGTAGATTTGTAAATACCTTGTGTTGCTGATAATGCCTGTGAGCGGCGCTATCGGTGGCCGCTCACAGGCATCAAGTGACCCCACGCTGACGTCACGACAAGTGAGGCGTGACTCAGCGCTGGGGTCCCCGCAGTGGCTGCTGGGTTATTCCCCTGCGTCACACCCACCATCCACCGCACGCTTTCCCAATGAATGGGGAGAGGGAGAGCGCGCGGAGGATGCCGGGTGTGACGCAGGGGAATAACCTCGTCCACATGCATTATCTGCAACACAAGGTATTTACAGAGATACTTATGCCCACATGCTGAATACATTGGGCAACTTAAAAAAGTACTGGACAACCCCTTTAAATGTTTGAAAAAACATAGCTGGATCATTTTCAAGTTGATAATTTTGTACAGCCCCCAAATGATGGTTTAAATATCCAAATGGTCCTTCACAAAAAAACAGATTCCACACCCCTGCTTTAAAGTACTACAGCCAGATTTCATGAGGCCAGGTCGCAGTCGCAAACTGCAGCAGTAATTAACCTCTCCGGTTTGGAGATCGCTAATTAAACAATCACTAGTAGTCAGCAAACAATCACCAAAGCGCAGTGGTTAATTTTCCCTGTGAATTGGGCAGTTTCATGGCCGTTCGGTCAGGCCTTACCCAGAGGACATGTACAATTACTTAAATGTCCATTTACAAGTAGTAATGATGCAATTTGTATATTCTTATGTAATAATTGCCAAAGGCTATGTGCACACGATGCAGAAATCTCCTGAGCCTTTTTTGCCTCTCCCTGGCAGAAAAAAACGCACGCAGAATTACATGCGTTTTTGACGCATTTTTACATGCGTTTTTTGTAAGCATTTTTTGAGCATCAAAGAATGATTTTTGGAACTAAATAAAATTATTTGGTGGGACATTGTTTAAGCCCTTGGATTACTATAGAACTGGGGTGAGTATCTTGGTTCATTTAAATTATTAAAGAATTGGCGGTTGTATTTCAAATAAAGTGTTTACACTGTGTCTGTGTGGTTTCTTTACTTTGTTTGGTCATGAAAAGGTCTGATTGACACCTTGACATCACCAAACAAAAGAGGTGGGTGTCAGCTGATCCCATACACCTAATCTTCATTAGCATTTCTATTCATGTAATTTATGCGACTGAGGCTGCGAATCACCTGTGGACACTGACATGTGGCACGTCTTTCAGGACAGTAGCATGTCAAATTCTCTTGTGGAGTCGCTAGTCGCAAATCTGCCGCTTAGCCTCCGCTCTTCCCACTGCCCTGTAGGGGTGGCGAGTTGGGTAATGGGGTTGGGGTTCATGTCAGCCTTGTATTGGCGGCTGACGTGAAGCCCAGGTTAGTAATCGAAGGCGTCTGTAAGACGCCCCCATTGCTAACCGCGTAGTAAAAGTTGTCGCCGGTTTTTCAATAAATACACGGCCAGAATAAGGTATTTTAATGAAATAAAATGACATAAGGTTTTAACATTTTTTTTTTATTGTAAACTCAGTCCCCAAAGCCTTAGTCTCCTGAAAAAAAAAAACAACTATATCCCTTACCTGTCCACATTAAGACGTAGTCCATTGGATTGTCCAGCAATCACTGATGTCACTGCTGTAGAAGACAGCAATGTACACTGACAGGAGTGTAAAATCACACCTATCAGTGTACATGCTGCTGCAGGAGTGAGGTCACTGGGGTTCATCAGCTGATCAGCCCTGGTGACCTCAGCATATTATAACTGCGAATTTGCTGCGGTTCAGTTAAAGTAAATGGGCAGGAAACCCTGCAGAACCGCTGCATAGAAAGGACATGCTGCGTTTTTTCCCACAATGGCAATCCTGAGCGGAAATTTCCGCTTCATGTGCACAGCACATCAGGATTGCCATTGCAAAAGCTGGCAGACCGATTACCAAGTGTTTTTGATGAGTTTCCGCGCAGAAAAAAACGCAGCGAAAAAGCATCAAAAACGTTACGTGTGCACTTAACCTTAGTTGAGAAACCTTATATGCAAGTATAGTGCCTATAAGGGAAAGGTACATGATGGTAATGGAGGGGCTCTAGGTGTCACTACGGTGGGGTGGTGGGGGAGATGCTGGATGTGGTACATGACCATCTCTCAGAGAGGAATATCAAAAAAATCTGGAAACAAATGGGTTAAACTGCACTGTCATCGAAGGATGATCGATAGACAGGAATCAATTTCTGCGGTTTATTGGTCAAGGCGTTTCGAAATTTCAAACTTCTTCATCAGGACAAAACCACGGTAAATCCAGTTTAACCCACTTATTTCCAGTGCCTTTTGATTTATACCTCATGGGTCTGCAGCAGCCCAAATCTCTTTTAGTGGTTGTGTGCACACACCCCGATCAGGTGAGCACGCTGGTGCACATTCTCTTCTAAAACTTCTATCCAGATAAGACCCTATTGTGCTTTTTGTCCCTTCCAGGTTTTTTTCCTAGCACAACTGGAGACCACTGGTCTAATGCATCATAAAATAGCAGTGGCAAAGCAGCCCTCAAAAACAAATGATATATAGAAACACAATCCAAGAAAAGATTAGACCGATAAGACATACATCAGTGACTACAGACCAAGTAGCAAAAACAATAACAAACGAGCAACTATATTTGTGTAAGGGTTTAAAGGGGTTGTGTCAGCATGACAACCCCTTTATATACTACAGTCAGCTAGGTTATCTGCTGCAAGCCCATTATTAAAAACAACTAGAAATTACCTGTTGTTATTGCCAGGAGAAATTGTGGCTGGCCAAAAATATTTCTAGCAACGTCCACTACAGGGGACACTTAACACTATCTGGCCACATGGGTGTTTAAAGTAAGTTTACCTTAAAATAAAACTATGGACTGTCCCACTAGACTGGCGCCAAGCAAATGTGGTACCAATATTCAAAAAGGGGTCTAAAAGTGACCCTGGGAACTATAGACCAGTCAGCTTAACGTCTGTTGTGGGTAAATTGTTTGAAGGATTTCTTAGAGATGCTATTGTAGAATATCTTAATGATAATAGCTGTCTAACTCCATATCAACATGGATTCATGAGGGGTCGCTCCTGCCAAACAAACCTGATCGCCTTCTACGAGGAGGTGAGCTCACAGCTGGACCGGGGAGAGTCAGTGGATGTTGTATACCTTGACTTCTCCAAAGCATTTGATACCGTGCCACACAAAAGGTTGGTATATAAAACGAGAATGCTTGGTCTGGGGGATAATGTGTGCAAGTGGGTAAATAGCTGGCTGAGTGATAGAAAGCAGAGGGTGGTTATCAATGGAGTAAGCTCAGGGTGTGTCAGGGTTACTAGCAGGGTGCCTCAAGGGTCTGTCTTGGGCCCTATATTATTTAATATATTTATTAATGATCTAGTGGAAGGGTTGCATAGTAAAATAGCAATATTTGCAGATGATACTAAACTTTGTAAAGTAGTTAATACAGATGAGGACAGGGCACAGCTACAGGAGGATTTGGATAAATTGGGGAGTTGGGCTAAAAAATGGCAAATGGGGTTCAATGCCGATAAATGTAAGGTCATGCACATGGGAAAGAAAAACAGCAGTCACCCATACATATTAAATGGGAAACCGTTGGGGAAATCTGACATGGAGAAGGACCTGGGCGTCTTGGTTAATAGCAAATTAAATTGGAGTGCCCAGTGTCAGGCAGCAGCTGTGAAGGCAAATAGAGTCATGGCATGCATCAGAAGAGGAATAGGGGCATATGATGAGAACATTGTTCTTCCTCTGTATAAAGCGCTGGTAAGGCCGCACTTAGAATATTGTGCACAGTTCTGGGCTCCGGTGCTCAGGAAAGACATATTGGAGCTAGAGAGGGTACAAAGGAGGGCGACTAAGGTAATAAAGGGAATGGAGGGACTAGAATACCCAGAGAGGTTGTCAAAATTAGGCCTATTTACATTGGAAAAGAGAAGGCTTAGGGGAGACCTCATAAACATGTATAAATACATCAGGGGGCAGTACAGAGATCTCTCCCATGACCTGTTTATATGAAGGATGGTGACAAACACGAGGGGGCACACTATGCATCTGGAGGAAAGGAGGTTCCTGCACCAGCATAGAAGGGGATTCTTTACGGTCAGAGCCGTGAGACTCTGGAACTCTCTGGGAGAGGAAGTGGTGATGTCCAACTCACTTAATGAGTTCAAGAGAGGCCTGGACACCTTTCTTGAGAACAATAAAATTACATCTTATGCTTAGTGATAGTTAATTAATCCAGGGATTTAATCTGACTGCCAGATTGGAGTCGGGAAGTGAATTTTTCCTCAATGATGTAAATTGGCCTATACCGCATGGTATAGGAATAGCGGAATAGCTGCAGTGCACAAGAAATAGGCTGAACTGGATGGACGCTTGTCTTTTTTCGGCCTTATAAACTATGTAACTATGTATATGTACATACAGGGCCGATATAACACAGGATGGACAGGTCAAGTGCGTAAAGCTCTGGCACACAGAGCAAGGTCACGAGTGGAGGGCCCCCTGTGTACCAGCCAGCGGAGGGCCCCCTGTGTACCAGCCAGCGGAGGGCCCCCTGTGTACCAGCCAGCGGAGGGCCCCCTGTGTACCAGCCAGATGCCCTAGTAGGATATATAGAGAATGAGTGTCTTACAGAAAACAAGCCCTTTCAGAGTATTCCACAACACAGAATAATACTATCAATTCAATAAATCTGCGGCGATAACCTTAGGACTATCAAACAGCCTGCAACAGAACAAGATAAACTATGCTATAAAACCACAACTGTATTGAACTTTCTATAAGTAACAATTTATTAATTACATATATATAAAAATATGAAGCAACTTTGCGAATTGTCTTGATAAGAATATTCTAACCAAAAGGAACGTTGAATCTCCATGTTATAGACTACAAACAACCCTTTTTGCTGTCTGATCCTGGACTCTCGATCCTTGTATGATAAAAATCGACCAACAATATAAAAATGACTTATCTGTAGCCACGTGCGTACATAAGAGCTATAGACACAAACTGATGGGACAAGTTGAAAAATTGCTATTTTTGTTATTTTAGATTTTTGTATTGAGGAGTTTACTTTGTGGACTGATTTGTGGAAAAGACAGCTAAAGCCATCAATCTCTTAGACATAGCTGCATGAGCCTGTTATTCAGCCAGTTTTTGGGTAGACAAATACCAAGTGCATTATGGTGCAAGGAGTGTGCAGGTCCTAAAGAATATTATAGAGGGGTAAAGGGAAAGTAGTCAGATTAGAGAATGGGATCGACCTGTCTAAAAACATGAGTTCATAGTGCACGTGTAAAACTGTGGAAATAAACATTAATCAACCCTCTTTGCAAAATAGGTTTATCAGTAAAAAATACAAACTTTCTGCAGTTCGCCAGACACCAATCAAACAAGAACAGTCAACACAATTAATAGAGCAAGTGGTTACTCTAAATTCACCAGAAAAGGACTACTGCAGTCTCAATTATTCAATACCTACATGACAAGCATTCTTAGTACTTAGTATAGCTCCTTTGGTTGTTATGAGCTGCTGGAAATGTGCAGCGGTCCTGAGGTAATGTAGCCCAGTCTTCAAGGGCAATGACCTCTAGTTCGCTAATATTCTAAGATCTGTGTGAAGTAATTGCCTTCTTTAGATTCCACCAAAGATTTCTATAGTGTTCAAATCAGGAGACTGTGATGGATACTTCAGAACTTCTTCTGAAACTAAGCCTTGGGTGGACTCTGAGGTGTGCCTGGGGTCATTGTTCTGTTGGAAAAACCAATGATGAACAAGATTTGGCTTCACCACAGAGGCAAGACGTTTTCTCTTAGGATGTCCTGATACTTGTTTGAATCCATCTTACCCTCCACATGCTAAAGGTTTCCACTGACAAAGGAAGCAAAACAGCCATAGAGCAACATCAAGCCACCACCATGCTTCACCGTAGGTTGAGTGTTGTTTTCAGGGCATGCTTCATTCTGTCTCCTCCAGATACCGCTGATCCATAGGCCTGACAAGTTCCAGTTTTGTTTAACTGCTCCACAGGACAGAATCACAAAACTTCTGTGGCTCATTTATATGGTTTTAAGCAAATTGGAGGGGACTTTTCTTGTGCATTTGTAGGGAGGTGAACGTTTTGGAGATTAAGCATGAAAACGTTCAATGATTAGCCTGCAAATTACTGTGCAAACTGAAGCATCGGTGCCTGCCGCCACTAAATCTTACTGCAAATCTTTTGCAGTTACTCGGGGGTGGCAAGGATTTGACCACTTGTCTCCTGCGGACTCAGCTGGAAGCTGGTGATTGCTTACTCTTTCTGCCATTTCCAGGTAGTGCAGACAGTGTTCCTTTAAATTTGAACTGGCAAATTATGTTTCCAACCGTATCTTTGAGAATATTCAATGTCTTTATATCTTTTTCCATTTCCTTTCTTGTTTGTACAAAGTTATGACCTCTTCTCTTAACTTTCTGAACCACTCTCGACTACCCAAGATTATTACTGAACCGGAGGCTATTGCCCAGGAGGAAGTGAAGCATCAAGTAGTTCATAATAACCAAAGCGTTCTCTAGTTAGTTCTTATGACGTGTGTCATGAAGAAGCTGAATCATTCGGAGACTGCTGTAGTCATTAAAAGTGGCCTTTTCATTGAATTTAGAGAAACCATTTATTATTAGTTATGTTGAGGTACTTAAGGGGAACATCTCACCATGGAAAATGCTATTTACCTGCAGATTTCCTCCTGGGAGCTGCCTGCTTTCAGTTATAAGGGCGGTGCAAATAAAAGCGCACTATTCTGTAAGCAGCAGCTGTAAGAACGCCCCAAAATGATGATTGACAGCTGAATCTATAGCATATCGTTGTAGAGCTGTCTGTCAATCAAAGTGAAAGCCATGCTTACAGCCGCTAATCACAGTATACGGAGCTGTGCTGAGATCACTTTAATCTTTCCCTACATCAATTCTATGAATTAAAGCCGCCGGCTACCAGGAGGAAATAAGTGTATTTTCTTCCGGTAGCCATTTACCTGCAGACTAACTCTATATCTACAAGTAAATGCCATTTTTCCAAGGTGACAAGTTCCCTTTAAATAGTTCTTGCTTCATTTTTTTTGCAAAACAGTGGAAAGTCAATTTTTTAATTTGTAAATGTTGGTAATATTCCTCATTTACAATGGGGGTTGCATAAGTGTGATTGTCTGTAGGCAGAGACTCAGGCCGGTGACACATCCGTCTATTCTCAGATCACGTTTTGTGATGTAAGGGTTTTTCCTTGTCTTACTAATGACAAAAAGGAAGAATCAGGTCACTGCAAGATTTTCCAACTTATTAAAAAATCTTCTTGTATGATATTGAGCTCATGTCATTACTAAAAGAGCTACTCCTACACATCCCGATTCTCAGACTGGCTGACACCAGACCCATTTATAATAATTCAAGACAAAGCCAGAACGCTTGCTTTTGATAGATAAGGATGAATTCTTTATACCATCCTAACAAGTCCTCTTGAAGGTAGGGCGCTTAAGAGAAGAGAGCAGTAAGACAAAAGGAAATCATTACCATGCAATAAGCTATGGAGGACAATTCATTATCCGTGCTTTTAATAACAACAGATGGAAACAGAGAGAACGTTCACATCTCAGCATGAAAGACATTGATATCAAAGTCTAAAATGGTTCCATACCTCTGAAGGACTGAGGAATATTTCATCAAACAGACTTCTAGACTCTCTAATTTGGCCGTGCTTAGCATGTAAAACAAAGACACAAGACAAAAGAACTGAAGCAGTTAGGTCATTGACCTAGAAGGAAGCAAACAGTTTACCAGTTTCTCAGCCTTCAGATGATTTCACATTATTATTACAGAAAACATGAAAATAAAGATAATGAGAAGTTATACCAAAGACTCAGAAAGGAAGGGTATACATATTAATAAGACATGTTGAAGGGTCAATTACCTAATCAGAGAGTAAGGAATTTGCACCATCTCCCAAGATATGCAGCATTTCGGAAGCAAATGTCAGATAAAATCATTTCACTACCCACCAAAGGCAGAGAAATCTGTTATTTTAAAGGTCTAACCAGCGGATGCTGCCGACATAGATGGTAATGCTATTAGTATAGGGCTTATACACCATGGACTTATCAGGATGACCCAGTAGATGCTATTCAGGTACTAATGTCTTACATGGGCAGCCTCACACCGAGTCTACGGGGGATGATGTGATAGCCCATAAAATGATCATAAGCATTGAAGGGGTTTTTCACCTTATTTTTTTATTCTTTTCTGTAAAGAAACAAAGAGAATAAACCTACACCTGCTACTCCAGCGCTGCCCTCGTGGACACGGCTGCAGCTATACCATTACCACTAGCGCCAATCACTGGGCTCAGCTGTGATGCCCATGTAGACAGCACAAGACCACCAAGAATTAGAGTTGGTGAAGAAACAAACACTTGTTCATTTCTGGCACAGTACAAGTGACTAGATTGTGGATGTAAGAACTAAAGGTGGTCATACTGTTCAGATTAGGGCCAGCTGGACCTACCAATTTCAACAGTAGCAACCAACCATCAAGAACATTAGGTGACTTGCAAACGTTTTCTCAGCCTATGTCAGGGGATACAAAAGATTGAGCATATTGAAATTTACACGCCTTATTGGTTTGTTCAACTTAAAGAGGAAAATCAAAAACTTAAGCAAGACTATAACCTGGTATACGTGCAAAGCGTAAGAGCACGTTCACCCTGTGGCCATTTCATTGACAAAACCCAAGAAAAAAACAAAAAACAAAAATGAGCATAGACCCTACAACAAGTAAATGAGTAAGTAGTAATGATACATGTAAATAACATAAAAGGTACATAGTTAAAGCTATTTTGATCAAAAAAAGCATAAAAGCCATCCCACCACAACTAGGTGTACCAAACGGGACGGTCCTAAGCTGTCTAGTATTAAAACCTTACCTTGTTTCATACGACGTCACTGTGAATAATAGTGTTAACTAAGTACACTATGTTATTTGTATGTACCATTACCATTACTATTTACTTGCTGTAGGGCTCAGGCTCATTTTGTTTTTTACTTGGGTTGGGTCTACATAGAGAGGAGCTGCCATCAGTGACGTCCATCTCAGCAAAATCGGGTGTGCATGTGAATGGGGAGTTTATGAAGAATAACCAATCAGCCGACATTTATTGAAGGTGTATGGCCAATCAGCCAAGTCTGGGAAGAGCCTCTGAATGTACATGAGTATTATCAGAAAACCTTTCCTATGGGGTCATGTTGGATCACAAAATAACATTTCCAAGATGTGTCTGATGTGCCCACTAATTCTTTTCTCACTCTAAATTTACATCCAACTGTCAGAGTTGTTGGCAGCAGTAGGCAGATTAGAACAACATATTAGTTGGATATCAGTTTATGTACATTTGATTTGGCATAGGTAGAATTTTATGCTAAATTATCAAATACTTAGGACAATCTTAGGCACATTAACAACCTTGTAAAACCTCAGAAATGTTATATTTAAAAAAAAAAAAAAAGCACCCACCCCAAAAAAATTAAAATCTTAATGGAAAATATGATGCAATAACCAATAATGCCCGCTTTCCTTTTATATCAGGCCACCTGGAACAAATTTTTTGCGGTTGAACGATCAGTTGTCAAATCGGTATCAGTGGCCATTCTGAATATTCACTAGTTTCTACTGCAATCCAATGAACTGGATCAAAAAAGGCAACATGTAATGTTTTTTAATCTGTTTCTTTAAAGGATCAAGAACTGATATGCTGGATGAATGTGAACCATCACAACGCTAACTATGTGCTCCTGCATTAGTTAAATCCCAAAATTTCATACTAAAAAAAAAAAAACAGATCGACTGAAAGCCTGGCCTGAGTCCGATCAAAAAAAGGCAAAATGCAGCGCTTCCATTGATCTGTTGTCTGGATGAATGTCAGCCATCTGATACTAAACTATGGGATCAGTGTGTGTATATATATTATATATATATATATATATATATATATATATATATATATATATATATATATATATATATATATATATATATATATATATATATATATATATATATATATATATATATATATATATATATCCAGATTACCAGCCATCAGCTTGGAAGAATTTAGCCCTATGCATGTGTTAGTAATCGTTCCCTAATCAAAGTCCTTTTATCTTCTTATAGCCCATCCCTTACTTCTCCAAACATAAATCTCCACCGAACCCAAAAGCACTACAAATACTGCCTGGTGACGAGCTCATGCATCCTTTATCTGTTCCCCATCCCCTCAAGATGGCTTGACCTTCATTGTAAATAAGCCATTGTACTTTGTGTCACCCCCACCTCATTGTAGATTGTAAGCTCTTACGAGCAGGGTCATCATTATTTTTGCTTTAATTATTGTATTATCTTTAGCTATGTTACTTATGACTGTTGTATATGAACCTCTGAATTGTAAAGCGCTGCAGAATATGTTGGCGCTATATAAAGATTATTATTATTATAATATAATGATGTATATGAGTAGTAACGATTCTGTTCAGAGAGTAGATAACCAAAAAGAAGTGGTAAAAAGACAGAACAAAATCTACTTTGCGGCTTTCGTTTTGCATTGTAAAGGCGTTAAGTACAGCAACTCATCAGACGCCGCTCTCTTTATCTCACTCGAGAGAAAACCATTTCATACTGTGTAATTGAGCCGGGCTGACAGACTGAGACGCTCTAGAACAACTCCCTGTGTGCTGAAATGGGCTCCTAGAAGAAGATAGTGCTAAGTACTGCTCTCTCACAAGGCATAAAACAACATTACCAGATAACAGCCTGCAGTAATCTGCTCTACAACCACAATCGAGTCAAGAGCTGCCGGCACAGAACACGCACATAACAGGAGAACGCCATCCAGCACCACTATCTATTGGGTACTTAGATCCGTCACATTCATTACAGGGATTTCATTGTGGCCAGGAAAGAAGGCGAGAAGAAGGAAGATTTAGGCATTTAAATTAAAAAACTTTTCTTACACTAAAATATAAAATTATGGTAGTGCTGCACTTAAAGGGATGTTACATGCATTAGAAAACAATATATTAAAACTAAGTTAATACAGGGTTTAAATAAAGTAAAACAGTATTTTCAATGGATGGCTACATTTTGCCTTTATATATATACACCTGTACTCACTACTGTCAGTAAGGATTGTGAAAAATATTGAGCTGAGCAATTAAGAAGAATGCCCCAGCTTATGATGTCACTGGGGTTACCTTTAATATGTTAAAGGGGAGATCCTTTTGCGTTTCCATTCAAGAAGATTGGTTCACCAACATATCACATCCGCAGTTTATAGTTCAGAAAAATTATTAATATTTGCAATTTACCGGCTATTAAAAAAACAATGCTGTGAAAAGTCATATATATAGCGCCATCTGGTAGTCACGGTGCTCAGTGCTTGTGCACATGCTCAGTCTCTCTAAGGTCAGTTTTCTGCATAGTGATTCTCTGTTCACTGCAGAGCAGCCAATAGAAATGGCTTGCACGGCAGGAAGCTTTTTCTATTGGTTGATCTGCAGTGAACAGAGAGCAGCACTCAAGCCACTATAAAGACTTGAACACCATGTTATAGCTCTTTACTAGATTGTTATTTTTACACCATGGAAATTGCAAATACTTTTCACTTTCTATGATGTATGCTGTGGATGTGATTTGTAATGCTGGGTCAAGCCCTTTAGTGGTTAGCATTTACAACTTAAAGGGGTTCTCCAAGAATATAATAAAATGGCCTCCGTTACATAATTCAACCAGAAGTCATCCTTCTCATGTCTCAAGATGGGCTGCAGTCTGAAGAAGCACAGCTCCTGAGACCTGTGTCTAAACTGTCAGAAGACGAGTATTGCAAGCACAAATACCAGAGCTGCTGGAGAAGTGTACAATAGAAGAAATTAATCTTCTCAGCTGACCCAAAAAAAATTTTTTCTCCAGCCTCTGCCCTCTGTGCTCAGTCAGCCGAGGAGGAGATTTATTTCTTCTCCTGTCACACACACTTCTCCAGCAGAACCAGTATGTGTGCTTACAATACAGGTCTTCTGACATCAGAGACACAGGTCTCAGGAGTGGAGTTCCTTCAGACTGAAGCACGTCCTTATACGTGACTAGGATGGGCTGCCCTTTGAATTACGAGACGGGGCCATTTTATTACATTCTTGGAGAACCTCTTTAAATAAATTAGCTGCTAGTATCAAACAAGTTCTAAAAGTGACCATAGAAACTAGAACTGGATTGTTTTCCCCAGGTTGTGGGATGTTATAAAAAATAGTTTCTGCATTTCATGATTTCTGTATACAAGAGTGTTTATACTTGGTCTAGAACACTAGCGGCCGAGAATACTGTGGGCCACCAGCCTATCTAATATATCTCCCAATATGGCCAGCTGTAGGCTACATGACAGTAGACATCAAATATCAGAGTCATCATCCCTGCCAGTCCTATATCTATCTACTATTGTTACACAATATATAGAGGCCAACCCTTCACCCGATGTTTTATATAATTTCATTCTAATTATGGATTGTTTTTTATTGGAAAGTACTTTTCCTGGGTGTGGTTTGTGTGCCGGCTATAAGGAGTAGACATTATATAAGTGATTACACTTTATAGTACAGGCTGAGCACATTCTACATTCAGAATTTAGGGCTTTTCTTGTAGGTATAATAACTTTACACAGCCACAAATAGATTAGCTTTAAAACATAGTTGGGAATAAGGAAAAATTACATGGAAATAAATGGAAATTATTGGTATAGACTTTTGGTTTATTATAATATTTTGGGGCCATTTCTTAATCTAATGTGATGACAGGGAATGGCAGCCATTACAGATACCATATGGACAGGTTGTCGCCTTTTTCTTCTAGACTCCTAGAAGTGTAATGCCATGTTTGGGAAAACAATCCACTGCGGTTCTGCTCACAAAGTCACAGCAGATCTACGACAGAACTGCATGTGTGTTCTTCCAGATTCCATAGTGTATTTGGCTGCTGATTTCACCCTACTCCATTACCAAGCCCTGGCCAGGCTGTAATCTGCGATGAAAATCCGCACAAAAATTATCAAGCTGCAGATGTGAAATCCGTGATCTGCTTTCACTTTCGGGCAGTTTCTTTCTTTTCGTAACGTGTGAACGGGATTTTATAAATCGTGGAATCCGCATCAGAAATCTGCAGTAAATCCTCAGTGTATGAATTTAGCTCAAATCTTCCAGTTGCAAATTGATACTTATCTCCAATTATCATTACATTGCAGATTTGTCATTTTGGTGAAAAATAATTGAAAACTTCTATGGTAGCTGGAATGTAAAGTTATATTCAGAATAGCATGATGGTTGCCAATAATTACTGTAATTATTCAACTATGACGCAACTGTCAACCATTGGATCTAAACAGTCACAGACAGACCCCTACTGATGTATAATATTAATTAGTGTTTTTGTCATTTTTTACATTACGAATAGCTGTGATACATGCTGCAATACAAGCGTTACAGAGCCTAGGGGTCCAGGAGCTGAGACACAGGAGGAATGCAAGAAAAAAAGCAATGCAGCGCTGGATTAATCAGGCTCCCTCCCACCCAATGTACGGGGAGTGAAGTCCAGACTATCAATATCAACAAGAAGCAGGTTTCACCAGCATCACCAGGGTTGTATTATTCCTGCAGAAAGAACAAACACCCAATACCACCCATGCACGGGTCCACTTGAGAAACTCCCTGCGTTGGTCGATATATGGTGTTAGATGTGATGGTCTGCATAAAACAAGCCTTTTGATGAGAGTGAACCCTATTTCTTAACAGAAGGGACGTATGTGCATTGCAGTCCCATTCATTTCAATGTAGAGACTGTCAGGTCTCAGCTGATGCTTCCCACTAGTGCTAGGTTATCACAGGCTCAATTATAAAAAAGATCAATGTATAATTAAATGTTATAATAAAAAACATGTAAAATAAGCAACCAACAGAAAAATTACTTACCCTCTGTGCGGCTTCAGCTGCTACAGCAGCCATGGCCGCAGCCTTCGCCTTCTCAGCCTCGTCATAAGTTGGAAGGGTGGTCGCCACACTATAGGGAGGTGGCACAGGGTAGAATTCATTCTGTGCTTCTACCAAGAGAAAAAAATGCATCACGGTAACGGTTATTAAAAGAATCATGCGTATATTATAGTATTATAATCAGTGGTATTAACTGGTGAAAAACTGTCCTATGGTGCCAAGATCTGCTATAGAACATGGGGCTATACAGAAATTCCTGCAGATCAGTAATGTGACTATGAAGTCTCAGTACTGAAAAGTAAGCTTTAGCTTGACAGCTAGTTCACGAATCACGGGTATAATAAAATGAAATTTCACATTGCCAAGCTAAGAAACAACGTATTCAGTCTTCTAGAATCATTGTGCCCGCTAAACAAACCGTGCCATCTTCATCCAGTGAATCAGCCTATTATCTGGTCTTCTTGGAACAGACCAGCCAGAACTGAAGAGCCCTCTGTTCATGAACTAATAGGGAGGACATCCAGACAGCCATCCTAGAGCAGACAGCAGTATTTATGTGTCATCAGACCGCTCCTGATAAGGATTCTCACACCAGGGCTCAGGACAAACAAGTTTTTATAGCCAGTGCTCAAAACTTCATATATTCTCATAGAACAGATCGAGGTTTATTTTGTATAAGGAAAATGTTGAGTGTCTGACACTAGTCTGTAACACAGGAAAGTTTTTGTCTATAAACATTTAAAAAAAAAAAAAGAGGAAGTTCCAAGAGTATATCAATCTGGAGGTCACAGGGGTCGGCAGGACCTTCTAGATCAGGCCTGCAGAACATATAGCACACATGCGACTCGACCGAAGGATGTTGTGCGGCCCAAAGAGAACAGAGAGACTCCAGGTCTCACTTCACTATGTTCAACTGTATTCGCGTCTTTGAGATGAAAATACAGTAAAACACTTTTGTGTCGGGACTGGGGCAGAGCAAAGGAGCACTCGTCAGCCACTGCATTGCCGTTCAGCAGCGTGATGAAGTCATCACGCATCACTGTGACCTCATCACACCGCTGTTGTCGCTAGCAACGCAGCCCAGAAGAGGCAAGGATGCACTCGGAAACTGTAAGCACTCCAGGCGGAGCAGCGTCTGTGGGAGGAATATTGTGGAGAGGACATTACAGAGAAGGGCAGAGTGGGGGGGATCATTATGGAGAAAGGCAGAATGGGGGGGGGCATTAAGGAGAAGACAGTGCGTGGGGGGGGGCATTATGGAGAAGGGCAGAGTGGGGGGGGGCATTAAGGAGAAGACAGTGCGTGGGGGGGGGCATTAAGGAGAAGACAGTGCGTGGGGGGGATCATTATGGAGAAAGGCAGAATGGGGGGGGGCATTAAGGAGAAGACAGTGCGTGGGGGGGGGCATTATGGAGAAGGGCAGAGTGGAAGGGGACATTACGGAGAAGGGGAGAAGATTTTTTGTGCAAGAAGCACATTGAGGGGCAATTATTTATTCAGGGGCACAGCATCAGAGATATTTTTATTTATGGGACAGTATAATAATACTTTTATTTTTAAAGGCACTGTGTTGGGAAATGCTGCTGAAGACTGAGAAGATGGAAGTCAGAGAGGAGCTCTTGGCATGAAATCATATCACGGAGTCTGTACTATAAAATGATAAAAGGGATGGGAACGACTTCAATCAGAGAAGATGTCACTTAGAAGGTATCTGGGTGTAAATGTTTATTTGTGATACCCATTACTCCCTCATCAGTGCTGTGGTTCCTGTATGGTCCGCAGTCTGATTATGGCTGGTAACCACAACTTCCAGTATCTCCTTACCATTGTTAAGGACATAATGGGAGTTGCAGGTTCACATGATACAAATGTATATGGGTCTGACCTGTAACTGCAATAGATCGCTGTACTAAGCTTGGTGCTGTATTCCTGTACTGACGGTGGTTCTGGCGTTGCCTTCATGTACTGACGGTGGTTGTGATCATCATCCATAACGTGCTTGATGTTGAAACTGAAAAGTCCTCAAAACTTAGTTTTCAGATTATGAGGAGAATTTGGTTGAGATTCTGCTCCAAAAACTCAGTGTAAGTTTGGGTGTGTTCACGTTGATTTTTTTTTTTTTTTTGGAGTAGAAACTCTCCAAACCCTTCTCAAATACTCAAAACTTGGTTCTGTTGATGTATTCATTTAAATACCTCTTCACATTTTTTTTGCGGCCCTTTGGACTGGTGGTTCAGTATGACAATGTGGACCTTAAACCAAAAAATGTTGTGCACCCCTGTTCTAGATCCCTGCTATTCTGGATATTAACAGAGAGATGAGAGCAAACGCATTAACATGTCTTTGCTGAAAACAGAGATGGCGACACAAGCCTTTCCCCTATAAACATGGGCACATCTGGCAGATATATCAGCTAATGCAGTCAAAAATGAAAAGTTCTTGAAAATAAAAATGTTTTGTTTTTCTAAATTCCCTTAAAGAGGGCCTGTTACCAGGACAAAGGTAGGCAGTTTTTGCTCTTATTTTATTCCTGCAGATCCACTGAGTATTCCTTGCTTATGTTTTTCTCAAATCCACCATACTGTTAAAGAGATATGGGCTTTTTTATCTAGTGCTAAATGTTATGGTCTTTACTAGGAGTCTGTGGCTCACGGGGTAATTATGCAGAACAGCCTAAAGACACCGCCAGAAAAATCCTGACAGCCACTCCCTCTGTAAAATGTAGCACTAAACAAAAAAGCAGCCATCTCCGGAGCCACATGGTATATTTACAAAGAACACATACATACACACAATTTAGTTCTGCATCCCTTCTTAGGAAGCAGCATTATGCAAGGAAAACTAACAGCCAGCTATGGAGGGGACGCCAAGTGGTCCTATTTGCTTGAATGGGGCTGTGCTGCAGTTCGCCACAGGGCGGAGAGGACACCTTAAGTCACCATATGTTGGGATGGGTACTCCCCTTATAACCAATTCTGTCAATCATATGCTAGGAAATTGGGTTATGAAGTAATACAGTTCTCCTTGGACTGAAAAGAAGGCTTCCACATAGCTGATGCACAAAAATGTCAACAATGATCACAGCGTATCACCATACATACCAGGGTCCACACCACTGTCCACGACAATACTGCTGTACGGGGGTGGAGATGCATCCACCGCAGCGGCGGCTGTAGTCTGGCAAGCTTGAGAAGCTTGTGATGAGGTTGATGGCTGCTCTACAGTTGGTGTTTCCGAGGAATCTTCCTCATTCTCTAGCTAAGAAAGGGAAAAAATTATGAGTTACCTTGCTCCACCTCCCAAGGACAGAATAAGGAACGTGAAAGATTAATTAGATGATGTAGACTAATATTACTACCTGGTCCCAGTCAGTCAGTCACTCTGGTCCCAGTCAGTCAGCCAGTCAGGTCTGTTTTGCATTCTACACATATAAAAGTTGATGTAACATGTTCAGGGGCCTCTTGATGGTACACAGATGCCAGAGGGACTTCACCATGTCTGATGCTTTGCCATGATGGGTGACAAGTAGCGATGAGCGAGTATGTTTTGTTAACCCTTTCGCCGAGTATACTCGGCCGAGCACCGAGTATTTACAGCTGCTCGATGATATGGCTGAATCACTGCTGTGTGCATGATTTGCGAATGTTTGACAGCTTTAATAAATGTGAGGAATGTCTGCTTCTTACACATTCCTCACATGTATTAAAGCTGTCAAACAGTCGCAAATCATGCACACGGGAGTGATTCAAACATATCAACGAGCACGCTGTAAATACTCGGTGCTCGCCCGAGTATACTCAGTGAAACGGTTAACAAAACATATTCGCTCATCACTAGTGACAAGTAAAGTGCATATTTATGGGGGAAAGAAAAGTAGATGAATGTTGCACTATGATTAGTGATGAGTGAGCACTAAAATGCTCGGGTACTCGTTGTTTGAGTCGAGCAAATTGGAATGCTCGAGTGCTCAGTCCGAGTAACGAGCCCAATGTAAGTCTATGGGAAACTCGAGCATTTCTCCGGCGGCTCTGACCGGCAGTCTGCAGAGGGCCTAAAAATTGGCCAAATCGATGGGAACAGTGCTCAAATGACATGGGAACAGCATGGGGAAGACCCCTGGAAGCATTTCTGACTCCCAATTCAATGCTGTCACCAATGTTGTCAGAGTATTACGCCACTTTTACGGACTCAGAATAAAACATACAAAAACGAAACCAAAATGGATTTTCCTGGGAAATATGTAAAAGGAACATCCTTTCCAGGGTAATGACTAGTATATAAGGCAAAAAACATAACCAAAAACAAAAATGCTTCTCCACACCTTGGGCTATGTTCACGTGTAGCGTTTTTGATGCATTTTTACACTTTTGCATTGCTTTCAACTAAGAAAAATGCATTCACTGGGAAATGTCATTTAACATTTTACAACCTTATCTGGCCATGTAGTGTGTGACACATCATCAGACACACCCTGTTTCACACTCTGGAAGTCATAAAGCCTATTTTTATAGGGCCATCGGGCGACCCTTACTATTCTTAAAGGGCCAGCAGTTGGTCCTCGCTATTGTTAGAGAGCCATCAGCCGGCTATGCTTCGTTGTTCCTATTATTAACGAGTGGCTCTCCTTTACTGTTATTGAGTATGCAGTGACTGCAAGGGCTGCCAAAAATTTGGCAGCAACCCAATACCCCTTTGAAGAGACATAGAGGAGGGTCTCAGTAAAAAAATAGTTCCCAGGTCTCCTATAGTGGTAATGCCCATGATGTGACTGCAAGGGCTGCCAAAATTTGGGAAAAACCCAACTAACAATTTAAAGACACATAGAGCTGGGCCAAAGAGTACAACATGTTCCCATTAGAACGGAGAGGGTCTGCTATTCAGTTATAGGGTATGCAGTGAGTCCAACAGCTGCCAAAATTTAGGAAAATACCTACTAACAATTTAAAGACACATAGAGCTGGGCCACAGTAACGACATGTTCCCATTAGAAATGAGAGGGTCTCCCATACTGTTTGCCTATGCAGTGAAGCAATGGCTGCCAAAAATTTGGAGGAACTCCAATGCCCTTTGCAAGAGACGTAGATATGTTGATATGGTATATATGGTGGTGGAGGATGAGGATGCGAAGAAGGAGGAGGACAAGAGCAAATAGACAAAATCAGGATGCGTATACCCATGTCTGGGTGTGAAGACAGAGGTGCATGGGAATAGAGTTAGACCTCACAAAAAAAGACACTGGATTTGAGTTTATGTTACGCTGCTATCATTCGGTGGTGTTGAGAAGTCTGACCCAATCCAGCCCTTGTTCATTTTAATAAGCGTCAGACTGTCAGCATTTTCAGTTGACAGGCGGATGCACCTATCGGCTAGTGGCAGGCCCGGCCAGGACCTCCAAGGTGTAGAGATCCAGTTCATGTCACGTGTCCAGCTTGGATACCCAATAATTATAAGACACAGAGGAATCACGGAGGACATTGATACGGTCGGCAAGGTACTCCCTAAGCATTTTCCGAAACTTTTCCCTCCTTGGGAGAGTACCCCGCGCCTCAGGGCCTGTGCGATGGGAGGGTCTGAGAAAACTGTCCCAGAACTTTGACAGTGTTCCCCTGCCTCTGCTGGATAGCATTTGTGCCTCTCGCCTGTAGTCCTTGGTTGTCCAATGACCTATGACCTCTGCCGCCAGAGTTTTCAGATGTGAATTTTTTTAATAATTCCGCAACAAGGGCCTTCTAGTACTGCCCCATTTTGTTGGGACTGTCTTGCAAGGGAATAAGAGACAGAAAGTTCTCCTTGTAACATGGGTCTAGAAGTGTCACCAACCAATAATGACGGTCACCAAAAATTTGGACAATGCGAGGGTCACGGGAAAGGCAGCATAACAAACTCAGCCATGTGTTCCAGACTGCAAAGAGGAAAGACTTCCGTGTCGTCACCAAGAGGATGACTGACCATGCTCTCCTCCTCCTCCCTGTCCTCAGGCCATTCACGCTGAACAGATGGTATGACAATTGTGCAGGTAGTACCGTCTATAGCGCAGGAAACTAGCTCCTATTCATTCTCCTCCTCTTCCTCATTGTCACCCAATCCACGTTGGGATGAGATGAGGCTGGGCTGTGTGGAATCACCCTGTATGGTTCCTTGCTCCATCTCATCGTGCTCCGTCTGCAATGCATCATCTTTAATTGTGAGCAGAGAGCATTTCAGAAGACAGAAGCGGGATGGTGACGCTAATTATGGCGTCATCGCCGCTCACCATCTTGGAGGAGACCACAAAGTTTTGGAGGATAGTACATATGTCTGACATCCATGTCCACTCCTGAGGTTTTATGTGTGGAGTCTGAATACTGACGGCTTTGTTGATGCTGGTAGTCAACATCAGTCCTCTACTGCTCAAAAATCTTTCCCAACATCTGCAAGATAGAGCTCCAACGCGTGGAGACATCGCAGATCAGTCGTTGAGAAGGAAGCTGCAAACTCTGCTGAAGCACGGCAAGGGCGGCGGAAGATGTAGCAGACTTTCTAAAATGGGCACTCAGGCAGCGTACTTTGACAAACAGATCCGGGTAGGTTTTGAGAAACCGCTGAACCACGAGGTTAAGCACATGGGCCAGGCAAGGTACGTGTGTGAGCTCACCTTGCCTCAGAGCCGCCACCAGGTTCCAGCCATTGTCACACACGACCATACCTGGCTGTAGGGTCAGCGGTGTCAGCCACAGATCTGCCTGCTCTTTCAGAGCTGTCAACAACTCTTTAGAATTGTACGGTTTGTCATCTAAGCATATTAGCTTCAGCACAGCCTGTTGCCGCTTGGCCGAGGCAGTGCAGCAGTGCTTCCAGCTTGCGACTGATGTGGTTATTTCGGAGATGGAGTCTGAAGAGAAGGAGGAGGAGCTGTAGAATGTGGGGGCAATCCTGACTGACCCATGGCCCGCAATACTCAGCATCGGGAGGACGTGTTCCGCTCCAAGGTCCAACTGGGTCCCGTATTCCACTATATTAACCCAGCGTGCCGTCAGCAAGATGTACCGTCCCTGCCCACAAGCACTTGTCTACGTGTCCGTGGTTAGGTGGCCAGTACCTGAATTGCTGAGGGCACATCTAATGTTGTGGGACACATGATCATGTAATGCGGGGACGGCACACCGGGAGAAATAGTGGCGGCTGGGGACCGAGTAGCGAGGGATGGCCGCCATCAGGTTGCGGAAAGCTTCCGTCTCCACGAGCTAAAAGGCAAAATTTTGAGCGCAAGCATGCGCAAAATGTGTGAGTTTAGTAGTGTGGCCTGTCGGGCGTTGGCTGCGTATTTGTGCTTGCGTTCCAAGGACTGGGGTAGGGACAACTGAACGCTGCGCTGCGACAAGGACGTGGAAGTGCTTGCTGATGGTGCTAGTTGAGAGTGTGCAATGGCAGGTGCAGGGCGGGAGGCATCTTGGCATGAGTCATGGACAGGGGATAGGCGTGCAAGCAGAACAAGCAGTGGTGTCACCCGCAAATACTGTTTCTGGACCCTGGGGTACGGCCCACTTAGTCGGGTGCTTTGCTGCCATGCGCCTGATCATGCTGGTGGTGGTCAGGCTGCTAGTTTTGCTACCCCTGTTGATGTTGGTCTGGCAGATGGTGCAAATAGCCTTTTTGGGCTTATCTGCAGAGTCTTCAAAAAAATAACCAGACTCAGGAAGACCTAACAGTTGTACTGGCAACTTCCGTCGTGTTGGCGTTAGGAGGAAAGCTTTCCCGCCTTGTGTCTGCGGCCACCACACTGCTTCTTCCTGCCTATTGTGGTGCTACGCCTCCCTCCCACCCCCCTGTGTGCTGCTGTCCTCGCGCTGTATGTCCCTCTGCCAGGTTGAGTCAGTTACTATATCATTCACCACCTGGTCCTCCTCTTGACTTTCTGCCGGCAATTGTGCATGTGCATCATCATCATCATCATCATCAACCTCTTGCGACAGTAACTGCACTTTCTCACCGTCACATTCGTGTGACCATGGCTGCTCCAATATTTGGGCATCTCCTCTTGACGCGCTTGAAGCTGGCCGGGCGAGAGGCCCAAATCTACAAATGGAAAAGTGAACAGCTCTTCTGAGTGTCCAAGTGTGGGATCAGTTGTCTCTGAGCACTCAGCATGGTGGGAGGAAGGAGAATCAGGGTGAGGAATATACATTCCAGACTCACGGCTACTGAGACTTGACCGTGTGGAAGACAGGGTGGTAGTGGTGGTGGCAAAGTGACTGGAAGCATTATCTGCTATCCAACCAACAACCTTTTGACACTGCTCTGTGTTCAATAGTGGTGTTCTGCGGTCCCCTAGTAATTGGGACAGGAAGGTTGAGCGACAAGATGTGGGTGTTTGCTGTGGCACAATTTCAGCTTGCCCACGGCCACGTCCTCAGCCTCAGCATGCCCCATCACGTCCACTTCCCCGTTTCTTCTTCATATTTTCCATGTTCACGAGAAATAGCTGATTTTGGAACGCAGTTATATGTGATACGTCTGATAGGGAACCACAATTTCAAATAGCAGGCCTGTAATTTACCAATACTATTCTTCAGACACCTAGTGTGAATAGCTTGATCGACAAACTGCAACAGAATGGAAAATGAGGCCAATATTTTCCACGTTCAGTTTAAGTTTCTGGATTTTTAATTGCTGAAACATGGAACAGATCAGGAGTTTATTCTGCAGTGAGAACAAGCAAATGGAGCAGAAAAATGGTGTACTCTGGATTGCTTTTTAAGCAAATAACCAGGAATAAGATTTAAAAAAAAAAAATCCCTGGCCCCTGATATCTGGGGCGGTCTACAAATATCTGTAAGTATTACAGCAGCACACAGGACGTTCTTGCTATATGCACTGCAGTCTGCCACATACACTGCCTGCCTCCTGCTATCACCAGCTGGTTTAGTCCTCAGAAGGACTGTTAGTTCAGTTGGAGATATATATATATATTATATTATATTATATTATATTATATTATATTATATATATACATATATATATATATACACACACACACACACACACACACACACACACACACACACACACTAGATGGTGGCCCGATTCGAACGCATCGGGTATTCTAGAATAGGTATGCGGCCGACGGGGCGCAATTAGCAGAGCGGTGTTTAAATTTGGCGCCCAAATCGCTGATTGGTCGCGTTAGGCAACCGCGACCAATCAACAAGGCGGGGTTTCAATTTGGCGGCAATATCGGTGTTTGGTCGCGGGCGGCGGCCGCGACCAATCTGCGAACCGTGTTAGTGAGGACTGGAGAGCGTATTTAAATTTGGCACCAAAATCGCTGATTAGTCGTGACCAATCAGCAGAGCGGTGTTTAAATTTGGCGCCAAAATCGCTGACTGGTTGCGGGCGGCGGACGCGACCAATCAGCGAGCCGTGTTAGTGAGGAATGGAGAGCGTGTTTAAATTTGGCACCAAAATCGCTGATTAGTCGCGACCGCGACCAATCAGCAAAGAGGTGTTTAAATTTGGCGACAATACTGCTGATTGGTCTCGGCCAGCGACCGCGATCAGTCAGCAGAGCGTTGTTTAAATTTGGCGCCAAGCTCGCTGATTGGTCGCGGCTGGCGTCCACGACCAATTAGCACAGCAGTGTTTAAATGTGGCGGCAAGATCGGTGATTGGTCGCGGCCGCTATTTAAATGTGGAGCCCAAATCGGTGATTGGTCGCGGCCGCTGCCCGCGACCAATCAGCAGAGCGGTGTTTAACTTTAGCGCCAAGATCACTGATTGCTCGCGTGCGGAGAGCGCGACCAATCAGCGAATCGTATTGGTGAGGAGTGGGGAGCGGAATCGTATTAGTGAGGACCGGGGAGCGCCGCTGCCTGTGCGGCTACTTCCGCTGCGAGAACCCGGGACATGAGCGACAGCTCGCAGCAGAAGTATCCCGACCCGCAGCGCCGCAACCCGGTCTTCCCTTCACACCCTAGCCGCTGATCTCCCCACAGTATCCACATGGTGTTACAAAGGTCCGGACATTTGTGTTAAAAATCGCTGATTGGTCGCTGGCGCTGCCCGCGACCAATCACCGATTTGGGCGCCAAATTTAAATATCGGCCGCGACCAATCACCGATCTTGACTCCACATTTAAATAGCGTCCGCGACGAATCAGTACAGCGGTGTTTAAATGTGGAGCCAAGATCGGTGATTGGTCATGGCCGATATTTAAATTTGGCGCCCAAATCGGTGATTGGTCGCGGGCACCGCCAGCGACCAATCAGCGATTTTTAACACAAATGTCCGGATCTGTGTAACACCATGCGGATACTGTGGGGACATCAGCGGCTAGGGTGTGAAGGGAGGACCGGGGAGCGGCGCTGCGGGTCGGGATACTTCTGCTGTGAGCGCCCGCTCATGTCCCGGGTTCTCGCAGCGGAAGTATCCGCACAGGCAGCGCCGCAGACATTCATGCGGCAAGGGTGTGAAGAGAGGACCGGGCAGCGGCGCTGACATCCAATTGGTCGCGGCCGCTATTTAAATGTGCCGCACAAAATCGGTGATTGGTCGCGGTCTTGGCCCGCGACCAATCACTGATCTTGCGGCTAAAGTTAACCACTACTGTGCTGATAGGTTGCGGCCGATATTTAAATTTGGCGCCCAAATCGGTGATTGGTCGCGGGCAGCGTCCGCTACCAATCAGCACAGCGGTATTTAACTTTTGCGCCAAGATCAGTGATTGGTTGGGTCCGAAGACCGCGACCAATCATCGAATCGTCTTGGTGAGGACCGGGGAGCGGCGCTGCCTGTGCGGCTACTTCCGCTGCGAGAACCCGGGACATGAGCGGGCGCTCGCAGCAGAAGTATCCCGACCCGCAGCGCCGCTCCCCGGTCCGCTCTTCCGCATGGATGTCAGCGACGCCGGCGGTCCTTCCGCTGCTACCGACCGGGACATGAGCGCCTCGCGCCGGTCATCTCCCGGCTGCATCTCCATCTCGCAGATGGGTCCGGCGGTCGGGGTCCTTCTGCTGGTACCGGCCGGGAGAGGAGCGCCTCGCGGCGCTCATCTCCCGGCTGCAACGCCGCTGAGCTCCGTCCCGCAGATGAGCCGCTAACGGCCGCCATCTTTTTTCTGAAATCCCGTGGCGCTGATTGGCCGCTGCCGGACCAATGAGCGACGCGGGATTTCCTGGACAGACAGACGGGATAAGACAATTATATAGTAGATATATATATACACCTTCTCATTTAAAGATTTTTCTGCATTTTCCTGACTATGAAAATTGTACATTCACACTGAAGGCATCAAAACTATGAATTAACACATGTGGAATTATATACTTAACAAAAAAGTGTGAAACAACTGAAAATATGTCTTATATTCTAGGTTCTTCAAAGTAGCCACCTTTTGCTTTGATGATTGCTTTGCACACTCTTGCCATTCTCTTGATGAGCTTCAAGAGGTAGTCACCGGAAATGGTCTTCCAACAATGTAGAAGGAGTTCCCAGAGATGCTTAGCACTTGTTGGCCCTTTTGCCTTCACTCTGCGGCCAGCTCATCACAAACCATCTCGATTGGGTTCATGTCTGGTGACTGTGGAGGCCAGGTCATCTGGCGTGGCACCCCATCACTCTCCTGCTTGGTCAAATAGCCCTTACACAGACTGGAGGTGTGTTTGGGGTCATTGTCCTGTTGAAAAATAAATGATGGTCCAACTAAACGCAAACCGGATGGAATAGCATGCCGCTGCAAGATGCTGTGGTAGCCATGCTGGTTCAGTATGCCTTCAATTTTGAATAAATCCCCAACAGTGTCACCAGCAAAGCACCCCCACACCATCAGACCTCCTCCTCCATGCTTCACGGTGGGAACCAGGCATGTAGAGTCCATCCGTTCACCTTTTCTGCGTCGCACAAAGACACGGTGGTTGGAACTAAAGATCTCAAATTTGGACTCATCAGACCAAAGCACAGATTTCCACTGGTCTAATGTCCATTCCTTGTGTTCTTTAGCCCAAACAAGTCTCTTCTGCTTGTTGCCTGTCCTTAGCAGTGGTTTCCTAGCAGCTATTTTACCATGAAGGCCTGCTGCACAAAGTCTCCTCTTAACAGTTGTTGTAGAGATGTGTCTGCTGCTAGAACTCTGTGTGGCATTGACCTGGTCTCTAATCTGAGCTGCTGTTAACCTGCGATTTCTGAGGCTGGTGACTCGGATAAACTTATCCTCAGAAGCAGAGGTGACTCTTGGTCTTCCTTTCCTGGGGCAGTCCTCATGTGAGCCAGTTTCTTTGTAGCGCTTGATGGTTTTTGCAACTGCATTTGGGGACACTTTCAAAGTTTGCCCCATTTTTCGGACTGACTGACCTTCATTTCTTAAAGTAATGATGGCAACTCGTTTTTCTTTACTTAGCTGCTTTTTTCTTGCCATAATACAAATTCTTTCAGTCTATTCAGTAGGACTATCAGCTGTGTATCCACCTGACTTCTGCACAACACAACTGATGGTCCCAAGCCCATTTATAAGGCAAGAAATCCCACTTATTAAACCTGACAGGGCACACCTGTGAAGTGAAAACCATTTCCAGTGACTACCTCTTGAAGCTCATCAAGAGAATGCCAAGAGTGTGAAAAGCAGTCATCAAAGCAAAAGGTGGCTACTTTGAAGAACCTGGAATATAAGACATATTTTCAGTTGTTTCACACTTTTTTGTTAAGTATATAATTCCACATGTGTTAATTCACAGTTTTGATGCCTTCAGTGTGAATGTACAATTTTCATAGTCATGAAAATACAGAAAAATCTTTAAATGAGAAGGTGTGTCCAAACGTTTGGTCTGTGTAACATACCTGGCGGCGCCCTTGCATGGTGGTCCATCTCCCACTGTGCAAGAGCGCGCACTTGATCTCCAGTCCAGAATGTCTCTCTGGCTTCCCTCCATGCTGTCTGTTTGTGTCTGTTTCTGCTGCTTAAGGGCGGCGCCCGATCACTTCCTGCTTTTTGTACCTGCTGTGGGTCACGCCCCTTGTGAGTCCTCAGCCTATTGCTGTCTGTCACCTGGTATATAACCCAGCTGCTCCAATCAATCCCTGCCTGAGCATTGTGCTTCATTCAGTGTGTGCTTGCACTCTGAAGGTGCCAGGTCCCGTTCTGTGTTTCTCTTGTCTGCCTATCCTGGAGGCTGTATTTCCAGGCCTGTTTTGCCTCTATGTCTGTTCCTTTCCTTTTTCTGCAGAGTCTGAACTCGTACCTAACTCCTGCTTGTTGTCTCTGTACTCCCGTTTGTGAGTTTGTGGTCCACTCGCTGCTTCACTGCGGGTGCCCTGTGGGTGTCTGGCTCTGCCTTTCCCTTCCTGTCTGTTCCGTGTGAACAGAGCCCTGTCCGTCCTGCTCTGACTCCTTGCTCACTGCTCTGGCAGCCTTGCTCCGCTCTGACCCTTTTGCTCACTGCTCCGGCAGCCTTGCTCCGCTCTGACCCCTTTTGCTCACTGCTCCAGGCGGCCTCGTCCTGCTCTGACCCTTTGCTCACCGCTCCAGGCGGTCTCGTCCTGCTCTGCTCTTGCTCACCGCTCCAGGCGGTCTCGTCCTGCTCTGCTCTTGCTCACCGCTCCAGGCGGTCTCGTCCTGCTCTGCTCTTGCTCACCGCTCCAGGCGGTCTCGTCCTGCTCTGCTCTTGCTCACCGCTCCAGGCGGTCTCGTCCTGCTCTGCTCTTGCTCACCGCTCCAGGCGGTCTCGTCCTGCTCTGCTCTTGCTCACCGCTCCAGGCGGTCTCGTCCTGCTCTGCTCTTGCTCACCGCTCCAGGCGGTCTCGTCCTGCTCTGCTCTTGCTCACCGCTCCAGGCGGTCTCGTCCTGCTCTGCTCTTGCTCACCGCTCCAGGCGGTCTCGTCCTGCCCTGCTCTTGCTCACCGCTCCAGGCGGTCTCGTCCTGCCCTGCTCTTGCTCACCGCTCCGGGCGGTCTCGTCCTGCCCTGCTCTTGATCACCGCTCCGGGCGGTCTCGTCCTGCCCTGCTCTTGATCACCGCTCCGGGCGGTCTCGTCCTGCCCTGCTCTCGCTCACCTCTCTGGGCGGCCTCACTCTGCTGTGTTTGTCCGCCACATCTGTGGTTCTGTTCCAGACTCCCAGTGTGTACTGGGTCCTATCCCGCCTGTGTTCCTACCTGCTAGTGCCTTCCTGTCTGCACTCTAGCCGTGCTTGCCGGTACCCCCCTGCCTGCATACCCGCCTGCCTGCATACCAGTCGTGCCTGCCTATTCCCACCAGTCTGTGTGCCAGCCTAACCAGTCTGTTCCTGTATTCCCCTGTGTGGGTCAACAGCCGTGTCCGGGGTCTGTCCTGGAGTAGCACCTGGTCCCTCTGCTCGGTTCCTCCTTGGTGCACTGGCGTCGTATGCCGTCGTGCGACCCTGGTCGGATCGGGTGAATACCTAGTTACGCCCCTCCAGGCATTCACTCTCCGGCACGGTCCAGTGGAATCACATGCACACGCCGCTCTGCCCGGGCATATAATCTCCCGTTTGTCTGTCTTTCTGTCCAGGAAATCCCGCGTCGCTGATTGGTCCAGCCGCGGCCAATCAGCGACGCGGTATTTCAGAAAAAGATGGCGGCCGTTAGCGCACGGAGGTCAGCGGCGATGCAGCCGGGAGTTGACCGGCGGCGCCGCTGACCTCCATGCGGCTACAGTCGGGAGATCAGCGGCTAGGGCCGCTGATCTCCCAACGGCAAGTGTGCAGGGAGGACCGGGGAGCGGCGCCGCCAGTCGGGATACTTCTGCTGCGAGCAGCCTTTCATCTCACGGGCCACCATCATTATATTATATATATATATATATATATATATATATATATATATATATATATATATATATATATATATATATATACACATTATATATATATATATATATATATATATATATATATATATATATACACATACACATATATATATATATATATATATAATGTGTATGTGTATATATATATATATATATATATATATATATATATATATATATATATATATATATATATATATATATATATATATATATATATATATATATATATATATACACACATACACACATACAGTACAGGCCAAAAGTTTGGACACGCCTTCTCATTTAAAGATTTTTCTGTATTTTCTTGACTATGAAAATTGTACATTCACACTGAAGGCATCAAAACTATGAATTAACACATGTGGAATTATATACTATTCTAGGTTCTTCAAAGTAGCCACCTTTTGCTTTGATGACTGCTTTGCACACTCTTGGCATTCTCTTGATGAGCTTCAAGAGGTAGTCACCGGAAATGGTCTTCACTTCACAGGTGTGCCCTATCCGGTTTAATAAGTGGGATTTCTTGCCTTATAAATGGGGTTGGGACCATCAGTTGTGTTGTGCAGAAGTCTGGTGGATACACAGCTGATAGTCCTACTGAATAGACTGTTAGAATTTGTATTATGGCAAGAAAAAAGCAGCTAAGTAAAGAAAAACGAGTGGCCATCATTACTTTAAGAAATGAAGGTCAGTCAGTGCGAAAAATTGGGCAAACTTTGAAAGTGTCCCCAAGTGCAGTTGCAAAAACCATCAAGCGCTACAAAGAAACTGGTTCACATGAGGACCGCCCCAGGAAAGGAAGACCAAGAGTCACCTCTGCTTCTGAGGATAAGTTTATCCGAGTCACCAGCCTCAGAAATCGCAGGTTAACAGCAGCTCAGATTAGAGACCAGGTCAATGCCACACAGAGTTCTAGCAGCAGACACATCTCTACAACAACTGTTAAGAGGAGACTTTGTGCAGCAGGCCTTCATGGTAAAATAGCTGCTAGGAAACCACTGCTAAGGACAGGCAACAAGCAGAAGAGACTTGTTTGGGCTAAAGAACACAAGGAATGGACATTAGACCAGTGGAAATCTGTGCTTTGGTCTGATGAGTCCAAATTTGAGATCTTTGGTTCCAACCACCGTGTCTTTGTGCGACACAGAAAAGGTGAACGGATGGACTCTACATGCCTGGTTCCCACCGTGAAGCATGGAGGAGGAGGTGTGATGGTGTGGGAGTGCTTTGCTGGTGACACTGTTGGGAATTTATTCAAAATTGAAGGCATACTGAACCAGCATGGCTACCACAGCATCTTGCAGCGGCATGCTATTCCATCCGGTTTCCGTTTAGTTGGACCATCATTTATTTTTCAACAACACAATGACCCCAAACACACCTCCAGGCTGTGTAAGGGCTAATTGACCAAGAAGCAGAGTGATGGGGTGCTACGCCAGATGACCTGGCCTCCACAGTCACCAGACCTGAACCCAATCGAGATGGTTTGGGGTGAGCTGGACCGCAGAGTGAAGGCAAAAGAGCCAACAAGTGCTAAGCATCTCTGGGAACTCCTTCAAGATTGTTGGAAGACCATTTCTGGTGACTACCTCTTGAAGCTCATCAAGAGAATGCCAAGAGTGTGCAAAGCAGTCATCAAAGCAAAAGGTGGCTACTCTGAAGAACCTAGAATATAAGACATATTTTCAGTTGTTTCACACTTTTTTGTTAAGTATATAATTCCACATGTGTTAATTCATAGTTTTGATGCCTTCAGTGTGAATGTACAATTTTCATAGTCATGAAAATACAGAAAAATCTTTAAATGAGAAGGTGTGTCCAAACTTTTGGTCTGTACTATATATATATATATACACACATATATACACATATATACATACATACATATACACACTCACACACTACTCAAAAAAATAAAGGGAACACTCAAATAACACATCCTAGATCTGAATTAATGAAATATTCTCATTGAATACTTTGTTCTGTACAAAGTTGAATGTGCCGACAACAAAATCACACAAAAATCATCAATGGAAATCAAATTTATTAACCAATGGAGGCCTGGATTTGGAGTCACCCCCAAAATTAAAGTGGAAAAACACACTACAGGCTGATCCAACTTTGATGTAATGCCCTTAAAACAAGTCACAATGAGGCTCAGTATTGTGTGTGGCCTCCATGTGCCTGTATGATCTTCCTACAACGCCTGGGCATGCTCCTGCTGAGGTTGCGGATGGTCTCCTGTGGGATCTCCTCCCAGACCTGGACTAAAGCATCCGCCAACTCCTGGACAGTCTGTGGTGCAAGTTGGTGGATGGAGCGAGACATGATGTCCCAGATGTGCTCAATCGGATTCAGGTCTGGGGAACGGGCGGGCCAGTCCATAGCTTCAATGCCTTCATCTTGCAGGAACTGCTGACACAATCCAGCCACATGAGGTCTGGCATTGTCCTGCATTAGGAGGAACCCAGGGCCAACCGCACCAGCATATGGTCTCACAAGGGGTCTGAGGATCTCTTTCTGATACCTAATGGCAGTCAGGCTACCTCTGGCGAGCACATGGAGGGCTGTGCAGCCCTCCAAAGAAATGCCACCCCGCACCATTACTGACCCACTGCCAAACCGGTCATACTGAAGGATGTTGCAGGCAGCAGATCGCTCCCCACGGTGTCTCCAGACTCTGTCACGTCTGTCACATGTGCTCAGTGTGAACCTGCTTTCTTCTGTCAAGAGCACAGGGCGCCAGTTGCGACTTTGCGAATCCTGATGCTGGCAAATGCCAAGCGTCCTGCACAGTGTTGGGTTGTGAGCACAACCCCCATTTGTGGATGTCGGGCCCTCATACCACCCTCATGGAGTCGGTTTCTAACAGTTTGTGCAGACACATGCAGATTTGTGGCCTGCTGGAGGTCATTTTGCAGGGCTCTGGCAGTGCTCCTCCTGTTCCTCCTTGCACAAAGGCGGAGGTAGCAGTTCTGCTGCTGGGTTGTTGCCCTCCTACGGCCCCCTCCACGTCTCCTGGTCTACTGGCCTGTCTCCTGGTAGAGCCTCCAGCCTCTGGACACTACACTGACAGACACAGCAAACCTTCTTGCCACAGCTCGAATTGATGTGCCATCCTGGATGAGCTGCACTACCTGAGCAACTTCTGTGGGTTGTAGAGTCCGTCTCATGCTACCACAAGTGTGAAAGCACAACCAACATTCAAAAGTGACCAAAACATCAGCCAGAAAGCATTGGTACTGAGATGTGGTCTGTGGTCCCACCTGCAGAACCACTCCTTTATTGAGGGTGTCTTGATAATTGCCAATAATTTCCATCTATTGTCTATTCCATTTGCACAACAGCATGTGAAATTGATTGTCAATCAGTGTTGCTTCCTAAGTGGACAGTTTGATTTCACAGAAGTTTGATTTGCTTGGAGTAATATTCTGTTGTTTAAGTGTTCCCTTTATTTTTTTAAGCAGTGTATGTTGTGGAATACCTATACTAACTATAAAGAAGCAAATCTCTCCCTGACGCAGCAGCTCTTCCTACTCTGTCTGATTCCGGGGTACACTGTGATGAGCATAGCGTCGCCAGGTCTTCTATAGACCTGATGACGCTGTGCGGCCAGCCAATCACTGTAATGCCCACAACCAACATGGCTATGGCATTACAGTGCATGGCAGGCAATCCTCTCTCTAAAGAGTGCCAAACATGCAGGGAGGGGACCCGAGCTCCCGCCCGAGCAACCCGGAAATACTCGTTGAGCGCCGAGCTTGTCGATCACCGTAATTCTCGGGCGAGTCCCGAGCAGTGGCGAGCATGTTCGCTCATCACTATGATCCTTAGGATTGGTCATCAATACCAGATCTTTGGGTCTGACATCTGGCACCCTCATTTAACAGCAAATCTTCATTAACAGTTTAGTGGCTGCTGCCGGTCACCACAGATCCGCTCCCAATCATTTCTTCCATTTCAGCTCTATAACTGGTTACATCCAGCTTCTGCCAGAGCTGGGAATAGATGATCGGTTGCGGTGCTTATTGTTGGACCCCCCAGTGATCTAGCATTGAAAACCCAAGAATAGATCATCAAAATTCTAATAAAGACCCTTTTAACAAAAGTCATCTACTATTTATGACCAGGTAAGATAGTAGGAGCCGCATATGAAGCGCCAAAACAGTATACTTCCATTACTAGTCTAAGCATTGTGGTAATTAGTACAAATACACTAAAAATAAACCTTGCTGTATACAGATAAAGAGTAAACCACAGAAAAACCCTTCATGAATAAGATCAGTGTGTGACAGAAGATCAGAGTATATCACATCATTGTGATCCAGCTCTTCATGCCATTCGAGTCCCTATCGCTCACACATCTTCAATGATCGTACATTATAGTGGTTCTTACAGAGACAGAACTGGAGACACTCAACCTCCTTTCTGAAGGCAATATTGACAGGAGGAAAATACTAATAATGGCCGTCACTCTGGCACCAGGAGAACCTTTACGTTCCCTCATAGGAAATCAATGTAATAGTGGCAACAAAATGATGAGTCATCTTAAGACTAAGTAACTTCCGTAACTTACTTAGACTCATTACGAAAGACATTAGCTTCATACTTTTTAAAGGGAAGTCTCATGAAGACATTGGTTTTAGATTATAAGTGAGAATCCCATTTCTGTAACTTATTGTCAGGGGCTCCCGCGTCTGACCGGACACAGCATTACATGAGGTCACAAGTGGGCTTATCCCCCTGTGCACCTCTTCATTCTGGCTAATAAAGGGGTTACCCCTCTATGATGTCCATATAGCAGACATACCCCCACATACTGTTTGCCTGGAATATTTTCTGAATGATGTAAATATAAGATACTATATTTTATAAAGTTCTTGTATACAGATGATATCTGCAGTCTACAAAGACCTCATGGGCTCGTTACATTACAAGTGCCTGGAGCAGTATGGCACTAAAATGTTACCTACTCCTGCTGGTCAGGGACCGGATCCATGTTTGGTGACAAACACAAATGGTAGACTTTTTGATGTTTAAATTACATTTTTACTTGAAAAATCCAGAAAGAACGAGATCTCTGGGTATTTCCATAAGATCAAGCAAAGTTCAACCACAAATATCATACAGTGTCATCTCGCTCACACAAAGCCAGGTTCTTAGCATTGTTCTTATAGAGAAGACAGTTTTGGCACATGCATACACCCAACCAGTGTGTATACGGCCATATAACAGGGAAAAATAAGGTATCCAGGTACAGGACCACGGTCATACAATACAAGCTAAGCGATTACATCTAGAAAAGAAGAAGTAAAAGGGGATCCTTCAACCTGAAGACAATGGCTCATTCATGGCTCCTGTGACAAGTGAATGATGTTAGTATGAACACAGGCTAAAGACGGCTGGGTGAACGTCAATAAAAAGGTTTGCAGGATTAGCTAATCAGTATGGGGACAGCTCGACAATCCTCTGACCCAATATTGTGGGATTGGGCATAACGAATTTCAATATGCTTGATCTTTTGTTATCCATGGAGATACACAGCACCATAAGTGTCAGGCAATGGCTTAAGGTCCCCATACACTAAAGTCTGGCCAAACTTGTCGATATTGTTGCTTGGCCGTCAGCTTTCCTGCGTGTACTGGCCGAAAAAGTGAGCATGACTAGGTAAAGATCACTTTATGAGCAAAATGAAGATTGGATGGTGTAGACAGGAGCTCATGGCCCTGTGTATACAGTGGATGTGCTGTGGACAATATACAAAGAGCGTGACAAACTAATGGATCAATAAATAAAGTTTGTTTACAGGGGTTGTTCAAGTTTGGCACAAAAGTCTGCAGTCTGACTATGTGACTGCAGACTTGTGAAGCCTCACAGTACACACTGTCAGGATTCACCGATGCAGGCGCCGGAAGCGGGTGGTCATATGACTGCAAGTATGTGATATGGAAGCTCAAGGCTACATCCTGACTAGACCGCCAGCTCCTTGCGCCGACACTGTAGACCCAACAGCGCATGCTTTGAGGATTCACAAATCTGCAGTCACAGAGAGACTGCAGACTTTCGTGTCAAACCGGAACAACACCTTTAAGGAGATTCTATTCCGCTTCCATAAAAAGTGGTGAAGAGCTATGCAAATCCAAGCAGAATATACTCTCTGGGGGAAAACAGATTACTGAAGATTAAATGGAGTTCACATAATCCACTAAAAGGCCCATTCACACATGCCAGTAATCGTGGAAGGAGCATTGATAAGAATGACCATTCCCAACCATTGGCTGTAAATATGTTCATTGATGATTGGGTTGTTTATAGTATACAACATAAAAATCGTCGTGGTCTCCTCACGATGTGTTGCCGACAATATGCATGCTGTATAGGTCGGACGATTGTAGTAACTGTAAACGAGAGTCCATTGACTTGTGCATAGTCAATCAACGCGCAATATGGTGAGAAATCTGTGCACGTACAGTTGAAACCAGAAGTTTACATACACTATATAAAAAGACACATCTGCATGTTTTTCTCAATATCTGATAGGAAATCAGAATAAACCTTTCCCGTTTTAGGTCAATTAGGATTACCATAATTTTTAATATTTGCGAAATGGCAGAATAATGAGAGAGAGAATGTTTAAGGCATTTTTATTACTTACTGCAAAGTCAAAAGTTTACTTTGCAGTAAGTAATAAAAATGCCTTAAAACATTATCTCTCTCTATTATTCTGGCATTTGGCAAACATTAAAAATTATGGTAATCCTTATTGACCTAAAACGGGAAAGGTTTATTCTGATTTCATGTCAGATATTGGGAAAAACATGCAGATGTGTCTTTTTATACAGTGTATGTAAACTTCTGATCTCCACTGTAAATTGTAGCACTAAATTAAAGGGGTATTCAAGTAGATAGAAGTTGTCATATATCCACACTCCCCAGGATAGGAGATTACGCCTAGATTGGTAGGAATCCTAGGACCCGAACTGATCGCCGAGCGAGAATGGAAAACCGTGCTCCCACAAAATGTATAGGGAATGAGCTGCGGTCAAGCATGCACACTGCTATGCATTCTTATGGGGGAAAAGTGCCCCGTGCTGGAGGTCTCAGTAGTCAAACCCCCACTGATATAAAAAAAGTCACCACCAATACTGTGAATAGATAATTTTTTCAAACTGGAATACCCCTTCAACCATTGTGAATTAGAAATCACAGACATATTCACCGGTTTGCTGAAATCTACATATACATTTTTATGACCCATTTATCTTTAAGAACGGGATTTAACCTGACATTTAGATTTAAGCTTTTCAGAAAAACAAATGAAAAAAAAAATGTTATGTACAAGAATTAAAAGATTACTGTAAACCACAACTCAAATTATCTGTGAGCACAGCATGTGAGCAGCCCGTACGGGCACAGACATAGTGATCCGGCTGGTAACAACACTCTGACCTGCCCTGAAATGCGCATTACAATGATCGCTCTCTTGTCTGACCTTAGTGGCTCAGTGCGTACAGTAAGCACAGGACTGATGAAGGATCACAGCAGTGGATGGGCTCTGTTCACAAAGCTTGTCCAGGCTGGTGAAATCTGCGATAAGAGCTAATGCAGATGTGTCTTGTAAGAGTTATAGTTATGTTTATCATGGATAGCACTCGTATCTAGTAAAGTTTATGGGGCTGTTCACATGTTAGATTATTTCTTGCTCACCGAGCCGTCCGAGCAAAAGTGCAAAGCCATGTCCACCACTGATTCGAGCTACGGATCAAAATTGCCAATACAAGACTATGGGTCCGTAAGAAAAAATATAAATTAATCAGACAGCACTCTTGCGCTGTCCGTTTTTCAAGGATTCCTAGATAGGAGAAAGTAGAGAAACTTTTTTTTTTTTCATCTGAACAAAACTGCTGAAACTCGACACTTTAAAAGTGATCCATTCTCATTGACTTCAATAATATAACAAAGGGATCCAGCAGCAATCAGTTTTTTAGCAGGACTAAAATTGTGATCACAACTTTTTCATGTAGCTTAAAAAAAATATAAATAAATAAATAGTAAAAAAAAGGATTGCAACTGGATTAACTTTTGTAACTGAATTGTTAAATATTTATCCAGATTTCTTTCGTTTGAAATCAAATTTTTTCCATTAATTACTGTCTGTTTCAAACGGATGACTTCTGGACATGTGAATTAAGCCTAAGAATAGGCATACTGACGCATACTACCCCAACTGAAGCCATATACACTGACATGCAATAAAACCTACGCTTAGGCCATCTTCACACGCAGCATTATTGCTGTGCTTTTTTGCAGCCAAAACTTGATTTTTTGGCAGTAAAACTGCTGCGTTCAAAAAGCCCACCTTCACTGCTTTTTTGGGTGTGGATTACATGTGTTTGTCTACAGTACATGTTTAATACAATTCGTTTTATTCACTAAACAGGCTGCTAAAACGTTTGTTGCAGAATTTTTTCACTTTTTCATTGCTTTCTATGGGTGAAAAGAAAAAAAAAAACAGCAGCAAAAACACTGAAAAAAAATTGTCATGCTGTAGTTTCCAAATTTTGTAAGAAAAAAAAAACAGCATGCATGAGATTTTGGAAGTTTTATAGCTTTTGCTGAAACTGTAAAAAGCAGCTGTTAATTTGCATAAAAAACACTAAGAAACTAAGCAAAATGCAATATTATCACCCTCAGGCTTATAAAAAGCTGAGATGTGGCACATTTGATGCAGAATTTCAGAGCAGATTTTATACCAAACTCCATGACAATATACAGTAGATATTAGAAAAAAAAAAAAAAAGAGGCATTATTGTGACATAAAAAAAAAAAAAACCTGCGTAAATCAGTATGACTAAGGGCATTCCACATGCCAGAATATCGTCAGACTTCCTCTATCATGTGGGCCTCCGCTTTTTAATACATATACAATAAAGAATTCTTGATTTTTTTTACCAGTCCATGTGACAACAATCCCTCTGTTTTTTTTCTCTTTGTGTTATCGGCTGTCAATCACCAGTGGGATTTGGCACCCATTGTTTCATGGGTGAAGGATTTTTGTCTATTTGTGACAAGTAACAGTACTTTACATCTAGATGAGTTTTGCAAATCCCTAAACAAAAATGAAGGGAAGAAAAAAAAAATGAAAATCACATTTTTCCATCAGAGACCCTTTTGTACTACGGATATTGTCTTTTGTACTGGATACTGGCTTTTCTATAGCATGACTATTAATGTTTAATGTTTTTTTTATACAAACTTTTTAGTTATTGAATTATCAATTAAATTATTTGCGTTTTTTACGATATGATGTTACCTTAGAGGAGTCTAGGTTGTGTACATTGCTATGACTCAATGAATAAGTAGGACGCAGTGTAATATTACTCAAACTACAAATAGTATCAGCCCCATCTCCCATCCATGACACTTCATCACAATGACAATGTTATCAGGCAGGTTTAGCTAGACAAGGTATGTGCTGCTGTCTGCTCACAGCTTTCTTACCAAGCGCCCAGCTTGATGCTCACAGCTCAGATTTGTGTCAGAGCTGAAAGAACAAACACAGCAGGTGAAATAAATATTGAAAATGTCACCAATTTTCTAAGTAAATATATTTCTAAAGGTGCTATTGACATGAAATTCTCACCAGATGTCGGTAACAACCCATCCAATCCACACAGGCAAAGAAATCAAACCACTGATGTCCATAAATTATGTGAAATAATGAGAAATAAACACAGGGAAATTGAACACCCTTACAAAAGCCTTTGTTCATGATTACAGCTTCATGACGCCTCCTGTGTGGAGAAACTAGTCGCATGCATTGCTCAGGTGTCATTTTGGTCCATTCTTCCACACAAACACTCTTCAAATCCTGAAGATCCCGTGCGTTCCTTCTATGAACTCTGAGCTTTAGTTTCTTTCATATATTTTCTACTGGATTCAGGACAGGTGATTGGCTGGGCCATTCTAGAAGCTTTATTTTCGGTCTCTGAAACCAACTGAGAGTTTCCTTGGCTTTGTGTTTGGGATCATTGTCTTTCTGAAAATGTCCACCCTCGTTTTATCTTCATCATCCTGGTAGATGGCAGATTTTTATCAAGAATATCAAGGCACATTTGTCCATTCATCCTTCCTTCAATTATATGAATATTGCCAGTGCCATATGCTGAAAAACAGCCCCACGCCATGATGTTCCCACCTCCAAACTTCACTGTTGATATGGTATTTTTGGGGTGATAAGCAGTGCCTTTTGGCCTCCAAACACGGTGTGTATTATGGCACCTAGAGTTCAATTTTGGTCTCATCTGACTAGATTAAATGCTTCCAGTATTTCACAGGCTTGTCTAAATGTTGTTGAGCAAACTTTAAACGCGCTTGAACATGCTTTTTGTTCAGCAATGGAGTCTTGCGTGGTGAGCGCGCATACAGGCCATGGAGGTTGAGTGCAATACTTTGTTTTCTTTGAAACAATTGTACCTGCTGATTCCAGGTCTTTCTGTAGCTCTCCACAGGTGGTCCTTGGCTCTTGGACAACTTTTCTGATAATTCTTTTCATTCCTTTGTCTGAAATCTTGCTGGGAGCACTTGGTCGTGGCCGCTTGATGGTGAAATGATGTTCTTTCCACTTCCGGATTATTGCCCTAACAAATGTTCACTTGTACCTTCAGAAGTTTAGAAATTTTTCTGTAACCAATGCCATCATCAACTTTAGCAATATAGTTGTGCTCAAAAGTTTACATAACCCGGCAGAATTTTTCCTTTCTTGGGCTTGTTTCAGAGAATATGAATGATAGCAAAAACACTTTATCACCACTCATGGTTATTGGTTGTGTGAAGCCATTTATTGTCAAACTACTGTGTTTTCTCTTTTTAAATCTTAATGACAACCAAAAACATCCAAATGACCCTGATGAAAAGTTCGCATACCCCAGTTGTTAATACCGTGTATTGCCCCCTCTAACATCAATGACAGCTTGAAGTCTTTTGTGGTAGTTGTGGATGAGGTTCTTTAATTTCTCAGATGGTAAAGCTGCCCATTCTTCTTGGCAAAAAGCCTCCAGTTCCTGTAAATTCCTGGGCTGTCTAGCATGAACTGCGCACTTGAGATCTCCCCAGAGTGGGTCAATGATATTGAGGTCAGGATACTGAGATGGCCACTGCAGAACCTTCACTTTGTTCTGCTGTAGCCAATGACAGGTCGACGTGGCCTTGTGTTTTGGGTCATTGTCATGTTGGAATGTCCAAGTACGTCCCATGCACAGCTTCCGGGCTGATGAGTGCAAATTTGCCTCCAGTATTTGCTGATAACATGCTGCATTCATATTTCCTTCAACTTTTATCAAGTTTCCTGTGTCTTTGTAGCTCACACATCCCCAAAACATCAGCGATCCACCTCCGTACTTTACTGTAGGAATGGTGTTCCTTTCATCATAGGCCTTGTTGACCTCTCTTCAAATGTATTTTTGGGTTTTTCTTTGCATCCCAAACTATTTTCCTGGCAGTTGTGGCCGAAATCTTTGTTGGTCTACCTGACCGTGGTTTGGTTTTTACAGAGCCTCTGATTTTCCATTTGTTAATCACAGTTAGAACGCTCCTGGCTGGCATTATCAATTCCTTGGAAAAAAATTTGTATCCCTTTCCTGTGTTATACAGTTCAACTACCTTTCCCCGTAGATCCGTTGACAATTCTTTTGCTTTCCCCATGACTCACAATCCAGAAACATCAGTGGCTGGATGAAAGATGCAAGAGTCTGTCTGGATCCCAGAAACTCACTCCGCTTTTATGCACACACACGGATTACAAGCAAACAGGTCACAGGTGAGGATGTTACCTTAAGAAGCCATTCAAACCCATTTGTGTCAAATTCTGAGCATTTTATCAAGCCAAAACCACCAGGTATGTGAACTTTTGATCAGGGTCATTTGGATGTCTTTGTTTGTCATTAAGATTTAAAAAGAGAAAACACAATAGTTTGACAATAAATGGCTTCACCCAACCAATAACCATGAGTGGAGAAAAAGTTTTTTGTTATCATTCATATTCTAAAGAAACAAGGCCAAGAAAGGAAAAATTCTGCCGGGGTATGTAAACTTGTGAGCACAACTGTATTTACATAGTAAATTGGTGATGTGTTCAATACTTATTTTACTGCTTGTACATGACATTCAAGACAACTTTAAACACAACCTTAGATTATTATTACAATGGCCAAAATGTCCTGAAATTAGTCTTCAGACGGGCACACTGAATTAGGCTAAATACACAATATGTTTCTGAACACTGGATAGACAGTCAGTCAAGATAGATGCCAACGCATCTGCTCACCACTGGGACCCATTGTAAATAAAGTGTATACCGCATGGTATATGATTGGTGGTCTTTATATGGGAAAGCAAAAGCTGCGTCACTTTCCTATACAGTCTAACAAACAGCATGTAGACAAATACCCATCAGATGGACGCCAGAAGAACTAATTTTTGGCCTCCGTCTGGCGAATGGGGACCTATGGTAAAGTTACCCTAAAATGTCAGGAAATGCTATGGACATACTATACTATAAATATAAGCTAAGTGCCCAGACACAGCGAGTGTAAGATTTCTAGGGCAAGAAACACAGCTCATCATGAATCAGATGAGTGGTGTCCTCACGCCCCCATCTCCCTCCTGTTGACAAAACTGGAAGAAACAATTGTGAAAACACCAAAAGCCGCAAAATGTGGGCACTTTATGCCAGGATTCTGATGAGTCGAGGTCATACTGTATATGATTGTAGAAAAATAAGCTTGCTAATGCTTTCCAGATATTTTTCTGCTACACAAAACAAAGGTGGCCATAAAACGGCCCAAAAGGAAAAAAGCCAACAGCCATGAATGCCCACAGGAAAATTGCCCACACGCACAAAATAACAGTTATTTCCTCCCACCCCGCAATCTGTAACATGTTATATCACTCCAGAGCCTGTGTACAGTGTGACCCCAGCTGTACCTATATAACGTTATTACCACTCCGACCAGTAATATGTTATATCGCTCCGGAGCCTGTGTACAGTGTGACCCTGGCTGTACCTATATAACGTTATTACCACTCCGACCAGTAATATGTTATATCGCTCCGGAGCCTGTGTACAGTGTGACCCTGGCTGTACCTATATAACGTTATTACCACTCCGACCAGTAATATGTTATATCGCTCCGGAGCCTGTGTACAGTGTGACCCTGGCTGTACCTATATAACGTTATTACCACTCCCGACCTGTAATATGTTATATCACTCCGGAGCCTGTGTACAGTGTGACCCCAGCTGTACCTATATAACGTTATTACCACTCCGACCAGTAATATGTTATATCACTCCGGAGCCTGTGTACAGTGCGACCCCAGCTGTACCGATAACGTTATGATCATCCCCGATCTGTAATATGTTATATCGCTCCGGAGCCTGTGTACAGTGTGACCCTGGCTGTACCTATATAACGTTATTACCACTCCCGACCTGTAATATGTTATATCACTCCGGAGCCTGTGTACAGTGTGACCCTGGCTGTACCTATATAACGTTATTACCACTCCCGACCTGTAATATGTTATATCACTCCGGAGCCTGTGTACAGTGTGACCTTGGCTGTACCGATAACGTTATTATAATCCCCCGAACTGCAATATGTTCTATAGTGCCGGAGCCTGTGTACAGTGTGACCCCAGCGATATAATGTCAGCACCCCCCCAAACTGTAATATGTTATATCGCTCCGGAGCCTGTGTACAGTGTGAGCCCGGCTGTACCGGCATGTGGCCAATTTTTCTTGTGTGAATAAGGCCTTAGCCCTCTTTAATAAACTGTTGTTATTTTGTCCATGTGGGCATTCATGGCTGTGGGCTTTTTTCTTTGGGTATTTTTCATGGAACCAAAAACTGACAAAAAGGACATGTAAAAAGATTTCAAGCATGACTATGTATCTGATGTCCGTTCTATGTGCGGGGCATGAAGGCTGAAATGCCACTTATTCTAGCACATTTGTTTTTTTAATTATGCAAATGAAAAAAAAATGAGTACAACATCGCGCAATATGGAATATTTGCAGATTTCATGTGGATTTATGAGCAGAATCAGAAACTAAAATCCTAAACTGAACCTGACCGCATGATTACACTTGTATCACCCTAGTAAAAGTTCATGTTAAGGGACAATTCAAGTTAATACGGCAATGATGAAGTCTGTAAATTGCTACAAAATTAATGGCGCTAAATAAATAAATACAATAAGAATAATAAGAAGAAGAATTCGGGATCAAGCAAGATACAATCCTCTAACTGCTGATGCTAAATTCTCATTGAAGTCACAGATTCACCAGATTCCCTGGTTTAATGCCAAAGCCGGCTCCACTTTTAAGTTTTAAGATCTATTAGAGAACAAGCACTTCAAGAAAAGTGACCAACCTCTAGCTCTGAGCCAGGCTGCTTCCAAACAGGTTAACCAGGATGAGCTTTCAGAACGTTACTTTATTACAGAGTGACAATACAATGAGGCAACTGGGACAATTCATGACCAATGGCATTATAATGTCCTTATTCAGGAACCGAAACAATGTAGGTAGAGGCCAGCCAACATACAGCCTTCTGCTGTGGCACATGAACAATCTGTGGATTGTAGATAATATGGCAAATACTTTGAAAAGCTAACCAAAAAGAATAAACCTGTTATTTGTGAAGAATTGTTAGGTGGTGGGAGCCTCACTGCTGGGACTCCACCGATCACCATAATGGGTGACATGTCCACATTTCCCCCTGGCCGCAAGTCCACAGCCAAAAGCTGAATGGGCAGCTAGTCACACACACGGCCATACACCTCACACACACAACACACACACGGCCATACACCTCACACACAACACACACACACACACACACACACACACACACATCACACAAAAGGCCATACACATCACACACACACACACACACACACACACACACACACAAAAGGCCATACACATCACACACACACAAAAGGCCATACACACACACACACAAAAGGCCATACACATCACACACACATCACACACAAAAGGCCATACACCTCACACACACACACAAAAGGCCATACACCTCACACACACACACACACAAAAGGCCATACACATCACACACACATCACACAAAAGGCCATACACATCACACACACACACACAAAAGGCCATACACATCACACACACACACACAAAAGGCCATACACATCACACACACACACACAAAAGGCCATACACATCACACACACACACACAAAAGGCCATACACATCACACACACATCACACAAAAGGCCATACACATCACACACACAAAAGGCCATACACATCACACACACATCACACAAAAGGCCATACACATCACACACACACACACACACACAAAAGGCCATACACATCACACACACACAAAAGGCCATACACATCACACATCACACAAAAGGCCATACACATCACACACACATCACACAAAAGGCCATACACATCACACACACACACACACACACACAAAAGGCCATACACCTCACACACACACACACAAAAGGCCATACACATCACACACACACACACAAAAGGCCATACACACACACACACACACACACAAAAGGCCATACACATCACACACACACAAAAGGCCATACACCTCACACACACACACACAAAAGGCCATACACCTCACACACACACACACAAAAGGCCATACACCTCACACACAACACACACACACACAAAAGGCCATACACATCACACACACACACACACACACACACACAAAAGGCCATACACATCACACACACATCACACAAAAGGCCATACACCTCACACACACACACAAAAGGCCATACACCTCACACACACACACAAAAGGCCATACACCTCACACACACACACAAAAGGCCATACACATCACACACACACACACACAAAAGGCCATACACATCACACATACACACACACACACACACACACAAAAGGCCATACACATCACACATACACACACACACACACACAAAAGGCCATACACATCACACACACACAAAAGGCCATACACATCACACACACACAAAAGGCCATACACATCACACACACACAAAAGGCCATACACATCACACACACACAAAAGGCCATACACATCACACACACACAAAAGGCCATACACATCACACACACACAAAAGGCCATACACATCACACACACACAAAAGGCCATACACATCACACACACACACACAAAAGGCCATACACATCACACACACACACAAAAGGCCATACACATCACACACACACAAAAGGCCATACACACATCACACAAAAGGCCATACACATCACACATACACACAAAAGGCCATACACATCACACACACACACACAAAAGGCCATACACATCACACACACACAAAAGGCCATACACCTCACACACACACACAAAAGGCCATACACATCACACATACACACACACACACACACAAAAGGCCATACACATCACACACACACAAAAGGCCATACACATCACACACACACAAAAGGCCATACACATCACACACACACAAAAGGCCATACACATCACACACACACAAAAGGCCATACACCTCACACACACACAAAAGGCCATACACACATCACACAAAAGGCCATACACATCACACATACACACAAAAGGCCATACACATCACACACACACACACAAAAGGCCATACACATCACACACACACACACAAAAGGCCATACACATCACACACACACAAAAGGCCATACACATCACACACACACAAAAGGCCATACACACATCACACAAAAGGCCATACACATCACACATACACACAAAAGGCCATACACATCACACACACACACACAAAAGGCCATACACATCACACACACACACACAAAAGGCCATACACATCACACACACACACACACACACACAAAAGGCCATACACATCACACACACACAAAAGGCCATACACATCACACACACACACACAAAAGGCCATACACATCACACACACATCACACAAAAGGCCATACACATCACACAAAAGGCCATACACATCACACACAGACACACAAAAGGCCATACACATCACACACACACACAAAAGGCCATACACCTCACACACACACACACAAAAGGCCATACACCTCACACACACACAAAAGGCCATACACCTCACACACACACAAAAGGCCATACACATCACACACACACAAAAGGCCATACACATCACACACACACACACACAAAAGGCCATACACATCACACACACACAAAAGGCTATACACATCACACACACACACACAAAAGGCTATACACATCACACACACACACACACACACACAAAAGGCCATACACATCACACACACACACACACACACAAAAGGCCATACACATCACACACACACAAAAGGCCATACACACACACACACACAAAAGGCCATACACATCACACACACACACACACAAAAGGCCATACACATCACACACAAAAGGCCATACACATCACACACAAAAGGCCATACACATCACACACAAAAGGCCATACACATCACACACACACACAAAAGGCCATACACATCACACACACACACAAAAGGCCATACACATCACACACACACACAAAAGGCCATACACATCACACACACACACAAAAGGCCATACACATCACACACAAAAGGCCATACACATCACACACACACACAAAAGGCCATACACATCACACACACACACACAAAAGGCCATACACATTACACACACACATCACACACACACAAAAGGCCATACACATCACACACACACATAAAAGGCCATACACAACACACACACACATAAAAGGCCATACACAACACACACACACACATAAAAGGCCAGACACATCACACACACACACAAGGCCATACACACGGCCAGACACATCACACACACACACACGGCCAGACACATCACAGCTGTCAGCAGACAGCCTCGTACACAAAAGCTGGGCTCAGCATAGTGCTCCTGTGCTCTCTAAGAGAGAAACAGTGAAGGAAGCTTATCTCTGATGAGAACACAAAGACCGGCGGTTGGTAACAGGTCAGACCCTTCTTTACCCGGACATTATCTGTTGGAGTAGAGCTATTGAAGCCTCCATACTCCATTAGACTATTGGCCGATACCATTGATACTGGTGTGTTTGTCTGATTTTAGTCTAATGTGTATGGGCCCCTACCTTGCTGTTCCATTCAAAGGCTGAGGATGACATACTAAAGGCCCTTTCAAAAAGACGATACTTGGCAAACGAGCATTGATAAGAATGCTTGTTCCCATGTATGTATAGCTCTGGTAGATGAACAAGCCAAACTCTTTGCATTAGGGCTGATTAAATTGCCTGCGTAAATGATCCAATCACCGGGCAATTTGCCTGCTGTATGGGGATAGAACAATCATACAAATTGTCATTCTGCCCCCCATACATTCTGCACTGACCTATGTTAACGGGGCTTTAAGCAAGCACTGTTGAAAGTTATCAGTCAGAAGAAGAGTTTAGAAAAGTTTCCAAAACATAATATGAAACATTGTGAAGATGGTCATCAAGAAGGTGGCTTAAAATTTGACAAAACACTGACATTATTTAGAACTGGACATTACTCAAAAATTGATAAAAAGACCAAAAAAATTGGACTGGAAGGCTGCCAAGAGGTCTTTCACAACATTACAGGAGCTGCAGGAATTTCTGCAAAGTACCGGTTGTGTACAGCATGTGACAACAATCTCCTGTATTTTTCATAGTTTGGCTTGTGGAGTAGGGTGGCAAGATGGAAGCCTTTTCTTACAAAGAATAACAGCTAAGCCCGGCTATGTTTTATCAAAAGCTAGATCAAGTTTACCAGGAGCATGAGGGAAAATGTGTTAGGTCTGATGAGACCAAGGTTATTTTTTTGGCCATAATTACAAAAGGTATGTTTGGTGCAAACACTGCTAATCACCAAAAGAATACCATACCCACAATGAAGTATGGTGGAGGCAGCCCTATGTCTTGGGGCTGTTTTCGGTAGCTGGAATTGGGGCTTTAGGCAAGGTGGAAGGAATGGTAAACAGCTTTAAATATCAGTTAATTTAGCAACAAAAACCTTCATGCTTGTTAAAAACCTAAAGATGAAGAGAATTTCTCTTTTCAGCATGACAATGACTCCAAGCATACCTCCAAATCAACATAACAATGGTTTCACTAGAAGATCAAAGTTTTGGATGGCCCAGTCAGAGACTAGACCTGGATCCAATAGAAGTTCTGTGGGTTGATCTGAAAAGTGCGCTGTGCTCAGGAGATTCCCTCACAATCTGACAGATATGTAGAAATACAGCAAGAAAGAGTAAGAGAACATTGCCAATTTTAGATGTGCCATGCTGATAGACTCCTGCCCAAAAAGATTGAATGAGGTCATAAATTTAAAGGGTACTTCAAGTATTAGTAGAAGGGTGCACAAATTTATGAAACTATGTTATTTTAGTTCTTTATTTTTAATTGTAGACCTGCAAAAACATTTCAGTTTGCTTTTTTCAATTGAACTGTACAGATTATAGATAACATTAAAGGTGAAAAAAGGTCTGAAATTATTTCTTCTTGGTATGATTTTTTATATGACAAAACCAGGCATTTTATAAAGAGTGTGCAGACTTTTTATATCAACTGTAGGTGAGCAGAAGTTAGAGGCAGAACGACCTGCAAAGGGGACATGTTTCATACTACAGAACAGCACAGAAAGCCAATCCCCTCCAATCACATTCCTTGTGACTTCTCGATACAGACTGGTTGACTGCTGTGTACGGTTCCAGTGCCCCTTTTATAGAACAGGTGAAGAATTTAAAAGGTCCCCCAAACAACGAAGACACAAAGCCGTTCTGCTGAATTATTCACACCGGCACTTTTTAGAAGAAAATTATGGTAATGGTGATAAATATGAAGAGAGCACATGTTCTTCATTTCCTTTCTTTGTACTTATCTTGTCATAAGCAATCTATTTCAGTGTGAAACTTGGTGGGAATGGCAGCAACCAGCACCTAGGTGTCAGAATCAGTGTAACCATGTTCCTGTTCTCCCATGCCTATTATACTGCAAGTCATCATTAATTAACATTTACTGATTCACAAGTATGGAACGAGCAAACTGCAATATCAGGCACATAAAACCCAACCCCACTCCGGGATTTCGTACCTGCCGATTCTTTCATGGTTATAAAAGGTGGAGGTGGGTAAAGTTATTTTTGAATGGGCCAATGATTAAAAAAAAAAAAAAACACACTATACAAAGTGTATTTCTATATACAGGAGCCCCATACACATTATATTATAATTGTATATACACACACACACACACACACACACACAGCGAGGTAAAAAGAAAAAAAACAGAGGTCTGCAGCAGAAAGAGGGTACTAGGACAAGGTAACAGCGCTGGGCCAAAATCATCAATATGTAATCCAAAAAATGGGAACGAGTATCTTACATATGAGCAGTCACGATTGCCTTACAGAGAAGCCAGAGGGATAATAAAAGACATAATTAACACACTTAAAGGGGTTTTCCCTAAGAATAAAGTACATTTTAATCAATAGATCTGGGAATGATAATAACCTCCACAATTGGATGTGTTTAAATAAAATGTTCCTGTGCTGAGATAATCTTATAAATGTTCCCCTGCTGTGTACTGTGTAATGGCTGTGTCTGACTGTGCAGGAACATGGTCTGATCATACCACATCTCCTGAGCGGGGGAGGGGGGCGAGCAAAAGAGTATACAGATATTAAAGAATTAAAACACATCAATTGAGGAACTTATTTTTATTCCAAGACCTATTAATTAAAATTAATTTTGTTCGTGGGAAAACTCTTTTAATTAAAAGTCTTAACAGCTAAGGGCCAAGCAGAATTCCGATGACAAGCAACAGTCTGCAAGCCGATACCAAAACATGCCCATTCATGGGTACCAGGCATGATGAAGAAGTGGTAACCTGGTAAGCTGTGTAGGCCCGGCTGTGCTGTACAAGGCAAGATCATATAACTAAAGGATTTCTCACAAGAAATTGTGGATTTAAGTGTTTCAAATCAGCTCGTTTACATCGTAGACCAACTCCACTGCTATGTGCCATTAGGTACAAATAAAACTTTTACCCCCTCGTCCATAAAATGGACAAGACTGCAACAGGCTGCATTTCCCCACATAGTAAATATATGTATAGAAAATTGCTTCCGAGCATTGTTGTTCGATGAGCATACAAAACCAAAATATGGTTTTAGAGAGCATCATATCCCAAAAACTAGTTATTTCTAGACAATGCCACCAAATGTAGGTGGGCACTCTGAAGCTGGGTGTACATTGTGTCCGTGCACTTAGCCCACAGTATACATCGGGAGCTTTTTCAGACATATAACGTTGTCATAGGTGTCCATTCCCAACTTGAAGGTCAAAAATGCCCTAGTCTGACTATAAAAAGCTTCCATACCATTTGTTTAACTGCATAGGAAAGACCAGCAGATGACGTACCACACGGTGTAAGATTCTGTACAATGGGCCCCTGTGGTGGAGAGATGCAGGCCCGGCCGGCCCTGAGCAGGTGGGGGCCCACTCGCCGTCGGGCACCCCGGCGCGCTACGGGACCTGTGAGCGGAGGAGAGCGGTGCTAGCGCCCGCCTCCCCCCCCCCCCCCGCTTGCTCAGGGCCCCGGCACAATACTTGCCTCTCCCCGTGCCTCCACAGCAGGTCCTATATCTTCGGCGGCTGCTGCCCTGTGACGGCTCAGGTCAGAGGGTGCAATGACGTCTTTCCACCGCGCCCTCTGCTGAGCAGTCACAGCACAGAGCAGGAAGACGGCGAAGCGGCTGAGGAGTCCAGAGCAGCGGCAGCAGGTGAGGAAAGGTGATTATTTTTTTTTTTTTTATGTATGGAGGCATTATATGGGGCACCTGTATGGGGGCCCAGGAGGCATGGGTCATTATATGGGGGCCAGTTTTCTGTATGGAGCGTTATATGGGGGCCAGTATTCTGTATGGAGCGTTATATGGGGGCCAGTATTCTGTATGGAGCGTTAGATTGGGGCCAGTATTCTGTATGGAGCGTTAGATTGGGGCCAGTATTCTGTATGGAGCGTTAGATTGGGGCCAGTATTCTGTATGGAGCGTTAGATTGGGGCCAGTATTCTGTATGGAGCGTTAGATTGGGGCCAGTATTCTGTATGGAGCGTTAGATTGGGGCCAGTATTCTGTATGGAGCGTTAGATTGGGGCCAGTATTCTGTATGGAGGGTTAGATTGGGGCCAGTATTCTGTATGGAGCGTTAGATTGGGGCCAGTATTCTGTATGGAGCGTTAGATTGGGGCCAGTATTCTGTATGGAGCGTTAGATTGGGGCCAGTATTCTGTATGGAGCGTTAGATTGGGGCCAGTATTCTGTATGGAGGACTATGTGGGGCCCATAATACTGAATGGAGGACTATGTGGGGCCCATAATACTGAATGGAGGACTATGTGGGGCCCATAATACTGAATGGAGGATGACTATATTGTCCGGTCTGCACTGTGCACTGCGAGGATTCGTCAGTTTCTGAGCTATTGTGGAATTTACAATAGATATCGCTCATGTAATGTAAGAAGTGAAATCTTCGCCATTGTACTATATCTATATTTCTCTGCGGTATCTGGGCATCATGAATCGTGGTACGTGTTAAAGGGGTCCACTGAAACTCTTTCGCCCAGGGTCCACAAAACCTGGAGGCGGCCCTGGAGAGACGACTCAGCAGTGGCAACCATCCGGACCGTGGCCAGTGTAGGGAGCCTTAAGGTATGCGCCCAATATTGGGAACAAACTTTATGTGTACCTAGCCTCGAGAACACAGGCATAAAAAAAGACAATAAAAATTCTAATCAGAAGGTACAACCCTCACTCACTCCCTGCCTTGCCAAACTCTGGATCAGTGGCATCAGGTGAGTGGGGGACAACCGACAAGGGTTTTATGGCTAGGACAGTCGTTTCTAGTTTGAAAGTCCCTTTGGATGAGCTCAACACAGGGTATCAGGCTGCTGGGCCCCACAATGAGCAGTCGTAACCTGTGGGTGAATTTAGCAGCAAGTGTATTATACCTAATAGCGCCACCACAGGGAAAAGGAAACACTGCACAGGTTACAAGGAAATCAATGGGCTATCTGTAGACCACTGAACCTACAGCGCGAGAGATGTTCTTTATAGTCACTAGTTCACTATCCTGCTCTGGAGAATAGATGAGGGTCCTGACAGTATAGTTGACTCTTCACAGCAGTAAATGAATCATGTACTGAATCCTAATGGTGGGTAAAGCACACACAGTTAGGATTTAGCTCTGCTTACTGATTGCAGTGGTAGTCACATAACTGTAAGCATGAGATTTGCTTACTTGTGGTCACGTGCCCACTAGTCTCAGTCACGTCTCACAATCTTCTATTGAGAAAAGCAGCTGAGACTCTAGTTGGCACATAATTCAAAATTGTGAAGCTGAATCCTAGTTCTGTGCACACTACCCACCGTTAGGATTTTAAGATTTGGTAAGCCGCAGGCTGCCAAAGATTTTCAGAGGATTTTGATAGCAAAAAATCTCAAGCAAAAACCAAAAGTGTTTGATTCATGCTGTTCATGTGTATTTTTCTTCCAACTGACTTGGTAGACCCATTTGGAACATTTCAAAGGCTGAAATACCCAAAGAGCTGACAAGTTGCCCCCTCGCCCCCAAGCTGAAAAAAGTCACCTAAAATGAAACCATATCATGCGCACTTCTGATTTCCATTGAAATCAATAGGGGGCTTATTCAAGGAGTTTCTGACATGGATTATTTCGGTTTGCAAATAAGAAAAAAAAAAAAACAGAGTGCGAGCATATCCTAAACGTATGTCCCCATGATCCGTAGCCGCTGCGGCCTCGATGCTGCAGAATAGCCACATGGCTTCTGCCCTCATTATGCATATACGTAAGTCTATGAGGAAAGTCAACATGCGTACCAGCAAGAGAGGCGCCGCATGTCCGTGCCCGCAGGTGATCAGCAGGTGCACAGAGACGCATAGTGGACATGGGATTTCTACAAATTCCATCCACTGTGCCGGAACATATGGCCGCTGCGGGTCTGACACTGCATGAACACATAGCCTCAAACCTGGAGCAGCCTGATTGTGGGCACACAGCTTTACAGTCATGCCCAGTATATACATGTTTTAGGAAAAGCTTAATTTACGAAAAAACAATGAGAGAAATATTACCAGTAATCTAAAGGACTAAAGACGTGTAATATTACACTTGAAAGAACATGTTTCCTCCTGATCTATATATGACTACACCCGATCATAGGTTATAGGATAAAGGACGGTCCAAAGTGTAACAGAAATAACTAGAATCACCTGGATTATGTTCACCTCCGTATGGCTTTACCATGCACGGCGAATTTACAGGTGACCAGACCGAAGTCACAAGATACAGATCTGCCATTAGCGAGTCCACGTATAATATATAGGGCATCCAAGAATACAACATCCCCGTAGTCTGCTACATAGAAATAAAAAGAGAGGCATCCCGGCTGCATCACCTCGATCCTCAGGGCTCGATCTCTTCCTTTCACATGGAAAGATACTGGTTTTAGTGGAGCACTGGCCTTGTACAGCCATAACTACAGATCAGGGGCACAAATGCAAGATCTGCTACCAGGTTGCCCCCCCATTGCCAGACATTGGCTACGGTACTGCAGCCCTCTGTTCTCTAGTGGCATTCTTCAGGCACCAAGCCCCCATATCTCTCTACATCCATGTCCTACTGCTGGGCAACCAACCATTCAATACATTTCAGGTTCCCAGCTGAGAACCAAAATGGACTAGCCATCCACCGCTCACTGGGAACAATCCTTACATCATGGCACCAGTAAGGTCTTAGTGGCCCATCAGCACCGACATTACTAGAGAGTGACTGTGGCACAGGAACCACTGAACCACTTTTCATTACACCAGATGGGACCATACACTACAGCTCACAGCGAGGGAGAACCACCTTTGAAAAAACGGTACTGATGCCATCAGTGTCTTCCACCAGTGTGTCCGTCCTTCCCATCAGTAACTGGTCCGTGTGTCCGTCCTTACCATGAGTGTTTTTTCGGTATGTATAAATTACAAAGCTTCTCCTATACTTTGCAATATTAGGCATGGACAGCACACAGACTGCACACTGATGCCATCTGAGTGCTGTATGCGTTTCTCACGGACACACAGACTTGTATCGGCCCTTGTCATCAGCGCTGCTGGAAAAATAACTGACCTGTCTGTGTGGTTTACATGGACACACAGTTTGTGTAAAAATATGGATATGTGCAGAGAAAAAAAAACGGATACCACACATCCTGGAAAGGCGCCTCCATCTGCCATCTCCTGCCTCTAAGCTGCTTTTCTCTTAGGCAGAAATCAGACGTCAGTGACTTTTCTCGCATGTAAAGATCCGTCCACAGCTCACTATGCTCGGTCAGTGGACGGCCAGTCAGCGGTCGGCCAGTATCTCCGTTTCTACCACCAGTGTGTGACGTACATGGTGAATTTTGCGCTGTGACTCATATTAAAAACAGAAGTCTCCGTGATACTTTTGCAGAACCGCTCAGTCAGTGTGAACAGTCCCTAGACTAGAATGGGGACGTGCTCTGTACATGACTGCCAGACGCCTGGAGAGGTCAGCACAGACAGGCGGGCGGCCACAACAGCAGGTATGGCAGCACTGCACCCCGGGATCACACCGCAGCCCCTCACCACTGCTGGGGTACAGAGCTGAGAAGACATGGGTGACCGGCCACATCTGCCCCTCGCTGCCTCCCCCAGCACCAGAGCACAAAGCCCAGGCCCCAGCATCCACAGCCTCCATCAGGAGCAGCCAGGTACTGGTGAACGTCACAGCAGCAGCACACAGTGAGGACAATGGCCCACTGCAGAGCATCACTGCCATCCCAGTGACATCACGCCTCACATGACGTCACCGCAGCGCATGAGGCCACCAGGTGACTTACCACTTGGTAGCGGTTGGCAGCCTGGAGGTGATCCATGACCGCAGAGCCGGCACTGGCCGTGTGTCGCGCCCGCTTCCTGTTCGCTTCCGTAACGTTTCTTGTGCGGCTCCGGCGCCTCCTCTGCTATCTGTCACCTGTACACACAGGGATCACAGCGCCGCACTGGGAACCTCCGCTAGGTCTGCACTGCCCAGTGGTTACCTCCGCCCCGCCTACAGGGCGTGCTGCACGCAAGGGGCGTGGCTTAGTGTTGCTATGGATTCGCTGTAACGCTGGAGATTCCGGGGCTGCGTCAGCACGCTCATCACGTCATCACGTCGGCAGCTACCTACTGGGAGGAAGACCTCGTGCAATAAACAGATTACTCTTGCGGTAGCAGGTATACATCCGCGTGAGGAGCTCACGTGTCAGCTGGTGACCAACCAGATCGTGGCTTATGTTTTCCAAAGGGCTTTTAATGAAAAGATATGATTGGTTGCCACATTGTGATTTAACCCTCCGTCAGGGGCAATATGTTTCATAAGCATTGTGCCTGTCAGGCACAGGCTAGAAAATTGGCTATATTTTCCTTTTTTTAAAATTTCAATGCTCTAAAAGTGATCAGTTACCTTAATAGGAATGTAATAAATGAGAATACACATAATCAGGTGGAAAAAAAAAATGTTTACTAACCAGAAAAGTAACACTAAACCACTGAAAATAGAGAAATGAAACTAAGTGAGCTGCGCCTGTCAGATCAGTTCCCCCGACGGAGGGTTAACACTATTACTTATCTTTACCTTCAAAATGAAGACCTCTATAACCAGTGCAGGGCTGGACCGTCTCCCCATGACCAGTCACATATACGCTTTATTCACACATGCAGTGTTTACAGCTCTACATTTTTTTCATTCAGATAATTTTTGCCTCTTTTTTATACGTGGGGCCAGGGGTGCATATAGGAATCATGGGGCCCCATAGCAAAAGTTCTAATTGCCCCCCACCATCCACCCCCCCAAAAAAAATGTAAATAATTGTCGGGGTCACAGAAGATCAGATCTCACAACTTTCCAGCCTTTACATGGTAATTTTCCTCCTCCTGACATCCTAGATTCCTTTTTCATTGCCTCATAAAGAGTGTGATTCCAACAAAAGTTCCCCCTAAACACAGTATGATACCCCACATGGTGAATTCCTCCACATGCACAGTATAATGACTCTATTGTACCCCACCTCAACTCCCAGGGTAAAGTATGATGATACCAACACAGTATGATCCCCCAACTGTGAGCTCTAGAGCTAGAGAGGATGGTAGGTAATATGGGAGAGTGTTATACATAATAAAAGATGAAACTATATAACCAAGGAAGGTGCTATACATAATAAGTGAGTACACTATATACTAAGGGACTGTGCTATACATAATAAGTGGGTACATTATATACTAAGGGACTGTGCTATACATAATAAGTGAGTACACTATATACTAAGGGACTGTGCTATACATAATAAGTGAGTACACTATATACTAAGGGACTGTGCTATACATAATAAGTGAGTACACTATATACTAAGGGACTGTGCTATACATAATAAGTGAGTATACTATATACTAAGGGACTGTGCTATACATAATAAGTGAGTACACTATATACTAAGGGATTGTGCTATACATAATAAGTGAGTAAAACCTACAAAAGACAAAAAATATATCTCTCATACCCTACCATCATTATATATAAATGTAAAGCAAAGTTGCATAATAAATATAGGGTACTTAGTGAACTATTTTTGATCAAAAAAAGTATACAAGCCGTCCCCCAGCGGCAAGGTGACCCTAAATTGGGACGGTACCTATACTGTCTATATTAAAAACCTTACTGTATATCAAAGTTGAAGTAATGCATATAAAAGGGTAGACAAATAGGACCGGGTCCCAACTCCAGACCACCTAGGCCCGTGGTAAGCTACATATATACTGATCAGCTCAACAAAGGGGATGCCACACCCTTAAATTGCACAGAATGCAAACAAGACAAAAAAACAAGCAATGTGAACTGAGGTCTAAGATGGTAGACATGCAAGAAATAGGAGCATGCTCACACTAGCAAAAAGAAGCAAAACCTACAAAAGACAAAAAATATATCTCTCATACCCTACCATCATTATATATAAATGTAAAGCAAAGTTGCATAATAAATATAGGGTGCTTAGTGAACTATTTTTGATCAAAAAAAGTATACAAGCCGTCCCACCAGCGGCAAGGTGACCCTAAATTGGGACGGTACCTATACCGTCTATATTAAAAACCTTACTGTATATCAAAGTTGAAGTAATGCATATAAAAGGGTAGACAAATAGGACCATCATGTCTACCATCTTAGACCTCAGTTCACATTGCTTGTTTTTTTGTCTTGTTTGCATTCTGTGCAATTTAAGGGTGTGGCATCCCCTTTGTTGAGCTGATTAGTATATATGTAGCTTACCACGGGCCTAGGTGGTCTGGAGTTGGGACCCGGTCCTATTTGTCTACCCTTTTATATGCATTACTTCAACTTTGATATACAGTAAGGTTTTTAATATAGACAGTATAGGTACCGTCCCAATTTAGGGTCACCTTGCCGCTGGTGGGACGGCTTGTATACTTTTTTTGATCAAAAATAGTTCACTAAGTACCCTATATTTATTATGCAACTTTGCTTTACATTTATATATAATGATGGTAGGGTATGAGAGATATATTTTTTGTCTTTTGTAGGTTTTGCTTCTTTTTGCTAGTGTGAACATGCTCCTATTTCTTGCATGTCTACCATCTTAGACCTCAGTTCACATTGCTTGTTTTTTTTATAATAAGTGAGTACACTATATACTAAGGGACTGTGCTATACATAATAAATGAGTACACTATATACTAAGGGACTGTGCTATACATAATAAGGCTACATTCCTGCATCTGTGTGCAGTGTAGGTGTGAACAGGACATTCTCTGACCCTCTTAGATCTCATTCTCAGATCCGTGATTTTCATGGATGTGTGAATGGATCTATAAAACTCTACGAGTCCGTGGACCATCCGATAAAAACATCTGGCAGTACACAGACATTTCACACAAATGTGAGAATGCAGCCTAAGGGATTTTACAGACAACATTATCACTCCAAGGCACACAGTGCAGATACAGAATAATATTTACATCCAGGCACTTACCGCTGACGTCTCGTCTGATCAGTCGGTTTCTGCTGCTTCTTCTCCATCTGGTCAGACCTTCATGTCGACATCTCCCAGCCACGACTTGTCTTGTCACGATGATCAGTGCAGCCCTAAAAATAACAAGGTCACATATATTGTATATATATATATATATATATATATATATATATATATATATATATATATATAGTACAGACCAAAAGTTTGGACACACCTTCTCATTTAAAGATTTTTCTGCATTTTCATGACTATGAAAATTGTACATTCACACTGAAGGCATAAAAACTATGAATTAACCTATGTGGAATTATATACTTAACAAAAAAGTGTGCAACAACTGAAAATATGTCTTATATTCTAGGTTCTTCAAAGTAGTCACCTTTTGCTTTGATGACTGCTTTGCACACTCTTGGCATTCTCTTGATGAGCTTCAAGAGGTAGTCACCGGAAATGGTTTTCACTTCACAGGTGTGCCCTGTCAGGGTTAATAAGTGGGATTTCTTGCCTTATAAATAGAGTTAGGACCATCAGTTGTGTTGTGCAGAAGTCTGGAGGAAACACAGCTGATAGTCCTACTGAATAGACTGTTAGCTGCTTTTTTCTTGCCATAATACAAATTCTAAGTAAAGAAAAACGAATGGCCATCATTACTTTAAGAAATGAAGTTTCCCCAAGTGTAGTTGCAAAAACCATCAAGCGCTACAAAGAAACTGGCTCACATGAGGACCGCCCCTGGAAAGGAAGACCAAGAGTCACCTCTGCTTCTGAGGCTAAGCTTATCCGAGTCACCAGCCTCAGAAATCGCAGGTTAACAGCAGCTCAGATTAGAGACCAGGTCAATGCCACACAGAGTTCTAGCAGCAGACACATCTCTTCAACAACTGTTAAGAGGAGACTTTGTGCAGCAGGCCTTCATGGTAAAATAGCTGCTAGGAAACCACTGCTAAGGACAGGCAACAAGCAGAAGAGACTTGTTTGGGCTAAAGAACACAAGGGATGGACATTAGACCAGTGGAAATCTGCTTTAGTCTGATGAGTCCAAATTTGAGATCTTTGGTTCCAACCACCGTGTCTTTGTGTGACGCAGAAAAGGTGAACGGATGGACTCTACATGCCTGGTTCCCACCGTGAAGCATGGAGGAGGAGGTGTGATGGTGTGGGGGTGCTTTACTGGTGACACTGTTGGGGATTTATTCAAAACTGAAGGCATACTGAACCAGCATGGCTACCACAGCATCTTGCAGCGGCATGCTATTCCATCCGGTTTGCGTTTAGTTGGACCATCATTTATTTTTCAACAGGACAATGACCCCAAACACACCTCCAGGCTGTGTAAGGGCTATTTGACCAAGAGGGAGAGTGATGGGGTGCTCCGCCAGATGACCTGGCCTCCACAGTCACCAGACCTGAACCCAATCGAGATGGTTTGGGGTGAGCTGGACCGCAGAGTGAAGGCAAAAGGGCCAACAAGTGCTAAGCATCTCTGGGAACTCCTTCAAGATTGTTGGAAGACCATTTCCGGTGACTACCTCTTGAAGCTCATCAAGAGAATGCCAAGTGTGCGCAAAGCAGTCATCAAAACAAAAGGTGGCTACTTTGAAGAACCTAGAATATAAGACATATTTTCAGTTGTTTCACACTTTTTTGTTAAGTATATAATTCCACATGTGTTAATTCATAGTTTTGATGCCTTCAGTGTGAATGTACAATTTTCATAGTCATGAAAATACAGAAAAATCTTTAAATGAGAAGGTGTGTCCAAACTTTTGGTCTGTACTGTATTTGTATCCCCCGCACTGCGCCCCTGACTACAGATGTACTCCCCCATTAATATACTAATAGCTACTTAGCAGGGGTGGATTAAGAGTAGAAAGTGCCCCGGGCAGTTTAGAAGGCGTGGGCCCCCCTACACACACACACCTGATGTATGACGTGACATGTCACATGATCCCCTTTGATAGATCATGTGATCGTTCACGTGAAATTAATTTGGCACAATATTAATATACTAATTATAATTTTTTTATATTAATTGTATGACTTAATATTGAGCACAATTAAGTATGCTGACATCCCCTATATACAGTATGAGACCCTATATACAATATGAGCTGCCACATAATCCTCCGATACACAGCAGGCCGCCGCTCGTAACCATCTATACACAGCGGGAGGCCGCACGGTGCCATCTATACACAGCGGGAGGCCGCACAGCGCCATCTGTACACAGCGGGAGGCCGAACATAGCCATCTATACACAGCAGGGAGCCGCACAAAGCCATCTATACACAGCCGGAGGCCGCACGTAGCCATCTATACACAGCAGGAGGCCGCACGTAGCCATCTATACCCAGCAGGGAGCCGCACGAAGCCATCTATACACAGCAGGGAGCTTCACAAAGCCATCTATACACAGGAGGCCGCACGTAGCCATCTATACACAGCAGGGAGCCGCACAAAGCCATCTATACACAGCAGGAGGCCGCACATAGCCATCTATACACAGCGGGAGGCCGTGCGTAGCCATCTATACACAGCAGGAGGCCGCACGTAGTCATCTATACACAGCGGGAGGCCGTGCGTAGCCATCTATACACAGCAGGAGGCCGCACGTAGCCATCTATACACAGCAGGAGGCCGCACGTAGCTATCTATACACAGCAGGAGGCCGCACTTAGCCATCTATACACAGCGGGAGGCCGCACGTAGCCATCTATACACATCTGGGAGCCGCACAAAGCCATCTATACACAGTGGGAGGCCGCACGTAGCCATCTATACACAGCGGGAGGCCGCACATATCCATCTATACACAGCAGGAGGCTGCACGTAGCCATCTATGCACAGCAGGAGGCCACACACAGCCATCTATACCCAGCAGGGAGCCGCATGAAGCCATCTATACACAGCACGGAGCCTCACGAAGCCATTTATACACAGCAGGAGGCCGCACGTAGCCATCTATACACAACAGGATGCCACACTTAGCCATCTATACACAGCAGGGAGCCGCACAAAGCCATCTATACACAGCGGGAGGCCGCACGTAGCCATCTATACACAGCGGGAGGCCACACATAGCCATCTATACACAGCAGGAGGCTGCACATAGCCATCTATACACAGCAGGAGGCCGCACGCAGCCATCTATACCCAGCAGGGAGCCGCACAAAACCATCTATACACAGCAGGGAGCCTCATGAAGCCATCTATACACAGCAGGAGGCCGCACATAGCCATCTATACACTGCAGGAGGCTGCACGTAGCCATCTATACACAGCAGGAGGCCGCACGTAGCCATCTATACACAGCGGGAGGCCACACATAGCCATCTATACACAGCAGGAGGCTGCACATAGCCATCTATACACAGCAGGAGGCCGCACGCAGCCATCTATACCCAGCAGGGAGCCGCACAAAGCCATCTATACACAGCAGGGAGCCTCATGAAGCCATCTATACACAGCAGGAGGCCGCACATAGCCATCTATACACTGCAGGAGGCTGCATGTAGCCATCTATACACAGCAGGAGGCTGCACGTAGCCATCTATACACAGTAGGGAGCCGCACGTAGCCATCTATACACATCAGGAGGCCGCACGTAGCCATCTATACACAGCAGGAGGCCGCACGTAGCCATCTATACCCAGCAGGGAGCCGCACGAAGCCATCTATACACAGCAGGGTGCCGCACGAAGCTTAGCTCCACCCACCCACAGCTGCAAGAGACAGATCCAGCCCGCTTTAAGTCAGTGCTGTGCCGCAGTTTCAGCTGCCACTCACTGCATGATGCAAGCAAAATTTCTAAGATGATGGGGAGAGGGAGTAGACAGTATGCAGGGGCATTTGTCTTTTTGTAGTTCAGTCCACTCCTCTCCCATCCCCAACATTATGTACAAATTTTAAAAATGACAATGATCCCCTGCCCTTTCATACAAAGTGCTGCTGGCTGCCCACCCCGTTACACTGGCACAGACACTGTCTGAAACACATGATGATATAAGCTAATGTTTGTCTGACTGTGGCAAGTGGCAGGAACACTAGAAGGCAGCCAGCAAGCAGTTTGTATAAAACTGCAGGGGACCATTATTCATTGATATATATACAAAAAACATACCTTTTAAACAGAATACACACTTTGAGACTGAAGCAGCAGGGCTCAGCAGGAGACCAGGCAGGCTGCAGACAAACTGTGGGTCACTGTGTGTGGGTGGCAGCTTCTCTTCAGCAGATGCTGCAGGGCAGAATGACACTGGCTCATGTCAGCCATTTCATGAACTTTTAAATAGACCTGCGCCCCTGCGTATGCTGGGCCCTGCCTGACGTCATGTGGCAGGGCGGTCCCAGCATCATTTAAACTGCCTGCCCCGGTGGATCTGCAGCTGGCCGGATGGGAGCGGCTGTGTGATGCAGCATGTCTGTGAGTGGCTGCTTTGAACTTTGGGACCGCCCTGCTTGACGTCATGTGGCAGGGCAGTCCCAAAGTTCAAAGCAGCCACTCACAGACACGCTGGCTGCATCACGCAGCCCTGTATATGCACTAGCGCTGGCGGGAAATTTAAATGATGTTGGGACCGCCCTGCCACATGACGTCAGGCAGGGGGGTCCCAAAGTTCAAAGCATCCACTCAGAGACACGCTGCATCACGCAGCCGCTCCATCTGGCCACCGCGGCTGTATATTCACTATCACGGGCGGGCAATTTAAATGATGTTGGGACCGCCCTTCCACATGACGTCAGGCAGGGCAGTCCCAACGTTCAAAGCAGCCACTCAGAGACACGATGGGTGCCTGCATCACGCAGCCCTGTATATGCACTAGCGCCGGCGGGAAATTTAAATGATGTTGGGACCGCCCTGCCACATGACATCAGGCAGGGCGGTACCAACAGCATTTAAACTGCACGCCCGTGCTAGTGAATATACAGCCGCGGCGGCTCGATGGGAGCATCATGTGACACTGGCAGGGCGGGGTAGACACAGTATGATTCAAACCGCCTACAGCTGCTGGCCTGCAGCAGTGATCATATAAACCTTCGACCAGCACGGCGGTGACTGAAAAAAATGCACATTATAATGGGAGCAATTCATGGGCCCCCTGGAGCCTCGGGGCCCCGGGCGGTAGCCCGTATTGCCCTCATTGTAATCCGCCTATGCTACTTAGTAATGAAAATATAAAGTGATAAGCAGCACTGTGCTCCCCATTAACTATAATCTCAGCCAATAATATAAATTATTCAGTCTCTGTGACTCTCCCCAATTAACTGTAAGGCTATGTGCACACGGAAAATATACAAGGCTTTACAGTACAAGCAAAGTACCCCCGTCATTGCTCTCTCCTAGCACCCCCATCATTGCTCTCTCCCAGCTCCCCCGTTATTGCTTTCTCCCAGCAACCCCATCATTGCTCTCTCACAGAACCCCCATCATACCTCTCTCCCAGCACCCCCGTCATTGCTCTTTCCCAGTACCCCCATCATTGCTCTCTCCCAGCACCCCCATCATTGCTTTCTCCCAGCACCCCATCATTGCTCTCTCCCAGCACCCCCATCATTGCTCTCTCCCAGCACCCCCATCATTGCTCTTTCCCAGCACCTCCATCATTGCTCTTTCCCAGCACCTCCATCATTGCTCTTTCCCAGCACCTCCATCATTGCTCTTTCCCAGCACCCCCGTCATTGCTCTGTCCCAGCACCCCAGTCATTGCTCTGTCCCAGCACCTCCCGTCATTGCTCTCTCCCAGTACCCCTTCATTGCTCTCTCCCAGCACCCCATCATTGCTCTCTCCCTTCACCCCATCATTGCTCTTTCCGAGCACCCCATCATTGCTATCTCCCAGCAACCCCCATCATTGATCTCCCAGCACCCCCATCATTGCTCTCTCCCAGCACCTCCATCATTTCTCTCTCCCGGCACCCCCATCATTGATCTCTCCCAGCAACTCATCATTGCTCTCCCCATCCCCACCAACCTCATCATTGCTCTCCCCAGCCCCACCAACCTCATCATTGCTCTCCCCAGCCCCACCAACCTCATCATTGCTCTCCCCATCCCCACTATCGCTCTCCCCATCCCCATCATTGCTCTCCCCAGCCCCACCATCCTCATCATTGCTCTCCCCATCCTCATCATTGCTCTCCCCAGCCCCACCATCCTCATCATTGATCTCCCCATCTCCATCATTGCTCTCCCCAGCCCCATCATCCTCATCATTGCTCTCCCCATCCTCACCATTCTCATCATTGCTCTCCCCATCCCCATCTTTGCTTTCCCCATCCCCACCACCCCCATTAGCCCCATAATTGCTCTCCCCAGCCCCATTACTGCTCTCCCCAGCCCCATCATTGCTCTCTCCAGCCCCATCAGCCTCACCATTGTTCCCCCCAGCTCCATCATTGCTCTCGCCAGCCCCATCATTTCTCTCCCCAGCCATCAGCCCCATTATTGCTCTCCCCAGCTCCACCATCCCCATCATTTCTCTCCCCTACCTCCCCTCCCCAGCGTTTCAGTAAAAATATAAAAAAACAACACTTACCTCTCTGCCCGTTCCCCCGCAGGCTGCAGCATCCTTGTTGTCTGCAACTTCCTTTCTCACACAGGCCCGCGCATGATGACGTCATCAAGCAGCACGTGCTTATGTGAGGGAGGAAGAGGCGCTCAGGAAGCAGAGGACGGATCCCTCCAGCTCCGCTGCTATTCTCTCATGTCAGCAGCGGAGCTGCAGGGATCGCTCCCTGCCCGCTGCGAGCAGGGATAAGCTGCACAAACGGGCCCACCAGTGCAGCTGTACCGGCGGCGGTGGTATGTCCGCCCCTGAACTTCTATGGGGCCCCCCGGCTCATGGGCCCCATAGCAGTTGCATGGCCTGCCGCCATTGGCGGTACGTCACTGCGTGGGGCCTAATGTTTATGTCATTATTATACTTTTGTTTTTTATTTTTGCAGATATCACAGGGGAATGTAGAGAGAAAAAGGATATATATTGTCCCCGGTCACGTTTTTTTGAATTCATGGTTTTCTTCTTATTTTGTGTTCTGTATTTTATGTTTTTACTCCACATCACTTGTAACGCACGCTGGCTGTACAATCTGGGGGCGATCACCCTGGGCATGGAGTGCTGATCCTGGCCACGATAGGGAAGGGGCTTCAGCTGCCATGTAGAGCAGAGCGCTGATACCCGCCACAGATTACAGATGCTGGGAGACGCTACGGTCCTACCAAGGTCCTGAATTGGATAGTGGCGGCCTGAGAAGCTGTGGCCCTCCAGATACCGCACCCGGAGCTGGTGATGACTGGTAAGGAAACCTGAGGCTGAGACCAGGCTGTGGCCAACGACTAACTCTGGAAATGCCTGTTGTCCTAAACCTTTGCTGATTATAGTAGAGAACCATCTTGTTACTGGCCTGTACTATTACCTAATGTTTTATTTGTAATTTGCCTTTAATGTATGGTCAATCTCAGAATGCCTCTGTGTGCACAAGTTGCAGATTTGCTGCATTTTTGCCATGCAGATTTGCTAACAAAATCTGAAGCAATCCTGATGCCAGCAAAGCGAATGAGAAACATGAAGCGTCATGCACGCGTTGCTTGTTTCGCTCAAGCCTGGATCTTCTGGCGTGAGCGTGCTTAGTGGTCCCACTGGGCCACGAACCGAGGAGTGCCTGGAGGGGCGTGACTAGGGGTGGCTTAGTAGACTATGTGATCAAGGAGGGACGAGGGAGGTGGCCCAGGTGCTACTCCAGGGCAGAACTCGGTCACACAGCTGTTGATCCACACCAGGGTATGCAGGAACGGGCAGGTACTGGCGGGCACGGCTGGTATACAGGCAAGCAGGTACTGGCAGGCACAGCTGGTATACAGGCAGGCAGGTAAACAGGCTGGATAGGGGCCAGTACAGACTGGGATACAGGAGTAGAGCCGCAGGTGCAGACGGGAAGTGGACCAGGGCAGGGCAGAGCCACCGGTGCGGACAGGAAGCCGAGCAGGGCAGAGCTGCAGGTGCGGATGGGAAGTGGAGCAGAGCCGCAGGTGCAGATGGAAAGCGGAGTAGAGCGGGGCAAAGCGGAGCCTAAGGTGCGGACGGGAAGCAGAGCAGAGCATGGCAGAGCAGAGCCGCAGGTGCGGACAGGAAGCTGAGCAGAGCAGAGCCACAGATGCGGACGGGAAGAGGAGCAGAGCAGAGCCGCAGGTGCGGATGGGAAGCGGAGCAGGGCAGAGCAGAGCCGCAAGTGCGGACTGGAAGCGGGGCAGAGCAGAGCTGCAGATGCGGACGGGAAACAGAGCAGAGCCGCAGGTGTGGACGGGAATGCCGCAGGAGCAGCCAGACAGGATAGGGTTCTGTTCACAAGGAACAGACAAGGAAACAGGACCATCAGAGCCAGATACACACAAGGTACTTGCTATGAAGTAGTGAGTGGACACAGAACTCACAAACAGAAGTACAGAGACAATGAGTTGGAGTTAGGTACTGGTACAGACACTGCAGGCAAAGGGAAGGATCGGACATATAGACAAACAGTTAATGGGCTAGGACACAGTCCAGACAAGAACTGACACAGGAACGAGATACAGGTACGAGCCTGGGCATTCAGTCCCCAGGGTGGCGGAAATAGACTAGAAGTCAAAGATACAGGTAACGGGCCTGGGTACTCAGCCCCCAAGGTGGCAGAAACAGGATAGCTGGACAGGACCTGGCAACTCAGCGGTTACACATAGCACACTGAGAGAAAGTGTTGCTCAGGCACCTCCCACTGGTTGGGGGTGCCTTAAGTATCCAGTGCCTCACAGCAACAGGCTGGGAACGCATTAGGAATGTGCGCAATGTCCCTTTAAGACTCAGGAAGTTCCAGCGCCGCCCTAATCTTGCAAATAAGAGACATGCACACAGCAAGTAAAGGAGCACAGTGCACAGCCTGGACTGGTAGGCAAGTTGGCGGTCTTGCATGGTGAGAGATGGTAAGCCATGCCAGCACGCCGCCAGGGATGTTACATTGCTTATTTTTCACTTGCAGATTTGGTGCAGAAAATAATCTGCAGCATGTCGATTCTCTGTGCATTTTCGCCTGCGTTTTTCACCGTTGACTTCACTCAAATCGGTCAAAAACGCACTTTTTTGCAGCTGCGTTTTTCCTGCATGAGATGCAGAAATGGTGCAGAAATTTTGCTCAACATGTGCACATACCCTAAAAGGGAACCTGAGAGCTGATACATGCCCACTGTCTGATCCACAGGCACCATGTGTCTGACGCTGACTGCACGATTTCAGCCATATACTGTATGTTTAACATAGTTTAATAGAAAATAGTTTAATAGATAGACAGGCGAGTCCTCAGCGACTGCTTCCAGCCCGATGCCCTAGAGTGACAGGTCTCTCCCAATACATGCATGCAGGGAGAGAACTGTCAGTCCCTGGCTGTGGGCGAGAAGATTCCAGGGACCCGGGACCTCACTCCCGTGTTCTCTACAGCCATCTGGAACCTCAGCTTTGGTCGGGACTTAATTTAGTCCCCGGCTTCAGTTGTAGCTTAGTCGAGCTGGTGGGCCATGCTCCCTTTCTCTTCGACCAATCAGTCACTTGCGTGGGCAATTCTCCCACTCTTCAGCATTCCCACCCCCTCCTCCTTCCTGGGTAGCGCAATTTTCTTTTCCCTGCAGTGCTCCACGGACCCCCCAACAGATACTGCAGTGTTATAAATGTGTCTTGTCACCTCCTTTCACCAAGACCTTTTCTCCAGCACTCCTCTGCCCTACAGAACAGGTCTCCAACCCTGGTAGGCTACCTAGTCTGGGATCCTATACAACGGCCACCAGCAAGGCTCTTTTCCTCCTAGCAACCATTAACCCCTTCCTGCTTGTCACAACCTTTCTTCTATTCTTCTTTTAGCCCCATAGAAAGACGTATACACTAGTCCTCCCAGCCCTCACTGGTTGTGTACTTTGCTTGTGTATCCTGTAAGCAAAAATTCCAATCGGGCCAACCCGTTGTAACCTGCACTGTCTGCCTCCCTTAGCCATTGCCTCCGCAGTCTCCCCTGCGGCCTGCAACAACAGCATGCCTTCCCCAGCTTGGGTCACTAACGTCTCTCAGTCTGTTACAGATTTGACCAAGGTATCCTAGACCCTGATCACTATCAAGGAGCGGCTGTCCATACCTCTGCACCAGATACCTCAACCACTGCCCATAGTGAGTCAGACCCATCAGCCACTCTGCACCAGCATGGCAGAGTTCATCAGCGGTAAAAGCGTCTTAGAGTGAGTTCCTCTTTCCGGTTTTTGTCTCTCCACAACTCCGAGACCACACTCGCCTTCATGCTCTTCATCTCCTGGGGTAGGAGCCCAGCTGTCAGGTGACCAGGGGCTCCTACTCTGTCCCTAAAACTAGGGGGCACCCTAGCTTGCCCTATTCCCCGGGATACCTCTGAAGGTGAGGATGCCGGAGCCTCCACCCTTGCACTTACTCCTGAGTAAGCCCTCCGTCTGATCTCCGTCTGCGCTACTGTGCACCGTAGTACACCAACCCGACAAACAGGGCTACACATACAGGGGTTAACAGAAAACTCCAGGCACACGAAATATACACTGACGTATAACAAAGGAAAGCAGGGTGTGAAGCTTGGGGAATAAACCAAAACTGGAGAAAGATAAGGAATTACCATGTGGACAAACCAGACAACAGTCACAAATAATTCATCCAACTCTCCTTCTCATAAAAACTCCTCTCCCTCCGTTAGCGATGCAGCAAAAGCTAGCTCTGACAAGGATTAGAATCAGAGCCCAGATTATAAAGGGAAAAGGAATGGTTAACCAAGCTCAGCTGTGAGCACAGGGATTTCCAACATGGCCACTTAACCCTGTTCTGCTGGAAGAAATAAACACATTTAAAATGACGGAGAAGTGCTTCTTCTCGGAGCAGGAGTAGGAGCCATCCAACGCTGAGGTCTTCTGGCTCCAAACTGTCGCGGTAACCCCGTGACAGGTTCAGTCACCTTAGGTATCTTGGGTATCAGATCACCACTCTGATTAAGACTCAGACCTGGATTCTGCTCCGCCTTCTAAGCTGAGAGACATGGTTGACATTCTTGTCTGTGCTGTAAACCAATCCCTGGATATAAAGGAAGCGGACACCTCACCCCCTGCAGACTCCATGGAGTCTCCATGACTCCAGGAGGGTCAGAAGTACTGCCAAATGTTTTTCTAACTTCTCCAAATTTAGTGAAGTACTGGACAAAGAATGGGCTGAACCCGACAAACTTTTTCACATATGTACACGCATGGAGATTTTGTTCACCTTTTCCTTCAGATCTCATTGACACCTGGTCCTCCTTTTCCTCAGTGGACCCTCCATGATCCTATAAACCTTTAATGTAGCGTCTCTGAAGGACCCCACTGACCGAAGTGTGGAATCCATTGCCATTTCCACCCTTGAAGCTGCAGGTTCATCTCTGCGTCCATCTTTCGCTATGACCTGGTTCGCCAAGGCAGTCATGGCCTAAGCAAAGCAACTACGCAAAGGCATCATTTCTGGGTCCCCACTATTGGAGCTGGCAAACCTCGCAGACCAGATCTCTCATGTGGGTACGTACACTACCGTTCAAAAGTTTGGGGTCACCCAGACAATTTTGTGTTTTCCATGAAAACTCATACTTTTATTTATCAAATGAGTTGTAAAATGATTAGAAAATATAGTCCAGACATTGACAAGATTAGAAATAATGATTTTTATTACAAAGAATAATTTTCTCCTTCAAGCATTGCTTTCGTCGAAGAATGCTCCCTTTGCAGCAATTACAGCATTGCAGACCTTTGGCATTCTAGCTGTTAATTTGCTGAGGTAATCTTGAGAAATTTTACCCCATGCTTCCTGAAGCCCCTCCCACAAGTTGGATTGGCTTGATGGGCACTTTTTGCGTACCATACGGTTAAGCTTCTCCCACAACAGCTCAATGGGGTTGAGATCTGGTGACTGCGCTGGCCGCTCCATTACAGATAGAATACCAGCTGCCTGCTTCTTCCCTAAATAGTTCATGCATAATTTGGAGGTGTGCTTCGGGTCATTGTCCTGTTGTAGGATGAAATTGGCTCCAATCAAGCGCTGTCCACAGGGTATGGCATGGCATTGCAAAATGGAGTGATAGTCTTCCTTCTTCAAAATCCCATTTACCTTGTACAAATCTCCCACTTTACCAGCACCAAAGCAACCCTAGACCATCACATTACCTCCACCATGCTTGACAGATGGCGTCAGGCACTCTTCCAGCATCTTTTCAGTTGTTCTGCGTCTCACAAATGTTCTTCTGTGTGATCCAAACACCTCAAACTTTGATTCGTCTGTCCATAAAACTTTTCTCCAATCTTCCTCTGTCCAATGTCTGTGTTCTTTTGCCCATATTAATCTTTTCCTTTTATTAGCCAGTCTCAGATATGGCTTTTTCTTTGCCACTTTGCCCTGAAGGCCAGCATCCCGGAGTCGCCTTTTCACTGTAGACGTTGACACTGGCGTTTTGCGTGTACTATTTAATGAAGCTGCCAGTTGAGGAGCTGTGAGGCGTCGATTTCTCAAACTAGAGACTCTAATGTTCTTGTCTTGTTGCTCAGTTGTGCAGCGGGGCCTCCCACTTCTCTTTCTACTCTGGTTAGAGCCTGTTAGTGCTCTCCTCTGAAGGGAGTAGTACACACCGTTGTAGGAAATCTTCAGTTTCTTGGCAACTTCTCGCATGGAATAGCCTTCATTTCTAAGAACAAGAATAGACTGTCAAGTTTCACATGAAAGTTCTCTTTTTCTGGCCATTTTGAGAGTTTCATAGAACCAACAAATGTAATGCTCCAGATTCTCAACTAGCTCAAAGGAAGGTCAATTTTATAGCTTCTCAAATCAGCCAAACCGTTTTCAGCTGGGCTAACATACTTGTGCAAGGGTTTTCTAGGGTTTTCTAAACATCCATTAGCCTTCTTACACAGTTAGCAAACACAATGTACCATTAAAACACTGGAGTGGTGGTTGTTGGAAATGGGCCTCTATACACCTATGTAGATATTGCAATAAAAACAAGACGTTTGCAGCTAGAATAGTCATTTACCACATTAACAATGTATAGAGTGTATTTCTGATTCATTTAATGTTAGTTTCATTGAAAAAAAAAGTGCTTTTCTTTCAAAAATAATGAAATTTCTAAATGACCCCAAACTGTTGAATGGTAGTGTACCTCTGTTCTGCCTCTCTTGAAGCAGTTGGCTGCTCAGAACAAGCTTTAAGCAAAATAATGGCTATTTGCCATATCTTTCAGCTCAAAGGGGTTGTTCACTACTAGGGCACCCCTTTTCAATCTGAATGTTTGCTCCCGTTAAAATAAAAACATCTATACTCACCTCCTATGCCAGAGCCGTTCCGGCAGTGTCGGCACTCACATTCCCGGAGCTCACATGAGGTTATAATGTCATGTGAGCCCTGCACCCAATCAGTGCTAACGTCACTGTCCCCACCTTTGGATGCATAAGTAACCAAAAGGAAGTCAGGGCTGTGACTGTGAAGCGGTGCCTAAACGACATCGCCGGACAGACTCACTGGTACCACAGTGGTCACTAGTACCACAGTGTTGATTTCTATCTCCAGGTTACAGGTGCTTAGGGAAAACCGCCTCGGCTGTGCTATGTGACCCTTCTGACATGGTCCTGCTAGCCTGTGGTAAAGTGGCACTATCTTCTCCCTTAAAGCCGTCATTTAACAGTCTCTCAGTGTTCAGATACCCTTATTGTTCTGTCTTCTTGACACAGGCACAAGTCTCTCACTGTTCCCACTTCCAGATCAGACACTTCCTGCTTCTTGCTCAAACTAAAACACAGAAATCTGCAGGGGGGGGACACGACTAGTCCAAGTGCACACAAATCAGATGGGAGCATTGTCTCTTAAAGTCACAGTGTAATTCAGTTCTTGGCAGGGGCTGACCCCCTACATGCCTCCCCACTTAACGGCGGCCTTTGGCCTTGCTGTATAGTCTAGGGAGGAGGATAAAAGACTCTATGCAACAGCTTACACAGCAGTGCCATGTTACCCACAATACATACAGGTGGACCAAATAAACTGATCAGCAGCGTACCTATTTGGTGGGACCCCTGCATTGGGCCCACTGGATCTCTGGAGGTCTTGACTATCTTCAATGGGAGTAGTTACTGTAGGACTGTCCTCTACAGCAGAAGGTTCGGGCAGAGCCTGGGGTTCCTCTCCTATGTAAATGGTTCTGTGTCGGGAACTTTGGCATCCACGGACTTTGAACCTTCCGCAGTCTCAGGAGAGGTCCACCAGTCTTCACTAGAGTCACTGTTGGGCGAAGTCTGCCCTGATGAAGGAACAAACATATTCGCTCTTGGGGCAGATGTGGGATGTTCAGACCAGCATGGCCATAACATATTCCTGTTTAGAGTTCTTGGAGCAGACTTCTCATTTTCAACCTGTATTTCATAAACTGGGCTGTTGTGGTACACTCTCTTGATCACTTTGTATGGTTGCACCTCCCAACTTTCACTCAGATTACCTTTGGGCCATTTTTCCTGCACCAGCACCCAGCCGCCAGGCTGAAGCGGAACTACCTGGATTAGAGGTTTTCTCTTGTAACCGCTGGCCTGCTAGCTGGCGGATGGTCTGCAACCTCCAACGGTGCTCTTTCACCCATAAGGTGGTAGATCATTTGAATAGATCCTCTGGCTGTTCCATATTTAGTGTGACGATTTCTCGACCAAGTCTACCGAACAGTAGCATGTACGGGGGTATAACCCATGGTGGTGTAGACCCAACTATTATAGGTCCAGACCAATTTGGGTAAGTAGTCAGGCCAATGTGCTTTCTTGCCTTCCTCTGATGTTCTCAACATTTGAAGCAGAGTCCAGTTAAAGTGCTCACAGGCCCCATTCCCTTGGGGATGGTATGGGGTTATCCTGGACCTTTCAATGCTGTACAGTCAGTGCAGTTCCTCCATCACTTTACCCTGAAAACACTCTCCCTGGTTTCAGTGGATCTGCTTCGAACACCCGTAGACCTGGATGAAATCCTGACAGACTGCTCGCGCAGCGGACTCAGCAGTCTGGTCCTGAGTTGGGGTGACCACTGCAAACAAAGTGGTTCAGTCATAACCAGGAAGTAGTGTGAATCTCTAGTTGTTTGTCTCATGAGGAGATAGTCTATCATTAACACTGCAAGCAGTTCCTTGTTCTGTATGGTCTGTACGGGTGCCCTCTGTTTCGTGCTTTTGGTGAGGTCACACACACGGCACTGTCGGCAAACGGCCTCCACTGTGGCCTCCAGGCTCGGGCAATAAACAATGCTGCAGCCACTGGTAGGTATTTTCCAGTCTGAAGTGGACTCCAAACTCATGAGCATCTTTGGCAATTCTCATGCCACGCTTCTGGGAATTACTACTTGCCACCCTGCCTCTAGGTCACCAGGTTGTTGCCACTTGCGGTATAGAACGATTCCTTTAACTTCCAACCTGTCCCACTGGCGCTGCATGGACTTCATCTCAGCATCTAGGTCAGCCCTTTCTTCTTTGTCGGGTATCTTTTGCTAGGTTACCCAGCCTTTCATTTGCAGCAACCGCGCATCTTCATCTTGTACTCGCCCTCTTTCTTCATTAAATCTCCCTAGTGTCTTGGGTAGAGAGCAGGCCTCCCCACTTGACTGTGCCGCTACTGCCGGGGGTGTGAATTTGTGAAAGTCCGGAGTTTCCTCTTCTTCCAGGTGTTCATCGAGGTCCTTTTCCGGACTTTTGAAAGTTACTCTTGAAAGGCCATCAGCGTCGGTGTTCTCCTTGGTGGAACGGTAGCGGATCGAGAAGTCATATTTTGCAAGGCGAGCTACCTAATGCTGCTACAGGTCTCCCAGATTGGCAGTGTCCAGAGGGACCAGCAGATTGTTGTCAGTCCACACAAGGATCTTGGCCCCTGTCAGGTATTCTGCAAACCTCTCTGTCATGATCCACACCAGGGCAAGGAGTTCCAGCCAGAAGGAGCTGTAGTTGTGAGGGTTTCGCTCCGCATCCCGTAGGGACCTACTGGCATAAGCAATAACCCTTTTGTGCCCATCTTACACCTGTGAAAGGATTGCCCAGAGTCCATAGAGACTGCCAACAGTGTATAAGATGAACGGCTTATCGAAGTGTGCATAAGCCAGGATGGGTGCAAATGTCAGGGCTACTTTTAGGGTGTGGAAGGCCTCCTCCTGCTTCTGTTCGCAGGGTATGCTTGGATTCTGGGGTACCCTAGCAGTCCCCTTAGCAGCTCATTCAGCGAGCCCACTATTTTCGCATAGTCCTTGATGAACTGCCAATACAAGGAAAGTTTTCAACTCCCGCAGGGTTCTGGGCGCAGGTCATTGCTCTATCGTAGCTACTTTGTCTTGAGAAGAAAAACCTACAAGAAGTAAAATGAACATAAACCCTGCTGGAAATAAATAAAAAGCAAGTGCATTTAAATAAAATAGGTTTCTTAGTAACACTTTTTTTGATCAAAATATAAGCCATCCCACCATCGACAAGGTGAACCCGTTCGGGACGGTCCTTCATCTTGTGTCAAAGTTGACCTTAATGTGTGAATGTGCAAACCTGGGTGTGGCCTCCCTTCCTAGAGCTGGATTATACATTTAAAGCTTCCCTAGGCTGGTGTTCACAGTTTGGGACTCAGTCCTTTGTCTGCCCTTATTCACACATTGGTCAACTTTGACGCATGGTAAGGTTTTTAATATTAGACAGTGTAGGACCGTCCCGAACGGGTTCACCTTGTCGATGGTTGGATGGCTTATATACTATTTTTGATCAAAAAGAGTGTTACTAAGAACCCTATTTTATTTAAATGCACTTACTTTTTATTTATTTACAGCAGGGTTTATGTTCATTTTGCTTCTTGTAGTTTTTTCCGATTCATAGCCATTGTGAAGCATGCATTTATGTGTTGCACGTTTACCAACTTAAGCCAAGCTCAAATTGTGTTTTTTCTTTGTCTTGAGAAGGCATAACTCTGCACTGAGACACCTTATGGCCCAGGTACTCGATCTTCTTCTTGAAAAGATGACACTTCTTTGGCTTTACCTTCAGGCCATGGGCCAGCAATCGCCCGAGTGCCTGCCCTAGTCTGTTCAGGTGTTCTTGAAAGGTAACAAAGTACACAATAATATCATCCAGGTATATCAGAGTGGCTTCAGAGTTCAGATCGCCCAGGCACTTCTCCATCAGCCGCTGGAACGTACCCGATGCATTGGATAGTCCGAATAGCATTCTGTTAAATTCAAACTGTCCCAAAGGGATTATGAACTCTGTCTTTGCCTTGTCTTTTTCTACCACCGGAACATGCCAGTACCCGCTAGCTGGATCTAAAGTGGAAAAGTATTTAGCTTTCACTAGGGCCGTCAAGGACTCCTCGATGCTAGGCAGGGGGTATGAGTCTCGCACGGTACATGCATTCAACCGCCGATAGTCCAGGCAACTAATGGTTCCGTCCTTCTTTTTGACAAGCACCACTGTGACTGCCCATGGACTCTGGCTACTCTGCACCACTCTCGAGTCCAACATCTGTTTCAACAATGTCTTCACCTCCTGGTACAGCTTGGGAGGTATCTGTCAATATTTTTCTCGGATCTGAGAAGTGTCCCCCATCGGTATCTCGTTGATGATGGCATCTCTGCAGCCGAAGTCGTCGGTGTGGCGGGCAAATGTTGCATGTTTCTCCCACAACATTGCTTCAACTGCTAGTATACGATCTGGATCGAGATGCTTCACATCCACCCCCATTTGGGCCAAGATGAATCACACATTCCATTCTGGGATAAAGGCCTCTTCTGTTTCGGCCGTGACTGCCAGGGTCCAGACGGCATCACCTACTGGGGCTAGGCTCTTTTTATAGATTCAGCACTTCGCCTCGATGTAGATACACACGAGCTAGCTCCATTCCTGGTGTTAAGCGGACTTCTCTCTGTCTCACTTTCACAGCTCTGATGGGTACTCTTCCATTGTGGACCACTGCCAATGTACGGGCTACCAGGGGATTCTGGCCTACCTCTCCTAGGCCCACCGGTTCTATGACCAACTCCATACCTTCAAGGTGTTCCCATAGGCAGTGGCAGAATGGTCTCCCGAAAAGGAGGGAGGGTGAGAGAAACTCTTCCCGGCACTCGGATAACGCCCACAGACTGGTGTACCGGGACACTCTTCTGTGTGCCACTGATGCGGATCAGGTGTTGGAATGCTTTCTGGGTTGGTTTGTGCGGAGTGGCTTGTTTCCAGTAGCAAGGCCCCCGTTTAGTGAATATGATCTGGTCAGACTCTCGCAGGATATTCCTGCCCATTAGTACTGGTACATCTTCTATGAATGGCTCGGGAACAAGCAGGATGCCTTTTCTTCCCACATCTTGTCTACATAGACTCACATTCATCCACACAACCCCATGATGGGTATCAGTTGCTGATTAGCTGCTGTTACCTGGATCAGCGTCTCCTGCTCTGGCTTGGCCATCGCTTGAAAGTAACGGTTGAAGTACAACTCGGGCATGGTCATTATCTGTGACCCGTATCCTCTAAGCAGTCCATTGCAACCAGATATTCGGAGTTGTGCTGGGTGTCTTTTCCCTCTACCTCCCCCGCAGTACGTCTCACTACTGCAGGGGCCTGGAAGTTTAACGGCAGTTTGGGTGTCCTTGCAAATCACTCCAACACCCTCTAGATAAGTGTGCTCTACTTCCACACCGTCAACAATGTGCGTCCTGACGATTCTCTCTTTGCCTGCATGTGGGACACACCCTTAGATCCTAATTATCTGACATCGGTGGAGGACGCTGGGGTCCTGGATAGATCAGCTCAGACCAAGGGCACATCGGTGGAGAATACTGAGGAACTTGGTGGAACGGTCCACATGCAGGTGGAGGACCATAGTGATTCAGCAAACTTGAGTAGGGAGGCTCCGATTTGGGAGCCTAGGAGAAGGCCCAATAGTGATATTGTAGGGCCGTGTAGGCGGTCTCAGGGGCAGAGCCGGTCCCCATCCACTTTTCCATTTAAATCAACTTCTCTTGGATAATATTATGAACCTCTTCATTCTTTGCGCCCCCGAGGGTTGCGATGGTCTGGGTCTGTACCACTCAGAAATCATAGCTTTCTTCTTTGCATCGGGCCACCGCCTCCGCCATTACTTGCCAAAAGCTTAAAGCAGGGTCCATTCTAACTTGCTCATGCAGGTCCTGCCTCAGGGCAGTACTGTAGAATCCTAGGATAAATTGTTCTCATAGTATCTGGTCCACAGATCCCACGCCACCTACCTCTTTCTTTTGCACCTCTGCTAGTACTTCCTGTAGCGTCATGGCATATTGGGAGATCCCTTCCTGCTGCCGACGGTAGAAGAACTTTGCCCGGAGATGCCCCCACTAGCTTTTTCACCATATAGCTCCTCCAGAAATTTCACTATCTCTTTTAAGGTGTTACGCGTCGCTTCCGGTTGCAGGAAGACGTTTCTGCAGGCCTTTACCCTCCAGGGTGGTCAGGGTGATCTTCACTTGTAGCTCTAGGTTGACATTATAAATCTTACCCTCGCTCTGCAATCTGGTCATCCAGTCGAACAGTGGCATATTCTGGCCGTCAAATTTGGGCAACACACTTAACAACGTGCCCATAGGGAGGGCCCTTGCAGGGGTTCCATCATTGCCTGTGGTACTCATATTAGCATTACTACCATTACTGTCGGCCGCCTCCATTTCTGTGACCATACCGTGCTCGCAGTGCCACTTAAAGCGGTACATGAAAGACACCGCCAGGCAGGACTGAAATATGGTATAGTAGACGAGGCAGAAAAAATCCACAGGCTTTATTAGAAGATAGTCTTATTTTCTGGCATAAAATCCTCTAACGGTTCTTGTAATGAAAACAGCAATATTAGATACAAAGAGAGATAGCTGGAACGTGTCACTCAAGCTGCACTCCAGCTATGGCAATACAAAGTTCAATACAAACAGTATAAATAATTTCTACCGACTATGCTCTTCTAAATTCCTACCTGGCTTTCGATAATTGGGCCATGCTGCTACAGCATCCTAACTAGAGAAACCTGCTCTATATCCTAACGCAGTTTAGCACTAGTGTCACACTCACTGTTCCGCTGCACTGAGGAGAAACTCAGCTAGCTTCTGCTTGGTCCCAATGTAGTGAAGCAGAGTTTACGGTGTTGCGCTCTTCCTTCAGGTAACGGTTCCATCTTCTTTCATGTCCGGGAAAGTCTCATCCCATTTTCATTGCTGAGGGGTCACTGGTACCACAGCGTTGCTTTCTCTCTCTATGTTACAGGTGCTTGGAGAAAACCACCTCGGCTGTGCTATGCAACCCTTTACTTCTGACACGGTCCTGCTAGCCGATCCTACGGTAACCAGGTAGTCTCTCAGAATTCAGACACCCTTATTGTTCTGTCTTCCTGACACAGACACGAGTTTCTCATTGTCCCCACTTCCGGATCAGACACTTCCTGCTTCTTGCTCAAACTAAAACAGAGCAAGCTGCAGGGTGGAAAGAACTAGTCTAAGTGCACACAAATCAGAGGGGAGCATTGTCTCTTAAAGTCAAAGTGTAATTCAGTTCTTGGCAGGGGCTGACCCCTTACAACTGGCTGCCACCTTCCCTTGATTACTTATACGTCTGAAGGCGGGGACAGTGACGCCAGCGCTGATTGGGCGCAGGGCTCATGTGCCATTTCAAACTCATGTGAATGTGAGTGTTGACACCGCTGGAACAGGGCCGGCATGAGAGGTGAGTATACCTGTTTTTATTTTAACAGGGGCAAACATTCAGGTTGAAAAGGGTTGTCCTAGTAGTGGACAACTCTTTTAAAAGGTGGAACTCTGACCACGCTTCCAAGCGGTCCCTTATGAACCTTCTCTTTCACGGATCTCGTCTCTTTGGGAAAAAGCTGGGTGGGAAGAGCACCCTGCTTTTGCAGACGAGATGCCCTCGATCTTCATCCAATCATAAGCATTATTAGTTTCACTAGTTTCATCAACTCCTACCTGCTCGCCAGGACAGACCTACATCCCTCAATAAAAGAAGAGGACATCGTTCAAACAGAATCCTTCCTGCCATCCACACAACTAGACTTCCAAGTCTTCACATACCAGAACTAACATGTTCTTCTCCACATGATAGTACATCTACATCCGGGATCCATATTTGGGTGGGCGGCCATCTCATTTCATTCTGGAACATGTGGTTCTCCACTATCAATGACGCCTGGTCTGAGAAATCGTCTCCTCCTGTTACAAGATAGAATCTTTCACTCTTCCGTGAGACCAGGTTTTTTTATATCTCGTCCTCCAAGGACTCCCTCCCTGGTGACAGTTTGTTTTCAAGCCATTTCCTCCCTTCTTCTGTCAGGTGTCATTGTTACAGTTCCTACCCAGGAACAGTTCAAGGGTTTTTATTCAAACTGTTTTGTCGTCCCCTGGAAGAATGGTTCAGTCAATCCCACTCTGAACCTCAAACTGCTGAACAAGCATGTCTGCCTACGCTGATCCAGGATTGAGTTTAATTGCTCAGTTGTTGCCTCCATGGAAGCCGGAGAATTTTTTACCTCAGTGGACATTCAGGATGCCTATCTTCATATTCCCATTTTCCCAGTGCATCAGAAGTTTCTTCTCTGTTTTGCCATGAATAAGTTCTATATTCAACCTCCTTGGGTTGGCCATGAGGGTTGGCCATGACTCCCCAGGTTTTCACAAAGGTCAGGCTGTTGTCATGGCTCATCTGTGTGTCAGTGGGATAGTGGTAATTCCCTACCTGAACGACATCCCAGTCAAGGTTCCTTCTTACTCCAAGAACCTACAGACTCTGCAGAGCACGCTGGGCTTGCTATCTCGCTTCGGATGGATCGTCTATCAAAAATCTTCTCTGATCCCAACATAGAATGCTGTTCATCACAGTCCATTTGACAGTTTTCCTTCCCGAACACAAGAAGTTGGCCCTAAAGACTGGCATCCACTCTTTGTGACGCCCTTTTCCTCTTCCTCTCCGCTTTGCATAAGTGCCCTAGGCAAGATTGTGGTGGCCATGAAAGCAATCCCTTTTTTTCAGTTCCAGACCAGGCAACTGCAGTTGGCTCTGCCTCCCCTTTAGGACAGGTCTCTCTACCCTCCAGGTCAGAGAGTCTCTGAAATGGTGGTGAGACTCTCCACTTATATATCTCAGTCATTCCTTCCTTCTTATTCACTGGAGGATTATGGCGATGGACACCAACTTTCTCTATTGGGGAGCAGTCTTCTGGAAGCTGATGGTGCAGGGTTGATGGAAGAACCACAAAGTCCTCCTTCCGATCAACATCTTGGAACTCTAGGCATTCATACTGCATTGGCGAGACCAGCTGTCGGGTCTCCCAATCCAGATCCAGTTCTGCAACACTACCACCGTGGCCTACATCAAACATCAAGGAAGAACTCAAAGTTGTCAAGCAATGTCAGAGGTCTCACAGATTCGCAACTGGGTGGTACAAAGAATCCCAGCCATTTCAGCGATTCATATTCTGGGAGTGGAAAATGGGCCAAAGACTTCCTAAGTTGCGAAGAATTACACGTAGGAGAGTGGTGTCTGCATCCGACCGTCTTCGATCAAATTTGCCTACAGTGGGTTATTCCAGACGTGGACCTGATGGCATTCTCGTCATCCTCGTGGCTCAAGACTGGTCCAAAAGATCATGGTATGCCAAAGTGGTCAATCTTCTTACAGATGTTCTATGGAAACTTCCGGATCAACCAGACATTCTCTCCAAAGGTCCCTCCTTCCACCCAAATTCTCAGTTGCACAATTTAACAGCGTAGATTTTGAAGCCGCAGGCTCAGAAGCCATCCTCGTCTCGTATCTACCATCATACCTGGAAGGCCTTCTTCCGCTAGTGCGAATCTCATGAACTCTCGCCTACAATTTTTTCTCTATATTTCCTTCATTCCTTCCTGCAGTCGGGTCTGGAATTTTGGTTTAGCTCTCAGTTCTCTCAAGGGCCAGGTTTTGTCCCTATCCATTCTTATTAAGATGGACCTGGCTTCAAAACCTCAAGTCAGGACCTTTCTTCAGGACTTTACCCACTCTGTTCCTTACCGAGCTCCTTTGGATCCGTGGTACCTTACCCTAGTGCTTAGCACACTACAGCGTCCTCCTTTTAAACCAATCAACGAGATTTTCCCACTCTGGCTTTCCTGGAAAGTGGAATTCCTGATTGCTATCACTTCTATCAGGTGTATATCTGAACTGTCAACTTTGTCCTGCCACTATTCTTTTCTTGTCCTTCATCTTGACAAGGTGGTGTTAGGTCCCGTTCCTTCCCAAGGTGGTCTCTTCTTTCCACCCTAATAAAAAGATTGTTCTGACTTCACTCTGCGCTTCTTCTTCCAATCCTGTGGAAAATTCCTTACACTGTTTGGATCTGGTCAGAGCGGTGCGTCACTACCTGAAGGCAATAGTTTCCTTCAGACATTCAGATTCTTGTTCGTCATTCCAGATGGACCTCAGAGATCTGTCTGTCTCCAAGGCGACCGTTGCCCGCTAAATTCGTTCTGCCATTTTGGAAGCTTATAAAGCCAAGAACAAATCGCTCCCGCCGGGGCTGAACGCTCATTCCATTCAGTCAGTGTGGATTTCCTGGATTGTTCACCATCAGGCTTTGACATTACAGCTTTGTAAAACTGCTACTTAGTCCTCCGTCTATACTTAATTATGAGTCTACAAGATTCACACTTTTGCCTCAGAATTATGTGAGTCTACAAGTTTACCTTCTGAAGGAATTGCCTTACACATTTATACCCTTTTCCCACCCTAGCGAGTGCTTTGGGACGTCCCATGGTTTCCTGTGTCCTCCAATAGAGTGACTGAGAAAAGAGGATTTTTTTGTACCCTAAAATCTTTTTCTCGTAGTCTTCATTGAGGGGCACAGCTCCCTCCCTTTTGTTCATGTTGTCTTGTTGAATGTACGTGTATGTTTATAATTAAAAATATTTTTTTTGCTTCTACTGTTTTTTGCACTAACTGAATAGCTTGGATACAGGTGGGTGGGTGTAGCCTGCTGGGAAGGAGCCAACTTTTTTTTGTTAGTTGTAATCTTGTCATCCTCCTGGCGGTAGCAGCGTACATCTAGGATTTTCTGAGTTCCCCAATAAAGGCTACGAGCAAGAGTTTTTACGGTAAGTACAAAAATTCAATTTTTTTTAAATTTCAGTCATAACACAAAAAACTCATTTAAATAAGAAATTTTTTGACAATACATTGCCTTTAAAATAGTATTCTAGGGTTCTTTAAAGATATGTAAAATACAAATTAATTCAAAAGGTTATTCAGTTATTCAGCTTCAACAGTCCCTCAGGTAAGAAAGAATAAGGCTCATTAGTGGTAGGTTGCCACGTCTGGTCCACTTATGACTTTACCGCCCAAGGTACTTCTTATGGATGGCACAGTATAAAGCATCAGACATACAACTGGCCCATGTACAGGAGCCACCAGATTTGCAGTATCAGAATATACACTGCATGCAGCACCGTAGACAATCATCCACATTGGCTTGCCACAAAGCTAAAAGAGACATTAAAAGCATTGTACTGACTGACGCTACTGGTGGTACAATAAAGAAGTTTGGCAGGAAATTAATATGTATTGTCGTAGAGAAAAAATAAAATCCATACAGACGTCTCCAGGGTTGGGACATGTTCCCCTCACATTGAACATATGGGATTAATTATAGCTGGGAAGAGAGAAACTAATTATATCTAGGGGAAAGAGAAACTAATTATAACTGAGGAAGTAGAGAGAGCTTACACTTCCACCTCCACTGAAATAGGGACCTCCTGCAGTGCCCAGGTAATTACATCAGAGAAATGCTTTGAAAAAAAGACAGCAAGTTTGAGATTCATCTCTGGTCTCTGGATATGAATATTGTGGTTTTGCATCAATCCAAAATTCATGGGAGATATATTTTCAGCGTGGTAGCGATGGGATGAACATCACACATTCATTCACATTACCTTAGGGCCATTAGAACCCCTCTAACTTAATATTGGTCCAATGGCTGATGCTATATACGTCATGTTTCATCTCTATAAAAAGATAAAATCACAATAGGAAAAATGACAACGATATATCTGGTAAGTTGGGGATCTCTGGAATTCTGAAGGACCTAGTGTTATGTTCTGCTACCAGAGCTAAGGAAAGAGAGGAGATCTGTCCCTACGATAGAACTCAGCTGAATCCCTACGATGTAACAGGGAACCTGATCCTGCGATCAGACCTGCTAAAGTCCTAAGCTAGTCTGTACGGAGACCTATAGATGTGGGGAAGGAATCCCTACAAGTACTAAGGACTGGGAGGAAAATGGGACACCTCCTAACAGAAATAGTAGCAGACAGACGAACAAACAAAATATATAGAACATAGAGGTCCGTAGACCAAGCAAACTAACAGAGTTAGATACAGAGCACAGGCTAGCTAGAAAGTAGTTATACAATGAAGTCCAGAAAAGCCAGAAGGGCGGAGCAGGATTAAATAGGCCAACAAGGTCATGTGACCAGCAAAGGAAAAAACCTAAGAGCAAGGTTCTAACAGTACCCCCCCTTCTAAGAGGATCCTCCGGATCCCCTAGGACCAGGCTTATCAGGAAATCTCCTGTGAAACGCTCTGATAAGTCTGGACGCGGAAACATCATCTGACCTCACCCAAGAGTTATCCTCGGGTCCGAAACCTTTCCAGGCCACAAGATACTGCAAACTACCTCTATACCGTCTAGAGTTAAGGATGCGAGAAATTTCATATTCCCCGTCCTCCACCACCGGAGGAACAGAGGCAGAGGCATCACCATCCGACACAACAGCTTTTTTTAACAGAGAGACATGAAATACCGGATTAATTCTCCAGGAGGTAGGAACCTCCAACCTAACAGCAGATTGGTTGACAACCTGAAGCACCTTAAAGGGCGCTACAAACTTGGGACCCAATTTCTTAGAAGGAATCCTCAACCGCAGATTCCTAGAGGACAACCAGACCATGTCACCAACAGCGAACAAAACCTCCTGTCGTTTCCTATCAAAGTAGTCTTTAGATTTTCTGTTGGCCTCCTGAAGATTACCACGCACATCCGTCCAAACTCTCTCCAAATCACCGGAAAAATTCTCCTCCTCAGGCACGGCAGATCCCAACTTGGAGAACGACCCAAATGACGGATGTCTCCCAGAACAACAAAAAAAAAGGCGAACAACCAGCAGAAGAAGATGTATGATTGTTCAGAGCAAATTCAGCAAGTGGCAGAAACTCAGACCACCCCTCTTGATTGTCTGCCACAAAACAACGCAAGAACTGCTCAACATCCTGGTTTTTCCTTTCTGTCTGGCCATTAGATTCAGGATGATATCCGGACGAGAACGACAAATGAACTCCCAACCTGTCACAAAAGGCACGCCAAAAACGAGCCACGAACTGAGGACCCCTATCAGAAACAATGTCAGTAGGAACGCCATGAAGTCTGACAATTTCCTTGACAAAGGCCTTAGCGAGAGTTTTAGCGCAGGGCAGTTTGACGAAGGGAACCAAGTGACACATCTTGCTAAAACGGTCCACGACCACCCAGATGACAGTAAAACCCTCAGAGGGGGGAAGGTCAGTTATAAAGTCCATAGCCAAATGTGTCCAAGGAGCACTGGGAACCTCCAAAGGACAAAGCAACCCCGCAGCAGGAGTATGTGAGGACTTAGATCTAGCACATATAGTACATTGACGCACCCACTTAATGACTTCCTTCTGCCATCCAGGCCACCAAAAACTGAGACCCACCAGTCTCTTGGTCTCAGAGATTCCGGGATGACCTGCCAACCGAGATTCGTGACACTCAACAAACAAATCTCTCCTAAAGGTCCCAGGCACAAACAACCTCCCATGAGGAGTGTTAGATGGGGCATTCTCCTGTGCTTTAAGAATCTCATCTTCCAAAACGGAGTCCAAAGCAGCTATCACAACACCTTCTTGTAAAATGTTCTCCTCTTTCTCAGCACCGACTATGGGAGAAAAACTGCGAGACAAGGCATCCGCCTTAACATTCTTAGTACCAGGGATGTAAGTAACGGAGAAATTAAACCGCGAGAAAAACAGTGCCCACCTAGCCTGACGGGCATTCAGGCTCTGGGCAGCATCAAGATATATCAGATTTTTATGATCCGTAAGAACCTGAACGGGAAATTCCGCACCTTCCAAGAAGTGGCGCCAGTGTTCAAATGCGAGTTTAATAGCCAATAATTCCCGATTACCAATATCGTAATTCAGTTCAGTCTCCGAAAATTTTTTTGAAAAAAAGGCACAGGGATGTAATCCATCCCCGTTATCCTGAGACAATACTGCGCCAACCCCCACAGAGGAAGCATCAACCTCAACCAAAAACGGCTTAGTCACATCAGGCTGCATAAGGATGGGAGCAGAGGTGAACCTCTCCTTGAGATACACAAAAGCTTCAATGGCCTCAGAAGACCACTGAACCGCATCAGCACCTTTCCTGGTGAGATCGGTCAGAGGTTTGACAATACTAGAAAAAGTTTTTATGAATTTTCTGTAATAATTGGCGAAACCCAAAAACCTCTGTATCGATTTCAAACCAATAGGCCTAGGCCATTCCTGTACAGCTTGAACTTTAACCGGGTCCATCTCAAAACCTTCGCTGGAGATAATGTAACCCAAAAAACTAATTCTCTGTACAGCGAACTCACATTTCTCCAGCTTAGCAAAAAGCGAATTGTCCATTAATAACTGTAATACCTCACGTACGCTCCGCCAATGAGACTCCAGATCCGGCGAATAAATCAAAATGTCATCCAAATACACAACCACATTTTTGCCGATCAAAGGTCTAAGGATGTCATTAATAAGATTCTGAAAAAATGCAGGAGCATTAGTAAGACCAAAAGGCATAACCAGGTTCTCAAAATGACCCACAGGAGTGTTAAAAGCAGTCTTCCATTCATCACCCTCCTTCATGCGCAACAGATTGTATGCTCCCTTAAGGTCAATTTTAGAGAACCACTTGGCCCCCATTAACTGGTTAAACAGATCAGGAATCAATGGCAGTGGGTAAGGATTGCGTACAGTAATTTTGTTAATCTCACGAAAATCCAGACAAGGACGTAAACCGCCGTCCTTTTTTTTTACAAAAAAAAATCCAACCGCCACAGGAGACTTAGAGGGCCTAATGTGACCGGCGGCCAAACTTGTCTGTATGTATTCCTCCAAAGCCTTTCTCTCAGGAATAGTAAGGTTAAATAAACGACTTTTAGGAAGAGTCGCTCCAGGGACAAATTCAATAGAACAATCATAGTCTCTATGGGGAGGCAAAACCTGCGATTCCTTCTCAGAAAAAACTCTCCAAAAATCCTGAATAGGAACAGGCAATTCTCCCCTATCCAAAGCTGCAATACGCCCGTTACAACACTTGTCATAACATTTATGGCTCCAGGATTTAATTTCACTGGTAGACCAATCCAGTACAGGATTGTGAAATTTTAACCAGGGCAATCCCAATATTACTGGAGAAGGCAAGTTATTCAAAACTACCAAATCCAATTTCTCATGGTGAACACCATTAATAGTGAGAGGAAATTCACAGACCTTGAGAGTAATATTCTTCAAAGGGGAACCATCCACAGAAACCACAGCAATGGGGGATGATAAAGGTTCGGGTTTTAAATTGAGTCTTTCCAAGAATCCCCCATCAATTACATTCAGAGTAGACCCACAATCAACAAACACCCGAAATTCCATTAATTTTTCCTGAGCAATCGTGGAAGCAGCTAAAAATACACCTTTGGAATTTAAACAGGCAATACGGGCATGACTGACCATTTTTTTTTTCATTCTTCATACGAAGCTCACAGCCTTTAATCAAATGACCAGATTTTCCGCAATAGAAACACAAGCCTTCAGAAAATCGACGGTCTTTTTCTTGAGAGCGAGGTGCCACCGATCCAATCTCCATCGGTTCACCACTGTTAGTACACACATTCTCATAACCAGAAACTGACATAGCAGAGGATTTGCTCTCATTAACCCTTGCACGCAGTCTCCTATCCACCCGTATAGCTAATTGCATAGCCTGTTGCAAATCTTCAGGTGTAGGATAAGCAATTAGCAGGTCTTTAACCCTTTCATTGAGCCCAGCAAGAAATAGACTTTTCAGAGCAGAATCGTTCCACCCTGTTTGAGTAGACCATCGACGGAAATGAGTACAATATTTTTCCACATTACCTGATCCCTGTTTCAAACGTCTCAACTCAGTCTCAGCTGATGCGACACGGTCAGGATCATCATATAATAGCCCCAAAGCAGAAAAAAAACTATCCACTGATCTGAAGCATGTATCACTAGGTTGCAAAGAAAAGGCCCACTCCTGAGGCTCTTTGCGCAAAAGTGACATTATGAACCCTATGCGCTGGGATTCATCCCCAGAGGACTTGGGTCTCAAACGAAAATACAATAAGCAAGCATTTTTAAATGAAAAAAATTCTCGGTGTTCACCAAAAAATAAATCCGGCAAACATACCTTAGGCTCCAAGAAATGTGCTCCAGGACAGCTACTCACGTGCTGACGGAGCTCGGCCACCTCCAGAGAGAGTCCCTGCAGGCGATGAGCCAAATCCTGAACCGACACCATGATGGAACAGAAAAATCTTTCCTTAGAGAATTTGCAGGCTGGACTTACTGTTATGTTCTGCTACCAGAGCTAAGGAAAGAGAGGAGATCTGTCCCTACGATAGAACTCAGCTGAATCCCTACGATGTAACAGGGAACCTGATCCTGTGATCAGACCTGCTAAAGTCCTAAGCTAGTCTGTACGGAGACCTATAGATGTGGGGAAGGAATCCCTACAAGTACTAAGGACTGGGAGGAAAATGGGACACCTCCTAACAGAAATAGTAGCAGACAGACGAACAAACAAAATATATAGAACATAGAGGTCCGTAGACCAAGCAAACTAACAGAGTTAGATACAGAGCACAGGCTAGCTAGAAAGTAGTTATACAATGAAGTCCAGCAAAGCCAGAAGGGCGGAGCAGGATTAAATAGGCCAACAAGGTCATGTGACCAGCAAAGGAAAAAACCTAAGAGCAAGGTTCTAACACCTAGCATATTCCACAACCAGACCCCCATGTGAGCTCATCGAGGGGGGTTATGTGGGTGTAGCACTGAGTTCACTGTGAGAGTGTTCCATTTTCCCAATCAAAGTGATTCCCTCCGCTAAGCTCTGAGCCATTTCTGTGACATCAGGTTTAGTAATTTTCTTCTGTTATTTCTTTTTATTTAATGAAATTGCATATATCGTACTGTTTTGTTCACATTTTGTATTATCTTTGTATATTTTTTATTAACACCGCCTACCTTTCTGGATTAAATATATAAAATGTAAACTCTGTAAACCACACCCCTGAAGCCATACGATACCGGCAACAGGTGTCCAATCAGCGTGTATACAGGGGTATATATATTCCAAACGTTGAAATCGGAGGTGTAGATACTGTACGCTCACTGTGAGTTCCCCAATAACCGGCCTACTATTGGAAGCAGCCGCGGCCTTGACCATCACTTATCAGTCAATTGCGTAATTTTCCTGATGAACAGAGTTGCGTTCCCATGACAAACTGGTGACAGCAGCGGGATCTGCGTGATATCTCCGGTGTCATCTGTGACATAGTGGTAACAGTGGTGGGATCTGTGCGAAACACCCCTCCCCCCCCAGCTGTTATCCTTGACAACTGGTTGCAGCAGTGGGATCTGCGTGATATCTCCGGTGTCATCTGTGACATAGTGGTAACAGTGGTGGGATCTGTGCGAAACACCCCTCCCCCCCCAGCTGTTATCCTTGACAACTGGTTGCAGCAGTGGGATCTGCGTGATATCTCCGGTGTCATCTGTGACATAGTGGTGACAGTGGTGGGATCTGCGCGACCCCCCCTCCTCCCCCGGCTGTTATCCGTGACAACTGATGGCAGCATTGGGATCTGCGTGATCTCTCCGTTGTCATCAGTGACAAAGTGGTAATCGCGGTGGGCTCTGCATGACCCCCTCCCGGCTGTTATCCTTGTAATGTATTATTTTTAAAAACAAACAAAATCCTGAGATTCAACTATTTTATTGCATGTTTATAATATTTTCATCATATTACAAGAATTACTAATCTTCAGTGTAATTACTTCATGCGCATAACCACAGATTGGATCAGGTACATGCTTAAGCGATTGATGTAATAAAGTTTCTTCACCTCTGACATTTGCTTTCCACCCATTGAAGCTGTGCTGAGATCATATCATAGCCAATGGTTTCAGGTAACATCTGAACTTCCTTGTGACATTTTAAACTGATTCCTGACACTTCATGTTGGATCCATAACATTCAGATTATATATCACTTTTGCAAGAGAACATAGGACCTTCAGTCTGCTGCTAAATTTATTGACCATTTCATCACCAACGTCCTGGGCAACTTCTATTTTTAGTTTAACTAAATGCTCGTGTGTTGAGGCTTAGAGAGAATAGTCAACCAAATGCAACAAGTTTACGCTGGAAGCCTCTGCAGACTGGCTGCACATAATACAGTTAATACAGATAATACTATACAGATAATTCTCTGCTATGTGGTCCAATTAATGCGAAAGTTACATATAGTTACATAGGTTGAATAAAAACCTAGGTTCATCAAGCTCAACCTTCCTCCACCAATTGTACATTTTGTCACTAATTTAACTGTAACCCACAATGTTCTGTGTATTGAGGAAATCATCCAGCCCCTTTTAAAAGCTGTTATAGTGCCTGCCATTACTACCTCTTGTGAAAGAGAATCACCATGGCACTCAATAGCTCAAATTAAATATATTTTAATGTAGTCCAAAACAAACAAAACGTTTTACGTCAATCTGACCTTCATCAGTATACGACTGCTTGTGGGTAATCAAGTTAGGGAGGACGGGGAAGGACACAAGCTGCATGGGTCTGAGACCCCAGTATAGTGCACGTGTTAAGGAACTCGGTATCCACTGATAGTTCCAGTGACTGCAGTCATCAGTATACCCACAAGCAATACTGAATATTGATGAAGGTCAGATTGACCAAAACTTTTTGTTTGTTTTTTTACTGCATTAAAATATATCTAATTTGAGCTATTGAGTGCCAAGGTTATTCTCATCTATATCCGGTATAGGACCCTACTCGAGCACCTTAGTCCGGTAGTGCTGCAGTTTCTTCTTTACCTCTTGTGGAAAGGCATTCCATACTCTGACTGCTCTAACTGTAAAAAATCCTTTCCTATTAAGCTGACGGAATTGCCTTTCTTCCACCCGTAATGAGTGCCCCCTGGTCCTTAGTATGGTCTTTAGAAGGAATAAGTCATATGCTAATCGTGTGACTGGGCCTTAAGTCATATGCTAATCCTTTGTACTGACCACACATATATTTGTACATGTATATGAGATCACCTCTGGGGCGTCTTTTTTCTAAGCTAAACAAACTCAACTTCTCATCATATGAGAGGCCTTCCATCCCTTGTACTAATCTAGTTGCCCACCTTTGAACTGCCTCTAACTTCTGAATATCCTTTATAAAATGTGGAGCCCAAAACTGGATCTCATATTCTAGATGTGGCTTCACCAGTGATTTATAAAGGGGTAACAATACATTGGGATTTATCTCTCTTTTTATACATCCTAAATTCTTGTTACTAAAGTGAGTAGAATGAAGAACTCTCAGTATCATTAGTACTATGTGCCGAGAGCATGCATGGGGTGGCCATGAAGTTTTTGAAGAACAACTTCAGCCAATAGCTGCAGATCAAAATTTAATGACAGAGAAGGGGATGTTTAGAAGTTTCTCCTGGACATCAAAGTAGCAGCTATTTTATTATTTCTATGGTGTTAGAGGAAGTTGTCCAATACTTTTATATACATGGCTTATCATTAGAATAGATTATCAATATAAGATTGGTGGTTGACCAACAACCCAGTACTCTGACCCATCAACTTTTCTCAGTTCCACTGGGTGACCAGTTGTGAACAGTGTATAGAGTGGATAACCTCAGCTGTGTGCACCTTTTTTTTTTTTTAATCAGATGTTTTTTTATTTAAATTTTTTCAAATTAGGAACAATTACCAACAAAAATACATGAAACCTCATCCCCTCCCCCAAAGCAGTACAACAAGTCATATCAACGTACAGAAGTAACCACAGTTCATTGAAGGAAAAAATGTCTTCGTTGGTTACCGTTAACTTGTTGTAACAGACATTAAATACAGATGAATACGAGTATGCTGCAAAAAGTGTCGCCAAGAAATATAGTGCATCTGGAATTGATATACCGCATGGGCCTAGTTGTTAAGAGACGATATCTCTGTAACTGTCTTGATGCCAACCCTGATCCATCAATCCATGGGCCCTAGAGCTTTTCAAATTTTGTAATAACATTCCTTTTTAAATAATGCCCTTTTCCAAATTCAAATAACCAGTTGATTTTATTTATATACTGCGGAATTGTAGGGACCTGATCCGTTATCCAATATTGAGCTATTAATTTCCTAGCCATGAACAATATACGGGACACAGCCATCTTGCCATATTCATCAGTAGTTAAGTTCTCAACATACACCAGTATACATACAAAAGGAGTAGGGACAATGTGAATTGCATAAACCCCGTTTATAAGTTTCAACATCCCATTCCAGGAAGGTTCCAATTTAGTACAGGACCACATCATATTTAGTAGGTTTGCAGGATTTATTTTACATCTAGTGCAGTTAGAATTTCTCCGGAGACCTATGTCAAATAGGAATTGAGGCATACTGTATACTTGATCTAATACATAAAGCTGGGATAATCTATGATATTCACTCAGGGACAGTTGAGGGGTGTCCTTTCCAAAATTTCTTGCCATTAACCTTCTTCTATAAGGCCTTTCCCATTTTATTTTAGAATTTCATGAATACTTTGACAACACCAGATCTAATTAGGTACTGTATAGTACTGAGATTAAACGACTAGAGTTATGCGAAGTAACAATTCTGTGTATTATCATATTGTTAGCTATATGGACCTCCAGAATAAGTCCCTCTGCCTGACATGCATGTCTCAGCTGAAGGTATTTATAAAATTTGGGAGAATGTATCCCAAACTCATTTTTTAGTTGAGAAAATTCTTTAATCGGTCACCTACCAAAACATGGGACAGTGTGTGAATCCCCCTCAAATTCCATTTCTTAAACCCTTCTAATTGATGAAGATTAGAAAGCCATGGGATTTCCCACAAGGAGGTAAACTGAGTGACCTCTTGCAGACCTTGCAATTCTTTAACCTTCCACCATAGCCGATGAATAAGAAACAGCATTGAGAATGAGCCCAAAGAAAGCCTAAACCTATGAGTCTCTACTGCTTCGTATAGCCTAGATGACTTAAAATGGTGCTGAAGTAGAAGACGCTGTGTTCCCCCCTTTAGGATCGTCCCATCCACTAATATGTTGGAGTTGGGCTGCCATAAAATAAAACCATGGATTTAGGACTTCCAGGCCACCATCACTTTTGTCTATTTGCAGTGTCTCTAGTCTGATTCTTGGAGTTTGCTTGCCCCAGATTAGTTCTCTGAACAGGAGATTAATTGTAAAAAGGTATCTCTGGGGAATCCAAATAGGGGAATTATGTAAAACGTATAGCAGTTGAGGTATCCATATCGTTTTAACTAGATTATTACGACTCACCACTGATATTGGTAATTTAGACCAAGATCCCAATTTATGTTTGAATTTTGTAAGAATTGAGGTTAGAGTTAATCTTTCTTAGTTGTTTAGTTGCGTCGTTATGTTAATACCCAAATATTTAAACTCATAAACTGCTGGTAATCCAGAATTATCATAAAAAAAGAACATTGTCACCATTATCCAATGGAAGGAGGACTGATTTATTCCAATTAATCACTAATCTCAAATAACTCCCAAATCTCTCAATAGTCTCCATCGCCATGGGTTGGGTAGTGGAGGCCTCTGCTAGAAACAAGAATGCCTCATCAGCATAAACTGCCACTTTCTCCTCTATGGGTCCTCTACGAAAACCCTTTATACCAGAATGATTCCTAATGATTGCTGCAAGAGGCTCAATAGGTAGTGCAAAGAGCAGGGGAAATAGCAGGCAGCCCTGTCTGGTGCCTCTATTTAGTCTAAAAGTGGGGGGAAAGTAGTCCATTAACCCATAATCTGGCTACCAGCCTCCCATACAACTTTATCCACTAGATGAAAATGGGGACCATACCAAGCTTCTTTAGCACTGCCCACAGGAAGTCTTATTCAATGGAGTCAAGCGCCTTGGCCGCATCCAATGAGGATATGACCTTATCTCCTGCATTCTCCATTGGTAGCTGTAGATTAAGGTGAAGTTGGCGAATGTTAACAGCTGTGGACCTAGCAGGCATAAAACCTTACTGGTAAGTATGCCCCAGACAGGAAATAGCCTTGTTGAGTCTGATGACTAGTACTTTTGCTATGATCTTTATGTCTGTGGTCAACAAGGATATAGGCTGATAATAGTCAGGGAGAAGTGGGTCCTTACCCAGTTTAGGTATAACTAATATTACTGCCTCTTGCATTGAGCTAGGTAGTGCCCCCCTTAGTAGCCTCTTCAAAAGTGCGTAGTAATTTCGGTAGCAGTATATCCCCAGATTTCTTATAGATCCCTGTAGGGAGCCCGTCCGAGCCAGGAGACTTATTATTGCCCATCGATTCCACTGCCAGTTGTAATTCCTCAAGCAGGGAGCGAACTATTTAAGTAATTACAGTCTGCTTCTGACAGCCTGGTGAGATCAATCTCATCCAAATACATCAAAATCTATTCTTGTTAGAAAAGTAGCTTGGATCTACAAAGCTCTTTGTAGAATTCTGAAAAAATGTTTTGCGTCTGGTCAGATTAGTTGACTATCATGCCCTCTTTATCTCTTAAAGCCTCTATAAAGGAGGACCCCGCTTGAGCATTTGCAACCACTGCCTTGCCACCCCCCCGGCGGATAGGAAACATTCAGGCCATCTCAGCTGACCCTCCTTTTACCCTGTTTCGAGATGATAGGGTGATCTTGAGACCTGATCCGGCATACCTCCCGAAAGTAGTCTCTACATTTCACCGATCTCAGGAGATTGTCCTGCACACTTTCAGTAGCAGCCCCACTAATGATAAAGAACAAAAATTACATTCCTTAGATGTCACGCTGTCTAGAGAGGTATCTGGAATCCACTAATTCCTGAAGGAAGGATAGGTCCCTTTTTGTCAGTTTTCAGGGACAGATGAAGGGATATAGAGCTTCTAAAGGCCCCGTCATACTTAGCGACGCTACAGCGATCCCGACAATGATACGACCTGTCAGGGATCGTTGTTGTGTTGCTATGTGGTCGCTGGTGAGATGTCAAACAGCCACATCTTCCCAACGACGGAGCTACGATCCTGTGACCCGTAACGATCTGTATAACGATGCACGCCTATATGTTTCTGTGTCTGAGTCGTCAAGAAGGTCGTTGGTAAGGTGTCAAACTCACCGATGCATGCTGCCCAGCGGGACCTCAACGATCAAAGAAAGGTCCAGACTATTCCGACACAACCAGCGATCTCACAGCAGGGGCCTGGTCTTTGCTATGTGTCACACATAACGAGATCGCTACTGAGATCGCTGTTGCGTCACAAAACTTGTGACTCAGCAGCGATCTCGCTAGCAATCTCGCTTAGTGTGACGGGGGCTTAAAGCCACACTTGCCAGGTGGGTTAGGGAGGCTATTAGTATGGCCTGTTACTCAAGCGGCAAAGAAGTGAAGAAGGATCTCAGAGCTCATTCCATAAGGGTCATGGTGACTACCTGGGCAGAAAGATCAGGTGTATCTATCGACCAAATCTGTAGAGCAGCAACATGGTCTTCACCTACTACTTTTTATAAGCACTATAGATTGGATCTTTCCGGTGCGGATATCACCTATGGGAGTACGGTTCTGCAGGCTGTGGTCCCTCCCTAATTCTACGCTTCTCTGTAATTCTCTTGTTGGGTGTTGTCATGGACGACCGATAAACACGTAATTACTTACCGGTAATGTGTTTTTTCGGAGTCCATGACATACCCTCATATTCCCTCCCATTGTTGCGGGTGCATTACTTCTTCTTCTTCTCCTCTTGGTGTTTTACACGTGGTGTTCTAGGTTGTGGTGATCTAACGATAACAAGAGGTCCAGTTTTTCAGACGCTGTAACCATCTGACATGGGGAGAGGAACCGCCCCTTTTAAAGTCTGATGGTTCCCTGTCCTTGGAGGGCAAATCCCTCTCTCGTTGGGTGCTGTCATGGACTCCGAAAAAAAACATTACCGGTAAGTAATTACGTATTTCGCTTTACAAAGCAAGAATCTAATAAAACATTGAAACAACAGGAGTAAAGGCTCTGCTTGCAAGAGCTCACAAGAGAAAGCATCTGGCACCTGTCACAATCACTTGTCAAAGAAAATAGCTGAATCCTAACAGTGTGTATATTAGACACTGTTAGTATCTCCAATGTAAAACTCCATACCTAATTTTAATCTTGCCCTGAAAAATAAACTTTTTTTTCTTATGGGCCAAACAAATGGAAATTAAAGGGATTGTCAGGTCACAAGATATTGTTGACCTATACTTAAGATAGCTCATCAATATTTGCTTGGTGTAAGTCCAACATCCGGCCTACCCTACCTACTGTCTTGACTAGGAGCCATTCTGCCGTATTTGCAGCAGCTGCTACACATGAATGCAGCTGAACATTGCAGTGCCATTCAATCTGCTTACACCAGACTCCCACCAAACTGATATTGATGACCTATCACATGGATAGTTCATCATTGCCTTGTGATCAGAGAACTCCTTTAAAAGGAATATGTAATAAGAATATTAAATATTGTTTAAATCAGTTTTTTGTGTTGTGTATTTCTTTTAAATCTTCGACAATTTTTTTTCCATGATCCGTATTAAAAATCCGAAATATTGCAAATTTCATACTGACCACTGAGGTTGTTTTAGACTTTAAATATCTGTTGTTCCAGGAAATTCACATGTACAGTACAGACCAAAAGTTTGGACACACCTTCTCATTTAAAGATTTTTCTGTGTTTTCATGACTATGAAAATTGTACATTTACATTGAAGGCATCAAAACTATGAATTAACACATGTGGAATTATATACTTAACAAAAAAGTGTGAAACAACTGAAAATATGTCTTATATTCTAGGTTCTTCAAAGTAGCCACCTTTTGCTTTGATGACTGCTTTGCACACTCTTGGCATTCTCTTGATGAGCTTCAAGAGGTTAGTCACCGGAAATGCTTTTCACTTCACAGGTGTGCTCTGTCAGGTTTAATAAGTGGGATTTCTTGCCTTATAAATGGGGTTGGGACCATCAGTTGTGTTATGCAGAATTCTGGTGGATACACAGCTGATAGTCCTACTGAATAGACTGTTAGAATTTGTGTTATCGCAAGAAAAAAGCAGCTAAGTAAAGAAAAATGAGTGGCCATCATTACTTTAAGAAATGAAGGTCAGTCAGTGCAAAAAATTGGGAAAACTTTGAAAGTGTCCCCAAGTGCAGTTGCAAAAACCATCAAGCGCTACAAAGAAACTGGCTCACATGAGGACCGCCCCAGGAAAGGAAGAGCAAGAGTCACCTCTACTTCTGAGGAGAAGTTTATCCGAGTCACCAGCCTCAGAAATCGCAGGTTAACAGCAGCTCAGATTAGAGACCAGGTCAATGCCACACAGAGTTCTAGCAGCAGACACATCTCTTCAAGAACTGTTAAGAGGAGACTTTGTGCAGCAGGCCTTCATGGTAAAATAGCTGCTAGGAAACCACTGCTAAGGACAAGCAACAAGCAGAAGAGATTTGTTTGGGATAAATAACACAAGGAATGGACATTAGACCAGTGGAAATCTGTGCTTTGGTCTGATGAGTCCAAATTTGAGATCTTTGGTTCCAACCACCGTGTCTTTGTGCGACGCAGAAAAGGTGAACGGATGGACTCTACATGCCTGGTTCCCACCGTGAAGCATGGAAGAGGAGGTGTGATGGTGTGGGGGTGCTTTGCTGGTGACACTGTTGGGGATTTATTCAAAATTGAAGGCATACTGAACCAGCATGGCTACCACAGCATCTATTTTTCAACAGGACAATGACCCCAAACACATCACCAGGCTGTGTAAGGGCTATTTGACCAAGAAGGAGAGTGATGGGGTGCTACGCCAGATGACCTGGCCTCCACAGTCACCAGACCTGAACCCAATCGAGATGGTTTGGGGTGAGCTGGACCGCAGAGTGAAGGCAAAAGGGCCACCAAGTGCTAAGCATCTCTGGGAACTCCTTCAAGATTGTTGGAAGACCATTTCCGGTGACTACCTCATGAAGCTCATCAAGAGAATGCCAAGAGTGTGCAAAGCAGTCATCAAAGCAAAAGGTGGCTACTTTGAAGAACCTAGAATATACATTAGTAGCAAGACTGACTCAGACCCTATATTTTGTATTGAAGTATCTAATGGTCGCGTGCTAAAGTCAGTGTAAAGAGGGGAGGGGTAGATTCAGGTATGACATTACCATTTATGATTGGTGGATCCAGTGTTATCAGCTATATATATATGTGTTATCAGCCCTTGTAATCCAGCCTCTGATTATAGACTGTTGTATATACATCACAGAGAATACTCTGAAATTTCTGTATATACATCACATAGGAGGCACCAATATTGCTTTATACATCACATAGGATACACTGAGACTGCTGTATTTACATTACCTAAGATGCTGTGTATACATCCAATGGGAGACACTGAGGTTGTTGTATAAACAGTGACTTGATAAAGTATTCATACCCCGTGAACTTTTCCATATTTTTTCACGTTTCACCCACAAACTTGTCAGTTTAGGTGGACAGTCATGTCTTGGTACATTTGTGCCATAATCCTTCCTATTTTAGATAACAGATTTGACAGTGCTCTGTTAGATGTTCAGAGTTTGGGTTATTTTATTATAACCTAACCCTGCTTTACTCTTCTCCACAACTTTATCCCTGACCGGTCTGGGGTGTTCCTTGGTTTCCATGAAGCAGTTTGATCTCTAATGTTCTCAAACAAACCTCTGAGCTCTTCAAAGAACAGTTGTAGTTATACTGAGAATAAATTACACACAGGTGGACTCAATTTACTAATTTTGTGACGTTTGGAGGCAATTGATCCCTCAGGATTTTATTTAAGGGTATCAGACTGCAGGGGGCTGAGTTCAAATGCACGTCACAATTTTAGGATTTATAGTTTTAAAATATTTAGAAAACCATGTATCATTTTCTTTAAGCTTCACTTTGTGTTGATATATCATATAAAATTCCAAGAAAATACATTTAAGTATATGCATGTAACGTGAAAAAAAAAATGTGTAAAAGTTCACGGGCTATGAATACTTTTTCAAGGCACTGTATGTCATATGGGAGACATTGAAACTTACTATATACCGAGACTGCTGATACACATCACATAGGAGACAGAGGCTGCTGTCCATACAACACACGGGAGACACGGAGGCTTCTGTTCATACATCTCATGGAAGACACAGAGGCTTCTGTTCATACATCTCATGGAAGACACAGAGGCTTCTGTTCATACATCTCATGGAAGACACTGAGGCTGATGTCCATACGTTTCATGGGAGAAATTGAGACTGGTGTCCATATGTCACAAGGAGCGGGACATGATTGTAGAGCGCACAAAGAACATTCTGATGCCGGCACTGGACAGTGTCTGGGAGTAATCAAGGGTTGTGTGCACCACAGAATTCAGTAGTGCAGACTGCTTGTGTGTAATCTAGGGAAGGTTTAAAGGGCCGATGGCCGAAGCATTGTGGCCCATCAGGAATATGCCCGAGGGTCAGAGCAAATGACATCACTGGCCATAAACTGCCTGCGGACCGGAGGATCAACACCTCTACTCTCCACATTCAACCCCTTGCCACATATTACACTAATGTCAATTTACTTGAATAGCCAGATGTAGTACTGCATTACTGATGCAAGGGCCATTTGCAGCCACAGAGGGAGCAATGGCATCAATCGGTAAATGAGATATTTTTACCAGATAAACCCTAAAAAGAACAAGAGTATCCCATATATTAGGAAAGCATTATTTTCTTCAAGGCAATGGTTATTGTATTTTTCTACTACTCACTGAACTATTTTTAAGTCCTATATGAATGTTAACATCAGATATTAATTGACTCAGAAAATCCCTTTAAAAGGCTGATACACTTATTTTCTTGTAATGCCCTCTGGTGGCAGCAGTAGTTTACAACATCTGTATCGTCCAGACTGTATTTTTGTAGAACTTGAATACACAATAAAATATGGGTTAGATCTACTGTCTCACAGTTTAAATTAGCAGCATCATTCAGATCTCCCAAAATGTGACATCTGATAGACATGGAATTTATAATTAGACCAATTGTAATGTATAAATTATGTGGAAGTTATTCAGAAGGAAACAAAACCGGAGTGCATGACCTGTTAAAGCACCTGGTGTCTGGGCAAGTTTCCATACAGGCCAGATTTTTTTGTTCACTTCTTCAGTGACATCTTGTAACTGTGATCTGCGTGGCCACAGCTCTGCCCCAACAAGGGCACTGTAGAAAAGCAGCCAGAGCCCTAGTGATCAGCAAGTTATCAGATTGGAAAACAATACAAAGACTTCTAGACACAAGAAGCGTTATGTGTCCCTTACACTTGCATTGTTCTTAAACTTGCTACACTGTGTATTCTATTTCTTTAGCGGATAGGACGTCGTACATTACATGGGGTTGGGTATTAGACTTGCAATGAGGGTACTCTGCACCATGCTTGAGAAAGGAGGTGCCTCCAAAACATCACAAATGTGCACATTCTTGCTTTACTTCTACATGCCGCCTTTCTGGATATTGACTATTCCTCGATTTGGACTGAATTACGAGGAGGGTTCATTAAAGATTTCCCTTGACCCACTTCTATTTATGTAAAGAAAAAACTTCGGCACTCCAATTTGGATATCAATAGAACAATCTATTCATATAGACAGATCCTTAACGGCAAAAAATCAATGGGTATGCATGTGCAAAAAGATTCTTAGTAGTCATGAACCATAAACCAAACGTTTTCAACCTATATTGGTCTTTGTCAAGGTTTCTCTAAGAGAAAAAAAACACAAGTATCAAAATCAAAATAAATTAACAGATTCAATGATTTAAGAGGATCTCATAAGGAAAATTAATTTGGCACAATTAATCATATGTAGCTATTTAATCATTATAGCAGGAGAACAATAACGGCATAAATGTATTAAACAGACTATGGCAATGGGACACATATATAATGGGTATAGAACTCACTTGCTGGAAGATTTGGATTCAGTATAGGTAAGTATCAGACGCTAAATAATTCAATGGGATTCTCTGAAGAAAAGAAAGCAGAGAGCAAAAGAAATGTAAAGGGACACCGTCAAAAAGAAGTCTAATACGCGATCTATGTGGCTAGTGTGCATACCTGGTCCATGGGGAAAGGTGCCCCTCAGTGAAGGTGCCGACAACGGAGGGTCTGTGCAAGGTAGTGGGGAAATATCCGCCTATTTATATACCCCCTAATCCATTTGAGGAGCGCGCGTTTTCCCTACATCGCCCCGGTCATGCGCAGTAGGTGGAACGCATGACATCAGCGCTATGGACCGCATGTGACTTCCGGATACGTACTTCCTGTTGAGGGTTGGTGCGCATAGTGAGCGCAAGAGACTTCCGGACATGCGCATTACAAAATCTCAATAGAGCACATATGTGGAACGCAAGGTATATCCGGTCATGCGCAAAGTGTATCAACGGTGTGGAGATGATATATGTTAGAAAAATAATGCTTCTGATCTGCCTTGATAATGTGAAAATAGAATAATAATTCCAGATGTATCATATACTAAACATCCCATCAGAAGAAGATAAAGGAAAAAAAGGGAATACATAGTCCCCTAGAATCCCTGAAATTATACAGAGATATTAATTGCTGACCTATGAAAAACAGAGAAGAGAACAATCAGAACACAATAAAATCAGCTTAGCAATATTAAGAATATTTTTTAAGCATTTTTAGTATGAAACACATCTAAAGAGGTTATCAAATCCATGAACAATATTACAATAAACACTGTAGTTCACACTCTCTATTAAGACCCCTAGGTGTCAAAGTTTGTAATGTGTGAATTCAATACACTTCACGATTTTTTAGTCTCAATATTCGACTCCCTCCTCTCCTGCTAGGGGGAACACAATCTAGCACCTGAAAACGTAGCTGGGAGACGGAATGGGACTTGGCAGAAAAGTGTGCCGGAATGGGTAAAATCGTCCGGTTGCACCTAATTGTAGACTTGTGTTGTGAAATGCGGTCTCGGACATGCTGGGTGGTCTCCCCAACATACCCGAGACCGCACGGACACTATATCAGGTTATTATACATGCGACTCTAGTTACGTCGTATACCTGATTAAGTGTCCGTGTGGTCTCGGGTATGTTGGGGAGACCACCCAGCATGTCCGAGACCGCATTTCACAACACAAGTCTACAATTAGGTACAACCGAACGATTTTACCCATTCCGGCACACTTTTCTGCCAAGTCCCATTCCGTCTCCCAGCTACGTTTTCAGGTGATAGATTGTGTTCCCCCTAGCAGGAGAGGAGGGAGTCGAATATTGAGACTAAAAAAACGTGAAGCATATTGGATTCACACATTACAAACTTTGACACCTAGGGGTCTTAATAGAGAGTATGAACTACAGTGTTTATTGTAATATTGTTCATGGATTTGATAACCTCTTTAGATTTGTTTCATACTAAAAATGCTTAAAAAATATTCTTAATATTGCTAAGCTGATTTTATTGTGTTCTGATTGCTCTCTTCTCTGTTTTTCATAGGTCATCAATTAATATCTTTGTATAATTCCAGGGATTCTAGGGGACTATGTATTCCCTTTTTTTCCTTTATCTTCTTCTGATGGGATGTTTAGTATATGATACATCTGGAATTATTATTCTATTTTCACATTATCAAGGCAGATCAGTAGCATTATTTTTCTAACATCTATCATCTCCACACCGTTGATACACTTTGCGCATGACCGGATATACCTTGCATTCCACATATGCGTTCCATTGAGATTTTGTAATGCGCATGTCCGGAAGTCTCTTGCGCTCACTATGCGCACCAACCCTCAACAGGAAGTACGTATCCGGAAGTCACATGCGGTCCATAGCGCTGATGTAATGCGTTCCACCTACTGCGCATGACCGGGGCGATGTAGGGAAAACGCACGCTCCTCAAATGGATTAGGGGGTATATAAATAGGCGGATATTTCCCCACTACCTTGCACAGACCCTCCGTTGTCAGCACCTTCACTGAGGGGCACCTTTCCCCATGAACCAGGTATGCACACTAGCCACATAGATCGTGTATTAGACTTCTTTTTGACAGTGTCCCTTTACATTTCTTTTACTCTCTGCTTTCTTTTCTTCAGAGAATCCCATTGAATTATTTAGCGTCTGATACTTACCTATACTGAATCCAAATCTTCCAGCAAGTGAGTTCTATACCCATTATATATGTGTCCCATTGCCATAGTCTGTTTAATACATTTATGCCGTTATTGTTCTCCTGCTATAATGATTAAATAGCTACATATGATTAATTGTGCCAAATTAATTTTCCTTATGAGATCCTCTTAAATCATTGAATCTGTTAATTTATTTTGATTTTGATACTTGTGTTTTTTTTCTCTTAGAGAAACCTTGACAAAGACCAATATAGGTCGAAAACGTTTGGTTTATGGTTCATGACTACTAAGAATCTTTTTGCACATGCATACCCATTGATTTTTTGCCGTTAAGGATCTGTCTATATGAATGAATTGTTCTATTAATATCCAAATTGGAGTGCCAACGTTTTTTCTTTACATATTGGATCATTTTTCTTCAGAGCACCCTTATCTTATTTTTAAGCAGTGAGCGACCCCTCATTTATATTATATCCACTTCTATTTATCACAGGACACTGAAACTTCACATGCTAGTGTCTCAATAGGTTACTTGCCAATTTGCAACTGATAATTGTCTTGATTTTACAAGTGCTGAAGAGGTGTGAGGTTTGATAATGGACCCAGTGGAATACAGAGCAGTCATCAAGTTCCTTTACTTGAAAGGTCGCACACCAAAGGAGACGTTCGATAACATGAAAGAGGTTTACGGTGATGAGTCCCCATCATATGATGTAGTCAAGAACTGGCATCGTCAATTGAAATGTGGTCGGACTTGGGTGCAAACAGCTCCAATTCCAGGGCGACCCTGCTCTGCTATTAGTGAACACACCATCCAGCAAGTGGAGATCACCATTTTGGAAAATTGCTCCGTAACCATTCGCCACCTAGCCCAAAATGTCAAGATTAGTGTGGGGTCCGTGGAAAAATATCATCCAAGACCATCTTCACATGCATAAGGTATCTGCTCGCTGGGTTCACCGGCTGCTCACACCTTTATAGAAGCAGGAACGAGTCGAATGCTCTCAGACTCTATTGACGATGTGCCATGGAAACCAGGAGGACTTTTTCAACAAACTGATCACACAGGATGAAAGCTGGGTCAATCACTATGATCCTGAGACTAAAGTCCAGTCGATGCAATGGAAGCATCATGACTCACCGCCTCCAAAGGCATGTGCTCAACCCTCGGTAGGCAAGGTCATGCTCACAGTATTTTGGGACCAGCACGGAGTAGTATTGATGGATTTCCTAGCAAAGGGTACCATGATCACTGGGGCATACTATGCTTCACTGCTGCGGAAATTGCGGGAGGCCAGCAACACCAAGAGACGTGGCATGCTCACCTATTGTGTCCGCCTGCTGCAAGGCAATGCACCAGTTCACAACTCACATGTTTCCCAATGGAAGCATGCTTCTGTGGCTTTGAAATTCTACCGCATCTCCCTTATTCACCTAACCTCGCACCATCGGACTTCCAGCTCTTTCTGAAAATGAAGTTATTTGTGAAGGGCAAGCATTTTCCAGATGATGAGACTCTGATTTCTGAAGTCACAACGTGGCTTTTGGAGCAACCTGTCGACTTCTGCAAGCGAGGTGTTTACAGTTGCTTAAAGAGATGGGAGAAGTGTGTGTCCCTAGGTGGCACCTATGTAGAGAAGGACTAACTGTGCCAAGTTTCATTGCTCTCAGTCCACAGGAAGTGGGTCAGGGGAAATCTTTAATGAACGCCCCTCGTATATGGGTGAATACAGATGAAAATGAAATCAAAGATGCACTCCTACAAAATGTGTTATTCTCTTAACCCATGTAAATGTATATGTAACGTAGTGTAAGTGTGTTGATATTCTCACCGGTTGCAGTCTTTCCTGGTTTCCAGCACTGCTCGGGTCCTCTTCTCACTCCCGCGACTGAAATGCCGACTTGTCGACTCACAATGCCCACTGTGTGTGACCCCAAAGTCGCTTTTAGAAATTTCGGCCGATTATGCAAATGACATTCTGATCAAACTCTTACTCGAGTGTCAGCATAGTGTGATCCGATTCTCTCGGATGAGAGATTCAGAGTACACTGTAAGAAGATGGTGAACAAAATGTCTCCATCTTCTCCATTGTGTGAGTCCGTGAAAATCGGATTGCACTTAGATGTCATTTGAATGCAGTCCTCTGTCTTCCATACACCCATAGATTTGAATGGGTGAGAGGCATCCGATTTCAAAGTGAAATTGCAACATGCTGCAATTTTTTTTCACAGATTCTGTCAGTAAAAAAAAAAAATGTGCATCAGCACTGCCCCATTGAATAACATAGGTCCAAGTGCTATCTGATAAAAGAATCGTATAACACACTTGCTCAATATACATGCTGGTGTGTATGTCTAAGGAGCGTCAAAACTAGACTCCATAGACTTACATTATAAAAGAGACTTTGGACTCTTGCATAGAGTGCAGAGTGATTTAGTGAGTCAGAACAAAAGTCATATGATTGGGAAGAGGACCTGAGCTGCACTGATGGTGAACAGTGAGTAGTTAACACTCTTACACTACGTTACATATGCATTTACACTTTTAGGACAAAATTTCATGGGAGTACTTCTTTAAATCCTTTTTCATTTAATAGAAAGATAAATTTGCACAGTATCTGAAGTCACAGAAAATATCAACAATTGCAAAGTTACAAGTCCATCTTCAGAGATCTTGATGTTCCTTTGTCCACTGTGCACATCATAATCAAGGAGTTTAAAACCCATGGCACTGTAGCTAATCTCCCTGGAAGAGAATGGCATAGAAAAATTGCTAAAAGATTGCAACGCAGGATAGTCCGGATCATGGATAAGAAACTCTAATCAAGCCCCTGCAGGCTCAGGGTGCATCAGTGTCAGCGCAAACTATCCATCAACATTTGAATGAAATGAAACACTATAGCAGGAGACCCAGGAGGATCCCAATGCTGACACAGATACATAAAAAAGCTAGACTGCAGTTTGACAAAATGTAAGCCAAAATCCTTCTGGGAAAGTGTTTTGTGGACAGATGAGACCAAGATAGAGCTTTTTGGTACAGCACACCATTCTAGTGTTTACCAAAGATGGAATGAGGCCAACAAAGAAAATAACACCATACCTACAGTCAAATATGGTGGAGGTTCAAAGATGTTTTGGGGTTGTTTTGCTGCCTCTGGCATTGGGTGCTTTGACTGTGTGCAAGGCATCATGAAATCTGAAGATTACCAAAGGATTTTGGGTCGCAATGTAGTGCCCAGTGTCAGAAAGCTAGGTTTGTGTCCTAGGTCATGGGTCTTCCAGCTGGGCATGAGCCCAACATACCTCAAGAAGCACACAGAAATGGATGGAAACAAAGCGCTGGAGAAAACACCCTTCAAATATGAGAGACCTGAAGCAGTTTGCAGGAGAATAGTGGTCCAAAATTCCAGTTGAGAGGTGTAAGAAGCTTGTTAATGGTTATAGGAAGTGATTGATTGCAGTTATTTATTCCAAAGGGTGTGCAACCAAATATTAAAGCGAATCTGTCACCCCCCTGGGCGATATCAGACCTCTACTATTGCCACACAGGGTATAAAGTGAATCTATACATACCTGTATGGCCCATAGCAGAGGTATGATTGCTGAGAAAAGCACTTTAATCAATTATTTTTTTCCACAGGCTTGGCGTCCCTGTGACAGGCCCTGTGACGTGCACTGTGCTTCCTGACTTCCGGGCATGCGCAAAGTGCCGCTCACATAGAGCGCACTTTGCTTCCTCCCGGCCCCGTCTCTATGTGCACTGCGCTGCAGGTTTCTATTGCGCAGGTGCCGGGGGGTCACTGTCACTTTTCGGCGCCTGCGCAATAGAAACCAGCGGCGCAGAGCACAGGTAGACGGGGCTGGGATGAAGCAAAGCGCCCTCTATGTGAGCCCGGAAGTCAGGGAGCACAGTGCACATCACAGGGCCTGTCACAGGGCCCTGTGACGTGCAGGGGAGGGGGGATATTATAGTTTTCTCTGCAATCAGCCCTCTACTATGGGCCATACAGGTATGTATAGATTTACTTTTCTACACCCTGTATGGCCATAGTAGAGGTGACAGATTCCCTTTAAGTTGAGGGTGCCAACAATTTTGTCCTGCCCATTTTTGAGGTTTTGTGTACAATTATGTACCATTTGCTTTTTTATCTGTTTTTTTTTTTTTTTTGTTCCAATACACACAAAAATAAACGTGTATAACAAAACATGTGTAATTGCAATAATGTTCTGGGAGAAATACTAAATTTTCTGGAACAATTTCAAGGGTGCCAACACTTTTGGCCATTACTGTATATTTCAGGTATTTCCAACCATATACAGTACAGACCAAAAGTTTGGACACACCTTCTCATTTAAAGATTTTTCTGTATTTTCATGACTTTGAAAATAGTACATTCACACTGAAGGCATCAAAACTATGAATTAACACATGTGGAATTATATACTTAACAAAAAAGTGTGAAACAACTGAAAATATGTCTTATATTCTAGGTTCTTCAAAGTAGCCACCTTTTGCTTTGATGACTGCTTTGCACGCTCTTGGCATTCTCTTGATGAGAATGTGTGTCCAAACTTTTGGTCTGTACTGTAGATTAAAAACACAGTACCGGCACTATGCGCGCTGAGCCTCTGTAAAGCCGTTTACAGTGATATCCTATACATTTGATATACTTCTTAGTGAATTGGACATCCAGCACAAATAAGTATAGCGCCATTTGGTTAATAGCAAATATTAAAGAAAACAGCAGACTCCAAGAGCTCCTGCCGGCAATTATTGATGGCTGGCATGTATAAATACAGACACAGCAGCCTGTCAATTATTACTGACAGGAAAACTCCCCTCATGAATATCAAGGACTCCTAATTACGGTCTGCTGTGCTCTTTAACAATTACTATTAAAACAAATGGTATTTTAAATATTGATAGTTATTTTAAAAGTGAAACTATTTCTGCCAACTGCAACACATCTTTATGTCAATGTGGAGAGGGGAATAAACTTCAGTCAGATTTATCTAGGGCCTAGTCACATCTGTATTCGAGCCTATGTTGAAGGCTATGTCCTTTTTAACCAGAAGAAATTGTGCAAAATGCCACTCTATTTGTTCTGTAACCCAATAGCAGGGTCGGACTGGGGTGTCTGGGGCCCACAGGGGGAACTGACCCTAGGGGCCCACCCTACAGCTATATGCAAATATCTTTAAGCAGTTATCCCTGTTACAGTGGAACATCGACTGTAAAACACAGGCGGCTCCTGCACATATACTGTGCACCACCATACCTGGGATGTACAATTATGGTAGTTTGTATTAAAGGGGTTTTTTGGTTAAGACAAGTAATCACCGATCCATGGGCTCCACAAAATAGGGGATAACTTGTTGTTCATTTAGGTCCGACCATTGGAAACCGCACCGATCAGAAAAATTGGGAAGTTTTATCCCTGACAGGACACTTATCCCCATTTTAGAATGCAGCGGCAGGTGGGACGTCTGAACGCAGCTCCATTCATTCTCTTTGGGGCTTCCAGAAAATAAAAAAAGAACAGCGCTCGCAGCTGCTGAGGGAATGAATGGATCAGTGGTCAAGTCGTACATGCTGCTCCAGTCTAATGGGGATAAAAGCTCCACATTCTGCCGATCGGTGGGGGTCCCAGAAAATACAAGGGAGAAAAAATACCACCAGACCACATATTTCCAGCATATAGAGACCAAATAATACCACAAGGAACAAATACCGCTATCTTTTGTTGTGGTTGTGTTATCATTGGGAAGTGGCCATTGTTTTGTAACACATGAGTATATTAATATGGCTGAATGGTAAAGTTTCAGGCTCACAGAGTGGAGCTTTCGGGTTCAAATCCCATGATCAGAACTTTTTTTTGTAAACTATGCTGTAACCATAATATAACAATAACCATGGATCTTCCCAGCCTGATAATATCAGCTCACAGCTGTCTGCTTTACTTTTGCTGGTTACAAAAATTGGGGGGAAACCCCACGTAATTTTTTTTTCATTTATTTAATCAAAAAAAGCTGTCCAATAAGCTCCAAAGGGTGCAATTTTATTATATATTAGGGGGTTGTGCAATTATATGTCTGTTTATATGTCCCCACTTAATTGTAAAGTGCTGCAGAATATGTATAAATGTATTATTATATGTCTGTCTGTATGTCTATCTCTAAAGATCCGACCGAAAAAAAGAGACTCTTCTCCAATGATAAATGTTAAAATTCTTTATTGGTACATCAATTCAAAGGGATATACATATTAAAACCATTTAAAAAGAGAAAATAGGGAAATGTGTATGATACAAAAAACAGACCCAGGGCGAAGCTTAGCTACAGGCTGAGCACTATAGGAGAACCACAGTGTCTCCATAAGCTGCAACACTGCAGTATAACCGATTGACTGATCAAGGTCCCCTCAAAGAGCGGCAGTTAAAATGTGTGAACCAGATGTTAAGCCACTCCGCATGCCCATTGACATCCCACAACTCGATTGTAGGGTGACAATGGGTTGTTTTGCTGAAGACACCCTGTGCCTGCCAAGAAGGCAACTGGCTGAGCTTTGTGGGAGACCATGATTTTTACAATTTACTGCAATACTTAAAAAATTAGGAAAAAGTCTGAATTGTCTCCCTATTCATTAAAAAAAAAAAAAAAAAATAACAAATAGTATCGTAGAGTCCATAAAAGTCTAATCAAAATATAAAATTAACTCATTAACCGCTGTAATGAGAAAAAAAAAATCAGACCACAACGCCATAAAAATTCCAATAAGAGATCAAAACGTTGCATGTCCCTCAAAATGGTATAAAAAAAAACCTATACCTACATGATGCGTCAGCACATTGTGGACTAATGAATACATGGACTCCAATATTGCTCCAAACGTTAAAAATGTAAAGGTTTTTTGATCAATGAGCTTAAAAGACATCCAACCATGTCAAGGTGACCTTTTAATAAGGATGGTCCCTAACCACTAAATGTCTTACCTCTCCATGTGCCAAACCAGTTTCACGTGAATGGGGAGTGAAAAGGAAATGGAGCATAGCTCGCAACTAATACCTTATGTGGGAAGGGTGGGTGGATAAGGGTGCTAAGCCCTGGAGGGGGTCACCCCCGATATGCGCTACACAAGAGAATAAATAGGACGGCACATCTTTAATATTAAATGAATGCACAGGTGCATAAATACGCTGTGCGGCTTACGTCTGTGTGTTTAGTGTTTGCATCAATACTGGAGTCCATGTATTCACCAGTCGCAGCATGATGACGCATCGTGTGTGTACATGGCTGTATACTGACCACAGTGTATTTGTGCACCTGAACATTCATTGAATACTAAAGATGTGCGGCATCAAACCATCGGCTCATCACACAGAAAAGCCCTCAGCTCCCAAACATCAAAACGTTACGGGCTCAAGAAAATGGAGACAAAAGCAAAATATTTTTTACGACTTTCCAAATTGTTTCACCACTTAAATAAAAAAATAACCATACAAGTTTCGGATCAGAATAATCACACTGACCTAGAAAAGACTGTGTGCAGGTCCTCACAATCAACACCACAGAACTACAACTACACAACTGCATGGTGACACGGGGCCAGTGCGTGGAGACACGGGGCCAGCACAGGGTGACACGGGGACAGCGCGTGGACACACGGGGACAGCGCGTGGACACACGGGGACAGAGAGTGGACACACGGGGACAGAGAGTGGAGACACGGGGACAGCGCGTGGAGACACGGGGACAGAGAGTGGAGACACGGGGACAGAGAGTGGAGACACGGGGACAGAGAGTGGGGACAGAGAGTGGAGACACGGGGACAGAGAGTGGAGACACGGGGACAGCGCGGGGTGACACGGGGACAGCGCGGGGTGACACGGGGACAGAGAGTGGAGACACGGGGACAGCGCGGGGTGACACGGGGACAGCGCGGGGTGACACGGGGACAGCGCGTGGAGACACGGGGACAGCGCGTGGAGACACGGGGACAGAGAGTGGAGACACGGGGACAGCGCGGGGTGACACGGGGACAGCGAGTGGAGACACGGGGACAGCGCGGGGTGACACGGGGACAGCGAGTGGAGACACGGGGACAGCGCGGGGTGACACGGGGACAGCGCGTGGAGACACGGGGACAGCGCGTGGAGACACGGGGACAGCGCGTGGAGACACGGGGACAGAGAGTGGAGACACGGGGACAGCGCGGGGTGACACGGGGACAGCGCGGGGTGACACGGGGACAGCGCGGGGTGACACGGGGACAGCGCGGGGTGACACGGGGACAGCGCGGGGTGACACGGGGACAGCGCGGGGTGACACGGGGACAGCACACTTGGAATCATTTTCTGTTTTCCAGTGCACTGTGATAGAATGAATGGGGTCACACAGAAACCAAACCCCAGACATAAACGGAAACATAAAACAGTGGGGAAACGTGTAGGAAGAGGATACAAGGAAGACAGAAGGAAAGGGTTAAATACATTATTTTACGTTACAGACGAAAGCCGTAAGAGAGACTGCCGGAAACCCCCTGGGGAGACGCTGCTCGGCATAGCGCTGCTCCGCGCCGCCGGGTACAGGCGCCTCCACAGGAGGGCAGACGGCAGATTGTCTGAGGTAAACATCCCGCCCCCTCACAATGCAGCGCCAGTGCCCCACGCATCACGACTGCGCATGCGCATGTTGGACCTGTGCTTGCAACGTCATGACGTAGTGTTCTGGTGTCGCGATCTCTGGTGGCAGCCATCTTACAGTACGGGCTTCTGCGGTGTGTTGGGGGCTCTGGTCCTAATGGTGACGTTACCGCGGTAGGTGGTGGTGAGCGGCTGTGGGAACATTGCGGAGGAGACTGCTGCTGACTCCGGCCTGAGCCCGTGCTGCCGCTGCAGGAGAGGCACGAACATGATCATAGAGGACTTCGACGCGTTAAAGCACTGGTTATCCAAGACCTTGGAGCCTATGTGAGTGCAGCGTGTGCGCGGTGTCCGGGGGGAGGGATGTGCGCATGTCTGCTCCACTGCCCGGGCCCTTATGTGGTTAATTGTATGTGAGGGGTTAATACCTGCCTTGATTGTCTGCAGCCTCCAGTACGGCTGCTGCTCTCTGTTATCAGGTGTCTGGGACTGCCTGCAGCCTCCTGCACAGCTGCTGCTCTCTGTTATCAGCCATGCAGGTGTCCGGGACTGTCTGCAGCCTCCTGTACAGCTGCTGCTCTATGTTATCAGCCATGCAGGTGTCTGGGACTGCATGCAGCCTCCTGCACAGCTGCTGCTCTCTGTTATCAGCCATGCAGGTGTCCGGGACTGTCTGCAGCTTCCTGCACAGCTGCTGCTCTCTGTTATCAGCCATGCAGGTGTCCGGGACTGTCTGCACCCTGCTGCACAGCTGCTGCTCTCTGTTATCAGGTGTCCGGGACTGTCTGCAGCCTCCTGTACAGCTGCTGCTCTATGTTATCAGGTGTCCTCAGCCTCCTGTACAGCTGCTGCTCTGTTATCAGGTGTCCGGGACTGTCTGCAGCCTCATGTACAGCTGCTGTTCCCTGTTATCAGCCAGGACATCATTATGGAGGATGGCAGCCAGCTGGGGAGCCCAGCAGGCCATACCTCCTACTTCACACAGTGCTGTGACATAATGCCATTAATGTATCTTACAGCCTAAGGATTTTCTGGCATGTCATATTGTGTAACCGGACCCTGCTTCACTCTGCAGCTCTGCGCTCCCGACACTGTCACATCATTACATGATGATTGTCATGATGGTGCTGGTGTAGGAGAGCTGCAGTGATGAAGATGATCCTGTGAGCAGCGTTTATCACAGACCCAACGCTCGGGATCTATCCCAGGTATCTTATCATTGTTCCCTGATACCTGGGATAAGTCCATGGCGGTGTGTGCATTAATAGCGGTGTATGCGATAACGGTGTGTGCAATGACTGTACACCACACATCTCCTGGTGCTTGTAGGGAGTGCGGAGATCTGTGGGATAAGGTTACACATCCGTCTCCCCAAATCAGCGGTGAAGCCTGTTCTCTGCCTTCTCTGGGGAAGGTTTTTTTTTATAATGCTTGGGTATCATACAAAGGGAAAAGTAATCTTTCCCTTGGTTGAATGGGAAATTAGCATATTAGATACTCTCAACTTTGGCATAAACACCTTAATAAGTCACAATATTTTTGTGCAACTCTGTAATTGTGTAAAAATATTGTGACTTTTGTCGTAGATACGTCAGTCCTTGCCAGCTACACCAATATGGACGGGGCGTGGTCGTGGCCGCTCGTGCACAATAGGATGCAGCAGGTCCCTATGATAAAGGCGGGGGCAGCACAGGTGCAAAATACTAATGAAACAACCACTAACCCACCAAACACCCATGGGAAGGCTGCCAGTATTCCAAATGCACACAGACTGCATAGGGTGCCATTCACACCATTACGTGAAGTGCACCTCTGCCCAGATAACAGTCTATTACCAACACCCCTACTATTTGATCAGGTGGGCTGCCAATACCATAAGTGCACCCACATTACCCAGCCACCACTGAAGGGCCCGGTCTGTACCCTGCATAAATAATGTACATAATGCTTGAAGCATCGATTGATATTTTGGCCAAAATAAACAAGGGTCTTCATTATCTCATGAGTCCATATACTAAATTCAAAACAATTCACTTTAAGGACCAAAAGCTGTGCTGCCCCCGCCTTTATCATGGGGACCTGCTGCAGCCTGTTGTTCTTTAGGGTCTGCACATGGTATCACAAGTATGGCTGCTTCTTTTTTTTTGTCTGTGATTTTCTTCTATTGATTTCTTTTTCAGTTTATTGTCACCAGACTGGCATACATTACTAGTGATGGTGCATGCTGCTTAGTGAATCAGGTCGTAGTAATCCAGCGTGCGCTTCATTAGGATTGGCATGCGCTACGCCCAGTCTTAATGAATCGCGCCCAATTAAAAAAAAAAAAAAAAAAGAAAAATTGCATTTTATTCAGCTCCTCTATCATGTGGTATTCAGTTTAACAACGGGCAGACTCTCTGGGGCGGATTATCTGCTTAGAGAAAAAAGATCATCCATTGGAAAGCCAACAGCCAAGCCAATCTTTCTGCTGTCAGGGAAAAGATAGGGAGGGGTCCACACAATTGACCAGGGCAAGTTGTGAGCCACATGCGGTCATTCTGCTGTCCCTGTGCGACCCTCAGACAAAGAGAGCCAAAGCGACCGTGGGGTGGGGGAGGGGGGTGATGAGTGTTGTGGGGGCGCTGGGTGTTCTAGGGGGGCAGTCCGGCGCTTGACTTGAAAAATAAAAAGGGAAGTATATGAATACAGAAAAATTTCAATGAAACAGACTAAACCAGATACATAATAGATATGTACTGGATTATAATATTAATCAAAAATTCTGATTGTTAACAATCTGTGAAGGGGGGGTGGAGACATACAAGACTTACAATAGACAGAGTGGGAAAGGATAAATGTAGGTATTGGGATTAGTGATGATCGAGTAAGTTTCATTAACCCTTTCCGGCGAGCACGCTCAAGTGCTCGCTGAGTATTTTGGCGTGCTCGGGATTTCTTTTATTGTCTCCACAGCTGCAAGTGTCACGGCTGTTAGACAGCTGTGACAGATGCAGAGATTGACTGTCCGTCAGTTGATCTCTGTATGTGTCACAGCTGTCTAACAGCCGTGACACTTGCAGGTGTGGCGACAATAAAAGAAATCCCGAGCACGCCAAAATACTCGGCGAGCACCCTAGCATGCTTGCCAGGAAGCGTTAATGAAATTTACTTGATCATCGCTAATTAGGATGTAAAGATGAGGAGGGGAATGAGTAAGTCAGTAGAGCTGGTTTTCAAATATTCAGGGGTTTCCAAAAAGCATCCCAAGTTGACCAGATAAGATTAAATTTCTCAACCCTATTTTTGTTTCTGATGTCTTTGATCCTAGTGTATAGGTCTAGTAAAGATGGGGGAGAGGTTTGCTTCCAATGGGATGCTATTAACCCCTTTACCGCTGAGGGTGGTTTGCACGTTAATGACCGGGCCAGTTTTTACAATTCTGACCACTGTCACTTTATGAGGTAATTACTCTGGAACGCTTCAACGGATCCCACTGATTCTGAGATTGTTTTTTTGTGACATATAGTAAGTACTTCATGATGGTGGTAAAATTTCTTCGATATGACTTGCGTTTAGTTGTGAAAAAATTGAAAATTGAATTTTCATGCCCTTAAATCAGAGAGATATGTCACACAAAATAGTTCATAAATAACATTTCCCACATGTCTACTTTACATCAGCACAATTTTGGAACGAACATTTTTTTTGTTAGGAAGTTATGAGGGTTAAAAGTTGACCAGCGATTTCTAATTTTTTCAACAAAATTGACAAAACCATTTTTTTAGGGACCACATCATATTTGAAGTGACGTTGAAGGGGCCTTTATGACAGAAAATACCCAAAAGTGACACCATTTTAAAAACTGCACCCCTCAAGGTGCTCAAAACTACATTGAACAATCCAAACCAACAATGAACATTTAACTTTTTTCACAAAAATGTTACTTTAGACCCCAGTTTGTTTTTTGCCAGGGTTAACAGGAAAAAATGGACCCCAAAATTTGTTGTGCAATTTCTCCTGAGTAAGCCGATACCCCATATGTGGGGGCAAACCACTGTTTGGGCGCACGGCAGGGTTCGGAAGGGAAGGAGCGCCATTTGATTTTTTGAATGTAAAATTTGCTTGAATAATTAGCGGACGCCATGTTGCGTTTGGAGAGCCCCTGATGTGCCTAAACAGTGGAAATTCCCAAACAAGTGACACTATTTTGGAAACTAGACCCCTCAGGGAACTTATCTAGATGTGTGGTGAGCACCTTGAACCCCCAGGTGCTTCACAGAAGTTTATAACATGGAGCCTTGAAAATAAAAAACTTAAACTTTTTCCACAAAAATGATGTTTTAGCCTCAATTTTTATTATTTTCACAACAGTAAGAGGAGAAAATGGACCAGAAAAACTGTTGTGCAATTTCTCCTGAGTACGCCGATGCACCATATGTGGGTAAAATACACTGTTTGGGCGCACGGCAGGGTTCAGAAGGGAAGGAGCGCTATGTGACTTTTTGAACGCAAAATTGTCTGGAATCGCGAGCGGACGCCATGTTGCATTTGGAGAGCCCCTGATGTGCCTAAACACCGGCAACCTCACACAAGTGACACTATTTTGGAAACTAGACCCTTCAAGGGATTTTATCAAGGGTATAGTGAACATTTTGAACCCAGAGGTACGACACAGAATTTGATAACATTAGGTCATCATTTTGAATAAGTTGTCATTAGTCTTCAGTGCAAGTGCTCGCTATTTGAGTTTGCATCAGGTACTAGGGTATGCACCAAGTATTGCGGGTGCTCAAGTGACATGCTCGAGTCCCTGCCCCGCATGTTTCACGGTTGTTAAGACACCCAAAAAAAACAGTGTGGGGATCGCTTGTGTATGGCAGGCAATACCGTGTGGTTTTTTTTTTTGCCCGCAAAGCATGTGGGGCGGAGACTCGAGCATGTCACTCAAGCCCCCGTGATACATGGTGCATACCCGAGTACCCGATGCAAACTCAAGTAGAGAGCACTTGTGCTAAACATTAGTCACCATATCGTCATCATTTTTTTTTTTTTCCTTTACTTTTGAAAAAATCCCACTCCCAACACAACTTTAACCCTAGCGTTTACTGTCCTCGTGTGGTATAAGTGATTAGACGACTTTATTCTTCGGGTCGGTGCGATTACAGCGATGCCAGAATCATATCGAGTTTTTATGTTTGACAGCTGTCACACACTAAGAGACGCTTTTTTTTTGCAGACTAGTTTTTGCGTCGCCATATTTTGAGAGCTATAATTTTTCCGTATTTCGGCCGACAGTCATGTGACGGCTTGTTTTTTTGCGGGACAAGTTGACATTTTTCTTGGTGCCATTTTCGGGCATGTGACATTTTTTATCACTTTCTATTCCGATTTTTGGGAGGGAGAATAAATAAAAAACAATTCAGGAATTGTTTTTTTGGAATTTTCTTTATGCCGTTCTACGTGTGGTAAAATTGATAAGGCAGCTTTATTCTTCGGGTCAGTACTAGTGATGAGCAAGTATGTTCTGTTAACCCTTTCGGCGAGTATGCTCGGGCCGAGCACTGAGTATTTACAGCTGCTCGGTGTTATGTTTGAATCGCTCCCGTGTGCATGATTTGCGACTGACAACTTTAATACATGTGAGGAATGTGTAAGAAATAGACATTCCTCACATGTACTAAAACTGTCAAACAGTCGCAAATCATGCACACGGGAGCGATTCAACCATATCCCCAAGCACGCTGTAAATACTCGGTGCTCGCCCAAGCATACTCGGCGAAAGGGTTAACAGAACATACTCGCTCATCTCTAGTCAGTACGTTTACAGCGATACTACATTTATATAGTTTTTTATGTTTTGGCGCTTTTACACAATAAAAAAAATAATTTTTTTGCATCACTTTATTCTGAGAGCTATCACTTATTTTTCGGCTGATGGAGCTGTATGGCAGCTTGTTTTTTGCGGGACAAGATTGTTTTCAGCGGTACCATTTATTTATATTCGTCTTTTTGATCATGTTTTATTCCATATTTTGTTTGGCAGTATGATGATAAAGCATCGTTTTTTGCTTTTTTTTTTTTTTACCGTGTTCACTAAAGGGATTAACTAGTGGGACAGTTTTATAGGTCAGGTCGTTCCGGACGTGGCGATACCAAATATGTGTACTTTTATTGTTGTTTTTTTTCTTCAGAATAATATTTATTTATGGGTACAATATATTTATTTTTTTTTCATTTTATCTTTCACTTTTTTTTTTTCTAATTTTTTTTTATAACTTTTACACTTTGTTACACTATGGGACTTTCACTTTTTGCAGTCTGATCGCCTGTATAGCGTAGGAATGCAGCAGCATCCCTGTGCAATACAGGCTCTCGGCCTGCATGCAGAAGTTACCTTGATCATGCACTGCGCATGATCTAAGTAACTTCCTGCTGTCTGGACATCGGGTCACCATGACAACCACCGGGACTCGACAGAGACAGCGTGGGACGCCGGTGAGCAGGTAAGTAAGCGGCGCTCACTCCCGGAATGCAGCGATCGACATAGATCGCAGCATTTCGGGGGTTAATGTGCTGGGAGCGGTGCAGCATCGGGTGTCAGCTGTGAGAATCAGCTGACACCCAGCGGCAATCACGCCCGCACAGCGTGTGTGCGGGCAAAATCGCCAGGGCGTATTATTATGTATCCGGCCCAATAAGGCCCAGGGCACAGATATGTATTAGTACGCTCCACGTCAGAAAGGGGTTAAACATCTCACAGCTATCACCATATGCAAGAGCAGTCTAACAGTTCTGGATTCATTCTGTGGGAAGACATTAAGTAGGAAGATCGGAGGGTCTAGTGGTAGGGTCAGATCCAAAACTTGTTCAATTATAAATTGCACATTAGTCAAAAAAGAAAGTTATAAGGGAACAATCCCAAAATAGATGGAAGGCAGATCCTCTCGCAAGGCACATCTCCAACTTAATGTAGAAATAGGCTGAATTCATCTATGTAGGAGTTCTGGAGTGTGATACCAGAAATGTGGGATTTTGTCTTGGTTTTCTTTGTAGCTGTTACATGATGCCGTAATAACTGCTCTTGACCAGTCAACATCACTGAATTCTACCCAAGTAATTTTCCCATTTGAGCATGTATGGATGCCTGATTAACAGATTATCGTCAGGACTTTGTAAAATCCCATATAAGCCTGTGTGCCAACTATGCGTTTTTTAAGCGTTTCCGCAGTGGCAATTCCGCTGCAGAAACGTTTACAAAGCGCATGGTAGAAGGCCAGCCATGTTCCCCAATGGTAATCCGCATGTGCTGTGCACATGCTGCAGAAATTTCCACTGCGGATTATCATTGCGGAAAAATCCGCAGCACTACCAATTATTTTGCGGAAGCGCAGTGTTTTCGCCGCCATTGACTTGCATTGAACTGCATAGTATCCACATGACTACATGTGCACATGCGGATATTAAGCGATTCAATGTGCGGATGGTACCCGGGTTTGGAGAAGAGGAGACTCTCCTCCAGACCCGGGTACCGTAGTACTTATAAAAAACAAAAAGAATATAAATAAAAAAATAAATTATACTTGCCTTCTGATGGCCCCCGGTCTCCTCAGCGATCCGTCCTGGCTTCCCAGCAGCTCGCAATGGTTTAAAAGGATCTGCCATGACGTCATTTAGTCATGTGACGGGTCACGCGACCGCTGACGTCGGCAATCGTGTGACCCGTCACATGACTAAATGACATCATGGCAGGTCCTTTTACACAACCGTGAGACACCGGGGAGACCGGATGCATCGGATAAGGACACCGGGGGCCACCAAAAGGTAAGTATAATATTTATTTTTTACCATTCTTTCGGTCACACTATATAAATCCATGCCGTTTGCATGGATTTATATAGTGCGATCAAGTTGTCAAGCACTTTCCAAGTGATGCTAAAATCGCTTGGAAAGCGCTTGACAACCCGCATGCGAAATCGCATGTGCAAAACGTGTGACAAACGCTTCTCCCTGGCTGAAAAAAATGCACGTAAAATCCGCATGCGTTTTTTTTTCTGCCAGGGAGATGCAGAAACGCTCAGGAAAAATCCGGAGCATTTCTGCATCGTGGGCACTTAGCCTAAATCAGAGATTAGACTCTCGGTGAGAGGCCAATTCTACAGTCGTTCCAAGGGCATTGGACTAGAAATCTGTAAGGTGTGAGACAAGGATGATGTAAAATGCCTAATCTTAAACTCGTTATTTCAATAAATTTTTTCCAGTAACCCCGACTTCATCTCACCATATGTAAACAGATTGCTTGTTAGGCTATGTGCACACGATGCAGAAATGCTTAGGATTTTTTCCTGAGCGTTTCTGCATCTCCCTGGCAGAAAAAAAACGCATGCGGATTGTACATGCGGATTGTACATGCGTTTTTCCTGCCAGGGACATGCGGAAATGGAGCATTATTCACTGACATTTCCGCATGCGGTTTGACAAGCGCTTTCCAAGCGATTAGCATCACTTGGAAAGTGCTTGTGACAACTAGGTCACACTATATAGATCCATGCAAACGGCATGGATTTATATAGAGTGACCCGAGAGAGTGGTAAAAATTAAAAAATATATACTTACCCTTCCGATGGCCCGCGTTGGCTTGTTTCGCTCGGTCCCGGCTGCCGGCAGCAGTGGATTGAAAGACCTGCCGACGTCAGCATCGCGTGACACGTCACATGACTCTGACGTCAGCGCAGGTCCTTCAATCCACTGCAAAGTGCCGGGAAGCATGGATGAGCGCACCGCGGGCCGCCGGAAGGTAAGTATACATATATTTTTTATAGCTTTTTTAATGGTACCTGGGTGTGGATGAGACTCTCTTCTCCTCTACACCGGGGTACCATCCGCACATTAGAACGCGCCAATTACGCAAGTACAGATGCAGTCTTGCGGAATTGGGCATTCTAATGCAAGTCAATGGCGGTGAAAACGCAGTATTTCCGCAAAATAATTGGTAGTGCTGCGTTTTTTTCCGCAATGATAATCCGCAGCGGAAATTTCCGCAGCATGTGCACTGCACATGCGGATTATCATTGAGGAACATGGCAGGCCTTCTACCATGCGTTTTTAATGCGTTTCCGCAGCTGCAAAAACGCTGCAGAAACGCGTTAAAACCGCATCGTGGGCACACCGCCTAACTCGATGATGCTGTGTGCCCACGATGCGTTTTTAATGCGTTTCTGCAAAAATCTGTAAAAAAAGAATAAAATAAATGTTTATTTACCTTTCGGCGGCCCGCGCTGCGCTCCTACTTGCTTCACGGCACTTTGCAGTGGATTGAAGGACCTGTGCTGACGTCAGAGGCATGTGACTGGTCACTCGACGCTGACGTCGGCAGGTCTTTCAATCCACTGCTGGCAAGCCAGCGCAGGCCATCGGAGGGTAAGTATAGATTTATTTTTTTATTTTTAACCACTCTCTCGGGTCACACTATATAAATCCATGCCGTTTGCATGGATTTATATAGTGTGACCAAGTTGTCACAAGCACTTTCCAAGTGATGCTAAAATCGCTTGGAAAGCGCTTGTCAATCCGCATGCGGAAATTCAGTGAATAGCGCTCCATTTCCGCATGTCCCTGGCAGGAAAATGCATGTACAATCCGCATGCGTTTTTTTCTGCCAGGGAGATGCAGAAACGCTCAGGAAAAAATCCTGAGCATTTCTGCATCGTGAGCACATAGCCTTAGTTATATCTGCAAAATTAAACAGACCGGTATGGGCCCATTGACTTTATTATTTTAGTACAGCATATGCCATTTAATGCCAGAAACCTATAACCAAAAAAACACTTAATACAGCAAAAAATAGTGCCCTCACACCTTTACTATTAAAGGGAACCTGTCATGTCCTGTGTACTATGTAAACTGCCCCCATTGTGTTGTTAGTGATGCAATATGTATCACTAACACGCTTTATTCATTAAAACTGGGGCTAATATGAGTGTAAAGCATTTTATATACTTATATCCTACCTGCTCGTTCAGTCATAGGGTGTGATCCTCGCATTCAGTCAGGGCTGGAGCTGCCCACGTATTTGCATTCTGCTCCCGGCTCGTGCTGAAGTATGGGGCGCCTGCACAGTATGTCATGGCCAGCCAGAAAAGCTTGCAGCGAGGGGAGCCGCGCATGTGCTGTGAGGTTATGTAGTTCCCAGCTTCACTGTGCACGGCCGGAGCCGCTCGTCACAGCACATGCGCGGCTCGCTACAAGCTTTTCTGGCTGGCCATGACATACTGTGCAGGCGCCCCATACTTCAGCACGAGCCGGGAGCAGAATGCAAATACGTGGGCAGCTCCAGCCCTGACTGAATGCGAGGATCACACCCTATGACTGAACGAGCAGGTATCATATAAGTATATAAAATGCTTTATACTCATGATATTAACCCCAGTTTTAATGAAAAATGCGTGTTAGTGATACATATTGCATCACTAACACAATGTTGGCAGTTTACATAGTACACAGGACATGACAGGTTCCCTTTAAATGAATGTAGAGGTACACAAATACACTGTGGCCATTATACCACAATGTGTACATACACTATGCGTCAGCACATTGTGAATAGTGAATACCTGAACTCCACTTTGTTGTACACATTCAGAGTGTAAGGGCCTTAGTTAACATGTCGTGGTTGGAGGCTTTTGCACTTTTTGATCAATAAATGTTAACGAAGTACCTTACGTTTTTATGTGTACAACAGTGGAGTTCACTTATTCATTAAATGGTGTGCTGATGCATCGTGTATGTTCACATTAATACTGCAGTCTGGGGGCGTTTAAAAGGGGTTGTCCACAGATATTTTCTTTCTGTCCATTGGAGTTGGCTACAAGAAAATAACCTGATCAGCCCCTCACGTTTCCGTAGTCCAGCAGCACATCCCTGCGGTGGCTTACCAGTGGTATGGGTAACATGTTGGCTCGCTGCTAATACATAATACAATGGGGCATATTGTAACCTGTATTCTTTCCTGTGAATCAGCACCATATGATTTACTGTTTTTTATATAGAGGTAACATTAATATTGATCTGAATTAAGTTGAGCAATTTGTTCGGCCCTCCACCACAATCCCAGATCCCTATGTGCCCCCCTGGGAAAATAGCCCACCCCTGCATTAGACTGTTGGCTGATACTGATGACTGTGGCAGACTTTAGTCTGTTTATGGGGGCAGATTTTGGCTGGTAATGCAGAGCGCTGTATTTGAGGTGGGAGTGAGAGCAATGTCTCGAATTGTTAGACATCAGGTTGTTACCTGATGGACGTCCTGTGCAGACTGCTGGGTTATCATGTAAATGACGAGGCTGCTTTCAGCTTTACTCCTTGACTGTCTTGTGTTTTCTCCTTACAGCTGTGACGCTGACCCATCAGCCCTTGCAAAATACGTTGTTGCCTTAGTGAAGAAGGATAAAAGTGACAGAGAGCTGAAGGCCCTGTGCATAGATCAGCTGGATGTGTTTCTTCAGAGAGGTAAATCCACACACACTGCATGTTTTCCATGGTAAGGGGGCGTTCACACATCCAAGTGAAATGTCCGAGTGATGTCTGATTAGACATTGCTTAAACTCACAGATCCATTCACACATCCGTGACCATGACGGAGCCAAGAATGACATTGGGGATACTCGGAGCACGTCCTATTCTGATCTGATGTTGAGGGCGTACTCAGTGGGTCTGTGCACTGTCCGATAAAAGTGCAGACATTGCACTGATGTGTGAATGCACCCGAATAGAAGTGTTTTTTCCATCATATGATGTGATGGTGTTTTGCTGGCATATACCATCACTTAGTGGGGCTCTGACTGCCTGCATATACGCTAGTCCTGTGAAGGAAGGGGCACAGCTACACTGTGTTCCAAATTATGCAAATAATATTTTCTCAGATTTTCCCAAATTACCTATATGAATTGCAGTCATTGTAATTTTCCAGTCAAATAACTATTAGAGTACAATTGAAAGGTTTTTGTACAAACTGCCTATGATAACAGTATATTTTTTCAAAAATAAAAAACTCAAACTGCTCTCAAAATGCATGTTCCAAATTATTATGCACAGCAGAGATGTCAACCTTTTCATTTTAATAAAGAACAAAAAAATGGTCATTTTTGAAATTATAAGCATTAGCAGGTTATTACAAACTGAAATCAAACAGTTTTCAACTCAAAACTTTATTCTAGGTGATGTTACATTTGCACATAGGACCCCTTGTTCGAAAGGAGCGTCTGAACTCTCTCGTCCATTGAATTTGTCAGGTTTTGGATGGTTTCTGCTTTAATTGTTTTGCATGAGGACAGAATACCCTCCCAGAGCTGTTGCTTAGATGTGAACTCCCTCCCACCATCATAGACACTCCTTTTGGTTCTCAATGGGGTTGAGGTCAGGGGAGCATGGGGGCCACACCATAAGTTTGTCCACTTTTATGCCCATAGCAGCCAGAGATGCAGATGTGTTATGTGCAGCCACTAGCCCAGCCCTCGCCACTAAGTTTATTTTTTAGACGACTTTATTCTTTGGGTCGGTGCGATTACAGCGATGCCAGATTCATATCGGATTTTTATGATTGACAGCTGTCACACACTAAAAGATGCATTTTTTTGCAGACTAGTTTTTACATCGCCATATTTTGAGAGCTTTAAATTTTCCATACTTCGACCGACAGCCATGTGGCGGCTTGTTTTTTTGCGGGACAAATTGACGTTTTTATTGGTACCATTTTCGGGCAGGTGACATTTTTTGGTGGCTTTCTATTCTGATTTTTAGAAGGCAGAATAAACAAAAACCAACAATTCAGGAATTGTTTTTTTGAGTTTTTTTTTATGCTGTTCTGCGTGTGGTAAAATTGATAAGGTAGCTTTATTCTTTGGGTCAGTACGTTTATAGCGGTACTACATTTATATATTTTTTTTTAAATATTTTGGCGCTTTTACACAATAAAAACTATTTTATAGAAAAAAGCATTGTTTTTGCATCGCTTTGTTCTGAGCTATAACTTTTTTATTTTTCGGCCATAGGTGTTGTAAGGCAGCTTGTTTTTTGCGGGACAAGATGACGTTTGCAGTGGTACCATTTTTATTTACAATTGTCTTTTTGATCTCGTATTATTCCATTTTTTGTTTGGCGATATGATTATAAAACAGTTTTATGTTTATTTATTTTTTATTTTTTTTATCGTGTTCACTAAAGGGGTTAACTAGCAGGACCCTTTTATAGGTCAGGTCGTTCCGGACGCAGCAATACCAAATATGTGTACTTTTATTGGTTTATTTTTTTTTTTCATAAGATTATTTATTTATGGGTACAATATATATATAATTTTTTTTTTCTTTTTTTTTAATTTTTATTACTTGTTCACGTTGTACCAATATGGGACTTTCACTTTTTGCAGCCTGATCGCCTGCATGGCATAGAGAGTAGTAGCTCCCTATGCCATGCAGCCTGTCAGCGCTGCACTGGGAGAAGTTACTTTGGTCGTGCACTGCACATGACCAAAGCAACTTCCTGCCTCCTGGTGTCCCGGATGTTGTCATGATGGCTTCGGGTCACCATGGCAACATCCGGGACCGGACTCGGACGCCGCTGGATGCCGGCAGAGAAAGTAAGTATAGCGCTTACCTCCTCTTGGCACTGGAATGTTGCGATTGATTTAGATCGCAGCATTTCTTGGGTTAATGTGCCAGGAGCGGTGCGGGACCGCTCCCTGCACATAGTACCGCGTGTCAGCTGTGACAATCAGCTGACACCTGGCGGCAATCTCGCCTGCACCGCTTGTGTGCGGGCGAAATCGCCAGGACGTATTAATACGTATCAGGCCCATAAGGCTCAGGGCACAGATACGTACCAATACGCCCTGGGCCAGAAAGGTTACGGCTGTTTTCACCTTCCTGACCAGTATCACTTTGTGGTAATAACTTAATATATCCCACTGATTCTGAGATTTTGTTTCAGCACACGTATTTCATCATTTGCATGGCAACCTGCTTCTTGTGGGACAATGTCACGTTTTCATTTCCATTTTGACGTTTTGATCACGTTTTATGTCACTTTTTGGCGTTATAAAATGAAAAGGCTCATTTTTTGCGTAGTTCACTGAAGGGGTTAATTAGTGACTGTTTTATAGGTTGGGTCGTTTCAGACGTGGTGAAACCAAATGTGTTGTGTTTTTTTTTTTTGCATAAATATATCTATCTATTGGTATAAGGCTGAGTTCACACGATGCGTTTTTCATGCGTTTCCGCGGCATTTTTGCAGTTGCGTAAACGCCGCGGAAACGCATGAAAAACGCATGGTAGAAGGGCAGCAATGTTCCCCAATGGAAATCCGCATGTGCTGTGCCCATGATGCGGATTTTTCCGCAGCGTAAACGCTGCGGTCAAAAATCCGCAGCATGTCAATTAATTTTGTGGAAACGCTGCTCTTTTGCCGCCATTGACTTGCATTAGACCGCATGGCATCCGCATCACTGTATATGTTGATGCGCTTTTCATGCGGTCTAATGTGCGGATGGTACCCGGGTGTGGATGAGAGGACTCTCATCCAGACCCAGGTACCATTAAAAAAAAAAGAATAAAATAAAAAATATATATATTCTCACCTTCTGACGGCCCGCGCTGCGTCCTGCCGGCTTCCCGCGCACTTCGCGGTTGAATGAAGGCCCTTCGCTGACGTCAGAGTCATGTGACGGGTCACGTGACGCTGACGTCGGAAGGTCCTACAGTCTTCACTGCCGGCAGCCGGGACCGAGCGAAGCAGGACACCGGGGGCCATCAGAGGGTAACGTATAGATTTATTTTTTATTTTTTGACATCACACACTATATAAATCCATGCCGGTTGCATGGATTTATATAGTGTGAAGTTGACAAGCACTTTCCAAGTGATGCTAAAATCGCTTGGGAAGCGCTTGTCAACCCGCATGCGGAAATGAAAGTGAAGACCGCTTCATTTCCGCTTGTCCCTGGCAGGAAACCGCATGTACAATCCGCATGCGTTTTTTCCTGCCAGAGAGATGCAGAAACGCTCAGGAAAAAATCCTGAGCATTTCTGCATCGTGTGCACATACCCTTAAACTTTGTATTTACTTCTTTACTTGGCCCCTCCTTTGGGACTTTTATTACTATGATCGCTGGTATAAAGCATTACAATGCATTATACCTGTTGTCATGCTCTGGACATGGTCTAAACAGGCCTCCGTAGTTGGCAAACCCAGAGGTCGTCATGACAACCTCAAGTTGCCATGGCAACGATCAGGCACTTGCGATATCATCGAGCCCTCTCCCAGCCTACTAAATGCTGCAATCACTGTTGGTCTCGGCATTTAATGGGTTTAATGGGCCAGGGCAGTGCGGGCACCGCTCCTGGCCGTGACAGCTGGAGCTTGGCTATAACGTACGCCAAGGTCCTGGTGGCGATCGTGCAGGCACAGCTACTGTGCCCGCTTGATCGCCATGACATAAATTTACACCATTTCGTGGGAACCCCTTCCCGACCATGTTGTAAAGGGGTTAATTGCTGTAATTTTCTGAGTTTCGCTCCTCACAAGTACTCCTGTCTGTCTGCTCAGGGTTTGGACCCCCACTCATCATGAATTGATATCATAAAAAGCAGATGTCACCAGCGTATGCTAAGAATTCCCTTTAATGTAAAAATAACTTTCTACTATTATTTTTTTTCTTCCCGAGCTGAACATCTCAATTGTCTGATCACAGTTGGGCTTTATGGATTGGCCTATATGTTGGTTTCAATGACATTTTGTGTTCATTCTATGGACTGTAACTTTTAACACTTTCTTTCAGAAACGCAAGGCTTTGTAGACAAATTATTTGATGCTGTGAACACAAAGAGCTATCTCCCACCCCCTGAACCTACGTCAACAGTAATCGTAAAGGAAGACCCACTAGAGAATGAAGAAAAAGAAGCTAAGAAAGAAGAGGTATGTATAAACCATATTCCAGGTGGCCCCAAGTGCTAAAAGTTATGTGTAGATAAGGGATATTGGACCACATATCTTAGTTTTTCAACATAGTAACATTAGTGAAAAAATAGTTATAATTGACTGTACAATTGGGTCTGTCAGAACTTGTAGACTAGTTTCACATGTTTAATTTCCCAGCGCTGTGAATGTATGGCAGTGATGATGCAGGCCAAAGAGTTGTGATCTCGAGATCACCCACAGGACGGCCACTATGCTTAATGGTCTCCTGCAGCAGAGACTGCGCTCCAATCCCAACCATTTAAGCTAGGCACGGTCCAATCAAAAGAATGCTTCAGGAAAAAAAATGTTTTCAAAACCTCTGTAGGAAACACGTCAGGGAAATAAGTTCCTCCAAAAAAAAGATTTTCCTGAAAAGGTCTCTCCTTAAAAAAGCTTTTTGGTTTTGAACGCCCAAGAAAACCCCCAGTGTGCACATAGCCTTACTTTGCGCATGCATCTTAGTTATGGCAACAAATTAAAGGTTTTCCTTTTGTCGTGTGATTGCTGCTTACTTGTGCTGGCTTGTGTAGATGGCCACTAGGCTGTGTCTTTGGCAAAGCTTAAAGGGAATGTGTGTGTGTGTGTGTCCCCACGCGCGCGCGCGCGCGCACACACACACACACACACACACACACACACACACACACACACACACACACACACACACACACACACACACACACACACACACACACACACACACACACACTTTTTTTCCCACAATTGCAGAAATGTAAAGTATTATTGTTTTAAGTTCAGAGCACAGCCGCGCAATGACTACAGGGCTGTGCTCTGATCATTGCGGTGCATGTAGGTCGGCAGCCTGGTCTTTTGCTACTAATACCAGGTTACTGAGCTGTTCTCAGTGCTGGTAAAAGTCCACGCCGTATGCAGTGTTCTCACTGTTCAGAGGAGGCCTGTGGAAGTGACTTCTTCCAGCAGAGAGAACAACTACAGTAGTGCAGTGTCAGGCTGCTGTTAACTGCTCGCCAAGTCCCAGACCTCCTGTCACCACTCGCCGCAGAACACTGTGAGCAGTAACGAGAGGAAATAGTAGCTCACAGTGCACGTGTGGACTACAACAAAATAGTTATCCCCCACCTTCCTTTCCCCCACAGCTGTGAACTGCATAGCCCAGTGGGAGTGCCTAGGTCCCAGCTAGCGGCAGCCACAGTGTAGGAGATGTGGTCAGACACCGACCAGTCTTCTGTGCCCGGGAGCTGCTGTATTTAAGGTGTTTAAGTGTCGTGCTCAGATACTTACAAAACATTTAATAAAAATGGCAGCCCTTAGTGGCTGCAGAAAAAAATATTGTTAAAAAGTACATTTAATTTTGTTTTTGCTATCGACATATCAGTGGCACATCCTTTGTCCGCATCATGGGGCTACATTTGTACCATTACTTTCATCTTGATGCTAAAAATACATTTCCCCGCTTTCTGGCACTGTTTGTGTGCACTGTACACATTAGACTAAATTTGGCTGAACCAAATTACAGTCTAATGTGTACAGTGGTTAGAGAATTATCTTGCCTTTTAGATTTCCAATAGCCAATCTTTCTGTTCTCTGGGCGTAGAGCTGCACCAAGAGGATCGTGTGTGTGTGTGAGGGGGGGGCGAGTGCAGAGGATCGTGTGTGTGGAGGAGCGAGTGCAGAGGATCGTGTGTGTGGGGGGCGAGTGCAGAGGATCGTGTGTGTGGGGGGCGAGTGCAGAGGATCGTGTGTGTGGGGGGCGAGTGCAGAGGATCGTGTGTGTGGGGGGCGAGTGCAGAGGATCGTGTGTGTGGGGGGCGAGTGCAGAGGATCGTGTGTGTGGGGGGCGAGTGCAGAGGATCGTGTGTGTGGGGGGCGAGTGCAGAGGATCGTGTGTGTGGGGGGCGAGTGCAGAGGATCGTGTGTGTGGGGGGCGAGTGCAGAGGATCGTGTGTGTGGGGGGCGAGTGCAGAGGATCGTGTGTGTGGGGGGCGAGTGCAGAGGATCGTGTGTGTGGGGGGCGAGTGCAGAGGATCGTGTGTGTGGGGGGCGAGTGCAGAGGATCGTGTGTGTGGGGGGCGAGTGCAGAGGATCGTGTGTGTGGGGGGCGAGTGCAGAGGATCGTGTGTGTGGGGGGCGAGTGCAGAGGATCGTGTGTGTGGGGGGCGAGTGCAGAGGATCGTGTGTGTGGGGGGCGAGTGCAGAGGATCGTGTGTGTGGGGGGCGAGTGCAGAGGATCGTGTGTGTGGGGGGCGAGTGCAGAGGATCGTGTGTGTGGGGGGCGAGTGCAGAGGATCGTGTGTGTGGGGGGCGAGTGCAGAGGATCGTGTGTGTGGGGGGCGAGTGCAGAGGATCGTGTGTGTGGGGGGCGAGTGCAGAGGATCGTGTGTGTGGGGGGCGAGTGCAGAGGATCGTGTGTGTGGGGGGCGAGTGCAGAGGATCGTGTGTGTGGGGGGCGAGTGCAGAGGATCGTGTGTGTGGGGGGCGAGTGCAGAGGATCGTGTGTGTGGGGGGCGAGTGCAGAGGATCGTGTGTGTGGGGGGCGAGTGCAGAGGATCGTGTGTGTGGGGGGCGAGTGCAGAGGATCGTGTGTGTGGGGGGCGAGTGCAGAGGATCGTGTGTGTGGGGGGCGAGTGCAGAGGATCGTGTGTGTGGGGGGCGAGTGCAGAGGATCGTGTGTGTGGGGGGCGAGTGCAGAGGATCGTGTGTGTGGGGGGCGAGTGCAGAGGATCGTGTGTGTGGGGGGCGAGTGCAGAGGATCGTGTGTGTGGGGGGCGAGTGCAGAGGATCGTGTGTGTGGGGGGCGAGTGCAGAGGATCGTGTGTGTGGGGGGCGAGTGCAGAGGATCGTGTGTGTGGGGGGCGAGTGCAGAGGATCGTGTGTGTGGGGGGCGAGTGCAGAGGATCGTGTGTGTGGGGGGCGAGTGCAGAGGATCGTGTGTGTGGGGGGCGAGTGCAGAGGATCGTGTGTGTGGGGGGCGAGTGCAGAGGATCGTGTGTGTGGGGGGCGAGTGCAGAGGATCGTGTGTGTGGGGGGCGAGTGCAGAGGATCGTGTGTGTGGGGGGCGAGTGCAGAGGATCGTGTGTGTGGGGGGCGAGTGCAGAGGATCGTGTGTGTGGGGGGCGAGTGCAGAGGATCGTGTGTGTGGGGGGCGAGTGCAGAGGATCGTGTGTGTGGGGGGCGAGTGCAGAGGATCGTGTGTGTGGGGGGCGAGTGCAGAGGATCGTGTGTGTGGGGGGCGAGTGCAGAGGATCGTGTGTGTGGGGGGCGAGTGCAGAGGATCGTGTGTGTGGGGGGCGAGTGCAGAGGATCGTGTGTGTGGGGGGCGAGTGCAGAGGATCGTGTGTGTGGGGGGCGAGTGCAGAGGATCGTGTGTGTGGGGGGCGAGTGCAGAGGATAGTGTGTGTGGGGGGCGAGTGCAGAGGATCGTGTGTGTGGGGGGCGAGTGCAGAGGATCGTGTGTGTGGGGGGCGAGTGCAGAGGATAGTGTGTGTGGGGGGCGAGTGCAGAGGATAGTGTGTGTGGGGGGCGAGTGCAGAGGATAGTGTGTGTGGGGGGCGAGTGCAGAGGATCGTGTGTGTGGGGGGCGAGTGCAGAGGATCGTGTGTGTGGGGGGCGAGTGCAGAGGATAGTGTGTGTGGGGGGCGAGTGCAGAGGATCGTGTGTGTGGGGGGCGAGTGCAGAGGATCGTGTGTGTGGGGGGCGAGTGCAGAGGATCGTGTGTGTGAGGGGGGGCGAGTGCAGAGGATCGTGTGTGTGTGTGAGGGGGGGGCGAGTGCAGAGGATCGTGTGTGTGTGTGAGGGGGGGGCGAGTGCAGAGGATCGTGTGTGTGTGTGTGTGTGTGAGGGGGGGGGCGAGTGCAGAGGATCGTGTGTGTGGAGGGGCGAGTGCAGAGGAACGTGTGTGTGAGGGGGGGGCGAGTGCAGAGGATCGTGTGTGTGTGTGTGGGGGGGGCGAGTGCAGAGGATCGTGTGTGTGTGGGGGGGCGAGTGCAGAGGATCGTGTGTGAGGGGGGGCGAGTGCAGAGGATCGTGTGTGTGGAGGGGCGAGTGCAGAGGATCGTGTGTGTGAGGGGGGGGCGAGTGCAGAGGATCGTGTGTGTGTGAGGGGGGGCGACTGCAGAGGATCGTGTGTGTGGAGGGGCGAGTGCAGAGGATAGTGTGTGTGTGTGAGGGGGGGGCGAGTGCAGAGGATAGTGTGTGTGTGTGAGGGGGGGGCGAGTGCAGAGGATTGTGTGTGTGAGGGGGGGGGCGAGTGCAGAGGATCGTGTGTGTGTGAGGGGGGGGCGAGTGCAGAGGATCGTGTGTGTGTGAGGGGGGGACGAGTGCAGAGGATCGTGTGTGTGAGGGGGGGGCGAGTGCAGAGGATCGTGTGTGTGAGGGGGGGGCGAGTGCAGAGGATAGTGTGTGTGTGTGAGGGGGGGGCGAGTGCAGAGGATCGTGTGTGTGAGGGGGGGGCGAGTGCAGAGGATCGTGTGTGTGAGGGGGGGCGAGTGCAGAGGATTGTGTGTGTGTGAGGGGGGGGCTAGTGCAGAGGATCGTGTGTGTGAGGGGGGGCAAGTGCAGAGGATCGTGTGTGGGGGGGGGCGAGTGCAGAGGATAGTGTGTGTGAGGGGGGGGCGAGTGCAGAGGATAGTGTGTGTGAGGGGGGGCGAGAGCAGAGGATCGTGTGTGTGAGGGGGGGGCGAGTGCAGAGGATCGTGTGTGTGTGTGTGGGGGGGCGAGTGCAGAGGATCGTGTGTGGGGGGGGCGAGTGCAGAGGATCGTGTGTGTGGGGGGGGCGAGTGCAGAGGATAGTGTGTGTGTGTGTGTGAAGGGGGGGCGAGTGCAGAGGATCGTGTGTGTGAGGGGGGGCGAGTGCAGAGGATCGTGTGTGTGGGGGGGGGGCGAGTGCAGAGGATCGTGTGTGTGGGGGGCGAGTGCAGAGGATCGTGTGTGTGGGGGGCGATTGCAGAGGATCGTGTGTGTGGGGTGGGGCGAGTGCAGAGGATCGTGTGTGTGGGGTGGGGCGAGTGCAGAGGATCGTGTGTGTGGGGTGGGGCGAGTGCAGAGGATCGTGTGTGTGGGGTGGGGCGAGTGCAGAGGATCGTGTGTGTGTGGGGGGGGGCGAGTGCAGAGGATCGTGTGTGTGGGGGGGGGCGAGTGCAGAGGATCGTGTGTGTGTGTGGGGGGGGCGAGTGCAGAGGATCGTGTGTGTGGGGGGGGGCGAGTGCAGAGGATCGTGTGTGTGGGGGGGGCGAGTGCAGAGGATCGTGTGTGTGTGGGGGGGCGAGTGCAGAGGATCGTGTGTTTGGGGGGGGCGAGTGCAGAGGATCGTGTGTTTGGGGGGGGCGAGTGCAGAGGATCGTGTGTGTGGGGGGGGCGAGTGCAGAGGATCGTGTGTGTGTGGGGGGGGCGAGTGCAGAGGATCGTGTGTGTGGGGGGGGCGAGTGCAGAGGATCGTGTGTGTGGGGGGGGCGAGTGCAGAGGATCGTGTGTGTGGGGGGGGGCGAGTGCAGAGGATCGTGTGTGTGTGGGGGGGGCGAGTGCAGAGGATCGTGTGTGTGTGGGGGGGGCGAGTGCAGAGGATCGTGTGTGTGGGGGGGGCGAGTGCAGAGGATCGTGTGTGTGGGGGGGGGGCGAGTGCAGAGGATCGTGTGTGTGGGGGGGGGGGCGAGTGCAGAGGATCGTGTGTGTGTGGGGCGGGCGAGTGCAGAGGATCGTGTGTGTGTGTGTGGGGCGGGCGAGTGCAGAGGATCGTGTGTGTGTGTGGGGGGCGGGCGAGTGCAGAGGATCGTGTGTGTGTGTGTGTGGGGCGGGCGAGTGCAGAGGATCGTGTGTGTGGGGTGGGCGAGTACAGAGGATCGTGTGTGTGTGTGTGTGGGGCGGGCGAGTGCAGAGGATCGTGTGTGTGGGGCGGGCGAGTGCAGAGGATCGTGTGTGTGTGTGTGTGGGGCGGGCGAGTGCAGAGGATCGTGTGTGTGGGGGGCGAGTGCAGAGGATCGTGTGTGTGGGGGGCGAGTGCAGAGGATCGTGTGTGTGGGGGGCGAGTGCAGAGGATCGTGTGTGTGGGGGGCGAGTGCAGAGGATTGTGTGTGTGGGGGGCGAGTGCAGAGGATCGTGTGTGTGGGGGGCGAGTGCAGAGGATCGTGTGTGTGGGGGGGGGCGAGTGCAGAGGATCGTGTGTGTGGGGGGGGCGAGTGCAGAGGATCGTGTGTGTGGGGGGGGCGAGTGCAGAGGATCGTGTGTGTGTGGGGGGGGCGAGTGCAGAGGATCGTGTGTGTGGGGGGGGGCGAGTGCAGAGGATCGTGTGTGTGGGGGGGGGGCGAGTGCAGAGGATCGTGTGTGTGGGGGGGGCGAGTGCAGAGGATCGTGTGTTTGGGGGGGGCGAGTGCAGAGGATCGTGTGTGTGTGGGGGGGCGAGTGCAGAGGATCGTGTGTGTGGGGGGGGGCGAGTGCAGAGGATCGTGTGTGTGGGGGGGGGGCGAGTGCAGAGGATCGTGTGTGGGGGGGGCGAGTGCAGAGGATCGTGTGTGTGGGGGGGGCGAGTGCAGAGGATCGTGTGTGTGTGGGGGCGAGTGCAGAGGATCGTGTGTGTGGGGGGGGGCGAGTGCAGAGGATCGTGTGTGAGGGGGGGGGCGAGTGCAGAGGATCGTGTGTGTGGAGGGGCGAGTGCAGAGGATCGTGTGTGTGAGGGGGGGGGCGAGTGCAGAGGATCGTGTGTGTGTGAGGGGGGGCGAGTGCAGAGGATCGTGTGTGTGGAGGGGCGAGTGCAGAGGATAGTGTGTGTGTGTGAGGGGGGGGCGAGTGCAGAGGATAGTGTGTGTGTGAGGGGGGGGGCGAGTGCAGAGGATAGTGTGTGTGTGTGAGGGGGGGTCGAGTGCAGAGGATAGTGTGTGTGTGTGAGGGGGGGGCGAGTGCAGAGGATAGTGTGTGTGTGTGAGGGGGGGGCGAGTGCAGAGGATTGTGTGTGTGAGGGGGGGGCGAGTGCAGAGGATAGTGTGTGTGTGAGGGGGGGGCGAGTGCAGAGGATAGTGTGTGTGTGAGGGGGGGGCGAGTGCAGAGGATAGTGTGTGTGTGAGGGGGGGGCGAGTGCAGAGGATCGTGTGTGTGGAGGGGCAAGTGCAGAGGATCGTGTGTGTGAGGGGGGGCGAGTGCAGAGGATCGTGTGTGTGTGTGATGGGGGGGGCGAGTGCAGAGGATCGTGTGTGTGTGAGGGGGGGGCGAGTGCAGAGGATCGTGTGTGTGGAGGGGCGAGTGCAGAGGATCGTGTGTGTGGAGGGGCGAGTGCAGAGGATCGTTTGTGTGAGGGGGGGCGAGTGCAGAGGATCGTGTGTGTGGGGTGGGGCGAGTGCAGAGGATCGTGTATGTGGGGTGGGGCGAGTGCAGAGGATCGTGTGTGTGGGGTGGGGCGAGTGCAGAGGATCGTGTGTGTGGGGGGGGGGCGAGTGCAGAGGATCGTGTGTGTGGGGGGGGGCGAGTGCAGAGGATCGTGTGTGTGGGGGGGGGCGAGTGCAGAGGATCGTGTGTGTGGGGGGGGGCGAGTGCAGAGGATCGTGTGTGTGGGGGGGGCGAGTGCAGAGGATCGTGTGTGTGGGGGGGGGCGAGTGCAGAAGATCGTGTGTGGGGGGGGGGCGAGTGCAGAAGATCGTGTGTGTGGGGGGGGGGCGAGTGCAGAGGATCGTGTGTTTGGGGGGGGCGAGTGCAGAGGATCGTGTGTGTGGGGGGGGGCGAGTGCAGAGGATCGTGTGTGTGTGGGGGGGGCGAGTGCAGAGGATCGTGTGTGTGTGGGGGGGCGAGTGCAGAGGATCGTGTGTGTGTGGGGGGGGCGAGTGCAGAGGATCGTGTGTGTGGGGGGGGCGAGTGCAGAGGATCGTGTGTGTGTGGGGGGGGCGAGTGCAGAGGATCGTGTGTGTGTGGGGGGGGCGAGTGCAGAGGATCGTGTGTGTGGGGGGGGGGCGAGTGCAGAGGATCGTGTGTGTGGGGGGGGGCGAGTGCAGAGGATCGTGTGTGTGGGGGGGGGCGAGTGCAGAGGATCGTGTGTGTGGGGGGGGGGCGAGTGCAGAGGATCGTGTGTGTGTGGGGCGGGTGAGTGCAGAGGATCGTGTGTGTGTGTGTGTGGGGCGGGCGAGTGCAGAGGATCGTGTGTGTGGGGGGCGGGCGATTGCAGAGGATCGTGTGTGTGTGTGTGTGGGGCGGGCGAGTGCAGAGGATCGTGTGTGTGGGGTGGGCGAGTACAGAGGATCGTGTGTGTGTGGGGCGGGCGAGTGCAGAGGATCGTGTGTGTGGGGCGGGCGAGTGCAGAGGATCGTGTGTGTGTGTGTGGGGGGCGAGTGCAGAGGATCGTGTGTGTGGGGGGCGAGTGCAGAGGATCGTGTGTGTGGGGGGCGAGTGCAGAGGATCGTGTGTGTGGGGGGCGAGTGCAGAGGATCGTGTGTGTGGGGGGCGAGTGCAGAGGATCGTGTGTGTGGGGGGCGAGTGCAGAGGATCGTGTGTGTGGGGGGGGCGAGTGCAGAGGATCGTGTGTGTGGGGGGGGCGAGTGCAGAGGATCGTGTGTGTGTGGGGGGGGCGAGTGCAGAGGATCGTGTGTGTGGGGGGGGGGCGAGTGCAGAGGATCGTGTGTGTGGGGGGGGGCGAGTGCAGAGGATCGTGTGTGTGGGGGGGGCGAGTGCAGAGGATCGTGTGTTTGGGGGGGGCGAGTGCAGAGGATCGTGTGTGTGTGGGGGGGCGAGTGCAGAGGATCGTGTGTGTGTGGGGGGGGCGAGTGCAGAGGATCGTGTGTGTGGGGGGGGCGAGTGCAGGGGATCGTGTGTGTGGGGGGGGCGAGTGCAGAGGATCGTGTGTGTGGGGGGGGGGCGAGTGCAGAGGATCGTGTGTGTGGGGGGGGGCGAGTGCAGAGGATCGTGTGTGTGTGGGGGGGGCGAGTGCAGAGGATCGTGTGTGTGTGGGGGGGGCGAGTGCAGAGGATCGTGTGTGTGGGGGGGGCGAGTGCAGAGGATCGTGTGTGGGGGGGGGGCGAGTGCAGAGGATCGTGTGTGTGTGTGTGTGTGTGTGGGGCGGGCGAGTGCAGAGGATCGTGTGTGTGTGTGGGGCGGGCGAGTGCAGAGGATCGTGTGTGTGTGTGTGGGGCGGGCGAGTGCAGAGGATCGTGTGTGTGTGTGTGGGGCGGGCGAGTGCAGAGGATCGTGTGTGTGGGGTGGGCGAGTGCAGAGGATCGTGTGTGGGGGTTGGTGGGGGGGTGGGTTGAGTAGAGTGTTCCTATAAATGTGGTAGTCGAGAGAAGAGGCGCCTGGGTGTGGGAGGGGGAGAGCAGAGGAGCCTGGGCGGGTGTGGGAGGGGGGAGAGCAGAGAAGCCTGGGGCGGGGGGAGAAGAGGAGCCTGGCGGAGGCTCTCTCATAGAGAACTCTGGGGTGCTCGGTCGTGCGGAGTGTCCCTATAAATGGGGTGGTTGAGGGAAGTAGTTGATCAGCCTTTGGACGTCATTTATCTTATGTTTATGGTGGAGCTTAAAGTTTTCACTGCTTATTTACCAATGTATCTTTTATCTCAGGTACCCAATGATGATGAAAAAGAAAAAAAAGCTTTAAGAAGAGTAAATCATAGTCCGCAGCCATCAACCACACGACACAGAGAAAATAAGTAATTGCCCTTTTTCCCTTTACAGTTTGTAAATTTTTGTAGTAAAATGACGAGATTTGGCTTACACAATTGTTTATGGTTATATAACTCTTATTGTGGATATGGGTAATTTGCAATGAATTGGAGGTAAGGTCCATTTATATAGAATTCAGCCATAAAAAGATACTCGTAAAAATGAGTCTGGAGTTTTGTAAGCACCAGATAGTGACTGCTGTGTGGTGCCCACACTGTGTAGCCGATTCTCCTCCTACAAATATGGACTGAAAAATTTCTCTTAATAAAAAAAATAAATTATTGAGCTGCTGTTTGGTTTTGCTTTTTTCCTCTCTGCGTTTTTTATACTTACTTTTGTGATGTCACTAAACAGGGAAAATAACAGAAAGCGGAGTAACTCTGACAGGGAGAGCACGTCGGTTACATCTTTTCGGTCAGGAGGCCAGGAACAGAGACCAGATGTCGATACTACATCCGGCCGTCTGAGTGGAAGCAAAGTGCAGAGTACAAAGAATGCACGGTAAGTAGACGGACGTCTCATGTACACTTCTGTTTGAAAGCTAAATTTGGGTTTCCTATTACCAGAATTTTACCAATGGGCAATTTGATGACACTTAGGCTATGGTCACACATTGCGTTTTTGCTGCGTTTTTTTCTGCAGGCATAACCTGCTTTCTTGGCAGTAAAGAAACTGATTACAAAAATCTGATTTTTCTGCGAATTTTGTCAGGTACCTTTGTGTCTTTAATGTCCCCCCAAAAAAAACATAATGCAGTTTCCTGTTTTTTTTTTGCGTATTTGCACTTACCCATTGCTTTCTATGAGTGAAAAAACGCTGAAAGTAGTGACATACTGCAGTTTGCAAAAACGCAGCAGTTTTCCAATTCAGTCAGGAAAAAAAAACCAATGTATGTGCCTGAGATTTCTGAAATCTCATAGCTTTGCTGATACTGTAAAACACAGCTTAAAATTTGCAAAAAAAGCAGCAAAAACACAACGTGTGAACATAGTCTTATAGTAATGCTCTTCAGCTTTTATGTTTAAAAGGGTTGTCTGGGCATTTGACATTGGGATTTGTTTGTAGGATACGTCATCAACATCAGATTGGTGGGGATTCAACACCCGCCACCTTCACCGATCAGCTGATCTTACTTTTGGCTGCTGGTTGTCAACATTGAATGGACCTGAACAGCATAGCTTCATTTACTGTGTAGTGGCAACTGCTGGGTAATGCAGATCAGATCCTATTTAAAGGGAGTCGGTTTCAACAGTCATTCTGGTCTGACAAAGTACAGGCGGTCCGTGTACCCCTAGTGTGGGAAAATATTTAAGTGCATGTTCCCATTCTTCTCTTCTTTGATAGCTCTGGTTTTACACACGTGGTCAAAATTGTTGGTACCCCTCGTTTATTGAAAGAAAAACCCACAGTGGTCACAGAAATAACTTGAATCTGACAAAAGTAATAATAAATTAAAAATCTATGATAATGAAAAAATGAAAGTCAGACATTACTTTTCTGCTTCCACAGAATTTAAAAATAAATTAAACTCATGAAACAGGCCTGGATAGAAATGATGGTACCCTTAACTTAATATTTTGTTGAACAACCTTTTGAGGCAATCACTGCAATCAAACGATTCCTGTAACTGTCAATGAGACTTCTGCACCTCTCGGCAGGTATTTTGGCCCACTCCTCATGAGCAAACTGCTCCAGTTGTCTTGTGTTTGAAGGTTGCCTTTTCCAGACGGCATGTTTCAGCTCTTTCCAAAGATGTTCAATAGGATTTAGGTCAGGGCTCATAGAAGGCCACTTCAGAATAGTCCAATGTTTTCCTCTTAGCCATCCTTGGGTGTTTTTAGCTGTGTGTTTTGGGTCATTATCCTGTTGCAAGACCCATGACCTGCGACTGAGA